>NC_080190.1:97919190-102919190 GCF_030028045.1 Hippopotamus amphibius kiboko
CACAAAAGAAGAGCAGTGTGCAGTGATTTGTTTTTTTGTGGTCTGAGGGTGTACCTGGTGCTGTTATTCATCAAAGACTTTGTGCACAGTATGGAGAAAGTGTTTTGTTGTGAAGAAGGATAGAGAAGTTCAAGGAAGGTTGCACAAGTGTTAGCCATCAAGAAGGAGCCGGATTCACTTCTGATGAAGTGAAGATAGTGGTACATTTCTGGCTCTCAGCTCAGCCTAAAACATTTTTTTTTTTAATGCGAGAATATGAAAGCTTGTTGATAGGGAGACAAAGTGTGTTGAAAAACAAGGAGATTATGTTGGAAAATGATATATTTGTCTTTTCTAAAAGTTAACTAAAATAAATTCTACAGCCAGAGTGAGGATATTTTTTGACTCACTCTCATACATAGGTGATAAATAAAATGAATAATTCAAAAATATTCAAGAATTGAAAATGTTATGTGAATGTTCCTACAATAACAATTTTTGAACACTGAAAATGTTTGCAGCCACTCTATTCCCTTTTCTTGAAATAATCTTTATTTTAATCCAATCACTTTTATTTGGATACATTCTCAGTATTGGCTCTAAATGTGGAAGAAATTAGACATTAAAAATTTTGTTTCCAGATGCCTTAGAGGACTGGGGCAGGGAGGGTGGGGGGGAATCGGGGGGGGGGGCGTCAAGGAAGGGAGGGAATATGGGGATATGTGTATAAAAACAGTTGATTGAACCTGGTGTACCCCCCCAAAAAAAAAAAATAAAATAATAATAATAAAAAAAAAATTTTGTTTCCCAATTTATCATTAAAAATATTTTGAACACAACTTTTTATAAAGTATCAATCTTAAACGGTGATTTTCTTTGGTATCAAGAAAGTATATAGGTAGCCAAAAAGCATAGATTTTTGAAATCAGACCAATCTGAATTTGAATACTAATTCTACCACTTATTAGATGTTTGAGACCTGGAGAAATTACACTATCTGGGTTTTAGCTTCTTTATCTATAAAATATGCCTGACATAGAATATTTATTTAATTTTTTTGATAATTATAATATGGTTAAATATTTTGTCATTTTATTATTACTACCTTCACTCCCAGTTTAAGAATAGATGTTCTGTACTAACATGGCATTTTGTGCATACTCTTATAACACCATTAACTAATACTACATATTGATTGTTAAGAATTTCTTATTCATTATTTGACACAAAAGAATTAATGCATCATTAAGGAGAATGTTTCTCCTCTCCTCTGATGATTCCTTCTGAGAGAACCCTCAATTTCTACCCCATTCCTGGTCCCTCTAAGCCCTTTTTCTGAACTCAAGATACTGAGCTCAGTTCCTACCTTGTTCCTCTTGGAAGAATGAATGCCCTCTTAGAGCAACTCAAGTGGATATATCCAGTAGACAGGAAGACTGCTGTGAGGCTCAGGAGGGTGAAGAAGTATGTCATCATCATGGACTTGAATAGAGTATATAAGGAAGGTGTTAAGAGTAAGAAACCCAAAAAGAACAATTATGAAACTGATATTCTAGGCATAAGCAGTGACAATGGAAAATTTATTTATTTATCTACTTATTGGCTGCATTGGGTCTTCATTGCTGCACATGGACTTTCTCTAGTTGCAGCGAGTGGGGGCTACTCTTCATTGTGGTGTGCAGGCTCCTCATTGTGGTGGCTTCTTTTGTTGCAGAACATGGGCTCCAGGTGTATGGGTTTCAGTAGTTGAAACACACAGGCTCAATAGCTGTGGCTCACAGGCTCTAGAGTGCAGGCTCAGTAGTTGTGGCACATGGGCTTAGTTGCTTCTTGGCATGTGGTGTCTTCCTGGGGCAGGGATCAAACCTGTGAACTCTGCATTGGCAGGCAGATTCTTTACCACTGCACCACTTAGGAAGTCCCAACAATGGAATTTATTAAGAATAAAAACGTATGGAAGCCCAATGGAGAAGAAGAAAAACCAGAGGATTCTGTTTGTTTTCATAGCCAGGAAGGGAGGAAGCATCATGAAGAAAGTGGTGGTCAAAAATAGCTGCTGCAGAGAGTTTGAACAAAGAAGTGAAAAATATTTTCTATTGGAGTTAGCTATTAAGGTAGGTTATTGAAGCAAGTAAGAGTAGATTTGGGAGTATGGTGGGGACAAAAACACAATAACTGTTGGTTTCAGAGTGAATGACTGGTAATTTACTAACCTTTAAAAAACCTTGTCTATGATGGGAAAGTTAGAGTTTAGGTTGTAGCTAGGGAAATAAGTATGTTCAATAGAAGCCACTATTTAAAAGAGAGAGATTCTAGAATACTTTTAGCACTAGTATAAAGATTCAGCATGGAGGGAAAGCTAAAGACACAAGCGGAAAATACTGAGGACTGATATAGCCAGGTGATTAAGCAATTAGGAAGGCATAGGATAGAGAGAACTGGTGGAGAGATAGGGCTTGAATAGGGGAAAGTCCATCACTCCTGAGGCAGTAGGAAAGGAAGGGCAGGAATGGAAACAGATTGGTCTGTAGCTAATATAATAAGAAATTAAAATTATTATCTGATGCATTCTATTTTCTGTGTGAAGCAGGAGGTAAGGTTTTAAGTCTGGAGCAGAAACTAGTTTAAAACCAAATATAATTGGCTTTCTGATGAGCAGTTGGGATGTGGATTTTTATAATTAGCATTAAAATTTTGAGTATGTCTAGTTCACATTTTTGAAGTCAAAGTAGCTTGGTGCCATATAAATATTTTCTCAAAATAGGTTGCACTCCTAAAACTGTGTATTTTTTTAAGGACTTTGGTGTAGAACTTCATCCATTGTCTCAGCACCTGTCTTTGAACTTAGTTAATCACATGAGAACTCAGTTGGAGAAATATGACCAGGAATATTTGAATTGTGTAATGTCCGAGAGGCTTTTTCTTTATCAGTTTAATTTAGGGGTCATAATATTCACTCATTTCATTCTACTTTTTATGTTTTCAAATTAATTTTGAATATGTTATCTTCCTTTGGTCTTACGATGAATGGCCTGGTGAGATTGGTCAGGCGGGGATTTGCATAAGGATACAGGCTAATTGATTAAAGAGAAGAAAATTAAAACCAACTCTCTGAAAATGAGGGAAGGAATAGGATACCTTTGGAGAAATTATCAATAATAATCCTGATGGCTCCTTAAGGGAGAAACTTAAGCTTATAGCTTAGGTAAAGGAAATACAATCACAAACAAAATGGAAAAACATTATATTCAAGAACTGGAAAGTACCTTATAATATATAGGACTATATACTCAAATATTATTTTGCAGATCAAGAAGCATGATAGATACTCAGTATATGTTTGTGGAAGGAATGAATAGGTGAATGAAAGAAGAAACCAAGTCTCAAATGGTGAGGTCATTTTCCTAAAGTTAGAGAACTGATTTTTGTGCCATATTTTTTAATGCCCAGGCCAATTGTCTTTCCATTAAAGTAGAAATTGTTTTAAGGGATAATTGCACAGGAAAATCAAAATTACAAATTGAAAATAAGCCAGTGTAGTAAATCACAGTGTAAATAATCTGCATTATCAGGAGTTTATAATGCAGTACTAATAAGTCAGCCAGAAACATCCTGGACTGAATTCATAGAGCTTGAGTTGTTTGGATCCCTGATGTTTTGCTCTTGCCAATTTTACTGGTTACATTAAAAATAAGGATGAACCTTTTAGAGCAAGGCAGAGATTACCCTCCTTTTCCTTCCACCATTTTATGGCTACAGAATCTGAGTGCAATGGAGACTGAGTGTTTTTCCCAAGGCAACTGAGCTAATTAATGTCAAAGGTTGAATTTAAACCTGGGTCTTTTGATGACATGCTCTCCAAAATGATTCTTCCTAACATTTCATTTTGCAAGATAAAAAAAAAAAATTCTCTCTACCCTCTTTTTCATTTATCTCATTTTAACGTTTGAACTTAAATGGAACAAAATAAGGAAATAAAGGAAGACTGTGTTATTTTGTCTATTATACTATTATTGGGAATAGATTCTTTAATAATCATTAAGTGAGACTTAAATGAGCTTTGATTTACCATAAAGAAGTAAAATGAAAGTTACTTAACATAGTAACTAACAAATCAGAACAACATTCAAGAGTGTATGTATGTTTGTGTGCGTGTGTTTATCTGTGTCTGTGTGTGCATGCACACATGCAGACCACTCTCCCTTCACTTTCTTTGTTCCTCTTTTAGTCTCTTCTGAGATGCCAAGTCTCTTGCACCCTCTGCTATTCATTTATCATTCTATTTCCCAGCTCAAAGAATGCTTTCTACATTTAGTTCTCAATGTTACATCACAAAAATCTTATCCTATCATTTCTGGGTCCATCTACAATTGAACAGCCATAAATTTTTATTCATTTATTTGGCATACCTTCACAAATATTTCTTAAGACTTTTAATAAATAACTATATCAATGCTGTGACACAAAGATGAACAAAAGTTTACAAAGTTCCTAGTCTCAAAAATGTTAAAGATCAAGATGGTGGAGGAGTAGGATATGGAGTTCTCCTTCTACCAGAGATACATCAAAAGTACATATGCGTCTGGGATGATTCTCACAGAACATCTACTGAACACTGGCAGAAGGTCTCGGAATTCCAAAAGGGCAAAGAAATCTCCATGTAACCAGGTAGGGCAGAAGAAAAAAGAAAAAAAAAAAAAAAAGAGAGAGAGTGAGGGAGAGAAAGGAATCGGGACATGACCTGCACCTCTGGGAGGGAGTTGCATAAGAGTGAAGGTTTCTTCAAGTTGGGGAATCCCCTCACTGGTGGGAAGATCATCTGGGACAGAGTAGGAGCTTCATAGTCTTGGAGGAGAGTGCAGCAGCAGTCCTGTGGAAGACAAAGTGGAGAGCCCAGCACAGAGGGTTGGTGCTCACAGCAGTCCCCAACCTGTGATGCTTGTTCCTTTGTCTGCTGGGGCATGTGGGGACTGGACATTGAAGCTTGAGATTTGGAGGCCAGACCCTGGGGAGAAGACTGGGGTTGGCCATGTGAAGACAGCCTGAGGGGGCTAGGGTGTAGCATGCCACAACTGAGAGAGTCTGGGAAGAAGCCTGGGCCCACAAGAAAGGCAAGGGGACATTGTTGGGGGATGTACAAGTAGAGGGGTGGGCCCATTATAGGAGCTTCTTTTCTCACATGCTCTCAGGCATCAGGGAACCACCTACAAGAGCTACAGTGTTGGGCGTGAGATGCAGCTGCCATTTCAGACTACAGAAATGGATGCAACCACTGCTGCTGTGGCAGCCCACAGACAAATGTCATGTGAGTGGGTGCAGGTCACTGCCCCACCTTCCTGGGAGACTGTGCAACCTGCAACTGCAGAAAGTCCTGTGATCTGGGGCAGACTTCCCTGGGGAGCACACATGGCTGAGTGTGCTGCAATCTGCTGTCAACCAATGCCTCTACCTCCCTGGAGTTGCATGCCCTGCCACTGCAGCCACCAAGAGCCCCATGATTTGGGGCCAACTTCCCTGTGAGCCCATGTGACCCACTGCTGCTGCTGAGGGCCCTATGACCCAGTCCCAACCACTGCCCCCACCTCCCAGGAAGTACTTGAACCACTGCCACTGCTGCAGAAGGAACCACAATTGGAACCCAACTGCTGGTCCTGCCTTCCTGAGAGTCTTCATGAGCCATGAACCTGTGCACCTGCACACCCCCATTAAGGAAATAACAGCCAGCACATGCTGAGGAAAGAGATGGCAAGCATTCAAACCAAAAACAGCCCTCATGACAAAAATAATTAAACCCACACAAGCTACACAGTGATGCACCCACTTATAATAAATAGCCCTCCAAGACTACAGTAGATAACTGTTTCTCCTAAACTCACAGACTAAGAGAAATATAAGCTAAATGAAGAAGCAGAGGAACCACTGTCTGTTAAAAGACCAAGAAAATTCCCCAGAAGGAACAAACAATGAAACAGGCCTCTTCATTCTAATAGACACTGAGTTCAAAAAGGAGGTAATGAAAATACTGAATGAATTAAGAAAGCCTATCAACAAAAATGTATATTACAATAAAAAGGAACTAGAAACTATAAGAAGGAGCCAAGAAAAATTAGAAAACTCATTGGCCAAGACAAAAGCTGAGCTCAAGTCAATGAATAGCAGAATGAATAATGCAGAAAAAAGAATGTGACCTGGAAGAGAGAATAATGGATATTACCAAATCAAAACAGCAGAAAGAAAGCCAAAAGAGAAAAAAAAAAAAAGAAAGAAAGAAAGAAGGCAATATAAGAGGCCTATGGGATAATATAAAGCAGGTCAATCAATGCACAGTAGGGATTCCAGAAGGAGAAGAAAAAGAAAAGGGGATTAAAAATGTATTTGAAGAATTGATGGCTGAAAATTCCCAAACCTAAAAAGGAAACAGATATCCAGATATAGGAAATACAGAGGACTCCATACAGGATGAACCCAAACAGACCTACATCAAGACATATTAAAATAAAAATGGCAAAAGTTAAAGATAAAGAGAGGATTCTAAAAGCAGCAAGAGAAAAAGAGTTCTTCACAAGGGAACCCCCATAAATCTATCAGCTAATTTCTCTACAGAAACACTGCAGGCCATAATGGAGAAGCAAAATATAGTCAAGGTCTTGAAAGACAAAAATCTGCAACCAAGAATACTCTATCCAGCAAGACTATCATTTAGAATAGAAGGAGAAATAAATAATTTCTCGGACAAGGAAAAACTAAAAGAATACAGCAATACTAAACCTATCTTAAAAGAAATATTGGAAGGTCATCTCTAAATAGAGAAGAATCAAGAAGAAATAAGAAGGAGAAAATCACAATTACAATGTAAATCACTTACATTAGCCAGTACACAGATCAAAAAAGGGGAAAAATATCTATTTTTGAAAGCAATGATAAAAACAAGGAACAGCAAAAGAATAAACATGAAAATGTAAAAAGGTATATCAAAATAATAAACTATGGGGAAGGAAAGAAAGAAAATGCAGATTCTTTTTCTTTGTTTCTTTCTTTCTTTCTTTCTCTCTTTTTTTTTTTTTTTTTAGAATGTGTTTGAGACTATGTGACTATCAGTTTAAAGCAAGCAGATATAGGAAGGAAGGTAACATACTTGAAAAGCAGGGCAGCCACCAATGAAAAACATACAACAGATTCACAGAAACCAAAAAGAAAAGAACACAAGCATAAAATAAAAGGAAAACATTAAACTACAAAAAGAAAAAGCAAGGAACAAAGAAGAAACAAAGAATCAACTAGAAAACAAGATTTGAAATGGCAATAAATACACATGTATCAATAATTACCTGAAATGTCAATAAACTGAATGCTCCAGTCAAAAGACATAGAGTGGAAGACTGGATTAAAAATAACAGAGCCTATGATATGCTGTTTACAAGGGACTCACCTTATGGCAAAGGATACACATATATTGAAAATGAGGGGATAGAAAAAGATATTTCATGCAAACAGAAATGACAAGAAAGTGGGAGTTGCTATACTCATATCAGACAAAATAGACTTTAAAGAAAATACTACAAAGAAAGACACTACATAAAGGACACTATGTAATGATAAAAGGATCAATACAAGAAGAGGATTTTGCACTCTTGAACACATATGGACCTAATATAGGAGCACCCAAACACATAAAACAAATACTAACATATATAAAGGGATAAATTGATAGGAATACAATCATATTAGGAGACTTTAACACCCCATTCACATCAATGGACAGATCTTCCAGACAGAGAATCAATAAGGCAACAGAAGTATAAATGATACAATAGAACAGTTAGACTTAATTAATATTTTCAGGACACTACACCCAAAAAACCAAAACAAAACAAACAAACAAACAAACAAAACAAAACCCAGAACATACATTCTTTAAAAGTGCACACAGAACATTCTCTAGGATTGACCACATAATTGGGCACAAAACTAACCTCAACAAGTTTAAGAATATAGAAATTATTTCAAGCATCTTCTTTGACCACAATGGCATGAAACTAGAAATTAAGCACAGGAAAAGAAATAAGAAAAAAAACGACTGCATAGAGACTAAACAACAGGCTACAAAAAACTAGTGGGTCAAGGAGGAAGTTAAAAAGGAAATTAAAAAATACCTTGAGACAAATGATAATGAAAATACAACAGTACAAAATCTCTGGGATGCAGCAAAAGCAGTTCTTAGAGGGAAGTTCATAGTGAAACAGGCCTTCATCATAAAACAAGAAAGACCTCAAATCAACAACCTAATATACCACCTAAAAGAATTAGCAAATGAACAAACAAAACATAAAGTCAGCAGAAGGAAGGAAGTAATAAATATCAGGGAGGAAATAAATAAAATAGAGATTAAAATATACAAAATAAAATAAAATCAAGAGCTATATCTGTGAAGGTGTAAACAAAATCAACAAACCTCTGGCCAGGCCCACTAAGAAGAAAAGAGAACCCAAAATAAACAAAAGAAATGAAAAGGTAGAAATCTCAACTGATATTGAGAAATCTCAACTACAAAAATACAAACAACCTTAAGAGAATACTATGAACAATTATATGCCAACAAACTTGACAATGTAGGAGAAATGAGTGACTTTCTAGAAACACACAGCCCACCAAAATTGAATCAAGAGGTATATAATTTGAACAGACTGATCAGTAGAAGTGAAACAGAATTTGTGATTAAAAAACTTCCTACAAAAAAAAAGTCCATGAACAAATGGCCTCACAGGTGAATTCCAACAAAAATACAAAGAAGGACATATACCAATCCTTCTCAACCTCTTCTAAAAGATTAAAGAAAAGGGAACACTTCCAAAGAAATCTTAAGAAGCCACCATCACCCTGATACCAAAACCAGAGAAAGACACCACCAAAAAAGAAAATTACAGGCCAATATCTTTGATGAATAGAGATGCAAAAAATCTCAACAAAATATTAATAAAGTGAATGCAACACCACATAAAAAAGACCATACACTATGACCAAATGGGATTCATCCCAGTGTCACAAGGATGGTTCAACATACATAAATCAATCAATATAGTACATCACATTAACAAAATAAAAGTAAAACACCACATGATTGATTGTTTTAATAGATACACAAAATCATTTGACAAAATTCAACATCCATTTATGACAAAATCTTTTAACAAAGTGGGAATACAGAGAACATATCTCAACATAATAAAGGCATTTATGAAAAACCCACAGCCAATATAATACTCAATGGTGAAAATGAGAGTTCAGGGGCTGACTTGGCTGGGGTAGGGGTGGAGGAACTGGAAAAATGTGACTTAACCTCACTCATTCTATAAGACTGATTCTTATGACTCTAGGGTGGGGGTTACCTGGGATGTCACAAGATCACTGAGTAATGAAATTCTTTGAATATCATGAACATTTCTATAGAAACAATCAATCCTAAAAATCAACTCTAATTATCAATCCTAAAGGTGGGGACTCTAATTAACTCTGCTCTGAAGCTATATAACATGCTCATGTAAGACCCCTTCTTGGGTCTCTCCACCCCATTCTGGTGTCTATGCCAGAAGCTATTGTACTCTCTCTCTCTTCTTAATAAACTGTTATTCTGTTACTTAAACCTGAGTGATGGCTTGTTATTGATCCCAAGGAGAAATTCTTTTCCTTCAGAGATCACGAATCCACTCCCTAGACGGATTCCATGGCATCAAAAAGATGAAAGCCTTCCCCCTAAAATCTGGAAGAAGACAAGGATGCCCACTTTCACCACTTGTCTTCAACATCATATCGGAAGTCTTAGACACAGCAATCAGACAAGAAAAATAAATAAAAGGTATCCAAATTGGAAAGGAGGAGGCAAAATTGTCACTATATGCAGCTGACATGATACTACATATAGAAAATCCTAAGGACTCCACACAAAAAATACTAGATCTAAAAAATGAATTCAGTAAGTCAGCAGGATACAAGATTAACATTCAGAAATCTGTTGCATTCCTTAACACTAACAATGAAATATCAGAAAGGAAATGTAAAATATATACATATTTTAAAATCACACCAAAAAAAAAAAAAAAAAACCTAGGAATAAACTTGACCAAGTAGGTAAAAGACTTATACACTGAGAACTCTCAATATATAACATTAATAAAGGAAATAAAAGAGGATTCAAAGAAATGGAAAGATATCCCATGCTCTAGGATTGGAAGTATAAATATTGTTAAAATGGCAATAATACCCAAAGCAATCTACAGATTTAATGCAATCCCTATCAAATAACACAGGGGATTTTTCACAGAACTAGAGCTAGTAATGTAAAAATTTATATGGAACTGTAAAAGATCTGGAATTGCCAGAACAATCCTGAGGGGTGGGGGAAAAAAAAAAAAAAAAAGCAGGAGGCATAAGTAGTCCAGACTTCAGACAATACTAAAAAGCTATATTAATCAAAATGGTGTGGTATGGTACAAAAATAAGTCTATGGATCAATGGAACAGAATACAGATCCCAGAAATAAAACCACACACCTACTATCAATTATTCTTTGACAAAGGAGGCAAGAATATAAAATAGGAAAAATTCTCTTCAACAAGTTGTATTGGGAAAGTGGGACAGCTGCATGTAATCAACGAAGTTAGCACACACCCTCACTCCATGCACAAAAATAAATGCAAAATGGCTTAAAGACTTAAATATAAGACATGATACTATAAAACCCCTAGAAGAGAGCATAGGCAAAAGATTATCTTACAGAAATTGAACTAATGTTTTCTCAGGTCAGTCTCCCAAGGCAATATAAATAAAACAAAAATAAACAAATGGAACCTAATCAAACTTACAAGCTTTCACTCAGCAAAGGAAACCATAAAAAAAAAAAAATGAGAAGACAACCTATAGAATGGGAGAAAATATTTCCAAATGATGTGACAGACAAGAGCTTAATCTCCAAAATATACAAACAGCTCATACAACTCAAAAACAAAACAAGAGCAACAAAAAACAACCCAATCAAAAAATAGGCAGAAGGCCTTAATAAATATTTCTCCAAAGAAGACATACAGATGACCAGTAGGCACATGAAAAGATGCTCAACATCATTAATTGTTAGAGAAATGAAAATCAAAACTACTGAGGTACCACCTCACACTGGTCAGAATGCCCATCATTAAAGAGTCTACAAATAACAAATGCTGAAGAGGGTGTGGAGAAAAGGGAACCCTCCTACACTGTTGGTGGGAAAGTGAGTTAGCACAGCTACTATGGAAAACAGTATGGATCTTCCTCAGAAAACTAAAAATAGAATTACCATGTGATCCAGCAATCCCACTCCTGGGATATACCCAGACAAATCTATAGTTCAAAAAGTTACATGCACCTCAATGTTCATTACAGCACTATTTGCAATTGTCAAAACATGGAAACAACCCAGATGTCCATCAACAGATGAATGGATAAAGAAAATGTGGTATATATATACAATGGTATACAACTCAGTCATAAAAAATAATGAAATAATGCCATTTGTAGCAACACAGATGCAACTAGAAATTATCATACTAAGTGAAGTATGTCAGAAAGACAAATACCATATAACATGACTTATATGTGGAATCTAAAATATGGCACAAATGAACCTATCAACAAACAAACAAACAAACAAAAAAACAGACTTATAGACATAGAGAATAGGTTTGTGGTTGCCAAGGGGGAGGGGGTTAACTCAGAGCAATTATTGTGAGATTTATCCAGATTTATGTTTGTCAATAATTATTTCCTTTTTATTGCTGAGTAGTATTCCATTGTATGGAATTATCACAGTTAGCTTCTCTATTCACCTGTTGAGACACATATTGGTTATTTCCATTTTTTAGGTATTACAAAGCTGTTACATATATTCATATATGAGTCTTAGTATGAACACATGCTTTAATTTCTCACAAGTAAATGCCTAGGATTGGAATGGCTAGATATTATAGTAGATATATGTTGAACTTTTTAAAGAATCTACCAAATTGTTTTCTAGAGTCATTGTACCATTAAACTTCTCTACCAGCACTGTATGAGAATTTGTTTTTCCATATATATCCTCACCAGTGGTATACTGATGAATTTTTATTTATGTTTTCCTGATGATTAATGACTTGAGTGTGTTTTAATGTACGTCTTTGCTATTTATGTATTTTCTATGGTGAAATGCATTTCCATATATTTTACCCACTTTTTAGATGTAGCTAATTTTTCTTAATGTTGAATTTGAGAATTCTTTATATATTCTTTGTATAACTTCTTATCAGATATGTTTGGAAATATCTTCCCCAATCTATGGTTTATCTTTTCATTCTCTTAATGCTGACTTTTGAAGAACAAATGTTTTAAATTTTGTGAAGTCCAGTTTATCAACATTTAACTTTTCTGAATTATCTTTTGGTATCATAAGCTAAAGGTCACAAAGTTAACTTGTAGCTTATTGACCAGGAGTTTTATCATTTTCATTACTTCTAGGTCTATGATAAATTTGAATTTTGTGTCAAAGGTATAAGGCAAAAATGAACCTTTTTTGCATATAATTATCCAATTTTTCTGATAGCACCTGTAGAAAGATTATTTTCTTCTGCACTAATATGCTGTTACACCTGTGTCAAAGATCAATTTTCCATAGATACGTGGGGCTATTTCTGGACTCGCATATTTTTTTTTTCAATTGATGTGTTAGTCTGTCCTAAAGTCAACACCAACATGTTTTCCTTAATGTAGTTTTTATAATAAATTGTAGGATTGGATATCATTAATCCCACAAACTTATTCTTCATTTTTTTCAATTATTTTGGCTATTTCAGAACAAATTCCTTGATAACACTTTAGAATCATCTTATCAATATCAAAAACAAATCCTGTTGAGATTTGACTAACGTTGTGTGGGAGCTATAGATCAAATTGGGAGAATTAACATCTAAACAGTATTAAGTCTTCTAGCTGTGAACAAAATATATCTTTACATTTCTTTAGATCTTATTTTTTTTCAGCAACGTTTTCAGGTTTCTATGTAAATATCTTATACACTTTTCTTGATTTCTTTCATAGAATTTCAGTTTTTGATGCTATTATAAATGGCATTGTTTTAAAATTTTAAACTCCAACTGCTCATTGCTAATATACAGAAATAAAATTGATTTTTGTACACTAACCTTGTTTTCTACAGACTTGCTAAATTTACTTTTCAGTTCTAGTAATTTTGTGTTTGTGTGTGTGTAATTCCTTTGGATTTTCTACATAGACTATTATGTTGTCTGCAAATATATATTTTTACTTCCTATTTTCCAGTCTGAGTGATTTTATTTTTTCCCTTATCCAGCACTTAGAAATTCCTTAATGATGTTGAACAGAAGTTGTAAGAGCAGCATTGTTTCTGATCTTAGAAGAGTAAGCATGCAGAAGCAATGCAGTTTCTCACCATTAAGTATGTTATTAGGTGTAGTTTTTCACTAATGATCTATATCAGATTGAGAAGTTTACTTTTATTCCTAGTTTGCTGAGGTTTTTGTTGTTGTTTTCTGTTTTTTTTTTTTTTTTTTTTATGAATGGATGTTAGACTTCTTGCAAATGCTTTTTGTGCAGATGATAGTATGGTTTATCATTTTTATCTCCTGGTTTTACAGATATCAAATATAAATACATTATTGCTGTATTTATCTATCTATTGAGATAGAGAATTACATTATGCATATAAATATATTTTACACACATACACACACGCATTTGGGAAGTGGCAATGGCAAGGTGTTCAGCAATAAGGTCACAGAAGGTGTTTTATGCCATCCTAAGAAGGTGAGAAGGTGTTTTATTCTCTCAAAGTGGCAGGGGATTTTAGCTTTTACACTAGAGCAATAGCATATGATCTATGTTTTAAGAATGCTCCCCTGTGAACAATGCAAAGAATTGGACTGAATGGACAGAAGTATTCTAATCTGGAGATTACTGGCAGTCCTGGAAGTGATGACAGGGGTGCAAATATATGAGAGTAGCATTTAAGTTTTTCTAAAATTTTAAATTATCAGTCTAGTCCTGCTCAAGTTGGTTGTAAACTCCTTGAGGACTTGACTCATGTCTTGTATTATAATACCTTCCATTTTCTACTAGAGCCCTTAGTACACTGTGTGCTCAATAAATATTCTTACTGTATTTACATATAGCACTATTTACAAACAAAAATCCAGTGTCCCCTCTCTATACACAAAAACATTCATCAACTCTTTAAACTTATTTTATGTAAAGTTTGTAAAAGCCATTTCTAGACATGTTTCCTTAAACTGCTTTCAATCTAACTGAGTGAATCAATTTTTAATTTCAGCTAGAGAACAAGAAAGAAACCACAAGATTGTTAATTAGCCAAATAACCCATCATTGGAAAACAGCAAAAGACTTTAAAACCAATTAAAAAGATAATTACTGAACTCTGCTCTGGCAGACTGTGGCAGCTGGGACTTTGGCCTGGGTTGCTAGATTCGTTTTGCAGTTTTGTCATTGCATTTCAATAGCACACAGTCCTTATTAAGAATACACTAGTATATTCAAGCTCATGGAATCATACATGTCACTATGTCATCATGGAAAAAAATAACTGTTTTCTTGATAAACTACCATGTAGATTTCCTACAAATGGGAGTTTATGAATTTTTGTTGTTAAAGCTCTCAATAAAATAATGACACTGGAAGTCTGGTTTAATTAAGTAGATAAGCAAAGTTAATACAAACTAATTTCTGAACAGAGAAAATTCCATGTATTTTGGATGTATAACAGGTATAGTCAAAGCACAAATTTCTCCATGGTGACAACTATGCACTCAACGTTGGAACACCTCAATATATAAGGCAAATGCTAACAGCCATAAAAGGGGAAATCAATAGTGACACAAAAATAGGAGACTTTAACACACAACTTTCATGAATGGACAGATCATCCAAACAGAAAATAAATAAACACAAGTTCTTAATAAGACATTAGACCATCTTGGCTTAATTGATATTTATAGCACATTCCACCCAAAAACTACAGAATACACTTTCTTCTCAAGTGCACATGGAAATTTCTTCAAGATAGTTCACAGCTTGGGGCATAAATCAAGCCTCAGTAAATTCAGTAAAATTGCAATCATATCAAGCATCTTCTCTGACCACAACGCCATGAGACTAAATACCAATTACAGAGGAAAAAAACTGTATACAATACAAACACGTGGAGGCTAAACAATATGCTATTAAACAATCAAGAAGTCACCACAGAAATCAAAGAGGAAATCAAAAAATACCTAGAAACAAATGACAATTAAAACACGACAACCCAAAACCAGTGGGATGCAGCAAAAGCAGTTCTAAGAGGGAAGTTTATAGCACTACAATCCTACCTAAAGAAACATGAAAATTTTTGAATAAAAATCTCACATTACACCTAAAACAATTAGAGAAAGAAGACCAAAAAAAAAAAAAAAAAAAAAAAGGTAAGCAGAAGGAAAGAAATCATAAAGATCAGATCAGAAATAAATGAAAAAGAAATGATGCAGGCAATAGCAAAGATCAATAAAACTAAAAGCTGTCTTTTTGAGAAGACAAATAAAATCGATAAACCATTAACCAGACCCATTAAGAAAAAAAGGGAGAAGACGCAAATCAACAGATTTAGAAATGAAAAAGGAGAAGTAACAACTGACACAGCAGAAACACAAAAGATCATGAGAAACTGCTACAAGCAACAATATGCCAATAAATTTGGTAACCTGGAAAAAATGATTAACTTCTTAGAAAAGTACAATCTTCCAAGACTGAACCAAGAAGAAATACAAAATATGAACAGACCAATCACAAACACTGAAACTGAGATGGTGAATAAAAATCTCCCAAAAAACAAAAGCCCAGGGTCAGATGGCTTCACAGTCAAATTCTATCAAACATTTAGAGAAGAGATAACACCTACCCTTCTCAAACTCTTCCAAAATATAGCAGAAGGAGGAACACTCACAAACTCACTCTATAAGGCCACCATCACACTCATACCAAAGCCAGAAAAGATGTCACACACAAAAAAAGAAAATTATAGGCCAATATCACTGTTGAATATAGATACAAAAATCCTCAACAGAATACTAGCAAACAGAATCCAACAGCACATTGAAAAGGTCATACACCATGATCAAGTGGGGTTTATCCCTGGAATGCAAAGATTCTTCAATATATGCAAATCAATGAATGTGATACATCATGTAAACAAATTGAAGGATAAAAATCATATGATCATTTCAATAGATGTAGGAAAAGCTTTTGACAATGTTCTACATCCATTTATGACAAAAACTCCCCAGAAAGAGGGCATAGAAGGAAATTACCACAACATGATAAAAGCCACATATGACAAACCAACAGCCGATATCATTCTAAATAGTGAAAAACTGAATACATTCCTTCTAAAGACAGGAACAAGACAAGGGTGCCCACTCTCACCACTATTATTCAACATAGTTTGGAAAGTTTTGGTGACAGCAATCAGAGAAGAAAATGAAATAAAAGGAATCCAAATTGGAAAAGAAGAAGTAAAATTGTCATTTTTTGGAGATGACATGATATTATACATAGAAAACCCTAAAGAAGCTTCCAGAAAACTGCTAGCAGTAATCAATGAATTTAGTAAAGTAGTAGGATACAAGATTAATGTGCAGAAATATCTTGAATTCCTATACACTAACAAAGAAAGAGAAGAAAAAAGAAATTAAGGAAACACTTCCATTCACATTGCATCAAAAAGTATAAAATACCTAGGAAAAAACCTGACTAAGGAGTCAAAAGACCTGTATGCAGAAAACTTGAACACACTGGTGAAAGAAATCAAAGACAAAACAAACAGATGGAGGGACACACCATGTTCCTGGATTGGAAGAATCAACATTGTGAAAATGACTATCCTACCAAAAGCAATTTACAGATTCAATAAATCCCAATCAAATTATCAATGGCATTTTTCACAGGACTAGAACAAGACATTTTTTGATTTGTATGGAAATGCAAAAGACCCCGAATAGCCAAAACAATCTTGAGAAGGAAAGACAGAGTTGGAGGAATCAGGCTCCCTGACTTCAAACTATACTACAAGGCCACTGATCAAGACAGTATGTTACTGGCACAGAAACAGAAAGAAAGATCAATGGAACACAATAGAGAGCCCAGAGATAACTCCATGAACATATGAGCTCCTTATCTTTGACAAAAGAGGCAAGAATATACAATGGAAAAAAAGACAGCCCCTTCAATAAACGGTACTGGGAAAATTGGACAGCTGCATGTGAAGGAATGCGATTAGAACACTTCCTAACACCATACACAAAAATAAATTCCAAATGGATTAAAGACCTCAATGTAAGGCTAGGCACTATAAAACTCCTAGAGGAAAACATAGGCAGAACACTCTATGACATACATCAAGGCAAGATCCTTTTTGACCCACTTCCTAGAATCATGGAAATAATATCAAGAATAAGCAAATGGGACCTCATGAAACTTAAAAGATTTTGCACAGTGAAAGAAACCATAAACAAGACTAGAAGATAACCCTCAGAATGAAAGAAAATATTTGCCAATGAAGCAACTGACAAAGGATTATTCTCCCAAATATACAAGCAGCCCATGCAGCTTAATACCAAAAAAGCAAATAACCGAATTGACAAATAAGCAGAAGATCTAAATAGACATTTCTCCAAAGAAGACATGCAGATGGCCAACAAATACATGAAAAGTTGCTCAACCTCACTAATCATCAGAGAAATGCAAGTCAAAGCCACAATGAGGTATCAGCTCACACTGGTCAGAATCGCCATCATCAAAAAAACTAAAAACAATAAATGTTGGAGAGGGTGTGGAGAAAAGGGAACTCTCCTGCACTGTTGGTGGGAATGTAAGTTGTTAGAGCCACTGTGGAAAACAGTTTGGAGTTTCCTTCAAAAACTACAAATAGAACTACCATATGACCCAGCAATCCCACTCCTGGGCATATACCCAAGCAAACCATAATCCAAAAAGAAGCATATACTATAGTGTTCATTGCAGCACTATTTACAATAGCCAGGAGATGGAAGCGACCTAAATGCCCATCAGCAGATGAATGGATAAAGAAGATGTGGCCCATATATACAATGGAATAATTCTCAGCCATAAAAAAGAATGAAATTGAGTTATTTGTAATGAGGTGGATAGACCTAGAGTCTGTCACACAGATCAAAGTAAGTCAGAAAAAGAAAAACAAATACTGTACGCTAACTCATATATATGGAATCTAAACAAAAAACAAAAAAACAAAAAATGGTACTGATGAACCCAGTGACAGGACAAGAACAAAGATGCAGATGTAGAGAATGGACTTGAGGACACAGGGTTGGGGTGGGGGCAATGGGGAAGCTGGGACTAAGTGTGAGAGTAGCTTTGACATATATACACCAACAAATGTAAAATTGATAGCTTGTGGGAAGTTCCTGCATAACATAAGGAGACAAACTTGGTGATGGGTGATGACTTAGAGGGCCAGGATAGGGAGGGTGGGAAGGAGTCGCAGGAGGGTGGGGGTATGTGTATAAAAATAGCTGATTCACTTTGGTGTACCTCAAAAATTGGCACAGTGGTGTAAATCAATTATATTCTAATAAAAAGCTTAAATTAAAGAAAAAAAAAAAGATAAACATTCTGAGGGTTTGTCTTCCCAGTGCAGGACCCTAGGCTTTGGAACCTGATGTGGAATTCAGACCCCTCACTCCTTGGAAATAACTTCTGCAACTGTAATTATCCTCCTGCTTGTGGGCTGCCCACTTGAGGGTATGAGTCTTGAACATATTATATCTGCATCCCTCCTATCCATTTCATTGTGGTTCCTTCTTTATATCTTTAGCTGTTGAAGCTCTTTATTGCTAGTATTCTGGTCTACCTCATCAGTTGTTGATTTGAAATAGCTGTAATTTTGGTATGCTTGTGGAAGGAGGTGAATTCAGGGTCTTCCTTCTCAGCCATCTTGGCCAATTCCTCCCTTCCTGTATATATATATTTAATTCTAATCTTCAATATTTGATATTGTTGAACCTCATCTCCTCTTTGACATTCATTGTTTTCACATAAATTTTTAATTTCTTGCCTTTTATCATCTGTAAAACAAAACTAAAATGGTAAAAATAGCACATATTACTATGTTCCAGGCACTATTCTAAGTATTTTACTTATATTAGCTTATTTAATATTCTTAACATCCCCATGACTTTGGTATTATTATTCTTCATTTTTCACAGATAAGTGATTCAAAGTATAGAAGGTTTAGCCTAAGGTTAAATTGCTCAAACAGAACCTAGTATGGTTCAGGGTATTAACTAAGTTGAAACATAAATTCCTGGTAAAACCGTTAGGTTTTTTGCCTCCTTGTTTATTTATCCTGTACGGTGCTGAATTTAGTCTTACTTACTTGATGTTCAACATGTTTTACTAGCTGTCCTCCTGTTTCTGGCCTGTTAAATATAGATATTTTTAAAGTTTCTTCTAGTGCCTCTTGCAATACCCTTTCTCTTCATGAATGTGTCCACTTTCACAACTTGACATGTATTCTCAGGCGATGTACTCCAAATCCTCAACTCATACCTGCCCTCTTTACCAAGTTCCAAACCTATTTGAATGTCTTTCAACTCAACACATTTATTTTTCCCAAGCCCTCAAAATCAATTGTTACAAATTTCATGTACCACAATGTTCATTGCAGCACTATTTACAATAGCCAGGACATGGGAATAACCTAAGTGTCCATCAACAGACAAATGGATAAAAAAGTTCTGTTATGTACATACAATGGAATATTATTCAGCCACAAAAAGGAATGAAATTGGGATATTTGTAGAGATATGGATGGACTGAGACACTGTCATACAGAGTGAAGTAACTCAGAAAGAGAAAAACAAATACTTATGCTAACACATATACATGAAACCTAGAAAAATTTTGCTGATGAACATAGTGGCAGAGCAGGAATAATGACACAGATGTAGAGAATGGACTAGAGAACATGGGGGGATAGGGACGCTGAGATGTAGTGAAAAAGTGGCATTGACAAATATACACTTCCAAATGTAAAATAGATAGTTAGTGGGAAGCTGCTGTATATACGGAGATAAACACTGTCCTTTGTGATGACCTAGATGGATGGGGTAGGGAGGGCAGGACGCAGGCTCAAGAGGGAGGAGATATGGGGATATATGTATACATATAGCTGATTCACCTTGTTGTACAGAGGAAACTAAATCAACACTAAAGCAATTTTACTCCAATAAAGATGTATAACAAATTTCTTTCCTTGATAAACCAACTCATCTAGTTGACTTCCATATCATTTCTGGTTAAGGGATCCAGCATTAATTTTATAAGCTTCAAATGTTACAGGTATCTTTACTTATACCTTAAGATTTAATGGTCACAATCCATTCAGTTGCAAGGTTTAAGGTATTCTCCACCCAAGTTCAGTCTCCATGAATGCTTGTATGGATTACCACAATAACAGTTTTTATTTCTCTAATCAGGCCTACTCACAGTTGTCAGGTGACAATCTCTAGTGTACAGTTATCATCATATCCCTTCAGTGTACACAGACCTTTTATGACTAACAACATAAATCCAACAGACTTTGCATTTCTATTTCCAACTTTTTACTTGGCACACATTTTCTTCAGCCCAGTTGCCTCCAACCCTTTCCCAAATCATTACAAGATGAAATCTACCTATATCTAAGTGCCCCAGTGAAATTACATTTCTTTCAGGGAAACTCTCCCTATAATTCCTTCATGATTTCTTCAGTGAATCCCTGCATGATTTTTTTTTTTTTTTCATTTTCACTGCTATAATGATTTGTACTCTTATCTTTTCTATTCCTACAGGTTGGAAGCCCTTTGAGAGCACAGGCCCTGACTAATGCACATTTGAACCTCTGTAGTATGTAGCCTAGCACTGCCAATATATTTAGTAGCTAGTACTCAAGCTTTGTAGAATTACTGAAACAGTGAATCAGAATACCTATGATAGTTTGCTGAAATAATCTTTGAGTTGCATGACATAGACTTGGTGAATGCCTTCCTTATTCTGTTGAAAATACCTTTTTTTCTACTGCAAGTATGGATGTTTTATAGCAGAAATGAAAGGTGTTTGTGGAATTGAAACTAATTTCAGGGCTAGATTTGTACAGGCATTGGTGTTAAGCTTCAGGTTTGGTGTGTTGGTGTTATTACTGCTTTCATCTGTCTTTCCTGGCTGTTTCTTAAATTGAAAACTTTCTGTGGGACCTCTCACTTAAAAATGCCATTTAAAATTATTCATTCACATAAAGATTGCTTTAATGATTCATTAAAGTTCATATTTTTCTGTTTGCTTATCTCTCACTTGAAACACCTGTTTCTAGATCTATTTACCTTCTCTATTTTTCCACATGTATCCATGATACATACCTCTCAGCCTGATGAAAAAAAAATAAGAAAATTCTAAAAGTTCTTATTTTAGAACTCTGAAAAAAGCATTATGGATGGATAATAATCAGTATTATTATAGAACCAGGGACATACATAAGGTTTTCAGCATAAATCAAATGATCAGCAATGTATGTGTGTATGTGGGTTGCTTAACTTTTAAAAATTGACTCTACCTGCAGTTGAAAGGGTTTATGTTTGATATTTGAACATAGAAACTCCCCTTGAGTAATCATACAGTTGTAATCACACAATTTCCATATTCTTTTCAGTATTCTTTCTTAATCAATGTTGCTTGATCTGATTACAATGGAATTGAACTTAAACTGAAGAGATGTGGTATAGAAAGTAGATCTAAGATTTAGTCTGTCCCTGGTTAAAATCTTGACTTTACTACTTATTAAGTAAGCAACTTCATATGAAAAACCTCCCCTTCAGTTCTTTCTCCTGTTAAATGAGGATAACAGTATTTTCTGCACAGAGTTCTCATAAGGGGGGAATAAAGCAATTGGAAAGTATTTACTACTGAACCTGATACACTTTATCATATAAATGATAACTTTGCCCTTTTATTTTCTTTTTTTAAAATGTTGTTATACTACCCTTTTATCTGTTCAATCAGCCCTCAGTGGGTTCTTCACTCACAGATTTAACCAACCAGATCAAAATGTTTGGAAAAAATAAATTCCAGAAATTTCCAAAAAGCAAAACTTGAAATCTCCATGTGTTGGCAACACAGCATTTACATTGTATTTGGTATTATAAGTAATCTAGACATGGTTTAAATTATATGGAAGGATGTGCACAGGTTATCTGCAAATATTATGCCATTTTATGTAAGGGACATGAGCATCCAAAGATTTTGGTATCCCTGGGGAATCCTGGATCCAATTCCCTGTAGATACTGATGGATGACAGTAATTACCAAATTTAATTCCAGAAACACTTGCAAGTAAATATCTACAAATGTTTCAAGTCTATATTTCTATAGCACCTACTATCATAAGCACCTACAACATGCATTATTTTTAACATATCTGTTACTTGTGTTTCCCACTCCCCCTAAAAACAGTTCAATATCTATCATTTTGAGTATCCCATCTTGTAGCAAAATAGTTGGTTCATAGAAGGTGCTCTGTAATGCTTGGTGAATAATTTTTTTAAAATAGATACAAGTCTATTAGAAAGAGATCTGGTAGCCAATTTGTTGCTAAGGGCAAGTGGTTAAACTCCAGACAATAAACAATTTATGGGTAGTACCTGGTTAGATCAATTTTTTGTTGTTTTTTGCTGTTGGCTTAAAAATTGTCCTGTGAATCACATCTAGAGAATGACTGGCTGTATTTAGGATAATTAGAGTGTTTGAGTTGCGTGTCTATGGCTGCATTTGAGGAATATTGTATCTTGTAACTATTTTAACTTTAAAATACCTGACTCACTTCTTTAAGGCAGAATATTACATATTCTAAGATCTACTGTAATTTTTACTAGGTATTTGGATAACATTAAAGTGAATGGACTTCATTTTAAAATTCAATTCTGATTTTTAACCTCTAGCAGAAATGAATTTTATTGGTGTTTCAACTATGGGTTCTGTATTGTTATAAGGGAATAGATACTTCTCAATTTAGAATGAATTGTTTTCTCCTTCTTAAAAAATTCATGGAATGAGAAGATGGCAGCAAAGTAGAGGGACGTGGAGTGCATCCCTCTCCACAGATGCACTGAGAATGCATGGAAGGAGGCAGTCATTCCCACAGAGAACCAGCTGAACACCAGCAGATGGCCTCGGACACCAGAAAGGACTGCGGGGAGCCTGACGTAGCCGGTAGGGAGGCATCTATGATGGCTCAAAGAGGGTGAAGCGGCGGAGCTGTGGCAGACGGGAGGGAGTGAGAAACATACGGAGGGTCCGCAGCGCAGCTCAGAGTTCCTGGACCGAGAGGTCGATCCTCGGCTGAACGGAGGGTCCGGGAGCGGGAGCGTGGGAACTGGAGAGCTGGTTCAGGGTGAGAAACATTGTTACCGGTAGGGTGACGGACCAAGAGGACAGGAGGGAGGAGGTCCACGGTGAGGAGTGCCCGTCCCTGAGAGCTGCCCGGCCATGATGGCGGCTTGAGGCTGCAGGCTCATGGGCAGGGGGGAGGAGCTGCGGGCATAGCCTCTCTCTCTCTCTTTCGGTGCCTCTGCAACAGGCAGTGGAGAGATGCCCTGCGGGCCACCTAAGGTGCTCAGGGATAAATAACAAGCACCCTCAGGCACTGGGGCGGAGCTAGATTAAAACCCCTTGCAACACCAGCAGCAGGGAGGCTTCAGAGAGAAAAAAACAACAACAACAACAGCAACAACAACAAAAAAAACCCAAAAGAGGCCCAACTCTAAGACTTTCTGTTTACGCCTGAGCCAGCAGCATCCCTCTGCAACAGGCACCTCCAAGCCCAACTGAAACAACAGTGCGCCACTGCTCACTCACTCCCAGGAGAAGGAGACACTATTGTACCCTCTCCTCCCCACACACCAACGCTTACAGACGAACAATAAAGGAACCTCTGCTGGTCACAGAATAATGCAAAAAAAACCCAAGGCAAGGAGAAGGACACTTACAGCTGAGATGCTAAGGAAACAGAAATAGTAGTATCAATACCTATTGAGCTGGTCCATTCTGGGACCAGTTGTAGATTTTTTTTTTTCTTTCTCTCTCTCTCTCTCTCTCTCTTTTTTTTTTTTTTAATTAAATACGATCTTAGCCCTAAGGAATCTACAGGTTTTATAACAGTTTTTAATGATATTTTTTATTTTTTATTTTTTTAATTTTTTATTTTGTTGCCTTTTTATATACTTCTATATCTAGCTAAGTTTTTGGTAGTACGGACAATATATCTTTCATACTTTCCTTTCATCCCTATCTTTTATACATTTCTATTCCTTTCTTTTTCCCCTTTCTTCCAGCTTTTTTCAGTTTATTTTATCTTAACATACTTATAAGCAACACTATTGGTCTGCACAGACTCCTTGCTCTATTCTCCAGATGATGCACTGCCATGGTATTTAATATTAGGCTTTTGCCTTTATCTTAGTTCTTAGTACAGTTGTCTAATTATATTCTGAGAATCTCCATCCTCTCTGGTGCTACTCTGGCTCTTTTTCTAGCTTACAAAATCTCCCTGGATTAATGTTTGTATGTGTAAGGTGTTATTTGTTTGTTTGTTTGCTTTTGCTTTTGTCTCTGATTTCTTCTGTTTCAGTTGTCAATTTCTGTTGGGTTTCTCTTTGAATATCTGATAGCACACTGGGGTTCTGTCAGGTCTTTCTAGAGCCTTATATCCTAATGGATTCAGTAATTGTATGTCATACACATGTAAGTGCTTCCTAGAATTAATATTTGCTTAAACACCTCTATCACCAGGACAAGCAACCCCAAAAGTTTGGACAACCATGAGGAAACAAAGAAACACCATGCAGGCAAAGGAGCAGGAAAAAAACCCACAAGACCAAAGAAATGAGGAGGAAATAGGAAACATGCCTGAAAAAGAATTCAGAGTAATGATAGTAAAAATGATACAAAATCTCGATAACAAAATAGAGAAAGTACAAGAAGCAGTTCATAAGAACTCAGAAAAACAAACAGCAATGGATAACAAAATAACTGAAATTAAAAATACTCTAGATGCTATAACCAGCAGAATGACTGAGGCAGAAGAACAAATATGTGAGTTGGAAGATGGAATGAGGGAAATAAATGCCACAGAGCAGGCAAAAGAAAAAAGAATAAAAAGAATAGAAGATCGTCACAGAGACCTCAGTGATAACATTAAGCATACCAACATTCGAATTATAGGCATCTCAGAAGAAGAAGAAAACAAGAAAGGGTCTGAGAAAATATCTGAAGAGGTTATAGTGGAAAACTTCCCCAACATGGGAAAGGAAATAATTCACCAAGTCCAAGAAGCACAGAGAGTCCCATACAGAATAAACCCAAGGAGAAATACACCAAGGCACATATTAATCAAACTAACCACAATTAAACACAAAGAAAAAATATTAAAAGCAGCAAGAGAAAAGCAACAAACAACATATAAGGGAAAATCCATAAGGATAACAGCTGACCTTTCTACAGAAACTCTGCAGGCCAGAAGGGAATGGCAGGATATACTGAAAGTCCTGAAAGAGAGAAACCTACAGCCAAGAATACTCTACCCAGCAAGAATCTCATTCAGATTTGAGGGAGAAATCAAAAGCTTTCCAGACAAGCAAAAGTTAAGAGAATTCAGCACCACCAAACCAGCCTTACAACAAGTGCTAAAGGAACTTCTCTAAGTAGGAAACACAAGAAAAGGCAAACTCCTACAAATACAAATGCAAAACAATTAAGAAAATTGTAATTGGAACACACCTGTCAATAATCACCTTAAATGTAAATGGATTAAATGCTCCAACCAAAAGACACAGACTGGCTGAATGGATACAAAAAAAAGACCCTTCTATATGCTGTCTCCAAGAAACCCACTTCAGACCAAGGGATACATATAGACTGAAAATGAAGGGATGGAAAAAGATATTCCATGCAAATGGAAGTCAGAAGAAAGCTGGAGTAGCAATACTCATATCAGACAAATTAGACTTGAAAGTAAAGACTGTTACAAGAGACAAGGAAGGACACTACATAACGATCAAGGGATCCATTCAAGAAGAACATATCACAATGCTAAATATCTATGCCCCCAACATAGGAGCACCTTAATACATAAGGCAAATGCTAACAGCTATAAAAGGGGACATCGACAGTAACACAATAATAGTGGGAGACTTGAACACCCCACTTACATCAATGGACAGATCATCCAAACAGAAAATAAATAAAGACACACAAGCTTTAAATGACACATTAGACCATCTCGACTTCATTGATATTTATAGGACATTCCATCCAAAAACGACAGACTACACTTTCTTCTCAAGTGCACATGGACCATTTTCCAGGATAGATCACATCTTGGGTCACAAATCAAACCTCAGCAAATTCAAGAAAATTGAAATCATATCAAGCATCTTCTCAGACCACAACACCATGAGACTAGATATCAACTACAGGAAAAAAACTGCAAAAAATACAAACACATGGAGGCTAAACAATTCACTCTTAAACAACCAAGGAATCACTAAAGAAATCAAAGAGGAAATCAAAAAATATCTAGAAAAAAATGACAATGAAAACACAACAACCCAAAACCTATGGGATGCAGCAACAACAGTTCTAAGAGGGAAGTTTATAGCAATACAGTCCTACCTTAAGAAACAAGAAAATTATCAAATAAACAACCTAACCTTACATCTAAAACAACTAGAGAAAGAAGAACAAAGAAATCCCAAATTGAGCAGAAGGAAAGAAATCATAAAGATCAGAGCAGAAATAAATGAAAAAGAAAGGCAGGAAACCATAGCAAAAGTAAATAAAACTAAAGCTGGTTCTTTGAGAAGATTAACAAAATTGATAAACCATTAGCCAGACTCATCAAGAAAAAAAGGGAGAAGATGCAAATCAACAGAAGTAGAAATGAAAATGGAGAAGTACCAACGGACACCTCAGAAATACAAAACATCATGAAAGACTACTACAAGCAACTCTATGCCAATAAATTGGATAACCTGGAAGAAATGGATACATTCTTAGAAAAATACAATCTTCCGAGAATGAACCAGGAAGAAATAGAAACCACGAACAGACCAATCACAAGTACGGAAATTGAGGCAGTGATTAAAAATCTCCCAACACACAAAAGCCCAGGACCAGATGGGTTCACAGGCGAATTCTATCAAACATTTCGAGAAGAGCTAACACCTATGCTTCTCAAACTCTTCCAAAATATTGCAGAAGGCGGAGCACTCCCAAACTCATTCTACGAGGCTACCATCACCCTGATACCAAAACCAGGCAAAGATGTCACAAAAAAAGAAAACTACAGACCAATATCACTGATGAATATAGATGCAAAAATCCTCAACAAAATACTAGCTAACAGACTCCAACAGCACATTAAAAAAAAATCATACACCATGATGAAGTGGAGTTTATCCCTGGGATGCAAGGATTCTTCAATATACGCCAGTCAATCAACGTGATACATCATGTCAACAACTTGAAGGATAAAATCCATATGATCATTTCAATAGATGCAGAAAAAGCTTTTGACAATATTCAACATCCATTTATGGTAAATGCTCTCCAGAAAATGGGCATAGAAGGAAATTACCTCAACATAATAAAAGCCATATATGAAAAACCAAAAGCCAACATCATTCTCAATGGGGAAAAACTGGAAGAATTCCCTCTAAGAACAGGAACAAGACAAGAGTGTCCACTCTCACCACTATTATTCAACATAGTTTTGGAAGTTTTAGCCACAGCAATCAGTGAAGAAAAAGAAATCAAAGGAATCCAAATTGGAAAAGAAGAAGTAAAATTGTCACTCTTTGCAGATGACATGATATTATATATAGAAAACCCTAAAGACTCTACCAGAAAACTGCTAGCACTCATTGATGAGTTTAGTAAAGTAGCAGGATACAAAATTAATGCACAGAAATCTTTTGCGTTCCTCTACACGAACAATGGAAGAGCAGAAAGAGAAATGAAGGAAACTCTCCCATTCACCATTGTGACAAAAAGAATAAAATACCTAGGAATAAACCTGCCTAAGGAGGCAAAAGACCTGTATGCAGAAAATTTTAAGACATTGATGAAAGAAATCAAAGATGACACAAACAGATGGAGGGACATACCATGTTCCTGGATTGGAAGAATCAACATCGTGAAAATGTCTGTACTACCCAAAGCAATTTACAGATTCAATGCAATCCTGATCAAATTACCAATGGCATTTTTCACAGAACTAGAGCAAGAAATCTTACGATTCGTATGGAAACGCAAAAGACCCCGCATAGCCAAAGCCATCTTGAGAAGGAAAAATGGAGTTGGTGGAATCAGGCTTCCTGACTTCAAACTATACTACAAGGCCACAGTGATCAACATAGTATGGTACTGGCACAAAAATAGAAAGTAAGATCAATGGAACAGAATAGAGAACTCAGAAGTAAGCCCAAACACATATGGGCACCTTCTCTTTGACAAAGGAGGCACGAGTATACAATGGAAAAAAGACAGCCTCTTCAATAAGTGGTGCTGGGAAAATTGGACAGCAACATGTAAAAGAATGAAATTAGAACACATCCTAACACCATACACATAAACTCCAAATGGATTAAAGACCTACATGTAAGGCCAGACACTATAAAACTCCTAGAGGAAAACATCGGCAGAACACTCTATGACATCCATCAAAGCAAGATGCTTTTTGACCCACCTCCTAGAATCATGGAAATAAAATCAAGAATAAACAAATGGGACCTCATGAAACTTAAAAGATTTTGCACAGTGAAAGAAACCATAAACAAGACTAGAAGATAACCCTCAGAATGGGAGAAAATAATTGCCTATGAAACAACGGACAAAGGATTAACCTCCAAAATATACAAGCAGCTCATGCAGCTTAATACCAAAAAAGCAAATAACCCAATCCACAAATGGGCAGAAGACCTAAATAGACTTTTCTGCAAAGAAGACATACAGATGGCCAACAAACACATGAAAAGATGCTCAACCTCACTACTCATCAGAGAAATGCAAGTCAAAGCCACAATGAGGTATCACCTCACACTGATCAGAGTTGCCATCATCACAAAATCTGGAAACAACAAATGTTGGAGAGGGTGTGGAGAAAAGGGAACTCTCCTGCACTGTTGGTGGGACTGTAAGTTGGTACAGCCACTATGGAAAACAATTTGGAGGTTCCTTCAAAAACTACAAATAGAACTACCCTATGATCCAGTCATCCCACTCCTGGGCATATACCCAAAGAAAACCATAATCCCAAAAGAAACTTGTACCATCATGTTTATTGCAGCACTATTTACAATAGCCAGGACATGGAAGCAACCGAAATGCCCATCAGAAAATGAATGGATAAAGAAGATGTGGCCTATATACACAATGAAATATTACTCAGCTATAAAATGGATGAGATGGAGCTATATGCAATGAGGTGGATAGAACTACAATCTGTCATTCAGAGTGAAGTAAGTCAGAAAGAGAAGGACAAATATTGTATGCTAACTCACATATATGGAATCTAAAAATGGTACTGATGAACTCAGTGACAAGAACAAGGATGCAGATACAGAGAATGGACTATAGAATTCGAGGTATGGGAGGGGGCGGGGGTGAAGGGGAAACTGAGATGAAGTGAGAGAGTAACACAGACATATATATACTACCAACTTTAAAATAGATAGTCAGTGGGAAGTTATTGTATAACAAAGGGAGTCCAACTTGAGGATGGGAGATGCCTTAGAGGACTGGGGCAGGGAGGGTGGGGGGGACTCGATGGGGGGGGAGTCAAGGAAGGGAGGGAATACGGGGATATGCATATAAAAACAGATGATTGAAGTTGGTGTACCCCCAAAAGAATAAAATAAAAAAAAATTCATGAGCTACATAAAATATCAATTCCAAAGGTTATTTAAATCTTTACACCAACAATATGTGCAAGATTGGGGCTATCACATTTATACCCACCTTTACACACATGTGTACACTAAACACAACAGGAACAATACAAAATAACTTAAAGCAAGAATGTTTACTGTTATACCCAGGTTCATATATTTGGGCCTTTGGGGTGGAGAACTGGTGGTCCAGAGCCTAATTTCTTTGTTATATATCTAGGTTTCTTTTACACCCACAATGTAAACCTTTTATTTTATTTTTTCCAATGGTTAAGTCAAGGTAAAGAAAATCTTCAAATTGGGTTTCTCCAGAGAAGTAGAAACAACAGAAAATACACAAATAAAATGATTTTTTATAAGAAATTGGCTCATGTGATCATGGAAGCTGAGAAGTCCCATGATATGCTGTCTGCAAACTAGAATCCCAGGCTATTGTTCCAGCCTAAGTCCAAAGGCCTGAGTCCAGGAGAGCTGATGGTGTAAGTCTCAGTTTGAGAGCAGCAGACCCATGTTCAAATAAAGAAGTCAAGCAGAGAGGGAACATTCTCCCTTCTTCTGCCTTTTTGTTCTATTCACTCCCTCAGTGAATTGCATGATGCTCATTCACATTGGGGTGGGCAATCTTTTTTACATAGTTTGCTGATCTAAATGTTAATGTCTTCTGGGAACCCCTTCACAGAGACACCCAGAAATAATGTTAACCAAATATGTGGGGCCAGTCAAATTAACACACAAAATTAATCATCACAGATAAAGGGAACCATGTTTAAACTAAAGGTCTTTGGGTTAGGGTCATGTGTATTCATATGTAGAACTGAGATGACTTTGCTTTTCAAAATGTTTGTTTTATATTGGAGCATAGTTGATTAACAATATTGTGTCAGTTTCAGGTGTACAGCAAAGTGATTCAGTTATACATATACATGTACCTATTCTTTTTCAAATTATTTTCCCATTTAGGTTATTACAGGATATTAAGCAGCATTCCCCAAGAGAGCTGGAAAGCTTTGTAGCAGTTTAGATGGCTATACTAGTTTTTGGTTTTCATACCTGATTTTAATTTTTGTTATTGCTATATTTTTTCACACATAGATTGACACATACAGACAGAGGACACAGATAAAAAGACAGAGACAAGAAAGAGGGACTGAGAGAGAACAACAGAGAGAGAAAGAGAGAGACACAGATACAGAGATAGAGCAAGGGAGAGAGAGAGAGAGAAAAACATAATTTCAGATGCTTGTTCCTTTACTACTTTCTATATAAAATGTCATTTTTTTTTTATTTTCTCTAATGCCAGGTATTTAAAAAGGCAAATCATAAAATTCTACATAAAGTGAACAAAACTTGAAAAATGAAGAAATTTATACTAAGCTTTACATAAATGGTTTTCTGGGTCTGGCCTACGCTATTAAACATCAAGGCTAACACTCTGACATGCCGAGCTTTTAGCTTATAATAGATTCATCAAATGTTTGGCATGCCAAAGAAAATCATAAATCAATTTCCCTTTCAAAACAGACTTTTTGAACCATTACAAGACACAGAAATATTGTCACTACATTAAAAGCTCTGTAGTGTTTATAAATTATTTTGAAGTGCTGATTGTGTTGCTGTGCCAATTTCATTTTACGAATCTGCCTGATGTGTATGAGAGAAGATCATTAGATTTCTGCTCCATGGCTCATGGAAATTGGACAGTGTTTCCTGAATATGCAGCCTATTCCATATATACTCATCTCCCACATTCCTCCATTAGTGTCCTACTGGTATATTTAGCCAAGATTGTAGTAAGCAGTGAAGCAGTAGGTTATTAACCTAAGATAAAGCTATTAATCTAAGATATCATTTTTGCTTAGATAAACTCAGATATATTTAAAGCTCTGATCTGTTAATATCTTTTCCAGACTTTCGATTTTTCTCTTAAACTTTGTCAGGAAGGAAAAGCTTAACAGATTTATATTAGCTACTCAAAGAAATACTTGCAGTTTATATGAAGAATTATAAACTTGGTACATAATCCCCAAATTGGGTAGGCATCACACATGTAGGATAATTCATGTCTTGGAAGAGAAATATTCTTGGAGTTAGATTCACATCACATATATATCTCATTAGGTTTCACTTCACAACAGAGGTGGTATTCTCTAAAGTCTTGAATTATTGGCTGGTGAGAAAGAATATGTAAAATTTTGTGGAATTTTAAGCTTTAGAATTTTTCCCACTTTTTATAGCTTGAAATATTTCATTTCCAGTCCCCTGCAATGACACCCCACAACCTCACTCTTTTAATTAAAAAAAACATACAATTAAACATTTATAGTATTAAGTTCTATGGATTTTGATATGTGCAGAGCCATGAAACTACTGCTATAGCAATGATGCAAAAATATTTATTACAAAGGACCAGCACAAGGGAGTTTGATATCATCCCCCAAACTCCCTTGTCCTGGCCCTTTGTAATAAATCCTTCCCCATATCCCATCCCTGACAACTGTTGATTTGTTTTCTTGTTTGTTTATTTCTTCACAGTTTTGCTTTTTAGAGCATGTTATATGAGTGAAATCACAACATATATATCTTTTTATTCTGATTTAGCCAAATACATTTTAAGATTCATCTATGTCATTATATGAATCAATAATTTGATTCTTTTATAGGTTAGCATTCCATCATTTGGATATACCACAATGGATATATCCATTCAACAGCTGAAGGACACCTGGGTTCTTCCTAGTTTGGGACAATTATGAATAACATTCACGCACAGATTTTTCTATGAACATATTTTGTTATTTCTTTGTAGTTAATCCATAGGAAAGGGTTTATTAGATCATTTTTTCAGGCTCCCTCTTCTGATGCTCACTTTCTTTAGCTCTTGCCTTGGCTCTTAGGCATATATGATCTGTCTCAGAAGCATAGGCCTCAGGTTGCTCAGTTTGTCTGCTGTTAAATTTGAGACTTCTGCTGAGTCTTCCCTTTTCTGTGAGACCAACAATGGCTCAAACTGTGAGGCATATGATGGGTGTAGCAATTATCAAGTAAGAGTCCTTTATAGAATTCCTAGCCAATCTTCTGGAAGCTGAAGACCAAAGAACATATTTCTTTATCTTGCTGATTTGTAAGAGTTTCTTAACTTAAGAATTATATCCTTCATTTTGTAATATAATAGCTAATTTTAAAAACTGGTATTGTCTATTAGATTTGACTTTGGTGTAAAAACATTTTAATGTTTTATTCAGCAACTTTTCCCTTATGATTTGTCTTTTCTTTTATATTTCAGAAGTCTTTCCCTACACTGATATGATATAAATTATTACATATATTTCACTCTCATATATATAGATTAATATTTATACTTAAATCATAAACATCACAAATTTTTCTCAATGTAATGAAAGATGGAGGAATCTATTTTTATTTTTCTTTATCAAATATACAGACTGATTTTTCAAGTATATAAGTATAAAAAAGAAAATCCTTTACTCAAAAATGCCATTTCCATAGCACATTACATGGGGTCTCATTTAGTTTTTCTAGTCTGTTTTACAAATCTTCTGTTTATTTTGTCTCTGGTATAACTACTTTGTCATATCTAGTATAGTTAGTCTCCATTCTTTACTGAAATGTTTAAAAAATTTCCTGTTTTAAATATATTTTTATCTTTGGAGGAAAGAAAATCATTTTGTCAAGTTCTAAAAAATCCCACTCATATCTTGAGTCAAATTGAATTCAATTTATAGATCAGTTTAAAACAGCTTTACAATCTCAAGAATTTCCATCCAATTAATTATTAATTAATTCACACATTCTTTTATATATTTCAGTCATATTTTCCTCCAAATTTTTTTTCCTAATGTCACATAATATTTATCGGTAGTCATTTCACAATTATGTTAATGTTTTAACACTTTCATCAGTTATTTAGTAATTTATGAGTTCATGGTCATTGTATATCATTAAACAGTATAAACATATATGGAAGAGAAAGTGAAGGCCTCTATGAACTATTCTACACAAATAATTAATGGTAACATTTCTTTGCATATTTCAAGACTAAACTGTGTGTGTGTGTGTGTGTGTGTGTGTGTGTGTGTGTGTAATTCTGGTATTTTTGTTAGTATTTTTAACAGAAATTGGATTATACTGTATTTGTTCTGGAATTTACTCTTTTGTTAACTTGAAAGTATATCTTGGAGATGGTTTCATAATAATTCATCCTTCTTTACTTCATTTTTTAGTCACTATCTATATATCACATACTGAGTGCCATATCAGTGGTTTCTACTTTTATTTTGGACAACAGGAAACTAAACATCTGTACCATTTTTTTAGTGGCAGGGCAATAATAAAGATGCAGATGTAGAGAACAGACTTGAATGCATGGTGGGGTGGAGGGGAAGATGGGATGAAGTGAGAGAGGAGCGCTGACATATATACACTACCAAATGTGAAATAGATGGCTAGTGGGAAGCTGCTGCATAGCACAGGGAGATGAAATCTATGACTGGTGATGACTTAGAGGGGTGGGACAGGGAGGGTGGGAGGAAGGCTCAAGAGGGAGGGTATATGGGGATATCTGTATAAATACAGCTGATTCACATTGTTGTACAGCACAGACTGACATAACACTGTAAGCAATAATACTCCAATAGAGTTGAAAAAAATAAAATAAATGAAAATGATTTACCCTAAACAAACTTTAAAGGTCTGAATACAAGTATACTTGTGCACATCTGCATGTATTTTTCTAGAATAGATTTTTAGGAAATAATTATTGGGTAAAAGAATACGGTAAAAAATTTTAGTTATTTAAAAATGATAGCCAGTTTATGTTCACCAATTGTATTTTTGACACTAGGTTAATAACTGAACAAATGATAATTTTATTTTCTATTTACTATTAATGAAGTTGAGCATTTTTCAAATGTTTTTTGGCTATATATGTATTTCCTGCTTGTGATCTCTCCATATCCTCTGCCATTCTTTACTAATGCATTGTTTTCTTTCTTTTAGAAGCTATTTATACATTCCACATATTAATCTTATCCAAAATAATTGGGAAATAAATATATTTTCCACTTTATACCTATGTTTGTTGTATACTTTGTTATAAAGAAGCTTCAATTTTTATATTGTATGATATAGTTTCTCAGAAAGGTTGGTGCATAGTTTATTTTGCTGTGTTGCTATAGTAGTAAAGTTTTTGTAGCAGGGATTTTAGCACTTTACAAATAATCATTTTAACTATTTTTTTGCTTGTCATTTATCTTCTCCATTTATGTTCTGAAAGCTTTTCTTTTTAACTTTTTATTTTTTTTTATTTTTTACAATAAACTGCATATATTTAGAGTGTACAATTTGGTATCCCAGTCTCCCAATTTTTCCCTCTCCTCCAAACCCTCCCCACTTTCCCCACTTGGTGTCCATATGTTCGTTCTCTACATCTGTGTCCCTATTTCTGCCTTGCAAATTGGTTGATTTGTACCATTTTTCTATAGTCCACATATACATGTTAATATACAATATTTGTCTTTCACTTTCTGACTAACTTCACTTTGTATGACAGTCTCTAGGTCCATCCATGTCTCTAAAAATGTCCCAGGTTCATTGCTTTTTACAGATGAGTAATATTCCATTGTATGTATGTACCACATTTCTTTATCCATTCATCTGTTGATGGACATTTAGGTTGCTTCCATGTCCTGGCTATTGTAAATAGTGCTGCAATGAATATTGGAGTGCAGGTGTCTTTTTGAATGATGGTGTTCTCTGGTATATGCCCAGGAGTGGGATTGCTGGATCATATGGCAACTCTATTTCTAGTTTTGCAAGGAACCTCCATACTGTTCTCCATAGTGGCTGTATCAATTTACATTCCCACCAGCAATGCAAGAGCATTCCTTTTTCTCCACACCCTCTCCAGCATTTACTGTTTGTAGATTTTCTGATGATGCCCATTCTAACCAGTGTGAGGTGATCCCTCATTGTCATTTTGATTTGCATTTCTCTAATAATTAGTGATGTTGAGCAGCTTTTCATGTGCCCCTTGGCCATCTGTGTGTCTTCTTTGGAGAAATGCCTAATTAGGTCTTCTGCCCATTTTTTGATTGGGTTGTTTGTTTTTTGATATTGAGCTGGATAAAATCTTTATATATTTTGGAGATTAATCCTTTGTCTGTTGATTCATTTGCAAATATTTTTTCACATTCTGAGGGTTGTCTTTTCATCTTGCTTATAGTTTCCTTTGCTATGCAGAAGCTTTGAAGTTTCATTAGGTCCCATTGGTTCATTTTTGTTTTTATTTCCATGATTTTAGGGGGTGGATTAAAAAAGATCTTGCTGTTATTTACATCAAAGAGTGTTCTTCCTATGTTTTCCTTTAGGAGTTTTATGGTGTCTGGCCTTATATTTAGGTCTTTTATGAATTTTGAGTTTATTTTTGTGTATGGTGTTAGGAAGTGTTCCAATTTCATTCTTTACATGTAGCTGTCCGGTTTTCCCAGCACCACTTATTGAAGAGGCTGCCTTTTCTCCATTGTATATCCTTGCCTCCTTTGTCATAGATTAGTTGATCATAGTTTATCTCTGGGCTTTCCATCCTGTTCCATTGATCTATATTTCTGTTTTTGTGCCAGTACCATAATGTCTTGATCAATGTAGCCTTGTAGTATAGCCTGAAGTCGGGAAGCCTGATTCTACCAACTCCATCTTTCCTTCTCAAGATTGCTTTGGCTATGCGGGGTCTTTTGTGTCTCCATACAAATCGTAAAATTTCTTGTTGTAGTTCTGTGAAAAATGTCATTGGTAATTTGATGGGGATTGCATTGAATCTGTAAATTGCTTTGGGTAGCATAGTCATTTTCACAATGTTGATTCTTCCAATCCAAGAACATGGTATGTCCCTCCATCTCTTTGTGTCTTCTTTGATTTCTTTCATTAGTGTCTTATAGTTTTCTGAGTACAAGTCTTTTACCTCCTTGGTTAGGTTTATTCCTAGGCATTATACTCTTTTTGTTGCAATGGTGAATGGCATTGTTTCCTTAATTTCTATTTCTGATCTTTCATTGTTGGTGTATAGAAATGCAAGAGATTTCTGTGTGTTAATTTTGTATCCTGCAACTTTACCAAATTCATTCATTAGCTCGAGTAGTTTTCTGGTGGCATCTTTAGGATTTTCTATGTACAGTTTCATGTCATCTGCAAACAGCAAAAGTTTTACTTCTTCTTTTCCAATTTGGATTCATTTTATTTGTTTTCCTTCTCTGATTGCTGTGGCAAAGACTTCCAAAACTATGTTGAATAGTAGTGGCGAGAGTGGACATCCTCGTCTTGTCCCTGATCTTAGAGGGAATGCTTGCAGTTTTTCACCATTGAAACTGATGTTTGCTGTGGGTTTGTCATATATGACCTTTATTATGTTGAGGTAGGTTCCCTCTATGCCCACCTTCTGGGGAGTTTTTAACATAAATGTGTGTTTAATTATGTCCAAAGCTTTTTCTGCATCTCTTGAGATGATCATGTGGTTTTTATCCTTCAGTTTGTTAATGTGGTTTATCATATTGATTGATTTGCATATATTGAAGAATCCTTGCATTCTAGGGATAAACCCCACTTGATCATGGTGGATGATCCTTTTAATGTGTTGTTGGATTCTGTTGGCTAGTATTTGGTTGAAGATTTTTGCATCTAAATTCATCAGTGACATTGGTCTGTCATTTTCTTTTTTTGTAGTATCTTTGTCTGGTTTTGGTATCAGGGTGATGGTGGCTTCATAAAATGAGTTTGGGACTGTTCCTTCCTCTGCAATTGTTTGGAAGAGTTTGAGAAGGATGTGTGTTAGCTCTTCTCTAAATGTTTGCTAAAATTCACCTGTGAATCCATCTGGTCCTGGACTCTTGTTTGTTGGGAGATTATTAATAATATTTTCAATTTAATTACTTGTGATTTGTCTGTCCATATTTTCTATGTCTTCATGATTCAGTCTTGGAAGGTTATACCTTTTTAAGAATCTGTCCATTTCATCCAGATTGTCCATTTTATTGGCATATTGTTGCTTGTAGTAATCTCTTATGGTGCTTTTTATTTCTGTGGTGTCCATTGTAACTTCTGTTTCCTTTCTAATTTCATTGATTTGAGTCCTCTCGCTCTTTTTCTTGATGAGTCTTGCTAGAGGTTTATCAATTCTTTTTATCTTCTCAAAGAACCAGCTTTTATTTTTATTGATTTTTGCTATTGGTTTCTTTGTTTCTATTTCATTTAATTCTGCTCTGATCTTTATGATTTCTCTCCGTCTACTAACTTGGGGTTGTGTTTGCTCTTCTTTCTCTAGTTTCTTTAGCTGTAAGTTTAGATTGTTTATTTGGGATGTTTCTTGTTTCTTGAGGTAAGATTGCATTGCTATAAACTTCCCTCTTAGAGCTGCCTTTGCTGCGTCCCATAGGTTTTGGATTGTTTTGTTTTCATTGTTACTTGTTTCTAGGTATTTTTTGATTTGCTCTTTGATTTCTTCAGTGATCTGTTGGTTATTTAGTAGTGTATTGTTTAGCCTCCATGTGTTTGTGCTTTTTACAGTTTATTCCCTTTAATTGGTTTCTACTCTCATAGTGTTGCAGTCAGAAAAGATGCTTGATATGATTTAAATTTTCTTTAATTTTCTGAGGCTTGATTTATGACCCAAAATGTGATCTATCCTGGAGAGTGTTCCATGTGTACTTGAGAAGAATGTGTAATCTGCTCTTCTTGGATGCATTGTCCTATAAATATCTATTAAATCAAGCTGATTTATTGTGTCATTTAAAGCTTGTGTTTCCTTACTAATTTTCTGTCTGGATGATCTGTCCATTGGTGTAAGTGGGGTGTTAAAGTCCCCCACTATGACTGTGTTACTGTTGATTTCCTCTTTCATAGTTGTTAGCATTTGCCTTATGTATTGAGGTGCTCCTATATTGGGTGCATATATATTTATAACTGCTATTTCTTCTTCTTGGATTGATCACTTGACCTTTATGTAGTGTCCTTTCTTGTCTCTTGAAACATTTTTTTATTTTAAAGTCTATCTTATCTGATAGAAGTACTGCTACTCCAGCTTTCTTTTGATTTCCATTTGCATGGAATATCTTTTTCCATCCCCTCACTTTCACTCTGTATGTGTCCCTAGGTCTGAAGTGGGTCTCTTTTAGACAACATGTATATGGGTCCTGTTTTGTATCCATTCAGCCAGTCTGTGTCTTTTGCTTGGGGCATTTAGTCCATTTACATTCAAGGTAATTATCGACATGTATGTTCCTACTACCATTTTCTTAATTGTTTTGTTTTTGTTTCTGTAGGTCCTTTTCTTCTCTTCTGTTTCCCGCTTAGAGAAGTTCCTTTATCCTTTGTTGTAAGGCTGGTTTGGTGGTGCTGAATTCTCTTAGATTTTGCTTGTCTGTAAAGCTTTTGATTTCCCCATCCAATCTGAATGAGATCCTTGCTGGGTAGAGTATTCTTGGTTGTAGGTTCTCCCCTGTCATCACTTGAAATATATCCTGCCACTCCCTTCTGGCTTGCAGAGTTTCTGCTGAGAAATCAGCTGTTAACCTTATGGTAGTTCCCTTGTACATTATTTGTCATTTTTCCCTTGTTGCTTTTAATAACATTTCTCTGTCTTTAATTTTTGTCAGTTTGACTACTGTATGTCTTGGTGTGTTTCTGCTTGGATTTATCATGCCTGGGACTCTCTGCACTTCCTGGACTTGTGTAGCTATTTCCTTTCCCATGTTAGGGAAGTTTTCAAATATAATCTGTTCCGGTATTTTCTCAGGTCTTTTCTCTCTCTCTTCTCCTTCTGGGACCCTTATAATATGAATGTTGGTGCATTTAACATTGTCCCAGAGGTATCTTAGACTGTCTTCAGTTCTTTTCATTCTTTTTTCTTTATTCTTTTGCGCATCAGTGATTATCACTATTCTGTTTTCCAGGTCACTTATTCACCCTTCTGCCTCAGTTAATCTGCTATTGGTTCCTTCTAATGTATTTTTCATTTCAGTTATTGTGTTGCATATCTCTGTTTGCTCTTTAATTCTTCTAAGCCTTTGGTAAACTTTTCTTGCAACCTTTCAATCTTTGCATCCAATCTTTTTTCAAAGTCCTGGATCATCTTCACCATCATTATTCTGAATTCTTTTTCCAGACGAGTGCCTATCTCCTCTTCATTTAGTTGTTTTTCTGGTGTTTTATCTTGTCCCTTCATCTGGTACAAAGTCTTTTGCCTTTTCATTTTCTCTGTCTTTCTGTGCCTGTGATTTTCAGTTCCACAAAATGAAATACTGCTGTTACTGCTAGATTCTGCTGTCTGCCCTCTTGTGGAGGAAGTTGTCTGGGAGGCTCATGGGTGTTTCCTGATGGGAGGGAGTGATGGTGGGTTGGGCTGGGTGGGTGGAGCTCAGTAAAACTTTAATCTGATTTTGTGGGTGGAGCTCAGTGACATTTTAATCTGCTTGTCTGCCAATGGGTGGGGCTGTGTTCCCACCCTGGTGATCATTTGGCCTGAAGTGACCCAGCACTGGAGATTACAGGCTCTTTGGTGGAGCTATCTGTGGACTCTGGAAGGGCTCACACCAATGAGCACTTCTCAGAACCCCTGCTTCCTGTTCCCCTGTCTCCTTGGTGAGCCACAGCTCCCCCCTCCACCTCTGCAGGCAATCCTCCAACACCAGCAGGTAGGTCTGGTTCAGTCTCCTATTGGGTTACTGCTCCTTCCTCCTGGGTCCTGGTGAGCACACCTTTTTGTGTGCCCTCCAAGAGTGGAGTCTCCATTTTCCCCGGTCCTGTGGAGGTCCTTCAATCAAATCCTACTGACGTTAAAGTCTGATTCTCTGGGGATTCCTCCTCCCGTTGCTGGACTGTCAGGTTAGGAAGCCTGACATGGGGCTCAGAATCTTAAGAATTTCTGCAGTATAACTGTTCTCCAGCTTGTGAGTCACCCACCCAGCATTTATGGGATTTGATTTTAAAGCAATTGTGCCCCTCCTACTGTCTCATTGCAGCTTCTCCTTTGTCTCTGGATGTGGGGCAATTTTTTTTTTTTTTTTTTTTTTTTTTGGTGAGTTCCAATGTCTTTCTGTCGATGGCTGTTCAGCAGTTAGTTGTAATTCCAGTGCTCTTGCAAGAGGGAGTGAGTGCGCATCCTCCTACTCCACCATCTTGTAGCCTGTGTCCATTGTGGAAGCTTTTAATATTCTCTGGTTTGTGTAGAGATGGCACTATTTCCCTTTTCTCACAATTTAGGGTAAGTTATCACTTTACTCTCTCAGGAAATGTTTAGGAGAGAGCTTCTATATCATGTTTCTCCACCCACAACCCTGCAGTGAAGATGATTGAGCTCTTTACCAAGGCCTTTTTCTATTCATTTAATGGAGTTTTACTGTGGTTCTAAACTGTTCCTCTATATGTCTGTAAGATGTGTGTGTGTGTGTGTGTGTGTGTCCACACACACACACACACATATATATATCTAATATATGGTATATTTTCATTATACATTATAACGTGTCCTAAGCCACATTATTTAAAATTTGATCATAATAAAGGAATATTGCCATTAGAAATTTAATTATCAAGTCCTTATTCTTCTACCTGAAACAATACACACTAAGGGGTGGGTTCCTCATCTCTCCTCGTTCAGCCTACCCCCACTGTCATCTCTTCATTTAGTATTTTGTGGTGCTTTGCTAGAATGCCCTTTTTTTCATTTCATTTAACATTACATGCCTTTCATCAGAAAGGGAACTGTTTTTGTGAATGATGACAATTTTGTATTATATCATCTATATTAATTGAAATTGTAGTTTATTTTTACTAATTTACCTCAATTTAACCCCTGATGGTTTTTATCCCTAGTTTGTTTTTCACTTTTTGGTCATTTCTGTCTCTATAAGAGTTTGGAAGGCAGTTTTTCAGTTGAATTCCTCAATGATTTTCCATATTTACCTTCTTTGCACTCATAAAATTTGCTCACCACATTAGTGCTTCCAGGACTTGATTTATATGTAATTCAAGGTGCTAAATAAACTAGAGATTAGGGCAAAAGGAAAGACAGTAAGTTAACAGTAAGGAGATATTTGTAATAGCATGTCAAGTAAAGCTACATTCATGAATAAAAGTTTAAGATAGTTAAAGTTATAACAAGTAAAATTCTGCCTAAGATTTTAACACCTACCTTTCAATAAGAGAATACTGGTTACCTTGAATAAAACAAAGGGTGATGGAACCTGAGTAAGAAAAAAATCAAAGTGACTGCCCAGAAGGAACATTTGGTATACCAGTTGGTTGGGCCTTGACTCATATTTTGAGTTGCAAAAAGCAAAATGGCATATCAGTGAGTGAGGCTTACTGGAAACATTGGAAATTATAGATTAAGCATGTGTAAAGGAAATATTTAACTGCATAGCTTGTAGAAGATAGTATTAATGCTTTTATTATTTACTTATTGTGTGGCATGTCAATAACTAACTTTTATTAACAATTCTGTTCCATTTTGCAATGAACTTCTTGACACCAATGAAATTTTTTTTAATTGTATTATTAATAGTCACTACTGAACTGATGAACCTATTTGCAGGGCAAGAATTAAAGATGCGGACATGGAGAATGTACTTGAGGACATGAGGTGGGAAAGGAATCTAGGATGAAGTGAGAGAGGAGCACTGACATATATACACTACCAAATGTAAAATGGATGGCTAGCAGGAAGCCACTGCATAGCACAGGGAGATCGACACAATGCTATGTGATGACCTAGGGGGTAGGATAGGGAGGGTGGGAGGGAGGCTCATGAAGGAGGAAATATGGGGATATATGTAAAAATATAGCTGATTCACTTGGCGTAGAGTAAAGACTAACATAACACTGTAAATAAATTATACTCCAATAAAGATCCGACATAAAAGTAACCACTGAATTTGCTTTCTCAAGAAATCTGGTACAGAATACTCCACTTGCACATAATATTCATCATTTACCATCTGCAGTCACAAGAGTAATATTACAGACCCTATACAAATAAGACAGAAACCTGCTGAAGAGTCTTTAATATATATGTCAAAAGTTGCTATTTATTTTAATAAGACTGTTCTTGTACAAGTTGAGCATGTGCAGCTGCTGAAGTTACATTTACATGCTAATCTATGAAGCTTGATGTTTCATTTAGATCAATGACTGCAGTATCCTAAACTAAGGTCATTCACTTTAGATGATCTTGTCTCCCAAAATTGGTTTCTTTCAGTCTTCTATATTCTTAGTGAGTGAAAACACCATCCATCCTATTTCATAAATTTTCTAAGTACTCCCTTGTAAATAATGAATCCATTGTCATCCATTTATAAATTGAAAAATAGATTTCCACTTCATGGGATTTTTGAGCATATTAAATAAATTTAACTTTGTAAATCCCTATTTTTAACCCTATAGCAGAAACCCAATAAATAGAAATTCTTTCAACTCTCGATTAAAATTTTGTAAAGCATAGGTACTCTCTTAGGTTTGTCTTTTCCATCAGAATCAAGACTTTGTCAAAATGCTTATTTTTAACATGAAGACGACCGTATTGAATTGTTGCTCTCTGCCAAATATTTCACCCTGGAATATGAGAATGAGTTTGTTTATTCTCCTCTATTGTATCAGGCATGTCAGTAACTATATTTGTATTTGTATTTTTACCATTAATATTTGTACTTTGATTTATGATGTCATTTTCTCTTCCAGAGTTTGAACTCTGATATTACCTGGCTCATTTGTTATTTTTGCCAGCGTCTTCAGGGCTGGAATTTGTTGACTAGAAAATTTCTTTAGAGAGATAGTTCTTATGCTTCACCTTTTGATTATGCATTAATATTATCATTCTGTAGTTTCTGACTTGGTTCTTTTCAAAATTTCCTTATTTTCTATATAAATTTTACCTACATACTCATGCCACATGAACTGAAGTTTGCAGGGAAATGAAAAGAAAATGATATGATCATATGATAAGATAGAGGGTAAAGAAAAAAACAATTTTTCTTCATGACACAAACATGTAGTAATATGTTACATTAATACTAGGTTAGCCATATTTTGTTCATGCAGTAATATTTGATAATTAGTGACAGAAATAATTGAATAGGCTTAACCACATTATTACACATGCTACTTTTTAAAATAAGATTTACTAGTAATTATTTGTTTTCAATTTAAGTCTCTGTAAATGATTGGTTTATATATTATTGGCAAAGCCTTCTTACTTCTGAATTGTAATATTACTTCTTTCAAATTAAAAAGAAATCTATTTGTCAAATTCTTATTTTTTAATTGAACTGAAGTTGATTTACAATATTATATTAGTATCAGGTGTACAACATATTCAGTATTTTTATAGGTTATATTTCATTTAAGGTTATTATAAAATATTTGCTATATTTCCTGTGCTGTACAATATATATTTGTAGTTATTTTTTATGCATAGTAGTTTATATCTCTTAATGACATATCACTGTCTTCCCTTCCCCTCTTTCCTCCTCCCACTGGTAACCACCAGTTTGTTTTCTATATCTGTTAGGTGGTTTCTATTGTGTTATAGTCATTCATTTTATTTTATTTTTTTAGATTCCACATAAAAGTGACAACATACAGTATTTGCCTTTTTCTGTCTGACATATTTTACTAAGCATAATAACTTCCAGATTCATCCACATTGTTGAAAATGGCAAAATTTCATTCTTTTTAATGACTGTGTAATATTACATGGTATAAATGTACCACAACTTGTTTATCCATTTTTCTGTTGATGGACACATCAGTTGCTTCCATATCTTAGCTATTGTAAATAATGCTGCTATGAACATTGAGGTGTATATCTATTTTGAATTAGTGTTTTTGTTTTTTTAAATATATACCCAGAATGGAATTTCTAGATTATATGGTAGTTCAATTTTTAATTTTTTGAGGAACCTTCAAATTGTTTTCCATTGAAATTGCACCAATACACATTCCACTAACATTATACTAGTGTTCCCTTTTCTGCACATACTCATCAACATTTGTTATTTGCGGTCTTCTTAATGATAGCCATTCTGGCAGTTGTGAACTGATATCTCACTGTGGTTTTGACTCAGTTTCCCCGATAATTAATAATGTTGAGCATCTTTTCATGTGCCTGCTGGCCATATGTATGTCTTCTTAGGAAAAATATCTGTTGATATCTGCTGCCCATTTTTAATCAGGTTGCTTAAATTTTGAAATTGGGTTGTATTAGCTATTTATATATTTTATATATTAAGGCCTAACCAATCACATCATTTACAAATATTTTCTCCTATTCTACAAATTTCTTAATTTTGTTGATGATTTCCTTTGCTATGTAAAAACTTTTAATTAGGTAAGATTCATTGATTTATGCCTTTATATTTATATTTTTGCCTGAGACAGATGCCAAAAAAAATTTGCTATGACTTTTATCAAAGAGCATTCTGCTTATTCTTACTTCTACGAGTTTTGTGGTTTCCCATCTTGCATTTAGGTCATTAATCCATTTTGAGTTAATTTTTGTATATGGTGTGATCAATAAGCACTGCTTATTAAAGACTATTTTTCTCCACTGTACTTTCTTTTCTATTTTGTCATACATTAATTGACCATAATTCCATCAGTTTATTTTCAGGTACTCTATTCTGTTCCATTGATCTATGTGTCTCTTTCTGTGCTGGTAATATACTGTTTTGCTTACTGTAGCTTTGTACTATAATCTGAAGTAAGGGAGTGTGATAACCCCAGCTATGTTCTTTTTTTCTCAAGACTGCTTTGTCTATTCAGGGTTTTTTTGTGGTTTCATATAAATTAGAGTGTTGTTTGTTTTAGCTCTCTGGATAATATCATTTTTTTTGATAGAAATTGCATTAAACCCATAGATTATTTTGGGTAGTATGGATATTTTAACAATCTTAATTCTTCCAATTTATGAACATGGAATATCTTTCCATTGTTTTGAATCACCTTCGTTTTCCTTCATCAATGTTTGATAGTTTTCAGAGTATAGATCTTTGACCCCCTTAGTTAAGTTTTTTCTTATGTATTTTATTATTTTTTGATTCAATTTAAATGGGACTGTTTTATTGTTTTCTCTTATTAAAGTTCATTTTAGGAAAACAACAGATTTATCCATATTAATCTTTTAATCTTCAACTTTCCTGAATTGATTTATTAGTTCTAATAGTTTTCTGGTGGAAAGTTTAGGGTTTTCTATATGTATGAGGATGAGTGAAAGATTATCCACACTCTTGCTGTAGAATTTATTTTAATTAACTTCTAGAAAAGACAAATACATAATTTTTCAACATAATCTTTTTGCTTTTCAATACACTTTGTCCATCTGTCAACAAGCTTTCATATTCCCTCATTAAAAAATGTTTTAGGTTGAGCTGTGAGGCACAAATGCACCTCTGTCTTCACTTTTTCATCAGAAGTGACTTTGTTCTTGTAAGGCTGCTTTCAGGGGACCAAACAGGTGAAAGTCTGATGGAGCAAGATCAGTGTTATAAGGAGGATGCTTTAACACCTCAAAATGAAGTATTTGCAGTGTTGACAGTGTGGACAAAAGTGTGCAGATGTGCACACCCTAAGACCACAAAAAAATGAATCACTATGTGCTTCTCTTCTTTTGTGCAAATCACAAGTTGCACATTCATTTTTGCTTGCACTGCAGTTACAGATGAAGTGCTGTAACACATTCACACCTGCACAACAGTGACTGGGGAGACAGTAGCCTTGAATGAAAAGTGCTGATAAGACAGTGTGGCCAACAGAAGTTTTAATATAACTGGAGTGTGGATAATTTTTGACTCATCCTTGTAATATCATGCCATCTCCAAATAGAGAAAGCTTTACTTCTTCCCTTCCTGTTTGGATGCTTTTCACTTTATTTCTTGCCTGATTGCTCTGATTAGGACTTCCAATAATATGTTAAAAAGAAATGGTGAGATTGGAAACCCTTGCCTTGTTCCTGATTTTAGAGGAAAAGCTTTTGGCTTTTCACCATTGAGTATGATGTTAGCTGTGCATTTGTTATAATTGACCTTCATTGTGTTGAGATATGCTCTCTCTATATCCAATTCAATGAGAGTTTTTATCATGACCAGATATTGAATTTGTGAAATGTTTTTAATGTATCTATAGAGATGACTATATGATTTTTATCTTTCCTTTTGTAAACTATGATGTGTCACATTGATTAACTTGTGAGTATCCACCCATTTTTTTCTTTTACAATGCTGTGCCAGTTTTCAATGTAAAACAAACTGAAACAGCTGTATTTGTACACATATCTGCATATCCCCTCCCTCTTGAGACTCCCTATCACCCCCCCCTCCATCCCACCAGTCTAGGTCATCACCAAGCATCAAGTTGATCTATCTGTGCTATGCAGCAGCTTTCTACTAGCCATCTATTTTATATTTTGGTAGTGTATATAGGTCAATGCTACTCTCTCAATTCATCCCAGCTTCCTCTTTCCACCCTGTGTCCTCAAGTCCGTTCTCTACATCTGCATCTTTATTCTTGCCCTGCCACTGGATTCATCAGCCCTGTTTTTTTTTTTTTTTTTTTTTTTTTTTTAATTTCCATTTGCACGCATTAGCATACTCTGTTTTTCTCTTTCTGACTTCACTCTGTATGACAGACAACAGATCAACCAACCTCACTGCAAATAACTCAATTCTGTTCCTTTTTTTTTTTTTTAGGCTCAGTAATATTCCATTGTCTATATTAGCCATATATTCTTTATCCATTCATGTGTTGATGGACACTTAGGTTACTTCCATGTCCTGGTTATTGTAAATAGTGTTGCAATGAACACTGAGGTACATGTATCTTTTTCAATTGTGGTTTCCTCAGGGTAATGTCCAGGAGTGGGATTCCTGGGCCATATGGTAGTTCTATTTTTAGTTTTTTAAGGAACCTCCATACTGTTCTCCATAGTCACCTTATCAAACTACATTCCCACCAACAGTGCAGGAAGGTTCCCTTTTCTCCACACCCTCTCCAGCATTTATTGTTTTTAGTTTTTTTTTTTTTTTTTTTTTTTTTTTTTTTGATGATGGCCATTCTGACTGATGTGAGGTGATACCACATTGTGGTTTTGAGTTGCATTTCTCTAATGAGCAGTGATGTCGAGCATCTTTTCATGTGTTTGTTGGCCATTTGTATGTCTTCTTTGGAGAAATGTTTTAGGTCCTCTGCCCATTTTTTGATCGGGGTAATTTATTTTATATTAAGCTGCATGAGCTGCTTGTATATTTTGGAGATTAATCCTTTTTCAGTTGCTTCACTGGCAAATATTTTCTCCCATTCTGAGGATTGTCTTTTTGTTTTATTTATGATTTCTTAGGCTGTGCCAAAGCTTTGATGTTTCAATGGATCCCACTTGTTTATTTATTTATTTTTTCCCATTACTTTAGGAGGTTGGTCAAAAAGGATCTTGCAGATATTTTTGTCAAAGAGTATTTTGCCTATGCTTTCCTCTAAGAGTTTTAGAGTGTCTGGCCTTACATTGAGGTCTTTAATCCATTTGTAGTTTATTTTTGTGTATGGTCTTAGGAAGTGTTCTAGTTTCATTCTTTTACATGTAGCTGTCCAATTTTCCCAGCACCATGTATTGAAGAGGTTGTCTTTTCTTCATTGTATATTCTTGCCTCCTTGGTCAAAGATAAGGTCAACATAGGTGCTTGGGTTTATCCCTGTGCTCTCTATCCTGTTCCATTTATCTATATTTCTGTTTTTGTGCCAGTACCATACTATCTGCAATACTGTAGCTTTGTAGTATAGTCTGAAGACAAGGAGTCTGATTCCTCCAGCTCCGTCTTTCCTTCTCAAGAATGTTTTACCTATTCACAGTCTTTTGCATTTCCATACAAATTGTAAAATTTCATTTTCTAGTTCTGTGAAAAATGCCATTGGTAATTTGATAGGGTTTGCATTGAATCTGTCAATTGCTTTGGGTAGAATAGTCATTTTCATAATATTGATTCTTCCAATCCAAGAATATGGTATATCTCTCTGTCTTTTTATATCATCTTTAATTTTTTTTCGTCAGTGTCTTATAGTTTTCTACATACAAGTCTATGCCTCCTTAGGTAGGTTTATTCCTACGAATTTTATTCTTTTTGTTTCAGTAGTAAATGGGAGTGTTTACTTAATTTCTCTTTCTGATTGTTCATTGTTAGTGTATAAGAATACAAGAGATTTCTGTGCATTGATTTTGTATACTGCTACTTTAATAAATTCATCAATTATCTTAGTAGGTTTTTGGTGACATCTTTAAGATTTTCTATGTATAGTATGTTATCTGCAAACAGTGACAATTTTACTTTTTTTTTCCCAAATTGGATTCTTTTTATTTCTTTTTCTTCTTTGATTGCCATGGCTAAAACTTCCAAAATTCTGTTGAATAATAGTGGTGAGACTGAGCACCCTTTTCTTTTTCCTATTCTTGGAGGAAATGCTGTCAGCTTTTCACCATTGAGAATGATGTTGGCTGTGGGTTTGTCATATATGGCTTTTATTATGTTGAGGTAGCTTTTTTCTAAGCCCACTTTCTGAAGAGCTGTTTTCATAAAAGAATGTTGAATTTTGTCAAAAGCTTTTTCTGTGTCTATTGAGATTATCATATATTTGTATCCTCCAGTTTGTTAATATGGTGTATCACTGATTGATTTGTGAACATGAAAGAATCCTTGCATTCCTGGGATACACCCCAGTTGATCATAGTGTATGATCATGGTGTATTTTAATATGCTGTTGGATTCTCTTTCTTATTATTATATTGTTGAGGATTTTTGCATCTATACTCATCGGTGATATTGGCCTGTAATTTTCTTTTTTTGTGAAACCTTTGCCTGACTTTGGGTCAGGGTGATGGTGGCCTCATGGAATGAGTTTGGGAATGTTCCTCCTTCTGCTATATTTTGGAAGAGTTTGAGATGCATAGGTATTAGCTTTTCTCTAAATGTTGGATATAATTCACCTGTGAAGCCATGTGTCCCTGGGCTTTTGTTTGTTGGGAGATTTTGAATGACAGTTTCAATTACAGTGCTTGTGATTGTTCTGTTCATATTTTCTTTTCTTCCTGATTCAGTCTTGGAAGCTTGTACCATTCTAAGAATTTGTGCATTTCTTCCATTTTGTCCATTTTATTGGTATATAGTTGCTTGTAGTAGTCTCTCATGATCCTTCATATTTCTGTGGTGTCAGTTGTTACTTCTCCTTTTACATTTATGATTCTGTTGTTTTGCCTCTTCTCCCTTTTTTTCCTAATGACTCTGGCTAATGATTTTATTAATATTCTTTATACTCTCAAAGAACCAGCTCTTATTTTTATTGATTTTTTTATTCTTTCCTTCATTTCTTTTTCATTTATTTCTGATCTGATGTTTATGGTTACTTTCCTTCTGCTAACTGTTTTCTGTTCTTCTTCTTTCTCTGCTTGCTTTGGGTATAATTTTAGGTTGTTTGAGATTTTTCTTGTTTCTTGAGGTACAGCTGTATTGATATAAACTTCTCTCTTAGAAATGCTTTTGTTACATCCCATAGGTTTTGGTTGTTATGTTTTCATTGTCATTTGTTTCTAGGTATTTCTTGGTTTCTTCTGTGATCTGTTGGCTATTGAGTAGCATATTGTTTAACCTCCATTTGTTTTTATGATTTATGACCCAAAATGTGATCTATCCTGGAGAATATTCAGTGTGCACTTGATAAGAAAGTGTGTTATGTGTTGTTTGGATGGAATGTCCTATAAATTTCCATTAATTCCAACTGGTCTACTGTGTCATTTAAAGCTTGCGTATCCTTTTTTTATTTTTTGTTTGGATGACCTGCCTACTGGTGTAAGTGGGGAATTAAAGTCACCTACTATTTTTGTGTTATTTTCTATTTCCCCTTTTATGACTGTTAGTATTTGCCTTATGTATTGAGGTGCTCCTATGTTGGGTGCATAGATGTTTACAATTGTTATATCTTCTTGGATGGATCCCTTCATTATTGTGTAGTATCCCTCTTTGTTTATTGTAATAGTCTTTATTTTAAAGTCTAACTTTTCTGATGAGTATTGCTACTCCAGCTTTATTTTGACATCCATTTGCATGGAATATCATTTTCCCTGCCCTCATTTTCAGTCTGTATGTGTTCCTAGGTCTGAAGTGGGCCTCTTGTAGACAGCACATATATGGGTCTTGTTTTTGTGTCCAATCAGCCAGTCTATGTCTTTTAGTTGGAGCATTTAAGCCATTTACATTTAAGGTAATTATTTGTATGTATGTACCTATTACCATTTTCTTAATTGTTTTTAATTTGTTTTTGTAGGTCTTTTCCTTCTCTTGTGTTTCCTGCCTAGAGAAGTTCCTTCTGTTTTGGTGGTGCTGAATTCTTTTTACGTTTGCTTCTCTATAAAGATTTTCATTTCTCTGTCAAATCTAACTGAGATCCTTATGGGTTAGAGTAATGTTGTTTAGTGACTTTTTCCTTTTGTCACTTTAAATATATCCTGTCACTCCCTTCTTGCATACAGAGTTTCTGCTGATTGATCAGCTGTTATCCTTATGGGGTTTCCCTTGTATGTTACTTGCTGCTTTTCTCTTGATGCTTTTAATATTTTTAGTTTGCGCTTAATTTTGCTTATTTTGATTAATACATGTCTCAGTGTTTTTCTCCTTGGGTTTATCCTATATAGGATTATGCATTTCCTAGACATGATTGTCTATTTCCTTTCCCATATTGGGGAAGTTTTTGACTGTAATCTCTTCAAATATTTTCTCAGACAATTTCTTTTTTCCTTCCTCTTCTGGGACACCTATAATTCGAATGTTGCTGCACTTAATTTTGTCCCCAAGGTCTCTGATACTGTCCCCCATTGTTTTCATTCTTTTTTTTTATTGTGTTCTGCAGCAATTATTTCCACCATTCTTCCAGCTCACTTACTCATTCTTTTGCTTCAGTTATTCTGTTATTAATTCCATCTAGAGTATTTTTAATGTCAGTTATTGTGTTGTTTATTACTTTTGTTTGTTCTTTAGTTCTTCTAGGTCCTTGTTAACTATTTCTTGTACTTTGTCTGTTTTGTTTCCAGGATATTGGATAATGATTACTATCATTACTCTGAATTCTTTTTCAGGCAATTTGCCTTTTCTATATTCATTTATTTGGTCTTGTGGGTTTTTATCTTGCTCCTTTGCCTGCAAGATATTTCTGTCTTCTAATTTTGTCTAAATTACAGTGTTTGTGGTCTCCTTTCCCTAGGCAGCAGGGTCATATTTCCTCTTGCTTCTGTTCTCTGCCCCCAGTGGTGGGGTTGGTCCAGTGTCTTGTGTAATCTTCCTGAAGGAAGGGACTGGTGTCTGCATTCTGGTGGGTGAAGCTGAGTCTTTTCCCTCTGATGAACAAGACCATGCCAAGTGGTGTGTTTTGGGGTGTCTGTGAGCTTAGTATGACTTTAGGTATTCTGTGTGCTGATGGTAAGGTCTCTTTTCCTGTCTTGTTTGTTGTTTGATGTGAGTCATCCAGCACTGCTAGCTGCAGGTAGATGGAAGGAGCCAGGTTTTGGATTCTGATAGACACCGCTGGGAGAGCTCTCAGTGATTAATCTTCCCTTGGCTGGGAATTCCTTAGTGGTCCAGCATCTTGGACTCAGTGCTCCCACTACAGAGCCTCAGGCAAGACTTCTAGTCAAGGAGAAAACACCCTGCAGTTTCCATGTCCTGGCAATGAAGGGGGGTAAAAAAAAAAAAAAAAAAAGAAGACTAAACAAGCCCTAGAATAATTGTAAAAAGTTGATTCCAACAAACAAAAACAGAGACAAGGAAACACATAGAGACAGAAAAGAAACAAAGACAGAACAAAATAAAAGAAAAAGTAAGAGAACAAAAGAACCCCATTAAAAAGAAAACTAATAAAAAAGCATAGCCAAATAAAACAAAACCAAAGCAGAGTGCTAACTGAAGAATGAAGCAAAGAAAGAATACTGACAAAAATGATAAAAGAAAAAGAGAGAAAGAGAGAGAGAAAGGGGAAAGAAGACAGAATAACAGAAGAGCAATGAAGAAATAGAAATATGAAAAAATAAAATAAAGATATATTAGAGAAAAGACAAAAAAACCAAAGAGAAATGGTGATAACAAAAGCAAATGAACAAATATAGAAACAAGGAAACACACACTCACACAAAAGAAACAAAAGCAGAACCAAATAAAACAAAAAGCCAGAGAACAACCAGATAAACAGGAGAACCAAAAATTGAAACCAAATAGTTGGAATCAGAACTAAGAAAACACAAAACCTAAAAACAAAACCAAAGCAGTGTGCTAACTGAAGGATAAAACAAGGAAACAGACCAAACAGATAAAAATTATTAAAAGTGCAATAAGATAGAATAAAATTACATAAATAAAAGGAAAAAACAGAGAACAACAGAAAAGCAAAGTAGAAATGGAAATATTTAAAAAATAACAAATATATTAAAGAAAAGAAAGAAGAAAATAAAGGAAAGGAACACAGCACAACAGAAAAGCAAAGTAAAAATAGAAATGTATATGTATAAATAAAAATTCAAAATAAAAAAATGTTATAAAACAGATCCCAAAAGTCTAAATTAAAAAGAAAAAAAAATACTAAAACAATCACAACCAACAGACAAAATATAAATAAACAAAGCTATAACTGACAACAGAATTAATCAAAACATAATAGAATTAATAATAATGATTACGTATCCTAGAGGTCTCAGCTGTAACTGTCCTTGCACACACCTTGAGCCACAGGGCACCTCTGCCTCCCCAAGAGGCCTTCCTCTGACTCTGGTTTGGACTGTGGACCTACTGTGGGCCCTGTGGGGAACACTCAGACTCTTATCTGGCCCAATTCCTGCATATGCTTGCACCCAAAGTTCACAGCTGTCAGAGCTAGATTTTTCTCATTTGTAGGAACACTCATTGTCTGCTCAGATATTCCATAGTCATAGGGTCTACCTAGCTGATTGCAGGGATTTAATCTGCAACTTATACAGCTGATGGAAAGATTTTCAATCCTCTCTCTTAGTCCCCCAGTCCCTAGGGTTCAGTTTTGGTTTTATCTCCACCTCTGCATGCAGTCCATCAACAGAAGTCAGGTCCAGAGGCTGCCTTGGAGCTCTTGGAACCACCTCAGCAAGGACAGGGCACAAAGGTTGTATGACTGTTTGAATTGTGGGAATACCAGTGGTGGCACCAAATGTGCAGGGAAGATGGTGGCCACAGGTGAAAAAAATATGGCCCTCGTGAGGGCCAGCCCTGGTGGATCTTTTTCTGGCACTCAGTAGCAAGCATGTTACAGCCATCCCTGGAGAGATCTTCCTTTATTGTTTGTTGGCAGGCACTGGCATGTGGGGAAAGAAAGGCTACATTAGTGACTCCTCGCCCTGTACATGACTCAGCAGTATTGCCCTGCTTCAATGACAGCTCAGTCTTCCTCCACAGGCACTCACTGTTGTGAATTTCCTCCCTCCTGTCCCCTCAGTCGCCCCACAGCCCACAACAGTTCTCACCCTGGGCCTGTTCTCTGATCATCACACTACAGCTCCCAGGCCCCTCACACACCTGTGAACACACAACTCAGTCCGGGCCATTCAGGCTGCAGCATGAACCATCTGTGTATTTCTCACTGTCTCCTGTCTGCTACAGATAGGCTGTTTTACCTCCTTCCAACAGCCTCAAATGCCTCCCTTCTGTCCCAATTGATTTCCCCATCCAAGAGAGGGTTTCCCCAAATTCAGGAATCTCTCCTCTGCTTCAGCTCCTCTGTCCATGGGTGCAGGTTCTGTCCTGTTGTTTTCCTCTTCTCCTTCTCCTTTTTTTTTTTTTTTTTTTGGTTGTTTGTTTTCTGTTTTTTTTTTGTTTTTTGTTTTTTGTTTTTTTTCCTACCCTGTTGTGAAGGGATTTTTATAGTCCTTTCTGATGTCCAAGGTCTGCTAGTGTTCAACTGGTGTTCTTTGAGAATTGTTGCATCTATAGATATATTCTTGATGTATCTGTAGAGAGAGATGAGCTCCACATCCTTCTATTCCACCACCATCTTAACTCCTCTTGAACCATCCTTGTATCCCTGGTACAAAAAACACATGATCATGGTGTATGATCCGTTTAATGTCCTGTTAATTTTGGCTTACTAACATTTTTTTTGAGGATTTTTGCATCATTATTCAGCTGAGATATTGGCCTGTAATTTCTTTCTTTCTTTCTTTTTTTTTTTTTTTTTTTTTGTAGTGTCTTTGATTAGTTTTGCTATGAAGGTAGTAGTGGCAACTTCATAGAATGAATTTGGGAGTGTTTCTGTCTATTCAATATTTTGGAAGTTTGAGAAAGATAAGTATTAACTCTTCTTTATATGTTTGTGTAAAATCATCAGGTCCTAAACGTGTTTTGCTCAGAGTGGTTTGATGACTAATTCAATTTTTTACTAGTGTTTGTTTTGTTCAGATTTCTATTTCTTCCTCATTCAGTCTTCAAAAATTCCATGGTTTCAGACTTCCTAGGTGGCACAGTGGTTAAGAATCTGCCTGCCAACACAGACACAGGTTCAAGCCCTGCTCCAGGAAGATCCCACATGCCATTAAGCAACTAAGCCCATGTGCCACAACTACTGAGTTGTGCTCTAGAGCCCACAATCCACAGCTATTGAGCCTGTGTGTCACAGCTATTTAAGCCCACATGCCTAGAGTCTGTGCTCTGCAATGAGAAGCCACCGCAATGAGGAGCCCATGCACTACAATGAAGAGTAGTCCCCACTCTCAGCAACTAGAGAAATCCCATGTGCAGCAATGAGGACCCAACACAGCCAATAAAATAAATAAATAAATTTAAAAAATTCCATGGTTTCTAGAAATTTATCCATTTTTTTTCTGGGGTTTTCCAGTTTGTTGACATATAAGTCTTTGTTGTATTCTCTTATCATTTTTTTGGATCTTTGGAATATCAATTATATTTTCTCCTCTTTCATTTGTTATTTGCTTACTTAGGTTCTCTCTCTCTCTTTCCTTAATGAGCCTGGTTAAAGGCTTAACAAGTTTGTTCATTATTTCAAAAAAACAGTTCTTGGTTTCATTGATCTTCTCTTCTTTTTTTTTTTTTTTTTTTTTTTTTTTGGTCTCATTTGTTATCTCTCTGATCTTTATTATTTCCTTCCTCCTGCTGAATTTGGACTTTCTTTGTTATTTTTATAATTCCTGGGGATATTAGGCTAGGTTGTTTATTTGAGATTTTTCTTATTTCTTGAAGTATGCCTGTATTTCTTATGAACTTCATTCTTGGAACTACTTTTTCTGTGTTGCGTACATTTTTGATAGTCATGTTTTAATTTTCATTTTCTTGAGGTGTTTTCTGATTTCCTTTTTGATTGACACATTAATTTTTAGGAGTATGTTGTTTAGTCCCTACATGTTTGTGTTTTTCCCAATTTTCTTCTTGTGATTGATTTATTTTTTATTATGTGTTCATAAAACACACTTGATATAATGTATATCCCCTTAAATTTGTTGAGGCTTGCTTTGTGGACTAGCTTGTGATCTGTCCTGGAGATGGGTATTGAAAAGAACATGTATTCTCGAAAAGAATGTGTATTCTGCTGTTTTGCATGGAGTGTCCTGTAGATATCTATTAAGTTTAAGTAGTCCAATGCATCTTTTGAGGCCAGTATTTTCTTATTGATATTCTGTCTAGATAATCTTTCTGTTGATATAAGTATGGTGTTAAAGTCCTATACTATTATTGTATTATTGTCAACTTCTTTCTTTATGTCTGTTAACAGTTGCCTTATGTATTTATTTGCTCTTATATAAAGTGCATAAATATTAATGATGGGTGCCATAACCTCTCCTTGTATTGATTCCTTTATCATTATTGTCTTTCTTTGTCTCTTGTTATAGACTCTGTTTTGAAGTCTATTTATTCTGATAGAACATCATTACTCCTCTTTTCTTTTCCTTTCTAAATGCATGAAATACCTTTACCATCCCTTCACTGTGTGTCTATGGCTCAGAAGTGAGTCTCTTGAATGCAGTATGTAAGTGGGTCTTGTTATTTTTATCCTATCAGCCACTATGTCTTTTCATTAGAGAATTTATGCCATTGACATTTAAAATGATTATTGATAGATGTATACTTATTGCCATTTTGTTACTTGTTTTCTGGATAATGTTGTGGTTCTTCTCTATTATTTTCTTCTTTAATTTCTTCTTTTGTGGTTCAATAACTGTCTTTAATGTTATGTTGATGCTATTTTCTATTTTTTCAGTTTTTTTTGATCTATTGTAGGTTTTTATGTTGTGGTAACCACATGGTTTATATATATTTGCCTATCTACTTGTTTTAAACTGATTCTTAAAGAACCTTTGAACACATTCCTAAAGATCTACATTTTTACTCTCCTTTCAAATGTTTTGTATTTTTATATCACATTTTACATTTTCATGCTTATACCTTAACTGTTTATTGTAGGTACAGTTTAATTTACATTTTTTTTTTATTTTACCCTTTGAACTAGCCTAAGTTGTTGATTTATAGTCTTTACTATATATTTGCCTTTACTAGTAGGATTTTCCATGTTCTATAAATTCTTACTTCCCATTGTAGCCTTTTCTTTTCCACATAGAGAAAAATCCTTAACACTTCTCTTAAGGTGGATTTTGCATTGATGATTTCTTTTAACCTTTAATTTTCTGTTCCTCACCTTTCCTTCAGTTCTAAATGATAAACTTGTAGAATATCCTAGATTGCAGTTTTTTTTTTCCCTTTCATCCCTTTAAATATGAGGGTGAGTCAAAAATTATGTGCACTCTGTTTGTAGAATTTATGTTAATTAAATATTAGAAAAGACAATACATTATTTTTGACATAATCTCCTTGCTTTTCAATACACATTGTTCATCTGTCAACAAGCTTTTGTATTTCTGCATTAAAAAAAGTTTTAGGCTGAGCTGTGAACCACAAATGCACTGCTGTCTTCACTTCATCAGAAGTGAATCTTTGTCCTTATAAGGCTGCTTTCAGGGGACCAAACAGGTGAAATTACGATGGAGCAAGATCAGGACTATAGGGAGGATGCTTTAACACCTCAAAATGAAGTAATCCACAACAGACTTAAGCTTCGAAAATTTATGCAAGATGGGTACTGAAACCACTCATGGAAGAGTACAAACAGAAGCATTTGGATATTTGCAAACAAAATTTTGACTGATACTCTAAGGAAGATGAAAGTGTCTTAAAGAGAATCATTACTGGTGATGAAACATGGATTCATCACTATAAGCTGAGAGTAAATGGCAGAATATGGAATGGAAACATCCTCAATCACCAACCAAGAAAAAGTTCAAAAGTCAACCATCAACTGGACAATTGATACAGTTTGCTGGGCTTCTCAAGGGCCAGTATTAGAACATTATCAGGAAATTTTTCAACAATCCACACTGTTCATTACAGTGAGATGCTTATTGAAGAGTTGAAGCCTAAATTTTTGATTAAATGCAGAGGACTGCTATACAAGGGCATTGTGATCTTGCATGACAATGCACATCTGCACACTTCTGCCTACACTTCTGACACTCTGCAAAACCTTCATTTTGAGGTGTTAAAGCGTCCTCCCCATAGTCCTCATCTTGCTCCATCGGAGTTTCACCTGTTTGGTCCTCTGAAAGCAGGGAGGACAAAGATTCACTTCTGTTGAAGTAGTGAAGACAGCCGTGCATTCCTGGTTTGCAGCTCAGCCTAAAATATTTTTTAATGAGGGGATATGAAAGCTTTTCTAAGATGGAAAAAGTGCATTGAAAAGCAAGGAGATTATGTTGAAAAAACGATGTATATTCTTTTCTAAAATTTAATTAAAATAAATTCTACAGCCATAGTGCGGATAATTTTTGACTCACCCTTGTAAATGACTTTACTTCATTTTATATACCTCCATAGCTAACACCCAATTTCTATACTCCAGTTCATTAATAAAATGGGCTGAACATATGTTCTTCTTTTACTGGAAGCACTTTATGTCTCTCATCCCTCTTCTGCTGGTCTTCCATTCCTATCATGTAATTGGCATTGCTGAACATTGTCTTTTCAAAATATTTTTTCTTTTTTGAAAAAGTTAATTAAAATAAATTCTACAGGCAGAGTGCAGATAATATTTTACTCACACTCGTTGCTTACAAGGTTCATGCTAAAAAATCAGCTGATGGCCTTACGGTGGTTTCCTGGTATGTGGTTCTTTGTTTTTGTGGGGTTTCTTTTCTTGCTGCCTTTAGAATTCTCTCTTTATCTTTAATGTTCACTATTTTCATTATGATATGTCTTGGTGTGGTCTTTTTATGTCTCTCTTGTTTAGTACTCTCTGTCCTGCCCATATCTAGATATTGATTTTCTTCCTCAGGTTTAGGAAGTTTTCAGTCATAATTTCATCAACATTTTCTACTCTTTCCTCTCTCTTTTCCTTCTGGGCCCCCTAAAATGTGGATGTTAATATGCTTGATGGTGTTCTAAAGGTTTCTTATATTGTCTGCATTTTTTTAAAATTTGTTTTTCCTTTTAATTTTCTGATTGGCTGATTTCCATTTTTATATCTTCCAGGTCCCTTAAGCATTCTTTTATATCCTCTAGTCTGGTGTCCATTCCTTCTAGTGAGTTTATTTCAGTTGTTTTATTCTTCAGCTCTGATATTTTCTTTTTAATATTTTCTAGTTAATTATTAAAATCTCCACTTTGTTCATACATTCTTTTCTCATGTTCAGTAACATTCTTATTACTAACATTTTGAACTCTTTATCTTTTAAATTATTTGTCTCTTTCCTTAGTTTTTTAAAGGTTTGTTCTTGTTTTATTTTTATTTTTTGAAAAAATTTCTCTGTCTTCTCATGTCTGTTTAACTGTCTCTATGAAATTAGACAAACGGCCTGTCATGGTCTTAAAGTAGCATCTTTCTTAGGAGTGTCCCTATTCAGTCTGTGTGCCCAAAGGCTTTGATGGGGAATTGAATCTGAAGTGTTCATGGATTATGCCTTCCACTAGGTTGTGCTGGCAGCTATCACCTTGATGGTATATGAGCTGGTGATGAAATAGCTAGAGCCATAGCCAGATGTGAAATGAGCTTCTCTTATGCTCAGTGGCTGTCACCACTCTTTTGGGGGTGGGGTTTGTTTGTAAAGCACTGGAGCAGAAACTTTGAGGTTTGGGTCTGGGCTGTTAATATTCTTTCTAAATGTGCACTTTCCCCTCCCAACAATGGCACCTTCACCCCAAGAGGAGCAGCATAGGAGCAAGAGAAGCCAGAGAGAATTCCTCATCCTGGAGGGTTTCAGCATGACAGTCAGAGCTCCAGACAACTTTCAATCTGCTGCCTCCATGAGCACCTGGTCAGATGAGTTGCCAAGTCTGAGTGTTTCTATCCCCACTGCATGTGCAGTCTCCTCTACAATGATAGCCTTTGTCCTAATGCAGAGCTGCACTGGAGCAAGAGGGTCTGGATTTGGTACTCTATGTGGGCTGGGATTTGCACTGAGGTGGCCTCAGTAAATCATCCAGAACCCTGGGAAGTTTCAGTTTGCTTTCTCTGCCTTGTTCCTGGCGGTAAGTAAGCACATATCTGCCTTCTTCATGAGCACAATGTTGATTTCTTACAGCACTGCTGTAAGTCCTACTGATTTTCAAATTGGCTAAGGAGATTTGCCTTCCTGGCATCTAACTCCAGGCCTGGGGGGCCCAATAGTGCTTTAAAACCCTCTCTAACCAGGGAATATTCCTCAAGCCCTTGATATCCCCTCCTGTTCTGGTTCTGAACTGATTGCTTCTCCTCCCTTCCTACCAGATTGTGTGTGAATGTTTCTTTACATCCTTGATTCTATGAGTCTTTTTGCCAGTCTCCATTTTGTTTTCAGTGAGAATTGCTACACATGTAAATATATTTTTGATTTGTTTATGGGGGTGGTGGTGGTGATCTCCACTTCCTCCTACTTTACCATCTTGATATGTTTATCAAATTCTTTTTAACAAGGTTCAACAAAAAGACCTTGCTTTTTTGTTTGTTTGTTTTATGTTTATTTATGTATGAAATGTATTTTTTAACTTTGTATTGTTTATTTTTTACAATAAACTGCATATATTTAGAGTGTACAATTTGGTATCACAGTCTCCCAATTCGTTCCCCCCCCAAACCTCCCCGCTTTCCCCTTTGGTGTCCATATGTTTGTTCTCTACATCTGTGTCTCTATTTCTGCCTTGCAAACCGGGTGATTTGTACCATTTTTCTATAGTCCACATACATGTGTTAATATACAATATTTGTCTTTCACTTTTTGACTCACTTCACTCTGTATGACAGTCTCTAGGTCCATCCATGTATCTAGAAATGTCCCAGTTTCATTGTTTTTTTTACAGCTGAGTAATATTCCATTGTACGTATGTAACACATCTTCTTTATCCATTCATCTGTTGATGGACATTTAGGTTGCTTCCATGTCCTAGCTATTGTAAATAGTGCTGCCATGAACAATGGAGTGCATGTCTCTTTTTAAATTATGGTGTTCTCTGGGTATATGCCCAGTAGTGGGATTGTTGGGTCATATGGTAGTTCTATATTTAGTTTTGCAAGGAACCTCCATACTGTTTTCCATAGTGGCTGTATCAATTTATATTCCCACCAGCAATGCAAAAGCGTACCTTTTTCTCCACACCCTCTCCAGCATTTACTGTTTGTAGATTTTCTGATGATGCCCATTCTAACTGGTGTGAGGTGATCCCTCATTGTCGTTTTGGTGTGCATTTCTCTAATAATTAGTGATGTTGTGCAGCTTTTCATGTGCCTCTTGGGTATCCGTATGTCTTCTTTGGAGAAATGCCTATTTAGGTCATCTGCCCATTCTTTGATTGGGTTGTTTATTTTTCTGATATTGAGCTGGATGTACTGTTTGTATATTTTGGAAATTAATCCTTTGTCTGCTGATTCATTTGCAATTTTTTTTTTCCCATTCTGAAGGTTGTCTTTTCGTTTTGCTTATAGTTTCCTTTGCTGTGCAGAAGCTTTGAAGTTTCATTAGGTCCCACTTATTTATTTTTGTTTTTATTTCCATGATTTTAGGGGGTGGATTAAAAAAGATCTTGCTGTTATTTACGTCAAAGAGTGTTCTTCCTATGTTTTCCTCTAGGAGTTTTATAGTGTCTGGCCTTACATTTAGCTCTTTTATGCATTTTGAGTTTATTTTTGTGTATGGTGTTAGGACATGTTCTAATTTCATTCTTTTACGTGTAGCTGTCCAGTTTTCCCAGCACCACTTATTGAAGAGGGTGCCTTTTCTCCATTGTATATCCTTGCCTCCTTTGCCATAGATTAGGTGACCATAGTTTATCTCTGGGCTTTCTATCCTGTTCCATTGATCTATATTTCTGTTTTTGTGCCAGTACCATACTGTCTTGATCACTGTAGCCTTATAGTATAGCCTGAAGTCAGGAAGCCTAATTCCCCCAACTCCGTCTTTCCTTCTCAATATTGCTTTGGCTATTCAGGGTCTTTTGTGTCTCCATACAAATCGTAAAATTTCTTGTTCTAGTTCTGTGAAAATTGCCATTGGTAATTTGATGGGGATTGCATTGAATCTGTAAATTGCTTTGGGTAGCATAGTCATTTTCACAATGTTGATTCTTCCAATCCAAGAACATGGTATGTCCCTCTATCTGTTTGTGTCTTCTTTGATTTCTTTCATTAGTGTCTTATAGTTTTCTGAGTACAGGTCTTTTACCTCCTTGGTTGCATTTATTCCTAGGTATTTTATTCTTTTTTTGCTATGGTGAATGGGATTGTTTCCTTCATTTCTCTTTCTGATTTTTTATTGTTGGTGTATAGAAATGCAAGAGATTTCTGTGTGTTAATTTTGTATCCTGCAACTTTACCAAATTCATTCATTAGCTCGAGTAGTTTTCTGGTGGTATCTTTAGGATTTTCCATGTATAATATGTCATCTGTGAACAGTGACAGTTTTACCTCTTCTTTTCCAATTTGGATTCCTTTTTTTCTTTTTTTTTTTCCTTCTCTGATCGCTGTGGCAAAGACTTCCAAAACTATGTTGAATAGTATTGGCGAGAGTGGACATCCTAGTCTTGTCCCTGATCTTAGAGGGAATGCTTGCAGTTTTTCACCATTGAGAATGATGTTTGCTGTGGGTTTGTCATATATGACCTTTATTATGTTGAGGTAGGTTCCCTCTATGCCCACCTTCTGGAGAGTTTGTATCATAAATGGGTGTTGAATTTTGTCAAAAGCTTTTTCTGCATCTCTTGAGATGATCATGTAGTTTTGATCCTTCCATTTGTTAATATGGTGTATCACATTGATTGATTTGCATATATTGAAGAATCCTTGCATTCTAGGGATAAACCCCACTTGATCATGGTGGATGATCCTTTTAATGTGTTGTTGGATTCTTTTGGCTAGTATTTGGTTGAGGATTTTTGCATCTAAATTCATCAGTGACATTGGTCTGTCATTTTCTTTTTTGTAGTATCTTTGTCTGGTTTTGGTATCAGGGTGATGGTGGCTTCATAAAATGAGTTTGGGATTGTTCCTTCCTCTGTAATGTTTTGGAAGAATTTGAGAAGGATGGGTGTTAGCTCTTCTCTAAATGTTTGATAGAATTCACCTGTGAATCCATCTGGTCCTAAACTTTTTTTTTGGGGGGGTAGATTTTTAATCACAGTTTCAATTTCATTACTCAGGATTTGTCTGTTCATATTTTCTATGTCTTCCTCATTCAGTCTTGGAAGGTTATACTTTTCTAAGAATCTGTCCATTTCACCCAGATTGTCCATTTTATTGGCATATTGTTGCTTGTAGTAATCTCTTATGGTGCTTTTTATTTCTGTGGTGTCCCTTGTAACCTCTCGTGTTTCATTTCTAATTTTATTGATTTGCGTCCTCACCCTCTTTTTCTTGATGAGTCTTGCTAGAGGTTTATCAATTTTATTTATCTTCTCAAATTACCAGCTTTTAGTTTTATTGATTTTTCTATTGTTTTCTTTTTCTCTCATTTATTTCTGCTCTGATCTTTATGGTTTCTCTGCGTCTAGTACGTTTGGGTTTTGTTTGCTCTTCTTTCTCTACTTTCTTTAGGTGTAAGCTTAGATTGTTTATTTGGGATGTTTCTTGTTTCTTGAGGTAGGATTGCATTGCTTTAAACTTCCCTCTTGGAACTGCCATTGTTGCATCCCATAGGTTTTGGATCATTGTGTTTTCATTGTCATTTGTCTCTAGGTATTTTTGGATTTGCTCTTTAATTTCTTCAGTGATCTGTTGGTTATTTAGTAGTGTATTGTTTAGCCTCCATGTGTTTGTGTTTTTTACAGTTTTTTCCTCTTAATTGGTTTCTAATCTCATAGCATTGTGGTCAGAAAGTATGCTTGATATAATTTCAATTTTCTTGAATTTAGCTAGGTTTAATTTATGACCCCAAATATGATATATCCTGATGAATGTCCCATGTGCACTTGAGAAGAATGTTTAATCTGAAGTTTTTGGATGTAATGTCCTATAGATATCTATTAAATCCGGCTGATTTATTGTCTCATTTAAAGCTTGTATTTCCTTATTAATTTTCTGTGTGGATGATCTGTCCATTGGTGCAAGTGGGGTGTTAAACTCCCCCACTATTATTGTGTTACTATTGATTTCCTCTTTCATAGTTGTTAGCATTTGCCTTATGTATTGAGGTGCTTCTATATTGGGTGCTTATGTATTTATAATTGTTATCTCTTCCTCTTGGATTGATCCCTCAATCTTTATGTAGTGTCCTTTCTTGTCTCTTGAAACATTTTTTTTTTATTTTAAAGTCTATCTTATCTGATATAAGTACTGCTACTCCAGCTTTCTTTTGATTTCCATTTGCATGGAATATCTTTTTCCCTTCCCTCACTTTCACTCTGTATGTGTCCCTAGGTCTGAAGTGGGTCGCTTGGAGACAGCATATATATTGGTCTTGTTTTTGTATCTATTTAACCAGTCTGTGTCTTTTGGTTGGGGCATTTAGTCCATTTACATTCAAGGTGATTATCAATATGTATGTTCCTATTACCATTTTCTTAATTGTTTTCTTTTTGTTTCTGTAGGTCCTTTTCTTCTCTTCTGTTTCCCGCTTAGAGAAGTTCCTTTATCCTTTGTTGTAAGGCTGGTTTGGTGGTGCTGAATTCTCTTAGCTTTTGCTTGTCTGTAAAGCTTTTCATTTCTCCCTCGAATCTGAATGAGATCCTCACTGGGTAGAGTATTCTTGGTTGTAGGTTCTTCCCTGTCATCACTTGAAATATATCATGCCACTCCCTTCTGACTTGCAGAGTTTCTGCTGAGAAATCAGCTGTTAACCTTATGGCAGTTCCCTTGTATGTTATTTGTCATTTTTCCCTTGTTGCTTTTAATAACTTTTCTCTGTCTTTAATTTTTGTCAATTTGACTACTATATGCCTTGGCATGTTTCTCCTTCAGTTTATCCTGCCTGGGACTCTCTGCACTTCCTGGACTTGTGTAGCTATTTCCTTTCCCATGTTAGGGAAGTTTTTAACTATAATCTCTTCCAGTATTTCCTCAGGTCCTTTCTCTCTCTCTTCTCCTTCTGGGACCCTTATAATGCGAGTGTTGGTGCATTTAACATTGTCCCAGAGGTATCTTAGACTGTCTTCAGTTCTTTTCATTCTTTTTTCTTTATTCTTTTGTGCATCAGTGATTATCACCATTCTGTCTTCCAGGTCACTTTTTCGCCCTTCTGCCTCAGTTAATCTGCTATTGGTTCCTTCTAGTGTATTTTTCATTTCAGTTATTGTGTTGCACATCTCTGTTTGTTTGCTCTTTAATTCTTCTAAGTCTTTGGTAAACTTTTCTTGCAACTTTTCAATCTTTGCATCCAATCTTTTCTCAAAGTCCTGGATCAACTTTACCATCATTATTCTGAATTATTTTCCCGGAAGAGTGCCTATCTCCTCTTCATTTCATTGTTTTTCTGGTGTTTTATCTTGTCCCTTCATCTGGTACAAAGTCTTTTGCCTTTTCATTTCCTATGTCTTTCTGTGCCTGTGATTTTCAGTTCCACAAGATGAAATAGTGCTGATACTGTTTGATTCTGCTGTCTGCCCTCTTGTGGAGGAAGCTGACTAGGAGGCTGTGGGTGTTTCCTGATGGGAGGGACTGATGGTGGGTTGGGCTGGGTGGGTGGAGCTCAGTAAAACTTTAATCTGATTTTGTGGGTGGAGCTCAGTGACAGTTTAATCTGCCTGTCTTCCAATGGGTGGGGCTGTTTTCCCACCCTGGTGGTCGTTGGGCCTGAGGCAACCCAGCCCTGGAGCTTACAGGCTTTTTGATGGAGCTAATGGTGGACTCTGGATGGTCTCACACCAATGAGCACTTCTCAGAAACCCTGCTTCCAGTTCCCCTGTCTCCTCAGTGAGCCACAGCTGCCCCCCATCTCTGCAGGCAACCCTCCAACACCAGCAGATAGGTCTGGTTCAGTTTCCTATGGGGTCCCTGCTCCTTCCTTCTGGGTCCTGGTGAGCACACTTTTTAGTGTGCTCTCCAAGAGTGGTTTCTCCATTTTCCCCAGACCTGTGGAGGTCCTGCAATCAAATCCCACAGGCTTTCAAAGTCTGATTCTCTTTGGATTCCTCCTCCCATTGCTGAACCACCAGGTTAGGAAGCCTGATGTGGGGTTCAGAACCCTCAGGACTTCTGCAGTATAACTGTTCTCCAGCTTGTGAGTCACCCACCTAGCATTTTTGGGATTTGATTTTAACTCAGTTACGCCCCTCCTGCCATCTCATTATAGCTTCTTCTTTGTCTCTGGATGTGGGGTGTTTTTTTTGTTTTTGTTTTTGTTTTTTTTGTTTTTTTTTTGGTGAGTTCCAGTGTCTTTCTGTTGATGGTTGTTCAGCAGTTAGTTGTAATTCCGGTGCTCTTGCAAGAGGGAGTGAGTACGCATCCTCCTACTCTGCCATCTTGTTTCTTCCCTCAAGAAAACGTTGCTTTTTGACTCACCACTTCTCAGTATATAGTAACAACCACATAACAAAGAACTTGGTAGTTTTAAGGTTTCTGTGTTAAAACTGGTCTCCCTGTCACTGATGTTGAACTTGTATTTTCAGATGATACAGATTTATATTTATTACACATTTACATTTCTAAGTCAAATATTGATGTGTTAAAGTGTTTGCTTGTTTAAATCCATAGTCATCTGTACATGGTTAGCAGTTCTATTCTAGGTTAGCCCCTAATTCTAATGTGTTAGTTTTTCAGCAAATTTCTGTAAAGCCTTGCATGACTAGTTAGAGCACACACAAATCAAGATTAGAAAAACCAAGTACATTGTATCAAATTAATAGTAATCCCATTTCTAGTTCATGCATATTCTTAGAAATAAAACACATTGGGAGAAAATGGTAGATTCTATCACTAAATGAATAATTAATATTGAAAAATAATAGCAGAGATGATAGGCTTAAATCAATTTAGAGACTGATCAACATAAACAAAAAAATTATGATTCTGAATTATAGCAAGAAAGGCTTAACAGAGATAACCAGTTATTAGATATATTAAAGGACATAACCAGATGTTAGTTTTATTATTTGTTCTCCAAGCTTTCCTTAGCTAATATAGTATAGGCAGAAATCATACATATTTATCTACATGAGATTCTTTAAATCTTTGATTATTGAAAGAATAGCCATTCCAAAAATTATTTATCTCATGACAAATTTAATAATTGATTTCATTATTGTCCTTGGAAAGTCATGCTATCACCCCGTATTTGAATATATATTATCCCTTAAAGACCTTAATCTTTCCTGTCTTTTGATTAAAAACTGAGAAAACTTCTAATTAATTGCCATGATTCCTGAATTCTGATTGCTGTCTTTATGATTTATCCAATTTCTGATATTCTCACAACAGAACCACCACATTAGCTATACACATTCATTTTTCTTTCAGAAAAATGAGATTAATTAAACATCACTTACTCCAAATATACTGCTAGGTCTTATAGGATGCACTGGTGAACAGTTCCAGGTTTCAGTCATTCCCTGATAGAACTGAGTTTTAGATGAGCTCAAGAGTTAAATAAGCTTTTATGATATTGAACTTCATGAGCTGTTTGTATATTTTGGAGATTAATCCTCTGTCAGTTGCTTCATTTGCAAATCTTTTCTCCCATTCTGAGGGTTGTCTTTTCATCTTCTTTATGGTTTCCTTTGCTGTGCAAAAACTTTTAAGTTTCTTTAGGTCCCATTTGTTTATTTTCATTTTTATTTCCATTACTCTAGGAGGTGAGTCAGAAAGGATCTTGCTGTCATTTGTATTATAGAGTGTTTTGTCTATATTTTTCTCTAAGAGTTTTTAGTGTGTGACCTTACATTTAGGTCTTTAATTCATTTTGAGTTTATTTATGTGTATGGTGTTAGTAAGTGTTCTAATTTCATTCATTTACATGTAGTTGTCCACTTTTTGCAGCACCACTTATTGAAGAGGCTGTCTTTTCTCTGTTGTATATTCTTTCTTCTTTTGTCAAATATAAGGTAACCATATGAACATGGGTTTACTTCTGGGCTTTCCATTTTGTTCTATTGATCTATATTTCTGTTTTTGTGTCAGTACCATACTATCTTGATTACTGTAGCTTTGTAGGACAGTCTGAAGTCAGGGCGCCTGATTCCTCCAGCTCTGTTTTTCTTTCTCAATATTCCTTTGGCTTTTCGGGGTCTTTTGTGTTTCCATACAAATCATAAAATTGTTTGTTCTGGTTCTATGAAAAATGCCATTGGTAATTTGATAGAGATTGTATTTAATCTGTATATTGCTCTGTAGTATAGTCGTTTTCACAATATTGATTCTTCCAATCCAAGAACATGGTATATCTTTTTATCTGTTTGTAAAACAACCCCATCCAAAAGTAAGTGGAAGACCTAAATAGACATTTCTCCAAGAAGACACACAGATGACCAACCAACACATGAAAAGATACTTAACATCACAAATCATTAGAGAAATGCAAATCAAAACCACAATGAGATATCACCTCACACCAGTCAGGATGGGCATCATAAAAAATCTAGGAAAAATAAATGCTGGAGGGGCTTTGGAGAAAAAGGAACACTTGTGCACTGTTGGTGGGACTGTAGCTTGACACAGCCACCAGGGAAAACACAGGTGGACTCTGGGCAAAGGAAATTAGATAAATAAGGACATATTGGTGTTTTTTTTTTTAATTATTCTAAAATTATTAAATATAAAAATTTGTTTTTTATTCTGAAATTTATCTTTCTACTTTTTTGGTGTTGCTATCTTTAATAAAATAGTGATTATACATGGTAGGGTTAACTTTCTTATTTGAAAGATAAGGCTATGTCAGCTCCTCCAATTACAAAAAAGTAAATGCCTATGAAATCCAAAATTTGAGAACTGTTCCCTTGGATACTTTACAATGCAGCAGTCTTTTCCCCCAGGGAATCACACTGGTGGACACCCCTTATTACTTACATTTTAACCAACCATTTGATAAAGAATTCTAATTTTACAACTTGCCAAGTGAGTTAACTGGAGAATAATTATCTGTTTCTGTTTTTATTCATACAATGGAAATTATATACAGGATCTCTCTAGAGTTTCTGTCATCTTTGAGTTAATCCACATAAAGTGTTTGGAACTGTTCTTGTACCAGTTAAGTGACTAATGAATGTGAATTAATATTTTAATCAGTGCTATATTTTCATATTCAATAGCTTAGTGTTTATTTTGCCTCTTTAAGTATAAATTGACCATTCTCTTTACAAATAGAAGATATGTAACACATTTCTCTACCTAGTTGATTCCACTATATTCTAAGAACCACAAATCTATTTTTCTCAATCAGTGGCATAATTTGACTTAACTGAATCATCTCTAGGTCTTTCCTCAACCCTTTTTGAGGTATGTGTAAAGATCATGAACCAGTTGCTGAAAAGTGATGATAGGGTAAGCCCTATAAATATTTGGATGCACTTATAGTAGGTGGCCTCCTTAGTCAACACAGATATTCACTAACTGTCTAATAAGTGCCATGTTAGAAAGTGACTTTAAGACCCAATGCCTGAAAGTCAAAAGATGAGACACCAGTGGAAGTCAGGCAGCAAGCAGTTCAATATCAAAGTAGTTTTAAATTACAACTTATTAATTTTTCATGCCATAACATTTGTAACATATATTCAACAAATGTCATTGGAGAGCCTGTTTTGAGTCAGATGTTGCTAGGTACTTGTTGTGCAGATGTGAGCAAAATATAATTTCCCTGCTAGGAAGCCTTGTGGTATAGTAGGAGCTGGTTCTATATATAAACAAATAAATGTAACAGATATTTAATTCCAAGTACTATGCAACATTTTTGTACACAATGATTTATATAAAAGATGTATTCATCACCAGTCAACTTAGGACTTCCCTCAGGACATTGGGAAAGGAACAAGCATAACTAACTTTTGTCAGTAGTTCTAGCAGTGGGAAAAGCAGATTTAAAACTCAAGTCTAAGAATATGGGCTTGGGAATAAGGAGATGGCCCAATTATCACCATTTGAGAAGGTCAGATTCTAACTGAGGCAGGAATAGAAGTAGAGAGCATGTACATAGAGTTATAACTATTCATACTTAGTATTTACTGTCTGAGATTAAGATTGGCTTGGGGTCTGGAAGGCAGGATAAGCCATAAAATGGGATTAAGATTTTTTTTCTGTAGAAAATAGAATGCAGAGAAATGGCACCTGTATGAATTTGATCCTAGTGTCTTAAATTGGGTCCCTTTTTCCCTGAAAATGTTCAAGACAATCAAGAAGCAGTGAAGTTCTAATTTCACTCCTGTGATGTCATTCTTCACAGTATAGTTTTTCACAGTTTGTTACATTTCTGTCAAACTGAGAAATTGTTCTCCAGCTATATACTTGTTATATAGTTTTACTGTTTTTTATTGACTTATTGACTTGGTCAAGATTTATTTCAAGGCTTGAAAACAGTCAGACTAATTGAAAATGTCCTTACTGTAATTTCTTATAATATATTAACACTTTATATAAAACTTTAAAAAATGTAGACACTATTAACTAACTCTTAAACCACACACTATACATTTTTCAAAAGCAATAGTTATTTAACAAAATGTAAGGTGACAATACAATATCAAAAAATTTTCCTGTTAATGAAGACATAAGCAGCTGCAAGCTGTTCAAACAAACACAAATCTGTTTTTACACTTTCCATATTTGTTTTTAACTTTCTTTCATAAAGCCACTAATAATTGAAACTTCTTTAAATATAGGACTTCTAGCATTAAATTACATTTTCTAAGTATTTCTACAAAGAAAAATGAAAGACACATACTAAATACATTGTTTGCCATAAATTCATACATCAAAAAGTAAAAACAATCCAACTGAATTTATCCACCCTTGCCCCTTCCCCAACATTAGCATTAAGTGTTTTTTTTAATATTGTATAAACAGTTTTGTTAAAATCAGTACTCTAATTCACTAATCGGATTAGGGAAAATGGTTTTATAATTATCTTGTGTGACAGGTGAAACATCGGCAGAGAGCACCAAGAATTTGTGTGCCAAGTTTGAGACTGACAAACTTTTATTTTTGAGGTTATCAGTTGTATCTACAGTTTCCAAAAAGGGCTTAAAACTGCATTTTGCATACATGTACTAACTAAGAAATAAATTTAGATGCTGGCACCAGTGAGAAATAGTGGTAGTTCCATTCAGTCAATGTTGAAGGAGATCAAGGTGCATTTCTATGTGAAACATATTAGAAAGGATACTCACAAATTTGGAGAAAATATTATTAATAGGTGAAATTCTTCAATTTTTTGAATTTGGCCATTTCTAGATCACAGGGTATTATGGGCTGAATTGTATGCCCCAAAATTTGTATTTTGAAGTTCTAATCCCCAGTACTTCATAAAATGCCTGTATTTGGAGATACGGTCTTTAAAGAGATAATTAAGTTAAAATGAGGTCATTAAGGTGAGTCCCAATCCAATATGACTGGCATTCTTATGAGAAGAGGTGATTAGGACACAGACATATACAGAGAGACGGCCATGTGAATACACAAGAAGATGATCATCTACAAGCCAAGGAGAAATGCTTCAGAATCGAAACCAACCCTGATGACAACTTGATTTGAACTTATAGCCACCAGAAATAAATTTATATTGTTTAAGCCATATATATATATATATATATATATATATATATATATATATATTCTTTTTCAGATTCTTTTCCATTATGGATTATTACAAGATATTGAATATAGTTCCCTGTGCTATACAGTGAATCATTTTTATCTATTTTATACATAGTGGTGTGTATCTATTAGTCCCATACAACTAATTTATCTCCCTGACTTTCCCCTTTGATAACCATGTTTGTTTACTATGTCTGTATGTCTCTCTTTTGTAAATAAGTTCATATGTATTATTTTTTAGATTCTACACACAAGTGATATCATATATTCTTTTTTCTTTCTTTGCCTGATTGACTTCACTTAGTATTATAAACTCTAGGTCCTCCATGTTGCTACAAATGACAATATTTCATTCTTTTTTATGGCTTAGTAATATTCCATTATATATACGGAATATATGTTTTATATATATCCATCTTCATTATCCATTCATCTATTGATTGACACTTCGGTTGCTTCCATATTTTGGTGATTATAAATAATGCTGCTATGAACATTGGGATGCATGTATGTTTTGAAGTTAGTGGTTTCAGGTTTTTGGAATATATACCCAAGAGTGGAATTACTGGGTCACATGGTTGCTCAATTTTCAGTTTTTTGAGAAACTTCCATATTGTTCCCCATAGTGTGGGCACAAATTTACATTCCCAACAATATAAGAGGGTTCCTTTTTTTTTTTTTTAATGAGAACCCCATTTTTAATTCCCATCATGCCCTGACCCAATACAAACCCTCCCCTCGTTTTTCTGTAAAGCTAGGTAAATCAAGTTCTGATTACTGAAATTGACACATTTTCTTGAATTGTCACAACTTGAGCTGTGTGGGTGTGTATAAATAAAGTGCTTGGGTCTTCAGGTTGTCTTTGCTGACATATTGAGAGTGAGGAAGTGGCTTGTAACAATATTGTGGAAACTACTGGATAGCACATGTATTAGCAATATGGCACAATAATATTCTGGGAGAAGATGAGAAGTTTACTGCAACAAATGGATGCTGTGATCAAATAAACTTGGGACACTCAGCTGCTTTATTATTGAATTTTTGTCTCCTTTCATTCTTGAATTTACATCTTCAATCTACTTGCTTTTCATAGTGAAATATGATGATTATGTTTGCTGTACCCTTTCCATATTTCTATGTTTTCATATTCTATTATTTAATCCTATTTCTAGTCTCCTGGCAAAAGCAACACTTTTGCTAGTGAACTATGTCCCATTTCTATTCCCTACTCTAGTAATTCTTCTTTCTACTGTATTACCATTTCTCTCCATACAGTATTATTTATATCAACATCAGAACAAATTACATCTCCTTTCAGAAAGCAAAAAAGAGTCTCTCATCTGACTCTTCAACTACAAACCATTTTCTCTCCTTTTATTTTATACCTAAAATTCCTCTATGCTCTGCCCATTTCTGTGCTCCATTCTCTCTTGAATCTGCTCTAATCAGACTTTTGATTCTACCACTCCAACAAAGATTGATCCTACCTCTCTTACTAAGTTTTCACATTGCCAATCCAAAGGTCAGTTTTCAATTTTTACCATAGTTGACACACTTTTTCTTTCTTTAAGCAATTTTTTTCTGTTGATTTCAGAAAACCAATTTCTTTTGTTCCCCCTCTGCTTCTCTGAATCGTCATTTTTGTTCACCTTTGCTTGTTCAGGCTCATCACCACTATAATATTTTCTAAATAGTGGAGGACCCAGATCTAAGTCTTTATTTTTTAAATTATTTATTTCTTTTTATAGTAGAAACATTTTATTTTAAATATAGCATTTTGTACATTTCAATCCCAAACTCCCAATCTACCCCCACCCTTCTCTCCTGGTAACCATAAGTTTGTTTACTAAGTCCGTGAGTCTATTTCTGTTTTATAAATAAGTTCATTTGTATCATTTAAAAAAATTCTTCATATAAGTGAGATCATATTTGTCTTTCTCTGTCTGACTTACTTCACTTAGTATGATCATCTCCAGTTCCATCCATCCATGTTGTTGAAAATGGCATTACTTCATTCTTTTTAATAACTGAGTAATATTCCATTGTATACATGTACCACATCTTCTTTATTCATTCATCTGTCAATGGACATTTAGGTTGTTTCCATGTCTTGGCTATTGTAAACAGTGCTGCAATGAACATTGGGGTGCATGTATCTTTTCAAGCCATGTTTTTCTCTGGATATATGCCCAAGAGTGAAACTGCTGGATCACAATGGAACCTAACTAAACTCAAAAGTTTTTGCATAGCAAAGGAAACCAGAAAAAAAAGAAAAAAAGAAAAGCCAACCCACAGAATGGGAGAAAATATTTGCAAATGATGCAACTGACAAGGGATTAGTCTCTAAAACGTACAAACAGCTCATGCAAAAAACAAGCAAACAAACAAACAAACAATCCAATCAAAAAATGAGTAGAAAAGATAAGGATACATTTCTCCAAAGAAGACATACAGATGGCTAAGAGGCAAATGAAAAGATGCTCAACTTCACTAATTATTGGAGAAAAGCAAATCAAAAGTACAATGAGATATTACCTCACACCAGTTGGAATGGCCATCATTATAAAAAAAAAAATCTGCAAACAATAAATGCTGGAGAGGGTGTGGAGAAAAGAGAACATTCCTACACTGTTGATGGGAATGTAAATTGGTACAAACACTATATAGAGAACAGTATGGAGGTTTCTTAAGAAACTAAAAATATGGCTACCATATGATTCAGTCTTTAGGTCTCTTTTCTATCAGTTTTCATCCTCTTTGTGATTTAATTTAACTTTTGACTATAAAATATAATCAATATGCTAAAGAATCCCAGCTTTACATCTTGCCCTGTACTCCACATTTTTATGTCAACCGGTCCACTCCAACCTCCCACTAGATGTCTATTACATATCTCGAATTTACATGAAAAACAAATATCTATTATCACTCATGTAAAGCAACTCCTCCTACAGTCCACTGTTTTAAGTGGCAACTTTCTCCTTCCAATTAGTGAAAACCAGTATAATAGAGTTATCCTCAACCAGCCTTTTTTAATAAATTTATTTATTTATTTGTTTATTTATTTATTTATTTTATTGGCTGTGTTGGGTCTTTTTTGCTATACATGGGCCTTCTTTTAGATGTGGTGAGTGGGGGCTACTCTTCATTGTGGTGTGCAGGCTCCTCATTGCCATGGCTCCTCTTGTTGTGGAGCACAGGCTCTAGGTGCATGGGCTTCAGTAGTTGCAGCACATGGGCTCAATAGTTGTGGCTCATGGACTCTGAAGCACAGTCTAAATAGTTGTGGTGCACGGGCTTAGTTTCTCCGGGGCATGTGGGATCTTCCTGGAGCAGAGATCGAACCCATGTCCCTTACAATGGCAGGCAGATTCTTAACCACTGTGCCACCTAGGAAGCCCTCAACTAGCCTTTTTACTCACACATCTTTTTGAATATATGACCAAATTCTTTTGGTTTCACTTAAAAAATATAACCATTTTCACCACTTGCACTGCTGCTATGTAGTTCAAGCCATCATTGTCTTTTGCCTGGATTATTGCAACTAATTCCCCACTTCTCTTTCTGCTTCTGCCCTTTGGCCCTCTTCAATGTATTCTAAAGTTGGAGTGATTCTGTGAAAATGAAAGTCAAATTGTGTCACTACTTTGCTCAAAACTGGTTAAGGGCTTTTTGTATTCATTCAGATTATAGTCCAATTCGTTCAATAACCTAGTAGGCTTTACAGGGCCTGACTCTCCAATACTTCTCTGACATCTCCTACATTCTCCTCATTAACTATTCTATTTCAGGGACATTCCCCTCCTTTCTGTGCCTGGAAAATATGAAGCATGCTTTCACCTCAGGGCCTTTGCATTGGCTCTTCTGGCCAAATGCTCTTCACCTAGATTCACTTATGTTGCATTCCCTTGCCTCGGGGCATCACACACATGTCACCTTTTCTGTGAGAACTTCCTTGGTCACTCTCCCTGAAATTTCTGCTTTTTTTTTTTTCACTTCTTAGCTTCCTTTCCTGATCCATTTTTACTTTATTGAGATACAACTGTATATAACATTATATTACTTTCATGTGTATGATGCGATGATTCTATATTTGCATATATTGTGAAATGATCACCACAATAAGTCTAATTAACTCCTATCACCACAGATAGTTACAAGTACTTTTTTTTCTTGTGATGAGACATTTTAAGATCCGCTTTTAAAACTTTCAAATACACAATGCAATATTGTTAACAACTATAGTCACCATGGTGTAAGTTATGTTCCATGACCTATTTACTTTAAAACTAAAATTTATACATTTCTGTTTTCACCACCCATTTTTCCTCCCTGCCTTCCACCCAGCTCTGGCAACCAACTATCTATGCTCTATACCTATGCCTATGATCTCAGTTTCTCTTTGCTTGCTTTGCTTTTTAATTTCCATATCTAAGTGATATGATATAGTATTTGTCTTTCTCTGTCTGACATTTCATTTAGCATGATACTCTCAGAATTCATCTGTGTTGTCAAAAATGGCAAAATTTCATTCTTTGCCATCCCTGAATATATTCCATTATATATACATGCCACATTTTCATTATCCATTCATCCATCCATAGACACTTAGGTTTTTTTCTATATCTGGACTATTGTAAATAATGCTGCAATGAATATAGGGGTGCAGATATCTTTTCAAGTTAATGTTTCTGTTCCCTTCAGATACCCAGGAGTGAAATTGCTGGATAATATGTTAGTTCTAATAGTAACTTTTTGAGGAACCTCCATACTGTTTTCCATAGTTGCAACAATTTTCATTCTTACCAAAAGTTCACAAAGGGTCCCTTTCCTCCATATTCCTGCCAACACTTGTTATTTCTTGTTTTTTTGACAATAACAATTCTGACAGGTGTGAGATGATATCTCATTATGGTTTTGATTTGCATTTCCCTGATGATTAGTGATGTTGAGCACCTTTTCACATGTCTGTTAGCCATCTGTATGTCCTCTTTGGAAAAATATTCAGATCCTCTGACCATTTTTTAATCAGATTGCTATGGTTTTGGGATATTGAAGTATATGAATTTGTTATATATTTTGGATATTAACTCATTATCAGAGGTATGATTTACAAATATTTTCTCTCATTGCCTTTTCATTTTGTTGATTGTTTCCTCTGCATAGAATGTTTTGGTTTGATATAGTCCCACTTATTTATTTTTGCTTTTGTTACCTTTGCTTTTGGTGTCAAGTCCAAAACTTTACCAGCAAGACTGATGTCAAGAAGCTCTCTGTTTATGTTTACTTCAGGAGTTTTATGGTTTCAGGTCTTACATTCAAGTCTTTAGTCTATTTGGAGTCAATTTTTTGTTCAGTTTGACTGTTTTGCATGTAGCTGTCCAGTTTTCCCAAAAACATTTAATGAAGAGATTGTTCTTTCCCCATTATATGTTCTTGGATCCTTTGTCAACATTAATGATCTTACAGGCATTAGTTTATTTCTGGGCTCTCTATTCTGTTCTACTGACCTATATATCTGTTTTTATGTCAATACCTTACTGTTTTGTATAGCATTGGAATATAGCTTGAAATCAGGGAAAGTGTTGGCTCCAATTTTCTTCTTTCTTAATATATGTATTTTTTTGGATAATAAGGTGCTAATGTGATTCCATACAAATTTTAGAATGGTTTGTTCCATGTCTGTGAAAAATGCCATTGGAATTTTGCTAGCGATTGTATCAAATCTGTAGATTGCTTTGGGTAGTATGGGGATTTTTAACAATTCTGATTCTTTCAATCCATGAGCACAGAATATGTTTCCATTTAGCTACATCTTTTGAGATGAGCATATGGTTTATATCCTTCATTTTGTTAATGTGGTGTATCACACTGATTGATCTTTCTGGATGTTGAATTATCCTTGCATCTCTAGAATAAATCCCACTTGATCATGGTGTAGGATCCTTTTAATGTATTTTTAAAATTGGCTTGCTAATATTTTGTTGAGTATTTTGCATGTATTCTCATCGGGGATATTGGCCTGTAATTGTCTTTTCTGGTGGAATTCGTATCTGGTTTTGGTGTCAAGATAAAGGTGGCCTCATAAAATGAGCTTAGAAGTATTCCTTCCTCTTATATTTTTTGAAAGAGTTTGAGAATAATTGATATTAATTCTTCTTTAAATGTTAGAATTCACCAGTGAAGCCATCTAGTCCTGGGCCTTTGATAACTCATTTAATATCCTCACTAGTAACTATTCTGTTCAGATTTTCTATTTCTTCATGATTCAGTTTTGGTAGATTGTATGCATCTAAAAATTCATCAACTTCTAGGTTGTCAAATTTGTTATGTAGTTGTTCATAATAATATCACGAGACTTTCTATTTATCAATTGGAACTTCTCTTTCATTTTTTATTTTTAGTTCTCTCTCTCTTTTTCTTGGTGAGTCTAATTAATGGTTTGCTAATTTTTTTTTTTTTTACTATTTCAGAAAATCACTTCTTAGTTTCTTGATCTTTTCTATTTCTTTTTAGTCTGTATTTCACTTATTTGCCATCTGATCTTTGTCAATTCCTATAATAACTAGTGCATCATTTGTTCTTCTTCTTTTTCTTTTTCTTTTTTTTTTAATTTCCTTGAGACTGAGCACTTCATCTTCATGCCCTTTGCTATGCCCAGCAGGTGATAGCCAGCTAATAAAACTTTTTCCTTTTTTATATTTCTGTGGGACCCTAAGGCATATGGCCCACTGACTACCAAATCCAGGTTTCCTCTAGATGACAGTCACAAAATTTGTGGTAACAGAGAGTGTAGAAGTTCTTTTCTATGAGATACCAGTGACCTGCAGCCAGGCAGAGGGAGAATGCAAAGATGGTGCCCACTGCCCTGTCTTTGGAGAATATTTCAGTAGGCCCTTAGATGCGTATTAAATTAGATGCTTTAAGATAAAGAAATAAGTCTATTTACCAGAAATTCTGAGCCCTTTTTGTCAGCTGCCTCTGTGCCCAGCAATTCCCTCATGCACAGCCATTTAAGAATCATTTCTCAGTTCTCTGTGGACTTGTTTATCACCTGCATGTAAGCCCCATTGGCTTTCAAAGCTAGATATTTTGGGAGATCATCTCTCATGTTCGAGTCTTAAAAGTTGGGGGTACCAGCTGTAGGGGTCAAGCTTTTGGCTCCTCAAGGAGAAACTTGGGATTTTGAATTTTTTCCCAATTGTGGGTTGCTACATTAGGGGTGAGATTGATGAAGAGGTTGTGTTTCAGTCTCTCCTGTCCACTTCAATATGGATTTCCTTGTTTGCCTGATGTGTAGGAGTCACTCAGCTGGTTTGGTTTGGTTTGTTTTTGTTTTCAGAGGAAATTGTTCCATATGTTACTGTAGAGTCAGTGTGCCTGTAGGATGAGGGGAGACAGGATCCTCCTGTATTGCCCTCTTGAACCAGAACCTCCATTTTTTTTTCCTTTTAGCTCTTACCACTTTCTAATATAGTATATGTAATTTACTTTATTTATTTTTGTTTTCCCAATTTAAGATCTATTACATCAGAGGTTTTTTGTCTGTTTTGTTCCTTCCTTTATCTCTAGCACATATAATAATGCTTAAGTTATAATATGTGCTCAATTAATTTTTGTTGGAAAAAATTGCATGAATGAATTAATTTTAAAAAGCATAGAAATATCTTCTGCACTGAAGTGATCTGTAGATGGCAAATATTAGGAAATTAGTGTATAGGAAATACTTTGTGTTCTTTTTCATTGAATCCACTTAATATTTACTTTATCAATTATTTTATAATTTTTAGTCAGAAATCTAAATTGCAAAGGGTAAGATCCACTAGTGAGAGCACAACCATGAGCTGTGACTCCACAGGTTGTCAGAACCCAAAATCCTGACCTTACCACTTACTTGCTTTGTAAATTTTGTGTAGTTACTAAGTTTTTAAAGTGTCAGTTTTTAAGCTACAAATAGAAACTAAACTCACAGCTACTGTAATAAATTAAAGATTTCAAAGATTAAATAAGATGACCTCTATAAAATAATAGAAATGTAACCAATAACTGGGAGCTACTGCTACTGTTATTAATACCACTGTTATCTGACAATGAAACCTGGATTCAACTTTTTCTAATAATGGGTTTCTAAAGAATAGAGAAATATAAACTTCCTTCTTTGGTAAATTAAGAAAATTTTTACAAATTAATTTGCATGACTACTACTAAATATGTAATAGAAAAGTAACTATATTGTAGAAGGATCAAGATGGTGGAGGAGTAGGATGTGAAGCTCACCTTCCCCCCACAGATAAATCAAAAATACATCTACATGTAGAATGGCTCTCACAGAACATCTACTGAATGCTGGCAGAAGACCTCAGGCTTCCAAAAGGGCAAGAAAATCTCCTTGTAACTGGATAAGGCAAAGAAAAAAAAGAAAAAAAAAGAGAGAAAGAGAGACAGAAAGAAATCAGGATGATACCTGCCCTTCTGAGAGGGAGCCATGAAGGAGGAAAGGTTTCTGCACACTGGGAAGTCCACTCACTGTTGGAGGTGGGGGTTGACCTTTGGAGACTTGGAGGAGAGCACAGCAACAGGTGTGTGGAGGGCAAAGTGGAGAGAGGCCTACACCCATAGTTGGTGTCAACCAGCACTCCCCAGACTGAGATGCTTGCCTACTCACCCACCAGTGTAGGTGGGGACTGGGTGCTGAGGCTTGGGCTTTGGAAATCAGACCCCAGGGAGAGGACTGGGGTTTGCTGCATGAAGACAGTTTGAGGAGGCCAGAGTGTAGTGCACCACAGCTGAGGAAGTCTGGGAAGAAGCCTGGGCCCACCAGAAAGGCAAGGGATTATTGTTGTGATGTGCACAAGGAGAGGGGCAGGCCCACGAAACAAGCATTTTTGTGTGCTCACAGGTTGCAAGGCAGGGCCTACACAAGCTCCAGGGGTGGGGGTGAGCCAGGGCTGCTACCTTGGACCCTAGAGGCAAATGTAGACTGCTACCATAGCCTACACAACCACCAAGGGTCCTGTGAGTGAGCACAGGTCACTGTTCAAACCTTCCCTTTTCCCTGGGGCCTGCATAGCCCACCACTTCTGAGACTCACTCAATCCAGGGCCAACTTCCCTGGGAGAGTGGATGGCTCACCCATATTTTGCAACTTCCTGCTGGTCTCTGCAGCTGAAGTCACATCACACACATCCTAGTTGTGGCTGCCTTATCCCTCTATGGCCTGAATGAGGAAGTGTGCCTCAAACAGCTTCTGCTTTAGCCACATCTCACCTGGGCAGAGAACAGACACCTGAGGATGGCCCACACACAGAGCTGGGGACAAAACCAAAGCTGAGCCCCAGGGGCAGTTCAACTAAGGAAGAGGAATGAAATCTCTTCTTGCAGCTACTAAAGCTGCAGATTAAATCCCTATGGTTGGCCTGGTAAATCCTTCACTTGTGGAATATCTGAATAGTCTATACGTTTTCACACAATTGAGACCAGTCTAGCCTTAACAGCTGTAGAATTTGGGGGCAAGCACATGCGTGAATTAGGCCAGGTCACAGTCTGATCTGTTCCCATAGTGCCCACAGTGGATCCAGAGACCTACTAGAGGAATTGGAGGGCCTCCTGGGGAGATGAGGTTAGCTGTGGCTCACTATGAGAACAAGGACAGTGACAGCTGAGGCCATAGGAAAATATTATTAATATTATTTTGTTTTGTTTTGGTGTTATTTTATTATTATTTTTTATTTCTATTTCTTTTCTCTTTTCTTTTTTCTTTTTAATATATTTTCTATATTTTTATTTTTACTACATTTTTTCTTTGTTTTGGATTTTATTTTCTTGTTTTTCTTCTCTGTATTATTTTGTTTTTGCCTTTCTCCTTTTTTCTTTTTTTAATCATTTTTGTGTATGTGTTTTATGTTTTTTCTTTGCATTTTTAAATTTGCTTTCTACTTTTTTTTCTGTGTTTTGTTTTTGTTAGTTTTGTTTTTATTGTTTGTTTTTGTTTTGATGATCTTTTGTTGGTTAGGTAGTTCTCTTGCTTTTCATTTTCATTTTCTTTTTTCTTTTCTTCTTTTTTTTTTTTTCCATGTGTGTTTCTGTTTTGGTTTGGTTTTGCTTTTCCCATTTGTCTTGGGTTTTATTGGTCTGTTTTCATTTCCTTTTTTTATTGTTGTTGTTGCTGTTTGTCTGGGTCTTTGCTATTTGTCTTGGGTTTTGTTTGTCTGATGTCTTCTTCCCCCCATGCCCCTTTTTTTCTTTTTCTCTGCATAGGGTGGCTTGTAGGGTCTTGTTTCCCCAGCCAGAGGTTGGACCTGAGCCTCCAGGGTGAGAACCCCAAGTCTAGGATTCTGGATCACCAGAGAATCCCCAGCACAAGGGAATGTTAATTGGTGAGAACTCTCCCAGAGGTCTCAATCTCAACACCAAGACCAGTTCCACCCAACTGCTTGCAGGCTCCAGTGGTAGATGCCTCTCTCCAAACAACTAGCAAGACAAACACAACCTCACCCATCAACAGATAGGCTGTCTAAAGTCATACTATTATCACAGACACCCCAAAACACACCACCTGATGTGGCCCTACCCATCAGAGGAAAAAGACTCAGCTTTTTCAGAGGGCAGGAACAAGTCCTTCCACCAGGAAGCTCACAGAAGCCCCAGGACTAACCTCACACACCAGGGTGTAGACACCAGAAGCAAGAGAGGCTACAAAACTGCAGCTTACAAAAAGGATACCCCAGATACAGTGGGTGAAACAAAATGTGAAGATGGAGAAATATGTTGCAGATAAAGGAGCAAGGTAAAAACCCACAAGAACAAACAAATGAAGAGGAAATAGGCAATCTAACTGAAAAAATAATTCAGATTAATGATAGTGAAGATGATCCAAGACCTCAGAAATAGAATGGAAGCACAATTGAGGATATAAAATAAATGCTTAACAAGGACCCAAAATAAATAAGAACAAACAGTGATGAACAAAAAAAAATAATGGAAATGAAAAAAAAAAAACACACACAAAAAGAAATCAATAGAGGAATAACTGAGGCATAAAAATGGATAAGTGAGTCAGAAGATAGAATGGTAAAAATAACTGCCATGGAGCAGAATAAAAAGAAAAGAGTAAAAAGAAATGAGGAAAGTCTCACAGACCTCTGGGACAACATTAAACACACCAATATTCAAATTATAGAAATCCCAGAAGAAGAAGAGAAAGGGTCTAAGAAAATATTTGAAGAGATTATAATTGAAAACTTCCCTAATATGGGAAATGAAACAGCCACCCAAGTCCAGGAAATGCAGACAGTCCCATAGAAAATAAACCCAAGGAGAAACATGCTGAGACACATATTAATCAAACTAACAAAAAGTAAAATCAAAGAAAAAATATTTTAAACACCAAGGGAAAATCAAGAAATAATAAAACAGGGAATCCCCATAACAAATTATTTTTTCAGCAGAATCTCTGCAGTCCAGAAGGGAGTGGCAGGATATATTTAAAGTGATAAAAATGAAAAACAATCTATAACCAACAGTACTCTACCCAGCAAAGATATTTAGATTTGATGGAGAAATCAAAAGCTTTACAGGCAAACAAAAGCTAAAAGAATTCAGCACCATCAAACCAGATTTACAATAAATGCTAAAGGAACTTTTCTGGGATGGAATCATAAGAGAAGGAAAAGACCTGCAAAAACAAACCCTAAACAATTAAGAAAATGGTAATAGGAATATACATAAAGATAATCACTTTAAATACAAACTGATTAAGTTCTCCAACCAAAAGACACAGACTGACTGAATGGAAGAGAAAAACAAGACCTGTATATATGTTGTCCACAAGAGGCCAACTTCAGACCTGTGGTAACATACAAACTGAAAGTGAGAGGATGGAAAAAGAGCTTCCATGCAAATGGAAATAAAAAGAAAGCTACATACATACATCAGATAAAATAGACTTTAAAAAATACCACCTCAGATAAAATAGATTAAAAAAAAAAAAGGATGGACATTACATAGTAATCAAGGGATCAATCCAAGAAGAAGATATAATAATTGTAAATATTTATGCACTCACATAGGAGTCAAATGCTAACAGTCATAAAAGGGGAAATCAACAGTAACACAATAATAGTGGGGAACTTTAACACTCCACTTACACTAGTGGAGAGATCATTCAGACAGAAAATAAATAAGAAACACAATACTTAAATAACACATTAGACCAGATGGACTTAATTGATACTTATAGACCATTCCATTGAAAAGGAGCAGAATACACTTTATTCTCAGGTGCACATGGAACATTCTCCAGGATACATCATATCTTGGGCCACTAATCAAGCCTTGGTAAATTTAAGAAAATTTAAATTTTATCAAGCATCTTTTCTGACCACAGTGCTTTCAGATTAGAAATCAGGAAAAAAAATACTGTAAAAAATGAAAACACATGGAGGCTAAATTATATGCTACTTAAAAATTATGAGATTACTGAAGAAATCAAAGAGGAAATCAAAAAACAAAGAAATAAATGGCAATGAAAACTGAACGACCCAAAACCTGTGGGATGCAGCAAAAGCAATTCTAAGAGGGAAGTTTATAGCAATACAATCCTACCTCAAGAAACGAACAAACAAAAATCTCAAATAAACAATCTAACCTAACAACTAAAGGGACCAGAGAAAGAGGAACAAAAAACCACAAAGTTGGTAGAAGAAAAGAAATCATAAAGATCAGAGCAGAAATAAATGAAATAGAAACAAAGAAAGCAATAGCAAAGATCAATAAAACTAAAAGTTGGTTCATTGAGAAGATAAAATTGATAAGTGTTTAGCCAGGCTCATCAAGAAAATAAGGAAAGGACTTCCTAGGTGTCACGGTGGTTAAGAATCTGCCTGCCAATGCCAGGGACATGGCTTTGAGCCCTGCTCTGGGAAGATTCCACATGCCATGGAGCAATTAAGCCCATGTGCCACAACTATTGACCCTGTGCTCTGGAGTCCATGAGTCACAATAATTGAGCCCATGTGCCACAACTATTGAAGCCCATGCTCCTACAGCCTGTACTTCACAATTAGAGAAGCCACTACAATGAGGAGCCTGTGCACCACAATGAAGAGTAACCCCTGCTCGCAGCAAATAGAGAAAGCCTTTGTGCAGCAACAAAGACCCAACACAGCCAATAAATAAATAAAATAAATAAATAAATTTATAAAAGAAAGAAAATAATGAAGTCTCAAATCAATAAAATTAGAAATGAAAGAGAAGTTACAATGGACACTGTAGAAATACAAAGGATCATAAGAGACTACTGCAAGTGACTATATGCCAATAAAAAGGAAAACCAGGAAGAAATTGCAAATTTGTAGAAAGGTGCAAACTTTCAAGACTGAACCAGGAAAAAATAGAAAATATGAATAGACAAATCAAAAGTAATGAAATTGAAATTGTTATTAAAAATCTCCCAACAAAACTGTACAGAACCAGAAGTCTTCACAGGCAAATTCTATCAAATATTTAGAGAAGAACTAACACCTATCTTTTTCAAATATTCCAAAAACTTGCAGAGGAAAAAATACTCCCAAATTCACTCTACGAGGCCACCATCACCCTGATACCAAAACTGAAGATATCTCACACACAAAAAGAAAATTACAAACCAATATCACTGATGTACCTAGATCCAAGAACCTCAACAAAATATTAGTCAACAGAATCCAAAAACACATTAAAAGGATCATACAACATGATCAAGTGGAATTTATTCCAGGGATACAAGCGTTCTTCAATATATGCAAATCAAACAATGTGATACATATATTAACAAATTAAAGGATAAAAAACATATGATCATCTCAATAGATGTAGAAAAAGCTTTTGATAAATTTAGCACCCTTTTGTGATAAAACTCTTCAGAAAGTAAACATAGAGGGAACCTACCTCAATATAACAAAAGCCATATGTGACAAACCCAAACCAAACACCATTCTCAATGGTGATAAACTGAAAACATTTCTTCTAAGATCAGGAACAAGACAAGGGTGTCCACTCTCACCACTATTATTCAACATAGTTTTGGAAGTCCTAGCCACAACAATCACAGTAGAAAAATAAATAAATAAATAAAGGGACTGCAAATTGTAAAAGACATAAAGCTGTCACTGTTTTCAAATGACATGATACTATACATAGGAAATCTCAAAGATGCCACCAGAATATTAGAAGTAATCAATGAATTTTATAAAGTTGCAGGATATGAAATTAATGCACAGAAATCTCATTTCTATACACTAACAATGAAAGTGCAGAAAGAGAAATTAAGGAAACAATCCTATTTACAATTGCAAGGAAAAGAATAAAATACCTAGGAATAAACCTATCTAAGGAGGCAAAAACCTCTACTCAGAAAACTACCTGCTTTGGATGAAAATAAAAAATGACAGAAACAGATGGAGAGTTATACCAGATTCTTGGATTGGAAGAATCAATAATGTTAAAATGACTATAGTACCCAAAGCAATATACAGATTCAATGCATTCTCTAACAAATTACCTATGGCATTTTTCACGGAATTAGAACAATAAATTGCACAATTTGTATGGAACCACAAATGATCTCAAATATCAAAAGCAATCTTGAGAAAGAAAAACAGAGCTGGGGTAATCAGGTTCCCTGCCTTCAAACTATACTACAAAGCTACAATAATCAATATGCTACTGGCACAAAAAAAGAAATATAATCAATGGAACAGTATAGACAGCCCAGAGATAAAGCCACAAACCTATGGTCACTTAGTCTACGACAAAGTAGGCAAGAATATTCAATGGAGAAAAGAGTCTCTTCCACAAGTGGTGCTGTGAAAACTGGGCAGTTACATGTAAAAAAATAAAAGTAGAACACTTCCTAACACCATACAAAAAAATAAATGCAAAATAGATTAAAAACCTAAATGTAAGACTAAACAATATGAAACTCTTAGAGGAAAACATAAGAAGAACACCCTTTAACATAAATCACAGCAAGAACTTTTTTGACCCACCTCCTAGAATAATGGAAATAAAAACAATAATAAACACATGGGACCTAATGAAACTTAGAAACTTTTGCACATCAAAGGAAACCATAAACAAAAGAAAAAGACTACCCTCAGGATGGAAGAAAATATTTGCCAATAAAGCAACCAACAATAGATTAATGTCCAAAATATACAAACAGCTCATGCAGTTCAATATCAAAAAACAACCCAATCAAAAAAATGGGCATTTCTCCATAGAAGATGTACAAATAGTTGAGGCAAGTGAAAAGATGCTCAACATCACTATTTATTACAGAAACACATATCAAAACTAGAATGAGGTAGCTCCTCACACCTATCAGAATGGCCATCATCAAAAAATCTACAAACAATAAATGCTGGAAAGTGTGTGAAGAAAAGGGAACCCTCTTTCACTGCTGCTGGGAATGTAAGTTGATATAGTCACTATAGAGAACCATTTGGCTGTTCCTTAAGAAATTAAAAATAGAATTATCATATGAACCACCAACACCACTTCTGGGTATATACCCTGAGAAAAACATAATTCAAAAAGATACATGCACCCCAATGTTCATTGCAGCACAATTTACAACAGCCAGGACACGGAAGCAACCTAATTGTCCATAGACAGGTTAATGGATAAAGAAGGTATGATACATTTATACAATGGAATATAACTGAGCCATGAAAAGTAACAAAATTGGGTCATTTGTAGAGATGTGGATGAACCTAGAGACTGTTATACAGAGTGAAATGAGTCAGGAGGAAAACCAATATTGTATATTAATGCATATATGTGGAATCTAGAAAAATGGTACAGATGGAACTATTTGTAAAGCAGAAATAGAGACACATATAGAGAACAAACAGATGGACACCAAGGGAGAAAAGGTGGGGGGGAGTGGTATGAATTGGGAGATTGAGATTGACCAATATATACTGCTGAGTATGAAATAGGTAACTAGTGAGGACTTGCTCTATAGCATGGGGAACTCTACTCTGTTCTCTGTGGTGACCTGGATGGGAAGGATAGCCAAAGGGGAAGGGATATGTTTATACATATGGCTGGTTCACTTCTCTGTGCAGCAGGAGCTTGCACAAAATTGTAAAGCAACTATTACCCCCAAAATATATATATATATAAAATAAAACAATAAGACCATATATTTGAAAACAAAACAAACAATAAAAAACAAAACCCACAAAGTGTACATATGTTACACCTTTTGAAACTCTCCCATGGTTCTTGAATGTTCTGTCTGTTTTGTTGTTTTTTCATTCCTTTTTCTCTTCATATCACAGTTTGGGAAGTTCATAGTGACATATCTTCAGGGTCATTGGTCCTTTCCTCACTTATTTCAGGTCTACTCATGAGCACATCAAAGGCATTCTTCATTTCTGTTAGTGTTTTTGATTCCTAGCATTTCCTTTTGTTTCTTTACTAAAGTTCCCAAACCTCTGCTTACATTATCCATCTGTTCCTGTATGTTGTCTACTATTTTCATTACAGATCTTAACCTGTTAATCATAGTGATCTTACATTCCTTATCTGATAATTCCAAGCTCTCTCTCATATCTGAATCCAGTTTTAATGAATGCTTTGTCTCTTCAGACTGCTTTTTTCCTGCCTTTTGGCATGCCTTGCAGTATGTTGCAGAAAGTGAGTCATGCGGTGTTGGGTAATAGATAAATATTATTTAGTGTTACAGTTTAAGTTCATCTGTTTAGGAGTTGGGCTGTGTTTAAAGTTTGCTGAATCTGTGTCAGAGATTTCAAATTCATCTATTGTCCTTCTTTTTTTTTGTCTCCCTCTTGACTTTGGGCTTCCCTTTGTACTCCTTAGAAGGAATCTGCAGTTTGAAGTTCTTTCAGCTATAATCCACTGTTCTACTGTAGCCCTCTTTGGTGGTGGTAAGGTGTGATATAAGGAAAGTATTGTATAATTTTAGGATTAAACTTTATTGGGCCTGTTCTTAGAGGTGTGGCAATCACAAGTGTCAATTGAGTAGCACAGTTTTTTTTTCCCTTTAGATGAGACAAGAAGATCAGTGGGGGCTGGAGTAGGAGGGATGTCCTTATCACAGGTGGGTTAAGGTTCTGGTAAAATCTTTACTCCTGGAGGCTAGGTACTTGTTATGAAAACTATTCTGGACTTACTCCACAATAATTATTCTTATCTTTTGCTTGCTTGAGAAACTCATCTGAAGAATCCAGGGGTTCCTGAGTTTAAAGCCCATGAATGTGTGTCCCTAACTAAAACTATCCCTAAGAAGTTCTCATTCTCATACTAGTCCACACTCAATCTCCAACAATTTGTCAAAATTAGCATTTAAGTGTTCCTACCAGATAATAGTTCCAGTAGCTTGTACTCCATGTAAGTAAATCTTGGCTATTACCCTCTTGGTTGTCTTGTCTTCTTCAGATTTAAGGGTGAAGCTTTTTCCTCAGTCTCAGTTTTCTAATGGGTACTAGAAAAGTTATTGGTTTTCAGGGTTTTTTTCAGATTTTTCTTATTGTAATGATGGCAATGATGACATCTAAGTTCTTTACAGGTCAGAGGTGAGACTGAAAATCACTAAATTCAAATTTGAATATATTAAATTTGAGGTTTTTCTGATATATCTAAATGAATATTTGCTGAAAGAAGAAAAGTTATTTTCTTTGTATTGAGATTAGACCACGTGATCTTGTATTTGTATATTGGAAGAGAAAATATTGTCAATATTTTAAAGGTTTAAGTCACTACTAATTCTATTTTAACTATACATGAGGTTAGTGTGGTTAGTCTTGATGAATAAGTTTGTGAATTTCTATGGAATAAATTACTGCAGTGAGCCCTTTTGCTTACTTACTTCAATTTCTAATGACTTGGAAAAGGACCCATCAACATGAGACTGTAAAATTTTGCTGTTGTCCTGATTAATAAATGTATAAGATGTTCTTAAGAAGTAGGGTTTGGTGTTTGGGTGTCTGCGCGGCACCACCCTGCCAGCAGCGACTCGCCAACCTTTCCAGTTGCGCTGGTGGCCAGGAGCTGCATGGACCACTGTGCTCGGCTGTGGAGTCACGGTGCATGACACACTGAGCCCCCGTCACCCCCTGTCCGGGCGACCCCTCCTGGGTCAGCCCTCGTCCTGAGCCGCCCTGGGCCCCCAACGGCCGACGCCCGCACCCTGGCTCCTGCACTCCCACGGTGGCCGCCCCCCACCCTGAACACGGACTCCGCCTCCTGCGCAGCTTTCCACCCGGAGGAATTGTGAAGGGCAGCATATTCGATACAAGACATGCAGCGATCATGACTGCCCTCCAGATGGGGAGGACTTCAGAGCCCAGCAGTGTTCAGCCTACAGTGATGTCCAAGGTGAGGGGCATTATCATGAGTGGTTCCGCAGTACAACGATCCTGCTGACCCCTGCAAGCCGAAGTGTCACGCACGGGGACAAAACTTGGTCATGGAGCTGGCGCCCGAGGTCCTGGATGGAACGCATTGCAATGCTGACTCCTTGGACATGTGTGTCAGCGGCATCTGTCAGTTGATGCCTGAAAAGTAGAATGTTCTCTCCACCTCTGAAGCTGAAAATTAATGAACTTCCACATCATGAATGCTTGGGTAATGCAAATGGATGCCAGAACAGCAATTCTAACAGCCAACATATTGAAGTTTCCAGTACTGAAATCCAGCTTCTGATTCTCCGCTCTTGCAAGGCCAAAGCCAACAGGAGGGTAACATTGTACTGAAGAGTAACAAAAATTATAGAAGCTTTTGCTGTTATCGACTCACCTCCGAAGAGTAACAAAAATTATAGAAGCTTTTGCTGTTATTGACTCGCTGCCACCACCTCCCCCTGGCTGCTCCTCACAGCCCCGCCGCTGCTGCTCAGTGGGGCTTCACTTCCTATCCCACAGCCAGTACGCAGCCACCAGGGCCGCCTGGAAAAAAAAAAAAAAAAAAAAAAAAAAATTGGTGGTTTTTAAATCATTACAACTAGAGATCTTGACTTCAGGAGAAGTCACAGAAGTTGAAAATACTTGAGGCAATTCTTAAAAAGTTGCTCATTTGTTGCTTATAATGAGAACCGAGAGCCAAAATTCAGTAGTCCCTCAATTTCAAGGGCAGTTCTGGCTTATACCCTATGAATCACAAGGCACCCAGACCTTCTTTTCAGATACTTTCAGATACTGTTTTTCTGCGATATTTTCACATGCTTTGTTTGGGTGTAAGATTTGGATGAACTGTAGCTTTAAAAATTATGAAGTAGGGGAGAGAGAAAAAGATGGCGGTGAAGTAGAGGGACGTGGAATGCATCCCTCTCCACAGATGCATTGGGAATGCACCAAAAGATGCAATAATTCCCACAGAGAACCAACTGAACACTAGCAGACGGCCTCGAACACCAGAAAGGACCGCAAGGAGCCTGACATAACCAGTACGAGCCCTTATGTGGACAAGACCAAAATAACGGGCACCTCTGGAAATTCAAGATGGAAACGAGGGCCCGGAACAACCTCATGCACTTTCTCCAGAGCAGGGCTGTGCCAATAGTATCTCCTGGCCATGGCCTCCTTCAGCCTGAGTCCTGGGGAAGATGGGAATGATTGCTCCACGAGGTGAGGACGGAGGAGCCTGGTGGACTCCGCAGGCCCAATGAGGCACACGTCAGGATTGACGAGGCTTCGTTTCCCACATTCTGTTCACACAAAGCACGATTACAGGGAAGGGCTTCCATGTGACCCGTGGAAAACCCCAGCCAAAAACAGCTTCAGCTGTCCAGATTCAGAGCAGAAACAGACATGAAGGGGCCGTAAGGAAAAGCAAGGATGAGCAGCAATGAGTTTTCACACAGGCAGGCATCTTTGCTAACTTTAGCCTCACCCCCAGCACAGGCATGTAGGGCCTGAGGACTTGCCAGTGGCTGGCGGGATGCTCCTAGGTCTCACCACCTAGCTCTCCTCACTGCATTCAAGGATCTGTCTGTGAGCTCCAGTTGCCCTTCCTTTGCAGAATTTCATCAAAAATATTCGAGATGAGGGGCCCTTCACCTGGATTGTCCTGAACTGGCATCAGGGGTCTGAGACCCCTTCAAAACAATCAGAATGGCAAATTTGGGCACATGCATTTTCCTGGAGAGAAAATGCATCATTAGAAATAGATTCTTGAAAGGATGTATAATCCCAAAGCTGAAAATTAACGCGCGCGTGAGAGAGAGGATATGGAGTACCTTACCAAAAGGGAGGACTGATGAAGTGCAAGCAGGTACCCCCATCCCACCCTCTCCCATCCCAGGGCCTCCTCTGCACACTTCTCCAAAAAAGGCTGGTTTCTTGACCCACTTTCACTCTGTTTCTACTCTGGTTCAATAAGGATTTTCTCAATTTCTAATCTCTCTCAGACCCTGACAAGATGACATCTTTTCTGATGAGATTTCCACACTTTTTTAGAGCCAACGCTAACTGTAGGCACCTCCCCAAGGCCTGAGCTGCTGATGGTTCCCCCCATCAGTCCTCTCATACCAAAGCCATCCTAGAGAACCCTTCACAGCACTGCCTGGCTCTTCACTGTCTTCCTTTAGATCTGATTCTTTCCTCTATCTTTGGTTTCTCCTACAATTCACTGTGTTTTGACACCTTCGAACAAGATTTTCCTGCACACCCATCAGTAGCTTTTTTAAAAACAGTGTCTGGGTGGACCAAGTGTTGATTTCAAAATCTATTTACGTTTAATGTTATGTTAGAGGTGTGATATGCTCTGGTACACATATGAGCAATATTTCTAATAAAACTTTTGCTAGCAAAAAAAAAAAAAAAAGAAGTAGGGTTGAAATTAATGGCTTCTTGGAACATCAGTTGTTCTCCAGCTTCAGATAAATAAGCTTGTGCTTCTACATATTCCCACTACTTTATGTCAAACTCCTTACCCTCAATGTAGTTTCTCAAGCAACTATCACCCTTCCTCTCCTCCACTGACTTATTACCCTCTGCCATAAAATCTATAAAGAATTACCTTCTCTTGAGGATAAAATAGTGGGTATGTGTACACACGTGCATGTGCATGCATGCACATACATACACACACACACCACTTTAGCTACCAATGTAAGTTCCATTTTTTCTTCTTTTTAAATCTTTATTGGAGTATAATTGCTTTACAGTATTGTGTCAGTTTCTGCTGTACAACAAAATGAAAGAGCCACATGTATACATACATCCCCATATACCCTCCCTCTTAAGTCTCCCTCACTATCTCCCTATCCCACCCATTTAGGTCCTCACAAAGAATCAAGCTGATCTCCCTGTGCTCTGTAGTAGCTTCCCACTAGCCATCTATTTTACATTTGGTGTGTATATGTCAATGATACTCTCTCACTACGTCCCAGCTTCCCCTCCCCCGCATGTCCTCAGGTCCATTCTCTATGTCTGCATCTCTATTCCTACATTGCCACTGGGTTCATCAGTACCATTTTTCTAGATTCAATATATATATGTATTAGCAAACGGTATTTGTTTTTCTTTTTCTGGCTTACTTCACTATGTATGACAGTTTCTAGATTGATACATCTCACTACAAATAGCTCAGTTTCATTCCTTTCTATGGATGACTAATATTCCATTGTGTATATGTGCCACATCTTCTTTATCTATTCATGTGTTGATGGACATTTAGGTTGTTCCCATGTCCTGGTTATTGTAAATAGTGCTGTAATGAACATTGTGGTACATGTATCTTCTTGAATTATGGTTTCCTCTGGGTATATGCCCAGTAGTGGGATTGCTGGGTCATATGGTAGTTCTATTTTTAGTTTTTTAAGAAAATTCCATACTGTTTTCCATAGTGGCTGTACCAATTTACATTCCCACTAATAGTGCAGGAGGGTTACTTTTTCCTCCACAACCCCTCCAGCATATATTGTTTCTAGATTTTTTGATGATGACCATTGTGACTGGTGTGTGGTGATACCTCATTGTGGTTTTGATTTGCATTTCTCTAATAATTAGTGATGTTTTTTCATGTGTCTGTTGACCATCTGTATGTCTTCCTTGGAGAAATGTCCATTTAGGTCTTCTGCACATGTTTGGATTTTTTTTTTTTATTGATCTACACTTAGTTCTTTTATCCATTTTGAGTTTATTTCTGTTTATGGTGTTAGGTAATGTTCTAGTTTCATACTTTTACATGTAGCTGTCCAGTTTTCTGAGCACCACTTATTGAAAAGGCTATCTTTTATTCATTGTAAGTTCTTTCCTCCTTTGTCATATTTTATATGACCATATGTGTGTTGGTTTTTCTCTGGGCTTTCTATCCTATACCTTTTATCTATATTTCTGGGATTTTTTGCCAGTACCATACTGTCTTGATAACTGTAGCTTTGTCGTATAGTCTGAAATTGGGGAGCATGATTCCTCCACCTCCATTTTTCATTCTCAAGATTGTTTTGGCTATTCGGGGTCTTTTGTGTTTCCACACTCATTGTAAATTTTTTTGTTCTAATTCTGTGAAGAATGCCATTGGTAATTTGATAGGGAGTGCATTGAATCTGTAGATTATTTTAGATAGTATAGTCATTTTCATGATATTGATTATTCCAATCCAAGAACATGGTATAGTTTTCCATCTGTTCATGTCATCTTTGATTTCTTTCATCAGTGTTTTACAGTTTTCTGACTACAAGTGTTTTGTGTACTTAGGTAGGTTTATGCCTAGGTATTTTATTATTTTGTTTGCAATGGTAAATGGGATTGCTTTTTTAATTTCTCTTTCTGATTTTTCATTGCTGGTGTAAAGGAATGCAGGAGATTTCTGTGCATTAATTTTGTATCCAGTAACATTTCCAAAATCATTGATTATTTCTAGCAGTTTTTGGTGGCATCTTTAGGATTTTCTATGTATAGTGTCATATTCTGCAAACAGTGACAGTTTTACTTACTTTCCAATTTGGATTCCTTTTATTTCTTTTTCTTCTCTTATTGCCATGGCTAGGACTTCCAAAACTATGTTAAATAATAGTGATGAGAGTGGACATCCTTATCTTGTTCCTAACCTTAGTGGAAATGCTTTCAGTTTTTCACCATTGAGAATAATGTTTACCACGGGTTTATCATATATGGTCTTTATTATGTTGAGGTAGGTTCCCTCTATGCCAATTTTCTGGAGAGATTTTTTTTTATCATAAATGGGTATTGAATTGTGTCCAAAGCTTTTTCTGCATCTATTATGATGATCATGTGGTTTTTATCCTTTCATTTGTTAATATGGTGCATCACATTGATTGATTTGCATATATTGAAGAATCCTTGCATTACAGGGATAAACCCCACTTGATCATGGTGGATGATCCTTTTACTGTGTTGTTGAATTCTGTGTGCTAGTATTTTGTTGAGGATTTTTGCATCTAAATTCATCAGTGATATTGGTCTGCAATTTTCTTTTTGTGTGATATCTTTGTCTGGTTTTTGTATCAGGGTGATGGTGGCATCATATAACCAATTTGGGAGTGTTCCTCCCTCTTCAAATTTTTGGAAGAGTTTGAAAAGAATAGATGTTGTCTCTTCTCTAAATGTTTGATAGAATTCACCTGTGAAGCCATCTGGCCCTGGGCTTTTGTTTGTTGGAAGATATTTTATTACAGTTTCAATTTCATTACTTGTGATAGGTCTTTTTATATTTTCTAATTCTTCCTAATTCAGTCTTGGAAAATTGTACCTTTCCAAGAATTTTCCATTTCTTGAAGATTGTCCATTTTATTGGCATATAGTTATTTATATTAGTCTCTTATAATCCTTTGTATTTCTGTGGTGTCAGTTGTGATTTCTCATTTTTTCATTTCTAATTTTATTGATTTGTTTCCTTTCCCTTTTTTTCTTGATGAATCTGTCTAAAGGTTTATCGATTTTGTTTCTCTTCTCAAAGAACCAACTTTTAGTTTTATTGATCTTTGCCATTGTTTTCTTCATTTCTATTTCATTTATTTCTGCCCTGATCTTTATGATTTCTTTCTTTCTACTGATTTTGGGTTTTCTTTGTTCTTCTTTCTGTAGTTGTTTCAGATGTATGTCTAGATTGTTTACTTGAGATTTTTTTTGTTTCTTGACATAAGATTGAATTGCTATAAACTTCCCTCTTAGAACTGCTTTTGCTGCATCTCATAGGTTTTGGGTCATTGTGTTTTCATTACCGTTTATTTCTATGTATTTTTTAAATTTCTTCTTTGATTTCCTTAGTCATCAGTTGGTTAATTAGTAGTGCATTGTTTAGCCTCCATGTATTTGTGTTTTTCACAGTTTTTTTTCCCTGTAGTTGATTTCTAATCTCATAGCATTGTGATCAGAAAAGATGCTTGATATGATTTCAATTTTCTTTAATTTTCTGAGGCTTGATTTGTGACCCAGGATGTGATCTATCCTGGAGAATGTTCCACGTGCACTTGAGAAGAAAGTGTATTCTGCCACTTTTAGGTGAAATATCATATAAATATCAATTAAATCTATCAGGTATTTTATGTCATTTAAAGCATTTGTTTCCTTGTTTATTTTCTGTTTGGATGATGTGTCCATTGGTGTAAGTGGGGTGTTAAAGTTCCCTACTATTTTTGTGTTACTGTCAATTTCTGCTTTTATGGCTGTTAGCATTTGCCTTATATATTGATGTGCTCCTATGTTGGGTGCATAAATATTTATAATTGTTATAGCTTCCTTTTGGATTGATCCTTTGATCACTATGTAGTGTTTTTCCTTATCTCTTGTAACAGTCTTTATTTTAAAGTCTATTTTATCTGATATGAGTATTGCTACTCCAGGTTTCTTTTGATTTCCACTTACATATAATATCTTTTTCCATCCCTTCACTTTCAGTCTGTATATGCCCCTAGGTCTGAAATGGGTCTCTTGTAGACAACATATGTGTGGGTCTTGTTTTTGTATCCATTCAGCCAATCTGTGTCTTTTGGTTGGAGCATTTAATCCATTTACATTCAATGTTATTGATATGTATGTTCCTATTGCCGATTTCTTAATTGTGTTGGGTTTGTTTTTGTGCATCTTTTTCTTCTTTTGTGTTTCTCTCCTAGAGAATTTCCTTTAGCATTTGTTGTACAGCTGGTTTGGTGGTGCTGAATTCTCTTAGCTGTTGCTTGTCTGTAAAGCTTTTGATTTCTCTGTCAAATCCGAATGAGACCCTTTCTGGGTAGACTAATCTTGGTTGTAGGTTTTTCTCTTTCATCACTTTAAGTATATCCTGAAACTCCCTTCTGGCCTGCAGAGTTTTTGCAGAGAAATCAGCTGATAACCTTATAGGGTTTCCTTTGTATGTTATTTTTTTGCTTTTCCCTTGTTGCTTTTAATATCTTTTCTTTGAATTAAATTTTCAATAATTTGACTAATATGTGTCCTGGTGTGTTTCTTCTAGGGTTAATCCTGTATGAGACTCTGTGCTTCCTGGACTTGGGAGACTATTTCTTTTCCCATTTAGGGAAGTTTTCCACTATAATCTTGAATATTTTCTCAGACCCTTTATTTTTCTCTTCTTCTACTGAGACCCTTATAATTTGAATATTAGTGAGTTTAGTGTTGTCCCAGAGGTCTCTAAGACTGTCATCATTTGCTTTCATTCTTTTTTCTGTGTTCTCTTCCTTGGCATTTATTTCCATCATTCTAACCTCCATCTCACTTTTTCATTATTTTGCTTCAGTTATTCTGTTGTTGACACTTTCCAATGTATTTATCATTTCAGTTATTGTGTTGTTTATCTCTGATTGTTTGTTCTTTAGTTTTTCTAGATCTTTGTTAAACATTTCTTGCATTATTTTCAATTCTATTTCCAAGATTCTGAATCAAGATCCCACAAGCTATGTGGAGCAGGAAAAAGGAAAAAAAAAGTAGCAAAACAGCAGAACAATAGCAAGACAAAAAATACAATAAGAATAGGAAACTAACAGATGTGTTAGAAAAAAATTTAAAAAAAATAGATGGAGCAACAGCTGGAAGTTAAAATGACTGCAATAGCTGAAGTGAGGTGTTAGGGGGAAAAAAAAAAAAAAAACAAGAAAGAAAAAAAAAAGAAAGCCAGAAAAGGCCTTGCTGTGGGAGCCAGACTTAGGCAGGGGCCGAGTTTAGGCAGTGGGTGGGGTCTATGCTTAGAAAAGGTCTTGGGGCGGTGGGGAATGGGGCTTAGGCCCAATGAGGCAGAGGGATCCAGGAATGTCTCTCGTCCTGGGGGCATAGGACCAGGTCCAGGTAACCAGAAGGCTCCCTGGGCCTGAGTTGGTGGGAAAAATTCTAGGCGCCTCCCCCATCCTCTTATTTCAGAGGGCCCCTCCCCCTTGGCTTCTCTTCTTCCCCACCCTCTCCCTCATATTACCCTAGGACCCTCTCAACTGGAGGGGGCACTGGAAGTCAGGAGACCAGACTGTGATGCCCAGCAGGCTTCCCAGGGCCAGCTGGGTTAGGGAAATGTCTGTAGCACTTTCCCAGATCTCCCAGTCTCAAAATGTTCCTGTCTGCCTCTCTTCTTCTTCCCCGCTCTCTCTCCCTCCCACTCACCTAGGTCCCAAGCAGCTAGAGGGGTCCCTGGAGTGTGATGGACCAGGTCTATGAGCCCAGCATGACTCTCAGGGCTAGTGGGCAGGGAAAATGTCTTCTCCTCCTCCCTCTATCCTCCAATCCCAGAGGGCCCCTCCCTCACTTGCCTTTCTTCTTCTTCCCTGCTTTCCTCCTACTCCCCTAGGACCAGTGTGGTCTAGAGGGGCCCTTGTAGGACTGAAGACCAGACCTGGGAACCCAATAGGCTTCCCAGTGCCAAGTGGGTAGGGAGATTTCCTGCAACATCTTCCCTGATCCTCTGGTCCTATAAGGTCTGCCCCCACCACTCTCTGCTTCTCTTCCTCTTCTCCCTCCTCCTTCTCTCCCATGCCTGTAGGACCCACACAGCCAGAGAGGGCCCCAGATAATGAGGGACAAGACTTGGGAATCCAGCAAGCCCCCCGGGCCCAAGTGGGCAGGGCAAAGGCCCTCCACACCTCCCCTGGTCCTCAGATCTGGGAATGTCCCACCACGGGTCTGCCTGTCCTCCTCTTCCGCTGACCTGCTCCTACAGCCCCAAGACCAACGCACCTCAGAGGGGGCCCTGGAGATTTGGAGACCAGGCCCAGGAGTCCATCAGTCTTCCCAGGCCAGTGGGTAGCAGAACTACCTTCCACTACTTCCCAATCCTCTGATCCCAGAGGGTCCCTCCCCCCTTCTGCCTCTCTTCTCCCCTCACCACTTCCCTCTGACACCCCTAGGACCAATGGCTTGGAGGAGCCCTTGGAAGGTGGAGGGCCCTTCCAGAAGAAATATCCACTGGCACCTCCGTTGTTCTTCCAGTCTTGAGAAGTCACTTCCCACTCCCACTGTTTGCCTCTCTTCTTCTTCCCCCTTCCCCCTACCTCCCATGCTCTTAGGACCCACATGCCAGAAGGGACCCTGGAGAGTGAAAGACCAGGCCCAGGAGCCCAGCTGGCTTCCTGGACCAAGTGGGCAGGGGTAATGCCCTCTCACCTCCCCAGTCTTAAAGTTGCCCCCCACCATTCTGCCTCTTCACCTTTTTGCCCCTCCTCCCTCCCTCCTATACCCTTAGGACCCAGGCAGCCCAGAAGGGGCCTCAGAAGGTGGAGAACCCCACTGGGGAGCCCAGCAGGCCTTCTGGCCAACTAGGCAGGAGAAACCCAGATGCAGTCCCCTGATACCCCTACACATGGAGGGTCTCTCTAGGTGGGAATCTCTCCCCTCACCTAACCATCCCCTAGGGACACCGGGTCCTGTTCAGCTTCCACTTCTCCAACCCGTTGACTTCCCCCGTGTCCTAACCAGTTGCTCAGGGTTTCCTCTGGTCTCTGGGCCTTAATTCCTCCATCAGCCTCCAGCAACTGATTTAGTTAGGGGGAGATGTGAACTCTGCATCTTCCCATGCCACCATCTTGATTCCACACCCCATTTTTTTCTTTTATAATAAACTTTTTCAAATAAGTTACCTTCTCTTGGTCATTTCATGTATTTATACCACTATCATCCCTTTGTCACTATGAGATATTGTCTTACTTTTGGCTGATATAACAAAAATATATGGGGGAGCTTAAACAACAAACGTTTCTGTTTCTGTTCTGGAAGCTGGAAGTCCAAGATCAGGATGTCACCATAATCAGGCTCTTGGTGAAGGCCTTTTTCCTGCTTTTTAGTTGTTTTCTCACATGGCAGAGAGAGGGAGCTCTAGTGTCTTTCTTCTTATAAGGATGCTAATCCCATCATAGGGGCTCCTCCATGACCCTGTCTAAACCCAATTACCTCCCAAAGGTCTCAGCTACTAATACCATCCCATTGGGTGTTAGGGTTGCAACCTATAAATTTTGGGGGTGATCAAAACATGCAGTCCATAATAGATACTCTTGCCCAGAACTACTGCATTAAAACATTGTTCTTAATAATATCCAGTGTGAATCAGCATGATAAGAAGCAGAGAAGGCTAAAAATAAACATCAGACCTGGATTCTTTTTTCAAAAAAAAAAATGAAATATGGTTTATAATGTTTTGCCAATCTTTGCTATACAGCAAAGTGACTCAGTTTTACATGTATATGCATTCCTTTTTAAATATTATTTTCCATTGTGGTTTATCCCAGGAGATTGGATATAGTTCCCTGTGCTGTACAGTGGGACCTTATTGTTTATCCATTCTAAATGTAATAGTTTGTATCTACTGAATTCTTCTGACTTGAGCATTAAGTTTGTATAACTTTAGGGAAGTTACTTTCCACAGAACTTGGTATTCTTTTGTAAAAAAAAATAAAAAAAGATTGGATTCTGAGTACAGTATAAAAAAGCCTATTAGAGATTAAATGAAGCTATAGGATATCATAGAGACAAAGTAAGTTTATAGTTAAATATCTGCAATAATGAAAACTAAATATATGGAAAGGGAGTGGAGATTATTTTGAAACACAATAAAACAAAAAATTTTTCATATTTTCATTAAAAAAATGAAGAGTAGCCATTTTTTAGAGAATTTTCTATAAAAAATAAGAATTATGCTTGCAATTGGAAAAAATAATTTCTAGGACATTCAAGGACAAGTCATCCGCTTTTCCTCAGAGATTTAGTTTTTCAAAATAATCATTCTTTGCTTGGCTGGAAGCTCTCTCTGAGGCTTTTAGCTCTGATCTTTCTCTGAAAAGTACTATAGCCATTTCCCTATGCTCTTCAGCTATCCACTGGAGGGTAGAGTTTGAAAGAAGTAAGAAATTTTTTGGTTCTAAAAACTTCAGCCTCATGGTTAAAACTGGAACTTCACTGAAAGTAATCATGGTCATTTATACCAATTCTAATATTTTTAAAAAATTAGCTTCCCTTTTCTGACTCTGATCTTAAGACTGAGAGATGTTTCAAACTCCTATCATTGCTCTTCCCCACTTCCAGGAAAGTAGAACAGGAAACAGCATCATGGTATCAGCCTTGTCCCTTCATATTCTACTTCCTTGAGCAGTTCAGTGGTTGTGGAGCTGGAGAGGAAGTTCAAAGCCCTGGATGGCACTTACCAGAAGCAGGCAGGAGAATTATCAAAAGGTCTTTGAGTCTGAAACTCAGGAGTGGGACTTATCTGGCATATTTGAGGTTACCTCATATGAACACAAGGCCAGGGTATGGGAATATAGGAGAGAAGAATCATTCATAAAAGGGAGTTTGTGGTCTAGAGAAGTAAATCTAGGTTCTGAAATGTGGTCTATGTGCACAGACAAGATATCACAAAGTAAATTTGTGAAACACAATATGTATACAAGAACATATCCCCAGGATGAAGCTGAAGTGTGGTGAGGCCAGAGAATAATGTGAGTACTGAGAAAATCAGACAAGGTTTTATTAGACAGACCCCTTTCATTATCACTGTCTCTCTTCAGTCCCTGATGCCCATGCCGTAGTGGATCTTAATGACATTATACTCAAGTTTTATTATGTTAGTCCTTGTTCACCCTTCCTTTAGCATCTTAGAACTAAGATTATATAGCATCCATATACAGCACTGATTTATGCCACTTTAAGGTGATTCTGTTAAACTTGAAACATTTATTGAGGGCCTATTGTTTTATTACATTAATTTAAAATTAGACACAATTCATCACCTTCTAGGAGTATAAGCTACAATGGGGAGTTATAAAGTAAAAACTCTGATTTAAAATAGACTGGGATAAATATTATAATTTTTGTGAAAATGAAACAATCTACCTAAAACAATCTACAGAATCAATGCAATCCCTATCTAATTACCAATGGCATTTTTCACAGAACTAGAGCAAAAATTTATACAATTTATATGGAAACACAGAAGACCCAGAATAACCAAAGCAGTCTTGAGAAGAAACAACAGAGTTGGAAGAATCAGGCTCCCTGACTTCAGACTATACTGCAAAGCTACAGTAATCAAGACAGTATGGTACTAGCACAAAAACAGATATATACATCAATACAACAGGATAGAAAGCCCAGAAATAAACCCATGCACATATGGTCACCTTATCTTCAACAAAGGAGGAAAGAATATACAATGGAGAAAAGACAGCCTCTTCAATAAGTGGTGCTGGGAAACCTGGACAGACACTTGTAAACGAATGTATTTACATTATTCTGTAACACCATACACAAAAAATAAACTCAAAGTGGATTAAAGGCCTAAATATAAGGCCTGACACTATAAAACTCTTAGAGGAAAACATAGGCAGAATACTCTATGACATAATTGACAGCAAGATTTTTTTTGACCAATCTCCTAGAGTAAAGGGAAAAAAAAAAAAAAAAAAAAAAAAAACTAAAGTAAGCAAATGGGATCTAATGAAACTTAAAAGATTTTGCACAGCAAAGGAAACCATAAATATGATGAAAAGACAACCCTCAGAGTAGGAGAAAATATTTGCCAGGGAAGCAACTGACAAATGATTAATCTCCAAAATATATAAGCAGCTCATGAAGCTCAATATCAAAAAAACAACCCTATCCAAAAATGGGTGGAAGACCTAAACAGACATTTCTCCAAAGAAGACATACAGATGGCCAACAAACACATGAAAAGATGTTCAACATCACTAATAATAAAAGAATTGCAAATCAAGACCGTAATGAAATATCACCTTACACCAGTTAGATTGGCCATCATTTAGTGGGAAGTTGTCACATAACATAGGGAGATCAACTCGATGATGTGTGATGACTTAGAGGGCTGAGATAGGGAGGGAGGGAAGGAGTCATGGGAGGGAGGGCATATGGGAATATATGTATAAATACAGCTGATTCACTTTGGTGTACAGAAAAAAATCTTGCACAACAGTGTAAATCAATTATATTGCAATAAACAGCTTTAAAAAAATCTAGGAACAATAAATGCTGGAGATGCTGTGGAGGAAAGGGAGCCCTCCTGCACTGCTGGCAGTACTGTAAAGTGATAGAGCCACTATGGAAAACAGTATGGAGGTTCCTCAAAAATCTAAAAATAGAACTACCATATGACCCAGCAATCCCACTACTGGGCATATACACAGAGAAAACCAAAAAGATACATGGATCACAATGATACATGGATCACAATATTCATTGCAGCACTATTTACAATAGCCAGGACACGGAAGCAACCTAAATGTCCATCGACAGATGAATGGATAAAGAAAATGTGACACATATATACAATGGAATATTACTCAGCCATAAAAATAAATGAAATTGAGTTGTTTGTAGTGAGGTGGATGGATCTAGAGACTGTCATACAGAGTGAAGTAAGTCAGAAAGAGAAAAACAAATACTGGATGCTAACATATATACACAGAATCTAAAAAATTGGTACCAATGAACTCAGCGGCAGAGGAAGAATAAAGACATGATGTAGAGAACAAACTTGAGGACACTGGGAGTGGGGGAAGGAGAAGCTAGGACAAAGTGAAAGAATAGTATTGACATTTATACACTACCAAATGTAAAACAGATAGCTAGTGGGAAGCAACTGCATAACATAGGGATATCAACTCAATGATTGGTGATGACCTAGAAGGGTGAGATAGGGAGGGCAGGAGGCAGGCTCAAGAGGATGGGGATATGGGAATATATGTATAAATATATATATCAGATAAATACATCTGATTTGCTTTATTTTACAACAGAAAATGGTACAGCAGTATAAAGCTATTATACTCCAATGAAAATGGAAAGAAAAATAATAAAAAAAGAAAAGAGCTATGGGACCATGGGAATACTAACATCACTTAAACCTCTATGGTGATTTATAACACATTAGTCACATTGTAAAATGGAGTTAGTAGGGCCTCATTCAGAAGGATTCAATGAGATAATACTCAAGCGCTTAACACTGTGCCTGGACCAATGTAAACTATCAACTTACATTGTTTTTAATCATTATTTTTGTTAATTTTTATTTTGAATGGGTTTTTGGAGGTGGTTCTTCTGTTTTTGGAAACATAAGCAGATTTAGGGGCTTTCTCCTTTGTGTTTCTGTAACTCTTTGGATATGATTTCATTATAACATTTACCACATTACTGTAATTGTTTATTTAATTGTCTGTTTCCATTGATGGACTATGTACTCCTGAAGGAGAGCCATCATGTTCTATTTGTTTTCAATCTCCAAAGCTTAGCACAGAGCTTGGTACACAGTAAAAGTCTAATAAATGTTAAATGAATATTATTTATCTTCTGTAATTGAGTGCTGTTTTCATACAGAGTGGGCCACTGTGGCATAGGTTGCAATATGTCTACAAAGCTTATTGGTGGTGTTGCTTTGTTGTCATCTGTGGCAGTGTTTCAAAGATTCAGCTGTATTCTCACATTTCATTTCACCCTGTAAACAATCTATTCTTTATTAGCTCACCACAAAGAAATAACTTTGGAATGCAGCTGTTCTCCATTAGTCTCCCATACCCCACTCACTGAAGCTGAATTTCCGTGAATGTTGTCCTCCCATCAAAGGCCGACAAATCTCTGCAGCGTCGTTAGAGCAGGGATAGAGGCCAGGCAGCAGTGCCAGAAAATGGGAAGCATGAAACAGGAGAATCCAGTTTTGATGCTGGGAACAATAATGTTTCATGATTATTGGCTTAAATGAGAAATCCAGGCAATTCTATCACACTCATGCCATACTGAATATTTACTCATTGGTAAAACTGGAGAAGGTGGCAATGCTCATTTCTATAGATTGTTTTAATAAAATACCACATGTAAAAATATTCTGTTAAATATGAAACAGTAGACAACACAATGTAATATTAGTTGTTTTTACTCTATTTACATATTGCATCCAGTTTGCCCCTGCAGAATGTGTTGTCACTTGCAAAATTTAAAACTTACTGTGATTATTTTTAATGTCCCCAGGGTTCTCCTTGCTTTTCTGCTGACACATTATTTTTAAGTTTCTGAAGGGAAGAATGATTGGCCTACTGGTGGTTGTTGCCTTGACACAGAGGTATGGCCTTTCTATGTGCTGCCCTAGGTGCTGTGGGTCACCTGCTGCAGAGTAGACTGTTTGGTATTGGTGGCTGAGCTCTCTGGATGCCAACCTGTGTGGGACTGGAGAAGTAACTTTCTCCCCTTTGAGTGGCACTCTTGTTAGAGAGATTTTTAGATGGAAGTTCATGCACAATGCATTGCACAGTTTCCTGAAACCCTCAGAGTAGAGATCAAAGTTCTGGAGAACAATTTAGGTGAAAGGAATCTTTCTGACTCTGAATCCTACCTCCTCTTTTTTTGTTCCAGACATAAACAAGCTGTTTACTCTGGATCATTTTCCACTTAATGATGAAGAGTTATGTTTCAAGAATCCTTTCCATCCCATGCCTAACCTTCTCTACCCTCTAAAAAATTGGAAAGAGACTTTGGTTGGACATTGTTGACATTAACACCTACCTTATATCTGACTACTATGCAACTTTTCTCTGGAGTCATTTCAGGAACTGTGCAGTCTTTTGTAAGACCCATCCTACCAGTTCAACTAACAAATCTTAAACTTCAGCACTGGGCTTTACAAAATTATGACTGATGGCTGTATACTGGAACATATAAAAATGTGTTAAGATTTCTAATATTTTAAAAAAGTGATGTTGTACATGATGATATTCATCCACACTAAAATATGGGAGGAAAAATCATTAGAGAAATGTTTATATATTAGGAGTATTGACCAACTCTATACCTTTGAGGATCTTCAGAGCTGCTTGCCTGCCTCTGTATATATACACAAGGAAGCTAAGCAGTAGTTGGGTATGGTTAATCATCTTTATTAATGGCAGCCAATCCTAAGCAAAATCTCAGGACTTGGTGAAGTTAATGATGAAGTTAATCTCTCTCCGTGGGCTCCTGTTGCCCCAAAAACTTACTAACATGGTAAGTTCTTTATATAATAGAATATTAAGAATATTTCATAACTCACTTCTGATACATACGTATTGATCTTTTCTACTTGCCTTGACTATAAAGTAGAAAGAAGAATTCCATTTCCCACCTCTGTGTCTCCCAGATACATAAAGCATTCTATATAGTGTTTTGCCTACTAGAATCTGACCTGGTTAATAAAGTGTCCCAGCAAAGTATAAAAAGCACCTATTGACATTTTCCTATTAATGGTGTCCTAAATACATTGAATGTTTCTTAAAAGACCTAAACCTAAGGCCACATTCTTATGGGGAGACAAAAAAAAATGTTTCCTTGAGATTATGTCATCCTACCCAGAATGGTTAGAGGCTATTAGTATTCCAAACTCACTTATGTTGCTATGTAGAACAGCTGCACCTGCAAATTTGCTGTTTTGGTGACATTGGCCATTTTGATGAGCCTGCAGAAAGGAAAAAAAAAAAAAACTCATGCCATATAGAGTACAAACTCTTATACAAAATGTACTTCAGAATTATCAGTTTGACTTTGCCACCTTTGTTTTCAGAGGAGAATGACAGCAACCCAAAACAATTGAAAAGGTAGATATATGTAAAAAATTGTTTTTTTTAAGTAATTGTGTCAATCCAACTGTAAAAGCTGTGTAACACAACATTAAATTGTGAATTTAGGATAAAGTTTATTTAAATCTGAAGGAAAACACATCTTTGTTAATTACTAACCAATGTGCAATCTACTGGGGACTGATCACCCCTTTGAATACTTTGTAGGTCATCCCTTTCTTTTGAGCTCCTAATTAGCTGCCCCTGAAGGGTAGTGACAGTGCCTCCCACAGTAAAAGTGTTTTAGCATTGAAAGATTATATCACATTTAGATAAGTGTCATTTGTTGGAAACATAAAAATCACTCAAGATGTATACAACTTGCACATTCTAGTCACAATCTTTTCCCAAACTGTAAAGCCAACCCCTGCACTGGAGTTATGATGACTTTTCTAAAACATCCTAGAGAAAAATATATACTCTTTCTTAAAAGCAGCCTTTGATATTAGAGAAACACTTTATGGGATAAAATACATCTTTCCACATTTGAAAAGTCCTTTTACATATTATTAAAAATATATATAGCTGGTCACTTAACAAATGTTTTCTACTTCAATTTATGAGTGTTGATATAGTAAAAGCAAATGGTTTAAGGATGCTTCAATATTTGTATATTCAACTTCAGAAGCTTTCTAGGAGGATAATATACCTTCATGCATTTAAATTATGCATTATATAATATGAACTGGGAAGTTCTGAAGAGATGGTAAGTGAAATGCCAGCTTAGCTCTTGGATAATGAGGTCATTGAATATAGAAGATAAATTGAACAAATTTTCCTGAGAGTTGAGGTGATACAAATTCTTTTCTTGTGTGTGTATGATTCACTTACATTTCAGTCTTTTTCAGGCAGAACAGAAAGTACCTATCAGAGATTTTTAAGAACTTGTGAAATAATTGTAGTGATATGATGTATCAGCCTAAAATCATAAATCTATTTATTATATATAGTGGACTCAGTTAATGTGGTTAACTAAGCAATAATAGTGTTAATTTCCCCTTTAGCAGAATAGCTGCTTTTAAACATATTTGTTTGTAAATATTTTAATGGTATTTTAGATGGCCAGCACTACGGCAATATTGAGCAATACAATTCAATAAGTTATTGATTAAGCATACTGCAAGAGGCTAAACGCTGTGCTTGGTAGGTAAGTAGGAAATTTAAGGTTATCAACACAAAGGAAACATACTCTTGTCCTGAAGAAATTTGTGATCTTAAACAGGAAATATCTAGTACACTGAAAAGGAGAATGTGCTATACAGTACATATGCAGCCCAGAGGAATGGGGATATTAACTGAATTATTCACAATATTTTATTTTCCATCTTAATTTGAGTTTTGCAAGGTTATCCTTTGGGAACAACTTTCATTTTCTTTGATATAATGCTGAGAACATTTGGGGCAGGAAAGAAAATTCCCCCAATAACTTTCACGTAAATCATCTAGCTAGCTGTACTGAAGACTTTATTAACTAAAATACCACATTAGCTTTCCATTTTATTTGTAATTGTAATTAGGTAAACCATGTATTTGCTAAAATCACTGCTTCATAAGTGTTTCATAAGAAAGCACTTAACCATTTATGTAGGTTTGTACCATTCCTAAATATACAGTTATCAAAATTAGTTTAACATATTACTGATCCCTTTCTTCACTGAATCACCAAATTTTCTTCATATTCCTTCCATCTATAGCCTCTTGACATTAAGTGAAACAAGTTTGAACACTTCCTCTCTGCCCCATCTCCTTTTTCTGTATTTTGGTGGCTCCTCATCAGCATTTGCAGCTCTGTCACAGCTGAGCTGGATTCCCGGCAGGTGTTGATCATAGCTGACTTGAATTTTCCCTGAAGTGCTTGGGTTATTAGAATGTGGGCCAAATGGACACCACACACCACCATGTGGTACAAGTCCAAGTTCTCCATTAGATCTTACTTTTATACGAAGAATAGCTTCAGAGAAATACAAAAAAGGCTCTCCCGAGAAATAGAAACACAGCCTGTTCAAGCTGATCCAATACTAACAACTGTGGTTTAATTTCAGGCTTGCAATATTACCTTTAGTTTAATTGTCTTGATATGTATTCATGAAGCCTGAGCTGTTTTACCATGGTATATAATAGAGTTGGTCTTAATTAAGTCACTGAACAGTATTGGTCATATGAGAAAAATATTTATCTGGTCAAATATTCATATTTCATTATCATATTCTGTGTTATTATGATAGAATTTTCTTTTTATTATGTCCTTTGTTGTGGTTTTTACAATACTACAGGTTTTTAGATTTTATTTATTTGTAATATTAAGGGCTGACTAGGCTCAGGTCTGCATTGGAAAATTTATCTTTATTTTTTGAATATTTTATTTTTAAAATATGTTTAAATTCAAAACTTTTGTATACTAAAGACCTCTAAAATGGAGAGGATAAAGGCAAAAATTTATGTTAGTAAGAGCATGAGAAGAGATATGTCCATTTTAGGTAGAAGGAATATGATACTAAATGGAAATAATAAATCTACACATAAATGAATAGGTCAGAAATAGAAAAAATGGGTAAATGTAAAAGACCACTTCTTCCCATTTTAAAGGCTTTATAAGATATTTGACCTTCTAAAAATAAAAGTGTATTGAAATGTTTATAAAATACTGTTTAGTAAAATATATGACAATAATAACATAGAAGAGAGGGAGGAAATGGAAGTATAGCATAGTACAGTTTTATACTATAAGTCTATTTGAAAGTAAATTATTATAGTTTACAACATATATTGTAAATCTTAGCTCAACCACTAAACCAATAAAAATAAGTATAACTAATAAGCCCATAGTGGGTATTAAATGGATCCTTACAAAATATTCAATCTAAAACAAGAGGGAAAAATAATAAGAAACACAGAAAAGCAATACTTAGAAAACAACACGAAGATAGTAGTTTTAAATCTAAACATATCAATAGTTATATTGTATTAAATGTAAATGATTGAAAACACCTATTTAAAAGGCAGATTAGATTAAAAAAAAAAAAAAGAAAGCAACACCCAACTATATGCTGTTTATGGAAAACCATCAAATATTAAGGCAGAAATAAAGATGAGAGGATGGGAAAAAGAGGCACAATACAAACACTAAACAAAAGAAGCCTGAAGTGTCTGTATTATCACACAAAATAGAATTCAGGGTAAGGAATTTACTACAGATAGACATTATATAATGATAGAGAAGAAATAATCCTAAATGTATGTACATCTAACAAAAAATACTTCAAAATGTATAAAGAAAAACATAAAAAGGTGATAAAGAGAACTGAAAAGAGAATAGACAAACAAATCCACAATTATAGTTGGAGACTTCGACACTTCTCTGTAATTGAACAAAGTAAGGCTATAAAGAACTTGAACAACACTATCAACCATATTCAAAACATTCCATACAATTTCAAAACATACATTCCTTTCAAGTGAAAATGGAAGATTTACCAAGACAGATCATATTCTGAGCTATAATACAAATCTCAACGTATTTAACAGAAAAGAAAAAATACAAAAAGTATTTTGACTGAACAAAAAGAATTAAGCTAGAAATCAACAACAAAATCCTTTGGGAAATCTCCAAATATTTGGAAATTAGACAGCAACGCAAAATTACATGAATGAAAAAATCAATCACAAAGGAAATTAGAAACTACTTTGAATTTCAAAAGTAAAAACATGGCATATCGAAACTTGTGGGATATAGCTTAAATAGTGCTTGGAGGGAAATTATAAAATATCAGTAGGCACTTTATTAGAAAAGACATGAGTGAGATATATATGCATGTATACTATATATAGAATACTTACAGTCCTCCTTTCTAGTTTCCCTATCTCCATCCATCCAACACATTTGTAACTCCAACCACAATTGTTTATAAAATTAAGGTATGATGTTTATGTTTTTAGGGCTATGTTCCAACTCTTTGTTCTGCTTTTTTTTTTGTTTTTGTTTTTTTGTTTTTTTTTTTTTTTGGTTTTATTTTGTTTGTCTACTAAATTTTCCCTTCTGTTTTTCTTATGGCTTCCCTTCATCACAAAAACTTTTTACCCTGTTTTTTCTGCTGGTAATGTTCCCTATTCCTTTTCCAATTCTGTTTCCCTACTGGTTCTTACCACCTTAACTTGATCTATGGTTTCATAGTCATCCTTCATGTCCTGACTTATAAGGGTGAGTCAAAAATTATGCTCACTTCGGTTATACTAAAACTTCTGTCAGCCACACTGTCTTATCAGCGCTTTCTGTTCAAGACTGCTGCCTCCCCAATCACTGCTGTGCCAGTGTGAATGTTACATCAGTTCATTTGTAACTGCTGTGCAAGCAAAAATGGATGTCCCACTTGTGATTTGCATGAAAGAAGAGCAGCATGCAGTGATTTTTTTGTGTGTGTGTGGTCTGAGGGTGTGCATGTCCTCACACTTCTGTCCACACTGTCGACACTCTGCAAAAACTTCATTTTGAGGTGTAAAAACATGCTCCCTATAGTCCCAATCTTGCTCCATCAGAATTTCACCTATTTGGTCCCCTGAAAGCAGCTCTATGAGGACGAAGATTCACTTCTGATGAAGAAGTGAAGACAGCAGTGCATTCGTGGCTCACAGCTCAGCCTTAAATATTTTCTAATGAGGGAATATGAAAGCTTGTTGACAAAGTGTATTGAAAAGCAAAGAGATTATGTTGAAAAATAATGTATCTGTCTTTTATAAAAGTTAATTAAAATAAATTCTACAGCCAGAGTGAGGATAATTTTTGACTCACCCTTGTATATTTCATCTCAATGAAATTTTCTCTACCACTCTCTGTAGTTTCCTAGCCCTATTGTTAGCTGTCATTGCACCTCTTTTCTCTATTTCTTTTATAACTGTGCTCATTTGTACACATGTATATAATGATATACAACCTAGAATCTGGCACATATTTGTACCTCAGGAAGCATCAATAAATTGATGAGTGAATGAACAAAGGAATGCATGATTTAAATTGCTTGATACATTCCAAAGAACCATAGAAAGAGTAATGCATCAGAATTAAGGTGTAAGAACATTGCAGTTGCACTGGAATTCAAGAAAGTAATATAATGATTATGATTTGCAATGTAACTTGAAAAGCTGGCTAAAGGTTTTTTCCTCAAGGAAATCCTTTTCTAATTCTCTCATCAAAACATATACTTATCTTTTCCCTGCCCCAGATCTAATATTTTAGGTCTCTTTAAAGTTGTTTAGGTCTGAGAGAGATGATTTTCTGGCAAGTCTGTGGTAAAATAAATTGAAGTTAGGCTTTGAGAATTCTCTGAGCATCAAATATAGTTAAAGCTATTTGTCAGCTGGGGAGAATTCTTCTTTCCTTCTGAGAAGTACATTGGTTTTTTTGGATTCAATTTCAGCCACAATTTCATTAAGTTCCTCTTCAGCAGTTTCTGGTAAATTTTGCTAAAAATTAGTAAACATTTCAATAATGCAGTCTGAGAAATTCAGTACATAATTTTAAACATATTTTATTTCAGTAATAAAGTCTTGACAATTTTTCTTTTGCTTAACCATTGTACTCTTTGTTGGTTTTAATTCAACACTGCCAAGCTTGACAGTACTGCCAAGCTTGATTGCAGGTCAATGCAGTAAGTCCAAGCAGTAATGGCCTGAGTGACTTAGAAAATTGTACCACTGGAAATAAGGAAATATCAGAAAGAAGCCATTGTAGAAACTCATTAAAGTCACATAAAAGGAAATTTTAACTCTCTTAAACTTTATTGAAATAAAGCACAAAGACAAAAATATGCAAGAATCATAGCTGTATAACTCAGTGAGTTTTAACAGGTAAATACATCTAAGTAATAAGCAGGTGGTTTAAATAATAAAACACTGCTACCACCCAGGAACTTCCTTTCTGAACTCTTTCAGTCATTACCTCCACCTAAACGTACATTAACCCCACCTACAATTGTGCTTTATATAAAAATAGATTAGTTTGCCCATTTTTGAGCTTTGTGTAAAAGGAAATTATAATAAGTACCCTTCTGTTGGCTTGTTTCACACTGCATTATGATGCTGTGGATAGTAGAAATTTATTTTCATTGCTATGTAGTATTTAATTGGATGAATATACCATTATTAATTTAGTCATTCTACAGTTAATGGACATACAGGTTATTTCCAGTTTGGGGAAATTATAAATATGGGAATCTACATTTTCATACATATCTATTGCAGCTCACATTAGTCATTTATTTAGGAGAAAAAATATTTCTTAACAGGTTACATGGATATTCAGTTTTAAAAAATTCTGCCACATATTTCTAGAATTATATGCTATTTATTTTTCTACCAGCAGAGCCTGAGAGTTCCAGTTGCTTCTCAGCCTTGCTGAGATTTCATATTTTTCATAGTTTTTATTTTTGCCATTTGGGTGCATGGTAGTTATGCCTCATTGTTTAAATGTGGTACCGATAAATTATTTTATTCGTATTTAAAGATAAGTTTGTCTATCTCTATATTGTTGACTTGAGGAGTTGTTTTTATATTCTGGATCTTTTCTGTCTAATTTAGTAGACACTAACCACATGTGACTATCAAGCAATTGAAATGTGGCTAGTTAGAACTGAGCTCTCACATTATATTTCAATTTGTCAGTGCTCTTCTCGAAGAAAAATCTTCATCAGCTGCAGGTTTTACAAATATTTCTCCCACTACATGGCTTTCATTTTCACTCTTAATGGCTTCTTTTGCTCAACAAAGATCTTTAATTTTTAAAGAAGTTTAGTATTTGAATTTTTTCCTTGGTAATTATTGCTTTCTGCCTGTCTAAAAATTTTTGTCTTCTTCAAGAACATAAAAATGTTTTAATCTTGCATAAGTTTTATTATTTTACTTTTTACATTTAAGTCTATAATCTACCTGGAAATAACTTTGTGTTTCCATGTGAGTTAGGAATCAAAATTACTTTCTTTTAAAATTAATTTTAAGGATAATTATAGATTCACATGCAGTTATAAGAGATGAGACCCTGTGTTCATGTAACTTAAAACATTTTTCAAAACTATAGTACAGTTTCATAGTCAGGATATTAACATTGATGCAGTCAAGATATAGAACACTTGTCACACCACAAGGATCTCTCATGCTGCACTTTTATAGTTACCCCCTGCAAGTGTACCTCCATTCTAACGCTCCTAACTCTTTGCAGCCACTAATTCTCCATTTCTGTAACTTGTCATTTCAAGAATGTCATATAAGTGGAATCATATAGTATGTAACCTTTGGGATTGGGTATTCTTGCTTAGGAGACTCCTCTGGAGATATATCTAGGTTGTTGCATGTAATTTTACAGGTTTTTGTGTGAATATAATTTTCAAGCTCTACAGTGCAATTGCCAGGTCTTGTGATAGTTTCAGGTTTAGTTTTTAAAGAAACACCCAAACTGTTCCTGAGTTTGATATTCTCCCCAAAATATATGAGTGATCTAGTTTATCCACATCATCACCAGCATTTAATGTTATTAGTTCTTATTTTAGCCATTTTGATGGGAGTGTAGTGATATCTTACTGTGATTTTAATTTGCAATTTTTATTGCTAACAATGTTGACATCTTTTCATGTGCTTCTTTGAAATCTGAAAAGTCTGATTCATGTCTCTGCCCATCTTCTATTTTTTTATTGTGTTTGAGAGCTATTTTTAAGTTCTATGTATTTGTTATATTAGGGTTCTATAGAAATGAATAGAATGTGTATATATACATATTTGTTTGCTTGCTTGTTTGTTTGTTTGTTTATTTAAAGGAATTGTCTCACATGGTTATGGAGACTAACAAGTCCCAAGATCTGCAGAGTGAGTGAACAGCTGGGGACCCAGGAAAGCCAACAGTGTAATTCCATTCCTAAGGTTAGTGGGCTCTAGATCTGGGAGGAGATGATGTTTCAGCTCAAGACCAAAGGCAGAAAAATAGAGATGTCCCATGTTGAAAGCAGTCAGGCAGGAGGAAGTCTCTCTTACTTGGGGGAAGGGGTTATGCTTTTTATTCCGTTCTGATCTACAACTGATTGAGTGAGACCACGTTAGGGAGTAAAATTTGCTTTACTCAGTCTACCTATCTAATGTTAATCTCATCCAAAAATACTGTCACAGAAACACCCAGAATAATGTTTGACTAAATATCTGTGCACCCCATGGTTCAATTAAGTAGATATATAGCCATCACATTTGCCTTTTGTCAGATATGTGCTTTGTAATAACTGTCTACCAGTCTATGGCTTATCTTTTCATTCTCTTAGGAGATGTATTGATCACAAGATTTCCTCTTAGAATTATGCTATTCATGCCAAGTGTTGTATGTTGTGAAGTATGAGTTCCTTATATTTTGGATATTAACCCCTTAGAAATATGCAGTTTGCCAAAAAAAAAAAAAAAAATATATATATATATATATATATATATATATAGTGGTGTATATGTATATGTAGTGTATATATATTATATATAATATATATGCATATATATATTTCATTCTGCAAGTGGCCTTTTCATTTGATTGATCATTTCTTTTGCTATTCAAAAGCTTCTTATTTTGATGTAGTTCCACCAATTTATTTTTGTCTTTGTTTCTTTTGGTGTTATATCCACAAACTTACTTTCAAATTCAATGTCAAGAAGTTTTCTCTATTTTTTTTTTTCTAGGAGTTTTACAGTCTCAGGTCTTACATTTGAATCTTTAATCCATTTTGAGTTAATTTTTGTGAGTGGTGTAAGGTAGGTGTCCAATATCATTTCATACACAATACAATTTTTATATACAATACAATATTCCATTGTATATGTGTGTAATACAATAATATTCCATTATATATATATACACACCCTACATCTTCTTAAGCCAATCATCTGTAGATGGGTACATGGTTGTTTCCATGTATTGGCTATTGTAAATAGTGCTGCTTTGAACACTAGGGTGCAGTGTTTCCATTTTCTCTGAATATGTACTGAGGATTAGAATTGCAGGATCATATGATAGCTCTACTTTTAGATATTTTAAGGAAACTCCATGCTGTTTTCCATGGTGACTGTACCAATTTATACTGCCACCAAGGTGTAGGAGTGTTCCCTTTTCTCCACATCTTCTCCAGAACTTAGTATTTATAGACTTTTTGATGATACCATTTTGACTGGTCTAAGGTGATACCTCACTTTGGTTTGATTTACATTTCTCTTAACAATTAGCAATGTTGCACATCTTTACATGTGCCTGTTCACCAAATGTATGTCTTCTTCAGAAAAATGTCTATTTAGGTCTTCTGCAGATTTTTTGATTGGGTTGTTTGCTTTTTCTGAAATTAAGTTGTAATAGCTGTTTGTATATTTTTAATATTAACCCCTTGTTGGTCACAAATATTTTCACTGATTCCCTAGGTTGCCTTTTCATTTCTTGTTGGCTTTCTTGGCTGTGAAAAAAACAAATTAAGTTTGATTAGGCCATATCTGTTTATTTTGATTTTATTTCTTTTGCCTTGGGAGAATGAGCTAAGAAATATTGCTACAATTTATGTCAAAGAATGGTTCACCTGTGTTCACTTCCAGGAGTTTTATTATGTTATATTTTTATATTTGTTTTTATTTTTGTATATCATGTGAGAGAATACTCTAACTTCATTGATTTACATGAAGCATTCCAGCTTTCCCAACACTGCTTTTTGAAGAGAGTGTCTCTTCTCCATTGTATATTCTTGTCTGCTTTGTCATAGATCAATTAGCTGTAGATACATGGGTTTTTATCTGGGCTTTCTATTCTGTTCCAATGATCTATGTCTTTTTTGGTTCCAGTGCTGTTTTGATTACTGTGGCTTATTGGTACAGGCTGAAATCTGGGAGGGTTACAACTCCAGCTTTGTTCTTTTTTCTCATAGTTGTTTTGGCAATTCTGGGCATTTTGTTGTTCCATAAATTTTAGGATAATTTGTCCAAATTCTGTGAAAAATGTCATCAGTATTTGATAAGGATTGCATTAAATCTGTAGAATGCTTTGAATAATATGGCTATTTTAACAATATTTTTTTTTCTTTCCAATCCAAAAACATGAAATATCTTTCCATTTCTTTTAATCATCTTCAATTTTCTTTATCAATATTTTATAGTTTGCAGCCAATTGGTCTTTTACCTCCTTGCTTAGGTTTATTCCTAGGCATTTTATTTTATATTTTGATGACATTTTAAATAGGAATTTCTTTTTTACTTTCTCTTTCTGATATTTGATTATTAGCATAAAGAAACACAGCATATATCTGTGTATTCATCTTGATTCTACTACCTTGCTGAATTCATTTATTAGTTCTAATAGTTTTTGTGTGGAGACTTTAGGGTTCTCTATATAAAGTATCATGTCATCTACAAATGGTGACAGTTTTCCCTCTTCCCTTCCAATTTGGATATTTTTTATTCCTTTTTCTTGTCTGATTCCTATCATTAAGACTTCAAGCATTTTGTTGAATAGAAGTATCTTTGTCTCATTCCGGATTTTAGCAGGAAGGCTTACAGCTTTTCACCACTGAGTATTATGTTGTCTGTGGCTTTGTCATAAATGGCCTTTACTATGCTGAGATATGTTCCCTCTCATTTTGGTGAGAGTTTTTATCATGAATGGATGTCAAATTTTCTAGACTGCTTTTTCTGTGTCTCTTGATATGATAATGTGGTTTTTGTCTTCCATTATTTTTAATGTGGTGTATCATTGATTGATTGTGTACATTGAAACCTTCTTGTGACCCTGGAATGACTCCAACTCTTCAATTTTTTGGAATAATTTGAGAATGATAGGTATACATTTTTCTTGCATGTTTAGTAGCATTGCTCTGTGAAGCAATCTGGACCTGGACTTCTGTTTGCAGAGAGGTTTTGTTTTGTTTTGTTTGTTTTTGTTTTTGTTTTTCATAGATTCTATTTCACTGCTAGTATTTGATGTGTTCAAATTATTTGTTTTTTCTTGACTTAGTCTTAACAGATGGTATGTTTCTAGGAACTTCTCCATTTCTTCTTGGTTTTCCAATTTTGGATGTATACCTATTTCTAGTATTCTTTTCTGATTTTTTTGTATTTCTGTGACATCAATTTTTATTTCTCCTCTTTCATCTCTTATTTTGTTTATTTGGATCCCATCTCTTTTCTTCTTGGTGAGCCTGGCTAGAGGTTTGTCTATTTTGTTTATCTAAAACAAACAAACAAACCCACAAAAAACAGCTCTTGGTTTTGTTAATCTTTAGTATTTTTTTTGACCTCCTCTGCATTTCCTCTCTGATCTTCATTATTTTCTTCCTTCTGCTGTGTTTGAGTTTGTTTTACTAATTATTTTAGATGGTAGGCTAGGTTATTAATTTGTGATTTTTCTTGAGGAAGGCCTGTGTCACTATGAAAATCCTTCGTAGAGCAGCTTTTGCTGCATCCCATAGAATTTGTAAAGTTGTATTTTCCTTTTCATTTCCCTCAAGGTATTTTCTGATTTATTCTTTGATTTTTCTTATTGACACATTGTCTTTATTTTAGTAGCATGTTATTTAGTTTCCAAATGTTTATTCTTTTCTCATCTTTCTATAGTTGATTTCTTGTTTCATTCAATTGTGGTCAGAAAAAAATGCTTGAAATAATTTCTATTCTCTTAAATTTGTTGAGGCTTATTTTGTGACCTAGTATGTGGTCAATCTTAGAGAATGTTTCATAACACTTAAAAAGAATGTGTATTTTTCTTTTTTTTTCTTTTTGATGTATTGCCTGTAGATACCATTTAAGTTCAACTGGTCTATTGTCTCATTTAGGACATCTGCTTCTTTACTGATTTTCTGTCTGGATGATCTGTCCATTGATGTCAGTGGAGTGTTAAGTTTCCTACTATTATTATATTATTGTCAGTTTCTCCCTTTATGTTTATTAGTATTTGCTTTAGATGTTTAGGTGCTCCTATATTGAGTGTGTTTTGTTAATGAGTTTAGTATCCTCTTTTTGTATTGATCCTTTTATCATTATATACTATTCTTCTTTGCCCTTCTTTATGGCCTTTGTTTTAAAGTCTATTTTGTCTGAAATGAGTATTGCTACTCCTGTTTCTTAAAATATCATTTTTATATTCTCAATTTCATTATGTATGTGTCTTTCACCCTGAAGAGAATCTCTTCCAGGTAGCATATTCCAGGGTCTTATTTAATTATTCATATGTATGTAGTTATAGTCATTTTAATCCTTGTTTTCTGGTTGTTTTGTAGTTTTTAAAAATTTCCTACTTCTTTTTGTTTTTCCCATTGTGACGTGATGATTATCTTTTATAGTATGCTTGAGTTTTTCATTTTTTTTTTTTTTTTTTTTTTTGTGAATCTATTGTTTGTTTTTTATTTGTGGTTACCATGGAGTTCAAGTATGTTGACCCATAACTGTATCTACTTGCTTTAAACTGATAGTCATTCAAGTTCAAACATATACTAAAAGATTTACATTTTTATACTCCCTTCCCCCAGATTTTATGATTTTGTTGTCCTATTTTACATCTTGATGCTTTTTTTTTCCTATTTTTTGTGGTTCTAATTCATCTTCCATTTTTTATTTTTTTTAATTTACATATAGGCTTATTTTTGTGATCACCAATCCTTACTATATATTTGCCTTTCTTATTGTAATTTCCCTTTCCTATAGATTATTGGTTATTTTCTATTTGGAGAAGACCCTTCAATGTTTCTTTTAGGGTAGGTTTAGTATTGCTGAATTCTTTCACTTTTTACTTGTCTGAGAAATTCTCTCCTTCTTTTCTAAATGATAATATTGCTGGGAAAGTATCCAAATTGCAGGTTTTTCCCTTTCAGGACCTTGAATATCATGCCACTTTCTTATGACCTGCAAAATTTCTGCAGAGTAATCAGCAGATAGTCTTATGGGGTTCCTTTGTAACTGATAGTTTTTTGTTTGTTTGTTTTCTTTCAGCCTTTTCTTTCTTTATCTTTCTTTTTTTTTTCCATTTTAATTATGATATATGTTGGTATGTGTCTGCTTAGATTCATCTTGTTTGGGATCCTCTGTGCTTCCTGTACCTGGATATCTGTTTTCTTCTTTAGGTTTGGGATATTTTCAGCCATAATTTCTTCAAATATGTTTTTGACCCCCTTCTCTCTCTCTTCTCCTTCTGGAACTCCTATTATGCATAGGTTGTCATGCTTTATATTATCCCATAAATCTTGTATGTTTCTTTCTTTCTTTCTTTTTTTTTTTTTTTTTTGCATTTGTCTATCTGTCTAATTGGGATGATTTCCATTATTCTATCTTCCAGACCACTTATTCATTCTTCTGTGTCATTTAATCAACTATTCAATGCTTCTAGATTGCTTTTTAGCTCAGCAATGAAACTACTATCTTTTTGTTGTTTTCATCTGTATAGGTTCTAATTTCGTGTTTAGTCATCTGCTTTCCTGCCTATAATCTTTCTTAATTCCTTTAGCAATTTTATTACCACTTTTTTTAACTTTGGGTCTGGTAGATTGATGAGCTCTGTTTATTTGTTCTTTCAGGGGATTTCTCTTGATCTTTTAACTGGAAGCAGTTCCTTCATTTTACTTAACTTTCTCTGTCACTGTGAATTTAGGAAAAACAGTTATCTACTCTGGCCTTGAAGGAGTGTTTTTACATGGAACAATCTCTGTGTAGACTGTGTATATGTGTCCTTAGTGCAAGGGCTGGTTTTGATATGGATGCCAGCCATTTTCCTCAGGGTGTGCTGGACTTTATCTCCTTGATAGGTGGTATGGGTTGCACTGGAGGATCTATAGCATGTACAGGGTGTGTGTGGGGGGACTTCCTCTCTGCTGTGTGTCTGTTGCCACTCTGCTGAGGGATCTGCTCTCCAGTTATTGGAGTAGGAGTTCTGAGGGTTAGGCTTGACTCTGCCCAAAAGGAGGTGATTGTTAAAGCAATGACGCCTGTGAGCTAACAGAGGACCTATATGCAACCTTTGTAGGCATCTGTGGCTCTGCTCACATGCAGCCCAAATTTGTGACCTTTCTCCTTTGTGTTTATTCCAGATCTATTGCAAGGCTGTGCTGCTGAGTAGTCTGGGGTTGGGAGTAAGGGATTTTTAACTTTAGGAATTAAGGTGGCTGTACTGCCACTAGAGATTTGGACTGACCCTCTGGCAGTTTTTTTCCTAGGACTTGTCTATCCTAAAACCAGTGCTAAGCTGCAGTGTTGTCTGTGTTGGGCTGGGATTCACTTACTGGGAGATGAACCACTGTGTGCTCCCTTGGCCACTGGAGGCTTCACTGACAGTAGCTGCTACTACTCCACCAGGACCACGTCCCAGGCCCCCTAGGCTATCTCTGCATAGCTAGATTGAGTCCTCTTCCCAACTGGCCCAGATCTCATACCAAGCTGTAATGTGGAGTGGGCAGGGCCAGGGTGTTTCTATTGTTTCATGGTGAGTGTGGACAGGAGGCAGCTGGCAATGCAAGTCTCTTTCCACTCTGATTATTGACAAGCCAGTACAAGTGTACACCTTGCCAGTAGAATGTAGGCTTCTCCAGCCCTTTTGTCTGTTCTAGCAGTCAAGAGGACTTGTCTTCTCCATGCAGAACCCCAGGAGTAGAGTAAGATGCCCAGATTGTGGTTCAGCTTGCTTGCTTCCCAGGGCAAGGTTCTGCCCATGTGGTCCTTCTCTTCCTTTCAGATTACTCCCAGGGGTGCAGCTCCTGACCCAATTCCTTTTTCATGTCCTACCCTGTTACATGGAGATCTTTCTTGCAGCTTTTTTAATATAGCCCTTCTATTTCCAATTAGTTTTCCATGATAATTTTTGCACATGTAGATGTATTTGTGATGTGTTTGTGGGGGGATTTGAGTCCCATGTTCTCCTGCTCCACCATCTTGATCAACATCCTAGGATTGTTTTTTATATTTCTGTAAAAGACGCCATTGGAACCTTGATAGGAATTGCATTGAATCTATAGATGGCTTTGGGTAGTATGAATATTTTTACAATATGAAGTCTTTAAATCCATTAGTATGGGATATTTTCCTTTTATTTGTATCTTCTTCAAATTCTTATAATTGTCAGCATACAGATGTTACCATTACTTTGTTAAATTTATTTCTAAGTGTTTTATTATTGTTGATGCTATTACATATGAGATTGTTTTCTTTATTTCTTTTTCAGATAATTTATTGTCAGTTTATAGAAGCACAACTAATTTTTGTATGCTGCAATTTTATGAGTTTGTTGGCTCATTCCAACACTGTTTTTTGTTTGTTTGTTTTGAGTCTTCAGGATTTTTAGTATATATGATCATGGCATTTACAAACAGAGACAATTTTACTTCTTCCTTTTCAATTTATATGCTTTTCATTTATTTTTCCTGCCCAATTGGCCTGGCTAGTACTTTCAGTGCTATGTGGTGATGGGGGCATCCTTGTATTGTTACTAATCCTAGAGGAAAAACTCTAATTGAAAACCATTGAATATAATGTTAGCTGTGTGCTTGTGATATATAAGGCCTTTGTTATGCTGAGATACTTTTCTCCTATATCTGATTTGTTGAGACTTTCTATCATAAATATTTATTAAATTTTGTCAAATACTTTGTATCCATTGAGATAATCATGATCTTTAATTTTAATACCATAGTCATAAGTGAATTACACACTAATATTACATTATTAAAGATTATGACTTTGAAATAAATAATAAAATAAATAAATAAATAATAAAAATGATATATTTTTACCATTACCTGGGAGTTTTACCCATTTATATGTCTTTATGATATTAATTATTGTCTTCTTATTTCTGCTTATATGATGCACTTAAGCACATTTTGGTAAAGCAGATCTAGGGCAATGAACTCCACATCAGCTTCTATTTGCTCAAGAATATTTTTATCTCTCTTTCATTTCTTAAGGACAGCTTTGACTGGTATAGAATTCTTGATTGACAAGTTTTATCTTTCAATATTTTGAATATGTCACTCTACTCTTTCCTTGCCTACAAGGTTTCTGCTGAGAATTTAAGTCAGTCTTACGGGAGCTCACTCATATATGAGAAATTGCCTTTCTCTTAATATATTCAAAATTCTTTTCATCTTTGACTTTTGTTAATTTACTTATAATGTGTCTCACTGTAACCCTTTTACAGTTCAAACTTTTTGAGATCTTTTTGACATCATGAACCTGGTTGTTCATTTCTCTCTGTAAGTTTGGAAAGTTTTCAGCCATTATTTATTTAAATACACTTAAAAATTTCCTGTTTGTGGTTCCTATAATGTTTATATTTATTTTGTTGTTGTCATTATTGTTCTGTTTTGTTTTTGATGGTATGCTATAGGTCCAGTAGGCTTTCTTTACTTTTTTAATATTTTTTCTTAATGTTCTTCTGGATAATTTCAAATGATGTCTCTTCTAGTTCATTTATTCTTTACTCTGCTTGGTTGAGTTTTTATTGAAGCTCTCTATTGAATTCCGTCTTTCTTCCTTTCTCTCTATTTTTCTTTCTTTGTCCCCACCCCTCCCAAAGGTTGATATTTCTTTGACTTTCCTATTTTGTTCATGTGTTGTTTTCCTAATTTCATTTTGTTGTCTGTGTTTTTTAGTTCACCAAACTTAATTAAGAGGATTATTCTGAGAATATTATTATTAAGAAAATTCTTTTTAGTTCATGGATTTCCATTTCTTTAGAGTCAATGTAGCTTTATTAGTTTCCTTTGTTGATGTCATGTTAACCTGATTCTTTGTGACTTTTGATTCTTTGTCTTGGTATCTGCACATTTGACTAAAGTTCTCCTCTTTCAGTCTTTACAGATTTGCTTTTGTAGGGAAAGACAGTTCATCTTGGGGTACTGAAATGGTCATCTGGTAGCATCCATGGTCAGGTGGGACTTGCTTTCAAGGTCTCTAGTTAGGTGAAATCATTTTCCATGCTCTGAGTTTTAAAGGAGGGAGGCATGCAGCTTCCTAGGTTCCATATCCAAGCAAGGTCCCTGGGTGGGCTCTCTGATCAGGCAGAGATGCAGGCCAGATGAGGCCTGTCCCATGGCCTGATGGGGCCACTAGCTCGTATCTACAATCACCTTGTGTTTGACAAGGTTGAAGGCTGTGTTTCCTGGCAGGGTGGTGTTACTTGTTGGATTCCATGATTGGATAGAGCTATAGGATGGACTCCTCAATCTCTCTTGTTTGGGTGGTATTTCAAGCTGTGCTTTTCTACTCAGTGGCCAGCTGCAATCTGTGTTCATAGAAGGCCACAGGCAAGACATTGCAGTTGGACAAGGACTCAGGCTATGACCTGAAATAAGGTTTCAGGCTATACCCCAGGGTTGAGTGGGACCACAAGATAAACTTCATTATCATGTAGGCTTCTGGCTGTTTTCCACTGCTAGCAAGGTCACTCACCATGCTCTCTTGATGGAAGGGATATCTCATTGTATCCTGAAGTTGGGCAGGCCTAGAGATTATACTCCATGGTTTGATGGGGTTGCTGTCTTCATTTTCCATTGGGTAGGGCCATAGGCAGGGCTGTGGGCTGTGTTTTGCCATAGTTGAGCAGTACCATAGGCTTGATTTCAAGGCTGCCCAGGGCTGCTATTCAGGCTTCCTGGTTATACTTGGCCAAAGGCTACACTTAACAGTTGGGCATGGCTGCTGGCTTGGTTTCTTGCCCAAGTGTGGTATAGGATGGGCTCTGTGGATGCCTGAGTTCTCTGGCCAGTTTCCTGGTCAGGTGAGACTGAAGGCTAAATGCAGCATGAATTTGCTTTCCTGCCAGGGTGAGGCTGAAAAGTGGGCTCTACAGCTAGTAAGGTTAATTATCTGGGTACTCAATTCAGGCAGAACTACCAAGATACCTCTGTCCAGATGGGGTTACCAGCTCAGTACTACTGATGGGCAGAGTCACTGGCTAGCATCTCTGTCCAGGAATCACTGCAAGTAGGAATGCAGTCTGCTAATATTTGAGCATTGGTTGCTCTAAGTGTCACCCCTCTTCTCTATCTCTATCTGATCCCAAATGGTCAAACCCCACACATTTTCTCATTAATCCCCATGAGTTGAGAAGTGGGCTTCTCAGGAAGAGTGCTGTAATATTAGAGGAGCTGAATGTCTAACTCAGGTCTTGTTTTTCCCACTAAGGACCCAGAGAACCCTCTCCATATGGCATTGTCCTGTCTATGGGAGGGGTGGTGCTATCAGGTTGCAGTTACTTCTCTTGCTCTTCTAGTATGGGCCTTCATGGTCTCTATTGTCAAGGGAGGAGCTTTAGCTTTACCTCTGAGTTCTGGTATTTTTGCAGTGGTGTCTTATCTGTGGGTAATTGCTAGTTGTTCTTGTGAGGGATACTGAAGTTGGGAATGGCCTATGTTGCTGTCTTGATCATATCACTCTCTTATTTTTCCTTTAGCCATTTAACATGGTGGATCACATTGATTTATTTTTGAAAAGTGATCCAGCCTTGCATCACTGGAATAAATCCCACTTTATTATTGTGTATAAATCTTTTCATAGATCTCAGACTTCTATTTGTTAATGTTTTAAGGATTTTAGCATATACATTTACAAAGGATATTGTTCTCTAGCTTCATTTTTCTTTGAACTGTCTTTGAAAGTGTTTTAGTTTCAGGATGATACTAGCTTCAAGGACGAAGTGGGAAGTATCTCCTCTTCTATTATCTGGAAGAGATTGTGTAGAACTGATGTTAATTTTTACTTAAACATCTGGCAGAATTCTCCAGTAAAAATATCTTGCTCTGAAATTTTTTAAGGGGGGGGGGAGAGTTTTTAAATTACAAATTCAATTTCCTTAATAGTTACAGGGTTATTCAGATGGTCTATTTTATATTAAATTATTTTTAGCTGTGTTTGTCAAAGAATTGGTCTATTTCATGTATGTTTTCAAATGTATGTCTGTAGGGTATATCCCCTTACTACATTTTAGAAGTCTACAGTCTGTAATGATACCTTCTGTTTCATTCCTGGTGTTGCTAGTTTATTTCTCCTTCTTTTATTTATTTTTTCATTCTTCCAATCTTTCTATAGATTTGCTAATTTTGTTACCTTTACAAGGAAGCATCTCTCCCTTACATTGTTTTTTTTTCTTTTTTCTTCTTTCTTTTTTTCTCTTTACTCTTTATTGGAGTATAATTGCTTTACAGTATTGTGTCAGTTTCTGCTATACAACAAAGTGAAAAAGCCACATGTATACATATATCCCCATATCCCCTCCCTCTTGAGCCTCCCTCCCAACCTCCCTATCCCACACTTTGTCTTCACAAAGCATCAAGCTGGTCTCCCTGTGCTCTGTAGTAGCTTCCCACTAGCCATTATTGTTGTTTTTTTTTTTTTTTAATTGTTAATTTCAGTGCTTTTGGCTTTTTATTATTTCATTCTTTTTGTTTGTTTTGAGGTTTTGTTTTGCTTTGTTTTGCTATTCTTTTTCTATATTCTTGAAGTGGAAGCTTAGTTTATTGATTTCAGACTTTTTCTCCTTTTTCATGGATGCACTTAGTGCTATAATATTACTGTCAGTACTGTATTAGCTGTGCATTTTCATTTCATTTAGTTCAATCTATATATTTTATTTCTCATAAGACTTACTTTTAGACCAGTGAATTATTTAGATTCACATAGTTTTCAAGTGTTTGAAGATTTCCCTGTTTTACTTCCATTTTTGATTTCTGAATTGATGCCATTACAGTTGGAGAGCACACTGTATATTATTTTAATTCTTTTAAATTTGTTGAGGTTTGATTTTTGATCTAGGATATAGAGTGTTTTAGTACATATTTTGTGGGTACTTGAAAAGAATGCATATTATATTGTGTATGGAGTTCTATAAAGACCTATTATATCTTGCCATTTTATGGATAAGTGTACTGTTATAATTGAACTGTGCTTCTTATAGTCGGCACATAGTTGGGTCATATTATTAATCTAGTCTACCAATTGCTTTCCTTTAATTGGTATATGTGGGCATTATATTGTCTCTTGCCAACTTTGTAGTTTTTAACTATTATTATTATTATTTTTGAGTATGTTTTCAATCCTGACATTTGTCTCATCTCTTTTTAGGATTCCAATGACAGAAATATTAGGTATTTGGTTGTAGCAACAAAAAGCACTGCTAATTTTTACAAAATCAATTTTTCTTTTTTGTTCAGAGGAGCAATTTTTATTGTTCTATGTTACCATTCACTGATGTCTTTCCTCTGTCCCATCTATTCTGCTGTGTAAACTTATTTTATTTTGATTACTATATTTTTCAGTCTAAAAATTTCATTTGTTCTTCATATTTGCTACTTTTTACTGACACTTGTTTTTAAATTTTTCTCAAGCTTATTCATAATTGCTAATTGAAGCACTTTTTTAACAAAAAAGATGACTGCTTTAAAATACTTGTCAAATAATTCTAACATCTCTGTCATTTTTGCCCTGGCATCTATTAACTGTACTTTTTATTCATTTTGATATCTTTCTGGTTGTTGGTATGACTTATTTTAGATTGAAATCTGAATAGCTTGGGTCTTATGTCATGAGGATCTCAATCTAATTTAAACCTTCTGTTTAGCTGGCATTGCTCAAGCAAGGGAAGAGAATAGCTACCTCTTTACTGGGAGTAGAAGTCCAGGTTTCCCACTTGGAGTGTGTCCTTCATTATTACTGGGAGCTGGTGGGAATTTGAGTTCTCTAATAGATCCTCATTTATACCTCTCTGGCTGAAAGTGCTGGATTAGTGCTTCATTATTCTCCCCATACTGCTGAGTATGATTAAAGTCCTAACTCTACTACACTACTACTCTACAGTACTCCAATGGGGAGGAGAAGTTTATCATTACTGCTAAGTGGGGATAGAAGTCCATTCTCCCCACTAATCTGAATTCACTAATTAGTTCTAGTATACACACACACACACACATATATATTTGTGATTGTTATTGTTTTCATGTAGATATCATGACCTCTATAAATAGAAGTATTTTACATTTTTCCTCAGTCTTTATGCTTCTATTTCTTTTTCATGCTGTATTGAAAGGGTGCAATGTTGAATAGTAATGCAGAGAGTGGAGACCTTGTTTTATTCTTAGTGTTTAATAAGTAAGTGTAGTATTAGCTGTAATTTTTTCTATAGATGACCAATATCAGAATTAAGTAGTTCCATTTTGTTCCAAATTTTATGAATGATCTTATTATAATTAGGTATTATCAAATGTTATTACTGCATCTATTGAGAGAATTGTGTTTATTTTCCTTTATTTTTCTAATATGATAATTATATTGATTTACTTTTCCAATGTTAAATCAAACTTGTATTCTTGAATTAAAGTCTACTTTGTTATGATGTAGTAGTATCCTTTTTGTATTTTTCTAAATTTAATTTGTTAATATTTTGTAAGATTTTTATAGCCTATGTTCATGTGATAAACTGTTGTATAATTTTATTTTTTAAATAATATCTGTCATATTTTGATATCATAGTCTCATAAAATGAATAAGGAAATAGTGTTCATTTATTTTCTGAAAATATGGTATCCTTTTTTGATATATTTACATGGTTTCTTTATGAAATATCTGATTAAATGTACCAGTGAAAGTATCAATTCCTGGAGTTGTTTTGGTGGAAATATTTTTGAAAATTAAAATGAAGCACTTCCAATATATATACACTATTTATATTTTGTGCTTGATCTTGTATCAGCTTTCTTTTTCAAGGACTCTCAATTTAATCTCAGTTAATATTGTCATTATTTTTAATATTATTTCATATTTATTTTACTATAATAGTTTTCCCATTTTCATCCTTGCTATTGGTAATTTGTGTTTTCTGTCATGGTTTGATTAATTTGAATATATGTTTATTAAGTGTATAATTGATTTCTATTTAAAAATTTGGGTTAATTATCTGGCTAAACTCAGAAAATAAATTGGAATGAAAATAAATATTCAAGGAAATCACTGGGCTGACTATAGTACAAGTACATTCTTTATGGTAAATCAGTATCATGCACAGAGACTATAAGCAATGTGATCTACAAAAATTGTTCAATTCATAAAATTTGTATTTTTCATTAATATGTCTATGCTCAGTGGTTTCTATGCACCTTTGACACTTTCTTGACAAGGCAGTAAATATCTTTAGGACTGTTTTACTGAGACTCTCCTCCCCCATCTGGCTTCCCTTTGAGCATCTTTTGCCTAGCATTCTTCCCGACCTGATCAATCTCCATTATTCATTTATCATCTCTTTTCTTTTTTCTCAACCTTTATACATATGGATGCCTACCATTCAAAACTTAGGGTTGTGTAAAAACCCATGTCTTTCATGAGCATTAGCAAAGGTCAACACAATGACAACAACAACAACAACAATAACAAAAGCATGGAGACTTCCCTGGTGTTACAGTGGTTAAGAATCCACCTGCCAAGGCAAAGGACACGTGTTCAAGCCCCGCTCTGGGAAGATCCCATATGCCATGGAGCAACTAAACCTGTTTGCCACAACTACTGAGATTGAGCTCTAGGGCCTGTGAGCCACAACTACTGAGCCCATGTGCCACAAGTTCTGAAGCCTGTGTACCTAGACCCCATGCTCCACAACCACAGAAGACACCAAAATGAGAAGCCTGTGCACCGCAAGGAAAAGTAGTCCTCACTTGCAGAAACTAGGGAAAGCCCATGTGCAGCAATGAAGACCCAAAGCAGCCAATAAATAAATAAACAAATTTATATATATATTTATATAGCACGACACCTAGTTATTTGTAGAAGAAGAAGGACAGATTAAAAAATAGCATTTTAGTGTTCTGTTACCAAATCTGTTTATAATAGAAACAAAAAATGGTAGCTTCACATATACTTTTGTATATAGGAAATCCATTTTGAATTCAAATACTGTTATTAGAACTATAAATAACCATGTTAATGATTAATGATGATCATATAGTGAATCAATGGCTTATCATGAGTTTTGACATTTAGAACTACTGGATATTTGTAGACTGTGTGGCACTTTAAAAATATAAGGCAAAGTCCCTGATGACATTGTAAAAGTAAATGAATAAGAAAGAAATTGACAGTTGTAACTTTAATCATCTTAGTTCAGTTACAATTTTTAGTTTATTGTCAGGATAATATACTTTGCTCTTGCGACACAATTGTGTGTGCAATTGATTGCATATCTAAATAGTTTGACCACAAACTTTTAAAATATGGGTATACCAGGATAAAAATAAATAAAACTGCATTAAAATTTTAGAAATTTTCAAGTGTGAATGGAATCAGAGAATTGTAACTCAGAGAATTCAGTCCTATGGGCTATTATATTCCCTAACTTCTCCATACTTTCTTCATCTATGTATCACTTTCTTATCCTTTGCAATCTATATGGAGTAACACCACCTACAGAATCTTCCATTAATCATTGATCTATTAACATCAAGAGCTTCTAACTTGTTTCATTTTACTCTCAATATTATGAATTTTATCATAGATTTTAAGCTTCCGATAAGAACAGGGAATAGGGACTGACATTTTTAGTGACTATATCTGTGTGTTGGTCAGCTTCTCTAAATCACTTCATTTATTTGCATTGTTATAACAACCATATGAGGTAGGTTATAATGAATGGAAATGTACAGGTATCTCTAGGAAAGAGAACTATGAAGTTCATTAAAAGATACAATATTTTTTTTCTTCAGGAAGATACTATTGAATAAGGGTTGAAAGTAAGAATTTTCCAGCTAGTAGAAACTGGGTTTTTATTTACCAGTTACAAGGTATGTTAGTTTGGAAGCTGTTTAAACTCTGTGAACCTCCATTTCTCCACCTTCCAAAATAGAATAATTTTAGTACACATCATAGGATGGTTGCAGGGATTAAAATATGTATGCATGCAAAATTCTCATTTAAGAATTTAATAAATGTTAGTGGTTCTTCTTATCATTGTTTGCTTTTCCTCAGCATCAAATCATTTTCATTGAGTCAGAAATTATGCCAAATTACTTTATGTTTTTCTACAATCTAGAATCATGTTTTACAAAAGCTCCTTAGTTTGTTGTAGACACATTTGTTATTTTTGCTTTTGCTTCTCTCGCCTGAGGTGATATATACAGAGATATATTACTAAAACCAATGTCAAAGACATACTGCCTATGTTTTCTTCTAGGAGATTAATGATTTCAGGTATTACATTCAAGTCTTTAATTAATTTTCAGTTGATTTTTCTGTCTGGTTTAAAATAATGATCTACTCTCATCCTTTTTCAAGTGGCTGTCCAGTTTTCCCAGCACCATTTATTGAAATGATTATCCTTTCCTCATTGTTCCTTGCTCCATTTTTTGTAATTAATTGTCTATATATGTGTGGGTTTATTTCTGGGCTCTCAATTCAGTTTTATTATTCTGTGTCTGTTTTTCTCTGCCTTTAGTATGCTGTTTTGTTGTCTATAGCTTTGAAATGTAATTTAAAATCAGGGACAGTTGTACCTCCACTTGTTTTTTTCTTTTTCAGAATTGCTTTGGGATCTTTATTGTTCCATTTAAATTTTAGGATTTTTTTGTGCCATACCTGAGAAAAATATCTTTGGGGTTTATATAGAAATTGCATTGAATTTGTAGATGGCTCTAGGTAATAGGGATATATTAATAATATTACTTCTTCTAATCAATGAGCATGGAATATTTTTCCACTTCTTTGTGTCTTCTTCTATTCATTTCAACAATTATAGTTTTCAAAGTACAGGTTTTTCACCTTCTTGGTTATTTATTCTTAAGTATTTTATTCTATTTTTGCAATTGTAATTGTTTCATTAACTTCTCTTTCTGCTAGCTGATTCTTAGTGTGTAGAGACACCTTTTTTTTTTTTGTACATTGATTTTGTACCCTGCAAATTTACTATATTAGTTTGTTATTTCTAATAGTTTGTTTGTTTGCTTTTGTGGAGTCTTTAGGGTTTCATATATAATGTCAGGTCATCTACAAAGAATGACAGTTTTATTTCTTCCTTTGCAATTTGGATGTATTTTACTTCTATTTCTTGCTTAATTGCTCTGGGTAGGAATTTCATTACTATGTTGAATAAGAGTGATGAGAATGGGCATTGTCTTTTTTCTTATCATAGAGGGGTAGCTGTCAGTTTTTCACCATTGATTATGACGTTAGCTGTGGGTTTCTCATACATGGGTTTTATTATGTTGAAGTTCATTCCTTCTATACACATTTTATTGAGAGTTTTTATTATAAATGGATGTTGAATTTTGTCAAATGCTTTTTCTGCATCTATTGAAACGACCATTTTTTTCCAATGTTATTTTTTAACATTAAAAAATTATTGGCTTATAGTTTATTTACAACGTTGTATTAGTTTCAAATATACAGCAAAGTGAATCAATTATGCATATGCATATAGTTTTCATCCTTTGTTTTGTTAATGTGGTGTATTACATTAATTGATCTGCAGATGTTAAATCTTCCTTGTATCCCTGGAATAAATCCCATTTGATCATGGTGCATGACCCTTTTAATGTATTATTGAATATTGCTAATATTTTGTTGAGGATTATTGCATATATGTTTATCTGAGATATTGGTTTATACTTTTCATCTTTTGTGTTGTCCTTGTCTAGTTTTGTTATCAGGGTAATGTTGGCTTCATAAAATTAGTTAGGAAGCATTCCCTCCTTTTCTAGTTTTTTGCAAGAGTTTGAGAAGTTTAGGTATTAAATCATATTTGAATATTTGCTAGACTTCCCCTGTGAAGACATCTGGTGCTGGACTTTTGTTCTGGAAGAGTTTTTAATTACCGTTCCAATCTTCTTTTAGTGATAAGTCTATTTAGATTTTCTATCTCTTCATGATTGTGTCTTAAAAAATGTGTAATTCTAAGAATTTATCCAGTTCTTCTAAGTTGTACAGTTTGTTAGTTTAGAAATTTTCAGAGTATTATCTTATACCCTTTTGTATTTCTTTGCTATCCAGTATAATTTTTCCTCTTTCATTGCTGATTTTATTTGTCTGAACTGTTTTATTCTTAGTGAGTTTAGCTAATAGTTGGTCAAATTTTTTTATCTTTTCAAAGGACTCTTAGTTTTACTGATATTTTCTAGTGTCTTTTTAATCTCTATTCCAATTATTTCCACTCTGACCTTATTATTCTCTTCCTTCTACTGACTTTGAGTTTCACTTGCTCTTCTTTTCTATTTCTTTTAGCTGTAAAGTTAGATTATTTGAGATTTTTCTTATTTCTAGAGGTACGCTTGTATTAGTATAAACGTCCCTGTTAGGACTGCTTCTGCTGCATCCCATAGATTGTAGTATGCCCTATTTTCATTTTCCTTTGACTGTAGATATTTTTGTATATCTTCTTTGATTTCTCCATTGACCCAATAGTTGTTCAGTAGCATGTTATTTAGTCTCCCCATATTTGTGATTTTTCCAGCTTTCTTCTTGTAGTCGATTTCTAGTTTTTTATCATTGTGGTTGGAAAAGATGCTTAATATTATTTCAATCCTGCTAAATTTATTAAGACCTATTTTGCATCACAACATATGGTCTATTCTTAAGAATATTCAATGTTCATGTAAGAAGAATGTGTATTCTGTTGCCTTTGGATGAAATGTTCTGCATAAGTCCATCAAATATATCTGATCTAGTGTTTTATTTAAGGCTGTTGTTTTTCTTGTTGACCAATGTCTGAGTTATTTATCCGTTGATGTAAGCAGGATTTTAAAGTCCCTCACTGTTATTGTGTTGCTGTCAATTTTTCCCTTTAAGTCTGTTAATAACTGCTCTATGTATTTTGGTACTCCTATGTTACATGCATATATATGTATGTATATATATATATATATATATATATATATATATATATATTAGGTGCATATATATCATTCCCTTTATCATTATATAATGTCCACCTTTGTCTCTTGTTATCTTTTTCTTCAGTTTGAAGTCTATTTTGTCTAACATGAGTATTGCTATACCCACTTTCTTTTGGCTGATGTTTGTTTGATGTATCATCTTCCATCTTCTCACTTTGAGCCTGTTTTTCTTTAAAGTTGAGATGTGTCACCTGCATGCAGTATGTAATCAGTTTCTTTTTTTATCTTTTTTTTAATCCATTCAGACATTCTTTATCTTTTGATTGGTGAATCAATCTATTTATATTTTAGAGTGATTATTGATAAATGAGCTCTGAGTACTGCCATTTTATTTTTATTTTTCTGGCTCTCTATCTCCATTGTTTCTTTCTCCTTGTGTTTTTGTCTGCCAGTTTATTTTGGCGGAGAATAATAGCATTGCTACTTGTAAATATAACCCTGCCACATGTTTATTCATCTGTTAATATAATATATATTGAGCATTAAAACTCCTTGGAGGGGAATCATACAAAGAAAACTAGAATAAGAAACAACTGCCATGCTCCAGGTATAAGTAAAATAATGAATCCAATGATAATAGTTATTTATTCCTGATAATTTGCTATATGCCTGGAAATCATACTAAGTATTATACATATAACTTCTAATATTTATAACTACAATTGGGGATAATTGGTGTTATTTCTATTTTATGGATTAAGAAACCAGGGAACAGAGAGAGATTTGCCAAAAGTCACAAAAGTACATTAAAGAGCTGGAATTTGAGCTGAAGTTTTCTTTGTTCCAATTCTTAGTATTTTTCCATTTTTGAGTTTTTCCAATTTTTGCAGAGTTATGGTATTTAACTCATGTTTGGAACACATTGCTAGGTAAATTATAGAGATGTACGATTTTCAAAGTAAAAGTAATATTAATAACATTATTATTACAATTAATTTTATCAGTGAGTGATGACAGATTATTTACAATATATCTGAAAAGACTGTATTTCAGTCTCAGTGATGGCTAACTTCAATTATAGGTAAGTTTTACATCTAATTGATGTCCATTCCTACATTTTATTTCTACTAACTTAGAAAAGCCTCACTTACAATTATGCTTTGGCAGGTAACAATTATTTGAAGACACAGTTAAATAGCTATGGTATTCAGATAGGAAAAAATAGCTACACACATAGCTATGTAAATGCATAGGTATGGAACTTCTTTCAACAGTTCATCAAATGAAAGTCAACAAGCATATCATCTTCAAAAGCTGGAAAGTTGAATTTCACAACTGAGGTGATAGGTGTGAATTGGTACTTTGATGGCAGTCACGGTGGTAAGTATTCCTAAATGTTTTGTTATAGCAGTGAGGTATGTTTTTAAAATATGCCCTATAGCAATACTTCATTGATTTCTTTCTTTAAAAAGTGAAGCAAATTATTTATAAGAGTCAAAGTTTTAGAAGTTGAACCACTTGACCCATAGTTTAGTCATATTTTAAAATCTTGGGGACTTCCTAGGTGGTGCAGTGGTAAAGAATCTGCCTGACAATGCAGGGGACATGGGTTTGAGCCCTGCCCTGGGAAGATTCCACATACCACAGAGCAACTAAGCCCATGCACCACAAATATTGAGCTTGTGCTCTAGAGCCCATGAGCCACAACTACTGAGCCCATGTGCTGCAACTATTGAAGGCCACACACCTAGGGCCTGTGCTCCACAACAAGAGAAGCCACTACAATGAGGAACCTGCACACCACAATGAAGAGTAACCCCCGCTCTCAGCAACTAGAGAAAGCCCTTGTGCAGCAACGAAGACACAACACAGCCAATAAATAAATAAAATAAATAAATTTATAAAAAAAATAAATAAATATCCTGGTATTCTATTAAAACATTTAACCTTGGGACATTTTAGCCCTGAAGAAATAAAGTCAGACTACTTAAGTTCTGAATGTATCACTGAGATTCATCATTTGAGCAAGTATTTGAAATGATAGATGTGAGTCTGAAGAAAATTTTTGTCTCATTTTGCAGTTTGTAAAGTCAGATGATCACCTTTCCCTTTGACAGCCAGCAAGTGTGATCTGAAAAAAAGGAGTTGTGTATTTATTGCCCATTTATTTGCCCAGGATGCTAAAAAAATAAAAAAAAGGGAAATTCTTGGTTAGTATGGATAGATAATTTTGACTATTTGCTTTAATACTGTTGACAAACCACTATAACCACATTAAATAAATCAGTGAATGGATTGACCTACAAAGCCATCTCTCTTATATGTGTATTAACACTACTCTTTGCTTTCACATAATGGCTGCTCCCTCAGAACTGAACTAATTGTACCTTTCTAGCTTAAGTCATGTTTCATGGAATGAAGCTGACAAAAACAATACAGAGTCATGTGTTTTCAGTAAGGAAATAGAACAAAATCATACATCCATTTTTTATTCTTTATTTATTAATCAAATATTAATTGCTTAATTACTAGACCATTAGGATGGCAATAGTAGACATATTTCATTCCTTCATGAAATATAACATGCCAATATTATCATGTTTTGCATATTAGTCATCCGAATACTTTTGAGGAGATGTTCTCTCATGGTATATGACAACAATATTGTATGACCACCCATCTCTATTATATGATGGAGGAAATTTGTCAGTGGTACATTCTGCTATCTCTCTATGGAAAATATTTGATAAATATTCTGAGGCTTGTTTTATATCTTTCTCTGCAATAGTGTGAATCACGCCTGTTTTTGCTATGAGGAGTCTGAATTTGAATGATGTCTCTGTAGTTTCTGTGTCCTCTCCACTTTTAGTGCCATAATGCACTGTTCTCTGGGAACTCTTGTAATTACTAAGGATACAGTAATAAACAAGATAAAAATGTCCCCTGTGCAGTTAATGTATCAGCATTTTCAGTTGTTTCCTCTCTCTAAAATACACCACAGATTTGTTGATTTCCCCATTTGTGCAATTACTGTCTTAGGTCATTTGGACTTTGGTAATACTTCCTGGTTAGATTTCTTGCTTCTACTTTTGTACTGATATTTCACTCTAAACAGAACATACTGGTAATCTTTTTTTTTTTAAGCTCTTTATTGGAGTATAATTGCTTTACACTGTTGTGCCAGTTTCTGACGTACAGCAAAGTGAATCAGCTGTATTTATAAATATATCCCCATATCCCTCCCCCCAGTGACTCCTTCCCATCCTCCCTATCCCAGCCCTCTAAGTCATCACCCATCATTGAATTGATCTCCCTGTGTTATGCAGCAGCTTCCCACTAGCTACCTATTTTACATTTGGTAGTGTATACATGCCAATGCTATTTTAAAAATATGAATTAGATTATCTCACTTCTCTATTTCTAACCCCATAGTAGCTTACCATTCCAATTATACTTAAATCTAAACACTCTTCAAGTGGAATTCAAAGTTCTTTGTATGGCTTTCTCTCTCACCTCATTTTTTATAATTTTTTATTTTATTCACAGTGAAATAGATGCACTGGTCTGTCATAAAATTTCAAATCTTTACACTTGCTTCTACTTCTCTCTGGAAAGTTTTTCCCTCACTATTTCCACTTGATTCTAATTTTTCCATTCTGCAACATGAAACACATCAAGACTCCCATTACATGGGTCCCAGAAGGAGAATAGAGAGAAAAAGTGCCTGAGAAAATATTTGAAGAGATAATTGATGAAAACTTCTCTAACATGAGAAAGGAAACAGTTGCCCAAGTCCAGGAAGTGCAGTGTCCAATATAAGATTAATGTAAGGAGGAACATGCCAAAATAGATAATAATCAAATTGACAAAAGCTTAAAATAAAGAGAAAATATGAAAAGCAACAAGGGAAAAGCAAGAAATAACATACAAGGGAAACCCCATAAGGCTATGAGCTGATTTTTCAGCAGAAACTCTGTAGCCAGAAGGGGCAGCATGATATATTTAAAGTCAAGAAAGGGAAAATCTGCAACCAAGAATACTCTACTAGCTATGCTATTATTCAGATTTGATGAAGAAATCAAAAACTTTACAGACAATCAAGAGCTAAAACAACTCAGCACCACAGAACCAGCTTTACAACAAATACTAAAGGAACTTTTATTGGCAGAAAAGAAACAGCCACAGCTAGAAAGAAGAAAATTAAGAAATGGGAAAGTTCACTAGTAAAGGCAATCTTACAGTAAAAAGATGAAATCATACACACACAAATATGATATTTAAACTAGTAATTGAGAGGAGGAGGTGAAAAAATGCAAGATATTTGAAATTAAGAGATCAACAACTGAAAGCAATCACGTGAATATAGAGAGACTACTATATCAAAACCTCATGGTAACTGCAAACCATAAAGCTGTAATAGATATACACATGAAAAGGAAAAAGGGATCCAAACACAGAAATAAAGATAATTATCAAATCACAAGAGAAGAGAACAAAAGAGGGAAGGATGAAAAAAGACCTACAAAAACAAATCAATAACAATTGATGAAGTGGCAATCAGGATATACATGTTGATAATTACCTTAAATATAATGGATTAAATGCCCCAACCAGAAGACATAGACTGGCTGAATGGATACAAAAATAAGACTCATATGTATGCTGTCTACAAGAGACTCACATCAGAACTAGGGACACATACGGACTGAAAGTGAGGGAATGGAAATGAATACAAATGAAAATCAAAAGAAATCTGGATTAGCAATACTAATACCAGACAAGAGTGACTTTAAAATAAATACTATTAAAAGAGACAAGGAAGGAGACTACATAATGATCGATCAAGGGATCAATCCAAGAAGATATAGTAATTGTAAATATATATGCAGACAACATAGGAGCACCTCAATATAAGAAAAGTGTTAACAGACATAAAAGGAGAAACTGACAGGCACAGAATAATTGTAGGCAGTTTTAATACTGCACTGACACCAAAGGACAGATAATCCAGACAGAAAATTAATAAGGAAACACAAGCCTTAAATTACACATTAGAACAGATAGGCTTAATTGATGTTTATAGGACATTCCATCTGAAAGTAGCAGAATACATTTTATTTTCAAGTGCATATGGGACATTCTCCATGATAGATCACATCTTGGGTCACAAATCAAGCCTCAGTAAATTTAAGAAAATTGAAATTGTATCAAGCATGCTTCCTGACCACAATGCTATGAGATTAGAAATCAATTACAAGAAAGAAGAAACACAGACATATAGAGGCTAAACAATATGTTACTAAATAACCAATGGATCACTGAATAAATCAAAGGGGGAATAAAAAATAGCTTGAGATAAATAATCTAAACAAGATGATCTAATACCTATAGGGTACAGTGAAAGCAGTTCTAAGAGGGAAGTTTATAGCAATGCAGTCTTACATCAGGAAATAAGAAAAATCTCAAATAAATAACATAACCTTACACCTAAAGCAACTAGAGAAAGAAAAACAAACAATACCCTGAGTTAGTAGAAAGAAAGAAAAATCAGAGTAGAAATAAATGAAATAGACACAAAGAAAACAATAGAAAAGATAAAACTAGCAGCTGGTTCTTTGAAAAGATAAACAAAATTGATAAACCTTTAGTGAGACACATCAAGAAGAAAGGGGAGAGAGTCCAAATCAAAATTAGAAATGAAAAACGTTACAGACTTCCCTGGTGGTCCAGTGGTAAAGATTCTGCCTTCCAATGCAGATGATTGTGGTTCATCCCCCAGTGCTGGGGATGCAGTTTCAATCCCTGGTCAGGGAACTAAGATTTTGCATGCCATGGGGCAAATAGGTCCATACACCACAACTACTGAGTTTGCATACCTCAACAAGAGAGACTGCATGCTGCAAATTGCAGAGCCCTAGCACTCTGGACCCTGCACACCACAACTAGATTAAAGAAAACCCACATGCCATAGCTATAGAGAAGACTGTGAGCTACAAAAAAAGATTCTGCATACTTCAGTGAATATCCCATATGCTGCAACTAAGACCAAATGCAGTCAAAATTAAAAAAGAAAAGTTACAACCAAAGCCACAGAAATACAAAGGACCATAACAGGATATTATAAGAAACTATATGCCAATAAAATGGATAAACTATAAGAAATGGACAAATTTTCAGAAAGGTACAATCTCCCAGTGCTGGCCCAGCAAGAAATGGAAAATATAAACAGATCAATTACAAGCACAGTAATTTAATCTGTGACTAAAAAACTACCAACCAAAAAAATCCAGGAATAGATGGTTTCACAAATTATGCAAAACATTTAGAGAAGAGTTAACACCTATCCTTTTGAAACTACTCCAAAGAATCACAGAGGAAGTAACACTCTCAAACTTATTCTGAGACCACCATTATCCTTATAGCAAAACCATACAAAGATACCACAAAAAAAAAAAAAAAATACACGAAAATATCACTTATAAACATAGATGCAAAAATTCTCAACAAAATACTAGTAAACTGAATCCAACAGCACATGAAAAGAATCATACTCCATGATCAAGTGGGATTTATCTCAGTGATGCAAGGCTTTTTAAATGTCCATAAAACACCAGTATGATAAACCACACAGAAGACTAAAAAACGTATGACAATCTCTATAAATGCAGGGAAAGCTTTTGATAAAATTCAACACACATTTATGATAAAAACTCTCCAGAACATGGATGTAGAAAAAACATATCTTAACATAATAAAGGCCATACCTGGCAAACCCACAGCTAATATCATACTCAATGGTGAAAACCTGAAAGCATTTCCTCTAACACCAGGAAAAAGATGTGTGTCCACTCTCACCGCTTTTGTTCAACACAATTTTGGAAGCCCTAGACACAGCTATTAGAGAAGAAAAAGGAGTAAAAGAAAATCTAAATTGGAAACGAAGAGGTAAAATTTTCACTGTTTGCAGATGACATGATTGTATACATAGAAATTCCTAAAGATGCTAACAGAAAACTACTAGAACTCATCAATGAATTTTATAAAGTGGCATGATACAGAATTAATACACAGAAAATTTTCCATTTCTATACACTAACAATGTATAAGGCAAAAAGACCTGTACTTTGAAAACTATAAGACACATGAAAGAAAAAAAAAAAATTACACAAACAAATGGAAAGTTATACCATGTTCTTGGATTAGAAGAATCAATATTGTCAAAATGACTATACTATCAAAGAAAATCTACAAATGCAATGTAACCCCTCTCCAATTAATAATGTCATTTTTCACAGAAAAAGAAAAAAATAATTTTAAAATTGCATGAAAACACAAAATAACCTGGATAGCCAAAGCAATCTTAAGAAAGAAAAAAGAAGATGGAGGAATCAGGATCCCTGACTTCAGACTACACTGAAAAGCAGCAAAGCTATGATACTGGAATAGAAAGAGAAATATAGATCAATGGAACAGGATAGAAAGCCCAGAAATAAATCATGCTCCTATGGTCAATTAATCTTTGACAAAGTAGGCAAGACTATGCAATGGAGAAAAGACAGTCCTTCAATAAATGGTGCTGGGAAAACTGGACAGCTAGATGTAAAAAAGAAATTAGACCACTCTTTAAAACCATGCACAAAAATAAACTCAAAGTGGATTAAAGACCTAAATGTAAGATTGGATACTCTCAAATTCCTAAAGGAAAACAGGCTGAACACACTTTTCCAAAAATCATAGCAATATCTTTTTGGATGTCTCCATGAGCAATGGAAACAGAAACAAAAATAAACAAATGGGACCTAATTAACCTCAAAATATTTTGCACAGCAAAGGAAACTATGAACAAAACAAAAGTCAACCTATAGAATGAGAGAAAATATTTGCAACCAATGAGACCAACAATGAATTAAAAACAGCTCATACAGCTCAATATCAAAAATCTAATAATCTAATAAAAAATGTGCAGAGATCCAAAAATACATTTCGTCAAAGAAGACATACAGATGGCCAAGAGTTGAATGTATAGATAAAACAACATCATTAATTATTACAGAAATGCAAAGCAAAACTACAGTGAGTTATCACTTCACGACAGTCAGAATGGCCATCATCAAAAAGTCTACAAAGGCTGGAGATGGTCTGGAGAGAAAGGAACCCTCCTACACTATCGGTGGGAATATAAATTGGTATAGCCACTATAGAGAACAGTATGGAGGTTACTTAAAAAAAAAAAATAAAAATAGTGCTATCATATGACCCTGCAATTCCACTTCTGGACATAAATATGGAGAAAACCATAATTCAAAAAGATACATTCACCTGAATTCCATTGCAACACTATTTACAATTGCCAATATATGTAAGCCAGCTAAATGTCCACTCATAGATAAATAGATAAAGATGTGGTACATATATGGTGGAATATTACTCAGCCATAAAAAATAATGAAATTATTCTATTTGGGGCAACATAGATGGACTTAGGGATTATCATACTAAGTGAAGTAAACCAGATAGAGAGTGACAAATATCACATATCACTTAATTGTGGAATCTAAAAAAGAGATACAAATGAAGGTATTAACAAAACAGAGGAGACTCCCAGACAGAGAAAACAAACTCATGGTTACAAAAGTGGAAAGGGGGGAGGGGGGATAAATTGCAAGGTTGGTATTAACATATACACATTACTAAGTATAAAACAGATAACCACCAAGGACCTATTATATAGCACAGGGAACTATACTACATATTTTCTAATAACCTATAAGGGAAAACAATCTGTAAAAGGAATATATATATATATATATATATATATATATATATATATATATATATATCACTTTGCTGTACACCTGAAACTAACATAATATTGTAAATCAAATATACTTCATTAATTTTTTTTTAAAACACTAAGTATTCCAGTTAGGATACTATAAAGTAGATCATCTCAACTTTCTGCTTCCTTTCCCATTTTTTTTCAATGCTTTGTTAAATGCCAGACCTCAGGAATTAACTTTTTTCTATTTTTTAAGTTCTTTACTGAAATATAATTGCTTTATACTGTTATGCCAGATTTTGCTGCACAAAAAAAGTGAGTCAGCTGAATTTATACATACATCACCATATCCCCTCCCTTCCAAGACTCCCTTCCACAGTCCCTATCACAGTCCTCTAACTCATAATGCATAATTGAGTTGATATCCCTATGTCATGCAACAGCTTCCCACTAGCTATCTATTTTACATTTGGTAGTGTATATATGTCAATGCTATGCTCTCACTTCATCCTGGCTTCTCCTTCGCCCTCATCTCCCCCACACTGCAGTGTCCTCATGTCCATTTTCTACATCTGCATCTTTATTCTTGCCCTGTCACTGGGTTCATCAGTACCATATGTTTAGATTCCATATATATGAGTTAGCATATGATATTTGTTTTTCTCTTTCTGACTCACTTCACTCCATATGACAGTCTCTAGATCCATCCATGTCTCTACAAATGTCCCAGTTTCATTGCTTTTTATAGCTGAGTAATATTCCATTGTATACATATACCACATCTTTTTTTGTTCATTAATCTGTTGAAGGACATTTAGGTTGCTTCCATGTCCTGGTTGCTGTAAATAGTGCTGCAAAGAACACTGGAGTGAATGTGTATTTTTGAATTATGGTGTTTTCTGGGTATATGCCCAGCAGTGGGATTGCTGGGTCATATGGTAACTCTATTTTTAGTATTGCAGGGAACCTCCATACTGTTCTCCATAGTGGCTGTATCAATTTACATTCCCACCAACAGTACAAGAGTGTTCCCTTTTCTCCATATGGTCTCCAGTATTTACTCTTTGTAGATTTTCTGATGATGCCCATTTTACCTCATTCTAGATTTTCTGATGATGCCCATTCTACCTCATTGTAGTTTTGATTTGCATTTCTCTAATAATTCGTGATGTTGAGCAGCTTTTCATGTGCCTCTTTGTCATCTGTATGTCTTCTTTGGAGTAATGCCTATTTAGGTCTTCTGGCCATTTTTGGATTGGGTTGTTTGTTTTTGTGATATTGAGCTGCATTAATTGTTTATATATTTTGGAGATTAATCCTTTGTGTGTTGATTTGTTTGCAAATATTTTCTCCCATTCTGAGGGTTGTCTTTTATTCTTGCTTATAGTTTCCTTTGTTGTGCAGAAGCTTTGAAGTTTCATTAGGTCCCACTTATTTTTGTTTTTATTTCCATTACTCTAGAGAGTGGATCAAAAAAGATCTTGCTGTGATTTATGTAAAAGAGTGTCCTTCCTATGTTTTCCTCTAGGAGTTTATAATGTCTGGCATTACATTGAGGTCTTTAATCCATTTTGAGTTTATTTTTTGTATGGTGTTAGGAAGTGTTTTAATTTCATTCTTTTACGTGTAGCTGTCCAGTTTTCCCAGCACCACCTATTGAAGAGGCTGTCTTTTCTTCATTGTATATTCTTGCCTCCTTGGTCAAAGATAAGATGACCATATGTTCATGGATTTACCTCTGGGCTCTCTATCCTGTTCCATTGATCTATATTTCTGTTTTTTTGCCTGTACCATACTGTCTCCATTACTGTAGCTTTGTAGTATAGTCTGAAGTCAAGAAGCCTGACCCCTCCAGCTCCATTTTTCTTTCTCAAGATTGTTTTGGCTATTTGGGGTCTTTTGCATTTCCATACAAATTGCAAAATATATTGTTCTCATTCTGTGAAAAATGGCATTGTTAATTTGATAAGGATTGCATTGAATCTGTAGATTACTTTGGGTAGTATAGTTATTTTCACAATATTGATTCTTCCAATCCAAGAACATGGTATATATCTCCATCTGTTTGTATCATCTTTTATTTCTTTCATCAGTGTCTTATGTTTTCTGCATATAGATCTTTTGCCTCCACAGGGAAATTTTTTGCTAGGTATATTATTCTTTTTTTGCAATGGTTAATAGCAGTGTTTCCTTAACTTCTCTTTCTGATTTTTTCATTGTTAGTATACAGGAATTCAAGAGATTTCTGAGCATTAATTTCGTATCCTGCTACTTTACTTTACTAAGTTCCTTGGTTAGCTCTAGTAGTTTTCTTGTGGTATCTTTAGGATTTTCTCTATGTAATATCATGTCGTCTGCAAACAGTGACAGTTTTACTTCTTTTCAATTCGTATACCTTTTATTTCTTTTTCTTCTCTATTACTATGGCTAAAACTACCAAAACTATGTTGAATAATTGTGAAAAGTGTGGGCACACTTCTCTTTTTCCTGTTCTTAGTGGAAATGCTTTCATTTTTTCACCATTGAAAATGACGTTGGCTGTGCGTTTGTCACATATGACTTTTATTATGTTGACATAGCTTCCCTCTATTCCCACTTTCTGGAGAATTTTTCTCATAAATGGGTGTTGAATTTTGTCAAAAGCATTTCCTACATTTATTCAGATTATCATATGGTTTTTATACTTCAGTTTGTAAATATGGTGTATTACATGGATTGATTTACATATATTGAAAATCCTTGCATACCTAGGATAAACCTCATTTGATCGTAGATCATAGTATATGATTCTTTTAAAGTGCTGTGGATTCTGTTTGCTCATATTTTGTTGACTATTTTTGCATCTATGTTCATCAGTGATATTGGCCTGTAATTTTCTTTTTTAGTGACACATTTCCTTGGGTTTGGCATCAGGGTGATAGTGGCCTCATAGAATGAGTTTGGGAGTTTTCTTCCTTCTGCTATATTTTGGAAAAGTTTGAGAAAGATAGTTGTTAGGTCAGCTCTAAATGTTTGGTAGAGTTCACATGTGAAGCCATCTGGCCCTGGGCATTTGTTGGGCCAGACTTTTAATCACAGTTTCAATTTCAGTACTTGTGATTGGTCTGTTCATATCTTCTATTTATTCCTAGTTCAGTCTTGGAAGTTTATACTTTACTGAGAACTTGTCCATTTCTTCTAGGTTGTCCATTTTATTGGCTTATAGTTGCTTGTAGTAGCCTCCCATGAACTTTCACATTTCTGTGGTGTCAGTTGTTACTTCTTTCTCCTTTCTAATTCTATTGATTTGTGTCTTCTCCCTTTTTTTTGTGATGAGTCTGGCTAATGGTTTATCAATTTTTTTTATTCTCTCACACAACCAGCTTTTAGATCTATTGATTTTTGCCATTGTTTCTTTCTTTTATTTTTCATTTAATTTTGATCTGATCTTTATGATTTCTTGCCTTCTGCTAACTTTGGGTTTTTTTTGTTCTTCTTTCTCTACTTGCTTTAGGTGTAAGTTTATGTTTTTTATTTGAGATTTTTCTTGTTTCTTTAAGTAGGATTGTATTACTATAAACTACATTCTTAGGACTGCTTTTGCAGTCTTGTTTTCATTGTCATTTTTTTTTCTAGGATTTTTTTTTTTTTAATTTCCTCTTTGATTTCTTCAGTGACCTCTTGGTTGTTTAGTAGCATATTGTTTAGATTACATTTTTTTTGTATTTTTTACACTTTTTTTCCTGTAATTTATATCTAGTCTCATAGAGTTGTGGTTGGAAATGATGCTTGATATGATTTCAATTTTCTTAAATTTACCAAAGCTTGATATGTGACCCAAAATATTGTCTATCCTGGAAAATATTCCATGTGCACTTGAAAGTGTATCTGTAGTTTTTGGATGGAATGTCCCATAAGTATCAATTAAGTCAATCTGGAATAATTTGTCAGTTAAAGCTTGTGTTTTCTTATTTATTTTCTGTTTGGATGATCTGTCCATTGGTGTGTGTGTGGTGTGAAAGTCCCCTACTATTATTGTGTTACTGTTGACTTCCACTTTTATGGCTGTTAGCATTAGCCTTATGTATTGAGGTGCTCCTATATTGGGTGCAGAGATATTTACAGTTGTTATATCTTCTTCTTGGGTTGATCCCTTGATCATTATGTAGTGTCCTTCCTTGTCTCTTGTAATAGACTATTTTAAACTCTAATTTGTCCGATATGAGTATTGCTACCCCAGCTTTCTTTTGATTTCCATTTGCATGGAATATTTTTTCCATCCTCTCACTTTCAATTTTTATGTGTCCTTAGGTCTGAAGTGGATCTATTGTTGACAGCATATATATGGGTCTTATTTATTTATCCATTCATCCAATCTGTATCTTGTGGTTGGAGCAATTAATCCATTTACATTTAAGGTAATTATTGTAAAGTATGTTCCTATTACCATTTTCTGTTATTTTGGGTTTGTTTTTGTAAGTCCTTTCTCTCTCTTGTGTTTCTTGCCTAGATAAGCATCTTTAGCACTTGTTGTAAAGCTTGTTTAGTGGCACTGAATTCTCTTAAATTTTGCTTGTTTGTAAAGCTTTTGATTTCTCCATGGAATCTGAATGAGCTCCTTGCTGGGTAATCTAGATTGTAGGTTTTTCCTTTTCATCACTTTATATATATCCCCCACTGCATTATGGCCTCCAGAGTTTCTGCTGAAAGTTCAGGTATTATCATTATGGGTGTTCCTTTGTGTGTTATTTGTTTCTTTTCTCTTGCTGTTTTTAATGTTTTTCTTTGTGTTTAATTTTTGTTAGTTTGATGAATATGTGTCTTGCCATGTTGCTTGGCTTTATTCTGTATGGGATTCTCTGTGCTTTCTGGCCTTGATTGGCTATTTCCTTTGCCATGTTGGGGAAGTTTTTGACTATAATCACTTAAAATATTTTCTCAGTCCCTTTCTTTTTATCTTCTTCTTCTGATACACCTATAATTCAGATGTTGGTATGCTTTGTTGTCTCCAAGGTCTATAAGACTGTCCTTCATTCTATTCATTATTTTTTCTTTATCCTGCTCTGTGACAGTTTTTTCTACCATTCTAGCTTCCACCTCACTTAGTCATTCTTCTGCCTCAGTTATTCTGCTACTAATTACATCTAGAGTATTTCTAATTTCAGTTATTGTGTTTTTCATTACTGTTTGTTTGCTCTTTAGTGCTTCTAGGTCCTTGTTAAACATTTCTTATATTGTCTCTATTCTGTTTCCAAGAGTTCACATCATCTTTACTATCATTACTCTGAATTCTTTTCCAGACAATTTGCCTTTTTTCTTCTTCATTTACTTGGTCTTATGGGTTTTTATCTTGCTCCTTTGCCTGGAAGATATTTTTGTGTCTTCTAATTTTATCTGATTTACAATATTTGATCCTTTCCACAGGCTGCAGGGTAATATTTCCTCTTGCTTCTGTTCTCTGCCTCTGGTGGTGGAGTTGTTCTAGTGTCTTGAGTAGTCTTCCTGATGGTAAGGACTGGTGCCTGCATTCTGGAGGGTGGAGCTGAGACTTTTCCATCTGAGAAGCAGGGACATGCCAGGTGTTGTGTTTTGGAATGTCTGTGAGCTTAGTTTGACTTCAGGTATTATGTGTGCTGATGGGTAGGTTTGTTTTCCTGTCTTGTTTTTTGTTGTGAGGCATCCAGCACTAGGAGCTGCAGGGAGTTGGGAGGAGCTGGGTCTTGATAGAGGCCTCTGTGATTAATCTTCCTTGTGGCTTGGAATTATCTAGTGGTACAGTGTCCTGGACTCAGTGCTCCCACCCCAGAGCATCAGGCCCGACTTCTGGTCAAGAAGCCAAGATCCTGCAGGTTGCTCATCCTGGCAATAAAAGGGATTTAAAAAAAAAGACTAACCAAGCCACAGAATAATGGTAAAAAGTTAAATCCAACAAACAAAAAGAAACAATGAAACATTCACACACATAAAAGGAAAAAAAAAAATATCCAAATGAAACAAAAAGCAACAGAACAACCAGACAAAAGAAACCAGAATGAAATAAGACAATTAAAAAGAAAATCAACAAAATCACAAAGCCAAGAAAACAAATCAAAAGCAGAATGCCAATTGAAGAATGAAATAACAAAATAAAACAAACTGACAAAAGGTAGTAAAACAAGAGAGAGAGAAAAAAAGAAAAGGGAAAGAAGATAGAACAACAGAAGAGCAACGTAGAAATATAAATATATAAAAAATAAAAAATATATTAAAGAATAGGAAAGAGAAAAACAAATAAAACCTCAGAGAAATTGTGAATAAAAAATCAAACAAACAAAAACAGAAACAAGGAAACATGCACTCATACAAATGAAACAAAAACAGAATGAAATATACTAAAAAACAAGAGAACCAGGTAAATAGAAGAACCTCAAAATGAAATCAAACAATTAGAAGCAGAACAACAACAACAACAAAAAAAAGCAAAACCTAAGAATTAAACCAAAGCAGTGTGGCAACTGTGGAGTAAAGCAAGGAAACAGAACAAACCAACAAAAATGATTAAAACTAACATAAGATAAAATAAAATAAAATGGGGAAAAACACAGAATATCAGAAAAGCAAAGTATAAATGGATATATAAAAAATATTTTAAGAAAAATAAGAAAAATATAAGGGTGAAGAACACACACAACAGAAACACAAACTAAAAATCAAAATATAGAAAAATAAAAATCAAAAATATTATAAAACACAAAGATGCCAAAACATTAAATCAAAAAAAAAAAATACTGAATCAAAAAATGACAACAGACAGTCAAAAAACAATACAAAACAAAACAACCAGAATGAACAGCAGAATGAATCAAAACATAATGGAATTAATAATAATAATTATGTTTCCTTGGGGTCTCAGTTGTAAGTGTCCTTGCACACTCCTTGAGCCACAGGCAACCTCCACCTCTCCAAGAGGTCCTCTTCTGCCTGTGGATTCAACTCTGGATTTTCTGGGGCCCTGTGGGAACAACAGACTCTGATCTGGCCCATATCCTGCATGTTCTTCCCCCAAAGCCCACAGCTGCCAGAGCTAGATCTTTTACATTTGTCAGAAAATTCATTGTCTTCTCAAATATTCCATAGATGCAGGATCTACCTAGCTGATCATGATGATTTAATCTGCAGCTTGTAAAATGGATGTAAAGGTTTTCAGTCCTCTTCCTTATTCCCCTGTCCCTAGGGTTCAGGTTCACTTTTATCCCACCTCTGTGTGTGGTCCACCCACAGGAGTCTGGTCCTGAGGCTTCGTCGGAGCTCTTGGGTCCACCTCAGTGAGGACAGGACACAGAGGTGGTATGACTGCTTGGATCATGGGAGCCCCAGTGGTGGCAACGAATGTTCAAGGAAGCCAGAAGCCACAGGTACAAAATAAATTGACCTAGTGAGGACCAGTCCTGGCCATTCTTTTTCTGGTGCTTGGCAGCAGGTGTATGAGGGCCAGCCCTCAAGGGGGCTTTTTCTATTACTCAGTGACCAGCAAGTGACAGCCAGCCCTGGAGAGAGCTTCTTTTATTGTTTGGCAGGCACAGGTATGTGAGGAGAGAGAGGATACAATAGTGGCTTCTTTTCCTGTGTGTGACTCAGCAGTAGTGCCCTGCTTCCATGGCAGTCCTGTCTTCCTCTGTAGGCAATCACTACTGTGGATTTCCTCCCTCCCATCCCCTCAGTCCATCTTCCCACAGCCAACAGCAGTTCTCACCCTGGGCCTGTTTTCCAATCCCCATGCTCCAGCTCCCAGCCCCCTTGCACACCTGTGAAAACACATCTCAGTCTAGGGCACACAGGGGCATCATATGGACCCTCTGTGTATTTCTCACTCTGTCATATCTGCTACAGCCTCAAATGCTTCCCTTCTGTCCCAGTGGATTCCTCTATTGCAAAGGGGATTTCCCTGAATTTGGAAATTTATCCTCTATTTCAGCTCCCCTGCCCCAGGGTGCAGGCCCCATCCCATTTCCTCACCTTCTCCTTCTCCCTTCTCTCTCTCTCTTTTTTTTCCTATTGTCCTATCCAGTTATGCAGTGATCTTTATAGTCCTTTCTCATGTCCAAGGTCTTCTGCTAGTGTTCAGCTGGTGTTCTGTGAAAATTGTTGCATCTATAGATGTATTCCTGATGCATCCATGGAGAGAAATGAGCTCCACATCCTTCTATTCCACTGCAATCTTAACTTCTTTCAAATATTATATTTTAATTCAATTTTCTCAGTATTGAAATTATTTTCATACATGTATTAAAATTAACTACATTCTGATTATTTTTGCACTTCCCAATTTTGAAGAATCAATAGATAATCTAACTTGTGCAGTCTGAAATCTGTAGGCTGGATTGTAATTCTTTTTTTTTTTTTTTTAATTTGGACTATTCTGAACAAAAAATTATTAGAATTTTAAGAAAATGAAATTCAATATGGATTTATTAAGCACATATTCAGTGGTAGGTACAGCCCTAGGTCCCATGGCAGAGATTCTAAAAATAACATTTAATACTGTACTAGATGCCTTTACAAGTTTACCACCAAGTAGGAGAAATAAGATAATCACATAAATAATAGGAAACAAAACATCTTAAAAATATGCAAGCCTGAAATATAGGCTGAAAAGAGAGAGACACTCATTCAGTGACAAACAGACAGATTTCATGAAAGGAGTGATGTTTGGTGGCTAGTCATAGAATATTAAGAGGAGATTTAGTGCAGGAGAGGTGCTTACAGAAGTAGGGGATGCAGAGAGCAGGTGCAGTGATGAGAAAAATAAAGACCAGTTTGGGGAATGGGGAGTAAATCAGTAGGCTGCTAGAATATTTTTGAAATAAAGGTCATATGAGTCCATTCTTAATAATATTTTGCCATATTTTACCACGTTTTTCATGTTTGCATATGCATATTTGCCATGTTTACATGTTACTTCTTTTTAAAACTATTTTAATATTATTGCACTATACACTTTCTTGCTTAAATGCATTTGCTTTTGAAATATACTTATAATGATTTTCAAAATCTCATGAATAGAGCATACTTTTAAAAATTTAACATAATTAAAAATGTTATTAATTTAAAAATAGTAAATTTAGAATAAATGACAAGCTATAATCTACAAATAATTACCAGACCTAATTTGATACTGACCAAGGTTCTTGGTTTTGCCCAATAAATAAAAATAGACTAGAGGCCATACAAGAAATTCAGGAGAAGCTTTATTAGGGACCTTGCTGCAACAGAGGGGAACAAGAACAGTCAAGAGTTTCCCTTGCTTGCTTGCTCCCTGGCGGGGGAGGGGGGTGCACTTGTTCTTTATATGGGGCGAGGAAAGTGGTAAGTCCAGGAGTTGGGGCAGAAGGGTGGTTTAGGTGGTTTGTCAACACCTCATGCAGTGTTGTGTGCAGGGGCATGCACAGTGCCCTGTTTTTGCTCCAGGCTTTTCAAAAGTGGAATTGGGTATTTTGGTCTCTTTGTATCTTTTGTCCATAATTTTGCCCCAACTGCACATACACAGAGTTATTTTTAGTCCCATCTAGTTTCTGCATATTTTGTTGCTTGAGGAGAGGTTTGTCCAGGTGCAAGCATTGCAGCACTTCAGCAAAGAGTCCCAGATCCCAGGTCTGTCTCACATTAATTTATAAAAATGAATATATGAACTCTACTTCTTCATAAAGATAATGAAATGTTTTATGGTTAGTTGGAAACAAAAAGATATTTCATAATGCTTAGTTTAGATTGGGAGTTTAGGGTTGACATGTACACACTGCTATATTTAAAATAGATAACCAAACAGAACCTACTGTATAGCAGCAGGGAACTCTGCTCAGTATTCCATAATAACCTAAATGGGAAAAGAATTTGAAAATTTGCTGTAACCTGAAACTAACAGAATATTGTTAATCAACTGTACTCCAATATAAAATAAAAATTAAAAGAAACAAAAATTTTAAAAAATACAGATATAAGTTCTATATAAACAAAATGACTCAGCAGCTAGTTGAAAAGGGCACAACATTTTAATTACCTTCCCTAAAAGCTTGGAATACTGAGTATTTATTTTTAAAGAAAATATTTATTGGGTGCATATTCCAAAAATGACATCTTTTCAATGATTTTTATAAGCTGACATATCAATGCAATTGATATTGTCTGATAGAAAAGCATTAGAGCAAGCTGTGTAGAGTATGACTGAGGGAAATATTGAGAGAGTTATCTAGGTTGCTACCTTTTCCTTGGGCTGCTTACAGCCAAAGATTCAGGCCCCAGGTTGGCCATGTCCCTCAAAACTCTCCCTTTGAGGTGAGAATCCAGCTAACTTTTTGATAAAGGGGTAGGAGATTGTAAGGGCAGGAGGGAGAATAGAAGCTAATGCTTTGGTTTCTGGATCCTTCTGATAAATGGTTTCTTAGGCTTTAAACTGAAGAGCAAACTGTAAGCTTTTGCACAGCAAATGAAACTATATAAGTGAGATGAAAAGACAACCCTCAGTATGGGAGAAAATACTTGCAAACAAATCAACAAAGGATTAATCTTCAAAATATATAAACTGTTCGTGCAGCTCAATATCAAACAAACAAACAAACAAACAACCCAATCAAAAAAACTTGGGCAGAAGACCTAAATAGACATTTCTCCAAAGAAGACATATGGATGGCCAAGAGGCATATGCAAAGCTGCTCACCATCACTAATTATTAGATAAATACAAATCAAAACTACAATGAGGTATCACCTCACACCAATTAGAATGGGCATCATCAGAAAATCTACAAACAGTAAATGCTGGAAAGGGTGTGGAGAAAAGGGAACACTCTTGCACTGTTGGTGGGAATGTAAATTGATACAGCCACTATGTAGAACACTATGAAGATTCCTTGCAAAACTAAAAATAGAGATACCATATGACCCAGGAATCCCACTGCTGGGCATATACCCAGAGAACACCATAATTCAAAAAGACACCTACACGGTAATGCTCATTGCAGCAGTATTTACAATAGCCAGGACATGGAAGCAACCTAAATGTCCATCAACAGATGAATGGATAGAGAAGATCTCGTACATATATGCAATGGAATATTACTCAGCTGTAAAAAGGAATGAAATTTGGACATTTGTAGAGACAAGGATGGACCTAGAGACTGTCATACAGAGTGAAGTAAGTCAGAAAGGGAAAAACAAATATTGTATATTAACACATATATGTAGAATCTAGAAAAATGGTACAGATCAACTGGTTTGCAAGGCAGAAATAGAGACACAGTTGTAGAGAACAAACATATGGACACCAAGTGGGGAAAGTGGTGGGGGATTGGGGTGGGATGAATTGGGAGATGGAGATTGCCATCTATACATAACTAATAAGAAAAAAATCAAATTGTACATTTTAAATATATGCAGTTTATTTTACCTCAATAAAAATTGTTAAAAAAAAAAGATCTACCTGTAAGAACAGCATAAGTGTTAACACAAGATAAGCATGTGACACATGGAGTTAAAGCACCATATACATATATGTATATATGTCTATATAATATTTGCCAAATTCTTATGTTTATTTCCCATGTTCTACACATTGACAGATATTTGAAATAATGAATCCTATGTCTAGATAAACCTTTATTTGTATTATATAATTTCATAATTGACACATTAAATAGAGTTCAATAATCTATTAAAAATTTATTGAAGTGTAGTTGATTTATAATGTGTTAGTTTCTGGTGTATAGCAATAACCTTTATCTGTGAAAGAGAAGTGACAAATTAAAGTGATAGTCACACACTACTACCTATGGTTCATAGGGGGATTGGGAGCCAGGGAGGTGAGTCAGCATTGGTCCTTTTTTGGCTGGTCCCTCTTGTTGCTCTATTCCTACCTCAGTCTCTCCCTCAACTGGATTATATGATGAAAGCAATTTGTGGTTATTAGAACTAGCATACCTATTAATATAACATAGCAGAACGTGAGAAAATAATCTGGGATATTTACCCAGGCAGGAGGCAAAGGAGGAAGCAGGTGAAGGAGGAAGAGTGTCAAGATGTAGCTGACATTCTGAGTTAAGCATTTTGAGAATAAGGGAGAAGCAGAGGACACCAAGGGTGCATTTAAATGAATATTTATTCTTTATTCAAACTCTGGACTGAAGAATGGAGGCTAGAAAAGTTATATGATCTTCTTCTATTCCCTCAGAATTATATAATTTGTATCAAACTTTGTACCTGCAATAAAGTGGACAATAAGTCGAAGCATTAGCATATCTTTTGATGTCATTGCATATTGTTTTTTTGCAATGCTCCCTTTGAATATATCTCACCTTCACTTGTGGTGTCTTCACCAGGATACTTCACCACAGGTTGCTGATATTATTGTACTCATAATCTCAAAAACTTCCATCCCCCATGATACTTAGACTCTAACTATAACAGATAGGAATTATCTAAATAATTAGATTCCACATAAAATCACAGTTCCAGAAACTAACATAGCATAATATAAATCAATTCTAATAATAATTACTAATTTTATGTCACATAAATATTTACAAATAATATTCATATGTTATCTCATATGAAACAATGACCCTGTGATGAATATATTATTACTATTTTACATTAATCAGCTGAGGATCAGAAAAAAATAATTAAACTATACAATATGAAACAACTTGGTAGTCACAGGGCAGGCATTTTAACTTGGGTCTAATTTCCAGGCTCATGCTCTTTCTTTTGCACAATATTGCAGGTCTGAATTGTAATTTATATAGCAAAAGATAACTAACACACACATTTTGACATTGCAAACTATAACTGAAGTACTGTTTATATGAACATTGTATAAGTGAACAGTATTTCCCTACTCAATTATGTTTACCATGGCTTTCTGAGCTCCCAAGAAGGCCATCAAAACAGATATGTTTATCAAGGAAAGCTGAGTTTATTCTTACTGTGTTAAGGGAAGCAATCACCTTCATAATATTGGTAACTCCTTAAAAGTGGAAGTCAAAGACATGCTATTTATAAAATTTTATTTAAGATGAGTCTTTCTGTGTAAGGTATATGACTTGGATTTGGTAAAGTTCATGTTACAATATTAAGCATATCTTTGAAGAGTAACCAGTTTGTTGATGAGACGAGTTGAGCTCTTTACTATTCTGAGAAAGGAGCATTTGTGGGATGAAAACAAGTTGAGTAGTCTCTTCTTTGAATAAATGAATTTCAAGAAATTCCTGAAATGGCAGGTTTATTTGCAACTTTGTCTTCCTAGGTAAGAATTTCCTGGAGTGGTAAAGTCATGTCAAGTTAGATTGTCAAACACTAAGCTGAGTGGATACAGGTGTTTAATTTCTTCCATAAAGTGCACACAAAACTATGATGACTCTCAAAAATAGAAGACAGGAAAAGAGAAAAGATGGCAACAAAGTAGAGGGATGTGGAATGCATCCCTCTCTGCAGATTCACTGGGAATGCACCAAAAGACATAATAATTCCCACAGAGAACCAACTGAACACCAGCAGATGACCTTGGACACCAGAAAGGACTGCAAGGATCCCAACATAACCAGTAGGGAGGCATCTATGATGGCTCAAAGAGGAGGAAGCAGCTGAGCTGTGGCAGATGGGAGGGAGTGAGAAAAACACAGGAGGGTATGCATCACTGCTCAGCATTCCTGGACTGAGACATTGATTCACAGCTGAATAGAGGGTCCATGAGTGGGAGCGTGGGAATGGGAGAACTGGTTCAGGGTGAGAAACATTGCTGCCAGTAAGGAGATGGACCAAGAGGACAGGAGGGAAGAGGTCTGCAGTGAGGAGTGCCTGCCCCAGAGAGCTGCCCAGCCATGATGGCAGCTGGATGCTGCAGGCTCATGGGTGGGGAAAAGGAGTTGCAGTCATAGCCTCTCTCTTTCAGTGTGTGCAATGGGCAGAGGAGGGGCCCCTATGGGCCACATAAGGCACTCAGGGATAACAAGTACCCTCAGGGCCTTGGGCAGGGCTAGCTTAAAGCCCTGGCAGGCAGCCAAGAGCAGGCTTAGAGCACCAGCAGCAGGGAGGCAGCCAAGAACAAAAAAACCCAGAGAGAGGCCCAAATCTGAGACATTCTGTTTACATCTTAGCCACCAGCGTTCCTCTGCAACAGGCAACTCCAAGCCTGACTGAAATGACAGTGTGCCACTGTTCACTCACTCCCAAGGGAAGGATCCACTATTGTACCCTCTCCCTTCCCACACAACAGCACTTACAGATGAACAATAAAGCAAGCTCTGCTGGTCACAGAATAATACAGAAAACCCAAGGTGGGTAGAAGGACATTTATAGCTGAGACTCTAAGGAAACAGAAATATTAGTATCAATTCTATTTAACTGGTCCATTCTGGGATCAGTTTTAGTTTTGTTTTTTTTTTCTTTGTTAATTATGATCTTAGTCCTAAGGGATCTACAAGGTTTATAACATTTTTTATTCTGTTTTTTATTCTATTATGATTTTTAGCTTTTTCATATACTTCTATTTCTAGCTAAGCTTTGTAGTATGGACTATATATATCTCCTACCTTTCTTTCATCTCTATCTTTTATACATTTCTATTTCTTTCTTTTTCTTTGCATATTTCCAGGCACACTATGCTCCTCTGTTGCCCTGTCTTCCATCCTTTTTTAGTTTATTTTATATTAACATAATTATAAGCAACACTATTGATCTCCTCAGGCTCCTTGCTCTATTCTCCAGATGACACACCACCTTGGTATTTAACATTAGGTTTTGTCTTTATCTTAGTTCCTAGTATAATTGTCTAATTTCATTCTGAGAATCTCCATTCTGTCTGGTGGTAATCTAGCTCTTTTTTATATTTGATCCTAGCTTTCAATATCTCCCTGGATTTGTGTTTGAGTGTGTAAGGTGTTACTTGTTTGTTTGTTTGTTTTTGCATTTGTTTCTGTCTTGTTCTGTTTTGGTTTTCAATTTCTGTTGGCTCACTCTTTGAATATCTGATAGCATACTGGGGTTCTTCTTTCAGATCTTTCTAGTGCCTTATGTTCTATTGGATTCAGTAATTGTGTGTCTTATACATGTATGTGTTTCCTAGACGTAGTATTTGTTTGAGCCAAAACTCTGCCATTAGTCTGGGGCTTGGAGAGTCTTCTTTAAATCCCTCTGTTGCTGGGACAAGCAACTCCTGAAGTTTGGACTACCATGAGGAAACAAAGAAACACCATGCAGGCAAAGGAACAGGAAAAACCCCCACAAGACCAAATAAATGAAGAGGAAATATGAAAAATCCCTGAAAAAGAATTCAGAGTAATGAGAGTAAAAATGATATAAAATCTCAATAACAAAATACAGAAAGTACAAGAAACAGTTCATAAGAACTCAGAATAACTAAAGAACAAATGAACAGCAGAAGAACGAGTAAGTGAGCTGGAAGATAGAATGGGGGAAATAACTTCTGTAGAGCAGGAAAAAGAAAAAAGAATAAAAAGAATAGAAGACCGTCTCAGAGACCTCAGTGATAATATTAAGCATACCAACCTTCGAATCATAGCCATCCCAGAAGCAGAAGAAAAAAAGAAAGGGTCTGAGAAAATATTTGAAGAGGTTATAGTGGAAAACTTCCCCAACATGGGAAAGGAAATAATTAACCAAATCAAAGAAGCACAGAGAGTCCCATACAGAATAAACCCAAGGAGAAATACAACAAGGCACATATTAATCAAACTAATGAAAATTAAACTCAAAGAAAATATATTAAAAACAGCAAGAGAAAAGCAACAAATAACATATAAGGGAAAACCCATCAGGATAACAGCTGACCTTTCTACAGAAACTCTGCAGGCCAGACGGGAATGTCAGGATATACTGAAAGTCCTGAAAGAGAAAAACCTACAGCCAATAATACTTTATCCAGGAAGAATCTCATTCAGATTTGATGGAGAAAACAAAAGTTTTACAGACAAGCAAAAGTTAAGAGAATTCAGCACCACCAAACCAACCTTACAACAATTGCTAAAGGCACTTTTCTAAGTAGGAAACACAAGAGAAGGAAAACACCTACAAAAACAAACCCAAAACAATTAAGAAAATGGTAATCGGAACACACGTCATTAATCAACTTAAATGCAAATGGATTAAATGTTCCAACCAAAAGACACAGACTGGCTGAATGGATACAAAAACAAGACCTTTCTATATGCTGCCTGCAAGAAACCCACTTCAGACCAAGGGATACTTATAGACCAAAAGTAAAGGGATGGAAAACGATATTCAATGAAAATGGAAGTCAAAAGAGAGCTGGAGTAGTAATACTCATATCAGACAAATTAGACTTTAAAGTAAAGACAATTACAAGAGATAAGGAAGGACACTCCATAATGATCAAGGGATCCATCCAAGAAGAATATATCACAATGGTAAATATCTATGCACCCAACATAGAAGCACTTCAATACCTAAGGCAAATGCTAACATCCATAAAAGGGGAAATCAACAGTAACACAATAATAGTGGGAGACTTGAACACCCCACTAACATCAATGGACAAATTATCTGAACAGAAAATAAAGACAGACAAGCTTTTAATGACACATTAGACCATCTTGACTTAATTGATATTTATAGGTCATTCCATCCAAAAACTACAGAATACACTTTCTTCTCAAGTGCACACGGAATATTATCCAGGATACTTCACAAATCAAACCTTGCTAAATTCAAGAAAAGTGAAATCATATCAAGCATCTTCTCAGACCACAATGTCATAAGACTAGATATCAATTACAGATAGAAAAGTGCAAAAAATACAAACGCATGGAGGCTAAACAATATGATATTAAACAACCAAGAAATCTCTACAGAAATCAAAAAGGAAATCAAAAAATATCTAGAAACAAACGACAATGAAAACACAACAACGCAAAACCTATGGAATGCAGCAAAAACAGTTCTAAGAGGGAAGTTTATAGCAATACAGTCCTACCTTAAGAAACAAGAAAAATATTGAATAAACAACCTAACCTTACACCTAAAACAATTAGAAAAAGAAGAACAAAGAAACCCCAAAGTGAACAGTAGGAGAGAAATCATAAAGATCAGAGCAGAAATAAATGAAAACAAAGGAAGGAAGCAATAGCAAAAATTAATGAAACTAAAAGCTGGTTCTTTGAGAAGATAAAAAAAAAAAGATAAACCATTAGGTAGACTCATCAAGAAAAACAGGGAGAAGATGTAAATCAACAGAATTAGAAATGAGAAATGAGAAATAACAACAGACACCTCAGAAATACAAAAGATCATGAGAGACTACTACAAACAACTATATGCCAATAAATTGGATAACCTGGTAGAAATGGATAAGTTCTTAGAAAATACAATCTTCCAACACTGAACCAGGAAGAAATAGAAACTATGAACAGACCAATCACAAGTACTGAAATTGAGATGTGATTTAAAATCTCCCAAAAAACAAGAGCCCAGTGCCAGATGGTTTGACAGGCAAATTCTATCAAACATTTAGAGAAGAGCTAACACCTATCCTTCTCAAACTCTTCCAAAATAGATCAGAAGGAGGAACACTCCCAAACTCATTCTATGAGGCCACCATCACACTGATACCAGAACAAGGCAAAGATGTCACGTACAAAAAAGAAAATTACAGGCTAATATCACTGATGAACATAGATGCAAAAATCCTCAACAAAATGCTAGCTAACAGAATCCAACAGCACGATAAAAAAATCATACACCATGATCAAGTGGGGTTTATTCCTGGAATGCAAGGAACCTTCAATACACGCAAATCAATCAACATGATACATCATATCAACAAATTAAAGGATAAAATCCATATGATAATCTCAATAGATACAGAAAAGGCTTTTGACAAAATTCAACATCCATTTATGATAAAAGCTCTCCAGAAAAAGGGCATAGGAGGAAATTACCTCAACATAATAAAAGCCATGGATGAGAAACCTACAGCCAACGTCATTCTAAGTGGTGAAAAACTGAAATCATTCCCTCTTAGAATGGAACAAGGCAAGAGTGTGCACTCTCACCATTATTATTCAACATAGTTTTGGAAGTTTTAGCCACAGCAATCAGAGAAGAAAAAGAAATAAAAGGAATGCAAATTGGAAAATAAGTAAAATTGTCACTCTTTGCAGATGACATGATATTATACAAAAATCCCAAAAGACTCTACCAGAAAACTGCTAGTACTAATTGATAAATTTAGTAAAGCAGCAAGATACAAAATCAATGCCCCGAAATCTCTTGCATTCCTATACACTAACAACAGAAGAGCAAAAAGAGAAATTAAGGAAACTCTCCTTTACCATTGCAACAAAAAGAATAAAATACTTAGGAATATACCTGCCTAAGGAGGCAAAAGGTCTGTATGCAGAAAACTTTAAGACACTCATGAAAGAAATCAAAGACGACATAAACAGATGGAGGGACATACCATGTTCTTGGATTGGAAGAATCAACATCGTGAAAATGACTGTACTACCCAAAGCAATTTACACATTCAATGCAATCCTTATCAAATTACTGACTGCATTTTTCATAGATTTAGAGCAAGCATTTTTATGATTTGTATGGAAATGCAAAAGACCCCGAATAGCCAAAGCAATCTTGAGAAGGAAAAATGGAGTTGGTAGACAGGCTTCCTGACTTCAAACTATACTACAAGGCCATAGTGAACAAGACATTATGGTACTGGCACAAAAACAGAAATATAGATCAATGGAACAGAATAGAGAACTCAGAGGTAAGCCCAAGAACATATGGGCACCTTATCTTTGACAAAGGAGGCACAAATATACAATGGAAAAAAGACAGCCTCTTCAGTAAGAGGTGCTGGGAAAACTGGATAGCTAAATGTAAAAGAATGAAATTAGAACACTTCCTAACATCATACACAAAAATAAACTCCAAATGGATAAAAGACCTAATTGTAAGGCCAGACAATCTTAAGCTACTAAAGGAAAACATAGGCAGAACACTCTATGACATCCATCAAAGCAAGGTCCTTTTTGACCCACCTCCTCAAATAATGGAAATAAAATCCAGAATAAACCAATGGGACCTCATGAAACTTAAAAGCTTTTGCATCATGAAAGAAACCATAAACAAGTTAAGAAGGCACCACTCAGAATGGGAAAAAATATTTGCCAATGAAACAATTGACAAAGAATTAACCTCCAAAATATACAAGCAGCTAATGAAACTTAATACCAAAAAAGCAAATAACCGAATCTACAAATGGGCAGAAGACCTAAATAGACATTTCTCCAAAGAAGACATACAGATGGCCAACAAACACATGAAAAGGTGTTCAACATCATTCATCATCAGAGAAATGCAAGTCAAAACCACAATGAGGTATCACCTCACACTGATCAGAATGGCCATCATCACAAAATCTAGAAACAACAAATGTTGGAGAGGGTGTGGAGAAAAGGGAACTCTCCTGCACTGTTGGTGGGAATGTAAGCTGGTACAGCCACTAAGGAAAACAGTTTGGAGGTTCTTTGAAAAATTAAAAATAACACTACCATATGATCCAGTGATCCCACTACTGGGCATAAAGCCAGAAAAAAACATAATCCCAAAAGAAAAATGTACCATAATATTTATTGCAACACTATTTACAATAGGCAGGACATGGAAGCAACCTAAATGCCCATGAACAAATGAATGGACAAAGAAGATGTGGCATATATATACAATGGAATATTACTCAGCTATAAAAAGGAATGAGATGGAGCTATATATAATGAGGTGGATAGACCTACAATCTGCTAAACAGAGTGAAGTAAGCCAGAAAAAGACAAATATTGTATGCTAACTCATGTATACAGAATCTAAAAATGGTACTGATGAACTCAGTGACAAAACAAGAATAAGGATGCAGATGCAGAGAATGGACTGGAAAACTCAAGGTTTGGGGGGGTGGGGGGTGAAGGGGAAGCTGAGACGAAGTGAGAGAGTAGCATAGACATATATATATATCTACCAACAGTAAAATAGTCAGTGGGAAGTTGCTGTATAACAAAAGAAGATCAACTCAATGATGGATGATGCCTTAAAGGATTGGGACAGGGAGGGGGAGTCAAGGGAGGGAGGGAATATGGGGATATATGTATAAATACAGATGATTGACCTTGGTATACCTCAAAAACTGTTACAAGAGTGTAAAGCAATTATATCCCAATTAAAAAAAAATAGAAGACAGGGAATTCAACTTTCGCTCATTATCTGGCTCAAGGTAGCATTTAATATTTGTTTTGAGTAAATTAAGTAACCAGTAAATTAATACAAATTGATAAAACAGGGCTTCCTAAAATGTATTCCAAGCAATATTGTTTCCTACATGACACTTTGGACAAAAGGTGTACTGAGGTAAATAGGCTTGTAAAGTATTGCATTCTATATCATTTTATTAATGAGTCAAAATATCCATAACACTGGAGTCTTTGACTGTATTGCCCTGCAGTAAAATGAAGCAGTCCTTTTTAGTATTATATAGAGTGATAAGGCCAGTGGCGATCTAAAAATGTCTGGTTTCGAATTTGAAAATATAGTGTAAAGTGAAATATCTAAGGATGTGAGAGAGTGGAAGAGATAAAGAGAGGAGAAGGAAAAGAAAAAGTATGAGAAAAAGACAAGAGGAAAGAAGGAACCTGTGAGCTAAATTCAGTTCTAGGAATAAGAAGGTAGGTAAGATGCATAGTCTTCTATTAAGTGAAACTGTCTTTCTATGTTAACCTTTTGTTTTCAAATTTACTTGAATAGTGAATGAGATAACTATATATTTTATTATCTACACTAGGACACTGGAGTGTGAAAGGAGGCTCTGCCCAATTATAACTGGGGGATATGCATAAACTGTAACTATCTTGTGAAAACCACAATGTATGATTACCCTACACTTTTTTATACACTGCACATTCAGAGTACATATTACAAGTCACAATCTTGAGGAATGCTGAGTATGATCGAAGTTGTATCTTAGAAGTGACCCCCATAAGATTTCTATAAGGATTACTATAGCTTTGAGGATCATTGATTACATTCTTGTCTCTAACACCAAATCAACTTAGCTGACCTAAGTTACTCCAGAAGAACTTCTAGAATATTTATGTAAGCATTCTATGTATCAATAGGCAAAGAAAAAGGAAGTACCAGTTATGATTTCTTGGCAATTGTATTATTTTATTTTCATAAAATGTAAGTTTTTTTCATAAACTAATGGCAACCCATGAAGTAACAATGGATAGTCAGATAGAAACAGTTAGGAAAGCTAAAATATTTGGGTCTTTATTGACATTTATTTTCTTTAGAGTCTCTTAGATCATCTACAATAAAGATCATCAAATCAAAAGGCATCAAAGCAAAATAGATAAGGAAACAAGGAAAGCATGGAAGTAGAATATTAGGGAGATGAAGGGACTAGGGCCCTCTGTGAAAAGGCAGCTACTATTTAGCTCCAGATTACTGTTGTCATGCAGGAATGTAATACAAATACTTACAGATATTCTAAATTTTCAGAAAAGATGAATATTTCATTTTATTGTTATTACCCACTAAAAAATAGTGGCCCAATTTTAACAACGAAGAGAGCATTGGTCAAATAAAACATCTTTATAACAATCTGGGTTTGTGGGCCTCTAATTTTCAAACTTTTATGCAAAGATTGATTAGTCTTATTAAATAAGTAAACAATCATATATTGTTTTTATCAAAGTTAGTCTTGCTTCTTGTGAAGAGAGGTGATATCTGCTAACTGAATTTAGTGTGCTAATTATTTTGCAATATACACATGTATTAAATCATTATGTTGTACACCTTAAACTTATACATTGTTATATGTCAATTATACCACAATAGAAGTGGGGAAAAAAAGACATCTTATCAAAACCAAAGTTACTCTTATTTCACATCACAGTTATATTCTTTGGGGTGCAGGGAATTGGCCTTAAAACTACTGTATCTGCCACACTAATAGATGGAAATGTAGTAAGAACTGAATGAATATTCATCGTTTGATTAAGGTCAAGATGCAGAGTTGCAAATATTCAGGTAACACATGATACAGATTGCCTCATTCAGGAGGGGACCTGGTCCCATTTCAGATTTCTCTATAATGATTACATGTTCATTGTCAAGATTGCATACATTTAAAGGAAAAGTTAACAATATAGTGTTTTAGAAAAAAAAATATGGATAACTCATGGTGCAGAACTATTATTTTATTTTTTTTTATTTAGTTTCATGTTAGCTGTCTGTCACCTCTTGCCTTAATTCACAGAACGGGTAAGCTCACAGCATTTTGACTCACTTTGCATTTCTACATAATTTCATAGCTATTTGATTGAGATGAGGGATTGTGAAAAATGCTACCATGTCTCAGTGATACCATGTCTCAAAGTTTTGTTCACAAAAACTTTTGGCCATACTGCTGTTACTTGACCTACTTTTATTATGTTCATGTTCTGCCCCTATAAACTGTCCTGTCTTGTGGCCACTCTCCCTCCTTTTGTCCATATGGAAGATGACCTACAGAGTAATAAGAAAACCAGCAGAAAGCAGGGGGCCTATATGGCAGGAGGAGCCATATAGGAGCAGCAGGAGACGGCTGACAAATCACAAAAGTTTTGGAGAAATTGATTTTGCTCTTTCTTGATCTTCTTAATAATATATTACTGCCATGTAATCTATCTTTAATAACAGAAGAAGAGTAACGGTACACAAAAGTGGGGCAAAAAAGGAAGTTTGGGAATGTCTCTTATTCTCCCTCTCAAGCAGTTATCTCTATGAAATGTGCAATAATAGGGATTCTTTGCATTTGAGACTAATTCCACCTAATGTTATTGATGGGGGCACAGCAATAATATTTGTTTTATGGTCATTTATTCATTTTTCCTTCAATTAAAAAAGAAAAGTTCTTTAAAAGACAACTGCAACCAAGCTAAAGGAGCCAGAGAGAGAAATTAAAAATAAGAATAATAGCTCAAATGCAGAGAACTGGATGCTGTGGTAAATGGCAGCGTCTCTCTTTCTTTCTTTTCTTTTTTTCCCTGCCACACAGCATGCTGTATCTTAGATCCCTGACCACTGACTGAACCCAGGCCCTTGGCAGTGAGAACACAGATTCCAAACAACTGGCTCACGAGGTAATTCACTGTGGGCTTCTTGTCTTTATTTAAATGTTTTAATTAATAGAATTAAAATAGGATTAATAGCTTTGTCTTCCCTCTCTAAACAAAAAAAGCAATTAGTGTTCAGTAAAACTTTTAAAAAATATCCTGATTCACAGTCTCACATTCCCTAGGTGTGCTTTATGTTGTGTGTGCTTATGTATATCATAGAACAATGTTACTAAGCTGACATTTTTACACATGGTTGGGCCAGCTGAAGGGATTTAGTCCCCACTTGACATGCACTGTAAAGACAGCCCATCCCACTTGCACCAGGAGCTTGGTAAAAGGTGAAAGACAAAGAAATTAAAGGTTTTCTATTTTCTAACCAAAGCGTCTTTAACCATTAGGGGCTCACTGCCCAAAGAAGTTTCCAATGTACAAAATTCTAAGCATTCAATCAACTTATTTTTAGCTCTGATGATTTTTCTTCTCCATCTTGCCCCTATTGTATAAAGGATATATTTCATTATATGATTCTGCATCTTAGTATTGTTCCAGTATATTCTATTATCCTCATCTATGGTCTTTTAACTGACTTTCCTTTTTGCTTCTTTTACTGCAGTTTATATTATATTGTTCTAATTTTCTTGCTTTTTACATATTCTCATCTTATTCTTTTTTTAATTTTATACTTTTGAAAACATTCCTACACATAATGATTTTAAATTATTTTATTCTTAGTTTTTGGGGACTAAATTTTATTACTCATCATTCATCCAATTTATTTTTTAAATTTTATTTCTTAAAAAGTTTTATAAAATTATTGACTATTTTACTCATTCTTTATTTATACTTTTGTTTTTAACCTCTACTATTAGTTTTATTTCTCATTTTATTGATTTTATAATAATCTACAAATATATATACTTCTCTCAACCCAATTTTAATTCTTTTTTTTTTAAATTGGGTTGCCCCCATCAACCATCCACCCACCTGCCCAATGCCCCACTCCCCCACCCCACTGCATACCATCAGGCCCCACCAATTGTGGCTGCCAGTCCTGGCCAACCACCCACCCACTGCCGCTAATGGTCCTGTGTGTAAGGCAAGTCATTGGCCACATCCTCTCAGCAGCAGGTGAAGCCCACCAACACCAAGGTTCCCACATTCAGGACCAACTTCCTGGGGAGAACACATGGCACACCTCAGTCTCATGCTGACCTCTGCTGCTACAAGTACTCCTGCAGATTTCAATTAGACTGCCATATCCCTGCATCCCCCTGACATGAAGTTGCAAGTGAGCCCCAATCACCCTCTCATCCCCCCCCCCATTGCCTGGTCAGGAACTGACTCCTGAGAGCAACCCACATGCAAAGAAGGGACCAAAGGCAAAACTGATCCTTAAGGATTGCAGGACTAAAGAAGAGAAAGGAAAGCAGCCACAGGAGGAGAAAATTTAATATCTACAATAGGCTTGATAGACCCTGCATCTGTGGATCACAGATGTTAGTGTTTCTGCAATAGAGACTGTAGACATAGGGGGCAACTGGGCACTGTGGGGACAAGTACACACAGGACTAATACCAGATCACAGTCTGAGTTTTCCACAGTCCATTCTGAAGCAGGTGCAGAGCACTACCTAGAAGTATTGGAGGACTTCTTGGTATATTTGTCTTGTTTCTGGTCTTAGGTATTTGTTAGTTTAATCTTTATTGTATACACTTGTTTGTGGATTTGCTTGTAATTGGTATGAGTACTCCCTTCCTTCTTTACTCTCCTCTTTTTCTCTCCTCATTGATTTCTTTTCCTCTTCTGTTTTTGCAAGTGCAAGTGTGAACATCTCCTTGTGTGATTTTGACTGATTAGAGTTGCTTTTACCACCAGGTCTGGGGATATGTCTGTCCTTTCCACTTCTTCCCTTTTTTCATCCTTTTTTTCTCTTTGCTCTCCTTCCACCTTATTTTTCTCCATGCTGTGCAGCTTTCAGGGTCTTGGTGCCCCAGTGGGGGTCAAACCTGGACCTATGAGACAGCAGAGCAGATTCCAGGATGTTGGGCTACCAGAGAACTCTTGACCCCATGGAATATTAATCAGCAACTGTTCCCCCAGAGCTTTCATTCTCAACACCAAGCCCCAAATCCAAAACAAAGCCCAGCAAGCTGCAGTGCCTGATACCTTAAGCAAAGCAGAACAGAGACAAGAGAGATTACTACTAGGCAGCATAGGGAAAGGAGAAATAAAATACTATAAATTAGACAAAATGAGAAAACAAAGAAATACCTTGCAGGCAAAGGAGCAGGATAAAAAGCTACAAGACCAAATAAATGAAGAAAAAATTGGCAAATTATCTGAAAAAGAATTCAGAGTATTGATAGTAAAGATGATCCAAAATCTCAAAAACAAAAGAGAGAAATTACAAAAAAATAAATAAAAATACATTTAATTAGGACCTGGAAGAAATAAAGAGCAAACAAAGAGTAATGAAGAACATAATAACTGAAATTAAAAATACTCTAGATGGTAAAAACAGCAAAATAACTGAGGCAGAAGAATGAATATATGAGTTGGAAGATAGAATGGGGGCAATAACTGCCATAGTAGGAAAAAGAAAAAAGAATAAAAAGAACGGAGGAATGGCTCAGAGATCTCGGGGATAACATTAAGCATTTCAGATTCTAATCATAGGCATCCCAGAAGAAGAAGAAAAAAAGAAAGGGTCTGAGAAAATATTTGAGGAAATTAAAGTGAAAAATTTCCTCCACATGGGAAAGGAAATAGTACCAAACCCAAGAAGTGCAGAGAGTCCCATACAGAGTAAACCAAAGGAGAAACAACACACTGAGGCACATATTAATCAAACTAATGAAAATTAAACACAGAAAAAATATTAAAAGCAGCAAGAGAAAAGCAACAAATAACATAAAGGGAAAACCTAACAGGATAACAGCTGATCTCTCTGCAGAAACTCTGCAGGCCAGAAGTGAGTGGCAGGAGATAAAGTCTTGAAAGAGAAAAATCTAGAGCCAAGAATACTTAGCCCTGCAAGAATCCCATTTCAGATTTGATGGAGAAATTGAAAGCTTTGCAGACAAGCAAAAGTTAAGAGAATTCAGCACCACCAAACGAACCTTACAACAACTGCTAAAGGAACTCCTTTAGGCAGTAAGCACAAGAGAAGGAAAATAACTACAAAAACAGAGCCAAAACAAGTAATAAAATGGTAATGGGAGTATGCATGTCAATAATTACCTTAAATGTAAATGGATTAAGTACTCCAATGAAAAGACACAGAATGGCTGAGTGGATACAAAAGCAAGACCCTTACATATGCTGTCTAAAAGAAATCCACTTCAGACCTAGGGACACATACAGACTGAAAGTAAGGGGATGGAAATAGATATTCCATTGCAAATGGGAGTCAAAATAAAGCCAGAGGAGCAATACACATTACAGACAAATTAGGCCTTAAAGTAAAGACTATCACAAAAGACAAGGAAGGATACTACATAATGATCAAGGGATCAATCCAAGAAGAAGATATAACAATTGTAAATATCTATACACCCAACATAGGAGCACCTCAATATATAAGGCAAATGCTAACAGCCATAAAAGGGGAAATCAACAGTAACACAATAATAGTAGGAGACTTGAACACCCCACTTACATCAATGGACAGATCATCCAAACAGAAAATAAATAAGGACACACAAGCTTTAAATGACACATTAGACCATCTTGACTTCATTGATATTTATAGGACATTCCATCCAAAAACGACAGAATACACTTTCTTCTCAAGTGCACATGGGACATTTTCCAGGACAGATCACATCTTGCAGCATAAATCAAGCCTCAGTAAATTCAAGAAAATTGAAATAGTATCAAGCATCTTATCCGACCACAACATCATGAGATTAGATACCAATTACAGGACAAAAACTATGCAAAATACAAACACATGGAGGCTAAACAATATGATATTAAACAACCAAGAAGTCATGGCAGAAATCAAAGAGGAAAACAAAAAATACCTGGAAACAAATGCCAATGAAAACACGATGACCCAAAACCTATGGGACACAGCAGAAGCAACTCTAAGAGGGAACTGTATAGCAAAACAATCCTATCCTAAGCAACAAGAAAAGTTTTGAATAAACAACCTAAACTTACAATTAGAGAATGAAGAACAAAAAAACCGTGAGGTGAGCAGAAGGAAAGAAATCATAAAGATCAGATCAGAAATAAAGGAAAAAGATATGAATGAAACAATAGCAAAGATCAATAAAACTAAAAGCAGGTTCTTTGAGAAGATAAATAAAATTGACAAACCATTACCCAGATGCATCAGGAAAAAAAGGGAGAAGACGCAAATTAACAAAATTAGAAATGAAAAAGAAGTGAAAACTGACACCATAGAACTGCAAAAAATCATGAGAGACTACTACAAGCAACTATATGCCAAAAAATTGGATAACCTGAAAGAAATGGATAAATTGTTGGACAAGTACAATCTTCCAAGACTGAACCAGGAAGAAATAGAAATATGAACAGACCAATGACAAACACTGAAATTGAGACTGTGATTAAAAATCTCCCAAAAAACAAAAGCTTAGGGCCAGAGGTCTTCACAGGCAAATTCTATCAAACATTTAGAGAAGTGCTAACACCTATCCTTCTCAAACTCTTCCAAAATATAGCAGGAGGAGGAACACTCACAAACTTATTCTACGAGGCGACCATTACCCTCATATGAAAGGCAGACAAATATGTCACAAAAAAAGAAAATTGCAGGCCAATATCACTGATGAATATAAGTGCAAAAATCCTCAATGAAATGCCAGCAAAAAAAATCCAACAGCACATTAAAAAAGTTTGTAAACCATGATCAAGTGGGATTTATCCCTGGAATGCAAGGATTCTTCAATGTATGTAAATCAATCAATGTGATATATCATATTAACAAATTGAAGGATAACAACCATATGATCATCTCAATAGATGCAGAAAAAGCTTTGGACAAAATTCAACATCCATTGTTGATAAAAAAAACTCTCCAGAAAGTGGTAGTAGAAGGAAGTTACCCCAACATAATAAAAGCCATATTTGACCATCCAACAGCCAACATCATTATAAATGGTGAAAAACTGAAAGCATTCCTCTAAGGACAGGAACAAGACAAGGGTGCTCACTCTCACCACTATTATTAAATATAGTTTTGGAAGTTTTAGCCACTGCAATCAGAGAAGAAAAACAAATAAAAGAATCTATATTGGAAAAGAAGAAGTAAAACTGTCACTCTTTGCAGATGACATGATATTATGCTAGAAAACCCTAAAGAAGCTTCCAGAAAACTACTAGCACTAATTGATTAATTTAGTAAAGTAGCAGGACACAAAATTAATGCACAGAAATCTCTTGCACTCCCATACACTAACAATAAAATAGTAGAAAGAGAAAATGAGGAAATGATCCCATTTACCATTGCAATAAAAAGAATAAAATATCTAGGAATAAATCTGCATAAGGAGACAAAGAGCTGTATGCAGAAATTACAAGACACTCATGAAAGAAATCAAAGATGATACAAAATGATGGAGGTATATACCATGTTCCTGGATTGGAACAACATTGTGAAAATGACTCTACTACCCAAAGCAATTTACAAATTCAATGCAATCCCTATCAAATTACCAACAGCGTTTTTCACAGAAGTAGAACAAGAAATCTTACGGTGTGTATGGGAATGCAAAAGACCCTGAATAGCCAAAGCAATCTTAAGAAGGAAAGATGGAGTTGGTGGAATTAGGCTTCCTGACTTTAAACTATACTACAAGGCTAAAGTGATCAAGACAGTATGGTACTGGCACAGAAACAGATATATAGACCAATAGAACAGAATAGAGAGCCCAGAGATAAACCCACACACACATGAGCACCTTATCTTTGACAAAGGAGTCAAAAATATACAATGGAAAAAAGACAGCCTCTTCAGTAAGTGGTGCTGGGAAAATTGGACAGCTACTTGTAAATGAATTAAAATACAACACATCCTAACGCCATCCACAAAAATAAACTCAAAATGAATTAAAGAGCTAAATATAAGGCCAGACACTATAAAACTTTTAGAGGAAAATATAGGAAGAACATTCTATGACATACATCAAAGCAATATCCGTTTTGACCAACCTCCTAGAGTAATGAAAATAAAAACAAAAATAAGTGGGACCTAATGAAACTTCAAAGCTTCTGCACAGCAAAGGAAACTATAAGCAAGACCAAAAGACAACACTCAGAATAGGAGAAAATATTTGCAAAGGAATCAACTGACAAAGGATTAATCTCCAAAATATATAAACAGTTTATCCAGCTCAATATCAAAAAAACAAACAACCCAATCCAAAAATGGGCAGAAGACATAAATAGGCATTTCTCCAAAGAAGACATACGGATGGCCAAGAGGCACTTGTAAAGATGTTCAACATCACTAACTTAGAGAAATACAAATCAAAACTATAATGAGATGTCGCCTCACACCAATTAGAATGGGCATCATCAGAAAATCTACAAACAGTAAATGCTGGAGAGGGTGTGCACTGTTTATGGGAATGTAAATTGATACAGCCACTATGGAGAACAGTATGGAGTTTCCTTGCAAAACTAAAAATATAGTTACCATATGACCCAGCAATCCCACTACTAGGTATATACCGAGAGAAAACCGTAATGCAAAAAGACACATGCACCCCAGTATTCATTGCAGCACTATTTACAATAACCAGGTCATGGAAACAACCTAAATGCCCATCAACAGATGAATGGATAAAGAGGATATGGTACATATATACAATGAAATATTAGTCTACTGTAAAAAGGAATGAAATCGGGACATTTGTAGAGACATGGATGGACCTAGAGACTGTCATACCGAGTGAAGTAAGTCAAAAAGTGAAAAACGAATATCATATAGTAATACATATATGCGGAATCTAGAAAAATGGTGCAGATTAACTGATTTGCAAGGCAGAAATGGAGACACAGATGTACAGAACATACATATGGACACCAAATGGGGGAAGTGATAGGGGGACTGGATTGGAATGAATTTGGAGATTGAGATTGCCATATATACACTACTATTAAGAAAAAAAAAACTAATTGTACACTTTAAATATATGCAGTTTATTGTATATCATTTATATCTCAATAAAAGTTCTTAAAAATAAAACATAATGTTATTTATTCATAGGTAAAAGTAACATTTATTTAAACAGAGGAAGGAAATTTGGATAGATGATAGATAGATAGATAGATAGATAGATAGATAGATAGATAGATAGATGATAGATGATAGTGTTCATAGTTAAATATAGGCTTCCACTAAGGCCACTCTAAACTCGGCTGAATAATCACTGAGGTGAGATATATGATAATACTCTTATATTTTGGTAGTATGTAGTTTCCCTGTAACATGGGCATGCTTTTATTAAGTATTTTCTCCCTTCCACCTCTCCCAGTTGGTTGGTAGAAGTATAAGTGTAGTAGCCATCCAGATTGTTTCAATCCTTGTTCTGTCACGTTATAGATTCAGGACCTCAGTGTTTTCATCTGTAAAATGGAGAGAGCAGTCATGTCATTTTACACAAAATGTAGTTGTGCATGTACATTGCTTAGCACAGTGTCTGGTATTAGTAAATGCTATTCAATCTGAGGAAACTTTCTCTGAAACTATTAAAGATTAGGAGCACTGCCAATTCAAGAACATTTTTTGAAGGGAAACAACCTATAAGTGAGAGGACATTCCTCTCAACTTACAAATAACACTAAGAAGTTCTAGAATTTTAGCACAGCGTGCATGGGATCTGGGTATTTATTATGTCTGTATAGTGGTGACAACTGTCATAGACTACATATTATTTACACTCTATCTACTAATCCTTATTTATAGATATTTTAGATCTTGTGGAATAGAACTATTTTTGTCTCTCTAACTTTGGCAGGGCTCTTTTGGTGGATTGGTGCTGACAAATACTTCTCAGCCTGAGATGCTTGTCTGCTTGTCCATTGGGACATGTGGGGGCTGGGTGCAGAGGCTTGGGCTTTAGAGGTCAGACCCCAGGGAGAGGAGTGGGGTTGGCGGTATGATGACAGCCTAGGGGTCTAGCTGGGAGGGAGTCTGGGCCTGATGGAGAGGCAGGAGACCTTTGTTTCTGAGTGCTTGAGAAGCAGCCTACCATAGGAACTTCCTGCTTTGCATGCTCACAGACTGCAGGACAACACCTACTTGAGTGCCACCATGAGCCATGGCCATTATATCAGATCACAGAGCCTGCCTCCATGGCCGCTAAGGGTCCTGTGTGCAAGGCAGGTCACTATCCACACCCTCTCAGCAGCCAGTGCAGTCTGCCACCACCAAGGGTCCCATGTTCCTGGACTAACTTCCCTGGGAGAATTCATGGAGCACCTCAGGCTCATGCCAACCTCTGCTGCTTCAGGAACTCTCCACACATTTTGATTGAACTGCCATATCCGTCCCTGCCCCCTGGCCTGAATGAGCAAATGAGCCCCAGTCAGCCACTGCTTTCAGCCCCTCTTGCCTGGGCCAGGAACTGACACCTGAGAGTGGTGCACATACAGAGACAGGACCAAAATGAAAACTGAAGACTGGGGACTTTAGGATCAAAGAAGAGAAAGGGAAATAGATGCAGGAGGAGCAGATTAAATACCCAAAATCAGAAACAAAAAATACCCACAACTGACTTAGTAGACCCTGCATCTGTAGATTACATGAATAGATGAGTGTTCCTACAATTGAGGCTGTGGATTTTGGGGGCTACTGTAGAATTGGGGGCAAGTACACATGGAAGTAAGGCCAGATCAGAGTCTGAGCTGACACCACAGTGCCCACAGCAGATGCAGAGATCTACCTAGAAGTATTGGAAGTCTTCCTGGTTTGCTTTCCACTTTTGACTTGTTCCTGGTTCTATGTATTTGTTAGTTCAGTCTTTAGTGTATATTTTTGTATGAGGGGTTGTTTATTGGTTTGACTGCTATATTTTTTTGTTTTCTCTCCTTTTTTTTTTCTCCTCTTTTCTTCTCTTTTTGTGAGTATGTGTGTGTATGTCTCTTTGTGTGATTTTCTCTGTTTAGTTATGCTTTTACCAACTTGTCTTGGGTTTTTCTCTTTCTTCTTTCTTTTCTTTTATTTCCTTTCTTTCTTTCTTTCTTTCTTTCTTTCTTTCTTTCTTTCTTTCTTTCTTTCTTTCTTTCTTTCTTTCTTCTTCTTCTTCCTTTTCCTCTATGCTGTGCAGCTTGCATGGTCTTGGTGCCCTAGCCAGGGATGGGACCTGGACCTCTGAGGTGGGAGAGCTGAGTTCAGGATGTTGGACCACCAGAGGACTCCCAACCCCATGGAATATTAATCAGTGAGAGCTCTCCCAGAGGTCTCCACCTCAACATTAAGATCCAGCTCCACCCAACAGCCTGCAAGCTCCAACACTGGATGCCTCATGCCAAACAACTAGCAAGACAGGAATGCAACCCCACCCATTAGCAGACAGTCTATAGTCATACTTAGCTCACAGACTCCCCAACATACACCAGCAGACATGGCCCTGCACATCAGAAGGACAAGATCCAGCTCCACACACAAGAACACAGGCACCAGTCCCCCCACCAGGAAGCTTACACAAGCCACTGGACCAACCATCCCATTGGGGACAGACAACAGAATTAGGAGGAACTATGACCCTGCAGCCTGAGGAAAGGAGACCCCAAACATGGTGAGTTAAACAAAATGAGAAGACATATAAAGATGCAGCAGATGAAGGAACAAGGTAAAACCCCACAAGACCAAATAAATGAAGAAGAGAAAGGCAGTCTATCTGAAAAAAAAAAATTCAGATTAATGATGGTAAAGATTATCCAAGATCTCAGAAATAGTATGGAGGTACAGATGGAGAAAATAAATGTTTAACACGGAGCTAAAATAATGAAAGAGCAAACAAACAGTGATGAATAACACAATAGCTGAAATTAAAAATACTCCAGAAGTAATCAATAGTAAAATAACTGAGACAGAGGAACGGGTAAGTGACCTGGAGGATAGAATGGTGGAAATAACAGTCACAGAGCAGAATAAAGAAAAAAAAACATTATGAAAAGAATTGAGGACAGTCTTAGATACCTGTGGGACAGCATTAAACACAGCAACATTTGAATTATAGAGGTCACAGAAGAAAAGAAATACAAAGGGTCTGATAAAATATTTGAAGAGATTATAGTCAAAAACTTCTCTAACATGGGAAAAGAAATAGTCAATCAAGTCCAGAAAGTGCAGAGATTCCCATATGGGATAAACCCAAGGAGAAACACCCCAAGACACACATTAATCAAACTATCAAAAATTAAATATTGAAAGTAGCAAAGGAAAAGCAACAAATAACATACAAGGGAATCCGCATAAGGTTAACAGCTGATCTTTCAGCAGAAACTCTGCAGGCCAAAAGGGAGTGGTATGATATATTTAAAGTGATGAAAGGGAAAAATCTACAACCAAGAGATTTCTTCTTCTATACATTTTTTTAGTTTGTGATATTTGTTCATTTTTAATAGATTGTTCATATTTTCTCTTATAATTTATAGGAAATCTTTATGTAATTCAGACATTATTTCTTTGTTGTCATTGTGGGTTAGAAATGCTTTCTTTCAGTAGGTGATTTGAGTTTTCACTCAGTTTTTGTGAAAAATAAAAAGATTTTTTGTTTAAAGAAATATAATTTTTCAGTTTTTCTTGTGGTTTGTTGCACTTGAGGTCTTTATAAATCCTCCACATAGCTTTATTTAGATGATAAATAAATTTTCCTGTTTTTTAGTTTTAAAGTGTCCACAATCGATACTTGAATCCATCCAGAAGTGATTTTTTTTTTTTTTTGTAGAATGTGATATATGACCCAATATAACTTTTTCCACATAAATGACAAATTATCTCACTACAATTTGCGGAATAGGCCTTACTTATCTATATCACTAGTTTTTCCCTTAGTCGGTTTGCATCAGTGCTTCAGTCTGGTCTACGTTTTCTATTCACTTCCACTGATCTATTTGTTCTTCTCTGAATAAATGATATATTGTCTTAATTACTGCAATTTTACTACAAGATGATAACATTCAGAGAGCAAGTTTCCCTATTTTTTTTTTTTTTTCCTTAGCAGTATCTTAGCTTTTCTGGACCATTTGTTTTATTACTTTAGAAATAGCTTTCTGTCAAGTTCCCTGAAAAACTCTACTGCGGTCTTGTTTATAACGGCATCAAACCTATAGATCCATTTGGAAATATTTGATCATTATAACAATGCTATCTTTCAGTTTATTTAGATTCAGATGTTTGGATTATTTTTCAATAAAGTTTTATAAATTTCTACATATTTAGAAATTTGAATATTTTGATAAGTTTATTTCTGTGTACTTTATGTTTTTGTTTCTATTGTGAATGTTTTATTGTAATTTCTGTTTGTTACTGGTATGAAAAATTTAATTATCTTTGTGAATTGATCTTATATCCAGCTACCTCGATAAGCTCCTTTTAATTTTAAGAGTTTGATTGCTAATTCTATAAGACTTCTACACATGCAATTTCATCATTTGCAAATAGTGATAGGTCCATTTATTATTTTCCAATACTAATATCTCCCATACCTTTTCTTAAATTATTGCACCAACTAGTAAAATGGTCAGTGAAATGGTAAATAGCAATGGTGATAGTGGGTATCACATTTTGTTTTTATTAGTAAAGAGAATCATAGTTATGTTTTGCTATTGAGAATATTTGATATAGATATTCATTTACAAGTTAAGGAAGTTCCCTTTTTATTACTTGTTTCCTAAAGTTTCTTTGCACAAGAATGGTTGCTGAGTGACATCTATTGAATTGATCATTTATTTTTTCCCTTTAAACTGTTTAGCTAATGTTAATGTGTAAATTTTCTTAATATTCTAGAGTTGAACCTACTTATGTCCTCAAATACTTCTAACTTATCATAGTTGGAATTATCTTAGTGTCTTGCATAATTTTTATACGAATTTAACTTTTAAAAGTCTAATATAATTCTATATTTTGAGTGTTCTTCCCCTTATCTGAAATAATAAGAGGATCTGAAATTGTTTAAAATCTAACTGCCTAGCTTGAAATTAAGTGCTATTGTTGTTCAAGCTTATGGATGCTTTTTAAACACCTGAATTATATATTATTATTATCATTCAATGTCACCATTTATATTTATCCTGATATTTATCATTTCTCTGTATACCTTTCTTTTATTTCAGACATTCTCTTATGTTGTTGTTTTTATCTGAAATTAATCTTCTTGATGTCTTTAATGTGCTCTGCAGGTAGTAAACCTCCTTATATTTGTTTTTTTCAGAAAATATCTTGATTTCACCTTACAGAGAGATGGTTTCACAGGGTTTGCTGTTCTGTGTTTTCATTTATTTTTTTTCTCAGCACTTTGAATTTATTATTCTACTGTATTTGGCTTCCTTAATTGATATTATGCTTTCAGCTGTCTACCTAAATATTAAACCTTTGTAGATAATCTTATTCCTTCCCACTTTTAAAATTTTCATTTTTTTTTTTTAATATGATGCATCTAAGTCTCAGTCTTTTGTTTTTCTTACTAGATTTTGTCATCAATTCTAAGTATTGGTGATTTTATAATGTGTTTATATTTCTTAGCTTATGTTATTGTTATTATTATTATTACTCCATATTTTTATCTTGCACTGTCTCTATTATCTCTCTTGTAACTCTGAACCTTGGCTCTGCACTCCATGTTTGATTTCTCTTCTTTTTCTTTCCCCTCTGTCCTACCCAGTTATGTTGGGATGTTTGCAGTCCTTTCTGGTGTCCAAGGTCTTCTGCTGGTGTTCAGCTTGTTTTCTGTGGGAATTATTGCATCTTTTGATGTATTCCTGATGCATCCGTGGAGAGGTATGCATTCCACGTCCTTCTAACTCACTGCCATCTTTTCTCTTACTCTCTACTTCTTAATTTTCTTTCAATGTGGGTAATTTTTTCAGTCCTATCTTTTATTCACTATTTCTTTCTTCATCTTGATCTAATCTGCTGTATAATCCACCTGCTGAATTCCTAATTCATTTTTATCATTTTATTTATTCTATCATTTTAGTACTATTCTCCCAGTATAAGACTTAGAATAATGTCATTTCTTTAAGCATATTAAAGTATTTATATTTGTATATGAAATAACAATATTATCTTTTCAAATTTGACTAAATGTCTTGTTTGTGGTTATTTATTTCCTTCTATGTTTGTGATTATGGGCTACGAACTCATATTCCTTTGGAGTTTCACTACAGAAAAAATTAAAGTGACTGCACTAAATATATTTGTGTTTTCCTCCTGCAACTTCCTGGGGGAGACTATCATCTCAAGACCACTTTAAACAAAGTTTTTGGCTTAAGAAGATATGAGTATTGGCTGGTGTCAGCAATTCTCTGGGTAGAATATTTTTTCCTTTCTTTTTCCAAATGTACAAAGACTCAATATCAAGGCTGACAATTATTCTTACTGTCTTTACCCTCAAGGCAAATATTTTTATTTTCTTCCAGTGTACATACCTATTGCATCATCATTTATTGATCCCAACTTTATCTGATGTTGTCTGATCTAATGTTCTGCCTTTTTTTCCCCCACTGACCCCAATACATAGATATACAGGCTTAAAGGGCACTGAGAATCATCATATACCCCCACATCAAAAGTCTAACCCATTGTTGCTTACCATTTAGGATTCATGTTTTCATATTGCTTATGGACATACGAAATAAAACAGTTGTTTTTCTTTCTACATTTATCAGTAAGGTTATTCTTTTTGGTTGGATTTCTATAAATGCTCAGTTTATCATATTTCTGAAAAAAAAATGATTGTTTTACTACAAGTGTTCCCATTAAGAATTAAGTGCCACCAAATGTTGGCCCTGATAACTTTAAAAATTTTAGTCTGTAATGTTTCCACAGATACTTTCCTATGTAAAGAAATTCAAAATTTAATAATCTTATTTTAGAAGAGCTAATTCCTTCATCTCCCCAAAATGTCAAATTGTTACCTAGGATGGTTGAACAATAGAAGGAATGTCCTCTTGCCAAATTAATAGTGTGACTTCTCTGTTCTATACATGGAATGGAGTTCACAAATGTTACACTCTTCCTTAAAGAATTCTTTTGGACAGTAATTGTGGTTTTTAAAATACATTTGATTTCTTCTTGTATCTTAAATCTATTTAAAAGAACTGGTTTTGGTCTCAGAATAAAGCTGTAGTTACTGAACTTTTTCTGTAACAAACTCACACTTTAAAATGATTATAAGCACCAAAGAGAATCAAGTACCTAAGAATATGTATATCTAACAAAGTCTCTGTAAGATGTCTACACTGAAAACCACAAAATATTATTTAATTAAATTAAACACATAATAAGATGGCATTTGTGCAAGAATAAAGTTGACCAATGAAACATAATACAAAGTCTGAAAATATATTATTGTTGATAAATTACTGATTTACTTTCCAATGCTGCCCTGAATATTGGTCTATCCAATAAATGAAACTGTTATTTAGTTTATGTAATGAGATTATGGCAGTATATCATTTTCCTACTGATTTTTCATTGAACCAGTGTACAGTTTCAATAATTTCCTTTACAATGTAATTAAAGGTATTGTCATTATTGGTTTTAAAAACTGTGTCATTATTTATAGGAGTCCAGTCTCCTTCATCTGCATTAAACTGAAGGTTTTGATTACAAAGTGAGTTTGGAATATGCTCCAAATCAGATCCAGTGCCATTAAGGTTCTCTTTGCCCAGGAACAAGTTATGAGCAATGAAGTTTACAGTGGTTATGGGCCATCCTTGAACTCTGAGGCTTCTTCCCATGTTAGATTAAATGCCCATAAGTATTAATTGATTAGCAAAAGAAGGGGTACCAGACTGTTTCATAAAGCATTTTTCTTGAATTAGTCATCCTAGCATGAATAGGGGTTGGTTCTAATATTAATTGGGAGTCTTCCTGAACATTTATCAATAAATTGCTGCATCACCAACAATCATGTTGATTAGTAGAAGAAACTCTTTGTTGGATGGTGGACCTTAGTGGGTGTTCAATCTGAATGAGAAAAATTCCCAAAGTAAAGAGAAACATAAGTTGGAACATTTTTAGTTAGTTTACAGATTTGCAATAACAATTGTTATAAAATTAATCCCTAGAAATAAATGAAGAATTCTGCAGAATCTTGTTGTATAATCTTGGGCAGAAGCTATCCACATCATGCTGCCATTCACTTTAGGGGAAGACTTTTTCTGGAAAACATTAATTTTAAGTTAGCTATAGGTTGTCAAATCCAAGAATCCTGAGAGCTGTCTCTGAATTGAGATGCATGGATTTATATTGGAATACCCAAAAGTTTAACTTCTGTGTGAGGAATTAAAAGACCCTGGTAAGGCCTTTTCTATTGAGGTTCAAGTGTTATTTTTGTTGATGTCTCTTCCAGAACACCCTGTTTCCAGGTTCCAATGTATGGGATGCAAAGTTCTTACTGTGTGGAGTGTCTCTGAAAGCCTCCTTGGCCTGTTAATAAGTTTTGAATACTGTGTTAGTACTTTAGAGTACTGTGTCATATTAGAATTTACAAGGGCAGGGTATGCATGGGGTTCCATCATCACATCATGGATCTCCTGTGATGATTTCATAAGGTATCAACTTATGCTTCCCAAAAAAGGTATTGGCCTTTAAGTCAGAAGGGCTAAGATTAACACTTCATGACATGGCATCTTGTAATTTCTGTCAGTTTTGCCAATTTCAATTTCAGAATACCATTGGTACATTCAACTTTCCCTCAAGAATGAGGATGATAGGGAAAATGATAGTGCCACCAGTGTCTGAATTACCTTATTTATCTATGTTATTATCTGCCCATTAAAGCGAGGCCCTTGATCAGTTTAAATTCAGCTTGAAATTCACCATAGTGGGAAAATGTTTCCTAATAATTTATTTGCTACAGAATGTGACCAACTTTCTGACAGGGGAAAGCTTCTTCTCACCTAGAAAACAGTCATACCTTTACAAGTACATGTGGATAACTCATAAGAGGAGTCAATTGAGTGAATTCCAAGTGTAAAAGTTTGAATGTTCTGGTTAGTGGAGTAGAAATCCCTGGAGTGACTTTAATAGTTTTGCCTGGCTTATGTGATTGGCATGTTAAACACTGATTATAAACTTACCGTTCGATTTACTATGGTCACTCCACCAATATTTTTTTTTTTTTCAAAATTTAGATTATTTTTAAATTCCATATGGGGAAGTCATATGAAGTGATCAAAAGAGTAAAAATGTGAGATTCTGAAAGCTCTAGATGGTTGTTTGGGCCTTTCCAATATCCTTTACTTACATTAAATTTAAATTCTTCTTGTTGTCATTTATATTTTTCAGTATTGACACTTTTTTTTGTTGTTGTTACACAGGTTGTTATAAGTAACCTGATTTGGATCTATCTTATGAAGCTCATTTATTTCATTTTATTTTATTTTATATTTTATTTTAATTGGAGCATAGTTGATTTACAATGTTGTGTTAGTTTCAGGTGTATAGCAAAGTGAGTCTTTTATACATATACCTATATCCACTCTTTTTTTTTAAGATTATTTTTCCACATAGGCCTTTACAGAATATTGAGTAGAGCTCCCTGTTCTATACAAGAGGTCTTTTTAGTTATCAACATTACACACAGTAATGTGTAATATGTCAATCTTAATCCCCCAAATTATCCCTTCCCCTCTTATCTATTGATAACCATAAGTTTGTTTTCTATGCCTGTAACTCTTTTTTTGTTTTGTGGATGAGTTCACTTGTACTCTTTTATTTTATGTTCCACATGAGTGCTATCATATGATATTTGTCTTTCTCTGCCTGACTTACTTCACTCAATATGGTGATCTCTATGTCCCTCCACGTTGCTGCAAATGGCATTATTTCATTCTTTCAAAGGCTGAGCAATATTCTGTTGTATAAATGTACCACATTTCTTTATCCATTCTTCTGTTGATAGACATTTATGTTGCTTCCATGTCCTAGCTATTGTAAATAGTGTTGCAATGAACATTGGCATGCATGTATCTTTTTGAATTATGGTTTTCTCCAGATATGTGGCCAGGAGTGAGATTGCTGCATCAAATGGTAGCTCTATTATTTTTTAGTTTTTAAAGGACCCTCCATGTTGTTCTTCATAGTGGCTGTACCAATTTACATTCCCACCAACAGTGTAAGAGGGTTCCCTGTTCTCCACACCCTCTTCAGCATTTATTGTTTATAGAATTTTTGATGATGGCCATTCTGACTGGTATGAGGTGATACCTCATAGTTTTGATTTGCATTTCTCTAATAATAAGTGATGTTAAGCATTTTTTCAAGTGACACTTGACCATCTGTATGTCTTCTTTGGAGAAATGTCTATTCAGATCATCTGCCCATTTTTTCCAAGTAGAAAATATGTAATTTTATTTAAATTAGTCATTTGCTTATTTAGAAATATATATGGAAATTCTGCTATGTACATAACATTATGATCTAGTTATGTAGAGAAGTAAATGATCTGGCCACTGAACTTAACACCTCAGTATTTATTGGTAAAGACAGTTGCACAAGTTCAAGAAAGACTGAAAAGTATTCTTAAGGATTCAGATAATATCTTTTGGGAGTACCATGAGCAGAACAATTAGTTTTTTGTAGAAGACTTAAGATTTCTGGATGATGTTCCATCAACCTATTTTTTAATGCTGTTCACTTTTCAGAATCTTACCCCAATATATTTCTTTCAAAAATAAGCTGTGTTTATTTTCTCAGTATGTTCCTAAAAGAGCATTATCTAATGCAGATCTTTCATTTAGCTTCGCAATTTCATTTTCTCTAAATTTTCACACATTCTCTTTCTTGTTTTATTTTTTTATAAAAATGTGCATTTTCATTTTCCAAAAGAAACAGTAGTAAACCAAAAACTAATAAACTAGTTACCTGTGAGGAGGGGGAACAAAGAAATAAACCTTGATCTTTCCATGTAATTTGGGTTTTGGTTTTAGCTTTAGAAACATAAATGTTTCTCTCCCTTTTATATATTTTTTTAAATTTTTATCAGGGTATGGTTGTATTACAATTTTGTGTTAGTTTCTACTGTACAACTAAGTGAAATAGAGTCCCTTGTGCTATACAGTAGGTTCTCCTTAGTTATCTATTTTATAAGTATTAGTGTATATGTGTCAATCATAACCTCCTAAATCATCCCCACCTCCCATTTCTCTTCTTGAGGTCCATACATTTGTTCTCTACATCCATGTCTTTATTTCTGCCTTGCAAACTGCTTCTCCCGTACCATTTTTCTAGATTATATATATGTGCATTAATATGCAATATTTGTTTTTCTCTTCATGACTTACTTCACTCTGTATGACAGTCTCTAAGTCCATCCATATTTCTATAAATGACCCCATTTGATTCCTTTCTATGGCTGAGTAATATTTTATTGTATATATGTACCCCATCTTCTTTCTCCATTCATCTGTCGATGGGTATTTAGGTTGCTTCTGTGACCTGGCTATTGTAAATAGTGCTGCAGTGAACACTGAGGTGCATGTGTCTTTTTGCAGTATGGTTTTCTCTGAGTATATGCCCAGTAGCGGGATTGCTGGTCATATCATAATACTATTTTTACTTTTTTAAGGAACCTCCATATTATTCTCCACAGTGGCTGTAACAATTTACATTCCCACCAACAGAGCAGGAGGGTTTCCTTTTCTCCAAAGCATACCCACGGTTTATTATTTGTAGATTTTTTGATGATGGACATTCTAAAAATGATGGTGGGAAGTGGGAAAAAAAGATCTTGCTGTGATTTATATCAAAAAGTGTTCTTTCCTACAGATGGCCAACAAACACATGAAAGGAAGCTCAACATCAGTAATCATTAGAGAAATGCAAGTCAAAGCCACAATGAGGGATCACCTCACACCAGTCAGAATGGCCATCATCACAAAATCTGGAAACAACAAATGTTGGAGAGGGTGTGGAGAAAATGGAACTCTCCTGCACTGTTGGTGGGGATGTAAGCTGGTACAGCCACTATGGAAAACAATTTGGAGGTTCCTTAAAAACTACAAATAGAACTACCATATGGTACAGTGATCCCACTACTGGGCATATACCCAAAGAAAACCATAATCCCAAAAGAAACACGTACCATTTTTATTGCAGCACTATTTACAATAGTCAGGACATGGAAGCAAACTAAATGCCCATCAACAAACGAATGGATAAAGAAGATGTGGTATATATATACAATGGAATATTACTCAGCTATAAAAAGGGATGAGATATGTAATGAGGTGGATAGACCTAGAGTCTGTCATACAGAGTGAAGTAAGTCAGAAAGAGAAAGACAAATATTGTATGCTAACTCACATATACGGAATCTAATAATGGTACTGATGAACTCAGTGACAAGAACAAGGACGCAGATGTAGAGAATGGACTGGAGAACTCGAGGTTTGGGAGGGGGTGTGGTTGAAGGGGAAGATGAGACAAAGCGAGAGAGTAGCACAGACATATATATACTATCAACTGTAAAATAGATAGCCAAGTGGGAAGTTGTTGTGTAACAAAGGGAGTTCAACTTGAGGATGGAAGAAGCCTTAGAGGACTGGGGTGGGGAGGATGGGGGGGACTCGAGGGAGTGGGGGGCAGTCGAGGGCAGGAGGGAGTACAGGGATATGTGTATAAAAACAGATGATTGAGCTTGGTGTACCCCTCAAAAATAATAAATAAATAAATAAAATGTAAATTAAATAACTAAATAATTAAAAAATAAAAATAATAAAAAAATAAAAAAAAAGTGTTCTTTCCATATTTTCCTCTAAGAGTTTGATGGCGCCCAGGCTTACATTTAGGTTTTTAATCCACTTTGAATTTATTTTTGATATGGTGTTAAGAAGAGTTCTAATTTAATTCCTTTATATGTAGCTGTCCACTTTTCCAAGCACCACTAATTGGAGAGGCTGTCTTTTCTCCATTAAAAATTCTTGCCTCTTTTGCCATAAATTAATTGATCATAGATGAGAGAATTTATCTCTGGGCTTTCTAACATGTCCCAGTGGTCTATATTGCTGTTTTTGTGCCAGTATTATACTGTATTGATTACTGTAGCTTTGTAGTATATTCTGAAGTCAGGGAGTCTGATTCCTACAGTATGATTTTTTTCCTCAAGATTTCTTTGGCTATTTGGGGTCTTTTCTGTCTCCATATAAATTTTAAGATTTTTGTTTGTTTGTTTTAGTTCTGTGAAAAATACCATTAGTAATTTGATAGGGATTACATTGAACCTGTAGATGGCTTTGTGTTGCAAACTCATTTTCACAATATTGATTCTTCCAATCTAAGAACATGGCATATCTCCCCATCTGTTGGTGTCATCTTTGATTTCTTTCATCAGTGTTTTATAGTTTTCTGAGTACAGGTCATTTGCCTCCTTAGATTGGTTTATTCCTAGGAATTTTATTCTATTTGTTGAAATAGTGAATGGGATAGTTTTCTTAATTTCTCTTTCTGATATTTCATTGTTGGTGTATAGGAATGCAAGAGATTTCTGTGCACTAATTTTGTATCTTGCAACTTTACCAAATTCATTGATTAGCTCAAATATATTTCTGGTGGCATCTTCAGGATTTTTGAAGTATAGTATGATTTCATCTGCAAGCAGTGACACTTTTAATTCTTCTTTATTTTATTTTATTTCTTTTTCTTCTCTGATTGATGCGGCTAGGACTTCAAAATATATGTTGATTAATACTGGAAAGTGTGGGAACCCTTTTGTTGTTAGAGGAAATGTTTTCAGTTTTTCTCCATTGAGAATTATGTTAGCTGTTTTTGTCGTATATGGCCTGTATTATGTTGAGGTACATTCATTCTATGCCCACTCTCTGGAGAATTTTTATCATATATGGGTGTTGAATTTTGTCAAAAGATTTTTCTGCATCTATCAAGATGACCATACAGTTTTTATTCTTCAATTTGTTAATAAGGTAGATCACATTGATTGATTTGTGTATATTAAGGAATCCTTGCATCACTGTGATAAATCTCTATTCATCATGGTGTATGATTCTTTTAAGGTATTGTTGGATTCTGTTTGCTAGCATTTTGTTGAGGATTTTTGCATCTATATTTATCAGTGATATTGGTCAATGATTTTATTTTTTTGTGATATCTTTCTGTGGTTTTAGTATCAAGGTGATGGTGGCCTTGGAAAATGACATTGAGTGTTACTTCCTCTGCAATTTTTTGGAATAGTTTGAGAAGTATGGATATTAGCTTTCGTCTAAATATTTGATAGAATTCACCTGTGATGCCATCTAATCCTGGATGTTTGTTTGTTGGAGGAATTTTTTAAGCTCTTTATTGGAATATAATTGCTTTACACTCTTCTACCAGCTTTTGAGGTACACCAAAGTGAATCAGCTGTATATATACATATATCCCCATATCCCCTCCCTCCTGCAACTCCCTCCCACCCTCCCTGTCCTGGCCCTCTAAGGCATCACCCATCATCAAGTTGATATCCCTTTGTTATACAGCAACTTCCCACAAGCTCTCTGCTTTATATTTGGTACTGTATCTATGTCTATGCTACTCTCTCGCTTCATCCCAGCTTCCCCTACTCCCCCCCAACCCCATGTCCTCCAGTCCGTTCTCTGCATCTGCATCCTTATTCTTGCCCTGTCACTGGGTTCACCAGTACCATTCTTTTAGATTCCATATATATGAGTTAGCATACGGTATTTATTTTTCTCTTTCTGGCTTACTTCATTTTGCATGACAGTTTCTATATTTATCCATCTCATTACATAGAGCTCCATTTCATTCCTTTATATAGCTGAGTAATATTCCATTGTATTTATGTGCCACATCTTCTTTATCCATTCATTTGTTGATGGGCATTTAGTTTGCTTCCATGTCCTGGCTATTGTAAATAGTGCTGCAATGAACATTATTGTACATGTTTTGTACATGATTGTACATTATTGTATTGTTCATGTTATGGTTTTCTCTGGGTATATGCCCAGTAGTGGAATTACTGGGTCATATGGTAGTTCCATGTTTAGCTTTTTATGGAATCTCCAAACTGTTTTCCACAGTGGCTATACTAATTGACAATCTCACCATCAGTGCAAGAGAGTTCCCTTTTCTCCACACCCTCTCCAACATTTATTGTTTCTAGATTTCTTGATGATGGTGATTCTGACAATTATGAGGTGATACCTCATTTTGGCTTTGACTTGCATTTCTCTAATGATTAGTGATGTTGAGCATCTTTTTGTGTGTTTGTTGGACATCTGTATGTCTTCTTTGGAGAAATGTCTATTTAGATCTTCTGCTTATTTGTAGATTGGGTTATTTGAATTTTGGATATTAAGCTGCATGAGCTGCTTGTATATTTTGGAGATTAATTCTTTGTCAGTTGCTTCATTGGCAAGTATTGTCTCCCATTCTGAGGGTTGCCTTCTTGTCTTGTTTATAGTTTCTTTCACTGTGCAAAAGCTTTTAAGTTTCATGAGGTCCCATTTGTTTATTCTTGATTTTATTTCCATTCATCCAGGAGGTGGGTCAAAAAGCATCTTGCTTTGATGAATGTCATAGAGTGTTATACCTATGTGTTCCTCTAGGAGTTTTATTAGTGTCTGGCCTTCCATTTAGGTATTTAATCCATTTTGAGTTTATTTTTGTGTATGGTGTTAGGAAGTGTTCTAATTTCATTCTTTGACGTGTAACTGTCCAATTTTTCCAGCACTATCTATTGAAGAGGCTGTCTTTTATCCATTAAAAATTCTTGACTCCTTTGTCAAAGATAAGGTGATGGTATGTGCTTGGGTTTACTTCTGGGCTCTCTATTCTGTTCCATTGATCTTCCTTTCTATTTTTGTGCCAGTACCACACTGTCTTGATCACCATGGCCTTGTAGTAGTTTGAGATCAGGAAGCCTAATTCCACCAACTCTGTCTTTCCTTCTCAAGATTGCTTTGGCTATTCAGGGTCTTTTGCATTTCCATACAAATCGCAAGATTTCTTCTTCTAGTTCCATGAAAAATGCCATTGGTAATTTGATAGGGATTGCATTGAATCAGTAAATTGCTTTGGATAGCATAGTCATTTTCACAATGTTGATTATTCCAATCCAAGAACATGGTATGTCTCTTCATCTCTTTGTTTCATCTTAGATTTCTTTCATCAGTATCTTAGAGTTTTCTATATACAAGTATTTTGCCTTATTAGGCAGGTTTTTTCCAATGTATGTTACTCTTTTTGTTGCAATGGTAAGTGGGAGAGTTTCCTTATTTTCTCTTTCTGCTTTTTCATTGTTCGTATATAGGTTTGCAAGAGATTTCAGCACACTAATTTTTTATCCTGCTACGTTACTAAATTCATTGATTAGTGCTAGCAGTTTTCTGGTTGAGTCTTTATGATTTTCTATGAATAATATCATGTCATCTGCAAGGAGTGAAAATTTTACTTCTTCTTTTCCAATTTGGATTCCTTTTATTTCATTTTCTTCTCTGATTGTTGTGGCTAAAACTTCCAAAATTATGTTGAATAATAATGGTGAGAGTGTGCATCCTTGTTGTGTTCCTATTCTTAGAGGGAATTCTTTCAGTTTTTCACCATTCAGAATGACGTTGGATGTTGGTTTCTCATATTTGGCTTTTATTATGTTGAGGTGATTTCCTTCTATGCCCATTTTCTAGAGAGCGTTTATCATAAATGGATGTTGAATTTTCTCAAAATTTTTCTGCATCTATTGAGATGATCGTATGGTTTTTATCTTTCTATTTGTTGATATGATGTATTGCATTGATTGATTTGCATATATGAAAGAATCCTTGCATTCCAGGGATAAATCCCACTTGATCATGGTGTATGATCTTTTTAATGTGCTATTGGAATCTGTTTGCTAGTATAATGTTGAGGATTCTTGCATCAATATTCATCAGTGATATTGGCCTGTCATTTTCTTTTTTTATGACATCTTTTTTCTGTCTTTGGTATGAGGGTGATGGTGGCCTTGTAGAATGAGTTTGTGAGTGTTCCTCCTTCTGCTATATTTTGGAAGAGTTTGAGAAGGATTGGTGTTAGCTCTTCTCTAAATGTTTGATAGAATTCTCCTGTGAAGCCATCTGGCCTGGGATTTTCTTTTTTGGGAGACTTTTAATCACAGTCTCAATTTCCGTACTTATTTTTGGTCTGTTCATAGTTTCTATTTCTTCCTGGTTCCGTCTTGGAAGATTGCATTTTTCTAAGAATTTATCCATTTCTTCCAGATCATCCAATTTATTGGTACATAGTTGCTTGTAGTAGTCTCTCATGATATTTTTTTTTATTTCTGTGGTGTCCGTTATTACTTCTCCTTTTTCATTTCTAATTTGGTAGATTTGCGTCTTCTCCTTTTTTTTTTCCTGATGGTCTGGATAATGGTTTATCAGTTTTGTTAATCTTCTCAAAGAATCAGCTTTTAGTTTTATTGATCTTTGCTATTGTTTCCTTCCTTTCTTTTTCATTTATTTCTGCTCTGATCTTTATGATTTTTTTTCTGGCTACTCTCTTTGGGGTTTTTTGTTCTTCTTTCTCTAATTGTTTTAGGTGTAAGGTTAGGTTGTTTATTCGAGACTTTTCTTGTTTCTTGAGGTTGAACTGTATTGCTATAAACTTCCCTCTTGAACTGCTTTTGCTGCATCCCATAGCTTTTGGGTTGTTGTATTTTCATTGTCATTTGTTTCTAGATATTTTTTGATTTCTTCTTTCATTTCTTCAGTGACTTCTTCATTGTTTAATAGCATATTGTTTAGCCTCCATGTGTTTGTGTTTTTTACCATTTTTTTTTCAGGTTATTGATATGTTGTCTCATTGCATTGTGACCAGAAGAGATGCTTGATATGATTTCAATTTTCTTGAATTTACTGAGGCTTGATTTGTGAACCAAGATGTAATCTATCCTGGAAAATTTTCTGTGTGCACTTGAGAAGAAAGTGTATTCTGCAGTTTTTGGATGCAATGCCCTATACATATCAATTATGTCAAGATGGTCTAATGTGTCATGTAAAACTTGTGTTTCCTTGCTTCTTTTCTGTTTGGATGATCTGTCCATTGGTTTAAGTGTGGTGTTAAAGTTCCCTACTCTTATTGTGTTACTGTTGATTTCCCCTTTTATGGCTGTTTGCATTTGACTTATATATTGAGGTGCTGCTATGTTAGGTGCATAATTATTTACAATTGCTGTATGTTCTTCTTGAATTAATCCCTTGATCATTAAGTAGTGTCCTTCCTTCTCTCTTGTAATAGTCTTTACTTTAAAGTCTAGTTTGTCTGTTACGAGTATTGCTGCTCCAGCTTTCTTTTGACTTCCATTTGCATGGAATATCTTTTTCCATTCCCTTACTTTCAGTCTATATGTGTCCCTTGGTCTGAAGTGGGTTTCTTGTAGGCAGCATATAGAAAGGTCTTGTTTTTGTATCCATTCAGCCAGTCTGTGTCTTTTGGTTGGACCATTTAATCCACTTACATTTAAGGTGATTATTGACATGTGTGTTCCTATAACTATTTTCTTAATTGTTTTGGGTTTGTATTTGTAGGTGTTTTCCTTCTCTTGTGTTTCCTACTTAGAAAAGTGCCTTTAGCAATTGTTGTAAAGCTTGCTTGGTTGTGTTGAATTCTCTTAACTTTTGCTTGTCTGTAAAGCTTTTGATTTCTCTGTTGAATCTGAATGAGATTCTTGCTGGGTTGAGCATTCTTGGCTGTATGTTTTTCTTTTTCAAGATATCTAGTATATCCTGCCACTCCCTTTTGGCCTGCAGAGTTACTGCAGAAAAAGCAGCTGTTATCCTTATGGATTTCCCCTTATATGTTGTTTGCTGCTTTTCTCTTGCTGCTTTTAATATTTTTTCTTTGTGTTTAATTTTCGTTAGTTTGATTAATATGTGCCTCAGTGTATTTCTCCTTGGGTTTCTTAAGTATGGGACTCTCTGCACTTCTTGGACTTGGTTAATTATTTCCTTTCCCATGTTGGGGAAGTTTTCCACTATAACCTCTTCAAATATTTTCTCAGACTCCTTTTTTCTTCTTCTTCTGCGATGCCTATGATTCCAATGTTGGTGTGCTTAATCTTGTCACCAAGGTTTCTCAGACTTTCTTCCATTCTTTTTATTATTTTTCTTTTTATTCTTTTTCCTGCTCTGTGGCAGTTACTTCTCCCATTCTATCTTCCAACTCACTTACTCCTTCTTCTGCCTCAGTTATTCTGCTCTTGGTCCCATCTACAGTATTTTTAATTTCAGTTATTTTGTTGTTCATTACTGTTTGTTTGCTCTTTAGTTCTCTAAGTCCTTATTAAATGTTTATTGCATTTTCTCAGTTTTGTTGTTGAGACTTTGGATCTTCATTACTGTCATTACTCTGAATTCTTTTTCAGGCAATTTTCCTATTTCCTCTTCATTTATTTGGTTGTGTGGGTTTTTTTCCTTTCTCCTTTGCCTGCATGGTGTTTCTTTGTTTTCTCATTTTGTCTAATTTATAGGATTTGCCCTCTCCTTTCCCTATGCTGTCTAGTAGTAATTCCTCTTGCTTCTGCCCTCTGTTCCCTGTGGTGGAGTTTGTCCAGTGTCTTGAGTAGGCTTCCTGGTGTGGGCTCTAGTGCCTGCTTTCTGGTGTGTGGCTCTGTGTCTTTTCTCTCTGATGAGCAAGGCCATTTCAGGTGGTGTGTTTTAGGTTATCTGTGAGGTTAATATGGCTTTAGGTAGTCTGTGTGCTGATGGGTGGGTTTGTGTTCCTGTCTTGTTTGTAGTTTGGTGTGAGGTGTCCATCACTGGCAGATCCAGACAGCTGGATGAAGCCAAGTCTTAGACTCTGATACAGGGCTCTGTGAGTGTTCTCTGCAATTAATGTTCCCTTGTAGTCTAGCATCCTGGGTTTAGTGTTCCCTCCCCAGAACCTCCTACTTGACTCCTGATGGAGTAGTCCAGACTTTGGAGGTTGCTTTTCCCACCAGTAAAGTGGTTTAAAGAAGACTGTCCAAGCCCCAGATTAATGGCAGTGTGTTGAGTCAAACAAATACTAAATCAAGGATACACATATGTGTACAAGACACACAAATACTGAATCTAATAGAACATAAGGCACTAGAAAGATCTGACAGAAAAAATCCCAGTATGCAATCAGACAATCAAAGAGAAAACCAGCAGAAATTCAAAACCAACCAAACAAACAAAAAATGTACACACATACACACACAAACACAAATACAGGGAAATTTTGAAAGCTAGGATCAAGTATAATAAAGAGAAAGAGTACCACCAGGCAGACTGAAGATTCCCAAAACAAAACCAGATAATTACAATTAGAACTAAGATAAAGACAAAACCTAATAATAAAAACCAAAGAAGTGTGTCATCTGAAGAATAAAGCAAGGAAACAGAGCAGACCAATAATATTGCTTATAAGTATATTAAGGTCAAATAAATTAAAAAATGATAGAAAACAGGGCAACAGAAGAGCATAGTGTGCCTGGAAATATGAAAAGAAAACGAAAAGAGAAAAAAATAGCAATATATAAAAGATAGAGAAGGAAAGAAAGTAGGAGAGAGAAAGTTAGCCCTACAAAAAACTTAGCTAGAAATAGAAATATATTAAAAGGCTAAAAATAAAGATAGAATAAAAAATAGAATAAAATGTTATAAAACTTGTAGATCCCTTAGGGCTAAGATCATAATTAATTAAAAAAGAAAAAAAACCTAGGACTAACCACAGAATGGACCAGATCAATAGAATTAATTATAATATTTCTGTTTCCTTGGGGTCTCAGCTGTAAGTGCCCTTCTACCTGCCTTGGGCTTTCTGTATTACTCTGTGAACAGCAGAGCTTCCTTTATTGTTTATCTGTAAGTATTGGTGTGTGGGGAGACAGAGGGTACAATAGTGGCTCCTTCACCTGGGAGAAAGTGAGCAGTGGTGCCCTGTCTGGATCACAGCAGCTCAGTTGGCAGTGGTGGTGACTGTTGCAGAGGGATGCCAGTGGCTCAGGTGTAAACAGAATGTCTCCAGAGCTGGGCCACTCTTTGGACTTTTGATTCTTGGCTGCAGGCACTCTAGGCCAGCCCCACTCAGGGGCATTTGTTATCCCTGACTACTTTAGGCAGGCCCAAGGGGTTCTTCCTTTGTCCACCACAGGCACCAAGAGAAAGGCTACACCTGTGTCTCCTTTCCCTTGCTTGTGAGTAATCAGTATCGAGCTGCCACCATGGCTCCCCAGCATTCTGTGGTAGGCATTCTCTGCTGTGGATTTCTTCCTTCATGTCCTCTCAGTACATCTCCCAACTGCCAACAATGTTTCTCACCTTGAACCAGTTCTCTGATTCCCATGTTCCAGCTCCTAGAGCCTCTGTTCAGCTGTGAACCAACATCTCAGTCTGGACATGCTGAGTCGTGGTGAGGACCCTCCATGTGTTTCTCACTCTTTCCTCTCTGCCCCAGATCAGCCACTTGACCCTCTTTGAACAGTCCCAAATACCTCCCTTCTGACCCAGGGAAATTTCCCATTGGAGAAGGGGCTTCCCCATCAAATAAGGGATGTTTCCATGAAATTGTCAATCTCCCCTCTGTTTCAGATCCCCCTACCCCAGGGTGTGGTACCCATCCCTTTCCTTTCTTCCCCTCCTCTTTCTCCTTTTTTCTTTTTCCCTCTGTCATACCCAGTTATGTTGGGATCTTTGCAGTCCTTTCTGGTGTCCAAGGTCTTCTGCGGGTGTTCATTTGTTTCTCTGTGGGAATTACTGCATCTTTTGATGTATTCCTGATACATATGTGGAGAGGGGTGCATTCCACGTCCTTCTACTTCACCATCTTCTCTCTGTTGGAAGATTTTAAATCACAGTTTGAATTTCTTTATTCATGATTGGTCCATTCATATTTTCTATTTCTTTCTGGTTCAATCTTGGAAGGTCATACCTTTATAAAAATTTGTCCATTTTTTCCAGATTGTCCACTTTTTGGGCATATAGTTGCTTGTAGTAGTCTTTTATGATCCTTTGTTTTCCTGTAGTATCCATTGTAACTTCTTTTTCATTTCTAATTTCATTGATTTGAGTCCTCTCCCTCTTTTTTTTTTTTTTTTTTTTTTTTTTTTTTTTTTTTGAGAGCTGTGCTTGTGATGCTGAATTTTCTTAGCTTTTGCTTGTCTGTAAAACTTTTGATTTCTCCATTGAATCTGAATGAGATCCTTGTGTGGTAGAGTAACCTACTTTTTAGGTTTTTCCCTTTCATCACTTTAAATATCCCCTGCCACTCTATTCTGGCCTGTAGAATTTCTTCTGACAAGTCAGCTGATAACCTTATGGGGATTTCCTTGTACGTTATTTGTTTCTTTTCCCTTGTTGGTTTTAATAGTTTTTCTTTGTATTTTACTTTTGATAGTTTGATTAATATGTGTTCTGGCTTGTTTCTCCTTGACTTTATCCTGCTTGGGACTCTATGCACTTCCTGGACTTGATTGACTATTTCCTTTCCCATGTTAGGGATGTTTTTGACCATAGTGTCTTCAAATATCTTCTCAGACACTTTCTCTTTCTCTTGTTTTTCTGGGAACCCTATAATTCGAATGTTGGTGTGTTTAATGTTGTCACAGAGGCCTCTGAGACTGTGTTAAATTATTTTCACTCTTTATTCTTTATTCTGCTGCTCAGCAGTTATTTCTACCATTCTATCTCCCAGCTCATTTATCCCTATTTCTGCCTCAGTTATTCTGTTATTGATTCTTTTTTATAGTATTTTTAGTTTGAGTTATCTTGGTGTTCATCACAGTTTTTTTGGTCTTTAGTTCTTTTAGGTCCTTGTTAAATATTTTATTTTTTTCCATTCTACGTCTGAGATTTTGGATCATCTTTACTGTCATTACTATGAATTATTTTACAGGTAGACTGCCTATTTCCTCTTCATTTGTATGGTCTTGTAGGTTTTTACCTTGCTCCTTCATCTTCAGCATATTGCTCTGTCTTCTCCTTTTGTTAAACTTACTGTGTTTTGGGTGTCCTTTCCTCAGACTGAAACTGAAGGGTCATGTTTCCTCTTACTTCTGGTGTCTGCTCCCAGTATGTGAGTTTGGCCCATTGCCTTGTGTAGGCTTCCTGGTGAGGGGACTGGTGCCTGTGTTCTAGCAAATGGTGCCAGATATTGTCCTTCTGATGGACCTGGTCACCTCTGGTGGTGTGTTTTGAGGTGTATCTGAACTTAGTATGAATTTATTCAATCTGTCAATGGGTATGTTGTGTTCTTGTCTTACTAGTTGTTTGGTGCAAGGCTTCCAGCACTGGAGCTTGCTGGACCTTGGGTGGAGCCAGGTCTTAGTGTTGAGATGGAGACTTCTGGGAGATCTATCTCTCTGGTGTTCTGGTGTTCCAATGTCCTGGAATCAGCTCTCCCACCTCAGAGGCTCAGGCCCAACCCCTGGCCAGAGCACCAAGACCCTGCAAGCTGCACAGTATGGAAGAAAAATAAAAAAAAAAAAAAAGAAAGAAAAAGAAAAGAAAAGAAAAGAAAAAGAAAATGAACAGACCAACAAAACCCTAAGAGGAAAATGGTAAAAGCAAAACCAGACAAAAACAGAGACCACACACACACACACACAAACACACACACACACACAAAGAGAGAGAAAAAAGCAGAGAGCAACCAAACAGAAAAAAGAACCCCAAAATGAAAACAAACACTAAGAACTAAACTAACAGAAAAATAAAAATAAAAACAAATCAAAAACAGAAAGAAAGCTAAAAAAAGGCAAAGAAAGCATAAAACACACAAAATGATTAAAAGAACAGATAAAAACAAAAGATGTAAACATAAGGAAAAAACACACACAAAAAGTAAAGTAAAAATAGAAAAATAAAAAATATAGAAATACATATAAGAATATAAGAATAAAATATTTACATATTTATATAGAAATACAGAAATTTATGTAGAAATATATATAGAAATATATATAAATATATAAGAGAAGAAAAATATGAAAATATTTATATATTTCTACAGATATATAGAAATATATAAATGAAGAAGAAACAGAACAAAGGAAAAAAAACAGGAAAAAACACAATATAATGTAAAAGTAAAGTAGAAATAGAAAACAAATTAAAAATATGAAATATAAAAGCATAAAAAAGTAACGGTAAATAAAAATAAAAATTAAAGAATAGTAAAAAAAAAAAAAAAAGAAAAGTAAAGGGCAAAAAGAAAAAAATATATATATTCTTGTTAGCCTCAACTATCAGTGTCCTTACCCTCACAGTGAGCCATAGCCAATCCCAGCCTAGCCAGGGAGTCCTCCAACACTTCTATGTAGGTCTCTGGACCTCTGTGGGCAATATGTGGCCAACTCAGATTCTGACCTGGCCTTACTCCCACGTGTATTTGTCCCCAAATTCCACAGTTGCTACCAAAGGCCACAAACTCAATTGTGGGAACATTTGTCATCTATTCACATATCCCACGGATTCAGGGTTAAGCAAACAGTGATTGCAGGGATTTAATCTGCTGCTCTTGTGGCTGCATGGAGAGATTTCCTTCCTCCTCTTTTGTCCCATCACCCCTGCAGTTCAGCTTTGGTTTTGGCCCCACCTCTGCATATGGGCCACCCTCAGCCAACTGTTCCCTGTCCAGGGAAGATAGGACAAAAGCAGCAGCTAATTAGGGTCACTTGCTCACACAGGTCAGGGATAGGGAGGGATACATAGTCACAATTCGGATGTGCAGAGTGTCTGAACAGCAGCAGAGGCCTGTAGGAAGTTGCAACAGCCTGAGGCAAGCTGTGCAGTCTGCCAGGGAAGTTGGCTCTGGATTGCAGGACCCTGGGCAGTGGTGTGCTGCACAAGCTTCCAGGAAGTTGTTCTGCCAATTTTTTGATTGGGTTGTTTCTTTCTTTGATATTGAGCCCCATGAGAGGTTTATATATTTTAGAGAATAATTCTCTGTCAGTGGCTTCATTTGCAAATATCTTCTCCCATCTGAGGATTGTCTTTTCGCTTTCTTTATGTTTTCCTTTGCTGCACAAAAGCTTTTAAGTTTAAATAGGTCCCATCTGTTTGTTTGTTTGTATATTTATTTATTTATGTATTTATTTTAATTGCTCTAGGACTTGGGTCAAAATTTCTTGTTGTGATTTATGTCAATGAGAGTTCTGATTATGATTTCCTCTAAGAGTTTATTTTTTAATTAATTAATTAATTTTATTTGGCTGTGTTGGATCTTTTTTGCTGTGCTCAGGCTTTCTTTTTAGTTGCAATGAGTGGGGGCTACTTTTTGTTGTGGTGCACAGATTCCTCATTGCCATCACTCCTCTTGTTGTGGAGCATGGGCTCTAGGCACGTGGGCTTCAGTAGTTGCAGCACATGGGCTCAATAGTTGTGGCTCATGGGCTCTAAAGCACAGGCTCAATAGTTGTGTTGCATGGGCTTATTTGCTCCATGCCATGTGGGATCTTCCTGGAGTAGGGGTCAAACCCATGCTCCCTGCATTGGCAGGTGGATTCTCAACCACTGCACCACCTAGGAAGCCCACTCTAAGAGTTTTATAGTCTCTGGCCTTACATTCATGTCTTTAATCCATTTTGATTATATTTTTTGTATGGTGTTAGGAAGTGTTCTAATTTCATTATTTTACATGTAACTGTACAGTTTTCCAAACAACAGTTATTGAAGAGACTTTCTTGTCTCCTTTGTTATATATTAGGTGACCACAGGTGCGTGGGTTTCTCTCTGGACTTTCTATCCTGTTCCATTGATCTATATTTCTGTTTTTGTGCCAGTACCATAGTGTTTTAATGACTATAGCTTTGTAGTACAGTCTGAAGTCAAGAAGCCTGTTTCCTCCAGCTGCACTTATTTTCTCAATATTACTTTTGCTATTTTGGGTCTTTTGTGTTTCCATACAAATTGTAAAAAATTTGTTCTAATTCTGTGAAAATCATCATTGGTAATTTGATAGGAATTGCATTGAATCTACATATTGCATTGGGCAGTATAATCATTCTCACAATATTGATTCTTCCAATCCAAGAACGTGGTATATTGCTCCATCTGTTTGTGTCAACTTTGACTTCTTTCATCAGTATCTTATAGTTTATTGAGTAGAGGTCTTTTGCCTCCTTAGGCAGGTTTACTCCAAGGTATTTTACTCATTTTGATGCAACGGTAAATGGGATTCTTTCCTTGATTTCTCTTTCTTATCTTTCCTTGTTAGTGTATAGTAATGCAGGAGATATCTGTGTATTAATTTTCTTTCCTGAAACTTTGCAAATTCTTTGTGAGTTCTAGTACTTTTTGTTACCATCTTTAGGAACTTTAACGTGTAGAATCATGTCCTCTGGAAAGAGCAACACTTTTACTTCTTCTTTTCCAATTTGGATTCCTTTTATTTCTTTTTCTTCTCTGCTTTCTGTGGCAAGGGCTTCCAAAATTATGTTGAATAAAGAGGTGAGAGTGCACACCCTTGTCTTGTTCTTGATCTTAGAGGAAATGCTTTCAGATTTTCACAATTGAGAATTAGGTTTTGCTGTGGGTTTGTCATATACAGCCTTTATTATGTTGAGATAGGTTCCATCTATGTCCATTTCCTGGAGAGCTGTTATAATAAATTGGTGCTGAATTATGTCAAATCTTTTTCTTCATCTATTGAGAGGATCACATGATTTTCATTCTTCAATTTGTTGATGTGATGCATCACAATCATTGATTTGTGGATATTGAAGAATCCTTGTACTACTCCTGGGATAAATCCCACTTGATCATGGCCTATGATCCTTCTAATGTGTTTTTGGATTTGGTTTGCTAGTATTTTGGTGAGGATTTTTGTGTCTATGTTCATCAGTGATTTTGGCCTGTAATTTTCTTTCTTTCTTTCTTTCTTTCTTTCTTTCTTTCTTTCTTTCTTTCTTTCTTTCTTTTCTTTTCTTTTCTTTCTTTCTTTTTTTTTTTTTTTTGATATATCTTTGTGTGGTTTTAGTATCAGGGTGATTTTGGCCTTGTAGAATGAGCTTGGGAGTGTTCATTCCTCTGCAAAGTTTTGGAAAAGTTTCAGAAGGGTAGGCATTAACTCCTCTCTAAATGCTGGATAGAATTTTCCTGTGAAGTCATCTGGTCCTGCACTCTTGTTTGCTGGAAAAATTTAAACAGTTTCAATTTCAGTATTTGTGATTGTACAGTTCATATTTTCTATTTCTTCATGGTTCAGTCTTAGAAGGTTGTACTTTTCTAATAATTTATCCATTTCTTCTAGGTTGTCCAGGTTATTGGCAAATGGTTGTAGTAGTCTCTTATGATCCTTTGTATTTTTCTGAAAGTACAAATGAACTTCTCATTTTTTATTTCTAATTTTACTCATTCAAGTCCTCTCCCTTTTTTCTTGATGTCTATTGCTAAAATTGTATCAATTTTCTTTATCTTCTCAAAATCCATCTTTTAGTTTCATTAATCTCTTTCCTTTATTTGTGCTCTGACCTTTCTGATTTCTTTTCTTCTACTAACTTTGGTGTTTTTTTTTTTTTTGTTGTTGTTGTTGTTGCTGTTGTTGTTCTTTCTCTAGTTGCTTTAGGTGTACAGTTAGGTTGTTTATTTGGGATTCTTCTTGTTTTCTTTTTTTTTAAGAAATTTTTTTGAGATACAGTTAACAGACAATAAACAGCATATACTTAAAGTGTACAATTTGGTATCCCAGTTTCCCAATTCATTCCCCCCAAACCCTCCCTGCTTTCCCCATTTGGTGTCCATGTGTTTGTTCTGTACACCTGTGTCTCTATTTCTGCCTTACATTTCCTCATTCATAGTTGTTAGCATTTGCCTTATGTATTGAAGTGCTCCTATATTGGGTGCATATATATTTATAGTTGTTATCTCCTCTTCTTGGATGGATGCCTTGATCTTTATGTAGTGCCCTTTCTTGTCTCTTGTAACATTTTTTTTTTTATTTTAAAGTCTCCTTTATCTAATATGAGTTTTGCTACTCCAGCTTTCTTTTGATTTCCATTTGCATGGAATGTCTTTTTCCATCCCCTCACTTTCAGTCTGTATGTGTCCCTAGGTCTGAAGTGGATCTCTTGGAGACAACATATACATGGTTCTCGTTTTTGTATCCATTCAGCCAGTCTGTGTCTTTTGGTTGGGGCATTTAGTCCATTTATATTCAAGGTAATTATTGATATGTATGTTCCTATTATCATTCTCTTAATTGTTTTGTTGTTGTTGTTGTAGGTCCTTTACTTCTCTTATGTTTCCAGCTTAGAGAAGTTCCTTTAGCATTTGTTGTAAGGCTGGTTTGGTGGTGCTGAATTCTCTTAGCTGTTGCTTGTCTGTAAAGCTTTTGATTTCTCCGGTGAATCTGAATGAGATCCTTGCTGGGTAGAGTATTCTTGGTTGTAGGTTCTTCCCTTTCATCACTTGAAATATATCATGCCACTCCCTTTTGGCTTGCAGAGTTTCTGCTGAGAAATCAGCTGTTAACCTTATGGGAGTTCTCCTGTATGTTATTTGTCATTTTTCCCTTGTTGCTTTTAATAACATTGCTCTGTCTTTAATTTTTTCAACTTGACTAGTATATGTCTTGGCATGTTTCTCCTTGGATTTATCCTGCCTGGGACTCTCTGCGCTTCCTGGACTTGGGTTGCTATTTCCTTTCCCATATTAGGGAAGTTTTCTACTCTAATCTCTTCCAATATTTTCTCAGGTCCTTTCTCTATCTTGTGGTCTTCTGGGTCCCCTATAATGTGAATGTTGGTGCATTTAACATTGTCCCAGAGGTATCTTAGACTGTCTTCAGTTCTTTTCATTCTTTTTTCTTGATTCTTTTCTGCATCAGTGATGATCACCATTCTGTCTTCCAGCTCACTTTTTCGCCCTTCTGCCTCCGTTAATCTGCTATTGGTTCCTTCTAGTGTATTTTTCATTTCCATTATTGTGTTGCATATCTCTGTTTGTTTGCTCTTTAATTCTTCTAGGTCTTTGGTAAACTTTTTGATCTTTGCATCCAGTCTTTTTTCAAAGTCCTGGATCATCTTCACTATCATTATTCTGAATTCTTTTTCTGTAAGGGTTCCTATCTCCTCTTCCTTTAGTTGTTTTTCTGGGGGTTTATCCTGTCCCTTCATCTGGTACAAAGTCCTCTGCTTTTTCTTGTTCTCTATCTTTCTGTAGCTGTGGTTTTCAGTTCTGCAAGACGAAATACTGCTGATACCGCTTGATACTGCTGTCTGCCCTCTTGTGGAGGAAGCTATCTAGGAGGCTGGAGCATGCTTCCAGATGGGAGGGATTGATGGTGGGTCGGGCTGGGTGGGTGAAGCTCAGTAAAACTTTAATCTGCTTCTCTGCTAATGGGTGCGGCTGTGTTCACACCTTGTTGGTTGTTTGCCCTGAGGTCACCAAGTGCTGGAGACCACAAGCTCTTTGGTGGGGCTAATGGCAGACTCTGAGAGGGCTCACACCAATAAGCACTTCCCAAAACCCCTGTTGCCAGTGCCCCTGCCTCCTCAGTGAGCCACAGCTGTCCCCCCCCCCCAACTCTGCAAGCAACCCTGCAACACCAGCAGGTAGGTCTGGTTCAGTCTCCTATGGGGTCCCTGCTCCTTTCCCCTGGGTCCTGGTGAGTACTTTTTTGTGTGTGCCCTCCAAGAGTGGAGTCTCTGTTTCCACAAGTCCTGTGGAGGTCCTGCAATCAAATACCACTGGCTTTCAGAGTCTGATTCTCTGGGATTCCTCCTCCCATTGCTGGACTCCCAGGTTGGGAAGCCTGATGTGGGGCTCAGAACCCGCACTTTAGTGGGTCGACCTCTGTAGTATAACTCTTCTTCAGTTTGTGAGTCACCCACCCAGCATTTATGGGATTTGATTTTAATGTGATTGTGCCCCTCCTACCATCTCATTGCAGCTTCTCCTTTGTCTCTGGATGTGGGATGTCTTTTTTGGTGAGTTCCAATGTCTTTCTGTGGATGATTGTTCGGTAGTTAGGTGTAATTCAGGTGCTCTTGCAAGAGGGAGTGCTGCTGAGTATTCTTGATTGTAGTTTTTTTTTTTTTTTTTTCAATTCTTTATCACTTTAAATACATTATGCCCCTCCCTTCTTGACTGCAGAATTTCTGTTGAAAAATCAGCTGATAACCTATGGGGATTCTTTGTGTGTTAATTGCTGCTTTTCCCTTTTTACTTTTAATATTTTTCTTTGTGTTTAATTTTTGTTAGTTTGATTAGCTTGTGTCTCTGCATGTTCCTCCTTTGGTTTTATCATGTATGGAGCTCTCTGCACTTCCTGGACTTAGGTGACTCTTTCCTTTTCCACGTTAGGGACTTTTTTTACTAAAATATTTTCCAATATTTTCTCAGATCCTTTCTATATTTTCCTTCTTCTGGCACCCCTATAATTCTAATGTTGTGTTTCTCATGTTGTCCTCAACATCTCAGAGATCATCTTAATTTCTTTTAATTCTTTGTTCTTTATTCTATTCCATGGCAGTGATTTCTACCATTCTGTTTTCTGGCTCACTTATCTGTTCTTCTGCCTCTGTTATTCTGCTGTTGATTCCTTCTAGCATATTTTTCATTTTTGTTCTTATATTGTTCATTTCTCTTTGTCCTTTAGTTCTTCTAGGTATTTGTTAAACATTTGTTGTATCTTCTCAATCTGTACCTCCATTCTTTGAGGAGATCTTGGATCATGTCTACTATCATTACTCTGAATTCTTTTTCAGGTAGATTGCTTATCTACTCTTAATTTAGTGGTTCTTGTAGGTTTTTATCTTGCTTTCTTGTCTGCAACATACTTCTCTGTCTTCTCATTTTGTCTAACTTACTGTCTTTCTGGTTTCCTTTCTACAAGTTGCAGAACTGCTGTTCCTCTTGCTTCTCATGTCTTCCCCCTGATGGATGAGTTTGATCTAGAGGCTTGAGCCATTATCCCATTGATGGGGGACTGACCAGAGCCTTCTCTGGATATTGAGCAGAGCCTCCCCTTTGCTCTGTGGTTTTCACTGCCTTGACAGGGGAGAAGTCTGCCACCTAGTTGTTGGAGTAGTGGCCCCCAGATCTGTGTCTGTAATCTGCAAGATAGGCAGCACTAGTGCACTCCCACTGAACAAGAAGCCACTGAGTTATTCCTCCTCTGGAATTGTTCACCTGTGAATGTGCTCTGTTGTGTCCCCTTTCATCCATTGTGCAGGCTCACAAAGTACATTTTTGTTGGCACTGCTCTTGGTCTCACCTGAACTGTGGGTATCCCACAAATTGGCCCTGGTGACTCTCAGGTGTTGATTTCACCAGGGCACCATGACAGATCCACCAAGATCAGGTCCCGGGACTGCAATAGTAGTGCATCTGTACCCACTATGGGAGCTATGGAGGAAGCTCAGACTCTGCCCTGATCCAACCCCTATGTGTACATGCCCACAAAGCCCATAGCTGCTGAAGCTGGACCTGTTCCAGCTGCATAAGCACTTGTTTCCCTTTAAGATGTTTCACAAGTGCCGAATTTAGGAAGTCATTAGCAAAGGTGTAACTCTGTGGTTCGTGCAGTCATGAGGAGAGTTTTCAGCTTTTCTTCCTTAGTCACAAGGCCCCTGGGCTCAGTATGGTTTCAGCCCCACCTCTGCATGTACTTCTATATTCTGTTCTAGGGTTTACCAGAGCGCATGAGCCCATCAGGCAGGAATGAGTAAAGGCAACAATCAGGGCAAGTGGGCCACCCAGGTGGGAGAGTGCTGGGGTAGTGATTGGAATGCAGGAGCTTGTCAGGGGGCAATCAGGGCAAGTGGGTCACCCAGCTTGGAGGGTGGAAGAGGCAATGACAGAGGCAAGCAAGCTAGCTCCAGTGGGAGCCCTCCCTAGTGCCCATGAAGACAGGGGCCAGAGTGTGAGGAGAGAGGATGTAATGGTGGCCCTGCCTTTTGTGCTTCACTCAACAATGGTGCTTCACCTCTCTGATGGTCAGGGCTTCCTCCTAGAGCATTCCCAGTCCTGGAGCTTCTCACTCATATTCCTTCAGGCTGTCTCCTCACAGACAGCAGTAGTCCCTTCCCGTGTCTGCTCTCCAACCCCCAATTTCCAGCACCCCACTCCCATGTGCACTGCAGACACTGTTCTCAGGCTGTGGTGCAGAAGGCTGTGGCATGGACCATCTGTGTAGATCTCACTCTCTCCTGCCTGCCACAGACCTGCTGTTGGGCTCCCCTCTGAGCCCCTGAAACTCCCCTTCTGTCCCAGCTATTCTCTGCACTGGGAAGGGGTCTTCCCCAGATACAGGAACCTCTCCTCACCCTCACCTCCCAACCAGGAATGCAGGCCCTATCCTGCTTCCTGTCCTCTTCCTGTTCCCTTCTTTCTTTTGTCCTACCCGATTATGTGGGGGCCTTTCTTGTCCTTTTAGGTGTCCAAGGTCTTCTGCTAGTGTTCAACAGGCGCTCTGTGAGAACAGTTACATTTGTAGATGTATTCTTGATATGTTTGTGGAGAGAGATGAAATCCATATCCTCCTAACACTCCACCATTTTGGAAAGTCTGAAGTTCATTTCAATTACAGAGTTTTGGTACATTAGAAATTTCTTGAATATCATCTCTAGCATGAAAGTCAGTCATAACATATCACTGATATTGAGGGTCTGATTAGTGGATATGAGCCTCAATGTTGATAATAGGAATTTGTATAGGTAATAACAGTGCAAAGAGGAGATCACAAACCTGAGGTCCAGCTTTTCATAGATGTATCACTTGATGTTAAAAATCCTCTCAGTGTCCAGAGCATACCAAAATCATGGACCAATCAGAGAGTATAACTGCTCTCAGTGTAAATATTTGCAGGTTTTCCTCTTGCTAATTCACTAAAGGAGTAAGAGTGAGTAATTATGCAGTTTGAGCTGAGTTAAACTGAGGGAAGTCTCCTTTTTCTAATGATTCATATTGAGTAGTTACAAATTATCCAGCTTGATATTTTCCTTCAGATTTTTTTGCAAAATTGTCATCAACATAGAATTCTAAATCTGCATTGGTTATTGGAGTTTTCTGTAAGTATAACTTAGGAGTCAGACTTTGAGAGGTCAATGGAACACAATTATGTGCTTCCTCTTCCTCAAGTAAGGGTTGGACGGTAGAGGAGTTTGAGTTGCAGAAAGAATGTGTAGATGTGAATGAGACAGGAGTAGAATTTCATAAGGTGTTTGTCTACCAGCTAAGAAATGCTGAGTGTGCTCAGTGTTTAGTTAACTTTCTACAACATCAGGAATTTTCAGATTTTATATACTTCCTTGAACAAGTTCTGAAAGGGATTATATACAATTTTAGCAGCTTCAGCAATTGCCTTTAAACAATTTGGATATTCCCTGACTAATGAGTCCAGTTTTAAAGTATAATAAGCTATGGGCCTTTTTTTTCAAACATGTTCTTCTGTAAGAACTCAATGGCTAATTATTAGATTCAGAGCAAACAATGTAAATGGTTTGATATAGTCAGGGATCCCCAATGCAGGAGGATTTTATAAGGCTTATTTGAGTTCAATAAATATCTTTTTCATATTTTTTTTCACAAGGAAGAGGTTCCTGAATGTTAGTTTTAGTCAGTTCATAAAATGGGGAGACCAATAAGAAAAAATTAGGGACACAGGATCAGCAATATACTGCAAGTCCAAAACAATTATTTCTTAGTCATATGTCAGGGATAATTTTGGATGGTACTTATTCTTTTTGGAGACAGAAAGAATCCTTTTGCTGACAAATTATTACCAAGGTAATATCTTTTCTTATGTATAAACTGAGCTTGATGTTGAGAGGGCCTATGGCCTTTATAAGCTAGGTGTTGCAATAGATATTTTGAGTCAATTTCTGAGTTCTCTCTGGATGAGGAGCAAATATTAAGCCATCTAGATATTGAATCAAGATAGAATTTCAGGGGAATTTTAATGTATTTATTTTTTATTTGTTTTTCTTTTATATTAATTGAAGTATAGTTGATGTACGATATATTTTATAGGTGTAGATTATAGTGATCTGCAATTTTTAAAGGTTATACTCCACTTATAGTAATTATAATATATTGGCTATAGTCCCTATGTTGTACAATATATACTTGTAGCTTATTTTGTACATAATAGTTTATACCCATTAATCCCCAACTCCTATATTGCCACTCCCCCTTCCTTCTCCCCACTGGTAACCACTTTTTGTTCTCTGTGAGTCTGCTTCTTTTTTTTGTTATAATCGCTAGTTTGTTGTACTTTTTAGATTCCTCATATAAGTGACAGCATACAATATTTGTCTATCTCTGTCTGACATTTCACTTGGCATAATACTCTCCAAGTCCATTCATGTTGTTGCATCTGGCAAAATTTTATTAATTTTTATGGTTTAATGGCATTCCATTGTACATGTATACCACATCTTCTTTATTCATTCATTTGTTGGTGGCCACCAAGGTTGTACAATAAGATAGCTTCCATATCTTAGCCATTGTAAATAATGCTGCTATGAACATTGGGATGCATGAATCTTTTTGAATTATTTTTTTGTTTGTTTTCTTTAGATACAAACCCAGGAGTATAATTGTTGGATCAAGTGATAGGTCTATTTTTAGTTATTTTAGAAACTGTTCTCCACAGTGGCTGTTATCATACTGTTCTCTAGAGTGGCTGCACCAATTTACATTTCCTTCAACAGTGTACAATTATTCCCTTTTACCACATCCTTACCAACATTTGTTAATTGTTGTCTTTTTGGTTATAGACTTTCTGACAGGTATGAGGTGATGTATCATTCACTGTTGTTCTAATTTGCATTTACTGGTGAATGATCATGAATGGGTGATGCTGAGAATCTTTTCATGTGCTTGTCGGCCATCTGCATCTCCTCTTTAGAAAAGTGTGTATTTGGGTCTTTTGCCTATTTCTTTCTGTCTTTATTATTATTTTTTATGTTGAGTTGTATGACTTGTTTATATAGCTTGGATATTAACCCCTCATTCACTATATCATTTGCAAATATTTTCTCTCATTGAGAAGGTTGTCTTTTCATTGGTTGATGGCTCCTGTTGCTGTGTAAAAGCTTTTAAGTTTAATTGTGTCTCATATGTTTGTTTGTTTATTTATTTATTAATTTATTTATTTATTTATTTTTATTTTTTTGCTTTAAGAGAGAGATTCAAAAAATATTGCTGGCATAAAAACAGAAGTATAGATCAATGGAACAGAATAGAAAGCCCAGAGATAAACTATGGTCAACTAATCTATGACAAAGGAGCCAAGGATGTACAATGGAGAAAAGGCAGCCTCTTCAATAAGTGGTGCTAGGAAAACTGGACAGCTACATGTAAAAGAATGAAATTAGAACACCCCCTAACACCATACACAAAAATAAACTCAAAATGGATAAGAGACCTCAATGTAATGTCAGACACTATAAAACTCTTAGAGGAAAACATAGGGAGAACACTCTTTGACATAAATCACAGCAAGATCTTTTTTGATCCACCCCCTAGAGTAATGGAAATAAAAACAAAAATAAGTAAGTGGGACCTAATGAAACTTCAAAGCTCCTGCATAGCAAAGGAAGCTATAAGCAAGATGAAAAGACAACCCTTAGAATGGGAAAAAAAAAATTGCAAATGAATCAACAGACAAAGGATTAATCTCCAAAATATATAAACTGTTCATCCAGCTCAACATCAAAAAAACAAATAACCCAATCCAAAACTGGGCAGAAGACCTAAATAGGCATTTCTCCAAAGAAGACATACAGATGGCCAAGATGCACTTGTAAAGATGCTCAACATCACTAACTATTAGAGAAATACAAATCAAAACTACAATGAGATATCACCTCACACCAGTCAGAATGGGCATCATTAGAAAATCTACAAACAGTAAATGCTGGAGAGGGTGTGGAGAAGAGGGAACCCTCCTGCACTGTTGGTGGGAAAGTAAATTGATACAGCCACTATGTAGAACACTATGAAGGTTCCTTGCAAAACTAAAAATAGAGTTACCATATGATTCAGCCATCCCACTACTGGGCATACACCCAGATATCACCATAATTCAAAAAGACACATGCACTCCAATGTTCATTGCAGCACTATTCACAATAGCCAGGACATGGAAACAAAAGATGAATGGATAAAGAAGATGTGGTACATATGCACAATGGAATATTACTCAGTTATAAAAAGGAATGAAACTGGGACATTTGCAGAGACATGGATGGAGCTAGGGACTGTCATGAAGAGTGAAGTGAGAAAGAGAAAAACAAATATCACATATTAACACATATATGCAGAATATAGAAAAATGGTACAGATCAATCAGTTTGCAAGGCAGAAATATAGACACAGATGTAGAGAACAAACATATGAACACCAAGTGGGGAAAGAAGGAAGGGTTGGGGGGAATGAATTGGGAGATTGGGGTTGCCATATATACGTTACTAATAAGAAAAAAAATACCAAATTGTACACTCTAAATATATGCGGTTTATTGTATGTTAACTGTATCTCAATAAAAAATTCTTAAAAAAAACAAAACAATCAAAAAATAATATTGCTATGATTCGTGTATGAGTGTTCTGCTTATGTTTTTCTCTAGGAGTTTTATTTTTTTTGTCTTACACTTATATCTTTAATCCATTTTAAGTTTATTTTTGTATATGTTTTAAGATAATGTTCTAATTTCATTCTTTTCCATGTAGCTGTCCAGATTTCCTAGCACTTTAAATTAAAGAGACTATCTTTTCCCCATTGTATATACTTGCCTCATTTGTTGTAGATTAATTGACCATGAATGTGTGGGTTTATTTCTGGGTTCTCTATTCTCTTTGATTGATTTATGTGTCTGTTTTTGTTCCAGCACCATACTTTTTTTTTTATTATTGTAGCTTTGTAGTGTAGTCTAAAGTCAGGGAGAATGAGTCCTTTAGCTCAGTTCTTCTTTCTCAGAATTGTTTTGGCTATTCAGGGTCTTTTGTGTTCCCATAAAAATTTTAGGATTATTTGTTTTTGTTCTTTGAAAATGCCATTGGTATTTTGATAGGGATTGCATTGAATCTGTAGATTTTATTTTAACAATATCAATTCTTCCAATTGAAAACACTGTATATCTTTACATCTGTTTGTGTTGTCTTCAATTTATTTCATCAGTGTCCTATAGTTTTTGGGATATAGGTCTTTTATCTCCTTCATAAGTCTCTTCCTTGGTATTTTGTTATTTTTATGTGATAATAAATGGGATTATTTCCTTAATTTCTCTTTTTGATATTTCATTTTCAGTGTATTGTCATTGTCATTGCAACAGATTTCTGTATATTAATTTTGCATTCTGAAGCTTTACTGAATTCATTGATGAGTACTAATATTTTCCTGGTGGACGCTTTAGAATTTTGTATGCATAATACCATGTCATCTGCAAACAGTGATGGTTTCCCTTCTTTCTTTCAGTCTGGATTAATTTTCTTATATGTTTGCTGTGGTTAGAACTTCTAATACTATGTTGAATAAAAGTGGTGAAAGTGGCCATTGCTGTCTCATTCATGATCTTAGAGGAAATGCTTTCAGCTTTTCACTGTTGAATTTGTTAACTATGGGTTTGTCATGCATGGCCTTCATTATGTTCGGGTATATTCCCTCTATGACCTCTTTCTGCAGAGTTTTATCTTAAATGGATGTTGAATTTTGTCAAAAGCTTTTTCTGCATCTATTGAGATGATCATATTTTTATTCAATGGAAGAATAATGTTAATGTAATGTTTCAAATTTATTGATTTGTGGATATTGAAAACTCATTGCATCCCTAGGATAAATCTCACTTAATATGGCGTATGATTATTTTAATGTATTGTCGGATTCAGTTTGCTAATACTTTGGTAAGGATTTTTGCATCTATGTTCATAAATGATATTGGCTTGTAAGTTTCTTTCTTTTTTTTCTTTCTTTCTTTCTTTCTTTCTTTCTCTTTTTTTTTTTTTTGATACCTTTGTCTGGTTTTGGTACCAGGGTGATGTTGGCCTCATAGAATGAGTTTGGATGTATTTATTCCTCTTCAAATTTTTGAAATAATTTGAGAGGGATAGGTGTTAACTCTTTTCTAAATGTTTGTTAGAATTCACACGTGAAGTTACCTGGTTCTGGACTTTTGCTTGTTGGAAGTTATAAAATCACTGATTCGATTTTATTTCTGGTAATTGGTTTGTTCATATATTCTATTCTTCCTAGTACAATCTTAATAGATATTATATTTCTAAGAATTTGTTTATTTCTCCTAGGTAATACATTTTATTGATATATTGCTGATCATGTTGGTCTCTTATGAGCCTCTGTATTTCTGTGGTGTCAGTTGTAAATTTTCCTTTTACATTTCTGATTTTACTGATTTGGGCCCGCTCTCTCTCTTTTTTTTTTTTTTTTTTGATAAGTCTCGCTAAAAGCTTGTCTTTTTTATCTTTTCAAAGAACCAGCTTTTCTATTTTTTCCTTCATCTCTATTTCACTTATTTCTTCTCTTATTTTTATGATTTTTTTCTTTCTATTAACTTTGGTTTTGTTTGTTCTTCTTTCTCTAGTTACTTTAGGTGTATATTAGGTTGTCTATTTGAGTTTTTTGTTTGTTTGTTTGCTGAAGTAATCTTGTACACTATAAACTTCCTGCTTAGAAATGCTTTTGTTTCTTCCTGTAGGTTTTGAATCCTTGTGTTTTCATTTTCATTTGTCTCTAGGTATTTTTTTATTTCCTATTTGATTTCTTCAATGACCCATTTGTTGATTAATTGATTGCTTACCCTTCATGTATTTGTACTTTTTTGTATTTTTTTCCTTGTAGTTGACTTCTAGTGTCATAGTGTTGCATTTGGAAAAGATGTTTGATATGATTTCCATTATCTTAAATTTACTGACATTTGTTTTGTGGCCTTCTGTGTCATCTATCCTTTAAAATGTTACACATGTACTTGAAAATAATGTGTATTCTGTTTCTTTCAGGTAGAATTTTCTATATAGTCTACTAATTCCACCTGTTCTAATGTGTCATTTAAGGCCAGTATTTCCTTATTGATTTTCTGTTTGGATGATCTATCTATTGATGAAAATGGGGTGTTAAAATCCAATACTGTTACCATATTACTGTCAATTCCTCTCTTTTATGTCCATTAACATTTGTTTTATGTATTTAGATTCTCTTATGTTGACTGTGTATACATTTACAATTATTATATCTCCTTATTGAATTGATCCTTCTATCATTATGTAATGTGTTTCTTTGACTCATTATAAATTTGTTTTAGTTGTAAGTTTTATTGTGTCAGAATTGCTACCCCTGCTTTCCCTTCATTTACATTTGCATGGAATACTTTTCCATCCCCACACTTTCAGTTGGTGTATGTCTTTAGATCTGAAGTGAGTCTCTTGTAGGCAGCATTTATACAGATTTGTTTTTGTATTCATTCTGCCACTCTATTTCTTTTGATTAGAATATTTAGTCTATTTACATTGAAGGTAATTATTGATATGTGCCATCTTATTGCAATTTTGTCAATTGCTTTGGAGTTGTTTTGTAGGTCTTGTTCCCCCCTTTCTTCTCTTTTGTTATCTTCTATGTTTTATGTTTAATGTTATTTTTGAATTCCTTTTTCTTTTTTCATGTATGTCTATGACAGATTTTTGATTGTGGCTACCATGATATATCATCTTTATGATCACCACTCTGAACTCTATCTCTACTTTGTTTAGTTCTTCTTCTTGGGTTTTATCTTTTATCTGGAACCTGATCCTCTCTCACCTCATTTTGCCTAAGTTGCTGTTTGTATTTGTATGTATCTGGTAAATTAGTTACATTTGTCAACCTTAGAGAAGTGGCCTTTTGTAGGAGATGCCCTATGCACCCTAGAAGTGCACTCCCCTCTTGTCACCCAAGTTATATGCTCCAGGGATTCCACTTATGAGTACTGTGTGTTTCCTTCAGTTGTGGCGGCCTGACTATGTGGCTTGATGACCCACTTCTGGTTGGTGTCCAGGCCCTGCTTTGTGTAGAGGCTGCCAGCTGCTGGTTTGCAGGGCTAGGTCATGAGGTGGCTGGCTGCAGAACCCCAGGCTAGTTCTGGCTCACTTGTTGACAAAGTCAGTAACTGGAAGACTCTGGGGCTGTTGCCTACCCATTGGTGGGTGAAGGTCCTTGGGTTAGTGCCAGACTGCTGGCAGTCAGAGCTTAATCTTAGAGTCTGGTTGCAGAGTCCATTGGTCCCAGAGTTGGTGTCATATTGCTGGTGGAATTGCCAGTTTCTGACACAGTTGATTATGAGGTCTGGGGTGTCCCAAAGATTGCGTTGGCCTGCTAGTGGGCAGGGGTGCAGTCCAGCTGGTCTCAGTGAGGGATCTTGCCAGCTGGTGGGCAGGCTGAGCCCATTGGCTGTGGGATTGTGGTTTTCTTGTTTCTTGTTTCTGCCCCCTGATGAGTGAAGCTGGTCCAGAGGCTAAAGCAGGCTTCCTGGTGTACAAGACCAGAGCTCAAATGATTCTGGTACTGATGTCTGCCCATTGGTTGGTGGAGCAGAGTCCTGGGCCCTCTGATGGGCAGGGCCATGTCTAGAGGTATTTGTGGGCTCAGAAGGTCTTTATGAAGCCTGTCTGCTTGTGGGTGGTGCTGTGTTCCTGTCTAGTTAGTTGCTTGGCCTGAGGCATTGCAGCACTGGCACCTATAGGTTGTTGGGTCAAGGCAGGATTGAGTCCTGGAGCTAGAGAAAGGATTACATAATAGCACAGCCAGCACCAGTGTCCATATTGTAGAAGGAGCTCCCAAGAATGGCTGCCACCAATTTCTATGTCCATAAAGAGAGCTGTTGTTGCCTACTGCATCTCTGGGAGAATCTCAAGACCAGCAGGTAGGTCTGACCCAAGCTCCTATCAAATTACTGCTTTTTCTCTGGGTTCCAGAGCATGTAAGATTATGTGTTCATCCTTTATGAGTGAAATCTCTATTTCTTCCAGTTCTCTGCCCTTCAAAGCCAGATGCTCTGGGTGTGGGGCATCTTCCCAGTGTAGGATCTCCAGACTGTGGAGCCTGATGTGGGGCTGAGACCTTTACTTCTCTGAAATGTAATTATTCTTTAGTGTGTGGCTTTTCCACCTGGAGATATGGGACTTAACTATATTGCAAGTCTACCTTTCCTATCCATTTTCTTGTGGTTTCCTCTTTAAGTCTTTATTTGTAGAAGATCTTTTCTGGTAGATTCCAGTCTTTTTCATTGATGGTTCTTCTGCAAATAGCTGTGATTTTGATGTGCTTATGAGAGGAGGTGAGTTTAGGATCTTTCTACTCCACTTTCTTAGCTGATTTCTCAAAATTATAGTGTATTTAAATCCTTATGTAGAACTTGTAAAAAATACGAAGGACACTCAATGAATATTTGAGGCATAACTGTCCAAGTATATTGTTAACTTTTCCAAGTGAGAGCAGACAAATACTGACTTTCCTTATCTACTGGTATGCCAAAGTATGTAGAACATATATCTACAACCATTAACCATTCAGATTTAATTGGAATTTTGGCAATATAGTGTTTGTGTTGGATACTATAGGAAACCTTGGGATAACACTTTTATTTATGGCCCTGAGATCTTTTACAAATCTCCATCATTGACCATGGGCCTTTTGTATGGGTAGATAGGAGTGTTGCAAGGAATGGTACAGTGAATAATTACTCCTTGATTCATTACATTTTATATTATGGGAGTAAGCCATCGTATGGCTTCAGATTTTAAGGGAGGCTGGAGCAATTTTGGTAGTGATTTAGAAGCATCAGTCTGAATATTAATAGGTTCATCAGACTTACTTTTCCCCATATCTGTGGAAGAAAGTTCATAGAATTTTTAGGAACTTCAGGGAGGTCTACAGTATTCATATCTTCATGGGGTTTGTTAGCCTATTCAGGACAATCAAGCTGGGCTTGTAGAACACATAATGTTTCAGAATGTTAAGTATTGAACTTTCAAGGTTATTTCTTCTGAGGCAAAATGTATTTGCCCTATTAATTTAGAAAGTAGATCTTTTCCCAGAAGCAGTGTCACATAAGAGAAAAGCATGTTTTTCACAGAAGTGATCAATGGTAACACTTATGGGCTTTGATAAAGGATTCTTTTGAAATTGATTGGATATTCTCGCCATGAAACATTTTTACTATGCCAAGGGATTTATTGATGTAACATGGTAGAGTTGAAAGAGGAAAAAATCACTATGGAATCTACAAGCACAATACAGATTTCTCCATTAATTTCAAGTTTCATTTCTTCCTAATGATTTATAAGGGTGTTTGGGGGTAGCTTACCAGGCAGTTCCTCAGGGCCCCATCAATGTTGATAATTATCCTGATGGTTGAGTGTCCCCTCTTGTTGTATAAGTAGGTTGTTTGAGGGGACAGTCCCTTTTCCAATATCTCTTTTGTTTATAGCACTGACAAGTATACTTCTCAACAAGTATACTTGGGACAAGTTAGTTCTAAAGTTAGGTAGAGGCACCTGTAGTTGCTATAATCATAGGACCATGAGTTTTTTTTTGCTGGATGATCCTTTTTGTGTTCTAAATTTCTTTCAAATTGCTTGGCAAGATGTTGGAGCTCAGAAAGGGGAGTGATTTCCCATTCTAATTTGTGCTCCTTTAATAAATCATTAAGATCAGGGTGAAGCCCATTAACAAAATGAGCAGACAAGGCAATATGAACTTCAGAGTCCCTGAGATCAGAATGCTGTCTATACATTTCTTCTCTGTGAATTAAAAAAATGTAACTGATTTAACCTATTTTTGCTTACAGTTTGTATTATGGCCCAATTCTCACAGGAAATCAATTCTCACAGGAAAAAAAAAAAACTCTGGTTATGGCTTTAAGGAGAAATTGACCTACCTTCTTTGCTCTTTTTATTCAATATTTTGAGGCATGCTTGGTGGGATCCTTAAAGTCTTTTGAGGGGCTTTTCCAATTTGCTGCATGAAGCCACCTTTGAGCACCTCCTGGACTCACAACATGTAAATGAATTTGTACAAATCAGGGTGTTCAGGGTCATAAGCTCCAAGAATCTTAAATTCTTCTATAAATTTAGTTTAATCCTTCTTTGGGTCTAGAAAATTCTTTTTAATGTTTCATAGTGCAGCTCAAAATTAGGGTTTAAATTCTTTTGTAGCTGGGACCCCTGTCTCATGGGAAGTCTTTCTCTCAGGGCATCCAGAGTTTGGGAGGTTCTGGGGGAAAGGTCAAAAAATCAAGTGGATTGTTAGAATTAGGAAAGTCAGGTGATGGAGAATAATAATGCTCAGAGGGGTTAGTTGGAGGGCCTGCTATGTCTATTCTCAGTTAGGGATTTTCTCTTAAGTTTTTCATTCACTAACTATAATGAATCTATTAGAGAGGCTATTTTAGACTCATTCTGTCTTTTGGAACCTTCTGTAAACCAATCAAAGAAACTATTCCATTTTTTGGAGAGATTCAGGATTCTTCTTTTCAAGGGTGCCCCTAAGATGGATAATCTTTTCTAAATTATAGGTTCCCCAAAGTGGCCACTGTAATATCAAAGTAGCCTTTGTAAAGCCTACCCATTTTTTTCAGAAAGTCACAAGATCCTGGTCCACAGTGTGTATACATATAAAAGGCAACAGGGTTTAAGGGAAGAGGATAAGGGGATTGATAACAGTTGAAAACCATCTCTGAATTTAGATTCCTATAACAATGTATGAGGTAGAGTTACTATTCGACTGCTGGCTAAAACCCAGGGAATCATAGGTTTTTCCCCTTACAAACAGAAGGGTGGCTTACCAAGAAGATTGAACAAACAAACATGAAGCAGGTTGCACAATAAAGTTGGAGAGCCCAGAATGCAAAGAGTGCCAAGCTCAGATCCAAGAGACACTTATCTGAAAATTCTTCAATTGATGAGAAATCAGTAAGCACAAAGGGTTCTGTGGGTACCAGTATCTGGATTACTGGGGGTCACCTTCTAAGGAACCTACTTCTGACACCGTTAACTGTAAAAAGTTCATAAAATACACACACACACACACATACAAATACACACAAATCAGAAGTAAAACCAATGAATCCCTTACTTAGTAAAAGTTTATTGCACACACACCAAAAAGACAGTTTTCAAATTGGGAACATTCAAACCAAAACATGGAATGAGGCTCAGAGATATATTTTTATAAAGCAGGTTGTATAGTGTGAAGACATTGCGTATTCTTTACAGTGATCAGTTACACTATGAGAATTTTCATAAAAAATTAGGAAATTGGTTAGTGGTTAATGTATCAGTTTTGGGAAACTAAGTTAGGTTTTGTTTATGAATAAACAAGAAGTGACCCTAGTCAAGTTAAGTTTGCTTGTCTTGCAAAATACGTTAAATTAAGCTTTGCTTTAACTGGGTTTTTCTGTTCAGGGAATTTTTAAGTCTGGTATCTCTGTTTGATTTTAACAGTTATAACATTTTATTGTCACAACCTAGCTTGAGCCACAATGGAAGAATGTCTCATTTTTATTGTCAGAAATAAATGTTAAAATAATTATTTATTAAACTCAAATTGCCATTTTTGAATCTTTTTTTCATGATTAGAGTGTCATATAAAATTGGTCTAGCAAATCAGATAACTCAATTATCTCATGGTACATTTTGCAACTAATCTAGCTTGGAGGGTGTTTCAGGAAATCCCACAAATATTTCTGAAATTTGGCATTCCTTGACTACTTATTTGGGATTTATTTATAATCTTTCTGAACTCTTGGCTTTATGAGTTTTGAGGGTTATTTAGGCTAAAATTATTTTGGACATGGTTTTGGGACCTTTGATTTTCCAGTTTTCTTATTCTAGAAAAGAACTATAAATAGTATCTAAAGGAATTATTGATGCTGTCTGCAGTAATCCCCTTGAAGAAATGGGCTATGTCTTACTGTCTTACTCATCACTCATTACTCTGTCAAAGTCCACCTGCAATAAACATTGAATAAAAATAAAATAGGTACATTATAAATTTGAGTCTTTATGTGAGTAGATTTCTAATTTTAAAGGAAATTCTGATACTCTTCTTGGTATGTTATCTATATATAAGTTTTATCCTCCTAGACTGCATAACCCAGCTTCTCTAACATGTATTCATTCATACCTACAATGCCTTAAATAAAAGTTTTTTTTTTTATTGCTTACATTGTAGGTATAACAGATGACTCAGACAATTACCACACTCATACCCTGCCAGCCAGAAGATGAATAAAACAAAGAGGAAACTGCCTAGGAGGGTTTTGTTTGTTTATTTGTTTGTTTTATGAATGATGAGCATTGGAAATGGAATGATTTAGTTTTATCCCATTCCATTACCTATAATTCAATCACATCACATGGCTACACTTACCTGAAAGATAGGCTGGGTATAAAATCAAGCTGTGTGTCCAGAAGATTGAAGGGAATATGGATTTCAGTGAATATCTAAAGTCCCTGCTACATAATTAATCCTCAGACTCTTCTAAATAGTATGTTTGAATAAATTCAGGTAATGTAAAAGCTCTGTGCTTGTATAATATAATTTTTAGATTATCAAAGTTATTTTATAGAATTGGACTTTATTTCTTCATCTCTTCTCACTAAAGATTATTACAAGAAAGGATTGAAGGCAATTTACTATTTTATGTATGATAAGAATATTGGGAAAGTGGCTCTGCACAATATTATATGTCTCCTCTATGACTCTATGTTAAAATTTTCTCTCAGGTTTCAGCTACAGAGAAAGATAAATTTCTCTTGAGTACGTGGTTTAGTTTTACCCCACATATTTTGCACATCTTAGGTCTGTATTTTTCTCACTTTTTATCATAGCTATAAAGAAGTTGACATTCAAAGCTTTGCTCTTTTAATTTTAGCCGCTCTACAGAATTTCTTTGCATTCATTCTCACGTACTAGCTTTATTTATCTTTTTACTTTTATTTTCAAAATTTACTTCCACTTTGCAAAAGAGCATAACATTTAAAATAATTGTTACATTCTTAAGAAAATAACTTTTTAGCCTTATTCTGTCACATATGAAATGTGGATATTAATTAGGTGATTGTGAGTATGGACTTTGACTTAGAGACAGAGCTATAGTGGAGGAAAGAGAGTCTTTAAGAGATTCTATGTGAGAGAGAGATGAGAGTACCCTGGAATTGGATAGAGGAATTAGATAAGGCAGATGACAATTCAGTTATTGTCAAGAAGCTGAATATAACATAGAATATGAAAAGGAAGCCAAGGATAATACTTAGGTTTCTTATTTGAATATTTGAGTGGATGCAGGAATGATTTGCTATGATAGAGAACATTGGTGTGGGAGCAGGATTTGTATGGTAAGAACATGATAATTTCAAATATGATGATGAAGGGAAATGTAGAAATGCTAGATAAATACCTATTTTGCTGACTTAAGATATGTGTTTTAAAACTTTTAGCATTTTTGTTACTGGAATGCAACTTAATCAATGGCATCTTAGAATCACAGTTGCTAGAGAAGCAGTTACATTGAAGTGTCATTCCTGATGTATTGAACTTAGATGTTCCTGTTGCTATGACATCTGCAATCCCTTAATGTTTCAGGTGATAAACCATGTAAGGACCACTTCTTAAAAGGATATGAATCCTGATCAGTATCTTAAGAACTGTTTAAAGATATCTTATCTGAAGTCCTAGAAAATGTCAGCATCAAATTTGGCAGAATGTTGTCAGTAGTTTGGAACATTCTTTTTAAGGCAATGCTGGAGAAAAAAATGATGTATTACCAATTGTTTTGAAAGTACAGAAGATGATAGTACACAGAAAACTCAGTCATTGGTGACTGTGTAAAACATGATTTAGAAGTGTCTTTAATATAAAAAAGTTTTAGGATTCCTTAGCCAATTAATTTTACCAGAAACTTCTGATACATGCTTAACATTGATATGTAATAAAATGTTTTTATAAATAAGCCTAGAAGGAAATGTATATTAATAAGTATGATAAATATTAAATAAGAAAGCAAAATAGTAGTGAATCTTAAAGTACGTAGAATTTTGGATTCAATGAAATACAATATATGAATGCAGAACTCATGGGAGAAAAACTTCTCTAGACTTGAGGTTGGATAGCATGCAGATAGTAATTTCTAGTAGGTGACATCTCTTAAAGGAAACAGAGGACCTAGAGTAGAGCCTTGAGAAACAGAGACATTTAAGGGATGGATAAGAAAAAAAAGGAGTAAAGTTGTCTCACATAAAGGAGACTATAAAAAGATGTTCAGAGAAATCAAAAGAAATTAGGATAGTCATAAAAGCCAATGAAAGAGAGGAAGTAAACAATTTTAGATATTCTTGAAAGTTAAGAAGCACAAGGGTAAAAAAAAATTGTTGAAGTGATACAGAAATAAAAATCATCAGATGTGAGATTAAGAAACAGAAAGAACTATGTATTGGATTGATCATTAACTTGGACATTAAAATCACCCAGGATGATGGTGGATTTTGGAGTAAATAGGATGACTGTGAGTTATATGTCAGTGCCTTGAGAATTGATAAAGATGGGTTATGATTCAATATATGTGTTTATGAGACAGTTCAAGCATTCCCCCAGAAGAAGTAGTGAGGAATCCATTGATCCCAACTCTAGAGTCTGGTTGTGAATATTTAGTAATTTATTTTGTAACTTTATTGATGAAGAAACCTATTGTGTTTGTGTGCATGTGTACTTGTGTGTGTTTGTGTGGGTGGGGTATGTCTCTAGAGATTAGTGTTGTCGTATTTCATGTGTCTCAGGTTTTTTATAGTCATGGCTTTTTATAAAAAATATAGCTGCATAGGATTTTTCTCCTTTCCTGAAAGATACTTCATGATGGCAAGAAATGAAGTGGTCACAAGAAGAAACATCTTACCAACAAATTTGAAATGAAGACAACTTTGAGGATATCCATTTTCCTTCATTCAAATATTGACTAAAGCTTCCTTTCAAATATCATATTCCTTTAAGTTGTTTTCAGTTGAATTCCAGCATTTTATAGGTGTTTTATATAAATGGGAATGAGAATTAATTCCTATCTACATTTATTATTTACAGCATATTTACTTTCCAAATTGACTTCCACCAAACTCCCAACACCTTGTCACAGAACATGTGTTTGTGTGTGCCTGCATGTGTATGCTGATACCTGCATATGTAACTCTCTAACACTCCAATACTTAAATGATGTGCACTCATTTGTGGTTTTGATTACCCATGCATTATTTTCACCTACTGGCTTGGATTAGGGTGAGTTGAATTTATTTAGATTTCTTTATTCTTTTGCTATTTCAGTATGCAAATAGCTGCCTGTTGCCTATGTAATTGATTTATTCTGTTTTCACTCAGTGAGGAATGAGAAAATTAAGATTTTTGTGCACTTTTTAAATATGTTTTATTATTTTAATAGCTTTGATGAAAGATTTGTCATGTTGAGGTTTAAATATTGGAGATAGTGGTGATGGTAGTAGTACTTCGACTTGGTCAACAGTTTCCTTTATCTTCCTATCCACATTTACAATTCCCTTCAAAAAAGAAATCATCATCTTACTTTAAAAATCCTTGATAAGGCTTACTGTATGACAATGGAGTAAGTGCTACTCTGTCCAAGCTGTCAACACATTTTGCTGTGACATTTGTGAATGGTTTAGGCAAGAAACTGTCTCAGTGAATTTAATGGAAAAGATATCACCTGGCAAATAACTCTCCATTGCTTGTACTTCATTGCCCCACCTTTAGTCCTGCTGAAAGATTCTGACATGTATTTTGTACCCTTCCAAAAATAATGTCTTGCATTTGGGGGTTACTTGTAGCTGCAGACAGGTGGGAATAAGAGATTCTCTAGTCTCTCTGTCTAACCCATTTCTATAGAAAGCTGTCCAGTTGAACTCCAGTTCTCTCCTGTCAGGTTACATTACAGAACATGGAGTCCAGACAACAGATATGAGTGTGACAACACAGACTGGAAGTGGTGAAACATAAACCAAGTTCAATTGATCATTGTTATTCTGGAGGAAAATCTAATCTCCCATAGAGACAAACAAATGGCTCGTGTTGCTCCAGTGTTTACAGAAAAGTAGAACAGACTGTGGTGTGTGTGTGTACATATGTGTTACTGCCTTAGGGCTTCTGAATGTCTAGATCATTCTTGTTTGGCACAGTTTAGAAATTTATTTGTGAATATGTGTATGTGTCTAGTGTGATTTGGGTCCTTTATGGGGGTAATGTGAATGTTGGATACTTTCTTTTGAAATCTGTTACCTGGATAGAGCACTTTCACACTTCAAATATTTTAAATTCTTATTTCAAAATAATCTAGTTCTTCTAGTTGTATTTGCAGACAGCATAGAGATGTATATTCCACAAAGCAATTGCTTTATTGCAGTTTTAGTTTTGTTGATGTATAATTAATATATAATATTTTATGTTACAAGTGTACAGTATAATGATTCACCAATTTTTTAAAGTTATACTCCATTTATAGTTATTATAAGATACTAGCTATATTCCCTATGTTGTACAATATATCCTTGTAGCTTATTTTATACACAATAGTTTGTATCCCTTAATCCCTTATCCCTTCTTATCTCATACTTTTCTTTCCCCCTCCACTACAGACAACTAATTGAAATGGTCTGGTACATTTACTTCTACTTTTTTTAAAAATCATGCTCAGATAATTTTTATGTATACAAATTTATAAATATATAGATATATTTCTTGTTTGCATTAATGTATGTAATTTGTTCCATATTATATACACATCTCCATCTTGCTTTTGTCACTCAAAATATATTATGGAGATATTTATAGCCAACTGGTATAGTTATAAACCACCTATGGTATGAAGATATCCTAATTTATTAAACTATTCCTCTTTTGGTAGATTTCAATTTATTCCTAGGTTTTTTGTTCTGTTTGTTTTGCCCTAAAACCTTATTGTATACACCTCCTTATCCCTATATGTAACACCATTTTAATTTTATGAGAGAGATTCCAAGAATGATATTACTGGATTGAAAGTTACCTATATTTTTAATTTTAGTAGATATTACTAGATATCTTTTCCCCAAAGCTGCAATGAATCTTATTTTTGTAGGCAATATATGAAGCATAACTTTCCCTAAATTCTGTTAACAATGGGTGTTAGCATTTTTATATTTTGCCAATCTCTATGGTAAAGTGCTGTCCCATAATTACTTTGATTTGCATTTTACTAATTATTATTGAATAATTAGTTGTATTTTTCAACTATTAAAATAGTTATTGAATAACTGAACCCTTTCCTAATCCACAAATTAGGTTTTTAGCTTTGTTGTCTGTTTCATTGTCTTTTATTTCTATACATTTTAAGGCCATTTTGTATATTACAGATTTAAATATTTTTCCAATGATCACTCTTCTAACGTTTTTTGTTAGTTGTGTGTTTTGCCACACTAAAAAATTCAATTTTTAATGCAGTCAAATATGCCTTCTCCTTTCCTTTAAAGCCTTTATATTTCCAGTTCTGTTTTGCTTCAAAAGGTTTCCTTGATCCTTAACTCTTAAATCTTATTTTCAAAGGGAGCTTATTGATAGGTAAGGTTTCATTCTCTTTTCTCTATTTAAGAAACTCTACAATAAATGAACAAGTCAATTGTGCTCTGATTTCTCAGTTATTATTTGAATTTTATAGATATTCTCAATGTTCTAAGAACTGTGGCAGATACAAAGGCAAATCAGAAAAAAAAAAAAAGCTGCAGAGAAACAAGTCAAAGACATATAAAGGAAAATATAAAATAGGACTAGAAGGGACATGTACCACAACAGAGACATAGGAAAATCACTGCCCTCCAGAAGGAGTTTCTCCCTCTCTCATGTTTCAGTGACCTATTTGGTTGTGGCAGGAACAATCAATTGTAATTTCTTGTGAAGCATTCCCTCAGAGGTGAAGAAGTCACTTTATAATCTAAAGCCAGTATTAAAAATCCATTGCATTATATTTTTATTTTATTGAATATAATTGTCTGTGTATTTATTATATAATGATCTTTTTGACACACACACACACACACACACACACACACACACTCACACACATACACCATGGCCATTCCTAAGTTATATATTTCCTTTAAGTTTTTAGCATTAATATCTCAATGAGTCAAAAGATGACTATAGTATATTGAATACATATATATTAAAAATGTACACAGAAATTGGAGCCAAGAAAATTTACTAAGCAATACAGGTGTACATTTATGATAATTAAGATCTATTCTTTGATTTACAATGACCACATGCCAAATTCTCTATATATATCATTTTATTAATTCCTCAGAGGAATCATATGAGAGCTTTTGCCATCATCATTTAATACTGTACAACTGAGGTAGACAGTAACTCATCCATGGGCCATAGGACACATAAGTGGTAACAGGCCTGGGATTCTGACTCAAGCCATTTGATTTTGTGTCTTGTGTTTTTAACCACATCACTGTACATCTGGTCACGAGCTGTCCAAACCATGGGGTATGCAGTAAAGTACCCCAGATTTGGATATTTCACCCTCTATTTTATCCTCTATTCTCCCTTTAGGAAAATAACTGAATCAAATTAAAAAAATAAATTATATCACTGTTGCAAAGTATTCTTATTGTCAACCTAATTTTCAAAATAACACTAGGAAAGATACAATACTTATTTGTACTCTCTTCCTCCAAAGAAATCAGGCCCATTATTTAGCCTTTTCAATGGTGTGTTTTTCCAGTCTAAAATCAGAATATCTACTTCACAAGATGTAATACAAAATATTGACTACAGATGGATCTCAGCAAGTTTTTGGTCTCTTCTATTTCTGTTGCACATTCTTATTTGTACCATATTACATGCATTATGTGCATCTCTCTTTTTTCAGAGATCCTTAATTTTTTTCTAATATGCTTTTGTCATAGTGGCTTACTACCTGTAAACAATGAGTGTCTGGAGTGAAAATAGGTTGAATCTAGAAAAATTGCTTGCACTATTTAAAGCCTTTATTTGCAAAGTTTCTGTTCACCAGATAAGCAATTAAGCGTATAATATTTGTACTTACTCCTCCTGGAATATGCTCCATTGAGGTAAAAAGAATAAGCAGGGGGGGAGAAAAGATGGCGGTGAAGTAGAGAGACGTGGAGTGCATCCCTCTCCACAGATGCACTGGGAATACATGGAAGGACGCAGTCATTCCCACAGAGAACCAGCTGAACACCAGCAGACGGCCTCAGACACCAGAAAGGACTGCGGGGAGCCCAACATAGCCAGTAGGGAGGCATCTATGATGGCTCAAAGAGGGTGAAGCAGCGGAGCTGTGGCAGACGGGAGGGAGTGAGAAACATACGGAGGGTCCGCAGCGCAGCTCAGTGTTCCCGGACCGAGATGTCGATCCTCGGCTGAACGGAGGGTCCAGGAGCGGGAGCGTGGGAACTGGAGAGCTGGTTCAGGGTGAGAAACATTGTTGCCGGTAGGGTGACGGACCGAGAGGACAGGAGGGAGGAGGTCCGCGGAGAGGAGTGCCCGTCCCTGAGAGCTGCCCGACCATGATGGCAGCTGGAGGCTGCAGGCTCACGAGCAGGGGGGAGGAGCCGCAGGCATAGCCTCTCTCTTTCGGCGCCTCTGCAACAGGCAAGTGGAGAGAGGCCCGTGGGCCAACTAAGGTGCTCAGGGATAACAAGCACCCTCAGGCGCTCGGGCAGGGCTAGATTAAAACCCTTTGCAACGCCAGCAGCAGGGAGGCTGCCGAGAGGAAAAAAAAAAAAAAAACAACAGCAACAACAACAGAAAAAAAAACCCGAGAGAGGTCCAACTCTAAGACTTTCTGTTTACGCCTGAGCCACCAGCATCCCTCTGCAACAGGCACCTCCAAACCCGACTGAAACAACAGTGCACCACTGCTCACTCACTCCCAGGAGAAGGAGCCACTATTGTACCCTCTCCCTCCACACACACCGATGCTTACAGGTGAACAATAAAGGAACCTCTGCTGGCCACAGAATAATGCAAAAAAACCCAAGGCAAGGAGAAGGACACTTACAGCTGAGACGCTAAGGAAACAGAAATAGTAGTATCAATACCTATTGAATTGGTCCATTCTGGGATCAGTTCTGGAGTTTTTTTTTTTTTTTTTTTTTCATTATTAAATAAGATCTTAGCCGTAAGGGATCTACAAGTCTTATAACATAATTTTTTAATGATATTTTTTATTCTTTTTCTTTTTTTGCCTTTTTATATACTTCTATATCTAGCTAAGTTTTTGGTAGTACGGACAATATATCTCTCATTGTTTCATTTCATCCCTATTTTTTATACATTTCTATTTCTTTCTTTTTCTTTGCATATGTCCAACCATATTACGCTCTTCTGCTCCCCTTTCTTCCAGCCATGTTAAGTTTATTTTATCTTAACATACTTATAAGCAACACTATCAGTCTGCTCAGACTCCTTGCTCTATTCTCCAGATGATGCACTGCCTTGGTATTTAATATTAGGCTTTTGTCTTTATCTTAGTTCTTAGTACAGTTGTCTAATTACATTCTGAGAATCTCCATTCTCTCTGGTGGTACTCTGGCTCTTTTCTATATTTGATACTAGCTTACAAAATCTCCCTGAATTAGTGTTTGTATGTGTAAAGTGTTATTTGTTTGTTTGTTTGCTTTTGCTTTTGTCTCTGATTTCTTCTGTTTCAGTTGTCAATTTCTGTTGGGTTTCTCTTTGAATATCTGATAGCATACTGGGGTTCTGTCAGGTTTTTCTAGAGCCTTTGTCCTAATGGATTCAGTAATTGTGTGTCTTATAAATGTATGTGTTTCCTAGACTTAATATTCATTTAATCTGAGGCTTGGACATTAGTCTGAGGCTTGGACAGTCTTCTATAAACACCTCTATCACCAGGACAAGCAACCCCAAAAGTTTGGACAACCATGAGGAAACAAAGAAACACCATGCAGGCAAAGGAGCAGGAAAAAAACCCACAAGACCAAAGAAATGAGGAGGAAATAGGAAAAATGCTTGAAAAAGAATTCAGAGTAATGATAGTAAAAATGATACAAAATCTCAATAACAAAATAGAGAAAATACAAGGAACAGTTCATAAGAACTCAGAAAAACAAACAGCAATGGATAACAAAATAACTGAAATTAAAAATACTCTAGATGCTATAACCAGCAGAATGACTGAGGCAGAAGAATGAATAAGTGAGTTGGAAGATAGAATGGGGGAAATAAACGCCACAGAGCAGGAAAAAGAAAAAAATAATAAAAAGATTAGAAGACAGTCTCAGAGACCTCATTGATAACCTTAAGCATACCAACATTCGAATTATAGGCATCCCAGAAGAAGAAGAAAACAAGAAAGGGTCTGAGAAAATATTGGAAGAGGTTATAGTGGAAAACTTCCCCAACATGGGAAAGGAAATAATGAACCAAGACCAAGAAGCACAGAGACTCCCATACAGAATACACCCAAGGAGAAATACACCAAGACACATATTAATCAAACTAACGACAGTTAAACACAAAGAAAAAATATTAAAAGCAGCAAGAGAAAAGCAACAAACAACATATAAGGGAAAATCCATCAGGATAACAGCTGACCTTTCTACAGAAACTCTGCAGGCCAGACGGGAATGGCAGGATACACTGAAAGTCCTGAAAGAGAGAAACCTACAGCCAAGAATAGTGTACCCAGCAAGAATCTCATTCAGATTTGAGGGAGAAATCAAAAGCTTTTGAGACAAGCAAAAGTTAAGAGAATTCAGCACCACCAAACCAGCCTTACAACAAGTGCTAAAGGAACTTCTCTAAGTAGGACACACAAGAAAAGGAAAACACCTACAAATACAAACCCAAAACAATTAAGAAAATGGTAATTGGAACACACATGTCAATAATCACTTTAAATGTCAATGGATTCAATGCTCCAACCAAAAGACACAGACTGGCTGAATGGATACAAAAACAAGACCCTTCTATATGCTGCCTCCAAGAAACCCACTTCAGACCAAGGGACACATATAGACTGAAAGTCAAGGGATGGAAAAAAATATTCCATGCAAATGAAAGTCAAAAGAAAGCTGGAGTAGCAATACTCATATCAGACAAATTAGACTTGAAAGTAAAGACTGTTACAAGAGACAAGGGAGGACACTACATAATGATCAAGGGATCCATTCAAGAAGAACATATCACAATGGTAAATATCTATGCCCCCAACACAGGAGCACCTCAATACATAAGGCAAACGCTAACAGCTATAAAAGGGGACATCAACAGTAACACATTAATAGTGGGAGACTTGAACACCCCACTTACATCAATGGACAGATCATCCAAACAGAAAATAAATAAGGACACACAAGCTTTAAATGACACATTAGACCATCTTGACTTAATTGATATTTATAGGACATTCCATCCAAAAATGACAGACTACACTTTCTTCTCAAGTGCACATGGAACATTTTCCAGGATAGATCACATCTTGGGTCACAAATCAAACCTCAGCAAATTCAAGAAAATTGAAATCATATCAAGCATCTTCTCAGACCACAACACCATGAGACTAGATATCAATTATACGAAAAAAACTGCAAAAAATACAAACACATGGAGTTTAAACAATTCACTCTTAAGCAACCAAGGAATCACAATAGAAATCAAAGAGGAAATCAAAAAATATCTAGAAACAAATGACAATGAAAACACAACAACCCAAAACCTATGGGATGCAGCAAAAGCAGTTCTAAGAGGGAAGTTTATAGCAATACAGTCCTATTTTAAGAAACAAGAAAATGATTGAATAAACAACCTAACCTTACACCTAAAACAACTAGAGAAAGAAGAACAAAGAAACCCCAAAGTGAGCAGAAGGAAAGAAATCATAAAGATCAGAGCAGAAAAAGAAAGGAAAGAAACCATAAGAAAAATAAATAAAACTAAAAGCTGTTTCTTTGAGAAGATTAACAAAATTGATAAACCATTAGCCAGACTCATCAAGAAAAAAAGGGAGAAGATGCAAATCAACAGAATTAGAAATGAAAAAGGAGAAGTACCAAAGGACACCTCAGAAAAACAAAACATCATGAGAGGCTACTACAAGCAACTATATGCCAATCAATTGGATAACCTGGAAGAAATGGATACATTCTTAGAAAAATACAATCTTCCAAGACTGAACCAGGAAGAAATAGAAACCATGAACAGACCAATCACAAGTTTGGAAATTGAGGCAGTGGTTAAAAATATCCCAACACACAAAAGCCCAGCAACAGATGGGTTTACAGGCGAATTCTATCAAACATTTCGAGAAGAGCTAACACCTATGCTTCTCAAACTCTTCCAAAATATTGCAGAAGGCGGAACACTCCCAAACTCATTCTATGAGGCTACCATCACCCTGATACCAAAACCAGGCAAAGATGTCACAAAAAAAGAAAACTACAGACCAATATCACTGATGAATATAGATGCAAAAATTTTCATCAAATTACTAGCTAACAGACTCCAACAGCACAATAAAAAAATCATACACCATGATCAAGTGGGGTTTATCCCTGGGATGCAAGGATTCTTCAGTATACACAAATCAATCAATGTGATACATCATATCAACAAATTGAAGGATAAAAACCATATGATCATTTCAATAGATGCAGAAAAAGCTTTTGACAAAGTTCAACATCCATTTATGATAAAAGCTCTTCAGAAAATGGGCATAGAAGGAAATTATCTCAACATAATAAAAGCCATATATGAAAAACCAAAAGCCAACATTGTTCTTAATGGGGAAAAACTGGAAGAATTTCCTCTAAGAACAGGAACAAGACAAGGGTGTCCACTCTCACCACTATTATTCAGCATAGTTTTGGAAGTGTTAGCCACAGCAATCAGAGAAGAAAAAGAAATCAAAGGAATCCAAATTGGAAAAGAAGAAGTAAAATTGTCACTCTTTGCAGATGACATGATATTATATATAGAAAACCCTAAAGACTCTACCAGAAAACTGCTAGCACTAATTGATGAGTTTAGTAAAGTAGCAGGATACAAAATTAATGCACAGAAATATCTTGCATTCCTCTACACGAACAACGGAAGAGCAGAAAGAGAAATTAAGGAAACTCTCCCATTCACCATTGCAACAAAAAGAATAAAATACCTAGGAATAAACCTGCCTAAGGAGGGAAAAGATCTGTATGCAGTAAACTTTAAGACATTGATGAAAGAAATCAAAGATGACACAAACAGATGGAGGGACATATCATGTTCCTGGATTAGAAGAATCAACATCGTGAAAATGTCTATACTACCCAAAGCAATTTACAGATTCAGTGCAATCCCAACCAAATTACCAATGGCATTTTTCACAGAACTAGAGCAAGAAATCTTATGATTTGTATGGAAATGCAAAAGACCCCGAATAGCCAAAGCCATCTTGAGAAGGAAAAATGGAGTTGGTGGAATCAGGCTTCCTGACTTCAAACTAGACTACAAGGCCATAGTGATCAAGACAGTATGGTACTGGCACAAAAATAGAAAGGAAGATCAATGGAATAGAATAGAGAACTCAGAAGTAAGCCCAAACACATATGGGCACCTTATCTTTGACAAAGGAGGCACGAATATACAATGGAAAAAAGACAGCCTCTTCAATAAGTGGTGCTGGGAAAACTGGACAGCAATATGTAAAAGAATGAAATTAAAACACTTCCTAAAACCATACACAAAAATAAACTCCAAATGGATTAAAGACCTACATGGAAGGCCAGACACTATAAAACTCCTTGAGGAAACCATAGGCAGAACACTCTATGACATCCATCAAAGCAAGATCCTTTTTGACCCACCTCCTAGAATCATGGAAATAAAATCAAGAATAAACAAATGGCACCTCATGAAACTTAAAAGCTTTTGCACAGCGAAAGAAACCATAAAGAATACAAGAAGACAGCCCTCAGAATGGGAGAAAATACCTGCCAATAAAACAATGGACAAAGGATTAATCTCCAAAATATACAAGCAGCTCATGAAGCTTCATACCAAAAAAGCAAATGACCCAATCCACAAATGTGCAGAAGACCTAAATAGACATTTGTCCAAAGAAGACATACAGATGGCCAACAAACACATGAAAAGATGCTCAACATCACTCATCATCAGAGAAATGCAAGTCAAAGCCACAATGAGGTATCACCTCACACCAGTCAGAATGGGCATCATCACAAAATCTGGAAACAACAAATGTTGGAGAGGGTGTGGAGAAAAGGGAACTCTCCTGCACTTTTGGTGGGACTGTAAGTTGGTACAGCCACTATGGAAAACAATTTGGAGGTTCCTTAAAAAACTACAAATAGAACTACCCTATGATCCAGTAATCCCACTCCTGGGCGTATACCCAAAGAAAACCATAATCCCAAAAGAAACTTGTACCATAATGTTTATTGGAGCACTATTTACAATAGCCAGAACATGAAAGCAACCGAAATGCCCATCAACAAATGAATGGATACAGAAGATGTGGCATATATATACAATGGAATATTACTCAGCTATAAAAAGGGACGAGATGGAGCTCTATGTAATGAGGTGGGTAGAACTACAGTCTGTCATACATAGTGAAGTAAGTCAGAAAGAGAAGGACAAATATTGTATGCTAACTCACATATACGGAATCTAAAAATGGTACTGATGTACTCAGGACAAGAACAAGGATGCAGATACAGAGAATGGACTGGAGAACTCGAGGTATGGGAGGGGGCGGGGGGTGAAGGGGAAACTGAGATGAAGCGAGAGAGTAGCACAGACATATATATACTACCAACTGTAAAATAGTCAGTGGGAAGTTGTTGTATAACAAAGGGAGTCCAACTCGAGGATGGAAGATGCCTTAGAGGACTGGGGCAGGGAGGGTGGGTGGGACTCGAGGGGGGGGAGTCAAGGAAGGGAGGGAATATGGGGATATGTGTATAAAAACAGATGATTGAACCTGGTGTACCCCCAAAAAAAATTAAAAAAAAAAAAGAATATATGTGAATAACTGAGTCTCTCTGGTGTACAGAAGAAATTAACACAACACTATAAATCAACTATACATCAATAAAATGTTTAAAAAAAAAAAGAAAAAGAATAAGCAGCTGTTTACTGCCAGAAATTTCACTATTAAAAATTCCATTCTCACTTAAAATGGATTAAGTTTTCTAAGTTCAATGATGAATATTAGAGTGTAAAGTAAAATTATTTTCTACTGTTAAAATTTCAACATGAATTTGATTATTTTTTATTTTTTATTTTTTTTATTTTTTTGGGGGTACACCAGGTTCAATCAACTGTTTTTATACACATATCCCCATATTCCCTCCCTTCCTTGACGCCCCCCCCCTTGAGTCCCCCCCACCCTCCCTGCCCCAGTCCTCTAAGGCATCTTCCATCCTCGAGTTGGACTCCCTTTGTTATACATCAACTTCCCACTGACTATTTTACACTTGGTAGTATATATATGTCTGTGCTACTCTCTCGCTTCGTCTCAGTTTCCCCTTCACCCCCCGCCCCCTCCCATACCTCGAGTTCTCCAGTCCATTCTCTGTATCTGCTTCCTTGTTCTTGTCACTGAGTTCATCAGTACCATTTTTAGATTCCGTATATGTGAGTTAGCATACAATATTTGTCCTTCTCTTTCTGACTTACTTCACTCTGTATGACAGATTGTAGTTCTACCCACCTCATTACATATAGCTCCATCTCATCCCTTTTTATAGCTGAGTAATATTCCATTGTATATATATGCCACATCTTCTGTATCCATTCATTTGTTGATGGGCATTTAGGTTGCTTCCATGTCCTGGCTATTGTAAAGAGTGCTGCAATAAACATGATGGTACAAGTTTCTTTTGGGATTATGGTTTTCTTTGGGTATATGCCCAGGAGTGGGATGACTGGATCATATGCTAGTTCTATTTGTAGTTTTTTAAGGAACCTCCAAATTGTTTTCCATAGTGGCTGTACCAACTTTTTATTACAGTATTTATGATATAAGAATTTTGAATGAATATTAACAAATGTAGTGATTTCTGAGGATAAACAAGGCCAAACTCTAAGTTTGCAAATGATTTTCTTCTCAGGGGAAAAAGGTGGTGATACCATGAAACAGAAAATGTGTGCTGATAAGAAAAGTGGGAGACATATACACACTCCCCTCAAATCTTTGCTGACTGCCCAACTGTGCTTTCAGCCTGACATCGCAGTTTTCAGTGGTTGGTGCTCTCTTATACAATTGTCTAGGCTATTTTATGTTTAATAGGTAACCATCAATAATTTAATTTGATGGTGATCTTCCTCAGCCTCAGTAGTGATGAGCCATTTATTCATTAATTCAGGATACATTTATTTAGCAGTTTTTATATAGCAAGTACTAAGAGCATAGAAATGAGTCAAAACTGTCATTGTTCTCAAGTTACTTAAAGCTGCCGGAAAAGAAGCACTGTGTTTTTTTCATTTTGTCAGTAGTGGTAACAATAACACATTAGGAATATTCCAAAAATCAACTTAGGAAGGAACAATGAACTATTCTGGAATAGCAGATAAATTCTAACATTTTGTGATATATATTTAATGTACAGAGTGGCTAGAATTCATAGGGAAACCTTCTAACATAAAATTGTCAACAATTAAGGTCAAGTACATGCCATCTTCTGCATTTTTGTTAAAAGAAAAAAAAAGATAACTGGAGATAGATTAGACCATAGAAAAGCACCGATTTCAAAGAAATTTCTTCTTGAATACATTCACCTACTGGTGAAGGAGCTGTTACTGTGGTCAGAAGGCACATAAAATATACAAGTTTCTAAATATGTGTAACTGACAAAAATTCAATTTTAGTTTTGGTTGAAAACGGTGCTTATTTTTACACTTCCTGAATCCCTATTGCCATGGAGTTGAAGAAAACAGCTCATAAATGACATTTTGTTGAAATTTTTCTAAAGGGATTTTAATCCCCAGTGAAGTTTTTCTCCAGGTGTTATGCACATTTATTTTGAACAGATGTTCTGTGACCTGCTTTTCTCAAATGTCAGTTTCTCTGGGCATCCTTCCCTAAAATTAATTTTTCTCTGGCTTGGCCCTCCTAGATAGGAAATAGTAGAGACAGGATTCAAACCTATTTTTGGAAGGACTCTGAAGTCTTTGCACTGAAGCCTAGTGAATTTTCCAAATGATATCAATGGCCTCTTTCCTTGCTCTTGTTAAAGTTGATTCTAGGTTCTTTCTGTCCTCTTTAATGTGGTGTAATATATTATTTCCAGGATTATGGTAAGGATCAATTGAGAAGGAGCATATTTATGTTTATATTTATGTACATATATACACATACCTGCACAAATTCATATAATAGTAGCAGTCAATGTCTACAAAATTTCCTAATATCTTCTGGGTTATCTGCCAGTATGTCTTGAAGGGATGGCCCCTTTATTCTAAGCATATTGGAAGGAATCTGAGGGGCAGACTAAATTGTTCACCACCAGCTTTCTTATGGAGAGAGTAACATCTCCCCAAGACACAGAAATTTCCATAGATAAGGGATGAGTCTGTCTTAGTGAAGATCTGTTTCTGAGGACTTTTCTGGAATTAATAGAATTGTTTGAGCTGTAATTGGATAGGGGTAGTTTCCATTTCTATAATTGTATTATGAAAAACATTTCTTTTTTTTTCATTAATAACTCTTTATTTAAATTCTCCAAGGATCCCAAACCCCATTTAAAAATTAAAATTGCAGAGCACGCCAATAAAATCACGTAAAATCCCCATGGCTAGTATCACAACGCACAATACAGGTCTTGCTATGAGAAAGTTCATTTTTCCCTTTATTACAAAGGCACAGACATCATCTGAGACCTCAGATATTAGCCCCACTGTGTACTGATGTCACACGAATGTGCAACTTAATACAATTATTAAAGCTGATAGTAAAAATATTAGAAATGATTTGTGTCACCCATATCACACATCCTTTCACTCTGGTTGGAATTTGTGAAAACTTTCTGTATTGCTTATACTTCTCTAAAAACTTCCATTAGCTTTGAACCTAGTTACTCTCAAATAGCATACAGTCCTTGAGAATTGAGTTTTAAAAAGAATGACTCAATGGGTTGACCAATTGGGTTAATTGTTAGGCAAATTATTTTATAAATTAGCTCCTGAAGTTTTTCCAACACTGATAATAGGAAATAATATTGGTGAAATTCCAGTTAAGGAAAATAAATTTTCATTTGGGAGGACATGCACTTAAGAAAGAAGGCAGACTATATGTCATATTCATATTAGTAAATTGTATGATTTTTGCTATTTAGATATGATTAAAATGTATTATATTTATAGTAAATATTCAAAATTATCTTGTAACTTAATCCCAAGTCATGTTTACATAAAATTCAAAGAAAATCAAGTTCAGTTATACTTATCTAGTGTCAAAAGATTAAACTAATTTCTCACATTTATTAAATAGTACATTACATTTAAAATCACTTAATTCAGTAGTATTTTAAATTCAATCAGGGTGAAATGAAGATAGTTCTATTATTAGTAAATGTACAATTTTATGCTCCAAATTAATAATGAGGCAACAGTGCCAGTGATTTCATTCTCATGTAGAGGTAATTTAATTTCTAATAAAATGCCAACTTAGTTTGCTAAAAACAGTTTATTTTCAGTACAGAAAGGTTAAGTGTTGGTACCAAAGGTTCCTGTTTACCTGTGTGGATTGTGAAATCTCAAGAGATGATTAAAATATTCTTTGTACTCAGTATCCTCATATGGTGAATAAAAGCCCTCTATTGGTTGGCTGTGGATTAACTCCAGAAAGTATAGTTTGTCTCTACAGATGGTAATTGTTATGAGCAAGGGCTTTGGGGTCAAATATTAATCCTGCCCTGACCTTCAGACAATTCAGAGATCTCAGTCTCCTAATTTATAAATTGGGGGTAATAATAATAATTAATAATAATAATAATAATACACAGAATTGCTGTGAGATCATTCATGTAAAACACTTAGAATAGAACATAAACATACTTAACAAATGTCTGGAAGGATTATTATGATTGAATTTATTTTAGGGCTCATTCAAGTTTCTAATTCCTATATATGCAGACTACTAATAAATGTTACCTGAAAATAAAAAGGTGTGTGTGTGTGGTGGTGACAGGGGTGAGAAACTCAATTCCATAAGCTAACACACAGCATTCTAGAATATCCCAATTTCTGAGAATATTTCTTCAGTTTTTTTTTTTTTAATCCAGTGACAAGGTAGTTTACTACCTTAGGGAATCTAAATTATGTCTTAAATTTGCAAAGAATGAGTTAGCACCAAGAGAAGAGATGTTTATCCTAAAGACTGTTTTGTCCAAGTCCATAGCACTGAGGAGTACTGAAATCTCTAGTTGTTGACCTCATTTTAGGCCCTACATAGCCACAAGTATTTGTGTCACCAGAGATGTCTCTTTGCTCTTCTATTACCTTGAACTATAGGGAGTTCAGAGCTGAGACCTCCCTGTTTCCTAACATTTCTCCACCAATGGCTGCTAAATACTTTTTCCAAAAGTTCATTGAATTATAAAGGTTAAGTTGAAACAATATTGGAAGCAGAGGAAATGAAACTAAAGAGAAACAGGGAGAGCACTTAATTTATCACAGCAGATAGATTCTGCAAGAGGTCAGGTGGTTAAGCTAATGTTTTCTTCTCTCTGCTTTTCCTGTGCTCATAAAATTATATACTATATCCTTGTACGGATTTTAGCACCTAATATATAAAATGGACTCACCAACCTGCCTCTTTCAGCAAACCAAATGCATCTGATCCACATTTGGATAGCTCTAGTGCTGGAGAGCACAGGCACAAGTTATTGGGGTCAGTCACATAGCCTACTGATAAGGTTGGTCTTTAGAGGAAACCAGTTCTTCAAGTGAGACTACCCATCATTTTCTAACCAAAAGTTCCTCTCTGGAAAAAAAAACAAACATAAATTTCTTATTCTTATGTATAAGGAAATGCCAACTGTATGTTATCAGAAAAATAAATAATAAAGATGTTAGAAGTGCATATGACCAGACTTTTATGGATTTAAAAATTAACATTTTCATCCAAAGACTCTTAGTAGTTTGTCACTAAAAACTGACAAACTTAAAAGGGAAGTTCTTTCTTATCATAAACAGAAATCGTTATATTGTGCTAATAGATAAGTGAAAATCAAATAATATTTAGTTTTGAAAAAAGAAACAAAAACTTTTTTTTGACTTGTTTGGAAGTCCAAACGCACAAATTCTATAAAGCGCATCTTCCTGGCATTTATGAAAGGTGAAGGAAGTAGAAGATGTTTTCTTCCTTTATGCAGGAAGGCAATGGCTGCCCTCAGGCTTCCTCCTTGTTGCCACATTTGAAGTTTTAGAGCATCATCTGATCATCTACCAACTGACTACAATAATTGTAATTTTTCTTAAATAGAAATGTCCTTTCCTCTTCTTGAGTAATGTGGTTGCACATGTGCACCCACTTCTTCCTTGGAAGCAGCTGTGTAAAGTACTGAAGAAAAAGAGAGAATTACTTTGAGCACAATGAAAATGTTAAAAGTAAGGAAAATTCGTTAAGACTTAAAACTTGAAATCTTCTCAAAGAAAATATAAGAGTAAGCTCCTTGACCTTGGTTTTGGCAATAGTTTTTTTTGAATTTGACACCAGAAGCAAAAAAGCTAAAACAAGCAAGTAGGACTTCATCAAACTAAAAAGCTTCTGTACAGCAAAAAAAAAAAAAAAAAAAAGCCATCAACAAAATTAAAAGGCAACCTATGGAATGGGAGAAAATATTAGCAAGCCATGTATTCAATAAGAAGTTAATACTGAAAACATACAAGGACTAATACAATTCAATAACATCAGAAAATCAAATAATGCAATTAAAAAATGGGCAAATGACCAGAATAGATATTTATTTCCAAAAGAGGACTTACAACTGACCAACAGATACATGAAAAGGGGCTCAATCATCAGGGAAATACAAAGCAAAACCACAATGAGATATTTACCTTGCACCTGTTAATTATCAAAAAGACAAGGAATAACAAATACTGGTGATGATGTGGAGAAAAGGGAATGATTTTATATGGTTGGTGGGCATGTAAACTGTTATAGCCACTAAGAGATGGCAGTATGACAGTTCCTCTAAAAATTAAAAGTATTACCATATCACCTGGCAAGCCCACTTATGGGTCTGTAATATATCTGTAGGAAATAAAATCGTTATCTCAAGGAGATATCTGCACTCCCATGTTCATTGCTGCGTTATTCAAAGCATTAGAAACAACCTAATTGTCCATTGACAGATAAATGGATAAAGAAAACATAATAGACACACATATAAACACACACAGTGGAATATTATTAAGCCTTAAAAAGAAGGAAATGTTGCCATTTGCAACAACATGGATGAACTTGGATGGCATTATACTACATGAAATAAGTCAAAGACAAATATTGTATGATATCACCCATGTGTGAAATTTAAAAAGAAAAAGCTAAACTCTTAGAAACAAAGACCAGCTTGGTGTTTGCCAAGAGCTAGAGAGTAGGGGAAAGGAAAAAAGAATGTTGGTAAAAGGGTAAAAACTTCGAGTTACAAGATAAAACATTTCTGGACATCTAATGTACAACAGGGTGACTGTGGTTGATGATATTGTATTGTAAAATTGAAATTTGCCAACTTTTATATTCAGATTTTTTGTGAAATTTAAATTTATATTTATTATCTTAGATTTGAGTCTTGAAATACATGCTTAAATTACAGTTGGCCCTCCATATCTGTAGGTTCCACATCCAAGGATTCATTCAACCATAAATCAGAAAAATGAAATTCCAGAATGTTCCAACAAGCAAAACTTGGATATTCCACATACTGATAACTATTTATGTAGTATTTACATTGTATTTACAACTATTCACATAACATTTGTATTGTATTAAGTATTATAAGTAATATAGAGGTGACAATATATGGGAGGATATGTGTAGATTATATGTAAATACTACACCATTTTATACAGGGAACTTGAGAATCTTTGATTTGAGAATTTGTTGCCTGTGGGGGGTCTTGGAACCAATGCCTCACAGACACCAAGGGAAGATTATATATTCTTTTTTTCTCTTCTAAGAAATTTTGTTGAGATACAGTTAACATACAATAAACTGCATATACTTAGAATGTACAAATTGGTATTTTTTTTTCTTATTAGTAATATATATATGGCAATCCCAATCTCCCAATTCATTCCCCCCACAAGCCCCTCAGCTTTCCACATTTGGTGTACATGTGTTTCTTCTCTACATCTGTGTCTCAATTTCTGCCTTGCAAACTGATTGATCTGTACCATTTTCCCATATTCTGCATATATGTGTTAATATACGATATTTGTTTTTCTCTTTCTGACTCACTTCACTCTGTATGACAGTCTCTAGGTCCATCCATGTCTCTACAAATGTCCCAGTTTCATTCCTTTTCAAAGCTGAGTAATATTCCATTGTACATATACACCATATTTTCTTTATGCATTCATCTGTTGATGGGCACTTAGGTTGCTTCCATGTCCTGGCTATTGTAAATAGTGCTGCAATGAACATTGGAGTGTATGTGTCTTTTTGAATTATGGTGTTCTCTGGGTGTATGCCCAGTAGTGGGAGGGATGGGTAATGTGGTAAATCTATTTTTAGTTTTGCAAGGAACCTTCATAGTGTTCTCCATAGTGGCTGTATCAATTTACATTCCCACCAGCAGTGCAAGACCATTCCCTTTTCTCCACACCCTCTCCAGAATTTACTGTTTGTAGATATTCTGGTGATGCCCCTTCTAACCAGTGAGAGGTGATAACTCACTGTAGTTTTGATTTGAATTTCTCTAATAGTTAGTGATGTTCAGCAGCTTTTCATGTGCCTTTTGGCCATCTGCATGTCTTCTTTGGAGAAATGCCTATTTAGGTCTTCTGCCCATTTTTTGGTTGAGTTGTTTGTTTTTGTGATATTGAGCTGCATGAACAATTTATATATTTTGGAGATTAATTCTTTGTCTCTTGATTCATTTGCAAATATTTTCTCCCATTCTGAGGGTTGTCTTTTCATCTTGCTTATAGTTTCCTTTGTTGTGCAGAAGCTTTGAAGTTTCATTAGGTCCCACTTACTTTTTTTTTGTTTTTATTTCCATTATTCTAGGGGGTGGATCAAAAAAGATCTTGCTGTGATGTATATCAAAAGTCTTCCTATGGTTTTCTCTAGGAGTTTTATAGTGTCTGGCCTTACATTTAGGTCTTTAATCCAATTTGAGTTTATTTTTGTGTATGGTGTTAGGGAGTGTTCTAATTTCATTCTTTTACATGTAGCTGTCCAGTGTTCTTAGCAACACTTATTGACGAGACTGCCTATTCTCCATTGTATATCCTTGGCTTCTTTCTCATAGATTAGTTGACCACAGTTTATCTCTGGGCATTCTGTCCTGTTCCATTGATCTATATTTCTGTTTTTGTGCCAGTACCATCCTGTCTTGATCAATGTAGGCTTGTAGAATAGTTTGAAGTCAGGAAGCCTGATTTGACAAACTCTGTTTTTCCTTCTCAAGATTGCTTTCCTATTCAGGATCTTTTGCATTTCCATGCAAATTGTAAATTTTCTTGTTCTAGTTCTGTGAAAAATGCCATTGGTAATTTGATGGGGATTGCATTGAATTTGTAAATTGCTTTGGATAGTATATTCACTTTCACAGTGTTAATTCTTCCAGTCCAAGAACATGGTATATCTCTCCATCTGTTTGTGTTCTCTTTGATTTCTTTCATTAGTGTCTTATAGTTTTCTGGGTACAGGTCTTTTATCTCCTTGGTTAGGTTTATTCCTAGGTATATTATTATTTTCATTGCAATGGTAAATGGGATTGTTTCCTTAATTTCTCTTTCTGATCTTTCATTGTTAGTGTATAGAAATGCAAGAGATGTCTGTGTGTTAATTTTGTATCCTGCAACTTTACCAAATTCATTGATTAGCTCAAGTAGTTCTCTGGGGGCATCTTTTGGGTTTTCTATGTATAGTGTCATGTCACCAGTGAACAGTGACAGTTTTATTTCTTTTTTTCCAAAGTGGATTCCTTTTATTTCTTCTTCTTCTCTGATTGCTATGGCAAGGACTTCCAAAACTATGTTGAATAGTAGTGGTGAGAGTGGACCTCCTTGTCCTGTTCCTGATCTTGGAGGGAATGCTTGCAGTTTTTCACCATTGAGAATGATGTTTGCTGTGGGTTTGTCATATATGGCCTTTATTATGTTGAAGTAGGTTCCCTCTATGCCTACCTTCTGGAGAGTTTGTATCATAAATGGGTGTTGAATTTTGTCAAAAGCTTTTTCTGCATCTATTGAGATGATTATGTGGTTTTTATCCTTCAATTTATTAATATGGTGTATCACATTGATTGATTTGTGTATATTGAAGAATCCTTGCATTCCAGGGATAAATCCCACTTGATCATGATGTATGATTCTTTTGATGTGTTGTTGGATTCTGTGTACTAGTATTTTGTTGAGGATTTTTACATCTAAGTTCATCAGTGATATTGGTCTCTAATTTTCTTTTTCTTAGTATCTTTTTCTGGATTTGGTGTCAAGGTGATGTTGGCCTCATAAAATGAATTTAGGAGTGCTCCTTCCTCTGCAATATTTTGAAAGAGCTTGAGGAGGATGGGTGTTATGTCTTCTCTAAATATTTGATAAATGCACGTGTGCATCCATCTGGTCCTGGACTTTTGTTTTTTGGGAGATTTTTAATCACAGTTTTAATTTCATTCCTTGTGATTGGTCAGTTCATATTTTCTATGTCTTCCTGATTCAGTCTTGGAAGCTTATACCTTTCTAAGAATCTGTCCATTTCATCCAGGTTGCCATTTTATTGGCACATAGTTGCTTGTAGTATTTTCTTATGGTGCTTTTTATTTCTGCAGTGTCCATTGTAATTTATCCTGTTTCATTTATCCTTTTATTGATTTGAGTCGTCTCCCTCTTTTTCTTTTTGAGTCTTGCCAGAGGTTTATCAATTTTACTTATAAGAACCAGATTTTAGTTTATTGATTGTTTCTATTGCTTTCTTTGTTTCTATTTCATTTACTTCTGCTCTGATCTTTATGATTTCTCTCTGTCTACTAACTTTGGATTTTGTTTGCTCTTCTTTCTCTAGTTTCTTAAGGTGTAAGCTTAAATTGTTTATTTGGGATTCTTCTTATTTCTTGAAGTAGGATTGTATTGTTATAAACTTCCCTCATAGAACTGCCTTTGCTGCATTCCATAGGTTTTTGTATCATTGTGTTTTCATTGTCATTTGTCTCTAGGTATTTTTTGATTTCCTCTTTGATGTTTTCAGTGATCTCTTGTTTATTTACTAGTGTAATGTTTAGCCTCCATTGTTGTGTTTTTTACGGGTTTTTTACTGTAATTGATTCCTAAAATCATAGCATTATGGTTGAAAAAGATGTGTGATATGCTTTCAATTTTCTTAAGTTTACCAAGGTTTGATTTGTGACCCAAAATGTGATCTATCCTGGAGAATGTTCCATGTGCACCTGAAAAGAACGTGTAATCTGCTGTTTTTGTATGCAATGTCCTATAGATATCTATTAAGTCACCTGGTTTATTATGTCATTTTAAGCTTGTGTTTCCTTATTAAGTTTCTCTCTGGATGATCTGTCCATTGGTGTTAGTTGCCTGTTAGAAAGTCCCCCACTATTATTGTGTTACTGTCAATTTCCTCTTCCATGGTTGTTAGCATTAGCCTTGAGTTGCTCCTATATTGAATGCATATATATTTATAATGGTTATCTCTTTTTCTTGGATTGATCTCTTGATCTTTATGTAGTGCCCTTTCTTATTTCTTGTAACATTTTTTTTTTATTTTAAAGTCTATTTTATCAGATAGGGATAGTGCTATCTAGCTTTCTTTTGATTTCCATTTGCATGGAATATCTTTTTCCATCCCCTCACTTTCAGTCTGTATGTGTCCCTAGGTCTGAAGTGGGTCTCTTGGAGACAGCATATATATGGTTCTTGTGTTTGTATTCATTCAGCCAGTCTGTGTCTTTTAGTTGGTGAATTATTCCATTTACATTCAAGGTAATTATTGATATGTATGTTCCTATTACCATTCTCTTAATTGTTTTGCTTTTGCTTCTGTAGGTCCTTTTCTTCTCTTATGTTTCATGCTTACAGAAGCTCCTGTAGCATTTGTTATAAGGCTGGTTTGGTGGTGCTGAATTCTCTTAGCTGTTGCTTGTCTGTAAAGCTTTTGATTTCTCCATCCAATCTGAATGAGATCTTTGCTGGGTAGAGTATTCTTGGTTGTAGGTTCTTCCCTTTCATCATTTTAAATATATCATGCCAATCCCTTCTGGCTTGCAGAGTTTCTGCTGAGAAATCAGCTGTTATCCTTATGGCAGATCCCTTGTGTGTTATTCGTTGTTTTACCCTTGTTGCTTTTAATAAATTTGCTCTGTCTTTAATTTTGTCAATTTGACTACTATGTGTCTTGTCATGTTGCTCCATGGGTTTATCATGCCTGGGACTCTCTGCATTTTCTGGACTTGGGTGTCTATTTCCTTTCCCATGTTAGGGAAGTTTTCAACTATAATCTCTTCCAATATCTTCTTGGGTCCTTCCTCTCTCTCCTCTCCTTCTGAGGCCCCTATAATGTGAATGTTGGTGCATTTAACATTGTCCCAGAGGTTTCTTATGCTGTGTTCAATTCTTTTCATTCTTTTTCTTGAATCTTTTCAACATCAGTGATTTTCACCCTTCTGTCTTCCAGGTCACTTATTCACCCTTCTGCCTCAGTTAATCTGCTATTGCTTCTTTCTAGTGTATTTCTTTATTTCAGTTATTGTGTTGCATATCTCTGTTCTTTAATTCTTCTAGGTCTTTGTTAAACTTTTCTTGCATTTTTTCGATCTTTGCATCCAATCTTTTCTCAAAGTCCTGAATCATCTTTGCCATCATTATTCTGAATTCTTTTCTGGAAGGGTGTCTATCTCCACTTCATTTAGTTGTTTCTCTGGGGTTTTAGCCTGTCCCTTCATCTGCTACAAAGTCCTCTGCCTTTCCATTTTCTCTGTCTTTCTGTGGCTGTGCTTTTCAGTTCCACAGAATCAAATATTTTTGATACTGCTTGATACTGCTGTCTCCCCTTCTGTGGAGGAAACTATCTAGGAGGCTGGTGTGTGCTTCCTGATGGAAGGGACTGATGGTGGGTTGGGCTGGGTGGGTGGAGCTCAGTAAAACTTTAAACTGATTTGGTGGGCAGAGCTCAGTAAAACTTTTATCTGCTTGTCTGCCAACAGGTGGAGCTGTGTTCCCACCTTGTTGATTGCTTGGCCTGAGGCTACCTAGCACTGGAGCTTACAGGCTCTTTGGTGAGGCTAATGGGAGACTCTGGGTGGGCTCACACCAATGAGAACTTCCCAGAAACCCTGCCACTGGTGCCTCTGTCCTCTTGGTGATCCACAGCTGCCCCACACCTCTGCAGGCAACCCTCCAACACCAGCAGGTACGTCTGGTTCAATCTCCTCTGGGGTCCCTGCTCCTTCCCCCTGGGTCCTGGTAAGCACACTATTTTTTTTTTTGTGCCCTCCAAGAGTGGAGTCTTTGTTTCCCCCAGTCCTGTGGAGGTCCTGCAGTCAAATCCTGCTGGCTTTCAAAGTTTGATTTTCTAGGGATTCCTCCTCCCGTTGCTGTACCCCCCAGGTTGGGAAACCTGACATGGGGCTCAGAACCCTCACTTTAGTGGGTGGACTTCTGTAGTATAACTGTTCTCCAGTATGTGAGTCACCCACCCATCACTTATGGGATCTGATTTTAACCCAATTGCGCCCCTCCTACTGTCTCATTACGGCTTCTTTATCTCTGAATGCGGGGTGTCTTTTTTGGTGAGTTCCAGTCCCTTGTTGTTGATGATTATTCAGCAGTTAGTTGTAATTCCAGTGCTCTTGCAGGAGGGAGTGAGCGCAAGTCCTCTTATTCTATCATCTTGATCCGTCTCGGGATGATTATATATTCTGACAGAAGTTTCATTCAGGACAAAGCAACTGATAAAAAAGAAAAGAAAAGAAAAGAAAAGCATATGTATGGATCAGAAATCATTTCAATTTGCTGGAAATATAGTGCACTGGGGAAGCATTGTTGGTGGTAGGGTTGGAGGTTGGAAAAGAAGTAATACCAAGCTAAATGGCCTTGAAGTTCTGGGGAAATAATTTAGACATTTTAATGAAGTCAAAAAAGGTTTCTAAGTAGGACAGAAACAATAATGAGTTTAATTTTAGGTCTCCCACTCAAGTTGTGACAAGGATATTGGAATGGATCCGGGAAATGCCTTTACAAACATCCAGGACACATACATCAATTTTTACATATGTTTTTATTTTTTCCTGAAGAACTCTCTATTAATGAAAATTATGGCACCTCTTTTCTCTTTCTGATGTGTTATAAACCTTGAGAGTAAGTTGGGTAAGAACTTATGAATCTATGTGATGAATTGCCAAAGTTAAAATCATATGTTTTTCATGCAGAAGTGTTTAAAAAAGAGAGATAGGATAAAAGAAGTAGAGAGAGAGTGAGAGAAGAAGGAGAAGAAGAGGAAGAGGAAGAGGAAGAAGAAGAAGAAGAAGAAGAAGAAGAAGAAGAAGAAGAAGAAGAAGAAGAAGAAGAAGAAGGAGGAGGAGGAGGAGGAGGAGGAGGAGGAGGAGGAGGAGGAGGAGGAGGAGGAGGAGGAGGAGGAGGAGGAGGAGGAGGAGGAAAAGAAGAAGAAAGAAAAGCAAGAAAGAGAGAAAGAGCAAAATAAAGATAAAAGAAGGATGAATGAAATGAAAGAGGGGAAGATGGCAGAGGAATAAATAAAGGAAGAAGTGTGTTGTAATGGAGCAGGACCCTACAGGGCCTTCCAGAGACAGATCCCTCTCCCATATCCTCTGCTTTAGCTCCTCTATGAAGTACCTAGATAACAGTATCTAATGCACATTTCCTGAGTTGTTTTATAGATGCTAAAACCCCCACCAAATGGAAGAAATTAACTAGTCTATGAACATGATCACATAGCCCCCAGACCTACCAGAGACTGAGAATTGATAATAATAACCCTTGAGACACTGCCCTGTTACTTCACTGTCAACCCATCAGAGAACTGTGCATGAGTTGATCACATACACTGGGGCATCCCTCTGTCACCTGGCCTTTAAAAATGCTTTGCTGAATCCTATTAGGGAGTTTGGGTTTTCTGAGCATTAGCTGTCCAGGACTCCTTGTATGGCATCTCACAATAAACATTGCACTTTCCTTCACCACAACCCAGTGTCAGTAGTTTGGCTTTACAGCAAGTGTGGGTGGAGCCAAGTTTTTCTTCTTTAACAGTATGAGAAAGATAAACCCTACTTTTTCTAATTTCAATAATGTCAATATTTCACCATTGAAAATTAATTGCTTTGGATGAAAATGTTTTCTACTCTTAAAATACGATGGGTGGTTCCATATAAAGTAGTATGCTGTGTCGCATCCCATGGAATTGTCTTTAGGTAGTGGTTTTACAACATGTTTTTTAACATCAGCAGCAGCCTTAGTAGTACCACCCTCTTCTTTCTCCACCTCACCCCTGAGAAGATTTTAAGGGTAGCCTCTCTGTATATAGCAGATGAAAGTTGAACAGTTCTGTTTGAGTTATGGTGGAAAGTCTGGAACCTCTTTCTATTGGTTTCACTCTCATTTTTCACAGCAGGACTTGAAGTAATATGTGGGATCTTGAGCTATAGAAGCATTGTTTACAAATCTCTTCCTGAATGTTGATGACTCTATTATTTAGTTTTATGAGAGTGAATTTAGATACAGATGAGGCAGTGTGTGAGGGCTTGGGCAAGTGAGAGAAGTTCACTGGCAGAGAAGAAAGGTGAAGTGGTTCAGAAAGTTGTATAAAAGAAAATAAGGGCTTTCTGTCTTAGTGATGCTAGTTTTATTACTTTGCATTTTTGTGGAGGTTGACTCTGGATTTGTATTCAGGCAAGAAGCAAAGAGTTATTGAGTATCTCCTGCAGGCAGAACAGTGGTCTAGCCTCAACTTCTATTTTTACCACCTGGAAACTCCATTCTAATTAAGAAATTTATCCCTGAAAATATTTGATAATAAATAAAACTGGTAGAGACTAAAGCATAAAATAATTATATTTATAATAAATCAATGGACTATCTTTTATGACTCTGTTCAATCATTAGATGATATGTATCTAGATGCATATTTTTTGAAATTGAGAGTCAGTTTTTGTTTTTCTCATGCAGTGGATTTTCTCTTGGAGCAAATAAACACATTTGATAGTGAACCAGAGCAACAAACAACTGAGAGAGCATGGTAGAGGTTTGATTTTCCTCTTGTTGTTTTTGATCTTTTATTTAGCAAAATCATATGCTGACATTCAGTGTCAAATTAATTTTTAACTGGTTTATTCTTCTAGGAGTTTACTTTCTCTCTCTCTCTCTTTTTAAAATTTTGTTTCCTGATGTAATGTGTCATGGTTTAGCATTCCATTGCCCTGTGGTATATTTTGGGTAAACTCAAATGCTCATTGTAGATTATGGAATCACATGTGTCTGTGATGCACTGCTAAATGTGTGTTTCTTCTGGTATCTTAAACAACTACATTGAAGGTTAAAATGTATCTTAAGCCTGAGTCACTTCCTGTTACTAAGTTAGGCACCTAGAAAGGAGCCTTTTTATTTTCCTGGATAAATTCAGTTGGCAGGAACAAAATTTTAAATCAAAGAATGGGCGAGAAAGAGAGAGAGAGAGAGAGAGAGAATAAATGAATGAATGAATGAATTTACAGACATGTGAAACAAAATAGCTCAGAAGTAGATCTTGCTGCACATCTACAGTGGGCCCAAATGATGGTGTTAGAAAACAGTTTGTCTCCTTCTTTCAGCTCTGTGTTTCTGTGTTAGGTTTATTCTTAATCAAACTTTCTTTGGTGAAAAGATATCTAGCAGTGGTTTCACATTTCAGCATACTTAGTGGAATGACAGTTCATCTTTCCTAAAAGATCCAGAAATGGTCTAGGAATTTATCTTCTTCAGCCCACATAGGGTCTTGTGCCCATTTCTGAACTATAAAAATGACCAAGACCTGGGTCACATATTTACTCTTAGAGCTGGGAGTCAGATTATCCTACCAAGAAATGCATGGAGTATTATTTAGATTGGGGAGTTACATTGCAAAGAATGATTCTCTTGCCAGAGAAAGGAAAGTGTTGGACAGGCAAAATGGCACAGGCCTTTTGTAGCTGCCTAAATAGTGCAATGTCTCCTTTATTGTTATTTTTTTCTTCTTTTAGACATCTATCAGTCATGATATGTCCTTCTGTTATCATTGTCCAAGAAAATGGAATAGATGGATATTAAACACATGTGTGTGTGTATGAGAGAGAGAGAGAGAGAGAGAGAGAGAGAGAGAGAGAGAGAGAGAAGGATAATCTCTATTACAATTTTCCCTTAGCAGAATTTGGCACAGACCTACCAGTTGGATAGAAGGAAGATCCTTGTGTTCCCTTAAGTGCCAACTTTCATCAAGCCACTTGTTCCATCAAAGAAGACATGGTGCACTGACTATCCAAAAGTCATATGTGAACACAGACTTAATGATCAGTAATCTTATGGAATCTTACTTCTGATGTCTGAAAAATTGCCCAGATTTTGAAGTATGGCATTTGAAAGCCTAATGGATGACACTTGAGAAGTGCTTGGGTCCATTCTGTGTTCTGGTATTTATATGCTGTGTTACTAAGATTAATCACATATATACATTTGTTTTCTATTTTCTCTTCTGTAAATATAACAAATTGTAATATCCACTGTCCTGAGTCTCTTTCACAAGTGTGATTCCAATAGCTTTACTCTCTGGGGATGACTTAAGGAACCAGGAGGAAAGGGCTCAATTTAATCACAAAACTATTTTAACAGTTTGATTTACATCCAAGTGTGAAACATACATTCTTCAATGAAAGCAAATAACATAAGAAATCATGCAATAAAATGGATATTTATGACAGGAAACAAAAGGAGGACAGCAGAGTAGGAATATATTAAAAAATGTTTAAATAAGAGCATTAAAAAACTTTTTTTCTCTTTCTTTTCTTCCTGTCAATAGTTTATGAATCAATTATTCATGTATTTACTAAAAATGTTCAGTGGTACTGAATTAGCTTATATTAGTGATATTTGACTAATAAAATAAAATTGTTATTTTAAATATTATTTGAAAATTCCCGAGTATACTAAATGCAAGCCAAATTATTGGCTTAAAAATTATAATCATTAGAAACATAAATAATTACCATTTAGTTATTGATTAAAAATGTTCAGAATTTTATCCTAACAGTCAATGGAACAATAAATAAACATATATTAATGATACTAAAAAACATTTATGATTACCTCAAAAAGGAAAAATTATATTCTTTTTGTACTTCATCTAAATTTTGACTCAATACTAGAAAATATATCAACTATAAGATTATGTTACTAAATTGATAAATAATTTATCATTTTTCATTTCATTCTTTAGCAAAATAAGTAGGAGTTATTACCAAATTTTCAGGTGATTTCATCAACCTTATAAAGCAATTGTTAAAATAAATAAGTAAGTAAAACAAACTGCAAAGCTTGGAAGTACAGAGTTTCAGAATCTGAGAACCCCTTAAGAAAATACTTTAGATTTCACAGGCCATTTTGAAAGGCACTCATATCCAGTGAAAATGGAGATCTCAAAGCCACCAAAACTATTTTATGTATAGTATAATCTCCATGTTAGCTAAATCTTCTCAATTTCTAGTAGGCAGCTATCTGTCAAAATTAGTTATTCATATTTAAATATCTAGTTTCCCTGATTAAATTTAAGAAGTATGTCTTATCTTTCTTTTAGGTTATTTTCTATATGCTTGGTGTACGGTATATGGTCGTGAGTCCACTGAGGCACTTATATTCTCAATAAATGAATGAAGATAAATGAAATGTTGCACACTCTCTTTGTTCCCAGCTATTTATTGGTATATCACCTACTTAACACATTCTTTAGAATGTAAGAGGACATGGGTGGCTATGTTATTGTCTATTGAATTGCCAAAGTTGTAGATAAGTAATACTTTGAGAAATGATTTCATGAGATAAATGCAGGAAACTGTAATGAACTTCAGGATGGCAGTCAGAAAACTCCTGCAGGTTATGTGTGCTTAGCAGACTACCATCTTGATTTGCTTTGTGGCTTCTCATCTACTTTGTTCTTACCTCTCTTGGTCTCTAACTTACATGTTAACCTATATTGTACAAGTTCCCTGGCCATAATGTTATCTTTTGTTTTAACTTTATGGTGCCTCTCAGCAGATACCTCATTTCAGAGGCCCAGATTAACATGTTCTACACTTAAGAATTTCTTTTGAGAACTTCCCACAAGTAGAAAGTACCACTTTTTGGGGGGGTGGTCTCCCCACAACTTGATACCCAAGAAATACATTAAATTGTTCATTAAAATAAATTTCTCAGGTAATTTGGTAATATTCTAAAACAGAAAATACAGAAAATTATAAGATCAATAGAATGCACTCTATAGGAGTTACTTGCATTCTGGGAACTGCAGCCACTGCCTTGTCTTGTGACAAAATATCTGTTCTAGAATCTGATGATTTGTATTTAGATTGAGCTGAATGTTATTTTGCTTTACTTTAATTTGTTAAATTTTCCTCTGTTTAAAAATTTGCATTATCTTTAAACTATTAAATAATTCAATAGGGAGTTTAGGTCATCAAGGTACAAGGGCTGCTAAGAATTTTCAATACAGATGATGTCATCCACTTTTTAGGACCCTTGGGTTTGCATGTCCTCTCTGCAGAAGCACACTCTCCCAGTAATTAATTAAACCCATTTTATAAAAGTAGCACCATTATTCTGTTGTAGTATTTTACACACCAAATAAAAACTGAAGTGCTGGTATATCTGACATTTTTATACCTACAGCTTATATGTCAGCAATATGGACTCTCTGTATATGGTATGATATATAAATATGCAAGTGTTTTACTTATCAAATTGTGAAGGAATCCATGATGAAGAGATATTAATAATAGAAAGATTGTTTTGCATGTAAAATGGTATATATAGTCTCTAACCTTAATCCTGTGTATTGGAAGTGCTGCTGTGCGATGTATTGACTCATTATAATATGTCCATGTGAGAACAGATATTTTAATAAATGAATCTTACTGTGATTTAAAATCTTTATATGGTAAATGGATGTCAGATGCTATAATCTGTCTATGTCAGTTGCAAAATTATGAGCTGCTTCTAGGCTTTTTACTCTTGCCTTTTTGAGAGCAGGTAACAGGTCTCCAAAATTCTCTAGCTGAGTACAGCAAGTCCCAAATCAAGTCTATTCTTTAATTGAGGACACTTTTATTTATAAAAGCAACACATTCACATCTATAAATTATAGTTTTATGTAAGTACTTAATAGGGTCACTGACTCTTATTTTATAGAAAATATGCTTGCTGACTATATATTTGGATGATGAATAGGAATAATTCCATAAAGTATTAAGAGCTCTGTTTAAGAATTCTAAATGTTACTAATTTGTTAAGTAGCTGTTACATCTATCTATACATCTTACACTGGATGAGTTTGCCTTTACATTCCCATATCATATTTACACAGAACATGAATTCTAGTTTCTACTAAACAACAAGACACATTGTCTCATGCCTAACCATGGTGGGAATGATATACTCTAGAAATAGCTCAGAAAATAATTTAAATTCTGCCTCTCCAAGATGCTGTCTGAGCTGATGGAAATATTTTCTTTGTCCTTAGTTATCATTTAATTTCTTATCAACTTTGTTGAAAGTATAATTTGTGAGCAACAAACTGCATCCAATTAAGGGGCTCTTATTTACATTAATTAATTAAGTAATTTATTCAAAGAATATTATTGAGAATTTATTATATATAAATACAAAGTTAGATACAGGAAAACAAAGATGAAATGCCATCTCCTTTTCCCAGGATGTAGGAGATAAAAACATGAACTATTACAATTTATGTGATAATTCTAAAAATGTGTTGGGGAATATAGAAAGGACCTTTCCTTCTGAGAAGAAAAAAAAAAGATTCATTGAGTCCCTACTTTCATACCAATCACTCCTCTATTCATTTCATAAATAAACATTATACATATATATATATATATATATATATATATATATATATGTACTTATTTACTAAACTTTTCCTTAAGCCCTTTCAGTTAGGCAGGTATCACTTTCATTTTGGTCTTATACAGTCTAAGAATCAAGAAACTTCTCAATTATTTTCTATAAAGTTATAAGATTCTGCATAGACAAAATATTTTTACATGACCCTCCTCATTACTAGTTTCAATGGTATGTCAAGCAAAAATAATAATTGAGTCCTGAAGAGGAAAGTGTTCCTGTCTAGGAAGAAATGTATGGCTTCTTATACATTCTAGAAAATGAGCTGGAAATCTGCTGTATACCTTCAGTAATATTACACAGTAGGGAAGACACACAGCAGGGAGCTTGGCCATTTTACTCAATATCGAATCAACATGCAAAGAATTTTTCATGCTCCTGGCCTGTTCAACTCAATTTCTATTTATCTAAATTTTCAAATAAATTCACAGTTGGAAAATACAAATGGGGTTAATTTGCCTGCTCTAATTAAGGCAAGTCATCAGTCTCTTCTGTGAAAAGAAATCAAAACAACAGCAATAAAGCAAAACAAGAGTGACTGAAAATATGTCTTACTTTGTCTTCTTTTTCGAAAATTTTCTCCCTTCCAAAGAGTTCACAGACCTGGTGGTTGAAGCAAGAGAATATTCTGGGAGCACAGATTAGACTTAGAACCATTTCTGGAGTTTTGCTACTGGTGACATATTCTTTTTTTGTTAATAAATGAATTTTATTTCAGCAAAGTTTTACTCAAAGATGGAGGAATCTTTCCACGCATCAGTGAACAGAACTCAAGATCACAAATGGAAGAACTAGTGCTTAACTATTAGTTAACTTCTTGAATATGTTGAATATTTCAATTATTTTCACTCATTTGACTATCAATGAAGATAATGAGACAATATATTTTGTATCAATATCTAACCTTCTCTAAAAGGCACCCAAAGTTTTTTATATGTTTTACTTTGGCAACAAATTCGGTGTTTGCAGAGAATTACTATTTTAAAAATGAATAAAAAAAGAATTTTTTTCTAGACTTCATGTTTTTTTGGGAAAATATATAATGTATTTTCAGAGAAAGTTTAATAAAGCAGAGAAATTTGGTTTTGTATCCCATTCTATTCACATGTGAAAGAGCATAGAGCCTAAAATAGGTTTGGATTTCAGGTCAGACACTTTTATCTCTGTGACTTGGAACAAAAACTTTATCTTCTTTCAATCTGTTTCATCATCTGTCAAATGAGGATACAGGTAAGTAACCCACAAGCTTACTTATAGATCTTTACATTGATTATGATACTGGGAAAAAGAAGCAGGGAAAAATTCAGTTTCCTCCCTGAAGTGAACTTACAGGTAATAGTGAGCATGTGTATACTAAGTAGGTAGTCTGAAAAAGTTGAACTTCATTTTCCCATTATTAGGGGGCAAACTGGTGAAAGAAGTTCACACTCTGTAGCAATCACTAAATACAAAGGACTCTCTAAGGGGCTTAGCTTCCCAGATATATTTTCACTACTACTCTGTGTTTCACCTGATTTTCTTTCTCCCAAACTGGACTGAGTTTCCTACAATCTTAAATCAGTTTGAAAAATTCTCCCATGATTCATATTCCTTACAGTTATGATAAAATATTTGTGTTCAAGGTCACAGTATTTGAATGATAAGCAAGAAGATAAATAACAAAGAAACAATGCAAAAGTTAGTAATAACTAGCTCAAATGTAGAAATAAAGTTACCTTGTATACATTTTCTTTTGACTATTGCTTCATAACTTACTTTATTCTCCAATGATTAGTAATTACATCTCCAGTAAATGCAGTGTCAGCTGGAACATTTCTTAAGCTTGTTGAATTTGAAAGGTAGTGTACTCCAGCTTCATGTCAAATATGATCTCTCAGTAAACTATATAAAAACTGATCAAAAACATCTGGCAACATCTAAAAGGTTCTCTCTGCTCAGCATCACCATTTGATATTTGTAATTTAAGTGTAATCATCTTCTTTTGATTAGGTGCTGTGGTGTAATTCAGTCTAAACTGAAAGAAAATTTTTAAATAAAGAGTAAGTCTCCTTTGAGTGGACTTTCTCTATCTTCTGCCCACTGATTTTATACGGTTTCAGATGAGTTCCTTGTAATGATAGTGGTTGAAATGCCAAAATGCCTAAAGAGATTATATGCATGTATGTGCATATGTGTATACATATATGTATTAATACATTATGATTATATACAAACATGCACACTATGATTTATATGATATTTTTCAGATTCTAAATATCAAAAAGAGTTGTTAAAATAGCAGTTATTAAAGCTGTTAAACTTTGCTAATATACTTCTATTTCATATATTAATAACCTGCACACTTTAAAAGTACCACCGTTAATGAAAAGTAAGGTGTAATCCTAACATTTATAGCTACATAATGAATGCTTGAAACATGACTTTTGTTTCAACAGCTACTTTTATTTCATTTTTGTCTTTGTTTTTAGAATTTCACATGATGACCATACATATAAAAACTATGTCTAAATGTTTTATGAGACTGCTGTTAAAAGTTTGTCACATGTTCAATATTCCTTATATGAATATTCTGAAACAAATTCCTTTTAAAAGTGCTAGGAAAAGGCTTTTTTTTTTTTGGGGGGGGGTTGTTTTTGTTTGTTTGTATGCTTAAGGAATAGGCATACTTCCTATATGTAGAGAATGAAAAGTGTAAGGAACATCTGTTTCGCTTTGAGCATTGGCTGCTAGGAGACCCTGAATTAAATGTGTAATTCCACATGCTTAGCCTAGGGTTTCTAGCACAACAATAGAACATGTCTGACTTTTTTCTCTTTACAAATCTTCTTTGCCCCAGATATTTTTTACTGCATTCCTATTCTTCTTTATCTTATTTTAATGTTTATACTGCTATAGGTCTTTATTATAAGCAGTCTCTAGAAGTAGGAATCTTATAAGTAATTGATAAATAAAGGGCTGCATAAAGCTTTGTTATAAAGTGTATCTCATATTCTATCAGTTGTAGTTCCCAGCATAGGAAGGCAGTGCTACTTTGCTTAAAGTCATATTCAGGGCGTCTCTATGATATTTATTCCATTCACAAGCTCAGTTTAATAATTTTACTTAAAACCAATTATACACAAGTATCTGTGGATATGGTCATGATTCATATATGCCTAGACATTATTCTTTTCATCAGGACAAGATTTTTGAGGCAAGCATTTTAAAGTACATATGATGAAGAAACTTAAAACCTCCCATTCACCAGTTTCTAGCTAATAATGACAGAGAGTAAACCTATGTGTAGGAGATGTTTGTGAAGTAACATTTTTAACTTATCTACACTGTCTAAGGTAGGTCTAGACTTTGACCCTAGAAGAATTTAAAGGGCAAAATAAAGAGCATTGATGGGAGAGTAAAAATAAAAATAGAAAACAAATTTTGAGCTACTTTACTTCAGTGAGAGTGATTGAGCTACTGAATCATCTGAGCTTCCCTGGCTAAAGATGGTGTAAATATAACAGGCAATCTCAGCTCTTAGTGCACAGGAACATTATAAATCAACCGTGAAAATAGCACAGGCTTATATTTTAGGCCCTCAACTAAAATGATTTTTAGCTAGCAAAGATACAATAATAGGCCCAAAGAAAAGCCTTTCAGGTAAGATTCTAAAATATGTGAATGTTGTACTGCTCTATTATTCTACTCTCTCCTTTTCAAAAATTTAAGTGGAATATTTGCAAGGGAACTGAAGTCCATGTTTACATGGGTTCAAATGAACATTTTTGATATGGATAAATTATTAAATATATTCTTGAGAACTAGTGTCTTAGTATCTGAATGGCAAGAAGCATTTCATGAAGCCCTGTCTTGTCTTTCACACGTGTTTAAACAGCTAAATGTAAGATTTTTGCTCTTAGTGTTCAACCCAATATTTTGGGCCCACTTTAATTTTGCCATAAAAACCCTCAGTTTAAGGTGTCATTGAAGTGGAATTCTAGTGCAATGTAGAAACAGAGATATTTACTGCTTCATGGTAGATTCAGTGAGAAGACTTAAATACATTTACATGATGGGGTTGACATTATCAAAAAGAAAGAAATTAAAGGTTAAAGGGAGATATATGACATATTTCATACTAATAATTATTATTCATTATAATATTTGTAAAATTATAAGGCTAATTTTATACTAATAATTATAATCATCACCCATATTTGCATCTCACTTTAACACACCAATGATTTCTCATATTACATATTCAATTCTAGTCTTTATCTACATCTTGTATGATCCATCCCAGCTCTAAATCACCTCACATGTGCAAAATTCAGTCTTTTATGCAACATGGGTGAAATTGTTGATTTCAAGCTATTGTAGGCTAATGTTGCCTGCTGGCAGTGCTATGAAGATAGGGTATTCTCATCACCCACCAAGTTGTCATGGTCCAAATGTTGCAGAACTGTAGAAACCACATTTATGATTTTAAATTATGTTTATCTCTTTGACAAATTCATTTTCTAAATATGGGATCTTTTACTCAACTTTCGTAGATTGGATTTTTGCTGCATATTTTCTTAAATAAATTATATAGCAAATAGAAGGACATTGATAATTCAATGTTTTTAACATTTACTAGGCATTAATTGTAGAAGAATAAAGTGAAAAGTAAAGGGGTCAATCTTTGAGAAGAGGTAGGATACATATGAATAAAATAGTGGAAAACAGTTGAGCATTCAGAGATATGGATGAATTTGAGGATGTGCCATTAATGTTGAATGACAGAGAAAAGATATGGTTTGTGAGAATTAAGAAGCTGGTAAATGGTTGGAATAAGTGATGCAGGGAGTTTATTAAACAAATAAAATTACTGAGTCATTAGTTCTAGTTGAAGTTGACTATCATGCACTTGATGAAACTGTGACAATTTATATTTATAGTACACTGAAACCTAAATGCAGGAACAGAGAAAATGGATGAAAATTGATGTCTTATCTTTGGAAAAAATAAAAAATCAGCAATATATGTAAGGTTTTAAAAGTCAGAGAATATTGGGGTCCAGCTAAATGATCACTAGATTTACTGATTTTCTTCTTCTTTAAAAAAAAAAAAAAAAATAGACAAAATTTTTTACCTAAGAGATATCAAATAAGAACTTCTGAAGAAATTTAGAGAGAATTATGATGGAGCCCTAGTTTTGCCCAATATTAAGCTGTTTTATGATATCATAATATTGAATATAGTTTTATATTGGTATAATAATAAAACAGTATAAATAACCCAAAAAGGAACATTCTAAATGATAATTTAGTATGTTACTTGGCTACATCAAATGCAGTAGAGAAAAAATATTCAATAATTGTTGTTGGAACAATTAGGTTGGTTGTTTAAATTGTTTACTAATGTTATGCATGTATGTGTATTAAAAACTCAAATGGTTCTTTAAGAATTTTCATATGGAATTGAATTATCTACTGCCTGTTCCGCATTATGATCCATTTCCTAAGTGGTCATCATTTTAAAATTTCTAAACTCTTTTTTTGGTATTTAACTTCAATTTTTAAATTAAATTATTTTTACTTATTTACCAATATATATTTATTTATTTTTATAGGTGTATAATTGCTTTACAATGTTATTTTACATTCTGCTGTACAAAATGAAGTGAAACAGCTATATGTATACATATACCCCATCCCTCTTGGACATCCTTCCCACCACCCCCCCTCATCCCACCCATCTAGGTCATCACAGAGCACCAAGCTGAGCTCTCTGTGATACACAGCAGGTTCCCACCAGCTAGCTATTTTACACATAGTAGTGTATACATGTCAATCCTAATCTCCCAAATTCATCCCACTCTTCTCTTCCCCTTCTGTGTCCACAAACCCACTCTCTACCTCTGCATCTCTATACCTGTCCTGTAAATTTGTTCATCTGTAACATTTTTTTAAATTCCACATACATGCGTTAATACATAATATTTGTTTTTCTCTTTCTGACATACTTTACTCTGTATGGCAGACTCTAGGTCTATCCACACCTCTACAAATGACCCCAATTTCATTCCTTTTTATGGCTGAGTAATATTCCATTGTATATATGTACCACATCTTCTTTATCCATTCATTTAGATATGATCATTCAGGTTGCTTCCAGGTCCTGGCTATTGTAAATAGTGCTAGAATAAACATTGAGGTACATATATCTTTTTGAATTATGTTTTTCTCAGGGTGTATGCCCAATAGTGGGATTGCTGGGTCATATGGTAGTTCTATTTTTAGTTTTTAAAGGAACCTCTATACTCTTCTCATGCAGTGGCTTTATAAATTTACATTCCCACCAACAGTGCAAGAGGGTTCCCTTTTCTGCATATACTGTCTAGCATTTACTGTTTGTAGGTTTTTTGATGATGGCCATTGTGAATGATGTGAGATGATACCACATTGTAGTTTTGATTTGCATTTCTCTAATAATTAGTGACATTGAGATTCTGTTCATGTGCCTGTGGCCACTTGTATGTCATCTTTGGAGAAATGTCTATTTAGGTCTTCTGCCCATTTTTTGATTGGGATGTTTGTTTGTTTGTTTGTTTATGTTGAGCTGCTTGTGATGTTTGTCTATTTTGGAGATTAATCCTTTGTCAGTTGCCTTCTTGACAAATATTTTTCCCCATTCTGAAGGTTTTCTTTTCATTTCATCTTGTTTATGGTTTCCTTTGCTGTGCTGAAGTTTTAAGTTTAATTAGGTCTCATTTGTTTATTTTTGTTTTTATTTCCATTACTTTCAGAGGTGGATCAAAAAAGATCTTGCTGTGATTTACGTCAGAGTGTTTTACCTATGTTTTCCTCCAGGAATTTTATAGTGTCTGGTCTCACATTTAGGTCTTTAATCCATTTTGAGTTTATTTTAGTGTATGGTGTTAGGGAGTGTTCTAATTTCATTCCTCTACATGTAGCTGTCTAGTTTTCCCAGCACCACTTATTGAAGAGGATATCTTTTCTCCATTGTATTTTATTTCCTCCTTTGTCATAGCTTAGGTAACCACAGGTGTGTGGATTTATCTTTGGGCTTTCTATCCTGTTCCATTGATCTGTATTTCTGTTTTTGTGCCAATACCATACTGTCTTGATTACTGTAGCTTTGTAGTATAGTCAGAACTCAGGGAGCGGGAATAACTCCAGCTCTGTTTTTCCTTGTGAAGATTGCTCTGGCTATTTGGGGGTTTTGTGTTTCCATACAAAATGTAAAATATTTTCTTCCAATTCTGTGAGAAATGTCATTGGTAATTTGATAGGAATTGCAGTGAATCTGTAGATTACTCTGGGTAATATTGTCATTTTCACAATATTGATTTTTCCAATCCAAGAACATGGTATATCTCTCCATCTGTTGGTGTCATCTTTGATATCATCAGTGTTTTATAGTTTTTATAGTTTTCTGAGTACCGATCATTTGCCTCCTTTGGTAGGTTTATTCCTAGATGTTTTATTCTTTTTGTTGCAATGGTTAAATGGGATTGTTTCCTTGATTTCTCTTTCTGATTTTTCATTGTTAGTGTATAGGAATGCAAGAGATTTCTGTGCATTAATCTTGTATTCTGCAACATTACCAAATTAACTGATAAGCTCTAATAGTTTTCTGATGGCATCTTTAGGATATTATATGTACAGTATTATGTCATCTGCAAATAGTGACAATTTTACTTCTTTTCCCATATGTACTATTTTATTTCTTTTCTTTCTCTGATTGCCATGGCTAGTACTCCAAAACTATGTTGAATAATAGTGGCAGAGTGGACATCCTTGTCTTGTTTGTGATCTTACTTGTGAAATACTTTCAGTTTTTCACCATTGAAAATAATGTTTGCTATGGGTTTGTCATATATGGCCTTTATTACATTGAGGTAGGTTCCCTCTATGCCTACTTTCTGGAGAGTTCTTATCATAAATGGGTATTGAATTTTGCCAAAAGCTTTTCTGTATCTATTGAGATCATCATATGGTTTTTATCTTTAATTTGTTTAATATTCTATATCACATTAATTGCTTTGTGTATATTGAAAAATCCTTGCATCCCAGGGATAAATCCCACTTGATCTTGGGATATGATCCTTTTAATGTGTTCTTGGATTCTGTTTGCTAATATTTTGTTGAGGAATTTTGCCTCTGTGTTCATTGGTGATAATGGTCTGTAATTTTCCTTTTTTTTAGTGATATCTTTGGTTTTGGTATCTGGGTGACGGTGGCCTCATAGAACAAGTTTGGAGTGTTCTTCCCTCTGTAATTTTTTGGAAGAGTTTGAGGAGGATAGGTGTTGGTTCTTCTCTAAATATTTTCTAGAATTAGCCTGTGAAGCCATCTGGCCTTGGACTTTTGTTTGTTGGAAGGTTTTTAATTATAGTTTCAATTTCATTATTTGTGATTGGTCTGTTTATATATTCTATTCCTTCCTGATTCAATCTTAGAATCCTGTATCTTTCTAAGCATTTGTCCATTTTTTCCAGGTTGTCCATTTTATTGGCATATGGTTGCTTGTAGTAGTCTCTTATTGATCCTCTGTATTTATGTGGTGTCAGTTGTAATGTTTTTTTTTTTTATTTCTAATTTTATCAATTTGAAGCCTCTCCCTCTTCTGCTGCAGCTTTTAATATTTTTTTCTTTGTATTTAATTTTGATAGTTTAATTAATATTTGTCTCAGCATGTTTCTCCTTGGTTTATTCTGTGTGGGACTCTCTGTGCTTTCTGGATTTGGGTGACTAGCTGCTTTCCATGTTAGGGGAGTTTTTGACTATAATCTCTTCAAATATTTCCTCAGACCCTTTCTCTTCCTCTTCTTCCCCGGGACTCCTATCATTCAAATGTTGGAGTGTTTAATGTTACCCAGAAGTCTCTGAGATGGTCCTCATTTCTCTTCATATTTTGTTTTTCCTTTATTCTTCTCCTCAGCAGTTACTTCCACCATTGTATCTTCTAGCTCACTTATTCCCTTTTATGTTTCAGTTATTCTGCTATTGATTCCTTCTATTTATTTTTTCATTTCATTAATTCTTTAATTCTTTATGTTCTTTAATTCTTCTAGGTGCTTGTTAAACATTTCTTGTATTTTCTTGATTGGTACCTCCATTCTGTTTTTGAGATTTTGGATCATCTTTACCATGATTAGTCTAAATTCTTTTTCAGGTAGGTTGCCTATTTCCTCTTCATTTATTTTGTCTTGTCGGATTTTACTTTGCTCTGTGATTTTTTTTTTTGTCATTTTTTTTCTTTTTTTTTGATGGATGGGGCTGTGTACCTATCTTGCTGGTTGTTTGGCCTGAGGCATCCAGCACTGCAGTTTGCAGGTGGTTGGGTGGAGCTGGGTCTTGGTGCAGAGATGAGGATCTCTGGGAGAGCTCACAATGGTTAATATCCCCTGGGTCTCTGGTTCTCTGTTAGTCCAGGCGTTTGGACTCATTTCTCCCATCACAGGAGCTCAGGCCTGAGAGTGGCCTGGAAACCAAGCCCCTGCAAGCCAAGTGGTATTGAAGAGGAAAATTAGAAGTTTGTGCTCAGCTAGAAATAACTCCATGCTTGATCTGCTTATGTAAAATCTGCTTGCTGCACTGAGATAAGAACAAGATGACCTAGCAATCAACTGTAACTTTAAAATGTTGTGATATGTATAAAATATTCTGCTCCTGCTCCTGCAAGTTTCTGTTTGGAAACCCCCTGCACATTACCCATAGCAACTCCCATGCTCTGTAACTGCCCTTAATCTATATTAACCAGATAACCAATCAACCAATGCTAACTGTAACCATGTGCATTGACCCCTATAAAAGTAAAACTCACCCTGAGCCCAGGGCCCAGAACTTTAGAGCTTTAGTTCATCTGGGACTGCTGGCTTAATAAACCTGAATTCTCCTACCCTCAGAGTGTGGTGCTTGGTTTCTTGACAGACCCATTCAATTTCTGCAACATTGCTGGAGGCCCCAGCAAGATTCCTACCATGGTGGCCCCTTGTCTGGCTGGACCGGTGGCATGGCAGTGTTGGGGCAAAGGTGCTCCAAGATGAAAAAGGAGGTGTGCCACCCAGCAGTATTCCAGGTTCTCTTTTGGACCAGTGCTCTGACTCTCCGGAAGGCCAGGCCCTGACCAGACTCATTGAAGGGACGGACCAACTCACCAGGAACAGCCACAGGATCTGGTAAGGCCCCAGGGCACTGAACCCAGTCAGGTCCCATCTCTGGATGGAAGAGGAGCTTGATCACCTCTTACGGTCTTCAGTAAGAAGACCACCAGGTAGGCACCTTCCCAGAGCAGGGACACACTATGATAAATTCTGGTCTGAATGTGTGTGTGAGTGAGTGCCCTGGTTTGTCCTCATTCCAGGGCGATTATGTGGCTCCATGGCCTTCATGGCAACAGAGTCCTAGTGGGCCCTAACCTGCAGTTCTGCGGTGATCTCATATGACTCATGGTGGTGTCTGTCTCTGGGGGACCCAGTCCCTCCCTGCAAGTCAGATTCAAGCTGGGATTCTGTACAACCTGCCAAAGCTAAGAGACACCTAAGTTCCCCATGGGGACACGGCCAGGTGGGCACCTTTTTGTCTCCTCTTTGGAGGGGGCACTCACCCTTGTTTGTTTTTGTGCCACTGACACAGGGTGGGATAGCAGGGGAGGGGGAGTTGGTTACTGATTTGATTTAGAAATTGTGTATGTCCAAATGGCCCTTTTGCCCTAAGGCCTTCAGCCAAAATTTTCTTAAAAATTTTAAGGCTCACTCTCACCTTCTGTGAGCTGACTCTTTGAGTTGACTTGTTGAGAAATTAGGTTTTCCTGAAAGACTTGCCCCTTTTGCCAGGCAGATCTGCACCTCTCTCTCTCTCTAGGTCCCCTGGACCAGTCTGTGCAGAGCAGCACACTCTGATGTGTTCTTGTATACTTTTGGATTCTTATTATGAGGCTGCTTTCCTCTGTCACCTTTCCTTCATAATCCCCTCATTCCCCAAGGATTTCAGGCTCTTCACTTAGGTGTGGAGTACACATACTTCTTTTCCACCTGTCAGTGTCCTCAAGAGGGCCAATCAGCCCAGACCCCCTCCGGAGCCCCACCTGAAGTTATTCCTCCATGAACCCCATTATAAGGGATTGCCTCCTTTCAACCCTGTCTCCCTGAGACACTTAATGATCAGGGCCATATTCAAGGAGGCACACAATCATGCTGTCTGGAAATACTGGACTTTCCAGGAATGGCAACATCAGTGATACCTAGATTATAAGGCCCTAAGACAAAGCCTTTTCCATGTGTGTCTCTCTACTTCCTGGTCAAAGAGGTAAACTACACTTGTCAACAAAGGGGAAACAAAGTCATCTTAGGAAGAACTTGCTTGTACCTTTGAGAGGTAAATGTCTTACCTGGTCATCTAAGGAACACTTATCTCTGCTATCTTTTTAAATGCAGATTTAAAAAAAAAGAGGCAAAGTAATTTAAAACTTGACTTGTCAAGGATAAATAGAAATCCTAAGTGTCTTTTCTTTAAACAGTAAAATGGTTTAGCCATCTAGATAGGTGACCTCTAGATAGGTGACCTCGATCTGTCCCATCTGCTAGAAGCCAATTTGAATCCAACCGCTTGTGACTGATGGCTTTTATGTTGTACCTGACTCAGTACTGAAATTTTAGAATGAGAATTATGAGACCTCTGTGTTTATTTGTGTGATCATATGTATCTATATGTTCATTGTAGGTGTATGGTATTGCCAAAAGAATTCATAAAAGAGCTCTAATTGGCTTAAAAAAATAAGTGCTTATAAGTACTCAGAAATAAAAAATAATCTGGCCAGAATGAATTTCAGGTTCATGACATTTGGAAAATTCAATACTAAACTGATATCTGGTATTGAAGATGGCTTAAGCTTTTTGGTTTGATTAATATAGACATGTTTTAGAGTCAACAACATTAAGTATAATTTTTATATAAATTTCTATTGTTCCTAGGTGTAATACAAGCTACATAAAATCTTATCATATCTGTTACAAATTTGTCAGCAAGGAAAGTAACTTGATGTAAAGAAACTTCTAAGGAAAGAAAATGTAAATAAGATTAAAGCTTTTAGATAAACTCTGTCAGAAAGAGTTATGCTTTAGGAATATCTACCTAATATAGTCTCTCCAGATTGTGGTAACTGGAAATTCTGGAGTTGCCCTAAATTAAGTTATAAAAGCTTATTAACTAGCTAGATCATTCCCAAATAAAATAAGATACTAAAACATTAATTACTGAACATTTCCCTCCTTTTGCAGAGAAACAAAAGGGTATTTAGGACTATTGATAAATATGTTTGGTGCCATGTTCTGTAAAAAAGGCAAATGTTTTTAGAAAACATCACTGGTATTTATGTCCACCAATCTATAGAATGCTATCATAAAGGACATTTCATGGTTGCTTAAGGAAAGTAGGATGTATGTTTTCAATAAAGAAAGCCTGAAGAACAAAATTACATTTTATTAAGGAAAAAAGTTGGTTTGACTTCTGTTTCTGGATGGGAGATAAAGTAATTATACAGAAAGTGATAAGAAGGTTTGTGGAAAGTAGATCCTGAGAAAAGAGTTTTGTATATGATCAGGACTGACTAAATTTAGATAAATACCATTGAATAAATCAATTTTAAAAGTAACTGGTGCAAAACTTAAATTTGGCTCTTCTCTCTGTTAGGAAAACAAGTTTCCTTAAAATGTTAAACTGCCTTTTGACAACAGACTTTAAGTTTCCTTACCTTTTTAGTGATCTGTATTTGCCTTTGAAATATTGGGGAAATGTGAGCCTATCTGACTAAGTGTTCTAAACCCTTTTTGGTATTTTTTTTGACAAAACTTCCTAAAACAAATTTTGATAAAGTCCTTTTGACCTCTAGCTAACTTTGCAATGCTTCAAAGTGTGCTGAAACATCTCAAAGAGAGATAAACTAGGTTAATTTGGTACATTAAGTTACATGGGAAGTATTGTCAAATGAATACTAAATCTTAGATTTTAGTGCATGGTAATTGTTATTAATATAGATATTCTAGAAATTATATGGAGTTTCTAAAATTCTGATATGTCCTGGTAAAATGTTATCAGTCATAATTCTAGTTATCATCTTAAAATGTTGTATGTCCCAACAGAAACCAAATTGATTGACCTTGCAATCAGATCTTAAACATGCCTTCTTAAGCCTTATGTCTTAAGATGATTCTGGTTTTATTCTGGTGTCTTTGCAAAATGCTTCCTCTTCAAGAAGATTTATAAAAAGGACTTTTGTATAAATACAAGTTTCTGACTTTCAGACCATAATGCTGAATGGGATAAAAAAGTTGAAAAATCCTAATGAAAAACCTGATGGCTTCATAAGCTGTTAACAAAATGCATATTATATAGGACTGAGTAAACTGGTGAATATGGTTATAAACTTTACGGTTTCTATCTAAAATTACTGGTTTAACTCTGTGTTTTCCAGGTGTAAAAATCTTCCCCTCAAACTAATTATGATTTACAATAATTTGATAAATTATATTTTTGTAAAGCAGGAATCAAACATTTATCTTTTCTCTCTATCTGTTCCCTCCAGACATTGGAAACTCTTAGGTTCCCATAAGCTTTATCAGATAAATTAGAAAGGCTACCTCACTAACAGGTATAGAAAACTCAAGGTATTTTGGGAAGCTTGAAAACGGAGGAATTCACCTACATCTGTTAGGCAAATATCTGTGGTAAGCCCAAGCCCTTTGTGTGGCTTTCCTAGCCCTGAGAGGTCTTTTAAAAGTCCAGTCTGAGACTCCTTATAAATGTTTCAACAAAGCCAAAAGCCTGTATGATCAATAATACTTACATAAATTATCAGGCCAAGTTTCTTTTGAGACCAGACTTATATTGCAAACAAATTAGCCTTAACCTGGTTATATTAAGTAAAAATGAGGGTAATTTTAGAGAGAAAAAGATTATGTTTCAATAAATATTAAGTGCCAGTTTTGGTGATGGAGGTCTGTATTTACTAAGATTCACTCCCTGGATAGTTCCTTGCTGTTGTGCCATAACAATGTAAAATCCAACTAAGTTTTTAAAAGGGCACTCTAAGTTTATTTCTGAAGCTTATCTCAGTAATCTATCTTTGGATGAAAACTGGATTCACCACAACTTGCAACCAGGGGATTATGGATACTAAAAAGATATAATTTAAAAGACAATCTGCAACCTAGATGGAAGGACACATATCAAAGGAGAAACTACACTCACACTAGGATGAGAAGAAGCTGATATCAGAAGTAGACAGCTAGCCCAAGATGCTGGACCTGATTCGTATGAGCATTTACAATATTTTCTTGACTTCTTGGACCTTTACATATAAATCAAATGTTTTTCTATCATGGGCACAATCCTATGCTAATTTTGAAAACCAATCCAATTATTGGGTTTGAGGCCAATTACCTATGACTTGTACTTTTGGGTTACCTTGGTAGGTTTCTCCCCTCCAAGGCTCTAACTGGATGGCCCTTAGGAAATTTGCTCTAAAAAAAGAGAAAAGAAAAACATTATAGTCCTGTTCAGGGGATCCCCTTGCCTGGCCAATTAATAGTAGCTTCTCAGATTTCTGCAACCCACTCCGAAGTCTTGACCTCTTCCAAAACTGGTTTGGCATGGGAATCTCTTGCCTTAAGTATTTATTTGTAACTGTATTGATGCTACTGGCCATATTATTTGTATTTTGCCTGCCTTTCAAGATTATTGCTTCTCGTATTACCAAATGTGTGACTGAACCGCCAACAAAAATAATGATGACTAGGCTACTTGAAACAGTTGATCAAATATAGAGTTCTGTATGTGATCAATGATTGTAATAGTGTATTTCTGGGTATGGGAATATTCAACAAGAGGGAATTTTTCCTAGACCATAAGAGATTAGGAATACAGGTGGTCCAGAGAGCTTTGGCTTTTGTTACAAAGACCTAGCCCAGTACTGACACATTGGGTAGCCTATTGGCGAGATCTTCATCAGACCTAGGAACAAGCCTTTCTAGCACCATGGGAAAAAATGATCATGGAATGCCTTCTAAAACATGGTTGAATTTATGACCATGAGGGGGACCTGTCAACTATAAATTGGAACTTGCCATCTGCCTGTACAAGGACTAAATCATTTTATGCTGCTGTAGCTACTGACCTTCCACATCCCCTGAAGGGAATTCAGGGTGGAGACCAGGAATGAGGCACTCTGTGCTTTAGAGGATAGGTAGAACAGGTCTTCCGATAGTTAGATGTCTTCAGGAGCTGATTTCATGAGCCCAATTCTTGCATCTCCTTATATCTAGAAAAACACTAAATCCCTACATGGTGACATCTTCTTGTGACTAGCAAAAAGCCCCCTACAAAAAAAAAAAAAAAAAACTTCTTTTTCCTACTTCTCTTAGCCCAAGGTAAATCATTAGGGGGTCCCAGTTTATGAAGACAGAGGTCTCACCAGGAAATGCAGGTCTCTACAGATTGGAAACTGGAAAGATGATGAGTGGCCTCCTAAAATATTATGGACCAGCCACTTGGGCAGAAGATGGGTCCTGAGGTTACCGAACCCCAATTTACATGCTTAACAGAATTTTCTGGCTCAAGGTGGTAGTTACAATCATTACTAATGAAACAGCCAAGGCTCTATAATTTATTGGCAGAACAACAAACCAAGATGCATAATGCTATTTATCAGAATCGCCTGGCCCTAGATTACTTACTGGCTGCAGAGGGGGGTGTCTGTGGAAAGTTCAATCTCAGTAACTGTTGTCAACAGATAGATGATAAGGGCAAGGTCATAAAAAAAAATAACCAACAAGATGACTAAAATAGCTCATGCCCCCGTCCAGAATTGGAAGGGATGGAATCCTGGAAAGCTTTTTGGGGGATAGTTCTCTTACATAGGAGGATTCAAAGCTCTTGTGGAAATAGTTCTACTCCTCCTTGGGACCTGCCTCCTCTTACCTTGCCTCTTGTCATTATTCATAAGGATAATTTCCAGCCTAGCTGAAGCCACCATGGATAGGAGGGCAACCACACACCTCCTAGCCCTGAGAGATTACCAGCCCCTGGGCCTAGAAGATCAAGAGGTTGATGCCTTATAAGATTTAAGGGGCATCAAGAAGGGGGAATGAAGAGGAAAATTAGAAGTTTGCACTCAGCTAGAAATAACTTCATGTTTGCTCTGCTTCTGTAAAATCTGCTTGCTGCACTGAGATAAAAACAAGATGACCTAGCAATCAACTGTAACCTTAAGCTGTTCTGATAAGTATGGAATGGTCTGCTCCTGCTCTTGCAAGTTTCTGTTTGGAAACCCCCTGCACATAACTCATAGCAACTCCTGCACTCTGTAACTGCCCAAAACCTATAGCAACCAGGTAACCAATCAACCAATGCTAACTGTAACAATGTGCACTGACCCCTATAAAAGTAAAGCTCACCCTGAGCTTGGGGCCCAGAACTTTAGAATGTTAGCTCATCTGGGACTGATGACTTAATAAACCTGAGTTCTCCAACCCTCCAAGTGTGGCTCTTGGTCTCTTGACCAACTGGTTTGATTTCCACAACAGCATGACAAAAAGAAAAAAGAAAAAAAAAAAAAAAGAAAAGAAAAAAGGCAAGAAATGAAAAAGCAGAAAAATAACAAAGATTATAAATAAAATAAAATTAGAAAAATAATATATGTTAGAAAAAATAAAATGAAACAACAGCAAAGCAAAACAGAACCACAACAGCGAAAGAAAAAGAAAGAAAGAAAGAAAGAAAGAAAGAAAGAAAGAAAGAAAGAAGAAAGAAAAAGAAAGAAAGAAAGAAGAAAGAAAGAAAGAAAAAAAGAAAGAAAAAGAAAGAAACAAGAAAGAAAAGTAAAAACAAAAGGTTGGAAAAGGCCTTGGTGGCTGGGTGGGGGAGGATGGTTGGTGGACAGTGCTCAGGCCTAGAAAAAATGCCTTGGGATGTGGGGAGTTTAGGCTCAGTGTCCAGGCAGTCAGAAAAGGCCTTTGCAGTGGGGACCATGGTGGGTACTTAGGGTCAGGACCTGCGCAGCTAGAGAAGGCCTTGGTGTGGGTGGTGCTTAGACTTAGGATCACCACAGCTAAAGGGCCTGGTGATGAGGGTGTGTATGCAAAAGCTTAGGGTCAGGACCTGTGCAGCCAGAAAAGGCCCTGTAGGGGGCTTAGGCTCAGAACCCACCTGGCTGGAAAAGGCCTTGGTGTGGGTGGTGCTTAGACTCAGGATTACCACAGCTGCAAAGGGTCTTGGTGGTGGGGGTGTGTATGCAAAGGCTTAGGGTTAGGACCTGCCCAGCCAGAAAAGGCCCTATAGGGGGCTTAGGCTTAGGACCCACCTGGCTGGAAAAGGCCTTGGCTGTGAGGGTGTCTTAGGCTCAGGATCTGAGCAGCTGGTAAAGGCTTTTAAGGGTGTAGGGGGACAAGGCTTAGGTTCGGGATCCATGAGGCAGGAAAAGGCCCCAGGAGGTGGTATACAGGGCTTAGGCTCAGGACCTGCACTGTCAGAGGGGGCACCGGAGGGTGGAGGTTCAGGCTGGGACCCCACCAGCCTCACTGGGCCCAAGCTGGTGGGGGAGACACTGGACACATTCCCTCTGATTGCCTGATCCCCTGAAGGTCAGTCTCTAACACTGCTGATCCCCTCACCTTTAAAGTACCCCTCTCAGTGTGGAAATCCCTTCTTTACCACAGCTACCCCTCCAGGGTGCCAGTCCCATTCTGCCTTCACTAAATTAAACTCTTTAAATTATTTTTCTCAATTTTTTCAGGTTTGAATTTTGTCTGTCAGCTCCCTTTTGCTGTCCATAAGAATTAGCTTTCATATTGCATCCGAACCCTAAACACAAAAAGCCTTCCCCTACCTCTTCCCCTATCCACCCAATATCTTTGTATGTAAATGAGTTCTTACATGATCATGGTTATATAAATGTTATTCAGAGCAGAATCATGGTCACATTTTCTTTCTTTTATAACGGACGAGTTTATCTGCAGTTAATAACTGATATTATTTTCATTTGTTTTTTTTTTAATGAATTATCACCACTTAATTCCTAAACTCTCTGTCTACAGTACAAGATCATTTCAATACATTCAAACCTATCAGATGCTCTACTAATGTCCTCTACAGTTTCTTTTGACTTTGGTTGTTTCTGTCCTAGGCATGCTGAGCACTTCTCACCCTTCATTAGCATTTGTTTGATATCTTCATTTTTCTGCCATGTTTAATTCTCTACATTCTACCTCCCACAGCTTTCTTATTCTTAGTTTACTTCTGTTTCTTATGGAGTCTCTAGTAATTTATGAGAAAAAGATGTATTGAAAGTGAATTTTTTGAGGTTTTGCACATCTAAAACATCTTTATTTTGCCCTCATACTTGACTGATAATTTGGATTGATATAGAATTCTTACTTAGTTATCACTATCTCTCAGATTTTAATTGTGTTTCTTGCTTGTCTTTCTGATCCCAGTATTACTTTTCAGAAGTCATGTGAAATTCTAATTCCTAATCCTCCATTTGCATATGCTTTCTCTTGGGTAGCTTTTGGATTTTCTCTTTTATTTAAAGTTTTATGAAGGTGCATGAAGTCCCTTGCCATGATCTTTTTTTTTTTTTTTTTTTTTTTTTTTTTTTTCCACCCACAGTGTTGGCAATGGTGAATTTTTTTTTGTTATTTTTTATTTTTTGTTTGTTTTTGGCCACACTGTACAGAATATGGGATCTTATTTTCCCAACCAGAGGTCCAGCCCATGCCCCCTACAGTGAAAGCATGGAGTCTTAACCATTGGAACATCAGGGAAGAACCAGCAATGGTGATTTTTTAATTTGGACATTCATATCTTTCAGATATGAGAAAATTTTCTTGACCTAATGGTATTAGATTTTTTAGGCCATCCATAACAAAAGTCCACTGACTGGGTAGCTTAAACAATAGAATGCATGTTATCACAATTCTGGAGGCCAGAAGTCCAAGATTAAGATGTCAGCAGGGTTTGTTGCTTTTAAGGCCTCTCTCCTTGGCATGAGGATGGCCACATTCTTCCAGTGTTTATACACAGTCCTTCTTCTATGTCCTAATCTCCTCTTCTTTTATTTTTATTGAAGAACAGTTCACATACAATATATTAGTTTCAGGTGTATAGCATAGTGATTGAATATTTCTCTAAATTGCACACTACATAAAGTTATTATAAAATATTGACTGTTTTCTGTGCTGTACATTACACCCCTGTTTCTAATTTATTTTATAACTGGTAGTTTGCACCTCTTAATCCACTTTTCCTATTTTACCACCCCCACCCCTCTCCCCTTGGGCAACCATGAGTTTGTCCACTGTATCTGAAAGTCTGTTTTTGTTTTATTACATTTGTTCATTTGTTATGATTTTTTCACATATAAGTGAAAACATTCAGTATTTTTTTTTTCCTGTTTAACTTATTTCAGTAACCATGATACCCTTCAGGTCCATTTATGTCTAAACAAATGGCAAAATTTTCTCATATTTTATGGCTGAATAATATTCAATTTTCTTTATTCATTCTTTTGTTGGTGGCATTTAGATTGCTTCCATATCATGGCTATTGACATTAGGGTGTATATGTCTTTTCAGATCAGTGTTTTCTTCAAATAAAAATCAGGATTGGAATTGTTGGATTGTATAAAAGTTCTATTTTTAATTTTTTTATGAAACTTCATACTGTTTTATAGTGTCTGTACCAATTTACATTCCCACTAACAGAATGCTAAAATTCCATTTTCTCCACATTCTCACAAACACTTGTTATTTCTTTCCTTTTTGACAGTTCATTGTGGTTTTGATTTGCACTCCCTGTTGATTAGAGATGTTGAGCATCTTTTCAAGTGCCTGTTGGCCATCTGTGCATCTTCTTTTCTGTCACATTCCTATACACTAAAAATGAACTACCAGAAAGAAATATCAGAAAACAATTTCAGTTACTATTAAATTGAAAACAATAAAATATCTAGGAAAAAATTACCAAGGGGCTGAAAGACCTATATTCTGAAAACTATAAAACATTGCTGAAAGTAACTGAAGATGATACAAATAAAGAAAAAGATATTTTCTGTTCATGGATTGGGAGAATTTAATATAATTAAAATGTCCATACTACCCCAGGCAATCTACAGATTGAATATAATCCCTATCAAAATACGAATGGCATTTTTCACAGAATTAGAACAAATAATCCTAAAATTTGTATGAAACCATAGATAACTATAATAGCCAAAGCAATCTTGACAAAAAAAGAACAAACTTGAGGTATCATGCTCCATGACTTCAAAATATACTACAAAATTATAATAAGTAGAAAATATGATACTGGCATAAAAACAACACATAGATCAATGGAACAGGATAGAGAGCCCAGAAATAAACCCACTCACCTATGGTCAATTAATCTACAACAAAAGAGGCAAGAATATACAGTGGGGAAAAGAGAGTCTCTTCAATAACTGTTGTTGGAAAAAGTGGACAGCTACATGTAAAAGAATGAAACTAGACCTTTTTCTCACAGTATATATGAAAACAAACTCAAACTGGATTAAATACTTAAATGTAAGACTTGAAATCATAAAGCTCCTGGAAGAAAACATAGTTAATACACACTTTGACATTGGTCTTAGAAATAGTTTTTAAATATGTCTCCTCAGGCAAGGCAAACAAAGGCAAAAATAAACAAATGGGACCAAATCAAACTAAAAGCTTTTGCATAGCAAAAGAAATCATCAATAAAACAAAAAAGCAGCCAATTAAATGGAAGAAGATATTTGCAAGTGACATGCCTGATAAGGGATTAATTTCCAAGATATATAAAGAACTTATGTAAATCAGTATCAAAACAAATAGACAGAGAACCTGAATAGACATTTTTCCAAGTATACATAATATACTTTTCTTAAAAAGACATTAGTCATCTTGGATTAGGGCCTGCATATACAACTTCATTTTGGCTTAAATACCTCTTTAAAGGCTCTTTCTTTAAATACAACACATTCTGGGGTACGAGGGGTTAGGACTTCAAGATATAAACTGCATGGGGGAGACCCACTATACTATTTTTTTGACATTTTATTTCCTTTGTTTATGGTTTTCTTAAAAAATAAAACAAAACACAGAACAAAACAAAACAAAAAACTCCTGTTACTTAAAAGATGTAACTTCTAGACTGACTCTCTAATAGTCTTTTTTCATTATCCATCAATTTACCTTTTAGTTTTACTTATTAGGACATTTTCTCAGTTTTATCTTCCCTGACATTTCCACCATTATGTTTTCAATTTCCACAGCCCATTCACTTTTTTATTTTAATATATACTACATTATCTTTTGATTGATGCCAATACTGGGTTTTTAATGATTTTTTTAGCATCTATTTGTCTTTACATTTCTTCTCTGATTTTGTCTCCTCTTTGAATCTTAAGAGGTCTTCAATTTAATGCCTCATGGTCATTGACTATGTGCTTGTGTTTAAGAGTGAATTACTGAATAGTTCTTTATGGCAAGGGATTGTTGAGAATGGTGTACCCTGTAGCATTAGCTGAGTCAATTGAGAGAATCCTTAGTTTCAGTATTTTTAAGTCTTGGTCTCCTCAGCTGGTCAGATTCATCAGAGGAAAATTTTTCCATTTCCTGCTAGGAGAGTTTAAAACATTGTGCCAAAATTTTGGGAATTGTGTGGTTGAAGTAGACTAGGGTCTTGCTACTTGATATACAGAAAACCCCTTAACCTTGATGATGGTTATTTTTTTTTATTTTTTATTTATTATTTTTTGGGGGTACACCAAGTTCAATCATTTGTTTTTATACACATATCTCCGTATTCCCTCCCTTCCTTGACTCCCCCCCTCCTCGAGCCCCCCCCACCCTCCCTGCCCCAGTCCTCTAAGTCATCTTCCATCCTCGAGTTGGACTCCCTTTGTTATACAACAACTTCCCACTGACTATCTATTTTACAGTTTGTAGTATATATATGTCTGTGCTACTCTCTCGCTTCGTCTCAGTTTCCCCTTCACCCCCTCGCCCCCTCCCATACCTCAAGTTCTCCAGTCCATTCTCTGTATCTGCATCTTTGTTCTTGTCACTGAGTTCATCAGTATCATTTTTAGATTCCATATATGTGAGTTAGCATACAATATTTGTCCTTCTCTTTCTGACTTACTTCACTCTGTATGACAGACTCTAGGTCTATCCACCTCATTACATATAACTCCATCTCATCCCTTTTTATAGCTGAGTAATATCCCATTGTGTATATATGCAACATCTTCTGTATCCATTCATTTGTTGATGGGCATTTCAGTTGCTTCCATGTCCTGGCTCTTGTAAAGAGTGCTGCAATAAACATTATGGTACAAGTTTCTTTTGGGATTATGGTTTTCTTTGGGTATATGCCCAGGAGTGGGATTACTGGATCATATGGTAGTTCTATTTGTAGCTTTTTAAGGAACCTCCAAATTGTTTTCCATAGTGGCTGTACCAACTTACAGTCCCACCAACAGTGCAGGTGAGTTCCCTTTTCTCCACACCCTCTCCAACATTTGTGGTTTCCAGATTTTGTGATGATGGCCATTCTGATCAGTGTGAGGTGATACCTCATTGTGGCTTTGACTTGCATTTCTCTGATGATGAGTGATGTTGAGCATCTTTTCATGTGTTTGTTGGCCATCTGGGTGTCTTCTTTGGAGAAATGTCTACTTAGGTCTTCTGCCCATTTGTGGATTGGGTTATTTGCTTTTTTGGTATTCAGCTTCATGAGCTGCTTGTATATTTTGGAAGTTAATCTTTTGTCTGTTGTTTCATAGGCAATTATTTTTTCCCATTCTGAGGGTTGCCTTTTAGTCTTGTTTATGGTTTCTTTCACTGTGCAAAAGCTTTTAAGTTTCATGAGGTCCCATTTGTTTATTCTTGATTTTATTTCCATGATTCTAGGAGGTGGGTCAAAAAGGATCTTGCTTTGATGGATGTCATAGAGTGTTCTGCCTATGTTTTCCTCTAGGAGTTTTATAGTGTCTGGCCTTACATGTAGGACTTTAATCCATTTGGAGTTTATTTTTGTGTATGGTGTTAGGAAGTGTTCTAATTTCATTCTTTTACATGTTGCTGTCCAATGTTCCCAGCACCACTTATTGAAGAGGCTGTCTTTTTTCCATTGATGATGGTTATTTTTATATGTCAATGTGACTGGGTCATGAGGTGCCTAAGTATTTGCTTAAACCTTATTCTGAGTGTGTCTGTGACACACTTTTCTTCATTTAAAGTGGGTGGGCCTCACCCATTCAGTTGAGGGCCTCCACAAAAAGGTGGAGAACTGTACATTCTTTCTCTCTTCTTTCTTTCCTCCCTTCTTCCCTTTCCCTGACTGTCTTTTAGCTGTGACACTGCTTTTCTCCTGAGCCTCCAAACTCAGGCTGAAACTCTATCATCAGCTACCCTGGGTCTTCAGCTTGCTGACTGCAGTCTTGAGACTTCTCATCCTCCATAATTGAATGAGATAGTCCTTTATAATAAATCTCATATGGGCATATATGTACATATATATGCATCTTGTTAGTTCTGTTTCTCTGGAGAACCCAGAATAATACAAATCCATGTTTCATGGAGAGTAGTATCTATCACTAGTTCTGCTACATGAGCCCCAGTATAGATTCCCTCTGATTCAGTCTTGGCAAAGAGAAAATGCTGTGGTAGGGAAACAAACAGTTGTCCAAGATGTCTAGAAATTTAATTATCTCCTAATATAGAGCTTTCAACCTTTTATCCTAGTTTATGTATCTCTACCCTGGCCACTGCTTGGTACTATGTCCTATGTCATTGGTACTATGTCTAAAAATTTTCTTGGGTTTTTAAGAATGAAGTGAGGTTTACACTTAAATAGTTCCACTTGCATGTCTGGGTTTCAGCTTTTCACACTTGCTAATTTAATTAGCTAATTTTATCTGTTTTCTAGATTCCAAAATTTTATTTTTTCCTTCCTTTACCTTGCTATGGGTTTATATTATGTTTATCCCTTTGTTGTCACTTTGAAAGGGTGTTAGAGGGATATGAGGATCTGTATTCAATCTGTATTCAATTGAACTGCAATTAGTTTGAATTTTTTTTAAAAGAATCATCATCTCATACTATATAACAAAATAAATTATAGGCAAATTCTAGAGTTAAAATTATAAAGCCATATTGAGTAAAATAAAAATGTTTACTATATTTCTGGATGTGGAGGTACTTTCAACACCTAAAAAAGTATTATAGAATTAAGAAAATGATCATAAAATGTAAGCCTTTCATGTGAAAATTCTCTAAAATAAAAATAAAAAAATACAAAAATTGACAAAATGTTATGTTAAGATGGGTTTATATGAATTATAAATATTAAAACTTAAATGGATAGGAGGGAGCATCAAGATGGCAGAATATGAGGACGTGAGCTCACTCCTTCTTGCAAGAGCACGAGAATTACAACTAACTGCTGAACAACCATTGACAGAAAGTCACTGGATCTCACCAAAAAAACCCATCGCACATACAGAGACAAAGGAGAAGCCACAAAGAGATGGTAGGAGGGGCGCAATCACGTTAAAATCAAATCCCATAAATGCTGGATGGGTGACTCACAAGCTGGAGAACAGTTATACTGCAGAGGTCCTGAGGGTTCTGAGCCCCACGTCAGGTTTCCTAACATGGGGGTCCAGCAATGGGAGGAGGAATCCCCAGAGAATCAGACTTTGAAAGCCAGCAGGATTTGATTGTAGGACTTCCACAGGACTGGGGAAAATGGGGACCTCACTCGTGGAGGGCACACAAAAATGTGTGCTCACCAGGACCCGGGGGAATGGGCAGTGACCCCATAGGAGACTGAACCAGACTTACCTACTGGTGTTGGAGGGTTTCCTGCAGAGGTGGGGGGCAGCTGTGGCTCACTGAGGAGGCAGGGGCACTGGCAGCAGGGGTTCTGAGAAGTGCTCATTGGTGTGAGCCCTTCCAGAGTCCACCATTAGCTCCACCAAAGAGCCTGTAAGCTCCAGTGCTCCAGGGTCACCTCAAGCCAAATGACCAGCAGGGTGGGAACACAGCCCCCCCCCCCCATTGGCAGACAAGCAGATTAAGGTGTCACTGAGTTCCACCCACCAAATTGGATTAAAGTTTTACCGAGCTCCACCCACCCAGCCCAACCCACCATCAGTCCCTCCCATTAGGAAGCACCCATAAGACTCTTAGACAGTTTGCTCCACAAGAGAGTAGACAGCGGAATCAAGCAGTATCAGCAGTATTTCATCTTGTGGAACTGAAAATCACAGGCACAGAAAGACAGAGAAAATGAAAAGGCAAAAGACTTTGTACCAGATGAAGGGATAAGACAAAACACCAGAAAAACAACTAAACGAAGAGGAGATAGGCACTCTTCAGGAAAAAAGAATTCAGTATAATGATGGTAAAGATGATCCAGGACTTTGAAAAAAGATTGGATGCAAAGATTGAAACATTGCAAGTAAAGTTTACCAAAGCCCTAGAAGAATTAAAGAAGAAAGAAACAGACATGTGCAACATGATGACTGAAATGAAAAATACACTACAAGGAACCAATAGCAGATTAACTGAGGCAGAAGGACGAATAAGTGACCTAGAAGACAGAATGGCGATAATCACTGATGCAGAAAAGAATAAAGAAAAAAGAATGAAAAAAACTGAAGACAGCCTAAGAGACCTCTAGGACAACATTAAATGCACCAACATTCACATTATAGGGGTCCCAGAAGGAGAAGAGAGAGAGAATGGACCTGAGAAAATACTAGAAGAGATTATAGTTGAAAACTTCCCTAACATGGGAAAGGAAATAGCTACCCAAGTCAAGGAAGTGCAGAGAGTCCCAGGCATGATAAACCCAAGGAGAAACATGCCAAGACATACAGTAGTCAAATTGGCAACAATTAAAGACAGAGAAAAGTTATTAAAAGCAACAAGGGGAAAATGACAAATAACATACAAGGGAACTGCCATAAGGTTAACAGCTGATTTCTCAGCAGAAACTCTGCAAGTCAGAAGGGAGTGGCATGATATATTTGAAGTGATGAAAGGGAAGAATCTACAACCAAGAATACTCTACCCAGCAAAGATCTCATTCAGATTTGACTGAAAAATCAAAAACTTTAGAGACAAGCAACAGCTAAGAGAATTCAGCACCACTAAACCAGCCTTACAACAAATGCTAAAGGAATTTCTCTAAGTGAGAAACATAAAAGAAGAAAGGACCTACAGAAACAAAAACAAAACAATTAAAAAAATGGTAATAGGAACATGCATATTGATAACTACCTTGAATGTAAATGGACTCAATGCACCAACCAAAAGACACAGACTAGCTGAATGGATACAAAAACAAGACCCATATATATGCTGTCTGCAAGAGACCCACTTCAGACCTAGGGACACATACAGACGGAAAGTGAGGGGATGGAAAAAGATATTCCATGCAAATGGAAATCAAAAGAAAGCTGGAGTAGTGATTCTCATATCAGATAAAATAGATTTTAAATTAAAAAATATTACAAGAGACAAGAAAGGAGACTACATAAAGATTGAGAGATCAATCCAAGGAGAAGAGGTAACAATTATAAATATATATGCCCCCAATATAGGAGCACCTCAATACATAGGGCTAATGCTAACAACTGTGAAAGAGGAAATTGACAGGAACACAGTCATAGTGGGGGCTTTAACACCCTACTTACACCAATGGACAGATCATCCAGAAAGAAAATTAGTAAGGAAACACAAGCTTTAAATGACACAATAAATCAGCTTGACTTAATAGATATCTATAGGACATTACATCCAAAAACAGCAGATTATACTTTCTTCTGAAGTACACATGGAACATTCTCCAGGATAGATCATATTGTGGGTCATAAATCAAGCCTTGGTTAATTCAAGAAAATTGAAATCATATCAAGCATCTTTTCTGACCACAACACTATGAGATTAGAAATCATTACAGGAAAAAAAAAACTGTAAAAAACACAAACGCATGGAGGCAAAACAATGCACTACTAAATAACCAACAGATCACTAAAGAAATCAAAGAGAAAATCAAAAAATACTTAGACAAAAATGGCAATGAAAACACAGTGATCAAAAACGTATGGGATGCAGCAAAGGCAGCTCTAAGAGGGAAGCTTGTAGTGATACAATCCTACCTGAAGAAACAACAAACATCCCAAATAAATAATCTAACCTTACACCTAAAGAAACTAGAGAAAGAACAGCAAACAAAACACAAAGTTAGTAGACACAGAGAAATCATAAAGATCAGAGCAGAAATAAATGAAATAGAGACAAAGAAAACAATAGCAAAAATCAATAAAAATAAAAACTGGTTCTTTGAGAAGATAAATAAAATTGATAAACCTCTAGCAAGACTCATCAAGAAAAAGAGGGAGAGAACTCAAATCAATAAAATTAGAAAGGAAACAGAAGAAGTTACAACAGGCACAGCAGAAATAATAAGCACCATAAGAGATTACTACAAGCAACTATATGCCAATAAAATGGACAATCTGGATGAAATGGACAGATTCTTAGAAAGGTGTAACCTTCCAAGACTGAATCAGGAAGACATAGAAAATATAAAGAGACCAATCACAAGTAATGGCATTGAAACTGTGATAAAAATCTCCCAAGAAACAAAAGTCCAGGACCAGATGGATTCACAAGTTAATTTTATCAAATATTTAGAGAAGAGCTAACACCCATCTTTCTCAAACTCTTCCAAAACATTGCAGAGGAAGGAACACTCACAAACTCATTTTATGAGGCCACCATCACCCTGATACCAAAACCAGACAAAGATGTCACAAAAAAAGAAAATTACAGACCAATATCATTGATGAATTTAGATGCAGAAATCCTCAACAAAATACTAGCCAACAGAATCCAACAACACATTCAAAGGATCATCCACCATGATCAAGTGGGGTTTATCACTGGAATGCAAGAATTCTTCAACATACACAAGTCAATCAATGTGATACACCATATTAACAAACTGAAGGATAAAAACCACATGATCATCTCAAGAGATGCAGAAAAAGCTTTTGACAAAATGCAACACCCATTTATGATAAAAACTCTCCAGAAGGTGGGCATAGAGGGAACCTACCTCAACAAAATAAAGGCCATATATGACAAAACCACAGCAAACATCATTCTCAATGGTGAAAAACTGCAAGCATTCCCTGTAAGATCAGGAAAAGACAAGGATGTCCACTCTCACCGCATAGTTTTGGAAGTCCTTGCCACAGCAATCAGAGAAGAAAAAGAGATAAAAGGAATCCAAATTGGAAAAGAAGTAAAACTGTCACTGTTTGCAGATGACATGATACTATATATAGAAAATCCTAAAGATGCCACCAGAAAACTACTTGAGCTAATCAAGGAATTTGGTAAAGTTGCAGGATACAAAATTAACACACAGAAATCTCTTGCATTTCTATATACTAACAATGAAAGATCAGAAAGAGAAATTAAGGAAACAATTCCATTCACCATTGCAACAAAAAGAATAAAATACTGAGGAATAAATGTGACCAAGGAGGTAAAAGACCTGTACTCAGAAAAGTATAAGACACTAATAAAAGAAATCAAAGACACAAACAGATGGAGGGACATACCATGTTCTTTGATTGGAAGAATCAACATTGTAGAAATGACTATTGTACACAAAGCAATTTGCAAATTCAATGCAATCCCGATCAAATTACCAATGGCATTTTTCACAGAACTACAACAAGAAATTTTATGATTTGTATGGAAAGGCAAAAGACCCCGAGTAGCCAATGCAATATTGAGTAGGAAAGATGGAGTTGATGGAATCAGGCTTCCTGACTTCAGGCTATACTACAAGGCTACAGTGATCAAGACAAGATGGTACTGGCACAAAAACAGAAATATAGATCAATGGAACAGGATAGAAAGCCCAGAGATAAACTATGGTCAACTAATCTATGACAAAGGAGGCAAGGATATACAATGGAGATAAGGCAGCCTCTTCCATAAGTGTTGCTGGGAAAACTGGACAGCTATATGTAAAAGAATGAAATTGGAACACGTCCTAACACCATACAGAAAAATAAACTCAAAATGGATAAAATACCTAAAGTTAAGGCCAGACACTATAAAACTGCTACAGGAAAGCATAGAAAGAACACTCTTTAACATAAATAACAGCAAGATCTTTTTTGGTCCACCCCCTAGAATCATGGAAATAAAAACAAAAATAAATAAGTGGGACCTAATGAAACTTCAAAGCTTCTGCACAGCAAAGGAAACTATAAGCAAGATGAAAAGACAACTCTCAGAATGGGAAAAAATATTTGCAAATGAATCAACAGACAAAGGATTAATCTCCAAAATATATAAACAGTTTATCCAGCTCAATATCAAAAAACAAACAACCTAATCAAAAAATGGGCAGAAGACCTAAATAGGCATTTCTCCAAAGAAGACATATGGATGGCCAAGAGGCACATGAAAAGCTGCTCAGCATCCTTAATTATTAGAGAAATGCAAATCAAAATGACAATGAGGTATCACCTCACACCGGGTAGAATGGGCATCATCAGAAACTCTACAAACTGTAAATGCTGGAGTGGGTGTGGAGGAAAAGGAACGCTCTTGCATTGCTGGTGGGAATGTAAATTGATACAGCCACTATGGAGAACAGTATGGAGGTTCCTTGTAAAACTAAAAATAGAACTACCATATGACCCAACAATCCCACTACTGGGCATATACCCAGAGAACACCATAATTCAAAAAGACACCTGCAATCCAATGTTCTTGGCAGCACTATTTACAATAGCCAGGACATGGAAGCAACCTAAATGTCCATCAACAGATGAATGGATAAAGAATATGTGGTGCATACATACAGTGGAATATTATTCAGCTGTAAAAAGCAATGAAAGTGGGACATTTTTAGATACATGGATGGACCTAGAAACTGTCATACAGAGTGAAGTGAGTCAGAAAGAGAAAAACAAATATTGTATATTAACATTCATATGTGGACTATAGAAAAATGGTACAAATCAACCAGTTTGCAAGGCAGAAATAGAGACCCAGATGTAGAGAAGAAACATGGACACCAAGTGGGGAAAGCAGGGAGGGTTGCAGGGGAGAATGAATTGGGAGATTGGGATACCAAGTTGTACACTCTAAATATATGCATTTTATTGTAAAAAATAAAAAAATAAAAAGTTAAAAAGATTGGTAAATGAGTAAATCATAAGATCAGGCTACTGACATAAGTGGAATTATAACTGATTATATCTTTATAAATATAACTGATATATTTATAATTAAGATAGAATTTCACACCAAATTTAAATCAAGCCTTACAAGTTAAAAGCAAAAACATATTTTTGAGCCTGTTAAATTATGAGTCCTTTTAAAATTTCAATATTGAATGATAGTGATGATAGAGTAAGACAGAGCTTCATATACTATTGATGAGAAGCTAAAATTCTATTCTGGAAAACAATCTGAAAAATGTATCAAAATCTTTAAGAACATTAATTTTTATGTAAAACATTCTAAGAAATTTCTTTCTAAAGAAAATTCTAAAATAGTAAGATTGTATTCAAGATATTTTTAATAATAAGAATGTAAACAGCTCAAATATCCAATTGAGTAGACATAGTTAAACTTTATATTATTAAGCAGTTGTTAAAAATATTCCACTCTAGAAGCACCTTTTGTTCTTGTGATGATTAATCCCAGGCTGCAAGAAAAAGGTTCATAAAATAACCATAAAATTGGTGCAAAACAAACACCAAGATATGTACTAGGGAGGACAAACAAAAAAGTGTTATGAGGTGTGAGAGGAAAAGAATCATAATCAGACAATATTTTACTAATAACGTCAAGGAATTGGGGATCATGGGATCCATAGTATGTAGAGATGGGCTCATAAACAGAAAAAGATGGTTGATCTGAAGGAACAGGGAGGTGCCAGTGGACTGGAGGTAATGAGGTAAAGGAACAGATGGTATGAAGGAGTGGGAGGAGAGCAGAACAGAATGGAGCAAGTTTCAGAGTTCAAATCAAGAAGCTGGAACAATTAGGAATACTAACGCATTAAATAACGTGCTATTTATCAAACAACTACAGTGGCTCTGAGAGATAACAGAGTGAGTGCAAATCATTAACAGCAAACATGTGAGAATGAGCATGAAAACCAGTCACCTTTCCAGGGATAAGGGTGAAGAAAGTCAGCTAGTGTAGAATTCTTAGTATAAATATGTTTCCTGCAGGCCACTGTGTGTATTAAGCAGGAGTGATAACTGTGTTTGAGACAGTAATGATTTTATTATCCAGATGGTTTTTTCCTGTGCTTAATAACGTTTATATCATGTTGAAGAATCAAAATATACATCAATTTTGTTATTTATTTAAATAGTGATTACAAATTCTGATGTAGGAATTTACTCAAGTTTTCTTCTGGGTGGAAATTTTTTTTTTTCTTTTTGTTGATTTTTTTTTTTTTTTTTTTGGTATGCCTGGAAGAGTTTAAATACTCTGTGACCCTGGAGTAGGAAAACAAAAAACAAAAATCTGGAACTTTCTTTTTAGTTCAGTTACTACAACTTGGATTGACATTGAAAAAGCAGAGTTATATTTAGCCTTATATCTTCAAACCTCTAAAATTCCGAAAGGTAAGCTGTGCCATTATGTTCTTTCACAGTTAAATTTAATAAGCTTTGTCAATTAAACTATGGCATTTTGACAATTTTATATGAATTTCTAATTCAGTAATGTTAAAATACTAAAACGTGTACCTTTAAATTGATGAAAAATGGTAATTAAATATATCATTGAATGAATTTACAGGGGAGATGCATTTTGAAGTAAATGTTGTGCATCGATAACCCTTGAAGCAGAATGGAATGGAGATCATGCTATATTTCCTTTCTGGGTGGTATCTTGAGTCATTTAAAAAGTGATATGAGCTTTCCTGATTTGAAATAATAATTTATACTAAAGTTACATGTTTTAAAGTCAATTATAAATTTATCTGCATTTTTAACTTTGCTGCATACAAATAAAAGTTCAAAGCTGTATCTTCAATTTTCTCTTTGATATCTTGACTATTTAGAGGAGGCTTATTCTGCAGTTTCATAAAAGCTTATTTTAAAACTGATATGCAAGCTTTTATTTGACTATTGTCTTGAGACTGCCCTTAAACTAAAACTTTCCCTGTTCATTTAATGTTGTCAGATAACAATCATAATTTCCTTTGAAATGAAAAGGGTAGAGAGCTTGTGACTATAAAAGAATTACACAGGGCTTCCTAGGTGGCGCAGTGGTTGAGAATCTGCCTGTCAATGCAGGGGACACGGGTTCGATCCCTGCTCCAGGAAGATCCCATATGCCGCGGAGCAACTAAGCCCGTGTGCCACAAAAAAAAAAAAAAAAAAAAAAATTACACAAATAAAAGCTTTCATCTACTTAAAAATATTATGTCACTTTACCCTGACTGGTTTCTATTCCTCGGAAATATTCCAGATCATTTGCTGTCACAAATTTTCCTCTGTATTGAGGGACTACACCTTGATTGATTCTGTTTTCTTATGTAAAATTCTGGATATTACATTGGCATTCTGTGATTATTCTCTTAATTAGCAAGCTCATTATTATGGATACATGCATATCGTGATCATATTTTATTTATTACCTTCCTCTCTATAAAGTAAAAACATGTGCTTGTTTTGTTGTCTTTGTCAGAATTATTGTCAAATTTATCTACATCCCTAAGGTAAAACTTACTCTAAAGGTACCCATCTATTCATTCACATCCTGATTGTGCAAATATCAGTTGAGAAAATAGTGATTGTATGAATATTGGTTGATGGTAAGGCATTGGGGATACAAATAAGATCACACACACACACAAATCCCTACACCAAAGCACTGAGTCTAGAGGAGAAGATAACCTTAAAGGCTATCATATTTAACAAAACATTTATAAAAATGGAAGTGTGGTTAAGACATAGTGGCTACACAAAGAAGGAAAGGATCACCTTAGCCTACAACAATCAAAGAATCCTTGGTAGAGAGGATAGTGATTAATCTTAAGGCTTCAAAGATGAAAATAAAATCTCCAGAAAGGTAATTGGTATCTGGTAGAAATAAGGGGCAGGGCATTCCAGGTTGAGCCAAAGCTTGTGCAGAGATATGGAAGTACAGGGTGTGGAATGATTAAATACTTCAAATATTACAAAATCCTGAAATGTATTTTTTGACAAATGGAATGATTAGTGATGATGCTAGTTAGAAGGAAGAAAGTTATACAGTAAGTGTAACATGTGCCTTTTTGGTATCTAGTTTGGTGTTATTATACAGATGATAAGTGATCATTGAAAAGTATTATGTATATTTGCAATTTAGTCTATAGTAAGAATCAGAAAGGATAATTTTAGGGTAATACCCATTAAGAGGTTATTTCAGACTTTTTGATGATGGCCATTCTGATTGATGTGAGGTAACATCACATTGTAGTTTTGATTTGCATTTCTCTAATAATTAATGATGTTGAACATCTTTTCGTGTGTCTCTTGGCCATCTGTCTTGACTGGAGAAATGTCTATTTAGGTTTTCAGCCCATTTTTTGATTGTTTTGGTTGTTGTTGTTTTTTTTTTTTTTTTTTAATTGAGCTGCATGAGCTGTTGTAAATTTTGGAGATTAATCCCTTGTCAGTCGTATTGTTTGCAAATATTTTCTCCCATTCTGTGGGTTGTCTTTTTGTTTTGTTATGGTTTACTTTGCTGTGCAAAAATTTTTAAGTTTAATCAGAACCCACTTTTTTTTTTTTTAATTTCCATTACTCTAGGAGATGGATCAAAGAGATACTGCTGCCACTATGGAGAATAATATGGAGGTTCTTTAAAAAACTAAAACTAGAATTACCATATGATTCAGCAATCCTACTCCTGGCCATATATCCAGAGAAAACCATGGTTCAAAAGGGTACATGCACCCCAATGTTCATTGCAGTGCTGTTTACAATAGCCAAGACATGGAAGCAACCTAAATGTCCATTGACAGATTAATGGATAAAGAAGATGTGGTGCATATATACAATGGGATATTACTCAGCCATTAAAAAGAATGAAATTTGCAGCAACACAGATGGACCCAGAGAAGTAAGTCAGACAAAGACAAATATCATATGATATCACTTATATGCAGAATCTTAAAAAATATGATACAAGTGAACTTATTTACAAAAAAGAAACAGACTCACAGACATAGAAAACAAACTTACAGTTACCTGGTGGGGAGGGGTGGTAGGGAGAGGGATAAATTGGGAGTTTGGGATTGGCATATACACACTGCTATATATAAAACAGATAACCAACAAGGACCTAATGTATATAACAGGGAATTTTGTTAAATATTCTGTAGTAACCTAAATGGGAAAAGAATTTGGAAAAGAATAGATACATGTATATGTATAACTGGATCACTTTGCTGTATACCTGAAACTAATACAACATTTTTAATCAACTATACTCCAACATAAAATAAAAATTTGTATAAAATAGGTTATTTCAGTAAAACCAGGCAAGAGCAAATGAGGTTCTGAACTACAAAATAAAATACATCCAACTTGGAAGGGAAGAAGTAGCACTGTCACTGTTTGCAGATGATATGATACTTTATATAGAAAACCCTGGAGTCTCCACCAAAGAATTGTTGGAATAAAGAAATTCAGTCAAGTTGCAGTATATAAGATTAATACACAGAAATCTGTTACATTTCTTTACATATAGTGAACTATAAGAAAGATAAAGTTTGAAAATCCCATTTAAAAATCATATTGAATAGAATAAAATATCTAGGAATAAACTTAACCAAAGAGGTGAAAGATCAGTAATCTGAAAACTATAAAACACTGTTGAAGGAAACTGAAGATGATACAAAGGGAAAGGTATCCTATGCTTTTAGATTGGAAAAATTAATATTTCTGAAATGTCCATACTACCCAAAGAAATCTACAGCTTTGATGCAACCCCTATCAAAATACCCATGACATTTTTTTTACAGAACTAGAGCAAATAATTTTACAATTTAAATGGAACCACAAAAGACCCTGAATTGCCAATGCAATCTTGAGAGAAAAGAAGCAAGTTGAACCAAGGTGAACCAAGGGTATCATCCTCCCAGATTTCAGACTATACTACAAATCTACAGTAACCAAAGCAGCACAGTACTGGCACTAAGACAGACACATTGATCAATGGAAAATAACAGAAGGCCCAGAAATAAACCCAGGTACCTATGGGCAATTAATGTATGTCAATTCAGTTAAATTAAATTAATTTGATTTTTTGGATTGCACTGCATATTACTGCTCAATTAATCTTCTAATTCACAGAGAAACAAAGCAAAACAAGACCAAAAAATAAGGGCAAAGCCATCAGACAAAAATGCCCTCAAGTTCCTCACTCTGCTCACCATTTTATCTACATTCATAAATATATTTCCCCTTCTTTCTTATGTTTATGTAGATGTTGTCCCTCCTTGGATTTAGGGCAAAATATGCTGATACTGTTCTAAATCTTACCTTTCATACCTCCTCTAATGGATCTCTTCCCCTAGTCCTCATCTTTTATTTTCTCCCTCTTTATTGGTTCTTTGCTTCAGCTTATAGACATGTTTAAATCATTCCTAATTCATATTCTTCTAAACCACATTTCTTGCATTTCTCTATATATTTCCTTTTTGTTTGTTTTAAGGTCAAACCCTTAGAAGAGAAATCTAGACCTCTGTCCACACCACCTTTACCCCCATGAATTACTAAACCCACTGAAACATGGTTTCCACCCCTATTTCTAAGTAAAGTTATCTATGACCTCCTGGAGTCATCTTGTATATTCCTGTTTCAAAGTTCCCCAAGGCCACATGCATATTCAGTAATTCACTAGAAAGACTCACAGGACTAAGCATATACTCACTGCTGATTTAGCTACAGTGACAGATTAGGGATCTGTAGATGGGTCATTAGGGGGAAAAGACATAGGTGGAGTCTGAAGGAATCCAGCACAGGTGTAGGATTCTCCCCTTCCTGTGTTCTTCCCTTTCCAGAAGGGATTACTAGAGAATACTCTCCCTCTGGCAGTGACAGAACAGCCACATGTGTGCACATGCTTGTCCAGGGAAGCCTATTTGAGATTCAGGGTTTAGGAGTTTTATTAAGGACTGGTCATGTAAGCATCCTCTGCTGGCAACTACCAGAATTCCAGAGTTGCAATATGAAAGCAGGTGTTCACCATCAACACGTTGTTTGTACATTTTAGGCAGAGAGAAACCACCTAACTCACTAATTCAGCAAATGACATCATCATCCCTCCAGTTTTTATAGCAAGAAATGTTAGACATCCTAGACTGATTCATTTCCCACATCGAACACAACTAAGTTGATCTCTGAATCACACAGATTCTACCTTCTTAATTTCCATATCATTTGCCTTTTCTTTATCTTCATTGTCACTGCCTTCATTTGTGTTCTATGTTCTCCCATATCATTACTTGCTACCTAATTACTTTAGGAGTTCTCTATATGTTCTGCCTGATTCCAGACCAGACCCCTGCAAATTCATTCTTCATACCAGCTGACTTTCTGAATCTCATATTTCATATAGGTAAAGTGGGAGTGCTAATAGTCCTGTCCTCATAAAGTTGTTATGAAGAGTAATTGAGATAGTAAATATAAAATGCTTAGCACAGAGTAAATATGAAAAAAGTCCTATCTACATTCTGGTCCTTTCATCTGAAATTCTCTTACCTTATTCACTTCCTTCCTTGACTCTTTTTTTTAATCTCAATAACTCATTCTCATGCAAAAAGATTAAACCTACAACCTTATCTTTCCAGGAAGCTTTTACTGCTCTCCCAGGCTAGGTTATGTACCTTTTATATGTACTACCACCACAACTTATGACTCTCTGCATACACATATCACACACTATTGGAATTATCTGCTTAAAATTGTCTATTTTCACAAATTAAACCTGAGGATTTTGAGGACAGTAACTCTATCTGATTCATCATTGTGTCTTACCCTCAGTCCAGGGTCTGGTATAAAAAAACACTTGGCAAATGTTTTCTGAACTAGTAAAATCAAAGGAGTGGGATATAACCATCAAAATAACTTCAAAGTTTAGCAGACGTGTCAGTGATTCACAGCAGAATAAACTAAAATACAAATAAAATGTGTTTTAGAGACAATATAGCTTTACTTATCTAAATAGCTGAATCATCTGTTTAGCTTTTTAGAAAATTTAAATAGGTTAGACTGAGTCAAATAAAGAAACTTTTTTGGAGTAAGGTTTTTCTGAATAGCCTTGAATGGTCTGATTTTTCAATTTCCATCCGAAAGTCCTAAACTCTGTTTTAGTACTCACATCAGCATGGACACAAAACATCTTACCTGTACTGGAAGCAATGAAGATTGTTTTTGCATCAATGCCTGTTCCAGAGCTGGTCTGATACTCCACTTGTCTTTTAAGGTGAGAGCAGTAGCACCAAGAATGATTTCCATGGGAGGAAGAGAAAGCCTCTGGGGAGAAAGAGAGAGTGAGTTATCCCTGAACTTGTCACCATTCTGGAGTGTAAAGAAAGATGGGGGTTATACCCTTGTGTGAGGTATGTGGACACTTCTGAAAACTCCAGTAAGTGTCATGGAATTTAAGAAATATCTGCCACATCTGGCTCTCTATTGTGACATAAATAAGAAAAGAGCAGAGATGACCTTTGAATAAATTGTTTTGTAGGCAACAACCTTTATTTTGTAGACCATAAAAAAAGATCACGTTAGTTAAAAACTGACTCATAATCTTGGAAGTAAGAGTAGCATTTCCAACCAGTTCAGTCATCCCAATGTCTGTGTTCTCTCTGCTGTACTGAACACTAGCACCTCTAGTGGACAGATGTAGCAGAGGTAGCGTGCATCTTTCAGGACAACTGCAAGGAGTGTTGGCTGCTGATGGCTTAGGGCTATTTCTTTCTGTAATTATCCTCAGATAAAGGAAACTGCCTCATGCTTATGGCCCCTGGCTGGGACCAGCCTAAATCTACTGATTGGTCAAGGAGTTATATACAAAGATTTTGCCCCTTGTTTCAATTTGAGACACAAGATGAATGAACACTTCAGTTCAGAGCTCCCAGTGCAATTGGCTGAAGCTTTTATTGTGAAATAACACTACAATTTGTAGTAGAATTTCTTCTGCATAATAATGTTTTTCTTACTTATAGCCGTTGTTTCCTTGAGTGTAATTTCACTGCACTTACCAAAGATAGGTTACTTTCTCTATGTAATATAACATCCCAGATATCTAAATTCCATGGAGAACACTTAAGGAAATGATGAAATGGAAGTTTCATGGTATTTATTTATAGCTATTCCATATTTATCTAGGAGATCAAGTAATAAAGTTGAATAAGTAATTGAACCACGACTTGCACTTTGAAATATGCAATGATGAAGAAAACACTTGATTTTTTTATGAATAAAATATAATATCACATGTAACAATTCCAAGCAAAGAAATATAGCAAAGCTGATTCATTTAATTTACTATTATCTAATACATTGCATTTTCTACTACATTTATGTTTTATAGTTAAATCACTCTTTTGATGACAGTTATTCAAAATCACAGTTACAACTGAATTTTTATTGTTTTCCCTCCCAGTCACGCCATTAGTCATCTTGTTTTTTTTCTTAGCTTGTTCTCTTATTCTTCCTAATGTATTCATGAAATTTTATATTAATCACAGATATCAGAGACTTTCAGAACTCAAAGAGTTTGTGAAATCCACTTTTCCCAAACACCTCACTTTGTGAATGAGAAAAGAGAGTTCTGGAAAGTTTATGAAGCCTGACATGATCTGACTCCTGCTTTCCTTCCTTCTCTTCTCCCATTATGATCCAACTATACTGGCTACTGGAAACTATCAAGCACATTTCTTCCCTGTGAAATGCTGAACTCACAACAACTGTCAATGGCCAGTCAACTAAAGAGCCACTTAGTCATTTGCTATTCGAATCTATTTCCCAGTTCAGTGTTTTGTTTCCTACAGCTTGTTACTTAATGAGAATTCACTCAAATTTATAAAACACTGCTATGTGCAAGGAATTTTGCTAATCATTATGGGAAATTCAGATATTACAACATTGTCTCTGCCATTTCTATAGTCCCTTTGTTCATCAAAATTCTTTATGCTTTTAAGTTCATCTGCATCTGTCCTGCTTCACTCTTTCCTGATATTTATTCTTATTTCTTTTTATTTTTATTTTTTTGCTTTACTACATTAATGAAAATGGCTATTTCATCTTTATACAACATATGTCTGTCTTGCCTTTGTAAAATTACCTTAAGGTCTTAAATCCCAGATACTTCATGCTAAACCATTAAGTGTGGAGCACTGAGTTTATTTTTATATGGCCATATCTTTACTTCTCTTATAGAAAGTCTATGTTTCAACTGACCATCTACAAGAGAAAAAGGTGAATATAACAAAACTTCCATATTTTATAAAACTCACAATCTGCAAGGCAGAAATTCAATCAGTTCCTAGCGTAAGTTCATAAATAACAAACATAAGTGTTAAAATGGCAAAGATATAGAGCTCTGTATCTCTCTAGCTCATTGTTCTCTCTCAGCAAATTAAACCTAACAACGTAAAAATGCCAAATGCTCATTGAACCATTTCCAAGTTAATAACACTTTGTATGAATCCATTTAGATTCCCCCCCCAATATGGCACATTTAATATCATTTCAAACCCCATCAGTTTGATTATAAATGAAATGCAGTGGCATTTCCAGGGTGCAAACTCCACAAAATGGATCCAATTACCAAATTTGCAAAAGATGTTTTAGCATGAAATAACTTGACTTTCCCCACCATAATATTGCAAATGAATTTAAAATAAGGGAGATATGTGCCTCTGAGACCTTGCATCTTTTCTTCAATTTTTAAGATATTTGTTTTAGGTTTTCATAGCCAGAAATGTGTCAATAGACCACAGATGAAAAGTATAAAAAGTGGTTCATTATGTTTTATAAATACAGAAATTTGAGTGCCAACATTTTACTTTGATCAGCATTTCCAAATTATGTTCTGTGTAAAACAACTTCTACAAGGTACTTGCAGATATTCCATGAGAAAAAAAAAAAAGTTTCTTTGGAGTAATAAGTTAGGGAGATGCTGAACACAACATTTCCCCCTCAGGTTTTGGGAATTCCTACAGGCAGGAAGCTCTTGCTGAGATAACTCTTTCTAAGATAGTTTTTGACTAGTTCAGTCAAATTCATAGAAACAGAATAGAAAAGTGGTTGTTAGGAGCTTGGGAGTGGGGGAAATTGGGAAATGTTGGTAAAAAGGACTTTCAGTTATAAGATGAATAAGGTCTGAATATCTAATGTATAACATGGTGTCTATAATTGATAATGTATTTTATAACTGAAATTTGCTAATAGACTAGTGCTTAAATGACTTAAATGTTGTCACAGAAAATAAAGTGAATATGTTAGTGTTAATTAACTTAATGGGGGAAATTCTTTCACAATGCATACAAATACCATATCATTATGTAGTACACTTTACATAACTTACAATTTTGTTTGTCAATTATACATCAAGAAATCTGTAAAAAAGTCAGCACATTTTAATTCTTATGAATCAAATACAATCAAGAAAATAGAAACCACCTTACAGATTTTAAATGTGAGGAGTAATCTACAAAGAAATATTTGCGTAGGTGAGAGTAAAGCTAATAAGCTTAAAATGAGACAATGAGGCAACATAGATGTTAGCAATACCAGAAAACCACTACCACCTCTAGTTGGGTGGCATCATTAGAGCCAGGATCTGTAGTCACCTGACAAAATCCAGAAGTATGGGAGATCTGCCTAGAGAACTGGGACTATGGAGAATATGTCTATCCTGTGAAAGCCTGCAGCTAAGGAAATTTCCATTTGAAGCTGGAAATACCATGTTCACAGAGCTAGAGGGCTAGAAATACCCTGGCCTCCCTCTTCCTAACACCTTCCAGTCCTTACCAGACCTCTCATGGGTACATCAGAGCCAGATGCCTGTTGGCAAGGATGCTGGGAAATGCAGTTCCTAATGTTACAGACTAAATTATGAGAAGGACTGGGGGTGAATATGAAAGAAAACAGGCAAAGAACTAATAGATGGAATCAGTGTTTTATGATACCTCGCTGGAAAATACTGACTTAGGATTTTTATTCATCAGTTGGTAATATAATCAGTTTTCCAATAAGGTATTTAATGATTATATTTCTACTATTAAGTAAATTTCATGATTAAGACATATCCAATCTTCTAATTTTTGGACATATATTTATATGTATGTATATTAACCAGGGTTCTCCAGAGAAACAGAACTAATTGGATATAGCTTTGTATCCATAACTATATCTATAACTAAATCTCTTATCTATTATATATCTCTCTTTCTCTATCATCTATTTGTATATCTATCATCTACTTATCTATAGAGAGAACAGAATAAGATTTATTATATGGAATTGGTTCATATGATTAGGAAGCTTAGAAATCCCACTATCTGCTGTCTGCATGCTGGAGATCCAGGAAAGCCTGTGAAGTAGTTCCAAGACCTGAGAGCTGCAGAGCCAATGGTGTGGATTCCCGTCTGAATATGAAGGACTGAAAACCAAGAGCTCTGAAGGCAGAAGAATATCATGTTTGAGTTCAAATAGACAGAGAGTGAATTCAGGCTTCATCCACATTTTTGTTCTGTTCAGGCCTTTAATTATTTGGATAACGTCCAGCCACATTGGAGAGGGTCATCTGATTTACTCAGTTTACCAATTAAATGCTAATCTCTTCTGGAAACACCCTTACAGACACACTCAGATATAATGTTTAATAAAATATCTGGACAGTCCAGTCAAACTGACACATAAAATTAGCCACCACAGTATCACATTAGTTAGAAAAGAATAAAAGAATGCTAATGGATACACTTAAAGTTAGGCCAAAAATTATCAGAATCAACCAAAAAAGAATGGTATTTATTTACATGCCATTTTAGAAAACTTTTTGGCTAACCAAAATAGAAAGTTTATCTCTTTGGATGACATTTTATGAAGCTCAGTTCCGTGATAATAAAGAGTAGTTCTTGTTTGAACAGTGTTTTTTTACATGTGTGCTTCTCTCACTGCTTGTGCAGCATACATAGTTCCTGCCTTGGCTCCAAATCATAGCCAGATGTACAGTTATGTCTACTTGGTTAAGTATGTCTGATTTACAATACTTGAAGTTGTATGATAATTTAGACTAATGGTACCAACACAAGGAATTAAGTGAGGGGACCTGAACAATATTATTGATAAATTGTATACAGGTTTCCTTAACAAGCAACTTAGACACCTGGAGTCATTAGCAATATGGAGGCCATCTGTGTGATCTTGTTTACATTCCAGTCTCTTCTCATCAGGGATTTGTAAACACCTGACATCCTTCCTTAGTCTCAGATATCTTTTTCTTCAGTTCCACCTAACCACTGACATTTATTGAAAAGTTACTATATGACAGGCCCTATATATCCCAGGTCTTTTTTGCATTTTATCCTGTTTAAAATGCTTGAGGTAAGAGTTATAATCCCATGTGAAGAAGACTCCAAGCATTTGTGTTATAGCACAATAACAAACATAAAATCTTATATCTAAATGCATGTCCCATTTTGTACTGTGATAAATGTTAAATCACTGCAGGGACTCTCAAAAATTCTCTTCATATTACTTATATGTTATTACCCTCCATTTATTTACTTACAGAAGAAGTAATTATTATTTGCCTACTCTGTGCCAATCATGCTGAACTTACAATGACTTTCTTTTTGGAGATACCAAGGTTTTGGCTCTATTTTACTCCCTGCTTTGGATTTTTTTAAAGACTATTTTTGGAGGGAACAGTTTTAGGTTCACAAAAATATTGAGAGGAAAGTAACAAGATTTTGCAGAGATTCCCCTTTGCCCCTACACATGCATATGCATGCAAATAGCTTCCCCCATTATTAATGTTCCCCACTAGAGTGGTGCATTTGCTCTAATTGGTGAACCTACATTGATATATCATAATCTATAGTTTACATTAAGTTTTACTCTTGGTGTCCCACATTTTGTGCTTTTGGACAGATGTGTAATGATATGTATCTATCGTTATAGTATCATGCAAACCAGTTTCACTGCCCTGCAAGTTCTCCATGTGCCACCTATTCATTCCTCCTCCCTAATCCCCACTGCTTTGATTTATGAACATGTGCATGCTACAACATGTAGTGTTTGTGTTTGTTTTTCTTTGTAATCAATTTCCTTTGCTACAATTTACATATTATACTTAAATGTATACTTCCCATGACTATCTGTTTCTATTCTACCCAAAACCCAAGGAACTGACTAAATACCCAATCACCTAAATAAGAGAGCTTAGATTTCCCTGACCTCTATGGAAATCCTTTCCAAGTTTCATTGCTGAAGGATGAACACTGTCACTAGTTGCCTCTTTCTTGTTTGTGTATTTTTGACCAACATGATTAGACTAGCTACACGACTGAAGTCATGGAGAGCACAAGAGTCTCATATCCAGTATGTGCTTACTGATGATTTAACCTTTCATATTTTACTGACTTCCAGTGTCTGCACTGATTGTGTCCTTCTGTGATATCTATCACTAATGGAATACTTATGGGCCAAGCTGTGTCCTAGGCACTTTTTGTATCTGATCTGGTTTAATACTCCCAACAATAATCCGGCATAGATATTATTATTATTTCAATCTTATAATAAGGAACGGAAAGGAAACTTGTTACTAGTATATAGTGACATTTCTTTCATCTGCTCAGTTCAAAATCTTGAAGTCAACCTAAAGTTCTCTCTCTCTGTCATACTCACATCTAATCAAATAAAAGATACCACTGGTGTTAACTTTCAAAATATACCCAATATATAAATACTTCTCACTCCCTTTACTCCTTCCTCTCTGTTCCAAACTGCAATTATTTCTTTCCTGGATTATTAAAGCAGTCTTCTAAGCCAGTAGTTTTACATCTGTCCACTTTATTTACCTTTCTCCTTAATCTAGACCACCAACCCCAGTTCTTCACCCTAAGTGTACAAAGTAATCTTTACAAAATTTAAGTCAGATGATATCATTTCTCTCTTCAAACTCTTCAGTGCTTCACTTCATCTCATTCAAAGTAAAAGCTAAAGTTCTAACAATGGAGGAGTGGTTGAGATAGCAGAGTAAAGCAGCTAATGATGAGAATGATCTGAAGATTAGCCAAAAATATTTTCCACAACTGAAGATGTAAAGAATCACACAGCAAGATGCAGCAGAGTGAAGAAACCCCTCCCCCCCAAATGTAGGTAACCCACAGTTTGGAAGATAATCACAGCTGTAGAGGTTCCCCCTGAGGAATGTGTGGTCCAATGCCTACATGGAGCTCCCCAGACCTGGAGTCATGCATCAGGAAGATAAGCTTCCATTATGTATGAGTTTGAAGGCCAATAGGGCTTAGTACAGGAGAGGTAGAGGGCTATGGAAACAGAAACTCCCTTTTTAAAGGGTGCATGCAAAATCTTACACGTTCCAAGACTCAGGAGAGAGGCAACATTTGAAAGAATCCTCGGTCAGACCCATCCACTGATCTTGGAGAGCTTCTCAGAGAGGCAGGAGGCAACTGGGATTCCCACTGGGGACATAAACACTAGCGGCAGCCTTTTGGATATCTTTTTCTACCACAAGGAGATTGATGCTAACAACTACCATTTTGGAGTCCTCCTTCTAGCCTATTAGCACCAGGGGCTTATCTGCCCACCAGCTGGACCCCCTAGACCCTGGCCCCAACCAAAAGCAGAGCAACACAAACACCCTCTAGCCACTGCAGTCTGCCACCCTGGGCCCAGCCCCAACCACCAGCAGGCCAGCACCAGACCTGGGACCCCACTGCTGTCAGTGCTGGGACCTGGCCCCACCTACCAATGGCTCCAGAACTTCCCAGATCATAGAGCTGTCCACACTGGCACCCAGCCTCACCCCTCGATGGCTGACAGCTCCTGCATAAAACAGAGCCTGACAACCAAATTAGCCATGGGTCAACCCTGCTTACCAGTGTGCACACAGCAGTTAGCCCTGCCAAAGGAAGGATCCATGCAGTCCATAAGGAAGAGATTTAGAGGATATACCTCTGTTGACCAGAGGGGAGTGTGCTGCTGGGCCCCATAGGATGTCTCCTACATAAAGCCACTTCTTCAAGAGCAGGAAATATAATTGATCTAATACAGAATAATAAAAACAGAAAATTAGGCAAAATGATGCAACAGATCAATATGTTTTAAACGAAGGACCAACATAAAAACCCAGAAGAAGAACTAAGCAAAGTGGAGATAAGCAATCTACTTTTATAATCAAGGTGATGATCATAAAGATGCTCAATGAATTTAGGAGAAAAGTGGATTAATACAGTGAGATATTTAAAAAGTAGTTAGAAATGGGGCGGGGAGGGTGGGGGGGACTCGAGGGCGGGGAGTCAAGGAAGGGAGGGAATACGGGGATATGTGTATAAAAACAGATGATTGAACTTGGTGTACCCCCCCCCAAAAAAAAGTAGTTAGAAAATATTTTTTAAATGAAGAATACAATAACTGAAATAAAAATGTAATCAAAGGAATCAACAGTAAATTAAATGATACAGGGAATGAATTAGCAAACCAGAAGACAGAATAGCAGAAATCTCCCAAGGTTAACAGACAAAAGAAACAGAATTTTTAAAAATAAGATTAGTTTGAGACCTTAAACTAATCTCAAACATACTATAATTCTCATTATAGTGGTATAAGAAGAAAACAGAGAAAAGGGAAGAGAACTTATTTAAAGAAACAATATCTGAAAACTTTTCTATCCTGGAAAAGAAAACAGACCTCCAGGTCCAGGAAGTACAGAGACTCACAAACAAGATGAACCCAAAGAGATTCAAACAGAGACACATTGTAATCAAAATGGCAAAAATTAAAGATAAAGACTGGATCCTAAAAGCAGAAATAGAAGAAAAAGAAAGAGAAAAGTTATGTACAAGGACATTCCCATAAGACGACTAGATGGCTTTTCAGTGAAACTTTGCAGGTCAGAAGAGAGTGGCATGATATATTCAAAATGATGAAAGTAAAAAACCTACAACCAAGAATACTCTACCCAACAAGGCTATCATTCAGATTTGAAGGAAAGATCAGGAGTTTTATAGACAAGCAAAAGCTAACAGTTCATCAGCACTAAAATGGATTTGTAAGGAATGTTAAGGGGGGGAGCGGATCAAGATGATGAAGGAATAGGATGTGGAGCTCACCTTTGCCCCACAGATACATCAAAAATACATTTACATGTGGAACAACTCTCACAGAACACCTACCAAACACTAATAGAAGACATCAGACCTCCAAAAAAGAAAGACAATCTCTATGTAACTGGGTAGGGCAAAATAAAAAAGATAAAAAAAAAAAAAAAAAAAAAAGGAGAAAGGAATCAGAATGGGACCTCCACCCCTGGGAGGGAGCTGTGAAAGAGGAAATGTTTCCACACAGGGAAAAGCCCTCTCACTGGCGGGGAGCTTGGTCAGGGCATAGGGCAAGCTTCAGAACCTCAGAAGATAGTGCAGCAACAGGTTTATGGAGGGTAAAGCAGAGAAAGACCTACACAGACAATCGGTTCTGACCAGCACTCCCCAGCCTGAGATACCCGATCCTTGGGGCCAGCGGGGGCTGGGTGTGGAGGCTTGGACTTTGGAGGCCAGACATTGGGGAGAGGCCTGGGGTTGGCTGTGTGTATAAGGCCTGAGGGGGCTAGCGTGTTCTGTGCCACAATCCATGGAGTCCAGAAAGAAACCTGGGCCCACCAGAGAGGAAAGACACCATTGTTGGGGTGCAAGAGAGGAGAGGGCTTGGCCTGCCATAGGAGTTTCTTTCTCTGAACACTCTCAGGCAGCAGGGCACCACCTATACTAGCTCCAGGGGCAGGAGTGAACCACCACTGCCATATCGGACTCCAGAGGTGTGTATGGTCTGCTGATGCCACTGAGGGTCCTGTGAGCATGGGTAGGGCACTGCCTCCACCTTCCCAGGAGAGTGAGTGGCCTACCAATGACAAGGGTTGGTGGCCCAGTGCCAATCACTGCCCCCACCTCCCTAGGGGTGTATGTGACCTACTGTCACTGCCAAGGGTCCTGCAATCCAGTGCCAGCTGCTGCCCCTGCCTCTCCAGGGTGTGCAACACACCTCCACTGCTGAAGGTCCTGTGACCTGGTGCCAACTGCCACCCCTGCTGTCCTGGGAGTACATACAGCCAGTGACCTCTACCAAGGGACCCACAATCGGAAGCCAATGACTGCCCTCACCTTCCATAGATTGTGCACATGGGTCATGCACCTGCACATCCCCTATTAATGGGATAACATCTAGCACACATGGATGAAAAAGAGAGCAAGCATCCAAAGCAAAAATAGCTCTCATTCCAACAAAAAATTAAAACCCACACAAGCTATGCAGGGATGCTCACGCATATAAATCCCTCCAAGATTACAATAAATAATTATTTCTCCTAAACTCACAGATTAAGAGAAATATAAGCAAAATGAAGAAGCAGAGGAACCACTCTCAGTTAAAAATCCAAGAGAATTCCCCTGAAGAAACAAACAATGAAACAGACCTCTTCAGTCTAATGGCCACCAAGTTCAAAAAGAAGGTAATGAAAATACTGAAGAAATTAAGAAAGGCTATTGACAGAAATGAAGAATATTTTTAAAAGGAAGTAGAAACTATGAGAAGAACTCAAGAAAAATTAGAAAATGCATCTGCTGAGGCAAAAGCTGAGATCAAGGCAATGAATAGCAGAATGAATAATGCAGAATAAAGAATAACTGAGCTGGAAGATAGAATACTAGAAATTATCCAATCAAAACAGCAAAGAGAAAGCCAAAAGAAAAAAAAAAAAAAATGAAAGCAATATGAGACATATGGGATAATATAAAGCAGACCAATCTATGCATAATAGGGATTCCAAAAGGAGAAGAAAGAGAAAGGGAGATTGAAAATGTATTTGAAGACATTATTACTGAAAACTTCCCAAACCTAAAAAAAGAAACAGATATCCTGCTACAAAAAGCACAGAGGGTCCCAAACAGGATGATCCCAAACAGAACTACACCAAGAAATATTATAATAAAAATGGCAAACTTTAAAGATAAAGAGAGGATTCCAAAGGCAGCAAGAGAAACAAAGAGTTCTTTACAAGGCAACCCTCATAAGGCTATCAGATAATTTCTCTACAGGAACCCTGCAGACCAGAAGACCAGACGAATGGCAAAATATATTCAAAGTCTTGAAAGAGAAAAATCTGCAACCTAGACTAGTCTATCCAGCAATATCATCATTTCGAATAGGAAGATAAATAAAGAATTTCTCAAACAAGGAAAAATTAAAGAACACAGCAATACTAAACCTATCCTAAAAGAAATATTGAAAGGTCATCTCTAAGTAGAAAAGAAGCAAAAACATATAGGAAGGAGGAAATTACAATTGTAAAGTAAATCACTTAAATTAGCCAGTATACAGATCAAAATGATAAAACAAACAAAGAAACAAAAACAAAACCTATTTGTGAAAGCAATGATAAACACAAGAAACAGCAAAAGGATAAACGTGAGGATGTGAAAAGGGACATCAAAATCATAAAATGTGGGGAAGGAGAGCAAGAAAGTGCAGTTTTTTGTTTTTTTTTTTAAGAATATGTTTGTGTGTTTGAGTCTATATTACTATCAATCTAAAGCAAGCAGATATAGGAAAGGGTTAACATACTTGAAAAACAGGGCAACCACAAATCAAAAACATGCAATAGATTCACAGGCACCAAAAAGAAAAGAACACAATCATAAAATGAGAGGAAATCATAAAACCAGAAAAGAAAAAGAAAGAAACAAAGAAGAGGCAAGAATCAACTGGAAAACAAGATTTGAAATGACAATAAATGTATATGTATCAATAATTGCTTTAGATGTCAATGGACTGAATGCTCCAATCAAAAGAGAGTGGCAGACTGGATAAAAAACAAGAGCCTACAATATGCTGCCCACAAGAGACCCACTTTATGGCTAAGGACACGTATATTGAAAGTGAGGGGATGAAAAAAGATATGCAGGCAAACGGAAATGATAAGAAACCAGGAGTTGCAATACTCATATCAGATAAAATAGACTTTAAAGATGATAAAGACAGATAAACAAGGACATTATAAAATGACAAAAGGATCAATACAAGAAAAAGATATTACATTCATCAACTTATATGCACCTAATATAGGAGCATCCAAATGCATAAAACACATACTAACATACATAAAGGGAGAAATTGATGGGAATGAAATAAAAGTAGGAGACTTTAACACCCCACTCACATCAATGGACAGATCTTCTAGACAGAGAATCAATCAAGCAACAAAGATCTTAAGTGATATAATAGGATAGTTAGACTTAATCAACATTTTCAGCACACGACATCCAAAAAAAACCCAGAATAAACATTCTATTAAAGCACACACAGAACATTCTCTATGATTGACCACATCATAGGGCACAAAGCTAACCTCAACAAATTTAAGATTATAGAATTTTTTTCAAGCATCTGCTCTGACCACACTGGCATGAAATTAGAAATCAACCAGAGGAAAAGAAACAAGGAAAATATGACTACATGGAGACTAAACAACATGCTATAAAAAAAAAAAAAAAGCAATGGGTCAAGGAGAAAGTCAAAAAGGAAATTAAAAAATATCTCAAGACAAATGACAATGAAAACACAGCTGTACCAAATCAATGGAATTCAGCAAAACCAGTTCTTAGAGGGAAGTTCATAGCAATACAGGCCTGCATAAAAAAACAAGAAAGATCACAAGTAAACAACCTAACCTACCACCTAAAAGAACTAGAAAAAGAAGAACAAACAAAACCTAAAGTCAGCAGAAGGAAGGAAATAATAAATATCAGGGAGGAAATAAATAAAATAGATATTCAAAAAATAGAAAAAAAATCAATAAAACCAAAAAATTTTTCTTTGAAAAGGTAAACAAAATTGGTAAATCTCTGAGCAGTCTCACCAAGAAGACAAGAGAAAGAACCCAAATGAACAAAATAAGAAATAAAAAAGAAACCTCAACTGATACCACAGAAATACAAGACACCCTAAGAGACTACTATGAACAACTATATGTCAAGAAACTCGACAACCTAGAAGAAATGGACAACTTTCAAGAAATATACAGCCCACCAAAATTCAATCAAGAGGAAATAGATGATTTGAACAGACCAATCAGTAGAAGTGAAATAGAGTCTGTGAAAAACAACAAGAAAAACTCCCTATAAACAAAAGTCCAGGACCAGATGGCTTCACAAGCAAATTCTATCAACATAAAAAGAAGAACTTATAGCAATTCTTCTCACTCTTTCAAAAAATTGAAGAGGAAGAAATACTCCCAAAGACATTGCAAGAAGTGCCATCACAATCACCCTGATACCAAAACCAGAGAAAGACACCACCAAAAAAGAAAATTACAGGCCAATATCTTTGATGAGTATAGATCCAGAAACTCTCAACCAAACATTAGCAAACTGAATCCAAAGATCATACATAAAAAAGATCATCCACCATGACCAAGTGGGATTCCTTCCAAGTTCACAAGTTTGGTTCAACATTCACAAATCAATCAATATAACACACCACATTAACAAAAGTCAAAAACCACATGATCATCTCAATAGATGCAGAAAAAGCATTTTTGACAAAATTCAACATCTATTCATCATAAAAAGTCTTACCAAAGTGGAAGTAGAGGGAACATATATCAACATAATAAAAGCCACTTATGACAAACCCATAGCCAATATAATACTCAATGGTGAAAAGCTTAAAGCCTTCCTGCTAAAATCTGGAACAAGACAAAAATGCCCACTCTCACCACTTCTATTCAACATAGTACTGGATGTCCTAGTCACAGCAATTGGACAAGAAAAATAAATAAAATTATCCACTTTGGAAGGGAAGAAGTAAAACTGTCCCTATATGCAGATGACATGATACTATCTATAGAAAACCCTAAGGACTCTACACAAAAGCTACTAGATCTAATGTAGCAAGATACAAGATTAACATTCAAAAATTTGTGCATTTCTTCACACTAACAACAAAATATCAGACAGGAGATGTAAAAAAAATGCTTTTTAAAATAGCACCCCCCAAAAAAATGCCTGACAAAGGAGGTGAAAGACTTCTATGCTGAAAACTATAAAACATTAATTAAGAAAATTAAAGATGATTCAGTGAAATGGAAAGATATCCCATACTCTTGGATTAGAAGAATTAATATGGCAATTAAAATGGCAATACTTCTGAAAGCAATCTACAGATTTAATGTGATCCCTATCAAAATAACTAAGACATTTTTGGTGGAACTAGAATGAATAATCCAAAAAATTATATGTATCCATAAAAGATCTAGAATTGCCAAAGCAATCATGAGAAAAAGAAAACAAAGCAGGAGGCATAACTCTCCCAGACTTCAGACAATACTACAATAGCTACATTAATCAAAACAATGTGGTATTGGTACAAAAAGAGACATGGATCAATGGAACAGAACAGAGAATACAGAAATAAACCCACACACCTATGGTCAATTAATCTTTGACAAAGGAGGCAAGAATATAAAATGAAAAAAAGACAGTCTCTTCACCAAGTGGTGTTGGGAAAGTTGGACAGCTGCATTTAAATCAAGAAAGTTAGAACATACCCTCAAACCATGCACAAAAATAAGCTCAAAATGGATTAAAGATTTAAACAAAAGATATGACACCATAAAACTCCTAGAAGAGAGCATGGCAAAACATTCTCTGTCATAAATAGTATCAATGTTTTCTTAAGTCAGTCTCTCAAGCCAATAGAAATAAAAACAAAAATAAACAAATGGGACCTAATCAAACTTACAAACTTTTGCACAGCAAAGGAAACTATAAAAAAATGAGAAGATGATATGTAGAATGGAAGAAAATATTTGCAAATGATGCAACAGACAAGGGCTTAATCTCTGACGTATACAAACAGTTCACACAACTCAAAAACAAAAACAAAAAACCCCCAAACAACCCAATCAAAAAATGGGCAAAAAACCGTAATAGACATTTCACCAAAGAAAACATACAGATGGCCAGTAGGCACATGAGAAGATGCTCAATATCACTAATTATTAGAGAAAATCAAAGCTACAATGAGGTACCACCTCATACCAGTCAGAATGAGCATCATTAAAAAGTCTACAAATAACAAATGTTGGATAAGATATGGGGAAAAGGAACCATCGTACATTATTGGTGGAGTGGTGCAGCCACTATGGAAAACAGTGTGGAGGTTCCACAGAAAAACTAAAAATAGAATTACCATCTGATCCATTAATCCCACTCTGGACATGTCCTGGACAAAACTAGAGTTCAAAAAGATACATGCACTCCTATGTTCACAGCAGCACTATTCACAATAGCCAAGTTATGGAAAAAACCTAAAAGTCCATCAAAATAAATGTCCATTTATATGTACCATAGAGATGTGGTACATATGTACAATGAATACTACTTAGCCATAAACAAGTAGGAAATAATCCCATTTGCAGGAACATGGATGTGACGAGATTATCATACTAAGTGAAGAAAGTTGGAAAGAGAAAGACAAGTACCATATGATATCCTATGTATGGAATCTAAAATATGGCACAAGTGAAACTATCTTCAAAACAGGAACAGACTCACAGACATAGAGAACAGACTTGTGTTTGCCAAGGGAGACCAGAGTGGGGGAGGGAAGGACTGGGATTGTGGGATTAGCAGATGTAAACTATTATATATAGGATGGATAAACAACAAAGTCCTATTCTATACTACAGAGAAGTATATTCAATATCCTGTGATAAACCATAATGGAAAAGAATATATAAGAAAAAAGAATGTTTGCATATGTATAATTGAGTCACTTTGCTGTACAGCAGAGATTGACACAACATTGTAAATCAACTATACTTCAAAATTTTTTTTAAATTAAAAAAAGAATGTTAAAACTACTTCTTTAAGCAGAAAATAAAAGACCACAGCAAAAAAAAAAAAAAAAAATCTCATTGGTAAAGGCAAATATACAGTAAAGGTAGTAGATCAACCACTTATAAAGCTAGTATGAAAGTTAAAAGACAAAAGCAGTAAAATTACCTATATCCACAATAAATATTTAAGTGATATACAAAGCAAAAAGATAAAAAAAAAAAAAATTAAACAGAGGACTTTTGTGGTGGTGCAGTGGTTAAGAATCTGCTTGCCAATGCAGGGGACACAAATTTGATCCCCAGTCTGGGAAGATCCAACATGCCACAGAGCAAATAAGCCTGTGTGCCACAACTATTGAGCCTGCCCTCTAGAGCCTGCATGCCACAACTACTGAGCCCATGTGTTGCAACTTCTGAAGCCCACATGCCTACAGCCTGTGCTCCACAACAAGAGAAGCCACCACATTGAGAAGACCACACACCACAACAAAGTGTAGCATCCATTTGCCACAACTAGAGAAAGCCCACATGCAGCAATGAAGACCCAACACAGCCAAAAAATAAAATGAATAAAATAAATTTATAAAAAGAAACTTGAGAGCAACTGAAAACAATCATATATATATATATATATATATATATATAAGAATTTTACATGTAAATGGACTAAATGTTCCAATCAAAAGACATAGAGTAGTTGTATGAACATAAAACCAAAACCTACATAAATGGTGCCTAAGAGAGATTCACTTCAAATATAAAGACATGGACTGAAAGTGAGGTTATGGAAAAAGATATTCTATGCAAATGGAAAGAAAAAGAAAAATGGGGTAACAATACTTATTTTAGGTGATATAGACTTTAAAACAAAGACTGTAAAAAAAGACAAAGAAGTATAATACACAATGATGAAAAGGACCAATCCATCAAGAATATATAGCAATTATAAACATATATACACCCAACATAGGTGAACCTAAATACATAAAGCAAATATTAACAAACATAAAGTGAGAAATTGACAATAACACAATAATAGTAGAGGACTTTAACACCTCACTTACATCAATGGACAAATCATCCAGACAGAATGTCAATAAGGAAACACTGGTCTTTAACAACACTTCAGACCAAATGGTCTTCCTAGATATACAGAGAACAATATATTCAAAAGCAGCAGAATACACATATTTTCCTAGTACACATGGAACATTCCCCAGGGTGGATCACATACTAGGCCACAAAACTAGTTTCAACAAATTTAAGAAGATTGAAATCATATCAAACATAATTTGTGACCACAAATGTATGAGACTAGAAGTAAATGACACAAGAAAATGCAAAACATAGAAACATGTGGAGGCTATACAATAAGCTACTTAACAATCAGTGGGTCTGTGAAGAAATCAAAAAGGAAATTAAAAGAAATATACCTGAGACAAATTAAAATGGAAACATTCTGATCCAAAATTTATGGGAGGCAGCAAAAGAAGTTCTAAGAGGAAAGGTTAAATACACAAGTAAATAAATAAAAATTCAAATAAACTACTTAAACTTACACCTAAAGCAACTACAAAAAAGAAAAATAAATCACAAAGTTAGTGGAAAGAAAGAAATGATAAAGACCAAGGACAAAATACAATAGACACTAAAATAAGTCTGGTAAAGGTCAATGAAGCTAAGAATTAGATTTTTAAAAGATATACAAATTGATAAACCTTTAGCTAGACATGTCAAGGAAAAAAAAGAAAAGGCCCAATAAACAAATTCAGAAATGAAAGAGAAAAATGTACAACCAACACCACAAAAATACAAAGGATCCTATGAAATTATTGCAAACAATTATTCAGCAACAAGTTGGACAACTTAGAAGAAATGGATAAATTCCTAGAAACATACAGTCTTCCAAGACTGAGCCAGAAAGAAATGGAAAATATGAACAGACTGACTACTAGATATGTAATTGAATCAATAATAAAGAAAACACCAACAAACAAAAGTCCAGGACCAGATAGTTTCACCAGTGAATTCTACCAAACATTTAAAGAAGATGTAATGCCTTCTCAAATTATTCCAAAAATATGAAGAGAAAGGAATGCTTCCACATTCATTCTACAGTCAGTATGACCCTGATACCAAAACCAGACAAAGACCATACAAAAAAATAAAATTACAGGCCAATATCGCTAATGCACAAAGATGTAAAAATCCTCAACAAAATATTAGCAAACTAAATTCAACAGCACATTAAAAGAATCATATATAATGACCAAATGGGATTTATCCTAAGAATGCAAAGATGCTTTAATATTCACAAATCAATCAATGTGATACACCACATTAATAAATTGAAGAATAAAAATTATATGATCATCTCACTAGATGCAGAAAAAGCTTTTGACAAAATTTAACACCAATTTATGATAAAAACTTTCAACAAAGTGCATAAAAATGTAACATAACTCAACATAATAAAAGGCATATACTATAGGCCCGCAACTAACATCTTAATGATGATAAGCTGAAAATATTTCCTCTGAGATCAGGAATAAGACAAGGATGCCCACTCTTGACACTCTTCTCAAACATATTATGGGAAGACTTAGTCACAGCAATTAGCAAAAAAAGAAAAAAAAAAGAAAGAAAAAAAAGAAAAAGAAATGTTATTCAAATTATAAAGAAAGAAGTAAAACTATCACTACTTTCAGATGACATGATGCTGTATATGGAAAATCCTAAAGACACCACAAAAATATATTAGTACTAATAAATAAATTTGAGATAAAGTTGTTGGATACAAAATTGAGAAGACAAATCTGTTTCATTTCTATGTACTAGCAACAAACTATCAGAAAGAGAAAGTAGGAAAATACTTCTATTACTTTTGCATCAAAAACAATAAAGTACCTAGGAATATATCCAACCAAGGATCTAAGACTTGTACTCAGAAAACTACAAAACATTGAAGAAAGAAATTGAATATGACAAAAACAAATGAAAGATATAACTTGCTTATGAATTGGAAGAATTATTATTGTTAATAAGACCATACTACACAAGACAATCTACACATTCAACACAATCCTTATCAAACTATCAATGGAATTTTTCACAGAACTAGAAGAAATAATTCTAAAATTATTTGAAACACAAAAGACTTGAAATAGCCAAAGCAATCTTGAGAAAAAAGAATGAAGCTGGAGATAACATGCTTCCAGATTTCAAACTATACCACAAAGATATAGCAATCACAACAGTTTCGTAGTGGCAAAAAAAAACACACTCATAGATCAATGGAACAGAATAGAAAACCCAGAAATGAACCTACAGTTATACGGTCAATTAATCTACTAGGACAAATGACGCAAGGATATACAATGGAGAAAATACAACCTCTTCAATGAACGGTGTTGGGAAAACTGGAAAGCTACATGCAAAAGAATCAAACTGGATTATTTCCTCAAACTGGAAATGGATTAACTCAAAATGAATTAACTTAAAGTTAAGACCTGAAACCATAAAACTCCTAGAAGAAAACATAGGCAGTATGCTCTTTGACGTTGATCTTAGCAATATTTTTTTGGATATTTCTCCTAGGCCAAGGCACAAAAGCAAAAATAAAAATAATTGCAGTACATCAAACTAAAAAGTTTTGCACAGTGAAGGAAGTTTCCTAAATCAATTAAATGAAAAGACTACTGACTGAATGGGAGAAGATATTTGCAAAAGATGTATGCAATAAAGGGTTAATATCCAAAATATGTAAATAATTCATACAACTTAACATAAAAAAAATCAGTTGAAAATGGGCAGAGGACCTGAATAGATATTTTTCCATAGGAGACAAATAGATTGCCAACAGACACATGAAAAGATACTCAACATCATTAATTACCAAGGAATATAATCAATAATATTATAATAACTTTGGTGACAGATGGTAACTAAACTTAGTGGGGATCATTTTGTAATATATAAAAGTATTGAATCACTATGTGGTGCACCTGGAACTAAACATTGTTGTAGTATTGTAGGTCAATTATACTTCAATAACAAAAAACAAAACAAAACAAAATATCAAAAAAAAATCCAGAAAGTTCTAACAATAGCCTACACTGAAGTACATGATGATTTTTCCATCCATGATGGTATTTTATGGCCTCCATTCCTTGCTATCACTCTCCCCCTGCTCACTTCTCTGTAGCCACACTGGCCTCCTTGATGTTCTCAACTCATCAAGCTTAATTAGAAACTTTGAACTTTTTCCTTTTGCCTGTTCTGAAATTGTCTGGAATGCCATGTAATAATTTATGACAGTGATTGATTTTGGGGGTGGGAAGCTATCGAAATAGGCAGAGAGATTTTAATCTTAATTTATATAATTACAAATTTGTAAAAGGTGTATTTATTGGTGATTCAAATTATTTTGATTTTTTATGTATTTCATACATTTACAATATAGAAAATCTATAAAATAAAATTTTATGTAATGCACTAATAGATCATAAATATATGAAAATTTATAAAGATGCAAATGAGCGCCCAAAATATTTAAATATACAACCTCACAAAGATATTGTGTATCTTATTAAATTGCTTAATGAACTGTGCATGCAATGTATAACTGAAATGCACATGACTGTGATTAACTTTTCATAGAATCAACTCTGGAGAGTTTAAAAATCTGGATACCCAGATCATGCCCCAGATAAATTACATATGCTCCTCTGGGATTGAGGCTGAAGTACTAGTATTTTTTTTAAGGTTGAGTCCTTTATTCAGCTAAGGTTCAGAACCACTGTTGTAAGAGGAAAAGGCTAGAGATGTGGTGACTGTGGTAAGGAGGAACTTCATTAGGACATACACGGTTATTAAGATTTAGTGCTGAAAAAGATAAAGACTACTGTAAGAAAAGAACTCTGAGGTAAAAACCAACATATTTGTTCTGGGTTTCATGGGGCGACTCATTTGATGATGTCACAAAACTTGTGTAAGAGAGAGACCTGGATAGTTAGTGACTGTAAAATACATTGAATGCCAAATAAAGAGTCCCCAAATCAACCTGTAGATAACTAAGCAGTAATTTGATCACACTGACTTCTAGTGGGTAGTGTAGGATAATGTAAAAGTAGAGGAAATGTACCCAAGAGATAAAAGAGAAAATTACTGTAGTTGTCCTAACATGGAATAATAAAGGTTTGAATAAGAGACAAAGCAGAGAAATTAAAAATGAATAATTGCGGAGTTACTAAACTAAGAAGAAAATGTCAAATCTTCACTTTACTCCTGGCTAGACAGACAATGTTTAAGAACAACTTTCAGGTAAAGATCTTATTTACAAAGCAAGCTCTTTGCATCTCAGCCTCAAAAGCTGTATGGTCCCACTTAGAGTTGACATCACAGTATATCACCTATGGAAATGAAGACGGTAATTAAAGAGTGGGTAATCCAACCAATTGATTCAAGACAAGAACTCCACAAATAAAATACCCTGAACACTGTGGTTACTGAGTATTTCTAACTTCTCTTTAGAAAACTTTATTAACACAACCCTCAACTTCTGAACTAAGTATTTTTCTCCCCTTGGAAATAGAACAGATAATTATCAGTGATATATTAGCTGTGGAAGGAGAGGAGGAGGGAACATGTAAAGTACAAGGAATCCCAAAGGTACATGAAAATATTCATAGGATTAAAATTTATAAAAATGTTTATTTATTAGCGGTTCAACTTGACATTTCTGATGTCTTGTTATAATAAACCTATTTAAATTCAGAAAATATTGGGGGTTTGTTGTGGAAGAGCTGAGATTCTTTTAGGGTTGATAATAGAGTGAATACATTCAGTGTCTATAAAATATTGCAGAGCATGGAATGAGAAAGTAAATAACATTAAGTAGCTCTGAATTAGTTACTTTATATACATTTCCTTAGAGTGTTCCAAAAAACAAAACTGGAAAGGAGCTTTGATTATTTCCACCTTATAGATGAAGAAATGGAGTTTAAGAATGGTGATGTAACTTGATCAGGTATGTAAAAAGTGACCACACTGGACTTAAACTCAAGTTCCTAAAACTATTAATATTTAAATATTGGAAACAAACATTATTCTTTGAATATTGAAGGACAAACGGAATGAATTAGAATTGGTATGAATTACACATCAATTTTATCTTAATATGACCAAACATGGACATTTTCTGTTCTTATCCCAAGTAAGTCTTTTAGCTTCTAATGACTATATAATACATAAAAAGAAGTGAGTTATTAGACATTAGGAGGTGATGGTGCATTCCTATTCCTCCTGTGCCCTCATAATAACTACATAGTGTAGTTTATTAGATTATATTTACAAAATACATCATGGAATAAAAAGTAGGATATCTTGATAGTTTACGAAGATAGTAGGAAAAAGAAGATATTTTTCCCTTAATGGAAAAATTGTAACTGCACAGCCCAGCTCTTAAGAGAGGCTTGGAAACAATGCTCAGATGATTTGAATAAGTGTCATGCTTCAGTATATTACACTTCACTAAATAAAAAATATTTTGTAACTATGATGGAATCCAAACAAACACAAAAACATAATTAAAATATTCCTATATGAAGTTATCAGACTTAGGAAATATAGATAGATGGATAGATATATTTACACACATAAACAAATATATATTTACATACATATGCAAATAAACTGATATTTGAAAAGTGAAATTATTGAATGAGGGGGGCACTCCTTTCACTATTGTTGGTGTGATGGAAAGCACAAGGGAATAGAAGTATAAAAAGTAGGGCTCCAGGTGCTTCTTTGAGGTAAATGATCTCTGACCTTGAGCAATATTTCACCTTTCCATGATTTACCAATCTGAAAAACCATGGATTTATACTTTATGATTCTTATATTTCTACTCAGATCTGTAAATCCATGAAATGTTTCCTGATAGTATGAATATTGTCCCTCCTTCCAAATCCTTACCAGCATTAGGAATAAGCTGATGTTCCACCTGGCTGTCACAAAGACTTGGGCAATAAATGGAAAGAATGATAGAAAAGGATTAATTTTCAAGTCGGATTTTCATCATGACATTCACCCTAGACACACTTATATGAATAAAATTAAGCTACAAAATTTGAATATGGCCTGGACAGTTGGATCACAGCAACTGACTATGTTTAAAAGTATTTAAACATTTTTAAATGTCTTCAATATTAAAATAACAACAACAACTAAACAAAAAGTGGATTTTAGTTTAATTTAATTAGGTTTAACAGTAAAATAGTTGATAAAATTGCCAAATGATGATGTAAAAAGAAATAAACTTATCTTTTCACATATTCATTCCCCCTCAGTTTAAAGCCATGGAAATTTCTCAAACAAATGCTGTGCATAATTACTTATAATACACAGTCCCCCAGTTTTTTCTAATTTATGTTTTGCTGGACCAATCATTGTGGTTAATAAAGACCACTTTTATTTATTTATTCAGTGCCATAAACTGATGTTTAAACAGACAAATTGAGCAGGTTACACAGTTAAGATTTTCCCATCCACATGGTACCATGAAAAGCTGTTCCACAAAATACATTGCCATAGAAATTGTGATCTATGTAGTAATTAATTTTGTAGTTAATATATTTTAAGAATATATTGGGTAAACATAGACTTTGTAGGCATATCTTTGTAGGCAAACTTTGTATTTAAGTTTGAGGCAAATTTTAAAAAGTGAAAAGATAATTTTTCTTATATATTAGATTGGCAAAAATTCAAAAGCTTAAAAATAGAATCTGATGGTAATGCTTCAGGGAAATTGTCACTCTCAAACACTGTTGGTGTAAGTTCCAGATATTCCACCACTAATGAAGGGGGATTTAGAAATATCCAATGAAATTATCTATTCACTTACTTTTTGACTCAGAAATCACATTTCTAGGATTCTCCCTTGAAGATCCTCCTCCATTAAAAAAAAAGTCTCTATATACAAAGTTTTCAGTGTGGCATTTGATATAGCAAGATATTGGAAATAATCCAAATATCTCTCAAAGAAGGCTGATTGAATAATCTATGGAATATCCACACAGGCGATTTCCATGTGACTGAAAAAAAAATCAAGAGCTGATTGTAAGTTATTCATAGTTAACAAGTTTAAAAAGTAGTTATAGGACTCTCTATATAGCATTCTGTCCCTAATGTAAGAAAATACATCTCTCTCTCTCTCCCCATGCATCCATCATCATCTATCTCTGTATATCTATATCTATATATCTATGTCTATAATCTATTTTCCTTTTTGCTTATTTTTGCAAAGTGAAATGCAGTATGGGGTAACCCAGAAAGGAGGTGTCAACCAGAAACTAAAAAAAAAAAAAAAAAAAAAAAAATCATCCTCCGGGAATGGTTGAAAAGGGAAGGAGAGAACAAGAATGGAGGCAATAACTTGCTATGCAATTTGTTTTTTAAAATAAAGACATAAAAAAGGGTGTTAGAAAGAAAACCCCCAGAACTGAAAAAAAAATCAGAAATAAAGTTATTTATATAGCAAATCGATATTAGATGCACATAGAGAAAAAATATTCAGGTAACTCAAGTAATAGTCTGAATATATTCATGGTAGGATATATTTTAAGGCAAAAAAGATGTGCAAAAAATCTTGAACTTCTAATTAATAGGTTTATTTTTCATAGAATTTGGCACTTGTAATTTTGAAACCATTTTGTGTTTATTGTAAAGATGAATAAAATAAGAAAAATGTATTATTACTAGGAGAACTAAGATTTTTCTTCAGTTTGAGAGAAAACATGAAGTCATATCAGAGTACATAAAAGTGAAGTATTTTAATATATATAATTTCCTTTCAAATTGTTATGAAAAAAAAGAAGGCACATGGTGAAATCCTAATAAGTATTAGTTCCAGTGAAAAGTACACAGGTTTTCACTGCACTTTTTAAATTTTCTATTTGAATTTTTTTATAACAGAATGTCGGAAGAAATGAAAAGTAAGAAATGTCTAAAGGTAACTTTCTTGATTTGGACATATCTTAACCAGACCACAGAATGGCATAAACCTGGTGTCTTAAGTAAATAAGTTTTCAAAATGAAATATTTTGCAGGTATTATTTGTCTTTTGTGAAAGGAAGACGGTAGATATGCATTTTAAGAACTTATCACAGTAAAGAAGATGTGGCACATATATACAATGGAATACTACTCAGCCATGAAAAGGAATGAAATAGTTATTTGTAGTGAGGTGGGTGGACCTAGAGATTGTCATACAGAGTGAAGTAAGTCAGAAAGAGAAAAACAAATACTGTACGCTAACTTATATATATGGAATCTAGAAAAATGTTACTAATGAACAGAGTGACAGATCAGAAATAAAGATACAGATATAGGGAATGGATTAGAGGACATGGGAGGAAGAGGAAACTGGGATGCAGTGAGAGAGTAGCATTGACATACGTATACTACCAAAGGTAAAATAGATAACTAGTGGGAATTTGCTGCATACACAGGGAGATAAGCTCAGTCCTTTGTGATGACCTAGAGGGGTGGGATAGAGAGATTGGGAGGGAGGCTCAAGAGGGAGGGAATATGGGGATATATGTATAAATACAGCTGATTCACTTTGTTGTACAGCAGAAACTAGCACAACATTGTAAAGCAATTATACTCCAATAAAGATGTATTAAAATCATAAAATATATGTATCAACTCTTGGTACTTAATGAAGCAAATATCTTTAAGACTTTTGCTAATTTGAATTAAAGTAATTTACCATTCCTTACTGTACCTTCTGCTACAACTAATAAATAAACATTCTTTGGTATTGTAAATTAAAAAAAAGGAACTTATCACAGAAAAGTGCTCAGAAATTGTATGTAATCATACTAAGATAGAATGCTAAAATAAGCCAACCATTTCTAGATATATTCAGGTAAATCCATATAATTTGAATAGTATATTTTTTCTGGATCCTTCAAATGATTTGGAAAGTATAAATTTTCCTATAAACAGTGCCATATTTCATTTGATAGTTTATTTTTAATTTGCAGGAATCATGCATCTCATGCTAATGTCATATTTGAATACATATCCAGTTGAAAATAATTTTCTGAATTCTTATTTTTATAAACTGACCTTTATTGAATTCTCTTATATTAAATATAGTAACTAAATAAAACTTTTTGGGTGATATAATCTAAATAAATAATATTCACTAGAGATTGCCAACTTAGAATATTGTTCTCTTATTCACAATATTGATCTGAACTATCTATCATCACTGCATCATCACTGTCATCATTGGGGATTTAATGTTACACGGCTAGGACAACACTGGTGAACTTGGCAAAGTTTACAAAATTCTGCTAGTTTCAGTTGTACAGCAAAGCAATATATTGTGTGTATATTTATACATATATACACACTATATATATATATATATATACACACACTCACTATATATATATATATTATTTTTCAGATTCTTTTTCATTATGGGTTATTCCAAGATATACTTCCTAGAGATTATCATACTAAGTGAAGTGAACCAAAGACAAATATCATATATCATTTATATACATGGAATCTAAAAAAAAATACAAATGAAAATACCTACAAAACAGGAATAGACTCACAGACATATCAGACAAATGTATGGTTACCAACTGTGACATTGTGCTTTATTTTTCACTCTGTCTGCTGAAGACAATTCTCCATGGGTCACTCACATTTCTGTAGGTTTTGCATGCAAATACTCTCAAGCCCTGGATAACCCCTGAACCCCTAGCTGTTGAAAATCTGTGTATAACTTATAGTCAGCCAATGTATAGTCTGCTGTCTGTATCTGCAATTCCACAATTGTGGATTGTGGATTCTCCTGAGCAAAGATCATGTAGTATTATGGTACTTATTTTTGAAAAAAATCAGTGTCTAAGTGGACCATAGCAGTCCAAACCTGTGTTGTAATTAACTGCCTTTTGTTAACAAACTGTATTTTCAAGGATTTTGTTATAGCCTTGATAGAGAGAAATAGTGTCTCCCACTGGAGCAAAAATAGGCATACTTACTCTGCAGTAGGATAAAGAGAATGTCTTCCTCCAGTGCAAAGTGCAGCAGACTTATCACCCATTCAAATATACTAAGGTTCCAATAGCTCAGAGTTCCTCTCCTGCACTAAAGCTACTGCATGGACAGACATTCATCTGGCCTCATTCACACCAGCCCTGTGGAACTTGGGGGCATGGGGAAATTATACAAACATGCCACAAAATTAGAAATGCTTAACTTACTTTCAACATTATGTAAAAGAAAATGTTAATAGCATTATCATCTGGGCTGATATAAATGTGCTAGCAATATAGATCCATCCCAATATTACAATAGGTACCAACATTATATATTATTTTTTAAAGATTAGGATAGAAAATTTATTCTATAATGATTCTACACTAGATAATGATCAACCTGCATCATGTCATCCATACACTTATCTTGCACAGCAAAAGTTGTATTATAAGTAGATAACCATGATTGAGAGGTGTTTTCACAGGTATCTAATACAAATTAAATAAATTCCTTTTTTTTTACATTTATAGCAAAATTCTCCACATTCATATATATCTATACCCACACCCTCATCTCATTTTTGTATCCTGCTATTCATGTCAGATGAGTTTCTGAAATCCAGCCTCATTCCTTGCCACTGCCTTAATTTAGGCCTTCATCTTTCTTTCTCTGGCTTTCCACCATCAATCTCTATGCAACTTTAACAATCCTCTATACCATTTTCATAATTATTATCTAAAAATTGTATTACTAATAGCACTTCTCTTTTTTAGATATGTCATGTCTAACATTTAAGTTGGACTGAGGTCCAGTCTTTATTTCTGATTTCTCTATGGCTACCAGATACTTTCTTTTTTTTCTTTTTTCTTTTAATTTTCTTTATTTATTATTTTTGGGGGTTGTATACCAGATACTTTCTTAATGTCTTATCTTATATGTCATACATTCTGTGAAAAATTTCCCATTCCTGTGCACAGAAGCAGTTGCCCCATCAGCAATGTTCCCCTTATACTTTAGTCTTAGTCTATTCCATCCTTAATGCTATAGAATTCCACAAGCATTTCCAAGTTGGCCTCCAGACTAAGGGTAGTGCCTGGACACTAGCACTTTGGTAATTCTGGTTTCATATGAAAATGGAATGAACCCATTGATGGGGTCAAAGAACACTCTGTTTCATTTTTCTCAAAAGAGAATGTAACAGCATATTTTGCCAGTACCAGTGAAAATAATAATTTTTAATATCCAAAGCAACACATGTAAATCTTCTAAAGTAGGGGCTTACCTCAATCCACAGGTTTTGTGGTAACCAAGAAGGAGAAAAACATTGAACCCAGAGGACACCAAGAAGAGATGTACCAAGAGCAGACCTGATGAGACTACTCTACGACCACATAATTGAATGTTCCTGCTGCTCAGCTATCCCCTAAAACCTTCCCCAATTATTTGTTGGGAAATATCTAACCTAGAGAAAACTTCCATATGCAAAAATACTAACAATTTAGAAAAGAATCAACACTTATGCAGTTTCTACTATGTTCCAAGTACTATTGTCTTGACTTATTTTAACTAATTTAATTTTCACCACATACCTATGAAACAGTTACTACTAACTGATGAAGAAGCCACAGAGTAACCTGTCCAAGGTCACAAAAGAAGTGGCAGAGAAGAGATTTGAACTCAGAAAATCTGGTTCCAGAGTTGACACCTTAGTCTCCAAACTATCCTGTGACAAGTTAGAATAAACATTGCTGAAAACAACTCTCAGGGTTGGGGTGAGGGGTGGGGGGTAGAATCTTGAGAAAACTGAGCAAGATGAGATATAAAATCATGCAAAGGTAACAGCATTATCTCCTTGGAACATTTAGATAAGAGCATTTAGATGCACCTTATTCTTCACAAAAGGTCACAAAATATTCCATCATATATGTGAACCATAATTAATATAATTCATCATCTATTGATGGACACATAGTTTATGAACCTGCAAAGATACTCTATCAGATAAATCACTGGGTGAATGGGTATAGGTATTTAAAACTTTAGAATGCATTAATAAAGTATCTTTCCTTTAAAAATGAACCAATTTCTGCATTATGAACAGTAAGCAAGAGTCTTTTTTCCCACACATTATCAAGAACGGGCATCATTAACCTTCACTCTTTGTCAATAAGATATGTGAATAATTATTTCTAATGTCTTATATTTTAAGAATTATGAGGATTATTAATTATCTATTGCTGTGTAACAAATCATCTGAAAACTTAGCAGCATAGGACAACAAACATTTATTATCTCACAGTTTCTGTGGAAACAGGTATAGGAAAACAGGTGCAGCTTAGCTGGGAGCCTTAGGCTCAGGCTCACAGGCAGGCTGCCATCAAAGTATTGGCAGGGGCTACAGTCATCTCAAAGTGCAACTGGGGGAGAGTCCCCTTCCAAGATCGCTCATGTGGTTGCTGGCAGGTCTTGTTTCTTTGTCATGTAGGTCTCTCCACCAGCTCCCCAAGAGTCCTCATGACATGGCAGCAGGTCACAGGTGTCAAAACCAGAGAAAGGAAACTATGGCCCTTTATAACTTAATCATGGAAGTAACATGCATCATTTTTGCCTATCTTTGTTAGAAACTGTCACCAGATCCAGCCCACACTTAAAGGGAAGATAACACATAAGGGTAAGGATCATTCGGAGCTACCTGAGGAACTGTGTATCTATGAGGGATATAAAACAACATTTTCTATTTATTTGACTTTGTGTATGTGTCCCATAAAGACCCTTTAAAGTGTTTATATTTTCAGTCTATTTTTATGTTGTTCTGAATTTATTAACCATATTCAGGCCTTCTCCATTCTTAGAACACTTTCAAAAAATTAAACCCTAGGAAGGTTTCTTATGTTATTTTTATGGATTATTTTTATATTTAAGTATTTTACCCATTTGAACAATTTGGATGTTACAAAGAATGAGGTAGGGATTTTCCTTTATTTTATCCAAACAATGAGCTAGTTGTCTCAAAAATATGTATTAAATAATTCAACTACCCTTTCCCTGATTTGAAATGTGCAATGGCGGCATTTTACCCGATTCTGCTAAAAATAAATAGATTGCTCCTCAAATCCCTGATTGCTTGTTATTATAAAATAGATATAACCTGTGAAAACAAAGCTTGTTTTGAAAAAAATCATCTAACTCTTCATGTCACTGAATCATTATTCTAAATCTTAAAAAAATACATATATTGTTGATGCCATCATGTGTCATGTGACTTAAACTCTTAAGGACTTAGTTGTGTGATCCATGTAGGTATAAACTTTATATCTTCTAAACGAAGCATCATTTTGAAACCATCAGCAATCACTTGATTTTGGCACTGTGAAGATATACTCCATAGTCACAATTAGAAATTAATATTTTCTTAAGACAAAGTTATTTATATCTCTAGATTCTTACTTCTAATCACCCAAGACCTAGGACTGCTGAGAAGGTGATCTGTCAGGGTTTCTTGTTAGCTATCAGCTGCCAATTACGTACTTAATAATTGAGTAAGTAATTCACTTCTTTCAGTTTCTCAAAATCCTCCTTTATACAACCTCCCTTTGAGCTGAAAACTTTCCATTTAGTAAAGTGGGCTCCACTTTGTCTATCAGAACATGGTGGGCTAATGATGGCATAACAGGTCTCATAGTTTCTTTGAAAGTCTTGCATCTACTGCCACTCACTGAAATAGGAGGGTACTCAAAACCTATTATATTGTTCTCAGCTTCTTTGAAAATCTCAGACTTAAAGAGTTCTATTTCTTATTCAGTTAAAGTAGTTGTCTGTATGATTCTTATTGTTATTATGTAGTTATCTTGCTATATTTACCTTGCTTTCTGGCTGTCAATACTTATACCATTTTGTCTTTTTGACTATTACCTCCTTGAAATCACACTATATTTCATAAGTTTTCTATGCTCTGCAGGGCTTAACACAGTGCCTTGCACATGGTAGATAATGGAAAATGTTTTTTGAATGTAGTAAATCATAATGTACTGGTTGGTACATTTTGTCTGTGACAGAAAAAATATTTTTTCTATACGAAGCATACATGATGTTTGGCTGATGCCATACATTTTCACTTAATCCATTGTCTGTTTTAACTGAAACACTTTCTGTTAGAATATAAGAGAGTTTAAACTTCTATTTAGAAAGACATGTTAATTTCTTTGTAGCTGAAAACTTCAGTAGTTTGCCTGCTCAATATAATTATTCCAGCTAGTTAGAGACTATACTATAAAATGCTACCAAACAGAAATTTCTTGACTGTAAAGCTATTTTCTTTCTTCACACATTTTCTCTCCCATGAAGTGAGGTTATGATACACATAAAGTTACTATTTGAGAAATGACTACATTGTAGAGCTTAATTGATGGCAACATATGTCAATCACTTGAAATTTATTAGAATTCTAGATGGACTCAATGTCATCAAATTCCAGTTAAATCTAACATTGACTTCCAAAATTGTGCCCATCTCTCAAATTTCATTACCACATCTATAGTGCTGCCTTATAATATTTTATCATGTGGACTATTGCAGAAATTATGTCTACAGCACTCACTTGCTATAAAAATTTAGAAAATAAAGCTAAATATCAATAAAAGGAGAAAAGAAAGTCAACTAAAACTTGATCATTTAGAGATAACATTTTAGTGTTTCCATCTAGATGTGCTTATTTGCATATGATATGAATATATCATATACATAGGCAATTTTTCACTTAATGTGTTATGAACATTATTGTATATCTACCATGTAATATGAATATTGTGTACTAAACATACTTCTTAGAAATCAAATTCAAGGACTTCATTATAGTGTAGAGTAGCATATTTATTTATCAATCCCTAATTTTTGACAATTTAAGCTCTTTCCAAATATTTGTTATTATAAAAATCTCACGATAAAGATTCATGTGCCTAGGTATGTTTACATGCACACACACACTCACAATATTGCTGTATTTCTTTTAATTACTATATTTGTTTATACAAAATCACACTTTTCCTGACTCTACCACTTCAGTCTCCACATTATCACCAGAGTGATCATTTCACAGTGACATTGATATGCCATGCCTCAATTTAATAATCTTCAATGGCTCCCCAAATCAGCTTGCATATCTAAGTGATCAAAGTGTCTTCCTAGCCTTTGTATCCTGCCACTTCCCAATTAGGATCTCTTAATGTTTACCTGTAGGCTTAGTTCTTCTCCAAATTCCCAGAGCAAATCCTGGTCATTTTATGCTTAAAATCATGCATTCCTCAAAAAATGCTATTAAAATTCAGAACCTTCTTCCAATGACAAAAACAAAAAGATGTACGTAACTCTGTGATAAAGCAGAACTTGGGTCTCACTTAGCCATAAATTCAACCTGTTTCATTTCGAATAGACATGATTTGGCTGAGGTGAACATTTCACAAAAATAAGTGGTAAGAAACAGTTTTGATAAAGACAGTAGTACACAGAGGAAGCATTTAATATTATCTTTTAGATGTAAAAGCAGAAACTAAGGTTCAGAAGAATAAACTCACTTTTCATACTGCTTAGCTATGCAGTCTCTTTCTATGGAAAGCAGTAAATATTGATTATAGGTTAAAGGCAATTAAAATAATGGACCTGTAGTTGGTAGCCACGCCAGATAGTTCTTGGCACTGACAACATTTACCACATAAGCAATGCCTGTCAAATTTAATGAGCAAACACATTTTCCAGGAAAAAGCATTTAATATTCATTTGCCAAGCACAGGGTGTATTCAATTTGTGGGTTAACACTTAAAAATGCAGACAAGAGGCAGAAAATGTTGATTTTAAAAGAAGAAAAGGAGGAGGACATTTAAAGATCCATTTAAAACTAAAACTTTTCACAGAATCTCTAAGTGGATCTAATAAATCCTGTGTCTCAGTTTAAAAAACAGGCTTATTTCTGCTGCCTCAGACCATTTTGCAGATGCCTCTTTTAAGTCATGGCGGCTTAGCCAGTTTGAAAAGACTGAAGGAAAAAGAAACCCCTATTTATAGGTTTCTTATAGGATATGGATTGATGTTATTTCTTCATAAAAATTCTACTTTTAAAAATTTATATTATTGTACTTATGTAGCCCACCATACAAAGGGCTCAAAAATATCTCACCCCCCCCCAACAGACACATACACACACACCAAAGTGAATAACTATCAGTATGAAACAGGGCCTATAATCTGTGAAAGAAAGGATCTAGCCTCAGCTTGGACCCAGTTAGGATCAAATCCCTCTCATTATCAGCTGAGAAGTAGAAAAATAATGAAAAGAGATGAAATGAAAGTAATGAGAGGAGAATTAGTGAAAGTAATTAGAGAGAGAGAGAGAGGCTCTTAAGCTACAAAAATAGAAGCTGTTACCAGTTCAGGAATACCTGGATAAAAACAGTTAATAAACATTATGGTAGGAATTCATTAAACTAGACACATAAGGAAGAATCTTTTAAATGTACCAGAAACAAATATAGACTAAATGGAAGTCAAGTTTATAAAATTACACAGAATTCTATCCCTATAACGGACAGAACACCATAGCATAAACAGAATTTAAATCATAACTAATATTTTTGAACACTAGCTTGTAAAAATATTACATATTTTATCCTTTTTAATCCTCAGAGACAAAACTTTATTTCACTCACCCTTCACATCCAAGTAAGCACAAAATCTTGTTGATTTTACTCCCATAACATCGCTAGATTATTCCCTTTTCATTGCATTCCTTCTCCCATGTTTCCACGTCAGGCCTCTATCATCTCTCATTCAGAATATTAAAATATCTTCTTGAGCACTCCTAACACATTCTCTACATTGAAGCTAGAAAAATCTTCCTAAAACTTTGTATCTTTTCATATAACATTCCTCCTTAAAATTTGTCAGTGGCATCTTTTGACCTTCAGGATGAAAAACATCATTTATCCTGTGGCATCCATGACAGTTCATAACCCAGGTCTTAATTATTCTGTCAGCCTCATTCCTCACGCCCATCTCAGATTCACTGCCCATATGCCCTCTCTGCCAAGTCACCTGCAGTTCCCTCAAAACCCTCACCTCTTTCTCCTCTGAATACTTGCTTATTCCATGCTCTCTGACAGCATTTATTTACCTCATCATTTTGCCGGGATAGCTCCTGATGATCACTTTGGCTAACCTTAGGTTTCTTCTCCACTAGAAAGCCTTGCATAATGATTTCTAGTCAGATTTGTTTTCTCCTTTAGAGAGTCTCATAATATTATCACATCCAATCTCTCATAATACTTAATACAAGTGTTACAGTGATTTCACTTGAGGGCATGGACATACTGAAGGATCAGGAATGAAGAAGTCACCAAACATTGAAAGTTGTTTAAAAAGTACTCACAGAGGGAATTTGCCAGATAAAAGCAATCTCTGCCTACATATTATAACCTGCCCTAAACATTGCCTTGGTGATTAACATAATGGTATAGATGGGAAATTTTGAGGTTTAAGGACAAGTTAGTGGAATAGGAGTCAAGACAGGAAGAAATAGTAAACAATGTAAAACAAGGAGATAAAGAAGTCATACAATTGTGAATTAAAGCATTAAGTAAAAACTAGAAGAAAACTGCAACAGATCCAGCTTTGGTGGGAAAACAGACTTCTTTGTTTGTCTTTGCAAGATTATGTAATTTACACAGTGGCTTTTTGTGCACCACTCTTGGGAAAACAGGCTGCTTTTTCACATTAAACATTTTAATGAATGGAGTCGCTTGTTTTTAATACCTCTCCTGTTCTGATATTCCAAAGGTAATAGGGTCTTCATCAAATATTTCAACTATAAACACCTAACAAATTAAAATAGAAATGCTGTAGGAAATAAAAATCTTTAATAGGAATCTTGCTTATACTAGCACTGGCATCATGCTAATCAAAGCTCATATATGCCCAGCGCTCTCCACAATTTGGTACAAACTGTTATCCCAATTTTGTTTCTTAGTCTTCCCCTAAATGTTTGCTTTCAGTTACATCTATTTACTCTTTCATGAGCAGAATCTGAGTTGTCTGGTGTTGATGCCTTTGTTTACACAGTTGTCTCTGCATAGAGTGCTATCTTTATCTTTCTACACATCTTCAAAAGGTACTTGTATTCAAGGTCTAGTTTAAATCTTTCTTCTTTTATAGATAATTTCTTGGCCAATCTCTATTAAACGCTATCTCTTAGCTCTGAATTATATTAGGACTTATCTTCTTATTTAGTGTCCTGCATTAACTATAACCAAACAAAAATGAGATTGTCTTCCACATTACTTGTAAACTGGGTCTAAAGGCATACCAAATGGCTACTTTAAAAGTATTTTAGCAAACATAGTATTATTATATTGCTTACCTAGAAAATCCTGTGAAGGAAATCACTCATAGATGCACATATTCTATTTTATACTTTTATAATGAGCAAATTATTTTAAAGATATCCCCTTAAAGCAGTGAGCTGGTTGCTATGTGTGGAGCCAATACCCTGTCATTCCTTAGTCAATCTCTATTGAAATTATTTTTCCCTACTGTAAACTATGATGGACTTATTGTCTTTTATTTACTGCTCTATATTAACTATAACAGTGCAAACATGAGATTGTAAATTGAGTCTAAAGACAGCTCCACATCTTCTTTATCCATTCATCTGTTGATGGGATGTGGCACATATATACAATGGAATATTACTCAGCCATAAAAAGGAATGAAATTGAGCTATATGTAATGAGGTGGATAGACCTAGAGACTGTCATACAGAGCGAAGTAAGCCAGAAAGAGAAAAACAAATATCGTATGTTAACTCATATATATGGAATCTTAAAGAATGGTACTGATGGACCCAGTGACAGGGCAAGAATAAAGATGCAGATGTAGAGAATGGACTTGAGGACACTGGGTTGGGGTGGGGCAAAGCGGAAGCTGGGACAAAGTGAGAGAGTAGCATAGACATATATACACTACCAAATATAAAATAGATAGCTAGTGGGAAGTTACTTATAATAAAGGCATATCAACTTGATGATGCATGATGCCTTAGAGGGCCAGGACAGGGAGGGTGGGAGGGAGTCGTGGGAGCAAAGGTATATGGAATTATATGCATAAATACAGCTGATTCACTTTGGTGTACCTCAAAAACTGGTACAAGAGTGTAAAACAATTATATTCCAATAAAGAGCTTAAAAAAAAATAAAGGCAGCTCCAAACAAATAGGTTAATAATATATTTTTAGTAACAATAGTATTATCGGAATAAATATTACTTCTTGAAAAGATTATATGAAAGTAATAACTTATGGATATATGCATTCTGTGAACATTCATGTAATTATTTGATTATTTTAGGGAATTTCCCTGAAGCACTGTTATGCTTACATTACCAAATTAAGTCTTATGGACTGCTGCTTGGGCCCTAGCCCTGCTGAGGCCCTCTGCCTCAGTGGGGAAGGTTCATTTTCCATTTGAGTTCACGCAGCCAAAACAAAACCAAACCTAAGATTGAAGCAGCACAAACTTTATTCACTGGTCAGAGAATGGAGAAGTGGAAATTTAGTTCACAAATCAACTTCTCACCTTAATGGTAAGAGGGATATGCTTTTAAGGAATAAGGACAATGGAGATATGAGTGAGACTAATGATGGGGAGGCACATGCATTGGTTTTCTGGGAAAGAAGCAGGGCTTTCCTGGAAATGGGGTGCCATCTCTTTTCTGTCTTTTTTAGTCTGTGACATCCAGTCATGGTCACGTAAGCAAGTCATTTAATATGCAATACAGTAAAATCAACATAGAATGAGACTCAGGGTCTGTTGGAGGTCAGATTCTTGGCCATTTGGTTTCAGCTGGTTCTATCCAGTTTTTGTTTTTCTCTTCCTATAACTTCCTTTGTGTTCAGACCCTGTGATTTAAAGATATATGTTAGTTCCTATTCAAAGGAGGGATTGATGAGTTTTGAGCAAGGGTCTGGTGGCTACTCTGGTAACACATAGAGCAGATGCTCTTCCTCTAACTATTAGCCAATTGACTGGTAAATTTAATAAGGGTAAGCACTAAATTGAAAGATAAAAGGCCACTTATGACTCATCATGATAGAAGGCACATAAGTGTAAAAAGTGTTAAAGTTGTCCTTAGGACCCCTTAGCAATTTATTGAATACCGGACCTGATAATGGTGATTAGTCTCCATTATGTGTGAAGTGCCCCATTTGGTTTTACTGGAAGAGACCTGAGAAATTAGAGTCCAGAAACTTCTCTTAAGAATGTCAAGGAATAGCCAAGGTTGATACCTAGAGACCTTTCCATTTTTCTCACAAAATTAGAGAAGCCTGAGCTATTTACAGAGTTATGAAAGTATAAGAAGGAGGAGAATGCCAGATGACTCTATCATGATACTCAAAAGGTTTGATGAGTGCTTAAGGCTTAAGCTAAATAAAGGTTGTTTCTTATTTCTGAGAGCAAAAAGCACAGAACTTTCACTCAGGAAAAATGACAGGGAATGGAAAACAAGTGGGCTCTGTCCAAAGAAAGATGAGTCATTACCTGTCAAGAAAAGGAGCGGAGAGATCACTCTACATGTTTTCTCTTTGTTTGCATTTGTCTTGTTTTATTTTTATCTGGTCTCTGAGTAGTAGTATTTTTGTTTGTTTGTTTGCTTGTTTTATTTCTTTCTTAATGTTAAAAGGGCAACATTTGGGTGACTGGTACTCTTTTAAGTCTCACCCATCTGAGGTCATTAACTATCACATTATCAATCCTAAGTGCACCCAAGACTATTGATATCTTATGTAATGACAAATAGGTGTCCTTACATAGACATAGACACACACTACACTAATATCTATTGTAATTCCTTAGTAAACCAGTGCATGGTCACTGCTTCAATCTAGTTTATCTTGGATGTTGACAGCTTGGCATTCAAAACCATAAACTCAGTAGAAATTAATGAAAAATTGAAACTATAATTCCATAATTTTACCTCTCAACTACATTTCTGTATTCCTATTTGTTTTCAGTGTTGTTTTTTATAGTTGTAAAGTCCATGAAGAAAGAAAGAATGCTTTTAAATGCTATTAAACTTGAGCATTTTTAGCATATAAATTTGAGCCTAAAAGCCCTGCCCACATGTCCAGCCTCATCTCACATGACTATCCCATTTTCTAACTCCACTACAATTCTACTAGACTTTCTTCTAACACTTTGAGCCATGGTCACTTCTATTTTGAAATCTCTAAGCATCCTATTACTTCTGCTTGGAACACTCTTGCTTTATCCAAAAAAAAAAAAAAAAAAAAAAAGTTATCCAAATTAACTCAAGTGTCTATAATGATCTCCTTTATATCACATTTTTCAAAATCCTTCACTGCCCTAGCTGTAAGATCTGAGAAAGTGGGAACTATGTCTATAAATGCTTATTCATATCCTTTAATTGATAAATAGATTCTGATTTTCAGTCCCTATACTGACTAAAATTAGGTTCAATTTTTTGCTTGCTGATTTTGCAAGAGGGCATATTTCTTTTTCTTTTTTTAGTTACTCCAGTGGTTGTAGCAACTCAAGACTACTTTGTAAGTCAATTTCTTAATGTAGCAATCTCCTAAGCCACAAGTAGTGTAAACTCAAATGTAAATTTATTTAATTGACAACAGAATGGTCCAGGGATTGAAAATTTTCAATCAAGGGAAAATGTTTTCCTACAGAGTCCAGGGCAGGAGAATGAATCATCTGTGTTATGAAATCATGCACTTCAAGAGTACCACGTTTCTGGAGAAAATTTGTTCTAATTCCCCTTCTCATTCTATAATGGCCATTAGTCCATGCCTAGTGTCATTTGTTTCAGCTAAGCATGCTACTCAAGATAGCTCCAGAGTCTGTTGGTACACACTGTCATGGTTTTAAGGCAATAAATTTGAAAATTTGGATGTAATAACAAATTTTCCAGAAAAATAGTGTCAAATATTACAAAGAAAGATAATTATGAATTCCTGATATCTATTAAATGAATTTAATCTATTATTAAAAGCAATTATTAAATTTCTGGAAGGAAAACTTCAGGTAGAAAACAAGTCACTACACTTCTTTCTGTCACAAATTTCAATCAAAGCAGATTTAATAATATGAGATACAGATTTTTCTTACCCAAATGTTATTTGTGAAATCTTAGAATTGTATCTGATTGATTTCAGAAATTTTGGTAATCACATTAATGCTACTCACTTTATCTCTTTAGGAAAATTTATTTCTGTTATTTACTAGAAATGGAGTAGAGCGGAAGAGTTAAATGAGAAGAAATTACCATTTTAAATCCCATATCCCGGTTAATTCTAAACCTATCATTTGTGAAGCCAAGAACAGTTGGCTATATGTATCCATGAGGTCTGCATCCAATGATTCAACCAACCACAGGTAAAAATATTTGAAAAAAAAAAATCCAGAAAGTTCCAAAAACCAAAATTTGAGTTTGTGGTACCCAGCAACTATTTACATAGCATTTCACATTACTTTTACAACTATTTACATATAATTTACATTGTATTAGGTATTAAAAATAATCTAAAGATGACAAAGTATACAGGACAATGTACACAAGTTATAGGTAAATCCTATGTCATTTTATATAAGGGGCTTGAGCATCTACAGAGTTTGATATCCATCTGCGCAGGGAGTGGGGGTGGTGTGGCGTCTAGAACTACTTCCCTGTGGATATCAAGGGACAACTGTAAATAGTTTTATAATCCTAAATGCCCTAACTAATCACTTGCTCAGATTCAAATTTTAAAATCTGTTCATAAACTGTTACTTCTCCTTTTAAAGATGTTGAGTTCTGCTTAGTTTCTTTATTTAATATTCTGAAAATCAAGATTAAAGAGCTCTAAAATTTTCACGTTACATATATATATAAAGTGAAATGAATTGAATATTTAAAACTATTGAAATATATTCCCTAGACACAAGCTATTTTTTTCATCTACCAAAGGTGTCTGTTATAGAGGTAAGTGGAAAAAAAATTCCTAATGAGACTGAGAGCACATACAGCATATTTGTCCTTTCTCTTTCTTGTGTATCATTACTAACAGTTTGACAATCAACATGGGTCCCTTCCTTGGTTCAGTCACTAACTGGACAGTCAGCATTTTGGATACTGGTCCCATCTACCTATCATCATTTTTCAGGGTCTTGGACAATGCTATTTAATACTTGGCAGGATAACACTGAACATTTCACTCAATTTAAGCATTTTAGCAATGGAATTTCTGTCACGTTTCTCCTTAAATTAGATGAAATAAAAGCACCAGAAATTGCAATCTGGAGAACAATTCTCCACTGGATAAAAGGAATGTCTCAGTAGCTGAACATATTAGGATAAACATATGTTCTTATAGTAAATCTATTTCTTTTATCTGCTTTATTTATTTATTTATTTATTTTTGGAATCATCTTATGATATATTTTCTTCAGGAGTAAGGACCTTCATTTAGAATCTATAGAATTAATGACATGAGGCAGAAAAGGCGAATATGTTAAGTATCCTCACATACTTGAAGGATAAAAACATCACTGTTCAGAAAATTTAACTGACTTGTCAAGGTCATAGAGCTAATAGGTGATAGAGCTTGGAACCATGTACTTTACACTACTCTGCATTGTCTGTGTTCTCCTGGGCTCACATTTTCTCTTGGATTCCAACTACTTATGACAGTATTGATATAACTCTTGAAGCACAATTGTTTCAGAAATAGAAATGAATGACCTTTGCAATCCTATTTATTTTAGATTGGAGTTTCCAAATTTTAAGAAGTAATACTTAAGCTTTCTCAGCATATTGAAGGTTACTAATTGAGAGTGGAGAGACTACTTAAAGTAAACTTCTGATGTTGAGAAGTGGCATTATGCCATCTTTCTTCTTTTTTCTGTCCTCAACTCCACCCCACACATGATGTTTGGGAATACAGAAAATAAGACCACTATCATAAACAGCTAATAGTAATAAATCTGTATGGAGTTCTACAGACTATCTCTGACTTATAAGTAATGCTACGTTATCTTTATAAATGAAAAAGACTCGATTGCTAGAATTTTTTCTGGGAATAACTGGAAATTTTTGCAAAATCTAACTAGTTCAAACAATAACCTAAGTTTCCATCTACAATTGTTATTTTTTAGACTCTATTCTGCTTAGATGGCTATTTTAGCATGTTATAATACTCAGGGAAGTTAGAGTAATAGGTAGTGTGTGGTATATTTTATTTAGCTCCGTATTCCAAAAAAAGCATCCTTTTTACTATTTTCTCTAAATTATATAGTTATTAATTCACAAGAGGCTGAATTGGATGGCTATTTATTACCTGGCTATTGGTCCACAGAAATTCAACCAAAGACCAGATGTCAAACACAAAAATGTAAAAGGGGACATAGTTTTCCTTGGAATAGACAACTGTGACCTAGAATTTATAACTGTATTCCCAGACAAGTGTGAACTTCTTTGTTGACTACTCTGGAACCCGGACCAGATGTTGACTCAAGGTGGAGAACAGTGACACAATCATTGCTTCTAAGATACCTACTATCTTGGCAGAAAGAAAGAAAGGAAATATACCTCATATTTAACAGAACAAGTGCAAACTGCTAAAGAGCTAACCTATTTCACTGAAAAGCCTAGGAAAAAATCAGATTACTCATGGAAGGATTATCAGGGGATGGCTAATTTTGAAGAATAGGTTAGGCTATGTAGATATATAATAAAGCAATTCATTTTCCTTCTTCCATCAGAAACTCAAACTGATTGCAGTCTCTTTCCTCCCATTTTTGTTGTTGTCGTTAGATACATGTTTAATCTCTCACTTGGTTGAAAATAGGAAATTATCCCTGTTGGTGCATTCCTACCACCCTGACATTCTGAGAGTCAATACTTAGTTGAAAACTACTATTTATCATGTGAATAGGTAATACAATCACAAGGTACAAAATTCAAAATGTAGAATTGTAAAAATTTAGTTTTCTCTCTCTTCCAGCCCTAGGTTATTTAACCCAACAGAACCTTATGGGGCCTTCCTGGGACAGACCCTCCTCCTTTGTCCTGTCTGCCTCATCTTTGCAGAAAAACTATAGTCTCCCAGGCCTCTCCTGAGTCACAAAAGCCTGGCTCAAGAATTAACGATTGAAAAGATGTGAATATGTAGTGACAAAAGTAGCGGTTGGTTCAGGAGAACTGGTAAGAATTTCAGTAAATCAACCATATGGAAGTCATAGAATCTTTAGCTCCTCTCTGAAGTAGCTTGATAACAGTATGTGTTGCACGTTTCCTGAGTTGTTTTATATATGCCAAAACTCCCACCAAATGGAAGAAGTTAACTACTGGATGACCTTGAGCCCATAGCCCCAGATCTATTGGAGCCTGAAGATTAATAACATTAACCCCTGTGACACTGTCCTGTTACCTCACCATCAACCAATCAGACAATTATGCACAAGCTGATCACACACCCTGCAACCCCCCTCACTTACCTTGCCTTTAAAAATGCTTCCCTGAAACTCATGGGGGAGTTCAGGTTTTTTGAGCATTAGCTGTCGTGACCCCTTCTCTGACACCTTACAATAAACACTGCACTTTCCTTCATCACAACCTGGTGTCCATCAATTGGCTTGACTGTACATGGGCTAGTGGACCCAAGTTTGGTTCAGTAACAGTTACTGTGTTCCCCTTTATGGAAATAGTCATGATCAACAGTGTTTGAAGACTCTTCCTAAATGACTCTTTGCACTTTGTAGTACATACATTCAAAAATGCATTAGAATATAGACATTTGTTTTTCTAATTCTATACTAGTTAAACCCTCTTTTATAAAAGTTCTAATGTACTTGTATTTACTTGTGAATATTTTTTGTTCAATTTGAAGTGCAGTATACTTCAAGTCACTCTTGTTAGCAGTTATTAAGAACAGAGGCCTAGAAATGAAATTATTAAGGATAAGGGAAGAAATAGTGGAGAAAGAGTAGAGATTTTGGAGTGGATATTTAGGCAAAATAAAATAAGGAATAAATGAACCTTGACCTTAAAACTGCACTGCTGTACCTGGAAAGAAAGGAGCTGAGATATAAGGGCTTTGGCACAGGGTTTCCTTCCAAAGACAGTGGGGTCATTGATAAAGAGCAGATTGAAAAACATATACTGAGCTATGTCAGGTCATTTACATAAAGGTTATCTATGGGCTTTCCTATCCATATTACTATTATACCCAGTTATGAAAATTAGAGATCTAAGACTCTGTATCATAAACTCAGAGAGGTATTAAACATAAACAGGTCCATAAACAAAATGTTTACTATACTAAATAAAACAACACAAACATGTTCTTTTTTGAAACTGTGAGAAGTGAGTTTGAGTAACAGAGTAGAAAAACCTGTGATGGTTAATTTTGTGTTGACTTGACTGGGTTAAGGGATGCCCAGGTAGCTGATAAGACATTATTTCTGAATGCATCTGTAAGGATGTCTCTGGAAGAGATTAACATTTGAATCAGTAACTGAGTAAAGAAAATTCCCCTTCACCAAATTATCAGGCATCATCCAAACCCTCCAGGGCAGGAACAGAGCAAAAAGTCAGAGAAAGGGCAAATTCTCTCTCTCTCTCTCTCACCCTCTCTCTTCCTCTCCCCCTCCCCTCTCCCCCACTCCTGCCCCCTCTTTGAGCTGGGAAGTCCCTCTTCTCCAGCCTTTGAACAATAGAACCCCTGGTTCTCTGTCCTCAGACTTCAGACCAGTAGCTCCCTGGTTCTCAGGGCTGCAGACTCTGAATTACATCACCAGCTTTCCTGAGTCTTTAGCTTGCACATGGCTGGTTGTGATCATTTTTGACCTCTGTAACCCATAAGCCAATCTCTATAATGTATCTCCTCTTCTATGTTTCTCTATCTATCTATTTATCATATATTTATATTCTATTAATTCTTTTTTTTCTTCTGGAGAACACTGACTAATAAAGAATCTATAAAGTTTTAAAGAAGGAAAGAGTGACTTTTACTGGATGATTCCCTTTTATTGGTTAACACACCCCCAAATGTAATGTAAAGACATTCTTTCTTTGTTGATTATCTCCTGAATTTGTTGAAACCTGTAGGCAATAAAATGAAATGACTGATGTAGCTTACTGGATTATAACTCTTTGGAATTGGGCATATAGCTATGATTAACTGGGAATTGTGACATTGGAGGCTATTTGGGTGATTATTCTGACTGGGAAGACCTGTTTGCTGGCAATCTCTATTCCTAAATCATACCCTGGCCACCCACCTTCTCCCTTGATTCATTTGTTTAGGCTGTGTCTTCCACTTACCTGTAAACTTCCATTAAGAATCACACCCAGCTTGTCCTAGAGGCAAGCATCAGGTGTGGATGGGACTTTTTCTCCCAGATACAACCAGAAGCCACAGGAAATGCTCTTTCCCCACACTGCTAGAATGGGCTTGAAGGAAGTTCTGGCTATATTCTGGACCACTGCACCTGGTCAGCATTCTGATGACTTATTGTCCTCTGAACTATGTCCCTTTCTCATCTTCACCAGCATTCACCCATCTATCAGTAGGGCTAGAACTTGTAACTCTTTGCCTTGAGCTTCCCTTCATTTTTTCTCCTTTGCAGTTTGGTAGAAAAGAAGGAGGTAGTATAAAATATGTCTTTATTTTTGTCATACTCTGTGATTCTAAGTCTCTTTGTGAAGGTGTACTGATCTAAAGAGAATAGAGTTTCTAAACTCTAACTTTGGAACCAGAAAATTGAAATTTAATAAAACAAACACAGATGCCAAATACAGAATGCCATTATTACACATTTAAAGAATCATAGTTGTGTAATGTTTAAGAATATATAAAATATTTTTGTAAGGTTTTCATATATTTGCTGAGGATATGTTTCTCTTACTATACTTTCTCATAATGTTTCTTTACTTTTTTTCTTATAGTAGAAAAATTTTCAAAAACCTAGCTCTCTTGATTGGGGGTGGGACTTTTGCTCTCATTTCTTACTGGATCAGGCCTAATGTACAAATGCTAGAGACTGTGCTTACTCTGGCAGTCAATAGAGTTGTATAATTAAAAATAACTTCAGTTAACAATTTAATGTATTTACATTAGGTCCTTAATGCACACCAAGCATTGTAGTATTGCTTAGAAGTAAAATAACTATGGTATGCCCCTCTTTTAAAATGGTTTACTTTTCATGGGGGATACAGATGTAAAAAATACCAGTAATACTATGCACACATAGCTGGGGTATTTGATGGAGTCTGGAAGAGGTAGATGTCAGGGAGCCCTTCTGGAAAGCAACATGTGCACATAGCCATACTATGCAAGCAATAGTAGCAAGAAGGAAGGGTACATGAATTCCATTATAGACATTAGAAAAAGCACAAGTTAGGAATTTGTATATATTTAGTGTTCCAAAAAGAGTTTGATACTGCTTGATCAAAAACAATGAGTGAGATCTGCTCTTATACAATCTTAAGAGATAAACTTGAATCAGTTCATGGAGGACTCCACATTGGTTTTATTATTTATGTATCCTGCTGAAATGAAATAAAAGTTTTATTCAGCCAATTTTAAAGACAGAATTGTTTATGGACTGGCTGAATGATGGACTAAGACTGAGGGAAGAAGTGACAGGTGTTAATAAAAAACCTGTGAGTTGTGTTTACTGATGTCCAGTAACAAGGATCTTTAACTCTAAGTAACTGTGAACATTACTAACACCATAGTTTTAGCATTAAAATATTCATCTCATTTTCTAGAAAATGTATCAAGAGCAATTTCCACAAATGTCAACAAGAAGACTAACCAAAATGATGTATTGAAACTACTTAAACAGCTCTCAAGGCACTGTTTTAGAACATAAAATATTAGTTAGTGTCAACATGTAATTTAAATGAAATGCCTTTTAAATGAAATAAAAATAAACCATCATTGTTTAAGTAGAATACCAAGTTGAGCTACCTCAAGCTCAATTTATAGGAAAGTTTACAAAATAAAATAACACAGTAGTTTACCTGGGGGTAGCATACAATTTCTAATACTGTGTAAATATATCTGAGTACAAGACAGGCAGCCATTTGTTTAAACTGATTCATGTATATCTCTGCCTAATACAGTAAACTGGAGAAAAATAGCCATTTCTGTTGTCTTCCTTCTTTATCACTCCTTTGTTTTGACAGTAACTTCATTTTCTATACTGAAAACTTTGAATATGAGCTTCAAAGAACTAATGTGCTTGTAAGACAGCATTATAACTAACACTAAAACTCTTCTAGGCATAATTCACTTCTTTTAATGTCACTACATGTAGGACAAATATTTTATTGATGTGTTTGTGTGGAAAATATGTATTTATATCAAAATGCTTATACAGAGATTGTAGTTCTTCTTCACTATTCTATTCAACCTTTCAGTATGAAGTGATTTTTTAATGAAAATAAAGCACATGTTATTTAATTTTAAAATGCTTTTTGGGTAATCTGATAATAAGTTCCTGGCTTTGAATAGGAGCTGAGTATAGAAACAGAATTATTGAGTAATTCCAATTTAAATACTATCAGGCAGTTTGTAACTACAGTCAGAAGCACAGTAGCATTAGCAATGTTGACCCTAGTGCAGTAGAGAAAGAACTGTGTAGAAGCTTCTGCCAGGAAGATAAATGGGTCAGTACTTTATATTATAACTTGACAGAAGAAAAGTAGGGAAAAAAATCCCCGCCAAGTTAAAAAATAGGTATATACCTCTCCAGGGCACTCCAAAATAATATATATATAATATATATATATATTATATATATATATATATATAAAATAAATCATAAAATCATGATCAGATCATGAGGAAAATAACTAGATATTATAGATCTGAAGATTTACCTATTTACAGAAAGAACAATTCTGTTCAAGCTATCTTTAGCCTAGTGTTATATTTAATGTGCTGTTACCATTTTAATATACCATTGTATATCTTAAAGGTGCTGTGTGGTTTCTGACAATCATTTGCTAAAGTGTAAATATTCCTTTTCCAAATTTAAAAGCCCAAGTTTTGGCATGATTTAATTGTTCTAATTCAAATGCCTTTCTTATTTGACTACAATATGTTAGCATAGTATCTAGAACCATTACTATTCACCAGACACTATACCATAGGGTTTCCTAACATTACCTAATTTATTCTTACCAATAACCCTCACAATTAAGTACCCCTGGAGGAAAATAAGTTATTTATACAAGTTCATAAATCTCATAGGTGTTAGAATTAAGATTAAAACCAGGTCTAGGGGCTCCCCTGGTGGCACAGTGGTTAAGAATCTGCCTGCCAATGCAGGGGACATGGGTTTGATCACTGGGCCAGGAAGATCCCACATGCTATGAAGCAACTAAGCCAGTGCACCACAACTACTGAGCCCACATGCTGCAATTACTGGAGCCCACATGCCTAGAGCCCATGCTCCACAACAAGAGAAGCACTGCAATGAGAAACCCACTCACTGCAACAAAGAGTAGCCTGCACTCACCACAACTAGAGAAAGCCCATGCACAGCAATGAAGATACAACACAGCCAAAAATAAACTAACTAAATAAATAATAAAATAAATCTTAAAAAATAAAAATAAATAAATAAAATAAAACCAGGTCTAGCAAAACTTTAAGCAGAATAATTTAACTACCAAGATTTTGAAACTGTGCTAAATCTTATCCTTTAGGAAATAATATTCTGCAATGACTTTAAGTTTTCCTTTAGTTGGGATATTGAAAGTACTAAATAGGTGACAGAAAAAAATAGAGAGCCTCAAGGAGAAAACAAGCAACCTAATTTTATTAAAGTATATATGATTTTCATTAGTAATCACATTATAAACACATATGGTAAACATAAATGAATATTTAATATTTATAATTTTACCTGTAAGGCAATGGGCAGGCGTCTAGCCCAAGATGGTAATCCGGTGGTTGCATTTGCTGCCTTTGATTCACTAAATTGCTTTGAAATGAAATAGATGTGAGGAGGAAAAGTAAAAAAAAACCTATAGCAGTGCTAGAAAATAGAGGAGAGATATCCATAGAAAATAATATTTCAAGATTTGTTTGTGTGTGCTTTATAGTAGTTTTTGTGGGAATGACCTGAAAACAAAGGCAAAGACCAGCATTATAGTGCTTGTGTAGGAGCAGACTGACACAGAAGTGAAAATCAGAGGTCAACCCAAATAAAAACTGGAAAAAAAATCCAACATCATACTCAGCAAGAGCTGCAAGTAAGAGTAGGCCTTAGAGCAAGTAGGTGGATAATTAATTGAAAGACAGCTAGATCTTGGCCAGCACAGACTCAGTGTACACAGGAAAACTGCTGAGGTATTTGCTTCAGGAAAAGCTTAGTAAACACTGCTGTATAATTAATGACTGGATGTATTCTACTTTCAGGGCATTTTAAGATGTGCATTAGATGGAAAAGGGGAAAGAATAGATTATTAGGCACTTGAGGACCATACATTGGGATAGAGAAGGAGAGAGAAAGTGAGGGAAAGGCAGTTTTACCTAATTACACTGAAAAAAAAGTACACTAAAGTACTCTGTCTCTATGTAAGAATTTTGTTTATTGAGACAACTGTAAGAGGATTCAATTTTGCTTGGGTTATCTCAATTGATTTATTCTGAAAGAAAGCCAACCTGTTGGTACAACCTATCCGTATATCCATGGAGCCAGACAGTCAGAATCAGGTCACTCAGAAGAGGTCTGAAGGAGAAACAGACCCCATTACTAGTCAGAAGTTATATGTTAGTTACCCATTCAAACAACTTTTATCTATCTATCTATCATCTATTTATCTAATCTATCTATCAAATATCCCTAGATAACAATAATTGAAAAACAAGCATTTACATTGATGTGTGCATACAAATATGAATATATACACATATACACACAAAAGAAAACAAAATTACCAGACACATACGGAATACAATAGAGTGAAAGGAAAGAATTTCAGAAAAAAAAAAAAAAAAACTGAGTAGAAAAATAGAGCTCAATATAAAAAAAATAATGAAAATTTTAAAAATTTCAAGTTAGTATCGTCAGAGAAATTCAAGGGAATATTATTTCCATAAATATAAGGGAAAATGCTGATCTAAAATAGATGTCATATAATTAAATAGAATTATCAGAATTAAAATGTTAACCCAAATTACAAATAATAATAGTAATTGAATAGCAGAATAGCAAAGAAAATATGACTGAGAATTCATTAATCCAGACCATAAACTCTTTTTTGACTTTGTTCAAAGGTTAGGATGATGGAAATTATTATATAAAAGCAGAAAGAAAAGAAATATTCATAATAATCAGTACTAGCTAATAGTTAGAAAATTAAAAAAAGATAAATATAGATGGGGAGTAATAATTCCATAAAAATATAATATGAATTCCACAAAAAGCTAATTCTTCCATTGGAAGGGACTCAGAGAAAACCAAGATAGGCTACATTCTGAAAAGAAATAAATATATTCATATGCTTTGGTGAAGATTATAAATAATAATGAAAAAATCTAATAAGATTCTAGAAAGTAAACACAATAAATCTATTAAATAATAAAAATTGAATTGACAATGGATTTCTTCTTATAATATTAATTGTAAGATAAGATGGACTGTCTGTAAAGTGTTGATAGAAAATAAACTGAAAGTGGAAATTCATATCCATTCAAGCAATTATCCAAATATAAGAATGTAATTAAGGTTTTTTAAACATTTTAAAAAAATTGGAAAGAATTCCACATGCACACAGTTAAAAAAAAAAGTACATAGATATATCCAAGCAAGCTTAAAATACAATCCAATAAAGAAGAAATAATGGTGGGAATGCAGGTTAAGATGGTAGAATAGGAGGACCTGGGTTTACCTCTCACCACAACTACATCAAGAATACATCTAGAGAACAAACACATGGACATCAAATGGGGAAAGCAGGGAGGGTTGGGGGGGATGAATTGTGAGATTGGGATACCAAATTGTACACTCTAAATATATGTTGTTTGTTGTCTGTTAACTGTATCTCAATAATATTCTAAAAAAAAAAAAAAAGAAAGAAAAGAATACATCTACAAGTGAAGCAACTCACACAGAGCACCTGCTGAACACTAGCAGAGGAACTTGGACACCTAAAAGGACAAGAAAAACTTCCTGTATAACCAGTTAGGACAAAAGAGAGAAAGGGAAGAAAAGGAAAAGAGGAAATGGGGTGGGAACTGCACCCCTGGGGGTGAGCTGAAGGAGAGAAGTTACCACACCCAGGGAGGACCCCTTCACCAGCAGCAAGATCAGTTGAAATAGAGGGGGGTGGTTTTGGGGCTATCAGAAGAAAGTACAGTGGCTTGTCTGTGGCAGGCAGGACAGAGCAAGACTTGCACGGACAGTCTGTGACACAGCACTCTATGTCCCAGCCTGAGACAGGTGTCCACCAGTGCTGGTGGGGGTTGGGTGCTGAAGTATGAGCTTTAGAGAGTGGACCTGGGGAGATGACTGCTGTTGGCTGTGCAGAAAGTACCTGAAGGGATGGGATAGAGGAGCTCCACTGTGTGAAGACAGCCTCAGGGGACAGGAGTGAGGACCTCCACAGCTGGTGAGCTCCTGGAAGAAGTGAAGACTGCCTTGGAAGTGAGGTGCCTTTGCTGCATGGCATGCAAGGGGCAGGGCTGCCATCATGCTTCTCTCCCCACATGCTAGCCCCTGCCTCCATGGGCATTGGGGGAGACTTGCACCAGAGAGAATGCATGCACTCCAGGCATTGTCACCTTGTCCCCCTCATGCCTGAGTGAGCACATGCATCACAGTCTGTTGATGCCTCCAGCCATCCCCTGCTGCCACAGGCACTAGAAGAGGATCCCATCAGAGTGACTGCATGTGTCCCAGTCATTGCCACATCACCCTTCTCCTGCCTGAGAGAGCATATGTGACCCAGCTGGTTTCTGCCTCTGGCCCCTCCCACATAAGTGAGCAAGCATGCCCAGTCAGTCACTGCCTTTACCCCCTCTTACCTGGGCAGGGAGCAGAAATCTGATGGTGGCCTCCCTGCAGAGGTGAGGCGAACACGAAAACTGAGCCCCAGGGGCTTTGCAACTAAGGAAGAAGAACTGAAATATCTCTATGCAGCTGCACAAGCCTGAATAAAACCCCCATGATTGGCTTGTAAACCTAGCATATGCAGAACATCTGAATGGACAATGAGTGCTCCCACAACTGAGACAGGTATAGCTTAAGCTGTGGACTTGGAGGGGCATAAGCACATAGGAGTTGGGCCAGGTAAGACTGACTCTGAGCTACCCCATAGTTCCCACAGTGGGTCCAGAGACCTACCTAGATGTCTTGGAGGACCTCTTGGGGAGTTTAGGGTTGGCTGTGGTTTACCATGGGAGCAAGGAAACTGATAGCAGAGGCCTCAGGGAATTTGTTTTCTTTGTTGTTGTTGTTGCTGTTGATTTACTTATTCATTTTAATTTATTTTTTTAATTTTGAAATATACTTTTTATTTTACTATTTTAATTTTATTTTTGTTTTGTTTTTTGTTTGTTTTTTATTTTTGTATATTTTTGTTTTGTTTTGTTTTTTTCTCTTTTTTTTCTGTATCTCTTTGCTTTCATCAGTTTTCTTTGTTTTTTGTGTTCCTTGCTATTTTTGGTTTGTTTTTTTTTTTTGTTTGTTTTTGTTATTTTTGTTTTTATTATTGTTTTGTTTTTGGGTTTTTCAGTTTGGTAGTTTTCTTGTTTTTCTTCTACTTTTTCTTTTTTTTTTTTTAGTTTTTTTGTTTTACTGTATGTCTTGGTTTTTGTTTGCTTTCTATTCTTTACTTTTTTTTTTTTTTTTTTTTTGGCCATTCTGCACAGCTTACAGGCTTCTGGTTCCCCAGCTGTGGGTGGAGCCTGAGCCCCCATGGTGGGAGTGCTGAGTCCTGGCTGCTGGACCTCAGAGAATTTCTGGCTCCAGGGAATATTAATTGGCATGAGTTCTATTGGAGGTCTCCATCTTAGCACCAAAACCCAGCTTCATGCAACAGCCTGCACACTCCAGTGATGGAATGCCTCAGGCCAAATAAACAGCAAGACAAGAATGCAGCACCACCCATAAGCAGACAGGCTACCTAAAGTTGTATGAAGCTAACAGACACCCCAAAACACACTGACATGGCCCTCTCCATCAGAAGGAAAAGACCCAGCTCCACATACCAGACATTAGGCACCAGTTCCTCCCACAAGGAGGCCTACAAAAGCCACTGGATGAACTTCACCCACCAGGGGGCAGACTCCAGAAGAAAGAGGAATTACCACCCTGCAGCCTGTAGAAAGGAGACTTCAAACACAGTAAGTTAGATAAATTGAGATGACAGAGAAATATGTTGCAGATGAAGGAGCAAAATAAAAACAAACAAGTCCAACTAAATGAAGAGATGGGCAACCTACTTGAAAAATAATTCAGAGTATTGATAGTAAAGATGATCCAAGATCTCAGAAAAAGAAAATAAAATTTTAACAAGGAACTAGAATAACTGAGGAACAAACAACAGTGATGAACAATACAATAACTGAAATGAAAAATATACTAGAAAGAATCAATAGCAGAATAACAAAAAATGGATAATTGAGCTGGAAAATAAAATGATGGAAATCACTGTGACACATCATAATAAAGAGAAATGAATGAAAAGAAATGAGAACAGTTTCAAAGACCTCTGAGACAACATTAAACATATAAACATTTGAATTATAGGGGTCCCAAAAGAAGAGAAAGAGAAAGTGTCTGAGAAAATATTCAAAGAGATTATAAAATGGGAAAGAAAATAGAGACCCTAGTCAAGGAAGCACAGAAAATCTCACAGGAAAAAAGGGAGAAGACTCAAATCAACATGATCAAATGAAAATGGAGAGGTAACTGAAACCACAGAAATACAAAGGATCATGAGACACTACCACAAGCAACGATATGGCAATAAAATTGACAACCTGGAAGAAATGGACAAATTCTTCGAAAAGTACAACCTTCCAGGACTGAACCAGAAAGAAATAGAAAATATGAACCAACCAATCACATGCACTGAAATTGAAACTGTGATTTAAGATCTTCCAACAAACAAAAGCTCTTCTCTAAATATCTTCACAGGTGAATTCTATCAGACATTTAAAGAAGAACTACAACCTATTCTTCTCAAACTCTTCCAAAATATAGCAGAGTGAGGAACACTCCCAAACACATTTTATGAGGCCATCATCACCCTGATACCAAAACTAGACAACAATGTCACAAAAAAAGAATATTGCAGGCTAATATCATGAATGAGCCTAAATGCAAAAATCAACAAAATACTAGCAAATGGAATCCCACAGCACATTAAAAGGATCAAGCAACATGATCAAGTGGGATTTATCCCAGGGATAGAAGGATTCTTCAATATATGTAAATCAATTGACATGATACACCCTATTAACAAATTAAAGTATAAAAACCATATGATCATCTCAATAGATGCAAAAAAGCTTTCAACAAAATTCAACACCCATTTATGAAAGAAATGCTCCAGAAAATGGGCTCAAAGAGAACCTACCTCAAAATAATAAAGGCTATATATAACAAACTCACAGTCAACATCATTCTCAAAGTTGAAAACCTGAGAGTACTTCCTCTAAGATGAGGAACAAGACAAGAGTGCCCACTATCAACACTATCATTCAACATAGTTTGGAAGTTGTAGCCACAGCAATCAGAGAAGAAAAAGAAATAAAAGGAATCCAAATTGGAAAAAAAAGAAGAAAACTCACTGTTTGCACATGACATGATACTATACATGGCAAATCCTAAAGATGCCACCAGAAAACTACTATAGCAAATCAACGAATTTGGTAAAGTAGCAGGATACAAAACTGATGCACAGAAGGTTCTTGCATTCCTATACACTAACAACAAAAAAACAGAAAGAGAAATTAAGGAAACACTCCCAGTTACCACTGCAACAAAAATAATAAAATACCTAGGAATAACCTACCTAAGGAGGAAAAATATCTGTATGCAGAAAATTATGTCACTGATTGGGCTTCCTAAGTTGTGCAGTGGTTAAGAATCCACCTGCCAATGCAGGGGACACGGGTTCGATCCCTGCTCCAGGAAGATCCCACATGCCACAGACCAACAAAGCCCATGTACCACAACTATTGAGCCTGTGCTTTAGAGCCCATGAGCCACAACTGTTTAGCCCATGTGCTGCAACTATGGAAGCTCATGTGCCTAGAGCCCATGCTCCACAACGAGAGAAGCCATGGCAATGAGGAGCCCACACACCACAATGAAGAGCAGCCCCCAATCACTGCAACTAAAGAAAGCCCACACACAGCAAAAAAAGACCCAACGTGGCCAATAAAATAAATAAATAATAAATTAATTAATTAAAAAAAGAAAAGGAAAGAGAAAAATAAAATTATAAGACACCAATGAAAGAAATCAAAGATGATATAAATAGATAGAGAGATGCAACATATTTCTTGGACTGGAAGATTCAGTATTATATAAATGACTATACTACCCAAAGAAATGTACATATTGAATGCAATCCTTATTAAATTACAATTGGCATTTTTCACAGAACTAGAACAAAAAAAAATTACAGTTGGTATGGAAACACAAAAGACCCTGAAAACAAAAGCAATCTTGAGAAAGAAAAACGGAGCTGGAGGAATCAGGCTCCCTGACTTCAGACAATACTACAAAGCTACAATAATCAAGATAGTATGGTACTGGCACAAAAGCAGAAATATAGATCAAAGGAACAGGATAGAAAGCCCAGAGATAAACCCACACATACATGGTCACCTTCTCTTTGACAAAGGAGGTAAGAATATTCAATGGAGAAGACAGACTCTTCAAAAGAGGTCCTGGGTAAACTGGACAGCTACATTTAAAAGAATGAAATTAGAACACTGCTTAACACTATATGCATAAATAAACTCAAAATGGATTAATGGTCTAAATGTAAGGCAAGTCACTGTAAAAGTCTTAGGAAAACATAGGCAGAACACTCTATGACATAAATCACAGAAAGATCCTTTTTGACCCATGTCCTAGAGTAATGCAAGTAAAAACATAAACAAACACATGGGACCTAATGAAACTTAAAAGCTTTTGCACAGCAAAGGAAACCAAAAACAAGATGAAAAGGCAACCCTCAGAATGGCAGAGAATATTTGTCAACAAAGCAACTGACAAAGGATTAATTTCCAAAATATACAAGTAGCTCATGCAGCTCAATATAAAAAAAAAATAATAAACAAACAAACAACCCAATCCAAAAATGCGCAGAAGACCTAAAGTGACATTTCTCCAAAGAAGACATACAGATTGCCAACAAACACATGAAAAGATGTTCAACATCACTAATCATTAAAGAAAGGCAAGTCAAAACCACAATGAGGTATCACCTCACACTGGTCAGAATGGCCATCATCAAAAAATCTAGGAACAATAAATGCTAGAGAGGGTGTGGAGAAAAGGGAACCCTCCTGTCCTCTTGGTCAGAATGTAAATTGATACAGCCACTATGGAGCAGAATATGGTGCTTCCTTAAAAAACTAAAAACAGAACTATCATATGACCCAGCAATCCCGCTACTGGGCATATACCCTGAGAAAACCATAATTCAAAAAGATACATGTATCACAGTGTTCATTGCAGCAATATTTACAATAGCCAGGGCATGGAAGCAACCATAAAAAGCTATGAAATAATGCCATTTGCAGCAACTTGGATGGACTTAGGTATTGTCATACTGAGTGAAGTAAATCAGACAGAGAAAGACAAATATCATATTATATTGCTTATTTTTGGAATCTAAACTAAAGTCTACAAATGAACTTACATACAATACAGAAATAGAGCAACAGATGTAGAAATTGTAGTATGGTTACTGGGGTTAAGGAGGGGGTAGGGATAAATTATAAGATTGGGATTGATACATACACACTACGATGTATAAAATAGATAAAGGATAAAGACCTACTGTATAGCACAGGGAACTCTATTCAATACTCTGTGATGGCTGTATGGGAAAATAATTTTAAAAAGAGTGAATATATATACATGTATATGTATAAGGCTGGTGAACACGAAACTGGGAAACATACTGATTTTCAACTAATTAATAACATGGTTATGCTATTAATTAAGTTTTTTTTTTGTTTTGTTTTACTTTTTTTTTTTTTTTTTTTTTTTTGGCACACGAGCTTAGTTGCTCCGCGGCATGTGGGATTTTCCTGGAGCTGGGATCGAACCCGTGACCTCTGCATTGGCAGGTGGATTCTTAACCACTGTGCCACCTAGGAAGCCCGCTATTAATTAAGTTTTAAGAAAGGATTCTGCAAATGAAAGAGGTATGTTTACATATTAGTAGCAATCTTCCACATAGCATTTATTTTTTATTTTTTAATTTTTTTTTCTTTGCTTAACTTTTTTAAAAAAATTTATTTATTTATTATTTTCTGGGGGGTACACCAAGTTCAATCATCTGTTTTTATACACATATCCCCGTATTCCCTCACTCCCTTGACTCCCCCCCACCCTCCCTCGAGTCCCCACAACCTTCCCCGTCCCAGTCTTCTAAGGCATCTGCCATCCTCGAGTTGAACTCTCTTTGTTATACAACAACTTCCCACTGACTATTTTACACTTGGTAGTATATATATGTCTGTGCTACTCTCTCGCTTCATCTCAGCTTCCCCTACACCCCACGTCCCCTGCCAAACCTCGAGTTCTACAGTCTATTCTCTGAATCTGCATCCTTGTTCTTGTCACTGAGCTCATCAGTACCATTTTTAGATTCCGTATATATGAGTTAGCATACAATATTTGTCTTTCTTTTTCTGACGTACTTCACTCTGTATGACAGACTCTAGGTCTATCCACCTCATTACATATAGCTCCATCTCATCCCTTTTTATAGTTGAGTAATATTCCATTGTATATATATGCCACATCTTCTTTAACCATTCATTTGTTGGTGGGCATTTAGGTTGCTACCATGTCCTGGCTATTGTAAATAGTGCTGCAATAAATATTATGGTACATATTTCTTTTGGGATTATGGTTTTCTTTGGGTATATGCCCAGGAGTGGGATGACTGGATCATACGGTAGTTCTATTTGTAGTTTTTTAAGGAACCTTCAAATTGTTTTCCATAGTGGCTGTACCAGCTTACATTCCCACCAACAGTGCAGGAAAGTTCCTTTTTTCTCCACACCCTCTCCAACATTTGTTGTTTCCAGATTTTGTGATGATGGACATTCTGATCGATGTGAGGTGATACCTCATTGTGGTTTTGACTTGCATTTCTCTGACGATGAGTGATGTTGAGCATCTTTTCATGTGTTTGTTGGCCATCTGTATGTCTTCTTTGGAGAAATGTCTATTGAGGTCTTCTGCCCATTTGTGGATTGGGTTATTTGCTTTTTTGGTATTAAGCTGCATAAGCTGCTTGTATGTTTTAGAGGTTAATCCTTTGTCCGTTGTTTCATAGGCAACTATTTTTTTTCCCATTCTGAGGGTTACCTTTTAGTCTTGTTTATGGTTTCTTTCACTGTGCAAAAGCTTTTAAGTTTCATGAGATCCCATTTGTTTATTCTTGATTTTATTTCCCTGATTCTAGGAGGTGGGTCCAAAAGGATCTTGCTTTGAGGGATGTCATAGAGTGTTCTGCCTATGTTTTCCTTGAGGAGTTTTATATTGTCTGGTCTTACATGGATGTCTTTAATCCATTTGGAGTTTATTTTTGTGTATGGTGTTAGGAAGTGTTCTAATTTCATTCTTTTACATGCTGCTGTCCAATGTTCCCAGCACCACTTATTGAAGAGGCTGTCTTTTTTCCATTCTATATTCGTGCCTCCTTTGTCAAAGAGAAGGTGCCCATATGTGTTTGGGCTTACTTCTGAGTTCTCTATTCTATTCCATTGATCTTCCTTTCTATTTTTGTGCCAGTACCATACTGTCTTGATCACTATGGCCTTGTAGTATAGTTTGAAGTCAGGAAGCCTGATTCCACCAACTCCGGCTTTCCTTCTCAAGATTGCTTTGGCTATTCGGGGTCTTTTGCGTTTCCATACAAATCATAAGATTTCTTGCTCTAGTTCTGTGAAAAATGCCATTGGTAATTTGATCAGGACTGCATTGAATCTGTAAATTGCTTTGGGTAGTATAGTCATTTTCACAATGTTGGTTCTTCCAATCCAGGAACATGGTATGTCCCTTCATCTGTTTGTGTCATCTTTGATTTCTTTCATCAATGTCTTAAAGTTTTCTGCATACAGATCTTTTGCCTCCTTAGGCAGGTTTATTTCTAGGTATTTTATTCTTTTTGTTGCAATGGTGAATGGGAGAGTTTCCTTCATTTCTCTTTCTGCTCTTCTGTTGTTAGTGTGTATAGGAATGCAAGGGATTTCTGGGCATTAATTTTGTATCCTGCTACTTTACTAAACTCATCAATTAGTGCTAGCAGTTTTCTGGTAGAGTCTTTAGTGGTTTCTGTATATAATATCATGTCATCTGCAAAGAGTGACAATTTTACTTCTTCTTTTCCAATTTGGATTCCTTTTATTTCTTTTTCCTTCTCTGATTGCTGTGGCTAAAACTCCAAAACTATGTTGAATAATAATGGTGAGAGTGGACACCCTTGTCTTGTTCCATTCTTAGAGGGAATTCTTTCAGTTCTTCCCCATTTAGAATGATGTTGGCTTTTGGTTTCTCTTATATATGGCTTTTATTATGTTGAGGTAATTTCCTTCTATTTCCATTTTCTGAAGAGCTTTTATCATAAATGGATGTTGAACTTTGTCAAAAGCTTTTCCTGCATCTACTGAGATGATCATATGGTTTTTATCCTTCAATTTGTTGATATGATGTATCGCATTGATTGATTTGCGTATAGTGAAGAATCCTTGCATCCCAGGGATAAACCCCACTTGATCATGGTGTATGATTTTTTTAATGTGCTGTTGGAGTCTGTTAGCTAGTATTTTGTTGAGGATTCTTGCATTTATATTCATCAGTGATATTGGTCTGTAGTTTTCTTTTTCTGTGACATCTTTGCCTGGTTTTGGTATCAGGCTGATGGTGGCCTCATAGAATGAGTTTGGGAGCATTCCGCCTTCTGTGATATTTTGGAAGAGTTTGAAAAGGATAGGTGTTATCTCTTCTCTAAATGTTTGATAGAATTCACCCGTGAATCCATCTGGTCCTGGGCTTTTGTGTGTTGGGAGATTTTTAATCACTGCCTCAATTTCCATACTTGTGATTAGTCTGTTCATGGTTTCTATTTCTTCCTGGTTCAGTCTTGGAAGATTGTATTTTTCTAAGAATGTATCCATTTCTTCCAGGTTATCCAATTGATTGGCATATAGTTGTTTGTAGTAGTCTCTCATGATCTTTTGTATTTCTGAGGTGTCTGTTGTTACTTCTCCTTTTTCATTTCTAATTCTGTTGATTTGCATCTTCTCCCTTTTTTTCTTGATGGGTCTGGCTAATGGTTTATCAATTTTGTTAATCTTCTCAAAGAACCAGCTTTTAGTTTTATTTATTTTTGCTATGGCTTCCTTCCTTTGTTTTTCATTTATTTCTGCTCTGATCTTTATGATTTCTTTCCTTCTGCTCACTTTGGGGTTTCTTTGTTCTTCTTTTTCTAATTGTTTAAGGTGTAAGGTTAGGTTGCTTATTCATTAATTTTCTTGTTTCTTAAGGTAGGATTGTATTGTTATAAACTTCCCTCTTAGAACTGCTTTTGCTGTGTCCCATAGGTTTTGGGTTGTTGTGTTTTTGTTGTCATTTGTTTCTAGATATTTTTTGATTTCCTCTTTGATTTCTTTAGTGATTTCTTGGTTCTTTAATTGTGAATTGTTTAACCTCCATGTGTTTGTATTTTTTGCAGTTTTTTTTCGTGTAATTGATATCTAGTCTCATGGCGTTGTGGTCTGAGAAGATGCTTGATATGATTTCAATTTTCTTGAATTTGCTGAGGTTTGATTTGTGACCCAAGATGTGACCTCTCCTGGAAAATGTTCCGTGTGCACTTGAGAAGAACGTGTAGTCTGTCATTTTTGGATGGAATGTCTTATAAATATCAAATAAGTCAAGGTGATCTATTGTGTTATTTAAAGCTTGTGTGTCTTTATTTATTTTCTGTTTGGATGATCTGTCCATTGATGTAAGTGGGGTGTTCAAGTCTCCCACTATTATTGTGTTACTGTCGATGTCCTCTTCTATAGCTGTTAGCATTTGCCTTATGTATTGAAGTGCTCCTATGTTGGAGGCATAGATATTTACCATTGTGATATGTTCTTCTTGAATGGATCCCTTGATCATTATGTAGTGTCCTTCCTTGTCTCTTGTAAGTCTTTACTTTCAAGTCTAATTTGTCTGATATGAGTATTGCTACTCCAGCTTTCTTTTGACTTCCATTTGCATGGAGTATTTTTTCCATCCCTTGACTTTCAGTCTATATGTATCCCTTGGCCTGAAGTGGGTTTCTTGGAGGTAGCATATAGAAGGGTCTTGTTTTTGTATCCGTTCAGCCAGTCTGTTTCTTTCAGTTGGAGCATTTAATCCCTTTACATTTAAGGTGATTATTGACATGTGTGTTCCAATTACCATTTTCTTAATTGTTTTGTGTTTGTCTTTGTAGGTGTTTTCCTTTTCTTGTGTGTCCTACTTAGAGAAGTTCCTTTAGCACTTGTTGTAAGGCTGGTTTGGTGGTGCTGAATTCTCTTCACTTTTGCTTGTCTGGAAAGATTTTAATTTCTCCATCGAATCTCAATGAGATTCTTGCTGGTTAGAGTATTCTTGGCTGTAGGTTTCTCTCTTTCAGAACTTTCAGTATATCCTGCCATTCCCTTCTGGCCTGCAGAGTTTCTGTAGAAAGGTCAGCTTTTATCCTGATGGGTTTTCCCTTATATGTTATTTGTTGCTTTTCTCTTGTTGCTTTTAATATTTTTTTCTTTGTGTTTAATTGACGTTAGTTTGATTAATATGTGTCTTGGTGTATTTCTCCTTGGGTTTATTCTGTATGGGACTCTCTGTGCTTCTTGGATTTGGTTAATTATTTCCTTTCCCATGTTGGGGAAGTTTTCCACTATAACCTCTTCCAATATTTTCTCAGACCCTTTCTTGTTTTCTTCTTCTTCTGGGATGCCTATAATTCGAATGTTGGTATGCTTAATGTTATCACTGAGGTCTCTGAGACTGTCTTCTAGTCTTTTTATTCTTTTTCCTTTTTTCTGCTCCATTGTGTTTATTTCCCGCATTCTATCTTCCAACTCACTTATTCGTTCTTCTGCCTCAGTCATTCTGCTGGTTATAGCATCTAGAGTATTTTTAATTTCAGTTATTTTGTTATCCATTGATGTTTGTTTTTCTGAATTCTTATGAACTGTTTCTTGTACTTTCTCTATTTTGTTATTGAGATTTTGTATCATTTTTACTATCATTACTCTGAATTCTTTTTCAAGCATTTTTCCTATTTCCTCCTCATTTATTTGGTCTTGTGGGGTTTTTTTCCTGCTCCTTTGCCTGCATGGTGTTTCTTTGTTTCCTCATGGTTGTCCAAACTTTTGGGACTGCTTGTCCTGGCAATAGAGGTATTTATAAAAGACTGTCCAATCCTCAGAGTAATGCCCAAGCATTGGATTAAGCAAATACTAAGTTAGGAAACACATACATGTATAAGACACACAATTACTGAATCCATTAGGACATAAGGCTCTGGAAAGACCTGACAGAACCCCTGTGTGCTATCAGGTATTCAAAGAGAAACCCAACAGAAATTGACAACTGAAGCAGAACAAATCAGAGACAAAAGCAAAAGCAAACAAACAAACAGATAACACCTTACACATACAAACAGTAATCCAGGGAGATTTTGTAAGCTAGGATCAAATATAGAAAAGAGCTAGAGTACCACCAGACAGAATGGAGATTCTCAGAATGAAATTAGATGGTTGTACTAAGAACTAAGATAAAGACAAAAGCCTAATATTAAATACCATGGTGGTACATCATCTGGAGAATAGAGCAAGGAGTCTGAGCAGATCGATAGTGTTGCTTATAAGTATGTTAAGATAAAATAAACTTAAAATAGCTGGAAGAAAGGGGAAGAAAAAAACATTGTGTGGTTGGGAATATGGAAATAAAAAGAAAGGAATAGAAATGTATAAAAAATAGGGATGAAAGGAAAGTATGAGAGATATATTGTCCATACTACCAAAAACTTAGCTAGAGATAAAAGTATATAAAAAGGCAAAAAAATGAAAATAGAATAAAAAAATCATTTAAAAATTATGTTATAAAACTTGTAGATCCCTTAGGACTGAGATCATAATTAATAAAAAAAAAAAAAAAAAGAGAGAGAGAGAGAGAGAAATCCTGAGCTGATCCCAAAATGGACCAGTTCAGTAAGATCGATACTAATATTTCTGTTTCCTTAGAATCTCAGCTGTAAGTGTCCTTCTACTCACCTTGGGTTTTTTTGCATTATTCTATGACCAGCAGAAGTCCCCTTATTGTTCATCTGTAAGCATCAGTGTGTGGGGAGGGAGAGGGTACAATAGTGGCTCCTTCCCCTGGGAGTGAGTGAGCAGTGGTGCACTGTTGTTTCAGTCAGGCTTGGAGGTGCCTGTTGCAGAGGGACACCTGTGGCTCAGGTGTAAACAGAAAGTCTTAGAGTTGGGTCTCTCTTGGGTTTTTTATTTTTTATTTTTTTTTCTTGGCAGCCTCCCTGCTGCCAGCATTCCAAAGGGTTTTAAACTAGCCCTGCCCAAGTGCCTGAGGGTGCTTGTTATCCCTGAGGGCCTTAGGCGGCCTGCAGAGTGTCTCTCCACTGCTGGTTGCAGAGGCACTCAAAAGGGAGAGAGAAGCTATGAGCGTAGCTCCTCCCCCCCACCCGTGAGCCTGCAGCTTCCAGCCACCATCATGGCTGGGCAACTCTCAGGGATGGGCACTCCTCACCGTGAACCTCTTCCCTCCTGTCCTCGGTCCGTCACCTTACTGGCAACAATGTTTCTCACCCTGAACTAGCTCTCCGGTTCCCACGCTCCCACTCCTGGACCCTCTGTTCAGCTGTGAATCGACATCTGGGTCCGGGAATGCTGAGCTGTGGTATGGACCCTCTGTATGTTTCTCACTCCCTCCCGTCTGCCACAGCTCCACCACTTCACCCTCTTTGAGCCATCGTAGATGCCTCCCTGCCGGTTATGTTGGGCTCCTTGTGGTCCTTTCTGGTGTCCAAGGCTGTCTGCTGGTGTTCAGCTGGTTCTCTGTGGGAATTATTGCATCCTTCAGTGCATTCCCAATGCATCTGTGGAGAGGGATGCATTCCACATCCCTCTACTATGCCGCCATCTTTTTCCTCCCCACATAGCATTTATAATTCATAATTGCAAACTTTCTTCTAAATAAAATGGACCTTTATGAAAATTTTATCAACTTGAAAGTCTTTATCAGGAGACAGAGGCAAGTATTTCATGGCAAGGCCAGCAATGTGACTCTTTAAACTTCAATCAGTACATAAAAACAGACAAAATATATAGTGTGGTGTTGACTAAAAAAATTATTCACAACCTAAAAGTTGATAGTTATGTTTTATTCAATGGACATTTTTTGGACTTCAAGCCTGGGAGGCATCATCTCAAGTAACCCTGAGATATCTGCTCTGAGGAGGTGAGGGTAGGTTCCAGCATATACAGGAGTTTTGCAACAAAAGGCAGGTAGTCTGAACATCAAAATATTATCATTAATTAAAGAAAACCGTATATGTCAAGTTAAGGAATTTAGCGCTTTTCTATGTATGGGAATTTGCAAGATTCTGGGCTCACTGAAATCATTCCTTTGACATACACCTCAGCTATCTGGGACCAGTATCTTATGTTTTCATATCCTGAGTTTCCTAAGGGCTCACCATGGGGAATGGCTGCAGGCTGGTGGCTACTAGATGGCAGGTATTTTTTCCTTCTTGAGTTTCCTCAGGATTCACTAGCTCATGTTGAAGGGCTGAAATTGCTGATGACTGTGACATGCTTTGTTTATATGGCAGGCAATATTCCATTTATCAGTAGCAAATCAGAAAAACTTGAAACAATATTTTCACTGACTAGATGCAAACATGTCGTGAATGCCTCTATCTAATGGAGAAGCTAGGTCAACAGTGTGGTCAGATTCAGATCAAGAAGACAGAGCTCTGTTGGCCCTGGGAACCATATATCATGGACAGGCACCCACTCCCCAAAGCAGGGAACTTTATTCATGCATTGAAGTTCAGCCAAACAATATTAGCCAAACTGCCAAGGGACTTGTAGGGTTCAAAATCACAGATGAGTGCAAGAAGATTGTAAAGCACTGAAAGGGTCTTGATCTGAAATCTCTAAAAAGTTATCATCAAGACTTCCTTTTTATAAAGCTTACATTGAAAAGCAATGATATGTGTAGAGTGCAAATTAAGTGTGGCTTAGAAACTAAGACAAGGGAAAGATAAAGTTCACACTAAGTGAAGAAGAAAAGAAGAGTAGACTGGTCTCAGTACTGAGGGCTACTTTTTTTCTTAACACTTCTGGTAACAACAAAAAAGGGAGCCTTCAAACTATGGTAGTAAAAATGCTATACTTTCTCACCACAGCTGCTTACAGGAGTATGCCTTCCTTAAGCACAAGAAAGTTCCGTCTTGACTAGCATGATCATCAGAAAAGAATTGTAGCCAGTAGTCATTTAAAATTATTATTAGAAGAAACAAAATGAGAAATAATTTGATATAATTAATGAAGACATGCTAGAAATATACACCAACAAAAATAGATTATAAGCATTCAAAAAATTAATTGAAACACTAAAATGAATTCATTAATTCGTAATGATATTTTAAAAAAAACCTCAGATGTCACTTTGGAGAATGTCATGAAACCAAGTCATTTTTTCTGAACATTGGTAAATAAAGGAAAAAAATACACATTTATCCTGTATTCCATACAACACCTCAGATTTGACAAATAGTTGAAACAACATTCTTCTATATTGTAAAATTCCAATTAATAAATGAAGAAGGAATACTAGAAATAAAATTTATTTTGAAAACACTAAGGATATAATGAATCTAAGCAACAATCACTTATGACTACTGAAAAATTGAAAAGCTCAATAGTCACTCTATAATGGATGAAACTATCATAGCTGAACCCACCAAACAGTTTCATAGACAAGTTGCAACTATGCGTTTTATAACTCCTGATTTATGCAATTGGAAATACACAACAAATATAAATTATTCTTGTCCAAAATAACAATGTCCTCTATATTTAACTACTAGTTTATAAAAAATACAGGGGATAGATGAACCTTTCAAATCAAACTATGGGATGCAATCAGCAAAATACAAAATGTGAAATGATTCACATTGAAAGGTGATCTAGTTTCTTTAGTAAATGGGAAAAAATAAGTTGCACAGAAGAAAAGACAGAGATCTGTATTATCGAGTCATAAGAGACATATCAACAATGTGTGGACCCTGTTTTGGGTCACGGTTTGTACAGGCCAACTTTTAAAACCATTTAAGATACATTCCAAGAAATTACAATTTTTAATGACAATCACAGTAGTAAGATATTTCCTTGGTAATTTTAATATATTAATTAAAGAATAAATTTTACTATTCCTTTATGTTGCCTGACAGAGGAAAGTCAATTCTTTGGATATTCTACAGATTCATGTCAGCTTTGCCATAAGTAACCTTACATAAACATAATAACCTTCTGGATCTCAAATTTCTCATGTTTAAAATGAATGTTTGGAGGGGCTTCCTAGGTGGCACAGTGGTTGAGAATCTGTCTGCCAATGAAGGGGACACGGCTTCGATCCCTGCTCCAGGAAGATCCCACATGCCGTGGAGCAACTAAGCCCGTGCACCACAACTAATGAGCCTTCATTTTAGTGCCCATGAGCCACAACTACTGAGCCCATGTGCTGCAACTAGTGAAGCCCACATGCCTAGAGGCCATGCTCCACAATGAGAGAAGCCATGGCAATGAGGAGCCCGCGCACCACAACAAAGAGTATCCCTTGCTCACCGCAAATAAAAAGAAAGCCCAAGCACAGCAAAAAAGACCCAACACAGCCAATAAAATAAATAAGTAAATAAATAAATAAATATATTAAATAAATAAATAAATAAAATGAGTGTTTGGAGCAGGTTATCTATAGTAGTTCTTTTCAAACTTTGTTTTTTATTTTTAAGAACTTTTATTGAGATACAGTTGCATACAATAAACTGCATATATTTAAAGTGTAAAATTTGATATTGGTTTTCTTAATAGTAATGTATAAATGGCAATCCCAATCTCCCAATTCATTCCCCCCAATCCTCCCCACTTTGCTCCTTGGCTTCCATATGTTTGATCTCTACATCTATGTTTCTATTTCTGCCTTGCAAACCAGTTGATTTGTACCATTTTTCTATATTCCGCCTATATGTGTTAATATATGATATTTGTTTTTCTCTTTCTGACTCAATTCACTCTGTATGACAGTCTCTAGGTCCATCCATGTCTCTACAAATGCCCCAATTTCTTTGCTTTTAACAGCTGAGTAATATCCCATTGTATACGTGTACCACATCTTTTTTATCCATTCCTTTATTGATGGACACTTAGGTTGCTTCCATGTCCTGGCTATTGTAAATAGTGCTGCAATGAACATTGGGGTGCATGTTCAAACTTTGTTTTTTCATGGCTACCTACTAAATAAAAGAGTCACTCTATACCCACAAATACACACATATATACTCACATAATGTAAACAACAATACTGTATAACAAAAATAAACATTTTGTGAAATAGCATTTATACTTGCTATATGTACTATATTTCCTATCTTTTTATTCAACTTCATTTCTTTATAAAAATGATTTCCATCCTGATATACATTGTTTTCCCCCTGACCTAGTGAATTTAGAACCTGAGACTAAGTGCTAACAATTACATTTTCCCCAACTCTTAAAATTTGTAAATGTTCAGTTGTAGTGTTAATATTTTATGTATTTTTCAGTCAAATGAGTTTAAAAATATTCAGAAGTGGCAGAATAGGTATCAAAATAATAAAAATAAAGAAAAAATTAGATCCATTGCTGAAGATTTTAATACATCACAGAATTAATTGTAGAAAATAACTTAGGCAAAAATGCCTGTATTTCAAAATCAGGGGGAAAATAGAACTGGTAAACAAAATCTAACTGTTTGTTTGGAAAACATTAAGATAATTAACTCACCATTGACACAATAAAACTGTGAACACTACACCAAATAAAATATTTAGAAATAAAAATAAACATGGAAATCAATACAAATCTATTTTGCAATTATTTTGAAAAACAATGTGGCTTTATAAGTACTGAAATGTATAATTCTTAGAGAAATAAAAACTATCAAATTGAAACAAGATATCAAGAAGTTGAACAAATTAATTCAGGAAAAGACAAATGGAAATTGATAAATTACTAAAAGTGCAAATGAAGGAATTTATAAGCATGTGAGAAATTGTCTTAAACTTTCTAAGAATAATTGTTCTTTTATTACTCAAATCTGATCCTAAATAGTAGGAAGGATGAAATGTCTCCCAAATACAGCAGTAATCCTAAAACCTGACGATGACAGCAATAAAAGCAAAACTATAGTCCAATGTTTTCTTAGACATGAAAAATGCAACCGTCTAATAAGGTTAGAGAAAACCACAGTTAGGAACCCTGTATTGAAGGCTTTACTTCAGGAAAGTAAAGCAACTAGCTTGATATAAGGGAAAACTTAAATCACAATATTATACATCAACATGATTAGTCAAGATAAGTATATAAGTTTTGTAATGCCATTTAACAACTCTCCTTTAATTAATTTAATATTATTGTATTTCTTATTACATAGCTAAGAAACAGGAAAAAAATTATATAACCATAATCTCACTATCCAGAGATAGATACAATAAATGAGTGTGTGCTATATTCTTCCATACGTTTTTATCTATAGTATGTAACATATAATACTATACACAGTGTATCATTATGCCCTGCATCTTCCATTTGCCCACCAGTGTCCTTTTATTGTTCTGCATCCTGCTGTCTAAAGCTGGGAGATCAGCTGTGGGGAGGAGAGTGAGGTGAAGAAATCGGTTACACTGATTTCCTCCCTGTATGGGCTTGGTTGTGTTGCACCATCCTTGGTCACTTCTCCTCTCAAGGTGGTCTGCTCTACATGACTCAGTTTCTTCAAGGGTTCAGATTATTTATTTGCTAATATTTCTTCATCATGAATTACCCAAGTTAGAAGCTGAAAATGATAAATACTTAACTCACAATTTATGTGAATCAGGAATCCAGGATTGGTTTACATGGGTGTCTCCAGCTCAGAGTCTCTCAGGAGGTTGCAGCCAAGCTATTGGCCAGGACTTCAGTCATTGAGACTTAAATTGTGGCTGAAAAATCCTCTGCCAAGTTCTCTCTTGTGGTTGCTGTCAGCCTTCAGCTCCTCGCCAGCTGTCGCCAGTTCCTCAGCATGCCATGTGGGCCTCTCCGTAAGGCTGCTCGTAACAGGGCAGTTTTCTCCCCCCAAATCATGTGAAGAGAGAAAGAGAGAGAGAGAGCAAGTAAGAGCCAAGATGAAAGCCACAGTCTTGTCAAATCTAATCTTTGATGTGACATCTCCTTGCTTCTTCTGTATTCATTCAAGTGAGCCACAAAGTACAGCCCACATTCATGGGGAAAGGGATTAATTACACAGGGTGTGAATACCAGGGGGTAAGTTTTATCAGGGGTTATTTCAGAGGCTGGCTACCATTGTGTCTCTTTACATCCCACCAGGACAGTGGGTAGTGACTGCTCAGATGATGCCATCCCTGGTTTCCTGTACTATTTCTCCTGCTTCAGCTACATTTCATATTTTTTAAAATTAAACTCTTTTGTGTTATTCAAATAGGAGGTGCCATCTATTTCCTGGTGGATCCTGACTGATAGAGCAATAGATGGTATTTATACATGAGAATTTCATGTAGGATCTTGCATTTTATTAAACATATACATAGAGTTTTATAAAAATAGGCTAATGAGATAAACTTATAAACTGTTTATTAAAACTGTTTTTAAGTTTATAAGTTAATTTCACTTAACTACATATTATGAACTTTTTACACATCAATTAATAGTCTTCATATCATTAAATAGAAGGATGATATTGCATAGATTTTCAGTTATTAATGATTTAATTAAAATTGTTATTGAAATATGGTTCATTTACAATCTCATGTTAGTTTCAGGTGTACAGCAAAATGATTCAGTTATACACACATATATATATATTTATTCCTTTTTTACATTCTCTTACATTTTAGGTTATTACAAGATATTGAATATAGGTCTCTAGGGTGCTATACAGTAGGTCCTTGTTGATTAGCTATTTGATATATAGTAGAGTGTGTAGTTTAATCCCAAACTCCTAACTTATCCCTCCCCTCTTACCTTTTTATTTTCTATGTCTGTGAGTCTCTGTTTTCTAAATAAATTCATTTGTATCATTTTTTTAGATTCCACATGTAAGTAATATCACATATTTGTCTTTGTCTGACATTTCGCTTAATGATAATGTCTAGGTCCATCCATGTTGCTGCAAATGGCATTATTTCATTCTTTTTATGACTGAGTAATATGCCATTGTGTATACCTACTGCATCTTCTTTATTCATTTATCTGTGGATGGACATTTAGGCTGCTTCCATGTCTTGGCTTGTTGTTAACAGCACTGCTATGAATATGGGGGTGCGTGTATGTTTCCGAGTTATGGTTTTCTCTGCATGTATGCTCATGAGTGGGATTACTGGATCATGTGGTAGCTCTATTTTTAGTTTCTTAAGGAACTTCCATGCTGTTCTCCATAGTGGCTGTGTCAATTTTCATTGGAGAGTTCTTTTTTATCCACACCCTCTCCAGCATTTGTTATTTGTAGACTTTTTGATGATGGCCATTCAGACTGGTGTGAGGTGATAACTCATTGTACTTTTGCTTTGCATTTCTCTAATAACTAGTGATGTTGAGCAACTTTCCATGTGCCCTTTGGTCATCTATATGTCTTCATCGAGAAATGTCTATTGAGACATTCTGCCCATTTTTTAACTTTTTATTTTTTTTATATTAAGCTGTATGAGCTGTTTGTATATTTTGTATCAGGTATTAATTTAACCAATTCCTTCTATTGGACATCTAATTTTTTTCCAGATTTTTCTCTTATATTAAGTAAAACACTTATCTGGTAAATATGGAAGTGAAATTTCTGGGTCAGAAGGTACATGTATATTTAAAGCTTATGATATGTAGAACCAAATTGCTTTGATAAAAAAGACTTTTCTAATATACATTTCAATTAATAAACAGTAAGAATGGTTGTTTTCATGTATTATTTATGGTATTTACATATTATCCTTCTTTAATATTTATCACTGATAATTCAAACATTATTGTTTTAATTATTTGATCTTAATTTTATTATGAGGTTGAACAATTTTCATAGAAGATATTTATGTCTTGTATGTTCATAAATTATATGTAGTTTATTTTTATTAATTTGCAAGTTTTTGTTTACTGAAGATATTGTCTTTGTCATATAATATGTTCCTCCAGGTTTCACTTTATCTTTTCTCTTAATTTTATGTGTCTCTGTCAAACTGTCTTTGAAGTTCAAATCTGTTAATCTGTCATTTATAGTTTTCATACCTTTATATCTCTATTTCAAACTTAACTTTTGTTCTTCACAAAATTATAAAAACATTTACTTACATTTTCTTCTAGTATGTTTTTCATTTAATTTAGGGAAATTAAACCTTTAAGGTTGGTCTTTACTTAAAATTATCACTAACTACCCTGTTGCTGATGCTAGAGATTTGGGAGCTTTTGAGAAAACTTAATTTTCCCACATCTCTCATTTCCCACATCTCATAAAGGTCAGATATATTTAGATCTGCAGTGTTTTTGTTTTGTTTTGTTTTTGTTTGTTTTTTAGTAGAGATTATGTCATATAAAAAGCTAATGTGAAATGACTTTTTGACTTGTGTGGACTTTTAGCATGAGGGATAAACATTTATTATGTTAAAACACTGAAATATCTTGTTGGTTGTTACTGTCACATAACCTTTTCTATTATAATTACAGCAATTTAATCAAAAGGGCAATTTATTTTATTTTTTTATTTTTTTTGGTGTATTTATTTATTTATTTTTAGGGTTTTTTTTTCTTTTTTTTAAATTTATTTATTATTTTTGGGGGGTACACCAAGTTCAATCATCTGTTTTTATACACATATCTCCATATTCCCTCCCTCCCTCGAGTCCCCCCCCACCCTCCCTTGTTTCCTGCCCACCCTCCCTGTCCCAGTCCTCCAAAGCATCTTCCATCCTCGAGTTGAACTCCCTTTGTTATACAACAACTTCCCACTGGCTATCTGTTTTACAGTTGGTAGTATATATGTGTCTGTGCCACTCTCTCACTTCCTCTCAGCTTCCCCTTCACCCCCCGCCCCCTCCCAAACCTCGAGTTCTCCAGTCCATTCTCTGCACCTGCGTCCTTGTTCTTATTGAGTTCATCAGTACCATTTTTAGATTCCGTATATGTGAGTTAGCATACAATATTTGTCTTTCTCTTTCTGACTTACTTCACTCTGTATGACAGACTGTAGGTCTATCCACCTCATTACATATAACTCCATCTCATTCTTTTTTATAGCTGAGTAATATTCCATTGTATATATATATGCCACATCTTCTTTATCCATTCATTTGTTGATGGGCATTTCGGTTGCTTCCATGTCCTGGCTATTGCAAATAGTGCTGCAATAAACATTATGGTACATGTTTCTTTTGGGATTATGGTTTTCTTTGGGTATATGCCCAGTAGTGGGATTACTGGATCATATGGTAGTTCTATTTGTAGTTTTTTAATGAACCTCCAAATTGTTTTCCATAGTGGCTGTACCAACTTACATTCCCACCAACAGTGCAGGAGAGTTCCTCAAAGGGCAATTTAAAACAAAGCTTCCTTAAATGTTCACATAAGAAAATGGGGATTTGTTTCCAAATATTTTTAGGAATGTAAAACATGATTGATTAATCAAAACTCTGCAGGCTACTAATATATCAAAATGAATGTCATATCTTCCACTGAAGCAGACTGCCAAGTGAAAACCTTAAGGAACATTAAGATTAATTTTATATGTTTGTCAATCAACTCTATAAATAGTCATATAGTGAGACAGTATAATTAGTTATTTTTGGCACTCTACAGGGTACTGAATTCATAACTTGCAGCTAAAGTCTGTTCACAGATATTCTGTATGTAAGGTGAAGTTCATCTTTCCTGTTGCGTGTTCACACCACCCATGTGAGACACTGGGTTCCTGCTGAGGGCAAAGAATTTCCTATCTATCACCAACAGAGAAAATTCTTCTCCTCTATTTCAGTGAAACATGAAAATAAAGTTCATATTTGCCATACAGAACAGGAACAGATTTAGAAGAACAAGCAGGTTTTTCTCAGAAAGATCTCTGAGTTTAGTTGCTAGCATGGCTATCAAGTAGCTTGGGTCTCCTGTGTGGCTGGTTGCTGCTGATTTAAATGGTCATGATAGTAAGGCTGCAGTGCTGGGTAATGTTATGTCAGGAATACAGATATGATAAGAGTATCTAAAATACTCGGGCCTAAACCAAGAATCAACATGATGACTGGGGACAGCAGTGTTTAATTTTCATATCTACTTGTAAACATGAAATCAGGGTAGATTTCTTATTTTTTTAAGTCTCTGATAAATAGCAATTCAATCTAGTTAGTTTTCATTATACAATTACTTTCCTGATGGAGTATCTGAAAACTAGAGAGAATTAGCATCTGATAGTAGTAACAAAGAAAGAAACTACTAATTAAGTTATCCTGTTTCATTTAATAAATCATGCTTTAAGAAAAATGCAATAATGTGAAAATATTACCTTATATGGTCCCAAATGACTCTATGAGTAGCTTAGATATTGTTAGTTTAGGTGAATTTTGCTGTGATTATATTTTGCTAAGATAATTGATCTAGCTGTTTATAGATACTCCCCCCATAGTAAAACTGTCCTATATAAATAAAATTCTAGCCACATGTATAGTATTATAATTTTAAATATTCCATTAGCCATACTAAAAACATGTAAAAAGTAGGTGAAGTTAATTTTAATGCATCTAAGTTAATTATTTATATATCTAAAATTCTATTTTAATACTTAATATAAAACTATTAGTTATATATTTTATTATTAATTTGAAAAGTTTTGGGGGTGGAGATCCATTGTATGTTTTACAACTATAGCACAGCTCAATTTGGACAGGCTACATTTCATGTGCTCAATAACCACACATGTCCTACCTTATTGGACAGTACAACCCCATCTTATCCTTTATTTTATTCCTTTATTAATCCATCCTAGTCACTCTAAACCAATTTTTTTTTCTGCATTTCCCTGTATGCCATCAATAGGTTTCTTGTACAGCTGCCTCGGTCCACAGTTTTTATTGGAATATTTATTTATTATTTTTAAAAATGTACTTCTAGCGTTACTGAAGAATTAATATGCAATAAACTGAACAAAGTTATAATTTGATGTTTTGATATATTTATATACCAGAGAAACCATCACAAAGATCAATATCTCCCCCCATATCATGCCTTCATAACCATTTGTAATCTCACTGTATGTGCCTTTCCCAGTTTCTCCTCTCCAGGCTCTGCCTCCTGTTAGTACACATTACTTGTGTTTTCTAAAGTGTTATGTAAGTGGAAACATTTTTATGTACTTGGTTTTTGTCTTTCTTATTTTGGATTAATTGAGTACATTTTACACTTCTACTTTATATTATTTTGGCTTACCAGTTGTAATGTACTTTTGTTATTATTGTGATTGATATTGGTTTGCAGTATATATCTTTAAATTTCAGTGATATATCACTTCATGTATACTTTAAGAAAGTTACAGTACACTTCCATTTCTTCTTTCTTACCTTTACACTCTTGTTGTAACAGGCACCAAAGCACTGATATTATTTTGTTTAAATATTTATTTTTAGAACGATTTCAATAAGAAGAACAGAATTACATATGTTACACCATGTCTTTGCCATTTTTGTGCTCTTCATTTCTTTGGATATATCTGTAGTTCATTTAGTATCATTTAGATTCAACCTGGAGTGTCTTTTACATTTCTGTAGTGCTAGCCTACTGATAGTGAATTCTTTTGGAACATATTTTTATTTCACCTTTGTTTCTGAACGATATGAGTGTGAAATTCTTAGCTAGCATTTATTTATTTCATTGGTTTAATAATGTTGTTCCAGTGTCTTCTTGCTTGAACCAAATTTGTGGACATTCTTGTATTTGTTCTAAAGTATGCAATATATCTTTTCTCTGGCTGCTATTAAAATGTTCCTCTTTATCCCTGGTTTTGAGCAATTAAATTATGATATTCTTTGATCAATTTTCTTCACGTTTCTTGTGCTTGGGATTTGTTGAGCTTCTTGTATTCATGGACTTACATTTTTCATCGAATTTAGAAATTTTTGGCCATTATCTCTTCAAATGTTTTTTCCTCACTAATGTCCTAAGTACCCCTCCACTCCCATATACTTCCCCTCAAGAAAGAGTTGCTAAGTGGATTTATCTCTTTTAAGACATTCACTTATTGGACTGCATTACTCAGGAGAGTAGGACATATGTATATAGAACCTAGGATTCTCTGTGTCTTCCCCTCCCTCCCTCCCCCTACCCACTCTCTTTCACTTTCTTTTTTCTCATCTTTGTGCAATATGTTGTTCTCATCCACAGGTGGTCAGTTAGTGATAAGTCTGGGACTTTCCTTCTAGGAGAAAATCTGCTTGGGTCTTGAGCCTAAATTATTGATCCAACTCAGTTTCACCAGTATTCTTCTTTTAGGAGTTACTGCCATTCATTTTACAATATTATGGTAGTTTGATTTCATATTTAATATTGTCTTTAGTGTGTATAACTTTGTTGGCTATCTTGTGTGTAAGAAATAAACCATATTTGAGAATTACTGATATTTCCAGGTAAATATCAGTGAAACTCAATCAACACCTCAAGGAGAGGTTAAAGCATCAATAGAAAGTAAGGGAGAATGAAAAAGTATATTAAATTTGGAACACTGAATTTACATTTTATGTTTGAGAAAAGGAACATGTGGAGAGTTATTTGAAACAAAATTAGAGTTATTGAGAAAGTATTAATTTTAGTAATTTTATTCATGTTACAAGAACTATTAAATTAGTATCATGGTAAGGATATTATATAATTCAGATGAGAAATAATGATGAAAATAATAAAAGCAATAGCAGTGAAAATGCTTTTAAAAAGGGGCACTATATGAGATATAACAGATATTAATGAATTAAAATTTTCAAGATTGATTTGTGTGAACAGTGACAGAGGAAAATGGTCTAGAATAATGCTCAGCTTACTGGCTTGGACATATGGGTGTATGTTGATACCACTGATGGTCAGAGCTGGTCCATAACTACTAGGTAACATTTGTGTGTGCTCCAGAGTCAGGTGGGTGTACAAAGATTTGTGTGCAATTTTTATTTGTTAGCTTTATAATATCCATTTGATTCCCCCTTAAGAAAACATATTATAATGTAAGTGAATAAGAGGATTTTTATTATAAGGATTTACTTGAATCTCTTCTAAACAATTTGTAAATTTTAGTATTTTATTGGTAACAAATTATTTGTGACATTTTTTGCAGCTTATGAAAACGGACCAACATGTTATTTCACAACCAAATTAGAAGTTATCGTCGCCTCATTTGTCTCTTTACCTCCAGCCTAAGTTGATTCAGGACAGAACTGTAATGTGGCCAGATTTATCATCTTAAAATGCTGATAATGTATCTTTCTGTTGGATTTTAAGGCCAATAGATTGAAATAATAACTTACATAGGTATCTGTGCACCTTTGAAATATCCTCAGTCTACAATTATAGACTCATTTTAGGACATCTTCTTCTCATGTGATATTTTCAATATATTACAGATCCCTTTGCAACTCCATTCCTTTGCAGATGCTCTTGCTTTTGACTGGAATAACCCATCCTACTCCTTTAGTTGCTCTTATACTTAAAAATATCTACTCAGTTCCCCTCAAATATCATCTCCTTAAGGAAATCTGTAATTTCCTTAATGAGAATGAAATGCTTAACAATTAACTGTTCACATTTACACACCAACACATATTAAAATATGCTCAAATTATTAAAATACACAGCAGCACATTAAATTGTAATTTATCTGTTTCAACCTGTATCTTGTGATCGAAAATTTGAACTTCTTGAAAAGAATCTGAATTTTATTCATCATTACAATTCAGTCATTTTAACTGTCAGGTTCAACATAGGATCAAAAAATTAATGAGTGGGTGAAATACAGTAGGAATTGAAGATGTTATAATTGTCTGTATAATTTTTGATGCTTTGGGCTACTATATTTATGAATTAGTGAGGAGTGTCCAAGTACCCAATGATAATCATCAGTTCACTCTATTTCTTTTTACTTCTGTCAGTTTTTATATTTTGGCACTCTGGTTATTAGTTCTAATGTGCTTTGAATTGCTATGTCTTCTAGAGTCATTGGCTTTGGACCTTTTATAGTTTTGAAATATGTCTTCCTGTCAAAGTGTACTTTCTCTGATAGTAATTTCAACTTTCTTATGATTTGAGTTTGCATTGCATATTTTTCCCTTGTACTTAACCTCCACATCATTTCACATACATTTAATTAATATTTAAATATTTTTCTTACAAACTTCATAGAGTTAAAACAATATTTTAACCATTTTGACACTTTCTGTCTGTTAATCCAAGTGCTTATTCTTGTTATATTCAATATAACTGATGATATGGTTTGTCTTGTTTACTCTCCAGCTTTTGTTTTGTATTGCCTTTGTATTCTTTGTTCTATTGGCTTTTAGATATAGCTATGTGATGTGTGAAATAACTTTATGTAAAAGATGCCTCATCCTTCCCTGTAAGACAACATAAATATCTTTAGTGCTTGAAATTGCAGACAATTTCCTGACCAAAATATTCTTTTGATTATAAACACACTTCTCCCAAATCACTCATAAACATGTCTCCAAAGAGGTGAAAAGCATATCTTAACTCAAAAGCCTGAAAAATTGTAAACATGTAAGTGCATATACTGATAAACAGTAAGTTGTTTGTGAGAGCTTATTTGCTGGTGCTGAGATAACAAGTGGCTTCCTTGTCCAAAAGAGATAAGTGTCTGCTGTAACCTCAAAGTTATAGATGACTTACAAAACCTGTGATTTAATGTATGAGGTGATTTTGAGTATAACCAATTACAAAATGGATGATACAATTGTGAGTTAATAGAAGGGTTTATTAGTGCCCAAGCATTTCAGCGAGCATTCAAACTCTGACACCAGATCATATTCAGCATTGATTAGGCATGGACTCCCTGAGTATCTCTCAAGTGCACTAAATAGACTGAATAAAAACCATTAGATGACTGCAACCACTGATGCAGATACAGGTGACCCACCTACAAGCAGAGGTCTCTAGACCCACCAGATATGATCAACTAGCAAAAAGGGAGACTTGCAGGTTAGGCAGCACGTGCACTCTCGCCCTTCCCCTTTTCTCATTTGCAATTGACATATGGCTTATTGAACAGTTTATTTAAGCTAAGTGTTAGTGTGTTGAGTGTAATTTTTTCTCAGTACTGCTTTCTCAGAAACACCTTGAAACCAAGGTTCGATTTTGATTTTCAGATGCTCTTACTCAGAATAAAATGACCTTATTTATATACCTATTTTTTAAAATGTTGCACACACTCTAGCCATAATGATATGCATCCTTAACCTATTGCTCTTATCCTAGAATTAATATTTTACCACTTCAAATATAATGTAAGGCATTTCCATTTGTTTTCTCCCAATCTTTGTGCTAGCATGCTAAATATTTTACATCTATTTCATGAACACCATATACATTTTTTTATCACTGCTTCAATTATATTTTTAAAATGTAAATATTTATGGTATAACATATACATTAAGACTTTGAAGATAAGAACAGAGAAAAATAGTTTTTTTTTTTTTTTTATATTTACCCATATCATATATCTGATATTTTCCCTCCCTTCCTGTAGACTAAAGTTTCCACCTGGTATCTTTCCCTTAAGCTTGAATAACTCTGCCAATATTTTTGCAGAGAAGATCTGCTGGTGATAAAATCTCTCAGCTTTCACTTATCTACAAATTTTTTTATGGTGCACTTATTTTGAAGGAAGGTTTCACTGAATATAAAATTCTAGACTTAGTCTTTTTTTAAAAAAAGAACTTTAAAGATGTCATTCCACTGTATTCTGCTTAGCATTGCCTTTAAAGAGAAGTCAACCCTCATTTTCATTATTGTTCATCTTATTGTATTTTTCCCCTCTGGCTTCTCTAAAACCTTTCTTTGGTTTTAAGGAATTTGATTGTTATATGTCAACATGTGGTTTTCTTTAGATGAATTTTATTTGGAATTAATTGAACTTCTTTGATCTATACTAACTGCTTTTGATCAAATTTGGAACATATCTGTCCCAAACAATCTTTATTTAAACAACCTGCATTGCTAGACATTTTCACATTATCTCATGAGTCATGGTGGTGTGTTTTCAGGCAATCTGATCTCAGTACTCTTACTCCTAATTAGTATTTCTAATTTTTTGTGGCATATATATAGTGTTTTGTAAAATAATTATTACATAATTTAAAAATTTATTCTATTGGTCTGTAGGCTCACTGAGGGTGGGGGATTGCATCTTCTTTCTTTTAATCAAAGTTGTTTTTAAACTCTTAGTACTCTATAAAAACTTGAATGACTGATCAGGTGGGTTTTGAGATTAAAAGTCACACAAATTCTGACAGCAAATTTTCTAGTTTTAAAATAAAAAACAGCAGCTAAAAAAGTAAAAATCATATTACATAATAAACTTAGAAATTACATGTCAAAATTACTTTCTTCTGAAGTTATACATAAATTAAAATGGTAACTATTAACACTTTCTAAACCATTATACAATAGAGACCCAGGGAGGAGATTTCCCCTCAAAGGATACTGTAAATAATGGGGATTTTTTCTCAAATGAATCACATTTGCCACAGTGATCTATGGTTTATACCCTCATGTCAGGTAGGGTCTCCATAGGATTAAAAGACTTACTGAAAATATAGTCATTCATTGACCACCAGTCATGAAACTCAGAATGCACCACCTGGAGTTTGTTCTAAGTTATACAACTTGACACTAACCTCAAGATATATTAAAGTGACTGTCAGAGGTTTGCCACTTTGAGTAAGTGCACTATTAGGGTGTACAGATAACAACAGTGATGTATTGGTATGAAATCAAACTGGGAAATACTCCCCTTTTTTTCTTCCTGTTTTTGATTCTTGAGTTTTCTTTTTGATACAAACATATTTTCTTTAACATGGATTGATTACATGCAATATAAAAATGAATCCTCTTAATACCAGGCTTATATTATTTTTGTGCATTTATTAACAATGCAACAAATTCAACATTTATAGCATAAGCTTACATTTATTCTGTAAATTATAGTATCAGATTCAAATCTTACAAATATTGAGGATGTTTTTTCACAAATTGTATCTCTCTGGGGGAATCATGAAAAATAGATAATGATGTAATATAGTCTGCTCATCTGACATTTAAAAACATAATAGGAAAATTAAAGTTAAATGTATACATTGATTAAGAATGGGAACAGAGAAGGTCTTGGGTACATATTTTGTTTGTTGTCTAAAAGCTACTTGAGGGTTTAAACTATAAATTCTCCAAGAAAGCTTCCTTTTATCTCTGTAGGAACTCAGCTCCTTATGATAAATTGAGAATTATTCTACCAGGAATTTTGAGATTCTCTGCACCCTGAAATATTTTTTAACTTTGGTTTAACATATTAGCACAAGTGAATCTATATGAGAAATACTGAAAAATACTGGTATATTTCCTTTATAGTACTTATTCCTCTCAAATTATCTTCCTTATTTGCTTATTTCATTCATCTTACTGCCAACTAGAATATAAACACAATGATACAAACATATTTTATTATTTTTAATTAATATCTCTGAACTTGAAGTAGCTCTTGCAAAAAAAAGAATTTAAAATTATATATTAAATATATAATGAATGAATAAACAAAACGATTGGCACTAATTGATTTCTTTTTAAAAGGGAGTAACTTTCTAAATCTTCATTATTATATTACTCATGGAATACTTGCTCCTCAGGAAAAAAAAAAGAAAAACATAATGATCATACTTTTTTTGTTTGTTTGTTTTGGTGGTGGTGGTGAGAGGGACATAAGAGGATGTAGGGAGAGTAAAATAACAAACAATATTTTTTATAGAAAGTAAAATTTTATTTACTTTTCTCATGAAGCTCAGTTCTTATTCTTCCTGTGTACATTGTTCATTGTGTTTACTGCTTATATATTTTCTAAGCATATGTTAATCCATAAGTCACTGAGATATTTAGTAAATTGGTATTACAGTGTATTTATCACATTGAATGTTATCATAGCTTCTTAAAAGCAAAAATTGCCATAAAATTAACACTATATATGTGTGTATATCTGTGTGTGTTTTGTGTATAATATATATTTAAAATTTTAAATTGCATATTTGAAATATATATGTAATTAAAATTTTAAAGTGCTAATAAGTGTTCTAACAGTGTTCATCTAGAGTCTAGAACCTGGGAGAAATGTGAAAAAAATCTGATTTGAATATTCTATGCTATATTCAAATATTTGATAAAAGAAAATGCTACTCTTTTTTTTCTCTTTTCTTGTTCCTTTTTTGGAGAGTGGGTGGGAGAAATAAATCTAATGCATGCAAATCATATCCTTAATCTCAGGACATTTTCCAAGTTTATTTACTAGTCCAAGAAATGTTTAAAGGGAGTGAGTTAAACCACTGCTTATTAGAGTCAGATGGCTTTGAGTTTTACCTCAAAGTTTGGCCTCACTTTACAATGTACTAGCTCTTCGGCTTTGGGAAAGTTTCATAGACTCTTTCAATTTCAATTTATTCAATGAGTAAAATGGAAATTACAATCACTACTTCAAAGAATTTTGATCTGATTAAATGATCTTATGCATATAATGTAAAGTAACTGATACAGATACTTAATAAATATTACCTAATATATATTAATATAATAACAACAATGGACTAGTGATTAAGCCAGGGACCAAATACCCAATAGTGAGTAGACAACAGTGGTCAGTATACCAACACAATTAATAGATTAGTTAACTCTTTTTGGCTGATTTTAGGCTGTATACCACCAAAGGGAGACAGCATTTGCAGAGTAATTCAATTATACTGTCCTTGCAAAGTTTAACAGAAAGGTCACCAATTGCTTATGGACATGTGGCTTGCAACAGATGAAATTTGGTGACAGGTGGCTTAATTCTCTAAATTCATGAAACTCAGAATATTCCACAAGCAACAGGTGATACAAACTCTTAGGCATAAGCAAGAAATAAAAACTTTGAGATCAAAGTTTCCATATATTATTACTAAACCTTGGAGCCATTTTATATTCAGCAAAATCATAAATAATATACAAATCCCTTGGATAAACTAAACAAAATTACTGCAGTAAAATACAACTGGAATCATAAATCTGTTACAAAGTCATACCATAGACATTATTATAAAACCTAAGTGCCTTGGTCCTACTCACATTATAATTTCCTTCATTTAATTCAATGTAACATTACAAAAGAAGTATGCATAGTTGTTTCTTAGCATAATTTCAAGTGCTAATATCCTAATTCAACATACTAAACAAAATTTCAGCTATGATGAAATAATCCTCATTTAAGATATATTTGATTGATTATATAATTGAATATTATATAGGTAAATTATAATTATATGGGTTTTGGTTACATTTTAATTATGAAACTATGTTGTAGGGATATAATATAAAGTGTGTAAACATTAGTGATATTTTATGGTAATCAACATATAAATTTAAGTCAGTCTATTACAAACTAAAATGGCTTCACAGGTGAATTCTACTAAACATTTAAAAAGAAGAGTGAACATCCATCCTTCTCAAGCCACTCCAAACACTGTGGAGGAAGAAATGCTTCCAAACTCATTCTATGAGGTCAGAATTATTCTCATACCAAAATCAGAGAAAGATATCAATCAAATAAAAAGTTACAGGCAAATATCACTGATGAACATAGATGCAAATATTCTCAATACAATATTAACAACCTAATTTAACAATATAGTAAAAGGATCATACTCCATGATCAAGTGGGATTTATTCCAGGGATGCAAGGATGTTTTGATATCCACAAATGAATCAATGTGATACATCACCTCAAAACTTGAAGAATAAAATGTATATGATCATCTCAATAAATGCAGAAAAAGGTCTTGACAAAATTCAACATCCATTCATGATAAAAACTCTCAACAAAGTTGCTATAGATGGAACATATCTCAACATAACAAAAGCAATTTATGACAAGCCCACAGCTAACATCATACTCAATGGTAAAACTCTGAAAGCATTTTCCCTAAAATCAGCAACAAGACAAGGATGTTGACACATCACTTTTATTCAACTCAATATTGCAAGTCCCAGCTACAGCAATCAGCCAAAATAAAAATAAAAATAAAAATAAAAGGAATCCAAATTGGAAAGGAAGAAGTAAAACTATCGCTGTTTGCAGATAACTTGATACTATACATAGAAAATCCTAATGACACCACCAAAAAACTACTAGAAATCATCAATGAACTTGGTAAAATTGTAGGATATAAAATTAATGAACAGGAATCAGTTACATTTCAATTCACTAGCAATAGACTATCAGAAAGACAAATTAAGAAAACAATCTCACTTACAATCATAGCAAAAGGAATAAAACACCTAAAAATAAATCTAACTAAGGAGGTAAAGACCTGTACTTGGAAAACTATAAGATTAAAGTAATTGAAGACTTCCCAGTTGACACAGTGGTTAAGAATCTGCTTGCTAATGCAGAGGACATGGGTTTAAGCCCTGGTTGGGGAAGATTCCACCTGCTGTGGGGCAACAAAACCTGTGTGCCACAACTACTGAGCCTGCACTCTAGAGCCCATGAGACACAACTACTGAGCCTGTGTGTCACAACTACTGAAGCCTGCATGCCTAGAGGCCATGCTGTGCAACAAGAGAAGCCACCACACTGAGAAATCCACTCATTGCAGTGAAGAGTAGCCCCTGCTCTCCACAACTAGAGAAAGCCTGTGCATAGCAACAAAGACCCAACACAGCCAAAAATAAAAATAAATAAATAAATAAATAAATAAATAAATAAATAAATTTATTAAAAAAAAAGAAATTGAAAAGGTCACAAAACAGAGGGAAATATACATGTTCATGGATTAGAATGATTAATATTGTTGAAACAACCTACTAAAGGCAATCTATAGGTTCAATGCAATCCCTATCAAAATATCAATGGCATTTTTCATAAACTAGAAAAATAATTCTAAAACTTGTATGAAAATGCAAAATACCCCAAATAGCCAAAAAATGTTATGAAAGAAGAACAAAACTGGAGCTGTCACATTCCCTGATTTCAAACTGCACTACAAGACTACAGGAATGAAAGTGGTATGGTACTGGTACCAAAAAAGTCATATAGATCAATGGAACAGAATAGAGAGCCTAGAAATAAACTCACACATGTATGTTAAATTAATCTACAACAAAGGATTCAAGAATGTCCAATGGAAAAAAGACTGCCTCTTCAATATTTGTGCTGGGAAACCTGGACTGTTACATGCAAAAGAATTAAACTGGATAACTTTCTCACAGAGTATACAAAAATAAACTCAAAATGGGCTAAAGACTTACATGTAAGACCTTAAATCATAACATTTGCAGAAGAAATTATAGGTAGTATGCTCTTTGACATTGGTCTTAGCAATATTTCTTTTTGATATGTTTCCTCAGGCAAGGGAATCAAAAAAAATACATAAATAGACAGATAAGACTATGTCAAACCAAAAATCTTTTGCACTGCAGAGAAGAAAACTATCAACAAAACAAAAGCCTTCCGACTGAATGGGAGATAAAATTTGCAAATAATATATCCAATAAGGGGTCAATATCCAAAATATACAAAGAACTCATACAACTCAATATCAAAAAACACAAACAACCTGATTAAAACATGGACAGAGGAACTGAATAAACATTTCTCCAAGGAAGACATTCAGCCATCAGAAACATGAAAAAATAGTTAATATCATTAATCATCAGGGAAATGCAAATCAAAACCACAATGAGATATCACCTTATACCTGTCAGAATGGCTATTATCAAAAGACAACATATAAGTGTGGAGAAAAGGGATCCTTCTGAACTTATGGTGGGAATGTAAATTGGTGCAGCCACTGTGAAAAACATCGTGGAGGTTCTTCAAAAAATTAGAAATGGAACTACCATATGATCCAGCAATTCCACTCCTGTGTATTTATCCTAAGAAAACAAAAACATTATTTTGAAAAGATATATGGACACCTATGTTCACTATAGCCAAAATATGGAAAAAACCTAAGTGCTCACCAATAAATGAATGGATAATGAAGATGTGCTCTCTCTCTTCCTCTCTCTCTCTCTCTCTTCCTCTCTCTCTCTCTCTCTTCCTCTCTCTCTCTCTCTCTCTCTCTCTATATATATATATATATATATATATATATATATATAAAATGGAATATTACTCAGCCATATAAGAGAATAAAATCTCATTATTTGTGACCTAGAGGGCAGTATGAGAAATGAAATGAGTTAGCCAAAGAAAGACAAAAAAAAAAAAAAAAAAAAGAAAGAAAAAGAAAGCCTTCCCTTATATGTGTAATTTAAAAAAGAAACCAAATGAGTAAACATAACTAAACAAAAATATATAGAGAGAGAACAAACAAGTGGTTGCTAGATGGGAGGGAGGCAGAGGGAGGACAGGGGAGTATTAAGAGGTACAAACTTTCAGTTAGGAAACAAACACATAGAGAAAGAGATCATATTACCAGAGGCAGATGAAGGTGAGGAAGAATTGGATGAAGATAGTCAAAAGGTACAAATTTCCAGTTGTAAGATAAACATGTACTAGAGACGTAATATACAAAGTGAGTAATATAATTAACACTGCTGTATGCTATATAAGAAAGTTGGTAAGAGAGTAAATTCTGAGTGTCATCAAAAGGAAATTTTGTTTTCTTATTTCTTTAAATTTTAATCTGTATAAGATGATGGATGTTCACTAAACTTATTGTGGCAATCATTTCTGGATGTAAGTCCAATCATTTACTGTGCACCTGAAGCTGATATATTGCTATATGTCAATTATATCTTAATAGCTGAAGAAAAATAAAAACAAAAACAAACGTTTAAGCTTGGGCTGAAGGAAATTTAAACTGTATACATGTCTGAGGCTAAAGCAATTTGTAAATGGTAGATGCAAACATATTTCTTTTATTATGGATCTTGTTGATGTCCAGAGTAGAAATCAGAAAGGAAAACTCACTACATTAAAGAGATCTCTTATGAGCTCTAGAAGGGTATATAGAGCAACATCCAAGAGGATTTGAACATAGAGAAATCAGATAAAACAGAATGTTCAACTTTCCATAGGAAAATTAACTTTAGTCTTGAAATACATCTTACTAAATATTTTGGAGACATGAATCACCACTGTTTAGCAGACATTACTTCAATCTACTTTCCCCGTCTTCTTAGCTCTCCCAAATACAGGGCTGACTGAATAGCTTAAACAGAGTTTTCTATTTGTAGTATCATATTAGCACCCTAAATGGGAAAGGTGTTGTTATTTTCTTTCTGTAATATATGCAATATCTTTAGGGAAAATAAACTGCCTTCTATAAGGATAATTGCAATGATCTCAATTTATAAGGGTGTATTAAATCACTTTTATAGGACATAGTATGCATCCAAGATACCAAAATTAAGCAAACTAGGATCCCCAAAACTTGGTATAACTCTGTGGACCTGTGCAAGCAAGTCTCCAATAGAATAATTTTTACTTTCTAACTTATTTTCTATTTCAATATTTCTGGCTGATCATCTAGACACTGAAGTTAGTAGGTACCATAACATGCATAAATAGATTAATATCAGAAGTGGTATACCAAATATGTCACAACTCAAAGCAATTCAAAATCTAAGTTCTAGCCATTTTGTAAACTCATTGAAAGAAAACTGCTAATGCCAGGAAAATTTCAAAATGTTCCAAGAGCATTTGTTGGTAAGTTAGTTAAATTAGCAATTTAGGTACATGTGTTCTACTCTTTACCAAATCCCCACTGCGATGACCAAGTGACATCAGTGTAGGAGAAAAACATGTAAGAATGCCGGGAACAATGAAAGGATACCATCTGCCTCACAGAAACTTTGAGATATGTCTGAGATTTAGGGCAGATGAGAACAGATTGGAAAAAGCACCCCCTACTGGACCAACTCAAAACTTTGTCTCCTGATATATCCGAGTTATTTTGGGAAATAAGTGGAGACTTCTACAGCCCTACAATTTACAAATTCTAAACTTTAATTTGTAGCCTAAAAAAAATGCATCCCCATTTAAAAAATTAATAAAGTAGACATTTAAAAATAATATAATTTCAGAAAAGTGATTTGATATGATAGAATAATTTTGAACAAGCCAATAACATGATACCTCTTAAAACGTTCTCCAAGTATTATCTCCGATGAAGGTGCTAGAATAATATTATTTTACTGGAAAGTTTATTTAAATGTTTGAGGAGTATAGTCCTTTTTATGTAAGTTATTATAGTACATAAAATATGTAAGTTTTCTAAGCTTCTTTCATAACTCTAGCATGATTATAATGCTAAAACTTGAAGATGGTACCATAAATAGATCTATAGATTAATCTTAACAAGGGGTGTATGTGTATATTTTTGAAATAAAATGTTTAACACAAGATAAAGCTATTTATATAAATAATACTCAAAAGCTAATAGAATTGATAACAATAATAAAAGGATGATATATCAAGCCATCTGTCCATATATTCTGTCCCAATGGAGAAAACCATATGATTTTCTTGATAATCTCTAACAAAAAGTTAACCAAAGTCAGCATTACTTCTTTCATGTTTTTTATATTGAATTATGTTTAATTGTTCATAGTTGGGATAGCTTTACTAAATGCAAGACTAGGACTAATTATATCATTTATCAACACTCAAAATTTTTGAGAAAGTCTAGCCAGTCACACTGGATAAAATAAAGATGTATGAACTGTTATAAAAAAAATGGAATGATAATAATCTCTAATGATATGATTATCTACTTAAAATGCCAAGTAATAAAAACTTAAAAAAAAAGAAAGAAAAAGTAATGGTGACATGGCCTATTAACAAATCACTATAAAACCAAATAGCTGTTCTATATGCTATCAATAACTACTTGGAAAACATGTAGTGAAAAAAGACTGTCACAATGGCAATATAAAACACAAAATACTAAAAATGAAACTAAAAATAAATGTGCTAGGCTTATATGTAAAGAAAATCAAGAAATTTTAATAAGTATAAATTAAAAAATCATTTCTGAAAGTAAGATAAAAATATAAAACATGCAAATTTTCCATTTAACAATTTATAAATTTAACATTGTTTAAACAAAATCTACAAAAGATTATTTGTTAATTTTATAAAGTGGATTTTTAATATATAAGGAAGAAGATGTATAAATAAATTGCTACACATTGTTTTAATCAAATGATGTGCTCATCAAAAATACCACAAACAAAATTAATTCAAATGTTAAAAACATATTTACAACATCTACAATGGGGAAGACTAATACCCTTTATATATAAAGAACTACTATTAAAAATCATAGAAAATGAATAAAGAGCAGTCGTTCCAAAATATGTATATATACATAAACTCACTGAAAGATTAATAGTAATATAAGACACCCACATGAAACAGTGCAGGGTTTCCAATTTTGCTCATTAATTGCCAAATTACCTTAATAATAGTGTAGGTGGAGAAATGTTAAGATAAACTTTTGAGGCTGTTTTTGAAAATAGGTATTATCAAGGCTTTGACTAAGAATGGGTGTCTATTATCACTAAAAATTTTGTTTTTAAATGACTGCTCTGCCTGTTACTAAATAGTAATTATAAACAAACAATTAATTTGAATTTGCCTCACTTTCCTTAACTATGCAATTTGGATAATAATGCCTAACTCACAGAATTTGGGAGATTAAAAAATCTTGAATTGCCTGGTAACATGAATATGAAGTAAAGAATAATTGTTCAATAAATTGTTAGTATCATTACTGTTACTCTTATTATCACTGTAGGTTTGTCTATAATCTAAGAACCTTCAAGTTAGCTTCAGAGTGTCTTTTTTTTTTTAATCTTCACTCCCATGTTTATTGCAGCATTATTCACAATAGCCAAGATATGGAAACAATCTAAGTATCCACTGAATGATGACTGGATAAAGAAGATGTGGTGTGTGTGTGTCTGTGTGTGTGTGTGTGTGTGCATATATTAAATGTATTTATATATTCCATATGTATAATGGAATGTTAGCCACAAAAAAAGAAATTGTGACATTTTCAACAATATGAATGGACCTTAAGGGCATTACACTAAGACAAATACTGTATGATGTCACTTACATGTGACCAGGAATAGAACCGGTGTGCCCTGCACTGGCAGGCTGATTCTATTTATTTGTTTGTTTGTTTGTTTGTTTATTTTATTGGCTGTGTTGGGTCTTTATTGCTGTGTGAGGGCTTTCTTTTTTAGTTGCTGTGAGTGGGGCTACTCTTCATTGTGGTGCACGGACTCCTCATTGCCTTGTCTTCTCTTGTTGCGGAGCACGGGCTCTAGGTGCATGGACTTCAGTAGCTGCAGCACATGGGCTCAATAGTTGTGGCTCATGAGCTCTAAAGTGCAGGCTCAATAGCTGTGGTGCATGGGCTTAGTTGCTCTGCAGCATGTGGGATCTTCCTAGAGCAGGGGTTGAACAAGTGTCTCCTGCACTGGCAGGCAGATTCTTAACCACTGCACCACCTAGGAAGCACTAGCAGGTGGATTCTTAATCAATGCACCACCAGGGAAGCCCCATCAATCTGTTTAAGGTTGGCTACTCTAGTACGGATGTAGTTGGTTGTATCTATCTGTTTTTGTTTTTTTGGGAATATAATTACTTTACACTCTTGTACCAGGATTTGAGGTACACCAAAGTCAATCAGCTCTATTTATATACATATCCGCATACTCCCTACCTCCCTTGACTCTCCCCCCCACCCCACCCCAGTCCCGGCTCTCTAAGGCATCACCCATCATTGAGTTGATCTCCCTTTGTTATACAGCAACTTCCCACTGACTATCTCTTTTACAGTTGGTAGTATATATATGTCTATGCTACTCTCTCACTTCATCCCAGATTCCCCTTCACCTCCCGCCCCCCCTCCAATCTCGTGTGCTCCAGTCCATTCTCTGAATCTGCATCCTTATTCTTGTCTTGTCACTAGGCTCATCAGTACCATTTTTTTTTTTTTCAGATTCCTTATATATGTGTTAGCACACAATATTTTTCTACTCTTTCTGGCTTACCTCACTCTGTATGAAAAACTCTAGGTCTATCCACCTCATTACGTAGAGATCCATCTCATTCCTTTTTATAGCTGAGTAATATTCCATTGTATATATGTGCCACATCTATTTTATCCATTCATCTGTTAATGGGCATTTAGGTTGCTTCCATGTCCTGGTTATTGTAAATAGTGCTGCAATGAATATTATGGTACATATTTCTTTTGGGATTATGGTTTTCTTTGGGTATATGTCCAGAAGTGGGATTAGTGGATCATAAGGTAGTTCTATTTGTAGTTTTTTAAGGAACCTCCAAACTATTTTCCATAGTGGCTGTACCAACTTACATTCCCATCAACAGTGCAGGCAAGTTCCCTTTTCTCCACAGCACCTCCAACATTTGTTGTTTCTAGATTTCTTGATGATGGCCATTCTGATCGGTGTGAGGTGATACCTCATTGTGTCTTTGACTTGCATTTCCCTAATGATTAGTGATGCTGAGCATCTTTTCATCTGTTTGTTGGCCATCTGGATGTCTTCTTTGGAGAAATGTCTATTTAGGTCTTCTGCCCATTTGTGGATTGGGTTATTTCCTTTTTTGGTATGAAGCTACATGAGCTGCTTGTATATTTTGGAGATTAATCCTTTGTCAGTTGCTTCATTGGCAAATATTTTCTCCCATTCTGAGGGTCATTGTCTTGTCTTGTTTTTGGTTTCTTTTGCTGTGCAAAAGCTTTTAAGTTTCATGAGGTCCCATTCATTTATTCTTGATTTTATTTCCATGATTCTAGGAGGTGGGTCAAAAAAGATCTTGCTTTGATGGATGTCATAGAGTGTTCTGCCTATGTTTTCCTCTAGGAGTTTTATAGTGTCTGGCCTTCCATGTAGGTTTTTAATCCATTTGGAGTTTATTTTTGTGTATGGTGTTAGGAAGTGCTCTGATTTCATTCTTTTACATGTTGCTGCCCAATTTTCCCAGTACCGCTTAATGAAGAGACTGTCTTTTTTCCATTCTATATTTTTGCCTACTTTGTCAAAGATAAGGTGTCCATATGTGTTTGGGCTTACTGCTGAATTCTCTATTCTATTCCATTGATCTTCCTTTTTATTTTTGTGCCAGTACCATACTGTCTTGATCACTATGGCCTTGTAGTATAGTTTGAAGTCAGGAAGCCTGATTCCACCAACTCCATTTTTCCTTCTCAAGATTGCTTTGGCTATTCGGGGTCTTTTGCATTTCCATACAAATTGAAAGATTTCTTGTTCTAGTTCTGTGAAAAATGCCATTGGTAATTTGAGAGGGGTTGCCTTGAATCTGTAAATTGCTTTGGGTAGTACAGTCATTTTCACAATGTTGATTCTTTCAATCTAAGAACATGATATGTCCCTCCATCTGTTTGTGTTGTCTTTGATTTCTTTAATCAGTGTCATATAGTTTTCTGCATACAGATCTTCTGCCTAGGTTTATTGCTAGGTATTTTATTCTTTCTGTTGCAATGGTAAATGGGAGAGTTTCCTTAATTTCTCTTTCTGCTCTTTCATTGTTAGTGTAGGAATGCAAGGGATTTCTGTGCATTAATTTTGTATGCTGCTACTTTACTAAACTCATCAATGAGTGCTAGCAGTTTTCTGGTAGAGTCTTTTGGGTTTTCTATATATAATATCATGTCATCTGTAAAGAGTGACAATTTTACTTTTCCAATTTGGATTCCTTTTATTTGATTTTCTTCTCAGATTGCTGTGGGGAAAACTTCCAAAACTATGTTGAATAATAATGGTGAGAGTGGACACCCTTGTCTTTTCCTGTTCTTAGAGGGAATTCTTTCACTTTTTCACCATTTAGAATGATGTTGGCTTTTGGGTTCTCATGTATGGCTTTTATAATGTTGAGGTAATTTCCTTCTATTCCCATTTTCTCGATAGTTTCTATCACAAATGGATGTTGAATTTTCTCAAAAGCTTTTTCTGCCTCTATTGAAATTATCATATGGTTTTTATCCTTCAATTTGTTGATATGATGCATCATGTTGATTGATTTGCATATATTGTAGAATCCTTGCATCCCAGGGATAATCTCCACTTGATCATGGTGTATGATCTTTTTAATGTGATGGTGGATTCTGTTAGCTAGTATTTTGCTGAGGATTTTTGCATCTGTATTCATCAGTGATATTGGTCTGTAATTTTCTCTTTTTGTGACATCTTTGCCTGGTTTTGATATCAGGGTGATTATGGCCTAGTAGAATGAGTTTGGCAGTGTTCCTCCTTCTGCTATATTTTGGAAGTGTTTGAGAAGGATATGTGTTAACTCTGCTCTAAATGTTTGATAGAATTTGTCCATGAAGCCGTCTGCCCCTGGGATTTTGTTTGTTGGGAGATTTTAATCACTGCCTCAATTTCCATAATTGTGATTGGTCTGTTGATAATTTTCATTTCTTCCTGGTACAGTCTTGGAAGATTGTATTTTTCTAAGTATTTATCCATTTCTTCTAGATTACCCAATTTATTGGCATATAGTTGCTTGTAGTAGTCTCTCATGATCTTTTGTTTTTCTGTGATGTCCTTTGTTACTTCTACTTTTTCATTTCTAATTCTGTTGATTTGCATCTTCTCCCTTTTTTTTCTGATGAGCCTGGCCAGTGATTTATCAATTTTGTTAATCTTCTCAAAGAACCAGCTTTTAATTTCATTGATCTTTGCTATTGTTTCCTTCCTTTCTTTTCCATTTGTTACTACTATGATCTTTATGATTTCTTTCCTTCTGCTCACTTTGGGGTTTCTTTGTTCTTCTTTCTCTAATTGTTTTAGGTGTAATGTTAGGTTGCTTATTCGAGATTTTTCTTGTTTCTTAAGTTTATTGCTATAAAATTCCCTCTTAGAACTGCTTTTGCTGTGTCCCATAGGTTTTGGGTTGTTGTGTATTCATTGTCATTTGTTTCTAGATTTTTTTAAAATTCCTCTTTGATTTCTTTGATGATTGCTTTGTTGTTTAATAGTATATTGTTTAGCCTCCATGTGTTTGTATTTTTTGCAGTTTTTTTCCTGTAATTGATATCTAGTCTCATGGCATTGTGGTCTGAGAAGATGCTTGATATGATTTCAATTTTCTTGAATTTACCGAGGTTTAATTTGTGACCCAAGATGTGATCTATCCTGGAAAATATTCCGTGTGCACTTGAGAAGAAAGTGTATTCTGTCGTTTTTGGATGTAATGTCCTATAAATATCAATTAAGTCAAGATGCTCTAATGTGTCATTTAAAGCTTGTGTCTTTATTTATTTTCTGTTTGGATGATCTGTCCATTGATGTAAGTGGGGTGTTCAAGTCTCCCACTATTATTGTGTTACTGTCAATGTCCCCTTTTATGAGTATTAGTATTTGCCTTATGTATTGAGGTGCTCCTGTGTTGGGGGCATAGATATTTACCATTGTGATATGTTCTTGAATGGCTCCCTTGATCATTATGTAGTGTCCTTCCTTGTCTCTTGTAATAGTCTTTACTTTCAAGTCTAATTTGTCTGATATGAGTATTGCTACTCCAGCTTTCTTTTGACTTCCATTTGCATGGAGTATCTTTTTCCATCCCTTGGCTTTCAGTCTATATGTATCCCTTGGTCTGAAGTGTGTTTCTTGTAGGCAGCATATAGAAGGGTCTTGTTTTTGTATCCATTCATCCAGTCTGTGTCTTTTGGTTGGAACATTTAATCCATTTACTTTTAAGGTGATTATTGACATGCCTGTTCTGATTTCCATTTTCTTAATTGTTTTGTGTTTGTCTTTGTAGGTGTTTTCCTTTTCTTGTGTGTCCTACTTAGAGAAGTTCCTTTAGCACTTGTTGTAAGGCTGGTTTGGTGGTGCTGAATTCTCTTAATTTTTGCTTGTCTCGAAAGCTTTTGATTTCTCCCTCAAATCTGAAAGAGATTCTTGCTGGGTAGAGTATTCTTGGCTGTAGGTTTCTCTCTTTCAGGACTTTCAGTATATCCTGCCATTCCCTTCTGGCCTGCAGAGTTTCTGCAGAAAGGTCAGCTGTTTTCCTTATGGGTTTTTCCTTATATGTTATTTGTTGCTTTTCTCTTGCCACTTTTAATATTTTTATTTGTGTTTAATTGTCATTGGTTTGATTAATATGTGCCTTGGTGTATTTCTCCTTGGGTTTATTCTGTATGGGACTCTCTGTGCTTCTTGGGCTTGGTTAATTATTTCCTTTCCCATGTTGGGGAGGTTTTCCACTATAACCTCTTCAAATATTTTTTCAAACCCTTTCTTGTTTTCTTCTTCTTCTGAGATGCCTATGATTCAAATGTTGGTGTGCTTAATGTTACCACTGAAGTCTCTGAGACTGTTTTCTATTCTTTTTTCTTTTGCCTGTTCTGTGGCAGTTATTTCTCCCATTCAATCTTCCAACTCATTTGTTCTTCTGCCTCAGTTATTCTGCTGTTTATAACATGTAGAGTATTTTTAATTTCAGTTATTTTGTTGTCCATAGCTGTTTGTTCATTCTTTAGTTCTTCTGAGTCCTCATTAACTCTTTTTTTGTTTTTTCTGTACTTTGTTATTGAAATTTTCTATCATTTTTACTTCATCACTCTGAATTCTTTTTCAGACATTTTTCCTATTTCCTTTTCATTTATTTGGTCTTGTGGGTTTTTTTCCTGCTCCTTTGCCTGCATGGTTTTTCTTTGTTTTCTCATGGTAGTCCAAACTTTTGGGGTTGCTTGTACCGGCAATAGAGGTGTATAAAGAAGACTGTCCAAGCCCCAGACTAATGGCAGAGTGTTGAGTCAAATAATAAGTTTACAAAACACATACATGTATAAGACACACAAGTACTGAATCCAATGGAACAAAGGGCACTAGAAAAACCTGACAGAAGAACCCCAGTATGCTATCAGACATTCAAAGACAAAACCAACAGAAATTCAAAGCCCACACAGAACAAAACAGAAAGAAAAGCAAAAATAAAGAAACAAACAAAGAGCACCACACACACACAAATGCAAATCCAGGGCAATATTGAAAGCAAGGATCAAATATAAAAAGAGCTAGAATACCACCAGACACTCTGGAGACTCTCAGAATGAAATTAGACAATTATACTAAGAAATAAGATAAAGACAAACCTAATATTAACTACCAAGGTGGTGTGTCATCTGAAGAACAAAGCAAGGAGACTAAGCAGATGATCATGTTGCTTATAAGTATATTAAGATAAAATAAACTAAAAAAGGATAGAAGACAGGGCAACAGATGATTGTAGTGTGACTGGAAATATGCAAATAAAAAGAAAGAAATAGAAATGTTTAAAAGATGGAGGTGAAAAGAAAGTAGGAGAGATATATAGTCCACACTACCAAAAACTTAGCTAGAAAAAGAAGTATATAAAAAGCCTGAAAATAGAATAAAAAATAGAAAAAATATGTTATAAAACTTGTAGATCCCTTAGGACTAATATCATAGTTAATAAAGAAAAATAAAAAACAAAACAAAACTAGAACTGACCCCAGCATGGACCAGTTCAATAGAATTAATACTAATATGTCTGTTTCCTTGGAGTCTCAGCTGTAAGTGTCCTTCTACCTGCCTTGGTTTTTTGTATAATTCTGTGACCAGCAGAGCTTCCTTTATTGTTCCTCTGTAAGTGCTGGTGTGTGGAGAGGGAGAGGGTACAATAGTGGCTCCTTCCCCTGGGAGCGAGTGAGCAGTGGCACACTGTCTGGGTCATGGTGTTTCAGTCAGGCATGGAGGTGCCTGTTGCAGAGGGATGCTGTTGGCTCAGGTATAAACAGAATGTCTCAGAGTTGGGCCTCTCTCTGGGCTTTTTTCTCTCAGCTGCTGGCACTCTAAACCAGCCCCACCTGAGGGCCTGAGGGCCTTTGTTATCCCTGAGTGCCTTAGCTTGGCCCACAGGGGTCTTTCCTCTGCCCCTTGCAGGTGCCAAAAGAGAGAGAGGCTATGCCCATGGCTCCTCCCCTCCCTGTCCATAAGCCAGGAGCATCCAGCTGCCACCATGGCCTGGCAGCTCTCAGGGGCAGGCACTCCTTGCTGCAGACCTCTTCCCTCCTGTCCTCTCGGTTCATCTGCCCACTGGCAACAATGTTTCTCAACCTGAACCACTTCTCTGGTTTCCACGCTCCAGCTCCCAGACCCCCTGTTCAGCTGTGAATCGATGTCTCAGTCCAGGAATGCTGAGCCATGGTGCGGACCCTCCATGTGTTTCTCACTTTCTCCCATCTGCCACAGCTCAGCCACTTCACACTTTTTGAGCCATTGTAGATGTCTCCCTACTGGTTATGTAGGAATCCTTGCAGTCCTTTCTGCTGTCCAAGGTCATCTGCTGGTGTTCAGTTGGTTCTCTGTGGGAATTATTGCATCTTTTGATTCATTCCCAATGCATCTGTGGAGAGGGATGCATTCCATGTCCCTCTACTTCACTGCCATCTTTTCTCTCCCAGAGTGTCTTTTTCCTCTTTTTCTAGTGTCATTCTTTAAAATGTATGGATAACAAACTCCTCTACCTTTTGATCAGTTTTGTTTTAGTTGTTTTTCTTTTTGTATTTTTTAGCATGTATTGAGCAAAACAGGAGGACCTGCTTAGAAGGACCTACTGTAAGTATAACCCATGTGCTCAATGAATACTAATCCATTGAGTTTTTCCAGTTAGTTCTGCCATAGTTAGACTATTAATAAAATCAACTCATGTTTAAGTTTTTAATAAATTGATATGCATTCTATTAGGAATAACCTCACTTGGCTGTACCTCATTAACTGCCATGATGCCACTGTGAAAACTATGGTATGTGCTCTAAAAAGTCACATGACTGAACCTTTATTATTTTAATATTAAATTATGCATAATTTGTTGGGAATGTAAACTAATGCCTCATTTGTGTATGCAGGTCCCTGAATTTAGCTTTGACTAAGCTTATGGTCTTTTACTTTTGAATCTGCAATACTTTTTAACAGAGCAAACTCTTTACAGGATTTTGATGCAGAGATAACTTTTCCTTTTTATTTGTATTCCTTTTTTTTCACTATGCCTCCATTCCCTTTTTGCCTTCCCTTCCCACTGCCTCATGCCATTCCATTGTGCCTTAACTAGTTCTGCAATCATTGGAGAAGCCCCATGCTTGTATTTTCTTAAATCATTCTTCCTCATTACATATAGCTCCATCTCATCCCTTTTTATAGCTGAGTAATATTCCATTGTATATATATGCCACATCTTCTGTATTCATTCATTTGTTGATGGGCATTTAGGTTGCTTCCATGTCCCGGCTATTGTAAATAGTGCTGCAATAAACATTATGGTACACGTTTCTTTTGGGATTATGGTTTTCTTTGGGTATATGCCCAGGAGTGGGATTACTGGATCATACTACAATCTGTCATACAGAGTGAAGTAAGTCAGAAAGAGGACAAATATTGTATGCTAACTCACATATACGGAATCTAAAAATGGTACTGATGAACTCAGTGACAAGAACAAGGATGCAGATACAGAGAATGGACTGGAGAACTCGAGGTATGGGAGGGGGCGGGGGGTGAAGGGGAAATTGAGACGAAGCGAGAGAGTAGCACAGACATATATATATATTACCAACTGTAAAATAGTCAGTGGGAAGTTGTTGTATAACAAAGGGAGTCCAACTCGAGGATGGAAGATGCCTTAGAGCACTGGGGCAGGGAGGGTGGGGGGGACTTGAGGTGGGGGGAGTCAAGGAAGGGAGGGAATACAGGGATAAGTGTATAAAAACAGATGATAGAACCTGGTGTACCCCCAAAAGAATAAAAAATTTAAAAAAAAATTCTTCCTCCTGAGCAAACTGGGAGGCTCTCTGCTGTGCAGGTGCAACATACATACCCTCTCTCCACCCTCAGCCACAGGGAGAGGCTGGTCAGTCTGTCTGTCCTGCAAGGAGCTCCCTGCCTACATTCCAGGACCATCCCAAGTCCATGGGAGACAGATAATTATTTGGAGATTTCAATTAAAAAGAGATGATAAAATTTGAAAAAAAAAAATCTTACCTGTCCTCCATTCCCTTTCTTCAGTTTCCTGCTAAATTACTAAAGTTAATCTGATTTAAGTTAAATCATTAGTTGGCCTTCCTAGACATTAATGGATTTGTCTGTTACTCCATCCTGATAACATCCCATTTCAAGCATGACCTTCAATGACTAACGGTAGATTTTCAGCACAAGCTTGAACATTAAGGAGGGTCCTTTGGATCACAGGGTCTTCCATCACATTTTAAAAGATAAAGCATATGTGAGTATTTGTTTCACATATTATTCTTCTACTGATGCCATAGCAAGTTACCACAAACTTAGCAGCCTGTAACAAAAATTTGTTGTCTCATAGTTCTGTATGTCAGAAGTGTTAGTAGGCTCAGCTGGTTTCTTCTCCCAGATAATCACGAAGCAGAGATCTAAGGTAATCAAGAAGCAGAGGTCTAGGTTTTGGTCAGGTGGGGTTTTATGTGAAGATTCTGGGGGGGAATTCACTTCCAGGGTCATTTAGGTGGTTGGCAGAATTCAGTTCCCTACTGATGGAGGACTGAGATTCCCAATCCCTTGCTATCTCTCGGCCAGAAGTCATTCTTGGCTTCTAGATTCTAGCCATGTTCCCTGGATCTTGGCCTCCTTCATCCTGAAATTGAGCATTGGTGGTGGGCAAAGTCCTCCACATGCATTAAATCTCTCTGACTCCCCTTTCTGCTGCATCTTCTCAGAGTCCCTTTTTGCCATAATCATTCTCTCTCTCTCTCCAACTTTTGGAAAGGGCCCCTATGATCACATTGCACCCACCAGGATGACCCAGGATAATATCTTTATCTTAAGGTCTATAACCTTAATTACATCTACAAAGTGTCTTTTGCCATGTAAGTTAACATATTTGCAGGGTCCAGAGAACAGGATGTAGATATTTTGACAGTCCTATTATTTGGCCTGCCACACACCACATATGTGGGAATTTGACTCATGGTATTCTAGAATTAGAAAAGTGAACTTTATACACAAGAACAGGAACTCACCTACTTTCTCTTCGGGCCATATGAAGTAGTTGTATCTAGAGCTTTCATGTGGTGGGTGAAGGGAGAAGCCTTGTTTATGCATCTTTACTTACCAAAGACTAAACGATGGAAGTCTTGTGCCATATGGGTTATGGCTTTCATAACCTTTAGACCTGTCAGTGGTAGAATCAAACTTGTTTCATACCCAGAAGCTCATTAGGTAGTGTTGGGGCCCAAGGTAGGGCACCCCAAAATATGACTCAGTGGCATATTAATTATTTTGAAGCAGAGTTACTTAAGAAATGGTCAACACAAGAGGGGCACTCTGCCACTCCTGTTTGTCTTTCTGAAAGCAGGAGATAAGTCTCTCCTGTGAAAGGTGTATTGCCTGCATCTGAAGGTAGAAAGGCACACTTATTTCCAGAGATAAGGAGTTCAGGCCAAGAAGCCTGTATAGATAAGCCCTGTTACTTTTTAAATTTACTATCCCAAGCCTAAGCTCTGTTTAGATTCTTCACTAATTTGTTACCCCAAACTTAAGTTTCTTTGTCCTGTCATTTCCTCACAATTTTTTTATTTTTTATTTTGTTTTTGTCTAAAAAGTATAGAAGCTGCCTGCTTTGACCACTTATTAGATTCTATTTCTATGGGACCTCCATGTGCATGAATTAAAATTTCTTTTTTGTTTTTCTCCTATTAATATGTTTTGTGTCAATTTTATTGTTGGTCCAACCATACAAACTCAGGAGGGGTAGAGGAGAAAATTTCCCCCTCCCAACAGTGACAATCAAGGAAACCATTTATAAAATATTTTTTTTATCTCTGATGTGGGGCCTCTTTTCTCAATATATTCTTCAGGGTCCTAACTGTCCTTAGACTCTCAAGTCATGCATCCATGAGGGTGGGGTTATATAAAAACTGATATTACCAGTGAGGAAAAACATCAAACATCTATACAGAACTGATGCTTGTTCCTACCCATCCTTCCCCCCCACCCCGCCACGGCCCATAACCTATGTTTCCTCATTCATTCATTTATTCACTCATTCCACAATAATCTGGGAAGCCTCTACTAAGTGTCAGACACTACTTTCCTGCTGGGCCTACATCTGTTAAGAAGTTAGGCAAATTCCCACCTTTGAGAAGTCGTTTTATTTAATATTGGAGACAGTCAATAAGCAAACAAATTATATATATATATATATATATATATATATATATATAATATATATAACAGTGTAGGTAATGTGTCCATGTTACATAGAGAGAATAGTGTGATGGTTAAAGTGAGGAGTAAAGATTGGTTATAACTTTAAATGGGACCTTAGAGAAGACCTCTGAAGGAAAAATTCCTAATGCATACAGAAGAGATAACTCATGCTTCCAGAAATCCTTAAAATTATAAGGCATCGCCCCAGGTGAGACGTATCTTGGGGCTATTTCACCAATACTAGTAATAGTGGTAATATATTTATTATATGAACAATTCTTTTCTTTTTTAAAAAAATGAATAAAATTATAAGTTATAAAGGGAATAAAATTATGTAAAACAAAGTGAAGCAGTATTTGACTTATTAGATATGGTGAGGTTGCTATAATGCATACTGGTGAGAAATTTTATACCATTATTGTTTGCTTTGACTTAGAGTCTGGAGGGAAGGAAAGGGAAATTTAAGGCTTCTACCAGTTCCTTAGATCAAAGAGTTGAAACCCAGAGTAGTTGGTGTTCCTGTTTCAGAAAAACAAAAACAAAAAACAAACAAAAAACATTGCTGGGCCTTTGGATATGTCATGTTCCAGAAGAGATCTAAATTATTTTGATTAGAGGATGAAGGGAACTAAGAGTGTAGGGGTCTGAGAAAATGGAGGGGAGGAGAGGATGATTATATCTGTTACACAAAAAAGAGGCTGAGCCAGGTGGAAATATAAAACTCTTCCATCTCACAGATATTCATTCAAAATAGATATTGGGAAAAATGAAGCAGAAGAAAAGTTCAATCTCAAGTGTGACACAGTATGGGGAAAATGTGATAAGTTGTTGATGACATGAACTATGAATCAAGTTGATAGGGTGAAAGCTTATTAAGACACAAGAGTTAAAAACTAAAAAGAAAGTTTAAAAGTCCCTTTCTCTCTTAATTACCAGAGACTGAGTGATTCCAAGGCTCCCTGTGTCCTTGGGATGGTATTTACCCACAGTTATTTTAAATTTGAGGGGACAGGTTATATCAGCTAACACCATGATTACACTCATCTCTTGGTTCTGAATCTTCAAAACAACCCTGTGAAGTAGGCTTGAAGTTTAGTCCTATCTCTATTTAAGAGAAAAGGAGAAAATTAAAAACAAATTGTAGTTTATTTTCCTCTGAGGACAGAATACACCTGCTAGATCTTGATTCTTGGTTCTGTCTTGCTTTGTATTGGGCTTCTAGTTTTTCTTCTTTCCTTTCCTTCTTCCTCTTCTTCCTCTTTTCTGTCCTCTCCTCCTCCTTTTTCTTTGCTTCCTCCAACTTATTAGTATTTTGGCATTCTCAGAATCCCCTGATCATGCTCTTGTATACAGAAAGGAGACAGGCGGTATTATGTTTTTTCTTTATCAGTGTCATTGGACATGTGAACTTCAATACACATGAGTTTTTCTACTGCCAATTCCTTCTCTTGTTGCTGCAAGGTAACTGGGACAATTGACAACAATTCCACTTCCTGACTTCTGGGCAGCAGGAGCAACTTCTGGATTTTCCAGATCACACCTAAGTTGGTGACTCTAAAAGCCATTGACAGTGCCCCTTGACTTTCACCCCTCTAGTCATTTTGGAAATTATATAATCACCTAATTTCTGATATAAATATCTTTCTGCTTTATATACTTGAACTGGTTTATGGTATTTGAATTAAAATAGCTGACATAGTTATTTCTGATCATTTCTTTCCAATATTTTTTAAAGTACTCTTCTAAAATGTATTTTATTAAAGAGTTGTTTACATTGATGTGAATGCATAGAGAATATCATCATCCACCATAGCGTCCAAAAGTCTGTAAGAGACTTGAATACAAATAAAATCTGTGTTCATAAAGGAGTAGCTGATTCATAGCCTGAGCTTAAAATAATTTATCAATAGGCAATATTACCCCTCAAAAAGGCAAAAATTGGTTCTTGAACAGGAAAAAAGCCCCCCTTTTTATGTATAAAACATAGCTATACATACAGTAGCGCATAAATAGATATGCAGATTTCATGGGGTGAGCAATTAGGAAAAACAATGTTTCAAAAGTCTCCTTAGGGGAGTGATAATGGAAAAAAAGGTAACACACTGTTTTAAGAAAATTAGAGGCTAATGCTATTACAAGAGACATTAGAGTTTATTTTCATTTCACCTCAGAATTTCAGATGTGCCATGGGAGTCCTTGAATTATCCAAGAAGATTCCACACTCTGTTTTAAATCTTTGGCTTCCATACCTGGTATTTAAAATCATAGTTTCAAGATAATAGGTCCAGAAACATGTTATCTGATGAAGGGTTCCAGGTGGTTTCATAATCAGCCCAGGTTTAATGTAATTGTTGCTCTATTCTAACTGCAGTATCCCATAGCTTCTAGGAAGCCCTGGTTCTGGAAGAAATATGGACAGTGAACCTGACTGTTGTCTTTAGTGGCTGTATCTATCTGCTATATTCATTTTCATATTCCAGAAACAAAGATTTCTTGGATTTATTATCTTATGATTTCTTCTGTTAAGCCCACTTATACCTAATGCTACTTGGCCTTTGGCTCACTTTTTTTTTTAACATTTTATTTATTTTTATTTTTTACAACAAACTGCATATATTTAGAGTGTACAATTTGGTATCCCAAACTTCAAATTCATCCTCCCCCAAACCCTCCCTGCTTTCCCCACTTGGTGTCCATATGTTTGTTCTCTACAACTGGGTCTCTATTTCTGCCTTGCAAACTGGTTGATTTGCACCATTTTTCTATAGTCAACATATATGTGTTAATATAAAATATTTGTTTTTCTCTTCCTGACTCACTTCACTCTGTATGAGAGTCTCTAGGGCCATCCATGTCTCTAAGAATGCCCCACTTTCATTGTTTTTTACAGCTGAATAATATTCCATTGTATGCATGTACCACATCATCTTTATCCATTCCTCTATTGATGGACATTTAGGTTGCTTCCATGTACTGGCTATTGTAAATAGTGCTGCCATGAACATTGGAGTGCAGGTGTCTTTTTGAATTATGGTGTTCTCTGGGTATATGCCCAGTAGTGGGATTGCTGGGTCATATGGTTGTTCTATTTTTAGTTTTGCAAGGAACCTCCATACTGGTTGTATCAATTTACATTCCCACCAGCAATGCAAGAGCATTCCTTTTTCTACACACCCTCTCCAGCATTTACTGTTTATAGATTTTCTGATGCTGCCCATTCTAACCAGTGTGAGGTGATACCTCATTGTCATTTTGATTTGTATTTCTCTAATAATTAGGGATGTTGAGCAGCTTTTCATGTGCCTCTTGGCCATCCATATGTCTTCTTTGGAGAAATGCCTATTTAGGTCTTCTGCCCATTTTTTGATTGGGTTGTTTATTTTTTTTGATATTGAGCTGCATGAACAGTTTATATATTTTGAAGATTAATCCTTTGTCTGTTGATTCATTTGCAAATATTTTTTCCCATTCTGAGAGTTGTCTTTTCATTTTGCTTATAGTTTCCTTTGCTGAGCAGAAGCTTTGAAGTTTCATTAGGCCCCATTGATTCATTTTTGTTTTTATTTCCATTATTCTAGGGGGTGGATCAGAAAAGATTTTGCTGTTATTTACATCGAAGAGTGTTCTTCTTATGCTTTCCTGTAGCAGTTTTATAGTGTCTGGCCTTAACTTTAGGTATTTTATCCATTTTGAGTTTATTTTTCTGTATGGTGTTAGGACGAGTTCCAATTTCATTCTTTTACATGTAGCTGTCCAGTTTTCCCAGCAACACTTATGGAAGAGGCTGCCTTATCTCCATTGTATATCCTTGCCTCCTTTGTCATAGATTAGTTGACCATAGTTTATCTCTGGGCTTTCTATCCTGTTCCATTGATCTATATTTCTGTTTTTGTGCCAGTACCATCTTGTCTTGATCACTGTAGCCTTGTAGTATAGCCTGAAGTCAGGAAGCCTGATTCCACCAACTCCATCTTTCCTTATCAAAGATTGCTTTGGCAATGGGGGGTCTTTTGCATTTCCATACAAATCTTAAAATTTCTTATTCTAGCTCTGTGAAAAATGCCATTGGTGATTTGATGGGGATTGCATTGAATCTGTAAATGGCTTTTTGTACGATAATCATTTTCACAATATTGATTCTTCCAATCCAAGAACATGGTATGTCCCTCCATCTGTTTGTGTCTTCTTTGATCTCTTTCATTAGTGTCTTATAGTTTTACGAGTACAGGTCTTTTACCTCCTTAGGTAGGTTTATTCCTAGGTATTTTATTCTTTATGTTGCAATGGTGAATGGGATTGTTTCCTTAATTTCTTTTTCTGATCTTTCATTGTTGGTTTACAGAAATGCAAGAGATTTCTGTGTGTTAATTTTGTATCCTGCAACTTTGCCAAATTCACTGATTAACACAAGTAGTTTTCTGGTGGCATCTTTAGGATTTCTATGTGTAGTATCATGTCATCTGCAAACAGTGACAGTTTTACATCTTCTTTTCCAAATGGGATACACTTTATTTCTTTTTCTCCTCTGATTGCTATGGCAAGGACTTCCAAAACTATGTTGAATAGCAGTGGCAAGAGTCGATATCCTTGTCTTGCTCCTGATCTTAGAGGGAATACTTCCAGTTTTTCACCATTGAGAATGATGTTTGCTCTGGGTTTGTCATATACAGCCTTTATTATGTTGAGGTAGGTTCCCTCTATGCCCACCTTCTGGAGAGTTTGTATCATAAATGGGTGTTGAATTTTGTCAAAAGCTTTTTTGCATCTCTTGAGATGATCATGTGGATTTTATCCTTCAGTTTGTTAATATGGTGTATCACATTGAATGGTTTGCATATATTGAAGAATCCTTCCATTCCAGTGATAAACCCCACTTGATCATGGTGTATGATCCTTTGAATGTGTTGTTGGATTCTGTTGGCTAGTATTTTGTTGAGGATTTCTGCATCTAAATTCATCATTGATATTGGTCTGCAGTTTTCTTTTTTTGTAGTATCTTTGGTTTTGGTATCAGGATGATGATAGCTTCATAAAATGAGTTTGGGAGTGTTCCTTCCTCTGCAATGTTTTGGAAGAGTTTGAGAAGGATGGGTGTTAGCTCTTCTCGAAATGTTTGATAAAATTCACCTGTGAAGCCATCTGGTCCTGAACTTTTGTTTGTTGGGAGATTTTTAATCACAGTTTCAATTTCATTCCTTGTGATTGGTCTGTTCATATTGTCTATTTCTTCCTGATTCAGTCTTGGAAAGTTATACCTTTCTAAGAATCTGTCCATTTCATCAAGGTTGTCCATTTTATTGGCATATTGTTGCTTGTAGTAGTCTCCTATGGTGCTTTTTATTTCTGCAGTGTCTATTATAACTTCTCCTGTTTCCTTTCTAATTTTATTGATTTGAGTCCTCTCCCTCTTTTTCTTAATGAGTCCTGCTAGAGGTTTATCAATTTTATTTATCTTCTCAAAGAACTAGTTTTTAGTTTTATTGATTTTTGCTATTGTGTTCTTTGTCTCTATTTCATTTATTTCTGCTCTGATCTTTATGATTTCTCTCCATTGACTAACTTTGTGTTTCATTTGCTCCTTTTTCTCTAGTTTCTTTAGGTGTAAGGTTAGATTGTTTATTTGAGATTTTTCTTGTTTCTTGAAGTAAGATTGTATCACGATAAGCTTCCCTCTTAGAACTGCCTTTGCTGCATCTCATAGGTTTTGGATCATTGTGTTTCCATTGCCATTTGTCTCTAGGTATTTTTTGATTTCCTCTTTGATTTCTTCAGTGATCTGTTGGTTATTTAGTAGCATATTGTTTAGCCTCCATGTGTTTGTGTTTTTTACAGTTTTTTTTCCTCTAATTGATTTCTAATCTCATAGCATTGTGGTCAGAAAAGATGCTTGATATGATTTCAATTTTCTTGAATTTACCAAGGCTTGATTTATGACCCAAAATGTGATCTATCCTGGAAAATGTTCCATGTGCACTTGAGAAGAATGTGTAATCTGCTATTTTTGGATGTAATATCCTATAGATATCTATTAAATCCAGCTGATTTATTGTGTCATTTAAAGCTTGTGATTTCTTATGAATTTTCTGCCTGGAAGATCCATCCATTGGTGTAAGTGGGGTTTTAAAGTCCCCCACTATGATTGTGTTACTGTCAATTTCCTCTTTCATAGTTCTTAGCATTTGCATTATGTATTGAGGTACTCCTATATTGGGTGCATATCTATTTATAATTGTTATCTCTGCTTCTTGGATTGATCACCTGATCTTTATGTAGTTTCCTTTCTTGTCTCTTGTAACATTTTTTATTTTAAAATCTATTTTATCTGATATGAGTATCACTATTCCAGCTTTCTTTTGATTTCCATTTGCATGGAATATATTTTTCCCTCCCCTCACTTTCAGTCTGTATGTGTCCCTAGATTTGAAGTGGGTCTCTTGTAGACAGCATATATATGGGTCTTGTTTTTGTATCCATTCAGCCAGTCTGTGTCTTTTGGTTGGGGCATTTATTCCATTTACATTCAAGGTAATTATCTATATGTTTATTCCTATTACCATTTTCTTAATTGTTTTATTTTTGTTTTAGTAGGTCCTTTTCTTCTCTTATGTTTCCTGCTTAGAGTAGTTCTTTTAGCATTTGTTGCAGTGATGGTTTGGTGGTGTTGAATTCTCTTAGCTGTTGCTTGTCTCTAAAGTTTTTGATTTTTCCATCAAATCTGAATGAGATCCTTGCTGGGTAGAGTATTCTTGGTTGTAGGTTCTTCCCTTTCATCACTTGAAATATATCATGCCACTCCCTTCTGGCTTGCAGAGTTTCTGCTGAGAAATCAGCTGTTAACCTTATGGCAGTTCCCTTGTATGTTATTTGTTGTTTTTCCCTTGTTGCTTTTAATAACTTTTCTCTGTCTTTAATTGTTGTCAATTTGACTACTGTATGTCTTGGCATGTTTCTCCTTGGGTTTATCCTGCCTGGGACTCTCTGCACTTCCTGGACTTGGGTAGCTATTTCCTTTCCTGTTAGGGATGTTTTCAACTATAATCTGTTCCAGTATTATCTCAGGTCCTTTCTCTCTCTCTTCTCCTTCTGGGACCCCTATAATGCAAATGTTGGTGCACTTAACATTGTCCCAGAGATCTCTTAGGCTGTCTTCAGTTCTTTTCATTCTTTTTTCTTTATTCTTTTCTGTATCAATTATTATCACCATTCTGTCTTCCAGGTCATGTATTCGTCCTTCTGCCTCAGTTAATCTGCTATTGGTTCCTTGTAGTGTATTTTTCATTTCAGCTATTGTGTTGCATATCTCTGTTTCTTTGTTCTTTAATTCTTCTAGGTCTTTGGTAAACTTTTCTTGCAACTTTTTGAGCTTTGTATCCAATCTTTTTTCAAAGTCCTGGATCAACTTCACCATCATTATTCTGAATTCTTTTTCCTGAAGTGTGCCTATCTCCTCTTCATTTAGTTGTTTTTCTGGTGTTTTATCTTGTCCCTTCATCTGGTACAAAGTCTTTTGCCTTTTCATTTTCTTTGTCTTTCTGTGCCTGTGATTTTCAGTTCCACAAGATGAAATACTGCTGATAGTGCTTGATTCTGCTGTCTTCCCTCTTGTGGAGCAAGTTGTCTAGGAGGCTTGTGGGTGCTTCCTGCTGGGAGGGAGTTATGGCAGGTTGGTCTGCATGGGTGGAGCTTAGTAAAACTTCAATCCAATTTGGTGGGTGGAACTCAGTGACACTTTAATCTGCTTGTCTGCCAACGGGTGGGGCTGTGTTCCCACCCTGGTGGTCGTTTGGCTTGAGGTGACCCAGCACTGGAGCTTACAGGCTCTTTGATGGAGCTAATGGTGGACTCTCAAGGGCTCACACCAATGAGCACTTTCCAGAACCCCTGCTGCCACTGCCTCTGTCTCCTCAGTGAGCCACAGCTATCCCCCACCTCTGCAGGCAACCCTCCAACACAAGCAGTTTGATCTGGTTCAGTCTCCTATGGGGTCACTGCTCCTTCTCCCTGGGTCCTGGTGAGCACACTTTTTTGTGTGCCCTCCAAGAGTGGAGTCTCCATTTTCCCCAGTTCTGTGGAGGTGCTGCAATCAAATCCAGCTGGCTTTCAAAGTCTGATTCTCTGGGGATTCCTCCTCCCATTGCTGGACCCCCAGGTTAGGAAAACTGAAGTGGGGCTCAGAACTCTCAGGACTTCTGTGGTATAACTGTTCTCCAGCTTGTTAGTCATCCACCCAGCATTTGTGGGATTTGATTTTAATGCCATTGTGCCCCTCCTACCATCTCATTACAGCTTCTCCTTTGTCTCTGGATGTAGGGTGTTTTTTTTTTGGGGGGGGGAGTTTCAGTGTCTTTCTGTTGATGGTTGTTCAGCAGTTAGTTGTAATTCTGGTGTTCTTGAAGAGGGAGTGAGTGCACATCCTCCTACTCTGCCATCTTGATTCTTGGCCTTTTGCTCTTAATATGTTTTGTCTTCATTATGAATATCTTATAAAAGGTGCATATGCTTTCTAGAATATTCCATTTTTATTGACTTTTTCCCTTACCTTTTTCTCTCCCTGCATAGGCCAACATCATATTTAAAGAGATCATATATGCTTATGAGAAAATTAGATGCAATTAAGTCATAAAAGTGCTCTTAAATAAGAACATATTTCAGTCCTTAAAGAGAATAACACTTGTATAAAAAAGCTTTTGTTAATGACTGTCAATATCATATATTTAAGAATAAGTAATATTTCTTATAAGAAATTATAAGAAATTTATAAGAAATTTCACTAAACTGGAATTGCTGTATTGATTTTTTTTTTACCCTTCTATGGCAATACATCTTGAATATGGAAATATTTCCACCTTGAGGAGATGAAACATTTTTGGTTTATATGAGCAATGTTAGAGAGAAAAAAAGAAATCAATAGTCTTGAATTTACAATCTAAATTGTTTAAGTAAGAGATACAAATGAAGAGGATTTAAATGTATAATATAGATTATACTTTCTGTTTATTTTTCTAGGTAAATTGATGAAGAGTCACAGATCCTATTTTTATGCATACATAGAAAAACTAAAATCAAAGTGAGGGCCTCACCAACAGAAGGAGAGATTTTATAGCCTTACCCCAGGCACATTTTACACATTTTATGCTTTTTTTTTTTTTTTTCCTTTTGGCTAGACATCAAAAGTATACTGCACTATTTTTTAAAAATCCTCTTTTATTTTTTATCTAAAAGTATTGAACAACAAATCTAGGAGGAACCTAATAGATCATTTAGTCCAATCTGATTTTAATGATGAGGAAACTGAGATTCTAACATGTTAAAAGGAAGAGTAGAATTCAGGTGTTCTAAGTCTCCTTTGCATATTCTTTCCTATTTCACAATCCTGTGATATTATATGTTGCCAAATATGTCTCCATAACTACATTCAGTGCCTTCTACACTAGATTTTTCTACATCTCCCAGCATACATATAGCACAAAAACGGTCAGCCAGCAGTTGACTACTAATGGCTGTTTGGAGTGCTGTGTTGAGTAAGGAGTCAGAGAGACAGATCCTCACATGGCTGGCACACTTATTGGTCTAATCTCTCCTCAAATATAACTACTACAGAGAGGACTCTCTGACTACCCTATATAAAATGCCCTCCCCTGCTCATTCCCTCAATCACATTCTATTCCTTTCCTTTGATTAATTGCCATCCTAGCACTTCTTATTATCTGAAGTTATCTAATTTTCTTGTCTATGACTTTCTGACCCTAATATAATATGAACTCTGAGAAAGAAGATAATGCATTTATTTTGCTCACTGTTGGGTACATAGGGTTTATTAAAGTGCTGGTATGTAGAAAACACTCAAGAAATACTTGTGGAATAATAAAATTATGCATGTACTGTATTCCATATATTCCACATATGTTTCTAAATTCATGTTCACATCTCAACTTTTGTTAATTGAATATTTTTAAAACTTCCACTGGAAATTTAATTTAAGAATTCTTGTTGCAAATTTTTTTTTATTATAGATATTTTGTTAGTCACACCTTAATGTATATATGTGATGTCTAGAGCAGGTTAGGTTTTCTAAAAGCAAGACCTACCTATAGATATATGATGTGTACTTAGATAGAACTTATCCATTCACTATTATTGCTTCATGCACCATTTGGGGGGGGGGGGCAGTGATCACTACTAAGGGGGAAAAGATAGGGAAGGAGGATTCAGTGGATAGACTTTAGGCCTTTCCCTAAAGACCTCAGAAGTTGAGTCTGAAGCTTTTACTGTGATAACAAAGGGAAAGTCCTATCATTCATACTGATGCTTTCTACTGAAATACAGGATGAAGAAATGAAAGTCAGTTAATATAAGGCAAATATAACCATTATATTTCAGGAAGAAATTATTTTAGATGAAAAACTGTAGCAAAATTCAGTCTTTCTGCAGTTGAATTCTCCTTGTTTTTATTTACAAAAAGGAAATTATTTTTGATATTATATCTCATTATCACTTTATATATATTACCTTAGCAACATTAACTGCACTAATAATTCCAGACATAGTGCTAAGCTTTTGAGGTAAAAAGATGAATAGGTTCTGTTTCCTTCTTTCAAGATGTTAATAGCCTTGTCAACTACAATTGGCACTTGCCATTGGCTCTTGCCATCTACCTCTACAAGGAGTAAATCATGTGCTGCTGCAACTGCTGGTTTTCAACATCCCTCTGAAAGGAGTTCAAGGTGGAGAGTAGAAATGAGGCACTCTGTGTTCTGGGAAAAGCTGACAGAACATGTCTTCAGATACTCAGATATTTTCAGAAGCCAATTTTATGAGCCCAATTCTTATATCTCCTCATAGAGATACAGAAATTTAGAAAAACACTAAAATCCTTCATGGTGATGACTGTTGCTCTTGACTAGCAGAAACCTTCTGCTAAAAAAAAAATGTGTTTAATTTCATGTACTCCTGAGGCAGGAGATAGATGGGCTCCAGGCTAGACATTTACAACTGGCCTCTTGTTCACACCTCCTGGGGTGAGAAGAAGATGAACTCCAGGCCAGGCATTCATTACCAGCTCCCTTTTTACATTTCCTAAGGCAAGAGGCAAATCAGCTCCAGGGCTACATATTTATGACCAGATTCCTGTCTATATTTTGATATTTGCACTTCAGTATAAGAAACAGCAACAGGAATAGGGTAGATAACTGGACATTGGACACATTTATGGCAGGGACACAGAGGGGATAAATCCTGTTAAGAGATTAAAAGGTCATGCACTCCACCTCCTTGGGGCAAGGGAGGCTCCTTGGGGGTCAAAAAGGAGGGGACACCACCCCATAATATATAATGTTAAGGCTTTCTCATAGGCCTCTGGGCTGAAATCCATCTTGGAGGAAAGTTGAGCACACATGATGCAGTGGGTCATAGGGCAGGTCAGCTGTGGAAAAAGAAACCAGATAATTGGCCAAAGACAAACAAAGACCCAGAAGAACTGCCCTATATAAATGACTTAACTGCCTCTTTATGCACTTCTCCTCATTAAGAAGGAATCCCTCACCCATTCTCTTGAATGTGTATCTCTGCCTTGCTTCTGTCTTAAATAAACAAACTGTTTCTCTGTGTGCTCTCCCACTAGTTTTTGTGCTGTATCTCTGAAAATAAACTTTGTATCTTCTTTTACAGTTTTTGCTTCCATAAGAAACACATTTTTCATTAGAGGCAAGAGCCAGGGAAAAATAGCTTCTAACCTCTAGCCCTTGCTCCTCTGGTGGCTAGGATTCCTGATTTTTGTCCAGGCTACCCAGGTTCAATTCCTGGGCAGCAAATTCCTCACTTCATGCCACTGCTCACTGCTGCCTCCCTGAGATCACTCCCCCTTCACCAAAATCAATATATACTGACCTTCCCCCCTGCCTCTTTGGAGCAGTTTCTCAGAGCTATCTGGGATGCTGTTTCCAGGGCTGCAGTCCTCATTTTGTCCCAAATAAAACTGTGCATTTTTTTTTCAAGTTGACAGCCTAATCAATACAGATAGGGTTCTACACTAGTTGTGAAAAAACTAGAATTCTGGTTCTGGTTTTTCTCAGCTACAAATTGGCATGTGCCAATGGCACTTGCCATCTACCTCTACAAGAATTAAATCATGTATTGCTTCAGTTGCTGATTTTCAACACCCCTTGAAAGGAGTTCAAGGTCAAGAGCAGAAATGAGGCACTCTGTGCTCTGGGAAAACCTGGCAGAACATGTCTTCAGATAGTTAGATATTTTCAGGAGGCAATTTTATGAGCCCAATTCTTGTATCTCCTCACATATAGAAAAGCACTAAAATGCTTCATGGTGACAACTGCTCCTTATGACTAGCAGAAACCTTCTGCTAAAAAATATGTGCTTGATTGCAGGTACTCCTCGTTCACCAAAATCACATATGTATTGACCTCCCCCCCCCCCCATCTCTTTGGAGCAGTTTCTCAGAGCTAAGTGAAATGCTGTCTTCTGGGCTGCAGTCCTCATTTTGCCCTAAACAAAACTTCACTTGCAACTCTCACATTGTGAATTTTTTTAAGTCGACACTTTCCAATGATAAACTTGGAAACTTGAGGGAAAAAAGATTTTGGCTTTAAATTTTTAAATTTTAAAGTTGGGAGTAAAAATAACTGCCATATAAACTCATAGAATTACTGTGTCAAAAGGGATACTAGATATGCAAGCAATTTCTAAATAATAACAAACCCTTCCTTTGTAAAGGATGTTTTAATTTATAGATACTTTCTTTTACATAATCTCATCAATGAGTAAATTCTGGTTATTAATTATTTCTCCTGCTACCATTGGCCTCTTTGGAACCTAGTATCTATTTTAGTAGGATCTCAAGCATCTCAGAATTGGAAGGGACCATTAGTTACCTTTGCTAATTTTCTCTAATACTCCTCTAAAGCTTCTCCTTAAAATGCATTTCCATGAGGTTAACCAGTTTTAGCTTAAACAGCTTTAGACCTCTGAAACTAATGCCCTGCCTATATTTGAAGTTTTGTTTTTAAGTCAGCTTAGTATATCTTTCCCTTAAATTCACAACCATTAATACTAGTTTTGTCTTCTACTGTCATTCAGAAATCCTTCTTTTTCATGATGAAGTCTTTTAATCTGCCCCTTCCCCCTACAGGAATTCTAAACATTGAGTGTTTTTTGCTTTGTTGCCCATTTAGGGTAACAGGTCCATTTCTTGCTCCTTTATAATCTTCAGGTAAATAGTTGAGGTCAATTGTGTGAATTTCCTTTACAGCACTCCATAGTGATTGATTTGAGGGATTTGAATTGAGCCCAATTCTATTCCTTCACAACTACGCATAGTTTTGCTTTCCAGGTTATGCCATCAGCAAAAGATTACAGCCATGAAGGAACTCACCTTAAAACAAACAGAATGAATCCTCCTGGCCTTCAATCATGAAAACTTCAAGATTTTAGTGTCTGTTGTCCTCTTGTGTCCTTCCTCCTCTCACCTATGCAAATTAAGTGTTCCTGCTCCTACAAAAGGCCTGCCATTGCCCTAGACTACTGTGTCTTGTTCCCTTACTTTAATTCCTTCAATCTTTATAAGGACAACACTTGTACTGGTAGCCCTTATTAACTGAGCCAATTTATCCAGTTCTACATAATTGTTCCCATTAAGCCATCAGTACACAAATATGCTCTAGTCTCACTGATTTTATAGAAAAATAAAAAGCAAATCAACACCCTAAATCACATAGTTATAGCCCATTTCTCCCCTTGTCTTTATTTTAGTTTTTAATTAATTGATTGATTAATTAATTAATTTATTGGCTTCATTGGGTCTTTGTTGCTGTGTGCAGGCTTTCTCAAGTTGCAGGGAGCAGAGTCTACTCTTCATTGCGATGCGTGGGTTTCTCATTGCTCTGGCATCTTTTGTTGTGGAGCATAGGCTCTAGGCACATGGGCTTCAGTAGTTGTACATGGGCTCAATAGTTGTGGATTAGGGGCTCTAGAACACAGTCTCAATAGTTGTGCTGAATGGGCTTAGTTGTTTCATGGCATGTGGGATCTTCCCAGACCAGGGATTGAACTCATGTCCCCTGCATTGGCAGGTGGATTCTTAACCATTGCACCACTAGGGAAGCCCCTCTCCTTGTCTTTAAAATAAATTTTTGAATTAAGTATTTATGATTGCAATGTATTCTTTCTTACTCACATTCTTTCCTCAAAATCCACTCCAATCAGACTTTAATTCCTATCACTCCACAAATTGCCACTGTAAAGATTGTCAAGGACATATGTGTTTCCAAATTAGTGGTAAATTCTTTCTTTCTTCTTTTTTTTCTAATTTCTTACTTTGCTTCTCAGTAGCATGTGACACAGCTGATGATTCTTTCCTCAGGAAACAGTCTCTGTTTGTTTCTGGAAGCCCTAACTCCTCTAGTTTTATTTCTGACTCTCAAGCTGCTCTTTTTAAGTTTCATTTTCTGCTTGCCCTCTAAGCAATGGAGTGTTCTTGAATCTCGATCTAAACATATATGAATCATCTGTAAGTAAATGACTCCCAAATATGTTTCTTCAGTCTAGGAATCCCCCTTAATTCCAAACTTACACATATAATTGCTAAATACTCATCTCTTTTTGGAAGTCTAATCTACACCTCAAACTTGGAGCTTAATCATTCTCTCCTCCCTCATCTCTAAGCCTTTTTTTCACTATGTGGCACTGCCATCTACCCAGTTAGTTAAGCTGATATCCTAGAAATTACTGTGATTCATCTCTAGCTCATTCATTCACATCTACCATCTTTAGATATTTTTTTGACACTACCCACAATCTCAGGTCCAGCCCATCCATTTATTTTCATGTCTACTATTATTTTCTAACTATTCTCATTCTCTTGAATGACTACAATAATTTCCTAATGGAGTTGTTAGACATTAGCAGCAAGGAGGTGACAGTGGCAAAAAGACAAGAGGGAACAATCGAGTCACACCGTAACCATCTGGAGACCCTCCCCTGACATTACCAGCAACAAGATGACCATGAGGAAAAGACAAAGGGGAGTAGGCGAGTTGTACCCCCTTCATCTGGGGACTCTCCCCTGACACCACCCAGGACTGGAGAAACTATGGTCATGTGTTAGGCAAATTTATCATGCTAAAGAGGGGGCAGAGTAAGGAAGGACCTTACCCAGGCTGCACATGCCCAGACCAGACAGGCATATGACCTAAAGAAAACCCAAACTCATTACACCATTATAATAAAATCTACACGTGGTTTTGCCTGCCCCACGTTTCTTAGCAAATCAAGGGTGAGAGCATGTGCAATAGTGAATTTGTTACTTAGCTCTGGACTGTCAATCAAATATTGATCCGCTGTTGATCACCCTGCCTTCCAGCAAAATGCTGTTTAAAAACCCCGAAAGTCTGTACAGGAATGCTGGTTTCACTTCTCAGAAACACCACACTCTCCCTCTGTGAGAGTGCACCTATGCTTAAGTAAACTTTATACTTATGCCTGAAGTGGTAATTTGCAATTATTTGCTTACTATCCATGGAGACCAAGATTGCTGGCCTGGGTCTTCTGTTGATCTCCTCTGTTGAAGCTATTTTGTTACAATGCACACTACTCAGTGACAAAGTCTCCCTACTGACACCTTTGCCTCTCTGAAACTTGTTTACGAGTAATGAGTGTAATATTTTAAAATGTAAATCAAAATAACATTATAATAAAAATGTGTACCTTTCCACTAGAATATACACTCCAAGAGAGCAAGAACTTTCTCATCCATGTTTACTGTTGTATTTCTGTTCCTAAGAAGGAGATGAGATGTGATTGGTGCTCAAAAATCATCTGTTGGCATTAAAGCATTTTTGAATAGAATGTTGCTAGGCACAGACAGAAAGCATTGTCAGTGGGGAGATGGATAAGCAGTCAAGATTTCCTCCCTTGTCAGCATTCTTCTTTCTCTCCTCCAGGCTTCTTTCTTCACCTTGCCTCACTCTCTCTGCATCACTATTTCCTTCTGCTGGCCTTTTTTGTTTTCCTTCTCTTGCTTCGCTGGTTAGTGCTGTGTCACTGTCTTAATTAAGTTTTCACTCCATATGCTACTTGTCTTAGAGGAAAGAACTTGTCTATAATGCTCATCAGTGGAATGGGCCCCAGGGAGAGTAGCAATGTGTCCTTGAAACTGATTTTTAAAACACAAGTTACTCACCAGAGAATTGAATACATATTCTGTCTTCCCAGACATTGCCTGTTTTTTTTTTTTGTGACATGGATTTACATTCCCATATTCACCCTAGTCACTCCTGTGGCCAGTCCATTAAAGAACTCATAAGCAGGATACCCAAACTTGAATCCCAGTTCTCCAGAGATTTGTATCATCTTTATTATAAAAAAAAATCCTACTATTATAACTTCATTCTTCATTACATATTTTGAAGAGCTCATCACATTTTTGACTCATAGGTGCCAAAGTCTGTTTTTCATACATATTGTCATTATATGAAGTAATACACTTAAACCACTTAGCAGAGTATATGACACATAACAAACACATTAAAAATGTGATATTTTAATGATTATTAATTTAGTTATTTACTAATACAAGTAAAATTTTTCTTTGGACACTTTTTTTATACAGTGTACAGATACAGCAAATTCTGATACTATTCAGTCTGTATTTTTTCCTTTAATTCACAAAGGTAAATGTCTGTTAAAAGCCTTGCTGAAATACAGACATACTTTATTTTACTGCTACCCTGACTGGTAACCTAATGGAAAAAGATTTCTCCAAATTATCTCTATATATACTATTTCATGGAAATTAGCACCAGATCCTAGTATAGGAAATCATCTTAACTATGGAACACACAGATTCAGACAGCCCTTAGAGTCGTAGATCATTTACAGGTGACTGAAAAATTGAGCTGTTAAAAAAAATGCTTCCTACCAAGTATATTAAATTTCCACAAAATATATAGAATTATATAATGATGGGTACTGCAAAGTGTTACTGACTATATCTCTCTTTAAAAAATATCTTAAAAATTTTTCTGATTTGGAATCTATTATAATTTAATTTAAAAAATCATTTTGGTCACTATGTGTAGTTAGTCTGTTTCCTTTGGATGCTCAAGATAAATTGATAATGACAATAAAGGTATTTAAAAAAGTTATTTTTTACTGACAGATTTTATGTGTATGGATTTATTTACCTTTACCATTTATCCTTCTATTTAAAACAAGGTTAGGAGACTGAAAGCCAGGACTTGGAAGCAACCTACATACTCATCAACAGAGAAATGGATAAACAAGATGTGGTACATATATATACAGTGGAATATGACAGCTATAAAAGAATGAAATAATGTCATTTGCCACAGCATGGATGGACCTAGAGATTGTCATACTGAGTGAAGTAAGTCAAAGACAAATGTCATGATATCACTTACATGTGGAATCTAAAAAAAAAAAAAAAAGGTACAAGTGAACTTATTTACAAAACAGAAATAGAGTCACAGATCCTATACTGACATATACACACTACTATATACAGATTTGGTAACTAATAAAGACCTACTGTATAGTACAAGGAACTCTACTCAATACTCTATAATGACCTATATGGGAAAATAATCTAAAAAAGAGTGGATGTATGTATACATATAACTGATGCACTTTGCTATACAGCAGAACTAACACAATATGGTAAATCAACCATACTCTAATAAAAATTAATTTAAACCTAAATAAATAAAATAAACCCATGTAAGTAATCCTTACTTCTATTGTCTGTGTTAAGCAGTCAGTTGCCAATCTTTGAATCCAGTACGCCTTTATTTATGAATGCTTTTAAGATTTTCTCTTTTTTTGTTTGTTTTGTTTTCAGACTTTTACTCTTGTATGAATAAATTAGTTTGTTTAAAAAAAATAAAACAAGGGTGGCTGAACTGGCAAACAAGTTTAGTCAACACAATCTGAGTGCACTGATAACGAATTGCTTATGAAAAAGAAAGTTCTAGATAAAGCAAATATTTAGGAAAGAATTGGAATGAATACTATTGAGAAAAGGTAAGTAAAATAGCATAGTAAAGGTTAGTAAAAATAAATTAGAATATAAGCAATTGAAAAAGTGGGTAAGAAGAGAGTTCTGAGAAAAGGGCATTTTAGTATAAAATAAACATCTGAATAAAGCTTAAATACATATATTTTATTCATTTCTTGAAAATTTGTCCATTAACTATTGTTATTTCCTCAGACCTCTGTCCTAGAGCCTTTGTAGAGCCTTTCCTTTTTCTCATCTTCCTCAGTTCTCCTAGGCAATTTCAAAGCTTCAGTTGCCTTTGTGTGCTATTGATATCTAAATTGCTATGCTCCACACAGTAAGAATTTATAAGAGGCTCAATGATTCTCTCTTCAGATTTTCACTAACCATATCCTTATATGAGCACCACAAATACATATGTTCAAAGTAAATTCACCCATTCCATCGTAATCTCTGGTGTGTCTCAAACTTGCCATGCTTTCTTCCTGATGTGCTGTCCTTCTCATTTCTAGTCTTTCTCCTAGGGTTAATCATCTATTCTTTCTTCTAATTCCTACTTATGTTCAGGCCCCAATTAGAAAGATTTCTTCCAGGAAATCTTTTCCTTGCTAGGATATCCTATATACAGAGTATAAACAGTCTAGAGAATATACTGTCTGTGATACACTCTTCCCTCTCTACTTCCAATCAAAAGGCACTTTACCTGAACTCAGGAAAACTTCTACTGAAGTTGACTGAGTACTTGTCTATATCTCTGAATGATCTAGCACTTGTCCTTGTGTTCATTTGTAATATCCAGAATTTAGCACAGTTTCATATATAGTAGAAATTTAATACATTATCCTTCTATTGAACTTTTCCTGAGAATCTCCTGCAAGTTAAAGACACTATAATAGATGTCAAGAACCACACAAATGTTAGTAAACCTTATTCTTATTCTCAGAAACAATAGGAGAGAGTACTGGTAGCCAAATAAATACATTAAAGGAAAAAATGTTGTAAAAGCCATAAGATAAACATGTAAGTGATGAAGTGGTTATGGAACAGAAAGCAAGGTTATACTAAGAGTTCAGAATTCATAGGAAACAAGATCTTTCTCCTTAGCAACTTGCATCTTTAAAATTGATCACTACTAAGAAACCATGTCAAATAATCTTTCTCCTTAGCAACTTGCATCTTTAAAATTGATCACTACAAATACTCTGGAAAGTCCTGTTCATTTTTTTGCAAAAATTATGGTGAGGTAAAGAGTGAAGGATTTAGGAGATCTGAAGTGGTGCCTCATACCTGTTTAGAAGACTTCTCTAAAATCTAATAATTAATGCAAAAATCATCACATAATCATCACTAGAAGATTGGCACAGCATGTTAACTTTTAAATCCTAATCTAATAGTAGAGAAAATAAATGCAATACACAGTGTTCACATCCATTCAAATGAACATGTACAAAAAACTACCTCCTAAAATATTTAATTCTTCCATAGAGATTGGCACACGTACCCTTTATTTATTTTCTTATTTTGCCTTCTCATTCTCTATATTATCTGGCATAAATACAAAAAGAAAAGGGTAGCCTGAAGATGTAGAGCAATGGTTTCTGCTTTGGTGGCAAAGTGTAGATTACCTGGGTCAAATAATTTACTTCTTGAATTGACTCAATCCATCAAAAGGAAATTTATATTGGAAAGAAAAAAATAGAAGAAAAGAAATTGAACATCTTAAAATGTATTTTTAGCTGTTCAAGGGCAAAATGAAATATAATACCTCCCAGTTTCTCAATTCAACCTTTTCTGAAAATTGGAATCATTAAAATTATCAGGCATAATATTAATGCTTTCAATACTTGCAAGTTGTATTTGAAATTCTGAATGCACAAAAGAAGTTTACTCCTTTTTTGCCTGACATTTAAAATAAAATTATGATTCTTTTTACCCAACTGTGTACATTATGAAATAGTTTCATGTGATGAGAACATACCGACAGGCATTATTAATTGATAATATTTAACATTAATAAATGATTCACAAATAATTTGTAAAATGTGATGTTTTAAAATAAATATTTTAATTATAATTTTAACACTTTCAATTTGTCTACATAAGATATTAACAAATTTAGGATTTCTGAGTAATAAAAAATACACAATGCAGACATCTAAATATTTCAGAATAGCATTAAAAATTATATTAGTTGTTATACTAGGAAGATAGTTTTAAGGAATTACATTATCTAATATTTTTAATGTAATACTATTAATATACAAGTAAAGCAGCTTTATTTTAAAAATCAAATGCATGAAATAAACATATCAGGTTTTAGTTCACAACAGAGTATCATGTTTTTCTATTCGAAGCTTTCTTGCCTCCAAGAGAAAATCATAAATAAGACATCAAAAAATTAAGATTAAGGAGCTGATTATTTGAAGATATTTAGTGATTTTCAGGGACTATATAAAATGTTAATACACTGATTTTTAAAGCTGTGTCCATTTTATTGCAATTTAGCTTTTCAGAAATAGCAAGAGTCTATTTACCTGATTGTCATACAGAATCATAAGTCTATAAGGAAAACTGTTGTAGAAAGACTGGAAATTTTCCTGAATAATAATAAATTTTAGGAATTTGCCTTTAGAAGAGAAAGATCACCTTGACTCTTTACTACCTCTTCCTGTATAGTTTCAGAATAATAATATCTCTGCTGGTAATATAATTTATATTTTTAATATTCAGTTGATACTTCATATCTTTATCCATATAGATATGATTCATTAACTTTATTTTTTAGGTAAAATTTCAAGGGCCAACCTTGTCAGGAAAGCTGTCCTGAATATTTACAGGCATTTTGGATTCATCTTTGACATATATCCCATATTTAAATGCTTGTGAGGAGGACTAGTTCCTACTTTGAAAGGATTAAGAAATTTTGCTAGAAATGGGTGATCCTGGAACAGTTTTGCCCTTATCATTGCAGACACTTTGCTTCTTGGTATCAAGCATGGTTATGACACAGTGGTGAAGTGGAACTGGTTGATAGATATTCAGACAAGAATCTAAGATAAGAGGGATAAGAATGGGAAGAGAAGAGCAGTTATCATTCCCTGGTAGATTTATGAGTTTATTATTTGGTCATTTATCTATCCTGTGTAGTTTCTTCAAGTCTGTCAGTTTGAGGCAGCCATTTGAGAGCTGTTCTCTGAAGTATCCCAAGCCTCTGGATGTGAAAATAGTAACTTTTATGCATAGGGGTCAGGAAACTAGACAAACTGAAGGATCAAAGAAACAAGATAATTCAAATTAAAAATGGTATATTTTTATTAAGTTTTCTTTTTTTATATTTTCCTAGTATGAGTCTGACCTATGATATTATTAGTAAAAAAAAAAAAAAAAAAAACCACAAAAAAACTAAGGTAATTAAACATTGTGTTTTAGAGAGAAGTCCAATAGCTATGATAAAATCCAAGTAGATTAAAATTGTAATATATATCCAAGCTTATAATACCTTGATAAAATTTCAGAAATCAATAATAGACATGCATTTCTAAGTATTTCTTTTATATTTGATTCACATTGAGTTGTGTGTTTGTGATAATGTTATATGAATTCTTTCCTGATTTTTCAAAGGCTTTTTTGTTTATGTAACACATATTTGATTAATATTCTTGATCACTTATTATGTACTTTCTACTTTGGCTGATATACATGGGTTTCAAAAATATAGTAAAATAGTTCCTACTGTTCAATAACTTTCCTACTATTCAAGAAGTTGAAGATAATAGATGTTGAGATTAGTAAACATGACAATTTTATAACTAATAGTATATACTTATTCAATTATAGAATTGGGCAACATAAATAAAGCATGTATGATAATTAAGCATAATAAAGTTTAATCATATAACTTTATAATTGGAAATATTTGACAAATGTAGGGATTATCTATAAATAGGCAAACACAACTTTATATTTACATAAGCACTATTATGTTTATGTATAATTAATGTAAATTGTCTCAAAACTCTCATCCAAAAGTAGTCTTATAAAAAAAATTACTGTGAAGTGAATGAGTGTGTAAATGAATGTTGCATATCTACTAGCCATCCTTCCAGTGACTGAGATAATGGAGGTTACATAATATACATATACATAAATATAAACTTAAATTTATGCAATGTTCAGAGGGACAGTAAATTATGAAAGACCTTTTGTTTTGACCATGAAATGGAGTTTGAATTACATTTAACATGAGAGTTTTAAGCAAGGGAGTAGCATAAAGTGATTTACACCTTTAAAAGACCACACTGGCCAGGGAAGGTTGGAGGGTAATGAATTGGGAGATTGGGATTGCCATATATACATTACTAATAAGAAAAAAAAATACAAAATTGTACATTCTAAATATATGAAGTTTATTTATGTTAACTGTATCTCAATAAAAGTTCTTAAAAAAGAGAGAGAGACCACACTGGCTTTTCAGTAGAGAATGCATGGAGGGGAGATAGAAGCTAGAGATCATTTAGGAGGCTATTACAGTAGTCTTCATGGAAAAAAATAGAATAGATATAACATGGGTTTTAGCCACAGAAATGAACAGAAATTGATTGAATTTAGATACTTACTGAAGATAAAAATTATAAAGATTTACTTTTGGATTTGATAATTTGGGTAAGATAAAAGAGTCAGCTCAATAATTATTCTCAATATTTGAGCTGTGTGGTTGATGATGTTTCATGCTGAATTGGATTGTATAGGGGTATCAATAATTTAGGATGTCAAGAAGCTAGACTCTGTTTTGTTTATATTAAGTTTGAGACTCTTTCAGATTCCTATTTGAATTCTCTATATAACAATTAGTTATTTTATAGCAGTGATAAAATCAATCCATGCTTAAACAAATGAAAAAGATCATTCTTAGATTATTAAATGAACTTTTAAAGAGGGACAATTGCTTTTACCTAAGCTTTTGCTTGATTCAGAGGTATGTGGATTCACTATACCATGCATCACTAAAATTAATTTTTTTTTTACTCATCTGTGTTCTCAACATTATTTAATCAATGTTGGCTTCAGTTTATCACTAAGTATTTGTAAATATACTTCATTTACTTCAAATTGGTTTTCTTTTCTTAGGAGAAGCTCTTTATAGAAGTTTCCCTGAGCCTTCCTATATGCTTTTCCTTTATCAGCTTGCTCAATCACACCTCCAGATCTACATGAACATAACGGAATCCAAGGAAAACAAAGCTTGGGCCTGGAAGAGCATACTTGATAACTCTCACACAATAAACCATTACTGTGGGTACAGAAATCTCTAAAATAATATAGAATCTCTTTCCAATGGTTGGAGAAATGAATAATCCTTTACATCTGATAATTTAGTGTTCATAAAGATCTTACTTCTCACTGAAAGGCAACAATATTTACATCAGTGAAGGAAGTATACATAATCCTCCTACCTAACAACCAGGGGCTGGGCAAGATAAGACAAATTTCAAAACTCAAATGAAAATAACTGCTTTATCAACAAGGTTAGAATTCCATTGACTAGCATTAGGTCTTCTGGTGTATGCAGGTATCAGCAAACTTCATGAGTAGAAAATCAGGTTCAAAGTCACTGCAATTGAAACTTCTGATAGTATTGGAGAGCCCAAGAGTACTATCTCCCTCTCTTTACTTCGGCAAACACTAATAGGCCTAAAAGTAAGGAATTTCATTCTTCATGGCTGGTATTACGTTAAATCTTTGGAAAATAATGATCTGGCATTGATTTTTTTTTTCTTTACTTCTGGAATCTAGGATTTCTCATTATTTTAAGCTCTTCCGTAAAATTAAAAAAAATATTTTGCTATTTTAGCTTCCCTATCTATGCATTTGCATCTAATTATATGTGTCTATTTCTTAATCTTCAATCATTGTTTGACTTAATCTTAAATTGCTGGCCTAACATGAGTATATCTAGAGAAGTAGCATGGCAAAAAATTCATACAGTAAAATCACTGTAAAATACTATACATTTGTCTTTGCAACGATCAATATATAATTAGATTCTTCAAATACTAGTTCATGCAGTGTAATAAAATCAGCCTAAACTAATTGGCTATTGGTATTTTATTCTATGCATTCATTCCTCCAACAATCCTTTTCACAGTGGCCATTCTTTAAATGTTGAAAGGATTAGGCATTACTATATTTTAGTACACTATTAGTTATCATTTAATAATTTTATCCTCAAAGAGAATATATTTTGTGGCAGAGAGAGAAAAAAAGATAAGAATTTAAGGGCTGCTTGACTTGTATATGTAAGTCCAAAACATTTTTCTTTAAGTTCTTTATTGGAATATAATTGTTTTACATTCTTGTACCAGCTTTTGAGGTACACCAAAGTGAATCAGCTGTATTTATACATATATCCCCATATCCCCTCCCTCCCGCGACTCCTTCCCATTCTCCCTATCCTGGCCCACTAAGGCATCACCCGTCATGGAGTTGATCTCCCTTTGTTATACAGCAAATTCCCACTAGTGATCTATTTTACAGTTGGTAGTGTAAATATGTCTATGCTACTCTCTCACTTGGTCGCAGCTTCCCCTTAGCCCACCCTCCCAACCCCGGGTCCTCCAGTCTATTCTCTGCATCTGCATCCTTATTCTTGCCCTGTCACAAGGTTAATCAGTATCATTGTAGTTTTTTTTTTTTTTTTTTTTTTTTAGATTCTGTATAAATGAGTTAGCATACAGTATTTGTTTTTCTCTTTCTGGCTTACTTCACTCTGTATGACAGGCTCTAGGTCTATCCACCTCATTACATACAGCTCCATTTCATTACTTTTTATGGCTGAGTGATATTCCATTGTACATAAATGCCACATTTTCTTTATCCATTCATCTGCTGATGGGCATTTAGGTTGCTTCCATGTCCTGGCTATTGTAAATAGTGCTCCAATAAACATTATGGTACATGTTACTTTTTGGATTATGGTTTTCTCTGTGTATATGCCCAGGAGTGGGTTTACTGGGTCATATGGTAGTTCTGTTTTTAATTATTTAAGTAACCTCCAAACTGTTTTCCATAGTGGCTGTACCAACTTACATTCCCATCAACAGTTCAGGAGAGTTCCCTTTTTTCCACACCTTCTCCAACATTTATTGTTTCTAGATTTTTTGATGATGGCCATTCTGACCAGAGTGAGGTGATACCTCATTGTGGCTTTGACTTGCATTTCTCTGATGATAAGTGATGTTGAGCATCTTTCCATGTGTTTGTTGGCCATCTGCGTGTCTTCTTTGGAGAAATGTCTATTTAGGTCTTCTGTCCATTTGTGGATTGGGTTATTTGCTTTTTTGGTATTAAGCTGCATGAGCTGCTTGCATATTTTGGAGATTAATTCTTTGTCAGTTGCTTCGTTGGCAAGTATTTTCTCCCATTCTGAGGGTTGTCTTTTAGTCTTGTTTATGGTTTCTTTCACTGTGGAAAAGCTTTTAGGTTTCATGAGGTCCCATTTGTTTATTCTTGATTTTATTTCCATTATTCTAGGAGGTGGGTCAAAAAAGATCTTGCTTTGATGCATGTCATAGAGTGTTCTTCCTATGTTTTCCTCGAGGAGTTTTATAATGTCTGGCCTTACATGTAGGTTTTTAATCCATTTGGAGTTTATTTTTGTGTATAGTGATAGGAAGTGTTCTAATTTCATTCTTTTACATGTTGTTGCCCAATTTTCCCAGCACCAGTTATTGAAGAGGTTGTCTTTTTTCTATTGCATATTCTTGCCTCCTTTGTCAAAGATAAGCTGCCCATATGTGGTTGGGTTTATCTCTGAGTTCTCTATTCTGTTCCATTGATCTTCCTTTCTATTTTTGTGCCAGTACCATACTGTCTTGATCACTATGGCCTTGTAGTATAGTTTGAAGTCAGGAAGCCTGATTCCACCAACTCCTTCTTTCCTTCTCAAGATTGCTTTGGCTATTCGGGGTCTTTTGTGTTCCCATACAAATCATAAGGTTTCTTGTTCTAGTTCTGTGAAAAATGCCATTGATAATTTGATAGGGATTGTGTTGAATCTGTAAATTGCTTTGGATAGCATAGTCATTATCACAATGTTGATTCTTCCAATCCAAGAACATGATATGTCTCTCCATCTGTTTGTGCCATCTTTGATTTCTTTCATCAGTGTCTCATAGTTTTCTGCATATAGGACCTTTGTCTCCTTAGGCAGGTTTATTCCTAGGTATTTTATTCTTTTTGTTGCAATGGTAAATAGAAGTGATTATTAATTTCTCTTTCTGCTCTTTCATTGTTAGTGTATAGGAATGCAAGAGATTTCTGTGCATTAATTTTGTATCCTGCTACTTTACTAAACTCATCAATTAGTGCTAGCAGTTTTCTGATAGCTTCTCAATGGTTTTCTATGTATAATATCATGTCATCTGCAAAGAGCAACAATTTTACTTCTTTTCCAATTTTGATTCATTTTATTTCATTTTCTTCTCTTATTGCTGTGGATAAATCTTCCAAATCTATGTTAAATAACAATGGTGAGAGTGGACACCCTTGTCTTGTTCTTGTTCTTAGAGGGAATTCTTTCAGTTTTTCACCATTTAGAATGATGTTGGCTTTTTCTCATGTGTGGTTTTTATTATGTTGAGGTAATTTCCATCTATGCCAATTTTCTGGATAGTTTTTATCGTCAATGGATATTGAACTTTGTCAAAAGCTTTTTCTGTATCTATTGAGATGATCACATGATTTTTATCCTTCAATTTGTTGATATGACATATCACATTGATTGATTTGCATATATTGAAGAATCTTTGCATTCCAGGGATAAACCCCACTTGATCACGGTGTATGATCTTTTTAATCTGCTGTTGGATTCTGTTAACTAGTATTTTGCTGAGGATTTTTGCATCCATGTTCATCAGTGATATTAACCAGTAATTTTTTTTGTGTGACATTTTTGCCTGGTTTTGGTATCAGGGTGATGGTGGCCTTGTAGAATGAGTTTTGGAGTGTTCCTCCTTCTGTTATATTTTGGAAGAGTTTGAGAAGGATAGGTGTTAACTCTTCTCTAAATGTTTGAAAGAATTTGCCCGTGAAGCCATCTGGCCCTGGGCTATAGTTTGTTGGGAGATTTTTAATCAAGTCTCATTTTCCGTACTTTTGTTAGGTCTGTTCATATTTTCTGTTTCTTCCTGGTTCAGTCTTGGAAGATTGCACTTTTTTTAGAATTTATCCATTTCTTCCAGGTTATCCATTTTATTGGCATATAGTTGCTTGCAGTAGTCTCTCTTGATCTTTTGTATTTCTGCTGTGCCAGTTGTTACTTCTCCTTTGTCATTTCTAATTCTGTTGATTTTCATCTTCTCCCTTTTTTTCCTGATGAGTCTGGCTAATGATTTATCAATTTTGTTTATCTTCTCAAAGAACCAGCTTTTAGTTTCATGATCTTTGCTATTGTTCCCTTGCTTTCTTTTTCATTTATTTCTGTCTCTGATCTTTATGATTTCTTTCCTTCTGCTCACTTTTTTTTATCCTTCTTTCTCTAATTGTTTTAGTTGTAACATTAAGTTGTTTATTTGATATTTTTCTTGTTTCTTGAGGTAAGACACTATTGCTATAAACTTCCTCTTAGAATTGCTTTTGCTGTGTCCCATAAGTTTTGGGTTGTTGTGTTTTCATTGTCATTTGTTTCTGTTTTCTTTTTTTTATTTCCTCTTTGATTTCTTCAGTGATTTCTTGGTTGTTTAATAATGTATTGTTTAGCCTTCATGTGTTTGTATTTTTTAAAGTTTTTTTTTTTTTTTTTTTCAGGTAATTGATATCTGGTCTCATGGCATTGTGGTCAGAGAAGATGCTTGATATGATTTCAATTTTCTTGAATTTACCCAGGCTTGTTTTGTGACCCAAGATGTAATCTATCCTGGAAAATGTTCTGTGTGCACTTGAGAAGAAAGTGTATTCTGTAGTTTTTCAATGGAATGTCCTATGAATATCAATTAAATCAAGATGGTCTAATGTGTCATTTAATCTTGTTTGTCCTTATTTATTTTCTGTTTGGATGATCTGTCCATTGATGTAAGTGCAGTGTTAAAGTCTTCTACTATTATTGTGTTACTGTTGATTACCCCTTTACGACTGTTAGCATTTGCCTTATGTATTGAGGTGCTCCTATGTTGAGTGCATAAATATTTACAATTGTTATATGTTCTTCTTAGATTTATCCCTTGATCATTATGTAGTGTCCTTCCTTGTCTCTTGTAATATTCTTTACTTTAAAGTCTAATTTGTCTGATATGAGTGTTCCAAAACATTTTATAAAGCATGGTAGAGGAGGTTAGATAAATTTGCAACAGGCAATTTATAAAGAGATTTATATGTTATACTAGAGAGCTTATACAAACAGATATTTATTGCCTTGGGTGAAAATATCCCTTTTCTGACCTGTTCTGCTAGGCTTCTGTTTCAATAGTCTAACCCAAACTAGCAGAAATAATTAGAAAATGATAAAAATGCCAACAAATATTTTGAAATTTCTGAGTAATGTTTTGAGAATAGAACTGCCTTCTCTTAGGAATAGTTGCTATCATGCTTGGAGATTTATTCTTTTATAACAATACCTGAGTTTCAACTAGTAAAGTCTATTCTAAGCCTAAAACATATTAGGTTAATCATTTTGCTAAGTTTCTCAAGCAATGTAATAAAATAATTTTGATATGTAATTATTTTGAGTAGGAACATTTTCTTCTTTCTCTTTCTCAGTAAACCAAATTTTCTGGAAAATTGAATAGTTGGACCATAAGCCTGTAATGATGTCACATCTATCCATCTATTGACCAATAAAGTACACAGGAGGAAATAAACTACATCCTTTAAGCCAGTCTTTGAAACCTAAACTTATAATGTGTTGAAAATGCCACCCTGTACTTCAGGTTATCAAGGTTCATCAGCTTGTAGATATGGTTTTATTAAAAATTAGGAGGCAAAATGATATATTTTCTTATCATATCTAAACATCCTGGCTGCCACTCTTTATCAGATTCCCATAAAAGTACAGAACACTAAGTGATAAATAACTATGGGATTTATTTTCTTTCCAACTGAAAAATTCAATTTCTGTGAAATACATTTGGGAAAGTTGGTCTTGGCAAATATATAAATTAAAGACAGAAAATAAGCAATGTGGTAATTTAATTTACTATTTTACAAGGTATCTCTGATGCATCTAAAGGAAAGGAAATTATCTTAATGTGTATAATATGATGTAAGCTGATTCATATACAATTTTGGTAAAGCAGAGAGAAACCAAGAGGGGGGAGGGGAAAGCAGCCTAGAATTATGTGGATTAGGAGTAAAACTACAAAAAGTATTAAGGGATAGGTTGTATGTCTGATATTTTAAAAATCATTTATGTGTATTAATTAAAATACAGTATATAAAACTCTAGGGCTTAATTCCCAGTAGGCTGAGACTTTATACTTTCTATGTACTGAATAGTTAAAAGACCATATTTTATTTTCTTAATCTCTATTAACCTCTGGCTCACTGTATACATTTTTGGCTATGTTTCTAGTTCAGATACATACACTTCATATATTGTTTGTGAGGTGAGGTCATAATTTCAGTTTCTTTTGAAGAAACTATTTTCCCTTCTCTGTTAAGCAGCTCTACTAATCTATGTTTAAGTTTAAAAATTGTTTTTAATCTTCAGGATACATACTAGCTTCAACTTCTACTCTTCTTGTGCATAGGAACTTTCCTTTATTGACTTAGGAGATTGCCCTAATCTCTAGGCATGGAACTGTGATTTCATGAGATTTAAAGCCTATAAAACTTTGTGTCTCAATGAAATAATCATATTTCATCACAGAAAACAGGTATTTTCCTTGTCTGATTTAGCTCATGGGTGCTCTGGATGCATCTAGTTGGCTAATGGGCCAAATTTGAGGCTGGGCCTACATACCCAAAATGCAAAGAAAAAGAAGAGTCCAGAATGCAAGTTCAAAACTGTCCAAATGAATGTGTTCTCATTAAAATGAAAGTTTTTTAGTGAAGAGAAATTGCTTAGTTCAACCTTGAAATTTTACTTCTGAGAACAATATATGGCACATAGAAAGGACTCAGTAAATGTTTCAAGAGAGAATTACAATGTGATTATTTGAATGAATGAGTTAATTGATTTATGAATCAATACACAAAGAAGTCAAGCTATAATCTTCCATGTTTTTCTATGGGTGTTTTCTCAGCCAAGTCTTATGTTACTCTTGATCTTCTTACAATTTAGAAAATGTATTTAGTTGTTATTATTCACTTTTTACAAATGATAAAACTGAAGCTTAAAGACAAGAAATGATGTACCCATGGAAAGAAAACTAGTAAACAATGAAAATTAGATTAAAGGGCAATATGCTGCCTTCAGAATATAATATTTTCACTACTTTTTTTTAAGCTCTTTATTGGAGTATAATTGCTTTACACTGTTATGCCAGTTTTCACTGTACAACAAAGTGAATAAGCTGTATTTATAAATATATCCCCATATCCCCTCCCTCCCATAACTCCTTCCCACCCTCTCTATTCCACCCCTCTAAGTCATCACCCATCATTGAGTTGATCTCTCTCTGTCATGCAGCAGCTTCCCACTAGCTATCGATTTTACATTTGGTAGTGTATACATGTCAATGCTCCTCTCTCATTTCATCCCAGCTTCCCCTTCACCCCTCCACCTCCTGTCCTCAAGTCTGTTCTCTACATCTGCACCTTTATTCTTACCCTATCCAGTACCATTTTTGTAGTTTCCATATATATGAGTTAGCATACGGTACTTGTTTTTCTCTTTCTGGCTTACTTAGCTCTGTTTGACAGTCTCTAGGTCCATCCACCACACTACAAATAATTTCATTCATTTTTATGGCTGAATAATAGTCCATTGTACATATGTGCCACAGCTTTTTTATCCATTCATTTCACTACTTTTTAATCCTCTGAAACATTATATCTATAAATGAATATATGTGTAATATATAATATATGAACATATATAAATAAATATATATTCATTTTATAGGCATAATGTACAATATAGACTGCACAAACATATATTAATGAAAATATATATTCATTTATAGGTATGTAAGTATACACATATCTATGTGTATGTATAGCTACATGCCGGGATCAACTCGGCGACTCGAGGTGAGTGATGGGTGCCGCAAGCTTGAAGAAGACACAGACACAGACTGAAGAGAAAGATGGGACCTGGGGACTCAAGACCTCTAGGATCAAGAGCCTTGCTGATTGATCCCACATTGCTTTTACTGAGTTCTCGGCATAGCCTAAGGGTCTAACACTCCCAGGTTAATCCCATAAACAATCAAAGGCCTCACATGACTGGGGGCAATGATCTTTGTTTGCCTCCTGGGTCCTGATTTGAGCTGGGCATGGAGAGCAAAGCAGCCCTGGGGGCAGGAGACCTCTCTCAAAAGGATTAAGGGTCTGTGCCCCACCCGTGTTGGCCCCTCTGCGACTGTGCCTGTCTTAGGTTGTTCCTCCCTTGAGGAATCTTACCCGTCTCTGGCTAAGCAGTCATCCTCCAGGGCCAAACACGGTGATATAAGGAAGGCTCTATGCACCACCCCTGTTGGCCCCTCTGCGGCTGTGCCTTTCTTAGGTTGTTCCTCCTCTGAGGAATCTTACCCGTCTTTGGCTAACCAGCCATCCCTCAGGACCAAACAGGGTGATATTAGTCTCCACGCCCCGCACCCTCAGCTCCTCCACTACTCAAGCAGGACATTCTGAATCCCATCGCTCGGCCCACATACTTCAACATTTTGAATGTTTCAAAAAGTTTCCAGAATGTCTTCCCACAGCTACAGACATTATTTTGACCTCTCACAGGTGAGAGCCAAATGTATCAACAAATATTAATATATTTTAAGTATTAAAAACTCTATGAAAAAGGAAAGTTATTATAACTACTTCCTGCATACATATATGTATGATATGTCTATGTATTTTCTCTATCTTAGTCTGTTACAATCTTCAGCATCCTTTAAGAAAATTCCCAATACCAAATAATCTCTAGCTTTGATACAAATAAACTTCTCTGAACACACAAAGCCAATTCTAGTTGGGTTATTTCCAAAAGTACCTATACTACTAGTTCTTTTCATCATATACCACAAGTTCTATTTTTAACACATCTGTAGGGCCTTGAAAGACAGAGAAAATACTTCTTAGAGATCCTTGTCCCTCACCCAGGCTTGCCTAGTCTTGCAGGGAATAAATGTTCATAAATAGATATTCTTCAAGACAGTTTTAAAAGAGTCAGTAATACAATTTTAATAGTTTCTATTAAAAAGAAAATAATGTCTCTCTGTTGTAGAGTTTATTTCTTTCTTTTTGTTTGTTTTTCGAAGCAAAGAACAAAGCCACTGAAACAGCTATAGAGATCAGTGTTTGTTAAAACAGATTGTAAATCTGAAACTAGTATTATGCATTTTTATGCCCAGTAAAAATTTCCATTCTTTTTAAAGTTCTCAGGCAAAAATAAAAGACATATCACAGAAATATACTAATGTTTTGGTCTGTTTCACATAATTTTCACAAACATTTTCTGAGTACTTAATTTTTGTGTTACATGGTATCAGGAGAATTAAACAGCCAGTCCCAGCATTGCAGGAATTAGAACAATCCTGAAACCTGCTGGCCAAAGACTATTGATCCTGATAACTTGCTAAAATCTTATGGACACAAATTCTACAATCTTATAAATACAACATAAATCTCATATATGTGCCAGAATATTCTCTCTCTTCATTCTAATACATCTTAGGCACAAAAGCAAAAAAAAAAAAAAATTTCCTCTTTTTAAATTATGAGATATCCCATGCTTTGTTTTACATAAAAATTTGCCCAGACACATCTGCTTCCAGTATTTTGTTTTACTATAACTCACTTAGTACTAAAATCCTGGAAGATGCTTTTGTACAACTAAAGACAATATAGTGTTGCTTGCTGGAAAGAAGTAGCAAGGTGCTATGTTTTTGTTTAATACTTCTATAGATGATAAAAAATCTACTAGGCCAAAGAGATGAATCCTTGCCTGAGGAGAAATGATATCCACAGATAGTCTATAGCCCTGCATTGGTTGCTAAGGAAAACATCTCCATAAAAGTAACTCTGCAGGCCTCTCAAATTAACAATGCCATCAGCCATTACATTAATGCCAGCACACTTTAACTTAATGAAATGCATTTCATGCTGCTATAACAAAATACACTTGTGAGAAGCAATATGATATTAATACAAATGGTGCAACAAACTGAAATGCCTTGTTCATTCATTTAAAAATAACTATGTTCTCTATGTGCATAAACATGTATCAGTATCAAATTCAGTTTAGTTTCTCACTAACTGTCATGCCTGAATACATTTTTTTCTACTTTCATTTGTTGTCTTGAAGTGTGATTTTGCAGACAATCTGTGTTCTGGATGAAATATAAATTACATCTGTGAGGTCTTGGGATAAGCATTTGTTGATGGATCACTGAGAAGAATCCAGTAATATCACAATAGGATCAGGATTGTAACTTGAAACTAGAAGGTAGTGTTTGGCTCCTAAACTAGATTCACTTATATTTATATGCATTAAAGATTTAATGTTATTCCTCACATTTTTTTCATAATGCAAAGTCCTTAAGTCAGGGAATCTTGCAATTTTCAGAATATTAAAGTAGCAGCCAAAAATTCCATCATGGTAAAATAGATGCTTTCATATGCATGTGAAGAAGATGCTGCATGCATGTTGGATTTGATGCATCACCTGAAACCCATGCATAACTGCATTACTGAGGGTACCACAGTGAGAGAGAGCTTGAGCAAAGAATGGTGAACAGAAGCTGGGAAGACTTTAGAGCTTCCAGACTCACAATTAGGATGAATGACAGGTAGGAAATCTGCCATAATTTAAAATAATGAGGGCTCACCTTGAAGTATTATGAGAAGTGACTCTCTAGTTTCTCTCATCATGCAGAAGTGAGTATAAGTCTGCCAGTAAGCTAGACTGTGTCCCCAATCTTAATAATATCTTACAAGACTTTGAGCTACTCAAAGTATTTCTTGAAGAGGTACTTGGGAAGCTAGAATGGATATGAAATATCTTCTTGGGTAAACCATGTATCCCTTAGGTATTTTTAAATATTGGAACATTGATTGCATTATATTAATAATTGGGAAAGTATGAGGAATTCAGAGTTTCTGCAAAAGTAGTGTTTCAGGTGAAGGCATATATTGAGGTTGCAAATGAAAACTTGACTTTGATACAGGGCTCTGGAAGGGTTGGCTGTTCTTTTAGGCACTTGATTCACTCCATCAGACTTCCTATCTGTAAAGAGTGGACCTCAACAAATCAGTTGACACAGATATGAAGGCCTCAAAGGGGGTCTGTATAAAGTACACTTAAACTGCATTTAGGTAGTAAGAAATGCCCAAAACAAGTTGATTGCAGAGCAGAATTAACTATGGAGATCTTGTTGGCAAAAATGTGGTCATAGTTGACCCTCATTAACATGGTAATAGTTTCCTTGCTTTCATCATCCACAGTCTACCTGCTAGGGACACACTTATTCTGAATGTGCTTTAAATATATTTTCAGTGATCTTGGTGTCACATTTGTGAATGATAATGTGGCACAATTTTCCATCAAACTATGACCACTTTCTTGACACCTCATATCCACACCTATGTAAGGATTTGATAAAAGACATGGTGGATTTTTTGGCAGTTTCTAATTTCTAGTCAATAAGTGTATCCTTTGACAGGCTGCTGCCAAGATAGTGCCATTTAGTGACAGCCTTCATATGTACTGTCAATATAGACTTTTCTTGGTGATTAGAATTCTTCTGTAGCAGACTAAAGAATGGCTTTAATCCCTCTTAAGCTGGCTGTAAACTTGCAATGCTTTGCTGACTCTGTAAAACAATCTATAATTTAGTCTTACAACTTTTTTGAGGTGTGTGTTTCCAGGATTCATGCATCAGCATGAAGACTGACTCTCTTAAAGATTATTTTGGGGGGGAGGGTGGGGGGGACTCAAGGAGGGGGGGAGTCAAGGAAGGGAGGGAATATGGGGATATGTGTATAAAAACAGATGATTGAACTTGGTGTACCCCCCAAAAATAATAAATAAATACATTTAAAAAAATATAACTTAAAAATTAAAAAAAAATAAAAAATAAAAAATAAAAAAAAAAGATTATTTTGGAGTTTGCAGGTAATTGTAATGGAGGTATTTGGGAGAGTAAGGAAGCATTTCACTGTCAAATGCCTTGTTTATCTTAAATGGCATATGTATCTTGATGTTCTTTTGTACATGTTTTGCAAGTACTATATTAGCTTGACTTGGTGGTCATTTCTGGCTTTTCATAGTGTGGCTGATCCTATCCAAATCTCAGAAGTAACTGGCATTTGCTGTTGGCATCTTCTCTCCCACTGAATCCAGGGTCAAAATAGTCCTTTGACAAATTAGAAATTTCCCAACAGGACCTCGGCTGTAACTCTTTCCTCCCTAGGAAACCTTTTCCAACCCTGTGTTTCTTTCATTTCCTTATAACTACTCTGTTTTTCTGAGAAAAGCATTCTGACAAATCAAAGAAGGCTGAGATGATAAATAGCTTCAGACATTGACCTTCTAGTGGTGATTTCATGTTAATAGCAAGCCTGTGGAATAAAAGCTCAAATTAAAGGAATGAATTATTAAATACAGCCATTCATAAAGTGTGTCTGTACATTTGGAAAGCACTTCTGAAGAAGGAATCCCTCTCTATTTCTTTCACATATGTCTAGATACATGGCTCTCTACTCCAGCTACTTATAAGGGCATATACATATATTTAAGAATAACATTGAGTTTGCTTATGTTTCTGATGTTAATGTTTCATATATAAATGAATGCAAATTAACATTAAATTTTGATATATTGGGAGATTTTGTATTCTACTTTAGGATTTTAAATATTTCTTTACTTATATTGCAAAAATATCCCCCAAATTAAAATTATTTGGGTAGACAGACCAGACTAACTACTATGCAATAAAGTATATATTTTGAAAAACATTTATAAAGGATGTGCCCTAGTTTTAGAACCATACATAAACACACATATGTATATACACATATGTATAAACACATATATAAACACACACATGCGTTGAGAAAGAGAGAGAGAAAAAATGCTACATTTCATAAGCTTTGAATTGTATAAAACTTTAAGCATTTATCAAGGAAATGTGCATATATTTCCAAAATAATTCTATAGATTTTGCCTAAATATAAGGTTATAAAATTATATTATTTATTGTGTCTCATTCTCACACATATACCCAACTGGTGTTCTTACAAAAATTGTCAATAGAGCAAAACTTAACTCACCCTTAAAAACCTTACATTATTGATAACATATGAATAGATAATTCCAAAATTCATCAAATTACTTATATATAACAATTAGCTGTTCTTCATGTAGATAGATTCATGGTAGATTCTATTTGCCATCTTTAAAGAAATTGTCATCTTAAAGGATGATGGGGTATTATGACATTCCTTGAAAAGTCAAGCCACTCTAAATTGCAATATAAGCATTTGACAAGTACCACAGAAAAACTAAGCAGATTACCTTAAAACTTGGACCCTAAAAACTTTCTGCGTATTTTATGACCTTTTAACCTGTCTTACTCAAATGGTCCCTTCAAATAGAAGCTAAGTAGTTTTGTGGTTAGAATTTTTCTCCCACAGTCATTTGTTCCTAGTAGCTCTTGGTGCTCCTCAGAGACATATACCTTTCCTGCTTTGGCAGCAGCACTTTGAGCTCATTAATTTCTGTTAGAGACCTCCAGGGATCATCCTCTGGTTGTCATGTGAAATGCACATTGTAACACTGACTTTGGCAGACCTCAACAATCCAAGAGAAATGTAAAATATTGGAGATTTCTTAGGGAAAAAGAAGGAATAACTCTGTGTTGAAAAATTAGCAGGAAATAATTGCCCCTGCATTCTAATTCCCTTTTCAGTCAAGGTAATAAGTGCAAGGTATGAAATCTGTATCATTGTGGCACAAGTTTGGACTGTGAAATCATTTGCCTAAACTTTGATATGACATTGCCTCATTTGACTATGAACACAGTAATAAACTTTCAGTTATATGGCTGTAGCATTCTCAAACGAAGTCCATTAGATGGGAAACACTGATATTTTTTTACCCATTGGCTCTCAGTAGTATAATTTAGATTGGAAAGTCCACTGATGAAGAGAATTAGTAACTGGAGTGACAATTTAGTGTTTTATTTTCTATAACCCAGTTAAATTCTGTTTAATATGCACTAAACACCTACTATGTGCAAAGCATTCCAAAAGACAAATATTAAGATTTAATTAATATTTTAAAGTTTACATTATGGGAATTCTGTTCCTGACAAGATAAATGCTCCTTCTCTCTCCTGCTTCTTCCACTGAATACTATTATAAAATCCAGACATATTCATGGAGAAGCTAATAGAAGACTCCAAAAGTTAAACAGTCAGAGGTGCATTTGGAAGAAAATCAGAATATGAAGTACAACTGAAATGACAATGAGTTTACCATTTATGTTAATTCCTCTGTAACTGTCCAGCTTGGTCTCAGAGGAACTTGAAACATGGAAGTTGATATCAGTGCAGAAAGAGAGATCTTTAGGAGAAGTCCTCTAGTTCTAGTTTGATGATGTTAGACAGTAACAGTGGCTGAAGCATGGGCTTGTCATCACCTAAAACTGAAGAAAAGGAAACTTTGATCCAATTTCTTTAGTCCCAAGAAGGTGGAGTAAAACCTCATTTCTTTTCTTTCTCTCAGTGCTCTTGCCATTTGGCCCCAGAAGCGGTCACAGTACTGTTAACAATATAGCAGTGTTGTTAAATAAAGCTCCAGCTTTCTAAATAGAGAAGTGAATAAGATAGTCCTAAGAGAACCAAAAGATCATGAGAAGAGAGGAGCTTAGAAAACTGACCCATGATGTTGCTTATGCACCCCTCTGCATTCACCACTGATCTGAGTATGTATGAATCTGATATTAAATAGCTTACTTTGAGATCTGAACAGAGACTATCACTCAAATCCCAAAATTGTCACTGAATGACTGACTTATGTTCAGGAAAAGATCCAAATAACACAGAAAAAAAGCACTGAAAAGTGAATAGACATTAGAACCACAGTATATAGAAGGTTGTTTAGGCTTGTGGCCAGACCTATACCTCTCAATTATCTTCAAAAATAAAAGCATCCACAGGATTTGAATAAGACCAAGGGGCTCATAACATGATATTCAAAATATACAGGATAGAATTGAAAATTACTAGGCATTTGAAGAGTCAGAAAAACTTCAACCCATGTGGGAATAAAAAACCAATCTAATGATAGGATTTTCAATATATGTAGATATATTACATAAAACAAATACAACATAAAATAAAGTAAGTAAAAGAACTGTATAGTGACAAGTTTCTATCTTCCACCTGTAGTAAAATATTAATTTGAAGTAGATTGTAAAAAAAACAAATATGTACATTGTAAGACCTAGAGCAAGTCCTTTTAGCAAGAAAAAGTAGGGGAGGAGAAAGAAAAATGAAAAACAGAGGTTATAAAATATAACAAAAGTGTAGACCTACACCCAAATATATTTATAATCAGACTAATTAAACCATGGAGATTGTCAGATGGAAACAATCATGATCAAACTAGTTTCTCTATATAAGAAGTTTATTTCCAACTGTAGTCATACAGATAATTTTAAAGTAAGAGGATGGAAGTACAGGAAATACTGAAAGAAAAACTAACAGAACTAGTAAAAGAACTAAACAAATCAACAATTATATTAGGTGATGTCAACTCTCCTCTATTAGTAAAACATAGAGAGATTCAGAAGCTATATAGAACTGAATAACAACAACAACCAACAGGAACTAACTGACATGTATAGAACATCACCCCAAAACAGAAAAATACAAAATATTTTCACACATGTATAGAACATTTACTAAGGTAGACTATATTGTGGTAATAAAACAAATCTTAAATTGGGAGTCAGGACACCTAGGTTCCTGGTTCTAATCTCTACATCTTACTACCTGCACTAACTTGAGAAAGTCATTTAAATATCCCTGGGTCTTCCCTGGTGGCTCAGTAGTTAAGAATCCACCTACCAATACAAGGTACACAGCTTTGAGCCCTAATCTGGGAAGATGCCACATGCCAAGGAGCCACTAAGCCTGTGCACCACAACTACTGAGACTGTGTGCCACAACCACTGAAGCCCATGCACCCAGAGCCCATGCTCCACAGCAAGAGAGTAACCGCATTGAGAAGCCCATGCACAGCAAAAAAGAGCAGCCCCCTCTTGCTGCAAATTTAGAATGCTCATGCACAGCAATGAAGGCCCAATGTAGCCAATAAATAAATACATTTATTAAAAAAAATAAAATAAATATCCCTTAAGCTCAATTTGCTAATTTAAAAATAGGAATATTAAAATGTATTATATCAGAAATATTTTGAAAATAAAATAATATGTGTAAAACTGAAAAAAAAAGAATAAAACAAATCTTAATTTATTTAGACAATTGAAATCATATGCCAGAACAAGAACAAAAAATCCTAAAATTAGTATGGAGAAACAAAAGACCCTGAATAGCCAAAGCAATCTTGAGATAAAAAAAAGAACAGAGCTGGAGGAATCAGACTCCCTGACTTCAGACTATACTACAAAGCTACAGTAATCAAGACAATATGGTACTGGCACAAAACAGAAATATAGATCAATGGAACAGGATAGAAAGCCCAGAGATAAACTACAGTCAACTAATTTATGACAAAGCCCAGAGATAAACTACAGTCAACTAATTTATGACAAAGCCCAGAGATAAACTACAGTCAACTAATCTATACAATGGAGAAAAGGCAGCCTCTTCAATAAGTGGTGCTGGGAAAATTGGTCAACTACATGTAAAAGAATGAAATTAGAACACTCTTTAACACCAAACACAAAAATAAACTCAAAGTGGATTAAAGACCTAAATGTAAGGCCAGACACTACAAAACTCCTAGTGGAAAACATAGGAAGAACACTCTTTGACATAAATAACAGCAAGATCTTTTGTGATCCACCCCCAGAGTAATGGAAATAAAAACAAAAATAAATAAGTGGGACTGAATGAAACTTCAAAAGCTTCTGCACAGCAAAGGAAACTATAAGCAAGATGAAAAGACAACCCTCAGAACGGGAGAAAATATGTGCAAATGAATCAACAGACAAAGGATTAATCTCCATAATATATAAACAGTTCATGCAGCTCAATATCAAAATAACCCAATCCAAAAACGGGCAGAAGACCTAAATAGGCATTTCTCCAAAGAAGATATACAGATAGCCAAGAGGCACATGAAAAGCTGCCCAACATCACTAATTATTAGAGAAATGCAAATCAAAACTACAATGGGGTATCATCTCACATCAGTTAGAATGGTCATCATCAAAAAATCTACAAACAGTAAATGCTGGAGAGGGTGTGGAGAAAAGGGAACCCTCTTTCACTGTTGGTGGAAATGTAAATTGATACAGCCACTATAGAGAACAGTATAGAGGTTCCTTAAAAAAAGTAAAAATAGAATTACCATATGACACAGCAATCCCATTGCTGGGCATATACCCAGAGAACACCATAATTCAAAAAGACACCTGCACTCCAATGTTCATGGCAGCACTATTTACAATAGCCAGGACATGGAAGCAACCTAAATGTCCATCAACAGATTAATGGATAAAGAAGATATGTGGCACATATACCCAATGGACTATTACTCACCCATAGTAAGGAACAAAATTGGGACATTTGTAGAGACATGGATGGACCTAGAGACTGTCATACAGTGTGAAGTGAGTCAGAAAGAGAAGAGCAGATATTGTATAGTAATGCATATATGCAGAATCTAGAAAAATGATGCAGATCAACTGGTTTGCAAGGCAGAAATAGGGGCACAGATGTAGAGAACAAACAAATGGACAGCAAGGAGGGAATGTGGGTGAGGGGTTGGGGTGTGATGAATTGGGAGATTGGGATCACCTTTAATACGTTACTAATAAGGAAAAACATCAAATTGTACACTTTAAATATATGCAGTTTATTGTATGTCAGTTGTATCTCAATAAAAGTTCTTGGGAAAAAAAAAGAAATCATATAGAGTGTGCTCTCTGAGATAAATGAAATTAAACTAGAAATCCATAACAGAAATATAAAAGAAAAATCAACAGACATTTGGAAAGTAAATATCACACTCAAATAATTCATAACACAAAATGGAAATTTGAAGAAAAATTAGAAAATATTTTAACCAAATGAAACTAAAAATATAGCAAATAAATATATCTGGGATGACTCTAATGGAATTTTTAGAGAGAAATTTATATTCAGTGTTCATATTACAAAATAAGAAATGTCTCAAATCATTAACTTTCATCTTAGGAATCTATAAATCAACCAGGTAGAAGGAATAATAAAGACAGGATAAATAAATGAAATTAAAAACAGAAAATACATAGAGAAAAGTAATAAAATAAAAACCTAGTTCTTGAAAAGATCAATAAAATCAATAAAACTTTAGTGAGATTGTTGAGGGAGAAAAGTGAGAAGACAAAAATTACCAATGTCAAAAATAACACTACATATTACTATAGACCCCACAGACACTGAAAGAATACACAATCCTATTCAACAATTTTGAAAAATGGGGCAATTCCTTGAAAATCTGGAACTACCAAAAGTCACCCCAAATTAAATAGTTAACTAGAAGTGTCCTATAATTATAATATAAATTAAATTTATTCTAAGCATTTATTCTTAAAAAGAAATCTTCAAGCCTAAATAGTTTCACTGGCAAATTCTAGCAAACTTAAAATAAATAAATAAGTAAATAGCACCAAGTACTCACAGCTTCTTCCAGACAATAGAAAAGGTGGAAACACCTCACAACTCATTTTACAAAACCAGTACTATGTGGAGAGTAGAACCATTGAAAGCTACTTTAAGGAAAAATAATAACATGCAAATATCATTCATGAACCTAGTCATGTAAAAATCCTTAACAAAATATTAGAAAATTGAATAAAACAATATGCAAAAAGAATAATATTTAATACCCCAATGAAATGTATACTACACAACAAAAACTTGTTCAATATTCAAAACTGATTAACATAATTCACCATATTAACAGTCTATATAGAAGAAAAGACACATGACTATATCAATAAATTCATAAAAGATATTAGACAAAATTAAGTATCCATTCATGAAAAAGCTATCAGAAAACAAGTAATTGAAGGGAATTTCCTCAACCTGCTAAAACTGGGGCGGGGGGTGGGGGAAGTACCACTTATGTCATTCTTAGTGTTGAAAGACAGAATGCCTTCCCCTAAGATTGGGACACTACAAGAACATTTACTCTCATTACTCCTATTCAACAATGTTCTAGAAGGCCTTGCCAGTATATTGTAGCAAGAAAAAATACAGGTATACAGAAAGGAAGAAATTAAACTGTACGTATTCATAAAAATTATTTTCTATGTAGAAAATCCCAAGGAATCTGTTTTAAAATATCTGCTGGAATTAATCAATTTTTGTAAAGCCACAAAATACAAGGTCAACACATACATGCAAAAAAAAAAATCTTATTTCAACACACTAAGAACAAGTAGAAACAAAGATTTTTTTTTACTTTTTTTTAATGACACTGTTAATAACTCCCTTAAAGAAACAAAGAATACTTACATATAATTTTAACAAAACATGCAAGATCTACATATATGCTGAACATTAGAAAAGCTGATAAAATGAATTTTAGAAATTCATGCTGTGTTGAAGGATTGGAAGATTCAATATAGTAAAATTTTTAATTTTCACAATATTAACATCTATATTTAACATAGTTCCACACAAAATCCTAGCAGGAACTTCTGTAGTTACAGACAAGATGATTTTAATGTTTATGTGGGAAGATAAGTGAACTAGAATAGCCAAAACAACTTTAGAAAAGAATAGAAACAGGTATTATACTACCTGCTTTTAAAACTTTACTATGAATCTATAGTAATCAAGACAGTGCAGTGTTGGTGAAGGGATAGACACATAGATCAAAGAAACAGAATACAGAGTCCAGAAACAGACACAATTGATTTTTTTGGTGAATGTTTAGAAGCAATTCAATGGGCTGGGGGGAAATATTTGCAATTCACATGTCTGATAATGGACTTTTATTTAGAATACATAAAGAATTTCAAAACTTAACACTAAGAAAACAAGCAACTCAATTTTAAAGAGGACAAATGCCTTTGCAGAAACTTTACCAAAAGGGATATATAATTGATAAATGAGCCCATAAAAAGATAGTCACTAATATGGCTGTAACTTCCTCCATGAATTGATGGAGGAAGTGCAAATTGTATACTCTGGAAAAAAGTTTGGCTGTTTCTACAAAGTTAAATTTCCATCAACTACTGAATGGATAAACTGGTGCATTTATATAATGAAATATTATTTAGCAATAAACAGGAACAAATAACTTGGGCGAACGGATCTCAAAGATATATGCTCATTGAAGGAAGTCAATTTCAAAGCAGTCTCAAAAACACAAAACTATTATTATTAACAGATTAGTGTTTGCCAAGGTGGAGACTTAAAGGAACAGTACAAGGCATGATTTGGGGTGATGTAACTGGTTTTTATCCAGATTGTAGTGATGGTTACACAAATATACACCTATTTTAACATTCATAGAACTCCACAATAAAAACAAAAATATATTTTTGCATGTCAATTTTTAATTTAATTTTTTAAAAAATAGTGGGTAAGAATTACAAAGGTTTCATGATGTTTTATTTCTTTTTTGCATGAAAGATTTATCAGAGGCCCTTGGAAGTGTTTTATGTGACAAGGTAGTGATGAAAAGCCATGGACTATCTTTCAATAGATATGGATCATAGTCTATTAATAGTCTAGTTTGATCAATTACTAAATCTAAGGTAAAGGCAAGGAATACTTTTCAACCTAATTAAATAAATACAGCTGATTCACTTTATTGTACAGCAGAAACTGGCACAACAGTGTAAAGAAATTATACTCCAATAAAGAGCTTTAAAATATATATATATAAACATAAATATTATTATTTGAAAATATATATGAATATATTCTATTTATGTCTATTATACAGCTATGTATTATTCATCATTATGTAGAATGTGAACGTGTGTAATATATACTATGAAATTTTCTATAATGTGTAACTATGCATTCAGTTTATATTTGTCCATTGTACCATAGTATAATATGTAATATATATTCATTACATACCTGTGTACATACACATGTGGCATGGTATCCTAGAATATATCTAAGGTCCTTCAATGTTGAAGCACAAATGATAAATATTTTGTCATATATAAATTATAAATTAATGAAGAAATGTATTAATAATGAAAGTAGAATGTGTTAGAATAGAGGACACATATAACAAGTATCTTGTTAGTCTGAAAATCTATCAGTATGACTCCAAGAAAAATCTGGGAAATCAACCTTTGTGCTCTTTCTACAATTGTAGGTTCAGAAAATAGTTGGTCTAGGCTCCTTTAGCCAGGCATGCTGAGACATGCTTAGGCCTGAGTGTACCATACTTCACTCAGTTCTTTATTCACAATGGACATGGCATAAGTCTGAGAGTAACAGCACCTCTGGCTTAGATGAGGTTGTTCCTAGCCTACATGCAGAATAGCTTCAGCTTGGAGAGACACAATTAAGTTCCTAAGGTCTGGCTTGACTTTGATTCACTCAGACTAATACTAATCTACATTTGGGAGGCATAGAAGTTTGTACCTCCACATCATTGAAGAGTATTTCTACCGGTATCCTGACTGCCTTGACTTCCTTTGGAACCTTTTGAACAAGTAAACCCTGTGTATGCCTTTTCTTTCCATCATTCTGAATCTTCCCTTTATATCATGATTATGAAATCCCGCACCTAACTTCATCACCTCAGCATCCTCTGGGTGGGCGTGGGGGGAAGACTTCAAGTTGCAATAGAGAACACCACCTTAGAGAGAAACATTCTACTGGGCAAATGCAATTGAATAGTAGAAGAATGAAGGTAATATTTCTTGAGAGCTAGAAATGTGACCAGATTTTCTTTTTATGTCTTTTTTCCTAATTTTGGACTTTTTATGAGAAACTTACTGAGAAAGCATCTTTGTCTTTAGAGAACTAAGGAAGGAAATATCCAAGAAGAGAAGTCAGTGGCAGATTTTATATAATAAATTCTGGCTTTAAGCCAAATAAGTAGAGGTTGTACAGATTTCCCTTAGAGTTGCTCAACCAAAGTCATCACTGTAAGTAAAGGAGAAGGCAGGAATTTAAGTAAAATTAAGAAATTGAATTTTATACATACAAAAGTATGTATAAGAACTGATTTTTCTTCTGAATCATGCCTTGTGCTGAATATCTTGAAGATCTCTGATAGTTGGGGCTGAAAGGTAATGTCATATACCAATTAAATTGAAGATAGGTTCTGTTTTCATACAGTTAGAGGGAATATATATTGTATGGACACTGTTGGTTTCATTTCCTGAGGTGGTTGGTTTTATTAAAAACAAGTATCAAGAGGTTAAATTTGACCTTATCTACATGCATAGTAGAAATTATGACCTTCTCTAAGTCCTCAAATAGAGGACTTAGATCTTTTGAGGTATGTTTCTAAAATAGGATACTTCAGTTTTAATTGCACACAAACTTTATATGTATTCACCAATAACAGTTTGCCCTTCATTTTAAATAAACTAATTGTCATTTAGGTCCCTTGGGTGTCTCAGGGTAGGCTATTTAAGCAGTCAGTAGAATTAATATGATGAAAATATCTCTAAATATATAGGCATGCTTTCCACATAGAAATATAACAGTAACTTTCATAGTTTTTTAAGCTTAAAGATTTCAACAAATTTACTTTTTCATCTACCTACACCTTTTTTAGTTACCTTAAGGCCAAAGCTTTATTATTTTTTCCTAATTTATTGAGATATATTTGACAAATAAAATTATAATATATTTAAAGTGTACAACATGATTTAATATACATATACACTGTGAAATTATTACTATAATCAAGTTAAGAAATCCATCATCTCACATAGTTAACTTTATATCCATTTATTTGGTGGGGAGAGGATGGGAGAACACAAGATTAACTCTCTTAGCAAATAATAAGCATACAATAGAGTATTGTTAACCGTAGTTACAGTGTTATATCTTAGCCCCTCAGAACTTATTCATCTTATGACTGAAAGTTTTTACCTGTTTTCACCAGGCTGTCTTTTTTTCCCCCAACCCAACCAGCCCCTGGCAACCACCGTTCTACTTTCTGTTCCTAAGAGTTTGGTTTCATTAACTAATTAATTAATTTTATTGAGGTATAGTTGATTTACAATATTATAGTAGGTTCAGGTGTACAATATAGTGATCCTATATTTTTATAGATTATACTCCAAAGTTATTATGAAATATTGCCTATATGTCCTATGTTATACAATACATCCTTGTAGCTTGTTTATTGTATACTTAGTATTGTAGTTTGTACCTCTTAATCCCCTACCCCAGTCTTGTCCCTTTCTCCTTCCCTTTCTCTACTGATAACTACCAGTTGGTTCTCTATATCTTTGAATTGGATTATTTTATTATATTAATTTTTATTTTATTTTTTAGCTTCTACATATAAGTAATAATCCATAATATTTGTCTTTCTCAGTCTAACGTATTTCTCTGAGCATAATATCCACTAGGTCCCTCCATGTTGTTGCAAATGGTAAAGTTTTTTTGTTTTTGTTTTTGTTTCATTTTGTTTATTTGACTGAGTAGTATTCGACCATATATACTTACCACATCTTCTTTACCCACTTTCTGTTGATGTAACTAAGGGTGCTTCCATATCTTGGGGATTGTAAATAATGTTGCTATGAACATTGGGGTGCATCTATCATTTCAAATTAATATTTTCATTTTCTTTGGATATATACCTAGGCATGGAATTGCTGGATCATTTGGTAGTTCTATTTTTAGTTTTCTGAGGACATTCTGTACTATTTTCCACAGTGGTTGTACCAATATGTGTGTCAATACTTACATTCCCACCAATTAAGTTTCCTTGTTCTCCACATCCTAGCCAACACTTGTTGTTTGTAGACTTTTTAATGATAGGCATTTTGACAGGTGTGAGGTGATATCTCATTGTGGTTTTGATTTCAGTTTCTCTGATGATTAATCATACTGAGAATCTTTTCATGTGCCTGTTGGCCACCTGTGTATCTTCTTTGAAAAATGTCTATTCAGGTCTTCTGCCCATTTTTTCATTGGGTTGTTTGTGTTTGTGACATTGAGTTATATGAGCTGTTTATGTAATTTGGATATTAATCCTCTCAGTCATATCATTTGCAAATACTTCCCATTTAGTAGATTGCCTTCTCATTTTGTCAATAATTTCCTGTTCTATGCAAAAACTTTTAAGCTTAATTAGGTTTCATTTCTTTATTTTTGCTTTTGTTTTCTTTCTTAGGAGACAGATCCATAAAATATTACTGCAATTTATGGAAAAGAATATTCTTTCTAGGTTTTCTTCTAGGAATTTTAGGGTTTCCAAACTTACATTTAGGTCTTTGATCCATTTTGAGTTTAGTTTTGTATATGGAGTGAGGAAATGTTTTCATCTTTTTCTACATATAGCTGTCCAGTTTTCTCAGCACCACTTATTAAAGAATCTGTATTTTCTCCATTATGTATTCTTGCCACTTTTGTTAGAGATTAAGTGACTGTCAGTAAGTGGGTTTCTTTCTGACTCTCTATTCTCTTCAATTGATCTATGTGTCTGCTTTTGAGCCAGTACCATACTGATTGGTTATTGTAGCTTTGAAGTGTAGTCTGAAGTCATGGAGCATGATAACTCCCACTTGGCTTTTTTTCTCAATAGTTCTTCAGCAATTCAGGGTCTTGTGTGGTTCCATATAAATTTTAGGATTATATATTCAGTTTCTGTGAAAAGTGTCATGGATATTTTGACAGGGATTGCGTTAAATATATAGACTGCTTTGGGTAGTATGGACAGCTTAATAATATTAATTCTTCTAATCCATGAGCATGAGACACCTTTCTATTTCTTTGTATTAACTTTAATTTTTGTTATCAATATTTTACAATTTTCAGAGTATAGGTCTTTCATCTCCTTGGTTAAGTTATTTTTTTAATATAAATTTATTTTTTATTTTTGACTGCATTGGGTCTTCTTTGCTGCACACAGGCTTTCTCTAGTTGTGGTGAGTGGGAGTTACTCTTTGTTATGGTGCACAGGCTTCTCAGTGTGGTGATTTCTTTTGTTGCAGATCATGGGCTCTAGGCATGTGGGCTTCAGTAGTTGTGGCACATGGGCTCAGAAGCTGTGGTGCACGGGCATAGTTGCTCTGTGGCATGTGGAAACTTCCCAGACTAGGGATTGAACCCATGCCCCCTGCATTGGCAGGCAGATTCTTAATCTCTGCACCACCTCGGAAGTCCCTCCTTGGTTAAGTTTATTCCTAGATATTCAATTTTTTATGATGTGATTTAAAATCAGATTGTTTCCTATTTTCTTTCTGATGGTTCATTATTAGTGCATAGAAAATTAACAGATTTCTGTGCATTAATCTTTTATCCTTCAACTTTTTGAATTAAATCATTGGTTCTAATAGGGATTTTTTTTTTGTTTTAGTGGAGACTTCAGGATTTTCTACATATAGTATCCTGTCATCTGCAAATAGTAAAAATTTTACTTCTTCCCTTCCAAGTTGGATGCATTTTATTTCTTTTTTTATATGATTGCTGTGACTAGGACTTCCCATACTGTTTATTTTTCTTTGTTTTTTGTTTTTGTTTTTTTCCAGATCTTTATTGGAATATAATTGCTTTACACCATTGTGCTAGTTTCTGCTGTACAACAGTGAATCACCTTTATTTATACATATATCCCCATATCCCCTCCCTCTTGAGCCTCGCTCCAACCCTTCCTATTCCACCCCCTAAGTCGTCACCAATCATTGAGTTGATCTCCCTGTATTATGCAGTTGCTTCCCACTAGCCATCTGTTTTACATTTGGTAGTGTATATATGTCAATGCTTCTCTCTCACTTTGTCCCAGCTTTTCCTTCCCCTACTCCCCATGTCCTCAAGACTGTTGTCTACATCTGTCTTTATTCTTCCCCTGACACTGGGTTCATCAGTACCTTTTTTTCTTTTAGATCCCATATATATGTGTTAGCTTAAAGTATCTGTTTTTCTCTTTAGAAGTGGGGAGAGTGTACATCCTTGTCTTGTTCTTGATTTTAGAGGAAAAGTTTTCAGCTTTTCACCATTTAATATTATGTTCACTGTAGGTTTGTCATAAATGGCCTTTATCATTTTGAGACATATTCCCTGTACATCAACATTGATGAGAGTTTTATCATGAATGGTTGTTGAGTGTTGTCAGATGCTTTTTCTATGTCTATTGACATCATCATGAGAGTTTTATCCTTCCTTTTGTTAATGTGGTGTATCACATTGATAGATTCCTGTATATTGGACCATGCTTACATCCCTGGAATAATAACTCCCATGTGATATAGTTTTATGATTCTTTTTATATATTGTTGAACTTAGTTTGCTAATATTTTGCTAGCTGTTGTTGATTCTGTATTCATCAGATCTATTGGCCTGTGATTTTATTTTTGTAGTGTTTTTGTGTGGTTTTTGGATCAGGGTAATGTTGGCCTCATAGGATAAATTTGAGAGTGTTCCATTTTCTTTGGTTTTTGCAAAAAGTTTGATAAGTATATATATTAGCTGTTCTTTATATGTTTGGTAGAATTCCCTTGTGAAGCCATTCAGTCCTGGACTTTTTTGCTGGGAGTTATTTGATTACTGATTCAATCTCAGGGCTAGTAATCGGCCTGTTAAGATTGTATCTTTCTTTCTTATTCAGTCTTGCAAGATTGTATGTTTCTATAAATTTATTCATTTCTTCTAGGTTGTCCAATTTATTGACATGTAACTGTTCATAGTATTCTCTTCTGCTTTTTATATGTCTGTGTTATTATTCCTCTTTCATTTTTTTTCAGTGGGGGTCCTATATCTTTTCTTCTTGATGTGTCTAGCTAAAGATAATCAATTTTTTTCATTCTTTCAAAATTTTCTCTTGATTTCATTAAACTTTTCTATTGTTTTTTGGCCTCTATTTTATGGGTGTGTTCTCTGATACTTATCATTTCCTTCCTTTCTGACTTCTGGCTTTGTTCTCTCTCTCCCTCTCTGTTTTTTTTTTTTTTTTTTTTTTTTTTTTTTTTTTTTTTGGAATTCCTTTAAATGGTAGGCTAGGTTGTTTTTGTGAGATTTTCCTTTTTTCTTTTTTCCTCAAGTAATAACTGTATCTCTAGAATCTTCCTTCTTAGAACTGCTTTTCTGTGCCCTATAGATTTTGGATATTTATATTACTATTTTTATTTATCTTGAAGTATTTTCTGATTTCTTCTCTGTTTTATTTATTGAACTTTGCTTTTTAATAGCATGTTGTTTAGTCTCCATGTGTTTGTTTTTCTCAATTTTTTTCCTGTAATTGATTTCTAGTTTCTTACCATCATCATCAGAAGAAAATTCTTGTTATAATTTCTATCCTCTTAAATTTTTCTACAATTTTTTTGTGGCCAGGCATGTGACCTATCCTGGAGAATGTTCCATGTGTACTTGAAAAGAATGTGTATTCTTTTGGGTTTGGATGAAATATCCCACAGATATCTAATTTGTCATTTATGAGTACTGTTTTCTTATGATTCTCTGTCTGGATGATCTGTCCACTGATGTAACTGGGTTTTTAAACTCCCCTACTTTTATTGTATTATTGTCAATTCTTCCTTAAATTTTGTTAATATTTTCTTTATATATTTAGGTATTCTTATATTGGGTATATAGATATTAGTAAGTGTTATATTATCTTCTTGTATCAATCCTTTCATCCTTCTTTGTCTTTTGTTACAGACTTTGGTTTAAAGTCTATTTTGTCTGATACAAGTATTACTACCCCAGCTTTTTTGTCATTTCCATTTGTATGAAATATCTTTTTCCATCCTCTCACTTTCAGTCTATTTGTGTCTTTACCTCTGAAGAGAATAATGATTTTCTCATATACAACACATAGATGGGTCTTATTTGATTGAAACATTCAGCCCATTAACATTTAAAGCGACTATTGACATTGATTATTATTGTTGACATTGATATTATTGATATTGATTGCTATTTTGTTATTTGTTTTCTGGTTGTTTTTGTAGTTCTTTGTTCTTTTAGTTTCTTTTCTCATGGTTTGATGATTTTCTTTAGTGGTATGTTTGTGTTCCCATCTCTGTAGTTTTTGTGTATCCATTTTAGGTTTTTGATTTGTGGTTAATATGAGGTTTCTATATGTTGACCTATAACTGTATCGACTTGTCTTAAACTGGTCATCATTTAAGTTCAAACACCTTCTAAAACACATATTTTACTCTCCTCCCCTACATTTTGTGTTTTTGATGTCATATTTTACATTTTCATTTTTATTCCTTAATTTTTATTGTAGTTATAATTGATTTTATTTTTTTTTGTCTTTTAGTCTTTGTACTATCTTATTTAAGTGATTAATCCTCAGCCTCTATATATTTTCCTTTACTAGTGGAATTTTTCCTTTCCTATACATTCTAATGTCTTATTGTAGTCTTTTTTTTTTTACATTTGGAGAAGACCCTTTAACATTTCTTTTAAGGTTGATTTAGTAATGATGAACTCTTTATTTTTTGCTCATCTGATATGTTATCTCTCCTTCAATTCTAAATGATAGTCTTGCAGGGTAGAGTAATCTTGTTTCTAGGGTGTTTTTTTTTTTTTTTTTTTTTTTGGTCTGTTTTTTTCTTTTTAGACCTCAAATATATCTTGTTACTCCCTTCTGACCTACAAAGCTTCTGTAGAACAATCAACTAGTATCCTTATGGGGATTCCTTTTTATATGACTCTGACTTTCTCTTGCTGCCTTTGGAATTATCTCTTTAAATTTTTTCATTTTAATAATGACATGTCTTTGTATAGATATGTTTGGATTCACCTTGTTTGGGACTCCCTGTTCTTCTTATACCTATCCAGTACCTATGTTTTCCTTTCTTAAGATTTGGGAAGTTTTCAGCCATAATTTTTAAAAAAATACATTTTTGAGCAGTTTATTTCTCTCTTCTCCTTCTGGGACATCTATAATGCAAATATTGGTATGCTTAACATTGTGCTAGAGGTCCCTTAATCTGTTCACACTTTTTTTCTTTTTGCTATTCTAATTAGGTGATTTTTATTATTCTGTTTTCCAGATCACCTGTGTGTTCTTCTGTATCACATAGTCTTTTCTTAATTGCTTCTAGTGTGTTTTTCATTTCAGTCACTGTATTCTTCAGTTCTGACTGGCTCTTTTTTATTTTTCTAATTCCTTATTAAAATTCTCATTTTGCTCACCTATCTTTTTCTTTAACTCAGTTAGCATTCTTATTGTTAATGCTTTGAACTCTTTGTCTGGTAAATTATATATCTTTGTTTTATTTGTTGTTTTTTTTCAGGATTTTCTTTCTTGTTCTTTTATTTATAACAATACCCTCTGTCTTTTCATTTTGCTTAACTTTCTCTGTCTCTTTGAAAGTAGATGAACAGTTATATATCTCATTCTTCATAGGGTGTCCTTGTGGGTCCCTTGAATATTTGCATGTGCCCATTGGCTTTGGTGGGAGACCTAGATCTGATGTGAACATGAGTCCTGTCTTCCCCCAGGTGTGCTGGCAGCTATTAGCTAGGTAGGGGTAGCTAGAGTTAGAGGGGCTAGGGCCATAACCGGGTGTGAGCTAGGGCTTCTACTCTGCTTAGTGGCCAGCACCACACCATAGAGGAAACTTGAGGTCCAAATTGCTGGAGCAGAAGCTCTGAGAGTCAGGTCTGAGCTGGCTCTGCTCTTTTTAAGTGTGTGCTCTCCATGCTCCAAGCACTGGCACCTTTGTTTGAGCAAGAGAGACTGGAGTGAACACTCAGTGTGGGCTGCAGTGCAGGCTGGGGTGATTCTGGCACCAGAATTCTGGACCACTCCCCATATGCTGCCTCCAGGAGTGCCAGTTAATGGCTGTCCTTGCCCCATTCAGATGCATTTTCAGGTCCAAGCCAGCTTTATCCCCTACAACTGCACACGCTTCTTGCCCACACAGCCTTTGCCCTAATTCTGAGGTGTGCTGCAGAGCAAGTGGGCCTTGGGTATGCACTGGGTTGGTCATAGTAAACCAGCAAGAGTTCTGGGCAGTTTCAGTCTTCTTCCTCTGTTTTATTTTGGAAGCAAGCAAGTGTATGCACACTCTTAATAAATGGAGTCTATATTTCTTATAGTGCGGCTGCCATTCCCATTGGTTTTCAAACCAACTAAGGGGACTTATCCTCCTGGTGTCAGACCACAAGGCTGAAGTGCCCAGAATGTTTTTCAAACCACTCATTCCCCAGGGATGATCTCTGAGTCCATGTAATACCCTTCCCCTTCTGTGTCTCATCCCAAGGGTGCAGGTTCTGACCTGGCCACCTCTTCCCCTCCTACCAGATCCCATGTGGATCTTTTTTAAAGCCTTGTTTGTATAATATTTTTTCTACCCATTTCCAGTTTGTTTGAAGTGCTAATTTCTCCACCTATAGATGAATTTTTGATATGTTTGTGTGGGGAGACAAGGTGCATATCCTCCTACTCCACCATCTTGATTGCTTCCCTTCATTTACCTACACCTTGAGTGGCATGTTTAATACTATAAAAATGACTTGAACATGGACGTTTTGCCTTCAAGCTCCCAGATAAGTTTTGAAGTTATAGACTTTTAGTGCAAGGTAATATCATAGATTATAAATAGTAATCTGAATATCAGACTCATATTTTAGAGGTGGATTAAGTCCTAGAAGTGGTTAAAATGTGTTAAGAATGAGGGGTAATTTTTTCCATGATGACTATGCTGCTGCATCCATTAGATGACATTGCCTGTATTAACAAGTCAGAAAATAAAGTCAGATTTTCACTTATTTATTTCCCTGAAAGTATTTGTCTTAGTTTTCTTATTGGAAAGGTTGCTATATTTAGAAATGCAGTCAAGATTTAATAACCCAGTACAGATCAACATCACTAAAGTCTACAGCCTCAGAGATGACACTGTGGTACAGTAAAAATTTACAGGGATTCTTAAAAAGATTCAAGATAATAGTGGGCTTATATAAAACTGAATTTAGTAGTCAAATTTTAACATGTATTTGGAAATCTTATTTAGGACTTTAAAAAATTAATTGAATACTTCTGAAATTTTCACCCAGAAGTTTCAGTGCACTGCTTTCTATAGCATATACATTAGTGAGCAGTCAAATTTCCTTTGCACTTTATTTGTAAAGTTCAAATGACTTATTCAGACCTCTATAAAAAAATGATGCTGTATACTGCTGGAAAGGTTATGAAATTATGAACACTTAAATCTTCATTCTGCTGCAATTAGATAAAGTAAGCTATATTGTGCTAGGGTAAAATACAATGGGCAGCAGGAAAGTATCATGGTTGTAATGAAGGTATAGGTTTTCCCAATTATTAGGTAATCCCACATTTGGGGAGTTTGATCTGATAGTTTTTCAGGAAGTTGGCAGAGGTTATGGTATATGAAATGCCTATAGGTTATCTAAAATGTGACTTTTTGAATGTTGAAGAGACTGCTCATGCAGGGATTTTTATTGTTGTTGTTGTTTATTTGTTGGAGTATAGTTGCCTTTACAATACTGTGTTAATTTCTGCTGTACAATGAAGGGAGTCAGCTATATACATACATATAACCCCTCCCTCTTGGGTCTCCCTCCCACCCCCCCATCTCACCTATCTAGGTCATTACAGAGGACAGTGCTGAGCTCCCTGTGCTTTACAGCAGGTTCCCACTAGCTACCTATTTTACACATAGTAATGTATATATATATATATATATATATATATATATATATCCTAATCTCACAATCTGTCCCACCCTCCCCTTACCCTCCTGTGTCCACATATCCATTCTCTACAATTGCATCTCTATTGTTGCCCTGCTAATAGGTTCATCTGTACCATTTTTCTAGATTCATCATATATGCATCAATGCATGATATTTGTTTTTCTCTGGCTTACTTCACTTTCTATGACAGATTCTAGGTTCATGCATATCTCTACACATCTTGAAGTTATGCAAAGGAGAATATCTCTCAAATTTAACATTGATTTATTCATTTATGTAAGCTGGATAGAATAGATGACTCTCCCAATGGCAAAACTGTTCACCCACTCTTCACTGAAAGGGCTATTAGGAAGCTCTCCTTAATCAAAATGTATAACTAAGGTGTATATTGCTTATACATATTTCTCCTTTGCTTAAAGCTCATTCTTTACCATTATTATTAAACTCCAAATGAATACAAAATAGACCAAAATAGTTAAAATTCCTTAAAGTATTGCACATCACTTGTACAGTCAAAAATCAGAATTCAAATACTTTGGATTATCATTTTATGAACTGCTTTTTTAAAATCAGTTGTTTGGAGATTTAAACTTATAATAACTAAATAAATTACAGAAATAAGAATGAATTTTATTAAATATTGCTATCTACATGGTTCTATCATAAACTTTGTACATATGTTTAAGTAGTCACTAATAAACAGATTGAGAAAGTAAAATTAAAGTATTAATGCAGCCAACAATGCTGATGAATATAAATGCAAAACTACGCAACAAAATACTAGCTAACAGAATCTGACAGCATATTAAAAAAATCACACACCATGATCAAGTGGGGTTTATCCCTGGAATGCAAGGATTCTTCAATATACACAAATCAATCAATGTGATACATCATATTAGCAAATTGAAGGATAAAAAAAACATATGATAATCTCAATAGATGCAGAAAAAACTTTTGACAAAATTCAGCATCCATTTATGATAAAAACTCTCCAGAAAATGGACATAGAAGGAAATTACCTCAACATAATTAAAGCCATATATGAAAAACCAACAGCCAACATCATTCTAAATGGGAAAAACCTGAAAGAATTCCCTCTAAGAACAGGAACAAGACAAGGGTGCCCACTCACCATTATTTTTCAACATAGTTTTGGAAGTTTTAACCACAGCAATAAGAGAAGAAAAACAAATAAAAGGAATCCAAATTGCAAAAGAAGAAGTAAAATTGTCACTCTTTGAACATGACATGATATTATATATAGAAAACACCAAAGATTCTACCAGAAAACTGCTAACACTAAGCAATGAATTTAGTAAAGTAGCAGGATACAAAATTAATGCACAGAAATTTCTTGCATTCCTATACATTAACAATGGAAGAGCAGAAAGAGAAAGTAAGAAATACTCCTATTTACCATTGCAACAAAAAGAATAAAATACCTAGGAACAAACCTGCCTAAGGAGGCAAAAGACCTATATGTAGAAAACTATAAGACACTGATGAAAGAAATCAAGACTGATACAAACAGATGAAGGGACATACCATGTTCTTGGATTGGAAGAGTCAGCATTGTGAAAATGACTATCCTACCCAAAGCAATTTACAAATTCAACACAATTCCTGTCAAATTACCAATGGCATTTTTCACAGAACTAGAACAAGAAATCTTACAGTTTGTATGGAAATGAAAAGACCCTGAATAGCCAAAGCAATCTTGAGAAGGAAAGACTGAGTTGCCAGAATTAGGCTTCCTGATTTCAAACTATACTACAAGGCTCCACTGATCAAGACAGTATGGTACTGGCACAAAAATAGAAATGTAGATCAATGGAACAGATTAGAGAGCCCAGAGGTAAACCCACACACATATGGGTACCTTATCTTTGACAAAGGAGGCAATAATATACAATGGAAAAGAGACTGCATTTTCAATAAGTTGTTCTGGGAGAATTGAATGGAAAGAATGGAAGTAGAACACTTCCTAACACCATACACAAAAATAAACTCCAAATGGATTAATGACCTAAATGTAAGGCCAGACACTATAAAACTCTTACAGGAAAACATAGAACACTCTATGACATACATCAAAGGAAGATCTTTTTTGACCCACCTCCTAGAATAATGGAAATAAAATAAAAAATAAACAAATGGGACCTAATGAAACTTAAAAGCTTTTTCACAGCAAAGAAACCATAAACAAGACAAGAAGATAACCCTCAGAATGGGACAAAATATTTGCCAATGAAGCAATGGACAAAGGATTAATCTCCAAAATACACAAGCAGCTCATGCAGCTTAATACCAAGAAAGCAAATAACCCAATCCACAAATGGGCAGAAGACCTAAAAAGACATTTCTCCAAAGAAGACATGCAGATGGCTAACAAACACCAGAAAGGATGCTCAACATCACCAATCATTAGAGAAGTACAAGTCAAAGGCATAATGAGGTATCACCTCACACCAGTCAGAATGGCCATCATCAAAAAATCTAGAAACAATAAACGCTGGAGAGGGTGCAGAGAAAAGGGAACCCTCCTCCACTGCTGGTGGGAATGTAAGTTGGTACAGCCACTATAGAAAACAGTATGGAGGTTCCTTAAAAAACTAAAAATGGAACTAACATATGACCCAGTAATCCCACTGCTGGGCATATACCCAGAGAAAACCATAATCCAAAAGAAACTGGTACCACAATTTTCATTGCAACATTATTTACAATAGCCATAAGATGGAAGCAACCTAAATGCCCATCAGCAGATGAATGGCTAAAGAAGATGTGGCACATATATACAATGGAATACTACTCAGGCATAAAAAGGAATGAAATTGAGCTTTATGTAATGAGGTGGGTAGACCTAGAGCCTGTCATATGGAGTGAAGTAAGCCAGAAAGAGAAAAACAAATACCAGATGCTAACTCATATATATAGACTCTAAAAAAAAAAAAAAATGGTTTGAGGAACCCAGTGACAGGGCAATAATAAAGATGGAGATGTAGAGAGCAGACTTGATGACACAGGGTGGGGCAGGGGTGAAGGGGAAGCTGGGACAAAGTGAGAGAGTAGCATTGACATATATACACTACCAAGTGTAAAATGGATAGCTAGTGGGAATTTGCCACATAGTATAGGGAAATCAACTCAGTGATGGGTGATGACTTAGAGGGCTGGGATACAGAGGGTGGGAGGGAGTCATGGGAGGAAGGCATATGGGAATATATGTATAAATACTGCTGATTCACTTTAGTGTACAGTGAAAACTGGCACAACAGTGTAAAGCAATTATATTTCAATAAAGAGCTTTAAAAAAGTATTAATGTAATTCATTTTTCTTTATGCTATTAAAAAAAGTGTTACTTAAAACCCATACTCATTTAAGAAGTCTTTAAGTCTTTAAGAAGGGAAACAAATATAGATTTGGAAAAAATTGAAATTATTTACCATTACTATATTTAAATTTGAAAGTTTCAACAAGCAGTAACTGCTAATGGGCTTAATATTCTGTGCTAATTTAAAAGTTTTAATAGCCAGTGATTAGAATAAAATATCTTCAAAATTTTTCTTTATATATTACTATTTTTTCATGCCTTAACAACCATAGAGTAAAAAATCTGATAGAGCCAGACTTCTAAAACCACATTTTCACAGTGAGACTTTTGTGTTTGGCTGTTTCAAAAAAAAAAAAAAAAAGTGTTGATTCTACCATTCACCATAGAGCAGAAATGTTGAACCTCTCTACTCTCTTTTTGCTCTTCAGACATGTCTTTTTAGTTTCTTCAGAATGGAAAAGCCACTTAATAAAAAATGCTGTAATTTGTTAATATACAACATTCTATCTAGCTATTTCAAGTGTCTTTAAGAAACTTAATTAAAAACTCCCTCAGCTTTTACTTATCCAGAGATATTTTAATTTCTCCCTCTAGTTTTGAATTACATTATTGCTGGGTATAGAATTCCACCCACAGCCATCTAACCCCCAAAGTTTCTGATGAGAAATCTGCTGAACATTTTTATTGAGGATGACTTGTATGTGATAAGTCACTTCTGTCTTGCTGCTTTTAAAAATTCTTTCTTTGACTTTGACTTTGACAGTTTGTTTATAATGTGTGACTTGATATGGGTCTCTTTGAGTTCAACCCATTTGGAGTTTTTTAATGTTTATATTCATATCTTTAATCCATTTTGGGAGGTTTTTGGCCATTATATGCTCAATTATTTTCTTTGCTTCTAAAAATTTTTCTCCTTCTATGACTACCACAATGAATATATCTGTCCTCTTGATGGTGTCTCACAGGCCCCTTAGGCTCTGTTCACATTTCTTCAATCTTTTTTCTTTCTGTTCCTCAAATGTGATAGTTTCCATTGTTTTATCTTCAAATTCACTGATTTTTTCTTCTATATGCTTAAATCTGCCTTGAATATCTCCAGTGAGTTTTTCATTTCAGTTATTGTGATTTTCAAATCCAGAATTCCTCTTTAGTTCATTTTTATTTTTTATTTCTCTGTACTGATTTTTCCATTTTGTTCATACATCATTTTCTTGACTTTCTCCATGGTTTCCTTTAGTTCTTTGAACATCTTTAAGATAGTTTGTGGGAAAACAGTCAGATGTTTCTCTGAAGCCTTGAGAATGTAACAGACAGTATGGCTAAAAGTAGTTAATGTACGCAGGCTGATCAACTGGGCAGCTCGTCCTACTTGTGCAGTGGAGGAGCGAGGGTTACGGACTTAGGAACGCTGGGTCAGCGCAAGTTAGAATGCTGCTTGCACATGCACTGATTGTTCTTCTGCTTTTCTTGCAAGGACCACTGCCTCCAGTCATGTGAGGCCCTTTATACAAGGAGAAAATTGGTTACTTCAAAGAAAACATTAATTGTGTGGGATGTAACTGGGAGCATGGAAACCTTATGCTATCTTACTTCCTGAATGCTGAGAGCTCAATAAAAGCGATGTGGGATGAATCAGCGGGGCTCTCCATCCTAGAGGTCTTGAGTCTGCCGGTCCCATCTTTCTCTTAAGTCTGTCTGTGTTTCTTTATGCCTTGCTGCACCAGTCATTTGCCCCGAGTTGCTGAGCTGGTCTCTGCAATAGCTGTTTTAAAGATCCATCTAGTTGATCTGTTACCACATCTTTTTCAGGGATAGTTTTTGTTGGTTCATATTTCCTTTGAATGGGATATGCTTTCCTATTTCTTTGCATTCCTTGTTATTTTCTTTATTGAAAACTGTATATTTGAATCTAATAATGTAATAACTCTGGAAAGCTGATTCTTTTCCTTCTACAGGGATTGCTAGGTTTTTTGTCTTTTTTTGGTTACTTTTATTCATTTTTATTTGTTTATTTTTATTGTTGTAGTCTCTCCCTTTACTGAGAATCAGCCTGAGATATAGGCTTTAAACTATTCTAAGGTGTTTTCTGAGTCTGTGCTTTCTTCTGGACATGCACATGAATTTTTTGATGCCCTTTGTGTATGTAGTTGATTTTTTAATGTCCTAGTCTTTAATTTCTAGCTCCCAAAAGAGAAAAAATTGAAAATTGAAGCATTGGCCCTTCATATGTCTTGGAGGTCACTTCAGCCAGAGTGCAGCAATGGAGGCAGGTGCAAAATCAATGGCTTCATCTTTGTTTGCACCTTTGTATTCAGAAACAGCAATCAGTTATCAGAGCACAGATCCCCCAGATTGGAAATCACCCATCCTGGCTCCCTCAAGCAGTGGCAAGCTGCTCCAGGGACATATACATAGCTGATTGCTGTGGGGCTAAAGGGTGGGGGATGGGTAATGCGATTCCTTTAAGTGTTGGCATCAACTAAAATTAACCTCAATTTACTGTCCATGACTTCACCCAGAAGATACAAGCCTTTAATAGAATCCAGAGTTCCAAAATACTTACATCAAACAGATTCTGCCAGTGCAATTGTTGTCTAGGTGTTGCCTAAGTACAGATTTCTAGCACTCTCTACTCTGTCAACTTACCAGTATCCTCCTCCAGTATTAATAACTTTAAGAATATGCTGTTTAGGGACTTCCTAGGTGGCACAGTGGTTATAAATCTGCCTGCCAATGTAGGGGATGTGGGTTTAATCCCTGGTCCAGGAAGATTCTACATGCAGTGGAGCAACTAAGCCTTTGTGCCACAACTACTGAGCCCACATACTGCAACTACTGAACCCTGTGCACCTAGAGCTTGTGCTATGCAACAAGAGAAGTCACCGTAATGAGAAAACTGAGCACCACAAAAAAGAGTAGCCCCTGCTCGCCACAACTAGAGAAACCCCGCATGCAGCAACAAAGACCCAACACAGCCAAGAATTAATTAATATGTTGTTTAATGGTGATGAAAAGACTGTTATTGAGAATATAGTTTCATAGTGTAACATTTCAGTTCCTTTTTAGCTGTAAAGCTTTCACCTCAACTTGGATATTTTATTTATATTTATTAAACAATAATATATATCTACTTATGTTCATGAGCTTAGAACTCATTTTCATATCTTCTTTGAGAAATATCTGGTTAAATCTTTTTTTTTTTTTTTCATTTTTGTAAACTAGTTTCTTGGTCAATTTTTTTTTTTGATTCAGTTTTCTAGTATGTATTATCAGTGATCTCCATATATTCTGGATATATATCATTCATCAAGTACCTGTTTTGAAAATAGTTTCTCCTAATCTGTCTCTTCTTTTTTAATTATGTTGTCTGAAGAGAAGGGTTCTTTGTGTGTGTATTTTTTTTTTAATGAGGCCTTAAATGTCTCTCTCTCTCTCTCTCTTTTTTTTTTTTTCTTTAATTTGTGGCTTGTTCTTTTTGCACCCTATATGAGAGAACAGTGGCTAATCTAAGGTCATCAAGAATTTTTCTTTTATTCATCTAGAAGTTTTATACTCTTACTCTGTGTTGTCCACAAGCTACTTATACTTAATTTTTATATATGATATGGCATAAGAATGAAGGATTTTTTTTTGGTATATACAATTGTTTCAGAAGTCTTTTATAAGGATTATAGTTTTTCCACTGAATTATTCTTGTACCTTTTTTGAAAATCATTTCACTATATATATGTGGATCTATTTCTTAAGTATTATAATTCTATTTTTACATTAATACCAAAATGTCTTGATTACTGCTATTTTAATATGTTTTAAAATTAAATCAGGTAAGTCCACAAAATTTTTTCTTAGTTCAAAGATGTTGACAATTTTAAGTCATTTTCATTTCTAAAATGAGGAAACTAAAATTTAAATATATCCCTAAGTTCAGAATAACAGATCCAGCTGGTTGTTGTAGTTTGTGAGCCATTTGTAACTATCTAACAAGGTAACTAACAACTATTCAAACCAATTAATTGATTCTATAACTATCCAGCCACTGAAGATTTAAACCTAAGCTCAGTTTCTTCTTTTGCAACATATTTTTGAGCCAGGGAAATACTATTCTTTTCTATAACATTATTTTAAACACTATTTGATAAAATAACTTTTTATTTCTCTAATATCCTCTGAAAAATGCTGCCTGTGTTTGAAAAAATCTGCCACTTATGAGTATAGCTGTGCTCTGAATATTCTATTATTGTAATGAAACTGTTTAAAAATTACCAAGAGAAACATAATACATTTTGTTATGATTATTAGGAATGGTTAAAAGAAGAAATGCACTGTAATATTATGTCACCTAATCAATTATTCTCAATATATATCTAAAAAATGTCATTATTTCTCTGCTCTAGGAAGGGCCTAGGTAAACCTGCTTAGCAATCATAAATGCTGCATTCACCTTACCATCTATCTTACTTTTCCTGCCACTGGGTGACAATTCCTTGAGCAGAAGAGTAGAATGTGTGAAACATAAATTTATAAACCATAGCCTGTGGTTGATGGACAGTCAAATATAGAAAATATGCACTTCCATATTTAAAGTAATACTTATACTAATAAATTTTAAAGCAGTATTTCTAATGGAAATCTGAAGAAAATAAAAAAAAAGCACAATATGCAAAAGGAAAGCGCCATTTCTAACAAATCATTTTTGTGCATTTGTCTCTTAGCTAGATTCATTTCTAATGTGTTTGCCAAACTAATTTAGCTATTGTTGTAGACAATGAATGGATTTTTTTTTTTTAATCTGAAGACCTAAGCAAAATTCATTTTCAGGGATATTCTTCCTCCTTGGAATAATGTGAAGTTGATGACCTCAAAGGCCCTCTGTTTTCTAATATGCCATTTTGAAGACACAAAGTTTGACAAAAATGAATAGTAGTATTTACTCCAGATCTATAAAGAAATCAAACACTCACATGAATGAATTACTTATATATAACATTATTTGAAGCTTGATTTTACTGTATAAGTGAGCTGCATAGGCAGGGAAATTTCCCTGCAAACCATAAGATTTAATGACTTCACATATATACCAGTGCAATATCAAATGAGCTTTTTAGTTTATTTCCTCTTAAGCTTTCTCCTTTATTTTTATTTTAATCTGAGGTAAATGTTGGCACTTTAGAAATGTTGATGTTGCTGTCATTAAATTTGGGGGTAGTCTGAGGATAAGAACATTTAGGTGGTAAATAGGGTCAGTAAACATTCTAATATGTCAAAATTTATGATTTCTAGGTAGTATCTACACTCTATGTAACTGCTCCTCTCAAGTAATTAAGGAAACTTCCTTCATTAGAAAACTTCCTTCTGTCTTTAAAAAACATACTTCAAATTCAGAAATTATTTCTTAATTTGAGCACTAGTCAACCTTTTCACAGGTGAGATACACAGCAACAATGATTGCAAGAAAATGTTGACCTAATCTCTACTTGACTTATATAATGGCTCTGTAGGAAAATCACAGCCTTTGACAAAATTAAGACTATGGTAATTATTTTGGTTTATAATATGAAAATGAACTATATTCAAGCATCTACTTACAACCAATGTTATTTTTCTACTTGGACAGTAAAGCCAAGCACAGTGCTTTGTCTCTTTATCTTGCAATTCACTTTCCACATATATACAAAGGCCAGATAAGCATTATTAAAAATGTGAGTGGAGCCAACACTGTCTACAGATGACTTAGTTTGATTTATTTTTTTGCAAAATGCAAGAAAATTTTATATTCATAATAACAGTGAATGCCAAGAAAACTTTTGATTAAATTGATGTTAGATGATTCATTTGTTGAAGCTCTTTAAAAGTATTTGCTAAATAGATGAAAAATGCATAGTCAAGGGGAAAATATCCATATTGTTCACATTTTTAGATGCTTTGCTTTTAAATGACTAACAAGAAATGCAAGAAATATATTTTTTGTTTTATCCAAATTGATGGGTAATTTTCTTGAAAATTAAAATACACACTTTTTACTTTAAAAAGTAAGAGCTAAATTTACAAAATCAACACCCTCATTTTAAGTACACAGTTACATGTTCTTTGACAAATATATTTACTGTGTAGCCACCACAGTCAATACATAACTCATTTTCATCATCCAAATATACTATTAATACTCTCTGTGGTGAACCCCAAATTTCACCACCTGTCTCTCAGGTAATTACAGATAAACTTTCTAGCTGTATGTAATGGATTTTTCTTTTCTGGATTCTTTATGACTTTCATTTAGCATATTAAATTTAAGATATATTGATGTTGCATGTATATACCAAATTTTGTTTGATTATTAATATATTTTTTCAATATGTGCTTTTTAGTTTCTTCAGAATACTGTTTAGAAGAGAGAACATAATTTAATAGGACATAAATTAAACCTCTTTATTAAGTCAGATGAAATCTGAGACATGATAAAACTATACAGTCGACCCTTGAAAAACGTGGGTTTAAACTGTGTGGGTCCACTTATACAAATATTTTTTTTTCAATAGTAAATACTACAGTACTACATGATTACTAGTTAGTTGAACCCACAGATATGGAAGAACTGTGGATAAAAAAGGCTGACTATAAATTATACACAGATTTTTGACTGTGCAGATGTTTGGCATCCCCAATGCCCATGTTGTTTAAGGCTCAACTATACTACTAGAAAAGGTAGATAAAATGTAACACAAACCTGTACATAGAAATTTTGAGTGTTAATATGGGTAGGAAAAACCTTGAAATTTAAGAGTGGTAATCTTGAAATATATTAAAGAAAGAAGAGGTTTATTCAGATTATAAAAAAATCTATAGATCATCTTTTTTTTTAGGAAGGCAGCATTGTAGTTGGATATATAGTACCTGAGTTTCAATCTTGGCTCTATCCCTTGTAAGCCAAATTGATATTCACAAGTTATACAACCACCCCAGGCCTTCAGCTCCTGCAAAATGGAAGAAAAAAAAAAAAACTTAGTTATATTAAGATTGCAATAAGATTAAAAGAGAAAATATACATAAGGCACCTGACATGCAGTACACAGTAAGCACTCAATAGGCATACAGTTTTCTCAACAATTATTTCTGTAGGGTGAGTAAACTTCTCCACAGCCCTATATTATTTTGCCTCACTACAACCCCAAAATGTGTAATTCCTCACCAAGAAAGTTGTATAAACTAAGTTTTGATGAAGGTAAACAATTACCTCTCTCTATAACAAATATAAGCCCATATTGTATATATTTTTTAACAGCAGTCATATCCATTTATTCATTCCTTCATCCACAGTATTTATCTAGAACCTATTATGCGCAGGTACTTTCCTGAATACTCATTTTATTCACATCTCTGCTGAGTTTCATTTAATTGGATAGGCTCTGGTGGGGGGGACCCAATTTGATATAGTACTATCTACCATCCTCTTTCCCACTTGCCTGTTTTATTTCATTGTACATGTGCATGCATGCTTGTGTGCATGTGCGGATGCACATGTACACATGTACATTGTTGGACTTTTACTAGAATATATGCTTCATAAGGACAGGGATTTTATTTTGTTTGCCACTATATTTTCAGTATCTGGAAAAGTTTCAGGTGCAGAGTAGAAGCTCAATGAGTGTTTACTGATGAAATCAATGGGAATACAGCTCTGACAAAAACAAGCAACTCATCATGACTCAGTGCTCTGGGGTGATTGATCTTTTCCTTTAATCTGTGATGCAGCCCACAGCAGCCCTCTGCAAGTCATTCACAAAATTTGAATAACTGCTGCTTCTTTTCTTTCCTCTGTTTTCTGAAGTCCTTCAAGCCAAGCTTAAGCTGCCTTTGGTTCTTTCTCTCCTTTTTCTACAGAATAGGTCCAAGGACTTCTGTTCAGATGGATCCACTACTCATGAGGTTACTAATCATAGCCTTTGTCCATATTTTAATGCCATTGCTATTGTATATTTTTCATTTAGAAAATATATTATCATAGATAAAACTTAGTCCAGGAAAAAAAATCAAACTGAATGTTTCCAATTTTAGATAAAAAGACTAGGAGTTGGTAACCTGAAAGAGAAAATCTTGAACAACAATCATTTATAATTTTTTGCCTTTCCTTCAAGATACCTTTAATCCTCTAGAAATGATAATAGCTATATTTAGGGAAAATATTCCATTTTAGATCTCAGGTAAAAGATTTTGTAATATCATATCATGTTTTTAAATAGAATTTCAAATAAATTTATTCTTTCAGGGCAGAAGCAAGGAGATAGTAATCAATGTTAGTGTGTTTTAAAGTATCACAATCAAAATTTTTTCTATAGACAGTACCATATATATGTACTACTGTCTATATATGTGTGTATATATACACACACACACATATATATACCAAAATTAGTCTAATTTTTCAACTTTTATTTGGCATAATGCCAGTGGATTTTATTCTGATTTTGTCTAGACTGAAGCTGGAACCATATCTAATTAAGGTAAATTCAAATTTACTTTAAAACTTCTACTTTAATATTATGATATTTGTGCCAAAATTTTAACAAGCCTAGAGAACATGTTCTTTTCTTCCTTTTAGGGAAGGAAATGATACATCTTCTGAATTTCAAGCTTGTATGATGTTATTTTTTATTTCCCTTTACTTGAATGTTACTGACTTCTGGACCCAGGAAATAAATGATTTTTCTGTACTCTCAAGGTTTGAAAAAAAACTTGAACTAACCTAAATAGCTTTACTCTGGACTTTGGGGTTTGTCAGTAGGCTTAAATAAAGGACGACAAATAATTCCACTTTTTCCTTTATTAATTAGTTTTAACTTTTAGAGATTCCAAGTGCATGAAATTTGTCTATACGACAAGTATTATGGGTGACTAACAGTAATTCAGATTTGTTTTCTCTAAGCCTAGATATATGTCAGTTATGTATACCTTTGACATGAATATGAGATTCTTACTCTGTTCCTTGACAGTCCTGATCTGGATATAAATGGGAGAGAATCAACATGTCTATGATGGAAACTATCATCAAGGTTTTGGAGGCTCTAGAGGAAAATCTGAGTTGTAAATGTGAGGGGAGTTGGGAGACACTTCACACAGAGGTGATTGTGCAGTCAATATGTGAAGACAATTTAAATGTTTTTCAGTAAAGACAGATAAATAGAAGTAGAAGAATATAGATAGAGAAAACACCTCATATCAACACAGAGGCATAAGCTTACTAGGGCAATGATAAGAATTCCAGAATTGCTATCAGATAGGATTTATAAAGATTTAAGGATGCAGCTAGAAAGATAAATTGAGATCACATTGAGAAAGTACTATTTATTCAACAGTTATATAGAATTTGAACTTTTCCCTCTGTAGTAGGTAACTTTAAGTAGTGTTAGGATCTAATTTGTGTTATAGAAAAATAATTTAGCAGAGATTGAAGAATAGAATTGAGTACCATATAAAATTTTTATTGACATATAACAAATTACCTCAAAGCATCCACTGCCATGGTTTGCCCTCTATCTCCTGATGATTTGCATTCTTTCCACATTCAAAATATACTTACTTTTTCTTAAGACCTCCAAAGTTTCATTTCATTACAGCATCTGCTCTCAGTCCAAAATCTTAGCTGAACCAGATCCAGGTTCAGAAGAGTCTTTTTGGGTATAGTTTCTTTAGTATACCTCATTTATACAGTTCTTCTTAGGCTGTGAAAACATTACCAAACTCAGGTTCAGCTGCTTACCACTCAAAAATCAATACTCTAGAGGCAAGCCTTAGTAGAAATGGGAAAATTTGCTTTTAATCAGAAAGTCAGCAATCTGAGGAGAAGGCAGACTCATGTCCCAAAACCAGCCCTGAAGAATCTGCTTGGCTATGAAAGCTTTTAATGGAAAAAGGGGAAGTGATCTCAGTTAATCATTGAGGTAGGAGATCAGACTTATTGCCATCTCCCACTACATGCAGGCTTGTCCTTGTGATCATTTTTTAGATGCTATCTTGTTCACACAGTTTGTTCACAAGATTACTGATGGGGCAGGTAGAAAAGAGATCTGGTCATCTGTTATTACTTATTCTTCATGTCTAATTATTTGATCTATGGAGAGAACTAATGAGGTTAGGCAAGGTATTGTGTGATCAAAATATTTAAGGGGTGTGCTTGGGCCAAAGATGAGTACAGCATGGGGGTGCCTGGCTTAAGTTTAGTTACAATATAGTTCTGTTAAAGCGACAAGACTAAAGAGGCCTCCTTCAGAGAGCTCTTTCCTACCAAAAGCTGTTTACAAATCCCCACTTATCAGAACATCATTCCATTTCTATGGGATCATGGGTTAAGTTTCATCATCTATAACTTCTTCATGCTAACATAGGGCACCATATTCTTAGAGTGGAAGATGTCGACATGGGTTTGTAATGTCTCTTTGCTGACAGTTTTAGTTGCCTGCTTACATATACAAGCAGAACAACAAAGATATAGATTATTATGAGCAATAGTGTTAATCCTATTCTTTTAAGTCAGGTTCATGAAATTGTGCTAGCCATAGATTCAGCTTATGTCATGGTTACAGTCTAGTCATCATGCAGTTAGTTTTTTCCCTCTGGTGGCATTTATAGTATCTGTTAAATGGCTCAGGTGTGCGCATCAGATACTGAAAGATTCTGTGACTATATTGTCCTAATCATTAACTGGTTGAGCTTGATCTTTTGTTAATCTAGGAGGCCTGGGAGATTTCAGCTTTTCTATATACAAGACACAGGGGAGATAGAAGGGACTTTGTACTTGGGGTGGGGGGGTTCACAGGGTTTTACTCAGTTTCAAAAATAAGGGTGTGATTTCTCTGTGTTCCCCTTATGCAATACGGAGAAATTAGCACAGAATAATCACTAGAGACATTCCTGTTCAAAAAGAAGGAAAATCAAAGGCATACAGTAGTAATCAATTCACAACAGTTCCAAGATACAGCTTGGAATTTTCTTGGTTAGAATTCAAATTCTGGGAAAAATTATCCATGGCTCTAAGCTCTACTCTCTGAGCTCTTGGTTCTACTCTTTGAGTCATCCTGGGTTTTTTTTATTTTTATAAAAAAAAAAATACCACATTTGTGGATCTAGCTAGTTTTACCAGTCACCTTGTTCCCATTAGAAATTTTGGGGTCAAAGTCCTCTTTGCCTTTTCTTTTACTGTCTTATCCTATTCAGTCCAACCTGGTGATGTTTTGTGTACATAACTCTTTAAAAAACTTTGTGGATTGTCTATGAATCTCATTGGGGTTTAATTCACTAGACAGATTTCAGAGCCACAAAGCACTATAAAATAAGCCTGTCTCTCCCTTGGTCTCCCTTTAAGATGGCTACAGAACAATACCCTTAAAGCATTCTAACACCCTTATAGTTTGATTGAAAGAATCTCTGACTGACTCCTTTATCTGCCTGAATAGTACTCTGATTGAATTTTTCTTTCTGAGATCTTAATAAAATATTTCACAGTTATAACTTTGACTTCATCTTTGGACCATATTTTCCTGGCAAATGCCCTGGATTGATATTTGCTTAGAAGTCACTTCTTAATTTTCACACCATTTGGCAAAGGCTTAATACTTCAAAACCATGAACTCTTGACTTGCTTTCATTTCACAGTCTTTCTTTTAGTTTATCTGTTTCCTCTATTAACACCAGAAAGAAACCAGATGGCGCATTTAAAACTGATTGGAAAATCCCCATAGACACATTACCGAGTTAATGAAGTATATCTTCTACTTTGCACAGAATTTCAAATAAGAACATTACTAAACTTTCTGCCACTACATGAGAAGACGTCCTCTTCTTTTAGTTTGCAATAACTTTTGACTCACTTTCCAGTAAGCACTCATAAAAGACCTTGTTAACCTTGTCACCCACAGTCTTATTAGACGCTCTGAAATTTTCCAAGGCACTTCAGATTTTTATCAACACTATTCTCAGAGCTAGCTATATGATTCCAAAGCCATTCCCACATTTTAGGTATTTATTATGAAAACATCTAGCTTCTACATATCAAAACATGTATACATATGTGTGTGTGTGTGTACACTGAATAATAAATTACTTCATGCTTTGCAGTTTAAAATTTAAAAAAAAAAGCTTTTTTTTTTTTTTTTTTTTTTGCAGATTTTCTGTAGGTCAGGAATCGAGAAGTGGTTTTGCTGGATGCCTCTAGCTCAGGGTCTCTCATGAGGTTTTATTTTTTGGCCAGGACTTCAGTCATCTCGAGTGACCGGAAAATCTATTTCTAGCTCAATAACATGAATAATGGCAGGACACTCAATTCCTTATCACATCCTTAGAGATATTCAATGAACATGGTAGTTTTCCTCCTTCAAAATGAATGATCTATGAGAGTATGTGAGAGACAGCACTAGAGACAGAGCTTCAGTTGTGTGTAACCTAGTTGCAGAAGTAACATTCCATCATTTGTGTTATATGTTCTTGGTTGCACAATCCAGCCCTGGTAAATATGGGAGATGCCTATGCAAAAGTTGTGAATCCTAGGAATCAAGGATCATTAGGAGCCATTTTAAAAGCTGTCTACCACAATCAGACTCTCATAATAGAGCTAGGAAAAACCAAAGTCTATTTTAAGAGTTTAATTTTAATATGGATAAAGTGATGGTGCTGCAGGAATCGGTCCATTGAGAAACAAAGCACCACACTCGGAGGGTTGGAGAACTCAAATTTATTAAGCCAGTGGCCACAGAGGAGTTAACACTCCAAAGTTCTGGGTCCCGAGCTCAGGGTGAGCTTTACTTTTATAGTGCACATGTTTACAGAGCATGGAAGTTTCCAAACAGAAACTTACAAGAGCAGGTGCAGAACATTCCATTTTTTAGCAAAACATCTTAAAGTTACATTCGATTGTTAGGTCATCCTGTTTCTCTGTTTTTCTTGGCACAGCAAGCATATTTCACAAAAGCAAAACAAGCGTGGAGTTTTTTTTCAGCTGAGTGTAAGTTTCCAACTTTCCTCTTCAAGCTGAGTGTAAGTTTCTAACTTTCCTCTTCAATAGTAGTGAGGTTTAGAAAGGAGAAATGGATTTGAGAATTATTCCTGAATTTTATAGCCTATACTCTACTTCTTAACAAAGTACTTATTAAGAGCAATAGACAGGGAGGAGAAAGGATCATGTGAAAATTCATTAAGGGAATGTAATTGATTGAATTCATAGCCCAAATTTTTCTACTCTCTTATTTCCATAACTTTTTATGGTGCCCTCCCACACTGGCTCTGGGCCAAGCCATACAACTTCCTTTGGCCAAAAGTATGTAAGCAAACTTGATGGCATGATAGCCTTGAAAAAACACATTTTCTGCTTTTCCTTTTGGACATAGATATTTTTGTGGGGAACTAAAATTCAATTATGTGGACTGAAAGTCAATTTACCAATAAATATAGACATTTTCTTAGTAGAGTGCCTATATGATTCCCTCAATATGAAAAAATAAAATTGAAATTATTTGGAATTGAAATTGTCTCTATTAGTGCCTTGAGAATAATCATGTATAATCTTTACTGTCTTTCTCAGACCTCCTAAAACACTGAGAAGTCTTACTGTCAGAACTTAATCACTTCTAAGGTTCTAGGAAAGTTCTCTTATGTGTCTGGAGTAAAGTAAGAAATAACATTCTTCTGTTTTTTTGTTTGTTTGTTTGTTTCTTGCTAAAGGATGTATCTTTGAAGTAGGATAATGGTCAAATTTTATTCCCAATGCCAGTTCTCATAAAGCTGACAACATTTTCACCACTATTGTTTTACCAGCAAGTCTTTTATATTTAATTTCATTATTTTCCAAAAATGGGGAAATCTATCTCAACTGAAGAATCATAAATAATTAACTTTACGTGTTTCTTAATAGGAGTTTGGTTTATATTAAAAAAAATAGTTAAGGCCTGTTCTAAGAAAATGCAGAGGCTATGAAATTTGCACTTAAAACCCTCTGTACGATACTTTTCTCTGTGGTGCTGGGTCAGGGACTTAACAAACTACACTCTTCTTTGCCTACTGGGTTTTTGTTAGGTTCTGCCAATGGAAGACACTAGAAGAGATGTTAGAAGGAAGACAAAGGACCTGCTTTTCTTGCATTGCCTACAGTTCCTATTAATATATCCCCTGTGCTATAATAACAGATAGGGCTAGTGTCAATATTTTTATTTTGTTTTGTTTTTGTCGTTTTTTTGTTGTTGTTTCTTTAACACTCCTAGCAGCAACAGTGTGGAATCTCTTCAAAGGTGCCAGTGGCAACACAGAAACACCTTCTCTTCAGAAGTTTGAGTCCTTCTTACCTGAAGCCCCTCCTCTGAGTTTCTTAGATTCTAATAGATACTGAATGGCACCTTCTCTTTAGTAGTCTGTGTCCCAGCTCAACAAAGCTCCTCCTCCAAATTTCTAGGTTTTGTTAACCTCAAACACTTTGCATTTCTCCAGTGATAGGACTGATAATTGTTTCATGTAATCACCATCTCTGTTTACCTCACTGATCCCCTTTTCTTTACAGTTTGTCAATGACTTTTTAGTTACTTGCCTATATTGAATACTCTCTGCTAAAATTACTTGTGTGGTTTTTGTTTCCCTGACTAAATCTGTTACTGAGTTCAAGCTCATACTGCTTAATACATGACAGGCCAATAAATCAAGAAACAGGTTGTTGGGGCAAGGGACAGCAATTTAATTCAGAAGGACAGAAGAGTCAGAAGATGGTAGCCTAGTGTCACAAGGAACAATCTTTCCTGGGTTTGGATGCTAGTTTCTTTGATAGAACAAAGAGGAGGGAGATGAGGAGGTAAAAGTAAAAAGGCAATATGTTTTTGTAACTATTTCCTGATTCCTGCCAGACTCTGGAGGGAATGTGTTATTTTTTTCTTTCCTGCATTCATTCATATGTGGGCCAGGTCAGGATGTTTCCTGTGAGCTAAACAAGGGTATTTTAACTTAATGCTCGGGCATGGGAGGCAGGGTTTCTGTAGATGTGTCATTATGTGTAGTTTAACTATAGGCAACATCCCTTTAGTGATTAACTTGTAGCAAAAGAAAAAAATAATAAAAGAATACAAATATTAAAGTGAAAGAAAGTGATCCAATATGAAGTCAGATTTGTTCTTCTTTATTATGAATCCTAACTGATACAGTACTTGATGTTCTCTTTATTCTAATACCTCTGTCCTGTCATAAATTTTACATTATGTAAAATCATCTCCATTTAAGGTTAATACCATCCACTTAAACTACTCCCCCCCTCCACATTGCTGCTTTCTGCAAGTCCATTCCAAACACAATTCAAACACTTTGGCATCTGTAATGTTATACTGCTGAGGAAAAGCATATATGTGCCAATTAAAATTATTTCAATCACTTCTCTCTTAAAGCAGTCTTGTTATGCATTTATAATAAGGAAATCCAAACCCTAGCTGACTATTGGCACTATTCTCACTTCTTAAGATGAAATCTAGTTCAAGAGATACCTTTTTGTGCCCTTCTGATTGATTAAGGCAGGGAATTCATTTTCATATGAGTCCCTGTGCCATCTTCTGAATCCTTATAGGCCTTGCAAGCAATGTCCCTTGCCTAGCCTGAGATGATTTGTATCTAAAGTAGGAGTATGTAACTGCCGAAGGATTACAATTTCATCCTCCTCCTTATGATTCCTAGCTCCCATTTGGCTACTTGCTTGGCGGTCTACTTAAGGATTCTAAAGAATCTTTGAAGTGGAGTGAGGCCTAAATCAGCATAGTTGCTTTTGATCTATTGCCTCTTTTCACTTTATTACATCCTATTTCTTCCTCTACTCTTGTTCCAGCTTGCTTTTGCTCTTTTTCTCCTTCATACACATCTTCCTTTTCTTCTTCCCTATGGAAGTGGAATACCAATATTTCCCTTCCTCTCTGGCACAGATTCCTTTTGTGTCTTGCCCTCCTTTCTTCCCTAAGTTGTATTTGGTTTAGTTATTCCCTCAGGACATAATTATAAAATGGCTTCAGAGGAATATATGTTTATGAATTTATGATGGGAGATATATTAAAAAAATAGTATATTATTTTCAAAATATTATCCACCCTACACATGGATCTGTGGTTCTTTGGATGTGAAAGCGCAATCTCATTTTTAAAGGGTCATGGGAAAAATAGAATTTTTAAAGAAATAGATAGCAATTAAATCCAAAATACCAAAGAAACATTTAAATACTGTAGAAGAGTGTGTTTAAAATGGAGTGAAAAATTAGTGCGATGCAAAGTGTTATAAGTCAAGAGTGGGAGAACAGAATGGATATCAAGTCTAAAGGAATATGGAAACAAAGGTTTTGAATTTTAGGTGTGGTACATGCAATTATTCACTTAATCCTTATTGGTTTTAAGAAAGAAGACCAAAATCCATTACACAGTAAATGTGGACCTTGATCAATTAAACCTTCTCTTTATCTATAGATCTATTTTTGTATCATTACAAAGTATTCTTATCATTGTTCAAGTCTCTCCTCAATCAGTTCCTCAAAGGACATTTGCTGATTACTATTATGTTATTTTCTTATGTATTCTTATGGAACCATGGTCTTCTTCTTCAGAATATGCATCTGTTTGCAACTACACATTCATTAGTTTGGTTATTTAATTAACATTTATCTCCTTTACAAAACAATAAGCTTTCTGAAAGGAAAAAAGTACATTTAACTGTGGAACAATGCAGGGTTAGGGGCAGCGATCCCCGCTCAGTCTAAAATCTATGTTTAACTTTGCAGTCAGCCCTACACCTGCTGGATTCCACATTCATGGATTTGATCAAGTGCAGATTGTGTAGTACATATTTCTTGAAAAAAATCTGGTATAAATATTTCTGCACAGTTCAAACCCATGTTTCTCAAAAGTCAAGTACATCTGGTTTTACCTATCACTATATGCTCAGCACCTAGCACAGTGCCTCTCAAGTGATAAGAACTCAACAAGTATCTGTTGAATTAATGATTGAATGAACCCACAGATTTCTAAGTCCTGAATAAAATTATGGTATAGCATATTCTTATTAGTTCAGAGACGGATGGAGGGATATAATTCTCACAGCAGTGGCCACTGCAGCTTGTTCAGTACAATGCTTTTTTTTTTTAATGTTAAAAAAAATTTGATTAAGTTATTTTTTGACTCTACAAAGGCCAGTCCTAGGTTGACCAATGTTTTTATTAAAGTAATTAGCGTTCCCTGAGCTAATGCTGTCAACAAAGCTTAACCCCTGACCTGATCAGATATATTTAACCTCATAGTAGCCAAAGACTGCCACTTGAATTCCTGAAAAATAGATAGTATAATATAATTCTTGAACACATTTAATATTAATAAAAAATAATTAAAATGCCAATATATATTTGACTACTATATTATGTTTAGTCTTACTTTCTCTATATTTTCTTTTCTAATCCACCATTCACACTATAAAAAAGTTATCTACCTAAAATATAAATTGATTTATATAACTTTTCCAATTAAAAATATTTGAAAATTCACATTTTATGCAAAATAAAGTATAATTATTGTGGTGTGATGATTAATTTTATATGTCAGCTTAACTGAACATGGGTACCCAGATATTTGTTCAAACAGCATTCTGGGTGTGTCTGTGAGAGTGTTTCTGGATTGAATTATTGATAAAATGTGAATTGGTAGAGTGGCTACAACAGATTGTGTTCCCAAATGTGAGTAGGCCTCATCAAATCACTTAAAGGCGTAAATAGAACAAAATGCTAGGTAAGAGGGAACCCATCCTGCTTGGCTGCCTTCAAAATGGGACATAACTTTTTTTTATTTTCTTGTCTTTGGGCTCAGTTAGAAACTTCAGCTCTTCCAAGGTCTCATGCCTGCCAGCCTTTGAATTACAACTAGAACATCAGCTCTCCTGGCTCTCCAATTTACCAACTGCAGATCTAGCCTCCATAATTGCTTGGACAAATTCCTTATAATATATACATCCACTGTATATTATATGATCATAAATGAGACAAGGATGCCTACTTTCACTGCTTGTATTTAACATAGTACTGGAATTCCTAGCTAATGTAATCAGACAAGAAAAAGAAATAAAGGCATCCATATTGGAAAGGAAGCAATAAAACTGTCTCTGATTACAGAGATTTTACATATAGAATACACTTAAGATGTGACCAAGAACCTGTTACAATTAATAAATTTATTAAAGTTACAGGATATGAATTTAACATACAAAAACCAGTGCATTTCTATACACTAACAATGAATTATCTTAAAAAGAAATAAAGAAAGCAATCCCATTTACAATAGCATCAAAAACAATAAAACACTTAGGAATGAGTTAACCGAGGAGGTGAAATATCTGTGCACTGAAAACTTATCATGACATTGATGAAAGAATTTGAAGAATACACAAGCAAATGGAAAAATATTTTGTGTTCATGAATTGAAAGAATTAATATTGTTCAAATGTCCATACTACCCCAAATTATCTACAGATTTGATTCAATTCCTTTCAAAAATACAATGGAATTGTTTTAGAATAAAGCAATCTTAAATTTCATATACAATTACAAGAGACTTCAAATAGCCAAAGCAACACTGAGAAAGAAAAATAAAGCTCAAGGCATCACACACCCTGATTACAAACTATATTACAAAGCTACAGTAATCAGCACAGTATGGTATTGGCATAAAAACAGACAAATAGACCAGTGGAACAGAATTGAGAGCCCATAAATAAAACTATGCATATGTGATCTATGAATACCTGATGAGGGAGCCAAGAATATTCAATGGGCAAATGAGAGCCTCTTCAATAAAAACTGTTTGGAAAAACTGGATTGCCATATGCAAAATAGTGGAACTGGCTCCCTATCTTACACCATTCACAAAAATTAACTCAAAATGGATTAAAGACTTACTTGTAAGACCTGAGACTGTAAAACTCCTAGCAGAAAACACAGGGGGGGAAAGTTGGTCCTTGAAATTGATCTTGACAATGATTTTATGGATATAACACCAAAGGCGCAGGCAATAGAAGCAAAAATAAACAACTGTGATTACATCAAACTAAAAGTCTTCTGTAAAGCAAAAGAAATAATTATCAAAATGAAAAGGCAACATACAGAATGGGAGAAAAAATTTGCAAATCACATATCTGATATCAATAGCAAAAATAAATAACCCACCTGAAAAATTATAAAGAATTTAGACATTTTTCTAAAGAAAATATGCTTCCAGTTTTTAAGTTGTCTATTCATTTTCTTGATATTGTCTTTTGACACACAAAACTTTTTCATTTTGATGAAATCCAATTGTTTATGTTTTCTTTGTTGTGTTTTAATTGACATTTCTAAGAAATTGTTGCCTAATCCAAGGTCATAAATATTTATACTTGTGTTTTAATAATTGTACTGCTTTATCTCTTACATTTACATCTTTCATAAATTTGAGTTATTTTTTGTATATAGTGTGAGGTCCTACTTCATTCTTTTCCATGTGGCTATCTAGTCATCCCAACAACATTTTTTAAAAGACTATGTTTTCCTCATTGAATTGTTTTGGCATCCTTGTAGAAAATCAATTGATCATAAATGGAAGTGTTAATTTCTGGACTCTCAATTCTATGCCATTAATTTATATCTGTCTTTATCACATTACCACACTGTTTTAAGTATTATAGCATTGTAATAAGTTTGGCAATCTGGAAGTGTGAGCCTTCCTACTTTGTTCTCCTTTTTAAAAGATTAATTTGACAATTTCAGATTCTTTAAATTTCTACATGAATTTGAGGATCAACTTATCAATTTCTGCCAAAAAAATACATCAGGCATTTTTTAAGGGATTGCACAGAATCTGTAGGTCAACCTGAGAAGTATTAGAGCCTCAATATTAAGTATTTTACTCAGTGAATGCAGGTGTTTTTTCATTTGTTTGGATCTTCTCCTTTAATCTTTTAACAATGTGTTATAGTCTTTATTGCATGTCTTGCAATTTACTATTAAATTCGTGTTTTATTATTTTTTGATTCTTTTATAAATTGTTTTCTTTATATCATTTTCTGAGTGTTCAACTTAAGTTTATAGAAATACAATTAATTTGTGTATATCAATCTTGTACCTGCATAGCTGCTAAACTAGTTTATTAGTTCTAAGAATTTTTTTAAGGAATTCTTTTGGATTTTTATATATACAAGATAATATCAACTGTAAGTAGAGGAAGTTTTTACTTTTTTACTTCCTATGGGTACAACTTTAGTGAATTAGTTAATATTTGCCTAATTACTTTGTCTATAGCCTCTTGTGCAATACAAATAGAATTGTCAGGAGTGGATATCCTTCTTTGTCTTGTTCCTGAGGAAATGATTCAGTGTTTCACCATTAAGTATGATGTGAGCTGTGTAATTTTCGTGGTAGCTTTACTAGGTTGATGTTTATTTCTATCCCTAGCTTGTTTAAGGTTTTTTTCATGAAAGGGTGCTGGCTTTTCTCACATGATTTTTTTTCTGTGGCTGTTGAGATTATTATGTGGTTTTTATCTTTTATTCTGTTAATATAGTGTGCTACATTGAATATTTTTTCAATTTTGAATCAACCTTGCATATCTGTGATAAATCCCACTTGGTCATCAGATATAATCCTTTTTATATGCTATTGAATCAAGTTTCCTAGTATTTTCCTGAGTACTTTTTCATTTATATTTGTAAGGGATATTGGCCTGTGGTTCAGTTTTCTTTTCTTGTGATTTGTGATGTCTTAGTCTAGCTTTCATATCAGGGTAATAGTATCTCATAAAATGAGTTGAGAAGTGTTCCCTTTTTAAGAAGAGTTTTGTGAAGCATTGTTAATTCTTCTTTAAATGTTTGATCAGATTACCAGTGAGACCAATTTGGCATGAGCTTTTATTTGTGGGAATTTTCTACTACTAATTTAATCTCTTTAGTCATTACAGTTCTTTCTGATTTTCAATTTACTCTTTAATCTCTTTCCAATTTAGGCAAATTTTCTTACTTTACCTAAGTTATTTAAAATGTTTATATACAATTTCTCATTGTATTCCCTGTTTTTAGTCAGCCAAGGTAAAGTTTTGACAATTTTATTGATCTTTTCATAGAACAAGTTTTTGGCTTCACTGATTTCCTCTATTGCTTTTCTATTTTCTATTTCTTTAATTTGTACTCTAATCTTGAATATTTGGTAGTGTTCTCATTAATTTAATGAGGTACATATTTTCTTTGCCATCCAAACGGACACAATCTCACAAATCCAAACTTCTTGAAATCAAAAGAAATTATGTCAATTTATCCTGGCTATTCTTATTTATCAACTGCCCAGATGTAAGAGTAATGAATCTCTGACATCTATGTTCCATTTATCAGAGTTTCAGTTCATTATGGTAGGTACATAGACATTATCTTTTTTCTAAGTTTTTCTATGTTTATCCCTTTCTCAAAGAGCACACTTGTGAAAAAATATTACTTTCCCAGGTCAGGTAGAATTAATCTTTAGTTCAAGCAACAAATTATTTGCTTTTAACTCTAAACTTAAGAAGAAAATTATTTTCTTTTGTCTACTATCATATAGGGAAAAGTGCATTATCTTTGGAGGTAGATACAACTGCTTACTATTCCATCTTTTCTACTTATTGTTGAATATATATGTGAATTACTAAATGGGGTATAAAATGAGTGAATGGTTCTATAAGTATATTTAATGAGAAATGTTTAGTTTCTTAAGACTTTAACATGAATTATCTCATATATAGCATTTGTGTGTAGCACATTGTGTGATATTATGAGTAAGAGAAATTAAGATATGCTGTGTTTTTAAACAAGAGAAGGCTTTCAAATACATTATCTTGTGTACTTTGTGTAATATACTGTAAAAGCATTATTATTATAAGCTATCTGGAGAAGGCTTTGATAATGTTAACTTACAAATCAATGTTGAGAATCCAGTTTATAAATGCAATCCCAGGCTTCTTTTGACTTCTTTTCACTATTCTGAATTAGCTTGTTCATTGACTGCTTGATAAATTGTTTGCTTAGGAGAAAAAGATGGCGGCGAAGTAGAGAGACGTGGAGTGCATCCCTCTCCACAGATGCATTGGGAATGCAAAGAAGGACGCAGTCATTCCCACAGAGAACTAGCTGAACACCAGCAGACGGCCTCGGACACCAGAAAGGGCTGTGGGGAGCCCGACATAGCCCGTAGGGAGGCATCTATGAGGGCTCAGAGAGGGTGAAGCGGTGGAGCTGTGGCAGACGGGAGGGACTGAGAAACATACAGAGGGTCCACAGCGCAGCTCAGCGTTCCCGGACCGAGACATTGATCCGCAGCTGAACGGAGGGTCCGGGAGCGGGAGCGTGGGAACCGGAGAGCTGGTTCAGGGTGAGAAACATTGTTGCCGGTAGGGTGATGGACCGAGAGGACAGGAGGGAGGAGGTCCGCGGAGAGGAGTGCCGGTCCCTGAGAGCTGCCCGGCCATGATGGCGGCTGGAGGCTGCAGGCTCCCGGGCGCGGGGGAGGAGCCGCGCGCATAGCCTCTCCCTCTCTTTTGGTGTCTCTGCAACAGGCAGTGGAGAGATGCCCTGCGGGCCACCTAAGGGGCTCAGGGATAACAAGCACCCTCAGGCACTCGGGTGGGGCTAGATTAAAACTCCTTGCAATGCCAGCAGCAGGGAGGCTGCCGAGAGAAAAAAAAAACCAGCATCAAAAAGAAAAAAACCCCGAGAGAGGCCCAATTCTAAGACTTTCTGTGTAGGCCTGAGCCACCAGCGCCCTCTGCAACAGGCACTTCCAAGCCTGACTGAAACAACAGTGCGACACTGCTCACTCACTCCCAGGAGAAGGAGCCACTATTGTACCCTCTCCCTCCCCACACACGGAGGCTTACAGACGAACAATAAAGGAACCTCTGCTGGTCACAGAATAACGCAAAAAAAAAAAAAAAAAACCCAAGGCAAGGAGAAGGACACTTACAGCTGAGATGCTAAGGAAACAGAAATAGTAGTATCAATACCTATTGAACTGATCCATTCTGGGATCAGTTCTGGATTTTTTTTCTTTTTTTCTTTCTCTCTCTCTCTTTTTTTTTTTTTTTTTTTTTTTTTTGATTTATTAAATAAGATCTTAGCCCTAAGGGATCTACAAGTTTTACAACATAATTTTTTAAGGATATTTTTTATTCTTTTTTTTTTTTTTTTTTTTGATTTACTAAATATGATCTTAGCCCTAAGGGATCTACAAGTTTTACAACATAATTTTTTAAGGATATTTTTTATTCTTTTTTTTTTCTTTGCCTTTTTATATACTTCTATATCTAGCTAAGTTTTTGATAGTACGGACAAAATATCTTTCATACTTTCCTTTCATCCCTTTCTTTTATACACTTCTATTCCTTTCTTTTTTTTTGCATATTTCCAACCACATTACACTCTTCTGTTCCCCTTTCTTCCAGCCATTTTAAGTGTATTTTATCTTAACATACTTATAAGCAACACTATCGGTCTGCTCAGACTCCTTGCTCTATTCTCCAGATGATGAACTGCCTTGGTATTATTAGGCTTTTGTCTTTATCTTAGTTCTTAGTACAGTTGTCTAATTACATTCTGAGAATCTCCATTCTCTCTGGTGGTAGTCCAGCTCATTTCTATATTTGACCCTAGCTTACAAAATCTCCCTGGATTGATGTTTATATGTGTAGGGTGTTATTTGTTGTTTGTTTGCTTTTGCTTTTGTCTCTGATGTGTTCTGTTTCAGCTGTCAATTTCTGCTGGGTTTCTCTCTGAATATCTGATAGCACACTGGGCTTCTGTCAGGTCTTTCTAGAGCCTTATGTCCTAACAGATTCAATAATTGTGTGTCTTATACATGCATGTGTTTCCTAGACTGAATATTCATTTAATCCAATACTTGGATATTAGTCTGAGGCTTGGACAGTCTTCTATAAACATCTCTATCACCAGGACAAGCAACCTCAAAAGCTTGGACAACCATGAGGAAACAAAGAAACACCATGCAGGCAAAGGAGCAGGAAAAAAAACCACAAGACCAAATAAATGAGGAGGAAATAGGAAAAATGCCTGAAAAAGAATTTAGAGTAATGATAGTAAAAATGATACAAAATCTCGATAACAAAATAGAGAAAGTACAAGAAACAGTTCATAAGAACTCAGAAAAACAAACAGCAATGGATAACAAAATAACTGAAATTAAAAATACTCTAGATGCTATAACCAGCAGAATGACTGAGGCAGAAGAACGAATAAGTGAGTTGGAAGATAGAATGGGGGAAATAAATGCCACAGAGCAGGAAAAAGAAAAAAAAATAAAAAGACTAGAAGACAGCCTCAGAGACCTCATTGATAACCTTAAACGTACCAACATTCGAATTATAGGCATCCCAGAAGAAGAAGAAAACAAGAAAGGGTCTGAGAAAATATTTGAAGAGGTTCTAGTGGAAAACTTCCCCAACATGGGAAAGGAAATAATTCACCAAGTCCAAGAAGCACAGAGAGTCTCATACAGAATAAACCCAAGGAGAAATACACCAAGACACATGTTAATCAAACTAATGACAATTAAATACAAAGAAAAAATATTAAAAGAAGCAAGGGAAAAGCAACAAATAACATATAAGGGAAAACCCATCAGGATAACAGCTGACCTCTCTACAGAAACTCTGCAGGCCAGAAGGGAATGGCAGGATATACTGAAAGTCCTGAAAGAGAGAAACCTACAGCCAAGAATACTCTACCCAGCAAGAATCTCATTCAGATTTGAGGGAGAAATCAAAAGCTTTCCAGACAAGCAAAAGTGAAGAGAATTCAGCACTACCAAACCAGCCTTACAACAAGTGCTAAAGGAACTTCTCTAAGTAGGACACACAAGAAAAGGAAAACACCTACAAATACAAACCCAAAACAATTCAGAAAATGGTCATTGGAACACACATGTCAATAATCACTATAAATGTAAATGGATTAAATGCTCCAACCAAAAGACGCAGACAGGCTGAATGGATACAAAAACAAGACCCTTCTATATGCTGCCTACAAGAAACACACTTCAGACCAAGGGATACATATAGACTGAAAGTCAAGGGATGGAAAAAGATATTCCATGCAAATGGAAGTCAAAAGAAAGCTGGAGTAGCAATACTCATATCAGACAAATTAGACTTGAAAGTAATGACTATTAAAAGAGACAAGGAAGGGCACTACATAATGATGAAGGGATCCATCCAAGAAGAACATATCACAATGGTAAATATCTATGCCCCCAATACAGGAGCACCTCAATACATAAGGCAAATGCTAACAGCTATAAAAGGGGACATCGACAGTAACACAATAATAGTGGGAGACTTGAATACCCCACTTACATAAATGGACAGATCATCCAAACAGAAAATCAATAAAGACACACAAGCTTTAAATGACACATTAGACCATCTCGACTTAATTGATATTTATAGGACATTCCATCCAAAAACGACAGACTACACTTTCTTCTCAAGTGCACACGGAACATTTTCCAGGATAGATCACATCTTGGGTCACAAATCAAACCTCAGCAAATTCAAGAAAATTGAAATCATATCAAGCATCTTCTCAGACCACAACGCCGTGAGACTAGATATCAATTACAGGAAAAAAACTGCAAAAAATACAAACACATGGAGGCTAAACAATTCACTCTTAAACAACCAAGGAATCACTAAGGAAATCAAAGAGGAAATCAAAAAATATCTAGAAACAAATGACAACGAAAACACAACAAGCCAAAACCTATGGGACGCAGCAAAAGCAGTTCTAAGAGGGAAGTTTATAGCAATACAGTCCTACCTTAAGAAACAAGAAAATGATCGAATAAACAACCTAACCTTACACCTAAAACAACTAGAGAAAGAAGAACAAAGAAACCCCAAAGTGAGCAGAAGGAAAGAAATCATAAAGATCAGAGCAGAAATAAATGAAAAAGAAAGGAAAGAAACCATAAGAAAAATAAATGAAACTAAAAGCTGGTTCTTTGAGAAGATTAACAAAATTGATAAACCATTAGCCAGACTCATCAAGAAAAAAAGGGAGAAGATGCAAATCAACAGAATTAGAAATGAAAAAGGAGAAGTCACAACGGACACCTCAGAAATACAAAAGATCATGAGAGACTACTACAAGCAACTATATGCCAATCAATTGGATAACCTGGAAGAAATGGATACATTCTTAGAAAAATACAATCTTCCAAGACTGAACCAGGAAGAAATAGAAACCATGAACAGACCAATCACAAGTACAGAAATTGAGACAGTGATTAAAAATCTCCCAACACACAAAAGCCCAGGACCAGATGGGTTCACGGGCGAATTCTATCAAACATTTCGAGACGAGTTAACACCTATCCTTCTCAAACTCTTCCAAAATATTGCAGAAGGCGGAGCACTCCCAAACTCATTCTACAAGGCTACCATCACCCTGATACCAAAACCAGGCAAAGATGTCACAAAAAAAGAAAACTACAGACCAATATCACTGATGAATATAGATGCAAAAATCCTCAACAAAATACTAGCTAACAGACTCCAACAGCACATTAAAAAAATCATACACCACGATCAAGTGGGGTTTATCCCTGGGATGCAAGGATTCTTCAATATATGCAAATCAATCAATGTGATACATCATATCAACAAATTGAAGGATAAAAACCATATGATCATTTCAATAGATGCAGAAAAAGCTTTTGACAAAGTTCAACATCCATTTATGATAAAAGCTCTCCAGAAAATGGGCATAGAAGGAAATTACCTCAACATAATAAAAGCCATATATGAAAAACCAAAAGCCAACATTGTTCTCCATGTAGAAAAACTGGAAGAATTCCCTCTAAGAACAGGAACAAGACAAGGGTGTCCACTCTCACCACTGTTATTCAACATAGTTTTGGAAGTGTTAGCCACAGCAATCAGAGAAGAAAAAGAAATTAAAGGAATCCAAATTGGAAAAGAAGAAGTAAAATTGTCACTCTTTGCAGATGACATGATATTATATATAGAAAACCCTAAAGACTCTACCAGAAAACTGCTAGCACTAATTGATGAGTTTAGTAAAGTAGCAGGATACAAAATTAATGCCCAGAAATCTCTTGCATTCCTATACACGAACAACGGAAGAGGAGAAAGAGAAATGAAGGAAACTCTCCCATTCACCATTGCAACCAAAAGAATAAAATACCTAGGAATAAACCTGCCTAAGGAGGCAAAAGATCTATATGCAGAAAACTTTAAGACATTGATGAAAGAAATCAAAGATGACACAAACAGATGGAGGGACATACCATGTTCCTGGATTGGAAGAATCAACATCGTGAAAATGACTGTACTACCCAAAGCAATTTACAGATTCAATGCAATCCCGATCAAATTACCAATGGCATTTTTCACAGAACTAGAGCAAGAAATCTTACGATTTGTATGAAAACGCAAAAGACCCTGAATAGCCAAAGCAATCTTGAGAAGGAAAAATGGAGTTGGTGGAATCAGGCTTCCTGACTTCAAACGACACTACAAGGCCATAGTGATCAAGACAGTATGGTACTGGCACAAAAATAGAAAGGAAGATCAATGGAATAGAATAGAGAACTCAGAAGTAAGCCCAAACACATATGGGCACTTTATCTTTGACAAAGGAGGCACGAGTATAGAATGGAAAAAAGACAGCCTCTTCATTAAGTGGTGATGGGAACATTGGACAGCAACATGTCAAAGAATGAAATTAGAACACTTCCTAACACCATACACAAAAATAAAGTCCAAATGGATTAAAAACCTACATGTAAGGCCAGACACTATCAAACTCCTAGAGGAAAACATAGGCAGAGCACTCTATGACATCCATCAAAGCAACATCCTTTTTGACCCACCTCCTAGAATCATGGAAATAAAATCAAGAATAAACGAATGGGACCTCATGAAACTTAAAAGCTTTTGCACAGTGAAAGAAACCATAAACAAGACTAAAAGGCAACCCTCAGAATGGGAAAAAATAATTGCCTATGAAACAACGGACAAAGGATTAACCTCCAAAATATACAAGCAGCTCATGCAGCTTCATACCAAAAAAGCAAATAACCCAATCCACAAATGGGCAGAAGACCTAAATAGACATTTCTCCAAAGAAGACATACAGATGGCCAACAAACACATGAAGAGATGCTCAACATCACTCATCATCAGAGAAATGCAAGTCAAAGCCACAATGAGGTATCACCTCACACCAATCAGAATGGCCATCATCACAAAGTCTGGAAACAACAAATGTTGGAGAGGGTGTGGAGAAAAGGGAAGTCTCCTGCACTGTTGGTGGGACTGTAAGTTGGTACAGCCACTATGGAAAACAATTTGGAGGTTCCTTAAAAAACTACAAATAGAACTACCATATGATCCAGTAATCCCACTCCTGGGCATATACCCAAAGAAAACCATAATCCCAAAAGAAACTTGTACCATAATGTTTATTGCAGCACTCTTTACAATAGCCAGGACATGGAAGCAACGTAAATGCCCATCAACAAATGAATGGATACAGAAGATGTGGCATATATATACAATGGAATATTACTCAGCTATAAAAAGGGATGAGATGGAGCTATATGTAATGAGGTGGATAGAACTACAATCTGTCATACATAGTGATGTAAGTCAGAAAAAGAAGGACAAATATTGTATGCTAACTCACATATACAGAATCTAAAAATGGTACTGATGAACTCAGTGACAAGAATAAGGATGCAGATACAGAGAATGGACTGGAGAACTCGAGGTATGGGAGGGGGCGGGGGGTGAAGGGGAAATGGAGAAGAAGCGAGAGAGTAGCACAGACATATATATACTACCAATTGTAAAATAGTCAGTGGGAAGTTGTTGTATAACAAAGGGAGTCCAACTCAAGGATGGAAGATGCCTTAGAGGACTGGGGCAGGAAGGGTGGGGGGGACTCGAGGGGGGGCGTCAAGGAAGGGAGGGAATATGGGGATATGTGTATAAAAACAGTTGATTGAACCTGGTGTACCCCCCCCCAAAAAATAATAATAATAAAAATAAAAGAAAAAAAATTGTTTGCTTAATGAAAACATCGACAACTTGTTTTTGAATTTGGATATCATAAGATTTCACAAGATAGTTCTATCTAACTCACTTTGAGATTTTGATAAAGTATGTAAAGCTTAAAGGTGCCTGAAACAGTTATAATAATTATATGTTATTTGTTCAGCTTTCAGGTAAATAAATGTTAATCAATGCCTTGACAATGTTTGCCTTGTTGTATTCACAATATTTAGAGTCTGAGAAGAATTCAGTGTATTGTCTTTTTACTTCACTATGCATCAATAAATTTCCTCATAGCCTAGCATTCTGTATGCAGGATTATAATGAGGTACACATAATTAAAGACCAACATTGGGAATCAATTAACTTAGAGTCAAACCCAGCACTAGGAATTTGCAGTCCTAGTGGAAAGAACCACTGTGCTTAAATGTATCTCTACTACCATTATCAAGCTCAAAAGTTATAGTATTTCCCCCTGCCATGGATCATCTTGATACAAAGGCTAGTGTGTTTTGAACATAATTTGGCTTGTTCTCAAAAACATGTTTGCTGTCTTAATGAGGTCTCAAGAGACAGTAAAGAAAGTGAGCTTTTTAATTACAAGGCTCAGAGTAATTCAAAGCCTGCATTATAAGACTACCTTATATGAATTCATCTTTCATATAAAGCTGCTTTGAAATTTCACACAATATTTCAAGCCTATGTCTTAAAGAAAAATAAATAAATTGAGATTGTGAAATGTAACTCACCAAATGTGGCTCAAATTATAAATTTAAATATACAGAGAATGATGTCAAAATGAATGTGAACTCATTATAAATTTTATCTACAAGCTGATTATGAGACAAACAGAATAAACATATGACATATTAAATGATATTCTTACTGGGAAAAATGAACATCATCTATAGTTGTTCTGCAGAGTTTATAAGGGCTCATACCCACAAAATAATTTTTTTCATTAATATTATATTTTAGAAATTCTTTTGGTCCTTTCATTTCAATCTCTAATGTCCTTTACATATAAGTGCATAAGAGTAGGCTTCTAATTTACACTTTTCATATGCAGAAAAGATAATTTATTTGAAAAATCTTATCCAAGCAGTTTTCTAACTGGTCCCAATGAATATCACCTTAAGATCTTTCTTAGAAAAAAAAAGAAAAAAGGAAAAACATGTGTGTGTGTAATTTTGACTTGATTTAAATTGATTAGAAATAATTCTATGCTATGCTATTTTAGTTATTTTATAACTGTGATGGATTAACTAATTTGAGTTTAATGTGTTTGTGAATGGCTTTATTTTTTCAGCCCCCAATGCCTTTTAAATCTTAAAAAAATAATTTAAAAAATTATTTATTTATTTGGCTGTGCCAGGTCTTAGCTGTGGTACGTGGGATTTTATTCTATGAGCAGGATCTTCATTGTGGAATATGGGATCTTTAGCTGCAGTGGGGCGAGGTGGGGGGGGGGGATCCTAGTTCCCTGAGAAGGGATGGAACCTGGACCCCTTTCACTGGGACCATGGAGCCTTAGCCTCTGGACCACCAGGGAAGTCCAAAAATAATTCTTAAAAAATTTCAGCTTACTGGTACCTTCCTATTTTAAGAGGATTTTCTGATTGAAAAAAATCTCAATCTTGTCTATGTAATAACAAAAAAAATGATGGGAAAATTGTTCAAATTACTCAGTTCTAGATATTTTGTTTAAATTTAATTTAAAATATTAAACATATTACACAGCATAGTGGACATTTGATATTTTTATTGTCCAGAATCTATTTACTTTCACATAGCAGAGCTGTACTAGGTCTTTACTCCCTTGCATCTAGGCAATGTCAACTTTCAAGGTCTGAAACACTAATCCTCAGGGCTCTTAACCATATGACTTTATCTGGTATACTACACTGATGCACCATGATAACAGTATTTGGAGATAAGGACACTGTAAATACCACAGGTGCCTTAAGAAAATACACTACAAGAGTCAGTGCATAGAAGGAAAAGTTACTGAAAATAGAAAGTCCTACCACCTCAGTGTTGTTTCTTAGGCTTCATGTATCTGGAATATGTTTGGCCATCTCCTGCAATTTGGAGGGTAAATTGCTCTACATTGAGAACTTATACTGATAAAAAGGCATAATTCTATGTTAACCTCTGCTGTGGACTGAATATTTGTGTCCCCCCAAAATTAATGTATTAAATTCTACTCCCAATGTGATGGTATTAGGAGGGGAGGCCTTTGGGAGGTGATTAAGTCATGAGCGTGGAGCCCTCATAAATGGGACTAGTGCCCTTATAAAAGAGACCCTGGTGAGCTCTTTCATCCCTTCCACCATAAAAGGACACAGTAAGGATATGGATACACACACACACACACACACACACACACACACACACACACACACATATATATATATATATATATATATAAGAATGTGAATCCTCCCTTATGAGACACCAAATCTGACACTTTGATCTTGGACTTTCTAGCCTTCAGAACTGTTAGAAATAAATGATGTTCTCTAAGCCACCCAGTCTATAGTATTTTTGTCATAGCAGCCTGAACTAAGACAGTTTCTTTGGATTTAGAAAATGGTAACCTATATACCTCTGACTGATTTATAGGGTGAGACAAAAAAATACCAATGTTTATTTAGACTCAGAGTAAGAGGAGACTTGGAAGTGGCCTGAGTTTCAGTGCAGTTACATGCCTCTCCCCTTATATAATCTAAGAGATCTTATGCTGCTAGAAATATCCCTGTCTTATTAAGAGACTATATTAAGCCTAAGGAAACCCCTAATAGAATACTCACAGTAAAAGCCCCCAAACTGGCTCCTATTTGGCAAATGATGTCTCTGCTTTAAGAAAAACAAGATCTTGCTTTTTGCTGTGACCTGCCTGGCATGCTAAATGATCACATAGACTAAATTGCACACCACAACTCCATAATATCTAATGCACTGCTCACAAATCCAGGTAAAGCCAGCAACAATCTATCATCAGATGGAATTAAATATTTGGAATTGTGCCCAAGTAAGATCTGTTGTACAAGCAAGTTATGTGAATAGATTTTTATCCCTCTTCATGAGACTACTCATGTGAAATAGTGGACTGTGCCCTACACCACTTCTCTGGCCTCATGGGGCTTTATGGTTATGACGACTTAACTGAAGAAAAAACATTCAAGCCCAGCTTTTTGATGAACCTTCATGAAATGATGGCACCATTCAAATTAGACTGCTATCTTGTTGCTGCCCCATTTGGGGGTAGTTCTAAAGGAACATGGAGAAAATAAATCCTCCTGTGTTGGCAAAACTTCAAGTGCTATATCTTGTTTTCCACTCTCTTCGAGAAAAGATTTAGAAAAAAAAAAAAAACAAACAAACACCTATTTTTTAAAGGTTGATGTTTTTCTCTTCCACTTTTATCACAAAAAGTACAGTGATTTGTCCATAATGAAACAATGACTTCTCATAATGTGACCATTATGCTTCTGCCAGTACCATCATTTATGGAATAACCAAGTGCTTCAAACACTGTCAAGATACAGCACATCATATTGCTTCTGAACAAGAATTCACTTTACAACTAAAAAAATAACAATTATAAAGAATAATAGGCCAGTGCCAAAGGGATTCATTGGCCATATCATTGGTCACAGTATCTGGAAGTATCTAAAAATCTTAATATATCTTTTTAATAATACAGTTATAACAATGCCATAAAAGAAAGGATTCTTTCTGGGTTTGGGATGCTGTCTTGTAGGATGCAATATGTGTGTGTGCCTGCATGTGTGTATGTGTAAATGTGCATATATGTATGTGTGTGAAGCAATTTTCCCCATTGCTAGAGTATTTAGCTTTGAGAATCAATGAGAAGATAGATGTAAGATTATAACTTCTCACTGTTACCTCCTATTGATCTAATCACAAAATTTTTTCTTCCCAGCTTTACTAGTTTTAAAACATTACAAACCTACATGAAAATGATTGCACTAGGAAATATAGAAATATTTATAGTCAGTTAAAAACTATGCCTCCTACATAGCCATTTTTATGCTTTTATTTTACTGTGAAAATAAGTAACAAGGAGGTTAATAAATAAAAATCATAACAAAAATAAGAAAAATTATTTGAAGTGGAAGTTACTATTGTGTATACTAGCATTAAAATCTGAAAATTGTTTAGAAATAACAGGATATGGAGGATGAAAATTATGAAATTTTACTGAATATAGAGGGAAAATTTCTTATGTGGAATAACACCATGCCTAAACTATTAATATATTAAAAATATATGTGTTTCTCTGTATGTTCCCTCAATTTTCTTACATGTTTTACAAAATATCAACTTTTGGGATTTTTAATTTTTTTAATTGAAGTATAGTTGATTCATTATGTTGTGTTAATTTCTGCTGTACAGCAGTGATTCAGTTATACATATATATATACATTCTTTTCTCTATTGATTTCTCACATGGTTTATCACAGGATATTGAGTATTGTTCCCTGTGCTATATAGTAGGACCTTGTTGTTTATCCATTCTATACATATTACAGTTGGCATTTGCTACACCAAACTCCCAATCCATTCCTCCCCCAATTCTCCTACCTCTTGGGAATCACAAGTTAAATCTCTATGTCTGTGAGTCCATTTCTGTTTGGTAAGTAGGTTTATTTGTGTCATATTTTAGATTCCACATATAAGTGATATCATATGGTATTTTTATTTTGTCTCTGACTTACTTCACTTAGTATGATAATATCTAAGTCCATCCATGTTGCTGCAAATGGCATAATTTCATTCTTTTTTGTGGCTGAGAAATTTTTCACTGTATATATGTACCAAAACTTCTTTATCCATGCATCTGTCAATAGACATTTAGGTTGTTTCATTATTGTGAATGATGCTGCTGTGAACTTAGGGGTGCATGTATATTTTTGAATTAGATCTTGCCCAGATATATGTCAGGGAATGGGATTGCTGCATCATATGGCAACTCTTTTTTTCACTTTTTTGAGAAACCTCCATATGGTTTTCCATAGAGGCTGCACCAACTTACATTCCCAACAGCAGTGTAGGAGGATTCCCTTTTCTCCATACTCTCTCCAGTAATTATTATTTGTAGACTTTTTAATGATGATCATTCTGACCAGTGTAGAGTGGTATCTCTGAAGTTTTCATTTGCATTTCCCTAATAATTCTAGTTTTGTCCAGATCTATGCCCAGGAATGTTTTTGCTGAATTATATGGTAATTTTACTTTTTTTTCTTAATTTTTTTTTAATTTTTTTGGGGGGGTACACCAGGTTCAATCATTTGTTTTTATACACATATCCCTGTATTCCTTCCCTTCCTTGACTCCCCCCCCTCGAGTCCCCCCCACCCTCCCTGCCCCTGTCCTCTAAGTCATCTTCCATCCTCGAGTTGGACTCCCTTTGTTATACAACAACTTCCCACTGACTATTTTACAGTTGGTAGTATATATATGTCTGTGCTACTCTCTCGCTTCGTCTCCGTTTCCCCTTCACCCCCCGCCCCCTCCCATACCTCGAGTTCTCCAGTCCATTCTCTGTATCTGCATCCTTATTCTTGTCACTGAGTTCATCAGTACCATTTTTAGATTCCATATATGTGAGTTAGCATACAATATTTGTCCTTCTCTTTCTGACTTACTTCACTATGTATGACAGACTCTAGGTCTATCCACCTCACTACATATAGCTCCATCTCATCCCTTTTTATAGCTGAGTAATATTCCATTGTATATATATGCCACATCTTCTGTATCCATTCATTTGTTGATGGGCATTTAGGTTGCTTCCATGTCCTGGCTATTGTAAAGAGTGCTGCAATAAACATTATGGTACAAGTTTCTTTTGGGATTATGGTTTTCTTTGGGTATATGCCCAGGAGTGGGATTACTGGATCATGTGGTAGTTCTATTTGTAGTTTTTTAAGGAACCTCCAAATTGTTTTCCATAGTGGCTGTACCAACTTACAGTCCCACCAACAGTGCAGGAGACTTCCCTTTTCTCCACACCCTCTCCAACATTTGTTGTTTCCAGACTTTGTGATGATGGCCATTCTGATTGGTGTGAGGTGATACCTCATTGTGGCTTTGACTTGCATTTCTCTGATGATGAGTGATGTTGAGCATCTTTTCATGTGTTTGTTGGCCATCTGTATGTCTTCTTTGGAGAAATGTCTATTTAGGTCTTCTGCCCATTTGTGGATTGGGTTATTTGCTTTTTTGGTATGAAGCTGCATGAGCTGCTTGTATATTTTGGAGGTTAATCCTTTGTCCATTGTTTCATAGGCAATTATTTTTTCCCATTCTGAGGGTTGCCTTCTAGTCCTGTTTATGGTATCTTTCACTGTGCAAAAGCTTTTAAGTTTCATGAGGTCCCATTCGTTTATTCTTGATTTTATTTCCATGATTCTAGGAGGTGGGTCAAAAAGGATGTTGCTTTGATGGATGTCATAGAGTGCTCTGCCTATGTTTTCCTCTAGGAGTTTGATAGTGTCTGGCCTTACATGTAGGTTTTTAATCCATTTGGACTTTATTTTTGTGTATGGTGTTAGGAAGTGTTCTAATTTCATTCTTTGACATGTTGCTGTCCAATGTTCCCATCACCACTTAATGAAGAGGCTGTCTTTTTTCCATTCTATACTCGTGCCTCCTTTGTCAAAGATAAAGTGCCCATATGTGTTTGGGCTTACTTCTGAGTTCTCTATTCTATTCCATTGATCTTCCTTTCTATTTTTGTGCCAGTACCATACTGTCTTGATCACTATGGCCTTGTAGTGTCGTTTGAAGTCAGGAAGCCTGATTCCACCAACTCCATTTTTCCTTCTCAAGATTGCTTTGGCTATTCAGGGTCTTTTGCGTTTCCATACAAATCGTAAGATTTCTTGCTCTAGTTCTGTGAAAAATGCCATTGGTAATTTGATCGGGATTGCATTGAATCTGTAAATTGCTTTGGGTAGTACAGACATTTTCACGATGTTGATTCTTTCAATCCAGGAACATTGTATGTCCCTCCATCAGTTTGTGTTGTCTTTGATTTCTTTCATCAATGTCTTAAAGTTTTCTGCATACAAATCTTTTGCCTCCTTAGGCAGGTTTATTCCTAGGTATTTTATTCTTTTGGTTGCAATGGTGAATGGGAGAGTTTCCTTCATTTCTCTTTCTGCTCTTCCATTGATAGTGTATAGGAATGCAAGTGATTTCTGTGCATTAATTTTGTATCCTGATACTTTACTAAACACATCAATGAGTGCTAGCAGTTTTCTGGTAGAGTCTTTAGGGTTTTCTATATATAATATCATGTCATCTGCAAAGAGTGACAATTTTACTTCTTCTTTTCCAATTTGGATTCCTTTTATTTCTTTTTCTTCTCTGATTGCTGTGGCTAAAACTTCCAAAACTATGTTGAATAATAGTGGTGAGAGTGGACACCCTTGTCTTGTTCCTGTTCGTAGAGGGAATTCTTCCAGTTTTTCCCCATTGAGAACAATGTTGGCTTTTGGTTTTTCATATATGGCTTTTATTATGTTGAGGTAATTTCCTTCTATGCCCATTTTCTGGAGAGCTTTTATCATAAATGGATGTTGAACTTTGTCAAAAACTTTTTCTGCATGTACTGAAATGATCATATGGTTTTTATCCTTCAATTTGTTGATATGATGTATCACATTGATTGATTTGCATATATTGAAGAATCCTTGCATCCCAGGGATAAACCCCACTTGATCGTGGTGTATGATTTTTTTAATGTGCTGTTGGAGTCTGTTAGCTAGTATTTTGTTGAGGATTTTTGCATCTATATTCATCAGTGAAATTGGTCTGTAGTTTTCTTTTTTTGTGACATCTTTGCCTGGTTTGGTATCAGGGTGATGGTAGCCTCGTAGAATGAGTTTGGGAGTGCTCTGCCTTCTGCAATACTTTGTAAGTGTTTGAGAAGGATAGGTGTTAACTCTTCTCGAAATGTTTGATAGAATTCGCCCATGAACCCATCTGGTCCTGGGCTTTTGTGTGTTGGGAGATTTTTAATCACTGCCTCAATTTCCGTACTTGTGATTGGTCTGTTCATGGTTTCTATTTCTTCCTGGTTCAGTCTTGGAAGATTGTATTTTTCTAAGAATGTATCCATTTCTTCCAGGTTATCCAATTGATTGGCATATAGTTGCTTGTAGTAGTCTCTCATGATCTTTTGTATTTCTGAGGTGTCTGTTGTTGCTTCTCCTTTGTCATTTCTAATTCTGTTGATTTGCATCTTCTCCCTTTTTTTCTTGATGAGTCTGGCTAATGGTTTATCAATTTTGTTAATCTTCTCAAAGAAACAGCTTTTAGTTTTATTTATTTTTCTTATGGTTTCCTTCCTTTCTTTTTCACTTATTTCTGCTCTGATCTTTATGATTTATTTCCTTCTGCTCACTTTGGGGTTTCTTTGTTCTTCTTTCTCTAGTTGTTTTAGGTGTAAGGTTAGGTTGTTTATTTGATCATTTTCTTGTTTCTTAAGGTAGGACTGTATTGCTATAAACTTCCCTCTTAGAACTGCTTTTGCTGCATCCCATAGGTTTTGGGTTGTTGTGTTTTCCTTGTCACTTGTTTCTACATTTTTTTTTTGATTTCCTCTTTGATTTCTTTAGTGATTCCTTGGTTGTTTAGGAGTGAATTGTTCAGCCTCCATGTGTTTGTATTTTTTGCAGTTTTTTTTTCCTGTTATTGGTATCTAGTCTCATGGCATTGTGGTCTGAGAAGATGCTTGATATGATTTCAATTTTCTTGAATTTGCCAAGGTTTGATTTGTGACCCAAGATGTGATCTATCCTGGAAAATGTTCCGTGTGCACTTGAGAAGAAAGTGTAGTCTGTCGTTTTTGGATGGAATGTCCTATAAATATCAATTAAGTCGAGATGGTCTAATGTGTCATTTAAAGCTTGTGTGTCTTTATTGATTTTCTGTTTGGATGATCTGTCCATTGATGTAAGTGGGGTGTTCAAGTCTCCCACTATTATTGTGTTACTGTCGATGTCCCCTTTTATAGCTGTTAACATTTGCCTTATGTATGAGGTGCTCCTATATTGGGGGCATAGATATTTACCATTGTCACATCTTCTTCTTGAATGGATCCTTTGATCATTATGTAGTGTCCTTCCTTGTCTCTTTTAAGAGTCTTTACTTTCAAGTCTAATTTGTCTGATATGAGTATTGTTACTCCAGCTTTCTTTTGACTTCCATTTGCATGGAGTAACTTTTTCCATCCCTTGACTTTCAGTCTATATGTATCCCTTGGTCTGAAGTGTGTTTCTTGTAGGCAGCATACAGAAGGGTCTTGTTTTTGTATCCATTCATCCAGCCTGTGTCTTTTGGTTGGAGCAATTAATTCATTTACATTTAAAGTGATTATTGACATGTGTGTTCCAATGACCATTTTCTTAATTGTTTTGGGTTTGTATTTGTAGGTGTTTTCCTTTTCTTGTGTTTCCTACTTAGAGAAGTTCCTTTAGCACTTGTTGTAAGGCTGGTTTGGTGGTGCTGAATTCTCTTCACTTTTGCTTGTCTGGAAAGCTTTTGATTTCTCCCTCAAATCTGAAAGAGATTCTTGCTGGGTAGAGTATTCTTGGCTGTAGGTTTCTCTCTTTCAGGACTTTCAGTATATCCTGCCATTCCCTTCTGGCCTGCAGAGTTTCTGTAGAGAGGTCAGCTGTTATCCTGATGGGTTTTCCCTTATATGTTATTTGTTGCTTTTCTCTTGCTGCTTTTAATATTTTTCCTTTGTGCTTAATTGTCGTTAGTTTGATTAATATGTGTCTTGGTGTATTTCTCCTTGGGTTTATTCTGTATGGGACTCTCTGTGCATCTTGGACTTGGTGAATTATTTCCTTTCCCATGTTGGGGAAGTTTTCCACTAGAACCTCTTCAAATATTTTCTCAGACCCTTTCTTGTTTTCTTCTTCTTCTGGGATGCCTATAATTTGAATGTTGGTATGCTTAAGGTTATCACTGAGGTCTCTGAGACTGTCTTCTAATCTTTTCATTGTTTTTTCTTTTTCCTGCTCTGTGGCATTTATTTCCCCCATTCTATCTTCCAACTCACTTATTCGTTCTTCTGCCTCAGTCATTCTGCTGGTTATACCATCTAGAGTATTTTTAATTTCAGTTATTATGTTATCCATTGCTGTTTGTTTTTCTGAGTTCTTATGAACTGTTTCTTGTACTTTATTTTGTTATCGAGATTTTGTATCACTTGTACTATCATTACTCTAAATTCTTTTTCAGGCATTTTTCCTATTTCCTCCTCATTTATTTGGTCTTGTGGTTTTTTTTCCTGCTCCTTTGCCTGCATGGTGTTTCTTTGTTTCCTCATGGTTGTCCAAGCTTTTGGGGTTGCTTGTCCTGGTGATAGAGGTGTTTATAGAAGACTGTCCAAGCCTCAGACTAATGTCCAAGTATTGGATTAAACAATTATTTAGTCTAAGAAGCACATACATGTATAAGACACATGATTACTGAATCCATTAAGACATAAGTCTTTAGAAAGACCTGACAGAACCCCAGTGTGCTATCAGATATTCAAAGAGAAACCCAACAGAAATTGACAACTGTAACAGAACAAATCAGAGACAAAAGCAAAAGCAAACAAACAAACAAATAACACCTTACACATACAAACATTAATCCAGGGAGAATTTGTAAGCCAGGATCAAGTGTAGAAAAGAGCCAGAGTACCACCAGTGAGAATGGAGATCCTCAGAATGAAATTAGACAACTGTACTAAGAACTAAAATAAAGACAAAAACCTAATATTAAATACCTAGGCAGTTCATCATCTGGAGAATAGAGGAAGGAGTCTGAGCAGATCGATAATGTTGCTTATAAGTATGTTAAGATAAAATAAGCTTAAAAAGGCTGGAAGAAAGGGGAACAGAAGAGCGTAATGTGGTTGGAAATATGCAAATAAAAAGAAAGGAATAGAAATGTATAAAAGATAGGGATGAAAGGAAAGTATGAGAGATATATTGTCCGTACTACCAAAAACTTAGCTAGATATAGAAGTATATAAAAAGGCAAAAAAAAAAAAAGAATAAAAAATATCTTTAAAAAATTATGTTATAAAACTTGTAGATCCCTTAGGGCTAACATCATATTTAATAAAGAAAAAAAAAAAAAAAAGAGAGAGTAAAATAAGAAAAAAAAAAAATCCAGAACTGATCCCAGAATAGACCAGTTCAATAGGAATTGATACTAATATTTCTGTTTCCTTAGAGTCTCAGCTGTAAGTGTCCTTTTATTCGCCATGGGTTTTTTTGCATTATTCTGTGACCAGCAGATGTTCCTTTATAGTTCAACTGTAATCGTATGTGTGTGGGGATGGAGAGGGTACAATAGTGGCTCCTTCCCCTGGGAGTGAATGAGCAGTGGCGCAGTGTTGTTTCAGTCAGGCTTGGAGGTGCCTGTTGCAGAGGGACGCTGGTGGCTCAGGCATAAACAGAAAGTCTCAGAGTTGGGCCTCTCTTGGGTTTTTTTGTTGTTGTTGTTGTTTTTTGTTTGTTGTTTTTTTTCTTGGCAGCCTCCCTGCTGCCAACATTCCGAAGGGTTTTAATCTAGCCTTGCCCGAGTGCCCGAAGGTGCTTGATATCCCTGAGTGCCTTAGGTGTCCAACAGGGCGTCTCTCCACTGCCTGTTGCAGAGGCGCCGAAAGAGAGAGAGAGGCTATGCGCGTGGCTACCCCCCCCCCGCCAGTGAGCCTGCAGCCTCCAGCCGCCATCATGGCTGGGCAGCTCTCAGGGGCAGGCACTCCTCTCTGCGGACCTCTTCCCTCCTGTCCTCTCGGTCCGTCACCTTGCTGGCAACAATGTTTCTCACCCTGAACCGGCTCTCCGGTTCCCATGCTCCTGCTCCCAGACCCTCTGTTCAGCTGTGGATCAACGTCCCGGTCCAGGAATGCTGAGCTGCGCTGCAGACCCTCCGTATGTTTCTCACTCCCTCCCGTCTGCCACAGCTCCGCCGCTTCACCCTCTTTGAGCCTTCGTAGATGCTTCCCTACCAGTCATGTCAGGCTCCTTGCCGTCCTTTCCGGCATCCGAGGCCATCTGCTGGTGTTCAGCTGGTTCTCTGTGGGAATTATTGCATCCTTCAGTGTATTCCCAATGCATCTGTGGAGAGGGATGCATTCCACCTCCCTCTACTTCACCGCCATCTTTTTCCCCTTCTGTGGGCTTTTAATGGAGTTTGTGCAGATAGAGCCTGCAAGGATTTGTGGACTCCACAAATTTCTGTTGTCCCTAGAGCGTCACACTGTCCCCCAGTTGATATATGCTATGTAAAGTCCATGACCTCACTAATTCCTCAGACTTTGCTAATTTCTCAGCTGTTCTAGATGAACTCTTCATTCTGGTGACTGGTTAAGTCAACTGCTTGTAAGTGAGTGCTTATGTTTCATCTCTCCCTGCAAGTGCTTGTCTCTCTTTAGATTCAAACAGTTGTTGTGCAATTTTATTTCTCTATTTGGTTCAGAAAAACTCATGAATTTGACGTTAGTACATTTTTTGTCTTTTGTTTTTTGTTTTTTGTTTTTGTTTTTTGATTTTTGGTTTTTTCAAGGATAGAAGTGCAACTTTTTTCCAGTCCTCTACATCCTGTACTAGCAGCCAGGGGTTTGGCTCAACCAAACTGTGAGAACTGTGGAGGTTGGCTGTATCATCACAAGCATTGACTAGGAATGAAATACATGCTTACAGTTATTTTTGAAAGGCCTCATTTCCTCAATAAATATTGTCAATTTCTTTCCCATGTGGGCCTTTCTATAGGGATACCCACAACATGGAAACTGGCTTATGTCAGAATGAGTAACAAAAGAGAGAGATGGGGAGGGAGAGAAATGACACAAGCACATCTTTTCATACCCAATCTTCAAACAGAATGTAGTGAGAAAATCACTTCTGCTATATTCCATTCAATCACAGTGAGTCACTAAATCCAGTTCAACATAAGGGAGAATTGATCTCTGCTAACACTTTACATGTACACTCTACTCTACTGTAGGGTGTACCACTTAGCTGCAATTTTTGTTCTGATTTGTAGAGAAAATTGAAAGGGACATTGGAGATACTAGGCATTATGACCATTATTTTCCCTGAATTTCCTTTGCTCAAAATCCATTTTGCAGTTTTAAAAACATGTCAAAACTCACTACAGACCACTGATAGGTACTTGTGATTTGTAGAAAAAGAAGGCAGGATTTTTAAAAGAAGTGAAATCAATATTGGAAACATTTCATGGGGTGGGGAGGGTGGGGGGTACTCAAGGGGGGGGAGTCAAGGAAGGGAGGGAATACAGGGATATGTGTATAAAAACAGATGATTGAACTTGGTGTACCCCCCCCAAAATATTGGAAACTTTTCAAATGTATTATCTATTAATCTAGAAATGAAGTATGTAGCTCTGTCAGTTGCAATAATCAAAAATATAACTTTCTGGGATAAACCAGGGCTCTCTCCAAAAATTTTAGGTATAGAGATCCACAATCAGTTCTATTCAACATTAAACTTTCTCACAAGCATGCATGTCCTATAATTGAGTGTGGAAAAAATGAGTATATTTTCACTAAAAGAAATACATCTTCCAGGAAAACTGATAATAAAATTTAAACTTACCTTGGAATAAAGTTTTGCTGTTATTAAATATAACTTGTTTTTGACCACTAAATCTACTAGGTTCTCAAAAAAGGTGAATACAATTTTATCTTCTGAAAGAAACTTATGCCACATGAGACTTAGGCTAAATTTCTTGATTTTGGGGACTTCCCTGGTGGTGCAGTGGTTAAGAATCTGCCTGCCAATGCAGGGGACACTGGTTCAATCCCTGGTTCAGGAAGATTCCACATGCTGTGAAGCAACTAACCCCATGTGCCACAATTACTGAGCCTATGATCTAGAGCCCATGAGCCACAACTACTGAGCCTGCATTCCACAGCTACTGAAGCTTGCTCACCTATATAGCCTGTGCTGCACAACCAGAGAAGCCACAGCAATAAGAAGCCTGTGCACTGCAACATAGAGTAACTCCTGTTCGCTGCAACTAGAGAAAGCCCTTGCAGAGCAACAAACACCCAATGCAGCAATAAATAAATTAATTAATTAATAAATATTTTTTTATTTCTGCTTTATAAGAAAATAGCAAGCTAAATTGTGACTCCAGAATATATGCCTCAAATTATTACACCCCTAATCAAATGTCTCAATCTTGTCTCATGTTTGTGCTCAATTTTACAGTAAAACAATTAAGAATTAGAAATAGATTATTAAAAACCATCAATTCTAAATAAAGATTTATCAGTGCTGCAACTCAGTGTTGAGCATTTTAAATGAAGTAATCAATGGGATGCTGAACATTATTTAGAGACTTTAAAAGGTCAGAAGTAATTATTAAATAATATTTTGGATTCAAATTAATTTATCTCTTAGAGCTCAGTATATTTTCTAAAGTCACTGTTGTCAATTGCCTTTGAAGTTAGGAAAAAACATCTTTACAGATTCTGCATCATTTTGACAAATATTTTAACAGGTAAACAAAAAATTATAATTTATTTGTATTCTGGAAATTACCATCAATTTACAAATAAAGTGGTAAAGGAATTTACTAAAGATTAACATATCAATTGGATTGATTTCTGCATGTGATGCTAAATAACTAAGCAGAGCTGATCTCAGGACTCATTTAAACACATTGTATCACATGATGGATTAAACTGGAGTACCACAGATATGAATAGTCTTGAAGTTCTAATGAAAAACATAAGTGCTCCTGTCTACATTTCAGTATTGAGATAAATTGTTTGAGGAAGTCAACTTATCTCTTTCCCAAGAAGCCTCACAAGATGGAATTACCCTGGTAAATTTACCATTATTTAACATTTTGCCTTTAGTCTTACTGTCTCATCAACTTTAATTTTGCACATGTATTGAGAGTGGAAATAATGCAAATGGCCATCATCTAATGAGTGGATATACAAAATGTGGTATATCTATACAATGCAGTACTATCCAGCAATAAAAACAAAAGAGAATATTAATATATTCCACAGCATAGCTGAATCTCAAAAAATAAAACAAAACAAAACACTATGCCACATGGAAGAAGGCAGACACAAAAGACCACATATTGAATGGTTATTTGCCATTTAAGACATAATGCCTTTGTTGTTTCAGTTTCATCCTACTAGTTAACTAAATGAAAATACCAGCCAATAGGTTGTTTGTCACTTCAGAAATTAACATAGAGTGTGACTTCAGGTACAGGAGTTTGGCAAATATCAATAAGAGCATTTGTGAGAATCACCTCTATGAAATGTATAATGAGGAGAAATGTTTTTTATTATTTATAAATTGTGTGTTATAAAATCCTTATATCAGTAAAGTTTATAATAAATGTGTGTACAAACATGTGCACACATATTTTTGTTTGATATCCAGTTATTAAACACTAACCTGAGTATCACTGGTTGGAGAAGGGATCAGCAGTTGCCTGGGCTAAGCAGTAAGTGAAGTGTTGTTCTTTACTACAAAGTAGTAGCACAAGGGACTATATTTGGAGTTGACTGGACTTTTTTTTTTATCTTGTGATAAAACTATATACCAAAATTAATGAATTTTATTATACGTAAAGCAAAAAAATAAAATTTTAAAATAGAGTTCAAGGTTGAACTTTTAAATAGATTAAGGCCAGAGTGGTTTGTTTTTTTTGGAAAACCTGAATACAACATTGATAACAGGCCAATATTTATATTTAAGATATTCTGGACAATTTAAGGACTCTGACCATTGACATGGAACTGTACAGTTCTATAAAACCAAAAAGCCATTTTTCTTTTCATCATAATTTTGTTTACCATCTTTGTATATTCTTTGATGATTAAAATCTAGTATCCTGGAATTTGATTGGTGAAAGAGCTTTCTAGGAAAATGAATCAGAAGAGAAAATGTCTTTTAGCTCCAGTCTAATATCCTCCCCCAATTTAAGATAACATAATGCTTAGTTATGTGCTGCTTTGAAATAACCCACTGAAAATAATACTTAATAATATATTGTATTTTTTAACATCATTTATATTCATGATTTCCAACAGGGAAGTAATGCCTTTGTCAAATATTCAAATATATAAAATTGCATGTCTAGGGTTTAGGTAACAGGTAATCTGATATAAATAGTATAGCCCTTAAATTTTTTTGTGTAAGCCTTCTTAAGAAATTAATTTTCTCAGGGTAGGACAGCAGTACAAAAATAATCTGAAGAGTATAAGATTAACAGCTTGGTTTGTAACTTTGAAGTCATATTATTCTAAACTACTATTCCATAACTCTCGATTTGTTTCTTTTATATTTTATTTGTATAACAATTCCATGATTTCTTAATGTATTTGATTAGTATTGAAATGATTTAAAGGAAATTTTTTCTTAATGTGGTTGATTGTGTTAACTTCTATCTTTTGTTTACCCATCTAAGACAGGTGGATGAAAAGAGTGGAAAAATAGATTAGTTTGCATTTCCACATCTTTCATTACTAATTCAAGTCAGAAAAATAATTTAAGCTGCACTTGACACTTCTATCTGAACATTACTAAACACTTGAATGTTGGAATTATAGTAAGTAGGGGAGTTTTTTAGACTTAATTCAAGAGTCTGATGTCATCAGACACAGGATTACATTAGCATAACACATTACAATTGGGACTTCGTATTCTCGCCTATTGCTTCATCCCAGTAGACAGAGAATGGGGAGAGGTGAGAGAAAGAAATTTATGGTGATAGTAGGTCCCAGGAGCATGAAATTATCTTCTAATGTCAGGAAATATAAGAAAATGAATAACAATGAAATGGAGACATTATAGATGTAAAACACTGACTCTTATCCTTCCTCTTCCCCTCATATCAGATATTTGTCCAGACAACTCCAGGGAAACAACTATAGCCATTATTCTCTTTGTTTCCAAACCCAGAGTGCCTCTCTGAGCCCAATTATGCAATGCAGCTTAAGACCCTGTTGACAGTGATTTCTTATTTGAAAGACATTCTTTGCTGGATTTCTGCCTATATGAGGTATAGGAAGAGATCCAGCAAACAGATTTGTTGTTGATATTGTTGTTTTTCCCCTCAGTTCCTTTGCCAACTTCTCTTACTCTACATCTATAATAATGGTGTTATGATGGTTGTTACCAAATATTTTATTTCTTTTTCTTTAGCATACTTTCCTGGATAGTCTCATGTATCCTCCTGATTTCAATTTCCACCTAAATATCCATGACTTCTTCTAATGTATATGTCTGGCCACTTTCTTCAAAACTTCAGGGTGATAAAGAAACATCTAAATTAAAACATGCTATAAATTTCCAACTGGATACTCAAAAGGCACATGAAAGTTAAAATTATCAAAAGTCAACACATTATCTTTCTCTTTCCCCTATCAAAAATAAACACAGATAATTTTTCCTGATCCTCTCTTTCTTTCTCAGTAAATACCATCATGAGCTACCTCTCCCCACTCTCCCAAATCACCAGAGACAGCAAAGTGATCTGGGAATTATTCTATATCAGTTTCCAATTTTCTCCTCCTTTTAATTGCTGATTAAGTCCTATTACTTCCATTTCATTACCATATCTCCCATCAGTTTGTTATACCCCTAAATTTTTTCCTGACCTTTCATATCATTGTTTCTCTTTGTCATATGTTATATATAAATATATATAAATTGCTGACTGAGAAATCTTTGTAGTCCCACCACAAGTGACATGATTACTTTGTATAGATATGGTAACAGGTCTCTCCCTCAGGAAACCTTATTCTCTTTGACCACTGTTTAGAAACTATCAAATCTCTCATAATTATGAGACAAATGGCACTCTTAGAAATATGTAATGCCAGAAACTGGCACAACAGTGTAAGGCATTTATACTCCAATAAAGAACTTAAAAAAAGAAAAGAAAGATGTAATGCAATGCTTGCAAATAAGAGCAGCACTTGCTCTTTTTAACATGTCTGTTTGAATCCTTTTAATCTTCCCTTTTATCTACCACATTACAGTTATTCTCCATAAAACAAAATATTCTCTAAGATTTGGTTCCTCTAGAGATCTCTTCTGTTGCAGGTTTCCCATGTTCTTCCATTCCCCAAAATTTTCATTGCAACTTTACAAAAAGGTCCATGCATGTTTGTTCACCATGTTTCAAAGTCCAAAAACCTACTTATATTGTCTCTTCACTGAACCTTTATTTGTACTCCACTTCTTCACTTTCCTTGGCAGAATTAACCATATTCTTTTTCATACTATTATGAATAATCCCTCTTTAACAATCATAATGTGTGTTGAATATATTGTATGTTTTTCTCCTCCTAAACTTCAACACTCCTAGAGTAAGGACTAGGTCTTAGTTCTCTTCCATCCCCAAGGCACTGTATCCCCAACCAGTAATTAAAAATATATTTGTTTAACTACATGTAAAAGAATGAAATTTGAACACTTTGTAACACCATACACAAAAATAAACTCAAAATGGATTAAAGACCTCAATGGAAGGCCAGATGCTGTAAAACTCCTAGAGGAAAACATAGGCAGAACACTCTATGACATACATCAGAGCAAGATCCTTTTTGAACCTCCTCCTAGAATCATGGAAATAAAATCAAGAATAAACAAATGGGACCTAATGAAACTTAAAAGCTTTTGTACAGTGAAATAAACCATAAACAAGACAAGAAGACAACCTTCAGAATGTGAGAAAGTACTTGCCAATGAAGCAACTGACAAAGGATTAATCTGTAAAATATACAAGCAGCACATGCAGCTTAATACCAAAAAAGCAAATAACATAATCCACAAATGGGCAAAAGACCTAAATAGACATTTCTCCAAAGACGACATGCAGATAGATAACATACACATGAAAAGATGCTCAACATCACTAATCATTAGAGAAATGCAAGTCAAAGCCACCATGAGGTATCACCTCACTCTGGTCAAAATAGCCATCATCAAAAAATCTAGAAACAATAAGTGTTGGAGAGGGAGCAGAGGAAAAGGAACTCTCCTGCACTGTTGGTGGGAATGTAACCTGGTACAGCCACCATGGAAAACAGTTTGGAGGTTCCTTCAAAAACTAAAAATGGAACTACCATATGACCCAGTAATCCCACTCCTGGGCATATACCCTGAGAAAACCATAATCCAAAAAGAAACATGTACCATAATGTTCATTGCAGCATTATTTACAATAGCCAGCTCATGGGAGCAAATCAAATGCCAATCAACAGATGAATGGATAAAGAAGATGTGGCATATATATATATATGTATATATATATATATATATATGTACATATATATACACACACACACACACACACACACACACACACACACACACACACAATGGAATATTACTCAGCCATGAAAAGGAATGAAATTGAACTATATGTAATGAGGTGGATGGACCTAGAGACTGTCACACAAAGTAAGCCAGAAAGAGAAAAACAAATACAGTATGATAACTCATATATATGGAATCTGAAGGAATGGTACTAATGAACCCAGTGACAGGGCAAGAGTGGAGATGCAGATGTAGAGGATGGACTTGAGGACATGGGGCTGGGGTGGGATGGGGGTGGAGGGGAAGCTGGGATGAAGTGAGAGAGTAGCATAGACATAGATACACTACCTAATGTAAAATAGATAGCTAGTCAGAAGTTGCTGTATAACAAAGGGAGATCAACTCAATGATGGGTGATGATTTAGAGGGCCAGGAGAGAGGGTGGGAGGGAGTTACAGGAGGGAGGGGATATGGGGATATATGCATAAATATGGCTGATTCACTTTGGTGTACCTCAAAAACTGGTACAACAGTGTAAAGCAATTATATTCCAATAAAGAGCTTAAAAATAAATAAAATAAATAAAAATAAAAATAAAGCCTATATATATGTATAGAATGTAAAATAGGTAGCTAGTGGGAAGCTGCTGCATAACACAAGGAGATCAACTCATTGATGGGTGATGGCTTAGAGGGCTGGGATAGGGTGGGTGGGAAGGAGTCCCACTGATTCACTATGTTGTACAGCAAAAACTGGCACAACAGTGTAAAGCAATTATATTCCAATAAAAAGCTTAAATATAAATATATATTTGTTGGATGAATGAAAGAATAAATGTGTAAAACTGTCTATTTAATAATGTTAGACAAAGAAGAGGAAAGGTGAAAGTTATTTCCAGTGCCTATCACCCTGCTCAGTGCTTTAGATATACTAAATGATTATTAAACTTAAGAGAAATCACATGAAGTTATGGGTATCCTTCCATTTTCCAGAAAAATAACTAAGACTCAGTTGGTTAAATAGCTTACCCAGGGTTTCTCAGTCATTGTGTTGCTTAGGAACTTCTAATTTTTCAAGGCACTCATAATGCTGTTGCTCTCTGTTGAGAAACAGAGCAGAGAGTTTGTCAAATTGAAAGATTGCATTGTCTCCTGGTAAATTAGAAGAAGCATATTTTACAATTTCCCTAAAACCTTCCAAGTACACCTAGTGAATATTTTTCAAAAGTGTGATCTTGTCCGATACAGCAGAACCACAATAATGAAGCAATATAAAATGACATTTTAATTAAAATAGATTAAATCTATATTACTTAGTTTGGATTAATCAAAATGTTAGATAGTGTAAAAAACTGTATTTTGAACTGTAATGTTTGTGTTTATTAGCTGTTAAGAACTAATTTGTTTCAAATCATTCGATATGTTTGTGACTCTAGACTTTTCTATTAAATACATTTTAAAGAAAATTATTTAATCTTGTTGATACATTTTTTGAGCCTAATGAATATTTGCTTCTTGAAGATAGGATATTTTCTTGATTTATCACTGATTTAAAGGTTTTGTTTTCTCTCTACCCCAACATTATATTTGGTTTACTAATTCCTTGGAACCATACTAATTGATGAAGTTACATTTTTATTGTGATGATATATTAAATAAAGGTTGAAAGTAATTGAATTTTTTGAAATTTTAGACTACTAGACATCCAAGAAACAAACTGGGTTTTTTTTCATAATTAAATGGTGATTTGTTTTCACAATATGGATACTATTGAGGTTTGTCTTTCTGAAACGGATATTTCTGGTATACACAAAATACATCCCTTTTTGTACCTGCACTGGAAATGATAATGGAGTGAATTACTTAAACTCTCTGCCGTTAGCTCATTCATTCATTCATTATCAAAACTACTAAAACTCCTCCATAGTTCTGTAGCTTTGTATTAGAAACTGCATTTCAATAGTAAGTAAAATATTGTTCAGGACTAACCTTTCACAGTTGAGAAAACTGTCATGAAAACCACTAATTATTATGTAATATTCTATTGATCACATGAATAAATGACACTTTTTTTTCTCTTAAGGAGATAGTTAAGGGGAAGAGATGGAAGGAAAAATTTGCAAAACAAAACAAGCAAACAAATATTGTCTTGAATTGAACATTAAAGGATGATACCTATTTGGTCAGGCTCCACTACTTATTTAAAATAAAAAGATAGATCCTTGAATATAATTAATTTGGATTAAAAACAATTAATATTCTCTCAAATTTTTCATTAGCGCAAAATCAGGATGTTTTTTTATTGAAGTATGCTTGATTTATAATGCATTACTTTCTGCTGTACTGCAAAGTTATTTAGTTTTATATAAATATATATATATATATATGTATGTATATGTACATTCTTTTTTAACAGTATTTTCCATTATGGTTTATCATAAGGTATTGAATATAATTCCCTGTGCTATATAATAGGAACTTGTTCTTTATCCATTCTATGTATAATAGCTTACACCTGCTAACCACAACCTCTTACTCCATCCGTTCCTCAACACCTCTACCTTGGCAACCACAAGTCTGTTCTCTATGACCATGAATCTTTTTCTGTTTCATTGATAGGTTCATGTCATATTTTAGATTCCACATAAAAGTGATATCCTATGGTATTTGTCTTTCTCTTTCTGACTTACTTCACTTAGTATGATAAGCTTTAGCTGCAATTATATTGCTGCAAATGGCATCATTTTATTCTTTTTTATTGCTAACTAGTATTCCACTGTATATATGCAACACAACTTCTTTATCCATTCATCTGTATATGGATATTTAGGTTCTTTCTGTGTCTTGGCTATTATGAATAGTGCTGCTATGAACATAGGGGTATATGCATTGTTTTAAATTCTAGGTTTGTACAGATCTGTGCCCAGGAATGGGATTGCCATATTATATGGTAATTCTATTTTTTGTGTTTTTTGAGGAACCCCCATACTGTTTTCCATAGTGGTTGCAGCAACTTACATTCCTATCAAAAGTGTAGGAGGGTTCCCTTTTATCCACACCCACTCTGGCATTTATTGTTTGTAGACAGTTCGTTGATGATGATTCTGACCAGTGTGAGGTGATAACTCCGTGTAGTTTTGATATGCACTACTCTAATAATTAGCAACATTAAGCGTCTTTTCAAGTGCCTGTTGACCATCTGTATAGCTTATTTAGAGAAATGTCTTTTTAGATCTTCTGCCCATTTTTACTGGGTTGTTTGCTTTTTCATATTCAGCCACATGAGCTGTTTGTGCATTTTGGAAATGAAGCCCTTGTTGGTCACATGATATACAAATATTTTCTTTCATTCTATGGGTTGTCATTTTGCTGTTTTTTTTGTTTGTTTGTTCATTTTTTTTAATGGTTTCCTATGCTGCACAAAAGTTTGTAAGTTTGATTAGGTCCCATTTGTTTATTTTTGTTTTTATTTCTATTGCCTTGCGAGACTGACCTAAGAAAACATTGGTACAATTTATGTCAGATAAATTTTGCCTATGATCCTCTTCTAGGATTTTTATGGTGTCATGTTTTATATTTAAGTCTTTAAGTCATTTTGAATTTATTTTTATGTATGCTGTGTTCTAACTTCATTTATTTACATGCAACTGTCCAACTTTCCCAACACCACTTGCTGAAGAGACTGTCTCTTCTCCATTGTATATTCTTGCCTCCTTTGTTGAAGATTAATTAACCATAAATGTGTGGGTTTATTTCTGAGCTCTCTATTTATTCCATTGTTCTTAATGTCTGGTTTTGTGCCAATACCACACTGTTTTGATTACTGTAGCTTTGTAGTATTGTCTGAAGTTTGGGCTTGTTATGGTCCCTGCTTTGTTCTTTTTCCTCAGGATTGCTTTGACAATTTTGGTTTTTTTATGGTTCCATATAAATTTTAAGATTATTTGTTCTAGTTCTGTGAAAAATGTCATGGATAATTTGATAGGAATCACAATAAATATGTAGATTGCTTTGCATAGCATGGTGATTTTAACCATATTAATTATTCCAATTAATAACCAATTAATTATCTCATAGAACATGAGATCTTTCTATTTCTTTGAATCATCTCCAGTTTCTTTTATTGATGTTTTATAGTTATCATCATATAAGTCTTTCACCTCCTTGGTCAGTACTCTTAAGTATATTTTTTGGGGGGGCTGTGATTTTAAAAGGGACTGTTTTTCAACCTTCCCTTTCTGATGTTTCATTGTTAGTGTAAAGAAATACAACAGATTTCTGTATGTTAATCTTGTATCCTTCTACGCTGCTGAATTTTTTTATTAGTTCCAGTAGTTTTTCTGTGGAGTCTTTAGGTTATGCTATACAAAGTATCATGTCATTTGCATATAATGATAATTTTTCCTCTTCCTTCCCAATTTCGATATCTTTTATTTCCCTTTTGTGGCTTATTGCTGTTGCTAGAATTCCCAGTTCTATGTTGAATAGAAAAGGTGAGATAGGCATCCTGTTTTGTTCCAAATTTTAGCCAAAAGGCTTTCAGCCTTTCACCACTGAGTGTTATATTGGCTGTGGGTTTGTCATAAATAGCTTTTATTATATTGAGATATGTTCCTTCTAAAAGGTGAGAGGGTGCTCAGAGATAATCTTCTGTTGATAAGAGTTTTTACCATGAATGGATGTTGAATTTTGTTAAATGATTTTTCTGCATCTACTGAGATGATCATGTGGTTTTTGTCTTTTATTTTGTTTATGTGATACATCACATTAAGTGATTTGTGTTTGTTGCCCTGTGTTTGTGAACCTGGGGTGAATCCTACTTGGTCATGGTGTATATTTTATGTGGTGTTGGATTATGCTTCTTAATATTTTGTTGAGAATTTTTGTATCTGTATTCATCAAAGGTATTGTTTTGTAATTTTCTTTTTTTAGTCTTTGTCTAATTTCAGTATCAGTGTGACAGTAGCTTCATGGAATGAATTTGGGAGTGTTCCCTCCACTTCAATCTTTTTGGAAGAGTTTGAGAAGGATTGGTATCAGGTTTTCTTTGTATGAATGGTATAATTCTCCTGTGAAATCATCTGGTCCTGGATTTTTGTTTATATATATTTATTATTATATTATTATATTATATTTCACTTTTAGTGATCAGCCTATTCAAATTAAATTATTTACTTCTCCTTGATTCAGTTTTGGTGAGCCATATGTTTCTAAAAGCTTGTTCATTTCTTCTAGGTTAGTGTATAATTGTTCATAGTATCCCCATATGGTTTTGGTATTTTTGCAGTATTGATTTTTTTATCTTCTTCTTTGTTTCTTATTTTGTTGATTTGGGTTATGTCTCTTCTTGGTGAGCTTGGTCAGTGGTTTGCCAATTTTGTTTACCCTTTCAGAGAACCAGGTCTTGGTTTCATTGATTTATTTCTAATTTTTAATCTTTATTTATTTCCTTTGTGATCTTCGTTATTTCCTTCCTTCTGCTGACTTTAGGTTTTGTTTGCTCTTCATGTTCTAATTCCTTTATATGATAGGTTAGGTTGTTTATTTGAGATTTTTCTTGAATTTTGAGGAATGCCTGTAGTGCTATGAACTTCCCCCTAAGAACTGCTTTTGCTGCACCCCATAGATGTTATACTCATGTGTTTTTTATTGTCATTTGTCTCAAGGTAACTTTTAATTTCCTCATTGATTTCACCATTAATTTCACCATTAATCCATTAGTTTTGTAGTAGCATATTGTTTGGTCTCCATGTGATCTTTTTTATCTCATTTTTTTCTGTGGTTGATTCTTAGTTTTATGTGATTGTATTCAGAAAAGATGCTTGAGATAATTTTATACTATTAGATTTATTGGAGCTTCTTTTGTGCCCTAATCTGTCATCAATCCTAGAGAATGTTCCAGGTGAACTTGAAAATAATGTGTATTGTGTGGGGTTTGTTTTGTTTTTTGGTTGTAACATCCTGAAAATATCAATTGTTTAACTGTTCTGTTTTATCATTAAGATCTCTGCTGCCTAATTGATTTCCTGTCTAGAAGGTCTGTCCATTGATGTGAGTGTGATGCTAAAGTCTCCTACTATTATTGTATTCCTGTCAATTTCTCCCTTTATCAATTCATCTGTTGATGGGCATTTAGGTTGCTTCCATGTCCTGGCTATTGTAAATAGTGCTGCAATGAACATTGTGGTACATGCTGCTTTTTGGATTATGGTTTTCTAAGGGTATATGTTCAAAAGTGGAATTGTTGGGTCTTTTGGTAGTTCTATTTTTAGTGTATTGAGGAACCTTCATACTATATTCCATAGTGGCTGTACCAGGTTATATTCCCACCAACAGTGCAGGAGGGTTCTCTTTTCTCTGCTCCCTCTCCAGCATTTATTGCTTCTAGATTTTTGGATGATGGCAATTCTGACCAGTGTGAGGTGATACCTCATGGTGGCTTTGACTTGCATTTCTCTAATAATTAGTGATGTTGAGCATCTTTTCATGTGTTTCTTAGCCATCTGCATGTCATCTTTGGAGAAAAGTCTATCTAGGTCTTCCACCCATTTTTGGATTGGGTTATTTGCTTTTTTAGTACTAAGCTGCATGAGCTGCTTGTATATTTTGGAGATTAATCCTTTGTCAGTTGCTTCATTGGCAAATATTTTCTCCAAATCCGAGGTCTGTGTATTCCCTTATTTATGGTTTCTTTTGCTCTGCAAAAGCTTTTACTTTTAATTAGGTCCCATTTGTTTATTTTTAATTATATTTCCACTATTCTAGGAGGTGGGTCAAAAAGGATCTTGCTTTGATGTATGTCATAGAGTGTTCTGCCTATGATTTCCTCTAAGAGTTTTATAGTGGTGGCCTTATATTTAGGTCTTTAATCCATTTTAAGTTTATTTTGGTATATTGCATTAGGAAGTGTACTAATTTCATTCTTTTACATGTAGCTGTCCAATTTTCACAGCATCACTTATTGAAGAGGCTGTCTTTTTTTCCATTGTATATTCTTGCCTCCTTTATCAAAGATAAGGTGCCCACATGTGTGTGGGTTTACCTCTGGGCCCTCTATTCTTTTCCATTGATCTATATTTCTGTTTTTGTGCCAGTACCATACTGTCTTGATCACTGTAGCCTTGTATTATAGTCTGAAGTCAGGAAGCCTGATTCCACCAACTCCGTCTTTCCTTCTCAAGATTGCTTTGGCTATCCAGCTTCTTTTGTATTTCCATATGAATTGTAAGATTCCTTGCTCTAGTTCTGTGAAAAATGCCATTGGTAATTTGATCGGGATTGCATTGAATTTGTAAATTGCTTTGGGCAGTATAGTCATTGTCTTAGTATTGATTCTTCCAATCCAGGGACATGATATGTCCCTCCATCTGTTGGTATCATCTTTGATTTCTTTCATCACTGTCTTATAGTTTTCTGTGTATGGGTTTTTGCCTCCTTAGGCAGATTTATTCCTAGGTATTTTATTCTTTTTGCTTCAATGGTAAATGGGATTGTTTCCTTAATTTTCTTTCTGATCTTTCATTGTTAGTGTATAGGAATGTCAGAGATTTCTGTCCATTAATTTTGTAACCTGCCACTTTACTAAATTCATTGCTTAGCGCTAGCAGTTTTCTGTTAGAATCTTTAGTGTGTTCTATGTATAATATCATGTCATGTTCAAAGAGTGACAATTTTACTTCTTTTCTGATTTGGATTCCTTTTATTTGTTTTTCTTCTCTAATTGCTGTGGCTAAAACTTCTATAACTATGTTGAAAAATAAGTGGTGAAAGTGGGCACCCTTTTGCTGTTCCTGTCCTTAGAAGGAATGCTTTCAGTTTTTCACCATTTAGAATGTTGTTGGCTGTTGATTTGTTATATATGGCTTTTATTATGCTGAGGTAATTTGCTTCTAGGCACACTCACTGGAGACTTTTTATCATAAATGTAGGTTGAATTTTTTCAAAAGTTTTTTCTGTATCTATTGAAATTATCATATTATTTTTATCCTGCAAGTTTTTAAATATGATGTACCACATTGATTGATTTGAATATACTGAAGAATCCTTGCATTCCAAGGATAAACCCCACTTGATCATGGTGAATGATCTTTTTAATGTTCTGTGGGATTCTATTTACTAGTATTGTGTTGAGGATTTTTGTATCTATATTCGTCAGTGATATTGGTCTGTAAATTTCTTTTTTTGTCTGGTTTAGGAATCAGGGTGATGGTGGCCTCATAGAATGAGTTTGGGAGTGTTCCTCCTGCTATATTTTGGAAGAGTTTGAGAAGGATTCGTTTTAGCTCTTCTGTAAATATTTGATAGAATTCACCTGTCAAACAATCTGGCACTGGGCTTTTGTTTGTTGGGAGACTTTTAATCACATCTCAATTTCAGTGTATGTGATTGGTCTGTTCGTATTTTCTATTTCTTCCTGGTTCAATCTTGTTAGATTGTACTTTTCTAAGAATTTATCAATTTCTTGAAGGTTAACCAATTTATTGGCATATAGTTTCTAATAGATCTCTCTTGATCTTTTGTATTTCTGCAGTGTCAGTTGTTAGTTTTCCTTTAACGTTTCTAATTCTGTTGATTTGTGTCTTCTCCCTTTTTTCCTGATAAGTCTGGTGAATGTTTTATCAACTTTATCTTCTCAAACAACCAGCTTTTAATTTTATTGATCTTTGCTATTGTTTCCTTCATTACTTTTTCATTTATTTCCGATCTGATCTTTATGATTGCTTTCCTTCTATTCATGTTGGTTTCTTTTTGTTGTTGTTGTTCTTTCTCTAATTGTTTTAGGTGTAAGTTTATGTTGTTTATTTGAAACATTTCTTGTTTCTTGAGGTAGGATTGTATTGCTATAAACTTCACTCTTAGAACTGCTTTTGCTGCATCCCATAGGTTTTGAGTCATTGCATTCTCATTATTATTCGTTTCTAGGTATCTTTTTTTCCTTTGATTTCTTGAGTGACTTCTTGGTTATTTCATAGTGTATTGTTTAGCCTCCATGTGTTTGTATTTTTTACACTTTTTTTTCTGTAATTGATATCTATTCTCATGGTGTTGTGACTTGAGAAGATGCTTGATATGATTTCAGTTTTCTTCAATATATGCTTGATCTGTGAACCAAGATGTGATCTATCCTGGAGAATGTTCCATGTGCACTTGAGAACAAAGTGTATCCTGTAGTTTTTGGATAGAATGTCCTATAAATATCAATTATGTCAACATGGTCTAATGTGTCATTTAAAGCTTGTGTTTCCTTATTTACTTTCTGTTTGGATGATATGTCCATTGTTGTCAGTGGGGTGTTAAATTCTCCTATTATTATTGTGTCACTGTTGATTTCCCCTTTTATAGCTGTTAGCATTTGCTTTATGTATTGAGGTGCTCCTATGTTGGGTGCATAGATATTTACAATTGTTATATGTTCTTCTTGGACTGATCCCTTGATCATTATGTAGTGTCCTTCCTTGTCTTTTGTAATAGTCTTTACTTTAAGGTCTAATTTTTCTGATATGAGTATTGCTACTCCAGCTTTCTATTGACTTCCATTTGCATGGAATATCTTTTTCCATCCCCTTATTTTCAGTCTGTGTGTATCCCTAGGTCTGAAGTGGGCTTATTGCAGATAGCATATATAATGGTCTTGTTCTTGTATCCATTCAGCCTGTCTGTGTCTTTTGGTTGGAGCACTTAATCTATTTACATTTAAGGTAATTATTGACATGTGTGTTCTTATTACCTTATTCTTAATTGTTCTGGATTTGTTTCTGTAGTTCTTTTCCTTCTCTTGTGTTTCCTGACTAGAAAATTTCCTTTAGCAGTTGTTGTAAGGCTGGTTTGATGGTGCTGAATTCTCTTAACTTTTGCTTGTCTGTAAATTTTTTAATTTTTCTGTCAAAAATGGATGCGATTCTTGCTGGGTAGAGTATTCCTGACTGTGTGTTTTTCTCTTTCTAGACTTTAATTAACTCCTCCTTCTCCCTTCTGGCTTGCAGAGTTTCTGCAGAGAGATCAGCTGTTATCCTAATGGGTTTCCCTTATATGTTATTTGTTTCTTTTCTCTTGCTGTTTTTATTATCTTTTCTTTGTGTTTAATTTTCATTAATTTGATTAATATGTGCCTTGGTATGTTTCTCCTTGGATTTATTCTGTATGGGACTCTCTGCACTTCTTGGACTTGGTTTAGTTTTTCCTTTCCCATGTGGGAGAAGTTTTCCACCATAATCTCCTCAAATATTTTCTCAGACCTTTTGTTTTCTTCTTCTTCTTCTTCTGGGACACCTATGATTCAAATGTTAGTATGCTTAATTTTGTCCCCAAGGTCTCTGATAGTGTCTTCCATTCTTTTTATTCTTTTTTTTCTTTTTCTTGCTCTGTGGCAGTTATTTCTACCATTCTATCTTCCAACTCACCTACTTATTCTTCTGCCTCAGTTATTCTGCTGTTTATACCATCTAGAGTATTTTTAATTTCAGTTATTGTGGGTTCATTACTGTTTGTTTGTTCTGTAGTTCTTCTAATTCCTTATTAAATGTCTCTTGTATTTTCTCTATTTTGTTCTTGAAATTTTGGATCATCTTTTCTATCATTACTCTGAATTCTTTTTCAGGCAGTTTGCCTATTTCTTCTTCATTTATTTGGTCTTTTGTGTTTTTATCCTGCTCCTTAGCCTGTAAGTTGTTTCTTTGTTTTCTCATTTTGTCTAATTTATAGTATTTTCTCTCTCCTTTCCCTATGCTTCCTAGTAGTAATTCCTCTTGTCTCTGTTCTGTTTGGCTTGAGGTATTAAGCACTGGAGCTTGCTGGCCTTTGGTTGGATTTGGAGCTTGGTGTTGAGAATGAGAACTCTGGGGGAGTACTTGCTGATTAATATTCCATGGAGTCAGGAGTTCTCTGGTCCTGGACTCTACTCTGCTGTCTCAGATGTCCAGGTTTGATCCCCAGCTGGAGCACCAAGACCCCGGAAGCTGCACAGCATGGAGAAAAAAGTGGTAGAAGTAGAGCAAAGAAAAAAAGTGAAAACAGTGCAGAAGGGGAAAGGACAGGCAGATCCCCAAGACTGGTGGTAAAAGCAACTCTAATCAGTCAAAATTACACAAGGAGATGTGCACACTTACTCTTGCAAAAAGAGAAGAGGAAAATAAACCAAATGAAGAGAAAGAGAGAGATCAAGGAAAAGAAAGAAGGGAGGACTCATACCAATTACAATCAAATCCACATATAAATATATACAGTAAAAATTAAACTAACAAATACCTAAAACCAGAAATAAAACAAACATACCAGGAAGTCCTCCAATACTTCTAGGTAGTGCTCTCCACCTGCTGTTGAGAGGACTGTGGAGAGCTCAGACTGTGATTTGGAATTAGCCCTGTACTTATTTGTCCCCACAGTCCCCAGTTGCACCCTATGTCTACAGCCTCTATTTTAGAAACACTTATTTATTCAGGTGATCCACAGATGCAGGGACTATCAAGCCTATTGGGGGTATTTTATCTGCTCCTCCTGCAGCTGTTTCCCTTTCTCTTTGGTCCTGCAGTCCTTGGGGATCAGTTTTGGTTTTTGTCCCTTCTTGCAAGTGCACTGCTCTCAGGAGTCAGTTTCCCACCTGGGCAAGAGGAGGGGGAAGAGGGTGATTAGGCTCACTTGCAACTTCAGCTTGGGGTGGGGGGAGGGATATGGAAGTCTAATTGAAATTTGGGGTAGTGCTTGCAGCAGCAGAGGTCAGTGTGAGCCTGAGGTGTGCCATTCATTCTCCCAGGGAAGTTGGTCCTGAACGTGGGAACCTTGGTGTTGGTGGGCTTCACCTACTGCCAGGAGCATATGGCCAAAGACCTGCCTTACACAAATGATCCTTGACAGTGGCAGGCAGTCGAGTCTCTTATATTGTTTTCTCTTTTTTATTTGTCTTTCTCTCTGCTGTTCTGATTGGTTGATTTCCATTATTCTATCTTCCAGACCACTTATTCATTCTTCTGTGTTATTCATTCTGTTTTTCACTGTCTTTAGCTCAGCTTTCATTTCAGCAAATGAGTTTTCTAATTTTTCATGGCTCCTTCTTATTGTTTCTATGTCCTTTTTACAGTATCCTGCATTTCTATTGATAGCCTTTCTTAACCCCTTCAGTATTTTTAGTATCTCATTTTCGAGTTGCATGTGTATTAGACTGCAGAGGTCTGATACATTACTTTTTCTTTCACAGGAATTATCTTGGTCTTTTAACTGGTAGTGTTTCCTCTCCTTCTTCTTTGTACTTATATTTCTCTCTGTGAGTTTAGGAGAAACAGTTGACTACTGTGGTCTCAAAGGGCTCTTTATATGTGGAGTGTCCCTTTGTAGCTTGTGTGGGTTTCATATTTTTGGTGCAAAAACTCTTTTTAGTATGAATGTCTGTCACCTCTTTCCTCAGTGTGTGCTTGCCTGTTACCCCTTGATAGGGGTGTGCAGATGTGGTAGCTTCTGCCTGCTCCTGGTGCTCTCAGTGGCAACCTGTGTGTGCCCCTGGAGCCTGAGAGGGCAGTGGAAGCTTGCCACTGCTCCCAGAGCTCATGTAAGTGGTGTCCTGTTGCCTGAGAGCATGCCCAGGGAAATAGGCAGCAATGGTGTGTCCCAATCCTCCCCTAGCACACCCTCTCAGACAATGGTGCCTACCTCCTAAGGTAGGCCTAGTTTTCCTCAGCATACATCATCAGTTGTGGTCTCACCAGACTCCAGCCCTTCAGGCTGTTTCTATGCAGCCACCCCAAGTCCTCTCCCTGGGTCTGATCTCTGAAGCCCAAGCTTCAGAACCCAGCCCCCATCTGCACAGGCAGATACATGTCTCACTCTGGGTAGTGCAGGGCAGTGGCACTGACCATCTGTGCAGGGTTCTCTCTGTTCTGGTTACCATAAATGAGTTGCTGTGCTCTCCTCTAAGTCTCCAAAGCTCCCCCTCTATACTTTTCAGGGTGTGGGGACATTTCCTTTTTCATAGCTCCCTCCCATGGGTATAAGTCCTGTCCTGATTTCTTTCTCTCTGTCTTTTTTCCTTTTGTTTTTTATCCTAAGGGCAACTTCCTTGCCCTTTTAGAAGTCTGAGGTCTTCTGCCAGCATTCAGTAGATATTCTGTGAGACTCATTCCACGTGGAAATGGATTTTTTATTTACTTGTGAGAGGAGTTGAACTTCCTGACATAATACTCTGATGTCTTGATACGAGTTTCTCCAGGATGATTTTTAAACTTGTTAGATTCTTTGTTTTTTTTTTTTCTCCCAAAAGTCATTCATTTTTTTATGTTTATAATAATTGTTATAATACTTCCATTTATAGGTATTTTCCCTAAGTGTAATAATCTAATTGCATTTTATAGCCATGTCAAAAATTCATGAACTACAGTATTAGAGTGATATAAGGAGGATACTAAAATAAATATGTCTCATTTTTACTGCTTCAAAGGTACCACAAGAAAATTAGTGGAAAATATAAATATATGTAGCAAGCAAGTTTCACTAGTTGGTATTTAGTGGTTTTCAATACTTATCACTGCTTCTCAGTCACCTTAAATGTACAACAATTTGAACAATATACAACTAAACTATTCACTATCTTAAAAATCTTTCATTAATTTTCTTTATACATATACCCGTTATATATAATACATTACAGAATTGATCTTTTATTGAGATTTTACCACTATTGGTTCTTTAACCTGAAGATTTGCCAGATCAAAGATAATCATAGTATTTTATTTCTAGGGCAAGAATCTAAATAATTTCTAAGAATTCTGCACATAAATAATCAATCCTATGTTCAATTTTTGTTCCGTGCATTCTGAATGTTAACTTTCATCTCTTTGCTTTATTGGTTGTCAGAATAAGCTGGAGAACACCAAAAACAATTGATGCTTCATTTCTTCCAGGACATTTCTACATTGATTGTTGAGTTGTTGAATATTACACCACATGCTTTCTTCTTCCACACTCATACAGAGCTCAAGGTAAATCTTCTATAACATCTTATTAAAACTGTTTTATCTGACTTTTCTTGGTTCAAGGTCCTCAAACAAGACTTCTTTTCTAACCTTCAGAAAAACTAATTTTGGTTAATACAACTCTGTGATGATTCCAGTTATCTTTAAAATTTGAGTTCAGGTACAATACTTTGTAGTAAATCTCTTCAAATTCTTTCACACTGAAGCAATTGTGACAATTTAATCAAATTTTTTAGGTATAAGTTGTCTTTAATTTCAAGAGAACACCTGACAGACTGCAATTTTGGTGACAATGTCAAAAATTATGTCGGTTTCATAAACATTCTTAGATTTCTAATATATAGAAAAATGCATGCAAATTATTAAATATGAAAATCCTTTGGTAATTATTTTCTGTTTGAAAATGTGATTTACATTCCTAATGTTTAAAAATGCATAATGCCATAATAGTTTTGCTACACAATATTGTTACTGGTACAAATATTAATATTAAAATTAACATAACTATTATTACAAATTATAGCTTTTATTAGATATTATTTTGAGTGCCTACTAATTTTATATCAATTTTCTCATTTAATCCATCCAAATATCACAATGGATAGCTACTATTATTTTGAGCAATCTAAAGAAGAAGAAATAAGGCCTTCAATATGCTGTCTATGCTCACATCTAGTAAGTAGTGAGACTGGAATTTAAATGGGTATCTACATTACCTTTAAGCCTATTTTGTTAAAAACTCTCCAAGTTGTTCATAGTATCAACACATCATCTACTTTCTGAATTGGCAACATAATATATACCATAACATACTCATAGAAAGTCTCAAAGTTGGTAAGACATTTTTATTACCATAAAATGAAACAAGTACAGTATTTAGTTGACACATTCATTCAATTTACGATGCAGTTTGAGACAATCAATTTCATGGTAAATATTATAAATAAAATATTGTATGCATCCATCCCTTATTGTTAAGGGCATCAATGTTCACTGAGTTGAATAAGTGATGAGACTGAGAATGCCTCTATATTTATCCCTTGCTCCAAATAACATTTCCAAATGCTTATCAAGTCCTTCCCTTTGACTCTGACTTGTAAACCTGTCAATTCTGTTTTTTCTTTTTTGTTTTTTTTTCTTTTTTTTAAATTTGTTTGTTTGTTTTGTCACCAATGCCATATCTTCATTAGGTCTTGTTGAGATCAACTCATGCATGCTTTACCGATGCCTCTGCCCACAGTTTTGTCCCCCTTCAAATTATCTGATACGTTGCCAGGTTATTCCTAATAATACTTGTCCTACAAGTATTCTTTTTAAGTGAACTCTCTCTCCTCCTGTCATTCACCTTCTTGAAAGGCTCCAGCCATTTTCACAGGTAGGCTCTGGAGAACTCAATGCCCCTCTGTATCAACACTTGCTGAAACCCACCTAATATCAGAATACTCTCAGGTTCTCAAACCTTTGGATTACTTCATAGTTTGGAATTTCACCTTTATTCTACTTACCTGCAATGTCCTTAAGTCCTATTATTCTTCAAGACTTAATTTCAATATCAAGTTATGGATCCTTTTTTAAATATCCAGAGAAAATCAAACATCTGTTCTTTCATGTCATCATCGTGCACACAGATTTCTGTTGTTACACTTTTCAAATTATTTCACAATTGTTTTTCTATTTATTTATTTAGTATTTCAACAGGTATTTATTCGACATCCAACGTTTTAACATCACTGCACTAAACACTGAGGTTATAATTTGTTTCTGTCTCCCTTGTTGGACTCCACAGTGATAGGATTCACACAAGCATTTTGTGTGAAGGACATACAAATATTTTCTGTGTACATCACATCTATGACAGATATGAAGAGGGTGTAAAGAAATGCATTTGAATTATGACTATCTTAATTATTAGTTTATAGAAGCTGCAAAATCAGTATGGGCTAGAGTAGTTGGAAAGGAATATTTTTCAATCATATTGAATGCAAGCTTGATCTACAAATATTTTGTGAAGCACTTACAACAGTAATTAGTAAAATGATTGATGCAACTTAGTTTCATTTAGAAAACAGTAGAAGAAATCAGTGCAGCAGATTTTATTAGAACATAACTAGATGTTCTAATAATACAGTTTTTAGGTTATAGGAGTCTGATAATTGTGAGAGGGATGCAGAATTGATGAATCAACACATGTTTCAAAGAAGAAAACAGAGACTTGATGACAGTATATTAAAGGAAAAGAATATCAAATATTTGTTCAAAATTCCTAGTTTGGTATATTCATGGAAAAAAAGAAGGTAGGGAGTGAAGTATTTTGAAGAAAAGATGATGAGTTTATTTGAAGAATTTGAAGTAAATCCATCTGGAATGGCTCAGTGAATATGTGAGATGAATTTAAGAGACATCGGATTGGAAATGAGAATGTACTGAACACCATGATAATCATGATATTTAATGTCTTAAAGGAGGAGTTCTATCATATCCCTGCATCCTCTATAAATATGTGAATGCTACATTAAAATTTATATTTCTATTTCCATATATTTAATATGACTAATGGTGGTAGATATGAAGAATCCTACAGGGAAAATAACCTGCATTTTTCTCATGTCTACTGCAAAGCACACATGTAAAGGGAAATCTGTTATTATTTCTCTAGTTCTAGCAGACCATGGCCAGCATGAGCCTTGTGACTCTTCCCAAATCCAACCAAGAGCAAATCTAAGATTAAATTTATTATTTTCATGTTTGATTTCAAAGCTCTCCCTTTTAAACTCTGACACACTATACTGTGGCTTACATTAGTTTCCTTGAGAGGGAAAATTCATGCACACATCAAAAGTGTTTAATGTTTAATTCAGTGAGGTAAGCTTTCTCAAACTGTGAAGCTTACATGAAGCTGTCTGGAATTTCTTCAAGGGCTTTTTTATCTGTAAATCAAAAAAAAAAAAAAAAAAAAAAAAAAACACTAGTAATTATTGAAATCAGAAATAACACCTGTCCGAGAGTTCTTTGTTTCTGACTTGAAAGAAACAGATAAATCACAATTGTTTATTTATACATGAATACAACATGTTCAAATTCCAAAGGTTTAGACAATTTTTCCTAGGTCTTATATAAAGATTTAAAGAACTTATGACCCAACTAAGATTTCTGCAAAAAAGAATAAAGCTTTAAAAACAAAAGGCTGCAGAATATACTCTGTAGATTGTGAATCTTCAAGAATGAAGAGGTAAATAAATACCTCCAAATCCACACATCAACACAGGGGTTGCTATTAGGTTTTTGCTAAACAGAGATTTTCCTTGAGAAAGGAAAATGACCTAAGTACATAAAATTTTCTAATTTCTAATTTTTTGTTGCTGTTGTTCATGTTATTTGCCAAAGCCCAGTCTTCCCAGGCCTTCACTGATTAATCGCAATACTTTGTCTCTGAGAAGTTTTTTTTAATAAATTTATTTATTTATTTATTTAATTTATTAGCTGTGTTGGATATTCATTGCTGCATGTGGACTTTCTGTAGCTGCAGAGAGTGGGGGTTACTTTTTTTTGCAGTGTGCAGGCTTCTTATTGCTGTGACTTCTCTTGTTTCAGAGCACAGGCTCTAGGTGCATAGGGTTCAGTAGTTGTGGCACATGGGCTCAGTAGTTGTGGCTCATGGGCTTTAGAGCATAGGCTCAGTAGTTGTGGTGCACGGGCTTAGTTGCTCAGTTGCTCCATGGCATGTGGGATCTTCCCAGACTAGGACTTGAATCCGTATCCCCTGCGTTAGCAAGCATTCAATATAAAATAACCCCCTCACAATCTAGGTACTTGCTGCCTATTATTATCTGTCCCAGTATCCTGTGGATTTTTAATTCTTATCACGGTTTATTTGTTGGTCATTTCAGGAAGAGTTAAACTGCACCTAGAATGTAGTAAATGCTTAATGTTATTAGTAATTTAAAATTTTTCTTCTTATTTGCTTTACCTACTGTTTTGTAAGTTCTTGAGTGAGAAGGACATGTTTTTTTTTTTCACCATTATATTCAGAGAGCCTAGAATAAAGCCTATACTTTGTAAGAATTCAATACATATTTGTTAAAGGAATAAATGATTTAATGAATAGGTTTCATAAAATAATGTGATTCCCTCATAATATTAATGGAAACATAATTTTAATTCCTTAACAATATCTAAATTTAAAGTTCAGGTTATATAATTATAATATGTCAAAACACTTTGCTATGTTGCAGTATGAGAATTTCATTGTGTAAATTAGATATAATGATTGGTATACATTTGATATCCTGTTACTTTCCATTGTGAGAAATTACTCTCATATAACAAAATAATTTTTAGAACTACCTTTTGGAATCTACATATTCATATGAAAAGAGTCAGGTACCATAAAATTGTATGCCAGTGTGACATTGAGGATGCAATTATCACAAGGTTGTTTGTGTTTACCAACAAACCCATTATTTTTAGGACTTATGTATAAGTGATTTTTGACAACAATTTTAAGCATAAAAATAGTTTCATTTCTGAGCAATATGGGAAATATTTAAAATAAGTTAGTGTATTATGAAATTGCCACTAAACAAACCTTCAACATAAATTTATTGGACATAAGACTAGCAACAGAGTAGTCTAACACATTTTGTGATGTAATTATTTTACACATTGGACTCAGCCAAGGCACTCTATGTTATAATCTACTATTTAAACACATTGTGTGGGACAGAAAACACAGCAGGATTTTTTGTTTGCTGGTGTTTGGTTTTGTATTTGCTTAATGAGACTTGGATGATAAATGTTTCTTGTTACAACATGGCATTTAGTTCTAACCCTCTGCTATGCAGTTGCTAAGAGAATAAAAACAAAGATTTATATTTCAAAGCAGAGTTTGACAATGACTTAAGAATTCTACTAAAACTTAGGTTATAATGTATATAAGGGTATTTCTTCTTTTTTATATATAAATTTTATTTCTTTATTTATTGGCTGCATTGGGTCTTCACTGCTGCATGTGGGCTTTCTTTAGTTGCAGCCAGTGAGAGCTACTCTTCTTTGCAGTACACAGGCTTCTCATTGTTGTGGCTTCTCTTGTTGCATAGCACAGGCTCTAGGCATGCAGACTTCAGTAGTTGTGGCACATAAGCTCAATAGTTGTGGCTCATGGGCTTGCGAGTGCAGGCTCAGTTGTTGTGGCACATGGGCTAAGTTGTTCCATGACATGTGGGATCTTCCCAGACCAGGAATTGAACCAGTGTCCCCTGCATTAGCAAGCAGATTCTTACACTGTGCCACCAAGGAAGCCCAGGGCATTACTTCTTATAAAAATAGAGATATACATTTTCTCTTATCTCCCTTTTTTTGGATATGAAATATTTAAGGGGAACAAGTTCAAATTCGAACTTTGTAATGAACTTTTAGGTAATAATCTTTGGTTTTGAGAAAACTTGCCATGATTGTACAGTTTTCATAATCCTTTCACCTAGTTCCCCCCATTGTTAATATTTTATATAACTATGATATACTTGTCAAAAGTAGCAAAAATTCTGTTAGTTTTCCTTTATACAGGACTGTGAATGCTTTCATTTCTGAAAGATAGTTTTGTTCAATATACAATTTTGGATTTACATGACTTTTTTCCCCCAATAGATAAGTCATTTTTCTCTGATTGCTTTCACGACTTTTTGTCTTTAGTTTTCCCAAGTTTGACTATAATGTGTCTTGGCATTGATACCTTTGGATTTATCCTGTTTGGGGTTTAGTGAGCTTATTGATTCCCTGACTTTATGCCTTTTCTTTTGGGAGTTTTTCAGCCTTTATGTCTTTAAGTACTTTTTCAGCCTTATTATTCCTCTTCTTCTAGGACAAAATGAATGTAAGATATTTTGTGATAAGACTACAGGTATCTGAGGTTCTGTTCCTTTTTTAAGTCTATTTTCTCTCTATTTTTTGGATTGGGTAATTTCTAAAATTCACTTATTTTTAAGTTTACTTAAAACTTTTTCTGTCCATTCCACTTGGTTCTTCTTTATATCTTTTTTTTTTTCTGAGACTATTTCTTTGTTGAAATTTTTCATGTAATTCTTTGTTTCAAGTGTTAGTAATTCATTTCAAGTGTGTTAGTTCATTGAAGCATTTTATAATGACTGCTTTAAAATCCTTTGCAAATAATTCTAACACTTCTGTTATCTCACTGTTGTCATCTGTTTATTGTGTTTTGCCATTCAAGTTGACATGGTTTTTATTGGTATGATGAGTTATTCTCTATTGAAAGTTGCATTCCACTCCATGCCAGCAGGAAAAGGGATATTTTGCTTCATTACTGCCAGGTGTAGGTGGAAGTTCAGGTTCTCCATTCAAGTTCATTGACACCTGGTGCAGGGTGGCACACGAACTTTCTGGGCATGGTGGGAGTTCAAAATCCTCACTAGGCCTTCACTAATAACACCCTGACTGGGAGGGGCAAGGGAATCTTATTACTGATTCCCAGATGGCCCACATTGATATTGGGAAGTGAGGGAGGATGTGGCGTCATTACCACTAGGCAGTGGAAAAAGTCCTGAATCCATAACTCCTGCTTTGACACCACCCCAGGTGGGATAACAAAGAGTTCCCCATTACCACCAACAGGAAGTGGACGTTCAGGCTTCCTATGTACTCTCCACTGAAACCATGAAGGGAAAGGAGGTCTTTACCCCACACACTAATATCACCCCAACAAGGGGGTTGAGGATACACATTACAGTTTGATGATTTTATGAAAAAAATATAGGCTCCCCAAACAGTCTTTTCTGGCAAGGTTGGAGTTAAGACTATATTTTTTGTGGGGATTTTTGCATGATGGTTTGTTACCTGTGGTTAAGCTAGAATAGAGGATTTATTATCTGAAAATATTCTGCCTTGCTACTTTTACTTTAGGTGTTTTTTGTTTTTGTTTGTTTGTTTTTTATCTGTGCTGTTGGCATTTCTAAGTTGCTGGCTTTTCCAGTACCCAGTCTATGCTTTATGAGGCAAGAGAAGTAAAAAGGAATGAAAAAAAAAAAAAAAAAAAAAAAAAAAAAAAAAAAAAAAACAGGGAATTTACTACTGTATTGTTCCTTAAGTCTTGAAATCTCTAGCTGCTCTGCCATCTTTTTCTATCAGAGTCTTTTTATGTTTTTAAATAAGCTATTATCTCTACTTACTAGAATGAATAAAGAAAAATATGTCTACTCCGTATTTTCAGAAGTAGCTCTCTGGTCTAGGAATTTTTATTCAGCATTATTGAGATATGTTTTAAATACCAAAAATATTATTAAGTGTACAATTGGTAAACTTTGTGAAATATATGCACCCACAATTTCAGATATTTGTTAAAGCAGCACTCAACTTCCTACTATCAATATCTGTTATGAGTTTCCTAGGGATGCCAACACAAATACCACAAATCTGGTAGCTTAAAACAACGTATGTGTTTGCTTACTGATCTGGAGGTCAGAATATCAAAATCAAGGTGTCAGCATGATCACACTCTTTTTTTTTTTTTAAGGACACAGTCTTGGAAGGTTGTACTTGTCTAAGAATTTGTTTCTTCCAAGTCGTATATTTTATTGGCATATAGTTGCTTGCAGTAGTCTGTCATGATCCTTTGTATTTCTGCAGTATCAGTTGTTACTTCTCCTTTTCCATTTCTAATTTTGTCGAATTGTGTCTTCTTCCTTATTTTTCTGGATGAGTCTGGCTAATGATTTATCAATTTTGTTTATCGTCTCAAAGAACCAGCTTTTAGTTTTATTGACCTTTTCCTTCATTTCTTTTCCATTTATTTCTGATCTGATCTTTGAGATTTCTTTCTCCTGCTAACTTTAGGGGTGTTGTTGTTGTTGTTGTTGTTGTTGTTGTTGTTGTTCTTTCTCTAATTGCTTTAGTGATAAAATTATGTTCTTTGAGATTTTTCTTATTTCTCAAGGAAGGATTGCATTGCTATAAACTTCCCACTTAGAACTGCTTTTGCTGCACCCCATAGATTTTGGATCATCTTGTTTTAGTGTCCTTTGTTTCTATGTATTTTTCACTTTGCTCTTTGATTTATTCAGTGACCTCTTGGTTGTTCAGTAGTGTATAATTTAGCCTCCTGGCATTTTACTTTTATAATTTTTTTCAGATAATTGATATCTAGGTTCATAGCATTGTGGTCAGAAAAGATGTTTGATATGATTTCAATTTTCTTAAATTTACCAAAGCTTGATTTGTGACCCAAGATGTGACCTATCCTGTAGAATGTTCCATGTGCAATTGAGAAGAAAATGTGTTCTGTTGTTTTTGGACAGAATGTCCTATATATATTGAACTTCCAAGACTGAACCAGGAAGAAATAGAAAATATGAACAGATGAATCACAGCAATGAAATTGAAACTGTGACTAAAAATATTCAAATAAACAAAAGCCAAGGACCCAATGACTTCACAGGTGAATTCTATCAAATATTTAGAGAAGAGATAGCACTCATCAACCTCAAACTCTTCCAAAATATAGCAGAAGGAGGAACACTCCCAAAATCATTCTACAAGGCCACTGTCACCCTGATGCCAAAACCAGACAAAGGTGTCACAAAAAAAGAAAACTGCAGGCCAATATCACTGATGAACATAGATGTAAAAATCCTCAGCAAAATACTAGCAAACACAATACAGCAACATATTAAAAGGCTCATACACCAGGATCAAGTGGGGTTTATCCCAAGAACAATATATGCAAATCAATCAATGTGATACACCATATTAATAAATTGAAGGATAAAAACCATAGGATAAACTGAATAGATACAGAAAAAGCTTTTAACAAAATTCAGCACAAACTTATGATAAAAACTCAGGAAAGTAAGCACAGAAGTAAAATATTTTAACATAATAAAAGTCATGCATGACATACCCACAGCCAACATCATTCCCAATAGTGAAAAACTGAAAGCATTCCAAGAACAGGCACAAGGCAAGGGTGTCACCACTATTATTCTTCATAGTTTTGGAAATTATACCCACAGCAATCAGAGAAGAAAAACAAATAAAAGGAATCCAAATTGGAAAAGAATAAGTAAAATTGTCACACTTTGCAGGTAACATGATGTTATACATAGAAAACCCTAAAGATGCTACCAGAAAACTGCTAGCACTAATGAATGAATTTAGTAAAGAAGCAGGATACAAAATCAACGCACAGAAATCTCCTGCATTCCTATACACTAACAACAAAAGGGCAGAAAGAGAAATTAAGGAAACACTCCCTTTTACCATTGTAACAAAAATAATAAAATACCTAGGAATAAACCTGCCTAAGGAGATAAAAGATCTGTATTCAGAAAACTATGACACTGATGAAAGAAATCAAAGGTGATCAAACAGATGGAGATATATATCATGTTCTTGGATTGGAAGAATCAACATTGTGAAAATGACTGTGCTACCCAAAGCAATATACAGATTCAATTCAAACCCTATCCAATTACCAATGACATTTTTCACAGAACTAGAACTAGAAATTTTACAGTTTGTATGGAAATTCAAAAGACCCCAAATTGCCAAAGCAATCTTGAGAAGGAAAGATGAAGCTGGAGGAAACAAGCTCCTTGACTTCTGATTATACTTCAGGGCTACAGTGATCAAAACAGTATGGTACTGACACAAAAATGAAATATAAATCAGTGGAACAGGATAGAGAACCCAGAGATAAACCCACACACATATGGTCACCTTATCTTTGACAAAGGAGGGAAGAATATACAATAGAGAAAAGTCGCCCTCTTCATTATGTGCTGCTGGTAAAATTGGACAATTACATGTAAAATAATGAAATTAGAACATTTCTAACACCATTCACAACAATAAACTCAAAATGGACTAACAATCTAAATATAAGGCCAGACACTATAAAATTCTTAGAGGAAAATATAGGCAGAACACTCTATGACATAAATCACAGCAAGATCCTTTTTGAATTATCTCCTAGAGTAGTGAAAATAAAAATAAAAAAATAGAAACAAACGGAAAAACAAACAAATGAAACTTAAAAGATTTTGCACAGCAAAAGAAACAAACAAACAAAAAAAGACAAAATGACCACCCTCAGATGGTAGAAAATATTTGCCAATGAAGCAACTGACAAAGGATTAATTTCCAAAATATACCAGCAGCACATGCAGCTCACTATAAAAAAAAAAAAAAAAAATCCAATAATGGGCAGAAGACCTAAACAGATATGTCTCCAAAGAAGACATACAGATGGTCAACAAACACATGAAAAGATGCTCAACACCACTAAATATTAGAGAGATGGAAATGAAAGCCACAATGTGGTATCACCTCACACTGGTCAGAGTGGCCATCATCAAAAAATCTAGAAACAATAAATGCTGGAGAGGGTGCAGAGAAAAGGGAACCCTCCTGCACTTTTGGTGGGAATGTAAACTGATACAGCCACTGCAGAAAACAGTATGGAGGTTCCTTAAAAAACTAAAAATAGAACTACCATAGGACCCAGAAATTCCACTACTGGGCATATACCCTGAGAAAACCATAATTCAAAAAGATACATGTACCATAATGTTCACTGCAACATTATTTACAATAGCTAGGACATGGAAGCAACCTAAATGCCCATCAACAGATGAATGCATAAAGAAGATGTGGCACATACATACAATGGAATATTGCTCAGCCATAAAAAGGAATGTAACTGAGTTACCTACAGTGAGTTGGATGGATCTAGAGTCTGCCATACAGAGTGAAATGTCGTGAAGAGAAAAACAAATATGATATGCTAATGTATATATGGAATCTAAAAAACAAACAAAAAAACTCAAAAATGGTACTGATGAACCTAGTGGCAGGGCAAAAATAAAGACCCGGACATAGAGAATGGACTTCAGGACACAGCAGGGAAGGGGAAGCTGGGATGAAGTAAGAAAGTAGCAATGACATATTTAAACTACCAAATGTAAAATAGAAGGCTAGTGGGAAGCAACTGCATAGCACATGTTGATCAACTCAGTGTTTAGTGATGACCTAGAGGGTAATATAGGGAGGATACTAAGGAGGCTCAAGAGGGAGGGGATATGGAGATATATGTATAAATACAACTGATTCACTTTGTTTTACAGCAGAAACTGGCACAACATTGTAAAGTAATTATAATCCAATAAAGTTATAAAAAAAAGAAAAAGAAAAAGAACACCAGTCATTGGATTTAGGGCCCACCCTAAATCCAGGACAATTTTATCTCAGATATTTAAAATAAAAATATTTGAAAAGACCTTATTCCAAACAAGGTCTTATCTTGAGGTTCTGGATAGATATTCATTTTGGTGGGACACTACCCCACTACAGGGCTATAAACAGTTCTCAATAAATTAAAAAGGATTGATGTGATACAAAGTATATATGCTATCCATAGCTAAAGTTAATTAGAAATAAATGAAATATCTATATGTTTCTAAATGCCTACAAATTAAAGAACATGTTTCTAAAAAAATTCTAGTTCAAATAAGAAAATGTAAAGAAAATTTAAAACTAATTCTAAGTGAAAGGAAAGAAAAAAACAACACAATAAACTTTTTAAAAAGCAATGAAAGCAGTAAATAGAGGAAAGCTTACAGCCTTATACACAAACATAAAGAAAAAGAGAAAAGTAGTAAAATTAATGACCTAATTGTCCAACTTAAGAAGCTAGGAAAAAGAAAAAAATAAATTACATCCAAATTAAGCATAATGCAGGGAGTAATAAAATAACTTAAATCAATAAAATAGAAAATGAGAAGGTAATACAAAATAAATTTTAAAATATTGTTCTTAAAGAAGATTAAGGATTGGAAGAATCAACATTGTGAAAATGACTATACTACACAAGCAATCTACAGATTCAATGCAATCCCTATCAAACTACCAATGGTATTTTTTGCAGAATTAGAACAAAAAATCCTAAAATTTGTATAGAGACACAAAAGACCCTGAATAGCCAAAGAAATATTGAGGGATAAAGAAAAAAAAAAAGAGCTGGAGGCATCAGATTCCCTGACCTCATACTATACTACAAAGCTACAGTAATCAAGACAATATGGTAGTGGTACAGAAACAGAAATATAGATCAATGGAACAGGATAGAAAGCCCAGAGATAAATTATGGTCAACTAATCTATGATAAAGGAGGCAAGGATACACAATGGAGAAAAGACAGCCTCTTCAATAAGTGGTACTGGGAAAACTGGACAGCTATATGTAAAAGAATGAAATTAGAACACCCCCTAACACCATACACAAAAATAAATTCAAAATGGGTTAAAGACCTAAGTGTAAGGCCAGATACTATAAACTCTTAGAGGAACACATAGGAAGAAGACTCTTTGACATAAATCACAGCAAGATCTTTTCTAACCCACCTTCCAGAGCAATGGAAATAAGAACAAAAATAAACAAATGGGACCTCAAGAAACGTAAAAGCTTTTGTGCAGCAAAGGAAACTATAAACAAGATGAAAGGACAACCCTCAGAACTGGAGAATATATTTGCAAATGAATTAACAGTCAAAGGATTAATCTCCAAAATATATAAAAAGTTCATGCAGCCCAATATCAAAAAGCAAACCCAATCAAAAAGTGAGCAGAAGATCTAAATAGACATTTCTCCAAAGAAGATATATAGATAGGCAAGAGGCACATGAAAAGCTGCTCAACATCACTAATTATTAGAGAAATGCAAATCAAAATTACCATGTGTTATCACCTCACACCAGTTAGAATGGTCATCATCAAATAATACACAAACAATAAATACTGGAGAGGGCGTGCAGAAAAGGGAACCCTCTTGCACTGTTAGTGGGAATGTAAAGCTATACAGCCACTATGGAGAACGTTATGGAAGTTCCTTAAGAAATTAATAATAGAACTAATATGTGAGCCAGCAATCCCACTATTGGGCATATACCCAGAGAAAAAACATAATTCAAAAAGACACATGCACCCCAATGCTCATTGCAGCACTATTTACAATAGCCAGGTCATGGAAGCAACCGAAATGTCCATCAAAAGATAAATGGATAAAGAAGATGTGGTACATATATACAATGGAATATTACTCACCCATAGTAAGGAACAAAATTGGGACATTTGTAGAGACATGGAAGGACCTAGAGACTGTCATACAGAGTGAAGTAAGTCAGAAAAAGAAAAACAAATATTGTATAGTAATCCATATATGCAGAATCTAGAAAAATGGTGCAGATCAACTGGTTTGTAAAGTAGAAATAGAGACAAAGATGTAGAGAACAAGCGCATGGACACCAAGCAGGGAAAGTGGGGGTGGGCGGGTGGGTTGGGATGAATATGGAGGTTGGGATTGCCATATGTAGATTAATAATAAGGAAAAAATATCAAATTGTACACTTTAAATATCTGTCATTTATTGTATGTCAATTATATATCAATAAAAGTTCTTTAAAAAACAATGATTAAGTAAAAACCAGATTTACCTGTTTCATTGGAAAATCATTCAGAAGACACAAATTACAAATATTACAAATGAGAGAAAGCACATCACAAGAACAATCACAATTATTTAAAAGCAAATGAGAAAATATTATGAACAACATCATGGTCATATATTTGACAATTTAGATGACTTGGAAAGTCTTTGAAAGGAACAAAGTGCCAAGTTCACACCAAAGCATACATATAACCAAAATAGCTCTTTTTCTTAAAGAAATTGGATTTGTATACACAAATCTTCCCACATTAAAAAAAAAAAAAAAAAAAAAAAAGCCCAGATTACTTCACTGGTGAATTCTACTTAGCATTCCAGAAAGCTATATCAATTCTACCCAAACATTATAAGTTTCACCTCCACTGGCAGCTTGCTAAATTCAGGGCTTGTGAAATATCCAAAAGAACAAGTACTCCTGCAGCTAGGATGGGTCTGGTTTTAGCAGCTGTAGGCTTTGTGGGCAATGTACATGCAGAGGTTGGACCAGGCCAGAGTCTGACCTATGTGCATGACTACTGCAGTCCTGAGATCTGACCTCAGTGGATCTGCACAGGTGGCCTGGTGAAAACCACACCTGCGAGTCACCAGGACCAAATTCTGGCATGCCCACAGTAAAGATGGGATGGAGAGCAGTGCCAACAACAGTATTTTCTTAGCCTGCAGAATGGGCCAGAGGGGACCCAACAGAGCACATTCACAGGTAAAAAACTCCAGAAGAAGAATACTCAGTGCCTTCTCTCCCAGTAGAAGAGCTCCAATCCTGCCTACCTCACACTGCAGATCAGAGATACAGATAAGAAACAAATCTGGGGGCCTCTACTCCAATAGTGGGGGAGCAAACCCCCTCTGACAGGACAGTGAAAACCACAGAGCCAACAGGGAGGCCCTGTTCAATATTCAGGGCAGACTCTGGTCACATAACACCAGTGAAATCCCCTATCAAGAGGATAATGGCACAAGCCTCTGGACCAAATTCATCCACCAGGGGGAGACATCAGAAGCAAGAGGAACTATGATCCTGCAGCCTGAGGAAAGGAGATCGCAAATTGAATTAGACAAAAGGAGATGACACAAAAATATGTTGCAGACAAAGAGACAAGATAAAAAACCTAAAAGAAAAATAAATGAAGAGGAGATAGGCAATCTACTTGAAAAAAGTATTCAGAGTGATGATAATAAAGATGATCCAAGATCTTAGAAAAAAATGGAAGCACCGAATGAGAAGATACAAATAGATGGCCAGCAAACACACAAAAGGACACTCAACATCACTAATCGTTAGAGAAATGCAAATCAAAACCACAATGAGGTGTCACTTCATACAGGTCAGGATGGCCATCATCAAAAACTATAGGAGCAATAAATGCTGGAGAGGATGTGGAGTAAAGGTAACCCTCCTGCACTGTTGGTGGGAATGTAAATTGATACAACCAGTATGGAAAACTGTATGGAAATTCCTTTAAAAACTAAAAATAGAACTATCGTATGACCCAGCAATACCACTAACTGGGCATTTGCCCTGAGAAAACCATAATTCAACAAGATATATGTACCCCAATATTCAATGCAGTACTATTTACAATAGCCAAGAGATGGAAGCAACCTAAATGTCCATCAATTCATGAATGGATAAAGAAGATATGGTGTATATATATATATATATATATATATATATATATACACAATGGGATATTACTCAGCCATATAAAGGAATGAAATTGCGTTATTTGGAGTGAAATGGATGGGCCTAGAGACTATCATATAGAGTGCAGTAAGCCAGAAAGAGAAAAACAAATACCATATGCTAATGCACATATAAGGAATCTAGGAAAGTGGTACTGATGAACATAGTGGCAGAGCAGGAAAAAAGACACAGATGTAGAAAATTAAATAGAGAACATGGGGAGGATGGGAAGGCTGGGACATGGCAAAAGAGTAACATTGACATATATACACTACCAAATGTAAAATAGATAGCTAGTGGGAGGCTGCTGCATATACAGGGAGATAAGCTCTGTCCTATGTGGTGACCTAGAGGGGTGGGATTGGGAGAGTGGGAGGGAGGCTCAAGGGTGAGGAGATTTGGGGATATATGTATACATATAGCTAATTCACTTTGTTGAACAGCAGAAACTAACACAACACTGTAAAGCAATTTAACTCCAATAAAGATGTATTAAAAAAATGTGTAATAAAGACCTAGAAGAACTAAGGAACAAACAGAGATAAACAATAAAATAACTGAAATGAAAAATACACCAGAAGGAATTAACAGCAGAATAACTGAGGCAGAAGAACAGATATGTGTGCTTGAAAGACAGAATGGTGGGAATCACTACGATGGAACAGAATAAAGAAAAAAGAATGAAAAGAAATAAGGATAGAGTCAGAGACCCCTGGGACAACATCAAGCACACCATCATTCGAGTTATACGGGTCCCAGAAGGAGAAGAAAAATAAAAAGGACCTGAGAAAATATTTGAAGAGATTATAGTTGAAAACTTCCATAACAAGGGACAAGAAATAGTCATTCAAGTCCAGAAAGTGCAGAGTCCCATAAAGGATAACCCCAAGGAGGAATACACTTAGAAACATAGTAATCAAACTAACACAAATTAAATACAAAGAAAAAAATTAACAGCAATAAGGGAAAAGCCATGAGAAACATACAATGGAATCCCAATAAGGTCATTAGCTGATTTTTCAGCTGATTTTTCAGTAGAAACTCTGCAGACCAAAAGGGAGTAGCACAATATATTTTAAGTATATACTTTAAGTATATATTTTAATATAATTTAAGATGGGAAAGCTCACTTTACAGGCAAACATACAGTAAAAGCTGGAAATCATCCATACACAAATATGATATCAAAACCAGCAACTGTGAGAAGAAGAGGGCTCAAATGCAGGAAACAGGAATTGCATTTGAAATTGAGACCAGCAACTTAAAGCAACCTTCTATACGTATACACAATTTATGCAAACTTCACAGGTAATGCAAACCAAGAAACTACAATAGGTACACACACAAAGAAAACAAACAACCCAAACCAACACTAAAGATGGTCATCAAACCACAAGAGAAAAAAACAAAAGAGGAAAGGAAGAAAAAGGCCTACAAAAATCAAACCCTAAACAATTAAGTAAATTGCAATAAGAACATACATATTGATAATTACCTTATGTGAAAATGGATTAAATGCTCCAATCAAAAGACATAGTCTAGCTGAATGGATACAAAAATAAGATCCATATATATGTTGCCTACAAGAGACCCACTTCAGACCTAGGGAAACATATAGACTAAAATGGCAGGATGGAAAAAAGATCTTCCATTCAAATGGAATTCAAAAGAAAGCTGGAGTAGCAATACTCATATCAGAAAAAGTAGACTTTAAAGTAAAGAGCTACAAAAGACAAGAAAGGACACTACATAATTATCAAGGGATGAACCCAAGAAGAAGATATAGTGAATGTAAATATATATGCACCCAACATAGAAGCACCTCAAAATATAAGGCAAATGCTAATAGCCATAAAAGGGGAAATCAACAGTAACAAAATAATAGTGTGGAATTTTAACAATCCACTTACACCAAAGGACAGATCATTCAGACATAAAATTAATAAGGAAACACAAGCCTTAAATGTCACATTGGACAAGATAGACCTAATTGATATGTATAGGACATTCCATATGAAAACAGCAGAAAACACTTTCTTCTCAAATGAGCAACAAAACATTCTCCAGCATAGATAACATTGGGTCACAAATCAATCCTCAGAAAATTTAAGAAAATTGATATCCTATCAAGCATCTTTTGTGACCACAACACTATGAGGTTAGAAATCAAAATTACAGGAAATAAAAAACACAAACACATGGAGGCTAAACAATATGTTACCAACCTTGAATGTATCACTGAAGAAATCAAACAGGAAATAAAAAAAAAATACCTAGAGAAAAATGACAACCAAAACATGATGATTCAAAACCTATGGGATGCAGCAAAAGTAGTTCTAAGAGGGAAGTTTATAGCAATACAAACTTACCTCAAAAAACTAGAAAAATCTCACATACATAACCTAAACTTACACCTAAAGCAACTAGAGAAAGAAGAACAGATAAAACCCAAAGTTAGTAGAAGGAAAGAAATCATAAAAATCAGAGCAGAAATAAATGAAATAGAGAAAAAGAATACAATAGCAGAGATCAGTGAAACTAAAAGTTGGTTCTTTGAGAAGATAAATAAAAGTGATAAACCTTTAGCCAGACTCATGAAGAGAAATGGGAGAGGACTCAAATCAATAAAATGAGAAAATGAAAAAGGATAATTTACAATGGACACCACAGAAATACAAAGGATCATAATAGACTACTATAAGCAAATATACTCCAAAAAACTGGACAACCTAGAGAAATGGACAAATTCTTAGAAAGGTAAAACCTCCACACCTCAACCAGGAAGAAATAGAAAATATGAACAGACCAATCACGAGTACTGAAATGGAAACTGTGATTAAAAATATTCTAACAAACAAAAGTCCAGGACAAGATGGCTTCACAGATGAATACTACCAAGCATACAGAGAAGAGTTAACAACTGCCATTCTGAGACACCTTCAAAAAATTTCAGGGGAAAGAACATGCCCAAGTTCCTTCTATAAGGCCACCATCGGGCTGATACCAAAAACCAGACAAAGATATCACACACACACACAAAATTACAGGCCAATATCACTGATGAACATAGACGTAAAAATCCTCAACAAAATACTTGCAGACCAAAGCCAACAACACATTAAAAGGATCATACACCATGATGAAGGGGGATTTAGCCAAGCAATGCAAGGATTTTTTAATATCCACAAATCAATGTGATACACCATATCAAAAAGTTGAAGAATAAAAACTATATGATCATTTCAATAGTTGCAGAAAAAAGCACTTGACAGTATTCCACACTGATTTATGATAAAAAGCTCTTCAGAAAGTGAGCTTAGATGGAACGTAACTCAACATAACAAAAGTCATACACAACAAAACCACAGCAAACATCATTCTCACTGGTGAAAACCTTAAAGCATTTCCTCTAAGACCAGGGACAAAACAATGATGTCTGCTCTTGCCAACATTATTTAACATATTTTTGGAACTCCTTGCCATAGCAATCAGAAAAGAAAAAGAAATAAAAGTTATCCAAATTAGAAAAGAAGTGATACTGCCACTGTTTGCAGATAACATGATACTATACATTGTAAATCCTAAAGATGGTACCACAAAACTACTAGAGTTTGTTAATGAATTTGGTAAAGTTGCAGGATATAACATTAATATACAGAAATGTCTTGCATCCCTATACACTAACAAGAAAAGTTCAGAAATAGAAATCAAGGAAACAATCCCATTTACCATCACATAAAAAAGGAATAGAATACCTAGGAATAAACCTACCTGAGAAGGCAAAATACCTGTATTCCAAAAACTGTAAGACTCTGATGAAAGAAATAAAAGATGACATAAACAGATGGAGAGCTATACCCTGTTCTTGGATTGGAAGAATCAACATGTGAAAATGACTATATTACCCAAAGCAATTTACAGATTCAATGCAATCCCTATGATGTTGTGAATAGGAATTTTCACAGAATTAGAACAAAATAATTTATGATTTGTATGAAAACTCAGAAGACCATGAATAGCCAAAGCAATATTTTCTTAAAAGTTTTATTTTATTTATTTATTTATTTATTTATTTATTTAATTTATTTGATTGGCTATGTCGAGTCTTCATTGCTGTGCACAGAGTTTCACTAGCTGCAGTGAGCGGGGGCTATTCATTGTGATGCATGGGCTTCTCATTGCAGTGGCTTCTCTCATTGTGGAGCATGGGCTCTAGGTGTGTGGGCTTCAGTAGTTGTGGCTTGTGGGCTGTAAAGCATAGGCTCAGTAGTTGTGGCACAGGGGCTTAGCAGCTCTGCTGCATGTGGGATCCTCCTGGACCAGGGCTCGAACCTGTGTCCCCTGCATTTCCAGGCAGATTCCCAACCACTGTGCCATCAAGGAAGACCCAAAGCAATCTTGAGAAAGAAAACAGTGCTGGAGGAATAAGGCTCCCTGACTTCAGACTATACTACAAAGCTATAGTTATCAAAACAGTGTGGTACTTGCACAGAAACAGATATATAGTTCAATGGGATAGGATAGAAAGTCCAGAGATAAACCCATGCACCTATGGTCACCTAATCTATGACAAAGGAGGCAAGAATATACAATGGAGAAAAGTCAGTCTCTTCAGTTAGTATTGCTGGGAAAACTGGAGAGCTACATGTAAACAAATGAAATTAGAACACTCCCTAACACTATACACAAAAATAAACTCAAAATGGATTAAAGATCTAAATGTAAGGCCAGACACAATAAAACTCTTAGAGAAAAGCATGGGCAGAACACTCTTTGACATAAATCACAGCAGGATCTTTTTCAATACAGTTTCTAGAGTGATGAAAATAAAAACAAAAATAAACAAATGGAATCTAATTAAACTTAAAAGCTTTTTCACAGCAAAAGAAATCATAAACAAAACAAAAAGACAATCCTCAGAATTTGAGAAATATTTGCAAATGAAACAACTAACAAGAGATTTGCCTCCAAAATATACAAACAGCTCATGGAACTCATTATCAAAAGAGAAAGAAGAAAAAACAAACAAACAAACAAACAAAAACCCAATCAATGAATGGGAGGAAGATCTAAATAGACATTTCTCCAAAGAAAACATACATATGGTTAAAAAGACATGAAAAGATTCTCAACATCACTAATTATTAGAGAAATGGAAGTCAAAGCTACACTGAGGTACCATCTCACACCAGTCAGAATGGCCCTCATCAAAATCTAAAAACAATAAATGCTAGAGAGGGTGTGGAGAAAAGGAAATCCTCCTATACAGTTGGTGGGAATGTAAATTGGTACAGCTACTATGAAAAACAGTATGGAGGTTCCTTAAAAAACTAAAAATAGAGCTGCCATATGATTCCAGCAATCCCAGTCCTGGGCACATATCTGGAGAAAACCATAATTTGAAAATATACATGCACCCCAATATTAGTTGTAGCACTATTTACAATAGCCAGAACATTGAAGCAACCAAAATATCCATCAAGAGAGGAATGGGCAAAGAAGATGTGGTACATATGCACAATCAAATATTACTCAGCCATAAAAAAGAACAAAATAATGTCATTTACAGCAACATGGATGGACCTAGAGATTGTCATACAGAGTGAGTTAAATCAAACAGAAAAATACAAATATCATATGATATAACTTATATATGGAATCTAAAAAAGGTGTGCAAATGAACTTGTCTACAAAACAGAAATACAGTTACAGATGTAGAAAACAAAACAAAACAAAACAAAAAACCTTATGATTACCAGGGTGTAATGGGTTGGGGGAGTGATAAGTTTGGAAATTGGAATTGGCATATATACACTATTATATATGAAATAGATAACTAATAAGGACCGACTGTATAGCACAGGGAACACTACTTAATACTCTGTAATGACCTATATGGGAAAAGAATCTAAAAAAGAGTGGATATATGTATATGTATAACTGATTCACTTTGTTGTACACCTGAAACTAACATAACGATGTAAATCAACTATACTGCAATAAAAATTAAAAACAAAACAAAACAAAAAATCAGAAAACAACTCCCCCCCAAAAAAAACCTCTCATAGATACAGAGAATGGGGGTAGGATGTGGGGGGTGGAGGGTGGGCAAAATGGGTGAAAGGGGTCAAAATTTACAAATTTCCAGTTATAAAATAAAGAAGTCATGGGGATAATGTACAACATGTTAACTATGGTTAATAATACTCCATTGCATAATTGAAAGTTGATAAAAGAGTACAGAGAGTTCTCATGACAAGAAAAAAATTGTAACTATGAATGGTGACAAATGTTAACTAGACTTATTGAGGTGATCATTTTGCAAATATTGAATATGCAAATACTGAATCATGTTGTATACTTGAAACCAATATAATGTTATATGTAAATTATACTTCAATAGAAAATAAAAATATCTCTGATTCTACATTAAAAATAAAATCAATATGTCTTTCAATATATTAGCAAAGAAAATAGAAAGTAAGGAAAAACAAAAACATGTAATGATTTTTCAACAGGTGCAGGAAAGGCATTTGACCAAATTCAATACACATTTACTTTTAAAACTTTCAGCAAATTAGGAATATGAGGACATCCTCATAAACTGAATTCAGGCCTTCTCAAGGGCATCCTCAAAAAACACCAAAGAAAAAGAGCAAAACAGCAAAAAACTACAGCTAACATCACACTTAATGTTATATAAATATATAAACACAGTGCTTTCTCTTTAGAATTAGAGAAAAGCAAGAATATTTGCTTTCATCCCTGTTTGTCCATACTTTACTGGAAGTCCCAGACAAGTGCAATAAAGCAAGTAAAATAAATGAAAGGCATGCTGGAAAGGAAAAAGTAAAACTTTCTTTGTTCATATTTTTGTTTGTAAGAAGTCCTAAGGAATGTAAAAAAAAAACTTCAAGGAAGATTAAATGAACTTAGCATTATTGTAAGATACAAGGTCAATATACAAATTCAACTGTATTTCTATTTTTAAAGATAAAGTGGAAATTAAAAAAAATTAAAAATATATTATTTATAATGTCCTAAAATTATGAAATACTTAGGGATGAATTCAAGAAAATATTTTTATTGCTTCTGTTATTATTTGTGTATTAATCTTTGTTCACTCATGTATTTATGCAAGGGAAATTTTTAGAAGTGGAATCCTGAACCAGAAGTTGAGCACATTTTAAATTTTTGATAGATTCAGCTAAATGCCATGTATAAACACAGTGTGCTAATTCAGAATTCTACCGTATATGTGAGAGTAACCCCTTCTTCAAGCTCTTGCCAATTTTGAATTAACAGTGTGATACTTTAATGGTATTTACAAATATGTGAAATATTATGGGTTGAATTGCATCCCCCATAATTCATATGTTGATGTCTTAACTCTCAGTACCTCAGAATATGACTTTATTTGAAAATAGAGTTTTTACAGATTTAATTGGTTAAGCTGAAGTCATGCTAGAGTAGGCTGGTCTCCTAATCTAACATGACTGCTGTCCTTAGAAAAAGGAGAAATTAGGTGCAGACATATACATAGGGACATCATCATGTAAAGATGAAAACAGAAATGATGGTAATGAATTGGAAGTCAGGGAATACTAGAGTCACAACAAATTACCAGAAGTTAAAGGAGAGGCATGGAATAGATTTTCCTTCTTGGCCCTCAGAAGAAAACAATCTTGTTTAATAGCATGATCTTTTGCTTCCATCCTCCAGAACTATGAGACAATAGATTCTATTGTTTCAACCACTCATATTGTGGTCTTTTATTACTGTGGCCCCAGGAAACTAACACAATGAGTAAAACATTTTCCTATAAGTAATTAGTTGAGCTTCTCTTGAAATGTTGTTTCCATGAGTACTTCTTGTCCTATAAATTGCCCATTTATATCATTCCCACTGATACGTATCTTAACTCTTTGACAAACTCTATTCTTAGTTTTAATAGTTAATTGGGGTAGCTTGGATTTTGAGACAAGGTTGCTGGTATTTTGAGAACAACAACAACAACAAAAAAAACCTTTCTATTTGCATTTTGGCCTCCTTCTTTCAAATATTTAAACCCTGCACTCTCATTCAGATAGCACTTGCCACAATTGTAGTTATTTGTGTCTTGATTTTCCTCTGTGCATCAGCTTCATGGTGTCAGCAACTGGGTCTATCTTGTTTAGCACTATGCATAACATATTGCCTGACACAGCAGGTGCTCAAAGATATTTGCTGAATGTAATGATGCACTAAGAAATAAACCATTTCATTTGTTGATGCTCTCAGGAGCAACAACAAATTACAGAGTTATGTAACTAGAGTTCAGGTTTTACTCCAATCATTCTACAGTTTGTGGAATAAAAATGAAACCTAAAATACATTTAATGCATGGACTTCCCTGTGGTGGCATAGTGGTTAAGACTCCACCTGCCAATGCAAATGATGAGAGTTCATTCCTGGGCCCTGGAAGATCCCACATGCCATGGAGCAACTAAGCCTGTTCACCACAACTACTGAGCCTACATGCCACAGCTACTGAAGCATGTGCACCTAGGACCTGTGCTTTGCAACAAGAGAAGCCACCACAATGAGAAGCCAGTGCACTGCAGTGAAGAGTAACCCCCATTCACCACAACTAGAGAAGGCCTGCGCACAGCAATGAAGACCCAATGCAGCCAATAAATAAATAAATAGATAGATAAATAAATAAATAAAATATATCTAATGCCTGAGAATATAAAACTAAGCCCATATTAATAATATTCTAAGTTTTTTGAGTAAAGAAAAAGCAAGAAATGAATCATTAATTTTTCTTCATATGATAATAAACATCTACAGTAAAACATAAAAATTTATCAAATGAAAAACATGAAATCAAAGTATATCACATTTTTTTCTTTTTAATTAAATGTTAGAGAATTATCTACTGCATTTGCTTCTCTGACCATTTTCTAAGGGATCATGAACTAATTGTTTCTCTGTCTTAAAGAAGGATATTTCAAAGCAGTGACCTTAGTGTATATTTCCCTTTGGGTAAATAACATGCATTCAGGATTAGTTTTGCTTGTTCACAGTGCTGAGTTTGCTACCACACCTACCAGAGTATTCAATATCACAAGCTAATGGAAAGGGAGTATTGGGAGGTAATATGAAGATCAGAAGAAATCACCTAAGAGTGTGATAAAGCATACCATATGTTACAATTTCCGTTAGCTCATTGAAAATACCAGGAATGTGAAGCCAGAATGAGTTTGCCAGACCTTTAGTTTTGCCAATTCTTGGAATATAAATTAAGGGTAGGGTGCAGATGAGAAAGAATACTGGTCTATCAAAATAATTATTTAAAAATGATTGCAGAGTTATTTTTAGGAAAATAGCAATACTACCATCTAAAGTCTTTCTTCTCAAACCAAATAAATAATGTTTTTAATATTTACAGCAGGATAGTATGCCTTTTTCATTTCAAAATCATGTAGCAAAAGATTTTTTTTCTTGGGCACAGAGTATTTTTCTGGAAGTCTCTCAAAACTCAGTAAAATTTTTGCAGAGGAAATTATACTCTGTCTAATGCCTGCTTTTCACATTTATAATTTGTTATAAAAAGAATACTTCTGGAATGATTTGGTAACAAGTAATAAGTATATTATTGTAGAAAAGACACCCAGGTCCAAATTTCAGTGGATAATTGAAGGGCTGATTATTTTAGAGGTTAGTTAGTGTTTATTATGTACAGATGGCTGGTTGCAGCTCACTTTATATGTTCATTCTTAATTGTGGCAGAATTCATCCTGCTATTTATCTGTGAAATTAAAAATAAGACCAAAAGACTTTTGTTGTTGTTGTTGTTGTTTCATCCAAAGGATCAAAATATAACTCAAAAGTGCTTTGAGAGCAATATGATTTGAATCCAACCTAACATATCCCAATTATGGGAGAATGTTTTTTCAAAAAAGGAATTCATAAAATAATTATGTTCACTTACTCAAAGTAAGCTGATATCTATATACCATCACAATATATTAAGGGAAGAAACAGATGTAAGCAATATTTCTACTTGGTAACCACATTCTAGTTTGGCCAGATGTAAAAGTAAATTCTACTCTTGGAATCTGATTGCTTTTAACTTTATAGGGAACAACAATTGGTGCAATTATGACTACTCAAAGAAACCACAATTGTCTGTTGGTTCTGTTTTGCCTCTGATTGCACATGTACCTTGCAATAAATAGGTAAATGGAACATTTAACCATAACCTGGCTTTGTGCCACATATGCTAATTACTAAAGCTGCAGGCAGTGAAGAAATTATAAGCATTAATTTTAAGAAATGGAATCCAAAAAAAGGGATGGAATTATTAATTTCCCTGATGATCATGGGCTTACTATCATTAAAAAAAAAAAAAAAAAAAAAGCTTCCTAGAAGTATACTGGAACAATGAGTGAAGAAATAATCATAAAAGGCAGTAACATGGAAGGAGACAACATCAAAGTAAAAGACAAAGCAGAGGTAAAACAAAAGTTTACTTCAGCTGATATCATAATTGGCAAAAACAATGTTATTTTCAAATTCCAAGTGACCTTAAGTAAAATGTATTTTGTAAAATCTTTAAGAAGGTTGGGAGGAATAAAAAAAAGAGCCAAATTTCCCTGCTTAGGTGAGGAACACTGACTCTCTACAAAGCTGTTAGCTATGAGTCATTGTAACATTGTATTGAATGGATTGTTTTAAAACTTTCTAGATAAGAAAGCTAACAGTCCTAGTGTTACTTATATTCTGTAATGTAAGGCTATACTTGTTTAATTTGCTTTTCTATTTATTTTTACCTAACTTACAAATCAGAACATTTAAGACTTTTTTTCCCAATGTTATTAAGTACATAACATGATAAAACTTTCTTTATTAGAAGGGAAGTATTTGAATAAAAATAAATTAATAATAAAGAAGTCAATTAGGTTGGTATAATTCAAATTATGTTTTGTGGTGCAATCACCCATAGTCTCTTTTGGACCTCTGCTTCCTTTCCTCAGTTGGTTTTATTGTCATATTGACACATGAGGTCTGTATTCATGGATTTAGTCAGGTTTTCAATAAAACCTTGACTAAGGATGTTAGTGTTTTATGAGGCCTTTAGTAAGGTTTTGGGAGAAGCTCATGAAAGAATACACATTGAAATTGAATAACTTCCTTGGTGACTATAAACATGGTGGATACATTCTGATACAAGATAGAAACCAGATGGAATACACTAGCTATGGGTACTAAAATCCTTCTGAAGGGTATGGGATAAAATAACAGATGAATATCAATCATTGTCATAGTTCCCAAAAATTAATGGACAGTGCCTGCTGACAGCTTTATAACCTTATCTTTCTCATGGTTCCCATGTTGCTCTCAAGGTTGAAGTATTTCTTATTATTTATCAAATACTCTAGATCAGTGGTCCCTAACTTTTTGGCACCAGGGACCAGTTTCTTGGGAGATGATTTTTCCATGGACAAAGTGGGAAGAGGGGATTGCTCAAGTGGCAATACTAGCAATGGGGAGCTGCAGATGAAGCTTTGCTCACTCATCTGCTGCTCACCTCCTGCCATGTAGCTCTCTTCCTAACAGGACACAAGGAGGGGTACTAGTCTACGTCCCCGGGGGTTGGGGAACTCTTGCTCTAGAGGAGGAAATTTTTGCCTGATTGCGTACAGAAAGATGGTATCGATGAATTTTTTTTCTTGCAAAACCCATAGAACTTTTTGAAAAAATTGGATAGATGAATTTTTCATTGATGGGTGACCACATTTTTTAATTCAGCTTAATTTTAAGTCATTTTTGTAGTTGTTTAGGTATGATGAAGATTGCTGTTATTTTTGGTTTGTTTTGTTTTAGAACATAACAGGTTGAAAATAAAGACGGATTATGAGTTTCACTTTGAGTAAACTCTCCTTTTCTTCATTTACTATTTTCTTAATTTTTATATTTTAATACATGGTAAAGAACTTAATTTTTAAATTTGTAGTGAAAAAGCCTAGAATCTTAGTAAAACTCTGAACAATATTTTCTAAGTTCTCTTCTACTTTATTACATTTTAATCACAAAATTCCAGAAATATGTGGAACTTTTCTTTGATGCAAAATGAAAACCTCCATCTGGAATATGGCCTTTCAAAAATATCATTTTAATCAATCAGTGGAACTGTGTGGAAGACTTCTATGAAGTTCAAATATTGTGCTATGCTAAGAAAACAACTACTTCTTTAAATACAATTGAGAAGTATATAAAATCATGCAAATGTACTTTAAAAAATTACAATTAATTCTGTGATTACTTAGGTAAATTGGATTTTTTTTCTAAAGTTCTCCCTTCAACCTACTACATGTGCTATTAATTATGGGGTTAGAGATTTTTAAAGAATGGACATTTGTTGACATTTGAAAACTTATAAACATTAAAATTAGACAACTTAGTAATCAGACATGGTAAGTAGAAAAAAGAAAGAGAAAAAATGAATAAAAGATATTTTCCTAATTAAACAAAGAGCTTTCAGCTTTCTTTCTAAATGCAGCTCCCAACTCTTACTCAGAAAACATACTCCAGAGTCCCTGAAATTTGCAACATTTTGATAGTATTTATATGAGTATTGTCTTCATTCTTTTATATGATAATGAACTTTATTTATGAAGGACTTACTATGTTCTGTGTTCTTATGAGTTTAGTATTATTATCTTTATCTTATTATAAAAACAAAAACAAAAAAGTGAGGTTTAGAGACAAAACAATCTTATGTTTTTAATTTTTCCCCAGAAAATATCTAGTAAATTTGAGTTAGATTTAATTTTTCATAAATTTAAGCATTTTAATCTTCTCTTTAATCATGTGCTTAATATGTCAATGCTTTAAGAATTAATTTAAAGGTATAAGATACCTAATCATTCAGAAGGGAAGAGATAAAATTTGATAAATACCAATGTTTCAAATACTTTATTTCTCACTTAGGGTTTTTCAGACACTAACCACCACTCTCTTCCAGTAATCCTTATATTGTAAGAATTTATTTATTTTCTTATTTCAATAGAAAGTGAGCATCACATAGGTGCAAATCCACCTTTGAGGGTTTTTTTTTTTCTTTTTTGTATAATAATTATAGTAGCATATGTTTAGTGTGTTCTTAACTTGTGCCAGGTACTGTGTTTTCTGTTTGAATATGTAACCATCATGCAATAGCTACAAATAATAACTCAATTTTACAGATGTAGAAAATAAGGCACAAATATGTTAGGTAACAGCTGTGTTTAACCACCCACTAGTATGTGCTAGAGCCTTGAGTGTAACTTTACTTACAGGAATGTAATTCTATCAAGTTTAATCCATATCCCCATTCCCAATCAAGTATGCATTCCACTATCAAGAAAATGTAAATAAAGGGAAATATACACTGGCCCTGCAAACTAAGAAGGATTAATTGATGGTTCTTACTTAAATACTATTGTATTTAAATACTGCTAGGCACAACAGGATGAAGAAAGTCATAGAGAAATGACATGTAGATCATTCCTGAGAAGACTATACTCAAGTGTTCCAAGTGAATATGATACTGTGAAAGAAGCTACAAAGCACCCATAAAGGCAAACAGCTTTGCTAAGGGCTGGAAAACAATGTAGATTTCTCTAGCATTGATATATCTTGTTCTCTTCCTAATGTTCTAAACCTTTTTGCAGAATGCAGAAATGAATCATTGTCAAGTTTATACTTTATTCCTTTAATTTTAATTTAGGGTCTCTCTAAGAAATAATGGCGTTACAAAATATAAATCTGTATTAAACAGTAAACAGTGATAAAACTTTAATCTTGATCAACATAGTACCATGATATATAAATAAAAATTACTGGACATGTAAGGAGAAATTGGTGAAATACAAAATAGGACACTTTAACAAATGTTAATAGATCAATTACAAATCAACAGTATCCATAAAACAATAACGATAACAAAAATATATGAAAAACACAATTTAGATTTGAATGAAGAACATCATAAAATAGAAAAGAAATATACTTTTTACATTCTAAGAGCAAGTAAATACTAATAAATTTATAAAATATAAATTAATAAATACAGAACTGAATAACAACTTATGCCTATAATAAAGATCTTTTAAAAATACATAAATCTGTAACTAGACTGTTATTTTCACAAAATAATGACAAAGATGATATCCAAACCCTGAACAACAACAAATAAATAGAACACAAGCTATTTTAAGAAAAAAATTAAAGTACCTGACTACATCTACTGTATGTAGAAAAGAATGAACACTGAAAACTATAGACCAAGATGTATAAAAGGGCTGGATTTACACTTCCACTTGAAACAACCAAGAAATCAGACAAAATATATTAAGCAATGGATTACAGAACACTGAATATTAGGCAACAAAGAACAATGATCCCTGAAAAGAAAGAAACATGCCCCAGATTACTACATTGAAAGAATTTCCAGACCAGAGTAAAGAGATGTGGAACATAAGGGAAGCCAGCTAAACTTGCCAAGTTGAAGAAAAGAAACTGACAGTTCAAGATACCAAGGTGACGAGAGTTCACAAGACAGAATACCAGAGTGCAGAAAGCTACATATAGAGATAATTGAAGATCTGCAGAGGGCCTTCCTTGAGTATTAAATGAAATATTGAAAAGTCTATGCACTTGAGGAAACTATCTGAAGCAAGGGGAAATTTTTTCTGAAAGAATTATAAGAATAATATCTGACACACAAGGCAAAGAACGCCAACTATTCAGTCAGAATACCAACTCATCAGCCAGACTAAAAAACCTGAAAATTCATGGTCATTGTGTAGAAAATGGAGAAGGGTACTATCTTAGTAATGGAGAATAATTAGCTGTAGACTAAATGCTTCTCAGGTATCTGCTAAAAAGTTGCAAAAGCAAGGCCCCAGAAATTCAGAATATTCCAAGTAACTTGACTGAGTCGCAGAGCTAAGTTTAAAACATTCATAGGAACATAAAATTATCTATTACCTAAGAAGGTAAAATTCACAATTTATATCATCCAATCAGAGACTATCTGGTATGCAAAGAAACAGACAAAAAAGACTTGTAATGGGAAAAATAATTAAAACTAAAACAGAGCAGGTTCAGGTGTCAGAATTGTCAGGCAAAGACATTTAAGCATCATTATAACTATATTTCATATGCTGAAAAAGTTTTGTAGAGACATGGATGATATAAAGTTACTCAGATCAAACATCTAAAATATGAAAATACATAAACTTTAGAAGAAAAATACATTGGTTGAGAATACCATGAGATTAAACACTTTGGAAGAAAATATTAATGAACTAGAAGAGATAACAATGGAAAATATTTAAAATGAAACAGAGGGAGCTAAAAAAAAGTTATGAGGGAAATCTGGACAATTCTAAATAAATAGATACAGGGTTAATTGGAGTGCTCAAACAAGAAAACAGAGAGAGAGGGACAGAAAAAATTTATGATGGGGAAAAAATGGTGAGGTGGAAGGACATGGAGTGAATCTCTCTCCACGGATGCATCAGGAATACATCAAAAGATGCAATAATTCCCACAGAAAACCAGATGAACACTAGCAGAAGATCTCAGACACCATAAAGGACTACAAAGATCCTGACTGAACTGGGTAGGATGGAGGGGAAAAGAAAAGAAAAAAAGAGAGAAAGGAGGAGAAGAAAGGAAAGGGACAGGTCCTACACTCTGGGGTGGAGGTAGCTGAAAGAGAGGAGAGGTTGCTGAATTCTGGGAAACCCCCCATGTCTGATGGGGAAAACCCCTCTCCAATGGGGAATTTCATTGGGTCAGAAGGAGGCATTTGGGATGGTCCAAAGTGGGTGAAGTGGCTGATCTGTGGCAGATGGGAAAGAGTGAGAAACACACAGATGGTCCGTACCATGGCCCTGCATCTCCTGGACTGAGATGTGGGTTCACAGCAGTACTGGGGGTCTGGGAGCTGGAATGTGGTAATCAGAGAACTGGCTCAGGGTGAGAAACATGGTTGGCTGTGGGGAGATAGACTGAGGGAGCAGGAGGGAAGAAATCCACAGAGGTTTATGCCTACTGCAGAAAGCTGGGCTGCAATGGTGTGGGGGCACTATTGCTGAGTCACAAGCAGGGGAAAGGGGCTATTGTTGTAGCCTCTCTTTCAGCACCTGCAATGAACAAAGGGAGGCTGCCTCTGGGCCTGGCTCTCTCAGTCAACAAGGGATAGAAAAAGTCCCCTGGGGGGGCTGGCATGGTGTGCCTGCTGCCGACAGCCATAAGTCCACAGAGCAGGCCATCTCTGGAGACATTCTGCTTACAAGCAAGCACACCTGCTTCCCTGTGCAATAGGCACTGCCACCACCACCAGGGCTCCCCCCACCCAGGCAGGGCACTACTGCTAACTGACACACAGGAGAAGAACACACTCATACCCTCTCTCTCCCCTCACACCAGCACCTACAAATGAGCAATAAAGGAAGCTCTGCTGGCTGCAAAGAAATACAAAAAGTCCCCAAGGGCTGCCCCTCAGGGACCATGAACTGGGCACCAGTAAAAAAACCACACTAAGACCAGATTTCCTATAGCCATGGCTGCCAACATCCCTGTGCATTTGGTGTCACCCTTGGGGCTCCAGCGATCCAAGCAGGGTGCCACTGCTCAGTCACACTCAGGGAGAGGAGTTGCTGTCAAAGCATCACTCTCCCCACACACCTGCATCTGCAGATGAACAATAAAGGAAACCCTCACTGAGGCAGACCCAAAGAGATCCAAGGCAACCTCAGGACCAGACTCTGGTGGATAGACCACATGCAGAAGCAGGGACAAAACCAAAGCTAAATGCCAGGGACAGGGGGACTAAGGAAGAGATTATAAAATATTTCCATCAGATATACAAGCTGCAGACTAAATCCCCATGATCATCTAGGTAGACCCTATTCATTGAAATCATCTGAGTAGACAATGAATGTTCCCACAAATGAAAAATGTCTAGCTTTGGCAGCTGTGGACTTTGGGAGCAAGCACACACAGGAATAGCTCAGAGCCTAAGTAGACTGCAAAGGACTCACAGCAGAGTCAGAGTCCAACCCAGAGGCAGAGGAGAGGCTCTTGGGGAGGTAAAAGTGGCCTAAGGATCAAGGCTTGTACAAAGACACTTACAGCTGAGACCCCAAGGAAACAAAATTATTACTCTTAGTTCAATTGATGTGATCCATTTTGTAGTAATTTATGGCTTTTTTTTAAAATTATGATCTTAGTCCTAAGGGATATTTACATTTTATGACATATTTTCATTTCATATTTTACTTTAATTTTTATTTTTATTCTTTTAATATATTTCTATTTCTAGCTTGCTTTTCTGTAGTGCTGAGTTTAACTCCCCATCATCTTCTTTTCTTTAACTTTAATACATTTCTATTTTCTTTTACTTATATTTCCAGTCATACTATGCTCTTCTGTTGCTGTGTGTTTTATTCCTTTTTATTTTATTTTATTTTATTTTATTTTATCTTATTTTATCTTACTATACTTTTAATTGATATTATTGGTCTGCTCTGTTTCTTTGCTTTATTTGTGAGATGACACACTGCATTGGTTTTTCTTATTAGATTTTGTTTTCTTTTTCTTTTCTTTTTTTTCCCCTTCCTCAAGTCCCCCCATCTTCCCCCTCCCAGTCCTCAAAGGCATCTTCCATTCTCGAGTTGAACTCCCTTTGTTATACAAGAACTTCCCACTGACTATCTATTTTACAGTTGGTAGTATATATATGTCTGTGCTACTCTCTCGCTTCGTCTCAGCTTCCCCTTCATCTCCTGCCCCCGCCCCAAACCTTGAGTTCTCCAGTCCATTCTCTGCATCTCCATCCCTATTCTTCTCACTGAGTTCATCAGTACCATTTTTAGATTCTGTATATGTGAGTTACCATACAATATTTGTCTTTCTCTTTCTGACTTACTTCACTCTGTATGACAGACTCTAGGTCTATCCACCTCATTACATATAGCTCCATCTCATCCCTTTTTATACCTGAGTAATCCATGTATATATATGCCACATCTTCTTTATCCATTCATTTGTTGATGGGCATTTAGGTTGCTTCCATGTCCTGGCTTTTGTAAATAGTGCTGCAATAAACATTATGGCACAAGTTTCTTTTGGGATTATGGTTTTCTTTGGGTATATGCCCAGGAGTGGGATTACTGGATCATGTGGTAGTTCTATTTGTAGTTTTTTAAGGAACCTCCAAATTGTTTTCCATACTGGCTGTAACAACTTACATTCCCACCAACAGTGCAGGAGAGTTCCCTTTTCTCCACACCCTCTCCAACATTTGTTGTTTCCAGATTTTGTGATGATGGCCATTCTGATTGGTGTGAGGTGATACCTCATTGTGGCTTTGACTTGCATTTCTCTGATGATGAGTGATGTTGAGCATCTTTTCATGTGTTTGTTGGCTATCTGTATGTCTTCTTTGGAGAAATGTCTATTTAGGTCTTCTGCCCATTTGTGGATTGGGTTATTTGCTTTTTTGGTATGAAGCTGCATGAGCTGCTTGTATATTTTGGAGGTTAATCCTTTGTCCGTTGTTTCATAGGCAACTATTTTTTCCCATTCTGAGGGTTGCCTTCTAGTCTTCTTTATGGTTTCTTTCACTGTGCAAAAGCTTTTAAGTTTCATGAGGTCCCATTTGTTTATTCTTGATTTTATTTCCATGATTCTAGGAGGTGGACCAAAAAGGATATTGCTTTGATGTATGTCATAGAGTGTTCTGCCTATGTTTTCCTCTAGGAGTTTTATAGTGTCTGGCCTTACATATAGGTCTTTAATCCATTTGGAGTTTATTTTTGTGTATGGTGTTAGGAAGTGTTCTAATTTCATTCTTTGACATGTTGCTCTCCAATTTTCCCAGCACCACTTATTGAAGAGGCTGTCTTTTTTTCCACTGTATATTCATGCCTCCTTTGTCAAAGATAAGGTACCCTTATGTGCTTGGGTTTACCTCTGGGTTCTCTATTCTATTCCATTGATCTTCCTTTCTATTTTTGTGCCAGTACCATACTGTCTTGATCACTATGGCCTTGTAGTATAGTTTGAAATCAGGAAGCCTGATTTCACCAACTCCATTTTTCCTTCTCAAGATTGCTTTGGCTATGCGGGGTCTTTTGCGTTTCCATACAAATCATAAGATTCCGTGCTCTACTTCTGTGAAAAATGCCATTGGTAATTTGATGGGGATTGCATTGAATCTGTAAATTGCTCTAGGTAGTACAGTCATTTTCACGATGTAGATTCTTCCAATCCAGGAACATGGTATCCCTCCATCTATTTGTGTCTTCTTTGATTTCTTTCATCATTGTCTTAAAGTTTTATGCATACAGATCTTTTGCCTCCTTAGGCAGGTTTATTCCTAGGTATTTGATTCTTTTGGTTGCAATGGTGAATGGGAGAGTTTCCTTAATTTCTCTTTCTGCTCTACCATTGTTATTGTATAAGAATGCAAGAGATTTCTGTGCATTAATTTTGTATCTTGATACTTTACTAAACTCATCAATTATTGCTAGCAGTTTTCTGGTAGAGTCTTTAGGGTTTTCTATATATAATATCATGTCATCTGCAAAGAGTGACAATTTGACTTCTTTTCCAATTTGAATTCCTTTGATTTATTTTTCTTCTCTGATTGCTGTGGCTAAAACTTCCAAAACTATGTTGAATAATAATGGTGAGAGTGTACACCCTTGTCTTCTTCCTGTTCTTAGAGGAAAGTTCTTTCAGTTTTTCCCCATTGAGAATGATGTTGGCTTTTGGTTTCTCATATATGGCTTTTATTATGTTGAGATAATTTCCTTCTATGCCCATTTTCTGAAGAGCTTTTATCATAAATGGATGTTGAACTTTGTTGAAAGCTTTTTCTGCATCTATTGGGATGATCATTTGGTTTTTATCCCTCAATTTGTTGATATGATGTATCACATTGATTGATTTGCATATATTGAAGAATCCTTGCATCCCAGGGGTTGATCATGGTGTATGAACTTTTTAATGTGCTGTTGGATTCTGTTAGCTAGTAATTTGTTGAGGATTTTTGCATTTATATTTATCAGTGATATTGGTCTGTAATTTTCTTTTTTTGTGACATCTTTGCGTGGTTTTGGTATCAGGGTAACGGTGGCCTTGTAGAATGAATTTGGGAGTGTTTTGCCTTCTGCAATATTTTAGAAGAGTTTGAGAAGGATAGGTGTTAGCTCTTCTCTAAATGTTTGATAGAATTCACCTGTGAATCCATCTGGTCCTGGGCTTTTGTGTGTTGGGAGATTTTTAATCACTGCCTCAATTTCTGTACTTGTGATTAGTCTGTTCATAGTTTCTATTTCTTCCTGTTTCAGTCTTGGAAGATTGTATTTTTCTAAGAATGTATCCATTTCTTCCAGGTTATCCAATTTATTGGCATAGAGTTGCTTGTAGTAGTCTTTCATGATCTTTTGTATTTCTGAGGTGTCTGTTGTTACTTCTCCTTTGTCATTTCTAATTCTGTTGATTTGCATCTTCTCCCTTTTTTTCTTGATGAGTCTGGATAATGGTTTATCAATTTTGTTAATCTTCTCAAAGAACCAGCTTTTAGTTTCATTAATTTTTGCTATTGCTTCCTTCCTTTCTATTTCATTTATTTCTGCTCTGATCTTTATGATTGCTTTCCTTCTGCTCCCTTTGGGGTTTCTTTGCTCTTCTTTTTCTAGTTGTTTTAGGTGTAAGGTTAGGTTGTTTATTTGATCATTTTCTTGTTTCTTAAAGTAGGACTGTATCACTGTAAACTTCCCTCTTAGAACTGTTTTTGCTGTGTCCCATAGGTTTTGGGTTGTTGTGTTTACATTGTCATCTGTTTCTACATATTTTTTGATTTCCTCTTTGATTTCTTTAGTGATTTCTTGGTTCTTTAATTGTGAATTATTTAGCCTCCATGTGTTTGTATTTTTTGCAGTTTTTTTTTTTCCTGTAATTGATATCTATTCTCATGGCGTTGTGGTCTGAGAAGATGCTTGATATGATTTCAATTTTCTTGAATTTGCTGAGGTTTGATTTGTGACCCAAGATGTGACCTCTCCTGGAAAATGTTTCATGTGCTTTTGAGAAGAAAGTGTATTCCATCGTTTTTGGATGGAATGTCCTATAAATATCAATTAAGTCAAGATGGTCTAATGTGTCATTTAAAGCTTGTGTGTCCTTATTTATTTTCTGTTTGGGTGATCTGTCCATTGATATAAATGAGGTGTTCAAGTCTCCCACTATTATTGTGTTACTGTCTATGTCCCCTTTTATAGCTGTTAGCATTTGCCTTATGTATTGAAGTGCTCCTATTTTGGGAGCATAGATATTTACCATTGTAATATGTTCTTCTTGAATGGATCCCTTGATCATTATGTAGTGTCCTTCCTTGTCTCTTTTAATAGTCTTTACTTTCAAGTCTAATTTGTCTGGTATGAGAATGGCTACTTCACCATTCTTTTGGCTTCCATTTGCATGGAATATCTTTTTCCATCCCTTTACTTTCAGTCTGTATGTATCCCTTGGCTTGAAGTGGGTTTCTTGGAGGCAGCATATAGAAGGGTCTTGTTTTTGTATCCATTCAGCCAGTCTGTGTCTTTTGGTTGGAGCATTTAATCCATTTACATTTAAAGTGATTATTGACATGTGTGTTCCAATTACCATTTTCTTAATTGTTTTGGGTTTGTATTTGTAGGTGTTTTCCTTTTCTTGTGTGTCCTACTTAGAGAAGTTCCTTTAGCACTTGTTGTAAGGCTGGTTTGGTAGTGCTGAATTCTCTTCACTTTTGCTTGTCTGGAAAGCTTTTGATTTCTCCCTCAAATCTGAATGAGATTCTTGCTGGGTAGAGTATTCTTGGCTGTAGGTTTCTTTCTTTCAGGACTTTCAGGATATCCTGCCATTCCATTCTGGCCTGCAGAGTTTCTGTAGAAAGGTCAGCTGTTATCCTGATGGGTTTTCCCTTATATGTTGTTTGTTGCTTTTTTCTTGCTGCTTTTAATATTTTTTATTTGTGTTTAATTGTCATTAGTTTGATTAATATGTGCCTTGGTGTATTTCTCCTTGGGTTTATTCTGTATGGGACTCTCTGTGCTTCTTCGACTTGGTTAATTATCTCCTTTCACATGTTGGGGAGGTTTTCCACTAGAACCTCTTCAAATATTTTCTCAGACCCTTTCTTGTTTTCTTCTTCTTCTGGGATGCCTATAATTCGAATGTTGGTACATTTAAGGTTATCACTGAGGTCTCTGAGACTGTCTTCTATTTTTTTTATTGTTTTTTCTTTTTCCTGCTCTGTGGCAGTTATTTCCCCCATTCTATCTTCCAACTCACTTATTCATTCTTCTGCCTCAGTCATTCTGCTGGTTATAGCATATAGATAATTTTTAATTTCAGTTATTTTGTTATCCACTGCTGTTTGTTTTTCTGAGTTTTTATGAACTGTTTCTTGTACTTTCTCTATTTTGTTATCGAGATTTGGTATCATTTTTACTCTCATTACTCTGAATTCTTTTTCAAGCATTTTTCCTCTTTCCTCCTCATTTATTTGGTCTTGTGGGGTTTTTTCCTGCTCCTTTGCCTGCATGGTGTTTGTTTGTTTCCTCATGGTTGTCCAAACTTTTAGGGTTGCTTGTCCTGGTGATAGAGGTGTTTATAAAAGACTGCCCAAGCCTCAGACTAATGTTCAAGTGTTGGGTTTAACAAATATTAAGTCAGGTGAATTAAACAGTAACCACTGATCCAATTCAGCAAGTCCACTCTCCATCAAATACCTGCAGCTTTCTTCTTGTATTTTTCTCTTTTCACTCTGTTTGGTGAGACAATAGGACTGGAAATTCTTTGTCCCCTGATTCTAAGAGTGAAAGCAGACTTACAAAGAGAGCCCAGTTGATGCTGGCAGCATCCTAAGTTCTGGGCTTTTTTTTTTTTTTTTTTTTTTTTTGTAACCAGGCTTGTCAGTGTCTTTTGTTTCTTTGCATCAGTCTTTATTTGGCACTCTGCTAAGGTTATGGTATTTTGTTGTTTTATTTTCTTTTTTGGTTTTGAATTTTTTTGGTTTTTTCTTTAGTTGTCTGATTGCATTCTGGGGTTATTGTTCCAGGTTTTACTAGTGCCTAATCTTCTATTGAGCTCTGTTTTGTTTTTTCTTGTGTATATATGTGTTTCCTTGATTCAGTATCTGTTTGTTTGACTTAATTTTTACCATCACTCTGGGGGTGGATAGCCTTTTTTTTTTTTTAATCCTCTTTATTACTAGGATAAGCAACCTCAGGAGACTGGACTCCTTGACCAGAAGTCAAGTCTGAGGCTCTGAAGAGGGAGCACCAAGTCCAGGATACTTGACCACTAGAGAGTCCTTAGTCACAGGGAAGATTAACTTCAGAGAACTCTCATGGAGGCCTCCTTCAGTGTCTAAGACCAGGCATCACCCAACTGCCTGCAACTGCCATTGCTGGATACTTCACACCAAACTACAAAAAAGACAGGAACACAAACCCACCCAACAGCACACAGACTACCTAAAGCCATATTAAGCTCACAGATAGCCTAAAACACATGACCTGACATGGCCCTACTCGTAAGAGGGAAAAGACTCATATCCACACACCAGACAGCAGGCACCAGAACCCTCCATCAGGAAGCCTACTCAAGACACTGGACCAACCCCATCACAAGGGGAAGAGAACAGAAACAAGAGGAATTACTACCAGACAGCATAGGGAAAGGAGACAGCAAATACTATAAATTAGACAAAATGAGAAAACAAAGAAACACCTTGAAGGCAAAGGAGTAAGATAAAAACCCATAAGACCAAATAAATGGGGAGGAAATAGGCAAATTGCCTTAAAAAGAATTTAGAGTAATGATAGTAAAGATGATTCAAAATCTCAAAAACAAAATAGAGAAAATAAAAGAAACATTCAGTAAGGACTTAGAAGAACTAAAAAACAAACAAACAGTAATGAAGAGCATAATAACTGAAATTAAAAATACTTGAGATGATATAAACAGCAGAATAACCGAGGCAGAATAATGAGTGAGTTGGAAGACAGAATGGTGGAAATTACTACCACAGAGCAGGAAAAAGAAAAAAAAAAAAGGATAAAAAGAATGGAAGACAGTCTCAAAGACCTCAGGGACAACATTAAGCATACCAACATTCAAATCACAGGCATCGCAGAAGAAGAAAAAAAGAAAGGGTCTGAGAAAATACGTAAAGATATTATAGTGGAAAACTTCCCAAACATGGGAAAGGAAATAGTCAATCAAATCCAAAAAGTGCAGAGTCCCATGCAGAATAAATCCAAGGAGAAACACACTGAGGCACATGTTAATCAAACTAATGACAATTAAACACAAAGAAAATATATTAAAAACAGCAAGAGAAAAGCAACAAATAACACATAAGGGAAAACCCATAAGGATAACAGCTGATTTTTCTGCAGAAACTATGCAGGCCAGAAGAGAGTGGCAGGATATACTTAAAGTCTTGAGAGAAACAACCTACAGACAAGAATACTCTACCTAGTTAGAATCTCACTCAGATTAGATGGAGAAATCAAAAGCTTTACAGAGAAGCAAAAGTGAAGAGAATTCAGCACTACCAAACCAGCCTTACAACAAGTGCTAAAGGAACTTCTCTAGGCAGAAAACAAAAGAAAAGGGAAAAACCTAGTAAAACAAATTCAAAACAATTAGGAAAATGTTAATAATAACATACACGTCAATGCTTACCTTAAATATAAATGGATTAAATGCTCCAACCAAAAGACACAGACTGGCTGAATGGATTCAAAAAGAAGACCCTTATATATGTTGTCTTCAAGAAACCCACTTCAGACCAAGGGACATATACAGACTGAAAATAATGGGATGGAAACAACTATTCCATGCAAATGGAAGTCAAAGGAATGCCTGAGTAGCAATACTCATATGAAAAATTAGCATTTAAAGACTATTACAAGAGAAAAGAAAGGCCACTACATAATGATCAAGGGATCAATCCAAGAAGAAGATATAACAATTGTAAATATCTATGCATCCAACATAGGAGCACCTCAATATATAAGGCAAATGCTAACAGCCATAAAAGGGAAATCAACAGTAACACAATAATAGTAAGATATTTTATCACCCCACTGACACCAATGGACAGATCATCCAAACAGAAAATAAATAAGGACACACAAGCTTTAAATGACACATTAGACCATCTCGACTTAACTGATATTTATATGACATTCCATCCAAAAACCACAAAATACACTTTCTTCTTAAGTGCACATGGAACATTCTCCAGGATAGATTACATCTTGGGTCACAAATAAAGCCTCAGTAAATTCAAGAAAGTTGAAATCATATCAAGCCTCTTCTCTGACCACAACAGATAATAATTACTGGAGAAAAACTAAAAAAAAAAAAAAAAATACAAACACATGGAGGCTAATCAATATGCTATTATACAACCAAGAGATCACTGCAGAAATCAAAGAGGAAATAAAAAAAAACCTAGAAACAAATGACAATGAAAACATGACAATCCACAACCTGTGGGATGCAATAAAAGCAGTTCTAAGAGGGAAGTTTTTAGCAATATAATCCAACCTCAAGATACAAGAAAAATCTCGAATAAAGAACCTAACCTTACACCTAAAACAATTAGAAAAAGAAAAACAAAAGAAACCCAAAGTGAGCAGAAGGAAAGAAATCATAAATATCAGATCAGAAATAAATAGAGCTAGTGGGAAGCTCCTGCACAACACAGGGAGATCAAGTCGATGATGGGTGATGATGTAGAGGTCTGGGATAGGAAGTTTATATGGGGATATATGTATAAATACAGCTGATTCATTTTGTTGTACAGCAAAAAGTGGCATAACAGTGTAAAGCAATTATATTGCAAACAGGAGCTTAAAAAGTTTATGATGAAATAGAAAAACATTTTCAAGTTTGATAAAAATTATAATCCAACAAGCTTAATGAATTGCATGCAAAAAATGAAAACAATTATAATTAAATTGCACATTATGGTTAAATTACATAACTAATTGAACAAATGCAGTAAAAATGAGAAAGTCTAAAAAAGGTAACCAGTGAAAAAAAGATGCTTTACATACAGAGGAACATATATAAAAATGGTAACAGATACCTCATGGAAAAAATTCACGCAAATGGGCAGATAAAAAAATACCTTTGAAGTATTAGAGAATAAAAAACTATCAATCTAGAATTCTTAAGCAACAAAAATATCTTTTAGAAATATAGAGTGAATACATTTTCAAGCATAATAAAACTGGAAAAAAATTATGACCAGACACCTCCACTTGACAAAATGTTGAAGTCCTTCAGGCAGAGAAAAATGACTAGTTGAAAAGGTGTTAGATTTTTCTGTGACTAGTGATATGATCATATAATAGTTTTCATTTATTGAGGCAAACTCATGCATCCCAATTAAAAGGCAGAGATTTTTAGGTTGTAAAAACCAAACAAAAGAAAGCAAAAACCCCAAAAATAACAAAAATCATACAAAAATAATACATAAAAACTCAACTTGATACCATCTACAGTTGTTAAAATTTTAAATAAAAAAGGCATAAAACGATTAAAAGTAAAATGATGGAAAAATACATACCATGTAAAAAATAGTCAAAGGAAGTTTTAGTAGTTATACTAACAACAGATAAAGCAGAATTCAGAGCTAAGAAATTCAAAGGGTTAACTATAGCCATTTCCTAATTATCAGTGAGTCATTTCATCAAAAGGAGATAAAAATTCTAAATATAAATTTACTTAATGATAGAACTTCAAATCTGTAAAGCAGATATGCTCTGTATCAACAGGGAAACAACGAACTACATAAATAGAAGGTATTCAATGTAATACCTTTGATTCAATGTATTAGTCAACATTATGCTTAATATACTCAACATAATATTGAGGATACTTCATAGTCCAAGAGAAATAGAATCCTGAATAATAACATAGACAGAAAAATTTCCACTCATATTAAAACCTAATTTTGAAATTCAAAATTTTGAAATGCTTAGAAGGTCATGCAGGTGAATATCTACATAATTTTGGAATATGAAAAACAATAATAAGTAAGAAAAGAAGACCTCAAACCAAAGAGGAAAAGATTGATCAATTGAAATATGGGACATTCCCCCTCATAGTGTGCAAAAAGAGACTCTACCCTCAAGCAGTTTAGAATCTAGCACAAAAACTTAAGGTAAGTTTGCTACTCTCATTATTATTGCCACTTCTCTCATTTTATGTAATTATGTATTTAAATTAATATTAATCATAAAATTTTGATGTTAGCTGTAATAGTATTTTCCATTTGTGATTTTTATCCTCATCTTCATTTAAAAAAATGTTTAACATAAGTTCATGAGCCACTTTATTTCCAAGGCCTCAAACTTTTCACAAATTTTAACTTAGTCTTTTAACTTCCATGTGTCATGTTTTAGAAGAGTTGGTCTACCCTAACAATAATGATAAACAGGTGATTTTTATTTGTCATATATATATATATATATATACACACACACACACACACACACACACATACATTTACATGTGTATTTACATTGTGATTCTGTAATCATCTACTATAACCATATTGAATTTTATATAATTTAGCCAAAAGCCAAAAAGCTTTGTGTTCAAATTACACAATAAGACCTCATCAAGCCCTCTTAAAATATTAAAAATAGATTAAAAGTTAACATTTTCATCTTATTAGGAGCTAGAAATACAGAAGTCCCTGGTTGGCAAACAACCATAGATATCTGACATCTTGGTGGCAAGCAACATTTACAAGAACTGATATCTCCATGGTAACCAATTATTTTTCCATTTTGCCTGAAATATGTTTTTGCTATTCAACCTTGGATAATGAAATTAATGGTAGAAACACATGAAGTATTTAAGTAGGTAGAAAGTTTATTAAACTGTATAACTACCCCTCACCCATGAAAGAAAATGAATCAAATGCTGCAAAATTAGTTTTCTAAATTATCTTCTCTGACTTACTTTATTCTGTATGATTCTTTAGGTTCATCCACACCTCTGCAAATGGCACAATTTCTTTCCTTTTATATATGTAACACATCTTCTTCACCCATTCCTCTGTTGATGGACAGTTAAGTTGCTTCCACTTCCTGGTTATTGTAAACAGTACTGTGATGAATATTGGGGTGCATGTATCTTTTTAAATTATAGTTTTCTCTGAGTGTATGTCCAGGAGTGGGATTGCTGAGTATATCGTAGTTCTATTTTTAGTTTTTTGAGGAAACGCAGTACTGTTTTCCATAGTGGCTGTACCAATTTACATTCTCACCAACAGTGTAGGAGGGTTCCCTTTTCTCCACATTCTCTGCAGTATAGTGTCATTTATATGTGGAATCTAGAAAAATGGTACTGACAAATTTATTAAATATAAATAGAGACACAGATGTAGAGAACAAACTTACGCATACTTAAGGGGAAGGGGGGGTTAAATTGGGAGACTGGGATTCACATATATACACTACTATGTATAAAATAGATAACTGATGGGAACCTACTGTATAGCACAGGGAACTCTACTCAGTGCTCTGTGATGACCTAAATGGGAAGGAAATCTTAAAAAGAGGGGATATATGTATACATATGATTGATTCACTTTGCTGTACAGCAGAAACTAACACAACATTGTAAAGCAAAAATACTCCAATAAAAATTAATTAAAAATAAAATAGTAAAATAAAAAAAATGAAAAAAATAAAAACTTCTCTAAGAGCTAATCCTATGTAAAATTTGTAATTCAAGCTAGTCTCACTAAAGCAATTATTTGTGCTGCATTGAAAGGAACTGTTTTCAGTTAGGCAATTAATTCATTCTACACATATCCTTATAGTTTATGATGCATGTTGGCAAGCACACAAAAAGATTTTCCACTCTAGTTAATTAGTTATCCCTTTCTCAACAAAGGTAACAATAAAGATGTCAGAATACCAAGAGATTCAAAATTATTATAATAAAATCAAATAATTTTAAGAACTAAATTGAAATTTAAATTATTAAACAACTGGTCACAAAAATTGTGTTTCTTAAACACATGTCTTGGTCATTTTTGCTTTATTTTTAGATAATGTTGCATTCTCTTTTCCTATAAAATAAATGTGTAAGTGATATAGATTTCAACTATAGTACATCTCTATCAAATAATCTTTTGAAGAATTATTAGCTTAATGGTGAATTATTATTTAAAAACTATATATGTATATCTCCAATATGCATTAGGACAGCCCATATTTCAATTTTCTGTCCTTTTGCCTTTAAGTAATTATTGAAACATCTCAGTTATTTCACATAAGGGACTAGCATGGCTTTATTTTTCAGATTATAGTCCTCAAAATTTCATTTTTAAACTTTACCATCATAGTTGGTTCACTGTACATTCATTCTCTCATCTATTCATTTATTTACTACACATTCATCAGAAAACTTTAAAGTATTTTTATTCTGTGTCAGGAATACTGTTATTTTCAGATTATATATTCAAGCATATATTAGGCAAAATCCTTGTCTTTTCAAGTTTTAGGGGATGGGATGATAAATAGAAAGAAAACAATATAACATTTTAAATTACAGATTGAATATATGTTTTCAATACTACCGCTTTTATCTTAGGAGGTAAATGAAATTCTCTCTCTGATGGTGATATTTAAGCTAAGCCCCTAAAAATATGAGATATGTCTGGGCACCATACATAAATTTATGCTGGTCAGATAATCAGAATATTCTATAAAAGTACTCAACACACAAAAAACCATGGATTTCAGTGAAATTTTTGAAGATTCATAAAATGTTAGAGAATGCCCATTGATTTCTTCCTTTCATATGGAGATGCTAAATGTTCCATCACTCTCTTTCACTTATAGTGTGGCAAAATTGAGTAATAAATAGCAGTTAAAAATCTATATATGTTAAAATTCTAGTTCTGCCAATTACTAGGTGAGTGAACTTAAACAACTCTGGATCTTTCTGTACCTCTGTTTGTGAAACTGAAGCTCTGTCTCTCAGTTTTTTATTTCTTATGAGGTTTGAATGAAACTGTATTCCTCAATTTTCTTTTTTTAATTTCTCATAAACATTGAATGAGTACATACATTACTTACAAACATAAATTACATAGAAATGTCAGACTGCAAGGGCTCCTTATATCTTTACTATCATCAACATTTCAGAAGTCTATTCTTAAAATTCCCCCTTTGATTCACCATCACATTTTTTGAGTTATCTGTATTCTTATATTTGTTCTAAAACTATCACTGCAATTAACTGTTTTGGACCCCCTTCCATCACATCCTGAAATTATTCTCACTAATAACTGTGATATATTTTCTGATCTTACTCTTAGTGACATTTGACAATATCAACCTTACCATATTTCTTGAAAGTCTATTGGCATCCATAGCATCATCTTATATTCTTCTCCTTCTAAATTTCTAACCATTTCAATACACTCTACCACTGATATGTATGCATCTTTTAGAATTCTACACGTAGGTTTCTACTTTCTTTCTACTCAATGGTGGACATATTCGCATCCATTGGTTTCAGATGGTGATTCCCAAGATTCATATCTTTAAGTAGATTTTTTTCTTCCATGCTTCAGATGATGTTTCTGCTTTCTTGTAGATCAGTTACCCACTGCATGACTCCCAGATGCTTTAAACATATCTTTACTCAGCATAAAATCCTTGTCCTCCTGAATTCCCTGTGTATATCACACCAATTGTTCAGTTATCCAAGACAAAACTTTGCTGGAATGCCCTCCCTTGTTCAAACTCCAAGTAATCTATAAACAAGTCTTATTTCCTTCATATCCCCCCACTCTCATTCTCTTTATGTCTACTGAAACAAGGTTGCTCAAACCCTAACCAATTTATCTAGATTTTTTTTCAAGTGCTTCCTCATTAGATTTCTTCTCTTCATTCTGGTGTCATTTTAATCCACCTGCTGTTCTGCAGAGCATTTTTTCTCTAAACCATACTAATCCAGGTTGTAGAATACAAATGTAGGGTCTTGGGTACAGTAAACAATATTTCTAGGGACTTTTTATCCTCTTGCTATTAAATTATATTTAGACTTCAAAATATAGATGATTTATTTTGTAAATTAGTCCCTAGACATGATCCCCATGTGCCTATATACAATTCTCTTCCTTGGTTTCAAGTCATTTCTCTTCAGTTGCTTCTTCCTTTGTATAGCTTTGCTGAGGCTATTCTAGCTGACCAAGAAGCCATGTAACAGCTTTCCAGCCTTATTCTGTGTCTCTCTGTATCTGCTTGGGACCAAAGCTGAGTTATTTCTGTACCCATATTTTAAAAATTCCTTTCTCTGAACACACCCTTAAGCAACTGCCTGCAGTTTCAATCTCTCTAAGACTCTGATCTAGTTAACTTGGCTGGAAATACAAGTAGACATTCCCTTTCACAGGCATTTATACATTAAACCACTATTAGAAAAACAAACAAACAAACCTAAACATTTGTGCTAGACAATACATGAAGTTGGGGATGAGTTGAAGCCAGCTATTTTTCAGACACACCTAAACTATGGATTTCACTTTAGGTTTGGCTGGATATGCAGTTCCAAAAATATGCACTTAAAATAGTGTTTCCTACTTTGGAAGTAAAAATACTTAAGCGTGGATATTGAAAGATAACATATAGAAAGATAAAATAGCAAGAATATAATTTTATTGGTTTTAGTTTTTTTTGGCTTCTCTTCTTGATGGTGTATAAGAAGCAATCTGGATTCACATGAGACAAAATAGAATTTCAATATTAGTTCACAGGAAAATGGTTTAAATAGTGCCTGACACTCAAGAAATATTTGTTGAATCAATAAATGTATGATTAAATGGCAGATAGAGTACTGTGTTGATTGCAGAAATCCATCTGAAATAGTATTCAAAGGGCAAGGTAGTTGCTGTTGGCTCAGTAACAGTAACATGTCTTTTGGATATTAAGAAAAAAAGCCAAGGTTATTTCCTGAGGCAACAGAATATAAGATAAACTGTCACATTTAAGAATACATTCATTAAACTGCTGTCATCTCTCATTTTCCATAAGAACCTTTATACTTATTCACTTCATGAATAATTAAAACTTTTACTTACTGCTTGCAAACTTCTTCCAGGTCAATTAAATTAAAAAAAATGAGTTACATATTAAAATCACTTTTATTTTACTTTTCATTTCATGAATAAATGTGGTATTCTTTGTTTCCTTCAACCTTTAATGTTACTAAAGTGCTCAATTTCAAATAATTTTCACTCAAACTTTGACATATAAATTAATCCAGAATTTATAACATTACTCTTTTATAGGCCTTATGTTTTCATATTTATATCCACTCTTATCTGTATTTTTATTATAATGTATGTAAAATGTCTGAACTAATACTTGACACAGGTATTCACTTCTTTTTTTTCTTGGCACATGGGCTTAGTTGCCCCGCGGCATGTGGGATCTTCCTGGAGCTGGGATCGAACCCGTGACCTCTGCATTGGCAGGCGGATTCCCAACCACTGCACCACCTAGGAAACCCCTTGACACAGGCATTCAGAAGACAGTAGTTATTGTCTTTCATCATAAGGTTCTGATCTGGTCTCATTAATTATTTTCCTTCCTCATATTTTGAAATATTTTTCTTATTTCTATTTTAATACCTCCTTTTATATTGCTTTATTATATATAATTCATGAGATGTGTTGTAAGTTTTCATTTAATTTGACCAATTCGCCTATTTTGGGGGAGGAAAAGGAGGTACTGACCAAGTCTTTATCTTGCCTCTTTGGTAGACAAATTTTTAGAAGGCCCTAAGGATTCTCACCTTCTGATATTCAAACTCTTGTGCAATCCCATCCCCTTGAGTGTTGGCAGGATCTAGTGACTTGCTTCTAATAGAATACAACTACATAAAGGAATATCACTCAGATTACAAAAGAATGTAACTTTGTCATTCTATCACACTACCTCTCTTGCTAGCTTTAATGAAACAAGCTGCTTTGCTGGAATAGCCCCTGTGGTAAGGAATTGAGGACAATCTCCTGCTGCCAGCCAGGAGGTAACTGAGACCCTCAGTTCAATAGCCCACTAGGAACTGAATATTGTCAAAACCACATGAGTTTTAAAGAAGATCCTTCCCCAGCTAAGCTTTAAAATAAGACCACAGGATGTGAGAGACACTGAATCAAAGGGACCAGTCAGGCTGTGTCCAAATTTCTGACCCACAGTAACTGTAGGATACAAATCAGTGTTGTTTTAAGCTGTTAAACTTTGGGATAATTTGTTATGTAGCAATAGATAATAAATACATATTTATCTTAGAAGGAGATTTTTGGTTGAACAGAATCTTAAGTTGGCACTCACCACTATTCCCACCCTATAAGTTTAAAGCTGTTTTTCCATTGTTTTCTGAATTCTGTGGTTTCTTTTGTTCCCCTGATATTTATTGTATTTTTAATTTGGCTACCTTTAAGATTTTTCTCTATAACTTTATTTTGAATACAGTGATTATGAAATACCCAGGCCTGGTTTTCTTTGTATTTATTCAACTTGAAGTCACTATTCTTACTGAATTAGTAGATTGATGTCTTTCTTCATAGTTTTAAAACTAGACTTTTTTTTTTTTTCCCCTAGTATTTCTTTATCCCATTTTCTCCCTTCTCTGGAAGTTTAATAATATCAAGTTTACACTTTTGTCAAATGTGTTCCACATACCTCTACACTTCCTTCTGTGGAGTTCTTTTGTTTTGTTTTGTTTTCTCTCATTCTTTTATTTCTATGAGTTTTAGTTTGAATATTTTCTATTGAATTCTTAAATTTATACCCATATGAGTTCTTAATTTTTTAATATTATATTTTCAAATTTAAACCCTTCATTGGCTTTTCTGAAGATTATCTGTTGAAATTTTCTACTTTTTAATATGTTTTTCCAATTGTTTCTTAATATTTAAAACTTATTAATCTTAGTATTTGAATTGCTTTTTGCCCAACTCTAGTGTCAAACTCAGCCCTGGTATACTAAGTTATCAGCTTTTTTTTTAGTTATCATTTTCCTTTCTTATTTATTTTTCTTGCTCTTTTGTAAATATAGTACATTAAAGTATACATCTGAAAATGATTAATTAAAAATTTAAATTATCTGCATTATGTAAATTTTTTCTATAGAATGCTACATTTTGATCTGGCAGTCAGTTAAATTGTACTCAGATTATTTGATCATGTTGAAGTTTATATTTACACTTTGTTAGGAAGTTTTCTTTCAATTTTTATCTTAGTCCTAAACAAGTGTGTGGTTCTTACTGATATATGTGACTATTTTGGGGATCTCAACTGAATGCATCGTCATCAAGATTTCCATTCAGGCTGGACCAAGATTCCAGTGTCTCTCCAATTCTCTGCTATCTCTATAATCTCTGTCCTCTTTTAAGTCTTCCAGAGTGTTGCACTATGCATGTACATCTTTAGGATTCAGCTAGTATTCTGAGGAGATTTTATACAGATTTTTAAAATTCCTTATTTGTTATTTACTTATATGAAAACATGTCCCCAAAGTGGAGTTGTTCTAGAAAACAGCAAACTCTAATCATTTGTTTCTTCTGTCCTATAAGATTGTTGCTTGCTGCTTGGACTTTATTTCTCTGTACCATGGTTTCAAGATGCTATCAGAGTCAAAATTCTGTTAATGTTTGTCTCATAGTGTGTGCTGATCTTCTGTCAAGAAGATTAATGTTCATATTTTATTCAGATTTTATACTTTTATGAAGAATTACAGCTCTGAGGATCCTGGAACCCAATATCCTGGGCAGGAATCAGATTTCTTCTAAAAGATGCTGCAGCAGAAGTGGAGGCAAAGATTTAGCCTCCATTTGATGTATTGGTGAAGGATATCACCAAGGAGGCTGAAATTAACTTGAGTGCTTTCTAAGACAGCTTTAGAAATTCATAGAAATACATTCAGAAGAGTTTGAGAGGGAATTGAGATATTGTGATATGAAGATGAGGGCAATTATCCAAAGTAGTCTGAGAGGCTATTATTAATGTGAATTATAATAAAACACTACAATTTCTTAGGAAACATCAAATTACTTATAATACCTCTTATATTTTAAATAAGTAATGAGCATAATAATCAAAATATCTAACATATTTTCACGTGGTTATTTTGATATCCTATTTCATAGTCAATGGATTGGCTTCAGATGCACTAGAGGTAAAGCAAGTCTTTGAAAACCACAAGTGTCCTCTATCTCTCCATACAGGAATGTTGTTCTTCTCAAACCTTCAGCTTAGTTAATGAGGTGTTATAGCAAACAAACATATTGGATAGATGTAAAATCTGAAATTTGGAATCAGAGAAGTTTAATTGCCTGGGAAGAGCTAAAAACAACAAAAAAACTTAAATTTAAATTTGAAACATGACCCCCAGCATAATACAAGCTAGAGACACCACAGGTAACAGGTAGAAGGAAGGAGAAGTGAGTGATTTTCCTTTGGCTAGTTCCCAACACTGAGTCTGGCAATAGTTTGCATATGGTAGGGATAGCCAGAGAGTTGTCAAGAGCTTTGGTTGGAAGGTAGGGTAGAACCTGGGTTCTTCAGCAGTCACATTTATCTTCAAAAAGTGATTGCATTGTCACCTGGAAATATTTACTACATAGGAAACAGGAGGATATATGGAACTTGACAGATCAGTATTTGCTGTAAAATACTTCAGGAGTCATCCACTTAGAAGAAAAGGAGAGCTAATTTTCTACCCAAATTATGGAAGCCTGACCATGGGAAAGGCAAACAAATAAACAAATAAGAAAAATACCAAGTAAATAGCAAAAATACCTGTTAGAGATTATTTTTTATTACAAAATATAAATAAGCTGATGAAGACTCTAGAAAATACCAGTTACATTATCATTGCTAAAAGAGCTCTTCAGAGAACTATTGTTCATATTCTAACCAAATTCTCCAGTATTTGTCAAATATTACCACCTAGAAATTCAAGTTTATCTCATCAGGACCTACATAGCAAGATATAGATAATAAAGAGATATAATTAAATTAATAGAACATATATAGAGAGATAAATTAGAACTACATCTAGTGTGTGTCTGTTACTTTCAGGAAAAATAATTCTAAAGCCTTTATCTACTAACTTGCTTCATATGACACATCAGATATTGGAAAAGAGGAGTGGCAGTGGACCAAAATGGTGAAGTAGGAGGATGTGGAGCTGACTTCCCCCCAACAAACACATTGAAAATGCATCCTCATGTGGAACAATTTTCATAGAAAACCAACTGGAAACTGGCAGAAGATGTCTTGTACAACCAAACCTGCAAGAAAGATCCCCACATAACCAGGTAAGACAGGGGAAAAAAAGAAAAATAAAAAAAAGACAAGATATCAGGACAGGACTGGTGCCCCTGAGAAAGATTTCCAGTTTCACCCTACCTTACACTCCAGATTGGAACCAAATATGGAGTGGACATGTCTTGGGAGAGCCCTACCTCAGAGGCTGACCAGGGTTCCAGGTGGCAGCACAACCACCTCAATTCCTGCAAGCCACAACACTCTGATCCCCAGTGCAAGCCTAGCACCAGATCTGGGATGAACACAATGGAGAAAGGGACACAATTTTGGGCTGCTTCTGGGCAGAACTGCAGAAGCATGGACAGCACATAGATTAACTGTGACTACATAGGACTCACTTGCTTCAATGCTCACACCTTTTGGGACACAGCATGCACCTATGGGCAATGGAGCCTTGTTGAAACTGCCCACCAGGGCTTCTACTCCAACAACTGGGGACTCCAATCCCAACAGGGCTGTGACAACCATGAGAAAAAGGGGAGACCCTATCCAGCATCCAGTGCTGGCTCTGGACACCACAATACCAATCAGACCCTGTATCAAGGGATAAGAGCCAGCACATTGATGAAGATGTGGCTGGTGTCCATATCAAAAACAATCCTTACACAAAACATATTGGACTCAAATATCCTACACAGGGACACTCCCACATAAAAACACCCCATTGATACCACAGTAGATAATAGTTTCTCTAAAATTCATAGAGACAGAGAAAGATAAGTAAGATTGAAGCAGAGCAACTACTCCCAATTAAAAGAACAAGAGAAATCCCCTGAAAAAAAAAAATAATGAAATAGACCTCACCAGTCTACTAGACCCTGAGTTTAAAAAGAAATTAGTAAAAATGCTTAAAGAATGAAGAAAGATTACCAACAGAAATGAAGATCACAGTAACAAAGAACTAGAAACTATAAAGAGGAACCACTAAAATTTAGATAACTCAATTGCTGAGATTAAAACCAATCTAGGTGCAATAAATAACAGACTAAATAATACAGAAGAATGAGTAAGTGATTTGGAAGATAGAATAATGGACATCACCCAATCAGAATAGCAGACAGAAAGGTAAATGAGAAAAATAAAACAACATATGAGATCTATGGAATAATATAAAGTATACCAACCTACACATGATAGGAGTTTCAGGAGGAGAAGAGAGAGAGAAGGGAATCAAAAATGTATTTGAAGAAAGTATGGTTGAAAACTTGCAAACCTAATGGAGGATACAGATATCCAGGTACAGGCAGCACAGAGGGCTCCAAATAAGATGGACCAACTAGATCCGTAGCAAGACACATCATAATTAAAATAGGAAAAGTTAAAAATAGAGGATTCTAAAGACTTCTAGAGAAAAATAAAGTCAGTTATAAGAGAATGTTCATAAAGTTATTAGCACTCTGCAGAAATTTTGCAGACCAGAAGGGAGTGGTGTGATATATTCAAAATCCTGAAAGGGAAAAATCTGCAAAATGGGAAACTCTACACATTAAATATATCATTTAGAATAGATGAAGAGATAAAACTTTTCTTAGAAAAGCAAAAACTAAAAGAATACAGCAATACTGAACCTACCCTAAAAAATATTTAAAGGTCTTCTCTAAATAGAAAATAAGCAAGAATCTATACAAAATGGAAAATTACAATAAGAAAGGCAATTATAATAAGAAAGGCAAAATAAAAGGATTGAAGATCATTAAAAATTATTCAGTATGTAGATTAAAAACAATCCAAAAAAATTTTAACAGCAATTATAGCTACAATTAACATCAAAAGGATAAAAATGAAAATGTAAAAATAGAACATAGTAATCACAAAATGTGAGAGAGGGGAGCAAAAAAAAGCAGATCTCTAAAAATGTGTTTGAATTTATATGACTATCAGTCTAAAGTAGGTAGATATAATTATTGGTTAACAAACTTTTAAACCAGGTTAACCACAAATCAAAAACATGCAATAGACACAGAGAAATCAAAAAGAAAGGAACTCTACATTAATACAAAAGAAAACCACCAAACCATAAAAGGAAAAACAAAATGAACACATGGACAAAGAAGAACTACAAAATCAACTGAAAAACAAGGTTTAAAATAGCAATAAGTACATACTTATCAATATTTACTTTAAATGTCAGTGAACTAAATGCTTCAATCAAAAGACATAGGGTGGCATATTGAATAAAAAAATAAGACCCTACAATATGCTGCTTACTTGAGACTCACTTTAGGGTGAAAGACACACAGAGATTGAAAATGAGGGGATAGAAAAAATACATTATATGTAAGTAGAAACAATGAGAAAGTGAGGGCAGCAATACTCATATCAGACAAAATAAACTTTAAAATAAAGTCTATAAAGAAAGACAAAGAAGGACACTACACAATGATAAAGGGATCAATACAAGAAGGAAATATTTCACTCATTAACATATATGCCCAATATAGGAGCACCTAAATATATAAAACAACTACTAACAGACATAAAGGGAGAAGTTGACAGGAATACAATAATAGTAAAAGATTTTAACATACCACTGACATCAATGAACAGATCTCCCAGACAGAAAATTAACGAGGCAACAAACATCTTAAATAACACAATAGACCAGATGGACTTAACTAATATCTACAGGACACTATATAGAAAAAAAAAAAAAATACACATTCTTTTCAAGGGCACATGGAACATTCTCCAAAATAAACCACAAAGTAGGTCACAAAAGAAGCCCCAACACATTTAGGAAGATAGAAGTTATTTAAAGCATCTTTTCTGACCACAACAGTATGGAATTAGAAATCAACCACAGAAAGAAAAACAGGAAAATAAATAATCACATGGAGACCAAACAACATGATATTGAAAAATCAATGGGTCAATGATGAAATCAAGGAAGTAATCAGAAAATACCTTGAGAGAAATAATAATGAAAACACAAACTTACAAAATCTATGCAATGCAGGAAAATCATTTCTGAGAGGTAAGTTCAGAGTAATACAGGATTTCCTCAAGAAACAAGAAAAATCTCAAATAAACACCTTAAAATACCACACAAAAAACAATTAGAAAAAGAAGAACAAACAAAATCCAAAATCAGGAGATGGAAGGAAATAATAAAGATCAGAGAGAAAATAAATAATATAGAGATTTAAAAAATAGAAAAGATCAATAAAACCAAGCCTTGTTTGTTTTAAAATATAAACAAAATAGACAAATCTTTAGCCAGGCTCACCAAGAAGAAAAGATAGAGGCCCCAAATACACAAAATAGGAAATGAAAAGGAGAAAAATAAAAAACAGTACTGTAGAAACGCAAAAAAAAAAGTCATAACAGAATACTATGAATACTTGTGTGTCAACATATTTGAAAACCTAGAAGAAATGGACAAGTTTCTAGAAACATACTGCCTGCCAAAATTGAGTCAGAAAGAAACAGATAAGTTGACAGACTAATCACTAGAAGTGAAGTGGAATTTGTAATTTAAAAACTCCCTGCAAACAAAAGTCCAGGGCTGGATGGCTTCACTGGGGAATTATACCAAGCATAAATAGAAGAATGAATATCTATACTTCTCAAACTATTCCAAAAATTTGAAGAGGAGGGAACACTTCATTCCATGAAGCCACCATCACCCTGATACTAAAATTAGATAAAGACACACACACACACACACACACACACAGAGAAATAAAAATACAGGCAAATAACTTTGATGAACACTGATGCAAAACTCCTTAGCAAAATATTAGGAAACCAAGCTCAACAATACATAAAGAGGATCATACACCATGATCAAGTTAGATTCACTCCAGGGTCAGAAAAATGGTTCAATTTATGTGAATCAATAAATGTGGTACATCACATTAACAAAAGAAAAGAACCACATGTTCATGTCAATAGATGCAGAAAAAAACATTTGATAAAATTTGACTTCCATTCAAGATAAAAACTCTTCACAAAGTGAATAGAGAGGGAATATATCTCAACATAGTAAAAGCCACGTATGACAAAGCCACCAACATAATACTAAATAGTGAAAAATTGAGTGTTCACACTAAATTCAGGACCAAGACGAGGGTGCCCACTCTCACCACTTATATTCAACATAGTATTGGAAGTCCTAGCCCAAGCAATTAGACAAAAAAAAAAAAAAAAAAAAAAAAAAAAAAAATTAAAAGCATCCAAATTGGATGGGAAGAAGTAAAACTGTCACTATTTATGTGATACTCTATATAAACAACTCTAAATACTCCACAGAAAAACTTCAGAACTAATAAATGAATTGAGCAAGGTAGGACACAAAATTAATATATAGAAATCTGTTGCATTTCTTGACACTAACAATGAAATATCAGAAAGAGAAAGTTAAAAAAAAATTAAATTTCAAAAAAAAAAATACCTAGGAATAAGCTTAGCCAAGTAGGTGAAAGAGGTATATGCTGAAAACATAAAACACTGATAAAGGAAATTGAAGATGATTCAAAAAAATGGAAGAGTATCCCTTGCTCTTGGATTGGAAGAGTTAATATTGTTAAAATGGCCACACTATCCAAAGCAATCTATGGATTTAATGCAATCCCAATCAAAATAACCATGACATTTTTCCAGAACTAGAAAAAATAATCCTAAAATTTATATAGAACCACAAAATACCCAGAAGCCAAGGCTATCCTGAGGAAAAAGAACAAACCTCCCAGACTTTAGAAAATACTATCAAGCCATAGTAATCAGTGTGGTATTTACACAAAAACAAACATGTAGATCAATGGAACAGAATAGAGAGCCCAGAAATAAACCCATACACCTATGGTCAATTACTCTATGATAAAGAATGCAAGAATACATAAAGGAGAAAAGACGGTCTTTTCAGCAAGTGGTGTTGAGAAAGCTGGACAGTCACATGCACATCAATGAAATTAAAACATTCCTTTACACCATATACAAAGATAAACTCAAAATGGTTTAAAGACCTGAATATAAGACATGACACCATATCTTATAGGCAAAATATTCTCTGACATAAATTGTAGCAATATTTCCTTTGGCAAAAGAACACCAAAAATTTAAAAATGGGACCTAATTAAACTTTAAAACATTTGCACAGCAAAGAAAATCATCAACAAAATGAAAAAACAACCTACAGAATGGAAGAAAACATTTGCAAACCATGTCACCAACAAGGGATTAATATCCAAAATATAGAAACTGCATATAACTTAATATCAAAAATACAAACAATCCAACCAAAAAATGGGCACAAGACCTAAATAGACAACTCTTCAAAGAACTACAGATGGCCAATAGGCACGTGAAAATATGATAAACATCACTAATTATTAGAAAAATGCAAATCAAAACTACAGTGAGCTATCACTTCACACCAGTTAGAATGACTATTATCAAAAACATCTAGAAAAAAAGTTTTAAAAACAAACAATAAGGTCCTACTGTGTAGCACAGATAACTATATTCAATATCTTATGATAAACCATAATGGAAAGGAATAATTTAAAAAAGAATATAGGCACTTCCCTGGTGACACAGTGGTTAAGAATCAGTCTGCCAATACAGGGGACATGAGTTCAATCCCTGATCTGGGAAGATCCCACATGCTGTGGAGCAACTAAGCCTGCACACCACAACTACTAAGCCTGTGCTCTAAAACCTACAAGCCACAACTACTGAGCCCACATGCTGCAATTACTGAAGCCCACACACCTAGAGCCCATGCTCTGCAACATGAGAAGCCACTGCAATGAGAAGCCCAAGCACTGCAATGAACAGTAGGCCCTGCTTTCCGCAACTAGAGAAAGCCCATGCACAGCATCAAAGACCCAACACAGCAAATAATAAATAAATAAATAAATAAAAATAATAAATAAATAAATAAATAAAAATTTGTTTTAAAAACTATATATGTATAACTGAATCACTTAGCTATAAAAAAGAAATTAGCACATTGTAAATCAACTATACTTCAATTAAAGGTATTAAATGAATGAATGAATGAATGCATGAATGAATAAATAAATAGCCTACAAATAATAAGTGCTGGAGAGGATGTGGAGAAAAGAGAACCCTTGTACACTGTTGGTGGGACTGTAAATTCATGCAACCACTATGGAAATTGAATGGAAATTTCTTAAAAACTAAAAATAGAGCTACTATGTGATCCAACACATTCACCACTGGTAATATATCCGGAAAAGATGAAAACTGTAATTCAAAACATACATGCTCCCGCATGTTAACAGCAGAACTCTTTACAGCAGCCAAGACATGAAAACAACTCAAGTGCCCATGAAGACACAATTGGCTTATACATACATCATGTGTATATGATGTAATACTACTCAGCCATAAAAAATAATTAAATATTGCCATTTGCAGCAACATGGATGGACCTAGAGAATATCACACCAAGTGAAGTAAGTCAGAGAGAGAAAGTCAAACATTATATATCACTTATATGTGGGATCTAAAAATATAATACTAATAAATCTATATACAAAACAGAAATAGACTCATAGACATACAAAAGAAAATTATGGATATCAAAGGGGAAGGGGTACAAAATTAGGAGTATGAGATTAACAGATGCAAACTGCTATATATAAAACAGATAAGCAATAAGGATTTACAGGGGACTAAATTCAATGTCTTGTAATAACCTGTAATGAAAAATAATCTGAAAATACATATTTAACTGAATGACTTTGCTATACACCTGAAACCAACACAATATTGTAAATTGCAATTCAATTTTAAAAAGATGTGCATTTAGGACATAGTTTACCAGGTGTTTTTTGTTTTTTTTGTTTTTTTTTTTTTGAAACAAATACTGAGATCAGTGCAAATCTTTGTAAAAATGGCAGTCAATTTATCTGTATGTAAATTAAACATTTACAGCATATCTGAGCTTCTATAAATACCAGTCTCCAAGATACTAAAATTGCTACTATCTGTATCTAGATTTGAAAAGACGAAAAGTTAAGTTAATCTCATGGGGGGTTAAAATTATGACTCCAAGAAGTATATTTTGAACACAGAGCAGAAAGGCTGAGTACCCATAGATTCATTTATAATATAAAACTCTCTGTTATACTGTGGTATGTGTTGTTTTTATTTACTGTCCTTTGGATCTTGATGACTAGTTACAAATGTATGTATCACAGAAGCAAAAAAAGATTTAGGTTCCCACAATAAAATAAATCATAAATATATAACATCTTAAATCTTTTACTTCTATCATTTTACTTTCCTAAAATTTTCTTAATGAAATGTCTTTTTTCTATGCATAAGTATTCTTTTCCATCACATTTAATTCCATCTCAGAAGAAAAGAATTCTAGAAATCTTCAGTTTTACATTTCACCCACAAAATACTTTCAAGTACTAAGCAGATTTCTTTTACCTTTACTAAGGTGTATATAGAAATTTTAAACCTCTCCTTCCTTATTTTTTTTTACATTAATTAAGACTACCTGGGTATGTCATTGTCACAGTCCCAAAACAGTGCTACTTGGGTTATTTGAATATGCCATAAAGGAAAAAAAAAAAAAAAATGAACTTGTCCCTGTTGCAGGCCCTGAATGTAAAATATCAAATGCCAGATATTCTTCAACTGTTTTGCAAAAGGTACAGTGCAAGAGAGCTAATTAAAAGAATTTAGGAAACTTTTCAGTCACATTCTTATTTGCCTTCTCAGAAGCATTTGACACAGTGAATCCCACATTGCCTTTTTGAAACAGTTATGTCTCATGGCTTTTGTGAAACCTCAGTTTCCTTTGATGGATTCCTCTCCTCAATCTGGCTCCTAAATGTTAGTCTTTCAAGGCCTGTTCCCATGCCCTGTCTTTTTGCATTTTCTATATTCTCACCTTAGGCTCTTTCCTTAGCTTTAAATGTCAGCTATATCCTAAAATTTAGAGAAAAGGGTTAGGAAGGGATTTCTTGGAGAAAAAAGTATATTTTGCTAAGTCTTAAATCTTAAGGAGGAGTTAGATAGGCTATGGAATTGAAAGTGGAATTTGAGAAAAGGTGTAAACTACTGAGAGTGACAAAAAAGGTGCTAAGCCCTGAAACACATAGAAAATTCTTTGTTTTAAATACCAGCAGTACTCTAAATTTCTCAAATGTAAATATCAAGTTCAGACTCCTCTTAGCTCCATGGTCATCTATTGAGCTTTCAAGCTAACTATTCCTCTTGGATTCTCATAGATATTTAAGATTTATCTAGGTCTTCTTCATCTCAATAAGTGAATATCCATCCACACCCAGAACCTGGAAATCATAATAGAATCATCCTAAAACTTGAAAGTCTTTAAGTTCTGATTCATGAAGTACTAGCATTTCTTACAACAAATATAACTAAAATCTCTCCTAAAACAAGCTAAAATCATTTCTCACCTGGAATAAAAGAGTTTCCAGTATTTGTGCCCATTTCTATTTTATCCTATCCAAATTGTTCCTCATACATGAATTATACTGACATAATAATGGGAAAAACATATAATCATCTAAACAGAGGCTGAAAGAAAATGTAACAAAATCCAACAGGTATTCATGATAAAACTACCAGAAAAACAATGAGAGAAGGAAATTCATTCAACCTGTTAAAGAGTATCTATGAAAAAACTACAGCTAAAATCACACTTAATGAAGAAAGACTGAAATGCTTTTGTACTAAAATTAGAGCAAAGACAAAGACATTTGCATTCATAACTTGTAGTCAAGGTTTATATCAGTGCAATAAAGCAAAAAGGAAAGAAAATCATAGATTTGACAGGAAAAAAATATTTGCAGGTGACATGATCGTCTCTGGATGATATTCCAAAAAGTCATTAAAATGACACAAAATTATTAACTTAGTAAGATTGCAAAGTATAAGTTTGATACACATAGGTTAATTGTGTTTCTATATTGAAAGGTGACAATAAAAAATAAATTTTAAAATATTTAAATAACATTAAAAACACAAAATACTAAAGAATGAATTTAGCAACATATAAGTCCTGTGTGATAAAATACATGAAATTCTGCTATGAAATATTGAAGAAGACATAAATAAATAGTAAGTATACCAAGTTTATAAATTAGAAAATAATATTTTAAATATACACATTATCTTCAAATTGACCCAAAAAGTCAGCACATCAGTCAAAATCCCCATTGGTTTCATGCCTGTTTGTTTAAATTGAGGTATACTTGACAAAAGCATATTAGTTTCAGGTATAAATATAATTATTCAAACTTTGTATATATTGCAAGCTGATCACCACAATAAATCTAGTAAAGATCTAGTCACATACACAGTTACAAGCTTTTTTCTTGTGTTGAGAATGTTTAACATTTAATCTCAGCAATTTTTAAATATGCAAATTGTCATTAACAATCATCATCATGCTGTAATTTTTGCCTGCATGTCTTATATATTTGATAACTGGAAGTTTGTGTCTTGGAAGCCCTTTATCCATTTTGCCCACCCCTCATCCCCTGTCTCTGGCAACAACCAACCTTTAAATATGATTATTTTTTGGATTCCATATAAAAATGAGATAATACGATATGTCTTTCTCTGTCACTTAGCATCATGTCCTCAAAATCCATACCTGTTGCAAAGGGTAAGATTTTATTTTTTTATGTTCATATACAAATGATTGTATATATATACACACACATATATATATATATATATATATATAATCACATTTTCTTTATCCATTCATCCATAGATGGGCATCTAAGTTATTTACTTATGTTGACTGTTATAAATAATATTTCAGTGAACATGGGGGTGCAGACATCTTTTTGAGTTTGTGTTTTTATTTACTTTGGATAAATACCCAGAAGTGGAATTGCTGGATCACATGGTAGGCCTATTTTTAATTTTTTGAAAAGCCTCCATACAGTTTTCCATAGTGGCTGCACCAATTTACATTACTAACAATGGTGCACTGGGGTTACCATTTATTCACATCCTCCTCAACACTTATTACTTCTTGTCTTTGAGAACAGCCATTCTAAAAGGCATGAGGTGATATCTTATTGTGGTTTTGATTTGCATTTCCTTGAAGATTAGTGATGCTGAGCATATTTTCATGTGTCTGTTGGCCATCTGCATGTCTTCTTCAGGAAAAATGTCTATTCAGATCTTCTGCACATTTTAAAATCAGATTTTCTTTACTTTGAGTTATATGAGTTCTTTACATATTTTGGATACTAACTCATTATCAGAGATACTATCTGGAAATATTTTCTCCCATTGGTAGGTTGCTTTTTCATTTTGTTGATGATCTCCATTTCTGTGCAGAAGCTTTTTAGTTTGATATAGTCCTACTTGTTTTATTGTTGTTATTTCTGAGGTGTTTTGTTTTGTTTTTTTTCTTTGCTTTTAGTGTCAGAGACCAAAAAAAAAACATCATTACCATGGCAGTTGTCAGGGAGCTTACCACTCATGTTTTCTTCTAAGAGTTTTATGACATCATATTACCTTCAATTCTTTAATGTGTTGAGTTAATCTTTGTGTCTGGTGTAAGATATTGGTCCAGTTTCATTCTTTTGCATGTGGCTTTCTCTATAGGTTTTATGTTTTGTTTTGTTGTTGCTTCACTTTGTTTTTTGTCAGAATTGTCATACTGATTGTAAAGTTTATATAGAAAAGCAAAGAATCTGGACAGCCAAAACTATTTTGAAAATGAAGAACAAAATTTGAGGACTTCATTTTGAGACTTGAATGAAGCTACAATAGTTAACAGAAAGTGATATAGCTATGATAATAGACAAAGATCAAACATAGATGTGAAACATATGTCATTCTTGAAGAAACCCAGAAAGAAAAACCCTCTGCAACTTTTGTGATGTTATTTTTTGCTTCTGTTGTTGTTCTTTAAATAAGAGTGCCTAAAAGCATGAGTCATATAAGCCAAATAAATAATTTCAGCTTTATCAAAATTTTAACATTTTCTTTTGGAAAGAGACCCAAAAGAAAATGAAAATGCCCAGTACAAACTGGGAGATGATGTACGTACATGTGCGAGAAAAAGAAAACTTGGTATACAGAATAATAAACTCAGTAATAAAAAGATAATTAAGTCAATAAACATACCAAAATATTTGGGCAAACATTTCATACAGAAGGTATAAATATGATAAATGAGTACAGAAAAAGATGTTCAATTACAAGAATGTTCAATTGGCAATAATAAATTTAATTAAATGTAATACTAGCCATGAGAATGCCTAAAAATAAAAAAAATGGCAACATAAAGTGTTGTCAAAGATGTGGAGCAACTGGAACTTGTGCATTGGGGGTAGGGATGTAAAATTGTTACAGTCACTTTGAAAATTGTCAGTTTCTTATAAAGTTAAACAGATACAGTTAACTCTTGAACAACACAGCATGTATCCATGCTTCCATATGCAAGATTCAACCAATTGCGATCAGATAGTACTACAGTATTGTATTTATTATTGAAAAATATATGCATATAAGTGGACCCACACGGTTCAAACCCATATTGTTCAAGGGGGTCACTGTTCTTACCATATGACGCAGAATTCTACTTTGAGTTACTTACTGAAGGGAAATGAAAACATTTACACAAAATTACTTGTGTGAGAATGTTCATAACATCTTTATTTACAATAGGTGAAAAGGGAAAAAATAAACTACTTTCGTTAGTGGTCAATGGATAAGGAACTAAGGTATATTAAAACAATGGAAAATTGTTCAACAATAAAAAAAAGTTACTGATACACAAAATATTGTGAATATATTTCAAAATATGCTGAGAGAAAAAAGACAAAGAAGTACATACTAAATGATTCCATTTGAATTAATTCTAGAATAGGTAAAACTAAACTATATTTCTTAAGGCAGATCAATAGTTGCCTGAGGCTGAAAAGGAACAGAAAATTGGGGGGGGGGATGGGGTGGATAATAGAAATATTCTGTTATTTTATTGTGGAAATGGTGGTTATACAGAAGTATATAATTGTCAAAAACCATTGTGTTGTACACCTAAACTGGGGTCTTTTGTTGTATGTTAGGGAGCAGTGTTACTCTAAAAATTATAAGTGAGAAAAAGGGAGAGGGAACTAAGCTTTCTGATTTGCAAATGATATAGCTACCAATTATTAAGTACTTAACACATGCCAGGCCCCTGTCTTAACACTTTAAATGTACTGTCCCACTTAATCTTCACAGTATCTTCACAGAAACTATTACTATCCTTGTCTTAGAGCTGAGGGAAGTAAGTTTTAGGGAGCAAAACAGCCAATTTTTTCTTGGTTTAAACACTCAAGGATTACTTAGTATTTTTTTAAAGTTTCTAGAAAACTAGATAATTTCCTGTTCCTACCTTTTAAATTGCTTTTTCTTGGCATTGAGAGTTAGTCTAGTTCCTGTGGAGTGAAACCTTGAAAATCAATACACTTGTTTAACAGTTTGCAATCTCTGGAATTCACATTGAGGCTTTCTTCATATATAAAAAATAATGACTTCAACTATTATCAAATTAAAATAAAACCAAACAATGGAAAAAGTAGTCTAATTTTGAATGCATATTATATATAAATATCTATGCTATGTATATGCAGTTTCATTCAAAAGACTAGGTAATTTTTCCATATTTAAATTTTCTTTCTTAGGGACACATTGAAAAAAAAGTTATTTTAATGCACTGATAATATTCTGAAGTCTGAGGATAGGGAGGTTAATAAGATCGGCATTAAAGCTCATATTTTGCTAAAAGGTTAGCATTTTGGTGGCAGCACTTTTAGATTTTACACAGAAAATATGTTATCAAAAAGGAAGTTTCCAGAGGAATTTTTTGACAGTTTTTAGTTGTGCCTTTATTCACCTTAGCTCATTAAAAATGTACTTGTTTTAAAGATCCTATAAACAGAGTGACCACCCACTAATGTGGGATGTAAGTATGTCACCCCTCTCAGCATAGTATTTTTGTCTTTAAAAAGCAAAGTTTCTTACAGGAATCTTATTGATTACACAGTAGTTACAAGAATTTCAGATATAATGATGTATACAATCTAAACAAGACAGCCTAATTAAGAACTTACATAAGGTAAAATATACATATTAAAATTTAGCCAGGTGTACAGTGCATTCATGGGGAAGAATAGCTGATTGGGGTTGAGGGCCCATATGCAGTAATATTGTTTTTTCTTCCTCACTTACAGTAAATAACTGCCACTAACAGATACAAGTTTTCAACACACATCTAAATACACAAGGGTAAATTGTGATCTGCTACATGTACAGTCTCAAGTGGGTCTGTGATCCTTCTGGGATAGCTCTCACAAAAATAGTACATAGTGAACCCCATGCAAGTAGTAGAAAGCACTGGTTATTTATTCTAGTTGGACTTTGAAAGTGTCTAACGTTTGACATTATTATTTGTGAAGAACATTTCCTTTTGCTATTTTCAAAACTGATATGTAGATGAAGTGGGGGAATTTTGATGATTGCTTGACTTAATGGTGAACTGAAATACTCTTAAAAGTGCTTTTAAATAACATTTTAATCCCACACTTAACATAAAACATGGATCATCTACAGCTTTAAGCCAAAAGGTAGAAGTGTATCTGAATTTTAATGCGTTTAGTTTCAGTATCCTGTAGTTTTCTACCTTTGTCCCAAAGAATGAAACCCATGTAACTGATTGTTTATTTACAAAGCAGACACTATTTTGAGCTCTTCAGATAATATTCAAAGCGAAAAATGTCATTCTCTTTCTCTAGGCTTTTTGAGAAACTTGAACAAAACTATAAATTATTCAAGGTTCCTGTTGAGCAGTGGTGTTTTTCTGTGTTACTGTCTAGAGAACAAACCAAATGAAAACTTCATAACAGGACCGCTGACTTGAAACATGCTTATTAGCAATCAGGAACTCTGGACAGAAGTTCTGTTTTCTTATTTCCTATACATCCCCATCCACCCTGCTTTTTGTCAACTATTGTGGCAAATGTGTTGGGGGTTGGGGGGTGGTTATGCCTGACAACTTATGCTTAAAGATCATCTTAAGGAAATACCTCTAATTGAGTAGAAACACTTCTATAAACAGTTGGCAGTTTCTGTGAACCTAGAGAGGACTTAATATCTCTCTGAATGGTCAAATTATAAGCTTCTTTTGGGGAAAAATATTAAAATAACTTAAAGTTCTATTTAATTGGCAACTTAGAATGCAAAGTATTTTATTTTTAAACTTCTAAATTTGAAAACCAGACAGGCTTTGCTAAGTAATAAAGTTTCCCAAAGCTGAATGTACTCATTTGGAGCTCAGTTTGTATACTTGAAGTACAAACAAACAAACAAACAAAAAACAAACAAACAAAACTTCTTAAAATTCCTAGGCAGGAACACTACTGTTTTGATGATCTATGATTAGATGAGCTGATCAATCAGTTTGTAACATCCCTTTTGTATTCCTTGGTAAGGGTTTGAAAAATTCTAGAACAGATGCATTTTGGGGGGGGTTTATTTGTTTGCTTTTTTTTTAGTTGTACACAGACAGTTTCATTCCAAAAGTCTCCTGAGAGGCATGTGCCATATACAGGAATCCATCTTCATCCTTCTTGCTTTCATACACTTCACAAATCGTTATGGACACACTCACTAACAAGAAGAAGTCTTGATTATTGTTGAGTTGTAAGCGCCTTCTAATTATCTTGATGAGCTCTCTTATATAGACATGATCAGGCACCAGGAACTTTGTTTTATCCAGGACCGGAAGCTGCTTCTCACCTTTGTAGCGTTCTATTATTACCGGGATTTGGCAGGATGCTGCTTTGGGATAAGTCATACATCTACTTTTTGTTCGAAGGCTCGGCGCTCTTTGAGGGTTTTCCCCGAAGCCATGGCACAGCAGGCTAAGGGGGGGCGGAGAGGTGGAGGGTCCAGGCGGCTCCATGCGGTGGCTGCAACTGTGGCGACAGCGACTGCTTTTGTCCAGAGGGAATATTTGATCTTCCTTGGACCTATTTCCTTTGTGTATAGAAGAAAATCAAAATGCCATTTTTCAGTAGTGCCCTCAATGTCTTCTGAAGGTCCCTTTCTCCTGCATCTTACATACTCTTTCACAATTAGTATTTATTAAAAGCAGACAACAAGCATGTAAATGAAAATAAGTTTGATAGGTACATAATATTTGTAAAAAATAATAATAATAATTACATATCCCTTTTCCAGAGCTTATCTCCCTACCAGAAGTTCCATATGCCAATTTCAGAATGTCTCATCACAAGCAATGAATTTCAGAGAACAACATCATGTTTTTTAACTTTATGGTATCAGTTTTCTCCCTACACAATTAGGTAGAATATGTTCCTAGATAACTTATTCAAAGAAAAAATGTATATGTAAAGATATACACACACATAAACACATATATACATACACTACATATATATGCCTATATTTATACTTTATGTTCTATAGTAATATTCTAAATAACAAAAGTATAGCATGAGAAATAATCAAGATTGTTCCTTGAAGTTCACTATATCATATCTAACAAGTAAAATTTTATCACAGTGAATGCTGTATTTCTAAGAAATAAGAGCACTTCATACAGAGACTCATGAAAAAAATGGTAAAAAAAATATATTCTTCATAGTGTAAATGAGTTTTCTACAAACAAAAATTTTGAACATTTTCTTTTCCTGCATTGCTTGACCATGTAGCCTGCCTTGTGATTAAACAATAGCCATGGGCCTCTGTTCAGACACACAAGTGAAAAGACAATCACAGAAAAAAAATAAACAAGTAGCCACCTAAGATGCTGATAGATTCTCTTTCTCTGCTGAAAGAGTAGAGAATATTGCTGACTTTTTTTACACAGACATCAAAGCACAATTTTTCTTTGTCTTTATTTTCTCTAAAACAAGGATGACAACCAAAATTCAATATTCATCTGAACATCCACATTTTCTGGTAATTACAGGAAAGCTGAATTCTACAAGTTTTGACAGTCAGAGAGGAAAAATAAGCAAGTGTGACATGGTGTAAACTATGTGTGCATGTGTGTGTGTGTGTGAAATCTGACAAATTCAATAAAATTTATTGAATGTGTACTATGTTTAAGACATTGAGGTAGGGCCTGGGGAGAGAGAGAGAAGATTGACTTTGTTCATGCCTTCATGCAGCTTACAGTCTACTCCCCAAAGTGCTAGATTGTTTTTATTTATTCATAAATACACTCGTGAGTAACATCTATGATTCATGCTAACTTCTGAGAATAGAGTGATATTAGGTGAGGTCTTCAAAGATGAATAAACATGTAACTAATTACAGTGTTCAGTACTATGGTATGAGTGATGTGTAATGATGGAGGATAAACTAGCATGCCATGAGAGATTATAAAAAGGACACTACTGTGCAATTCCCTTTGGAGGCCAGAATCAGTACAAGCTCCTTTAGATTTGTAAAGAAGATTGATAATCTAGCAAAATAATTGGGCTAGAGATAAATTTATGATAATGTGTCTTTAGTGAGATATCTCCCTCAACTTACAGTGGGGTTATATCTCAATAAACCCATCATAAATTAAAAATATGGTAAGTCTAAAATGCATTTTTATACACCTAATTTAAATGCACTTGCTCATGTTACTCTAGATGTTGAAGAGACATCTATTTTACAAAGTGAGCAGGGTGACAGATGGGATAGATGGGAAAGGAGCAATGCAATTAGGTTCCAGGGAAGAAAAATGGCATACAAGAACAAAACCCTCAATGATGCCAATGATAATGCTAACATTTGGTATTACACAGGAAGAGTAATAATAAATTTCAGTAGTTTTACCTTTCAAATGACTCTTCTTTTTATTGAACTGTCAGTGACAAATGGAGGGGATTGTTCCAGGTCTACAATGAGGAAAGGTTGGAGTAAATTTCCTCCAGCCCCAGATTGGATTTCAATTCTCATTTGAAAAAATAAAAGGACTGAGCTCATTTGGAGATGGTCAGGAAAAAAATGTGACTAACATTTTTCCTCCTTAAAGTAGTTACTGAGCATTTGGACTACAGAGAAGCTCATTAGCTCAACTCATTACAGCTCAACTCTGCATCAAACTGGTAAAAACAATGCACCTTTGAGAGTGAACACCAGTGTTTCCCTACACATTCTTTTAAAAGAATATTTTTTGATTGCAAGTTATTGCAAATGCTGTGCTATTTTAGGATTGTGAATGTGTATACAACAGGAATGTGCACCACACACAAATGCATAGAGGATTCATATTTAGATGGTCAAGTGTGAAAAGGTAGGTTAAAAAGAAACACTATAAGATCACATCAGAGGTCCTTGAAAGAAAGAGAAGAAAGAGAACATCAAAATGTTCACTAAAACATCTTCTAGTGATACATAGAAGAATGCACTATTCAGCCCTGACCCAGTTTCATGTATATGCAACAAAAGCAGCTTTTGTCTCTCAAAAAATGGCTCAGTGAGATTCCAAATTTAATATGAAGACCAATCTAAGTAAGCAAATTAAGTTTATCTATTACTAAGTGGTCTGCCATTCAGTTTACGAAAATCAAACCCAGCAGTGGATTCAACAATTAAGAGTCACCTTAATCCATGCCACTTAAGTGCATTACAGATATTAATGCTGATGATCATTTTGTGAATTTCACACACACACACACACACACACACACACACAAACACTAAAGTAAGGATGAGAGCCAGAGAGAGAGAGGGAGAGAGAGAGAATGAGAGAGAATAAGAGTTAGGGAATTAATATAGATAAAATTAAGTGATTTAAACCTTCTTTCCTCAGTCTTTATTGCTTATTTCACAACTCTGGCACATATATATTGAATTTTTAGACTTCCAGTCAGCCCAACTTCTCTCAATCACTTTATCAAAAGTTGTCCTCCCAAAAGCTCTGGGATAATACATTTACAAGTTAGAAAGAATATAAATCCACATGTCACCTTTCCCAGGGGATAGGTACTTCATCACAGAAGACTTTGAACCTCATGAGATAAATTATTGGCACCAGCTGAGGGAGACTAAGGGGAAAAAGAAATCAAAGCAGGTATTAAATGCCAAGTAATTCCTTACATTTAAAATAGAAAACTATGCATGGCTGGTAAATGGAGTGCAGGTCACCTTTACAGTCCATAAACATCTGTAAATCTCATTTAACAATTATGTATATAATAGTACTCAAGGTGGTTTGGAGAGAGTAAGAAGGCATAAGACATAATCATTTTCTTTTAAATGTGACTGGACAATCAGATAGGCATAAAATATTTTAAATCCCTAAGGAATGCATGACAATGAACTATTGATTTATTACTGAATTTCTTTCCTTAGTTTACACATGAGATTTTCTATGTGATAGAATATCTAATGTTTTAATGTTTACACATGTAAGAACTTATGAAATATTTTTTGACATACTATGTTAAAAGCGAAAAAATTCTTGATGATTATGGTAATAAAATAATGATTTTATCTAGTAGCATTTGATAGCCTCAAGTAATGTGATGACTCACAATGTGAACAAATAAAAAAGAAAAGAAAGTGTTCCTTTAATGGAAAATGACAGATTAAACACTTTGTATTATGAAATCACAGGCATAAACAACCCAGTCACTTTTTATTTTGTAGCATTGTAGGAAGGCTTCTGTAAAGCATTGTGAGTAAAAAAAATGCACCTAAAGAACAAGATTGTAATTTAAACTTTAGAACTTATTAAATATAAGGTCTTTGAGCTTTAGCTCCTCAAATATAAAATTGGTAAGCATTATTACAGTTAGAAGAAATTAAGATAATCTATGCTAAACTGCTTCATTTTTTAAATTTAATTTTAAGTACATGCTTAGTTATTAGAAATGTATTTGTAACACAAAATGTGCTTTTGAAAATGATTTTGTTTTGGCTATGAGATTATTTTAATGTTAACTTTTGACATATGGCAGAAGACATATATCAAATCTCCTGAATGTTTGAATTTTAATGGAAAAGTGAAGAAACATAAAGCTTTGTTTTTAATAGGAATTACAAATCACATTCAGGGGCCAGATCTTACCTCTTACCTCTTGAATTCTTCTCCTAAAGCTCTCACTATGTCATCCAGATTAGAAAGGATGAAGAATGAATGTGTCTTAGGAACTCTCTGAATATTTCCTCTAGCCAATAATTATATGAGCTTTGATGCTGTTGGTGTTGGTGTTAGTAGAGTGTGCATATATGCAAGTGTACAGGATGGGAAAGTCTGTAAAGGATGGGGACCCTGGATTTATGGTCCTTGTTTTCCCCTTCTGAATTCTATGATGTCAGGGACTTATGTGAGTGGGTCAAGACTGAAAAGTCCTCTTGCAAATAACTACACATTCCATATCCTCATCATTTCCCAAAATGCACAGCAGAACAAGTTATCTTTCCAAAAAATCTTCAAGAACATTTGTGATATGTGTGTCTCTTAGGTAGTAATGATTTATTGCTCTATTCCCACATTTTACACATTTATTTTCTCCAATAGTCAAAGTGTGTGGAAGAGTGAACACAATTTGAATTTCTATCTTGTGCTCCAAGAATCTGACATTAATCAAAGCACAGTGCAATTCAAATTAGACTCTAGTATGCTCCTAACATCTGATTAACCCTCAAAATCTCAGTGTCACATACTATTGAACTTTTAAAATTGTGTCACTCTATTTGAGAACTCCAAAGCTTTCATACTCTTTATTTTAGCTAAAACAAGGTGGCAGGTTTGACCCTAAGGGGTCTGTAGCCTTCAAGAATATACTATGGGGAAGAACAGGGAACCAATAACAATAATTTCCCTGCTAGGCTGACATCTTGGACTTGGGCATGACCAAAGGTCCCTGGAAAATCTCATGGATGCAAGTCATGGAGAGCCTCAAAGCATCTCATCTATCCTACATGGCAGTGGGTTAAAAATAACCCCAAGAGAAAGAACAAGGACTAGGCTTATTTGGGCTGGGCCTAGATGAGACCATCAGAACTGGTCGTCCAAGGCACTAAAAGATTAATTTGTTTTTCTTTGTTTAAGGAAAGCATTCTAAGACATAAGGCCAGGGAAGGAGTTCTACTTGTCAATAGTTAAGGATGATCCTACCTGGTGGAAAACTTCTTCAAAGTTCAGATAAGTCTGTAAATGGGGTAAGAAAACTATCACTTCTCATGCAAATCAACATCAGGTAGGAAGAAGGCTCTCCTGTCCCAGACAGCTATAAGCAATAGTATTCATAGCAACACTGAGTATTTTGGAAATATGAAGGATGGTCCCAGTCTGCACTAGGCCATGAAAGATCTCAATAGCTTTGTATATAAAAAGGAGATTTTTTTTTCTCCTGCCTTGAATTGCATTACTCAAAATAAGTAAGAAAAAATCTAGCAGAAAATGAAGAAAAGTATGTCTAAAACAAGGACTTAAATCGTTCTCTGATGATATGAAGAGTTAGAAGTTGAAACCCCTTCTCTTTCTCTGTTTATTCAGGAAAACATATAACACAAACCAAAATGTATGGGTATCTGTGCTATACTTCTATGTGAGTATATGAAAAATTCTCTCTCACACACAGTAGTTTAGCTTGATAATTTGTTAGGGCAAAAATAAAAGGATATCCATAAATACAATGCAGAGAACAAGAATTCAACAGAGACAGGAAGTCTGAGAAAAAAGTAGTCCCTGAAAATTCTAGAGGTCTTCTGGGATTCTGGAAAATGTTTTTTTTTTTTTTTGTTTTTGTTTTTGTTTTTTTTTTTTAAAGCAAAGCAGAGAAAGGGAAGTTCCAGTCACACTTACTAAGATCTCAAGGGACAGAAAAATAAATTCTGTAAAATGAGTAAATTCTATTAATAACCAGATTTCAAGTGTATCTCCCTGGCCCTCCTTAGTTTCTAATTTAGCATTCAAGTTTCTTTTAGCATACAAATTAAGTTTGTTAGATAAAATACAAGAAACCTGGTTGCATTTGAATTTCAGATTTTAAAAAAATGACTTTTTAAATATAAGTATGTCCCGAAAAATACATGGAGCATACTTATACTGAAGAGAACTATTCATTGTTTATCTGAAATTCAAATTTAACTCTGTGTCCTGTGTTTTATTTGCTAGATCTGGCAACTGTAATACAGATACAATTGTCTTCTTATTTAGCTAAGCTTAATGTTTGCTTGTTCAATTTGTTTCATCACTTAGTCTGACTCACCTCCTACCTCTTCTACCAGAGTCCCTTTCATCTTATCTATCAACTTGATGCTAATATATCTATGAGTGAATTACACTCATTAAATGTGATTGTCATTTAATGCAATAGTTAACTTGGAGATAGCTTATGCTCTGGTCAACTGCATATATATGGTCCCCCTTCATCACAGAATAAATTTTTTGCCATGAAATATTTCTCTGAGATCCAGAGATGAAACTAGACATTCCAACTATGCTAGTTATGGTGAATACCATTTTACTTCATGTTTTCATTTAATAAGTGCACCATAGACCAAGCACTATCCTAGGTAATGAGAATAAAAAGCAGAGGAATAAAACAAGATTCTTGTTCTTAAAGGTCTCACATTGCATTTGGGAAAAAGATGAGTAAATAAGTAATTACAATATTAATTGCAATGATAGAGGTTTCTATAAGAAGTGGCAGCTAACTTAAGATGTCCGAAGTTGTCCTTTCTAAGACTGTGATTGTGGAAGATGATTAAGAGAAATTCACCAAAAAAAAAAAGTTCCCTTTCCAAGGTGGAGTAGGATGAGTCAAGGACAAGAAAATGTAAAAAAGTTTCTAATATATAAAAGCAGTTCAATATTTCTAGACTGGTAAAAGGCATGTAACTAATAAAATAATCTGGGTGATAATCCTGAAAATAATTTATACCAATTTCTAAACATTTTGGCCTTTATTTTTATAAAAGTTGGCAACAGTTAGTATCATTTAAGCAATAGTTTACATTATTAAGTATTCTATGTGGGTCAAAGAGATAACTCTAGCAGTTAAGTTAGAAGACAGTGATTAGAGGGCAAAGAAACTTGAGGGAGGGATTTGTATAAACATACTGTTTCATAGTGTGAACCTGGAGGAAACTAGGGCATAAACTAAGTCAGAAAGAATAAGTAGGTCTGAGGAAGGTGAGAAATTGAAGAGATACTTAATTGGCTGCATTAATTAAATTTACAGATTAGTAAATGAAATGATAGGGAGAAGCTAAGAAGAAGATAAGAGCCTTAGATAATTCCATTGTTTTGGGGGTCAATCGTAAATCCATCTAATAGGGTTAGGACAAAAGATGAGCAACCTGAATTGGGAGATTGGAGCAACCTGACACTTATACACTATTCATACCATGGATAAAATAGATAACTAATGAGAATATAATGTATAGTACAGGGAACTCTACTTAATGCACTGTGGTGACCTGAAAGGGAAGGAAATCCAAAGGAGAGGGGATATATGTACATGCATGGATGACTCATTTTGCTGTACAGTAGAAACTAACACAACATTGTAAAGCAACTATACTCCAATAAAAATTAATTTAAAAAATAGAAGATTCACTTCATTGATGACTTATTCACAGGCCCAGGGCTGTGGTGTGACAAGTACAGGCACAAAATTTCAAATCTGTTTATTTCTCTTGCTTGGCCTTCATAATGAATAACCAATGCAGTATTTCTGACTATTTACTCATATACTTTTTGCCCAAATCCATTGACACTAATTTATTGCTGGGAAGGAATTTTGTTAAATTTATCTTTTATTTCAATTCTATATATACACATGTATTCTATATATTTATGTATATAGAATTATATACGTATAGAATTATATATATATAAACACACATATATATGTAAAATCCTAACAAGATTTTCTGTAGAACTTGACAAATGACTTTAAAATTGATATAAACATCATTAGCCCAACCATAAGCAATATACTCCTAATGAATAATAATGAGGTGGGAAGAATTGCAGTATTAAGTATTAATACTTACCACAATACCACAGTAAGTTTACATTGGTGCTTGAATAAACAGATAGGTCAATGGAGCCAAATAGAGAGCTATATATGAAAACATATATATGAAAACCTGACTCAATACTGAGTGGGCATCTGCGCTTATTGAAAAAGTACTGATTATTCAACCAGTAGTGCTGATACACTTGATGATCCCTATGGAAAACACAAATTGAAGCCTACCTCACACAATACAAATAATAATAATAATAATAAATTCAGGTAGCATAAATACTTAAGCATTAAATACAATGCTACAAATCTCTTAGAAACCAATAATCTCCAATAAAGGAGATTATCTCTGATTTTGTGGTAGGCAGTATTTCTTTAGGAAGACACAAAAAAACTTGTTTATCTGAAGACTCTAAACTGAGAGCAAAAAGAAAAACTACAAAATGACCACAACCCAAATAACTGATAATGGATCAATATCAAGTTACATAAACAAGTGAGTCTTACAATCAGTAACAAAAGTATTATCAACACCATAAATTAAGTAGACCAATGAAAAGTATAAACAATAAGAAAAAGTTATATTTTCCTGAATAGCAGAAATTAAAATGTGTGAGAGGATCAAGTATTACATGTACATGCATTACGACTATTCATATAACTGCTTTTTAGATTGTGACTTGGTGAATAATTTCTGAAAATATTTTGGCAATCTGTAGTAAAGCCTCCCACACACAGACTCTATGATCTGATAATTCCATTTTAAGATACATGCTCTGAAGAAATCTTATACTTGTGTACCAGGAGACATGCACAATAAAGCTCAAAGTAGCAATGTTCATAATATCATTTTTTTTAATCTAGGAAAAAGTTACTAGTAAAATGGATAGATAAACTGCAGGATATGAATTGAATCAAATACAGAGTAGTGAAAATAAATGAAATTACAGTTGCACAAAATCATAAGGGATACATGCTAAAATAGTATTTAACAAAGAAGTTAATGAAAATACATGTTATATTGCTCAATTTGCATGCAGTGCAAAAGAGATGAAGATATAAGATCACAATTATCTTGAGAAAGAAAGAGTAAAATCATGAGACCATTCAATGTACAGGCAATGTTTTATTATCTTTAAACTAAGTAACACACTCGTGAATGTTCATTTTACTTTTCAAACTTTTCAACTGTTTTTGTAGTATATGTATTGTTTTTATAATGCTTCTTTCTGTAAATACAATAATAGTTGCCTCAGTTGCCATGTTGGTAATGTCTTGGATGGATATCTTGGCACTCATCATGATATTTTTCTGGAAAGTCTGTCTGATAGTTGTTATCACACATTTCAGTTCCATTTGTTGCTGGCTTCCTTTATTGTGAATGACCAAAAAATTATGTGACCATCTTTAGAAATATTTTGAATTGTTTACGAGTTGTATCACTTTCTGATCATAGATGTCTCTTGTTTTACCTGCTGTTGTCAATGCTATCTGAATGCCTTCTTTATCAGTGCCCAACTGCATGCTAGTTATTGACTGGCAAAAGATTTGTGATTTGCATTATTGAGCTCATAAAGGTATCCTTTTTCCCTAAAAGCTGACATATCTCTCTAGGCAGACACATTTGTTGGTATCTACCTACCAATTGTATGCTGTCTAGCTTTTACTTTTATTTCATCAAAACGTCTTGTCTTTTTGCATACTTGACTCCGACATCAAGAGTAATCATGAAATTCCTTTCATTTCAGCTAGTTTTGTTAAAATTATTTGAGGTGGTCTGAACCTAGAGACTGTTTCCAATCCTTAAAAGAGTTTTGCTTCAAAAATGTCATACACATAGCCTCTTAAATAGCTCCCTCCACAAGAGGTCAGACAGCAGTATCAAGCAGTATAGGCAGTATTTGCTTGTGTGGAACTGAAAACCACAGCCACAGAAAGATAGAGAAAATGAAAGATCAGAGGACTTTGTACCAGATGAAGGGATAAGATAAAAACCCAGAAAAACAACTAAATGAAGAGGAGATAGGCACCCTTCCAGAAAAAGATTTCAGAATAATGATGGTAAATATGATCCAGGTCTTTCAAAAATGACTGCATGCAAAGATTGAAAAAAATGTAGGAAATGTTTAACAAAGACCTAGAAGAATTAAAGAACAAACAAACAGGGATAAGCAACACAATAACTGACAAGAAAGATACACTAGAAGGAACCAATAGAAGATTAACTGAAGCAGGAGCAAATAAGTGACCTGGAAGACAGAATGCTGAAAATCACTGATGTGGAAAAGAATAAGGGAAAAATAAAAATAAATGAAGACATCCTAAGAGACCTCTGGGACAATGTTAAACACACCAACATTCACATTATAGGGGTACCAGAAGGCGAAGAGAGAGGGAAAGGGCCCGAGAAAATATTGGAAGAGATTATACTCAAAACTTCTCTAACATGGGAAAGGAAATAGCTATCCAAGTCCAGGAAGTGCAGAGAGTCCCAGGCAGGATAAATCCAAGGAGAAACACGCCAAGACATATAGTAGTTAAATTGACAAAAATTAAAGACAGAGAAAAGTTATTAAAAGCAACAAGGGAAAAATGACAAATAACATACAAGGGCTCCCATAAGGTTAACAGCTGATGTCTCAGCAGAAATTCTGCAAGCCAGAAGGGATTGGAGTGATATATTTCCAGTGATGACAGGGAAGAACCTACAACCAAGAATACTCTACCCAGCAAGGATTTCATTCAGATTTGATGGAGCAATCAAAAGCTTTACAGACAAGCAACAGCTAAGAGAATTCAACACCACCAAACCAGCCTTACAACAAATGCTAAAAGAAATTCTCTAAGTGGGAAACACAAGAGAAAAAAAGGACCTACAAAAACAAAGACAAAAAACAATCAAGAAAATGGTAATAGGAATATACATATTGATAATTACCTTGAATGTACAAGGACAAAATGCTCCAACCAAAAGACACAGACTGGCTGAAAGGATACAAAAACAAGACCTATATATATGCTGTCTACAAAAGACCCACTTCAGACCCAGAGACACATACAGACTGTAAGCGAGGGGATGGAAAAAGATGTTCCATGAAAATGGGAATGAAAAGAAACCTGGAGTAGCGATACTTGTGTCAGGTAAAATAGACTTTAAAATAAAAAATGTTACAAGAGACAATAAAGGACATTAGGTTATTGATTTAAGATCTTTCTTCCTGCTTAATGCAGGCATACACAGCTATTCCAGTCTTTTTTGAGTAGGCTACAATGACAGAAATAAAATAAAATATTTCAAGAACTTTAAAAGAAAATCTTTAAGAAATATTCTTCAAAGAACCCTGTGCAATATTAATCTGTTTTAAGATATTTCAAAAAGTTGTTTTTTTCTGCTTGTATTTTCTAGTGATATCATTTTGATTCACTTTTAATATTCATGAAGTTATTTTGAAATAAAAATTTAGATTGTTCCAAAAGCACATGAGGAATATATTATCTTTCTTCTCCTCCTCCTCCTTTTCAATCATAATCTTTGTCATTATTATTACACATTTAGTCAAAGTGTCAAAATATATAGCCCCTTTGGACTAGCCATGTTGTAGCAATTTATCAAACTATGTGAATGAAATCAAGGCATAGATGTGCAAGTCACAGAAGTTACAGTTTGAATGGATTGAATTGTCATTGCATGATGGTCTTGAGAAATAACATACAGGAAGGGATGAGATTTTGATGTTGAAGAATGCCAAGTTAGGGACTAAGTGGCTAAGAAGGTGAACCATATTCTAGGATGTCATTCAAGATAAACTTGAATATATTTATATTTGAAACCATAAGTTGTTCCATAAACTATTCATCTCTGTTAAAATTTTTCATGGTTTACTAAAGCTCTGATGAACTTTTCTGAAGAAACAAGTATGATGCCATATTGCAAAAAGGCCTTTGTGGCTCTGTGAGTGATTAGCCATTTGACCCCATATAAAAGTAAATTATCAAATTAATGAATGCCTAGTTGTTCTGTTCTATGGCTTCACTCACTCATCTTTTCTTTGTTTCCTTTTTCTTTGTCAGTGACCATTTATTTTCCTAATCATTTAGTGAGTGAAATTTATAGGAGATTTATGACTCAATGAAAAAGTCAGCTATTCTTAGTTATCATCTATGTTCAAAGAACTCTACCTATGTTTTCAAGATTAATGGCCTGATTCCCAGTTTAGATTACTTAAGAGAGACAGATGGTGTCACCACCCAGAAATCTGATATTTGATAGGCATGCTAAGTCAGAAAAGCCATCAACATTATTTTATCACCTTCCTCATTCATGGTCACTCACTCACCTCTGATATTAAAGAGCCAATGGATTTTGTCCTGTGTTTATATCACTGAACATTTTTTGCTAATTGGGGAGGGAAAATAGATGCATATTTTAAATCTGAAAGTCTCATTAATTCTAAATTTTCTACTTGTCCTTATATTTCTGCTTGTAAAAAGCCAATTATTTTCTTACTAATCTCTTTCTTGTAGAAGCATATCAAATGCAGTAATGAGAACCAACACATTCTAACATTTTTTCAAAAATCTCTCTGTCCAAGGCTGTGATTGTTTTAGACATTATTTTTATCTTTCAAGTTATTACAGTTTTATCAGCCTCGTACAACATATATCTCAATGCTCAGTCCAAATCTAGTGATACATATTTTATATCATCATACAAACTTCTGTGTTATTTAGGTTTTCTGGGACTACAGTCAATCCAAATACCAGGGACTTAAAATAACAAATATTTATTTTTTGGTCAGTCTAGATGAGGGCTGTTGCTCAGCTGGGATCCACTCATCTTCTTATTTTAGAAAAAGGGCTTACTGAGTAGTCACTACCCAGGACATGATGTTCTTATGATTAAGAGCAAGGGGAAGAGAATTGAATGAATATAACACAAATGTATTTAATTACTCTGCTGAGACATGGCATATTATCATTTCTGCTCCATTTGATTAGCCAGAGCAAGTCACTTGATCAAGCCTAAATTGATGGGTAGGAATGAATATTCCACCTACAGGAAAGCATAGCAACAGAGGGAAGGAATTTATAAATGTGAGCAACCAAAACAATCTACCACAATGTGCAATGTAAACCATTTCATTAAAGGGCAGAAACTAAGTGTCTAATAAAGATAGACACATCATCATTACATTGTTTTATTTATTGGTACAAATGTGGTATGCATACCAAATTTTCAACACACAGTAACCTTCTGTGTATTATGTGTACATTATCAGTGAAATAAGTTAGCATTTAATAAAACATGTTTTAGAATGGCTTTATTAATCAATCTTAAGTACCTATTTTTAATCTTAAGCATCTTTTTCTATAAATGAATTTATCTTTAAAGGTGTGGATCATAAGAAATAATATCTGTATTTTTAAATTTAAAGAATAGCACTCTGGTGGCTGTTGGTAATACTTCATTTAGAGAGAATGCAATAGAAAGAAGACAGTAATAACTTTAGGGTTTTACATAAGGAATTGGCACCTCTTCCCTTAAATACATCAGTAGTCCTGAAGTTATATTTGTATTTGAGAGATAAGCCAAATGACATTACTCTGACCTATAATGGGTTGTATTTTTAGAAAGATAAAATAACCAACACTTGCATTTTTATATCTGTGATATGAACCAATATCCCCATGAAATTGGATGGGCACTAACCTTCTGTAAAAAATGATTAGTGCTATGTTCTAAGATTAAAAAATAATAAAATATGAAAACATTTGAAGAAAAAGATTTCCTTCTTCTAAGCTGTGAATTAAATTTCTTTGAAAAATGTTGAAAGCCACACATTTATCATGGAAGACAAAAAACTAACTTGTATTATTTTTTTGTTTTGAACTTGTAAGTATAGTGCTAAAAAACATTACACATTTCCCCCGAAAACAATTTACTCCCTAGCACTTTATTCCAACCCCTTTCATTTTTATGTACAAAAAGAGCAATAAGATAGAGGCTGAATGTGCCAACAGTGACGTCAACTACACAGCAATAAAGCCTATGGGTTGATTTAGACGTATAGCTGACATACAAGTCAGTGCATTCTAAGGACTGTTGAAACCCAAATCAAATCTGACTTTTCTGAAGCAGCATGTTCCTCTGCTTGAGATATTAAACCTTACAGCATCTCATCATTTCCAAAAAGAATATTTGGAGAGAAGTATTCTTGAACTTCAATAATGAATATATGCTCAGAAATTTTAATATGAAATTTCTAATCCTTAGCTGTCACTATATGAATATACACTGTATAATTTAAAAATTTTACTCTCTTCAAAAATATTAATGGATGCTATGTTGGTAAATACAATACATATATGTATTAAAAATTAAAGAAGCCTATCTCTACCAATTCAACGCTACTCCTCTCTTCTATTGTTGTAGAAGATAATCACAACAAAAATGAGAAATGATGCCATAGCCATTATGATTTTAGAAACTCTCATGTTTAGAATTTATTTGGTTTATTGGCTTATGCAGAAAAATTACTTGAAAAATGCAAAGAAACAATGCTGCAAATTAAGATTATGCAAAGTTTTCCCTAGACTCAATAAAATTGGTTGTTTAATAAAATTACAAATAATATGGCAGTATGTTTTATATATCGGCTTATTCCTTAAGAGCCAAAATAAAATTTAGACAAATTCATAGCTTAATGAAACATTTTAAATTACTGATTAGATAGAGTAAATATATTAATTTATTTATGATGATATAGCTATATGCTTAAATGACAAGAGTGCTTCTTGAGGAGCCAGCAGTATGATTTGTCTATCAACTTCAAAACATTGGTCTAATGAGAGCTTAGTGCTTTTTTTCCTTCACCCTTCATTAGCCCAAAGTTATTATTCAGAGCTAATGCCAGGATTTGATCAGAAGGCTAGGGATGAGGAGCATATGTATGAGGAGCAAAGACACCAAAATATGTTGTGTTTATGGCATGGCCCTTTCACAGTGGATTTTGCCTCAGTGGTTTTTGTTTTTATATCGTTTCCATGTGATTAGTGGCACAATGATCTTGTGATAGGCTTTTACTTGGTTGGATACTTTGTCCCAGGAAAGCCAAAGAGTCAAGAGAAAAGGAGGCTTTAAGAGGCATCTTTAGTGTGTTCCTCTAAAGTTTGAGAAGGAAACATATTTTAAGTTGGTGTATTTTTTTCTTTCTGGCCACTGAAATTATAAGATGCTAAGGGCCAATGGAAAGGAGTTGAAGAAGGCAACAGAAATTCTCCAACTTCATATGGTTCAAACAGATTCACTATAGTAGAAGTCTATATAGGGTTTTGTGGGTAGATGGGAATGAAAGCCTTGCAGTTCCTCTAGAAGCAAATATTCTCCCAAATGTGATTCTTCTAGTAATTTCATACCTCTTTCACCTGAAGGATAAAGCATGATCATTCAGATTAAGTCCAAGGGTGCTACAAGGCTGCAGAGCTAGATGTGGAGTTTTAAGTGCAGAGTTTTTAAAAGTTGAAGAATGATTATAACAGGAGAGCTCTATTTTTGGATTTGCCTCCTTCACCACTTCTTCACTCTGTATGTAACCCAGTGTGGAAATGTCTGAGATCTCTGGAAACTGGCCCACTCTAGTGCTTTCCTTCTTACCTGGATCTGCCAGGTGATGTAGTTTCATTATCTGCATTGAATTGCTCATTATTCAAATTACTTTTCTACAGTTTTGTTCTCTTGGTTGCTTAAGTTAATTGCTTTGGGCAATCCTGCTGTTTTTTTTCTATTTTTTTCTTACCAGTTTCTCATTTTATAGCTTCTTTTCATAATTTCATTTTTTAGAGAGTTTTAATTTCACATCAAAATTGAAAGGAAAATACAGAGAGTTTCCATATATCCCCTACCTCTGCAGGCACAGCCCCCACCACTATGAATACCCAACCCCAGATTGTACATTGGTTACAATCAATAAACTTATATTAGCAAAATATTATCACCCAAATCTCATAGTTTATGTTAGTGTTCACTCTTGGTGGTGTATATTCTATAGGTTTCAGCAACATCACAAATTCCTTTTTTAGTAACCTAACAACACTGACACATAAAATGTAGGCTTATTAATATCTAAAGTATGATCTTTAACATAGTGATGAAAAAACCATGGAATATTATATTAACTGGACATGCTATTCATGGAGAATCTTTCCTTTTGTCCTTTTTCAAAGGTTATTCCTAGGATAAGAGGAAGGAAAAAAAAAAAAAAACTGGGTGGATTCTATGAAAGATAATGTAAGATTTCTGTGAAAATTTTCCTCTCTGAGTCAGGCTTGAATTATAGCATTGTCTGGCCCCACAAACTAATGACTATAGTGGATGTCATGTAACTTATGAAAAATCTAAGATGTTGTGAACCAAAAGCCCTTTCTTTGTTCTCTTTTGAGTTATGCAAGACCTATAGGAGCAAGGGTCATTGGGGGGAATAAATCCTAATAATGGTGACATCCTCTGTTTTTACTCTTTGCCTTATCCTCCTAAAATATCCTATTCACTTTAGAAAATTCAGCTCATACATCACCCTGTTGAGGGAGCCTTCTCTTATTACTCTACCGTGACAGAGTTAATTACTCTTTGTTATCTGCTTTATACATAATTCTGTTAGTGCACTGCATAGTAATTTCTTTGTGTACATGAACATCTCATATAATAGATTTTCTTAGTTGGAGGCAGGAAGTCTCATTCATCTCTATTATAACACAAAGAACCATGTCCTGTCCACTGTAAGTGCTCAATAATAACTTTTATTTGAATTAACTAATGGTTCCATTACAGTCTGTGTTTTCATTCCCTTTAGTTGAGACTTATCTTTATTTCCCCAAATGGTTTTTCTATTATAGTAAATTGAATCAAAAAAATATTCACTGTTCAAATATACAAAGAAAATGTGACTTTTTAATTTTCATATAAATGATCTCATATTTATGATAAGTACTCAAATAGATAACTCAAGAAAATTAAATCCTGTCCAATTCAGTTAACATAGTCCAATTTGATCACTTAATTAGTTTATTTCAATAATCCAGAACTACTTGCATGGTTTCACTGAATGGTAAGTCTTTGAGATTTTTACTATGAGCTTATTTTCAAGACAGCATTGGTGGGAAAATCTAGTATGTTTGGGGCTTTCAAGAGTTCATGTTAGTATGACCACACTAGTCTCTGCTGTAGGGAGAATATTGTGGTTTTCACCTTGGACTAGTGACAAATCTAAGCTGGTCTTAGTTTCTGGGAAGAAAAAGAGCTACAATCTGCAACCATCTCTATTTCTAATCATTGGTCTTATCTATTAACTATTTAGGCAGAATGATCAGCACACTGTTAACTCTGTTACTCACTTGACCTTCATCATGTAATCCAAGACTTTGTCAGTACTATCAAAGTATTTCAAAGACTTAAAAATATGATTCTCATACACCAAACACAAATGTATGGTAAAAGTGTGACAGCAGGAGGATAAAGCTCATTAAAAGCAGAATCAAAAGTATGGAGTTTTATACAGACATTCACTTAAAAAAGGCTGAGATAAATTTTCTAATAAAGTTTTTTCATTACCCTTCCAAGCAGTGAAATCATAGCCTTTGAGCTTATCTTTTCTACTAAGGAGAAATATACAATCGAACATGTGACTTCTCACAGATTCTGAGTCCTGACCAAGAGTAAAATAATGTAACAAGAATGGTACATCTTTAGAAAATCAAATAATTGTTAGATGAGCATGTTAGACAAAACTTCACTATGACATAGAAAAGGCATGCAGTCATCCTTTTGACTTCTCTCTTAACAGTGCTCCAGCCCTCTGAGGACTTTTGATTCCATCACTGCATCACAACATAATTTCTGAATTCTTACCGTGCCATATGTAGGGTATAGGAAATGAAATAGTACACAAGAATCATTCCCCAAGCTCATCTAACAGTGTCCTAACATGACTGGTACTGCTCGATTGCTTTTTAACATATTGGAAGTGTTTGTTTTGCAATTTTTTTCCAAAATGATTGTAACCTTCCTCTTTCAGACCTTATGGAGCACAACATTACTCTCATTTTTTATCTCTGATTTCCACTGTATCTATCTGGATGTTTCTACCATGCCTATTCTACTTTGCAGTATAAATTTGATTGGGGTTTAGAGGAAAAAGTGAGGAAGAAAACTAATTGAATGAATCCCTCCATTTTCTTCTATCATGAGACCAGGATGATAAAACTTTCAGGTTCCTTCTCCCTTCTGGATAGGATGTTCTCTATGTAAAACCTATAATCAAGTACACCAGGCTTCACTATTTGTATATCAATAAAGGAAATTTGTAAATTATTATCCCTTAATTCTCATTATTTTCCCAAACTATGGCTTTAAAGAATTTAGTCTCCTTGAATAGAACAGAAATTAGCCTTGGGTCCTAAATACACTTTTTTTTTTTTTTTGAGGCATCCACATTCTATAAAACTTTATTACATTTTGATACCTTTATAATAAACTTATATCTTTTTATTAGACAAACACAAAAGATATGTTATACTCTGGTCTCTTACTAGACTTATCCCCTTCTTCCTCATCATATTCTATTATCTAATCAAAATGAGATAGTTCATTTCCCTCTATAGGCTTCTGAGTTTAGCATGCTGATCTTTCTGCCTGAAATACACATCCACTAGTAATTCTGGTCAAATCTGAGTCATCTTTCTCATCTCAGCTTAAGACTGACCTCCAGAATACCTCTTGTATGCCTCTATGGCATTCTGCATCGGTTGTGAATTTCTAAGTAACAAACCACCTTAAAATTTAGTGTCTTAAAATAATCTGATATCATACACTGGCAAAACATGACATATCTAATTCATTTGATCTGGCAGTCACATAGTTCACCAAGATTCAGAATGAGGAACACAGGCAACCCCCCTGCCTTATGGGAAGAATACAATTTTAGCCATCTTTAATCAACCACAACTACATTATGCATCAATTGCCTATTGATTTTTTTAAAGAACTTTTATAGAGATACAGTTGACATAGAATAAACTGCATATATTTAAAGTGTACAATTTGATATCTTTTTCTTATTAATAATGTATATATGGCAATCCCAATCTCCAATGCATTCCTGCCCCCAACCCTCCCAACTTTCCCCAGTTGGTGTCCATATGTTTCTTCTCTACATCTGTGTCTCTATTTCTGCCTTGCAAACTGGTTGACTTGTACCATTTTTCTATATTCCACCTATATGTGTTAATATGCTATATTTGTTTTTCTCTCTCTGACTCACCTCATTCCGTATGACAGTCTCTAGGTCCATCAGGTCTCTACAAATGTCCGAATTTCATTCCTTTTTACAACTGAGTAATATTCCATTGTATATATGTACCACATCTTTTTATGCACTCAACTGTTGATGGACATTTAGGTTGCTTCCATGTCCCAGTTATTCGAAATAGTGCTGCAATGAACATTGGAGTGCAGGTGTCTGTTTGAATTATGGTGTTCTCTGGGTATATGACCAGGAATGGGATTCCTGGGTCATATGGTAACTCTATTTTTAGTTTTGCAAGGAACCTCCATATGATTCTCCGTAGTGGCTGTATCCATTTACATTCCCACCAACAGTGCAAGAGGGTTCCCTTTTATCCACACCCTCTCCAACATTTACTGTTTGTAGATTTTCTGATGATGCCCATTCTAACCGGTGTGAGGTGATACCTCATTGCAGTTTCATTTGCATTTCTCTAATGTCTAGTGATGTTCAGCAAATTTTCATGTGCCTTTTGGCCATCCATATGTCTTCTTTGGAGAAATGCCTATTTAGGTCTTCTGCCCATTTTTGGATTGTGTTGTCTGTTTTTTTGATATTGAGCTGCATGAACTGTTTATGTATTTTGGAGATTACTCCTTTGAGTGTTGATTCGTTTGCAAATATTTTCTCCCATTCTGAGGGTTGTCTTTTCATTTTGCTTACACTTTCCTTTGCTGTGCAGAAGCTTTGAAGTTTCATTAGGTCCCACTTATTTATTTTTGGTTTTATTTCCATTACACTAGGAGGTGGATCAAAAAAGATCTTGCTGTGATGTATGTCAAAGAGTGTTCTTCCTATGTTTTCTTCTAGGAGTTTTATAATGTCTGGCATTACATTGAGGTCTTTAATCCACTTTGAGTTTATTTTTGTGTATGGTGTTAGGGAGTGTTCTAATTTCATTCTTTTACATGTAGCTGTTCAGTTTTCCCAGCACCACGTATTGAAGAGGCTGCCTTTTCTCCATTGTACATCCTTGGCACCTTTGTCATAGATTAGTTGACCATAGTTTATCTCTGGGCTTTCTATCCTGTTCCATTGATCTTTATTTCTGTTTTTGTGCCAGTACCGTACTGTCTTGATCACTGTAGCCTTGTATTATAGCCCAAAGTCAGGAAGCCTGATTCCACCAACTCCATCTTTCCTTCTCAAGATTACTTTGGCTATTTGGGGTCTTTTGCATTTCCATACAAATCATAAAATTTCTGGTTCTAGCTCTGTGAAAAATGCCGATGGTAATTTGATCGGGATTGCATTGAATCTGTAAGTTGCTTTGGGTCGTATAGTCATTTTCACAATGTTGATTCTTCCAATCCAAGAACATGGTATATTTCTCCATCTGTTTGTGTCCTTTTTGATTTCTTTCATTACTGTCTTGTAGTTTTCTGAGGACAGGTCTTTTACCTCCTTGTTTATGTTTATTCCTAGGTATTTTATTCTTTTTGTTGCAGTGGTGAATGGGATTGTTTTCTTAACTTCTCTTTCTGATCTTTCATTGTTGATGTATAGAAATGCAAGAGATTTATGTGTGTTAATTTTGTGTCCTGCAAGTTTACCATATTCATTGATTAGCTTAAGTAGTTTTCTGGTGGCATCTTTAGGATTTTCTACATATAATATCATGTCATCTGTGAACAGTGACAGTTTTACTTCTTCTTTACCAATTTGGATTCCTTTTATTTCTTTTTCTTCTCTCATTGCTGTGGCTAGGACTTCCAAATCTGTGTTGAAAAGTCAAAGGAAGTCCACTTGATTGGAACATTTAGTCCATTTACATTTAAGGTAATTATCAATATGTATGTTCCTGTTACCATTTTCTTAATTGTTTTGTTTTTGTTTTTTCAGGTCCTTTTCTTCTCCTCTGTTTCCCACTTAGAGAAATTCCTTTAGCATTTGTTTTAGGGCTGGTTTGGTGGTGCTGGATTCTTTTAGCTGTTGCTTGTCTGTAAAGCTTTTGATTTCTTCATCAAATCTGAATTAGAACCTTTCTGGGTAGAGTATTCTTGGTTGTAGTTTCTTTCCTTTCATCACTTTAAATATATCATGCCCCTCCCTTCTGGCTTACAGAATTTCTGCTGAGAAATCAGCTGTTAACCTGATGGTAGTTCCCTTGTATGTTATTTGTCATTTTCCCTTTGTTGCTTTTAATAACTTTTCTCTGTCTTTAATTTTTGTCAATTTGACTACTATGTGTCTTGGCATGTTTCTCTCTGGGTTTATCCTGCCTTGGGCTCTCTGTGTGTCCTGGACTTGGGTAGCTATTTCCTTTCCAATGTTAGAGAAGTTTTCAACTATAATCTCTTCCAATATTTTCCTGGGTCCTTTCTCTCTCTCTTCTCCTTCTGGGACCCCTATGTTTGTGTGTTTAATGTTGTCCCAGAGGTCTCTTAGGCTGTCTTCATTTCTTTACATTCTTTTTTCTTTATTCTTTCCCACATCAGTGATTTTCACCATCATGTCTTCCAGGTCATTTATTCCTCCTTCTGCCTCAGTTAATCTGCTATTGGTTCCTTGTAGTGTATTTTTCATTTTAGTTATTGTGTTGCTTATCTCTGTTTGTTTGTTCTTTAATTCTTCTAGGTCTTTGTTAAACATTTTTTGCATCATTTCAATCTTTTCATGCAATCTTTTCTCAAAATCCTGGATCATCTTCACCATAATTATTCTGAATTCCTTTTCTGGAAATGTGCATATCTCCACTTCTCTGAGTTGTTTTTCTGGGGTTTTATCTTGTCCCTTCATCTGGTACAAAGTCCTCTGCCTTTTAATTTTCTCTGTCTTTCTGTGGCTGTGGTTTTCAGTTCCACAGAATGAAATACTGCTGATATTGCTTGATACTGGTGTCTGTTCTCTTATAGAGGAAGCTATCTAACAGTCTCCTCCATGCTTCCTAATGGGAGAGACTCATGGTGGGTAGGGCTGTGTGGGCAGAATTCAGTGAAACTTTAATCTGTCTGTTCACCAATGGGTGAGGCTGTTTTCCCACTCTGTTGGTTGTTTGGCCTGAGGCTACCCAACACTGGAGCTTACAGGCTCTTTGGTGGGGCTAATGGAGGACTTTGGGAGGGTTCACACCAATGAGCACTTCCCAGAACCCCTACTGCCAGTGCCCCTGTCTCCCTGGTGAGCCACAGCTGCCCCCCTACTCTGCAGATAACCCTCCAACACATGCAAGTAGGTCTGGTCCAGTCTCTTAGGGAGTCACTGCTCCTTCCCCTTGGTCCTGGTGAGCACACTATTTTTTGTGTGCCCTCCAAGAGTGTAGTCTCTGTTTACCCCAGTCCTGTGGTGGTCCTGCAATCAAATCCTACTGACTTTCAAAGTCTGCTTCTCTGGGGATTCCTCCTCCCATTGCTGGACCCCCAGGTTAGGAAGCCTGACATGGGGCTCAGAACCCTCACTTTAGTGGGTGGACTTCTGTGGTATAACTGTTCTCTAATTTGTGAGTCACCCACCCAGGATTTATGGGATTTGATTTTAATGTTATTGTGCCCCCCTACTGTCTCATTGTAGCTTCTCCTTTGTCTCTGGATGTGGGGTGTCTTTTTTAATGAGTTCCAGTGACTTTCTGTTGATGACCATTTAGCAGTTAGTTGTAATTCTGGTGCTCTTGCAGCAGGGAGTGAGTGCATGTCCTCCTACTCTGCCATCTTGAACCATCTTCCAATTGCCTATTGATTTTTTTGTACTTTCCACAAAAATATAAAATATGTCACTTTAGAATTTACTGTATTTCAGATTATAAATTTTTTATCAATCTATCTGCAAGCTCCCTGATTCTTTTCTGGTCCACATCCAGTCTACATGTAAGCCCATCAGTGGCATTCTGTAATTTTTCCATTAGAATCCTTAATATATTAAACATAATTATTTAACATTCTCTAAAAATTAAAACAACTGTTTCATATCTGAATTTTGCTCTGATGTTGCTTTGTCTCTTCAGACTTTTTTCCTGCCTTATAATTATTTTATTTTAATTGAAAGCTAGACATGATGCATTGGGTAACAGGAACTGAAAAAAACATAATATATTAGTGTGAAGACATATGTTAATTTGGCTAGGAATTCAATTGTACTTAATGTTCTAATGTAAGGGTCTTAAAATTTCTCTAGTATCATTTTTGTTACCTCTCTTGAATTTGGACTTTCCTACTAAGTGTACTCAGAGATAGTCTGTGTCTTTCAGCTGTAATCCATTCTTATTCTCTGGAACCCTGTTAATGTGGTGAGAAAGTGTGAAAGAGAAGGAATATCTCTATATTCTTACAGTTAAATCTCAATCTTGTATTGGGCATATTTCTTTGGCCAGTGAGTTTTACAAGTATTTCTTCTTACATAGAGTCCTTCTTTAAGCAAAACAGGAAGGCAAGAAGTGGTTGGAATAAGAGGAATTACCTTCCTTGACAGCTCCAAGATGAGGCTATGGTCATCTTCTTCCCTGGATAATGCTCTGTGTGTATTTTGCAAGGATTACTGTTGCCCTCCCTGTGGCAAAATATAAAGAACTTCTTCCTGGATCTTCATCTTGAGAATATAGTCCTGCAGGTAAAGAACATGAAATGGTGCCTCTCATAAGACTACAGCTGTCTCCAGGAGTTTCTCACTATCACCCTAGTCCAATTTACCAACAATTCAATAAAAGTATCATGTATGTGTTCCTTCTGGTTTATGATTATAGCAGCTTCTGTTCTAGGAAAGCAGATCTTTGCTATGACTCTGTATTCATTTGTCTTTGCAGATTTTGGGATGTTTGTTTGCCCTGAAAACTCAGTTCTCTGACACATCTAAGACAATACATTGGTTTTTCTGTTTGTTCAGCATTTTCCTTCTGTAAAGTTGGGACTGACAACTTCTAATCTCTATGTATCCAAGCTGAAAGCAGAAGGCACCTCAAAATATCATTTTTTTAAATTTAAAATAACACTATTTTCTACACATATGTCTAAAATAATATTTGGAAGATTATATTAACTACACTAGGGTGAATACTATTAGGTGAGGAAAACATATGGATGACATAATATGAAGGCAAAAAGTTATGAAAAAAATAAAAGCATGCTAAACATTTTGTTCAACTATGGATTTTAAATAGGGAAAATAAAAAATTGTGAAATTTTTAGCTTATAAGCATTTCTTAATGTTGGTTTATACATTAGTTCAATGAAGTTATTAAACACATGGAATCTTTAGTCTCTCCTCTCTGCCTTCCATGGTTCTGGCTTCATGCAAAGACTGGTTTGATCCATTTATTGTTATAGAATGTGGCCACTATTAGTCAGCAACACACACTTTCTCAGATATAGAAAACCACCTATTGGTTTTATTGGCCAGATGTGGGTCCCATTGAAACACATGGTACTTAATAATGGAGGAAGAAAAAAAGAAATTTTGCATTGACCATCCCATCAGAATTAAATTCAAGAATCCCTAGGTGTGCCAAATAAAATTAAAAAACCCAGGAAATTTATATACAACATGCTTACCTGCATGTTGTAGGTAAGCATAAATTCAAACTTAAATTATCAAGTCTGAACTCCTCATTCTGATCCATAACATGGCACTCATGATCCACTATTTATTTTTGGCACTAATACTACTGATTTTCCAATCTCTCATATTACATAGTTAGGTTATTCTACACTATCTCCAGTGTTTAACATCTCCTATACCCCAAATCTATATATGTGGAATATATATAATATACATTTATAAATATTAATAATGTATTTTAATACTTCTCTCAGATTTCCCCCTGCATTTATTTTCCCACTGTCTTCACACCAGACAAATTCTGCTTTATCTCAATCATAGACTACCCTCACAGTCTTCTAGTAGATCTCAGTTCAAATATACTTTACCCTATAACTTTTCCTTTAATTTATAATTCCTTTCTCCAGACCCCAATACAACTTCTGATTGCCCCAGTGGCTGGCACAGATTCCTTCCCTAGCTTTCAAACTAATTTTCTACTCTTTCTCAACATACAATTCCATTCCATTCATGTGATTCTTACCACTGCATCTGAAGAAAATGTACTTATTTCTACATTCTGGTCTAGGATCTTTTTTAATGCTTTGCCCCCAGAATGTAGTAGCCATATTTTCTTTTATTAAGAATGGACTGGAAAATCGTGGCCCTGGAAGGAGAGCGCTGAGATGCTGTCCACCAGTCTCCTTCGGAGAGAACCCCAGCAGGCTCCCGGAGGTGTCAAATTAGAAACCTGCTCCTCAGGCGCGAGCTTCAGGCCCAGCAGACAGAGCCTCTCCTACACCGTCTGGGCATCCCTGGAGGCGGCTTCCGCGGGGCCCCGGGCCGCCTCTGGACCCAATCGGACCCTATAACTTTTACCTGAATTGGATCGAGCTGAAATAAAGAGGTAAACATCCTAAATCATCCATTGAAATCTTCTTGAAAGGGAGCAGTGGCATCAGTTTTCCAGGAGGTTGGCTGACTAGCATTACCACTGAAGGTATGAAGCTAAAGGACTTGGAATAACACCTGATTCATAGTAAGAGCTTGCTTGTGCGATCTTAGTTCAAGACCAGGAATCAAACCCATGCCCCTGCAGTGGAAGTGTGGAGTCTTAACCACTGGACCACCAGGGAAGTCCCAATTTTACTACATTCTAAGACTGAATATTCATTTAATCCAATACTTGGACATTAGTCTGAGGCTTGGACAGTCTTCTATAAACACCTCTATCACCAGGACAAGCAACCCCAAAAGCTTGGACAACCATGAGGAAACAAAGAAACACCATGCAGGCAAAGGAGCAGGAAAAAAACCCACAAGACCAAATAAATGAGGAGGAAATAGGAAAAATGCCTGAAAAAGAATTTAGAGTAATGATAGTAAAAATGATACAAAATCTCGATAACAAAATAGAGAAAGTACAAGAAACAGTTCATAAGAACTCAGAAAAACAAACAGCAATGGATAACAAAATAACTGAAATTAAAAATACTCTAGATGCTATAACCAGCAGAATGACTGAGGCAGAAGAACGAATAAGTGAGTTGGAAGATAGAATGGGAGAAATAAACGCCACAGAGCAGGAAAAAGAAAAAAAAAATAAAAAGACTAGAAGACAGCCTCAGAGACCTCAGTGATAACCTTAAACATACCAACATTCGAATTATAGGCATCCCAGAAGAAGAAGAAAACAAGAAAGGGTCTGAGAAAATATTTGAAGAGGTTCTAGTGGAAAACTTCCTCAACATGGGAAAGGAAATAATTCACCAAGTCCAAGAAGCACAGAGAGTCCCATACAGAATAAACCCAAGGAGAAATACACCAAGACACATATTAATCAAACTAACGACAATTAAACACAAAGAAAAAATATGAAAAGCAGCAAGAGAAAAGCAACAAACAACATATAAGGGAAAACCCATCAGGATAACAGCTGACCTTTCCACAGAAACTCTGCAGGCCAGAAGGGAATGGCAGGATATACTGAAAGTCCTGAAAGAGAGAAACCTACAGCCAAGAATACTCTACCCAGCAAGAATCTCATTCAGATTTGAGGGAGAAATCAAAAGCTTTCCAGACAAGCAAAAGTGAAGAGAATTCAGCACCACCAAACCAGCCTTACAACAAGTGCTAAAGGAACTTCTCTAAGTGGGACACACAAGAAAAGGAAAACACCTACAAATACAAACCCAAAACAATTAAGAAAATGGTAATTGGAACACACATGTCAATAATCACTTTAAATGTAAATGGATTAAATGCTCCAACCAAAAGACACAGACTGGCTGAATGGATACAAAAACAAGACCCTTCTATATGCTGCCTACAAGAAACCCACTTCAGACCAAGGGATACATATAGACTGAAAGTCAAGGGATGGAAAAAGATATTCCATGCAAATGGAAGCCAAAAGAATGGTGAAGTAGCCATTCTCATACCAGACAAATTAGACTTGAAAGTAAAGACTATTAAAAGAGACAAGGAAGGACACTACATAATGATCAAGGGATCCATCCAAGAAGAACATATCACAATGGTAAATATCTATGCCCCCAATATAGGAGCACCTCAATACATAAGGCAAATGCTAACAGCTATAAAAGGGGACATCAACAGGAACACAAAAATAGTGGGAGACTTGAACACCCCACTTACATCAATGGACAGATCATCCAAACAGAAAATCAATAAAGACACACAAGCTTTAAATGACACATTAGACCATCTCGACTTCATTGATATTTATAGGACATTCCATCCAAAAACGACAGACTACACTTTCTTCTCAAGTGCACACGGAACATTTTCCAGGATAGATCACATCTTGGGTCACAAATCAAACCTCAGCAAATTCAAGAAAATTGAAATCATATCAAGCATCTTCTCAGACCACAACGCCATGAGACTAGATATCAATTACAGGAAAAAAAAACTGCAAAAAATACAAACATATGGAGGCTAAACAATTCACTCTTAAACAACCAAGGAATCACTAAAGAAATCAAAGAGGAAATCAAAAAATATCTAGAAACAAATGACAACGAAAACACAACAAGCCAAAACCTATGGGACGCAGCAAAAGCAGTTCTAAGAGGGAAGTTTATAGCAATACAGTCCTACCTTAAGAAACAAGAAAATGATGGAATAAACAACCTAAACTTACACCTCAAACAATTAGAGAAAGAAGAACAAAGAAACCCCAAAGTGAGCAGAAGGAAAGAAATCATAAAGATCAGAGCAGAAATAAATGAAAAAGAAAGGAAAGAAACCATAAGAAAAATAAATAAAACTAAAAGCTGGTTCTTTGAGAAGATTAACAAAATAGATAAACCATTAGCCAGACTCATCAATAAAAAAAGGGAGAAGATGCAAATCAACAGAATTAGAAATGAAAAAGGAGAAGTCACAACGGACACCTCAGAAATACAAAACATCATGAGAAACTACTACAAGCAACTAGATGCCAATCAATTGGATAACCTGGAAGAAATGGATACATTCTTAGAAAAATACAATCTTCCAAGACTGAACCAGGAAGAAATGGAAACCATGAACAGACCAATCACAAGTACAGAAATTGAGGCAGTGATTAAAAATCTCCCAACACACAAAAGCCCAGGACCAGATGGATTCACAGGCGAATTCTATCAAACATTTCGAGAAGAGTTAACACCTATCCTTCTCAAACTCTTCCAAAATATTGCAGAAGGCGGAGCACTCCCAAACTCATTCTACGAGGCTACCATCACCCTGATACCAAAACCAGGCAAAGATTTCACAAAAAAAGAAAACTACAGACCAATATCACTGATGAATATAGATGCAAAAATCCTCAACAAAATACTAGCTAACAGACTGCAACAGCACATTAAAAAAATCATACACCACGATCAAGTGGGGTTTATCCCTGGGATGCAAGGATTCTTCAATATACGCAAATCAATCAACGTGATACATCATATCAACAAATTGAAGGATAAAAACCATATGATCATTTCAATAGATGCAGAAAAAGCTTTTGACAAAGCTCAACATCCATTTATGATAAAAGCTCTCCAGAAAATGGGCATAGAAGGAAATTACCTGAACATAATAAAAGCCATATATGACAAACCAAAAGCCAACATTGTTCTCAATGGAGAAAAACTGGAAGAATTCCCTCTAAGAACAGGAACAAGACAAGGGTGTCCACTCTCACCACTGTTATTCAACATAGTTTTGGAAGTGTTAGCCACAGCAATCAGGGAAGAAAAAGAAATTAAAGGAATCCAAATTGGAAAAGAAGAAGTAAAATTGTCACTCTTTGCAGATGATATGATATTATATATAGAAAACCCTAAAGACTCTACCAGAAAACTGCTAGCATTCATTGATGAGTTTAGTAAAGTAGCAGGATACAAAATTAATGCCCAGAAATCTCTTGCATTCCTATACGCTAACAACAGAAGAGCAGAAAGAGAAATTAAGGAAACTCTCCCATTCACCATTGCAACCAAAAGAATAAAATACCTAGGAATAAACCTGCCTAAGGAGGCAAAAGATCTGTATGCAGAAAACTTTAAGACATTGATGAAAGAAATCAAAGATGGCACAAACAGATGGAGGGACATACCATGTTCCTGGATTGGAAGAATCAACATCGTGAAAATGACTGTACTACCCAAAGCAATTTACAGATTCAATGCAATCCCGATCAAATTACCAATGGCATTTTTCACAGAACTAGAGCAAGAAATCTTACGATTTGTATGGAAACGCAAAAGACCCCGAATAGCCAAAGCAATCTTGAGAAGGAAAAATGGAGTTGGTGGAATCAGGCTTCCTGACTTCAAACTAGACTACAAGGCCATAGTGATCAAGACAGTATGGTACTGGCACAAAAATAGAAAGGAAGATCAATGGAATAGAATAGAGAACTCAGAAGTAAGCCCAAACACATATGGGCACCTTCTCTTTGACAAAGGAGGCACGAGTATACAATGGAAAAAAGACAGCCTCTTCAATAAGTGGTGCTGGGAATATTGGACAGCAACATGTAAAAGAATGAAATTAGAACACTTCCTAACACCATACACAAAAATAAACTCCAAATGGATTAAAGACCTACATGGAAGGCCAGACACTATAAAACTCCTAGAGGAAAACATAGGCAGAACACTCTTTGACATACATCAAAGCAACATCCTTTTTGACCCACCTCCTAGAATCATGGAAATAAAATCAAGAATAAACGAATGGGACCTCATGAAACTTAAAAGCTTTTGCACAGCGAAACAAACCATAAACAAGACTAAAAGGCAACCCTCAGAATGGGAAAAAATAATTGCCTATGAAACAACGCACAAAGGATTAACCTCCAAAATATACAAGCAGCTCATGCAGCTTCATACCAAAAAAGCAAATAACCCAATCCACAAATGGGCAGAAGACCTAAATAGACATTTCTCCAAAGAAGACATACAGATGGCCAACAAACACATGAAAAGATGCTCAAAATCACGAATCATCAGAGAAATGCAAGTCAAAGCCACAATGAGGTATCACCTCACACCAATCAGAATGGCCATCATCACAAAGTCTGGAAACAACAAATGTTGGAGAGGGTGTGGAGGAAAGGGAACTCTCCTGCACTGTTGGTGGGAATGTAAGTTGGTACAGCCACTATGGAAAACAATTTGGAGGTTCCTTAAAAAACTACAAATAGAACTACCACATGATCCAGTCATCCCACTCCTGGGCATATACCCAAAGAAAACCATAATCCCAAAAGAAACTTGTACCATAATGTTTATTGCAGCACTCTTTACAATAGCCAGGACATGGAAGCAACCTAAATGCCCATCAACAAATGAATGGATACAGAAGATGTGGCATATATATACAATGGAATATTACTCAGCTATAAAAAGGGATGAGATGGAGCTATATGTAATGAGGTGGATAGAACTACAATCTGTCATACAGAGTGAAGTAAGTCAGAAAGAGAAGGACAAATATTGCATGCTAACTCACATATACGGAATCTAAAAATGGTACTGATGAACTCAGTGACAAGAACAAGTACGCAGATACAAAGAATGGACTGGAGAACTCGAGGTATGGGAGGGGGCGGGGGGTGAAGGGGAAACTGAGAAGAAGCGAGAGAGTAGCACAGACATATATATACTACCAAGTGTAAAATAGTCAGTGGGAAGTTGTTGTATAACAAAGGGAGTCCAACTCAAGGATGGAAGATGACTTAGAGGACTGGGGCAGGAAGGGTCGGGGGGACTCGAGGGGGGGGCCTCAAGGAAGGGAGGGAATATGGGGATATGTGTATAAAAACAGTTGATTGAACCTGATGTACCCCCCCCAAAAAAAAAAAAAAAACACACATATCATGGTACATATAGAGTCAGAGGTCAGTAGAAGGCAGATGTCATTCATTGTTGGTTATGAGAACCAGACGCCTGCTTTCTCAAGAAGACTTACCAGCAGGGAAAAATAAAACTTATTATATATACAAAAAAAAAAAAAGAAGAAGAATGGACTGGAGGACATGGGGTTGGGGTGGTGGGGGTGTGAAGGGGAAGCTGGGACAAAGTGAGAGAGTGGCATAGACATATATATACTACCAACTGTAAAATAGACAGCTAGTGGGAAGTTGCTCTCTAAGAAAGCGAAATCAGCTTGATAATGGGTGATGCCTTAGAGGCCCAGGACGGGGAGGGTGGGGGGGAGTCACAGGAGGGACAGGATATGAAGATATGTGTATAAATACAGCTGATTCACTTTGGTGTACCTCATAAGCTGGTACAAGACTGTAAAACAATTATATTCCAATAAAGAGCTAAACAAAACAAAAGACTACTTTCAAGATAAAATAAATCCAAATATTGCTTATTTATGAAGATATTTTTGATAGTTTGTTATCATTGTCTGCACCTCCCATCTCCTCTTTGTTTAAATACAATTGAAGTTACAGTCAGGGAGAAGTACTGAGAGTCACCAATTTTTATGAATAGCAGTGCTAGAATTTACATTTAGACTTAAAAACAGCTTTATGTAATATTATGATTATTTTATATAGGAACAAACTGTGAGATTGTACACCAACTAAATATTAGAGCCAGGATTTGAATTGTGGTCTGTCAGATTCTTAAACTTTTCCTTTTACACACACACATACACATTACCACTCATCACATTTTTCTCTGAATAAAATCTGGTTTCACTCTTAAGTGGTCTCAAAAAATTTCTTCATGGTACTTTTATTTCTTCAACTAGATTATGAGGAAGGATAGAAAGAGCAGTCATATATATCTTGTTTAACATTCATTGCTCTATTTGACAACTAGCTGCTTAACGGTCTGCCTCCTCTTCTAGATCTTGATTTCCTTAAGAATATGGACTGTAAATTACTAATTTCTCTGCCTTTGTTAGTTGTATCAGTGAATGAATGTATTAATCAAATCATTAATTGATTAAAGCAGGATATATGTATATATATATACACACACACACACAATTGCCAAAATAGGTGGCTTTTGAAAAATGCCATTAATGCAGTATTAGGCAATAAATACAAGTTGATTATGACTTGGTAAGCAAAAAAGTAGAAGTAAAATTAGCTTGTTTAAGCTAGGTGTATTCTTTTTCACACTTCAAAGAGTAGAAAAAATATTTTTAAAAAAGTTCCATTTTTTAATATGTCCATGCATTTTCTCCATTTGCCTTTTACTTGAAGAGTATCTGACTGTTAGAGGAAAAAAAAATTGCTAAATCTCATGTCATAAAGCTATACTGAATTTACCAGCAGCTCACTTAAGAATACTAGCTTTTTTTTTTCTTTATTACTGCCTGTACATGCAAGTAACATGTATGAATACTAAGCTTTTTTAAACCAGGTTCCAGAAATGCATCACCTGAGTCCGTTGACTGATAAAGTTATAGAATAATATTTCTTACCCCAAATATTTAGAAATGATCCCTTATGTCTCCCAAATTTTGTATTCAGGGAAAGTGGCAAACTGAAATTATGATAAAGTCCTCTCACTCTTGGAGTTTTATTTTTAAATCCCCATATTTAATGAATGGCTGAGATAAGTTTCAGAGGATGTTTTTTGTAGAAGATGGTCCTCTGTATGAACCAAATCCCTTAGTAAAATATGGTGTTGAAAAATTTTAAGATTATAAACAGATTAATTCTTTAAAATAAATGTAATTTCATTACTAGTAATAATCTAAAAAACAAGGTTTATCAAAATAGAATGCTTAATATAATTGGATACCAAGGAAAATTAATCACTTATTTACAAAATGTGTTTTGCTTTTATTAACATAAAGAAGATTTAAAGTTGTTCTTAATTTTAAGTACTACTTGTGAAATTGAGTGATCAAATAATAGAGAAATTATACAACATATACTATCCTACTAACTCTCCTTGAGGCTCAAGGTGAACATCAATCAGCTGTTATTTTGGAAGGAAATAAAACCATACAATAAAAACAAAAACACAAACATTGCTTCATGTTGTAGAATATATTTGAGCTTCCCTTTTTGGAAACAAAATGTGATTTTTCATGTAATATCTAAAGGCCAAAATAAATTTTATCATATACCCAAGAGATTCAAAACTATGTGTTTTCTGTCTTATATTTTAATGTCTAGCTTGTTTTGGATTTGGGTAACTTGTGAACTGAGAAAATATTCTAGAATCATTGATGTTGCTTCTTATTTAAAAAAATGTTATGACTGAAGATGATAGGTACATAGAGAATGTGAGTCTAGGTAGTATTTTATCAGTATTAGAAAATAAAAATTAAAAATTAACTTAAGAGGGACTTCTGGCATTCCACTCAGAATATACAAATCTGGAAAGAACAATATTCTCACCCTAATAGAGAAAAGAACATATAATCTACAAAAAGCTCAACTTTGCCTAAACCAATTATAGGTCAAGAGAGTATGGGACTCTGACTAAACAAAATTTTATGTAAATATAGCAATTAATATTTGTCAAAACTTGGAATTAGGAACATGAACACTTGTTCAAATATTTGTTATTCTTTTGCATGTTTAAAATATTTCATTAATAAAATAAAATTCTAGGGTCCATTCAGGCTTTGAGAGATAACAATATACCCAGAGATGGGAGGTTTCGGCCCAGAGTCTCTTATATGTGTAACCTTAGGCATTTTACTTCATTTGTGCCACCTTTAGTTTGTTTCTTCCTAGGGCATTGCTCTTTGCTTTTAGGCAAGTTTTCCATGTTTTTTTCTAACCTTTCCCATCGTTTGAAGAAGCCTGTATTGGAAGTAATGTTACCCTGGAATATAATATTTACCTTCTTTGTGTACCTACTAATATAATCCTAATTGATGCCTGCATCTGATGCAATATATTTCAATTTGAGTAATTCCTGAATAAAAGGTCTTGGATTTTGTAACATTGTGTTGTATTTGTAACCTATTAAAAAAAATGGACACCTATATACCTTTGTCCAAGTTACACTGACAACATACCATATGAGAAGGATATCAAAATCAGTTTCTAACCTGGTAGAGAGATCAGCTCATATATAAATATGCATTTTAGCTTATTCTCTTGATGATCTCTTACTGATATTTACAGAACACTGCACGTATAAAATATCCCATTGTATGCAAGCTTTAAAAGGATGAAAAGAGAAATGTAATGTGAGTAAAAGTATAGAGCATTCTTATAAGGAGCAAGGAAGTAGTGGTCAGATTAGGAACTATGATGTAGTATACAGATGATAGTCTGACTCCCTTAAAATACTTTGAAATCTCTCTTGATATTCCTGTAATTAAGGCATGGGTTTTAGCAACTAAAATATTTCTTAAAGTTTGCAAGCAGTTTGCCTAAACAGGCAAAATTTATAACAATCCTTTTATTTTCTTAAATTCCAGGTTTGCTTGCTACAAATAGCATTTCTTCAAAACTTGTTTATTTCTAATATTACAAAACATGTGTAGGATTTCAAAGCTCATTTTGTTTTTGTTCAAAAATATTAACCAAAAATAAAGTGAAACAAGTGTACCTTCCGATCTGTAGGCAACATTTGAATTGTTATCAAAAGTTGCAATTCCAACTAACAGCATTATTTTAAAATAATTTTGCACACTACAGGACCAATTTTTGTACTCATAAAAGACAAATGGGTAATAACTTCAGGTTGTTTGGGAATTTCCACGTTATAAAATAGGATAGAGGTTGAAATTATCCCATAAGGTAAATTCTACAAAAGACTGATAAAATCTCACACTTTGTGTTCTTCCAGCCAGCCAGTTGTTTTATAAAGAGATGTTCTATAAAATACTTTTCAAGTGTTCAGCCAACTCTCAATCATCCCAGCAGTAATGAACTAATTGAAAGAGCAAGGAAAACTACCAAAATTGCCTTTGCCACCACCTTGCTTGACTCTTTAGCCACCTTCTTGACTCCTTAGCCATTATTTTCTTTAGAGGGTTTATATGGGACACTGGCTTGGTTTGTTTCTATGAGAGTGAGTCAAAAATTGTCCACACTCTGGATATAGAATTTACTTTAACTTTTAGAAAAGACAAATGCATAATTTTTGACATAATCTCCTTGCTTTTCAATACACTTTGTCCATCTGTCAACAAGCTTTCATATTTTCGCATTAAAAAAATGTTTTAGGTTGAGCTGCAAGCCAGAAATGCACTACTGTCTTTACTTCTTCATCAGAAGTGAATTTTCGTTCTCACAGGGCTGCTTTCAGGGGACCAAACAGGTGAAAGTCCAATGGAGCACAATCAGGACGGTAGGGAGGATGCTTTAACACCTCAGAATGAAGTAATCCATGACAGACTTAGGTTTTGAAAAGTTTGTGTGAGATGGGTACCAAAACAACTCATGAAAGAGCATAAACAGAAGTGTTTGGATATTTGCAAACAAAATTTGGACCAATACTCTAAGGAAGGTGCAAGTTTCTTAAAGATAGTCATTACTGCTGACGGGACATGAATTCATTAGTACAATTCTGAGAGTAAATGGCCGAGTATGGAGTGGAAACATCCTCAATCACTGACCAAGAAAAAGTTCAAAAGTCAACCAACAGCTGGAAAATTGATGCTTACAGTTTTCTGGGATTCTCAAGAGCCTGTATGGGAACATTATCAGGAAAAATGTTCAACAATCCACAGTGCTTATTGGGATTGCCACATATACATTACTAATAAGAAAAAAAAGTGTACAATATAAATATATGCAGTTTATTGTATGTTAACTGTATTTCAATAAAATTTCTTAAAAATGATAGTCGAATAAAATTCAATAAGTTAAAAAAAGAAAACAATCCACAGTGCTCATTACAGTGAGATGCTTATTGAACAACTGAAGCCTAAACTTAGGATTAAATACAAAGGACTGCTATGTAAGGGTGTTATGATCTTGCATGATAATGCACGTCCTCACACTTCTGCCCACAGTGGCAACACTCTGCAAAAAATTCACTTTGAGGTGTTAAAGCATCCTTCTCATAGTCCTGATCTTGCTCCATCAGACTTTCAGCTGTTTGGTCCCCTGAAAGCAGCCCTACAAGGATGAAGATTCACTTCTGATGAAGAAGTGAAGACAGCAGTACATCTGTGGCTCACAGCTCAGCCTAAAACATTTTCAATGAGTGAATACAAAAGCTTGTTGACAGATAGACAAAGTGTATTGAAGAGCAAGGAGATTATGTCAAAAGATGATGTATTTGTCTTTTCTAAAAGTTAATTAAAGTAAATTCTACAGCCAGAGTACAGATAATTTTTGACTGACCCTCATATCTGTAGAAGATATTATAATAGGGCAGGGAAAGGTTTCTGAAACAAAACTCAAAAAACACAAACTGTAAAGAAATTATTGAAAAAATTGACTATAACAGAATCAAATTTTGGGGTATAATGAAAAAGAAATCTGGTTCCAACTCACTGCTTTGGGAGGTGTGTCTGTATGTGTTTGTGTATGTGTGTGCAGTGTGTGTGTGTCCATGTGCACGGTACAAGTCAATTTTAATTCCCATTGCTTCTGCAGAAGTTGATTATATTAGACTCCATAGACTTTTCATGCAGATACTTACCTAATTCTTCAGTGTGGTTATGTCAGTTATTCTTTAACTTTCTCTTTGTAATATTTTATATATCTTTGCTATATGCTTTCAGTAGAATTTTCTCAAAGCATGTATTTATCACTTACATCATCTTTACTAAAAATTCAGTCCTCAGCTCTTTTTTTTCCCAAATCATTTCATGTCTTATAAAAAAATTGTCATTATTATTTAGAAGAAGAAAGATTTTAATAAAAAGACTAACCCTCCCTTAATTACAATATTCATTAAAACTAATATTGAAGTAGAAACTTTCAATAGTTTTATCCTTCTTCATGGTCTTCATTTCTGTATTAGCAATTTTAGTCCTCAGTATGAGTTAACTTTTAAAGTAAATAATTCTACTGGATGCTATGGTTCTACTGCTATTTAAAGTAAATGAGTCTTTGCAATTTCAGTGACAGTTGTGTCAATGGAATGCCTGCAGGCCAGAATCCCATTTGATATTTCTAGCAGGAGGCTCTGTAGGAAATTAAACATAAAATTATTGAATAGTTTCAGAAACAAAAATGGTTTAAGTAACAAAAACTTTCAGGCTTATTTATTCAGGCTTTTCCCCCATTATGCTGTACCAATAATTATAATTCTATATTTGACTTTGTGACATTTGTAATAAAAATATTTTGAAATATGCTCATATGTGTTAATACGTAGAATCAATGACATCTTTTGATATTCCTACTACCAATTTCTTCTAATGTATTGGAAAGTTTAGTTTATATCAAAAAAATTAATATTGAGTTCATTTTATGTAGAAATATAGGCAATGTTACATACTAGTAAAAACTCAGGATTCAAATCCTGTCTCTATCAATGACTAGCTGTGTGGCTTGAGCAAATAACATCACCCTTCCAAGAACTATGTCAGAGGATTATGTGTGAGAGATAAACCTAAAGCACTAGAAAAATATCTTGGACATAGTATGGACTTTATAAATGATAGCCAGTACCCTACAGGGATTATATCTTATTTCTCTTTAAATCCCTAAATGATCTATTGAACTCCCTGATATAATTGCTGATTAGATTTCACCTCTTCATTTACACAAATTTACAAGCTTAGAATTTTTCTTTTTTTTTTTTGATTCTCAAAAATATTTCAAGTGAATACTAGTGTAAGACATACTAACCATTAAAATTATAGTATAAAAAAGATAGACATTGTGTTAGTGTGCTGTTTCTTTTCAATATGATGATATTGACTATGACTATAAAGTTTACAAGTGGTGATGGTTAAAAAATACAAAACTGTGAACAGCAAATATCTCTCTTTAGCACTGTATGCATATGAAACTTACAGTGTTTTTGGTTTTTGAAATAACTTGAAGGGATTTTTGTTTCTTTGCTTACTTGCTTGATTGTTTCTAAGACACAGTATTAGCTAAGATAAATTTACCTTTTTTTGCTAAGTAGTGAAATAGAGTGAATGTGTTTATTTAATTTACTTTTTAAGTAAATCATTCAGCTTCAGAACAGGACACAAAGAAACAGGCTAAGTAACATAACAGTTAGGCCAGTACATTGTCTTCTGGGCATTACTGACTGTTTTTTGGCATGAATGCAAAAATGTACAGTCCCCCTGCAGAAGAAAATAATATTTATTTATTTACTTATTTATTTACTTATTATTTTCTTCCAGTTTTATTAAGCTATAATAGACATATAGCATAATATACGTTTAAGGTGTATAGCATAATGATGTCATTAATATACATCATTAAATAATATCACAATACATTTCATGAACATCCATCATTTCATATAGATACAAAATTAAAGAATAGAAAAAGATATTTTTCCTTGTATTGAGACTCTTAGCATTTACTCTCTCAACAACTTTCATACATAACTGTACAGCAGTGTTAATTATATTTATCATGTTCTTTACATCCTTAGTACTTATTTATCTCATAACTGAAAGTTTGTAGTAGCTTGCTAATTCCCCCTCCCCCACACCCTGCCTCTGGTAACCACAAATCTGAACTCTTTTTCTATGAGTTTGTTTATTTGTCTTTGAGGTATAATTTACTTAAAACACATTAGTTCATAACATAGTAATTTCTTCCCTATACATTTCACCACAATAATTCTAATTACAGAATGTCACCACAAAGATATTACTTAGTTATTGGCTATATAATCCACACTGTACTTTTCATAACCATGACATTTATTTTGCAACTGGAAGTTTGTACCTCAATCTCCCTCACCTATTTCTTTCCTCTTGCTTCCCCTAACTCTTTTGGTAAAAACCAGTGTGTTCTCTGTATCTATAACTTTTTGTTATAGTTGTTCACTTGTTTTGTTTCTTAGATTCCACATATAAGTGATATCATACAGTATTTGTTTTTCTCTGACATTTCACTTAGTATAATACCTTTTATTATTATTTTATTTATCCATCCATGTTGTTACAAATGGCAAAATTTCATTCTCTTTAATGGCTAATATTCCATTGTGTGTGTGTGTGTATAGGTAAAAGTACTATATATATATATATATATATATATAGACTTTTTTTAACCATTCATGTATTGATGGATGCATAGGTTGCTTCTATATCTTGGCCATTATACATAATGCTGCAATAAAGAAATAAATGTACATTTTCTAGTGTTTTTGTTTTCTTTAGATTAATACCTAGGAGTGAAATTGCTGGATCATCCAGTAATTTTATTTTAAATTTTTTGAAGTGTCTTTATACTCAGTTTTCCACAGTGGCTTCACCAATTTATATTCCCATCAACAATGTATGAGGGTTCCCTTTTCTTCATATTCTTGCCAACACTTGCTGTGTGTTGTCTCTTTGATAATAGCCATTCTGGCAGGTATGAGGTGATATCTCATTGATGTTTTGATTTTCATTTCCCTGATGATTAATGTTGAGCATATTTTCATGTGCCTATTGGCCATCTTTGTGTCTACTTTAGAAAAATGTCTATTCAGATCCTGTGCCCATTTTTTAAACAGGTTGTTTGATTTTTTAATGTTGAGTTGTTTTTGTATATTTTTGATATTAACCCCTTATTAGATATATTATTTGCAAATATCTTTTCCCATTAAAAATGTGGCACTTTCATTTTGTTGATAGTTTCTTCACTTTGCACCATGAATGAATGGTTTCTATTTAAAATAAATAGGTAGGAGTACCCAAGATCATTGGAAAAGGTGGCTATACATTGTTTTTCTGGTCTACTTTACCTGAAATTTCAACATTTTGAAAGGAGGTTAATTGAGATATTTTATTTTTTTGTGTTCTATATCTACTTTCTGTAGATATTGTCAACAACAACTCATTCCTTTTTTTTAGCAAAGCTTTATTTAATATTTTTATTTATTTATTTATTTTTGGCTGCATTGGGTCTTTGTTTCTGCATGCAAGCTTTCTCTAGTTTCAGTAAGCAAGGGCTACTCTTCATTGCAGTGTGTGGGCTTCTCATTGTGGTGGCTTCTCTTGTTGTGGAGTAGAGGCTCTAGGCACATGGGCTTCAGTAGTTGTGGCATGTGGGCTCAATAGTTGTGGCTCAATGGCTCTAGAGCAGAGGCTCAGTAGTTGTGACACATGAGCTTAATTGCCAAGGCATGTGGGATCTTCCTGGACCAGGGATCGAATCCATGTGCTCTGCATTGGCAGGCAGATTCTTAACCACTATGACACCAGGGAAGCCCTTATTACTTCTTTTTTTTTTTTTTCTTAGAACTTTTATTGAGATACAGTTAACAGACAATAAGCTGCATATATTTAGAGTGTACAATTTGGTATTTCTTTTCTTATTAGTAATATATATATATGGCAATCCCAATCTCCCAATTCATTACCCACCCAACCCTCCCCACTTTCCCCACTTGGTGTCCATATGTTTGTTCTCTACATCTGTGTCCTCGTTACTTCTTAAAATAAGCTTGATTCTTTGGGAACTGCGTTACTCCCATATCTTGGGGGTGGAGGTGGGTGGCACTGATTTTCCAGAGTATACAGTCAAGGTAGTTTTAAAGAAATAATCTTCCAAATTCCTGCTGTGTATAGGTATTCTTTCCTAAAATCATCCCATCCAAAAGTACACCTGTAGTCTGCTATTTATTTTGTAAATTTCCATTCATTATTATCTTTATCTCACATTATAAAAGCAATATGAACCTCTCATTCCCCTTAAACCTAATAATAATATACTATTTTATTGGTATATACAATTATGTGGCACCAAACAAAAGAACAGATAAAGAATATATTAATGGAATAGACACTGCAAAATATGGAGTGTTTGATTATGAAATTATAAAGGGACAACACCTTATTCATCTGAGGTTTGCTTTATACTAACAGCTAGTCTGACATTTTAGCAAGAGCTTTGTGGGCCAGAAGGGAGGGCTACAATATATTCAAGGTGCTGAAAAGAAAAAAAAAAATATATGCAAGAATATTCTACCTGGTAAAGATATCAATTCAGATTTGAAGGAGAGGTCAAGAGTTTTATAGACAAGCAAAAGCTAAAAGAGTTTAATGCTGCTAAACATGCTTTACAAGAAATATTAAAGGGAATTGTCTAAGCAGAAAAGAAAAGATGATGACTAGAAATATGAAATTACAAAAGAAAAATCTCACTCATAAAGACAAACATATAGTAAAGGTAGTAGCTCAACCACTTATAAAGATGATAAGAGGATTAAAAGACAAAATAAGTAAAATTATTTATATATACAGTAAGTAGTTTAGGGATACACAAAACAAAAAGATGTAAATATGATGTAAAATCTATTAAATATTGTGTGTAATTGGGAGTAAAAATACAGGGTTATTAGCATACATTCAAACTTGAGATCATCAAACTAAAATAAATAAATAAATAAATAATAAAAATATATATACATTTATATATAATTGTTGTTACATATGAACCTCATAGTAACCACACACACACAAAAATAACAATAAGTAATCTACATTTCTCCAAAAAGGAAAGGGAATACAAACATAACTCTGAAAACAGCCATCAAATCACAAGGGAAGAGAGCAAAAGAAGAAAGGAGAAAACAACAACTACGCAAACAACCCCAAAGCAATGAACAAAATGGCAGTAAGTACATACTTATCAATAATTACTTTACATGTCAATAAACTAAATATTCCAATCAGAAAACACAGACTGGCTGAATAGATACAAAACTAATACCCACTAGCTATCTATTTTACATTTGGTAGTGTACATATGTCAATGCTACTCTCTCACTATGTCCTAGCCTCCCCTGCCCCCCTCCCCATGTTCTCAATTCCATTCTCTACATCTACATCTTTATTCCTGCCCTGTCACTAGGTTCATCAGTACCATTTTTTCTAGATTCAATATATATGCATTAGCATATGGTATTTGTTTTACTGTTTCTGACATACTTCACTCTGTATGACAGACTCTAGGTTCATCCATCTCACTACAAATAACTCAATTTTCTTCCTTTTTATGGCTGAGTAATATTACATTTTATATATGTGCCACATATTCTTTATCCATTCATCTGTCAATGGACATTTAGGTTGCTTCCACATCCTGGTTATTGTAAATAGTGCTCCAGTGAACATTGTGGTACATGTATCCTTTTGAATTATGGTTTTTTCAGGGTATATGCCCAGTAGTGGGATTTCTGGGTCATATGGGAATTCTATTTTTAGTTTCCTAAGGAATCTCCATACTGTTTTCCATAGCAGCTGTATGAATTTACATTCCAACCAGCTAGATAATTAATGGGGAGCTGCTGCATAGCACAGGGATATCAGCTTGATGCTTTGGGATGACCTACAAGGGTGGGATGGAGAGGGTAGGAGTGAGGCTCAAGAGGGAGGGGATATGGGGATATATGTATAAATACAGCTGATTTACTTTGTTGTACAGCGGAAAATAACACAACATTGTAAAACAATAATACTCCAATAAAGGTGTATAAAAAAAAAAAAACTGCTAAAAAAAAAAAAAAAACCCTGCCAACTAAGAATATTATACCCACAAAACTGTCCTTCATAAATGAATACAAAAGTTTTTTTCCAGACAAATGGAAACTGAGGGAGTTCATCACCACTAGACCTGCCTTCCAAGAACTGCTAAAAGAAGTTCTTCAAGTTGAAATGAGAATATGCTAAATGGCAACAGGAATACACATGAAAGTATAAATCTCAATAATAAATGTAAATGTATAGACAAATACAGAATAATGTAATACTGTAATGGTGATGCATAAATCAATTTAAACCCCAGGATAAAAATTAAAAAGCAAAAGTATTAAAAATAACCATATCCATAACATTTGTTCATGGATACACAATATCAAAGAAGTAAATTCTGAGATTAATAACATAAAGTGTGTGTGGGGGGAATTAAAAGCATAGAGTTTTTGTATATGATTGAAGTTGTGATCAGTTTAAAATAGACTGTTATAACTATGTTTTATGAAGACCTCATGGTAACTACAAAGAAAGAACCTACAGTAGATACAAAATAAAGAGAAAAGAATCAAAGTATTTCACTATATATACATCAAACACCAAATAACATCAAATATATATGATATATTTAATATCTGTATATCTATATCTATATATATAAAATCACAGAGAAGACAGAAAGAGAGGAAGAGAGGAACAAAAGAACTAGAAAACAAACACCAAACTCACAGAAAAAGAAATTAAATTTGTGGTTACCAAAGGCAGGGAGAAGGGGAACTTGAGTGATCAAAAGGTACAAACTTCCAACTGAAAAATAAATAAGTTCTATGAATGTAATGTACAACTTGGTGGCTACAGTTAACACTGCTATATGATACATAGGAAAGTTGTTAAGAGAGTAGATCCTAAGAATTCTCATTAGAAGGAAATTTTTTTTCATTTCTTTTATTGCATCTATATGAGATGATGGCTGTTAACTAAAACTCTCATGGAAATCATTTCACAATATATGTAAATCAAACTATCATGCTTTACACTTTAAAATTATACAGAGATGTGTGATAATTATTTCTCAACAAAACTAGAAAAAAAGAACTAAAAACAGACAGAAAACAATTAAAAACATGGCAATAGTAAGAAAAATTACTTTAAATATGAACAGATTAAACTCAAGAAAGAAAAGAAGAAAAAAACAAGGCCCATGTATAGGCTGCCTACAAGATACTCACTTCAGAGCTAAAGAAGCATACAGACTGAAAATGAGGGAATGGAGAAAGGTTTTCCTTGCAAATATATTTGAAAAGAAATCTGGAGTAGCAATACTTATATTAAACAAATTTACCTAAAACAAAGATTGTAAGAAGAGACAAAAAGAGGACTTTATATAATGATAAAGGAAGTGCTCCAACAAGAAGATATAAAATATAAACATAAATACATAAAGGAAATATTAACAAACATAAGGAAAGAAATTAACAGTAGCACAATACTAACAGAGGATGTTAAACCCCACTTTTATCAATGGAGAGATCATCCAGACTGAAAAATCAATAAGAAACACCCACCTTATATTATACATTAGGCCAGATGGGCTTCATATTCAGAGAACATTCCATCTAAATGCAGTGGAACACACATTCTTCCTCAGTGCACATGGAAGATTCTCGAGGATAGATCACATGCTAGGCAACAAAACAAGGCTCAATAAAGTTAAGAACACTGAAATCATATCAAGCATCTTTTCCAATCACAACAGTGTGCGACTAGAAATCAACTACAAGGGGAAAAAATTGCAAAAAAACCCCACAAACATGGGGAGACTAAACAATGTACTATTAAACAATCAATGGTTAATAAAGAAATCAAAGAGGAAGTTTAAAAACACCTGGATACAAATAAAAATGGAAACACAATGATCCAAAATCTATAGGAAACAGCCAAGGCAGTTTTAAGAAGGAAGTTTACAGTGATATAAGCCTACTTCCAAAAACAAGAATGAAATGACACAAACTAACCTTACACCTAGGGGAAAAAATAAAATAAAACTTGAAAAAGAAGAACAAACAAAACCCAAAGTCAGTAGAAGAAAAGAAAAATAAAGATTAGAGCAAAATAAATGAAATAGATCCTTGAATAAACAATAGAAAAAAATCAATGAAACTAAAAGCTGTTTCTTTGAAAAGATAAAATTGATAAACCTATTACCAGATTCTCTGAGAAAAAAGAAGAGGGGTGCAAATAAATAAAATCAGAAATGAAAGAGCAGTTACAACTGACACTACAGAAATGCAGAGGATCATAAGAGATTACTACAAATAACAATAGGCCAGTTATTTACCTAGAATAAATGAATAAATTCCTAGAAATGTAAAATCTACCAAGATTGAATCAGGAAGCAATAGACAATGTGAACTTCCTTTCCAGTAGTTCTTTCCCATGTCCTGGGTGTCTTCCTCACTTGCATGTTCTGATCAATACTCAGCAGGAGATTCTAGGGGAAACACTGCCAGAGATCTCTTTCTGTGCAGCTTCTACACTTAGTAACTCTGTCCTGAAAATTATAGTTGCTTTGGCCTTCCTTAATTCTCAACTTTGTCTCTTCAACTTAGAGAGACTTTCAGGTTCTGTTTGGATTCTCCCTCCCTGCATTATAGCCTGGAAACTCTCCAGGTGGTAGGCTGGGGTAATTATAGCGTTTACCTGTTTTTTCCCCTTCTTTCAGGGATTGTTGAACTGTGCAGCCTGATGCCCAATCTCTGAAAATTATTGTTATATATATTTTCTCTGCTTTGTTGGTTGTTTTAGGCAGTAGGGTAAATCCAGTCCCTATTACTCCACCTTGGAAATCAGTGTAAATGGTCAATAAATCATGATTATTCATCTTTTGCTTTTTTAAAAAAATAGACAACATGAACAGAAAAATTGCCAATAATGAAATTGAATCAGTAATTTAAAAAATACTGCCAATATACAAAAGTTGAGACCAGATGGCTTCACAGAATTCTATTAAGCATTTAGAGAAGAGTTAACACCTAACCCTTGCAAGCCATTCCAAAAATGTGAGAAGGAAAAAATGCTTCCAAACTCATTCTTGAGGCCACCATCACCCTGATACCAAAACCAAAGATACCACAAATAAAGAAAATTACAAGCCAATATAACTGATGAATATGGATGTAAAAATCCTCACCAAAATACTAACAAACCAAAACCAACAATATATTATAAAGATCATACACCATGACCAAGTGGAATTTATTCCAGTGATGCAAGGATTTTTCAATATCCATGTATCAATCAGTGTAATACACCACACAACCAAATTGAAGAATAAAAAAAAAACATATGATCATCTCAGTAGATGCAGAAAAAGATTCTGAAAAAATTCAACATCCATTTATGATAAAACTCTCCAGAAAGTGTCCATAGAGGGAAACTACCTCAATATAATAAAGACCATATATAACAAACCCATGGCTATCATCATACTCACTGATGAAAAGCTGAGAAAGCATTTCGTCTAAGATCAGAAGCAAGACTAGGATGTCCACTCTCACTACTTTTATTTCAACATAGTCTTGGAGGTCCTAACCACAGCAATCAGAGAGGAAAAAGAAATAAAAGGAATCCAAATTGGAAAAGAAGTAAAACTGTCCCTGTTTCAGATTATATGATATTATACATAGAAAATCCTAACACCACCACCTAAGAACTATGATAACTCATTAAAAAATTCAGTAAAATTACAAGATACAAAATTAATATACAGGTAATTTTCTTCTCAGTTCAGTGGTTAGAACTCTGCACTTTCACTGCAGTGGGCCTGGGTTCAGTCCCTGGTCAGGGAACTAAGATCCTGCATGCCTCAGTTAGACCAAAAATATAGATACATAATATACAGAAATCAGTTGCACTTCTATACAATAATAATGAATTATGGAAAGAAAAAATAAGTAAACAATCCCATTTACTATTGCATCGAAAAGAATATAATACCTAAGAATAAATTAATACAAGAGGTAAAAGACCTGTACTCAGAAAACTATAAATTATTGAGGAAAGATATTGAAGACAACATAAATGCAGAGACATGTTGTGCACATGGATTGGAAGAATTAATATTGCTAAAATGACCATACTATGGAAGAGAGACTTCAGATTAAATGCAATATCTATGAAAATACCAAGGATGTTTTTCATAGAACTAGAACAAATAATTATGTGTAAGCAAAAAGACCTCAAAAAGATGTTTAGGCTTTAATCTTGAGAAAACAGAACAAAGCTTGAGGTATCACACATTCTAATTTCAAACTATAATACAAAGCTACAGTAATCAAGAAAATATGTTTCTGAAACAAAACTAGATACATACATACAAAAATCAATGGAACTGTATGGAGATCTCAGAAATAAATCCATACTTATATGGTTAATTAATCTATGACAAAAGAGGTCTAGAATATAGAATGAAGAAAAAACAACTTCAATAGATAGTATTTTGAAAACTGGTCTTTAGCTGACTTTGTCTGGGTATTCTTAGCTCATACAAGGTTCAGAGGTGAGTCAGAGATATATATAGAAATAATTTGGAAATACCATCTCTGCCCTATTTCCTCCTGGAATTCCACTACTCTTTTCAGCAATCAGGGTTCCCCTTTTATCAGTTTTATGGTTTCTCAGAATTGAAAGATTACCATTTACCCACCACAATCACTGACATGTTTTCATCAATGCCACTGGTGTCACTATCATGTAATGCCAACTGTAATTATCTCTGGCTAAAAGCTGCCAAGATGAGAATTTACTTGTCCTCCTTCCAAGAGAGAATCACTCCCCATCAGAATCTGTCTTCTGTTTACTCTAGTACCTTCAGTAATTAACTTATATGATATTCCACTTTTATATATTTTTTTCTGCAGGCCTAATGGTTATTTTTAAGGTCTGAGTCTATCACACTCAAGAGTAGATGTGTTTATATGTCTATGCTACTTTCTCACTTCTCCCTTTGTTATATAGCAACTTCCCACTGGCTATCTATTTTACAGTTGGTAGTATATAGCATAGACATATAGGTTGGGGGGGTGGGGGGTGAAGGGGAAGCTGGGACGAAGTGAGAGAGTAGTGTAGACATATATATACTACCAACTGTAAAATAGATAGCCAGGGGGAATTTGCTGTATAACAAAGGGAGTTCAACTCGAGGATGATTGATGCCTTAGAGGACTGGGCTGCGGAGGGTGGGGCGGAGTTGAGGGAGGGAGGGAATATGGGAATATGTGTATAAATACAGATGATTGAACTTGGTGTACCTCAAAAAAATAATAAATAAATAAAATTGGGAATACAGGAAAAAAAAAAGAGTAGATGTCTTTAACATCTTGTTTGATCTTTTCTTTTTTACCGTGCTTTTTCTAGCTCTTCATTATTTTCTATCCCCACCTTCTTACTCCTCCCTTATCCTCCTCTTTAATTATAACCTTAAGCAAATTACATATATCTAATTGTTTCAAGTGGTAAACAAACATATATATGTGTATATATATATGTTTATATATGTATATATGTTTATATGTATGTTTATATACATATATATGTTTATATGTATATGTATATACATATGTTTATATACATATATACATGTATATATATATATTTCTAACCTGTAGTTATTTAGTACTTATATTCTTCTGAATATGGCAAGAATCTTTGTATGCTTTAATCATTCACTGAATTACACAATCACATAATTTTGAGTATTGATGTCTACAATTTCAGTTTCATGGTTTAAAAATAGATTTTATTATCATTTAATAGTACATAGCTTTGAGATTTATCAAAATTATTGCTCACTTTTTTGTTAGTCTGTTATATCATCTACTTTCTCACCTGTGCTTATTTTCTCCTGGTAGAAGTTTATTTCTTAGGAATTATTTAATTGTGGTTGTAAATACCTTTAGTTTTTGCTTGTTTGTTTGTTTCATTTCCTCATACTCAGCCTTAACAATAGTTTAGCTAACTATATAGAAGTCTAGAATGTGAATTATTTCCCATAAAGTCTTCAATGATGATAAGTACCTTTTGTACATTCTTAATTAGCAGTTGAATACCTATCTCTGAATTTACACCATATTTTAAGCCCCTGCTTAGTACTCTAATTTCCTATTTTCAGAGTATCTATTTTATAGAAATATTTATTTTATTTTCAGAAGAGCTCTAGATTTTTACTTTTTTTGCTTGTTTTTGTTTTTTAGTATTATCTTAAAACTGAGAGGGGAGTTTGGAGCATGACTACGTAGTACCTTCTTGACTCAAAATGATCTTTGCAAGGTAGCTTTGATGACAGCATACAGGATGACCATATGGAAGGTTATTGAATTGACTTTCTTCCAAAAGTTTTAAGGCTCCTCTGTCCCAAGAATGCCCTGACATTCTGGTTACCTGGTTCCTTAATTGATCTACTCTGGATCAGTAGAAAATAAATTATATTCCCAATTTTCCTGCCCTAATTATGCCTTTGTACCCAGTATGACAGCATGCGCAATGGTACTAAAAATAGAAAGGGGTTATATACATTCATGTGCTCTCCTAAGCCATATTGTAGTTAATTGGTAAGGCTTTCATCCACAGTTCCTACACGAAGGAAATCAGTCATGCATTCAGACCCAAGAGCCATCTTCCAAGAAAGCAGTTTCCACTAACTCTAATATGTTAAATGTCCTCAGATGAAAATAAATAACATAGATATAGTAGGCAGATATATTTTATAAAACCATATGTATGTATTTAGAAACATAAACAAACAAGATATTAACACAGTTGTAAATATTATATTCAATATAATTGAATGTCCTTAATCACCCAACATTTACAGAGCACTATTATGACTGGAGCAAGTTTAGATTCCTTTATTACCTTTAACAAAGACATTTTAATGAAGGTTAATAATAAATATTATCTATCTTATTTGTAATTCTGTGGTCTACTCTTTTCATTGAACAATATTTTCCTACTATGTAATGAAGATAGCTACAGAAAAGGAAACATTGTATCCCTTATTCTACCGTGAAGAAAGACACCCACACCTTACTTAACATGTACATTAACACCTGCACTGTCAAGAAAAAAACTCTAAAAAATAAAATATTTGCTTTGCAAAGAAACATATTTGAGGAGTCTCTCTTTCTTAAATATTATTTTATTTGGAGATGCATGTTTTGGTCTCAAACTCTACCTAAATTGAAATGTTTATTTCAATCATTATGACAAAACAAATGTTTGCTTCTGGCCCAGTTTAAATGCACAAATGTTCTTGCAAATGTTCCCTAGGCCAGCTGTTACTAACACTCCAATGTAAACTTTCTTCACCAGGAATTTTGCCTCTACTGGTTGCCTATTTGAAAACATTTGCAAAATGTTTATCAGGTAGAAAATTGCACACATTTTCAAATGCATAATATTCTTTATATCATTTATTATTTCTATGCATAAAAACATTTTCATGTGTATGATTCCTGTTGACTAGTGGATGAAATTATTTAAAAATAAAATGCAAGAATACCATTAGGCTGATCAGTTCCTTAAAAATGAATAAAGAATTGAATAATATTATTTACTTGATTAAGAGCAGTAAGAAGATGAGCATTTAAAATCATGACACATCATATACTGTAGCAGTTGATAATTTATGTAGCTATGTCAGAACTTGTTTACATATATTTTAAATCATTAAACCTAAGATAAAAAAAAAGAGATTAGATACTTACAAATACTTTGACATGGCTAGGAATAAAAATTCCAGGCTGGGCTTCCTGGATTGATTACCAGAATAACAGCACAGAACTAGCCTTCTAAGGAAAATCCTACCTCTGTTTTAACCCAAAAGCCAGGAATACAGAGGTGCATCCTCAACTAATCACTTCAACTCTACAGGGTCCAGGGATCAGGAAATCCAATTATGGCCTGCAGGATCAAAATTCTCAGTCATAGCATTGCAAACAAAATTCATATCTAATGACCACTAACTTGGTGATTGAACACTGAATCCTCTGTTACCATTGCTACTGAAATACTTCTTGCATCCATGATGATGATAGGAAATAAAAACAAAAATATCTCTGAATCACTTCTATATTTTACTTCTCAAGATGTTATGCATGGCAGGAGCTAGAACAAAACATAAAATGTAAACAGGTCTAGGAATTTTAGACTTGTAGCCTCTAAGATGCAGTAAACCCTGAAATTAATGAATTGGAATTTTACAAATTGAGCCAACCTGAAATATCTGACAGATGATTCATATAAAAATTCTGCTTTGTCAATTACACAACCTCAGTTTTATAATTACATTTGTCACTAAGTGTAACTTTATTAGCCAATGATGCAAATTTAAATTTTGAATTGTCAAGTGAGACTGACAATTGCATGAGCTAGCTGAATTTAAATTTGAAACATTTCATAACTGATATCAAATCAATTAATAATTAAAATAATTAAACATGATCAAGTGCACAAGCAGCAATTTAAATTGTTCTCATTGAAAAAGAGATGATTTAAATCAATAAGGTAAAGTTGCTCATGAATATATTTTGCTGGATCTATTGGATAGTCTCAATTCATGTGACCAAAATACCTGAGCTCCTATTCAAAATGAATACCAACAGATCCATATTTATATTTGAATATACGCAGCAGCACTTCAGTATCTTGTGGAAAAAAAATATAAGTTGACCTAGTGTAGGAGTTTTTTATAAGAATTTTTATTGAGATACAGTTAACAGACAAAATACTGCATATACATAGAGTGTAAAATTTGCTATTTTTTTTCTTATTAGTGATGTATATATGGCAATCCCAATCTCCCAATTCATTCGCACCAAACCATCCCTGCTTTACCCACTTGATGTCCATATGTTTGTTCTTTACATCTTTGGCTCTATTTCCGCTGTGCAAACCAGTTTATTTGTACCATTTTTCTATATTCTGCATGAATGTGTTAACAACAATATTTGTTTTTCTCCCTCTGACTCACTACATTCTGTACGACAGTCTCTAGGTCCATTCATGTCTATACAAATGTCCAGATTCATTCCTTTTTTACAGCTGAGTAATATTCCACTGTATATATGTACCACATCTTTTTATGCACTCAACTGTTGATGGACATTTAGGTTGCTTCCATGTCCCAGTTATTCGAAATAGTGCTGCAATGAACATTGGAGTGCAGGTGTCTGTTTGAATTATGGTGTTCTCTGGGTATACGACCAGGAGTGGGATTCCTGGGTCATATGGTAACTCTATTTTTAGTTTTGCAAGGAACCTCCATATGATTCTCCATAGTGGCTGCATCCATTTACATTCCCACCAACAGTGCAAGAGGGTTCCCTTTTATCCACACCCTCTCCAGCATTTACTGTTTGTAGATTTTCTGATGATGCCCATTCTAACCGGTGTGAGGTGATACCTCATTGCAGTTTCATTTGCATTTCTCTAATGTCTAGTGATGTTCAGCAAATTTTCATGTGCCTTTTGGCCATCCATATGTCTTCTTTGGAGAAATGCCTATTTAGGTCTTCTGCCCATTTTTGGATTGTGTTGTCTGTTTTTTTGATATTGAGCTGCATGAACTGTTTATGTATTTTGGAGATTACTCCTTTGAGTGTTGATTCGTTTGCAAATATTTTCTCCCATTCTGAGGGTTGTCTTTTCATTTTGCTTACACTTTCCTTTGCTGTGCAGAAGCTTTGAAGTTTCATTAGGTCCCACTTATTTATTTTTGGTTTTATTTCCATTACACTAGGAGGTGGATCAAAAAAGATCTTGCTGTGATGTATGTCAAAGACTGTTCTTCCTATGTTTTCCTCAAGGAGTTTTATAGTGTCTGGCCTTCCATTTAGGTCTTTAATCCACTTTGAGTTTATTTTTGTGTATGGTGTTAGGGAGTGTTCTAATTTCATTCTTTTACATGTAGCTGTTCAGTTTTCCCAGCACCACTTATTGAAGAGGCTGCCTTTTCTCCATTGTATATCCTTGGCACCTTTGTCATAGATTAGTTGACCATAGTTTATCTCTGGGCTTTCTATCCTGTTCCATTGATCTTTATTTCTGTTTTTCGGCCAGTATCATCCTGTCTTGATCACTGTAGCCTTCTAGTATAGTTTGAAGTCAGGAAGCCTGATTCCACCAACTTCGTCTTTCCTTCTCAAGATTGCTTTGGCTATTCGAGGTCTTTTGCATTTCCATACAAATCATAAAATTTCTTGTTCTAGTTCTGTGAAAAATGCCATTGGTAATTTGATCAGGATTGCATTGAATCTGTAAATTGCTTTTGGTCGTATAGTCATTTTCACACTGTTGATTCTTACAATCCAAGACATGATATATTTGTCCATCTGTTGTGTCATCTTTGATTTTTTTCATTAGTGTCTTAAAGTTTCTTGAGTACAGGTCTTTTATCTCCTTATTTAGGTTTAATCCTAGATATTTTATTCTTTTTGTTGCAATGGTGAATGGGATTGTTTCCTGAATTTCTCTTTCTGATCTTTCATTGTTAGTGTATAGAAATGCAAGAGATTTTTGTGTGTTAATTTTAAATCCTGCAAGTTTACCAAATTCATTGATTAGCTCAAGTAGTTTTCTGATGATATCTTTAGGGTTTTCTACATATGATATCATTTCATCTGTGAACAGTGACAGTGTTACTTCTTCTTTTCCAATTGAGATTCCTTTCATTTTTTTTTTCTCTGATTGCTGTGGCAAGGACTTCCAAAACTATGTTGAATAGTAGTGAAGGGAGTGGTAATCCGTGTTTTGTTCCTGATCTTAGAGGGAATGCTTTCAGTTTTTCACCATTGAGAATGATGTCTGCTGTGGGTATGTCATATGTGGTCTTTATTATGATGAGGTAGATTCCCTCTATGCCCACCTTATGGAGAGTTTTTGTCATAAATGGGTGTTGAATTTTGTCAAAAACTTTTTCTTCATCTATTGAGAGGATCATGTGGTTTTTATCCTTCAATCTCTTGATACCGTGTATCACATTGATTGATTTGGGTATATTGAGGAATCCTTTCATTCTACTGATAAACCTCACTTAATCATGGTGTATGATGCTTTTAATGTGTTGTTGGATTCTGTGTGCTAGTATTTTGTGGAGGATTTTTGCATCTAAATTTATCAGTGATATCAGCCTATAATTCTCTTTTTTTGTGTCATTTCTCCTGGTTTTGATATCAGGGTGATGGTGGCCTCATAAAATGAGTTTGGGAGTGATAACCTTCCTCTGCAATTTTTTTGGAAGAGATTGAGAAAATGGGTGTTAGCTCTTCTCTAAACTTTTGGTAAAATTCACCTGTGAATCCATCCGGTCCTGGAATTGTATTTGTTGGAAGATTTTTAATCACAGTTACAATTTCATTACTTATGATTAGTCTGTTCATATTCTCTAATTCTTCCTGAATCATTCTTGGAAGCTATACCTTTCTAAGAATCTGTCCATTTCATCTAGGTTGTCCACTTTATTGGCATATAGTTGCTTGTAGTATTCTCTTAAGGTGCTTTTTATTTATGCTGTGTCTGTTGTAGCTTCTCCTGTTTCCTTTCTAATTTTATTGATTTGAGTCCTCATCCTCTTTTTCTTGATGAGTCTTGGTAGAGGTTTATCAATTCTATTTATCTTCTCAAAGAACCAGCTTTTACTTTTATTGATTTTTGCTATTGTTTTCTATGTCTCTATTTCATTTATTTCTGCTCTGATCTTTATGATTTCTCTCCGTCTACTAACTGGGTTTTGTTTGCTCTTCTTTCTCTAGTTTCTTTAGGTATAAAGTTTGATTATTTATTTGAGAATTTTGTTGTTTCTTGAGGTACAATTCTATTGCTATAAACTTCCCTCCTAGAACTGCTTTTGTTGCATCCCTTAGGTTTTGGATCATTGTGTTTTCATTGCCATTAGTCTCTAGGTATTTTGTGATTTCCTTTTTGATTTCTTCAGTGATCTCTTGGTTATTTAGTAGCATATTGTTTAGCATCCATGTGTTTGTTTTTTTACATTTTTTTTCCTGTAATTGATTTCTAATCTCATAGTGTTGTGGTCAGAGAAGTTGCTTGATACTGTTTCAATTTTCTTAAGTTTACCAGTGCTTTATTTGTGACTCAAAAGATGATTTACCCTGGAGAATGTTTCATGTGCACTTGAGAAGAATGTGTGATCTACTGTTTTTGGATGTAATGTCCTATAGATATCCATTAAATCAAACTGATTTATTGTGTCATTTAAAGCTTGTGTTTCCTTACTAATTTTCTGTCTGGATGATCTGTCCGTTGGTGTAAGTGGGGTGGTAAAGTCCCCACTATGATTGTGTTACTGTCGATTTCCTCTTTCACTGTTGTTAGCATTTGCCTTATGTATTGATGTGCTACTATATTGGGTGCATATATATTTATAATTGTTATCTCTTCTTCTTCGATTGATCCCTTGATACTTATGCAGTGTCCTTTCTTGCCTCTTGCAACATTTTTTTAAGTTTTAAAGTCTATTTTATATGATATGAGTATCACTAATCCAGCTTTCTTTTGATTTCCATTTGCATGGAATATCTTTTTCCACCCCCTCACGTTCAGTCTGTATGTGTCCCTAGGTCTGAAGTGGGTGTCTTGTAGAAAGCATATATATGGGTCTTGCTTTTGTATCCATTCAGCTAGTCTGTATCTCTTGGTTGGTGCATTTAGGCCATTGACATTCAAGGTAATTATCGATATGCATGTTCTTATTACCATTTTCTTAGTTGATTTGTTTCTGTTTTTGTAGGTCCTTTTCTTCTCCTATGATTCCCACTTAGAGAAGTTCCTTTAGCATTTGTTTTAGGGCTGGTTTGGTGGTGCTGAATTCTCTTAGTTGTTGCTTATCTGTAAAGCTTTTCTTTTCTCTGTCAAATCTGAATGAGATCCTTTCTGGGTAGAGTATTCTTGGTTGTAGGTTCTTCCCTTTCATCCCTTTAAATATATTGTACCACTCCCTTCTAGCTTGCAAAAGTTCTGCTGATAAGTCAGCTGTTAACCTTATTGCCATTCCCTTGTATATTATTTGCCATTTTCCCCTTGTTGCTTTTAATAACTTTTCATTGTCTTTAATTTTTGTCAATTTGACTACTTTGTGTCTTGGCGTGTTTCTCTTTGGATTTATCTTGCCTGGGACTCTCTGTGCTTGCTGGATTTGGGTGACTATTTCCTTTCCAATGTTAGGGAAGTTTTGAATATAATATCTTCCAATATTTTCTTGGGTACACTCTCTCTCCCTCTTCTCCTTCTGGGACCCCTAAAATGTGAATATTAATGTGCTTAACATTGTCCCAGAGGTCCCTTAAGCTTTTTTCATTTCTTTTCAATTTTTTTCTTTTTTTCTTTTTTGCATCAGTGATTTTCATCCTTCTGTCTTCCAGGTTACTTATTTGCCCTTCTGCCTCAGTTAACCTGCTATTGATTCCTTCCAGTGTATTGTTCATTTCAGTTATTGTGTTGCATATCTCTGCTTTTTGCTTTTTAATTCTTCTAGGTCTTTGTTAAACATTTTGGCAACTTTTCAATCTTTGCATCCAGTCTTTTTTCAAAGTCTGGGATCATCTTCACCATCATTCTTCAGAATCCTTTTCTGGAAGGGTGCCTAACTCCTCTTCATTTAGTTGTTTTTCTGGTGTTTTATCTTTTTCCTTCATCTGATACAAAATCCTATACCTTTTCATTTTCTATTTCTGTGGCTGTGTTTTTTAGTTCCACAGAGCAAAATACTACTGATACTGCTTGGTACTGCTGTCTGTCCCCCTATGGAGGAAGCTATTAAGGAGGCTTGTGGGTACTTCCTGATGGGAGGGACTGATGGCAGGTTGGGCTAGGTGGGCAGAGCTCAGTAAAACTTTAATCTGCTTGTCTGCCAATGGGTTGGGCTATGTTCCAACCCTGTTGGATGTTTTACCTGAGGCTACACAGCACTGGAGCTTCCAAGCTATTTGATGGGGCTAATGGCAGATGCTGGAAGGGCTCAAGCCAATGACACTTCCCAGAACCCCTGCCACCAGTGTCCTTGTTCCCTCAGTGAGCCACAGCTGCCCCCACCTCTGCAGGGAACCCTCTAATACCAGCTGGTAGGTCTGGTTTAATCCCCTATGGAGTCACTGCTCCTTCCCCCTGGGTCCTGGTGAACACAATATTTTTTTGTACCCTCCAAGAGTGGAGTCTCTGTTTCCCCCAGTCCTGTGGAGATCCTGCAATCAAATCCTGCTCGCTTTCAAAGTCTAATTCTCTGAGGACTCCTCCTCTCATTGCCAGACCCCCAGGTTGGGAAGCCAGGTGTGGGGCTGAGAATCCTCACTTCAGTGGGTGAGTTTGTGAGTCACCCACCCAGCATTTATGGAATTTGGTTTTAACGTGATTGTCTGCCTTCTAACGTCTCATTGCGGACTCTCCTTTGTCTCTGGATGCGGGGTGCCTTTTGTAGTGAGTTCCAGTGTCTTTATGTCAATGATTGTTTAGCAGTTAGTTGTAATTCTGATGCTCTTGCAAGAGGGAGTGAGTGCACATCCTCCTACTTCAGCATCTTGATCCATCTCCTAGTGTAGGATTTTAACACCCCACTTACATCAAAAGATGGATCTTCAAACAGAAAATAAATAAGAAATCACAAGCTTTAAATGGCACAATCCAATACACAGATTTAAGTGATATTTATTGCACATTCCATCCAAAAACAGCAGATTACACATTCTTCTCAAATGCACACAGAACAGTTTCCAGGATATATCACATTTTGTCACAGAAATCAAGCCTTGGTAAATTTAAGAAAATTGAAATCATATCAAGCATCTTTTCTGACCACAACTCCATGAGATTAGAAACCAATTACTGGAAAAAACTGTAAAAAACAAAACACAAGGAGGCTAAAGAATATGCTACTAAATAACCAAGAGATCACGGAAGAAATCAAAGAGGAAATCAAAAAATACCTAGAGACAAATGACAATGAAAATACAACAATCCAAAACCTATGGGATGCAGCAATAGCAGTTCTAAGAGGGAAGTTTATAGCAATGCAATCATACCTCAAGAAAATAGAAAAATCCCAAATGAACAATCTAACTTTATACCTAAAGAAACTAGAGAAAGAAGAACAAAGAAAACCCAAAATTAGTAGAAGGAAAGAAATCATAAATATCAGAGCAGAAATAAATGAAAGAGAAACAAAGAAATCAATGGTAAAAAATCAATAAAATTAAAAGTTGGTTCTTTGAGAAGATAAAATTAATAAAGCTCTAGCAAAACTCATCAAGAAAAAGAGGGAGAGCAGTCAAATCAGCAAATTGGATATGGAACAGGAGAAGTTACAACAGACAACACAGAAATGAAAAGCACCATGAGAGTCTACTACAAGCAACTATATTCAAATAAAATGGCAAAAAATGAAGAAATGGACAAATTCTTAGAAAGGTATAACACCCCCAAGACTGAATCAGGAAGACAAAGAAAATATGAGCAGACCAATCACAAGTAATGAAATTGAAATTGTGATTAAAAATCTCCCAACAGGGGGTAGAAACAAGATGGCAGAGTAGGAGGATGTGTGCTCACTCCCTCTTGCAAGAGCACCAGAATTACAACTAACTGCTGAACAACCATAGACAAAAAGACACTGGAACTCAAAAAAAAAAAAAAAAAACACCCCACATCCAGAGACAAAGGAGAAGCTGGAATGAGATGGTAGGAGGGGTGAAATGGCATTAAAATCAAATCCCATAAGTGCTGGGTGGGTGACACACAAGCTGGAGAACAGTTATACCACAGAAGTCCTGAGGGTTCTGAGCCCCACATCAGGCTTCCTAACCTGGTGGTCCAGCAATGGGAGGAGGAATCCCAAGAATCAGACTTTGAAAGCCAGTGGGATTTGATTGCAGGACCTCCACAGGACTGGGGAAAATGGAAACTCCACTCTTGGAAGGCACACAAAAAAGTGTGTTCACCAGGACCCAGGGGGAAGGAGCAGTGACCCCATTGGAGACTGACCCAGACCTACCTGCTGGTGTTGGAGGGTTGCCTGCAGAGGTGGGGGGCAGCTGTGGCTCACTGAGGAGACAGGGGCACTGGCAGCAGGGGTTCTGAGAAGTGCTCATTGGTGTGAGCCCTTTCAGAGTCCACCATTAGCTCCACCAAAGAGTCTGTAAGCTCCAGGGCTGGATTGTCTCAGGCCAAATGACCACCAGGGTGGGAACACAGCCCCACCCATTGGCAGACAAGCAGATTAAAGTTTTACTGAGCTCCACCCACCAAATCAGATTAAAGTTTTACTGAGATCCACCCACCCAGCCCAACCCGCCATCAGTCCCTCCCATCAGGAAGCACCCATGAGCCTCCTAGACAGCTTCCTCCACAAGAGGGCAGACAGCAGAATCAAGCAGTATCAGCAGTATTTCATCTTGTGGAACTGAAACTCACAGCCACAGAAAGACAGAGAAAATGAAAAGACTTTGTACCAGATGAAGGGACAAGATAAAACACCAGAAAAACACCTAAATGAAGAGGAGATAGGCACCCTTCCAGAAAAAGTATTCAGAATAATGATGGTGAAGATGATCTAGGACTTTGAAAAAAGACTGGATGCAAAAATCAAAAAGTTGCAAGAAAAGTTTACCAAAGACCTAAAAGAATTAAAGAACAAACAAACAGAGATATGCAACACAATAACTGAAATGAAAAATACACTAGAAGGAAACAATAGCAGGTTAACTGAGGCAGAAGGAAAATTAGTGACCTGGAAGACAGAATGGTGATAATCGCTGATGCAGAAAAGAATAAAGAAAAAGAATGGAAAGAACTGAAGACAGCCTAAGAGACCTCTGGGACAGTGTTAAATGCACCAACATTCGCATTATAGGGGTCCCAGAAGAAGAAGAAGAGAGAGAAAGGACCTAAGAAAATACTGGAAGAGATTCTAGTTGAAAATTTCCCTCACATGGAAAAGGAAATAGCTACCCAAGTCCAGGAAGTGCAGAGAGTCCCAGACAGGATAAACCCAAGGAGAAACATGCCAAGACATATAGTAGTCAAATTGACAAAAATTAAAGACAGAGAAAATTTATTAAGAGCAACAAGGGGAAAATGACAAATAACATACAAGGGAAATGCCATCAGGTTAACAGCTGATTTCTCAGCAGAAACTCTACAAGCCAGAAGTGAGTGGTATGATATATTTAAAGTGATGACCGAGAAGAATCTACAACCAAGAATACTCTACCCAGCAAGGATCTCATTCAGATTCAAGGGAGAAATCAAAAGCTTTACAGACAAACAACAGCTAAGAGAATTCAGCACCACCAAACCAGCCCTAAAACAAATGCTAAAGGAACTTCTCTAAGTGGGAAACATAAGAGAAGAAAAGGACTTACAGAAACAAACCCAAAACATTTAGGAAAATGGTAATAGGAACATACATATCAATAATCACCTTGAATGTCAATGGCCTAAATGCACCAACCAAAAGACACAGACTGGCTGAATGGATACAAAAGCAAGACCCATATATATGTTGTCTACAAGACACCCACTTCAGACCTAGAGACACATATAGAGTGAAAGTGAGGGGATGGAAAAAGATATTCCATGCAAATGGAAATCAAAAGAAAGCTGGAGTAGCAACACTCATATCAGATAAAATGGATTTTAAATTAAAAAAATGTTACAAGAAACCAGAAAGGACACTACAAAATGATTGAGGGATTAATCCAAGAAGAAGAGATAACAATTATAAATATATATGCACCCAATATAGGAGCACCTCAATACATAAGGCAAATGCTAACAACAATGAAAGAGGAAATTGACAGTAACACAATCATAGTGGGGACTTTACCACCCCACTTACACCAACGGACAGATCATCCAGACAGAAAATTAGTAAGGAAACACAAGCTTTAAATGACACAGTAAATCAGCTGGATTTAATAGATATCTATAGGACATTACATCCAAAAACAGTAGATCACACATTCTTCTCAAGTGCACATGGAACATTCTCCAGGATAGATCACATTTTGGGTCATAAATCAAGCCTTGGTAAATTCAAGAAAATTGAAATTGTATCAAGCATCTTTTCTGACCACAGTGCTATGAGATTGGAAATCAATTACAGGAAAAAAATCTATAAAAAAGGAAAATACATGGAGGCTAAAGAATACGCTACTAAATAATCAACAGATCATTGAAGAAATCAAAGAGGAAATCAAAAAATACCTAGAGAGAATTCACAATGAAAACACAATCATCCAAAACCTATGGGATGCAGCAAAGGCTGTTCTAAGAGGGAAGTTTATAGTGATACAATCCTACCTCAAAAAACAAGAAACATCCCCAATAAACAATCTAACCTTACACCTAAAGAAACTAGAGAAAGAAGAGCAAACAAAACCCCAAGTTAGTAGACGGAGAGAAACCATAAAGATCAGAGCAGATATAAATGAAATAGAGACAAAGAATACAATAGCAAAAATCAATAAAACTAAAAGCTGCTTCTTTGAGAAGATAAATAAAATTTATAAAACTCTAGCAAGACTCAACAAGAAAAAGAGGGAGAGGACTCAAATCACTAAAATTAGAAATGAAACAGGAGAAGTTACAAGAGACACCACAGAAATAAAAAGCACCATAAGAGACTACTACAAGCAACTATATGCCAATAAAGTGGACAGCCTGGATGAAATGGACAGATTCTTAGAACAGTATAACCTTCCAAGACTGAATCAGGAAGACATAGAAAATATGAACAGACCAATCATGAGTAATGAAATTGAAACTGTGATTAAAAATCTCCCAATGAACAAAAGTTCAGGACCAGATGGCTTCACAGGTGAATTTTACCAAAAGTTTAGAGAAGAGCTAACACCCATCCTTCTCAAACTCTTCCAAAAAATTGCAGAGGAAGGAACAATCCCAAACTCATTTTATGAAGCCACCATCACCCTGATACCAAAACCAGACAAAGATACTACAAAAAAAGAAAACCACAGACCAATATCACTGATGAATTTAGATGCAAATATCCTCAACAAAATACTAGCCAACAGAATTCAACAAAATATTGAAAGGATCATACACCATGATTAAGTGGGTTTTATCCGTGGAATGCAAGGACTCTTCAATATATGCAAATCAAACAATGTGATACACCACATTAAAAAACTGAAGGATAAAAACCACATGATCATCTCAATAGATGCAGAAAATGCTTTTGACAAAATTCAACATCCATTTATGATAAAAACTCTCCAGAAAGTGGGCATAGAGGGAAGCTCCCTCAACATAATAAAGGCCATATATGACAAACCCACAGCAAACATCATTCTCAATGGTGAAAAACTGGAAGCTTTCCCTCTAAGATCAGGAACAAGACAAGGATGTCCACTCTCACCACTACTATCCAATATACTTTTGGAAGTCCTTGCCACATCAATCAGAGAAGAAAAAGAAATAAAAGGAATCCAAATTGGAAAAGAAGAAGTATAACTTATCTTTGACAAAGGAGGCAAGAATATACAATGAAAAAAAGACAGCCTCTACATAAGTGGTGCTGGAAAAATTGCCAGCTCCTTGTCAAAGAATGAAATTAGAACACTTCCTAACAGCATACAAAAAAATAAACTCAAAATGGATTAAAGACCTAAATGTAAAGCCAGACACTTTAAAACTCTTAGAGGAAAACATAGAAAGAACACTCTGTGACATACATCAAAGCAAGATCCTTTTTGCCCCACCACCTAGAATAATGGAAATAAAATCCAAAATAAACAAAGGGGACCTAATGAAACTTAACAGCTTTTGCACAGCAAAAGAAACCATAAACAAGACAAGAAGGCAACCCTCAGATTGGAAAAAAATATTTGCCAATGAAGCAACGGACAAAGGATTAATCCCCAAAGTATACAAGCAGCTCATGCAGCTTGGTAAAAAAAATGCAAATAACCCAATCCTAAATGGGTGGGAGACTTATATAGACATTTCTCCAAAGACATGCAGATGACTAACAAACACATGAAGAGATGCTCAACATCATTAATCATTAGAGAAATTCAAGTCAAAACCACAATGAGGTATCGCTTCACACTGGTTAGGATGGCCATCATCAAAAATATCTAGAAACAATAAATGCTGGAGAGGGTGCAGAAAAATGGGAACCTTCCTGCACTGTTGGTGGGAGTGTAAATTGGTACAGCCACTATAGAAAACTGTATGGAGGTTCCTTCAAAATCTAAAAATAGAACTACCACGTGACCCAGCAATCCCACTACTGGGCCTATACCCTGAGAGAACCACAATCCAAAAAGAAACATGTACCACTATGTTAATTGCAGCACTATTTACAATAACCAGGACATGGAAGCAACCTAAATGCCTATCAACAGATGATTGGATAAAGAAGATGTGGCACATGTATACAGTGAAATATTACTTAGCCATAAGAATGAATGAAATTGAATTATTTGTAGTGGGGTGGGTAGATCTAAAGTCTGTCATACAGAGCAAAGTAAGCCAGAAAGAGAAAAACAAATACTGTATGCTAACTCATATAAATGGAATCTAAAAAAATTGGGACAGATAAACCCAATGGCAGGGCAAGAATAAAGATGCAGATGTAGAGAACGGACTTGAGGACTTGGGGCAGGGAGGGGGTGATGAAGGGGAAGCCCAGATGAAATAAGAGTGTAGCATTGACATATATACACTACCAAATGTAAAATTTATAGCTAGTGGGCAGCTGCTGCATAACACAGGGAGATCAACTTGATGGGTGATGACTTAGAAGGCTGGATAAGGAAGGTTACAAGAAGTCATGGGGGGGAAGGGATATCGAGATATATGTATAAATACAGCTGATTCACTTTGTTGTATAGCATACCTGGCACAACAGTGTAAAGCAATTATATTCCAATGAAGAGCTTAAAAAATAAATAAATAAATAAAACTGGGCAGAAGACCTAATTAGGAATTTCTCCAAAGAACACTTACGGATGGCCAAGAGGCACATGAAAACCTGCTCAACATCACTAATTATTATAGGAATGCAAATCAAAACTACAATGAAGTATCACTTCACACCAGTTAGAATGGGCATCATCAGAAAATCTACAAAGAGTAAATGCTAGAGAGGGTGTGGAGAAAAGGGAACCCTCCTGAACTGTTGGTGGGAATGCAACTTGATACAGCCCCTGTGCAGAACACTATGGAGGTTCCTTGAAAAACTAAAAATAGAATTACCATATGAGCCAGCAATCCCACTACTGGGCATATACCCAGAGAAAACCATAATTCAAAAAGACAGATGCACCCCCATGTTCATTGCAGCACTATTTACAATAGCCAGGTCATGGAAGCAACCTAAATGTCCCTCAGCTCTTGAATGGATACAGAAGATATGGTACATATATACAATGAAATATTACTCAGCCATAAAAAGGAACAAAATTGGGACATTTGTAGAGACATGGTTGGACCTAAAGCCTCATACAGAGTGAAGTGAGTCAGAAAGAGAAAAGCAAATATCATATGTTAATGTGTATATGTGGAATCTAGAAAGATTGTACAGATCATCTGGTTTTCAATGCAGAAATAGAGACACAGATGTAGAGAACAAACATATGGACACAAAGGGGGGAAATTGTGGGGGGTTGGGGTGGGATGAATTGGGAGACTGGGATTGCTATACATACGTTACTAATAAGAAAAAAATATCAAATTGTACACTTTAAATATATGCAGTTTATTGTATGTCATTTATAACTGAATAAAAGTTCTTAAAGAAAGGAAATGAAAAAAGAGACCTTACAATTGATATCACATGAATACAACAGATCATAAGAGACCACTACATAAAAGTGTACAGCAGCAAATCAGACAACGTAAAAGAAATGAATAAATTCCTAGAAACATACAACCTACCAAGACTGAATCATGAAAAAAATAATCTGAAGAGACTAAAGACTAGATTGAATCAGGAACTCCTCAAAGAACCAAAGTCCAGGACCAGAAGGCTTCACTAGTATATTGAATCAAACATTTCAAGAATTAATAGCAAACTCCCTTCCAAAAAATAGAGGAGGAAGGAATACTCCTAATACCTTTTGCAAAGCCAGTATTACCTTGGTATGAAAACCAGAGAAAGATGCCACAAAGAAAGAAAATTACAGGCCAATATCTCTGATGATCATAGTGACAAAATTCCTCAATAAAATATTAGCAATTTAAAACCAGTAACACGTTAAAAGAATAATACATCATGATCAGTAGGATTTATTACAGGGATACATAGATAAACATTTTTCCAAAAAACATATACAGATGGCCAATAGACACATGAAAGGATGCCCAAACCACTAATTATCAGGGAAATGCAAATCAGAACCACAGTGTGATATTGCTTCACACTTGTCAGAATAGCTATTATCAAAAAGACAGGAAACAACAAGTGTTGGCAAGGATGTGAATAAAACAGAATCTTGGGGCTTCCTAGGTGGCACAGTGGTTGAGAATTCACCTCCCAATACAGGGGACATGGGTTCGATCCCTGCTCGAGGAAGATACTATATGCCATGGAGCAACTAAGTCTGTGTGCAATAGTTATTGAGCCCATGTGCCACAACTACTGAAGCCCATGCACCTAGAGCCCACACTTTGCAGCAAGAGAAGCCACGGCAATGAGGAGCCAGTGCACAGCAACAAAGAGTAGCCCCACTCGCCACAACTTGAGAAAACCCACATGCAGCAACAAAGACCCAACACAGCCAATAAATAAATAAATAAATTTATAAAAAGAAAAAAAAGAAAAAAGAAAATGGAACCTTGGATCTTGGTGCTGTGTAGTGGGAATGTAAATTGTTGAAGCCACTATGGAAGCAGTATGGAGGTTCCTCAAAATATTAATAATGGAACTACCATATGGTCAGCAATTCCTCTTCTAGGTATTTATCTCCATAAAAACAAAAACACCAACTCAAAAAGATATATGCCTTCCCATGTTTGTTACAGCATTATCTACAATAGTCAAGACATGGAAGCAACATAACTGTCCATCAATGGACAATTTTACATTAAATTTATTTATATTCTTTACATTAAATATAAATAATAAGGGAATATTAAACTCACCCATAAAGAGAAGAAAATCTTGCCATTTGCAACAACATGAGTGGGACTTTATGACATTATACTTAAGTGAAATAATTCTGAGAAAGATACTGTATTATCTCTCTTATATGTGGAATCTAAAAACAAACAAACAAATAATTAAAACAACAAAAACTCCAAATAATCTCATAGTTACAGATAACAGATTGAGCGTTGCTAGAGATTGGGAGTGTGGGATGGACAAAATGAATGAAGAGGTTTAAAAAGTACAAACATCCAGCTATAAAATAAATGTCATGAGGGTATAATATACTATATGGTAACTATAATTAACAACACTGTATTGTATATTTGAAAGTTGATAATGGAGTAGATCTTAAAAGTTCTCATCACAAGAAAAAGAATGTTTTAACTATGTACTGTGATGGATGTTTACTAGACTTACTGTGATGATCATTCACAATATACACAAATATCAAATCATTATGTTGTACATTTGAAACAAAAATAAAATTATATGTCAGGTATATGTAAATAAAAATGAATTGTGAGTTTGTCTACTGCTATTTAAGGAAAGAGAATGTGTCTTTCTCATTATTTATAGGTGAGATGAATTTAACCCTCATTGAACAAATTCAGTTTATAACCGCTAGAGTCCATATTCTGGGTTTGACCTTGGATTTATTACAGTTTATACTTTGAGAAGGAAACTTTAGTATCATTGTCTATATAATGGGGATACTTATAACTGTGTCATAAATCATTTTTAAAGAGTTATCTAAATAGCCAGAAAATAAAAATATTTCTAAAGCTTTGTCTTTCACGTATTTTTCTTCTCTATAAATTAATTCTTCTGCACTTATCAAAATTTATTTTATTTTTGTTTTGAATTTAAAAATTAAATTTAGAGCATTGAGATAATTGGTAGACCCCTATACTAGTGTTCTGAATTCACCTACCACAAACTTTCCAATAGCCACCAACACAACAAACACCACCACAAGTGTCCCACCTCTGTGCTTTAGTGTTACTTCTTCATAGAGCAAATTGCTTATAATACCTCTCACTGCAGCTTCTCACTAACTACTGGTTGGTAGCTGAAGGTAAGAATTCCCCATTTAAATTTTACTTCAAATCCCCAACCACTGTGAAAAGAAAAAAAATAAAATAAAAACTTACAGGTGTGCCTTCTAATGCATTGTTACCTACATTTGAAATATGTCCAAACGATGATTTTATTGGTTATTTTTGGTTATTGTTTATTTTTCTTGAACAATTTTACATTACTCCTTTTGTAGGGGAATAATTTTAGTCAATGAAATTTTCATTTTAGCTCAAACTTTCCTGTGACTGACATAAGTGAGAAATGTTTTAAAAAATGAATAGTTGTAAGAATTGAGTCTTCTGATGGGAGCTGTCTATCAACTGTCTGTTATTTGTGGAGACTTAACTACTCCAGTTCATCTAGGAAACTATGCAGAAAGCCCTGAGCTATTTTTTCACTTACTAAATAAATTTGTTACTCTCTAGATTGTGTCTTAATTGCTCATGGTGTTTCTGAGTTTGTTGCAAATGACAACCAACTATGACCCAAAAGTGCCTTGAAAGTAGCCTTTAATAATTTATTTTAACATTTTTAGAATTATATGCAACTTTTATTTTCACAATTTAGGCATGAAGGCCAATTCAGTGGATTATTTCTTCTCATTGCTCTTTCTTTTTTCCCCTAATCCATAAAGATTCTGTCCCACAAATTTAAAAATTACAAAGTTCTACAATAGTTTTATAGTTAACATATTTATATAGAAGTTTTTAAAAGTAAAAATTTGACAACAAATTTTTGGTAAGCTTATGAAATTCATCCTACAAGAATACTTGCATGCAAAATTGCTTCTAAAACAATAATATTCAAAAAAGTGCATTGATAATATTAGAATATTAAAAATAAGATAAATTTATACCAATAGAACATAGATTCACTAAATTAATATGCACCTATCCAATGGAGTATTATAGAGCAGATAAAAGTAATATATGTGAAATGCTCTTAAAAATATTAAGCACAAAAAATATAGTATTCCAAAAGAACATCTAGGTACACTAGTATTCTATACACTATACATATTTTATTATATATATTTTTATTTCTTTTATTCTTTTTACCCATACACTAGTGCACCTAGACACAGTCTTTGTACTATAATTTTACACTTAATATTATTTATATATATATTACTTTAATACTAATTGTTAATACTTTTATAATATTATATGCTTATAAATTGAATGACTGTCTCATAGGATTTATAGGGCCTTATAATTAGTCTGCCTCTTTGAGGAAGCATTGAGTGATTTTGAACAAAGATCAGGACAATATAGTTGGCACAGGAAGGCTAAGAAACTTGCATAATGCACTATTTTTACTTAGTTATTTATTAATTCACTGTGTGGACTGAGAGATATAATGGGAGGTTAAAAGTCCTTTCCCAAGCTTTCCCTTAACACTACAAATGTGACAAGTATTTTTATTTCGCTCTCCTCCCTTAAAACTCTCTGATGATAACCAAATAAAAGAAAAAGAGAAAAAAATGACTGTAACTGCAAATCACAATTAATAAACAATATCTGCCAAGCAAAATGGAATTTGAGCCAAAATCAAGAAGTTTACATAGAACTGATAATGCCTTCTTGGCCTCAGGCAGTATGTAGATTTTTCTAAACATAATCTTGAAAGTTTCATCAAATATACCTTTGATTTAAATGTGATAGTGCACTATGGAAGAAGTCAAGCAGAAATATTCTTCCATGGCCTCAATTCAATATAGGAACAAGTAAAGGGAAACTGAAGGAGGGAAAGAAAACATGTAATATGCTTTATCAGTGCTGAACAGAGACAGCTAAGCAGTATAGATAACAAGTCACTACATACATGCAGGTTATATAAGGTTTCACCATTAGCCACATCAATCTGTTATTACCCCAATGGAGGTGATTCTAAAAAGTGAAGGAAGATATGCCACAGGGATGCAAATATCATAAATTTGTGGGACTGTTGTCAGAGAATATAAAATTAAAGTTTCCAACTCAAATCTCTCCCTGCATCCCTTTCTTAATTCTTTTGCAAATTGTTGGCTTGGATGGGCCTGGCCTCTTTAAAGGCAAATAATAACCTAAAAAGAGGTTCCATTAGACCAATCAAAAAGTATGTTTTTAACTGAATTATAAACATCAGTAGATAAATTAACTTCCCTTAAATTTTCATACATATAGTTCTCCATACTCTCAAATAAATTAATGATAACAGGTCAGGTTCATGGAAAAAATTCTCAAAGACAAAGTGCAGGATATTAAAGAGGAAATGATAAATAAAATAAGAAGAATAGATGTGATCTAATAGACAAAATATTTAAAAAAATAAAATTAACAATAAAGCCAGCATCAAAGCAATACCACCAAAGGCAAGCAGATAATTTTTAAAAAGTTCTACAAATCTGAATAGAATTTAAGGAAAAGTTATTGGTAAAAGGTATCAGAAAAACTGATACTAGGTGTGAAAGAAAAAGGAAATCCAAGTAAGCATAGTTTATATTTCTGAGAAATAAAACCATACAGAACCAGAAGCAAATAGAAAGATTAAAGATATAATTTATACACACAGGTACATGCACACACACACGCACACATGTAATCACACATACACATAAACATATATAGTTATTCCTTGGTATCACATGCAATTGCTTCCAGGGGCCCCCAGCCATATACCAAAATCTGCAGATGCTCAAGTCTCTCATATAAAATGGTATTTTACAATGAACATATTGGCCTTTTGTATCTGAGGATGTGAAATCCATAAATCCAGAGGGCTGATTGCATATTTATTGAAAAAAAATCTATGTATCAGTGGACCCATGCAGTTCAAATATGTGTTGTTTTAAGGTCAACTGTATATATTAAGGAAATAACTGGCACTACCAATTAAAAGAAACTGTGTCTTAGGAAAAACTGACACACAATGGTTCACCAGTAAACATATATTGATAAGTAAAGCATCCTATGGAAAAATATCACTTAAAGATAAAATCAATCCAAACTCAGAATTTTCAATATCCCAAATTCAATGGCAAAATCAACCTTTGTTCAGAAATCCCTCAATGTCATGATATGTGATCAAGAAAATGGCCATTTATATATTTTTTGGAAACAGATAAATTTTAAAAACCTAAAATAAACTAATAAAAACCAGACAAATCATTTTAAATATGCAAAACTCAAATAAAATGTGAGGTGACCTTATGTCACAAGACCCATCTATGTCTGTTGTTCTATGCTTGTATTAAGAGTTTAACTTCTCAGCATTAAATATCTTGATTTAGACAATAAAATTTATAGTCATTTTAATAATGAACCCTACACACACACACACACACACTTGATGACAAAATTCAGCCATCTAAAAAAGATTTACAAATAAAGAATTCAGAAATGGCAATATAAATAAGACTTCCAGTTTCAAATCAGAGATATAAAGAGTTTAGATGTTATTACTTATAATCTAAGAAGAAAAAAGCTGAACAAACTGAAAACCAGTGACCTTTCTTGGACCTATCAGAGAATTGTGATTATAAGGCAAATAACCACCCTGGAATCTGTACAGACAAGTTAATACAGTGAATCACAGCCACCAACTTATTTGGAGCAGAACTGTTGGAGGCTTGCAATGATAAGGTGCATGTAAGCAGTAATTAACAAATTGCTGGAGATAGAGTGTGGACTAGCATGACAGTGAGAAACTCCTGGGGGGTGTGGTTTTAGTGGGGTCCCCATGCTTTCATGAATTTTTATCTCCAGGAATTTCCCCCAGGTTCTCAACATGGAATGTCAAGAGAAATCCTCCTGTTTTGGCAGAGGGAAGAGAAAAATAATTATTTAAAAATTAATCCTAGAATGTTCTCTAAAATAAAGACTTAGAGGAAAAGACCTTAACATAGTCTCATCTAAAATAGGGAACAGAAACTATCCAACTCCATCTCTTGCTAGCATTCCTGTCTCACCCAAAGGAGGAATAAAAGCTGAGAAACTGTTGTGAAGGTCATAGTCCAGGATCATAGGCCCACTAAAAGGCAATTTTAATTATAGGATTAGACTTAGATTACTTTTTAAAGTATAATGCATTGGAGTCACAGGAGAGAGGGGATATAGGGGTATATGTATAAATACAAATGATTCACTTTGTTGTACAGCAAAAACTGGCACCACAATGTAGAGCAATTATATTCCAATAAAGAGCTTTAAAAAAAAGTATATTGCAAAATCTAAGGCAATGGCTGATTTCTTTAAAAGAAAGTATGATAGATATGTTAAGATAATAGAGAAAATTTAATACTATAAAATGCTTTATTAAAACCAAAGAAGGAAAAACACAAGCAAAAATAATTAAACAAATTAAAGAAAGAAATAGTAATATAATGACGTGAAACTGTCAGGTTCTAGAGTTTGTCTTTAGCAAAATATGAATGTCTACTTCCTTTTTCATCTCAACTGGAAATAATTTGGAAAAAGAAAACCAGTTATTAATATTAATAGCAATGTTCATAACTTCAAATTCAGTGATTGTGATTATGTTGTGATTTTACTATTTCTTGTCTACTTTTTTTCTACTGAAGAAGAGTGACTTTATTTCAAATAATTAACAATAGACATAAAAAGTGATGTTCTAATGATATATGAGGAAACAAATGAAAAGAACCACAATATTCAGATTATCTTGTAAATTTCTTCAATTTTGCATAGTTCATATCTTCTTAAAACAAAAACAAAAAGGGAAACCAAGATGGTGAAGTAGAAGGATGTGGAGCTCACCTCCTTCCACAAATACTTCAAATATACATCTACTTGTGGAACAATTTTTACAGAACAAGTACTGAATGCAAAAGATCTCAAACACACAAAGCTGCAAGAAAGATCACCATGTAACTGAGTAGGGTGAAAGAAAAAGCAGGAATCAAAATGATACTTGTGCCCTGGGGGTTGGGGGGAAGGGGGGGAAGCTATGGAAGAAGAAAGGTTTTCTCACCCTGGAAACACCATTCACCAGTTGGGAAATTAGCTGAGAGAGATAGGGTGTTTCAGAGGCTCAGAGGAGAGTGCAGCAGTTGGATTGCAGCAGGCAGAACAGATAGAGACCAGCACAGATGGTATTGGCCACCTCATGTCAGTCTTCAGCAGACAGACCTGGGGAGAGGACTGAGTTTGGCTGGACAGAAATAGCCTGAAGGGAATAGTGTACAGTCCAAGTCACTACTGGGGGTGTATTCAGGATGGAGACCAAGTCTGCCATAGAAGCCCCATTGTTAATGCCCACACAAAGGGAGGGGCAGGGTGTTGCCTCATTCTTGGAGTGCTCACAGCAAATGCAACTCCACTTCTATGAGAACTGGGAGTGTGCAAGCACCATAGGTTTCCCACATGTGGAAGTGATGCTGAAATCTGAGCCATTTTCCAGTGGCTGTGCCATCCACTCATTTACTCCACCACTGGTGGCTTTGAAAGCCCAAAACCTGCAGGACACCTGAGCAGATTAATGGTGTCCTGTGGTTGGGGCAGGTCTGACATTAGCAATTGTGGGCTCTGCAGGTGCACATATGATGAGAGGGCTGGGGTCTGTACTTATTCAATAGTTCCCAAAGTGGGTATACGTTTGTGACTACACCAGTCCTAGTGCCTGACTTTGGCAGATCTGTGCTAGCAGATGTGCCCTGGTGGCTTTGTGAGCACAGAGCCTGAGGGACACCCAGGTTGATTGCCTGCATTCTCATGGTTAAGGCAGTGCAAAAGGCAATCAACAACAGTGTACCTTGTAAGTCTGCACAACAGGTAATTGTCAACACCACACTTCCTGGTGGACAGCTTCTACAGATGAATACTCTGTGGCTCCTCTCCTAATGAGATCATTCCAGTCACGCCTACCTCACACTGCAGCTCACAAATGGATTTGGAGGACTCTACTGCAATAACTGGGGATCTGACTGTACCCCCAATGTTCTGTGACAACCACAGAGAAAAGAGGAGGCCCCACTCAACATCCAGTGCAGGCTCTGGTCATCACAATACCAATCACACCCCCTATCAAGGGCATAAAGGCCAGTACACATGGAGGAAATATGTGGTAGGCATCCATACTAAAAACAGCTCTCATACCAAAAATATTAGATTCTCACAGGTTGCACAGGGGTGGCCCCACATAAAAAACATCCCTTCAAAACCACAGTAGATCACTGTTTCTCCTAGAATCAGAAAAAATAAACTGAAGTAGTAGAGTAACCATTCCCAATTAAAATATCAAGAGAATTTCCCTGAAAGAACAAATGATAAAACAGATTTCTCCAGTCTACTAGACTCCAGGTTCAGAAAGAAGGTAAACAATATGCTAAAGGAATTAAGAAAATCTACCAACAGAATGCAGATAATTGTAAAAAGGAACTAGAAAAGAAAAATTAGAAAACTCATTTGCTGAGATGAAAGCTAAGCTTAAGGCAATATATAGCAAACTAAATTATGCAGAAGAACAAAGAAGTGATCTGGAAGATAATAATAATGGAAATTACCAAATCAGAACAGCATACAAAAAGACAAATTAAAAAAAAAAAAAATGAAAACAGTATATGAGACCTATGGGATAATATAAAGAGTGTAAATGTATGCATAATAGGAATCCCAGAAAGAGAAGAAAGAGAAAAGGGGATCAAAAATGTATTTAAAGAGATTATAACTAAAAACTTCCCATACCTAAAGAAGGAAACAGATATCCAGGTACAGGAAGTACAGAGAATCCCAAACAAGAGGAACAAAAACAGATCTATACTAAGACATAATTAAAATGGCAAAACTTTAAAAATAAAGAGTCTAAAGGCAGCAAGATGAAAACAAAGAGTTAATTACAAGGGAACCCATATAAGGCTATTAGGCAATTTCTCTATAGAAACATTGCAGACTAGAAGGGAGTGGCAAGATATATTCAAAATCCTGAAAGGGAAAAAACTGCAATCTAGGATAGTCTACCCAGCAAGCTTATCACTTAGAATAAAAGAAGAGATAAAGAATTTCTCAGATAAGCAAAGACTAAAAGAATACAGCAATACTAAACTTATTCTAAAAAATATGGAAAGGTCTTCTCTAAATAGAAAAGAAGCAAGAATATAAAAGAAACTGCAAAAGTTAAATTGGAAAGTAAATCACTTAGATAAGCCAGTACACAAATTAAAACATCTTTTTTTAAATTTTGTGAAAGCAATTTTAACTAAAATGAACAGCAAAGGGAAAAACATGAAGATGTAAAAGAGGATAACAAAATAATAAAATGTGGGGGAAGGGAATAATAAAATATATATATTTTTTTAAGAATGTGTTTTAGCCTATATAATTACTAGCCTGAAGCAAGTAGATATAGTAATGATTTTATAAACTTGAAAAACAGGGTAACCACAAATCAAAAATATACTATAGATTCACAAAAACCAAAAAGAAGAAAATAAAAGCATAATACAAAATAAAACCAGAAAACCACAAAAGAAAAATATAGAAAGAAACAAAGAAGAAATAAGAATCGACTGGAAAACGAGGTTTAAAATGATGATAAATACATATCTATCTATAATTATCTTAAATGACAATGGACTAAGTGCTTCAATAAAAAGACATAGAACTGCCTACAATGGACCCACTTTAGGGAGAAGGACACACAGATTGAATGTGAGGTGATGAAGAAAGATATTTCATGCAAATGGAAATGACAAGGAAGTGGAGGTAGCAATACTCATATCAGACAAAATAGACTGTAAAATAAAGGCCATAAAACAAGATAACGAAGAACACTATATAATGATAAAATTATCAATACAAGAAGAGGATATTACACTTAACATATATGCACTCAATTTAGGAGCACCTAAATATATACAAAAATACTAACAGACATACAGGGTGAAATTTCACAGGAATGCAATCATAGTAGGAGATTTTAGCACTCCACTGACATCAATGGACAGATCTTCCATACATAAAATCAATAAGGCAACAGAGTTCCCTAGTGACACAATAGAACAATTAGACTTAATTGATATTTTCAGGATATTCCATCCAAAGGAAAAATAAAACAGACTATCTATTCTTTTTGAGTGCATATGGAACATTTTGGATTTTAAAATTGCATCCAGAAATGTAGCATACTTAGGAATAAACCTGACCAAGGACATGAAAGACTTATATGCTGAGAACTATAAAATGTTACTAAAGTAAATGGAGGATGATTCAAACAAATGGAAAGATATCCCATGCTTTTGGATTGGAAGACTTAATATTGTTAAAATGGTCATACTACCCAAAGCAATCTACAAATTTAATGTGATCCCTATCAAACTATCCATGACATTTTTCACAAAACTAAAACAAATAATCTTAAAATGTATATGAAAGCATAATGACCCAGAATTCCCAAAGCAATCATGAGGGAAAAGAACAAAACTAGAGGCATAACACTCACAAACTTCAGACAATACTACAAAGCTACAGTAACCAAAAGAATGTTGTATTGGCACAAAAACAGACATATGGATCAATGGAACAAAATAAAGAGCTCTGAAATAAACCCACACACCTACAGTTAATTAATCTTCAACAAAGGAGGCAAGAATATACAATGGAGAAAACACAGTCTCTTCAGCAACTATTGTTGGGAAAGCGGGAGAGCTGCATGTAAGTTAATGAAGTTAGGACACTCCCTCAGACTGTACACAAAAATAAACTCAAAACAGCTTAAAGACTTAAATATAAGACCTGACACCATAAAACTCCTAGAATAGAACATAGGCAAAATATTCCCTGACATATACTTTAGCATATAGTTAAATAATTACAAAACTGAAGATGAATCTCAAGATATTTCTCAAGAGGCATCACAGAGATATTTTCTTAGATGAAAAATATATCAGAGAAGTTAAGAATGGGATGGGAAGAAAAGGTTTAACAAATATTTCATTGGATTTTCAGAATACTAGAATAGAGAACATGAAGGACATTGGCTATTTTTTTTAATGTCTGAGAAATTCCTAGACTTGAGGAAATATATGATCCCTTAGATCCAGTAATCATAGCAAATCCCAAGGACAATACGTTAAAAAGAAAAGGAAACCAAATATAAGCCTATTATTTCTGTCAAAAATCCCCAAGTACTGGTGGCTTATACAAACCCAAAATATTATTCCAGAAATGTGTCTTTCTATCTTGTTTGACATCTCCAGGGTGATGCCCTCATTCACATGATGTAAGCTGACTCCAGGTAAGCTGCATACCTCCCAGCTAGTTGCCAAAAGGGGAAGCAAAGAAGAATATACCTTTCTTTGAATGTATAATTTGGAATTTGCATGCAGATTGGGTTTTTTTCATCCCTTTAGTAAATCTTAGTCTACCTGGCCACAGCCAAACCTAGGCAAAGGGAATCTGGAAATAGTAGTTTTTCACTGAGCAGCCACTTGCCCCCTCCCCCCAAAAAATACTATAAATATACTGTCCAATACAATCATTAGTAGTCACACTTAATCAGAATTAAGTAAAATTTAAAAATCATTTCTCATTCCCTCTAGCCACACTCCAAGATTTCAACAGCTACATGTGATTAGTGTGGGGAAGCACAGTTTAAGAATATTTTCATAACTCAATGCACAGTGACTACCGCTGCTCTAGTAGTAGGGTAGAATATTGATTGGAAGAAGTTCAGCATTCTGTGTCATCAGCTTCTCCTTTAGCCACACAAATATTTGTTTGAACCCTATTTCCATATTTGAAACACACTCTCATTTTTAGACATAATTACCAGTCCAAGGCCTTTGGATGCTGTCTCTGCTCAGATGACTACTTTTTCAAGATATCTCCATAATAAAAGATAATTGATCTATCTATGACTACTCCATATACAGTGATAGAATAGGAACAGGAAAACAACATTTAAAGTACCCGTATAAGCAGGGAAGAAAGGGAAGCACACAGCAGTCATTGGCCCCAAATAACTACCCAATTCCCCTGGACAGGAATTGTTAAATATTCAAGCTGGATTTAGTTTAGCTCAGCCCATCCAGCAGTTTTGGCTCTATTGTCTTTATATCTCTGAAAATGTCTTCCTTGGGGCCATATCTGAAATGATACTGGAGAATATTCTTTGTGAGTATTCTGGTACAGATTTATAGGTTATCTTAGAATTTGAACAATCACAAGCTTTTGCCTTTCTTAAGGTCATCTGAAATAAGGGTTTTGAGTGGGAAGACAACATTCTTAATTCATTGCCACTCAGCTGATTTCAAGTTGTCTGGCCTAAAACTCTTAATGGAAAATACTTGAGTATTACATGATACTACCTGTTGGTTTGAATCTTCTGCTAAGTCTGCACTTTCAAAGATACTTGTTAAAATTGCTTTTTGTTTGGGACACAGAAATGAGTGGATTTCTAAAAACTATTAATTTATATTGCAGGCCATAGGCAAAGAGTGCTAGATCTTTCTAATTATAATTTTACAATAGCAATATTCAAAATCTTCTCCAATGTCTTCCTCTAATCTTGCTAGCCAGTGTGCATTAAGGGAATAGGATGAATTAGGAAAACAAAATTTGGGGGCGATAGATAAAAAGAAGTATGGAATATTTTCTGTAGTATGAGGTATAAGTCACAGTTGAGTCTATTTACAAGATTTGGGGAGACAAACTACCTTAGTGTCCTCTGGCATTTCTGTCAGATTTGATTGAACTTGCTCAAACAGTTTTAATATTGTTAAGCAAAGGGCATACTTTCAGGTAGACTGGGTGATTTATAGCAGAAAGAAGACTTTCACTATCTAGTCTATTAATCATTCACTTTTCTAGAAAAATGTTTCAGCTAAGTTTCTTAAACAAAATAACAGACAGCAGCTTGTGGGTATAAAATAGCCTGGGTTCTAGTCCTAGGTTTACTGATGTCTTAGCAGTGTCAATGCAAATCTTTTTATCTGTTAGCTGTAAGAAAGCACATTTATTTGAGTTTACTATATGAAATTAAACTGACAACACAGCTTATGTAACATGCTTCAAATTGTGAAATCTCAAAGTAATATTGAATTGTCTTTTTTAAGTCCTATAGAATAATTTCGTTTAAGCCATTGGAAGAAATCCTAGCCAAGTGTAGCCAGGTAAGAAGAAATAAATAGAAAAAAGTCTCAATAATGGATATAAGTAATACCCTATTGTTTCATTTAAATAGGTATAATGGTAATTGTCACAGCATTTTGGTATTCTACCCAGCAGTGTAGGATATACTACATAGGGCCTTTTATGTTAAAATATCTGAAGAGTACTCAGCAGAAGCCCTCACCTCAAAACATGTCTCTAAGTGCATGCCCAAAGGGCATAAATTCAAGAATAGAGAATGCTTCCTCTGCATTTTCAAGGTTTATAAAAAAGCTTTTTATAAATGGAATTTTTTAAGTTTACATGGAACTGTACACTTAAAAAGGGTTAAGATGTTAAATTTTGTTATGTATACATTACCACAATTTTTTAAGAAGGGAAATTCACCAGGTTTTACTTCTTAAAGACAACACTTCAAGAATAAGAATGGAAAGTAACATTTTTTTAGAAATGGAAAGTATCTACATTAGGTTAGGTGCTTTCTATTTGGATTGCATTTACTCTTTACCCAAATTCTTACAGGTATTATTAACATTTACAAATTTGAAACTGGTTCAGTAAGATCCTGTAGTGTATCTGTGGTTGCAATATTAAAAAGTGGAACAGCCAGGATTCAAATCTATTCTACTGGTCTGCAAAGTCACTGTAAATAAATATGTGTAAGAAAGCAGAAGCAAAGGAAGAGGGGTGGGGAAAATCTTATGGATTCCATGGAATATGGAAAATGTAAATAGAGCATCTCTACCACATTCTAATTGCCTTTACTGTATCCCATTCCTGAGCAATTTCCCAAATTAACATTAAGATAGCAAGATCCAGCAATCAATTCAAGTAAAATTAAAGGGAACTATAAATTGTTGTCATCTATCTATCTATTTATCTATCTATCATCTATCTATCTATCTATCATCTAATCTATCATCTATATCATCTATCTATTTTTATATATCTATCAACTGTCTATCTATTGTCAGTAACAGACTTATGCCCCATAAGAAAAATAAGGCTTTAGTATAACATCCTCTCCCAAATATGTTTTGAACAATTCTGTCCCAAGTTTTCTCTCAGGGAGAGCTAACTTTAAAAATGAAATTTCAAACTGATATTTTATTCAAACAATTATAAAACAAATACAAAATTCTGCAGTAAAAAAAGGTAAGAACTAAAGATAAGAATAGTTCCAAATATACACACAGGAAAAGGTACTTTAAAAAATAAAATGCTACTAGTGATTGCTTCCTGTATTCTTTACAATTCTTCCCTCTGTTCACCCTTCCTCAACTTTATAGCCAGCAGCACACAGGAAATATGAATGCTGAGAATCTTAATCTTAAAATCTGATCCAAAACTCTGAAAATAAATCAATAGCAAAAGTCTGTCTATGCTACTTACTGTTTTTTACAGGAACAGTAAAAAAAATTCTTCATCAGATAAAACAAAAACAGATTTTAACATTAAGGTTAAAAGGTGACATAACATTTAAGAGATGAAGACATATATAATCTGTCTTTATCTACAGAAACCTCATGACTAACTATTACTGTTTTCCTAATATTAGTATAATCCAGGAAAGAAGGACAGGTGTGAATTACTCTTGCCTTTGGGTTGCTGTAGTATTTACTAATAGAATTGAGAACTATGCATCTCACCTACTTCTAGGAATGGCATCATGAACTCATCGGAGGGGTATTTTGTTTGTTTGTTTTCTGAAATTCTAATAATTTTATAAGAAGGGTTTGTAAATAGACTATTACATAATAAAAGGAATCCAGACCGCTAAACACCTAATCACTCTATTAGGTTGGCCAAAAATTTGTTCTGGTTTTTGGTAGGAGCTTATGGAAAAAACCTGAATGAGCTTCTTGGTCAACCCAATATTTTGTGATATTCCCACTGCCAGGAGTTAATTAGCTTCAAGTTAGTGGAACACTTCCCACAAGAGACCACCTCATTTGACACCAACTGCAATTTCAAGGGATTCTCAAAACCATCATCCGTATTGATTACTTTCTAGAAGGACTCACAGAATATCCTGAAAACTATTATATTCATGGTTATGGTCTATTCCAGGGAATAGATACATAAAGTCAATCCAGAGAAGTACATAGGTAGCCAGGTAAGTACCAAATACAGAGGTTTTATAGTCCTCTCCCTGTCAAGTCAGGATATATTTCTTTCTTGGTATCAATCAACAACACCTATGGAGTATTTCCTAGTTGAGCTTTCGGCTCAAACAAGCCCTGGTGTTCAGTGATTTTATTGGGATACCAGTTACATAAGTATGATTGATTCATTGATTGCTCATGTGGTTGATCTTAGTCTCCAAGTCAGCTGATACTGCATGACTTAAAGCCTCCATGCTAAATCATACCATTGGTTTTTCTGGTGTGGCCAGCCCCCACCTAAAATCACATGGTTACCTCTCTTGGGCTAGACTAGTCCAGGCCAGGGTCCATCTCTGGAGAACAGCTTACCTGAGGGCTGCCTTGCTGAGGTTCTTTTTCTTTCCTGCTCATTTCTATATGATCTTTCCATGATCAGTAGCTGTTCAATCAACAGTTCAGGTATTCTTCAAAAGGAATTGCTCTACATGTAGGTGTAGATTTGGTGTGTCCATGGAATAAGGTGAGTTTAGTGTCTTCCTATGTTGCCATCTTGGACCTTTCCATACCCAGATTTCCTTTTGTTTTTGCCTAAAGTCTTTATTCTGTTCTAGGATCCCAATCAGTATACCACATTACAAAAAGTTATATTTCCTTAAGCTCCTCTTGACTGACAGTTTCTCAGACTTTCCTCGCAGTTGATGACCTTTACAGTTTTGAGGAATACTGGCTAGGCATTTTGCAGAATGCACCCCACTGGAATTTTTCTCATGTTTTCCTCATGATAAAACTGGTGTTATGGATTCAGAGGAAGAAGATCACAAAGGTAAATTACCATTTTCATCCCATCATGTCAAGGATACACATCATCAATATTGTTCATGACTGTTGATGTTGAGCTTAATCACCTGGCTCAGGTAGTATGTGTCAGATTTCATCAACATAAGGTTAGTCTGCTTTCCCCCTTTCCATCCTGTAATCTTTGAGGCAAGTCACTTTGTGCAGCCTATAGTTAAGAAGTGGAGAGCTATACTCTCCCTACTGGAGGGTAGAGTATCTACATAAATTATTTCAAATTCTTCTGCATAGGACAATTATCTTTTCTCCCCAATTTACTAAATTAGTCATTCATTTATACTTTATGACTTATGGATATGTATTTTATTTGGTAGATTATAAATTAATACTGCATATTTTGTTGCTCATATCACTTTAACTTTTGCTTTGAGAGCTGTCTCAGTTGACTGTGTTGCTCCTTTGAGTAACTGCTTTGTGTAAACAGACATGAAATGTTATCATAAACCTCTCATATTAAGTAATTAGACCAAAAAAGTACTAGGAGTTGTCTTCTAAAAGTAATACATATTTACAAGTGTTTTCTTTCTCTAGCTGTGCGTTTCTTCTTATTTTATAACCATCCCTTTTCTCATTGTCAAGGTCATGACCAAATAATAACCCAACAAGAACAACTGTACTTCAATGTAATGCAAAGCACTCTTTCTTCTCCATATCTCAGAAGTCCTCTGTTACACCTTAGTAAATGATTGTGGCATTACTAAGTTTTATAATTCAATGTCAGGAGCAAATTTAAAAACACTGAAAAGAAAAGATGTGTTCTATAAGGACAGGTAATCATGTCAGCTTTTATTTAGCACTGTACAATGATCTAAATAAAGCCTCTTATTTCTTACTGGAACTCATAAATGTTCTGTCACAAAATTTTGTAAGCTAGGGTCAGCTACATGTTAGCATGTGTTTAGTGAAGTTGGCAGATAGTCCAATGGGGGAAAACAACCAACAGTAATGTGATGTTAACATATCAGACTAATGTTTCCCTTGTGTCCTGAAAGTGAACATAGTTTCTATAGACAAAATATTTAAATAATATATACATAGTTTTATATGGGAATTTAGAATAAATACAGCTATAATCTCTGTTGTTGAAGACCTGCCTTTATAAACATGCACATCATTCTAAATATTAAGCACTTTAAATTACATGCTGTTTAGACTTTTAAAAACCAATCATAATTTCTAAAAGTAAAATGTCTTTTTTCTCTTTGTAACAGAAGACATAGATCAATGACATCTTCATTTTGTGTTCTGTATAAGCCTCTCAATCTGAAAGATTTCTTATTCTTTTCCCTAATTTCCTAATTTGTTTACTTGGTGTGCAGTTATGTTTTATTCATCTGTAGTTTCACATTCAATTACTTTCTGTTAAAAGAAATTACAAAATTAATTGCAGATTTTTACAAGACATTGCTTGAAAGATATAAAATATGTCATTTTAGCAGGACCTAATGCTTATTAATATTTTTAAATTAATTTTATATATTTATGTATTTAAATTTATATAAGTTAACAATCCAGTTGCATGTATTCAATGTAGTTAACTCATACCTTCATCTCTTGTAGTGCCTATCTAATATTATGCCTTTCCATATTGACTATAGTTGGTTGCTAATTCACAACCAGTATTACTAGTATTACTATTTAACTTGTCCTGTTGTATTTTCCCTTGTCATTTTCAAGTTTTCCTCTTCTCTTATGTCTGTCTTCATTGAAGAGAAGTTTCTTTTTGCCTCTTCTCTTTAATTACAGTAAAGTTTCACTAGAACTTTTCTACAGTTTCTTAAAGTTTCCACAGCTCAGTCATATTTGTGTTTTTAGAAACTTTTGAACATGATCTAAGACATACTTTTTAAATTAAGTTAGTCCTAGAAATACACTTATAATTCTTATAATACTCATGAATTAAGTAAACACCAATAATAGCTATTAGTTCAGAAATGTAAGCAACTTTTATACCCAGTATCTACCGGTCTATTTGTTGGGTCAATATTTAGAAATTCAAATGTATTGCTTTATTCCGGTCACTGGAATCTTTCAGGAGTTCTGAAAGTGATCAAGTGATAATTATGCCTTCCAGAACCCTAAGGTATCAAACTTGTAAGTTATCTAAAACCCTAAAATAATAAATTGAGTTTCCTGTCTATCTTATATTCTATTCATTGGTACTTTCTCCCATTACATAGCAGCAAGTTAAAATATGTGCCTTCATAGAAGTTATACAAGTAAAATTGTAAACAGAAGGAAAACTTAGTTTAAACCAAGTTAGTCAACAGCATTTCAGAATAGGTTGGGAAAGATACAATTGTCTTAAGAGTGAGAAATGAAGATGGTATTTCAATCTCAAAATTAGACTCTCTGACTCTCAACTGTGTTCATAAACAATAGTTGTGAAAAAAAAAAAAAGACCTAAACTGATCAATCTCCTGCTCCCAATGATGAGGGAAGGGAAGAGTAACTATTGTGAAATATACTCAGGGCCTCTACCTTTGGAAGTAGGTAGAAACTTTGCAAAAAACTTTGTCCTACCAGCTGGAGGAAGGGCTTTTATCCCACTCCAGACACTCTAGGATTTCTACCTCACTTATAGAGAAAAAAAAGTAGTCAATGGGGGTCAGTTCTTCAAGGAAACTGATGAGGAACACTGTAACCAGGGAAGTCTCTAGGAAGTACAGGGTAAAATGAATACCTATACTAGTGGAGACACACTTGTGAAAATCACAGTCCCAATACACAGGCAACAAAAACACTAAAATTTAATGGGAATATTATAGAACACTCCCAGTCTTTCACACCTTATCACCATACCAACATGAATCCAGAATAACAGTGGATTGCAGCTGAAAGAGCTGCAGGATACAAACTCTTTTGAGAAGTGCATCAGGAAGCCTAAAGTTAAGAGTAGAAGAAAATAAAAATTCACTAAAGGAATTTGAAGTCTTTGACACAGCTACAGGAAACATTAAACACAGCCCAACTCCTAACCATAGTAATATAAATCTTTACACTAAATGCCAATTTACTTTCATCTTTATGATCCAATTCCTGTCTCATTTTCAATAAAAGATGCAAGGTATACCAAGGCACACCAAAAATCTGAAGAAAAAACTGTTATCATTCAACTAGATCAGATATGATACATATTTTGGATTAATCAGACAGGAAATTTAATTAATATGTTAAAGATTCTATTGATTCTATAGAAAAATTAAATAATATTAAAGATAAGATAAGCCTTTTTTCAGAAAAATGGAAACTATAAGAAAGAATCAAGTGAAAATGCTATAAACCAAAGAACGCAAATTAGAAGTGACCTTCAATGGACTGTATGGTACACTCAACATAGCCATAGAAATAATCTATGAACTTGAAAAGAGGGCAACAGAAATCATGCAAATAAAAAAATATACTTAAAAAACTGTTAGAAAAGAGCGTCAAAGAACTGAGAGACAAGGTAAAACTATGTAACAGAGTCATAATTGAAATTCCTGATGCTAGAGAATGAGACAATGGAGCAGAGAAAATATTTTAAGAAGTACTGACTAAGGATTTTCCAAAGGCAGTGGTAGATACCAAAATGCAAATGTAATAAACTCAGGGAAAAATAAGCAAGAAAAACTGCTAAATATTAAAGAAATAAAGAAAAATCTTGAAAGCATGTATAAGGAGAAAGATATAGCAGAAAAATTATTAAAAGTATAGTATATTTTTAATCAAAGTATATTCAAGCCAGAAAAAGTAATTTTGACAGAAAAAAGAATCAACTGAGAATTCTATACCCAGATAAATGATCTTTCAAACACTGAGGAGATATTAAGACTTGCTCAAATAAAAACAAAGATGATGCATTGCTAACAGACCTCTATTTTACAAGAAATGTTAAAAGAAGTTCTTCAGAATTGGATTCAAGATGCTGGAGTAGAAGGATATGCACTCACTCCCTCATGCAAAAGCACCAGAATTACAACTAACTGCTGAACAATCATCAATAGGAAGACCCTGGAACTCACCAAAAAAGACACCCAAAATGCAGAGAAAAAGGAGAAGCCACAATGAGATGGTAGGAGGGGTGCAATCATAATAATATCCCATAACCACTGAGTGGGTGACTCACAAAATAGAGAACAGTAATACCACAGAATTCCACCCACTGGTGTGAGGATTCAGAGCCCCACATCAGGCTTCCCAACCTGGGGATCCAGAAATGGGAGGAGGAATCCCCAGAGAATCAGACTTTGAAGGCCAGTGGGATTTGATTGCAGGACTTCCACAGGAATTGGGGAGACAGACTCCACTCTTGGAGGACACACAAAAAATAGTGGGCACACCAGGACCCAGAGAGAAGGAGCAGTGACCCCACAGCAGACTGAACCAGACCTACCTGCTGGTGTTAGAGGGATGCCTGCAGAGGAGGGGGGTGGATGTGGCTCACCATGGGGATGGAGACATTGGTGGTGGGCATTCTGGGAAGTGTTCATTGGCATGAGCCCTCCCATAGTCCACCATTAACCACACCAAAGAGACTGAAATCTCCAGTGTTGGGACACATCAGGCCAAACAACCAACAGGGTGGAAATGAGTCCCACCCATTGGCAGACAAGTGGATTAAAGTTTTTCTAATCTCTGCCCACCAAAGCAACATGCAGCCCTACCCACCATCAGTCCCTCCCATCAGGAAGTGCACACAAGCCTCTTAGAAAACCTCCTTCACAAGAGGGCAGAGAGCAGAATCAAGCAGTATCAGCAGTATTTCATTCTATGGAATTGAAAACCATAGCCAAAGAAAGATAGAAAAAATGAAATGGCAGAGGACTTTGTACCAGATGAAGGAACAAGATAAAACATCAGAAAAACAACTAAATCAAGTGGAGATAGGCACCCTTCCAAAAAAGGAATTCAGAATAATGATGGGGAAAATGATCCAGCACTTTGAAAAAAGATTTGATGTAAAGATTGAAAACATGCAAGAAAAGTTTAAAAAGACCTAGAAGAATTAAAGAACAAACAGAGATAAGCAGTACAATAACTGAAATGACAAATACACTAGAAAGAACCAATCAATAAAAGAATAACTAAGGCAGAACAGATAAGTGACCTGGAAGACAGAATGGTGAAAATCACTGACATGGAAAAGAATAAAGAAAACAGAATGAAAAGAAATGAAGAGAGCTTAAGACACTTCTGGGACAACATTAAATGCACCAACATTTGCATTATAGGGGTCCCAGAAGGAGAAAAAGGAGAGAAAGGACCCGAGAAAATACTTGAAGTGATTATAGTCAAAAATATCCCTAACATGAGAAATGAAATAGCCACCCAAGTCTATGAAGTGCAGAGAGCCCCGCCAAGATAAACCCAAGGAGAAACACACCAAGGCATATAATAGTTAAATTGACAAAAAATAAAGACAAAGAAAAATTATTAAAAGGAACAAGGGGAAAATGACAAATAATATACAAAGGAATTGCCATAAGGTTAACAGCTGATTTCTTAGCAGAAACTTTGCAAGCCAGAAGGGAGTGGCAAGATATATTTAAAGTGATGAAAGGGAAGAACCTACAACCAAGAATACTCTACCCAGGAAGGATCTCATTCAGATTTGACAGAGATATCAAAATCTTTACACACAAGCAAAAGCTAAGAGAATTCAGCACCACCAAACCAGCCCAACAAGAAATTCTAAAGGGACTTCTCTAAATGGGAAACACAATAGAAGAAAAGGATCTACAATAGCAAATCCAAAACAATTAAGAAAATGGTAATAGAACATACATATTCATAATTACCTTGAGCATAAATGTATTAAATGCTCCAGTCAAAAGTCAGGAACTGGCTGAAAGGATACAAAAACAGACCCATATATATGGTGTCTAGAAAAGACCCACTTCAGACCTAGAGATACATCAGACTGAAAGTGAGGGGATGAAAAATGATATTCCATGCAAATGGAAATCATAAGAAATCTGGAGTAACAGTATTCATATCAGATAAAACAGACTTTAAAATAAAAACTGTTGCAAAAGACAAGAAAGGACACTGCATAATGATGAAGGGATCAATCCAAGAAGAGCAGATAACAATTATAAATATATATGCACCCAATTTGGAGCACCTCAATACATAAGGCAAATGCTAATGACTATAAAAGAGGAAATCCAGAATAACATAATAATAGTGGGGGATTTTAACATCACCTGTACACCAATGGACAGATCATTCAGAGAGAAAGCTAATAAGGACCCACAAGCTTTAAATGACACAATAGACCACCTAAATTTAATTGATATTTATAGAACATTCCATCCAAAAACAACAGAATACAAGTTCTTCTCAAGTTCACATGGAATATTCTGTAGGATAGATAACATTTTGTGTCACAAATGAAGTCATGGTAAATTTAAGAAAATTGAAATAATATCAAGTATCTTTCCTGACCGCAAAGCTAAGAGATTGGAAATCAATTACAGGAAAGAAAATATAAAAAACACAAACACAGGAAAGCTAAACAATATGCTACTAAATAACCAAGAGATCACTAAAGAAATCAAAGAGGAAATCAAAAAATACCTAGAGACAAATGACAATGAAAACACAATGATCGAAAACCTATGGGATGCAGCAAAAGCCATTCTAATAGAGAAGTTTATAGAAATACAATCCTACCTCAAGAAATAAGAAAAATCAAAAAAAAAAAAAAAAAGAAAAGAAAAAAGAACAATCTAACCTTACACCTAAAGAAACTAAAGAAAGAAGAACAAACAAAATCCAAAGTTGGTAGATGGAGAGAAATCATAAAGATCAGAGCAGAAATAAATGAAAAAGAAAGAAATCAATAGAAAAATCAATAAAATTAAAAGCTGGATCTTTGAGAAGATAAACAAAACTGATAATATTTTAGCAAGCCTCATCAAGAAAAAGAGGATGTGGACTCAAATCAATAAAAGTAGAAATATGACAGAAGAAGTTACAGAAGAGACACTGCAGAAATAAAAAGCATCATAAGAGATAACTACAAGCAACTATATGCTAATAAAATGGAGAACCAGGAAGAAATGGACAAATTCTTATAAAGGTTTAACAGTAGAAGATTGAATCAGGAAGAAATAGAAAATATGAACAGACCGATCACAAGTAATGAAATTAAAACTGATTAAAAATCTTCCAACAAACAAAAGTCCAGGACCAGTTGGCTTCACAGGTGAATTCTATCAAACATTATGGAATAGCTAACACCCATTCTTCTCAAACTCTTCCAAAAAATTTCAGAAGAAGGAACACACCCAAATGCATTCTATGAGGCCACCATCACCCTGATTGCTAAACCAGACAAAAAAAAAAAGAAAATTACAGACCAATATTACTGATTAATTTACATGCAAAAATCCTCAACAAGATACTAGCCAACAGAATCCAAAAACACATTAAAAGGATCATACACCATGATCAAGTGGGATTTATCACTGGAATGCAAGGATTCTTCAATATATGCAAATCAATCAATGTGATATACCACATTAACAAATTGAAGGAAAAACATCACATGATCATCTCAATAGATGCAGAAAGAGCTTTTGACAAATTCAACACTTATTTATGATAAAAACTCTCCACAAAATGGGCATAGAGGGAACCTACCTCAACATAATAAAGGCCATATATGACAAACCCACAGCAAACATCATTCTCAATGGTGAAAAACTGAAAGCATTCCCTCTAAGATTAGGAACAAGATAAGGATGTCCACTCTCGCCACTACTATTCAATATAGTTTTGGAAGTTTTAGCCATATCCATCAGAGAAGAAAGAGAAATAAAAGGAATCCAAATTGGAAAAGAAGAAGTAAAACCGTCACTGTTTGCTGATGACATGATACTGTATATAGCAAATCCAAAAGATGCCACCAGAAAATTACTTGAGGTACTCAATAAATTTGATAAAGTTTCAGGATACAAAATTAACACACAGGAAACTCTTGCATTTCTCTACACTAACAATGAGAGATCAGAAAGAGAAATTCAGGAAACAATCCCATTCACCATTGCGACAGAGAGAACAAAATATCTAGGATTAAACCTAACTAAGGAGGTAAAAGACCTGTACTCAGAAAACTATAAGACACTGATGAAGGAAATCAAAGAGGACACAAACAGATGGAGAGATATACCATGTTCTTGGATTGGAAGAATCAACATTGTGAAAATGACTGTACTACCCAAAGCAATCTACAGATTCAATGCAATGCATATCAAATTACCATTGGCATTTTTCACAGAATTAGGACAAAAAATCCTAAAATTTGTATGGAGACACATAAGATCCTGAATAACCAAAGCAATCTGGAGGGAATAAAACGGAGCTGGAGGAATAAGACTCCCTGACTTCAGACTACACTGCAAAGGTACATTCATCAAGACAACATGGCAATGGCACAAAAACAGAAATATAGATTAATGGAACATGACAAAAAGCCCGGAGATAAACTATGGTCAACTAAGCTATGACAAAGGTGACAGGATATACAAGGGAGAAAAGAGAGCCTCTTCAATAAGTGGTGCTGGGAAGGCTGGACAACTACATGTAAAAGAATGAAATTAGAACTCTCCCTAACACCATACACAAAAATAAACTCAAAAGAGATTAAAGACATAAATGGGAGCCCAGACAGTATAAAACTCTTAGAGGAGAGCATCTTAAAAATACTCTTTGACATAAATCACAGCAAGATCTTTTTTGACCCACCTCCTAGAGTAATGAAAATAAAAACAAAAATAAATAAGTGGGACCTAATGAAACTTCAAAGCTTTTGCACAGCAAAGGAAACTATAAGCAAGACAAAAAGAGAACCCTCAGAATGGGAGAAAGTATTCGCAAAGGAATTAACAGAGAAAGAATTAATCTCCAAAATATGCAAACAGTTCATGCAGCTCAACATCAAAACAACAACAACAACAACAAACAACCCAATCAAAATATGGGCAGAAATGCCTAAATAGGCATTTCTCCAAAAAGCACATGCAGATGGCCAAGAGGCACATGAAAAGCTGTTCAACATCACTAATTATTAGAGAAATGCAAGTCAAAACTACAATGAGGTATCACCTCATACCTGTTAGAATGGCCATTATCAGAAAATCTACAAACAATAAATGTTGGAGAGGGTGTGGAGAAAAGGGAAACCTTTTGTACTGTTGGTGGGAATGTAAATTGTTACAGCCACCATGGAGAACAGTGAAAAACTAAAAATAGAACTACCATATGAGCCACTGGTCCCACTACTGGGCATACACCCAGAAAAAAAATATAATTCAAAATCACATGCATCCCAATGTTCACTGCAGCACTACTTACAATAGCCGGGTCATGGAAGCAACCTAAATGTCCATCAACAGATGAATGGATAGAATAGATGTGGTACATATATACAATGGGATATTACTCAGATGTAAAAAGGAATGAAATTGGGACATTTGTAGAGACATGCATGGACTTAGAGATTGTCATACAGATTGAGGTAAGTCAGAAAGAGAAAAAGAAATATCATGTAGTAACACATATATGTGGAATCTAGAAAGATGGTGCAGATAAATGATTTGCAATGCAGAAATAGAGACACAGATGTAGAGGACAAATATATGCACACCAAGTGGGAAAAAAGGGGAGGGGGATTGGAGTGGGATGCATTTGGGAGATTGGGATTGCCATATTTACATTACTAACAAGAAAAAAATCAAATTATACACTTTAAATGTATGCAGTTTATTTTCAATTATATCTCAGTAAAAGTTCTTAAAAAAATAAAGTTCTTCAGACGAAAAAGAATTACTACAAGAGTATTGTAAATGGAATAAATGAAGATGAGCTATTCAATATAATGCTCTTAATACTGTCTTAATTACTTGAAGAGATACTAGAATTTTTGAAGCAGTAATAACAGCAATGTGTTAAAGAAAATTTAAAAGTAAAATCTCTGACAAGAAAGGCACAATTTATGAATATTACTGTTATAAAGTCCTTACAATGCATGTGAAATTTTATGCTGTTATTTGGGAAATGCCCTGAGATTACTAAAAATATATAATGTAAACCTAAGATAATTGACTAAAAAATTATTTATTTATTTATTTTAATACTGTCTATTTATTTATTTATTTATTTATTTATTTATTTATTTTTGTCTGTGTTGGGTCTTCGTTGCTGTGCTCAGGCTTTCCCTAGTTGCAGTGAGCAGGGGCTATACTTCATTTAGGTGTGTGGGCTTTTTAGTGTCACGGCTTCTCTTGTTGCGGAGCACGAGCTCTAGGTGCATGGGCTTCAATAGTTGTGGCTCACAGGCTCTAGAGCACAGGTTCTGTAGTTCTGGTGCACTAGCTTAATTGTTTCATGGCATGTTAGATCTTCCCAAACCAGGGCTTGAATCCTCCATTGACAGGCAGATTCTTAACCTCTTAAACACCAAGGAAGCCCTAAAAATGTTTTTAAAAGACAAACTAATATAAGTTAATTGAAGAGACAGAATTTAAGTTTATAAAATACTCTGAATTAAATCTAGAGAAGGAAAGAAAAGCAGGGAAATGAACAAGTGCAATAAAAATAAAACACTTTGGAAGACAACTGATTTTAATCCAACTATTTCAATGAATACTTTAAATGTGAATATTTAAATATACTAAAAGACAGAAAATTTGATATTTGATTTTAAAAAAGACAAACTATATGCTAAGTATAAGATTTAAGTTAAAAATACAAGGAAAGATAATTAGATTTCACATATATAATCAACTGTTTTTTGACAAAGATGCAAAGGAAATTCAATGAAGAAATTTTAGTCTTTTCAACAAAAATTGCTCATATGACTGAATGTCCATAAGGAAAAACAGAAACCTTGAGATGTATATCACATCTTCTAAAAAAATTAAGCGGAAATCAAAGATCTAAATTAATTTTTTCTAGGAAAAATATCTTCAAGACTTTGGATTTTGTTTTGTTTTTTATTTTTTTTTATTTTATTTTTACTGCAGTATAGTTGGTTTACAATATTATGTTAGTTTCAGGTGCTCAGACTAGTGATTCAGATTTTTTTTCATATTGCAATCCTTTATAATATTTTACAAGATACTTGTTAAAGTTCCCTGTGCTATATAGTAAATCTTTGTTGCTTATCTATTTTATGCATAGTAGCTGGTTCCTAATTTGTCACTAGCCCTCTCCTTTGGTAACCATAAGCTTGTTTTCTGTCTCTGAATGTGTTTCTCTTTTGTATATAGGTTCATTTGTACTCTTTTTTATATTCAACATGTAAGTTATATCATATAGTGTTTGTCATTCTCTATGTGACATTCCACTAAGCATAATATTCTTTAGGCCAATCTATGTTGCTACAAATTGCAATATCTCATTCTTTTTATGGCTCAGTAATATTTCATTTGTGTATATATACCACATCTTCTTTATCCATTCACCTGTGATAGACACTTAGGTTGATTCCATATCTTGGCTATTGTAAATAACACAGCTATGCTATGAACATTTGGGTGCGTGTATTTTTGAATTATTGTTTTCTCTGGGTATACCCCAGGACTGGAGTTGCTGAGTCATGTGGTAGCTCTATTTTTAGTTTTTAAGGAACCTCCATACTCTCCTCCATACTGACTGTACCAATTTACATTCCCACCAACAGTTTAGGAGGGTTCCCTTTTCTCCACACTCTCTCCAGCAGTTATTATTTGTAAGCTTTTTCATGATTGCAATTCTGACTGCTATTAGGTGATACCTTATGTGGTTTTGGTTTGCATTTCTCTAATGATTACTGATATGAGCATTCTTTCATGTGCTTGTTGGGCATCTATATGTCTTCTTTGGAGAGATGGGCAAAAGATCTGACTAGACATTTTTCCTAAGAAGATATACAGATGCCCAACAGGCACATGGAAAGAAGTGCAACATCACAAATTATTTGGAAAAATGTATATTTATATCTCTACCCATTTTTTATTGTTTGTATTTTTGATATTGAGTTGTGTAAACTTTTATACATTTTGGATGTTAATCCCTTGTTGGTTGCATCATTTGCAAATATTGTCTCCCATTCTGATGGTTTTCTTTTCATTTTGTTGATGATTTCCTTTGCCATACAAAAGTTTTTAAGTTTTATTAGGTCCCATTTCTTTATTTTTGTTTTTCTTTCTTTTGCTTTGACAGACTGACCTAAGAAAATATTCCTATGATTTATGTCAAATAATGTTTTGCCTATGTTCTCTTCTAGAAATTTTATGATGGCATGTCTTGCATTTAGGTCTTTAAATTATTTTGAATTTACTTTTGTATATGGTGTGAGGGAGTGTTCTAATTTCATTGTTTTACATATAGCTGTCCAGCTTTCCCAGCACTGCTTCTTTAAAAGACATTTTTGATACAATGTGAAATGCAAAACCATTAAGAAAAAAAAATGATAAATTGGACTTCATGAAAATTACAATATTTCGCTTTTTAAAATACTCTGTTAAGATAATGAAAAGAGAAGACTCAGACTACAATCAAATATTTGTAAATTACAAGATTGATAGAAAATTTTAAAAACTCAATAATAAAAAACTTCAAGAGTAACATCAGCAAGATGGAAAACTTGCAGCTCCAAATAGTCATCCTCCCCACCAAAAAAACAAACAAACAAACAAATGATTACTCAACAACCTACCAAAGACAAAAACACTAGGAGTACAAGAAACTGCAGCAACACATTGGAACATAGAAATCAGAGCTAGAAAAGTATAGACAGCACTTTACATATGCCAATCCTTCTGACACAGTTCAATGTATGAAGGGATCCCCTGGGCCATGCTCTACCCCCACTGATGGAAAACAGATCAGGAGGACTTAAGCAGTCTTTGCCACCAATGTGGACACCCACAGCTTTCACCACTAAGAACACATACAATCTTTGCTAAGGCTGACCCCAACTGACAGAGGTCTCTAAAGCCCATGCCACTACAGACTGGTAGAGAAGGATGTGTTTCCACTGATGTGCTTCAGTGAGGCTAGAGCCCCACTCTCCACCCCTGTCCTGATAATACTATGCACATGACCAGAATCTGGTTACACAGCCACTCCATTAGTGCCTGTATCCTTGAAAATGTTGTTATTGCAGCCATATATGTGCCCATATTCTGGACTCCAGTGCCAAGAGGGTTCTTCTAGGCCATGACTTTCACCCATGTGGGAAAAGGAAAGCAGGAGGACCAGAGCATCCTATTCCATAGAGGATCCAAGTAGGCCTCACCACTGCCATGAACACACACAGCCTTGGCTATGGAAGATCTCTGCAGTATTCACTAACATTGACCTAATTTGATGCCTGGAGTCTATGTTTTTATATTCTGAGGAAATAAAGAAAACAATATGTGAACACAATGACAAGTTCAACAAAGAAATAGAAACCATAAAATAGCAAAGAGAAATTCTGGAGCTGAATAATGTAATAAAAAAAATGAAAGAGGCAATAAAATGTTTCAACAGTGGAACTGATCAAGCAGGAGTAAACATATGCAAACTTGAAGACAGATCACTTGAAATTACCTAGTGAGAGAAGAAAAAAGACAAAAACAATGAAAAACAGTCAAGAAAACTTTCAGCATTTATGACATATCATCAAACAAATCATTGTATGCATTACAAGTGTCCCAGAAGGAGAAGAGAGAGAAAGGTGCAGAGATCTTACTTAACGAAATAATAGCTGATTTTTTTTTTTTTTAATTTCAGGAGGAAAATGGACTTCTACATTCATGAAGTGCAAATATTTCCAAACAAAATCAACCTAAAGAAGAAACACTAAGAACAATTAAAATCAAATTGACTAATGTCAGACAAAAAAAAATTTTGATAGCAGCAAGGGAAAATTTATTTGCCACATATAAGCATTTCCATAGGATTATCAGTGGATTTTTCAGCAAATCATGAAGGCCAGAAGGGAGTGGGATGTTATTTTAATCATCCCAGTGGAAGGAAAAAAACTGCTTCCAAAGAATACTATACCTACCAAAATTATCCTTTGAAAATAAAAGTCTCAGGCAAACAAAACTGAGGACATTCATTGTCACTATGTCTGCCTTACAAGAAATACTTAAGAGAGCTCTTTAGTTTTAAAGAGAAACACACTAAACAACAATGAAAAATTATACAAAAACATAAATATCACTGCTAAAAGTAAATATATAACCAAATACAGATTAATGTAACATTGCAATGGTGGTGCAAAAGTTACATTTAAACTGAATATAAAAGTTAAAAGATTAAAAATTGTTAATGGCAGTAAAAATGTACAGTTTTGTATGTGAATGAAGTTAAGTTGAATTACCTTAAAATAGATGGTAGCCTCAAGCTAATAATGAAGAAAAATCTTGTGTTAGATACACAGAAGATCAAGAGAAAGGATCAAATCACAGTACTACAAAAAATTATCAAATCACAAAGAAAAACAGCAAGAAGGAAAAGTGGGACAAAACAACTGCAAGCCAAAACATAATTAAAAAAGTGGAAAAAATAAGACCATATCTATCAATAATAAATTTAAATAAGGGGATTAAACTCACCAATCAAAAGGCAAAGAGTGGCTTTGGAATGGATAAATACAGACAAACAAACAAGATGGAGGTCAGAGTCAATTCAACAGGAAGATATAAAAATATAATATATATACCCAATTTCAGAGACTAAATATATAAAGCAAATATTAACAGAACTGATGGCAGATATTGACAACAGCTCAATAGTAGGGGACTTCAGTACTCTACTTACAGTAATGATAGAATTTTCAGACAGAAATTAAAGAAAAAAAGAGGTGACTGCAACAATACTATGGACCAAATGAACCTAACAGATATTTGTAGAATCTACACACAACAGTAGAAGAATACACATTCTTCTAAACCACACATGAAACATTCTCCAGGACAGAGCATATGTTAAGTCACAAAGCAAATTTTAAAACAAATAGAAAGCTCAGGCCCACTTCAGACCTAGGGACACATACAGATTGAAAGTGAGGAGATGGAAAAAGAAGATATTCCATGCAAATGGAAATGAAAAGAAAACTGGAGTAGTGATATTTGCATTAGATAAAATAGACTTTAAAATAAAAAAATGTTACAAGAGACAAGAAAGGACACTACATAAAGATTGAGGGGTCAATCCAAGAAGAAGAGATAACACTTATAAATATATATGCACTCAATATAGGAGCACCACAATACATAAGGCAAATGCTAACAACTATAAAAAAAGGAAACCAACAGTAACACTATAATAGTGGGGGACTTTAACACCCCAATTATACCAATGGACACATCATCCAGACAGAAAATTGATAAGGAAACACAAGCTTTAAATGACACAAAACACCAGCTAGATTTAATAGATATCTATAGGATATTACATCCAAAAACAGCAGATTACACATCCTTCTCAAGTACACATGGAACATTCTCCAGGATAGATCACATTTTGGGTCACAAATCAAGCCTTAGTAAATTTGAGAAAATTGAATTCATACAAGCAACTTTCAAGACCAAAACGCTAGGAGATTAAAAATCAATTACATGAAAAAAACTGTAAAAAAACACAAATACATGGTAGTTAAACAATATTCTACTAAATAACCAAGAGATCACTGAAGAAATTAAAGAGGAAATCAAACAATGCCTAGAGACACATGACAATGAAATCACAAGGATCCAAAATCTATGGAATGCAGCAAAAGCAGTTCTAAGAGGGAAGTTTATAGCAATACAATCCTACATAAAGAAAAAAGAAAAATCCTAAATAAATAATTTAACCTCACACCTAAAGAAACTAGAGAAGGAAGAGAAAACAAAACCCAAAGCTAGCAGATGGAGAGAAACCATAAATATCAGAGCAGAAATAAGTGAAACAGAAACAAAGAAAATTATATCAAAAATCAATAAAACTAAAAGCTTGATCTTTGAAGAGAAATAAAATTAATAAACATCTACCAAGACTCATCAAGAAAAAAAGGGAGAGGACTCAAACCAATAAAATTAGAAAGGGAACAGGAGAAGATACAACAGACACCACAGAAATTAAAAGCACCATGAGAGACTACTATAAGCCAATATATGACAATAAAATGGATGAAACAGAGAGATTTTTAGAAAGGTATAACCTCCCAAGCCTGAAACAGGAAGAAATAGAAAATATGAACAGACCAATCACAAGTAATTATATTCAAACTTATTAAAAATCTTCCAACAAAAATAGTCCAGGACCAGATGGTTTCACAGGTGAATTTTACCAAAAGTTTAGAGAAGAGCTACCACCTATTCTTCTCAAACTCTTCCAAAAAATTTCAGAGGAAGGAGCACTCCCAAACACATTCTATGAGGCCACCAAAACCCTGATACCAAAACCATACAAAGATACAACAACAACAAAAAAAAGAAAATTACAGAACAATATCACTGATAAACTTAGATGCAAAAATCCTCAACAAAATACTAGCACACAGAATCCAACAACATATTAAAAGGATCATACACCATGATCAAGTGGGGTTTATCCCTGGAATGCAAGGATTCTTCAATACATACAAGTCAATAAATGTGACACAACATATTAAAAACTGAAGGATAAAAACCACATGATCATCTCAAGAGATGCAGAAAAAACTTTTGACAAAATTCAACACCCATTTATGACAAAAACTCTCCAGAAGGTGGGCATAGAGGGAACCTACCTCAGCATAATAAAGATCACATATGACAAACCCACAGCAGACATCATTCTCAATGGTGAAAAACTGAAAGCATTCCCTCTAGATCAGGAACAAGACAAGGATGTCCACTCTCACCACTACTATTCAACATAGTTTTGGAAGTCCTTGCTACAGCAATCAGAGAAGAAAAATAAATAAAAGGAATCCCGATTGGAAAAAAAAGAAGTAAAACTGTCACTGTTTGAAGATGACATGATAGTACACATAAAAAATCCTAAAGATACCACCAGAAAACTACTTGAGCTAATCAATGTATTTGATAAATTTGCAGGGTACAAAATTAACACACAGAAATCTCTTGCATTTCTAAGCATTAACAATGAAAGATCAGAAAGAGAAATTAAGGAAACAATCCCATTCACCATTGCAACAGAGAGAACAAAATATCTAGGATTAAACCTAACTAAGAAGGTAAAAGACCTATACTCAGAAAACTGTAAGACACTAATGAAAGAAATCAAAGAGGACACAATCAGATGGAGAGATATACCATGTTCTTGGATTGGAAGAATCAACATTGTGAAAATGACTATACTACCCAAGGTACTCTACAGATTCAATGCAATCCCTATCAAATTACCAATGGCATTTTTTACAGAAAAAGAACAAAAAATCCTAAAATTTGTATGCAGACACAAAAGACCCCAAATAGCCAAAGCGATCTTAATGGAAAAAAAAAAAGGGAGCTGGTGGAATCAGGCCCCCTGACTTCAGACTATACTACAAAGCTACAGTAATCAAGACAATATGGTACTAGCACAAAAACAGAAATATAGATCTATGGAACAGGATAGAAAGCCCAGAGATAAACTATGCTCAACTAATCTATGACAAAGCAGGCAAGGATATATAAACTAATCTATAATAAAGGAGGCAAGGATATACAATGGAGAAAAGGAGGCCTCTTCAATAAGTGGTGCTGGGAAACTGGACAGCTACATGTAAAAGAATGAAATTAGAGCACTCCCTAACACCATACATAAAAATAAACTCAAAATGGATTAACGACCTAAATGGAAGGCCAGACACTACAAAATTCTTAGAGGAAAACATAGGACGAACACTCTATGACATAAATCACAGCAAGATCTTTTTTGATCCACATCCTAGAGTAATGGAAATAAAACCAAAAATAAATAAGTGGGACCTAATGAAACTTCAAAGCTTCTGCACAGCAAAGGAAACAATAAGCAAGTGAAAAGAGAACCCTCAGAATGGGAGAAAACATTTGGAAAGGAATCAACAGACAAAGGATTAATCTCCAAAATACATAAAAAGTTCATGCAGCTCAATATCAAAAAGAACAACAATCCAATCAAAAAATGAGAAGAAGACCTAAATAGGAATTTCTCCAATGAATCCATACAGATGGCCAAGAGGCACATGAAAACCTGTTAAACATCACTAATTATTAGAGAAATGCAAATCAAATCTACAATGAGGTATCACCTCACACTGATTAGAATGGGCATCATTAGAAAATCTGCAAACTATAAATATTGGAGAGGGTGTGGAGAAAAGGGAACCCTCTTGCACTTTTGGTAGGAATATAAAGCTATACAGCCATTATGGAAAACAGTATGAAGTTTCCTTGAAAAACTAAAAAATAGAATTACCATATGACCCAGCAATCCCACTACTGGGCATATATCCAGAGAATACCATAATTCAAAAAGACACCTGCACTCCAATATTCATTGCAGCACTATTTACAACAGCCACGTCATGGAAGCAACCTAAATGTCCATCAACAGATGAATGGATAAAGAAGATGTGGTACATATACACAATTGAATATTACTCAGCTGTAAAAAGGAATGAATTTGGGACATTTGTAGAGACATGGATGGACCTAGAGACTGTCATACAGAGTGAAGTGAGCCAGAAAGAGAATAACAAATATCATATAGAAACACATGTATGCAGAATATAGAAGAATGGTACAAATCAACCTGTTTGCAAAGCAGAAATAGAGACACAGATGTGGACAAACATATGGACACCAAGTGGGGAAAGTGGGGGGAGAGGGATTGAGGGGGAATGAATTGGGGGATTGGGATTACCATATATATTTTACTAATAAGAAGAAAAAATTCAAATTTTACACTTTACATATATGCAGTTTATTGCATATCAGTTGTACCTCAATACAAGTTCTGAAAGAAAAAATTAATGAAATAAAAAATTAAAATAATATAAAAATGACTTTCAGAGAAAAAAATGAAAATAAAAAAGTAAAAATTATAGAAAGTTCAAATTTTTCTGGTCATCTATTACAACCACAGTGAGCTAAAACGAGATATCAATATCCTCAAAAAATAGGGAAAAGTTTAAAAGTGAGTGGAAAGTAAATAACCCATTATTGAAAACCCACTTAGTCAAGGAAGAAATGAAGTATTTTAGTAATTTTGGACCAGTGAACTGTTAACATCAAAGCTGAAGAATCTGAATGTAATAAACTGAGTGGCTGTAAAAACAACAACACACCTATCTTAAGACTAATGAAATAAAAAACACAACAATTCAAAACTTATGGGTCACAGCAAACTATTAAGTTTAAGATTAACTAAGAAGGAAATTTATAGTAATAAATGCCTGCAGTATAAAGGAAGAAAGATGTCAAATAAACAACTGATTTTTACAAATAGATTAGAAAAATTAAAAAAAAAAAAAGCCCAAAAAGGAGGGAAACAATGAAGATTAAATCAAAAGTAAATCAAATGAAGAAATAGATGATACATAGATATATAGATAGATAGGTGATAGATAAATAGATAGATAGATATCAATAAAACTCATAAATAAAAATAATCATGCAACTATTAAAAGCATTTATATTCCCACGAAGTGGATAAACTAGAAGAAAAAGGTTAAATTCTTAAAAATCTAACAAAACTGATTGAATAAGAAATATAAAGACTGAATAACAAAAAAAAAGTGAGATTAAATTAAAAAAAAAAAAAAAAAAAAGGCTTCATATGTGAACGCTACCAAAGGGCTTCATGGCTGAATTCTACCAAACAATCAAAAGAGAAGAATTACAAAATCTTCTTAAAGTCTTCCCAAAAATTTAAGTAGAAGAAGCATGAGGCTGTCAGCATCCTAATACCAATGCCAGATATGGACACTACAAGAAAAGAAAACTAAAATCAATATTCCAAAATAGTCAGTGGGAAGTTGTTGTATAACAAAGGGAGTCCAACTCGAGGATGGAAGATGCCTTAGAGGACTGGGGCAGGGAGAGTGGGGAGGACTCGGGGGGGGGGGGGTCAAGGAAGGGAGGGAATATAAGGATATGTGTATAAAAAACAGATGATTGAACCTGGTGTACCCCCAAAAAAATTAAAAAAAAATCATCAATAAAATACTAACAAACCAAATTCAGCAGCACATTATAAGGATCATATATCATGACCAAGTGTGATTTATGCCTCAGATACAAGGATGGTTCAACATACGCAAATCAATTGGTGTGAAAGAATACATTAACAAAATGAAAGGAAAAAACATCTTGATTATCTCAATAGGTGAAGAAAAAGCATCTGAGAAATTTTAACATCCACTAATAATTAAACTCAACAAAATATATATACAAGGAACTTGACCTTAACACAGTAAACAAGCCCACAGCTAAAATAATCAATGGGAGAAAAACTGAAAACTCTCCTTCTAAGATACAATAGAAGATAAGGATACCCATTCTTGCCTCATCTTTTCAATACAGTACTGAAGAGACCTAGTCAGAACAATTTAATAAGAAAAGAAATCCAAAAGGAAGAAGTAAAATTATCTCTTAGCATATACATGATCATACATGTAGAATAACCTAAAGACTTCTCAAAAAAAAAATATTAGAACAAGCGAAAAAATTCAACAAATTTGCATAATATCCATATACAAAAATTTGTTGTGTTTTTATCCACAAAAAATAAAATATCTGAAAAGGAAATTAAGAAAACAATCTCATTCACAATAGCAACAATGAGAATAAAATTCTTAGGAGTAAAGTTAACCAGATTTGTAAACTAAACATATAAATTATTGTTAAAAACATTAAAGAAGACACAGATAAATGGAAAAACATCTTATGTTCATGAGTTGTATGAATATGCTTAAATGTCCATAATACTTAGAGTAATCTAGATTCAATTACCTTCAAAATTCAATAGCAGTCTTTACAGAAATATTTTTAATCCTAACATTTTTATGAAACCACAATAAACCCTGAATAGCCAAAGGAATTTTGAGCATGAAAACCAAAGCTAAAGAAATCACACTTTCTTATTTCAAAATACATTACAAACCTGTAGTAATCAAAACAGTATTTTACTGATATAAAAACAGACATATAGAGAATAGAACAGCATATAGATCTCACAAGTAAATCCACGTCTACGCTCATCTGATCTTTCACAAAAGAACACATATTGCCAAGAACACATAATGAGGAAAGGATAGTTCCTCTTCAATAAATCATGTTGGAAAACAATATCCACATGCAAAAGAATGAACCAGGCCTTCTATCTTAATCCACTCACAAAAAATTAACATGAATATAATACTTAAATGAAACCATAGTCTTGAAATCATAATATTTCAACCCATACACTTAGTAGAAGACATAGGAGAAATCTCCTTGACATTGGTGTGGGCAGTGATTTGTTGTATATGACAGCAAAAGTTCAGGCAACAAAAGCAAAAATAAATGTTACATTACATCAAACTAAAACGTTTCTGAACAGCAAAGAAAATAATCTATAGAGTGTAAAGCCAATCTACAGAATGGGAAACAATAATTGCAAATCATGTATCTGATAAAAATTAATACCAGAAATATATAAGGAACTCATACAACTCAAATGCAAAAAACAATTTGATTTAAAAATCTGAAGACACACTTCTCAAAAGAAGACATACATGGGGGGAGGAGACAAGATGGTGGAGTAGAAGGACCTTGAGCTCACCTTCTATCACAAGAACAGCAAAATCACAACTAATTGCTGAACAACAGTCAATAAAAAAGACTGGAACCTATCAAAAATGTTATCCTACATCCAAAGTCATAAAGAAGAGGGATTCCCTGATGGCACAGTGGTTAAAAAATCCACTTGTCAATGCAGGGGACATGGGTTTGAGCCCTGTGCTGGGAAGATCCCACATGCTGCAGAGCAACTAAACTGGTACACCATAGCTACTGAGCCTATGCACTGCAGTTACTGAAGCCCATGTCCCTAGAGCCTGTGCTCCACAACACGAGAAGCCACTGTAATGAGAAACCACACACTGAAACAAAGATTAGCCCCTGCTTGCCACAACTACAGAAAGCCTGTGTGGAGCAACAAAGACCCAATGCAGCCAAAAATAAATAAATAAATAATAAAATAAATCTTAAAAAAAAAGACATGAAGAAACCCACTGAGATGGTAGGAAGGGCACACTCACCATATAATTAAAGCCCATAGCCCACAGGTAGGTAAAAATTGGAGAATAATTATATTGTAGAAGATCTCCCACAAGAGTGAGTTCTGGGCCACATGTTAGTCTCCCCAATCACACATCAGACATCAGGGTAAGGAACTCCCAGAGCATTTGGCTTGGAAGGCCAACATGTCTTAATTGCAGAAGCTCCACAAGACTAGGGAAAATAGGGACTCCACTCTTGGAGTGCTCACAAAAGGTCTCATGTGCACTGGGACCCAGGGCAAAAACAGTGACTTCATAACAGTCTGGGCTAGACCTAATTACTGGTGTTGGAGGGTCTTCTGGGGAAGTGAGGGTGGTTGTGGTTCTCTCTGGGGTAACAAATGAGAGTTCATCTACTTGAACTCTTATTTGAGACAGACATCTGTCTTGGGTAATTAACACCATGATCTGCCCACACACTATAGGCTCCAATGTTGGCACACCTCAGGCCAAACAACCAATAAGGCAGGAACACAAAATGACCCATCAGCAGACAGGCTACCTAAAGACTTCCTCAGCCCACAGCCACCACGAGACATGCCCCTTGATACAGCCCTGCCCACCAGAGGGTACAGACTCAGCTCCACTCTCCAGTGGGATGGCATTGGCCCCTCCCACCAGAAAGCCTGCACATGCATCTAGACCAGCCTTACCCACCAGAGGGCAGACACCAGAAGCAAGAAAATTATGATCTTGCAGCCTATGGAAATGAGCCTACAAATGCAGGTCAGAACCTACCCTGAGACCAGCTGGTCCCTGGCCCTTGGATGAAGAGTGGGGAGTCTAGCAATGGGATACATTGGACATCCTCTATAGAGGACCACTTCTCCAAGATTTAGAAACATAATTAACCTTCCACATACATAAAAAGACAAATAGAAATTTAGACAAAATGAGACAGCAGAAAAATACATTCCAGAAAAAGGAGCAAGATAAAATGACAAAAATACAACAAAATGATGTGAAGATAGGCAAGCTACCTGAGAAAGAGTTCAGAGTAATGATTATAAAGATGATCAAAGAACTTGGGAAAAGAATGGATGCACAGTAAGATGTTACAAGGATTTTTTAACAAAGAGTTAAAAAATATAAAAAATAATCAAACACAGCAGAAGAACATAATAACTGAAATGAAAACTACACTAGAGGGAATCAGTAGCAGAATAAATGAGGCAGATGAATAGATGAGTGAACTGGAAGAGAGGGTGGTGGAAATCACTACTATGGAGCAGATAAAAGAAAAAGAATGAAAAGAAATGAGGACAGTTTAAGGGACCTCTTGGACAACATCAAATGCACAAATATTATAGGGGTCCCAAAAGGAGAAGGGATAGAGAAAGGGCCTGAGAAAGTATTTGAAGAGTAATAGTTGAAAACTTCCCTAACATTGGGAGGGAAACAGTCACTCAAGAGCAGGAAGTACAGAGTCCCAGACAGAATAAACTCAAGGAGAAACACACCAATACACATAGAAATCAAATTGACAAAATTTAAAGATAAAGAGAAAATATTAAAAGAAGCAAGAAAAAGGCCACAAGTTACATAGAAGGGAATCCTCATAAGTTAATCAGTTGATTTTTCAGCAGAAACTCTTCAGGCCAGAAGGGAGTAGCATGATATATTTAAAGTGATGAAAGGGAAAAATCTATGACTGAGAATATACTACCCAGCAATGGTCTTATTCAGATTGGCAGATAAATCAAAAGCTTTACAGACAAGCAAAAGGTAAATGAATTTAGCACCACAAACCAGCTTTACAACAAATGCTAAAGGGACTTCTACAGGCAAAGAAGGAAGGGGCACAACTAAAAATAAGAAAATTATGAAATGGGAAATTTCACAAGTAAAGGCAAATATACAGCAAGGTAACAAATCATCCACACACAAATATAATATCTAAACTAGTAACTGTGAGAAGGAGGGAAGTACAAATGGGGGAGATATATATATATGGTAAGCTATAATAGATATTCACATGAAAGAGAAAAAAAGAATCTAAACACAGCACTAAAGATAGTCATCAAATCACAAGAGAAAAAAACAAAACAGAAAAGGAAGAATAAAAGACCAAAACAACAAATCCAAAACAATTAACAAAATGGTGATAAGAACATGCATAGTGATAATTGACTTAAATGTAAATGGATTAAATTCTACAACCAAAAGACAGACCAGAATGGATACAAAAATAAGACATATATATGTATATATATACACACTGTTTATAAGAGACCTACTTCAGATCTAAAAATACACACAGACTGAAGCAAGGGGATGGAGAAAGATATTCCTTGCAAATGGAAATCAAAAGAAAGCTGGAGTAACCAATACTAATATCAGAAAATAAAAAAAAATACACTTTAAAACAAAGACTGTTACAAAAGACAATGAAGGGCACTACATAATGATCAAGAGATCAGTCCAAGAAGAAGATATAACAAAAGTAATTATATGCACCCAACATAGGAGCAACTCAATATATAAGGCAAATACTAAGAGCCATAAAAGGAAAAATTGACAGTAACACAATAGTAGTGGGGAACTTAAACACCCCACTTTCATCAAAGGACAGATCATCAAAACAGAAAATCAATAAGGAAACACAGGCCTTAAATGACATATTAACTGATATTTATAGTGTTCCATCCAAAAGCAGCAGAATACATTATTTTCAAATGCACATGGAACATTCTCCAAGATAGACCACATACTGGGTGACAAAGCAAGCCTAGGTAGTTAAGAAAGTTGAAATCATATCAAGCACATTTTCTGCCCACAATGCTATGAGATTAGAAATCAACTAAAGAAAAAAAACAGAAAACCCAATCACATGGAGGCTAAACAATATACTTCTAAACAACCACTGGACCATGGAAGAATCAGAGACAAAATTAAACAAACATACAAACAAAAACCTAGAGACAAATATCAATGAAAGCACAATGATCCAAAGCCTATGAGATGCAGCAAAAACAGTACTAAGAGGAAAGTTTATGTCAATACTAGCTTACCTCAGGAAAGAAGATAATTGTAAGTAAGCAAATTAAACTTATCCCTAAAACAACTAGAAAAAGATCAATAAACAAAGTGCAAAATTTGCAGAAGGAAAAAAATCATAAAATCAGAGCAGAAATAAATGAAATAGCCATGAAGGAAGCAAGAGAAAAGATCAATGAAACTAAAAGTTCACTCTTTAAGAAGATAATCAAAATTGATAAACTTTAGGCAGACTCATGAAGATAAAAAGGGAGTTAATAAAATTGATAAAATTAATAATGGAAAAGACATTGCAGAAGTACAAATGATCATAAGAGATGACTACAAGCAACTCTATGCCAGTAAAATGGACAACCCAGAAGAAATAGACAAATTCTTAGAAAAGTACAGTCTCCCAAGATTGAAACAGGAGGAATAGAGAATATGAACAGAAAGATTACAAATACTGAAATTGAATCTGTTATTTAACAACCCTCAGAACTTCTCTGGTGTAGTAGTCCAGTGGCTAAGACTCCATTCTCCCAATGCAAAGGGCCTGGGTTCTATCCCATATGAGGTAACTAGATCCCACATGCCTCAAGTAAAAATCCCAGATGCTGCAACTAAAAAAATAGATCTTGCATGCTGCAAATAAAAGATCCTGCATGCCACAAGGAAGATCCTGTGTGTGGTAACAAAGATTTCACATGTCACAACTAAGACCCAGTGCAGCCAAAGAGATAAATAAATATTAAATAAAATAAAATAAAATAAAATAAAAACTCCCAACAAACAAAAGTCCAGGACCAATGGCTTCACAGGCAAATTCTATCAAACATTTAGAAAAGAGTTAATACATATCCTTCTGAAACTATTCCAAAATTTGCCAATGAAGGAGCACTTCCAAACTCATTCTATGAGGCCACCATCATCCTGATACCAAACACAGAAAAATATACCACAAAAAAGAAAATTACAGGCCAATATTGCCAATGAGCTTAGATGAAGAAATCCTCAAAAAATACTAGCAAACCAAATCCAACAATACATTATATGAATCATATTCTGTGATCAAGTGGGTTTTACCCCAGGGATGCAAGAATTTTTCACCAAATTATCAAATTGAAGAATAAAAACCATATGATCATATCAATAGATTCAGGAAAATCTTTTTATAGAATTCAACATCCATTTATGATAAAAAAAACTCTTTAGAAAGTACTGCATAGTGGAAATATACTTCAACATGATATAGGTTATAAATGATAAACTGGACGCTATCATCATATTCAATAGCAAAAAACTGAAATCATTTCCTTTAGACCAGGAACAAAACAACGATGTCCACTCTCACTACTTTTATTCAACATACTTTTGAAGTCCTAGCTAGAGCAATCAGAGAAGAAAAGGAAATAAAAGGAGTCCAAATTGAAAAAGAAGAATTAAAACTGTTACTGTTTGCATATGATATGACACTTATACCTAGGAAATCCTAAAAGTGCTACCAGAAAACTAAGAGAGCTCATCAATGAATTTGATAAAGTTGCAGGATAAAAAATTAATAGTCAGAAATTGGTTGCATTTATATACACTAGCAATGAAAGATCAGAAAGAGAAATTAAGGAAACAATCCAATTTACCATTGAATCAAAAAGAATAAAAGAACTAGGAATAAACCTACCTAAGAAGCAAAAGACCTATACTCTGAAAATTATAAGATGCTGATGAAAGAAACTGAAGACAACACAAACAGGTGGAAAGATATACCATGCCCGTGGACCGGAAGAATCTGTATTGTCAAAATGACTGTAACACCGAAAGCAATCTACAGTTTCAATGCAATCCCTATCAAATTACCAATGGCATTTTTCAAAGAACTAGAACAAAAAATTTTAAAACATGTATGGAAACACAAAAGATCCTGCATAGCCAAAGCAATCCTGAGATAGAAAAATGGAGCTGGAGGTATCAGACTTCCTGATTTCAGACTGTACTACAAAGTTGCAAAACTATATGGTACAAGTACAAAAACAGACATACAGATCAATGGATCAGGATAGAAAGCCCAGCGATAAACCCACATGCCTATGGTTACCTAATCTATGACAAAGGAGGCAAAAATATACAATGGAAAATTAAACAGCCACTTCAATTAATGGTGCTGGGAAAACTGGACAGCTATGTAAAAGAATGAAATCAGAACACTCTCTAACATCATACACAAAAATAAACTCAAAAAGGATTTAGACCTAAATGTAAGACTATATGCTATAAAACTCTGGAAAAGCTAGGCATAACACTCTTTGACATAAATTGAAGCAATATCTTTCTGGATCCATCTTCTAGAGTACTGGAAATAAAAACAAAACTAAACAAATGGGACCTAATTAAACTTACAAGCTTTTGCACAGCAAAGAAAACCATAAACAAAATGAAAAGACAACCTACAGAATGGGAGAAAATATTTACAAATGATGCAACAAACAAAGGATTAATCTTCAAATTATACAAAGTGCTTATCCAGTTCAATATAAAAAAAAAATAAGAAATGGGCAGAAGTTCTAAATGGACATTTCCCCAAAGAAGACATACACAAGGCCTAAAGGCACAAGAAAAGATGTTCAACATCACTAATTCTTAGAGAAATACAAATCAAGACTACTATGAGGTATCACCTCACACCAGTCAGAATGGCCATCATCAAAAAGTTTACAAATAATAAATGCTGGAGAGGGTGTGGAGAAAAAGAAACCCTCCTACACTGTTGGTAGAAACATACATTCTTACAACCATTATGGGGCACAGTATGCAGGTTCCTTAAAAACTAAAAATAAAGCTACCATATCATCCTGCAATCTCAGTCCTGGGCACATATCCAGAGAAAACCATAATTCAAAAAGATACATGCACCCAATGTTAATTGTAGCATTATTTGCAATAGCTAAGACATGGAAGCAAACTAAATGTCCATCAACAGAAAAATGGATAAAGAAGGTGTGGTATTTACACAATGGAATATTAGTCAACAATAATAAAGAATGAAATAATACCATTTGCAGCAACATGAATGGACCTAAAGATTATCATAATACATGAATTAAGCCATAAAGAGAAGGACAAATATGGTATGATATCACTTACATGTGGATTCTAAAAAAATATGATACAAATGAACTCATATACAAAACAGAAATAAACCCACAGACATAGAAAACAAACTATGGTTACCAAAGGGGAAAGGGGGGAGAGAGATAAATTAGGAGTTTGGGGTTAACACATACACACTACTATATATAAAATAGACAAACAGTGAGGACCTACTGTATAACACAGGGAACTATACTCAGGTGTATATATGTATATATATATATATATATATATATATATATATATATATATATATATAATCTTAATCACTTTTCTGTACATCTGAAACTAATACAACATTATAAATCAATCATATATCAATAAAAAATTAAATTAAAAGAAAAACATACAAATGTCCAGCAAGTATAAAAAAAAGGTGCTCAACATTACTAATCATGAAGGAAATGAAAATCAAAATCATGTGAAATATTGTTCAGACCTCTTAGAATGACTATTATCAAAAAGACAAATATAACAACTGTTGTCAAGGTTGTGAAGTAATTGGAACCCTTATATACTGTTGGCATGAATGTTAATTAGTACCATCATTATGGAAAAGAGCATGGAGTTTTCTCAAAAATTAAAAATACAGCCACCCTATAATTTAGCAATCTCATCGGTGGGTATGTATCTGAAGGAAAAAAAAATAAACCATTTATTGAAGAGATAGTTTCATCCCTGTGTTTATTTCAGGATACTGTGCAGTATCCAAATATGTAAATAACCTAAATACCCATCATTGGTTGAATGGATTTATGTGAAAAGGTGATATATATGTATAAATACACACACACACACACACATACAAATGGAATTTTTTAGCCCTAAAAAGGAGTAAAATCCTGCCATTTGTGGCAATACACATATACCTGGAGGACATATTCCTAAGTAAAATAAGCCAGATGCAGAAAGATAAATACTACATTGTATCATTTATATGAGGAATTCAAAATAGTCAAGCTTGTACAAGTAGAGAGTAGAATGGTGATTTCCAGGGTTTTGGAGTAGGTGGATACAGGGAGATGCTTTTCAAGGGATACAAAGTCTCAATTATGCAAGATGCACAAGTTTTAGAGATCTAATGTAAAGTAATGTGACTCTAGTTAACAGTACTATATTATGTACTTTAAATTTCCTCAGACAATAGATCTTATATGTTCTAAACATACAAGAAAAAAATGTAAAACTGAAAAGGTAAATATGGGAGATAATGAGTATGTTAGTCACCTTGATTGTGATGACTATTTTGCAATATATACTTATATCAAATAATCATCATCACTATGGTTGTATATGCCAAATATCTTCAATTTTTAATTATCAATTATAACTCAATAAAGCTGGTAAATAAAGGAAACTCCAATGATAATCATGCTAATTTCACTTGATAACATGTACCTCTTGTTAAGATGCAATGAGAAGACAATTCACAAAATAATTTGCTGTGGCATCTAAAAAAAACCCTCTTTGTCCCATGGAGATAATATCAGACAAGCATAATTGAAGGACATTTTTCAAAATACTCTTAAAATAGTCAGTACTATGACTAACAAGGGAAAAGTGATAAACTCTTACACACCAGAGAAGACTAAGTATACATGTTGACAAGTGTTGACAAATTGTAATGTGGCATCCTGGAACAGATGTCTGAAATTCTAGTGAGTTCTGTGTTTTGATTAATAACATTTTACAAATGTTAGTTACTTAGTTTTAACAAGTATACTATCATTTACTTAAATGGGAAACTGGATCAAAAGTACATGGGAATTTTCTGGAGCATGTTTGTAAATTTTCTGTAAGGCTATAATTCTTCCAAAATAAAAAGTTTATTCAAAAAGTAGTTTGATCTGTGATATTACACAAGATCTATTAAACACATATCAACTATAATAGTTTAAATGTGAAATCAAAGGCTAATAAATAAAACATAGTTAAAATAGCAATGAAGATATTTGCAATAGTTTTAAGAAAGTGGAAGAAACAAGTTGAGATGTTGAGACAGGCTGTGGAGTGGAATGAAATAGAAATGACTTTAAGTTTTAGTGTTAGCCATTAGAGCAGAATAGAGACACTATTCACAGAAATGTTTAGAAAATCAGGAAGAGGAGTACATTGGAGAATAGATCTGATTATTCCAGTTTTGTTAATGTCAAGCTTGACTTGTTCCTGGATATCCATGTATAAATGTCAATGAAACCATTATTAGAACATAACAGTAAGAAAACTGGATTCAGAATTCAGAAAGTGTTTTTTTAGGAAACCTCCATACTTTTCTCCAGAGTGACTGTACCAATTTACATTCCCACCAACAATGTAGGAGGGTTCCTTTTACTCCACACCCTCTACATTTCTTATTTGTAGACTTATTGATGATTGGTGTTCTGACTGGTGTGAGATGATACCTAATTGTAGTTTTGATTTGCATTCCTCTAATAATTAGCGATGCTGAGCACCTTTTCATATGCCTCTTGGCCACGTATTTCTTCTTTGAAAAATGTCTACCTAGATCTTCTGCCCATTTTTTTGATTGTTTTTTTTTTAATATTGAGATATATGAGTTGTTTGAGCTACCATATGTTCATGCAGTCACATTCCTGGGCATACATTTGGAGAAAACTATAACTTGAAAAGATATATGCACCCAATGCTCATTGCAGTACTATTTACAATAGCCAAGATATGGAAGGAACCTAAATGTTCATTGACAGATGAATGGATAAGCAAAATGTGATATATTTATGCAATGGACTATTAGTCACAGAAATGAATTAAATAATCCCAATTGAAGCACATGGATGGACCTAGAGATTATCATATTAAGTGAAGTCTCCAGACATAGAAAGATAAACATCATATGATATCCCTTATATGTGGAATCTAAAAATAATAATAATACAAATGAACTTGTATACAAAATAGAAATAGACCCACAGACACAGTAAACAAACTTATGGTTACCAATGGGGAAAGGGGAGAAGGATAAATTAGAACTTTGGGGTTAAGATATAGAGAAAATAGATAAACAACAAGGACCTACTATACAGCACAGGAAACTATACTCAATATTTAGTAATAACCTATAAGGGAAAAGAATGTGAAATATATATGTATATGTTTGTTGTATATTAACACAATATCATGAATAAACTATACTTCAATTAAAAAAAGGAGCTCAGGAAGTGAATGAAGAAATATACAACAAAATAGTAAAAGAAATAGGGAAGTAAAGGAAAGCAAGGAGAGGATGTATGATTAAATAAGGGGAGTAGAGGATGGCAAGAATTAGAGAAACTCTAGTGTCAAGTGCTAAACAGATAAACATCCAAGTTAAATGAGTAACACCATAACATTTGAACACTGAGAAGTTATTGATTATCTAAGGAGACTGGTCTCAGTAGATTATCAAGGAACAAAAGTAGAGGTGGTAGAAAACAATACACAGCATTAAATTTCATGGCATTAATAGGGTTAAAAATTTAAAGAATAAATGAAAGCAGGAGGTGAGCACTGAGATTCTGAGTTTGAAGACAAATAAATATCTATGGTAAACCAACTGCAAACTATAAACTCCTTGAATTAGGTGTCACTATTATGTTCTCACAAGTCACATGTTAAATGCATATGTGACATTTGTAATACCTCATAGGGGTATTACTGTTTGATTTTTGTCACATATTTTATTTGTTACATGGAATTAGATGTATATATACATCAAAATGATATCTCATTGAATTGATATGAAAAATAATGTATAGGGAACTTTTGTAACTGAGGAATGCTATGTTAACATAATGTTAATTTAGAAAAAACAAAAATGATGCAACATAGCTTGAGTAGAGAAAGGACTTTTTTCTTTTTCTTGAATTCAGGAAATTGCACATTTTTCTAACAGCAAGAAAGAAGCCAATAAAGTTAATAATGGGGAATATGAAAAAGGAGTGGAGAAGGTTTATGAAAAAACAACAAAATAGCAGTGATGAGTTAGAAGCACAAGTGAAAGAAAAAAGGAATGATTCTACTTGTTCTAAATATGACAAGAAGGGAAGGAAAAAAATGGAAAATAAACTTTTTGGAAGCTCATACTTTAATAGACATTCATTCATATATTCAACAACTATGTGAGCATTTGCTATGGAAAAGGTGTTGACCTATGTGATAGGGATAAAGTGGTAAAAATATATAGGGTTCCTGACTTCATGCATGTCCCTGGTGGTTGACAGGTTTTTTGTTTTGTTCTTGGTTTTGTTTGTTTGTTTGTTTTGTTTATTTACAGCACTTCTTTAAATATGTCATCTTATTGCCTTCTGACCACATTTTCTCATAAGAAAAAAAATATGTTAATCTTGTAGTAGATCCCATGTATGTGACAATTTCGTTCTGTCTTTGGCTTTTGACAGTTTGATCATAATATGTGTCAATAGCAATGTGTATCTAGAGTTTATTCTATTTGAAGGGATATAGAGTTACTTAGATGTGTAGATTCATGTATTTCATTAAATTTGGCAAGTAGTCAATTATTACTTCTTCAAATGTTTCTTCTGCTCTTTTCTCACCCTCCTCTGCTTATGGGACTCCCATAATATATTTGTTGGTATGTGTGGTGGTGTTCCAAAGATTATTTAGGCTGTGTAAAATTTTCTTCATTCATTTTAGCTTCTGCCTCTCAGACTGAATAATTTCAATTTACACATCTTCAAGTAGCTGACTCTTCTGCCTGCTCAGATTTGCTTTTGAACTTATCTAGTGAATTTTTCATTTAGCTATTGTACTTTCAACTTCAGAATTCCTATTTAATTGTCTTTTATAATTTTTCTTTTCTAAATATTCTTTATTTCTTTGGACATTACTTTCCTGGTTCCATTTAGTTCTATAATCATAATTCCATTTAGCTGCTTGAGAATATGTGAAACAGTTGATTTAAAGTCTTTTTCTGGTATGGCCAATGTTAGGTCCTCCTCAGTGTTAGTTTCCATCAATTTTTATTTAATCTTGTTAATAGGTCATGCTTTTCTGTTTATTTGTATGACATAATGTTTTTATTGAAAAGTAGACATTTAGATTATTATTATCTGGTAACTCTGGAAATGAAATTCTTCCTCTTGTTTATTGACTTTTTCAATTATTTTTGGAATGACTATTTCCCTTTTTTCATGTAATTATTGATGTTTCCATTCCATTATCTAAATGGTCAGGCAGTGACCTGAGAGCGTTTCCTTCAATGCTAAAATTTAGGAGCCTCTTTCTTCATTAAACACTCCCTTGGTTGTTGTTAGTTCTTGAAATGATTCTGGAGTTCTGAAATGTTAATTCTGACAGTTTTTGCCAGATTCATGGCTAATTCAGTGGATGGATGAAACTTTGGAATTCCCTATCTCACCATTGTCAGTGAAGTCACTTTTATTTTCTAAGAGACAGTAAAGTCTTTCTCTCTCTCTCTCCGCTCAAAGGATTGCTCCAGCTGAGTGCCTCAAATACTTGGAAAAACTCAGAGCAAATTGTCATCTCAGTGTATATTCTTTTTATTTCATGGAAAATCTATTCCAATTCAACAAGAGGGGATGTAATTAGTCCCCAAAACTGAAGACCTAAAAATCAATAATAGAGCTAAGGTTAAAGTTACATTTAATAATTGTTTCATGGAATGGTCAATTAATGAGGAAATGTGTTGCTACTCAGTTGCTGACATACACTAGTAAATGAACTGCACTAGATTTCTTCAGAGATACAAAAACCTAATTAGTGGGATATTTTTAGCACAGCTAAACCACATTTATAAGGTAACATCTTAGCAATTGAAACCAATGATTTCAATCTGGCTGCTAGCAGGCAGAAGACAACCCAAGAGCATACTATCATGTTGTCCATCATGTTGCTTTTTATTGTTTGTTAGTTCTTTTCCTTTTTATTAGTTATTTGAGCACTTTTAGTTGAGGTATGCACTCTCCATGTTAGCCTATTTACCAACATTCTTTATTATCTTGCCTCCAGCTCACGTTTAGTGCCCTTGAATATTGCTCAGTTTGTGACTCTTTCTCTTTACATTATATGAGAGTATATTTTACAATCAAACAACAGAGAAAACATCTCATTTTCAGGAGATCAAGCATGAGGATTTTTAAGTGGAAGTGGTAAACATTAATTTACTTTGGATTCTGCTGTTTTGTTGTTGTTGTTGCTGCTGTATTAGTATATAAAATTTCATTCTAGAAATTTCATTTGGGCTTTCTGCCTTCTCTGGATTTGGAAAAAAACAGACATATGCAGTAAAAATTACATTGTACTGGAATCTATGTGCATGGTCAATTGTTCTAACAGCCTGACTAAAAATGCCATGATATTTATATATAGATTAATAAATAATGGAAATTCTGAAGAAACACCATTGATACACAGGTGTCAAAAAGCTCTAAGCCAATTATCTACAGCATTTATGTATCTTACAAGTGAACTAAAATCAATAAATTTAGAAATTAATCAATCACTATCTATTGAGTGCTTCCTCTACTTTGTTCTATGCATGTACCTTACACCTGCAAGTTTGTTGACTGATGTGGATCACTGCAAAATCAGTATGGCTGGGGCAATATTTATTAGTCATGGAACCTGACTGGGACAAAGATTGACATTTGTATTTGTCTTCCAATCCTCGTTATCAGCTACATGGTTACATGGCTTCTATCTGAATTAAGTAATAAAGAATGGACAATAGATTCTTAATAACTCAGATTGTTTAGATAAATGCCCCCCAAAGCTCTCTTTCTGCAACATATATTGTATATAAATATGCTTATCTTTATCAGAATGTTCCCAAATACTTTTACTTAATATTATTGTATTTTATGTTTTAAGAACTTTTATTGAGATATAATTGACACACAATAAGCTGCAAATATTTAAAGTGTACAATTTGATATTTTTTTCCATATTAGTAATGTATATATGGCAATCCCAATCTCCCAATTCATCCTACCACAACCTCCCCACCCTGCTTCTCCTCCTTGGTGACGATATGTTTGTTCTCTATACCTGTGTCTCTATTTCTGTGTTACAAACTGGTTGATTTGTACCATTTTCCCATATTCCACATATATGCATTAATATATGACACTTGTTTTTCTCTTTGTGACTTACTTCACTCTGTGTGACAGTCTCTAGGTCTATCCATGTCTCTACATATGTCCCAATTATGTTCCTTTTTACAGCTGAGTAATATTCCATTGTATATACATACTACATCTTCTTTATCGATTCATGTGTTGATAGACATTTAGGTTGCTGCCATGACCTGGCTATTGTAAATACTGCTGCAATGAACATTGGGGTGCATGTGTCTTTTTGAATTATGGTGTTCTCTGGGTATACGCCCAGTAGGGGAATTGCAGGGTATGTGGTAATTCTATTTTTAGTTTTTCAAGGAACTTCCCTACTGTTCTCCATAGTGACTGTATCAATTGCAATTCCATCAACAGTGTGAGAGAGTTTCCTTTTCTCCACACCCTCTCCAGTACTTAGTGTTTGTAGATTTTCTGATGATGCCCATTCTACCCTGTGTGAGGTCATATCTCATGGTAGTTTTGATTTGCGTTTCTCTAATAATTAGTGGTGTTGAGTAGCTTTTCATGTGCCTCTTGGGTATCTGCATGTCTTCTTTGCAGAAATGCCTATTTAGGTCTTCTGCCCATATTTTGATTGGGTTGTTTATATTTTGGATATTGAGCTGCATGAACTGTTTATATATTTTGGAAATTAATCCTTTGTTGATTCATTTGCAAATATTTTCTCCCATTCTGAGGGTGGTCTTTCATCTTGTTTATAGTCTCCTTTTCTGGGTGAAAGCTTTGAAGTTTCATTAGGTCCCACTTATTTATTTTTGTTTTTATTTCCATTACCCTAGAAGGTGGGTCAAAAAAGATCTTGCAGTGTTTTATGTCAAAGTGTGTTCTGCATATGTTTTCCTCTAGGAGTTTTATAGTGCCTGGACTTCCATTTAGGTCTTCAATCCATTTTGAGTTTATTTTTGTGTATGGTATTAGAGAGTGTTCTAATTTCATTCTTTTACATGTAGTGGTCCATTTTTCCCAGTACCATTTATTGAAGAGGTTCTCTTTTCTCCATTGTATATCCTTGCTGCCTTTATCATAGACTAGTTGACCATAGTTTATCTCTGGGCTTTCTATCCCGACCCATTTGACACATATACCTGTTTTTGTTCCAGTATCATAATGTAATATCTTGATTACTGTAGCTTTGCCATATAGCCTCAAGTCAGGGAGTCTGAATTCGCCAGCTCTTTTTTTTTTTCCCCATCAAGTTTGCTTTGGCTCTTTGGGGTCTATTGTGTCTGCATACAAATTTTAGGATTTTTTGTTCTAGGTTTGTAAAAAATGCTGTTGGTAATTTAATAGGAATTGCATTGAATCTGTAGATTGCTTTGGGTAGGATAGTCATTTTCACAATGTTCATTTTTCCAATCCAAGAACATGGAATATCTCTCCATCTGTTTGTATCTGTTTGATTGCTTTCATCAGTGCCATAGTTTTCTGAGTACAGGTCTTTTACCTCCTTAGGTAGGTTTATTCCTAGGTATTTTATCCATCTCATTGCCATGGTGAATGTGATCATTTCCTAAATTTCTCTTTCTGATCTTTCGTTGTTAGTGTATACGGATGCAAGAGATTTCTGTGTGTTAATTTTGTATCCTGAAATGTTTCCAAATTCATTGATTAGCTCACATAGTTTTCTGGGGCATCTTTATGATTTTCTATGTATTGTATCATGTCATCTGCAAACAGTGACTTTTACTTCTTTTCCAATTTGGATTCCTTTTGTGTCTTTTTCTTCTCTGATTGCTGTGGCAAGGACTTCCAAAACTATATTGAATAGTAATGGCAAGAGTGGATATCCTTGTCTTGTTCCCGATCTTAGAGGGAATGCTTCCAGTTTTTCACCACTGAGAATGATATTTGCTGTGGGTTTGTCATATATGGACTTTATTATGCTGAGGTAGGTTCCCTCTATGCCCACCTTCTGGAGAGTTTTTATCATAAATGGGTGTTGAATTTTGTCAAAAATTTTTTCTGCATCTATTGAGATGATCATTTGGTTTTATTTATTCAGTTTGTTAATATGGTGTATCACCTTGATTGATTTGCATATATTGAACAAGTCTTGTATCCCTGGGATAAGTCCCACTTGGTTATGGTGTATAATTCTTTTAATGTGTTGTTGGATTCTGTTTGCTAGTATTCTGCTGAGGATTTTTGCATCTAAATTCATCAGTGATATAGGTCTGTAATTTTCTTTCTTTTTTTTTTTTTTTGTAGTATCTTTATCTGGTTTTGATATCAGGCTAATGGTGGCCTCATAGAATGCATTTAGGAGTGTTCCTTCCTCTACAGTGTTTTAGAATAGTTTGAAAAGGATGGGTGTTAGGTCTTCTCTAATTGTTTGCAAGAATTCACCTGTGAAGCCATCTGGTCCTGGCCTTTTGTTTGTTGGAAGACTTTAAATCACAGTTTGAATTATTTGTGATTGGTGTTTTCATATTTTCTATTTCTTCTTGATTCAGTCTTGGAAGGTTATACCTTTCTAAGAATTTGTCCATTTCATCCAGGTTGTCCATTTTATTGGCATATAGTTTATGCCAATAAACTACTTGTACTAGTCTCTTATGATATTTTTTTTATTTCTGTGATGTCTGTTGTAACTTATCCTGTTTATTTTCTAATTTTATTGATTTGAGCCCTCTCCCTCTTTTTCTTTTTCTTTCTTTGCCTTTAAGAAAATTATTTCTTTATGTGAAAGAAAGGAAACAACTAGAATATATATATAATATTAACAATAATTTTTTGGTGATGTATCACTCTTTTTCTGGATGTGTTTTGCTAAGGTTTATCAATTCTGTTTATCTTCTCAAAGAACCAGCTTTTAGTTTTATTGATTTTTGCTGTTGATTTTTTTTTTTTGTTTCTCTTTTATTTATTTCGGCTCTGATCTTTATGATTTCTTTCCTTCTACTAACTTTGTGTTTTGTTTGCTCTTCTTTTTCTAGTTTCTTTAGGTGTAAAGTTACATTGTTTACTTAGGATTCTTCTTGTTTCTTGAGGTAGGATTGTAAAGCTATAAACTTCCCTCTTAGAACTTCTTTTGCTGCATCCCATATGTTTCAATCATTGTGTTTTTGTTATCATTTGTTTCTAGGTATTTTTTGATCTCCTCTTTGATTTCTTCAGTGATCTCTTGGTAATTTAGTAGCGTATTGTTTAGCCCCTCTTTGTGTTGTGGTCAGAAAACATGCTTGCTATGATTTCAATTTTCTTAACTTATCAAAGCTTGATTTGTGACCCAAAATGTGATCTATCCTGGAGAATGTTCCATGTGCACTTGAGAAGAATGTGTAATTTGCTGTTTTTGGATGGAATGTCCAATAAATATCAATTAAATATAGGTGGTCTATTTTGTTATTTAAAGCTCATGTTTCCTTTTTAATTTTCTGTCTGAATGATCTGTGCATTGGTGTAAGTGTGGTGTTAAAATCCCCTATTATTGTGCTACTGTCAGTTTCCTCTTTTATAGTTGTTAGCACTTGTCTTATGTATTGAGGTGCTCCTATATTGGGTGTATATATATTTATAATCATTATCTCCTCTTCTTGGATTGATCCCTTGATCATTATGTAGTGTCCTTTCTTGTCTCTTGCAACATTTTTTATTTTAAAGTCTATTTTATCTGATATGAGTACTGCTACTCCAGCTTTCTTTTGATTTCCATTTGCATGGAATATCTTTTTCCATCCCCTCACTTTTTAGTTTGATGTGTCCCTAGGTCTGAAGTGGGTCTCTCATAGATAGCATATATATGGATCTTGTTTTTGTATCCATGTTTGATCATTTCTTTCTTCTTTTGTGTAGAGTAAGCAAGGTAGAGAAAATATGTTTACAAAAGCATAGCTGGCTATTCACAGCATTGTCTCATTCATTCTTTCTCTAATTTATGAGACAGCTAGAGATGTGAAAATTTGACAAATTAAACAAAAATCTTCCTCCTCAGGTAAAGATTATAAAATAAATTTACTTTCTTGTCACACATTTGGTAAAAATGCATAACGTATTTTGTTTTCAGTTTAAATGTTTTAAACATTCAAATAAAGGAGGATAAAGGAATATTCTAACATTCCAAATATATGCTTTATTTATTTGTTTTTATTTTTGAAATATTTATTTGAAGATAGACTTTGTCTCATATTCCAGAGTTTTAACATGCTGGATGTCCAGAATATTTTAACAAAAGCTTAGATTATTATTTGATACCTATGATTGCTGTTTATATGTATTGTGTATATTGGTTAATGTCCTACATCAATTATGCAGTTTATTTCAGCAATCCTTTATTTTTTTTATTTTTCTTTATGGCTGAGAATACTTCTTTGGTGGGAGTCCCAACTGAGCATAAACTGACATTCAGAGTTTGATTTTGTCCAAAAAGCTGTGTATAGACAGCTCCAGGGCCTTAGTAGTCCAGTTGCAGGCATGGGGATTTTTCAGGGGACTGAGAAAACCTGTTAAAAGAACATTTGTGAAATGCCATAAAGGAATACAGATTAAGAAATGATAACATAAACAAAGGGGCTCAAAACTCCTGCTTTTATAGTACTCTTCCCCCAAAAAAATTAATCTATTCATAAATAAAATTTTAAAGAGCCAAAATTGTTAATAAACCATCTTACTCTATTTAATCAGCACAGATGTTCACTAGTCATGGTTCACACTGGAGTGTTATGTATTTTTTGCCCTGCTGAGTAAAGAGACTATATGTTGAAAACAAAATTTTATAAAATTCTATAAAATAGACCATAACTTTCTTTTGATTCCATGACAAATCAACACATGGAAGTCTATGCTTGTAACTTTACACTTATTATGGTAAGCAAAACCCAAGACATTAATTACATAAAAAAACACAGGAAGGATGGAATGGTAGTTACTGCTAAAGAAATTAACCCCCTCCCTTTGGAAAGAAATGGCATGTATAAAAGCTAGTGAAGCTGTGACATTTTACTTCCTCGCTTGGAAATTGCTACTTAACAAACTTTCTTGCCTCTCTTTGAAAGTAGCAGAAGAATTTTATTTTATCAGAAATCAGTGCAGTGCTCTTCTCCTCACTTGGTATTGAAAGTAGTTGCTTGACACACTGATGCTGAGTGTCTCAGCTATAGTATTTAGCAGTAAAACTTAGTTAATGAAAGTGAAAAAAAATAGTGGTGGCAAATAACCATCTCAGAAAGTCTTGACTGTCCATCATAGCAGATTCTTCTCATTAAAGTCACAAACCTTGAGAGAAAAAAATTTTGTGAAAAAGTCAACATGATTCAGACACTAATATCTCTCTTTCTAAAAGAGATTAGATGTTCAGTAATTAATGAATGCAAATGAAAAGTTATATTTTTAGCACTAAGGTGTTTTCTTTATTATTGGACTTTCATTTCTGATTAGATTGAAGAAAATTGCCCAATTAGCCTCTTGAAATATTAAATGTAAGTAAAAATTCAAAAAAAAAACCTTTAAAAGTTATACTATTATTTGCTGTTATTTATATTTACTATTATTATTCATTTGTAAACACTTATTGAGAGTATTCTTTTTGAAACATGCAGGGCAAAATGATGGGAGTAATTTGAAAATTCTGAAACATAATTCCTGCACCCAGAGATTTAAGTGACACGTTAGTTGGAGAAATAAATGTTACATGGCAGAAACATATTTCAGGTCATGAAACTCACATACATCAAAAAAGAAAACTTTTTTCAATTTTCTTTGATACTTTATCTTTATTTTAAGACCAATTAATCTGAAGTAGACATTTCATTTTAGGATTAACCTGAACATGGAGTTTCCTGCTGTCAATTAGAGTGCTACCCTATTTTCCTCAATTGCTCAGATCTTATATAATGCCAATCAGTAATCACAGAGAAAGAAAGTGTCTGGTACTTTGAGGTCATCTGACATCACTTCTTGGAATGTATATTTTTTTCTGTTCTTTAAGTTGACGTCATTGCTTCAAGCTGTCATCTTTTAAGGGATCTTTTTAAAATATAGATTCACATTGAATAGACTGGGGCTGGGGCCTAAAATTCTGCATTTCTAATAGGCTCTCCAAATAAGCTGCTGTTGTTGCTACCGATCTTGGTGAGTATCATGCTGTATGTCTGTAGGTAGACTCTAAAGATAAATCTTTGTACTACCACAGTTCTCTGTCACTGGTTGGTAATAGTATGCACTTTACGTAACCCTCACTCTTAAGTACAAGGCTAATTCAGCTGCTTCTATATTTCAGAAGGATAGAAGAAAAGTTTTCTCATATTGTGGGAAAAAAAAAAAAACATATGCTTAACACAGGCTGAGTAGCCATTCATAATATGCTTTCCTCACATTCATGTTGTCTTTGATTATTCTGACAGTCCAGTTTATTCCTAAAGGACTCCAGAAAATATCTACTCTAAGAAGTTTTATCCCCCTTCAAATAGATTATTTAGCAAGGTAAATAGGCAAGCTGCAGGGCCTATTCTCACCTACTTAGTGCTCTGAGAATTCTTCCTAACTAGGAAGTCTAAGTTTTCCTTAGGTGAAATGTGAATTGGGTGGAAGACTCTAGATTCACAAGTAACTTTTCAATCTTTTGTTTATCCCAGGACATCAGTTTTGGAGATTAAAAAGGAGATAATCATATTCTTTTGTCCTTTAAATTTTTGTTTCTTCTGTTCTCTAAGTCATAGATAAAAAAAAAATTTGGTTTAAATAGGAAAAGGTGAAAAGGTAAATAAAATCAGAAAGAAAAGATACGTTTAGCAATCAATTACATGCACTATGGCAGACTCAATGTTGAGAAAACTCCATCTCAATCCTGGTTAATTTTCCAAATATATTTTAGTTTTTATCAGGATTCATCAGAAGATTAGATATTCTCAGAAGCCATAAAACATCAGTGAATAAACCAAAAAAAAATTTTGGTCTGTTGTTAGATCTGGGGACCTAAATCCCTGAGATGTGTGGGACTGCAGGTGTCTAAATAGGTCTATAAGTAGAATTCTACCAAATATTTCTCTTTGTAAATTTCTTAACTCTAGTTCACACTTGCTTGGAAAGGAAGTTAGAATGCAAGCAATATCTGGGAAAATGCATTCAGGAAAACTTCAAAGAACTTCTGCAAAGTCTGCAAACACTATCATAACTTCACAAAAATAATTGCTAAAAATAAACAAGCTTCCAGGTACCAGGATGAGTAGAGGAAAATAGAAAAAGACATAGGAAAACAAATGAGAAAATGTTTTAAAACATAGGAAACATTGGAAATCACAATGCCCCAATCACACACACACAAAAAAGGTTAAATAGCAGATTAAAATCTTAACTTTCGCATTCCCTTCCATATTCAAGTAAAACAACAGAACTAAACAATTTACATTGCTGTTCTGGAAAATATTCAAGGAACAGATAATATTGGACTTTCCCAAGTGTATTAACAGAATAAAAAAAAAAAAAAAAGAGGCATGTTCCAATCTTATTTTATAATGTTTGTATTATCCTTAATCCAAGACCAGAAAAGATCAGTAATTAAAAGGAAAATAAAAATCAAAATTTTTTGAATATTGGTACAGACATACTAAGAAAGCTATTAAAAATCAAATGGAGTATTTCACTACAAAAGAATAAAACACCATGACATATTGGATTTACTCCTTAAATGAAAGACTTTTTCAAAATTAGATCTGTATATACAACAAATTAAAGGGTAAAAAATGATTGACATGATTAACCCAATTAGTGAAGAAAATAATATTTAAAAAAGCATCAGAATTTATGATAAAATTTTTAGCAAATTAAAAATAGATAGGGACTTATTTGTTCTGAGGAGTAGTTAAAAGAGCATGGTAAAACATTAAAAGCATTCCATTTAAAACCACAACATTCACCCATCCTAGACATGAACAATAAAATTATATGAAATATGAAAGAAGGAACTGCTTGAAAGTATCTAGAGACAAATCATTTCATGGAAGAATAGAATTAAGCAAAATTACCAGAAAATAAGATGAATACTGAAAGTCAAAAGTCAACATGCTCATGTTGTTCAAATACATTTTCCCTAATTTTATTGTGTTCGTTTGTAATTCATTAAGCTTCTTCAACATATTTATTTTCAATTTCTTTCAGGCAATTCATAAGTCTTCATTTCTTTCGGTTAGTCACTGGGGATTTATTCTGTTCTTTTGATTGTGTGATGTTTTACTAATTCTTCATGTTTCTTGTAGCTTGGCATTAGTGTCTGCACATTTAAATAAACAACCATAATGCCTAGCCTTTATGGATTGACATCAACTGGGAAAGACCTTTACCAATCAGTCTGGTTAAGGTCCCATAATGTTTCTAGATGTCCCAGTTATCCAATATATATATTTTTCCTTTTAGTAACTTGTCATATTTTGCTTTCTCTAGTGACTGGCTATGTCACTTCCTTCAGAATTCTGTGTGAATTGGGCCATAAACCAAGCTTCTGGGGAGAACACTGAAAGGTCATGGATGTTGGTTCCAAGCCCCATTCCTTCCTTCTTCCTGGAGGATAAGCCTCATTCCTGTGCTTTCTCCAAGCTGAAAAGCTACTTGAAGGAAGGTGGCCTCTCCCCTGAATCAGAAGAGAGAAATAATAAAGAAGAATGAAAAAGAAATTCTGTAGGTGAAGAATATAATACCTGAACTAAAAAAATCACTAGAAGGTGTTCAACTTCAGACTTGATCAAGTAGAGAAAAAACAAATCAATGAACTTGAAGGCAGGTGATTTGAAATTATGCAGTCAAAAGATAAACAGAATAGAATGAAAAAAATTAGAAAGTCTAGGGGAATTATGAGACATCACCAAGAGAACCAATATATGAAAGTCACAGAAGGATATTTTGCATTAAGTGAGTCCAGAAGAAGACAGGAAGGGGCAGAAAGCTTATTTAAAGAAAAAATGGCTAAGGTAGAGTTAAGATGGTGGTAGAGTAGAAGGATGTGAAGTTTGTCTCTCTCTAAGGATGCATCAGGAATACATCCATAGATGCAACAATTCTCAAAGAACCTTAGCTGAATACTAGCAGAAGACCTTGGACACCAGAAGGACTATAAAGATCCATGCACAACTGGGCAGAACAAAAAAAAAAAGAAAAAGGGAGGAGGACAGAAATGGAATAGGACCTGCACCCTGGGGCAGCGAAGCTGAAGCAGAGCAGATATTCCCAAATTCAGGGAAATCCCCTCTCCAATGGGAAAATTGATTGGGACAGAAAGGAGACATTTGGGGGTGTCAGAAGAGGGTGAAGTGGCTGATCTGTGGGAGATGGGACATAGTGAGAAATACACAGACTGTCCATAAGGTGGCCCTGCCTGCCCTGGACTAGATGTGTGTTCACCAGTGTGCAAGAGGGCTAGGAGCTGGAGTGTGGGGATTGGAGAACAGGCCCAGGGTGAAAACTGCTGTTGGCTGCAGGGAGATGGACTGAGGGGACAAGAGGGAAGAAATCTGCAGCAGGGAATTCCTACTTGGGAAGACTGGAATGCCACGGAATTGGAGTGATACTGCTGAGTCACGCAGGGAGAGGAGCCACTATTGTAGCCTCTATCTCAGTACCTGCTAATGAAGAATAAAGGAAGCCATCTCCAGGTCTGGCTGAAATATGCCAGTTGACAAGTAATAGAAAAAAAACCCTCAAGGGCTGGCCCTAGAGTGCCTGATGTCAGGTGTCAGAAAGAGACTGGCCAGGGCTGGTCCTCACTAAGGCCATATCTCTTATGCCTGGGACACTGGCTTCTCTGCACATTTGGCACTGCTGCCAGGGCTCCTACCATCCAAGCAGGTTGCTACTGCTGAGTCACACACAGAGAGAGGAACCACCATTGTAGTCTCTGTTTCTACACATGTCAGTGCCTGCTGATGAACAATAAATGATGCCCTTTCCAGGGCTTGCTGTCATGTGCTGGTCACCAAGTGATAGAAAAAGCCCCAGAGGGCTGGCCTTCATGTGTCTTATGCTAGGCCCCAGAAAATGCCCTCACTAGTGCCATACCTCTTGTGCCCATGGCCACCAGCTTCCCTTCACATTTGGCACTGCCAGAGCCCCCACAATGCAAGCAGTCTTACCACCTATGTGCCCTGTCCTCACTAAGGCAGACTCAAGATCTCCAAGGCAATCTTAGCACCAGAATCCTGCGGGAGGACCACATGCAGAAATGGGGATAAAACCAAAGCTGAAAGCCAGGGACAGGGGAAATAAGGAAGAGAATCAAAAATCTTTCCATCGGCTATACAAATCCCCATGATCATCTAGGTTGACCCTCTGTCTATGGAATATCTGAGTAGACAAAGAGTGTTCCCCCATGATGAAAAAGGTATGTCTCTAGCAGCTGTGGATTTTGGGGATAACCACATGCAGGAATTGGGCCAGATCAGAGTCTGAGTGGTCCCCACAGGGCCCACAGCAGGTCCAGAGAACAATGAAGAGGCAGAGGAGGGCCTCATGGGGAGGCAGAGGTGGCCTAAGGCTCAAGGTGTGTGCAAGGACACTTACAGCTGAGACACCAAGGAAACATAATTAATATTAATAAGTCTATTGTTTTGATTTTATCTCTTGTTAGCTCTGGCTTTTTTTTTTTTTTTTTTTGTCTATTTGTTTTTAAATTTAGTCCTATGAGCCTTGTGTTTACAACATACTTTAAAAATTTTTTATATGTTTCTATTCTTAGTTTGCTTTTATGTTGTACTGTGTTTTTTTCCCTTATTTACTTTTTCTTCACTTTCTTTAATATATCTTTATTCTTTTAAAACATTTTCATTTCTACTTTGCTTTTCTGTTGCCCTGTGTTTTTCACTTTTAATTTAATTTAATTTTATTTTATCTTATTTTATTTTCTTTTTAATCACTTTTATCAGTTTGTTCTGTTGTGTTGCTTTATTCTTCAGTTGGCACACTGCTTTGGTTTTCATTTTTAGCTTTTGTGTTTTTCTTAATTCTGAATCTAATTGTTTTGGGGTACTTCTATTTATCTGGATGTTCTCTTGCTTTTTATTTTATTAGGTTCTATTTTTGTGTTTTTTACATGAGTGTGTTTGTTTCTGTTTTGTTTGTTTGATTTTGTTTTCACCATTTCTCTGGAGTTTTAAACAAAATTAGTCTTTTTTTTTTCTTTTCTTTTTTTTTCTTTTCTTTAATATATTTTTCTTTCTTTTTTTTTCTATTTCCACATAGCTATTCTGTTGTTCTGTCTTCTTTCCCCTTTCCTTTTTTTTAAATAATTTTTGTTCATTTGTTTTCTTTCTTTGATTCCTTCTTCAGTTGGCATTCTGCTTTCATTTTGTTTTTTTAGGTTTTATGTTTTGTTGGTTTTCTTTTTAATTATCTGATTTTGTTCTAGGGTCCTTTCATCTGGTTGTTCTCTTGCTTTATGGTTTGATTCTGTTTTTGTTTCTTTTGTGTGTGTAGGAGTTTCCCTGTTTGTATATTTGTTTGTTTGTTTTTACTTTTTATCATTAGTCTGGGGCTTGGTTAGTCTTTGTTTTTAATCCTCTTTATTGCTGGAATGAGCAACCTGCTGGGTCTTGACTCCTCAGCCAGAAGTCAGGCCAGAAGCTCTGGGGTGGGAGCTCTGAGTCCAGGACACTGGACCACTAGAGAATTCATGGCCACAGGGAAGATTAACTACTGAAAGATCTCAAAGAGGGCTCTATCAAAATCCAAGACCCAGCTCCTCCCAACTGCCTGTGGCTCCAAATGCTGAATGCCTCACACCAAACAAGAAAGGAACACAAATCTGCCTATCATCAAACAGACTACATAAAATCATATTAAGTTCACAGACACCCCAAAACACATCCTCTGACATAGCGCTGCTCATCAGAGGGAAAAGACTCAGTTCCAACCACCAGAATGCAGACACTAGTCACTCTTATAAGAAAGCATACTCAGGATACTGGACCAACCCCACCACTGGAGTCTGAGAACAGAAGCAAGAGGATATATGACTCTGCAGCCCAGGGAAAGGAGACCTCAAATACTGTAAATTAGACAAAATGAGAAGACAGAGAAATATTTTGCATGCAAAAGAGCAAGATAAAACCCCACAAGAACTAATAAATGAAGAAGAAATAGGAAAACTGCTGGAGAAACAATTCAGAGTAATGATAGTAAAGATGATCCAAAATCTCTGAAACCTAATAGAGAAAATACAAAAAACCTTTAATAAGGACATAGAAGAACTAAAGAGAAAACAAACAGTAATAAACAACACAATAACTAAAATTAAAGATACTCTAGATGGAATCAATAGCAGAAAAAGTGAGGCAGAAGAACAAGTAAGTGAGCTGGAAGACAGAATGATGGAAATAATTGCCAAAGAGCAGAATAAAGAAAAAAGAATGGAGGACAGTCTCAGAGACATTGGGGACAACATTAAGTGCACCAACATTCGAATTATAGGTGGCACATAAAAAGAAGAGAAAAATAAAGAGTCTAAGAAAATACATGAAGCAATTACAGTCAAAAACTTCCCCAACATGGGAAAGGATATAGTCAATCAACTCTGGCAAACACAGAGAGTTCCATACAGGATAAACACAAGAAGAAATAAGATGAGAATATATTAATCAAAATTTTAAAATTAAACAAAAAATAAAAAAATATTAAAAGCAGCAAAAGAAAAGCAACAAATAGCATGCAAAGCTACCCCTATAAGGTTAACATTTGATCACTCTGCAGAAACTCTGCAGGCAGAAGTGAGTGTCATTATATATTAAAAGTGATTAAAAGGAAAAACCTGCAACCAAGATTAACCTACCCCACAAGAATCTCATTCAGGTTCAATGGAGAAATCAAAAGTTTTACAGACGAACAAAACCTAAGAGAATTCACCAAACCAGATTTACAACAAATGCTAAAGGAACTTCTTTAGGCATGAAACACAAGGGGAAAAAAAACCTACAAAAAAAATCCAAAACAATTAAGAATGGTAATAGGAACATACATATAAATAGTTACCTTAAATGCAAATGGATTAAATGGTCCAAACAAAAGATACAGACTGGCTGAATGGATACAAAAATAAGAACCATATATATACCATCTACAAATGACCCACTTCAGACCAAGGGACACATACGACTGAAAGTGAAGGGATAGAAAATTTATCCCATGCAAATAGAAGTCAAAAGCTGCAGTAGCAATACCCATATTAGAAAATAAGACCTTAAAATAAAGGCTATTAGAATAGACAAGGAAGGACACTACATAATAATCAAGGCATCAGCCCAAGAAAAAGATATAACAATTGTAAATATCTATTCACCCAACATAGAAGCACCTCAATACATAAGGCAAATGCTAACAGCTATAAAAGGGGAAATCAACAGTAACACAATAATAGTAAGAGACTTTAACACCCCACTTACACAAATGGACAGATCATCCACACAGAAAATTAATAAGAAAACACAAGCTTTAAATGATACAATACATCAGCTTGATTTAAGAGATATCTATAGGACATTACATCCAAAAACAGCAGATTACACATTCTTCTTAAGTGCACATGGAACATTCTCCAGGATAGATCACATTTTGTGTCACAAATCAAGCCTTGGTAAATTTAGGAAAATTGAAATCATATCAAGCATACTTTCTGACCACAACACTATGAGATTCGAAACCAATTACAGGAAAAAAAAAAAAAAAAACTGTAAAAAACACAAACACATGGAGGCTAAAAAATATGCTACTAAATAACCAAGAGATCACTGAAGAAATCAAGGAGGAAATCACAAAATATCTAGAGACAGAGGGCATCGTGCCCTGGAGCTTGTGGCATCAATGTGCCTACTGTGTCCATGGAGAGAGGCTGAGGTAGCTGAGTTCCAGCCCAAGGCACTGGGGCACCAGGATGGTGAGGGTGTCAGTGCTATTAGTCTGGACCACCATCTGGGCTGTGAGCAAGTGGAAGCTGCAGGCCACCCGGGTGGCCCTCACCCTGCCACCTTCAGAAGTAAACAAGATAAAACAACTTCTTAAAAATAAATCTGAACATATTGGTGTGAAATTTGGTGTCTGAACCAGGGGTTGCAATGGCCTTTCCTACACTCCAGAATATACAAAGACAAAAGGAGACTCTGATGAAGAAGTTGTTCAAGATGGAGTCAGAGTGTTCATTGAGAAGAAAGCACAGCTAATACTCTTAGGAACAGAAATGGATTATGTTGAAGACAAATTATCCAGTGAGTTTGTGTTCAATAACCCAAATATCAAAGGAACAAGTGGCTGTGGAGAAAGCTTTAATATTTGACTCCTCAGGATTACTTGGGCTGTAGGCCCCAGGAAAGCTTTGGAAGCTCTAGGGCTTATTGAAGAAATCATGTGACTGTCACATGCTTAAGGTTTGTAATGTATGACTGCCTTACAAGAAAAATAAAGTCATGCATTTGAAAATGAAGCCAGTGTGTTAGATTCCAGAAGAATTGATACTTGTGTTCTTTGTAAGGGACAGAAAATGAGAATCCATTGCTCTCTTTGAGTCATCTTTTTGATCTGTAGAGAAAAAAAATTTTACCCTGCAGTTCAATTCTCCTTCCTGCATCCTTTCTGTTAGAACTAGTTTCATGGAAGTTGTCTTCCTGAGAGGATTTCAGAAAACATATTCTGAACAGGTATGCACTGTAGATCTTTTGAAAGCCTTGAATGTACATCTCCTAATAAGATTGATGGCTTTTAAAATTCAGAGGCAGGAAGTCTTGCCTGCTGGTGTGATGTGGTGGTGCATTGTTTCTCTACCCAAACTTGGCAGAGTGTTTCGCCGTTTTTATCCAAAATTTCCTTGTTAGATACATCATTTGCTTACCCTGTAGCACCTCCAGCCATTAGATTAAAGTAATGGACAAAGATTTCCTTGAGCTGTAGTGCAGAATAGTTTGGTAAATAATTTACTCACCTGGTTTTAAATCTATTTCTTTTGCTACCCTAAGTTTCTGCTCAGAGATGGGATGTCAAGCTGACTTAGATCCTTTTAGTTAGAAAGCTTCTTAAAAGCCATCTAGCCCACCCCTTCAACTCTATACCTGGTGAAGCAAAACCACAGGGGAGCTGAAGGGCTTTTGCCCTTCCCTACACTGCAGGCTAGGTAGGGGTAGAGCCAGGACCACCCACATCTTCCCTTCTTTTAGGTGACAGGCCAGCTCTGCCCTCTGAGGCAGTCAATGAAGGTAAATGGGTGATCTGTCTTCTTTATCTGGTGAACATTTTGATAAGATTTCTTTGCAATTTAGAGAGCATATTTAGTTTTATTTTATCTTGGGTGAGAAGAATGTTATTTTAAGATGCATTTATATAAATTACCATTGTGTTTCATCAGGAGGGAAAAGAAGACTTCGTAGCAAACCAAAATTGTTTTTTTGGAATGCAGATGTAATTGTGAAGCAGAATAAGTCCCAATATGTGTACACTCTGGATCTTAGGTCCAGTTGCTAAATTTTTAAGCCTAATATTTTAACCTAACATTTTGATCACCAGCAGTGTTCCTTTTGTCATTTAGTTATAGACTTTCCTGGGTTTGGCATAGTAGCATTCTGTGAGATGATATATTTGCTTTTCTTGAAAACCAATTCTTATGAATTGAAGTAGCTGAGTTCCTCTATGTTTGTCATATTTACTAAAGTACCTGGCAAAAAATGCACCAAAACCTAAAGCAGAGGCTTTATGTAAATGCTTATGAATTTGTATTGTTAATATAATTGTCAACCCACTTATAATTTGTGCAATACTGTATACATATAGAGACTGAGATGCCAATAAAAAAGTAGCCTATTTGTGATCATAATATATATATATACACATATATATATATATATATAGAGAGAGACAAATAACAATGAAAATGCAAAGATCAAAAACCTATGGGGTGGAATGCATACCTCTCCACAGATGCATTGGGAATGCACCGAAGGACACAATAATTCCCACAGAGAACCAGCTGAACACCAGCAGACAGCCTCAGACACCAGAAAGGACCACAAGGAGCCCGACATAACCGGTAGGGAGGCATCTATAATGGCTCAAAGAAGGTGAAGCGGCAGAGCTGTGGCAGACGGGAGGGAGTGAGAAACAAACGGAGGGTCCACACTGCAGTTCAGCGTTCCCGGACCAGGACGTTGATCCACAGCTGAACAGAGGGTTCAGCAGCGGGAGCGTGGGAACCGGAGAGCTGGTTCAGGGTGAGAAACATTGTTGCCAATAAGGTGACAGACTGAGAGGACAGGAGGGAAGAGGTCCGCGGCGAGGAGTGCCTGCCCCTGAGAGCTGCCTGGACATGATGGCGGCTGGAAGCTGTGGGCTCATGGGTGGGGGGGAGGAGCCGTGGGCATAGCCTCTCTCTCTCTTTTGGGGACTCTGCAGCAGGCAGTGGAGAGACGCCCTGTGGACCACCTAAGGTGCTCAGGGATAACAAGCAGCCTCAGGCACTTGGGCGGAGCTAGATTAAAACCCCTTGGAACACCAGCAGCAGGGAGGCTGCTGAGAAAAAAAACAAACAAACAAAAAACCCAAGAGAGGCCCAACTCTGAGACTTTCTGTTTACACCTGAGCCACCAAGGTCCCTCTGCAACAGGCACCTCCAAGCCCGACTGAAACAACAGTGCGCCACTGCTCACTCACTCCCAGGGGAAGGAGACACTATTGTACCCTCTCCCTCCCCACACACCAACGCTTACAGAGGAACAATAAAGGAACCTCTTATGGTCACAGAATAATGCAAAAAAACCCAAGGCGAGTAGAAGGACACTTACAGCTGAGACTCTAAGGAAACAGAAATATTAGTATCGATCCTATTGAACTGGTCCATTCTGGGATTAGTTCTGGATTTTTTTTTTTCTCTCTCTTTTTTTTTTTTTTTTTTAATTAATTATGATCTCAGTCCTAAGAGATCTACAAGTTTTATAACATAATTTTTAAATGATATTTTTTATTCTATTTTCATTTTTTTGCCTTTTTATATACTTTTATGTCTAGATAAGTTTTTGGTAGTATGGACAATATATCTCTCATACTTTCCTTTCATCCCTATCTTTTATATATTTCTATTCCTTTCTTTTTATTTCCATATTCCCAACCACACTATGCTTTTTTGTTCCCCTTTCTTCCAGCTATTTTAAGTTTATTTTATCTTAACATACTTATAAGCAACACTATCGATCTGCTCAGACTCCTTGCTCTATTCTCCAGATGATGTACCACCATGGTATTTAATATAGGGCTTTTGTCTTTATCTTAGTCCTTAGTACAACCATCTAATTTCATTCTGAGAATCTCCATTCTGTCTGGTGGTACTCTAGCTCTTTTCTATATTTGATCCTAGCTTACAAAATCTCCCTGGATTAATGTTTGTATGTGTAAGGTGTTATCTGTTTGTTTGCTTTTGCTTTTGTCTCTGATTTGTTCTGCTTCAGTTGGCAATTTCTGTTGGGTTTCTCTTTGAATACCTGATAGCACACAGGGGTTCTGTCAGGTCTTTCCAGAGCCTTATGTCCTAAAGGATTCAGTAATTGTGTGTCTTATACATGCATGTGTTTCCTAGACTTAGTATTTGCTTAATCCAATACTTGGACATTAGTCTGAGGCTTGGACAGTTTTCTATAAACACCTCTATCACCAGGACAATAAACCCCAAAAGTGTGGACAACCATGAGGAAACAAACAAACACCATGCAGGCAAAAGAGCAGGGAAAAAACCCACAAGACCAAATAAATGAGGAGGAAAAGGGAAAAATGCCTGAAAAAGAATTCAGAATAATGATAGTAAAAATGATACAAAATCTCAATAACAAAATACAGAAAGTACAATGAACAGTTCATAAAAACTAAGAAAAACAAACAGCAACGGATAACAAAATAACTGAAATTAAAAATACTCTAGATGCTATAACCAGCAGAATGACTGAGGCAGAAGAACGAAAAAGTGAGCTGGAAGATAGAATGGGGGAAATAAATGCCACAGAGCAGGAAAAAGAAAAAAGAATTAAAAGAATAGAAGACAGTCTCAGAGACCTCAGTGATAACATTAAGCATACCAAATTCGAATTATAGGCATCCCAGAAGAAGAAGAAATCAAAAAAGGGTCTGAGAAAATATTTGAAGAGGTTCTAGTGGAAAACTTCCCCAACATGGGAAAGCAAATAATTAACCAAGTCGAAGAAGCACAGAGAGTCCCATACAGAATAAACCCAAGGAGAAATACACCAAGGCACATATTAATCAAACTAAGGTCAATTAAACACAAATAAAAAATATTAAAAGCAGCAAGAGAAAAGCAACAAATAACATATAAGGTAAAACCCATTAGGATAACAGCTGACCTTTCTACAGAAACTCTGCAGGCCAGAAGGGAATGGCAGGATATACTGAAAGTCCTGAAAGAGAGAAACCTACAGCCAAGAATACTCTACCCAGCAAGAATCTCATTCAGATTTGAGGGAGAAATCAAAAGCTTTCCAGACAAGCAAAAGTTAAGAGAATTCAGCACCACCAAACCAGCCTTACAACAACTGCTAAAGGAACTTCTCTAAGTAGGAAACACAAGAAAAGGAAAACACCTACAAATACAAACCCAAAACAATTAAGAAAATGGTAATTGGAACACACGTGTCAATAATCACCTTAAATGTAAATGGGTTAAATGCTCCAACCAAAAGACACAGATTGGCTGAATGGATACAAAAACAAGACCCTTCTATATGCTGCCTACAAGAAACCCACTTCAGACCAAGGGATACATATAGACTGAAAGTCAAGGGATGGAAAAAGATATTTCATGCAAATGGAAGTCAAAAGAAAGCTGGAGTAGCAATACTCATATCAGACAAATTAGACTTGAAAGTAAAGACTATTACAAGAGACAAGGAAGGAAACCACATAATGATCAAGGGATCCGTTCAAGAAGAACATATCACAATGGTAAATATCTATGCTCCCAAAATAGGAGCACCTCAATACATAAGGCAAATGCTAACAGCTATAAAAAGGGACATCAACAGCAACAAATTAAAAGCAGGAGACTTGAACACCCCACTTACATCAATGGACAGATCATCCAAACAGAAAATCAATAAAGACACACAAGCTTTACATGACATATTAGATGATCTTGACTTAATTGATATTTATAGGACATTCCATCCAAAAACGACAGAATACACTTTCTTCTCAAGCGCACATGGAACATTTTCCAGGATAGATCACATCTTGGGTCACAAATCAAACCTCAGCAAATTCAAGAAAATTGAAATCATATCAAGCATCTTCTCAGACCACAACGCCGTGAGACTAGATATCAATTACAGGAAAAAAACTGCAAAAAATACAAACACATGGAGGCTAAACAATTCACTCTTAAACAACCAAGAAATCAAAGAGGAAATCAAAAAAATTTAGAAACAAACGACAATGAAAACACAAAAACCCAAAACCTATGGGACGCAGCAAAAGCAGTTCTAAGAGGGAAGTTTACAGTGATACATTCCTACCTTAAGAAACAAGAAAATTATCAAATAAGCAACCTAACCTTACACCTCAAACAATTAGAAAAAGAAGAACAAGGAACCCCAAAGTGAGCAGAAGGAAAGAAATCATAAAGATCAGATCAGAAACAAATGAAAAAGAAAGGAAGGAAGCCATAGCAAAAATAAATAAAAGTAAAAGCTGGTTCTTTGAGAAGATTAACAAAATTGATAAACCATTAGCCAGACTCATCAAGAAAAAAAGGGAGAAGATGCAAATCAACAGAATTAGAAATGACAAAGAAGTAACAACGGACACCTCAGAAATACAAAAGATCATGAGAGACTACTACAAGCAACTCTATGCCAATCAATTGGATAACCTGGAAGAAATGGATACATTCTTAGAAAAATACAATCTTCCAAGACTGAACCAGGAAGAAATAGAAACCATGAACAGACCAATCACAAGTACAGAAATTGAGACAGGGATTAAAAATCTCCCAACACACAAAAGCCCAGGACCAGATGGGTTCACAGGTAAATTCTATCAAACATTTTGAGAAGAGCTAACACCTATCCTTCTCAAACTCTTCCAAAATATTGCAGAAGGTGGAACACTCCCAAACTCATTCTACGAGGCTACCATCACGCTGATACCAAAACCAGGCAAAGATGTCACAGAAAAAGAAAATTACAGACCAATATCACTGATGAATATAGATGTAAATATCCTCAACAAAATACTAGCTAACAGACTCCAACAGCACATTAAAAAAATCATACACCATGATCAAGTGGGGTTTATCCCTGGGATGCTAGGATTCTTCAATATATGCAAATCAATCAACGTGATACATCATATCAACAAATTGAAGGATAAAAACCATATGATCATCTCAATAGATGCAGAAAAAGCTTTTGACAAAGTTCAATATCCATTTATGATAAAAGCTCTCCAGAAAATGGGCATGAAGGAAATTATCTCAACATAATAAAAGCCATATATGAGAAACCAAAAACCAACATCATTCTAAATGGGGAAAAACTGGAAGAATTTTCCCTCTAAGAACAGGAACAAGACAAGGGTGTCCACTCTCACCACTGTTATTCAACATAGTTTTGGAAGTTTTAGCCACAGCAATCCGAGAAGAAAAAGAAATCAAAGGAATCCAAATTGGAAAAGAAGAAGTAAAATTGTCACTCTTTGCAGATGACATGATATTATATATAGAAAACCCTAAAGACTCTACCAGAAAACTGCTAGCACTATTTGATGAGTTTAGTAAAGTATCAGGATACAAAATGAATGCACAGAAATCTCTTGCATTCCTATACACTAACAATGGAAGAGCAGAAAGAGAAATGAAGGAAACTCTCCCATTCACCATTGCAACAAAAAGAATAAAATACCTAGGAATAAACCTGCCTAAGGAGGCAAAAGATCTGTATGCAGAAAACTTTAAGACATTAATGAAAGAAATCAAAGACGACACAAACAGATGGAGGGACATACCATGTTCCTGGATTGGAAGAATCAACATCGTGAAAATGACTGTACTACCCAAAGCAACTTACAGATTCAATGCAATCCCCATCAAATTACCAATGGCATTTTTCACAGAACTAGAGCAAAAAAATCTTATGATTTGTATGGAAACGCAAAAGACCCCGAATAGCCAAAGCAATCTTGAGAAGGAAAGCCGGAGTTGGTGGAATCAGGCTTCCTGACTTCAAACTATACTACAAGGCCATAGTGATCAAGACAGTATGGTACTGGCACAAAAATAGAAAGGAAGATCAATGGAATAGAATAGAGAACTCAGAAGTAAGCCCAAACACATATGAGCACCTTATCTTTGACAAAGGAGGCACGAATATACAATGGAAAAAAGACAGCCTCTTCAATAAGTGGTGCTGGGAATATTGGACAGCAACATGTCAAAGAATGAAATTAGAACACTTCCTAACACCATACACAAAAATAAACTCCAAATGGATTAAAGACCTACATGTAAGGCCAGACACTGTAAAACTCCTAGAGGAAAACATAGGCAGACCACTCTATGACATCCATCAAAGCAAGATCCTTTTGGACCCACCTCCTAGAATCATGGAAATAAAATCAAGAATAAACAAATGGGACCTCATGAAACTTAAAAGCTTTTGCACAGCGAAAGAAACCATAAACAAGACTAGAAGGCCACCCTCAGAATGGGAAAAAATAGTTGCCTATGAAACAATGGACAAAGGATTAACCTCCAAAATATACAAGCAGCTCATGCAGCTTCATACCAAAAAAGCAAATAACCCAATCCACAGATGGGAGGAAGACCTAAATAGACACTTTTCCAAAGAAGACATACAGATGGCCAACAAACACATGAAAAGATGCTCAACATCACTCATCATCAGAGAAATGCAAGTCAAAGCCACAATGAGGTATCACCTCACACCAATCAGAATGGCCATCATCACAAAATCTAGAAACAACAAATGTTGGAGAGGGTGTGGAGAAAAGGGAACTCTCCTGCACTGTTGGTAGGAATGTAGGTTGGTACAGCCACTATGGAAAACAATTTGGAGGTTCCTTAAAAAACTACAAATAGAACTACCATATGATCCAGTCATCCCACTCCTGGGCATATACCCAAAGAAAACCATAATCCCAAAAGAAACTTGTGCCATAATATTTATTGCAGCACTATTTACAATAGCCAGGACATGGAAGCAACCTAAATGCCCTTCAACAAATGAATGGATACAGAAGATGTGGCATATATACACAATGGGATATTACTCAGCTATAAAAAGATATGAGATGGAGCTTTATGTAATAAGGTGCATAGACCTAGAGTCTGTCATGCAGAGTGAAGTAAATCAAAAAGAGAAAGACAAATATTGTATGCTAACTCATATATATGGAATCTAAAAATGGTACTGATGAACTCAGTGACAAGAACAAGGACTCAGGTGCAGAGAATGGACTATGTAATACTATCTTACATATTAATTGTAGGAACATAGTTTTTTACAAAGACGGTAATTCAGTTTTTGACTCCACAACATATAAGATTTCTCCAAGCCTGATGAAGACAAATTCATTCCACTTATGCTAACACTGAACATCAGCTATTTCAAAGCCCTCTGCTGAATGCTGCAGTAGATAAAAATGTAAAGAAGTTACAAAATATGCTCTCAAGTAGCATACAGTCTTGCAGAAGTTATAAGAAACATACAGTAACATACACATATTCTTGTGTTTGAACAGGTAGATATCTGCAAAAATCAGGGGTGAGATTCTAAAATGGTGAAAGAGGCACTTACAAGGTTTTTAATTGAGATACAGTGGAATAAGTTCAATAAACTGTGATAAGCATGGTCTACTCAGAAAATAAAATCTATGTGTTTCAGTAGCTTGAGAATTTGACATGTCAAGGGATTACAAAACAGAATTTGGTAAATTATTGTTAAATCTTTCATATTGATGTCCTATTCAACAGATGAAAATCCAACTTCATTTAAGCTAAGGTCATGATTCATAAAAAGAAATCCTGCTTAATTCATTTCACACCTCCTCTTTCTCATTTGTAGTTATGATTTCTCAGTTTAATGTTTTGTTAGGAAATGAATAAACTTGTCAAAGGGGATTACATAATAAATGGGATATAAAAAATATAATCAGACACTTGCATTTATCAAAAAGTATCATTTCAATCTTTGAATGCAGCTGGTGAAAACATCAATTTTTTTTCCTATGAAATTATATTGCCAACTAAATATAAGTGATGCTAAGAAACCCATATGATTGTTTCCAATTATGGATAGAGGTAAGCCAAAGAGACAAATTAATATCAGATTATATTTGAGCAAAGAGGCAATTTTTGAAGAGTGGGAAAATATTATTCACCTTGATTGTACTTTGCATAAAATTACTACAGGCTGACAGTATTTGCATGAGAATTTAGCTCTTTAGTACAGGAAGTATGTTGGAAGAGGTGAAGAAATTGGATTGGACAAGTAAGGTTTGTAGTGTGGCTGGGATCATAAAAATAGATGGAAGGCAAATGTACTGTGTGATACATTGTCTCATACAGACTGAGCTCTCCAAACAACTCATTTATTTAAAAGAAGCAAAATCATCTAAAATACCTAGAGCTACAATGGAAATCATAGCTGTGGCAGAACACCCTTCTCTTACGATGATTCTTGCAGTTAATCCTTTACTGTACAATATGAGCTATGTTGCTTATTTAGCATATTAATTTGCAGATATCACATGCAGCTATATTAAGGAAGTACCCAAATTAAGTAGGAAGAATGTTGTCTAGCTTTGGCTTAGTGAAATGTGCATGATCAATCACCTCCTATAATTCAGAGTAGCTAATATCCCAGCTGTGTGAAAGAAAATAAATAATATATATCACTGGAATAGGCTGGACAAAACAGGTGGGACAAAACAGTTTTAGCAGTGAGTGGGAAATAAAAGGAGTAAATTGGTATTTTACATTTTACAATCTTGCTATTTCATTACAGACATAAAATATAGGCCCCGGAATAATTACACTCATTCATTGTCCAAACTTTTAGAAGACAACTTTTATATGCTAGACACTTGGCTAGATGTTAGGATGCAAAAACAAATAAGATATAATTTATTTCTGCGTGAAGTTCATAGAACAATATGAGACAGAGACAGAGATTGGGGTGGAGGGGTGTTATATGTGCTCTAGAATATTGTAGTATAAATCTGGGTTTAAAGGCTGATTCAGATATTTTCTTTCTTAAGGACCTTGAGAAAGTTGCTTAAGCTTTCTGGGGCTCAAGTTTTCCATCAGTAAAATGAGGATAATATAACTTTCACATAGAGTCAGTTAGGAGGCACTTGCTTTGAGAAGACAATGAGTTTAATGATGTGGATGGATCTCAAAGGAGGCCCTGAAGGTAAATACATTGACTTTGGAAGATATGGGTACATAAATTATAAAAAGGCTCCAGGAAAACAGTATAATAAAAAGAGAAAAAAGCTGAGAACACATTCTTGATAACACTAACATTTGTGGGGCTGGTAAACAGAAGAAAAGAAACCAGCAAAGAATAACAAGAGGCAAGAGAAATCTATGGAGAATCAGCATAGATTGGAGGAATGGAGGCTGAGGAAGAATCATAGGCTCTGACTTAGATGTCAGGTTCAAAACAAAGATGGGAAGAGATGCTTGATGCCAATTTCACTGATGTTCTTTAGTATTTCACTGACAATATCATTGCAGAGAGAGGAATGTGGAGAAGTAACAGGGTATGATAAAATGAGCACTGGACTAGGAATCAAAAGAATTACTATTGATACTAGCTGTCACTTGAAATTATCATTTTACCTTCTCTCGTTCTTAATTTCCTCACTTATGACAGTAGGATGATAACTATTCTCTCAACTACGCTTATCAGGATAAAAGAAAAAGTATTGGGTTGCCCAAAAGTTTCATTTATTTTTTTCCCATAAGATGGCTCTAGTAGCATTTAGTTGTCTTTAACTTCATTCGAAACAATTTTGTTAGATTGTGTGTGACAGCTGTCATATCAGCATACATTTAAAGAAAGACATCAATATTGCTGAATGTTTGTGTAGCCATTTTAATATTGAAGATGGAAGAAAAAAAGCAAGATTTTTGGCATATTATGCTTTATTGCTTCAAGAAAGGTAAAAATGCAACCAAAATGCCAAAAAACCTTTGTGCAGTATAGGGAGAAGGTGCTGTGACTAACAGAATGTATCAAAAGTGGTTCATGAAGTTTTGTGCCAGAGATTTCTCCCTGGATGATAACCCACAGTCAGGTAGAGTGGTTGAAGTTCATAGTGAACAAATCAAGACATTAATTGAGAAAAACCAATGTTATACCATGTGGGAGATAGCTGACATACTCAAAATATCCAAATGAAGTGTTGAAAATAATTTGCACCAGCTTGTAATCACTTTGATGTTTGGGTTCCACATAAGTTAAGCTAAAAGAACATTTTTGACCGTATTTCTGCATGTGATTCTCTGCTTAAACATATTGAAAACATTCCATTTTTTAAGATTTATTTTATTATTTATTTATTTTTATTATTGGCTGCATTGGATCTTCGTTGCTGTGCACGGGCTTTCTCTAGTTGTGGTGAGTGGGGGCTACTCTTCATTGCGGTGCACCAGTTTCTCATTGCAGTGGCTTTTCTTGTTGTGGAGCACTGGCTCCGGGAGTGCAGACTTCAGTAGTTGTGGCACACAAGCTCAGTAGTTGTGGCTTGTGGGCTCTAGAGTGCAGGCTCAGTAGTTTTGGTGTATAGGCTTAGTTGCTCTACAGCATGTGGGATCTTCCTGGACCAGGGAACAAACCCGTGTCCCCTGCATTGGCAGGCTGATTCTTAAACACTGTGCCACCAGGGAAGCCCAACATTCTGTTTTTAAAACAAATCGTGACAGGTGATGAAAAGTGGATACTATACAATAATGTGGAATGGAAGAGATTGTGGGGCAAGCAAAATGAACCACCACTCAACCACACCAAAGGCCTGTCCTCATCCAAAGAAGGTGATTTTGTGTATATGGTGGGATTGGAAGAGAGTCCTCTATTATGAGCTCCTTCCAGAAAACCAAATGATTATTTCCAGCAAGTACTGCTTCAAATTAGACCAACTGAAAGCAGCACTTGATGAAAAGCACCCAGAATTAGTCAACAAGAAATGCATAATCTTCCATCAGGTTAATGCAAGACCACATGTTTCTTTGATGACCATGCAAAAACTGTTACATCCTGGGTGGGAAGTTCTGGTTCATCTGCCGTATTCACCAGATATTGCACCTTTGAATTTCCATTTATTTGGGTCTTTACAAAATTCCCTTGATGGAAAAAATTTCAATTCTCTGGAAGACTGTAAAAGGCACTTTTGAATTCTTTGTTCAAAAGGATAAAACGTTTTAGGAAGATGGAACTATGAAGTTCCTGAAAAATGGCAGAAGGTTGTGGAACAAAAGGGTGAATACATTTTTCAATTAAGTTCCTGGTGAAAATGAAAAATGTGTCTTTTATTGTTACTTTAAAACAGAAGACACTTTTTGGTCAACACAATATGCTAAAATGATCTTTAAGTAAAAAATAACTATAAATTTCAAGATATTAATGATATAACAAAGTATAATCATTATTAAAATGCTACATATTATAAGATACTTAAAGTATACCTTTAATTCAGATCTGAGAATAAAAATCATCAGTTGTTTTGATTTAGGTTCTATTGTTAGCTCTCTCCTTTCCACCTGGCCTTGGGATACCCCTCTACATATGCATGGTCTTTGTACTATGCTGATACAACATATTATGAGTAGTCAATAAGCCAACTGCTTTGAATAGGCAATCCAACAATCATTTCAAAATTCCTAAAATATAGTTTATTAAATCTGAATCTAAAACACAAATATTTAGACTAAATAGGGAAAATAATTTCTTATCACATAGAATTTAGAATCACTTTTCAAGTTTCAGAACATATAAGAAGTTTTTCTTTTTTTTGGGGGGGGGTACACCAAGTTCAATCATCTGTTTTTATACACATAACCCCGTATTCCCTCCCTTCTTTGACTCCCCCTCCTCGATTCCCCCAACCCTCCCTGCCCCAGTCCTCTAAGGCATCTTCCATCCTCTAGTTGGACTCCCTTTGTTATACAACAACTTCCCACTGACTATTTTACACTTGGTAGTATATATATGTCTGTGCTACTCTCTCGCTTCGTCTCAGTTTCCCCTTCACCCCCCGCCCCCTCCCATACCTCGAGTTCTCCAGTCCATTCTCTGTATCTGCGCCCTTGTTCTTGTCACTGAGTTCATCAGTACCATTTTTAGATTCCGTATATGTGAGTTAGCATACAATATTTGTCCTTCTCTTTCTGACTTACTTCACTCTGTATGACAGACTGTAGTTCTATCCACCTCATTACATATAGCTCCATCTCATCCCTTTTTAGAGCTGAGTAATATCCCATTGTGTATATATGCCACATCTTCTGTATCCATTCATTTGTTGACGGGCATTTAGGTTGCTTCCATGTCCTGGCTATTGTAAATAGTGCTGCAATAAATATTATGGCACAAGTTTCTTTTTGGATTATGGTTTTCTTTGGGTATATGCCCAGGAGTGGGATGACTGGATCATATGGTAGTTCTATTTGTAGTTTTTTAAGGAACCTCCAAATTGTTTTCCATAGTGGCTGTACCAACTTACAGTCCCCTCAACAGTGCAGGAGAGTTCCCTTTTCTCCACACCCACTCCAATATTTGTTGTTTCTAGATTTTGTGATGATGGCCATTCTGATTGGTGTGAGGTGATACCTCATTGTGGCTTTGACTTGCATTTCTCTGATGATGAGTGATGTTGAGCATCTTTTCATGTGTTTGTTGGCCATCTGTATGTCTTCTTTGGAGAAATGTCTATTTAGGTCTTCTACCCATTTGTGGATTGGGTTGTTTGGTTTTTTGGTATTAAGCTGCATGAGCTGCTTGTATATTTTGGAGGTTAATCCTTGGTCCGTTGTTTCATAGGCAACTATTTTTTCCCATTCTGAGGGTTGCCTTTTAGTCTTGTTTATAGTTTCTTTCGCTGTGCAAAAGCTTTTAAGTTTCATGATGTCCCATTCATTTATTCTTAATTTTATTTCCATGATTCTAGGAGGTGGGTCCAAAAGGATCTTGCTTTGATGGATGTCATAGAGTGTTCTGCCTATGTTTTCCTCGAGGAGTTTTACAGTGTTTGGCCTTACATATAGGTCTTTAATCCATTTGGAGTTTATTTTTGTGTATGGTGTTAGGAAGTGTTCTAATTTCCTTCTTTTACATGTTGCTGTCCAATTTTCTCAGCACCACTTATTGAAGAGGCTGTCTTTTTTCCATTGTATACTCGTGCCTCCTTTGTCAAAGATAAAGTGCCCATATGTGTTTGGGCTTACTTCTGAGTTCTCTATTCTATTCCATTGATCTTCCTTTCTATTTTTGTGCCAGCACCATACTGTCTTGATCACTGTGGCCTTGTAGTATAGTTTCAAGTCAGAAAGCCTGATTCCACCAACTCCATTTTTCCTTCTCAAGATTGCTTTGGCTATTCGGGGTCTTTTGTGTTTCCATACAAATCATAAGATTTTTTGCTCTAGTTCTGTGAAAAATGCCATTGGTAATTTGATGGGGATTGCATTGAATCTGTAAATTGCTTTGGGTAGTACAGTCATTTTCACTACGTTGGTTCTTCCAATCCAGGAACATGATATGTCCCTCCGTCTGTTTGTGTCGTCTTTGATTTCTTTCATTAATGTCTTAAAGTTTTCTGCATACAGATCTTTTGCCTCCTTAAGCAGGTTTATTCCTAGGTATTTTATTCTTTTTGTTGCAATGGTGAATGGGAGAGTTTCCTTCATTTCTCTTTCTGCTCTTCCATTGTTAGTGTATAGGAATGCAAGAGATTTCTGTGCATTCATTTTGTATCCTGATACTTTACTAAACTCATCAATTACTGCTAGAGTCTTTAGGGTTTTCTATGTATAATATCATGTCATCTGCAAAGAGTGACAATTTTACTTCTTCTTTTCCAATTTGTATTCCTTCTATTTCATTTTCTTCTCTTATTGCTGTGGCTAAAACTTCCAAAACTATGTTGAATAATAGTGGTGAGAGTGGACACCCTTGTCTTGTTCCTGTTCTTAGAGGGAATCTTCCAGTTTTTCCCCATTGAGAACGATGTTGGCTTTTGGTTTTTCATATATGACTTTCATTATGTTGAGGTAATTTCCTTCTATGCCCATTTTCTGGAGAGCTTTTATCATAAATGGATATTGAACTTTGTCAAAAGCTTTTTCTGCATCTATTGAGATGATCATATGATTTTTATCCTTCAAGTTGTTGATATGATGCATCACATTGATTGATTTGCGTATATTGAAGAATCCTTGCATCCCAGGGATAAACCCCACTTGATCATGGTGTATGATTTTTTTCATGTACTGTTGGAGTCTGTTAGCTAGTATTTTGTTGAGGATTTTTGCATCTATATTCATCAGTGATATTGGTCTGTAATTTTCTTTTTTTTGTGACATCTTTGCCTGGTTTTGGTATCAGCGTGATGGTAGCCTCATAGAATGAGTTTGGGAGTGTTCCTCCTTCTGCAATATTTTGAAAGAGTTTGAGAAGGATAGGTGTTAGCTCTTCTCAAAATGTTTGATAAAATTTGCCTGTGAACCCATCTGGTCTTGGGCTTTTGTGTGTTGGGAGATTTTTAATCCCTGTCTCAATTTCCGTCCTTGTGATTGGTCTGTTCATATGTTCTATATCTTCCTGGTTCAGTCTTGGAAGATTGTATTTTTCTAAGAATGTATCCATTTCTTCCAGGTTATCCAATTGATTGGCATAGAGTTGCTTGTAGTAGTCTCTCATGATCTTTTGTATTTCTGAGGTGTCCGTTGTTACTTCTCCTTTTTCATTTCTAATATTGTTGACATATAAGAAGTTTTAAAGGATTTAAATCAAACCATAGAATAACTGAGAGGAATTGACATGTACATAACATTTATTTTTCCCACTTCACCTATCTCATATGCTATTTTCTTTTTTTAGCCATTATTTCTTTCTTTTATTTTTTATTTAATTTTTATTTTAAGCTCTTTATTGGAATATAATTGTGTTACACTGTTGTGCCAGTTTTTTGCTGTACAACAAAGTGAACCAGCTGTATTTATACATATATCCCCATATCTTCTCCTTCCTGTGACTACTTCCCACACTCTCTATCCCAACCACTTAAGTCATCACCCATCATTGAATTAATCTCCCTGTGTTATGCAGGAACTTCCCACAGGCTATCTATTTTACATTTGGTAGTGTATATATATATCAATGCTGCTCTTTCACTTAGTCCCAGCTTCCCCTTCAACCACCACCACGCATCCTCAAGTCTGTTCTCTACATCTGCATCTTTATTCTTGTCCTGTCAACGGGTTCATCAGTACCAATTTTTAGATTCCATATATATGAGTTAGCATATGGTATTTGTTTTTCTCTTTCTGGCTTACTTAGCTCTGTATGACAGACTCTAGGTTCATCCACCTTAATAAAAATAATTCAGTTTCATCCCTTTTTATGGCTGAGTAATATTCCATTGTATATATGTGCCATATCTTCTTTATCCATTCATCTGTTGATGGGCATTTAGGTTGCTTCCATATCCAGGCTATTGTAAATAGCACTGCAATGAAATTGTGGTAGATGTTTCTTTTTGGATTATGGTTTTCTCAAGATATATGCACAGGAGTGGGGTTAGTGGGTTGTATGGTAATTCCATTTTTAGATTTTTAAAGAACCTACATACTGCTCTCCATAGTGGCTGTACCAGTTTACATTCCCACCAACAGTGCAGGAGGGTTACCTTTTCTCCACATACTCTCCAGCATTTATTGTTTCTAGATTTTTTTGATGATGGTCATTCTGACCAGTATGAGGTGATACATCATTGTGGATTTGATTTCCATTTCTCTAATGATTAGTGATGTTGAGCATCTTTTCATGTGTTTGTTGGACTTCTGCATGTCTTCTCTGAAGAAATGTCTATTTAGGTCTTCTGCCCTTTTTTGGATTGGGTTATATGCTTTTTTGGTATTAAGCTGCATGAGCTGCTTGTATATTTTTGAGATTAATAATTTGTCCATTGCTTCATTGGCAAATATTTTCTCCCATTCTGAAGATTGTCTTCTTATCTTCTTTGTGGTTTTTTTGCTGTGCAAAAGATTTTAAGTTTCTTTAGGTCCCATTTATTTATTCCTGATTTTATTTTCATTATTCTAGGAGGTAGGTCAGAAAGGATCTTTCTTTGATATTATGTCATAGAGTGTTCTGCCTATGTTTTGCTCTAAGAGATTTATAGTGTCTAGCCTTACATTGAGGTTTTTAATCCATTTTGAGTTTGTTTTTGTGTATGTTGTTAGGAAGTGTTCTAACTTCATTCTTATACACTAGCTGTCCAATTTTCCCAGAACCACTTATTGAAGTGGCTGACTTTTTTCCATTGTATATTTTTGCCTCCTTTGTCAAAGATAAAATACCCATATATGTGTGGGTTTATCTGTGGGCTCTCTTTTCTATTCCATTGATCTATATTTCTGTTTTTGTGCCAATACCATACTGTCTTGATCACTGTAGCCTTGCTGTATAGTTTGAAGTCAGGGAGCCTGATTCCTCCAGCTCCATCTTTCCTTCTCAAGATTTCTTTGGCTATTCAGGGTCTTTTGTGTTCTCATACAAATCATAAATTTTTTTATTCTGGTTCTGTGAAAAATGTCATTGGTAATTTGATAGGGATTGTTTTGAATCTGTAAATTGTTTTGGATAGTACAGACATTTTCACAATATTGATTCTTCCAATCCAAGAACATGGTATGTCCCTCCATCTGTTTGTATCATCTTTGATTTCTTTCATCAGTGTCATAATTTTCTGCATACAAGTCTTTTGCCTGCTTAGGCAGGTTTATTCCTGGGTATTCTATTCTTTTAGTTGCAATGGTAAATGTGAGTGTTCCTTAATTTCCCTTTCTGCTCGTTCATTTTTAGGAATGCAGGAGATTTATGTACATTAATTTTGTATCCTGCTACTTACTAAATTCATCAATTAGTGCTAACAGTTTTTGGGTAGTTTCTTTAAGGTTTTCTATGTATAACATCAAGTCATCTGCAAAGAGCAACAATTTTACTATTTTTTCAATTTGGATTCCTTTTATTTCATTTTCTTCTCTAATAGCTGTGGCTAAAATTTCCAAAACTATGTTGAATAATAGTCAGGAGAGTGGGCACCCTTGTCTTGTTCCTGCTCTTAAAGGGAATGCTTTCAGTTTTTCACCATTTAGAATGATGGTTTGTGATATATGGCTTTTATTATGTTGAAGTAATTTCCTTCTATGACCACTTTCTGAAGAGTTTTTATCATAAATGGATGTTGAATTTTGCCAAAAGCTTTTTCTGCATCTGTTGAGATAATCATATGGTTTTTATTCTTCAATTTGTTAATATGATATATCACATTGATTGATTTGCATATATTGAAGAATCCTTGCACTCCAGGGATCAACTGCTCTTGATCATGGTCTATGATCTTTTTAATGTGCTGTTGGATTCTGTTTGCTAGTATTTTGTTGAGGATTTTTGCATCTAAATTCATCAGTGATATTGGCCTGTAATTTTCTTTTTTCATGAATCTTTGTTTGGTTTTGGTATCAGGATGATTGTGGCCTCGTAGAATGAGTTTGAGAGTGTTCCTCCTTCTGCTATATTTTATAAGAGTTTGAGAAGGATAGATGTTACCTCTTCTCTAAATGCTTGATAGAATTTGCCTATGAATCCATCTGGCCCTGGACTTTTGTTTTTTGGGAGATTTTTAATCACAGTCTCAACTTCAGTGCTTGCAATTAGTCTGTTCATATTTTCTATTTCTTCCTGGTTCAGACTTGGAAGATTGTACTTTTCTAAGAATTTATCCATTTCTTCCAGGTTTTCCATTTTATTGGCATATAGTTGTTTGTAGCAGTCTCTCATGGTCTTTTGTGTTTCTGCAATGTCAGTTGTTGCTTCTCCTTTTTCATTCCTAATTCTGTGGATTTGTGCCTTCTCCCTGTTTTCTTGATGAGTCTGGCTAATGATTTATCAATTTTGTTTATCTTCTCAAAGAACCAGGTTTAGTTTTATTGATCTTTGCTATTGTTTCCTTCATTTCTCTTTCATTTATTTCTGATTTGATCTTTATAATTTCTTTCCTTCTCACACTTGGGTTTTTTTGTTCTTGTTTCTCTAATTGCTCTCAGTGTAAGCTTACATTGTTTGCTTGAGATTTTTCTTCTTTCTTGAGGTAGGATTGCATTACTATAAACTTCCCTCTTAGAACTAGTTTTGTTGAGTCCCATAGGTTTTGGGTCATCATGTTTTCATTGTCACTGTTTCTAGGTATTTTTTTTATTCCTTCTTTGATTTCTTTAGTGATTTCTTGGTTGTTCAATAGCATGTTGTGTAGCCTCCATGTGTTTGTATTTTTTACAGTTTTTTTTTTTTTCCTGTAATTCATGCCTAGTCTCATGACATTGTGGTCGGAGAAAATGCTTGATACATTTTCAATTTTCATGAATTTTCCAAGTCTTGATTTGTGACCCAATATGTGATCTATCCTGGAGAATGTTCCATGTGCACTTGAGAAGAAAGTGTCTTCTGTAGTTTTTGGATGGAATGTTCTATGAATATCCACTAAGTCCATCTGGTATAATGTGTCATTTAAAGCTTGTTTCCTTATTGATTTTCTGTTTGGATGATCTGTCCATTGATGTCAGTGGGGTGTTAAAGTCTTCTACTATTATTGTATTACTGTCGATTTCCCCTTTTATGGCTGTTAGCATTTGCCTTATGTATTGACGTGCTTCTATGTTGGGTGCATAGATATTTTCAGTTATTATATCTTCTTCTTGGATCAATCTCTTGATCATTATGTAGTGTTCTTCCTTATCTTTTGTAAGAGTCTTTCATTTTTTTAAGCTCTTTATTGGAATATAATTGCTTTACACTCTTGTACCAGCTTTTGAGGTACACCAAAGTGAATCAGCTGTATTTATACATATATCCCTATATCCCCTCCCTCCCACATCTCCCTCCCACCTTCTCTGTCCTGGCCCTCTAAGACATCACCCATCATTGATTTGATCTCTCTTTTTTATACAGCAACTTCCCACTGGCTATCTATTTTACAGTAGGTAGTGTATGTTTATATATATATATATATATATATATATATATATATATATATATATATATATGCTACTCTCTCACTTCATCCCAGCTTTACTTTAAGGTCTAATTTTTCTGATATGAGTATCACTACTCCAGCTTTCTTTTGACTTCCATTTGCATGGAATATCTTTTTCCATCCCCTTACTTTCAGTCTGTATGTGTCCCTAGGTCTGAAGTGGGATTCTTGTAGACAGCATATATAAAGGTCTTGTTTTTGTATCCATTCAGCCAGTCTGTGTCTTTTGGTTGGAGCAATTAATCCATTTACATTTAAGGTAATTATTGACATGTATGTTCCTATTACCATTTTCTTAATTGTTTTGGGTTGTTCTTGTCAGTCTTTTCCTTCTCTTGTGTTTCCTTCCTAGAAACTTCCCTTAGCAATTGTTGTAAGGGTGGTTTGGTGGTGCTGAATTCTCTTAACTTTAGTTTGTCTGGAAAGCTTTTGATTTCTGCGCTGAATCTGAGTGAGATTCTTGCTGGGTAGAGCATTCTTGGCTGTATTTTTTCTTTCAAGATTTTAAGTGTATCCTGCCACCCCCTTCTGGCCTGCAGAGTTTCTGCAGAGACATCAGCTGTTATCCTTATGGGTGTTTCCTTATATGTTATTTGTTGCCTTTCTCATGCTGCTTTTAATATCTGTTATTTGTGTTTAATTTTAATTAGTTTGATTAATATGTGCCTTAATGTGTTTCTCCTTGTGTTTATTCTGTGTGGGACTCTCTGCACTCCTTACACTTGATTTATTATTTCCTTTCCCATGTTGGGGAAGCTTTTCCTTATAATCTCTTCAAATATTTTCTCATACCCTTTCCTTTTCTCTTCTTCTTCTGAGACCCCTATAATTCGAATGTTGGTATGTTTAATGTTGCCCCAGAGGTCTTTGAGACTGTTCTCAATTCTTTTCATTCTTTTTTTCTTTATTCTGCTCCTTTTCAGTTATTTCTACCATTCTATCTTCCAAGTAACTTATCCGTTCTTCTGTCTCAGTTATTCTGCTCTGCATTCCTTCCAGAGTATTTTTAAGTTCAGTTATTTTGTTGTTCATCATTGTGTGTTTGCTCTAGTTCTTCCAGCTCCATGTTAAACATTTCTTTCATTTGCTTTATCTGTGCCTTAATACTATTCCTGAAATCTTAGATCACATTTACTATCATTATTCTGAATTCTTTTCCAGGTAGACTGTCTATCTCATCTTCATTTGCCTGGTCTTGTGGGGTTTTACCTTGTTCCTTCATCAGCTGCATCTTCCTCTATTTTCTCATTTTGTTTAATTTACTGTTTGGGGGGTATATTTTCTTTAGGCTGCTTTGTTGTAGTTCTTCTTAACTCCATTGTCTGTCTCTAGAGGATAGGCTGGTCCAGTGGGGTGTGTAGGCTTTTTGTGTGTGGGGGGAGGACTGGTGCCTGTGTTCTTGTGTGTGGAGCTGGATCTTATCCTTCTGATGTGCAAGGCCATGTCTGTTGATGTGTTTGGGTGTGTCTGTGGGCTTAGTATAACTATAGGCTCTGTCTGCTAATGGGTGGGATTATGTTCCTGTCTTGCTAGTTGTTTGGCATGAGGTGTCCAGCACTGGAGCTTGTTGGCCTTTGGTTGGATTTGGACCTTAATTTTGAGGTTGAGACCTCTGGAAGAGCACTTGCTGATTAATATTCCATGGAGTCAGGAATTCTCGGGTGGTCCAACATTCTGGACTCAGCTCTGCTGCCTCAGAGGTCCAGGTCTGACCCCTGGCCAGGGCACCAAGCCCCTTGAAGCTGCACAGAACAGAGAGAAAGAGGTAGAAGAAGAGAAAAGAAAAAAAAGGAAGAAAGGGAAAGGACAGACAAACTCCCAAGACAGGTGGCAAAAGCAACTCTAAACAGTCAAAATCACACAAGGAGATGTACATACTTCCACTGCAAAGAGAGAATGAAAGAGAAGGAAAAGAGAAAACAAAGAAAAGAGAAAGAGGGAAAACAAAGAATGGAGTAATCAAACCCATAAACAAACCCACCTACAAATATATACACTAAAGATTAAACTAACAAATACCTAAAACCTAGATAGGTCTCTGCACCTGCTATGGGGAGGACTATGGAGAGCTCAAACTGTAATCCGGTATGAGTCCTGTGTTTATTTGTCCCCACAGTCCATAGTTGCCGCCTAAGTCTACAGCTTCTCTTGTAGAAATATTCATCTATTCAGGTGATCCACAGTTGCACAGTCTATCAAGCCTATTGTGGGTATTACATTTCTGCCTTCTGTGGCTGTTTCCCTTTCTCTTCTTTGGTCCTACAGTCCTTGGAGATCAGTTTTGGTTTTGGTCCCTTCTTTGCATGTGGGCTGCTCTCAGGAGTTGGTTCCCTGCCCAGGCAAGAGGGCTGAAATAGGGTCATTGGGGCTCACCTGCAAATTTAGGTCGGTGGAAGGGATGCATATGGCAGTCTAATTGCAATTTGCAGGAGTGCTTGCAGCAGCAGAGGTTGGCATCAGCCTGAGGTGTGCCATGTGCTCTCCCAGGGAAGATGGTCCCAAATGCAGGACCCCCAGGGCTGGTGGGCTGCACCTGCTGCAGGGAGGGTGTGGCCAATGACCTGCCTTGCAAACAGGACCCTTGGCAGTGATGGCGGGTGCAGCGCAGTGGCAGGCTCTGTCTGTGTTTTGATTTAGCAGCCATGAGTCACAAGTGGTGCTTTTATAGGCACTACTCTGCAGCCTGTAAGTTCGCAGAGCAGCAAGCTCCTCTGGAGCACCCTGAAACAAAGGTCTCCTGCCTCTTTGTCAGGCCCAGGCTCTCCCCCAAACTCTCTCCCAGCTAACTGTAGTGCACTTTCCCCCCAGGCTGTTTTCTCAGAGCCAGCGCCATTTCTTTCCCTGGTGTCTGTTCTCTGAAGCCCAAGCCTCAGTGCCCAGCCCCCATCTGGAACTGCGGGTGAGCTTCTCTGACTGGGAAGTGCTGCCTGAATCCTCGGTGTGGGAATCTTTCTACTCTGTCCTCCACACACCTGTTTCTGCTCTCTCCTCTAGGGGCTCTGAAGCAGCACCTGTCCATCCCCACCAGTGAGGGGGCTTCCCAGTGTGTGGAAGCTTTCCACCCTTCAAAGCTCCCTCCCAGAGGGACACGTTTCCTCAGGATTCCTTTGTCTCTTTTTCTCCACTTTTTCTTTCACACTACCCAGTTATGTGGGGATTTTCTTGCCTTTCTGGAGGTCCAAGGCCCCCTGTCAACATTCAGAAGATGTCCCCTAGGAGCTTTTCCACAAGTAGATGTATTCCTGATGTATTTGTGGGGAGGAAGGTGATCTCCATGTCTTACTCCTCCACCATCTTTTTTTGGTCCTCATATGCTATTTTCATCTTCTTTTTATTTAATATATTTTAAAATTTTCTTTTTTTTTTTACTTGCATAAAATTTTGTCTATTAGATTTCCAAATGGATTACTATTGGAGTATAGAAAACGGTTGTTTTTTCTGTATTCTTATAGTAAACAAACATCTTTATGAATTCTTTTTTTCTTTAAGTATATTTTCATTTCATTCCCTTGCATTTTTTATTTAGGCCTTCGTGATGTTCTCAGATATATATGACTCTTTTCTTGCTACTAAAAGTTTTAATTATTTAGTCCTTTTATAATTATATACTAGTTTAAAGATAAGAGGGCTAATTAAAATTTAATAAGTTAAAAACACAAGTTCCTTTCAATTTTGAAAGCTTATTTTTCAATTTGGAATGTCAGTTTTATTTTAAATTGAAGTAGAGTTGATTTACAATACTATATCAGTTTCAGGTGTACAGTGTAGTGATTCAGTATTTTTAGAGAATATATCCATTTAAAGTTATTAAAAAACAATGGCTATATTTCCTTATGTTGTACAACACATCCTTTTTGCTCATTTATTTTAACATAGTAATTTGTATCTCTTAATCCCATATCCTAATGTGCCTCTCCCTCTTCCCTCTCCCCACTTGTAACCACTAATTTGTTCTATCTGTGAGTGTGTTTCTATTTTGTTACATAAACTTGCTTGCTTTATTTTTAAGAATCCATATATATGTGATAACATAGCATATTTATTTCTTCCTGTCTGAGTTATTTCAGTAAACATAATACCTTCCAGGATCATCCATGTTGTTGCAAATGGCAGATTTCATTCTTTAAGGCTGAGTAATATTCCACTGTGTATGCATGTATAATCACAACTTTATATCCATTCATTTATTGATGGACATTTAGAATGTTTCAAATCTTGATTTATTCTTTTTGATGTGATTTTCTCACTTGTTCTTTCTGATAGTGCATTATTAGTGTATAGAAAATTAAGAGATTTCCATATACTATTGTCATATCCTGTAATTCTACTGAATTCAATTTTTACTCCCAATGATTTTTTGATGAAGACTTTAGGGTTTCTTATATATAGTATCATGTTATCTGCAAAAAGTAACAAATTTACCTCTTTCTTTCTAATATTTCTTTTTCTAGTCTTATTGCTGTGGCTAGGATGTTGAATATTACTTTAAACAAAAGTGGTGAGAGTGGGCATCCTTTTCTTGTTACTGATTTTAGATGAAAAGCTTTCAGCTTTTGAGTTTGATGTTAGCCGTAGGTTGTCATAAATGCTCTTTATTATGCTGAGATATATTCCCTTTATACTAACTTTGATGAGAGTGTTTATCATGAATGGATGTTGAATTTTATCTAATACTTTGTTCTGCAACTGTTGAGATGGTCATGTGATTTTCATCCTTTGATTTGTGAATATTGCATCATTCTTGCATACCTGGAATAAATCTCACTTGATCATGGTATGTGATCCTGTTTATATATTGTTGATTTTAGTTTGCTAAAATTTTGTGGAGGATTTTTGCATCTATATTCATCAAAAATATCAGCCTATAATTTTCTTTATTTTTTTTGTAATGTCTTTGTCTGGTTTTGGTGTCAGGTTAGTAGTTCCCTCATGGAATGTATTGTTAGTAATCTATTGTCTTCAGTTTTTCAGAATATTTTGGGAGTGATAGACATTAGCTCTTCATATGTTTGGTAGAATTCTCTTGTGAAGGCATCCAGTCCTGGACTTTTATTTCTGGGGAGTTTTTAAATTACAAACTCAATTTCAACACTATTGATTTTTTTGTTCAGATTGTCTATTTCTTCCTGATTCAGTCTTGGAATTTTGCATGTTTTTAGAAACTACTCCATTTTTTCTAGGTTATCCAATTTGTTGGCCTATAACTCTTTATGGTATTCTCTTTTAACTTTTTGTTATCACTCCTCTTTGATTTCTTATACTGTTTGTTTTACTCCTCTCTCGTTTCTTTTTATGATCTTGGCTAAAAGTTTATTGATACTGTTTATCTTTTCAAACAATGAGGTGTGGTTTCATTGATTTTATTTTCTTTTTTGGGGGGGGGGCTCTTTTACTTATTTCCTTTCTGTTTTTTTTTTTTTTTTTTTTTTTTCCTTCTGGTGACTTTGGACTTTGTTGTTGTTGCTGTTGTTTTGTTTTGCTTTTCTTTCTTTTTTTTTTTTTTTTTTTAGCATTCATTTAGATTGTAGGTTATGTTGTTTATCTGAGATTTTCCTGCTTTTTTGAGGTGGGTCTGTTTCACTATAACTTCCCTCTTGGAACAGTTTTGTTGCATCCCACAGTTTTTAGAGAGCTGTTTCCATTTTCATTTGTTCCCAGGTCTTTTCTGATCTCCTCTTTGATTTCTTCCTTGATCCATTGTATTTTAGTGCATGTTGTTTAGTCTCCAGGTTTTTGTGCTTTTCCTATTTTTCTTCCTGTAATTGATTTCTAGTTTCATATCATTGTGGTTGGAAGAAATGCTTGATATAATCCTTATTGTCTTAAATTTGTTGAGACTTGTTTTGTCACCTAGCGTGTGATCTACCTTGGAGAACTTTTCATGTGCACTTGAAAAGAATGTGTATTCTTTTGTTTGGAATGGAATGTCCTTAAATATATACTATGTCCAACTGGACTATTTTTTATTATTTCAGACAGCTACTTCTTTATTAATTTTCTCTCTGGATGATCTGTCCATTAATATAAGTGGGTGTTGAAATCGCCTGCTATCATTGTATTATTGTCAATTTCTCCCTTTATGTCTGTTAATATTTGATTTGCAATTTGGTTGCTCCCTTATTAGGTGTATATGTTTAGAATTTTAGTATCCTTATATTGAACCCTCTATCATTATATAATTTCCTTCCTTGTCTTTTGTTATAGACTTTCTTCTACTAGCTTTCTAACTAATTGATACTCAGCCTTTACTATATATTTGCTTTTCATAGTGGGATTTTTCCTTTCCAATGGATTCTTAATTATTGTTATAGTCTTTTCTACTTACAGAAAACCTTTTAACATTTCTTTTAGGATAGGTTTAGTATTGATGAATTTTTTTGTTTTTTCTTTCTCTCTCCTTCAATTCTAAATCATAATCTTGCTGGGTAGAGTATCCTGGGTTGCAGGATTTTCCTTTTCAAGCACTTTGTATATGTCATGCCACTCCCTTATCACCTGCAAAGTTTCTGCAGAAAAATCATCTGATAACCTTATGGGGTTTCCCTTGTATATGACTCTGCTTTTCTCTTGCTGCCTTTAGAATTTTTTTCTTTAACTTTTGCCATTTTAATTATATGTCTTGGTGTGGGTCTGTTTGAGCTCTTTTTTGGAACATTCTGTGCTCTCTTTGCCTGGATATCTGTTTTTTTCTTAAGTTTGGGGAACTTTTCTCCTATAATTTCACCAAATACATTTTGACCCACCTTTTTCTCTCTTCTTCTGAGGCCCAGTATAGTGTAAATGTTCGTACACTTGATGTTGTCCTAGAGACCCCTTAAACTATTCTCTTTAATAAAAAAAAAAAAAAATCTTTCTGTTATTCTGATTGGGTGATTTCCATTATAATTTCTTTCAGATCGCTTATGCTTTCTTTTGTATCACCTAGTCTGCTATTAGTTCCTTGTAGTGTGTTTTTCACTTCACTAATTTTATACTTCAGTTCTGACTGGTTCTTTTTTAATATTGTCTCATTCCTTTTTAAAATTGAAAACTGTGTTCATTTATTTTCCCCTAATTAAGTTAGTATCTTGTTACTAATGCTTTTAAATCTTTATATGGTAAATTGTTTATTTACTTTTTTTTAAGAGTTTTCTCTTGTTCTTTCAATTGATACATATTTCTCTGTATTCTCATTTTGTTTAACTTTCTTTGTCTCTATGAAACTAGGTGAAACAGTTGTTTTGCAGTCTTGAAGGCATGCCCTTGCATAGCAGTATCCCTATAGAGTCTGTGTGTGACCAGTGGCTTTAGTGGGAGAGCTAGGATTGAAGTGAACACAAATCACACCTTTACTTGAAGCTATCACCTTTGTAGGAGGTGCGGATGTTGATGGGGTGGCTAGAGCCAGAGCTAAGTCTAAGCTAGGGCTTCTTCTCTACTCACTTACCATAAATACCCTATCAGGCTGGGGTTGGGTCACAAGTTGCTGGAATGAGAGCCCTGAGTGTTGGGTCCAAGCTGCCTCCACTACCTTGAAGTGTGTGCTCTCCCCTTCACAGCACTGACATCCTTGCCAAAGGGAAGTAGTGCTGGGACAAGAGGGGCTGGTGTGAGTGCTCACCATGTATTGGGCTGTGGGATCTGGTGGTTGAACTGAGTCAAAGATCCAGAGTTCTTTTGATGTGCTGCCTGTGTAAAGTACCAGGAATAGCTGCCTCCACTCTGTTCAGACACCATTTTTTCTCTGAGTCCTTTATTCCTCATTGTTGAGCTCTCCCCTCAGCTTCTGCTGTCCTTGCCGTAGTGTGGAAATGTGCTGCTGGGCAGGCAGGGACAGTGTAGGTGCTTGGAATGGGTGGAGGTGTGGACTGTGGTGGTCTGGCCACAGAGAGGAATCAGTATTCCTTCTGGTGTGTTGCTTGTATAAGTGCCAGTAATGGCTGTCCCATACCCCTACCCCCACCGCCACTTAGATGCCATTTTAGGTCTCATTCTTCTTTATGTCCCATAGCAGAGTTCCTCCCTTAGCCTCAGAAGCTGTTACCCCAGTGTGAAGTAAGCTGGGCCAGAGAGGTCTCTCAGCTCATGCTGGGACATGTGCTGGGGAAGTAGCAGAATACCAGCCAGCAACCTGTGCAGTTTTAATCTGCCCTCTCCATCTTATTTTGGGAGAAAGAAAGCATGTGTGTTCCACTCTACAGCAGAGTCCAGGCTTCCCACAGCCCTCGTACTAGTCCCACCAGCTCTCCAACCAACAAAGTTGACTCATTTCCCAAATGTTGGACCCCAGGGCTGCATCACCTAATATGAGGCTCAAATTGCTCACTTCCCAGGGAAGATCTCCACTGTATGATTTCCCTTCTCTTCTGAACCCCCTCCCAGGGGTACAGGTCCCAAACTGATCACTTCTCTTCCCTTCTTATTCCATTCTATGTGGATTGTTCTTACATTCTTGGTTGTATAGTAGTTATTCTGCCAGTCTCCAGTTAGTTTTCAGTGAGTGTTGTTTCATATGTAGATGCATTTTTGATGGGTTGTGGGGGGAGGTGAGATCTGCATCTTCCCATTCTGCCATCTCAATCTCCTCTCTCCATTTTGTCACTTTCTTAATGTTAAATTATAACAGTATTAAAATATATTACCTTCTAAATTTGACTCTATTAAGGATCTATATAAAATTAATAACAGCCATGTATAAAGTTAATTCAATATAAATAATAATTTGAAAATGGAATTGAGTGTGCAAATTTTGATCCAGAATATTTAACAGTATCTTCCTACTTGCAAGATAACAAAAGTCATCATGTTTTTGGTGGCTGAGTTGGCTAGAATGTCCAAAATAACAGTTCACCTAAATAACATATAAATTTGCAACTCTCTGATGTGGCCGTCTGAGCTTAAGCAATGCAGGGCTGACAAGGCAACTCCTTCTTTCAGACATAGCACATTGCCCTCATCCAGGGAGTATGAGATGGCTTGCCACTGTGTCCATTTTCCAGGCCACAACATGGGAAAATAAGAGACAGGAGAAGCACATTGCTTCCCTTTAAGCACTTGACCAGCCAGGGGAATTTATCATTTTATACATCTCCATTGACAGAACTTTTATTTGGCTAGTTTGGTTGAAAGGGGGCTGGGAAATGAATTATTTAGCTTAGCAAACATAATCCCAGCATAAAATGCTATTGCAATATATAAGTAGAGGAGAAGAGGTATTGAGATTCATGAAAGACAGCTCTCTACCACAATCTAAAAGCATTTTGAGATATTATCCAATGCTGATTTTCTTCCACATTTTCTTCCACCATTTGTTTTCCATGAATTTCACTCTCAATTTAGTCTGTGGCAATCATTGTCTCAGAGAAAAGATGATACTGCCCAATGTAAGAAAAATTCATGAGCATAAGTTTTTAAATTTCTAATATAATGTAAGTTCACTATACTTCAATAAAAATACTAAACTTTGAAAGACTCAATACATAAACCTCTACATAAATTTCTGTAGTGCGCTTAAATATGTATGGAACTAAGTAAAAGGTGGAAGTCAAAAGGAGTTGAGAGAGAAAATAATACTGTACTCTAATTGATCACTCATGGGGGGAGACATAGGAGAGGAAGCAGATTGATAGAATTTTATGTGTCACCTAATTTCTCTTTAGGTGTAGAGAAGATAGCAGATAGATGCCATAGCTGTTCCAATCAGTCTCTGGCAGAGCACCAAAATATTCACAGGTCTGAAAAATGTAATCACATCTGATATCAAATCTTAAATTCACATTGTAAAAAAAAAAAAAAAAAATCCTGCCTCTTTTACTCCAGATTTCATCTAATTTATCTTTGGAATCAACAGTTGGGGAAGCCAAGTGTGTTTGTTTTCCTTTCCCCTTTCTCTTTGACCTCTTATGCATTAACCACACTGTCCCTGGTTACTACAAGGCTTGTACCAGGAAAAGAGGAGACTGCTACAGTTGTACCCACTATCAATTTCATTGTAACAGGTGCCCAAATGCTGACCTCTTAGGTGTTTATCTGTTCCTCCCAATTCCTGATTTACATCACAGCATCCTCCTAGCTCCTGGATTCCAGTTTTATCTTCTGCACAAAGGCTCTCTCCATTAGGCCTCATGATTTTCTTTCAAGATCATCTAAATCCAACCATCTTTCTGGGGGTCCTGCTCCAGAACATGAGAAATAGACTCCAGATGATTCGCGGCTCTCTCTCCTTACTCCAACCAGTCTCTGGCCTTTAGATCTATCAAATAGCTTCCTGTCATCACCACTCTTCAAATCCAGTGGAGACATACTGAACTTTCCATTTGTTTTTTTCTTAATCAATTTTCATGTTGCTTAGGGTAGATGGAGCACCCACTAGGGGAAAAGGGGAATGTAAAACATATTTAGTTTTGTTGTTTCCATCACACCAGCTTCTGCTTACATATCCTAAACATAAGCAGTGGAGAGGAATGCAAAACCAGTGCTGCAACTTCTTTAAATGTCCTGCTTAGGTGATCTGGTACCTACAGTTCTCCTTTGCCTCTGGGATTGCTTCAGAATCTCTGAAACCACAGAAAAAATTCCATTTAATATTCTATCACAGCAATATGAAATAAACTATTAAGACTTTGAGTACCATAAGGATCTGAACAGTCTGCTTTGGACAAAAATACATTTTGAAATTTTCAAATAGATCATAGTCATGAGAAAGCTTTAGAAGATGTCTTTATTAAGAGAAAACAGGAAAAACCAGCAAGTGGGAGTTAAACAGGATGAAATAGTATGGATTTAGGGGCTATATCAATAAATGATCTTCTTACATCTTTCACTTTATACTTTGCTTAAGTGAAGAAGAAAAATAAAATAAGAAAGCAGCCCAAGATCTCAGGTTTATCTTTACCATCTTGAAATTGTGTTTAGCAAAAATTTTTAAATGCTAGCTCTGGTACACATACAGGAAAATAGTTATTTAGGGCTTTAGTGAAGTGTAATCTACTGGAGATACTTTATTAGGATGCCTTGGAGAGGGAAAAGAAAGAAAAAACTAACTTGAAAATACAAAGACTCAATTACCAGAGAGAGAAAGCACAGCCACAAAAGGATTTCACAAGTTGCCTACAAAATGTGTGATAATGGTGGAGACTAACACTTTGTTCAGGTTAAGAAAAATTAAACAGTTGCCCAATGCATGTTAATATGCTGTTCTTTTTGCCATAGTGTATTTTTTATTTATGATAAAATCTGCATTGCCTTAGGCAGTTACTTAAAATCTCATTATAGTGAATACTTGGAAGTTTTAGAAACAAACAAGGAACATTTACACTAAATATTGATTGCAGCCATAAGCGAATGTGTATGAATTTCATTACCTTGTTAAAAGACAGAGAGAGAGAATGAGAGATCATATACTCCAATAAGTCAGATAGAAATTACATGGGTGTTAAAGTATTTCATTTGGCTTTTGATTGGAATGGTATCACACAATTGTTTTCATCATTGTTCATCTAGTTCTAACTCAAATGTTAATATGTATCTAAGGGTCAGTCATTTTTTATTCACAATTTGTTAGGAGTTACATTTGTTAATATATCCAATTCTTTAAATGGACTATGATTTAAAACACTATTTTTTGCATGAATTGTTGAATATTAAAGAGAAAGATCAGTCACAATAAAAATAAGCTATTTTCAAATGATTGCATTAAAAATATAATATTATACCCTTTGTTAAGTCCCTTAGAAACTATAATACACTTTAAAAATTTTTGTAATTTGTTTTTATGATTTATTATTAAGATTTAGTCAACTATTAAGAAAAATACTTTATAAAAATAATTCATGTTTTTGATGTTGTGGAGTACTGTTGAGTGCATTATATCCCTTTATTTGCAGGATATTATTATATGCCATAGGTCCATTAAAGATACATATTTTGTTTTTTTTCATTTTATTTGTAGTATTTTTTGTCTCTTTCTTCTCTAAACCCTACTCCCATTCTAATTCTCCATAGGTACCCACACTAATATATTTAATATATATCCTTATATATGATTGTATCCTACTATATATATGTAGTGTTTGTGAAAGAGGAAATATGGTTTAAATTTACATAAATGTTAATGATTTATAAATCTGTTCTTGTTACCTGCTTTTATCACTCAACAACACTTTTGAGATGTATGTTGATCTATGAATAATTAGATTTTTGCTTCCAACTACTGCTAAGTAGTCAATATTACAGGTTTTCAGCACTTGATCCATTTATGTAATGATTGATGTCTGGTGTTGCTCCTGACTTCCAGCTGCCACAGGTAATGGTACAGTAAACATCTTTCTACATGTTATTTTAAAGACCTATGTGAGAAAAATTTCTGAGCTAAATATCCAATAGTAGAATACTGGGCCTTAGGAGGTACAAATATATAATTTCACTAAATTCAGTCAGATCGAATCAGTAGAACCTCAATAGTTTACATTTTCCATTTAAGAATTCCCATCTATCCACAACCTCAAGAGTACTTAGTATTATTAATCTTTCTAACATATATAATGTTGAGAAATAATTTGTCATATTGTTTAATTTGTTTACTTTTCATTTCTCCAATTTTACATTGCACTTCTCTAGTGAGAAAAAGCAATTCTTGATAAAACTGTCAGCAATTTAGACTTCCCTTTCTCTGAACTCTTATATACATACTCTGCCCATTTTTTCCTGCATCTACACTCTTTTTGAGGATGTGTAAGTGATCATTTTATAGTCTACATATTAATATCTTGTTAGTTTTGGACATTGCAAATGTCTTTTTTCTTTCTGTTGTAATCTGTCAAATTTGTCTATGTAAATCTTTGTTCAATAGATATAATTAATTCTGATGTAGTCAAATCTACCCATTTTTAGCCTTATAAACTTATACTTTTAAAACCTTGTTTAAGAATTTTCTATCCATTTTGAGGACTAAAGGTTATTTTACTACACTTAAGAGAAGATATTTTGCAAAGATTCAAAGGCAATCATGTGTTAGTTTGTCTGTTTTCAATTTCCGTTTATTTACATTATATAAGTTCACAATGGTATTTATATATACAAATTTTACTGTATTCATAAAATAATGCCGTTATCTAGGTAATACAAAATAACTCAATGAGAAAAGGGTTATTGAGATACATGAGTTAAAGAACATGAAGATTTTATTTAAGAAAAGGATTGGGAGAGACAAATGTCCATAGTAATTGCTGAGCATTTCCTACATGCTTTAATGGCTCAAGTCATATTCCATGGGTTAAAAACTAACATAAAATGAATAATTGGAATACAAACAAATATCATTAGGAATATTTCAGAGCCTTTTCATATGTAAGTTGAAGAAAGAGTAAGAGAGTTTCATTTCAAAGAGAAAATGATACTCTTTGATTCCTTACCAGTGGTCAAAATATTCTCTTTTAAAATTTTGTGTGATTGAAACTTTTATCATATTATTAACAGGTAGTGCTAATCATACTACATATTATCAACATGTAGTGCTAATCATCTTCCTAGGTACCAGACAGCAGTTTTTTGTCTGTAGGTCCAGATTAAGATTTATTACTTAGAGCTTTTTATTTTGAGATTTGTAAACAAAAATCATTCCTGAATTTTTCCAATCTGTTCCACACACTGTCCTTGGGTGAACTTGTCCATACCCTTAACATCAGCAATCTCCCATGCACAATCTCCCAGTTGTCTAAATTCTCCAGAAACATAGGTGATTTTTCCTTTGAAAAATCTTTTAAAATTTTATTTGCTTTCACTTGCCCTTTCTCTAACATATACACATAAATACATGCCCTCTCTTTCTCTCACACACACTTAAACACACACATACACTATTTCCTCTTTATCCAAACACAAAATCTCATCCAAATCTGGTTGCAGAGCCCCTCATTACCCATCATTTACTTCAAGCAAAATATTTATGAAATATTTATAAAACAATTTGTTAGAGCTTTTTCCCTCAGATCATAAACAGGTATGAAAAATATTATACAGATACTAGATATAGTTTGATGATTAAGGATCTGCTTTTTGGAAGTTGAGACATGGAGATAAGGGAGCAATATGAGGGTTATAAAAAGACAAGGAGGAATGTAAGAAAATTCCATATTTTTAAGTTTTTGTGTGAGTCATATGCCTAAAGAGAAATATTTTAACACTAATCCTATTAATAATGCATTGTAAAATAATCCTGTACTATTTTGAAAAACTAACATTTCAGAGACAAATTTTTATTATAAACCTTATTTAGTAATTCAAGATTTTTAGCATTTAGTTCTCTTAATCTATGTTCAAATTTTGAGAAAAATAAAAAGAAGAAGAAAGAAAACGGAAGGGAAAAAAGTCCCAAATTACAATGCTGGATTTCTTGATACTTTTCTCAATTTTTCTTGCATGCTAGTGACTAATGATCCCTGACTTTGGCTGTCTCTTATCAGCTTCCTTCAGGTCCTGATTTAAAAATTGAAGCTTAACCTTTCTACTGTTGATCAAGGGTATGTGGAGCCTTCTGGAAAATAACAGACTACAAATGAGGACTCCTTTAACTGAAAATATGAAAGCTCAGAAGTAAGATAAAGACTTTTAAAATCATGGGATTTATGGATAGGATAGACATGAACTAGTTCCCAAGATTTTACTGTGCTAAAATCAGAGGTAATTCTTGAGAATTACTTAACAATAACAATAGAACTATTAAATTGAAAATAATCTCTTCATATGGAGCATAAATAGTATTTCATATACGTAAATAAATTGAAAGAATTTTAGATATATTTATAGATGATTAATCTATATTTGTTTATCAAAGTAAAGTAAGAGTATTCAGAAATATAAGTCTAAATGTAGGGACTAATAAATTAGGGGAATTTGTACTTTGTCTATGCATCAAATATCTGAGTCTACAGAATATTTCATTAATATTAACAGCATATATTTAAAAAATACTTTAAAAATTATTTTTGTTCTCTGGATGTTAGGAATGAGATGTAGAGGTCTCAATGTTCTAGACATTCCCATCTGGCCATGACACATCCTCAGGGGAACTCTGCATACTTCTGGCAAGAGATCCCCTTTCCACCCCCATTCCCATGATCCATTTTCCACCCTCATCTGCAACACTCACCAGTTCACTACCAGCACTTGCTTTTGTGACCACCCAGATTAATGTTATTAGGCTCTAACCTAAATGTCCATTGACAGAAGAATGGATAAAGAAGATGTGGTAGAGGGACTTCCCTGATGATACAGTGGCTAATACTCCATGTTCCCAATGCCTCTGTTCAATCCCTGGTCAGGGACCTAGATCGCACATGCTGCAACTGAAGATCCCACACACAGCAATGAAGATCCCACATGCCACAACCAAAATCTGGTGCATCCAAATAAATAAATAAAAATAAATGAATACATAAATAAATAATTGTATTTTTAAAAAGAAGATGTGCTACATATATACAATGGGATATTGCTTACCCAAAAAAAAAGAATGAAGTAATGCCATTTGCAGCAACATGGATGGACGTAGAGATTTTCATACTAAGTGAAGTAAGTCAGACAAAGACAAATATCACATGATGTCACTTACATGTGGAATCTAAAAAAATGATACAAAACAGCTTATTTACAAAGGAGAAACAGACTTACAGACTTAGAAAACAAACTAAGGGTTACGAAAGGGGAAAGGTGGGTGGGAGAATAAATTAGGAGGTTGGGTTTAACATATACACACTTCTATATATAAGATAGATAATAATGAGGATCTACTGTATAACACAGGGAACTCTACTCAATATTCGGTAATAACCCTTATGGAAAAGATTCTGAAAAAGAATACATATGTGTAAATGTATAACTGAATTACTTTGCTGTACATCTGAAACTAACACAACATTCCAAATCAAATATACGTCAATATAAAATGGAAATTTAAAAAATAAAATATGATAAAAAGTTTAAAAAAAAGATGAACAAGATTCTCAGAGCTATTTAAAAAAATAAAAGACAAAGCTGAGTTTACTTACTAGTCAAGTGGACACATGCTACAAAAAGAAAGGTACTGAGTAGTTCAATGAGGGGGAAATGTGATACATGGTGGCTGTGCTTACTAAGGATTAAAAACTAGTACTCTACACAGAATGTTAAAGACCTACACACAGTAAGGTTCAATAACACTAAGACTGTAGCAAACTTGAAATGACTCAATTTATTTGGTCCTTTAATAATTTTATTTGGGTAGAACCAGTTATGAAAAATACAATATCCCATTTTGATATTTCCTCAGCAAGATTACTGTAAGATAAAAATTTTCAGTTTACACATTTATTCCTCCTATTTGGTCTCCAGAATAAATCCCCAAGTCTCAGATTACCCCTTGTCACTTGGTCTTTAATGTAATTTGATCTAATTCTCAACTCCCAAATCCCCGAAATAAATTGTCAGTCCTTATCAAAATTTCCTATTTTCTTGACTTCTTCTCCACCAGTTTTGGAAACTTCCAAACTGATACATTACTCTCTCCTCATGACTTTATATTGCTGTGACCTTGTTAGGAAGTAGCTTTTTTTCTCACACACAACCTCAGGTCATTGGGCTTCTAGGTGTTCTCTGTGCTCACATTGTCCCTTTTAGCTCATTCTGCTTGTCCTCCACAAGAACATCCACTCATGTTAACATATTACATAGTAGATTGAGTAGTTTACCCCCTCAGGGGCTCTTGATTTGCCCTGGTGATTCGCTGTAGCCAATAGGACAATTGTAAATATGACAAAAGCAGAAACTTACAAATTTCTTGTACATGGGACTTGCTCTAGCTCGATGTTTATGGGAACCCTGAAACCACTAGTATGTGTAGGAGTCTATGGCAATCATGCTGTATAAGAAAAGACCTTTGGTCAAGTCATCCCCATTGATCTTTTACCTCCATATGACTTCTAGACATATGATTAAGTTCATTTTAGGTCACCTAACATCAACCAAGAAAATATAGACTAGAAGAATCTCCTAGCCACCCCACAAAATCAATCAGAACTAATAACCATTGATGGCCTTAAAATACTAATTATGGAGTGTTTTGTTATACGGTAAACTTTAACTGATAAGGATTATCAGTTAATCAAATGCTAGACTATAAATTATTTGTGAACTGATTTTCTCCCCAACAGCTATTGTCCCAGTGTCCAGAAAAATTTATATTTTTAATAATTTCTTCTTGAATACATAAAGGTTAAACATGTTTTTAAATATATGTTGTCTTGAATTAAATATAAGGAAGAAACACTTGTTTCACTTATTGCTCACATTTCCTGAGATATTTGAATACACATATTGCTTAGGCAATCATTTTGCTAAACCTACAGTGAAGTTAATTATTTTTCAATCCTCTCTATTCTAAAATTAATGTAGTGAAATAGCAATAATGATGATATGGTAATGGTTAATCATAATTATTATAATCTTAGCATAATGTTATAGTGATTCTTCTTCTTCTTCTTCTTCTTCTTCTTCTTCTTCTTCTTCTTCTTCTTCTTCTTCTTCTTCAAGCCCTTGATTCCTGGCATTTTGCCATATAACTTTCAAGTGAAACTTATAGACAATGTTATTTAACCTGTTTTATTAAGAAGACCTGATACTTAGTGAAAGTAGTAACTGATACAAAGTCTCACAATTAGTGATAGATTTTATATACAAATCCAGAGATGTATTATTCTAGGACATTAGTTATATTCCTTTTTCTAATGTCAATCTTCTTTATATCCCTATTTTTAAGGTGTTTTTGAGATAGAAGAAAACTTAGGATATATTTGATTCAATTTCTTATTCAGTAAGTGAGGAAACAGAGGGCAAAGAGGTCAACTAATATATCTAAGAGGACATAAAGAATAATTCATTCAATAAATGTACAAGAAACTAAAGACTAGAAGTAAGTGGACTCACAAATGGCAGGAGAAAAGATATTTTCATTTATTGAGATTATATCATTCACTGAGCACAAGGTAGGTACAAATATACATCTAACCTGGTTTATTCCTCACAAGAAACCAGTAAGGTGAGTGTTTTATTTCTACTAATGAGGAACTTAAGATTCAGAATTGGTTAGTAGCTGAAAGAGATGTCTGAAATCTAAACTCACTCCTGTCTGAATACAAATAGTATACTTTGTCAATAAATACACAGAAATTCGGAGTTATCTTACACAACTTACAAAACTTTTTAAAAGGAAAAAAGACTATTTATCTGAGAAAGAATATAGTCTCCATTAAAAAATAACTCTAAGTAAGAAAAATAGTATTCATTAATATTTTGAGTTCACCTGGTAGACAAGAGGAACAGCATTTAAGGTAAATGTCAGGTCAGAGGGGGAAACACATTTTAAAAAATCATTCAAAATGTAAATTTTGTTTCAAAACTCTGTTTCAGTGAGCTTCAAATAGCTGAGAAGTATATGAATATTTTGATATAATTCACTCTTTACGTTTTTGCAATAAAATTATAACTAAATAATAACCTGAAAATAAAATCAATAAAATTTATGTAGCAGCAATAATATGCTTAAAGATGTCTTTTGGGACATCAAGAGGCACTTGTCCTTAGGAGTATAGAGTAAGGGCTGGTTCATCTAATAAAATCTGGATGCCAGGGGTCAGGCTTACCACTGCATGTGGTCAGTTCACAGAGAATGAAACCGTGGAATGGGTAATTCTCCAGAAGGCAAATGCAGTATTTTATTTGTCCAATTGTTCACCTCCTAAATTAAACTGTGAATTATTTAAATGATGGTAATTAATAAATGATGAACGAACGAATGAATGAACGAGGCAAGAGATGAAATAAACTTACCGAGTAGAAACTTTAGCCTACAGGAAATATACGACACATCTTGGTCAGAAAAAAAAAAAAAGGATTAATATGTTACATTAAAATACATATTTTACACACAGTGAATCTTTGCTCGAGGTACTATGAATGGTAAAGATCACAAGTTATTTTTAAAATTTTATGTATGAAAATATTACTTAAAATATTATGAAAGCTAAAAATCCCTCCTATTTATATGGATGTAGAGTAATGAAATGTTAAAATGCATTTTAATACACTAATTAAAACAGCTTCAAATTAGATGAGAGTTACCATTTTACATTAACATAATGTCAACATAATTTCAATTTAAATATATTTCCATGCCTTTTGATCAGAATCTTGTTAATATTCTTGTTCATTACCTCTTTCTAAAGACTTTATTTAGAAGTCATATGAATATGTTAGCTGTTGAGCATGCTAACAACAGTTAAAATTTTGTAATTAAAATTTAAATTGGAATACAAAATGTGTAGTGTACCAGTGGACAAAGCAAGCCAAATACAAATCTTTTTGTTTCTTTGGAGACCATTGTGTCTCTTCTGGTTACACTTGGGAACCTAGGAAAATAAGTTAATATCCTTCTCAGTTGAATTCATTTATTCCTATACTTGTAGATGATTTTCAGAAATGCTACTTTTCCTGGGCTCAGTCTTTAAAACCATTTCTCTTCTTTCAATACCTTTCATGCTTTCTGAGAAATCATAAGCATTTTAATGGGGCACCCATCCTGACTAATTATTGTAAGCTATTTCCTACACAGCTTGGCTATTATAAATCACTATTCATGTCACAAATATATATATATATATATATATATATATATATATATATATATATATATGTATATTAGGCTATTTTAGGAGTAAGCATTACTATGGGAATCTATGACTTAAGTCACTAATTGAATGCAATTAAAGTATATACCAAACTTCATGAGTTTAAAACTTTATCTTTTGTGACATATTCACAAGGAGTCAGGAAAGAATATTTTCAGTGAGAATGTGACCACCAAATTCTGCTTATTGACAGACAGTTTTATTATGAATTTAAGCCCAGGATATAAAAAGAGACCACTGAACACATTTATCACTGCTTGAGGTTGTGGATGAGAAGGAAAGAACTTGTTAACATGGGTAGGTGGAGGTTATAGTTTCCAGAAGCTATTGATCTAGTTCTGTCTGCAACTCAATCACAATTAAGGTATGTGGGGGAGAGGGAGACTGGGAGTCTAAGGCAAAAACAAAATAGAAAATATATAGACTTTGTGGCATCTGGGAGACTAGATTTAGTTCAAAGTGGAGCTAACAAACAGATGTGTGATTGGTGGCAAACAAAATTTTCTAAGCTTCAATTTCTTCATTTAAAAGAAAGATGAAGTTTTAATGATTTCAGTAATGGCATAAGTCAACACTTGGTGCGAACCTAAAGTGTCTTAATATGATGCCTTGGCAAACTTCTCTTTCAGGCATATGTTTTGTTTGTTTGTTTGTTTTTTCTTTTAAAAAGAATTCTATTGAGATATAATTGACATACAATAAACTGCATACTTATAAAGTGTACAATTTGGTATTTTTCTTATCAGTCATCTATTTTATACATACTAATGTATATATGGCAATCCCAATCTTCCAACTCATACCACCACCACCACCACCACCACCCCCGCTTTCCCAACTTGGTGTCCATATGTTTGTTCTCTATATCTCCATCTCTATTTCTGCCTTGTAAGCCAGTTGATCAGTACCATTTTTCTAGACTCTGCACATATGTGTTAACATACAATATTTGTTTTTTCCTTTCCGACTCACTTCATTCTGTATGACAGTCTCTAGGTCCATCCACATCTCTACAAATGACCCAATTTCATTCCTTTATATGGCTGAGTAATATTTCATTGTATATACATAACACATCTTTTTTATCCATTCATCTGTCAATGGACATTTAGGTTGATTCCACGACCTGGCTGTTGTAAATACTGCTGCAATGAACTTTGGGGTGTATGTGTCTTTTTGAATTATGGTTTTCTCTGGGTATATGCCCAGTAGTAGGATTGCTGGGTCACATGGTAATTCTAGTTTTAGCTTTTTAAGGAACCTCTATGCTATGTTCCATAGTGGCTGTATCAATTTACATTCCCACCAACAGTACAAGAAGGTTCCCTTTTCTCCACACCCTCTCCAGCATTTACTGTTTGTAGATTTTCTGATAATGCCCATTCTAACTGGTGTGAGGTGATATCTCACTGTAGTTTTGATTTGCATTTCTCTAATAATTAGTTATGTTGAGCAGATTTTCATGTGCCTCTTGGCCATCTGTATGTCTTCTTTGGAAAAAGGCCTATTTAGATCTACCACACATTTCTTGATTGGGTTATTTGTTTTTTTGATATTGAGCTACATAAATTGATTATATATTTTGGAGATTAATCTTTGTCTGTTGATTCATTTGCAAATATTTTCTCCCATTCTGAGGGTTGTCTTTTCATCTTGTTTATAGTTTCCTTTGCTAGGCAAAAGCTTTTAAATTACGTTAGGTCCTGCTTGTTTATTTTTGTTTTTATTTCTATTACTCTAGGTGACTCAAAAAAGATCTTGCTGTGATTTATGTCAAAGAGTGTTCTTCCTATTTTTTTATCCTCTAAGAGTTTTATAGTGTCTGGCCCTACATTTAGGTCTTTAATTCATTTTCAGTCTATTTTTGTGTATGGTATAGGGAGTGTTCTATTTTCATTTTTTTACATATAGCTGTCCAGTTTTCCCAGCATCATTGTTGAAGAGACTGTCTTTTCTCTGTTGTATCTCCTTGCCTCCTTTATCATAGATTAGTTGACTATAGGTACATGGGTTTATCTCTGGGCTTTCTCTCTTGTTCCATTGATCTATATTTCTGTTTTTGTGCCAGTACCATAATGTCTTGATTACTGTAGCTTTGTAGTATAGCCTGAAGTCAGGGACTCTAATTCCTCCAGCTCCATTTTGAGTTGTTGTTGTTGTTATTGTTTTTGTTGTTGTTTCCTCAAAATTGTTTTAGCTATTCTGGATCTTTTGTGTCTCCATAAAAATTTTAGGCCTTTTTTGTTCAAGTTCTGTAAAAAAATGTCATTAGTAATTTGACAGCAATTGTATTGAATCTGTAGATTGCTTTGGGTAGTATAGTCTTTTTCATAATATTGATTCTTCTAATCCAAGAACATGGTATATGACTCCATCTGTTTGTGCTGTCTTTGATTTCTTTCACCAGTGTCTTATAGTTTTCCAAGTACAGGTACTTTACCTCCTTAAGGAGGTTTATTCCTAGATATTTTATTCTTTTTGTTGCAGTGGTGAATGGGTTGTTTCCTTAATTTCACTTTCTAATCTTTCATTGTTAGTGTATAGAAATGCAAGAGATTTCTGCGTGTTAATTTTGTATCCTGCAGCTTTACCAAATTCATTGATTAGCTCAAATAGTTTTCTGGTGACATCTTTAGGATTTTCTATGTATAGTATCATGCCATCTGCAAACAATGACAGTTTTACTTTTTCTCTTCCAATTTGGATTCCTTTTATTTATTTTTCTTCTCTGACTGCTGTGGAAAGGACTTCCAAATTTATGTTGAACAGTAGAGATGTGTGTGGACATCCTTGTCTTGTTGCTGATCTTAAAGGGAATGCTTTCAGATTTTCACCATTGAAAATGATGTTTGTTGTAGTTTTGTCATATATGGCCTTTACTATGTTGCGGTAGGTTCTCACTATGCACACTCTGAAGAGTTTTTTATCATAAATGGGTGTTGAATTTTGTCAAAAGCTTCTTCTGCATCTATTGAGATGACCGTATGGTTTTCATTCTTCAATTTGTTAATATGGTGTATCACATTGATTGATTTGTGTATATTGAAGAATCCTTGCATCCCTGGGATAAATCTCACTTGATCATGGTGTCTAATCCCTTTATTGTGTTGTTTGATTCTGTTTGCCAGTATTTTGTCATGCATTTTTCATCTATATGCATCAGTGACATTGGCCTGTAATTTTCTTTTTTCTGTAGCATCTTTGTCTGGTTTTGGTATCAGGTTTGGTATCCAGTGGCCTCATAGAATGAGTTTGGGTGTGTTCCTTCCTCTGCAATGTTTTGGAAGAGTTTGCGAAGGATGGGTGTTTGCTCTTCTTTACTTGTTTGATAGAATTCACCTGTGAAGCTATCTAGTCCCAGACTTTTGTTTGTCGGAAGATTATTAATCATAGTTTGAATTTCATTACTTGTGATTGGTTTGTTCATACTTTCTATTTCTTCCTGATTCAGTTTTGAAAGGTTATACCTTTCTAAGAATGTGTCCATTTCTTCAAGGTTGTCCATTTTATTGGCATATAGTTCCTTGTAGCCGTCTCTTATGATGCTTTCTATTTCTGCAGTGTCCATCATAACTTCTCTTGTTTCCTTTCTAATTTTATTGATTTGAGTCCTCTCCCTCTTTTTCTTGATGAGTCTTGCTAAAGCTTTATCAATTTTGTTTATCTTCTCAAAGAAACAGCTTTTAGTTTTATTGATCTTTGCTATTGTTTTCTTTGTTTCTCTTTCATTTATTTCTGATCTTTATGATTTCTCTTCTACTAACTTTGGGTTTTGTTTGTTCTTCTTTCTCTAGTTCCTTTAGGTGTAAGCTTACATTGTTTATTTGGGATTTTTCTTGTTTCCTGAGGTAGGATTTTATTGCTATAAACTTCCCTCTTAGAATTGCTTTTGCTGCATCTAATAGGTTTTGAATCATTGTGTTTTTGTTGCCATTTTTCTCTAGATATTTTTTTCATTTTCACTTTGATTTTTTCAGTGATCTGGTTTTATAGTAGTGCATTTTTTAGCTTTCATGTGTCTGTGTCTTTTACTTTTTTTTTCCTGTATTTTTTTTTTTTTCTAATCTCATAGTGTTGTGGTTGGAAAGGATGCTTGTTATGATTTCAGTTTTCTTAAATTTACCAAGGCTTGATTTGTGAACCAAGATGAGATCTATCCTGGAGATTGTTCCATGTGCACTTGAGAAGAATGTGTGACCTGCTGTTTTTGGATGTAATGTCTTATAGATATCCATTAAATCAAACTGATTTATTGTGTCATTTAAAGCTTCTGTTTTCTTATTAATTTTCTGTCTGGATGATCTGTGCATTGGTGTAAGTGGGGTGTCCGAGTCCCCCACTATTACTGTGTTAATGTCTATTTCCTCTTTTATAGTTGTTAGTGTTTGGCTTATGTATTGAGGTGCTTCTATATATTTATAACTGTTATATCTTCTTCTTGGAGTGATCCTTTGATCACTATACAGTATCCTTCCTTGTCTCTTGCAACATTATTTTAAAGTCTATTTTATCTGATATGAGTATCGCTACACCAGCTTTCTTTTGATTTCCATTTCCATAGAATATCTTTTTTCCACCCCCTCACTTTCAGTCTTATGTGTCCCTAGTTCTGAAGTAGGTCTCTCATAGACAGCATATATATGGGTCTTGTTTTTGTATCCATTCAGCCACTCTGTGTCTTTTGGTTGGAGCATTTAGTCCATTTACATTCAGGGTAATTATTGACGTGTATGTTCCTATTACTCTTTTCTTAATTGTTTTTGGGTTTCTTTTTGTAGGTCCTTTTTTTCTCTTATGTTTCCCGCTTAGAGAAGTTCCTTTAGCATTTGTTGTAGGGCTGGTTTGGTGGTGCTGAATTCTATTAACTTTTGTTTGTCTGTAAACCTTTTGCTTTCTCCATGAAATATGAATGAGACCCTTGCTGTGTAGAGTATTTTTGTTTGTAGGTTCTTCCCTTTCATCACTTTATATATATTGTGCCGCTCCCTTCGGGCTTACAGAGTTTCTGCTGTGATAGCAGCTGTTAATCTTCTGGGAGTTCCCTTTTATGTTACTTGTCATTTTTCCCTTGTTGCTTTTAATAATTTTTCTTTGTCTTTAATTTTTGTCAATTTGACTACTTTGTGTCTTGGCTTGTTTCTCCTTGGGTTTATCCCGCCTGGGACTCTGTGCTTCATGAGCTTGGGTGGCTATTTCCTTCCCCATGTTAAGGAAATTTTCAATTATAATCACTTCCAAAATTTTCTCAGGTCCTTTCTCTCTGTCTTTTTCTTCTGGGACACCTATAATGTGAGTGTTGCATTTAATGTTGTCCCATAGGTCTCTTAGGCTGTCTTCATTTCTTTTCATTCTTTTTTCTTTATTCTGTCCTGTGGCAGTGATTTCCACCATTCTGCCTTCCAGGTTACTTATTCTTCTGCCTCAGTTATTTTGCTATTGATTCCTTCTAGTGCATTTTTCATTTCAGTTCTTGTATTGCTTATCTCTGTTTGTTCTTAATTCTTCTAGGTCTTTGTTAAATACACCTTGCATCTTTTTGATATTTGCATCCAGTCTTTTTCTGAGGTCCTGGATCATCATCACTATCATTATTCTGAATTCTTTTTCTGGAAGGTTGCCTATCTCCACTTCAATTAGTTGTTTTTCTGGGGTCTTATCTTGTTCCTTCATCTTGTACAAAGTCCTCTGCCTTTTCATTTTCTCTGTCTTTCTGTGATTGTGGTTTTCATTCCACAGGCTGCAAGATTATAGTTCTTCTTGCTACTGCTGTCTGCTCTCTGGTGGATAAGGCTATCTAAGAGGCTTGTGCATGCTTTCTGATGGGAGGGACTGGTGGTGGGTTTCTCTGGTGGGTAGAGCTCAGTAAAACTTTAATCTATTTGTCTGCTGATAAGTGGGGCTGTGTTCCCTCCCTGTTTGCATTTGGCCTGAGGCTACCCAGCACTGGAGCTTACAGGCTCTTTAGTGAGGCTAATGGCAGACTCCAGGAGGGCTCAAGCCAATGAGTACTTCCCAGAATTTCTGCTACCAATGTCCTTGTCCCCACAGTGAGCCACAGCTGCCCCCTGCCTCTACAGGAGACCCTCCAACACTAACAGGTAGATCTGCTTCAGTCTTCTATGGGGTCACTGCTCCTTCCCCCTGGGTCCTAGTGTGCACTCTACTTTGTGTGTACCCTCCAAGAGTAAAATCTCTGTTTACCCCAGTCTTGTGGAAGTCCTGCAATCAAATCCTGCTGGCCTTCAATGTCTGATTCTCTGGGGATTCCTCCTCCCATTGCCAGAACCCCAGGTGGCGAAGTCTAACATGGAGCTCAGAACCCTCATTCTAGTGGGTGGACTTCTGTGGTAAAATTGTTCTCCAATTTGTGAGTCACCCACACAGTGGTTATGGGATTTGATATTTTTGTGATTGTGGCCCTCTTATGGTTTCATTGCAGCTTTTCCTTTGTCTTTGGATGTGAGGTGTCTTTTTTGTTGAGTTCCAGAGCCTTCCTGTCAATGATAGTTCAGCAGTTCATTGTGATTCTGGTCCTCTTGCAGGAGGTAGTAAGCATATGTCCTTCCACTCTACCATCTTGAACTAATATCCCAAACAGGCATAAGTTTAATTGTCACTGCTTCTGGCAATTAATAACAGAATTATGGCATCCCTAAATTGCAATTGAAGAGTTATTGCTTCTCATAAGAACCAGGAGGAATTTTCAGAAAGTATGATAATATTTTGTTTTTGTTGTTCTGGTGGGGGAAGGAGACATTACTAAAGAGGGCCAAAGAAGTAGAAGAAAATATGCTGCCACTACCAAAATTATTTCCACTCAACTCATTTATTCCTAGTACCTCATCTACTATGGAGACCTATTTCCACTGGAATCCTCATCTAATGAAGAGAGTACAGAGACTGCTATGGCTCTCAGATTATGAGAGAAATTTATTTACCCTTATCATAGGAACAGATAATGTAACATCTCATATTTGATGCAAAAGTGTAAACTTTGATAATATTTTATGTGGGTGATATTTTTCTTCCATTTGCCTTTATGCCTTCAACATTCAACTTATTTTTCCAATCTCCACAAGAGTCCATTTTTCATGAATTGTATACTATTAGAGGAGGCAAAAAAATAAGCAGGAAAATGCAAATATTACCTTCAGGGTAGAGATGTTGGTCCCTTGTGAGACCATAGTTGGTAGTCTCATTTTGTTATACAGTCCCATGATGCAAAACACTCACCCATGGAAAAGTCCTTGGTTGGAAATAGACATGAATGAAATCTTGGAATAAAGTGTATATCTTAAGAACAACATCAATAAATAAGAAAAATTTCAAAATTACACAATTATTACAGGTCAAATAGAAAGTAAAAATCTCAGTGTTGAAAATCATGGCTCAGTTTTGAATCACAAAATGGAATGTGGAATGGAAAAATCATTGAATGTGGATTTGATCTATTATGATAAAATACAAACTAAAAAAATCATAGGTTTTTCAAATCCCCCAAAGACACCAAAGGAAGAAGAGTATGTGCTAATAAAGCCTGCCTTTTGGGCTTAGTGAATATAGTTCCACACAATTCAGTGTTGGTAGGCTTCTTAAACATCAACAGAAAAGAGAAACTGCCTAGAGACATTTATTAAAATTATATCATGAGAGGCTTAGTGACATCACCAACATGGCAAAAGTGGTCATCCTGATTTTACTATCACTAGCAAGGAGAATAACAACAATTGATGAACAAGATGGCACTGAGACAATCATAGAAAATGTGGGAGAGGCTGAAGTAAACCCCTACAACAAGAGACCAAGACAGACCCCATTAAAATGATAAGCAGAGTGGTTACATGCTAACCACATTGCACCCTAAGGTCAATACAGCACCATGTGTAGCAGTCTCCTCTGAGCCTATAGTTTCTACTTGGGAAAAGAGATCCCAAGGTGGATATCCAGCTCCCTCAGCATTGTGGGTCCCTTCTTGGGAGCCTTCACTCCTGTCTTACGTCACATGGATTGCAGAGGAATCTGTGGGGCTTAACCACTGAGATATTATTATGTCTAAAAGAGGAAGAGGGGCTTGAAACAATGAGCACTTGGACCTTGGCAGACTATTTCTACCTGCAGCACCCAAGTAGCAGTCCCAATCAGGGGCTTTGTTCATCTGCAGAGTGAAGACAGTAGTATATGCTGACCAGGGAACTCAGCAGGGTACAGGTCTGCCTGATTTGGGCCCTCAAACAGAGTTTTTTCAACCCTACAACCTGGTCTACCCCCACCCAAAGAGGAGAGTTGAGTCATAGTCTAGTACTTTGCTGAGTGTAGCACCCAGCCCCACCTGGCTAGAATACCTCAAAGCTGCATAGCCCAATTATACTTAACAGAGAGAATGACAGTCAGAACCAATTGTCTGTAGACCAAAGCCAGAAGCCCTCTTTGGCTACGAAACTTGGAGTGTGGGTTGACTTGAGTCAAGGCCATAAACAAAATCTTGCTAACCTCTGAGCCAGTTCTCATGCTCTACTTGGGTAGGGAAACTAATGCATAGCCCTGCCCATTGCTGAATACAGCCTTCAGCCCACCCAACCAGGTTAAATAACCAGAGCACAGGAAAGTACAAAGCTCATCCAAAAGTCCTGTATAAAGTGTTGTTTGCATCTGTATACAGCCTGTGGCTCTCTCCATCTACAGAGCAAAACTAGTGGCCCCATCAGGCCAGGGAATTGTGTAAAGAGTATTGCTTAATTCTGGTTTTAAAACAACTGCTGAGCAGCCCCTGGCCCATTCTGCTGCCTTACCAGGACAGGGAAACTAATCAACAGTAACTGAATCAGGAAGAAATAGAAAATCTGAACAAATCAATTCTAGTAAGGAGATTGAATCAGTAATCAAAATTTTCTAAATGAAGAAAAACCCAGGGTCAGATGCTTTCATTGGTGAATTTTACTAAATATTTAAAGAATTAATGCCAATCTTTCTATAAGACTTCAAAAAAACAGAGGGGGAGAGAAAACTCCCAAACTCTTTTACAAGACCAGCATTAATTAATTTGGTACCAAAACCAGACAAGGACACTACAACAAAAAGCCAATATTCCTGATAAATATAGATGAAAAAATTTTCAATAAAATACTATGAAGCTGAATCCAGCAGGACATTAAAAAGACCATTCTCTATGATCAAGTAGAATTTACCTCTGGGATGGAAAGATCATTCAACATATGCAACTCAATCAATGAGATATATCACATTAACAGAATAAAAGAAAAGATAGATGAGCAATTCAATAGATGCAGAAAAAGTATTTGACAAAGCTCAACATCTATTCATGATCAAAATTCTTAAAAAATTAGGTATAGAAAAAAACCTACCATAACATGACAAAAAGCCATATATGACAGACCCACAGCTAACATACTCAATGGTGAAAGTTTGAAAGTTTTACCCCTAAGTTCAGAAAACAGACAAGTGTGCCCACTCTCATTACTTCAGTTCAACATATTACTGGGAGTCCTAGCCAGGGCAATCAGGCAAGAAAAAATAAAAGACATCAGAATTGGGGGGGGGGGGGTGTAAAAATATCTCAATTGGCAGCTGACATAATTTTATATATAGAAGATCCTAAAGTCCAACAAAATTCTTAGATCTAATCAATAAATTCAATAGTTGTAGGATACAAATTTGACACACAAGAATCTGTAGCTTTCTTATACACTAACAACAAATTTTCTGAAAAAGAAATTAAGGAAAAAATCCCATTTAAGACAGTATTGAAAATAACAAAATTCTTAGGAATAAATTTAACCAAGGAGATGAAACATCTGAAAGCTGCAAGACACTGTTGAGAGAAATTAAAGAGGACACAAATAAATTGAATAGTATCCAAAGTTCATTGATTTCAAGAATTAATATTGCTAAAATTTAATAATACCAGAAAAATCTATATATTCAATGCAATCCCTATCATAATCCCAATGGTATTTTTTATGGAAGTAGAAAAAAAAAAATCCTAAAATTTATATGGAACCACAAAAGACTCTGAATAGCTAAAGCAGTCCTGAGGGAAAAAAAAAGAAAACCATCACATTTCCTGATATCAGACTTCATTATAATACTATAGCAATCAAACAGTATGTTATTGGCATAAAATCAGAACTGAATCTAGAGCTCAGAAATAAACCCAAATGTATACCAACAGTGAATATTTGGCAAGGGAACCAAGAATACTCAATGGAAAAGGCAGTCTCTTCAACAAATAGTCCTAGGAAAATTTGATATTCACATGTAAAAATGAAACTAAAACTCTTTCCTACATCCCTCACAGACATTAGCTCAAAATGGATTAAAGAATAATGTAAGATCTAAAACCTTAAAACTCCTAAGAGAAACCAGAAAAATTAAAACTCATTGACATGGATCTTGGTGGTATTTTTTGTATATGACACCTAAAGCACAAGAAACAAAATTAAAATGAACAAGTGAGATGACATTATACTAAGAAGCTTCTATATAGCAGCAAAACAGTTAACAAAATAAAAAATGAACCTACAGAATGGGAAAAATATTTGTAAACCATATAGCTGATAAGGGATTAATATCAAAATATGCAACGAAATCATACAACTCAATAGAAAAAAAAAAAAGTCCAATTTTAAAATGGGCAAAAGACCTGACTAGACATTTGTCCAAAGAGGATACATGAATGGACAATAGGTACATGAAAACATCAACATCATCAACCATTAGGAAAATGCAAATGAAAACCATTATGAGATATCATCTTGTGCCTTTTAAAATGGCTAATATCGAAAAGACAATAGATAACAAATGCTAGTGAGGATTCAGAGAAAAGGTGCATTGTTTTGCACTGCTGGAGCAGTAGGTAAGTTCCTCAAAAATTTAAAATTAGAACTACCACATGATCATTTAATCCCACTTCTAGGAACATATCAGAAGGAAAGAAAAACTACTGAGTCAAAGAGATATCTACACCGCCATGTTCATTTCAGTATTATTTACAGTCACAAAGAAGTGGAAATAACCTAAGTGTCCAGAGACAAATGAATGGATAAAGCAGTTGTGGTACGTATTATTGTGTATTATTCAGCCAAGATGGGTCAAGATGGCAGAGTGGGAGGACTCCTCATTACTAGGGCACCTACCAGGCACTGATGGGGGACATCAATGCCCAAGGAAATGGAAAGAGCCCCCTAGTGATCAGGCAGGACATGAGGAGGCGTGAGGGGGGAGCAGAAGTGGAGGACAGGACTGGTGTCTCTGAGTGATGGATGGGAGAGGGGAGGGAGGAATTTCCATGCCTGGAGGGACCTTCAAGAGCTCAGAGGATCAGGGGGAAGTATGACTAGCATTTCCCCTTCCCAATCAGGCCCTGGAAAACCTTCTGTGGTCCCAGGCCAGGTCCTCTGCCTTTGAGGGTGCACTTTTGCGGTGTTGGTCTTAGGGGCATAGAAGGGAGGGAGAAGGGAAGAAAAGGAGAAGAAGGGGATGGGGAGGACCTTTCAGGACCAGAAGATCAGAGAAAGCATGGCTGTTGTTTCCTTCAGCCACTCAGGCCCATTTGAGACCCCTCTGGTGACTTTGGTCCTAGGGGTGTGGGGGGAAGGGAAGAAAAGGAGAGGCGATGGGGACAGGCCCTCTGGAATCAGAGGATCAATCAAGGGGGAATGCACCTAGCATTTTCCCTGCCCACTTAGGCCTGGGGAGCCAGCTGGGCTGCAGGACATGGTCCTCCACCCACTGGGGCCCACTCTGGCCATGTGGATCCTAGGTGCATGGAAGGGAGAGATTGAAGCAGGGAAGAGGAGGAGAGGTGGATTGTGGGGAAGGACACTCTGGGATGGGAGGATTGGGGGAAATGCACCTAGGGTTTCCCTGCTCACATGGCCCCAGGGAGCCTACTGGTGTCCCAGACCTGGTCCTCTACCCTCCGAGGCCAGAGGTATTTCTGGGCCCCTTCAGTTGTTCCTAAGCCCCACTGCCCACCCCCACCCCCCAGGGCCTTTTCCAGCTGTGTGGGTCCTAAGCATAAGCCTTGACCACCACCTAAACCCCATCAATGCCTAAGCCCGCCCCTCTCACAGCCAAGGCCTTTTCTGGCTTTTTTTTTCTTCTTCTTCTCTTTTGCTGCCTCAGTTCTGTTTTGCCCTCTAGTTTTTGTTTCATCTATTATTTTTTTATTTTTTCTAACATATATGTTAGTTTTGTCTTTGATTTTTTACTCTTTTTATTGTTTTACTCTGTTGTTTTTGTTTGTTTGTCTGTTTGTTTTGCCACCCTATGAAGCTTATGGGATCATGGTTCATGAGCTGGGGTTAGGGCCTGAGGTCCTGTGGTGGGAGATCTGAGTCCAAACCACTGAACTAACTGAGAATCTCAGAGCCCAGGGGATATTCATCAGAATGAAGTCTTCCAGAGATCTTCATCTCAGCACCAAGACCCAGCTCTACCCAACAGCCAATGCTGGAAGCCTCAAGCCAAACAACCAGTAAGACAGGACCACAGTCCCACAAATAAAAAAGAAATAAATAAATGAGATGACCAAAAAATGTGTTACAGATGAAGGAGCAAGTTAAAAACCTAGAAGACCAAATAAGTAAAGAGGAAATAGGAAAACTACATGAAAAGGAATTTAGAATAATGACAGTAAAGATGATCCAGAATCTCAGAAATAGAATGGAGGAAGGGATAAAGAAAATAAAAGAAATACTTAACAAAAATCTAGAAGAACTAAAGAATAAATAAACTGAGATGAGCAACACAATAACCAAAATGAAAAGTACAGTAGAAGGAATCCAAAACAGAATAACTGAGGCAGAAGAACAAATAAGTGAGTTGGAAGATAGAATGGTGGAAATAACTGCTGAGGAGCAGAGTATAGAAAAAAAGAATGAAAAGAATTGAAAATAATTTCAGAGACATCCGGGACAACACTAAATGAAACAACATTCAAGTTATAAGGGTCTCAGAAGAAGAAGAGAAAAAGAAACTATCTGAGAAAATATTCAGAGATTATAGTCAAAACTTCCCTAACATGGGAAAGGAAATAGCCACCCAAGTCCAGAAAGCTCAGAGAGTCAGATACAGGATAAACCCTAGGAGAAACACACCAAGACACATATTAATCAAATTAACAAAAATTAAATTCAAAGAAAAACATTAAAAGCAGCAAGTGAAATGGAAAAAATAACACACAAGGGAATTCCCATAAGGTTATCAGCTAATTTTCCAGCAGACACTCTGCAGGTCAGAAGGGAGTGGTAGCATATACTTAAAGCAATGAAAGAGAAAAAAACTACAACCAACATTGCTCTACCCAGCAAGGATCTCATTCAGATTCCATGGAGAAATCAAAAGCTTTACAGACAAGCAAAAACTAAGAGAATTCAGCATCACCAAACCAGCTTTACAACAAATGTGAAAGGAATTTGTCTAGGTGGGAAACACAAGAGAAGAAAAAGACCCACAAAAACAATAAAGGAAATGGTAATAAGAACCTACATATCAATAATAACCTTGAATGTAAGTGGATTAAATGTTCCAACCAAAAGAAACAGACTGCCGAATGAATACAAAAACAAGACCCATATATAGACTATCTACAATAGACCTGCTTCAGGCATAGGGACATGTACAGACTGAAAGTGAGAGGATGGAAAAGATATTCCATGCAAATGGAAATCAAAAGAAATCTGGAGTAGCAATACTCATTTCAGACAAAATAGACTTTGAAATAAAGACTGTTAAAAGAGACAAGGAAGGACACTACATAATGATCAATGGACCAATCCAAGAAGAAGATATAACAATTATAAATACTTAGGTACCCAACATAGGAGCACCTCAATTTATAAGGCAAATTCTAACAACCATAAAGGGGAAACTGACAGTAACACAATAATACTGGGGGACTTTAACACCTCACTTACACCAATGGACAGATCATCCAAACAGAAAATAAATAAGGAAACACAACCTTTAAATGACAAAATAGACCAGATAGATTTAATTGATATTTAAAGGACATTCCACCCAAAACTGGCAAAATACATCTTCTTCTCAAGTGCGCATGGAATATTCTCCAGGATAGATCACATCTTGGGTCACAAATTAAGCCTCAGAAAATTTAAGAAAACTGAAATCACGTCAGGCACCTTTTCAAACCACAACTCTATGAGATTAGAAATCAATCATGGGGGAAAAAAAAAAAAACTAAAACAAAAAAATACATGTAGGCTAAGCAGTATGCTGCTAAATAACCAAGAAATCACTGAAGAAATCAAGAAGGAAATAAAAATATACATAGAAAAAATAACAATGAAAAAATGATTACCCAAAACCTATGCAATGCACAAAAGCAGTTCTAAGAGCTGTTTATATCAATTCAATCTCACCTCAAAAAATAAGACAAATCTCAAGCAATCTAACCTTACACCTAAAGCAACTAGAGAAAGAAGAACAAAGAAAACCCAAAGTCAGTAGAAGGGAAGAAATCACAAAGATCAGAGCCAAAAGAAATGAAATAGAAATGAAGAAAACAATAGCAAAGATCAGTAAAAGTAAAAATTGGTTCCTTGAGAAGATAAACAAAAGTGATAAACCTTTAGCCAGTCTCATCAAGACAAAAAGGGAGAGGAAACAAGTCAATAAAATTAGAAATGAAAAAAAAAAATCACAACTGATGCTGCAGAAATACAAAGGATTATAAGAGACTGCTACCAACAACTACATGTCACTAAAATGGACAACCTCAAAGAAATAGCCAAATTCTTGGAAAGGTGCAATTTTCTTAGACTGAATCAGGAAGAATTAGAAAATATAAACAGACCTATCACAGGTAATGGAATTGAAACTGTAATTAAAAATTTTCCAACAAAAGCCTAGGACCAGACGGTGTCACAGATGAATTCTACCAAACATTTTTAGAAGAGCTAATACCTATCCTTCTCAAACTCTTCCAAAAATTTGCAGTAGGAGGAACACTCTCAAATTTGCTAACAAGACCACCATCACCCTGATACCAACAGCAGACAAAGATGTCACAAAACAGAAAATTACAGTCAATATCCCTGATGAATATAGATGCAAAAAGTCTCAACAAAATACTAGCAAACAGAATCCAATAACACATTAAAAGGATCAAGAGGGATTTATCCCAGGAATGCAAGGATTCTTCAATATATGAAAATCAATCAATGGGATACACTTTATTAACAAATTAACTAGTAAAAAACACATGATCATCTCAATAGATGCAAAAAAATACTTTTAACAAAATTCAGCACCCATTTATGATAAAAACTCTCCAGAAAATAGGCATAGAGGGATCCTACCTCAACATAATAAAGGCCACAGCAAACATCATTCTCAATGGTGAAAACCTGAAAGAATTTCCTCTTAGATCAGGGACAAGATAAGGATGTCCACTCCTGCCACTCTTATTCAAAATAGTTTTGGAAGTCCTAGCCACAGAAATCAGAAAAGAAAAAGAAATAAAAGAAATCCAAATTGGAAAAGAAGAAGGAAAACTGTCACTGTTTGCAGATATGATACTATACATAGAAAATCCTAAAGATGCCACCAGAAATCTATTTGAACCAATCCATGAATTTGATAATTTTGCAGGATACAAAATTCATGCACTGAAATCTCTTGCATACCTATACACTAACAACAAAAATTGAGAAATAGAAATTATGGAAGCAACCCCACTTACCATCACAATATAAAGAATAAAAAACCTAGGAATAAACCTAACTAAGGAGGCAAAAACCTGTACTCAGAAAACTATAAAACATTGATGAAAGAAATCAAAGATGACATAAACAGATGGAGAAATATACCATGTTCTTTGATGGGAAGAATCAATATTATGAAAATGACTGTACTACACAAAGCAATGTGCAGATTCAATGTAATACTTATTGAATTACCAATTGCATTTTTCACAGAATTATAACAAAAATTATTACAATTTTATTAAAACACAAAAGACCCCAAATAGCCAAAGTAATCTTGAGAAAGAAAAATGGAGCTGAAGGAATCAGACTCCCTGAACTCAGACTATTCTAAAAAGCTACAATTAATTGACAGTTTGGTGCTGGCACAAAAACAGAAATATAGAACAATGGTATGGGATAGAAAGCCCAGAGATAAACCCATGCACCTACTGTCAACTAATCTATGACAAAGGAGGCAAGGATATACAATGGAGAAAAGGCAGCCTCTTCAATAAGTGGTGCTGGGTAAACTGGACAGCTACACATAAAAGAATGAAATTAGAACACTCCCTAACACCATACATAAAAATAAACTCCAAATGGATTAAAGACCTAAATGGAAGACTGGACACTATAAAACTCTTAGAGGAAAACATAGGAAAAACACTCTTCAACATAAATCACAGCAAAATCTTTCTTGACCCACCATCTAGAGTAATGAAAATAAAAACAAAAATAAACAAATGGACCTAATTAAACTTAAGTGATTTTGTACAGCAAAGGAAACCATAAATAAGCCAAAAAGATAAACATCAGAATGGGAGAAAATATTTGCAAACAAAGCAACAAAGTATTAATATCCAAAATATACAAACATCTCATGGAGTTCTAGATCAAAAAAAAAAACAAAAAAACAACCCAATTAAAAAATGATTTGAGACCTAAATAGACGTTTCACCAAAGATTACATACAGATGTCCAAGAGGCACATGAAGAGATTCTCAACACCACTAATTATTAAAGAAATGCAAATCAAAACTACCATGAGAAATGCAAATCAAAACTTACTCAAGTCAGAATGGCCATCATCAAGAAATCTACAAACAATAAATGCTGGAGAGTGTATGGAGAAAAGGGAACACTTTTGCACTGTTGGTGGGAATGTAAATTGATTCAGCCACTGTGGAGAATAGTATGGATGTTACTTTAAAAAAATAAAAATAGGACTACCATATGGCCAAGCAATCCCACTACTGGGCATATACCCTGAGGAAACCATAATTCAAAAGGACACATGTACCCCAATATTCATTGCAGTACTATTTACAATAGTTGGGACATGGAAACAACTTAAATGTCCAATGACAGATAAATGAATAAAAAAAGATGTGGTACATACATACAATGGAATATTACTGAGCTATGGAAAAGGAAGGAAATTGGGTCATTTGCAGAGATATGGATGGACATAGAGTCTGTCATACGGAGTGAAGTAAGCCAGAAAGAGAAAAATATCATACATTAATGCATATATGTGGAATCTAGAAAAATGGTATATATGAACCTCTTTACAGTGCATGAATATAGACATAGATGTAGAGAATGGACATGTGGATATGGGGGACAGAGGGGAGAAGAGGATGAATTGGGAGATTAGGATTGACATATATACACTATGATGCTTAAAATAGATAGCTAGTGGGAACATGCTATAAAGCACAGGAAGCTCAGTTCCATGCTCTGTGATGACCTAGTTGGGTGGGGGGGGGGGGTGAGAGGGAGATCCAAGAGGGAGGGGATATATTTATACATATAGCTGATTCATTTCATTGTACAGCAGAAAGTAACACAACATTGTAAAGCAATGATACTCCAATGAAAAATAATTAATTAATTTTAAAAAATGTCTGGCTTTCAACAACAACAAAATTAATACTAAGAAATCTTGCCATTTTTGCAATTTGTATGGACCTCAAGAGCATTATGCTAAATCAAACATCAGACATAGAAAGAAAATACTGTATGATCTCATTCATACATGGAATCTTACAAAAAATAAAAAAGTCACACATAGGTAAAGAGATCAGATTTGTGGTTACCATATGAAGAGCCTGGGGGAAGGCAGAGTTGGATGGAGGTTGTCACAAAATATAAACTTCCAGTTGCAAGATAAATTGGCACTAGGGATGTAACCTACAACATAATGAATAGAGTTAACACTGCTGTATCATATATATGTAAACCAGTAAGAAAACATTATTTGAAATTTTATTTTGTTTCTATATGTGAAGATGGATGTTCCTAAACTTATTGTGGTAACCACTTCAGTATATATATAAATCAAGTCACTATGCTGTACGCCTTAAACTTATATGGTATATATTTAAATTTGTCAATGTCAATTATATCTCAATAAACTGGATAAGGAAAAGAATTACAGCAATGAAACACATATAGTACCATATAGATTTTCCAGAATTCTCTAGAAAAATTTTAATTGGAAGTCAAGGTACAGTACTTTTATCATTGTCCTTGTTACCTGATGTTAATTATCCTAGCATTATATGGCTTGAAGACCACTGATTATAACAAGATATTATAAAAGAGTATCTGTTATCCTTGCTTTTTCTCTTTTTTAATCCCATTATCAACAATGTTGAATATAAGAAGCCAAAATTCAGGAAAAATGTAAAGAATCACAATGAACATAAAAAAAAATTGAAGGAAAAAGGGAAAAAAAAGACAAAAATAATCCTCAATAAGGCCTGGACAATTGATCATAACCAACTAAAACTCTTGCTAGATGTGCAATATGATTATCTGGTTATTTCATCATCAAAAGAGTCAAATAACATGACTGGTAGCAGGAGAGAAAAAAGTCAGCTTTAGGAATTCACGAGAGAAAGGATACATTTGTACTGTACTACCTGGTTAGTTCTCAAGGACTCAAGTTTGTGAACTAAAATTAAAACCAATTCTACTCATCAAAAGAAAAACTGTATTTTATGATAGTGTGGCCCATAGAAAATTTAATTGCTGTGTTTTAAAGGCTTACAAACTCATTTTGTCCCTAAATAAACACTAACAAATAAAATCATCAAGTTTATTAGGATAAGCTACTCTTAAAGCACAAAATAATCTCCAAGATAATATTCCAAATTTTCAGAGACATTTAAAAAAATAAAAAAGTCTGTATATAAGAAGATATACATATGAAGAGGAGCTGCAATTTTTTCCAAACAGCTCCAGAGAAATTAGATTTGGGCCAAGAAATTTATGCCACAATTTTCTACTAGGGCCCCAAAGGTTATAAACCTCAGTAGAAAGAAATAGCTTTGTAGGAATCGTGGGCATTTTAACACCAACCAGCAACATGATATCCACATGTCCTGTCTAGGAAGAGTATGGAAAGTTCCCAGGCAAATGGGAAAATTATATTCATATGAAAATTAAAAATACATTTTTGTCAAAATGTTGGCACTTAATGTCTCATTTAGGCTCACATTTAGTGTCATTGTTAGGCTGCTTTGATGCCAAATTATCCAAATCCTAGAAAATTGTGGTATAGGCTGCATACCATGATATCAGGCCAAGTGCTTATGAATACTGACCCCCAAATTTGCTTGCTTTGTGACCTCAGGTAAAGTATTTAATCTTCCTAAGTTACATTTTGATTTGCAAAACTAGGATAATAATAGTACCCCCTATATAACTTGACATAAAATAGCACATATAAACTCTTTAGCATCCCAAGGCTTTATAAGGTACTCATGTTTATGAGCTCTCTCAAAAGACTCATATCAGATTAGTGTCAGGGAATGCCTAACAGCCAGAGGTTGTTTACGTGTTTGAATGAAACTAAGTTTGTATTGTTACAAGCATATCTGTCAGAACTGATAGCTGACATGGAACACAAAACAGTGTAATGTTGTGGTTAAGACCAAAACTTTGTGATTAGCCTGAACTGGGCTCAAATTAAACTTCATTTTTCTCACCTTGAAGATGGAAATAATAATAGTACTAACTCCCTAAAGTTGTTGTGTGCATTCAATTAGATTTGGCTAATAAAATGCTAAACAAAGGGTATGGCATATACTAAGGAATTATAACAAAGTTGTTCATAACTATTTTTGGAGGGACATACGAAGTCATCAGAACACAAACCTGAAACCCCTTTCTGTTTTTTACTACCTAGTTTCTAATTGATTTTAATACATCCTCTAGCCTCTAGCAAACCTAGCTCCCATCATTTGGTTGACTACAATAGTGGTGTTGATAGAAAATGGCATACTGAGAATGTTTTTGATTTTATGAAGTTTACAAGATTGATGATTTCCTAGCCATGGGTACAATAACACAACCGTATTTTGGGAATATTTACTTCTCTATACTACAAAGAAGACATTTTATATTAAAATTGTTAGCCATGGATGATGCTGCAAAAGCACAAAATGTCTAAATCAATTTTCTTATTTTTTAGAAATGTAATTTAAAGTTTTGACACTATTTTTTCTCTTGTTATTTATATCCAAAATGCTTGTCAGCAATTTCTACAATTATTTTAAAGTATTTTAAATTTATATCAATGTGGTAACAGGCAACACTGCCTTTTTACCACAGTGGATTTCTTCCACCTGGATATGTCTCTTAAAATGACTATTACTTTCTCATCCTTACATTAATATTTTTCTGCATATATAATACTATCCCTTTGGTAGATTTTATGCAGCCCTTTCAATTCATGCTTTAAGTAAAGTGACCTTTAAAATACATAAGTTTCTATAATAGAAAATGCAATCTTAATAGAGAACATCTGCATAACTAAGACTTTCTAAGGACATGAGGGTCACTGTACATCATTTGTGTAAGACATTTTGAAACACGGAGATAGAAATGTGAATTAATTATATACCATTTCTTATGCTTTGCTCATGTAAACAATTAAACTAACAACTGTTCTTAAAGTATGGTAACCTGATTATCCCTCTAATTGTTACATATCCTTTGCACAATGCTATAAATTTGTATCACACACTATTTATTATTTTATATTTTACCCTTGTTTAAATAACAACCATTAAAATTAAAAGTGAAAATTATTGATGAAACAATGAAAAAGTGACAACCATACATTGTTCTTAAAGGGCTCTGGTTGTTAATTTGTTAATGTGAGGTTTAATACTTAATGAATTTTTTAGTATCAACCACTATATTTTTAAAAGTGAAAAATGTGTCAATGACCTCAGCTATAATCACTATGTATGATGCCCTCTATTTCAAAGTCAAGTTTGATATCATTTGTATTTGATATTTGTCTATATTACCCTGAAGGCAGTTACTCCAAAATTCTATAAAGTTCATTAATGCATTCACTTAGTTTTTCAAATAATAAGTTTACAAGAAGCTTTGTTTTATCGACTTCCTAGATCCAATGAGGCTACTACAGTGAGACTGAAGAAAAATACAAGGTAGGTTTTTAGCACTTAGCTTTAGTGGGTTTTGGTAATTGATATCTTGAGGTAAAGGAGGCAGAGAGAGTCTAGGATTTGTTCTCCTTTTCTGAATTGAATATCTATGTCAAAGGAACTTCCAAGCAAATGCTGACAAATTGCAATTTCACTCACAAACTCACTTCTCGCTCCCAATCAAGCTTTGAGTTTTAATCTTTTCCACCTTAGTTAAGCAGTTTTCTCTGCCAAGCATCTCCATGTGTGAGGCTGAAGTAGATTAATTTGGCCAATTTTGTCAGACTGTTTATCTTACCTTAACCCTTTTGATGTGATTTTATGACTACAAAGCCAAGAGAAGAAAGTTTTAGGAAAGAAGAACTATCAATAGAGATACATTTTATGTAAAGTAAGAAAAACTTTCATTTGGGATGGCAATTCAAAACTCTGTGAAGGTAATTTTTTTTATAAGTTTTAATGAAATTGTTATGAAGTGGAAAATGAAAAAAATACAGAAAATTATTTGAAAGCTGAAGCCCTAGTCCTGTAACATGCCATTCAAATACTCCAAAAGGTCATGATTTCCTTATCTCTTACTCATCTTTTCTCAACTCTTGATATACCAGAAATACTTATCTGCTCATAATTCTCTGCACTCAACATTCTATGATACTACCTTTGTGTTTTTTTTTTTTTTAATTAATGCTGTGCCCTTCAACTAGAATATCCTCACCTTTCTACTTGGCTGAATAACTCTGATTTATTATTTACAATACAGCTCACCGAACACCACTTCTAGGAGTTCTTCCTTGATCCTGCCAGACTGACTGCCCCATACTGTTCAAATTCATACCATCCAATTTTCTATGTTTCTCTTACCATACTGTTTTTCTAAGTATCTGTTTATGAAATCTATTTTCCTCGATTTCTCCTAGACAATGAGCAGCTTGAGGAATGGTATAATTTTTTATTTACATTCATATCCCCAGTGCCTAGCACAGTGACTTGTGATGTTGAATGGATGAATGAATGAATTATTCTAGATTCAGGGAATTGAAGGTGCTCATCTATATATCATATCATTGGGACAGGTTATGTTAAGAAAAAAATGAGTATTAAGAAATACTGTGAGAATATGGGAGAAAATATAGAAGTCACAAAACTGTATTTCTAAGTGAGTTAAATGATTAGAAGTATTAAGAATGAGCTACAAGTGAGGAAGTTTGGGAAAAGAATCATTAAGGTTTACAGTGGTGAAGTTGCAATTGATTATAAGATATTGGTGTGGCCATGAGGGAGCTTTGCTAAAGTGGAATGGAAGAGATGATCAATAGATTTAAAGTCATCAAAGAACAGTGAAGTTATGATGTTGATAAGAACATCATCAATGATGTACAAAACAATTAAGCTAATGGCAGGAGTAAGGTGAAGAAGAGAAAATTTGGGCTACTCCTCTATAAGGATAATGTCATTTAAAGATAGAGAAAGTTATTTGGGATTACCTTAGTCCATATCAAAAGTCATATGGATTTGAACTGGATGAATAAGGAAAAGATTTAAAATTTACAGCCACTTGAGCCATCTAGATAATGACAATTATTTCCCTTTTCTTGTCATAATAAAAGAACATAGGTGGCACACACACTAGAATGTCAGATAATGACTAATTAATCATGAATTGTAGATGGCATTTTTATGTCTCATAGTGTCTCTTCAGATCTCCTCTTATTTCCAGTATTCCTCCTCAAGCATGCACTGCTAGTTCTCCCTGTTCTCTGCATCAAAACTTTTTTTTTTTTCCTAAATGGATAGAAGGCCACTTAGCCCGTGAATAGGTGTTACCTAGGATTATAAATGTGGTTAGCTTCTCCCTGTCTTGGGGAACTCTCCAAGCACAACACCAAGGGACATAGTTGATGGATAACTATCACAGCTTTTCTTCCATTAGTGACAAATGCAGATGTGCCATCATTTGTTTCCTTCCAGGGTACCCAGTGGTAATGAGTCCTCTGTTTCAGGCTAAGAATATGTAGTGGAATTCTTGCCATTCTGCTTAACATAGCATCTCAGAATGATAGAAGAATTTGAGACGGTATTTGGAATCTCTCTCTCCCACATCCCTGATGTATAGAAATGAAGGGATTACAAAGAAACTAAATGATTTATTAAATTTCAGTGACAAATTTTAGAGCCAAGCCAGAGTTCTTTTCATTTTAAGAAACAGAAATGTTTAGAAAAAAAATTTTAAGCAAATTCACAAAATAGATGGCTTACGTAGACAGTTATTGTCTTTGTAATAGGATTATTTTAAATACAAAACATTCTAATCTATCCAGATTTACACTATAAAAGAATATACAAGTATTTTGTTAATTGATCCAACATAGGCATCTTCCCTTGCCTTTCTGACAAGAAATTTTAATCAAATATATAATTTTGACATATGTGTGATTAATTCAGTAGCTACATGTAGACCCATTAAAACATGGTGGTTTGTAAGAATTTCACAGAGCAAAGATCTTATGAAGATTGTGCATGTACGTTAGAGTTGAAAAAAGACAGTAAAGGGGAATAAGTAGGTTGTCCATGGATTGCCATCAGTCAGTTGGTGTGGGACTGTGTTGTGGAAAATCTGTTAAAAACAAACTTGTAAGGATTATGAAAATTTCAGAGAGATTTTTAAAAATCTGTACATAAAGAATTTACTAAAAGATAGCAAGTTTATAAATATGTTTATGCTTATTGTTACAAAATATGCTTAAATTTTAAGCATTAAAATTTGGTGACAAAATATTTCTGAGCAAAGCAACATAGTTCATTTTTCAGTAAATTTTTTTAAGTAATTTCATTTCATTATGTAAATGTTAGGTGCTCAAGAACCATGTATTTAAGTAGCAATATTTATTTTCTAAAGAAGTGAATAAAATAATTATACAGCAATTTAAATTTATTTGTATATATTCATTTGCTAGTTACCCATGTAAATACTTTAAAATGTCTTTTTGGATACAGATATTTAAAGTGAAATGTGACATTTCAAATAGAAATAAGGGAAGTGGATTTTAATCTATGCAAATGTGGTGAATAGCATGACACAAGTAAAAATAAAGTTCATGCAGTTTTCCACAAGCCTATTAACTTTATGAAAATAAGAAAAGGATGCATTTTATTATCAAGTTCTAGATTAGGGTCAATGTCATCTCTCTCTAGAAAATCAGAGTTTCCAGAGGATACTGTGGCCAACTCCCGTAGCCTTGAAATTTGCAGCATCTTTATGAAAAAAAAAGAAAAAAAAGGCATTGTAGCAGATGTGGTCTTCCCTTCAAAAACAGAGAGGGAAAATTCATATGCAGTGAAACGCCCTTGCTGCTTACAGGTTTTTCCACAATGAAAGGTGGAAAATCATTTTCATAAAACCAAAGTATTTAGGAGAAAGGCCTTAGCTAACAGAATAAGTCTAGGGCTTTAAAAATTAAAGTTCTCAGATGAACAACAACTCTAGCAGAAAAGTTTCTTGCCCCAGAAAACACAAAACTCTTACTGGGTAACACTATTTCTGAAACAGTAGAAAAGAATAGTCTCATTGCCTGACCCAGCTTTACTGTTGTCATTTTCAGAGTAAAGTCTCTACCTATAACATATACACTCTAATCCCCCTCAAAATCATCATGTTAAATCAGCTTAACTCTGATACTTTTTCAATGCTATTTTATATGTTTTGGATACATAGAGATAAATAATAATTATTTCCTTTGAGGACTTTGGACAATTTGGTGAATGGATATGATTTTAAGTAAGTCCAATAACAATGGAAAATACAGAGGGTATCAGATCTTAAAAGATTAGTAGTGGAAAACTCAAGAAGTTTTGTCACCTATCATAGCAGGTCTGCTCTTACAAACTTTTAATGAATTTTTGTTTTAATCTATATATAGCCTCATTGCTACATTCCTTGTTTTCATGCCCAACACTAGAAGAACAGTGCCCTGGCTAAGTCAAAAATATTTATTCCCAAATAGAGAGATTCTTCAAAATAAGGTAAAGGAGATTGGTCAAACTACAGTATATGATTCCAACCAGTTCTAGTTCAGACTCTTTACTGAGCCTAAGCCTTCAGATAAAGGCTTAAGGGAAATTAAAAAAATGAAGGACCATAGGCCTAATATGGAAAGTCACATAGGACAAAGAATTTTTCATATTTTTTTAATTAATTAATTAATTTATTTTTTGGGGGGGTACACTAGGTTCAATCATCCGTTTTTATACACATATCCCCATCTTCCCTCCCTTCCTTGACGGCCCCCCCCAAGCCCCCCCCCACCCTCCCCGCCCCAGTCCTCAAAGGCATCTTCCATCCTCGAGTTGGACTCCCTTTGTTATACAACAACTTCCCACTGACTATTTTACAGTTGGTAGTATATATATGTCTGTGTTACTCTCTCGCTTCGTCTCAGTTTCCCCTTCACCCCCCGCCCCCTCCCATACCTCGAGTTCTCCAGTCCATTCTCTGTATCTGCATCCTTGTTTTGGTCACTGAGTCCAACAGTACCATTTTTAGATTCCGTATATGTGAGTTAGCATACAATATTTGTCCTTCTCTTTCTGACTTACTTCACTCTGTATGACAGACTGTAGTTCTATCCACCTCATTACATATAGCTCCATCTCATCCCTTTTTAGAGCTGAGTAATATTCCATTGTATATATATGCCACATCTTCTGTATCCATTCATTTGTTGATGGGCATTTAGGTTGCTTCCATGTCCTGGCTATTGTAAAGAGTGCTGCAATAAACATTATGGTACAAGTTTCTTTTGGGATTATGGTTTTCTTTGGGTATATGCCCAGGAGTGGGATTACTGGATCATATGGTAGTTCTATTTGTAGTTTTTGAAGGAACCTCCAAATTGTTTTCCATAGTGGCTGTACCAATTTACAGTCCCACCAACAGTGCAGGAGAGTTCCTTTTTCTCCACACCCTCTCCAACATTTGTTGTTTCCAGACTTTGTGATGATGGCCATTCTGACTGGTGTGAGGCGATACCTCATTGTGGCTTTGACTTGCATTTCTCTGATGATTAGTGATGTGGAGCATCTTTTCATGTGTTTGTTGGCCATCTGTATGTCTTCTTTGGAGAAATGTCTATTTAGGTCTTCTGCCCATTTGTGGATTGGGTTATTTGCTTTTTTGGTATGAAGCTTCATGAGCTGCTTGTATATTTTGGAGGTTAATCCTTTGTCCGTTGTTTCATAGGCAATTATTTTTTCCCACTCTGAGGGTTGCCTTTTAGTCTTGTTTATGGTTTCTTTTGCTGTGCAAAAGCTTTTAAGTTTCATGAGGTCCCATTCATTTATTCTTGATTTTATTTCCATGATTCTAGGAGGTGGGTCAAAAAGGATGGTGCTTTGATGGATGTCATATAGTGTTCTGCCTATGTTTTCCTCTAGGAGTTTGATAGTGTCTGGCCTTACGTGTAGGTCTTTAATCCATTTGGAGTTTACTTTTGTGTATGGTGTTAGGAAGTGTTCTAATTTCATTCTTTTGCATGTTGCTGCCCAGTTCTCCCAGCACCACTTATGGAAGAGGCTGTCTTTTTTCCATTGCATATTCTTGCCTCCTTTGTCAAAGATAAGGTGCCCATATGTGTTTGGGCTTACTTCTGAGTTCTCTATTCTATTCCATTGATCTTCCTTTCTATTTTTGTGCCAGTACCATACTGTCTTGATCACTATGGCCTTGTAGTATAGTTTGAAGTCAGGAAGCCTGATTCCACCAACTCCATTTTTCCTTCTCAAGATTGCTTTGGCTATTCGGGGTCTTTTGCGTTTCCATACAAATCATAAGATTTCTTGCTCTAGTTCTGTGAAAAATGCCATTGGTAATTTGATCGGGATTGCATTGAATCTGTAAATTGCGTTGGGTAGTACAGACATTTTCACGATGTTGATTCTTCCAATCCAGGAACATGGTATGTCCCTCCATCTGTTTGTGCCGTCTTTGATTTCTTTCATCAATGTCTTAAAGTTTTCTGCATACAGATCTTTTGCCTCCTTAGGCAGGTTTATTCCTAGGTATTTGATTCTTTTGGTTGCAATGGTGAATGGGAGAGTTTCCTTAATTTCTCTTTCTGCTCTTCCGTTGTTAGTGTATAGGAATGCAAGGGATTTCTGTGCATTAATTTTGTATCCTGCTACTTTACTAAACTCATCAATGAGTGCTAGCAGTTTTCTGGTAGAGTCTTTAGGCTTTTCTATATATAATATCATGTCATCTGCAAAGAGTGACAATTTTACTTCTTCTTTTCCAATTTGGATTCCTTTGATTTCTTTTTCTTCTCTGATTGCTGTGGCTAAAACTTCCAAAACTATGTTGAATAATAGTGGTGAGAGTGGACACCCTTGTTTTGTTCCTGTTTTTGGGGGGAATTCTTCCAGTTTTTCTCCATTGAGAACAATGTTGGCTTTTGGTTTTGCATATATGGCTTTTATTATGTTGAGGTAATTTCCTTCTATGCCCATTTTCTGGAGAGCTTTTATCATAAATTGATGTTGAACTTTGTCAAAAGCTTTTTCTGCATCTATTGAAATGATCATATGGTTTTTATCCTTCAATTTGTTGATATGATGTATCACATTGATTGATTTGCATATATTGAAGAATCCTTGCATCCCAGGGATAAACCCCACTTGATGATGGTGTATGATTTTTTTAATGCGCTGTTGCAGTCTGTTAGCTAGTATTTTGTTGAGGATTTTTGCATCTATATTCATCAGTGATATTGGTCTATAGTTTTCTTTTTTTGTGACATCTTTGCCTGGTTTTGGTATCAGGGTGATGGTAGCCTCGTAGAATGAGTTTGGGAGTGCTCCGCCTTCTGCAATATTTTGGAAGAGTTTGAGAAGGATAGGTGTTAACTCTTCTCGAAATGTTTGATAGAATTCGCCTGTGAACCCATCTGGTCCTGGGCTTTTGTGTGTTGGGAGATTTTTAATCACTGCCTCAATTTCCGTACTTGTGATTGGTCTGTTCATGGTTTCTATTTCTTCCTGGTTCAGTCTTGGAAGATTGTATTTTTCTAAGAATGTATCCATTTCTTCCAGGTTATCCAATTGATTGGCATATAGTTGCTTGTAGTAGTCTCTCATGATCTTTTGTATTTCTGAGGTGTCCGTTGTGACTTCTCCTTTTTCATTTCTAATTCTGTTGATTTGCATCTTCTCCCTTTTTTTATTGATGAGTCTGGCTAATGGTTTATCAATTTTGTTAATCTTCTCAAAGAACCAGCTTTTAGTTTTATTTACTTTTCTTATGGTTTCTTTCCTTTCTTTTTCATTTATTTCTGCTCTGATCTTTATGATTTCTTTTCTTCTGCTCACTTTAGGGTTTCTTTGTTCTTCTTTCTCTAGTTGTTTTAGGTGTAAGGTTAGGTTGTTTATTCGATCATTTTCTTGTTTCTTAAGGTAGGACTGTATTGCTATAAACTTCCCCCTTAGAACTGCTTTTGCTGCATCCCATAGGTTTTGGGTTGTTGTGTTTTCGTTGTCATTTGTTTCAGATATTTTTTGATTTCCTCTTTGATTTCTGTAGTGATTCCTTGGTTGTTTAAGAGTGAATTGTTTAGCCTCCATGTGTTTGTATTTTTTGCAGTTTTTTTCCTGTAATTGATATCTAGTCTCATGGCGTTGTGGTCTGAGAAGAGCTTGATATGATTTCAATTTTCTTGAATTTGCTGAGGTTTGATTTGTGACCCAAGATGTGATCTATCCTGGAAAATGTTCCGTGTGCGCTTGAGAAGAACGTGTATTCTGTCGTTTTTGGATGGAATGTCCTATAAATATCAATTAAGTCAAGATGGTCTAATGTGTCATTTAAAGCTTGTGTGTCTTTATTTATTTTCTGTTTGGATGATCTGTCCATTGATGTAAGTGGGGTGTTCAAGTCTCCCACTATTATTGTGTTCCTGTCGATGTCTCCTTTTATAGCTGTTAGTATTTGCCTTATGTATTGAGGTGCTCCTATATTGGGGGCATAGATATTTACCATTGTGATATGTTCTTCTTGAATGGATCCCTTGATCATTATGTAGTGTCCTTCCTTGTCTCTTTTAATAGTCTTTACTTTCAAGTCTAATTTGTCTGATATGAGTATTGCTACTCCAGCTTTCTTTTGACTTCCATTTGCATGGAATATCTTTTTCCATCCCTTCACTTTCAGTCTATATGTATCCCTTGGTCTGAAGTGGGTTTCTTGTAGGCAGCATATAGAAGGGTCTTGTTTTTGTATCCATTCAGCCAGTCTGTGTCTTTTGGTTGGAGCATTTAATCCATTTACATGTAAGGTGATTATTGACATGTGTGTTCCAATGACCATTTTCTTAATTGTTTTGAGTTTGCATTTGTAGGTGTTTTCCTTTTCTTGTGTTTCCTACTTAGAGAAGTTCCTTTAGCACTTGTTGTAAGGCTGGTTTGGTGGTGCTGAATTCTCTTCACTTTTGCTTGTCTGGAAAGCTTTTGATTTCTCCCTCAAATCTGAATGAGATTCTTGCTGGGTAGAGTATTCTTGGCTGTAGGTTTCTCTCTTTCAGGACTTTCAGTATATCCTGCCATTCCCTTCTGGCCTGCAGAGTTTCTGTGGAAAGGTCAGCTGTTATCCTGATGGGTTTTCCCTTATATGTTGTTTGTTGCTTTTCTCTTGCTGCTTTTAATATTTTTTCTTTGTGTTTAGTTGTCGTTAGTTTGATTAATATGTGTCTTGGTGTATTTCTCCTTGGGTTTATTCTGTATGGGACTCTCTGTGCTTCTTGGACTTGGTTCATTATTTCCTTTCCCATGTTGGGGAAGTTTTCCACTAGAACCTCTTCAAATATTTTCTCAGACCCTTTCTTGTTTTCTTCTTCTTCTGGGATGCCTATAATTCGAATGTTGGTACGCTTAATGTTATCAGTGAGGTCTCTGAGACTGTCTTCTAATCTTTTTATTATTTTTTCTTTTTCCTGCTCCGTGGCAGTTATTTCCCCCATTCTATCTTCCAACTCACTTATTCGTTCTTCTGCCTCAGTCATGCTGCTGGTTATAGCATCTAGAGTATTTTTAATTTCAGTTATTTTGTTATCCATTGCTGTTTGTTTTTCTGAGTTCTTATGAAGTGTTTCTTGTACTTTCTCTATTTTGTTATCGAGATTTTGTATCATTTTTACTATCATTACTCTAAATTCCTTTGCAGGCATTTTTCCTATTTCCTCCTCATTTATTTGGTCTTGTGGGTTTTTTTCTTGCTCCTTTGCCTGCATGGTGTTTCTTTGTTTCCTCATGGTTGTCCAAACTTTTGGGGTTGCTTGTACTTGGGTTTTTTTGCATTATTCTGTGACCAGCAGAGGTTCCTTTATTGTTCGTCTGTAAGCATCGGTGTGTGGGGAGGGAGAGGGTACAACAGTGGCTCCTTCTCCTGGGAGGGAGTGAGCAGTGGCGCACTGATGTCTCAGTCAGGCTTGGAGGTGCCTGTTGCAGAGGGTGCCGGTGGCTCAGGCGTAAACAGAAAGTCTTAGAGTTGGGCCTCTCTCGGGGGTTTTTTTCTTTTCTTTTTTTTTTTTTTTTTTTTTTTCCTCTTGGCAGCCTCCCTGCTGCTGGTGTTGCAAGGGGTTTTAATCGAGCCCCACCCAAGTGCCTGAGGGTACTTGTTATCCCTGAGCGCCTTAGGTGGCCTGCAGGGCGTCTCTCCACTGCCTGTTGCAGAGGCGCGGAAAGAGAGAGAGAGGCTATGCGCGTGGCTCCTCCCAGCCGCCAGTGAGCCTGCAGCCTCCAGCCGCCATCATGGCCGGGCAGCTCTCAGGAACGGGCACTCCTCTCCGCAGGCCTCCTCCCTCCTGTTCTCTCGGTCCATCACCCTACCGGCAACAATGTTTCCCACACTGAACCAGCTCTCCTGCTCCCACACTCCTGCTCCTGGACCCTCCGTTCAGCCGTGGATTGATGTCTTGGTCCGGGAACGCTGAGCTGCGCTGCGGACCCTCCGAATGTTTCTCACTCCCTCCCATCTGCCACAGCTCCACCGCTTCACCCTCTTTGAGCCCTCGTAGATGCCTCCCTACCGGCTATGTCGGGCTCCCCTCAGTCCCATCCGGTGTCCGAGGCCGTCTGCTGGTGTTCAGCTGGTTCTCTGTGAGAATTACTGCGTCCTTCCGTGTATTCCCAATGCATCTGTGGGGAGGGATGCACTCCACGTCTCTCTACTTCGCCGCCATCTTTTCCTCTCAAGAATTTTTCATATTGATTTGCTTTGATTTTCTGCTGCAGGTCACAAGTACATCATCATATAATCATCTAGTTTCCTGAAATAAAGAATAATCTTTCTACTTAATCATTTTATTCACTAGTTGGTGCTTTTAGCTTCTATACCTAGAAATTTTTTTTACATTTTTTATTGGTGTATAGTTGATTTACAATGTTGTGTTAATTTCAGGTGTACAGCAAAGTGAATCAGTTATACATATACATATATCCCCTCTCTCTCTCTTTTTTTTTTTTTTTTTTTTTTTAGGTTGTTTTCCCATCTAGGTTGTTACAGAATATTGAGTAGAGTTCCCTGTGCTATACAGCAGGATCTTACTATTATCTATTTTATATATAGCATTGTGTATATGTCAGTCCCAATCTCCCAATTTATCACTCCCATCCCACATTCCCTGGTGACCATAAGTTTGTTATGTCTATGACTCTACTTCTGCTTTGTAAATAAGTTCATTTGTACCCTTCTTTTTATATGATACATATAAGCAATACAATATGATATTTTTATTTCTGTGTCTGATTTACTTCATTCAGTACAACAATCTCTAGAACTTTTATGGCCAATTATTTTTCTTAAGCCTCCACTCACTTTCTGTTTGAAATGTCACTAATTTTCTACAAAAGAATGTAGGTAAAATTAGTTAATAGTTTTCTCCACCCTCTATTCGAACAAACCATATTCCACTTGTATCATCTCACATGATTCAATTCAAGCTTTTAACAAATATTTACTGAATAACTCATTTAAGTGCATTTGACAATTCTATCCACACTCATCTTTCCTATTTCTATTATTTTGATCTACTATTTTAACCCCACAATCATATTTGAATCTTTCTTCAATCTTTCACAGCCTGTAGTTTCCATAATGTTCTTTTTGTTTGTTTGTTTGCTTGTTTAAGTTGATTTCTATTGGAGTATAGTTGATTTACAATGTTGTGTTATTTTCTGCTGGCCAGCAAAGTGAAACAGTTATGCACACACATATATCCACTCTTTTTTAGATTCTTTTCCATACAGGCCATTACAGAGTATTGAGTAGTGTACCCTGTGCTATACAGTAGGTCCTTATAGGTCATCTATTTTATATATAGTGCTGTGCATGTCAATCCCAATCTCCCAATTTATCCCTCCCCCCCTTACCTCTGGTAATCATAAGTTTGTTTCCCACTTCTGTAACTCTAATTCTTTGTAGATAAGTTCATTTGTAAATTCCACATATAAGCAATATCATAACTTGTTTTTCTCTGTCTGACTTACTTCACTCAGTATGACAGTCTCTAGGCCCATCCATGTCTTTTTGGAGAATTCCAAACTACTATGTGTTTTTGCCTGACAATAAGGACAACTTTCTTTTCTATACATTGCATGTTCTCTTTTGTTACTTTATATATAACTAGCAATTTATTTTTCCCTAGAAATATTTAATTATATTCTTGCAGCAAAATCTGTAGCCTCAACTGCATTATTTTATCAGTTTCTGAAAGCTTATTAGGACCGCCATATTACATAGTTCCAGGTGGAATTATGCCCAAAGGAATTGTGCAAAGTTGCAGTGTTCGTATTCATAGTAAATCTTTTCCTTGAGATTTCTTTTATTTTGGGTCTTTTTGAATCTTCTTATTTTTCATTTTTGGTAACTATTCAAGTTTTACACAGTCCACTTAAAAATTTTATTGACTTTTTTTATAGCCGTATTAGGTTTGTAGCAAAATTAAAAAGAAGGTACAGAGATTAACCACATAACTCCTGCTCCACATGTACAGCCTTTCCCATTATTAATATCCCCAACCAGAGTGGTGCATTTGCCACAATTAATGAACATACATGGACATATCATAAACATCCAGTGTTCATAGTTTACATGATAGTAAACTCTTGCTGTTGTACATTCTATAAGGTTGGACAAATACAATGACTTGTATCCACAATCATGGTTTCACATAGACCATTTTCCCTGCCCTAAAAATCTTCTGTGATCCTCCTATTTATCACTCACCCACACTCAACCTCTGGCAATTACTGATCTTCTAACTGTCGCCATACTTTTGCCTTTTCAGTATGTCATATAGTTAAAACTATACAGTATGTAGCCTTTTGAAATTGGCTTCTTTCACTTAGTAAATTTATTTAACTTTCTACCATATCTTTTCATGGTTTAACAGCTCATTTGTTTTTAGCACTAAATAATATTACATTGTCTGGATGTACCACAGTTTATCCATTCACCTATTGAAAGACATCTCGGTTGCTTCCAAGTTTTTGGCAATTAGGAACAAAACTGCTATCATATGGAGGTTATTTTATGGAAAAGTTTTCAACTCCTTTCAGTAAATACCAAGGAATATGATTATTGGGTTGTATGGCAAGAATATGTTTAGTTTTATAAGAAACCACCTGACACAAACAGATAAAGAGACATACTATGTTCTTGAATTGGATGACTCAACATTATGAAAATGACTATACTACTCAAAACAATCTACAGATTCAAGGCAATCATTATCAAATTACCAATGGCATTTTTTACAGAACTAGGAGAAAAAAATCCTAAAATTTGTGTGGAGACACAAAAGATCCCTAATAGACAAAGCAATTGTGAGGCAAAAACAAGCAAACAAACAAAAAACAGAGCTGGATAAATCAGACTCCCTGACTTCAGACCATACTACAAAGCTACAGTAATCAAGACAGCATGGTACTGGCACAAAGACAGAAGTACAGATCAATGGAAGAGGACAGAAAGCCCAGAGATAAACTATGGCTGACTAATCTATGACAAAGGAGGCAAAAATATACAATGAAGAAAAGACAGCCTCTTCAATAGTGATGTTGGGAAAACTGGACAGCTACATATAAAAGAATGAAATTAGAACACTCCCCAACACCATGCACAAAAATAAACTCAAAATGGATTAAAGACCTAAATGGAAGTCCAGACACTATAAAACTCTTAGAGAAAAACATAGGAAGAACACTCTTTGTCATCAATCACAGCAAGATCTTTTTTGACCCACCTTCTAGAGTAATAGAAATAAAAACATAAGTGAAACCTAATGAAACTTCAAAGCTTTTGCACAGCAAAGGAAACTATAAATAAGACAAAAAGACAACTTTCAGAATGGGAGAAAATATTTGCAAATGAATCATCAGACAAAGGATTAATCTCCAAAATATATAAACAGTTCATGCATCTCAATATCAAAAATACAAATAACCCAATCAAAAAGTGGGTGGAAGACCTAAATAGGCATTTCTCCAAAGAGAACATACAGATGGTCAAGAGGCATATGAAAACCTGCTCCACATCACTAATTATTAGAGAAATGTAAATCAAAACTTCAATGAGGTATCACCTCATACCAGTTAGAATGGGCATCATCAGAAAATCTACAAACAATAAATGCTAGAGAGGGTGTGGAGAAAAAGGAACCCTCTTGCACTTTTGGTAGGAATGTAAGGCTATACAGCCATTATGGAGAACAGTATGGAGGGTCCTTAAAAAACCTAAAAATAGTATCACCTTATGACCCAGAAATCCCACTACTGGGCATATACCAGAAAAAAGCATAATTCAAAAAGACATATGCACCCCAATGTTCATTGCAACACTATTTACAATAGCCAGGTCATGGAAGCAACCTAAATGTCCATCAACAGATGAATGGATAAAGAAGATGTGGTACATATACACAATGGAATATTATTCAGCCATAAAAAGGAATAAAATTGGGACATTTGTAGAGACATGGATGGACCTAGAGACTGTCATACAGAGTGAAGTAAGTCAGAAAGAGAAAAACAAATATTGTATAGTAACACATATATGTGGAATCTAGAAAAATGGTACAGATCAACATGCTTACAAGGTAGAAATAAGAGACACAAATGTAGAGAACAAACATATGGACACCAAGGAGGAAAGTGGGGTTGGTGGTGGTGGGATGAATTGGGAGATTGGGGTTGCCTTATATACATTACTAATAAGAAAAAAAATAAAATTGTACACTTTAAATATATGCAGCTTATTGTATGCCAATTATATCTCAATAAAAGTTCTAAAAGTTGAAAAAAAAGAAAAAGAAACCACAAAACTATCTTCCAAAGTGTCTGTAGCACTTTGTATTCTCATTATAAATGAATGAGAGGTCCTTCTGTTCCCATATTTGCCATCATTTGCTGTTTTCCTTGCTTTAGATTTTGGCTATTTTAATATGTGTGTAGTAGTATCTCATTATTGTTTTAATTTTTACTCCTCTGATGGTATATGTTATGGAGCATTATTCATATGCTTATCTGCCATCTCTGTAGATAATAGGGAGTAAAATGGTGATTGACAGGGGCTGGGGGTAGAGAAAATGGAGAAATATCAGTCAAAGTGTAAAAACATCCAGCCATAAAATGAATAAATTCTGGGGATCCAATATATAGCATGGTGACTATAATTAACAATGCTATATCATATACTTGGAAGTTATTAAAAGAGTGGATCTTAAATATTATGGCCACACACACCAAAAAATGTTAATTATGTGAGGGGATGGAGGTTTTAGCTTACCATATTGTGATAATCATTTCATAATGTATACATGTATCAAATCATCATGTTGTACACCATAAAACTGTATATATGTCAATAACATTTCAATAAAACTGGGAGAAAAGGTGTCAGATGTCTTTAGCCATCAGGAAAATGTAAGTGAAAACCAAAATGAATCATCTAACACACTTACCAGAATGACTAAAATAAAAAGCTTATAACTCCAAAAGCTGCCAAAGTAGAGAAAATTGATCACTTGTACATTGTTGATCACTTGTACATTGTTGTTGAGAATGTAAAATGGTACAGCTCTTCCAGAAGATAGCTTGTGAGGTTTTTTTAAAACAAAAATAATCTTAACATAAGACCCAGTAATTGCACTCTTGGGCATTTATCCCAGAGAAATGAATCTTATATTTATGCAGAACTTGTACACAAATGTTCTCGTATGTAATAACCAAAAAATGGAAACAATCCAGTGTCCTTCTATGGGTGAGTGATTTTATAAAGTGTAGTTTATCTAGACCATGAAATACTACTTAGCAATTAAAAAAAAAAAAAAAAACTGTAGCATATGCCCTGAAAAGTTGTTTTTTCTTTTTGTAATGCATGTGCCTGACATCAGCTTTGATTGTTGAGACATCCACTTCAAAGAGGCATCTATTTCAAATAGATCTATCATGAAAACACACATTTCCAGTCACATGACTAAAGAGCCAGAATGTCCCTCCCCCACACCCCCAGCCCAGGCTCCTATATTTTAGATAACTGACAACTTGGGGTACCTGTTTTTCTTACCCCACACTTTAAATTCATGATCTTATGTTTTAAATTTGCCAGTAAAAAGTGAACTTGTGAAACCCTAGGCCCCTATCTCACACTCAATAAAAGCAAAATACCATGGGAGGTGATTCAAGATGGAGCTGTAGGAAGATCCTGAACTCACTTCCACCCATGGACACACCAGATCTATAGCTCCATAAGAAACAACTCTATTTGCAAAAGACCTGAGAACTAGTGAACAGTCACTTCACAAGAAAGGATAAAGAGGCCACATCAAATGGTGGGAGAGGTAGAGACATGGTTTCTCCAAAAAATCTACTCCTGGTGCAGTGACCCACAGTTGGGATGGGGATCATAAAAACAGAACTTTTCCCTCAGGAGCAAAGGGTTTGAGCACCACATCAGGTGCCCCAATCTTTGAGACATGGATGAAAGAGACAAGCTCCCAAAAAAACTGACTTCAAAAACTAATGGGGATATGTTCACGCTACTCAAAAGGCTGTAGAAAAACTGAGATACTGCTCATAAAGGGCCTATGCATAACCTCATTCACCCTGAGACCCAGCATGAACACAACAATTTGAAAAGCATCTAGACGTTTTGTGAAGGAGAGTCACTTGCTAATCTTAAAGCATCTGCCAGAGGGGCAGGCATCTGTTGAGTCTCTCTCAGAGGATGGAGGCACTGGTGGGTGACATTTTTGCATTCACTTTCTACATTACTAGCACCAGCACCTGCAAGTGCTGTTTTTGCACTCTCCCTTTACCTTATTAGACCTGCTTGCCCTGCTCCTGAACTTTCCCACAGCCATGTCCTGCCAAACCTGGTGAGTTGTCTCAGCCCAGCCTGGTGTTCCCCAATGACATTGCCTCACCAAAGCTGGTGGGAACACAGTTCATACAGGGGATGCACCTTGAACACCTGGCTCTGGTGGTCAGGGGACTTGTGTTTCTGGGCCCCATGAGACTAAAACAATCAGAGAGACAGTCCTTGGCAGGGCACCATCCCCAGGGCACAGCTCAGATAGCAGACTGAAACACATATCCAGTCTTCCTGTGACCAGAGCTTCAAGGATGAGAGGGGAGCTGTTTCACCTAATACATAGAAATGAAACAAAGGAATCAAGCAAAATGAGGAAACAAAGGAATATATCCTAAATAAACAAACAAAAAATAAGAGAAAGCCTCAGGGGGGAAAAAAACTAAATGAAACAAAGATAACTAATTTACCTGATAAAGAATTCTAAGTAAGTGTCATAAAGATGCTCAGTCTCAGAAGAATTGAGGAACACAGAGAGAACTTCAACAAAAGGATAGAAAAATATACGGAAGTACCAAACATATTTTACCAAGCTGAAGAATACAATAATTAAACTAAAAATTACACTAGAGGGATTCAACAATACTAGATAAAGCAGAAGAAAGGATCAGTGAACTGAAAGACAAGCAGAGGAACTCAACCAAATAGTGCAGCAAAAGGAAAAGAAATAATAATTTAAGGTGAATATTGCTTAAAGGACCCATGGGACAACATCAAGCAGAACAATATTCATATTATAGGGGTTTCAGAAAAAGAAGAGACAGAAAAGGGAACAGAAAATCTACTTAAAGAAATAGTGATTGAAAATGTTCCTAACCTTGGGAAGGAAACATACATCCAGATCCAAAATGCCCATAGTGTTCTAAATAAGATAAACCCAAATTGATCCTTGCCAATACACATCAAAACTAAAATATCAAAAGATAAAGATAATGTTTAAAAACAGCAAGAAGAAAACAACATATAAAGGAACCCTCAGATGACTATGAGAAGATTTTTCAGCAGAAATGTTTCAGGCCAGAGGGAGTGGCAAGATTTATTCAGAGTACTAAAGGAAAAAAATTTCATCCAAGAATGCTCTATACAGTGAACTTATCACTCAGAAGTGAAGATAGAGTTTCTCAGACAAGCAAAAACTAAATGAGTTCACTACCACTAAACTGGTCTTACATGAAAAGTTATAGGGACTTCTTTAATTAAAAAAAAAAGCATATGAAAGAAAAAATTTTCACTGGTAGAGGTAAATATATAGTAGATAGAGTAGACGAATCACTTATAAAGCTAGTAAGAAAGTTAAAAGACAAAAGTAGAAAACAATAACTATAACCAAAATAACTAGTTAAGGGATATACACACACAAAGATGCAAAATGTGAAATCAAAAACAAAATTTGGGAGGAAGGAGTAAAATTATAGAGCTTTAGAATGTGTTTAAATGTAAGTTCATAACAAAATAGACTGGTGTGTGTGCATATACACACATACACACACACACAAACACATACCTATAGGCTGATATATGTGACCCTCATAGTAACCACAAAGCAATAACCTAAATACACAAAAATAATGAGAATGGAATTTCAACATAACACTAAAGAAAGTCACCAAACCATAAGAGGACAGAGAAGAAAAGAGAAATTACAAAGCAGCCAGAAAACAATTAACAAAATGGCAATAAGTACATAAGTACATTAAGAACATAAGTACATAATTTCCATAATTATTTTAAATGTAAGTAGACTAAACTTTTCAATCAAAAGACACAAAGTGACTGAATGGATTAGAAACAACCACAACAACATGTATCTATAAGCTACCAAAAGGAAACCCACTTCAGATATAAGGACACACACAGACTGAAAGTGAAGGGCTTGAAAAAGATGTTTCCACCAGATAGAAACAAAAACTGTGGTAGCAATATTTATATCAGAAAAAAATAGAGGGTAGGAGGGAGGCTTAAAAGGGAGGGGATATGGGAATATATGCATAAATATAGCCAATTCACTTTGTTATACATCAGAAACTAACATAACATTGTAAAGCAATTATACTCCAGTAAAGATGTATGAAAAAATAGACTTTAAAACAAATACTGTAATAAAGACAGAACCTTCAAGATGGCAGAGGACTAAGACATGGAGCTCACCTACCCACAGATACATTAAAAATACATCCATATGTGGAACAACTCCCACAGAACATCTACTGAATGCTAGGAGACCTCAGACTTCCAAATAGGCAAGAAAATCTCCATGTAATTGGGTAGAGGAAAAGAAAAGAAAAAAAAAAGAGAGAGAGAGAGAGAAAGAAAGAGAAAGACAAAGGAAGCAGGACAGGATCTGTGCCTCTGGGAGGGAGCTGTGATGGAGGAAAAGTTTCCAAACACTAAGAAGCCCCCTCACTAGCAGAGACTGGGGTGGGGGGGGGGAGCTTTGGAGCCTCAGAGGAGAGTGCAGCAACAGGTTTGCAGAGGGCAAAGCAGAGAGAGTTCCACAAAGAGAGTTGGTGCCAACTGGCATTCCCCAGCCTGAGATACTTATCTGCTTGCCTGATGGGGCAGGTGGGGGCAGGGTGCTGAGGCTCTGGCTTCAGAGGTAAGACCCCAGGAAGAGGACTGGGATTGGCTGCTTGAAGACACCCTGAGGAGTTTAAAGCATCACAGCTGATGAAGTCCAGGAAGAAGCCTGTGCCCCCCAGAGAAGCAATGGACCATTGTTGGGGTGTGTGTGAGGAAAGGGGTGGGCCTGCCATAGAAACTTCTTTCTCTGTGCACTCACAGGCAGCAGGGCACCACCTACACAAGCTCCAGGGGTGGGTGTGAGCCAAAGCTGCTATCTCAGACCCCAGAAGCAGGCAGAGACCACTACTGCTGGCACTGCTGTCACCTGAGGCCCTGTGAGAAAGCGCAGGTCACTGCCTACCTTCCTGGGAGTGCAGCCTGCCACTGGTAAAGGTCCCATGATCGAGGCCAACTTCCTTGGGAGAGCACATGGGGCTCCCCAGGCTGTTGCAACTTCTTGCCAACCCCTGCCATTACAGGCACTCCCTGCACTTCCCAATAGTGGCTGGCATATATGTCCCTCTCCTCAGCCAGATTATGTGTGGCCTAATTAGCTGATACTTTTGCCCCCTCTCACCTAGGTGGGGAAGAGACACCTGAGGGTGGCCCACATGCAGAGGTGGGGCCAAAACCAAAGCTAAGCCCCAGGGGCTCTGCAACCAAATAAGAGGAATGGAAATATATCTATGCAGCTGCAGAAGCAGCAGGTTAAATCCCCATAATCAGCTAGGTAAAGCTGCATCTGTGGAATATCTGAATTGACAGTGTTCCCACAATTAAAGTGGTCTAGCTTTAATAACTGAACTTTAGGGACAACTACATGTGGGAATTGGGCCAGGTCAGAGTCTGAGCCAGCCCCACAGGACCCACAGCAGGCCAAGACCTACCTAGAGGTATTTGAAAACCTCCTAGGGAGGCAGGGATTGGCTGTGGCTCATTGTGAGGGCAAAGACAATGAGAGCTGAGGCTCCAGGAAAATATTGTTATTATCACTATTATTTCTTTTTGTTTCATTTTGTTCTCTTGTTGTTCTTTTCTCCTTATTGTTTTAATATTTATTTATTTTTTCTTGTTTATGCTTTTCTTTTTTATATATTTTTATTTCATTTTTTATATTTTTATTTTACTTTTTCATTATATTGTTTTTTCCTTATTTTTTCTTTTGCTTTGTTTTTACCTCATTTTATGTATATTTTACATTTTTCAACTTTTCTGTTGTTTTGTGGGTTTCCTTTTGTTTTCTTCTTTCTTTTGCTTTGTTTTTATCCATGTTTTTTTTCGTTTTTTTTTTTGTATTTGTTTTATGCTTTCTTTTCCTTTTATTTAGTTTGCTTTCTGCTCTTCATTTTTTTTGTTTTGTTTTTGTTTTTGTTAGTTTAGTTTTTATTGTTTGTTTTCATTTTAGGGTTTTCTTATTTGTTACATGGCTCTCTTCTTTTTTTGTTTTCTTTTTTTTTTCTTTCTTCTTGTGTGTGTGTGTTTGTCTGTTTTGTTTTGCTTTTACCATTTGTGTTGGGGTTTTTTTGCCTGTTCATTTTCATCTTCTTTTCTTTCTTTCTTTTTTTTTTTTTTTTATGTTTCTTCCATGCTCTGTGGCTAGGAGAGTCTTGGTTCTCCAGCCAGGGGTCCAGGCTGAGCATCAGAGGTGGAAGAGCCAAGTCCAAGAAACTGGACTGCTATAGAACTCCTGGCCCCAGGGAACATTAATCTGTGAGAGATCTCCCAGTGGTCTCCATCTCAACACCAATACCCAGCTCCACCCAATGGCCAGCATGCTCCAGTGCTCTACTGGACAGCTAATGCCAAACAACTAGCAAGAGAGGAACACAAGCCCACCCATTAGCAAACAGGCTGCTGAAAGTCATACCAATGTCACAGACAGTCCAAAACCCACTACATAGTGTGGCCCTGCCCATCACAGGGACAAGATCCAGCTCCACCAACAAGAATGCAGTATCCCCTCCCCCATCAGAAAGCCTACACAAGCCTCTGGACCAACCTCACCCACTGGGGGCAGATACCAGAAGCAAGAGGAGCTATGACACTGCAGGTGAAGAAAGGAGACCCCAAACACATTAAGTTAAACAAAATGAGAAGAAAGAAATATTTTGCAGATGAAGGAGCAAGTTAAAGACCCACAAGACCAAATAAATGAGGAGGAAACAGGCAATCTATGTGAAAAAGAATTCAGAGTAATGACAGTAAAGATGATCCAAAATATCAGAAATTGAATGTAGAAAATACAAGAAATGTTTAACAAGGACCTAGAAGAATGAAAGAACAATCAAACAGCAATGAACAACACAATAACTAAACTTAAAAATATTCTAGAAGGAATCAATAGCAGAATAACTGAGGTAGAGAAAGGATAAATAAACTGGGAGATAGAATGGTGGAAATAAATTCCATGGAGCAAAATAAAGAATGAAAAATACTGAGGACAGTCTCAGAGACCTCTGAGACAAGATTAAATGCACCAACATTTGAATTACAGGGGTCCCAGAAGAAGAAGAGAAAGAGAAAGTGTCTAAGAAAATATTTGAACAGATTATAGTCAAAAAATTCCCAAACATGGGAAAGGAAATAATCAAGTCCACAAAGCACAGAGAGTCCCATACAGAATAATCCCAAGGAGAAACACATGGAGACACATATTAATCACATTTAAAAAATAGAGAAAAACTATTAAAAGCAGCAGGAGAAAAGCAAAAAATAACATACAAAGGAATCCCCATAAGGTTAACAGCTGATTTTTCAGCAGAAACTCAGCAGGCCAGAAGGGAGTGGAAGGATATATTTAAATCGATGAAAGAGAAAAACCTACAACAAAGATTACACTACTCAGACAAGATTTCATTCAGATTTGATGGAGAAATCAAAAGCTTTACAGACAAGCAAAATGTAAGAGAATTCAGCACCACCAAACCAGCTCTACAACAAATGCTAAAGGAACTTCTCTAAGCAGGAAACACAGAGAAGAAAAAGACCTACAAATACAAACCCAAAACCATTAAGAAAATGGTAATAGGAAAAGACATATGGATAACTACCCTAAATATAAATGGATTAAATGCTCCAACCAAAAGACAGAGACTGGCTAAACAGATAGAAAAAAGACCCATATATATGCTGTCTACAAGAAACCCACTTCAGATCTAGGGATTTGTACAGATTGAAAGTGAGGGGATCAAAAAATATATTCCATGAAAATGGAAATCAAAGGACAGCTGTAGTAGCAATACTCATATCAGATAAAATAGACTTTAAAATAAAGAGTGCTACAAGAGACAAGGAAGGACACTACATAATGATCAAGGGCTCAATCCAAGAATAAGATATGACAATTATAAATATATATGCTCCCAATAAAGAAGCACCTCAATAATAAGGCAAATGTTAACACCTATAAAAGAGGAAATCGACAGTAACACAATAATAGTGGGGACTTTCACACACCACTTACACCAATGGACAGATTATCTAAACAGAAAATTAGTAAGAAAACACAGGCTCTAAATTACACAATACACCACATAGATTTGATATTTACAAGGCCTTCCATCTGAAAAAGACAGATAATGGAACATTCTCCAGGACAGAGCACATCTTGGGTCCCAAATCAAGCCTTGGTACATTTAAGAAATTTGAAATTGTATCTTTTCTGACCACAACTTTATGAGATTAGAAAAAAAATTACAGGAAAAAAAAAACATAAAAGACACAAACACATGGAGGCTAAACAATATGCTACTAAATAACCAAGAGATGATTGAAGAAATCAAAGAGGAAATGAAAAAAATACCCAGATAAAAATGACAATGAAAACATGATGGTCCAAAACCTATGAGATGCAGCAAGAGCAGCTCTAAGAGGGAAGTTTATATCAATACAATCCTACCTCAAGAAATAAGAAAAATCCCAAATAAACAATCTAACCTTACACCTAAAGAAACTAGAGAAAGAAGAACAAACAAAATTCAAAGTCAGTAGAAGGAAAGAAAACATAAAGATCAGAGCAGAAATAAATGAAATAGAAACAAAAGAAAGTATAGCAAAGATCAGTAAAACTAAAATCTGGTTCTTTTAGAAGATAAACAAAGGTGACAAACCTTTAGCCAGACTCATCAAGAAAAAGAGGGAGAGGACTCAAGTCAAAAAGATTAGAAATGAAAAAGAAGAAGTTACAACAGACACTGCAGAACACAAAGCATCATAAGAGACTAATACAAGCAAGTACATGCCAATAAAATGGACAACCTGGAAGAAATGGACAAGTTTTTAGGAAGGTATAACCTTCCAAGATTGAACCAGGAAAAAATAAACAGAACAATCACATGTAATGAAATTGAACCTTGACTAAAAATCTTGCTACAAATAAAAGTCCAGGACCAGATGGCTTCAAAGGTGAATTCTATCAAACATTTAGAGAAGAGTTAACACCCAACCTTCTCAAACGCTTCCAAAAAAATTGCAGAGGAAGGAACACACCCAAGATCATTCTACAGGGCCACCATCACCCTGATACCAAAACCTGAGAAAGATATCACAAAAAAAGAAAACTATATCCCAATATCACTAATAAATATAGAAGCAAAAATCCTTAACAAAATACTAGCAAACAGAATCCAACAACACATTAAAATGATCATAGAACATGATCAAGTGGGACCTATCCCAGGGATGCAAGGTTTCTTCAACATACACAAAATCAATGAGATATACTATATTAATAAATTAAAGAATAAAAACCATATGATCATTTCAATAGATCCAAAAAAGCTTTTGACAAAATTAAACACCCACCTGTGATAAAAAACTCTCCAGAAAGTGGCATAGAGGGATACTGCCTCAACATAATAAAGGTCATATACAACAAACCTACAGCAAACATCATTCTCAAGGTGAAAAACCAAAATTTCCTCTAAAATCAGGAGCAAGATGAGGATGTCCTCTCTCATCACTATTATTCAACATAGTTTTGGAAGTTCTAGCCATGACAATCAGAGAAGAAAAATAAATAAAAGGAATCCAAACTGGAAAATAAAACTGTCACTGTTTGCAGATGACATATTATACATAGAAAATCCTAAAGATGCCACCAGAAAAAAATGCTAGAAATAATGAATTTGGTAAAGTTTCAGGATACAAAATTAATGTACAGAAATCTCTTGCATTCCTATACACTAACAGCAAAAGATCAGAAAGAGAAATTAAGGAAACAAACCCATTCACCATTGCAACAAAAAGAATAAAATATCTAGGAATAAACCTACTTAAGGAGGGAAAGAACTGTACTCAGAAAACTTCAAGATACTGAGGAGAGAAATAAAAAATGACATAAACTGATGGAGAGATATACTATATTCTTAGACTGGAAGAATTAATATTGTGAAAATGACTATAATACACAATGCCATCTACAAACTCACTGCAATCGCTAACAATTTACCATTGGCATTTTTCAAAAAACTAGAACAAAAACTTTAAAATTTGTATGGAGACACAAAAGACCCTGAATAGCCAAAGCAATCTTGAGAAAGAAAAATGGAGCTGGAAGAATCTGCCTCCTTGACTTCAGATAATAATGCAAAGCTACAGCAATCAAGACAGGATAGTACCAGCACAAAAATAGAAAAATAGATCAATGGAACAAGATAGAAAGCTCAGAGATAAACCCATGCACCTATGGTTATCTAGTATATGACAAAGGAGGCAAGAATATACAATGGAGAAAAGACAGTCTGTTCAATAAGTGGGGCTAAGTAAACTGCATAGCAACATGTAAAATAAAGAAATAACAGTCCTTCAAACCATCCACAAAAATAAACTCAAAATGGATTAAAAATCTAAATGTAAGGGCATTCACTATAAAACTCTCAGAGGAAAACATAGGAAGAACACTCTTTGACATAAATCACAGCAAGATCTTTTTTGTCCCACTTCCTAGAGTAATGAAAATAAAACAAATATAAACAAATGGGACCTAATGAAACTTAAAAGCTTTTGCATACCAAACGAAACTATAAAGTGAAAAGACAACCTTCCGAATGGAGAAAATATTTCCAAGTGAAATGACAAACAATGGATTAATCTCCAAAATATACAAACAGCTCATGGAGCTCAATATTAAAAAAAAAAAGCAAAAAAAAAAAAAAAACACACCAAACAACTCAATTCAAAAATGTACTGCAGATCTAAATAGACATTTCTCCAAAGAAAACATACAGATGGGCAAGAGGCACATGAAAAGCTGCTCAAAATCACTGATTATTAGAGAAAGGAAATCCAAACTACAATGTGACATCATCTCATACCAGACTGAATGGCCATTATCAAAAAATCTACAAACAATAAGTGCTGGAGAGGATGTGGAAAAAAAGGGAACCCGCTTGCATTGTTGGTGGGAATATAAATTGATACAGCCCATATGGAGAACAGGATGTTCCTTAAAAAACTAAAATAGAATTATCATATGACCAAGCAATCCCATTACTGGGCATATACCCTGAGAAAACTATAATTCAGAAAGACACATGCACCCCATTGCTCATTGTAGCACTGTTTACAATAGCCAGAACATGGAAACAACCTAAATATCCATTGACAGATGAATGGATAAAGAAGATATGATACATATGTGCATTGGAATATTACTCAGGCATAAAAGAAATGAAGTTGGGTCATGTGTAGAGACATGAGTGGACCTAGAGACTGTCATACAGGATGAAGTATGTCAGAAGGAGGAAAATAAATATTAGTACATATGTATGGAATCTAGAAAAATGTTACAGATGAACTTGTTTGCAAGGCATAAATAGAGACACAGACATAGAGAACAAATGTATGTACACCAAAGTGTGTATGGGGTGGGGTGGTGGGATGAATTGGGAGACTGGGATTGACATATACACACTAATATATATAAAATTATAATTAGAACCTCCTGTATAGCATAGGGAACTATACTCAATGCTATGTGGTAACCCAAATGGGAAAGAAATCCAAAAAGGGGAGTATATATGTATACATATAGCTGATTCACTTTGCTTTACAGCAGAAATTAACACAGCAATGTAAAGCAAACTCTAATAAATAATAAATTAATTAAAAAATTAAAATAGTTTAAAAAATTAAATGGATTTGAAATTTTAAAAAAATATATTGTAATAATGACAAAGATGTGCACTTCATATAGAGATCAATTCAAAAAGAAAACATAACATTTATAAATATTTATGCACCCAATATAGGAGCATCTAAATAGATACAGAAAATGTTAACAGCACTAAAGGGAGAAGTTGATACAAAGATAGTAGTGGACTTTAATACTTCTTTACATCAACGAATAGGTTATCCAGATGGAAATCAATAAGAAAACATCAGCCTTAAATGAGAGGCTAAACTAATGGACTTAACAGAAATATATAGAATATTCCAGCCAAATAGCAGCATACAGTTTCTTTTCAAGTGAACAGGAAACATTCTCAGGATAAATCATGGTCACAAAAAAATCTCAGTTTTAAGAAGATTGAAATCATATCAAGCATTTTTTCCAACCACAATGGTATGAAGCTGGAAATCAATCACAAAAAGAAAACTAAAAATAGCACAAATATTTGGAGATTAAACAACATGCAACTAAACAACATATGAGTCAACAAAGAAATTTTAGAAATAAATTACATATAAATTGAGTCAAATGAAAATGGAAATACAGTGTACCAAAATCTGGGACGCAGGAAAAGCAGTTCTAAGGGGGAAGTTCATATTGATACGAACCTACCTCAAGAAACAAGAAAAGTTTCAAACAAACAATTTAACTATACACCCAAAGAAACTAGAAAAGGACAAATAAAGCTGTAAGTTAGCAAAAGGAAAAAAATAATGAAGATAGGAATGGAAATAAATGAAATAAAGACTCAAAAAAATAGAAAAGATCAATGAGACTTCATCAAACTAGAGCTTTTGCACAGTGAAGTAAAAAAAACTATCAACAAAATGAAAAGACCACCTATTTAACAGGACAAGATATTTGCAAAGGATGTATCAGATAGGGACTTAATATACAAAAAACTTACAACTCAATGTCAAAAAAATAAAATACAATTTAGGAATGGACACAGTATCTGAATAGACATTTTTCCAAAGAAGACATATACATGGTGAATAGACTCATGAAAAATGCTCAGCATCACTAATCATCAGGGTATTGCAAATCAAAACCACAATGGGATAGTGCCTCACACCTGTCAGAGGATCTACTATCAAAAAGACAAGAAATAACATGTATTGGTAAAGTGTGGATAAAAGGGAAACCTCAAGCACTGTCAGTGGGAAATAAACTGGTGCAGCCACTATGGAAAACAATATGGACAATTCTCACAATATTAAAATTATAACTACCATAAGAACCTGTAATTCACTCCTGGTTATTTATCCAAAGAAAAAATACTAATAAGAAGGAATATATGCACCCTATGTTCATTGCAGTGTTATTTACAATAGCCAAGATATGAAAGCAACCTAAGTGCTAGTCAATAGATGAATGGATAAAGAAGACGTGGTATGTATGTACAATGGAATATGTCATTAAAAAGAATGAAATCTTGCCATTTGTGATGACATAGATGGACCTAGAGGGTATTATGTTAAGTGAAATGTTAAAGAAAGACAAATACTGTATGATTTCGCTTACATGTGGAATCTAAACAACAAATAAATGAACAGCCATAACTAAACAGAAACCAAGTCATGGATACAGAGATCAAACAGATGGTTGCCATAGAGGAAAGAGTTAGGGACAGGAAAGAAATAAGTGAGGAAGATTAAGAGGTACAAACTTCAAGTGGAAAAATAATTGTGTCACAAGTATGAAATGTACAGTATGGGAAATACAGTGAATAACTATATATTATCCTTATATGGTGACATATCTTAACTAGGATTATCATGGTGATCATTTTGAAATATACGGAAATATCAAATCACTTGTGAAACAGGAATGAACATAATACTGTATGTCAATTACACTTCATAAACAAAAACAAACTCATAAAAAAAGATATCAGATTTGTGGTTACCAGAGGTGAGAGGTGGGGCAACTGGATGAAGGCATTTAAAAAATACAGACTTCCAGTTATAAGATCAATAAGTATTGTGGATGCAATGTGCTACATGATAAATATAATATATACTGCGGTATGTTATATGTGAAAGTTGTTAATAGAGAAAATCCTGAGTTCTACACACAAGGAAAATACTTATTTCTATATCTTTAATTTTGTATCTATATGAGATGATGGATACTCACCATATTACTGTAATCATTTCATGATGTATGTAAGTCAAATCATTATGCTGTACACATTAAACTTATACAATGCTGTATGTCAATTATATCTCAATAAAGCTGGAAGTATTTTTTTTTAATCAATGAAATTTGAGAGCTGGTTCTTTAAAGAATTAAACAAAATGGACAAAACTTAGTTATACTCATTAAGAAAATAAGAAGAGGGCTCAAAGAAATAAATTCGAAAATGAAAAAGGAGAAGTTATAAATCATAGCAGAGAAGTACAAAGTGTCATAAGGGAATAGTATACACAATTACACATCAACAAATTAGACAACCTAGAAAAAATGGATAAACCCAAGAAACATACAATACTCCATATTATATAATGAACAAATAGATATTCTGCATAGACCAATTACTACAAGGAGATTAAATCAGTAATCAAAAAAGTTCCATCAAACAAAATTATGCTTCCAGAAAGCTTCACTGGTGAATGCTACTAAACATTCAAAAAAGATTTAATACTATTCTTCTCAATCTCTCCCAGAACTGTGAAGAGAGAGAGAATACTCCCACATACATTTTAAAGGCCAGCAATGCCCTGATACCAAAACAGGACAATAATACCACTCCACACACACACACACACACACCCGCACACACAAGCACACAGAAAAATAAAGGCCAATATCCCTGATAAATATGGATGCAAAAATTTTAAACAAAATTTGAGCAAAACAATTTCAACAATACATTAAAATGAGCATACACCATGATCAAGTGGTATTTACTTCAGGGATTTAAGAATTGTTCAATATCAACAAATTAATCAATGTGATATACCACATTAACAAAATGAAGAAAAAAATCCTATAATTATCTCAATATGTGCAGAAAAATTATTTGACAATATTAAATATCCATTTATGATAAAAATTTTCAACACAGTGACCACAGATGAAAGGCCATGTATGACAAGCCTACAGTTAACATCATACTTAACAATGAAAAGCCAAGAGATTTTCTTTTGAGATCAGGAACAAGGCAAGAATGCTAAACTCAACAATTTTACTCAACACAGTGTTGGAAGTCCTCACTAGAGAAATTAGGCAGAAAAATGAAGTCATCCAAATTGGAAAGGAAGAAGTAAATTTGTCATGATTTGCAGATGACATGATACTGTACATAAAAAACCCTAAAGATTACACACACACACACACACACAGAAAAAAAAAAAAAAACTGTTACAACTAATAAACAAATTTAGTAAAGTTGCAAGGTACAAAATTAATATGCAAAATTCTGCTACAATTTTATACAATAAGAATTGATATCAAAAGTAGAAATTAAGAAAACAATCCCATTTACAATTGCATCAAAAATAATAAAATACCTAGGAATAAATTTAACCAAGGAGGTAAAAGAGCTATGCTAAAAACTAATGATGAAGGAAATTGAAGACACAAACAAATGGCAAGATAATCCTTGCTCAAGGATTGAAAGAAATAATATTGTTAAAATGTCCATATTACCCAAAGCAGACCACAGACTAAGTGCAATTCATATCAAAATTCCAATGGCATTTTTCACAGAAATAGAACTAACATAAATTTTGTTTAGAATCACAAAAGATCCCAAACAACCAAAGCAATCTTGAGAAGAAGACCTAAGCTAGATGTATCATGCTCCCTGATCTTACACTATTCTGCAAAGCTATAGTAATCAAAACAGCATGATATTGGCATAAAAACAGACACATATATCAGCAGAATAGAATAGAGAGCTGAGAAATAAACACACTCATATATGGTTAATTAATTTATGACAAAGGAGCCAAGACAATATAACTGCAAAAGGGCAGTCTCTTCAATGAATGGCAGGAAAACCAGACAGCCACATGCAAAAGAATGAAACTGTACTGCTACTTAACACCATACACAAGAGTTAACTCAAAATGAATTAAAGATATGAATGTAAGATCACAAACCATAAAATTCCTAGATGAAAACATAGGTGGTAGCTTTTTGATGTTGATCTTAATGATATTTGTTTGTATCTGACTCTAAAAGCAATTGCCTCAAAAGCAAAAATAAACAAATGAGATTATACCACACTAAAAAGCTCTGTATAGAGAAGAAAACCATCTATAAGATAAAAAGTCAGTCTAGAGGACCTCAAAAAAGATGGCAGAGGAGTAGGACGTGGAGATCACCTTTCTCCCCACAAATACATCAAAAATACATCTACTTGTGGAGTGGCCCCTGCAAAACACCTTCTGAATGCTGGTAGGAGGCCTCAGACCTCCAAAAAGGCATGAGAATTTCCACATAATTGGGTAGCACAAAGGAAAGAAGGGGAAAAGACAAAGGAATCCTGAGGAGACCGGCACCTCTGGGAGAGAGCTGTGAAGGGGTGAAGCTCCCACACACTGGGGAACCCCCTCACTGGCGGGGAAAGATGGGGGAGACTTGGAACCCTCAGAAGAGAGAGCAATGGCAGGTGTGCAGAGGGAAGAGTGGAGAAATCCTTGAGTGGAGGATTCAGGCAGCAGTCCCCAGCCAGAGAATCTAATCTGCTCACCCATGGCAGTGGTGAGGGCTGAGCACCAAGGCTTGGGCTTCTGAGAAAAGACACCAGGGAGAGAGCTAGACCTGGTTTCATGAGAACAGCCTGTGGATCAGGTGCACCAACAAGCTAGGAGGGAGTTTGGGGAAAATCCTGGGCCAGGAGAAGCAGGGTACCTTCGTTTTGGAGAGTTTGGAAGGAGCTTCCCTCTCCAAGAAGACACAGGCTGTGAAGCAGTGCAACCTGCGGCTGCTGGATCAAAAAGCCCGCCCACTGTCCTGTGCCCCCACCTGCCCCATGTGTTGCTGGGTCCTGCAGAATGCCCACCCACCTGCCCACGACCCCACTTCCCCACCCTACCGTCCCACCACTGGGCCCAGCGGCCCACCCACCTGCAGCTGCCAAGGGTCCTGGGTGTAAGGCAAGACACTGGCCACACCCTCCTGGCAGTAGCTGAAGCCCATCAACACCAAGGGTCCCAAGATGGGGACCAACTTCTCTGGGAGAACACACAGCACACATTAGGCTTATGCTGACCTCTGCTGCTACAAGCACTACCACAGATGTCAGTGAGACTGCCATATCCCTCCCTACCCCCAACCTGAAGTGGCAAGTGAGCCCCAATCACCCTCTTTCTCCCCCTTTTGCCTAGGTAGGGAATCAACTCCTGAGAGCAACCAATATATAAAGTAGGGACCAAAACTAAAAATGATCCCTGAGGACTGCAGGATCAAGAAGAGAAAGAGAAACAGCCCCAGTAGGAGCAGATTTAATGCCCACAATAGGCTTGATAGACCATGCATCTGTGGATCACCTGAATAGATGAGTGTTTCTACAATAAATACTGTAGACATAGGGGGTAACAGGGGACTGTGGGGACAAATACACACAGAACTAATAACAGATCACAGTCTGAGATCTTCACAGTCCTCTCCACAGCAGGTGCAGAGCCATATCTAGAAGTATTGGAGTACTTCTTGGAATGTTTGACTTGTTTCTAGTTTCAGATACTTGTTAGTTAAATCTTTACTGCATATATATGTATGTGGATTTGCTTGTAATTGGCATGAGTACTCTCTTCTTTCTTTTCTTTGCACTCACTTTTTCTCTTCTCTTTGGTTTCTTTTCCTCTTCTCTTTTTGCAAGTGCAAGTGTGCACATCTTGTGTGATTTTGACTGATTAGAGTTGCTTTCACCACCAGTCTTGAGGATCTGTCTGTCCTTTCCGCTTCTTCCCTTTTTTCTTCCTTTTTTTCTTTGCTCTCCTTCTGCCACCTTTTTTTCTGTGCCATGCAGCTTTCAGGGTCTTGGTGCCCCAGTCAGGGTCAAACCTAGACCTCTGAGACAGCACAGTGGAGTCCAGGACATTGGACCACCAGAGAAGTCCTGACTCCATGGAATATTAATCAGCAAGTGCTCTCCCAGAGTTCTCATTCTCAACAACAAGCTCCAAATCCAACAAAAGGCCAGCAAGCTCCAGTGCTTGATGCCTTAAGCCAAACATAACAAAGACAAGAGGAATTACTGCTAGGCAGCATAGGGAAAGGGGACAGCAAATACTATAAATTAGAAAAAATTAGAAAACAAAGAAACACCTCACAGGCAAAGCAGCAAGATAAAAACCAACAAGACCAAATAAATGAAGAAGAAATTGTCAAATTGCCTGAAAAGAATTCAGAGTAATGATAGTAAAGATGATCCAAAATCTCAAAATCAAAATAGAGAAAATAGAGGAAACATTTAATAAGTACCTAGAAGAACTACAGAGGAAACAAATAGGAATGAACAACACAATAACTGAAATTAAAAATACCCTAGATGGTATAAACAGCAGAATAACTGAGGCAGAAGAATAAGTAAGTGAGCTGGAAGACAGAGTGGTGGAAATAACTGCAACAGTGCAGGATAAAGAAAAAAATAATGAAAACAATGGAAGACAGTCTCAGAGACCTCAGGGGTAACATTAAGCATACCAACATTTGAATCATAGGTATCCCAGAAGAAGAAGAAAAAAAGAAATGGTCTGAGAAAACATTAGAGGAGATTATGGTAGAAAACTTCTCCCACATGGGAAAGGAAAGAGTAAACCAAATCCAAGAAGTGCAGAGAGCCCCATACAGAATAAACCCAAGGAGAAACACACCAAGGCACATATTAATCAAACTAATGAAAATTAAACACAAAGAAAAAATATTAAAAGCAGCAAGAGAAAAGAAACAAATAACATATAAGGGAAACCCCATAAGGATAATAGCTGATTTCTTTGCAGAAACTCTGCAGGCCAGAAGGGAGTGGCAAGAGATAATTAAAGTCTTGAAAGAGAAAAACCTACACCCAAGAATACTCTACCCAGCAAGAATCTCATCCAGATTTGACAGAGAAATCAAAACCTTTAGAAACAAGCATAAGTTAAGAGAATTCAGTATCACCAAAACACCCTTACAACAACTGCTAAAGGAACTCTTCTAGGCAGTAAACATAAGAGAAGGAAAAGACCTCCAAAAACAAACCCAAAACAATTGAGAAAATGGTAATAGGAACATACATGTCAATAATTACCTTAAATATAAATGGATTAAATGTCTCAACCAAAAGAAACAGACTGGCAGAATGGATCAAAAACAGGACCCTTATATATACTGTGTACAAGAAAAACTTCAGACCTAGGGACACATATAGACTGAAAGTAAGGGGATGAAAAAAGATATTCCATACAAATGGAAGTCAAAAGAAAGCTGGAGTAGCAATATTCATATCAGAAAAATTAGACCTTAAAGTAAAAACTATTATGAGAGACAAGGTAGGACACTACATAATGATCAAGGGATCCATCCAAGAAGAAGATATAACAATTGTAAATATCTATGCAGCCAATACAGGAGCACCTCAGTACATAAGACAAATGCTAACAGCCATAAAAGGGGAAATTGACAGTAACACAATAATAGTAGAGGATTTTAACACCCACTTACCCCAAAGGACAGATCATCCACACAGATAATAAATAAGGAAACACAAGCTTTAAATGAGACATTAGACCATTTTGACTTAATTGATATTTATAGGACATTTTACCCAAAAACTACAAAAGACACTTTCTTCTCAAATGCACACAGAACATTCTCTAGGATAGATCACATCTTTGGGCATAAATCAAGCCTCAATAAATTCAAGAAAATTGAAATCGTAACAAGCATCTTCTCTGACCACAATGCCATGAGACTAGATATCAACTACAGGAAAAAAACTGTAAAAAAAAAAAAAAAATGGAGGTTAAACAATATGCTATTAAACAACCAAGAAATCACTGAAGAAATCAAAGAGGAAATCAAAAAATACCTAGAAGCAAATGACAATGAAAACACTATGACTCAAAATCTATGGGCACAGAAAAAGCAATTCTAAGAGGGAAGTTTATAGCAATGCAATACTAAACAAGATAAATTTCAAATAAGCAACCTAACTTTACACCTAAAACAATAAGAGAAAGAACAAAACAAAACAAAACAAAAAAAACCAAAGTGAGCAGAAGGAAAGAAATCATAAAGATCAGATCAGAAATAAATGAAAGAGAAATGAAAGAAACAACAGAAAAGATTGATAAAACTAACAGCTGGTTCTTTGAGAAGATAAATAAAATTTAGGAACGATTAGCCAAACTGATCAGTTAAAGAAAGGAGAAGATGCAAATCAACAGAATTAGAAATGAAAAAGGAAAAGTAACAACTGGCACAGCAGAAATACAAAACATCATGAAAGACTACTACAAGCAACTACATGCCAATAAATTGGATAACCCGTAAGAAATGGATAAATTCTTAGAAAAATACAATCTTTTCAAGACTGAACCAGGAAGAAATCAAAAACATGAACAGACCAATCACAAACACTAAAATTGAGACAGTGATTAAAAATCTCCCAACAAACAAAAGCCCAGGGCCAGAAAGCTTCACAGGCAAATTCTATCAAACATTTAGAGAAGAGCTAACATCTATCCTTCTCAAACTCTTCCAAAATATAGCAGAAGGAGGAACACCCCCAAACTCATTCTCTGAGGCCACCATCACCCTAATACCAAAACCAGAAAAAGATGTCACACACAAAAAAAGAAAATTACAGGCCAATATCACTGATGAATACAGGTGCAAAACTCCTCAACAAAATACTAGCAAACAGAATCCAACAGCACATTAAAAAGATCATAGACCATGATCAAGTGCAGTTCATCCCTGGAATGCAAGGATTCTTCAATACACACAAATCAATCAATGTGATACATCATATAAATAAATCAAAGGATAAAAACCATGTGATTATCTCAATAGATGCATAAAAAGCTTTTGACAAAATTCAGCATCCATTTATGATAAAAACTCTCCAGAAAGTGGGCATAGAAGGAAGTTACCTCAACGTAATAAAAGCCGTATATGACAAACCAACAGCCATCATCATTATAAATGGTGACAAACTGAAAGCGTTCCCTCTAAGGACAGGAATAAGACAAGGGTGCCCACTCTCACTCATACTACTAAGTAAGAAAAAAAAATCTAATTTTTAAAAAGGGCAGAGGATTTCAATAGACATTTTTCCAAAGAAAATATACACATGGCCAACAAGCACAGGAAAAATTCTCTACATTACTAATCCTCAGGGAAATGAAAATCAAAATCACAATGAGATATCACCTCACACCTTTTAAAATGGCTATTATCAAAAAGATATAAAATGACATGTTACAAGGATGTGGAGAAATGGAATCCTTGTGCACTGTGGGTAAAACTGTAAATGGATGCAGCTGCTATGGAAAACAATATGGATGTTTCTTAAAAAAATTAAAAATAAAACTTCCATATTATTTAGCAATACCACTTCTGGATATTTCTTTATCAGAAGAAAACGAAAACACTAATTTGAATAAATATGTGCACACTGATGCTCACTGCACAAATATTTACAATAGTCAAGATATGGAAACAACCTAAGTGCCCACGGATGGATGAATGGATAAAGAACATATCATATACATACACAATGGAATATTATTCAGCCGTAAATAGAAATGAAATCTTGCCATTTGTAACAACATGGATGGACCTCGAGGGCATTATGCTAAGTGAAATGAGTCAAACAGAGAATGTTAAATACCATATCAGATGTGGAAGGAAATAAAAAAGAAAACCAAAAAAAAAAAAAAAAAAAGGCAAGCCAAACAAAACAAAACAAAACTCATAGATACAGAGGACAGATAGGTAGTTGTCAGAGGGAAGATGGCTATAGGGTGGGCAAAATGGGTGAAGGGGGTCAAGAGATGCAAACTTGCAGTAATAACATAAGTCACGGGGATGTAATGATAACTATAGGTAATAAAATTGTATTGCATATTTTGTAACTTTTTATGGTGACAGAAACTAGACTTACAGTGGTTATCACTTCACAGACTATATACATATCAAATCTTTTTTGTTGTATACCTGAAACTAATATAGTTATATGTCAATTATACCTCAATTAAAAGAAAACATGAAAAATAACTGTAGGTATTTCTACCTTAAAGAAAACAGCTTCACATAAAAAAAAAGAAAAAAGAAAAAAGAAAAAGGCAGAACCACAAGTCCACACTCTTCTTTCTGCAAACTTGCTTTATGGCTCCAGGTGTGCTGTGTGCTTTCCAAGATTGGTGAGTAAAAAATCTTGTCTCTTAATATTTTCTAACAGTTATTGCTAAGGTGGTCTTGCAACCACAGTAAGAATCTCAAGTGCCAGACCAGGCACATCACTAGTTATTGATAGCTAGACTGGCATACAACAAGAGCAGAGTATTGATACATAAAACAACTTGGATAAACTTCAAGACAATTATGCTGGTTTGAAAAGCCAGTTTCAAATTGCTGCATACTGTATGATTCTATTTGTGTGACATCCTTCAAAGGACAAAATTGTAGCAATGGAAAAAGTTTAGTGGTTGCCAGGGTTTAGTTTGGGGCTCAGTGGGGTTGTTTATAACTGGGTAGAGCAAGGGAGCCTTGTGGTGATGGCACATTCTACATCTTGTTTATGGTAGTAGTTACACTAAGCCACACATATGATAAAATTTCAAAGAAATATATGCACCTTATTCTGTTTAGGCTGCTATAGCAAAAATACCATAGACTGAGTGGCTTAAACAATACAAATTTATTTGCCACAATTTTCGACTCTAGGAAGTCCAAAATCAAGGCACCAGTAGATTCAGTGTCTAGAGAAAGCCTGCTTCCTGGTTCATAGAAAACTGTCTTTTCACCGTGTCCTCACAAGGCGGAAAGGGTGAGGGAGTCCTCTGGGGTCTGTACCAATTCTATTCATGCAAACAGAGCCTTCATGACATAATCATCTCCCAAAGGCTCTCACTCCAAACACTTTGTTTTAACTTTTTATTTGGAAATAATTATAGATTCACAGAAATTTGCAAGGAAATGTACAAGGAGGTCCCATGCATACTTACAGTCTTCCCCAATGTTAACATCTTGCATAAGTATAGTACAGTATCAAAACCAGGAGATTGGCATTGGTACAATCTACAGAACTTATTCATGTTTTACCGGTTATACATACACAGATTAGTGTGAGTGTGTGTATGCCATACACTGGATGTTTGCGTCCCCTCAAAGTTCATATGCTGAAACCTAATCTCCAATGTGGTGGTGTTTGAAGTGAGAGCCTTTGGGAGGTGATCAGGTCATGAAGGCTCTCTCTCTCTCTCTCTATGTATATATATATATATATATATGTATATATCACTCAAAAATACTTCTTGAATTAATTACTGTCTATCAATATTAAAAGCAGATAATATATCTTTAAATTCATTATAAAAATTAACACATATCTAACATGTCCAGTATGGTGTTCATTTTTATTGTCCATTTCAAATTTGTAATGGGTATGCATTTAATACATTTTATAGTTTTGCAACTGGGTTTCAAGCCATTAATAAGACTGACACATTAAATTCTTAATTCTTAGAGTAACCAAAGTACAATGTATAGTAAAGATGTAAGAGTAAATTTCATTTGTATAAAACAAGTGCAGTAGCAGGATAAAATCTTGATTACATTAACAGTGAGGAAAAGACTCAAATCACTCATGTTGTCCCAATTTTCAAACTTAGATGTGATATTGATTTTTGCACCCTATTAAACTAAAGCTTACTGTCAGAGACCATTTTTTTATTTTGGAAGACCTTTTAAGATAAGAAAATTGGGCTTCATTTTATTTTAATTCACCTGATGAAAGATTTCTCATTCTCTCTCATTCTATTCCCTCCCCTCCACCTCTTTATTCTTTAATAGACAAGGTTTCACTTCAGGCACAGAAGAATCAATACAAAACTAAATACAGTATATTGTTATCCATCAAGCACTAAATTAAGAAATATATAAAAAGTCTTCCACTTTGAATAAAGTCAGTGAAACCTGCCCTTTTGTTACATAACCTTTTAGCCAGTCAAATCATTTTATTGGAAATAAAAGAGTATTGGACACAGTTTCTCAGATTCTGACTCAGTTATAAAAGTAATAAAGATCCCCCAAAATAGTGGCTTAAATATGTCTGGAATTTCTTTCTCAGATTAAAGAAATACATAAGTAAACTGTACAGACTGCTTTGGTATTTCCAAGGAGACATCAGGGACCAGCCTTCCTTCTAGTTCATCTCTCTGCACACTCTAGGGTATGGCTTTGGTTCCTATGGCATAAGAGGGCTGATAGAGTCCCAGCTCTCTTAATTGCATTCCAGGCAGCAGTATGGAAGAGCCATCTAATTTTAAGAGCCACTCAAAAATCCTACATAGTACTTTCATTCATATCTTAACGGTAATAACTTAGTCAACTAGTTATTTCAAGGGTAACTGGAAATATTTCCTTTTGGAAAGTAAGAAATATGCCCACTGAAAGTTGTAGCTTTCTGACTTTCATAGGGGAAATAATAGAATGACTCTTGAGAGGCAAATAAATGTCCCTGCTGTAGGTGCCATGGAGTTGATGCTAGATTGAATAGGAATGTGTTGAGTATCAATTCAAAGAAGTAGTTGTTGTGGATCTGCTGTGTGCTTATTGTCAAATGCTTAGAGACATCTACAAATGTGAAGAAAATATCTGCAAGTCAAATATTGGATAAGGGATTGTATCCAAAATATGTAAGTAATTATTACAACTCAACAACAAAAAGACAAATGACACAATTTTAAAAAGGGCAAAATATATGAATAGATATTTATCCAAAGAGGATATACAAATGTCCAATAAGCACAAAAAATAATTAACAATATTTGTCATCAGAGAAATGGAAATCAAAACCACAATGTGACCCTACTTCATACATATCGGGATGGCTATAATCAAGATAGACAACGGTAAATGTTGGTGAGAATGTAGAGAAATGGAAACTCATACATTGCTAGCGAGATTATAAAATGGTTGCAGACACTTTGGAAAGCAGTCTGGCAGTTCCTCAGAATGTAAAAGATACAATTATTATATGACTCAGCAATTCCACTCCCTGCTATATACCCAAGAGAAATCAAAACATATATTCACACAAATATTTGCATACTAATATTCATACTGACACTATTCATAATAGCCAAAATGTTGAAACACCCCAAATGCTCTTTAACTGATGAATGGATAAACAAAATATGATACTGTATATCCATACAATTGAATATTCTTTGGCCACAAAAAGTAACGAAATACTAACACAGTTGGCCCTCTGTATCTGTGGGGAATTGGTACCAGGAGCCCCCACATATACCAAAATTCCTGGATGCTTAAATTCCTTCTATAAAATGGCATAGTATAGTCAGCCCTCTGTATCCACAAGTTTTGAGTTATCAGATTCAACCAAATGCAGACAGAAATTTTGAGCCAAGATTTGTGAAATCCAAGGATACAAAACCTGTGAATATGGAGGGTCAACAGTATATGTATTGAAAAATAGCCACATATAAGTGGACCTAGGCAATTAAAACCTGCATTCAAAGGCAAACTGTATATGTTATAACATGGTTAAACCTTGAAAATATATGCTAAGTGAAAGAAGCAAGTCACAAAAATAGATATTATTCTAATGATGTGAAAAGACCAGAATAGGCAAATCTATAGATATATAAAGTAGATTTGTGATTGCCAGAAGCTGAGGAAAAAGTAAAACAGGAAGTGACTGCCAAGGGATAAGGGGTTCCTTTGGAGATGACAAAAAGTATTCTGGAATTAGAGAGTGGTGATAGTTGTACATCACTGTGAATATACTAAATTGTAAAATATTAATGGTTGGATTTTATGGTATGTAAATTATATCTTACTAACACTGGTGTTGAAAATAATAAAAATGCTTAGGAGCAAATAAGAGCAATAAGACAAAACATCATTCTCTGTCTTCAAGACTATGATAGTTTTATGTGGACTAGGTAGGCGAGTAAATAAATAATTATGTTTCATGCTTTAAAAGTATCATTGCAAATATTAGGGAACCATAATACCACACATAAATATTTTGAATAAACATATGAAAATAATGCCACTGATACATTTAGCTCATATTTATTAGAACACACTAACAGAAAAATCTCCCATTAGTTACATAGTCAAATGGAATGTGTTGGATTAGGTCCTTTGCTGTCACTCTAATCTCAGGCAGAGTATTCCAGGATTTATTTTAATACATTTTATTCATTTTAAAGATAAATATCTTTATCTCAAACATTTTCTTTCACTATCTAGTAAATTGTCCATCTAATATTAAACTGAACTTATATTTCTACAGCTTTCTGAGACTATGGAGAACATTTGTTTAACACCCTTCACAAAAGAACTTTTCATATACAAAACTATGTTAAAGTCCACCTTATATTTCTATTTTTGTATAGAAAATAGACCTTCCCCTGTTGCTAAGCTTAAATTCCTGAAGAAAATAGAAAGAAGGAAAGAAATTAAAGACTGAAGGTTAAGAATCTTATTTTCTTTTAAATAAAATCAAGTAATACCTTTAAGGAGAGCTAGGTGCAAAATTAATCTCTCAAAACACTTGCCAACAAAAGAATGTCACTTGCCATCTGGTTCTACAAGGATTGAGTCATTAACTACTGCAGTTGCTGACCTTCAATATAACCTGAAAGGAATTCAGGGCAGAAACAGAAATTAGGCACTCTATGCTCTAGGAGAACTGGCAGAAGAGGCTTTCAGATAGTTAGATATTTTCAGGAGAAAGTTTTATGAATTAAATTCTTGCATCTTCTCATAACTAGAGAAACACTAAAACCATAACTAGGATTTATTTTCTTTGTGACTAGCAACAACCTTCTACTGAGATGTGTCCTTGATTGCATATACCCACTTTGCCAAAGTCACATATACACTGATCTCTCTCCTTACCTACTCAGAGCTGTTTCTCAGAGCTATCTGAGAGGCTATCTCTGGGCTATAGTCCACAGTAAGACACTGAATAAACTCAATTCACAGCTTTTATGTTGTGTGCTTTTTTGTCTGATACATTTATATACATTTTGATACATTTATAAACATTTTACATTCATTAAAACATAAAAGCTTACAGAAAAATTTTTATTTTACTATTAATGTTTACTAAGATCAAACACTTTGCTAGATTCTTCAGTTGGATTATATCCTTAAACCAGATAAACACTAATAGTTATTGTTACCATTTTGTAGTTGAGAAAATAAAAAGACATTAAATAATTTGTCCAAAATTACAGCCAGGATTTAGATCCCAAGAAGTCAATCCTAGGCTCCTAATCATTGTCTATCTCATTTTTTATTAAGGTATATAAACTTATTATATATACTTTATCATACTATTCAAAAAAGACCAAAAATAAAAAAATAAGAGTAGCTAATATTTATTTTAAATCTATATAGTAATAGATGCCATGCTAATAAGTTTACAGTATCATTCAATTGAACCAATAAAGAGAAAGTCATATTTAATAGGACTTACACTAATATTAATGTGTATTGTAAAATTAAATTCTGTTACTAATGATGGCATGATGATGGTGGTAATAAGGCTGAAGGAAAAAGATATGTACATCATTATGGGAGGAGGACTCTAGGTCTGATTCTAAAAGTTCAACTGATAATTTAAGAACTTAGCAGGAAGCTTACTGTCTATCAAGTATGTTTTAATCGGAATACGGCATGGGTTTTTTTCTCCAGCTCTTTGAAGAAAGATGAAGCTCAGTCTCAATAGTCCCTCTTTTTTAAAAAAAGTTCCTTTTCACCACTTTATATCTTGTGGAAAATCATTCAAGTCTTATCTGAAGACCAAGCTCTGTTTGAAGAAGAGATCAATTTCCTTTTCTTCCAAATTATCAGAGATTTAAAAGTAGATTAAGAAATTGCTCAAGTATTTTGTCAGTTTCATTGTGGTTCCTATATTCTCCTGTTTCTCCTTGTCATTACTCAATGAAATACTTGAATATTTAAGATCCTTTTCTGATATCTTCTCAGGGTGAAACCCTCTAATGATTTTACTTAGGTCAATGATAGTGAATTCCATTCTCAAATATTTTACAGATGTTGCAGTTTTTTTTTAATTTTTTTGTTTGCTTCTTTAATTTATTTGCACTAAGAAAATAAACTGTGGTTTAATTCTGTAGTTATTTTCATATTGCTTATTATCCATTGCCTTTGTTTGTTTGTTTGTTTTTAACAGTTCAATCATGAGCCTTTCTAAATTCTTTTAATGTAAGCTTAGGAATGATTTAATAAATTCTGCAATATGATATTGTGTGAATATGGTGTAATTGCTCTTGAAAGTTTTGATTATATTTTGAATCATGTTGTTAAGTAAGTGAAGTAAACAAACTTTGAAGTGGGAGAAGGGTATAGACACTAACAACATTAGAACAAACACAGATTAATTGTACCAAATGGTCAGTGTTAGAATCAACTACAGTTTGGTTGAGATATTATCTTTTACTTTTGAATATTCAATGTCATAAATTGTACATTATAATAAGGGAATAGCCATTATCCTAAATATTAATTTATATAGTCAGAACCAAGAAAGAGTTCTATGAGAGAAACAGGTGAAAGGGATGGACCTGATCTTTTTTTAAAATTAATAAATAAATTAATTAATTAATTAATTTGGCTGTGTTGGGTCTTCGTTGCTGTGTGCACGGGCTTTCTCTAGTTGTGGTGAGCTGTGGTGCTCAGGCTTCTCACTGTAGTGGTTTCTTTTGTTGCAGAGCATGGACTCTAGGTGCATGGGCTTCAGTAGTTGTGGCTCACAGGTTCTAGAGCACAGGCTTGGTAGTTGTGGTGCATGGGCTTAGTTGCTCTGAGGCATGTGGGATCTTCTTGGCCCAGGGATCGAACCCACATCCCCTGCATTGGCAGGTGGATTCTTAACCTCTACACCACCAGGGAAGCCCTGGACCTGATCTCCTTTAAGAGTACACAAGTTTAAAACACTGTAGTAAATCAGAAATTTCTCCATGAAGCCATTTGTATTGGTTCAGTATCTTTCTATTAGAAAGGACAGCAACTCAGTTCAAATTGGCTTAAGTGTTTTGCTTGTATTTTCTTACTTCAGGCATGTGTCAGTCTTGCTGCTCATACTATGTCAGTCCATAAATTGAATCTTATTGGTTCTGAATCAGGTGATTGTATCTCCCAATCTCCATGGCTGAAAGAATGAAATCCTCTAATTAGGCAGTCTTTAATCCTGTGATCATCCCTGGAACAAATGTTACCTAGACCTCATGGACTGGATCCTTAAAGAAAATTAAAGTGTCCTTAGCAGGAGAAAGATGAATATATGCTAGATTGACAAAACAAAAGTTGTCTACTGAGCTATTTGAAAAACAAGTACATTAATTTAGTCCAAACTTCATTAGATATTATGCCTTTTAATCATTGGTTGAGAGAGTGAGAAAGGACGTGCCATTGCAAATCTAGTTAGAACCATTTTAGTTAAAAATGTATTCAGGTGAATAAGCCTCTTTTTATCAGCTATTAAGATATTCTGTAACAGCAACAGGTCTTGATTACTCTTCTTTCCTGACACACATCACATTGAACAGCATTATGTACTTCATCAATTGATCAAACTGTTTTTGAACTTGCTGCTGCAAAATAATTTTGTTAGGTACCATATATTAAAATAACTTGATTAATTTGTTTTTCTGTCTGTTTTGTTTCCTTTTATTTGTTAACAGGAAGTAATACACTTTGAAAGCAAAAAAGGAACATGACAATTGTACTTAATACATGGTTCTTATAAAGTATTTCTTAAGTTGTTTATGTAGTTAATTATTTTAATTTCAAATGGAATATAACTTAAAAGATGATTTGAGAAGCCTTATTTAAAGGAGTTACTAAATAGTGGTGCAGGCGTTAGTAACACAACAATAACAAAAGAAGAAATCATTAAACATTAAAAATAAAAGCTATTCACGAAGCTGTGTTCCCAATTACACAAACTTGTTTACCTCTGTTATCATTTAACAGTTGAAAAATCACTTTCTAATCCCCTTTTATTCAAAGTCTCATCAGTGTCCTACTGGCAGGAACTCTATGTTAATATTCAGTGCATAATCTCCTCTCAGCCTACCATTTACTTAATTTGTTTCATTCACAAGGTAAATCTATAAACTGACCTTTTAAATGAGTAACTATTCTGAAAGGACTTCAAATAATATAACTGTTAAATTCCCTTTTTTTTTCTCTTTCTTTTTGTAAACTGATCATTTTCCTTCTGACATACCCCAATGTTCCCTATTACTAAAATGTCCATGTTGTTAATCCAGTATTCTTCAGATTTGGATAAATTTACTCTGCTCATGTGGATAGCTGGAAGTTCAAAAAGATAATATTTATTTTTGTGAAAGTCACATATAGTGAAAACATCAAGTTGAAATTTGTTCTATTTGTTTCCAACCTACTCTTCCATCCTTTTCTCCTGTCAGATGGTACCATGTGAATTAAATTCCATTCAGGTGTGACTTCTTGTCATGCCCGGGTCTACCATACTCTTCCAAGCTTTACACAAAGGGCAGCATTTCCTCAGGTAAGCATTCCTTGAATTCTGTTGGGATCCCTTTTTCTTTAGTGCTTCTTGCCCTAGAAAATTGAGTGATTTTTACTCTTGAGTATATCAATGTTTTTCATCCAGTTTTATGTCAGGGTATACTAAGAGAGAGAAGTAGAAGAGTTGAATAGAACAGTGGAGAATTTGAGAAGGTTTGGAATAAATATTTTGTAGAGTGAGAGAGAAAGCTAGCAAAACTCTCAGAAAAAGATTGATTCACCAGGGTTAGGAATAGTGGTAGCTAAGCTAGGTTAGAAATGATGAATTTGTGCTATCATCACTCTATGAGCTATTATGATTTCCTCAAGCAGTAGTCAGCTGCAGTAAGTATTTGACAAGTCAGCTAGAGAAATATATCTATTTTTGATTTTGTAGATTAAGAGAGAAACATTGGAAGAGTCCCCAGGGTCTCTAAGACCCCAGGTACGTCTATAAACTAGGCTGTTGAAATGGAGTCTGGGCTATAGCATTGAGTCTGAGTAGGTCTTTACAGCTATGACAGTGGGTATGTTTTCTACATGGATGTTGAACTATTTCCCTGATCACAGTAGAAATTGCTTCAAGAAGTTTATAAATGGATACTTACTTCATTCTTCAACACATGGAAAAATGATGCAAAGACTGAACCTGATGGTTAAAGGAAGTTTTAGAATTCATAAAAGATGTGTTTCATGAATCTCATAAAAGGGGTGCTCTTTAAATGAAGAAGAAGTAGTGTTGATTTAATGACAGCAGCACCAGCAATTAGCCCCTGCCCTGTGATATATTAGTGTGAGACAGAGCCATTTCCATTCTAAAAGTGAACAGAACTAACAGCACTCATGAGGAAGAATAGAGTTTGGTGGAGGCAAAAGATGAAGCAAATTATTTTGATCCTGAAGACAGAGATGAGTTTGTTCAAAATAGAAGGGCTTCAGAGTATAATGGGCGGGGGGGGGGGGGAATTCAATCAGAGGGAAGAAGTACTGACAGTAAAATGGTGAGTGTGTATTGCAAGATACTTGATTACACTAGCTTGTATTTTCATCATGGACTAAAGATTGTAAAGGTGGAAAATATTGACAGGAGGAAAAAAATAAAGGTTTTTGTTCAGTTTCAAAGTATATATTGCTAAGAATTGTTTCCTATGTCTTTGAAGACATCTCTTCCAAAACTTTAGTTGGGAAGGTTATTTAGATTCCAAAACACCCACTTCTGATAGAAAAAGTTAGTCAAAATTGCTAGGAGAACCCAGGCTTCATAAGGTGGTGAAAATGAAGGCAACTGTAGTAGATTGATAGATAATACTTGGTCAGAGTTCCCCAGGTGATTTCCATAGTCATACCTTTACTTCCCAATGGAAATATACTACCTCTCTGTGACTGTGAAGATTTAGGATTACTGGAAAAATTATGTGGCCACTGGGGAAATTTCCAGTTGGAATTTTCCTCAGGACAAGTGGAAAAGATAGGATGGTTATCCAACAGGTGTTCTGTGAAGAGAATCACAACAGGAAGTTTATTTTATTTTCTCATCATAGTGCATATCAGTAATTCACTCATCTCCTATAACTTCATTAGTTATCTTTGGATTGCATTTTTTAATATCAGGAACAACACACTTGCTTATATAAACATTTTTGGTATTCAGGACCTCCAAACTCAACAATGTATTTATCTTGCTAGAAACAAGATGACTGAGAAAGAACATTGAATATGATGATTTGGAAAAATATCTAATATCATAGTATAGTCCTTTTCAATATTGTGGTTATGTGTGTTCTGTTTTCTCTTTAAGGTGAATTCTATTGGTATATTGTGAACAGCATCTGACATTTTCCATTTTGGATAGCAGTGAGTTGACTGCCCTTCAGATAGATTATTCAACATTATATATGCAGATAAATAAAAGCAATTGTAATAGGAAAACAGGATAATAAAAGGAACACATGTTCTATTCCGAGTGTGCTAATGACTGAAATACTGTTCCACATGTGACTGATACAAGGCTCCCACAAATTATAGACCTGGAGGATCTGACTGGTGTAAGGCACTTGAAAGATCATCCTGGCTGGTCTCCTTTCCAATAAATGATTGTTTGCTTCTAGATTCTTGCCACATAGTCTCTGTTTAAATGCTTCTAGTGAAGATATTACTATTATTTTTATTTTTTTCTAAGTTATATAATAACTTAAAGCTACAGATTCCCATAAAAAAGCATTCATGATACCCATCATTGTAGATATTAAGATTTTTAAAATTTAATGTCATCATTTAACACAACTACTATTTCTTTTAACTTTGAATTAAGTATACATTTTATAAACATACCTTGTTTGTTCCCAGGCTGTTCTTCCTTCTGTGATATCTATGTAGCAAACCACTCTGGTACAGTTACAAAACCAGCTAGATATACTCCTAAACTTATTTTTATTAACCTACATTTGCCAGCTAATTCAACTGTTACAAATTGTCAAGTGAAGTATATAAAAAGAGAAAACAACAGTCTTCAAAAATGTACAATATCAGTGATGGAGTCAAGATGGTGGCATGGGAGGAGGTGGAGTTCCTGTCTTCCCACAACTAGGCCAGCTTCCTGATGCTAGTGAGGGACCTCAAGGCCCAAGGAGGCTGGAGGAACCCCTGAGTGACTGGTTAGGATGTGGGGGAAGTCAGGGGGGCAGAGAAGTGGAGGCCAGACAGGACTGGCACCCCTGAGGGGTAGCTGGAAGAGGGGGAAGGTTCCTGCCTGGAGGAACCTTCAGGGTCTCAGAGGATCAGTGGGAAGTGCATCTATGTTTTCCCTGCCCAATTGTCCAGGAGGCCTGCTGAGCTCCCCAGCCAGGTCCTCCACCCTCCAAGGCCCCCTCTGGGCCACCTGGGTCCTAGGGATGTAGGAGGGAAGGAGGAGGGGGGAAGAGGGGGAGAGGCAGACTGGTGGGGGTACCTTTCAAGATTAGAGGATCAGGGGAGTGGGAGGGCATTTCCCCTGCCCACTTGGGCCCTGGGAAGCTGGCTGCACTCCTGGGCCTGGGCCTTCATTCTCTGGGACCCCTTCCAGCCACGTGGGTCCTATGGTCATGGGAGGGAAGGAGGAGGGGGAAGAGGAAGAGAGGCAAACAGTGGGGTTGGGAAGGGACCCCCTCAAGATTGGAAAAGAAGGGAATGCACCACCAGGTATTCCTCCACCCACTTGGCCCTGGGAAGCCTGCTGAGCTCCCAGGCAGGTCCTCCACCTTCCAAGGGCCTTTCCAGGCCATTGGTCTTAAGGGTGTACAAGGGAATTAGTGGGAGGAAAAGAGGAGAGGTGGATGGGGAGAGGGGCTCTCTGGGTTCAGAGGATCAGGGGAGGTGCCAAAGGCATTTCCTCTGCCCACTCAGCTGGGGAAGACTGTTGGGCTCCTGGGCCTTGTCTCCAACCCTCCAGAGTCCCCCCTAAGAGGTGCTGGTCCTGGGGCCAGAGGAGGAAGGCTGGGGAAGAGGAGGAGAGGTGTACAGGTGGTGGGACCTTCTGGGATTGGAGGGCCAGGGGAGGTGCAGAGGGCCTTCCCTTTGCCCACTAGGGCCCAGGAGGCCTACTGAGCTCCTGAGCCTGGCCCTTCATTCTCTGGGGCCCTCTCTGGTTGGCTGGGTACTATGGGCATGGGAGGGAAGGAGAAGAGGGGAAGAAGAAGGGAGGCATTCAGTGGTGGAGGGGACCCTACAGGACTGGAAGATCAGGGGAGACCCTGCCAGCAATCTCCCTACCCACTTGGCAGTAGGAAGCCTGCTGGGCTCCCAGGCCTGGTCTTCAGTCCTCCAAGGGCACCTCCAAGCCGTGTTGGTCCTAGGGGAATAGAAGCAGGGGAGAAGAGGACAGGTGGATGGGGGGAGGGGCCCTCTAGAATTATAGGATCATGGGAGGTGGGGAAGGCATTTCCCCTGCCAACTAGGCCTGGGAAACCTGCTGGGCTACCAGACCTAGTCCTTCACACTCCAGGGCACCCTCCAGCTGAGGGGGACCTAGGTGAGTGGGAGGGGGGGAAGAGGAAGAGAGGCACACCAGGGACACTGTGAGACTGGGAGAGCTGGGGAAGCAACACAGCTGTTTCCCTTGCCCAGTTGACCCAAGGAAGCCTGTTGGGCTTCCAGGTCTGGTCTCCTGCCTTCTGGTGCCCCCTCCAGCTGAGTGGATCCTAGGGGCATAGGAGGATGTGGGCAGGGAAGAAGAGAGACCAAGGGGGAGGGACCCTCTGAAATCAGAGGACTGGAGGAAGCACCTAGCATTTCCCCCACTAACTCAGGCCCAGGGAGCCTGCTGAGGTCCTGGACCTGGTCCTTCACCCCTAAGACCAGAGGCATTCCTACTCCCCTCCTACCTGATTGAGACTAAGCCCAACCCCCCACCCCCAGGGCCTTTTCTGGCCCTGTGGGACCTAGGCGTAGGCCCTGTCCACTGCCTAAACCTTTCCTTGCCTAAGCCCTGCCCCCAAACCAAGCCCTTTTCTGGCATTTTTTTTTTTCTTCCCCTTCCACCCTTTTTTGATGTTGGGTTCTGTTTTACCTTCCAGTTGTTGCTTCATCTATTTTTTCATTTTTTCTAACATATCTGTTAGTTTTCTAATCTTGCTGTATTTTTTATTTTGCTACTGTTCTGCTCTTATTATTTTTTTTCCTTCTCCACACAGCTTGTGGGATCAGGGTTCACAAGCCCAGGGTCAGGCCTGAGCTCCTGCGGTCCAAAACATTGGACTAACAGGCAACACCCAACCCCAGGGAATATTCATCAGAGTGAGATCTCCCAGAGGTTCTCAGCTCAACACCAAGAACCTACAAACTCCAGTGCTTGAAGCCTAGTCCAAATAACCAGTAAGACATGAACACAATCCCAGCCATCCAAAAAAGAAAAGAAAAAAAGAGAAAAAGAAAAAGAGAAGACAAAAAAATATGTCACAGATGAAGGAACAAGTTAAAAACATAAAAGACAAATAAATAAATAAAGAGGGAACAGGAAATCTAGCTGAAAAAGAATTCAGAGTAATGATAATAAAAAAAATCCAGAATCTTGGAAATAGAATTGAGAAAACACAAGAAATGTTTAACAAAGATCTAGAAGAACAAACAAATAGATGAACAACACAATAACTAAGATGAAAAATACACTGGAAAGTATCAATAACAGAATAACTAAGGCAAAAGAACGAATAAGTGAGATGGAGGATAGAATGGTGGAAATTAATGCCAAGGAAGAGAATAAGGAAAAAAGAATTAAAAGAAATGATGACAGTCTCAGAGACCTCTGAGAAAACACTAAACACATTAACATTCAAATTATAAGGGACCCAGGAGAAGAAGAAGAGAGAGAAAAAAAAAAAAAAAGGTCTGAGAAAATATTTGAAGAGATTATAGTGGAAAACTTCCCTAACATGGGAAAGACACATATTAATCAAATAAATAAAAAATAAATTCAAAGAAAAAATATTAAAAGCAGCAAGGGAAAAACAAAAAACAACATACAAAGGAAATCTTATGAGATTATCTGTTGATTTTTCTGCAGAAACTCTACAGGCCAGAGGCAGTGGCAGGATATACTTAAAGTGATGAAAGAGAAAAACTTACAACCAAGATTACTCTACCCAGCAAGGATCTCATTCAGATTCAATGAAGAAATCAAAAGATTTACAGACAAGCAAAAGCTAAGAAAATTCAGCACCACCAAACCAGCTGTACAACAGATGCTCAAGGAAATTCTCTAGGAGGGAACACAAGAGAAGAAAAAGGCCCACAAAAACAAACCTAAAATAATCAAGAAAATGGTAATAGGAACATATATATTGATAATAACATTGAATGTAGACAGATTAAATGCTCCAACCAAAAGACACAAACTGGCTGAATGGATACAAAAACGAGACCTACCTATATGTTGTCTATATGAGACCCACTTCAGACCTAGGGACACATACAGACTGAAATTAAGGGATGGAAAAAGATATTCCATGCACATGGAAGTCAAAAGAAAGCTGGAGTGGCAATACTCATATCAGATAAAATAGACTTTAAAATATGGACTATTACAAGAGATAAGGAAGGATACTATATAATTATCAAAGGATCAACCAAGAAGAAGATACAACAATTGAAAATATTTATGCACCCAACATAGGAGGACCTCAATACATAAGGCAAATGCTAACAGCCATAAAAGCAGGAATTGACAGTGACACAATAATAGCAGGGGACTTTAACAACCTACTTACACCAATGGACTGATCATCGAAACAGGAAATAAACAAGGAAACACAAGCTTTAAATAACACAATAGACCAGATAGATGAAATTGATATTTGTAGGACATTCCACCCAAAAGTGGCAGAATACACTTTCTTCTCAAGTGCACATGGAATTTTCTCCAGGATAGATCACATTTGACTCATAAATCAAGCCTTGGAAAATTTTAAAAAATTGAAATCATATCAAGCATCTTCTCTGACCGCAATGCTATGAGATTAGAAATCAATCACAGGAAAAAAAAAATGTAAAAGACACAAACACATGGAAGCTAAACAGTGCACTACTAAATAAGCAAGCAATCACTGAAGAAATCAAAGAAGAAATTAAAAAATACATGGAAATAAATGACAATGAAAACATGATGATCTAAAACCTATGGGATACAGCAAAAGCAGTTCTAAGAGCGAAGTTTATAGTAATTCAATCTCACCTGAAGAAACAAGAAAAATCTCAAATAAACAATCTAGCCATATACCTAAAACAATTAGAGAAAGAAGAACCAAGAAAACCCAAAATCAGTAGAAGGGGAGAAATCATAAAGATCAGAGCCAAAATAAATAAAATAGAAATGAAGAAAAAATAGCAAATATCAATAAAACTAAAAGTTGGTTCTTTGAGAAGAGAAACAAAATTGATAAACCTTTAGCCAGACTCATCAAGGAAAAAAAGGAGAGGACACAAATCAATAAAATTAGAAATGAAAAAGGAGAAATCACAACTGACTCCACAGAAATATGAAGGATTATAAGAGACTACTATAAACAACTATATGCCAATAAAATGGACATTTTTGAAGATATGGAAAAATTCTTGGACAGGTACACTTTTCCAAGACTGAATCAGGAAGAATTAGAAAATATAAACAAAGCTATCACAAGTAATGAAATTCAAACTGTAATAAAAAATCTTCCAAAAAACAAAAGTACAGGACCAGATGGCTTCACAAGTGAAATCTTTCAAACACTTAGAGAAGAGCTAATACCTATCCTTCTCAAACTCTTCCAAAAAATTGCAGAGGAAGGAACACTCCCAAATTCATCCTATGAGGCCACCATCACCCTGATACCACAAAAAAAGAAAATTACAGTCAATATCACTGATGAACATAAATACAAATATCCTCAACAAAATACTAGCAAACAGAATCCAACAACACATTAAAAGGATCATACACTATGATAAAGTGAGATTTATCTCGGGAATGCAAGGATTCTTTGATATACAGAAATCAATGTGATACACCATATTAACAACTTAAGGAATAAAAACCATATAATCATCTCAACAGGTGCAGAAAAAACCTTTGACAAAATTCAACACCCATTTATGATAAAAACTCTCCAGAAAAGGGACATAGAAGGAATCTACCTCAACATAATAAAGGCCATATATGACAAATCCACAGCAAACATTATTTTCAGTGGTGAAAAAATGAAAGCATTTCCATTAATGTCAGGAACAAGACAAGGATGTCCAGTCTCACCACTCTTATTCAACATAGTTTCGGAAATCCTAGACACAGCAATCAGAAAAGAAAAAGAAATAAAGGAAATAAAAGAAAAAGAAAGAAAAGAAGTAAAACTGTCACTGTTTGCAGATGATAGGATACTATACATAGAAAATCCTAAAGATGCCACCAGAAAACTACTAGAGTTCATCAATGAATTTGGAAAAGTTGCAGGATACAAAATTAATGCACAGAAATCACTTTCATCCCTCCCATACACTAACAACAAAAAATCAGAAAGAGAAATTAAGAAAGCAATCCCATTCGCCATCGCAACAAAAAGAACAAATTACCAAGAGATAAACCTACCTAAGGATAGAAATGGCTTGTTTTAAGAAAACTATAATACACACACTGATGAAAGAAATCAAAGATGACATGAACAAATGGAGAAATATACCACCTTGTTTTATTGGAAGACAATATTGTGAAAATGACTATACTACACAAAGTGATCTACGGATTCAATGTAAGTCCTATTAAATTAACAATGGCATTCTTCACAGAATTAGAACAAAAAACTTTACAATTTGTATGGAAACACAAAAGGCCCCGAATGGCCAAAGCAATCTTGAGAATGAATATCAGAGCCAGAGGAATAAGGCTGCCCAATTTCACACTAAAGTACAAAGCTACAGTAATGAAGACAGTATGGTACTGGCACAAAAACAGAAATGTAGATCAATGGTACAGGATAGAAAGCCCAGAGATAAACCAACACACATAGGGTCACCTAATTTATGACAAAGGAGGCAAGAACATATAATGGAGAAAAGATAGCCTCTTCAATAAGTGGTACTGGGAAAACTGGACAGCTACATGTTAAAGAATGAAATTAGAACATGACCTAATACCATACACAAAAATAAACTCAAAATGTATTAAAGATGGAAATGTAAGTCCAGACACTATAAAAAGATACATGTACCACAATGTTCATTGCAGCACTATTTACAATAGCCAGGACATGGAAGCAACCTAAATATCCATCAACAGATGAATGGATAAAGATGTGGCACATATATACAATGGAATATTACTCAACAATAAAAAGAAATGAAATTTAGTTATTTGTAGTGAGGTGGATGGACCTAGAGTCTGTCATACAGAGTGAAGTAAGTCAGAAAAAGAAAAATAAATACCATATGTTAACAAATATATATGGAATTTTTAAGAAATGGTATTGATAAATTCAGTGGTAGAGGAATAATAAAGACACAGAGGTAGAGAACAGACCTGAGGACATGGGGAGGTGGGGAAGGAGAAGCTGGAACAAAGTGAAAGAGTAGTATTGATATTTATATACTACTAAATGTAAAATAGATAGCTAGTGGGAAGCAACTGCCTAACACAAGGAGATCAACCCAATGATTGCTGATGACCTAGAGGGCTGGGATAGGGAGGATGGGAGGAATGCTTGGGAGGGAGGCTCAAGAAGAAGGGGATATGGGGATATATGTGTGTATATATATATATAAACACAGCTGATTAGCTTTGTTGTACAGCGAAAACTGACACAAGAGTGTAAAGCTATTATATTCCGATAAAGATTGAGAAAAAAAAAAAAAAAAAAACTCTTAGAGGGAAACATAGGCAGAACACTGTATGACATAAACCATAGCAAGATCCTTTTTGACCCACCTGCAAGAAAAATGGAAATAAAAACAAAAATAAACAAATGGGTCCTAATGAAACTTAAAAGCTTCTGCACAGCAAAGGAAACCATAAACAAGACAAAAAGACAACCCTCAGAAAGGGAGAAAATATTTGTAAGTGAAACAACTGACAAAGGATTAATCTCCAAAATACACAAGCAGCTCATGCAGCTCAATGTCAAAAAAAAAAAAACAAACAACCCAATCCAAAAATGGGCAGAAGACCTAAAGAGACATTTCTCTAAGAAAGACACACAGATTGCCAACAAACACATGAAAAATACTCAACATCACAATCATTGGAGTACTGCAAATCAAAACCACAATGAGGTATCACCTCACACTGGTCAGAATGGCCATCATCAAAAAATCTAGAGAAAAGGGAATCTTCCTGCACTGTTGGTGGGAATGTAAATTGATACAGCCACTATAGAAAACAGTATGGAGATACCTTTAAAAACTAAAAACAGAACTACCATATGACCCAGCAATTCCACTACTGGGCATATACCCTGAGAAAACCATAATTCAAAAAGGTACGTGTACCACAATGTTCACTGCAGCATTATTTACAATAGCCAGGACATGGAAGCAACCTAAAAGTCCATCAACAGATCAATGGATAAAGAAGATGTGGCACATATATACAATAGAATATTACTCAGCCATAGAAAAGAATGTAATTGAGTATTTGTAGTGAGGTTGGTGGACCTAGAGTCTGTCATACAGAGTGAAGTAAATCAGAGAGAGAAAAAAAAAAATACCATATACTAACACATATGGGGAATCTAGAAAAATGGTACTGATGAACCTAGTGTCAGGGCAGGAATAAAGATGCAGACATAGAGAACAGTGTTGAGGACACCATGGGGATGGGGAGTAGGGAAGCTGGGACATAGTGAGAGAGTAGCATTGACATATACACACTACCAAATGTAAAATAGATAGCTAGTGGATAGATGCTAGAGAGCACAGGGAGATCAGCTTGATGTTTTGTGAAGACCTAAAGGGGTGGGATAAGGAGGTTGGGAGGGAGGCTCAAGAGGGAGGAGATATGGGGATGTGTGTATACATATAGCTGATTCACTTTGTTGTAGAGCAGAAACTAACACAATACTGTAAAGCAATTATACTCCAATAAAGATTAAAAATAATAAAAAGTAATGTGCAGTATCAGATAACCATGGTGGAAGATAATTTAATAGTTCACTTGGATAGACTGCTAAAACCTAGGATGGTCAATAATCGATGACAAGTGTTGGCATACTAGCACACTGGTAGATTCAGACAGCAATGGAATAATATTTAGTAACCTTAGCAATTACATCAAAATTAGCAATATATCTAAAATAAAAATTATATCTTTAATGAAACAATTTGAAATACATATCAAATCCCAAAAGAAAATGTTAGGAGCCAGAATTCAGGGGAAGGAATTCTATACACATGAAATCTGGCAAGAAGAAATGTTTGGAAATTAGGGATGGGTATTAGAATCCAGCAGAAAATTTGTCAGAGAATAGGTTCCCTATAAATGTTTATTGAAATGAATTAGTAAAAACAAGAACACAGTAATTTAACTGGAGTCAAAATTCAGAAGCAAACTAAGAATAAAGATATAATTGTGCTAAATCATTGTATTGCTGAATTTGCTGTTCTTTTTTACTCCTTTGTATAAGAAATTACATTGAATCCATAGCTTAAGCCAGGTCTGTCTGTACCTGCAGTTAGGGATTAATTTGATGGATTTAGGAACAAGAAACCAGACACGTCATTACTGAATTTAATGTAATGAACTTGAAGACATAGTTTAAAAATTGTTTCCCTGGATTGCTTAATGGTTTATTTATAGAAAAATTTTATTTTTGATTACCTCTCTATATCATCTATTCCACAAAATGCCTGGTTAAAATAGACCCATATGTAATACTTAATGATATAGAATTGTGGTTCTCTAATAGCAATGTTCTAAAATGGTGGTACTTTATTTTCTGAATAGCAACTGCCCAATAATTCCAAAAATGCTGACTAATTATACTTACATTAAATCTATTATATTCTGCACTTGTGTCTTGTGATAAATGTACTATACTGCAAGCTCCAAACACTGATTTTGCAATTTGTTTGCCAATAAGTAGCTGTTAGACATAATACAAATCAGTCTCTGCATCTCACTTCTTTATTAAAAGAAAGCCTATCCATGTCACATGACTTTGTATTACAATAAATGATATATGTGAGAATGAACCATGCAAGACATGAAAAGACTTTGTTCAAACTCCAGTCTATGTTGAATATTAGTAAGTGAGTAGCTGGCACCAAGAGAGCAAGGATTATGACGATAAACATTGCTTGGGTCCATCCAATTCAGAAATTTCTCTTACCTGATAGGAATGTCAGGCAATTTACTTTCCATTTTCCATTATTTCACAAGGATAATATATTTTTTGAGTAGAACATAACTCCCACTAGGAATTAACTATATACAGAATCCTAAATATTTAACCTAAACATGAAAATAATTATAAAAAGGAGGATGGCAATAGAATTCAGTAACATTAAGTAATAATATCTATCACTCATTAAGTGTTGTGATAGAATTCTACCATAGATTCTTTATTAATTTATTAATAAAGAATCACTATACTTGAGGTATTCTAATAACCATTTTAATGATTAAAAAACAGCCTGTAGTTCAGAGTTGAGGAGAACACTCAAAATGAAAGCATCAGACTTGGCTTCAGTCTGACCTGTCTTTAAACCATTTATAGCCACTATATGTGAGACTTAGTATTGTGGGAGTGGGATGGGTAAATAGACATACTCTTGTGTAAACCATCATGTAGAGCTTTAAAACTAATGGTAAGAATTACAAGTTGTTCATACCTGAATCCCTAGTACTTGACACAGCTCTTAGTACATTACTGAATTTGTTTCAGCATTAAAGACCATTCTTTCCTCAATAAGATCTTTAGGTAAACCTCAGGCAGAATGGCTTTGTGCTAAACTGATATGAACCTCAGTAATTTATAACACAGATTAAGTTTTTCTTTTTCTTAGATACAGTCCAATAAAATGAAGATACAACCAGGATTGATACTTTCTGTACTCCAGACAAACAAATCTATTCCCACAATAATACTTTAATGTATTATTCTTGTATCCACATGCCTTTCGTTGTTTTTCATTTATCTGTATTTCTTTCACAACACCTCTCTAAACAATGTCAGTCTAAGTTTTGTGCTTATTAGCATTTATTGAAGTAAAACTATTCACTTCTACAATTCAAGGATTCTTAAAAAGTATACTTACATTCAACACAGATCTTCCCAAGTTCCCTTTAATGCCTTCTTCTTTATTTCTTTTGGTTGAAACTCCACTTCCCTCTTCACTTGTAGGCTTGAAAGAAATGCCAGCCATGGGCATGGGAACTGCCTTCTGAGTAACCACAAAAGGACTTGATGCAACCTGGAGGTGCAATGAGTAAGCTCCCTGTGGGATGAAATTTAATCAATGGAATATGTGTGAAGGGAGAGAGGCAGCAGGTAAACTCTCCAGCCTTTTGTTTTTCAAGGAATCTTCAGGAGTCTCAGTAAATAAATGATGACCCCTCCTGAATGACCTGCTATGTCTTTTTGTGGCTCCTTGTGAAGTGAGTAATGCTCCTTATTGTTTTGTATGTTTCCTAGCTTCATTTTCCTTTTATTCCTCATAACATTCTCCCTAACAAAGCTTCAGCATATTAATCTTTGACTGAGCTTTGCTTTCTAGAGAACTGCAATAATAACTTGAAATTTTACTTAAGAATTTGTTAATTGTATTTTCATTGCCTTTAGGTCAGTGGTTTTCAAAATTGTACTTTTTAGTCAAGGAATAATTTCTTCAAATATATTTTAAGAAGGAGATCAACATACTTAGAAGCAGAGTTGCAAGATTTGAAGTAGAGGTGTGTGTGTGTGAGAGAGACAGAGAGAGACAGAGAGGGAGAGAGAATGAAAATGCCTTCATCTACCTTTCCTTTGGAAAATGCTGAAGTACATCTTATGAACTCTTTGAGCTTAACTCTCAGAGGATAATTTGGGAATAATTGCTCTATTTCTGTTGTTCTTTGTTACTTCACACCACTGTAAAAATTCAGGGACTCTTAAAAGTGTGACTCTCCTCTAATGTAAACTTAGCAGGAAGGCTTGCTAGGGTTGATGGAAATGCAAATACTGACTCCTCTTTTCTCCTGTAGAGATCTCTCTTTCCTTAGATTTTCCAAATATTTGTCAGGAAGAGAACAACTTACATTCTGAGCAGTCCCTGAAGAACAATATTCCTCCATTTCTTAGAAGAGAATTACTTTTGGTTTCCTTCCCAGGTCACATTGCATGTTATCCACTCTAGCTTTAGCAGCTGGAAATTTTTTTACTGGACTCTTACATTTGCACATATACATTTATTATAGAGGTGCTTCTAAACTATAAAGGGGCAAACAAATATAAAGTATATAAATTATAAAATCTCTACTTGTTTTTAAAACTGAACTATCTGGATACAATTTAAAAAAAGTTTTACTGGAACTTGCATTTCATGAATACCTAAAATTCAACCTAATTTGCATTTATAGAGAGTGTACTTTATTTAAGGTTCTTTACTAAGAACAGAGTCACACAAACAGAAATAAAATATTAGAGTCTACTAGAAAATACAAAAAAGTATACAGAAAGACACAATTCAGGTTGTGCTCCCTGATATAACAGATGAAATAAAGTGCTATGGAGATACAGAGGTAGTAAGTGATTAATACTGACTGGGAGGATCACGAAAGGCTTTATGGAATAAATGAGATTTGAGCTGAAACTTAGTCTAAGATGATAAAAGATACAGAGAAAGGAGCACAAGCAAAGATGTGATGTGCTATGCTTGGATTACAAGTATTCTGAGAACTGAGGAGGGGAGGCTAGTTTTCACTTGTAAAGCAATTACCGTCAGTAGTCAAAACATTTTAGGAGGCAGAAGCACTATTTTAAAAATCATGCTGGAGTACTGCTCCACAGTTGCAGATTTTGTAAATGCTTGACACATGCTCAGTACATTTTGCACTTGTAAACATTGTATGATGTCCAACATAGCTTACAGGGTGTCTTGATTAAGATCTAGAGAAGTGTAAATGAAGTCCAGTGTCTGATTTATGCCTCAGAAATTTAAATTTTCCAACAGAAAAGTAACATTCCAACCATGTAAATAATTCTAATATCCAAAAATATCAAATGAAAGTAGCTAGAGTATCACAAGAATTTTAGAAGAGTTCCTACCACAGCTATGGGAATATAGTAGTCCCTAATTACTTTCTACCTTTATGACACTTTGGATCATTGAGTCCATGTTAAATCAACAGACTCTTCCCAAGTTTTCCATCTCCCATCAATGTTTAAAAGAGAACTTAAAAAGAAGGCCAGCTATGCACCCCTTCTAGAGCTATCCCTGCTTCCTGACAGCCCTTGTTTCCTCACCATACTACCAGTCTTCTTCAAGCAGCATCAGGTCTGATCAGAATCTAGGTCTGTTTAGACTCAGAATCTCTGCTTCTGTGCTATTCTGAAAGTCAAAGGAGAGATTTCCTAATTAAACCAGAACATGTGCAGCTATGCTTGCAAATGTGTCACATTAGATTGGATTCAAGTATAAGTCAGAAAACCTGTAGTCAACCTCCTACTTACATCTGTGAATAAGCACAGAAGCAACTGTAGGGTTGTTCAGGCTAAACAGATGGATGGTCCTGTCAGGGACAGATTGCAGTAGAGCTAGGATGTAGGATGTAATGCCACCCGCTCTGAACTGAGAAACATAGTCAGTAGCAGGAAAGACATACTCTTTAATGTAGATATTCTTTTTTAATTATCCATGATTAACTGTTTCTAAGGAAAGGTTAAACCCTTTTGTCCTCCTTACACTTTTTTTGTTAGTTTCATTTTGTTTCTTTATTTCATTCTGCTGGATTTTGATCATATTACATCCAATTAAATTAATAATAAGCATTATTCATACCTTAAAGCTGCACAATCATCAAAAATCATTAGCTTCACTGATTAACAGAGAGGTTATAATATACAATATATTTTACATCATACAAACCAAATGAATAAACCTATATTCTGATACTTTCATAAGTAATCAGAAAATGATTTTTTATTTAAAATATATTTATATGTCTAAAATATGGAAATATGAATGATCTAAGATGTCATCCTTTCATGTGAACATGTATATAAAAATTTTAAATAAATATATTCATAACAACAAGTATAAAATTATAATCCTGGACTGTGCATGAAATTCTTGGTAGTGTATTTCAAAGATATTGTTACTGTAAATAAAACCTATAAGAGTTCATTTTAACAATTTTCTCAGTTCTACTTTGAAGTAAAATCATTTATTTTAAATGAAGATTGTATTCCATAACTCCATTTCTTTTTTTCAATTAACTAATTAATTAGCTGCATTGGGTCTTTGTTGCTGAATGCAGGCTTTCTCTAGTTGCAGTGAGTGAGGGCTACTCTTCATTGTGGCGTGTGGGCTCCTCATTTTGGTGGCTTCTCCTGTTGCAGAAAACAGGCTCTAGGCACATGGGCTTCAGTAGTTGTGGCACATGGGTTCAATAGTTGTGGCTCACAAGCTCTAGAGTGCAGGCTCAATAGTCCTGGTGCACAGGCTTTGTTGCTCCATGGCATGCGAGATCTTCCTGGCCCAGGGATTGAACCTGTGCCCCCTGCATTCACAGGCAGATTTTTAACCACTGTGTCACCTAGGAAGTCCCCAAAATTCCATTTCTAAAAGCTGTATATACCGAGTTAACATGAAGAAAAAAATTTAAATATGAACAATATTTAAATATTAAATGTGAACAATATCTGAGTGCTTAACTTTCTCTTAAGTGGGTTATGTGTTAAAGCATCTTACACATCTTGCAAACTATTCGTTTTCTGGAGTAGCGTGGCTCCTCCATCCAGGTACTCAGCATTTCAGTGGCTTAATGAATTTTGGAAGAGATTTGTGTTTCTGTGACTTTATTTTTTAACACTCAAGTAAATAAATATCAACATTGGTCACTTTCTGAACAATTATGACTTTTACAGATAAAAGTCTTACATATATAGTTATGTTTAATGCCATTTGTTTAGAAGTTATAGCATTAAAAATGACACAATAACCATTTAAAAGATGACCTTATTCTACATTTAATATAGAAATCACTATCTGAGGAGTGAAAGTGTCTCAGGGAATTATTACAAATAAAGTTTTGTCTTATAGTGTATAAAAGTATAATTCAACCTGCAAAGTCTGCTCAATAGTGCACTTTTCCTATTTTTTTTCTGAATGCTGAAATATTTTTTAAATGTTGTTAAGAAAAAAGGAGAATAAATCTACTCAGAAATTTAGCATTTATGGTGGGGGTCAGCACAATATGGTTGTATTGACTTAAAGGTGTCTTTAAAGTGAATATGTAGCATTTGTAAAGAAAGGAATTTAAATTTTCACATACATTTAGATGAATTGACTAGAACAATTATATACACTGGACTATAACTTTAAATTTGGCATATTTATAATTACCTCTCAAATTAGAGAGAACATCCTTTAAACTAAACTGAGTTGAAATATTTGGCTTTTTGTTTTAGTCAATAGGAGAATGGAAGTGGAGAAAGGGTTGTTGAATAAATGATTTGTATTCATTCAATTAACAAGTGTTTGTTAGTCAATGTTCCATCAAAAGTACTTATTAAGCAATGATATATGTGAGGAATGCAAAGGTTTCTAGTGCCCATTGTTTGTTCAAATGGAATATGTAGATGTAAAAATAAAAATATTAATAAAATATAATAAATGCTAGAGATGAGGACATTTCCAAGCAAAGTATTAAAGCCATGGACTGGTTTATTTATTTATTTTTTAATTTAGTGAATGTATTTCTTTTTTTTAATTAATTAAATAACTAATTAATTAATTTTATTGGCTGTGTTGAATCTCTTTTGCTGTGCCCGGGCTTTCTTTAGTTGCAGTGAGTGGGGGCTACTCTTCGTTGTGATGCTCGGGCTCCTTGTTGCCATGGCTTCTTCTGTTGCAGAGCTTGGGCTCTAGGCATGTGGGCTTCAGCAGTTGTAGCACATGGGCTCAACAGTTGTGGCTCACGGGCTCTAAAGTGCAGGCTCAATAGTTGTGGCATATGGGCTTAGTTGCTCCACGGCATGTGGGATCTTCCTGGAGCAGGGATAGAACGTGTCCCCTGCACTGGCAGGTAGATTCTTAACCACTGCACCACCTAGGAAGCCCAAAGCTACAGCCTGATTTATTCTTACTGCTTAAAATAAATTGTGAAAGTAGAGAAATAAATTGAGGGAATAACTATCAAATAAAAGGAAAATAAGAAGAAGATTTGGGAATTTTTCAGTCTATTCAGAAGGCAAAAAACTCTAAAATTGAGAGATTCATGAGTTAGAAAAAAGCTGAGAGTATGGCTGCTATACAATCTTTTGCTAGGAGTTCAAAAGGATCAAAACATAGGCATATTCAAGTAACACAAAATATCTTTAAAGAGACTGAGGGTGTGACTCAGACCTCTTCAATCAAACAGAATATCTAGGAAACTTGAAGGTATTACCTCTCAGCAATCTCAGAAAAAAACAAAAATAAAAATAGAGAGGGAATTATCTATGAAAAATCTGTGGAAGAGACTCTTAGCTAATCAAGTGAATATATGTGATATATACAGAAAACCAACAAAGTTCTTGAGAATGTTACATCAGCAGAAGCACTACTAGATTGGACTGCAACAGAGAGAGTTTTAAAGAAAGAAGACTGTCAGAACCTCAGAATTCTACAAACAGGAGACAGGCTGATAAGTAATTTGCTGAAAATACATGATACATTTCCTGATAAATGATGGATGGCTCTGGGGATGGAGCTGTAAGACCCATGGGGCAGAGCCAGAAGCTATATAAAATAATCCCCAGGCCTTGATGCACAATGGAGTTTGCTTGAATGTATTTTGGAATTGTTTGGGACCATCCCTTTTTCTTTACATTTTTCCCTTTTCAGAACTGAGATAGATGTCTGTAAGTGTTATCCTACACCTGTCCCAACATTTGAGAGAAGATAACTTGTTTCTTTACTTTCACAGGTCCACATATAGAAATGAATTGTGCCTCAATTATAATGAGATTGCACTCATAGCCTCATCTATACCTAAGTTATATGATATATATCATGAGATTTGGGTATTTTGAGCTAGTGAGATTTAGCAGAGATTTTTTGACCTTGAGTTGATAATGTAATGAGTTGAGATTTTAGGTGATTTTGGGATGAGATAAGTATATTTGGGTGAGAGCAGAATTCTGAGGATGAGAGGACAGACTATGGTGTAGGAAGGATAATGGTCCCTCAAAGGTGTCCTTGCCTTAATCCCTGTTGTCTATGAATATGTTACCTCACATGGGCAAAGAGATCTTGAAAATGTGATTAAGAGTAGGACCTTGAGGATTAAAAGATTTACCTTGATTATCAGGGTGCACCAAATCTAAGCACATGAGTCCTTAAAAGTGAATCTTTCTGGGATGAGTCAAAGAGATGATAGGATGAGAAGGATTGCATGCCTCATTTCCATTTCTAAGATGTAGGGACTATGAATGTGAACTGAAGGGAAGTTTTTGGGAGCTACTAACAGCCATCAGATGATAGCCAACAAGGAAATGGAGAGCTCACTCCCCCAATTGCTTGAAAATGAATTCTACTAACAACTCAAGTGAACAAGCAAACAGATATTCCTTAGGAGCCTCCAGAGAGAAATGCAGCCACCAGCATCTTGATATTAGTCCAGTGAGATCAATATCAGATTTCTGACCTACAGAACTGTTAGATGATAAATTTGTATTACTTAAGCCATTAACTTTGTGGTATTTTTTAATATTTATTTATTTATTTGGCTGCACTGTGTCTTAGTTGTGGCATGCAGGATCTTTATTTGTGACATGTGGGATGTAGTTTCCTACCCAGGGATCAAACCTGGACTCCCTGCATTGGGAGTGTGGAGTCTTAGCCACTGGACCATGAGGGAAGTCCCTGTGATAATTTTTATGCTGTTAATAAAAACTAGTACAAGTGCCAAGAAACAGGTGAATGTCAAGCATTGTCTTAAAGGAAATGAGTAAAAATCTACCATAAAAAAGTAAATTAAAAAGTTTAAATGTCATGGTTTCCAATGTGGAACTATAGGTATTCCAATGAGAAACATGGAAGATGGATGCTACTATAGGTATAATAAAGTAAATAAATTTCAGGTAGTAGTCTCCTATAGTGCATCAAACTTTGCGCTTGGTATTTTTTTTTTTCTTATGTGAAAGATGAAATAGTATGATACTTAAGAAAGTAATATATCAAGATATTATAAACATTTGAAGTTCATTGGTATATACAGGTTAAGATAACTAAAGTAGGTTGGATAGATAAATTTTTATCACAGATAAGATTTGGGAATAATTAGTATATGCATTTAGATGATATCATGAATGCAAATGAACTTATCTAAGGATACCATTTGAGTGAGAAGAGAATGAAGAATGGAATCAAGGAAATATCGTGTCTTAAGAATATACCAAGAAAAAGAAGCTAGTGATATAATCTAATAAAATGTTTCACAAATATGAGTATGATTCTTAGTTGACCAAGAAAATAAAATATAAGAATTTTAGGAACAGATTTCTCAATAGCCACATGCAGCAGAGATATCAAATAGACAAAATCTCAAAAGAAACCAGTTGCTTTAGCAATTAAAAGATAGTATCGGGTTATTTGCTTTTTTGCTATGGGCAGAAGACCTAAATAGACATTTCTCCAAAGAAGACATACAGATGGCCAACAAACACATGAAAAGATGCTCAACATCACTCATCATCAGAGAAATGCAAGTCAAAGCCACAATGAGGTATCACCTCACACCAATCAGAATGGCCATCATCACAAAGTCTGGAAACAACAAATGTTGGAGAGGGTGTGGAGAAAAGGGAAGTCTCCTGCACTGTTGGTGGGACTGTAAGTTGGTACAGCCACTATGGAAAACAATTTGGAGGTTCCTTAAAAAACTACAAATAGAACTACCATATGATCCAGTCATCCCACTCCTGGGCATATACCCAAAGAAAACCATAATCCCAAAAGAAACTTGTACCATAATGTTTATTGCAGCACTATTTACAATAGCCAGGACATGGAAGCAACCGAAATGCCCATCAACAAATGAATGGATACAGAAGATGTGGCATATATATACAATGGAATATTACTCAGCTATAAAAAGGAATGAAATGGAGCTATATGTAATGAGGTGGATAGAACTACAATCTGTCATACAGAGTGAAGTAAGTCAGAAAGAGAAGGACAAATATTGTATGCTAACTCACATATACGGAATCTAAAAATGGTACTGATGAACTCAGTGACAAGAACAAGGAAGCAGATACAGAGAATGGACTGGAGAACTCGAGGTATGGGAGGGGGCGGGGGGTGAAGGGGAAACTGAGAAGAAGCGAGAGAGTAGCACAGACATATATGTACTACCAACTGTAAAATAGTCAGTGGGAAGTTGTTGTATAACAAAGGGAGTCCAACTCGAGGATGGAAGATGCCTTAGAGGACTGGGGCAGGGAGGGTGGGGGGGACTCGATGGGGGGGCGTCAAAGAAGGGAGGGAATATGGGGATATGTGTATAAAAACAGTTGATTGAACCTGGTGTACCCCCCAAAAAAATAAAAAAATAAAAAAGATATTATCAATCTTAGTAAAAACAGTTCCATTAGATGGTGAAGTCAGAAGTAGATTTCTCCATGTATTAAAAAGTTTTTGAAAGGCAAAGCAGTGGAAAGAGTAAGCAGTCTACAATTTCAAGACAAGAAGAGGACAGAGTCTGTTGGTAATGTTGGATGGAGTGGGAATTTTATTCTATATAATTTAATATGCATATTGGCAGAAAAGAAAAACATGACATCGAGGATGATTTTAAATATGACTCAAGAAAGAGGGACACTTTTTTTAAAAAAATGAGATCATGAGGAAGGAAACAGTCTCAAGGGGACAGGCTGAAAGCTTGGTTTTGGTTAAGGAAGATGATTGTTACTTCCTATGAGATTAGAGATAAAAATGAGTGATAATGAAGTTAAGTTTATTGAGAAAGAGTGGAGAAGTCAAGGCCATTTATACATGAGAGCTCTTGCAATACCTGTGAAATGATTCATGTTTATCTAGTGGGTGGGCCATGATAATAGGTTAAGAATTATTGAGAAAACTAAGAATAATGTTTAATACCTTCTAAGTGGAATGAGAGAAACACTGACCAGGAAAAATTTAAAGATTCAAGAATCAAGTGGGGATTTGGTCATGGTAATAAGAAAGATGAAGTTAAAGTCATAGGACCTAGAACACTTAGTAAAGATAGGGAAGCCAGCAGGAAGCTAACACAGATTGAAAAAGTGAAGGGTCAAAGTTAGTGCATTTTAAGTAAGGACACACAAGCTTTAAATGACACATTAGACCATCTCAACTTAATTGATATTTTAGGACATTCCATCCAAAAACTACAAAATACACTTTCTTCTCAAGTGCACACAGAACATTTTCCAGGATAGATCACATCTTGGGTCACAAATCAAACCACAGTAAATTCAAAAAAATTAAAATCATATCAAGCATCTTCTCTGACCACAGCGCCATAAGACTAGTTATCAATTATAGGGAAAAAAAAACTGTAAAAAATACAAAAAATATGCTATTAAACAACCAAGAAATCACAGAAGAAATCAAAAAATATCTAGAAACAAACGGCAATGAAAACACAATGAACCAAAACCTATGGGACACAGCAAAAACAGTTCTAAGAGAGAAGTTTATAGCAAAAGAGTCCTACGTTAAGAAACAAGAAAAATAGCAAATAAACAACCTAACCTTACACCTAAAAAAATTAGAGAAAGAAGAACAACGAAACCCCAAAGTGAGAAGAAGGAAAGAAATCTTAAAGATGAGATCACAAATAAATGAAAGAGAAATGAAAGAAACAATAGAAAAGATTGATAAAACTAACAGCTGGTTCTTTGAGAAGATAAACAAAATTGATAAACCATTAGCCAGACTGATCTGGTAAAAAAGGGAGAAGAATCAAATCAACAGAATTAGAAATGAAAAAGCAGAAGTAACAACGGACACCTCAGAAATACAAAAGATCATGAGAGACTACTACAAGCAACTCTATGCCAATAAATTGGATAACCTGGAAGAAATGGATACATTCTTAGAAAAATACAATCTTCCAAGACTGAACCAGGAAGAAATAGAAACTGTGGACAGACCAATCACAAGCACTGAAATTGAGAGTGTGATTAAAAATCTCCCAACATACAAAAGCCCAGGACCAGATGGGTTCACGGGCAAATTCTATCAAACATTTCGAGAAGAGCTAACACCTATCCTTCTCAAACTCTTCCAAAATACAGCAGAAGGAGTAACACTCCCAAACTCATTCTATGAGGCCACCATCACCCTGATACCAGAACCAGGCAAAGATATCATACACACACAAAAAAAAAATACAGGCCAGTATTACTGATGAATACAGATGTGAAATCCTCAACAAAATACTAGCTAACAGAATCCAACAGCATATTAAAAAGATCATACCATGATCAAGTGAGGTTTATCTCTGGGATGCAAGGGATTCTTCAATATATGCAAATCAATCAGTGTGATACATCATATCAACAAATTGAAGAATAAAAAACATATAATAATCTAAATAGATGAAGAAAAAGCTTTTGACAAAATTCAACATCCATTTATGTTAAAAACTCTCCGGAAGATGGGCATAGAAGGAAATTACCTCAACATAATAAAAGCCATATATGAGAAACCAAAAGTCAACATCATTTTAAATGGTGAAAAACTGAAAGCATTCCCTCTAAGAACAGGAACAAGACAAGGGTGCCCACTCACTATTATTATTCAACATAATTTTGGAAGTTTTAGCCACAGCAATCAGAGAAGAAAATGAAATAAAAGGAATCCAAAGTGGAAAAGAAGAAGTAAAATTGTCACTATTTGCAGGTGACATGATATTACACATAGAAAACCCTAAAGATTCTACCAGAAAACTGCTAGCACTAATCAATGAATTTAGTAAAGTAGCAGGATACAAAATTAATGTACATAAATCTCTGGCATTCCTATATGCTAACAATGAAAAAGCGGAAAGAGAAATTAAGAAAACTCTCCTATTTACCATTGCAAAAAAAGAATAAAACACCTAGGAATAAACCTGTCTAAGGAGGCAAAAGACCTGTATGCAGAAAACTATAAGACACTGATGAAAGAAATCAAAGATGATACAAACAGATGGAGAGATATACTATCTTCTTGGATTGGAAGAATCAACATCATGAAAATGACTCTACTACCCAAAGCAATTTACAGATTCAACACAATCTCTATCAAATTACCAATGGCATTTTTCACAGAACTAGAACAAGAAATCTTACAATTTGTATGGAAATGCAAAAGACCCAAAATAGCTAAAGCAGTCTTGAGAAGGAAAGATGGAGTTGCTGGAATTAGGCTTCCTGACTTCAAACTATACTACAAGCCCACCGTGATCAAGACAGAATGGTACTGGCACAAAAATAGAAAGGAAGATCAATGGAACAGAATAGAGAACTCAGAGGTAAACCCAAGCACATATGGGAAGCTTATCTTTGACAAAGGGGGCAAGAATATACAATGGAAAAAAGGCAGCCTCTTCAATAAGTGGTGCTGGGAAAATTGGACAGCTACATGTAAAAGAATGAAATTAGAACACTTCTTAACACCATACACAAAAATAAACTCAAAGTGGATTAAAGGCCTACATGTAAGGCCAGACACTATAAAACTCCTAGAGGAAAACATAAGCAGAACACTTTATGACATACATCAAAGCAAGATCCTTTTTGACCCATCTCGTAGAATAAAGGAAATAAAATCAAGAATAAACAAATGGCATCTAACGAAACTTAAAACCTTTGCACAGGGCAAGAAACTATAAACAAGACAAGAAGGCAACCCTCAGAATGGGAGAAAATACTTGCCAACAAAGCAATGGACAAATGATTAATCTCCAAAATATACAAGCAGCTCATGCAGCTTAATCCCCAAAAAGCAAATAACCCAATCCATAAAAGGGTGAAAGACCTAAATAAGCATTTCTCTAAAGAAGACATACAGATGGCCAACAAACACATGAGATGCTCAGCATCACTAATCATCAGAGAAATGCAAGTCAAAGCCACAATGTGCTGTCACCTCACACCAGTCAGAATAGCCATCGTCAAAAAATCTAGAAACAACAAATGCTGGAAAGGGTGTGGAGAAAAGGGAACATTCCTGCACAGTTGGTGGGAATGTAAGTTGGTACAGCCACTATGGAAAACAATTTGGGGGTTCCTTAAAAAACAAACAATGCAACTACCATATGATCCAGTAATCCCACTACTGGGCATATCCCAAAGGAAACCATAATCCAAAAAGAAACATGTACCATAATGTTTATTGCAGCACTATTTACAATAGCCAGGACATGGAAGCAACCTAAATGCCCATCAACAAATGAATGGATAAAGAAGATGTGGCATATATATACAATGGAATATTACTCAGCTATAAAAAGGAATGAAATGGAGCTATATGTAATGAGATGGATAGACATAGAGTCTGTCATACATAGTGAAGTAAGCCAGAAAGAGAAAAACAAATATTGTATGCTAACTCATATATATGAAATCTAAAAAAACAAAACAAACAAAAGAAGGTACTGTTAAACCCAGTGACAGGACAAGAATAAGGATTCAGTTGCAGAGAATAGACTGGAGGACATGGGATTGGGGGGGGTGGGGGGTGAAGGGGAAGCTGGGATGCATTGAGAGAGTAGCATAGACATATATATATATTACCAACTGTAAAATAGATAGCTAGTGGGAAGTTGCTGTATAACAAAGGGAGATCAACTCGATGATGGGTGATGCCTTAGAGGGCTGGGACAGGGAGAGTGGGGGGCAGTTGCAGGAGGGAGGGGATATGGGGATATGTGTATAAATACACCTGACTCACTTTGGTGTACCTCATAAGCTGCTATGAGAGTGTTAAGTAATTATATACCAATAAAGAGCTTAAAAAGAAAAAGACAGTGCATTTGAAAAATTATCTTTGCTGTTATAAAGCATGTACAGATTCCTAACAATATATGGACTATTCCAAGAATTATATGTTAATAACCAATCTGATTTGACTCCCACTTCCGAGTTTGAGTCTCTATGATTCTGGTACCCTGAATTAACAGTATTGTATAGGGTAATGTATGGATTTTAGAACTTATTTTCTAGAATCAAATTCTATTTGTGTACTCATTAAAGAGATAAGTTGCTCACTAAATAAGATATTTAAAGAGCAAATGTAGCACGTAGCATAACTAGTGTTTCATTTTCATTTGTAAAATATGTATAAAATAGGTATATAATAATTCACTTTTCACAAATAGAATTTTATGAGTTAACTGATGAAATACATATAACAGAATTTAGAGCAGTGCCCAGAATATACTAAGTGCTTAATAAATTTTACCTGTAATTGTTGATTCTGTTGTTAGTATTGTCAGTAGTAGTTAAGGTTTTGTCAAACATTAAATAAAGTGTCTAATTGCCAAGTAAGGGATGATAGCAGTTACAGTGTTAGTCTTTCACAGCACAAGAAATCATGAAGTCAATAGATGATATAATCTCAAATCTATTATTTTTTGCTATTGTATCATCCTGATAGCTGACTAAAAAATATAAATTCACTGGCTTAATAATAGCTACTGTTTTGCAGAAATCAACATCAAGTAAAATTTTACAAGAATGAGCATTTCTTTTTTTCTTTTCTTTTTCTTTTTTTTTTATTTTACATTCTAATCCTTTTTAATCCTATGACATGAGTATTGGAGGAAAAAAATGATTTACAAGCTAAGTTTCTCTGCTACTTTAACAAAATTATCCATATTTTTCTGATACGCTATCTCTACAGATTAAAGTTGTGTGGAAAAAAATACCTTCCACAGAAAAGTGGAAATATCAGCTTTTACCTCTGACTATTTTCATAGAGGTCTGGGAAAAAAAAAAAGACTGTGGGTTATTTCAATAAGCATATTTTTCAAATAATTTATGCCCAAAAAAATAATACTATCTTTCTTTCTAAAAATTTTAAAAATACTATCATTTTATGAAACCACATACTAGATATTTTTTTTCTTTTAGGCTTTTTTCCTTCTAACACATCTTCTCCTTGATTTTAGCATTTTATCTTCTCCTTGATTTTAGCATTTTCCAAACTTCATATTTGAAACCAAATAAATCAAGATGAAACCAGCAACCTCATTAAATCCCACTTATTTAGGACTCTATGGAAAAATTAAGATCTAATATTTAAAGCAAAACAACTACCAAATAGCCACGGCTCATAGTCTGAATAAGTTAAGCACAGGAGATATGAGAATTGGGAAAATAGAGTTGATGAACTTATAGTTTTGAATTGGAAATAATGCCATATCCATTCCCTTGTTTAAATGGCAATTCTTAAAACTTTGGAAAACAACAGCAAAAGTCAACTTGCCCTGTTTTTCTGACCTTCCTACTAGACAATATGACAATGATATTAATTTTGCCAACAGTCTCCTCATTGTTCTTGATCTTTTCACAGGTGCCTTGGAAGTGTCAGTGACGTTCGTATGTATTGTAACTAATTCTCATTAAGAAAATGACATGTCTTGTTATTTTATTTGCATTTTTACAAAGCCATAATATTATTCTATTATTATAATAAGTTGTAGTAAGTTGACAAACTGATCATAGTAAAATGTCAGCTTTTGGATGAAAACTTGTATATATCCTAATGATATGCATGTCGCTTAAAACCTCAGTGTCTTGCACTAATAGTGTGCCAGATGGTACCATCTTGCTGTTAGGAAGCCATGGATGTAGTGTTATATTTTAAATTAAAATGGGATGATCTTATTATATACTGTGAAATAGCAATAAAGTTCAAACATGCTACTGCAATTTAGTTCACTTATGATATTAAAAAAAATGTAAGAGTTCTCTCAGGAAACTTCTAAAACTGAAGTGGGATATTTTAATATCTCTATAGAGCTAGAGAGTGATTCAAACTTCAACCAGCACAAGAAAAGTTGGGGCCAGAAGTCTAAAGCCACATATATGACAACCTAACCACAAAAGTTTCAGAGGTGACCTAAGAAAAATGGAGCATGAACAGGTAGGAGGTAAGGCCTTAAAAGGATTTTGTAGATTCTTAGAAATGGGAAACAAGAAATGAAAAAGCAATAAAAAATATACAGTAGATTTGATTCTTAAAAAGAAGTGGGCCGGACTTCTTCAAACATCATGATACAAGAGTATTACAAAATGCAAACTAATTGCACAATCCTGAGACTTCCCTTTCAGGAGGAAAGGAGAGAAGTGGAATTTATGCCCAGCCTTCTAGCATTCCAGTGCATCCCCCCAGGCAAAGGTGGTGGGCAGCTCTTAGCAGCCAGCCAGACACAGCAGGAATGAGAAAAAAAGTGCACAACTCTGAGACTCCTCCTTCAGGAGGAAGGAATAGAATTGGAGCCTGTACCCAGCGTCCTGGCATTTCAGTGCACACTCCTAGAGAAAAGGGGTAGGTGGCTTTCAGAAGCTGGCATAGTTCTGTAAAATAGGGAGAAAGCACAAAACACAGAATCTTCTGCTTCAAAGAAATGAGGAGAAACAAAACTTGCAGCAAATATCTCACATTTGTGTTGACTGCTCTAAAGAAAAAGTGGGAGGAGATTTGAGGTAGCCTCTATGGTTCTGTGAGATTAGGAAAAGTTGAAACTTCTCCCTCAGCAGAAGACGGAACGCGCATATCTATATAAAGTGTTTAAGAGGCTCCCATAATCTCTAGCTGGGCTGACTGGGGAAGGTCTTTCCCTGCTGAAATCAGTCCATAAAGATTTGAAGAGGTGACTGCTTCTCAAATTAACAGATCAATGAAAACCGAAAAGGAACATGAAGAATCCAGGAAATATGATGCTATCAAAGGAGCAAAAAAAAATTCCAGTATACAACCCTAAACAAATGAGATATATGAATTGCCTGATAAAGAATTCAAAATAACGATCTGAAACAAATTCAATAAGCTGCAAGAGAACACAGTTAGATTACCCAACAATATCAAGAAATGACACACAAACAAAATAAGAATATCAATAAAGAGAGCTGTAAACAATAAAAAAGAACCAAACAGAAATTCTAGAGCAGAAGAGTACAATAACTGAACAAAAAATTCAAAAGAGAGGTTCAACAGTAGACTTTGTAAAGTGGAAAAGAGAACAAGTGAACTCAAGCAAAATGAAAAAAAACAATGAAGAAAGTAAAGGAAGACTATAGGACTTACAAGATACAAATAAGAGAACCAATATCTGCATCATGAGAATCACAGAAGGAGAAAAGAGAGAAAAGGCAGAAAAAAAACTTAAAGACATAATCACTACCCAAAGCAATCTATAAATTCAATGCAATCCCTATCAAATTACCAACTGCATTTTTTACAGAACTAGAACAAAAAATCCTAATATTTGTATGGAGACAAAAAAGACCTCAAAGAGCCAAAGCAAACTTGAGGGAAGAAAATGGACCTGGAGGAATCAGACTCCCTGAGTTCAGACTATACTACAAAGCTACAGTAATCAAGACAATATGGTACTGGCACAAAAACAGAAATATAGATCAATGGAACAAGATAGAAAGACCAGAGATAAACCATGGTCAACTAATCTATGACAAAGGAGGCAAGGATATACAGTGGAGAAAAGGCAGCCTCTTCAATACATGGTGCTGGGAAAACTGGACAGCTACACATAAAAGAATGAATTTAGAACAATTCGTAACACCATACACAAAAATAAACTAAAAATGGAATAAAGACCTAACTGTAAGGCCAGACACTATAAAACTCCTAGAGGAAAACATAGGAAGAACACTCTTTGACATAAATCACAGCAAGATCTTTTTTGTTTCACCCCTTAGAGTAATGGAAATAAAAACAAAACTAAATAAATGGGACCTAATGAAATTTCAAAGGTTCTGCACAGCAAAGGAAACTATAAGCAAGACGAAAAGACAACCTTCAGAATGGGAAAAAAATATTTGCAAATGAATCAACAGACAAAGGAATAATTTCCAAAATATTTAAACAGTTCATCCAGCTCAATACCAGAAAAACAAACAATCCAATCAAAAAATGGGCAGAAGACCTAAATAGGCATTTCTCCAAAGAAGACAAACAGATGGCCAAGAGGCACATGAAAAGCTGCTCAACATCACTCATTATTAGAGAAATGCAAATCAAAACTACAATGAGGTATCACCTCACCACGGTTAGAATGGGCATCATCAGGAAATCTACAAAGAGTAAATGCTGGAAAGGGTGTGGAGAAAAGGGTACGCTCTTGTACTGTTGGTGGGAATGTAAATTGATATAACCACTATGGAGAACAGTATGGACTTTCCTTGCAAAACTAACAATAATGTTACCATATGAGCCAGCAATCCCACTTCTGGTCGTATACCCAGAGAATACCATAATTCAAAAAGAGAAATGCACTCCAATATTCATTGCAGCACTATTTACAATAGCCAGGATGTGGAAGTAACTTAAATGTCCATCAACAGATGAATGGGCAAAGAAGATGTGGTATATATATACAATGGAATATTACTCAGCTGTAAGAAGGAGCGAAATTTGGACATTTTTAGAGACATAGATGGACATAAAGAGTGTCATACAGAGTGAAGTGAGTCAGAAAGAGAAAAACAAATATTGTATATTAACACATATAGGCGGAATATAGAAAAATGGTACAAATAAACCAGTTTACAAGGCAGAAATAGAGACACAGATGTAGAGAACAAATATATGGACACCAAGCTGGGAAAGCTGGGGAGGTTGCAGGGGAGGAATGAATTGGGAGGTTGGGATTGCCACATATACATTACTAATAAGAAAAAAATATATCAAACTGTACACTCTAAGTATATATGCAGTTTATTGTATGTCAATTGTATCTCAATAAAAGTTCTTAAAAAAAGAAATAATGGCTGAACACTTCTCAAATCTGTGGAGGGAAATGGATATCCCAATTCATAAAGCTGACATAATCTCTAATATAATTAATCCAAAGAAGCCTACCCTGAGACACATTATAATTGAATTGTCAAAATTGAAAGACAAAGAGAGGATTTTGAAAGCAGTGTGAGAAATGATTCATCACATACAATGAAAAATATCATACACACACACACACACACACACACACACACACACATGTTTTGCACATCAAGGAACTAGGAGGAAAAACAATAAGATAAGCCCAAAGTTATAGAAGAAAGGAAATAATAAAGATTAAAGCAGGAATAAAAAAATAGACACTAGGAAAACATAGAAAAAATGAACAAAACCAAGAGTTGCTTATTTTGAAAAGAAAAACAAGTTAATAAACATTTAGGTACACTATGGACAAATGAGAAAAAAATGCAATAAAATCACAAATAAAAGACTGGACATTGCAACAGAAATAAAGATGCCACAGAAATTAAAAAAAAATCATAAGACTATCATGCACAACTATACACCAAAAAATTTGAAAGCCTCGAGGAAATTGATAAATTCCTATTATGTATAATCTACCAACTGAATCATGAAGAAATAAAAAATCTGAAAAGACCAGTAATGAGCCAAGAGTTCAAATCAATAATCAAAAGCCTCTCAACCAAGGAAAGTCCAGGACCAGAGGGTTTTGCTGGTGAATTCTACCAAATATTTAGGGAAAAAATAATGCCCATCCTTCTCAAACTCTTCCAAAATATTGAAGAGAAGGCAACACTCCCAAACTTGTTGTATGAAGCCAACATTACCCTGATACTATAGGGAGACAAGAACAGTATAAGAAAAACAAATTGTAGGCCAATATCTCTGATAAACACAGATGCAAAAAATTATCAAAAACATACTAGCAAACCAAATTCGACAGCACATTAAAAGTATCATACACCATAATAGAGTGGGATTTATCCCTGGTGTGGAAAGATGGTTCAACAAATGCAAATCAATAAATGTGATATACTGCATTGACAAAATGAAGAACAAAAGTTACATGATTATCTTAATATACTCAGAAATAGCACTTGACAAAATCCAACACACTTTCCCAATAAAAATACTCAACAATCTAGAAGGAATGAATATTCTATGTGAAAAACTCATAACTAACCTCATACTCAAAGGGGAATCATTGAAAGTGTTCCTCTCAGATTAGGAACAAGACAAGGATGACAAATCTTCAGCATAGTACTGGAAGTCCTAGCCAGAGAAATCAGAAAAGAAATAGGAATAAGAAATTCAAATCAGAAAAGATGAAGTAAAATTTTCTGTGTTTGCAGATGCCATGATCCCATATGTAGAAAATCCTAAAAATACCTCAACAAAACAATTAGAAGTAATAAGTGAATTTAGCAAAGTTTCAGGATACAAAATAAGTATACAATTTTCAGTTGTGTATCTTTATACAAAGAAACCTCTGTAAAGAAAATTAAGAACACAATCCAGTTTACAATAGCATCAAAATTCATGAAATACTTGAGTAAAGTTAGCCAATGAAGTGAAAGTTTACACTAAAAATTCCAAAGCATTGATGAAAGAAATTAATGATAAGATAAATAAATAGGGAATTGTCTTGTGTCCATGGGTTGAAAGACTTAATAATATTATTAAAATGCCCATGCTACCCAAAGTTATCTATAGATTCAATGCAATCCAAATAAAAAAACCTTAATGGCATATTTTACAAAAGTAGACAAAAACCTTTAAACTCATAAAGAACCACAAAAGATCTAGTCTAGACAAAGTGATCTTGAGAAAAAAGAACAAAGCTGTAGCCATCACACTTCCTGGTTTCAAAATATATTACAAAGCTACAATAATGAAAGCAGTAGTATGGTACTGTGTATGGCATAAAGACAAATATATAGACAAATGGCACAGAATAGAAAGCCCAGAGATAAACCTATGCATACACAAACTGATTTTGGACAAGGGTGCCAAGAATACACAATGGTGAAAGATAATCTCTTCAGTAAATGATGTTGTGAAAATGAGATAACCACATGCAAAAGAATGAAATTGGACCTCTATCTTATTCCATATAAAAAAAAAAAAAACTCAAAATGAATTAAAGACTTCAGCATAAGAGCCAAAACTCTAAAAGTCTTAAAGAAAACATGAGAAAAACCTTCTTGACATTGGCCTTGGGGATGATTTCTTGGATATAGAAGCAAAAGTACAGGCAACAAAAGCAAAAATGGGCAAGTGGGATTGCATGAGACTAAAATGTTTCTTCACAGCAAAGGAAACAATCAACAGTTTGGAAAGGCAACCTATGAAATGAGAGAAAATATTTGCCAACTGTGTATCTGATAAGAGATTATCTTCTAAAATATATAAAAAACTGCTACAACTCAATACCAAAAAGATAAACTGATTTTTAAAATGGGCAAAGGACTTGAGCAGACATTTCCCCAAATACATACAAATGGCCAAAAGGATAATGAAAAGATGTCATTGATTATCAGGAAAAAAAACTAACACTGCAAGTTACAACATCATGTTGTTAGGATAGTTTTGTCAAAAAAAAAAATATATATATATATATATGTATATGTATGAAACAAGTATTTGAAAGAATGTGTGGTATGGAGGGATTGGAACCTTGAACACTGTTGATGGAAATGTAAAATGGTGCAGCAGCTTTAGAAAACAGTGGGGTTACCTCAAAACCTTAGAAATAGAATTACCATGTGATTCAACAATCCCACTTCTAGTATATATTCAAAATAATTGAAATCAGGATCTTGAAGATATATCTGTACTCCCATGTTTATTGCAACATTATTCACAATAGCCAGGATTATTGTTTAGTTTTAAAGAAGAAGGAATCTTTACCTTTTGCGACAACGTGGATGAACTTTGAGGACATTATGTTAAGAAAAATAAGCCAGTAACAGAACAATCACTGCTTGATTCCACTTATATGAGGTGTCTAAAGTAGTCAAACATAGATGCAGAGAACACGATAGTGGTTGCCATGGGTTTGCAGTGGAGAAAATATAGTGTTTGCTGGGTCTAAGATTTCTGTTATGCTGAGTGAACAAATTCTAGAGATCTGTTATACAGCATGGGGCTTTTAGTTAACAAGACAATATTGTGTACTTCAAAATTTGTTAAGAGAGTAGATCACATATGTTCTTACCACACACATACACACGCACACATGCACACACACCCACAAAAAAAAGGGGGGGCACAAGGAAACTTTTGGAGATGTTGGTATTGTCTATTGCCTTGATTGTTATGGTGGTTTCATGGGTGTGTGCTTCTGTTCAAACTCATCAATTTGTACCCATTAAATAGGTGCAGTTCTTTGTATATCAAATATGCCTCAATAATGGTGTTAAAAAATGCAAATCAACTGAATTTTCAACTCACTTAAAATAAAATCCAAAGTTGTTAGCCTTTACCTGACTGGCTCCTTGTTATCTTTCTGACCACATCTCTACCACCTTCCCCACTGGTCTAATCATGCAGGCACACAGCCTCTGTGATCTTATACAAATTTCCCATAGGGCTGCTGTAGCAAATTATCACAAACTTGGTGGCTTAAGACACAAAAATTTATTCCCTTACAGTTCTGGAGGCCAGAAGTCTGAAATCACAATAGGGTCACCATAGTGTTCTTCCAAAGGCTCTAGGGGAGAACCACCCTCTTCTTGCCCTAGTTTCAGTTTTGTGACTGCATAAATCCAACCTCTACCTTCATCTTCATCTGAACTTGTCCTCTGTCTGTGTCAAATCATACCCTGCCTCTCTCTTGTAAGGACATTGCCATTGGATTTAGGCCCCACTAGATAATTCAGGATTATCTCAGCTCAAGACCCTTAATCACATTTACAAAGAATCTTTTTCCAAATAAGGTCTAATTCACAGGTTCTAGGGATTAGGGATTATCTTTCCTGGGGCCACAGTCAAACCACTACATTATATATGCTTTCACCTCAGGGAGTATATTGCTCTCCCTGCTTCCTCTGCCTGAAACACTTTGTTCTCAGGAATGTTAATAGCTCATTTCCTCACCTTGTGCAGGTTTTTGCTCATTTCAACTTCCCTTGAAAAAGTCTCATAACATCTTATTTAGAATTGCAATATCCTCCCCCCAATCCACTGACATATGAGCCCCCCTCTTCTTTTTTCTTCATAGCACTCATTACCACTTATTGATTATGTAACATATTATAATTTCATTTTTTATGTCTCTATTCCTGAAAATGCAATCATACATTTTGTCAAGAATATGGAACAACTGGAACCATAATGCAGTGCTCTTTAGAATGTAAACCAAGATAAAGACTTTGGAAAACTGCTAGTGTCTAGTAAAGATCATAAGCATGCCCAGTAAATCCAATCCTATATTCCTATACCCAACAGAAATGTGTATATATTCTTACCGAAAAACATGTACAAAAATATTCATAATAGAATTATTTGTAACACTAGCCCTAAATTGAGAAAAAAAATGCTCATCAGTAGAATACTAAACAGCAATGAGAATACACAAATATTAATATATACAATAACACTGATGAATTTCACAAGTATAATGTGAAGTGAAAGAAGGCAGATGCTAACAGTATATTCTGTGTGAACTCATGCATATAAAGTTTGAAAACAAGTAAAATTAGCAATATGGTTTTAGAAGTCAAGATAACAGTCAACTTTGGAAGTGAAACGACTAAAAGGACTCATGAGGAGCCTTCTGGGTAATGTTTAATTTATTAATTTGGATTCAAGATAAGCAGGCCTGTTTAACTTTATGATCATTCATCAAGCTGTGTCCTAATGAATTTTAAACTTCTCTGTATTAATATTGTTAGACTTTATTTAAAAGATATTTTTAAAAAATATCCACCAATCTTGGCACCACTATTCCAAAACAGTTGTATGTTTGAGAGTCCCTCTTTCTGTAGGTGTCGTGTGTTCACTCAAGTGTTAGCAGATGTTTATAAATTCAGAGAAACCACAAGTCAATCTAGGTTTCACCAAAGTTTTTACTACAAGGCTAGAAGTATTCTGTCAACATACATCTCTCTGTACCCTGCACATGGGGAAAAGAAGGGATTTAATACTCTTAAAAAACTAAAACATTTGGGTAGCACCTGTTCTGCGAGCCAGAAGCATATGTTGAGAGGCCAAAGTTTGGTAATTAAAATCTTGTTATTTGTGTACTTCCCACACTGCCCTTCTACGTAAAATGTACCACAAATCTGAAATACTCCAAATTAAAGCTCTAATGCTTTTCTATAATTAGGTTTCACTTTCTATATCATCAGTGGATTGCAAATCTTCCTTTCTGGAACTCTCTTCTGTTGTATACCTTTTTCATGCTTAAGAGTTTTGTACAATAACTGTGTTCATTATTACCTACTATTTCTCTGAGCAGGAGATGCTTCAGGATGATGCTGGGGAAAGTCTGCACTGAGGCTTCATTTCCATGCTCACTTCCTCATCTAGTACCATTTAGGATAGTTGAGAGTCTTTTTCTAGTGTTAATAGATCTGAAGAGGGCATGAAAGTTCCCCTTCTTTCTCCCTTGTTTTGTCACATAAATAATGCTGATGTTCATGAAATTGAACATTAACTACATTTGCAGTAAGTGGTAGGTGTTAGCTATTGAGAATTCTTTAATTATAATTAATCTACTTGATTTATAAGAATTTCTAGACCAGAAATAATGATCAATTCAAAGTCATAATCCCAGAAAAAAAGTCTTCAAAGTTCTGAGTAATTTTTTTTTATTTTATTCAGAAATTAGTGATAAGAATAATTTCCAGAGCATACTTTGGACACTTAGCAAGGTAAGAATAAACAATAATGATACTGATGTGGTAATAATAATAATAATAGTTAGCACTTTGATGCATTAAAAAGGCACTCATCAATAAGCCCTATGAAGTAGGCAATATGGTCTGAATATTTGTGGCCCTCCTAAATTCATATATTGAAAAATGCCCAATGTGATGGTACTAGGAGGTGGGGACTTTGGGAGGCACTTAGGTCATGAGTTGGAGCCCTCATGAATGGAATTAGTGTTCTTATAAAAAGACCCCACAGAGATCTGTCACCATTTTCACCACATGAGGACACAGAGAAAGGATGCTGTCTATGAACCAGGAAGAGGGCCCTCACCAGAATGTGACCACGCTGGAGACTTGATCTTGGACTTCCCAGCTTCTAGAACTTCAAGAAACAAATATCTGTTGTTTATAAGCCACCCATGTATGGCGTGTTGATATAGTAGCCAAAGGGATTAAGATATTAGGTATTATTATTATCTTTATTCTCTTGATAAGAAAACTAGATTTCAAGTGATTCCCCTCAAGGTCACACAGTTAGCAAGTGTTGGAGCCAATACTTAACCAAATGCTGGAGCAAATATTAATATCCAGGATGTTTAAAGAAAGCAAGCAGCTGTCTAGGAAGGCATATTATAATTGGAATTCATAGTATGAAAATGTGATTAGAAACCTTATGATAACATTCAGTTTCATCTTCAATATTGCAGATGTACTTTCAAGGAAATAGCAGGATATAGCATTATAAGACTTAGGTAAGAATTCTGTGAAATAAGAGTAAATAGCTTAATATTAAAGAACTTATTTCTGCTCTTAAAAATATATCATAATGAAAATTGAAATTAGTTAGTGGCAATTATCCACATTCATCTAGCAGAGCGGTTTGGGATATTAAGAGAGGGATCCAAATATGAACGAACATGAAAAGAGAAATGATTGAATCTTGGTGTTCCATAGCGGAGAACACCTAAGACCTAATGACATAAACCTAACTAGATTTTGTAAGAAATTTAAAGACTTGTCCAAGTAATCTCATGACAAGAGCTTTCCATTAAATATGACTAAGCTACTGATATGGATATTGGAAAATGAAGATACATCAGTGGCTAGTATTGACCAATACAATTCCAAACTTAAGGTTGGAGCTGTGTTTGTCAGCAGCTTACCTAATGCATTAGTCACAACTATGTGTCAGAGAAAGATAGAAGATTTTGCAGTTCTGTGTCACAGGAAGAAAAATTACTAAGTATTTCACTGTGCAAAGGGGAATATCTTGTAGGCTTATGTCTGAGCAAAGTACCTGAACAAGTTAGAAAACATATGCATACATTCTGTAATGTAAGCAAAAAAATTAAAAATTCTTCACAATAGTTCTAAAGTAATTGACAAATTCTGTTGGATTCACTTTACTAATAGCAACCCTCACCCCCAAATCTCTACAAAGTATAAGTTTATTCCCCATATACCTTACTTGATACTATCAGATTTCTTTCAAGCTTCACTATTTTTTTTTAAGGTAAAGACACTGGAGCTTCAGAACTCAGATTATACAAGAACAGCTGTTGAATTAGTTACTCCATTTTTGTCACATTCTAATATTTAGCAGGTGTACCTACTTCCTTTTAGTTGATTATAGAACTTCTTATCCACTGAAACAATGACTGTTTCAAGTAACTAATAAGTGCCTGTAGGTTGACAGGTAGGAACCTAGAAACTCCTTTCCTGAAGCTCCAAGTTTTCAAATTCCTGTAGCAAATTATGTTGTATTTAATTTATGTTCATCAGAAAGTTTATCCTTGTGAGTTTTCTTCCAGTTGTTAAGAACTTAATGTGTCTCATTTGGCCTCAAAATTATTGTCTAGTTTATTCTCAGTTGGTGCAATTTAATGACAAAATACCCTAAAAATATGATTTCTGCTACTGCTCATGTATATAAAATATCTACAGAACACACACACACACACACACACACACACACACACTCATTCTGTAGTAGCGAAGACTTTCTAGGATACTAAACTATCAAAGCAAGATAACATTTTATTCAACAAAACTTTAGTCAGCACCTACTGCACATTAGGTATTAGGCCAGATCCCAGTTATCTAGTAGCTCACAGACTGGAAAGTGAGACAAGAAGCACAATTTAATGTAACTAATTCTACAATAGAATATGAAAATACCTTTCTCACCTACATCTTTCTGAGTACATTCCATGCCCAAGTATTCACTTCACCAAATTTTTCCATGCAGCCCATCATCTCGTTACTTCCTCTTTAACATGAATCAAACTCTTGTTCCATACATAGCATTTCTGAGCTAGGAAACCAATCTGATTTAATGACTCCATCTACTAGTAATTTACCGTCATTGAAAACACTTCTCAGGGATATTCGCTAACATAAAGCAATACAAAATTTATAAAATTAAAACAATGCAAAGGTTGCATTTGGGGCACAAAGTACTCTTCTTTGACACACACACAAAAGTTATTAAGAGTGTCATGTACAAAGAGGGGCCACACAGAATAATAAATGAGAATAGGTTTTTTGGGGGGAGGGTATTTTTTTTGTTTGTTTGCTTACTATTTCTCCTTTCTGGCTATAGATTCCATCTGCAAAAGATCCAATGCCAGTCATATTTACTTGTTTATACCTAGAATCTAAAATAGCATCTGACACATAGTTGATACTCAAAAATATTTTATTCATTTTTCCAAAAATATATGTTGAGTGTCTATAAGCATCAGACACTGTTCTAGGCAATATAATACAATTGAACCAAATGGGCAACCCTACCACAAACATTTAAGTGTGTGTTGGGTAAAAGATAAGTTCTATCTGCAAAAGACCCAATGCCAGTCATATTTACTTATGGTTACCTAGAATCTAAAATATTTATAGTATATTAAATTGCTACAAGTGTTAAGCGGAAAAAATAAGGCTTACAAGTGTTCATGAATATTTATAATTTTTAATAGAAAGGTAACAAAAGTCCTCTCTCTGAGAATGTTACATTGAGAAACAGTCTGTAGGAGGGAGAGAATGAACCATGTGGATATTTCGGAGTTTCTCAGGTGAAAGGAAAATAGTTACAAAGGCCCAGTAGTGCTGCAGCCTCCCATACTGGAGCAACAGCAAAGAGGCTAGTGTGGCTGGAATAGAGTGAGCAAGGAGGAGAGTGTGACAACTGCTTTGACATGGTCATAGTGGAGGGACTTTGGTACAGAGAACAGTGTTGAGTGATACCCTCTAGCAAAATTAGGACTAGACTCTGTCATCAATCTTTCCATCTCAAGTAAGAGAAATCCAAATTCCAACATATTAAAACAAAAAGAAGTACATTAGCTCATGTACCTGAAATATCTGCAGAAAAGTCATGATTCAGTTATGCCTGATTCTGGACTCAATTGCACATGATGGCCCTGGAAACTATAGGCTTGCTGCATGACAACATCAAGCCCAACAAAATTCAGTTAGTCTTCTCAGGCAGCTCCAGCAAAGCACTGTCATATCTTCTGATTGAACTGGCTTGGGTGATGTGCCCATCATAAATAACCATGAGGGCCAGGATAGTGGGATATTCTGAATGATGGAAGGCTGAGTCATGTACTTCACTCTAAAAATAGCACATGAACTGAGTGAGAAGAACATCTTGGTTTTATCAAGGTTGGGTAACATGAATGCTGAGAAACCAATAAACATTAAATACCCAGCACAGTCTCCCAAAGGACATTATATCTAAGCTGAAAATCACACAGAGATGACACTGGACATGTAGATGGAGCCAGGGAATAAAGGGAAGGCTTTATAAGCCTATAAGCCATAGTAAGGAATTTTAACTTTATTTAAAAGGTACTAAGGGGCTTCCCTGGTGGTGCAGAGGTTGAGAATCTGCCTGCCAATGGACATGGGCTTGAGCCATAATCTGGGAAAATCCCACATGCCGTGGAGCAACTAAGCCTGTGTTCCACAACTACTGAGTCTGTGCTCTAGAGCCTGTGAGCCAAAACTACTGAGCCTGCATGCCACAACTACTGAAGTCCACATGCCTAGAGCCTATGCTCTGCAACAGGAGGGGCCATCGCACTGAGAAGCCCACACACCACAACGAAGAGTAGCCCCCACCTGCCACAACTAGAGAAACCAGTGAGCAGCAATGAAGACCCAATGCAGTTAAAAATATAGTAAGTAAATAATAATAATTAATAATAATAATAATAATAATAATAAGCTTATACAGGTATATTAAAAAAGTGGTAATAGGGAACCACTAAGGGATTTTAACAAGGAAACAATCTAGACACATTTCAGGTTTTGAAAAAGATAATTCAACATTTGAGAATGGTTTGAGGGGGCCATGGTGGACATGGAAAGACCAAGTTATAGGCTACTGATACAGCAAAAGATGATTAAAACCTGGAATGAGTAGGGATAAAGAGAAGTAGTTATACTTGAGATACATTTGGAAGCCAAAATTAATCAGCTCAGGAGAAAGTGAGAAGGGAGAAGGAAGGATTGTGGAGGGTTACACAAGGGGCTTCAAAATTTTGGTAATGTTTCATTTCTTAAAGTAGATGGTTAACACGCAAGTAATCATTTAGTATTCCTTATGGCTTATAAGTATACCAAATAATATTTTACTGTGTTATTTTATATTATATATCACTTTATACATGGCACTGAGGTTCAATTCCCCATTATAGGCCCCAGGGATACCATTAAGCAAATAACATTTTATCCCAAACATCTAGATTAATCTGATTTTGCCACAGGCAATGTCATTTTTTTTCTTTTTGGCTTATTTCTATTGTTTCAGATGAATTTTTGTTTTTGTTTGATTTTTCTTGTGGGGACAGTGAAGTTTAAAGGTAATACATTCTTTCTTGAATGCTCAGAAGCTTTTAAAAATATGTTTACTATGACTTGTTTTACATCTGCTGGATGATTCAGAATGTTACAAGCATTTCTAGATCTAGAACTTATGTTAGAGTAGATGACATGCTATTCTAAATTCTTTCATCTATCTATCTATCATCTATCTATCTATCTATCTATCTATCTATCTATCTATCTATCTATCATCTATCAACTGTCTATCATCATCCTAAATTAAAAATAAAACCCAGAAATGAATCAGGGTGCTCTTGAAATAAAAGTACAGGTTTATTGATTACAAAATTGGCAAACTGGGGATACATAGCCTTTGGCTATAACCAAAAGTATGTTCCCTGGGTGGTGAAGGGGGCAAGGGGTTTTTAAAGGCAAAACCCATAGAAAGCAAAACCCATAGAAACCACAGATGGGATGCTCATAAGGGGATTGGGTAAACTTTACAGCTTGGCTGCAAATCCTTGATGATTGGCTGGTATCAGCACATTTTGCTGGGAACTTTCCAAGCAGGAACCTTGCAGTCAAAATTTCATGTGGCTTTTTTTTTTTTTAATTATACTTGATCTGCAATGTTTCAGGTGTACAACAAAATGATTCAATTACACACACACACACACGTATACATTCTTTTTCAGAATCTTTTCCATTATAGGTTATTATAAGGTATTGAATATAGTGCCCTGTGCTATACAGTAGGTCCTTTTTGTTTATTTTATATATAGTAGTATGCATATGTTAATCCCAAACTCCTAATTTATCTCTCCCCTACCCCTTCACTATCCCCTTTGGTAACCATAAAATTGTTTTCAATGTCTGTGAGTCTATTTCTGTTTGGTATATAAGTTCATTTGTATCATTTTAAAGATTACACATACAAGTGGTATCATATGATATTTGTCTTTCTCTGACTTACTTCATTTAGTATGATAATCTCTAGGTGCATCCATGTTGCCACAAATGGCATTATCTAATTCTTTTTTATGGCTGAGTAATGTTCCATTGTGTGTGTGTGTGTGTGTGTGTGTGTGTGTATCCCATTTTTTCTTATCCATTCATCTGTTGATGGACATTTAGGTTGCTTCCAGGTCTTGGCTATTGTAAATAGTGCTGCTATGAACATTGGGGTGCATGTATTTTTTTGAGTTAGAGTTTTTGTTTTTTCTGGATATATGCCCAGGAGTTGGATTGGCAGATAATATAGTAACTCTATTTTTAGTCTTTTAAGGAACCTCCATACTATTCTCCATAGTGACAGCACCAATTTACATTCCCACCAACAATGTAGGAGGGTTCCTTTTTCTCCAGCATTTATTATTTGTAGACTTTTTTGATAATGGCAATTCTGACCAGTGTGAGATGATACCTCATTGTATTTTTTTTGTGTTTTTTTTTTTTTGCATTTTTCTAATAATTAATGATGTTGAATTTCTTTTCATGTGCCTTATGGCCACCTGTATGTCTTCCTTGGAGAAACATCTATTTAGCTCTTCTAGTCTTCTGCCCATTTTTTGACTGGGTTGTGGCTTTGTTCTCTGTTTTGTTTGTTTGTTTGTTTGTTTTGAGAACACAGAGTATATGACTAAGCCCCAGGTCTGTTATGGCTGTCTGGCTTCATTTTATTTTGGGTCCCTGTTAACCACATTTAGTCAATTTTTCTATGTTCTTTCCTAAGAGTCATTTCATTTTATTCCAAAATTTCCCCCTTTTGATCAAAACCTGCCAAAGACAGCACTGATAATCAATTTGTAGAATGTCCTATTTCATTGCTGGAGTGGTATTATTACCTTCGCTGGGTCCATTTTGGCTCATGGTGGGCCCAGGGCTTACTGGGACTTAAGCAGCCAATTGAGAAATTTGAGTCATGTAAATATGGTTTTTCAGGCATCTGTTTATAAGTTAATTGAAGTTTGGGGACAAAGGTCAGCCACTGACTGTCAAGTCATTTGTTGACTCAGAGTAAAGGGTCTGAAGGCAGCATAATGTCAATAGGGGATGTTGCTGAAAGCTTGGCTTCTCTGTACACCTGTGCCAAGTAAAATCCTTGAGACAGGGTTTTGAGTAAAGTAGAAAAGGACATTTTTATTGCTTTGCCAGGCAAAGGGGAACACACCAGACTTCTGCCTCAAAATCTGTGTCCCAACACCAGAGGATTTGATGAAGGGTTTTATAACAGTGTTCAAAGGTGGGGTATCTTACAACATTAGGGTGTATGTAGGGCTTGCACTCCCTTAATCTCACCTCTGGTTGATGAGCTTCTCTTGTCCCTTTAATCCTGCCTCAGGTGGTTTCTTGGCTGTTCCTCCCTTGATTAGCAACTGTTTGAATCATCCCTTTGGAACTCAGGGAAGTTCATGGAGGCGGAGTCTTACCTATGAGAAATAGTGGACAAAAGGAAGCCTCCATGCCTAGACCCCACTTGTTTTCTGTGCCTGAGAGTCCCACAGGGCCCCACTCTGTTTCAGAGATAGGATGTGTAATCTGAAAGGTTAATGGATGATAAAGGAAGTTATACAGTTTAAGAGTCAGGGCCCAAATAAACTCCAGCCAGGAAATTACTTTCCTTACTCACCTAGTAAAATTTTGGGAGCCCTGTAAGCAAGGCATCAAGCTGTTTTCCAAGATGTTTTATGCCTCTGTAAAGTCCATCTTAGTTCTTTAAAGCTGTCTATTATATTTGAGTCTGTGTTTGTCTCTTCCAAATATGACATTTCTGTCAAACCCTTGATAATGTAACCAAAGTTTGCGATCGCATCCTCTTATAAACAGAACAGATTCTTATTGAACTAATGTAAATATCTATATTGCCATAAAAACAAGAATACTCACTAATATTTTCCAAATTCTGGAAGGATCACATAGAGAGAAAAAGATAAATATTTTATCTGTTTTTTTTTTTTTTAACCAAAGTATTCTTAATTAAGTTTGTTCACATCATAGTTAGCTTAAGGGGAAAGGTTTCTTCGTATCTGGAAAACAAAGATTAAAAAGCCAGTAATATTTCAGAAAAAAATTATTAAAGTTATAGCCATATGCATCAATTCATTCTGTCCTATGTAATGAATACTTGCTGATCTTGATCTTTTGTTAGCAGTTTATAAAGCCATCAGGTTTTCCATTTCATTTCTGTAGACCTAAAAGTTATCAGAAACCTATTTTTGTCAAAAAATCCTTTCTATGAATCTTCTTGAAGATATTCATTGTTGTAAAAGTGTCAGAGTAAAACAATAACTGTCTATAAATGACAAAAGACTTCAAATGGAATGGCTAAAGATCCAATTACAATGCAATTAACAAAGAAATTTGGTTATTTCTGTGATATATAACATTTTAAATTAATAGCTAGAATTATAACTTTATACCAGGATATAACCAAACTTAGAGATTTTATATAAATTCCAGAACATTTATATTAATAACATTTACCTGTATGATACAACTCTTTTTCTCATGGTTTCATTTCCATAAACCTTCTACAACTTCCTTTTTTACTTTCAGGTTTTATCCTATGGTTTCCCTGTCTCTTTTTCTCTTTTTACTCTCTCTTTAGGGCAAATTTACTTTATTTTCCCTTAGCAAAATTCATTTCTATTCCTTATACTTTTTTCTTTGCATATACAGATGTTTCCCTTATTACTTTAGGTAGTTTTAATTACATATATTAATCAGATTTCTTAATCTCTAAGAACCTTAATTTCTAGTGAAAACTAAGAAGTGAGCAATTATGAAATGTCTTTTACATTAGCATTCTATAGGTTGGCAAATTTATAAATACAATTTATATTTTCTAAAAATATTGGCCTTTTACAGAAAACTTCTCAGGGTGGCATCAAAAATTTTATTAATAGTCACAAACATCTTTAGTTTCTCTGTAATTGAAGTTTATGTTTGGTAATTACTGTTTCAGTATTTTATTTTGTTTGGAAATGAGCTAGATATTCAATAAATTTTCAGCATTAAACTTAATTTAGCAAAACTCTAACATTTCAAGTTACCAAAAAGGTTTGGAGAAACTAATTTTTAGTAAACATACCATAAAATATAATTATTCTTAAAGAGTTCACCAAAAATCTATTATCCCATTTGCATTTAACATATAAAAATATTACCATACCAAATTATGCTTGCTGACAAATTTTGTAACAGAAATAATACAATCTTATTTGACATTTAGTAATCCTAAGTACAATAAAAGTATTATACTTAATGTTGATGACTCTGAAGGCATGTCTGTATTAATTAAATCAACAAACTAACTTTAATATCAAATATTAATTTAATACTTAATGTTTCCCAACTCAAGTGAACCTGAAATTTACTTGAGCTAGAATATGATTTTGGATGGCCTCAGCCTGCAGAGACATGAAAACACAGTTTTGGTTCCTGGCCAGAGATTGAGGTCAGGTCACGATAGTGATAATACCAAATCCTAACAACTAGACCAGTGGTCAGTGACAATGCCCTGGCCTGTCAGCTGTGTAGAAATGAGTTTCCACATAAAAAGAGGATGTAGTGAAGCAAGTAAAGTGTTTATTAGGAGGAAAATGAGTACAGTATGTGTGGATAGACACATGGGTGAGCTCAGAGAGAGAGAGAGAGTTGCACATTCGTGGCAGTCTGAATCACTTTTATGGGGCATTTCTTCCAGGCCTCCTTTGACCAATCATCTTGTTTTGCCTGGTTCTGAGTCCATATTTGGTATATCTCAGGGTCCTCCCCTGTGTGCATGTGCATCTCTTAGCCAAGATGGATTCTAGTAAGGAGGCCTATGGGTTGTTGGCATCACTTACTATGATGTGGTGTCCCTTCCCTTTTTGATATTCAGGGAGACTTTCTGTGCATGTGTAATTTGGGAAGTCTCCTTGATTTTGAGAATGAGGAATATGTGGTCTTTTATCTCTTATCTGGGTAGGGCTCAGCCTCCTCCATCATCCTGCTTTCATTCAGCTTCTGCTATTGTGGAGTTTTTGTCCACAGGGAGAAACTGTTCAGCCTGGGGCCCATCTACCTCCTGCTTCACTTCTATTATATTTCTGAAAATTTCTATAAGTACTTAACTTTCTTTAATTCAAGTAAATAGAGTTCATTTATGAATTAACTTTGGCAATACCATCCAAAGGTAGAAATATATATTTATAATGTACATACATATACACACATAAATCCAGATAGACACAGACAGAGAGCTCATAGTTTTCATTTTAAAACTTTGTCATGAATCAGGTACTACAATATAAAACTCACTAGTTTATGAGTAACAGTTGAAACAAGTTAAGTTTACTCATTTGAGATTAAAAGGGCCTCTTCCCAACCCTCCTTTTTTTTCTGTCTCAAGAATTGGAGATGGTCTAGCTAAGAGTTCTCTGAGAAGACTGATAAAACATTTACATCTTAAAGGCATAGGGAGAAAAAGGTAAGCTCCTCCTAGAAGGACATTTTGTTCTCTTAAGGTCAGAAATCTGGAAAGATATTTTATCAAGCTAGCTTTCTCTAACGGCATATGCAAAATCCAATTTGAAATGTCAAAAAAAGGCTTATCTTGACCATTTCAGGGCAAGATCTCCTTTAGTTCCCAATTAAGTAAGTACAGTAAAACCTTGGTTTGTGAGCATAATTCGTTCCAGAAACATGCTTATAATCTAAAGCACTTGTATATCAAAGTGAATTTCCCCATAAGAAATAATGGAAACTCAGATGATTTGTTCCACAACCCAAAAATATTCATATAAAAATTATTACAATACTGTAATATAATACACAAAAGGAAAATACAAAACATAAAGAAAGTAGACAAATTAACCTGCACCTACCTTTTAAAACCTTCGTGGCTGATGTGAGGGAGACAAGAGAGAGGAGGGTTATTGTGTAGGACGACTTTCACTATCACTAATGGAATCCCTGCTATCTATTGGCTCAATGGAATCTTTTTTTTTCATGTAAGTTTAACAAGGAACCTATCCAATGATACTTGCTTTTGCCTCCTTTTGAGGAGTTTGTAGAAATGTTAATTGCATTGTCATTAAACAGATTCATCATGTGCACTGTGACAGCCTTATTAGGGTGGTGCCTTTCTACAAAATTTTGCACGGTTTCCCACATTTTACACATCTCCCTAATCTCATTGGAAGTGAGGGATTCCTCCACCTTTTTCTCCTCCTCTCTGCAGACAAGATCTCCTCCATAACCTGTTGCTGTTGCTCATAATGCAGATCCATCAGTTCATCGGTGGTCAGCTCCTGGCCATGTTCCTCCACCAGCTCTTGAATGTCATCCTCATTCACCTGCAGTCTCATGGTCTTCCCCAAGGACACAATTTCATTGACAACTGGCGGCTCCTGTTCATGAGCAAGCCCCTCTAAGTCATGTCCAAGAACGCAGTCAGGCCACAGTTTTCTCCAAGAAGAATTGGAGAAATCCCACAGCGAGAGAGAGAGAAGAACCATTGGCTCAGTTGTGATCATGTGATACTTGGCATCATGTACTACTCCTATTGCAAGATATCACTCATTTATCAAGTTAAAATTTATTAGAAATGTTTGCCCATCTTGCGGAACACTCACAGAACAAGTTACTCGCAATCCAAGGTTTTACTGTACTTGCAAGCATATGTTATGTACATACATAAATTCAGCTGGGCTGTTATTCAGCAGTGGCTGTCTGGTGCCCCTTTTTCCTCCTGGTTGGCGGACTTTATTTCCTATTTTAAAGTTGGTTTGTTGAGACAAAATTAGTATGAAAAGTGTGGTGGGCCAGTGTGCTGTTTGTGGGCTTAACTCCTCTAGGTGTCACACTGGAGTTAGTTCACCTCTTTTGTTTGTCTCAGGTTCTCCCTCTGACAGTATAACACTCCTCTGAGTGTTCAGAGCACTAGAGGACCAATCCTTATGTGTGCGTCCCCAAGTAATTTTTTATTTTTTAAATATTTTTAAAGATCTTTTAAAAAATAATTTTTAATTCATTCATTTATTTATTTAGGCTATGCCAGGTCTTAGTTGCAGCATATGGGATCTTTTAGTCACAGCATGGGGGCTTCTTAGTTGCAGCATGCAGACTTCTTGGTTGCAGCATGCAGACTCTTAGTTGTGGCATGCATGTGGGATCTAGTTCCCCAACCACACATCAAACCCAGGCCCACTACATTGGGAGCATGGAGCCTTGCCAATTGGACCACCAAGAAATTCCTCTCAAGTAATTTTTTAAATTAATGAGTGAGTTTCCCTATGAGACTGCTGCACAGTATGATAATTTGCTTTTATCATTCCCACAAGTTTCTCAGTTGCCTGAGATTGTCATAGCTGGCTTGAAAGAGCCATTGTCCTTATATTCAGAACTAAAACTTCTCATACAGTGTCTTCATTTCTATTCTGACAAACCCTGTTAAAGTAGTTAATTCAAGGAAAGAAACAGCTCAGCCCCTTACCTAATTACCCCGTCTGAATCTTCCCAGTTTCAACTGAGCAGCCATCTTAGTGTCTTTTCTTAGTGTCTTTCAAGTGAGTAACTTTCTCACTGTTGAGCAGGTGACTTATTTTTCTTCCCATAGGATTGACCTTGAAAGGGACAATAAGGGGTGAGAGGGGCAGTGGAGAAGGATAGTGGGGAGGCAGTGTAAGAGCATGGGAAGGAAGAGGAGCAGTAGGATGAGATTCAGCCACATTTTTGCTAATGCAATTAACCTCTTCTAACTCTGGCAACTGGCTGACTAATTTAAAATTATTTGTTTTCAGTGCAGTGCCAGGGCACAGGGATTCCTGATTTCTTTTGAAAGTCTTGAAGTACTAATTAAAATGTTTCCCATTAATTTTTTTTAAATCAAGATTAAAAATTTACTTTTTATGAGAGACTTCATTAAAAAATTTAAAAGGCATGTCATACACTGATAAACATTTTACAGTACAGATAGTTTTTCAAAAGATTTATATCCAGAATATATAAAGAATACCTATAACTCATTAATAATAAGACAAATAACTCAGTTAAAAATGGGGAAAAATATATAGACATTTCAAAAAGGAACACATAAAAATAATGAATAACCACATGAAAAAATGTTCAACAACATTATTCATCAGGAAAATGCAAAATAAAAGCACAATGAGGTATCAGTACACACCATATCCCAGTTAGAGTGGTTAAAATTTAAAAGACTGACAATACTAAGTGTTGGTGAGGATATTGAGGAAATGAAACTCTCGCATTGCTGGTTGGAATGCAAAATAATAAAACCACTTTGTAAAATAGTTTGACAGACTTTTATAAAATATGGATATATTTTCAACAAAACCCAGTTATTACACTGCAAGAGATCAACTGAGAGAAATGATACTATATATCCACACAAAGACTTGTCTGAATAAAGACATCTTTGTTCATAATAGCTCAAGCTGGAATTAACACAAAGTTCCATGACCAGGTAAGTGGATAAATAAATTTTGTTTATACCCATACTATGGAAGACTACTCAGTCATAAAAATAATGAACTATTGATAAATGCAATAATGTATGAATCTCAAAATATGCTGAGTGGAAGAAGTCAGACACAAAAGAGAACATATTGTATAATTTCACTTCTTTGAAATTCTAGAAAATGGAAATCAGGTAGATACTGATGGAAAACAGACTAGTGATTTTCTAGAGCAAATGGTGGGGTTGGGGTTGACTGTAAATGATAATGAAGAAACTTTTTATATTGATATATTCCATATCTTGATTGTGATTATAGTTACATGTGTATATTTGTCAAAATGGATTTGTTGAAACTCATTGAAGTGTACTTTCCCACTAAATGTGATTGGTCTGATACCCTTGTCTTTCTAGTTGAGCATGCAAATAAATCAATTTAGACACATCAAGTGGGCCCCAAATAGGCCAACAGAGTTTGTTGTTGTTGTTGTTGTTTAAGCTCTTTATTGGAATATAATTGCTTTACACCATTGTGCCAATTTTTTTCTGTACACCAAAGTGAATCAGCTGTATTTATACATATATCCCCATATCCCCTCCCTCCTGTGACTCCCTCCCACCCTCCTTATCCCAGCCTTCTAAGTCATCACCCATCATCGAGTTGATCTCCCTATGTTATGTGGCAACTTCCCACTAGCTATTTTACACTTGGTAGTGTATATACATCAATGTTACTCTCTTACTTCATCCCAACTTCCTCTTTACCCCCCACCCTGTGTCCTCAAGTCCATTCTTTACATCTCCATCTTTATTCTTGCCCTGTCACTGGGTTCATCACTACCATTTTTTTAGATTCCATATATATATAAGTTAGCATACGGTATTTGTTTTTCTCTTTCTGGCTTACTTCACTCTGTATGACAGTCTCTTAGTCCATCCACCTAACTACAAATAACTCAATTTCATTGCTTTTTATGGCTGAGTAGCATTCCATTGTATATGTGTGCCACATCTTCTGTATCCATTCATCTGTTGATGGACATTTAGGTTGCTTCCATGTCTGGCTATTGTAAACAGTGTTGCAATGAACATTGCTGTTCATGTTTCTTTTTGGATTATGGTTTTCTCTGGTTGTATACACAGTAGTGGGATTTCTGGGTCATATGATAGTTCCATTTTTAGTTTTTTAAGGAACCTCCAAACTGTTTTCCCTAGTGGCTATTCCAATTTACCTTCCCACCAACAGTTCAGGAGGGGTCCCTTTTCTCTGCACCCTATCCAGCATTTATTGTTTCTGGATTTTTTGATGATGGGCCAACAGAGTCTTAAATCATCTTTTGTCCCACAGGGAGGTTGGCTATCTGTAGTTTCTTTAGAAGAAGGGTTCCCCATATTTACCTGTATTCTTTATCTGTTAACAAAAAAACTGGAAAGAGCTCTTATCTGTAAATCCACTCACCAACACCCCCACCCCCCACCCCCGCTAAATACCACTGAGTTAGTCTACTAAGTTCCATCCTTATGAGAGGTGGAGAAGCAAAAATAAAGTGCCTGAGAGACACCAACCACAAAGATATAGAAGGTCTTGGATCTGAGACAGCTTACCCAGCTGATTCAACTGAGCCAAAGGGACTCATGCAGATGCTGATATGTTGGTACAGGATGGTGTGGGGAAGGTTCTGGGGTGTCACTTCAGATCCCACTTCTGACACTAAAGAACGTTGTCCTAAATTAGAAATAAAACCCAGGAATGAATTGAGCTGGCTTTGAAACAAAAGGGCAGCTTTATTGTTCACAGTGTTTACAAACCAGGGATACAAAGCCTTCAACTATAACCAAACATATGCTTCTGGAGAGATAAAGTGGGCTGAGGGTTTTTTAAAGGCAAAGCCCACAGAAATCAAATTTGGGAAACTCAAAGGGGTGTGGATGACCTTTACAGCCTGACTGCAAGTCCTTGATGATTGGTTGTTACTGTGTTTTTCAACTAGGAACTTTCCAAGCAGGAAACTTGGCAGAATCAAAAGTTAATGTGGCTCCATTCTGCATTCTTTGAGAAAATAGTATGTCATGGATGGTCATGGCTTCCTGGTTCCATTTTGTTTTGGGTCCCTGAATCAATTTTCTACGTTCTTTATTTTTTTTTTTTATTATTTTATTTTATTTTTTTGGGGGTACACCAGGTTCAATCAACTGTTTTTATACACATATCCCCATATTCCTTCCCTTCCTTGACGACCCCCCTCGAGTCCCCCCCACCCTCCCTGCCCCAGTGCTCTAAGGCATCTTCCATCCTCGAGTTGGACTCCCTTTGTTATACAACAACTTCCCACTGACTATTTTACAGTTGGTAGTATATATATGTCTGTGCTACTCTCTCGCTTCTTCTCAGTTTCCCCTTCACCCCCCGCCCCCTCCCATACCTCGAGTTCTCCAGTCCATTCTCTGTATCTGCTTCCTTGTTCTTGTCACTGAGTTCATCAGTACCATTTTTAGATTCCGTATATGTGAGTTAGCATACAATATTTGTCCTTCTCTTTCTGACTTACTTCACTCTGTATGACAGATTGTAGTTCTATCCACCTCATTACATATAGCTCCATCTCATCCCTTTTTATAGCTGAGTAATATTCCATTGTATATATATGCCACATCTTCTGTATCCATTCATTTGTTGATGGGCATTTAGGTTGCTTCCATGTCCTGGCTATTGTAAAGAGTGCTGTTCTTTTGTTCTTTACTCAGGGAAATATTATCTTATTCTTATTACCTACCTATCTATCATCTATCTATCTATCTATCTATCATCTATCTATCTATCTATCATCTATCTATCTATCTATCCATCTACCTAACCTCCAAGTAATTGTCATAACACTACTTATTGACTGGTGCATCCTTTCCTGCAATGATTTGAAATAATGATTTCAGATAAACTTAAGTTTGTATATACCTTGCAGTTGTTTTCAAGATTCCGTGCTCTAATCCAATATTCTGTCTACTTTTGTGCTACTGTCACAGTATTTTTTTTAATTTTCATATTTGGAGGAACATGTTTGTGGTTTATCTATTCTCATTTCTATTTTATTCTAAAAACATTTTAAAATCACTTTGCTAATTCAAATGTGGTTTTCTTTTTATTTCAATTACATTAAAAATAAAAGCTATACAGAAGTTGACTTCTTAGAATTACTGAATCTTCCCTTTGAGAAATATAAGTAAATGCAGAAATATACCAAGTATTAATTTACTAGTCAGTCCAATTTTTAAATCTATATAAACACTGAACATTTCTTATTGAGATATTATATAGATTCTTGTTCATTCATCATAGTTTCTAAATTGTTAGGGGTACTATTAGTGGAAATTGTTGAGTTCTTTATATTGTTAAATAGATCTACATTTTTAGTAACACTAGTAGTTCTAGTGATTCTCTACTTTTAAGCACATCAGATTTAAATAATTTCAATTTTTGTTTATAATATTTGCTCCCCTGGACTCCTTGTGTGTTTGTTACATTAAATAATGTTTCCAGAGTAAAATTAATCATTGTGCAGAATGAAAATGTCCTTGTGGTATTCCCAAGTTTAATGGTAATACTTCTAGTGTTCTACTAGTCATTAAGATGACAATGTAGGGAAAGAAAAAATTCTCTTCCTCAACCCATTTTAGGTTCTCCAAGAGCCTTGTAAATTTGACTGGCCAAAGACAGATTAACAAGAAAATGAAAAACAAAAGTTATTACTGTGTGCATAATCAATATACATGGGAGTATCCAGAGATGAGTAATGCAAAAGTGTGGTAAGAACTTGGCTTTATAGGTCATCTTAGGCTATATCAAAGGAAAAGGATTTGGGAGCTTCTGGGTGGGGAAGCAAGATATGGGAAGGTGACCAGAGACCAGAAAAAGTATGATAAACACTGATTGTTTGGCAATGTTTGTTATGCAGATTTAATCTGTGCCTGTCCACTTACCAATGGAATTATTAAGATTCCTCTTCTTCCTGGTACTGGAAAGGGACACACATTTGACAAATATAAATTTCCTCATAAATATGAATTTATTTTACTAAAAGAAAAAACTTGAAGCTTCATTTTAGAGTTTTCCTTGCTGATTCTTAATGGCCTCACTCTTCTTGGCATTTATAGAAATAATGTTGATTTCATTCTTTGGATGTACTGTTGTGATGAAATATGTTGAGGTATTTCTTAATATTAAGCATCAGTGCATGCAGGATGCTACTTAATCACCTTATGTTTATTTTTATCTGATCATATCATATAATTTATTCTAGTTCACATTCACAAGAGGAGTCTATGAGATGTAACCTTTATCTTTTGGTCAGATTTCTATGACACTCCAATATTAAAGAATTAGTTTAACTCTGTGTACACCTTTTATTTTCCTTTTCCGTGTTTTTTTTTTTTAATGGAAAACCTACAGTATTTGCTTTTGGATCTAGAGAATTACATCTGAATTTTCAAATTAAAGCTAGAATTGTAATGACAACTTAGAATATATAAGGCTTTTTTTTGATGGAAAGAGTGAATTTGTCCACATTTTAGTACTTCAAGACTCAAGTATATGTTCTTTTTTGTACACCTAATGAGAGAAAAGGATGAGGAATATCATTGTAAGACTGCCAACAAAACTAGAATGAACACAGTTTCTTTTAAATGACCTTACTGAATATCTCAGTGACATGAGACCAATAAATAATGATGAATATGCCTCTTCTTATGAGAACTGTGTTTCAAGGAATGAATTTGTTCAACACTGAAACGTGGAGATTGACTTTATGTGACAAAGAGACTGGTGAAAAAAGACATGTCAGATTTGCTGACAGATCCTAAATGCCAGATCTCTCATTATTTCCCAAGTAATTGTTATTCACATGGTAACCTTTATTTAGCAGTTGTTATCAATCTATCACCTGTGAATTATAATACACTTCATTTTTTTCTCTATAGCTAGTGTGATCAACTTGCAAGTACAGCCAATGAGCATCAACATGTTCTGCTATCAAGAAAGCCATTATCTCATTCTTGAGGTTTTTCCACCTCTTTTAATAATTCAGGAACCCCAACCTGATAGGCTCAGTTCTAATGTGAGCATACCACGAACTATTTAGTTGAATATAGACAATGCTTCTTACTGTCATAGGAAGTGCCTTCTAAAGATTCATCCTTAGTAAACTGACAGATGTCTTACACTTGTGCTCTGGTTTTTACCACTCTTTCAGCTCTTCCTCTATGAATGCAACCACTTTTCCCAGAAGAACATACTCTTTATCAAAGTGGACGAGTCACTTGCCATGAAAAAAAAAGAAGCCCACACCATCTTCCTCACAATTTTGTCCTCCACTTCCAGATTCTTAGGCCCTTTGCTGGATCTCTGGATCTTATTTTATATCCAGGGAATCATTGTCATTCCCTTCCACTTTGATCTTCCTCAATAGATCTCTCATATAGAAGAGGGGAGAGGACTGGTCCCCTCCATCACATTTTGATGCATTCCTGCTCTGTGATCATATCAAGTGATGAAGGAGCTTGTAGTAAGCAACTAAACATACACACACACACACACACACACACATCTATACTATTGTGCTCTTACTCTGAGAAAATGAATGTTTTTCAGCTTACTTTTGCATGAAAAGAGGTCATTCAAGTGACAATGCTAAACAAGTAAGTTCATTCCAGTTTGCCAGTAATTTCTACACTTGAGGGTTTCCAGGCTTAGTCAGAAGACAGGAGCCATCTAATATGGTTTCTATTTAATGTATACCAAGACAGAAATTCTGATATACATGCCTCCAAATTGTTCTTTGTAACAATATGAATATATATATATATATATACATTTATTTATATATTATATATGTATCCTTAGTTATATTTATAACTAAGGATACATATATAGCTGTGTACATATTTATGTATATACTAAGAATGCACAAAATAAATATCGTCACAATTTTTGATGGAGAAGAAAATGTATTTAATTACATTTTCTTGCAATTAAAGAGTTTCCTCTTGATTTTCAAAATGCGTTAGTGTGATGAGAACATAATTCATCTTAGTTGTCTCTCCTAAATCAATAAGGCAATTTTATTCTAGATCATACCCCTGATGGAAAAAAAAAAGGAAACAGCCTTGTAAGTACTGAATGTAAAATATGGTATTTTCTTTATGTTTGAAATATTTTATATTTAAAAAGAAAAATATTGAAATTAAAGTAAAAGGGCTTTTTCATGTAAATTAGAAAGATTGCTTATATCTGCTGATGGTTATAACAGCATACTCACTGTATCAAATGACTTTTACATACTCATTATGATATATAAGATAATAAACAACTAAAGATAATAAACAAGTAGGCAAAAATAAAATTAACTACAGTATTACTGACAATGTTTCCTGCCTAAATAAGAATGCTAAGTTAAGCAACAGTAAACAGAAAGTGACTATGCTTTATTGACGAACATTCTGGCACCTTGATACCTAGGTAAGAAACTTATTTGGAATTACAGTTCTAAGTATAGGCTTTCTAAGATGTTTTCTGCATATTTAGGTCAAAACCTATACAAGTAGCTTTATTCTCAACAGAACATTTCTTTAGGACCTTGTCTAATTAGTAACAAGATAGGTCAAGGATTTTTACCACAACAATATAGTTTACCAATTTGAATTTTAAAAGGCACAACACCAAATTTATAAGTGTTTTCATTCTTAGAATGATTTTTAAAAAGAAAGATAGGTAATTAAGTTGTAAAAAGGAATTGCTTTTTGTAATGATATGTTTTTCTACCATACATATACCACAATGTTTTCCCAAATATTTATATTTTTCAGTTAGGAACAATGTTAACATCCAATTAAAAATAATTCTTTGTTCTGTATTGCAGGTAACAAAACACAGCCCCCCACCCCCAAAGTTATTTCACTTAAATTATATAAAATGTATTGTTATTTTTTAAACAGTCACTCTTCATTTATAAAGGTAGCTCTTACCCAAACTTTCCACAAAATAATATAAATCATTTACCTTCAAACACTTAACCATATTTATGATATCATTATCCCATTTTTATTGGGAATCCAAGCCTACCTTAAATATTATTTAGTTCTGGTGAAAGCAGATTGGTACAAATATTCTGAGGTGCAATTGACAAGGTATACCAAAAGCCATAAAAATTTGCATACATTTCAACTCTATAATTTCACCCAAAGAAAAAAAATCTTTAAATAATATTTATAAACCTATACAAAATGGATGTGTATCAAAGCAATATTTATAATAGTGAGGCAGTGAGAACAATCTGAATTTCAAATAAGATATAAACACCTAAATAAATCAAGGAACACCAATACAATGGAAGTTAAGGCAGCCAGTAAAAATGATGTGCTAACTAAAAATTGATTGACATAGAAAGATATTTATACTAATTGTAAAAGTTTGTCTTAAGGAGACATGATGACGGTTTTATTTAATGACCATGATATTTTTATTTAAAGTATATGGAAACAAAATTGCCTTTTAAAATATGGGTTTAGAAAATATATCCATTGTTTTTATGAAATATGTAATAGAAGTAAATGAAATATGTTTTATGAAGCATACACACAATACAAAAATGTGTATATTTGTGTAAATATCAAAAAGGTAGGAAGGATTGATATGATTGTGTGATGTTAACCCTTATCTCTGTGTGGTAAGATTAGCTTATCATCAATCTTCTAAAAATGTTAACAAAGAATAAGTATAACCTTAAAACCAAATATTATAAACAATAGTATAACATTATAATATAAAAAATTATAAAGTTTGCAGGAAGAGAATCTACCATGCAATCTTTAATAACACATGAGAAAGCATCTCCAAAGACCTTAACCCATCCCTTTTGAGACTTGAACATGGAAAGCAATGGTATGGTGGTATATACTGACATTAAAATAAGACAGAATACAATGCACAAACATTAAAATTAATATTGAACCTGAATTAGTATGACTGAATTTCTGTTAACTACCACCAGTCAGAGAATGATGTCCTGTTGTGTTTTTTAAGATAAAAGGCAAAGAGTTTCAGATTCTGATATCACAGATATAAAATACTTCCATTTGGATACATTTTTATTATAGTAAAAATATTAATTTAATGTGAGTAACCAAAATTGATACATAAAATTGAGGAAACACAACTAGAAGAAGTGTAGGTGAACACATAAATTAGAACTGGAATTAACATGATAATTTTTCAACTTCAAAATTAGAATGAACATATATATACGTATACACACAGATACACACACACATACTCACATACCTATATCTGAACATGGGAATGGGAAAATGGTCCCCTTTAAACTCTCCAATTATGTATGAAAATTTGCATTATCTTTTCATGTAAGAGTGAGACAATATATATCAATATTTTACTTGTGTGCATATAATTAGGTCCAGCTTTCAGAAATACAAGATAAGAAATTATCGGATAAGCTCAAAGATATGTTTTTTAGAACATGACATTTTGCCTACTTCTCTTCAGTGCTATATTGCATTAAAATACTGTGATCACAACAAATTGAAACTCATATGATCATAGGCAGAGGCTAAGGCTAACAAGGTTCACTTAGCTTTTATTTCCTGACAGTTACCATGCATGATATTAACATCCTGCTACCCGCTCATTGTGGGAGTCTTTATGGAGCTACAGTCATTATAGAAAAATAGTCAGCACACTTTATAGTAAATGGCCTGATAGTAAATATTTTTGGCTTTCCAGGCCATAAAGTCTCGGTAGCAACTACCCAACACTGGTGGTGCAGCTCAAAAGCAGCCATAGGCAATACATAAACAAATGACTGTGGCTGTGCTTCAATAGCACTTTATTCATAGGCATTGAAATCGGAATTTCATATAAATTTTCTATTTTATTAAATATTATTCTTTCTTGACTTCTTAGAAACCATATAAAAATGTACTAGTGATTCTTAACTGGGGAGCTATTTAAAAACAAGATATGGGCTGGAATTAGCCCACAGTTATAGCTTGTGGACCCCTAGTGAAGAACAAACTAATGTACAAATAGTGGTGGTCACAATTAGTAAGGAGGCCTTCCAAAGCCTGATGCTAAGCACCTGAAGTGTGGCCATATATCAGTTCCCAGAGGTATGAATGTGGGAACCTTTATTGTCCTTCCTTTTTCTTTTTCCACTTAGAGAATAAACAAAAATTCTGATGATGTCTGATCTAAACTGGAAAAGAAAAAAAAAAATGCTTATGTAGGAAAGTGATAAATAAAAATGTCCCTATTATTTCTATAAATAAAATAATGAACAAATCAAGCAAAGATGATTCATAAGCAACATAAGCAACACAGACTTACATTAAAGTCCCCCTCCCTCATTGCAATCACATAGCCTGTTACTTGAAAATGGCACACTATAAGAACAATGGTAACACTTTGCTAATTACATCTATTTTCATGAGAAGAAAAATATCTTCCTAGGTCAGTTACAAGGTAGTTTCAGATTCCATATAAGAAATGCTCTTATTCAAAGATGTTCATTAGAGCTTTTTCCATAGTAGCTAAAAATCAAAAGCATTGTAAATTTTCAAAAATAAGGAATTGAAACATTTACACAGAAATTAAAAATAGAATAGAGCTCTGATACTTAAGCAATTATAAAATATTTTGAAATTATTCACTGACTTCTGGTTAAAGCAAAATGGCAGGTTAACACAATTTGAAAACCTTCTCCTAGAGACACCTAGAAACTCTGAACGAAATACAAAGAGGGTCTTTTCAATTATTTTAAGAATGAAATCAAGTCCATATGACAGAAAATTTGTACTCCAATACTAAAGAAGATATTGAAATCCAGAGCAATTAATATGCATGTTGATATTGTATATGCCTGGGAAGGGGGTTATTGATCTTGGTACCTAAGGACTTGGGTGTTAACACTGAGTATAGGGATTCAAACAATATGAAATATACATATTTTCAACCACTTTGACTGTTTCTTCTTTTTTTTAATGGTGACACAAGTTAATATGCTATTTACTAAGAGCTACTCTACCATACTGTATGGAATTCAACTTGCTGTCAGGGATACTCTAGCAGTTCTAGTCTTTTCACCTTTCTTTCTGCACTTTGCACTGTATTCATTGTGCTGGCATTGACTTTGTAATAATTAAATGAATTCTCCTTCCTCAACTCTTTAAAATCTATTTACACAGCACAAACCCACTGTTAGCTATTACAGTGCTTCACAAAAATGTTTCCAATATGCAATTCATAATTTTTATAAAGATATATAATTTTTGACTTACAGTATTCTAAGTTGATTTAGTAATATTCTGCAAGCTCTTCAGAATTGTCTCAAATTCCATCAAGGGAGAACTTTTTTCACAGCATTCAGTACTATTTTATTTTTCAGTATTGAATATTTCCCCAAAGTTGTTCCTACCTATGATACCTTAGGAAGTCTTCCATTTCATCTTTGCTTGTTCTTTTCTTATGACAAAATATATAATAGGATTGACCTGACTTCAAAAATGGACTAATTAATGATTAATTTGGAAATGATCACAAAGCATTAAACACCTGCTAATTATCAAGATGAAAAGGGCCTAATAGTCTCAAATTATCAGCCATGATTTGTCCTTATAAAACTCCTATAACCATAGGCTTTCAACAAGCTTTTCTTTATTATTGCCAAAAGCCAGAGCAAAAAATTGTAGAGATTCTAACTGGATGAAGAATGTTTTCCTCCATTCAGAGCAGATTCTAGTAAAATTAAAGAAGACATTTGGCTAGTTATGATTCTAAATAATACCATGTAGCATCAGGCATTTAGCCTAACAATAATTGACTGAAATTTTCTAGTCAGAAAATAGTCAGAGACTTTGAATATATTAGTTGAAGTTTAACTATGTAGTAGATATGTGGAAAAGTAAAAATTATTATATAACAATTGTTTCTATTCTTGTCTTTGGTTTTTTATTAGTTTACTTGGGATAATGATTATGTACATAGAATTTCCTGGAGTTTATATTAGACTGGTTAAAAATATTGATTGATATATCAACAGCTGTGTCATCCATTACAGATAACCTCCTGCTGTCTCTAAGTCCTACTCTCTATTCTACATCACACCCACTTGCTTTCTTCACTTTCTCATCTCCCAGTCACTTATGGTTTCTTCCTGTCTCACTCTATTGAAAATTATCTTAATAAAGTTAGTGATGAGTGCCTAGTTGCTAAGTTCAACTAATGCTAATGTCCCTATGCTAGTTGGTGTCCTTGTAGCATTTCATATGTTTGATCCTTTATCATTAAATTACTTACCTCTTCCTTGTTTAGCAACCATGTTTGTATTTTTTCATATTCCCAATCCCTTTATCTCAGGGTTTATGGAAACTTCTCCCCTTCTATTAGCTTCTTATATGCTAAAGTCTCCCCATGATTTTCTCTTTTGCTGCCTGATTTTATCTTTCTACACTATTCCTGAGTAATCCCCATCCACTGTTATGGTTTCAGATGCCAACTGCATTCCAATAACTTCAAAATCTCTATCTGTCCTCTTCCTTTACCTCTAGAAACCAAAACTTAACTGCTTTTATACTACAGTAAAAAGACAACTCTTCATTATTAACTTAGATCATTAGAAAAATGCATATTTAATTACAATATTTGAGAAATTAGTAGTTACATATGAATTTCTAAAGAAATTTAAAAATATATATGAGGGGAATGAAACTAAAAATAAAACACTCTGCATTTTAATATTGAATACCTATGAGGCTACACACCATTTTTAAAATTTACTTATTTAAACTTTTGTCAGTTTTCTAAATTTTCTATCATCGACATTTATATTACAAAGGCTTGGTCAATATCAGTTTTGTTTATTGAATAACAAGCAGCATTAATGTGAAAGCATAAAATGTATAGAGCATGAATTTGAGAAATATGATTAGACTTGAGAAACCCCTAGAATCATTATTTTTATAAAGTAGCTTGCTACTTTGACTGCCAGAAAAAAGAGATGTAGCTTTAGATATGGTATTTTTTTTTTCATTCTGAGAATGTATTCTCTCCTTCTGGGCTTTCTTTTATGTTAGCAGATGTCATCATTCTAAAGCATTCCTTTTTTTGTGACAATATTTACATAACCTACCTCTCTACCACTTCTCAGCTCTGTGACTTTGATATATTTCTTAGTTTTTTTCTATTTCAGTTGCCTCATTTGTAAACTGGGAATAATGTCATCTGCCTCATATGGTTGTGATGAACATTAAATGGCTTGTTACCCAAATTATTATTATTATTATTTACATAGATGGACCAATTAAAATTTTAACTCTATTATGTATAAATTTATGTACCCATTCCAATGTTTATATTTTTATCTTTTATCTTAAAATTGAGCATTATATTTATATAATCCTCATCAATGCAGTGTAAATATAGATGTAGCATCACAATAGTAAATGAACAGCACAGAAAAATGTTAAACAAAACAGAATACCAAAATAAATTTAAAATAATCAAAAATAAATTATGAATATATTGAAAAGATTTTTGCAACTTTACTGAATTTATTAGTTCAAATATTTTTTTTGATGAAGTCCTTAGGGTTTTCTATATATAATATCACCTCATTGGCAATAGCGACAGTTTTACTTCTTCCTTTCCAATTTAGATGCCTTTTAATTTTTTCCTGTCAAGGACAATACTATGTAGAATAAAAGTGGCAAGAGCAGGCATCTTAGTCTTGTTTCTGATCTTGGAGGAATAGCTTTTCACCATTGAATGTGATGTTAGCTGTGAGCTCTTAATGTATGGTCTTTATTTGTATTATGTTGAGAAAGAATATAGCCAGAGGTATCATGATCCCTGATTTCAGACCATATTACAAACCTACAGTAATTAAAACAGTATGGTATTGCCATAAAAATAGACACATAAATCAATGAAACAGAATAGAAAGCCCAGAGATAACCCCACACATACTTGGTCAATTAATTTATGACAAAGGAGCCAAGAATATACAATGGAGAAAGGATAGTCTCTTCAATAAATGGTGTTGGGAAAACTAGACATTCACATGCAAAATAATCAATCTGGACCAATATCTTATACACATAGACTAACTCAAAATGAATTAAAGACTTAACATAAGACTGGAAATCCTAAAACTACTATATGAAAACATAGGTGCTAAGTCCTTGATATCAATCTTGGCAGTATTCTTTTTTAACCAGAGAGAAAAAGCAAAGGCAATGAAAGCAAAATAAACAAATGGAACTGTATTAAACTAAAAAGCTTCTTCCAGAAAAGGAAGGTATCAACAAAATTAAAAGGCAACCTATTGAATTGGAGAAAAGATTTGCAAATTTTTCATGATAAGGGACTCATATCTAAAATATATAAAGAATTTATATAAATCAAGAGAAACAAAACAAATAATCTGATTTAAAAATTGGCAAAGAATTGAAATAGAAATTTTCCCAAAGAAAACATAGAGATGGCCAACAGATACATGAAAAGATGGTCAACATCCTGAATCATTAAGAATATGCAAATCAAAACCACAATGAGAAATCACCTCGTGCCTTTAAAACTGCAAGATCAAAAAGACAAGAGATAAATGTTAGCAAAAATGTGGAGAAAGATAATCCTATACATAAATGCAATAAGATGATATTTATTTTCTCTAAGGGAGAGGAAGGTGATTGAATTGGGATATTTAATGTGGTTGATAAAGTTCTATTTTTTGACATGACTAAGGCCACAAAGGTATTTACTGTAGAATACTGTATTAAGCCATGTATTTGATTTAAATGATTTTGTTTGTGTTGAATTATAATGTATTTTTAAATAGTGAAGGTGAAATAAAGACATTCCTAGTCAAATAATAACTGAAACAGGTGAATGTTTAGCAGTTCACCTGCACTAAATAAATTATTAAAAGTCATTGTTCAGGCACAAGAAAATTGATCCCACACAAAACCAAGAAATGGAGAAATAAGTTAAGAGCAATAGAATAAGCAAAGAAATCAAAAGCTATTAAGTATTACAGACTACAACAATAATCCTAATGTTTTTTCAGTTTACACACATGTAGAAGCAAAATACATGACAGCAATAACAAAACTGGTGGGAGTCATTAAAACACTCTGGTTTTTGTTATTATTGAGAGAGTGGTAAAACTGTTAATATACACTAAAATCTGAGGATACATGTTATAATTTCTATGAAAAATATTAAAGGACAGCTAAAGAATGCAAAATTAACAAGTTAATAACAGGGAAATGGAATAATACAGTGCGCTAAATTCAAAAGATCAAAAAAAGGACAAAGAGGAATATAAAACAAGTGTAACAAATAAAAATATAGAAAGAGGAAAGATTATATTGGTAACTGTACTAACTATAAGTGAACCAAAGATTCCAATTGATGAAAAAGTTTGTCAGACTTCATAGAAAACAAACAAAAACAAACAAAACAGGAAATTTGCTTTCAGGAGACAAATCTGAGCCCTCAGCCAGTTGTAATATTTCTGCTTGTGGAAGGTTTGAAACTGTGAGAATTACCAAAATGTGATGTACAGATACTAAGTGAGCAATGCTGTTGTAAAAATGGTGCTGACAGACTTCTTTGACACACGGTTGTCACAAACTTTCAATTTTTTAAAAATGCAATATATGTGAAGCACAATAAAAAGAAGTGCAAGATAAGGAGGTATGCCTATATATAAAATTTTTTTCTGTATGCTATCAAAAAACTAATTGAAAATTAAAATATACTTAAAGTGATATTAAGAATAATCAAATACTGAACATAATAAATCTAATGAAAGTTAAGCAAGATCTGTAGAAAGAAAAACATAAAATATTACAGAAAAATATTGAAGAAGATCTAAATAAATGGAGGGGATATACTATGATCATGTAGTGTAATGAGAGTTTCAATAATTTAAGCTGTCAATATTACTCAAATTGTATTGGGATTTAAAGCAATCCCAAACCAAAATCTGGCAGAGAGAGAGTAAATTAACAAACTGAAACAAAAATTTATATGGAAATGAAAGGTCCAAAAGTAGCCAATATCATCTTGAAGTACAAGAATTAATTGGAAGGGGGCTTCCTAGGTGGCATAGTGGTTAAGAATCCACCTGTCAATGCAGGGAACACGGGTTCAATCCCTGTTTCAGGAAGATCCCACTTGCTGCAGAGCAACTAAGCGCATGTGCCACAACAATTGAGCCCATGTGCTGCAACTACTGAAGCCCATGCACCTAGAGCCCATGCCCCACAACAAGAGAAGCCACGGCAATGAGGAGCCCTTGCACCACAATGAAGAGTAGCCCCCACTCACCGCAACTAAAAAGAAAGCCCATGCACAACAAAAAAGACCCAACACAGCCAATAAAATAAATAAATAAATAAATAAATTTATTAAAAAAGAATAAGTTGGAAGGATTTAAACTACCAATTATAAATAATTATTATAAATTATACTTATTTAGTATAGTATTAAAAAATAAAAGAAGTACGTTTTATATGTGGTTATTCCACTTATTGAAATTGAGCAGGATTCTGTGGTATCCTCTTGGGTACAAAAGCCTGTCAACTACAAGTTGGCATTCTCCATTGGCACTTACCATCTACCTCTCTAAGGATTAAATCATGTGCTGCTACAGCAGCTGACTTTTAACACCCCCTGAAAAGAGTTCAGGTGGAGAGCAGAATTGAGGCACTCTATACCTTGGAAAAAAACTGGCAGAATATGTTTTCAGATAGCTAGATATTTTCAGGGGCCAAATTTATGAGCCTAATTCTTATATTTCCTCATATCTAGAAAAACACTAAAATCCTTCATGGTGATATCTGCTCCTCATGACTAGCAGTAACCTTCATGAGACTAGCAGAAACTTTCTACAAAAAATATGTTCTTGATTGCATGTATTCCCCCTTCACCAAAATCACATATGTACTCTTTCTCCTCTGCCTCTTTGGAGCAGTTTCTCAGAGCTACTTGGGATGTTGTCTCCTGGGTGGCAGTCCTCATTTTGCCCCAAATAAAACTTAACTTACAACTCTCAGGTTGTGCCTTTCTTTTTTAATTGACAAGACTTTCTGTGTCCCTTCTTTCTTATTTGTAGGTAAAAGGCTTTCAGCCCCATTTATCTGTGCTGAATTTCAAAGAGCAGATTCAAACAGCTACCAATTAGAGGAGCGAAGGAATGCAGAAAGAAACAAGAACCAGTTTTGGTGCATGGTCTTGGCTTCTCCTACAGGGGATGTGCATAACAATTTGATATATAGCTCTGAGTTCTTCTACAAGAAACAGGGCATCCCCATCCAGGTAGAGGATGGTAACTTCAGGCTTCTAGGTCACATGGACCCAGACTGGTTGGAACTAGAAAGCTGATTCCTGGAACTCCACCCTGTTACCTTACCATCACCACAAACCAATCAGAGGAAGGTCACACACCCTGCAGCCCTCCCCCAAGTTTTTGCCAAAAAAACTCTTCCTGGAAAACTATTGGGAAGTTTCAGTCTTATGAGCATAAACTGCCTATTCTTCTTGCATGGCCTTTCTTTGCTTCAAACTCTGATGTTTCAGTTTGTTTGGTCTCTGAGTCAGACACATGAATTTGGGCTTGACAACATTGTGACAAAGTAAACACCAAATTCCAAATGGAAAAGAATTACGTTTCTAATACACTTATCCAACTGGATATTTCTAAGGGGTAGGAGATGGGGGTAGGATGAACTTTGATCACTACCCAACAGAATCCTTAAAAATAAAGTTGAGATGAATTGTCAATTTAAATGTGAAAGCTAAACAAAGAAAGCTTTTAGATGAAAAAACAGAAGAATATCCTCACTAAGCTATAGACTGAAAATTTGTGTTCCCCCCAAATTCATATGTTAAAACCCTAATGCTGAAGGTGATGGTATTAGGATATGGGGCCTATGGGAGATGATTAGGCCTGAGGGTGGAGCCATCATGAATGAAAGGAATGCCCTCTTATAAGGGCATTCATAAGAGGCCCGAGACAGCTACTTTGCCCTTCCACCATGTCAGGATACAAAGAGAAGCCTGAAACCCAGAGAAGACCCCTTGCCCAACTATCCTAGCACTCTACTCCAATCTCTGACTGAGAGAAATAAATATCTGTTGTTTATAAGCTACCCAGTCTGTGGTGTCTTGTCTTAGTAGCCCCAGTAGACTAAAACACTAGAAGCAGGCAAAGATTATTTAATAGGACATGAAAATCGACAACCTAAAGGGTTCACACGCTCAGACCTACCTGCCTCAGGGCCCAGCACAGAGACAGCCTATTGAAAAGCATCCAGACTTTATGTGAAACTTATTTGCTTATCTTAAAGCATTGTCCTAGGGGAAAGGTATTTAATTACACACTTCTAAGGGCCTACTATAATAATCTCTGGGACTGGAGGCTAGCAGGTGCCATCTTTGCACTCTCCCTCTACCTTCCTCCACCAACTCACCTGTAGCCGCCGAAAAATAGCTTATATCCTGCTCTGGAACTCTGATTTTTGAGGCTGCCACCAGAGAATACCTCAAGTTTACCTGGATCTGGTGCCTAGAGTGGTTTACACTCATGGATACCACAGGACTCTAAACAATGGATAAAGAGTTATATACCAGCTACCACCCTTAGGGCACAGCAAGAGACTAAAGACCCGGAGCCCAATCTTTCTGTGAAAAAGTCCTATTAGCTTAACTTAATAGTGATGGCCTGAGGGGCAGGCTTCTAATTAAAAACACATCTATGGACTGACATAATCCTTTCCAGAGACATTGGAGGGCAGGCACTATCTTTGCAATCTCCCTCTGCTGGGTTTCAGAGTGCCAGTCTCCTAAAGAGAAGATTTTACACATGTCTGGAGACCTTATTTTTATTGATATATCTGAATGTCCTGGGTTTTGTGGCTGCTGCTCAGGAGACACATTTTGATGACTTAAGTCTGCTGGACATTAGAGCTCATGTTCCTGGATTCCATGGGACTGTAACAATCAAAGAGACAGTTTTTGGCCAGCTACCATCACCTGGGCACTGCACAGACAATAGACACAACTCCAGTCTTTCTGTGACAGAGGCCTATTTGCTTGTCCTAGAGATTTGACCTGAGGGGCAGGTATCTGGTATGACATACAGAGGCCTACAATTGTGTTCTCAAGGGACAGGAATCAGCGGACATCATCTTTACCATTTCCCTTTGTCTTTTTTCTGCTTATGGGTGTCTACTGGAAATGACACTGTACCCTCCTCTGGTACCCTAATTTTTGTAACTGCCTCCCAGCAAACCTCTGTAGGTAACCAAGTTCTGGGGGCCAGCAGGACTTATGTTTCCTGTCCCACAAAACTGCATATATTTATATACTTTAAAGCCTGCTTCCTGGGACTCCTCTGGTGGTGCAGTGGTTAAGAATTCTCCTGCCAATGCAGGGGACACAGGTCCAATCCCTGGTCCAGGAAGATCCCAGATGCCACAAAGCAACTAAGCCTGTGCTCCACAACTGCTGAACCTGTGCTCTAGAGCCCACAAGCCACAACTACTGAGCCCATGTACCATAACTACTGAAGCCTGAGTGCCTAGAGCCTGTGCTCTGCAACAAGAGAAGATACCACAATGAGAAGCCTGAGCACTGCAAGGAAGAGTAGCCCCTGCTCACCACAACAAAAGAAAGACTGCAAGCAGCAATAAAGACACAATGCAACCAAAAAGATAAATTAATTAATTAATTTACTTAATTAAAAAAATCTGCTTCCTGAGGGTCTATCTTCCAATCAATCAGCTTTACCTAGGTGCTGACTGAGATCCTCCCCTTTGGGACATTGACAGCTCTTAGCAAGAAGATGAAAAACTGTTTACTAAAAGCTATAAAACATTGATGAAGCAAATTGAAGGAAACACAAATAAATAGAAATATATTCCAAATTCATAGATTGGAAAATTAATACTGTGAAAATATCCATACTACCCAAAGCAATGTATAGGTTCAATGCATTCCCTATCAAAACACAAACAAAATTTTGCACAGAAGTAGAACAAACAGTCCTAAAATTTGTATGGAACCACAAAAGACACTGAATAACAAAGAAATTTTGGAGAAAGAAGAACAAAACTTGAGGCATCATGCTTCCAGATTTTGAAGTATATTATAAAATTATAGTAATCAAAAGAGTATGGTATGGCATAAAAAAGAGACACGTATATCAATAGAACAGAATAGAGACCCCAGAAATAAACCTACATATATATGGTCAGTTAATTTATAACAAAGGAGCAAGAATATACAACAGGGAAAGACAGTCACTTCAGTGGTATTGGGAAAACTGGATATCCACATGCTAAAGAATCAAGAACACCCTCATGCTTAAGAACCACTATCTTAAACCATACACAAAAATTAACTCAAAGAGGATTAAAGTCTTAATGTAAGACCAGAAACCATAATACTCTTAGAAGAAGACAACCAGTTAGCTCCTGACATTGGTCTTGGCATTGACTTTTTGAATCTGACACCAAAAACAAAAGCAACAAAAGCAAAAATAAACAAGTGAAACTACATCAAACTAAAAAGCTTCTCACAGCAAAGAAAACCATTAACAAAATGAAAAGCCAACTTACTGAATGGAAGAAAACATTTACAAATCATATATCTGATGAGGGCATGATATCCAAAAAACATAAAGAACTCATACAACCCAAAAGCAATACTCAAACAATCCAATTAAAAAATGGGCAGGGGATTTGAATAGATATTTTTCCAAAGAAGACATATAGATGGCCAACAGGTATATGAAAATGTGCTCAACCTCACTAATCATCAAGGAAATACAAATCAAAATCAAAGTGAGATATCACTTCACACCTGTTAGAATGGCTAGCATCAGAAAGACAAGGCATAAATGCAGGCAAGAATGTGGAGAAAGGGAATCCTTGTGCACTGTGGTGAAAGCATAAATTGGTGCAGCCACTAAGGAAAACAGTATTGTTCCTAAAAAAAATAAACTACCATATGATCTAGCAATTTGAATTCTGAAAAAAAGAAAAAATACCATCTCAAGGAGAAATCTGTATCCCCATGTTCCTTGTAGAACCCATTATTTACAATAGGCAAGATATAGAAATAACATGTGTTCAGTGATGGACAAATGGATAAAGAAAATGTGCTATTATATATACAGTAGAGTATTATTCGGCCATGAACAAGATGAAAATCTTGCAATTTGTCAGAATATGCATCAACCTCAAGGGCTTTATGCTAAGTGAAATAAGTCAGACGGGGAAAGACAAATTCCATAAGCTCACACTTATATATGAAATCTAAGAAAACAAAACAAAACAAAATATTAAACTAAGTTTTTAGATACAGACAATAGATTAGTGATTAACAGAAGTGGGAGTTGGGAATGGTTGAAATGGATACAGAGGGTCAAAAGGTAAAAACTTCCAGTCATAAAATAAATCATGGGAGTGAAGAGCACAACATAGTGACTATAGCTAATAATTCTGTATTGCATATTTGAAAATTGCTAACAGAGTAGATCTTAAAAGTTCTAATCACAAGGAAAAAATATAACTATGTAGGATGATGGATATTAACTAGACATTGTAGTGATTATTTCAGAAAATATACAAATATCAAATCATATTGTACATTTAAAACCAATATGTCATTTAAACCTCAAATAAAAATACACACAAAAAATATTGTTAAAATCATTATTTTAAACCACTGTTAAAATTTGCATGTTTTTTAAATATCGTATTTCTATATGCAGCCTTTTGTAAATCCAGGATCCTACTGAATAAATATGTGTGCATTCTCCTTTTTCCATTTGGTATTTCATCATTATTTACTATCTGTAAATACTCTTAAACTCAGCATCTAATAAATGTGTAATAATTTACTCTGTGGGAATACTCCCTTTAAATTTTATTTATGGTGGGGTATTTGTTCATATGTCTATAAAAATATAGGATACACATACATAATACCTATAGGTAAATTCCAGATTATTAAATTAAAATAAAATTTCAGGGGAAATCTACATTGAGGATGTGCTATTGTATAACAGAGGGCTAATTTTACAATTTGTAGAGTCACCCCCCAAAACTGTGCCATTTTTTTTAATTTTATTTATTTATTTTATTTTATTTTATTGACTGTGTTGGGTCTTTTTTGCTGTGTGTGGGCTTTCTTTAGTTGCAGTGAGTGAGGGCTACTCTTCATTGTGGTGCACTGTCTCCTCATTGCCATGGCTTCTCTTGTTGCAGAGCACAGGCTCTAGGCACGTGGGCTTCAGTAGTTGCAGCATATGGGCTCAATAGTTGTGGCTCACGGGCTTTAGAGCACAGGCTCAATAGTTGTGGGACACGGGCTTCATTGCTCCGTGGCATGTGGGATCTTCCTGGAGCAGGGATCGAACCCATGTCCCCTGCATTGGCAGGTGGATTCTTAACCACTGCACCACATAGGAAGCCCAACTGTGCCAATTTAATTGCACCATTTTCAACGTTTGCTCATTTGGCAGGCATAAAATTATACCCTTTTATAACTATTGGCTCTATGTTTATTTTTCTTTTCTAAGTTTATTTATATATTTAATGCCTATTCATTAATTTGTAAATTATTCTTTGAAAACTTTTGGCCATTTTTAAGGTGGATTGATCATCTCTTTATTGTTCATTTGAATATATATTTCTTTGTTATATACACTACATATATATACAATTAAAATTTTTGCAGTATATACAATTTGCTATTTTATAAATGTATTTCCTTTTAAAGAAGTTCTTCATTTCATGTATTCAAGTTTACAATATTTTGTGTTATTTGTTATTAATGTATACTTAGAAAAATCTTTCATTTATGAGAATTAATAATTTTTTATCAATATGGCTTTACCAATTTCATGGTTTCCTAGTTTGTGTTTTGCTTGACATTGAATTAGTAATCTATTGCTGGATATCAAATTACCACAATCTAAGTGGCTTGAAACAAAACACATTATGTCACACCTTCTATTGGTTCAGTGTCCAGGCACAGTCTAACTGGGTTCTCTGCTTAAGTCTCAAAGAATTACAATAAAGGTGTTGGCTGGGCTGTGTTCTCACACGAAGTTTTGACTGGCTGTTAGTACTTGCCTTATATGTTGAGGTGTTGGGTCCATACATATTAATTTTCTTGTGTTTATAAGACTGAGTGTAGCACCCTATTGCCTGCTATCAGCTTAAGTTCACCTTCAGTTCCTACAGTGTTCCTGCTGTTCTCTATTATGTGATATTTCCCAATATGATGGCTTATTTTTCCATTACAACAAAGAAACTATTTAGAATGGACATTTTGGAATTAGCTACAGATAGTGGAGTAGAAGGATGTGAGCTCACCCCTTCTTACATAAACACCAAAATCAGAACTAACTGCTGAAAAAGCATCAACAAAAAAATGTTGGAACCTACCAAAAAAGATACCATACACCCATAGACAAAGAAGAAGACACACTAGATGGTAGGAGGGGTACAATAGCAATAAAATTAAATCTAATACCTGCTGGGTGAGCAACCAACAAACTAGAAAACAACTACACCACAGAATTTCTTCCACAAGAGTGAAAGTCCTGAGCCACACATCAGGATTCTCAGCCTGGGGGTTGGCAATGGGAGGACGAGCACTCAGAGAATCTGACTTTGAAGGCCAGTGGGATTTGACTGCAGGAATTCTACAGGATGGGGTAAGCAGAAATTCCACTCTTGGAGGGTGCACACAAGGTTGTGTGCACACCAGGACCCAGACGATAAGATCAGGGACTTCATAAGAGACAAGGGCAGACTTGCCTGCTAGTATTGGAGGGTCTCCTGCAGAGGCAGGATATGGTTGTGGCTTACAGTAGGGGCAAAAATACTGTCAGTGCCAGATCGGGGGGCACTCATTGGCATGAGCCCTCCCAAAGGCTGCAATAAGCCCGACCCTATAGCTTGCAGGCTACAGTTCTAGGACTCCCCAGGCCAAACAACAACCAGGGTGGAAATAAAGCCTCATGCATAAGTGGACAACCTGCTAAAAGTCTTCTTGAGGACAGCTCTGCCCATCAGAGGGACAAGACCCAGCTCCACCCACCAGTAGGAAGGAATCAGCCCCTCCCATCAGGAAGCCTGAACATACCTCTTAGAAAGCCTCACCCATCAGAGGGTGGATAGCAGAAGCAAGAAGAGTGGCAATCCTGCAGCCTGCAGAACAGAAACCACAATCACAGAAATGTACACAAAATTAGATGTCAGAAGAATATGTCCCAGATGTAGGAATAAGCTAAAACCCCCTAAGAACAACTAAGTGAAGTGGAGATAAGCAACCTACAAGAAAAAGAATTCAGAATAATGATAGGGAACAAGATCCAAGATCTTAGAAACATAATGAAAACAAGGATTGAGAATATGCAAGAAATGCTTAACAAAGACCTAGAAGACCTAAAGAATAAACAAAAAGAAATGAACAACACAGTAACTATAATTAAAAATACACTAGAGGGAAAAAAGATGGCGGCAAAGTAGAGAGACGTGGAGTGCATCCCTCTCCACAGATGCATTGGGAATGCATGGAAGGACGCAGTAATTCCCACAGAGAACCAGCTGAACACCAGCAGACGGCCTCGGACACCAGAAAGGGCTGCGGGGAGCCCGACATAGCCGGTAAGGAGGCATCTATGAAGGCTCAAAGAGGGTGAAGCGGTGGAGCTGTGGCAGATGGGAGGGAGTGAGAAACATACGGAGGGTCTGCAACGCAGCTCAGCGTTCCCGGACCGAGACATTGATCCGCGGCTGAACGGAGGGTCCAGGAGCGGGAGCGTGGGAACCGGAGAGCTGGTTCAGGGTGAGAAACATTTGTTGCCGGTAGGGTGATGGACCGAGAGAACAGGAGGGAGGAGGTCCGTGGAGAGGAGTGCCTGTCCCTGAGAGCTGCCCGGCCATGATGGTGGCTGGAGGCTGCAGGCTCACGGGCGGGGGAGGGGGGGAGCCGCATGAGTAGCCTCTCCCTCTCTTTCGGTGCCTCTGCAACAGGCAGTGGAGAGACTCCCTGCGGGCCACCTAAGGCACTCAGGGATAACAAGCACTCTCAGGCGCTCGGGCGGGGCTAGATTAAAACCCCTTGCAAAGCCAGCAGCAGGGAGGCTGCCGAGAGAAAAAAAAAAAAAAAAAAACAATAGCATCAATAAGAAAAAACCCCGAGAGAGGCCCAACTCTAAGACTCTCTGTGTACGCCTGAGCCACCAGCGCCCTCTGCAACAGGCACCTCCAAGCCTGACTGAAACAACAGTGCGCCACTGCTCACTCACTCCCAGGAGAAGGAGCCACTATTGTACCCTCTCCCTCCCCACACACCGAAGCTTACAGACAAACAATAAAGGAACCTCTGCTGGTCACAGAATAACGCAAAAAAAAAACCCAAGGCAAGGAGAAGGACACTTACAGCTGAGACGCTAAGGAAACAGAAATAGTAGTATCAATACCTATTGAACTGATCCATTCTGGGATCAGTTCTGGATTTTTTTTTTTTTTCTTTCTCTCTCTCTCTCTTTTTTTTTTTTTTTTTTTTTTGGATTTATTAAATACGATATTAGCCCTAAGGGATCTACAAGTTTTATAACATAATTTTTTAATGATATTTTTTCTTTTTTTTTTTTTTTTTTGCATTTTTATGTACTTCTATATCTAGCTAAGTTTTTGGTAGTACGGACAAAATATCTCTCATACTTTCCTTTCATCCCTATTTTTTATACATTTCTATTCCTTTATTTTTATTTGCATATTTCCAACCACAGTACGCTCTTCTGTTAGTCTTTCTTCCAGCCTTTTTAAGTTTATTTTATCTTAACATACTTATAAGCAACACTATCGGTCTGCTCAGACTCCTTGCTCTATTCTCCAGATGACACACTGCCTTGGTATTTAATATTAGGCTTTTGTCTTTATCTTAGTTCTTAGTACAGTTGTCTAATTACATTCTGAGAATCTCCATTCTCTCTGGTGGTACTCCAGCTCTTTTCTATATTTGATCCTAGCTTACAAAATCTCCCTGGATTGATGTTTGTAGGTGTAGGGTGTTATTTGTTGTTTTTTTGCATTTGCTTTTGTCTCTGATTTCTTCTGTTTCAGTTGTCAATTTCTGTTGGGTTTCTCTTTGAATATCTGATAGCACACTGGGGTTCTGTCAGGTCTTTCTAGAGCCTTATGTCCTAACGGATTCAGTAATTGTGTGTCTTATATATGTATGTGTTTCCTAGACATAATATTCATTTAATCCAATACCTGGACATTAGTTTGAGGCTTGAACAGTCTTCTATAAACACCTCTATCACCAGGACAAGTAACCCCAAAAGTTTGGACAACCATGAGGAAACAAAGAAACACCATGCAGGCAAAGGAGCAGGAAAAAATTCCACAAGACCAAATAAATGAGGAGGAAATAGGAAAAATGCCTGAAAAAGAATTTAGAGTAATGATAGTAAAAATGATACAAAATCTCGATAACAAAATAGAGAAAGTACAAGAAACAGTTCATAAGAACTCAGAAAAACAAACAACAATGGATAACAAAATAACTGAAATTAAAAATACTCTAGATGCTATAACCAGCAGAATGACTGAGACAGAAGAACGAATAGGTGAGTTGGAAGATAGAATGGGGGGAATAACTGCCACAGAGCAGGAAAAAGAAAAAAGAATAAAAAGATTAGAAGACAGTCTCAGAGACCTCAGTGATAACCTTAAACGTACCAACATTCGAATTATAGGCCTCCCAGAAGAAGAAAATAAGAAAGGGTCCGAGAAAATATTTGAAGAGGTACTAGTGGAAAACTTCCCCAGCATGGGAAAGGAAATAATTCACCAAGTCCAAGAAGCACAGAGAGTCCCATACAGAATAAACCCAAGGAGAAATACACCAAGACATATATTAATCAAACTAATGACAATTAAACACAAAGAAAAAATATTAAAAGCAGCAAGAGAAAAGCAACAAACAACATATAAGGGAAAACCCATAAGGATAACAGCTGACCTCTCTACAGAAACTCTGCAGGCCAGAAGGGAATGGCAGGATATACTGAAAGTCCTGAAAGAAAGAAACCTACAGCCAAGAATACTCTACCCAGCAAGAATCTCATTCAGATTTGAGGGAGAAATCAAAAGCTTTCCAGACAAGCAAAAGTTAAGGGAATTCAGCACCACCAAACCAGCCTTACAACAAGTGCTAAAGGAACTTCTCTAAGTAGGACACACAAGAAAAGGAAAACACCTACAAATACAAACCCAAAACAATTCAGAAAATGGGAATTGGAACACACATGTCAATAATCACCTTAAATGTAAATGGATTAAATGCTCCAACCGAAAGAAACAGACTGGCTGAATGGATACAAAAACAAGACCCTTCTATATGCTGCCTCCAAGAAACCCACTTCAGACCAAGGATACATATAGACTGAAAGTAAAGGGATGGAAAAAGATACTCCATGCAAATGGAAGTCAAAAGAAAGCTGGAGTAGCAATACTCATATCAGACAAATTAGACTTGAAAGTAAAGACTATTAAAAGAGACAAGGAAGGACACTACATAATGATCAAGGGATCTGTTCAAGAAGAACATATCACAATGGTAAATATCTATGCCCCCAATATAGGAACACCTCAATACATAAGGCAAATGCTAACAGCTATAAAAGGGGACATCGACAGTAACACAATAATAGTGGGAGACTTGAACACCCCACTTACATCAATGGACAGATCATCCAAACAAAAAATAAAAAAAGACACACAAGCTTTAAATGACACATTAGACCATCTCGACTTCATTGATATTTATAGGACATTCCATCCAAAAATGACAGACTACACTTTCTTCTCAAGTGCACACGGAACATTTTCTAGGATAGATCACATCTTGGGTCACAAATCAAACCTCAGCAAATTCAAGAAAATTGAAATCATATCAAGCATCTTCTCAGACCACAACGCCATGAGACTAGATATCAATTACAGGAAAAAAACTGCAAAAAAGACAAACACATGGAGGCTAAACAATTCACTTTTAAACAACCAAGGAATCACTAAAAAAATCAAAGAGGAAATCAAAAAATATCTAGAAACAAATGACAATGAAAACACAACAACCCAAAACCTATGGGATGCAGTAAAAGCAGTTCTAAGAGGGAAGTTTATAGCAATACAGTCCTACCTTAAGAAACAAGAAAATGATCGAACAAACAACCTAACCTTACACCTCAAACAACTAGAGAAAGAAGAACAAAGAAACCCCAAAGTGAGCAGAAGGAAAGAAATCATAAAGATCAGAGCAGAAATAAATGAAAAAAAAAGGAAAGAAACCATAAGAAAAATAAATAAAACTAAAAGTTTGTTCTTTAAGAAGATTAACAAAATTGATAAACCATTAGCCAGACTCATCAAGAAAAAAAGGGAGAAAATGCAAATCAATAGAATTAGAAATGAAAAAGGAGAAGTCACAACGGACACCTCAGAAATACAAAAGATCATGAGAGACTACTACAAGCAACTATATGAAAATCATTTGGATAACCTGGAAGAAATGGATAAATTCTTAGAAAAATACAATCTTCCAAGACTGAACCAGGAAGAAATAGAAACCATGAACAGACCAATCACAAGTATGGAAATTGAGGCAGTGATTAAAAATCTCCCAACACACAAAAGCCCAGGACCAGATGGGTTCACGGGCGAATTCTATCAAATCTTTCAAGAAGAGTTAAAACCTATCCTTCTCAAACTCTTCCAAAATATTGCAGAAGGTGGAACACTCCCAAACTCATTCTACGAGGCTACCATCACCTTGATACCAAAACCAGGCAAAGATGTCACAAAAAAAGAAAACTACAGACCAATATCACTGATGAATATAGATGCAAAAATCCTCAACAAAATACTAGCTAACAGATTCCAACAGCACATTAAAAAAATCATACACCATGATGAAGTGGGGTTTATCCCAAGGATGCAAGGATTCTTCAATATACAAATATCAATCAATGTGATACATCATATCAACAAATTGAAGGATAAAAACCATATGGTCATCTCAGTAGATGCAGAAAAAGCTTTTGACTAAGTTCAACATCCATTTATGATAAAAGCTCTCCAGAAAATGGGCATAGAAGGAAATTACCTCAACATAATAAAAGCCATATATGAGAAACCAAAAGCCAACATCGTTCTCAATGGGGAAAAACTGAAAGGCTTTCTTCTAAGAACAGGAACAAGACAAGGGTGTCCACTCTCACCACAATTATTCAACATAGTTTTGGAAGTTTTAGCCACAGCAATCAGAGAAGAAAGAGAAATAAAAGGAATGCAAATTGGAAAAGAAGAAGTCAAATTGTCACTTTTTGCAGATGACATGATATTATATATAGAAAACCCTAAAGACTCTACCAGAAAACTGCTAGCACTAATTGATGAGTTTAGTAAAGTAGCAGGATACAAAATGAATGCACAGAAATCTCTTGCATTCCTCTACACTAACAATGGAAGAGCAGAAAGAGAAATGAAGGAAACTCTCCCATTCACCATTGCAACAAAAGAATAAAATACCTAGGAATAAACCTGCCTAAGGAGGCAAAAGATCTGTATGCAGAAAACTTTAAGACATTGATGAAAGAACTCAAAGACAATACAAACAGATGGAGGGACATACCATGTTCCTGGATTGGAAGAATCAATATCGTGTAAATGTCTGTACTACCCAAAGCAATTTACAGATTCAATGCAATCGTGATCAAATTACCAATGGCAGTTTTCACAGAACTAGAGCAAGAAATCTTACAATTTGTATGGAAACGCAAAAGACCCCGAATAGCCAAAGCAATCTTGAGAAGGAAAAATGGAGTTGGTGGAATCAGACTTCCTGACTTCAAACTATACTACAAGGCCATAGTGATCAAGACAGTATGGTACTGGCACAAAAATAGAAAGGAAGACCAATGGAATAGAATAGAGAACTCAGAAGTAAGCCCAAACACATATGGGCACCTTATCTTTGACAAGGAAGCACGAGTATACAATGGAAAAAAGACAGCCTCTTCAATAAGTGGTGCTGGGAAAATTGGACAGCAACATGTAAAAGAATGAAATTAGAACACTTCCTAACACCATACACAAAAATAAACTCCAAATGGATTAAAGACCTACATGTAAGGCCAAACACTATAAAACTCCTAGAGGAAAACCTAGGCAGAACACTCTATGACATCCATCAAAGCAAGATCCTTTTTGGTCCACCTCCTAGAATCAGGGAAATAAAATCAAGAATAAACGAATGGGACCTCATGAAACTTAAAAGCTTTTGCACAGCAAAAGAAACCATAAACAAGACTAAAAGGCAACCCTCAGAATGGGAAAAAATAATTGCCTATGAAACAACAGACAAAGGATTAACCTCCAAAATATACAAGCAGCTCATGAAGCTTAATACCAAAAAAGCAAATAACCCAATCCACAAATAGGCAGAAGACCTAAATAGACATTTCTCCAAAGAAGACATACAGATGGCCAACAAACACATGAAAAGATGCTCAACATCACTAATCATCAGAGAAATGCAAGTCAAAGCCACAATGAGGTATCACCTCACACCAATCAGAATGGCCATCATCACAAAGTCTGGAAACAACAAATGTTGGAGAGGGTGTGGAGAAAAGGGAACTCTCCTGCACTGTTGAGGGGACTGTAAGTTGGTACAGCCACTATGGAAAACAATTTGGAGGTTCCTTAAAAAACTACAAATAGAACTACCATATGATCCAGTCATCCCACTCCTGGGCATATACCCAAAGAAAACCATAATCCCAAAAGAAACTTGTACCATAATGTTTATTGCAGCACTATTTACAATAGCAAGGACATGGAAGCAACCTAAATGCCCATCAACAAATGAATGGATACAGAAGATGTGGCATATATATACAATGGAATATTACTCAGCTATAAAAAGGGATGAGATGGAGCTATATGTAATGAGGTGGATAGAACTACAATCTGTCATACGTAGTGAAGTAAGTCAGAAAGAGAAGGACAAATATTGTATGCTAACTCACATATACGGAATCTAAAAATGGTACTGATGAACTCCGTGACAAGAATAAGGATGCAGATACAGAGAATGGACTGGAGATCTCAAGGTATAGGAGGGGGCGGGGGGTGAAGGGGAAGCTGAGATGAAGCGAGTGAGTAGCACATACATATATATATACTACCAACTGTAAAATAGTCAGTGGGAAGTTGTTGTATAACAAAGGGAGTCCAACTCGAGGATGGAAGATGCCTTAGAGCACTGGGGCAGGGAGGGTGGTGGGGACTCGAGGGGGGGGAGTCAAGGAAGGGAGGGAATATGGGGATATGTGTATAAAAACAGATGATTGAACCTGATGTACCCCCCCAAAAAAAATTAAAAAAAAAAAGCAAAAAAAAAAAAAATACACTAGGAGAAATCAATAGCAGAAAAACTGAGACAGTGCTTTCCTGGTGGCACAGTGGTTATGAAAACACCTGCCAATGAAGGGGACATGGATTCGAGCCTTGGTCCAGGAGGACCCCACATGCTATGGTGCAGCTAAGCCTGTGTGTCACAACTACTGAGCCTGCACTGTAGAGCCCATGAGCCACAACTATTGATCCCATGTGCCACAACTATTGATCCCATGTGCCACAGATACTGAAGCCTGTGCACCTAGAGCCTGTGCTCTGCAACAAGAGAAGTCACTGCAATGAGAAGTCTGCACACTGCAACAAAGAGAAGCCCTTGCTTTCTTCAACTAGAGAATGCCCAAGCAGCAGCAATGAAGACCCAATGCAGCTAATTAATTAATTAATTAAAAATAAAAAGCTGAGGCAGAAGAATGGATACATGACCAGGAATACAGAATGGTGGATATCACTGCTGTGGAAAAGAATAATGAAAAAAGAGTGAAAAGAAATGAAAACAGTCTAAGAGACTGCTAGGATATTAAACACACCAGCATGAGAGTTCCAGAAGGAGAAGCAAGAGAGAAAGGACCTGAGAAAATATTTGAAGAGATAATAGTGGAAAACTTCTCTAATATGGGAAAGCAAACAGTCACCCAAGTCCAGGAAGCATGGAGTCCTAGTCAGGGTAGATCCAAGGAGGAACACACTAAGACATATTAATCAAACTGACAAAAATTAAAGACAAAGAAAAAATATTAAAAGCAACAAGGGAAAAGCAACAAATAACACACAAAGGAACTCCCATAACGTTATCAGCCTATTTCTTAGCAGAAACTCTGCAGGACAGAAGGGAGTGGCATGATATATTTAAAGTGATGAAAGGGACGAACTTACAACCTATTCTACCCAGCAAGGCTCTCATTCAGATTCAATGGAGAAATCAAAAGCTTCACAGACAAGCAAAAGTTCATAGAATTGAGCACCACAAGACGAGCTTTGCATCAAATGCTAAAGGACCTTCTCTAGGCAGAAAAGAGAAAGCCACAACTAGGAACAAGAAAATTATGAATGTAAAAGCTCACTGGGAAAGGCAAACACACAGTAAAGGTAGGAAATCATCCACACAAAAATATGATATCAAAACCAGCAATTGTGAAAAGGGGAGAATACAAACACAGGATATTGAAAGAAAAGATAAGCAACTCAAAATAATCTTGTTTATTTGTGGACTGCTATATGCAAGCCTCATGGTAACTACAAACTGAAAATCTACAATAGATACACACACAAAAAATAAAAAGAAATTCAAACACAACACTAAAGTTAGTCATCAATTCACAAGAGAGGAGAACAAAAGAGGAAGGGAAGAAAAACGACCTACAAAAACAAATCCAAAGCAATGAACAAAATGGCAATAAGAACAAACATATTGATAATTACCTTAAATGTGAATGGATTAAATGCTCCAATCAAAAGACGCAGACTGGCTGAATGGATAGAAACAAGACTTGTATATGTGCTGCCTACAATAGGCCCACTTCAGACCTAGGGACACATACAGAAAGTGAGGGAATGGAAAAGTTTATTTTATGCAAATGGAAATGAAATCCAGACTAACAATACTTATTTCAAACAAAATAGACTTTAAAATAAAGACAATTACAAGAGACAAGTAAGGACACTACATAATGGTCAAGGGATCAATCCAAGAAGAAGACATAACAATTTTAAATATTTATGCACCCAACATATGAGCACCTCAATACATAAGGCAAATGTTAACAGCCATAAAAGGGGAAATTGACAGTAACACAATAATACTGGGGAATTTTAACACCCCACTTACACCAATGAATAATCATCCAGACAGCAAAGTAATAAGGAAACACAAGCATTGAATGACATATTAGACCAGATAGACTTAGTTAATATTAGGACATTCCACCCAAAAGCAGCAGACTATGCTTTCTGCTCAAGTGCATAAGAAACATTCCCCAGGATTGACCACAGGCTGAGTCACAAAGTGAGCCTCAGTATACTTAAGAAAATTGAAATCCTATCAAGCATCCTTTCTGACAACAACACTATGAGACTACAAGAAAAACACTGTAAAAAACACAAACATGTGAAGGCTAAACAATATGCTACTAAACAACCAAGGGATCACTTAAGAAATCAAAGAGGAAATCAAAATACCTAGAAAGAAATGAAAACGAGATCACAATTATCCAGAACCTATGTAATGCAGCAAAAGTAGTTCTAAGAGGGAAATTTATAATAATACAATACTACCTCAGAAAATAAGAAAAATCTCAAGTAACCAACCTGACCTACTACCTAAAGCAACTAGAGAAAGAACAAACAAAACCCCAAAGTTAGCAGAAGGAAAGAAATCATAAAGATCAGAGCAGATATAAATAAAACATAAACAAAGACAATAGAAAGAATAATGAAATTTAAAGTTGGTTCTTTGAAATATAAATAAAATTGAGAAACTTTTAGCCAGACTCATCAAGAAGAAAAAGGGAGAGGACTCAAATCAATAAAATTAGAAATGAAAAAATTGCAACTGACACCACAAAAATACAAAGAATCATAAGAGACTACTACAAGCAGCTATATGCCAATAAAATGGACAACCGGGAAGAAATGTTCAAATTCTTAGAAAGGTATTATCTCACAAGACTGAACCAAGAAGAAATAGAAAATATGAACAGACCAATCACAAGTACTGAAATTGAAAGTGATTAAAAAGCTCCCAACAAAAAAAAAAGTCCAAGACCTAATGGTTTCATGGGGAATTCTATCAAACATTTCGAGAAGAGTTAACACCTACCCTTCTGAAACTATTCCAAAAAAGTGTGGAGGAAGGAACACTCCAACCTCATTCTATGAGACCACCATCACTCTGATTCCATAACCAAAGATATTACAAAAAAGAAAACTATAGGCCAATATTATTGATGAACATATATACAAAAATGCTTCAAAAATATTAGTAATCAGAATCCAACAATACATTAAAAGGATCATATACCATAATCAAGTGGAATTTATCCAAGGAAGTGAGGATTTTTCAATATCTGCAAATCAATCAATGTGATACACCACTTTAACAAACCAAGGAATAAAAAACATCTGATCATCTCAACAGATGCAGAAAAATCTTTTGACAAAATTCAACATCCATTTATGAAAAAAAAAACTCTCCAGAAAGTGGGCATAGAGGGAACATGTCTCAACATAATGTAGACCATATATGATGAACCTACAGCTAACGTCATACTCAATAGTGAGAGGTTGAAAGCATTTCCTCTAAAACCAGGAACAAGACAAGTGTATCCACTCTTGCCACTTTTATTCAACATAGTTTTGGAAGTCTTAGCCACAGCAGTCATAGAAGAAAAAGAAATAAAAGGAATCCAAATTAGAAAAGAAGAAGTAAAACTGTCACTGTTTGCAGATGACATGATAGTATATATAGAAAATCACATAGATGCCACCAGAAAACTATTAGAGCCCATCAATGAATTCAGTAAAGTTGCAGGATACAAAATTAACACAGATAAATCTGTTCCACTTCTATGCACTAATAATGAAAGATCAGAAATAGAAATTAACCTTCACATCAAAAAGAATAAAATACTTAGAAATACAAAAGACAAAAGAAGACAAAAGACCTATTCACTGAAAAGTATAAGATGCTGATGAAAGAAATCAAAGACTATACAAACAGATGGAAAAATATACCATGTTCTTGGATTAGAAGAATCAATATTGTGAAAATGACTATACTACACGGAGCAATCTACAGATTCAATGCAATTCTTATCATCTCTATCAAATTACAAATGGCATTTTTCACAGAACTAGAAAAACATCTTAAAATTGTATGGAGACACGAGACCCCAAATAGCCAAAGCAATCTTAAGGAAGAAAAACAGAGCTGGAGGAATCAGGCTCCCAACTTCAGAGTACACTACAAAATACAGGCATCAAAAGAGTATGATACTGGCACAAAAGCAAAAGTATAGATCAATGAAACAGTATAGAAAGCCCAGAAATAAACTCATGCACCTATGGTCAATTAATCTAAGGAGGCAAGACTATAAAATGGAGGAAAGACAGCCTTTTCAATAAATGGTGCTGGGAAAACTGGAAAGCTATATGTAAAAAATGAAATTAGAACATCCTTTAACACCACACACAGAAATAAACGTAAAATGGATTAAGACAGAAATGTAAGCTTGGATACTATAAAACTCTTAGAGAAAAACATAGGTAGAATGCTCTTTGACATAAATTGCAAAAAGATCTTTTTTGATCTGTGTCCTAGAGTACTGGAAATAAAAACAAAAATAAACAAATGGGACCTAATTAAACTTAAAAGCTGTTGCACAACAAAGGAAACTCTTAAAAAAATGAAAATACAGCCCACAGAATAGGAGAAAATATTTGCAAATGATGCTACAGACAAAGGATGTCTCCAAAATACACAAACAGCTCATGAAGCTTAATATCAATAAAACAAAAACCCCAATCAAAAAATGGGCAGAAGATCCAAGAAGACCTATCTCCAAAGAAGACATACAGATGGCCAAAAGGGACATTAAAAGATGCTCAACATCACTAATTATTAGAGAAATGCAATTTAAAACTACAATAAGGTATCAGCTCACTCCAGTCAGAGTGGCCATCATCAAAAAATCTGCAAGCAATAAATGATGAAGAGGGTGTGGAGAAAAGGGAACCCTCCTACACTGTTGGTGGGGATATAAATTGGTACAGCCACTATGGAGAACATTATGGAGGAATGGATAAAGAAGATATGGTTCATATACACAATCAAATATTACTCAGTCATTAAAAAGAATGAAATAACAATTGCAGCATCATGGATGGCCCTGGAGATTATCATATTAAGTGAAGTAAATTAGACAGAGAAAGACAAATATCATATGATATCTCTTACATATGGAATCTAAAAACAATGATACAAATGAACTTATTTACAAAACAGAAACAAACTCACAGACTTAGAGATTTAGGACATGTTTAGAAAAACAAATTTAAAAAAATTCTACAATCTTCTTATTGATGTAGAAAAGTATGTTTTTACAAATGGATATGAAGCTATAATGGACTTCACTAATATTCATTAAAAATATTTTTAAAATTCTTATAAAAAAAGAAATCAGTGATGTTTTTGCAGCATTTTTAATTAGCCTCAGTTTCTTATCTGTAAAAGGGGTGCTAATACTATTTGCCATGCCCATCTAAGAAACCCTTGGAAATGCCAGGGCTTTGCCAGCTGTGAAAAGTAGCAGATGCTGGATAAAACCTTATTTTGCTCAACTGCCAAAGGTCCTATCCAGTGCTAATTTTCCATAATGCCAAGGTTATGTGCTTCAGCAGTAAACAAATTTTTACTTACATTCTACATTTTCTTTCTGAGTCTTATTTTTGCTATGTCTGAAAGAAACTTTAGAGAAAAAATGCAGTGTGTGTGTGTGTTCCTTTTTTTCTTATAGTGCAGTAGTCCTCCCTTACCCAAGGTTTTGCTTTTGAGGTTTCAATTACCTGTGGTCAACTCTATTCTGAAAATATTAAATGGAAAAATGTCAGAAAGAAGCCATTTTTGTTAAAAGAGAGAGTATTAAGAATAAGTCTACTATCAAGATGGGTTCTTATATGTAAAATAGCAAAACAGTGAAATTAAAATTCCATCATCTATGCAATAGTCTAATACTTTAAAGCAAGTCATGGGTCCATCCCACACTAAGTGCAACAGGATTACAAAAGCCATGAATACCAGGAGGCAAGGATCATGGGGCACCTTAGAGTCTGGTCAACAGGTTTTAATATGATATTGAAGAACTGAGAACTTTGCCCTTATAAAACTTTCATGTTTTTGTCTTCCACAGTAGTTCCTCTTCACCTCTCTTGCACATTATGTTGGCTTCTAAATAATTTTCCTCAATCTTCTTTCAATAAAATACAAGTTGTGAAAACAATGCCAGCTAATTTGCAAGGACAATTCCTCTTTTGAGATAGTTTTCCTGAAACTGAGATAAACTTCAGGTGATCTCCTCCTACAAAAGGCTTATTTTTTAAAAATCTGCCTTTTTTCTCCTAAGTTTGAATGCTCCCTTAAAATTTCTCATACCCAGCATTCTCAAATAAAGGTTTCTCTTAATAGTAACCTGGTTGATTTCTTCCATAATCCACTGGTGAGTTAATCTTCCTCACACATTTTTAATTAGTCAAATATTGCTGATTTTTTTTTCTAATTTCATGAGATGCAACTCAGAACTTTATTTTAGTTCAGTATTTCTAAAATGAAATAATCTAATGTTGTGGATTTTTCCAGTAAGTATAACTTTAGAAATTTCTTATAAAATTTGATATGGTATTCATTATTCTATGAATAACTTTATGCTCTTTCTCCAATATAAGGGCACAATTTAATTTCTACTTTTTTTTTTTTTTTGAGAAATGTCTTATGGATTTCTACTGTCATTTTATACCAGTAAAAATTAAAGCTTGAGAAATTATAAATTGTCTTATATCTTACTGATGCTTACTGTGGGGACAAATATAATCAATTTTTATATAGGGGTTTTAAGAGAGATATTCTTTGATGGTTTGTTTCAAAATTAAATATAGATTTACTAATTCAACCTTGAAAATTAAATAATTTTAGTCCTCTCTGGCTTTTTTTGAATGGTAATGGTGTTTCAAATTGACATTTTATTTATGGCTATTGCTGTTACTTTCCATCATAGTGAAAGAATTATTTTTAGAACTGTATTTTGCTTAGAGGAAAACATAGGCAGAACACTCTATTACCTAAATCAAAGCAGGATCCTTTTTGACCCACCTCCTAGAATAATGGAAATAAAAACAAAAATAAACAAATGGGACTGAATGAAACTTAAAAGCTTTTGCACAGCGAAAGAAACCATAAACAAGACAAGAAGATAACCCTCAGAATAGGAGAAAATATTCACCAATGAAGCAACTGACAAAGGATTAATCTCCAAAATATACAAGCAGCTCATGCAACTCAGTATCAAAGAAACAAACAATCCAATCCAAAAAATGGGTGGAAGACCTAAATAGAACTGTATTTTGATATTTTGTATAAAATTATAATGTATTTGTCTTCTATTGTTTTGTTCTATGCTTTATTTTCCCAGTTACTTTGCCACTTTTTAAAGCTGTTTTTACTATAACAGAATTATGTTCCTGTCTAGAGTGGTGTTTATTCATTTATATTTCTTTCATATTTCTCTTTTCTCCAATTTGGTATAGTGAAAGTTAGACATATGTGCTACATATTCCACATTACCAGAATTTCTTTAGACGGTTTATTTCTGTGAAAATTTGAAAAATATATATATTGTTTTTATTTCTATTTGTGGACACTTTCATGTGTATTATGCTTTTTACTTCTCAATATTGATAATGAAACAATTTCTACCTTCTCAGTAGAGAAGAGGAACTTGACATTTTTTTTCTTTACCTTTCCTTTTTCTACCACCTATTATTTTAAAATGTAATCTAACTGTATAGTACCTTCTTATTAACAAATGAGACCTATTTTTCTTTTTTTTTAACTTTTTATCAGAATATATTTGCTTTACACTTTTGTACCCATCTCTGAGGTACACCAAAGTGAATCAGCTGCATCTACACACATATCCCCATATCCCCTCCCTCCTATGACTCCTCCCCACCCTCCCCATCCTGGCCCTCCAAGGAATCTCACATGAAGCTGATCTCCTTTTGTTATACAGCAACTTCCCACTAGCTATCTATTTTACAGCTGGTAGTGTAAATATATCTATGCTACTCTCTCACTTCGTCCCAGCTTCCCCTTCACCCCTCACCCCAGCCCCATGTCCTCAAGTCTATTCTCTACTTCTGTATCTCCACTCTTGCCTGTCACTGGTTTCATTAGTACCATTTCTTCAGATTCCATATATATATGTGTTAGCATACAGTATTTGTTTTTCTCTTTCTGGCTTACCTTACTCTGTATGACAGACTCTAGGTCTATCCACCTCATAACATATAGTTCAATTTCATTCCTTTTTATGGCTGAGTAATATTCCATTGTATATATGTGCCACATATTCTTTATCCATTCATTTGTTGTTGGGTATCTAGGTTGTTCCTATTTTTCAATATATCAACTTTTGTAAGAACTTTAACTTTTGCTTTTTATTATACACTATTAAAAGAAGTATTTAGGACATCAGCTTTCAATTCATATAAAGAGCTTGGAAGTTTTTACTTTTGTCCTTACAACAAGAACAACAACAACAACAAAAATCTATACTAAAAATCAATAACTTCTTGGACTCGTCAGAAAATTAAGATCCCGGAGGAAACCACTACCCACCTTGAAATCTGCAGAGACAGGTGAATACAAAGAATCATAGCTGATATCAGCTTACCTGGAGAAGATGACCTTGGAGATACAAACTTGTAGGAACTCTTGGATGGTACCTTTAATACTTTTGTGAATTTCACATCTGGGAAACCCATGAGGTTCTCACAGTTGAGGAAAACCCTGTTTCTACCAAGATAGGAAAAAACTGACTAATTTGAAATGCTCTCAGAGCATTTTCCATAAGAAAAACTGACTGTCAGTGGAAGAATTTACCAGAGCCTTATCTGACCTGGGAGAAGGGCAATTGCAATTCCCTGACATACTCTCTCACCTTTGTGGGGCAAAAAAATTAGAAATAGTTGTGAAGGTCAAAGTCCAAGGATACAAGCCCACTAAACGATGAAGATTTAATCATAAGATTATAGAGCAACTTCTTTCCCCCATATCCTGTCACCACAGCACCACAGAATCAATAAAATAACAGTGGATTACAGATAAAGGAACTGCAGTGTGTAGACTATTTAAGAAGAGATTCTTAGGAAAAAATCAAAGATGACAGAGCAGGAAAAGAAAAGAACCTGGAAAGAAATTGTAGTCTCTGATATCTATAGCATATCGGCCATTAAACACAGGCCAATTCCTAGCCAGATTAATAAAATCTCACACTAACAACCTATTTATCTCAAGTCCTATTATCTGGTACACCATTTGCATATTTTAAAAATCAATAAAATAATTGTTGTCTGACATATAAAGAATTTAGGAGTCATCATTAACATCCTGAGAAGAACAAAAGCTGAACAAACTGAAAATCAATAACTTTTCTTAGATCCATCAGAAAACTCAGGCCAAAGAGCAAATTACTGGCTGAAAAACTGGAGAGATGAATACAGACAATAAGGGCACTCAAGGAGCAGAAACCCTACCTGGAGCCTATTGTGAACATTTAAATGGTAATCACCTAATTACTGGAGACCAAGTGTAGAGTAGTGGGAGAGACAATAACTCCTGGGGCTTTAGCCTTAGGGGTGCTCCCACATGTTCATAAATTTTAATTCCAGGAGCCCCACAAGGTTCTCTGGGTGAAGATGGGTGGAAAGTCCCCTCCTATTTCCTACTGTGGGAAGATTAATTTAATGATTTCAAATATACCTAAAGTGTTCTGTTCTCGATAATAAGGCTTGACCTCAAAAGAAACCATTTTATGAAAGCTTAACCATTATGTTTTACTAGAACCTAACCTACCTAGGGGAAGGAAAGTACCCAAATTCAGTCCCCTGTAGCTTTCCTATCTCATCTAAGCTGAGGGTGGGGAGTGGGAATGTTGGGGCTAAGAGGTAACTGTGAAACTCACAGCCTAGACATATTAGACTATTAAAAATTGAGACATATTTTAAAAATATAAAATGTTTCCCACCCCCCCCCCCAAACCTTGTCACAATGTCTACAGGGCTTCTGTATATAACAGCATTTTAAACTTAAAGAAGATGCAAGGCTCAGACTCAACACCCTGGTTACTTCTAGTTTTCAGTTAATATAAATATAAACTTTGTGTGCAGTTGTTGTGTGGACATATGTTTTCAAATCAGTTAGGTAATTATCTAGAAGTGTGATTGATGAATTACACTGTAAAACCATTTACTTTAAGAAACTGCCACACTATCTTTCCAAGTATCAGCTATACCATTCTCTTTTTCCACCAGCAATGACAAGAGGGGGTTTTTGCTCCACTTTGTTGCCAGCATTTATTATTGTCAGTTTTGTTTGATTACAGCCATTCTAATAGCATGTTGTGGTATCTCATTATTACTTAAATTTGCAAATCTCTAGTGATATAAAATGTGGAGCATATTTTTATATGCTTATTTGTCACTTGTATATCTTCTTAGATGATGTTTCTCTTCAGATCTTTTGCCACTTTTTTTTTTTTCATTGATTGGCCACACTGAGATAAATACACAACTTTCCGAAGGAGAGGAAACTGTTTATTCAAAGGCACTTTATTATTTCCAATAAAGAAAAATGGAAAACTTTTAAAATTTAAAAGGCACACAAAGTATTGAGCCTTGCTTTGACTTGTTAGGTATGTATCAGAGTCCTAGCTTTCAGATCTTTCTCCTCCCACCGAAAGTGAGGGAGATTGCAGGGGCTCAAATGGGACATACAAGTCTGTGATTCTGCCCAGGAGAGGAAAACACCCTTCTCTACACTACAGTTCTGTGTTATAGTTACATAGTAAAATAAGCATTTTTTAAAATTAGGTTGTTTTGTTTCCTTATTGTTTTTTTTTAATACATCATTATTGGAGTATAATTGCTTTACAATGTTGTGTTAGTTTCTGCTGTACTACAAAGTGAGTCAGCTATATGTATGCATATATCCCCATACCACCTCCCTTTTGAGCCTCCCTCCCACCCTCCCTATCTTACCCCTGTAGGTCATCACAAAGCATCAAGCTGATTTTCCTGTTCCATGAAGCAGCTTCCCACTAGCTATCTAGTTTACATTTGGTAGTGTATATATGTCAATGCTACTCTCTCACTATGTCCCAGCTTCCCCTCCTGCCACCCATGTGCTAAAGTTTGTTCTCTAAATTTGGGTCTTTATTCCTTTATTCCTGAGGTTTCTTTTGAGCTCAAGCCCCCATTATTGAGAACAGAACACTCTGGGTATATCTGAAATCATTAAATTTACCCTCCCCCAGTAGGAAAGAGGAGAGTATTTTCCTCCCATCTTCACCCAGAGAACCTTGTGGAGCTCCTGAAATTAAAAGTTATGAACACAGACACTAGGTTCATCAGTACTGTATGTACATGTTAGCATACAGTATTTGTTTTTCTTTCTGACTTACTTCTCTCTGTAAAACAGGATCTGGGTCCATCCACTTCACTAAAAATAACTCAATTTCATTCTTTTTTATGGCTAAGTAACATTCCATTGTATATATGTGCCACAGCTTCTTTATCCATTCATCTGTCAATGGACATTTAGATTGATTCCATGCCCTAGCTATTGTAAAGAGTGCTGCAATGAATATTGTGGCACACATATCTTTTTGAATTATGGTTTTCTCAGGATATATGCCCAGTAGTGGGATTGCTAGGTCATATGGTAGTTCTGTATTTAGTTTTAAGAGATCTCCATACTGTTTTCCATAGTGGCTGTATCAATTTACATTCCCACCATGAGTGGAGGAGGGTTCTCTTTTCTTCACACCCTCTCCAGCATTTACTGTTTCTACATTTTTTGATGATGGCCACTCTGACTGGTGTGAGGTGACACCTCATTGTGGTTTTGATTTGCATTTTTCTAATGATTAGTGATGTTGAGCATCTTTTCATGTGTTTTTTGGTAATCTATAGGTCTTCTTTGGAGAAATATCTGTTTAGGTTTTCCACCCATTTTTAGATTGGGTTGTTTGTTTTTTTTGATACTAAACTGCATGAAATTCTTGTATATTTTAGAGATTAATCTTTTCTCCTTGCTTCATTTGCAAATGTTTTCTCCCATTCTGAGGGTTGTTTTTTTGTCTCCTTTATTTTTTCTTTACTGTGCAAAAACTTTTTAGTTTCATTAGGTCCATTTGTTTATTTTTGTTTTTATTTCCATTACTCTAAGTGGTGGGCCAAAAAGGATCTTGCTGTCACTTATGTCATAGAATGTTCTGCCTATGCTTTCCTCTAAGAATTTTATAGTGTCTGGCCTTACACTTAGGTCTTTAATCCATTTTGAGTTTATTTTTGTTTATGGTGTTCTAATTTCATTTTACATGTAGCTGTCCCATTTTCCCAGCACCACTTACTAAAAAGCCTGTCTTTTCTCCATCATATATTCTTGCCTCCTTTGTCAAAGATAAGGTGACCATATGTGTGTGGGTTTATCTCTGGGCTCTCTATCTTGTTCCATTTATCTATAATTCTGTTTTTGTGTCAGTACCATATTGTCTTTTTTTTTTTTTTTTTTTTTTTTTTAGTTTTGATGAGTGGGGGCTACTCTTCATTGTGGTACTCAGGCTACTTATTGTCGTGGCTTCTCCTGTTGCAGAGCATGGGCTCTAAGTACATGGGCTTCAGTAGTTGCAGCACATGGGCTCAATAGTTGTGGATCACAGACTCTAAAGCACAGGCTCAATAGTTGTGGTGCAAGGGCTTAGTAGCTCCGCAGCATGTCAGATCTTCCTGGATCAGGGATTGAACCCATGTCCCCTGCATTAGCAGGTGTATTCTCAACCACTGCAGCAGCTAGGAAGCCCCATATTGCCTTGATTACTGTAGCTTTGTAATATAGTCTGAATTCAGGGAGCCTGATTCCTCCAGCTTCATTTTTCCTTCTCAAGATTGCTTTGGCTATTCAGGGTCTTCTGTGTTTCCATATAAATTGTAAAAATTTTGTTCTAGTTCTGTGAAGAATGCCATTGGTAATTTGATAGGAATTGCATTGCATCTGTAGATTGCTTTGGGTAGTTATTCATTTTCACAATGTTGATTCTTCCTTTTCAAGAACATGATATAACTCTCCAACTGTTTGTATCATTTTTGATTACTTTTATCAATGTCTTATAATTTTCTGCATACAGGTCTTTTACCTTCTTAGGTAGGTTTATTCCTAGGTATTTTATTCTTTTTTTTTCTTCAGATCTTTATTGGAGTATCATTGCTTTACAATATAGGGTCAATTTCTGTTGTACAATAAAATGAATCAACTGCATTTATACATATATCCCCATATGCCCACTCTCCTGAGCCTCCCTCCCACCCTTCCTATCTGACCCATCTAGGTCATCACCAAACAATGAGTTTATCTCCCTGTGCTATGCAGCAGCTTCCAACTAACCTTCTCTTTTACATTTGGTACTGTATATATGTCAATGTTTCTTTCTCACTTCATCCCAGCTCCAACTTCTGCCCCTGTGTCCTCAAGTCCATTCTTTATGTCTGTGTCTTCATTCTTGCCCTGCCACTAGGTTCATCAGTAGTGACTTTTGGAGCTTTTACTTCTCAGAGCTATACACAATGTACCTCCAGCAACTTCTCAATTGTATTTCAGCTTTTTCTACCATGACACTGTTAAGACATAGTGGCAACTTCCAGGTTCCTTAAGTGTAGAATTGGAAACCAGAAATCTTACATTAGTTTTTTAAGCAAATTTAACTGATAGTTAAAGGCTTTTCTACTCAACTTTATGAGGCAAAATGGAGAATTGTCTTTTAAAATTATTAAATTCCGCCCAAGGACAAACTGGTGAAACCACACACAAATTAACCACCTGCAACTTGTAATATGGGTCAAGAGTAGGCCAAATCATTAGCAATACTTTCTATCTCTTCATGTCTTACTTTTACTCACTATTTTTGCAAATTAGGTTACAAAACTTCAAAATAATTGTGTGATTATTTAATTTACTTTTGCATTTAAGTTTCAGTGTATGGGGCAAAAATATATCCTCCTACTCTAGAATTTTTGTCCCTTGGCTTCAAAAATATGCTCAAGTTCTCTTGTGTTCAGTCATCAAGATTCAATGGTTGTCAGCATTTACAATAGAGGCAGATACATTATTTCCACTATATTTTTTATCTGAAATAGATTAAAGATAAAATGTAGCACACAACCAACTAATCTGAGATTTTGATTTGCTATATGAGGTAAGGAGAAATTCTTAAATAGGAAAGAAAAAGCATGTAGACCTTAAGCAATTTAACATAAAAACAGAACTGTATTTTCTAGGAAAGTATGTGTAAATCTCTTATAGACATGAAACTTTTTACTTATTTGAACTCAATTATCATACAGAAACATAAAAATTTTGTAATTTTGTCACAATAGTAGATTTAAAATTTAGTAATTAGCCAGATAATTTGAAAATTACCATGGTAATCAATAAAAATTTTCTATTCTAAGCATTTCATTGTTTTTATTTCCTAAAAAGAAAATGAATAATTGTATTGCTTTTCCATATTTGGATTAACACTTACTTTATTCAACAATCCTCATCAAAACAGATTTTTTCTGCTTTAAGAAGAGAATGGAGGTAAAACTTAACAATTATTAAGTCAATGGCTTCACCTTTCGAAAAAGTTTGAGATGTCAACAACAACAACAAAAAAAAGCACAAAGTGAAAAATGAGTTAAGTTTTATTGGGGTCAAAATGAGGACCATAGCCCAGGAGACAGCACTTCAGGTAGCTCTGAGAAACTGCTCTAAAGAGATGGGGGGGAGGTCAGTATTATACCTGATTTTAATGAAGGGGGTGCATGCAGTCAAGCACACATTTTGGCAGAGGCTTGCTGCTAGTCACTAGGAACAGATGTCCCCATTAATAATTTTAGTGCTATTTAGATATGAGGAGATGCAAGATTTGGGCTCATGAAATTTTCTCTTAAAAATATCTAACCATTAAAAGGCTTGTCAGTTATTCCCAGAGCACAAAGTTTCTCATTGCTGACCTCCACCCTGAACTCCTTTCAGGGTGTGTTGAAGGTCAGCAGCTGCAGTGGTTTATGACTTAGTTCACTTAATGGCAAATGTCAAGTGCCAATTTTTAGTTGGCAATCCCCCCACCCCCATGGCCACAAATTTGACCATGGTTTGGGAGGCATTTCATGACCATTTGGTTGCATGGTGCTAAGAGTGCTCTTTCTCAGGTCTGGAGAAGATTTTGTCGATAGACCACTCAATGTGTTATTACTGAACTAAGCCTTATTTAACAGTAGCCCAAAATCTCTGGACCACCTGTCTTACTAGCCTCTAATGGTCTAGGAAAATAGGTCCTCTTGTTACATCTTCTTCTGTCTGGAATTACACTATTACAATCATTTATCTCTTATAGAACTATATATTTTTGTTGGAAGCTCAGTCACACATTTGCTAATGCAAAAAAGAACAATCATAAAACAGGCAAGATACAAATAACAGCTAACAGTATTAGTAAAGTTATAAGTAAGAATTAAGCCAAGGACTTTCATTAGATGTGTCCTAGTATATCACCAGGTCATCTGACTTAGATTATTGTGTGCCAATCCTTATCTTTCAGGGAAATTATATATTGGCATTGACTCAACTGGAAATTATCCCAGCCCAGTTTCTCAATGATACTAGGCTGGTTATCCTTAGTACAATTTAATTGTTCCAACTATAAGGGGGGCCTTAAAACTTAAATGACCATAACCTCGTATTAACTACATAAATCTATCCCATAATCATGGGAGTTTTATTTCTTGGCTGAAGGTTTGCTTGTTGCCTTGATTGAGCTTGAGTAACTTTAGAAGAAAATTCATGTTTATAGCCAGGGTCAGAGCACATATTATTAATTGGCCAGATGAGGGGATCCCATCTAGTAATATCAATAGTGGCCTGAACAGGACTGTAATTTCTTCTAGCCCAAATTTCCTAAGGACCAATAAATTAGAGCCTTGGAATGAAGAAATTCACCAAGGTAACCCAGAAGTACTAGACACAGGCAATTGGCCAAAAACCCAAAAATTTGATTGATTTTTAAAACTAGCATAGAATCATGCCAATAGAAAAACATTTTATTCATATGTAAAAGTCTAAGAAGTCAAGAAAACATCATAAATGATCATACAGATCAGGTCCAGTATCTTGGGCCAGTTGTATACTTCTGATGTCATTTTCTTCTAATCCTGGTGTGACTGTAGCTTCTCCTCTGTTTGAGCATTGTTTTAAGGTAATCTTTGAGAACAGCTATCCTTTCTAAAGGCCAGTCCAGTGCAGGGGCCCTTTGTAAGAGGAAATCAATTGAAGAGTCAATTCCCTTAAGTTTCTCTGAGCTTGAGCTAGTTCAGAGTACCTGATAAGGGTCCTTCCATCTAGTTTGGAGATATTCCTTTAAATTATGTCTCTTCTAGTATGCATAATCCCCTGGTTGCAAGTTGTTGAGCATCTAATCTTCATCTAAAGACAGATTACCAAGATAAGCTTCAGAAACAAATTTAGAATAATCTTTTAATAATTCAATTAAACTTTACATTAATATAACATAACTGTAAGGAACTTTCTGGAAAGTGAGTCTTAGTAAATACAGACCTCTATTAATAAAACTGGAATTTAATATTAACTGAAACATAATCATTTTCTCTCTAAAATTGCCCTCATTTTCACCAAATATAGCCAATTTAAGACTAATTTGTTTGCAAAATAAGTCTGGTCTCAATAAACATAACTTGTTAATTTATATAAGTGTAATTGATCATATAGTTGTTTTTTTTTTTTAAATTGGCTTTGCTGAAACTTTTATAAGGAGTATCAGACTAAACTTTTAAAAAAATAATAAATGGCACGTATGTTTTCTAAAAAAAAAAAGAAAAGAAAAGAAAAAAAAAAACTCGCAGGGCTAGAAAAGTCATGCCAAGGGCTTGTCACAGATTTCCCCTTACAAATTTAGTTGAGGAGAAATTTTCAAGGTCCCCAAATACCTTGAGATTCCTGCACCTCTTAGGAGGTGGCCTTTCTAATTTATCTGATAAAGCTGCTTGGAACCTAAGAGTTTCCAATCTCTGGAGGGACCAGGTGGAGAGAAAAAATATTTCAATTCTTCTTACAAAAGTATAATTTACCAAATTACTGTAAGTCCTAATTAGCTTGAGGAGAAGGGTTTCTTTATACCTGGAAAACACACTAAAAGTCAGTAATATTTCAGAGAGAAACCATAAAAATTATAACCATATTTACCAATTCACTCAATCTTATGTAACTAATATTTGTGTTAACAGTTTTAAGAAGTCATTAGGTTTGTTCTTTACTTTCTTACCCAGTTCAGCATCATGGTCTGAAAGTCAGAAACCTGTATTTATCAAAAAAAAAAAAAAGAATTCCTTTCTATAAATCTTGAAGAGGTAACATTTTTACAAAGTCATTAGACTAAAACTGTAAGTGTCTATGAATAACAAAAAGACATAAGAAGGCAGTTTAAAAAAGCTGATAACAATGCAATTGACAAAGAAACTTAGTTACTGCTGTGACACACAACACTTTAAGATAATAACTAGAATTATGACTGATAACATTTTACCAGGATATATGAGAATTTTAGGAATTCCATATAATTTCTACAATATCTATATTAATACCATTTATCATACAATATAGCCTAAGAAAATTAATTACTCATTTGACAATACTTCACTTTTTTTTTTTAAGTTTCAAGTTGAGTTTATCTGGGTAAAAATGGGGACTGCAGCCCAGGAGACAGCATCCAGAAAGCCCTGAGAAACTGTTCCAAAGAGGCAGGGGGAAAGATTAGTATGCATGTAAAGGAGAAGTACATGCAAACACACAGACAATACTTCACATTTAATTTAACATACCAAATGAACATAATTAGTTTAATAGCTCTCCTTGGGATATTTTGGGAGCCCTTTGAAGCATCCCAAAGTTAGCTAGAGATCAAAGGATTTCATTAGAATTTGATTTGTGAAGTTTTGTCAAAAATATCAAGAGTTTTAAGACTTAGCCAGATAGGATCATAGGTAACTGTGAAACAATAGTTACTCACTTAGCCACAGTGACAATGAAAGATTTCAAAGGCAAATACAGAACTTACTACTTAAAAGGTAAAGAAACTTAATCTGTTATCAAAGGCAGCTTGACATTTTAAGAAAAAATTGTCCTCTTAACAGAGAGAAAGGCCAAATTCAAGTTTTGCACCAGTTTACTTTTAAAATTCATTTACTCAATTAAATTTATTCTAAATTTAGTCATTAGTGACTATGCACAAAGCTTTTCTCAGGGTCCAGTTCCCAAAAATGTTCCATTATTCCTGTTTTCGTGTTAGTTTGTCCTTTTGTTTTTTCATCCAGAAACAACCAACACTAAGACAAACTTAATTTCTTTTCACTTAATAAAATGCAATTCCATTCCTCATACCTCCTTTACTGAAAAAATACATCTTACTTCCCTACTGTATACTGAAATGTTTTCTTTTTTATTTGCTATAATTACATGTTTAAATTAGAATCCTCAACTCTTAAAAACCTTAATTTCTACTGAAAACTAAGAAGTAAGCAATTATGAACTTTTACATTAGCTTTCTACAGATTGGTAAACATAAATATCAATGATAATTTCTAAAAACATTTGCTTTCTTATAGAGAACACCTCAAGGTGGCACTGAATATATTCATTAATATTTCTAAATACCTTTAGTTTCTCTGTTTATCAGTTGGTGTTTCAGTGTCTTATTTTATTTGGGAATGACCTAGGTATTCAATAAACTTCCATCACTTAATTAAGCACAACCCTAAATTTCAAGTTACCAAATATCTAGAGAGATTATTCTTAAGGAGACATTCCTAAAATATAATCATTCCTAAAGATTTACCCTAAAGCTTTTATCTCATTTATTTTTATGCACTTATAAAAAATTCATCCTACCAAGCTATTTTTCTTGTAGATAAATTTGCAACAGATATAACAGATTTTATTTAACTTACATTAACCTTAAGTGCAGTAAAAGTATTATATTTAATGTTGATAACTCTAAAGATGTCTATTAATTAGATCAACAAACTTTAATACCAGATATTAATTTAATACTGAATATTTTTTCTCTGAAGCTAGCCTTCTCTAACAACTGCATCTGTAATAAAAGAACTCAGTTTGCCCATCACTAGGGCAAAAATTTCCTTTAATTTCCAATTAATTAGGTACTTTCAAGTATAAGTTTTGTTCATAAATAAACCTGGCTTGGGTATTAGTCAGAGGCTGGCTCTCTGATGCCCTTCATTTCCATCTTTAAAAAGCTGTATTTCCCAATTTAAAGTTGAATTTGTCAGGGATAAAATTTATGAATGAAATTGTGTGGTGGGCCAGTGTGCTGCTTGTGAGCTTAACTCTTCTAGAAATCACTCTAGTGTCATTTCAGCCTTTTGACATGGCCCGGTCTCTCTCCTAGGTTGTCTAAAACCACAGTGGATGCTCCAATGACTGAATGGTCAATTCTTGCTCTGGATGAACAAGTCTTTTAATTAATGAATTGGTTTCCCTATGGGACCACTGTGTGATATGAGGACTTGACCTCCACTGCTCCCATAAATTTCTCAGTTGCCTGAGAAAGCCATAATTGACTGGGAGGAGTTTTGTCCCTTTTCTTTGGAGCAAATGCTCTCATGTAGTATTTTCACTTTTATCCTGAAAAAGTCTATTAAGGCACCTAAATTGAAGAAAAGCATCAGATCAGCCTGTTAACTAACCACTCAGCCCAGACCACTCAGCATTTTACAACTGAGCAAATGCCAGTATCTTTCACCTGAGTGGGTATTTGCCTGGTATGTTTCAACCAACCCCCCAACTCCACCAATATCTTGCAACTGGGGGGCCAGGTACCTGTTACACACTGCCAGATAAAACTCAGGATCACCAACAAATATGAGAGATCTGAGAATCAGGAAAGACTCACCCAAATTCATCTAGACTCTCCAAGGAGGTGGATGGGTGCAAGAAGCCTCTGCTGTTACTAAGGCTCTAGTTCCTTGTAGATTTCAGGTGAAGGAGAGGAATCTACTCTGGGTCCCTTTAGTTGGTCACCATGACTGTTAATTGAGAAAAATGCACAACACGAGAGTTGTGAATTGTTTTATTTGTGGCAAAATGTGTACTATAGTTCAGGAGACAGAATTTCAGATAACTCTGAGAAACCACTCCAAAGAGGTAGGGGGAAATATATATGATTATATATATACACACATGAGTGTCATATATATATATATATATATATATATATATATAATATATGATATATTATATGTGTGTTATATATGATTTTAGTGAAGGGGGTACATGCAGTCGAGCACACATTTTGGCAGAGGCTTGCTGCTAGTCATGAGGAAGAGATGTCACCATAAATGATTTTATTGTTTGTCTACATATGAGGAGATGCAAGAACTGGGCTGCTTTCAGGGTGTGTTGAAGGTAAGCAGCTGCAGTGATTTGTAACATAGTCTATGTAGAGGCAGTATGCAAGTGCCAATTTTTAGTTGGCAGAATGTTTGAGTATTGGATATTTAAAAATTTGATACTTAATTTAACTTTTAAGACAAGCATATTTCATATATATTTAGTAGAGAGAAACCCCTGTTTTTCCAAAGTATTTCCTTTAATTTTCTGCTAATTAGGTATTATAAAATGAAAATATAGCACTCAATATTTGGTAACTGTTAAAAATCTAGAATTTTCAAAGCTTGTATTCAGCAAAATTTACTTTTGAAAACTATACTCAATTTTACCTAATCACCTTAGGATATGAAATAAAATTTATTTTATACAGAGACCAAGCATGCTCTAATAAAAAGGGGATAATATTGCTGTATAATTTTAATGAGACAATAAAATAATTATCTTCTCTTAGCAAATTATCATAATAATACAGCTAAAATAACATAAAATAGTATTTTAAAGTACTTAACTTTATTGTTTGAATCCTAAATAGAAAATCATTTCTTCTTTTTTTAAATCAATACATCAGAAATGGAAATTCTTTTATTTATTTATTTATTTATTTATTTTCAATTAATTAATAAATTTATTTACTTATTTTGACTATGTTGGGTCTTTGTTGCTGTGTGCAGGCTTTCTCTAGTTGGTGCAAGTGGGGCATACTCTTTATGGCAGTGCACAGACTTCTCACTACAGTGGCTTCTCTTGTTGCAGAGCATGGGCTCTAGGCATGCAGGCTTCAGTAGTTGAAGCATGCAGCCTCAGTAGTTGTGGCTCATGGGCTCTAGAAAGCTGGCTTCAGTAGTTGTGGTGCACAGGCTTAGTTGCTTTGTGGTGTGTGGGATCTTCCCAGACCAGTGATCGAACCTGTGTCCCCTGCATTGGCAGGCAGATTTTAACTGTTGCACCTCCTGGGAAGCCCTTAGCAAATCATTTCTTAATAAATAATAGAATATGACCATAGTAGAAATGTTTGTCCATAACAAGCAATATATAAAGTAAAGTACAAAATAGTATATGAGTTAAGTTTTACTCCACAATGAAACTAGTGTTCTGCTTAGGTGGAAATGGACTTCACACTCTAGAAAACTGAAATATTATTTTAAAATATATAGAGTTAGCTTTAGAATTTTCATAAGAGTATGATTTCAGAACTAATTGATGATAGAAAATTATCTTTCTAAAACAGTACTTTTGTACTTAGTAAAGTTTGTAATATATGGGTAATTTCTTAGTTTTTAAAATTATTTATGGTCATACTATAGGAACTGTTTTCATTTCTTTTAAATGTCACATTATCATTTTGAGTATTTTCTTAGGAGGTGTTTTTGACATATAACTGAAAAGTTGATTTCATACCATAAGATTCCCAATCATATAATGTCAAAAACAAGGAACAGAACTTGATATGTTATGTGATATTTTATATGATATTTTTATAACTAGTAATTATAATGAAATTGTCAAAAATATTGTAATAATTTAGCCGCATAATTATCTCAGTCAGTGAGCCTGCATTTTCATTTTTTATCCCATTCTACAATTCATTTTCTCTTAATCCTAAATAAAATAAATTCAGTTTGCTAATTAATGAACTCAACTAGTTGCCTGCATCAAATTTTGTTCAATTTCTTCATTTGTCTTCAATTTAATTTTGTATGCCACATTTTTGCAAAGTTCCTGTTTTTATTTCATCCCTGTTTTGTCCCGTGGCAGAGCTAATTATCTATCCTTTAGCAATAGCTATAAAATATTAACAAGTTGTTTTATCCAAGACGGAAACTAAATTCTCAAATTATTCTATTGGCTATTTTTCTCATTAAATAAGACAGTTCCAACAGTAGTGATTAACACATTCAAATTTTTAAATGATACAGTAAATTTAAAATGATTGACACTCGCTAAATAAAACCACATTTCAATGATGGAAAATCTGTTAAAATAAGGAAAATAGTCTAACGGTAAAATTTATACACCTCAATATCTCTAAGCCATATCTATTTTATAAAAGCGTATTCAAGAACATTTTTGGACCATAGTGATTTTATTACATTGTTTTGTCTTCATCATATATAATTCTATATTTCAAGAAAACATTTTTCCAAAAATTATATAGTAATGAGAATAATCCCTTATGAGAGAAGAGTACTTGGATTATCTGATAATTAAAAACCCATGAGTTGACCACAAACCATAATTATATCCTGATTATTATTTGGGGCTGGGGAAGAGCAGAGATACCCAAAGCATCCTTATGCCATCAATTTTACAATTATGATAAAAGAAATTTTAATGGACTAATAGAAATAATCAGAAAAAAGTGCAGACAATTAATGGTAATCCATATAATAGTAATCTATCCAGAAAACTTTTCATCATGTATGCATTAGTTTAACATAAATAAAACAAAAATATTTAATCAGACAAACCTAGTCTGACAGTTAAAAATTTATACTTGTATTCAAGAGATCTAATAGAAGAGCATCAGTCTCAATTTAGGACTATGAGTATGTGTGTGATTTCTCCAAATCTGAATAAGTTACTTTCTTTTTGTCTTTCTATTATTATAATTCAGAATATATACCGTCATCTAGGTATGAGTGGATGAATAAAAATTACAGAATTGACCTGAGTTCTACCTTATTTCCATACTTTTACACTAACTAAATGTATCTTATTCTTTTACTTTCATGTCTACTCCCTTCTGAGTCCTTATACAATTATTTGTAAACATGTAAAACTGACTTCTCACCAGTCCTTTTTCAATTTCCTAATATTTCAAACAAAATAGTAAAAATATTTATTGACTAATATAATTTTTTAAACTTGACATTTTAGGCATTTTTGTAATGAAGTTATTAGACCCTCCAAAAAAGTATACTAATTTGTTGTTCTTAATGTAAAAAACCTGGAAGTATGACATGGACAAAGGAATGGCAAGTTCAAAAGTCCTTCCTTTTTCCTAATAACAAACTAGCAAATTATGTTCATACTACAGAATGAAAATCTTGGGAAGGCTGCATCAGAATAACCTGTTTGAAAATGACAGAGTATGTCCACAGGATTTGTGATTTAATGTGCCAATTCATTATGAGATTATAGGAGTACCATCAAAAGCAGTTTCTAAATTGAGTCCTTACTTATATGCTTTATGATTAGAAACACCATCATTTGCCAAAATATACCATGCAAAACTTGACTCCTTCTGGATGTTGTATAAACCTTATAACGCCCATTATTATAAAATATTTATTGAACACAATTTTACCTGAGGTACTATATAAAACAAAATGACTCATTCAACACTTTTCTTATGAGTATTCTTTGATTGATGTAAGTTGCATAGGGCAAGAAACACGTTTGGTTTGTTCATTGTATCTCAGTGATTAGCATTGTGGCCAGTGCAGAGCAGGTACTGCATGTGTTAAATATATATCTCCTGAAAGAATCATGATTGAAAATTGTGCTGAAAAAAAGATGACCTCAATCCAAATGGGATTCATCTGCTGTAGTTATTTTCATCAGTATTTTCTTATTTCCTCATTACTCACTTTCTCTTTTGACTTACACTTTTCTTTCTTCTTTCTTTCATATTCTGAAGTTGCAAAAGTTATATTATTGTAATATATTCCAGATTGAAGAGAATAATATTCTTCAGCTGTTTCTTTTTTCCTCTCTATTCCAGTTTTTAAATAATTGACTTGACATATCTGTTCATTTCAGAGTAGTATAGAAAAGCATTATTTGAATCATACAATTTGAAAAATCTCACTAACTTTGACACTGAAGTTCTATGTATCAATGGGTAGACCATGTTCGTTAAATTAAAATTTGCAAAGACAAGGCAATAGTTTTACCTACCTGTATTGGCTGTTTTTGTTTTCTGTCTGTTAGTAAATATAATTCTTATGGAGGAGAGGATACATTTCAGATACACCTCCAACCATCACTATTATTCTTTTGAAGGACTCAAGCTCAGGAGATCACTACCTTCCCACTGAGAGAAAATGCATTTTTTTGTATCATTTATTTTTATTTGCTTCAAATGTAAATGATAAAGCAAAATCTTGTCCACTTCTTTGTTTCTTTAAGTAGTGACACAGAAGGGCGATTTCACAGAGCATGGAGTGTTTTAAGGCATATCAAGAAGCCATTGTTCATAAGAGGACTTTTTGGCAAAAATCCATAATAATCATTCTAAAGTTCTACACATGTCATTTTCTAGATGGCATCCCTGAAAATTGCAAAAGATTTACTTAAAATATAATGTATACAGATGATCTTTGACATTCCAATATATTAATAAGATGTTATATTAGATGAAAAAGTTAACTAAAAACTGTCTTTTTATGAAAACATTGAAAAATTACTAAAAAATATTTTGAAAATGTCCAGTAGGTACATTCTTTCATTCTTTTGGTCACTGAAGCACTTTGTGCACTTTGAAGCACTTTAACATTGTGAGTGCATTCTTAGTTCTGTCTTATTAAGAAATTACAAGGATTAACATACAAGTCTATTTTTTATATACTGATAGTATTTTAAAATTAATTTCTAAATATAATATGCTTCTTGAAAAAAAACCTAGAATTTTGAAGTCTAGAAAATTCAAAAATATGCCTTTATATCATTTTCTCATGATCTTACACACAAAACTAACCAAAATATAACTTTTCTGTGAACACTTATTTCCTACTTATTTTTAGTAGTAGTCAGTTATTTTTAAATAAGCCCTTTTTTGCTAAAAATGTCAAAATGGTTGCATATCAGCTATGTAGTCTCCTCTAAGAAAAATTGATAAAAATAATAGAATTTTAAATCCTTCAGCTTAAAAGTGAAATTTACTTTCATTAAAGTATGTATTTGTAATATCATACTGTACATATTTCAATTTAAACCAAAGATTCAGAGTTCATTTTTCTGGAAACAGTTTTCTTGGAAACAACTTTAATGGTTCTTTGCCTTGAAGTTCTTTGACAAGAATGTATCTTTTAAAGTATTATTTTTGGAAACCTGATAGATCATTAAACATGTAAACATAAGAAGCAGGAATTGGGAAACAGATTCCTCACTGTTACTTTAGAACAGAATAAAGGAGAAAGAAAATATTTGAATCTTAATCATTTCCATGTTTCACAAATTGGAACATCAAACATAGTTATCTTAACTGGGCACATGCTGTAGCCAGGTACTATATATTGATTAATCATGTAATCTTCCAAACCTGGCAAGTAGTAGTTTTGGGCAAATACTAACTAGCTGGTCATGAAAATCAGTAATACTTAGTAGAAGCAGCAATTAATTTCTAGTTATGGAATAAATCTTTTTAACATAGGAATAAATCTGAAATCTCCAGACAATAATTATTATAATTTATTAAAGTATTTTAATGCCAAATATTAAAGATATGAAACTATATTGTAGGAACAATAGTTTCTTGGCATTATCAGATGCTATTTTGCTCTTCTATTTACAATAGCACATAATAGATGTATATAATAGAAATATATTTTCAGCTATGACTGGTGTAGGAACTATTTAGTTTCTGGATACTTACTTTCTTTAACTCTATTTACAACTCTCCACAAATCCTTTCATTTTCATTAGGATGTAATGAGTCAAAGATGGATTTATTTACTTGCTCAAAAATGATTTATCATGGAAATTGTTTCATGTAGTAGTTAAGTTTCCTGTTTTCAAGAAACTAATGTCACATTTTTTAGCTACAGGGGATAAGACGAATTTAAAGATACAAATTTACTTTTTAAAAAATTCTAGTGGCCTAAATGAAATTAAATAACTAAAAAGAAAATAGTATTCTTAAAGTTTACTTTATGTAATATTATAATTAGTAGTATACAATGTAGTTCTGCTATTGTTAACTTATGATATTTAAAATTGTTTTATTAAAATTCTTCTAAGCATTTGTATATGTTAATGGGTATAGTATTTTTCTAAAGCTATCTGATACATGAGTTCTTAATATTTGTATTAATTATCAATCTATTTTCCTGCTTAGTTAATTAAAGTTGTTCATAATTGTTAAAAATGTTTGACATTTTTTCTTGTAAAGTCTCATTAGATTGATAAATTTCAACATATAAATCACATAAGGTTTTCTGGTTTTGTATTTTTTTAAACTTTGAATCAGAACTAAAATCTTATTTCTGATAGAAAGTAATCAGATATCAGCAATGAATCCAAGTGTCACACACTATCTATACCAGTAATATTTCAATGTGGTTTGAAATGACAGTCACACACTCATTGATAAGGATTACCTAGGAATGTGAGAAGTGTACTTAAATGGGCATACAACTAATCATTCTTCCAAAGGCCAAATCTGTAGCTGAGGCCAAAGAGAAGATTTTTTACAAAATTCAAGGATTAAAGATGAACTTTGGACTGTCTCTACTAGATATTCTTATTCCTTCTTTACGAATGAGAAATTGAAGTTTATTAAGTGTAAACCTTAGAATAGGATTTTTTCTTTATTTTACATAAATCTAATGATTATGGAAATTTTAGCCTGATGAAAATTAGTTTTCCTCTACCTACTTTGGCAATGAAGTCTGAATTTCTCCAACAGCAATTCTTTCAAGCCAAAATATCTTGGGTCATTCTTTCACTCAATGAAAACTTGTTACACAATTTTTTAATATCAGCAGCTATTTATAATACTAGGAATATTGCAGTGAACAATAAAATGTTCCTCCTTTTATGAAACATATATTTAGTTTAATGACAATCAGTAAAAAATAAGGCAATAAATATGTAATATATAATAAGTAGGAAGAAAATAACAGAAAACAATGGGTCAGAGTGTGAGATGAGCGCTTTTTTTAGAGTAATGATCACAGCTCTCTCTTTGATAAAGTGACATATGAACAGATCTCAATAAAGCAATGGTTACATTTTAAATCTTTAATACAGAAATTGTATCTAAAGTTGGAAATGGAATATGTTCCTCAAGTTTTAAGTTTTTTGTTAGCTTTACCTGTGAGTTTTATACTTACATATGTTTTCATGTAACTAATTAATGTCCTTTCCTTTCAACTTCAATAACTTCCTAGAACATTTCTTGTAAGCTTGGTCTAATGAACTCCAGCTTTTGTTTGTCAGTAAAACTCTTTATTTCTCCTTCAGTTCTAAAGAACAACTTAATCAAATAGAGTAGGTTGGATTTTTTTTTTTTTCTTTCAGCACTTTGAATATATCACTCTGTGCCACTTTCTTCTGGCCTGCAAGTTTTCTGCTGAAGAATCTGCTGATAGAATTATGGGGGTTCCCTTTTTCACAGCAAGTTCCTTTTCTCTTGCTGCTTTTAATAGTCTTTAACTTTTGGCAACTTTATTATAATATATCAGTGTATTTTTAAAGATCCATCTTATTTGACACTTTTTGGATTTACTGAATCTGAATTGTATGTTTCTTTCCCCACTTTAGGGTAAGTTTTTAGCCATTACTTTGAATAATCCTTCTGTCCCTTTTTCTTTCTTCCCCTGGGGAACTCAGAATATTATATTGGACAGCCTGATGGTGTCCCATAAATCCCTTAAGCTATTTTCATTCTTTTCATATTTTTTTTTTCTTTTTGCTCCTTTGATTTGGTGATTTCCACTACCTTATCTTTGAGTTTGCTGATCTTTTCTTCTGTTTAGTCTGTTTTTGCACCCCCCCTATTAAAATTTTCAGTTCAGTTACTATAGTCTTCAGCTCTATAATTTCTGTTTCATATTTTTTTATGTTTTCTATCTCTGCTGAAATTCTCACTTTGTTCATGCATTGTTTTCCTTACCTCAGTGAGCATGTTTATAATTTTGAACTGTCTATTGGGTAAATCACTTATTTCTGTTTTCTTAAAGTCAGTTTCTAGAGATTTACACTGTTCTTTTGTTTTGAACGTGCTCCTCAATTTTTTTTCTTTTCATTGACTCTCTGTGTTGGTATCTGAGTGTTGGTTAAAAGAGCCATCTCTCCCAGTTTTGACAGCAGACTTACCTTGTGTAGGAGATGAACCTCATCAATCAGCCTTCCACTAGCTCCTGATTGTCTCTCAAACCTCTGTGATTTCCCAAGCTTCAATCTTTGTTCTTAGTGCTCCCATTAAGTGAGGGTGTGTCAAGACCTATCACTGTCCCAAGGATATGAGAACTTCCCATTCATCTGTCCAGGCTCCCAAAAGACTACTTGTTGTCTGCTTCTTTAGCTCCCTGATGTTGGCTAATTGGAAGACTGACCTTTAAGAAATAACTGGGAGAGTCAGAATTTATATATGTAGTCTAGCCCCTATCAGAAGAAATGGAACTAGGTGTTTTTGTCTCCTGACTCGGGTGAGCCAGAGGAAATAATCACCGGGAATGCTTATGTGCCCAAATAGAACAGTTTCTTTGTTTTTATGTGGTCCTAGGGGATTAATGAATGCCAACCCCCATCCCTCCAGAGCTAGGTGATTTGGGTGTCAGCCAGCCATAACAGTTGGTGTACTAGGTCAGTGGACAATCTCCTTTGGAGGAGAAATGGGGACTTGGTTTTACTGTTGAAACAAGCTGTGGGGAGACAGCAGTGACATGCCCACTAGCTCTTTCAGGCTTCCAGGAGGATCCAAGTCAGTTCCCACATTTAGGATGATTATAAGCTGGAACTTCAGTCAGCAGCTAGGAAAATACACAAACAATCCCTTCCAAGAAGAAAATGAGATATGTGTGCTTTTGTCTGTTCCTTTTGCTCTGAGACCAGGGAGGATATCTGCAAAAAGTGTGCACTCACCTATCTGAAGATGTATTAAATTGATTTTATTTTTTAATATGGTCCTTCAAGACTCAAAATGCCAAACCCTGTTGACTGTCTGAGCTAGCTGAGTTGTGGGCTCATTCCTCAGGTAGCAGCTGCAAAAGTTGGGGCACTAGATGTATGGATGAGCTCATTCCAGAGAGATGATGGTGATTTGGTTTTATTGCTAGAGCTAACTAGATGGAGAAAGTAAGGAAAGTGTCACTAGCTCTTTCAGGCTCCAGGAAGTATCCCAGTTAGCAGATAGATGCAGGTTAATTAGAAGCCAGACCCTCAGAAAGCAGATGGTCAAATATACGGTCATATTCCTCCCAGGAAAGAAAACAAAACAAAGCAAAAAACTGGGAGATGGGCATTTTTTCTGCTCTCTCAATGCTGAGTCCAAAGGGGTAGACACAAGAATTGCTTGTGCATCTATTTAACAGCTGATGCTTTATTTGCATCCTGTGGGACTCATGAATTCAAGTCCTGTTGGTTCTCAGAGCTAGGTGATTTGGGAGCCTATCCCTCACAAAGCATCCTTAAAATTTGGGCTACAATATATGTGATCCAAACCATTTGCTTCACAGGGAAAAGTTGGGAGTTGGGGATTCCCTCATGATTGTAAGGAATCTTGCCAGGGGTGGGGTTTATGGAGGGAATATACCTCAGAATTTCCTATCCATTTCAAAGTATTTTCTCAGCCACACAATACACAGGAAACACTCAGCTAGTTTCTAGATTTCTCTGAGAAGCAATTGATCTGTGTGTAGCTGTATATTCAATGCATCTGTAGGAGGAGGAAAATCTTTCTATGTTGCCATCTTGGTGATGTCTCAGCTTATTTATATATAAACTGTTTTAGGAAAGATTCAGTGAGAGAGATAACATTGAGGCAAGATTGTTATTTTGTTTTTATATAATTTAGTTTTGTTCTGAGCATTAGAGTCCACTTGGGTGAAATCTATGTACACATAAACAAATGTGATATTTTTAGCTTTTTAAACTCACTAGGTATTTTTAAAGTGAAGTATAAATAAAGCCAATTCTTATTTCTTCTCTATTATAAAATTCAACCCAGACTTGTCACCTAATTAATGACATCTAGATTTGAGCTCTCAGGTTCAGAGAGCTTGAAATTCAAATCAACCGCATTGATGTAAGGGTGCATAGGAATTTTACTAATATAAACATAGAAGTATTAAATCAGAAACTCTCGAACTAATAAATGTCTGACGTGAGCCTAAGGCAAAATGAAAACACAGAATCCCTGCTCTTTCTCAAGGCACACATATACATATAATAATCAGACTACATCACAGGAATTTAAAAAAAATTATAATCTTCTCTTTCTGTGTGTGTTGCTATTTCCTCCTATGATCTCTAAGAGTAATAAAATTAGATTCTGATCAATGTTGCTCCAATGAATTAATTCATCCATTACTCAGTGTTTATTGAGTACTTATAAATGTTGAATATATAGTATGCTATAAGGAATTTTAAAAGCCTATCTTTCAGGCTCTGTGCTTATTTCTAGGGATATACATGGGATAAAACAGAATTCCATTTTTGAGAGTGTTTAGAGTCTCTAATGAGTAACATAGACATTTAACCTAACTATAATAAAAATGTGATAGTGCGATGACTTTTAAAAAGTGAGAGATAATATATAGAGAGCTAGAGTAGCCTAGAGATGGGAATATGAAACTTTCCATGGAGGAGTCAGAGATGGATTCTCAGAGGAGCTTATACTTAAACTAAGCCTTGAAGCATAACAAGAAATGCTTTGGCTAGATAAAATAAGAATGGAGGTATTCTAGAGGGATGACTGCCCAGGCATGAAGAAGAGAGGGAGTATACCACCTGAAAGTAAATGTGTATGCATAATAACTTCAGAGGGCCACTAGAAAACCAAACCAAACTGATCAAATATACTAACATGTGAATTTTATCCTAAAAGAGTTTGGCAGACATTTAAATATTTTAAGTAACTAAGTATCATGTTAACATCCTGTCAACACAGTATTGTCAGTCTTTTTTTTTTTTTTTTTTTTTTAACTTTAGCCTTTCTAATGGGTGTATACTGATATCTAGCTATGGTTTTCATTTGTATTTTCCTAGTCACAGATGTTAAGAAATTTTTCATGTGTTTATTGACATGTTTCACTTTCTTTTGTTAAGTATCCATTTTTTAAATGTGTTTTTCCTCTTAAGTTGTATGAATTCTTTACATTTTAAACATGAGACCCTTTTTTGTTATGCATGTGGCAAAAATTTTGTCTCTGCAGTCTCTGGTTGCTTTTTATTTTTGCACCACTGCCGTTCTTAGAGCAAACGTTTTTGACTCCTGTAAAGTCCAAAATACCAATTTCTTTTGGTTTGTGCTTTCTACATGCAATTTAAGAAATCTTCACCTACTTCAATGTCATGGAGATTGTTTTCTTCTAGTAGTTTTATACTTTGAGGTTTTCCATTTAGAACTATTATACATTTGGGGCAAATTTACAGACATAAAGTTCTGCTAGCATTATTTGCTACACTTTCTTTTTCCAGTTGAATAAGATTGGAATCTTTATGACAAACCAAATGGTTAAATAGGTGTGGAGATTTTTCTGCACTTCTTATCTTGTTCCATTGATCTATTCCAGATATGTCTGTCAATTCCAAATGATCTTGATTGTTCTACCATTTAAAAACTGCTCACCCAACTCAAAGTCTCTGGCATTTTACAAAAATTTAAGAATCTGCTTGTCAATTTCTACTAAAAGACTGTTAGGATGTTATGAATTATAATTAGTAACATTTTAGCATAGAAGTCTTAGATACCTTTTATTAAATTTCTTAGTATTAAATTATGTTTGGTGCTATTGAAGATAAAATTAATTTTATTATTTTATTTTTTTATTTTTTTGTTATTAGTAAGTAAGAATACAATTGCTTGTTGCATATTGACATTGCATCCTCAACTCTGTAAGTTGACATATTAAATACAGTAGCTTTTTCTGTAGATTTTGAGGGATTTGCTAGGTAAAATTATGTTGCTTAAATGAAATTACAGCTTTACTTCTCTTTTTCCAATCTGTATACCTTTTGTTTGTTTGTTTGCCTTACCATAATAGCAAAAATCTCTAGTTCAATGTTCAAGGATGTTTGAAGGAAAGGATCTTTGTTGTAACTGATCTTTCATTCTGAAGAAATTCTTTTAGCATTTATTGTAGAGAAGGTCATATGGTGATGTTTTATTCATTTTTATTTACCTAAATATATTAATTTTTGTTACTTTATTACTTATAGATACAGTTGCTGCACATAGAATTCTGTTAGCAGAATTTTATTTTCTGAAGCTTTTTAAAAAATATACCACCATCTTTTTGGTTTCTAATGAGAAATATGTCAACTCTCAAATCATCATTTCTGAATTATGTAATATGCAATTTTTATTTAACAGTTTCAAAGAATATTCCTTACCTCTGTTATTCAGTCACTTGATTATGCCATATCTATATGTGGCTCTATTTGAATTATATCCTGTTTTGGGTTGGCTGAACTTCTGAAATTTGTATATTTATGTCTTTCACAAAATACGAGACTATTTCAACCATTATTCCTTCAATCCTTCATTTTTCATGTCCTATTCTTTCTGTCTCCATTGAAAAATTAATATTTTTATGTTAATTAATAAGTATCTTGTAAGACTATACTTTGAGCCTATGTAAATATATTGTGTTTCCTCATACTTTCACTCATCAATTTTAGCATCTGCTAATGATTGCAACTGTTATTACTGAGGTGTTAACCAAGTGATGTGAGCCAAATGGTAGTTTTCTTTTTCCATATTTTTTTCTATTAATTGATTAGTCTTTTACTATAAAAAGTAAGTTTTTCCTCTCCAATTTTTTTTTGTTACTTATGTATCAACGTATTTTCATGGATGTTTATTTTATTCTGTGTGTTTTAAGCCATTACTATCTCAAATGTGGCCACAGGGAACTCCTAATTACTTCTTGTGTCCTTTTCACATTGCACTATCATTTATTTTTCAGCTCTTTCGTTTTTTTTTTTTTTTTTTTTTTTTGGCACCATAAGATGATTCAGTCTCATCTTGTTTATTTTCTCTTCTCCAACATTGAAATCAGCCATTTCTCTAATAAGCATTAATTTTATTTTGTTGGAGAATGACATTTAGAAACTCACATTGTGGCACTAGGTGTCCTCATGGATACTGAGGTGTCATTACTTTCAGGCCCTCTCAGCATACAGTATCTATATCTATATCTAGCACTTTCCAAATGAGATGCATTTATTTTACTTGCCATACTGAACTAAAATATTGCCCCAGTTACAGACTTCAGTACAGTATTGAAAAGAAGTTGTGAGCAGTAATTCTTAACTAGGGCTAGTCTTTTCCCAAACCCAGGGGCTATTTGAAAACTCTAGAGTTATTTTTCTTAGATATAAATTGAGGAATTTGTGGGGGAAGGTAGAACTGGCATCTGGTAGACAGATGCCAGAGAGCCTGCTAAATATTGTACAGTCAAAAACATCCCAATACAACAAAGAATTGTCTAATCCATAATATCAGTAGTGCTGAAGTTGAGGAACACAGTCTTAAAGAAAATGGATTTATTTTTTTCTATACTATGATACTGTTGACTAAAAACCTAGGGAAAGAGACAAAATAAATGTTACAAAAATGACACCCCAGCTTATCTCAAATTAGATTTTAATTTAATTTAGGTGATCATTCTCCAACCTTTATGTTTAACTGAGGCAATTTCAAAACCTATAAAGTGGAATAAAACAACATATTCTACATTCAGCCCCAACCATACAAGTAGCCTGGTATCTGATATTCACAAATAAAAATAAACATATGAGGGGAAGAATCCATAAGCATTCAAAATATTGGAGTTAGCGTACAAGAAATTTAAAAGAAATATAATTAATATGTTCAACAAAAATAGAAAAAGATAGCAAAATAAACTTCCATCAAAATTGGAATAGATAATTAAAGTCCAATAAAATATTAGGAAATAAACTATAAAAAATCTGAAACTAGAAACTCAGTGGATGGGTTTAATTAGGCAAAGAAAAATATAAGAATTTTAAATGGAAATACATGCCAATAGAAATTATCCAAAACACAGAGTTTGGAAAAAAGGGAAAAAAATAGGGGAGATATATGAAACATAGTTAAACGCGAATATATGTGGAGTTAGAGTCACAGAGGAGTTACAAGAGATATATAACCATAAATATATGAAGAGATAATGGAGGAGATTGACCAAGAAGGCAGAGTAGGAAGACCATGGGCACATCAAAATTACCACTATTTTCAGTGCCACCATTGCTAAGAGCTATGCAAAGACTAGCAGAAAAGATTTTCCCAAAGGTATAAAGCAGGAATTACAACAAGAACAACATGAGGAGTGGAGATGCAGTATAGCCAAGACCCATACTACTGGGTAGGCAAATAACAAATGGGAAGATAATCAGAACTGCAGATTTTCTTCCCAAGGAGCAAAAGTCCTAAGCCCATATTGGGCTCCCCAGCCCAGGATCCTGCACCAGAAAGATAAGACTCCAGAGGATCTGGCTCTTAAAGGGTGCAGGCAAAATCTCACATAATCTAAGACCTAGTGTAGAGGCAGTAATTTGAAAGGAACCTGTTTCAGACACAGTTGAGGATCTGGAAGAGCCTCTTAGAGAGATTGTAGGCAACTGGGACTCTCCCTGCAGACGTTGACTCAGGTGGCAGACATTCTAGGGAACTTGTTCTATCAGGGGAACCCTGGTGCTGTCAAGTGTCACTTAGGAGTCCTCCCTCTAGCCTATTAGCACTAGACACATACCCACTCACCCATCCAAGGACCCCATCTGGGGCCCAGCTCTGTCCCCCTAGAACACAGCTCCACACATCAGTGAACAAGAACTAGCCCCAGGATTCCCTGGATCCTGGCCTATCCTACCAGTAGGCTGACACAAAATTTGGAACACCCAAGGTCCTTCAGCCAGCGACCATGTAACTGAGATTTGCCCAACAATGAGTGAGCACTAGCACAAGGAGCACCCGGGCCAAGACACCCCCCCTTTCTCTCTCGCTTTTTCTCTGGGACCCATACAAAGGAAATGTTAGTATGCTTGATGCTGTGTTACAGGTCTCTTAAACTGTTCTCCTTTAAAAAATATTTTTCTCTCTCTTTTTTTTTTTTTTTTTTTTTGTTTAGCTTGAATGTCTTCCACTACTCTGTCTTCAAATTCATCTATCTGTTCATTGTATCATCTAATCTATTGTTGATTTCTTTGAATGTATTTTAATTTATTTTTATTTTTCCTGTGTTGTCTTTTTTGCAATGACTTTTTTCTTTCTTTGTGTTTTTAATTTTAAAATTTTTATTAGAGTATAGTTGGCTTACAATGTTGTGTTAGTTTCTGCTGTACAGCAAAGTGAATCAGTTATACATACACAGATATCCACTATTTTTTAGATTCTTTTCTGATATAGGTCATTACAGAGTATTGAGTAGAGTTCCCTGTGCTATACAGTAGGTCCTTATTACTTATCTATTTTATATATAGTAATGTGTATATGTCAATACCAATCTCCCAATTTATCCCTCCCCTGCCTTCCTCCCTGGTAAACATAAGTTTGTTTTTTACATCTGTGACTCTATTTCTGTTTTGCTAAAAAGTTCATTTATACCATCTTTTTAGATTCCACATATAAGTGATAACATATGATATTCATCTTTCTCTGACATTTCACTCAGTATGACAATCTCTAGGTCCTTCTATGTTGCTACAAATGACATTACTTTGTTCTTCTGTACAGCTTAGCAATATTCCATTGTATGTATGTACCATATTTTCTTTGTCCATTCTTCTGTTGTTGGACATTTAGGTTGCTTCCATGATCTGGTTATTATAAATAGTGTTGCAGTGAACATTGGCTTGTATGTACCTTTTCAAATTATGGTTTTCTCTGAATATATGCCCAGGAGTGGGATTGTTGGATCACATGGTAGCTTTATTTTTAGGTTTTAAGGACTCTCCATACTGTCTCCACAGTGGCTGTAACAATTCACATTCCTACCAAGAGGGTAGAAGGGTTCCTTCTTCTCCACACCATCTCCAGCATTTATTGTTTGTAAATTTTTTGATAATGTCCATTCTGACTGCTGTGAAGTGATGCCTCATTGTCATTTTGATCTGCATTTCTCTAATAATTGTGATGTTGAGCATCTTTTCAACATGCTTCTTGGTCACCTGCATGTCTTCTTTGCAGAAATGTCTATCAAGATCCTCCACCCATTTTTTGATTGTGTTGTTTGTTTGTTTGTTTGTTTGTTTTGATATTGAGGTGCATTAGCTGTTTGTATATTGTGGAGATTAATCTATTGTCAGTCCTTTTGTTTGCAAATATTTTCTCCCATTCTGTGAGTTGTTTTTTTCATTTTGTTTATGGTTTCCTTTGCTGTGCAACAGCATTTAAGTTTAATTAGCTACAATTTGTTTATTTTTGTTTTTATTTTCATTACTCTAGGAGACAGATCAAAAAAGATCTTGCTACTACTTATGTCTGATTGTTCTGCCTATATTTTCCTCTAAGAGTTTTACATTTAGATATTTATGCCATTTTCAGTTTATTTTTGTGTATGGTGTTAAGAAGTCTTCCAATTTCATTCTTTCACATGTAGCTATTCAGTTTTCCCAGCACCACTTATTGAAGAGGCTGTCTTTTCTCCATTGTATATTCTTGTCTCCTTTGTCATAGATTAGGTAACCATAGGTGCATGGGTTTATCTCTGGACTCTCTAGCCTGTTCCATTGATCTAGATTTCTGTCTTTATACCAGTACCATACTGTTTTGAGGACTGTAACTTTGCAGTTTAATCTGAAGCCACAAGATCTAATTTCTCCAGTTCCATTTTTCTTTCATAAGTTTGCTTTGGCTATTTGTGGTCTTTTGTGTTTCCATACAAATTGTTAAAATTTTTGTTCTAATTATGTGAAAAATTCTATTGGTAATTTGATAGAGACTGCATTGAAGATTGCTTTGGGTAGTATGGTCATCTTCACAATATTGATTCTTCCAATCCAAGAACAGGGTATATCTCTCCATCTGTTTGTGTCATCTTTCATTTCTTTCATCAGTATCTTACAGTTTTCTGAGTGTAGGTGTTTTGTCTCTTTAGGTAGGTTTATTTCTAGTTATTTTATTCTTTTGTTTGCAATGGTAAATGGGATTGTTTCTTTAATTTATATTTTTGATCTTTCATTTTTAAAGTATAGGAATACAAGAGACTTCTGTGTACTAATTTTGTATCCTGTAACTTTACCAAATTCATTGATGAGCTCCAGCAGTTTTCTGGTAGCATCTTTAGGATTTTTTATGTATAGTATCATCACCCACAAACAGTGACAGTTTTACTTCTTCTTTTCCAAATTGGATTTCTTTTATTTATTTTTCTTCTCTGATTGCTGTGGGTAGGACTTCAAAATAAAAATCCACTTGAATAAAATGGAGAGAGTAGAAATTCTTGTCTTGTTCCTGCCTATCTGCACTTCATTTAGTTGTGCTTGTGGGTTTTTAACTGGTTCCTTCATTTGCAACAAATTTCTCTGTCATCTCATTTTGTCTCACTTTCTATGTTTGTGGTCTTCTCTCTGCAGGCTGCAGGATTATAGTTCCTCTTGCTTCTGCTTTCTGCTCCCTGGGGGGTGAGCTTTGTCCTGGGGCTTGTGTAGGCTTCCTGGTTGGAGGGACTGGTGCATGACCTCTGCTGGGTGAAGCTGATTCTTTTCCCTCTGGTGGGCAGGGCCATATCAAAGGCTATGTTTTTGTTGTTGTTGTTGTTGTTGTTGTTTTGTTGTTGTTGTTTTTTTAAAGGGTATGTTTTGAGGTGGCTGTGAGGTCAGTACAACTTTAGGCAACCTATCTTTTGATGGAGTGGGGCTGCAATCTTTTCCTTTTGGTTGTTTGGCCTGAGGGTTTCCAGTACTGGAGCTTGAAGATTTTTGTGTGGGACTGGGTTTTGGTGCTGAAAAGGGGACCTCCAGGGGAGCTCAGTCTGATCAATATTCCCTGGGGGCTCCACTACTTGTGTCCTTGCTCCCACAGTGAATTAGAATTAAACTTCACTTCCCTGGGAGACCCTCCATGACCCCTAGGGAAGTCTAGCCCAGGTTCCTAAGGAGGTACTACTTTGTGCTGGATCGTAGTGCACTTGAGACCTAGTGCATGCCCTCCAAGAGTGGAATCTCTGTTTCCTCCAGCCCTGCAGATCTCCTACACTAAAGCCCCACTGACCATCAAGGCTTAATGCCCTAGGGATTCTTCTTCCCAATATCAGATGCTCAGATTTTCCTGAAGGGCTATTTTTATGTGGGAATGTACCTGTGTATCCTGCATGGGTTTAATATTTTTTGGTGCAAGTGTTGTTTTTAGTATAGATGTCTGCAACCTCTTTCCTCAGTGTGTTCTGTCCATTATCCTCTTGCTAAGAGGTATACCTGTTTTTGTGGTGACCAGAGCCTACACTGGATATTGAGCACAGCCTCCCCTTTGTTCTGTGGGTGTCAGTGCCCTGTCAGGGGTGCGGTCTGCTCCCTAGTTATTGGAGTAAAGGCCCCCAAACCTGATTCCTATCTGTGTTTCTGAATTGCAGTGTGAGGTAGGAAGGATTAGAGCACTCCCACTGGGAGAAAAGCCACTGAGTATTCCTCCTCTGGAGCTGTTTACCTGTGGGTGTGCTCTGTTGTGTCACCTTTCAACCATTGTGTGAGCTCTCAGATTAAACTCTTGTTGGCACTTCTCTCAGCCCCACCTTAACTGTAGGTATGGTGGCAATTGGCCCTGCTGTCTCTCAGGCATTGTTTTCACCAAGCTACCACCATAGATCTGCTGAAGTCAGATCCCATTAATCATGGATTTGGACCTACTCTGGGCACTGTGGGGGTGGCTCAGACTATGGCCTGGCCCAACCCCCATGTGTGTGCCCACAAAGTCTACAGCCACTAAAGCTAGACTCATCTTGGCTGCAGGAGCACTCATCTATTCAGATGTTCTGCAGATGCTGAGTTTACAAAGCCAGTCATGGAAGGGAGGTGTCAATCCATGGTTTGTGCAGCTGCATGGAGATATTTCAGCTTTTCTTCCTTAGGTGCATGGCTCCTGGTGCTCAGCTGTGGTTTCAGCCCCACCTTTGCATGTAGGCCACCCACCCATGTCTGTTCTTGAGGCTGTCCCAGAGCATGAAAATCCACCCTGGCAGGGATGGGGCATGGAGGAGGCAGTGGCCAAGGGTATGAGAGAGCCCACCCTAACAGAGACAGAGCTCAGAGGAAAAGACAGTGGTTGCTGGGGTTGTGAGAGCACTCACTGTGGCTAGGATGGGATGTGGAAGAGGAAGAGGAGGCAGCAGCTGCCATGGTCACAAGGGTGCTCACCCCATCAGGAGCCCTTCTTTGTATCCAGGGAGGCAGGTCTTGCAGTGGTGGGAGAGAGGCTTCAATGGTGGCCCTGACCTTTATACATCACTCAATAATGGTTCTTCTCTTCTAAGGCATTCCAGGTTTCTCCACAAGCATTCCTGTTAGCATTTCCTAACTCCTATCTTTTAAGGCACTCTCCCTGCATCAAATAGCAGTCCTATCCCCAGGTCTGCTCTCCAAACTCCATGTTCCAGCACTCCATCCATGTTCACACTGGCAGACACACCTTTCAGGCTAGGGCATGTGTGGCTGTGGTATAAGTCTCACTCTGTCTTGCCTGCCATAGGATGGTTGCTGCACTCTCTTCCATAGCTCCTGAAGCTCCCCTTCTGTCCCATCTAGTGAGGGGGCTTCCCCAGATTCAGGAATCTCTCCTCTCCTTCAGTTCCCCACCAGGGGTGCATATTCCATTCTGCTTCCTCTCCTCTTCCTTTCCCCTTTTTCTTTCTTTCATCTTACCCAGTTAGGCATGGATATTTCTTGCCCTTTTAGGTGTCTGAGGTCCTTGGCTACTGCTCATCTGGTGCTATGTGAGAATTATTCCATCTGTAGGTGAATTCTTGATGCATTTATGGGGAGAGATGAACTCCATGTCCTCCTACTCCTCTGCCATCTTGACTCCTGAGTGTATTTTTAAATTTCAATTATTGTGTTCTTCAGCTTTGCTTGGTTCTTCTTCATACTATCTAATTTTTTGTTAAAATTCTCTCAGTGTTCATCCATTTTTCTCCTGAGTTCATTGAGCATTATTATGATTATTATCATGATCTTTCTACTGGGTATGTTGTTTAGTTCTTTTTGAGGTTGGAACATATTCCTGTGGCACCTCATTTTGCCCAATTCTGTGTGTGTGTGTGTGTGTGTGTGTGTGTGTGTGTGTGTGTGTATGGTATATTTGTTATTTTTCCCAATCTTGGAGAAGTTGTGTCATGTAGGAATTAGTCTACGGGATCCAGCAGCACACTTTCCTTTGGCCACCAGAAATATATGCTTTAGGTTTGCCTCCTATGTGGGCTATGTAGAACTTTCTCTTGTAGTGGTGTAGAGTACTGTGAGCACACTATAAGCATGACTGGCTCCTGCATTTGTTTGCTGCCAGGCCCTGCCTTGTTTGGTGGATGCCTGCTTGCTGGTGTTTGGAACCATGTTCTGTCTTTGAAAGTCAAAAGGCTGGCTTAGCAGCAGATTAGATGATACATACTAATACTTACTTTATAGTGATCCCAGAGGGGAAAAAAAAAAAGAGAGAGAAGGGGGCAGAGAAATTATTCAAAAAAATAATAGCTGAAAACTTTCCTAACTTGGGAAGGAAACAGACTTCCAAGTCTTAGAAGCTCAAAGCAGAGTACCAAACAAGATGAACCCAGAAAGATACACACTAAGAAAATTTATAATTAAAAAGGCAAAGTTAAAGATAAAAGGAGAAATTACAAGCAGCAAGAGAAAAGCAATTATTGATGTAAAAGGAAACTCCCATCCAGCAATGAACTGACTTTTCAGCAGAAAATTTGCAGTCCAGAACAGAGTGGAACAATATATTTAAAGTGATGAAAAAAAAAAAAATCCCTACAGCCAAAAATACACAAACTAGCAAGGCTATCATTCAGATTTGAAGGACCTGTCAAGAGTTTTATGAACAAGAAAAGCTTTAAGAGTTCAGTACCACTAAACAGGCTTTACAGGAAATGTTAAAGGAATCTCACTAAGTGAAAAGGAAAGTCCACAGCTAGAAATATGAAATTTACAAAAGGAAAATTTTCTCTGTTTTTACTTTCTTTTTCTTTTTCTTTTTTTTTTTTTTTTTTTTTCTTTTTTTTTTTTTCCTTTTTAAGCATACAACACCTGGTATTCCAAGGCAGGCTCCCATCCAAGTACCAACCAGGCCTGACCCTGCTTAGCTTCTGAGATCAGACATGATTGGGCACTTTCAGGCTGGTGTGGCTATAGAAAAAAAAATTTCCTTGGTAACGACAAATATACAGTTAAAGTAGTAGGTCAATCACTTGTAAAGCTGGTAGGAAAGTAAAAAGACAAAAGTGAAATCACCTATACCCACTAAAAGTTGTTACTGTCTGCACAAAAGAATATAAAATATGATGTCAAAAACATTAAATTTGGAGGCTGAATAAAAATGCAGGGTTATTAGAATGTTTTCAAACTTAAGAGTTGGTAGACTTAAAATAAAAACCTGTAATACATACACACACACAAAAGAGAAAGAAATGCAAACATAACATGAAAGACAGTCATCAAATCACAAGGAATTAGAGAAAAAAAAAGAAAAAAGAAAAAAGAAAGATGAAAGAGAACTACAAAAACAACCTAAAACAGTTACCAAAATGGCAATAAACACATACCTATTAGTAATTACTGAAAAGTAACTAGACCAAATGCTTCCATCAAAAGATAGAGAGTGGATAAATGAATAAACAAGACCTACGAGTATCATGCCTAAAAGACTTCAGATCTAAAGACAAACACATACTGAGAGTGAGAGATGGAAAATTATTCCATGCAAATGAAATGAAGAGCAAGCAAGGGTAGAAATACTGATATAACACAATTAGAGTTAAAGCAAATAATATAACAGGAGACAAGCACATTACATAATGAAAAAGGGATCAGTTGGATAAGAAGATACAATGATTATAAATACATATGTACACAACAGAGGAGCACCTAAACCCATAAAACAAATATTAAGAGAAGTAAATGGAGATATTGACAGTAACACAAAATTGTAAGGGACTTGAACAACCCACTTACATCAATAGCAAATCATCCACACAGAAAATCAATAACAACATTGACCTTAAACAACACATTAGATCAGATGGACTTCATAGATACCTAGAGAACATTCCACCTAAAAGCAACAGAATACAGCTTCTTTGTCCCTCAAGTGCACATAAAATAGTCTCCAGGGTAAATCACATGCTAGGCCACAAAACAAATCTCAATACATTTAAGAAGACTGCAATCTTGGTCTTTTTTGAGCAAAATGGTATGAGACTAGAAACAAACTACAGGAAAAATAAAATACCCTACAAAAAACACAAACACATGGAGGTTAAACAATATGCTATGAAACAACTAATTGGTCACTGAAAAAGTCAAAGAGGAAATCAAAAAAGAACTGGAGACAATGAAAATCTATGCAGAATAATCCAAAATTTATGGCACAAAGCAAAGACAGTTTTAAGAGGGATGTTTATAATGAAACAAGCCTTCTTTGGGAAATAAGAATGTCTAAAGCAACTTAACCATACACCACAAGGAAGTAGGAAAAAAGAACAAACAAAACCGAAATTTGGTAGAAAGGATGATCATAAAGATTAAAGGAGCAATAAGCAAAAGTAGAGACCAAAAACAAACAAACAAAAAAAACAAAAAGCAATAGAAAAGACTAATGAATCTAAAACATGGTTCTTAGAAAAGATAAACATATTGATAAAATTTTAACCAGGCTCACCAAGATAAAAAGAGAGAGGGCCCAAATATACAAAATTAGAAATAATAAAGAAATTACAACCAACATCACAGAAATACAAAGGATCATAAGACATTATTATGATCACTTATATGCCAATAAAATGGACAATTAAAAAGAAAAGGATAAATTCACAGAAATGTACAACCTCCCAAGACTGAATCAGACAGAAATAGAAAATATGAAGAGACAAATATTCAGCAATGAAATTGAATCAGTAATTAAAAAAACAAGAAACAAAAGTCCAGGATCAAAGTCTTCACAGATGAATTCTACCAAACATTTAAAATTAAACCTTTCCTTCTCAAACTGTTCCAAAAATTGTAGAGGAAGGAAAGGTTCTAAACTCACTTTACATGGCCAGTATCACCCTGATGCCAAAAGCAGACAAAGACACTACAGTATAAGAAATTACAGGCCAATACCAATGGTGAACATAGATGTAAAAAGTATCAGCAAAATATTTAAAAAACCGAATTCAAAAAATATATTAAAAGTATCATACACCATGATCAGGTGACTTTTATCCCAGGGATTCAAGAAATGTTCAATATCTGCAAATCAATTAAAGTGATACATTGAATTTACAAATTGAAGAGTAAAAACTATTTGATAGTCTCTATGGATACAGAGAAAGCTTTTGACAACACTCAACATATATTGATGATTAAAAGTTTTAGGAAAGTGTGTATAAAGGAAACATAACTCAACATAATAAAGGCCACATATGACAAGCCCACAATTAATATCATACTGAACAGTGAAAAGCTGAAAGATTTTCCTCTAAGATCAGGAACAAGACAAAGATGTCCACTCTTGCCAACTTTATTGAACATAATAATGGAATTTCTAGCCATAGCAATTAGGCAAGAAAAAGAAATAAAAGACATCCAAATTGAATAAAAGAAGTAAAAACTTTTACTGATTTTTGGTGACATGACTGTATATAGAAAACCCCAAAGACTCCACTAAAAAAAACTATTAGAACTAACAAATAAATTCAGTAAAGGTGAAGGATGCAAAATTAAAATAAGGAAATCTATTACATTTGTATATACTACAAATTAACTATAAGAAAGATAATTTAAGAAAATATTTTCATTAATAATTGCACCAAAAGAAAATATCTAGGGATAAATTTAAGCAAGAAAGTAAAAAATTGTAAATCAATGATGAAAAAAGTTGAAGACAACACAGACAAATGAAAAGATATACTGTACCATGATCATAGATTAGAAGAATTACTATTGTTTAAAATATCCATATCACCCAAGGCAAGCTACAGATTCAATGTATTCCTTATCAAAACACTAATGGCATTTTTCACACCTCTAGAACAAATAATTATAAAACTTGTTTGGAAAGACAAAACCTCAAATAGTCAAAAGAATTCAGAAGAATTAGATAAAGGTATCATGCACCCTGATTTCAAACTAAACTACAAAATATAGTAATTAAAACAGTATGGTACTGGCACAAAACACACATAGATCAATGAAACAGAATAGACATCTTATGTGGTCAGTTAAACTACAACAAAGTATGTAAGAATATACAGTGGGGAAAATATAGCCTCTTCAACAAATGTTGGGAAAATTAGACTGCTACATGAAAAAGAATCAAACTGGATTACTTTCTCACACCATACACAAAAATAAACTCAAAATGGATTAAAGACTTAAATGCAAGACATGAAATCATAAAACTCCTAGAAGAAAATATAAACAGTGTACAATTTGACATCAGTCTTAGATTTTTTTTTTTTTTCTGATATGTCTCTTCAGGCAAGGGAAACAAAGTAAAAATAAACAAATGGGCTAAACCAAACTAGAAAGTTTTTGTACAATGAAGAAAAGTATCAATAAAGTGAAAAATCAGCCTACTGAATGAGAGAAGTCATTTGCAAACAATGTGTTGGATATGGGGTTAATACCCCAAATATGTAAATAACTTATACAAAACAAGCTCAAGAAAACAAACAGCCTGATTAAGATTGGGTAAAGGGCCTGAATAGACATTTTTTTCTAAAGACGTCATACACATGGCTAACAAACTCATGAAAAGATACTCAACATTACTAATCACCAGGGAAATTCAAATCAAACAGTGAGATATCACATCACACATGTTAGAAGGGCTATCATCAAGAAGACACAAATAACAGGTGTTGGCACAGATGTTGAGAAAAGTCACATACTCTGTTGGTGGGAATGTAAGTTATTGCATTCCTACACAAAATCATATGGAAGGTCCTCAAAAAATTAAAACTAGAACTATCATAAGATTCAGCAATTCAACTTCTGAGGTTTTTTCAAAGGAAACAAAAACATTAATTAAAAAGATATGTGCACTTTTATGTTCATTGCAGCATTATTTATATGAACCAGGTTATGGAAGCAACCTAAGTGCCAATCAATAGAAGAATGAATAAAGAAAATGTGGTATATATGTGTGTATATATATGTGTATATATATAAATATATATATATATATATATATATATATATATAATGGAATAATACTCAGCCATCAAAATAATGAACTCTTGTCATTTGCTACAGCATGGATTGAATGCTAAGGTGAAATGCTAAGGGTTTAATGCTAAGTGAAAAGTCATACAGAGAAAAGCAAATACTGTATGATTTCATTTATATGTGCAATCTCAGAAATAACAAATGAACAAAATAACAAAACAGAAATAGTGTCATAGATGCAGAGAACAAACATGTGGTTGCCTAAAGTTAGGGGAATGGGAGGGATACGTGAACTAGATCAGGGAGATCAAGATGTACAAACTGACAGGTACAAAATGATGAAATGTACATCATGGGGAATACAGTCAATAATATTGTAATAATATTGTGTGGTGACAGATGGTAAGCAGACTTACTGCGATGATCATTTTGTAATGTATAGAAATATCAAATCACCTGGATTGTGCAACTAGAACTAACATGTCAATTATACTTCAATTTAAAAAATACATTTTAAATAGCATCAATAATAGAGTGTGGTAATAGAAATCATATCCAAAAAAATGATATAATTAAATATGTTAAATGAAATTTGTTCCAGACATCTATACTGAGAACTATAAAAGTTTTCTTAGAGAAATTTAATAGGAACTAAATAAATAAAAATGTTAATTGATTGGAAGACAGCATTTGTTAAGATGTCTATTCCGCCCAAATTGATCAAAATCCTAACAAGACTTCATGTAGAAATTTACAAGCTCATTTAGAAATTTGTGTGGTAATTCAAAGGGTTTAGAATAGCCAAGATAATTTTTTTAAAAAGTTAAACAATGTATGGTCCTGACTTTAAGGCTTGGTATAAGCTACATTATTGGCATTAAAAATTATTAATATGTTAAATAAATAGATGTTAAGTATATAACATATTTTTCCAGAAAGCCTGTTGTTAAATATATACCAGTATACTACTAGGCACGAGGGAATATTTTGGGTGATGGAAATAACCCGTATATTTATTTGAGTGATGGTTTCATTCATCAAAACTCATCAAACTGTATAGTTAAAATGTGTACATTTTATTATATGCAAATTGTACAACAATAAATTTGATTTAATAACAACAAAGATAATAGTCACTATATCCTAAGTAAGGGTAAATTACTTGTCTCAAATTACACTCAAGAAATCCAAGTACAATGTGTACTCAGTGGCTAAGATACATTCACCAAGGTGTCCTTGCTCATAGGCCAAGTGTATGTAGCGAATGGTCTGGTCTGCCTTCACGTAGACTGAGAATACATGAGAGTAAAAATCATATATGAACACTGTTCTAGTATATTTATGTTTTAAAGCAAATAATTTATGAGGCAAATGATGACATGCATTAAAAATGAAAGGAACATGATTAATCACTATAGGCACATGATGATTAAAAATTTTGGAGGGAATTAATTTATTGTGAAATCAACATTAAGTGGTAAGAATTGTAAAATGTATTGACAGAAAAAAAGCAATGTGAGAGTTAAGTTTTATTTGGGGCAAAATGAATACTATAGGCTGGGAGACAGCATATCAGATAGTGCTGAGAAACTGTTCCAGAGAGGCGGGGGGGGGGTGAATACAGTATATATGTGATTTTGGTGAAGGGGTAGTACATGCAATGAAGCATGTAGTTTTGCAGAAAGTTTCTACTAGTCTTGTGAAGGTTACTTCTAGTCACAGGGAGCAGACATCACCATGAAGTATTTTAGTGCTTTTCTAGATATGAAGAGATACAAGAATTGGTCTCATAAAATCAGCTTCTGAAAATATCTGTCTGAAGACCTATTTGGCCAGTTTTCCCCAGAACATGGAGTACCTTATTTCTGCTCTCCACCCAAACTCCTTTCTGGAGGTGTTGAAAATTAGCAACTGTGGAAGCACATGATTTAATCCTTGTAGAGGTATATGGCAAATGCCAATGGCAAGTGCTAATTTGTAGTTGACAAATGCATAACCTGTTCCAAACACTGAAGGGATCTTTTGATCTTTCTTATCCATGAAATGATATGTGACATCTTGTATTCTTACTAGCTCAATTTAACCAACTATTTTTATAAATAACAACATTTCACATTTGTTATACCTTATCCAACATATTCACTATACCCGAGACAATCTGGGAGTTCCTTGAATCCTTTTTTGCATTTAATTTCCTCCTATAGAAATCAAGTAAAAAAATAAATTTAAATTTGATGAACATGTAGTTTCCTAATAACCTTGGACCAAGCAGAGAAAGAGGTCATTTTGAGTAGTAATTTCTCCTGAGAAAAGAGGACTTCCACTGAGAAAATATGTTCAATGACCTCTTAATAATGTGCTGCCACATCCTGCCAAAAACGCCTCACATTTCTGGGAAATGTAAAAAGTTCCCTCACAACAAACAGTACCAAAGCAGAATTAGAGAGTAAAATCCTTGTGGCAGCCAGTAAATTCTATTAAATCTGAGAAGGGTCTATTTAAGGATAGAAATATAATTACTTCACTCCTGCATTCTTTTAGAAAATATTTTCTATAGAGGTATTTTTTTTACAAGAGTTTTTAAGAAAAATACGTGAGCATAATGAAACTTCATTCAATTTTGGAGAAAATTTTACTTAAAGCAATTGCTGTCTGATAAGTAGCTAAATGTTACTACTTTCTAAAATTCTCTAAACTTACTTTACTTTCAGTTAATTAATAAAATGAAAAAACAGTGACTTGTGTTGATTTTACATGGAATTTTTTTTTAATATGAAATGGCAGCTAAAATGAAATTCAATTTACCCCTAACATTAATTATCCATTGATGGTCTGTTTATAAATTTGTTTCATTTTCATTTGCCACCAATTTCTATTATGTAGTTAGCAGGAAGAGTATAGTAATATGAAACATAAAAGTGAAAAGTGATGATGATATACATACTTGGAATTCACAATGAAAAGGAATCTGAATGTTATGAATAACAGTCACCACAGTACAATAAAAAGTGAGTTTAATGATGTTTGCAAATATTTTATGTATTTAGCATTCACGGTAATCTGTATGTTCAGAGGGCATTTTCTATAGGTAGAGGCACAGTGATATGGCGCCCCAGTAAGCTGGGGAAGAAAACAAAAATGTATTGATTATTTGTTCATTTTTTCTAACAGATAAGCACACATTTATTGGCCAGACTAACGAGAGAAACAGACCCTCACTGTAAGAGCAATTAAAAGAGAAAATTAAAGATATGCACATGGTATCTGCAATTCAGTAATGGAGGGTTTAGGAAGGCATACTCTTAGATGTCTAATTACAAGAGGTGATTCCTGAGCTTAAATAGTTGGACACTACTGTATGTGATGTGATATAACCTTCACAATAACCTAAAGAATAAACTGTTATTTACATTTTGTAAATGATGCTATCATGGTTCAATAAGGCTAATAAAACTGCCCACATTTTTCTAGTTCTTGTAGGCTACACTGGCAGTCCTATTACTGTATTGTAATTATTAGCTTGTGTGCATCTGCTTTACTAAGCTGTAAGCACCACGAGGACAATAAATATTACTCTAAGCCTAGCATCTAACACAAAGCATTTATGTCAGCTGAGATGGAGTTAGAAGTACAATTGATTTGTTAAGAACTAAGCCAGTGAAAGATTTAATGGAGAGGAAGCAGAATTGGGCAGAGAAATCCTTCAGACTGTGATACAGATATGCTGCCAGTGAAAGGAAGAGAAGAAGCAGGATTGAGCAAGAAAAGTTTCAGACTGCAATGCATATCTGACAATATTTTGAACACACTGATAAGGAGATTCAGAGCAAAGATTGCCTATTTTGAGTCTCACATTGGGCATAAATAGCCAGGTCCTAGTATTCCCATCATACTTGGTCTTTGGTTGAGGGCAGCCTAGGGAGAATCTGGCCTCAGATCAAAACAGATTCTGCTCCACTACAGATGGATAAAGCTCCATGTAGCTAAATGGCAAGTTTTGTTCTTATGGAGATCTGAATGGCACCATTCCTTGGCTACGATAGCTTGCTACTGTATTAATTTGTTGAACAAACTAGTAAAGTTTTAGAGAGAATGATGAACAAAAATTGATAAAAGATATTTTAAGGGAAACATTTTGAGTGGAAATTACTTTCAGGGAGGTGAAGGAGAAGAGATTAATACAAAGAAAATTTAAATAAAAATTGATTACTAGCTGAGCATATAACAAGATGTGGAGGGGAAAGAACACGTTAGAGGTGCTAAATAGAAAATAGAAACAAAAATACCAAGAAAGGCATCAAGAAGTCAGATGACTTTGTTAGAAAATGAAGCAACTATCACCTGTTAAAAATGACTTATTTAACATGAAAAGTAATACATATTAATGTTAAGAAACTGCCCTAGAATGACAGAAAATCTTTGTCAGAAACCATCAATAAATATTGCACAAAATGGTAAAATCATTCTCATTTTAGGCAAGAGAAGGAAAAGATGCTTATTGTTATTATTCTTAATTTATGTCATTGACCTTCTGGTCAAGACAATTAAGAAAAAGGCATAAGGTAAATAAACACTGGAAAGGAATAGCCAAATAATGATAACTCACAAATACTATGAGTGAATACCTAGAAAACTAAAACAATTCAAATGAAAATTACAGAACCAGTGACAGGATATAAAAATGTGGTAAAATAGTTTGAAAATGAATATATACCTAAATATCTATAAAGTGTTAGGCAATCAAATGGAGAAAATAATATTTCACCATTAATAAAATAATTTATAGAATAACTGTAAACTTCCAAGGTTAAATCTTACATGAAAAATTAATATGAGGTGAGGAATCAAGATGGCAGAATAAGAAGACATGGAATATGTCTCTCCTCACAGGTTCATCAAAAACACATCTACAAATGGAACAATTCCCACAGAGCTCATGCTAAACTATAGTGGCAGACTTCAGACACCTAAAAGAATGAAAGAAAGAAGAAAAGAAGTATCAAAAAAGAGACCGGCAACCGTGGCAGGAAGCTGAAGGTAAGCAGATATCCCCACATTAAGAAAGACTCCCTCACGGAGGGGAAATCAGTTGGGACAGAAAAGGAACTTCAGGGGATCAATGGAGAAGGCAGCAGAGTGTCTGTGGAAGGCAAGACAAAGTAAGAACCACACACATGATCTACGCCACAGCTTTGTGCATTTCAGCCTGAATCATGAGTTGGCTATTTCAAAAGGGAGCTGGGTGCTGGAAAGAGGGGTTTGGAGTGCAGACCCAGGGAAAAGACAGCTATGACTGTGGAAAGCTATCCTGAAGGGAAAGGAGCAAGGGGCGCCTCAATCAGGAAAGCCTGTGGAAAAACCCTGAGACACTATAGCTAGGTGGCATTGTCCAGCATGGTGCAAGGGGCAGAGCAGACATTATAGGTCCCTTCAACACCCATTGGCTTATTTGTCCCCTGCAGACATTGGGAGAGGCTCCCACCTGAGCTGGCCCATCCACCCCTTTGGCCAGGGTCACTTCCACCTCCTGTGTAGGTTTGGAGGGCCTGAGTGCCACCCACCCCAAAATTTCCTTGGGAATCAGCCCTGGGCTGGCAGGGTCAGAGGGCTAAAGTATGGGGTTGGAAGAATAGACCTGCAGATAGAATCGCAGTTGGCTGTGTGGATACAATAGAATGGACAGGAGTAAAGGGATGCACATCTGGGAATGCCCCCTGGAGGAAGCAGGGTCTGCCTGGAAAGAAAGGTGCCACTATTGAGAGGTGCGTGGTTGGGGGGTAGGGAGCAGTAGGACCAACAATGTTCCCATAAGCCAGCTCCTGACAGTGCAGGTACTGGAAGGACCCAGTTGTGCTCCAAGCAGCTGCTGCTTTTGTTCCCTCTCACCTGGGCAAGGATCAAATGTCTGAGGACTGCACACATACAGAGGTGGGATTAAAACCAAAATTGATCCGAGGGGCAGTGCAACCAAGGAAGAGAAACAAATATTTCTATGCAGTGGCACAAGCTAGGAATTAAATACCCAAGACTGACTGGGTAAATCCTGTGTTTTTGGAACACTTGAATACACAAGTGTTTCAACATCTGAGACCAGTCTAGCCTTTGCAACACTGGACTTTGTGGGTCAATACAAACAGGAATTGGGCCAGATCAGTGTGAGCTGGCCCCACAGTGTCCACAGCAGGTAAAGACCTACCTAGAAGTATTGGAAGGCCCCTTGGGGAGGCAGCCCCAGGAAAATATTATTACTAATAATCTTTGCTGGTTTGTTCATTCTGTTCTGTTGTTGGCGTTGTTGCTTCCACTATTTTTTATCTTTTATTTTTTTTATTTTCTATTTATATTTTTAAAATTTTTATCTTATGTCATTTTCTTAATACATATGAAGTTTTAATTTTTACATGTTTCCTTTATTTTTTTATTGCTCTGTGGCTTTTGTCTTGTTTTTGTTCTTCAATTTATATATATAACTTTTTTCTTTTTTTATGAATTGTTTCTAGATGTATATTCTGTTTTATTCACTTTTTGTTGTTTTTGTCGTTGATTTTCTTTGCTTGCCCTCGTTTCTGTTTTATTTTTCATTCTTTGTTTTCACTAATATAATCCTTATTGACTGTTCTCATATTAGAATTTTCTTCTTTGGTTGTCTATTCTCCTTTTTTTTCTTTTATGTGTGTGTGTGTGTATTGCTGTTGTTGCCTTTAGTTTGCTGCTGTTATTATTTTCCCTGAGCTTTCTTTGCCTGTTTGTTGTTTGTTTAATTAATTAATTAATTGATTGATTGATTGATTGATTTGTCTGCATTGGGTCTTTGTTGCTGTATGGGCTTTCTTTAGCTGTGGCAAGCAGGGGCCACTCTTCATTGCAGTGGATATCTCATTGCAGTGACTTCTCTTGTTGTGGAGTATGGGCTGTAGGTTTGCAGGCTTCAGTAGTTGCAGCATGTGGGCTCAGTAGTTGTGGCATGTGGGCTCAGTAGTTGTTGTTCATGGGCTCTAGAGTACAGGCTCAGTAGTTGTGGCACACAGGTTTATTTGTTCTGCAACATGTGGGATCTTACCAGACTATGGTTGGAACCCAAGCCCCCTGCATTGGCAGGAGTATTCCTAACCACTGCACAACTAAGGAAGCCCTATTTTTTATTTCTTTGTTTTTGTTTTTTTGTCATTGTTGTTTTTTGTTTTGTTTTGTTTTGTTTTGTTTTCATTTTTCTTTTTTCTTTTCTTATCTCTATTTTTTATCAGGTCACAGGGGTCAGGCCAGGGCCTCCAGAGTGGAAACATAGAGTCCGGGATGCTGGAACACCAGAGAATTTATGGGCCTATGAATTTTAATTGGTGTGTGTGTTCCTGATGGTATTCATATCAACGCCAAGTCCTGACCTTACACAACTGCCTGAAGGCTCCAGTGCTGAACACCTCACACCAAATCACCAGCATGACAGGAATAGAGCTGGACCCATCAGTAGATAGGCTGCTTAAAGTTGTAGTAAGCTCACAGATACTCCAAAACACACCATGTGTTGTAGCCCTGCCCAATCAGAGGGAAAAGATTCAATTCCACCCAACAGATACAGGCACCAGGCCTTCCCACCAGGAAGCCTGTACAAGCAGGGAAGAGTTACCAAAAATGAGGAATCATGGAAAGAAATCACTGCAGCCTGTGGAAAGAAGACCATAAACACAGTAAGTTAGACAAAATGAAATGACACAGAAGTATGCTGGTAGACAAAGGAGCAAGGTAAAATCCCACAATACCAAATAAATGAAGAGGAAATAGGCAAGCTATCTGAAAAAAAATTCATAGTTATGATAATAAAGATGATCCAAGATCTAGGAAATAGAATGGAGAAAATAAAAGAAATTAACAACGACCTAGAAGAGCTAAAGAATAAACAATGAGTGATAAACAACACAATAACTGAAATGAAAAATAAACAAGAAGAAATGAACAGAAGAATAACTGAAGCAGAAGAACAGATAAGTGAGCTGGAAAATAGAATAGTGGTTAAGTGCTGGGGAACAGAATAAAGAAAAAAAAGAATGAAAAGATTTGAGGACAGTCTCAGAGACCTCTGAGACAACATCAAACACACAAACATTTGAATTATAGGGGTCTCAGAAGGATAAAAGAAAATATTTGAAGAGATTATTGTCAAAAACTTCCTTAACATAGAAAAAGAAATAGTCAACCAAGTTCAGGAAGTGCAAAGTTCCATACAGAATAAATCCAAGGAGAAACACTCTGAGACACATATTAATCAAATTAACAGAAATTAAATGTAAAGAAAAAATATTAAAAGCAGCAAGGGAAAAGCAACAAATAACTTGCAAGGGAACCCCCATAAGGTCATCAGCTAATTTTTCAGCAGAAATTTTGCAGGCCAAAAGGAAATGGTAGGATATGTTTAAAGTGACGGAAGGGAAAAACCTGCAAGCAAGATTACTCTACACAGTGAGGATCTCATTAAGAGTTGACAGAGAAATCAAAAGCTTTACAGACAAGCAAAATCTAAGAGAAGTCAAGACCAACAAACCAGCATTATGACAAATGCTAAAGGAATTTTCTAGGCAGGAAACACAAGAAAAGAAAAAGACACACAAGAATAAACCCAAAAATTAAGAAAGTGGTAATAGGAACATACATATATATATATATAATTAATTTAAATGTAAATTGATTAAATGCTCCAACAAAAAGACAAACTTGCTGAATGGATAGAGAAACAAGACCCATATATATGCTGTCTACAAAAGACCCACTTCAGACCTTGGGATACATATAAACTAAAAGTGAAGGGATGGAAAAAGGTATTCCATGCAAATAGGAATCAAAAGAAAGTTGGAGTACCAATGAACCAGACAAGATAGACTTTAAAATAAAGACTACTACAAGAGACAAGGACAGCAACTACATGATGATCAAAGGATCAATCCAAGAAGAAGATATAGCAATTGTAAATATCTATGCTCCCAACATAGGAGTACCTCAATACATAAGGCAAATGCTAATATCCATAAAAGGAGAAGTCAACATTAATACGTTAATAGTGGGGAACTTTAACAGTCCACTTACATTAATGGACAGATCATCCAATCAGAATGACACAATAGAGCAAATAGAGTTAATTGATATTTTTAGGAAATTCCACCCGAAAGTGACAGAATACACTTTTTTTTGCAAGTGCTCACAGAACATTATCAAGTATAGATCACATCTTGATTCACAAATCAAGCCTTGGTAAATTTAAGAAGATTGAAATTGTATCAAGCATCTTTTCTGACCACAACACTACAAATTAGAAATAAATTACAGGGGAAAAAAAACCTGTAAAAAATATAAACACATGGAGGATAAACAAAATGCTACCAAATAACCAAGAGATCACTGAAGAAATTAAAGAGGAAATCAAAAACTACCTGGAAACAAATGACAGCAAAAACACAATGACCCAAAACCTGTGGGATACAACAAAAGCAGTTCTAAGAGGGAAGTTTATAGCAATACAATCCTATCTCAAGAAACAAGAAAAATGTCAAATAAACTACCTAACTTTACACCTAAAACAACTAGAGAAAGAAGAATAAACAAAACTGAAAGTTAGTAGAAGGAAAGAAATCATATAGATCAGAGCAGAAATAAATGAAATAGAAATGAAGAAAACAATAGCAAAGATCAATAAAACTAAAAGCTGGTTCTTTGAGAAGATAAACAAAACTGATAAACCTTTAGCCAGACTCATCAAGAAAAAAAGGAAGGGGACTCAAATCAGTAAATTATGAAATGAAAAAGGGGAAGTTACAACTAATACCATAGAAATACAAAGGATCATAAGAGAGTACTACAAACCAATGAAATGGACAACCTGAATGAAATGGACAAATTCTTAGAAAAGTACAACCTTCTAAGACTGAACCAAGAAGAAATAGAAAATATGAACAGACTTATCACAAGTAATGAAATTGAAACTGTGATTGAAAATCTGACAGCAAACAAGAATCCAGCACAGATAGCTTCATAGGTGAATTCTATCAAACACTTAGGGAAGTGCTAACACCTATCCTTCTCAAACTGTTCCAGAAAAATTGCAGAGGGTGGAATACTCCCAAACTCATTCTAAGAGGCTGCCATCACCCTGATACCAAAACCAGATAAAGAAATCACACAAAAAAAGAAAATTACAGGCCAATGTCACTGATGAACATAGATGCAAAAAGCCGCAACAAAATACTAGCAAACAGAATCCAGCAACACATTGAAAGGATCATACACCATGATGAAGTGGGATTTATTCCAGGGATGCAAGGATTCTTCAATATATGCAAATAAATTAATGTGATACACCTTATAAATAAGCTAAAGAATGAAAACCATATAATCATCTCAATAGATGCAGAAAAAACTCTTGACAAAATCCAACAATGAATTATGATAGAACCTCTCCAGAAAGTGGGCATAGAGGGCACCTACCTCACCATAATAAGGGCCATATATGACAAACCAACATCAAACATTATTCTCCATGGTGAAAAATTGAAAGCATTTCTTCTGAGATCAGGAACAAGACATAGGTGTCCACTCTTGCCACTATTACTCAACATGGTTTTGAAAGTTTTAGCCATGGCAATCAGAGAGGAAAAAAATAAAAGGTATACAAATTGGAAACGAAGAAGTAAAACTGTCACTGTTTGCAGATGACATGATACTATACATTGAAAATCCTAAAGATGCCACCACCAGAAAACTACTAGAGATGATCAATTAATTTGTTAATGTTGCAGGATACAAAATTAATACACAGGGCTTCCTAGGTGGCGCAGTGGTTAAGAATCTGCCTGACAATGCAGAGGTCACGGGTTCGATCCCAGCTCCAGGAAGATCCCACATGCCACGGAGCAACTAAGCCCGTGTGCCAAAAAAAAAAAAAAAAAAAATTAATACACAGATCTCTTGCATTCCTATGCACTAACAATGAAAGTGCAGAAAGAGAAAGTAAGGAAACAATCACACTTACCATTGCAACAAAAAGAATAAAATACCTAGGAATAAACCTACCTAAGGAGGCAAAAGACCTGTACTCAGAAAACTGTAAAACACTGATGAATGAAATCAAAGATGACATAAACAGATGAAGAAATATACCATCCTCTTGGATTGGAAAAATCAATATTGGGAAAATGACTATATGAACTGAAGAAATCTACAGATTCAATGCAATCCCTATCAAATTACCAATGGTATTTTTCACAGAAGTAGAACAAAAGATCTTAAAATTTGTATGGAAATGCAAAAGACCCCAAATAGCAAGAGCAATCTTGAGAAAGAAAAATGGAGCTTGAGGAATCAGGCTCCCTGACTTCAAACTATACTACAAAGCTACAGCAATCAAGACAGAATGGTACTGGCACAAAAACAGAAATATAGATCAATGGAACAGGATAGAAAACCCAGAGATAAACCCACATACATATGGTCACCTTATCTTCAACAGAGGAGGCAAGAATACACAATGGAGAAAAGACAACCTCTTCAGTACGTGGTGCTGGGAAAACTGGACAGCTACATATAAAAGAATGAAATTAGAACACTCCCTAACACCACAGACAAAAATAAACTCAAAAAGGATTAAAGACCTAAATGTAAGAATAGACACTGTAAAACTCAGAGAGGAAAACATAGGCAGAATACCCTTTGACATAAATCACAACAACATCTTTTTTGACCCACCTCCTAGAATGATGAAAATTAAAAAAAAAATAAATAAACAAATGGGACTTAATTAAACTTAAAAGCTTTTGTACAGCAAAGGAAACCATAAACAAGACAAAAAGACAACCCTCAGAATGGGAGAAAATATTTGCAAATGAAGCAACTGACAAAGGATTAATCTCCAAAATATACAAGCAGCTCATGCAGCTCAATATCAAAAAACAAACAACCCGATCTGAAAATGGTGGAAGATCTAAAAAGAAATTTCTCCAAAGAAAACATACAGATAGACAATAAACACATGAAAAGATGCTCAACATCACTAATTATTAGAGAAATGCAAGTCAAATCTGCAATGTGGTAGCACCTCACATCAGTCAGAATGGCCATCATCAAAAAGTCTACATACAATAAATGCTGGAGAGGGTGTGGAGAAGAAGAGAACCCTCATACACTCTTGATGGGAATGTAAATTGATACAGCCAGTATGGAAAACAGTATGGAGTGTCCTTAAAATAATAAAAATAGAACTACCATAAGACCCAACAATCCCACTACTGGGCATATACAGTGAGAAAACCATAATTCAAAAAAAAAAGCACATGCACCCCAATGTTCATTGCAGCACTATTTACAATAGCCAGGACTTGGAAGCAACTTAAATGTCCATTAACAAATAAATGAATAAAGAAGATGTGGTACATATATTCAACAGACTATTACTCAGTCATAAAAATGAATGAAATTGGGTTATTTTGTAGAGACATGGACAGACTTAGAGAGTGTCATAGAGAGTGAAGTAAGTCAGAAAGAGAAAAGCAAATATCCTATAGTAACACATATGTGTGGAATCTTAGAACTGGTATAGATGATCTTATTTGCAAAGCAGAAATAGAGACAGAGATGTAGAGAACAAATGTATGGATACCAACGGGGAAAGGGGTGGGGAGGCAGGAACTGGGAGACTGAGGTTGACACATATACATTATTAATATTAAGTATAAAATAATCAACTGATGGAAACATACTGTATAGCACAGGGAACTCTACCTAATGCACTGTCATAACCTAAATGGGAGAGAAGTCCAAAAGGGAGGGGATACTTTTTGTGTATGGCTGTTTCATTTTGTTGTGCAGTGGAGGCTAAAACAGCATTGTAAAGCAACCATACTCCAATAAAAATTAATATGAATGAATATAATCATAAAATTTTTGAAGGATATATGAGATCAAATTGTTGATATATTTAATGTATTTTCAAACAAAACATTAACTATTTTGAGGAGTGTTGCTATGTTGACAATGTAACCTTAATATCCTAGAAAAAAATCATAAGAAAATTAATAAGGATATATTACTTATTATTTTTAAGATATTAAACACTCTCTGGTTATACTAACTGAAACTTTTTATTGTATAACAATATAAAATTAAGGGGAAATAATTATGTATGAGCAGAAATTTAATACAGGAGAAAGACAGCATTTCAAATTGGGAGGAAGAAGAATTTTTCAGTATGTGTTTTATCATTGCTCCAATTGAGAATGATCTATGATTAGTTGCCTTCAGTGTGATGTAAGTATGAATATGAAGGACATGTTTTTCCACACTATTATCACCTTCTATAGGTTCAGGGATCAAGTTTGTCTCTTGAAAAGTTCGTTAATACCCAGAGCCATTAAAAGGAAGACTTCATTTAGACTAAGCAGTATGGGGATGAAACAAATTTTAAGAAAACACACTGGCCAATAGCTGATGTTTCTACACCATTAATAGAATGTTATCTAGGATCCGATGAGGAAATAAGAGCAGATATTTCTCACAGACAATGCATGAGACCACTTTTAGTGCAAGCTGAGCAATCTCTAGATATTAAATTTATTATTCTTCCAATGCGTCCGTCTTGGTTTAGTCCTACTGAGATTGTACCCTATGACTGTCCCCTGGCTCCTCACTGCTCCAAAACAAAGTGAATATGTCTGGTCTTGGAGAAAACTTATTCTGATTCATATTATAGGGGTTCAGAACAGGCCTCCCCAAAGATATGCCACTTTGGCATGCAGATTATTTTGAGCTAAAGGCAATGGAGACCTTATGGGCTCAAGAGAAACTACTGCCTGCTCCTTAATTACCTATAATAACTTAAATTGGGGATTTTTCCCAGAATAAAGAGTTATAATGAGATAAATTTTATCTGTGATCCCATCTACATGGTAGGGCAAACATATGATTATCAAACTTCTGCTCCTCTTCTTATTGTCCTGTCCTTGGGAGCTCTAGGCCCCTATCCTATTCCCTGCTCAGGATGGCATATATCCCTCATTTTACCTTTCTGATTTTGAACCTCTCATGTATGTGTGGTTTCCATATACACAAATTAACATTTGATTTTCTTCTGTTAATCTGTCTCAGTCTGGATTTAATTCTTAGATCATCCAGAAGAACCCAGAAAGGTAGAGGAAATTTCCTTTCTCCCCAACAATACTGTTTTCTTCTTTAATCTGTTACTTTGGTTTTAAACATCAAAATGCTTCTTGTACAGATTTTTGTTTTTCTTTTTCACTAAGAACATATTTTAACATATATTAAAGTTATTACAATTATATTTGGATAAATTCTAACTATAATTAAAATGGCAGGGACTTCCCTGATCATGCAGCGGTTAAGAATCCACCTGCGAATGCAGGGGACACAGGTTTGAACCCTGGTCTGGGAAGATCCCACGTGTTGTGGAGAAACTAAGCCCCTGTACCTCAGCTACTGAGCCTGTGCATGCTGCAACTACTGGAGCCCACATGCTTAGACACCATGGTCCACAGCCAAAGAAGCCACCACAATGAGAAGCATGCACACCACAACAAAGAGTAGCCACCACTCATCACAGCTAGAGAAAGCCTTGAGCATGGCAACAAAGACCCAACACAGCCAAGAATAAATAAATTTTTAAAAATGGCATTTTTTCACTATTTAGTTTTGAAAGATAAAATAATTGATAACATTCAATATTGAAAGATTGTGGAAAATATGACATTTCATATGCTTTCAGTAAAAATTTGGTGTTCAAAGTTTGACAGAATTTGGCACTATTTACATATAATTTTAAGTATGAGTAATATTTTAGCTCACAATTCATTTGTAGAAATGTATCTTATAAAACATAAAGATTTCAATCAGAACACTTTTTGTAAAAACTAAACTAAAACAAAACAAAGAAAACTGTGTCTAGTTATAGAGAATTGGCTAAGTAAATTTTTGTAAATCACTCTACTAGAAAATTATGTTGACATTAAAAAAGACATACATATAGAACTTAAATGGGCAAATACTAAGATGCTACTAATTTGAAAAATGAAAACTGTCCCAAGTTATGTATGTAACATGAACTGGGAAACACCCAAGGCCCTCTTACTTTCTCAGAGATGCTGCTCCTCAATTATCCCTTTTATCTCCACATAATCTATTTTATCCTTCTTAAAGATCATCTTCATATGACCAAAATACATCTAATATCAGCAATCTTAAGAACAGTAAGCCTCTCCTCACCCTAAAGCTGCTTCTAAACATGACTGAATTTCACTGCTACTTAACAGGAAAACATCTTAAAAGAATATTCTGTTTTTATTTTCTTCACATTGATATTGCCAGCTTAATTATTTTAGAATATTTCTCCTCAAATTTTGTATGAGCTTTGTTGTAATAATACAACACAAAAAAAAGTTTACTAAGTAATTTGCCCCTTCAATTAACTTTATGAAATATGTGTAAATGAAAAACAAAACAAAAACCTCTTGTATGAGACAGGAACACAATACCATTTAAAGGGTTATAAAATGCTGCACAATTTGAGAAAAAAAAAAGTGTTTGAGAAAACAGTAGCTGGGAGCTGAGGAGGATGTCCATCAACTGGTGAATGCATAAATATGAAATATCCATACAATGGAATACTACTTAACAATACAAAAAAATGAACTACTGATAAATGAAATAATTTTGTGGAGTATGTAAAAGACAGACAAAGAAGAGAGTACATATTGCATGGTTCTGGTAATAGAAAATTCTGAAAATGAAAATTAAACTATTATGACAGAAAGTAGATCAGTTGTTTTAGGAAAGATGCAGAGACACACAGGAGCAGGATTATCAAGAGATACAAGAATCTTATGGAAGAGATGAATGTGTTTATTATCTTTTTTTCACTTTTTCTTTTTTATTTTTTACAATAAACTGCATATATTTAGAGTGTACAATTTGGTATCCCAGTCTCCCTATTTGTTCCCCCCCAACCCTCCCTGCTTTTCCCACTTGGTGTCCATATGTTTGTTCTCTACATCTGGGTTTCTATTTCTGCCTTGCAAACTGGTTGATTTGTACCATTTTTCTATAGTCCACATATATGTGTTGATATACAATATTTGTTTTTCTCTTTCTGACTCACTTCACTCTGTATGACAATCTCTAGGCCCATCCATGTCTCTACAAATGTCCCAGTTTCATTGCTTTTTACAGCTGAGTAATATTCCATTGTATGTATGTACCATATCTTCTTTATCCGTTCATCTGTTGATGGACATTTAGGTTGCTTCCACGTCCTGGCTATTGTAAATAGCGCTGCAATGAACATGGGAGTGCATGTGTCTTTTTGAATTATGGTGTTCTTTAGGTATATGCCCAGTAGTGGGATTGCTGGGTCATCTGGTCGTTCTATTTTTAGTTTTGCAAGGAACCTCCATACTGTTCTCCATAGTGGCTGTATCAATTTATATTCCCATCAGCAATGCAAGAGCATTCCTTTTTCTACACGCCCTCTCCAGCATTTACTGTTTGTAGATTTTCTGATGCTGCCCATTCTAACCAGTGTGAGGTGATACCTCATTGTCATTTTGATATGCATTTCTCTAATAATTAGTGATGTTGAGCAGCTTTCCATGTGCCTCTTGGCCATCCATATGTCTTCTTTGGAAATATGCCTATTTAGGACTTCTGCCCATTTTTTTATTGGGTTGTTTATTTTTCTGATATTGAGCTGGATGAACTGTTTATATATTTTGGAGATTAATCCTTTGTCTGTTGATTCATTTGCAAATATTTTTTTTTTCCCATTCTGAGGGTTGTCTTTTCATCCTGCTTATAGTTTCCTTTGCTGTGCAGAAGCTTTGAAGTTTCATTAGGTCCCACTTATTTATTTTTGTTTTTATTTCCCACTTATTTTATTTATTTTGTTTTATTCTAGGGGTGGATCAAAAAAGATCTTGCTGTTATTTACTTCAAAGAGTGTTCTTCCTATGTTTTCCTCTAGGAGTTTTACAGTGTCTGGCCTTACATTTAGGTCTTTAATCCATTTTGAGTTTATTTTTGTGTATGGTGTTAGGAAGTGTTCTAATTTCATTCTTTTACATATAGCTGTCCAGTTTTCCCAGCACCACTTATTGAAGAGGCTGCCTTTTCTCCCTTGTATATCCTTGCCTCCTTTGCCATAGATTAGTTGACCATAGTTTATCTCTGCACTTTTCATCGTGTTCCATTGATCTATATTTCTGTTTTTGTGCCAGTACCATACTGTCTTGATCACTGTAGCCTTGTAGTATCACTTGAAGTCAGGAAGCCTGATTCCCCCAACTCTGTCTTTCCTTCTCAAGATTTCTTTGGCTATTTGGGGTCTTTTGCATTTCCATATAAATCTAAAATTTCTTGTCCTAGTTCTGTGAAAAATGCCATTGGTAATTTGATGGGGATTGCATTGAATCTGTAAATTGCTTTTGGTAGTATAATCATTATCACAACGTTAATTCTTCCAATCCAAGAACATGGTATGTCCCTCCATCTGTTTCTGTCTTCTTTGATTTCTTTCATTAGTGTCTTATAGTTTTCTGAGTACAGGTCTTTTACCTCCTTGATTAGGTTTATTCCTAGGTATTTTATTCTTTTTGTTGCAATGGTGAATGGGATTGTTTCCTTAATTTCTCTTTCAGATCTTTCATTGTTGGTGTATAGGAATGCAAGAGATTTGTGTGTGTTAATTTTGTATCCTGCAACTTTACCAAATTCATTGATTAGCTCGAGTAGTTTTCTGGTGGCATCTTTAGGATTTCCTATGTATAATATCATGTCATCTGCAAACAGTGACAGTTTTACGTCTTCTTTTCCAATTTGGATTCCATTTATTTCTTTTTCTTCTCTGATTGCTGTGGCAAGGACTTCCCAAACTATGTTGAATAGTAGTGGCAAGAGTGGACCTCCTTGTCTTGTTCCTGATCTTACAGGGAATGCTTGCAGTTTTTCACCATTGAGAATGATGTTTGCTGTGGGTTTGTCATATATGGCCTTTATTTTGTTGAGGTAGGTTCCCTCTATGTCTACATTCTGGAGAGTTTTTATCATAAATGGGTGTTGAATTTTGTCAAAAGCTTTTTCTGCATCTCTTGAGATGATCATGTGGTTTTTATCCTTCAGTTTGTTAATGTGGTGTATCACATTGATTGATTTGCATATATTGAAGAATCCTTACATTCCAGGGATAAACCCCACTTGATCATGGTGGATGATCCTTTGAATGTGTTGTTGGATTCTGTTGGCTAGTATTTTGTTGAGGATTTTTGCATCTAAATTCATCAGTGATATTGGTCTGTAATTTTCCTTTTTTGTAGCACCTTTGCCTGGTTTTGGTATCAGGGTGATGGTGGCTTCATAAAATGAGTTTGGGATTGTTCCTTCCTCTGCAATGTTTTGGAAGAGTTTGAGAAGGATGGGTGTTAGCTCTTCTCTAAATGTTTGATAAAATTCACCTGTGACGCCATCTGGCCCTGGACTTCTCTTTGTTGGGAGATTTTTAATCACAGTTTCAATTTCATTACTCATGATTGGCCTGTTCATATTTTCTATGTCTTCCTCATTCAGTCTTGGAAGGTTATACTTTTCTAAGAATCTGTCCATTTCATACAGGTTGTCCATTTTATTGGTATATAGTTGCTTGTAGTAGTCTCTTATGGTGCTTATTATTTCTGCAGGGTCCATTGTAACTTTTCCTGTTTCATTTCTAATTTTATTGATTTGAGTCTGCTCCCTCTTTTTCTTGATGAGTCTTGCTGGAGGTTTATTGATTTTATTTATCTTCTCAAAGAACCAGCTTTTAGTTTTATTGATTTTTGCTGTTGTTTTCTTTGTTTCTATGTCATTTATTTCTGCTCTGATCTTTATGATTTCTCTCCATCTACTAACTTTGGGTTTTGTTTGGTCTTCTAACTCTAGTTTTTTAGGTGTAAGGTTAGATTGCTTATTTGTGATTTTCCTTGTTTCTTGAGGTAGGATTGTATCGCTATAAACTTCCCTCTTATAACTGCCTTTGCTGCATCCCATAGGTTTTGGATCATTGTGTTTTCATTGCCATTTGTCCTAGGTATTTTTTGATTTCCTCTTTGATTTCTTCAGTGATCTCTTGGTTATTTAGTAGCATATTATTTAGGCTCCATGTCTTTGTGTTTTTTACAGTTCTTTCTTTTTTTTTTTTTTTCCTGTAATTGAGTTCTAAATCATAGCATTGTGGTCAGAAAAGATGCTTGATACAATTTTAATTTTTTGAATTTACCAAGGCTTGATTTATGACCCAAAATGTGATCTATCCTGGAGAATGTCCCATGTGCACTTGAGAAGAATGTTTAATCTGCTGTTTTGGTATGTAATGAACTATATATATCTATTAAATCCAGCTGATTTATTGTGTCATTTAACGCTTGTGTTTCCTTATTAATTTTCTGTCTGAATGATATGTCCATTGGTGTAAGTGGGGTGTTAAAGTCCCACATTATTATTGTGTTACTGTCAATTTCCTCTTTCATAGTTGTTAGCATTTGCCTTATGTATTGAAGTGCTCCTATATTGGGTGCATATATATTTATAATTGTTATCTCCTCCTCTTGGATTGATCCCTCAATCTTTATGTCACATCCTTTCTTGTCTCTTGTAATATTTTTTATTTTAAAGTCTATTTTATCTGATATGAGTATCACTACCCCAGCTTTCTTTTGATTTCCATTTGCATGGAATATCTTTTTCCGTCCCCTCACTTTCAGTCTGTATGTGTCCCTAGGTCTGAAGTGGGTCTCTTGTAGACAGCATATATATGGGTCTTGCTTTTGTATCCATTCAGCCTGTCTGTGTCTTTTGGTTGGTGCATTTAGTCCATTTACATTCAAGGTAATTATCAATATGTATGTTCCTATTACCATTTTCTTAATTGTTTTGGGTTTGTTTTTGTAGGTCCTTTTTTTCTCTTATGTTTCCTACTTAGAGAAGTTCCTTTAGCATTTGTTTTAGGGCTGGTTTGGTGGTGCTGAATTCTCTTAGCTCTTGCTTGTGTGTAAAGCTTTTGATTTCTCCCTTGAATCTGAATGAGATCTTGCTGTGTAGAGTATTCTTGGTTGTAGGTTCTTCTTGGTCATCACTTTAAATATATTGTGCCACTGCCTTCTGGCTTGTAGAGTTTCTGCTGAGAAATCAGCTGTTAACCTGGTGGGAGTTCCCTTGTATGTTATTTGTCATTTTTCCCTTGTTGTTTTTAATAACTTTTCTCTGTCTCTAATTTTTGTCAATTTGACTACTATATGTCTTGCCATGTTTCTCCTTGGGTTTATCATGCCTGGGACTCTCTGAGCTTCCTGGACTTGTGTAGATATTTCCTTTCCCATGTGAGGGAAGTTTTCAACTAGAACCTCTTCCAGTATTTTCTCAGGTCCTTTCTCTCTCTCTTCTCCTTCTGGGACCCCTATAATGTGAATGTTGGTGTGTTTAACATTGTCCCAGAGGTCTCTTAGGCTGTCTTCAGTTCTTTTCATTCTTTTTTTCTTTATTCTTTTCTGCATCAGTGATTATCACCATTCTCTCTTCCAGGTCACTTATTCATCCTTCTGTCTCAGTTAATCTGCTATTGGTTCCTTCCAGTATATTTTTAATTTCAGTTATTGTGTTGTATATATCTGTTTGTGTGTTCTTTAATTCTTCTAGGTCTTTGGTAAACTTTTCTTACTTTTCGATCTTTGCATCCAATCTTTTTTCAAAGTCCTGGATCATCTTCACCAACATTATTCTGAATTCTTTTTCTGGAAGAGTCCCTATCTCCTCTTCATTTAGTCATTTTTCTGGTGTTTTATCTTGTCCCTTCATCTGGTACAAAGTCTTTTGCCTTTTCATTTTCTCTGTCTTTCTGTGGCTGTGATTTTCAGTTCTGCAAGATGAAATACTGCTGATACTGCTTGATTCTGCTTTCTGCCCTCTTGTGGAGGAAGCTATCTAGGAGGCTTGTGGGTACTTCCTCATGGGAGGGTTGGGCTGGGTGGGTGGAGCTCAGTTAAACTTTAATCTGATTTGGTGGGTGGAGCTCAGTGACTCTTTAATCTGCTTGTCTGCTAATGGGTGGGACTGTGTTCCCACCCTGGTGGTCCTTTGGCCTAAGGTGACCCAGCCCTGGAGCTTTCAGGCTCTTTGGTGGAGCTAATGGTTGACTTTGGAAGGGCTCACACCAATGAGCACTTCTCAGAACCCCTGCTGCCAGTACTCCTGTATCCTTGGTGAGCCACAGCTGCCCCCCACCTCTGCAGGCAACCCTCCAACACCAGCAGGTAGGTCTGGTTCAGTCTCCAGTGGGGTCACTACTCCTTCCCCCTGGGTCCTGTTGAGCACACTTTTTTGTGTGCCTTCCAAGAATGGAGTCTCCATTTCCCCCAGTCCTGTGGATGTCCTGCAGTCAAATCCCACTGGCTTTCAAAGTCTGATTCTCTGGGGATTCCTCCTCCAGTTGCTGGACTACCAGGTTAGGAAGCCTGATGTGGGGCTCAGAACCCTCAGGACTTCTGCAGTGTAACTGTTCTCCAGCTTGTGAGTCACCCACCCAGCATTTATGGGATTTGATTTTAATGCGATTGCACCCCTCCTACCATCTCATTGCGGCTTCTCCTTTGTCTCTGGATGTGGGGTGTTTTTTTTTTGGTGAGTTCCAGTGTCTTTCTGTTGATGGTTGTTCAGCAGTTAGTTGTAATTCCGGTGCTCTTGCAAGAGGGAGTGAGCACACATCCTCCTACTCCGCCATCTTGATTATTCCTCTCGAATGTGTTTATTATCTTGATTGTGGTGATGGTTTCCTGGGTGAATACATATGTCAGAATTTATTAAATTGCACATGATAAATATTTAAAGTTTATTATTTGCTAATTATATATATATGATTTAAAAAATCAAATTGGAATCCTTCATATATCTTACCTTGTCCTTTATACAGTCCTTTTCACAGTTTTTTTTTTCAGAAAGCCTCTTTTTATCAAAGTTACATTAAACAATTGCTATTTTATAATTTCATAAGACAATAGCATAATAATCACTATCATTTCATGAAGAATAAATGAGAGTATAAAAGGGAAGGATAAAGAAGGAAAAGAAGTTATTAAAACTGGGATTTGAATGAAGACAGAAGAACTAAAAATGCATTTTGTTATTTGAAGAATTATGCCTTTTGATTTTGCCTTTGAATATGCATTAATCTTAGAGGAAAGATGGAATAATACATGGGAAATAAGGAAACTGGATTCCTAGCCTGAAGCTGAAAAATTAATTGTTCACCACTAGGCCCATTAATTTAATCCTCTCTATAAAATGAGATTAAATCTGATGCTCTTAAAGGTTTTCGTTTGGTTGGTTGGTTGATTTACTCCAAGACTATGTGACTTGTTACCTTGAATAGAATTTGTAAAGACCAGGAATTTAAAAATAATTCCATGGGCCTGCAAACATATACACTTTATTTATGTCCAAACAATTAATTTGCATAACTCTTTATACACACCATGTTGGACAGAACAATTTGCTGGCTCATTACAACAAATAATAGTTTAAAATATCCTACAAAAAATAAAATGTATATTCTAAAAGAATGATAAATTTCAACTGCTCTAAACTGTGAATAGAGAATCTTTTATTGTGCATAATACTCAATTTATCAACTCAATTTGGTTATATTAAATACATATTCACATGTATGAAAGGAAAATAATCCATTTTAACTTGTAACAACTATTATAAAAAATGAAAGATGCATTGTAGTATCTTGAAGTTGATTACTATTTACACTTATAATTTTCATAATATTACCATGAAATGAGATGAAATGAAATATGAATTTTGTATACTGAAAAGAACACATGGAAAACCAATATGTGTCTGTTTCTTTCACTCAGAATATATTGTGAACAAAGAACAGTGTTGTAAAGTCATGTGTGAAAAGAAATGGGAATCAAAATGACAGAAATGTCTCTAAAGCTTATCTCCTAATTTATGGAATCACTATTAGAATGATTGCTAGGGGAAACACAGATTTTAACCACCCACCCTGGCCTAGCAGACAATAACAATTTGCATGAGTTATTTTACAGCAGGGAACTAATAAGCCACCACCAACCAGAAGAATACGGAAAAGGTCAGAAGGAAATGCCAGTCTACATGTCCTACCCACCTCCCAGAATTCTCCTTGCTGGAGTCCATCTTGGCTGAGAGATGCACAGCCACCAGAAAGGACCCTAAGACAGAGTGATTGGCCAGAGATTACCTGGAAACCCACCCCATCAACCATAAAACCTGAGACTGAGCCATGTGGCAGAGCAGTCCCCGTGGGCTCCCTTACCCTCCTGCTCTCCACCTGGGCACTGCTTCTCAGTAAAGTTTGTTGCTTGGTTAACATGTGTTGATAAATCTGAGTGTTAGACAAGGCCCCCTTCTTGGGCCCTGGAAGGGGTCTCCCTACCTGCAACATGATGACCTTTAACAATTATTTTGTTGAATCATTCTGAAATATCTAAGTTTAATTTAGGAAATAATTCATTAACATTATTATTATTATTATTATTATTATTATTATTATTATTATTTTGGCTGCACCACACAGCTTGAGGGATCTTAGTTCCATGACCAGGGATCAAATCCAAGCCCCAGCAGTGAAAGTGCCAAGTCCTAACCTCCTCATGGTTTCCCAATTACCATTATTTTTAAAAAGAAAAAAAAATATTCTTCAAAATGAGACTGCATTAAGCAGCTATAAAGTAATCATTGCATGCAGGCTGTGCACAGCTTGCACTTTGGCAAATTTGTAAGTATTAAATACTAGTCTGTGCAACTACTTCCAAAAATCAATGTGAAGGGGGTCAAAGAAGAGCACAGCAATACTTGTGCATGGATGGACAATTATAAGCTAAGGAAATGTTTAAATGTTCCATTCTCCTTAGGAAAATCTTTGCCTCAGAATTCTCACTATGTTTAAAGAAAATGACTTCCTTTGAAAGAGAACACTTTTAAAGACTTTCAAGACTGTGAATTGGCTTCAGAAGAAACCACCTTCATTCTTTGGCTATTTACATAACACTTACTACACAATAGGAAAATAAATGTGGGAAACCATGAGGAGGGAAAGGAAGTGAAAGATAAGGAAGACACAATACAGAGAAACAAAATGGCATTGTATAATCAAAAAAAGAAGAACTCAGGCTTGTAAAGAAGGATTATCTCTTGCTTCAAATATTTTTGAAATGTAAATGATTCAATAATGAATATTTTATTTTATAATCTCCAATTCTTAGTTGTACCACAGATAATTATGCATTTCTTAGATAAACTGGTCCCTAAGGTCTTTATATCAATGAACAAAATGATGAGAATTCATTAATTAAATAATTTATATAAACTTTATCAAATCTAGTTAGAACAATATTTTCCAAGCATTAGCTCAATTAATCAATTAACTTATAAATGCCTTGACATAAATTGTTACCATTCTGCTGTCAATAATTTTAGTCATTTTAGAGTATCTCAGATGAATTACCAAAAGTAGGAGAAGGCTGGAATAGAAACTCAAATTAGTCAATTCTATTTTATTTAGCAGCTCTCGTCAAAATGGTTTAGAAGATGAAGAAAGATTATGGATTAAACTGTGTTTTCTTAAATTCTTCTGAGTTTTTAGAATCAATGCTGCCTTTTTTGTCCATAAGTAGAGATAATTTATAGTTTCTGTGGTCTCAATAGTAGTTTTCAATGTGCATATGTTATTCTACTCATATACTGGATCAGAACAAAATTACATAGTACAATTGTATTCATAATAATTGTGGAAGAGATTAACACTTATAACATCTGCAACCATTTGTTGAGTTTTCAGAATTATGTTTTATAATATCCATCAGTCTAGATGAGAACCAAAAGGAAAAATAACATTGACATTTTTTTCATCACCATTAAGAGTTCCTGGTGCTTTTTACAATCATTCCACTTATCACCATGCACAACCTACCCCAAAGCATTTTTGGATAACTTAACTTTTATGACACCATGACCTCTTATAGTCTTCTTCCCAATACCCAATGAAGTATCTCAGCACAGCGTCTCCTGTTAACAAATTCCAGAGAATGTCTGTCATAGATATTAGTCAGCAAAAAGTTTATTGAGCACCTGCTCACTTTGTAAAACTGGTTGTCCCAGTATTTAAGGAAAGAGCTAGAATTAGATGAAAGAAAATAGTACAGAATTTAAAAAAAAAAAAAAGAATCTTTTTATTGAATGCTTATATTTTCTTTTCCTTTTCTAGAGCATCATAGTAGTTTATTCACAAGAAAGGCAATTTTCCCTCATTGAACCTGAACCAGTCATTTCAAGTTTTTCATATCCTGGTTTTCTATTTCTCCTGTGAAATATTTGCTAGAGACTTTGAAGTAGATCTCAGTCATGGTTGATACCACTACAATAAATGATTTGAGCATTCAAAATGTGGAATGACAAGACACAAGATGTAAGTAACTGTACCTCAAAATGAATGATACTGTGAACTTTGGTGGTTAGAGACTCAAACTGTGACACCTCTCAAACGTGGAAACCCCAATTCAGGTAGACATATTATATTCAACAGTTACTCTTATTGATCTTGGGTGGCCTCAGCCCACAGCAGCTTGAAGCAGGGCTTTGGTTCCTGACCAGTGATTGAGGTCAGGTTGTGGCTGTGAGAACACCAAATCCTAGTCACTAGACCAATGGTCAGTGACAAGGCCTTGGCTCTATGGCTTTGCAGAAAAGAATTCCCACAACAACGGAAAGTAGTGAAACAAGTAAAATATTTATTAGGAAAAGAAAAGTATGTGTGGATAGACACAGAGGTGGGCTCAGAGAGAGAGTTGCACCCTTGTGGCAGTTTGAATCAGTTTTATGGGGCATTTCTTCTCTGTTGCTTTTGACTAATCATTTCGGTTTGCCTAGTTCAGAGTCCATATTTGGTGTATCTCAGGACTTTCCGGTGTGTGTGTGCATGCATCTCTTAGCAAAGATGGATTCTACTGAAGAGGCCTATGGGTAGGTTTGACCACTTAGCATCACTCCCCTTTTGACCTCTAAGGAGCTTTTCTCCACATGTGTAGTTAGGGGAGGTTTCCTGACTTAGAGAATGAGGAACATGTGGTTTCTTATCTTCTATCTGGGCAGGACCCAGCCTCCTTTCCCAATTATCTTTGTTATTCCTGTCTCAGAGTCTTGGTCCACAGGGAACAAATTCTGACTCTTTGCCCTGGGGGCCCATCTGTCTCCTGCCTCACTATGACACAGACACACTGTAAGACTTTTTACAAAACTAATACTTCACAAGTCTTTATTGTAACTGTACAAAAAAAGAAATAGTATTATCATATATATGTTCATTGTTGATAAATATATATATGTTTGTTGATAAAAAATTAAATATACATTCATTTTATGATGAGAAAACAAAAAGAAAATAATTAAGTTACATATTTGAAGCAGTTACTTCTTTTTCTTAGCATTGCCTCAGATTGTCTGAATGGATTATTTGAGGGCCTTTTAAATAAAAAACACAATGTGAGAGTTGCTGCTTTTATTATTTAAAATAATGGTATTTTATGTTCTTGGATATATTTCCCAAAGAATAAAAGCAATCTAGAAAGAGCTAAAATAAACATAATGCATGGCAAAATGCTTTAAGAGGAAGCTACTAGAGACAAGCTTCTATTCTCAAACTATCATATAAGTAACCAAAGTGCACTTCCTGTTGAGAAGAACAGTTTAGGGCTTTGCTAAGAGGTTGTGGATTAACAAGACTTGGTCTGCTGACCTACCACTAGGAGTTGAGCACTCCTGATAATAAGCCATTTGTCTTTCAGAATCCAAACAGCAATAATTCTTTGCCTATATGAGAATGTGTAAAGCATATTAAGAATCACAGACTTAATTGTGTAGTTAGAGATGCCGTAACAAAGTACCACAAACTAAGTGGCTTAAAACAGCAGAAATTTATTTTCTCACAATTATGAAGACTTGAAGTTCCAGATAATGATGTTGGCAGGGCCATCCTTCCTCTGAAGATGATATGGGAGAATCTGTCCTAGGCCTCTCTCCTAGCTTTTGGTACTTCCTTGTTTTGTGGCAGCATAATTCCAAGTCTTCACAGGGTGTTCTTCCTGTGTGCATGTGTATGTCCAGATTCCCTCTTTTTATAAGAACTCCAGATATATTGCAGCCTTCTTTTCTCAAGTATGACCTCATCTTAACTAACTGCATATGCAATGACCCCACTTCCAAACAAGATCACATTCTGAGGTATCAGGAGGTAGGACTTCAACCTATGAAATTTTAGGGAACAAAATTCAACCCACAATGAAATTTAAATAAATGTCTTCCTATAAGAAAAAAAGCAGTGTATTCTCACACCAGACTTTGGAATAGTACCTGTAATTCTCATATTATTTATGCATAAATCACATTGTGATAAAGTCTATGCAGTGGTAAGCAAAATGAAGCCCATTTGTTTGGCTCTAATAAAGTTCCATTTTAGGGGAAAACAGTCATGACTTGTAGATAAGCAGCAAAAATAATTTCAAAAGCTACTTTTATAAGATTTTTAAGATTTCAAATCCAGTGCTTTATCTATTAAAAAAATTACCTTGAAATGTACTGTTGCTGAAGATTGATGGAATATATGTTTACTAGAAGACTTCTTTGATTTTTTTGAAGGCACAAAGAGACACAATTTGAAATTTGCTGAAAGCTAATTCTTTTAGTAAAAAATGATCTAATTACCTCATTTTCACTTTACCTGATGATTTTCTAACTGACAAATCTCTGTGAAACCACTTCTATTAGGAGGAGGGAAAAAAATAACATTTTTCTTTTATAAAAATTTTAGTAAACAATTGTGGCAAGGCTTTGAAGTTTACACTTGTGATGCATATTTTATACCCAGTCTACATCAAAAGGAAAATAAAAGACTACTGATGTTCAGTGTTATTGTACCTGTATATTTCTTCCTATGTCTTTAGTTTCAAAAGTCTTACAGAGCAAAGTTACCAGTTCTGCAGATTAGAAGGATCAGACCTTTAAAAATATGTATGATCAGATTTCCAGTAAACTTAAGCTGTCATAGACTCTCAGTTTATTTAATAAATTTGTGGATTGCCAACAGCATGAAACACATTATAGCAAACACTATGGAAAATGAAAAGGGAAGTAAGGTAAGTCACTTGACCTTAAAGACTATAGTCTGTTGACACAAACTGAAACAATTAACCAAAACAGCTTGGGTGGCCTCAGCCCACAGCAGCTTGAAGCAGGGTTTCAGTTCCCAGCCAGTGATTGAGGTTGGGTCGCAACTGTGAGAGAACTGAATCCTAGCCACTAGACCAGTAGTCAGTGAAAAGGCCCTGGCCCTACAGCTTTGCAGAAAAGAATTCCCACAAAGATGAAAAGTAGTGAAATGAGTAAAGTATTTATCAGAAAAAAAAAGAGTATAGTACATGTGGATGGACATATGGGCAGACTCAGAGAGAGCTGCACCCTCGTGGCAGTTTAAATCACTTATATGCAACATTTCTTCTGTGCTTTCTTTGACCAGTCATTTTGATTTGCTTGGTTCAGAATCCATATTTGGTGTATCTCAGGATTTTCCTGTGTGTGCATGTGCATCTCTTAGCCAAGATGGATTCGACCAAAGAGGCCTATGGGTAGGTTTGGCCCCTTGGCATCACTCCCCTTTTGACCTCCAAGGACCTTTCTGTGCATGTGTAGCCAGGAGATGTCTCCTGGCTTCAAGAATGAGGAATATGTGGTCTCTTACTTTCTATCTGGGCAGGGCCCAGCCTCCTCTCTCAATTGTCCTGTTATTCCTGGCTTGGAGTATTGGTCCACAGGGAACAAACTCTGACTATTTGCCCTAAGGGCCCGCTATCTCCTGCCTCATAAAGACAGGTGACATCACTATAGAATTAATTTTAAACTATAATAGTTACAACAATAGTTATAATAATATGATACTTAGCAATGATATAGTACTTCTCATATGCCAGGTTCTTTTCTAAATGCTTTATGTACATAAACAATATTATGGTTAGATAATCTTATTATCCCTGTTGAACAGATTAAAAAAAGAAACTAAGGCAAAAAATGATTGTACAAATTGGTTTTTGAGGCTGCACAGTTAACAAAAGTTGCAAAAAGGATTCAAACCCAGCCAGTTTGTCTCTAGAATTTTGGGGCAGCCATCACCCTATACTGCCTGTCTCCTCTTAGAATCCCTGGCATTACATGGCAAATTATGGTATTTTTAGTCTACACACTAACACAAGTCAAAAATACAATAAAAATAACCAAAAAGATAAGAATGAGGAAACAATCCTGTCATCAAATCAAACATTATGAAAAATGTCTTTAAAACTTTATAAACTTTGGATGAGACTAGGAGAATGTTGGGGTTAAATATCAGATACTATACATATGGAATAGGGGAGCATTTGCTAGTCTTCCTCCCAACAAATATCTCCCCAGACCTCACTTAAGGGACAGATTTCATCAAATGTAAGTGAAAAGGACAAGGAATGTATTTTTTGTTTTGTTTTGTTTTAACTTGGAATAATGAGTCTAAGGAAAAGTGTAGATCCCATTGAAGAAGCAAAATACATCCTTGAAAAGACCAATTGCAGCTTCAGAATAGCAGAAGTACAGGGTTAAAGGAGAAATGTCACACATGCTGTCTCTACTTCCCACAATCCATCCTCCCAATCTAGAGAAAAACTACCTGAAAAAGCTTGGGTAAAGGGACAAGAGAAGGAGAGATCACCTAGCCAGCTGCTATTTAAAGTCAACAGTGAACAGAAGCACCACAAAAAGAATCTGGCAAATGGGGATTCACTCACTAATTTTTTTTTTCCTAAAGTAGGAAATGCCAATAATTATGGAATATTTGTTTAGAAATTATTTTACTCCAGATATACAAATTAAACTTGTTGATTGCCCTGGCTTACTTCCACATTGCAATTCAGAAATGAGTAATAAACAGAAAAGGATCAGTATGGGGGCTATGCTGATAGATGTTTTTTTAATCAGGAAAATAATATAATAAACAAGAAAATGACCCCCAACACCATCATCAACTCTAGCAAATCCTTCTGAGAAACAGAGAGAACACTCCATATTTTGAGCTTTTCAAATAGTATTACTACTCCCAAAAGACCACACTACTGAAACCCAAAGGAAGAAGCAGTCTTTTCCAGAGGGTCAATTATAAAGAGATCCTTTCAACCAATATAATTCTTAAGAATATGGCTTGAATGAATCACAACCTCAACTGCCTGACTTTTCAGGATGAATGCTGGCATCCATGTTTATTTCTGGCAAGGTTAGAAGCCTCAGATTTACTGGACATTCATTTTCACTAGAACTTTCATTATTAATCAGGTGTCTTTATCCTTTTATCTGACCTATTTCCCCAACCCTTCCTTCCTTTTACCATGCCTTTAAGTACTGTATATCAGAGCTAGCAAATCTTCTCTATCAATAATCATTTATTTGGATATTTCCCAATCCTTCTTATCTAGGCTAAAATGGCTTTCCCCAAGGACACCACATCCTTTTCTCAAGGGGAGGCTATTTATCTTTCATTTCCCAAGTATATAAGGCTCTTTTCATCCCTCTGTTTTCCTTCTTTCTGCCCCTTAGTCATCAGGAAGGGGGCAGGAAAAAAGTAAACATTTCTTAAAATGCAGTGATGAATGCAAGGCAAATGAAAATCAATAAAATTAAATAATTAAAAGGAATAAATTAATTTGATAAAGTGGTGATTTGACTTGGTGATTTGAGAACCCACCTGCTTCCCAATTTGACTTACTTCAAGAGCTGATGCTGAACCTTCTCTTTTGTTATTCCTTCTCTTCCCAGATAAGCTCATTTATTCCCATGAATTTAAATACCATGCTAATTACTCAAATATCCATGTCTTAAACCCAAATCATTCCCCTATAAACTAAACTCATGTAACCCAACTGCCTACTTTTTTTTTAAGAATTTTATTTTATTTATTACTATTTTTGGCTGTGTTGGATCTTCGTTGCTGCACGCAGGCTTTCTCTAGTTGCAGTGTGTGGGGAATACTCTTCATTGCAGTGTGAAGGCTTCCCATTGTGGTGGCTTCTCTTGTTGCAGAGCACAGGCTCTAGGTGTGTGGGCTTCAATAGTTGTGGCTCCTGGGCTCTAGAGTGCAGACTTATTAGTTGTGGTGCACAGGCTTAGTTGCTCCGCAGCATGTGGTATCTTCCCAGACCAGGGCTCAAACCCATGTCCCCCACACTGGCAGGTGGATTCTTAACCACTGCGCCACTGGGGAAGTCCCCCAACTGTCTACTTAATATTTCCAACTACTTAATATTTTTGACATATGCCTTATACACCTGTGTCCAAATCAAAACTCTTTTTTTCTCCTTACCCACTACTCAAACCAAACAAAACCCTTCTCCTAGATGTCTCTTGTTAAAAAATAGTATTACTATTAACCTGGTTACACCAACCCAAATCAAGGTTCATCTGTGATTCCTCTCATTCTTTCATCCAGTTACATTGAATACATCCAATCCATTGTTCCATGGGTTCTATCTCCAACACACCTATTTCAACACAGGTTCCCTTCCATAGCCCAAGTATAAATCACTCTCATCTTCCACTTGGATTGCTGCACTACTGTATTAGTCCCCTAATTAGTCTTTCTACACCTATGTACTTTCTCCAATTTACCCAACAGCAGTCTGTGTCGCACATGTGCCAATAAGATTGCTGCTTCCCTTCTTAAAAGTCTCTAAAAAATTCCCATTGAAATTAAAATTAAATCCATTCTCTGTGTTGACCAGAAAGTGCCCTAAATCAGGGGTCAGCAAGCCATTTCCTGTAAAGGACCAAATAGTAAAACATTTAGTGTTTGCAATCCCTAGTGTCATACCACTGTAGCACAAAAGCAACCATAGGCAATATATAAACAAATGAACATGGCTGTGTTTAGACACAATTTTAATTATGACACTGAAATTTGAATTTTGTATAATTTTACATCATATTTTTCTTAATTTGATTTTTCCCCAGCAATTTAAAAATATAGAAAACATTCTTAACTTGGCCAAAATCAGATGGCAGGCTAGATTTGGCCTGTGGGCTATAATTTGTCAACCCAACCTAAACAATTATCCCAGACTACCTTTCTGACATCTCCTTATACCTTTTTATGTTGCATCAGCGTGCCCAGCCATATCAGCCTTTCTTCTGTTTTAGAACACTTCAGTCTTCTCTTGACCCAGACCTTGTGCATTCATTCTTATCTTGATTTAGCTTATGACTCCCCTTGTGGTGTGAATGACTTGTTATTTATTCTTTATCCCTCCACACAAAAAACAACTTCTTCATAAATTTTTTACTTTTCCTTTCTAAAGTAGCATTTTTACCCCATCCTCATATTCTTTTATCTTATATTACGCAAAGAAATTTCCTTCAGAGTGCCAAATATATAGTAGTTAGGATAACTAAAATAAAATAATGTTTCTATATTCACATATAAAACAATAGGAACACAGACTCTTTGAAAGAAAGTGGCACTTCTTGTTAAATATAAATACTGTAGAATAATCACCCTTAACACGTTGTCAAGGTTAATAAATTTCTAAGAAAAGAAAGGAATGTATAAGTATCCAGATAAAGGGAAAAGTCACATAGAAAAGAGAAAGTGACAGTTCCAAGTTGATCTCTTAATTCATTGTAACTTTCAGTATTAGAAAAAAGTGCAGCAATGCTAAATTCTGGGAGAAAGAAAACAAATCAAGTAATTATTCAAGAGTATAGGAGACTATAGGACAGGAATGACAGCATGAGGAGCCCCATAGACCCAATCCCCAGCAAAATAGTAACTGGTAAAATTTTTTTTGAAAAATAAAATCTCTGGAAATTTTTCTTAAGGCAAACAGTTAATGAATAAACACTTATTCAAGAAAATCTAAATCTCAGTGAGAACAGTAAGAGTATAGAGCAATTGAGCAATAACTCGCTTTCTCCCCAGGCCCCATTCTCATCAGCCATCTCCATGGTGCAAATGTTAAATTTTAGACTAATGCAACTGAGTAGTTAGGGAGTCCCTTCTGCCACCCAGCACCACTTGAAGAGGAAGACTCTATTCCAGGCACAACAGGTCAAATACTAAGGTTCCAAATATCCTCCATTCAGTTTGCTCATTGGATAGAAGTTCAACTCACAGAAAGGAAAGCAAAAAAAAAAAAAAAAAAAAAAATCGGAAGGTACCACCCCACTCAATACCCAGCTCACAAAGCAGGAGAGTCACTTCAAGTGGGACAAAATATAACTCATTCTTTAAATTTACATTGACATAAAATTTAAAATAAAAGATCTGGTTATCCATTTAAACCCTTAATTATATTTCCAAAGACATGTAATGGAGAAAATTTGATTTTACTCCAAGTGTTATAAGAGGAAAATCATTTCAATTGAAACAAACATGCATTCTTAATTATCTCATTGTGCATTGTAGATATATCCAATATTCAAATGTGCTTTTTTTTATTAAATCCATTGTTATGGATAAAATAAGTGTCAACTATGAGATCAGGAGATTCTCAAGACTAGATATCCTTGAGTTCAAAAGACATAGATTTACAAATATAGCAGAGGCTCTCACCTAAAGGGTTCGTTACCAGGAGTTGGGGGGGCTGGGATGGGGAGCACCTATAGCCAAGTGATTATTTTCAAAGGGAAGTGTATGTCTGCTTTTTACTACCTCCCTTCTAGTGTATTGGTGTACTAATTTGCTTATATTTTTAAGAATTTTTGTGTCTTGATATTAGCCTAGGATTTTTTTCTATAATGTTTTTTTCAGATTTGGTGTCAGCTTTATGTTAACTTCCTAAGGCACATTGGAAAATGTTCATTCCTCCTCTATTTTCTTAAAGAGTCTGTATAAATTTGGCATTGTTTCTTCCTTAAGTGTTTGGATGGAATTCACCTGTGAAACCATCTGGACCTGGAATTGTGCTTGGAGATTTTTTTTTAAACAAATTCAAATACTTTGACAGATATAGGACAATTTTAATTTTTTTTCATGTGTGCCCATTTGGGTAAGCTGGGTATTTTAAGGAATTTGTCCATTTCATGTAAGTTATAGATTTATTGTCATAATGTCTAAATATTACTTATTATTATTTTGCAGTCTGTAGAATCTGTGGTGATAGCTGCTCTGCCATTTCAAATATTGGTAATTAGTTTTCTCTCTCTCTCTTTCTCTCTCCCACTGTCTCCCCTGCTCCCTTTCCCTATCTCTCTTCATCTCCACTCAGTTTGGAATATCCTATTAAAAAATGTCATTTCTTGTAAGGTTTCAGCCTATTTTCCAGCATCATAAATATTTAATTGTGTCTCGGATTTCTCTGCGGTGTTACTCATCCTTTATTCTTATATTTAGACTTTAATTTCTGAAGTGATTAGTCTCATCCAGCAGTTTTCTTAAAAATATTGAGGATCCCTGAAAGCTTTTGTTTATTTGAGTTATATTTATTGATACCATAGTATTAAAAATTAAACTGAAGAATTATTAAAGCACAAAAAAATACTGGGACACATCCATTAGACATCTGAGTGACTGTGTCATCAAAGGGTAACATGACCTGTTGAGAACTACATAGTAACTTTTGATTGGATAAAAGTGAAAAAGACAAGTAACATCTTAGTACTATTGTAACCACCTAAATATGTCTCAGGAATAAATAAGAGTTCCCAGATCATACTTTAAGAATCACAAGCCTAGGCCAGAAGGGCTCTTCTGAAGTAGTTTCATGTGAGAAATAGATTTTGTTAAATTTTAACCAAATGGACATCCCATCTTTGGTCTGCACATTCTTTGTAAGTATAAAATATATAACTTCTAGTGGTTATCATCTAGAGATATGCTAATCATTTGGCAATATCTTCTGCATTATTTATTTTTTATCATTTTTACCGTTGTGTATGTCTTGTCTCTTCAAATATAATTTATTGATTATACAGCAGCATCTCATATCTCTTTAAAAAAAAGCTCCCTAGTTCATATGTACTGGAAAATTTAACAATTTATGGACTGATTAATATCCTGGGCCATATTCCCTGGGGACATCTAACAATCACTGTAGAAGTGTACATTAGCTTTTTCCATAAAGATTCATGAATTCTATAAAATTTTCTGAAAAGAAGCCATGAATTATAAAACTATGCTTTATAATATTTTTTCCTTATTCTTCTTACCAATATTACTTTAATAAAATCATTGGCAGTCCTTATAATTTTATGAAACACAAACTTCATGCCATATATGTTTTGCCAATTTTTGAAGAAAATTGGTTATACGATTTTCTGCTTAATAATACCAATACCTTTAGTTAGACTATAAAAATAAATTTTTTTCTATAATGAGAACACCCAATACCCAGAATTTTATTTCTAATATCATTTCTTCAGTAAAAGGAATTGTGGTTCCTCAGAGGAATTGCTGATTCTAGGACTTGAGCTTGGAATATCCAAGATGAGGCTGGAGCATAGTGCAGCAATAGAAAGTAAGGACATGCTCAAACACACACTCACACATACACAAATGGTAGTTTTTCAGTAGGACACACTAGAAGGAGCTCCCTTTGGCCAAAGTTGGAAAAATTTAAGCAACAAAATAAAGTAGTATTAAATTATAACCCAAGATATAAAATTAGTATCAATGAATCTATAAATGACTGAATAAAGATGTAAATTAAAGAGAATAGACAAATCTCCCATAAAGAAGAATTCCAAATAATTTAGGTATCTCCTTGCCCATCAAAAGTGTGAAACATAAGTCTCTTCCCCTTAGGTGTGAACTTCACATAGGGATTTCCTTCTAAAAATCATAGTATAGAAAAGGGGAAAGAGAGTAACTTCAGAGTAAGAGGAAGCTATAAAATACAACCTCAGCCAGTTTATCAGATTTAACATCAACTGTGATGTCATTGTGATACCATGTACCTCTGATATGATGTAAGAAGAATGGTACTTTGTCTCTGTACTTTTCCTCCTCAAAATCCCTAAACCCTGTGGAACCATGAGAAAAACATCACACAAATACAAATTAAAAGACAGACTATGAAATACATGACCAATACTCTTCAAAACTGTCAGATCATCAAAAACAAAGATAGTCCAAGAAAGTATCACAGTCTATAGAAATCTAAGGAGAAATAATGACTATGTATAATATGTGTTCTGCATGAGATCCTAGAACAGAAAAAGAAAGCACAATGGGGGAAAAAAAAACTAAGAAAATCTGAATAAGGTATGGTCTTTAGCTAATAATAATGTATCAATATTAGCTTATTAGTTGTGAGAAATGTACACTATGTAAGATGTTAACAGTAGTGAAACTGTGGATGGGGTATATTGGAACTCTACCATATTTATTTTAAAGCTCATTATTGCAATATAGTTGCTTTACACTGTTGTGCCAATTCTTGAGGTGCACCAAAGTGAATCAGCTGTATTTATACATATATCCCCATATCCCTACCCTCCAGCAACTCCCTCCCACCCTCCCTATCCTGGCCCTCTAAGTCATCTCCCATCATCAAGTTTATCTCCTTATGATATGCAGGAACTTCCCGTGAGCTATCTATTTTACATTTGGTAGTGTATATAAGTCAAGGCTACTCTCTCACTTTGTCCCAGCTTCCCCTTTGTAACCCCCCACCCTTGGTCCTCAAGTCCTTGGAACTCTACCATTTTAACAACTTTTCTGTAAACCTAAAGCTATCCTAAAATATTCTACCTCATTTCAGGTTGCTTATATACTTTATTTTCAACTGATTAGATATGTTTTTCTCCAAGGTTATTTATAAAATTAAATCCTATGCAAAACACCCTGTATCAACTGTAAATATATATATGATAGTATAGTAAAATGTTAATAGTATGCTAGTATGCTATTTGTGTACTATTTATATACTATGTGAACTACTTTTACTATTGTATACTACTCTGTATTTTTAAATGTACCTGTAATTAATGTGTATGAGTTTCTTTCATAAAACTTTATTTTAAAGGAAAAAAAAAACACCTTAAACCCTTTAAAAGACATTGAATATATAATGCAAGGAACATTCCTCAAAGTTTAATGTTATTTTCTCTGGATAAAAATTATACATACAGCACATTACATCACTTAGTATATGAGAGTAACTTTATTTCTTTTCTCTTGGATCTATGTTTTAACTCCTATGCTTTTAAAACTTCTTTGTGCCGTAATCTTACTTCTGTATGTGCAAAGCAACATATGCAAGTTACTGTGTAATCAGTGGAAGCAAGTTCCTTTTTATTATTCTTTTCTAAAGCAAAGAACAAACAAGGTGTTTGTCTGAGCCCCAGTTCTTGTTTTTCGTTTCCATTTCACCTCAGTTTTATTTATGAGTCATCAAGCTTTAATTTTTTTTTTATTTCAAAGTGGTTTCCACTGTTTAATTCATTCTTAGGATTTAAAGTGTACAAACACTAACAATTGTTGTACATTGCTAATGGGGCTTTATGGTGAAGAGCAGTTCTTCTCAGGCAGGAACATTTTAAATTTGAGGGAACTCTAATAAGCAGCCAAAGTTTGTTTACAAAAGTTTCCCCCAATGAGTTTGGCTAATAGTTTTTCAATTTTGTTTATCTTCTCAAAGAACCAGCTTTTAGTTTTATCCATCTTTGCTATTGTTTCCTTCATTTCTTTTTCTTTTTTTTTTTTTTTTTTTTTTTCTGATCTGATCTACATGATTTCCTTCCTTCTGCTCACTTTGGGGTTTTTTCTGTTCTTCTTTCTCTAATTGTTTAGGTGTAAGGTTAGGTTGTTTATTTGAGATTTTTCTTGTGTCTTGAGGTAGGGTTGTATTGCTATAAACTTCCCTCTTAGAACTGCTTTTGCTGCATCCCATAGGTTTGGAGTTGTTGTGTTTTCATTGTCATTTGTTTCTAGGTATTTTTTGATTTCCTCTTTGATTTCTTCAGTGATCTTTTAGTTGTTTAATAATGTATTGTTTAGCCTCCATGTGTTTGTATTTTTTACAGTTTTTTTCAGGTAATTGATATGTAGTCTCATGATGTTGTGGTTGGAGAAGAAGCTTGATATGATTTCAGCTTTCTTGAATTTACCAAGGATTGATTTCTGACCCAAGATGTGATCTATCCTGGAGAATGTTCCTTGTGCACTTCAGAAGAAAGTGTATTCTGTAGTTTTTGAATGGAATGTCCTATAATTATCAATTAAGTCAAGATGATCTAATGTGTCATTTAAAGCTTGTGTTTCCTTATTTATTTTCTGTTTGGATGATCTGTCCACTGGTGTAATTTAGGTGTTAAAGTCTCCTACGATTTTTGTGTTACTGGCAATGTTCCCTTTTATGGCTGTTAGCATTTGCCTTATGTATTGAGGTGCTACTATGTTGGCTGCACAGATACTTACAATTGTGAAATGTTTTTCTTGGATTGATCCCTTGATCATTATGTAGTATCCTTCCTTGTCTCTTGAAGTAGTCTTTAAAGTCTAATTTGTGTGATATGAGGAAGGGAGAAGATGCAAATCAACAGAATTAGAAATGAAAAAGGAGAAGTAACAACTGACTGCAGAAATACAGATCATGAGAGACTACTACAAGTAATTATATGCCAATAAATCAGGTAACCTGGAAGAAATGGATAAATTCTTAGAAAAGTACAATGTTGAAAGAATGAACCAGGAAGAAATAGAAAATATGAACAGACCAATCACAAGCACTGAAATTGAGAATGTAATTAAAAATCTATCAACAAACAAAATCCCAGGGCCAGATGGCTTCACAGGCAAATTCTATGAAACATTTAGTGAAGAGCTAACACCCATCCTTCTCAAACTCTTCCAAAATATAGCAGAAGGAGGACCACTCCCAAATTCATTCTAGGTGGCCACCATCACACTGATACCAAACCAGGCAAAGATGTCACACACAAAAAGAAAATTACAGGCCAATATAACTGATGACTATAAATGCAAAAATCCTCAACAAAATACTAGCAAACAGAATCCAGCAACACATTAAAAAGATCATACACAATGATCAAGTGGGATTTATCCCTAGAGTGTAAGGATTCTTCAATATATGCAAATCAATCAATGTGATACATCATATTAACAAACTGAAGGATAAAAACCATATGATCATCTCAATAGATGCAGAAATAGCTTTTGACAAATCATTTTATGTTAAAAACTCTCCAGAAAATGGGGAATAGAAGGAAATTATGTGAACATAATAAAAGCCATATATGAGAAACCAACAGTCAATATCATTCTAAATGGTGAAAAACTGAAAGCATTCCCTCTAAGAACAGGAACAAGACTAGGGTGTCCACTCTCACCATTATTATTCAACATAGTTTTGAAAGTTTTAGCCACAGCAATCAGAGAAGAAAACAAAATAAAAGGAATCCAAATTGGAAAAGAAGTAAAATTGTCACTCTTTGCAGATGATGTGATATTATACACAGAAAATCTGAAAGCTGCTACCAGAAAACTGCTAGTACTAATTGATTAATTTAGTAAAGTACCAGAATACAAAATTAATGCTCACAAATCTCTTGCATTCCTATACACTAACCATGAAAGAGCAGAAAGAGAAATTAAGGAAACACTCCCATTTACCATTGCAACAAAAGAATAAAATGCCCAAGAATAAATCTGCCTAAGGAAGCAAAAGACCTGTATGCAGAAAACTATAAGACACTAATGAAAGAAATCAAAGACAAAAACAGATGCAGGGACATTCCATGTTCCTGTATTGGAAGAATCAACATTGTGAAAATGACTATACTACCCAAAACAATTTACAGATTGAACACAATCCCTATCAAATTACCAATGGCATTTTCACAGAACTAGAGCAAGAAATTTTATGATTTGTATTGAAATGCAGAAGACCCTGAATACCCAAAGCAACTTGAGAAGGAAAGATGGAGCAGGTGGAACCAGGCTCCCTGATTTTAAACTTTCCTACAAGTCTACAGTGATCAAGACAGTCACAAAAACAGAAATATAGATCAATGGAACAGAATAGAAAGCCCAGAGATAAACCCACACACATATGGGCACCTTATCTTTGACAAAGGAGGCAAGAATATACAATGGAAAAATGTCTCTTCAATAAGTGGTGCTGGAAAAACTGGATAGCTCCATGTAAAAGAATGAAATTAGAACACTTCCTAACACCATACACAAAAATAAACTCAAAATGCATTAAATACCTAAATGTAGGGCCAGAAACTCTTAGAGAAAAGCATAGGCAGAACACTCTATGACATAAATCAAAGCAAGATCCTTTTCAACCCTCCTCCTAGAATAATGGAAATAAAATAAAAAATAAACAAATGGGACCTAATGAAACTTAAAAGCTTTTGCACAGCAAAAGAAACCATAAACAAGAAGATAACCCTCAGAATGGGACAAAATATTTGCCAATGAAGAAACTGACAAGGTATTAATCTCCAAACTATATAAGCAGCACATGAAGCTTAATACCAAAAGAGCAAATAACCCAATCCAAAAATGGGCAGAAGACCTAAATAGACATTTCTCCAAAGAAGACATGCAGATGGCTAACAAACACATGAAAAGATGCTCAACATCATTAATCATTAGAAAAAGGTAAGTCAAAGCCACAATGAGGTAGCACCTCACATCGGTCAAAATGGCCATCATCAAAAAATGTAGAAACAATAAATGCTGGAGAGGGTGTGGAGAAAAGGGACCCCACCTGCACTGTTGGTGGGAATGTAAATTGGTACAGTCACTATGGAAAACAGTATGGAAGTTCCTTAAAAAACTAAAAATAGAACTACTACATGATCCAGCAATCCCACTACTGGGCATATACCCTGAGAAAACCATAATCCAAAAAGAAACATGTACTGGAATGTTCATTGCAGAACTATTTACAATACCCAGGACATGGATGCAACCTAAATGCCCATCAACAGATGAATGGATAAAGAAGATGTGGCACATATATACAATGGAATATTCCTCAGACATAAAAAGGAATGAAATTGAGTTATTTGTAGTGAAGTGGATGGACATAGAGACTGTCATACAGAGTGAAGTAAGCCAGAAAGAGAAAAACAAATACCATATGCTAACTCATATATATGGAATCTAAAAAAAATGGAAGTGATGAACCCAGTGATAGGGCAAGAATAAAGATGCAATGTAGAGAAAGGACTTGAGGACATGGGGCAGGGCAGGTGGAGAAGGGGAAGCTGGGACGAAGTGAGAGAATAGCATTGACATATACACACTACCAGATGTAAAACAGATAGCTAGTGGGAAGCTGCTGCATAACACAGGGAGATCAACTCAATGATGGGTGAGGACTTAGAGGGATGGCATAGGGAGGGTGGGAAGGAGTCATGGGATGGAGGGGATATGGGGATATATGTATATACAGCAGATTCACTTGTTGTACAGCAAAAACTGGCAACCAGTCTAAAGCAATTATATTCCAAGGACAATCCGAAAAAAAAAAAAAAAAAAGAAAAGAAAAGAAAAGTTTCCCCTGGAGGAGCTCTCACATCGAGATTAGAGTAATGGCTAAAAATAGCATCATCACAATAATAATATCTTCATAGAATTGTTGTGACAGTTAAATATGGTAATTTTTATAATGTATTTATAATGTAGATGTTAGCTTATATACTCATTAGAATTCTTCAGTAAAAACATTATTCCTTTCTGGGCATATATCTGTTAAAATACCAACCAGTCCAAGGTCTAGTATCTTCAACAAAATATAAAGAAACTGAAGGCCACAAGAGACATTATTAATATTCCCCACCTAATTTGTAAATGTGTAGTTAAGAAAATAGTCCTCAAATAAATGAATGTTTAGTTGTGTCAGTGAACATTGAGCAAGTATTTTTTTAACCAAAAGAGTAACAAAATAAAACAAACAGCCTAAAATCTATTCATTTTTGGAAAAATTATAAATTTTTAATTATTGTTACTAGTTAAATTATTAATTCTTAGCATGTACTCATTATTTTAATTAGGTCAATTACCATTTGCCTATTATGTGTCTGACATTATTTCAGAAATTCTGCTTGGTGTTGATGATTCAAAGTTCAAAAAGACAGATGTCCTTTTCATTGACTTATTTTCTAGCCAGTATCGAATAATGTGAATGATTAATTTTAAGTGACTATTGTAAGTGGATGGATATTTGGATCTGAAATTAAAAAGAGAATGTAATGTAAATGTAAACTGAATTGGAATATAATTTGGTAGAAGAATTGATAATAGCCACTAAGGGAATAGATGTAATTATTTAGGGTAATAATAATTAAGAAAGGAAAAGGTTTAGGAAAAATTCCTCAGAAACTTCAGTACTTAATGTTTGTGTACAAGGGAACAGATCAGCCAGAGAGTTTAAACCAAGTGGAATGGGAGTGTTTGACGTGGAGTGTTTGAAATGGGGGAAAGAGCTTGTTCCAAGGAGAATGTGATCAGCTGTGTTCAATGCATCTGAGAGGTAAAGCAGCTAAGAGCTAACAAAAAAAAATCCACTGGGGAGGTCTTTAGGGTCCCTAATGAGAATAGAATTGATGAAGTAGTAGGGTGGAATATGGTTTAGAGTTAATCATTTAGAGGGGTGAGGAATTGGAGCTCATGAATGTAGATTTTGTTTTCTGTCAAGAATTTTGTTAAGAAAGGATTGAGACAGAACTTTTGCTTTAAGGTGAAGCAGAGTTGAATGTGTTCAATGGTTTAAAAATGTGAGAGGTAATTTATCAAGGACATTTCTGAGAATTGAGGATGTGGGGTCTAGAGCAAAATTGACCTAAAATAAGTGACATAGTTCAAGATTTTAATAGGAGGCAAAATGAGGAATGTTCCAGAGGTAGAGAGATGTGGAAATGTGATGATGGAAAACTGATTAAATATTAGTGTGAAAGATTTTATTTTATCTACAAGTAGAAACATAATCACGTTGAGCTGGTCAGCCAGGGGATAGGGACAGTCAGAAGTTAGAGGAAAGACTGAACTTACATACAGATTGAAGAGAGTAGGAGAATGGTCTGTGTAGTGTCAAACAGCAATCAGTATCAAGGCTGAAAAGAGCAAAGACCTTTATTTGGGGGTCTTAGGAATTGCGATTTGGGAGACACAGATTTGAGCAAGACTGAAAGATGGGTTCTGAGAAGAAAAAGAGCCAGGTGCTTATAAAAGCAAATCCACAAGGTTGTTAAAATTGTCTTGCAAGAATTATGATTGGCTCTAAAGGGAAATATTTGTCCTTAATGGATAGACTGTCACAGTTATTTAGGGGCAGGGACAGATAAGTATGGAGTTTCTATAACATTGCACTGATGTTCTGGATGCCTATGATAAGATAACAAATGGTCAAAACTTCAGACTTCATCCTGGCTGAGACATGTACAAAGCCCACTTCTTCAATGGCCTCCTGGCTCCATTTCAGAGAGCTCCTTTAGCAATACTGCTTCCATTTTGATTTTCCCTTCACACTAGAGAAATCTGACAAGAATTAAAATCATGATGAGGGTTCAACTGAAGTCAGGCATTAGAGTTGTAGTATAATCTTTCTGGTTGTATGATTTTTCCCAGCCCTTAGTATTCTGGGTGCAGGCAGTAAAAAGGCAGAGAGTAAGTTCCAAGCCAAAATGGAGTTCTGCCAAATTAATATTTTAGAAAGACAAGAGAACAAAGGAGTATAAAAGGATACCAAAAGATTGATAAGCAATACTTGCCCCCTCCCCCCAATTTTTTGTGTGGCTACTACACATCTCCCTACTGAGCACTGGGTATACAGAGAATAGTTAGAGTCCCTGCTCTTAGGTATCCCACATTCAAATTTAATACACAGGTACTAATAGAATTAATTATAACACTAATGATTAAGTTGTGTCATAAAAATATACATCAGCTACATTGCCAGCACAGAAGAGGTTTTCTTAAACCATTGTGGGGAGGAGGTATTGATTTAGGTCTTATGTAAAGGTAGCCAAACCACCAGGTTAAGTCCTCCATATTCAAAGGCTGCCCAAGATCACATCTGCAAGGAGTTGGGGGTTCAACTACAAAGGTTGAAGAAAGAGCCAATACAAAATCACTTTTATTTCTGACACCAATTGCAAGTTTTGGTATTTTCCAAAACCACACTTGATAATTCACTAAGCAAACTCATACAATTTATAAAATTTATTGTACTCATGGTACAGAAAATAAATTATATCTATTATAGGGAAAGATATATTAAAATCAGCCAAGGGAAGGGATGCATAGGGCAGAACCTGGGAAGATTTCAAATGTGAAGCTTCTGTTGTCCTCAGAACATGTTAAACATGCAGCATTAATTGTAACAATGTACTCATCATAGCATATTGCTAACCCAGGAAGTTCATCAAAGCTTTGGCCTCCAGAGCTATTGCAGGTCATGATTCATTGGCTGAACTCAGTTTCTAGGTCAGCTAATACCCTGTGACCCAAAGTCCCCACCCTAAATCATGTGACGGATCTTTCTATCTTGGCCAACCCCTACCCTAAGACTGCTAGGTAGAGCTGGCCCCACCCTAAATCACATTAGTATAAACTCTCAAATATGATCTCAGGGACTTAACAAAACAATACTAGGGAAACTTAGAGGTTACCTCTCATGAACTCTCTTTGGGCAAAGGCAAATTTCTTACTACATAGGTCTGGTTCTGAAAACTTGTAACTCAGATTGGTACTTGAACCCACGGTCTTTTAACTGAGATCACACACTTGGTATCAGGACTTAATGGAGCTCAGGTTCTTGATGTCTCATGGCAGAAAGAATTCAGTGAGAGACAAAGTGGTAGGTAAGAAGTGGATTTATTTAGAGAGAAACACACTCCACAGAGTGTGGGCCATTTCAGAAGGCAAGAGCAAGAGCAGCACCAGGGTATGGGGCTGTCAGTTTTTATAGGGGTGGGTAATTTCATAGGCTAATGAGTGGGAGGAGTATTCCAGCTATTTTGGGGAAGGTGTGGAGATTTCCAGGAATTGGACCGCCACCCACTGTTTGACCTTTATGATTGGACTTGGAACTATCATGGTGGCTATGGGTGTGTCATTTGCTGATGTGTTACAATTAGTGTATACTGAGGCTCAAGGTCTAGTGGAAGTCCACTTTTCACCAACTTGGACCTATTCAGTTCTAATCAGTTTATGTCATGTCCTATGGCTATGTCATTCTTTCAAAGGTTATGCCCTGCACCCTTCTCTCCTGTGTCAGTTCCCCAGATGTAACTGAGACTGAGACAGTAATTCAAGTAAGAGTGATTTATTAAAGTAATACTCCTAGAAGAAATGAAAAATGGAGAGAGGGAAGGAAGGGAGAAGGGGAAACATCCAAGGAAGGAAGTGATTACGGCCAAATATTGCACTCGACCTGACCGTGGTGGAAGGAGGCTCTAGAGAAATACTGCCCAATAGAAGTATAATGTGGATCACACATGTCTGAAACTTAGAGCAACTTTTATTTCAGACTAGGAGCTTCTGTTCTCATATGTACAAAAAACATAACTTACCCCGGCTTAGGAATGAATGACAAAAAGAATATGATCAGAAAACTCTCCTTAATTTTTGGAGTCTTTGCAGGTTTCATTGCTAAGTTATTAGCTGTCCAGCAAAGATTCTTAGACCAATAAGTCCAGAATTTCATGGTCAGCATTAGTGAAGTAATTTGCATGATAAGATCCCATGTCCTCCTCCTTAAGGGAAGGTGACTTAGCATTACTGATATTTTACGTAAAGGTCACCAAGGATACATAGTCCAGGTAAACACATACATAGTGAGCAGCAAGTCACCATGACCCTCAACAGAGCTGGGAAAGAACACTGTTCTTTTAATGTTACATTGTTAGCATCAGGAGGAAAAAAAAAAAAAAGATCTTTACAGTTAAGCAGGCACTCCTATCTTTGAGGAGCTCTGATTAATATGTAATGCAGATGCACACTACACATTTGGGAGGGGGGCAGCCTGAACAAACACACAAGGAGAATTTTATGTTTAATTTTTTCTTGTCCTGCCTTAAAGGCAGTTTCATCAGTTGAATTGTGTTTTTTAATGTGTGTAACAAAATTTTCCAGTACACACAATAAAAAAATAAAGAGGAATGGGGGAAATAATTTTAAGAATAGATGTAAACTATTAACATTTAAACATGATCAGAAATATCAATGTGATAGTTTACCTTTATTTTTTATTTTTTGGTACTGTATTTAAAATCTGATGTGTATTTTACACTTAAAACACATCAGAATTCAATTAACCACATGTCAAGGACCCAATAGGCATGTTGTAACAGGGAAGAGCTAAATTGGACTCCATGTTTGGTCTGTTTATCTGATTTTAACCTTTGCTTTTCTTTGCTTTTGTTATTATAACCATACTCAATGGCCTGTCTCAGGGAACTCTGTCCCTCTCCCTGAATGTTAAACCAAAGTGCCTCTGTTCAGCTCATAGGGAGACAATCTGACCCTGTCCACCTCTGAATGGCTGCAAGAAGGAAGAAATTAATACATCCCCTCTCCGATGCTAGTCATTCCAGGAGATGTTTTGCAAGACTGATAGCCCTTTTTACTTTACATCCCTACCTCCTCTCCTCTATTCTGCCTTTATACTTTACTTCCTCACTGCCTCTCCCTCTCTGATTCTATAAAAGAAACTGGCATCCAGACCCCAATAAGAAGGTTTTCTACAGACACTAGTCAGTCTGCCAACTTTCCAAATAAAGTCATAGTCATTGGCCTGTCATGCGGCAAGCAGAGTGAGCTCAGACTCTGTAGTAACATGGCTACCATGGTGGATAGTGCATTATAGAATAATAGATATATAGTAGTAATCTAGCATAGATTACTAAAGTATAAATCCCCCCTTAGAGCTTTTCCTACCTGGAGGCAAGGGAGCTGACTTTTCACAGCAGTCAGTCATTGACTATGAATGATGTAAGTTCCCAAGCACTTCCAGCTCCCCATTGCTCAATACCAGTGTTTTAAAGAAAGTTGCAAATGCAGACAGAAGCAGAGCAAGTGGAAGCTATAAGATTTGTACAAAGAACCAGAAACCAGTGTATGGAGCGCTAAATATCTACCATAGGAGTTCATCATGAAAAACATGGATGTTTGAATTGGTCTTGAGGAAAAACAGATAGAAGGAGCAGAAGGAAAGAACTATTGTTAGACTAAGAACACACATCAAAAAAATTATTGAAGCATGCGGTCAACACAGAGACCTTCAAATATTTCTGTATAGGTGAAGGTTAATGCGTAAGGAGGAAATAACACAACTGAACATTGCATACATGAGTAGAGGTCAAATCTCTTATGTCCTGCAAATCATTGGAAAGAGTCTAAATATAATACTGAAGCTAAAAGGGGTCATTAAAGGATGTTAAGGAGGACAACTATTGAGCAATAATATTAATAATCATACAGACACCAGATATTTATTATAGATATATTTAATTGCTCAAACAGGCATATGACTTTTAAGTATACTTCTTTTTTGATTTGCTAGCATAATCTTAAAGAGGAACAGTTGTGAATGGTTTCAGTCTGGCTTTCACAGCTGATTGCCCTGAAATACCACATCTGCTGGGTTGTGTTTGACTGAAACTAAGAAGATACACTTTATACATCTTATTCATTAAGAAAAATGTATTATCTCTGATAAGAGAATCTTTAAGGTAAGGTGATCCCATTGTGGTTAAATTTGCTCTAGTTTAATTCTGTTAAACCAGTTTGCCAGAAGCCAATTTTCCAAATTTACAATTTTCACAATTATTGGTAAGGTTTGGAGGAAATTTTATAAAATGAAGTCGACTTAACAACTTTTGGAAAGTGTACTATTTCTTCTTCCTTTTCTTGTCCTCAATATATGCATTTTTGCTTAGGTCAGTGAATGGAGTCAAATTGGAATAATTAACAATATATATTTTCTTCATATGGTAAATAAAATTTAAGTCACAGGATTTCTGATTTTTTGCATGAGAAACCATGAAATCTTGACATATCTCAATTTGAATTTCAAAGAAACAAGATCCCACTCCTCTTGCTTTGCCTGTCCACTTCCCCTACTCAACATCTTTTTTTATAAAAGGGATTGAATTGGAAGTCACTGTTGAATTTACAGTTTTAAAATACTTTTTAAAGCTTTTTGCTATGTCTTCAGCACAGAGGGTAATATCTTTCCCTATACATAGGAAATGTGCAATATTTTAGGCTCTGTTTCATTCTAATTTACCATTGGAGACCTCAAATGTTTTAATGATTTGGGGAAGAGAGCAGGGACAGGTTGAAGTTGGTGGGTTGAGACTGTAAAATAAATTGAGGTTCTTAGTATCATTCACATGAGAACTAACAAGGGCCTGAATGAAGGCAGTATCAGTGAAATTTGGAGAAGAGTGGATGGGTGTGAAATATATCTAAAAATTAGAATCAATAGGGAGATTTATTGGAGGGGCTGTATGGGTTTCTTGGTGGATAAAGTTCCACTCATAGAATAAAGAATATAAAGAAAAAAGGAGGAAGAAAATAATGTGTGTGTAAGGAATATAGCAAAGGAGACAATTTTGCTGAATTTGAAATATTCATTCATTCAGCAAATATTTATTCAACTGCTGTCAGGCACTGTGGTAGAGCAGGGGATATATCAACAGAAAACTATTGATGACACATATGCCTTCTGAGAAAGTATGTGGGCTATCTCAATGTGGATGTCTATTCCACAGTTGTGTAAAGAAGGCTAGACCCATCTGGAATATAGAAACAGATTTAGGCTGGAAACAACACATTCAGAAGTATTTTTTATAGATGAGCATAATCAGAGAGAATACACGGCCCCAAAGATCAAGCTGTTGGGAACACCAATATAGAGATGAACTAAAGAACACGACTCCTTAAAAACACAGAAATGAAATTCAAAATTGTAAGTTAAATTTTCATTCTAACAACAATTCGTTACAATAGAGATTCTGAATACATTTTATTTATTTCTTTATATTTTATATAAACTTGGCCCTCTGTATCCACCAACTTCAAGTTGTGGATTCAACTAACTCTACATGGAAATTGTAGCATGAAAATTCAGGAGTGCAAAACCGTGGGTAGGGAAGAACAACTATATTTAGTTTTCCTCAATTAACCTTGGTTGCACAGAATTGAATAAAACACAGTCCAGATTTATGGCACTCTCATAATTGATCCATGAAGTTTGCTTGCTTATTTGTTGGTTGGTTTTAAGAACAATCTAATTCACAAAGTTAAGAACATGGAGATAATCTTCACCTTATTAGATAGTCCCTTCAACCATCCCCTTTCTATCTCCTTTCACCTATGGTAAGCACTGTTTTGCGGTCTGTGTTCACCATTATATCTACAGGCATATCTTGGAAATATTGGAGTTTGGTTCCAGACCACTTCAATAAAGGGACTATCACAATAAATTGAGTCTCACAAGTTTTATAATTTCTCAGTTCATATGAAAGTTATGTTTACACTATGTTGTTGTCTAAGTGGGCAATAGCATTATGTCTAAAAAACAATGTACATGTCTTAATTTTACAATACTTTATTGCTAAGAAATTCTAATCATCATCTGAGCCTTCAGCTAATCATAACCTTTTTGTGGTAGAAACATCAAAGATCACTGATCACAGATCACGATAACAAATGTAATAATAATAAAAAGTTTGAAACATTGTGAGAATTAACCAATGTGTGGACATAGAGACATGAAGTGAGCAAATGTTGTTGGAAAAACACACTGATAGACTTGTTAATCACAGGGTTGTCACAAACTTTCAATTAGCAAAAAACAAAAACCAACAACAAAACAATAAAAAACCCTACAGTATCTGCAAAGTACAATAAAGCAAAGTTCAATAAAACAACATAGGCTTGTATATGCTTTCCTGAAAAGTATAGGTGTACTATAAGAATTCTGAAAATATATATTTGTTATTTTAATCACTTTTAGATATAGTAATTTAAATTTATAAATTGTTTTAGTTTTAAATTTATAAAAGGATATGTTTTTATATAACCTTCTGTGGACTTTTTAAAAATCTAATAACACTGATTCATCCCTGTTGTTGAGTTTGTTGTAATTTATACATTTTAACTGCTGTATATTTCATTATATGAATATATTCATTTATTACATTTATGACATTTTGGTGGTTTCAAGGATTTGACATCTGTGAGTACTGCTGCCATTGGCTTTCTTGCCTATGTCTCCTCATTCCTCTAGCTGGTTCTGAGCAAAAATTTCTCACTTACACATGTGTGGCTGAACCACACTGACTCCACTTTGTCAGCTCCATCTTAGGCTTCAGTCCTACACTCTTGCCTTTTTGTATAACTGAGCTTTAGCCTACTCTTAAGGAATGCACCCAAGCCAGATGTTTCCTATCAACTTTTTCCCTTGTTCTCATCTGATATTAAAACTGGGAGAATACCTTTTGCTCATGCAGATTGTTAATGGTCTGCTTAAGGAATAATGGTCACGAGACCCCCAGTTTCCATCTGTGTGAACGTGCTGTGTTTCTCCCTTAGTAGTCAGATTCTATGTTTAGCTTTGGCCCCTTTAAATCCCCTTATACCTTTTTCAGCAGCACAGGAGTGCAGCTGCAAATGTCTCTGGATCCTCTGCCTGATCCTGCCTGTATGTAAGTTACCCACAATAAACTTTATAATTGCACTTTATGGAGTTGCCTGCTCATTTTTCAGTCTCAAGTGTGGAGTATATTATTCAATATCCCACCCAACAATGCATTAAAGTGCAACTGCTTGATCAGAGCATACGACTTTTCAATTATATTGTGAAAAGATTGCACCAATTTACACTACCTTCAGAAATATAGAAATCAGATCCATATCATTTCAGCTTTGGTATTGTCAAATATTTTAATTTTACCAAAGAAAGCAATAATGTAGTATTAATAGTATTGATATGGTATTGCAAATATTTTCTCTCAGTCTCTGTAAATTTTCTTATCTTTGAGATTACTTTGATGAACAAAAGTTACTGGTTTCAATATAGACAACAATCTTTATTCTAGTCAATATATTTTATATTTTTTATAAAGACTTTTCCTACCCCAAGACTTAAAACATTATTCACCCTTATTTTCTAATAAGCATTTTGAAGTCTGTTTGTTTTTATTTATTTATTTATTTATTTATTTATTTATTTATTTATTTGATATTTCAGTCTTTAATCCATCTGAAGTTGGGTTTGTATTTGGTATGAGACACAAATCCAAATTCATCCTTTTGCATTTGTTTAACTATTTATTCCATAACAATTTATTGAAAAATTTCTCATTTTCCTTTAATTTGACATGCTAACCTGTCTCCTACTAAAGTTGCATTGGTCTGTTTCTGGGCTCTCCATTTTACTGTTGCTGCACAAATATGACACTCTTAGATGTTATATATTTATTACAAATCCCAATAACCAACAGGCCAAGTGCACCACTCTTCTTAAGTGTCTTGGATTTTCTTGGAACTTTGTTCTTAGCAAATGTTCTCATAATTTTCTGCATAACAAACCACTCCAAAAGTTAGAAGCTTAAAACAATTATTTATTTTGCTCATGAACTTATGAATTGGAAAAGTAGTGTAGTAACAGCTATTCTCAGCTTATTGGTGTCACCTAATATAGCATGAAAACTGAATCTGGAATCATCTGAAGGCTTGTTCATTCATATGTCTTGCAGGTTGGTTTTTAACTATTGGCTGGAATTTTGGCTAGGCTGTCAATGAGAATATCCTGTATGGCCTCACCATGTGGCCTAAGTTCTCATTACATGGTGGATAGGTTCCCAGGAAAAGTGTCTTGAGAGAGAGAGACAGAGAGAGAGAGAGAAGCTATATTGCAAGAGTGAAGCTGTATTGTCTTTTATCACTTAGACTCAGAAAAATACACACTATCACTTATGCTGCATTCTATTTATTAAAACAAACATAAATCCTACCAATTTTCAAGGGGAGAGAAAATAAGCTTCATCATTTGATGAGGGAGTGGAAGGTTCTGAAAACATGGGATTATAAATATTGCAATGCAATTTTGGAAAAATAGAGTTTTCCACATAAAATTTTATATACAATCTTTTGGATTTTATTTAGATTTCTCTTGGGTCCAAGTAACAATTTAGGGAAAACTGATATCACTAAAATATTGTAGTTTTATGCATAAACAGAATTTACTTAATTTAGTTTTTGTAAAACAGCTGTTGATGAAGTTTACACATTTCACTGTAGAGATACTGCACATCTTTATCAGACATTTTTCCTATTCTGAGAATCTATGGTAAATTGAGTTTTTCCTTTATTTATTTATTTTTTTTCTAATGTTTAATCATAACTGATATTTGGATGTCATATCCAAACACAATTGTAAACTGTTACATTGTTGCTAAAAGTTGTCCATAGATTTTATCCCTAGTACTTTTTTTAAAAAAATATTTTTACTTATTTATTTATTTTGGCTGCATTTGGGTCTTTGTTGTGTGCAGGCTTTCTCTAGTTGCAATGAGTGGTGAATAGGGACTACTCTTTGTTGTAGTGCATGGGCTTCTCAGTGTGGTCGCTTCTTTTGTTGCAGAACATGGGCTCTGGCTCTAGGCACATGGCCTTCAGTATTGTGGCCCATGGGCTCAGTAGTTGTGGCTCACGGGCTCTAGAGCACAGGCTCAGTAGTTGTGGTGCACAGGCTTAGTTACTCCGCCACATGTGGGATCTTCCTGGACCAGGGCTTGAACCCATGTCCCCTGAATTGTCAGGCAGATTCTTAACCACTGCACCACCAGGGAAGTCCCCCTAATACTTTTTTAATTGAGTAAAATGCACATATTTTGATTTCAGTTTGATGAGTTTTGGCAAATATATATTCCCACATAAACCATAATCACAATAAAGATAAAAAATAATTACATCACCTCAAAAAATTCATTTATGCCTCTGTCTAGCCAATCCAGTGCACTCAAGTACAATTAGTATTTTGATTTCTATAGTAATAAGTAAGTTTTGCCTATATAGAACAGTGCATAAATGGAATCAAGCAGCATGTCATTTTTTGTATCTGGCTTTTTTTTTCCCTTTGGCATAATATATTTGCATTTATATTTGCTGCTATGTTCATCAGCAGTCTGTCACTTTTATTATGGAGTAATAGTCAATCGTATCAATAAACTGTAATTTGTTTATCCATTCTCCTATTGGTGGACTGAAATAATCTGGGTCCAATAAAGAAACAGAAGCCACATCGAAATTTGAACAAAGAATTTTTAATATTAAGAATGATTAACTCTTCATGATGGATGTTAGCAAAACTCATTGTGATAATCATTTTACTATATATATGTCAATTTGTTGTGCTATAGACTTTAACTTATGTACTGTTTTATGTCAATTATACTATATGTCACTTATATTCAATAAGACTAAAAAATGATTTAAAATGATTAACTCTAAGAGAAAATTAGACTAGCAAAGGATTGGCTAGTAAGAAGTAAAGGAAACTGTAAAGAATATAGAAGCAGCAGTTATAAGGAATAGCCACTACCCTTAGGGCTGTGACAGAGTGCCCAAGGAGGATACTACCTTTGGGTTTATATCCAGACCTTGTTGGAGAAGGTGTAGCTGTGGATTACAAAATGACACCAAAGTCATTGTGGTGCCAACCTCCTAAACTTGCTAGAAATATATCCTACAAATCTTGCCAGAAATCTGATCTCTAGCATGCTAGAGAAGGCTGTTCACAGGGAGGTATGTCACCAGATATACTCTGCTACAAAGCCACCCAAGGTGTGTGCTCCGGGAAGCTGAGTGCTGCTGGCTAATGAGTGTTTCCCGAGCTGTGCACTGGAGAAACCTCAGACACTGCAGTAGCCAACTTAGCAAATCCACTGGAATTAGGAATTAAAACTGTTTTTTTTTCTTCAGCAATGTCTCTCCAGTGCATTCTGCTGAGCAAATTTCAGTGTTAGCTGGAACAAGAAAAATATGTAAAGGACCCAGATCCTTTTTCACAGATTAGTCTAAAAGGGTGAATTTAAAGCCAGGAGACAATAAATAGATAACCAACATTTGAAACTTTGGTTATTTGGGGCTAAAGCTGCAGTATATGTATTTTAAAGTTATTTGTGGAGATACATTTTCATTTTCTTGGACAAATGCCCAAGGGTAGAATTGCTGGATATATGTTTATATTTAGAAGATTTATGTTAAACTTTATGATAGATTGCTAAAAGTATGAATCAACTTAACTTCTACAAATAAGCTGATATAGACTTTAATTTGGATTACATTGAAATTATCAAAATCAAGAGAATTGACATCTTAATATACTTATCATCTAATCCATAAATATGATATTTTCTGTATTTAAGATCTTCTTTAATGTCTCCAATAATGCTTTTTATTTTTCAGGATAAGGTCTTGCACAAATTTTGTTCATTTATTCCTGAATATTCTATATTTTAAACATTGTCAGTGGTTGAGCCTTCGAATTTGAATTTGGATATTGAAAACATTAAAGAAATTCTTATCTTGAGTTCATATGTGTTTGATCTAACAGACTGGAAATAGTCAAACACCATTGGTATCTGTAAAATTCAATTTAAATAAATATTATAATACTAAAAAGATTAAATTTTATCAGCTAAAATTGCCAGAATAGTATGGAAACTAAAATTATGTTGTGCATTATTATATTTTATTTGCTTTAAATTATTCTATTTTTATGGGAACATTTTCAGATATTTTTTAATTCAAATTTGAAATGAAAGTGAGTTGTGTTTTCAAAAGCATTTTACATGAATGTAATTTTTGCTATTTAAAAAGGAAATCCAAAAAAAGAAAGTTTAGAGCCCATATTAGCCAATCAGTCAACCATTATTTAAGCTAGAGAACAAAGCAATGATTTGGCAGCTATATTGGTATTAAATGATTTTAAAAAGTAACAAAGCCTTTAATATCAATTGATGATCCTTGCCTGAATTAATATACACCTAAAATGGGACTTCACATGGTAACCTGGGAGACACAGTTTCAAGAAAGCCCTTGAATTCTGTTCCCCCAACCTATAAAATGGGGGAGGCTTATAAAGACAAAAAAAAAAAAAAAAAAAAAAGCAAGGTTACAGTTAGCTACAAGAATTGTTTATCAAGAATTATAATTGGAATTTGCAAGAAGTAAGAGGTCCTTGTTAAATAAGGATTTGTTGAGGTCTAAGATGGTTTCCCAATTACAAAGGGAGAGCTTGAGACCATAAGGTTGCAGCTGGTGGGTGTTGTGCTGAATATAGTTGTTGGTGTCCTTGGATCTGGTACATTCCAAAGGAAGTTCAAGTTCTCAGTGGTGCCAAGATATATCTGAGACCAGATCCTCAATGGCCAACTGACTCCATTTTTGTATGCCTGAACTGTGATTACCCCATTGTAATTTCAATTTGTTATCAATAGCTTCCTTTTTTTTTTTTACAAGTTTAGTTATAGATTTAACATTGACCTCAGCATTTTTAAGTGGTGTCATGGCTGTGCTTTCAAGTCCTTCATGCCTATCCTGCCAAATTGCTGGAACTAGAATTATTCTAAATTTTAAATTTGGAAATCATACTTTTTGATTCCAAAAGGATTTTTCCCCCCTTGATGCCTTGAAATTCTTATTACTTAAGTTATCTTTTGATTATTTTGTTGATTTACCGAGAAGCCAATAATTTTAATTACTCATCCTGATCATTTTTTCCCCTCATTTTATTGAGTCTGCTGAAGCATGCTGTAAGTCATCATTAGTCATTCATGATTTGGTATTTCTATATCATCATTAAAAAATGAGGATTTCTTGACAGAGCCAAATCATGACTTTGAGGATGACCTGGATGATTTTAATGATTTTGGTCTGTAGCAAATGAGCTAGTAAACTATTATTCTATAGCTGGGGTGTGAGGAGAAGAGATCTGCTCAGTAATTACCTATGGGTAGTTCTTTTCAACTATGTGATTCAGAAGCAATTCTCATTAAGAGTAATGTCCCCATAGGCTCACCAAAAATCTCTGGAGTGTTGTAGTGAGAAGAAACTACACTCAATGAATAGACATGTGTATCATTTTCCTCTGTACTTTCTTTGGCTTATGCCTAAAACACAAACACAGGGAATGGTATTTTTTCCCCAAATCCTAGAGGTCTCAGATAAACATTTGAGTCTCAAATATAAACTTGAGCAGGTGCTCTTTGGTAGAGGGAAAGTTGGAAATGAGCTTCAGCAATTCATGTTTATATTGCTATCCTCATGGAACAGCTCTTCTAAGCCATATATTTTTATTTCCAAAGAGCTAATTCTGAATGATTATATTTTCCATTGTAACATCTATAATAGGCATCTCTGACCATCAGAAACCTAGCTGAGAGAATTTTAAAATTAGTTAATTTACTCTGAATCCCCTTTGGGTAGTAAAAATAAAGATCAAACCTAAAAATATTTTGGGTAAGGATCCAAAGGAAATGGATTGTATATAATTATTCTCCAATCTCCAATTATTTTCATTTTCTACTACTAAAAGTTTAAATACAGACCCAAGTGCAGATCTAAAATACAGGTGATAACTTTTCCCTGTAATATAATTCTGAGGCTGATTAGAGTTTAAATTCAAGAGTTATTCTAGCAAACCTGTTTTTACTTATTAATATATCAACAAACTTTACTTCATTATGTCTCTTATAATGACTACTACTGGATTCCCAAGTCAGGACTAAAACAATTTTAGCAGTAATGAATTCATCCAAATTGCAAAATATTAGGACTTGATATCAGACTTTTATAAATTATTGGTAAGAAAAGCAAAATAGTATAGAACAAAGACAAGAACTTGAATTTTAAAAAGCTATAATTCTATCCCTAAGTCTGAAAGTAAAATTACAAGAAAGCTTAAACATGATACCCTCTCTCTTGACCCTAGACTCATAATGGGTAAAAGAATACAGTAGAACTACATTAATCATCAGGTCACTTTTAGTTTCAAAATTTCACAATCAAGTCCAAGATATATGTTATTTTATGTCTATCCCTAGATACAGATTCCCACATAATGTGTACTTTGGGGAATTAGAAGCTTTCCTGGCACCCTTAAAATCACAACATACATTTAGTCACTTTCTCCCCCAGGGAATAATTCATAAACAAGATTCTTCAGAACTAAACAATACTCTTTATTATGTAAAACATGATAAAAAGAAAATAAATATGCTTCAGATTGAATATGTACATGTTATGTGCATGTGAATCCTTCTTAATAACTATTTTAACACAGATAAATCACTTAATCAAGATGAGCCTCAATTTTCTCATCTGTAAAAGGATGAATGCACTTTACATTTCATAAGTGTGCATATGCCAACTTTATGCATTTTTACATGAGCAGTTATCAAAATAAAAGCACCTAGCTACTTTCAAATTTTGATTTTTATTTCCAGCATGGTTTTCAGTAGTGTGTTTTATTTCTCCAGGATGCTCATTTTTCAATTGATAGTGCATTATATAATTTAATATATCATCTCATCTCAAATAGCCTGTTTGCAGTTGCTGTGTACTTTTGGCACAACTGCACAGAGCTCTCCACTATTAATGTCACCTATGATAGATACTATTGGCTATCAGGCCACCGGCAACTCTGGCCCACGGACTAAGTCAGCAGGCAATTTTGCAGAGTGTCTGAGCAATCTACAGGAAGAACTTACTCAGCAGCAATACCAATTTTACTTAAAATTTAATTTATATGATGAGTGTTTAAAGCAAGTTTTTACTTTTACCATCACATCAATAGCTTCCAAGAAGAAACTTCAGAGGCATAAACAAAAGGTAGAGGAAGAGGCAGAAGCTTAATAGGAAACAGTTTGGCTATGAAAGGACCATTTATTCTCTAACTTCTGTGACTGTACAAGTTTGACTTGTATACTCCTTGCACAAGTTGGACATAGGTTCTTTATCCTTTATATTTTTTCTTTCAAAACTACACTCTTTGCTCAAAAGTGACAAGAGATACTCTCTCTAACACTGAAAACATGAAGAATACAGAACAAACACAACGAAGTTTAGAGACTAATACAACTGCTAAATCTGTGAATCAGAAGGTTCTTTTGAATAATCTTCAAAAGGAATGATATGTGTTGTTTACTTAAAGCTTTAAAAGATGTAATTGAGCAGTGTAAAATCTTTAGGGGAACAACTCTGGAGTATTGGAAAGGATAAAAGAAGTAATAATTAATCAAGGAATGAAGCAAATTATTGAAAGTGAGGCTGTCAATGAAAGTGTCTACTTTTGTGGTCTTGTCTAAATTTTAAAACCATAGTTCATAAGCACCATGGTGGTTTCTAACAATCAAGCCTGTCTTGAATGTTTTTTGTTGTTGTTTATTTGTTTTTGTTTGTTTTTAGTTTATTTTGCTACTGTAGGATTTTAATTTGTATTTTAGAAGGCTGGAAATAACATATTTGTTATAAGAAATTGCAATAATATTTAACCCATTTTCTCATAACCATGCCTGGCAAGTGGAGAGCTCTGTTGATAATTTAAGTGTTAACATTTAGATCAGGTAGATTGGCATACATTAAAATACACAATTTTAATTAATTCCTGAGATCACTTTTAAACCCAAGATTTTATACTGCTTTGTTGAATCCAGGATTTATATTCTAAAACAAGGAACTGATTTCAGGAACCCAGTGGATATATTATATCTATCTCAATGTTTGAAAAAGACAGAGGTATTTAGCAAGTGTTTGGTAAACTCAATATTGATCTTACTACATATTTCTGTTAAAAATGGTAGAAAATATTTTGCCTTTAATTTAGTGTATAAGCTGAAAGTTATTTAATTCTTTTAATTAAGGACTATTATATGCGGTGATTGTTTAGGTTTAAAGTTCAGGAAAAAAATGATTTATTTTTAAATTAAATTTTTTAGTTTTTATTTAAGCTTTTGGTTTAAAAAGACAAGCACTATGTTTTAGGGTATTTTTTTTTCTTTTTATTTCTTATAAAAAACCCAGGCCTCATACTTTGAATATTCATTGTAGTCAATAAGGAAAAATTATCCCATTTAGAGTGCATATTTTTAGCTATCGTGTTTTTTGAATTTATTAATATCTAGTATCTATCCTTAACATAAATTTCACTGTGCATATCTGAATTAATGCTGACTCTGCTTATAGTGCAAGATATTACATGGGTTTTATAACCTTTTTTTAAAATTAGTCTAATAAAACTGATTATTACATTACAATCTGTTGGATTCATGACTTGAAACATAATCCCTATATTAATTTCATATTACTACATTAATTCTAATGAGCTAAATAGCAGAAGGAACAGAGAGTATAATAGATAAGCCAGAAAAACACTTTGATTTTAATCTGTTGTTAAAAAATATTCTTAAATATGGTCTAATTCCTGAATTTAGGCAATACCTTAAATGAACTGAAAGTAATATATTTCTTCAATTCTTAGTGCCTTGGATGCTTTTTTATTTTCCTCTCTGGATATCACTGATCATATTGAAAAATAATACTAAAATTGTAGAAGATAGGATAATTAAACTATATGCATATTGACCCTGAGAATCTTTTTCAAAAATATTTTATTCCTGATAGAGACAAATTGTTCTATCTTAAGCTGAGCCCTTAGGCACAGTCTCATTAATCACACAGTGACCTGGGGGGGTGAGTAGCAGCAGGCTGGAGGCAGGTGATGATCGTGGTAAAATTTGGGCTTGCATTTTCAGAAAAGTGATGAGATATGAGTTGTTTCATTGTCCAAGTATGCTACAACAAAAGAAGGAGGCCAAAGGAAATCAGAATTTGTTAAGCAAAAGCCTGGAACAAAATTTCTACTTCCACTTCTCAGAGTGGTAGAAAAGATGGTTAGCTTTGCTCTGTTTGCTCCAAGAAGTAAGTCCTCTAATTTGAATACTTGGATACCTCCATTTGATCCTTTCCCCAAAAAGGGATGAAAATTCTTCCTCATTATCAGAGATTCTATCAGAGTTAGGACAGAAGATGCTTATTCAATCTTTTAGGAAGATAATTGTTGATTTTGACAAAAAGTCATTGTTATGTTTTTGAGATACAGTTACTTGTAGCAATCTGTTGAGTGACTTGTCATCCACACCTTTTACTTCTGAACTATTTTCATATTTTCACTTACTTTATCAATGACCTGTATTCATTTGTTAAGGTCTGTCTGTCTGTCTTCACACTGGGCTTCATAATGTCAGGGAGCTATCTTTGTTGATTTTGTCTTCCTTTCTTCTTAGTGTCTAGAATAATGCTCAGCTTTTAAAGTTGTTTATTAAATGCTATTGATGTAAAGAAAGAAAGACTGTTAGATTTGATGTTGGAGTTGTTAGTACATATTTCTGAATCTCTAAAGAATCATGTCCAGAGCAGGGATTCCCTTAGTTTTAGATTCCTGTTGCAGAAAGTATAAAATATTTTCCTTTTGTTAGCTTATTTCAGTAAGACTGAACATAGATGAAAACAAAATGCAGTTTATTCTGCTCGATTCTGATTAATTGAAGTTTATTGAATTGCTGTAGTCATATCTTTAAACATGAATACAATATGCTAAAATTAAGTGACAAAGTTAATCATTCATACTTGTTGAATACTCTTACTATTTTAGGCACTCTCAGAATATTTTACATACATTATTTCATTTAAATGGGTCACATTAATGCATTTACAATTTGATGTATGAGAGAAGTGAATGATAAATAATGAAAATAATTATTCCACTCTTCAGTGGGTTCACAGTGCCTGGAGAACTGTGCATATATGTAGGTCATTATGAGGAAATGACAGTGTTATTTTAGCACTGATGATGAGTATATGTGCATCCAAAATGTGATGCAAAATATTTCCTGCTCTTCCCATCAAATCACATTTTTGTCCATAGAATTCTCCTTGAAAATGTGTCTATGAATCTCTTTTATTGTCTCAATTCCTATTTCACTACTGTCACATTCACCTGTCTTTTCCTTCACTCTGTGTTTTCCCCACCCTTCCTCAATCCTAGATAAAGTCTTTTCTTTCTGGAAAGAAACAAATATTGAATAGATTTGGCAGAGCAAGATGAGATGAAGCTTGGACTGTCAAAGCCCTCTTCCTAGAGCAAGGAAATTCTTGTCTGTATTGTTGACAGTAATTCTTTTTTGATGCATTACAATGCTAAATCTCCCTAACATTCTGCCAAAGAAGTCCTTGCCAGGAGGGTGAAAAAAGAAAGAAAAGGAAATTACAGCAAAAGAGAAAAATGTACCTATTCTGTCATACTTAGTATGCAATTCTTAAAGGAATCACAAGAGTGGATTAAACCTTAGAAATTTGAAAAGTACTTTAATGGGCTTCATGTTTATTCTTAAGAAAAACATTGATATCTCTGAAAAAGCAGACTCAACATAAAATGCATGTTTCTGTGAAGTAAATTAGCTCACACAGTCAGTATGTGAGGGATGATGTCAATAACGTGTAGTTGCATGTAATCATTTGTGATCCCTGCCTCCAGTGTTTTTTTGTGATTTATTCATCAAATAACAGCACTGCACACAAATAACACTAATACAAATGGCAAAGAAGCATGGTGTTGTACAGTCTACACACTTACAAAGTTCTTCCCCCAAAATTATATTAGAAATTACCCCCTAAAACTTAGTTTCTTAAAACAACAAACTTTTCAAAAAAGTTTCTTTGGGTCAGAAATATGTAACTTCCAGGCTGGGTCCTCAGGCTAAGGATTTCTCACAGGGCTGCAATCACCTCAAGGCTCAACTGGGAGAAAATTCATTTCTAAGCTCTCTCCTGTATGTGGCTGTTATCAGGTTTCAGTTCTTCATGGGTGTTTGGGCTGAGAGCACCTGTTGCTCCCTGGTTGCTGATCCAAGCTATTCTGCCAAGTGAGCAACTCAGAATTTAGCAGTGAGCAAATGAAAGAATGAGAGAGAAGCAAGACAGAAGCTAATCTCAGATGTGATACTCCATTACTTTTGTTATCTTCTCTTTATTAGCAGCTAGTCACTAAGTCACACCACATTTACAGGGTATTGACATCAGGAAGCTGAGGCATAGGGAGTCATTTAGAGGCTGGCTACTTACCAGGCATTTGTATATTTTGCCATTAATCTGAATTACTTTCTTATTTTTTTGCTGTCTAGAAATTTCACTTCTTCATTATTGTGAAAGCTAAAATCCCTTATATAGAGTAGTACAGTGATTCACTACCCTTAAATTGTGTTGCAGTCACCTGGGGGGCTTGATAAAACACAGATTGCTCAGCCCTGCCCAAGGATTTTTGAGTTAGTAGGCTAGGAATTCAGTGGGCCTGAGAATGTACATTTCTGAAAACTTTCCAAGTGATGCTGATACCACTTTATTTATTTAGAATCTATCATGTCTTCTGAATGCATTACTATTTTTAATTAATACATATATTATTTTTATTTGGGTTTTGATTACAAAGTTGTATAGGTTTTAAATGATCTATACAAGTCTACTGTCTCATAAGCTCTTATTTTTTAGAGTCTGATTTTTCAAAAAGTAAGTTTTTTTCAAGAATGCATATATTTCATGATAGCACTATCATTTGTGTCAAGAAAGTGATACAAAAATCCCATTTTATGGATGATGATATGGCAATAAAAGACTATGATTTTGTTTCCAGTTGTGTCAGAATAAAATGATTAATTCAGGGAATGTCAATACCTGTCATAATGATTCTAGCAGTTACGTTTTTTGCCACTCAAGAAAACAAAAACTGAGATGTAGTGATTACTGTCTCCCTACTTCTCACAGATTTACAACTGTGATCACTTTGGAAAATGAAAAGACTGTAAAATTTTAAGGGTTTAATTTCCTCTTATTTTGTCATCCTGTTTTATGTACAAGGTATTTGTAATTATTATTCTGTAACATTTTTTGAAAATATATTCTTAGAATCTAACATTGGACATACAAGTGTAAAATTTGAAATTAATATTTTCTAGTTCTTTGTACATAATATCCTCAAGATATACCAACCCAGGCTTTTGCTGATAGGTGGACTTCCATAGCAGGAACAAGGCCTGCATTCATGTCTAAGCTCACTTTTTAAAAATTTGTTTTGTGAGCCTGTCTTAGTCTGTTTGGGCTGCTATGCCCAAATGCCACAGATTATGTAGCTTATAAACAATAGAAATCTATTTCTCACAGTTATGGACGCTGGAAGTCCAAGATAAGGGTGCCAAAATGTTTCAGTGAGAGCCCTTTTCCAGGTACAGAATTCTTATTTTACACTCCACAGAGTGAAAGGACTGGGGAGCACTGTGGTGTCTTTTGCTAAAAGGGCACTAATCCTATGTATGAGGGCTTCATCCTCATGACCTAGGTCCCAAATATCCCACTTACTAATACTAATAAAATGCCCCATATTTAAGAGTTACAATTTCAACATAGAAATTTTGGGGGGTGGGGGAACACACAAATATTCAGACTATAGCATACCCTATAAAGGTATCTGACTTCACCAGGACAACTTTTGTATTTCTGTGAAATAGTCCCTTTTGTCTTGGCTATTTTATTAGCCTATAAAAAGTAGATACTAGACATGGTATATTAATCAAACAGAATTTGTTTTTCTTTCTGTGAAGTCATTTGAGCTTACCAAGCACAAAAGAGGCTGAGAAGAGGAAATCATCATTGTATAGTGCACTGATGTTATATGGTTATCCTCTGTGAGGTTGAACTAGCAAATTATGAAATTTCTCTTTGTTGTGACAGTAGATGACTCCTAGTTTGCTGAGAATCATTGGAACAAAAAGTTTAGAGTATTGTGAAAAATAACCTTGCTTTTGACTAGTTGCAGACATTAGAATGTAACCCATAGCCACTAAACATAACCCTACGTTTCTATACTGGAACATAATATGAATATTTTTGTGAAATACCTTTAATAATGATTAATTTTCACATATATCTGCAATACATCAGATAATTTTAGATTTGTCTCTTATGGGCTACCTCTGAAGAAGTTGCTTTGTATGCTGTCTAGGAGGGTCAAATGGGGTCATTCTAAAATAATTGAACATACAAAAAATTTATTACATATGAAAATAAATCTGAATATTAGTTTACACACTAAATTCTAAAGCTACCGATATATTTCTTAGCTTTGTTTGTTGGAGTTGCTGAACTTAGGTTTGCAACTCAATGAAAGGAATATTATTTTTTCTTATAATCATCTATGTACAACAAAAGAAAGGAAAAAAGCTCCTCCACATTGAAAGGTTATTTACCATTGGTACAAAGAGATGAATCAGAAAGGATGCATTCGAAAAAGACCAAGAATAGGATATTAACCTGTCTCTGAGGGAGCTGTAAATCAAATTTCTGTCACCATTCAGAGATGGCCCAGAAAAATCTACAACAAATGCATACTGTGAGCTGGGTATCCCTCAGCCCACAATCTGGTGCACTCTCCTAAGTGGCTGAGGGGACACCTTATGGACCGCATCTATGGCAGGCCTTGACAGAGTCAGAAAAGTTGAAAGGATGCTTCCAGTAAATTTTTCATAATTAAATAGAAGATTAAAATATGTTTGGGAAATAAAAGCAAAAATAAACAAATGGCCCACAGCAAACATCATTCTCAATGATGAAAAACTGAAAGCATTCCCTCTAAGATCAGGAACAAGACAAGGATGTCCACTCTCACCACTACTATTCAACATAGTTTTGGAAGTCCTTGTCACAGCAATCAGAGAAGGCAAAGAAATAAAAGGAATCCAAATTGGAAAAGAAGAAGTCAAACTGTCACTGTTTGCAGATGACATGATTCTATACATAGAAAATCCTAAAGATGCCACCAGAAAACTATTTGAGCTAATCAATGAATTTGGTAAAGTTGCAGGATACAAAATGAACACACAGAAATCTCTTGCATTCTTATACACTAACAATGCAAGATCAGAAAGAGAAATTAAGGAAGCAGTCCCTTTCACCATTGCAACAAAAAGAATAAAATACCTATGAATAAACCTAACCAAGGAGGCAAATGACATGTATGCAGAAAACCATTAGACACTAATGGAAGAAATCAAAGATGACACAAACACATGGAGAGATATACCATGTTCTTGGATTGGAAGAGTCAACATTGTGAAAATGACTATACTACACAATGCAATTTACAGATTGATCACAATCCCTATCAAATTGCCAATGGCATTTTTCACAGAACTAGAACAAGAAATTTTGTGATTTGTATGGAAACACAAAAGACCCTGAATAGCCAAAGCAATCTTGAGAAGGAAAGATGGAGTTGGTGGAATCAGGCTTCTTGACTTCAAACTATACTACAAGGCTACAGTGATCAAGACAGTATGGCACTGGCACAAAAACAGAAATATAGATCAATGGAACAGGAGAGAAAGCCCAGAGATAAACTGTGGTCTACTAATCTATGACAAAGGAGGCAAGGATATACAATGGAGAAAAGACAGCCTCTTCAATAAGTGGTGCTGGAAAAACTGGACAGCTACATGTAAAAGAATGAAATTAGAACACTCCCTAACACCATACACAAAAATGTATTAAAGACCTAAATGTAAGGCCAGACATTATAAAACTGCTAGAGGAAAACATAAGAAGAGCACTCTTCGACATAAATCACAGCAAGATCTTTTTGGATCCACCCCCTAGAGTAATGGGGAAAAAAAATGTGGGACCTCATGAAACTTCAAAGCTTCTGCACAACAAAGGAAACTATAAGCAAGACTAAAAGACAGCCCTCTGAATGGGAGAAAATATTTATAAATGAATCAACAGACAAAGCATTAATCTCCAAAATATACAGACAGTTCATCCAGCTCAATACCAAAAAATAAAACAACCCAATAAAAAAGTGGGCAGAAGGCCTAAATAGGCACTTCTGCAAAGAAGACATACAGATGGCCAAGAGGCACATGAAAAGCTGCTCAACATCACTAATTATTAGAGAAATGAAAATCAAAACTACAATGAGGTATCACCTCACATCGGTTAGAATGGGCATCATCAGAAAATCTACAAACAGTAAATGCTGGAGAGGGTTTGGAGAAAAGGGAATGCTCTTGCACTGTTGGTGGGAATGTAAATTGATACAGCCACTATGGAGAACAGTGTGGAGGTTCCTTAAAAACTAAAAATAGAGTTACCATATGACCCAGCAATCCCACTACTGGGCATATACCCAAAGAACATCATAATTCAAAAAGACACATGCACTCCAATGTTCATTGCAACACTATTTACAATAGCCAGGACATGAAAGCAACCTAAATGTCCATCAATAGATGAATGGATAAAGAAGATGTGGTACATATACACAGTGGAATAATACTCAGCTGTAAAAAATGAATGAAACTGGGACATTTGTAGAGACATGGATGGAACTAGAGATTGTCATACAGAGTGAAATGAGTCAGAAAGAGAAAAACAAATATAGTATTTTAACACATATATGTGGAATATAGAGAAATGATACAAATCAACTAGTTTGCAAGGCAGAAATAGAGACCCAGATGTAGAGAACAAGCATATGGACACCAAGTGGGGAAAGTGGGGAGGTTTGGGGGGGAATGAAATGGGAGATTGGGATTGCCATACACATATCACTAATAAGAAAAAAATATCAAATTATACACTTTAAATATATGCAGTTTATTGTACCTCAACTGTATCTCAATTAAAGTTCTTAAAAAATAAAATAAACAAATGGGATGTAATGAGACTTCAAAAGTTTTGCACAGAAAAGAAAACCATTGACAAAACAAAAAGACAACCTACTGAATGGGAGAAAATATTTGCTACTGATATGATTAATTGAGGGTTAGTGTCCAAAATATATAAACAGCACATACAACTTAACATCAAAAAACCAAACAATCTGAATAAAAAATAGGATGAAAACCTGAATTGATATTTCCTTTCAAAGAAGATATGCAGGTGGCCAACAGGCACATGAAAAAATGTTCAACATTATTAATCATCAGATAAATGCAAATCAAAACCACAGTGAGATATCACTTTACAGCAATCAGAATGGCTATTATCAGAAAGGCCACAAATAACAAATGTTGGCAAGGATGTGGAGGAAAGGGAATGCACCCTTGGAGGTAATGTAAATTAGTGCATGGTGGTTTCTCAAAAAACAAAAAGAAAACTAGCATATAATCCAACAATTCCACTACTGAGTATATATCCAAAGAAACTAAAAACATTATTTCAAAAGTATCCATGCACCCCAATGTTCATCGCAGCATTATTTACAATAGCCCAGATATGGAAGCAACTGAAGCGTCCATCAACAAATGAATGGATAAAGAAGCTGTGGTGTATATATATATATATATGACAACATCGATGGACTTAGAGGCTATTATGCTAAGTGAAAAAAGTCAGACAGAGAAAGACATGTTACTCTATGATATCGCTTTTATGTAAAAATCTAAAAAATAAAACAAAGTAATGAATATAACAAAAAGAAAACAAACTCATGGATATAGAGAACAAACTAGTGGTTACCAGTGGGGAGAGGGAAGGGAGGAGAGACAAGATAGTGGATTAAGAGGTACAAACTATTATGTATAAAATAAATAAGCTACAAAGATATATTGTACAAATAGGTTATATAGCCAATATTTTACAATAACTATACAGGTAGTATAACCTTTAAAAATTGTGAATCACTATGTTGTACACTTGTAACATATAATACTGTGCATCAACTATATCTCAATAAAAAATTCCCTTTAAGGTCACATCCTATTCAGTTACCAGGATACATTTCCTTTGTGCAGAAGTCAATCATCATCATGTTATTTTATGGGGAACAGAAAACCAATCTGTGTTTGAACATGTTAGGGATTTTCTAAAACTTGGTATCTTCTTTTTATCCCCATGCTTCAACACTGGAGTTTTAGAACTATTCATTTTTTCTGTATACCATGATAATCAGAATCATGTATTTAGATAAAAATATTACATGTTTTCTCATGTTACAGGATGTCACAAAGTATTTCCCCGGAGAAAAGGGCTCTGCCTCAATTCCTCACAGTGCGGAGTTTTTTTTTTTTTTTTTTTTTTTTAACATACAATAAACTGCATATATTTAGAGTGTACAATTTGGTATCCCAGTCTCCCAGTTCATTTGCAAATATTTTCTCCCATTCTGAGGGCTGTCTTTTTGTCTTGCTTATAGTTTCCTTTGTTGTGCAGAAGATTTCAAGTTTCATTAGGTACCACTTATTTATTTTTGTTTTTATTTCCACGACTCTAGGGGGTGGATCCAAAAAGATCTTGCTGCGATTTATGTCAGAGTGTTGCATTCTGTTGGCTAGTGTTTTGTTGAAGATTTTTGCATCTAAATTCATCAGTGATATTGTTCTGTAATTTTATTTTTTTGTAGCATCTTTGTCTGATTTTGGTATCAGGGTTATGGTGGCCTCATAAAATGAGTTTGGGAGTGTTCCTTCCTCTGCAATTTTTGGAAGAGCTTGAGAAGGATGGGTGTTAGCACCTCTCTAAGTGTTTGATAAAATTCTCATGTGAGTCCATTTTTGTTTGTTGGGAGATTTTAATCACAGTTTCAATTTCATTACTTGTGATTAGACTGTTTATATTTTCTATTTCTTCTTGATTCAGCCTTGGAAGGTTATACTTTTCTAAGATTATGTCCATTTCATCCAGGTTGTCCATTTTATTGGCATATAGTTGCTTGCAATAGTCTCTTATGGTGCTTTTTATTTCTGCAGTGTCTGTTGTAACTTCTCATGTTTTATTTCTAATTTTATTGATTTGAGTCCTCTCCATCTTTACTTGATGAGTCTTGCTAGAGGCTTATCAACTTTATTTATCTTTTCAAACAACCAGCTTTTAGTTTCATTGATTTTTGCTATGATTTCATTTGTTTCTGCTCTGATCTTTATGATTTCTCTCCGTCTACTAACTTCGGGTTTTGTTTGCTCTTCTTTCTCTAGTTTCTTTAGGTGTAAGGTTAGATTGTTTATTTGGGATTTTTCTTGTTTCTTGAGGTAGGATGGTATTGCTATAAACTTCCTCTTAGAACTGCTTTTGCTGTATCCCATAGGTTTTGGATCATTGTGTTTTCATTGTCATGTGTCTCTAGGTATTTTTTTGATTTCCTCTTTGATTTCTTCAGTGATCTCTTGGTTATTTAGTAGCATATTGCTTAGCCTCCATGTGTTTGTGTTTTTTACAGTTTCTTTTTTCCTGTAATTGATTTCTAATCTCATAGCATTGTGGTCAGGAAAGATGCTTGATATGATTTCAATTTTCTTAAATTTACCAAGGCTTGATTTGTGACCCAAAATATGATCTATTCTGGAGAATGTTCCATGTGCACTTCAGAAGAATGTGTGATCTGCTGTTTTTGGATGTAATGTCCTATAGATATCTATTAAATCAAGCTGATTTATTGTGTCATTTAAAGCTTGTGTTTCCTTATTTATTTTCTGTGTGGATGATCTGTCCATTGGTGTAAGTAGGGTGTCAAAGTCCCCCACTATGACTGTGTTACTGTTGATTTCCTCTTTCATTGTTGTTAGCATTTTCCTTATGTAATGAGGTGCTCCTATATTGGGTGCATATATACTTATAATTGTTATCTCTTCTTCTTGGATTTATCCCTTGATCTTTATGTAGTGTCCTTTCTTGTCTCTTGTAACATTTTTTATTTTAAAGTCTATTTCATTTGATATGAGTATCACAACTCCAGCTTTCTTTTGATTTCCATTTGCATGGAATATCTTTTTCCATCCCCTCACTTTCAGTCTGTATGTGTCCCTAAGTCTAAAGTGGGTCTCTTGTAGACAGCATATATATGGGTATTGTTTTTGTATCCATTCAGTCAGTGTGTGTCTTTTGGTTGGTGTATTTAGTCCATTTACATTCAAGGTAATTATCGATATGTGTGTTCTTATTACCATTTTCTTAGTTGTTTTGTTTTTGTGTTTGTAGCTCTTTTTCTTCTCTTACATTTCCAGCTTAGAGAAATTCCTTTAGCATTTGTTGTAGGACTGGTTTGGTGGTGCTGAATTCTCTTGGCTTTTGCTGGTCTGTAAAGATTTTGATTTCTCCATTGAATCTGAATGAGACCCTTGCTGGGTAGAGTATTCTTGGTTGTAGCTTCTTCCCTTTCACCATTTTAGATATATTATGCCACTCCCTTCTGGCTTGTAGAGTTTCTGCTGAGAAATCAGCTGTTAACCTGATGGGAGTTCCCTTGTATGTTATTTGTCGTTTTTCCCTTGTTCCTTTTAATAACTTTTCTCTGTCTTTAATTTTTGTCAATTTGACTACTATATGTCTTGGCATGTTTCTCCTTGAGTTTTTCCTGCCTGGGACTCTCTGAGCTTCCTGGACTTGGGTGGCTATTTCCTTTCCCATTTAGGGAATTTTTCAACTAGAATCTCTTCCTATATTTTCTCAGGTCCTTTCTCTCTTTCTTCACCTTCTGGGACCCCTACAATGCAAATGTTGGTGTGTTTAATATTGTCCCAGAGGTCTCTTAGGCTGCCTTCAGTTCTTTTCATTCTTTTTTCTTTATTCTTTTCTTCATCAGTGATTATCACCATTCTGTCTTCCAGGTCACTTATTCTCCCTTCTGCCTCAGTTAATCTGCTATTGGTTCGCTCTAGTGTATTTTTCATTTCAGTTATTGTGTTGCATATCTGTTTGTTTCTTCTTTAATTCTTCTAGGTCTTTGGTAAACTTTTTTTTTCAACTTTTCGATCTTTGCATCCAGTCTTTCTTCAAAGTCCTGGATCAACTTCACCATCATTATTCAGAATTATTTTTCTGGAAGGGTGCCTATCTTCTCTTCATTTAGTTGTTTTTCTAGGGGTTTATCTTGTGCCTTCATCTGCTACAAAGTCCTCTGATTTTTCTTTTTCTCTATCTTTCTGTGGCTGTGGTTTTCAGCTCCAAAGAATGAAATACTGCTGATACTGCTTGATACTGCTGTCTGCCCTCTTGTGGAGAAACCTATCTAGGAGGCTTGAATGTGCTTCCTGATGGGAGGGACTGATGGTGGGTTGGGCTGTATGGGCAGAGCTCAGTAAAACTTTAATCTGATTTGGTGGGTGGAGTTCAGTAAAACTTTAATCTGCTTGTCTGCCAATGGGTGGGACTGTGTTCCCTCCTTGTTGGTTATTTGACCTGAGGCTACCTAGCACTGGAGCTTACAGGGTCTTTGGTGGGGCTAATGGTGGCCTCTGGGAAGGTTCACACTAATGAGCACCTCCCAGAAACCCTGCCACCAGTGTCACTGTCTCCTAGGTGAGCCACAGCTGCTCCCCACCTCTGCAGGCAACCCTCCAAAACCAGCAAGTAGGTCTGGTTCAGTCTCCTATGGGGTCACTGCTCCTTTCTCCTGGGTCCTGGTGCACACACTATTTTAGTGTGCCCTCCAATTGTGGAGTCTCTGTTTCCCCCATTCCTGTGGGGGTCCTGCAACCAAATCCTGCTGGGTTTAAAGTCTGGTTCTCTGGGGATTCCTGCTCCCATTGCTGGACCCCCAGGTTGGGAAGCCTGACATAGGGCTCAGAACCCTCACTTTAGTGGATGGACTTCTGTGGCATAACTGTTCTCCAGTTTGTGAGTCACCCACCCAGCATTTATGGGATTTGATTTTAACGTGATTGCACCCCTCCTACCATCTTATTGTGGCTTCTCCTTTGTCTCTGGGTGTGGGGTGTCTTTTTTGGTGAGTTCTAGTGTCTTTCTGTCGATGATTGTTCAGCAGTTAGTTGTAATTCCAGTGCTGTTGCAAGAGGGAGTGAGCACATGTCCTCCTAATACACCATCTTGAACTGTCTCTCTTAGGATTATTCTAGAGGTCAGTGGGGAGGTTTTTAATGAAACTTCCAGGGTGCAAATGGGGCATTCAGTGTAAAATTTTGCCTTCTCTGGAGCAGAGTTCAACCATATGTCCAGATACCATGTCATGGAAATTAATATTATGGGATGTGATTAGAATTTTGTACCATAGCTTCTTCATAGCCTTCAGACAATGAAAATAATGAATCATAGCTGTCATTTCCAATATTGACAGTATTGTGCAACAAATAGAATGGGACAAGTTACAGATTGATGTTGAGCATTTGAAGATTATAAAAGTAATGGTGATACTTGCTTTACAAATTGATTTTTACTACATATTCATACATAAGCCAATTACTTGTAATATAATTATGTATATGTATATATGTACTGTGCTTTTGTATTGCTATTAAGTATTAGTATTACTTAACTAAAAGTTTTGGAAGATAGCAAAGATAATGTTGACTTTAATTTTATCAATAAATTATCAATATTTTGCTATCAGACTTTAGCAAAAGTGTTTCTCATTCTTCTTTTGCCTTCCAGGTTTGCCTGTTCTCTTCTGTTAATAATAACTTTATCAAACGTCTAAATGTGGAAAATCATCAAACCTTAGTCTTTGAATCTTTGCTATTTTTCCTCCAAATTCTCTCCCAATTCAGTTATATGATTTTAATCCCTATGTAGATGAATTCAATATTTTAATCTCAGTATCTCTCCACTGGCTTCCAGCCCATATCTGTTAAATTCTTTCTACATCTTAGCTTATGGATATTTCCCCATTACCTCACATTCAAAAAACCGGAATGAATTTATTAGCATCAATTCAAAATCTAATTTTCTCCTGAAGTCTCTCCTCTTTCCCAAATACTCAGACCTGAAATATCACATATTGTTTTTACTAATTTCATAACTAACTCTTTCTTAAAAATTGCATTTGCAAGGTGGTTTGGCATCTGCCAAATTTGTGGATGTCTCCCCAGTATGGGCCAGATTATTATTACATTTATTAATAAGATGAAAACTTATTACACCAAGTGGCAGAGCTCTCACAGGTTTCAGACACCCATTAATGCCAATGAAGGTCAATATCCATCAGGGTCTAGGTGTTACTCCCACTCTTCTCATCCCTCTGCCTGAGGAGGACACTTCATTGTTCAAAAGGACACAGGCCATAGAATTAAAATCGCTCCATCTATAATTGGGAGTAGACCAAAAAGAGGTGACTTAAGATTGATAGATGATCTTCAGCAAAGAAGAGATTATTTGTTTCTTGTTATTATTCTGCCCGGAGTAAAAATTTCAAATTATGGTCAAGTTTATTTGAAATTTTTTTGCATCACAGTGAGAAAAAAGAATTTTTTTTCCTAATCTATGTTTGGAAACTTATATGTCCAAAGATAAACAAAGGAATTAATGCTGTTTCTCATTAATCCTAACCAAAAACTTGCAGTATATCTCTCAGGCAAAGGCTTCAGAGGACAACAATTAACATCATGAGTATCTTCTATTCTTATGAAATTAAAAAAAATCTTTAAGTGGTCAGTGTCTGAAGTTGCAGGTCACCTTAGGGTATTTTTAAATTATCTTCAATAACTTAATGTCATGATATTTCTCTTTTCTTTCCACTCTGATTGCTACTGAAATCTGGAATTTTGTAATCTCCGAATATTCTTGGTACTTCCTTCTTCCACAGTTTTACTACACTAATGTTTTCAAATTGTATTTTCAAAATGCCACTTCTAGCCTCAAAATTCTTTAGTACCTGTAACCTTCCTACATTATTTGGCAATCAGAATCCTCTATATTGTAACCCTCTTCTTCTTGAAATCTTATTTGTATTTATCTAAACTTCTCACATTTACCAATGTAGTGAATTCTCTTTTCCTAAATACTCATTGTATATTTTTCATCTATGACTTTACCCATGGTTTTGCTTCAAAACAAGCATTTCCTGCCCCCTTTAAAAAAAATTATTGAATTATAATTGATTTACACTGTTGTGTTAGTTTCAGGTGAACAGCAAAGTGAAGCAGTTATACATATACATATATCCACTCATTTTTAGATTCTTTTCCCATGTAGGCCATTACAGAGTATTAAGTAGAGTTTCCTGTGCTGTGCAGTAGGTCCTTATCAAATAGTTATCAATTTTATATACAGTTGTGTGTATATATCAATCCCAAACTCCCAATTTATCCCTCCCAACTGTACCCCTGGTAACCATGTTTGTTTCCTACATATGTAAGTCTATTTCTGCTTTGTAGATAAGTTCATTTGCACACTTTTTTAAATTCCACATATAAGTGATATAATGTGATATTTGTCTTTGTCTGGCTTACTTCACTCAGTATGAAGTAAGTCCATCCATGTTGCTGCAAGTGGCATTATTTTTGTTCTTTTTAATGGCTGAGTAATATTATTTTGTTTATATGTACCACATCTTCTTTATCCATTCCTCTGTTGATGGACATTTAGGTTGCTTCTATGTCTTGGCTATTGTAAACAGTGCTGCAATGAACATTGGGGGACATGTATCTTTTCAAATTATAGTTTTCTTCAGTTATATGCCCAGGAGTGGGATTGCTGGGCCATATGTTAGCTCTATTTATAGTATTTTAAGGAACCTCCATACTGTTCTCCACAGGGGCTGTACCAATTTACATTGTCACCAACAGTGTAGGAGGGTTCCTCTTTCTCCATATCCTCTACAACATTTATTGTTTATAAATTTTTTGATGATGATAATTCTGACCAGTATGATGTGATACCTCATTGTAATTTTGATTTGCATTTCTATAATTAGTGATGTTGAGCATCTTTTCATGTGCTTTTTAGTCATCTGTATGTCCTATTTGGAGAAATGTCTATTTAGATCTTCTGCCCACACACCTACAGTCACCTAGTCTATGACAAAGGGGCAAGAATATACAATGGAGAAAAGACAGTCTCTTCAATAACTGGTGCTGTGAAAATTGGACAGTTACAGGTAAATGAATGAAATTAGAACACTCCCTAACACCATACACAAAAATAAACTCAAAATGGATTAAAGACCTAAATGTAAGCCTAGATGCTGTAAAACTCTTAGAGGAAAACATAGGCAGAACACTCTTTGACTTAAATTGCAGCAAAATATTTTTTGATCCACTTCCTAGAGTAATGAAAATAAAAACAAAAATAAAAAAATGGGACCTAATTACACTTAAAAGCTTTTGCACAGCAATGGAAACCATAAACAAAATGAAAAGATAGCCCCCACAATGGGAGAAAATATTTGCAAACAATGCATCTGATGAGAGATTTATATCCAACATATACAAACAGCTCATGCAGCTCAATATCAAAAAAACAAACAATCCTGACCCCTTCTTTTAAATTAATCTAAGTCTCTCTTTCAAGATTCATTTTAAATGCCACCTGCTCCATAAGGACATTCCTAATCTAGCTGATATATGTATCAGATATAGTGAAGAAGGTGTGTATACACATACACAGCCTAAAATGATTATTTTTATATCTCATTTGCCTTTATTAGAACATAAAGTGCACAAACTGCTTCCACTGATTTTTAAGCTTTTGGACAATAGAAAATGTGTTTTATATTTTTTATTTCTTTCTTATGTGACAAACACAACAATTTGATTCTTGGCTAATATTTGTTTATTTGTTGATCACTATTTAAAAAATTACAGATTGCTTCTCCTCAGGAATGGAAAATTAGGGCACATTTTCCTCTTGCTGTGTTTATTATATGTTTATCTTTATAACACACACAAAAAGAGCAAGGGGAAAGGAAGTTTGTTTCTTTTCTGTAATAAAATATCTTTTTAATTAACATGTTATGGACATATTTGCACTTTCTCTTTGTAACAAGGTGAAGGCTTGGTTTATGTTTGATTTCTGTATGTTTGTTAAAGATATTAACTTTATGTTTGCATTCTTCTTTGATTACATTGTTCTTTTTTATATATTTTGCTTTGGGTTTGTATTTTTGGAAGTATATTTTATATCTTTGCTCTTGAGTTAGCAAGACTGGCTTTTTCTTTTTTCCACTTTGACCATCATCTGATTGAATGAGTCTGTCTCTATCTTACAGAGATTCTAAATAGATAATATTTAGATTTTCCTTCACCTGCTAATATAACTAAAAAATTTTAAACTTCAATCATGATCTTTACATGCTAAAAATTAAACATTGAAAATTAGGGTGTTTTTATAAGTAAATACCTAAATTAACAATCTCAATCTAAATCATATTTAACATGTGCCATATAGTTATTTCTTATTTAGATTACACATTTCCCAGAGTGAATTTTTTTTTTTTTTTGAACAGTGAAGAGGTATTCCATTAGGTCAAATAAAGGCAATGATAGAAAATATGAATGTGACCAAAGTTTTTGAATATTTTGATAAATAAAAAGGATGTTGGCTACTTAGGAGATCTGAATCATTTTTGTTATTTGATTTTAAAGGCACCAAAACAGTAATGTAAGATCACTTTAGAAGTTGACTCTAGCAGTGTGCTATTATTGAGGCTAACAGTCAATTTATGAGGTTATGTCATTCATAAAACTTTATTGTAATTGTTTAAAAAAGAATTATGTGATGTTATAAAAGAAGCAATGTTCTTGAAGGATTAATTCTAGTGTTCCTGCTATAGTATACATAATATTTTTTGATATGTCATAGGCAATATTTAGAGAATGTTTCACATTTCTTAATTTAAAAGTGATTTTATGTCCAAAGACTCCATTTTTCCAAATTAATTATTTTCTATTTAGTAAGTATTATTAAATGCCTACAATATGTCTTATTTCAATGGGATAGTGTAAGTTATTACATTGTCAAAGAGTGGTTCTCTTCCCTCTAACAATGGAACCACTGTAATATTGTCCAAAGTACATACCCATTGACCTCACCTAAGAACTTCTGAAAGGAATATCTGAGTTGAGAACTGGAAATACACCTTTAAAAGAAGTAATTCAGATGATTCCTTTGTACTCTAAAGTTTGGGAATTATTTAGCTAAGGGATTAAAAGCATGAGTCACCAGAAACACACTAATTTGGTTGGAGTCCCAGGCATTTTATTTACAAGTATGTAATTTTTATGAGGCAAATTAACCTCTCTATGTTTCCATTTCCTTGCCATATTTAGTCTCAGTAAAAGAGAAAACAATAAAATCTAAGTTGTATTGCTTTTATGAGGATTAAGGAGGCAGCAAAATGAAGTGTTAAACAAAGTTCTTAAAATATTTTCATACATATGAGGTCCCAAGACTATTGTTAATTAGCAAGAATATAATGGTAAGCTAAATATACCAATATCAGTTTATCTGGATTTTAAAATCTAGTTAAAATTCAACGAGTTTTACTTCTTCTGTGGATGATGATGAAGGCGATGATGACTGAGGCCTAAAAAGCTAAAGGAAAAATAAAACACTAAAGTACAATCACATGCTGTTAGAAAATTATTTTCCGAATGAGAAAGACAGAAAAAGGCAAAGAGAAGATTATTTCTAGGGTCCATCTATCTTCTCTATGCTTTACACTTTGTGTACTTCAGGCAATCTCTTTTTTCCCCAGTAACTTGCTTTTTATATTTAAGGGCTGCTGAATCTCATCACAGTGACCCAGGAATGATAGATTTGGATGATGAATGACATACTTTGGGGAAAAAAAGTATGCACATATCCTAGAGTTTTAAGCTTAATGTAATTATATGGCTACTATTTTTCTCAGTAGAAATGATGGTCTATGTTTATTTTAGCTTTCATAATTTCCCCTTTCCTACCTTTCCTACCCAAGGTTTGCAAAGAATTCAGAATTGTCCACTCACTAGTGACAAGTAAATGAAACAAAATCTTCACTGTCATGAGTCTTATATTCCAGTGGCTGGTGATTAAGATGATACAGATGATAAGTAAATACACACATAAATAAATGGATAAGTGAGCAAAGAGACTAATGCAGGTAGTGAGAAATGCTAAGAACAAAACAAAATGAGATGACATCATTGAAAGTGATGGGGTAAACTACTTTAGAATACAGCAACCAGAAAAGATTTTGAATAGGTAATATTCTCAGAGGAATGAATTTCTTGAAGAAAATAATTTAAAGGAACGGAAAATGGAATTTCAGGAATAAAATACATCCTAAAGTGGAAATAAGCTTGTTTTTTGTGAAGAAAGCCAAAGTGACTAGAGCAGAGTGAGTAAATGGTTCCAAGATTGTTGTAAGAGGTAGACACGCACTAAGTCACATGTGGTCTTGAAGGACACACAATAAAGAGTTTTCAATTATTTTCCAAGGATAAAGCATAGCCATTGGAGAGTTTGAGCAGTGGAGTGATATAATCTGATTTATGCCTTTGAAAGAGAGTCTGGCTGCTGTGTAATGGTGAAAACTCATGTGGCAAGAATGAAGGTGAAGTTACTATTAGAATACTATTGCAATAGTCTAGGTGAAAGAGAATGGTGTTGTGAGTTTGGATTGCAGAAATATTTTGGTAATGGAAATGAGATTTATTGATGGATTGAGTGGGTCATGTGAAGGTAAGTGAGGAATCAACAATGATCCAGATTTTGGGAATAAACAAATGATTCAAGATAGAATGCCATATTTACTGGTATAGGGAAGCTTGGAAAAATCATTTTGACCATATTAAATCTTGGAAAGTCTGGAACTCAGTAGTGGGTTCCAGGAAAAAGTTGTATTTGAATGTCATCTATGCATTGGTTGTAATAAAAGTCATGAGTCTTGATAGGATTATCTAGAGGATGCCTAGAAGAGGAAAACATCTGAATCACTATGATGTTTACATGTCTGGTGGAAGAGGAGCCACAATATTGACTTTAAAAAGGCATTCATGAAGTTGGAAGAAAATCAGGCATCTTAGGTATCCTTAAAGATGAGAATAGTATGTATTTCAAGAAAGAACTGTGATCCCTCATGTTAAATGCTTCTAAAAGTCAAGTAAAATTGCAGTGAATTGACCGCTAGTTTTGGTCATTTATAATCTTGAAAAGAGTGTTTTCATTGGAGTTTCAAGGAGAAAAGCCTCATTGGAGTAGGTTAGAGAGAGAATGGAAAGTTAGAAATGGGAAAGAATAAAATAAGCAAACCTTTTGTGGAAGTTTTGCATGAAAGTGAAATAGAAAAATGGGGCAGTGACTGGAAAGAATGTGAGGATATGTGATGATTTTTTTTTAAAAGAAGAATCATATTAAGCCATGTTATGTCAGAGAAAGAAAAAGAACTTGCTATTGCAGGAGAAAAAAAAAAAAGTAATTGTGGAAGCAATACTCTTGAGAAAAATTAATGGCAATGGAATTCAGCACCCAGATGGAGGCACTGACTTTAAATGGGACTAGGAACTTCTATCATAACAAAAATTATATGGGATAGAAGCAGGTAGGCTGTTGGAATTGTTATGTGTCTTGTCCAGAGGCACAAGACAAGAATAAGTCAGTAATGCTGTATGGGGAAATATGGACAAGAAAAGATCCCTGCTCTTAAAGAGCTTACAATTAAATACCCATAATAATCTTTATTCTTTTATAGCACACTATCCTGGTCGATAATATTTTAAGTACAAATTTTGGCAATTTTATCTGCTTTTGTTATCAAGCAAGATGTTATTTTTTGGTCCTTGCACTTAAATGGTGCAGAAGCATAAGCATAAGTTTGCCTCATTCCACTTACCCATCCTTGTAGTCATATGTTTGCAAGCTGTTGGCATAGACCAATACTGCCTTTTTTTTTCTGACACCATTTAAATCATAGCAATGGTTTAATAGTTTTCTGAAACCGATGTTGTCATTAATTCACTTCCTTAATGAGCTAGTGCTATTTTAAGGGATATATTGTGTTCACAATATACAGAATATTTATTTATGAACAAATGAGAATTATGGCTTGTTATATTAGACTTGGTGACCTATTCTAGTTCAAATAAGACGATATCAAATAAAATACCCTGGAGCAGTGCTTAACAGCAGGCAGATCTGAGTTTACTTCCCAGAATTCACAGGCTATCTGAACTTTGGAAGGTTTCTTAACCAGTTTCTTAACATTTTTATCTGAAAATAAGGGCAATAACTCTCTCTTTAATTAAAGTGATTTTTGATGATTAAATAAGATATTTGTAAAGCACCAAATGCATTTATTGTCTAGAATATTGTATGGCAACCATTTCATATTTTTCCCTGTGATTATCAATGTCACTACTACTACTACTAGAAAATATTTGAGTGCTTATCACCCATCATGTCACAGTTTAAACTTTTTAATATATAAATTCCTTGAAATCCTACCAAAGTGTATATAGTTAACTTTTTATGAAAAAGAAATGATATACAAAGTGGTTTTATTAAGGTCACCCAGCTAGTAAGTGGCAGAGCACACACAGAATTAAAACATTGACAGTCTGCTTCCAAAGCCCAAGTGTTTAGCCCCTGGACTCTCTGAATCTCACCACTACTATTCATGAGTAAAAAAGATATTCCTCATTCTTTATTCTGTGGAGTGGGATATTTTCAGGAGCCATGGTTCCTTATACAACTCTCATTAAAAAAAAAAAAAACTTGTAGCAACAAGGATCTTAGTTATTGCTTTGTTCTGACTTCATGTTTCCCATTTCTGGGGAGGAAGAATGTTTCTGCATTCTGGGTACACTTGGCATTTCATAAGATACAATGATAGAAATAATGGTGCCAGTTCTACCAGATACAGTTCAAAAGGTTATTTAATTATATAAAGGATAAAGGATAAAATATAAGGGATAGATTTCATCCAGAGAGATTCCTTAATCTTCCCATGTGAAGGAATGCAACTTCAACTACCTACAACTGTCTCATCTCATCAGTACTTCAATCATTCTTAGACACAACCAAATGACAAGTCCTCATGATTTCTGTATATTATTTTGTACAGATTATGTGTTCCTTTCTATTCTCTTTTTATCACAGAAACAGTTGATTTATTAATAAGAGAGAAATCTTGGTTCTCTTCTGAGCACTTTTTCCTATGCCTATGACACTCCAACTGTCTCAGTAATATGGTTTACATAAATATTTCAGCTGAAAGGGCTCTGGATAAATGTGGCTACCTTGGCATCATGTGATAGAAAGTGTTGTGTGGTTATGAGGTACAGAATTAGATTTTAACGTCAAATAGAATTAGTAAAATGCTCTTTTGTCTTCCAGATAGGAAGGACTGAGGTGCCCCTGAAATTACAGTTCATGATTTCCACAATCAAAAAGTAAACTCCCTCTGTATTTCCTCCAATGGTGCTAATAAAGTGATCATCGAATAGCACTGAGACAAAATAACTTTGCAGACTTTTAGGTCAAACAGATTCTGGTTCAAATCCTGGCTCTATCACTTAGCAATCATGTGATTCTGGGCTGTATCTTTAATATTTAACTTATTATAATACTTCATTTTGTTGTATCAGGTGAGATAACAGAACATATTTGGCACTCCTTTTACAATACTGCTATCAATCAATACTAAGAACAATCATATATATCACTTATAATACTTTCATTTACAAATAACGTAAAGTTTAAACTAGATTAAACTGTAAGAAAATGTTTTGACCCAAGGAAAGGGGAGTCTTTGGGATTGGCTAAATCCAATACCTTTTGTGCTATTTCTATGGGATTTCCCCAAATCTTCTTATTTGGCTTTATCAGGAGGGGGATTATTATAAAAAGAGTTCATATGCCATGCAACTTTTTGGCCTGAACTAAATGACTTGCTCATATATTAATTGCTCCTGATGGCTAGAAATGTCATGGACTAATCAGTTTAGGCTTAGAATACTGTAACAAATAGGTCAGAGGAAGAAATCTGAAACTAAAATCCAGGAAATTTGGGGGAGGGGGAAAGTCAGGGATAGATGCAGGGAAGGCAACCAATAATGTCCATTTGACTTTATATTTATAATGAATGTTTCTGTGCTTTTTTTTTCTCCTATGTATTTAATGAGAATCTAATGTTTTTAAATAAAATTTCTAATTGTGGCATTAAAAATATGTGCAAATGTTATTTCTTAGCCTAGTGATGGATAACAAGACAAAAAAGCTTTGAGGTCTCAGAATCATGAAAATTCAAATACAGTGGTTAGACTACACGCCTGTTTCAAAGTATAATAATAAGAGGATATGTGGTCATTTTTTTACACAAGTTATGAATTAACACATAGATTTACATTATAAAAAAAAGAAACTTTGACAGTGATATCTGAAAATTATACAAAATACATATTTATTACTGGCATCTGAAATATGCCAAAATTAGAATTAATAGGTACATAATAAAAATTATATATTACATCTATAATTATGTATATAAACTGGACATGTTCTAGGTGTGACATCTAATCAGCATTATATTACATTGTTTTTTAGAGTTATTTGGATGATTTTCCTTTATTTCTCAATAAGAATATTGACACATTAATTAATTAATATCAAGGATAATGCAGCTTTCTGCAAAAATCTAGCTATAAATGCAGAAGAATTCTAATAATCAATGCTTGGTTTTAGTATGGCTTGAACATTTCCAGGATTTTTCTGTTGTTTTACTGTTTGACACATAATAAAGCTATAACCTCCAATGTGGCTATGAACTCTAATGCCTGATGGTAGAAAGGATACTTTAACCTGTTGAAGTTTTGACCTAATTTCAATATTTATTCTCTTAATGTTAGATGGTATCTGTATTTCCAAGTGAAAAAAAAGTATGTTATGTTTAAGTTGTCTCGATTTTTCTCGTACATTATTTTGATTCCATTAACTGGTAAAAATCATAAAAAATACTAAAACTTGTGAAATTAAATTTGAACAAAGGATAAATTAAGGCAGCATTTGGGAATTGTTAAGTCTATATCTTGAACTTTTATATAATGAAGAGATTTTTGATAAATAGAAACTCTTCAGAGGATTTTTTCAGTTAATATAATATTTGTAGATCATATTTCAGAATATTTTATTTATTTGACAGAAAAGAAGAATGTGTACACTTACTATATTTGAATAAGATCAGATCTATTTTTTCCTATTTGTAAATAAGTTTTATAATTTTTGTTGTTGTATAGTTGTGCTACAACCCAAGGCAATTTTTAACTCTGCCTCTGTGATTTACCAAAGTGCATGAAGCAGATTCAATCTAATCGGATTACCCCTTTTGCCATGTTTTATACTGCATTTCTTCTACTTTCCTGGTATTCTCCCCAAGGCCTTAAGAGCAGCTAGACATGCTGCATTTTCCCTACAGCTGGTTGAGGATAAAATCTCTTCTAAGACTGCAGTTCTATTTCGCAACCAGGTGTTATAACTGCAAAGATGAAAGACAGCATTCTCCACTAAAATCTGAACCAGGCAATCATACAGCACTTTCTACTTGAGAGTGTCAAAAAACCTCGAGTTTGGTTTCTCCAGAAGTAAATATTGATGTCTATTTGGTTATAACAAGCCATGCCCCTTTTCTATTAGTCTGAAGAAGCAAAAGCTTGCTTGAAATGACTTTTTAGTCACTTGGGGAAGATCAAAACATTTTGCATAATCTGCCTACTTGTTTTAAACAGAACTGTAATCTGTTTAAAACAAGTAGGCAGTAATCTCCTAGTTCAGACCGAGTAGTCATCCTTGAAATAGCTGGAGAGTAGTGGAAGATAAATATTTACTGTCTTAAAAACTGCAAGATAAACTGCTACAATGTTCTTTGTTAAAATTAAATTGATTAGTGCTTCACACTACTGATATGCACAGGCTGGGCACTGACAATCAGCCATGAAGTGGGGGCTGCCCATGGCAGTTCCAGGAACACAGCAAGGGACTGATTAAAGTGAGCTTTCTACCATCTGTGGTCACGTTATGCTTGGGATAGTTCATATATTTTCAAGGGCAGCAGTAAATATGCCAACAGAGGCAACAGGTTTCCTTGAAGCAGAAAAGAAAGTGGTCAATCAAGCTAAAGCTATTGCTTAAATCTGATAGCAAAGGATTCGTGGAAAAATGCTGATTTTGACATTCTGTGTGAAAAGGCCATCCAGGATTGAAATACTCTAGAAAGATAATTCTTACTTGGAGGATTTATGATTAAAATTTTAATTTGTTCTAATATTTGTCCAATTAAATCAGTTAGAGGCATTTTGGCTGAAAGTCAACCTTTACATTAGGGAGCAATATTTTTTAAAGAGTTTGGCTGGAAATGATGGCACCAATGTTTTATTTTATTTGGATGAGAGGGAAAAATAGAGGAAAAGATGGAAGAAAATAAATAATTGGACAAAAGGTGACTTTACCCTCCAAAAGCAATGTTGCAATCCATTTATCAATCTCCTGGTCCCATATTATATGAGTCAGGATTGTTGTTCATTTATTCAACAAATATGGATTGTGTGCTTACTTTGCAGAAAGTGTCAGTGATGAGCCCTAAGGGAGATAAACATCCCTAGCCTCCAGGAGTTTACATTCTAGGCTTAAGCAAAGAATAGCTTGAACAAATAGCTTTATAACTATTAAATATAGTTATTTAGGGATATTTCATCTTCTATCAGAATAACCTAGAAAAAGTAGCATACAACATCTTATAAAGTAATATTGTTTTTTCTATTTGTAATAAATATTCCCTATCTCTTCCTTGATTTTCTAATGCCCTATACTTTTCCATTTTACTTATTATCATTTTGCTTTATATTTTACATAGAGAATGGAAATCATTCCTAAAGAAGTCCAATCATCTCATGATTGATTTTACAACTCACCTGTACCTGCCAGTAACTTATTTCCTTTTTTACTGAAGAAATGGGGGAAATTTTCTTTCTCATAGCAATGGTCACTTCATTTCTTCTTTTCAACTTTACCTCTTCAGTTATTTTCTCTCTTCTTGCATCATTATGCTATCTCTGTCTCTCTCTCTGTCTCTTTCTCTCTGTCTTTCTCTCTGTCTTTCTTTCTCCCCTAGATGGTTTTCATATTCCAGAAATCATTCTTTCACATGTTTCACATCATGACACATATAAAGTTATAATAATTTTAAATCACACTGGAGAAAACTGATGAGACTGCCCAAGTACTGAGGCAAGTAGCTCACCTTTTCTTAGGCCATCTGGAGGAATACAGGCACAACTGTGGGCCTGAGCACTTAGGTAGGAAGATTTACATAAAAGATGCAATGTCTTTCACCTTATAAACAAACAAATAAGCAAATAGCCAAAACCTTCCTTTACCCCATATGGTCTATTGAGCTCCTTTCTGGTCTCCTTTATATATAAAATTCTTACAATAATTTTCTGCACATGCTTTTCCCAACCATTTCCTTATCTCGCACTTACTCTTCAAAATAGCCTAATTAACTTACCTCTTCTGAAATTGCCATTGTCAAAATCAACAAATCTAATGCATATTTCCCTGCCTTTCATTTGAAACCTTCCTTTTTTGAACTCATTTTCTTCACTTTCATAATCTGACTTTCATGATTGATTTCAGAATTTCCTGGCTTTTTTCCTATGCCTTACTGATTATATTATTCCTCAGTCTCCATTGCTGGCTCCTCTGCCTCTATCTGACTTGAGAATTAGGTTCTCTTCCCTCTTTCTTCTTTCTCCTGAGATCATCTCATCCAGTCACATGGTTTTCATTACCACATATGTACTAATAAAACAAAATTTAAACCCTTAGTGTAGCTTTCTTTTCTTGGCATTTTCATTTGAATGTTTTATTGGCATCTTAACCTTAATGAGTCTAAAATTAAATTCTTCCTTCCTTTCTTCCTCAGTCTTCCCCATCTCAATAAAAATTCCACAAAACAATAAGTTTTGTAGTAAATAACTCGAGACTTCCAGATTCTTCTCTTTTTTCCACCCTTGATAATCAATTCATCTGTAAGTCTCAGTAATTTAATCTTTCACATCCACATAGAATCTATTCTCTTTCTTTTCTGCTAGTCATCTTAGCTCAGGTCACCATTTTCTCTCACATGAGTTATTGAGATAAGCTCCTGACATCTAGCCTTACCTCCCACATTTTTTCTCCAATCTATTCTCCTTGCAAAAGCAAAATGATCTTCTTAAAACATAAATTAAATTATTTTATACCTCTAAATAAAACATTTCAAAGTACATAAAATCTGTACTCTTGCATGGTTTACAATGCCGTGAATAATATAGCCTCTGCTTCTGCCTCTAAACTCTTCATCTACTACCTTTTCACTAACAGACTCCTTGCCTTGCTTTCAGTCACTCATTTCTACTATCTAAAGATTTTTCCAAATAGGGATATTTTTGCTTATAATATTCTACCCATTTTCTCTTTGCATGATTGCCTCTTGCTTATCTTTTAAGGCTGGACATAATTGCCTTCTATTCTTTTTGCTTTCTGACCATCAAATCTAGAATTGGTCTCTTCTGTCACTCCTTCTCACAGGATACTGTCCTTTCTATTCATGTTATTTATTTTAATTTTAATTTATATTGTAACAGCTTACTTATTAACTGTCATTGCCTTTAGAAGGTAAAACTTATAAGGTTCAAATACAGTTTTGTCCTGTCTAAATAAATATGGCAAGTGCTGCCACACAGTAGGAGCTCAGTAAATTTTTGCGTGTTTCCGTTTCAATATGGTAGACTGAGACATGTCTCATTTTCTCTCCTCTTTTTCAATACTCCGTTAAAATATATGGAAGAAATTAAACTGAGCAAACAAAAAAACCCATGAGGATACATTTTTCAACAATGTCTGAAGAACCAAAAGGAAATCACTATTATAGATTGATTAGAGAGAGCACAGGAAGCCACAGTCTAGAATATACATTAATGCAGCTGCAGCTGCATTTTCATCACCACCTGTTGTAATATATCTTACCAAATTCTTCTTCAGGTTTTACTAAATTCATATTTACTCAACTTCTTTTAAAGTATTCTTTCTTGTCCACAGAGAATATTCATATAAGTAGAAGTTTTAACCACTTTGAACTTGGCATTGACTGCCCAAATAACAACATCCGAGCAGTATCAATATCAACTGTTGACTTATCAAGAACTACAGAAAACCACTTGAAATCAATTGCTATGTTTTTTGTTAATTGACTATTGCAGTTTTACTCAGCTTCTCAAATCTTCGAACAATTGTTCTCACTCAAAATCTATAGTCCTAACCAAGTTTTTTTTTTTTTTCTGGTTACTTTCTTCACTGCAATCAGACAATTTAATTAGCCGGTATTCCTTGTTTGGTTTACAAATGAGGCATTCAGAAACTTATTTTAGTTCCAGTCTCATTTTTAGTTTTTATGACAAGATGAGTATGCACTTGAAGGAAACTAATTCCTATTTTGAGGTCCATAAAAAAACAGGTGGCAAGCTGGGTTTGGTCCATGGGCCATTGTTTGCTTATCTGGTCAGTTTGGACTACATCAACAGGATTTCTTGCACACTGACTTCTGGTTGGGTTTATCAGTGGTAGTACTGTCAAAGGATTGGTGGAAGGGAGAAGAGTGAGTTTGGGGTATTTGTCCCCTTGTTGCTGACCCCCCTTTGTAGGATTATTGCAGGTTGTTTGTACACATTAACTGAGGATTTTAAGGCTGCATCCTTCCAGCTGAATGTTTTAATTCTTGTCAGGCAGCCTTCTACACCCAACTCTCTCTGTTTCTAGGTTCCATTAACTGTTACTTTCATTTTTTTCTTCAAGTTTAGGTGTATTAAGGGGATTCAAGCATTACCAGCCCTGGCCTCATGCACTGCCCTTATGGTTTCCTATGCTGTGACTTTATAAATGGTTAACCAAATTATCCTAATTTGTGCAATATCTTGTCTGCTGGAACCCTAACTGGTCCAGATACTAATGCTAATTTTTCAGAGTTAATGTATTATGACCTTACATCATTTCAACAATTTTAGGCACTTTCTAAGTGTAACTGAGATTGCATCTCCTTCCTTTCCTGGTATAACTTCTTATTGCAAAAACTTGTGCTGAGGATATAAATGGCTGGCAAGAGAGTCAAACCCAGGATGGAGTGAGGAAGAAAATCGAATTCTTACTCTGAGGGTTAACTCCAAAGTCTTGCAAGCAAATTTTCTCTCAATTTTCTCATTATTTTTGTGGTTGAAAATGTCCTCGAGCTAGTGGTCATTGCACAACCTCTCCTAACTTACCACTGAAATACCTAGAAAGCACAGAATAAATATGGAAACTCTCAACAACACCAAACACTTAGGAATGATTTGTATGCTATTGGCAGAGTTGGAGAAATTTTCACCATTTATAACACAGATGGAATTGAATTGAAAAACTAATTTGAGTTTCCCATGAGTATTAGGAACACAACTGCCAGTCTGAGTGAAGATAAAAAAACCCTCCATTTCTCTCCCTATCTCCTGAACATCTGCCATATGCCTGTCTAGATATTAAGTATTGGGAGAATAAGACAATGGTCTCCCAAGGAGCCTATAGTTTGGTGTAAAAATAAAACAATTACACAGAATTTAGAACATGATGTCTCATGGGAGCATAGGGCTTAAGAGGTCAGGAATGTTTTCCTGAAGGAAGCAACATCTAAAAGGATGTATGAATGGTTAGTAATACTAGGCAGTATAAGGTGATATGCATTAGACAGAAAAGAGTATGCATAGTTCTGAAAAAAATATAATTTACAAAAGAAAACACTAAGAGACAATAAATGAATGAAATTTAAAAGAATCCTTCATCATATAAAAAACAAGTCTAGGCTTTATGCTTTTGTTTTTTTAATAAGAGGGAGTTTGTTTGATATGTTTATTTCAAGAGGACAGGTTTGGGACTCTGGCAAAGAGGAGATTACTATTGCAATAGTGAGAACATTGTTACCATGATCTATTCAAGGTTCTCAAGGGTTGAGCAAAAAATGTTTTCTTTTATAGGGAGGAGTAAACAAGACTGAAGGGAAGGGGAATAGGGAAATGGGATGAAAGAGTGGTATGACTGCAGTAGAGACTGTTTTACCTTGATATCAGTCCAGAGAGGCCTTAAGAAAGTACTGCAGTGCTGGCTCAGGCCAAGGATCAGAGTTCAGGGTCCTGGGAGAAGTAAAGAAGCTTAGACAATATTTGGGAATAAGCATATTGTCCCCACTTAGCAGGGACAAACAGTTCAGTTAAACATTTATGAACAAAGAATCAAGGCGTGGAATTTGGAGAGTCTGTGTCTGACCTTGTCATAGGTAAAAATGTTGGATATTCTTGAGCCCTAGCTAAGCCATAGTGGAAGAGGAGTTCCATGCTATAAGATGTTTATTAGAGAGAGACAAGATGGCAGAGTAGGAGGACCTTGAACTCACCTCCTCTCATAAGCACACCAAAATCACAACTACCTGCTGAACAATGATGGATAAAAAAGACTGGAATCTACCAAAAATAAAGATATTCTACACTCAAAGACATAAAGAAGAAATCACAAACCAGTAGAAGGGAAGCACATGTGATATAATCAAATCCCATACCAGTCAGATGGGTGGCCCACAAAATGGAGAATAATTATATCACAGAACTTCTCCCACAAGAGTGAGAGCTCTGAACCCCACACCAGTCTTCCCAGCCTAGGAGTCTGGCAATGTGAGGAGACCCCAGAGCATCTGGCATTGAAGGCCAGTGGGATTTGATTGCAGGAGCTCCACAGGACTAGGAGAAATAGAGACTCCACTCTTGGAGGGCACACATAAGTTCTTGGGCACACCAGAACCCAGGGCAAAAGCAATGACTACATAGGAGCCTGGGCCAGACCTACCTGCTGGTCTTGCAGGGTCTCCTGGGGAGGTGCAGGCAGCTGTGACTCATCCTAGGGACATAGACACTGGTGGTGGACATATTGGGAAGTATTCAACTGCATGAACTCTCCTTGAGTCAGATATCTTGCTTGAGTCTTAGCACCAAGACCTAGTCCCACTCAAAATCCTGTAGGCCCCAGTGTTGGGATGCCTCAGGCCAAACAATTAACAAGGTAGGAACACAGCCCCACTCATCAGCGGACAGGCTGCCTAAAGACTTCCTGAGCCCACAGCCACCTCTAGACACGCCCCTTGACACAGCCCTGCTCATCAGGGCCAAGACCAAGCTCCACCCACCAGTGGGAAGAAAATGACACCTCCATCCAGGAAGCTTCTAGGCCAACCTAATCCACCAGGGGCAGACACTGGAAGCAAGGAAACTATGATCCTGCAGCCTGAAGAACTGAGGTCACAAACACAGGTCAGAACCTGCCCTGGGACAAGCTGGTCCCTGGCCCTTGGATGACAATAGGGGAGTGTACTTCTGGGACACATAGGACATCCCCTACAGAGGGCCACTTCTCCATAGTTGAGAAACATAACATAGCTACTACATACATAAAGACACAAATAGAAATTGAAACAAAATGAGATGGCAAAGGAATATGTGCCAGATGAAGGAATAAGATAAAACCCCAGAAGAACAAGTAAGTGAAGTGGAGATAGCCAATCTACCTAAGAAAAAGTTTCAAGTAATGACCATAAAGGTGATCCTTGGGAAAAGAATGGATGCACAGAGCAAGAAGTTACAAGAAGGTTTAGAATATATAAAGAATAACATGGCAGAGTTGAAGAATACAATAACTGAAATGAAAAATACACTAGAAGGAATCAATAGCAGAATAACTGAGGCATAAGAATGGATCAGTGAGCTAGAAATCAGAATGATGGAAATCACAGCCACAGAACAGAAAAGAAGAAAAAAGAATGAAAACAAATGAGAACACTTTAAGAGACTTCTGGGACAATGTCAAACACACCAACATTCACATTATAAGGGTCCCAGAAGAGGGAGAGAAATGGCCTGAGAAAATATTTGAAGAGATAATAGCTGAAAACTTCCCTAACACAAGAAAGGAAACAGTTACCCAAGTCCAGGAAATGCGGAGTCCCATACAGGATAAACCCAAGAAGGAACACACTGAGACACATAGCAATCAAACTGACAAAAATTAAAGACAAAGAAAATATATTAAAAGTGACAAGGGAAAAGCAACAAATAATATAAAAGAGAATCCCCATAAGTTTATCAGCTGATTTTTTGGCAAAAACTCTGCAGGTCGAAAAAGAGAGGCAGGATATATTTAAAGTGATGAAAGGGAAAAACCTACAACCAAGAATACTCTACACGGCACAGCTCTCATTCAGATTCAATGGATAAATCAAAAGCATTACAGAGAAGCAGAAGCTAAAAGAATTCAGCACCATCAAACCAGCTTTACAACAAATGCTAAAGGACCTTCTTTGGGTGGAAAAGGCCATAACTAGAAACAAGAAAGTTATGAAATGGGAAACTTCACCAATTAAGGCAAACATACACTAATGTAAGAAATCATCCACATACAAATATGATATTAAAACCAGTAATTGTGACAGGAGGAGAGTACAGGAGCAGGATATTTTGAAATGAAGAGATTAGCAACTTGAAAAAATCGTATGTGTATATAGACCCCAATATCAAACCTTATTGTAACTGCAAACCAAAAATCTAAAATAGATATACACACAAATGAGAAAAAAGAATCCAAACACTGCACTAAAAATAGTCATCAACTCACAAGAGAAGAGAACAAACGAGGAAAGGAAGAAAAAAAAAAAAAAACTACAAAAACAAATCCAAAACAATTAGAAAAATGGCAATAAGAATATATATATTAATAATTACCTTAAATGTAAAAAGATTAAATACTCTAACTAAAAGACATACACTGGCTGAGTGGATTAAAAAACAAGACCCATATATATGTTGTCTACAAGAGACCCACTTCAGATTTAGAGACACACACAGAATGAAAGTGAGGGGATGGGAAAAGTTATTTCATGCAAATGGAAGTCAAAGGAAAGCTGGGGTAGAAATACTCATGTCAGATAAAATAGACTTTAAAATACTGTTACAAAAGACAAAGAAGGACACTACATAATGATCAAGGTATCAATTCAAGAAGATACAACAATCATAAATATATATGCACCAAACAGGACCACTTCAGAATATATAGGGCAAACATTAACAGATATAAAAGGAGAAATTGACAGTAACACAATAATAGTGGGGGACTTTAACACCTCACTTACATCAATGGACAGATTATCCAGACAGAAAATCCATAATGAAACACTGGCCTTAAATAAAACATTAGACCAGATGGATTTAATTGGTATTTGCAGAGTGTACCATCTGAAGCCAGCAGAATACACATTCTTTTCAAGTGCACATGAAATATTCTCCAGGAACATTCTCTTTGTGATGTGCCACAAAGCAAGCCTCAATAAATTTTTCAAAATTGAAATCATATCAAATATCTTTTCTGACTGCAATGCTATGAGATTAGAAATCAACTACATAAAAAAAAAACTGCAAAAAACACAAACAAGTGGAGGCTAAACCATATGCTAGTAAACAATGAACGGATCAGTGAAGAAATCAAAGGGGATATCAAAAATACCTAAAGACAAATGAAAATAAAAACACAATGATCCAAAACCTATGGGACATAGCAAAACCGTTCTAAGAGGGAAGTTTATAGCAATACAATCATACCTCAGAAAACAAAAAATCTCAAATAAAAAACCTAATCTTACACCTAAAGCAACTAGAAAAAGAACAGACAAAACCCAAAGTTAGCAGAAGGAAAGAAATTATAAAGAGCAGAGCAGAAACAAATGAAATAGAGATGAAGAAAACAATAGAAAAGATCACTAAAACTAAAAGTTGGTTCTTTGAGAAGATAATCAAAATTGATAAAACTTTAGCCAGACTCATCAAGAAAAAAAGGAAGGGAGCTCAAATCAATAAAATTAGAAGTGAAAAAGGAGAAGTTACAACTGACCCCACAAAAAATACAAAGTTTATAAGAGACTATTACAAGCAATTATATGCCAATAAAATGGACAACCTAGAAGAAATGGACATATTCTTAGAAAGAAATAATCTCCCAAGACCGAACCAGGAAGAAGTAGAAAATATGAACAGACCAATCACAAGTACTGAGTGGAAACTGATTAAAAAACTCCCAACAAACAAAAGTGCAGGACTAGATGGCTTCACAGGCAAATTCCATCAAAAATTTAGAGAAGAATTAATACCTACTCTTCTGAAGCTATTCCAAAAAATTGCAGAGGAAGGAACATGATCACTCTGAAGCCAGACAAAGATACCACAAATAAAGAAAATTATAGGCCAATATCACTGATGAATATAGATGCAAAAATCCTCAACAAAATACTAGCAAACAGAATCCAAAAGGATTATACACTATGATTAAGTGAGATTTATTCCAGGGATGCAAGGATTTTTCAATATCCACAAATCAATCAGTGTTATATACCACATTAACAAATTGAAGCACAAAAAACATATGATCATCTCAACAGATGCATAAAAATCTTTTGACAAAATTCAACACCCATTTATGATAAAAACTCTTCAGAAAGTGGGCATAAAGGGAACATGCCTCAACGTAATAATCATATATGAGCAACCCACAACTAACATTATACTCAACAGTGAAAAGCTGAAACGTTTCCTCTAAGATCAGGAACAAGTCAAACATGTCCATTCTTGCCACTTTAATTCAACATAGTTTTGTACTTTAATAACAAAGAAAAAAATATGTTTCTGAAACAAAAAGGGTTGGGGCTGGGTAAAGATTTCTTTAACCATCTCTTTTTTCCAGAATCAGAGCATTCATGAAGGTAAATTTAGCGCTGTCACCTTAATGTACTGTGTGATCTCTGTTGTAGATTTATCATGAACTTTATCTGGATGAAATGTCAGAGACCAATCCTTGTAGGTAAGAGATGATTCTGCTTGAGATCATCAGAACCAAACTTAAATATATTCCAGATGCTGAGAAATGAACTAGTTGTTAAAAGCTTACTCATGTACAACTTCCATTTCAAGTTGATTTAGGGGTTTATGCACTAGTACCAAATTACCTTCACTCTGCAGGGCTTGAAGCCACAGTCCCTAAAATGCAAAGTGCTGCAAGCCATTACCCTTATTTCCTGCTCAATGACTTTTTGAACTTTGGAGATCCAAATAACTATGTGTGAGGTGATGGAGTGGAATAAGGAAACAATGTTCTCACTATCTCAAAGAGCAGTACTTCCCCTAGATTACTGATTTTTTTTTTTTTTTTTTTTTTTTTTTTTTTTTTTTTTTTTTACAGATCCTGGGATTTTGGACCCAGGGAGGTGACAGGGTCAGGTGATTTTTAATTCTCTTTCTCAGTTGTGTTTCAGTGAAGTGACACAAGATAAGTACACTGTTGTTTTTTTATTTGTTTGTTTGTTTGTTTTTACAATTCCTGGCAGATTCTGTCAATGGATAGATTCTATTTCCCTCTCCTTAGCTGGACTTGTAGATTTTATGTTTTTGTTTTTGTTTTTGTTTTTCCAATGTCTCCTTAGGAATTTTCATGAAATAGCAGGAAAGCCTGTATTAGGGGGACTGCTTGTAAAATGCTATTCTTAACCAAAAATCATAAACTAAAATCTTCTTTAAAGAGACAATTTCTGCTTAAATCAATGAACAAGAATGCAATTTAGGTACTCCACAGAAGTTTGATATAGCTCAAAGCAATCTAAGTGTCTTAGAATTAAGCAATCAGCCTATGTCCATTAGCTTTAGATGAAATAAAGTTTGGGCTAATGTAACTTAATAAATAACTCCAGCATGTGAATTAATACATGTGAAAACTCTCCATCATCTGAAAGCTTAAAGAAAAGGGGATTGACAAAGGTGGCCTTAATATTCTTCTCAGAATGACAAATTTAGACAGGTTTCTTCCTGACTATAGGCTCCTGACTTTTCTTAGAACATTTACTTCAGAAAACTTTTAGTTGTAAATTTCTTCCCTAGATTCTAAGATTTAAGTCTCTTCTGGCCAGTTTTACAAGAAAGGAATGTCTTTCCCAAGGAACTGGGAGCCATCCCTTTGAAATCACAGAGGAAGCAGTGCCCCTTTCTCTCCTAGTCCCCGGGGAAGATAGGATCCTAACTTCTTTAAATGCCAACTAGCAAACACTGATGGTCTAATCACATTGTGGCCCTCCTTTCTAATGTCCTCCAATGATGTTGCACTAGCTCACCTCAGCACTAAAATCTCTACTACCTTTTATTTCATTAGAGTTGAATGTAATCTCTCTCTCTCTCTCTCCTATTGCAGTAGTCTTGAATAAAGTATTCCTTGCCTGTTTAACTTTGTCTGATAGAATTTTTCTTTGACAAAAATAAGTTTTTACATTTTTAATAGAAATTATGCTGATTGTGTTTTTAGGTAAATGTGGGCTTATTTGTTTCTCAATTTGTAATTGAGTAATTACTGAAACTCATCATTTCAATTAATGTTCCAAAATATTGTGTAGTTTAAGAAATGTTTCTTTCAAGATAAAAACAATGAAATTTGGTAAAAGGAGGCTCCATGTACTATAAGGAAAAACTAATGAGATAACATATGAAAGAAAGCCATTTCATTTAATGAATATGAAATTTTCCCATTTTCTTTTTTCTTCTCTTCTTTCTTTTTTCCTTCCTAGCTTTCTTCCTTCCTTCCTTGTTCCCTTTTTATAGGTCTCCCTTTTCAGGTAATTACTATAGATAAAAGGACACAATCTGCTTTCTAATCTGTTTCATTTATCATTTATAAAAGTAAAAAAATTCAGTGAACTTTGGGAAATTTCACACAATTCATAGCATTTACACTAAACACAATTTATGTTAAATTTGTAAAATGTCTCGATCACATTTAAGGAAAAAAAAATGTGTGTCATAACCTGTGTGTCTTCCTTTATACTTTATTCAAAGAAGATGAGGGGTGATCTTTAATATTTGAGAACCCAGAGGTCTGCCAGACTATACAGCAATTCTTTTTGAGCTAAATCTAATTCATCTTCTGTCTCCCTTTTTATTTTTTATTTTTTTCTCCTTTCTTGTTGTTACATTAGTTTTTGCTCAGGTCAGTGCTAACTCATATAGTACAGGACATTGCTATTATTGCTAATCGCTGCCTCATCCAAAGACAAGTAGTAGTGATTATAAAACTCAAATGTACATAATAATCACAGTAGGTACTTGTTAGAAGGGCAAATATTTAGACCCTTTCCAGCAACTGACTTCAGTACTCTCTGATGGGGTTTGGAATTTTCATTTTGAATAAGCATTTGATTTAGGTAGGAGGTAGGAGGATCAAATTTTGAGAAACATCAAAATGCAGTAAAATGCTGAATCTGACAAAATTAAAACAGTGAAAATATTAATTGTGGGAGACTAGGAGAATTGAACTGAGGATATGTGTATGTTTATTAAATAAGAATAAATGAAAAAAAGGCACATACTTGGCCCTGATCCTGGCCTTGCAGGCCATCAAGAAACTTAATTTTCAAACTCTGCTGATTATGTCTATCTTGTATCAGAGTGAGCTGTACTGCAACCATCTTATTATTTTAAAATAAAATATATTAAAGTTGAGGTAATTCATTTTATTTATTTATTTATTTAGAGATACACCAAGTTCAATCATCTGTATTTATACATATATCCCTGTATTCCCTCCCTCCCTTGACTCCCCCCACCCTCCCCGTCCCAGTCCTCTAAGGCATCATCCATCCTTGAGTTGAACTCCCTTTGTTATACAGCAGCTTCCCACTGGCTATCTATTTTACAAGTTGAGGTAATTAAAATAAGTTAACTACCTATAAATATAACAATCCCCCATTCCTCTTTGCTAACATTTATTTACACTCTCATCTGGTCATGTGTTGCTGATATTCCAGGATTTTTATCCTGTTTGACCCTAAGAAAACTGTTAAACATATTTCTTTCACCACATTCTTCTTCAATCCCCTTTCTAAAATGCCAGTGGTTTTTCTATAATGCTTCAAATGAAGTAATATAGTCAATGTTTTCTTTTATTTCTCTTAGGTGAAAGAGAAATTAGGAGAGCTAAGTGGTAAATGAATTCATAATGAAGTGTTTGCTTTATACCCAATAAAACTTGTAATGACCACCTTCTGGGGACTAGTTTAAAACATAGAATATTCATATTTTATACTGATAGTAATGAGGATTCATACTCTGTGGCAGATATCATTTATTTTCCCATAACATTTCCTCATTTCTGTGCCATTACGAAAAGTAAGCATAAGTACATACCTCGTTTCATAAACACAGTTTTCATCAATAGAAAACTGAAAGGAAGTACTTAGAAGAGGCAAAGAATGTTTTTAGACTTTATCTGAACTTTGGCTGGTTGTATTCTTTCTTTTAGGCCATATGGGTAAGGTCAGCCTAACTGCATGTTGAATTATGTCCCTAACGATTGTCTCCTATCCCACCCCACAGAATACACTCCTCCACTCCCAGTTCCCCCAGTTCCATCTCATAACCACTTCCTGTCTACTTTTTGTTGGCAGTCTGAGTAGGATCGACTTGTCAGCTCAAGAACAATTTCTACATATGGAGATACCAGAGACAGCAACACAGTACAGTATGAAATAACATATGTGCATTTCTTAGAGATTCTCAGTTCCAACACACCTAAAAGAAACAGTCTTCTAATTAGCACACTTTGGCATTGAGTGAGTGAGGTGAAGTGGAACTATACAGGTGGAGAATCAGACTTCTAAAGATTTGTAGGTGGGAATAATCTGCCAATGCAATTAGAATTTACAACATAAATTTTTAGCTTTGCTTATGTCACATTCTAAATGCAGGTGATCTTCCAACATTTCTTCATTATGTATTTACTGGTAAGAGTTTAGTGCTCTCAGGCCTAATGCTGTGTGATTTCAGTGCCTTCTAGTTATTAAAATTGCCATATCCAAGAAAGTAAAATTTTATACATGCTTGATCTCATTCAATTTATTTTACAAAGCTTACCTACTGCCCCACAATTCTTAATGACAATGCAGAATAATTATCATAAAGTAATTCAATTAACTTTTACTTTTCAGATTCTCAGCAAGGTTCTACTTAATTTCCATGCTAAGATCAGTATTTAAATACCAAATTATTAATACATGCAGATTCCTGTCTAGGATCATGTTTCCCTAATTAACTAGATGAATGCATTTTGTCAATGATAGTTTTTGGAGTCTGCATTACCCATGTAGTTAGTTGCCCCTAGATTTCCTTATGTTCTTATACTTTAACACAAATAACTAAACAATATTTCATTTGAGAAATGCTTATCAAACACCTACAATGGACCTGAAGCTAAATTGTACTGTCACATGAAAATGTGCTGAGGCTGATTTGTATTGCCTCATGAAAGCTGATTGTGTGCATCCCTTCACATGTCTGCATTACTTGTGACATTACATCAGCAGTTTGAAAATGGCCATGGTGGAATATTTACAACATCATAATGGGCAAATGTTGGATAGCTGGGTTTTTGGCTTTTTTCCCCCCAGTTGAGCTTACTTACCCACACACAACTGACTAAATGCCTAGATATCACCCTTGTCCTCAAAGAGCTTAGTGACAGGTAGCTGGAAAAGGTAAGTAAACCTCTGGATTTTCATTCTGAAAAGATAATTCTGGTGCTAATTATGGGGTGATTAGAATAAGGATGAGGCTGAAAGTGTCTTAGAAGTGCCTGTGGTGTTTAGGTTAATAGTGCTGGAGATCAAAAAGGAAAATGACAGTGGAAATGTAAAAGTACACATAAAGTTTTGTAGGAGACTGACTTTGAAATAGTATATCGCTCTTCCACTACCATCCATGAAAGTTGAACTGCAATAAGAACTGCTCTGCTAGATCAATAAACTGGATAAAATATCTGAAACAACAGCTTTCAGACATTGGAGGAAGATAGCTACTGAATTATTTTTATGTTCTTAATTGGCATCCATACTTTTAGTTCTTCCTCCTTTTAAAATTTGGATTCTGTATTAAATTAATTTTTGTAAAAGGCAGTTTTCACCACATCATTCTCTTCATCAAAAATAGCCATTGAAAAATAATACCATAATAATAATAAAATTATAGAGTATTTTATTTTTGCATTTGTGTCACAGGAAGCTGTATCATGATTGCTGTTATATGAATACTTGTATTTAATCCTCAGAATTTATGAGGTAGGTACTATTGTTGTTCCCTTTCAGTGGGTTAGGAGATTGAGACAATGAGAGATTAGGTAACTTGACCAAGGTCTCAGAAAATAGGGGTGCTAAAATTCAAATTCAGGAAATTTGTCTTTAGTAGTAATTTTTATAACTATAAAACCCACTTACATTTCAAGAAGATGCTGCTTTTTGCCTTTTTCCAATGTATACTTCCTAAGTTATTCTTTACTATTTTTGTATAATAAAATTCAATTTTCTCATTTTTAAAATGTAGTTCTCATCACAGAGAACAGTATAAGGATTGAATGTAGTAATCACATGCTTAACTTATAGTAAATATTCGATAATTATGAGCTCTTCTGTTCCTCCCCTTCCTCCTTTTTCTCTTTACTTTGTTCTTCTTTTACTTTTTCTATGATACCTGTTATTACTATATTTTCATGTTAAATTGGGTAACACTTTTAGCTTATTTTTTCTTTCCCTCAATCCATATAGTCCACTGTGCCATTTTTGTGACATGTCTTATGTTCTCTTCTGTTTTATTCTTTTCTATACTTCTAACTTTTTGGAATTAAACTTTACATATTTCATATTAACTTGTGATTCCTTACAAAGGAGTACTTTGACTTGCATATTGTAGCACAATGCCATTCATTAAACAGATTTACATTTTGTCTACTGGGAAATGAATGGCATTTTAGCTTATGAATTTTGAAGATGCATTGAAATTTTAAAGGTTAGATATTTTGAATCAAAGTCCAGGGTTATTATTTTTAACTTAGAGTTGCAGATTTAAATAATAGGAGGTCAATTATACTTTCTGAAATAAACAGGTATAAAGTGTATATGATCAAGATGAAATCCCATAAGGATAAAGAGAAGGCAATTAGGTTAAAAAGATAGAACATTTTGCATAAATGCAAATAAGCTATGTTTAACTTTGTGCAAAGAGCTAAGAAAAAGTTGAAGTCATCATGGATTACGAATTACATATGTCATTGCTATAGTTTCAAAAGAAAGAAAGATATCAGGCTAAGTAAATCGCAACAAAATGTGCAAACACTCCTTACTTAGTTTTCCAAGTGTGGAAATTGGAATGATTAATAACATCCGCTAAACTCTAAGAATTTCAGGTAGTTTTTTTTTTTTTTTAACCAATATTTAAAGAATTCTTTGACATAAGTGTATATTCGATAATTAGTTGAAGTCTTTGGGTCCACATTGTTTAAAAAAACACATGTATTTTTAGTACATGTTAAGTGCTGGTCTAAAAATGAATAAATCAAACTACAAGTAGTGTAATACATAGATTACTGTGTGGTCTTACTTAGATTACTGTGCGGTCGTGGTGTAAAGTACATTTCTTTGTCCTTCTGGTTTCTATCCTCTTTCTCTTTAATTTTTCTTCCTCCCAGGCTGTTGTGTACTTCCCCCAAGTTCCCTTTATCTGCTTAGTCAAGTGCATTGGTTATTTCATTGTATTACAGCTAATGTGCCGAATGCTTTAACATCAAGGTCTGTTTTTTGCAATTTTTATTTAATTTTATTGTATAGACAGTGAACTATATTTCCATTGCTTGGTTTCTATTTCTACAGCATAAACGTACAGAAATAGTCAAAAAAGAACTAATATTTATAGACAGCTTTTCAGTTAGAAAGCACTTTGACAGGTGTTCTTTCTTTGATATTTTAAAATTACCCCATTCCCTCCCACTTAAAAAAACACTTAATCTCTAGGAGTTTTTGATTTGCTTCAGGAATTATAGCTAGTAAATGGCAGAGCAAGGAGTCAAACTGCATTTTCTACGATCTGCAAAATCTCTGCAAAGTGACTTTCATCAGTGCAATGCCAGGGCTTTATATACTTGCTTGCTTTTGGCAAAGAGAAAAATTCATTCTAAATTTTAAATAAAAAAATAGAACTACCATATGACCTGGCAATTCCACTACTGGGCATATACCCTGAGAAAACCATAATTCAAAAAGATACAGGTACTACAATGTTCATTGCAGCACTATTTAGAATAGCCAGGACATGGAAGCAACCTAAATGCCCATCAACAGATGAATGGATAAAGAAGATATGGTACATATATACAATGTAATGTTAGCCATAAAAAGGAAAAAAATTGAGTTATTTGTAGTGAGGAGGGTGGACCTAGAGTCTCTCATAAAGAGCGAAGTAAGTCTGAAAGAAAAACAAACACTGTATGCTAATACATATATATGGAACCAAAAAAAAAAAAACAAAAAAAACAATACTGATGAACCTAGTGTCAGGGCAAGGATAAAGATGCAGATGTAAGTGAGGACACAGGGATGGGGAAGGGGAAGATGGGACAAAGTGAGAGAGTAGCATTGACATATATATACTACCAAATGTAAAATGGATGGCTAGTGGGAAGCTGCTGCATAGCACAGGGATATCAACTTGGGGCTTGGTGATGACCTAGAGGGGTGGAGTAGGGAGGTTGGGAGGGAGGCTCAAGAGGGAGGGGATATGTATAAATACAGCTGATTCACTATGTTGTACAGCTGAAACTGGCACAGCGTTGTAAAGCAATTATACTCCAATAAAGATCTGAAGAAAAAAAAATTTTAAATTCAAAAAATTGAAATAAAATAATGGATTTGATATATTAAACATATTTACAACAACAGTAACAAAAAAATTCTTCCCTACTTCTCAGAATACACGATGGTGGTTTCTTTTATTCATTGATAAATATGTCCAACTTTAGAAGCATGGAGTCCTCCAAGTTGTACTCACTTTATGATGGAGGATGCATTGCTATGTCCAGTACAACAATGAGTTTAGGTAGCAAGGTTGGCAATCTGGATAACCCAGTCTCATACAACACCTGGATGTTAGCTGGACTCATCTGAGAAAGGGTGCTTACCTTGAACATCTACAGGTGGGATCCAGGAAATTCGATCAGTAACCATGAATTGTGTGGCAAACCAAAATTTTAGGCCATTGGCAAAATCCCAAAAGCTGGTAAAATTGTAACAAGATTCATTAAGCAGAGTATTGGCCAGAACTAAGAAAACATCCTTGAATTCTGCCCACCGAGAAAAGATCACCTGTCCGTTTTCAGTTCAGCATTGTTAGTGCCAAGACTAAATAGTTCAGTAGACACCATCAGTTTTAGCCAATAGTTCAGTCCAGGACACCATCAAAGTTTAGCTCACCCAAAATGTTAGTGACCCAGGCCCAGAAATTCAGGGGAACCTCTGTGAATCAAGGCCCCTTATGAAGCCAGTTTTACTTTCAGAGGCAGAGGGAGCATAAACATTCTCCCAAAATTATAGCTGCCACTTTTTTCATATAAAGCTGCAATCCTGCTAGGTTGTAGCCTGCTGCATTCTTGGATATACAATGTCCAATTAACAAGGGAAGCTTACTGGCTCTTCCCACCTTGTTGTTGAGTTTGAGCTGACCCACCTCAAAATGGGAATATCAAAGTGAAAAGTCACACACATCTATGGTTCTGGTATTTAGTTTCAGTAAGAGCTCTAGTGCAAGTCAATAGCTGCTTTACAAAAGTTTACCTTGTCACCATGTCAGAGGAGACATGACTGCAAAACCCCAAGAGATACCATGTAGAGATTGCTTTTCATTGCAGAGACTCCAATGCCAAAATCCTCAGCACTTGTAGCTCAAATAAGATATTAGTGTTATGTGACTCCAAGTACTAGCATTGCTTATTGGTAAAAGAGACTTTTCCCAATTAGGGGAGTTCCCTCTGGCATTTATGAGCATTCAGCAGGTAAAACATCAATACAATTAATTATATATTCAGTGGTAGAAACCACAGCAACAGTACATTGAATTGGCTCAATGAATCCCACCAACAAATTCACTTAGTTTCCCTTCCCCATTATGAACACTGCCTATAACTTATATGTTGAACTTGGGTACACATTCCTCCCATGGAACCAGATATGATGGTGACTTGGGTGGACTCTATCCGAGAGTCATACATTTTGCAATTCTCCCCTCCCCAAACTTCCCCAACATACTTGAAGTATAGTTTTTGGTTTTTTTGGAGACAATAAGAACTGCATCCCATTCTTAATAAGCTTTTTCATTAAAGCAGCTGAAGTTGGCATTGAGGGAGAACAGCAATCAACGAGGATAAAGGGATAGAATGCTACACACCAATAAACAAGGTGCATTTACTTTGGTTTCAAGAGGTACAGCTGTTGATCACAAGAATGTTTCTATGTTTGTTTCACAAGAATTTAAATTTGGGAGGTCATTTCTCATTCTCTAGTGGGTCATCTTTGCCAGCATAGTAAATGATCTGGATCAGCAAGAGCCTCTGTTTTAGTCAAGGCCTAATCTATGATTTCCCATAAAAGTTTTTTCTCAGGGAACTCTTCCCTGGAAGATCAAAGCTCTCTTATAGCATCCAGAACCCATTGCAAAAAAAAAGACAAAATAAAACCGCTCAGATCTCCTAGTGTCATCTTCAAATATATCTAAGATTGGCATAGTAGACTGTAAGAGGGGCTGAGCTATAAAACAGCCCAGTTATTTCCATTCTTCCTCAAAGTGCATTGCATGCCTTTTCCCTCTTTTCTAAAATTAAGTAGCCATTTGTTTTTTTTTAAGATTCACCTTGCTTCTGCCTATACCTCTTGTGAATTCTCCTCCTCCCATGCTGGTTAGGTGCCCATTTCTGTAACTGCTGTTTGAAAATAAAACTCCTTTCATCCTTCCAGGATGAATCTTAGCACTAGGTATTACCATGTGTGGACCTGAGGCTGCTCACCGTATTGGTAAGAAATTCCCCCTTCCATCCATCTTCCCTCTCCCTCCATCCCTGTCCCCACCTATGGGAGAATTAACAATCATAGCACATTGTTCAGATAGCTGTTTTTGAACCTACTTTCCAGCTGTCAGAACACAACCACTCCCCATTTTTTTCTCATTAACAGGCAATAAAGTTGAGAATCACTTATTTCCTGGTTGACCAATCAACTTGATCAGCACATTCATTACTAATTTCCATGGATTTTCCATAAATTCTATTTGCCTGAATGGCTTTCATTCTTCCTCTTCCAGAAATTCTTGTCTCTATCAGCATGCCATCTTCATTGCCAAAACATCTTTCAAGAACCATGAAAGGTCTGAGATTTTAACCTAGTATGCAAGGTAGTAAGTTAGACTGCCATAAAACAGAGACAGTTTTGTGGATGCTGGGAGAAGACATGAGTCTCCTGTGTTAAAAACAATGGATTTTATTTCTCATGACAGTAATAGTAGCAAAAGTATCTAAAATTTTGCATATATTACATGAATTTCAATTCTCCCAGGGAGACATGAAGAGGGATAGATGAGCCCTGCAAACATAGTGGGTTTCAGGAACTTGAATATTCTATAATAGGAAATAAGCATGTTTGCCCTTTGCTTCTGTAGGAATCATTGTCTCATTATGTTAAACAGCAAGCAAGCCTATTCTTTGCTTCAGAGACACTATATCTTCTAAAGTCTGATCACTGTGCAAACACCTGTGAAAGGAGAGCCTGGAACAAAGGGCAGTTAGTGACTCACTCGTGAGACACACAGACACACATGAGAACTACTAAAAATTGTCTCCAAACAATAACAGTAAGGTGAAATTATCACTAAACATAATTCATAATTTTGATAAAAATTGCATTCACTCTTTTAGGGAGGGAATTGGAATTAAGAATATCCTTCCTAATGAACAAATACTTCCCATATAAGTTTGGTGCTGTTATCTATAGAACTACACACAGTCCCTGATTTAAAATGGCTCAACCTATGACTTTTCAGTTTTATGATGGTGAGAAAGCCATAAGCATTAAGTGGAAATAGTACTTTGAATTTAGATCTTTTCTTGGTCTAGCAACATACAGTACAGTACACCCTTGTGATGCTGGGTGGTGGCAGGAAGCTACAGCTCTAGTCTGTCATGTGATCACAAGGGTAAACAGCTAATACACTCATTTTTCAATTTCAGTACAAATTCAATAAATTACATGAGACAATCAACACTTTATTATAAAGTAGACTTTGCATTAGGTGATATTGTCCAACAGTAGGCCACTGTGCATGTTCTGAGCACATTTAAGGTAGGCTAGAATAAGTTATGATGTTTAGTAGGTTAGGTGTATTAAATGCATTTAGATTATGATATTTTCAACTTATGATGGGTTTATCTGGAAGTAACCCCATTGTAAATTGAGGAAGATATGTAAAGTGAATGGATGACTACTTCTTGTAATTTATGTAGCAATATCATACAATCAACTCTCTGTCTCCCTCTCTCTCTCTCTATATATATATATATATATTTTACTGAAGTTCAAATATTTGTTTCCATTCCCCAAATTAACTAGAAATATCGTGGTTGCACAGCAAATATGTGTTCTCAGAAACATTGCTAAGATGTTTGTTGAACAAGAAAGGATGGAAACAATTTATGGGGGATTGTATGTGTGCTGTACAGGGTCAAGAAAAGCTGGCAAGCTCCTGCTTGATATGTCTTGTTGGCACTGAAAGAAGGAGGCAGTTGTTGATGCTCAGAGAGTTTTAAATTCTAGTCTGAAAAAGATTAATGCATGTTTACTATGTAATAACATGCTTTAGATAAGAAAGCTAACAAGTATTGTATTTGGTAACATCTGTTTATATTTAATTGTAGTAGTGACTTAATGGCATCCATATGAAGAGCTGTTCCACAAAAACTACACATTGAAACACTATTTTGTAGGGAATGGAGCAGTGCTTTTTTCCTCAAAGGTGGCACTTTATAGTAATTTACTTCTTTTGAGCTATAAACTACATTTTTTTTACACAATTTGAATAGTAAATTCTCATTTATTGTAGTGATTTAATTAGTAACACATATTTTGTAAATTTCTAATTATTTTTACAATTGGACACTTAGCATATAAGCACATAATCAAGGAAGTATTTTAATATGTTAATGTACATATATGTTAATATAACATAAAAAGGAATAATTGTGTCTAGATAATAAAGCTCACAATGTGGTTTACATTTAACAAACTTTAAAATAGTAATAAAAAAAGAATTGGGATTTTTAAAGCTAAGTTCAGAACAACAGAAATACCAGGATGAATAGAAATAGTCATACTATTTAGGGGTGATTTTAGTTTAAGCCGTCTATCAACAGAGACAAAGTCTGTTACTCAAATTACATTTCGCTTCTATCTTCTCTAACCTGAAGAACTATATCAATCTAGAAAAAGCAAGAAAGAAGAAAATCCATGATGACTGAATAATTAGCAAGAGTAATCTCTTTATATATATATTCATGTATCCTATATCTCCAAATCCTTGAATCTATAATCTATAGTTTCCAAATGTAATATACAAATGATTTATTGGAAAAGTAATGAAGAGTCAAGAAAGCAGCTGGTTTAACCTTGAGCAATTTACTTAAACTATCTAGTATTAACCATTTTCTAGGCTATGAAATGAGCCTTTTTTTTTTTTTTTTTTGGATTAAGAAATGTGTGGGCAAGTTAGATTGATGGTTGTATCTACCTTCTTACCAACCATTTGTACTTCCTGTCTACAAATAACATTGCAATTATTAGGAGTTATGATAACAATGAGTCCAGATCATGACCAAAGATATTACCTACGACATCTTGTTCATCACCCAAGACATCTTAGTCTTTAGACTGGAGAAACATTGGAAAATAGCACACCGCCTTCTAATGTGAGTGCTTGTGAGACATGGACCACATGCATGGCATGGTGACAATTACTGATCCAATTATCATCGCAACTTTCCATGTAAGGAAAGGGGAACAGAATTTGATTGACTGTTTGGTTTTTATCAGGGACTATACTAACACAAACCCTCAGTGAGCTAAGCATTCTATTGACCCAACTCTGTAGACAGAGAACTTGAATGAAGGAGCTAGATGTCTTTGCCATTTATCTGATATCAAATCTATTTTCCATGCACTAAGCCACATCACTACTAAATAAAAAATTAAGTGAAGTAATATTGCTCTTTCTGGATGATTCATCTCTTTAAATAGGCTTCATGGCTCCTTGAGGATAAAGATCTTGGTTTATTCATCATGATTGCCTGAGCCTACAGCAAAATCTGTACACACTAAGTGTTCATTAAATATTGTGTATGTATTTTATTGAAGTTCAAATACTTATTTCCACTCCCCAGAGTAGCTAGTACTATCATAGTAGCAGAGCAACTATGTGTTTTCAGAAACCATTCTAAGATGTTTGTTGAACAAGAAAGGATGGAAACAATTTATGGGGGAATGCACGTGAGCTGGACAGGGTCAAGAGAAGCTGCCATGTTCCTGCTTGATATGTCTTGTTGACACTGAAAGAAGGAGGCATTTGCTGATGCTCAGAAAGTTTATGAAACATAATAGCATTTTTCTCTCTGATGTATAAGATTTTTATTTAATGAAAACTTGTACCTCTCATCAGTTTTCTACTTGACGTAACAGTGCAGAACATTTTACTACTACTGAGATACTAAACATTTTAACTTGTAATAAGTCTGAAAATAGTTTTAATACATGGAAAATCTAGATGAATTTCTGAGGACCCACACAACTGTGTTTCATAGATTATTTAGGGATTAGTAGTTTAAATTATTCTCATTTAAAATAAATTTAATTAATAAGTTTAAAAATAAAATGATTCTAATATCAACAAATGCTATACTAGAAGCATTTAAAAGAAAGAACACATTCTTGGGAAATTATTAAAAACAGGCTTACAAAATCAAAACCAAATGAAATAAAATACATGACTAGCCCTAGAAATCTCCAATGAGTTTCATTACTTGATAGCAATAGTGATCTCTTATTTTTATACCAGACCAACTTAATATTCAAATTCAAAAGCAGGGGATAGTTTTTTTTTAAGCAGTATAAATAAGGGAATATAGGACCTGTGAGTCCATTTTGAAACAAATGCTCCGTGGTAAAATTCAGAGCATAAAACAAATATATTTCTTACATTCATTGGATTGGTTTTTATAAGTATCATTCATTCATTCTTTCAGTAAAGATTTATCATTCTTCCTTTCTGAAGGAGCCATTATTCTAGGTCCTGGTGATATGGCAGCAAATAATTTAGAGGAGGTCCCTGATCCCATAGAACTTACATTTTTTTGGCTGGAAATTGGAGGACAGGGGTAGAGATAGAAGAAAAATTTATCATGGTGACTGGCAGGTTGAAAGATCTTTCAGATAACCATTTAGAAAAGCATTCTCTAAGTAGCTGACCAGTATGCTGAAGATACTAATTGCAGCATTTGTAGGTGCAAATAGTCAATAATTCATTAATATTTCGTACATCCTATATTCAATTGCTCCCAAACTCTTCTAGGGATAAACTGGCCATAATTCTTCAATTTCATGGGTTGGTAGTTGTTTCTCACCATTTAAAGATAACTTTGTTTTGCTTAAAAATTGATAACTGACTTTGTTGTCTTTCCTAATTTTAATTTTTGACTTCTTAGCAAGACAGATATTGATTATGACTTTGAGTTAACATCAATTTATATATTCACAGAAGTTGAGAAACTTAAAATACTTCACAAATTATCTGATTCAAATTCTTCATTTGACAATTAGAATATATTGAGCAAAGAATGATTGACAGACTTGCTTAAATTCCATTAGATATCATCGACAGAGCTAGAACTAAGAAAAGTCTCTAGACTACCATCTCTAATATCCACAAGTGCCTCCTTATTAAAAGTTCACAATATTTACTATAAAAGGAAAAAAAAGAGCAGAAATGTGTGGTTTTGTATAGGGACCTAATACTCATTAGAGAAAGTCTGTATCTTTCCTGAGCGAAGGTGTTAATCTTATTCTCTGCAGAATATATTCATACCCTAAGAGGCAAGAAATAAGGCCCTATATTCTGAGTAAGCTTAAGGTATAGCTAACTACATATATCAATGACAAATACAATTTGGGAAATTATTAAAATTGAATTTAAGAACCTTAAGCCATTATGTTATAATAACAGAGGATCAAGAAATACAACATTCTGAAAATATAGATTTCATTTGAACAGAGGACATTTTACATTCAATTTTAGTATGACATTTTGCTAAGCGCTCATAAATATTTAAATAATTATGATGTAAAAATGGAGTTTTTAAGATTAAAAAAACTCAAGGACATTATAGAGAACCTTCAAATCATAGATAGGAAAATGAATTACTTAACTTCTTCAAAGTCCCCAGAAACCTTGAAATTTAACATTTTATGGAAACTGTATTTATGGATTATTTTGTTTCAACCAACTGTAGGCTCATAAGAAGATTTCAAATATATTTTTCTGTTCTTAGTCAGTATCATATCAGATGTTTTCATATTTTCAATTTCATTTTTAAATGGAGGTACTCAAATGGCTCTGATAGAGTGTTTTATATATATGTATTTAAATGATTCAAAAAATGATCTTAGCTATGAAAAACTATGTAATTTTGGTTTGGACAAGTTGATCAAAATGCTAAAGGTCATATGCACTTGGAAGCTTCACTGAATATTTTGCTTTGTAGTAAAACTTCCATTCCTGGATGTCTTCAAGAAATAGTTGAATGACTACCTGTTAAGAATAGTTAATTTTTTCATTGGGTAAGAGCATCCACTCCCTTTCCACTCAATGAAGTGTCTCTATAAATTCTGGATTAACAATTCAGTCCTAACAATCCTATGAAGTTTACTCCTAATCCAGTTTAAATGAAAATTAAAAATTAATCAAAATTTCATGTAAACAATATCCAGCAAACTTCATTGTCTTATTTTCCAAGGTGAAAGAAGCATCTGAGTAAGATTCTTTGACAGAAAATAAAAGTAATCTTTAAATTAATTGCACTAAGAAATTTTTAAAAGTAAAAGTAATTAAAAATGGGTAAGTGCAGATGTAACTTAGATACAGACAAAATTCCAAAAGCATTATTATGCATATATACACACACACACACACACACACACACATATATATTCCTGTTCTAGAATTTTTTACTGTAACACAAATTTTATCTGTGGGTAGCATATTTGATATCCTATGGAAACTATAAGAATCTAAACCAAGGCACAAAATACTTTTCTGACTCCCTGGGTTAATAGGATAGTGATTTTACTTAGAAATATATGATGATACCTGATGTTGAAGAAAATCTTGAATATAAAAATTTAGATAATTTTTTCTAATTAATTTTTAAGACTTTTTGGGGATGTTTTAATCTCATAGAGAACAGTCACTTATTTTACCAAAAAATAAAGTATTAACTATAGTGTCAAATTACAATTTACGAGCACTGACTAATGCTCTTATATTGAAATCACACTGCCTACATTTTGAATATATAAAGAAAAATTCTGTAAGTCTTAGCTCATTTGAAATGACTGTAGCTGTTTTTTCAAGCAAGAAATAAATTCTTGTAAGTCTCCATATTCCCTGACATTGATTACTTTATAATTTACAGTAAATGAGTCATTTATTTTTGACCTTGTGAATGACATAAAAACACAACTATTCCAATATAAACAGAATGATACATCTTACTGATATTAATAAAACAATGACAACAAAATGATAGGGAAAGTGAATCTTTTGGAGTTGTTTTATAAACGTATATGATGACTAGTATCTGCCTATTACACTAACGTGATCTTTGAAATCCCTTCCTCTTCAACAAAGGGGTGAAAGTGAGTCAGAGAGTGAAAGATGTAGTGGACAACCAAGTTCACTATAATATTAAGTTTCTTATAAATAATAAGCAACATATGAATGATTCTGCCTACTCCAGCACTAAGGGAATTAAAGATAAGTGAGGTTAAATCATTTCAAAATTAAGAAACATATAAAGGAAGCACTAGATATAGTAGAACTAAGATTATTCTACATCTTTTCTCATCTTTCTATTACTGTCTTTCCCCTAATTATAACTGTACTGTTATGGGTTAATTCACTTTTATTTTTGGTCTTGTATGTAAAAAAAGGACATTTCAATTTACATGTTTAGTTTCTCATTACTGTTGGAAATTAGCTCATAAAAGGTTTTCTGAAATCCATGTTTAGATTCCAAGTCAATGCCTCTAATTTAATCTAAAATATTCACTTCTATGTCATACATTTTTATTGTGATCTTAAGGCTTTATGGATGACAATCTAATTTCCATTCTATTTCCCATTTCCTTTTCTTTGCCCGTGAACAAATAAAAAGTGCATTTAATGTACTATGTAATAGTTCAAAAGGGATTAATTTTATTTTGATAACAAAGTTAAAGACTGCCATTCCATAGCTCCTTTTCTTTTGCTGCTAAGAAGTGAAAACCTTTATCATATCTATTAATACCAGTTAAATACACAGCACTTGTTCCTCTCCAATATAAACTATTGGAAAGGTTATCATAGTGTCTTCACTCTGAATATTTCTAACTCTGTTTTTTTTTTTACTTCTTTTGTTAACCAGAGTCCCAAATGAGTCTTTGATGCCTGCTTGCATATGTATAACATGCAATAGTCATATGCTATAATGCTACCTTATGTTGTTTAACATTTAAACATATACATATCTCACCACTCACCAAGCTATGACAAGTCTGACAATCCACAGAGTATTATTCAATTTTATTCTACTGTAATTATTTATATGGCATGAGTGAAAGAGTAACAAAACTATTTCTTAAACTGAGTTGTTTGTTCACAGTATTTTCTTGCATGCCTAAGTAGTTTATAACTAATATAAAAAATGCAATCAGCTGTGAATCAGTCAGAATACATGTGATTTTTAACCTTGTCTACTAGGCACATGACTTATTTAACCTCACTGAGCCTCAATCTCCTCTTCTGTATAATGAAGACTTTGAAGAAGAGAACTTTAAAACTTTCCTTCCAATTTATAAATGCCATGTCTATGTTGAAAATGATATGTAAGCATTATAAAAGGGGGAGGTTTCAATGGACTGGCATGAAGAATAATTGGAGCCAAAAACGAACGTATGCACGCACAAGATATTGGAGGCTACTGCAGTGGTTACTTATGAAAAACAAGGGTATGAATTTATAAGGGACAGTGATAAAATACAGGTGCAGATGAAGGAATGAATCACAGTAGTGCTGGACAGAAAGACATGACAGCTACTGGTGACTGATTCAGCACAGCGCATAAATTAGTATTAGAGTCAAAGGTGTGTTCAAGATTTAGTAGAAAAGTTGGTGCAGTTTGAAATGGGGGAACTAAGGGGTACATCACCTAAGGAAAAGGTGAGGAACTTTTTTGGGAACATGCCGAGTTTTAGGTAAAAGTGATGATATGAATTCTAGATCATGGGATTGAGTTTAAGTCTGGAGATATGAAAATCACTGGAGTAGACATAAAAGACAAAACTTTCTGAGAGAGATGGTAGAGTGAAAGAAGAGCAGCACTGGACTCTGAGCTTCTGCAAATCCTGGTGTGTGCTGTAGCATACCAGGGTCACTGGGAAGAATATAAATGTAGTGCTGGAGGAATGGCCTCATAGTGTGATGGACACACCTGTGGGCACAGGTAAGGCTCCCCCCACAGCCTAATGGTATAAAAGGCTGTACACCCACTGTTTCTTTTCTTCTTTCAACTGGTATGTTCCTCATACTTCCTGGTCATCTTGGACCTCCAAACTTCAGAAACTCTGTGATGAAGAAATAATAGGGAGGCACTGAAGGCTATTTCAACTCACTCACTTACATCAGAATCTTGTCTCTAAGTTTTGCACAGCTAGCTCTTTCCTTATGTTGACAGTGAATCCACATGAAAATAATTTTAAGGTCCAAGACTTCATTTTCATCTATCTTAGACCCTAACCAACTAAAGTGGTGTATCTTAACTCACTTCACATTCACCTTTTTACAACCTGAATTGCTTGGTATTTTACAGTGGTTAATGAATGTTCAGAAGAGGAATGAATGAACAAGTAAATGAGCAGAAAACAAAATATCTGAGAAATACTCATAGTTATGGAGGTGAAAAGACAGCATAAGTCAATGAAAGAAATGGAAAAAAAAATCATACTATCTTCACAGAGTGATGATAGCTAGCAACTTCTCAATTTTACTCTGTGTATGAATCATGGGGGATCTTGGTGCAGCCAGAGATTCAGCATTTCTGACAAGCTCTCAGACGTTAAGGTTCCACCAGGGAGCAACAAGGCTTTAGATGATTCTACACATGCATCCCCCTGCAAATAAAAGATTCATGAGAGAATGCCTATAGCTCAGTGTTAATTCAATATTCTCTGAATCAAAGAAAACCAACCAAAAAACAGACAACGCTGCTGATTCAACTGACAGAAATAGGGAAGAAAGCATATTAATTGATATGACAGAAGAATGAACAAGTTTATGTAACCTTCCAAAGCTATAAAACTCCTTTCTAAGGCTCCAGTTTATTAACAAATCTGGTTCAGTGATGGTTGTAATATATTATTTACCTCCAATATTATTTTAGGTAGTTATGATTACTCACACAACCCAACATGCCACTCAACTGCTCACTTTTAAGTATCTGTCATTTGCTTCTTGAGAGTTATATCATTTGCTTCCTCAGAAGCTTTCTCTCCCACATAATATTTTACTGAATTGCTGTTAACCTTCACCAGGGGCAATTATTCCTTTCTTCTGACTTCCTTATTCATTTTTTAGTCTCTTTTGGATTCTCTGTTCTCCATTCATATGTGATTCTGAGATTTCTCATTAGTTTTGTGAAATTGTGAGAAGAAAGTATTTGACAGAAATCACACACAGTGAGAACCAAGAGTTGTGAGGAAAGACTTCATTAACCCTCTAGAGGGAAGGGTGATATTCTGTATCTTGACTTACTGTGGATAAGAAAACAAGTCCGTCTCCAAGATCACCAACTAAGAAGCTAACACTAGTAAGATATGAGAATAGAAACTTCTTCATAATCCTACCCCTTAAAAGATAAGCCTGTCTAACAGATGAGAAATGGAATAACAAATTCACCTGATAAAGGAAGTGATTACATTTCCATAGGTACCCATGGAGAATTGTTAAATCAGGCTTATTGGACTAGCACAGATATAAGGTCTACAAAGATCATAGACATTTAAAGCTTAATGGAACATATGAAGGAAACAATATGAGAACTTCTATATGGTGACTATTTCCATAGAATTAGCAAGTGTAAAACAAAGGTAGTGAAAATTCAATTATCCTCCTAAGAATTTATTCAAGATAAAGTCTAAAGCCTGAAACACTACTCAAGACTCTTCTGATCTGATCTCTGCACATCCATGCAACTTCTGACCTTGACCTTGCTTTATAACACCTTGGCCTCCAGCCCTGACATACCATTTGTAGTTCTCCAGATCTTATGTTTACACCTCCATTGCACACAGGTCTGAAATATCCTTCCTTCTCCTACCTGCCTATTAAATTGCTACTCTTTCTTCAAGATACTCTTTGAGAACCACTACTTTTGTGATGTATTGTCCAAGGACCTCAGGGAAAATCAACTAGTTTTTCCACCTTATTCTATGTCATCTTGCATAAGTAATTACTTGAGTCCTTACAACATTGTTGTAATTATTATATGTCTGCCTTGATATTTTATTTCTGTATTCTAGAACTTTGAATATTCATTCATTTTAGTATATTCATTCATTTATTAGTGAGCTCATTGACTGCTCACTAATGAATTTTTAAATGTAAAAAATGTTATTACTAATCACTAATTTGAGAATATCTTTTGAATTTAGGATTCCCTACTTTTATTTCCCTTAGGATGCATCTCCAAGGACATCTCACTCCTACAGGCCCCTACAATTTCACAGCTGGACTTAAATGTTGTTTTAACTGTCATCTTTTTGCACCCAGTCTTCCCCATGGCCAATTCTATGCATAATTTTGAAGATAATCTTCCCTAGATACCTATTCCTATATAAGTTTTAGCAATCCTTGTTTGAGCTGTTTAATTGAATGTTAACTAAATATTTCATTGCAAGCCCTTCCCCATATCTTGCCTTCTATAAATACCCTATTAATGTATCTCTCTGTTCTGAGCTCAGGTATTTTCTTTGACAAACAGCTTGCTTGCAGTGAGAAATCCTTCCTTGTTGATAGCCCAGCAACATTTAACTTGCATTCCACTTCCTTGATAAAGTTCTCTAATATTCTGGCTCATTTAGTAAGGACTTCACCATTTAGAACTGTTTTCTCATGTAAATCTTGTGTAAATTTGTTTTACCTCCCTCCCTTCAATGCTATCTCCAGGATTAGGAAAATAGCATAAACTTTTTTTTTCTTTCTGTATCTCTTTCCTCTTAAATTTTGTACTTTCCTAGATATAATGTATATGTAAAAACAATTCTTAATTTATTGACAAATATTTCCCACCAATTTTGTTACTCTATGTTGACATACAACACCTTGTACCTTCTATATAATGATCTTGCTTTCATGTTGCCTTCTAATTGTTTCATTTGTGTTATATAGCTGTTACGAGCAGAAATAGATTTCTATATGGAAAACCAGTTAAGTGTATTGGTAAATGCACTGAACTGGGAGTCCAAAAACTCAGGTCTGAATTCTACCATTTGAATAATCTGCTGGAAAGTTATCTTTTATTACTATCATTTTCTTCATCCTCGAGATGAAAAGAAAATTCTCAGGGATGTTTGTGAGAATTAAATGAGATACCATGTGTGGAAACATTCTGCGAATTTTAATATGCTATACAATGTAAGGTATTTCTTCTTATGTCTTCAAAATTCTTTGTGGACAGGACATGCTGTGTGCAAAACAGATTGTCAGGAAAGGCTCCCTGAGAGCTTAAGTCAAATTGGAAAGGTCACATTTCCTACAGTTTTTAAAGCATTAGTCAAAAAGTTCCATTCCTCAGCTTTTTTTGTGTCTCTCTTTAGGATACAAATTATTACAGTCCAATGCAATTTTTGGCAAGGTGTGTTTCAACATTTTCCATCTGCATGACCTCTTGTAGTTCTACTTCTTGCTTTACCAACTCACCCATGAAATCTGCTTTGTCAATTCTCTCTTCCACCTCATCGAGGTAGCTGTCATACCTGGAACAGCATTAATTTTCAGCTTCCTGCCTTTCTCTCCTGTGGGCTCCTCTTCCCCTCTGCTGGCTGCCAAGCAGAAGCACATTTATTGGCATGGCCTTCAAACAGATGCCTGCCTATCTCCCTTCCCCCTTTCTCTTTCAGCCAAACCATCACCTGCCAAGGGCTGGTGGTGGCTGCCACCCCTGTCCACTGCCTTACATTGCTGCGGCTCGAGTCCTTTTTGGCAGCCTCTATCGAAGTTCCCCTGCCAGCATCCTCCCCCTCTTGCCTGCAGCTCTCCTCGCTCCCGCCAGCCTCTCCCCCGCTTGGTCTGCGCGCAGCCTCTTCCTCCCGCCCTTGCCAGCTAGCTGCTTTACTCGCCTTTCCTCGGGCTGCTCCTTCTCCTTTCTTCCCCAGCTCTTCCCCTCGCTCCCACAGGGCGGCTCTTTCCGGCGCCCCCGCCCTCTCTGGCCCGGTGTCTTGTTAACATCCAGACCACCTCTCCGGGGGTCCCAGTGTGTACCTGTGTCCACCTGACAGAACATCTTTGGAAAGTGAGCATTTTCCTTCTGCTTTGCATTTGACTAGATTTCTCTCACGCCCCCCACCCCTTGCCTCCCCCCTGAACCCAAAAGGCGGGATGCAGTGATGGTAAAGAGAATTCAGGGAGACAACAGGCCACAGGCTTGGTTGGTGGACCCCAACAAAGTTTTGGAAGCCTGGGACTTGCCACCCCAGGTTTTTTAAACTTGGCCTCAGGCAACAGACCCGAGGCCCCAGGCAGCGCACAGTGACCCGACACTCCCTCGGATTCCCAGCGCCGGCTCGACGGAGGACGACTGTCGCCCACCGGGACCAGGCCTGGGCAGCTCCCCAGCCCACACTGGGGTCAGCAATCTGAGCCCCATCCAGTCCCCGGCAAGGGAGGGGCGCACTTGTTTCTAGGTGCAGGGCGGAGGGTGGGCGAGATGAAAGAACGGAGCCGCCCGGGTTCTAGGGTGCTCCTCTCTGGATAGGGGGTCGGTGGTGTGTTAAAGACCACGTCTCAATGGCAGGCCTTTCTCCCGGGCTAGCTACTTTCTGTGCGCGGTACAGTGGCAGTTCGCCTTTCCCAGCCGTCTCCTTTAAGAAGCACGCTCTTGCGTGTCGGGGTGTGTGTGTGTGTGTGTGTGTGTGTGTGTGTGTGTGTGTGTGTTCGTGTGCAGATGTGTGTGTGTGTGTGTGTGTGTGTACGCGCGCGCGCCAAGACCCGAGTGTCAGGCAGACCCCGAGAAGGAGGAGTTATGTAGATTACGGATGAACGTTCTGGAGGGGAGCGAGGAGAGGAGGGAAGGAGAAGCAGAGGCGAGGGAACCAGGAGCGGCCGAGGCCCTTCCCGCAGAAGCAGGAGGCTGTAGCGGCGGAGGAGGAGTGGGTGGTGGAGACGGAGGAGGAGGAGGAGAAACGGGAGGAGGACGCGAGGACTGGAGGCGGCGGCGGCGGCGGCGACGGCGGCGGCGGCTGCGAGTCGGTGCCTTGAGCCGGAACCGCTGGTGAACTTGGGCGCCACGTTCCCGGGCACGGGCCGGCGAGGATGGTGAATGTGAGCCGCTGCTGACCCTCCCTCAGCCGCTGCTTCTCAGGGGGCTGCCGAGCGCGGGGGCCCTCTGTCTCCTCCCCTCGCCCGGCTGTGGGTGAACCTGCAGGCTCCTTACCCACCCGGAGGACTTTGGAAAGGAAACCAGGGAGGGAGGGAGAGGGAGAAAGGGAGAAAACGAAGGGGAGCTCGTCCATCCATTGAAGCACAGTTCACTATGATCTTACTCACATTCAGCACTGGAAGACGGTTGGATTTCGTGCATCATTCGGGGGTGTTTTACTTGCAAACCTTGCTTTGGATTTTATGTGCTACCGTCTGCGGAACGGAGCAGTATTTCAATGTGGAGGTAAGAGTACGAGGGCTTTCTTCCTTCCCCCTTGTCTGGGCTGCTCCCTGAAACATTTCGTTCACTCGTCGGATCCCTGTAGCTCACAGCAGCCAGGGTCTCAACACATTGTTTCCCTTCTAGCCGCCACTACCCTTGTTGAGTTTCCTGTGTCTTAGGTGATGGATGCCGGTGAGGCTGAAAATCCGTTATCCCCAGCAGCACAAAGCACCGTGCTGCGCGCTCAAAGACAATTGTAGCCGGTCCATGCTTCTTACCAAGGAAAGAGGCGAAGACCTACATGTAGCAAACGTGCAGTTTAATAAAAGCAGTTTGGTTTTATGATAAATAAACTGTTCAGGAAACACAGAATTCATTGCTTGGCATAATGTGCTGCCTTGGTATCCTTGCTGAAATCTTTCTGTGTTTTGTGCCTAACAAAGGCGGTTAAAATAAAAAAAAAAAAATCTAGAGGAGAGCGTGGTAATACTTGATATGTTTAATAACATTAGTTTGTGATAAACAGTTGACTAGACAGAGTCTTTTTTCTCATTTAGACATAACTTAATACACTGTAACTAGATCTGGCTACACAGAGGACATGAAATCCATCTCTTTTTTTGTGTCTTCTCTTCCCCTCCCCCGCCAATTGAAAATAAATGTGGCCCATTGTAATAGTTCTGAGGTGTGTCTTTAATTTGATTTCACACTCTCATGGCAAAACAGAGAGGATTTAGACTGTCATTTGCTTTACTTTGATAGCTTTGGGAACAGACAGACACAAAGCAAAAGCGAACTTAAGGATAACGACTTGTCAGACCTTTGCCAAAGTACTCTTCCTGTCATCAACTCAGCACTACAGCCAGTAACATGCAGTAAATCAATAGAAGCTTGTATACACCTGAGCTCTAACAAGTTTATCACCTACACGGTGGAATACAAAGACAATAAGAGGGTCTTAGTAAAATATACTATACTCCTTTCAGTTAGATCTTCTGTCACTTCAAGAGAATTATGATTATGTCTATGAAGAATAATGTGATTTTTCCCTATATTGTTGATTCTTTAAAGCTTATTGTCATTTTATTCAGTGTGTGTTTACACAACAGCAGAACCTGTTGCACAGTGTTCGAATATGTTTCACATAACAGATTTATAAACAAAGTATGCATAGTAAATGCTATATGTGAAGGCATATTCTAAATATAATTCTGTGTTTGTATAAACTGTTCTTAGGACTACATGTAATAAGTGATGGTTGATAGAGAAGCACAGTATTTTAAAAAGTAAGAACCATTATCAAAAGTTAAAGTTTACAGATATTAAGTATGATCATATTATACCAAAACCCCAATTAAAACCAAAAATGTTTATCCTTTGAAAAATACAGCTTTCTTTTTCTGAATAAAAAAAAGACAGATGGAAAGGGACTGTAAGTCCAGACTTGTCTTGGTTGCAAATTTGAACTATTGGAATTGCATGCCACAGATGGATTTTTGTTTCTAACATTTAAATCAAGAGATAATTTAATGTGGAAGTGAAAAAGCAATTAGTTCATAGACTAGAGGAATGAAAGTGGCAACCTGTTATTTATAAGGTTTGAAATAGAAGGGCCTATTGCTTCAGATTGGTGGTGGTGGTGATAGTGTTGAGGTGGGATGTGGGGGAGGTGGTTAAAAGTAGGGGCTAGTTTTTATCTTGCTCACTCTGAAGAGGGAGGGAGAGCCTGGATTCATGGCTACCTGCTTTGGCAAAGTCTTAGATTTGCTGTCAGAGATTATTGGGATAACTTAGTGTATTGATGATCGTTAGGTTTCCTTTTTGAGCCTAAACATAAATGTGCTTGTATTTCTTCATAGTTTGAATCCCTCAATGAAATCAATAAGATATTATTATGTGAGAAAAAGTTATGATTTTGCTAAAAAAAGATTTTATTTTGAATTTCCATTATTTCTTTTTCTTCAAGATATATGTAAAAAATGGTTCATGGAAAAAAGCATTTTTCCCCATTTTTTAGAGCATTTAATTTATTCCATCCGTTTTTATTACACAATGCAAAGATTTAATTATAAAGATAAGAGGCATGTGCTATCTGAGACCTTAAAAAGGACATTTGATACAAAGGAGATTTTCTAATGATTTAAAGAAATTATGTTTCAGAGTTGTATTGTTCCCAAATAGTTTTTTTTAAGCATTTGAACATATCCTTCATTGGATTTATATACTTCTTTATGTGTAATGATAACTTTTTTTTTTTAAATCATGAGAATAGCTGCTAGTTAATTCAACATACTGTAAGGAATACGGGATGACAGGGTATATTCTGACATGAATTTCTGCCTAATTCACTTTTATTAGATGTTTCTTTTTGGTAGGAAACACTAGTGGGAAGAATAATCCATCACATCTTCTTCAGGAAATGCCCTTATATTGTGTTTCCCATTCTGGTTGCAAAACATACACTGAGAATGCTTTATTTGATTCTTAAGGACAGTCCTAAAATAAACAGTAATGGTATCAATCATGCATTAAGCTCATATGATCATAATTTTTTTTTTTTTCTAGCAAGCACAATTATTGTTGGAACGGAGCCTCTAAGATGCTTTTTATACTGACAACTAAGATTCAGTGCTTTCTTCCTTGGTGAACTTCACAATTGATGGGACCCCCATATTTTTCATTTCTACAATTTAAGCTTTAAAACCTAAGTTCTCTCCCCCCTGGGTTGGAGGGAGTTGGGTAGAGGTATTCATGTTAACTCTTTCCTGTCTGATTTTGAGAATATAAATATTTGAAATTTTTAATTATTAGAGCAGGAGATATTTGTTAATATGCTGATGAAAGCCTGTTACAGAGAAAGAGTGCATTTTGTTTGTTTGTTTTTGTTTTTAAGAAGCAAAAAGGAACATCTCTTACAGCTAAGAAGAAGGGTGAGACACTACCAGAAGTAGTACTATGGAAGAGATTCAATAAATTCCCCTCCTTATATATTTCAGGTAGAACACTTTTTAATGCTAAAATTTCACTCTACGTTTGTTTAAAGATTTTTGTATATCATTGGATCCATTTTGGGGGAGTGGGTCTTTAAGTATGTAATCATTAGCATGATGCAAAGGAGAGACACTGCTAATATTAACTAAAACTCAAGGACTGCTGGCATTGGACAGCAGTCTGAATTAGACATGTCTATTGGTCAGAAGCCGCTAACTTGTTAGCAAAGAATCATGATTTAATCTCTACACTCTAAAAAGTCATTTTGTCTCTCAAATAATTTTATTGTTGTAGTGGGGATCTCATGATCCTGGGACTTTTTTTTTTTTTTAACTGCAAGCACTTTGTCATGAAACTTAAGATAGAATATAGTTCATAATCAGTAACTTTCATCATCAACTTCCATGGTTTGTCAAGTGTTAAATATTTATGTGAACAACATGTTCTTTATTTTTTAAACAATAAGACATTACGAGTGAGGAAAATTATTTTAAGCCAATTTAATGCTAAAATAAAAACGTGATTCTTTGAATGAAGCACACATATCAAAACATGAGAAGATGACTTTTGGTGACAAAAGAAACTTGATAAAGCAAAAATTGATTCTGCTGTTCCTTCCTTTGTTAAAGAAAGAAGAGAGATTCTATATTTCAAAAGGCTATTTTATGACACATACTATGAATTGTGAGTGTAACCCTCCTACATTTTTCTTGAATATGTTTCTTTAATTGACAGTATCTATTCACCTTTGTCAGATTTATCTGAATCTACCTAAAAGTTCAGAGTTTGCTTGGATTAGCTTTGTACGGCATATAATCTTAGCAGTAATTAGTGGTGAGACATTTCAGAGGTAAAAAGAATTATATTTTACAGATTTAAAAATGTCAGATGTTGAGGCCTTTTCCCATACTTCTTGTTTTCCACTTGCTTAAATAATCAACATGTATTATTTTATTTGCTTATGGAAGGATGCATGATCTGGTGAGCCTCTTAAGTAAGGGATTCTGACTACATCCCATAATTCTCCGCTGTAGTAATTTTATACTGGTCAACAGCAGAGGCTGCGTAACTGATTCATAAAAGTTTTTAACCTGAAGTAAGATTCCATGCTTTGGAATCCCAAGTGTGCTGGCCATTCAGAATATCATAAGGGCCAAGAACTATGACCAAGAGACCAGAAGACTCACTAGACCTCAGGTTCTTCAGCTTCTCCTGTGTGTCCCACCTTAACTGTGTCTTTCTCTGTTCAGAGTTGCTTGGTCAGGTTGCCCAAATCTAGGGTTATTCATGAAATGCTTATAGGTGAGCCTATACCAGTGAGGTAGGTTGTCTCTTACTACCCCTGAGAAATCCACAGAGAACAGCCATCCAAGTCCATCTCTTTGTACAGCTGGGTTTTCTCTTTCAGTCTCTTCTTCCCTATCAAGTAAGCAGAAAGTCGGGTTCAATAACAGCTTTTTAATATCTAGAGTCAGGTTAAAAGTGACAGATCTAAAGTTTCGGCTTTTTCTTATTCATGCTACTTCAGGTTTTTAACATAAGAAAATTTCAGTGCACTTGTTCAGTGGTATAATTATTTTCTCTTAATTGGATTAATCAATTATTTTATGTAAATTTATTTTACTGCCTGACTTACCCCAAGGTACTATTTAAAATATACCTGTTCAGAATATTTGATAAATGACCAACTGAAATTATTTCTGGACTGAAAAAAAAAACACATTGAAAATTTAAATCAATTAGTTAAATTTGTTCAAAGTCAGAAAAGAAAGATTTATTTCATTGTGCTCCTTCAGGAGCTTTCTGACCCTTCAACACATATATTTCAAATTAAGAAAGTCATTTTTCATGTTACTTTCCATCACAATCCATTTAAAAAATCTATGAATGTAATTATATTCATCAATTCACTTTTATTGTGGTGTAGTATAGTGATTAAGAGCACATATTCTGATTACTTAGCCATAAAAAGAATGAAATCATGCCATTTGCAGTAACATGGATGGACCTAGAGATTATTATACTAAGTGAAGTAAATCAAAGACAAATATCATATGATATCACATATGTGGAATCTAAAAAAAGTGATACAAATTAACTTATTTACAAAACAGAAATAGACTCACAGACATAAAGAACAGACTTATGGTTGCCAAAGGGGAAAGAAAGGGGGAGTGATAAATTAGGAGTCTGAGAATATATAAAATAGGTAAACAACAAGGACCTACTATATAGCACAGGGAACTATATTTGATATTTTGCAATAACATATGATAGAAAAGAATTTGAAAAGAAATATAGATATATGCATATAAAATTGAATCATTTTGCTGTATACCAGAAACTAACACAACATTGTAAATCAACTATACTCCCTCAAGGGAGGGAGGGAATACGGGGATATGTGTATAAAAACAGATGATTGAACTTGGTGTACCCCCCAAAAAATAATAAATAAATAAAATTATAAAAAAACAACAACTCATATTCCAACACCAGATTGTCTGTATTCTAATCCCAGCCCTTTTACTTGCAAGTTAATTGTTAAGTCTATAACAGACAAGATAATTAATCTCTGTGAGCCTCAGTGTATATATCTGTAAAATGGAAATACTAACAGTACTTGTCTCATAGGAGTTGCTCTGATGATTAAATGAATAATGTATATCATATTAGGTAGTTAGTGGATAGATAGGAACATGCCTTCCCATAGTTAAATGCTCCATACTTATTATATGTTATTATTTTTGGTAAAAATAAATGCTGATTCAAAGGTACTTGGCATGAGAGCATCTAATTACAGAAAAGTCTATCAGTTTAGGATATACCAGCTGGTCTAGGAAGATTTTATTTTAATACTTTTTAATTTTTACAAAATGTAATATACTGAAAGTCAACCAAGCTGACATCAGTACATTTTCTTCCCGTGGGTTTTTCTTAGACAGTTTAGTTCAGGAATGTGATTTTCACATTTTGTCTTGTCATCTGTTACTATCATAGAATGTCAAGTTCAGCTCACACCTTCGTTTATAAGTCTGAATTTGCTGAAATCTGTTCATCTTTTCTTCTGATACCATGGAAAAGAAATAGGCCTTTATGATTCAGTGATCCTGTTTATTTTAATTGGCTCAGTGCCCAAGTGCTTCCTATTCATATTAGGGGTAGGATTTGATATATAACTTAGGCCAGCTCTATGTTATAACCGAAATTTAGTCTTGTTTTTAAACAGAGGAAGGAGGAGGATGGGCAGAAAAAGATATTAAAGTGGTTTATTCAATGACAAAGAAGTTTAAAATAAAACAACTTGTTCATGTAACATTGGGAATAGAAGATAGCTAGCAATATAGTATAATGGAGCCCTAGGACAGAGAGTCAAGGGACATGCCTTTAACTGTAGCTCTTATACTAACATAGACTTGATCTTGGGCAAAATGACAATTGAACTAACCTGTCACTAAGGCCATTTCCAAATTTGAAATTCTGTTGTATTAACCTCCAAGCTTTAATTTATATAGCCAAAGGGGTAAAATGTACATATTTACCCTGTAAATTTGGGGGCAGCTAGATAACAAAGGTAGAGTGTTCAGATTTTTTTCTTTCTGAAATGCCTATCATGAAGAAATACAGAATGTGCAGCTTAAATCTAACATTTGTTATCAACTGTATTGACACAGGGTGTTCCATTTTGGAAATGATCCTAGCCTTCTGCTGATTAGTAAAAACACTGGCAGCAAATTATATGTAATTTTAAAATCAATTTTTGGCCAAGGTAGCAAACTTTAAAAATTTAATGTTAAAAACATGGCTTGATGTTATTTTGAAAAATCATATTATCTGCAAGTGGTACTTCAGTCATAAAAAGGCAAGGTGGAATGAGATCAAAATAGATTTTTTGAGGGGGTCTCAAAATTCAAATCCATGTATCTATCTATATATATAAAAAAATACACATATTTTGTAATGAAATGAAGTGCTTATACTGTATGTCCCTTTCGCCCACTGTGGAAAGCAATTTTGGTGCCTGGCTCTTTGAGGGTTATTTTTGTTCTTCACAACACATTTGATTTTGATTGTGAAAAATCAGACTGCATTTGTTTTATGAAATATGCAGCTTATGCAAACAGCAAAAATATGCCAGGTTAAAAGGATAAACTACTAAGTACAAGGGTGAGTCAAAAATTATCCACACTCCGGTTATATTAAAACTTATATAAATTCTTCAGCCAGAGTGCGGATAATTTTTTGACTTATCCTTGTAAATTATATGTGTGACTCTCAACTTTTTCCTTGGGAAAGTGTTTATAGATTTTGAGGTTATTCATGAAATGATATTTGATTGTTGCTTCCCATCATTTAGCACTCAGAATGGATGTTCTTTGTCTTAGTGTCTCACCACTACCATTTGGCATTGTACATCTTTGGGTTTGGACCAGTGGGATATCTTGATGTGCCACATAACAAGCTTAGCCAAGAGCATGTGAGTAATCCCACAATAGGCCCCTAACCTTTGATTGTGACCTGTGGGTTCAGTATATGAAAGGAGGCTAGAGGGAGCTATTGAGCTGTTTAAAGATTCCAATGGTAGAACTTGGTTTAAAAATCAAGGCCAGTAGGTGCAATTAGATATCTTAAAATGAATCATAGCCAATCATAGAGAGCTTAAGGAAATCAATGACCTATTCATACACCTAATGTGTGAGCTAGGTTTACTGATAGGCACTGGGTGCTGGTTATTGCATATTTAATGAACTAAGAAAGAAATTAGTTTTGGGGGAGTTTGGGGGGAGTTATGGGCATGATGATATGACAAAGATTGTTACAATGTAGGACTGCTTTATATCTCCTTATTAAGTGTGGAATAGGTCAGACAGTATACATTATAGTGACTATAGACGCTTTTGATATTCTCATTTCAACTAGAATGATGAATGAAATAATTGTAGCCTTATAGATTAGAGGTGGGATAAATCTAATTTGATTATACCTTTTAGATATGTAGCAGAAATCCACTTTTAAATGCTTGTCAGACTAAGGTTATTTTATTTTTTGATGTTTACCAGGGGAATTTACTGAATAAGTATTTTTTGATGAAAGCACATTTTAAAATATAGGTTTTACCTATTCTTCTTTTAAAAAATATGTAAGAAATAAGCCACAAAAGTGTGAAACAGTGTTTTACCTTTCAATAGGCACCTCGAATATGTTTTCAGTTGAGCAGATTATTATATACGTGGGGGTTAAAAAAGGGGCAGTCACTAATGCATTGGGGAATGCAAACATTTAATTAAAATATTATAATCTACTCACAAGCATTATTCAGATTTTTAAACGTTTTTAATCTAGTCAATTAAGTGAAATATGAATAAACAAAGTAAGGCATGGCCCTACAGATAGACATTCTCAGGAGAAATAGTCCTTAGAGTGATGTATTCAAATGACCAAATAAACCCAAATAAACTACTCAGTGGAATGGAATTTTACAGTATTTGTTTTAGTCATGCTCAAGTTGTGGGGGAATAAACTGCCATGTTTTAAGGAAGCTGGATACTTTTATGAACTTTATTTCATGTCCCCAAATTAAATGCACCTGAGGTGATGTCAGTGGCCTGCAGGCCTGTGCCTCTGCAGGTGCTGATGCAGTCAGACCCTAAGTGGTGTCAGTGGAGGCATTTTTTCCATGGGAACTTTTCACTGTTGAATTCATACCATATGTTAATAGTTTCTCATTGTTTATAGCAATTAGATATTTGAATTTGTTTTAGGTTTCTGATGTCTGTGCATTCATTCTCCCTTTAAACAATGGCATGCCAGTTCCTTCTTGTGTTCCTACTTTTTCTTCTAGCTGGGGTCTTGAGGGACTTTATAGTTCAAATATATTACAGGACACCAGGCTTGGAAATTGGGTAAAATTTTACAAGAAATCACATTTTTTACTCCTCTCCTTTTTCATTGTGAATAAGGCAGAATAGATTTAAAGATCTTCCAGAATCAAATGTACACTCAATGATTTATATGAAATTGATAACCAGCTTACAAAACCTCACTCCCATGTACAGATAAAAGTCTTTTGTACATCTGTGTGCTTTAATATTACAATAGCTTTATTCGTAGAACTTACTAACTTGCTCCTGTATGTAGATGGAGTGAAATTGTTTGTTTGTCCCCTGGATGACTCAAGCAAATTACTAAAACAGTCTTTGCCTCATTTTGACCATTCATAAAATGGATTTGTGATCTTTATTGCTCGTCTGTAGCACAAGTTTTTTAATGACAGCATTAAGGCAATCCCAAGCAGTCTCCTTCTTAGATAAGAACAGGGTGTATCTCAGTTTCTTCATTCCTGCCAATAACCGGGAATATAGAAACAATTATGTGCTGGCATTATATTCTAATTAGACAAGGTCGAAATAACCAGTAAAAGAGAAATACCTGGAATTGCTTTCATTGAACACCTTATTTTAATGATGATTAAAAAAAAGTGTTAATTATAGCTGGTTGAGCATTTGCAATGTTCCTGATAGTGTCCTAAGTGCTTCATATATTTTAACTCATTTAAATTTTATTACAGTGTTGTGAGTTAGCACTACTATTTCTCTTTCACAGATGAGGAATCTGAGGCACGGAGAGGTTGAGGAACTTGCCAAGGCCACATACCCCTGAATTCTCCTGAAGTGGAATAGCCCAGAATCAAAGCAGGCAGGTTGGCTGTGGAGCCCAGGGTCCTAAGCAAGTAAACACAGGCGAGAATTAACTCCCAGGTTCCCAGTAGGGACAGTGTAATCCAGTTCTATTGCTGACATCTTTTATATTCCAAACCGAAAAGAAACCATTGACATGCATAAAGAAAATGCTAGGTCTATCCTCGTACAGAGACTTACCTGGAGTAAAAACTAAATAGAATGTTGTTGATTTGATTTGTCAATTCAGGATTGATTATGTGGTGCTCAATGTAAATTTACTGTGTAATACCCTTTATGATTTTTTAATCATAGAAAATTGGTAACCTATATTAAATTGCATATAATACTAAATGCGGCATAATTTAAAATATATGTAATGTTAAACTAATCATAATATCTCATTCTTTAACTATTTGTCATGTTGCATGTTGTCACATTAAGTGGGATTTTCATAGGTTTTAGGAAGATTTGATTACATTCTAATATTAAAAGTGTAGAACATGTAAAGGCAAACCTGTAAGATGTATTCCAGTCCCCTGCTGGGGAAGCATGTGTATGTATGTGGCTGCTGACTGGCATGAGTTCTGGAGTTTGTCATTTTTATATGTTGCTTTGATTGGATAGAAGCTACAAGGAAACAGGTTTATTTGATCATTTCTAATATATTTCTATATTTTAATGTAAAAGAGAACTTACTCAGAAATAGATCATTTCAGAGATGGATGAGGTGCCTCAGAGCTCGCTGTTTGAGAATAGGCCTGATATCTGGTTATTGCCTTTATTGTAGAGGGAATGGAAACTTCATCTTGGTGGTTGTCCTAATTAAGGAAGTAAAAAAATCTTCAGTCCTTAAGACTGTTGCTGTATATAGCTTTCAAGGCTCACTTAGTTCATTTATTAGCCTTTTAAGGAAAGAGTATATCTACACCAATTTACAAAGTTGACTTTATAAAACATTCCGAGTGTTAAATATTCATTCAGCTCTCTCTCATTTCCTCTATAGGCAGTATATCACAATGGCTAAGTGCAAGAAATTTGGAAGGAATGCTTAAAAATCTTAGCTGTGTCACCAGAGCTCAGTGAACTTGAGTGAGCCAAGTTACTGCCTATGTGGTCCAATTTCCTCATGTGTAAAATAGAGGTAATGATACTCAACTCAAGGGTTGTTCTAAGATTAAAGAGGTAAAGGATAATTTGTCAAGATAAGTAATAGGCTTCTGATTTACTATCCCCTGCTTAAATAAACAAACAAACAAAATGGACAAAACTTATGAGACATTGGTTTTTAAGTCACTGGACATCAGGTAATGAAGGACAGTCATCCCTGAAAGATGGGAAACAAGTGAGATGAGACGTATCCAGATCCAGGTTGAGCCAAACAGACTCCTTGAGTTGAAGAGATGAAGCTGGGAGTATGGAGAAACCAAGGAGGTTAGAAATCACAGGTTAGAATACCAGAAAGGAGAATTCTGCAGAGAGCGAAAGCACTGGATATCTGCAGAGCATTCCCCTTGAGTATTCATTTAAGAACTGATCTGCATTCTGAGGGTTGTCTTCCTATTTTGTTTATGGTTTCTTTTGCTGTGCAAAAGCATTTAAGTTTCATTAGGTCCCATTTGTTTATTCTTGATTTTATTTCCATGATTCTAGGAGGTGGGTCAAAAAGGATCTTGCTTTGATGGATGTCATAGAGAGTTCTTCCTATGTTTTCCTCTAAGAGTTTTATAGTGTCTAGCCTTACATGTAGGTCTTTAATCCATTTTGAGTTTATTTTTGTGTATGGTGCTAGGAAGTGTTCTAATTTCATTCTTTTACATGTAGCTGACCAGTTTTCCCAGCACCACTTATTGAAGAGGATGTCTTTTCTCCATTGTATATTCGTGCCTCCTTTGTCAAAGATAAGGTGCCCTTATGTGTGTGGGTTTATCTCTGGGCTCTCTATTCTGTTCCACTGATCTATATTTCTGCTTTTGTGCCAGTACCATACTGTCTGGATCTCTGTAGCCTTGTAGTATGGTCTGAAGTCAGGGAGCTGATTCCTCCAGCTCCGTCTTTCCTTCTCAAGATTCTTTGGCTATTTGGGGTCTTTTGCATTTCCATACAAATCGTAAATTTTCTTGCTCTAGTTCTGTGAAAAACGCCATTGGTAATTTGATAGGGATTGCATTGAATCTGTAAATTGCTTTGGGTAGTATAGTCATTTTCACAATGTTGATTCTTCCAATCCAAGAACATGGTATGTTCCTCCATCTGTTTCTGTTGTCTTTGATTTCTTTCCTCAGTGTCTTATAGTTTTCTGCATACAGGTCTTTTGCCTCCTTAGGCAGGGGCGAAAATATTTGCCAACGAAGCAACTGACAAAGGATTAATCTCCAAAATATACAAGAAGCTCATGAATCTCAATATCAAAAAAGCAAACAACCCATTCCAAAAATAGGCAGAAGACCTAAATAGACATTTCTCCAAAGAAGACATGCAGATGGCTAACAAACACATGAAAAGATGCTCAACATCATTTATCATTAGAGAAATGCAAGACAAAGCCACAATGAGGTATCACCTAACACTGGTTAGAATGGCCATCATCAAAAAAATCTAGAAACAATAAATGCTGGAAAGAGTGTGGAGAAAAGTGAACCCTCCTGCACTGATGGTGGGAAGGTAAATTGGTACAACCACTATGGAAAACAGTATGGAGGTTCCTTAAAAAACTAAAAATAGAACTACCATGTGACCCAGCAACCCCACTACTGGGCATATACCCTGAGAAAACCATAATCCAAAAAGATACATGTACCACAATGTTTATTGGAGCACTATTTACAATAGCCAGGACATGGAATTAACCTAAATGCCCATCAACAGATGAATGGATAAAGAAGATGTGGCACATATATACAATGGAATATTAGCCATAAAAAGGAATGAAATGGAGTTATTTGTAGTGAGGTGGATGGACCTGCAGTCTGTCATACAAAGCAAAGAAACCAGAAAGAGGAAAACAAATACGGTATGCTAACTCACATATATGGAATCTAAAAAAATGGTACTGATGAACCCAGAGCAAGAATAAAGATGCAGATGTAGAGAATGGACTTGATGACATGTGGTGGAGGGTGAAGGGCAAGCTGGGACAAAATGAGAGAATAGCATTGGCATATATACAGTACCAAAGGTAAAATAGATAGCTAGTGGGAACGTGCTGCGTGACACAGGGAGATCAACTTGATGATGGGTGATGACTTAGAGGGCTGGGATAGGGAGTGTGGGAAGGAGTCATGGGAGGGAGGAGATATGGGGATATATGTGTAAATACAGCTGATTCACTTTGTCGTATAGCAGAAACTGGCACAACAGTGTAAAGCAATTATACTTTAATAAAGAGGTTAAAAAAAAAAAAAAGCAAAGACAAAGAAAAAAAGAACTGAGCTGCACATTCCTATGAAGTAACTAGTGGAGGCCAGAGAAGGATTCAACCGATAGAATCAGAGGACACCATGCCTGGAGATCAAACAGGGCATGTGACCATGTATATATAAAAGAACGTGTATATACTTCATCATATTCTTTTCCATTATAGATTATTGTAAGATATTGACTATAGTTCCCTGTACTATACAGTAGGTCTGTGTTGTTTATTTTATATATAGTAGTGTTTATATGTTAATTCCAAGCTCCTAATGTATCTCTCCCCCTACCCCTTTGCTATCCCCTTTGGTAACCGTAAGTTTGTTTTCTATGTCTATGAGTCTACTTATGTTTTGTAAATAAGTTCATTTGTATCATTTTTTAGATTCCACATATAAGTGATATCATATGATATTTGTCTTTCTCTTTCTTACTTACTTAATATGTTAATCTCTAGGCCCATCCATGTTGCTGGAAATGGCATCATTTCATTCATTCTTGTGGCTGAGAACAAAAAAAAAATTAAATTTGTATGGAGACACAAAAGACCCCGAATAGTCAAAACAATCTTGGGAAAGAAGAACAGAGCTGAGGCTTCAGACTGTACTACAAAGCTACAGTAATGAAAACAGTATGGCACTGGCAAAAATATAGACATATATATCAATGGAACAGGATAGAAAGCCCAGAAATAAATCCACACACTTATGGTCAATTAATCTATGACAAAGGAGGCAAGAATATACAATGGAGAAAAGACAGTTTCTTCAGTAAGTGGTGCTGGGAAAACTGAATAGCTACATGTAGAAGAATGAAATTAGAACATTCTCTGACACTATATACAAAAATAAACTCAAAATGGATTAAAGATCTAAATGTAAGAACAGATACTATAAAACTCCTAGAAGAAAATTCTTTGACATAAATTGCAACAATGTTTTTTAGATCCACTCCCAGAGTAATGGATATAAAATCAAAAATAAACAAATGGTACCTAATGAAACATTAGCTTTTGCATAGCAAAGTAAACCATAAACTAAATGGAAAGACAACCTATGGACTTATTTGCAATTATTGGAAAATATTTGCAAATGTTGCTGCTGACAAGGGATTAATTTTCAAATCATACAGACAGTTCATACAGCTCAATACCAAAAAAACAACCCAATGAAAAAATGGACAGAAGACCTGAATAGACATTTCTCACAAGAAGACATACAAACGACCAACAGGCACATGAAAAGATGCTCTACTTAATTATTAGAGAAATACAAAGCAAAACTAAAATGAGGTATCACCTCACACCAGTCAGAATGGCCATTATTAAAAAGTCTACAAATAATAAATGCTAGAGAGGGTGTGGCAAAAAAGGAACCTTCCAACACTTTTGGTGAGAATGTAAACTCGTGTAGCCAATATGAAGAATGGTATGGAGGTTCCTTAAAAAAACTAAAAATAAAGTTACCATAAGATCCAGGAATCTCATCCCTGGGCATATATTTGGAGAAAACTCCAATTCAAAAAGATACATGCACCCCGATGTTCATAGCAGAACTATTGTTGAGAATGGATAAGGAAGAATATATATATATGTATATATATCACCCTCATATTTGTTTCTGCATTCACACTTGCAATATTGTAAATGATGTAGTCCCTGGTAAACACCACTGTCAACTGCAAGCTAATGAGAATGAAAAGGCAAATAACAGCCTATTAAAATAGTATTGACCTAGCCGACTCCTGCAAGAGTTTTAGGACCCATGGAAGTTCCTGGACCAAACTTTGAGAACCACTGTATTAGCAGATATACTGTTAGCTCTTTTCGTCCTGGATATACCAAGATCCATCTTCTTTGAAGTCTTCATCAAAATGCTTAACTCTTTCATATATTCCCCACCCTTCTACACATTCTTCAGTGCCCAGCAAACATTATCTTACCTTGCCTCATTCCCATCTTTACCCCCACCAGAAAATGAGTCTGTTATGCATTTATAATAATTTCTCTTATTCTTCAAAGTACCTTTCATAATTGTATGGAGTGTTTTACCTTCCCTCAAAGTCAGATACTGATATATGTATTTAAAACAAAAAGCTCACTCTTCAATTACTGTTGACAATCTATGAAATGACTTATTAATTGCTAAGATTTGGCACATGGACACACAGAATCCAAGTATCAACTTCTTCTGTTTCTCAGTGACTTTGAATATTGGTCTTCCTGTCTCTGGAATGATATAGGCCAAACTCATGTTTTCTGGGGGAGGAATTTAAAGAGACTTGAATTAAATATTTTTTCTCTCTTTTTGCCTGGAGCATATCATTAAATTTGGTATATTAAATTAAATGCATGTGCAAATAATGTGTTGTAAATGGTTTGTATGTAGTAAATTGATATCTGTCTCTCACAGTAAATTATAAATTTATGAGAGAGAGCATGTCTGCCTTGGTCAGCACCACTGTATGCCATGAGCCTAAGGCTGCCATGAAAAAAGTTGAGAGCTCTGTAGATATCTGCTGGAGGAATGAATGGATTATATCATCCCTATTCGTAGGTGTTAGTTTCTAATTTAATTGATATCTTATGATCCATTTCAATAGTTATCTTTTCCCTAAACTCATTTTGCCCATAGTAGGTGAAAATGCAATGTCTATATCTTACATTTACTTTAGTTGCTTCATTCAAAGTATTTAACTTCTAATAATAAAAGGCCATATTTATCTTAGTGATTGATGGTTAACTGGTGAGTAGAGTGGACTCCTGAAGTTTTTTGTAGTTAACACCATTATATTACATCAATGTTTCTGGTATAAATAAGTATTTTCTATCTTCTTCCACTGATAGAACATTTTTATAAATACCTATTGGCTTAGCATTAAAAAAAAATGTGAAATTGGTCACTTTTTCAGAGGTGTGCATCAGAACACTTAGGGAAAATATAAAGGGAAAATTACCTTCTTCTGGTTCAGTGACTTCAGTTGTAGTTATCACTATTAATAAATGGCAACTTCCCCAAAAGAATATTTAGGAAAGAGCAAAAGCAATTTTACTTGTATTTCACGGGACATCTTAGGTCATTCCAAGCCCTGTTTTAGCTACATGGATGAAAAATATGTTGATATGCTGTCAATTTTTGCATCCATGTAAAACCTGACTGAATAGTCACATAATAATTTGAATTTCTTTTAAATAACTTACATTAAAATTAGATCACCTTTAGTGTTCTAACAAGCACCATATTGAAGACCCACGAAGAACTAACTCAAGAGATGTTAAAATTCGATGTATTTTCTCTTGCTGAACACCTACATATTGTTGATTGGCAGTATAAGAACAGTGAAAACACAAGACTTTCTTCAGTCTTTCATTGATACATGTACTGTCTGCCTGGATTACATCTTCCTTAGGAGGAGAGGAAATATAGTCTTCTGAATATGAAACAGTCCATTATTTACTTTTGAATTTAAGAAGAAAAATGAGTCTTCTATTATAGCATCATATTAGAAATGGCAAACTTACTGAGTCTGTTAGTTGAGGACAGCCATCTGCCTAAGGGTTTTCAGTTGCATTTATTTTTTTAAAAAATCCTGGTTTTCTTTTCTCCATGTTACTTGAGTAACTTCCAGAAACTTTCTAGACACACATACACACACAATTCATTCTTTACTGTGTTCCTTCTTTCTTCCCTTCTTTTGGAAATATGTTATTTAAACTATTCTATGCATTTTAACATAATACACTTTGGAGAGTTTTTCTTATCAATACACATAGAACAACCTCACACTGGTATGGTAACTTATAACTTACATATATGGTAATTTTTTTTACCTATAGCCTATTGCTGGAAAAATAGGTAATTTTCAAGGTTGTTTCTATTATAAACAATAATACAGTATGTATACCTAAACATGTGTGAGTTTATCTAACAAATAAAATTTCTGGAAGTGGAATTGCTGCATTAATGACTGTATTTATTGGTAATTTTGGTGTAATCTGTCAAATTGCTACCTCCAAAATACATCAATTTATTATTTATCAAGAATGCTTTAGCATGATTGATTCCACAAACACCTACCAGTACTTTTAATTTTTTTCCAAATTTGATGGGTGAAAAATTAATTTTTGTATAAATTTAAACTAATATAAACATTTGGCATTTAAAAATATTTATTTTTTATTACAAGAACTTCTTTTCCTGCCATTCTTTGTCTTCTTTTCTTACTGATATATAAAGTTTTATACATATGTATTAAGAAAATTGACTGTATCTCTGTCATGCATAATAAAATGAATTTGTTGATATATTTTGGTTTTGCTAATTTATTTTTTCAGGTTATTTAGTCATGTATATTATGGCTTTTAGTTTTGTATCATGCTTCAAAAAGTCTCCAGCATTTCAAATCTGTTTTTAAAAGCAATGGTTTCTTTCTGTCTTCTTTTTCTTTTCTGTTTAAATCTTTGATTTACATAAAATACTTCTGGTACAGGCACTAAATTGAAATATAAATCATGATTTCCCCAAAATTGATTACTATGTGCTTTAGCACGGTAGACTAAGTAGTAGTCTTTTCCTGTGTATCACATAGGTTTTGTAGAGAACTAATAACTATAAAATACAGTGGTTTAAGAGAAATTTGATTTGGTTTGTTGAATCTGAAGGCTGAGGACACCTCCATTTTGTAAAGCTTAGCTAGGGCAGCTGTGCTGTATATATCTCACATACTCTTAGAACCAGAGGCAAACTGGAACACATTCTCTTGGTGATGGTGAAAGCTCTGGAGAACAAGCAACCACATCAGTTCTTAGCCTCGTAACTAACACATGGTCTCTTCTGACCACGTTATTTTACCTAAAGCAAGTTGGTTACTTCACCAGGCCCAAGGTCAAGTAGATCAGATGTGCACATTGCCTCTGATAAGGTCAGGGCAAGGGTGTGAATTTAGAAAGAGTGAAGATTTGGAACCAGTAATTCAACCTATGACATTTTTACTGATTTAAATGCTGCCTTTATTATATATCAATTTTTACATATATCGTAGCGTATTTCTTTTTTTTAAAGAAACTTTTATTGAGATATAATTGAGATACAATAAATTTCATGTATTTAAGGTGTACAATTTGATATATTTTTTTCTTATTAGTAATGTACATATGGCAATCCAAATCTCCCAATTCATCCCACCCCATTCCCCCCCCACCCCCCCTGCCTTCCCCACTTGGTGTCTGCATGTTTGTTCTCTACATCTGGGTCTCTATTTCTGCCTTGCAAACCAGTTGATCTGAACCATTTTTCTATATTCCATATATATGGGTTACTATATAATATTTGTTTTACTCTTTCTGACTTACTTCACTCTGTATGACAGTCTCTAGGTCCATCCATGTCTCTGCAAATGTCCCAATTTTGTTCCTTTTTATGGCTGAGTAATATTCCATTGTATATATGTACCACATCTTCTTTATCCATTCATCTGTTGATGGACATTTAGGTTGCTTCCATGACCTGACTACTGTAAATAGTGCTGCAGTGAACATTGGGGTTCGTGTGTCTTTTTGAATTATGGTTTTCTCTGGGTATATGCCCAGTAATAGGATTGCTGAGTCATATGGTAATTCTATTTTTAGTTTTTCAAGTAACCTCCATACTGTTCTCCATAGTAGCTGTATCAATTTACATTCCCACCAACAGTGCAAGAGGTTTCTCCACACCCTTTCCAGCATTTATTGTTTGTAGATTTTCTGATGATGCCCATTCTGACCAGTGTGAGGTGATATTTCATTGCAGTTTTGATTTGCATTTCTCTAATAATTACTGATGTCAAGCAGCTTTTCATGTGCCTCTTGGCCATTTGTATGTCTTATTTGGGTCTTCTACCCATTTTTTGACTGGGTTGTTCTTTTGATGTTGAGCTGCATGAACTGTTTATATATTTTGGAGATTAATCCTTTGTCTGTTGATTCATTTGCAAGTATTTTCTCCCATTCTGAGGATTGTCTTTTCATCTTGCTTATAGTTTCCTTTGCTGTGCAGAAGCTTTGAAGTTTCATTAGGTCCCACTTATTTAGTTTTGTTTTATTTCTGTTACTGTAGGGGGTGGATCCAAAAAGGTCTTGCTGTGTTTTATGTCAAAGAGTGTTCTTCCTATGTTTTCCTCTAGGAGTTTTGTAGTGGCCTTACATTAAGATCTTTGATCCATTTTGAGTTTATTTTTGTGTATGGTGTTAGGGAGTGTTCTCATTCCATTCTTTTACATGTAGCTGTCCAGTTTTCCCAGCACCACTTATTGAAGAGGCTGCCTTTTCTCCATTGTATATCCTTGCCTCCTTTGTCATAGATTAGTTGACCATAGTTTATCTCTGGGCTTTCTATCCTGTTCCACTGATCTATATTTCTGTTTTTGTGCTAGTACCATATTGTTTTGATTACTGTAGCTTTGTAGTATGGTCTGAAGTCAGGGAGTCTGATTCCTCCAGCTCTGTTTTTTTCCCCTCAAGATTGATTTGGCTAATCGGGGTCTTTTGTGTCTCCATACAAATTTTAGGATTTTTCATTCTAGTTCTGTGAAAAATGCCATTGGTCATTTGATAGGAATTGCATTGAATCTGTAGATCGCTTTGGTATCTTAACCTATTTCTGAATACAGATTTGTTCACTCATTTATTTAAATCTTCCTGGGAAAATACCAAGCTATTTTGCTTATACCCTTCAGTAATATTTGCAGCTTTGTATAGGCATGGAGTTATTTTTTTTTCCTTTTTTTGTTGGTATTAAGAATGGGAACTTCCACTATATTTAACAGGTGATCTTTATTTAAAGAAAAGTTATTGATTTCTTATATATTAATTTCAAATAACCACCTTGTTAAATCTTCATATTGTATCATATTATACTTCTGTAGAATCTTTTGAGTTGTCTGGGTACATAGTCATGTCATTTATACTTAAAGATAATTTTACCTTCTCAATTGTTTCTCTAATTCATTCTTTTGGGTAATTGCACTGACTAGTTCTTCCAGAGCAGTGTTAAGTAATTACTGTGATATGAGACACATTGTCTTTATTCTGACTTCAGGAGAAATGGAGACCCATTTATTTTCAGTTGTCAATCATTAACCTTTAAAATAATTAAAATGCTCGTTACTTTATCCAGGATAGTTAATTCTAGAATCTCTGTATATTGTCTTAAAATTAAGATTGATGGTGAGTACACAGCATGTTTAGCATGACAAAAAATTGAAATTTGGTCTTACTATTAAGGTTCTTCACTCTTTCCTTGATTTTAGTATGATTTTTCTTTTAATATTTCCTTGTTGTTTCCTTTAAAATTTGACTCTCTGACTTATTTATTGTAGTATTTCCACAAATATCACAGTGATTAGGTAGATAAAAATCATTTTCTGAACAAAACAACAAATGGTTTGATTAGGCATATTATTCTAGACTTTTATTCCAGACTTTACTTCATGTGAAGAAAGCCAATTTGAACTATCCTGAGTGATAGAGGAGGTTTATTGGAAAATACTAGTGTAGCTCTCAGATGTGGGGAAGAGTTGACCAAGCCAGCCTGGGGCAGTTGCAGATGTCTTAAAGCTGAGATCTCTGCAGAGCTTTCTCTCTCACCCCCAACTCTGCTTGTCTTTCTTGGTTAGCTTCATTCTCTCTTGCTGCAGATTGTTTTTCTCCATTGGTATGGGTTTTCTATCAGCTGGAAACCATTTTTCTTTATCACCTTTTCTAGAAGAAAATAACTTCCTTCTGTCCATATGCATAAACTTCCAGCTCAGCTGTGAAAAACCCTAAAGAAAGTTTCTGATTAGCCCAGTCTGAATCACGTGACTGTTCCTGTAGCTGGACAGTTTGTGGAGTCCATGAATGACAGCTCATAGTACAATTGGATAGTGGAGGAATAGCACTTTCCTCAGAAACCGGAGAAGGCATGTTGGACAGAACTTCAGCAATAGAGGTCTGAAACAGGTGAATTGATTTATTCTTTTTTTTTTTTCTTTCTTCTCTTCCCTTTTATCTGTCTTCCCCTTCCCTTCTTCATTCCTAACTGCCAGCCCCCAACACATACACACATGCAGTTACCTTCCTATCTTTCACTTCCTTTTTTTTTTCCACTGTTATTTTCCCTCCATTTCTTTGGACAAGTTAGGATTAAGATGTACCTTCTGCTGTAGGGTTGTTACATATTTGGAATGAAGTTTCAGTGGAGAAAGAGTAAGAAGAGTCATCATGCACAGATTACTCTGTGTAACAAAAACAGAAATTAGAATAAATGAGGTAAAGTTTTGAGGTAGTGTAACTGAGAAAACACAAAACCAAGAGGCTTAAGGTTGGATTTAAGCCTTAAGTTAATTTTTGGATTTACACTTGATATTTGTACTCGAGTCGACAAATAAATAACTTTTTTCTCCAGAAACTTATTTGACTGCTTTTATTTGAGAAGGGTCAGCAAAGTGCTAAATCTCTTTGCCCATTGCCCTTCACCCCCAAATCTATGTTTTTCATGTTGGGACTTTAACTGTAATCTAGATCAATGCTTTTCTGGATGAGGACATGGTTGGACATGACTTCACTTCAAACTTCACTGAAGGTTTATGGCAGAAACCAGAGTAGAAAACAGGGCTTCAGACTCCAGTGTTCTTGCAAGGGTTTATGAGGACTTGTGCTATTACTGACAAAGGGGCATTCTGCTATGGTATTAACAACCAAATTACAGAAATTACCATTGTAATATGGATTGGATAAATGTTACTTTATTTTTATTTGGATTCTGGCCCTCTGTTGACAAAAATTGTCTGTGAAACAATAAAATGTTTTAGCCATTTGAATATTAATGTATGAATTTATTATTTACATATTTCCCAAAAACCAGTTTTAATGGGGCAAAAGGATAGAGAGAAAATATTAGGACATGACCAAATGCCTTTTAAATTCAGACTTTGACAAATTTATTTTGTCCCAAATAATTTTACTTGAGATATGCTTTCTTCCTGAGTAGCAAAGATGTTCATGTGTTCTAGGCACTATTAAATAAATGTCTGTTTCAACTTTGTTTAAATTTATCTGTAATGTCACAATTAAACACGTTTCTGACTATATACACGAAATGCTGTATTCATGCATCTATGTGTGTGTTCTTAAAGGAAATGTATGGAATGTAACATATATGCGTGCATATATTGAAAGAGAGATTTCTGAGTGATTTGGGAAAATAGTTAGCTTTTTATGTACATCTAGAGATTTTCATCATATCCTAAAGCTTTGTAGCAAATAAGTCAGAGTGATATTAGAAGGAGATAACTGTTCTCCTGCTTCCAGAAGAGGATCAGACACTTAACCTCTAAGAATTCTTTTTTAGCTCTTATATATGGCTTATCGCAGATATAAAATGGAGAGAGATTGAAACGGTGGAATATTGGTGGAACAAGAGAGGCTGAGAAAGGACTCTTTTTTTCCCATTGCACATTATCCCTAGAAGAATTAGAATTGCAAAAAAGAATATTTGTCCTCTGTTCTAGAACTATTGAATGGAGCCCTATGAGAGGTAATCCTAGTCTTTTATTGAGCTAGATTTAAAATAAAGGATGATGTTGTTTTTATGGCAAGGTAAATGATTGATCAAATTTTAATGTGTCAGTATAAGGCAAAACTTAAGATTTACATGATACCTCCTGTCATGTTACTCTTCCAACTTCCTGTTTCTTTGTGATTCTTCTTGTTTTTCCCATATACCATTGTTTCAAAGTCATTTTTGTGCTAGTAAGTAATGGCATTTCTTTAGCTGGTAGAAGAGTTACACCAATTCTAGGCTTTTAAAGAACAAACCGTTCATGTACAGCTTTTTTTGAGTCTTAGAGGATTCTAAGGCTTATGTATTTTCCCATTCTCTCTTTCTCCAGTGAGGGCTTGAGGGAATGAGTATCCTATTTATATCAAATAATTATTGGGTAATATTTTAATAAGGAAAGTTTGAATTTCACAATTTAAGAGATAGAAGAGTGGAGTACAATAGAATTCACATCACAGTGTTCCATGATAGAATGTATTTTAAGTTTGGTTGTTGATACTATAAAGATATTGGCCACTCTTTTCCAGAGAGACCACTTGCATGTGGTCTACATTGCTTTCACATTTTTAATGTAAGTGTTTTAGGCATCTCCCAACATGGCAGACATTTATATTCACTTTAGTAGGAAATGAATATAAACCTAAGTATAAATACACATTCTAGTTTGTGTCTAGTATCTAGCACACACAAAGAATAGATGTTAAGGCTCTGCTGTGCATATAGTCTGGAGAGACAAGGGATACAGCCATGAAATGAATATAGAAAAGAAGGCCATGTGTTTCCAAGTTCTGATGTTTCTAATATAAGCTGTCATTGATGGGCTTCTTTATAGAGTCTTTTATTCAAGGTTAGACATGAATGAGTTTGTGATTAAGAAGGGTTTTAATCTGTTTTCTGAGATAAAATTGACAATTTTTTCCCAAGTCTTATCATCATAGGATACATTCCAGACAGTATAACAATATCATTAAAAATTACCTCAAACTGACTCATTTGATGACATAATGCCAGTTCAGTTCTTAGGTGGCAAGAAGTTTGGTAAATGTTTGGATGGCTTCAAAATTGAGAGGAAGAATCCTTCACTTTTATTTGTATTGTATGAATATCTATGGTAGTGCTTCTGTCTAAGTACTCTTTGAGGATGAGGAAGAAGTGGATGATGGAAAATGGGACCTCAACTCCAGGATCCTTCCCTTTTCAACTTACTACTTCCAGGTGGGAACCAGGTAGGGCATTAAGAGACATGATGTTAGCATTAATTGAAGAATTTGAAGTTTGGAGGACTTTTATTTTTTGCCTTTTTATTTAAACATCATCATACTGATACAAATGGATAAACGAAAGCATGAGGCAGGAATTTATTCATTTACTTTCTGAATAAAAGAGGTCAGCCATGAAAAAATGAACTAATCTGTTTGCAGTATATTCTTTTCAAATTGGGAACAGATGCATATGTAGCTACAGAGTGTAGGTAAACAGGACTGAGCTTTTCACTGAATAAGCTTAACTTTATTCCTTTGTCCATGTACCTTTTCTCCTATGTAAGGTTAACTCCACCCCATTTCCCCCGTACTGTATGATTTTAAAAGGTTAAGCTTAAAAAGAAAAAAAATTGAATTTGTACTAAGCAAGTTATAACCTACAAATATAATGTTAGAAATGAGCTAAGACAATTTTATTTATAGGTTGCCCATGTTTAAAAAATTCAGTGGATCCCTGTAATATTAATTATAATCATGTCTTGAAATTTAATTTGCTCTATCAAACTGTGTACTCTTAACCATGTAACAAATTTGAAGTAAGATACCACTTATAAAGCAATATAGGTAACATTTACATAGAGTAAGTAGCACTGAATTGAAAAGATGCCATCAGTATTTAAATTTTTTGTTCATAATCCCTTTCTGTCACTTCTTTTTGTGCCATGGAGCTGTGGGGCTCAAACTTCATGTATAGATGAGTCATCTGGAGGAGCTTGTCTTTAGTGTTGATTCCTTGGCTCCTCCAGAAAGTCTGTTTCAGGATATCTGATGTAGAACTTCAGATTGTGCATTTTGAAAAATGTCTCCCCTCCCCCAAGATGATTTTAATGTTGCCAAACTATTGATCTGGCTTTGAGAAAGAGAGTTATAGAAATTCCTCAAGAGTTGTTATCTGAGCAGTTCCATGTGTTTTCCATTTCTTTCTCTAAATTGAATTCAGGTTTATTGGCCTGTAATTCTCTGGTTCATCTCTTGTTCCACACATAAATTTGGCAATTACAAGCAGTACATTTTTTACCTCCCAGTCTACACTTTGATGCTTAGATGGATCTACCCTCTTACACTATTCCTAAAATGGAGTGCTTAGGGAAGAGCAGGTGAAATGTTTTAAGGCTGTTATGAGTTTTAACTGTACTCAAAATGTTCCTGCTGCATTTTTTCTTCTGCTTTCTAGTGGTGACCGTTTATTGGGTTTCTCCCCTTTTCTCTTTCCCTTCTAATCACGTTGAACTGCACAGGTATGATTTAGCTACCTTTTTTACTTTATTTTTTTCTCTGTCTTTTGTTAAGTCTAGATCTTTGCTTCTTGTACAATTGAACTTATCGAATTCACTTGCATATGGTAGAATTGTAAGTTTGGTTGTGTTGAACATCTTTTCTCTAATTGTTGTCTATATAGACTTGGCTTCTCTGTCTTGAAAATTAGCCAAGATTTATCGAGCATTTGCAAATGTGCCAGATACTGTGCTAAATGTTATGTGTATTACCTTATTCCATTTTCAACTCTCTGAAGTATATAAAATATTATGATGTTCATTTTACAAACAAGAAAACTGAGGTCACAGAGAAGCTGAGAAGCTTGCCTAACTGAAGTCTTGAAACTAGTAAGTGTGAAAGCTGGAAATCAATTCCAGACAGTGTAACTCTACGGCACACTCAGGCAACTACTACAGAACACTTACAATATGTAAGCTCCAATAGACTTTCCGTCCTGATTGTTCCAAGTCCCTTGCCAGCAGAGTACCATGGAATCTTTAAGAAAGACACACCATCATTTTTTTCTCTAATAGGCAAGCCCTTAAAACCTTTGGTGACTCATCCTGAGGTTTGGTGTGGGCCATATGCAGCAAGATCATCTCTGCAGTTAATCAAAATGATTCATGAAGCTTTATTCTCTCCAGCACCCATAAGGGACTATTCTCAGGTCTCAGAGACCTTCTTGGTTATTACAGAGAAGCTGTATGAGTTTGGGAGAAGCACTTCTATAGGGCTTCTTTTCCAGGCATTGACTTTTCATCCTTAGAGCACTCTGAAATTTTTCTTCTGTTAATAGTACAGGTGATGGAAATACTCATACTCACTATACAGCCTTCAACAAACTGCTCTTGGGAGGTCACCTTTTCAGATCTGAGTGCACATGTAGAGTGTCCGGCACATATATCTAGCTTTGTGGGAGCTAATCCTTTGGACAAAGTCATAGCTTAGCCAATCTGTTAAAATAGAAGTATTAAAGATTATAACTATTGAAATTCCAAGTTTGAATAACATATTATTTCTTTACAATAAACATACTGGAAATTTATTTTTACTTTTAAAATAATAATTTCTGGATTCCTAGTCACAGTAACTTATTTTGAACTTACTCTATTTTAAAAGAAAAATGATACCAACTATCTTGTTAGGAGCAAATGGTGCTAGAGCCACCAGTTTGAATAATTATTCCCTTCATTTCATATATTGTTTGGAATTCTTGAATGTAGAATCATATTCTTATTCACCTTTTTATCCCAGCATCATGCCTGGCAATTAATAGAAGCTAAATAAATCATTGCTGAATGATGGAGACTGAGGAAATTTGAGGTGGTGTAAAATATTGGATTATAAAAGTATTCTTGGTATTTTATTCAGACCAGTGTAAATTAGTAATTAGGATTATTGTACAATTAATATAAATGTTTATATATATATATTTCCATTATGAAACTTTTTAAATGAAATCCAGCAAAATATTATGTCTAAAGTTTTGATTTTTCTGTTTTTTTCACTCACACATTTTATGGTGCTGTTTTGTGTCTTGTTGTAGAAAAATGGTACAGTACAAGGTTCATGATAATATCATCTGCATATGAAAATATATCTTATAAAGCAATATATTACCATCTGTGCTTCACTTATAATTTCCAAAGAAATTACACAATTTCCAGAATTACCTTATTTCTTTAACCAACATGTGTTTTATGAAAACAGATTAAGGGTTGGAAAACATTTCTGAATTCTTTCCAGAAACCACCATGTTTATTAGGTTTAAGCAGTAATTAAAAACAAAAGGCATTTGAAAATATCTTTCTTTGATAGACTCAGCCACTTTGGAAAATTGAGACCATTACTGAAACCACACATAACTTAAATTGCTTTTTTAAGGTGTAAGATATGTTCTCTATTATGTAAAGTTTTCTCTGAGTCTATGAATACAGAGTTTATTCTGCTCTCCCCAATCTATAAGCATATATCATCTTTTTCTTCTATTCCATTTTGTCTTCTTCAACTTCTTATGCTGTGATTACTGCTGCCAATAGAAGTAACAGCACTTGACATTATTGGGTTTTGCTCAGCTGTTATTTTCCTTCCTGAATCCTTGGAGAGCCTACGTTCTGGATTCCAGGGTAAGCAATCAAGAATCTGGTTATTGATGGAAAATTGGAATTCAATGTGGAATATAACTTCCAAATAAGTGGAGACTATTTTTTTTTTAATTTTTTGTTTATTTATTTATTGGCTATGTTGGGTCTTCGTTGCTGCGCATGGGCTTTCTCTAGTTGGGGTGAGTGAGGGCTACTCTTCGTTGTTTTTTTCATGGGTTTCTCATTGCAGTGGCTTCTCTTGTGGAGCACAGGCTCTAGGTGTGCGGGCTTCAGTAGTTGTGGCACGTGGGCTCAATAGTTGTGCCTCGAGCGCTCTAGAGCACAGGCTCAGTAGTTGTGGCACACGGGTTTAGTTGCTCTACAGTATGTGGGATCTTTCTGACCCAGGGATTGAACCCATGTCCCCTGCATTGACAGGCAGATTCTTAACCACTGCATCATCAGGGAAGCCCAAGACTAATTTTAAATTCAGGAGGAATTGTGGAAGCTATGTGTGCTCTTATTAATTACTAGTCACATCTGTGAATTAGAATGGGATTTAATTCCTACATCCTTCATGCCCTATCCCAAAGGATTCACAGTATTTTGTAAGATGGAGATATTGATACTTACAACACTAATCTCTTGCAAATAGGAATTGGGACCTATGTGGAGGTTTCCTTCCTGTATTTCATTACTAATAGTGAAAATGTTAGGTCCAACAAAAAGAAACACAAATCAAAACACCAGCACACACACACACAGCTTAATCATCAATTCATGCAGCCCCATAGTTGCTATGGATTTCAATTCCAGATGTTGCCTTAGGGAACTGTAATCCAAGCCCAGATGGATTGTCAAGAAAGCTTATTGTGTACATATGCATGCACATGTATATATATAAATATGACAATGAGGTTTCCTTAGCTAATGGAATGTTAGGATTTATAAAACCACTTTATGAAAATCAATTAAAAACACGAATATATCTTCATGATGGGAATGGATTTGATTACATAGGGCCTCACTTCCAGTTCAAAGCTACTTTAAACTTTCATCGATCATCAACTTTTAGCATTTGTCTTTTTTTTAAAAGTAGGTTATTTTGGGAAGGGGGTTAGCTTAGATCAATATAAGGTAAATAAATATTGAGGAGACACAGTGAAGAGAAAGAAAGTAGTAAGACATGAATTCTCAGAACCTAGACAACTTTGTTTTAGTGTTAGTTGTTTGTTTGTTTTGTTTCTTTTGTTTTTTAGTGTTAGTTCTCAACTAATTTTTTTAATCTACTTAAAATCATCTATCGTATATTTTATGATATAACCAAAATTACAATTGTGGTATTTAATTTACTTTTAAAGTCTTCCATTTGTAGTTTTCCTAGCTGAATGTCCACTACCTGGTGTTCATGGAAATCCAGAAAGTGAAATAGATAGATGTCAGGGTACTGTGAACTCCCTGAGGTCATATATAGTGTTTATGTATGTGCATATTCCAGAGGTTCTTTCTTCAGATTCTCAAAGAAATCCAAAACCACTATCAGCTAGGAGTTAAAACTACTGTCACTTTGTGTTAATATATATATACAAAAATAATATTTAGATTAAACTAGAAGAGGGTTTATAGGTTTTTGTTAATTTTTATATATAACCATAATTTCTAAATGCTAATGTTTCCCACAAAGTGTTTCTATGCATATTTGATGTTAGTGATTGAATTAAATAATGTTTATGGATTTTTGTATTTGGGCTTTTATGAATACCAGTGAAGGAAAAATTGTTTAGTTATCTAGATGATAAATAAAACCTATTTTGTTAAGACAGACAGTGATCTTTTATGACATAGATTTACTTTCTCCAGTCATATGATTTCTGTTACATATTTAACTTTCTAATATATATTGATTTTTAAATACCTTTTTACTTACTGGCAATTTAAGTAAATAATAACCAGTATTATGTCAAGACTGCTTGAGCTAGGATAGTACTTATACCTTATGCTGATGGTTCCTCACCTCAGTGTTCACAGCATCCTAGAGAATTAGATATGTGGACATCAGGGCACTGTGAACTTTGTGAAGTCAAATGCAGTATTTGTACATGAGTATTTTCTTAGGATCTTTTCTTCAGATTCTCAAAGGACTTCTAATCCCCCCAACAACTAAGAGGTAAAACTACTGACACCATGAACTAATATGAAAAAAAAAAAAAATAGTAACAAATTAAAAGAGGTTCAAAGGATTTTGCTAACTTCTAATTTACAAATATAATTTCTTATTAAATGTTAATCTTTTCAACAAAACAGGTAATTATTTTAAAATAATTCTAACTTAATAGCTATTGATTTTGGCTTTCAAGGTACTATATTCTGGAGGCAGCATCCATTGTACAATGGAATGAGAATGGAGTTTGTATTGAGGTAGATCTAAGTTAAAAATAACACCTCCAAAAAATACTAACTGTGTATACCTTTAGGGAAATTGTTTAGCATTTCTGAGTCTGTGTCTTCATGCATAAACTAAGACAATAATTCTTACCTAGGACTGTTAGTAGAAGGATTAAATATAATACTTATAAAGCATATGGTAAACATTAAGTTCTCTAAAAATGCTAATTGTTATTCCCATTTTAAAAACTATCTATTGAAAATACAATTTTATATGTTTTAAATTTTCTCATATTTCTACTTTTAATCAATTTACCTGGAATATTAATTTGAAATATAAAATATTACTAATGATTATTCTCTAGGCTTGGCCTTCCGTTGGACTATTTAATCTCACCTTCAGTTTTGTTAATTTGTTCACTTCAAGTATGTTTTTCTACTTAATTAAAGGGAGAAAACTTTAATTTGCCTCTACCCTGGTCTGGAAAAGTTCATGCCTCCTTGCCTTCTCACTCTAAGACACTAATTTTACTTTCTGATCTTTAGTGAAAGCAGGGAGTGAACAAAGACCTTTAACTTGTTTGTTTGTTTTTTTGGCACATGGGCTTAGTTGCTCTGTGGCATGTGGGATCTTCCTGGAGCAGGGATTGAACCTGTGTCTCCTGCATTGGCAGGTGGATTCTTAACCACTGCACCACCTAGGAAGCCCCAACAAAGACCTTTATACCAAAGCTCTGAAGTGCTTGTCCAAGGATTTAAATCTTTCTACAGAAAGATTTGTCTAGTTTACTTCTCTCACATTAGTATCTATTATTGTAGCTTCCAGTAGCTATTGGTTTTGGCATACAACAGTACTGCTAGATTGATGAGGGCTTTAAAATATTTTAGCCACATCTATAGTAGAATATATGCTTATGTCCCTCTTTTCTTTAAAATTTACCTTATTTTTGAACTGACTTCAAATGTCAAGTTAAACAATGTTTTATTCATTGGAATTGGATAATCTCTTCAGTTCTTGAACATTTAAGGGATTTTTTTCCTATTCTACTTGTGTAAGCAAAATGTGAGTAAAACTGTATATCCAGCATATGTTATGGTTACTTTTATATCCAGAAGGCTGTAGTCAAGTAAGGTGTCATGATTTGGTGAACACACTTCTTGCTTTCTTTATCAGTTTGGGATTGCTGTTTAGATTCAATATGAAATGAATCAGGAATTCACATTTCTCTCTCCCTGTTTTCTGCCTTAGAGTGGATGTGGATTCAGATTGTCCCTTACAAGTCTGATGGGGCTTATTGAACTATTGTTAGACAACTAAATTTAATACATGTCTAAAAAGTCATAAAACCCTTGAAGTAGAAAATATTTAGAGATGGAAAATCCTTAGTTATCCATAAACATGAGGTCAGAAGAAAATTCTGAAATTATAGAATCCTTTTTTTTGTTATTATACACAGTAGGAAATTTCAGTTCAAAAAGGCTATATATCTTCCAATAGAAAGGCTGTTAAATGGAAGTGCCTAAGCTGACAGGACTCTTTCCAGTGTACCACACATAAAACAGGCACATAGAAATGTTTCTCTCTACCTATGTATCTTAGGTGAAGTGATGTATAAATCGGTGTTTCCACTGTATACTCCACCCTTCTGATTCATGGATTCCATAACTGTGAATTTATCTACTTGCTGTGATTGATTCTTAACCTCAAAATCAATGATATTTTGCTGTTAATTCACAGACAGGCACAGAGAGGTGAAAAAATGTGTGTCACCAACATGCACATTCCGAGGTGAGGCCAAACAAGGATGGGGATGGCTTGAGGGGTAGCACAGCTGAGCACTGTGCAAGGAACGCTGGCTTAGTTGCACAGGATTTGAACCTCAACTCAGGCACTTGTTAGTGGGGTGGCCTCAGACAAGTCACTTAAAAGTCTGAACCTTGTTTTCTTTTTTTGTAAAATAAAGAAAATAGAATTTACTAATCTAAGTTGTTTTTTAAGATTTAAGATTATGATCAATGTGAGATGTGTATGTGTGTATCAGTATGTGTATTTCCTCTTGGAGCCATGATTCAACATTTCCTAGTGTTGACAGCAACTTACAGAACATAAACTATTGCAAATAATTAGAAATGACTGTTTTTAAAGTAAAATCTGAAAGAAAACGTTTAGTGTGAAATGACTAGCGCTATTGCAAAAATACTTCCTATGTGAGTGTTCGTGTGCATGTGTGTGTGTGTGTGTATGTGATATATACATACTTTATTCTTCAAGCTTTTAATATCTATTGCTCTTTTATTTTATTCCTGACAATAGTCATCTGATGTGAGAATTGTTTGATGATGTGCTTTATGGGTCAACTATGTGTGCTATTACAACCATTTTCTATTTTGCTAGCTTTTGTAATAGCTTTTATAATTTTTTCCTTGATGAACAATGTATAAATTTTAGATATATGGAAACATATAAAGAAGAAAACAAAAGTGATCCATGTTTCTATGACCTGTGATATTTTCCTTATATTCTTTTTTCTCTGTGGTCCTTTGTCACTCTTATTCATCGATCCAGTGTGCTTCTCTCTCCAAGATATACTATCTGATTGGGATGTTCTCCCCTGTGCGAGTCTCCCAGTTGTGTGACTAGTGCATATTTGTTGTCAGATATCAGCTTGACCCTCTCTGTCCCCACTCCCCACTGTATGCATGAAGGGCCCTACCTTTTTCCTACTTACAAGTTGAAATTGTTTTGATTTTTTTGTCTGACTCTCTCTTAGACCTGTGAGCTTCTTACTGAGGTAGAGAACACTGGAAGAGAGGAAAATTAGGCACTTGATTTGGAATGTGGAGTTTGGGGCATTGGTAGGGAATGATAAGAATGTGGAGTTTGGGGCATTTGTAGGGAATGATAAGTGATACTTATTTAAGCTTGACAAAAAGTTTTGACTGGACTGTCACATATAAATATGTGAGTTTGAAATGCATAGGTAGTAACCAGAGTCAAGGGCATGGTGAAGCTTACTTATAAGGGAAGGGGAAAGTATATAAGGAAGAAAGGAGAGGACCTAGAGAGGAGCCTTCAGGGGCTCTTAAAGTGAATGGCATTGTGTAGTAAAAGAATATACAAAGGATATAGAAAATTAGCAGCTGGAGGAACAAGAAAAACAAGGAATGTACTGGGCTGGGGATAAGGGGAAAAGTTTATTGAGGAGGAAGTGGGTAACATTTTGACATGCTGTTGAGAAGTGAAAAGAGCTCATTTAATTCATCAGTATGGGCCACTATTGCTCACTAATTGAAATCATCTTGGAAGAGTGATGGTGGCGCTCTAATCCTGATTGGAGTGAGTTAGGAGTAAGCAATTGTTGAGAAATAGATACTATAGAAATAGGAAGTTGGCTTTGAAGAGAAAGAAAGGGTAAAGTGGCAGACACTTGAATATGTTTAAAAGCCATTGGAAAAAGTTCTAGAGATGGACAGTGGTGGTGGTAGTGTGACAATGTAAATGCCACTGAATTGTACACTTAAAAATAGTTAAAATGGTAAATTGTATGTTATGCATATTTTACAAGAATAATAAAATTTTTAAAAAAGAAAAAAAGCCATTGGAGGGATCCAACTGAGAGGCAGAGGTGAAATATACAATAAAAAAGAAGAGATAATCAAAAGTTTTCTCTCCAAATAAGGCAAGAAGGTATTGGGACTAAGATGGTTAGAGACATTTGACTTAGCAAAAATAAATAGTCCATCTTTCATAAGTTAGAAAATGAATCAGGGGGTAGTTTCTTTGGATTTTATTGTTTAAAAGTCCTTGGGGATAAAGTAAGATGGTGAGAAAGATAAAAAACAAAACAAAACAAAACAAAAACAAAAAAAGAACAAAACAAAAAAACAGTCCTTGTCCTTCTTGGAACTTATAATTTGTCAGGGAGACAGACAATTGAAAAAGAAATAATGATAACATATGCTAAATTCTGTTGTGGGGAAAATAAGACAGTTATGGGAGTCTATTACCAGGGGCACAGTAGAGACTATCAAGAATGAGCAAAGTTCACCTGCAACATTTAAGTCTCAGCCTCATGGCTAAGTAGGAATTAGTCAGGGAGAAGCAAGGACAGGTAAGAGTATTTCTGATACAGAAATTAAAAAAAAAATAGAAAAAAGGAAGTAGCCTTAAGAAGAAGTGGGAGTTCGAAGCCTTCAAGAAAGGAATTAAAGCAGCATTTAGTTGGCAGGAGTGGAATTATTTTAGGAAGCCCTGCTGCAAAAACTTAAGCTGTAGACAGAGGCACATGGTGAGTAACGGTCACTCCCAGCATTCTGGCCAGATCCACAGTCTGTGATCTACTTCTCAGAAGCACTTCCCAGTGTTTCCAGACCACAGTGCTTGTGTTCACTTGGCTTTAAGAGACAACAGGTTGTATTGAAAAGGGCACTGAATTAGGAATCTTCAGACCTACATCTAGTACTGTCTGTATCACTCATTGCTTACAAGGCCTTGAGCAAATTATTTAACTTCTGTCTTAAAGTCAATATCATCATTGTAAATGGGAGGAATTAAGTTATATGATCCTTCAGATACTTCTAACTAAACAGTTCTTTATTGTTTTTATTATTATTATTGTTATTATAGGCTAGATATGCACATATGCAGTATCTACCACATTGATAGTAAAAGCCAAGTGTTGATAGACATTATTCAAGAGCTGTTTACCTATGACTATATGTCTGTGATACATAAGCAGCATCATTTGTAAAAGCTGTCAGATTGGTGTGATAAAACATTGCTTTGTGTATTTTGAGGGTTAACAGTACTGGGTTGCCCTGGATAACATAGAGCTAGTGCCTGTTGCCATTTGAAGTTACTTTCACTAAAATGGCTGAAAAAATATCTTAATGGTTTCATCAAGTAAGTTTTCATAGAAAGCTTTCATTACTGCTTCTGGACAAAAGGGAATGATACTTTGGGATAAATGATTTATCAAAATCCATGCATTTATTGTTAACAATGATCAGTATTTGCTCCAACATTTATTCATTGCTTAAGTACAAAATTGTTAGTACCTTTACCTGCTTTGAAAAATAATTATAACACGCTGCCTTAGTAGTGTTAATGTAAAATAAAAAATCAAGATAAAGAGAGGAGGAATATGAGTACAATGGTTCTGTATATAATAAAATTTGGCCATGATTATAATCAAATCCAATATCATCTTAACCCCTGTTATCTAAGTCCCACAGGGAAATGGCACCAGTGGAACTCCCATGAAGAAGAGGATTTATACTGTTTATTAAGTGATCTACCTCACTATACCCAGAATCTATTGCCATTTGAACCAGGGCTGTAATTCTATGCATAAGAGATGTTTAGTAATTAAAGGTAATGAATAAATGCCTCTATATCAGAATTCCATGTAGATACCACATAACTTAAAACACTCAATCCAGGAATGTAAAGGATGTTTTAAAATTAAGATATTTATTAGTAACACACTGTAATAATAGGTTACAGAGAAAGATAGTATGGTCTTTTCAAAGAATGCCAAAAAGATTTTGACAAACTAACTTTCACAACTCTTTATTTTAAAAAACAATAAAAAAAAACTTAGTTGAATTCAGTTATGTGGCTACCTCATTAATAACCCATTTATTTATCAGCCTCAAGAAAAATAATGTTTCAATTGAAACATTTCTAGTTAATTCAGGGGAAAATGGCTGAAAAGAGATCATGTTCATTATTGTTAATATTGTTATAAAAGCTCCAGTCAGTGTATTAGGAAAGAGGAAGAAAGAAGCACATACATATCAGAAAAAAAAAAAAAAAAACTATGACAAATTCAACATTGTCATTGATTCCATTGAATGAAGATTTATAGTTTTCTGTTATATTTTTTAACTCATTATTTGCATGTGGAAAAACTCTGAGTGTTTTAATACTGATTCCTTACTGATATCTGTTAAGGTTTCTTTAAAGCAAAATGTGTATGTTTTTAGTTTCCAAAGAACAGGCAGGAACTACTTGTGCAAAATGCAAAAATCCTTCTGTGAGACATAAACAAGCTTGTGGATGTAGGGTGGTCTGGACAAGGGGATGGTTAGGAGATGCTCTCAGAAATTTCCAGAAAAAATTAGTAAACATCTTTGAGACAAATATTTCCTAGATTAATAGTGTAGCATGGCTAGATTTAAGAAAACAAGTCAAGAAAAGCACTGGCTGTCCATCTTATGATGGGCATCTTTGCACAGCAATGCTCACAGGTGCAGTCAGTTTCTCTGGGTTATACAGAGTCAGATCTCTGAGCCCTGGACCTGGGCAAAAATGCCTTGATTAAAGGCCCACAGGTGACTGCTACAGGCTTCCTGGTTAAGAGCAATTGACTGGAAGGATCACCAGGCTGGGGGTAAACAGGCAAGGATTCTAATTCTGATGTTATCAGCTTCAATGGTCTCGGTATCCTTCCCAAGACAGCCAAAGCCATATTTATTCCTTTGTCACATCAAATTTGCTTTAGGATCAGTTTGAAAATGGTTTTCACCTTCCTCTGACCCTTCCACAGATGTTTTGGCAAAGAAGCAGATTGGGATGCTCTCTTACCCTTGAGAGCTCTTTCTAAAATCTTGTGCTGATCATCTACTCTATCCTGTGGGCCAGTGAAGTATTTTTATTTTCCTTTTTGACTCTTTAGATGAATTTAAGATGGATCCTAATGTACTGTAAATAAATTCTTAGTTAAAACTGTATAATTTGTTTTGCCTTTTCTTTCAATCATCCTTAAAAGGTATTGAAAGGAGAATGATTTATAATTCTATCTGAATAGATAACTAGAGGAATTAAGTTAAAATTTGAAATTCTAAGACATAGCCTTTGATCCAGGGCTTGCACTCTTTGGCCTTGCTCTATTTATGACTTTCAACTCCTCCTTTGGAGTAAAATTTCATCTTTTTTACTTGGTGTTCGTCTGATTTCATGTGTAGTATGTGAAGTTGGTTAAAGAGAACAGTGATTTGCTGATATGTTAAAATATTGGGTAAAATATCATAAGATTCTAGGGATTCAGAAAAGCAGAAAGTAAATTTTAAGAAAAATGTAATGATCTCCATAATTTAAATAATTAAAATGTTCAATTTTTGATTATTAGTGTACAGATTTTAATAAAGTTTTAAAAATTGGTTTAATATAGATTGAAATTAGTCTATTATTAAAATATGTATTTATATTAACTCTAGTTAACAGTCATAGTGATCTTCACAATGTTTGATCAAGTACTTTAAGGATTAAATTTTTTGAGCATGGCTCAATTTTTATTTTATTATTTTATTTTTTATTTTATTTGATATTGATAAATTATATTCATTGACTAAAGTATACCCAAAATAGAAGTAAAAAAGAATGAGATTTAATAAATCAGTGTGGAAAAAAGTTCTAATATTTTATTCCATCTCCTCAGTGGATTGTCTTCCACGTTTCCTGTGATAAAGTTCCTATTATAGACCAATATCTTATTACATCAAATCTCCAAATTCCATTTTAAGTCTGAATTTCAGTAGACTTTTTTCTCAAAAAAACCCCACAAAAGTATTTTATATTTATCTCTCATCTCTCTATGTCTAACTAAATGTAATATTCTGTTGTCCACTGAACTCAAATCTTTTTTTTTTTAATTGAAGTATAGTTGATTTACAATGTTGTGTTACTCTCTGGTGTACAGCAAAGTGATTCAGGTTTTATATATATATATAATTTTTCATATTCTTTTCCATTATGGTTTATTACAGGATATTGAGTATAGTTCCCTGTGCTATACAGTAGGACTTTGTTGTTTATCTGTGTCATATATAGTAGTTTGTATCTGCTAATCCCAAACTCCTAATTTATCCTCCCCCTTCCCTTTCCCCTTTGGTAACCATAAGGTTACTTTCTGTGTCTGTGTGCACCCACATCTTAAGACATAAACCTGAATCATTCTTTTTAAAAACATATAGAAAAAAAAAAAAACATATAGAGATGGTACTTTGGTAGTTTTAATCTTTTGCCATTTTTTTTTACTTGATTATAGCAATATGCATGGGTGGAGCTCTCTTTGTTCTACAGATAAATACTTTTCCTTTTTTCACATCAATACACAGAAAAATAAGTTTCACTGATGTGGTTTCAGCTTTAGAATACTTTTTGGAAACATGGCTATTCTCTATATGGAGAAAAAAATGCATGAAGTAAGTGAACACAGGCATATTGAAGTACTAATTTCAGGATATCTTTGTTAAATTATGAGACAAGTAGAAAGAAAACAAAGCAAACCATATGTGTACAAATTGTGCTGCTTAAAACAGATGCAGTTTGGCTTTTTATTAACTCTGACAGTTTTGTAAAAGCACAGGCAGATTCTTCAAAATTATCCATGGATGGAGACCCTGCTCGGTAGTGAGAGAGATAGGAGAGGTGTGGGGAGTATTGGGGAGACCCCTGAATTCTGAACCACTGAGGTTCATTGACCCCTGGGAACCTCCTGTTAATTTCTGCTGCCACTAACCTTGTCTTCTGGACACTTCTCTTTTTTTTTTCACACTTCTGTCCAGGCAGAGCTTTATGATTCTTACCTACACGTACCATAGCTCCCTGAGGCCTCATTGTGTTTCACTGAAGACTTTGTTGCTTATTAGAATTCTTTTTAGATGGTACCTTCTAATAGTAAGAACGTATGGCAAACAGGCCTCCATTTTTTGTTTTTTCCTCTTGATCACAATATGCAGTGCCCCCTTGTATGGTGAAGTGGAGGTTTCCCCTGTTGTGGCTGTGATTAGTGAGGTCCCAGTAAACTCCTGCCTAAACTTTGTGAGGTTGTTTTTAAAAACATTGCTGTACCTACTTCTACATGAGAACAATGCAGTGGGTAATTCAGACTCTCAAAACTTTCATACAATGTCCTTTGATGTTGTCCTAAAACCTCTGAAATATTTTCAGGAGGATGTTACCTTGACATGGAATACTGTCTTTACTTAATACTAGACCAGATCTGCCCAATTGAAATATAAAGCAAGTCACATAGGTGATTTTAGGCACTCTGGTAGCCATGTTAAAAATGTAAAAATAAACAGATTGAGTTGATTTAAATAATATATTTTCTTTGATGCAATATACCCAAAATATTATTTCAGCATATAATCAGTAAAATATTGTTGATGAGATAGTTTCATTTTTGTGCATTGCTTCTGTTTTTCAATTTTAAAGCGTGGCACTAGCCACATTGCAAATTTTAAATAGTCACATGTTTTTATTACGTCACATGTAATAGCGCAACATTGGACCAATAATTCATGCTGTATATATTTCCCTTCTTTACTTGTATGTAGCTGTGTTATCCATGCAAATATACCAGTTTGGATTATATGATGTCTCCCAGATGATAAAGTCATGATATTCCAAGCAGAACCTTATAAAATCTTCTCAAATTGTTTTCTACAGTGTGAAAACTTCCCCATTCTAAGGCAATCATTTGTTTCTACCAAATCACAGACATGATTCTCCCATCATTTCCACATTTCAAGTCAAACAGTGAAATTTCACAATTGTATACTAAAGTCTCTTCATACTCCCATTTAAATGTTTTGTTTTGTTTTTTTTTATTTTTTTGGCCACAGCTCCTGGCATGTGAGCTCTTAGTTTCCCCACCAGGGGTCAAACCCATGCTCCCTGCAGTGGAATCACAAAGTCTTAACCACTGGACTTCCAGGGAAGTCGCTTCATGCTCCCATTTTTAAAAAAAATTCTGAGCCATTTAGAAGAGTTTCATTAGGTACTTTTTGGAGCCCGAGTCATTTCTTCAGCTATAACCTTGGCGTATGTTACACAGTAGTTTATGTAAATTCTGCAGTAATTCTAAGACTGGATACCCTCAGCTATATGTCTCTTATGCTTTCCATCACATCAGAGTCCTAGGGAATTAGAAATCTACATGAAGATACTGCAGCACCAATATTGCAATATACCCAGGTCTCAGGGCCAAATATGGCCACTGCAGCAGTTTAGGACCTAATCACTGTACTGCTGCATTTCCCACATGGTAGATGTGTTCTCACCATCCATTTCAAATCTTCTATTTTAGACCCACCTTGTGGGACTTAGTGTTACCTCAGGGATCAGGGTAAATGAGCATATCAGAACAGCCAAAATTATAGGCTTCAGTATTTTATTTTGAGTGGTGATGGCTTAAAAATTATGAAACCAGGAGGAGGCACAGATTTAAGGGAACAGTGATAACGATTTGTATTTGTCCTTTCTCGGCTTTCCTTTGAAATATTTTTAGCCATTTTACCTTCCATGTACATGTAACCAGGTACATGTAAACAGCATTAGCACCTTACTCAATGAAGATGCTCAATAAATTTGGGGGAATTTGATGCAATCAATAATTCTGGGAAACAAATTCCCTTAAGATAACAGCACATCAAATATCACTGCATGAGTGACTGCCTACCAGAGAGTAGGGATAGAACTGTCATGTTAATTTCTCAAAAAGAACCAACCAAAGAAAAGTATCATTCTGAGAATACACTGGACCTCATATTGATGACATAAAGCTATTCTTATAGTTGAAAAGTAAATATGTTGAAAATTATTCTTTGTGTTGTTGGTCATACACATAGTGCAGGCTTGATAGTGGATTTTAAATTTATTCCATGTCAAATCTACCATCTAAAGAGTAGCCAATTTTATAATATATCCCTTAGTAATAGTTAAGAAAACATAATCACCCTTATGGTTCACAATGGTGCTTTGAAGCCTGGATAAATATTAGTTCTCAAGTAACCAATTCATCTGCCTAGCACACAGTCTCAGCTCTGGTAGATCAGGAAAGAGAAGGATGATACATGTTTGTTTTCAGTATGCTATCTCTGGAAGACATCTGTGAATCCCTTGATTAGAATCTTCCTAAAGCTTAGATGAATTTCTTCCTAATAGCACACCTGGGTGTAGATGTAGATCTGAAGGCTTTGGGACTTTGTCTGAATAGCCTGAATATAATATTCATAATTAAAGGGATTTGAAGAAAATACTCCTAATCATAGTGACAAATTAAATATATAGCAGAGATACATCCACAGTAAATAATATTGAGCTGCTGAGCTTTTCACTGCTTTTGCTCATATTCAAAATTCCAAATGTTTTGAAGTGGGAATAAAAAATTAAAATGTAGAAGTTGAACATCTTTAGTTTTATTTTGGTGGTGTAAGAATAGTTAGTTAACATGTATTGCATATGTTCTTTTGCCTAAAGCAGATTTATTTCACTACTTTTTTAAATGGTGTAATGTAATTAAGATGTTTAACTTTACTAATATTCAGTAAACAGAAAAAAAATCTATTATGGAGAAAATTTTATAAAGTGAAACAATGTTTTGCCAACAATGAATATAACTGCTTTAGTTTAGTGTATTACTATTGAATATCTGTGATTTATACATTCAATTGAATCATTATTTAATATTCTTTTTCTTAAGCATGGAAGAAGAAAGAATGAAACTTGACCTAATTAACATTTAATTCATTGAACCAATGCAAAGTGGTTAATAAAACTTACAGGGGTTGTCATATTTATAATTTAAACATGGGGAGTGGTAACTTCTCTTCAGTGACAATTACCAACCCCTAAGTAGTATTGGGTAAAAACATATGAATCAAAATGACTATTTTATATACTTCCCTTCATGACATAAGACATGGACTGATAAAGCAAGAGATTTTATTATTGTAAATCCTATTTAAAGAAAAACTTAAAAATATTTTCTTTGAAATCACAGGTAACTAAATTTTGTCTTTACAGTTATTTAGGATAGTTCTTATTTGGAATTTTCCAAGAGATTGAACTGAACATTTGCATAAATACAAAGCAATGCATTTGAACACAGGAAGCAGAGAGTTACTTTATCTTACTTAAGCTTCTGTAGAGACAGTAGAATTATCCTTAAGGGAAATGAGTAACACTCAAGATCAAATATGCAGTAGACCACAGAATGTTGGCCGAATATCAAAACACATACACATGCACACATGTACATAAACACACTTTAGCACACATTTACACACTTACAGAGACACACATTTACACTTTTAGAGATATGAGGAGCTACATAAACTCTTGCAATATAAGTTATATCTTTGTGGTGTTTGTGTCAGTTGTAGGTGTCTCTCTGTTGCCATTGTTTCTTAAGATAATCTTCATCGCTTGATTCTCTGTATTCGCTTCTAAAACTTTTTACATTTATTTGCTTAAAATTTTAATTTTTTAAACTGTTTAATTGAAATTTTGCAAGATCTGCATTATACCAGCCTTTAAAAAAGTTGTGTACACTGGATTTAAAAAACATGATTTGAAACTGACAGCTAGAAAATGGGAATATCTATGGCATCATTACAATCCTACTAGTTGTAAAATGATTGGTGGTGCTGTTAGTTGATTTTATGAAGGTCAGACATGAGGATATTAGATTCACAGCTTATAAGAATATGAGGATAGGTTCTTATTTTGCCTGAGAAGAAAATAAACACTTCTATGTATTTTTCAAATGTTGACAATGGCATTATTTATAATGTTGGTGAGCAGTGTTCTCTGGAATTGTTATTGTAACTATGAGCATTAATAAAAGGCCCTCGTGATACCATTTATTAGACCCAATTCTGATATTTGAATATTAAGTAATATATGGCAAGGACTGAATAGGACCAGAGGGATTCTAAACAAAATGCCTAGTCTATATTGGAACTAAAAAAGTTTATCAATAACCAGGGGTAATCTATCTTAGTCTTAAAGATATTAAGGAATGGCATTCCATAACAACTTAGCCATATTCTACAATTATTGATTAATTAATACATAATATTTTTATTCCAAATAATCTCACATCTGCTTAGCATATCCATCATAACTTTTTTTTTTTTACTATTTTAATTGTTAGCTGTGGTTCCTTTGGATTTTTATCTAGGCTCACAGAAAATAATGAGAAGATTAACCTACAATTTTGATTGTCATAGTTCTTTTTCAGAAATGGCTCTATAAGGCTAAATTATTTATATTCCTGTCTGTTTTAGATGTTTGAATTCTCCTCGGACATCTTGCCTGGCTAATCATTGCTTTAACTATAGTGACTTTTTATTGTTTACTCCTTAATGTGACTCTCTTTCTAGAAGACGATTTGTTGTAAGGATAGATCAGAGAATTGGGAAAAGATGAATAAATATGCCTTTATGTGCAAGTCTTATTTTGGTATGACTCTCTGACATGGAGCACTCAGAGATACAGCAAATACCAATTCCCTTCCTTTCTTCGAGATCACAGGAGGAATCTGGTCAGACTCATTTCCCTTTCACAGGGTTAATATTTAATGATTACAGATTGGATCTTTTACATTTGGGCAGTGTTCCTGCTGGAATCTGTTTTCAAGTGAATTCACATATTGTCCATTGTTTCATTTCCTTACATTTATTCAACGCATTTTTTAGCATCTGCTTTATGCCAGGAACAGTAGTGGGTACTCATGATATAAATCTAAATACCACAAAGCCTCTTTCACCAAGTAGTTTTCCCCTTATGTTGGTAAAAGCAGGTGAAAATTCATACAATTCAATGAGAAGTGTTAGCATAGAACCAATCCCTAGGGGCTTCAGGAGCTCAGAGGAATTGGGGCCAGGGGCTCATGAAAGCCAGGTTCTTTAGTATTTAGCTATTTAAAGCAAAAGAGACACCTTTTTTCCTTTTTCTTTTTTTTTCTGGAATGATTTATTTGAAGCCAGCCTGGTAGCAGAGATTGAGCTCTGGAATTCCATTATGGTTCTATTTCATTTGATTTGTCTAAAATTATGGAATCATAGGATTTTAATTCTTAGTCTCTGTGAAATCTCCAGGTCAGATAGTTTAGGCTTCCATTTAATATTCCTGACATGTTCACTTTTGGTGATTATTGCTCCCCTTACTGAGTGCTTACAAAACATCTCTGCTAAACTTTCACTAGCAATCAATGCTTACTGGTCTACAATTTCGGAAATTCATCTCCTGCCAACCTTTTCCACATATGTTTCATAATTGTATACCTCCAGGTTTTGGCTGCTTTCCTATTTTTTGTGAAAACACAGATATCCATCGTGGTTTTGTGATCACATTTACCTGTAAGTTATTCCATTTATTGGACATAGATATGACACAGAATTATAGATATATAATATTATATGATATTAATTCTACTTATATTCCCCAGAATATAATTTGTCTGAATTTAAAGATAACTGTAGTGAGTTCTTAGTCTCACTTTTCTGTCTCTCTTAGTCATGTTTGTTCTTTCGCTGTTTACTGTGTTTTTTATTCATAGAGAAGTAGAAACAAGGTAGAATTTGTCATTTTGATTTTGCACGTGTGTTTCAAGCACTAAGCTCTATATCTTCTTTGTTATTTTTCCTATTCTGGCATGACTTAATAGCATGTACTCCTTTCCTGAGATTCAGAAGATTATTGGGGATTAATGGCAATGATCTTGATGATGATGGTGTGATGCTATAAATGCTGGTAATGCTACTCCTAGCACGACAGCCGTTATGAAGATGACAGTGATAACGCTAGTGCTAATATGATACTAACTACTAATACATACACGCTCTCGTTTAGTTTCCATAAAAACTTTATGAGGTAGGTATTATCTCCATTTTATAGAGGGACAAACTGAGACCTTAAATACCTCTTAAGTTGCTGAGCTAGTATTCATATACAGCCTTCTGTTGACCCAAAGCCATGTTTATCACCGTAATGCAATATATAGATACAAATTTTACATGTTTAAACAAACTTTTATTATCTAGCAAGTGCCTTTGTGTTTGTTTTGTGGCTGCCCTTCTTACCACTTCAGTTTTAACATCTCAACATTTTCTGTCTGCGATTCTCAATTTTCAGGTATTTTTCCATTTTAGTGGGGTATGTGGTCATAATAAATATTTTTATCTGGAACTCTGAGAGTCAACTTTCCTAAAATCTAAATCCCTGACTGACAGTGGCCTGATGTGCCATTTTTAAATATTTAGCTCATATTTTAATAAGTTTCTATCAAGATTCCTCCTGCATGCAGTTCACCAAAACATTTTTTTTTTTTTGGTCAGAGTCACATACAGAGATGAACGTCTTTATTTGCTTCCATAATCCAAGTAATGGAAGAATGGCATAAAGTACATCAAGAAACAAGGAGTCTATCAGTGTTCTGGACTTCCCTGGTGGCCCAGTGGTTAAGAATCCGCCTGCCAATGCAGGGGACACGGGTTCGATCCCTGTTCCAGGAGGTTCCCGCATGCCATGGAGCAACTAAGCCTGTGCTCCACAGCTACTGAGCCTGCGCTCTAGAGCCCATGTGCCACAACGACTGAGCCCGTGTGCCGCAACCACTGAAGGCTGCGCGCCTAGAGCCTGTGCTCTTGCCATGAGAGAAGCCATCACAGTGAGGAGTCCACACACCACAATGAAGAGTAGTCCCCACTCGCCTCAACTAGAGATAGCCCGTGCACAGCAACGAAGACCCAATACAGCCAATAAATAAATTAATTAATTAATTTAAAAAAAGAGTCTATCAGTGTTCTTCCATAGTAAATTAGAATTCTAGTAGGTCAGAATTAGCTGAAGTTTCTCATAAGTCTCATAAGTCAGTGCTGTAATCCATAAATTATCACTTCTTTCTTCTATCTGATTTGATAGTCTTGCTATACTCCCCCATAGAATATTGTGTTTATCCTCGTTCATCTTATATTAAGTCTTCTAGGAATTTAAATGATATCCTAGGTCCAAAGCAGGTGTGCCTACTTTACTTTAGTCTTATTCATTTTGTATTCATACATCTAGCAACTGCCAGGTACTCTACCAAGTCCTGTATATACAGAGAGGTAAATAAAGGAGGTGTGCTTAGTTATTCATCTTTCAAATAGTTGCTGGAAACTTTCAAATGTCTGGAACTTGTTTGGATGCTGATTCAATTAAGCTAACTCTTTCTAGGAGCTCTTCTGGGAAAATAATCAATTATGTAAGAATAAAAGGCTTGATGAGTGTTAAAAGAGATACCAGCAGACTTTGAAGGCACAAAATAGGTTTAGCTTATCTAGGCTTTTAAGGAAACATTTAGTAGGAAATGATAATTGATATGATACCTGGTGAAATGTATATATGTTGCCTTTAGATGTTTATTTTGTGCCCAGGACTTTTTTTCTGTGCTTAGGCCTGGCATATATTAATTGAATAACCATTTCATCCCTATCTCTTTTTCTGACTGCAAGGAGTTTCTCGGATTCTCAGGGTCCAGATCTACAAAATGTGCCTAATAGGTTACTGTAAATATTCAATGAGATATTTGTAAATGTTTTTGTAAACTATACATTGACTTTCAAATCATTTCTCTTCTTATGCTTCTAATTATACTCTATGGGTTGCAGTGGGAATACAGAAATTGCAGACCCTGTTCTCTAATTCCTGCACGGGTTACCCACCTTTCCTTCTTTTTGTCCCTAGTATTCAGAGAAGTGATCTGATAAACTTCGTAGGAAGTTTGAAAGTGGAATTGTAACATTAGATGTCCCCAATTCATTAAAAGTATTTTATTGACTGCATGACTCAAGTCTGGTTTTCAGTTTCCTACTTAAGAGTTATGGCATTTTAATAATCCTGTAATTCATTTATTCAACACATATTTATTAAGATCTTCTATGGGTCACCATATTGGATTCTGAGGATATGGTACTGTCCTTTGTGCTAAGAAACTGGTTATGAAGGCAGTGCCATCCCAAAAGGATTGAAGTGCTTGAATGTGAACATGAGCCCATCAACTTAATTCCACAGCAACAGTGTTAAAAGATGCTATATACTTGATTCTAACTACATAAAGGAAACAAGAGGTGAAGACTTTTTTATGCCTGGGTCTAATACTAGTTATTCTAGTATTAGTGAACATGAGAAACATATGCATTTAAAAAGAATGGCTTGTGAAATAAACTCCTTGTGTTACATCTAGTTTTTCTTTGAATTTTACCTAAAAACTGTTCTATTTCAAATGGGCCTCCCAAGAGAAAACTAAAATGTTTTAAAGGGTTATAGAGCTTAGCAGTGACCGGTAGTGTGGATACCATTCTAAGAGCTAGGTCAGAAGCCAGGAGGTCCACTCTGGTCTCAGTCTTATTTGTTTTTCTTGATCATTTTTGTGTGTTTCTGAGTAAATATGCATTCCTATCATCTCTGTTCCTGTTTCTCTATTTCATTCCTGAGTGCTAGTGCCCTGTTTACTTTTGTCATGGCTCATCCTGGTTGCCCTACGAAGTGTTTTATTATAGCAACGATACTTGCTGTTTTGCTCTTTTTAATGTTTAGGGCATTTACAGTGAAAGACAAGTAGTGGTATTTATAACAGGGACATTGTTGCTTGGGCTTAAATGCCATAGATCAAGCCCTTTTGGTGGCTGCAGATAAAGCATGAATGACCACTCTGTCAGTGAGTTGCACTGTCACATCAGATATTGGTCAGATCTTCTCAGGGTCCTCACAGAAAGACCTGAGTGATTTTAAACTTTATAACACTGCACTAATAACCAATTAGTATTATTTTCTGTGAAAAAAATTTAAGAATTATAAAGGCAGTGAAATGCTAATGTTGAAGCACCTTGGGATATTACCAATATACCCCATCCTTCTTGTGGTGTGTTCTGCAAACTCTAAGTATCTCTCCCTTATCAGCAAGTACAGTGGTTACAACCCAGTGTTTTAGCTTCTCATACTTGAGGATCTCTGCATAGATTCCCCATGCCAAGTTCCTATAAGAAACTCAGCCTGCCTTTGTATAGGGGATGTATCTAAGAGCCAGGATAGTTGTTCAGTGTTTTCAGTGTGGGAGGTGTCACACTAGGGATAGAAAGAATGGAAGAATAATAAGTGGAAATATTAAGAAACAAAAGATAGTAAAAGGTGGGGAATTTGGGAAGAAATAGACATGGGAATGAATACAAACAGTGCATTTGCATCAATGTCCATCAGATGGACAAGAAGAAGGAAAATTAAAACCTTTGCTTAAAATCCAGATGCTTGGAAGGCTAGACCCATGATTTTCTAACTGACTTCTGGAGAGAAACTGGTTTACAAAGAATAAGGGAAGTTGAGTTATTATGATTCTGGCCCCCACCCCTGGCCCTCTAAACCAGAGCAGCCTCTGTTTTATCTCTTTTATGTACTAGACTTCCTATTAAATTTTTATTTGAAGGAGAAAAAAAGATTTGTCTGGAAAAAATGGAATGCAAGTCATAGAACTAGACTACACACTCCTTAATGTTCTTCCTTGTCTTTGTAGGCATGTTTGTTGAATAGACGAATGATTTAATTTTGGTGGAGAATCTGTTGTTTGTTGGGGATTTTAGTATATTTGGCAGGATTTTTCCGTATTATAAGAGAAAGACTTGTTTAAATCTAACTTTTTCTACATGCACCATATTAAAATCTGCAGTTTCTTTCCTTTGACTTCTTCATTCACATTAGTATATAGGGATAATGCAGTTTTCAATGTCATTGAATAGGAATGTGGTATGAATTTTAGAACCAGTTATAGAATTTTCTTAAACATTTCCCCTTAATTTCTCTGCTTTCCACTTTTTATTTATTTGTTAATAAACTATGATGAGTTTACACAAATTTGACTCTACCAAATATAGTACAACCTAAGTTTCCTCATGAATTTTCCTTTCAGTATTTAGGAATAACATCATTTAATCATGTTCTGTATCTGACAATTCTACAACTCTTAATTTTTAACATAGAAAGGAAATTTCACAACTAACCCTGAGATGGCATTCTTTTTTATGCATTCAGTGAGTATTTATTAAGTGCCTGCTACGCACCAGGTGTTGTGTTGGCTATATGAAAGTAGGGCAGTCTGCTGTGAGGAGGTAGGCAAATTAATAAGTGTAAGGGTGTTATGTCAGCAGAGAAATTACAGTGCATGGGAGAGAGTCTTAGTTAAAGGAAAGTACTTGAAATATGAAGTGAAAAGATTTAGATTTAAGACCTGGCCACTGCTACCAGTAGTGTCTTGGGCAAGTTACTTAACCTTTTGGACTACTTTTAGTTTTCTCAGCTGTGAAGTGGCAATGGATCACCTCCAAGATTTCGTAAGAATTAAATGGCCATGCTTTATAAAGTATTTTGCAATTCATAAAATTCTATAGAAATTTTAGGGCTCTCTGTCCCTCTAGGTCCTCCTATGTAAAAAGCAAATGCAAGTTCATAATGTTTATCGGCAGGTGTCAGGTAGCAAAATGTGGAATGACTAAGAATTATATCTTAGTTTCCCACAAGTACCATGTAAATTAGCACTCATCATATAAGTGTATTCTCTCTGTATACCAATTCATTTTCGGTGTTCTTCCTGCTTTGGGATCTATTCTAGAATAGTTACTAGATTCTCAACCAACGTGGCCAGTTTCTGTGAGGAAATGTATTCAGCAAAGGTTTTCAGGAGTCGTGAAATAGCTGTTTGAGTGTAATTGCCACTGATTCAGCATGATTGAAATCCAAGTGATAAAACTGGTTAGGAAAAGATTGCTATATGTTTCCTTATTCATGCTCTAGGGCCTCCCGTTAAAAAAATGAACAGTTGCTCACCTCAGGTAGGCACATTTCTTTTATGTTTCTACAAACTACTAAGTAGATCATCTCTTAGCATTAAATGAAACTACACTGCTATGAAAAATTTCCTCAAAGTTGTGAAATGCCCATTTTTCCGTAGTAGGGGGGAGCTTGGGAAAATTGGTTGTCAGATGGGTAGAAATATGATGCCACAAAACCAACCCTCAATAAGGTGGCAGGAAAGCTGTTTCTTACGTAATTATATGACAATTTCACTATGTTGTCTGATCTGTAAATTGATAAATGTATACTAGTTAACCTTTAAAACTGCTAACAACACTGTGATTTTATAAAAAGTTACTGAACCTTAACTTAATTTCAGTTTTTTTTTTTACCAACTGAAGAAAGTTATGTTGAAGAATAGCATACTCAGTAATAACTAGATGCTGTTAGTCTGATGGATATAAACACAACTATCTATCACAGAACCAGAGACTTGGTGGGAAATTAAGATTTTAGTTGCTATGTCTTAGCCAGAGGTTTGGGGAGTGAGTTTGGAAGTGGGTAGGAGTGTTCTTGTTTGTCACAATAATAGGGATGCCTCTAGTGTTTTGGGTGACAGTGATGCTAAAGTCTTACAAACTTTGGAATTTGTCCTGTATGATGAAGAATTATCTTTTACAAAATACAATGGTGCCCCATTGAGAAATAGCAATAAAGCAAGCTCTCATTTTACAAATGAGAAGGCAATTCTAAGTGAAAGATAATGGATCTGTATGCAGAAAACTATAAGACACTGATGAAAGAAATCAAAGACAACACAAACAGATGGAGGGACATACCATGTTCCGGGATTGGAAGAATCAACATTATGCAAATGACTGTACAACCCAAAGCAATTTACAGATTCAATGCAATCCCAATCAAATTACCAATGGCATTTTTCACAGCATTAGAACAAGAAATTTTACGATTGTATGGAAATGCAGAAGACCCTGAATAGCCAAAGCAATGTTGAGAAGGGAAGACGGAGCTGGCAGAATCAGGCTTCCTGACTTCAAACTATACTACAAGGCCACAGTGATCAAGACAGTATGGTACTGGCACAAAAATAGAAAGAAAGATCAATGGAACAGAATAGAGAACTCAGAGGTAAGCCCAAGCACATATGGGCACCTTATCTTTGACAAAGGAGGCACAAATATACAATGGAAAAAAAGACAGCCTCTTCAATAAGTGGTGCTGGGAAAATTGGACAGCAACATGTAAAAGAATGAAATTAGAACACTTCCTAACACCATAAACAAAAATAAACTCAAAATGGATTAAAGACCTACATGTAAGGCCAGACACTATCAAACTCCTAGAGGAAAACATAGGCAGAACACTCTATGACATCCATCAAAGCAAGATCCTTGACATCCATCAAAGCAAGATCCTTTTGGACCCACCTCCTAGAATCATGGAAATAAAATCAAGAATAAACAAATGGGACCTCATGAAACTTAAAAGCTTTTGCACAGCGAAAGAAACCATAAACAAGACAAGAAGGCGACCCTCAGAATGGGAGAAAATACTTGCCAATGAAGCAATGGACAAAGTGTTAATCTCCAAAATATACAAGACAACGCAGCTTAATACCAAAAAAGCAAATAACCCAATCCACAAATGGGCGGAAGACCTAAATAGACATTTCTCCAAAGAAGACATACAGATGGCCAACAAATACATGAAAAGATGCTCAACATCACTGAGCATCAGAGAAATGCAAGTCAAAGCCACAATGAGGTATCACTTCACACCAGTCGGAATGGCCATCATCAAAAAATCTAGAAACAACAAATGTTGGAGAGGGTGCACTGTTGGTGGGAATGTAAGTTGGTACAGCCACTATGGAAAACAGTTTGGAGGTTCCTTAAAAAACTGAAAATAGAACTACCATATGATCCAGTAATCCCACTCCTGGGCATACACCCAGAGAAAACCATAATCCAAAAAGAAACATGTACTATAATGTTTATTGCAGCACTCTTTACAATAGCCAGGACATGGAAGCAACCTAAATGCCCATCAACAAATGAATGGATAAAAAGATGTGGCGTATATATACAATGGAATATTACTTCGCTGTAAAAAGGAATGAGGTGGAGCTGTATGTAATGATGTGGGTAGACCTAGAGTCTGTCATATAGAGTGAAGTAAGCCAGAAAGAGAAAAACAAACATTGTATGCTAACTCATATATACGGAATCTAAAAAGAAAAAAAAAATGATACTGATGAACCCAGTGACAAGACAAGAATAAGGTTGCAGATGCAGAGAGTGGACTAGAGGACACGAGGTTAGGAGGGCGGGGGGCGAAGGGGAAGCTGGGTTGAAGTGAGAGAGTAGCATAGACATATATATACTACCAACTGTAAAATAGATAGCCAGTGGGAAGTTGCTGTATAACAAAGGGAGATCAACTCGATGATGGGTGATGCCTTAGAGGGCCGGAATGGGGAGGGTGGGGGGGGGAGTCACGGGAGGGAGGGAATATGGGGATATGTGTATAAATACAGCTGATTGACTTTGGTGTACCTCAAAAACTGGTACAAGAGTGTAAAGCAATTATATTCCAATAAAGAGCTTAAAAAAAAAAAAGAAAGATAATGATCCTGAACACTGAGCAAGTTCGTGACAGATCCAGGATTCCTCTGACAACCAGGTTATCCAACTCCATTTCTTTGTTTTCCTAAACCACCTGTTTTCAGCATAGATTTGCTTTCCACCTGCTTTGGAAAACTCCACCACCAAACTTTTTGGATTACACAAAAGTTGTCTAAAGTAAAATGTCATTAGTCAGCTTTTGGTTCTGGTCATATTTCTTTCTTCCAAAGCATAAATTTCCCTGTAGTTATGGATTAGCCAAATATTATATTCTCAAAGTACAAAGATGAAATGATATACCTTATTCACAATGGAATTATTTTTGTCTCATGCAGTTTCTGGCTTTCATAATATCTTGAATGATTGAAACCTTAAGTGGGAAATCCAGAATGGATTTGGAGTCAAAAGACCACATTGAAGACCATGTCCCAGCTAAATTACTAGTCTTGTGAGCTTGTAGAGCCACTTGACCTCTCCATGACTGAGTGTCTTTTTCTGAAAAATGGAAACGATAATTTCTACTCTAATTTTGCCTACCTGAGAACTGAGTTTGAGGATTAGTAAGAATGAATGCTCAGGCACATTGGATGTATTCAAATTCAACTCTTCTGCAATAAAGTTGAAGGATACTGCTTATAGCAAACAGCTTAGGTAGTATCAAATAGGAGATATTTGTTTAGTTTCACAGGTCTCTAATTCCATCATGGTAGACATACTTGGGGAGGGTAATACTAGGTAATGTCCTGTCAAGTCATCAAAAGCTCTCAGGGCTTTCTTGCCCTGGTATCTGAAAGTGTGGCATGCTTTCTTTATATGTTTGTGTAAACTATCTATGATCTGGTTTGGGGGCACTACTTTTGCAATATATCATATTGTAATAGTCTCAAGTTATATAATGCTTAACCATCACAGAAAAGCCATATTACCACTACTGTGTAATAATGACTAATCAGTGGCATGGCAATTATATGCCTGCTATGTGCAAGGCCCAGGAGATTGTGAGCATGGCAGGCCTGGCCATGGCCTGAATCATATCCCAAAGGATTGTTGTGAGAATTTAATCGCCTACATGTGCCTGACACTGAGATGCTCAGTTTATGATGATTCTTCCCTGTGTTTACTCTAGGTTTCTAATATGTAAAACATGCAAAATATTTGTACATTATCAAAAATATGGACTTATTTCTGATAAATAGTTATTGGCTGCTTTCCTGTGTCTAGTACTGACCTAAAGTGATATATGCATGTAAATACAAATACATATATGACATTTATACATAATTATATACTTTTGTAGGGAGGTTGTAGCAGAAAATTATATTAGTCATGCACATTATACACTTGTAAGGATTTGTAAGCACCAACCCCTGAATAGGTAGTGTTATGGGTTGGATTGTATCCCTGCAAAACTTATATTTTTGAAGTCCTAATCCCTGATTCCTCAGAATGTGACCTCATATGGAGACAGAGTTTTTGCTTTTTGTTTTTTAAATTTGCTTGTTTATTTATTTATTTATTGGCTGTGTTGTGTCTTCATTGCTGCATGTAGGCTTCCTCTAGTTGCGGCGAGTGGGGGTGCACGGGCTTCTCATTGTGGTGGCTTCTTTTGTGGAGCATGGGCTCTAGGCACACGGGCTTCAGTAGTTGTGGCATGCAGGCTCAATAGTTGTGACTTGCAGGCTCTAGAACACAGGCTCAGTAGTTGTGGCACATGGGCCTAGTTGCACCTCAGCATGTGGGATCTTCCTGAACCAGGGATTGAACCCATGTCCCCTGCATTGGCAGATGGATTCTTAACCACTGCACCACCAGGGAAATTGGGAGAAAGAGTTTTTGTAGGTAATTAAGTTAAAGTGAAATCATTTAGAGTGGGCCCTAATCCAGTATAACTGGTGTCCTTATAAATAGGGGAAATATGGACACAGAGACGTGCATAAAGGGAAAATGATATGAAGAGAAATAGGGAGAAGCTGGCAAGTATGAGCCAAGGAAAGAGGCCTGCACCAAGCTCTTCCCTCTGAAGGAAATAGCCCTGCCAACACCTTGGTTTTGGACTTCTAGCCTCTAGAACTGCAGATAATACATTTCAGCTGTTTAAGCCACTCAGTCTGTGGTACTTTGTTACTTCAGCACTAGCACACTAATATGCAGGGTGGGTGGGAATTTGTCCTCACAGAGCCCCTCAGTGCCATGGCTCTCTTGTAATTTAAGCCTTGCTTTAAGTAATATGCCAGACCAGTTTATATATGTTGTGATATATTTGAAAGGATAAATGTCTTTGGAAAATTGAAATCAGGATAGGTAGATATCCAAAAAGGAAAGAACAATTGAACTGCTTTTTTAAGGAAATTACATCTTTGTGTTATATTTGTTTTTGAACATATTTCTTGAGACAATGGAAAATGGCACTATTATGATGCATGGAGCAGAGAGTCTTGATTCGCACAATTGATTTCCTATATTTGTAATTTATGTAGAAGTGTGGTAGCAAAGATAGTGGTGTATAAGCACTCCTCTTGAATTAAAAAACTTCAGTCTACTCCAAAATTGTCAATTACCTGAAAAGAAGGTTTTAAAAACAAGGAGTTCAAAATGCTTGCAAAGCCTAAAGAGACTCAGAAATCTAAAAAGGAAACAACGAATGGCCTATATAATCGACACTGTATTGGTGGAAGCCAACAAGCCTGAGCATGCAGATTCTGCTGAGTAAGCAGTTCTTCCAGCAAGGAGCCTCAAGGTGTGTACTTTCTGGGTAGTGGATGCAGAAACAGTAAAGCAGAAGTGGGTGGATCAACCTCTGTTTCTGCTAAAACTCCAGAAAAATGCTTTAGAATTGTATGAAGTGTAATATTGGTAGACAGTCTATAACTATGCCAAGGTCATGGAAAACCTTGAGAATCAAATAAAATTCAAACACAATCTGCAAAAAGGAGATATTTAAAAAAATACGTATCTTTTCTAGCTTTAGTAAGTGTGGACATAGTTTTGTTTCTTTAATCAAGCCTGTCATGTGGCTCCACCCTGAAAAATGTCTGGGTGTCTTCTTTAGAGCTAAATTCAAGTGAACTTTATTATTTATTAAGAAGTTCATAGCTTTTATGTTTCCCATACAGACCTTTTTTCTATTAACAATACATCTCACTGCTGCACATAATGCTGAGTGTTTATGTTTTATAATTTCATTTGTTTCTGATTTTTGGTGAGAGTGGAGCTTTAGCTTGAAGTGATCAGAATTTAACTGTCACTTTATTCCTGAACATTGAAACACTCTTATTTTTTTCCTGTGCTAGGCACTGGGATACACAAAAAGGAGACAGTCCTTTGTCTTAAGGAACTCAGTCTTTAGAGGTTACTTACTTACTACCTAAGTAGTCTTGACCAGGTTACTTTCTGAATCTTAAGTTATTTATAACCTGACAGGTTTGCTTTGGGATTAAATAATATGTGTATATCATGCTATGTATAGTGCTCAGTGCATAGGAGTCACTCAGTAAATATTGTTATTGTTCTATCTGTAGATGATTATATGGCATATATATATGATATATATGAGATGCACATATCTCTATATATCTATATATATATCTATCTATATATACATATATATATCGGATGCACCTATCTATCTATCTATCTATCTATATAATGGAAACTTCTTTGAGGTACTTCTCTAGTATCAGAGATGAATGAGGATTCAGGATCTTCTTTGCCTGATATCTTTTTGCCCAATGATTGGTAGAGAGTCTGAATTAGAGAAGGAGTCTAAATTGAATGGCTGGATGGAAAATATAACCTCAGAAGTAGAGGGAGAAGTGTTGATTATGTTATCAAGTACAGCAGTGAAAAATGAGTGGTAGGACAGAAGTTCAAGGGATTGTAGTTTAGGAATATAGTACAGTTTTAAATTGCAGAGGGCTTTTTTTTCCCTCATAAAACTGGACTGTTGAATATATAATAACATTTTTTTCTGGGATGGATGTTATGACTCTCTATGTGAAATAATATTTGAATCAAAGATGGCATATTTGTCAGCTAAATGTTTTCTAACCTTTTTTTCCCCTAATCTTAATAAACTAAATAAGCAGAATTAGAAAAGATCCAACCTATTGTGAATAATTGCCTAACACTAAATCATGGTAAAACAATTGTCTGTAGTGATGTCTTTAACACATAGGGGAATGATTATATTAGGATCAGTATGTTCTGCTTAATAAAGCTGGGAAATTTATACTACGTTTGAGGCATATTTCAACAAAAAGTGTTAAATACTGTCAGCATTTTCCTATGACAGGCTAGACTGAAATGAGCTGTTAGGGGTTTTGAGTATGAGGTGGTTTTTGAAGAGCATTCATTACCTGAGATCACTAAGGTAAAAATTAGCCATTTAGTATATTGGAAGCTATATATGACTTAATAATGCCATTCAACTGGGAATGATTTACTCTTAAGGCACATATATTGAGTCTGATAGCCAATTGTTAAAGTACCTATTAACTGAGGAACATGACAGAATTCATTAATGAAACATGAGGATTGTTTGGTTTTATAGTTATATTTATACTTTATATAGGCTTTTTATTTATTTGTTTTTATTTTTTTAATAAATTTATTTGTTTATTGGCTGCATTGAGTTTTCATTGTTGCACATGGACTTTCTCTAGTTGTGGTGAGCCAGGGCTGCTCTTCATTGTGGTGTGCAGGCTCCTCATTGTGGTGGCTTCTGTTGTTGCAGAGCACAGCCTCTAGGTTCGTGGGCCTCAGTAGTTGTGGCACATGGGCTCAGTAGTTGTGGCTCATGGGCTCTAGAGCACAGGCTCAATAGTTGTGGCACACTAGGCTTAGTTGCTCCATGGCATGTGGGATCTTCCTGGACCAGGGCTCAAATCCATGTCCCCTGCATTGGCAGGTGGATTCTTAACCACTGTGCCACCTAGGAAGTCCCTATAAAGGCTTTTTTTATGCTTTATATATGCTTTTTATATATGCTTCATACATGCTTCTTCCTAATTTTTAATCTATACTGAAGTTGTTAAATGTCATCTGACTGTCATTGGTCAAAATATTGATTTTTTTTCGAAGCTCTTTGTTAGAAAATAATTGCTTTACACTCTTGTACCAGATTTTGAGTGAATCAGCTGTACTTATACATATATCCCCATATCCTCTCCCTTCCATGACTCCCTCCCGCTCTCCCTGTCCTGGCCCTCTAAGGCATCACCCATCATCGAGTTGATCTCCCTTCCCACTAGCTATCTATTTTACAGTTGGTAGTGTATATATGTGTATGCTACTCTCTCACTTCGTCCCAGTGAAGGGGAAGCTGGGACAAAGTGAAATATTCATTTTTATTTTCGCTAATAATTTGGTCTTGTTTAACTGGCTTTCCTTCTTGGCAGAAGTAGAAGAGATCTATCTTTTGGACATTATTTGTAAATGGGATTAAATCATTTAAGATCTTAGACTATGGGGAGATAATATCCTGAATGCTCTGTTGGAGTTGTATAAAGTAGAAAAATTAAACATGTATTTATTTTAGCAACCTATTCGGAGACTTTAAATAACTGACTAGAAGTCACAAAAAATGCACACCTTTTGGTGAAAAAGTAAGATGAATTGATGATGTCTTAAAAGGCAAGGAAAATAGGTCTTTTACCTTATTGTGTTTTTTTAATTAATTAATTAATTATTGTATTGGCTGTATTGGGTCTTTGTTGCTGCATGTGGGCTTTCTGCAGTTGTAGAGAGCTGGGGCTACTCTTCATTTCAGTGTGCAGTCTTCTTATTGTGGAGGTTTCTTTTGTTGTGGAGCAGGGGCTCTAGGTGCCCAGGCTTCAGTAGTTGTGGCACATGGGCTCAGTAGTTGTGGCTTGTGGGCTCTAGAGTGCAGGGTCAGTAGTTGTGGCACACGGGCTTAGTTGCTCTGTGGCATGTGGGATCTTCCCGGACCAGGGCTCGAACCTGTGTCCCCTGCATTGGCAGGCAGATTCTTAACCACTGCACCAACAATAAATTGTGATTTTATTTTGCAAAAACAAACACACACTCATTAATTATTAGTGTTTTGTGAAATATTTCCTATGACCATACAGATGAGAAATTGTGCTTTTCTTTTATGAAAAGCAGTAGAACAATATTATAGAAATATAGAAAAGTAGAACAAAGGTGAAAAATGAAACATAATTTTGTCACTTCCATTATTCTTAATGGGGTCTGTTTTTTTTCAATTATATAACTGGGGGCCTATTTTTCTATTCCTTTGTAGTATACACTTTTTCCATACATAGATTTTCACTTCACTTGATCAATTAAGTTAAACTAATGCTTTCTACCTTTAGTAGTAGCAACAAGTACAGTTTTTTCTTTCTGTTTTTGGATGCAGAGCAATTAGCCAGAGGTTCAGCTACTTATGAGATTATGGTTTATTCACATCAGTTTACCAGAATGACTGAACTCTTAAGGAATCCAGCTTCGAGTCAGATTGTTTCTGGTCTCACCAACAAATAATGATGGGGAAGGTGGGATGCTTGTTCATAATTGTAGCTGAGGGATAGGATCAACATGGACCATGAGCATTTGTACCTCTTCCTAAAATAATCTTCCTAATAATCAGTATTTTTCTTGTCTGCATAGTATTTAATGCAATCATTGTTACATTGTTAACATAACTATAATCTTAATTGTTAGAATCTCTCTGTACAGTTCATTTTTTTCTGCAATTTTTAATTGTTTGTTTAGGATTTGGAGGATTCATTCTGTAAAGTACTATTACTATTTTAGATTATGGTAGATTTTGCTATCAGGAGGTGGGTATAGCAATATAGGGATAGGGATGTAGCAATATAAAGTGCCTTATAGTTGTATACAAACTATATCCTTACCAGTATACAAACATTATCATATTCATTTTTGTTTCTCTAATATAATACTCCCATTAATATTTGGTCTACTATATTCTCTTTGGGTCATTTCTAATGACAACTCATCCAGTTTCCTGGCTTAACCTATTTTTTTCCTAAAGTTGTAATTTTGGCTTGGCATAAAATATCCAGATAGTTATATAGGTAGCATTAACCTCTGCTTCCCTAAAGGTCCTGCCTCTGGAGTTAGACAGACATAGGTTGAAACAATTCAGCTACTAGACAAGATACTTATCTCTTTGTGTCGCAGAGTCTTCATAACATGGAGATGATGGTTGGTGAAAGGAGAAAAGTAAGGGAGGGAGGAGGCCTGCTTCTGCATGCAGTCATCACATGAAGTTCTTTGGACTTTTATGGTGGTTCTAAAATTCTAATATTCTAAATGGGAGGTAAAATCTCTGAATCATGGCTATGCAACTTATATGTTAGATGTGACTCAATCAAATATTTTGATTTCAAATTATTTTCTATCACTAATAGTTCTCTATTTTTTGTGTATTACAGCTTTTATACTATGCCTCCTCTCTATAAAAAGAAGTGACAAATTTCTAAGTTGTTGAGATAGGAGAATAATGGTAGCATGATTCAATTTGCCCAAGTCAGAAATGAAAACATTTTGGAGTTATAAGCCTTTTCTCTTTTCTCTTATTGTAAACAGTTATTTAACACTTACTGTTCACCAGGTGGTGTGGAAATCACAGGATAAAACTTTGCTTAAAAGGCATACTTTTCACACATAAGGTTTTATTTAGTCTTGCTTTTTTTTAGTGATTTCCTTTGTTTTAGAACAAAAGGCTACTAAGAAAAGGGAGATTTAGGAAAACAGAATGAGGGCTTAGGCAAAGTATAATCTTTCAAGTCGGCGAGAGACCTGATGTGGTATTAGACAGGAATTAGTATGCCTTACAGCTTACTCACTGGAAATTCACTTTGGTAAGCTAGTCATAGTTTTTGAAATTGAAAACCTATTTTAGCTACTGATCTTAAGTATAGGCTTTTGACTGAGGAACTAGGTGCATTTTAATCACGATTCATAAAGGCAAGAAAGAAAGGAAATTATATACTAGCCTAGCAGAGCTGTTAGCCCAGGTAGCTTGGACAGAGCAATGGGAAAGAAGATGTGAAGTAATTCCCATGCAAGAGAGACATCATTGAACTGCGACTTACCTAGATACAGGCTCTTCCAGTGTGTTTGACTCTTCCTCACCATCAGCTTACCCTTCTATTCCTGGGAAATATGTTCTTTCAGAGAGCTTAGAAGTACCTTTACCAATGTAAACTTTATTTTGACAAGGTTCACATGTTGTTTCTTTTTGTATCACCTTTAATAAGAGAGAGAGAGACTCAGTGTGTCCCATAGGGATTGCACTCTGTAAACACTTATAAAAATGAAATGCTGGGGTATTTGTTCATTTAGTCAGTTTAATAAATATTTATTCAATGCATGTTATGAGTCAAGCATTGTTCTTAATGCTTGGTATGTGTTCATGAACAGAAGAAACAAACAACTCCTGTGCTCATGGAGTTTATGTTTTGGTGGAATTCATGGCAATAAATTATAAACAAAATTAGAACATGCTTTACTGTAAGAGATAGTAAACCCCATAAATGGTAGATCCCTTAGAGGTCATTAATCCATCTAGAAAGATTCAGTATTTGCTAGGTGCATGAAATATGTCAGTGTCAGTCAAAAGTAATCATAAAATATATTTAACTTTTCATTTGTTTGTATTTCTGTTTCCCTATTAGGGGCACTTTTTGCATGTACTTCAAAATTCTGCACAGACATGATCTCTAGTAAATCTTCTTTACTGCTGGAAGGTGACTTCTTCCTCTGTTCTCTTCCTTATACAAGTTTCTAGATAGCATTGCCCACAGGTGTTTACTATTATGTGTACATGGATATCTTCCTAAGGCATTCTGGACTATTTAAGAGCAAGGACAATTTGTGTATTTGTTGAATGAATGTAGGTCCTTAAGTTTAAATAAAACCAGCTTTTCTAAGAGTAGATTAACTGGATCAATTGAAATAAAATCAAATTCAGCTTTAATAAGTGTTTCAAGAAGAGCTAGTAAGAGGATGCCAGGTGAAAACTAGTTATAAAATTTAAGAAAATTAGATTATTGAATTTGAAGTAAAATAGGTAAGAAAAGACATTGTATTGAGAGCAGTGGCCATTCTTATTTAGAGTAGAACAAAAGAAATTCAGCAGAATTTTAATGAATCTATGGTTCTTGTTTTGAAAACTGTCATATTATGTTCAGAATTGCTTAAATAGGTTCTGAAACAGAGGAAGAAAAATATACTTAGTTATGGTGACCTAGCATAAACTTCTTGCAAGAAAAGCAGGTCAGAAAACATGGACACTTTTTTTTATTTCTGCTAAGGAGGTTATATGGTGATCCCAAGTTAGGAGTGTGTGTTGCAGCTCTTCTGATGGGGAAGAGATGATGTGTGTGTATGTGTCTGTGTGTATTTGGGCGTGTGTGTGTGTGTGTGATGGGGTGATTATGGAAGAATGGTGTGGAAAAGGAGAAGGGAAGAAAGTAAGATGATGACAAAGTGATACATGCTTACTTCAGTAGTTGGTATTTCTTCTCAGAAAAAGCCATAAGAATTGGCTATAAAAGAAACTTTGCCTGTTTCTTTTCCGAGTGTAAGTTGGTGGTTAGTTCCAAACAGGAAATCAAGCACTCAGATATGCATAAAGGGTAGAGGAGAAGGGGACTGAGGCCTGGTTTCAGTAAGTGTGATTTCCTACTGGTGTGGGAGAAGCCAATAAAGGCTCCAAAGCTGTAAAATACTGAATGGCTTCAAGAACAAAAAAGAAAGCCGCTCAGAGCAGTTTTTGATAATAGTGGGCGTTGAAACTCTTTGTGTTTATCTAGCTCTTATCTAATATGTTACATTATTCTAAAGTTAAAAAGTAATATTTTTCTTTAATTGACAACATGTGGTTATTTTCGTTTATATGCTAGAGAGTACATGTTCAAAATGTGGTTGCTTCCAAAGTCTATCGATGTTATGATTGGCATCTAGGAAGTTTTCCTACAAGTAGAAGCCTTTCACAATTGGTCAATTAAACATTTCCACAAAAAGGAATTCGTATGTTGGAGGAAAGCTTTCCATGGATTAAGCACTGTTAATTTTGGGAAAGATTTGGCAAGTTCTTTGGGTATGTTTTAGAAGATTGATCCTAATTAACCACAAATACTTTGACTCCTTCAGTTAAGGAGCAAAACAAATTATGTTTCAAGGCTTTCTCGTCCTTTAAACATTTTTTTTTTTTTTTTGGTTAGTCTATACAAAAATGCTTATTGGATAGAAGAAGATCATAATAGAAATAGCACTTGTCTTACAATCAGGAGACATAGGCTCCTACCTTATGTTCTTTAGGTGTGTAGCATTGGGCACAACCCAACTTCCTTGTCTGTGAAATGAGAGTTTTTTGAGCTAGAATAGTTGACATCTAGGTCTTTTCAGCTCTAAAGTACTAGTTCTATCAGAGTAACCATAAACAAGTCTTTTGAGATTATTAAATAAATATTAAATATTATTGGCAGAAATTTTTGCAAAGGATTTCTCTGAAAATAAAACTAAGATTGTGGCCAAATGGAAGAAACTGATCCAGTTTCTGCAACCTGGAACCCCTAAACTAGTTCAGTGAATGGATGGACTCTTCCAGGGACTTTTTGCTGTCTCAAAATTACTCTGAATCACAATGATAGATTTGACTCCAGAAGCTTTTGGCAAACCTTTAAGGACACAGCATGAGTTGAGACACTGTTCACCAACAGTAAACCTTTGTGTTTCTTTGTTATTATAAGAACCTCAGGGAAGTAGCAGTGTAGGAGAAGAGGAAAGCCTGAATTTGGTCAGAAAAATGGGAATATGCTGTTTCTTTAGGCATGTTATTCTCAATGCGCTTCTTGCCTTCATTCATGAAAATAGTATTACTTGAAGGGAAATGTGCATTAACATCTCTGTCACCTTTGGGGCAGGCTTGACGTCAGAAAGGAAAGGATACTGATTTGAAATTTGTTAAACAGCATGAAAGCTCTGTTTATGTATTTGATTTCAACAATAGCAGTGAAACCACAATAATGGTAGTTAAATATAGCTGTCCCCAAGGGTTATCAACTTTATTTCAAAGGTCCTTTTTATGCTTGATTGAGTGTTCTTTAAATTTTACTTTAGACTTAGCTGTTTTCAATAACTCCAGCCTTCTATAATCTTTTGACAGCCTAGCATTATTCAAGAAAAAAAAAATCTTTAGAACAAGCTTCATATCACTATCTTCTTTAAGTTTTATTCTGTTCTTGAATCCCACAGGTCATTTTCAAGTTGTTAAAAGCAATAATAACGATTGAAACTAAACCAAAATTCAGTTCTTTTATGTACTCACTTTCTGAGATGGTCTTCACATTTTAATTTTAGTTCTTATCCTGAAACAGGTCAACAATTCAGCAAATATTTATGGAATTTCTACTACTTGCCAAAGCTCTATTATGCCCTGGGGATAAGTAGATGCTTAAGCCAAGTGCCCACCCTGGGGGAATATTTGAGTACCTGTGGAGTTTTTCACAAAAGGAGATTTATTTTAAAATGATGGTGTAAGTCAGTGGTCGAACCAACCTTTTTGGCACCAGGGACTGGTATTGTGGAAGACAGTTTTTCCACAGACTAGATGGTTCAGGAGGTAATGCGAGTGATGGTTCAGATGGTAATGTGAGTGATAGGGAATGATAGGGAGTGGAGGATGAAGTGTCATTCACCCACTGCTCACTTCCTGCTGTGTGGCCCCATTCCTAACAGGCCACTGACTGCTACCAGTCCACAGCCTGGGGGTTGGGGACTCCTCCGGTAAGTGACAAACATCTTTTGTTTGACCAAACGTTAGTCAGGGGGCCCAACCAAACCTTCTCCTGGGCCCATCTGTCACTTCTTTGTACAATCTAGTTTTAGCATTAACCTTGCTAAGTCAGTTTAATCAGAACTCCACCCCCTGCCACCATATCTGATCAGGTCCCTCATCCTTCACCATCTTTTGAGTAATGTCTGATCACCCTGGCTTGTCTTCAGTAAGATCCCTTAGGTTGGTTTAGCCAGAACTCCCCCAACCCCTTTACGCTTGATGGTTTCTCTCAGTAATTTTCTGTCCACTGACTCCCACTCTGCTTCTTGGCTCTTGCCACTTGCCCATAGTATATTTGGAATTGAGTCCATTTCTATACTAAGGTCTCTTACCCCTTATTGCAATAGTCCTGAATAAAACTTGTTTTTAAATGCTTTAATTACTGTCAAGCTCTGGTTTCTCTTTGACAGCTATGGTGCTACAACTTAAATAGGACCAGATTTTTATCATCAGACCCCTAGATCACTCCCCTAGGACCCTAAATGTGCACCTTTGAAATCTTTGTTTTCACTGCTGACTGATTTGGGATCCATTGGTGAGTCCAACTTCTAAACCATTGCTCCAGACAAACATCTGTTGGAGCTGGTAGGGACAGATTTTGATTTTTAAGATTCTGTGTGTGCACTAATACTGGGTTAAAATCCCAGATAAACAGCATCTGGGTTAGATTTTTAGGCTTCTCCATTTTTAAGAGGCTATTCTCTGGAAGGAACAGAAGCTGTGTTAGCTATTGTTTTACTCTGATGCTTTTGCAAAAGTGCTTTACCTAAGAAGAGATTTGTGCAAAGGACTATAGCAAGTACAGATTTCTAGTAATACTACTGAATTGACTAAAAATTTCCAGAACTCTAATGGAAAAACTGGATTAATAAAACTGCCATCCTGAGATCAAGCAAACTGGGTATCAGATAAATATGGTGTAAACTGATGAGGATGGTTATAATTTTATGGCTCTTTATTTTAAGCATTGCTGGTTCTTGAATTTTTTTCCCCAATTTAAGAAAACTTTTTTATTTTCTTAAGCTATCTATAACTGATACCAATTTACTGATAGTAAATTATACCTTTGTAAACAGAACTTAAACAATTTATCTTTTCTCCTTATCTGATCCCTCCAAAATTTAGAAACTTTTAATGAGTATTCTTAGTTTCATGGAAATATATTTTTTAAGTACAATATGAATCTGTTCAAGAGAACAGATTCACAACTGGAAACATTATTATATTGCAAAGACTTTGACTGGAATGTCATATTTGAGAAAAATGTACATATAGTCAAAGGTGACAAACAGCTTTAAGGAACTATGGTTGATTCTGTGGAGTCAATAAAGTCTCCCTTCAAAACAATGATCTGGTGTTTTGCTTGTAGGATTCCTGGCTTTATAGGTTAGTAAGGAAGGTCACTTTTTTTTAGGACCAGGAACCTCAAGATATTTTGGGGACCTGTAGAAGAAAGAAATTCACTCAAACATACAGGTATTGCAGGTGAACTCTGATGGTGTGTCTTCAGCTTGGCTTCCTATCCTCAAGAGGCTTTTAAAAGTCCAATCTGAGGTTGCTTATGAAAATTTGCAGCAGAACAAATTCAAAAGACCTATGTTGTCAATCTCGATTCTTTCTGCACTTATATAAATAATCAGGCCAAGTTTAATGAAAACAGACTTATTCTGCAAACAGATTAACCTTACTTTGATTATCCTTGATAGAAATGTTGGTGATTGTAGAGAAAAAAATTGTTTCAGTGGAAAACTGTAGCACGCTCTAGTGGGTATTAAATTCTAGTCCTGTTCATTGTCTTTAAGGCTTTGTTATTTATCCCACAAACTGGACTGGATCATGAATTTTTCTGGTTTCCTCTAATATCAGCTATCCAAATTAATGTTTCTAATATTTCTCCCTTTTGACTTCAAATCATTGATAGCTAAAGTTATCTTTTCCTAAAGCCCTGCAAGCAGACTTTGATATAAACTTTAAGGAAATCAACATAACAGATCATGTGTGGGCAAACTTCTCATGCTTGCTGCTGTGTAAGTTCAGAAGGTTCACTGGAACACCCTGTGCCAACACCAGAGATATTCAAACTGCAAACCAGGAATTCCACTGGATTGCCAGTGCTGCCCTCACTCCACCATCTAATGATACCTCAAGTTCATCATCTAGAAATCTTCCTGACTGGCCTCCCATTGAATTCAGATACTGGAGTTTTAACTATTAATCTTTGTTTTCCCTTTATTTTCATAGAAACTCCCTTCATTAAAAGCTTGGCTCTCTAGCACCATCTAGCAAACACTCTCTACCACCAGATCCCAACAGATGATTCTGCTGATCCTTAAAGAGTGAAAGACAGCCTGATGAGAAGCGGACTTACATTGTTCAAAAGAAAGAAGAATGTCCCTTCTTCCCTTGAACAAGAAGTGGGACTGACAAAGATTCTTTGTTTGAACAAACTCTAGCCAGCTTTTTGAACCTTCTTGTAGACCCATCTGTGCACTTCCTTGTAAAATCAAATTTTAGTAAGAACCCTGCTAGGTCAATTTAACCAGAACTCTCTTCCTCATCAACACATCAACACCCTCAATATCTGATCAGGCTCTTCATTCTCTTCCCTCCGGGTGATATCTGATTACTCTGACCTGTCTTTAGCAAGAATTCTATTAGGTCACTTTAGCCCAGAACCCCCTTACCCCTGATGCTTCCTCTTAGTAAGTTTTCATTTATTGAAAAACCCACCACCACCTCTACCCCAGTCCTTGGCTGTAAATTCCTGCTTACATATGCTGCATTTGGAATTGTGTTCTCTTTTTCCCTGTTGTAATAGTCCTGAAAAAAATATTTTACTGTTTTAACTACTATCCAGATCTGGTTCTTCTTTGACATAAGTGAGAAGGTAAAGGTAGGGCTGGAAATTCAAAACTCAGAAATCGAAGAACCATATTCCTCTGGGTCACTGCCTGGATTGATATATCTGAAAGTGTCTTCCCTACTTCCTACCTTCCCAGGCACTGGTAGCCCTCAGAAGAATTTTTGCTTTTCATCAAGACCTTTTCACACTGGTGCCTAGGGCCCTTCTTCTGTGCTCTACTCCCAGATCTCTACCCCAAGGGCTCCTGAAACTGCTTTTTCAGATGCTGATCTCTTGTCCATAAAGCAGTTGCTATATTGGATGGCCATGGGGAGCAGTGACAGTGGCTAAAATAGCTCATTGTCAGGGAGGACTTGTGAGGGCAAAGATTGCTGCTAGGCACTGAGGATCTTTAGTAGTACCAACAGCAGTATCTTTTGGCTTCTGTTGCTGTGTGATGGTGCTGGTTTAGTGGACAATATTTAGAATTGTGTATGGGTTAGATTCAGGAACAAGTTTATTATATTCTAAATGTTTTGGGACTTCTCTTCCTAGAGTGGGAAAGAGGTCAGAATCCTACTCCAGACAAAGCTATATTTAAAAGAGAAAATAAAGCATTAGGTTACATTACCATATATATAAATTATTTCACATTAGAGTTTCTTATGGAAAATCTATTTGACCATTCAGTTTTTGATTTTCAAAAGAAAGAATATTAGCCCATTTATTTAGCTGAAAAGATTGATTCTTATTAGACACAGGCTAATTGTAAATTAATAAAATTGTTTTTACAAATACAAACATTGTAACTTTGTTAGGTCCTGTCTTTGATGAAGAAAATGATGGAAGCATTTTGTCCTTATTTTTAAGTATTTAGAACATTATTGATTATACGCTTGGCTTAGAAAATATTTAACTGTACAAGGTAGAATTGGTGAAGGAAGAATAAATGGGTTAAAAATACTGCCCAGAAAAATCACAAGCTGAAAATGGAGATGAGCTGTTTTAATAAGATCAGGGACACCAGGTACAGAGACATGACAAAGATAAGCTGGGACAACCTTGAGGTTCAAGCAAGTGGAGAGATAAGAATGACCTCTGGATAAATGAAAAGACAGAGTAGGAGAAAATGAAACTAGCATCTGCTGAAAAGTTCCTTAAAGCCATGACTACAGAAATGGGGATCTAAATGATTGGATTCCACCATATTCAAAAAAGGATTGCCCATGCTGTATGCTTTACCAGTGGAAAAATTAGACTCTTGATTAGCTATTCATTAGTGTGTATGAGTGTAGGAGTTGTCTGTGTTTGATACACATGTATAAAAATTAAAAAAAAAAATTAACCCTTCTCTTTCTGCTCATCTTTTGGCAAATAAGGATCTATTATTTTTAACTAAAATGTGTAAAGTCTTTAGTTACAATGAATGCTGTTCAGGAGGCAACTCTGTTATATTAGAGGACAGCTTTGATTTTAGTTTTGAAAATCCTTTATTAGCTCAAAGTCAGTCTCTACTAGTAATCCAGACAGATCATTGGATATCAGAGAATCTCTGTTTTCTAACTGTAAATTAAAGACAGAGTGAATTTTTTCCCTGTTTTTTTTTTTATTTTATTTTAGAGTGAATTTAGATTTACAGAAAAGTTGTGATGATAATACAGATAGTTCCCATATTCTCCAGAACAGGTTTACCCTGTTATTAACATCTTACATTATTATAGTACATTTGTCACAATTAATAGTCCAAGATCTATACCCTATTATTAACTAAAGTCCACATTTTATTCAGATTTATTTAGTTTATCTGTTGTTCATTTTTTGTTCCAAGATCCCATTCAGGACACCACATTCCGTTTAGTTGTCATATCTCCTTAGGCTCATCTCTACTGTGATGACAGTTTCTTAGATTTCCCTTTTTCTTGATAACCTTGACAGTTTTGAGGAGTATCCATCAGATGTTTTTGCAGAATGTCCCTTAACTGATATTTGTCTAATGTTTTCTCATGATTAGACTAGCATTATGGGTTTTAAGAGGAAGACTAAGTGGAAAAGTACCATGTTCATCACATTATATCAAGAGTACATACTATCAAGATGACTTATCACTGTTGTTAATTTTGATCATTTGGATGAGGTTCTTCACTATGACTACTCTTTCTCCCCCCTTTCCATATTGTACTTTTTGGAAAGAAATCACTATGTGTAGCTCACATTTAAGAAGGGTGGAATTATGTTCTACCTCCAGGAGAATGACCATTTAATGAAAGAGATTGTGACAACTAAATGCATATAAATATATGTAAAACTAAGTGTATATAAAAAGCTTGGAAAATATACAGTATTATTTAAATAAATATTATTAATGATAATCATCATAGTAGGCATGTCAAATACATGCTAGATGTGCTGTTAACCAACAACATCTCTGAAAGTAACTGACAACTAAATTATAAAGTTGAGGGAATAGATGAAGAGAAAGAAAATAGAATTTTAATTAAGAAAACAATGGTCTTCCCAAATAAGTGTTCTATCAGAATTTTCATTTCCACTGTTACCAAGTGTTCAGAGCTAGTTCACAGAGACATGCTCATTTATTTTTCAAATCTGCTACCTAGTTAGCACATGCTTTTTTCAAATCTGTTTGGCTTGAGCCAGATAAATCAAGTTATCTAATTTGCATTATCCTTTTACATACCAAACTTTTTATAGACTCTCCCTTTACAATCAGTCAATTTTTCAGTGTGACCTAGAGTGATAAAAAGTGCGGCCAAATTATGATGTTATTTTAGATGTGCCCATTGTATCTGAAAAACAGAATAGGAATTAAAAGCAACTCATACAACAAGAATGAGTGACTGCAGCCATCTAGAAGTGTGTGTGTGTGTGTGTGTGTGTGTGTACACACATTCAAGATATATATATATCCTGAAACTTCAGTCTTGAGTAAATATCCATAAAGAAAATTGCTTTTCAGTGTACAAGCATACTCAATGTTCATTCAACAAAAACTACAAAAAACTGTAAGAAAATAGTCACATTTGTAATTCATTTTGCCATAAAAGTACTGATAATATCTTTAAGGAAAAAAATGCAATGAATGAAAAACACAAAAATAAGAGTCAAAACTTTATGTTGTCAATACCTAGAAATGGAAGTTGGCTAAACTAGACATTTAATACATTTGTAGATATTTACATGAAATGTAGAACAAAAAGCCTGTGTTTTTAATCATTTTTTACACAGAAATATAGGTATTAAATTGCCAATAAGAAACAACAGTACATATTATTTTTCAAATGTTTTGGTTCACAGATTTCCAGCAATGAACTTAGCGCCTAGGAATTAGAAGTTTGCAATAGAGCCATGGTTGGTTTGGAATTTTGTGGCCAATGGAGAATTCCTTAAAATCCAGAATAAGGGTATTATTATATCCCTATGCAGTCCTTAAACTTGAGAGGAACCAAGAGGTAGTGTAGGCACAGATTTGGATTTGAATCCCAATTGATTCATTTATTAGCTGTGTGACTTTCAACAAGTCACTTAGCCATCCTGTACCTGTTTTGTATGTTTAGAGGTGCAAAGATGCTGTTTGTGAAGAGACCAGTACACAGTAGGCGTTCAGTGAAGATAAGTGATTATTGAAAGTTATGTTTGTTACTGACCTCTAGTAGATGATTACTGCTTCATGTATCTTCTTTTGAAATTTAAAAAATAATAATAATGTTTTGCTTCTATTTTGAGAAAATAAGTATTAAAATTTTCTAGATTTGTCAGGCTAGTACATATACCACTCCTGAAAAATAATGTTACAATTGAGTAATCAATTATATAGATTTGACTGGGCTAAAGTATTGGGTTGGCCAAGAATGGCCTTCGGTTTTTAAGTAAAAATAAAAGACACATTTTTCATTTTCACCAAGAACTTTATTGAACATTGTATTCACCCTTTTGTTCCACTACCTGCTCCATTTTTCAGGCAACTTCATAATGCCATCTTCCCAAAACTTTTTATCTTTTTGAGCAAAGAACTGTTCCAGGTGCCTTTTACAATCTCCCAGGGAATTGAAATTTTTTCCATTAAGAGAATTTTGTAAAGACCAAAATAAATGGAAATCTGCAGCTGCAATGTCTGGTGAATATGGTGGATGATTCAGAACTTCCCTACCAAGCTGTAACAGTTTTTGCCTGGTCATCAAGTAAACATGCGGTCTTGTGGTATCCTGATGGAAAATTATGTGTTTTCTGTTGACTAATTCTGGGTGCTTTTCGTTGAGTGCTGCTTTCACTTGGTCAGATCGGAAACAGTACTTGTTGGGATTAATTGTTTGGTTTTCCAGAAGGAGTTGATAACAGAGGACTCCTTTCCAATCCCATGATATACACAACATCACTTTCTTTGGATGAAGACCGGCCTTTTGTGTGGTTGGTGGTGGTTCATTTCCCTTGCCCCATGATCGCTTCCATTTCACATTATTGTATAGTATCCACTTTTCATTGCCCATCATAATTTGTTTTAAAACAGAACATTTTCATCACTTGTAAGTAGAGAATTGCATGCGGAAATATGGTCAAGAAGGTTTTTTTTTTGCTTAACTTATGTAGAACTCAAACATCAAAGCGATTCACACAAGGAAGCTGGTGCAAACGATTTTCAGTGCTTGATTTGAATATTTTGAGTATGTTGGCTGTCTCCCGCGTGGTATAACATTGATTGTTCTCAACTGGTCTACCCCACTGTGGAGCATTGTCCAGCGAGAAATCTCCAGCACGAAACTTTGCAAACCACTTTTGAAGTGTCCGATCAGTCACAGCACCTTCTCCGTACGCTGCACAAATCTTTTTTGAGTTTCAGTTGCGTTTTTACCTTTCTTGAAATAATAAAGCAAAATATGCTGAAAATGTTGCCTTTTTCCTTCCATCTTCAATGTTAAAATGGCTACACAAAAATTCACCAATTCTGATGTTTTTTTTAATACACGCTGATATGACAGCTGTTACAATACAATCTAACAAAATTGTTTTGAATAAAGTTAAAGACAACTAAGCACTATGAGAGCCATCTTACGGAAAAAACTAAATGAAACTTTTGGCCAACCTAATATTAAAGCTGGATATTCTGAGAATTTTAAGTTCATTTAATTTTTATTATGCACTTAAAATGTTTTGAATGTATAATTAAAAATTCTGGAAAACAATGTGAAATATAGTTTAAATTCCTACAGTTCTGTTAAATTTTGTTAAATGTCCACCTTTTTTTTTCTGTTAAGAAACAGGAAAATACTTGTTTCTACAATTTTATTAGTAAAAATGCTATCCAGCTTCACTGTTACCTAGATCTTGATATTAGATTTTGGAATTTTATTTACTCTTTCTTAATGTTTGACAGAGCAGTGGTTTGTTTTTACAAAGCTGAGAAAATAGTTCAAAGGGGAAATAAAGTAAAATGCATGTGTTATTCAAAAGCTGAAAGTGTAGGCAATAATGAAAATCTTTCCATTAACTGTAATGATTGAGAACTCAGATAGAGAGCTGCAGTTGACCAATAAGATACTGAGTACCATGAGCTAGAAACAGCATGTGTGGAAGAGGGGCTAGTACTAAGCACCATGGGAAAAACTGCAACTCACAGAGGATCATAAAAATTAGAGGAGTATAAAGCTACACCAAAGAATTACAGATGCTGAGGGCTACTTTAGTAGATTTCAGGGGCTTCTTAATGACAACCTTGTATGTACGTAATATGAATTTTAAGAGCGAAAATATGTTCATTATTTATCAATTGGCCTTTTGTATATTTTATATTAACTTAGTTATCATCGATAATTTGTTCATTGCTCTACAAAACGATCTGATTTAATAGTTGAGCTCCCTTTATGCTTTGCCAAGGAAAAATAAGTTGATTCTAAGGAAAAATAAGATTGTTCCTATTTGATTAAGTGGTTTCAAAATGAAATTAATAGTAGTATCAGATTTAAAAATTTTATGACTTTTTAAAGGTATGAAAAACTTGGAACATTTTATCTTTTTAATATTAGCATCTCAATAGAAAAATTATTTAGTATCTTCTATATGCTGGCATTGTATCAGGTGCTCGGAATTAAAAATTAAGAAAGACATGATACCTCTGCCCAGTCTATTAAAACAAACAGACTGTAACCTTGTGCAATATGTTCTACATAGCAGAGCTTTCTACAGAGTTTTGCAGTGTTTCTGGTTAGGGAACTAAGTATTGATATTAATAATTTCTGAAGCTGGATCATGAAAATACAATAGAAATTTGTAAGGCAAAAATGGAGCATTTGGGGCACTGAAAATGTATGTTTAGCCAAGATATTAAGATCTGAAATAATTTAGGACTGGAATAGGTGTTCTTTACAGCTAGAGCATATTTTAAATGGTGAGGAAATAGTAAAAACAGCTGATAGAAGGGAAGGTAAGTTACAAAGATGAATGTTTACTTATACAACTAGACTATTAATGTGTGCAAACAGTGCCAAAATGAAAGAAGCAAAATATTTTAGGAACATTATACCTAATTTATTTAAGCACTTTAGTGCTTGTTGGAAAGCAAACAAAATCTTAAAATCTAGCTGAGCTCACTTGCTTTGGAACATTAGAAACACACCTTGTTGGATAAAGACACAGTTCCCTCTTGTTCCCTTTTCTCATAGATTTTCCTTTTCTCTACTCGCAGAGCCTACCTCAGACTTGTAGGATTTCACAGTTACAAGCAGGAGTTCTTGTTGTTAAGACCAAGGATGATACTCTAGAGAAATGTTTATGTGGCAGGGGGAAGGACTTCTTAGGAGTCAGTTAATATGTGGCTTCTGTTCCTGAATCAGTCCAAGTTAGAAGTCCCTCGTGACATAGGATGGTGAGTGGGGAGACTATCCCAGGAGTCAGGGAGGGTAGGTGTTCTCATTAAAGGTTAGGAGATGCATCTCTTCTTAAGGCTGGAGATATGACTTGAGCATAACTGTAATATCTGAATGGTCTTCACTGCTTCTTCCTTGCATGTTTACTCTGCTCCAGTTCACCCATTTATTAGGCCTCTGCTGGACCTAAAGGCAAGTTACAAAGAACAATTCATGTTCTAGGCAGTCATTCAGCACTCCAGTGGAGTGCCTTTTTCTGATCAGTACCAGTGATGCTCATTCTTGCCTCTCTGGCTTTCAGATTTGGCTTTTTCCTTAAATTGACCTCTGTCCCCATCAGATATTATTCTTTTCTGTCTTCTCTCCCCCATCCAAAAGTTTCAAATGGCATTTTGAACTTTACCTTGACTCTTCTGTGTATCATGTGGTTTTATCTGCTTTTACAGTTTGGTGTCCACCTTTGCCTCTGGGATGAGGGTTTCTGGTTCCAGGAATCACTGGGGAACTCTGACCTTTGATTCATTCCAGCCAGCTAATTTAAAGAGTTGTGTTGGTGATAGGTTTTTTTCTTTTTTTTTTAAACAGGAGATCAAATATAAGATTTATCCAAAAATATAAAAAATTAAATTTGATGAAAATACTCTTTTAAATCCTGGATATTGTCCGTAGCAATTTTAACTGTGTTGTGATTGGAAAACACACTAAAAGTTTATTGTTAACCATGCCCAACACAGGCCCTGCAACACAATTCTTTTCCCCAACTTCTGCCTTGAGCACAGTTCCTTTTTCCAGTTCCCACCTAGGCAAGTCCTTCTGTGTATGTTGTGATGAGCATATGTGTTAGAGATTATCATCCTCAGAGTCCCACAGTGGGAATACTGGAAGCACTGGAAGCCATGGGGCTTAAGCCAGGAGGTTCTGGGAATGATGGTTCCCCAGGAAAGAGGGAAAAGGGGCACCTGTGAGAAGCTGTGCTTTTGATGAAGACCTTAGCTTTTTTCGACTCTCGCTGTCTTCTACATCTCTGAAACTTTACTTTACAGTTTCTGTCTGTTTATTCCTTCCTAATGCTTTCTGCAGATACTCCTTAATCTATACTGCCAGCTCCCTAATTCATTCTTCAACCTGAACTGTTCCACTCTTCAATGTTGAGTTTATTATATCCACAATTATATTTTGTGCACCATCTCCAGTTGTTTTCTTGTTCTATCTTTTTATGCCTGCTCAAATATTAAAAACTACTGTATAGCACAGGGAACTCTACTCAATTCTCTGTGATGACCTAAATGGGAAGGGAATCCAAAACAGGGGGGATTATATGTGTACATATAGCTGATACACTTTGCTGTACAACAGAAACTAACACAACAGTGTAAAACAACTATACCCCAATAAAAACACTTTATATATTTGATAATATTTCATATACTTCTTCAAAATATTTATCCTGCCTAGATGCATTAATTCTGATTTATATGGTGTAGATGGTTTTGTACATTGCCTTTCTTTTACAGAGATTGTACTATAGGTAGGTGGAATCTCCAGAGATTATTAGCTAATGAAACTTCAGCCTCAGTTTATGTCTTCCAATCTTTGGAAATTGTGAGCATGAATGCTGCCTTGGTGCCTCTCTCCCCCTCACTTATTCAAGTCTAATTTAGTTTCTCTGACATGGGGCCCAAGCTTCAGTTTCTTCAAAGCTGCCTTGGTGAACTAAATGTGCAGCCATATTTAAGAACCTCAGAGCCCTGATCATTGTAGTGGGAAGGAAATGCTTGGGGACAGCTGGGTACCCCTACTCTATAATGTGTTCCATGCAGACAGGAATGGCAATGAAATGATTAGTGAGTGATCTGCCCTGAGCAATGTGAGGCAAAGGAAAAACCAAGATACCCAAGCCTACCCCACATCCATGATCCAGGACTTGCCTCTTTTCTGGACTCCTCCACCTAGAGTTGCCCTAGGGATTTCCCACCTTTTCTCATCAATCTCCCTCTCCTTTGTGCATCTTCTCCTGGGCTGGCAGGAAGACATTCTCCTTAGAAACCACAGGGTGAATTCTCTAGGTTATTAGCCTTTCCCTGTGAACAAAGGCAGAGAAATCACAAGAACAACCACTACTACACAAGGGCAGACTCATAGGAATCATATATTTCCCTGATGGCTGTCACTTCTTTGTACGCCCTCTATACCTTGTCATCTGTTATAATGATGCCAATTTACATTACTTAAAAAGCTATACAATTCTTAAGATGACAAGAGTAAATATGCTTTATAGTAGAAAATACATAGTAGGAAATAGTTAAATATCTCTACTTGAAATATTCCAATATAATTTTATCAATAACTTAAAAAAATTATTTAAAATTTTAAAATTTATTTAAAAAATATTTTAAAATTTCTTACTCTATTAAACACTGACTTCTGGGTATATTTTAAACATTTTGAGAAGACAAAAATTCACAGCATAGTGAATATTATTGACTGCCCCATTCTGCTTTGCAGTTCTTGAAACTGTTCAGTAGTTGTATTCTTCATTAGTTGGTTATTATTATGATTCCCTATGGCCTTCAGCAGAACAGAGGTGACTGAGAGTAGCAGCATAAAGTAATCTGTGCCACAGGATCTTTACCTATTTTTTCACAGACTGGGCAAACATTGATTATCACATTGACTTGAAAATATTGGGCTATATTCTTTGCTTTTTGTTTTAAATTAATTTATTTACTTATTGGCTGTGTTGGGTCTTTATTACTGCGTGCAGGATTGTGGTGAGCAGGGACTACTCTTCATTGTGGTGCGTGGGCTCTAGGCGTGCGGGCTTCAGTAGCTGTGGCACGTGGGCTCAGTAGTTGTGGCTAGTGGGCTCTAGAGTGCAGGCTCAATAGTTGTGGTGCATGGGCTTAGTTGCTCCGTGGCATGTGGTATCCTCCCAGAGCAGGGATCGAACTAGTGTCCCCTGCATTGGCAGGTGGGTTCTTAACCACTGCGCCACCAGGGGAAATCACCTGGACTGTTTTCAAAGAGATTTAAATACTCAAGATAGGCCATCTTTTAAATAAGGTTTAACCAATATTATTTTTCTCATATCACTGGTTGTTCTTTTATTTGATATTTAACTTTCTATAAAATTAATTTTAGGTGACTATATTGTCACAGTGGACTTTTTCTAATTAGAGAAGTTGGATTGAATTTTGTCTCTCCTGTTAGCTCTAGAATGTTTTATTAAAACCAGTTTTATTAAAATCAGTCTATTTTTAACCATGATTGATTGATTTTCCCCCATCTAAAAAGAGGCCCCCATTAAATAAAAGTGGAAAAAGACACCATCTTCAGAGTATGCTAAACAAATCAAAATTCTATAGTTGCTTATCTCATAAAAGAATGATTCTTCCCAGTCTTATTGGCTCCTTACCCTTATTTTGGTGGAATCTGCTGAGAATCTTTTCTCCATCTCATGCAGATGAGGTCTCCTGTATTCCTCTTGTAATCTGTCCAGGGTAATCTCATAATATCTCAACTGTTTTTTCTTCCTCTGAGGCACTTCCAGTAATAAAGCATTTCTCTTTACCCTTACACAGGATCTGCCTGGGAGAGACTAGGTCACCTGTCAAAAGACTGTAACTTGATTTCTTGCCCTGCCAGAGAGTACATCCATACTACTGCCAAACTCAGAGTGTCTGATATTTTAGGAACTCCTAAGGTCATCTACTCACTCTATCCTTAGATTCTTAATAGTGAGGGAGAGCTTTTGTAGTTATTGGGTCTCTAGTGGAGCAGACCATGTATGGTAAAAACTGTGATATGGGAACATAGGTATATAAATATGTTTAACCAGAAGAATTTCCATTCAAATACTTGTGTATTGAGAGTCACACCTGTTATGCATAATTGGCAAAAGAGGAAACCTGCACATTGAAAGGAGAAAGGTCAAGTAAAACATATGGCAAAGGAAAAATAAGGATTTTGCGTTAAAGGCTCAGGGAAGAAAACCAAAATGAAATTAAATCAGTCTGGGCCTCATGCTCCACATCCAGTGTATTGGTGTGGATGCAAAGGAGCTAAGAGATATTTCACTGGAGCTGAGGACATGTGTTTGCCCTGAGGTTTATTGATAGCCCTAGGAACATAAATCCCTGGGTATCAGGAGACATCTAAGTAATATCTACTGAGACTGGAGAGGATAATAAGTAATAGCACAAGGATTTTCAAATTTTTATGACACAAAATTTTGTTCATGTCTATGAAAGTCATGAAGTGAAAAGAGATGTTATAACAAAGTAGTTATGAGCCAAGACTCTGAGCAGCGCTGCTTGTGTTCAAACTCTAAGTCTCTCTTTTACCACCTTTGTGACTTTGGGCAGGTTACTTAACTTCTCTGTGTCTTAGTTTTCTTATGTTAGAATGTATAGCATAGGGCTATGGTTAGGATCAGTTAAGTTAATGAATATAAAGTACTTACAGGAGTGCCTGGTACATTAAAAAAAAAAAAAAGATGCTCAAAGCATCTAAAAAAAATACTGTTAAAATAATTATGATATTATAATTATGTTCTAAAGGAAAGGGAAATTTGACCTGTTTTTATCATCTAGCCTTGAATTACTCATCCCCAAGTAGTTTTCAGAACCTCACTCTCAGAGTTTGATGAGGCTTCTAATTTCAGGCCCATTTCAGCTCATATTTAAGATCCTGTATTACAATATATTTTTTGTTAATTCACAATATAATAGCAATTTCTTATACTTTTCTGTTTCCCAATTTATGTTTTTCTTTTGAAGTAGATAAGGCAGATATACTCTACAGATGAGAACTGTGAAATCTGCCTAGAAGTTTGCATTTATGAACCTGTGTCTTGATAGAATATAGTGCTGGCATAGGCCAAAGAAACATTTGTGATTAGAGTTGTAATCAGCTGTTGCCCTGAGCATAGGAAACATCAACTTAATTTGAAAGATTCTTTATTAGAATTTTTCACTGGATAAATTAAAAAAGAACTATTTTTACCTTTAATAAAAAATAATTCTGGTAACTAATTTACTTCATAAAATATTAAATTACAGCTGTCTTTTGCTTTTGTACTTCCCTCTTGGTTAATACTTTGGTTCAAATGAATGGCTTTAAGAGTAAATTCTAGCAACCTAAGCTTTACATTATCTTCAACAAGCAACCCAAGGACTATTACCTAGAAAGTAGTTCATTATTCATCTCTTTTGAGCAGTTGCCCAAATGAAACAATGATGTCATACATTATATTAACATGCAGCACAAAAGGTCCATGCTTACTATACAATTCAGAGGTCAGGAAAAGCTTGGGCCTTCTTCCAACTATTAATGTGAAAAACAAAACAAAACTTACCTACATCAGCAGAAAGTAAATGTTTAATGCAACTCCATAATGAATTTGAGGATTCTTGCCCTAAATACAGCCTTTTAAGCTTCTACAATCTTATTCTGTCTTTCTCTAGATTCTACTGCTGCCTTCCTCAAATGGTATTATGATGACTAGAAATAAAATTAGAAAGACATATGTGACAGAAATTAAATGCCTTTAGTCTCAAGAATGGGCAGGGCTGCTGTCACCCATGATTACATATGGAGCCTTGGATGCTCTGAAGTGAGAACCAGGTGTTGTTCTTTGCCTAGTGCATCAACCCTCTGAGGAGTCTTCTCATCTAGCTTTCCTATAGTTTGTGTAGGTGGAAGTATGAGCAAAATCTATCTTTGCTTTCCTAAATCACACCCCAGAGAATGATTTCTAATGGCATCTAATCCAAAAACTAAGCCTCCACAAACATATGTGACCTTGAGAATATTTTTATCTTTCTATTCTAAAATTGATTGACAACTGTAACTTTCATTTTGGGGTACCATTCTTTAAGCCTGACGTTGAGGTTGGGAGGAAGATGATAGCTTATGGAAAGGACTGAGAATTCACATTCTTGAGGTGTAAGGTCCAGTAAAACATGCTTGCAAATATATTTAATTTTGGCTTAGGAGATCACAGGGCATTTGCTTTCAGTTATGTTGAAATCATATAGTTTTACCATCACTATAACCAAATAACTATCTAGTCAACCTAAGGCCATTTTTTAAAAAAAAGATACTTGGGTAATATATGTCAACAAATAACATTCTTTTCTAACTCATGTTTTTCACTGATGTAGGGATATGAGGATTCACTACTATCTGCTGGCTAACCTGAGGAAGGCTAAAGATCAAAATTTTCTAATCATAGTATTTAAATTGTGACTATCCAAGGCCTTTATTATCATGACTTGTGCTGGCCATGATAGAGCTTTTCTATATTTACATTTTCAGAGTACTGTTTTTACTTTAGAATGGACTCAACCATCATTTTCAGAGTGCATGCAGCACTCAGACTGGGAGTTCACCATGCCTGAGTGGAAGTTACGTGGACAACTCAGTACCAGTGCATTTCTGTGGTCCCGTACCCTCTACAATTTAGGAGAGCTTGGTTTTGAGTCTTCTGTTGGGGCACAGTTCTTTGTATTGCTATGTCTGCACAAGAGAAATATACTTAACTTTATTGTAAAGTATCATTTGGCTTAAAATATCTCCTCTTCCTCTCCAGTCTTTGGAAGTGTCCAAGAATGTTATTGTTGATTAGGCAAGGTAAATGTCTAACCATTTGACAATTCACCTAGAAATCTTGCCTAGAATTTTTACAACAGAATATCAGACACTAATGTTAAGAACAAAAGTAAAATGGAAACAAAGTGATAAGTACATTTTTTTCATGTTTAAATACTGCTATCTACAACTGTGCGTGCTCTATTCCCATCATCATTAAGAAAGAAAAATATATCTGTTTTATTATCTTATTTCAAGATTTAACAGGAGCTGTTTCCAAATTTTCCTTTTTAATTTTCTATCTACATCTAAAATATTACATATGTTACCTTTTGGCTTAAATAAATATTGTGTATTTTCTAATATGTCATTTTTTTTTCACCTTTATTTATGTGTAAATGACATAAAATTATAATATATTTAAAATGTACAATGTGATGATTATATATACATATACATTGTGAAAATATTCCCACAATTGAAGTAATTAGATCATCCATCACATCAGATGTTTATCTTTTTTTTTTTTTTGATGAGAACACTTAAGTTCTAGTCTTCTAGCAAATTTCAATTACACAAAACAGTATTATCAATTATAGTCACCATATTATGCATGAGACCCAAAGATCTTATTCATCTTATAACTGAAAATTTGTACTCTTTTTACCAACCTCACCCAATTTCTCTCACCCCTTGCCCTTGGCAACCAGCATGCTAACTCTGTTTCTATGTGTTTGACTTTCTATTTTTGAGATTCTCCATACAAGTGATGCCATGTAATATTTGTCTTTCTCTGTCTAGCTTAGTTCACTTAACAAATACCCTTCATCTTCATTCAGATTCTAAATAGCAGGATTTCCTTCTTTTTAAAGGCTCAGTATTATGCCATTATATATATCACATTTTCTTTATTCCTTCATTCTCATGACACAGATTGTTTCCATACCTTGGCTATTGTGAATAATACTGCAATGAGAATGAGTATGGATATCTTTCTGAGATTATTATTTCCTTTATATATACACTCAGAAGTGGGATTGCTGGATCATATTGTGGTTCTATATTTAATTTCATGAGGATTCTCCATAATATTTTCCATAGTGGCCATATTAGTTGACATTCTCACCACAGTGTACCAGGGTCCCCTTTTCTCTGAAACCTCATCAGCATTTGTTATCTCTAGTCATTTTGATAATAGATATATGAACATACTGAGGTAACAACTCATTCCCATCTCATTGGGAAATTTTATTTGCATTTCATATACCTGTTGACTATTTCTGTGTCTTCCTTGGGGGAAAAAAGGCTATTCAGGTCCTGTATTCAGTTTTAGTTGGATTATTTACTTTTTTGCTGTTGAGTTGTATGAGTTCCTTGTATATTGTGGGTATTAAACCTTTATTAGATATGTGGTTTGTAAATATTTTTTTTTCCCATTCTGTATGTTGCCTTTTCATTTTGTTGATGATTCCCTTTGCTGTGCAGAAGATTTTTAGTTTGATATAGTCCTACTTATTTATTTTGCTTTCATTGCCTTTGCTTTTGCTGCCAAATCCAAAAAATCATTGCCGAAACAATACCAAAAAGAATAAAATACCTGTGAATAAATCTACCTAAGGAGGTAAAAGACATACTCAGAAAACTATAAGACACTGATGAAACAAATTGAAGATAACATAAACAGGTGTAAAGATATCCAGTGTTCTTAGACTGGAAGAAATAATATTGTTAAAATGAACATACTATCCAAGGCAATCTACAGAGTCAGGGCAATCCCTATCAAATTACCAATGACATTTTTCACTTAAGTAGAACAAATAATTTTAAATTTGTATGGTAACACAAAAGACCCCAAATAGCCAAACGATCTTGAGAAAGAAGAACAGAGCTGGAGGAATCATGCTCCCTGACTTCAGACTATACTACAAAGATACAGTAATCAAATGAGTACGGTATTGGCACAAAAACAGACACATAGAGCAATGGAACAGAATAAAGAGCCCAGAAATAAACCCTCATGATCAATTAATGTATGACAAAAGAGGGAAGAATATACAATGAAGAAAGGGCAGTCTCTTCAATAAGTTGTGCTGGGGAAACTGGACAGCTACATGTAAAAGAATGAAATTAGAACATTCTCTAACACTACATACAAAAATAAACTCAAAATGGGTTAAAGACCTGGACTTCCCTGGTGGCTCAGTGGTTAAGAATCTGCCTGCCAATGCAGGGGACACTGGTTTGAGCCCTGATCTGAGAAGATCTCACATGTCATGGAGCAACTAATCCCATGTGCCACAACTACTGAGCCTGATCTCTAGAGCTGCAGCCACCACTACCAAGCCCACATGCTACAACTACTGAACTTGTATGCCTAGAACCCATGCTTCACAACAAGAGAAGCCACCACAATAAGAAGCTGGCACACTGCAATGAAGAGTAGCCCATTCTCTCTGCAACTACTGAAAGCCTGCGCACAGCAACAAAGATCCAATGCAGCCAATAAATAAAAGTAAGTAAATAAATAAAATTTTAAAAAATGGATTAAAGAACTAAATGTAAGACTGGATACTAAAAAACTCTTAGAGTAACACATGGACAGAATATCCTTTGACCTAAATCACAGCAATATTTTTTTGGATCTTTCTCCTACAACAAAGGAAATAAAAGCAAAAAAAAAAAAAAAAAAAAAAAAAATGGGACCCAATTAAAAAAGCTTTTGCACAAAAAAAGGAAACAGTTGACAAGAAGAAAAGACAACTTACTGAATTGGAGAAAATATTTTCTAATGATATGACCAATAAGGGGTTACTATCTAAAATATATAAACAGCTTATACAACTCAACTTCAAAAATAAATAAATAAATAAATAAATAACCCAATTAAAAAATGGGCAGAAGACCTGAATAGACATTTTTCCAAAGAGGAAATGCAGATGGCTAACAGGCACATGAAGAGATGCTCAACATCACTAATCATCAGAGAAATGAAAATCAAAATCACAATGAGATATCACCTCACATCTGGCTATCATTAAAAGAAAACAAATAACAAATGTTGCCAAGAATGTGGAGAAAAGGGAACCCTGGTACAATATTGGTGGGAATGTAAATTGTTGCAGCCACTGTGTAAAACAGTGAAGAACCTCAGGTTCCTCAAAAACCTAAATGTAGAACTACCATATGACCCAGCATTTCCACTTCTCAGTATATATCTGGAAGAAAACAGAAACAGTAACTTGAAAAGATACATGCATTTTTTACAACTTCAAGATACAGAAGCAACCTTAGTATCCATCAACAGATGAATAAAAATGTCACACACACACACACACACACACACGCAGTGGACTATACTGCTCAGTCATTAAAAAAGAATGAAAATGAAGAATGAAATTTTGCCATTTCCAGCAACATGGAGGGACTTGGAGAGCACTATGCTAAGTGAAATGTCGGATAGAGAAAGATAAATACAATATGATATCACTTATATGTGGAATCTAAAAAATTCCACACACTAGCAAATATAAAAAAATACAACACACTAATCAATATAACAAAAAAGAAACGGTCTCATAGACATAGAGAATATGTTAGTGGAAAGGGAAGAAGGGGTGGGATAATATAGGGTCAGAAGATTGAGAGGTAAAAAAATAAGTTACAATGATATATTGTACAACACAGGGAATATAACCAATATTTTATAACTACAAATGGAGTTTAACCTTTAAAAGCGGTGAATCACTATTTATATATACTATTTTTATATACTATTTTTATATCCTTATCCTTTACTAAATTTTCAAGGATTTTACCACTTTTTTTCATATATTCTCTTGGATTTTGAAAACATTCAATCATATATTATCACCCACTAGCAATGCTATTTTTACCTCTTACTTTCCACTCTTTGGCCCCTAATTATTTTTTTTTTTCTAATTACATTGGTTAATATCTTTAGTACCATGTCTAACACAGGTGCTGATAGTGGGCATCCTTATACTATTCTTAGCTTTTGTTGGAAATTCTCCAGTGTTTCCCTATAAAGCAAAATGGTGGATTATGGATCGTGATATAAAATTGGTGGCAAATGTCAAAAAAAAGTTGTGAATCACTATATTGTATACCGGTAATGTATAATACTGTACATCAACTATACTTCAATAAAACAAAACAAAACAAAGTGAAACAAAAACAATGTCAAGGGCCTTATCCTCTACGTTTTCTCTTAGGAGTTTTATGATTTCAGATCTTATATTTAAACCTTTAATTCATTTTGGGTTGATATTTGTGAATGGTGCAAGACAGGCATTCTTTTACATGTGGATGTCCAGTTTTCCCAGCACCATTTATGGAGGAGACTGTACTTTCTCCATTGTATATTCTTGGTTTCTTTATCAAAAATTAATTGACCATATACACATAGGTTTGTTTCTGGGCTTTCTATTCTATTCTATTGGTCTATATACCAGTACCATACTACTTTGATTACCATACTTTTGTAATATAGTTTGAAATCATGAGGCATCTTGCCTCAAGCTTTGTTGTTCTTTCTCAATATTGCTTTCACCATTTGGGGTCTTTTGTGGTTCCATATGAATTTTAGGGTTTTTAAAATATTTTCTGTGAACAATGAAATTGGAATTTTGATAGGTGTTGCATTGCATATGTAGATGGGTTTGGGTAATTTGGGGGTTTTAATAATATTCATTTTTTCCAATCCATGAGCAGATTATCTTTGCATTTATTTCTATCTTCTTAAATTTCCTTCATCAAAGTTTTATAGTTTTCAATGTACAGATAGTTCATCTCCATGAATAAGTTTCTAAGTACTTCAGTCTTTTTGATGCTATTGTAATTGGGATTGCTTTGTTGATTTCTATTTTGGATAGTTTGTTCTTAGTATATAGAAACATAACTGAGTATTGTAAATTGATTTTGTATCCTGCAGACTTACTGAATTCATTTATTAGTTACAACAGTATTTTATTGGAGTCTTCAGGGTTTTCTATGTATGATATTATGCCATCTGAAAATAGTGACAGTTTGGCTTCTTCCTTTCTGTTTTGGGTGTCTTTCATTTCTTTTCCTTGCCTAATTACTCTGGCTAAAACTTCCAGTACAATGTTGCATACAAGTTTTGAGAGTATGCATCCTTGTCATGTTCTTGATATTGAAAGGCTTTCAGCTTTTCACTGATAAAAATGAAGTTAAACACTGAACTTGTGGTATATGGCCTTCATTTTGTTGAGGTACATTTCTTGTACACTAAATTTGTTGAGAGTTTTTATCATAAAAGGATGTCTAATTTTGTCAAATGGCTTTTCTGCATCAATTGATATGATCATATGATTTTTACTCTAAATTTTGTCAATGTAGTTATCACATTTATTGATTTGCATATGTTGAATCATCTTTGCATTCCTGGAATAAATTCCATTTGATCATGGTGTATGATCCTTGTATCATGCTTTAGAATTTGGTTTACTAATATTTTGTTGAGGCTTTTTGTATCTGTTTTCATCAGGGGAGTTAGTCTGTAATTTTTTTTTTCTTGCAGAGTCCATTTCTGGCTTTGATATCAGAGTAAGAGTTTGAAAAGTGTTCCCTCCTTTTCTATTTTTTGGAAGAGTTTGAGAAGGAATGGGATTAATTCTTCAAATGTTTGGGGCACCATATGTGTGGTCCAAACCCTTCACTCCTAGAGAGAAGCTAGAATTTTGGGGTTCCCTCTTAACTCTATGGCGCTGTGCTGAGGTGGTGGTGGGGAGCAACTTATAGTCAGAGTGTGTCTCAGCTTTTCCTGTGAATTTCGGTGTGTGATTTTCTTATTCACCCCATGTGAAGGAGTCGGTCAGCTGGTTTCTAGTTTCTTTCAGTGAATTGCTCCAGGTATAGCTGTCTACATTCAGTGCATTTGTGAGAGGAGGGAAAGTTAGGAGCCTCCTATGTCACTATCTTGATCCTGCCTCTTAAAACCTCATTTAAACTGAAAAGTTTATAAACTTCCAGTTGTTCAAGTAAAATTGAGATTAATTCTTAAGTTCTCATATTTTGTTTCAGCAAAAGCAGGTATTCTAAAATGTCATTTTTGAGATACTTATAATATATAAATCATATCTCCCTTAGTATCTTTGCATGTCCATTTTAGCTAAAAAGAGTACTTAGTAACACGTTTTTCTCTGTACATTTAAAATCATAATATAAATTAAAATTAAGGATAAGCATGTCTGCTGTTAATTGTTGATAAACATGTTTTCTTCTGAAAATAAGTTGAATATTGTCTCTGTGGGGTGATACTCTTCAACCACATTTTGCTTACAGTTTATGTAAATTTTCTTATATATGTATGAAATACAGAGTATTTTTCCAAAGTTTTATTTTTTTTAAATATTGATGTTTTGAAGGAGATGGACGATGCTTTGCTATGCCATTGGAAATGGATTTTTTTCTGTATACCAAATGGAAACCTTACCATGGTTGGTCATTAGCCTGGCAGAGAGTCCTGCAATTCACTAGCCTTTCAGTGGTGGACTTTGATTACATTTCCATTTTCTGAAGGGCAATATAATTTTTAACATATTGCTTTAAAATCAGTTCTTTTAATGAAAAAAAAAATTACTGTTACTGAACCAAACTTGGATCTGCTCACCAGTGTGCAGTAAAGCCAATCTACAGACACCAGGTTGTGGTGAAGGAAAGTGCAGGGTTTATTGCAGGGCACCAAGCAAAGAGTCCAGGGCAACTAGTATTCCAAATACTGGAACTCCTGGATGGGTTTCATGAAAGCGTTTTTAAAGTCTAGGCTGTGGGGGTGGTCATAAGGTATGTCATCAGTTCATACACAATTCTCTGACTGGTTGATGGTGAGGTAATGGAGCAGTGTCATAGGGGTTAACATTATCGATTCTTAGGCTCCAGTAGGCCTGGGGGGCTATGTGCTCATGGTCATCAAGTAGTTAAAGTCTTCCATTTCCTGGGGGCTTTAGCATCTGTAAAATGACTCTGGAAATGTGCATCAGATACAATTATCTAGGTACTTCAGAGAGGAACTGAAGTAGAGGATATGGGAGAAGGGTATGTCCTGGGAGGGATCCTGCTCAGTTATATTACCTAGTTGGGAAATGGGAAGCAGAACTAGTTCTCTTAGGTTGTTTCATGAGCATAGAAATGTTATAAAGAAAGGTAGCTTTTCCTTAGGCATATTTCTTCTAGGTTAAAATGACTCCTGGTGAAATATTTTTCAGCATAGCACAGTACACTTCTCTAATGATAAGACTGTGTCTCCAGAGTCTTGCATCTTCTCCCCTGGTGAAATATTTTTCAGCATAGCACAGTACACTTCTCTAATGATAAGATTGTGTCTCCACAGTCTTGCATCTTCTCCCCTGGTGACTGTTGTTAAGACACATGAACAATTTCCTTGCTGGGAAAATCCTTATGTTAATAAATATTTACTTCAGGGCTTCCTAGGTGGCGCAGTGGTTAAGAATCCACCTGCCAATGCAGGGGACATGGGTTCGATCCCTGCTCCAGGAAAATCCCACATGCCGCGGAGCAACTAAGCCCGTGAGCCACAACTATTGAGCCCATATGCTGCAACTACTGAAGCCCATGTGCCTAGAGCCTGTGCTACACAACAAGAGAAGCCATGGCAATGAGGAGCCTGAACACCACAACGAAGAGTAGTCCCCACTCACCACAACTAAAGAAAGCCTGCTTGCAGCTAAAAAAGACCCAACACAGACAATAAAATAAATAAAGAAATACATTTTTAAAAATAAGTAAATAAATAAATAAATATTTACTTCAGATTTCTTAATATGCAGTAATTAATATAGCCTCATGCAAACAGGGATTTTGTGTGATTTCTTCACTTAATGAGAGTCAGTTTGGTGACTGGTCAATAGTGACTGATAAATTGAAGATCGTCATTAAGTATGTTACTTTTTTGGCTGAAAAAAATGCACAACCTAAAAGTTGAGAGTTATGTTTTATTCAGTGGACAAATCTCAGAAGTTAGGCCTGGGACGCTGTATCTCAGATAATGATGAGGAACTGTTCTGAAGAGGAAGTGGGGGGAGCCAGGATATATAGGAGTTTTTGCAACAAAACCAGATGGTTGGAACATCAAAAGATTACTATTAATAAAAGTAAACCAGATAGCTCAAGTTAAGGAATTTAGCACTTTTCTATGTATGGAAAGATACAAGAGTCTGGTCTTACTGAAATCATTCCTTTGATATGCACCTCAGCTATCTGGAGCCAGTATCTTGTGTTTTATCATCCTGAGTTTTCTCAGTATTCACCCTCAGGGTGGCTGCAGTGACTGACTGCTAGGTATACTTGGCAGTGGGCAGCCTCCTTTGTTTCCATCCTGAGTTTTTCCTCAGGGCTCACTGTCCAAGAGGCTATAAAGGGATGGCTTGATGGCTGAAACATCCTTTGCTTACAGATACAGCAAGCAATATTTTAGTTCACATATACATGAATGGATGCCTGACTGACTGACTGAATGAATGAGTATAACTGATCCGAGCTAAACATTGGCTGTGCACAATAGAGATGTGGATGATGTTTCTATGCTGAATACAGCTGTGTTTTTCCTTATCTCAACTTAAGGTGTACATCATTGTCCCTACCTATAATGTAGAACATAGAAAATTCCATAAACTGTTCCTTCATTTTTTTTTTAATTCCCTTTGGTGACATTTTTGTTCAATATTAGAAAATATCTTTAATACAATCACTAGTTAATTGAGATTTTTTGTACAGGGAATTCTCTGTTCATTAAAAAATGTATTTATTTACATCAACTTGATAACAAACTTTTTTCTTCTTATAATAAAATTAACTTTAAGTGATCCTATCATATTTCTCATAATGCAATTAAGTTGTAGAATTGATTAGTATTCTGCTAATGCGTTTTCTTTGGAGGCTTAAACAAACTCATTGACTCATTTTTCCATTCATGAACTGTGACATTTGTTGAACACCTACAATATTTGAGTCATTATACTAAGGCCGAGAAATGAAATGCCTCAGACATCTCTGTCTGCAGACATTCAAAGTCTAGTAGGGGAGGGAATGACTGCCGTGTGTTAAGTGCTCAAGCATGGGGAACATGTAGGCAAGGCATCAAAACCAAACCAGGAAATCCTAGAGTTTTCTGTAAGAGTTGGTAAGTTAGTTGGTTTTTGAAGAGACCACTCCATGCTGGCTATATGAAAAAAACATGGTTGTTCTGGAACAGTGATGGCAGGTGTACAAGAAGAACAAATAGAATCTGTGAAAGTATGGAGAAGAAAAAAAACATAGTGAACAGTTGTACATTGCTGATAGAAATGCACATGTTTACCAAGAATATATGAAACACTAAACATGTTTATTGGTGGACTATAAAGTTAGCTTCAACATATTAAACAAAGTTTCATACAGAACCCATATTTTGACAATGCAGTAAGTTAGAAATAAAAAAAATAAGGAAAAAAACATGTTTGAATATTTAAAAGTATGCTTCTAAACAACTCAGAGAGTGAAAAGAAATCATTATGGAAATGATAAAATATGAACTGAATGAAAACAGTTACTACATGTCATTCTATGTAGGTTACAGCTGAAGTAACGCTTTAAAAAATAAATGTATATCCCAAATGCTACATTAGAAAGAATAACAGTTAAAAATTCATTAGCTAAGCATTCGACTTAGGAAATAATAGTCAAATATATCCAAAGATTTTAGGAAGAAAGAAATAGTGAAGATAATTCATAAATTAATGAAGTAGGAAGAAAAGCATATGATATAATAAACATAGAATACAATGGATCCACAAAGACTTATTCATTTTTGAAAAGCTAATAAAAATAGACAGATCTCTGGTAGGATTAATAATGTTCAAAAGGAAGGCACAATTACACTGGAAGTGGAGATGTAATTTTTGTTACTACAGAGATTGAACCACTAATAAGAGAATATTATGAATAACGTCATGCCAATAAGCTCAGAAAGCTTAGATGGACTGGAACCACTTCAGTGGTCTCAAAGTCAGTCCTCTAGACTTGGTTCTTCAGTCCTCTCAGTTCATTACCCACACAGTAAAGTGATCAGTTTTCAAAGGAAATTCAATCATGCTACTCTTCTGCTTCAATATAAGCCAGAAATGATTTCTTGCTAGTCTAAGGGGAAAGTATAAAATCCTCAATGTTTCCTACAAGAGACATCATCTTGCTTCCACCTCTCCATTTTCATGTTTCTGTTCTATCCTTCCTTACTGCTCTCCTACAACATTGTTTTCCTCTCCCTCTGTTCTTAAAATGTGCTGAGCTCCTTTCTGCCTCAGGCTCTCCACCCATGCTATTCTCACCATAATGACACATTGTTTTTCACCACAGTCTCTTGAATAATTTTTACTTTTTTTCAAGTCTCAGCTAAATGTTACTTCCTCCGTGAGAGTTTCCCAGATTCTGTAATCCCAGATTAAGCTGTACTAATGTACAGCCTTTCCCATTATTCTGTGCTTTTCTTTGACAAGTTCAGTCCCATTTAGGTGTGGTTATATATTGTTTATTTTTTATTATTCACTACAATTACACACACACACACACACACACACACACACACACACACATTTTCTAATGACAGAAATCATGTCTGTTGGACTGACTGCATTAATCCCCAATACCAGCCTAGAATCTGCCCTACTGTAAATTTTCAGTGCACTTACTCGTTCATTCAAGAAAAACTTTATTGCACACTTTTTATGGACTTGGTTCTCCTAAAAGTTATGGCAACTCAGCAATGAACAAAACAGACAAAGTTGCTGCCCTGGTGAAGTTTAATTGTATCTATGTTATGGGGAGGTATGGATACTAAACAAAATAAATGAGTGAAATGCTGTCAGATGGTGATAAGTGCTATAGACAAAAGCAGAGATGTGAGAGAGAGCATGTTGTACTTTTAGAGAATATGGACAGAAGAGACTTCACTGGAAGTTTTTTTGAATGATGATTTGAAAGAGTCTCCTGTAATGCTTCCAGAATAAAAATATAATTATCCCTTCTTCTGGGCTTTTAAAATTTTATTTATAACAACTTCATTATAATTTAATGTTTTGTTTCATGTTATTTGCCCAGCTTTGACTGTGGATGCTTTAATGTAATAGTAACTCTTTTATCTTTTAATTCCCATCATGCCTATCTTTTCCAGCTAGTGCTTTTGAACAAATAAATACTTGAATGAATGAAGATGCTTAAAGGTAGATTGCAATCTATTCATTTTACATAGAACTTTAAAAAGTGGCTTTATTGGAGTCATTCTGTATAAACTCTTTTGTGTCTGCCTTCTTTCATTCAGCATACTGTTTTGAGACATTCATGTTGTGTGTATGAATTCTTCATTCTTTTCTGTTGCTGAGTAGTATTCTATCACATGGATGTAACAGAATCTATGTTTTTCTTGTTGATGGATTTAAATAGGGTTTTAACCATTTGTACATGACTTACCCCTCCACAGAAATAGTAACAGTAATAAAGTCTGCACATATTGGGGATAAGGAAACACCAAATACTGAGGTTGGAAATAGAGAAGAAAGTGTAAAACTTTTTATTCTAGATATTTTCAAATTAATAGACATTTGTGTATTATAACATAGAGGCCTGAAAATTTCCTGTAACCATTGGCATGCTTTTTTTGGTAGAATCATTGCTTGCTATCTCTATTTTAAAAATTATAATAAATACAAAACTGTTTAACTTCTGCATTGGAAACCTTCTAAAACTATAGTTAAAACCTCATAAAGACAATGTGGAAAAGAAAATTGAATATAATCACTTTGCCTTTGCATAAAAAAAATAATCCTTTTAGATTAATCTGTCCTTTTCCTATGATGACCCTTAGATAAAGGGGGTGTGAAAAAAGTAATCTACTTTTGTGTGTGTGTGTATTATGTTCATATTACTTTTTTCTGATACCAAGTCTTAACCATAAATTAAGTGATATTAAGTAAGGACATACTGCATCTTTTTTTTTTTAAGCTCTTTATTGGAATATAATTGCTTTATACTTTTGTACCAGCTTTTGAGGTACACCAAAGTGAATCAGCTGTATTTATACATATATTCCCATATCCCCTCCCTCCCATGATGCATCTCTTTTTTTTTCTTAGTTTTGGGTTTAATTGGCTTAAAATGTATCTATCTATGCAGGGATACATCTCTGTCTGTAGTTATCAACATCTATTTATCAACATCTTTTTTTAGAGTAGTGCTAGTCCAAAGAATAAGTGGGAAGAGAATGAAAACAAAAGTTCTGCACTGTACTTTCCCTTTCAGTGCACTCTTCTAGAAAATGCCCCTCTGTCAGTGTTTTTGGACTGGTTTGAGGAAGGAGAGAAATAATCTTCATGGATTTCCCTGGTAGCACAATGGTTAAGAATCCACCTGCCAATGCAGGGGACACAGATTTGAGCCCTGATCTGGGAAGATCCCACATGCCATGGAGCAACTAAGCCCGTGTGCCACAACTACTGAGCCTGCACTCTAAAGCCTGTGAACCACAACTATTGAGCCCATGTGCTACAACTACTGAAGCCTGAGCACCTAGAGCCCGTGCTCTGCAACAAGAGAAGCCACTGCACTGAGAAGCCTGCACAGGGCAAGAGTAGCTCTCACTCTCCACAACTACAGAAAGCCCATGCACAGCAACAAAGACCCAACACAGCCAATAAAAATAAATAAATAAATAAATTTACAAAAAAAGTTCACAAAGGTGTTAGAATTTTCATATAGTTATAATATTTTTTACAATAGACATATAAACTTAAAACAAATTACTCCAATTGCAAAGAGAAAATATTTTAACCTCAGGCCTTGGGGCTTGGCTGAGAGAGACAATTGACAGAGCACTGCCACTTATCTCTAAGATATCAGCTTATCATGCTTTCAAGAAGGGCCAGTTCAGGCATCTTTTGTATATCTTTAGATACAAAGAATTCAAAATGTTAAAAATAGAAGTATGGAGGAGAAATTGAAAGGGAATCTAGAAAAGAGGGAAATATGGCAATATTGCCTTGTTTGTAGGTAATTGACAGTTCTTACTAATTGACAATTGATTACTAGATTTAGTCCTCTAATAATGGAAGCTGCTTTGCCTGTAATTCTAAGTTAACTTAATTGTTTTGATATATATATTTTTTGATGTATTTCTTATCTCTCATCATTTAGATTTAAACTGTTTTATTCCTGGAATGTAGTATTGTGTGGTAATTAAGAATATAATCAGAAAAACCTGGGTTTGAAGTTCTTTCTATACTCTTATTTTTAGGATCATGATTTTATTATTTAATATCTTCCTCTTCAAGACTCAGTGGCCACATCTAAAAATGAGAAATTGTAATTTTATTAAAATCTCTGTGATTGTTGGGATATTAAGTGAGAAATATACATTAATGCCCTCTTATAATGCCCATTGCATGGTATGTGCTCAGTTAGTGAAGATTAATGCTGGCACCTATAATTATAAGTTTTGATATTCTCCACAATATATCACTCACTCTTTTGTAAACACTACCCCTGTATTGAAGTTAACAAAGTGAAAATTTAAAAAAGGGGCACCTTCTCAATGAGGATCTATTAATAACTAATATTTAGGTTATAAAGCACTATATATACATCTTATATAATCATTTAAAAATGTATAAGTATATATTATCACCCCATTTTACATAATAGCAAACTGAAAATGTACAAAGAAAACAATTTTAAGGAATTTGTTCAAGCAGTTGTAGAGGCTGGCAAGTTCAAAATCTGCAGGCCACTGAAGACCCAGGAAAGAGTCAGTGTGGTATCTAGAGTCTTAAGGCAGTCTAGATGCAGACTTTTGTCTTCCTCAGGAGAGGACTGTCTTTTTCCTCTAAGGCCTTCAATTGATTGGATGAGATCTACCTACATTATGAAGAGTAAATCTGCTTTACTTAAAGTTTATTGATTTAAATGTTAATCTCATCTAAAAAAATACCTTCACAGCTACATCTAGACTAGTGTTTGACCAAATAACTGGGTACTGTGGGTTAGCCAAATTGACACATAAAATCAACCCTCACAGCATGTTAGTGATAAATTGACCTTTAGGCCCCCAGGATACAGATTGGAGGTCACTTCTGTTCGTTTTCCATACTCCTCATTCAGTGTTGCATAATGGACACCTTTCAATAGCTGTTTTTGGCACTAGGTGAAGGAGCTGTGTGCCCATCAACAGTGTGGGCCTTATGCAGTGCTGTGAATGCAGAGTCTCCAGGCATTTAGTACAAAAAAATGGAGAGTTTGTATGTAGATCCCCTAAGTTAAATTTGCAAAATGTTGGGGATTTAAGTAAATGTTGGAGACTTAACTTAAATTCCCAACATTTTTTACCCATGCTTTAAAAACTGTGTAAAAGTAGAGAAGACTATTTTTTATTTGTATTGTTCAGTGTATAATTTCTATATTTGATTTTTGAGTGAAAAATTGTAATCTGTTTTACTCAGTGTTAATTTTTTACTTTTTTCCAACTGAATGAAAAAAAAAAGCAAAAAAAAGAAAAAACCCAAAAACAAAACCCCAAAAGTATGCAACAGTGGTGTTTTTTATAGTTAAAATAGCTTTAATTAAGGATTAATGCTATATCATCATCTGATTAGTCCTCTTCATCAAAAGGACTGTATTTGAAAAACAGTAGACACTGTAGAGGAAATTCTCAGTATCTTAGTAATCATGTAAAATGTGTTGTTTACATCTGTGGAAGCAATGTTTTTTGTTTCTCTTTAATGATCTACCTACTTTTTCTTTTCTTCCTTTCTTCTTTCCTTCTTTCTTCCCTCCCTCCCTTTCTTCACGTTTTCTTTTCTTTCTTCATTTTCTTTCTCTCCTTTCTTTTCTTTCTTTTTTTAACACTTTACTGTTTTCAGAGAACATATACTAGATATCGAGATAATGGTTTGTATTTTTATCAGTGTATCTCAAAACTTTTTTACAATGAGATGAGGTAAACATAATTAATATTTATTTTAGTAGAATACAGCAATGATAAAAATTAAAACTTGAAGCTGACTTTTTTTTAAAAAAGTGAATAAACCAATCAAAAAAGAAAAATAAAATTTTTAATCATTTTTTGAAAATTTCACTTCTATCACAGTATTTTCTCATGGCTAGAGAAACATCATAAACTTTTAAACATACTTCAAAATTATTACAGAAGTTATACATGCATGTGGTATGAAAAATACTGATGGACAGAAGATAAAAAGTAAAAGCCTTATACATGGTATGTGGGTTTTCCCTTTACAAGTGGCACTGATGATCTAGATCATTGTGTGTCTAATACAGAGTATGGTGAGGAGACAGGCAGGATGGCCTTCCTAGGATGGGCTCACCACATTCCATCTCTGAAACAATTAATCACACTATAATTAATTTCTTTTTACAAGGCTGGAGGGAATGCATGTTACTTTGAAGTTCTTCCTGCCTGCCTCAGTTTTCTTTGAGAGTGAATTGCACTACTATGCTATGTGCTGTGTTACTTATAGGAACTAATAGGGACAAAAGTAGATGAAATCATTTCCAAGACAAAAGGTTAATCATAATGATAGAGTAATATACCTGTGGTACCAAGGCATTCATTTTCAGTCTTTGAGAGCAAGCAAATTCACACACAGAGATCACGAATAACAGCTTCATCCTCTTTAGCAAATGCTTCATTCCATGTACATGCAATAGGCAAGATACAATTAAGAAAAGCTGAATTCAGTAATGTGAATTTGAATCAGTTCTGTTACTAGCTAGATGTATGTCTTAGAACAAAAATGCATGATGTCCATACTTTTGTGTCTTCATCTATAAAATAAGACTGTTGGACTAAAAGAGTTTAAGCTCTCTCTAACTCCAAAACTCTCGTCAGAATTTTTATGGAAAATCTTATGGGAGATGGTCTTGTCAGTAAAATGGTGATATCAAAATTTAGGAATATTATTAATTACTGAACACTCTGATGCTCGTATGCTCATTTAAAATTAATTTATATAAGACTTTGAGCAGTCTTTGAAATAAATTTTTCATCTTTGAAAGTGGAAATATTTGTAACCTAGACTGATTTGCCTATATCACAGGAACTATAAAGTATTAGATCAATGTATGAATTTTTATTACTACTAATACTAATTCTGCCTTAAGTACTATGTAGTGTGAGAAATCTTGAAAGAGATAGCTGGAAGTAGGTGTTAGAGCAGGTGAGATCAGTGAGTCAGTGAGGAGATCAGTGAGATCTGAAAGTGAGTCAGCAAGGAGAGAGGAGAACAGCCTCAGTCCTGGGGTCAGTTTTAATTACTTATGTTCATTTTAGGCAGGACGTTCTTCCATCATGATTATGGCCACCAGCAGCTAATGTCATCACCAATTAACTAGTTGAGGAGTGCTTACTGTATGCCAGGCACTGTTCTAAGCGCATTACATTTAATCCTCATAAAAACTAAATGCGAGACATGTTTTGGGGTTGCACCACTAACTATAAAATGGTAGATTTGGATTCCATTTCAGATTGTTTGATTGTGGAGTATGTGCTCTCAACCATTGAACGGTACTACCTCCTAATTGCTCTGTTCTCTTTCCTCTGTTTACATGCTTTTTGTATGCTTTCTACCTCCAATTTCCATGTCCATGCACAGATTTTTCACTTTATGAAACTCCTATTTTTCTAATAAAGCATCAGTTTCAAAGTAAAAATCAGTGATTTAGTTTACTGCTTGAGCATTCCTGCTAAGAAATCCAATTATTTGACTGAAGATACCTAAATAGCCCATATGCCAGTTGCCTGACTTGGATGTTATAGGTTTTGAAAATAAAACATATAAAACTTCTTTAAAAAGTCATTTGGATGTAACTCAATTTGTATTTTAACACACGTTATTACTTTTTATCAGTGATTCTTAAATTTGGGGATGATACAGAATCCTTCAAGAAGTTGAGCCTATGAAATCTCTATGCCAAAAGAAAGAAAGGAATATATATTAACATAATATTTGCATACACTTCATGGAAGTTGGGACTGCCTGAAGCCTTTCCTAGGGCCATGTGTTAAGAACACCTGATCCATGCCTGAAGCTTTATTTATCCTTAGTAATGCTGTAAGCCTATTATGTTACCTTCTGAAAGACATTTAAACAAGGAATGAGTAAATGGAATAAAAGGCAGCATATACTTTGGGGTTTTAGAAGGTAACCTAGCACCTTTCCTCCATTAATCTTTGACCTTCCTTTACTGCCCTTCTTTACAGCAGGTCTGCTTTACTGAATCACTAGAGTTAAAAGGGCCCAGCTCTAACTGTGTCTGTAAGTACAGGTCAGAGCCTAACCCTGAGTTTTCTATATTTGTCCTAATAGCTTTTGAAAGAAACAAAAGATCTGCTGCATTTAAAGAAGGGTCAGGAAGAAAAGTTAGTTAAATGGCTAAATCAGAAAGCAGTTATTAATTTAAAAACCATTGCTGGGGAGACCTATGGAACCCTGAACCATTAAAGCAGAAAGAGCTTGCAGACATAAGTCCTAAGGCCAAAACTATGGAAGTGGGTGGGTAAGAAAAGTAATTTTGTACACTTCATTTGGATTATATCATACTCTTTCTGAAATACTTTAACTTTTATTAAACTCAGGAAAACATGAATACCACATTTTAGATCTGTGGCACATCTAAAATGCTAGTTTATATTTTAGAGGAAATCAGTGCTTCAAGATGACAGACTCACATGAATAAACATATTTGGTTAATTAAATGAGTTTCTAAGTAATCCATCTGCTATTTGGTAATATGAGCACAACTTCACTTTGTTTTATTAATGATAAGTGATTTGAGGTTTCTTCCATCTCTAAAAAAATGAGCATAAATTGATTTTATTTGTTAAAGCAGACACTCAGTGAAACACTGATTTAATCATTTGTTGCTAGGTTTAAAAAAAATCTTTAATTGAATAATCCTGTTCACAAGAAGCTAGACTTAATTCCTTGAAATTGTACATAATATGTGTCAGTTTGCATGCTTGGCCATAAAATGGAATCTTTACTGTGAAATAACTAGACTTGACACCCACTTTGGGGATGTTTTAAGTAAAGCAACTGAATAATACTGGAAAGCCCAGTGCTTTTGCATCGTGCACATTAAAAATTGGTTCAATGTGAGTAAACTTTGCTGTATGAGAAGTTTCCATGGTAGGGGCAGGCTGTGTCCCAACATTTCTTTCATTGTCTGCTCATTCATCATTATTCAGTGTTTATTTCAATATTTCTTTGTGCAGAAATATGCTGGCAGCTTTGGCACTTATAGGAGAGAAAAGCCCCGTCTCTGACACTAAAGGGCTCAACTTTGGTAGTGAAAGGTGATCGTCTGCCCAGATGGAATGTACTCTTGAATAAAAGGAATCATACTTATATCATATGAAAATCAGTACTTGGTTGACCATCAAGGAATTGAACTTGATAAGGGAAATGTGGGAGGAGAAAGACATTTAAGGGTGATCAAAGGAACTACTTAAAGGCAGAGAGTTCTGATGACAATGCAGAGAAGGGCACACCATCTGGTTTGGCTGCAACATGGATTGCCAATAGAGAAGTGAAATGGTAGGCATCTAGGAAAGCAGGCTGTTCCATGAGGTGAAAGCGCTTGAATTTCTGGCTTAGAAGCTTGCAATTTATCTCCATAGGCCACTTTAAGGCCTAAGGGGTAGTGGTAGAATTAAAATATTATCTCACATTCATTGAGCATTTATTATGTACTGAGTATTCTGGCTAGGAATTTTCATATTTTATTTAATCCTATGGAGAATTTAAAAGTAGATGTATTATTTTTCCCTATTTAACAGATGAATAATCTGTCTTGGAGACATTAAGTGAGTTGCCTAAAGTCACTTATAATAAATGTCAGAACCAGGGTTCAAACGTGAATCCCCTTGACTCCAGAGTCTAACTCCCTTGTTTACTATACCATGATCTGACTTAGATCTTAGGAAGATAATTCTAGAAACACTCTATAGCTTAGGTCATTGAGAGAAGACACTAGGGACTGTGAAAAAAGCAATGAGACATGAAATCAAAGTACTACCACTAGGAATGCATGGAATGGGCCTTAGCATTAGTGCAAAGATCAAAGCAGGGAACTTGGCCCAGATGTTACTGTTTCCAGAAGAAAGACCTTCCTTTTTAACTAGAGTACGCTTAGATGATACCTTTCATCTGTGTGATCCACAATATTTACATGTTATATATTATTGGCCTGTATTAATCACTGCTTTTTCTCAAGTTGTTTTGCATATGTAAATACTTCTTTTCTCTCCATAGATTCTAAATTCACTGAAAGCAAGAATTGCCTTTCTTGCTATCAAGTCTATTCCACATAGCCTTAACTGGATGCTAAATATAGTTGTTGCTCAAAAAGAAATTGTCCACTTATATTGAAAGTCTGTTTGCTGTTTATATTGGCAGTATTTGATTAATTTCACTGTGTGAGATAGGTATTGCTGACTTTCATTGGCTCTGTTGCCAGGGAAAGTATTCTTGCACAGTAATTATGTATTTAACTGTTAGTTTATAAACTAGCCCTCATACACATAGTACAGAGAGAGACCAAGGAAAGAGGCAAGCCACCCCAGATTGGTAGGTAGCAGGTTTAATAAGTAAGGGACCTTAATTATGAGACTTGCCATTGATGGCTTCAAGACAGTAGATCTCATCTCCAGACAGTATATCTTCATCATCAGAATCTTAAAAGTTTGTGTAAAGGCCTTAACTGGATTCAGTCACACATGCAGTCTGGATAATCTCAACACCACATGTCTATCTCAAGGCTGTGTCCTTGGGACAGCTTCTGGGAATACGGAAGACACATTCCAAGGACAGAGAAGGATGTGAGGAGGCTCCAGCTGCCCAGGTCCAGCTCACAGTTTCAAATGGTGATCTCTCGATGACCTCCCCCCACATTAACATTAGATGTGAAGGGGACTTGAGTTCTTCCTCTTAAGATATCTGAAAATATATAGAAAACATCAGAATATGCTGTGACTGTGTTTATCTGTAAAGTCTCAAATCACAAAACCATATGAGGATCAGTAACTCTGTAATCCTGTTTTTTAAGTGGCCCTGTGGCATTTCTGTTGAAAAAATTATGAGAAATGAACTGATATATAGTAACAAGAACTCACAAAAATGTAGTCCATTCAATATGTAGTAAACGTAACAATAGTTCTGTGGAATTTGGAAAGTATTTGGCCAGTTTTACATACTAAGAAGTGTCTTTTTTTCTGGGTACCTGATTCATTGGCAGGCTGCTTCAGTTTTCTCATCTGTAAAATGGTTTTCTGTGTAGCATACGGTTAAGTCAATGCAATTAAAGAAATATAGCATAATTTCTTATAAAAAGCTCTTTGAAATCTGAGATGAAAGCTATTTCAGAAGTTCAAATTGGCATTAAATATCCATCAAGGCTTAAATTGACAATGGGGGCCACTTCTTTACTTGCCCATGTGTGAAATTTGATCCTCATAGATCCTCATAGATCAAAGTCTGGAGAAGTAAATGAATGATAACCTCTGGGTTTTCTCCCAACTCCAATCCTTTTATGGTTTGATATCTGTGCAGCAAAATAAACCTAGAATTTTTAAATATCTTGACTCAGGAAGTATCCTTAGCACTGTTTCATGTTAGAAATCTTGAAAGTTTTAATATATTTTAGATAAGATGATGAGTCAGAATATGACATTTTCAAAGTTATAATCTAAAACTGTGTATATGTGTTTATCATATTAAAATATTTTGGAGAAAAAGTTTTTTTAAATGGCCACATCCTAATACAGAACTTGTTTCAACTGTAATGTATTTGAAAATGAAGTTAGAATCATTTTGGTGAAACTGATATTTTTAAATAGAGGAGCAAGGGAACCGGTCAGTTATTTTCACAGGTGTTATTAAAGCTGTGTAAGAATTGGGAACCTTTAACACTTACAAGCTGGTTACCTGTGTGACTTCTCAGTGGTCTTCTACGGCTCTCATGAACTTTACTTGGAGAAAAGAGCTACATGGTTTAAATGTGACATGTGTAATGATTGTTTTACTTTCTGCTACAACTAGACTTTCATTTCTAGACTTGGTAGAATGTGTGCTCTTTAAGTACTTTCCTGTGGTAACAGTTTCTGCCTAAGGATTTTAGGTAAAGAGAAGCTGGATGATTTTATATTCTGCTTTATCAAATGAACTGCAGCACACACTGGAAATCTCATATTGACTAGATAATTAACAATTTTATGCCCATTTTGGGTTAAGTAATGGCTCACTTTTGAGCTGGATACACCCTTGCTATTTCAATGAATCATTATAGAATCTATCCATTCTAACTGGTCTGTTGATTCCACTTTCTTGTCTCAAATATATTGTGGATACAAAGAAGGATCAAAAAGGAAATTTTATAACTGTTTTCAAGATGGTATCATATATATATTTCAGGTAAAATATCTAGATAATATTTATTTTGGGCCTTCTTTATGTTGAGCACTGACATATATATCATCTTTCAATTCAGCAGTGTTTGGAAGATTGAAGTTTTAATCCCCATTTTAACAATCACTATACTGAGACCCGGGAAGTTTATATGACTTTCTATATCTGTACAGGTAGTAAAGACCAGAAATCTTTTACTAGATGACCTGGAGTGACTTGATTTCTGAGTGCTAGGATTTTGTAATTTATGTAATTTATGCAACTTCATGTGAATCCCAGAGTAATCATGCATAATTTACATGCGGGTGGCAAATTTGAGAATAAGAAACACTATGTAACTTTTTTATCCAGTATTTATAAAATGGCATAGTAATCTTATAAATCATGATCACATTTCTTAGAAGACATTATTGTTGCTTTTTATTATTGATATTATTATTGAAAAACACAAACTTAAAGTAGCTCATATATAGTCTGATTTTCTAATCTTCACCCCATAAACTGGCTCATTATGTATCGAGAATCAATATAGTAAAGGGAAAATTTAATTATTAAGTATTTCCCTAGGCTTTCATTTCTGTCTCTCACTGAAACATAATTTGATCTAGTGACTATCTAGTGGTAAGTATTTACATTCAGTGTGAAATAGCAATCTAAGTTCTCTGGACCTCAGTTTTTGATGCCTAAACAATGAAACATCACATGTTCAAATTGCCATTTTTCCTTCCCATTAAAGGTTGTGTGTGCAGCCTGCTCCAGACCTATATTTTGAGACAGTAGTCCTTGACTATATTTTATTTAACCTCAGTTACTTAAAATAGTTTCCCTTGACTGTTCCTAGGGTAATATGGTTCTAGGGCAGTGGTTCTACAACCGTAGTCCTCAGACCAGCAGCATCAACATTGCGTGGGATCCTGTTAGAAATGCAAATTCCTGGCTCCACACCAAACTTCCTAAATCAGATCTTGGGGGTAGAGCCCAGCAATCTGTGTTTTCAAAAATCCCTCTGGATAATTCTAAGGCACTCTAAATTTTGAGAACACTTGTCCTAGGGATATGCCAAAACAATGAATATTACAAATAGGTAATTCTGTGGTGTGTGACACTTAGTTTCTGTGTAAATTGTCAGACTGTTGATTACGTTTTGTTTCTGAAAATAGGTTTTCCCTGCTATGGAAAGTAGAGCATTCCTCTGAAATCTTTTGTAAGCTGAAATAGTATAAAGCAAAAAAGCAGTTACTGTAGGATACATCTTGCTAACAATGCACAAAATAAATGGATGTAAAACACAGATGCTCACAAGACAGTTCAAAGCTATGCCTGCTTGATGCTGAGATGCTGAGTGTAGTTCCAGGGAAGGAGCTTGGTGGTGCAACTCTTGCTGCTCTGGTGCATGCTGTCTCTATAAATCCATTCAAAACAAATGTTGAACACTTTGTTTTTCACTCTTTTTCATAAAGGCAAAGATTCTGTTTGGATTTCTTTTGTTTAGTGAAAACAGATACTAATGTAGGTCTTTTGTAAAAGCGAAGTAGCATAAAGTGAACTTTAGAAAAGTGGGGAATACCTGTATTTATTTGCTTCTATTGAGAAAGAGATGTGTATTTTGCCAGGATAATTTTATACAAGGATGAAAAAACAGAACTACTCTGTCAAAAAAGGGAGCTATAAGACAAAAAATTAAAATATATTGAATATTCTAACCAACTCTTAAATGTATCATTTCTGCCACCCATGCCCCATGTTCCTGTATTCTTTTTTGTTTTAATTTTGTTTTTGTTTGTTTTTTTCTCCCAGTTTTATTGATATATAATTCACAAACAGCTTTGTATAAGTTTAAGGTGTAGAGCATAATGCTTTGACTTACATGTATCATGAAATGATTACCACGGTAAGTTTAGTGAAGATATATTATCTCATATACATACGACAATAAAAAATAGAAAAAAATATTTTTTCCTTTGTGATGAGAACTCAGGATTTACTCTCTTAAAAGTTTTTGTATATAATGAAGAACAGTGCAAATTATATTTACCATGTTGTACATTATATCACTAGTGCTTATTTATCTTATAACTGGAACTTTGTACCATTTGACTACCTTCATCCAACCCCATCCCATCCATCCCTCAACTCTGGTAACCGCAAATCTAACCTTTTTCTGTGAGTCTGTTTGTTTGTTTTTGAAATATAACTGACATACAGTATGTTAATTCCTGGTACATACAACAAAGTGATTTGATATTTCTATTTGTTTCAAAATGATCACTATAAGTCTAGCTGTCATCTGTCACCATACAAAGATATTGCATAGTTAATAACTATATTCCCAATGCTGTACATTTCATACCTGTGACTCAAATATTTCATAACTGGAAGTGTATACCTCTTAATTGCCCTCACCTATTTCTCTCGGCCCTCTACCACCCTCCCCTTTGGCTACTACCTGTATGTTCTCTGTAACTACAACTCTGCTTCTGGTTAGTTGTGTTTGTTCATTTTTAATTTTTAGATTCCACATATAAGTGAAATCATACAGTGTTTGTCTTTCTCTGTCAGACTTATTTTACTTAGCATAATACCTCTAGATACATCTGTTTTCACAAATGGCAAGATTTTATTCTTTTTTATGGCTGAGTAATATTACATTACATATATGTGTACACACACACACACACACACACACACACACCCATACTTCTTTATGTATTCGTCTATTGATGAACTTAGGTTGCTTCCATATCTTGCCTATTGAAAATAATGCTGCAATGAATATAGAGGTACAGAAATCTTTTCAACTTAAAGTTTTTTGTTTTTTGTCTGATAAATACCCAGGAGTGAAATTGCTGAATCATATTATAGTTCTATTTTTAATTTTTTGAGGAATCTCCATACTGTTTCTCACAGTGGCTACACAAATTAACATTTCCCCCAATAGTGCAAGAGGGTTCGTTTTCCTCCACATCCTTACCAACTCTTGTTATTTCTTGTCTTTTTTATAATCCCTATGATTAGGGATGTTGAGCATCTTTTCTAATACCTGTTGGCTATCTGTATGTCTTCTTCAGAAAAATGTCCATTCAGTTCCTCTGCCCATTTTTTAATTGGGTTATTTGCTTTTTGGTATTGAGCTGTATGAGTTCTTTGTGTATTTTACATATTAAAACTTTGTCAGATATATCCTTTGCAAATATATTATCCTATTTAGTAGGAGAACTTTTCATTTTGTATGAGGGTGAGTCAAAAATTATCCGCACCCTGTCTATAAAATTTATCTTAATTAACTTTTAGAAAAGACAAATACATCATTTTTTGACATAATCTCCTTGCTTTTCAATACACTTTGTCCATCTATCAACAAACTTTCGCATTCCTTCATTAAAAATGTTTTAGGCTGAGCTGCGAGCCTGACAAGACATCTCCCCTGTGGTCATATATGTTCTAGGGGTATCATCTCTGTGAGCTGTCTGGGTCCTTCTGTTGTGGCATGGTGACTACTATGGGTGGTCTGGTAGGCGTGACTGGCCCCCATTCTGGTTGTTTCCAGGTGCTGCCTTGTGCAGAAGGTACTGGGAACTGGTGTTTGGGGCTGGGTCATAAGGTGGGTGGCTGTGGAGCCCCAGAAAGTCTTGGGCTAGTACTGCCCACTGGTGGGTACAGCTCAGTCCTGGGGTTGCTAGCTGTGGGGTTGGTAACCATGGAACTAGTGTAGCCTTCTGGTGTGTGGGTTCCTGGTACAGCTAGCTGCAGGGACCAGGGTGACCTGGAGCTAGTGACATCCCACTGATAAATGAGGCTGGATTCCAGACTGGCTGGCTGAGGCACTCAGGTTTTCCTGTAACTGGTGTTGGTTTGCTGTGAGGCAGGGCCAGAGCCCAGGGAGTCCTGGGGTGGTGCCAGCCTGCTGGTGGGTGGACTAGGTCTTGACATGGCTACTTGTGGGGCTACAGAGGTCTAGGGGTTGGTGTTAGCCCACTGGTGGATGGTGCCATGTCTCAGGGGACCCCAGGGCTGGTCCCCTTCCCATAAGTAGGTGAAGTGGTGTTCTGGGTCTAGTGCTGGCCCACTGATGGGTGGTGCCAAGTACTATGATCTCTGGTGAGTGGGAACCACATCTCCAGCTTGCTGGAGGATCAGGGGGTGCTAGAGTAGTGAGCTTGCTGGTGAAAGGGGCTGTGCCTCTGCCTAGTTAGCTGCTTAGCCTGGGAAGTCCCAGGACTGATGCAGCCTGGCTGGTGGGTAGAGTCAAATCCTGGCACTAATAAGCTAGAGGGAGGATGCCAAAATGGATCTTATCAGCACCACTATCCCTGTGATGGAATAAGCTCCCAGAAATGGCTGCTATCAGCATCTTCTGTCCCTAAAATGATCCCCAGTTGCTTTCTGCCTCTCCAGGAGGCTTTCTAAGATCAACAAATGGGTCTGACCCAGGCCTCTTTCAAATTACTGTTTCTGCCCTTAGTCCCAGATGTGTTAGATTTTGAGTGTTCTTGTTAAGAGTAGAGGCTCTTTCTTCCCCACACCCCCCTGGCACTCCAACAGTAAGCACCACTGGCCTTCAAAGCCAAACATTCTGAGGGCTTGTTTTCCCATTGCAGGATCTTTGGTCTCAGAAACCCAGTATGGGGCTTGGACCTGTCACTCCTTGGGGAGAACTTCTGCAATTGTAATTATTCTTATGTTTGTGGGTAGCTTATCTGGGGGGTGTAGTTCTTTACTGTATTGTATTTCTACCCATCTCGTTTTGATTCCCTCTTTATATCTTTAGTTGTAGATCTTTCCTACTAGTCTTCAGGTCATTCTCATTGGTAGTTGCTCTGTAAATAGTTGTAATTTTGGTATGTCCACGGGAGGAGGTGAAGTCAGTGTCTTACTATTCTGCCATCTTCTCCTTCCTTTGTTCCTGTATTTTTTAAATACTGAATTATTTATTCTCAAACTCATATAGGCTTGAAAACACATCTGCCAGACTTGCTTTCATCTCCCTTGTTAGCCACATTAATTGGTCTATAAATTCAGCAATTCTATTTCCACAATTTACTCAAGTGCATTCTCTTTCTTCCCACAGTCATCAGGTCATTAGGTAATGGCTCTGTCCCCTTAACTGATCAGGTGCCTCTAGTATTTTTTAATCTAATATAATTTGTACAGATTAAAGCCACTAAAATACTACTCTGATCCTGTAGTTCATCTGTAAATAAAAAACAAACTAAATGTAACAAACTCTTGCTTACCTCATAAAAGTCAAATGTCTTATTCTGACTAAGATTTCTCTATAATCTAGTTAAAACCAGTCTTTTCTTTTCTGCCTTCCCTCTCCCTACCTCCTATGTTTTCTAGTCAAATTGAGATTTGAGAACATACTCTATTTTTTTAGTTTCCTGTCTTGACATTGTTTCCTCATGCTTTAATTTACTCTAGAATATGTGTTCTCATAGAATGTGGTCATCTAATAGAACCCTTAAACTCATTCACATTTGTTCAGCTTTACTGAGATGCAATTGACAAAAATATTACATATGTATAATATATACAACATGATGATTTGATATGTTGAACATTGAAAAGTGATTACCACATTCAAGGCAATTAACATCTCCATTAGCTCACATAGTTACCTTTTTTTTTTTTTTTTTTTTGTGGGAGGACACTAAGATCTACTCTTTCAGAAAATTTAAAATATATAATACAATACTGTTAACTATAGTCACCATGCTGTATATTAGATTCCTGGAATTTATTTATCTTATAACTGAAAGTTTGTATCCTTTGACCAATTTTTCCCCCTTTTTAAAAAATATATATTCTGGAAAACTCAGAATATATATAAAATGTACAGAACACAAGTAGCAATACAATCTCATGTCATTTCATTCTTACCACTTTTATGTGGATGATTCTATTATTTATCCTATTCTTTTATATACCCCCATTGTAACATTATTGTGTATTTGTTTTTGTAAACAATTTTTTAGAACATTTTTAGGTTCACAGCAAAATCAATGGGAGGAAACAGAGATTTCCCATATAACCCCCACCCCTACACACGCATAGTCTTCTTATTATCAACATCCCCCACTAGAGTGGCACATTAGTTGCATTTGATGAACCTACATTGGTACATCATAATCACCCAAAGTCCATAGCTTACATTATGGTTCACTCTTGGTGTTATACATGCTATGGGTTTAGACAAAAATATAAAGACCTGCATCCCTCATTACAGTATCAAATAGATTACTTATACTACCATAAAAATCCTCTGTGCTCCATTTGTGCATCTCTCCTCATCCTGGAAACCACAGTTCTTTTTACTGTCTCCATAGATTTATCTTTTCTAGGAAATCATATAGTCAGAATCATATAGAATTTAGCCTCTTCAGATTGCTTCTCTTATTTAGTAATATGCATTTAAGTTTCCTCTATGTCTTTTCATGGATTGCTAGCTCATTTCTTTTTAGTGTTAATAATATTGCATTGTCTGGATGTACTGCAATTTATCCATTCACTTACTGAAGGACATTTTGGTAATTATGAAGAAAGCTGTTGTAAATACATATCTGTGGTTTTTTGTGTGAGCATAAGTTTTTGGCTCCTTTGGGCAAATACCAAAGAGCATGATTGCTGGAACATATGGTAAGAGTCTGTTTAGTTGTAAAAGAAACCACAATAAAATTAAAAAAAAAAAAAAAAGAAACCACAAAAATGTCTTCCAAAGTGGCTTTACCAGTTTGCATTCTTACCAGTAATGAATGAGAGTTCTTCTTACTCCACATCCTTACCAGCATTTGATGCTGTCAGTGTTCTGGATTGTAACAATTCTAATAGGTATGTAATATCTCCTTGTTGTTTTAATTTGCATTTTCCTGAACACATGATGTGAAGCATCTTTTCATATGCTTATTTGCCATCTATATGTCTTCTTCAGTGAAGTGTTTATTGAGGTCTTTGGCCCATATTTTCACTGGGATTTTTTTTATTATTATTATTTGAGTTCTTTGTATATTTTGGATAATGGCACTTTATCAGATGTGTTCTTTACAAATATTTTCTCCCAGTCTGTGGCTTGTCTTCTCATTTTCTTGAAGTATTCAGTTTTGTATAGTGCTTACCATAAAATTTTTTAGGCTATTAAAATTTTGCTTTTAAAAATAATTTTATTAACCCCACAATAGTCTAGACGGATTGTTCCATAGTTAATTTAATACTTAACTTCTGATTTAACATGCAGGCTATTTCAGGCCATATTCATGGGGATAGGGATAGCTTCTATAAATATTGGCCTAAAAAACATCTTTGTACATCTCCAATTTACCCATAATTTTAGTATTAAGATTGATTCTCAGAAATGAAGTTATTCCACTCAATGTTTTAAATATGTAAATAAAAATCACTTATAATGTGCCACTTAGGAGGGACTACATATCATATTTTAGTAAATATTCTTACAGTCCTTTCTTTGGCAATCATTGTATGTAATTGGTACCATAAATATTTTACTTGATTTTTTAATATTTAACATAAGCATTTTATCATGTCATTAGAATTTATAAAAAATCATTTTAATGGCTGTGTAATATTTCATTTAAAGGATATCAGTATTTAATCATTGTAATCACTATGCTCATTTTGATATGTCTATTAAAATAATTTGTCAGGAAAAAATTGTACACATTTCTAATCTCATTGTCTTATAATAATTTCCTAAAAGTGCATTACAGGGTATGGTCATAAATTAAATCTGTTGAAACATCTTGCCAAAATTGTTTCCAGAATTTCTGAGTTTGCCAACTTATACTATTGGTATTAGCAGGGTATGATATTGCTTGATTCAGTACTCCCTTTTTATCATTGAAGATGTTAATGTTTTAATCATTGCTGAGTTTATAAGGGAAAACAACATTTTGTTTTAATTTGTGCTTCCTTGATTAGTCATGTTTGAATGTTTTCAAGTTCATTAGTCATTTGTATTCTAGGAACTTTCTGTAGATAGTCATTAACAATTTCTTAATTGTGGTTGTATGGTTTCCCATTTGATGTTAAATGATACTAAAACTTTGTCAATTTAAATCATTTTATAAAATAATGTGACAATTCTTTTTAAGTTCTTACATATTTTAGGGAATTTTCTCTTCAAAATAAATTTAAACAGATTGTTTATTGTACTTCAGAAGTAAAGGGTCTGCTTATGAAGCAATTGTTGACCGTGGAGCAGAAATCATACTCTATTCTATAGATATTGCAGAGTCTTTTGATTCCTTTGAGTAAGAGTGGAAAACACAACCAGATTTATATATTGGGAAAAACAAACATAGAGCCTGGGAAAAGTATACTAGAGTTGGGGCAAGACTGGAAAAGGAGGAAGCCACTGAGGAAGCTGATTTCTAATGAGGGTAATATTTCTATCACCTGACCTTAAGAATAAGTCTTTAGTCTTATCCCACTAAGACTGATACATCTTTGTCAAATTTTCCTAACAGGGTTATTTTGGCTTTATAAAATTTCTTTATATTTGTAGTTTTCTATGCCTTTTTTAGGCTTTGGAGTTATAAATTTAATGATACAAAAATATAATTATTTCTGTGGTAATTTTGCATCCCTTTTAATCATGGAAATTCCCTCCCTGATGAGTTATTAAATAAGTATTTCTTTACAAAAATAAAATTTTCTGTTTTAAAATCTCTTATAATTAATTATTTTATGTGTGTTTTGTATGAATTTAAATTATTTTCTTTTTCCTGAGAGTTAACCAATTATCTGAAAGCAGAGGTACTTAATTGTCTTTGTGAGATGAATTGTGATCTGACTGAATACACCTAAATAGCATTTATTTTAATTCTCTTGTCCATCTACTTTACAGTACATTTTCCTTAAGAGTATACTTGACTGATTTGTTTATTCTTTCTAGATTACTTTTGTGTATTTATAGGTAGGAGGAAGAGGGAACAGAGCAGAGCAAACTGGATATTGAATCTCTAGTTATTGTTTACTGTTAAGTATTTTTGTATACTTATTTCTATGAAAAAAAAAACTAGTAGGCCCTTTGAGCATCTCTTGCTTTAATATGTTTCAGGAAACAAATTTGTCTTGAATGTTTTTTACAGGGACTGGGTTTTTTAAAGTATCTATTTGTGAGTCACCATGAATACAGTTGAAAGGCAAATATCTAAATAAGAAAATATTTTTAATTTTCATAAAAAAGCTTTCAAACTTCAATATAAAAATTATATAAGAAAATGGGGGACATCAATCAAAAAATGGACAGTATGACTCTGTAAGTCACACACACACTCAGAGACCACTCTTGTTAATAATGTAATAAATATAAATAGAAAGAATAAGATATATTTTTTCCTATGAAATTGACAAAAACAATTATAATTCAGAGTATTATTAAGAGAGTGGAGAAATGGGTGGTCTCAAACATGGGTTATGGGAGAAGTGAAAAACAGTGCAATTTTTCTAGAGGGCAATATGACAATATCAAACTTTAAAATGTTTACTCATTTGATTCTACTTTGGCAGTTCTAGGAATTTTCACAGGAGAAAAATCAGAATCACACAAAAAGTTTTTAAAAAGCTTGTTATAATAATGACTAATTTCAAAAAACTTAAATTTCCAGCAGTAAGGAAGCAGAGATGGCTTAATTGATGGTAAATTAATATATAATAATCCTGTGCAACCACTACATGTCATGTGATATAGAAACATATTCATGAGATAGATTGGAAGGGTGAAAACAAGTCTATATTCAGCATGAACCCAATGCATAATTATGTGTGCACACTTGCATGTGCTTATGTTTGGGGGTGGGGTGGGGTGTGTGTTTGTGTATTTGGGTGTGAGTGCATATGGTAGAGTATGAGGTTTAGTATGTATTTAAGTGATATGTTTGTGGGTTTGGGCAGTTGCGGGAATTTGGAGATGTGTTTGGGGTATGTGTATGGATTTGTGGATCTGTATCATTGTTTATGCGTGTGTGCATGTGTGAACAAATACTGAAGCATGAAAAAATTCAAAGCCAAAACACTGAAGTGACCATCATAGCTATAGTTGAATAGGCAGGATTAATTTCATTAATTATATTTTTTTCTCCAATGAATGTGTTTTCATGTGTGAATTCATGTACTCCATTATATTTAGAGAAAGATTATTACAGTTAATTAAAACAAAAATATTTTTGGTAACTATAATGAAGTATCTCAGGATTATAAATAACCCGATTCAAATAAATATGGTAATAAATTCTACTTAACTTGTATAAAACAAGCTGGATAAATTTTAAGAGCAAAAAAATGGAAAAGCAACAATTGGTGTACATTTTTTACTGTGCCATGGAAACATTTCATGTGAAGTGTGAAGTTTTAATTTGAACTAGATAATTTGAGTGTGAGCTATTCCGTTTTCTCCTAGTGGATATTTATCCATTTCAAACACGTAAAATATCTTATGGATGTTTCACATTAAAGCTATTTAAATTGAAATTATATGGTTTCAGAATGTATTTTTGTATTCAAAGAGATCTTTTATGCTTCAATGTAAAATGAAAATTAGTATTTGAAATATTTAAACAGATGGTTCTTGTTCAAAAATGATTTGAAGTGTTAGGATTTATTTAACACCTCACTCGGGAAACATAGCAGAAAAGATTAGAGGTTAATTTTATCCTTTAGGCCAGAGGCTCTCAAATTGTGTTCAGAGATGTTAATGGGTATTCTGGAAAAAATACATAGATCAAAGGTTGTGTGGGCAAATAAAGTTCGGGATTGCTGTCTAATCTTCTTTTGTTGATTTTCAGTTCAAATTAGCTTTCTGAGATCCATCAGAAAAAAAGATACTAATCTTTGTTTAATTCAGCATTTACCACATAAATTTGACTATGGAATTATTTTTTTTTTCATGGGATGCCCATTAACGTGTCATGAAAGTAGAATTCTATAATTTGAGAAATTATGTACTAAATTCTTCAGTTCAAGCATAGTAACAGATTTATTTTCAGGTTAAAATAGCTGTTTCCAACAGTCTTACATGGCTAATTCATTCACATTACCCTCAAAACAAGAACAAAAGGCCAAGGCAGTAAATAGTAGTTTGAGGTAAAGTCATAAAAAATTATTTCAAAGAACTTGATATATAAATTTCATGGTTGATAATTTTTATAAACTGCCTAAAGAATAATGATTTCACAGGTAATAAACATATGCATATTAGGGAAAGGTAATTATTGATAGAGAAAAATTAACCCCCCAAAATCTGTTTATGGAATATGTAGCTATTTTTGCTATATTTTGAGTCCCTCGTAGTGATTATGTATACTTGCATCAGACATATGGTTCATATTAGATAGTGTCTAGAATCCGGTAATATGTTCTTAAAAATCAGTTAAAGGTAAAAATGGACCTCAATTTGTTCATAGCCTAATGTGAATGCACAGAATGAGAACAGACCAATTTCCTTCTTAGTAAAATCTACCATTAGATACATAGGACCAATACTAGCATTTTAAAATTTTTAAACTGTTTTAAACATTCAGATAATAATAGTACTTTCCTCACAATCCTGCAGAAGCCTAATTCATGTTTTTATCCTGTCAATGCACTACTACTCAGATTAATGTCTCTAATGACTTTCACTTTCACAGTCAATGCATCTTGGACCTCATGTCCTCTGTCCTGTCCCTAGTGCTTATCTCCACTTCTTTCTGACTATTAAAATCTGTGATTTCTAGGTTCCTATAAATGCTTTCTGCCTGGTAAACATTTTTTGATTGTCTCAGACTTAATTAATTTATTTCTTATGCAGGTTACTATTAATAATTTTTAAAAGGTCTCACCTCCACTCAATTGTAAACTCTTTAAAAGGAAGTTCCATGTCATCTACACATGGGTCTCCTTTACAGTACCTAGTATTGTATGGAAGGGACAGATCTAGAAAGATCTGTTGAGGTGAGAATGAGTTACCTGCTTACATTCTATCCTACTCTATCCTAGTAATAACATGCTATTTTAATATGAATAGATTTATCAACTGTTTTATCATGATAAGACAAAAATCATGAAGAAAGAGCATGATTTTCTTCTTTAATCAAAAAATAAATAAATGAAAAATATGGATATTTTGTAATACAACAAGCCCAAAATTTCCTAAAGCCTTGATGGAAAAGAACACATAATCTGATTTGTATTTGTTTAAAATAATTGTCTGTTTACAGGCCTTTAACTTCATATAAAACTCAATGACACATTGGATTGGAGTGTAAAACATAAGTAAAACTACTCTTTTCTTCACTTACTTTCTGGATTTTGTTAATCCGTGTTAGAACTTTTTTGTTTAATCCCCTGATAATTTAATATGCTTTATTACCTTCAATTCATTTTGATTTTTTAAAGATTATTTCAACTCATCCTATCTACTGATTATATTTGATTGTAGTTTGGCAGTAATATATATATTTTTATTTTTCAATGGACTTTATTTTTTGCTTCCTAATTCTTTTTTTTGGCATATGAATTCTCTTTTCTTAGAGGATATTAATTACAAGGATTTCGTTTTGTTTTGTTTGACGTTTTTTGTGTGTCTGCTTTCTCTGTAATTCTTTTTTTAATGTTATGTTATTTGCTTTTTGTCAATTTTCAGTTTGGAGGTTTTCTTTAATTATCTAGCAGTCTTCAGCTATCTGTACCTGTGCAAGACATGGGCACTAAAAAGCTTGTTGAATATCAAGGCCAGGTTTACCATTTGGGGGTCTCACTGTATATAGTGGTGTAGTGATCTGGCCTTTAGGCTTTCATCATTTATAGAATTTTCTTTTAGCGTTCGATTTCTGTTCCTGCCTGAGGAAAATAAACCTGCCTGCCAGCCTGGGCCCCCAGTGAGGAAGCCAGAGAGTCTCACCATTTCGTGTGCAGTGTGTCACTCAACCAATCCTCTGCCCAGTAGCCATTCTAGTGCCTGGTCTTTGTGCTTCACCCCCAGCTTATACCATGCTTCCCATCCCTCAGTTCTGTGGCTTTTTGGTTAAATTTTCCCAAAAACTAATCCTTATCCAGTTGCAGGATAGTCATCTGGGTGCACAGATGATCCAGACTGGATTCTTGAGAATCTGACTGATCCTTATACAACTTTTAGGCAATCCTTTGTGGGGTTACTTGTTTTCTTATTTAGTAGAGTTTTAGGAGGGGGCAATATGAATGTATATGACTCAACCTGCCAGAAATTTTAAATATGTCCTTTGTACATATGTAAAATTTAGTATTTTAAGTTACTGTACATAGTTTTGATATGATATAGCACTAAAAGCAAATTCATTCATAGCATCTACTTCATATTGACCTCACCAAAGTGATTTTCTTCCTTTTGTGATATCACTTTTTTTTGTTGATTCTCACAGTGCAGATATTAATTTCTGTAAGAAACAAAAGATCTTGCAACTCCTAACAAATAAGTATACCTAGGTAATGATTATCAATGGCTGATTCTGGCTGAAAAAATACTATATACACACAATATGAATGTGAACAGTTCTCTACCAACTTATAAGATATGCATGAATTGCTTTGGGACCCTGATAAATGACACCATGAAGATGCAATCAGTGGAATCTAGGCATATAGTTTGAAGGAATCTCTATAAAACAATCTGATTTCTTTGGCAAATAATTGGAAGAAAATAAAAAGATAAACTTGTGGAACTTATAAACTATAATAACCTAAAAAATCACAATATATAGAACCTATCTAGTGTCTGGTAAAAGCAAACTAAAGAAGTAAATTACAAAACAGTTGGGGAAATATGGAGACTGACTGGATATTTGAAGATATTCTTAAATTATGGTGAATGTTTCAGGTGGATAATGGTAATGTAATTCTTAAAAGTAGGTACTGAAGTAAATTATTAGTGAAATGATATCACACCTTGTGATGTCTTGGATTTGTCTTACAATAGTCTGGGGGAGGAGTGGGTAGGGGTAGAGATAATACAAGATCTGAAATACATTGATAATTGTTGAAGATAGTGTGTGTAGATTAGATTCATTTACCATTCTTTCTACTTCTGTCTGGCTTGAAGTGAAGAAAAAAAAAAAAGAAGTAAAGACTGTTTTGGCTCCTTTAAAAAAAAAAAAAAATGCGTGTTTCTGCTTCTGAAAAATTCAACCCAGAATTCAAAGCTCTTCTAATTCAAAACAAGAAAATAGCATTAAGGATGCTAGCCTACAATTCATAATGCAAAGTTCTGCATTTGAAGCTACTATTCTGCACTGAGATATGCATACTGATCCAGTTATTGAAATAAATAACCCTGGAATATTATAAAGTTTTGTTTTATTTCTATTTTAGTCCAGTGAACATTGCCATTGTATAAAATATTCTATTAAATAGCTATTTGTACTATAGCCTAGTATGTCTCTGTGTTCTTCAGTGTATCAGAGGACTGGCTCTACAAATTATTAAAATGAATGAGACTCTGATCCCAAAAGGCTACTTTAACAAAAATTCTTATGGGTGAATAAAGTCATACTCTTTCCTTTTTATTATGTGTCATTACTTTGATGCTCATCACTCTCCAGTGGTCCATGATCTTATGTAGAGGAAAAGCCAAAATCCTTAAAACCACCTGCATGGTCTAACATTTCTTGGTTCTCTGGAACTTTTTTTGACCTTATCTCCTATTGTGTTGCCTTTTCTTACTCTATTCCAGCTCTAAAGACATACTCTTGCCTGTGTCATTGACAACTGCTATTGCCTCTGCCTGGATCTGCATACCTCCTTCCTTCACCTTCCTCCAGTCTTTACTCAAAATGTCATTTTCTTACTGAGGTTGTGCTTGCCTATCCTGCCACTAATTGGGCACTGCCCTCCCCTATGCTTTCTGACTTTTTTTTTCCCCCCTCTGGCTCTTATCTGTATATAATATCCTATATATTTACCTTTTGTCATCATGATTACTGTTTGTTTGTTATTTTTATTACCTCATCAGAATGAGAACCACATGAGGGCCAAGATTTTTCTCCCTGTTTTGGTCTGCTCTAATGCCAGAGTGACTTGCCATAGTTGATGGTCCATAAATGCTTAGAATTTTGATTTAATGAATGATCTAGCAACTATGGGCTACATACTATATAACAGATAATTTTTAAGAGTTTCTAAAATGTAGCAATCATAAACTATTATTGGTCCTTTTCTGCAGTTTACTTAGCATGTCAATTCAATTTCATATTATGAAGTTTGACTGATGTGCAATGCTCCTCCTGAGCATGTATGAAGGCACAAGGATATTCTATCAATTTTCTGGATGGATACTTGACATAGGCTACCATTAATGTTTTCTAGATATGGTAAGCATTCTCAATTGATGGCATTCTTGCTTTGGATTTAAATTGTCCCAGTTTAGCTTATTGAGATTTCCTTACTTCCTATTCATCATAGACTGGTGCATATTTGCATCAACAGTGTCTTTTGTCCATATTTACCCAATAGTAAACTGACAGATTAAAATGTACTGTGTCTTAAATATTAATATTCATGCCACTATTCCTAAAGGAGATGTGTATATAACACCCCCCTCATTTTTTCCTTAGAGATGATTTTGTTACTAAAATTAGCCAGGTAATGGAAGTAGAAGATCATACGATTTTTTTGCCTGATAGTTTGGACCATAAAAAAAGTGAACAAACAAAACAATAAAAATAGATGGTATTGCCAATCTTCTGTCTTCTCTCAATGCTTTGTCATGCATATTTGAAAATGAAGGTCAGGGAAGGGGTTGGGGGATGGGGATGGAGAGACCGGTTCACATAGACACATGCATTCCCTGTGAAGGAGATAGCTTCAAGTTTCTAACTGGCTCAGCCAGCTTATTTTTCTGAATTTTCCCATAAACAATTATGTAATTTGCAAAAAAAAGTTATTTTTCTACTTTTTTCTTACTCATATTTTCATATTTTTTTTACTTTTTACTTTATATGAATTAACTGAAAGTGATGAAAGCAGGGATTCTTTTTTTATGATTTTAAATATAATGCCTCTAGATCAAGTTCTGTGTGGTACCAGGGTAGGAAGTAAGATTGATGCAGGTGGAGATAGGAGATTGGTTACATAGAGAGGGATTGATCATATAACTGAATATGTTAAGGGTGATGGAATCTAGTTTTTATATTGGCCAAAATGGTGTTACAAATGCAGAAAGAGAAATAATTGTTTGAAACCCTGTGATGGATTAATATTGCTGAGAACTGTGTTAAGAAATAGTTTTAAATACATATGTAGATAGATTTAGACAGATATAGATTTAAGTCTATGTGAGTATGTGAGAGAGCAACATAGTAAGAAATATTAGTATAACTATATGTGTGTATGTGACTATGTATGTACACACAAACATGTATGTGCACACATACATATATTCCCTGGTTTTATTCATTGAGAGAACTAAGATCAGAGACAACCCAATAACAATCTTTTCCTCAGATATTACCTTCTAAATATCATTCACTACTAAAAACAACTGCTTTCTCTTTAGAGAAATTACTGATTCCAGGGCAGAGGCTGGCAAAGTATAAGAAGACCACTAAACATCTTACTTTTCTAGAGAGCAAGCAAGGACTTACAGAATTGTGGGAACATGTCAAAAGGACACAAGTAATAGCTTGAAGTCCCTCCTACTAGTCTAGCACTAAAGTAAGTAATAATAGTAACAGATTAAAATCCATTGCATAAAATAGTAAATCATGAGTCCATACTGATATAAATTCATATGTAAATAATTTGAAATTTCATGAGGAACTGGATGTTTATGTAGTTTCCGGACATCCCATGAATTTATAGTGCAGGAGCCTGGCAGACATGACCTAATCAAGTGATCCAAGTAAACATCATCATTAATGGGACAAATTTAAACAATGTACTACCACCTGATGGTGCACACAGCATCATTTTGAGATATTCCTGCTGAAGGAACATAGCCAAATCTAGTTATGAGACAATATTAGCCAAGCCATAGTTAATGGACATTCTCCAAAATAACTGACTGTAAATCTCCCAAAATGGCAAGATCATGAAAGTGAAAAAAGGAGTGAGGAGATATTCCAGACTGAGGAGACAAAGGTGACAACAACCGGCAACCCATGCTTTTGAAGTGGATCCTTTTTCTATTAAAAACATTATTGAAAAGAACTGCAAATAGAACTACCATATAACCCAGCAATTTCAATCCTAGGTATATATCCAAAAAAACAAAAACACTAATTTGAAAAGATACATGCACCCCAATGTTTATAGAAGCACTATTTACAATAACCAAGATATGGAAGCAACACAACCAACATAATCCATCAACAGGAGAATGGATAAAGATGTGATTCATATATATGCCATAAAAAATGAATGAAATTTTTCCATTTGCTACATTGTGGATGGACCTAGAGGGTATTATGTTTTGTAAAACAATTCAGACGAAGAAAGGCAAATACTGTAGGATATCTCTTGTATGTGGAATCTAAAAGAATAATACAAACAAGTGTAAATAGCAAAACAGAAACAGACTCAGAGATATAGAAAAGAAGCTAGTGGTTACCAATGGCGAGAGGGAGAAGGGGAGGGGCACATTAGAGGCATGGGATTAAGATATACAGACTACTATGTATAAAATAAATAAGCAACAAGGATATATTGCATAGAACAGGGAATTTTAGCCATTATTTTGTGATAACTTTTAATTAAGCATAAACTATAAAAATGCTGAATCACTATGCTATACACCTGAAACTAATATAATATTGTAAATCATGTATACATCAATAAAAGCAAAAACAAAAACATTATTGAGACAATTGGATAACTTTGAATGGGGTCTGATGATTAAATGATGATAATACATTGATGTTAATTTCCTGATATTAATGGTTATATTTAGCTATGTAGGAAAAATTTCATATTTATAATAAATACAGTATTCAGGGTAATGTTTTGTTATGTCACTGGCAACTAATTCTCAATGTTTCAGAAAAATCGAAAGTTCTGTATTGTCCCTGAAATATTTTACAAGTTTATGATTATTTCAAAATTTTAAAAAACTGTGGATTTTAAAATCATAGTCTATAATGGATCAATAATTTTGTAAAATGAAGTAAAAATATGACATAATGTCAAAGTGCTATAATAGTGTTTAAAAGCTTACTCTTATTCTTTGTACTTTACCTTGTCATAGATCAGTCAGAAAGAGTCATGACTTCAGATTTGTACCAGTGTGTGAACCACACTTTGAAGAGTATTACTCTAGATTACATATGGCCTATTGTGGTAAAATACGTACCCCTTATTCTAGAAAAATGATTCTAGGAAATGGTTTGAGGTTGCACAAATGTTTGTGATATAACAAATACTTATGAACATGCATGAATATTATGTAATTTTTAAAGGCCGTCAAGATGGAATATATATTCTGTTCTATTCAATATATTCTATATTGCTTCTTTTTTCTACTCATGGAATAAACTCAACTTGGTATATGCATTAGTCATACATGTCAGTCAGGATCCTGGCAGGAAAAAAGTGGCACACTATCCCAAAAGAATTACATTAGGGGACCATATTCTGAGATTTAGGGAGGATTAGGGGAACCTACAGGAGATAGTGAGGGAACCTGAGATTAGCAACAGCAGGCAGTTGTTACTGTCTTTAGAATCAGGAGGACAAATGGATGTGATTCAATTTTTAGAGCCTGGTGAAATCTGCAGTCATGGAAGAATCACTGTCCAACAGATGTGAGACCATAAAGATATGCAGTGAGGGTAGTAGAAGGGGCAAGGATATCTTAACTTCCCCTTTCACGGGTCCTCTGTTCTCCACTGTTAGAGTTTCCTTATGCATGATCCAACTGGAAATCAAATGGTAAGGGAGCCTCAGTGGTGCAGCCCATGGAGGTTAGCCTCCCAGGGTACAGGTGAGAGGGAGATAGAAAACCGATTGTAGAGAGGCAAATGAAAAATAAACCATATAGCATTTTTTAGAAATGTATTTAGATTCAGTTGCTATTATTTACTTTAAAGTTTCCTATCTGTTCAGTCATGAAATTGTCTCTAATTTATTATCTCTGTGATTCTTTTTAGATTTAAGGATTAGAATGGTAGTTCACTCATTGAATGAGTCCATATGAATTCTGCCCACCTATTCTATGCTCTCCAGTTCAAGTGACTGAAGATTATCACACTAGCAGTAGATAGGGAGTTGAATCAAGAGTAGAATCAGGGAGACTTTATAAGGTCATTACCATTTTTCGGTTTTAAAAGTTTGTGATCTCAATCTAAGGCTAAGGATGATGAGGTGAAAATAGGTCTGAGATGTATTCACTGTTAGATGTGTAGACTGGCTGATTGGTTGAAAGAGATAAGAAAAAAGAATGTGTTGAGGTAACTTCCAGATTTGGAGTTTGGTTGACTGGATGGTATCATTTACCTCCATAAATAACTTAAGGCTGGACAATGTTTTTCCTGTATTGGGAGCCACATGAGGAGTGATGAAAGGTTCAGTTTTAAACATGATGACTGATGTGCTGTGGAAACATCTAAATGCAGATGTTTGTGAGAAAATACGAAATATATTTCTGGAGCTCTGGTGGGAGAGCTCAACTGAAGTTACAGATGGAGGAGTCATCAGCATTTAGGTATTGGTTTAAGATATTATTGTTGCTGTTGTTGTTAGCAACCTTCATATGTTGAAAAACCACAATATGTCAGGTGCTTGGTAGAATCAGAGAAGTTTAGTAACTTGTTTCCTTAGGAGAGGATGAATTCTTTAAGTGTAGAGAAATTCAAAAGTCAGATTTTGATGGGTGTTGTGGAGGAGTGGGAAGAAAGAAGCATCAGCAAATAGAAAGAGAAAGAACAATCAAATTTCTTTTCCAATTTGATATATATTGTTGATGTTAACTATTCTAAGTGATTACTTCTTTTTTTTCTAAATGGCTTTTCTTTGGTCTGTAATTATGAAGCTAAGTACATAGCCTAAGGGTCATATAGTCACAAAGCTCATGAGAAAAATAACACCTGAGATTAGGAACAGGAAAAAAAAAATAAGATCCTTCTAAAGAAATCTTGTGACCATTGTATTGATCTTATAATTGAATATTTTTCTGTCTTTGCTCTGAATTTTAGGAAATTCGGATAAGTCAGGGGTATGGCACCTATACAAGACATTAGAGTACACATAATCTATATTAATTTTGCCACTGGCATTATCTTAATGTCTTCTCTTTTACCCCTAAATGTTGATTTTTTTCTATTTTAGTCCTATTCAATATATTTCTGTGAGCAACATTAAATATCAAATGAGGTAGAATATTTTTTAAATGAATACAAATGTAATCACGTAATTCTGCTTCACAGAGCAGTTTTCCTCACCCTCAAACTGTTTGGGTTTGCAGAGCTGACCCATTTCAAAGTTTAATTTGCAATATTTACCAAGTCAAAATAACATTTTAAATTAATCACAAACAAGTAACATATAAGAGTCAGCGTGGAAGATCTTATAACATTTACTGGATTAGTGCTCTAATGATATTGCTACGGAATTACAGAACTCACTATGTTTAATCAGTACAAGTACAACCCCTGATATTCATTTAAAATATATTGTATATTGTTTTAAGCAACCTTCAAAAATTATGTGGGATATCATATATTATACACTAAAAGAATTGCTTTTAACCAGAGTTTGTCTCTGAATTTTCATATATTTACTAGGTCTTTTTAAATTATAATTACAGAAAAGTTAAATACTACAGAAATGAAGTCTTCTGTTTCAACTCTTTACCCACAAATTCCACTCATAAGAAGTAAACATGCTGAATGACTTTTTAGAAACATGTACAAATTTAATATGCACATGCAAGCATAACATATAGGTATATATATACAGGTATTCTTACTCATAGTTTGCATTCATCTCTTCCTATCTGTTCATATGGGTCCATTTAATTCTTCTTTATACATATATAATATTCTGTTATAATCATTTGTCCATTCATTCAATATTTATTCAGTACCTAATCCATGCCAGGGGACTTTTCTATCTGCAGTTTAATAGGATATTCACAGTCCCTGCCCTGATGGAGCCTAAGAGTCCAGAAGATGAGAGACAAGTAAATATATCTAAAGTAAATATCTATTTTGGAATTTACTTTAGAGGAATCAAATAGGTTATGCAAATATAAAGTAATAGGAGAGATGTATTTATTTAGGATGTTTTGGAAAGTCTTCTCTCTGAGGAGGTACCATTTGAACTGAGACCTGGAATACTGAACAGAAGCAACCAGATACCAAGAGAAGGTCAAAGTCTCTTTTCCACACTGTTACATAGTATTCCATTGACATATTATACCACAATTTATTTATCCATTGCATTCTCTAGTTAGAAGTTTTCTCTTTTTTTTTCTATTAGAAAAATACTATCGTAAACATTTAGGCACAAGTCTCCTGGTATACATACACAAGAATTTCTCTAAGGGATACACCCAGAAATAAATTTGCAGGGTCATAGGTATTTATATGTACTTTAATATATTCCAAATTATTTTACAGAATATTGTGTATATTTACATTCCCAGTAGCAGTATGGAGGAAGGCCTATTGTTCCACAACTTTGTAATACTATTTTTTTCTTAAGTTTTATTACTCTCAAGTTAAGTTTTATTACTCTCAAGGGATATGACCTGAAATAATTCCCTCACAATTTCAGTGACACCTCTGATTCTTCCTACTTCCTGGTATCTCCACTACCTCTTTTGTTGGTGTCTTTCCTTTGGTGCCCCTTAAGTGTTGGTATTTCATTCTTCTCTTTTGTGCTCTCTCTCTCTGTGTGTCCTAGTTCTAATTTCTCTCTCTCTCTGCCACTATTGACCTCAAAATGCACAGCCCTTATAATTGTGTTATTCTTGTTATATCAGTGTTCACATTCCCAGGAAGTATAAGATGACAAAGGTGTAGCTTACCTGCCACTTTACCACAGAGAAGTCAGTTAAGGGTGAAGGAATGCAGACACATTTGATGTGTATAAGTAACACTTGACTCATTAGGAGAACTAATCATGGATTTGTAAAATGAAGGAAAGGTAGCAATTTGTATAGATAAAATAAATGCAATTAGGGACAGATTCTCAGAAGGAGAGATGAAAAACTACCATTGACACCTGTTGCAGATTTTGATCTAGTGTCTTAAAAGTATTGTAAACATAAATTACAAGACATGCGAGGAGGCGAGAGGAACCCAGCAAGCAGAAAACAGAATTTATAGTAGAGAGTGGATACAGCTCAAAGGACACATACTTAAGAGGAGGAGATCCCAGAAGGGCTCATAAGATGTTCATCAGTAATGGCATGTGGTAGCAAAGGAATGGTTTTATTTGTTTTGTGGTTTCTTCTTAGTGGGTATAGACATCACAGATATTATTGTCAAGAAATATATCTGTTACTTACAGTTGTCATGTATTCTTCATATATTTTGGAAATATGTTATTGTATACTTATGATATATGTGTTGTATATATCTACTATAGTAGATAAAAATACACGTTATATATATGTTATGTGTGTGTTTTTTATCTACTGTTGTTGAACTACAATATTTTGTGCTATGCCCTGTGCTAAGCACTTTTACAGAGATTTTTTTTTTTTATTTAACCCTCACCACAATCCTATGAGTTAGTAATAGTATTATTTCCATTTCACAAGTGTATAAACTAAGGCCATTTACTTTGCTTAAGATCATAACTTGTAGGTGTCTGTTCCAGGCTTGAACTTGTGTCCTCCAGACTCAAAGGCTATATCCATACCTATAAGATAGTGTTACCTATCAATGATGACTTAAGTTCCCAATGAGCTGGATGCACACTAAATGCTATGAGATGCTGCAGAGGGAGATAAGGAAAGATAAAGACTTCAAGGAAGATAGGGGCTTGATCAGCCTAGGAAATTTGGTATATGCAGGAAAATAGTGGTATGAGGGCTAGTGTGAACATAGGCAGAGCCTTGAAACTCGTTCTATGGCCCATAAATAGACCAGTTTGGATAATATCCAGGGAGTGTATGGATTTTTGAACAGAGTTGAGTTTGCGAAGTAGATATGTATGAACTTTTAAAGTTTATTAAATGCAAGGATAACAAATTTTAAACCAGTACAGAAAGTAAATGATGGTAATCATAGTGTCTTTAACAGGAAAGTTAAAAAAAGAAAATGATATTTTAGGACAATTAATCTTTCAGTACTAAGTAGGATAGATCAAAATGGAAAGACATGGAGCCGAGAAATGAATTAGGCAATTAGGAAAGCGTCACATTATTCAAGTACAAATAGAGAAAGCCTGGCCTAGGGAGGTGACCTTGAAGATGGAAAGGGAACAGAGGAGCCTTTTTACTAAAATTTAAAATGTTTTTAAAGTTGTGTTTAAATTCTGTTACCATTACCCTGTGAGGGTTTGGAGCCCTAGCCACATACCCCCATAGGGTCCATACACGATTCTATCAGAATATCTGCTTGTTTCTCTGATGACTCAACTATGAAACTCCTTTATGGCAAACGTTTTGATGCTTTGCTATTTCTTTGTATCCTAGTGCCCAGAATTCTGTCCAAAAAAAAAAACCTAAGCAAAGACTATGCACCAAGCGTAAATAGGATAGTAGTAGTAATAATCATCATCATAATAATAATACCTGTAACATACTTTACAGCTTGCACAATTGTGTCTACCTCTGAAAGATATCATGAATTCAACTACTTATGCATCTCTCCAGCTACTGCCAGAATTGCATTTACTAACTGCTCTACTTGCACTCATATTCCCTTCAATTTATTGCCTGTACAGCAGCCAATATGATATTTTTCTACTACAAACTTGTTTGTATCACTTAAAGGCTTAAAACCCTTTTTTGCTTTTCAAATTAAAACCCTGCAAGTTGTTTCATAATCATATCATGTAACTTTTTTCTAGATTCATTCCCTCAGCCAGAGTAGCTTTCTTTCAATTTCTTGAAAACTCAGAGCTCTTTCATGATGCTCCCATTATCTATTGCAATGAAACAATCTGCCCCAAAACTTAGTGGGTTAAGACAACATTAATTTTGCTCACACATCTGTAATTTGGGCAAGGCTCATCAAGGAGATCTTGTCTTTGAGAGTACTTCTTGTAGGCTAGGAGCTGGAATCATCTGCAAGCATGTTATTCACTTGTTTGGCAATTGATGGTAACTAATTGGGTGAGACTTTAGATGATGCTGTCAGTAGGAACACTGATGTATGGCTTTTACATGTGGCCTGTGCTTCCTCACAATATGGAGGCTGGATTCCTAGGGTGAGACTCTCAAAAGAGAGAACCAGGCAAAAGCTGTATCCCCTTGTCTAACATAGCCCCAAAGTTGGGCAGCATCACTTCCACCATATTCTGTTAATTGAAAGTAAGTACAAGGACTAGCCCATAACCAAGTGGAGGGGAAATTAGACTCCTTTTGGTGGGACAAATGTCAAAAAAATTTTTACACCTTTTAAAACCACTGCCCATTCCTCTGGGCATTTGTACCTGCCTATCTGTCTCCTTAATATGAGCTTCTCTTTCTTTTCTTTTCTAACTTTTATATTCCAAGTTTCAGTTGAAATATCAGTTTACTACATATAGCTTCTTATCCTCTACATCTAAATTTGGTCCTTTAGTTGGACTTTCATAACACTCCATGTTCTTTTAAACCACTTGTTACAATCTGAAATGACATATTTACTTAATGTTTGTCTTGCCAGCCATCAGTCTGTAAGTTCCGTAAGACCAAGGATGACTCATGTATTATTATTCACTGATATGACCACAAAGCCTAGTCAAGAACCTGTACATTATAGTTTTTCTGTAAATACTTGTTGAATTAACACACAATGGAAGAGGTTTGCTTGTTTTTAAGACCTTTATTCTTTAGAGGATCCTGGAATAGGGCTCTTAGCCTTGAGAAACTTTAACGTATTAACCCTAAAGTATATGTATTTTTAAAACACAGATAACATTATTTTGAAAAAAAAAGTTCTTAATGTCACAAAGCGTTCAACATTTTAATTATCTTAATTATAATAAATGTTAAACTCTTTCAACCTTCAATGCTATGCTATTCCCCTAAAAAACAAACAAACAAAAAAAACAAAACCAAGTTTTACATTTCCAAGAACTACATATCCTCAAGGGCAAAGGATGTCTCAAGATTTTGAAGTGCAACATTGTCCCTGGAGAGAGAAAGCTGTTTTGTGAGAGCACCCAGTACTGAAAGTGGAATACATGTGTTTTTGTTGTTTTTAAAAATTATTTCGCTGTTCACTCTATCTTCCGGAGTTATATCAGGAGACTCTATCCTAATTAAGTCACCTCCCCTACATCAAATTATCTTATGTTTAGTGCTTCTACAATTACAATATACGAATGGATTGGCAATATCAAATCTCTTTTCTTACCATTTGGCAGAGAGCAGAAAGAAACCGGAGGTACCTCTCCTTTGCCTTGAGGACTGTGCTGTTTTGAAGGAAAACTTCAAAATTTTAGAGAAATTAATTTTACTTTCAAACTTTTACTTTTAGAAAATCATAATAATTTCTAGCCTTCTGAGAGTTGCTCACACTTTCTCTTTGGTAACTGGTAGCATATGGGTTCTGTTGGGCAGATAGGTAATTCTTATTATGTGCTTATCATTTGCTTTTGTTTGTGTGTTTTTTTGTTTTTTTTTTTTTACAGTGAAATGGCCCATTTTCCCACTGATGGGATTCAGTTGTGTGAAACAAGAGAGCTGATTTCTGACCTAGAATGGCCTGTGTATATCATCTTTAATCTTATATAAAAAAGGCTAGGTTTGCCAAAGGCTGTCCCTTCTTGGCTTTTGGACAGTTGTTAAGATCAAGAGCCATTTTAGATTCTGAGATTTGTATTCCTGATATCACCTACCTGCTCTGAGGTAGCCCTGAGCAGGTTGATTAACCCTTCTGGATCTATTTGCTCACCTGCGACGTAACGCTAATAATACCAACCTCAGAAGCTTGTAATATTGCATGACCTAATATAGTAGAGCAATTAGCACAGTGTCTGAACTAATAAATGTTAGCATTTGATGTGTTGATTATATTGAATATCAGTGTTTTCCTAACAGCAGTTTTCAAATAGTAAAAACAAGTCCCCATTTATGTTTATTTCTAGGTGTGGGGAAGAGGTGTGGGGAAGGAGGTAGAATCTGAAGAGGCAAAAACTAAGTTCTTTTCCGACAATAACCCAATAGTCACTCATATCTTACCTTGTTCTGTTTCCTAGAGCTTATCTAGATGTGCCTGGAAGTTCCTAATTTTGCTGTGAATGTGATAAACTGAGATTTTGTATTCATGTTTGTCGCTCAGTGTGAGTTTAAGGACTCTGATTTGGGGGCTATTTGTGTGGGGGTGGGATGGGGGGATGAATAATTGGGTAGTTAAACCAGTGAGCAGAAAACAGCAAACAGCAAAACAACATTTGTAAGGTTTCAACTGTGATATCAATTGGGCATTAATATATGGGTTCCTCAGTTACCTATCCTCATAATTCTATTACACAAGCTCAAAAAATACCAGAAACTGTTTTAGGTTTGTGCCTATCCTGTTAAATGAGGACACAAAGATAAAGAACAGCAATGTAAAAAACAAAGCTCAGACATGTAGTGATTATGATAAATGCAGCGAGAGACAGACAGTATGCCATGTGGTATTGGCAGAAGCGGTAAAGTGGAGTTAGGGAAGATTTCTAGAAAGAGTCTATTTGGAACTAAATTTTTTTTAAGACGTAACTCTCCTTTATAAGAATAATTTTTCAATTGTTTCTTTAAAAAAAACCCAATATAGTGTTAACTAGAAGTATCACACATTGAATTTTTAGGTTTTTTGTTTGTTTGTTTTTAGATCTTTATTGGAATATAATTGCTTTACACTATTGTGCCAGTTTTTGCTGCACAACAAAGTGAATCAGCTGTATTTTTACATATATCCCCACATCCCCTCCCTCCCGCCACTCCCTCACACCCTCCCTATCCCAGCCCTCTAAGTCATCACCCACCATCCAGTTGATCTCCCTGTGTTATGCAGCAGCTTCCCACTAGCTATTTTACATTCGGTAGTTTATACGTCAATGCTACTCTCTCACTTCATCCCAGCTTCACCATCACCCCCCACCCCATGTCCTCCAGTCCGTTCTCTACATCTGCAACTTTATTCTTCCCCTGACACTGGGTTCATCAGTACCATTTTTTTAGATTCCATATATATGAGTTAGCATACAATATTTGTCTTTCTCTTTCTGGCTTACTTCACTCTGTATGACAGACTCTGGGTCCATCCACCTCACTACAAATAACTCAATTGCATTCCTTTTTATAACTAAATAATATTCCATTGTATATATGTGCCACATCTTCTTTATCCATTCATCTGTTGTTGGGCATTTAGGTTGCTTCCGTGTCCTGGCTATTGTAAATAGTGCTGCAATGAATATTGTGGTACATGTTTCTTTTTGGATTATGGTTTTCTCAGGCTATATGCCCAGTAGTGGGATTGCTGGGTCATATGGTAGTTCTATTTTTAGTTTTTTAAGGAACCTCCATACTGTTTTCCATAGCAGCTGTACCAATTTACATTCCCACCAGCAGTATAGAAGGGGTCCCTATTCTCCATAACCTATTCAGCATTTATTGTTTCTAGATTTTTGGATAATGGCCATTCTGACCGACGTGAGGTGATACCTTACAGTGGCTTTGATTTGCATTTCTCTGATGATTAGTGATGTTGAGCATCTTCTCCTGTGTTTGTTAGTCATCTGTATGTCTTCTTTGGAGAAATGTTTATTTAGGTCTTCTGCCCATTTGTGGATTGGGTTATTTGCTTTTTTGGTATTAAGCTGCATGAGCTGCTGGTTTATTTTGGAGATTAATCCTTTGTCAGTTGCTTCATTGGCAAATATTTCCTCCCACTCTCAGAGCTGTCTTCTTGTCTTGTTTATGGTTTCTTTTGCTGTGCAAAAGCATTTGTTTCATTAGGTCCCATTTGTTTATTCTTGATTTTATATCCATTATTTTAGGAGGTGGGTCAAAAAGGATCTTGGTTTGTTTTATATCAGAGTGTTCTGCCTATGTTTTCCTCTAGGACTTTTATAGTGTCTGGCCTTACATTGAGGTCTTTAATCCATTTTGAGTTTATTTTTGTGTATGGAAGTGTTTTAATTTTATTCTTTGACATGTAGCTGTCCAGTTTTCCCAGCACCACTTATTGAAGAGGCTGTATTTTTTCCATTGTATATTCTTGCCTCCTTTGTCAAAGATAAGGTGGCCATATGTGTGTGGGTTTATCTCTGGGCTCTCTGTTCTGTTCCATTGATCTATATTTCTGGTTTTGTGCTAGTACTGTACTGTCTAGATCCCCATAGCCTTGTAGTATAGTTTTAAGTCAGGGAGCCTGATTCCACCAATCCTGTCCTTCCTTCCCAAATTACTTTGGCTATTCAGGGTCTTTTGCATTTCCATACAAATTGTAATATTTCTTGTTCTTATTCTATGAAAAATGCCATTGGTAATTTGATAGGGATTGCATTGTATCTGTAAATTGCTTTGGGTAGTACAGACATTTTCACGATGTTGATTCTTCCAATCGAAGAACATGGTATATCCCTCCATCTGTTTGTATCATCTTTGATTTCTTTCATCAGTGTCTTATAGTTTTCAGCATACAGGTCTCTTGCCTCCTTAGGCATGTTTATTCCTAGGTGTCTTATACTTTTTGTTGCAATGATGAAAGGGAGTGTTTCCTTAATTTCTGTTTCTGCCCTTTTGTTGTTAGTGTATAGGAATACCAGAGATTTATGTGCATTAGTTTTGTATCCTGCTACTTTGCTAAAATCATCAATTAGTGCTAGCAGTTTTCTGGTAGCATCGTTAGTGTTTTCTATGTATAGTATCCTGTCTTCTGCATAGAGTGACAGTTTTACTTCTTTTCCAATTTAGATTCCTTTTGTTTCATTTTCTTCTCTGATTACTGTGGCTAAAAATTCCAAAACTATGTTGAATAATAATGGTGAGAGTGGGCACCCTTGTCTTGTTCCTGTTCTTAGAGGGAATGCTATCATTTTTTCACCATTTAGAATGATGTTGGCTGTTGGTTTATCATATATGGCATTTATTAAGTTGAGGTAATTTCCTTCTATGCCCATTTTCTGGAGACCTTTTATCATAAGTGGATGCTGAATTCTGTCAAAAGCTTTTTCTGCATCTATTGAGATTATTGTATGGCTTTTATCCTTCAATTTGTTAATATGATGTATTACATTGATTTATTTGCATATAATGAAGAATCCTTGCATTCCAGGGATAAACCCCACTTGATCATGGTGTATGATCTTTTTAATGTGCTGTTGGATTCTGTTGGCTAATATTTTGTTGAGGATTTTTGCATCTATATTCATCAGTGATATTGGCCTGTAATGTTCTTTTTTAGTGACATCTTTATCTGGTTTTGGTATCAGTGTGATGATGGCCTCATAGAATGAGTTTGGGAGTGTTCCTCCTTCTACTATATTTTGGAAGAGTTTGAGAAAGATAAGTGTTAGCTCTTCCCTAAATGTTTGATAGAATTTGCCTGTGAATCCATCTGGCCCTGGGCTTTTGTGTGTTGGGAGATTTTTAATCACTGTCTCAATTTCAGTGCTTGTGATTGGTCTGTTCATATTTTCTATTTCTTCCTGGTTCAATTTTTAAAGATTGTACTTTTCTAAAAATTTATCCATTTCTTCCAGGTTATCCAACTCATGGGCATATAGTTGCCTGTAGTAGTCTCTCATGATCTTTTGTATTTCTGCAGTGCTGGTTGTTTCTTCCCCTTTTTCATTTCTAATTCTGTTGATTTCCTTCTTTTCCCTTTTTTTTTCCTGATGAGTCTGGCTAATGGTTTACCAATTTTGTTTATCTTCTCAAAGAACCAGCTTTTAGTTTTTTCATTCTTTGCTATTGTTTCCTTCATTTCTTTTTTGTTTTCAGATCTGATCTTTATGATTTCTTTCCTTCTGCTCACTTTGGGGTTTTTTTTTTTTGTTATAGTTGTTGTTCTTCTTTCTCTAATTGTTTTAGGTGTAAGGTTAGGTTGTGTATTCTAGATTTTTCTTGTTTCTTGAGGTAAGATTGCATTGCTATAAACTTCCCTCTTAGAACTACTTTTGCTGCATCCCACAGGGTTTGGGTCATTGTGTTTTCATTGTCATCTGTTTCTACGTATTTTTTGATTTCCTCTTTGATTTCATCAGTGATGTCTTGGTTGTTTAATAACATATTGTTTAGCCTCCATATATTTCTATTTTTTTACAGTTTTTTTTTTCCTGCAATTGATATCTAGTCTTATGGTGTTGTGGCCAGAGAAGATGCTTGATATGATTTCAATTTTCTTGAATTTAACAAGGCTTGGTTTGTGACCCAAGATGTGATATGTCCTGGAGAATGTTCCATGTGCCCTTGAGAAGATAATGTTCTGTAGTTTTTGGATGGAATGTCCTATAAATATCAATTAAGTTGAGATGATCTAATGTGTCATTTAAACTTGTGTTTCCTTATTGATTTTCTGTTTGGATGATCTGTCCATTGGTGTAAGTAGGATGTTCAAGTCTCTTACTATTATTGTGTTACTGTCGATTTCCCCTTTTATGGCTGTTAGCATTTGCCTTATATATTGAGGTGCTCCTATGTCAGGTGCGTAGATATTTACAATTGTTATATCTGCTACAGGAAGATCCCACATGCCCCGGAGCAACTAAGCCCGTGTGCCAAAAACAAAACAAAACAAAACAAAACAATTGTTATATCTTCTTCTTGGATTGATTCCTTGATCATTATGTAGTGTCCTTCCTTGTCTCTTGTAATAGTCTTTACAGTCTAATTTGTCTGATATGAGTATTGCTACTCCAGCTTTCTTCTGACTTCCATTTGCATGGAATATCTTTTTCCATCGCCTTACTTTCAGTCTGTATGTGTTACTAGGTCTGAAGTGGCTTTCTTATAGACAGCATATATAAGGTTCTTATTTTTGTATCCATTCAGCCAGTCTGTGTCATCTGGTTGGTGCATTTAATCCATTTACATTTAAGGTAATTATTGACATGTATGTTCCCATTACCATTCTCTTAATTTTTTTTGCTGTGTTTTTCTAGGCCTTTTCCTTCTCTTGTGTTTCCTGCCTAGAGAAGTTCCTTTAGCCGTTGTTGTAAGATTGGTTTGGTGTTGCTGAATGCTCTTAACTTTTGCTTGTCTGTAAAGCTTCTGATTTTTCCACCAAATCTGAATGAGATTCTTGAAGTGTAGAGTATTGTCGGCTATAGGTTTTTCTATTTTGAGACTTTAAGTATATACTGTCACTCTCTTACAGCCTGCAGAGTTTTGGCAGAAAGATCAGCTGTTATCGTTATGTGTTTTCCTTTATGTGTTATTTGTTGCTGTTCTTTTGCTGCTTTTAATATTTTTTATTTGTGTTTAACTCTTGTTGGTTTTATTAATATGTGTTTCAGTGTATTTCTCCTTGGGTTTAATCTGTATGGGATTTTCTGTGCTTCTTGGACTTGGTTAACTATTTCCTTTCACATGTTGGGTAAGTTTTCCTCTATAATCTCTTCAAATATTTTCTCAGACCCTTTCTTTTATTCTTCTTCTTCTGGAACACCTGTGATTCAAATGTTGGTGCACTTAATGTTGTCCCCGACGTCTTTGAGACTGTCTTCCATTCTATTTATTCTTTTTCCTCCTCTGTTGCAGTTTTTTCCACCATTCTATCTTCCAACATACTTACTCATTCTTCTGTCTCAGTTATTGTGCTGTTTATACCATCTAGAGTATGTTTAGTTTCCGTTATTGTGTTATTCATTAGTGTTTGTTTGCTCTTTAGTTCTTCTATGTCCTTATTAAATGTTTCTTGTATTCTCTCTATTTTATTTTCAAGATTTTGGATCATCTTCACTATCATTGCTCTGGATTCATTTTCAGGCAATTTTCCTATTTCCTCTTAATTTATTTGGTCTTGTGGCTTTTTATTTCTTTTTTGCCTGCAAGATGTTTCTTTGTTTTCTCATTTTGTCTAATTTATAGGATTTGCTGTCTCCTTCCCCTATGCTGCCTAGTAGTAATTCCTCTTGTTTCTGTTCTCTGCCTCCTTTTGTGGGGTTGGTCCAGTGTCTTCAGTAGGCTTCCTGGTGGGAGGGTCTGGTGCCTGCTTTCTGGTGTGTGGATCTGAGTCTTCTTCTGATGAGCAGAGCTATGTCAGGTGTTGTGTTTTAGGCTATCTGTAAACTTAATATGGCTTTAGGTAGTCTGTGTGCTGATAGTTGGCTTGTGTTCCTGTCTTGTTTTTATTTGGTGTGTGGTATCCAGCCCTGGCAGTTGCAGGCAGTCCGGTAAAGCTGAGTCTTAGACTCTAATAGAGGCCTCTGTGAGAATTCTCTGCAATTAATCTTCCCTGTGCCTGAGGACTCTCTAGTGGTCTAATGTCCTGGACTTTGTGCTCCCTCCCCAGAGCCTCTGACTTGACTTCTGGTCAAGGAATCCAGACTCCAGTGGTTTCTCGTCCCTGCAATAAAGGGGATTAAGAAAGATTATCCAAGCCCCAGACTAATGTTAAAAGGTTAAATGAGGCAAACAAATACTGAATCAAGGAAACATGTACACACACAAGAAACACAAAAACAGAACCTAATAGAACATAAAACACTAGAACTACCTGACAGAAGAACCCCAGAACACAATCAGACAATTAAAGAAAACCCAACAAAAATTCAACCCTCCCCAAAAAAAAAAAAAACAGGGAAATTGTGAAAATGAGGACCAAATATAACAGGGACCAAATAGAAACAGGGAGCAAGTATAACAAAGAGCAACTGTACAACCAGATAGAATGAAGTTCCCCACAATAAAATCAAACAATTATAATTAGAACTAAGAAAAAGGCAAAACCTAATAACAAATACCAAAGCAGTATGTCATCTGAAGAATAAAGCAAGGAAACAGAGCAGACCAATAATATTGATTAAAAGTGTAATAAGATAAAATAAAATAAAAAAGAATAGAACACAGAGCAACAGAAGAGTGTAGTATAACTGAAAATATTTATAAAAAAGAAAAGAAAATATTATTAAAGATAAAGAAGACTAGAAGATAGGGGAGATAAACTCAGCATTACAAAAACACTAGCTTGAAATAGAAATATACAAAAAGGCTAAAAACAAAAATAAAAGTAAAAAAATAGAATAAAAATATTTTACAAAATGTGAAGATTTCTTAGGACTAAGATCATTAAAAAAAAAAAAAAAAAAGAACAAAAAAAGCTAGAACTGACCATAGAATGGATCAGATCAATAGAATTAATAATAATAATTCTGTTTCCTTGGAGTCTCAGCTGTATTTGTCCTTGTACATGCCTTGAGCCTCAGGCCACCTTCACCTCCGCAAGAGGCCCTATTATGCCTCTGGGTTGGACTCTGGCCCTGCTGTGGATCCTATGGGGTCCACTTAGGCTCGGATCTGGCCCAATTCCTCTGTGTGCTTGCTTCCATGGTCCACAGATGCCAGAGCTAGACCTTTTCATTTGTGGGAACATTCATTGTCTACTCAGATATTCCAAAGACATAGGGTCTACCTAGCTGATCATGGGAATTTAGTCTGCAGCAGGTATATCTGATGGAGAGATTTTAGAACCTCTTCCTTAGTACCCCTGTCCCTGGTATTCAGCTTTAGTTTTGTCCCTGCTTCTGCATCTGGTCTAACCACCAGAGTCTGGTTCTGTGGATGCCTTGGAGCTCTTTGGGTCTCCCTCAGTGAGGGTTTCCTTTATTGTTCATCTGTAGATGCAGATGTGTGTGAGGAGAGTGAGGCATTGATAGTGGCTCCTCTCCCTGCCAGTGATTAAACAGTAGCTCCCTGCTTGGATTGTGGGAGCCTCAGGGGTGACATTGAATGTGCAGGGATGCCAGTGGCTGTGGGTATAGGAAATCTGGCCTTAGTGTAGTTCTTTACTGATTCCCAGTGCAAAGCACCTGAGGGGCAGCCCTTAGAGGCTTTTTGTATTACTCTGTGATCAGTGGAGCTTCCTTTATTGTTCGTCTATATGCGCTGGTGTGTGGCAAGATACAGGGTTCAATATGACTCCTTCCCCTGCATATGAGTCAGAAGTAGTGCCTTGCCTTTTTTGTAGGAGCCCTGGCAGCAGTGGTGGTGCCTATTGCAGAGGGAAGCTGGTGGGCTCAGGTGTAAGTGGTGTGTCTCCAGAGCTGGGCCACTCTGCAGACTTCTTCTGGCTCTCAGCCACAGGCACATCAGGCCAGCCCCTCCTTGGGGCTTTTCCTATCCCATGTTGACTGCAACAGCCAGGCCCACAGGGGACCTCCCTTTGTTCATCACAGGCAGAAAAAGAGAGGCTACAACAGTGGCTCCTCCCTGCTGCTTGTGAGTCAGCAGTAGTGCACCACCACCATGGTCACCCAGCTTTCTGTGGTAGGCATTCTCTGCTGAGGATTTCTTCCCTCCTGTCCCCTCAGTCTCTCTCCCTACAGTCAACAATGTTTCTTACCCTGAACCAGTTCTCCAGTTCCCACATTCCAGCTCCCAGACCCCCTGTACTGCTGTGAACCCACATCTCAGTCCGGGACACTCAGAACTGTGGCACAGACCCTCTGTGTGTTTCTTACTCTTTCCCATCTGCCACAGATTGGCTGCTTCACCCTCTTTGGACAGTTCCAAATGCATCCCTTCTGACCCAATCAAATGCCCTGTTGTAGAGGGGGTTTCCCCATCAGATAAGAGGAGTTTCCCTGAATTCGGTAATCTCTCCTCTGTTTCAGCTCCCCCACCCCAGGGTGTAGGACCTGTCACTTTCCTTTCTTCTCCTCCTCTTTCTCCTTCTTTTTCCCGATCCATCCTACCCAGTTACATCAGGATCTTTGCAGTGCTTTCTGGTGTCCAAGGTCTTCTGCTAGTGTTCAGCCAGTTTTCTGTGGGAATTATTGCATCTTTTGATGTATTCCTGATGCATCTGTGGAGAGAGATGCTCATCTTTTTCTCCCTCAGACATTGTTTTTAAACATCCTCTGATTAACAAAAGTATTGTGCTGAACATATTTTACAACATGATTTTTTCCTCAATATACATTCTCATCAACATTTTACTGGCAGATAGTCACAAAACAGTATTATGTTGTGTTGTAAACAACTACTCCCAGGAACTTTCCTAGTTGTGCAGTGGTTAAGAATCCACCTGCCAAGGCAAGGGACACAGGTTTGGTCCAGGAAGATCCCACATGTTGTGGAGCAACTAAGCCTGTGCACCACAACTACTGAGCCTGTGCTCTAGAGCCCACATGCCGCAACTACTGAAGACTGCATGCCACAACTACAGAAACTGATGCTCCTAGAGCCCATGCTCTGCAACAAGAGAAGCCACCCCAGTGAGAAGGCCATGCACCACGACAAAGAGTAGCCCCCGATCACCGCAACTAGAGAAAGCCCATGCACAGCAATGAAGACCCAACACAGCCAAAAATAAATTATTAAAGACAGAAAACAAAATCTTCTCCAAGTGTGCAAACAGATCGAGAGATATACCATGTTCTTGGATTTGAAGAATCAAAATTGTGAATATGACCATACTACCCAAAGCAATTTACAGATTCAGTGCAAACCTATCAAATTGCCAATGGCATTCTTCATAGAACTAGAACAAGAAATTTTATGATTTGTGTGGAAACACAAAAGACTCCAAATAGCCAAAGCAATGTTGAGAAGTGAAGACGGAGCTGAAAGAATCAGGCTCCCTGACTTCAGACTATGATACAAGGCCACAGTGATCAAGACAGTATGGTACTGGCACAAAAACAGATATATAGATCAATGGAACAGAATAGAGAGCCCAGAGATAAACCCACACACATAAGGGCACCTTATCTTTGACAAAGGAGGCAAGAATATACAATGAAAAAAAGACAGCCTCTTCAGTAAGTGGTGCTGGGAAAATTGGACAGCTACATGTCAAAGAATAAAATTAAAACACTTCCTAACACCATACACAAAAATAAACTCAAAATGGATTAAAGACCTAAATGTAAGGCCAGACACTATAAAACTCTTAGAGGAAAAGATAGGAAGAACACTCTATGACATACATCAAAGCAAGATCCTTTTTGACCCACCTCCTAAAATAATGGAAATAAAATCAAAAATAAACAAATGGGACCTAATGAAACTTAAACGCTTTTGCACAGCAAAAGAAACCATAAACAAGACAAGAAGACAACCCACAGAATGGAAAAAAATATTAGCCAATAAAGCAACAGACAAAAGATTAATCTCCAAAATATACAAGCAGTTCATGCAGCTCAATATCAAAAAAACAAACAACCCAATCCACAAATGGGCAGAAGACCTAAATAGACATTTCTCCAAAGAAGACATGCGGATGGCCAACAAACACATGAAAAGATGTTCAGCATCACTAATCATTAGAGAAATGGAAATCAAAGCCACTATAAGGTATCACCTCACACCAGTCAGAATGGCCATTATCCATAACTCTAGAAACAATAAATGCTGAATAGGGTATGGAGAAACGGGACCCCTCCTGCACTGTTCGGGGGAATGTAAATTGGCACAGCTGCTATGGAAAACAGTATGGATGTTCCTTAAAAAACTAAAAATAGAACTACCATATGACCCACTAATCCCACTACTGGGCATATACCCTGAGAAAACCATAATCCCAAAAGATACGTGTACCCCAATGTTCATTGCAGCACTATTTACAATAGCCAGGACATGGAAGCAACCTAAATGCCCATCAACAGATGAGCTGATTAAGAAGATGTGGCACATATATACCATGGAATATTACTCAGTCATACAAAGGAATGAAACTGAGTTTTTTGTAGTGAGGTGGATGGACCTAGAGTCTGTCGTAAGGGGGAAGTAAGCCAGTAAGAGGAAAACAAATACCATATGCTAACTCATACATATGGAATCTAAAAAAATGGTACTGATGAACCCAGTGTCAGGGCAAGAATAAAGATGAAGATGTAGAGAATGGACTTGGGAGGCGAAGAGGGAGCTGGGATGAAGTGAAAGAGTAGCCTTCACATATATACACTACCAAAAGTAAAATAGATAGCTAGTGGGATGCTGCTGCATAGCAAAGGGAGGTTAACTTGATGGGTGGTGATGACCTAGAGGAGTGGGATAAGGAGCATTGGAGGAAGGCTCAAGGGAGGGGATATATGGGGATATATGTATAAATACAGGTGATTCACTTTGTTGTACTGCAGAAATGGGAACAACAGTGTAAAGCAATTATACTCCAATAAAGATCTGAAAAAAAAAATAGAAAGGTAAAAAAGAATGTTAATGTCTATTTATCAAAGGATGCCACAAAAAAGTGAATTATATTTTTAAATATGGAGAGAAATATATTTTTGTATTTCATACATAGGGAAAGTAAATGTAATGCCTCAAGGTAGAAAAGAATTTAGCTTCTTACAGGAACAGGAAAAAAACAAAAAGGCCATTTGCCTGGAATGTCAAGATAAGTTACTATGAAATGAAGTTAAAGTGTTAACAATGACTGTGCATGGACTTGCTGGTCACAGTAAGGAATTGAATTTTATGTTAAGTTGGTGGGTAACTGCTAAAGGTTTATAATCAAATAAATTGTATAGGTTGATCTACACTTAAAAAGACAGCTCATGCCACTTCACATACATTAGGATCACTATTATAAAAGCAATAATAAATAGAAAATAATAAATTTTGGAGAAGATGTGGAGAAATAGAACCCCTTGTGCATTACTGGTGGGAATGTAAAATAGTGAATCTTCTGAGGAAAACAGAATGACAATTCCTCAAAAAATTATACATAGAATTGCCATATTATCCAGCAATTCCACTTCTAGGTGTAACCCCAAAGAAGTGAAAGCTGGGATTGAAATAGATACATGTACACCCATGTTTATAACAGTATTATTTATAGTACCCAAAAGACGGACACAACACAAATATTCATCAACAGATCAATGGATAAACAAAATGTAGTATGTACATTCAATGCAATAGTATTCATCTTTAAAAATTACATGTGTAATGTTACATGCTGTAACACAGATGAACATTGAAAACATCCTAAATGAAATAAGCTAGACACAGAAGGACAAATGCTGTATGATACCACTAATACGAGATACCTAAAGCAGTCAAATTCATGGATAGAGAGTATACTAGTGGTTACTAAGGAACAGGAGAAGAGGAGGTTAGGGAGTTATTGTTTGATGGATATAAAATTTCAGTTTGTAGTTATAAAATAGTTCTGGAGATGGATAGTGGTGATGGATGCATAACAATGTGAAGGTACTTAATGCCACAAATTTTACAGTTGAAGATGGTTAAAATGGTAAATTTTAAGTTACATGTGTTTAATTGTAGATAAACAAAAAACACACTAGTTGGGGAAAGAGAGAAAATAATAGCAATGTGTAAAGCACAGAGGCCAGCTGGTGAATCTTGTAATTTCTGGTGTGAGCCCCAGGCAAAAGAGTGGCAGCAGAAATAAGAGTTTCCATTTGGTGTAAAAATGGAGCTAAGACATGATGATGGATTGCATATGAATGATGAGAGAAGGGAGAATTAAGGATGATTCCTATATTTTTGGTTTAAACAGTGGTATGATAGCAGAATCTGGGCATTAGGGTGAGGTCAGGGTTAAAGGGTTAAATTGGTGTGCCATCAACAGGTATATGGTATTTGAAGGATTAATTTTAGAAAAGATAAATGAGGAAAGTGTAGATACAGTTGCTCAGAAACACTAAGACTTATTGTAGTCTTATTTTAGAAAGTGCTGTGAAAGAATTAATGATGTGGGAAGAAAGGATAATTCTCTGGCAAAGATGGTTGCAGTGGTTTTTTAAACTACAAAATAGAAATGGCCATAAGTGAAATATTCTAGCATGGAGATAAGAATATTCTTTGAGCTAGGCAAATTGGACAGGGCAAGGCTGTTTTTGTTTTTGTTTTTGTTTTGTTTTTTTAGTTTTTTAGGGTTTTTTTTTTTTAGATTTGTTTTTTTAAAGCATAAAATTTGATATTTTTTTTATTAGTAATGTATGTATGGCAATCCCAATCTCCCAATTCATCCCACTGTGCAAGGCTGTTTTGTATTAGCGATTAGAGAAGCCTTCAGAAGTAGAAGTTAGTGTTATACCCAGAATGAGGCAACTACAGCTCTTTTCATGATGTAAAATTGAATGTTTTGTTTGCATAAAAACTACAAAAACTCACAGTTATCGTAGATATGTTTCAGATGGTCTGCCTTTTCATTTTAAAATGTGAATAGGGTCTCCTAGGATTTCCCAGGATATAGAGAGGCAGCCGGGTCCCTTCCATGTCTAAGAGGCAGACTTGAACAATAGACAAAGTCAAGCCTGGGTGTAGTCAGATCTCTATTTGAATACTGATTACTCCTCCCTTATTGTTTTGTCCTTGGGTAAGTTATTTAATCTTTCTGAGCTTTTATTCTGTCATTTATGAAACAGAGATAATAATGCTTAATTCGCAGAATTGTTATAAAGATAAGATAATGCCTGTAAATTGCCTAATACATAGTGGCCAGTGGGCAGTAAAGGACTGGCAGCAGTTGTCATTATTACCAAGGTCTGTTGGGGGTGGGACTGAAATTTAAGTGTGACCAGGGAATGGATTCCATACAACAAAGTAACAAAGGCATACTTGGAGACCAAATTATGAATGTCTTGAAAGTTACTCTAAGGAATTTATTCTACAGGACTTCATTAGCTTCAATAGTGCCTGACAGAAAGGAAAAGCTTGGGAATTGTCACAGCCAGAATATATTATATAGATATTGATAGACTGTGTTCTCTGTCCCTTGGGGAGAGTAAGTACGTATGTCACATTGGAGAGAATTTAACAAATTAGCTTCATTTTAAAATAGAGGTGTTTCTTTCTATCAGATCATTGATTTCTGCACTTTCTATTGCATTCCTGCATTCCTCCATCAGTCATTGTTTTCTAACACTTACAATCTTATTTATCATTATATCTTTGAACTAACTAAACATTATATATGTTATTAAACATACTGAAAAGAGAAATATTAAGATGAGCTAAGAATAACAAAATTAAACAATAATTTTTGTATTTTACTTAATAATTGCATTTATATTCTTTTGCTCTTATTAGAACTATCATTAATCATTATCTTTTCTTAGAGTTCTATGGCTGACTATGCTTCATTATTTTAAAAATATTGATTTAACACTTTGAAATACAGCAATTTCAAGATCCGTTAATTTTTTTTATTCAAGCATAGTCAGCTTAAAATATTATATTAGTTTCAGATTACAGCATAATGATTTGATATTTTTATAGATTATATACCATATAAAGTTATTATAAAATATTTACTATATTCCCTGTACTGTGCACTACATTCTTGTGACTTATTTTTTTATACATATAGTTTGTACCTCTTAATCCCCTTCACCAATCTTGCTCCTCCCCCTACTCCTCTCCCTTCTGGTAGCCACTAGTTTGTTCTCTATATCTATGAGTCTGTTTCTGTTTTTTTGTCATATTTTTTAGATTCCACATATAAGTGAAAATGTACAGTATTTGTCTTTGTCTGACTTACTTCACTAAACATAAGATCCATTTATTTCTAATCTTAAAAATTGCCATGGCCTAAAAGACACCTCATAAAGGTATGTAAATGCAACAGGAAAAGCTATGTCATTAGCTAATTACAAATCATTAGGCTTATTCTATAATCTTATTCATCAGTTATGCAAAGGTTTTTTGGTAAAATTTAGACAGTAAATTCTTATCTTCCCTGATGTATATCAATCGTTCCTAAAAACAAATTAGAAGGTGTTGCATTTTCATATTTTCAACAAATGAACTTACAACCTACTGAAATTATTCCTTTGGCAGGTTATTTTACTGGTGGAAAATTCCATTCCTGGAATTTTAAAGTAGGAAATTTGGAGATAGTTTTCATTGGTGATGTATTTATATCTTTTGAATACAAAGTCATGTGATAATGGAAACACTTCCAAACATGCATCTTTAAAATACTCTCTACATGGGACATCTTTCTTTCAAAAGCAGTTTTTTTTCTCCTGAATTGCTGAAACATCACTTTTATCTTAATGGGACAGATTAAACATTCTTTTTTATTCATACTCCCAAAATAGCTATTGAGTAGTATACTGCAGTTGACCCTTGAACAACACGTTTGAACTGTGCAGGTCTGCTTACATGCAAACTTTTTCAATAAATGTATTGGGAATTTTTTGGAGACATGGCAATTTGAAAAAAGCTTGCAGATGAACAGCATAGCCTAGAAATACCAAAAAAAATAAGAAAAATGTATGTCATGAATGTATGAAATATACATAAATATACACATAACATACAAAATATGTTATTCAATTGATTTTGTTGTTGGTAAGGCTTCCGGTCAACAGTAGGAAGTTATGTTTTGGGGGAGTTAAAAGTTATACTTGGATTTTTGACTGTGTGGGGGATCAGCACTCCAACTCCCACATTGTTCAAGAGTCAACTGTATTTGTAACCACTTGTCTTTACAAAAAAGTCAACACTTTTGTCTTTTTGTAAAAGAAATGCAAAATTTATTTGTGTGACAACTTAAATACTTTGTCATGAGATAAGCAGGAAATAACTATGTGGTACAAAATATTTTCTTGGTCATTCCCCATCACATCACAAAGCATTATAAAATTTCTTTTTAAAGCGACTAATTCATAAATCCATTTAAAAATAGCCATAGCCGTATGTTGTAATATGCTGGAATTGAGCTAACTATTGAAGGTGACACTCTAAACCCCTTTGTACTGTGGAACTCCATCTCCTCCCTCAGGACTCTTGATGGAACACAGGTGACAAATGAATGTATAAAGGCTGTCCAAGTGAGGGCACCAGGATCAATCTGTGCATTAAATAAAAGTGAAGTTATTTTTTCTTATTTTATAGATAGGAGAGTTCATGCATAAATGTGTGGTTGTGTGCATTATATACAATGCTCTGACATTTTGTGCCTACATTTCAAAGAGATTTTGTACCTCTGCCTTGAAGAAACTAAATCTGCCCCCCACCCCAATAAAGGCAAGTTCAGTCCATCATCCACATAACTTAGGCTCAAACAATGTCTTTTAGAAAAGTAACAGTAGAGACAGATTAGAAGACAGTATATCATAGTACTCTAACTTTCCAGCACAGTGATTAGCATATGATGGAATCAATGGAAACCCATTAAGTGCTGTTGTCTTTTTGTTTGTTTGTTTGTTTTTCTCACTAGAGCTCAGCATTACTGTTTGAGCAGCATTGCTCACACAGTTGCTAAATACAAAATATAATTCACTTTTATGCAGAATGGAAAAGTCTCCTTAGCCTTTACATCCTAAGTTTTTAGTTTCTATCATAAATTAGAGAATCTCATGTTAAGGTGAAAAATATGGTCATGATGGTCATTATAACTTTTACTAATGACTTCAGCTGTTTTTCATTCTCTTTGTCCAGTTGACAGTGTCTCTTGATTGCTAAGATGTTCAGTGAAGTTTGTGACAGTATAATTCTAAAGAAATTGCATACTATATATGAAATTTCATACACTGATTCATTCATGGTGGGGATGAGATGGTGATTTAGAGCTCCTTTAGATTTTTGAATGAACAGAAATGCTAATTTCTGCCTCATTAACTTATCCTATGAATTTTCAATTTGACCAATTCTGAATGACTACTCCCACATAAGTTTTTTGGTTAATAGGTAATTATAATTCATATTTATAGCCACTTTCCAGAATAGAAAATTTACGTTCTAAATTCTGCCATTCTTTATAACCAGTGAATATATGGAATGTCAGTGAAAAATATCCTCAAGCTTTTGCTAACTTTGCTGGTGATACCACGGAATAAGGGATGGTCAGATTTTAGTTATTTATTTTGGTTAATAACAGAATTTAACAAATGTATTTAGAAGTCTCATATTGAAAAATGGAAAATAACTTTATAACAATGAGAACTTTATTAAAATGCATTCTTTCAGTTGCATTTTATTAAGAAACATAATTATATTAGAATAGATTTAAATATTTTGTTAATAAATATGTTAAATTTAACATGAAGCCAATAATTTTTAAAATGTATATCCCAATGTAATAAAATTATATAATTATATAAATGGAAGTGATTGTTATTATAAAAATATACTTATCACTCTTTTCCTTGTTCTTCCATACTGAGTGCCATAATTTGGATCATGTAATCATTGGGTATATGAAACTTGCATTTGGCCATACCAAACATTAGCTAAAATGAACTATACCTGAAAAAACTGACTCAGTCACAAACAGGAATATGGACTAGCAAAGTGATTTTTCAGGTTAAATAAAATTCCAAACCCTACTTCCCTTTTCTTCCTCTCCAAGAATTTCTATAATATCTAAGTGTTTGCCTTTTCTTGCTCTGCAGAGAACAGAACTCTTCTGGTTGTTCCTCCATTTAGAGAATGTAATTCAAGGTTAGCTTTTGCTGCCCCATTTGAGGTTCTGTAGTTGGTTGTTCTAGTAATAAAGAAATGGACTAAATCCCAGACAGTAAAAGGAGTCAAGTTTCCCTCAGTGAAACCTGTTTGCCTCTTAATATTTTTTTTATGCTCTCAAGTGCACATGTCAATCCAGTGAGCAGAATAAAACAAAGCAAACAAAATAAAAACTAACTTGCCAATTTATTTTACATTTTCCCTTTTTGTTTTGGGATTTGATGAATTTTCTAGCAATATATGATTCTGTACCCTTTGTAGTTTGTCCTTCTCACCACTTATATCTCACCTGAATTTTCAGTGTTACTCATTCCAAGGACAAATCTCAACTTCAGTAGGGACAATTTCAAGAACTCTGAACAATTAGTAAGCATAAAATAAGAATATGACTTACAGAGCAAGAATTATGCTGGAGGCTTTATATATTCTTAATCCTCACATCAACCCTACAAATTCAATATCATTTCCCCCTAATGCACACATGAAGAAATTTTTCCTTAATTATCCATTATGTGCATTTGAGAACACTGAAAAAACACCAAGGCACAAACAATCGCAGATCGAATTTATTTCCAACCAACCAGGAGAAGCAATATTTTTAAACAATGTTCAAAATAGGAGTATATTTCAAATAACAGTGTATGAGGATGGATGGGTATGGTATAGTCTTTAAGGGATAAGTAGTACCTTCAAATTTTACCTTGTAGAATTAATTTAATTTTTTATCAAATACGATACTATAATTTAGTAGAAAACAAAAAAGAGTTATAAATAAAGGTTCTTCTATGTCATTTCTAGCATATCCCAGTTTCCCAAAGTTCTTGCTTACAACCATAGAACGATGAAGTGCTAAGCTACCTGTCTTGCTCTATTTGTACAACAAACATGTTTTATTCTATAGAATAAAATAAGGTTACTTATAACAGAGACCCCTATACTTCTTTGATGATTTTGAGCCAGTGTTTATTCCTGATCTTCACTGTTTGAACCTGATCTTAATTCATTGGTAAATTAAATGTCAGTGTTCACAAAGCACTATCAATTTCGGCCAGAGTGATTTCCTATCCTTGATGCTGAGCGTACAGTTGAGCTTGTATTTGGCTAGTTTTGTATCACCATGTTGACCAAATTATTCTCATCCAAAGAGCATTAGCTTCTTATTATTTAGGGCTATTTGGTACAGACCTTTTTCCTATCATACAAAAAGTGATCAGACTCTCAGAATTCTGTGGTCTCAACAGCTTAAATGAAATAATAGAAAACAGAACCAAACTCAAGAGAGAATACCCCCTTGGTGGTTAAAAAATTATTTAAGCAGGTATTTGTTTTCATCTGTATTTTTTCCATATTGAATATTATGTATGTAAAGAAGCACTGCAAATAAAAAATACGACTTGAAAGCATTATAATTATAGTCACTTACTTTTTACCTTGACCTAGAATAAGGTTGTCTACAGCAGATTTTGCTTCAAAAAAAAATGTTACCAAGGGCTTGCAGGTTTCATATTCTGACACCAATATAGTCATGCTCGATCTTTCACTGCTTTGTGGAAAGATGCATGACAGATTTCAATTGAGAATTATTCCTGGTCAATTATTGATGATGTCAGAGAAGATTTCTTGATTAACAGATAACAATGATATTAAGAATGGTCAACTCAAAGTGACACATAATCTTATTGACATTGATTTGTCAGCCAAGAAACAAACTTTGACCGTGAAATGGTAGATCCCCTAGCCTTTCTGATATTTTACAATTAAAAATAGTTATTTGCTTTTCACTAACTTGGAAAAACAGCCTTTCATAATGAATGACATAATATAAAAGAGAACTTGGAGAAAAATCACCATTCATTTTTTATGTAATTCTAACTCATTTGTTTGAAAGGCTAAGGCATAAATCAAATATGTATTTTTTAGAATATGCTATTATTTTGTTAAGCACTTAAAATTCATATATTTTATAGTCTCTCTATTTGTATGTAAATCATAGGGCTTATTAGCAATTTTCTCTTTGCTGTTCTCATAAACATGATTGTCAGTAGCTTAGCACCCTTGAGTAACCTAGCAACAAGTCAGCTGTATAGCAAGTAAGAAACAGATGCAAAGTGTTATGGAAAAAAAAAAAAGAGTTCAATATCAGAATATTTTTGCATGTACACTATTGAAAACTGCAATGAAATCTTCTAATTTGGGTGAAATTGCTTGACAACAGGTATTGAATTTCCTAGTAAATAATATATTGCCAGTGAAATTTTGTCTCCTTCATTCAGGAAAAAAAAAAGGTCTATTTCAGACTGTACCACTGTTGACTAGGTTATTGAATATATGTCTTTCCTGGCAGCCTATTCGTTATAGATTAGATGAGAAGAGTGTTTTGGCATATTTTCACTATGTGGTAGATGAGTTTACTACATGGAATTTCAACAATAAACCCTCCTGACAGTGATACATTTGCTAATCTCTTAAATAGTTTTAGAGTAAATATTTTATTTTCAAGGAATTGTGCTGCACTTTTTGGGGGATCAGTTTCTTGTAAATACCACAAAGATTCCACTTTGTGTTTTACACTTTAAGACTTTGATATATCTAATATCTGTTTCTTTTGGTGAAATTTAACTTCTATAATTGCTGTTTATTTTCAATGAGAAAATAACTCTTTTGTGTTTTAGTTGTAAGGTCATAATGGAAGTGTATCAGGCATTGGGAGAAAGCCTCAACTTCACAGAATCATTATATGACTAATAGACTCAGGTGCGAGGGGAAACACATACTGGTGAATACCTTCCATTAAATAGCACAGCCTTTATTCTGTGCCAAAGGAAGAATTACTTGGCCTTTCTCAATCTGACAGGTAGTTCACTGCACTTCAAGAAATCTTAGAGCTCTATGGAAGATTGAAGTACGGGGCAGCAGGATGGGATATGAACTGGACCTATGACTGTGCATTTAAAAATAAATGCATAGAAAACTAGAAAGCATTTACTCACTGGTAGAGATCATCTCCCCCCCCACCCAAATAACCCAGGTTTTGATTATTTTTAAAATTTTAAAATCTAACTTTAAATGACTGATTTTTGGCTGTGATCATGACTGGGTGTGAGCTCAACACCAACACCTTCCTCTTACTATCCTCCCAAATCTCTCTTCCTTAGAGAAGATGAGAATTAAAATCATGAAATCCTTAAGGAGAGGGCCAAATATTCTTAACTAAATAGTCTGATTTCATCTGTATGTGAAAAATTTGATCAGTTACATGATCTGGTTTGAAGTGAATCACCATAAATGGATGAAAGGATAGCCTTTTCATGAGAAACAATTCCCTGTCCTTGAAGATATCTAGCTACAATTGGATAGACCAGTTGCATAGAATTCATACCCTAATGTCATTATAGAATAATTGGTCTACATGTTATGATGCTACTAGTCACAGCTGTAGTCAGTGGTTAATTGTTCAGGAAAATAACATTTTAGATGTGGCATATGCACGTTAACTTCCCCTTCCAGCATAGATATCTCAGTAGGGTCATATTGTTGAAAAAAATATCTTCATTTTGGAAAGTTGCATTCCTAGAGGGTGGGGATGATCTTATTTGTGATTGTTATCCAGTATCTACTATTGTACCTTATACAGTGTAAGCCTGAGACAAATGATTAATTTTTTTCTTTACAGTTAGAGTGTGTGGATATGTTAGAGAGGTCTGTAACAACCACTGAATTTATACTTAACCTAAACTACATAATATATGTTAAAAAGAGACAAAGCAGTTAAATAATATATGCCCTTGAAGAGGAAATAAAGTTTAAAAATCTACTGTAGACATAAGTTAATTACCATAAAATTATTGTTAAATTGTGAAGTTGATCTAAAAGGAAATGTACTTGTTATTGCAGGTTTGGTTACAGAAGTACGGCTACCTTCCACCGACTGACCCCAGAATGTCAGTGCTGCGCTCTGCTGAGACCATGCAGTCTGCCTTAGCTGCCATGCAGCAGTTCTACGGCATTAACATGACAGGAAAAGTGGACCGAAACACAATTGAGTAAGTTATGGCACCTACACTCTTTCTTTCTCAGTTCTTGAACCAAACTAAGTGGTCTGAAAAAACCTAAGCGAACTCCACCAACCACAGATGAAATGATTTGTCTTATGAACATTTCTTTGGAATTTAATCTATTTTAATTCCAATCCCCTGAGATTTCATAAAAAATTAAAATGCAAAATGAAGTTTACTCACATGGATTTTAGCAATATATCTTTTAAATAGCAAATAAAATACCAACAATGGGAGTCAAAGTAGATGTACAGCTGAAGGCACTACAAAAAAGAGTGGTGATCAGTGATGTGCTGGAGGTGGCTTGTATGGCTTGAGGAAGCAGAGTGTGCATGTCTTTCCCTAATTGATATCACAGCAGTAGCTTGAAATTGGCCAAAGTCGAAATATTTAAACCGAGGAAAATGGAAAACAATGCAAATCAGGGCTCTGTTTTTGAGGAGGAGGGAATCAGAGACCAGTTAATAGTTTACTAGTTTTCTGCAAGTGACAATTCACACTAGTTAAATCAAGGGAAGAGCTTTCACTGAAAAATCTGTGCTTTCAATCTTTTAGTAATAAAGGGCTTATTTCTACTCTTTAAAAATGATTATTTTATTTATTGTTTTATCAGTCATTTGTTCATTTATTTATTCAACCAATTACTCTTTTTCTTTAGATCTTTATTGGGGTATAGTTGCTTTACAATGTTGTGCCAGTTTCCGTTGAACAACAATCAGCTATATTATTATTTACTGGGCATTTTATCTGTGAAAGAGGCATATGCAGATTCAAAAGACATAGTCTATTCCTTCAAAGGAACTTCAAGTTAACCATATAGCTAGACATAGTCACAAATTATTTTAGCACAAGTGCACTGTATGTCCCATAACATTATGAAACAGCATTATTGTTTGTAGACAGCAAAGGAGGAAATGATTAATTCTTTCAGTTCAGGGAAGAATTATTTGTGTTCATTGAGTCCTTGATACTTAAAAGTAAATCTACTTCAGCATTTATAATGACTAACACACATCAAACCTACATAATAGGGAAGATAAGAATACATTTTTTCTCTCTACTTTTTCAAATAAAAAACTGTAACTCAAAGGCTAAATGAAATCCAGATTAGTTTGAGTCCAGATTTTTTGACATTTACTTAGGGAACTTTCCACTATACTTTGCTTTGTACCTTTGAGAAATGACATATTTTTCTTGAATACCTGAAATATCTGAACTCACACATATATAATTAATTTTTACATATTAAACTAATTTAATGTATAGTTTTAAAATTGTATTTTGCCTTTTAATACTTAAAGCATGATGTTAGCCATACTATTTCTATTTCATCAAAACAGGAAAACATATAACAAATCTTGAATATTAAACAGTTTGCAAGTAGTTTGAAAAAATAAATATTACCTCTCCTAACATTTTTAAGAGATACTTAAATATTAACTTTGATTTGTATTTGTGAAAACAGAATGGAGAATTAATATAATGCATCCTGTGAGAATGAGAAACCTGTTATCAATATTGGGAGTAGAATTTTGATATTTTGCATCTGGTGCCCTGTAACCATTGCAATTCTCTCCTAATGGTATACTATCAAACATTCATTTTAAGTCATAACATTCCTCTTATCCAAAATATGAGTAAATATAGTGTTAAATCAATAAGCAAAACCTCCAGCAAGCCCTGCGTTTTATTGCTGTGTATAATACAGAACTCCATTTAAATTATACTCTTCATTCCAACAATTTAAAAAGTGCTCTGGACAAATTTTCTTGTTCCCTAATGCAGAATTGATACCTTCCAATTCACTTTCTTGGAAATTATAACGCAGTTTTAAAAAATACAATAAATTGTGACTTGGGAAACTATTTATTTTAAATATGCTTATTACTAGATACCAAAATTGAGAGTGGAGTCCTATAAAAGGTGTCATTTGTGCTTCCCCCCACTTTGGAGAGTCCCTGCTAATCACTGAAAAGACTCAAGATGGATAGGTTTGATTTCCTAAAATAGCTAGAAAAAGGTCTTTGTCAGGAAATGATGGCAGAGGAATGTGTGCAGGATTTATTTCGACCCTTCATGTGGAAAGGGGTATGAACAGTTTGTAGCTGTTCTCTGGCAGGATGATGTAAAAAATGCAGAGGTGTAGAGGAAGACACAGGTCTTTTTATGGCATACAGTGGCTCAGATTCCAGACCAGGAGAAAGGATTGTGTCAGTGTGTAGGAGTTAAAGTAACATTTCTGTGAGTTATAGCATTATAAAGAAAAGATCAACTAAATAAGCAGCCTTAAATTTAAAACCAACCACCAGTTTTTCTGCTTGTTTTTTGTTTTTTTCTTTAAAAGAACTTTGTTCTAACTCAGTTATTTTGGAATTGAAAGTGCATCTTTCCCTTTAAAGAGAGTGTTATACCTGGTAGTTATTTCTAGGTGAACCCATTAAAGCCTTCTTAAACCCTCATCATTTTCCCTTCCTAGACTATGATGCCTCCTCTGTCCTCTGTGTCATTCTCATTGTCACTCATACTAGAAACCCTGTGGCTTCATTTGCCTCCTGTCTGTTTTTATCCACTGATGTATCCCCAGTCTTGAGGTATTGTTGCTCAGGGTACTCAGCTCAAATTATGTACCATTTTTGTAAGTATAATCCCTGTAATCATGCTACTTAAGCAATTATCTGTGCTTCTGTAATATCAAATGAATGTGTAGTAACAATCCATGCTGAAATTGCATTCTATTATTTTAAATAGTCAAATTATAAGGTATGAATTTTTTCACCTGTCTTATTACATAAAATATGTAGTAAAATTGGAGACCTAAAATTATTTATCAGTATTAAAATAATGTCTTAGGATTCATTTCTAGATATCATAAATGTTTGTCTAATTTTAGACTTCCATTGAAATCAATTGTTTTTAAATTAAATAATTATATTCTTTTTTGGCAGGCAGACATTTGATGGGTTCAGTATATAATTCTTGAGTAATTAAAAATAATGGTACCAATTATGATAATCCCTATATTATGTTGAAGAAATTAACCATTTTCAAGCAACAAATTTGGTTTTTATGTTGTGGCATATTATATAGCTTTTGAATTAATTAGCATTGGTATTGAAGAGATAGTAGGAAATACTTTCCCCCACCCAAAATGAGCTAATTATCATATATTGCAATGGTTCTTTTAAATTATTCATTGCTTAGTTAATTTTAGTAAGCAAGTTCATTTAAATTCCTTAATAAGTGCATTAACCTATGTTATGCAAAAAAATTGAAGTTTTTGCAAGGACAGAAAAAGATAGCAAAGCAATAATAAGAATGTCTAATATATTTTTATAATATTTATAAGTGTTTTTTAAATTTTAGTTTATCTTTTTTATGTGTGCACATTGTGATGCCCTGAAGCATCCTTGATGGGATTTGTAAGGTGATCTTTCTTTTTATCTCTCTCTTCATGTATATATATACATAATATGTGTATGTATATGTGTGTACACACATACAAACATATACACATTTGTACATATATACTGGCTGATCTCAGTAATTCTGCTTAATTTATTTAAACCATGCCCAGAAATTTGTCTTAATTAAAAATCAATTTAAGACTGAATAAGTAGTTTTATTCAAAGAATTATCATGAAGCTGTAGTGATATTTGAACTCCTGATTTTGGAATTCAGATATTTATTTAGATATATCAAGAACCACAAGCTTTTTGGTTTATATATCCATATGTTTCATGATTTTTATTCTTTTGTCTAAATTATCAAGTTAAGACTATTCATTTTCAATTTGGATATAAAAGATAGATCAATCAATCAGTAATTAAAGTTTTTTCCTCATTATTTTTAATATAAGAATAGTACTCAAAACTATACCATTATAGCATGGGTAGAGCTACAGAGGTATATGGTATACCGTGGGTAGCTACAGAGGGTAACTACAGAGGGTTGGTTAGTAGTTAAATGAGAGGAGTCCTTACAGCCCCATTCCAAAAGATAAAAGGTGAGAGGTGAAAGCTTAAAGAGCTGACACTTAACAGAGCTTTTGTTCACATTGCAGATCATGGAGGCTTAATACATTAATTCTCTGTGGTTGGATTTTTAAGTACTTTAACTTTGCAGTTTCAGCTTTGTGAATAACATGTGTGTCCATGCAGGCAGCTAATGAGTTGATAGAAAAAAGAAACTCTGGACCAGAGTGAGCTATCAGCCTATCTACATTTTGAGCCCTAAGTTAATTTACTTTTGAGAAACCTTCTTCATGATTATTGAACTTGGCTCTATGAATGCAAGCAAAGCCTAAGGATTTTTAAGGTAATAAAAATAAACATATTTTTAAATTTCTAGAAAGATTTCTTGGGACAACTATAAAAGTACATATTACTCTTACCTTTCATTAGAACTTGGAAAAGTTTGGAGGATAGAAACCTGTTTAATATATTATGCTGATGAATATTTTTCTAAAATTACTAATACATGAGGCACAAAAATATATATTTTTGAGTATTTTTTCTCTTGGTAAAGGTAGATATATGTACACAGGGCCACTGTATGGAACAATCCCAACCCCAAAGCGGGGCATTCTCATCTTATTCTATTGAAGAGCTGCCTTCCTGCAGCCCCACTATAGGGGCACCAGGGGCATGGACTACAACTTAAAGGAACCTCTTGGATAGCCCTATATGTTTGACATAAACGCCCAGCTCACTACTTTTTTTTTTTTAACTGAGGCAAATGGATACTGTTTCATATATAGTGGCTCTTAGCATTACTGCAAACTTTAGAAGCTTGTGGTTACTCTATTTACATAAAACAGAGGATAATGTATCTGTTGGTATCTTTTGTTATGAAAATGCTAGGAATATCCCTGTCTTGAATAGCAAAGTGCTTTATGTCAACATATAAGTCAAAGTGAACTGAAAAATGTAGAAACTTAGATATCTGTATACCTGCTGCTGCTGCTTCTACTACTACTAGTACAATACTTCCTGATATTTGTAAAATAATATTAAGTATTATAATTATAAGTTAATAGTAATAGCAGTTACTATCTGCTAGGAACTGTTCTAAGTATTTCAGATGATTTAACTAATTTAATCTTCACATTAACTCAATAATAGTGCAATCATTTCATTTTATGCAAGAGGAAAGTAAGGAATAGAAAGAAACAGTAGACTGACTAATAGCACAAGGCTTGTGAGTCAGTGATGCTGGATGGGATCCCTGGAAGTCTGGCTCTAGGATTCCCGCTTCCAACTTTTGTAATGTAACTCCTTGTTACAGAGAACTGATTTTTAGACATTTTTCAAGTTGAGTTAATTTAAATGAAGACATTAATGATCTGCTGAGCTAGTTTAAAAATGCTCTGGAATCTAAACTGTCAAATTAATACTGAATATCAGTATTATATTTGTGAAAATGGCATGTGCCATTATTTACACCTTGAAATTACAAAATGTCTCTCTTGTAGCTCACCCTCTCCCCCAGCCCAGTGCCCATTCCCCATGTCTTTGCTTTGGAATGTCAACTTAAAATTCTTAGCAAATGAGTCAGTAAAGCAGCACAGGTATATTTGTGTGCACTGACACAGTGAAAAAATAAGTGTTTTAGCAATGATATTTTCACAAAAAAGTACTACTTGAAAATAATATATATACACACATGTGCGTGCGCACACACACATACACTTCAACACCTTTTCTTTTCATTTGATGTAGTTATTACCTTAGGTGAGACAATCAATTTAAATTTAAAATTGCACTCTACTTTTGCACTCTTGTGTATAGGTAAATATGGGATTTATCAAATTGATATATGAATGCAACTAACATTTTAGTGCATGATAACTAGAATTGAATTGCCAGACTCTACTGAATAACAACATTAACATGCCAATTTTACATTTAGTATTAGACAGCATTTAATTCATTGATGAATTCTAGGAAACACTGACCATTCTTTATATCACTGAGAACTTTAAAGTTTGTAAGAGAAAGAAACAAATGCTTATGAAATTAAAGAATAAACGTTTGGAATCACATAAAAATCCCGAGGACAGATTTAACTCTGATACTGTGTGCCATATTCAGTGTCATGATGTGCTCTAATCATATTTTGGGGATTTTACATATTTTGATAATTAATGCCTGCTAATATCTCTGTGCCAGAATATTTGGATACATATCTTGGTGAAGTTAACATAGAGTTATCTTAACCAACCCTTGTTAAGGGTTCCTTGAATTAAGTTACTAGTTTATATTACATTATGCCTGCTCTTATGTTTATTTCTTACACTTGTCATCTACTTTATGATTTAACTTTATATAAAAGTTTCCACACAACATCCATCTACATAATAAGCATTTGTTTAAAGCACAGAGCTATACGAGTTACAAAGTCCTCAAGAAACATACAGAATAGTGCGGAGATCAGTATGTGTGAAAAAAAAAAAAAAAAGAAATACATGAAGACAGTTCATTTGTTTCATGTTCTTCATTGGAAACTTCACTGGGTACTGGCCCCAAAGAGAGCTCTCTGGCTTGACTTGCAGGTTAGTACCAAATAGAGACAGACATGTACACACTGGAATATACACTATAATACATGCTGTGTTGAGATGGTAAACTGTAACTGTGGGAGCTGAATAATGAAGGAAGATTAGGATTGTCACTGTAAACAAGGAAGAAAAAGTATTCCAGACAGAGGTCACTGTATACAAAGACATAAAGAGGTTTGGTTCTGTAGGAACGGGTGTGGATCTTGGGAATTAGGAAGACAAGGGGCACCCTCGCTAAGTATACCTGAATAAGATTCTGTCTATAAAAGCATTTCATGCTCAGAACATGTATGAAACACATCAGTGCTTTGAAAAGATTTATCTTTAGGAGTGAGAAGGCACTGGTGAGAGTGAGAGATGCAGAGAAGTTTTAGAGGGAGAAGAGACTACATCATGATTAATTCGATGTGAGGAGAGATCAGTGGAAGATGTTACCTGACACCTGGCTTAGTCATTAGAAAAACTTTTGGCTGAGATGAGGCATCAGAGGAATTGGTGCAAGCTTGGGGCTGGAAAATCATAATTTTTAAATTATGTGCAAAATTAGAAATGATGGCAAAATAGCTAGATGGAGATGTGAGAACACTTAACCAATTATATTGTAATTTTTTTTTTAATCATGCGTATCTTACCTAGACTGGGAGCTCAGCAAAAGCCTCTAGCCTTATCTTTTTATGCACACTTTTTTTTCATGTATCTCTCAGCATATTGTAAAAACTTAAAATACTGTAGCATAAATGTATCAGGATGGAGTGAGTAAATAAATAAATAGTTGGAACATAAGAAAAAATTATATGAAATGGGCAGAAGCTGAAGAAATACAGAAGGAATTTAGCAGAGGTATCTTTCAGCATAGAAATCTAATAGTCATCCCTAAAACCCTAAATTTTTGGAGGTTACAATGCTTCCCTGAGAAAACTTTTACTGGATCCAACATATGCACAACTTAAAATGGGAATTTATATTAATAAATTTCAGTGTTTTCAATGACTGCCTTCATCTTTAACTTTATGTACTGTTAAAGTAATTTTGGAGAATATATCCTCATTGAAAATATATTTTATCCTGATAATGTATTAATATAATACAAATTGCCAAATTTTATCCCACTATCCATTTCAAAATTATTTCTCTTCCTGGAGTGTTTACTTCAATATTTTCTTTATCTAACATAAGTGTAATCACATCTCACATTAAGTAAATTTATTCATATTTCATAATTATATTATTTATTCTCACAGTACTTTCAGGGAGATGTCAGAATAAATACTTGCCTAAGAAATATTATAATTTTTGTCGAGAGTATAATTAATGAAATACTGATAGATAAAAGCCACTTAAATTATCACTAATTAATTAATTAATATTAACCATTAATGCTTAATATTTGTTGGTTGAATATATACCTAGATCTTACAGACTATAATGAAAATGTTTTCATTAAAAAATGTCCCTATCCACCTATTTATTAAACATCTTTTACATGCTAGATCTTGTACAGGTAGGGGAAGTATGTGGATCCCCTGCCCTTGAGTGTTTTACAGTCTAGTGAAATATCTCTCAAATTTAGTGATTTAGAGTGCCCTGGGAGTTTTAGTTAAAAGCAAGTGGTCTCAATTCTTAGCTCTGGAGACTTCAGTTCCGTAGGGCTGGATAGCTGTCTAGGCATTAGCATTTACAAGATATCTCATTTGGTTTGGAGACTTTAATAAAGGGAAAGAGTAATTTCCTGAAGTAACTCTACAATGCATCATAAAATAGGATGGAGTTTATTAAGTCTGGTAACTGCAATGTCTACATTATTACTGGCAGCAGAATGAAAAAGGAGAAATGTATAATGCTTATCAGAAAAGTGTTGTCTTTCTTAAAAAGTAAAAGTCATGCTTTCATTGTTGCATGATATTATTCTTATATTTATAATAGCTGGTTAGCTGATTTATCCATATACCATGTAAACTATTTCAGTCATTTTCACAAAATGGACATCTTTAGACTGTCATCTCTGCAGTCAATTACTTCCCATTTAAAGTGTATAGAAATTAAGTATTTGATGAAATATAACAAGAAAATGATTCTTTTCTCATTTCCACTTTCTGAAGCATGTAACGCCATGAAGATTCTGCTTTAGTTTTATAACTGTTAAATTAAATGGGCTAATGAATGATAAAGCCATTGTATGAGTCACTAAAGAAAAACCAATAAAATCATGAAAAATCTTTCTCCTTAGACAAGAAGCAAGAGTACATAGAAAACATGATGATGGTCAAATGAGACTCTCTAGAAAAGAAGTTAGACAACTATATCTAAATAAGTATTAACAATCAACAAATCAAAGCCAGCATTTTATTTTTCTAATGTTAATATTTAAATTTTATTTGTGTCATACTGAACCTTATATTCAAAGTAAAATCTTAAGCATTGAATTAGGTTATTATTAAAGGTTCAAAGAGAGTGGCTATTATTTGAAAACTGGGGTAATGCTTAAAGTCAAAAGAAGAAAAAAGTGGAGAAAGGCAAATGTTATTTTAAACAACAATTTCCTTCTTTGTAAGCTTGAAGAGAGTACCATGTATCTTCTTGACTCCTGGAGTCAAGCTAAGGTCATGTAATAGATTTTAAATATTGTTGAATGTTAAAGCTGAAAGAGACCTTAGTAATAATTTATTTTAAAAAGTCTCATTTTATGAATGATACTTTCCCAAGGTCACATATCTTGTTAACAGCAGATTCTAGTTAGAAGCATCAGAATACCTTAGTCTACAGTTAGCTCAAAATGAATTAGAGAGAAAAATTATCTAAAGGATATGAGTTATAAAGTAGTGATTCTTGATCATTCAGGAAAAAAATAAGCTTTCTACAATACGTAGATTCAGACTGTAAGAAAATTGACAACATTCTTCCTTATGTTTTCTCATTTTTATTATCACTGTCATAACTTCTCAATGGATTTCTTTTTGAAATTAATGATTAGGTTTTAGTAAATAACTGGAAAATATTGCTTTTCACAGCTGGATGAAGAAGCCTCGATGTGGTGTACCTGACCAGACAAGAGGTAGCTCCAAATTTAATATTCGTCGAAAGCGGTATGCATTAACAGGACAGAAGTGGCAGCACAAACACATCACTTACAGGTATAATAGCTAATGATGAGTTACTGTTTTTTTCATTTTTTCACAACTATTTATTTTGACATTTTGTTTGAGATCTTACGCACGTTTACTGCATGGTAAAATATAGTGATGTAATGTTAACATAAGGAACCAAAAATTGCAATTGAAGAGAGAATAAATTGTCCATTTGGGAGCCCTGTAGACAGACATTCCTTGAAACACTTTTGTAAACTAGATATTCCAGCTTCTTGAATGAATGCTAATATTCTGAAAGACTTTCGGATGAGTATTCTAACATACAACATTCTTTAGCAAGTATTCATAATCTAAAAAACATCAAATGATAAAGTATATAAATAATTGCAATTTAAACAATATGTCTTTGAATTATTAATTAACTTTTAGTATCAAAGCAATCATTTAACTTTCTCTTTAGCAGCAATGCAAATGGATCATCCTTTCTTGTCTTCAATGAAGGATGCTTAAGGGATGAGAGTATCTTCCAATCTGGAGAAGCAGTTGCTGCTAGTGGAAATGTTGATATTTATTCATTAACTAATTGAACCACATTTTATTGAGTCCCAGTTTGGAGGAAAAACAGTGCTAGGTACTGGGGATATAAAAATAAATAAAACATAGGGATTCCTTCTGTCCTCATGGAATTTACAGTCATGTGGAGAAGTTTAACAGTTATATAAATGGGATGCCTTTTTGAAAGAGAAGGAAGAGCATGCAAGAGAAATGTAAACCATGGTCATTCTACCCAACTTAGAAAACCAGGGCTGGTCTCCTTTCTGTCTTGAAAGTAATATGGAGTATTAAAGGAAATTCTCTATACGATCACCTTAACGGATACAGAAATGTATTCAATAAAATTTAACCTCCATTTATGAAAACTAGGAATCAAAGCAAAGAAGGATATTTAATCAGAAAAATGGCATCTATGAAAACAAAAATTACAGCTTCATTACATATTTCATGTATAATGTGTGGCAACACTATAACATGAGGTGTGGGGAAAAAATCGTTAAGGGAAACAACAAAAAATACCTGCTATCTCTACCTCCATCCAACAACATTGCACAACTACTTATATTTGTAAGGTAATGAAAGAGAATAAAAGGTATAAGATTTTGTAAAGAAATAAAACTATCTTCAGTCACAGTTATATCACTTTCTAACAGAACACCCAGAATAAAATCTAGATAATTTTTAAGAAATAATAAAAGAATATATCCAGGTATAAAAAGTTAATAGATTTTATTATTAGGGCAATTTTAGGTTTACAGAAAAGTTGAGCAGATAATACAGGTAGTTCTCAACGCTCCCCCCCATACACACACTCACATAGTTTCTCCCATTGTTAAGATCTTAATTAGTATTAGATATTTGTTACAATTGTTGAGCCAGTACTACTATATTACTGACTAAAATCAATAGTTTACACCAAAGTTGTAGTGTTATGGATTTTGACAAATGTGTAATATCATATAGTATTACAGTATCATACAGAATAGTTTCACTGCCCTGAAAATCTTTTGTTGCACCTATTCATCCCTCTTCTCCTCAGGAAACTACTGATGATGTTAATGTCTTTATAGTTTTGCCTTTTCTACAATGTCATATTGTTGGAAACACAGTTTGTAGCCATTTCAGACTGCCTCCGTTCACTTAATAATATGCATTTGTTTCTTCCATGTCTTTTCATGACTTGATAGCTCATTTCTTTATATTACTGAGTAATATTCCATTGCATGGATGTGTCACAGTTTGCTTACCTACTGAAGACTTCTTGGTTAGTTTGGATTTTTGGCAATTACGAGTAAGGCTGGTATAAACGTGTGTGCCCGTTTTTGTGCAGGCATTAATTTTCAACATATTTGACTAAATACCTGGGAGTATAATTTCGCTGATCATAAGGTAAGACTGGTTAAACTTTTTAAGAACTACCAAACTATCTTCAAAGTGGCTATACCATTTTGCATTACCACCAACAATGAATGAATGTTACTGTTGCTCTACAACTTTGTCAGGCTTTGGTGTTGTCAGTATTCTGGATGTAACCATTCTAATAGGCAGTTTCTCAAATTTTTAATTTGCAATTCCCTAATAACATGTGAAGCTTAGCATTTTTCATATGCTTATTTGCCATCTGTACATCTTCTTTTGTGAGATGACTGTTTAGATCTTTTGACCAACTTTTGAGTTGCTATTTAAGCATTCTTTGTATATTTTGGATTACAAGTGCTTTATCAGATGTTTTCAAATATGTTGTCTCACCTATGGTTTGACATTCCATTCTCTTTTCAGTGTATTTCGCAGAAGTTTTAGTTTGTTTTCTTTTTTTTAGCTCTTTATTGGAATATATTTGCTTTACACTCTTGTACCAGTTTTTGAGGTACACCAAAATGAATCAGCTGTACTTATACATATATCCCCATATTCCCTCCCTCCCGCAACTCCCTCCCCCACCCCGTCCTGGCCCTCTAAGGCATCTCTCATCATCAATTTGATATTTACACTACCAACTGTAAAGTTTTAGTTTTAACAAGGTCCAACTCATCAGTTATTTTCTTTTCTATATTGTGCTTTTGGCATTGTATCAAAAAACATTGCCAAACTGAAGGTCACTTAGAATTTCTCCTATGTTATCTTCTAAAATTTTCATAGTTTTGCATTTTCATTTAGGTCAGTGATCCATTCTGAGTTTGTTTTTGTGAAAGGTGTAAAGTCAGTGTCTAGATTCAATTTTTTGCATGTGAATGTTCAGTTGTTCCAGCACCAGTGGTTGAAAAGACCATCCTTTCTCCACTGCCTTTGCTCTTTTGTAAAGGTCAGTTGACTATGTGTGTGGGTAAATTTCTGGGCTCTTTATCCTGCTTCATTGATCTATGTGTCTGTTCATAAACTGATATCACACTTTTTGATTGCTATGTTTTATAGTAAGTCTTGGTATCAGGTAGTGTCAGCTTTCTGATTTTCCTCTTCTTCTTTAGTGTTATGTTGTATTTTTGGAGTCTTGCCTCCCCATGTGAACTTTAGAATCAGTTTTCCATTATAGGCATTCCTCAGAGATATTCTGCATTCAGTTCTTGACCAATGCAGCAAAGTAAATACAGCAATCAAATGCATATAGCAATAAAGTGAATGTCATGAATTTTTTGGTTTCCCAGTGCATATAAAAGTTATGTTTACACTATACTATTAAGTGTGCAATAGTATTAGGTCCAAAAGCACAGCATGCATGCCTTAGTTAAAAAATACTTTATTGATAAAAACTGCTAACCTTCAGCTCTTGATGGCTGCTGACTGCTCAGGGTGGTGGTCGGTGAAAGTCAAGGTGGCTGAGGCAATTCCTTAAAAGAAGACAACAGTGAGGTTTGCCACATTGATTGACTCTTCCTTTCATGAATGATTTCTCTGTAACATGCAGTGCTGTTTGTAGCGATTTATCCACAGTCGCACTTTCAAAATTGGAGTCAGTTCTCTCAAAACCCACCACTGCTTTATCAACCAAGTTTATGTCATATTCTAAATCATTTTTTTTGTTATGTCAACAATCTTCACAACATCTTCACCAAGAGTAGATTCCATTTCAAGAAACCACTTTCTCTGTTCATCGATAAGAACCAACTTATCATCATTTAAAGTTTTATGATGGGATTGCAGTCATTCAGTCACATCTTCAGGCTCATGTTTAATTTCAATTTTCTTGTTATTTCCACCCCATCTGCAGTTACTTCCTTCACTGAAGTCTTGAACCCCTCAAAGTCATCCATGAGGATTGGAGTCAATTTCTCCTAAACTTCTTGTGGATATTGATATTTAATCTCTTTCCATGAATCACAGATGTTCTTAATGACAAAAAGAATGGTGAATCCTTTCTGAAAGACTTCAGTTTATTTCAGAGGAATCACTATCTATGGCAGCTAGAGTCTTAAAATATATATTTCTTAAATAGTAAGACTTGAAAGTTAAAATCACTTCTTGATCCAAGGCCTGCAGAGTGGATATTATGTTAGAAGGCATGAAAAAAACATGAATCTTGTACATCTCCATCACAGCTCTTGGGTGACCAGATGCATTGTCAATGAGCAGTAATATTTTGTAAGGAATCTTTTTTCTGAGCAGTAGATCTCAGCAGTGGGTTTGCAGTATTTGGTAAACCATGTTGTAAACAGATGTATTGTCATCCAGGCTTTGTTGTTTTATCTATAGAGCACAGGCAGAGTAGGTTTAGCATAATTTTAAGGGCCCAAGGATTTTTGAAATAGCAAATGAGCATCGGTTTCAACTTGAAGTCACCAGCTGCATTATCCACTAACAAAAGAATCAGTCTGTCCTTTCAAGCTTTGAAATCAGGCATTAATTTCTCTTCTCTAGCTATGAAAGTCCCAGACACAATCTTCTTCCAATACAATAAAGCCATTTTATCTACATTGAAAATGTAATGTTTATTGTAGCAACTTTTATTAATTATCTTGGCTCGATCCTCTGGATAACTTGCTGCAGCTTCTGTATCAGCACTTGTTGCTTCACTTTGGGCTTTTATATTATGGAGATAACGTGTTTCCTTAAACCTCATGTACCAAACTCTGTTAGCTTCAAACTTTTCTTCTGCTGCTTCCTCACCTTTCTCAGCCTTCACAGAATTGAAGAGAGTTAGGGTCTTGCTCTGAATTAGGCTTTGGATTAAAGGGATTTTGTGGCTGGTTTGATCTGTCTAGGCCATTAAAACCTTCTCTGTATGAGTAATAAAACTGTTTTTGCTTTCTTATTATTTATGTGTTCACTGGAGTAGTGCTTTTAATTTCCCTCAAGAAATTTTCATTTGCATTTACAAGTTGGCTAACCATTTGGTACAGAGGTCTAGTTTTTGGCCAATGTCAGCTTTTGACATGCTTTCAAAACAATCATTTATTGCTTTTGACTTAAAGTGAGAGATGTGTAACTTTTCCTCTCAATTGAATACTTAGAGACTGCTGAATACTTACAGACTAGACTTAATTATTTGTTTTTTAGAGTTATTTTTTAAGCTCTTTATTGGATATAATTGCTTTATACTGTTGTGCCAGTTTTTGCTGTACAACAAAGTGAATCAGCTGTGTTTATACATATATCCCCATATCCCCTCCCTCCCATGACTCGCTCCCACCCTCCCTACCCCAGCCCTCTAAGTCATAACCCATCATTGAGTTGATCTCCCTGTGTTATGCAGCAGGTTCCCACTAGCTATCTATTTTACATTTGGTAGTGTATATATGTCAATGCTACTCTCTCATCTCATCCTAGCTTCCCCTTCGCCACTCCCCGCCACCCGGGTCCTCAAGTCCATTCCCTACATCTGCATCTTTATTCTTGTCCTGTCACTGGGTTCATCAGTACCAGTCAGTTTTTTAGATTCCATATATGTGAGTTAGCATACGGTATTTGTTTTTCTCTTTCTGGCTTACTTCACAGTGTATGACAGTCTCTAGGCCCATCCACCTCACTACAAATAGCTCAGTTTCATTCCTTTTTATGGCTGAGCAATATCCCATTGTATATATGGGCCACATTTTCTGTATCCATTCATCTGTTGATGGGCATTTAGGTTGCTCCCATGTCCTGGCTAATGTAAATAGTGCTGCAATGAACACTGCAGTACATATTTCTTTTTGGATTATGGTTTTCTCTGGGTATATGCCCAGTAGTGGGATTGGTGGGTTGTATGGTAGCTCTATTTTTAATTTTCTAAGGAACCTCCATACTGTTCTCCATAGTGGCTGTACCAATTTACCTTCCCACCAACAGTGCAGGGGTCCCTTTTCTCTGCACCCTCTTCAGAATTTATTGTTCCTAGATTTTTTGATGATGGCCATTCTGACCGGTGTGAGGTGATAGCTCATTGTGGCTGTGACTTGCATTTGTCTAATGATTAGTGATATTGAGCATCTTTTCATGTGTTTGTTAGCCATCTGCATGTCTTCTTAGGAGAAATGTCTGTTTAGGTCTTCTGCCCATTTTTGGATTCGGTTATTTGCTTTTTTGGTATTAAGCTGCATGAGCTGCTTTTATGTTTTGGAGATTAATCCTTTGTCTGTTGCTTCATTAGCAAATATTTCCTCCCATTCTGAGGGTTGTCTTCTTGTCTTCTTTATGGTTTCTTTTGTTGTGCAAAAGCTTTTAAGTTTCATTAGGTCTCGTTCATTTATTTTTTATTTTATATCCATTATTTTAGAAGGCGGGTCAAAAAGGATCTTGCTTTGATTTATGTCATAGAGTGTTCTGCCTAAGTTTTCCTCTAAGAGTTTTATAGTGTCTGGCCTTACATTTAGGTCTTTAATCCATTTGGAGTTTATTTTTGTGTATGGTGTTAGGAAGTGTTCTAATTTCATTCTTTATCACGGAGCTGTCCAGTTTTCCCAGCACCACTTATTAAAGAGGCCGTCCTTTTTTCCATTGTATATTCTTGCCTCCTTTGTCAAAGATAAGGTGCCCATATGTGTGTGGGTTTATCTCTGGGCTCTCTATTCTATCCCATTGATCTGTATTTCTGTGTTTGTGCCAGTACCATCCTATCTTGATCACTGTAGCCTTGTAGAATAGCTTGAAGTCAGGGAGCCTGATGACACCAATCCTGTCTTTCCTTCTCAAGATTGCTTCGGCTATTTGGGGTCTTTTGCATTTCCATAGAAATTGTAAAATTTCTTGTTCTAGTTCTGTGAAAAATGCCATTGTTAATTTGATAGGGATTGCGTTGAATCTGTAAATTGCTTTGGGTAGTATAGTCATTTTCACAATGTTGATTCTTCCAATCCAAGAACGTTATGTCCCTCCATCTGTTTGTATCATCTTTGATTTATTTATTTATTTATTTATTTATTTATTGGTCTTTCAAGGTATCAAGTTTATTTTTGTGTTGCCTGAACTTATTTTACATTGATTTTTACTCTCTCAGATGAATTTGTGATAAAACTGCCATTTTATCTGTATGTAAAACATGTTTTAGCAAAGCTAGCAGATATTTCCATGACTTCTTTAGTCATGAGGATCAAAGCTTTAGTCATACACAGTTTAACCTTTGCCCTCCTGTAAGTTCAGGTTTTACTCTTTTTTTTTTTAAGAACTTTTATTGAGATACAGGTAACATACAGTAAACTCATATATTTAGACTATACAATTTGGTATTTTTTTTCTTATTATCATCTTTGATTTATTATTTGGTTTAATTTCAATATTCCTGGGCCTCTGGAAATACAGAGGCCCAATGAGAGAGAGAGAGATGGGGGAATGTCAGGTCAGTGGAGCAGTCAGAACACAGACAACATTTATTAAGTTTGCTGTTTTATATGGGCATGGTTCATGTTGCTCCAAGAGAATTACAATAGTAACATCAAAGATCACTGATCATAGATCACCATAACAAATAATAATTTAAAAAGTTTGAAGTATTGTGAGAATTACCAAAATGTGACACAAAGACAAAAAGTGAGCAAATGCTGTTGGAAAAATGGTGCCAATAGGGTTGCCACAAACCTGCAGTTTATAAGTAACAGTATCTTTTGAGCACAATAAAGCAAAGCATAATAAAACAGGGTATGCCTGCACCCACACAATAATTTAGCAGGGCTTTTATTGTGATCACCTTGAATCTGCAGATCAATCTGGGGAGAAGTGACATCTTAATATTGATTGTTACCATTAATGAATATGAACATTTCCCCATTTATTTAGGTCTTTGATTTCTTTCCTCAGAGTTTTATATTTTTACTCTTATAAATCTTTTGTATATGTCTTAGTCCATTTTGACTGCTATAACAAAATACCATAGACTGAGTAGTTTATCAACAGCAGAAATTTATTTCTCATACCTCTGGAGGCTGGGAGTCTGAGATCAAGGTGCCAGCATGGTGGATGCCCTCTTCAAGGTCACAAAGTTCTTGGCTCCTCACATAGCAGAAGGGCTAGATATCTTTGTGGGACACTAATTCCATTCATGAAGGTTCCATCTTCATGACGTAAGGACTTCCCAAAGGTCCTATCTCCTAATATTATCATCTTTGTGGGTTAGGGTTTTAACATATGAATTTTAGGGGGACAAACATTCACACCATAGTCATATATTTTGGATAGATTTATTCCTAAGGATTTCTTTAAATTTTTTTTGTACTGTAAGTTGTAGTGTGTTTCAAATTTCAAATTCTAAATGTTTTTTACTGGTATATAAGAAAGCAGTTGATTTTTGTATACTTAACCTTGTATCCTAGACTTTTGTATAAATCACTCATTAATTCAGGATTTTTTTGGGTCAATTCATTGTTATTTTCTACATAAAAATTATGTCACCTGAAAACAAGGGTAGTTTTTTTTTTTAATTCCTAATCTGTATAGCCTTTATTTCCTTTGCTTATTTTATTACATTAGCTAGTGCTTTCAGTACAGTGTTGAATAGGAGTAAGGGAAATCATGTAGTTCCAGATCATTAAGTATAATGCAAGCTACAGGCTTTTTGTTAGATGTTTAATGAAGTTGAGGAAGTTTCCCCATTCCTAGAATATTTTTACTATGAATGAGAGTTGGATTTTATCAAATGCATTTTCTGTATCTGTGCTATGATCATATGATTTTTCTTCTTTAGCCTTTTAATATGATTGATTACCTTAATTAATTTTCATATGTGGAATGAGCCTCTCTTGCCTGCAATAAATCCCACTTTGTCAAGGTAGATAACTTTTTATATACATTGTGGAGTTTGATTTGCTAATTTTTGTTTAGAATTTCTACATCTATGTTCATGAGTAGTATTGGCAGTCGGTTTTCCTTTCCTGTAATGTCTTTATCTAGTTTTGGTAGTAGGGTAATACTAGTTTCATAGAATGGGTTAAGAAGCCTCTCCCTAATTCTATTTTCTGGAAGAAATTATAGAGAATTGGTATGGTTTCTACCTGAAATGTTTAGTAGAGTTCACCAGAGCAACCATCTGGGCCTGGTTCATGGTTTTTTTTTTTTTTTCTTGAAAGTTTATTAATTTCTGATTCAATTTACTTAATAGATATAGGACTGTTCAGATTATTTGTCTTTGTATAAATTTTTATAGATTGTGTCTTTTAAAGAAGTTAGTCAATTAAATCAATAATAGCCTTTATTGGCTGCCTTGACAAAAATACCTGGGTGGCTTTGAAATCAGAAGTTTAATTTCTTACAGTTTTAGAGCTTAGAAGCCCAAGATCAAAGTGCTGTCACTGTCCTTTTCTAGTGAGGCCTCTCTTCCTGGCTTTTAGATGGCCATCTTATCACTGTGTCCTTATCTGACCTTTCCTCTGTGCATGGGTGGAGAGAAAGAGAGATTTCTGGTGTCTTCTTCTCTTCTTATAAGGACACCAGACCTACTGAATTAGGTGCTCACTCTTGTAACTTTATTTAACATCAAATATCTCCTTAGTGAAACTACCTCTAAATACAACTACCTTGAGAGGGCTTTAATACATGAATTTGGAGGTTACACAGTTCAGTCCATGACATCATCTAAGTTATCACATTTATGGGCATACAATTGTTCATACTATTTTTTATTGTCCTTTTAATATTCATAGTATCAGTAGTGATGTGCCTTCTTTCATAACTGATAGAAATTTGTGTCTTTTCTCCTTTTTTTCTTAGTCTGGCTAGAGGTTTATTAATTATATTAATCTTTTCAGAGAAATGGCTTTTTTTGTAAGAACTTTTATTGAGATACCATTGACATACAATAAACTGCATGTATTTAAAGTGTACAATTTGATTTCTTAATTATTATTAGTAACGTATATATGGCAATCCCAATCTCCCAATTCATCCCACCCCAACACCCCCTCCCCACTTTCCCCACTTGATGTCCATATGTTTGTTCACTACATCTCTGTCTCTATTTCTGCCTTGCAAACTGGTTGATTTGTACCATTTTTTTATATTCCCCATATATGTGTTAGTATACAATATTTGTTTTTCTCTTTCTGACTTACTTCATTCTGTATGACAGTCTCTAGGTCCATCCATGTCTCAACAAATGTCCCAATTTCATTCCTTTTTATGGCTGAGTAATATTCCCCTGTATATATGTACCACATCTTCTTTATCCATTCATTAGCTGATGGACATTTAGGTTGCTTCCATGACCTAGCTATTGTAAATTGTGCTGCAATGAACATTGTGGTGCATGTGGCTTTTTGAATTATAGTTTTCTCAACACATATGCCCAGTAGTGGGATTGGTCATATGGTAACTCTATTTTTAGTTTTGCAAGGAACCTCCATACTGTTCTCCATAATGGCTGTATCAATTTACATTCCCACCAACAGTGCAAGAGGGTTCCCTTTTCTCCACAGTCTCTCCAGCATTTACTGTTTGTAGATTTCATGATGATGCCCATTCTAACCAGTGTGAAGTGATATCTCATTGCAGTTTTCATTTGCATTTCTCTAATAATTAGTAATGTTGAGCAGCTTCTCATGTGCCTCTTGGCCATTTGTATGTCTTCTTTAGAGAAATATCTGTTTAAGTCTTCTGACCATTTTTTGATTGGGTTTTTTGTTTTTTTGATATTGAGCTGGATGAACTTTTAAATATTTTGGAGATTAATCCATTATCTGTTGATTCCTTTGCAAATATTTCCTCCCATTCTGAGGGTTGTCTTTTCATCTTGTTTATAGTTTCCTTTGCTGTGCAAAAGCTTTGAAGTTTCATTAGGTCCCACTTATTTATTTTTGTTTAATTTCCATTACTCCATGAGGTGGGTCAAAAAAGGTCTTGCTGTAATTTATGTCAAAGAGTGTTCTTCCTATGTTTTCCTCTAGGAGTTTTATAGTGTCTGGCCTTACATTTAGGCCTTTAGTCCATTTTGAGTTTACTTTTGTGTATGGTGTTAGGGAGTGTTCTAATTTCATTCTTTTACATGTAGTTGTCCAGTTTTCCCAGCACCACTTATTGAAGAGGCCTGTCTTTTCTCCACTGTATATCCTTGCCTCCTTTGTCATAGATTAGTTGACCATAGTTTATCTCTGTGCTTTCTATCCTATTCCTTTGATCTATATTTCTGTGTTTGTGCCAGTACCATATTGTCTTGATTACTGTAGCTTTGTAGTATAGTCTGAAGTCAGGGCGTCTGATTCCTCCAGCTCCATTTTTTTTCCCTCAAGATTGCTTTGGCTCTTTGGGGTCTTTTGTGTCTCCATACAAAGTTTAGGATTTTCTGTTCTAGTTATGTAAAAAATGCCATTGGTAATTTGATAGGGATTGCATTGAATCTGTAAATTGCTTTGGGTAGTATAGTCATTTTCACAATGTCAATTCCTCCAATCCAAGAACATGGTATATGTCTCCATGTTTGTGTCATCTTTGATTTCTTTCATTAGTGTCTTATAGTTTTCTGAGTATAGGTCTTTTACGTCCTTAGTTAGGTTTATTTCTAGGTGTTTTGTTCTTTTTGTTGCAATGCTGAAAGGGATTGTTTCTTTAATTTCACTTTCTGATCTTTCATTGTTAATGTATAAAAATGCAAGAGATTTCTGTGTGTTAATTTTTGTATCCTGCAACTTTACAAAATTCATTGATTAATTTAAGTAGTTTTCCGGTGGCATCTTTAGGATTTTCTAAGTATGCTATTATGTCATCTGCAAACAGTGACAGGTTTACTGCTTCTTTTCCAATTTGGATTCCTTTGATTTCTTTTTCTTCTCTGATTGCTATGGCAAGGACTTCCAAAACTATGTTGAATAGTGGTGGAAAGAGTGGACATCCTTGTCTTGTTCCTGATCTTAGAGGGAGTGCTTTCAGTTTTTCACTATTGAGAAAGATGTTTGCTGTGGCTTTGTCTTCTATGGCCCTTATTATGTTGAGGTAGATTCCCTCTATGCCCACCTTCTGGAGAGTTTCTATCATAAATGGGTGTTGAATTTTGTCAAAAGCTTTTCCTGCATCTGTTGAGATGATCATATGGTTTTTATCCTTCAATTTGTTAATATAGTGTATGACATTGATTGATTTCCATATATGGAATGATTCTTGCATTCCAGGGATAAACCCCACTTGATCATGGTGTATGGTCCTTTTAATGTGTTGTTGGATTCTGCTAGCTAGTATTTTGTTGAGGATTTTTGCATCTAAATTCATCAGTGGTATTGGTCTGTAGTTTTCTTTTTTTGTAGTATCTTTGTCTGGTTTTAGTATTAGAGTGATGGTAGCCTCATAAAGTGAGTTTGGGAGTGTTCCTTCCTCTGCAATTTTTTGGAAGAGTTTGAGAAGAATGGATGTTAGCTCTTCTCCAAACGTTTGATAGAATTCACCTGTGAAGGCATCTGGTCCTGGACTTTTGTTCGTTGGGAGATTTTTAATCACAGTTTCAATTTCATTACTTGTGATTGGTCTGTTCATATTTTCTATTTCTTCATGATTCAGTCTTGAAGGTTTTACCTTTCCAAGAATGTGTCTGTTTCTTCCAGGTTGTCCATTTTATTGGCATATACTTGCTTGTAGTAGTCTCTTATGGTGCTTTTTATTTCTGTGGTGTCTGCTGTAACTTCTCCTGTTTCATTTCTACTTTTATTGATTTGAGTCTGCTCCCTCTTTTTGTTTATGAGTCTTACTAAAGGTTTATCAACTTTGTTTACATACTCAAAGAACCAGCTTTTAGTTTCATTGATTTTTGTTATGGTTTTCTTTGTTTCTATTTCATTTATTTCTGCTCTGATATTTATGATTTCTCTCTGTCTACTAACTTTGGGTTTTGTTTGCTCTTCTTTCTCTAGTTTTTTTTTAGGTGTAAAGTTAGAGTGTTCATTTGGGATTTTTCTTGTTTCTTGAGGTAGGATTATTTGGTATAAACTTCCCTCTTAGAACTGCTCTTGCTGTATTCCATAGGTTTTGGATTTTGGTGTTTTCATTGTCATTTGTCTCTAGGTGTTTTTTGATTTCCTCTTTGATTTCTTCAGTGATCTCTTGGTTATTTAGTAGTGCATTGTTTAGTCTCCATGTGTTTGTAATATTTAAAGTTTTTTTTCCCTGTAATTGATTTCTAATCTTATAGTCTTGTGGTTGGAAAACAAGCTTGATACGATTTCAATTTTCTTAAATTTACCAAGGCTTGATTTGTGACCCAAAATGTCATGTATCCTGGAGAATGTTCCATGTGCACTTGAGAAGAATGTGTAATCTGCTGTTTTTGGATGTAATGTCCTATAGATATCTATTAAATCCAACTGATTTATTGTGTCACTTAAAGCTTGTGTTTCCTTATTAATTTTCTGTCTGGATGATCTGTCCATTGGTGTAAGTGGGGTGTTAAATTCCCCCTCTATTATTGTGTTACTGTCAATTTCCTCTTTCATCGTTGTTAGCATTTGTCTTATGTATTGAGGTGCTCCTATATTAGGTGCGTATATATTTATAATTGTTATATCCTCTTCTTGGATTGATCCCTTGATCATTATGTAGTGTCCTTTCTTGTCTTTTGTAACATTTTTTATTTTAAAGTCTATTTTACCTGATATGAGTATCGCTACTTCAGCTTTCTTTTGATTTCCATTTGCATGGAATATCTTTTTCCATCCCCTCACTTTCAGTCTGTATATGTCCCTAGGTCTGAAGTGGGTCTCTCATAGACAGTATATATATGGGTCTTGTTTTTGTATTCATTCAGTCAGTCTGTGTCTTTTGTTTGTAGCATTTGGTCCATTTACATTCAAGGTAATTATTGATATGTATGTTTCTATTACCATTTTCTTAATTGTTTTGTTTTTGTGTTTGTAGGTCCTTTTCTTCTCTTATGTTTCCCACTTATTGAAGTTCCTTTACCATTTGTTGTAGGGCTGGTTTGGTGGTGCTGAATTCTCTTAGCTCTTGCTTGTCTGTAAAGCTTTTGATTTCTCCATCAAATCTGAATGAGATCCTTGCTGGGTAGAGTATTCTTGGTTGTAGGTTCTTCCCTTTCATTGCTTTAAATATATTGTGTTGCTCCCTTCTGGCTTGCAGAATTTCTGCTGAGAAATCAGCTGTTAACCTTATGGAAGTTCCTTGCATGTTATTTCTTGTTTTTCCCTTGTTGCTTTTTTTTTAATTATTATTTTTAAGGTTGCTCTCCCTTTGTTATATAGCAACTTCCCACTGGCTATCTATTTTACAGTTGGTAGTATATATTTGTCTATGCTACTCTCTCACTTCATCCCTTGTTGCTTTTAATATTATTTCCTTGTCTTTAATTTTTGTCAGTTTGCTTACTATGTGTCTTTGCTTGTTTCTCCTTGGATTTATCCTGCCTGGTACTCTGTGCTTCCTGGACTTGGCTGGCTATTACCTTTCCCATGTTAGGGAAGTTTTCAACTATAATCTCTTCCAATATCTTCTCGAGTCCTTTCTCTCTCTCTTCTTCTGTCACCCCTATAATGCCAATGTTGGTACATTTAACATTGTCTCAGAGGTCTCTTAGTCTGTCTTCATTTCTTTTCTTCCTTTTTTCTTTATTCTTTTCCACATCCGTGATTTTCCTGTGTTGGGAAGCCTCATGTGGGGCTCAGAACCCTCACTCCAGTGGCTGGTTTTTGTGTTATAACAGTTCTCCAGTTTGTGATTCAACCACCCAGCAGTTACAGGATTTGATTTTATTGAGATTGCACCCCTCCTGCTGTCTAATTGTGGCTTCTCCTTTGTCTCTGGATGTGGACTGTCTTTTTTGGTGAGTTCTAGTGTCTTTCTGTTAATGATTGTTCAGCAGTTAGTTGTAACTCCAGTGCTCTTGCAAGAGGGAGTGAGAGCACATACTTCTACTTCGTCATCATGAACTGTTTTTCAAAATGGCTTTTAAAAACTTTTTTTCTGTATTGCTTTCCTGTTTTCAGCTTCATTGCTTTCTGCTCAAACTTTTATTTGTTATTCTTCTGTTTGTATTATTTTTCTGATTTCCTAATATGGAAACTTAGATTAATTACTTTTATCTTTTCCTCCTAATATGCGTTTAATGCTAAAATTGTACTTTAAGCTCTGTTTATGCTGCTTCCCACAGTTTTGATAAGTTGTTTCATTTAGTTCAAGTAATATTAAATTTTCCTTGAGATTTTCGTTTTTTGACTCATGTTATTTATAAGAATGCTGTTGTATCTCGAAGCATTTTGAGATTTTTCCCTAGTATTGTTGGTAAATGTTCCATGTGAGATTGAGAATAATGAATATTCTCCTGGTTTCGGATGAACTGTTCTTTATATATTAATTAGATAAAGTTGATTAATGATGCTGTTCAGTACAACTATGTTCCTACTATTTTCTATCAGCAGGATGTGTCAAATACTGGTAGAGGGGTGTTGAAGTCTCGAGCAAATGGTACTTTTCTTGCAGTTCTATCAGTTTTTGCCTCATGTATTTTGTTGCTCTGTTGTTAAACATATATAGATTAACATTTGCTATGTCTTGGAAAAATTGACACCTTTATCATTATGTAATGCCCCTCTTTATCTCTGATAATTTACTTTGCTCTGAGGAAGGCTTTGTCTGAAAATAATATACCTATTATGGTTTTCTTTTGATTAGTGTAGCATAGTATATTTTTTATCCCCTTATTTTTAACCATCAATATCTATATATTTAAGGTGAATTTCTTGTAGACAACATATACTTGGGTCTTTTTTTCTTTTAATCCACTCTTACAGTCTTTGTGTTTTCATTGGTGTATTTAGACTATTCACATTCCAAGTAGTTATTTATGTAGTTAAATTGATATCTGCTATATTTGTAACTTTTTGCCACCCAATGCTGTTGTTCTTTGTGGTTTTTTGGGGGGGATTTTATTTTGTTTTTGATTTTCTGTTTCCTCTTTTTCTGCCTTCTCTGGTTGTACTGAACATTGTATATGTTTCCATTTTCTATTAGCATATCAATATTCTTCTCACTTGGGTCATATTCTTCTTGCTTGGATGGTTTTTGAGGAGAAGTCTAATTGAATTTGTATCTTTGTTCCTTTGTAGGTAAGGTGTTTTTACCCCTCTGGCTTCTTCCAAGGTTTTATCTTTGTCTTCAGTTTTCTGCATTTTGAATATAATATGCCTACATGTAGATTTTGTTCTCTGAAAGTCCTGTGTCTGTGGTTTGGTGTCTGCTATTATTTTAAATATTTCTCTGTTCCTACCTTCCTTCTCCTCTTAGAATTATCATTATATTCTGTTATACTTTTTAAATTTCCCAGAGTTCTTAGATGCTCAGTTCTGTTTTCCATCCTTTCATTTCTTTGTTTTTTGCTTTGCTTTTTAATTTGGGAAGTTTCTATTGAGTTACCTTCAAGTTCTCTGATTCTTCCCTTGGTTATGTGTAGTCTCATGATGAGCTCATCAGAGACATTCCTCACTTCTGTTAGTATTTTTTACTTGCATCATTCCCTTTTAATTCTTTTTTGTAGTTTCCATCTCTCCTGTGTTTTCACTTATATTACTGCTTATATTACTCTTTTGTTGTTGTTGTTCTTTTTTTCATGTTGTCTGCTTTTTCCATTAGAGCCCTTAGGATACTGATCATATTTAATTCAAATTCCTGGTCTGATAATTCCATAATCTTTGCCATAAAGAGTCTGGTTCTAATCCTTGTTTTGTCTCTTCAGTCTGTGTTTTCTCTTACCTCTTAGCATGTTCTTAACTTTTTTGTTGAAAGCCAGACATGATGTATTTGGTCATGAAACTGAGGTAATAAACCTGTAGTGTGAAGTTTTATCATCTGGTTAGGAGTTTGTTTGTTTATTGTTTCTTGTAGCTAAAGATGTTGGAAGCTTCACTTTCCTCTAGTGTCTGAGTGTTTGTCTCCCCTATTGTCTCTGAATATCCTAGAAGCTTTATCTTAAATAGACTTTGTGTCTTGCAGCTTTCTCATTTGTGATCCATTTTATTATGCTGAGCCTTGTTGCTGTGCTATAAAGTATTGGTGTTAGGAAGCAGTCTATAATCCTGTGATTAAATCTCAATTTTTTTTAAGTGGGCTTGACTTTTGGGGATTTTACCCCCAAAATATTATCTTAACCTTTTACATTTTTTTTCTACTATATTAGACAAGAATGATTCAGGAACTTTTGCTTCTGTTTCTTTGTACTCTTCTGTGTCTCCAGTTTTGGGGGTGGCACTTTGCCCTGTAACTGCAATTCTCTGGTGAAACTAAGAAGAATTGTTTATGTTTTGTTTGCTCAGCTTTTTTTTCTTTTTTTTTTTTCTTATTATGAGGTTGGGAGTGACAGCTTCCAAGCTCTTTACATGTCAGAGCAGAAACTGAAAGTTTTTTACAAGATCATTATGCAAAGTAAGCAGACACACACAGAGTATAATGTTTACAAAAATGACATTTAAAATAGGCACAAAAGTATGAGAGTAAAGAATAAATCTACAAAAGACATCTTTTGTAAAAGAAGAAAATTAGGAACTTTTACTGAAAGACATAAAAAGACCAAAAATAAATGTAGAGATATATATTTGCTCTTAATAGAAAGGTTCAATATAATGAAGGTACAAATCTTGCACAAATTCAATGCAATTTTAACAAAATTCCAAATAATATTTTTTGTATAAGTTAACAAACTGTCTCAAAAATCTCTAAGGATTAGTGAAGACCCAATTGTAATCAAAATGTTCCCACTTGCTAGATATGAAGACTTTCTTTAAATTAATACTAATTAAGGCAATATGTGGTGTTAGCACAGAGATAGACAAATAGTCCAATAGTGCAGACAAGAGATCATAGAAATAGACCCATTCATGTATTAAAAACTTGATTTATGCTGGAACAGTCTTTGTAGATCAGTGGGGAAAGAATGGGCTATTTTACTTATTAAGTTATTCTATAATAATTGGTTATTTATATGGAAAACAATGAAATTAGGTTCTTACCGCATACTGTATAAAAATGAATAAATACCAATTAAAGTATATAATTAATTTTAGACCTACAAAGCTTATACAACTATGTATATTGATATTTATTGTTTTCATTTCAGATATTATTCTTTTTCTGGCCTGATTTCCAAACTCTTGACAGTGTACCCTGTGTAGTGTCTCTCCATCCTTAGGTACTAACTACACCACTCATTTTTAAAAGAAAGAAAGAAAAACTGTTAAGAGCCATTAGGTTCAAACTGATCATAATTCCATTTATGTTGTGTCCCATACTGACAGTTATCTCAGCTAGTTTTTAATATGCAAATAATTAGATGTTTATCCCTGTAAACTTCCAGATGATTTTTTAAGCTCTTTATTGGATATAATTGCTTTATACTGTTGTGCCAGTTTTTGCTGTACAACAAAGTGAATCAGCTGTATTTACACATATATCCCCATATCCCCTCCCTCCCACGACTCCTTCTCACCCTCCCTATCCCAGCCCTCTAAGTCATCACCCATCATCGAGTTGATCTCCCTGTGTTATGCAGCAGGTTTCCACTAGCTATCTATTTTACATTTGGTAGTGTATGCATATCAATGCTACTCTCTCATTTCATCCCAGCTTCCTCTTTGCCACTCCCCCCACCCCCCCCACCCAGGTCCTCAAGTCCATTCCCTACATCTGCATCTTTGTTCTTGCCCTGACACTGGGTTCATCAGTACTATTTTTTAAGATTCCATATGTATAAGTTAACATGCAGTATTTGTTTTGCTCTTTCTGGCTTACTTCACTCTGTATGACAGATTCTAGGTCAATCCACCTCACTACAAATAACTCAGTTTCATTCCTTTTATGGCTGAGTATATTCCATCCTATATGTGTGCCACATCTTCTTAATCTATTCATCTGTTGATGGGCATTTAGGTTGCTTCCGTGTCCTGGCTATTGTAAATAGTGCTGCAATGAATATTGTGGTACATGTTTCTTTTTGGATTATGGTTTTCTCAGGGTATATGCCCAGTAGTGGGATTGGTGGGTTGTATGGTAGTTTTATTTTTAGTTTTTTAAGGAAGCTTCATAATGTTCTCCACAGTGGCTGTATCAATTTACCTTCCCACCAACAGTGCAGGAGGGGTCCCTTTTCTCTGCACCCTCTTCAGAATTTATTGTTCCTAGATTTTTTGATGATGGCCATTCTGACTGGTATGAGGTGATACCTCATTGTGGCTGTGACTTGCATTTCTCTAATGATTAGTGATGTTGAGCATCTTTTCATGTGTTTGTTAGCCATCTGCATGTCTTCTTAAGAGAAATGTCTGTTTAGGTCTTCTGACCATTTTTGGATTCAGTTATTTGCTTTTTTGGTATTAAGCTGCATTCTCTTGCATATTTTGGAGATTAACCCTTTGTCCGTTGCTTCATTGGCAAATATTTCCTCCCATTCTGAGGGTTATCTTGTCTTGTTTATGGTTTCTTTTGCTGTGGAAAAGCTTTTAAGTTTCATTAGGTCCCATTTGTTTATTTTTTATTTTATTTCCATTTTTCTAGAAGCTGGGTCAAAAAGAATCTTGCTTTGCTTTATGTCATAGAGTGTTCTTTCTATGTTTTCCTGGAGTTTTATAGTGTCTGGCCTTACATTTAGGTCTTTAACCCGTTTTGAGTTTATTTTTGTATATGGTGTTAGGGAGTGTTCTGTATGCAGAAAAGTATAAGACACCAATGAAAAAAACCAAAGACAATGCAAACAGATGGATGGACATACCATGCTCTTGGATTGGAAGAATCAACATTGTGAAAATGACTATACTACCCAAAACAATTTACTGATTCAATGCAATCCCTATAAAATTAACAATGGCATTTTTCACAGAACTAGAACAAGAAATTTTATGATTTGTATGGAAATGCAGAAGACCTCAAATAGCCAAAGCAATCTTAAGAGGGGAAGATGGGATTGGTAGCATCAGGATCCCTGACTTCAAGCTATACTACAAGGCTACAGTGATCAAGACAGTATGCTAATGGCACAAAAACTGAAATACAGATCAATGGAATAGAATAGAGAGCCCAGAGATAAACCCACACACATATGGGCACCTTATCTTTGTCAAAGGAGGGAAGAATATATAATGGAAAAAATACAGCCTCTTCAGTAAGTGGTGCTGGGAAAATTGGACAGCTACATGTCAAAGAATGAAATCAGATGATTTTTTTAATGTTCAATTATTGATATGCATATCACGTGATTAAGGGTTTTAGAGTAAGAAAGATCTGGATTTGAATCCTAGCTCTGATACTTGTTCCCTGTAACACCAGGATCAAGTTACTTATTTTTATGTCTCATTGCACCTGTGTGCAAAGTGAGTATTGTAAACATACCTACCTCATGAGGCTTGGAGACAATTAAGTCAGATAGTAGGGAAAAAAAAAAAAAACCTCACAGTGCTTGAAACACAGTTAGTGATTAATTAATGCTGATTATTATCTTAACTACTTTATCAGACAAATCCCAGAAATTGTTGAGAATATTATAACAGGATAAGAGAAAGTTGAAAGTTAGAGCTTCTAAAGTTAATATACATAAGGTGTTAAGAAGTTGCCTTCTATATAATAACTAATAAGTTGTATCATTTGCTACTATATTTTCTTTACTATATTTAGGAAAATAAATACAAACTATGACATTGGAGCTCAAAATAATTACAAAATGTGCCATTACATAGTAAAGACAGGAGTTGGAGTAGGGGTGGTAGAATCTAGGTTTATTTGATTGCAAACTCATTGTGAGCCAACAGGACAATGTGGCTTAAAAAAAAAGAATGTCCTGATTAGATTTATAGAAAGCAAAGTGTTCAAAGCAGTGGAGATGCTAATTTTTCTCTTTGCTTTGTTGGCCACGCCCTACCTGATGTATCCTTTTCTCTTTGGGCCACCACATTTTCAGCTACTTCTTGGCAAATTAATGTATACCTCTAAAAAGGAATCAAAATGCTAAGAGATCTTGAATGCAGTTTGCATGAAGAAGAGCTCAAGATTAGAGCCAAGGATTCTCAACATGATGGAAAGAATACTTAAGGGAGAAATTTCCTGTTATTTTCAAATATATAAAGGCTTTTAGAAAAATCTAATATTTTGAGCTATCAGAAAATTAAATCATCCTACAAGTCTTTTTCATCACTGGAAACATATAAACCAGGAAATTTATTCACTTGTCAGGGAAATGAGAGAACATTTGTAGAATCGTTGGAAAGTTCAATTATATAACTTTAAGATCTCTTCCTATCTTTAAAATGTGGGATTGGAAAGAACTTTCTATAATCAATCCATTTAATGGGAATGTCTAGCCACCTATGCCTTCCACTTTAATGACCTCAGTGTTTGATGCCTAGAAGTGGGAAATTCTGAAGTCATACCATTTACATATTCTTAAGGGTATATATTACTTTGGCTGATGCATAATATACATGCTGGTTATAATTGTAATACAAGTACTGGTGGCCATTCATGTCTTACTTGACCTTTATGATCAACTTTCTTTTGACAAAGTTTACTCCTTGGATAATTAGGTGTTTTTCATTTAATAAATGATTATTGAACAGCATTATGTGGCAGAACACAGGTCAGTTAGGCAAGACGCCCACTCTCGTGGAGAATGTAGTCTAGTATGAGAGTCAGGTATGCAAGTGAATAATTGTAAAGCAGTATATTGTATGTTACTTCAAGACCATATAGGAGCTTCATTTCATCAGAGAACATAACCCTTTTATGCTCCCCAGGACCTAGTAGAGTGTCTGCTATGTATTAGGTCCTCAATAAATAGTTGTTGAATAAATTAATGAATTCTTAGGAGGCTTTAGTTAATAATACTAGGACCTTAATGAGTAGCATCATTTTCATCAAGTTGATCTTTATTTCCTAGGTTTACTGAATGTTACATAAAATAGATTTAGCCTAAATGCCTTTTATCTATAAAATATAAACTCCAAAATAATATTTTATGTAATAAATGACCAATGGGATATGTAATCAACTGCCAGATGCATCTATTTTAAAAATTATGTTAATGAATATTCACAATATATTGGTTGACATGATAGTATGATATTAATTAGTTTTGATTTTCCTAGTAAATTCTTCCTTTAGCTAACCTTGATTTTAAATTCATGCTTCTGTAACTACTAAAGATACAACATTAGAAGTTATTATTGTGCTTTAACAATATACACAGAGAAAAGAAACCTAGAAATTGCTGAAGAATAATAAGTTCCTCCCCAGAAACATTTCTCATCACTCTTTCTAAACCCAGTGAGCTCACTGATCTTGATTATCCTATTGACCAACTTGTGTATCCAGAGAATACAAAACAGGTTGAAAAACAGAAACTATTTAAATAAGACCCAAAGTAATATGTACCTAGGTCTGCCTTACCTGGAAAGCTAGCATCATTGGAAATAGTCAAATATTTAATGTTAGCTTTCCTAGAGAGACTCCATAGTCAATCTCTACTCTGATGATTTCTTATATTAAAAAAAAAAAAAAGTGGAGCCACATCAACTATATAAATATAATATGGGTAAAAGTAAATTAGTCTATTTAGTTTTCCTCTGACAGAGCAGTTTAATATATTCTGGATAAGGATCTGCTAATAATTTAAATATATAGGTTATTATTTTTACTCTTTTATATTCTTAGCAATTGTCTACTTTCCCAGTTACAATAAATTCCATTTAATTGCTAACCATTTTTAATAAAATGTTAGTATGCTTTTCTGAACCACTATTTTTGTCTACTGAATTGAGTAAAGGGTTTTTCACCTTGGTCACACCAAACTATCTTGACATAAGTATATCATATAACTTCTGTATCTTAACTAAATGCCAAAGTATTCAGGTTTTTTTTTTCTTGCTTTGAAAATTAGAGATAAAACAGTACCCAAATTTTGAAAAAGATTTATCACTCTATCAAAGTTTTAGGGGGAAATAGTCCTCATTAGTATGTAGAGTTTTTATTTAAAAAATTGGTGTGCACCCAATGATGTTGAAACTAGAGAATTCAGACTGTACATAGTAATTTTAGGGATTGGGTAATATTTACTGTTTCTTGAGTACCTAAATAGAGTTTATTTTATTTGAAAATGATGAAACGTTTGGCAGTGTCCTTGTTTCACATTTCCCGTAATTTCTATTCAAATGAGCAAATGTTTGATAATGTTACATTTCACATTAATTTATTTTACAGAGCTAATAAAACAAAATAATTCCTACAGTTCCATCAGTAAAGAAAGCACACTCATTTTGGTAGAGTATTGTTAGTAAGTCTGTTTCTCCCCAAATTTACTGTTTCTCTAAATGTTAAATCCTCACATTTTTAAAAATTATCATAGAAACAGTGAAGTAAACTTAATATCTCACTTTTCATGGAGAAATTTATGTGTTTCTATTGAGAATTGTAAAGCAGAGTTCAAGCTTCTTTTAACTTTGAATACATAATATGAAACACCAAAATATTTAGATTTTTTCTTCTAACTTTCATATTATAGATAAACTCATACTCTAATATAGGAAAAGATTCATTACTCTATTAAAAACTTGAAGGGGAAGTACTCCACTATTAGTATGTAGAATTTTTATTAAATAAATTAGTATTGATTCAATGAAGTTAAAACTAGAGAATCCTGACTTTACACAGTAACTTTAAACATAAGTGAACATACTTTGCCTTCAGTACCAATTGTTCTGATGAAAAACAATGCCTTAAATTTCCCACTCCATCAATTTTATTATGTAGGGTTGTTTAAGACATGACTGTTAAAGATAATATTTGTTATTTTTTAGGTAAATGTTACAAAACTTATGAAATTGATAGTTTAAAAGAATCAGTGAAATAGCATAATGAAAAAACCCAATAGAGAATTCAAAAAATGAAAACAATTCTCTTATTAAAGTGAAAAGTGTGTTCACTACAACCACTCTATTTCCACAAAAAAGACAAAGTAAAAGCACTTTAAAATTAAATTAGTTTGTTTTTCAAATATAATCTTAATTTTATTTATTTTATAGTATAGTCTTTATTTTGCAAATATGTATTAACAATTTTGTGTATTATGTATTAGAATATTGAGAATAACAGTGTTATTTTTCACTTAATACCATATAATCTCTCTGTGCCCTTTATTATTTCAGTTATTAGTAAATACAAAACACATCTCTCAATGGCATAAAAATTTCTAAATTTTTGTGTGTACCTAATTCAGAATTCCAGCTCTAACTTCGAAGTGCACTAATCTATCTTTTTTTTTTATTTTTATTGGAGTATAGTTGATTTATAATGTTGTATTAGATTCAGATGTACAACAAAGTGAATCACCTGTGTGTGTATATATATATATACATCTATATCTATATATCTATCTATATATATATATGTCTATCTACATACATATAGATATCTCAATTCTTTTTCATATTCTTTTCCCATGTAGGTCACCACAGAATATTGAGTAGAGTTCCCTGTGCTGTACAGTAGGTCCCTATGACACCTGTTTTATACATAGTAGTGTGTATATTCAATCCCCATCTCCCAATCTATTGCTTCCCCCCACGTTTCCCCTCAGGTAACCACAAGTTTGATTTTGAGGTCTGTGAGTCTGTTTCTGTTCTATACATAAGTTTATTTGTATTATTTTTATTACATTCCACATTTAAGTGATAGCATATGAAATTTGTCTTTCTCTGTCTGATTTACTTCACTTAATATGACAATCTCTAAGTCCATATATGTTGCTACAAATGGCATTATTTCATTCTTTTTTATGGCTGAGTAATATTCCATTGTATATATGTACCACGTCTTTATCCATTCTTCTGTCAATGGACATTTAGTTTGCTTCCATGTCCTGGCTATTATAAATAGTGCCACAATGAACATTGGAGTGCCTGTAAGTGGGAATGTAAATAGGTACAACCATTATGGAAGGCAGTATGGAGGTTCCTTAAAAAACTAAGTATACAACTACTCTATGATTCAGCAATCCCATTCTTGGACATATATCAGGAGAAAACTATAATTCAAAAAGATACTTGTGTCTTGTATTTATTAATGCTATCACATAATGCTATCACAAATATTGTAGTTACTCACATTTTGGAAACTCATCAGTGCATAGATTTGAAAAACACAGTGATGTGTTTTCAAGTCCAAGTGGTACTTCACATTTATTATTCTTTACTATATCACTTCATTTTTCTCAGAACTACTCTATACTTATATACATATCATTCTAACATGATTTCATTTATTTTCTTTGTTGTAAGGTTATCCTTTATTTGAAAATAAAATAAATTTTCCATTATGCATTGAATCCAGCACTAATTCCCATTAACAATATCCTCAGAATGTATACTGAAATGATCTAATTCTTCATATCTCCATGACAGCCACAAATGTTTTATTGCTTCCAATCTTGTCCCCCTAGTCATTCCATCAAAAGCAGTGATCTTTCTAAACTGGAATAATACCAGGATACTTCTCTGCTTAAAACTCACCAGTGGTTTCCTTTCATAGAATACAACCCACTCCCTGCCAGTTCCCTTTCATCTCATACCACTGTTCTGAGTGTTCATATTGCACCAGTTCATAAGCAGTGCCATTCTCTGAACTGGCCAAGTTTGTTTGCACTGATCACTATTCCTTCTAGCTGGAAAATCAGTGCTAAACATGTATGGATCTTTTTGTAATTGAAGTTCCATTTATCATCTGCTTATCTCACCTCCTCACCCCTCATTTATAACCATCTATAATTGTATTTTTTATTTTTTATCTCGTCACTAAAATATGTAAGTTCTGCAAGATCAGAGTGTTATTCACAGTTACATGTCTAGCACCTAGAGCAGTACCTATTATGTAATGTGTTCTTTCAAATAATATGTCATAAAAATACTTGCCCAGTAATGATGGGGTTCTGCTGTCTGATAAGTTGGAAAGAAAATAAAAAACTATGAGGAAAATTAATTTAGACAAAATTCAAAGTTACAATATTAATCTGCATGCCTCCTCAGCCATCAAACAGGTGATTTAGGAAAGGAAACCATAAGCAAAACAAAAAGATGACTCTCAGAATGGGAGAAAATATCTGCATATGAAGCAACCTACAAGGGATTGATCTCCAAAATATATAAACAGCTCATGCAGCTCAATATCAAAAAAACAACCCAATGAAAAGTGGGTGGAATATCTAAATAGACATTTTTTCAAAGAAGACATATAGATGGCCAAAAAAATACGTGAAAAGATGCTCAATGTCACTTATTATTAGAGAAATGCAAATCAAAATGACAATGAGGTATCACCTCACACTGGTCAGAATGGCCATCATCAAAAAAGTCTACAAACAACAAATGCTGAAGAGGACATGGAGAAAAGGGAATCCTCTTACACAGCTGGTGAGAATGCAAATTGGTACAGCCACTATGGAGAACAGTATGGAGGTTCCTTAAAAAACTAAACAATAGAATTACCATATGACTCAGCAATCCCACTCCCAGGCATACACACAGAGAAAACCATACTTTCAAAAGATACATGCATCCCAATGTTCATTGTAACACTATTTACAATAGCAAAGACATGGAAACAACCTAAATGCCCATTGACAGAGGAATGGATAAAGAAGATGTGTTACATATATAAAATGGAATATTACTCAGCCTTGAAGAATGAAATAATGTCATTTACAGCAACATGGATGGACCTAGAGATTCTCATACTGAGTGAAGTAAGTTAGACAAAGACAAGTATCATATGATATTGTGTATATGTCTAATCTTAAAAAAGGGTACAAATCAACTTATTTAGAAAACAGAAGTAGAGTCACAGATGTAGAAAACAAACTTATGGTTACTGGGGATAAGTGCAGGGAAGGGATAAACTGGGAGATTGGGATTGACATGTACACACTACTGTATATAAAATAGATAACTAATAAGGACCTACTGTATAGCACAGGGAACTCGACTCAATACCCTGTAATGGCCTATATGGGAAAATAATCTAAAAAAGAGTGGATATATGTATAACTGATTCACTTTGCTGTACACCTGAAAATAGCACAACATTGTAAATCAACTATACTCCAATAAAATAAATAAATAAAATAAAATATAAAAAAAGAAAAAAGAAAAAAATTATTTCAGGAACAGACCTGTGGTTGCCAAGGGGGAAGGGGTAGGGGAGGGATGGCTTGGGAGTTTGGGATTAGCAAATGCAGACTATTATATATATGTATAATTGGATTGCTTTGCTGTACACCAGAAACTAACACAACATTGTAAATCAACTATACCTCAATAAAATATTTTTTTTTAGAAAAAAAATAACAAAACCAGGTAATTTAGAGACTAACAAGCTAAACAAAGTTGTTGATGCCCGAATGTACTTAACTCTTTTTCAAAATAGAGTTCAGAGCACTACAGTAAATGGGATACAAAGTTAAACAAAAAACAGAACAACAAACAACAAAATAGTGCATAACTTTCTTCCTGAGCAGACATGAATTATTTTGCTCTATCCTTCCTTTGGCTGGGGTTAAAAAAAAAAAAAAAGGTGTCTTCCTTGACACTTCCCTTTCTTTCACAGCTTGTGTCCAACCATCAGTACATCTTGGCAGGTGTATCTTCAAAATATATCAAAAATACAACTATATCTTTCTCAATATCTCCACTGGTACTCCCCTGGCCCAAAGCACTATCATTTCTCACCTGAACATTTGCAAGAGTTCCCAATGGGTCTCCCTGCTTCAACTCCTGTTCCACTTCAGTATATTTTCCACATAAAGCTCAATCATTTCTTTAAAACATAAATAAAATGTCACTCTTCTGCTCATGATGCTCCAGTTTTTTCCTCTCACTTGGAGCAGAAGCCAAACTCCTTACAGTGGTCAAAAAGCCCCTATCTTATTTCATTCTCTGCTATCTTTCTGACCTCATATTTTGGCAATTGCCCTCTGTCACAGCTCAAACTATACTGGCCACTTTGCCATTCTTTGAACTTGCCAAGCTTGTCTGCACCTCAGGGCCTTTCACTTGCCATTTCTTTGTCCTGGAACACTCCCTGCCCCAACTCCATTTCACTTGGTTTGCCTCCTCATTTTCTTTGTATATAATAAATGATATGTATCATCAAATAGCCATTGTAAGTCTGGTCTATGACATGTATTAAAAAATACTGAAAACCTTGTTTTAGATGTGTGGTCTAGCTTAGAATTTAATATAATTGATTCTTGAGTCAGAATGTTTGGGTTAAAAAACTAGCCATGCCATTTTAAATTTTATTTAAATTCCTCTAAATCTCAACTTCCTGCTTGGTAGGATAGTTATGCATGTCCATCTCATTGGGCTACTCAGGGGGTTAAATAAGATATTGTGAAATACTTGCTTGGCTCATAGTAAATGCTCAATTAATTCCATTATTATTATGTCAGTATGGTTCTTGCCTAATGATTGTAATTATGCTGACGTAGTTACAATTGGGTTAAAAATATAATCTGCATGTTATTTTTCTACCAAACTATATCTTAAATATTTTTCCATACAACTAAATAGCTTTATAGCAGAATCAAATTTTGCTATTTCAAATTTCAAATCTTGCATATATTATAGCATGCAATAGAGACACCATAATTTGCATATCATTTAGCTTCCAATTTACTTTTATTGCTTTGCAATAATAAAAATGCATTGAAATAATGAAATAATAACATTCACCTGAATATTATACCCTCCTATGCGTTGATATTCCCTTAGTAAAATTCATGGAGTTATGGATGTGAAATTATTGGTTGAAGTGGTCTGAAGCTTATTTATAATTCCTATGGAATTTACTCATTACTTTTCACAAAGATGGTGTGAACTTATACTACCACAATATAACAGATTTACATATATATAAATTTGTTTCATGTATGTTCTATTTAGAAAAAATAGAAAAGTGATAGAAGAGAAATATCTGGTCAATGCTAGAGAAAAGTATTTATATGTTTTTCCATTTGTGAGTGGCCTCAAGAAAAAAAAGCTAATAATGTCCAAGTTACTTCTTTTTTATTACAGCATTCTTCAATTACTTTATTTTTTAACTTTTTAATTTTTTTTTATTGGGGTATAGTTGTTTTACAATGTTGTATTAGTTTCTACTGCACAGCAAAGTGAAGTGGAGTTCCCTGTGCTCTACAACAGGTTCTCATTAGTTATCTATTATATATATATATATATAAAAATGTCAATCCCAATCTTCCAATTCATCCCACCCCCCCCGCTCCCCCCTTGATGTCCATACATTTGTACTCTACATCTGTGTCTCTATTTCTGCCTTGCAAACCGGTTTATGTATACCGTTTTTCTAGATTCCACATATATGCTCTAATATACGATTTTTTTTTCTCTTACTGACTTATTTCACTCTGTATGACAATGTCTAGGTCCATCCACGGCTCTACAAATGACCCAATTTCATTCCTTTTTATGGCTGAGTAGTATTCCATTATATATATACATACATACATACATACATACATACATACATACATACCACATCTTTTTATCCATTTATCTGTTGATGGGCATTTAGGTTGCTTCCATGACCTGGCTGCTGTAAATAGTGCTGCAGTGAACATTGTGGTGCATGTATCTTTTTGAATTATGGTTTTCTCTGGGTATATGCCCAGTAATGGGGTTGCTGGGTCATATGGAAATTCTATTTTTAGTTTTTTGAGGAACCTACATACTGTTCTCCATAATGCCTTTATCAATTTACATTCCCACCAACAGTACAAGGAGGGTAACTTTTTCTCCACACCCTCTCCAGCATTTGTTGTCTGTAGATTTTCTGATGATGCCCATTCTAACCAGTGTGAGGTTATACCTCATTGTGCCTCTCGGCCATCTGTACATTTTCTTTGCTGAAATGTCTATTTAGGTCTTCCACTCATTTTTTTTTTTTTTTTTGGGGAGGAAATTTAATATTTATTTACTTGGGGTTTACTGTATGTCACACACTACTTTACATTTGCTTTTTCATTTATCACATATGTAAGAGCCTTAACAAATCAACACTTGTTCTGCTCATTTTTTGACTGTGTTGTTTGTTTTTTGATATTGAGCTGTATGAGCTGTTTGTATATTTTGGAAATTAATCCTTTGCCCATTGCTTTGTTTGCAAATATTTTCTCCCATCCTGTGGGTTGTCTTTTTGTTTTGTTTATGGTTTCCTTTGCTGTGCAAAAGCTTTTACATTTCATTATGTCCCATTTGTTTATTTTTGTTTTTATTTCCATTATGCTAGGAGGTGGGTCAAAAAAGATCATGCTGTGATTTGTGTCAAAGATTGTTTTTCCTATGTTTTCCTCTAAGAGTTTTATAGTGTCTGGCCTTACATTTAGGTCTTTGATTCATTTTGAGTGTATTTTTGTGAATGGTGTTAGGGAGTGTTCTAATTTCTTTCTTGTACATGTAGCTGTCCAGTTTTCCCAGCACCCTATTGGAGAGACTGTCTTTTCTCCATTGTATATCTTTGCCTCCTTTGTGATAGATTAGTTGACAATAAGTGCATGAGTTTATCTCCGGGCTTTCTATCCTGTTCCATTGACCTATATTTCCAGTTTTTTGCCAGTAGCATACTGTCTTGATTACCATAGCATTGTAATATATTCTGAAGTCAGGAAGCCTGATTCCTCCAGCTCTGTTTTGCTTTCTTAAGACTGCTTTGGCTATTTGGGTCTTTTGTGTCTCCATACAAATTTTAAGATTTTTTTGCCCTACTTCTGTGAAAAATGCCATTGGTAATTTGGTAGGGATTGTATTGAACCTGTAGATTGCTTTGTGTAGTATAGTTGTTTTCAGAATATTGATTCTTCCAATCAAGGAGCATGGTATATCTCTCCATCTGTTGGTGTCATCTGTGATTTCTCTCAATGTCTTACAGTTTTCTGAGTACATGTCTTTAACCTCCTTAGGTAGGTTTATTCCTAGGTGTTTTATTGTTTTTGTTGCAATGGTGAATGGGATTGTTTCCTTAATTTCTCTTTCTGATTTTTCATTGTTAGTGTATAGGAATGCAAGATATTTCTGTGAATTAATTTTGTAACCTGTAACATTACCAAATTCATTGATGAGCTCTGGTAGTTTTCTGGTGGCTTCTTTAGGATTTTCTATGTGTAATATCATGTCATCTGCAAACAGTGACAGTTTTACATCTTCTTTTCCAATTTGTATTCCTTTCATTTCTTTTTCTTCTCTGATTGCCATGGCTAGGGCTTCTAATAATATGTTGAATAATAGTGGTGAGAGTGGACATCCTTGACTTGTTCCTGATCTTAACGGGAATTGTTCAGTTTTTCACCATTGAGAATGATGTTTGCTGTGGGTTTGTTGTATGTGGCTTTTTTTTATGTTGAGATAGGTTCCCTTGATGCCCACTTTCTGGAGAGTTTTTATCATAAATGGGTGTTGAATTTTGTCAAAAGCCTTCTCTGTATCTATGGAGGTGATCATTTAGGCTTTATTCTTCAATTTGTCAATATGGTGTATCTCATTGATTCATTTGCTTATGAATTGAAGAGTTCTTACATCCCTGGGATAATTCCCACTTGGTCATGGTGTATGATCCTTTTAATGTGTCGTTGGAGTCCATTTGTTAGTATTTTGTTGAGGATTTTTGCATCTATATTCATCAGTGATATTGATCTGTAATTTTCTTTTTTTGTAATATCATTGTCTGATTTAGGTATAAGGGTGATGGTGGCCTCGTAGAATGAGTTTGGGAGTGTGTTCTTTCCTCTGCAATTTTTTGGAAGGGTTTAAGAAGGATGGGTGTTAACTCTTCTCTTCATTTTTGATAGAATTCACCTGTGAATCCATCTGGTCCTGGACTTTTGTTTGTTGGAAGATTTTTAATCACAGTTTCAATTTCCCAAGTTACTTCTTTAAATTCATACAACTGTTAAATATTTGTATTAAAAAGCTATTCACTCACATTGCTTTATTTTGACCAGAAATAATTAAGTATATAAGAACACAATTGATTGTCAAAAATTGTAATTAATTGACCTTTTCTTTAAAAAATTAGAAATAACTTTGTGTCCACTGAATTGTTGTTCATGGGTAAGAGCATAAAGATATTGTTTGGAAAGAACATATATGCACATAATAGTGTGCCCTTAAAAGTAATTATTACTGTACAGAAATTGAGTTTTTTATTTCAGCTTCAAACTGCTGCACCTGTTTGATCATTTGGCAAAGCTGCCTTTCTATTGTTGTTCAGGAGACAAAGTGACTGAATGATATAATTACTCCATGTTAACCATCCTGCAGAGAAGATCTTCTCATTTATAGCCTTGGTAGACAAGTACTATATTGCTGAGAATTAAATGACCCAGCATAGTGAAATCTAGTTATACAGACAGGAGGAATTAATTTCTTTCCTACTTAATATGGAATTTTTTTCTAATTTTTTACTCAACTGAATAGATGAAAATATGTAATAAGTCAATCTATAATAAGTCAGATTATATGTAATAAAGCCATACTGATTATCCTTTTTTCTAAATTTCAGTATAAAGAACGTAACTCCAAAAGTAGGAGACCCTGAAACCCGTAAAGCTATTCGTCGTGCCTTTGACGTGTGGCAGAATGTAACTCCTCTGACATTTGAAGAAATTCCCTACAGTGAATTAGAAAATGGCAAACGTGATGTGGATATAACCATCATTTTTGCATCTGGCTTTCATGGAGACAGTTCTCCCTTTGATGGAGAGGGAGGGTTTCTGGCACATGCCTATTTCCCTGGACCAGGAATTGGGGGAGATACTCATTTTGACTCAGATGAGCCATGGACACTAGGAAATCCTAATCATGATGGTAAGTGCATACTTTTTTTTTCATTGTAAATAGTTCTCTTTTTATTTTTGGATAACCAAGTGATTTACTAATTCATAAACTTAAATAATTTGTTTTGAAAATTGCTGAAAAATACATGAGGCTTTTAATAACCTTTTAGAACAATAATTTGTATGAGTCATTAGACAATAATAGTTTTTCATGTGCCTTTTGAGTAAAGATTAGAACTTTGTAGTGTATTCTATAAATATTCTAAATTGAATTTTGTTTTTTATAAAAAGTCATTTGAAAGATTCAATACTATTCAAGTCATGGGACATGCATTAAGCAAATTCTGCTATTTTTTTACCCTTAATTCCACTTGAAACTTAACCTTGATTGACATTGGTGGTGTAGCTCCTACCATATCTTTTGTGTGTGTGTGTGTGTGTGTGTGTGTGTGTGTGTGTTTTCCCATCATCGCCTTTCTAATCTGTAAGATTTTTCTCCTTCTTTTTTGTCACATCATTTCCTTGGTTTCCCAGTTTGACAAAACTACACAAGTTGCTATTTTTGTATGATATCTGTATTTTTATAGAACCCAGATTCTTGCAAATCTATTCCAACATATCTCTGTTTCCTAATCCTTATAGTTACTCTGATATGCAAAAATAATGTAAAAATAAAAAAACTCAACAACTAAAATTATAATTACTTGATATAAGAAGCATGTGGTTCTTTCTAGGGAATAATTCATACTTCAATTTTTTATTTAAAAAATATTCACAGAATTATAGGATTCTAGAGTTATAAGATTCCTAAGTCTCCATCTTCATAATTCTTGTAATCAAGACTTAAATATTTTTTTCTTTTTCACCACAGTAGAATGTTGAAAATTCAAGAGTGTGTTGTTTAATGACAACTCATCAGCTAATAAAACCCTTAATTCTTCCTTGATGAGTTAAACCCAGCCATCAAATTAAGCTTTGTTAGTTCATTAGATGGTTTAGTTAGCTGAATTAGTGTAATAGTCTTGCATTTTTAGAACATGCAGGATTCAAAGGCATTCTGGACAGATTGAATTAGTTAAGTTAAGCTTAACATTAGTTTTCAAGGAAAGAAAACATAATAAATAACTGTTCATGTTTTCCAAAAGGAAATATCTAGCATTAAGCAAAATATTTTGAATTATTAATAGTGTATTTGCTATAATATGAAGTTATGATTTAATTTTTAAGAACTGGTTTGGACACTAATGGCAACTATGTTGGGAGAATTCACTGTAGCTGAATGAAAAGCCAAATACTTTGGAGTCAAACATACATACGTTCCTGGCTATCTGATCATTAGCTCAAGAAGCCTCTAACATGCTGTATGCTTGATTTCATTCTTTATCTTGTATTACAGGGCTGGAAACATTGTAAGGAGATGTGCTTTCTATTCAGGCATGTTTAACTTACTCTATACTTGAGCATATAATAATAAAATATTTGCAACATGATAGCTGGTGGCCCATACTTGCTTGATACATAATTCATTTAAAATTAAACATGCTTATTTTTATCAATATCACAGAGGCATTCTAATGAAATAGTTCAGACTTCTTCAAGTCAATTGCTAAAATTGTTTTACATAATGAAAAAATATTTGCATTCTAAATAATTGAGAAAAGTAATAGCACTTATAATGGTAAAATTTTGCTGACACAGGCAGAACTACATTTGTTTCCAGGGGAAAGATTTTCTTCTAAAATTCTGACAAAGAAAATTGTATTTTATTCCAATAATGGGTCTAATTGTTAAAGATACTTTAAATTTGTAGCTTTGAAGTTGTGATATTTTGGCTTTGTGGCCTCATAAATTTAAAATTGTTATAAAATTCTGTGTGAAGGAGATGATGCCTATTAAATGGCCTACAATTTCTCTTAAAATATTAAAATTGTCAAAAAAGCTGCACAAATCTTTTAAATGTATCTTCTATTACCTGTACTATTTTAGGCATCAACCAATACTTTTTAAAAATAAGTTTTAAAAAAATCTATAGGGGCATTTGAAGTGACATAGGAAATGAGAATGTATCCACTGATTTGAGTATGATTGGTAGTATGAATGCTTATTTGTTTTGTGTGATTTAAGAAGCCTTTCAAGGAATATATATATGTGAGTAAGAAGTCAGAAATAGGACATAATTATTGTACAATCAAGTTAATGGACTTTTAAGCCAGATTATGTATTAATACATTTGATTGATTGCCTTTGGTTTATACTGTAGAAGTGTAATAATTTTTCTACATATGCGTGCTATTAAAAACCTAAACAAAACATTTAATATAGTGTTTTATTTGGATGAAAATATCTCTTTATTGGTCCAATAAGAATATTTTTCCTTTTGAGAGAGCTTAAAGAAAATGATTCTGTACAATAATTGTGTTCAGAATTGTAGGAGATTAAAGGAAAAGTTAACTGTTCAAGACTTAGTACCATCAGGATTTACTGCTTAATTTAAATTCAGACTTTTAACTAGCAACGCCAGGGCAGCTAAGGTAATGTCTTATGAAGTATTGATTGTTTATCAAAGGAAAAACCTCTAGCTTTGTTATGGTAGTGGTGAATGTGTGGAGAATTAATGCATTTGTACATCCTAGATCATTGCTGTAAGACTGTCTTTTCATATCACAAATATACAGGCAGAATTCTGACATCTTCATTGATAAACTTTTGTTTCTTTAATCTAGTCCTCCAATGCCCCTTGGATTACTTCCCTGAAAATTTTTCTTTCTCTCCTATTCAGAGCTCTTAAGCACCTAAAAAAACAGAGAAGCTTGAAAGTTTAGCAAAAATGCAAATGAAAGAGCCTCTTGATAAGTACCCAGCTCATTTTCCACAGCATATTGCTCAGCTAATGAAAGCAATTTGAATTCTGTCTGCCTCAAAAGAGATAAGCAGTGTCTTAGGCTGCCAGAAATCCTTAAGTCATGGTTGCCTACTTTCCTATCAATGTGTGTATAGGCATGATACCTGTTGAAAACTTAAGGTAATGTTCATTAAGTAAATAACACAATAGTTACATTAAAATAAATGAATAAGTGTACAGAGACACAGACACACACACACAGACACACACATACACACACTTAGTAAATATAACACCTTTTTTGCCCAAGGCTTCTTTTTTTTTCCTTAGAGAGTGGATAGAAAAACATCTGCATAGTAATTCTAAATGGGAAATGTTACTGTGATATGGTTTTTGAAAAGTATACATTGCCTGAATGTGAGTTGGAAAATTTAAATCTAGCAAAATATTAAGATTCATTTTGAGCATCATTTTCATATTGTTTCCTTGGCTACAGTATAAAGTTTAAATGGTAATGTCAATGTAAACATGAACTTACCACAAAGATTCTTTCTAATTAGACAAGTAATCTACCTCAGTCACAAGATTCCAAATTGATAATCTCCAAACAGAAAGGTTATCTATTAAAATAATATATAATATATAAAACTATGACAAATATCTAGATGTGTGTCTTATTTTACAATGCAGTTCTATTAACAATTCTATTAACCAAGAGAATGCATTGCATTGGCTGTGTTTATTGCCTAAAGTCAGAAGGTCATCAGGAGGTGTTCAGAGCTGTTGTGGCAGATATTACCAAGAGTTCTAGAAGTGCTACAGTCTGTGCGAATTCATTTTAACCCTTTTTTTAGATTGCATGTATAAAAGACATCATGTGATATTTGTCTTTCTCTGTCTGACTTCATTCAGTATGGCAATCTCTAGGTCCATCCATGTTGCTTCAAATGCATTATTTTGTTCTTTATTTTTTCTTTTGATCTTTATTGAAGTATAATAACTTTACACTACTGTGCCAGTTTCCACTGTACAACAAAGCGTATCAGTTGTATATATACATATATCCACATATCCCCTCCCTCTTGAGCCTCCCTTCCACCCTCCCCATCCCACCCCTCTAGGTCATTGCCAGTCATCAAGCTGATCTCCCTGTGTTACGCATTGCTTCCCGCTAGCTATCTATTTTACATTTGGTAGTGTATAAATGTCATTGCTACTATTTCACTTTGTCCCAGCTTCTCCTTCCCCCATCCCCATGTCCTCAAGTCTGATTTCTACATCTACATCTTTATTCTCTCTCTGTTGCTGAGTTCATCAGTACCATTTTTTTAGATTCCATATATATGTGTTAGTATACAATACTTGTTTTTCTCTTTCGTACTTCACTCTGTATAACAGACTCTAGGTCCATCCACCTCACTACAAATAAATCAATTTCATTCTTTTTTATGGCTGAGTAATATTCCATTGTATATATGTGCCACATATTCTTTCTCCATTCATCTGTCGATAGACATTTAGGGTGCTTCCATGTCCTGGCTATTGTAAATATGGCTGCAATGAACATTGTGGTACATGTTTCTTTTTGAATTATGGTTTTCTCAGGGTATATGCCCAGTAGTGTGATTGCTGGGTCATATAGTAGTTCTATTTTTAGTTTTTTAAGGAACCTCCATACTGTTTTCCATAGGGGCTGTATTACTTTACAGTCCCACCAGCAGTGCAGGAGGGCTCCCTTTTCTCCACAGCCTCTCCAGCATTGTTCCTAGATTTTTTGATGATGACCAATCTGACTGGTATGAGGTGATACCTCATTGTAGTTTTCATTTGCATTTCTCTAATGATTAGTGATGTTGAGCATCTTTTCATGTGTTTATTTGCCATCTATATGTCTTTGGAGAGATGTCTATTTAGGTTTTCTGCCCATTTTTGGATGGGGTTGTTTGTCTTTTTGAAATTGGGCTGCAGGTGCTGCTTATATATTTTGGAGATTAATCCTTGTCAGTTGCTTCATTGACAAATATTTTCTCCCATTCCATGGGTTATCTTTTTGTCATATTTATGGTTTCCTTTGCTATGAAAAAATTTTTACGTTCCATTCGATCCAATTTGTTTATTTTGGTTTTTATTTGCTTTACTCTAAGAGGTGGGTCAAAAAGGATCTTGCTGTCATGTTCTGCCTATGTTTTCCTTTTAGAGTTTTATAGTGTCTGGCCTTACATTTAGGTCTTTGATTCATTTCTAGTGTATTGTTGTGTATGGTGTTAGGAAGTGTTCTAAATTCATTCTTTTACAAGTAGCTCTCCAGTTTTCCCACCACCACCTACTGAAGAGGCTGTCTTTTCTCCATTGTATATTCTTGCCTCCTTTGCCAAAGACAAGCTGACCATATGCATGTGGGTTTATCTCTGGGCTCTCTACCCTGTTCCATTGATCTATATTTCTGTTTTTGTGCCAGTATCGTACAGTCTTGATTACCGTAGCTTTGTAGTATAGTCTGAAGTCAGGGAGCCTGATTCCTCCAGCTCCATTTTTTCTTCTCAAGATTGCTTTGGCTATTTGAGGTCTTTTGTGTTTACATATAAATTGTATAAATTTTTGTTCTAAAAAATGCCATTGGTAATTTGATAGGGATTGTATTGAATCTGTGGACGTTTTGGGAAGTATAGTCATTTTCACAATGTTGATTTTCCCAATCCAAGAACATGGTATATATCTCTATCTGTTTGTGTCATATTTGATTTTTTTCATTGTTGTCTTATGATTTTCTGCATACAGGTCTTTTGCCTCCTTAGGTAGATTTATTCCTAGGTATTTGATTCTTTTTGTTGCAATGGTAAATGGGAATGTTTCCTTAATTTCTCTTTCTGATTTTTCATTGTTTGTGTATAGGAATGCAAGACATTTCTGTGTATTAATTTTCTTTCCTACAATTTTACCAAACTCTTTGATTAACTCTAGTAGTTTTCTGGTAGCATCTTTAGGGTTTTCTATATATTGTATCATGTTATCTGCAAACAGTGACAGTTTTATTTTTCTTTTCCAATTTGCATTCCTTTTATTTATTTTCCTTCTCTGATTGCTGTGACTAAAACTTCGAAAACTGTGTTGAATAATAGTGGTGAGAGTGGGCACCCTTGTCTTGCTCCTGATGTTAGAGGAAATGCTTTCAGCTTTTCACCATTGAAGATGATGTTGGCTGTGGGTTTGTCATATATGGCCTTTATTGTGTTGAGGTAGGTTCCATCTATGCCCACTTTTTTGAAAGTTTGTTTCATAAATTGGTGTTGAATTTTGTCAGAAATTTTGCTGAATCTATTGAGATTATCCTAGGATTTTTATCCTTCAATTTTCTGTATCACTTGATTGACTTGCATATATTGAAGAATCCTTGCATTCCAGGGATAAACCCCACTTGATCACGGTGTACATCATTTTAATGTGCTGTTGGATTCTGTTTGCTAGTATTTTGTTGAGAATTTTGGCATATATGTTCATCAGTGATATTGGCCTGTAATTTTCTTTTTCTGTGACATCTTTGTCTGGTTTTGGTGTCAGGGTGATGGTGGCCTCATAGAATAAGTTTGACAGTGTTCCTCCTTCAGCTATATTTTGGAAGAGTTTGAGAAGGATAGGTGTTAGCTCTTCTCTGAATGTTTGGTAGAATTGGCCTGTGAAGCCATCTGGCCCTGGGCTTTTGTTTGTTGGAAGATTTTTAAATCACAGTTTCAATTTCAGTGCTTGTAGTTGGTCTGTTCATATTTTCTATTTCTTCTTGGTGCAGTCTTGGGAGTTTGTAGTTTTCTAAGAATTTTTCCATTTCTTCCAGGTTGTCCATTTTATTGGCATATAGTTGTCTGTAGTAGTCTCTCATGATCCTTTGTATTTCTGCAGTGTCAGTTGTTACTTCGCCTTTTTCATTTCTAATTCTGTTGATTTGCTCCTTCTTCTTTTTTTCCATCATGAGTCTGGCTAATGGTTTATCAATTTTCTTCATCTTCTCAATGAACCAGCTTTTAGTTTTATTGATCTTTGCTATTGTTTCCTTCATTTCTTTTTCATTTATTTCTGATCTGATATTTATGATTTCTTTCCTTCTGCTATCTTTGTGATTTTTTTTGTTGTTGTTGTTCTTCTTCTTCTTTCTCTAATTGCTTTAGATTTAGGGTTAGATTGTTTATTTGAGATTCTTCTTGTTTCCTGAGGTAGGATTGTATTGCAGTGAACTTCCCTCTTAGAAACGCTTTCACTTCATGCCATAGCTTTTGGGTCGTCATGTTTTCACTGTCATTTTTTTATATGTATTTTTTGATTTCCTCTTTAATTTCTTTAGTGATCTTTTGGTTATTTAGTAGTGTGTTGTTTAGCCTCCATGTGTTTATATTTTTTACAGTTTTTTTTTTTTTTTTTTTCCTGTACTGATATCTAGTTTCATGACGTTGTGGTCAGAAAATATGTTTGATATGATTTCAGTTTTCTTAAGCTTATTGAGGTTTGATTTGTGACCCAAGATGTGATCTATCCTGCAGAATGTTCCATGTAAACTTAAGAAGAAAATGTATTCTGTTGTTTTTGGATGGAAAGTCCTATAAATATCAATTAAGTCCATCTGCTCTAATATGTCATTTAGAGCTTGTGTTTCTTTATTTACCTTCTACTTGGATGATCTGTCCATTGGTGTGAGTGCGGTGTTAAAGTCCTCTGCTATTATTTTGTTAACATCTATTTCACCTTTTACGGTTGCTAGCATTTGCCTTATGTATTGGGGTGCACCTATGTTGGGTGCATAAATATTTACAATTGTTATATCTTGTTCTTGCATTGAGCCCTTTATCATTATGTACTGTCTTTCCTTGTCTCTTCTAATAGTCTTTATTTTACAGTCTATTTTGTCTGATATGAGTATTGCTACCCCACTTTAGATTTTATTTCCATTTGCATGGAATATCTTTTTCCATTCCCTCACTTTCAGTCTGTATATGTCCCTAGTTCTGAAGTGCGTCTCTTGAAGACAGCATATATATGGGTCTTGCTTTTGTATCCATTCAGCCAGTATGTGTCTCTCAGTTGGAGTATTTAATCCATTCACATTTAAAGTAATTATCAATATGTTTGTTCCTATTACTATTTTCTTAATTGTTTTTGGTTTGTTTTTGTAATTCTTTTCTTACTCTTTTATTTCCTCTCTAGAGAAGCTCCTTTAGCATTTGTTTTAAAGCTGGTCTGGTTGTGCTGAATTCTCTTAGTTATTGCTTGTCTGTAAAGCTTTTAATTTCACCTTCAAATTTGAATGAGATCCTTGGTGGGTAGAGTAATCTTGGTTGTAGGTTTTTCCCTTTCATCACTTTAAATATATCCTGCCATTCCCTTCTGGCCTGCAGAGTTTCTGCTGAAAGATCAGCTGTAAGTCTTATGGGTGTTCCCTTGTGTGTTATTTGTTGCTTTTCCCTTGCTCCTTTTAATATTTTTTCTTTGTATATAATTTTTGATAGTTTGTTTAGTATGTGTCTCACTGTGTTTCTCCTTGTGTTTATCCTATATGGGACTCTCTGTGCTTCCTGGACTTGTTGACGATTTCTTTTCCCATGTTAGGGAAGCTTTCCACTATAATCTCTTCAAATATTTTCTCAGACTGTTTCTTTATCTCTTCTTCTCCTGGGACCCCTATACTTCGAATGTTGGTGCAATTAATGTTGTCCAAGAGGTGTCTGAGACTGTCCTCCATTTTTTTATTCTTTTTTCTTTATTCTACTGCGTGTCACTTATTGTCACCATTCTTTCTTCCAGATAACTTATCCGTTCTTCTAACTCAGTCATTCTCTGCATTCCTCCTAGAGTATTTTTAATTTCAATTATTGTGTTTTCATCATTGTTTGCTCTTTAGTTCTTCTAGCTCCTTGTTAAACATTTCTTTCATTTGCTCCATCTGTGTCTCCATACTATTTCTGAGATCTTGGATCATCTTTACTACCATTATTCTGAATTGTTTTTCAGGTAGACTGCCAATCTCTTCTTCATTTGTTTGGTCTTATGGGGTTTTACCTTGTTCCTTTACCTGTTGCATGTTTCTCTATTTTCTCATTTTGTTTAACTTACTGTGTTTCGGGCTCTTCTTTCTTCAGGCTGCAGGGTCATAGTTCTTCTTAATTCTGTTGTCTGTCCCCAGTGGGAAGGTTGGTCTAGTGGCTTGTGTAGACTTCCTGGTGGGGGGACTGGTGCCTGTGTTCTTGTGTGTGAGCTGGATCTTGTCCATCTTATGTGCAGGGCCACATCTGGTGGTGTGTTTTGGTGTGTCTCTGAGCTTAGTATGACTATAGGCAGTCTGTCTGTTAATGGGTGAGGTTATGTTCCTGCCTTGCTAGTTGGCTCGAGGTATCCAACACTGGAGCTTGCAGCAGCAGAGGTTGGCATGAGCCTGAGGTGTGCCATGCATTCTCCCAGGGAAGTTGATCATAAACACGGGATCCATGGTGGTGTCAGACTGCACCTGCTGCTGGGAGGGTGTGGCCCATGACCTGACTTGCAGACGGGACCCTTGGTGGCTGCAGCAGCAGGCTCTGTGTTCTGATATAGCAGCTGCAGCTCACAGTGGTGCTTATGCCTGCACTGCCCTGCAGCCTGTAAGCATGTGGAGCAGGAAGCTCCTTTGGCTTCTCTGAAGCACCACAAAACAAAGGTTTCCTGCCTCTTCGTCAGGCCCAGGTTTTTCCCCGGACTCCTTCCCAGTTAGCTGTGGCACACTAGCCCCTCTGGCTGTTTTCATGCAGCCAACCCCAGTTCTCCCCTTGGTGTCTATTCTCCAAAGCCCAAGACTCGCACTCAGCCCCCACCCACTGCTGCAGGTGAGCAGACAAGCATCTCCAGCTGAGAAATGCTGCTTGGCACCATTCCTCTGTGTGGGAATCTTTCCACTATGCCCTCTGTGCATCTGTTGTTGCTCTCTCCTCCAGGGGTTCTGAAGCTCCACCAGTCTGTCCCTGCCAGTGAGGGGGCTTCCTAGTGTCTGGAAGCTTTTCCCTTTCGCAGCTCCTGCCCAAAGGGGCACATCTCCTTGGGATTCCTTTGTCTCTTTTTTCCCTTTTTTCTTTTGCACTACCCAGTTACCAAGGGATTTTCTTGAATTTTTGGAATTCTGTGGTCCCATGCCAGCATTCAGAAGGTGTTCTGTAGCAGCTGTTCCACATGTAGATGTATTCTTGATGTATTTGTGGGGAGGAAGGTGATCTCCACATCTTATTCCTCCAGCATCTCCCTGTCCACCCCTCTTTGTTCATTTGTATGGCTGACTAATATTCCATTGTATATATGTACCACATCTTCTTTATCCATTCCTCTGCTGATGGGCATTTAGGTTGCTTCCATTTCCTGGCTATTGTAAATAATGCTGCAGTGAACATTGGGGTGCATATATCTTTTTGAATTATGATTTTCTCTGGATATATGCCCAGGTTTGATGAGCAACTAGTCAGTGTCTGCCACACCAATGCTAGATTGGTATTAGATATACTACTCTGCACCTGTGGGTAAGTTGCTTAACTATAATTTGCCTTAATGCAGATTTAGACCTATTGATCATTATTTAGCTTCTGTTATTCCTCTCCTTATATAGTATGTGTAGGAATTTTCTTTCTAATCTATCTTCATATAGAGTATCTATCCTTAAATCCAGGTAGAAAACAAAGCAAAATGAAGTAGAATTTTCAGATTTAGCCATTAGTTAGTTTATCAATATGGAAAAATAATGTCTTTAAGTTTATGAAAAAATCCAGTTGGTTGGAAGTAATAGTTTGATAGTTTTTTATTGCCTAAATTATTGAGACTATTAATGGGTTTCTACCTTAGTTTTGTGCAATTATTTTTGCAGTGTTACAACCTCACCATTACAAAACCTGGCATTCTACCATTTTAGTGATTTCCTTACATTTTAAACACAGCAAAACTACCAACTAATTGTTCTCACATTTAGTTTGTAACTCACTTCTTCATCTGTAACCAAATGTTGCCACAACTCACCTCCTCCACAATCTGTTGATTGCCTATCAAAAAAGCAGCAGAAATAGCCCTTGTTGCAATTCACAATGGAAATTATACTTTGCCATTTATTGAATGCATCAGAGAACAAGAGAGTGTGTCTAAAAGAGATAAAGAGAGGAAGGTTCTACTCCATTAGCCAAGGCTATACTAGATGCATTTGCCCTGAACAATGGACATTGACCTAAAACCATGGAATAAAAGCTTATCTCCAGGTTTCAATTGAAATGGTTATTTGGCCAGTATGTCAAAAGAAAAGTAGTGAAATCAAGAAATAATTTAAAAACACTCTCTGCTGGTTATCATCAGTCTCATGCAAAGTTGCATAAAAAAGAAAACAGTGAAAAAGAAATACTAATGGAAGCCAAATTTAATTGACACTATTTAAAATTCAGCTTTGGGAGGGCAGAGTCAAGATGGCAGATTAGAAGGACATGGAGTTTACTTTTCCACACAACTAGGGCATTGGCAGGGGACCAGAGAGGGGATGGGAAGAACCCCTGAGTGACTGGGTAGGATGTGGGGTTAGTGAGGGTAGAGGAGACATGGAGGCAGGATGGGATTGGTGCTCTTCAGGGGCACCTTGGTGAGGGGAAGTGTTCCCATGTCTGGAGCAGGGAAGGCGGGGACCTATTGGGAGGGCAGAGGATCAGAAGAGAGCTTGGCCAGCATTTCCTCTGCCCACTTGGGCCTTGGGAGTCTGCTGAGATCCCAGACCTGATCCTCTGCCCACTGAGGCCCCTCCAGCTGCATGGGTCCTGACAGAATGGGAGGGAGGGAAGGGGGAACAAAAGTAAAGGCCACATGGACACCCTGAGGGGTGGCTGAGGAGAGGACGGGTTCTCATACCCACTGGGGCCAACCCATGGTTAGTGAATCAATGGGGACAGGGGAGACCCTTGGGAAAGCAGAGGAATAGAAGGGGGCATGGCTAGTGCTTCCCCTGCCCACTTGGGCATGAGGAGCCTGCTGAGCTTCAAGGCCAACTCCTTCACCCTCAGATACTCTCTCCATCCACACTGAGCCTAAGCCCCACTACATGCCGCCCACCCAGGGAGTTACTACCAAACTCCTGAACTCCACACTCTGAGGGCCCCCTCGGGCTATGCTGCCTTTCCTTGTTGCATAGGTTCTAAGCCTAGGCCCTGCCCCCACCCAAACTGCATCCCCACCTTGAGTTCTACCCCCTATAGCCAAGGCCTTTTCTGGTCCTTTTTATTTTTTCTTTTCTTTTTTTTCTCTTTTTCTCTCTTTTAGGTTGTGGTCCTGTTTTAGCTTCTTGTTGTTGATTCATTTATACTTTTATTTTTTCTAATAAATTTTATACTTTTCTAATTTTATTTTATTCTTTATACTTTGTTATTGTTCTGCACCTTTTGGCTTGTTCCCCCTGCCCCCCCTCCCCCTGCTTTTATTCTTTTTTCTGTTGCAGTTCTGTTTTACCTTGTGGTAGTTGTTTCACTTATATTTTTATTTTTCCTAATATATTTTTTATTTTTCTAATTTTATTTTTTTTTTATTCTTTGTTATTGTACTGATCCTTTTCTTGGTTTCTTTTCCTTTGTGGTGCCATGGGGCTTGAGGGAGCTTGGTTCCCAGACCGGGGGTTGGGCCTGGACTGTGTGGTAGAAGTGCCAAGTCCAAACCACTGGACTAATAGAGAGCCTCAGAACCCAGGGAATATTAATTGAAATGAGGTCTCCCAGAGGCCCTCTTCTCCACACCAAGACCCAGCTCTAACCAACTGCCTGCAAACTCCAGTGATGAATGCCTCAGGCCAAACAACCAGTAAGACAGGAATATAGGCCCACCCATCAAAAAAAAAATGAGAAAACAAAAAATATGATGCAGATGAAGGAGTAAGGTTGAAACCCACAAGACCAAGTAAATGACAAGGAAATAGGCAACCTAGCCCAAAAAGAATTGAGTAATGATAGTAAAGATGATCCAGAATCTCAGAAATAGAATGGAGGCATGGATTGAGAAAATACAAGAAATGTTTAACAAGGACCTAGAGGAACTAAAGAATAAACAAACAGTGATGAAAAACAAAATAACTGAAATGAAAAATACTCTAGAAGGAATCAATAGAGAATAACAGTGACAGAAGAGCAAATAAGTGAGCTGAAAGATACATAACGGTGGAAATAACAGCCAAGGAGCAGAATAAAGAAAAAAGAGTGAAAAGAACTGAGGAAAGTCTCAGAGTCCTCTGGGACAACATGAAACTCACCATCAGATGAATTATAGGGATTCCAGAAGAAGAAGAGAAAGAGAAAGGGTCTGAGAAAATATTTAAAGAGATTATAGTTGAAAATTTCCCTAGCATGGGTAAGGAAATAGCCACCCAAGTCCTGGAAGTGCAGAGAGTCCCACACAGGATAAACCACTAGGAGAAACACACAAAGACACATGTTAATCAAACTAACAAAAAAATAAATTCAGAAAAAAAATACTAAAAGCAGCAAGAGAAAAGTAACAAATAACATACGAGGGAATCCCTATAAGGTTATCAGCTGATTTTTCAGCAGAAATTCTGCATGCCAGAAGAGAGTGGCAGGATATATTTAAAGTGATGAAAGGGATAAACCTACAACCAAGATTACTCTGCCCAGCAAGAGTCTCATTCAGATTTGACAGAAAAATCAAAAGCTTTACAGACAAGCAAAAGCTATGAGAATTCAGCATCACCCAACCAGCTTTACAACAAATGCTAAAAAAATTCTCTAAGCAGGAAACACAAGAGAAAAAAAAAGACCCTCAAAAACAAAGCCAAATCAATTAAGAAAATGGTAATAAGAACATACATATCTATAATCACCTTGAATGTAAATGGAGTAAATATTCCAACCAAAGACACAGACTGGCTGAATGGATACAAAAACAAGACCCATATATATGCTATACACAAGGGACTCATTTCAGACCTAGGTTCATATACAGACTGAGTGAGGGGATGGAAAAAGGTATTCCATGCAAATGGAAATCATAAGAAAGCTGGATCAGCAATGCTCATATCAGATAAAATAGACAAAACTAAAGAGTGCTATAAGAAAGGAAGGACACTATATAATGATCAAGGGATCAATCCAAGAAGAAGACATAACAATTGTAAATATTTATACACCTCAAAACGTAAGGCAAATGTAAACAGCCATAAAAGGGGAAATTGACAGCAACACAATAATATTGGGAGATTTAACACCCCATTTACACCAATAGACACATCATGCAGACAGAAAATGAGTAAGGAAACACAAGCTTTAAATGACAGAATAGATTGGTCAGCCTTAATCCAAATTTATGGGACATTCCACCTGAAACTGGAAAAATACACTTTCTCCTCCAAAATATATCACATCTTGGGTCACAAATTGAGTCTTGGAAAATTTAACAAAGTTGAAATTGTATCAAGCATCTTTTCCAACCACAAAGCTATGAGATTAGAAATCAATTACAGGGAAAAAAAACTGTAAAAAACACAAACACATGGAGGCTAAACAGTGTGCTGCTAAATAACCAATAGATCACTGAAGAAATCAAAGAAGAAATTAAAAATACTTAGAAACAAATGACAATGAAAACACAATGATCCAAAACCTATGGGACACAGCAAAAGCAGTTCTAAGAAGGAAGTTTATAGCAATTGAAGCTCACCTCAAGAAACAAGGAAAATCTCAAGCAGTCTAACCCTATACCTAAAGCAACTAGAAAAAGAAGAACAAAGAAAACCCAAAGTAGTAGAAGGAAAGAATCATAAAATCAGAGCAAAAATAAATGAAGTATAAATGAAGGAAACAATAGCAAAGATCAATAAAACTAAAAGTTGGCTCTTTGAGAAAATAAACAAAATCGATAAACCTTTAGCCACAGTCATCAAGAAAAAAAGGGAGAGGACTCAATCAATAAAATTACAAATGAAAAAGGAGAAATTACAACTGACACTGCAGAAATACTAAGACACTACTACAAGCAACAATATGCCAATAAAATGGATAACCTGAAAGAAATGGACAAGTACTTGGAAAGGTATAACTTTCCAAGACTGAACCAGGAAGAATTAGAAAATATAAACAGATGCATCACAAGTAATGAAATTGAAACTGTAATTAAAAATCTTCCAACAAAGAAAAATCCAGAACCAGGCAGCTTCACAGGTGAATTCTATCAAACATATAGAGAAGAGTTAACACCCATCCTTCTCAAATGCTTCCAAAAAATTGCAGAGGGAGGAATACTTGCAAACTTGTTCTACAAGGCCACCATAACCCTGATACCAAAACCTGACAAAGATATCATGATATAAGAAAATTACAGTCCAATATCACTAATGAACATAGATGCAAAAATCCTCAAAAAATACTAGCAAACAGATTCCAACAACACATTAAATGATCAAGTGGGATTTATCCCAGGGTGTGCAAGAATTCTTCCATATACAAAAATTAATCAATGTGATACACCATCCTAACAAATTAAAGGATAAAAACCATATGATTCTCTCAGTAAATGCAGAACAAGTTTTTGACAAAATTCAACACCCATTTTTATAAGAACTCTCAAGAAAGTGGGCATTGAGAGAACCTATCTGAATATAATAAAAGCCATATATGACAAACCCACAGAAAACATCATTCTGAAATGTGAGGAATTGAAAGCATTCCCTCTAAGATCAGGAACAAGACAAAGATGTCCATTCTTGCCACCATTATTCAACATAGTACTGGAAGTCCTAGCCATGGCAATCAGAGAAGAAAAAGAAATAAAGGAATTTACTTCACAAATTGGAAAAGAAGAAGTAAAAATGTTGCTGTTTGCAGATGATATGATACTATACATAAAAATTCCTAAAGATGGCACCAGAAAACTACCAGAGCTCACCAATGAATTTGGCAACATTGCAGGATACAAAATTAATGCACAGAAATCTCTTGCTTTCCTATATACTAACAAGATCAAAAAGATAAATTAAGGAAAAAAACCCATTTACCATTGCAATGAAAAGAATAAAATACCTAGGAATAAACCTACTTAAGGAGGGAAAAGACTTATACTCAGAAAAGTATAAAACACTGATGAAAGAAATCAAAGATGACACCAACAGATGGAGAGATATACAATGCTCCTTGATTGGAAGAATCAATAGTGTGAAAATAACTATACTACCCAAAGCAATCTACAGGTTCAATGCAATCCCTACCAAATTATCAATGGCATTTTTCACAGAAGTAGGGCAAAAAAATCTTAAAATTTGTATGGAGACACAAAAGACCCGAATAGCCAAAGTAGTCTTAAGAAAGCAAAATGGAGCTGGAGGAATCAGGCTTCCTGACATCATGACTTAAGATTATACTACAAAGCCATGGTAATCAAGACAGTATGCTACTGGCACAAACCAGAAATATATATCAAGGGACATGTTAGAAAGCCCAGAGATAAACCCATGCACCTATGGTCACCGAATGTATGACAAAAGAGGCAAGAATATACTACAGAGAGAGGACTGCCTCTTCAATAAATAGTGCTGGGAAAACTGGACAGCTACACAAAAATAACGAAATGAGAACACTTCCTAATACCACATACAAAAATAAACTCAAAATGGATTAATGACCTAAATGTAAGACCGGACAGTATAAACCTTGTAGAGGAAAACATAGAAAAAACACTGTGACATAGTCACAGCAAGTTCTTTTTTGACACACCTCCTAAAGTAATGAAAATAAAAACAAAAATAAACAAATGGGACCTAATGAAACTTAAAAGTTTTTGTACAGCAAAGAAAACCATAAACAAAACAACAAAAAAAAAACAACCCACAGAATGGGAGAAAATATTTGCAAGTGGAGCAACAGACAAAAGTTTAATCTCCAAAATATACAAACAGCTATCTCATGAAGCTCAATATTAAAAAACCAAATAACTAAATCCAAAAATGGGCAGAATACCTAAATAGACATTTCAGCAATGAAGACATGCAGATGACCAAGAGGCACATGAAAAGATGCTCAACATCCCTAATTATTAGAGCAATGCAAATCAAAACTACAGTGAGGTATCACCTCACACTTATCAGAATGGGCACCATAGAAAATCTATAAACAATAAATGCTGGAGAGGGTGCATAGAACAGGGAACCCTCTTGAAGTATTTGTGAGAAGGTAAATTGATACAGCCACTATGGAGAACAGTATAGAGGTTCCTTAAAAAACTAAAAATAGAACTACCACCGTATGACACAGCAATCCCACTACTGGGCATATAGACTGAGAAAACCCTAATTCAAAAAGACACATGTTCCCCAGTGTTCATTGCAGCACTATTTGCAATCACCAGGACATGGAAACACTCCATATGTCCATCAATTGATGAATAGAAAAGATATGATACATATATAAAATGGAATATGACTCAGCCATAAAAAGAAATGAAATTGGGTCATTTGCAGAGATGTGGAGGGACCTAGAGTCTGTCATACAGAGTGAAGCAAGTCAGAAAGAGAAAACCAAATACCATATGCTAACACATATACATGGAATTTCAAAAAAATGGTACACATGAATCTATTTGTAGGGCAGGAATAGAAAGGCAGATGTAGAGAATGGATGTGTGGACACAGGGGAGGAAGAAGAAGATGGGATGAATTGGGAGATTAGGTTTGATGTAAATACACTACCATGTGTAAAATATATAGCAGTGGGAACCTGCTGTATAGCACAGGAAGCTCAGTTCAGTGCTCTGTGATGACCTAGCTGGGTGGCATGGGGGGTGTGAGAGGTCCAAGAGGGAGGGGATATATGTAGACATATAGCTGATTCACCTCACTGCACAGCAGAAACTACCACAAAATTGTAAAGCACTTATATTCCAATAAAAGTTAAAATTCAGCTTATATATTTAATTCATTTATTCCTCACAACAAACTTATAAAGTAGATAGTGCAATTACTTCCACTTTGCAAGGAAATTGAGGCCCTGAAAGTTTGGTAACTTGCTCAAGTTTACCTAGATAGTAACAACAAAATGATACCATTAAAAGGATACTAAATAGGCTACTTGAAGACTCAGAAGAAAAGATGGTTGTTGAAAATATTTTATCAAGTAAACCAGAAAAGCAATATTGGAAACAAATCAAAATACCCATAAAAGCTCTCAATGGAACAGGAAAATGAAACCTAGTATTGCTTTAAAAACTGAATCTGTCATATGGGAGAAAATCTTGGTAGGCATTTTCAAGGAAACATAATAAGATAAAATGATGTGAAAATCGAGGATAGATATTAGAAGACCTAGTAGCTAGCTCCAATGTAAGAAGTATAGATTCTTCAAAAGGAGGGAAGAGTAAAAAACCAAAATAACTAAGCAAACATGTATTAGAAAAATGTCATCTTCTAAAATATGACAATGGTATATAATTCAAAAGGAGTCATTGCATTCATTGCAAAATTAACAAAATCAGATCCATAAAGAAATACATCCTACAGGTAAAAAAAAAAAAAAAAAAAAAAAAAAGAGTCCCACTAACCAAAAGGCAGGAAAAAAAAATACATGTTCTTCTCAGAGGGCTAAAATGCAAGGCTAGTCATTGTGTGTGTGTGTGTGTGTGTGTGTGTGTTTTAACCTCTGCTATGCTAATTGCTACAAAAGATGGATGAAATGATATATAAAATTATTTTATATTCTGATAACTTCCTTGTTCTTTTTAATATTAAACTACATCTGTGGTTTTAAAACATTTCTATATAAATGATATTTATTTTAGATATCATATGTGTTCTGAGTCATACTTCCTTGTGATTTGGTAATAATATAAAGGTAGAAGGAAATTGTGAAGTAACATTCAGCATTTATCTAAAATATGGCATTAACGTAGAGGTATGATATTACTGTATTTTCAAACACTCTCCCTCCAAGAAACATTTCACTGATTATTATCATGTTAGTAATATGGTAGAAACCTCTACTTCATATAGCAGGAGACTGTCATACAGAGCAAAATAGGCCAGAAAGAGAAAAACAAATACCATATGCTAACTCATATATGGAATCTAAAAAAATGGTACTGATGAACCCAGTGACAGGGCAAGAATAAAGATGCAGGTATAGAGAACGGATTTGAGGATATGGGGTTTGGGGGGGTGGGGGGCAAAGGGGAAGCTGGGACAAAGTGAGAGAATAGCATTGACATATATACACTACCAAATGTAAAATATCTGCTGGGAAGTTGCTGCATAACATAGGGAGGTAAATTCAATGATGGGTGATGACTTAGAGGGCCAGGATAAGGAGGGTGGGAGGGAGTCATGGGAGGGAGGGGGTATGAGGGTATATGTATAAATACAGCTGATTCACTTTGGTGTACCTCAAAAACTGTCACAACAGTGTAAAGCAATTATATTCCAATAAAGAGCTTTAAAAAAAATGTACTAGAGAATTAGAGTATTAAAAATGGAATAGCATTTGAAAACACTCTACAGGCAATAGTGGATTTTATTGCAATGAGATTATTGTAGAAAATAAAACATATAAGCAATTGTAAGAAATAATTTTTTAATTTTTATTTTTTATAAAGTTTATTTTATTTATTTATTTATTTATTTATTTATTTAGGCTGTGTTAGGTCTTTGTTGCTGCACTCAGGCTTTCTCTATTTGCAGCGAGCAGGGGCTAGTCTTCTTTGCAGTGCGTGGGCTTCTCAGTGCAGTGGCTTCTCTTGTTGTGGAGCATAGGCTCTAGGTGCACAGGCTTCAGGAGTTGTGCATACAGGCTCAGTAGCTGTGGCACACAGGCTTAGTTGCTCCGCGGCATGTGGGATCTTCCTGGCCCAGGGATTGAAACCATGTCCCCTGCATTGGCAGGCAGATTCTTAACCACTGTGCCACCAGGGAAGCCCGAAACAATTTACTTTTTAACTGTAGAGTTTTACTTATTAAAATGTGAGCATTCTGGTAACACTACCCTACCCAAGAGCAAGAACCTTTGATTAATTATCTGTGGCAATTCTAGTTTAAATTTATCAAACTCACTATTTACAGTTTATTAAAATATTCTGATCAGAGTGCCAAATTGTGTCTTGGATATATTTAGTTTTAAATTTGCTAATGCATAAAAGTAAATATTTGTTTCTGATTATATAGCAAGGTATTCAATTTCAGAGTTGGAAAAGTTGTCTCAACTGTTGTATAAAGATTTACAGGGGCTTCCTAGGTGGCGCAGTGGTTAAGAATCTGCCTGCCAATGCAGAGGACACGGGTTCAATCCCTGCTCCAGGAAGATCCCACATGCCGCAGAGCAATGAAGCCCGTGAGCCACAACTATTGAGCCTGCGCTTTAGAAGCCGTGAGCCACAACTATTGAGCCCATGTGCCACAACTACTGAAGCCCACATGCCTAGAGCCCACGCTCCACAACAAAAGAAGCCAGAGCAGTGAGGAGCCTGCACCACAACGAAGAGTAGCCCCAGCTCACCACAAATAGAGAAACCCCACGCACAGCAACAAAGACCCAACACAGCAAACAAATAAATAAATAAATAAAAAGATGCATTGATAGAAGCTTCAATAAAATTTCATGAAAAACAAAGATTTACAGAATCGCAACTTATTTCCTATTTACTTAAACTTCTTTTTACATATATGAAATGGAACTTCACTGTAAGATTATTCCATACTATATTAATCTATAACATATACAAATTATTCAAAGTTCTCCTTTCTCTGATTTTATCTTAACTTTTTAAACCAAATTTTACCTTTTTTTTCTATTTCATATTGTAAGTTTTCCAAATATACATGTGTATAGGGTGTATGTATGTACGTGTGTATAGTACATTCAGGTTTTCTTATAGCAATATTGGTGCTTTGTTAGAACTTTCCCTTCACTTGCCAAGATTTACATTTCTTTGTAGCCACCTGATCCTTTTAATTTTATTTTTAAAAGATGCATATTAGATAAAAAATAAGGTCAAGAAAGCTGATATTCATTTAGTTCTAGCAGATTTACTCATTCTAGGACAGTGCCAAAGAAGGCAATATTAGCAATAAAATATACTTTTATGGTATATTCAACATTTTATGGTATATTAAACATAGTTTTATGATTACATATTAAACCAGTGACAAAAAACCCTGGTTTAAAATAAAAGGTTTTTACCTAATGAAGCTTTTCATTTAGAGCCCTTTTTGCAAGAGTAACTTAATCAGCAAAACTTTTATCTAGATGAGTGGTATTGATGTTTTCTCCCTAATAGAAACATGCTGGGGAAATGTTCATTTCTGTTTTGCAGTTTATTTCTCAGCAAGGAGATACAGAAAAAATAAATTAGCTGCCATTTAAACCTTTAAATTCACCTTAAACTTTGAACTTAATTCCCTGATCTTAACAGAAAGCCATGCTCTTTAAATTGAAATCAGTTTATGCAATTATATTCACAGATATTTCCTGTGTCATCTTTGACTTTCACTCATTGTTTCCTCATGAATTCCTGCCTTTGGGAAAAAATGGATGCATTTTATGCCCATCACCATTCTTCCATCATAAAGTTCTATTCAGCCCTCAAGACCCTGCCCTTATCTAATCAGCTTATCAAACTCTGTCTTAATCCTTACCTCTTTTGTTTGTAACTTTGTGGTTCACAAATATATACAGCACATTTACTTTAGTATCTTAAGAACATAATGAATTCTTACATAATAAATGAAACCAACTACAGATGAGGTATCTTACAACATGTGTTTCCAGACAGAATAGATCATATTTTTTTATCTTCTCAACATATTTAAAATAATCATTTTAGACCTCAAGCAGAATGCTTCAGCCTGAGGTCAGTTGGCCAAGGCACCAGGAGAAAGTAAAAGAATTACTGAGGAAGCATTGGGAAGTAGTTTCCATTACCTGGGTTTATTATCAACTTGTATGATTTAAATGAAATTAACCTGACTCACCCTGATTTATTTTTCAACCCTGACCATATTCTTTCCCAAACGTTATCTCTTCAGTTCAAGGTGGAGGGGTCAGGGCAATGACGGGAGGAAGGAGCTCATTATCATCATACTCTCCCCTCAAGTTGAATGTTCTGTCTATCTCTAATCAGAAACTCAGGAATTTATACTTGTTATTATGTTATTTTTCAGAAATGAAGAACCATTTATAGGTGTATAGGAGTGTACACTTTATTGATCATGAGCATAACAGTAAATATAATGTAATGGTCAAGATAACAATAATAAAATAATACTATATACTGGACTTTAAGCACTGTTAGATGCCATGGATGAAGTTTCATTTAATTCTCACTGCAACTTTATTATGTATATAGTCTGTTATCATCCCAAAACTACAGATGAGGAAAGTGAAATGCAAAGGGTTAAGTACTGAGTCCAAGGTCATAGTTTGTGAGTAGGGATGCAGGTCATCTACCCACATAGGATAGCTGAACAACATGCAATTTCAACCACGCAAAGCTACCCACCTGAGTTTGACTCTAGCAACACCTCATTTCTCACCTTGACCAATTTGGATAGGTAAAAGTTTAATTTCACATATTTACAATTTTTGTTAATACTAAATGGCACATATTTTTGTATATATTATTTCTCTGTAAGTGTTGTGAATGTTCATTACCTACTTCTCACCTTCGTTCTGATTGGACCATTCTACTGAATTATTTCATTAATTTCTAAAAGGCCTTTAAATAGAAAGGGTATTGGCTGTTTATCTGATTTTCTCTCACTTTGTCATTTTCAGGAAGTGGGACAGAGCAAAACTACCTTCTTTCATGAGGCAGAATTAGGAGGCTCCCTCATTTGGCTTGCCAATCCTTCCTTTATCTGGGTACCAGATACCAGACAGGCATAGGTTATTTCCCCAGTGTTGTATTACATTTTTTCTGTTCCATCCAAATATTTTATTGAAAAGTTGGGAAAGCGCAGTGTTACATTTGATCTCAATGATATTTCAAACTTAGTGATTTTTCAAATGATATATTCTTTTGTCTTTTCATTGTTTAATATAATCCCCTATAATAATATGCAAAATATATTTCTTAATTTCTTCAAACATAGAAGGTGGTTTAACAGACAGTATTTTATCCATTTTCTTTTTTAAAATTTTTTGATGTGAAATAGTTGGTTTTCTGAGTTCTTGTAGGCAGCAGTGCTCTCTAGTCAAAATGCTATGAAATTCACACAGTAAGGTTATTAAGACTTTTGAAAAATATACAAAAATATTATAAAGAACTTAGTTCTTAGTTATATATTCAGTATTCTACAAAAAATTAATTCCATAGAATTGTATTCATAGCAGGAGTGGAAACCAGATTAATTTTATCTTTCGAGTTTCCATAATTGAATAAATTGCAATTTGAGTTTAACTAAAGCATATTTTGCTGTTGTGGTGCTTTTAAATTCTTTGACACTTGTCCCTTTGAAACGAAGTTTAATTTCTCTCCCAATGAATATGGGCCCTTTAGTAAATCAATTCTAATGGATAGAATGTGGTGAAAGCGATGCTGTGTGACTATGATACAGCTTATGCTTAGAGCTAGTGAGATGTCTCTCTCTTCCTCTCTCATTTCTTCTTAAGATATTTGCCTTTATAGCCCAATCACCATGTTTTACAGAAACCAGGCCATGTAGAGAGACCCAGGTGGAGAAGGACCTCCACCAATAACCAACACCAATTTGCAAGTTATGAGAGTGTGCCACTTCAGAAGTGGACCCTCCAGTCTCAGTCAGGTTCTTAGAAGAGTGCAGATACAGCCTGTATCTAATTGTAGCCTCATGAGAGACATCAAGACACAACTTGGAGCCAAGTTTCTTACAAATTTCTGGACCACAAAATCCTTGAGAGACAATAAATAATTATTGTTGTTTAAATACATTGCTTTTGGGGGAGATCCATGATGTGACATAAAATAACTGAAACAGCTATGTACAAAGGCAAAGAAGGGTATTTAGAAAATTGCCTAGAAAATGCAGGGCAAAGAAATATATCAATATTTTTGTAGATAATAAATACATGAACCATAAGGGAATATACATATACAAATTACTAATTGAAATATGGCCAGTTTTCTAATAGTCAAACCTTACTTTCAGTCATTAATTTATGTGTATATAAAACAATGGAATGCTATTAACTTTGATTCTTCTGCTTACATCAAAAATTAAAGAAGAGGGGAGAGAATTGGCCATATTCCCTGATTTTACCATATTTTTTGGAAGGAAATTAAATAAGTATGTGGACAAAGAATAGAAAAGATGCCTAAATATGCAAAAGTGCATCTTTTGTTTCTAAAGATTTTTACTAGAGTCTTAAACCAAAGTTTGTGTAATACATGTGTGAACTACTGTGAGTTTAAATAGAATGACCTATAGGAAATATGGAGAATATACAGAAGTAGCTACACATCTGACAAGGGAATTTTTAATAATAGGGTAGCATAGAATAAATTCTATGACCCATTATTTCATAATGAAGGAGAGAATGTATTGAGAAACATGTGACATTGTAAGGACTCTAAACCCAATCAAGAAGGAAAATACTGAAATAAGTCTGAAAAGCTATAAAAGAACTCACAGAAATATGACGGCATAAAATTGGAAGATATTCTTACTATGAGAATGTCCAGAGAAAAATAACTCATAAGATGTACAAAATGTCAAAATCTGGACAATCAGCTATAAGTGAAGAACTTATTATTTGGTGTCAAAATAGCATAGAGTCAATTTAGGAAAAACATTATGTCCAAAAATGTATGCTTAGAATTTAAATTATCAGAAATATTTAATATGTCTTTATTTCTCACTGGCAAAATCGAAAGAGTGATTGAGTGTACCTTAAAAATGTAAATGATGGTAGATCTTCTAGTAGACCAATTTTCTCATTGAGTGAAAAGACAGATAAAGTAATGTGTGTGTGAGTGTGTGTGTGAGTGTGTGTGTGAGTGTGTGTGTGAGTGTGTGTGTGTGTGTGTGTGTGTGTGTGTGTGTTTAAAGATATCAAGCACTGTCAGAAGATCTAGGACTTGAAATGAAAAGATTCTGGTGAAAAAAGAACCAAAAAGAGAATGGGGATGCTATATACTAGGTAATATTTAGGCATTTTGAAAATTCTGAAACTTTAGATAGAGAGTTGCTGTTAGGATGCAGAGAAACCATGAGGACTTTTACAAATCTTATAGAGACAGAGAGACAAGAAATTGGAATTTGAGGATACGAAGGAAGCAAGCATTGAGGGCGCAAGATTTCTGAGGACAGGGAAACATCAAGAACTCCAATACTTTATTGAACCCTTCAGGCTTTTACCAAATGTATAAACTGAACAGGATAAAAGTCTAAGAGACAAGAAAAAAGCCACTGAGGCACAGAGCAGAGTTTTAAGTTGGCTTATGGCAGTGAGGATACAAAAATTAGAATATAAGACCTGTCAATGATGGTAAACTCTGGTAAACACCACATCTTTCAGTTGGAGCATCTAGAGAGTTACATCTTAGGAGCAAGATCTTAAAAGGAATGTAAACCAAATTCCTTTCAGTCTCTGACAAGATTTGGGTGATATGTCCCAGTTTTAGGATTGAATATTATCTGCATGAAAATATCATCATCTAGGAACTCTGATAATTTTATACACAGTGCCTGGCATTCAGTAAAAATTTCCTAGGCCACCCAAAGAACTGGACCTAGAGAAAAACTTGAACACACACTCACCCACACCCACCCACCCACCCCATACACATATAATCCAGATATTGGAATTATCATTCATAGACTTTAAAATAACTATGGTGAACACATCCAAGAAATAGATTAGAAGATGAGAAGGTTTCAACAGTTAAATTGAATCTATTACAAAGGATCAAATAGAAACACTTGAACTGAAAAAATGAAATAAGTGGAGTTAATAACAGTAAGTATATTTAATAGAAGAGTGACATAGTAGAAGAGATGCTTAACAAATGTAGATCAATAAAAACCGATGAAAATACCAGGCTGAGGTATACAAAAATCAAGAATTTTGAAGAGAGAAAAGAGCTGAGATATGCAAATAGGACACAATGTAAATGATATATAACATATGGAAATTCAGATAATGGAAAAGGAGAAAATAGAAGAAAAAAAAAAGAGTAAAGCCAATATTTAAAGAGAAAATGGCAGGAAAATTTCCAAGCAAGTTAAAAAAAATACCAGAGGGCTTCCCTGGTGGCACAGTGGTTACGAATCCACCTGCCAATGCAGGGGACACGAGTTCAAGCCCTGGTCTAGGGATATCCCACATGCCACGGAGCTACTAAACCTGTGTGCCACAACTGCTGAGTCTGTGCTCTAGAGTTTGCAGACCACAACTACTGAGCCCACTTGCCACAGCTACTGAAGCCCACATGCCTAGAGCCCATGCTCTGCAACAAGAGAAGCCACTGCAGTGAGAAACCTGCTCACTACAACGAAGAGTAGCCCCCGCTCTCCACAACTTAGAGAAAGGCTGCATGCAACAACAAAGACCAAATGCAGCCAATAGATAAATAAATGTATTTTAAAAATTAAATTAAATTAAAAAATAAAATAAAAATCACACCACAGATTAAAGTGTTAGAACCCCAACAAGATTAAACACAAAGAAAATTACTCAGAGACACATAATAGTAAAAATACTAAAATCTAAAGAGAAAATCTTAAAAGCCATAAGAAGGGGCAAAAAAGAGGGGAAAGAATCAAATTTACTTAAGATGAAAACAGTAGCACTGATGTCTGACTTCTCAACATTAACATGGGAGTCAAAGACAATGGGATGACCTCTTTAACATGTTTAAAGAAAATAATGACTGAGCTAAAACTCTGTTTCTGCAAAAATAGCTCTCAAAAATAAAAGCAAAATAAATTTCCAAACAAATAAAATCCAAGATAAAACAGATCCACACTAGAGTAAATCCTCAATAATTTCAGGCAGATGGATATGCACAGGTCTAAGGATAGCCTTAACGAAGGAAAAGCCCCAATGCAGGGCTTACACTACTAGATATCAAGATTTTTATTAAAGCTACCATAAAAACCGGACTGATATATTGGCATCAGAAATAAGACAAATTTATTAATGAAATGGTATAGAATCAAGAAATAAATTCACACATATGTAGTCCACTGTTTATTTGGAGTAGATATTTGTAATACCTATATGGAAAGAAACTGTACTGTATGCAGAATATTATTGTTAGAATAGAATTCTTTATAGGTTTCTTGCATTTTTGTACATCTTACACTTTTTTTTTCTGGGCTATCTTTCCACAATGTCTGTAGAGCAGACAGCCTTAAAAGATACAGATAGTGGACCCCTCTGGAGCAAAGAGCAGTCATGCTTACTGCCCAGTATAATAAGCATAACATCTTTTTCTAAAACAAAGAGCAGGCATGCTTAGTGCCCATTATAAAAGGTTTTGGTACCCTGATCTCAGAATTCTTCCTCTTTAACATCACACTGAATGGGCCAAAATCATCCCCATAGAACTTGGGGTAAAGAGAAACTAATAAAAATGTACTGATGCTCATGATGTTTGATTTACCATGAATAATAAGATCCTCTGTCTCTGACCAGGCATCTTTTGTCTTCTTTCAGCCTGAAATGGTGTCAGGCTAACTTACCTCTCAAATAGGACAAAATCTCAGATCCTTCACAGCCCTTGATGTATATAAAGAACATCAACAAATCAAAAATAGGTAAGCTAATATAAAAATAGGCAAAATACTTGAAGGAGCAGTTTACAAAAAGGAATATGTGAATAAGTATGTGGAAATTGTTCAACATCATTAGTCTTCTGGGAAGTATAAATTAAAACCACAATGAGATAGCACTCATCCTGACAAAGAGCTAATAAAAAGATTGACTATAACAATGGTTCATGAGAATGTGAAACAATCAGAGCTTCATACAGGGCTAAAGGGAGTGAAAAAGTGCTACTTATGTCTTGGAAAACTATTTTTCACTATTTAAGCTGAATGTATGCATGCCCAGTGAATGGGCATTTCATCATGTGTGCGTGTATGTGTATGGGTGGTGTGGTGTGCACAAAACGGCATGTAGTATGATGTTCAAAGCAGCACTATTTTTAACAGCCTCAATCTGAAACAACTTCAATATTTATCAACAACATGATAGAGAATATATGGTGTTATGTATTCAACAGAATACTAAATGGTATTGAGAGTGAACAATGTGCAAAACCGTGGATGAATCTCACTATAGGCTTGCCTAAAAAAAAACCTTTCATGGAATAGAATATACAATTTTGTTTCTTTAATGTAGAGTTCCAAACTAATCTTTGGTTGTAAGAATCTTATAACAGTTACTTTGGAGATGTAGTGACCAGGAAGGGATCACAAGGGGTTGGATTGCTAGTAGTGTTCTATTTCTTGATCTAAACTGATTATATGCATTTTCAATTTGTAAAGATCAATTACGCTCTACACTTAGGATTATGACATGTGCAATTCTGTAATATGTATATTTCACTTAATGAAAAAGTTTACTGTAAAAAACTTAATGTAACCGAACGGAGAAGACGTGGGAACCCACAAAACATGGGAGTGCTCTCTACTTTACAGCCAACCTTCTAGAGTGCGTAGTATCTCTACTGCATTACTTTTCCTTCACTTTTCCAATTTAAATCCACCTTCAATCTCTCAGAAAGCATTATTACTTCTTAGTTGCCAAATCCATTAACCTTTTTAGCTCATTCTTCTTTTGGTACCTACATGTATTTAATCTCTGCTCCCTCAAAACTTTCAGCTCTTTTAAACTTCCTACTATGCTACTTACTCTATATTCTTCTATTTGAACTACTGTAAGTTACTATCCTTCATGATTTCCTTCTCTTCCCCCCCCCCCAAATATTAACCATGGGTTTTATTTTGTTTTAGTTTACTTTCTCTCAATATCCTTTGTCTTTTTCTTTATTCACTACCATCAACTAAACTACTTATATAATAGAGACTTGGAGAGGTATAATATTAAGGCACTTTTCCTTCTGCACTCCAAACCCAAATTTCATTGCCCCATATGAATCTCAAATGAATATATTAAAGATTGCCTTATTATGTCCTCAGATCAGCTGCAGTTTTTATATTCTATACCTTTGTTAATGTATTAGCACCCATCTAGTTGTCTAAAGTAGAAACTTGGTGTCATCCTAAATTTTTTTTGTCTGTATTGGTTTGTTTCTTTGCCCTTTATGTCAACTACTCTCCACATTAACTTGGTCACATTGATTCTGCTGTTTAAACTCTGTTAGGCCGTATTACCCTTGCCATCTATGCCACTACTGCCTTATTTCAGACTCGCATTGTTTCTCTTATATGTATTTTTTTAAGTTTATTTTTTATTTTTATTTATTTTTAGGCTTTTTATTGGAATATAATTGCTTTACACTCTTGTACCAGTTTTTGAGGTACACCAAAGTCAATCAGCTGTATTTATACACATATCCCCATATTTCCTCCCTCCTGTGACTCCCCCCCACCCTCCCTGTCCTGGCCCTCTAAGGCATCACCCATCATCAAGTTGATCTCCCTTTGTTATACAGCATTTTGATTAGAACATAACTGGTTACCCTACCTCCAGTTTCATAGTTGACCTGAAGATATCACAAGATGGAGGTCAGAAGGATACAAAATGACAAAAAGTGAATATAATTAATATGATAGATGATGATATGATGGTTATCATGATAGGAACTATGATGATTGGAGAAAAACATACTGAAATTTTTACTTTAACTTTTGTAATGATATTTGTCACACCATTAATTCAAGTCCCGAGTGTTGCATTTAATTCTCCATTGTATTTTCAGCTCTAATTTTGTTTGTCCAAAAATTTGGCTACCAAAACTTGAGTTACTAATCTGAAAATATATCTGCATTATCTCTTTGCCAAAGATACAGAGGGAAGACTCTAGATTACTCATTATTATAACATGTGTAGATGGAACTACCTTAGCAGAATTAAATGGAAAGTGTATTCTTCATTAACCAACAAATATCATAACTCATTCAGTAGAGTTCATTTTAGCCTCCACTAGCTCCTTTTTATCACTTACTCCCTGTTCTCTAGCCAGCATGGAAGAACAGTGACTGAGGAAGCTCATACCAACTTCCAGTGTGCAGCTAAAGGTGAAAAAGCTCCTATATTTCTGAAAAATTCTTGGGAGAGCAGTTCTGAGCACACACATTTCGTATCAGAATTTAGCAAGTTGGGTCTGTTCTGTAATCTTTTTGTATCTATTTGAGGAATATTTAAAAGTGGCAGATTTTGAAGGTTGTAATTGTTGCCTAAAACCAATTTATTAAAGTTAACAGCAGGCTAATTTGATGAGATTCTTATTTCCTCTATGTTAAAGCAACATGAATTCCTAAAGTAGTATGTGGAACCAAATTCATCATAATTTAGATCACTTATCATTGATACTGTAGAAAATAAAGAAGGCAAAGTATTTGGGAAGAAAAATTGCTGACTTTGAAGACAAATAGACCTGAATTTGAATCCTGATTCTACCAGTTACCAGTGATATTCTTCATTATTTATTTAACAATACTAGCTATCTAGTCTCCTCATATGGAAAAGACAGACAGAAGAACCTCACTTGCATAGTTATTATAATGAGTGCAAATAGTACAATATCTGAAACCTAGAAATTGCTCCAAAATGGTAGCATTCACTATTAATATTGATGTTGGTGGAGCCAGACTCCAAATGGCTGCCTATGATTCACTTTTTGATAATTATACTCTTGTGTAATACCCCTCATCTGTTCATCTGTGAGCTGGACAATATGACTCACATTTAATGAAAAGAATATGGAAGAAATTATGGTAAATCATTTCCAAGAATATGTTGTAAATGTCTGCAGGTTCCATCTCAAACAGTGCCTCTGTCTCTTACAGTCATTGTGGAGTAAGTCAGATAACACATCACTGGGACACTTAAGCAACACATGAAAAGCCCATGCAGTGAGAACCACATCTCTATCCAAGAGCTAGCAGAAGCCATAGCCTGCAGAGCTACCCCTCATCATGGCTTTTGACAGCCCAGCCAACAGCTTTCCTAAAACCCTCATGAGTAATCTTGAGTTAGAACAATCCAGTTAAACCACTCTCAGTTTCCTAAGCCACAGAGATTGTGAGATAATAAATGACTTTTGTTTTAAACTGTTCATTTGTTATATAGCAATGATAACTAAAAGAATATTAACATGATTGAAGTTGTTTACAAAGAATGATTGAAAAACCATATTCTAAGGATTTCTCCCAAGACTTTTCAAGTATTAGAGCTTACACACAAAATGTTTAATTTTCTACTTTTTTTTTAACTAAGAATATATTAAGAATTTAGTGCAATATACAAAATCTGCTTCTACACAGCTAAAAATAGCTTTTGGTAAATATTACTTTGTTGTTAGGATAAGTAATGAAACAGCAGAACAAGGCCAGAGGGAGTATAAGAAAATAGTCGAGTTAGTTTCAAAGGGACATTCTACCTCTGAAGAAGACATATACTTTGCGCAATTTGTGATGTGATGGAATAAATAGAATCTTTATCATACACATCAGTTCTCATTTCTTAGCATTGACTATTTAAGTTTGTGTGATCATAATAACACAGATACTAAAACTTTAAATAAGAGGAGAGGAATAAATGCTTTATCAGATTTATACATAGGGTATTAGTGTGAAGAAAGTGAGAGATAAAAATTAATATAATTTACTGGGGAACTGTTAAGAATTAAGCTATGTATTGATGAAGAGTAGTAGATGGACTGGACAAGAAAGGCTGAACCAGATTATGGGTGGTGGTTTATAATGGGTTATTTGAACTGTAGTTACTTGGATGCCATTTTAGGATTTTGAGCAATGGAGTAATATGATGATAGTGATATTTTATCAACACCTCCCTTCATATGTCAAAGGGTGGTAGGCACTCCCTAGTGGAGTATACTTAAGTTCCTCAGAGACTTCTGTATCTCTTATGGATGGCATCTGTTACTGATTAGGCATGCAGTGGAAAATAAGTTCTTACAGTATGTTATTAAAACTCATGGAAACTAATAGTTCATGAGCAAATATTAAGGGAAATGATATTCCTTTTGGTGTCAGCATTGTTTCTCTTCTTTTTAATTTGTGTCATAAGGTTACATAAATGTCTTTTATGTTGGTTTAGGTGATAAAGTTTATTAAAGGCAAAATTTTTTGTGTGTGTATTTGTGGTAGTAAATCAATTGAAAGTCATATTCAGTGCAGGGAAAAGACTCTGGGTTCAAGCAGAACCAAGTACAAACTTGCCTGTGCCACTTAACCAGCTTTTAAGTTATTTACTCCAAATCTTCCTTTCTTCAGTAGCTATTTGGGGATAATTATACCTTACCTCAAGGAGCTGTTGTAAGAATTAACTTTCTGGACCATTGTGGGTACTCTGTGGGTATAAATTTTCATTCCCTTTTGGTAAATGAGGAAACTACTTTCCAGTTAATTAGGCCTTTTGCAATTAAAAGGTAATTATTAGCAAAAGAAATCTCAAAATCAGGAGTTTGCATGCCTTGCTTTTTTTTTAAGTCAATATTTATAATACGTTTTTAAGTCTTCCTGTCTGCTGAGGAAATTTCCAAGAGTACATTGAAGTTATTATGTGAATTTATTTTCATAGGGTCTGTAAAATCATGAAACATAGGAGCTGTATTCATTGCTTTACTTACAAAACACACACACACACACACACACACACACACACAAATTTGTCAAGACATTTAGGCTATACTTTCCTTCCAATTCATGTATGCTAGAAAGAAAACATTCTTCAGAACATTTGAAATTCATAAGCACATTGCCAACAGAATATTCTGCCAAATACGAAGCTAAACCCCAGGCTTTCAAATATTTGTTTGCTAAATAAAAATGAGAAAAGCTATTCTGCTACCCCTCTGCTGAAGTAGTTAAAATATGATTTTTTTTTACACAATATGTTTAATAAATCACAGCCAGATGAAAAGCATTTCTATTATTTAAAAAAAAGTCTTTATTTTTGCTTTCATTTTCATCTTCTAGTTTGTTTGCCTCACGTTATTTTTTTAATAAATTTATTTATTTATTTATTGGCTGTGTTGGTTCCTCATTGCTGTGCATGGGCTTTCTTTAGTTGCGGCAAGCAGTGACTACTCTTCATTGTGGCACGCAGTCTCCTCATTGCAGTGGCATCTCTAGCCTCATGGACTTCGGTAGCTGTAGCACATGGACTCAATAGTTGTGGCTTGCAGGGTCTAGAGCACAGGCTCAGTAGTTGTGGCTCATGGGCTTAGTTGCTCCACGGCATGTGGGATCGTCCCGGCCCAGGGATCAAACCTGTGTCCCCTGCATTGGCAAGTGGATTCTTAACCATTGCGCCACCTAGGAAGTCCCTGCATCACTTTAAAAGCAAACTTAAAGAAAATAGATAAGGAAGACACTTAGGTAATATCACATCCTTTTGCAAGATTCAGAAATATTTTTCAAAATTTTCTATGAACACCAGGCTAAGCATAAATCTTCTGATTTTGTTCATATGTGACATATAAATGTACATATTTTAAGTTCACTACTTTACTAAAATATCTTTGAAGAACCGGTTGACTTAATCCTCATTATTGTTGACTGTACAAATAAGTATCAAATTTGTGATTATGCACTTTAATTTTTTCTTCACATATGAATGATAATTAATTGCTCAAATAAAACTATACCTTTGTCTTATCACTCAGAACACAAATATGAACTCATATCACTGTTCTAAAGTAAGCACTGAAGAAAGTCAAACACATTTGCCTTTTGCCATTGGTATGCATAGCTATAAATAGTTATAAATAAATAGGAAGCTTGCTGTAAAAATACCAGATTATGTTAAGGTGTTAAGCTTATCATTGTTTTTACATTTTGAACATTTGGTTGGATTTTACTAAAAAAAAAAGGCAGGCTAGGCATAGTAAAAAGGAAGATTGCTATAGAGAAAAACAAAAAAGAAACACCTCCTTTAAAAATTAATAGTCGAGAAAATATCACCTTATTGAGCCAAAATAGGTCCTCCTGGCAAAATGCTTCTGTTAGGGAAAAAAGGAAAAAACATCAAGAGTTCTGAATGAACCATTAATTTATTATGGCTTCCTTACTATATTCACTGTTGTTTGATTTATATATTAATGTCTTATAAAAACAAACTTGTTTTTAATTTGTTAGTTAATCTCTATACAAATACTTGGGTAAAGAGAATTGTTTTTGTTTGTTTGCTATTGCTTTGTTTCCCCCTGAAAACAGAAATTATGTATCCCTAAACAATCAGGTTCATAACATCACCAAAAATGAATTATCAGGTGGCAATGAACTAAAAAAGCAAAATTCAGAAAACAACTGAAATTTTATCCTCCCAACCTTAAAATTCTATGGTTCTTTAATATGTTCCCATCTCTCAGAAAACATTCGGTTGTACTTGAATATATGTCAGTCATTTCTACCCATGTAAACAATATCCAGTGCAAAGAAACACATTGTATGGGTTTCCTCTGATGGCCATACACACCCACCCTAGTGACTCAATACATGTCTTTCTGTAACATCCTTTCACTTGCTTGCTGGGTAATTCCTCCTTGCTACATCTCTCACATTGCAGTTTATACACCCTTTCTGTGAGGGACTGTATCATAGACCTCAAGATGTGGTAATTTTAACCTTACTGTTCTCTAATTTTCATTTTCCTTTAGGAGGTAGAAATTAACCAGCTAAATAACCTGAGTTTATCTAGGTGTCCAAATAAGCCCCACCTCCATACTAACTCCTTAGGCTTCTTCCCTCCCCATCCTAAAATTACTTTCCCAACATTTTCCTAGGGATACTGTACATACTCATGATTGGCTTTAATAAGTGTTAAGGGAGGTCCTCCCATGTAAAATAAAAAACATTTCTGGTGCCCAAACATTTAGGCTGAAAAAGCAGGAATTTTATGAGCACAAAGTATTAATTATTTTGCAGATTATTCTCCTCAGGTGCAAGTATGAATTGGATTCCAGCCTTAAGAAGGTTTCAATAGATAGGCTGATAGGAAACAGAGGCAGGCTGCATGCACAGACTGACCTTGAGCTTGCAGCTGTGTGTGCTATTTATAGAGGCCATGCTTTTTCCAATTCACCTCTTTACATCATAGTAAGCCCAATGCTTTCACTCAAAAAGAGCCAACCTATCTCCTTGTTATGACCCAGCCCTGTGTATTAGTAGCACCATATCAGTGCTGTTACAGTAAACATTTCAAGCACTTCTGTTGTAGGAGAAGCTTATGTCAGTGAAGAAACTGATGTAGTCAAACACATGTAGGAATCACAGTCTAGACATCCTGGTACAAGCAACTGAATGAAACCTTTACAATTTTGTTTTACCATTTCTGGCTAATTATTCATTATCCAGTTGAGCTAAAACATTGCAGCACAAAGCCAATTTTGGATGCTATGTGAAAATAATGTGAAATATTTATAAAAGAATCTTAAATTGATAACCTTTAAGATCATAACCATTTAGTATGCTAAATTGTATATTTTGAAAATTAAAATAAAAATCTAGGTTCAATTTTTCTATCTTTAGCAACAATGATAATAAAATATGAAGAAATTTTTTATGTGGATTTTGGTGTTTAAGGGTTATGATCAACTCTAAATAATTGGAAATAGCATAACTCAAGAAATTATTTCAATCATTCTGTCAGTCAAGTATTTTCTAGTTTTCTGTTCCCTTCATCACTGCCTTGGTTTAGGTCCTCATCGCCTAATAATTCTGGCTATTAAAGCAATCTTCTAACTGCTGCCTTCACCTTCAGTCATTTCGCACTGCAATCATACCTGCACACTAATGCCAAATTACCTTACAGCAATATCATTTTCATATTAATCTTTTATGGTATTCTGTTGCCTCTACATAAGGATCTAACTCTTGAACCTAGCATTCAGAACTCTTCAAAAATTGATCTTAACATACTTTCCAACATTGTCACTCACATAGTTTTGTATCAAGACCATGTTTAACCAGTTGGTGCACTAGTTTTGGTAAAGTCAAAACTGATATTTAATTTCCAGTTCTGGTACTTAACAGATTTCTGACTTTGGATATTCCAATGTACTGGAGCTTCAATTTCTTGTCATGTAAGATGGGGAACTTTTAACTCAAAAGTTTGTAAGATCTATTAATAATAGGAATAGGAGTAATAATAGCAGCATCAGCAGTAGCAGTAGTAGTAGCAGTAGTCAGAATAGGAGTAATAAGAGAAGTAGTAGTAGTATAGTAGTAGCTGTTAGCTACCAGTCTTTAAGCAGTAACCTATGTTTAGGTACTGTGCAAAATTTTTTATATACACTATGTTATTTAACCAACCAACAGCCCTATAGGTAGATCCACTTAACATAAAGAAACTGAATCACAGAGAGGTTTATAATTGACTGATATGTTACAGCCAATAACTGAGTTAGAATTTTAAATCTGATCTGCTTTAAAATCTGATCCTTTAGGACTTGAGTAAAACTAACTTCAAAATCACTTGTAATATTGTTCTATAGCATTCATTTTTCTTGGGAGAATTTCCATAGTTTCTCAGATTCTCTAAGGAGCTTGTGAGCCCCCAAAAGCCAAGAATCATTGAGCTAAACTCTCAGATACTTAATTAAGAACAAGAGTCTTGGGAGATTTATCTTTTGAGATTCTGGTACTTCATATTGTCTGGCACACAGTAGAAAAATCAATTGCATGATAGGATAAATTGTTTATCAATGATTCTATAAATAGTTCCTTGTACAAAGTGGATAATTAATAATTATTAAAATAATGTATGCCACATAGTTGCTGCTGATCTGGAAATTGTAGCACATAATACCAGGATTGTTATACTAGACATACTTAAAATTATGACTAAATAAATAGTACTTATAGTTCACATACAGTGAAAGAGCAAATAATTAAAATCAGTTGCTGAAAAGTGGCTTTGCACTTATTATATGATTGCTTTTGTTTAGGTAGTCACTAAAATTGATCTCTTTTGCCCTGGCTACAGAGAGAGGAAAGTAAACCTTCAGAATCATCTTGACCGTTAAATTGAATGTCCTAGGGGGAAAGTATAGCACATATAAAGCACACATGAATAAATGGCATGGGACATAAACTAGAATGTTCTTAGATTCCTAACTAGGCTCAACAGGAGAGGGAAAAAAAAACTCTTGTTAATATCATGCAATTAGCCACATCCAATCTTGATTTTTTTTTTTTAGAAGGACTGTTAGGAATGTCATGGAGATATGTCTAATTTACTAAAAACCAGAGTTCATATCCAAACTATAGCCTAAATGGATGAAACATTTACCTTGGCTTTAATAATCCAAATATTTTCCTAGGGTTCCATTTTACCTGGTTAAAATAGACCTAAGTTATTTTAATTATATTGATTTACTGTAAAGTCCTTATTAAATTAAAAACTGTAAATGTTTGGTTGTAGCATATCTTTGAAAATACTTTTAGTGATTTTTTGGAAGACCTACTAGATGGCAATTTGTTTTCCTTATATTTTAATGGCCTGGTGTTTAATTATGCCCTATTATTGTAGATTAGTGGCATTCTCCAAACTTAACTGCATCCAAACAGGCAAACTCTAACATTCCCAGAAACCCTCCTTAATTGCTGAGGAAGTGTTTTGAAATATAATTTGAAAATGGAAGTCCATGTATTGTACCTTTCTGCTAAATGTAGCAGTACTATTTTCTTTCCTTTTGAAAATATTTTCTTTGCTACAAGGCTTTTAGACTTAATTAAAAAGTAGAAGCAATGAAAATGATTAAAACTTTTTGAGCAGCCAGAACTGTACTAAGGAAGTACATTTTAAAATATTAAGTTTAGCATTAATTTAGTGGAGGAAAGAAATAGAAACTATTGTTACAGATGCTTAGAAAGAGCTCTTATGCAACAGCTGCACAGCAGCTGTGTGCTTTGAACAAGTGGCTTGACAAGGGTGGTCCTTGTCTCGCGGATGCAAACTCTGAAGCCTTGAGATGTTCAGGGTGGAGGACAAAGGAGAAATCTACTTTCTCAGCACACATTAAGTTTTTGGTTGTGGGCCTAGACTGTAAGGGGACTTAAATTACTTCCTGCCAGTTAGTAGGCAACTTTAGCCAAATTACACAATCTATGAAAGTTTTCATTTCCTGATCTGTAAAATGGTGATAATAACAAAATTTGACTAATATAGTGAGACATAGTACATGTGAATATTAACTGATATTCTTCATGTTGCTTTTATAACACTTTATAAGAACTTTTTGTTTCATTTAATTCTAGTCTTGAGACATCATTAGCAGTGCTATATACAACAAAACTCTTTAAAGGTTTGAGCATATGTAAAAAAAAATTATATTTGTCATTAAACAAAACAATAAAATTTATCTGACACACATGTAAATGCTATTCAAAATTACAACTTCTTCACACTATATTAGTTCATATATGGCAAACAACTAAAAATTATTGTAATAATAACTTTTTTTCATAGTCAAACTATGACTCAATTAGGAGAAAGTATCTAGAAGAGGAGTCAAGGAATCATTCTGAAGCTTGAGGCCCTTGAGGAGCAGGTGAAGTGTTGAGGACAAGAAGAGTGGGCAGGAAGAAAGCAAGAGAAGGGCACCAGACCCTTGAGGAACTGGAGGCTTGATGAAAGGGTAGAAGTGGAAATAAGAGATGTTAGGTAAGAAATGAGAAAATCTTACTCCAGATCAGTTTCTATCTCCTTCTATCTTGCAGAACACAGCAGTGATCTAACCCTTGTCTGGAGCTAGGCAGCCAGGATGTAGGGTAGAGCCCAACTCTCCCTTGTATGGAGAGCCTGACTGAGCAAGTAATGTACCCTCCGAAAGCATTGTTGGTAGAAGGGAGTGAGAAAGTACAGGTTATGAAGTTTCAACAACAAATTCAGTGACATTATTCTGGTTCATAGTCAATGCTCAATACGTAGTATTTCATTTGTGTTCTTTTTTTGCATGTCTACAGACTTTTCTGGCTCTCCAGTAGGGACCACAGGTTTTACTGGCCACCAAGAAAGAGGCCCTCTCTTCAGTGAAGTGCAAAGAAAGTAGAAATAAAGGTGCCAACAAGGTATCAGGCTTTACACATTTGAAAGAATATATGAGGCAGAAAAATAGCTGATATTTTTATCTTTGGAAGTTTTCAGTCACAGACTTTCCCTCAGACTTAGAACTTTTGCCAAACCTTTCAGTTTATGTAGAGATAATTGGAGTAGACAATATTTAAGATACTTTTTTAATCTCAGGATTGTTATACAAATATTCAGATGCTTCAGGGTAGCTTCCTTTTCTACTCAGTTCTTTTCATTTTGTTTTGTTTTCAGCTTTTATTTCCTATCTCCTAATCCTAACCAAATGGTAAGGAATTAGAGTGCTAAAATGTCCCATATTACTTATTTGTTGCTGCATTAAAAAATATCACCTCAAAACATAGCAACTTAAAACATTTATTATTTCACATAGCTCTAAGAGTCAAGAATCCAGGAGCAGCTTAGTTGGGTGGTTTTGTCTCAAGGTACATCATAAATGTGCAGTGAAATTATTGGCTGAGGCTGCAATTATTTGAAGCTCCTGGAGAATCTACTTCCAAGCTCACTCATACGGCTGTTGGTAGGAGGCCTCGGTTCTCCACATGTGCCTCTCCTCTCTGCATAGGGCTATCTATACAACATGGGAGCTGATTTCTCCAGAGTGAGTAATGAGAGAGAGAGAAATAACCAAGAAGGAGGTCATGATGTATATTATGACCTAACTTTGGAAATCGGGTACCATCACGTCTACAGCATTCTGCTTAGCACGCAGATACAATGAAATACCAAGAGGTGGGAATTATTTGAGCCATCTCGGAGGCTGACTCCCATACATTTCTTTAGCTTCTCAACTGGCAAAACCAATGTGTGGATAGTCTGAGAGGACAGAGGTTTAAGAAGTCCCATCCTATTTATCTATTAGGCACTGAGGTAACTACCACTAATCAAAGATTTTATGGTGATTTCTGAACTTTATTTCTAGACATGGATTTAAGTATTTTAAATATACATATTTAAGTATTTAAAATTATGAATTTGCTCAGATTTGTTCCCAGTCATTTAACCAAGTAAATATTAAAAGTTTCTATGTATCAGAAGATGTCAGGGAAATTATGATATATGTTACAATCAAGTTATGTACAAAAGGCCAAGGATACACAGAGGCAGAGGAACTAAGTTTACCCGAGGAGCTGGAGAAGGCTTCACAGAAGAGGTGTTTCTGAGTTTTGTTTCAAAGTGTTGAGTTTTGCTTTAAAATGTTAATAAGATTTTGTAAGACTGACAAAGATGTAAACAAGAAGATATATATTAGATAAACAAATGCAGAGTATCAGCAAGTTTCAGAAGACAACGTACGGAATGATGCTATATTTATAAGGCTATAATTTATTTAAACAGACATATTTGATTAAATATAAGCAAGGGATTGAGAAATTCAAAACTCAGTTTAGTGGTTGCCTCTGGAGGGACTGGGATAGCCAAAGGAAAGGGAGAAACCAGAGATATATTCAATAGTGCTAGTGTTTGAATAGGTTTATAGGATTATAAATGTCAGAATTATGTATAACAATTTTTACATATGAAATATTATATAGTCATTTTTGACATTCAGGGTATGTTGTCAGCAAAAGGAACAGCATATGAAAATTCATGGAGAGGTGAAAGAGCTTAGAATAAAATATAAAGACACAATTATGACAAGAAAATTATAAATAATGCATTATATTTCATAATATACAGTTCATGTCCTGAAATTATATTGGCATATACAAAGGAAAGAAGATTATACAATCGAAAGCAACAAACTCAAAATCTTACAAAAGAAGCAAGTACTATTTCTGTATTAAGAACCAGAAAGCTGATTTCTCCTTTGTTGCCTGCATGATGATAAGATCAGGGCATTATTACAATTGAGAATCTTGAATCATGTGAATTAATGATAAGTTACAGGAGCAGTTATTTTCATCATTAGAAAATAGGTCTGGTGCATTTTAATTGTCTAAAACACATCATGTGCCAACAACTTTTGTTCCAAGTGGAATTCAAACCACAGGGTGGTACTTCATTTAACAACTTACCCTTTTAAACTGTTGTGAAGCTCTAAGTAAGGTTTAATTATATTATTGCCAATCATCTGAAGAATGGTAATTACTTGGAGCTTTTGGCCAGTATTTTTGATTAAAAGTGCTGTGGCAAACTCAATAGGTCATAGGTTCATGTCCTGAGCCTGTTAACTTTCCTCTAAAGCCTTACTCTATTCCTTAGACAAGGAATGACGCCACCCTTGGAAAAGATACTTAGAAAAATTTGATTGATATGAAGCAAACAGATACATGAAATGTAATGACTTTTGCTGTTATCATTTTGTTTTACTTTTTTTTTTCATTTCTCTTACTAACCAAAAAAAAAACTTTTTATTTTTTTGTCTAAAACACTATTTTTCTGTGAGAGATTTGAAGTGCTTGTTAATTCTATAATGTCTAAAAGATTGATGGATGACTAATAGTGATATATATGTTTTTAATTAATTAATTTATTTATTGACTGCTTTGGGTCTTCCCTGCTGAACAGGGGCTTTCTCTAGTTGCTACAAGCCGGGGGCTACTCTTCATTGTTGCCGTAGCTTCTCTTGTTGGGGAGCATGGGCTCTAGGTATGTGGGCTTCAATAGTGTGGCACACGGGCTTTAGAGCGCAGGCTCAATAGTTGTGGCACATGGGCTTTGTTGCTCCGTGGCATGTGGGATCTTCCTGGGGCAGGGATCCAACCTGGGTCCCCTGCATTGGCAGGTGGATTCTTAACCACTGCACCACATAGGAAGTCCCCTAACAGCAATATTTATCTGATCAAGAGTGAGAGAATGAGTCCCAACATGTTTATCCTAAGAACAAAGTTCAGGGTACTTTCTTCCTAGGGAAGGGGATGTGATACACAGGAGGAAGGTTATGAAGGCTGGATTTTTTTTCCTTTTGAGGAATAAAGAAAGGCATAATCCTTGTAAGGCCACATTGGGACAAAGAAGTTGTATCTGTTTTGTTAAAAGAAGGCCAGGAGAGTCCAGAGGTATTTTCCAAACCAGTGATATCATCTTCCTGAGCTTAGTTGTCATCATAGCTTCCTGGGAACCTTAAATGCCAACCCTTGAGTCTCCTGCTCTTGGTTCCACTGCCTTGTTTTCATTGTCCTTTGGCTGCGTGATGGATCATTGTTTTGTCACTAGGTCTGTTTTTGATTAAAAATGTCTTTCACTTTTATCCCACTTATAGCACATTCCAGCCAAACTTTACATGTATTTTCTGGGTGTGGGCATGCCCAGAAGCTGAGCATACACCTGTCCTACCACTTTGCACCTTATTAGAAGTTGCAGTGTCTCATTGATATCAGATTTATATCTTAACAAAGATGCCTCTGATATGAAATCACATAGGTGTTCATTCCAGAGTTAGATGTCTGACATGTAAAAATGACTGTGACTCATTTTCTCCCTACCTTCCTGTCACCTGTGTGTATCCTCTGAGACACAACCTGAAGTCTTTTCCCTGTATTACATACTCACAAACACTCTGATAGTTCCTGTAGTTCCTACATCTCTTATTAAATGACTCGCTCCTTCTTTCATATTTTTATCTCTGCCTGTGACTAGCACATGCTCACTAGGTGATCCCCAATAGCATGTTTCACTGTTTTTTTTTTCTTTAACTCAAAGTGGCATCTTAAAAAAATCCTGTTTTCTAGTACCTCAACTCCTGTGTCTTTTGATTCTCCACTGTCTGACCTTGTGAGCATCCCACTCTCAGTCCTTACTCTAGCATCACTGTAATTTCTCCTCTAAAATACCTTGGAAAACTTCTTCTGCATTCCCCAACAATTTCCTATAGACCATAGCCTTTTTCATTAGTTCAAACACAAGTATTTGCTGACATTTTTCAAGCAATTTATTGACATTTATTGAGTGTTGGGTACTTTGGTTCCATTTGCTAAAGTTATATAAGGGTAGTGGCCGCCTCAGTCTTTGCTCTTCTCATCTCTTTTCCATGATAGTCAGGAAAAAAAATTCTGGGGGGGGGGGGGGCAATAGAAAGAGGTTGTTAAAGGAGTGCAGACTTTCAGTTATAAGATGAATAAGGTCTAAGTATCTAATGTATAACATGGTGATTGTAGTTGATAACACTGCATTTTATCATTGAAATTTGATATGAGAGTTCTCACCAAAAACAGAAGAAAGATAGATGAAAGAAAGAAAGAAGGAAAGAAAGAAAGAGAGAGAGGGAGGGAGGGACAGTGGGAGGGAGGGAGAGAGGGAGGGAGGGAGGGAATGGATGTGTTATTTAACTCAGTGAGGAGAATCCTTTCACAGTGTAAACATATATCAAATTACTGCAATATATACTTTAAATATCTTACAGTTTTATTTGTCAATTGTACTTCAATAAAGTTGGTAGGGGGAAGAAACAAATCTGAACCACATTTAGGTGGAAATTACGTTCTATTCTTTACTACCCAAATTCTAATTAGTCTTCCACTCCCTGGAAACTAATTAATTCATTCAGCTCATTTAAAGATTAATCATCTACTATACACCAGGCAATGTCTTTGAACTGAGGACGCTAAGATAAATGATGCACGATTTCAGTCTTTACAGAATTCAAAATACATTGGGAAGATTTGCCCTAAGATGATGACAGTAAAATGCTACTAAGTTGTATGATAAGCCCATAAGCACAATGGGCTGTGGGAGCAAAAAGAGAGCACGTGGTAACAGCACCCCTTGGGGGATAGACTTCATAGAGAAGGTGACATTTGAGCAGTCACATCAAATCAGCTTGATGTGCATCAAACACACCAAGAAGAGGAGGGTGTGTTTCAATTCCAGAAAGAAGACAGTTAATGCAGTCACCTTCAGGACTGAACAAGTATATATTTCTATGACTAGAAAGAGGGCCACACAAGGAAAAGAAATGGGAGATAATGTTGGAAAGGAGGAGAAAGGAATATGGGTGAAGGGTCTTGGTTATTTTGTTGAGGAATATGGAGGTGTCTTGTAGGCAGTGGAAAAATATCAAAAATTTAAGCAAAGGCAGTTACAGGAAGTTGTCCTTTCTCCAACTATATATTTTTCCCCTGTATCCCCTCTGTAATTTCAGTCCCTGTTTTGTCCTTAAGTCATGTTCTTTGATTCCTTAAATGCATTCTTAAGGTAATAATAATTTCTTATATTTGATATCTTGGGACCATGATGTTTAATTTTAGGTCCTTTCCTCTATCCATATCTGTCACCAGAGAAGAATGAGAGCTCAAACTCATTGATGCTCATGTGGTTCAACTAAATTTTTGGAATTAGTAAGTATCCATGCAGGACTGGCTCTTTTCCTCAGGAGTTGAGTTATGATGATCCAGCAGTGGACACTATGTAGAGGCCATCAGCAAGGGTTTCTGAGAGTTTGCACTAAATAGATTCACTGTGCACATTTAATACTGGTGGGAGAGATTCTTTTTTATTTTTGGTGAGAAACAGACCCTCTAAGATAAATATGTTTTTTTTCAGATTATGCATGAATTGATTAGAATTTGTATTTACAGAGCTAAGACTAGATTCCTAGTGTCTATGACTGCTAGCCTATGACTTTCATTTTACACTACTATATTCCTATATTCTAGGTAGTGAGAAAGAGGGCTTTAGTCTAGGAGTTATAATAACCTGAGTTCTAGTCACAGCTCTGTAATTACAAAGATTTGCTCTTCTTGACAAGATTTGTCACCTCTATACTTCAATTTACGCATCGGAGTAAAAACAGGGATTGTACCTGCCTTGTAAGTTTTACTGAATTATGGTTAGAATTATGTTCAGTGTGAAGGTTACATAAGTGAGCTATAGTATATTGCATGCTTTCTGATTGGAAGAATATTTCAATAGTAGTAGTAGCCGCAATTTCTGATGCTAGTGTTCTTTCTTCAACTTTTATTCTTTACTCTTCTCTTTCAGTTTCTAAATGTTTGTGACTTCACTATCATCACCTTCTCACTACCAGCCCCCCTCTTTAAAATAACATAATGTTTTTTTAAAGAACTTTTATTGAGATGTATTTGACATGCAATAAACTGCATATATTTAAAGTGTACAATTTGATGTTTTTTTCTTATTAGTAATGTATATATGGCAATCCCAGTTTCCCAGTTCATCCCACCCCAACATCCTCCTGCTTTCCCCCCTTGATGTCTGTGTGTTTGTTCTCTACATCTGTGTCTCTATTTCTGTCTTGCAAGCCAGTTGATCTGTACCATATCTCTATATTCCCCATAGATGCGTTAATATACAATATTTGTTTTTCTCTTTCTGACTTACTTCACTCTGAATGACAGTCTCTAGGTCCATCCATGTATCTACAAGTGTTCCAATCTCATTCCTTTATTATGGCTGAGTAATATTCCATTGTCTTTATGCATTCATCTGTTGATGGACATTTAGGTTGGTCCCATGACCTGGCTATTGGAAATAGTGAACATATTGTATTTTGCCCATAGGTAATCAAATGATAAAATCACACTGATAATTGAAGTATAGAGTTCTTCTTGTTTTTTCTTGGGTAAAATTTTGATACCACCAATTGTCAATTGTCAATTCTATACGTGGATATTAGTTATAATAGTGTCTTTTCTTCTCCTTTGCACAGGAAATGACTTATTTCTTGTAGCGGTTCATGAACTGGGACATGCTCTGGGATTGGAGCATTCCAATGACCCTACTGCCATCATGGCTCCATTTTATCAGTACATGGAAACTGACAACTTCAAACTACCTAATGATGATTTGCAGGGCATCCAGAAGATATATGGTAGGTTACCACTGATTCTGTTTGGTTAACCCTATAGTGAAGTGCAGAATTTCTGCTGTGTTTTCTTTTTTTGAGATTGATGCTCTAAGTATATTAGGAAGAGAAATACTGAAAAAAAAAATGTGGTATTGGCAAAAGTCTTCTATCAATCAAGTTTGGTTGGCAACAATCCCAGATATCTTAATACACAGATTATGAGAAAGTCTAGGCACTGAAAAACTTTTCTTACTGAGTTTAATTGAAACATGAAATTATAGTAAAGATCTGATAAACTTCAGTATTTAAATTTCAGGAAAAAATGCAATAAATGAATATAACCAATAAGAACAATAAGTCATAGAAGACTCATATAAGACATTGAGACTTTGGTAAAAGCTGACAGATTGATTCTGTTTGATATTTACTGTTAGATCCTAGACAAATCACTTTGAAAAATGTTGCAAATACCCTTGTGTGATGGATATAACAAATGAACTCAAGAGCATGTAATCATTGACTAAGAGTAAAAGATAACAAATGGATAAGTTTACTAACATATAATTCAAAATAAATTTCTAGTAGAGTAAAATTATTTTAATTTATGGGGTTCAGTCAATGAATGTAAATTAAGACAAAAGGGAAAAAGACTATTACACATATTTACTATAATCCTGACTCCCTCAATAGGACCATTGACCTTTGTAAAGACATTTATTTCACACAAAATTGTTAAGAACTTGACATTTATAATTTACATCTAGAGAATATGCTTTACTAAATTAATGAAGTGAAGCTTTCATTTTATAATACAAAAACAAATTTGCACTATCTGTATGTTAATATACAGTATTCAGAAGATGTCATTTGCATTTTTAAATATCATAGTTTAAGTTCACTAATTTGTTTTTCATTCATTAGTTTTTCAATTTCAGTGTCTCAGTGAGCATTCTCTCAGGGTTAAAATAAGTTTTGGAAAAAAAGGTCAACTTTCATGCTGCTTTTTATTTGAGGGATACTGAGAAAGAGAAATGTCTGGGACTCAAAACTAAATAGCTCATATGTTGAATATGCCTCTGTGTGTGTCATCAGAAATTCTGCTGAAGTAGTTAACTGAAAGGAGACTCTTTCTCATGACCTCATGAATTAGTAGTCTAGACTGAAGGTCTGCAAAAGAGTATTCTTTCCATATCTAAATATTAAGTGTGAACAGCTCTGTATTTCTTTTTAAAAACATGAATCCCTTGAGGAATGATGCTTTACATGTATAAACTGGCTTGATTTAGAATCATCTTTTTAGAAATACTTCTTCACATTAATATTCTACTAGGGGTGTTTTAATCAATAGGTGTTTTAGATTCAGTATTCAAATGAAACTCTCTTCTAGCAATTTGTCCAAACATTTCACTAGAAGAAAATAATGAAAGTCAGGAAAAGGTTATAAAAGACAGCTAGATACATACGATAGAATAAACTTTGATTTGTTAATGAAATATTAACAACATTAGAAATAATTGCATAGAATCATCTATCAACATCTAGGATTAACATTGGTGGAGCTTACATGCATGGTTCCAGTATTCATTTTCATTTATTTATTATTAAAATACCACCTACTTCCAAAAAAGATTTGAAAGCAGCATTTCCAATAAGGACTGTGGAGAAGCTATTTTAAAAATCATTAAAAATTAACAAAAAAGGCCTAGTTACTTAGATCCAGAATTCAGCATGATAAAGACAATTTCTGATAGACTTGGCAATGGTTTATTGGGTAAGATGGTTTGTTTTTTCAGAAAATATACAATCTTAAAGACCTCTTAGCTCACTTAGTCTGAACCCTCCACTGATAAGTGACTGTCCTCTGTAGCATATTTTCCACCACTATTGCAGTTTTAAATGAGCCAAGTGCTGTCCTCATATTTTCAAAAGGTCCACCTGACAAGATTCCTCCACCAACAAGACCTCTACCGACAGTGCCCCCACACCGCTCTAATCCTCCAGCTGACCCAAGGAAGAATGACCGGCCCAAACCTCCCCGGCCTCCCACTGGCAGACCTTCCTATCCTGGAGCCAAACCCAACATCTGTGATGGGAACTTTAACACTCTAGCTATTCTTCGCCGTGAGATGTTTGTTTTCAAGGTAGGAAGCTGTGATTTTTTTCTTTTTAACGGTAGATCAAGTGTCTACAGTGCCGCTTTAGAAAACAAGCTCTCATTCATTCTAACACCACCTTCCCAGACCTCTCACAGTTAGAAGGTTCAAAAAAAGCATCTTAAAAAATAAATGCACAAATGGGCTTAAATGTCTAGCAGAAGATTGTTGTAACATTCTATTTGGGGAATGCATTTATGTCAGCAGAAGCTAAAATGCCTAGAAATGTGAGGCTAAAAAATGCTGCATGTTATGAACAGATAAAAAAGCCTAATTTAAATCATGAATAGGAACTAATAGAGATGCTTTTCTTGGGAGCATAACCACTTCCAGGCGTACAGCAGCTACTCTGTCTGTGGTTTGCACATCTTTATGAGATCCTTGTAATTTCACTTGACAATTAAAGCATTGTTTTTTAAGAAGAATATTGATCGTCTTGTTCAGAGTCTACTGGTAGCCATTTAAGTTAAATCTCCTCTATGAGACCATCACTCTGATTTTACATGTACATGTTGTTGTTTTCTTTTGTCAGGCATTTATAACTACCTAATGTACATTATTTTTTAAAAAGGTTATGAGCTAAAACTAATTTTACATTTTGCTAAATGTGCTTTTCAGTGACACTGAGCTCTCCAACAATAACAGTAAAAATATGTATCAAAGTAAATTATATAATACTAAAAAGTGCATGTGTAGTGTAATACTGGGAAATATTTTTCCCTCAATGTTTGTAAGCCAATCTTAAAGATTAATGAAAAATGTAAGTTTTATGTTGGCATTAGTGCTACATTTTTCCAATACCATCCATTTAAAAATAAATAATGTTCTCTCTTTTTTAGTAGATATGAATCAATAAATAATGAAATATGGTCCTACTTTATACAGAATATCCTATCTACCAGAGGCCATACTTTGAAAATATAGATTTCATATAATTTTTAGTAGACAAAGTACTTTATTTCCTTTATTGGAAACTAAGATTTGGATTTAATAGAATATGCACAAGAGCATCATACTTTCCAGGAAAAAATCAATTCTTTTGTTCAAACACATGAATAGAAATTCAAATTTTATAAATGGCCTGCAATGCTTGGTTAGATATCTCTCATTTAATTTAAGTAGATTAATAAATTTAGATTCAAGGGGTAAAGAAAAAAAGCTTACTATACACATACACACACTCATTACTCATTGTGGCTAAGCCCACAGCAACTAATTGAAATGAACACAAAATGCAATAATTTGTTTATTCTATAAGATTCCAAATGACTAATAAAAGATTTTGTTTTCACTGTTTTGGCTGAATTTCCACATCCACACTTCATACCTCGATATAATGGTGATATCACCAAAGTCAATTTTATCTGAGAATATGATATGAAATTGACTCTGGGTACATTCATTTCATCCTTCCTGTGTGTCTAATTAGATTGCCAATCTCAGAAGAGACCAGGATCTTCATGTCTAATGATCATTTTTACCAACCTTTTTTGCTCTGCACATTGTGGGAGCTTAGTGTGTGCTCCTGACTGACAAAATGAGTTGCTGTGATCATTGGTTCTTGGAATCAGGAATGAGTAAAAACCACATAGGCCAACTCTCAAATAAAATTCAGTGGCCACTATTTTCAATGTCAAAGCAAGTGTATAAAAAAGCATGAGTAAGGCCTGCTTCTCATGGTACCTTGGATTCCTTAATCAAAACTCTCTGCAGGACAGAATTTCCAAACCTTGTCTGAATTTAATTTCTTTGTTCCACTAGTGCCTGCCCTCTTTTTAATAATAAATTCTATAGAAGATATCTTCTTTATAATTTTTGTACTCAACTTGTCTTTCATATCATGAATATGTATGCCCAAGGTAGTTTACTAAGTACCCAGGATGTATGAATAGAAAGCAACACTGCTGTTTCTATGGAGCTCATACTCCAGGAGTGAAGACAAATATAAACCTAAGTACTTTTTAAATACAGGAGGAAAAGACATGAAGAGAAAGTACTGAAGTCTAGTTGAGTAGTTCAAAAATCTTGACTGAGAAAATGAATTTTAAGAGACACTTATGCTGAATTTTAAGAGACACTTCCTAGGCACATTAAAGAGATTGGTATTTGGCATACTTAAAAGTTGTTGTACTGCAGGAGAGAAGATAGATGTATTAAATCTAGTGAAAAGTGACAAATGTTACAAATGTTATAATCAGAATGTTATAAATCAGAAATATACAAGATTTGATCAAAGGGAAGAGAGCATGATCGAGTGATACCTGCTATTAGTTAATAGCTATGTGGATTGGGTAACTAGTATGCACCTGAAGGTAAGCTAGGCACTTTACATTGATAATCTCTAAACCTTGTGATAACACTGCAAGATGGATAGTGTTCTCTGTTTTACAAATAAGAAAACTGAAAATCAGAAAATTTAAGTAGTCAGTAGTTGAATACATGTCTACTTGATTCCAAAAATCTATGTTTTCCACATTAAGCTTTGCTAAGTGAAAGAGTTAGGGAAAGTTCCAAAAGAAAAGTGGACTTTAAGCTATACTTTAAAATAGTAAATATTCAAGAAATATTTATTAAACTCATGCTGTGAGACTCTGTTTTAAGCACTGTAAAAAAACAAAACAAAACAAAACAAAACAAAAAAACAGGCTAGACCCTGGTTTCCTAGAGCTTACATTCTAGTTTTCAAAGTGGATGTGTGGATAAGAGTGCTTCACACAGAGGTTCTGGACCTGCCATGGAAGGCTGTGGGAGAGCATCCACTTTGAGCCCCCCAAATACTGTTTTTCTCTGTTAATGACTGCTGGCCTTTTAACTTCTCCCTCTATACTTACATGGTCTAGACTACCTTCACCTCTAAATTAATGTGATTTTCCCCATACCTGATCTTCCCACCTGAAGTTACTCTCTGTCAGTCTCTCCTGTGCACACTTACTTTTTAAATTTTTTTTAATATGCTCACCATTAGTTTTTATAGTTTATTCTTTATTGGCTATCCCTTCAAGCACATTTTAAGATCACTCACTTTTGATCTCACTTTTAATAATGTAACAATTTTCTACTTTTCTTCATTAATAATTCTTTATGCAAATTGGACACGTCTTTATCTACTCAACCCTTAGCCCCCTACACTCATTTCACTTTAGTTTTACTACCTGCGGCCTCTCTGCAAGCCTCTGCTGATCCAAACCTCTCTAACTATTCTTCAACCCAAAATGTCTTTCCTAGTGATTTTTATATGTATTCTCTACATCCAATTAGCATACTTTTTATTTCTATATTCTCCATTTCTCATTGAAATGTTCTTCTTAACTAGATTATAAAGTTCTCAGTAGGGATTGGTTTAAATGGACTTCATGATGCTCTAGCAAATGAATATAGATCTCAGTATAATATGTATTTAATGAAGCTATAGCTATATCATGTTTATCCAACAGTAATCAACCAATATGACATTACTGAAAGTATTTCATTCTGGTAGTTTGTTATTCCTTGCCCAAGATCTCCATGAGTATTATTTACCTAAATTCTATATGTATGATTTTTGAGTAAAGAATAATGAAATCTAGATATAAGTAAAAGGTAATATCATTAGGTAATTTTGTTTTCTTTATTAGGTGGAGACTTTCTTTACAACAGGAGTTTCAACATAATTCTTTGGGTAGCAATCTTCTTAGAGGATTTGATATACTTTGAGCATCCCAGGCATTCATTTATTCACCTGGATATACTTTCTATATGGGCATATAAATATATATACACAATATATTTTATATATTATGTATAAATATATATAGTAATAAAATACTATAAACATCACTTTCATATATTATTTTTTATTTATTTATGCATGAGAAAGTTAAGCTTTCCATGCAGCTTCATAATCTTTAGGGAATGTAAACCACCTAAGGCAAGAAAATGAAAATCAAAACAAAGTGCTAAGGAACAGAGAAACAAAATATCAATAACAAAAGAAGCTTTGTCCTTACTTTATAGAAGGTGATTTTTAAATGTTCCCTGAAGGGTGTAAGTTGCTTTTGTGACTAGATTGACAACAGTAACAAAATCTGATTGTTCAAATGAATACTCTGAAAGTTCCTTTGGACAAGATAAAAACATTGAATATTTAGTTATGTTGCGGTATGAAAGAAAATGGAAAGCAGAATTAGCCAACCTTGTAGATGATATGTTTCAGTACACAGTATTTTGTTACATATGAAAGAATGAAGTGGTGACTATACGTATTCTTCCTAAAGCTGAGGATAGTAAGAAAAAGTATATCCAGCACCCAAAGTTCTTATAGATCAGGAAAAAAACAGAAAAAAGAAAAGAGAAAGGATGGTTCCATTGGACTACTGACCAGTTCTTAATATCAAGGGGAACAAGCAAAGGTCAGTACTTTAAACTACAGCTAGAAAGGATAGTGTTAAGAGGCAAAGGTGAAAAGTGTTATGGTAGAGCATTTGAGGGAGTACAGTAAAGGGTCTTCCTAATTAATATAGAAGAGCAAAGCTCACAGCTCTGAGTAAAGAAAGCATTACATCATTTAGCCAGAACAACAAAAAAGAAAGAAAGAAAAAAAAATCATTTGGTTCCTTTTACTTTGTCAAATTTTTGTCTGTTTATTTATCATAAAATGATTTGTTCTTAAATATGACCATCTTCGCTTACAACCACCTATTGAATTCTACTGAAAGAATCATAGTTATTATTTCCATGGAGACAGATTTATTAACACTAATTTAACTTCCATTGAAAGTACATTTAGCCAAGTCTAATGAGTGCAGAGTATGATCCAATTCCATTTGCAAGATAGTTTTGTTTCATAAAAGAAGAAATGTTATATGAGAAAGAGCGAGAAGAAAGATGATTATTCAAAGAGATAAATTATATTTCCATAATATTGATTTGTGACTGAACTCCTTACAATTGATCAAAATTGAACTTTCTGACTCTTCTATTCAGTAGCTTATAATGTCTTGGTGTTTAATGCCAATTTGTTTCTCATTCTATGCTAAACACCTCCTCATGGACAAATATTTGTTCCTTTCATTCATTTTTATTTTATTTAAAATTTTTCCTTTTTTTGTTGAATAGTCTTCTGTTTCAACTTTATTGTCTTTGACATCTGGAACTGTGCCCTTCTCACATCACTTGTATAATTATATCGCATTAGTCACACAGAATATTTGTTCAGTTTTCCAAGTTTATATTTTGCCTTTTCTATATGTATGACATTGAATTTTGGGAGTTAAAAGAAGTTGAAAATATGATTTTTTCCCTTAGAATGCTTAAATGTTATCAGGGAAAGGGCCACATGTAATTATCAATCAGAAATGGATCACTTAAATTGAAGCCCACAGAACAGAGACCAGTAATGGCCCTTTACACATAAGAGGATATTGGCTTAAGCCTGGGAATAATAAAATAATAGAAATAAGTGTGGAGTCCAGGTGCTAACTTCCCAACAAGCAGTGTGATCCAGGATAAGAAGAAAACCCAAATGTCAAAATCACTGAATATCTTTGGTCAGCCTTAAAAGATCCAAGATACTAACCTATAGGCTCAGAGAAATGAGGACAGGAAGCACTTGAGAGCTGTGTATGCAAGTTTCTACTTAACCTCTCCACTCAGGTGCCAAATTTAACATACTTGAACGTGAGCTAATGATCTTCCTTCAAAAACCTACTCCTCTGCCTCTCTCTTTCCATTCAAAAGAAGGGCAACTCTATCTTCCCATTTATTTAGTAAATAAAAGACTTTTGGCTTTACCTTCAAAAAGACATTAAGAATCCACCCACTTTTCTCCCCTTCCACTGCTACGATCCTAGTCAAAGGTACCATCACATCTCACCTTCATGTTTTAATATCCTCTATATTTATTTCCTTGCTTCCTCCCTTGCCCCACCCTTTCAGCCTGTTGTCAGTTCTGCATTCAGAATGACCTTGTAAAATCATACATCAGATCATATAACCACATTGTCTAAAACCCTTCAATGTCTACCAAGATTCCTATCGAACAATCCCACTTTCTGATTACATTTCCAAAGGGGGTGGGGAACATTATCTCAAAGAGGTATCTGCACTCCCATATTGCAACATTATTCACAGTAGCCAAGATATGGAAACAAGCTAATTGTCCATCAAGAGATGAGTGGAAAAAGAAAGTATGAAATGTGTATATATATGTGTGTGTGTGTGTGTATATATATATATATATATATATATATATATATATATATATATAAAATGAAATATTATTCAGACTTAAAAGAAGAAGGAAATCTTGCCATTTGTGAGGCCATGAATGAATCTAGAGAAAACTATGCTAAGTGAAATAAGCCAGACACAAAAAGACAAATATTGCGTTATCTCACTTATAAGTAGAATCTAATAAATATTTGTTAAATAACTTACATTCCACAATGGCTAATAAATTCCACCATAGTTATGTAGTAAGCTCAGGAAATGGCATTTTGAATTACTCATTATATTAATTAACTCAAATTCCCATGCTATTTGAAATTATTTTAAAAACTAACTTTTGGCTGAATAAAGATCACAAAAAATGGCTCTAATTCTTGAAATATAAGGGAAAGGAATGGAAGACTTTGTTATTGTTGTTGTTTATATCATATTACTCTGTAAGATGATTAAAAATATTCTGTTAGCCCAGAATCCAAAAAGTGTTTTACTAACAAACAAAAAATACTTAGAGAAATTGCACAGAACAGAATAATCTAAAATTACTCTGAGTCACAGCTTAGTTCTGTACTGCCAGGAAGTATTACCTGATAACATTAATAGTACCTTGTAATTGGGGCTAAATTCACAAAAGAACAAAGAAAGAAATTGCCAAGACAGTATAGGCAGAGAATTAAATAAAATTTCCTTGAAGCACAAAATCATAGTCTTTCAAATACTTTAGGTAAACATTTTAGGCAGCAATTGTAATTAGGTGTAATACTGCATTTAAATGCAAACATTAGTTGATTTTCAAAATATCTGTATTTAATTACGATTTAAAATTTACACCTTGAAATGTTTAAATATTTTAATTGACATTTTCTAACTGCTTTTTTGGGGCACATATATAAGAATTCAGTAGAATGGATTCACAGTCACCTGAGTTTCCAAATTCTTCTCTAGACACTTTATTTTGGGGTAACCATAAACATTTTAAGCACATATTTGGATACTTGTTTTAGATTCAGTAAAACTATTTTTATTAACATTATAAAACAGAACATGTAATATGTACTTACATTGTATATTTTGGAGACTAAAATATGTTTTGTCATGTACATTTTATTTTGTTATTAATTTATTGCATGAATAGGGTAATTCTATATAGTCATGCAAAAATGTTTTTTGAAAGTATATTGTGAACTAATTTGAAAAACCACTTTCACTCCATAGCAATAGGAATCTTCTTATTCTACAATTATTAATAATCTAAATATTTTCAATGTCAAAGATACATATTTTCTTGTTCTATGTTTGTTATAATCTATATCTTTATATTGAGATTTTAACATAGAAAATGTTCATATTCACCATACATGGTTCGTATCACTTTAACCTTAGTGTAAGTTTAGCTCAAGATTTATATTGTGCATAAAGGTAGGTTTTTTTTAATTTTAGAAGTTATGAAAACACTTCTTCCATTTTTTTCCTTCAAACATGGCATTTGTGACTATACAACTTTTGACCTCACATTTCTGTAAAGCAAAAATGAAATTTTATTCTTTCCATTCCCTTTTTAAACTTTCTGTTAGCAGTGTTGTGATTATCAGTTTGCTTTGTGGGTTTGTGAAGTAATTTAAACGTTGAGCCAGCACTTCAAAATTTCTTAAAACACCTGTTTATTTTATCTTTTGCAAGAGAGCCTTAATGTATATAAATATTTAAAACAAAGTAGAGCCTACAGCTCTCATTATTTGTAAATTATGTGACAGTCTACTTGCAAAATTTCATGAAAATCAACAAGAAAAAATTACACCTACTAACAATGTTAAGAAAGATGTTCTGAACCATAGTAAAAAATTGAAATATAGCCTTTCTAATAAGCACTTAGAATATAATTGAAAAATAATTTTCTTGACATAAAAAAGTAACACATAGGATTAAAGTTAATTAGCAGTACCTGGCCCATAGACAGCATTCAATACATATTTATTAAATGAATAGTGTTTTACTTTTAACTCTGTCTTCTCTGCATTTAACTTTCATTATGGATGTTCTTGACTATTTTGTTCATTCTTCTATATGTGCTTCTTACGATACTTTAAAGTTTCAGTGCATTATATTGTGTTTATTTACATAATAATGAGTAAGATTGAAAAACAAAGATTTAAGTTTTAGACTATAGCATTAGTATCTCTTACAATAAATAGGAAACATGCATAGATTCCAAATTAGTTATCTCATGTATGGCAATTATCTTGAAATAATGAAGTAAATATAAAATGAACAATGGTATTTATTACATCTTTCTTGCCAATAGGAAAAAAAGTTTGCAAGCAACCAAAATTATTCAGTATTATGGTAGTGATGTAGCAAATGACAGTATAGCAACTCAATGGGATGTAATGCAATGACTTGAACAGTCAATTAAGGAGAATAAATGAAACAATGAGACATGATCATAATGTAAACACAAATAAAATAGTGAAACAGAAGACTTTATGCATCATGAATAGCTGTATTTGAAATATGTGTTGATAAGACATAGAAATTATAGAAAAACAATGTTAGACAAATCTTAGAATGATAGAATTGAGTGGGTCTTTAAATGTGTAGTATTGTGGTAATGCTGCATACACAGGTAATAATTAAAAATATAGCTGCACAACAGAAGCTAGATATTCATGAAGGCTCTAGTGCATTAAGTAATGGTGAAGCCATGCTAGTTTCAAAGCTATTCAAGTATACACCAGGGAGGTGTGGGTAGGATGGTAGAGTATGAAAACTTCAGCTCACCTTCTCCCATGAGCACACCAAAATTACAACTACTTACAGAGCAACCATCAGTGAGAACAACCAGAAGAAAAAAATTTCAGCAACTAAAGCTATAAGGAAGAAACTGCAACAAGATGAGTATGATGGGTGGAGATGCAATAGTGTCAAGACCTACACCTCCAGGTAGGAAACCCCCCAATGGGAGGCTAATCATAATTGCAGGGGTTTTCCACCAAGGCTCCACACTGGGCTCCATAGCCTGGGGATGGAGCCCCCAGAATATTTGACTTTAAAAGTAAATGTGGCTTCTGTACGAGAGAGGAAAATGGCTGTAGGAAACAGAGACTCTGCCCTTAAAGGATGCATACAAAATCTCACACATTCTGACAACCAGTGTAGAGACAGTCATTTGAAAAGAGCCTGGGTCAGACCCAAGTGCTGATCTTGCAGAGTCTCCCATAGGGGCAGGAGACAACTGGGACTCCCACTGGAGATACAGTTGCAGGTTACAACCATTTGGGGAGCCCATTCTACCACAAAGATACTGATGCTGACAAGCACAATTTTAGAAATCTCCCTATAGCTTATAAGCATTTGGGCCTCACCTATCTACCCAACAGTTGGCACCAATCCCAAGATCCCCTGAGTTGAGCAAACACTAGCAAACACAGACCCCATCTAATAGTGGGCCAAGTACTCAGCCTCACCCACTAGCAGGCTGGCTCCAATCCTGGGCCCCACTGCCCAGGACACAGCACCACCCATCAATGGGCCAGCACCAGCCATGAGACTCCTCAGGCCAGGCAGCCAGCTGCACCAGGAAGCAGCTCTATCCACCACTTGCTGACAGCTTCTGTATGAAACAAAGCCTGGTAGCCAAATGAGTTAGTAGGCAGCTTTGCCTACTAATGAGCCACAGTACTTGTCCCCAGTACAACAGAAGGGCCCATGAAGCCAAAATAAGGGGCACTCCTAGAGTATATAGCTCTAGTGACCAGAGAGGAGTGTGCTGTTGGACCCCATAGGACATCTCCAACATTGGGCCACTTTTCCAAGATCAGAAAATGTTAACAAACTATCTATTACATAGAAATAAAAATAGAAAATTAGGCAAAATGGGACAACAGAAGAATATGCTCCAAACAAAAGAAAAAGCTAAAAACAGAGAAGGGCTAGGGAAAATGAAGATAGATTCTACCCAATAAGGAGTTTAAAGTAATTATCATAAAGATGCTCAATGAGAAGAGAGAAACCTAACAGAATTAGAAAATATGAAGGACCAAACAGCTTAGAATGAAATAACTGAAATAAATACACTTGAAGGAGTCAAGTAAATTAGATGATACAGAGGAATTGATCAGTAGTGGAAATCACCCATGCAGAACAGAAAAAAGAAAAAAATATATAATTTAATTAAGATGTTTTAAGAGACCACTGGTACAATATCAAGTGTAACTAATATTCACATTATAGAGCTCCCAAAAGGAGAAGAAAGACAAAAAGGAGCAGAAAACTTATATGAAGACATAATAGCTGAAAACTCTCCTAACCTGGGAAAAGAAACAACCATCCAGGTCCAGGAAACACAGAGATTCCCAAACAAGATCAACTCAAAGAGGCCCACAATAGACACATTATAATTAAAATGGTGAATATTGAAGACAAACAGAATCTTCAAAGCAACAGGGGAAAGCAATTAGTTACATACAAGTAAACTCCCATAAGACAATCAGCTGACATTTTAGCAGAGACTTTGCAGGCCAGAAAAAGTGGCACAATATATTTAAAGTAATAAGAGAAAAAAAAACCCTGCAACCAAGAATTAACTACTCAAAAAATGCTATTACTCAGATTTGAAGAAAAAATTGAGTTTTATAGAAAAACAGAAAATGAAAGAGTTTAGCATCACTAAAATGGCTTTGCAAGAAATATTAAGTGGATTTCTCAAGGTGGAAAAGAAAACATGACCACTAGAAATATGAAAATTATAAAAGAAAAATCTCATGTTTAATGTCAAATATTCAGGAAAGGTAGTAGATCAAAACCACCCATAAAGCTAGTAGAAAGTTTAAAAGAAAAAGTTGGTGAAATAATTTACATTCACAAAAAGTGGTTAAGGAATGCACAAAACAAAAAATTGTAAAATATAAAGTGAAAAACATTAAACGTTGCAGGGAGTAAAAATGAAAGGTTGTTACATTTAATTCAAACTTAAAAAGATCATTAACTTAATCATATAATGTATACATTTTTAGGTACACATTTCACGGTAAGCACAAACCACAACTATATAATATATGCAAACACAAAAAAGAGAAAGAAATCCACACATAACACTAGACAGTCATCAAATCAGAGGGAAAAGAGCTAAAAAAAAAGAAAGAGCTTAACAAAATATCAATAAGTACATACAAACAAATAATTACTGTAAATATAAGTTAACTGAATGCTCTAATCAATAGAGTGGCTGAATGATCAATTAAAAAAAAAGCAATATATATTGCCAAAAGGGGCTCACTTCAATTCTAACACAGACCATCAGCGAGGGGATGGAAAAAAAAAAATGTACCATGCAAATGGAAATGAAAAGAAAGCTGGGGTTACAATATTTATATCAGATAAAATAGACTTTACAACAGACTGTAACAAGAGACAAAGAAGAACATTATTTAATGATAAACAGATCAATATAAGCAGAAAATATAAGAATTGTAAATATAAAGATACCCAATATAGGAGCACATAAATACATGCAGGAGATACTAGAAAACATAAATGAAGAAATTGACAGTAACATACTGTCAAGAATACTGGAGGACTTTACTACCCCACTTATATTAGTTGACAGGTCACACAGAAAATCAATAAGGAAACACTGGTCTTAAATGACGTTAGACCAGATGTACTTAATAGATATGTAGAGAACATTTCATTCCATAGCAGCAGAATACACATTCTCATCAAGTGCACCAGGAATATTCTCCAGGATAGATTACATGTTAGGCCACAAAACATATCTCAATAAATTCAAGAAGATTGAAATGATATCAAGCATCTTTTCTGACCACAATGCTATGAGACTAGAAATCAACTATAGGGGGAAAATGCATAAATACAAACACATAAAGGCTAAACAATATGCCACTAAACAATAGGTCACTGAAAAAAACTAAGATGGAAATCAAATATTATCAGGAGACCAATGAAAATGGTAACACAACCATACAAAATCTATGGGACTCAGGAAAAACATTTCTAAGAGGGAATTTTATAAATTATTATAAAACCCATCTCAGGAAACAAGAAAAATCTTACATAAGTAACCTAACCTTACACCCAAAGAATTAGAAAAAGATGAACAAACAAAACTCAAAGAAGGAAAGAAATAATAAAGATCAAAGCAGGAATAAATAAAATAGAAACTGAAAAAAAAAAAAAAACAGAAAAGATCAATGAAACTAGGAACTGATTCTCTGAAAAGATAAAATTAGCTAACTTTTAGCAGACCTGTCAAAGGAAAAAGATAAGTCTCAAAATAAATGAAATCAGAAATGTAAGAGAAATTTCAGCTGACACCACAGAAACACAAACAATCACAAGAGATTACTACAAACAGTTATATGTCAATAAAATGGACAACCAACTAACATGGATAAAATCCTAGAAATGTTCAATATCCTAAGGCTAAATCTGGAACAAATAGAGAATATGAATAGACCAATTTTCAGTAATGAAATTGAACCAGAACTGAAAGAAAAAGTTTAGGAACAGAAGCCTTTACAGGTGAATTCTACCAAACATTTAGAGAAGAATTAACACATATCTTCCTCAAACTATTCCAAAAAATTCGATAGGAAGGGATGCTTACGAACTCATTCTAAGAGGACAGCATCATGCTGACACTAAAACTAGACAAAGATACCAGCAAAAGAAAAAAACAATTACTGGTCAATATCAATGAAGAATATAAACACAAAAATCATTGACAAAATATTATCAAGCTTAAGTCAACAATGCATAAAAATGACCATACACCCAAATCAAGTAGGATTTACACAAGGATGCAAGGATAGTTCAATTTATACAAATCAATCATTGCAACACCTCACATTAACAATTTGAAGAATAAAAATCATGTGATCATCTCAATAACTGAAGAAAAAGCTTATGACAAAATTCAATATCCATTTATGACAAAAAGCTTTTAAGAATGTGATATATAAGGACCATATGTCAATGTAATAAAGGCCTTATATGACAAGCCCACAGGCAACATATGCAATGATGAAAAGCTAAAAGCATATTCTCTAAGAGAAGAAATAAGAAAAGGATGTCCATTCTCACCATTTTTATTCAACATAGTATTGGAAGTTCTAGACTTCCAATCAGACAAGGAAAAGAACTAAGAGCAATCAGATAAAGAAAAGAACTAACAGGAATCCAAAATGGAAAGAAAGATGTAAAACTGTCACTGTTTGCAGATGACATGATACTATAGAACATCCTAAAGACACCATCAAAAACTATTAGAACTCATAAATTCAGTAAAGTTGTGGGAACAGTTAATATACTCAAAATTGTTGCATTCCTATACATTAATAACAAATGATCAGAAATATAATTTAAGAAAACAATTTACTTTTACAATTGCATCAAAAATAACATACCTCAGAATAAATCTAACCAAGGAGGTAAAAAGACCTTTATTCAGAAAACTATAAGACATGGATGAAAGAAATTGATTTTGATGCAAACCCACAGAAAGATACACTGTGTTCAGGGATTGGAAGAATTAATGTTGTTAAAATGAACCTACCACCCAAGCCAACCTATAGATTCAATGCAATATCTATAAAATTTCCAATGACATTTTTCACATAACTAGGACAATTCTAAAATTTCCATGTAACCACAAAAGATTTTCAATAGCCAATACAACCTTGAGAAAGAACAAGGCTAGAGGTAAAAATTTCCCTGATTTCAAACCATACAACAAAGCTACAGCAATCAAAACAGCATGCTACTGGCACAAAAACAGATATATAGATCAATGAAACAGAATACAGAGCCCAGAAATGAGCCCACACTTATGTGATCAACAAATCAATGACTGAAAAAGTAAAAATATACAGTAGGAAAAACAGCCTCTTCAGTAAATGGTGTTGGGAAACTGGACAACCACATTCAAAAGAATTAAACTGGACTACATTCTCATAGCATATACAAAAAGAAAAAAAAAACCCTCAAAGTAGATGAAAAACTCAAATGTATGACCTGAAACTATAAAACTCCTAGAAGGAAGCATAGGCAGTATGTTTTTTGACACTGGTCTTAGCAATATGTGTGTGTGTGTGTGTGTGTGTGTGTAGGACTACATCAAACTTAGAAGCTTTTCCAGAGCAAAGGAAACTATAAACACAAAGAGAAAACAGCCTACTGAATGGGAGAAGATATTTGCAAATGATATATCTGATAAGGGGTTAATATCCAAAATATTCAATGAACTCATAGAACTCAACATCAAAAAAAAAAAAAAAAAACAAGCAGATTAAAAATGAGCAGAGTAAAGGAATAGACATTTTTCCAAAGAAGAAATACAGATGGCCAACAGACACAGGAAAATATGTTCAACATCATTATCCATCAGGGAAATGCAAATCAAAACCTCAGTGATATCACTTCACAACTATCAGAATGGCTATTATCAAAAAGACAACAAATAAGTGTTGGTGAGGTTGTGGAGAAAAGGGAACTTTTATGCACTGTTTGGAGGAATGTAAATTGGTGCAGCCAATTTGGAAAATAATACTGAGATTCTTGAAAAAATTAAAAATAGAACTACCATGTGATTCAGCACTTCACTCCTGGATATTTACCTGAAGAGAACACGAACACTCATTCAGAAAGATGTATGCACCTCTATGTTCATTGCAGCAGTATTTAAGATAGTCAAGATACTAAAGCAACCTAAGTGCTCATCAATAGATTAATGGATAAAGGAGATGTCATATACATATGTGTGTGTGTGTATACACACATACATATATATGTGTGTATGTATATATAAAATAGATGATGTAACATATTACATAGCCATTAAAAAGAATGAAATTTTGCCATTTGTGACAACATGGATGGGCCTAATGGATATTTTGCCAAGTGAAATAAGTCAGACAGAGAAAAGCAAATATGGTATGATTTCACTTATATGTGACATCTAAAAAACATAACTAATGAGCAAACATAACAAAACAGAAAGAGTCACTGATACAGAGTGAAACAGGTGGTTGCCAGATGGACTGAGGATGGGAGAATGAGTGAAATAAGTGAGGGAGACAGGTACAAACTTGTAGTTACAAAGTAAGGAAATTGTGGGGATAAAATGTACAGCATGGGGAATATAGTCAATAATATTTGTATGGTGACAATTGGTAACTAGAATTATCATGGTGATCATTTTGTAATGTATAGAAATATTGAATCACTAGGTTGTGCTTGGAGCTAACATAGCATTGTCAGTGAGTTATACTTCAGTTTAAAAATAGTTTGGTTTTAGTGGGTACTTAGGAAATAATATGTGCTAACCTATCATTTTATTTAAGTTAAAAAAATTAAAAATTAAGTATTCACTTGAATTTTTCCTTAGACTGTGACTAAAAATGGGTATGTTCAAAATTACAGTGATAACTTTTGATAATGTGATTTAACCTGGCTAGCAAAGATGTACAATTATTAGATGAGGATCTTGCCCACTATGCATTAATCTTGAGTAAGAATAGTCTCTAGAATATCAAGCTTACTGAATATTTTGCTTACAGTTTTGCCATTTTGTAGGCACCATGGTGAGAATTTATTCAGTTTACTATGGAGATACTTTTAAATCATGCAGAGTGACAAGATATTAGGCAATTAATCCAGAGAGCATTGTTAATTTATGCACTGTGAGAGCTGTCATACAGCAAAATTTGTCAGCTCAACAAACACTGATAAATTGAATTGTAAGCTGTGTAAGGCACTTAGCACAAAGTCTGGTAGATAGCAAATGCTCGAGTAATTTAAGCAACTGCTACTAATGTTGCAATAGTAGTTGATGGTGGTGGTGTTATTATTATTACTACTACTATTAGTGTTGTGCAAAGCACTATAGTTGACCTTAAAGAGATTGCACAGGAGTCTTTATTTTCTAAAGTTTTGAATGACTACCAAATAATAGCTAGACATTGTCAATGAAATGATGTCCAAGTCACTCCCTGTTCATTTCTTCAGGAAGATAATAGTCTAGCAGAGGAGATATCAGTAACTTGATGATCACAGTGCCTTGTGATGTGCTCAAATAGGCTAATGCATAAAGTGCAGTGGGAAAACGTAGGAGGGCCACAAAAAAAGGAAAGATTTCTTGTGAAAGATATCTAATCTGTATCCGTTTGACCAATGTAAAGTTAGCCAAGCTTACAGGTAAAAAGGAGTATGGTGCTGTGGGAAGCTAATGACATTTGATGAGAGATACAATTGAGACTACTTCCTAAAGGATCATATACGCCATTTTGAGAACTTGAGGCTTTTTTCTTCAGGCTAGGTTTACTGCCCAGCAGAATTGACTAGGAGTGACTAGGTAGGAAAATAATGTAGGGGACAGAGCTAATGAGAAATGTTGAGCCAATGCTGTCTCCTAGGAGAAGATGGTAAGGGCAAGATTGAGCCCCATTCATAAAAGGTGGTATTGAAGACAACTAGAAAAACAGGTATTTGATGATCAGGACAAAAAAGCAGCTCTAAGAATTGCAACATTAGTAATAGGTGGCTGGTCGCTGAATCACAGAGAGCCAGGGCTGAATTTTTTTTTTCTTTTTAAGATAGTGCTTGCCTCTAAATGTCACAGGGAGCTGAAATTATGAAAAGAATCAAAGAGGGTAAGATGATAAGAAGATGTCCTGCCTGGGATTGAATGTGAAGTACCAGGTCTTTCAAATACCAGAATATTGAGATTTCTGTAAAAAGAAGTTACAATGTTTCTTTTTCTCTGTAAGACTTTTATTTACTGAAACTTTATATTTTTAAAAAATGGTGTATTATATTCTTTTTATAAAATTTTTAAAAATTTATTTCATTGAAGTAGAATTGATTTACAATGTTGTTAATTTCTGCTATACAGCAAAGTGATCCAGTTATACATATTTGTACAATTATTTTTCATATTTTTTATTATGGTTTATCAGGATACTGAATATAGTTGCCTGTGCTATAGAGTATAACTTCATTTTTTATCCATTCTATATATAATAGTTTGCATCTGCTAATCTCAAACTCCCAATCTATCCCTCCCCTACCCCTAGCTTGGCAACCACAAGTCTGTTCTCTGTTTCTGTTTCATAACTTCATTTCTGTCACATTTCATATTCCACATATAAATGATATCATGTAGTATTTGTCTTTCTCTTTCTGACTTACTTCACTTAGTATGATAATTTCCAAGTCCGTCCATGTTGCTACAAATAGTTTATTTCATTCTTTCCTGTGACTGAGTAGTATTCCATTGTATGTATGTAACACATCTTCTTTATCCATTCATCTGTCAATGAACATTTAGGTTATGTACTTGTCTTGGGTATTCTGCATAGCACTGCTATGAACATAGGGGTGCATGTATCTCTTTGAATTATAGTTTCGTCCAGATATATGCCTAAGAGTAGGACAGTGGATCATATGGCTACTCTATTTTTAGTTTTTTGAGGAACCTCCACACTGTTTTCCTTAGTGGCTGCATCAATTTACATTCCCACCAACAGTGTAAGAGGATTTCCTTTTCTCCACACCCTCTCCAGCATTTATTTGTAAATTTCTTAATGATGGCCATTCTGACTGGTGTGAGGTGGTACCTCATTATAGTTTTGATTTGCACTTCTCCAATAATTAGTAATGTTGAGCATCTTTTCATGTGTCCATTGGCCATCTGTATGTCTTCTTTGGAGAAATGTCTATTTAGTAGGACTCCTGCCCATTTTTCAATTGGGTTGTTTGCAGGGGTTCTTATTATTGTTGTTGAGTTGTATGAGCTGTGTGTATATTTTGGAAATTAAGCTCTTGTCAGCAGCATAATTTGCAAATATTTTCTCCCAGACCATAGGTTGTCTTTTCATTTTGTTTATGGTTTTCTTTGCTGTACAAAAGCTTGTGAGTTTGATTAGGTCCCATTTGTATATTTTTGCTTTTATATCTATTTCCTTAGAGGATTGACCTAAGGAAACATTGGTATGATTTATGTCATATTCTTAATATGCCCTATCAAAGGGCAGGAGACATTTATATTGAGAATTAAGTATGGCTGTTCTTAAACCACTGGTTTGGTTTTTTTTTTTTTTTTTTTGGATTTCACCTAGAACGGTTACTGAGTCTCTGCATTCATTGGTCTGCACTGCTTTACTTATAAAGTGCAGCTCTTTGTAGCAACTGCTAGTCAGAACATTAAGTGAAGCAGCTCCGAGGAGCTGATGTAGGAGCTGGCTGTGCGCTGCCAACACATACACCTCCTTGGTCATGATTCTGAAGTCCTTTGAAATAGAGACAACATTTTCCAAGTAGTCCGCTGCATTTGCACTTATTCTTATCAGAAGGAGAAATACTGAAGCTTCTTATTGATTCATGAAATTTTTCATGGTATTTGTTAAAATCTATTTGTGTATATCAACTTAGTTTTCCTGTTGTTCTCATAAACCAAAGATCAACAGAGGATCAAAAATAAGTTATGTGACTGAATCATATTGCTGTACACCTGAAACACAATATTGTAAATCAACTATACTTCAATTTAAAAAAAAGCTTATAAGATTAGAATTGTGAAGACTGTTGAAAAATTATAGTTTACTAAATAAACATGTAAGGACAATTCCCCTACACACCTCTTATTGGAGATATTTTTTTCCATGAATAAGTAAATGTGGGAAATGGTTTATGTAGAAAATGGGGGAAGTGCTTACTTATGGATAGTAATATCTTAACTTATTTGATGAATATGTACTGAATCCTTGTTGTATTTAAGAAAATATACCAGGTTGTGGTAAAAATGGAAAAGCCAGGCTTTGAACACCTGTATGACTAGATCCACCACTGAGCCTGAATTTCTTCTTCTGTAAGGTGAGAGTCTTTGCGATTACCTCAGCGCCACTGCCTTTAGAGAGATTACATTCAGTGTGGGAAATAGATATTAATCACCAAATCAGAAGGTGGGTAAAATTATACCTGTAGTAAGTGCAAAGAAAAGAAAATGTACATTGTAATAAAGATATATACATAATTGTTGGTTTTAATTTTTAAAACCTGATCAGTAATATCAAGGACGTCTTTTCTGAGGAAAAGATACCTGAACTGACAGAGCTGTCCCCTGTTTTTTGTAAGGAAAGCAACATATTCTGTTGAAAAGAAATCTAGACTAAATGTCAAGAGACATGGATCTTAGCACTGGAATATTATAAACATAATGAGAGTTTTCATTTTCAGACTATAAATTTCATGTGTGTCAAGTAAAGTAAATAATAATAGCTGGGTAACTCATATCACAATGAGATAAGATATGTGAAATGAATTTGACTGTTTAAAAGAGCTGCACTAATGTGAGACATCACCATCACTGACAAATTTTAGGATACATTTTATTCTTAATATATGATGCCAATGTGTCAGTTCTACAGTTTAAAATTTGATCACCAGTATATGTTATATTGGAAGTGTCAGGTGTCTTAAAAACTGGATATTTCTAGACAATACAGTATTCAAATTAATAGTCATCAGAAGTGATATGAAACCTGAAAAACCTGACAAATTTAAATCAAGATTAAGAAGTCAGCTTTTAACTAAAATACTGTCCATTTTCCTCACCTGTCTGGCTTTCACTTAAAGAATTCTGTTTCCCCCTAGTGAATAAACTGATTCTTATATTCATTTTAGAATATGTTTATAGAGATTGCATATTATGACCATTTCATGTTAGACTTTGTGAAAATAATTATGGATACATTCCTCACTTTAACATTTATAAGAAAAAATTATAAGAAAATTTATTTTTCTATAATTACAGTGATTAAGTTAAAGAATGTACTTTAAAGAATCTACATATTTAATGTTAATTTAATCCATGTATTAGCTCTTATAGAATGAGAACAAAATACAGTAAAACCTTGGTTTGTGAGCATAATTCCTTCCAGAAATATGCTTTAATCCAAAGCACTTGTATATCAAAGTGAATTTCCCCATAAGAAATAATGGAAACTCAGATGATTTGTTCCACAACTCAAAAATATTCATATAAAAATGATTATAATACAGTAATATGATACAAAATAATAAAGACAATACAAAATATAAAGAAAAATAAACAAATTAACCTGCACTTACCTTTTAAAACCTTTGTGGCTGGTGTGAGGGAGACAAGAGAGGGGAGGGTTACTGTGTAGGATGATTTTCACTAACACTAATGGAATCGCTGCTATCTATTGGCTCAATGGAATTTTTTTCTTTTCATGCAACTTTAACAAGGAACCTATCCAATGATACTTGCTTTTTCCTTCTTTTGAGGATTTCACAGAAATGTGACATTGCATTGTCATTAAACAGATTCATCACGTGCACTGCTACAGCCTTATTCCAGTGGTGCTTTTCTACAAAATTTTGCAGTTTCCCACATTTGACACATCTCCCTAATCTCATTTGAAGTGAGGGATTCCTCCGCCTTTTTCTCCTCCTCCTCTGCAGACGAGATCTCCTCCATAACCTGTTGCTGTTGCTCGTGATGCAGATCCATCAGTTCGTTGGTGGTCAGCTCCATTGGCTCAGTTGTGATCATGTGATGTTTGGCATCACACACTACACATATTGCAAGACATCACTCATTTATCAAGTTAAAATTTATTAGAAATGTTTGCTCGTCTTGCGGAACACTTGCCGAACAAGTTACTCGTAATCCAAGGTTTTACTGTAATGGTCATATAGTTCCATCAACATCTACAAATTTTCCCAAATTTAGCTGTAATCTTCTTTACAAATTTAGATAGTTGTTCACTTATTTTAGTTTTATTTTATATTCATTAATTTTCATATTATTTTACTTGGTTTTGCTTTTAAATGTATCACATTAGAACTGGGTCATGTTAATACTGAGCACTAAAGCTGTTTTCTCCTTTGCAGTCTTTTTCTTAAAAGTCAATGTAGTGTTAAGCAATTCCAACTAAGTGTTTAGTTTCAGTTATTTTTTTAAATGCTGTAATTGCATACTTAACCCTTAAAACAAATAATTACTCTGTTATGAAGAATTGGCCTAGCTCAAAAAGATGTCTGGCCTTTGCCCTTGCTTTGTGGATATAATCTGTCATACCTGAGAGAAGTGTCTTGGTTAGGGTTGGGACTGTCATGTGATTTAGGGTAGGGGCTTTCAGTTGTACAATATCAGTTGACCTAGATACTGAGTCCAACCCTATGGACAAGCAAACAAGCAAGCAAGCCCTCCAAATGAAGCCATAATAAAAACTCTGGACACTGAAGCTCAGGTGTTTCCCTGCTTGGCACTACCTTATGGGTATTGTCATACTTTGATACCACGATGGTAATATATTCTGAGGACGATGGAACTTTTTTTTTCTGAATCTCTTCATTTGGCTCATTTTTTAATCTGTATTCTTTCCCAGTAATAAACCATAACCATTAAGTGTAATAGTTTTCAATGGAATTCTTTGAGTCCTTTGAATCTAAGAGTGGTTTGGGGGACCCCCTGAACTTGCATTTGGTGTCAGAAAGGAGAGTGATCTTGTGCAGACTCTTCCCTCCAACTTTGTAGTTGGACCCTACAGTTAGGGTCAGTAGTCTTGGCAGACTTGGCAATCTGGAGAACCTATGTCCTTTACTTCACAGTTTGGCTAACTATAGGAATTTGACAATAACCAAATTTCTTAAACTCAGAGATAGTCCACATTTCTCAGTTAAAATTAATTTTTAAAAATTAAATAATTTGCAGTGTATCACCTGTTAGTAATGCCTCCTTTAATCAGAACATAGTTTTGTAATTCTTAACAAACTAATTTGTTAATTTCCTTATAATTAATTCTCACTTTCAGAATGGAAGAATGGGGGTTTACCATATCCCAAGTCCCAGTCTTTTTTTGTTCCCATAGTTTGAATAGAAAGTTTGAGTGGCACTAATCACATATAGAAGCAATTTTTTGCAACTTATTTACTAAGGACCAATATAGATCATAATGTGATTTAATTTTTAAAAAGTTATTTCTTCTTTTCAAATAGTAAAAATTTTAAACTACAATTATAAGACATTTCCCCTGATTCAGTATATCAAAACTCATTCTTAGGAAAATTTAAAAGAGCTGACTTCTCAACAGAGACCACTAAAAGGGTTATGGCAGGTGACCTCAAATATATAAAACACTGCAATGTGAGAGGACCTATTCTGTATGTGTGCAGAGGTAAAACTAGAATCAACATCAGGAAGGCAGAATTTGCCTCAGTAATGTCTCCTTTCACACTGAAATTGTCACTGCAGAGACATGCTCAAAATTCAGAGATTGAAGTAAGATTTCTCTACTGAACACAATAAATACTATCATTCTCAGTTTTTCAATCTTATACTGTTAGGATGTTTCTAATCTCATTTTTCTCATGATGAATGAATCTCCTAGGAAATTTTTTTTAAAAATCAAATACACACACTCACACACCTATTTACTTATTTAGCCATCTATCTTTTTATTAAAACTTTATTTCTTTAGAGTAGTTTTATGTCCACTCATGTTGACACAGATGGCAAGATTTTATTATTTTTAATGAATAAGTAATATTCCATTGTATAGATATACAACTTTTTTAATCCATTTATCTATTAATAGACACTTGTTGTTTCCATAGTTTAACTATTATAAATAATGCTGTGATGAGTATATGGGTGCATGTATCATTTTGAATTAGTGTTTTTGCCTTCTTTGGAAAAATACCCAGAAGTTGAAATGCTGAATTGCATGATAATTCTGGTTTTATTTTTTTTAAGGAACTTCCATACTGTTTTCCATAGTAGCTTCACCAACTTACATTCACCCCTGCCCCAATGGTGTGCAAGGATTTCCTTTTCTCCATATCCTCACCAACACTTGTTATTTGTTGTCTCTTTGATAGTAGCCATTCTGACAGATGTACAGTGAAATCTCATTGAGGTTTTGATTTGCATTTCCCTTTTTTTTTAGTGATGTTGAGCATCCTTTCATGTGTCTGTTGGACATCTGTATTTCTTCTTTGGAAAAATATCTATTCGGGTCTTCTGCCCACTTTTTTAATAAAGTTTTTTTGGTTGTTTTTTTTTGTTTGTTTGCTTTTTGCTGTCGAGTTGAATGAGCTCTTTGTTATTTTGGATATTAATTCTTTATCAGATATATCATCTGTAAATATGTTCTCCCATTCAGTAGCCTGCCTTTTAATTTTGTTAATTGTTGTCTTCACTGTGCAAAAGCTTTTGAGTTTGATGTAGTCCACTTCTTTATTTTTACTTTGTTTTTGACCTTGCACAAGAAGACATATCCAAAAAATTCTTTCTAAGACTAATGTCAGAGAGGATACTTCCTATGTTTCCTTCTAGGAGTTTTATGCTTTCAGGTGTTACATTTAAGTCTTTAATCTATTTTGAGTTTATTTTTGTATGTGGTAAGAGAAGGTCATCCAGTTTTACCTTTTGTATGTAGCATGTAGCTTTCAAGTTTTCCCAGCCTCATTTATTGAAGAGGATATTTTTTCCCATTGTATATTCTTGCCTTATTGGTCATAGACTAATTGGCCATGTAAATTTGGTTTCATTTGTGGACTCCCTATTCCGTTTTATTTATCTATTTGTTTTTGTGTCAGTACCATACTGTTTTGATTGCTGTAGCTTTGTAGTGTAGTTTGAAATCAGGAAACATGATACCTCTAGCTTTGTTCTTCTTTCTCAAGGTCTTTTGTGTTTCCATACAAATTTTGGAATTATTTATTCTACTTCTGTGAAAAGTGCCATTGGAATTTTTGTAGGTTTTGCATTAAATCTGTAGATTGCCTTAGGTGTTATGGTCATTTTAACAACATTAATTCTGTCAATCCATGAACACAATATATCTTTCCATGGGTTTATGTCAAAATCAATTTCTTTCATTGGTGTCTTACAGTTTTCAGAGTAAAAGCCTTTTACCTCTGTAGTTAGATTTATTCTGAAGCATGTTGTTCTCTTTGATGCAATTGTAAAAGTAAATTGTTTTCTAAAATTATCTTTCTGATAGTTTGTTAGTGTTTATAAATACCACAGATTTGTATATATTAATTTTGTTCCTGTAAATTTACTGAATTCATTTGTGAATTTTAATAATTTTTTGGTGATATCTTTAGGATTTTCTATATATAGTATCATGTTGTGTCATCTGCAAAGGTCCATTTATGCTTAAGGTAATTAATGATTGGTATGTACTTATTGCCATTTTGTTAATTGTTTGGGTATTGTTTTAATAGTGCTTTTTTTGTTCCTTTCTTCTTTAGCTCTTTTTCCTTTGATTTGATGACTCTCTTTAGTGTTATGTGTGGATTCCTTTCTCTTTTTTGTATATGCTTGTATATGTTATAGTTTTTTGGTTGTGATTTGGTTTGGTGTATATATATAACAACATATACATATATGTTAAATTGATGATCTCTTTATGTTTGAATGCAATATAACAAACTTGCTTTTTTACTTCTTTCACCATTTGTAATATTTTTGACATTATATTTCACATATTTTTGAGTTGGGTATCCCTTAAGTACTTTTTATGAATATAGAGGATTTTACTACTTTTGCATTTTATCCTTCCTACCATCTTTATTAATGGTTGATATACTACATTTATTGTATATGTGTCTTTACTAATGAGATTTTTCTTTTTATATAATTTTTATATTTCTCATTGTGGTCTTTTCTGCTTAGAAACATCCTTTTGATGTATCTTGTAAAACTGGTTAAATGGCATTGAACTCATTTAATTTTTACCTCTCTGTGAAAATCTTTATCTCACCTTCAAACTTGAATTATAGCCTTGCATGGTAGAGTATTCTTGTTTGTCAGTTATTTCCTTTCATCACTTTGAATATATTATGCCACTCTTTTTTTGGCTGCAAAGTTTCTCCTGAAATGTCACTTCATAGTCTTATGGTAGTTCCCTTGTACATGCTAGCATTGCTGACCTTCTGTACAGTCAAAAGTCTATGTATAATTTAGAGTTGGCTGTTTGGATCCACAGTTCCTCCATAGCCACAGTTTTCCAGTATCTATGTTTCTGTATCTGTGGATTCAACCAACAGGAGTTTGTGTAGCACTGTAGTATTTACGAATGAAAAAAATCCACATGCATGTTAGTCTGTACAGTTCCTGCCCATTTTGTTCAAGGTTCAACTCTAGTTGCTTTTCCCTTGCTGCTTTTACAGTTCTGTCTTTATCTTTATTTTTGGCCATTTTTCCTTACAGTGTGTCATGTCTCTTTGGGTTGATCTTTTTTTGGACTCTCTGTGATTCCTGGACCTGAATGTGTTTCCTTTCCCAGGTTAGATATGCTTTCAGCTATTATTTCAACCACTAAGTTCTCTGCCCCTTCCTCTCTCTTGTCCTTCTGGGACCCTTATAATGCAAATGTCAGCATACTTGGTGTTGTCCAGAGGTTACTTAAACTAGCCTCACTTTTTAAAACTCTTTTTCTTTTTCCTATTTATCTTTAGTGATTTCTACTACTCTGTCTTCCAGGTGACTGATTCATTCTTCTGTGTCATCTAATCTACTGTTGATTCATTCAAGTCTATTTTTTTATTTCAATTATTGTATTCTTCAGCTCTGTTATTTTTCCTCTTTATATTTGATAACTTTTTGTTCCATTTCTCTCTGTGTTCATCCATTCTTATACTGAGTTTGTTGAGCATCTTTATGATCATTACCTTGAACTCTTTATTGGGAAGATTGCTGATCTCTATTTCACTTAATTCTTCTTTTGGATTTTTATCTTGTTCCTTCATTTGGAACATATTCCTCTGTTGCATCATTGTATCTAATACTCTATTTTTATTTCTATGTGTTAAGTAGTTGGGTTACATTTCTCAATCTTGAAGAAGTGGTCTTATGTAGGAGACATCCTATGGGGACCAGCAGCACATCATTTTCTGGTCACCAAAGTTACATGCTCTACAGGTAGCTTCTATGTGGAATGCATAAGCTCTGTGTTGCAGTGGGTCTGACTAACGTGAGCACACTGGTAGGCAGGGCTGGCCCATGGCCCAGTTGTCTGCCAGGCCTTGCCTCTTGGAGAGACTGTTGGCCTGTTGTTGGGGTGGCCGGATTCTGGAGCAGCTGGTTGCAGGACCTGTGTTTTCCTATAGCTGTTTCCAGCTTGCTGGTGGGTTGGCATGGGTCCTTGCCTGGCTGTGCACCCTGGAAAGTTTAGTACTGATGCCAACCTGCTGGTGGGCAGGAAAGCCCCCAGGTCTAATATGCATCTTGAGAGGACTCCAGAATTTCACTTTCCAACACCAGTGGCCTCATGGTAGAAGGAGCTTCCCAAAATAGCTTCTGCCAGCAGAGTCCCTGTTTCCTACAGCCCTCCAGCTCTCCTGTACACAAGCCTCACTAGCCTTCAAAGTCAGACAGTCTGGGGGCTCACCTTCCTGCTGCAACATTCCTGGATGGGGGAGCTCAGTATGGTGCTTGGATCCCTTGCTCCTTGAGGAGAACCTCCACAATTTCAATCAACCTCTTGTTTGTGGGTCATCTACCCAGCTGTTTGAGTATTGACTATACCTTATCTCCAGCCCTCCTACCCACCTTGTGGTTTCTTCTTTATCACTTTAGTTGTAGAAAATCTTTTGTGTTAATCTTCATATTGTTCTCATTGATAGTTGCTCTGTAAACAGTTGTAATTTCAGTGTGCCTTTAGGAAGAAGTGAGCTCTGGGTTTTCCTATTTTGCCATCTTGGCCATCCATCCACACAGCTCTATATTTGGAGAGTAATTGTTAGAAGATTGTGTGACTTTCATGTGAGGGATGAAAATATTTTGGATTCTATCAGCCTCTATCTTGTCTGCTGGGAAGGTTTCTAATCATCTTTTTGACAGGGGCTGTCTCAGTCTGGCAGTAAATTATATATATAAGACCTCACACTAAAGACCAAGAACTTCAATTGTTTGGAGTTTTTTTTTGTAATAATCTTATTTATCTTGGTTATTTTTAAACCCCAAAATACAAAAAACAAAAATGGCAGTGATCCTCTGAAGAAAGAAGAAAACAGAAAATTAAATTCTCACTTTTGTTCAAAATGCCATTGCCAAGCAGTGAAGTGCTTATTTCATTTCAATACAATATGGCCAAGTATTTTTTTAAAGTTGTTTTTATTACTAACTTTATTTCTTATTGAAACTTATAAATTATCTCAATAACCATGGTAAAATGTCTCTAAAAATCCTCATGTCAGTTCAAATCAGACTCTATACCAAATAAGTTTGTATCAAACTCAGGAAACAACTTTTTTTCCAAAGTGTTTGAACTTTAGAATTGTGGATAAGAGATTAGAGACCTTTACAATGAATGTTGTCCAACAATGCAAACAAACAACATTTTGGTTACTTTTTCCTTTAGGAAAATTTCAGGAGTAACATTATTTATTGTTTCAAATTCTTATGAGGTACAAATAATAAAAAAGTTTTTGTGTCTTAAAGTTTAACAAGTTATAATTGGCTTGCCTATACCACTTTCTTATTGACAACCCTATTTCCAATGCTTACCATAGCACCTAGCTTTTGGAGGTGAAAAAATACATCATTATTAAGTGAATTCTTCTTACTCACTGATTTAGGTAATCTATTGATGCTCAGCTATTAACTTAACAATGTTATACAAAAAGATGCCATTAGGGACACCCTTATTTCTTCATAGACTCTTTAGATAGTCAGGCATAGATTCATGTTTAAGGGATGTACTCAGTTTTGTAGTGTATTTTATGACAGCAGAAAATCACCTTACAAATAATAGTCGAGTGTTTGTTGTTGTTGACCTTTCACATATTTGTAAATAGCATAGCTGCTCCTGTGAATTTTTTTGTAAGTTTTAGCAGAGCTGGAAACTTGTCAACTTCCCCATTTTCCCTACAACTTGACATTGAAACTACAAGAGGGATTCAGATAACCTTTCCCTGTGTTATAGATGTGGAACTAAGGTCATAGAGATAAGCGACTTGCACAGAAGACCAAAGCCAGGGGCTACAGTCAAAACCAGAATCCAAGGCTCTTAGTTAACTCTCCTAGCACACAGTTTTGTTTATGTTGCCAATGGCAAAAAGAAATTAAAAAAAAAATCTTCTGGACATTTCACTCTATCTCTAATTATAATAATTACAATAAATTTACAAAAATTAAGGAAATTTTCAAGGCAAAATTAATAGAGCTTTTTCCTTTTAATGCCTTTCAACAAATTGTTGCCTTCATTTCTGCCATACTACAAACCATTCCCAGTAGTAAAATGTTAATGTACTGTAAAATCTGTGGAGCTCTGCCTTTTATTTTTGTACCTAATCAACTCAGTGTATAATTTCATAACCATGTGACCCACCCTGTATTACAGTTGCAAGCTATATGCGTTAAGAAAATGGAAACTACCAGGGATGAAATAAGCCTTTGAAAGTGGTTAGGAAGGTCAAAGAAGGAAAACTGAAATCCTTTTGACAAGCAGTTTCTGAAGCTGCTGACATTCCTTTAAAAGGCCTTTTTCATGTTGGCTCATAGAGATGCTTTGCATAACACACCAAGTAAAACCTATTACTGCTGCTGCAGTACAAGGCACTAACAGTTTTTCATGAGACCTGGAAAGAAAATGGACAAACTTTCCTACTGCTGACATTTCAGTTTGAAATTATGTTTTTCAAGTGTTGGATAAAGGAAACAAAGACATAACTTCTTTTGTGATGTATTGCTGGTCAGCATTTACCTCTTTCATTTCCTTGAGAACTGTATATTGCAATGTCATAAATATTTTTAAAGATATTTTATAAATTACAAAAATGAAGTAACCTTTTTAATACTGGATCTGTGCTACATAAACTTAAGAATAGCCAGAACATAGTAAGAGGGAGAAATGTGTTTTTTCTTTTGATTACTTCATGTTTTACAATTTTGGTCAATAAACTTTGAAAATAATGCCATAGCCCATCTTAAAATAAAATAATATTAATTAGAAAAGCAGTTAACAATATCATTAGTTAATGGTGTTTTTTACCCTTCTGATTACTATCAATAATTTCAGATAAGTATAATTAATTTTTAATAAATTAGTCTACAAATTAATAAGAGCACAAAAATAATCTTAATAAATTATGTTGGTAGTAATTCTTTTTGTCAGTAGAATCTGGTTATCTAGCATGTATCCATTACTTGCAAGGATTCTGTTGCGTTATGTAGAAGAAACCACCATAGAATAGTTATTTTAGATCTAAAGCATGTTTGTGGAAAAGAAGTATAACTATCCTGCATGAAAATATATGCTATCATGATGCCCCAAAACCCTACAATATGTGGTTATGTTATATGTGAAATAAAGAGTTCTTTCTGTTATTTCCAGTAATACAGTCCACCTTGGTCTAGGCCCAAGGCAGACCCGCCTTACACTAAATAAATGTTATGGTACTTCATATTAAAGTGAGAATTCAGTGTGAGTTTTGGGCAAACTCTGATATAGTATGTAGAAATTGTTTTCTTAAAGGTCTTAATTATGCATTTCAAGAATGAAACATTTATGGCATCATTGAAATTGCTAGCATAAACATGAAAATAAAAGGGAAAAATACTATTTAAGGTTGTGTTTTGTGTTCAGCTGTAACCCAGACACTCTTGAAAGAACCTATAATGCATCATTATTTGTAATCTGCCTGTTCAGGTAAAGCCTAAAATGATGTCTCTTCTGCTATTAAAAATGCCATTTGGGGATTATTTAAAATGTCATCAATTATTTGTGTTATTATCGTAACTTTTTTTCACTTTTGTTTTTAGTTTAATTTGTAAGAAATGCAAAGAACTACCAATATCTGGATGCAGAAGAAAATTAAGGTAGTGCAAATCATATCTGCTTGTACTTTGAGATGTTAAAAATGTCCAGGAAGGAGGCCAGGTATTATTCAGTGGTGAAAGTCACAGAGTTTCAATGTCTAGTCCTTGGGTTTTTGAGGCAGTCTGCTTCTGTGGCTCAAGCTCCAAACAACTCAATTAACAAAGTAAAGGCACCAAAGACTGCCTGATGCATGAGCTAAAATGACAACTTATCAACTTACAGTGAGAATTATAATCACCACAATGAAAAGTGTGAATTATTTATTCTCAGAAAAGTCTGCATTATATGCCATATTATAATCAGCAAGCTGCTTCTGAAGCAGTTGGACAGTCTTAATGGTGTCCCTGGAGCCATCATTTTTTGATAGCTTGCTACTGCCAATGTTACTGCCTGCACATAGTTGAAATTGTACACAGTTAAGTTTTCAGAACACACACTTTCTTAGGTGGTATTGAAGTCCCCTTGGCCAAAATCTGCCTATTTGTACCCACTATTCTAGACTATATACAGACTAAATTGCCCATTTTCAAAATTTCCACTTATACAGGATTTCTTTAGAATATTTACCATCTGAGATTAACATACTTTAGACATTATTCAATAGATTTACATGCATCCCTAGCCTCCCCAAGAGTTACTTACCATCTTTTGAGTGAGTTATTGTTACATATGGCAATCTGTCTATTATAGTCTAACTTCTTATTTAACTTTCATAAAAGTAACTTATGTGAATAATATGTAACTTTGAAGTTACAGCACTTCCAATATAAAGTTTGGAAAATATTAATGGCAAAGATCAAACTGGGAGAGAAAAGTAAACATAATTTTTATCTGAAAGAATGCTTTTACATTTCAGAAAAGCATATTTCCACCATGAGTAATGAGTCTCCATCTCTTGCCCAATGCATTCATTGATTTATTCATGTGACAAATATCTGTAAGGTGTCTGTCTTTGCCTGGAAACCTTCTCAGACCTAGGGATATTGCAGTGAACACCCCAAATTCTTCTCCTACAATGAACTTTGAGTGGAGAAGGAAACAGTCAAAAATCAAATACATAAATGTATAAGGCATCAGAAATGCAATGATTAAAGTGAAACATAGTAATATCATAGAAGTTAGGGGTTGAGATAGGTGGGAAAATGTCTACTCTAGTTTGGATGGTCAAGAAGAGTCTTTCTGAAGAAGTGACATTTTAGCTGAGGTTTAAATAGCAAAAGGAGCCAGCAAGGCAAAAATACAAGGAAAGGACATTGTAGTTAGACCTACAGCTAAATAACATTACGCTCAAGTTCTAAACAACAACAGCAAAAAGTTCTGAAAGTTGTAGTCATGATTACCTCCACCTTTGCTACCACAATTAGCATTTCAACTGACATCATCAATGGGTTTGTGGGAACGTTCCAAGTTTCTGATCAATAGTTACATTGTTTCTGCCAAAGACTAGCTCTAGAAACATAGTGTTTAGGGTTATTTCAGTCAATATTTTCCCATAGCCTTGGGCCACTACTGGATTTATGAATTTATTTTATTAAAAATACAGGAATTTTAAAACAAATCAGGATGGGGAAAAAAATCCTAACATCCATTAAGGGATAAGGTAGCACTGTTCAATAAAACTTGTGATGATGAAGATGCTCTATTTATATGCATGTCCAGTATGGCAGCCACCTGTCACATGCAGCTATTGAGAAACTGAAATGTGACTACTGTAACAGAGGAACGGATTTTTGAGGTTATATTTAATTAATTTAAATGTAAATGCATTGGTTAATACATTGACTAACAGGATATCTTAAGCATAGTATATTTATAACAAATCAGTCATATTGTTGCTTCTACACTGTCTCACTTGCTTTGCCTTTGGCATAGGATGGAATGTAGTTTTCTCTTTTCGGTGGTTTTGGAGGTAATGGTGCAACACTCTACATAGGGAAGAACTGAACCAGAAGAATATACAAGAAGCTATTAAATTGAAGAGAATTAGCCTCTGTTCCCTTGATGTGTTTTGTGATCAGTCATAATTTTCAGTGTTTCTGACTAGTAAGAAACAGTAGTGACAGAAACTGAATAAGGAAAAAGAAATCTGTAAGGATCTCCTGGGGAAAAAGTAGGTATTATTTGTGGTGTATCCCCTCCTCCCACCAACACCAAAGAAATAGTTTAACAAGAATGAATGGCAGCAAAGAAATATTGCAACGTAATAGTTTATCTATATTCTTTATTGGTCATTGATTGTAGAAAAAAATCTGATTTTCTAAAATACACAAATAGCTATTTTGTTTAATTATGATTATTGTTTGCTGTTAATCTTAAAAACAGAACAAAACAACACCTTGGAAATCAGCTACAAAAGAGCATAATGTTCACTAAGCCACAGAATGAAGTTATCGAAAGTAAAAAAAAAAAAAAAACAAAAAAAAAAAAACCATATTTGAAGATTAATGCAAAAGAGGAAGAAAAGTCTTTCCAATTTCCAAGATTTTCCAGAAACAATATTGATTACTTTTGTAAGTCTAGATTGGCAGATGAAATAAATTATATATGCTTCAGAATAATATTTGGTAGCAGTGTTAGTTGTTTATACACTGAATCAAATGACACATATTCAAATCACTAAAACTATTTCAGTATTATCCAAGGCCATCTTTTTTTAATTAATTAATTATATTTTTTTAAATCTTCATTGGAGTATAATTGCTTCACAATGTTGTGTTAGTTTCTGCTATACAACAAAGTGAACCAGGTATTTGTATACATATATGCTCATGTCCCTTCCCTCTTGAGCCTCTCTCCCACCCTCCACATCCCACCCCTCTAGGCCATCACAAAGCATCAAGTTGATCTCCTTGTGCTATGCAGCAGCTTCCCACTGTTCATCCTTTTTATATTTCATAGTGTATACATGTCAATGCTACTCTCTCACTTAGTCCCAGCTTCCCCTTCCCCCAATGTGTCCTCAAGTCCGTTCTCTACAGCTGTGTCCTTATTCCTGCTCTGCCTCTAGGCAAATCAGTATCATTTTTTAGATTCCACATACATGCATTAGGATACAATATTTGTTTTTCTCTTTTGGACTTACATCACTCTATATGACAGACTCGAGGTCCATCCACCTCACTACAATAACTCAGTTTTGTTCCTTTTTATGGCTGAGTAATATTCATTTTATATATGTGCCGCATCTTCTTTATCCACCCATCTGTCAATGCACATTTAGGTTACCTCCTTGTCCTGGCTATTTTAAATAGTGCTGCAATGAAAATTGTGCTACGTGTATCCTTTTTTAATTATTTTATATTTTTTAAGCTCTTTATTGGAATATAATTGGTTTAAACTCTTCTAACAGTTTTTGAGGTACACCAAAGTGAATCAGCTATATTTATACATATATCCCCATATCCCCTCCATCCTGCTACTCACTCCCACATTCGCTATCCTGGCCCTCTAAGTCATCACATGTCATCGACTTGATCTCCCTTTGTTATACAACAACTTCCCACTAGCTATCTATTTTATATTTGGTAGTATATATATGTCTATGCTGCTCTCTCACTTCCCCCCAGCTTCCCCATCACCCTGCCCCCCAACCTGGTGTCCTCAAGTCTGTTCTCTACATCTGCAACTTTATTCTTGCCCTGTCAGTGGGTTCATGAGTACCATTTATTTAGATTCCATATATATGAGTTAGTATATGGTATTTGTTTTTCTTTTTCTGGCTTACTTTGCTCTATATGACAGTCTGTAGGTCTAGTCACCTTATTACAAATACCTCAATTTCATCCCTTCTTATGGTTGAGTAATATTCCATTGTATATATGTGCCACATCTTCTTTATCCATTCATCTGTTAATGGGCATTTAGGTTGCCTCCATGTCATGGCTGTTGTAAATAGTGCTGCAATGAACATTTTGGTATATGTTTCGTTTTGGATTATGCTTTTCTTTGGGTATATCCCCAGGAGTGGGATTATTGGGTCATATGGTAGTTATATTTTTAGATTTTTAAGGAAACTCCAAGCTGTTTTCCATAGTGGCTGTACCAACCTACATTCTGAACAACAGTGCAGGAGTGGTCACTTTTCTCCACACCCTCTCCAACATTTATTTTTTCTAAATTTTTTGATGATGGCCATTCTGACCAGTGTGAGGTAATACCTCATTGTGGCTTTGACTTGCATTTCTCTAATAAGTAGTGACATTGAGCATCTTTTCATGTGTTTGTTAGCCATTTGCATGTCTTCTTTGGAGAAATGTCTATTTAGGTCTTCTGTCCATTTGTGGATTCAGTTATTTGCCTTTTTGGTATTGAGTTGCATGAGCTGCTTGTATATTTTGGAGATTAATCTTTTGTCACTTGCTTCATTGGCAAATATTTTCTCCCATTCTGAGGGTTGTCTTCTTGTCTTGTTTATGGTTTCATTCACTGTGCAAAAGCTTTTAAGTTTCATGAGGTCCCATTTGTTTATTCCTGATTTTATTTCCATGATTCTAGGAGGTGGGTCAAAAAGGATCTTGCTTTGATGTATGTCATAAGAGTGTCCTCCCTGTGTTTTCCTCTAAGGGTTGTATAGTGTCTGGCCTTACATTTAGGTCTTTAATCCATTTTGAATTTATTTTTGTTTATGGTATTAGGAAGTGTTCTAATTTCATTCTTTCACACAGAGCTGTCCAATTTTCCCAGCACCACTTATTAAAGAGGCCATATATTTTTTTCCATCGTATATTCTTGCCTCCTTTGTCAAAGATAATTGCCCATATGTGCTTGGCTTTACCTCTGCATTCTCTATTCTGTTCCATTGATCTTCCTTTCTATTTTTGTGCCAGTACCATACTGTCTTGATGACCATGGCCTTGTAGTATAGTTTGATGTCAGAAAGCCTAATTCCACCAACTCTGTCTTTCCTTCTCAAGATTTCTTTGGCTATTTGGGGTCTTTTACATTTCCATACAAATCATAAAATTTCTTGTTCTAGTTCTGTGAAAAATTGCCATTGGTAATTTGATAGAGATTGCATTGAATCTGTAAATTGCTTTGGGTAGTATAGTCATTTTCAAAATTTTGATTCCTCCAATCCAAGAACATGGTATGTCCCTGCATCTGATTCTGTTGCCTTTGATTTCTTTCATCAGTGTCTTATAGTTTTCTGCATACAGTTCTTTTGCCTCCTTAGGCAGGTTTATTCCTAGGTATTTTATTCATTTTGTTGCAATGGTAAATGGGAGAGTTTCCTTCATTTCTCTTTCTGCTTTTTCATTGTTGGTGTATAGGAATGCAAGTGATTTCTGTGTATTAATTTTGTATCCTGCTACTTTACTAAAATCATCAATTAGTGCTAAAAGTTTTCTGGTAGCATCTTTAGGGTTTTCTATGTATAACATCATGTCATCTGCAAAGAGTGACAATTTTACTGCTTCTTTTCCAATTTGAATTCCGTTTATTTTGTTTTCTTCTCTGATTGCTGTGGCCAAAACTCCCAAAATTATGTTGAATAATAGTGGTGATAGTGGGCACCCTTATCTTGTTCCTGTTCTTAGAGGGAATGCTTTCATTTTTTCACCATTTAGAATGATGTTGGCTATTGCTTTATCATATATGGCTTTTATTATGTTGAGGCAATTTCCTTTTATGCCCATTTTCTGGAGAGTTTTTATCATAAATGGATGTTGAATTTTGTCAAAAGCTTTTTCTGCACCTATTGAGATGATCATATGTTTTTTATCCTTCAATTTGTTAATATGATATATCACATTGATTGATTTGCATATACTGAAGAATCCTTGCATTCCAGAGATAAACCCCATTTGATCATAGTGTATAATCTTTTAATGTGCTGTTGGATTCTGTTTGCTACTATTTTGTTGAGGATTTTTACATCTATATTCATCAGTGATACTGGCCAGTAATGTTCTTTTTTTGTGACATCTTTGCCTGGTTTTGGTATCAGGGTGATGATGGCCTCGTAGAATGAGTTTGGGGGTGTTCTTCCTTCTGATATATTTTAAAAGAGTTTGAGAAGGATGGGTGTTGGCTCTTCTCTAAATGTTTGATAGAATTCACCTGTGAATCCGTCTGGCCCTGGGCTTTTGTTTGTTGGGAGATTTTTAATCAGTCTCAATTTCAGTACTTGTGATTGGTCTGTTCCTATTTTCTATTTCTTCCTGAGTCAGTCATGGAAGATTGTGACTTTGTAAGAATTTATACATTTCTTCCAAGTTATCCAATTTATTGGCATATAGTTGCTTGTAGTAGTCTCTCATGATCTTTTGTATTTCTGTGGTATCCATTGTTACTTCTCCTTTTTCATTTCCAATTCTGTTAATTTGCATCTTCTCCCTTTTTTTCCTGATGAGTCTGGCTAATGGTTTATCAATTTTTTTATCTTCTCAAAGAAGCAACTTTTAGTTTTCTTGACCTTTGCTATTGTTTCCTTGATATCTTTTTCATTTATTTCTGATCTGATCTTTATGATTTCTTCCCTTCTGCTCACTTTCAGGATTTTGTTGTTGTTCTTCTTTTTCTAATTGTTTTAGGTGTAAGGTTAGGTTTTTTATCTGATATATTTTTTCTTGTTTCTTGAGGTAGGATTGTATTGCTATAAAATTCCCTCTTAGAACTGCTTTTGCTGCATCCCATAGGTTTTAGGTTGTTGTGTTTTCATTCTCATTTGTTTTTAGGTATTTTTTGATTTCCTCTTGGATTCCTTCAGTGATTTATTTGGTGTTTAATAACGTATTGTTTAGCCTCCATGTGTTTGTATTTTTTACAGTTTTTTTTCCTGTAATTAATATCTAGTCTCATAGCATTGTGGTCAGAGAAGATGCTTAATACAATTTCAAATTTATTGAATTTACTGAGGATTGATTTGTGATCCAAGATGTGATCTATCCTGGAGAATTTTCCATATGCACTTGATAAAAATTGTATTCTGTATTTTTGGGGTGGAATGTCCTATAAATATCAATTAAGGCTATATGGTCTAATATGTCACTTAAAGCTTGTGTTTCCTTATTCATTTTCTGTTTGGATGAACTGAGCATTGGTGCAAATGGGGTGTTAAAGTCTCCTACTAATATTGTATTACTGTCAATTTCCCCTTTTATGGCTGTTAGCATTTGCCTTATGTATTGAGGTGCTCCTATGTTGGGGGCATAGATATTTACAATTGTTATAATTTCTTCTTGGGTTGATACCTTGATCATTATGTAGTGTCCTACCTTGTCTCTTATAATAGTCTTTACATTAAAGTCTAATTTCTCTGTTGTGAGTATTGTTACTCCAGCTTTCTTTTGACTTCCATTTGCGTGGAATATCTTTATCCATCCCCTTACTTTCAGTCTGTATGTATCCCTTGGTCTGAAGTGGGTTTCTTTTAGACAGCATATAAAATGGTCTTGTTTTTGTATCCACTCAGCTAGTTTGTGTCTTTTGGTTTGAGCATTTAAATCATTTACATTTAAGGTGACTATTGACATGTATGTACCTGTTACCATTTTCTGAATTGTTTTGGCTTTGTTTTTGTAGGTCTTTTCCTTCTCTTGTGTTTCATGCTTAGAAATGTTCCTTTAGCAATTGTTGTAATGCTGGTTTCATGATGCTGAATGCTCTTAACTTTTGCTTGTCTGGAAAGCTTTTGATTTCTCCGTCAAATCTGAATGAGATTCTTGCTCGGTAGAGTATTCTTGGTTATAGGTTTTTCTCTTTCAATACTTTCAGTATATCCTGCCTGCCCCTTCTCGCCTACAGAGTTGCTGCAGAAAGATCAGCTGTTGTCCTTATGGGTTTTCACTTATATGTTACTTGTTGCTTTTCTCTTGCTGCTTTTACTATTTTTTCTTTGTGTTTAATCTTCGTTACTTTCATTAATAGGTACCTCAGTGTATTTCTCCTTGGGTTTATTCTGTATGGGAGTTTCTGTTCTTCTTTGATTTGATTAATCATTTCCTTTCCCATGTTGGGTAAGTTTTCCACTATAACCTCTTCAAATATTTTCTCAGATGTTTTCTTTTTTTCTTGTTCTTCTGGGATGCCTATGATTCAAATGTCAGTGTGCTTAATGTTGTCACCAAGGTCTCTGAGACTGTCTTCCATTCTTTTTATTCTTTTTTTTCTTTTTCCTGCTCTGTGGCAGTTATTTCCCGCATTGTACCTTCCAACTCACTTGTTCTTCTGCCTCAGTTATTCTGCTCTGTATACCAACTAAAGTATTTTTAATTTCAATTATTTTGGTGTTCATTACTCTTTGTTTGCTCTTTAGTTCTTCTATGTCCTTATTAACTGTTTCTTGTACTTTTTCTTTTTCTTTTCTTTTTTTTTGAGATTTTGGGTCATCTTTACTATCATTACACTGAATTCTTTTTCAGGCAATTTTCCTATTTCCTCTTCATTTATTTGTTTTTTGGGGGTTTTTTTCTTGCTCCTTTGCCTGCAAGGTGTTTCTTTGTTTTCAAATTTGTTTAATTTATAGGATTTGATGTCTCCTTTCCCTTTGCTGGCTAGTAGTAATTCCTCTTGTTTCTGTTCTCTGGCCCCTGTGGTAGGGTTTGTCCAGTGTCTTGAGTAGGCTTCCTGGTGATAGGGTCTGGTGACTGCTTCCAGTGTGTGTATCTGAGTCTTTTCTCTCTGATGAGCAGGGCATGTCAGGTGGTGTGTTTTAGGGTATCTGTGTGCTTAATATGGCTTTAGGTAGTCTGTGTGCTGATGCTTGGGTTTATGTTCCTGCCTTGTTTATATTTTGGTGTGAGGTATCCAGCACTGGCAGGTGCAGACAGTCAGACGAAGCTGGGTCTTAGGATCTAATACAGGGCTCTGTAGGAATTCTCTGCACTTAATCTTCCCTGTGGCTGAGGACTCTCTAGTTGTCTAGCATCCTGAATTCAGTGTTCCCTACCCAGAGCCTCCTACTTCATTTCTGGTTGAGTAGTCCAGACTTCAGAGGTTGCTTGTCTGGCAATAAAGGGGATTAAAAAAGGCTGTCCAAGCCCCAGACTAATGGCAGAGTGTTAAGTCAAACAAATACTAAATCAAGGAAACACATACATGCACAGGACACAAAAATACCAAACCCAATAGAACATAAAGCACTAGAAAAACCTGAGAGAAGAACCCCAGTATGCAACCAGACAATGATAGAGAAAAGCAACAACAACAACAACAACAACAAAAAACAAAGAAACAAACAAAAAAACACACACAGACACAAATACAAATCCAGGGAAATTTTGAAAGTGAGGATCAAATATAATAAAGAGCAAGAAAACAACCAGAGAGACTGAATATTCCCAAAACAAAATCAAACAATTATAATTAGAACTAAGATAACGACAAAACCTATGAGAAAAACCAAAGCAGTGTGTCATCTGGAGAATAAAGCAAGGAAACAGAGAAACCCCATAATATTGTTTAAAAGTATATTAAGATAAAGTAAACTAAAAAAGGATAGAAGACAGGGCAACAGAAGAGCATAGTATGACTGGAAATACGAAAAGAAAAAGAAAAAATAGAAATGTATAAAAGATAAAGAAGAAAAGAAGATAGGAGGGATAAAGTCAGCAATATAAAAAACTTAGCTAGAAATAGAATTACATAAAAAGGCTAAAAATAAAAATTGAACAATGAATAGAATAAAAAATATGTTATAAAACATGTAGATCCCTTAGGACTAGGATCATAATTAAAAAAAAAAAAAAAAAGAAAGAAAGCTAGAACTGACCAACTGACCCCAGAATGGACCAGATCAATAGAACTAATAATAATATTTCTGTTTCCTTGGGGTCTTGGCTGTAAGTATCCTTCTACCTGCCTTAGGCTGTTGTTATTACTCTGTGACCAGCAGAGCTTCCTTTATTGTTCATCTGTAGGCAATGGTGTGTGGGGAGAGAGGGGGTACAGTAGTGGCTTCTTCCCCTGGGAGTGAGTGAGCTGTAGTGTGTTACCTGGTTCACAGGAGCGCAGGCTGTGGTGGCAGTGCCTATTGCAGAGTGATGGCAGTGGCTTAGGTGTAAACAGAATGTCACCAGAGCTGGACTGCTCTGTGGACTTCTGGCTCTCAGCTGCAGGCATACCATGCCAGTCCCATCAGGAGCTTTTTTTATCACTTGTCCACTGTGATAGCCAGGCCCAGCAGGGGTCTCCCTTTGTTCATTGCAGGCACCAAGAGAGAGAAAGAGAGAGAGAGAGAGACTACAACTGCTGATCCTCCCCACTGGGTAAAACTCTGAAGTAGCGCCCTGCCTGGGTCATAGGAGCAGGGGCAGCGGTGGCAGTGCATATTGCAGAGCAAAGCTGGTGGCTCAGGTGTAAACAGAATGTCTCCGTATCTGGGCCATTCTGCGTACTTCTGGCTCTCGGCTGCAGGCACACCAGGCCAGCTCTGCCAGGGGGCTTTTTCTATCCCTTGTTGACAGTGATAGCCAGGCCCAGAGTGGGACTCCCTTTGTCCATTGCAGGTGCCTAGAGAGAGGCTACACCCATGGCTCCTCCCCACTGCTTATGAGTCAGCAGTAGTGAGCCACCACCATGGCCGCCCAACTTTCCAAGGTAGGCATTCTCTGCTGTGGATTTCTTCCCTCCTATCCCCTCAGTCAGTCTCCCCACTGCCCACAGTTTTTCACCCTGAACCAGTTCTCCAGTTCCCACGTTACAGCTCCCAGACCCCCTGTTCAGCTGTGAACCCACGTCTCAGTCTGGTCACACTGAGCTGTGGTGTGGACCTTCTGTGTGTTTCTCACTCTTTCCCATCTGCCCCAGATCAGCCACTTCACCCACTTTGAACAGTCCCAAATGCCTCTCTTCTGAGCCAGGGAAATTCCCAATTGGAGAGGGGCTTTCCCCGTCAGATAAGAGACATTTCCCCAGATTCGGCAATCTTTCCTGTTTCAGCTCCCCCCACCCCAGGGTGTGGGACCCATCCCTTTCCTTTCTTCTCCTCCTCTTTCTCCTTTTTTTTTTCCCCTCTGTCCCGGCTAGTTATGTTGGGATCTTTGCAGTCCTTTCTGGTGTCCAATGTCATCTGCTGGTGTTCAGCTGGTTTTCTGTGGGAATCATTGCATCTTTTGATGTATTCCTGATGCATCTGTGGAGAGGGATGCACTCCATGTCCTTCTACCTTGCTGCCATCTTTCTCTCCTATGTGTATCTTTTTCAGTAGTGGTTTTCTCAGGGTGTATGCGAGTAGTAGGATTGCAGAGTCATATCGTAGTTCTATTTTTAGTTTTTTAAGGAACCTCCGTACTGTTTTCTATAGTGAGAACAGTATCAATTTACATTCCCACCAATAGTGCAGGAGGCTTGCATTTTCTCCACACTCTCTCCAGCATTTATTGTTTCTAGATTTTTTGATGATGGTCATGATGAGGGGTGTGTGGCGATACCTCATTGTGGTTTTGATTTGCGTTTCTCTAATAATTAGTGATGTTGTGTATCTTTTCATTTGTTCATTGGCAATCTGTATGTGTTCTTTGGAGAAATATCTATTTAGATCTTCTGTCCATTTTTGGATTGGTTTGTTTCTTTTTTTGATACTGAGCTATAAGAGCTGCTTGTATATTTTGGAAATTAATCCTTTGTGAATTACTTTGCAAATATTTTCACCCATTCTGAGGGTTGTCTTTTCATCTTGTTTATGGTTTCCTTTGCTGTGCAAAACTTTTAAGTTCCATTTGGTCCCATTTGTTTATTTTTGCTTTTATTTTCATTACTTTGGAGGTGGGTCAAAAAGGATGTTGCTGTGATTTATGTCATAGAGTGTCCTTCCTATGTTTTCCTCTAAGAGTTTTATAGTGTCTGGCCTTCCATTTAGGTCTTTAATCCATTTTGAGTTTATTTCTGTGTATGGTTTTAGGGAGTGTTCTAATTTCATTCTTTCACATGTAGCTGTCCAGTTTTCCTGGCACCACTTATTAAAGAGGCTGTCTTTTCTCCACTGTCTATTCTTGCCTCCTTTGTCAAAGATAAAGATATGGGCCTGGGTTTTATCTCTGGACTTTCTATCCTTTTCCATTGATCTATATTTCTTTTTTGTGTGCACCAGTGCAGTCTGTCTTGATTACTGTAGGTTTGTAACATAGTCTAAAGTCAGGGAGCCTGATTCCTCCAGCTCCATTTTTTCTTTCTCAAGGTTGCTTTGGCTATTCAGGATCTTTTGTGTTTCCATACGAATTGTAAAATTTCTTGTTCTAGTTTTGTGAAAAATGCCATTGGTAATTTGATAGGGATTTCATTGACTTTGTAGATTACTTTGGGTAGTATAGTCATTTTCACAATGTTTATTTTTCTAATCCAAAAACATTGTATATCTCTCCATGTGTTTGGATCATCTTTGATTTTCTTCATTAGTGTCTTGCAATTTTCTACCTACAGGTCTTTTGCCTCCTTGGGTAGGTTTATTCCTAGGTATTTTAATCTTTTTGTTTCAATAATAAATGGGAGTATTTCCTTAATTTCTCTTTCTAATTTTTCCTTGTTATTATATAGGAATGCAAGAGATTTCTGTGCATTAATTTTTTATCCTGCCACTTTACCAAATTCATTGATTAGCTCTAGCAGTTTCCTGATGGCATCTTTAGGATTTTCTGTGTATAGTATCATGTCATCTGCAGACAATGTTACTTCTCCTTTTCAAATTTGGATTTCTTTTATTTCTTTTTTTGTTTCTGAAACTTCCAAAACTATGTTGAATAATAATGGTGAGAGTGGGCACCCTGGTCTTGTTATTGATCTTAGAAGTAATGCTTTCAGTTTTTCACCATTGAGAATGATGTTGGCTGTGGTTCAGGTTTTCACCATCGAGAATGATGTTGGCTGTGGGTTTGTCATATGTAACTTTTATTAAGTTGAGGTCACTTTCCTCTATGCCCACTTTCTTGAGAGTTTTTTTAATCATAAATGGGTATTGAATTTTGTCAGAATCTTTTGGTGCATCTATTGATATTATGGTATGGTTTTTATTTTTCAATTTGTCATTATAGTGTATCACATTGTTTGATTTGCATAAATTGAAGAATCTTTGCCTTCTTGGGATAAACCCCACTTGATCATGGCATATGATCCTTTAAAGTGCTGTTGGATTCTGTTTGCTAGTATTTTGTTGAGGGCTTTTGAATCTATGTTCATAAATGATATTGACCTTTAATTTTCTTTTTTTGTGACATTTTGCTTGCTTTGGCTATCAGGGTGATGGTGGCCTTGTAGAATGCATTTAGGAGTGTTTCTCCCTCTGCTATATTTTGGAAGAGTTTTAGAAGGACAGGTGTTATCTCTTCACTAAATGTTTGATAGAATTCTCCTGTGAAGCCATCTGGCCTTGGGCTTTTGTTTGTTGGAAGATTTTTAAACACAGTTTCAATTTCAGTGCTTGTGATTGGTCTCTTTGTAATTTCTGTTTCTTCCTAGTTCTGTGTGGGATGGCTCTACTTTTCTAATAATTTGTCCATTTCTTCCAGGCTGTCCATTTTATTGGCATATAGTTGCTTGTTGTAGTCTCTCAAGATCCTTTGTATTTCTGTGATGTCAGTTGTTACTTTTCCTTTTTCATTACTAATTCTGTTGATTTGCATCTTCTTCTTTTTTTTTCCTGATGAGTCTGGCTAATAGTTTATCAATTTTGTTTATCTTCTCAAAGAACCAGCTTTTAGTTTTATTGATCTGTACTTTTGTTTCTTTCATTTCTTTTTTCATTCATTTCTGATCTAATCTTTATGATTTCTTCCTTGTGCTAACTCTGTTTTTTGTTGTTGATGTTGCTGTTGTTCTTCTTTCTCTAATTGCTTTAGGTGTAAAATTAGGTAGTTTATTTGAGAATTTTCTTGTTTCTTGAGGTAGAATTGTACTGCTATATATACGTCCCCCTTAGAACTGTTTTTGCTGCATCCCATAGGTTTTGCATCAGCTTGTTGTCATTGTCATTTTTATAGGTATTTTTTGATTTCATCTTTGATTTTTTCAGTGATCTCTTGATTGTTTAGTAGCATAGTATTTAGCCTCCATGTGTTTGTATTTTTTACGTTTTTTTTTTTTTCTTTCTTTCTTCCCTGTAGTTGATATCTAGTCTCATAGCATTGTGGTTGGAAAAGATCTTGGTATGATTTCAAATTTCTTAAATTTACCAAGGCTTGATATGTGACCCAAGATGTGACCTATCCTGGAGAATGTTCCATGTGTACTTGACAAGAAAGTGTATTCTGTTGTTTTTGGATGGAATGCTCTATAAATAGTGATTAAGTCCATCTGATCTAATGTATCATTTATTTATTTTTTTCCACTGATTTTTTTATTTTTATTTTTTTATTATTTTTTGGGGGTACACCAAGTTCAATCATCTGTTTTTATACACATATCCCCGTATTCCCTCCCTTCCTTGACTCCCCCCCCTCGAGTCCCCCCACCCTCCCCACCCCAGTCCTCTAAGGCATCTTCCATCCTCAGGTTGGACTCCCTTTGTTATACAACAACTTCCCACTGGCTAGCTATTTTACAGTTGGTAGTATATATATGTCTGTGCTACTCTCTCGCTTCATCTCAGTTTCCCCTTCACCCCCCGCCCCCTCCCATACCTTGAGTTCTTCAGTCCATTCTCTGTATCTGTGTCCTTGTTCTTGTCACTGAGTTCATCAGTACCATTTTTAGATTCTGTATATGTGAGTTAGCATACAATATTTGCCCTTCTCTTTCTGACTTACTTCACTCTGTATGACAGATTGTAGTTCTATCCACCTCATTACATATAGCTCCATCTCATCCCTTTTTATAGCTGAGTAATATTCCATTGTGTATATATGCCACATCTTCTTTATCCATTCATTTGTTGATGGGCATTTAGGTTGCTTCCATGTCCTGGCTATTATAAATAGTGCTGCAATAAACATTATGGTACAAGTTTCTTTTGGGATTATGGTTTTCTTTGGGTATATGCCCAGGAGTGGGATGACTGGATCATATGGAAGTTCTATTTGTAGTTTTTTAAGGAACCTCCAAATTGTTTTCCATAGTGGTTGTACCAACTTACATTCCCACCAACAGTGCAGGAGAGTTCCCTTTTCTCCACACCCTCTCCAACATTTGTTGTTTCCAGATTTTGTGATGATGGCCATTCTGATCGGTGTGAGGTGATACCTCATTGTGGCTTTGACTTGCATTTCTCTGATGATGAGTGATGTTGAGCATCTTTTCATGTGTGTGTTGGCCATCTATATGTCTTCTTTGGAGAAATGTCTATTTAGGTCTTCTGCCTATTTGTGGATTGGGTTATTTGCTTTTTTGGTATTAAGCTTCATGAGCTGCTTGTATATTTTGGAGGTTAATCCTTTGTCTGTTGTTTCATAGTACTAATGTATCATTTAAAGCTTCTGTTTCCTTATTTATTTTCTGTTTGGATGATCTGTCCATTGTTGTAATGGAGTGTTAAAGTCCCCTACTATTATTAATTACTGTTGATTTCCCCTTTTATGGCTGTTAACATTTGTCTTATGTATAGAGGTGCTCTTATGTTGGGTGCATAGATATTTATGATTGTTATATCTTTTTAGATTCATCCCTTGATCATTATATAGTGTCATTCCTTGTTTCTTGTAATAGTCTTTGCTTTAAAACATATTTTTTCTGACATGAGTATTGCTACTCCAACTGTTTTGAGTGGAATATCTTTTTCCAATCCCACACTTCCACTCTGTAAGCATCCCTAGGTCTGAAGTGGGTCTCTTGTAGACAGCATATATATGGGTCTTACTTTTGTATCCATTCAGACAATCTGTGTCTTTTGGTTGGAGCATTTAATCTATTTACATTTAAGGTAATTATTGATATGTATGTTCCTATTACCATTTTCTTAATTGTTTGGGGTTTGCTTTTTTAGCTCTTTTCTTTCTCTTGTGTTTCCTGTCTAGAGAAGTTCCTTTGGCATTTGTCATAAAGTTAATTGCGTGGCACTGAATTCTCTTAAATTTTGCTTGTCAGTAAAGCTTTTGATTTCTCTGTTGAAACTGAATGAGATCCTTGCTGGGTAGAGTAATGTAGGTTGTAGCTTTTTCCCGTTCATCACTGTAAAAATATCTGGCCACTCCCTTCTGGCCTGCCTAATTTCTGCTGAGAGATCAGTTGTTAACCTTATGGGAATTCCCTTGTATGTTATTTGTTGCTTTTCCTTTGCTGTTTTTACTGTTTTTTCTTTGTATTTAATTTTTGTTAGTTTGATTAATATGCCTCTTAGCATGTTTCTCCTTGAGTTTATCCTGTATGGGACTCTCTGCCCTTCCTGGATTTGATTGACTATTTCCTTTACCACATTGGGGAAGTTTTCAACTCTAATCTCTTCAAATATTTCTCAGACCCTTTCTTTTTTTCTTCTTCTTCTGGGATGCCTATAATTCAAATATTGGTGCCCTTCATGTTGTCCCAGAGGTCTCTGAGACTGTCCTCCATTCTTTTCTTTCTTTCCTTTTTTTTTTTTATTCTGCTCTGTGGCAGTTATTTCCACCATTCAGTCTTTCAAACCACTTATCAGTTCTTCTGCCTAAGTTATTCTGCTATTGATTCCTTCTACAGTATTCTTAATTTCACTTAATGTGTTGTTCATTACTGTTTGCTATTTAAGTTCCTCTTGGTCCTTGTGAAATGTTTCTTGTATTTTTCTCAATTCTATTTCTGAGATTTTGAAACATTTTTACTGTCATTACTCTGAATTCTTTTTCAGGTAATTTGCTTATTTCCTCTTCATTTATTTGGTCTTGTGGGGTTTTCTCTTGCTCCTTTGTGTGCAAGATATTTCTCTGTCTTCTCACTTTGTCTAATTTACAGTATTTGAGGTCTCGTTTCCCTAGGCTGCAGGGTTGTAGTCCCTCTTGCTGCTGTTGTCTGCCCCTGGTGGTGGGGTTGGTCCAGTGTGTTGAGTAGGCTTCCTGATAGGAGGGACTGGTAGCTGTAATCTGGTGTATAGAGCTGAGTCTTTTCCCTCTGATGAGCAGGTCCATGTCAGGTTGTGTTTTTCAGTGTCTGTGAGCTTAGTATGACTTTGGGTAGCCTGTGTGCTGATGGGTAGGTTTGTGTTCCTTTCTTGTTTGTTCTTTGGTGTGAGGCATCCAGAGCTGGGAGCTGCAAGTACTTGGGTGGAGCCAGGTCTTGGATTCAGGTGGAGGCCTCTGTGAGAGCTCTCAGTAGTTAATCTTTTCTGGGGCCAGGAATTTTCTAGTGTTCCAGTGCCCTGGATTCATGCTCCCACTCCAGAGCCTCAGGCCTGACTTCTGGTTGAGGAACCAAGACCCCTCAAGTTACCCCAAACAAATGGCAAAAAGTAAAAAGTAAAATTAAACCAACAAAAAACAGAAACTAGGAAACAGGCACACAAAAGATACAAAAACAGAACCAAATAAAACAAAAAGCAAGAGATCAACCAGACAAGCAAAACAACCCAAGAACAAAATCAAACAGTTTAAAAGTAACAAAAACACAAATGTAAAAAAGAAAACCAGAGCAGAGTGTCAATTGAAGAATGAAGCAAAGTAATGAAACAGACAAAAATGATTAAGAAAAAAAAGAAAGGATAAAGAAGACAGAACATCAAAAAAGCAATGTAGAAATAGAAATATAAAAAAAAATAAAATAAAAAATAATTTCAGTTTAGGAAGATGAAAGAGTTTTGGAGATGGATGGTGGTGATGGTTACACAACAATATGAATGTACTTAATGACACTGAACTATACACTTGTAAGTGGTTAAAAATGTAAATTTGTCCAACTCGAGGATGGAAGATGCCTTTGAGGACTGGGGCGGGGAGGGTGGGGGGGGCTTGGGGGGGGCGTCAAGGAAGGGAGGGAAGATGGGGATATGTGTATAAAAACGGATGATTGAACCTGGTGTACCCCCCAAAAAAAACAAATAAATAAATAAAATTAAAAAAAAAATGTAAATTTAATGCTGCATGAATTTTACCACAAATAAAAATAATTAAAATAAAAAAAATACATTAAAGAAGGAAAAGAAACTAAAAGGACAAACAAAACCCCAGAGAAATTGTAAAAACAAAATCAAGCAAAAAAAAAAAAAAAAGAAACAAGGAAATACACACACACACAAAAGAAACAAAAACAGAACCAAATAAACAAAAAGCAAGAGAACAAACAGACAAACAGAAGAACCCCAAAACAAAAAGAAACGATTAGAATGAGAACTAAGAAAAACACAAAACCTGAAAACAAAACTAAAGCAGTGTACCAACTGAAGAATAAAGCAAGGAAACAGAGGAAACTGATAAAAATGATTTAAAAAAATTAAATAAAATAAAAAGGGTTGAAACACAGAACATAAAGGCAAGTAGAAATGGAAATATAAAAAATGTCTTAAAGAAAAGAAAGAAGAAAAAAAGGGGAAAAAACCAACAGTAAAGTAAAGTAAAAGTAGAAATATATAAAAAAACAAAAATAAAAATTACTTTATAAATCACAAAGATCCCAAAAGATTAAATTTTTTAAAAATACTAAAATAACAGCAAAAAAAGCTGTAACCAACAGCAGGATGAATCAAAACATAATAAAATTGATAGTAATAATTATTTTTCCCTGGGGTCTCAGCTGTAAGTGTCCTTGCACACATGAGCAATAGCCCACCTCTGCCTCCCCAAGAGGCCCTCCTCTGTCTCTGGGCCTGTCTCTAGACCTACTGTGGGCCCTGTCAAGACCACTCAGATTCTGATCTGGCCTAATTCCTGCATGTGCTTGCCCCCAAAGTCCACAGCTGCCAGAGCTAGACTGTTTTCATTTGTGGAAAGTCATTGTCTACATAGATATCCCTTAGATGCAGGGTATACTTAGCTGGTCATGGAGATTTAATCTGTAGCTTGTACAGCTGATGGAAAGATTTTCAATAGTCTTCCTTAGTCACTCTGTCCCTTGGGTTTAACTTTAGTTTTATCCCCACCTCTGTGTGTGGTCCACCCACACAGTCTGGTCCTGAGGCTGCCTTGGAGCTCTTGGGTCTGCCTCAGTGAGGACAGGGTACAGAGGTGGTGTGACTGCTTGGATCAAGGGATCCCCAGCAGCACCAAATGCACAGGGAAGGCAGCGGCCATGGGCGCAAGAGATAATGGCCCTAGTGAGGGCCTTTTCTGGTGCCCAGAGTAAGGCAAGAGAGAGCCAGACCTGACCAGGCTTTTTCTGGTGCCCAGCAGCAGGTGCATGAGGGCCAGCCCTGAGAGGGTTTCTTTTAATGTTCTTTAGCAGGCATCGGCATGTGGGAGAGAGTTTGGCTACAATAGTGGTTCCTCCCCTTGTGTGTGATTCTGCAGTAGCACCCTGCTTCCATGGCAGCCCAGTCTTCCTCTGTAGTCATTCCCTGCTGCAGATTTCCTCCCCCCCCCATCCTCGCAGTCCATCTTCCCACAGTCAGTAGCAGTTCTCACTCTGGGCTTGTTCTCTAATCCCCATGATCCAGCTCCCAGCCCCCTTGCACACCTGTGAACACACATCCCATTACAATACATGTAGGGCCATGGTACAGACCGTCTGTGTATTTCTCACTCTGGCCCATCTGCCACAGATTGGCCACCTCACCCTCTTCCAACAGGCTCAAATGCTTCCCTTCTGTCCCAATTGATTTCTGCATGGGAGAGAGGGTTTCTCATCAGATCAGGGGTTTCCCCAAATTCAGGAGCCGCTCCTCTGCTTCAGCTCCCTTGCCCCAGGGTGCAGGTTCCATCCAGCTTCCTCTCCTCCTCATTCTCCCTTCTTTGTATTGTACTACCCAGTTATGCAGGGATATTTATGTCCTTTCTGGTGTCCAAGGTCTTCTGCTAGTGTTCAGCTGATTTCTGTGAGAATTACTACATCTTCAGATGTATTCCTGATGCATCTGTGGAGAAAGATGAACTCCACATCCTCTTACTCCTTCGCCATCTTAACTCTATTTTTAGTCTTCAACTTCTGGTCTGGAATGAATAGAACAATGCATATTTGTAAAGTTCTGTTGAAAATATGGTGTAGATACATTTTTACTTATAACTGGTAATATATAAGTGATTTTTTAAATTTGCAAGTAATTGACCATTTTTGCTAATGAGTTTGAACGCCAGAGAATAGGTGAGTTAAACAATATGTCACCAACTTGCTTTATGCATAAGATAGCTCACTAACTCAGTTTTCCTTTTAGAAAATAATGGTCTAAATGTAGCCTGATTCAAACAAATTTGAGCCAGAAATACCTAATAGTAAGAAACATTGTATCAACACAAAATGATTTTTATATTGTTTTTATTTAATCTTGAATAGAAAGAGTACTTATAAAATTAAGTAAAGTGATTTTCTTTAACATTATCCCTTTAAATTCATTCATTTGCATTCAATTAAAATAGTATTTGCTTCACACAATAATCAATAACCAACTTTTCATGAATGGATGCACAGCATCAAGTGAGATTCATCTATATTTGTAATATCTATTAAATAAATTACAATTGCAAATTCTTTTTTAACCACACAATACAAATCAAAAAATGTTGCACTGAAATCTTTCAAAAAAGATAAATGAGGATTTATTTCTGTCTTCAGAAGGCAGAGAAAAAAATTAAATTGCTCAACTAAATAAACTGGTCTCCTTTCTTCACTTGCATGTGAATTTGAATCCTAATGAAGAAATGCAGGCAGAATAACATAGTCTCAATTATACTCAAACTTTCAGTTATATCCCCTAGCATATAAGTTGTTATAGCATAAATGAGCATTTGAAATACATGTGATTGAGCAAGGAGGAATATTCCCTCTTTTTAAATGCTTTTCCTAAACTCACCTTTTCTTTTTTAACACTTGGAGACTAATTTCAGTTACTCTTTGTTATCTGCAATATTCTTTTATTCACTTGGCATCCTCACTCTGAGATGTGTATGTTTCATTATTTAGCATTTACTATTGCTTTTACCTAAAACAAATGCCTTCTTCTTTCAAGTCATTGCAGTAATGTGCTTGCCTCCTAAAATTCCCAGTGCTTTCTTTTCTATACCCAAGTGAGCATCTGCCCCATAGCCAGAGTGCAATGCTGCACAGCTTATGTCAGACCCTTCTAATTCTACATTTATTTTTATTTATTTCTTCCTCATTTTAGTCCTTCATCTCTATACCTGTTTTCTTATATACTCTATTCTATTGATCTGGCATTGGCTATCTCATCAAGATACTGTTTTCATTCCATATAGCATTTGTGTATAGCAGTTGCTTCTAGAATTGTCACTTTCCTCTTATGACCACTCCACCCTTCCAAGAGACCATCCCCACTAGGAACTACTTAAAGCTCTGGTCTTCAAATCTCATTTTTCCTTCTCTGAAAAAGATGTCTTCTCTTGCCCACCATTATCCTCAGCCTGGTGGAGCATAGATTATTTTGTACTTTCCTTTGATATGATGTATGTTAACTTCCTTTTCTATAGTACCCCTATGAAAGGACCCATGAAAGTCTAGTCAACATCATCTTTCCTCACCTTCAAAGGCTTCTGAAATTCCTCTTAATTCATGAATCTTCCAGCCAAGTGAAAGAGACATACCAGTTCTTTCATGCAAAACTATTACCATCTTAAGCTTCTATGATTTCACAAACCATCAAATCTTAACAATTTTATTTAATCTTCTGTCATTAGATTCCTTCTTGCTTAGAATAATTTTCAAAAATTATTCAATCACATCGATAGTTTTCCAAGGATCCATTATTTAGCTGAAAGATTAGGAAACTTATTAACATATTTATTTTGGAGAAGTTTCTCCATTTTTATTTTTTCTTCAAAAGTAAGCAAATATTGCTTACTTATATTAGTTTCACTCCATAGATTGTGAACCAAGGGCACAAGTGCTTTCCATTTGCTAATGATTGTGATAATCTGACTTCCCTCAGGACCAATTTAGAACTTCATCACTATTTTATTGCAAATAAAGTTGTTTGTTGAGGACTTTCTTTGAGTTTAAAGAAGGGCAGTTACCTTTTGAACTCCCTATTTGAGTAAATACACCACAGCAAAACAGTAGCAACAGAAGGAATGTTTTCAAGAGTATATTAGCATAAAGCAATTAGGCAATGGTAATGAGGGTTAGTCTCTCCTGTTATGGCAACAATTGTTCCTGAACTCTGAAACAAAGTCCCTTAGGAATCTTTCAGGGATTTTTGCTTTGTAATTTCTAGGGAATTCTCCACTCAGTCTACCTTTATCTCTTAGGAGCAAACCTTTAATTCAACATAGACCTTTAACACCTAATCTGTTGACAAGTAACTTTGTATCCCTTTGAAAGAAAAAAAAAAAAGTTGCCTTCTAGCACATTCCCTCCCGAGCATCTAGCCTGCTTGCCCCCTCCTTCCTTTGGTTTCTGCACTTGCTCAGAGCTTTTGCATAGAGTCCATTGATGCCTCTTTATTTCTGTCCAGTGTATATTTCTTATCATATTGTCTGCTCTACTTTCCACACTCTTTCAGCTCAATGAGTTTCCTCCATTTAGTGTGGTTAGGACTGAGGGGAAAGAATATGACTGGTTAAAGAGAAAGCCATAAAAATAATACTCCATGGCTCTAGCTCAACCCTTGATTCTTCTTATGTCATGTCATGAAACATCTCTTTCTCATGAAATATCTCTCTTTCCCACTCTCTGCATCATGACCATGTCATGGCACATTGGCCAATAATATACTACAGGATGCAATGGGAAAAACAGAAGGGTCAGGAAGAGCACTTGGGGAATAGAGACATAGTTTTAAGTGAATGTCCCTAGAGGTGGTGAAGTCTGAACTGAGTCATAAAAAATAGGAAGGAAGGAAGGAAGGAAAGAAGGGAGGGAGGGAGGAAGGGAGGGAAGGAAGGAAGGAAGGAAGGAAGGAAGGAAAGAAAGGAAGGGAGGAAAGGAGGGAGGGAGTAAGGAGGGAGGAAGCAAATGATAATGATGCTCATTTAGAACATGTAGAAATAGGCTGGCAAATGGATAATTTCCATATAGTGATCTAAGTACTTTGGTAGATATGGGGTGCTATAAGGGCAGTAAGGGGAGAGTTTCTGTGCAGACATTTAAGTTAAATTGACAAATCAGGCCCCCCACATCCAGGCCAAGGAAAAGATTTGCACATGTGTCTCTCTTTCACTGTCTTTCTCTGTCTTTGAACACTTATTTAACACACAGTGCTGGGCATTGTTCCAGAACTGAGAATTGCAGTATTTGAATAAGATAGATGAAGTGCATGCTCTGATGAGAAACAGGTGAGCAAACAAACAAGATAATTTCAGAGAACAATAGATATTATGAAGAGAATAAAACATGAGAAGTTGATAGAAGAAGAATGAGGAGACAAGTTTAGATTGGGTGGTTAAAAAACTAAACTGAATTCACTGCCCCCTCAATTACCTTGAGTAAAAAATAGCCTATACTTTATTCAGCAGGGACATAGTTTTTACTGTAAATGAGACATGTTTCTTCAGGTCAAAAATAAAGGGATGGTAATTGTTGATAGGTGTGCTAATGACACAACTGTTTTCCATCTCATTATATTCACTAAATGGTAGTTCCCATTTTATAGAGGCAGCAATAATAGCATTTCACACAGCCTTTTGAAATTAGTTGTTTGCCTCTGTTCCCCTTGCAAATGAATGTACATTCTTAAAGAGTTCATATTTTTGGAATCTGGAACTGCTAGTTCAGTGGGAGGAGTGAAATCTTTTCTTTTTTTTTGACTCAATTACATGATATGTGAATTGAAATTTAGATAATCCTGCCAATATTCATGACCCTCAAAGGAGGAGGAAAAGCAAAATGTCATAATACTGTGTGGTACAATCATAACTACAGTTTGAGACTCCTTCCCCTAAAAGCAGTGTATGATGAAGCATTTTTAGTAAACTGTTCTTTTCTTCATCATAATCACTGCAAAGTTGTTTCTGAACAAGAGTAGATGCAAAAAGAAAAAGGAAAAAAAAAAGATAGAAGGACCTAAAAAGAAAACAGTGTCAACACCTTCATTTGCTCCTCAGATATTTATATTGTAGGGCTTAACCACACCTGGGATAGTGATACTTCATAACCATTCATTATTTGAATATATAAATAGAATAAAAAAATATTTGTTATTACATTATGCATAGATAATTATTAATTTTCCCTTTGAAAAATTAGTATTCTTTTTGTTAAAATTTAATAAATACTAATTAACAAGTGATCCATATCTGACATATCACTTAACCTTTGTGTCTAGATTTTTCAATATAAGTTAATTAAAAAAAGATTTTTTTTACATTTGGAGACTATAAAAAGTATTACATAAATTTAGCAAAGAGTAAACAAATTGTTCTGAAAATGCCAGCTCTCCTTTCCTTTGAAACAGAAATATACATTGATTTATTAAAATAATTTACATTTGTGAATGCAAATGGTAACTATAATAGATTCTTTCTTGAAAATAAAGATATTAAGGGAGATTCTAGAATTGTGAATTTTGAAATTGAAAGAATCACTTGTTAATGTTCCTTCCTTCCTCCATTATAGTGAGTCTGTGTTTTAAGCATTTTTCGAAAACTGCGGACAATATCCAAAGCTATTTGACCTATTGAGATGTACTGCTGTATCATTTCTCCTGGAATTACTTCTGGCTAATCTTTGATTGATGATCCCTGAAAACCATGCCTGCAAAATCATTGCAGACATTCATGACTGTCTCGGTGAGAAAGGATCTTTTAATGGTTGCTGTGAACAGGTTTTCTCCCAAGGTTTATATACCAAAAGCCAGTTTGTGTCAGCCCTTGTGATAAGATAATGAAAGCTTCCCAGAATGGTATTATCTTTACTAGATACATCTTTTAAGCATCCTTTCATAGTTTCTTTTTTCCAAGTTATAATTTTACTTTTTCTTTTCTAATTTTAAAAATAAATATAGCTAATTGTATGTAAATGGCCTTTCTCTCTTTAAATACCACAGTACCGTTCACAATTCTCTGTACAGACAAGAAATCTGAAAACAATAATGTGAAATCAAATTAATGAATTTATACTTGTATAGTATTATAATATGTGACTTTATATTTCCAATCCACATATGTTACTGTTTACTGAAACATGTATTACGCTTAATTAAATGGCACAGAATATAATTTTGTTCCTTTTTTTAATGCACAAAGATGTTGGCTGCAGCATTATTTATAGTAGCACATTTAAATGGCTAAACTGGAGGTTTAATAATCTTACATCACTAGCCAGAATAGTACTTGGCCATCACAAATATTTATAAAGATAATATAATAATGTTTCATCATAAGGGGATTGCCTATGTATTTTCAAGTTTTTAAAAATAAGTAAGTTTTTAAACTTTTTTTTTAATGTTTATTTATTTATTTGGCCATGCCAGGTCTTAATTGCGGCACACAGGGTCTTCATTGCCATGTGTGGGATCTTCAAAAGAAGAGAAAAGTTGGAAGAATGAGCATGTGCACACCTAATATATAGATTTATCAACTGTTAGTGTTTGCCTATATTTTCTTTACATATGTATATGTGCATGTGCAAAACACATGCCAAGTGTTTAATGAAACATTTGAAAGAAAGTTGTGGATATTATGAAATGCCACTTCCAAATACAGGATCCTGTGACTATCTATACATTGCATTTGGCGGTTATGTCTACTTAGACCTTTAAACTGATTATTCCCTGCAGCTTCCCACCCCCCCTCGCCTTTTTTTTTTTTTTTTTTTTTTTTGCTGAGACTAGGCCAGTTGTCTTATAGACCATCTCACATTCTGAAATGTGTTTGATTGTTTAAGTGTCATTTCACCTATTCTTTTCTTCCTATAAACTGAAAGAAGTTAAGCCTAAAGACTCAATGAAATTCTGCTTCAAACTTGTTTGGCTTCTGCCTGGTTGTACTTCATAGATGATCCTGTGGCCTTCAAATGCCTAGGTGTTCTATGTTGCATCCCATTAGGTGACATATAATATCAAGTCACTATGACTGATGCAAAGCTTGGTCACTTGGTTAAGGTGACAACTGCCATATCTCTGCAGCATAAAGGTGTACTTTCAGTATTAAAATTAGCATAAACACACATATGTACACATAAGTGCATTTAAAATTTTAAGCAGGTCAGTGGAGTGTATCAGTCTTAAGTTTCTAGTCTTGATATTGTACTTTCATTATGTAAGAGGTATCATTGAGGGAAACTTGGGACAGAGTATAAGGAACTTCTCTGAGTTTTTTTCTTAAAATAATAATGTGACTCTATAGTTACTTCAATATAAAAAGATTTTAAAAAAATAGTTGGTAATTTATGTGTTGAATTTAGTAATATATATTACTAAAAATGAATAGATTTAACCAAATAATTGTTATTCATTAATATCAATTGTATTCCAATAGTCTCAGTAATTATGCACATAATTGAGAGATATAGGGTCTAGCACACGGTATTATTAAGCACTGTTTGAACACTAAATTTTATGAGAAATTCTGATCATTTGCTTTTACTTTGTGCATTTGAAGTATGTGTAAGACAATGAGTCAGTCCAAATGGGGAAAGTGTTAGCACCAAAGCATATTTTTTCCTTTTCTTAACTCCAAACATGGCCATCGGCAATCTTGTCCTCAAATTTCCCTTTTATTCCTCTTGAACTTTCAAATAAGCAGCGGTCTGGGACAGGTAAATATTAAGATGTCTCTCTTTGGCTTAGAAGTCCTTGCTGGCTCCACTTTCTGCCCAGATTTACATAGCTACCCATGCACTGCTGGTTCCCTAACTCCAGTCACCTGTGAGACTACTTGATGATTCTGGCTACCAAGGGTGGGCCCGGGGTGGAATTGGGTGTCTCAGAGGCGTCAGTCTGCTTAAGAAGCAGTAGAAGAAAATACAGGCTTACCACAGAGCAGAAGGTCAACATTTCTTCCTCCGCTTTTAAACATTCATTCAGACTGTTTTCCCCCTAATTATGAATATAGCTGCCATGATTTGGGCTTTCTTCCACTCTTATTACATGTCTGATTTTGTTTTCTTAAGAACCAGATTAATTTTGAACACCAGATTCTCCAGACACTCTGCAAGCCACATCTGAAGTCCTTAAAGAAACACATGATTGCTTGTAAATAAATCTACATGATAGTCATACATATTTTTCTATTTTTTTCCATAACTGGTGAGTTGCCTTGATTAGAATCTCATTTTAATAAATAGTTTGATATCCTTATTAAGCAGTTACCTTGATTTAAGCAATCTTGGATATATTTGTTATTCAACCCAATGTAGTTTGATAAAAAAAATAGACATGTCCATTAATGTGTCCAGGGCTCCTGCAATATGCCAGACATAGTACTTAAAGCTGGCAATTCTGTATCCCTGTAAATACGCTGTTCTGGGGCACATAACACAGTGGGAGCAGTGGGACGACTTCAAAAACAATTATATAGTAACTGATTGTGTAAGTGCTATAAAATTATAGACTACTATGAAATAGTATAGTAGAGTCACCTAATTTCAATCAGGGAACAGGTAAAGCCTTTTGGGGAAAGGATATTCTAGCTGAGAATTCACAATTAGTGAAAAGTATGAGGAAGGGAAAGAACATTCAAAGTGCAGCAAACTGCACAGGCGTAGTCTTGAGGAAGAAAAGAGCTTGACTCTATGAAGAAACCAGAAGGAAGCTGATATAACTGAAACACCACGAACACAGAAGAGCCCTATGAGGGGCTGTACCGGGGCTGGGGGCAGGGCTCACTTTGAATTCCGCTTCAGATACAGTAAGAGAAAAACCAGTGGCTTTGAGTTGGCACTGCAGTCATCTCAATGAAATACAATGGCAGCTTGAGTAAGATGCTGACAGTGATGATGATGAGAAACCAAGAGATGTGAGATGCTACTCTAGAAGTGGGGAAGACCAGAGGAAGCCTGACGTGGCACGGCAGGAGGGGCTGTTAGAACAGCGAACCCCTTCTGGTAATGCTCATGTTGAGATGTGAGACATTCATAGATTTACATCAATTTGTTGGTTAAATAAACAAATCTTATATTTTAGAAGTAGGTCAGTTCTACTAATTTTTTTTTATAAAGAGGCCTGAAAACAGCATCCTCTGCTGCAGGTACATCAGTAAAATCATATGCAGACAGCAGAAGGACACTTTTTCTGTATAGTTGTCAGCAAATAACATGCAGATTAGATTATAAACCAGAATTTTAAAGGGAATAAAAGAAAAGCAAACTGAATTTCTCTTGTATGTTACTGCTTTGTGATGTATACCATGGATTTGTTATCTTTGTGAACAAAATGATCTGTTTGGGTCCCATACCACATGGAAAGAAAAATCTGTATGTAAGCTTCAAAGTGTTTGTGTCTGAAGTGAAATACTGATGTTTAAGTAGAAATTCCTATTTGGCAATTTTTAAGTATGATGCTTTTTCATAGGCTGGCTTTGCAAATGTGCTAGCTGTGATTATTTTTAGTGTATCCTATCCCCTCCTACCCTTTTTTTTTATGAGAGCTGTAGCCAAAAAGAGGTCAGAGGCAAGATACAAAAAATTAATTTAGGGCATTGTAGAGGTGATTCTCATTCTTTCCTTTACATCATAGGCCAAAACAAAACATTCCTTGTTCTGAAAGGTGAAAAAAGTTTTTTTCATCTGCCCATAGTTCAAAGTCCTTTATATATCATACCCTGTAGAAAACAAAATGTGTGCTAATCATCTGTCTCCTCATAGCACTTTTGTGTTCTCGTGACTCCCATATAGCTTTTGGCTTCCATAGAAATCACTTACTTTAACTTTTCCCTTTCTTCTGTAACTTTTGTTTTCTTTCAAAAATTATTTACCGAGGTTCTACTATGTGCAAGGCACTTTTCTGGAAATAGGAAGACATAAGAAAACAAAAGACAGACCTGTTTGCCATATTGAGCTTATATTCTAGTGGAGACAGAATGAACAAAAAGTATGTAAAACCTGTATCATGTAAAACAGTGGTAAATGTAATCAATGATGAAAAAGCAGAGGAGAGGGGAGAGTAAAACCAAGTGTGGGTGGGTGGAGTGAGGGGCTTCAATTTTAGATAAGGTGGTCAGAGAAGGTTTCATTTGGAGGGAAAATTTCCACTGAGACCTCAATATCATTTAAAATATCCTCTTTATGCAAATTAGCCACAAGCCCTTTTTTTTGAAATTGCAATATGTGGTGACTGTGGTGTGCATTTACATCCTCTATGAGAGAATACTTGCTAAATTAATTGTACTGTTGAATCCTGCTAAATAGAGAAGTTGTGGATAAATTGAATAGAATGACATCCTGAGCATCTACAGTTTATATGGCTCTCTGCCAAGGCTACTGTCAACGAGAAATAGTCATGAATTCAACTGTGGTTCTGCATTATCTTGAGAAGATTTGCAAATTAACTCTGCTTATCTTGAGGCAGAAATTTCACTTCTTCTTTCATTAGTGCATGTTGGGGTTGTATTCCTACCTTCAGACTGCAGCCTGTTTGTCCCAGAGAGCTATTGGCCCTGTCTCAGTATGTGGGGAGATGCTAGCAGTGTGAAGTGCTTCTCTGAGAAAAATTGGAATATATTTCCAGGCTTTTTCATCCAATTTCTTCCTATTCTTCAGCCTAGGATTTAATTGTTCCATAAATAATCATAGTCAGTTATTTCTTTGTCAGAATCCAGTAGGTTTTCACCATTTTTATTTATTTTAAGATACATATTACAATAATTTAAAATATTTTATGTGGAGATTGGAATGATTTTAACACCCAGTTAAAAACCTCTGTTGCAGCTAGACACAAAATACTGTTTTTGTTTTAAATTATCAGCCTATCATCTGCACATACTATTGACATTAAACCCTGGAACTTAATGCCCATATGTATTTTCTTAGATCAATCTTTTCATAAAATAACTTTGTATTTTAAAATCAGCTTAATGTATCTCCTGCATTTGGATCAGAACATTTATTAATTCAGGCTACCTGGTACTATGGAAATTATCAACATAAGGTTAATAACATAAGGAGATGTGGGAAAGGGATGCATGGCTAGAGCCAAAATATGACTAAAATTTGAAGAAGAAATAAGGAACAAGACAAACTATAAACAGGAAAAAACAGGATAACTAGTTTGAATATAATTTTAACAATAACAACTAACAATTTTAATACTACCATGTGCCAGGCCCTCAGAAAGTCCTTGACATTTATTACAGTAATCATACTATGAGTCAGTTATTCGTAATAACTCAGTGATGAGTACCTCAACCAAGGTGACACAGTTATTAAGGAACAGAGTAAGAATAGAATATGAACTCAGAATCATTAATTAAGCTACTTCCTCCTTTATCTACAAATAGCAAAGTAAGTAGAGAAGACAGCCCATTATAACTAGAGCAAAGTGAAATTATTCAGACTCCTAAGAAAATTTTAATGTTTTGGATTGATTTAGATAGGAAAAAGGCTCCTTTTTATCATATCACCCGAAATCCAAGAGTCCTTAGCACATTGTGTGTGTGTACATGAATGAATATATGGATAACTGACAAACCCTAAGAAATCTAGTCAGGCTAGCTTATTCTTTAGCCAAAAGCTTGGGAAAGCTCTATAATAAATCGCTTACTAACACCTAAGTTCAGGGAAGAGAGAAGAGAAGAATTGAAATGGAAGTATTTTTATGATATGCAGTTATCTAAAGAGTACAAATATGGAACTTCCAAGGGAAACCCTGCTTGTAAATACTGAAATAAAATGAAATAGTAAATTTTAATTTATAGGAAACTAATGTTTTAAATATACCTAATTTTTCTAATATTAAAGCACTTTGGATAATCTCTAAATTATTCCAAATTTTTCAGTAGAGAACAATTTAATGTTATCAGATATACCTTTTGGGGGGAAATTTTTTGCCCCTAGAATTTATAGTGAAAAATCTTGTGTGTAGTCTAATTATTGTCAATAATATTTATAAATACTTGCTATGAAGCAAGCAATATATATTACTCACTAAAGATATGAGTAAACATATTTACTATAAAATGGCCTGCTATGACTGAGTGAAGAACAAGTTATTATGAGAATGAATATGAGAGGCAATTGACCCAGATTGAAATCCACTCTGATCATCTTCCTTTGAGATTACTTTGTTCACTTAAGGTGACAGTATAATTTATCATCCAAACCAGGACACAACTGAAGGTGAAAGAGGATTCTACTTATAATTACATGAGACAGTAGGTGTAACATGGGCATACCAGGAGGTATGGTCTCCCTATTTCATCCCAACACTTCAGGTGGAGATCTTACATATGTCTATATATGCAAAGGTGCATATGTGTTCGTATGCTGCTCTTATATTTTGGAAAGCTCACTTAATCCACAAATCTGGCAGGGACTTGTCTGTGCTACCTCTTTTTCCATCTAGAAAGCCCTGGAGATAATGTAAACTGCTAAGATTAAGTATTTTTTACATCATCTTTTTAACTCCAATGTATGGATTAGACATTGGGTAGTTTACTACAAGAATCTTTGTGATCACTGTGGGCAAAGTAGCTGTTTCTTTGATGTAGCATAGTGATGTTTTGATGTAGCATAGTGATAATGCCAGTAGCTTAGCTGTGAAAGCATTAAGCCATTGCACAGGGAAATTCCTGGAGGCCTCACCTTTGTTGAAAGATGCTTCTGTTTGGTTTGCAGGACCAGTGGTTTTGGCGAGTGAGAAACAACAGAGTGATGGATGGATACCCCATGCAAATTACTTACTTCTGGAGGGGCTTGCCTCCTAGTATAGATGCAGTTTATGAAAACAGTGATGGGAATTTTGTCTTCTTTAAAGGTAAGGAATGTTTCCCATGTCTTGCTCTGTTGTCTTGATCATTTTGTCCAGGGCCTTGTTGCACACATAGAGATGAATAAGTAAAACCTGTTGAGTGAAGTTATGTAGGTAATTCATTTTATAAAATGAACCACATATGTTGGATACAAATATAAATGAAGTAAAATCAAAGATAATATTTAATTCTCTAATTTATATCTTCTCATATGTTATCCTCATTTGTAAGTCAAATTTAGGAGGCATTGTGATTGTTTAGAATTTTTAGATTTGGCATAAAAGCACCAGAAAAATAAACACACAAATAAATGAATGAATTAAAAGTATTTTTTCTATTAACTAAGGGATTTGGGTTTTTTTAAAAGAGTGTTTGGAGTTGTTTGCTGTTTTTATGCAATGAAATCCACTTCACTTCTTATTTACATATATTATCCCTTAAACTTTACTTGATTTAGTCAATTTGTGTTAGTTTTCAATAAACTGAGAAATTTCTCCTAAAGGTAAGGAAAATTTGTGAGTAGAAAAAATTAATCTAATCATTTTACCCAATAAAACTTATTGTTTGTTATTTATCTGAGTGACAAAATTCAATTGCACTAATACTAATATCTAGCATGCAAAAGTGAGATTATCTGGTAAAGTAAGCTTAAGTCAAGTGACTGATACTCCATCTTCTAAACTTGCTAATATTCAAAACAATAAATCTTAAATCTGTTGAGGGGGCAGGGTGGGGAACACAGGGAAAAGAGACTGAGTTGTAGGATTGAGAGAATTGTGAAGAGAACATGTTTGGGCTGATCTGAGGAAAACTAGAGTGCAGAATGAATATGAATGAACAGATAAGCCTAGAGCCTAAGGACTGAGCATAAGCTTAAATAAGGACTGAGACTGAAAGAAAAGAAAATGGATCTTCACCAAAAAAGAAAAAAAAAAACAATTATTCTCAGAATCAAACTAGAAGAATTCATAACAGTGATGAGAGTAATGTAAACACAGTGGTTGAGAGACACATGATATTTTAAGTGAAGTGCAAACCACACATGTAAAATGAAAGTGTATACTCAGAATTTATCTTTACAAATTGTAACTTGAGAAGGTGGTGGTATAGTACATTAATTATAAGAACATGATGGTCCTGCAATCATTGTGCCAATTTTGAGCACTTGCTAGCTGTATGAACTGGACAGCTACTCGATTCCCTTTGCCTCAGTTTCTCCACCGAGAAGATGAGGTTAGTAGTGTTCCCCATCTCATTATTAGTTTAAAGACTAAATTAATGACTACATGTGAAGTGCTTGGTACATGTAAGCCCTCAATAAATGCCAACTATTGCTGCTGCTGGTATAATTACTATTAATATTATTGCCCTCCTGCTATCTATAATAAGTGTATAAACAACAAGAAAAACCATATTTTCAGGATCAAACTAGAAGGATTCATAGTAGTGATGAGAGGAATGAAAACACAGGGTTTGAGACACTTGTGATATTTTAACTGAAGTCCAAACCACTCATGTGAAATAATACATGTAGTGTACCATTGTGGACAAAGAAAGGATGCATGCCTCTGAATCTTAGAGGCATGATATTTGGAGAGAAATTATTCTCCTCTACACTCTTCTTTGGTCCTGTGCCCAGTAGCAGCAGAAAAAAAAGGAAGAATAAGCCCTAGGTAGCCTATGGCTTGAAGGCTGTCCCAGAGGGCCCTGTCTCATCACAGGATCAATAGTGCTCTCTGAAAAAACTGCCTGAGGAGAAACTCCAGTTATAAATGAGTGTTCCTACAGTTCTTTATTGCCTCAGGCCCTTCTCACTTTTATTCATGTTGCCTCTCCTCACTCACTCACTCTGGAATGGCTAGCTCCTTTTCATCTTTCAACAGCTGGCATAAAAGGGACCTCGGCAGAGTGCCCTCCTGTCCACTCCATTTAAAGCAATATCTTCCAGTTTGCACACAGCTCTTGTAAAAATTTGAAATTACCTAAAGCATTCAAATACAAATTTCATGAGTGATGGAGCTTGTTTATATTTTGTTGCACACCACAGTATTTGTAGTTCCCAGAACAGTGTTGGGTGCATGGCAGGTGCTCAACAAACATTTTAATAAAAGCAATATGGTTAAATATTGATTTGACTCAGTATGGTATTTCTTATGTCGTGATGCTAACAGCTTAAACAACTCTGTCTCTTGTCACATATATATTAACTTTTAGAATGTTTAGCTTGTCAGTAGTGTCTTCTTGGTATATTGTCAGTATCAGGAAATGTCTAATCTTAGAACTTTGTCACTCCAAGGGCCCTGCTATGATGCTTCCTTCCTCCAGTTTCCTCTCCACATTACCTTCAAATAAACCTTCTCCAAACCCAGCTATGAACATCAGCTAGCTCCGTTATCCCAAATGGCATTGCTTATCCAGAGGGAGGCAGAAGCTCTGGTTGTTTCAATAAGAACACTCCCTTCCCTGTTATCTATCTCATTATTGGCAGGAGAGTTAAGAGTCCTAGAACCCTGGGTTTTGAGTTACACACCACCCTCTTTCCTACCCTTCTCACAACAATCACAGTCAAAATTACTGTCTCAGCTTGCCACCATCTCTTTATGGCCTTTACCACCTCAAAGTCTAGATAATCAGATCAACTCTCATCCCAAGACCATCATCCCCATATCATTCTATGGACCTTGAGACCACCTCATCTCTAGCAGTCCAGTTTCCCTCCCTGTTTAATTTTCTACATATCATTCAGCAAATTATATGTTTCACTTATTTATTGCTCATCTGTATCCTTCTCACTAGAATATTAGCTCATAAAGTCAAGATCTTCTCTAGTTATTTTTTTTTAAATACTGTTGTATCCCCAATATCTTAAACTGGGAGTTGACACACTTTTTCTATAATGACCAAATAGCAAATATTTTAGCCGTTGAAGCCTGTACCATCTCTATTACATACCCTTTTATTTTCTTCAACCTTTGAAAATGTAAAAACTCTTCTTGGACTGTACAAAAACAGCCCATTTGTCCTAGTTTGCTGAACTCTGTTTTAAACAATGACTGGACTGTAGTAAACAATAAGAAAATAATTATTGAATGAATGAAGAATAAAATCCAAATCCTAATCGGTGTTTGTATTCACAGCTCTATACAAGTTGGTCTCAGACTATACCAGCCATCCTGGGTAACTGTTATTAATGTATTTAAGTGTTATTTTTCTCCAAGTTGTTCTTTTCTTTGTCCCTCTTTCCCTTTATTTTCTTTCTCCTTGTTTTTCCTTTATGTTTTTCTCTTCTAATCTATACTATACAATAGTACTTATACTTAACTAGCTTTGTCTTATATTCTTTCTGCTTAACTAAAGCCCATGTTGTTATACAAATTATTTAATCATCTATTTCTTAAATGTACTTAGAGTTAGCCTTGCTTTCATCTTGCATAAGAATTTGAAGGTGTGTATTTAAACATAACTAGAAGTGAATGTTATAATTTTAGGTATAAAATATAAATACTGTCTTAGTAATATAAGAAAGCATATGTTATATATTCAAATGAACTTTAAATAGCTTAAAAATAGGAAGCTGCTAGATACAATTAAAACTTCATATTTTGGTATGATTTGTATAATTTTTGAACTTTGGGCAAAATTATATGTGTTTGTATGTAATGCAGTGGGAGTTGTCAGTATGCAATTAAAAAACTATATAGCTTGCCCTCTATAGATGTGATCAGTTTTATATCTTAATAGAATTTTATTGCTTTTTGATATGTAAAAGTGTAGTATAAGGGTATTCTCTGCTTCCAGCTAAGATGTAATAATAAGGATCAGATTTATCTTTCCACCTAAAACCACCAAAAATTGGACAAAGTATATAAAACAATGATTTTCATGACTTTGGACATCAAGAAATAAAGGCAGTGAATCTTGAGAGTTAAAAAGAAGTAAGCCCAGAAATTGCCCCAGTTTCCTCTCTTGAAATAATTTCCAGGCTGTGACCCAACATGCAGGAATCCAGGTAGAGCTCAGAAGATTCTCTCAGTTGAGGAGACAGAGCTGAGAGTCAAGGGAGCACAGGTGGCTACAGTTCACAAGACAAAATAACGCAGAGGAAAGAGCTGCACAGAGTGAAGATTCAGAGATTATCAAAGGAAATTCTTAAGGAATGGGATAGAGAATTGGTCAACATATGTGTGTAAGGATGTGACTGAAGTCTGGAGAAAGAATCATGCAATCGATATAAAAGAAACAATGCCTGACATATAGGGCTAACAGTGCTTGTTCCCACCAGTTACGGGTTGTCTGTGGGCACTAGATAGAGTAGTAAGAAGAGTCTTGCCTCCGTAGTGAATAGTAATTACCCTAGAAGAAGCACTGTTTCAGTCCTACCTAACATATCTTAAAACACCTGAAGTAATCAAATTGTTTCTATGTACAGTCCAAGAGCAAAGCTCAAGCATAATTATAGAGATATAAAAATATTCACCCAACCAGGCAAAATTCACAGTGTCTGAATTTTCCATAAGATCAGGAACAAGACAAGGGTGTCCACACTTATCAATTCTATTCAACATTTTACTGGAGGTTTTATCTAGTGTAATAAACATAAAGTAAAATTATCAATATGTTCACAGACAGCATGCTTATCTATCTAGAAAATTGGATACCATCAACCAATTATCTATAATTGATTAGTGACTTTAGCAAGATTTCAAAATATAAGACCATCATACAAAAATTAACTGCATTTCTATATGTTTTCAAGGCTGTGAAGGCTCTATGACTTTACTCTATTTGTAAGCTAACAAGTTAGCCTGACACATTTTCATGAATGTTGGCAGAAAACATGAGATTCCTGACTCAGAGACGAGAGACTCAAAAGCAGTAGCCATTTGTATGAGCTCCAGTTCTCAAAGAGTGAGATGAACTGGGCTTATTCGTGGGAGAGGGGAACCACAAGCTTAGAGAACCTAAGTCTTTTATAATAAGCAGTAAGCTGCTTAACTTTTCCCCAGAAGGAGACATTTTATTTAATTTTTTTTGAAAAGTAAACAAATCCTCTCTTTACTGTGGAAAGAGACTCCTTCTCTATAACCCAAGATTGTTGACATACAGACATCTTTGGAAATAAAGTCCAAAAGAAAGGCATTATCTGTTTCTCTGCTCATGAGAAATACTGAAAAGCAAGTGACCTATGGAGAATTGTCTCCCATCACGTACTAGAAAAGAATAATCAATGAATGAAATTTAAAAAAGTTACAATGGCATCAAAAATATTAAATATTTAGGGGTAAATAAAAATAAAATGTGTATGACCTATACACTGAAAATTACAAAACATTGCTAAATGAAAGTAAAGAAGACAAATGGACAAATATGCCTTATTCATGGGTCTGAGAACTTGATATTATTACAAATGTCAATTTGTGCCAAATTTATCTGTAGATTCAGTACAATCACAATCAAAATCTCTGCAGACTTTTTTGTAGTAACTGTTGAGCTGATTCTAAAATTCATGTGCAAATTCAGAAGACCTAATATGGACAAAACTTGTTTGAAAACAGTACTTGATTTCAAGTTTTTGTTTTTGTTTGTTTTTTGGCCTTGCCACATGGCTTTCTGGATCTTGTTCCCCCACCAGGGATCAAACCCAGGCCCCTGTAGTGAAAGTTGGGAATCCTAACCACTGGACTGCCAAGGAATTCCCTCAAGTCTTATTTTAAAGCTACATTAATCAAGACAGTGTGTCATTGGTGTAAAGACAGAAAAAATAGATCAGTGAAACAGGATAGAGAATCCAGAAATAGACTAAAAACATATATGAACAAGTAATTTCTGACAATAGTACAAAGGAAATTTAGAGGAGAAAAGATAATTTTTCAACAAATGGTGCTGAAAACATGGGTTCATTGAAAAAATATAACTCTAATTCACAACTTGTACCATATATAAAAATGAATTCTAAGTGATCCAAACCTAAATGTAAGACATATAACTATAAAACAACTAGAAAAAAAAATAGGATAAAAATATATGTGACTATGACTTGAGCAAAAATTTCTTATATTTGATGTCAAAATCACAATTCATTAAGAAAATGGTAAATTGGGCAACATCAAAATTTTAAGAATTTACTCTTCAAGGACACTAAGAGAATAGAAAGACATGCCATCAACTAAGAGACAATATTTGCAAGCCACATATATGATGAAGGATTTGTATCCAGAATATGTAAAGAACTCTCAAAACTCATTAAAAAAAAAAAAGCAACTCAAAAATAAGCAAAGAGTTTGAACAGAAACTTCAAGAAGGATGACATATGGATGCCATGTAAGCACAAGAAAAGATGCTAAGCAATATTAGTCATTAGGGAAATGTAAGTTAAAACCATTGTGAGATGCTAATGGCTAAATTTAAAAGGACTAACCATGCCAAACTAACCATGCCAAGTTGACAATTCCTTTAAAAGTTAAACATACAGACACTATTGTACTGAGACATTTTCCCAAGACAAAACATTTGTGCAAAGACATCTATGCAGATATTCAAAGCAGACCTATTTGTGATAAACAAAAACTGAAAACTATTCATGTATCCTCAATAGGTGAATGGATAAACAAACTACGGAATATCCATATAATGTAATACTACTCGGCAATAAAAAAAGGATGAACTACTGATTCATACTGTAAATGAATGAAGCTCAAATAACTACGCTGAGTTTAAAAATTCAGACAAAAAGAAGTGCTTGCTGTACTGTTACATTAGTATAAGATTCTAGAAAGTGCAAACTAATGTACAGTGACAGGACGTACCTCAGTGGTTGCCTGGGAACAAGTGAGATAGATTGGGCAGGATAGAATACAGAGGGGCATGAGAACACTTTTCGGAATGATGGACATGTTCATTGATTATATAGATCCATTGGATATGCTGACAGATATATACATATGTTGAAACTTAAATTATATATTTTAAATGTGTACTGTTTATTGCTTTTCATATCAGTTTTTGTTGGAGTAGTTTATTTCATAAATTTAAATACATTAGTAACCATGCGTAGTAAAATTTTATTCCTTCATTGCTCCACAGCAGATTAGTTATGAGCATCAAAGTTAATACTGTTCTAGTTCAGTCACTTAAGTCCAGTGATAATCAAGAAGAGTGTCCCCGTAGAGCAGAGAGGGGACAACCTGTCTCTTCTTGGCTAAAGTTCTCGTGCTATTGAGAACAGTAACATGAGAAATTAACTAAATATTGATTTAGACAATCTATTTATTGCATACCTCATATTTAAAATGTATAATCTCAGTTTAATATAGAAGTTACAATTTACAGTGATTATATTTTCAAATAAGTGTTTATATTGGAAATGACTATGTAAAATATTTTGATGCCCACATTTTGAGTAATTCCATATTTGTTATTTTATATACTTATATATGCTCTATTTTTTGCTCTCTAATTTCCTTAGTCTTATCTTTGTTTATTTTCTATTTATATTTTACCATTTTATCACATTTTTGAGTAATGAAGCAAAGTATAAGTAAGTGAACAAATATCTCAAGGAATTTTCTTTTTAACCTCATGTATGTAGTTTTTGTTTTTGTTTTTTCTTAAGAAGCCAGTTCTTAATATCTCCCTTCACTGGTCAATATGCTACTCAGTGTAGCTTCATGTATTTCATCTGTATAAACTGCAGGCCTTTCTACTCAATGGTAGCCAGTCTCATGGTTTGGTATATGTGACTGTCACATGGTATACCTGGCATTGTTTAGAATAGTAATGTCTAAACAGACCCCCTCATCCCTCTACTTGATATTTAGCAGTAAACTGAGGCAGTCTCTTTCATTTATGTTCAAAAGTTGGTTTATTTAGTGAGAAAGCCCCAGAAATAGAAAATGCATCACACCCCAGGGAAGTAATATGCTTTTCTCCAGCAACTTAATATACTACACACTTTGTACTAGTCAGCTGTCCTAATATCACTCAGGTAAATCCTGTAAAATACAGTAATGTTTGTAAACACAATCAAGGCAGATGTTTATATCCTCGATTACTAGTCATATTCAGGTTGAATGGTTATAAGTTAATAATATCAAAAATCTATGTTAGAAATTGAGTTGGTACAGTTTCCTCCCAGAGTTGGTCATGAATTTAAAAAACACCTTCAGTGTTGTCCAAATTAGTAGTAGTCAAAATTAAATAGTTGAAAAGTTGTCTCAAAAGTTGTCTCGTATTGTTGCCATCACTCAATAACTTTTAAGCAGGACTTATCATCCTATTTGACAGTTTTGTTTCAAGAGGCAAAAATCACTTATAGAATAGGAACCAAAATATCTGAGGCAGAAAAGAGGAGGGTAATAAAAGTTTGGAAATAAGAAAGGCATAGAAAATATGTGCATCAAAAGAAAAGAGTTGTCTAAAATATGTGGTACCAGAAGATGACAAAAAAAAAGTTTGCTTAAGAAATGGTTTATGTGCATTATTACTTTATTTCAAACACCCATAAACTGCAATTTCTTTATGCTGCTTACAAATCATCACCCTTGAAAGGTTTAGAAAGTGCTAATGAAGTTCATTTAAGGTAGAAATACATTGTTTCTTACATAGTAAAATGGATAACCTAAAAGAGCTCTTTTAATATAAGTAGATAAGGATTACTTATTTTTCTATAGGAAATAATGAAAAACTGATGCTTAAAAAGTTACATTAGATTAAAAAATTTACATTCAATGGCCTTGGTGTACACAATTACACAATAATAGATTTATAACATGCAAACTATCCTATTTTTTCAATTAAAAATGTTTAGAGAGTTTTAATATTAATGTTTATATTTTACATTGACATGAAGTGACCATCTATACCAAGGGGCCAAACATTTAATATTTGAGAATATCCCATGGTATTTTTACCTGTACTTATTTATAATTATTCAGAAAGTCTATGGTATGCTTTTCTTATGGCTTTTTTATTTATACTACAAGTTGCAATATTTTTTCATCAGTAGTACTTGTGTCTCTAAATGTTCCTCATTTTCAAAAACTTTTGTCACATCCTTTTATTTGTTGACTTTGAGTTTGAGTTCCCTAGGAAGCAAATACTAAGATAAAGTTAGAGGGAGGGAGGTAAACCTGTGAAAGATAAAGCGGGGAGGAGGCAGGACTGGCACAGAGTCTTGGCAAACTCAATGAGGAACTCCAGGGCAAAGACTGCTCACTAGAGAAGTCCCACGTAGGGCAGAAATTGTCAGAATCTAGTATCTCCTGTCCTCAGTCATTGCCTGGAAGCTGCCCAAGCAGAGCATGGCCCAACAAAAGGCACTCAGCTGACTGCTTCGCCCAACCAGCAGATCCAAAGGCATTCAGCTGGTTCTTTCCTCACGGGAGATCTAAGCTACTCACCTCAATGTCTGCCACATTTGGATAAGTGTTCAAAATTCTCTACTTACTTGATAATAAATGCTGGTAACAAAAAGTCACATGACCTCCAAAATCGGGCATTTATTCAAATTTCTTGAGTAACCTACCTATAAACAATATAGAAATTAAAACGTAATTCAAATAATTGGCACTGACATCAGAGTTCTTAATCATTGATTATTGGCATTATTTATTTGAGTAGGTAGAAAGCAAATTCTATAAAATATTGTGTTATATAATAAAAAATACCATTTATTGGGTACTATGAACCAAATATAGTGTGCATATTTTATACATTTGATCTATCATTATTTCCAGAACTCTGAATAAGAGGTGTTAGTATTTTATGTATAAATTAGGAAAGGAAGCCTCAGATTTAATGACTTTCCCAAGATCTCACAGCTAATAATTGGTAGAGCAGTCATCTCCTAGATGGATCTGATTTCAAAGCTGTCGAATGTTCCACTAAACCACAGAATCTAATAAAGAATATATTGATTATTTATGATAATTTTTGAAAAAATGTGTACTGTTCTCAAAAGATATATCAATGTTGAACAACAATCAGCCAAATAAACATAATTATTGGATAATCTACATCCAGGCTTATTTTATATGAAGAAAAGCCAGCCAATATGAAATTTATGTTCTAACCTTTTCTGTAAGAGGTCAAATAGTAAATACTTTTGGCTTTGTGGATCATAAGCTCTCTATCATAATAACTGCTGTCCTTGTAGGATGAAAGCAGATTAGACAGTATGTAAATGAATTGATGTGTCTGTGTTCAGATAAAATTTTATTTACAAAAACAGGCAGCAGCTCTGGTGGCCCTAGTTTACTAACCATAGTTGTGATAGAAAATACAAAATACAAATGTATAAGTAGAGTTTTGTAGACTCTGAGGAGACAAAAATACAGTTGATTGTTTTGAAAAAATTAATAATTTAGAAAGGGTATCTGATTACTAAGGATACAATGAACAAGGCATGAGCATAGTACAGTGGATTAATTAATAAACACTTCCAATAATAAATGTGGAGTGATTAGTTGATAAAGGGGGAAGGAAGCAGGAAATCATCAGCAATTCTGAAAGCCAGACAGAGTGTAAACATGTTCTGTTTTGAAACTCAATTAGAAATAGTAAGTTAATGACTGAATTAAGAGACCTGGACTATAGTACAAATGTATTAGCCATTGGTTGTGTGATTTTAAACACGTCACTTTTTTGACTTGTAAGATAAATGTGTTAGGCTGATTCTCAACTGTTTTTCTGATTTAGTACACATGAACAACATAGTGTACTCCCCTCAGTAACAGTGTCTCAGTTCAAGGATATTAGGAAAGTAGGTAATAGTCTCAACCTCCAGAGTAGGCACTGTCCTCTTGATAAAAATTCTTAAAAGTAATTAGACACTATACTTTTTCCTGTAGGAATAAGCATGTAATTTAAACTTCTTTATGGTATTGTTTGCTTAGTGTCTGTTTTCTTGTGCTAGTCCCTCAGCTCCACAAAAGCAAGAGCCTAGTGTGTTTCCTTCATTATTGTATCTACAGCTCTTAGTTCAGTTACTGGCTAGAATAGGCTCTTAACAAACATGCATTGAATGGATGGATGGATGGATGGATGGATGGATGGATGGATGGATGGATAGATGGATTGCTGGGTGAGTCTCATTGAAAAATTATTGGGCTAGAAGATCCATAAAATCCCCTCAAACTCCAGACATTCTTTGAGGTTATTCATTTTATTTATAAAGCTTCTCTGTCTTGAACTCAGACTTGTTGATATTTTCCTCTGCATTCTGCCAAGTACAATGTCAGTAAGGACCAGTTTTTTCCACTTGCTTCAGAAATCAACCTCATATGAAATCCAGTAAATGTCTTCTTTCTGCCAAAGAGGCAATATTTTCCTAGAGAACCAGACCATTTGATGGTAAGGTAGTTTAAAAATCTACTTCTCCTATTAAAAAAAAAAAATACTTGAATATGAATCACATAATTACTCAAAATCTAAAAGATAAGAACAAAGTCATTTCAATTTTTTCATGTGAAAATCTTACCTTGTCAAAATACAAAAGGAAGTGTATAATTGTATTTCCTTAATAAGCACTTGGAGAATTCAAATATGTACTGATGTGTTTTCTTTTTTGTTTCATTTTTTAAGGAGAATATAGATACATTAAAAAAGAAAAAAAAAAGAAAAAGAAAAAACCCTGGTGTTTTTTCTAAAAGAAAAAAATTAAAAGCTAATTGAGATCTTCTAGACGAAGGCCTTGATCATTAAAAATGAAGGGCAGATAGTTTCTCTTTTATTGATGGAAAACATTTGACCAACAGTATTGGGGAGTATTTCCAAAACGCAACTCCCTCTCCCCAAAATAATGCTTTTATATAATAATAAGTCTTTCATGGAAGGACTGTAAGTCTTTGTCTTTTTCCACACATTATTCTCTCTGAGACACACTGGACAACACATAAACTGCATTTCTGTGAATATTTTCTCACGCTGCATGCACCAAGGCCTTCTGGGTATCCTTGAGACTAGCAATATCACTAGAAGGCCTGGAAAGAGCATGAAGAAATTTTCATGGAAAGGGTAGAGTTTAGGAACGGCACATAGAAGTGCTCTAAAGCATACTAGAGTGCTTCTGCTTGAAAGAAAAGACAACCAACTGAATTGAGCTGGTAAAAGTTTTACTTTACATAGCTAGCATGGGAGGCATTGAAACTATATACTCTTTCCTAGTTAAAGCTCAAATGAAAGGAATGGAGGTAAATACTCATTGAGATATAGGCTAACAGAACAGGAATCTCTTTTTTCTATTGTTGTAAAGCATTTTAAAGGTCATAGAGATATGAGTAAAGTATAGAGCAAGCTGGGAAACAGCTCTGTGGATTTTCCATCTCACTAACTCTGGCAAGGAAGTGACCTTTTGAGTGTAGCTTTTTTCTTTATAAAGTATTCAGATTAAACAATGGCTCAGGAGAGGTGTATATTTTTATGATAATATTTCCCAACATACAATTAAATATAATCACTTAAATGGTCCTCCAACACAGTACTGGGTCATGCTTTTAAATTTTCTCAGACTTGCTCATAGCTATAAAATTAATTTTTCTTCTTCTATCAACAAGACTCAAGACTAAAGCCCACATTATTTATGTCCCTTTATTGTCCCTTTATGTGAGACTTTGGGTATTGTATTCAATTATTTGTGTGATATTAAACATGATTCTTTGAATCAATAACCATTTATTAAACACCTACTGCTTTCCAGACATTATATACAAGGTGCTGCAGGAAAATGGTATCAGATATGTTTATCAAGTTGTTCACAACTTAGGGTGGGTGGCAGGCTTGTGATTCATTAAAGTGCAGAGTACTAAGGAAGATGGTAAAAGCAAAGACTGAGTGTTCTGACAAAGTAAGAGGTTCACCTTAATCAGATAGGAACTGCTTCCCAGCGAAATGATGTCAAGCTAAGTGTTGAAAGAGTCATACCAGTTTTCCAGAAAGGGAACTAAATAGCATGTAATGTAATGTGTAATAAGAGGACCATATTAAGAAAAATCTTGACATGACTTATAGTTGCGTTTGGGTTTTATCACAAATGCAATGGGAAACTGCTTAAAAATGTGAACAAAAGAGAGATAAAACCAGGCATGCACTCTACGGAGATCTCTTTAATGACCTTGTAGAAGATAGATTAAAGAGAGGTGGACTGGAGGCAGGGAAACAAGGAAAGAGGCTTTTGGAATAATAAAAACTGTAAAATAAAAGGGTTTCTCTTAAGGCACACACCTGGAAGACAGTATGATACAGCAGCTAAAAGCCAGGACTTTGGCCAACAGACTTGGGCTTATACACCTAATATCTGTGGATGCTTGGATGGTCAAAAAATTACATTGAACAGTCTCACTCAGTAAAAAGAAAAATAAACCCAATCAGGATAATTGAGCTTTGGAGTGGGTGTGACAGGAACTCACATAGTTCAGAAACAGGCTACACGTGCCACCTCTCTAAATAGGCCTTCTTGTTTCTCTTGTGTTTGTTTGTTCTTTGCATCTACTCCATTATCTTTTCTCTTTCAAACTACCTCTCTGATTACTCAATGTCTTCTTCCTCATAATGCATGCTTGCCTAGGGAATCATGACTTTGTAGGCCTCCTACTGGATAATGACTGTTCAGTTCACCCTGTTGAGTGGGAAAGTCTCTCAATATTCCCTGGGTCATATTGACAAGAAAGAGGCATGGATGGCTCTGTTCATCTCTTCTCATCTGCTTAAGCCGTATCTCCATAACTGCAGAGTTTTAACTGGCTCTAGGTTTGGAGTGGTAATATAGAGGGAGGCTATAGAGAACACTGAGACCTACCTTAGTGCTTGTGGACAAGACAGTTGACTTTAAAAGGGATGATGGAAAAGCATATCTAGTACCTGTGTCAAGAAAAATGATCTGCAGGGGGCAGGTTCAAAGAAGAGTTATGAAATCAGATTAGCTGAATGTAATGATCCAATAGATATAAAAAACTATGAACAGGGAGGTTTCAGATGTGAGTCACTAGCATATCATGTTTTCAAATAGGGATTAAACAAGAAGAAAGGTTTTTTGATTAATTCAAATTTGAACATGTGGGTCAACTTTGTAGAAAATCTGTGTAGGTAACTATATATTTTTTTGGCTTTCAAGACATATTTGGACTACAGAGAGCCATTTATGACCACTCTCTGTTTTGGATTCTTGTGTTTTATTTTACTTTAGTCTTCCATCCTTGTCTCCTCTACCTCCTTCCCATTTGCCTACTCTTCCCTCTTCCCTGATGTGATCTTTTTGGGGGTCACATGTTTCTAGAAGCCCAGTCCTGGTTACTATTCATCCTCTCTATATATTCCCCTGTATTATTGCATGAAATCATAAATTAGTAACTGCCATATTTATGCTTGTGACTTAAAATCTATTTTCTTCAAACACACATCCAATTGCCTACTTGACTTCTTCATTTAAATATCTAAATGACCTCTCATACTTTTGATTTGAACCCCCACAGCCTATCCACCTCAGTCATCTTTGTCTGTTTACATAACACTATTATTCTCTAATTTACAAAAGTCAGAACTTCAGGATTTTCCTTGATGCAATCTTTTCCTTATTCTCCACAGCCCACCCATCAGCAATGCCTATCAATTTCATCTCCAAAACTGATTAATTTGTGATTGTCATAATTCCTTTCCATCTCTATTGCTGCCATCTTATTCCAGACGACTTATAAAAAAAAATTAACTGAATTATTCATGGTTTCCTTATTTCACTTAGAATAAAGTTCCAATTTGACAAAGGCCATGCAAATAGAGTTCCTCGCCTCTATCCTTACTATATACTCCTACTATGTTGTGTTCCAGCTATCTAACAAGATTTTTCCCATTAGGACTTTTGCTTTTGGTGTTTCCTCTGCCTCTGACCATGTTCAATGGGTTGGCTCTTTTGAATTATATAAGTCACAATTCACCTGTTGCCCAAATAAAGGGGTCTTTCCTATCTCCACTACAAAGAAGCCTCCCATCCACCCCATAATTGTATTTATGGGGTTTTTTTTAATATCACTTTTCTTTTTGAAAGTATCTTCATTCTTTTGCTTATTTAGGGTCAGTTTTCCCCACACAGTCACTGTGATCTAATTGCCATGAGTAGAGATGTTGCCCTTCTTGTTCACTCCCATATCTCTAGTGCCTAAAGCAGTGCTTGGTATGTGGATAAATGATTCAATTAATGAATTCTGGCAAAAGATCTTTGATAGAGCTCCTCACTTCCACTCTTCTAAGATCCATTTTCAGCCAAAGACCAAAGATCATCTTTTGAAAATAGGAAACAGATGCTACCCCTATGCTAACTGAATCTCTTTGATGGCTTACCAGTGCACTCAAACTAAGTTCCAAGCCCATCGTATAGGTTTTCAGTGCTACTCTCTTCTTGTTTATGACATTCCATGGATCGTCTTTCAATTTTTGATCGTATAAAACTCGCCTTTTCTTGGAATTCTTCCCAACATTCTTTGTATGGGTACCATCATCTTCTCTTTCTTTAAAATGTGGCTTGTGTTAATTCTTCAGAGAGGCCCTGATCGCCTTACGTGAAGTAAGTTCCCCTTATGTTTTCTTTTTCTCAACAGCTTGTGTGTTTCCTTCATAGCATACATTAGTTTTTCAATCACTATGATTACACTTTTGTGTTCTTGCTTTTCATCTCCTGAATTCACTTGAATGCAGGATGATCTGGGTAGTGATCAGGTCTGTCTTGTTCTCTTTAGTATCCTTTGTACCTAACATGATACTTGGGACACTGAAGGTACTCAACAAATGTTTTAATTTAAAGTGATAACAAATGGTAGTAGAAGCTCTTAGAGTAAATAACATTACCCTGATTACAAACTAGAGACTGCCAGCTAAATCTAGCCTTAAGGTGTGGTTTTTTTGGTTCATTTGTGTTGTATTGTTTTAGGCCAGTAAGTGGTTTTAATTTTTTTTTAATTCCTTTGGGTATAACATGAATGTTACAGTTTATCATAGTCTTATCTACAGATAGTATTTAAATAATTTAACAATGAGGAAGACCTTACATCTGTTAGAAAAGATACAGGATACTTTGCTAGATATTAAGATACTAACTGTTTTATTTTGCCAGATATCAACCTCAAGAGGAGTTAGTTATTCAAGAAATTGCTTGATTACAGAAAGATCCAGAGGGACCAGAGGAAGAGGACTTGGGCAGGGGAGTGTGGATAGGCCTTTAAGGCAGTAGATATTTGCTGACTTTTGTGGATGTGTCTCAATATTTGAATATCCTTGCCACTCCACTCCTGTCTTCTCTAGCCCAGGGCTTATAAATATTTGAGTTTGTGACAGCACTCTGTCTTTGCCCAATTTAAAATAAGAAGAGAAGAAGGCAGAGAATAGAGCCTTGGGAAATGTTAACATTCAAAGACTGAATAAAATAAATGAATCTCAGAGTGGAGCAGCTAAAGAAGAAAGAGAAAAAACAACAACAACAAATGGTTTTCTAACAGCTCAGGGAGAAAAGTTCTTTTAAGTGGTCAACTGTGTCAATAGATAAGGGTGGAAAATTGTAGGCATTGGTGACTCCAGGACAAAAGGTATCGGTAGGTAATGGGTATTAAGTCGACTTTCAGTGGAGTGAGAAATGGTTGCAGACTACTTGAGAGGCGTACCAAAGATGGGAGTGGTGTACACAGTCTGCCAAGGATGTGGAACATGAGGAAGGGTACTGTCTACAGATAATTTCAAAACAGCAATAAAGCTGACTGAAATTCATCCTTTTTTTTTTTTTTTTTTTTTTTTGAGTATTTGCATACTCTGGCAATTCTAAGCAAGTTTAGGGTTAACATTTTGCTCCCTTCAGTTACCACTCTTGAAGAGAAGGATCACATAAGAGCTAGGAGAGGGCATCAGGTCCACGGAGGATGATTTTGTAAGACTAGATGGACTTGTGAATGTTCATATGATAAAAGGAAAGGGTCAGCCCAGAAGAAGTGTTTTAACAGAGTAAAGGTTGTAATCAGTACCGCAATCTGAGGGCATATAGAATACACAAAACACAGAAATGGTTTAGCCTTGAATGAAAATAAGGCCTCTAATTCCCAGAGGAAGAATCCTTGATCCTTGATTCAAAACTGTTTCAATATGGCAAATTGTAGATCTTTTTTATTTCTTAATACACAAATTCTGATTACATTATTAAATAGTTTTTCATGTCCACTTGAGTGAAAATACCATTGATGTTTCAAAAATGACATCAATATTCCAGATGTGATTGCTGCTAAGATATTTCATGGATTTCATGTAAAAGAATTTTAAATGCATTGTGTTAGTAGATATATTCTAATTTCTGGTATTAAATTAGTGTATTCTGCATTTGCACTTATTTCATACAGGTAACAAATATTGGGTGTTCAAGGACACGACTCTTCAACCTGGTTACCCTCATGACTTGATTACTCTTGGAAGCGGAATTCCCCCTCATGGTATTGATTCAGCCATTTGGTGGGAGGACGTTGGGAAAACCTATTTCTTCAAGGGGGACAGGTCAGTACACACTTCACATGAGGAAAACAGTTAACTAATGTTTAGAGGAGTCAGTTTTTCTATTCTATGATAGGCATGTACATTTGATAAAAGTATCTGTATGGATATAAACACAAGAATTAATAGAATTGCAAATATTTTTAAAATAATATTCAAGATAAATCTTCCTCTAATATACCCAAATAATGTAACTTTCTTATGAATATATATATATATAGTATATATTCTTTCTCTTCTCTATAATCTTAACATGCCTATAAAGCTGTAGAGGTAGTGTATATTTATCCTTACAAAGTATTTTCTTGTAATTTTACTTACTGAAAAAGTACATTTTAACAGAGGCTTTTTTTCACTTTTATATTTAAAGTTCAATTTTTACACTTTGCACACAATTAATTGTGAACATTTTCAAATACCTTCAATTTAGTCATGAGTTCTATTTCTTAGGACACTATTTATTTAGGTACCAGCAGATAGGTGCTATGAACTAACCAAACTATCACTGGATTAAACACTTTTAGCTTAAAGTATAATATCTCTTGCTATTTTCTGTCATTTCTTCTCCTTCTATGACATTACTAACTGGGTTTGTAAAACAAAGTGAACTATTAGTCTATGATGTACAGTAGCCACTAGGCATACTAGTTTCATGCTTGCCCACTTTTTGACAGATATTACATATAAAATATAAGCTGAAGGCTTTACTTTTATTATTTTAAATAATATTAGGTTAAAAAGAAATAAAGATGAAAAATCAAATTTTATTTACACTATGATTATTTGGGTCACAATGTGACACTCTTAAATAACCTTCATTGCTAAATAAAACTTAAGTATGTTATTTTACAAGTAAATTTAAAGCACAAACACATACAAACACACATAAAAACAACAGGCTTTAAAGACCAACAAGCTAGTATTGAGTTTGCCTTAAATCTTAGCATAATGTAACCCTATAAAATGTCTCCAACTTCATAAGGAAAGGATATAAACCTTGTTTATTTTGTACTTTGTAATTGTTAATAGCAAATTATTTAAAACATTGAGATTTATCTGTGAACAAAAGGATCCTATCATTTGTGTCCATGTATAAAATGTATACTTTTACATTTATTCAGTTACAAATTCTTTATATATTAAATTTGTATATATTTCTATAGCAAAATGTTCATAGATTTTAATTCACTGTCATAAAACTAAGGTTTTGCTAAATGTTTCTTACTGAATCACAAAACAAAAAAGATTCATCAAACAAAAACTTTATTAAGGTGGAAGATACTACTTGTCACAAAAAGTATATGACTCTAAGCAAAATATATTTAGTTAGCATATGAAAAGAGAAGAATGGAGAAATTGATTGCCACAGCATGGTGACCCCTAATGAAAATATATCTGTGGACTTATATTCTTTAAAATAACAACCTTCAAATTTGTTGGAGTTTAATTCCTCAGCTGGTTTTAATTACCTGAATGTACTCTTTCAGGACTAGGTTCAATACAGAATTCTGTCCTTTTGTTTGTTTTTGGGTTTTGTTTGTTTTTTTTTTTGTTTGTTTGTTTTTCCACAGAAAGGGGTAGAAACAAAAGGCTGAGAAGACACCTTGGAGAAATCAACTTCTACAGGACAAAACATGAAAGCTTAGCTTTCATATAACAGTTTTAATTAGGGTTTCATAGATGATAATAAAAACTGCCATTTTATTATCAGTTAGCCATATTTTTTTAAATGTTTCTGTCCTAAAAATTTAGCACTTCTCAAAAAAATTAAGTTTAGAAATTAAATGCAGGCTACCTCAAATCAGTGAAATCAATGAAGCTTAGATACTAAATTTATAATAGAATAAAGATTCTAGTAAATGAAAAAAGGAGTTTTAGTTAATTTTCTACTTGACAAGCTGTATGAAAAATATAACAAAATATATAGAAATACTTTGATTTTAAGTTTTGCTTAAATAACTGCTTTTATAGCTTTTAAAAATATTTGAAGCAGGATCCCAATTAATTTCCATGTGTGTGATCTTATGTAAGAGTTCATGAGTCATAGATGTTTTATGAACAGACTACTTCATATTTGTATAATTGTTTAATTTCAAAGTCACACAATTTATTAATAGATTCATTCTAGATTAAAAGTAGATGGAAAAGACATTAAACTATTTAACTTAAACATAAAAACAACAATTTGGTTGTCACTTTTATATGAGAATTCAGTGAGTCTTCCTTATAGGCATTATATATTTATGATACCTATCAATTTTAACATTTTATATATTTTCCATGTGTTTTTTGAGAGAAAACGTATTGAAAATTGATTTATCCTTACTTATTCTTCCTCTTATTTCATTGACATTTTTCTGTTTTAAAAAATGTAAAACAGATTTCTATTTCTCTAAGGCTAAGATCAGAAAAGGATTTTAGAGATAACCTAGTCCAGGTGTAAAAAAACTCAGTCACTTTAAAGGATCAGGCAAATAATGCACATAGTGCTGGGTACAGCAGTAACATATATGGCAACAGGGAGTGATGGGTACTGTGATGACCTGGAAAGTACAAATACTCTAGAAAAGCATTCAAAATCAGAATCATTTGTATAATTTGCTAGACAAAAAAGCATGCCTTTAAATTATATTTGGTTCAAGCACTGCCATATGTCAGCCCTGCATCTTGTTCACTTCTTACCAAAGTCTAGACAGCCTCCGTTACATTCTGCAGGCATTCATCCTTCTGTACCTGACTACCTGTGGTGACAGCATAAATATGAGACAGCCCATTCCATTCTCAATAGCTCTAATTCCTGCTTTTGTAAGATTTCTGTACTCATCACGGAGTATCTCTCATTCATTTATTTAAAACATATCTTGAGCACATACTATGTGATGTACTAGATAATAAAGGTATAGTAGTAAAAAAGACCACAAGGTTTCTGTTCCCATGGTTCTTAGATTCTATGAGGGCAGATAGTCGTAAACAGCTAAGAAATAAATGACCCTGATACATTAACACTAAGAAACCCTACAAGAAATAAAGTAGGTGATTATGTGATAGAGGCTCATGGGTGGTAAGGGAAATTAGTGTAAAAGTCAAGAGAGGCCTAAATTGTGAAGGGGATACTGATGCAGGGACTTGAGTGGGGAGAAATTTCAACCACATGAAGTTATTCAGAACAGTGTGTTGTAAGCCCATGAAATAGCAGTACAAAAACAATAATGTTAGAAATTCTCCAATCAGAAAAAAGCCACTGTGGCTAGAGCATAGTGAGTAAATGGTCGAGGAGGTCACACAGGTAAGCAGGGACCAGATTACGAGGCCCCAGAGAGCATGGCAAAGACTGGATTTTATTTTAAGTACCGTGGAAAGGCATTGGAGGGTTTTCAACAGGACAGTGCATGTTCTGACATGTATTCAGAAACATCAAGGCCTCCGTGTGAAGAATGGACTTCAAAAGTAGAAGCAAGGAGATGAATTGGTAGGCTGTTGAAGTAGTACAGGGGCACACAGTGGTAGCAGTGGAGATGGAGCAAAGAGTACAGTATACATTTTGAATGTAATCATAACAAGTTGTTCTTATGGCTTGGATTTTAGGGGTGAGAAAAGTAAATCAAAGACAACATCTAGGTTTATCACCTAAATAATTGAGTAGATGGTGCCATTTCTGAAGATGCAGCAAATAAAGGAAGGAATATTGGGGAAGGGGATTAAGAGTTTGAAATATTCATTTTTGGATTGAGACACCTGCTTACACACCAGTTGGAGAAATCAAGCAGGTAGTTAGATGATAACTGAATTCACAAGGAAAGGTGGGTTGGAGGCACAGATCTGAGTGTAATTTCATTTAAATTGTATCAAAAGTAGGGGCCCACATGAAATCTCCCAAATACAGAGATAGCTGTAGACATGAAGATGAAATGATGGTTCTTTAAAGAGATCTGTAAATTCAGATTAAAATGTCTGGTTTCACTGTTTCACATATAGATGGAATTCAGTCCCTCAGACTCCTACTTGCCCTTTTCTTAATGTGCTATAATTTGATACTTGGTTACATTTTGATCTTCATAGCATTTAGCTCTAAAATGCTATGTTCCTAAATCATCTCACCACCTTCTCACAAATATATCCAAGGCTCTATTGTCATACTTCATTCTAGGCTGAACCATTAAGGATTTTAAGACATTTTCAAAGAAAGAGAGCAAAATTTAGATCTATTTTGGTTTGTTTTATTGTTATCACCACTAATAGGCAAACAGAAAAATACTTTTATTTCCTATAGCTTAAGTTATATGTTTATGAAGTAATTCCTTTCTGTGCTTTAAACATTAGCCAACAGAGTACAAATTGATATTTTCAATTCTGTTGCATTTTTAATTATGCTTCTGAAAAAAAGAGATTTTGTATGACTATTTGGGTGTGAAAAAAAAGTGTCCCTGGGTTTTGTCATAACAGAGGCAAGTAGCTCTGACTCTGGAGTGAAAAAATGAGACAAAGTGGATGAAAAAAATGACTGGGTCATTTGAAATCAACCTTGGAGCCACTTTTTGTTCAGTGTGAGTTCAGAAACATTAAAGTATAATCATTTCAGATTTTCTGTACAATTTATTTGTTCACACAGAAGGAGTTTAAGAAATTATGTTAAACTATTACATGGACTACTTTTTTTTCTTATGGTTATGACTAATGATCAAGTCTAAAAAATGATGACTAAATCCCATTTCTATTCATAATTTATTTCAAATGATTGATTTACAATGCTTTTCTCAAAGAATCAGTTTAAAGTCATAATTCTACAGCAGAGATTATTGATATATCAGAAGTAAAAACTATAAGGTTTATTTGTAATAGCTTCTATCACATGCTGACCTTACTGCACAAAATTCCAAAATGTTTCCATTATAATATCTAAATCTTAAACCCCTCCAAGTGGTTTATTTACATAATGTTCTATCTGAATATGTTAATGTACTTCTCAATGAACCCATAAGTTTATTTTTCAGGGAGAAAAAAAATCAGTGGGATAAGCTTTTTTGTTCATGTTGAAATATGTTCAAATATGTTCAAAATTAAAATGAAAACCTGTATTTATGAATAAGCTTCAGCATTGTCATAAGGCAGATGAATATAATGTCTATATATCCTAATATAATAGACTGAAAAATATTATGATTGAATATAGTTAGATGATTCTAATCACATTTAAGTTTTCTGGATATATATCAAAGGTGACACAGCAGATTACCTGAGGGTCCAAGCTTATGTTGAGGTTTTCAAAGATTGTGAAATGATCCCAAATTATAGTTTTGCATTATCTGCTAATGAAAAGACAGAAAAATTGCTTTTATCCTGACAATTCATACCAGGATTATGTTACTACTGGAGAGTACAATAAAATTCCCATTCCATTAATATTTTCATGAACTGTGATCTCAATAAATCTTATGTGTCTTGCATACAAGTGCTCAGAAAAAGTGTTGGTAGACAAATGGATCTATGAGTGAATAGAGCAAGGGATGAAGGAAAATCATATTGACATAATAAACATAAAGAATTTGAGTGAGGGCCCAGAGAGAGTAAGATGACAGAGGGATTAATATAAGAATGCTAGTCAAGGGAAACACTAGTAGTAATGTGGTAGAAAATTGTACTAAACTATGAATTAAAGAGTATTAGGTTGAGTTTTTCAACTCTGTAACATTCAAAAAGAGCAAATGTGACTAACACATTACCTTTGAATAATGCAATGCCCAATGCTTTGTCATTGACTGAATTGTGTGACTATATACTACATCTATGGTTAGGACATCAGCATAAGTACCTTTTAACATGCAATATAAAAGATTGTTGAGGGATTTTAGTGAAATAAGATTAAAATAATGTATGTATATAAATTTACTTTATAGCTACAAAACACTACATGAAGAATAGGTATTGTTACATGAACATTGTTAAAAATACATCTTGGAGAACAAACCTGGTTTCTGATTATGTAGTAATCTTCCTTAAATCATATGCAGAGTGTGATCCCATTGTCCCTAGGATTTTAGATCATTCCTGGGTTAGCAAAATTTTAAAACTTGCTTTAACTTATGGTTTATGTCATCTAAAAATGCCATTTATTGTAAGATACATCAGTATTTTATCTATCATTAAGGGAAAAACTCTGCCTGATATAATTTGACATAGTATTGAGATGTGAAATAACTATAATGGGGTGTGAAATGTGAAAAACTATGTATCTTAGAATCCATGAAATTAGGTATCTGATGATTTCTCTGTGAGAGGTTTTCCTTATGGTCAACTTCAGGAACCAGTTTGTATATATGACTATTTTAAATCCCATTGAAATATTTACTTGAGAGAAGAGATCTGGAGATTTTGAGTGCAATCCCAACCCCATTAACCATGCTATATTCATCACAGTGTGTTCTGTGATTAAGAAATATTCAAAAATAACTTAAAAGCAGATGTTTCCATGAAAAAAATGTGAAAGAAAATACATAGTTTAGTTTTTGTAGAACTTTGCACTCCCTACTTGTCTTCTTCAGAAAGATAGGCTAGGATACCAAGATTTTAGCTCAGTGCTTCTGTCTGAAGCTTTTCCTGATCTCTCTATCAGAACCTGCCCACATCTTCTATGTGATAAGAATCTATGCCAAACACCTAGACAGTGTGTTTTCCTTTCTGGATAAAATCTGCCTTGTGGCTGAATAAATAATTGGGGTATATCCTGAAACAATCTTTTTCTCATTTCCATGTGAACACTGAAGATGGAGGAAGTGCTAATATTCCACATGTTACTTATCTGAGGTATCGAGGAATCTATAGCAAAATATTTTTTATAAGATCCCACAACTCTGTAGATAAAGGATTCTCTGCATATTCTCCTGAAACCAGAGAATATCCAGAAAAGACTGGATCTTTTTTCTTTTTCTGATTTAAGCCAAATGCCTAATCCCAAGATAATGCATTGTGTGTTGCTTCACAAATCTGTTGGTAAAACGCTACCTATAGTATATGTTAAGAGATGTTTAGTGGTGGGGGTAGAAAATGTTGTCAATTATATTTGGCACGTGTAGAGGAAAGAGTAGTGACTTTTGAAATCAAACAGAACTGGTTATCAACCTACTTATCATTCAATGTCCTCCCAGAATTCTCCTCTCTCAAATGGGGACAATGACAGCTCTGTCATGGGTTTATTGTGAATAAATATTTGATATAATGCATAGAGCATTATGCCTGCCCTAAAATAAGCAATATCACTGTGAACTCCCAATGGTTTCACCCATTTTGAACATTCAGATGTAAAATTTTTGACTCTTAGAACATATAGACAATAATGAGTGATCCAAAGCAGGATATTCACAATTTGTTCCTTAGACATCTAGTGGGTCTGTGAAAGTGGCCCATTGGCTACCCTGTGAAGGAATGAGAGTCTGAGAATTCTAACTCTTGGCAAGCTTTGCTTTTATCTGTTTATATGGATATACACCAAGGACTCTAGTCAAGACTTGCCCAGAGGCTACACCCATATAAACAATTGCCTCATCAACAATTCTACTTTGATGTCTAACAGGCATCTGAATTTAACACACCTAACACCAAACTCATGATTCCTCAAGCCACCCTAATTTACTTGTCCATGCTTTCTTATCTCACTGAATGGCAACTTTATTCTTCCAGATATTCAGGCCCCAAATTCCTGAGTTATGCTCAACTTTGTACTCTCACATCCTGCATTCAATCCATTAGTAAGCTCTGTGGGCTTTTCCTTCAAAATAATATCCCAATCCCTTGAATTATTATCAGCTCTACAGTATACACTATAGCCCAAGGATTACTGAAATGACTTCCTAACTGGTATCCCTTCTTCTACTTTACCTCCTTCAATCTGTTTAACTCACAGCAGCAGTGTGTTCTTTTCAAAAATAAGCCATGACTTGAAGGTCCTCTATACAAAATCTACACTGGCTTCACACCTGTCTTAGAGGAAAATAAAAGGTTTTGCCATACGTGTAAGGGTCTATCTGATCATAGGTGATGGTTCCCACTCCGACCTTGTCTCCCCTTTGCTAACTCAATTCTAGTCACTATAGCCTTTCTGTGGATGCTCAAGTACTCCAGGCTTATGCCTACCACAGAAACTTTTGATAACTAGTTACTCTACCTGTCATGTTATGCTCCCCAAAACTACCTATGTTGCTTCTCACTTCTTTCTGCTTTCTGCTCAAACTTCAGCTTATCAAAGAAGACCTCTCTATCTAGTAATTTTAAATAGCTGACATATTCCTAGATAATTTTTTCTGCTGTGTTTTCTTAACAGATCTTACCACCTCCTATGATAAGCACACATTTATTGATAAATTGTTTTTTCGCCTGTAATCCTTACATATCCTAAAATGTAAGATTGATGAGAGCCGGGTCACGTATGTTTTGTTCAAGCTTGTATCTCTAGCACCTACAATAATGCTAGAAACACAGTAGGTACTCAATAAATATTTGTTAAATAAGATTGTGCTTATTTCAAATGAAGTATTTTTGTACCTAAGTGAGATTTTTAAAAATCATGAAAACCTCCGATTTCTATATAGGTTGGTGATACCCTTTTGAATTGTAACTATGCTTAGCTAGTGTTTTAAAATTAATTTTAGCAGGCTGAATTAATATACAATAACATATCCATTTTTAACATATTCAAAAGAGGAAACAGAATAAATTGTGTCCACTGTCTTTGCATAATTTAAATCTGCTCTGTAAATCACTAAGGGGTACGCAGGTAGCATACAGCAAGAATTTAATGAAAGCTAGCTAGCTGTTATTGTTTGTATACATAATTGTCTTTCCTATGCATGTGTTGTTGTTTATTTATCCATTTTAGGTATTGGAGATACAGTGAAGAAATGAAAACCATGGATCCTGGCTATCCGAAACCAATCACAGTCTGGAAAGGTATCCCTGAATCTCCTCAGGGAGCCTTTGTGCACAAAGAAAATGGTATGCAACATGTGCATTATATATTTCATGAGCTTACTAAGTATTTGAATAATCTATCCTACTTGTTCACTATGTTAAATGAGTATAAAGTAACATACTCGAGCTATATCATATTTATATAAACTTTCCTTCCTAGATTTATATTTAATATTATGCTCAAGATGTTTTTTAACCTCATTCTATTTTAGTTTATAAGAAAAAAGGATAATTTTTAAAAATGAAAAGTGTTAATACCTTTGAAGTAACCTCACCTATTTTCTACTAAAATTCATGTAAAGATAATAACAGACATATGTGGGTCAGGAACTGGTTACAAAAAGGATGTGTTATAAATGTGGGCAGAGGCATAAAGACACCTGATAATACAGCATGTTGAGGATTACAATTTTTCATGCATGCCTTTGGCCTAAAGTGTCAACAAACAAGGAAGATCCCAGCTCAATACAGTCAGGCTAAAATAGACATAAGATTGCTTAATAACAAGAAACAGATCAGAGAGCTGCCCCACCTTCCTTGCTTTCCATCTCAGGATTTGGGATTCAGCCAGATTCTAAGCGATGTTAGCCAAGCAATGCATAATCGATACTCCTATATCTGTTGGTACGGTTTGAACATTTCTTTCCTCATTCAGGGGTTAGCAAGTAGGAATAAACCATAATAATAATAATTCAAACAGTACTATATGTCTGTTTTTGCAGAAATAAAATGCTGCTTAGAGATTCTCTTTAAATATGTTTTTTTTTTATTTTTGTGCTCAAATATATTTTCTGTTGATATATGGAATGTTGTGTACAAAGCTGTATGGCTGTACTGTTGGGCTAGATACTTTTGTTTTTTAAAATCTAGACTTAGCCAAGTATATTTGACCATGTTAAAAATAGTATCTTTGTTATTAAAAATTTGATTGCATAAAAATAAAATAAAATAAAATTTATACAAAATATTTCAGAACAAAGGAAAGTAACATCAAACTGAAATACAGAAAAAAAAAAACATACCCTCTCAAATGGTTTATAATAGGAACCAGAAGAAAATAACACATTATGTGGCTCCTAAATTGCATGAAAAATCTGTAACATATATACAACAAGAACAAAATAAACATCATTTGCAAGAGCAAAATTAAATGCATCTAGGGGGAGGAAAGAGCAAAAAAATTAATGAAGAAACAGGAGAGAATGAAAAATCAACACCACCCACTGAAAACAATGACTGACCATTGACAAATCGCCAGAGTTTAAGAAAGCTTTACACTGGGTATAAAGTGAAGGAACTGAGACCCAGGATGATACCAATCAGAAAAGTCAAACACAAACTGAGTTTTGACCATCGATATATGTAATTTATACTGCATTCTGTGCAATGGTATCCCACAGGTGAAACACTGTAGGCAAAGGCTAAGTCAAAAAGAATGTTGAAGCCCTGATTATAGCACTGACTAGAATTATAGCTTTTTGTGTATTCTATTGGTTCAGAGAATCAAAGGACCAAGTTAAGATATAGCCTGTATGTAACAAAATCAGAAATCCACAAGAGAGAACAGATTGAGATGAAACATATCTGTTTGAGATAAAAAGGAAATCAATAAGAAAATGAAGGATGTCACAATGCAATCAAATTGGAGGCAGTAAAATCATATCAATAATATGGCAAAAACTCAACAAACTATGCAGATGCAGAAGACAAAGAACTGAAAAAAAATTTGACAGATAATCACATGGCAGGCAGAAAACCTAGATCATCCCCTAAAATTGTAACTGTCACCAAGAATCTATGGGGAAGAGGAGATTTCTTGAGGTTTGATTAAAGGGGGTTGTTTCAGCCTGGATAAAACCAACTCTAACATTTGCACAAGTCCTACCACTGCTCTAGATAAAAGTTATCACACACTATATAAAAATATATGCAAAGAAAATTAAGCCAAGATCTTACCAGTGATTAAGAGTAGCAAGTTTGGTAATAATTTTTCAATTCCTTTTCTTTATTAATATTCTAAAATGAGCATAACTTTTATAATAGAAATAACTTTAAAATAAGTAATAATTATTTCAAAAGATTGAAAAAGTACACATAACCTTAATTCCTTAGCATGTTAAGTGTTTTTATTTTCCCTGTTTCTATTCACAAGGCCACTAAAATCTGAGATTTGATTCAGGGTCTCTGGAAACAAATCATAATTATATAAAGATAACAAAAAATCTTCCTGCATCTTGCCCCATGATTTTTCATATTCTTGTCCATTTGAAAATAAGATTTGTCTAGTATAAATAGTTTCTTTACATTCAGAATTTAATATTTTCCTTTCATATAGCAAATAATAACTTTGTAAAATACTGGCAAAGAAACAAAAGCATGTTGGAAAAATCAGTGCTTACTAATGACAAAAAACTACAGATGAAACTTCAACACATCTATGTCCTCTGCACCTTACCTGGTCCAGCCCCTTCTTTGATATCCTTCAACACTGAGCTCAATGTTGAGGATCAACTTTTGATCTTTCAGGAATCCTTGAATACCCTTTTTTGTACAGTATCCCTGGCACTCAAAATCTCATTTTATGATAATCAATTTATATGCCAGTTTATTTCCTCTAGTGTGAACTCTTCAAATGCAGTTACATAGTAACCATTCAATAAATATTAGTTGTTGACATTAATTGTATCCTTTCTGTTACTCTAAACATTCACTCCCTAAAGTGAAGGAGATCTCCTATTTGATTGAAACCCTTGTTCTGCAGGGTAGCAATATTAATCAGTCTGGAATGCCTTAGTCTAGCTAGCAAATTCTCCACTTTTAATTCTCTATTCAAATCTCATGCTTGTGGTTTTTCACCTTGAACTCATATTTTATACAGCTTCTTCCCTTAATGTTTGTTATAGAAGAGAGCAAGCTCAAATTATTGAGTAAACACATTTATATTTATATTTAGACTCAAAAGTAATTCCCTATAAAGATAAGTCCATGCACATGATATTTGATAGATGTCATAAAATCAGAGATGATAGAGCAATGAAATGTTTTCTCTAATTCTTCACACTTCTACCAAGGTAGGAATTTCTTCCTAGGGATCTTCGCCTCATGGTAGTTTTCAAAATTAAAAAAAAAAAAAAAAAAAATCCCAGAAGCTTAAAATTGAGCTATAGATTTTTGAAGGATGTTTCCATATTGAGGTGGGATATGCCTTCCTATAATACCTATTGATATTAATTCTGCCACCTTGACCAATGAAGTGTGAATACATGGTGCTGAGTTCCCACCATCTATCAGTTGTGCTGCATAAATTTCTCTCATTTAATTGTCCAACACAAATACCTCTTTACATCATTTATAAATAATTATAAATTTATAAATAATTATAATTATAAATGAGGAAACCAATATCAGCTAGTTTAAGTCACTTACTCATTATCATGAAAGTGGTAATATTATATGTCTAAAATTTGAAACTAGAACATTGTAGCCTCACTGAATTTCTCTAATATACTCTAACCAAAGAGGAAAAGTTAAAATATCTTTTCCTACATTATATCATTAAGATAACTGACAGTCTGTTATGTCAGGCTAAATTTTTCATTTTGTCATACTAGACATACCTTAGGCTTTCTCAGAATGTAGCTTCATAATCCATCATCATCCCAGTTTTCACCTGTAAACATCTTAGCAATTTTCTTATTTTCCTCTTTATTTTTAGCCCCTGAAAAATAGCTACAATAATTCAAATGATATTTGACTTATGCAAAATAGAGTGGAATTATTTCTTCTTGCTTTTGACAGTGTTTTAAGCAATAGCATAAGTTTTTAACATATACTAAAATTGTAGTAAATAATCACTGCATTTCAAATCTCTAAGTTAATTGCTGTCAAGACTGCTTCCTAGGTATTCTATATTCTCTCTTTAGAAAACACAATTTTAAGGTTAATACAAGATATTAACTACTTTTAACTCACCACATTTTATTTTACTGATTACAGCTCTACTTTTAGCCTGTTAAAATAGTTTTGACTCTTGATTCTGTTGGTATATTAATTCTCTACCCCCACTCTCACTCTCTGTTGAAATCTACAAGTGGGATTCAAAAAAATATTTTCACAAGATTCAATATATTCATTCACATTTATTAAACATTAATTAACTTCTTACTAATAAATATGCAAGTGGAAAACAGAGAGAACACATAAGGACTTCCATGCAGGATCATCTACAAAGTTATAACAAGATAGCTATAGTGGACAATCTCTCCTTACATTTTAGGACTAAGCAATAGAACAGTCACCAGTGAAAACCAATCAAATACAAGAGAAAAAAAGTCATCAAGTAATTCATTACAGCCTCACTGACTTCTTTCTCAGAATTTCTCAAAAATGATAATTCAGGTAAGAATTCATCTGAAGTTGCTACTCTTAGTAAGCATAACATCTACAAGATTATAAATCAAAACTACTCACAAAAGAAAAAAAAAAGAGTACATAAATGCTTCTTCAACCCAATGGCATTTAATAAATGATAAAAAAAAACTGTTGAATGAGCTAAATTTGGGGGGATCAATGTTTTGACAGATTTCTATTACCAAGTTTTCAGGCTCCTTTTCAATTATTTTATTCTCTTGACTACTACTGATTAGACTTATCTCTAACAAGTATATTCAGCAAACTACAATTCTACTGTATGTGGAGTGTGTTAGTATAAAACTTGGCCTGTAGACCTGATAAATATGAAAATGGAAACTTCTGAATTTTTATGTGATACCCAGTAGTTTCATAGTAATTAGCTTTGACTAAAAATTAAAGATGAGGGCACTTACAGCTGTTGGTTTCCAATTTACAAATATAAGTACGTTCACCTGTTTTGAAGGTCTGTTTAATACTAGATCAATGTCATTATTCAACTATGATCATCTAATGTACTGTGATTTGGCAGGCCCTCAACATTTCTTTATCCAAGCTTGTTGAGTAATTACACTGGATTTCATTAGTGTGATCAAATACCAGCTCCCTGCAGAAAAATTTGAATGTATATACACCTGTTTTCACTTGGCAAGTTGTTCTGATTGCAAAACTGCCCTTCAAAACTAAAAGCAACAGCTGATTTTTATTGCATTGGGCAGAATGATTTCTAGAATGAAGTAACCTAAAGTGATTGACGGTCTATCCTAGCTAAATTTTTTTGAGAGATGTCAGAGTTTTTTGTTGTTATTATTTTAGGAGTGATATCTATCAGAACTGTGATGTTGAACCAAGGAGTATTTGTGAAAAGACAGAAATCCCTAAAAGACTTGGTCTTAGAAAAGTCATTAAGATTCAGGCTTTAAACGTAGACCAAGATTTAAATCCTTTTTTTCAACAGGATTACGGCATATCATTTTGTCTCTGAGCTTCAGTATCTTTGCCTGAAAAGTATAGGTAATTAATTCTACCTGACAGAGTGTTTATGAGGATTAAAAGATGTAATTTACTAAGTTTTTAACACAGTGATTCTTCCATAATTAGTGCTCATTCATAAAGGGGGAAAACCCTCATTAATGATTATTAATGTAAGCAAAGTAAGCACACTATTCATTCAAAATCAGATAGCTCCCAAAATATAGTTTTTTTTCCAAAATATAGTTTTTAAGTGATTATAACATTAAAACATTTCTTCTTAGTTTCTTGAATTTTATCTCAAAACAAGAATTAAAGTGAAGTCACAAAGAAACTTGACGTGAAGGAGCTACAGACTGAATGAAAAACCTGGACTTGTTCCCAGGAAAATCAACAAAAGTTAAGAGAATAGTTCTAAGAAAAACACACATATTTGTAGTTTAATTGTCATAAGTTTACAAATCTATTATCTGCATCCATAATGTTTTGGCACATAAATCATATATATTGTTAAGTTAGTTGAGCCTTCTATATATTACCTCCTCCCCCATGAAATATATGTTAGTTGGAAGTATTAAAGATAGAATTATAGATTTATCTATATTCTATTAATCTTTTACTCTAGCAGGATTAATAATGGCTTTAGCAGTTCTGTAAAATATAGCTAGGTGATAAAAATTTAACATAAGCTAAATAAATAAGAAAGTTAAATAATGAGGACAAAAGAAGACACAAAATGGATATGACCTAGAGCTGAAAATGAGGTTACTGCACAAAATACAATAAATACCTATTTAATTATTAAAATTCCTCACAAAGGAAATCATCTCTAGTTTCATGATTTATGATTTATGATTTATTTTCCAAATGACAAAAAACAAAACTTGTTTCTTAGGAGGAGTACAACTATTCCCAGTGCTAAGATGATTAGAAATTTCCCTTTAGGTGTTTCATGAGGAAGCCCCCTTATAATGTATTGTGCAATGTCCTCAATAGCTGCATGAGGGCAAACAGGGCTTCTGTTTATAAGGCTGTTTCAGCATCTTTCAATACAGGTTGATACTCTCACACTGATGTGTGATTCTGTACCAGCGATCTTATAAGCAAGCAACAGGATAAAGTTCTGTTGTAGTGTAGACTAGGAGTAGGTATGTACAGCATGGTCTTTCAACAACTCTGCACAGATATTATTTCTCTCTCCCAGCTGAGCTTTCCCTAGGCATTTGAGTGCACAGTTCTACAGCACAAGAGCCAGATCAATTTCAACAGACAGCTGAGCTGGGAATAGTATTTTCTTCCTACAAAAATGGAGTGGCCATAACATACATCTTTTAAGTAGGCTATTTAATTAAATTTCTATACGTATACACTTTTACAAATAAGTGGTTCCTGTGTGTGTGTGTGTTTCCCTCCCACCAGGCTTTACATATTTCTACAAAGGAAAGGAGTATTGGAAATTCAACAACCAGATACTCAAGGTAGAACCTGGATATCCCAGATCCATCCTCAAGGATTTTATGGGCTGTGATGGACCAACAGACAGAGATAAAGAAGGACACAGCCCACCAGATGATGTAGACATTGTCATCAAACTGGACAACACAGCCAGCACTGTGAAAGCCATAGCTATTGTCATTCCCTGCATCTTGGCCTTATGCCTCCTTGTATTGGTTTACACTGTGTTTCAGTTCAAGAGGAAAGGAACACCCCGCCACATACTGTACTGTAAACGCTCTATGCAAGAGTGGGTGTGATGTAGGGTTTTTTCCTTTCTCTTTTTTCTAGGAGTTTGTGGTAACTTGAGATTCAAGACAAGAGCTGTTATGCTGTTTCCTAGCTAGGAGCAGGCTTGTGGCAGCCTGATTTGGGGCTGACCTTTCAAACCCAGAGGGTTGCTGGTCCTGCATATGAATGGAAATGCACTCATGGGGAAGAGTCCATGATGCAAAGTATCTGCCGTTCTTCAGTCCTTTGTCTTTTTTTGTCATTCAGTTCTAGGCCTTTCCTCTGCACGTTCAATGCCCAGTAAATTTTCAGGATTACCTAAAGAGGAAAAGGAAGAAAAGATTCTTCTAAAAGGTTTATAATATTATGTTTTTTCTGAAGTCTGAGCCCATTTCTGGGGGAAAAAAGCAAAACGGAAAACCCACAAATTTTTGCTTTACAGCAAGGAAAAAAAAAAAAAAGTTAAATAAAAAACCCACAATTGAACGTTCAGGAAAGTGTGAAGACCCAAAACAGCTTTGTCTCCAAAGAAGATAGCTCTCTGACTGCTACGGATAGTCTCCCATGCTTCGTTTTTGTCAGGTGGGAGACCTGGAATACACATGCAGGACTTTAGACTGTTGGGACAGCCATTTTCCAACAAACAAGGGGCCAAAATATCTGCAATATAGTAACAGCCTTAATACTACATCCATTTTTCATTTTATACAGCTGTTCTCAGCTATGTCCTCAATGTTTCATCACATTTATATTCACAACTATATTCAAATGGGACCTTTTAATTGTTTTGAAATGTTTCTAAACCCCTTTCTGCCACCTTACCCCTACATCATTGTGATAATCTTCCCAAGTTGTATTAGGCCATTGCCCCAGGCCTTCCATGGGTTTGTCAGGAATATTCATTATAAGTGGAGCAAAAAGCAGTATGTCTTTAAAGTGGTTTAAAGTGACAGTTATTTTATAAGGATATGTGACACTAGTAATATATTGATGTAACCCTTTGAGAACTATCAAATCAGCTTTCAGAGTCTTCGGATCTGGTAAATTATAGAACTGGGCAATGGTAAAAACAGGCACAGGTTCAAGAAGTTCAGGTTTTTAAAACAGATATCCTATAACCCCATGTAATTTTTAAGTGATTTGCAGTACTACATAAATGCATTTATAACAAACAGAAATGATGTTACTTGCCAAAAAATTTCTGGCAAATAAAAAGGTATTTTATTAAATATCTTGTAAGAGTGAAATTTTATTTGAACAACTGATTATAACAGCCTGTCTTTTTTGTTGTTGTTGTTAGACACATTGAATTTCTGTTTTAAAATCCATTGCATGAAAATTCGATTTGCCGTGCAACATGCCATTAGCATTGCCATCTTAAGAATGAATTAAAATGATGACTCTGAGATTGCATGAATATCCTCCAGTGTATTAGCTATTGCATGTCAACCATAGTTCTCAAAGGGTTAGTGTGGCTTCTGGCATTTAGCCGTCCATTTGATCACTGACAGAGCCAAGAGACCACCAAAGCATTTCATTGTTGAGTGTAATTTGTCCTAACAGCAGTATTGTCATTTTCACGTGACCTGCAGAGCAGGTTTGTATCAATATTTTTTTCCTAGAGAAAAGTCAGCAACTGACAGACCTCTTAATTGATTTTTAGGAGCTGCTTCTTGCAGTGAAAGGCTTTACAGCCACTGGGCTGTGAACTTATTAGAGATGGTCAGAACGAATGCACCCCATGAGTCAGACATTGGCTTTGTGTGAAAGCCAGCTTTTGAGGGGATTAGCTTTTGAAACAATGAACAGCTTGCCTTGAACTTGATTATTGATCTGTTGACTGTCATTAACAACAACTTAAACGTTATCTTCTGTGAAAATTTTCCTTGAAGAGTCCTGTTCTATGTCTTTGCCCTTTGACCTTTAACTTGCAAACTGGCACAAACTGAAGGAAATCTGGTGTTGCTTTTCCATTGGAGTGTTACTTGTCCTCTAAAAACCTAGTAAGCATGAGCTGTTTCCTTAGAGTGGGGAGAGAAGGTTGGTGGTGGATCCGCAGATGGACACTTTGCTCTTTACACGCACACTTTAAAAATGCCCTATAGGTAGAAGTGACTTTTAAGCTTCCTTTAATATAATTTCAAGTCTAAATTCATCATTTTAGTACAAATATAAAACTATGGGGGGAAAAAACCTCAGAATACTTGAATGGCCAGTGTGGCTTTTATATAAAGCAGGAATTTTATACTAGTGAAAATTTCTTACTCATTTGCTAATAATACACATTTCCAGATGATTTTAATGAGTGTACATTCTTATTTGGAAATGGTAGTTCAGCTGCCTTGAATTTGTATTTGTACTCAACATAGCATGAAAATTAGAATGCCCCTTGGTTAAACTACGTGTTTACGATTTGGTTGGGGAAAATATTTTGTAATCATGGATGGCATGTTGCAAAGCCTTGCAGATTATTTCTTACAACCTGAACATACATAAAGTAAGGCTAAAAAAAAAAAGAATAGTTTAAAAAAAAGAGTAATGGCTAATGGCTTTATAGCAAAACATTATGCAATGCAGACTATATTTTGACAAGATGATGGAGATTATGTATGCGAGGGCCAAGAAAGCAAGGGGAGAGGATCAGAATCAGCCCTGTAGCTTTACTTCAGTGCTTCCATTCTAGACAATGCTGGTTTTATAAAGAGTAAGTCACTTCTACTGAGCATGGAGGAAGAACTAGATACAATTTATACAATGTTTGCCTGTGGGAGGGTTTAATCTTTTTTAGGACCTTGATGCCAAGAAAAAAAATGACTGGAAATTGTATTTTGCTAAAGATTGAAATGAAGAACTATGTCATTTGGGGACATATGTAAATCATTGAGGAATTCCATTAACCTGCATTGAAAATTGATTTTTTTTCCTCTAAAATGAGAAAGAAACTAAAGAAGCAATCTTTTGCCTCTTTACTCATTTGTCACAATATCCTGATTCATCATAAGACTATAAATATATAAGGGCTAGAAAATAACCATAGCATTAAGAAGGGAAACACTCTATCATTATACTTGAATTCTGGAAATGTCATGGATAAATGTTGGGTCATATTTTCTTCAATACTCTTATGTGATAAGAAAAGGCATATGGCTTCTCTCTTTATTAGGACATTTGAATTTTCAGGTTGTGAGACTCTAAGAGATAAGAAAACATTAAGTACAACATAATCACAAACATTGGGATTCTATTTGCTTATTATACGCCAGGCACTTTGTATGGTTGCTGACTCCTCTTCCACTTGGGGTTTGGGGAAAAATGTCAATCCTAATGGAATAGTGAAAGGGGGAATGACCAATTGGTCTAGCACATAAGAATAGTGATTCAAAAACAACATGAATAATAAATAAAACAATATAATGTACAAGTTCAGTATCAATAGAAGTGTACACCCTAGCAAATATTTTTCAACATTCTATCACTGATAGCATGGAAGGTTCAGACCTAGGGTTTCCTAAATTGAAATGAAAGCACATTCACAATCACAAAAAATAATTCTCCTTCTGTTTCATTATTTCTCATTACTTTAATATAAACATAAATGTAAACAAGGTGATCCTTCTTACATAAATTTACTATAGAGTTTATAATTTTAGCCAAATATTATTTTTCTATATATTATTAACTGTACTGAGTGAAGTATTAAAATAGCCAATCAGTCTGTATTCTCTATAAAGCAGTAAATCCACATGAGAGCTATGGAGGAGGCTGTGAATTTAACTATTGACCTGTTTCAGAACAAAGTGTCTTCTGACATGGCATTAGAACAGGTGAATACAGATGGTCTTTACAATCGCAAAAGTAACATGGATAAATTAGAGAATAGTATATGATACTAGCAAAGACAACTTCTGTTATAAATCAGAGGGCAAGGCTTTTCTGAATCAGATGTAATAAATTACTAAGTAATAATTTACAAAAAAATAATTACTAAGTAATAAAGGATAGAGACTGATTTACTGAAACAAGCAAATTTTACTTTTACTATTCAGATTGCTTGTAATCTTTTTCTATTGACATATAATTTGTTTGTTTCATATACTAGATACTTGTTTTTATTCACTTTCTCTGGGTGATTAAAAAAACACAATGTGGTGGATGAGAACATTGCCCAACTTCACTGGTAGTTCTAATACATGGATGATGTGTATATACTGAATCCTAGGGATGGTAATATAATACTTTCCACTTCTACATATTATGCTGGTATCTCTAGTATGCTACAAATAAGCAATGTGTACATATTGACTAAACTCAGTGTGCTACCTGAGAGGAATGGATGTTATAATCAAATAGACTGAGTTAACACAAAAGTCATGAAAATAATCTTTTTTTTTAAGTTTTGGAATTATTTCCAGAAACTAATAAAGGCAGTGATTTATTGATAGTATTGAGTCTGTGAGACTGTAACATATACTGAAACAAACTTGTGATTGGTGGTGAAATCTTTTTCAGCAAACATAGCAGAGAGTTCATTTAATTTTTGATTCTCTTAAGAACACATTCCAGAATATCAGATGTCAAACAGAACATGCTATATAAACCAAAAATGTTAAATTCAGATGAGCCATTACAAATAGCCTTCAGTACAGTCTTATGATATCACAAAAGGTTTCATGTCAATAATATTAGAGAATCTAAGTATTCCATTGCATCACATGGACCTTCATGATTGATTTATTGTGATCACAGTTTATAACTGCCAGAACATATGTATTTATGTTATAGAGTCTATGTTGCCTAGTAGGGAATGATAGTTACACAGAGAAGTTACATTTAAAAAATTAGAACTTCCTAAATATAAAGAAAACTTCATCATAAAGAATGTAGCAACCAGGCATAGCAGCACACCATAAATAAGAATGCTAAATGTTAAATTTATTATATATTATGGAAATTAAAGAAGAGGAAATATGAATCTTTTGTAAAATATAAAAACATCCTATAGCACTCCTTAATACAACTGGAAATTTTACTTTAGCAGGTATTAAAATAGTAGAACAATGCAATTTCAAGCTCTTCACACTAGTGATGAGTATGTGATATATCGATGTATATAATTAGACAGTGGTCATTAGCTGTTACCCTGTGTAAACACATCTGATACTCATGCATTGCCTTCTAGGCTAAAAATGTCAAAGTTAGATGTTCAGTAACCTCAGTTGGAAAGATATATTTAATGTTAGAATCTCCTGAGAAAAGCCATGTCCCTAGGATAGAAATTTACCTCAATAATCATATAACACAAAACACTTGGCAAAGTAGCAAAGAAGTTGCCTTAGTGTTCTAGTCTCATCTAATTGTAACCTTTCTCTTTCATGTACTACTCAAATCATTTTTCATTTGTTTCCTTTGGTGTAATTTTGAAATGATTCTGATATATTTCAAGTCAGATAAATAACATCCAATTGCAAATAACTCTTCCAACATTTATACATGTATCTACTTTGAAATTTAAACCAATAGTATATAAAGCCTAAGAATGAACACTGATTTGACAAGTTCACAGAAATTGAGAGAAAAATAGATGTGATATTGCAAAATTTCTGTCAATTTTCTGGTAGAATACTGAAGTATCAGCCTTCAATTTTTAAACACAATTGTGAGCTTACAACTGGACACGACATGCATTATTTTTTAGAACAGTGCTAATTCTTTATACTAAGTAAGGGTATAAGATCCTGAGTGCCATAAGGCAGCACCTCAGGCACTCGTAACTAAAGCTCTTTAAGGAAAATGAAGGCATAACCAGTAAATCATGGTTAGTGCATAAGCATAAAAAAGTTATGTATGGAAGATAATTCTGGAGACTTATGGAGATCCTATGCTTTTTCAATTTAAAGAGCAGCATGTCTTAAACTGTGTTTTATACTAAAATTGGACTGAGAATAACGTTCAAGTTTGCACTCATGAGTCCTTATGTTCGAGAGCACACTGAACAGTGTAGGACAAACATATCATAAACTAGAATGTTTTGCCGATTCACATAACTTCGCATGTGCTCTGCTATAGAGCTGGATTAATATGCCCTTAAGAAGGGAGAAGAAAATCAATTAAATATAAATATGAACATATGATAATTGTATTACATTAGGCCACTTAGCTTCAGAGCAAGATGTTATTAACTCTCACTTCAGATAGAAAAATCAGGAGAGAATGGTGAATGTGAATGAAATGATTAACTTATGACTTACAAAGATGTTTCTTGAGTTATCTTATCCACTTGTTTTTATCCATGAACAAATATCACTCACAATATAGACATTTCTGTAGCACTTAGTCTGTAGCTAGATTGGATCCCAGGAGGAATACTTTTGGACACAGGCGTTTTTATATGATGAAGCTTCAATGAGATGTGACTGCATGGGTAGGATGCTTTTTCCTAGGATAGGATATGGTGCTGCTTGTATTTGCCACCTTTATTTGAATGTATGTTTCTATGTTGGCCTGTCTTGCCAAGATATAGATGAATAAAGCCTGGTGTGAGCTGTCCATTTGATGAGTCACTAGAATGCAGGTTTCATTTGCTGTTATGTAATGCCAATTTGATCTTGTTCCCACTCCATATACTGACAATGCAGTTGCAAAGGTAAAATATACTCTTCTTGAATGAATGATTCAATCCTGAAATCAATGTCATAGTTTTGCTACCACTGAAATATCACAGAGGCCACATTTTTTACTGTCTTCACACAGCTGTTTAGTATATACTATTGCCTGGGTAGAATTAAGTTTTTAGTTCTTTTCATCACTTCTTTTGTATTTGACCTGGAATCCATTATTCTTTTATGTATTCATGAATACAAAATTTCACAATTCAGTTACTTTTTTACTTTCAAACATGATTTCCAAACAAGTGTGCTCTGTGTGCCGTATTTTTCTCTTCCTTCAGTTCTGAAATTATTTGTTTGCTTTCTGTTTGTCACCCCAAAATACAGATGGTTGGGAGGGATGTATTAAATTGTGTTGTTTTGTGTAGTCTGTACCTATATTTGCATTCCTTTCGATTTATACCTTGCCTGCCCTCCTTCTTTTTTTTTACACATTTGATTTCCCCTTCCCTTTGTGAAAACCAGAATTGAACAGAGTTGTACATTATATGTGGTGCCCTGAAAATGTTTGTTCCTCAGTTTTTTTGCTTCACACATTTCATGCAAAGATTTAGTCCCAGTAAATGTCACACATCTCCCAATCTCTTGCATTGAATTCTAACTTTTCTAGAGCTATTCCCCAGAAAAAAGTGAAATGCTGAGCATGAAGGCTGTTGTCTGTTGATAAGCCAGCTAAGGAAGTTTGCTTTTGGTGACTGTATCTTAAATAATTATATAGGGAAGTAAATACCATAATATAGTGTTTTGTTAAAGGTACATCATGACTTCATGAATGCCTAAAACCTCAATCCTTTGGTCTACTTCCCTTTGTGTGTAAATTCATATATATTAAAGAGAGACAGGGAGAACAAGAGATTAGGGGTGTTCTAGTGGTGGCTTTCTGTTGCCTTGGTTTCAACTGTATCAGCATTTCTATTGTGGACCTCTATTTTCAGGGGTTTTAGAGACTCACCCATAAAAATTTGTTTCAGGCTTAAAAATCGTGAAATATTTTTTTTTAGGTATATAATTTTAAACCAATATATCTTGTTTTTATATTATAGGAAGGAAATAAATGGAGTTTACTAGTTCAATTTTGTGCTAATATAAATTTTAATGAATTTAATTTTTTAATAAAACAAAGTCTAACTAGTCCATAGTCTACTGATGGTTTTTTAAAAGAATCAATTATTGACATAGAGAAAATTGCCTGCTTTATCACTGTAGTAACCTATCTTTGAGATATTTTAAAACTTTTAACCTATATTAACATTATCTTGATTCTAATAGTGGATCATTATGATAATGAGTGCAATTTATGTCATCTGTATGAGCTATCTGGTAACATAGACTTGGAAATAATAGTACCTTTAGTAAATATATATGTATATATATTTACTAGGTAGATTAAGGGGGTAAGTGCCCATAAATTTAGTTTGTCAAGTAAATACCATAAATATTTTAAAAAATTGCACATTTCTCTTTCTGAATCAGAATTAGATGCAAGGAATTGCAAAGAAAAGTTGTCTCTTGGGTAAACAATACACATTTTATAGCTTATTATGAAAATCATTTTTTTATATTGCGGTTATAGGAAATTAAAAGGATTTAATGCATGAAATTAACACAGACTTTATTTAAATAGCATTAAACTGTGAGACAGAGAGAAACACTAGGAAATTAAATATTCAGGCCATTTTCTTTTGGTTTCTGACAATGCTTTATTTTCATTCCCCATAATATTTTCAGTTACGGGGAAAGTATTAAAGTCTAACCTTAAGTGTCTGGATTGTTCACATTACACTCAACACTATTTCATTAAGTTTTTGATAATATGTAGTCTTCTGTGTGCAAGGAAAGAAATAAATAACACATTTATTTGCTGAATGAGTTTTAAGGTTTGCAAGTTGTTAGTGATTTTTGCCCACACAGGATTCTATATATTTATACCATCTTAAATCTGGCATATATATATATTTTTTCGGATAGCTTCTATTGACAAACACAAAGCTTGTTTGTGTGCAAATATAAGGCTAAATAAATGGTGCTAAAGTGTTTTATGACTGTCAGATATAATCAGGCAAAATTTTGTGGTGCTTAAATTAATTTTTTCATTGATTTATTGATCAATGCATTGAACAGTGTTTATTATTCACAAGTTGTCCTTTATTGGTAAATCAAGGCCTCATAGCACATTGTTAAATAAAATGGTTGACTAGTCTATGTAACAGCTCACCAAGCTACTATCTCTTTAACTCCTTATAATGTTGCGTCATTAAAGGTCAAGGGATCATAATATTAATCTCATCGCTGGAGACCATTAATATGACTGAACTTTTACACAAAGTACTTATGTTTACAATGCTATAACCCTTTGACTGCTACGGCAACCTTTAACCACACAAATGTCACAAGCTAGAATCATCAGCATGGTTCTTGCCATGGCAATCAAAGAGTTAAGGGCTGTGCAGTGATTTGTTTTATATTTATTAATTTATATTTATTTTGTTTTCATTCAAGAAGGGGATTTTGGGTGGGGCAGTTTTTGTCTGCTGTAAGTGTCTTAACCTAGGGAAGGGTTAAATGGCTTTTTATACTATTGCATCTTCTGTACTTACCATCAATTCATTGTGTTGTAATTTAAAAAAAAAAAACTGTCAATAAATAAGAGAACAGAAAAATGGTTCACAGACATTGTGGTTTACTCAATGAATGATATACATACATTTATGGTGATATATAGCAGTAGGCTTTGCTATCTATGTCTTCCTAATTGATATAAAACATAAAGTAAAAACTCTAAAATAATTTAGGCCAAAATCTCCTGTGTATTTGCCTGAAATAGTAAGTATGTTAAACCGGCCACATCAACTGGAGAATTGTTTAACTGCTAAGTAGATGCCTATGACTGTGACCAAGGACAGAAGCAAGAAACATTACTACATCAAATACACTTCAGGCAAGTACCCATGAACATAGGATATGTTTTCATTACAACTTGACAAAAATAAAAATTACATTTTGGATAAGTGAGTATAATTTATTGATTAAAGTCATACATCATGACTGTCTAGATAAATTTAATCAAAGGAGTTACTATTGATATCAAAAGTCTTTGACAGAATCCCATTTAAGGATTTTTTTTCCTCCTTCTCTTTCTTTAAATGATAGGACTATAGTAAAGGGTGACCATGAATAGAGAACTGACAAAGAGAAAACAAGAGTAAAGATAAACATTTTCATATTTAACATTTTAATAAATTATTTTTCTTAGACTATCAAATAGGTACATGTAACCAAGTGTTGGAACAAGTGTTTCCTAAAGTGCAAATCTAATATGTATCAATAGTTCTAAAAGGTCATCTGATTTTTATGAAGAATTCGGAAATCATTGGGAATAAAGGAAAATGTGTTCTCTCACACAAAAATTAAGGTGCATCTGTGCACCAATAAGTTAATGTTGCAAACTTTAATACACACAGGAAAGAGGAGCTCTGAAGCAGGGTAACTAAGATAATCACAAGAATTTAATTGTCTGAAGTAATAAACAGATTAGAAGGACAGAGAACTGTTTGTGTTAAGTCTTTGAAATCTGCATCTAGGGTGAATCCCTGGAAATTTGGAGATTTTTCTCAAAGAGTTTAAAGAAATACTCACAGATAAAAGTTGTTGTGCTTTGGGAAAATGTCAGCATATAAAAACCTACAAGATTCAGTCAACTGACAATATAGTTTATTTTTATTTGTAGAAGGCTTTTAAATAAAATTAACCTTTATTTTTATAAGACTATTGAGGATGTGTGATCATAAATATCAGGCTGAAGCCAAGCATGAATCTCCCTTGTTTTTATTATCAAAGAGAGAAAAGAAAAAGCTATAAACATAAATATCACCCAATAGAATTGTTTTTTTAATATCTGAATCATTAATTTATATAATAATAAAATACACTAATATTTCACTTATTTTACATTCAAAGACTAAATCAGAATAATATATTGTGGAGAAAAAAATCCAAATAGGGGCATTGAGAATCTAATAACACGACTAAGACACTATAGAAACATAAATATAATTTATTGCAGTGAGCAATGTGTGCATATTTTAAATCTTTTATAAAAAGTATTAAATGGACATAACTTCAACCCAGTTTGATACGCGGTCACTTCTTCAATTTAATTACCCCGTGTGTATCACTAACTCTCGCTCCTTTCTCCACCTCCACCTCCTTCTTCACCTCCCCTCTGCCTCTTTGCTTCCTTTCTTTCTCTCTCTCTCCCCCATCTCACTCCCTCAAGTGCTCTATTCCTTGAAAGAAAAATTTATGTGACTCCTTTCACATCTTCTTAAATCACAGTTTTTTACTTATTATTTGCACTTCTCACCTCTCCACTTGACATAAAATTTTGTCAGTGTAAATGATATATTTATTACTTAATCTACTGTTTCTAATTCTCTATCTTACTTGGCTTCTTAGCAGTATTTAACACTGATAGTTACTCTGCTATTCATACTTTTTTAGACAGCACCTTGAGGGTAGCACCTATTTATTTTTCACTTGTGTTCCATACCTGGAGCCTGATACAGTACTGAGTTCATAGTCAGCCCTCAGTAAAATGTTGGCTTCTAGGCATTAGAATTCAGAGATTCCCCCTTGCACCATAAGTAACTTTTAAAACTAGTTCTTATGAGTTTATGTAAGTGCCCCATATGTTCTTTTTTTTAGTGCAATTTAAAACCTAATGGAACTGACACAGTAAACATAAAATAGGTAGAAAGATAGAAATATCCTTCATCTATCTATATATGCATCCACCATCCATTAATTTGTTTATTCAACAATACTGAGATCCGACTGCATACCAGGCATTGTAGGTGTCAAGGATGAATCAGTGACTAAAAGTCTTTCAAGACAACTAGCAGCAAATAGTATGTCAGATCATAGGTTTGATGAAGAAAATCAGGGTACAGGGATGAGATGGGGATGGTTTGAAGAGAAGGGCATTTGTAATCAGGTGCCATCTGAGTGGAGGCAAGAAAGAACTGAGGGAGTGGGCCATGTGCACATCTGAAGAAAGAACCAGTGCAAAGAAAGAACCTTAAGGCAGGAACAAGACTGATGTGTTGCAAGGAACAGCAAGGAGGCCATTGTGGCTACAGTGGAGAGAGCAAAGAGGAGAGTGGTAGATGTGTTCAAGGCAGCAGCAATTGGATCGGGTCTGATGGAGCCTTATGGGTACTGAAAGGAACAAAGCTTTATGAGGAGATGGGAAGCCACTGAAGGGTTGTAAGCAAAGGAGTGTAATGGAGCAAGGGTGGAAGCAGGGAGTCTAATTAGGAAGAAAGCCACTGCAGTCGATAATAGGCAAAGAAGATGATGACTTGGACCAGGATGCAAGCAAAGATGATCACAAAAAGTGGTTGCCTTATGGATGGACTCTGCATGTCCAGCCAACAGGTATAGTGGAATAGCTGAGAGGTGAGAGAGAAAAAGGAAACTGGAAAGAATGGAGTTGCTGTTTCCTGAAAATGGAACCAGTCTGGTGGAAGTAGGATCCCATTTTGGACATCTTTCTGTAGTCTTAGAAATGTTCTCATTCATGATGTGGATGATGACTAGATGGGTATAGACATATGCAAAAATTATTGATCTGCACACTTAAGATGTATGCATTTTAGTCTATGTAAATTTTACCTCAAGGAAAAAAAACCCAAAGGCTGAAAACAAAACCCCCCAAAATGAAGTAATTAACTATACTAATAGTTGCTGATGGATCCAAAAAAAAAAACGCGGACTGAGAAGTGAGTATTGGATTCAGCCCCTATATGTTCTTAACCTCTTTTATTCTATGCTCTCTTGTGGACCTTATTCACAAGCATGACTTTAGCTTTGTGGGTGGGATATCTCATGAAATCCAGATTCACAATTTCCACCCACTTGCTTGACAAATTAACCTGGACTTTTCTTTAGCTTCCTGGATTCAATCTACTAAATATAAAACCTATCACCATCCTTTTTCTACCATCAAAGTAAACATAATTCACTCTGAATTATCTAATTTATTAATGACACTAAATTTTCTTGATTACCTATCCAAGAAAACACCAGGTGTTCTTTGCCTTCTCCTTCTCCCTTTGCTTCACATGTCCCAGTTAGACAGACATTTGCTCAGTCTATGAGTTCTACTTCTGCAGTATCATCAGCATCTGATTTCTCCTTGACATTCTTGTCCTATTTAGGGTTCATTAGTTCTTTCCTTCTCAATCTCCTTTCCTAATTCAACCTCTGTCAGCCTATCTACACATTCCTGACAGAACAATCTTCTCAAATCAGAGTTTGAATTGTATCATTCTGGTATTAAAAACAAAGGTTTTATATGCACTCTCATCAAAATCTGTTTTTAACTTGATATTCAAGCTTTTTCACCAGCATATATTTTTATAGCTGAAACCATCTAACTACTTGCCATCCCTTATGCATAGTTTGGCTCATGCTTTTCTCTCCACTTTGAATTCCACCTTTCCTTTCTTTATCTTTCCTGACCTCACCGAAGAGATAAAACTGCCCAACTTTGAAACCTCATATTATCTTTGTGTATCTTGCTTTGTTTAGAATGATCCTAGTGATACGGTTAACATTGCTCCCCTTTCTTTTCAGAGGTCTCTCAATTCAATAAGTTGAATGGTCATACTCTTATACAACTTTTTAGATAAGGCCTATAATTTTATGTGAGCTTGTTTTTATTATTTCTTGTCATTATCTAAGCTCCTGAGGATTGCAGCATCTAATGCTGCAGCATCTAATGCAGTGCCTTGAATGAAGGAACTCCAGAAATGTTTGCTGCACCAAATTAAATTGTATTTTTTAACATAACTGGCATTACAGAAATTTTATTTCACTTTGTTATACATTCTTGAACCCACTTTCTAGGAGTTATTTATGAATAAAGATATTTAAAAGCATTTGTTACAAGACAATATTTTAAGCAGTTGACCTTGATTCTTTCCAAGCTCTTACTTTTTTCAAAGCTTTTCAAATATTTCTCATTAAATAACAAAGGAAACCTCAAGTTTAGGCTAGCCTTTTTTTTTTTTTTTTAAATATTCATCCTTTACTTCTAATTATCACCTTTAGAACCAGAGAGAATTCTTCAGCAACAGTAACTGAGTGAAGTGGGAAGACCTGTGTTTTGGAGGCACCAGTGTATAGCAGTTATTTGGATTTAAAATATTCAAAAAATCAAATCCCACTTTCTCAAATGTGTGCATAGACATGAAAGAAATAATTATTTGCTTCTTTTTTTTTTTCTATGAATTAGTAGGGCAGATTACCTTACAAATGAGAAATTACTAAAAAACTTTCCAACAAGAGTCATTTTGCCAATTCAGAGGGAAATGCAGTCCAAATTCTTGCTAGTATCGGGGTCTAGTATTGAGGTCTAGTATTGGATCACTAGGACAGGATGTCAATATAGTGTTCAATCTTAGAGGTAATTAAGAGATTGGTGACACAGATTCAAAAGGGAAAGAGCCCATTAGAGGACAGAAAAGAGGATACAGATACATAGTTCAAAGGCAGGGAAAGACAGTTTTTAAAAAATTACTTGTTGCTTAGAACAATTATCAGTGGACCTTTACATTTACAATAGCTTTCACCTTAGAACTATTTAAAGATTTTACCCAGCTTGTGATGTGTGTCTCAAAGCTATCTCGGCACTTTCAGGTCAAATGATGGCATATAATTTCACTCCCTGCAAAGCCCTACTAAAACTGTAGAAAATGATTTCCTTTTCTTCTCTTTTCAAAGACTTAGGGAAAGGAAGTACAAGAGAGAAAACAATAGCAACATCTGGGAAGCTAGAAGCAAGTAGGCATCTGGTAACTGACCTAACAGACCCAAGGACATCAAATTATAAACTGGAAGGAACAATCAGAGAATAATCCAAATGTATCATTAGTATGCTGAAGTTCAGGGAGTGGAAACTCCAAGCACCTGGAAACAGGGTGAATGGAGTTGACTAAATTAAGGACTGAAAATCTCTCATAGAAACTAGTTAAATGCTCTAAGTTCTGTCCAGGCCGCCCCACTTTCTCTCCCCAACCCAAACCTCAAGGTTTATTCTGCAGAGAGCGTAAACATGGTCTCTGAATTGGGAATTGCCAGTGTTCTTTACCAATAACAGGGAATTAAGTGGGCTTCCACCTTTTAAAATCTAATGCAGAGACCTCCCAGACTTGCTATTTCACCACTAGAATGTCAGCAGCCAGTTTCAGAGAAAGTTTTTGCTCTTGTTTTTGTTGTTATTTCCTATAGGCAAGAAAATGGAACACTCTTCTCTGATGAATCTGACCAATCCAAGAAGAAAGACAATAAAATCTGTAATCAGGGTTTTCCCAACAAAATGAGAGCACAATTATTTTTTATTTATTTTATTTATTTATTTTTGGCTGCATTGAGTCTTCATTGCTGTGCATGGGCTTTCTGTAATTGCATGGGCTTCTCTTGTTGCAGAGCATGGACTCTAGGCATGTGGGCTTCAGTAGTTGTGGCACGCAGGCTCAGTAGTTGTGGCTCACAGGCTCTAGAGCACAGGCTCAGTAGCTGTGGCACATAGGGTTAGTTGCTCCACGGCATATGGGATTTTCCTAGACCAGGTATCAAACCCGTTTCCCCTGCATTGGCAGCCAGATTCTTAACCATTGTGCCACCAGGGAAGTCCCGACAATTATCTTTTAATAAAGCTCATATTGACAAGTCCTGCCCATGCAGTCAGTGTTTCCCATCAGCTTTTTTTCCCCTGTTAAACAGGATAAGAAAACCAGGAATTTCTAGATATCTAAAGAAAGGTTGAAACAGAAAGCTAGTGACCAAAACAAACAAACAAAATTAATACTAAGGAAGGAAACAGATTATGCAATGAGGAAGGGGAAAAAAAACTTAAAAAACTATCTTTTCTATCAGAAGAAAAAAGATTGTTTTAATTTTCTGTTTGAGAAATAAAAACACAAAAGATTGGAAGACAGAGTTAAATCTCTTTGAGAATACAACCAAATGATAAAGATATGAAAAAATTACTTGGGCAAAATATTAGAAAATGAGAGAACAGAGCCACAAGTGCAGAAACCACAATTCACAAAATTGGAGTTCTGGAAAAGAAAAAAAGAAAAAACAGAGAGGGAGAGAAAACAGAGAGAAATGATTATCATAAAATTCAGTAAAATTACCCAGAATTTACAGACATGAGTTTCCAGACTGAATGTGCCTAGAGATGTCTAGTATAATGGATAAAAATAGACATACAAAAAGGTACATCACTGTGAAAATTCAGAGCACGGGGACAAAGAAAATACAAGCTTTCAGTGACAGGGTGGAAAATTACAAAGCACAAAGAATTAGAATGTCATCAGATTTTTCTAAAGTAACAGAAAACTTGAAAACCATAGAGTAACATCTTCAAAATTCAGAATAAAATTTTTCAACATAGAATTCTATGTATAAGCAAATGTTAATTAAATGTTGAGTAGAATAAAGATAGGCAAAGTCTCAAAAAATTTCCTCCCATGTTCCATTTCTCAGCTAGAGGATATCCACTAAAGTATGAGAAATTCAAGAAAGAGACACTGAATTCAGAAAAACAGGGTTCTAATTAAAGAAAGAATGAAGTAAAGGGATTATCCAAAAGGATGGTGATGGGCATTTTCAAGATTTCAAAGGTGCACCAGGAATAAAAGACAAACAGTTCAGACTGGGGCAACAAGACCAAGAGTGCAGCACATTAAAGACTTTCATCCTCGTCCAAGTTTTTAACCTATGAAGCTACTGTGGGACGTGCTCCATCAAAACAAGAAAATAAATGAAGAATACTAACATGTAAGGTCTAAGGGAGATTCTATTTCTTGAGAAATTCAAAGAAATTTCCTACAATAACAGCAAAAATAAATCCTAGGATAACAGGCGTAGAGAGTAGCCTATCTAAATGGAAAGAGAATGGATAACTCTAGTAGGTATATACATTGGGTAGGAGTATAACTATATATATATAGTTATATTCACGAGAAACCACAAAATGAAACAATAGATTACCTGATGTGATTGACCTTGTGAGAAATTGTACCTAGAGGTTTTTGGAAGGTGTAGGTAGAATTAGTAATAGATAAAATAAAGATGAAGCAAGTGTAAAGACAAGGCTATTAATTTAAGAAACATTTCTAATTATTAAAAAGGTCCAATTCAATGCTCAATTCTGAATAGTTATAGGCATAATAATGTAAAAATTGATTTTTTTCTTTAACCAAAAATTGTAATAAAATATATTTAGAGGATGGGGGAAGGGAAGCAGAGATGACACAGGAAGACAGATTAATCTCTATCTAACATAGCAAAAAATCAAGAGATAATGTCTAAAATTGATTGATTTAAGGATAAAAGTACATGTATATTACTTAGAAGTACTGAGGTATGTAATTCCAGAAATAAGAACAATCAGCCAAAAATACCAAAAGAGGTTTTGGGGAGGACTATGGGAATGGAGAATAGGTCTTGAAATGGTTATATTTGGTTATGATATTATTCTAGCATTTTATAATATTTTGAATGATGTAACTATATTAATTTGATGTAGAAAGTTTACATTAAAGCACAAAAAACTCTATGGTCAACATATTCACAATTCTCTTTGACATAGGGATGCTCTGACCATAACTCCATGTGCTCTGTCTCTGCCACTGAATATTAATCATATTCATTTGACCACTGTTTTTCTTTTCACCCACTTCCTAACATATCCCTCATGTGTCTCTGATCCCCCTTTCATTCTCCACACTTATTTTTCAGCCTTTGTGGTCCCTCACTTGGCAGATAGAAAGGGGAGTCATGGAAATCTTGGCAACTGCTTTTTAAGGACACTTCACCCTTGCCTTAGGGTGATACTTGGTCAAATGGTTTTGGATGATGACAACTTAGGAAAGATAGGTCATTCAGTTTTACTTAGTTTTAGAAATATTCTTCAAAGGAAAAGTCTTTGGGGTAAGCAATAGTCAGTAAAATTAAATTGGAACAGGATGTCAACCAACTCTAGGTCATCTGCTCCACCAGAAAGTGAGAATCCTAAAGAAATAGGTATGATTTAAGATCTGATAGAGAAATCTTTGTGTATTACAGAAATATTTGTAATATTAACATGTTATATGCCAATTTAATGTGTTACAGTGAAATTATAAATTATTATTTTTGAAAAAATGATTATTGGTTCATTTGCCTGTTTGATATTAATTGAATCTCTGTTACATTTTAAATATTAGCTAGGGCAAAGAATAGGATGTGCAAACTGAATTAGGGGAGTCAAATTTGCTTAAATTATTATACCTCATTGTAATTCATATACTATATTATATAAGATGCATAACACAATGTGATGTAACATAAAACAATAATATATAATATGAGAAATAGTATATTATAATATTACAGGTGCGACCAGATCATGAGAGAATCCAGATGCTAACTCTATTTGGGATTTTCAGGAAAGATTTTTTAAAGAAGGTAATGCATTTTTTTGAAAAGTGGAAGGTAAACTGGTAAACAGCAGAAAAGTAACATTTTAGGCAAAAGGTACAGCTTATTAAAAACCATATAAGTGTGAGAGAGGACAGCATAATTTAAGAAAATGAGTTATTCTTCAACCAAATCCCAGCGTACAGGAAGGAGAGCTGTGAAAGATAAGTTCAAAGATACAGGCAAGGGCTAGATCATGAAGGGATTTGATGCCTCTAAACCTTTTTTTGCCCAGCCTGATCATTCTGAAACGACCCTCTATCATTTTAAGGCATTTTGTTTTTAATTCAGTTTATTTAAACTGAAACAAAATAATCACCCATTTCTTCTGCTCCTGCCAACCCCTAGCCCCTTGCAACCACCAATCTATTCTCTGTATCTATGAGCTTGTTCCCTGCTTTGTTTTTTATTTTTGTTTTTATTTTAGATTTCATGTAATATAAGAGATATCACAGGATAATTATCTTTCACTGTCTAATTTCATTTAGCATAATGCCTTCAGGGTCCATCCATTTTGTCCCAAATGGCAAGATTTTATTGCTTTTTACAGCTGAATAAAATTTCTTTATCCATTTGTCCACAATAGACACCTAGGTTGTATCTATATCTTATAAATACTGCTGCAACGAACATGAAAATGCATATATCTTTTAGAATTAGTCTTTTCATTTTCTTCAGATAAATACTCAGAAGTGGAATTGCTGGGTCATATTGGTAGTTCTATTTTTAATTTGTTGAGGAACATTCATGCTGTTTTCCATTGTGGTTGCACCAATTTACATTCTAAACAGTGCATGAGAGGATTCTCTTTTCTCCAAATCCTTGCCAACACTTGTTATTTCTTGTCTCCTTGATAATAGCTATCCTAATGAGTGTGTGGTGATATCTCACTGTGATTTTGATTTTCATTTCCCTGATATTAATGATGTTAAGCATTCTTTCACAGGTCTGTTGGCCACCTTTATGTCTTCTTTGGAAAAATATCTATTCAGTTCTGCCCATTTTTTAATTGGACTTTTTTCTTTTTTTGCTATTGAGTCATTTGAATTCTTTGTTTATTTTGGATATTAGCCTGATATCAAATATATCATTTGCAATCATTTTCTCTATTCAATAGGTTGCCTTTTCATCTTTCTGATGGTTTCCTTTCCTGTGTAGAAACTTTTTAATTTGATATAGTCCCACTTGTTTATTTTTGCTTTTGTTGCTTTTTCTTTTGGTGTCAGATCCCAAAATTCATCACGAAGACCTATGTTAAGAAGTTGACCACTTCTGTTTTCTTCTACAAACTTTATGGTTTTAGATCTTACATTCAATTTTTTAATTCATTTGAGGTAATTTTTGTGTACAGTGTAAGTTGGTGGTCACATATCATTCTTTTGCATGCAGCTGTCCAATTTTCCCAATACCATTTATTGAAAAGACTGACTTTTCTCCATTGTATACTCTTGGTCATATTAATTGACCATACACATGTGGGTTTATTTCTGGGGTCTCTATTCTGTTCCATTGACCTATGTGTCTGTTTTTATGTCATACCATAAATATTTTGACTATTATACCTTTGTGATATAGTTTGAAATCAGAAAGCATGAGGCCTCCAGTTTTGTTCTTTTCTCTCAAGATTTCATTAGCTATTTGGGGGCCTTTGTAGTTCCACACTAATTGTGGGATTGTATGTTCTATTTCTGTAAAAATCCCCAATGGTGATTGCATTGAGTTCATATATTGCTTTAGGTAGTATGGTCATTTTAACAGTATTAATTCTTCCAACCCATGAGCACAGAGTATCTATTTACTTGTACCATCTTCAGTTTCTTTCAACAATGTCTTATGGTTTTTAGCAGGCAAGTCTTTATCCACCTTGGTATTTTATTCTTTTTGATGCATTTGTAAATAGAGGTTTCTTAAATCTTTTCTGATAGTTCATAATTAGTGCAAAGAAACATAATAGATTTTTGCATATTAATTTTGTATCATGCAACCTTACTGAATTTGTTTATTAGTTCTAAGTTTTTTGATGGAGTCATTAGGATTTTCTATATACAATAACATGCCATCTGCATATAGTGACAGTTTTACTTCTTCCTTTCTGATTTGAATGTCTTTTTTTTTTTTCCTTCCTTTTCTCCCTTCCTCTCTCCATCCTTCCCTCCCTTCCTTCTTTCCTTCCTTCTTTCCTTCCTTCCTTTCTTCTTTCCTTCTTTCCCTTTCTTTCTCTCTCTTTCTTCCTTTCTTTCATTCTTTTTTTTCCTACTTGCTCTGGCTATGACTTCCAATACTTTGTTGAATAAAAGTTGTGAGAGTGCACATCCTTGTCTTTTGCTTGATCTAAAAGGAAAAGCTTTCAATTTTTCACCACTGAGAATGACATTAATTGTAGGCTTGTCATATATAGTGTTTATTCTGTTGAGGTATATTCACTCTATACCAGCTTATTAAGAATATTTATCATAGATTTCTCTTGAATTTTGTCAGATGCTTTTTTTCTGTATCTATTGAGGTCATCTTATGATTTTATCCTTCATTTTTGTTATCATGGTTTATCAACATTGACTGAATAGTGGATGTTGAACTGTCTTTGCCTCTCAGGTGTAAATGTCACTTGATCATTGTATATGATCTTTTTAAATATATTACTGAGTTCAGTTTGCTAATATTTTGTTGAGGATTTGTGCATCTATGTTCATCTGGGATATTAGCCTGTAGTTTTCTTTTTTTGTGGCATCATTGTTTGGTTTTGGTATCAGGTTAATGCTGATCTCATAAAATGTGTTTGGAAGGACTCCCTCCTTTACTGTTTTTCTCTATCTCTTTGTTTGTTTGTTTGTTTTAAGAGTTTGAGAATTGGTATTAATTCTTTGAATATTTACTGGAATTCTCCAATGAAGCTGTTTGGTCCTGGAATTATTTTTGTTGGGAGGTTTTTGGTTACTGATTCAATCTTCTTGCTTGGAATCGGTCTGTTCAGATTTTCTGTTTCATCATGATTCAGTCTTTGTAGATCGTGGTTCTAGGAATTTATCCATTTCTTTTAGGTTGTCCAAGTTCTTGATGTATAATTGTTCATACTAGTTTCTTATGGTCCTTTGCACTTATGTGGTATCAGTTTTAACATCTTCTCTTTCATTCCTGACTTTATTTGTGTCTGTCTTTTTTCTTGGTGAACCTAGCTAAAAGTTTGCCAATTTTGTTTATCATTTCAAAGAACCAACTCTTAGTTTCATTGATCTTTTCTTTGTTTTTTTAATCTCCATTTCATTCACTTCTACTCTAATATTTGTTATTTCCTTCCTTTTTAAACTTTGGGCTCTGTTAGTTTTACTTCTTTTTCCTTGAGTTATAAAGTCATGTTTTTTATGTGAGACTTTTTTTTTGTTTCTTGAGGTAGGTATTTATCACTATGAACTTCCCTCTTAGAACTGCTTTTGCTGCATCCTGTAAATTTTGGTTTGCTGGATTTCATTTGTGTCAAGGTATTTTTGATCTCTCTTTTAATTTTTTAATCCATTGATTATTCATTAGCATGTTGTAAATCTCCAGACACTTGTGAATTTTTCAGTTTTCTTAGTGTAATTAATTTCTAATTTTATACCATTTTGTTCAGAAAAGATGCTTGATATGATTTCAATTATCATAGATTTATTAAGACTTATTTTGTGGCCTAACATATGATCTATCTTGAAAAATGTTCCCTGTACACTTGAGAAGAATGCATATTCTGTTCTTTTGGATAGAATGCTTTGTAAATATCTGTTAAGTTCATCTGTTCCAACGTGTTTTTTAAAGCCTACATTTCCATAGTGATTTTTTTGTCTGGATGGGCTATACATGGATGTAATTGAGATATTAAAGTTTATTACTACTATTGTATTGTTGTCTGTTTCTCTAGAGTTGTTTCTTTGGGCATGCAATTAAGACTCCAAACTGAAGTGGTTGTTGATGGTAGAAGCTTAAGAGAATAGCAGGATTAGGAATAGGAATGATCTGTACTAGTTAGGCAATGAATGGTGAAAATTTGTCTATTTTAAAGGTGGTATATATTTAATAGCTAATAGCACAAAGGGACAAAAAAAAAAGGACAATTAAAGTATCACCTACATTACTTGGAATAAGGTACAAAGTAAGGGTATAGAGGATCCAGCTGCTGCTGCTACATATCTTTAAGAAACACTTGGGAACATCAATGACTATGGGCTACAGGCATTATTTTTGATAACACATGAAAGCCTAAAGAAAGAGAATTATAAGTTAAATAAATATTTTATTGGCTTAGGCATTTACTGAAAATTAAGGACTTTCTAAGAATTTTTTTAATTTTTGCAGCCTCAGGTTTGAGCAAGCTTGAAACAAAAACCTCATTTGATCCAGTGTGTTGCCAAATTTCAGTGTTCATTAATGCACAGCCTCATTAGGTCTCTTACATGAAATACAGGGTTTCCATTGAGAAAGAATGGAATTACAGTCAGTAAAATGAGAGGATTTATAAGATTCAAAGTACTCTAAAATTTCCAATTCATTGTGAGCTTAAGTATCACTTTTTCCCCAGACTAATAAGACTGCTTCTGCCTTGTTTGAAGACCCTGTGGTAACTTCTTCAATGGGGTTATCTTGCAAGAGAGAAGTTAATAGAATCCTTGCCTCATTCTTAACTCATTTAATTGTCTCCAGATATAAAAGGTAAAGTCATATTCCAACACGCCCTGAAGAAGAATTAATTATAATGTCAAATATTGGAGAAAACAGCTTACATGCCAAAATTTAGTTACTTTATGTCATCCATATTCTGGGAAATATGTATGGGGAAGGATTCTGAAGGTACTAGGCCAAAAAGGGAATAACATATTTCTTAATTGGCCAAATATACCAGTATGGGTTTAATTACTAGAAATTCTGTGGCAAATAAGCTAGGTAAAGCAGCATGGAATATTGCAAAACTGGAATCAACTTTGGTTCACATAAACTGAAGATGAGAGGACAAATATTCCTTGATATAATAAAGAAGAAGGATACAAAGACTTAGTGAGATAGAATGAGGGGTGAATATATCACATGTAACTCATTCAACTACACCCAACCAAATTCCCAGATGAGGTCCCAGGAAGCAGTCCATGTGATGCAAAAAGAAGCATCACTTACTTTGAAAGAATCCTTTAGTGGTTTTTCTCTGCTGAACAGCATGCTAGTGAGAAAAACTATAGATGAAAGGGCTTACTATTTCAAGGAGAATTCTATTGCTATTTCAGTGTTAGACTCCAAGAATGGAAAAGCCCGAGTAACAATAATTGACCAAGGAGTATGTGATTACTATTACAATTAGTGGAACTTTGGAAGTAACTACTTAATTATAAAAGCCCTGAGACCAAAATAGATCATCCCATAAGGTCCTATCTGAATTGCAGAAATGATAAAAATAATTAATCTGTTGAAGAGAGGACTGACTCAAGCCACTTCATAAGGGTTAGAGATTTGACATTTGACTTGAATCAGATCTCAGACCTGAATCAGTTCATAGACTCAGCATCCACTGAAATAAACAAGAAACATCTAGTTACCTTTGAGGTAGACCTTTCAATTTTATCACAGTTGTGACAGTGAATTTTTCCTCTAATCTTTCCTGAAAGGATCTGTGGCCATTGCCAGGGTAATTATGTTCTAGGGTAGTGTAATTAGCCACACTTTTTAGAGATTTTAAAAAAATTTTATTGGAGTATACTTTATTTAAAAAGTTGTGTTAGTTTCTGCTGTACAGCAAAGTGAATCAGTTATACATATACATATGTACACTCTTTTTTAGATTATTTTCCCATATAGGTCATTACAGAGTATTGAAAAGAGTTTCCTGTGCTATAAGTAGGTACTTTTATTAGTTATCTACTTTATATATAGCAATGTATATATGTAAATCCCAGTCTCCCAATTTATCCCTCTCCCCATCCCCTGTTAACCATAAGTTTTTTTCTATATCTGTAACTCTATTTCTGTTTTGTAAATAAGTTCATTTGTGACATTTTTTAGGTTCCACATATAAGTGATGGCATATGATATTTGTCTTTGTCTGACATATTTCACTCCATATAACAATCTCTAGGTCCATCCATGCTGCTGCAAATGGCATTATTTTGTTCTTTTTTATGGCTGAGTAATATTCCATTGTATATATATATACCGCATCTTCTTTATCCATTCCTCTGTTGATGGACGTTTAGGTTGCTTCCATGTACTGGCTATTGTAAATAGAACTGCAATAAACAGTGAGGTGCAAGTATATTTTCAAATTATGGTTTTCCTCCACATACATGCCCAGGAGTGGGATTGCAGGATCATATAGTAACTCTATTTTTAGTTTTTTGCAGAACCTCCATACTGTTTTCCATAGTGACTGTACCAATTTACATTCCCACCAATAGTGTCAGAGGGCTCCCTTTTCTTCATACACTCTCCAGCATTTATTGTTTGTAGATTATTTTGATGATGGCCATTTTGACCAGTGTGAGATGATATCTCATTCTAATTTTGAATTGCATTTCTCTAATAGTTAGGGATATTGAGCATTTTTTCATGTGATTTTTGGCCATATATATGTTTAATTTGGAGAATTGTGTCTTTAGATCTTCCACCCATTTTTTGATTGGGTTGTTTATTTTTTTCATATTGAGCTGCATGAGCTGTTTGTATATTTTGTAGATTAATCCTTTGTCTGTTGCTTCATTTGTGAATATTTCCTCCCATTCAGAGTGTTGTCTTTTTGTTTTGTTTCTGGTTTCCTTTGCTGTACAAAAGCTTATAAGTTTAATTATATACTATTTGTTTATTTTCATTTTTATTTTCATTACTGTAGAAGGTGGATCAAAAAAGATCTTGCTGTGACTTATGTCAGACAGTGTTCTGCCTATATTTTCCTCCAAGAGTTTTATAATGTCTAGCCTTACATTTAGGTCTTTAATCCATTTTGAGTTTATTGTGTATGGTGTTAGGAAGTGTTCTAATTTCATTCTTTTATGTGTAGCTGTCCAGTTTTCCCAGCACCACTTATTGAAGAGACTGTCTTTCTTCCATTGTATATTCCTGCCTCTTTTGTTATAGATTAAGTGACATGTCATAGATTAAGTGCATGGGTTTATCTCTGGACTTTCTACCCTGCTCCATTGAGCTATATTTCTGTTTTTGTGCCAGTACCACACTACTGTGATGACTGTACCTTTGTAGTATAGTCTGAAGTCTGGGAGCCTGATTCCTCCAGCTCTGTTTTTCTTTCTCAAGATTGCTTTGGCTATTTGGGGTCTTTTGTCTTTATATACATATTGTGAATTTTTTTGTTCTAATTCTGTGAAAAATGTGATCAGTAGTATGATAGGGATTGCATTGAATCTGTAGATTGCTTTTGGTAGTATAGTCATTTTGACAATATTGATTCTTCCAAACCAAGAACACAGTATATCTCTCCATCTGTTTGTGCCATCCTTGATTTCTTTCATCAATGTTTTATAGTTTTCTGAGTACAGGTCTCTTGACTTCCAAAACTCTGTTGAATAAAAGTGGCAAGAGTGGACATCTTTGTCTTACTACTGATCTTAGAGGAAATGCTTTCATTTTCTCACCATTGAGAATGATATTTGCTGTGGGTTTGTCATATATGACCTTTATTATGTTCAGGTAGGTTCCCTCTCTGCCCACTTTCTGGAGAGTTTTTACCATAAATGGCTGTTGAATTTGTCAAAAGCTTTTGCTGCATCTATTGAGATGATCATATGGTTTTTATTCCTTAGATTGTTCATGTGGTGTATCACATTGATTTGCAAATATTGAGGAATCCTTGACCTGGGATGAATGCCACTTGATCATGTGTATGATCCTTTAAATGCTTTGTTGGATTTGGCTTACTAGTATTTTGTTGAATATTTTTGCATCTATGTTCATCAGTGATATTGATCTGAAATATTTTTTTATTTTTTGTGACATCTTTGTCTGGTTTGGGCATCAGGGTGATGGTGGCCACATAGGATGAGCTTGGGAGTGTTCCTTCCTCTGCAGTTTTTTGGAAGAGTTTAAGAAGAATAGGTGTTAGCTCTTCTCGAAATGTTTGATAGAATTCACCTGTGAAGCCATCTGGTCCTGGGCTTTTGTTTGTTGGGAGATTTTTAATCACAGTCTCAATTTCCATACCTGTGATTGGTCTGCTCATATTTTCTATTTATAGCAGCTTCAGTCTTAGAAGGTTGTACCTTTCTAAGGATTTGTCCATTTCTTCTAGGTTGTCCATTTTATTGGCATATAGTTGCTTGCAGTTGTCTCATGATCCTTTGTATTTCTCTTGTATCTGTTGTGACTTTTTAATTTCTAATTCTATTGATCTGAGTCCTCTCCCTTTTCTTCTTCTGCTTTGATTGAGTCTGGCTAATGGTTTATCAATTTTGTTTATCTTCTCAAAGAGCCAGCTTTTAGTTTCAATGATCTTCATCTCCATTTCATTAATTTCTGCTCTGATATTTATTTCTTTCCTTCTACTTTGGATTTTATTTTTTCTTTCTTCTCCAGTTGCTTAAGGTGTAAGGTTAGGTTGTTTACTTTAGATTTTTCTTGTTTCTTGAGGTAAGATTGTTTTGCTATAAACTTCCCTCTTAGATTGGTTTTTTTCCTGTCCTGTAGGTTGTGGATCATCCTGTTGTTGTTTTTCATTTGTCTCTAGTATTTTTTGGTTTCCTCTTTGATTTCCTCAGTGATCTATTCACTGTATAGTAACATATTGTTTAGTCTCCATGTGTTTGTGTTTTTTTACAGATTTTTATTACTCTAATTGATTTCTCATCTCATAGTGTTGTGGTTGGAAAACATGTTTGATATGATTTCAGTTTTCTTAAACTTACTGATGCTTGATTTGTGACCCCAAATGTGATCTATCCTGGAAAATGTTCCATGGGCACTTGAGAAGAAAGTGTATTCTGCTGCTTTTGGATGAAATGTCCTATAAATATTAATTGTCTATCTGGTCTAATGTGTCATTTAAGGCTTGTGTTTCCTTATTAATTTTCTGTCTAGATGATCTGTCCATTGGTGTAAGCGGGGTGTTAAAGTCCCCCACTACTATTGTGTTACTGTTGATTCCCCCTTTTATGGCTGTTAGTATTTGCTTTATATTGAGGTGCTCCTATGATGGGTGCATATATATTTACAATTGCTATATCTTTTTCTTGGATGGATTCCTTGATCATTATGTAGTGTCCTTCCTTGTCTCTTGTAATAGTCTTTATTTTAAAGTCTATTTTGTTTGATATGAGTATTGCTACTCCAACTTTCTTTTAATTTCCGTTGGCATGGGAAATATTTTTCCATTCTCTCACTTTCAGTATGTATGTGTCCCTAGATCTGAAGTGGGCCTTTGTACACAGAATATATGCATCTTCTTTTTGTATTCAATCAGCCAGTCTGTGTCTTTTCTTGTTGGAGCATTTAATCCATTTACATTTAAGGTAATTATCAATATGCATGTTCATATTGTCATTTCTTAATTATTTTGGGTTTGCCTTTGTAGATCTTTCTTTTCCCTTCTTCTTTTGTATTCTTGTCTTGTGGTTTGATAACCATCTTTAGTGTTGTGTTTAGGTTGCTTTTTCTTTTTGTGTGCATATCTATCATAGTTTTTTGGTTTGCATTTCTCATGACATTTTATATAGCAGCCTGTATATATATACAAGGTTGTTTTAAGTTGCTGGTCTCTTAATTTCAAATACAATTCCCATTTCCTGAATTTGTAAACTCTTTTCATGGTTGTCATGTTTGCGTGGGGATGATTTCCTAGTTTTACTGTATGTTTGTCTTTACCAGTGAGCTTTCCCATTTGTGATTTTCTTGTTTCTAGTTGTGACCTCTTCCCCTTCCCCCCACCTGTCAGAGAATTTCCATTATCATTTGTTGTAAAGTTGGTTTGGTGCTGTTGAATTCTCTTAGTTTTTGCTTGTCTGTAAAGCTTTTGATTTATCTATCAAATCTGAATGAGAGCCTTGCTGGGTAGAGTAGTCCTGGTCATAGGTTTTTTCCTTTCATCACTTTAAACATATCATGATGCTCCCTTCAGGCCTGCAGAGTTTCTGCTTAAAAATCAGCTGATCAGCTTATGGGGATTTCATTATATGTTGTTTCTTTTCCCTTGTTGCTTGTAATATTTTCTCTTTATTTTTAAGTTTTGTCAGTTTGATTACCATGTGTCTCGGCATGTTCCTTCTTGGGTTCATCCTGTATGGGACTGTCTGCACGTCCTACACTTGGGTGACTTTTTTTTCCGATGTTAGGGAAGTTTTCAGCTATTATTTCTTCAAATATTTTCTCAGGCCCTTTCTCTCTCCCTTTTCCTTCTTGGACCCCTATAATCCAAAAGTGGATACATTCAATGTTGTTCCCAAGGTCTCTGAGACTCTCCTCATTCCTTTTTTTTTTTCTTTTTTCTTTATTCCATTATGTAACAGTGATTTCCACTACTCTGTCTTCCAGTTAACTTATTCATTTTTCTGCTTCAGTTATTTTGCTATTGATTTCTTCTTGTGTATTTTTCATTTCAGTTATTGTGTTTGTTGCTCATCTCTGTTGGTTTGCTCTTAAATCTTCTAGTTCCTCATAGAAGAGATTTTCTTGTATCTTCTTGGTCTATTCCCACTTTCTTTTGCTGAGATTTTGGATCATCTTTACTTTCATTCTGAATTCTTTTTCAGGTAGATTGCATATCCCCTCTTCATTTAGTTGTTCTGGTAGGTTTTTTCTTGCTCCTTCATCTGCAACATATTTCTCTGTCATCTCATTTTGTCTAACTTATTGTGTGGTCTCCTTTCCACAGTCTGAAAGAATCATAGTTTTTCTTATTTCTGGTATCTGCCCCAGTAGGTGAGGTTGGTCCATGGTCCAGGTGCTTCTGCAGGCTACCTGGGGGGGGGGGGGGGACTGGTGCCTGCCCTCTGTTTGTTTGAATTGGGCTTTGTCCCTGTGTTGGGGAAGCCCATGTCACATGATGTGTTTCGGAGTGTCTGTGAGCTTAGTACAACTTTAGGCAACCTGTCTGCTGATGGGTGGGGCTTTGTTCCTTTCCTGGTGGTTGTTTGGCCTGAGGTGTTCCAGCACTGGAGCCTGCAGGCTGTTGCATGGGGCTGTGTCATGGTGCTGAAATGGGGTCCTCTGAGAGAGTTCACTCTAATCAGTATTCCCTGGGGCTTCTGCTACCAGTGTAGTTGCCACCACAGTGAGCTACAGCCAACCCCTGCCTCCTCAGGAGATTCTCCAAGACCGCTAGTTAGGTCTAGCCCAGGTTCCTATGGATGTATTGCTTTGTGCTGTGTCCCAGTGCATATGAGTTCTTGTGTTCATCTTACAAGAATGGAGTCTCTGTTTCCTCCAGCCCTGTGGAGTTCCTGCCCCAAGCCCCACTGACTTTCAAGGCTAAATGCTTTGGGGGTCTTTCAGCCAAATGCAAGACCCTCAGACTGTCTTGGGGGTTATTTTTATGTGGGAACACCTCTGTTTAGCCTGTGTGGGATATATATATATAATATATATATACATATATATATAATATATATATACATATATATATATACATATATTGGTGCAATGGCTGTTTTTAGTATAGATGTCTGCCACCTCTTTCCTCAGTGTATGCTGGGTGTTATCCCCTTTATAGGTGGTGCAACTGATGTTGTGGTATCCAGAGCCTGCACTGGCTATTAAGTGGGGCCTTCCCTTTGCACTGTGGTTGTCACTGACCTGTCAGAGGCAGGGTCTGCTCCCTAGTTGTTGCAGTAGAGGACCCCAGATCTGTTTCTTAGCTACATTTCTGATCTGCTATGTGAGGTAGGCAAGATTCAAGCATTTCCACTGGGAGAGAAGCCACTGAGTATTCCTCCTCTGGAGCTATTCACCCATGAGCATGCTCTGTTTTGTCACCTTTCACCCACTGTGTGACCTCACAAGTTACTCTGTTGTTGGCACTGCTTTTGGCCCCACCTTAACCATGGGCATGACAGTAATTGGCCCTGGTGTCTCTCAGGCATTGTTTTCACCAGGCCACCAGTGTAGTCCACTGAAGTCAAGTTCCACAATTGCAGTAATCATGGATCTGGACACTATTGGGGCAGCTCAGACTCTGGCCTGGCCCATCACCTGCATGTACATGCCCATAAAGTCCACAACTTCTAAAGCTAGATCCATTTCACTAGGAGAGCACTTGTTGACTGTTCAGATGTTCTGCAGGCACTGAGTTTACAGAGTCAGTTGCGGAGGGTGTGATTCCACAGTTAGTGTGGCTGTGAGGAGAGATTTCAGCTTTTCTTCCCTGCTTAGTATCTGGGGCTCAGCTGTGATTTCAGCTCCATCTCTGCTTGTGGGTCACCCACAAGTGTCTGCTCCTGAGACTGCCCCAGAGCATAAGAGCCCACCCCAGTGGGGATGGGATGGCACAGGGGAGCCAGTGGTTGCCAGTGTGAGAGAGCCGGCCCTGGTGGGAGCCCTTCCTAGTGCCTGAGGAGACAGGGGCTTGTGTGCAGGGAGAGAGGCTGCAATGGCAGCTCTGCCTTTTGCATGCCACTCAACAATAACAATAGTGTTTCACTTCTATAGAGGTCAGGGTTTCCTCCAGGCATTCCACTTTCAGAGCTCCTCTCTCCCATCTCCTCAGGCTGTCCCCTCCACAGCCAACAGCAGTCCTCTCCCCATATCTGCTTTCCAAACCCCACGTTCCACCATCCAGCCCCTGTCTGCAATAGAGGACACATGTCTCAGGCTGGGACACACAGGGCTGTGGCTCAGACACTCTGTGTAGTTCTCATTCTGTCATGCCTGCCACAGACTGGTTGCTGTGATCTCCTCTGAGCCCCTGAAGTGCCCCTTCTTTTCCAGTTGATCTCTCCACTGGTGAGGGGGCTTCACTGGATACAGGAACCACTCTTCTCCTTCAGCTACCCTCAGGGATGCATGTCTCATCACACTTCCTCTCTTCTTCCTTTTCCCATTTTCTTTCTTTCATCCTACCTGGTTACGCAGTGATCTTTCTTATCCTTTTAAATGTCCACAGTCCTCTGCTAGTGTTCAGCCAGTTCTCTGTAAGAATTGTTCCATTTGTATATGTATTCTTGATTCATTTGTGGGAAAAGGTGAACTCTATGTTCTCCTACTCATCCACTATCTTGACTCCCCCATCTTGTTTCTAGAGATAGTTTAACACTGACTTTGCACTAACTGCAATTCCTAAGGACCTAAATAGCCTCTCTGGTCTTCTAAGCAGGTATTTTATGGAGACAGTTTTTGATTTGAGGCAGCCCCAACAAGATCCTAATGTATGCTCTTGTTATCTCCCTAATGAATTGGGAATATTACATTTAGCACCTGGTAGAGTCTTTATCTTCAGTATTCATCTATATGCAGAGTGATAGTAATAAGTACAATACAAAGGAATCTCCCAGGTCTCCTTCTTCATATGAAAATTAAAACTACATCTCTGGAGTAATGCACAAAAATTTACGTCCATCATCAAAGGTTTTAAAAATTCAAAGATTGTTAATGCTACTACATAACCATTTAACTCCCCACTTTAGCCAGTTAAGAATATGAATGGGTTTTGGAGAATGATGATAGATCATCATAGTGATAATCAGATGGTGATTTAAATTGTCATGAGTATTTCAGATATGATCTCCTAACTGGAATAAATTGTACAGTCTCTGTCACTTGACTTGTAGCTACTCATCTGTCAGATGATTTTTTAAAAAATTTATTCCAATTAGTATAGAATATCTTACTCAGTATCCTCACTTGGCAAGGACAGCAGTACCCTTTTGTCATATAGCATCATGTTATGTCAAATCTGTGTTATAATTTTATTTGAAGGGAAATAAATCATTCTTACCTTACATAGAATTCTTGTCTGCCATCTAGGCTGATGACAGCATGCTGATAGAATCTAGACAGGATGAGCTAAGAGATACAGATGCATGTCAACATATGGAAAATAAATGTCAGAAGGAGGTTTGGCCAATCTAAAGAAATTTCTAGGTGTCTAATTATTTAAGGCAAGCTAGAATAGTCCCTAAATTAATAATATAAATTAATAATAAAAAATTGTTAGTAAATTGTTGTACCTTGTAGACATTACTATCAAGAAAGAGTCATATGTACCATTTTGGATATGATCTTCAATTCATTTACTCAATAATCAAGTACTGTTTGATTTGAATGGGGCCAGATAAAGAGGTATTTGCCCATAGTTTAAAGGATTTGCTTTCTGGCTGTCATTACTCAGTGTATTTACTTACGCTCAAAGTGCATTTAGCATGTTCAACATACAACAACCTATAATAGGGGAAATCTTCAGAGCTCTGGAATGAGAATCATGCACTTTTATTGAGTAACTATTCTCATTTTGAAAAATAATTCTTGACTTGTTACTATGCACTGTTAGATACTGAACCACCAACCAGAAGATTCTGGTACTTTCTATGAACTGAATAAAAGTTAAGCATGTCAAGTAGGACTCCATTATCAAGTGGAAGTTGTATATACTGGATGAGGTCCAAGCAGGTCCTGAATGCACAAGTTGCAGAAAAACTAATACGCATTCCCATTGCCTGTAACTGCTGCAAGGTCACCCCTTCCTCAAGCCTCAGCAGTAGCCTGAGGAGGAAACATTTCCAGCCTGTTTTATTGGCTATTCGAAATGCTGACAGCAGCAGTAGAGGACTGTTACAGTGCAGGAGTTCAACCCAGGAGTGGCTTGAAAGAAAGCAGGAAAAGAAATTCTTTAAGTGATACATCTTCATTTTGCACAGGAGGAGAGAGAGTCAGAAATATGTCTACAGTGATGCAGAGACAGTGGGTAATAGTTTCACTGGATGATCTGGGAGTTGAAGGGGATGAGACTGGAATCACAGAAGCCAATTTGCCAGTGGATTTTCTTTGTTTCAGTTTTTAGAAACAGAGTAGTCTCTTTTCACAGCAATACTTTTTCATGACTGCAATCATGATCTCCTTAACTGATAGCATTGCTCGTAGTTTGAATTTCCTGGCTGTAAAACATCATTACACTTTAGATGTAAGAATATTATTTTTCCTGAAAGACATGAGATGTAATATTGTCAGCTGATACCCAAGTATTTAAACTAGACATAAAGCTCCTAAAATATTTTAACTAATAGTATCGCTTTCACCAAGAGGGCTAGTGTGATGTGGTGAGTAGAACTGGATAGGAGTCCAGTGAATCACTAACTAAATTTTGAGACCAAACAAATCATGTCCCTGACCCTTTTGTTTTCTATTTATAAAACAGTCCTTTTCTATTCCAGGATTCTTAAGATGATTGAAATGGGAGGATTATTATGACAAAATTTCAATTAAAAAACAAACATTTATATGATAATGTGTATAAGATGTTAATATAACAGTACATTTTGGATCTATTTTGGAGTAAAAAAGTTCCATTTCTTGGATCATATATTTTAGGTGTTGATTTTATATCATACTTCCTTTAATACAACACTGCAGTGTTTCTCAAAGGTGACTAATTAGCAAGAACTTTTAAGGCATTAAGTGGCCATACAGATTCCTGAGTTCCACCTCAGACTTGCTGAATTAAATTTAACAGACACTTCAGATATTCTTGATGTTTGGCCATGGTTTCAAAACACAGCCATTTGCCATTTCTGGCTAATTCTTTCCTGAGAATATTCTTTGCTTAACCACTAGAAATCTTTCCTTTCCTGGGAATAGGGGTCATGTGACAGAATCCTATTATTTCCCATAATTCCTAGCTTAAGTTTGGGGATATAATATTGTGTATGTATGCATATAAATGTCATTATATAATTAATTTAATGAACAAGCATTGAAGAGTTAATCCAGAGTATATTTCCTTCTAAATAAGTGACGTTTTATATATTTGACAGCTGGAAATGTTCCAGCTTGAATTTGTCTGTGGCTGTGAATTATACAATATACTGACAGTGATGTTCAATTTGAAACTCATTCATTCTTGGACTAGTCACAAGGCGAAACACCTTCTAAAGAACATATTTAATTGCCCAGATGTTTGTGTGAAATTACTGCCATAAATCACAGTATTGATTATGCTTCTCCTGTTTTCCCACAGTCTTCTATTTTTAAACAGTCCCCTGAAGTGACATACGGAGGCATCCTTGTTATCCATGACTTTCTAGTTTGCAATCTAATTGATAGATAAAAAATTTATTGCCTACCATTTAAATCTGCCGCTTGTGTTGAAAAGGTAGTTATTTTTGTCACTTCCTGTTTGCCACAAAGCAGGTTCTGTGCTGCAGTTTCAACAACTGGGCCACTTTTTCTTTAGTCAGCATCTCCCTACATATAGGACTACCCTTAAGCAAAACCTACTAGTAGGCAAAGTTTTTTGGCTCTCCCTCAGCTCACTTATCAGCACACCTCCTTAACCCACCCCTATTTCCTGCCTTTAAAACTGTAGGCTTCTAGATTGTGTTCAGGTTCAAAGATCTCAGCTATCAACTAGATTAGCTTAAAATGCATAAGCCTGTATGTCTCCTGGAGGTATCTGCATTTTGATAGCAACCTTAAAAATCAATACAACCTCCAACCTCGAGACTGGGATAGCTTCACGTAGGTAAAAAAGTTTAAAAATCACTTTTTAAAAACTCTCAAAGATTTCTATCTTTAAGGCCAAGTAAATTGCTTTTCTTTTGGTGTAGGAGAGGTTATCAGTTGGTGTTAAATGATGTCTTTCTGGTCCTCAGTTCTCTAAACCATAAAATGAAATTATTGAACTAGATTATTCAAAGTCACTTCCAGCACCAAAATTTCAAAGTCTTAAGAATGTGAATTGATTCCTCATGGCTCATATGGGACATGAACACACAGGACTGGGTCTTATTCATCTCTAGTTTATATGTGGGCACTGTTTAGTATAACCTGGGCATCAGAATCTTGATGGCATTTGACCTTTGAATTTCTTTGGTTCTAGCATTCGTATTCAACAATATGTGAAGGACTTAACAATGAAAAAAGAAAAAAAATAGTTGAGAGTGAAGAAAGCCCTTTCTGCCAGAATGCATATAGATTTAATGGAAAGTTACTTAAGTGATATACAAATCAAACATACACTCAAAACCAAAACGAGAAGATACACATATATACCAGATTATATATGACTTTTAGTTTGTCCTTGTATTAACTAAACTATCTCTTCTCTGTAGTGAATTAATAAAACTCAGAATCAGATTTTGCTAGTCATGCCCTACCCCCAACATTTATGGGGCATGGGCCATAAGTACAAAATGAGGCCGACATACCAAATATCTAAATATTGATAGTAATCATCCTAAGCCAAGCCAAGATAAAATGCATTCTACTCTTCTGCCTTGATAAACAGACCTTCAAAACAACTTGAAAGTTAGACTTTAATTTAGAAATCTCAGACTTCTGCCCCAGATTGAGGTGGAGTAGAACCAACATGTGAACGCAGACCTGGCCTGGGACTGCCCCATTTCTCTTTCCATCCCTGGCTTGATCCTGCATTTCAAGTAGCCACACATCTAAGCTGCTTCCACCAGCTCAACATCTGATGGCTACTCCCTAGAATCTTGATGACATGGTCTACTCGCAAAAGGACAGACCCACATAAGTTCTGGAAGCAGGCTCAAAGTTATTTGGGCAGAGAATGCCAGGCCTTCAGGTGCCAGACCATGCGTGTGCATCATCTCCAGGTGGGCACACCTGCTCCGTCTTGTGCACTCCACACCTCGTGAAGATGAGTAAGGCCAGAGAAGCTCCAAAGCAGAGGCCTAAGAGACACCCAATGGCCCAGGTCTAGGAGTCAGACTGCTAGGGCTACAGGACTGTTCTGTTCCATCCCTACTTGAATGCTCTTGCACTCTCATTATTATGTTTCCATGTTGTTTGCTGATCCATTGTTTGATTCTTTCCTTGGCCACGATGGATGTAACTGAATAGTCTTTACCTTGTTTTAGAATTTTTGGTATCTCTCTCTCTCTCTTTCTCTTTGCAAATATTTATAGTTTAATCATAAATATCTTATATATTTATAGCTATTCCTTCCTCTATTTTCTATGCTACAGTACTATGGAATACTTGAGATACAGATTCATAACCTCTGCAAAATGCCTGCTGCAAGTCAGCTATCAAAGTAATTTTTGTCTCTGCTCCTCATGGTGGTGGTGGGAAGGGTTATATAAGAGTGCTTTACGACTGGAAGAAAACAGCACCTATGTTGTTGTCTGTCAACCAAAATTTTTCTCCTTGCTGAAAACACTGGTACATTTTGTATCTCACAATCAGATGCTTTTCCCCCTTCTTTACTTTTGGAGTTTTGCAAGTTAACCATTCCAAGACTACTTATGTGAGTTATGTTTATGAAAAAAACACTATTGTTAACTACGTGTTAATGAATTTTTTTTTCAAGGCTCTATCTGCTCTGATCATATTATCTGCCTGAGGCAAAAAAGTTTCTTTTTAAGGAAAAATAACTAATACAGTCTATAAAAGAGCAAAATATTTTTAGCAACTAATTAAGGAAAAAGTATACAGATCTCTAACTCTTACTTGCAGTCAGAAAGTTCTTATTTTTAAAATCATATTTCTTTAAAATAATTTAAAAATATCAATCAGAGGAGAGAAAAGAAAGCAAATTAGTATTTAAAAGAGGTGGTTTATTTTGCAGACTTTTAATTACAGAAACAAAAACTAGAAATGCAGAAATTAGTTTGGCTTAATTTTCACAGTGTGATTTTTATAAAGTAAGTATAATTAATGTTAATAAGATTTATTGATATTTCACTCCCATAGACTTTGCTAAAAACAAGGTGTGTCCATACTTTTGGTATCTGATATTAGAAGTTTCAGAATAATTGTTCTGTCTGCTGCTCACTTTGGTGGTGGGAAGGGTTTTCATATAGTGCTCTAGCTTCCGGGCTGAAAGGAAAAAAAACCTGTTGGTTTCTTCCTTTAGCAACTTCTTTAATCAATTTCTACTTGAGTTTCCTCATAGTCTTTACCTCCCCAGAATCCCCCTAGAAGACTTTGCCAGTGTTGGAATAAAATACTCGAACACACACTTGTAACAGGCTCCTAAGCAAATAAGGCTAATAACCACAGAAGGACCCTGAAATCTGAATTAAATGAGGAATTGTGTTTATCATTTAAATGATTAGGGTAATATCAAGGGGAGGATTCTAGGAATCTTAGAAAATCTCTGGAAGTTCTAAAAATAATTTGCATGTGTTGGAGAAAAACTATGATGAATGTTGTTCTATACTCACTCCTGATTTTCAGGCTTTCTAGGATTTAAAGAAAGAGAAAGCCACAAATGCTGCTTCATTCAACTAGTTCAGTGCAAGTTTATTGAAACAGGTGTGAAAATAATTCTGGGGTGTTGCTGATGAAATAAAAGCAGGAGAAACAATATGATGTGTATTTATCTGAGGTATGTAGTTCACTTTTTAGAGGAGAACATATTTGTTTTACAGAAAGTAAGGGAAGTTATCAAATTAATATGTGAAAGGGATGCTCTGGAAATTGGTTCAGAGTCGCTAGACTAGAGAGTGACTTCATTTATGAATCTGTTAACTGTGCCTCTCGTTAAGGCCAAGAAACACATTTTTTAAAAAGTATAACAAGCCATTTTTTTAGACCTAGAAAGCAACGTGAACTGCAATCTTTTGTCAGATATGACAAAATGTAACTTTTGTCTTAATCATTTCCTAATCTTCAGAAAGAATGAGTAGTAATAGATAGAGGGCATTCAATTAACATAATTGACTGAGGAGTAAGGAGTAGAATGTGTATCTGTAGAGTAGGTGGGGCTTGGACAATAAGTTTTAATAACCTCAGTGGTTTTGAATGTGGACTTTTAGAGTCAGAGAAATCTGAGACCAAATTCAAGTTCTTTTACTTAATAGCTGGACAACTTTGGAAAGAGCAGAATATACTGTATGTGGTCAGATTAAGTTATCAGAATGAATTCATGGTTTTTAATATATATTTAGAGATGGGCAGATATGAAAATATGTTTAGGTACGGATATCTGTATGTATATGCAGATACATACACATGTACCCCAGCTCTGTTAACTGAGAGGGCCTATAACAAATGACCTACTAGTGGCAATGAGAAAAAGTAAAGCATGCAAATCTTGGTTTCTAAATACCATTATTCATTAAAATGAACCATCTCCTCTTAGAGAGAAGGCTGATTCCAGTGCTGAAACAGGTAAAGTATAAGAATTGCTTGGAATATCATGTTATGTCAGAAAGTAAGGAAGTGTTCAAGAGGGATGAGGTCATTCAAAAGAACACAGGAATCATCTTGAGGGGACTTCAAGTCATCTAAGTAGTCACATCTGGAACAATTTGTATATTTAAAGAAAAGATAGTGATGGATTATAACTCACTGACTGAAAAACCCGTGTTCCTACATATATAAATATATAATGAATATAAGCGGAAGAGAAGGGAATACTCTTCCTTATGGTGGGATGTTAGTCAATAAATATAGAAAGAAAGATGAAGTTAGAAAATCATCAATGGAGCAAAAGTTGGTGGATTAAAGTTTAACAAAGTATAGAATATTTATATAATCTCAAAGTATCACCCTACAAATTGCATTTTAATTGCAAATGGAAAAAGTAATTTTTGCATGAAGAAACTTGGTAGATACAACAATAACAAAGTGCAAAAATTAAAAGTACCAACATCAGAAACATAATGCATTCTTTCTAACAAGATGCACTTAGGAAGAAGAATATCATGGTATTCCTCCCCAAAATATATAACCTGAAACTAATTATGAGGAAATACCCCAAAATCCCAAACTGGGAAATTCTCTACAAAATAATTGGCCTGTGGTCTTCAATAATGTCAAGATGAAGAATAACAAAGACAATCAGGAATTCTTTCTAATGAAAGAAGACTAAATAGACATGACAACTAATTGCAATGCTTGATCCTTGGCCAAGAAAATAGCTATAAAGTATTTTATTGGGCATTTGACAAAATTTGAGTATGAGCTATGGATTAGAGAAATATTTTGCATCAATATTAAATTTCCTGATTTTGATAATTTGTACAAGAGAATATAATTTTACTCAGGAAATACATAATGAAGCACTTAGAAGTAAAGGGGCATGATGTTTCCATCTAACTCTCAAAAGGGAGACAGAGAGAGAGAGAGGCAAAACAGAAAAAGAATTAATAGTAAAGCAAATGGGGCAAAATGTAAAAATTTGTGACTCTTGATAAAGGGTATATAAGAGTTCCTTATTTTATTCTTGAAATTGTCTATTGAAATTATAATAAAATGTAAAGGGAAGGAAGGAAGGAAGGAAGGAAGGAAGGAAGGAAGGAAGGAAGGAAGGAAGGAAGGAAAGAAAGAAGAAGGGGAGGGAAGGGAGGGAGGGAGGAAGGTTAGCCATGACCTTGAGGTAGAATGGATTTCCCCTGGCTTGGTGGTTTGCATTGTTTGGAATGAAGGGATAAGTGATGGATGAGTGGGACTTTTGTATAACAAACCATCCAAATTTATTCCTATTGGGTCAGCTACCAGATTTGGTGGTATTCTGCTACTATTCTATTCCTCACTTATGACCCTCAAAATACAATAAAATACAGGTTACTTTTTGGTTCACCAAGGAAATGCTAAATTTATCTGGTTGGAGTGTAAGTACTACTTGCTACTCTATTGAATTGGAATGTGTCTTTTTGTTGCAATATTATGTCTCCATATGTTTCAACTACAAGGTAAAGGCAGATTTCAGAGCTAAAATGGTTATAAAAAGGCTCTACCCACAACTAACCTAGAATCTGTCAATTTTGTGACCTGCTCTATGACTTATTAGTTGCAACAATTAGCTATTAATTTAAGAAGGAAAATTTCTTTTACTGCTAAGCAAAATAAGTGATGATTCTTAAAACATTATAACATGAAAAGGATATAATAGAATAAAACCCCCAATGGCCTTTGAAAGTCTAAACTGGAAAATGCATTCTTGGTGCAATTTTAATTAAAGCAATTGAATTTAAGCAGTTGAGATAAACAAGGAAATGGAAGCCCTAAACCTTAATTTATCACTTTGATAGAACAGATTATGGAAATTGTATTTTAAATATAGGTCTCCGTTGGTTTGAGCTAAAAGAACCTCTATCAGATACTGTGCTGCAAGGCACACTCCTGGTATTTCATTTAATTGTCTTCTTGCCTAGTTGATTAAATAAAGCTTAATGTTTACTATCATCACAGCATTTTACAGGCTTTAAAAAATGAAGCTAAACAGCCTTTCTATGAGCTAGGCAAGCTCATTGCTATATTCCCATTTACAGAGAGAGAAATAGAAGAGAAACTTCAAGGTCTCAAGTATAACAATAACAGGGAAAAGTAGAAAGTCACATATCTTAACTTCTACCTAGGTCCTTGAGCCATTTCTAGTATGTTCCATCTATTGATCACAAGAAATTTCAGATCTTTTGACAGTTGTTAGGATTATATGACACCTGTGAAGAGATTAATCCTTGCTAGATTTCTCAGCTCACAGCAGAGGAAAGGGAGAGGTTATTTCGTAGTAATCACGTATATTAGTTTCCTATTGACACTGTAACAGATTACCATAAACAGTGGCTTAGAAAAACACAGATTTATTCTCTTACCATTCTGGAAGTCAGAAGTCTGAAAATCAAGGTGTCAGCAGGGCTAGTTCCTTCTGGAGGCTCTAAAGCAGAATCCATTTCTTTGCTTTTGCAGGTTTCTGGAGGCCACCTGCATTATTTGGCTCATGCCTCTGCCTCCACTTTCAAAGCCAGCATCTTAACATGGTCAGATCTCTTTCACAGACTCTAAATCCACTGCCTCCCTCTTATAAGAACTTTTATGATTATCTAGTCCACTGAGATAATTCAGGATATTCTCCTTTATCTAAAGATCCTTAACTCAATCACATTTGTAAATATATTTTTGTTATGTAAGGCAGCATATTCACAGCTCCAGGGTTCAGGATGTCGGTATCCTTGGGTAACCATTTTTCACCCTAATGCACCTCTCAAAACTTTTGTATGGAAGAGGGTAAGTGATATCCAATCTTTCTTCCCTTTAGTCTTCAGGTTAGAAATCCTGAGGTCACAAGTGACAAGTGAGACTAAAAAAGTGAACCCCAAGGACACATCTCAATTGAAATGGAAAATTAATGAAGCAATATGATGTGGTCAATCAGAGCGGGGGTTTGTAATAGAAAGATTTGGATTCTAATCTGATAGGGTACTGGGTGAGCAAGCACATCAAGTCTCTAGTTAATGAACGAGCAGGCAAATGGAAGCAAAATAACAAAAAGACTCCAGCTTACATCAGTTCTCCGAATATCCTACACTTAATTCTTCAAAAATTTATTTCATATTACCTTCTAATATACATTTTCGTCAGGCCTAAGAAACTTCCTGTTGAAATATGACCTGAGACACACTGAAAACTCATCATTTTTTATTATGTACCCACACACACACAAAAAAAACATATCCTTATCTCTCTTTATCCCTACATTTGAACCAACGGTTCTGTTAATAATATTAGTCCAGACTCAGTCATTTATCAATAGAGAGATCTTACTAAGCAAGCCACATAATTTTCTGAGCCTCAATTTTCCTCTTTCTAAAATGGGCACAATAGGGACTTGCCTGGTGGCACAGTGGTTAAGAATCTGCCTGCCAATGCAGGGGACACGGGTTTGAGCCCTTCTTTGGGAAGATCCCACATGTCGCGGAACAACTAAGCCCATGTATCAAACCATTGAACCTGTGCTCTAGCCCATGAGCCACTACTGAGCCCTAGTGCCACAACTACTGAAACCCATGCACGTAGAGCCCATGCTCTACAACAAGAGAAGCCACCACAATGAGAAGCCTGTGCATGCAATGAAGGGTAGCCCCTACTCACCCCAACTAGAGAAAGCCTGCATGCAGCAAAGACCCAACGCAGCCAATAAATAAATAAACAATAATAAAATTAAATCAAATGGGCACAATAATCCTTACTTCAATAGAGTTTTGTGGGCTTTTTTTTTTAAAGCTCTTTATTGGAATGTAACTGCTTTACACTGTTGTGCCAGCTTTTGCTGTACAACGAAGTGAATCAGCTGTGTTTATGCATATATCCCCATATCCCCTCCATCCCATGAATCCCTCCCACCCTCCCTATCTGAGCTCTCTAAGTCATCACTCATCATCGAATTGTTCTCCCTGTGTTATGCAGCAGCTTCACACTAGCTATCTTTTTTAAATTTGGTAGTGTATATATGTCAATGCTACTCTCTCGTTTTGTCTTAGCTTCCCCTTTGCCCCCAGCCAACCACCGTGTCCTCAAGTCTATTCTCTACATCTGCATCTTTATTTTGCCCTGTCACTGGGTTCATCAGTAACAGTTTTTTAGATTCCATAAATATGTTACCATATGGTATTTGTTTTTCTCTTACTGGCTTACATCACTCTGTATGAGAGTCTCTAGGTCCACACACCTCACTACAAATAACTCAATTTCACTCCTTTTTATGGCTGAGTAATATTGCATTGGATATATGTGCCACATCTTCCTTATCCATTCATCTGTTGATGGGCATTTAGGTTGCTTCATGTCCTGGCTATTGTAAATAGTGCTGCAATGAACGTTGTGGTACATGTTTCTTTTTGGATTATGGTTTTCTCTTGGTATATGCACAGTACTGGGATTGCTGGGTCATATGTTAGTTCTACTTTTAGTTTTCTGAGGAACCTCCATACTGTTTTCCATCGTGGCTGTATCAATTTACATTCCCACCAACAGTGCCAGCAGGTTTCCTTTTCTCTGCACCCTCTCCAGCATGTATTGTTTCTAGATTTTTAGATGATGGTCATTCTGACCAGTGTGAGGTGATACATCATTGTGGCTGTGACTCTCATTTCTCTAGTGATTAGTGATGTTGAGCATCTTTTCATGTGTTTGTTAGCCATCTGCATGTCTTCTTTGGAGAAATGTCTATTTAGGTCTTCCACCCATTTTTGGATTGGTTTATTTGCTTTTTGATATTAATCTGCATGAGCTGCTTTGTATATTTTAGAGATTAATCCTTTGTCTGTTGCTTCGTTGGCAAATATTTCCTCCCATTCTGAGGATTGTCTTCTTGTCTTGTTTATGGTTTCCTTTGCTGTGTAAAAGCATTTAAGTTTCATTAGGTCCCATTTGTTTATTTCTGTTTTTATTTCCATTTTTCTAGGAGGTGGGTCAAAAAGGATCTTGCTTTGATTTGTGTCAGAGTGTTCTGCCTATGTTTTCCTCTAAGAGTTTTATAGTGTCTGGCCTTACATTTAGGTCTTTAATACATTTTACTTTATTTTTGTATATGGTGTTAGGAAGTGTTCTAATTTCATTCTTTGACATGTTGCTGTCCAATTTTCCCAGCACCACTTATTGAAGAAGCTGTATTTTTTCCATTGTATATACTTGCCTCCTTTGTCAAAGATAAGTTGCTCATATGTGCATTGGTTTATCTCTGGGCTCTCTATCTGGTCCACTGATATATATTTCAGTTTTTGTGCCAGTACCATACTGTCTTGATCACTGTAGCTTTGTAGTATAGTTTGAAGACAGGGAGCCTAATTCCACCAGCTCCGTCTTTCTTTCTCAAGATTGCTTTGGCTATTCAGCGTCTTTTACATTTCCATATAAATCATAAAATTTCTTGTTCTAATTCTGTGAAAAATGCCATTGGTAATTTGATAGGGATTGTGTTGAATCTGTAAATTGCTTTGGTTAGTATAGTCATTTTCACAATGTTGATTCTTCCAATCCAAGAATGTGGTATGACTCTCCATCTGTTTGTATCATCTTTGATTTCTTTCATCAGTGTCTTATAGTTTTCTGTGTACAGGTCTTTTTCTTCCTTAGGCAGGTTTATTCCTAGGTATTTTATTCTTTTTGTTGCAATGGTAAGTGGGAGAGTTTCCTTAATTTCTCTTTCTGCTCTCTCATTGTTAGTGTATAGGAATGCAAGAGATTTCTGTGCATTAATTTTGTATCCTGCTACCTTACTAAATTCATCGGTTAGTGCTAGCAGTTTTCTGGTAGCATCTTTAGGGTTTTCTATGCATAATATCATGCCATCTGCAAAGAGTGACAATTTTATTTCTTCTTTTCCACTTTGGATTCCTTTTATTTCATTTTCTTCTCTGATTGCTGTGGCTAAAACTTCCAAAACTATGTTGAATAATAGTGGTGAGAGTGGGCACCCTTGTCTTGTTCCTATTCTTAGAGGGAATGCTTTCAGTTTTTCATCATTTAGAATGATATTGACTATTGGTTTGTCATACATGGCTTTTATTATGTTGAGGTACGTTTCTTCTGTGACCATTTTCTGGAGAGTTTTTATCATCAATTGATGTTGAATTTTGTCAAAAGCATTTTTCTGCACCTATTGAGAAGATAATATGGTTTTTACCCTTCAGTTTGTTAATATGATGTATCACATTGATTGATTTGCATATATTGAAGAATCCTTGCATTTCAGGAATAAACCCCACTTGATCATGGTGTATGATCTTTTTAATGTGCTGTTGGATTCTGTTAGCTAGTATTTTATTGAGTATTTTTGCATCTATATTCATCAGTGTTATTGGCCTGTAATATTCTTTTTTGTGACATCTTTGCCTGGTTTTGATACCAGGGTGATGGCCTTGTAGAATGAGCTTGGGTGTTTCCTGCTTCTGCTATATTTTCGGAGAGTTTGAGAAGGATAGGTGTCAGCTCTTCTCTAAATGTTTGATAGTATTCACCTGAGAAGCCATCTGGCTCTGGGCTTTTGTTTGTTGGGAGATTTTTAATCAAAGTCTCAATTTCAGTGCTTGTGGTTAGTCTGTTCATATTTTCTATTTCCTCCTGGTTCAGTCTTGGAAGATTGATTTTTTCTAAGAATTTATCCATTTTTTCCAGGTTATCCAATTTATTGGCATATAGTTGCTTGTAGTAGTCTCTCATGATCTTTTGTATTTCTGCAGTGTCTGTTGTTACTTCTCCTTTTGCATGTCTCATTCTGTTGATTTGTGCCGTCTCCCTTTTATTCCTGATGAGTCTGGCTAATGGTTTATCGATTTTGTTTATTTTCTCAAGGAACTAGCTTTTAGTTTTATTGATCTTTGCTATTGTTTCTTTCATTTCTTTTTCATTTATTTCTGATCTGATCTTTATTTCCTTCCTTTTGCTCACTTTGGGGTATTTTTGTTCTTCTTTCTCTAATTGTTTTAGGTGTGATGTTAGGTTGTTTTTTTGAGATTTCTTGAGGTAGGATTGTATTGTTATAAACTTCCCTCTTTGAACTGCTTTTCTGCATCTGATAGGTTTTGGGTCATTGTGTTCTCATTGTCATTTGTTTCTAGGTATTTTTTCCTTCCTCTTTGATTTCTTTAGTGATTTCTTGGTTTTTTAATAGCATATTGTTTAGCCTCCATGTGTTTGTTATTTGTACAGTATTTTCCTGTAATTGATATCTAGTCTTATGCCATTGTGGTCAGAGACAATGCTTGATACAATTTCAATTTTCTTGACTTTACCAAGGCTTGACTTGTGACCCAAGATGTGAGCTATCCTAGAGAACATTCCATGTGCACTTAAGAAGAAATTGTATTCTGTAGTTTTTGGATGTAATGTCCTATGAACATCAGTTAAGTCAAGATGGTCTAATGTGTCATTTAAAGCTTGTGTTTCCTCACTTATTTTCTGTTTGGATGATCTGTCCATTGGTGTCAGTGGGGTGTTAAAGTCTCCTACTGATATTGTATTACTGTCAATTTCCCTTTTATGGCTGTTAGCATTTGTCTTATGTATTGAGGTGCTCCTATGTTGAGTGCATAGATATTTACAATTGTTATAATTTCTTCTTGGATTGATTGTATGTATTGAGGTGCTCCTATGTTGAGTGCATAGATATTTACAATTGTTATAATTTCTTCTTGGATTGATCCCTTGATCACTATGTGGTCCTTCCTTGTCTCTTGTAATAGTCTTTACTTTAAATTCTCATTTGTCTGATACGAGTATTGCTACTTCAGCTTTCTTTTTTCTTCCATTTGCATGGAATATCTTTTTCCATCCCCTTACTTTTAGTCTGTATGTGTCCCTAGGTCTGAAGTGGATTTCTTGTAGACAGCATATATAAGGGTCTTGCTTTTGTATCCACTCAGCCAGTCTGTGATTTTTGATTGGAACATTTAATCCATTTACATTTAATGTAATTATTGACATGTATGTTCCTATTACTATTTTCTTAATTGTTTTGGGGTTTTTTTGGTAGGTCTTTTCCTTCTCTTGTGTTTCCTGCTTAGAGAATTTCCTTTAGTAATTGTTGTAAGACTGATTGGTGGTGCTGAATTTTCTTAACTTTTGTTTGCCTGTAAAGGTTTTGATTTCGCCATCAAATCAGAATGAGATTCTTGCTGGATAGAGTATTCTTGGCTGTATGTTTTTTTCTTTCAAGACTTTGAAGGAATCCTGCCACTCCCCTCTGGCCTGCAGAGTTTCTGCAGAAAGATCAACTGTTATCCTTATGGGTTTTCCCTTATATGTTATTTGTTGCTTTTCTCTTGCTGCTTTTAATATTTTTTCTTTGTGGTTAATTTTCATTACTTTGATTAATATGTGCCTCAGTGTGTTTCTCCTTGGGTTTATTCTGTGTGGGACTCTCTGTGCTTCTTGGACTTAAGTATTTCCTTTCCCATGTTGGGGAGGTTTTCCACTATAAATTCTTGAAATATTTTCTCAGACCCTTTCTTTTTTTCTTCTTCTTCTGGGACACCTATGATTTGAATGCTGGTGCACTTAATGTTGTCACAAAGGTCTCTGAGACTGTCTTCCATTCTTTTTATTCTTTTTTGTTTTCCTGCTCTGTGGCAGTTGTTTCCACCATTCTATTTTCTAACTCACTTACTCATTTTGCTGCCTCAGTTATTCTTCTGTTTATACCATCTAGAGTATTTCAGTTATTAATTTCAGTTATTGTGTTGTTCATTACTGTTTGCTCTTTAGTTCTTCTAGGTCCTTATAAAATGTTTCTTGTGTTTTCTCTATATTGTTTTTGAGATTTTGGATCATCTTTACTACATTACTCTGAATTCTTTTTCTGGCAATGTTCCTATTTTCTCTTCATTTATGTGGCTTTTGTGGGTTTTTACCTTGCTCTTTTGCCTACAAGGTGTTTCTTTGTTTTCTCATTTTGTCTAATTTATAGTATTTGCTGTCTCCTTTCCCTGTGCTGCCTAGTAGTAATTTCTCTTGTTTCTGTTCTCTGGTCCCTGTGGTGGGTTTGGTCCAGTGTCTTGAGTAGGCTTCCTGATGGGAGAGTCTAGTGCCTGCTTTCTGGTATGTGGACCTGAGTCTTTTCCCCTTGATGAGCAGGGCTGTGTCAGGTGGTGTGTTTTAGGGTATCTATGAGCTTAATATGGCATTAGGTAATCTGTGTGCTGAAGGGTGGGTTTGTGTTCCTTTCTTATTTGCAGTTTGGTGTAAGGTATCCAGTACTGCCTGTTGCAGGCAGTCAGGAGAAGCACAGTCTTAGACTCTGATAGAGGCCCCCTTGAGAATTCTCTGTGGTTAATCTTCCCTGTGGCTGCGGACTCTCTAGTGGTCTAGCACCCTGGACTTGGTGCTTCCTCCTCAAAGCCTCCAACTTGACTTTTTGTCAAGGAATCCAGACTCCAGAGGTCACTCATCCTGTCAACAAAGGGAATTAAAAAAGAGTATCCAAGCCCCAGACTAATGGCAAAAGATTAAGTCAAACAAATACTGAATCAAGGAAACATGTTCATGCAGAAGAAACACAGAAACAGGACCCAGTAGAATATAAAGCACTTGTACAATAGGACAGAAGAACCCCAGAATGCAATCAGATGACCACAGAGAAAACCAACAAAAATTAAAAAAAAAAAAAAAAAAATTAAAAAAACAAACAAAAACCAAACAAGGGAAATTGTGAAAATGAGGACCAAATGTAAAAGGGACTAGCTAGAGACTAGATAGAAACAGGGAACAAATATAACAAAGAGCAAGAAAACAACCAGACAGAATGAAGATCCCCAAAATGAAATCAAAGAATTATAATTAGAACTAAGATAAAGACAAAACATATTAACAAAAACTAGAGCAGTGTGTCATCTGAAGAATAAGGCAAGGAAACAGAGCAGACTGATAATATTGATTAAAAGTATAATAATATGAAACAAAATAAAAAAGGATAGAATACAGAGCAACAGAAGAGTGTAGGATTACTGGAAATATAAAAAGAAAAAGAAGAAAAAAGAAATGTATTAAAGGTATAGAAGAAAAGAAGATAAGGTGATAAACTCAGCACTACAAGAAAGCTAGTAAGAAATACAAATATATTAAAAGGCTAAAAATAAATATAGATGTAAAAAATAGAATAAAAATATATAAAATGTGAAGATCCCTTAGGACTAAGATTATAATTAAAAAAAAAAAAAAAAGCTAGAACTGACCATGGAATGGATCATATCGATAGAATTAATAATAATAATTCCGTTTCCTTGGAGTCTCAGCTGTATTTGTCCTTGTACATGCTTTGAGGCTCAGGCTACCTTCACCTCCCCAAGAGGCTCTCTTCTGCCTCTGGGTTGGACTCTGGCCCTGCTGTGGGTCCCATGCTGTGATGTGGCCCAATTCCTGTGTGTGCTTGCTCCACGGTCTGCAGCTGCCAGAGTTAGGCCTTTTTCATTTGTGGGAACATTCATTGTCTACTCAGATATTCCAAAGACATAGGGTCTACCTAGCTAATCATGAGGATTTAGTTTGCAGCATGTATATCTGATGGAAAGATTTTAGAATCTCTTCCTTAGTCCCCCTGTCCCTGGTGTTCAGCTTTGGGTTTGTCCCTGCTTCTGTGTTTGGTCTAACCACCAGAATCTGGTCCTGAGGCTGCCTTGGAGCTCTTTGGGTCTGCCTCAGTGAGGGTTTCCTTTATTGTTCATCTGCAGACGCAGGTGTGTGGGGAGAGAGAGGCTTTGATAGTGGCTCCTCTCCCTGTGTGTGACTCAACAGTAGCATCCTGCTTGCATGGCGGGAGCCCCAGGGATGATGCCGAATGTGCAGGGATTCTGGCAGCAGGGGTATAGGAAATCTGGCCTCAGTGTGGTTCTTTAGTGGTGTCTGGCTCAAGGCTCCTGATGAGCAGCCCTCGGGGGCTTTTTGCATTACTTTATGACCAGCAGAGTTTCCTTGGTTGTTCGTCTATCGGTGCTAGTGTGTGGGGAAGGAGAGGGTATGATAGAGGCTCCTTCTCTTGCATATGAGTCAGCAGTAGTGCCCCGCCTGGGTCATGGGAGCCCTGGCAGCAGTGGCAGCATCTATTGTGGAGGGAAGCTGGTGGGCTTGGGTGTAATAGAAACGTCTTCAGAGCTGGGACACTCTGCAGATTTCTTCTGGCTCTTGGCCGCAGGCACCAGGTCAGCCTTGCCAGGGGGCTTTTTCTCTCTCTTGTCGACTGCAACAGCCAGACCCTGGGGAGGGGAGGGGCTCCCTTTGTTTGTCACAAGCACTGAAAGAGAGGCTACAACAGTGGCTCCTTCCCCCACTTGTGAGTTAGCAGTAATGCCCCACCTCCACGGCCACCCAGCTTTCCAAGGTATACATTCTCCACTGCAGATTTCTTCCCTCCTGTCCCCTCAGTCCATTTCCCCACCACGAACAATGTTTCTCACCCTGAACCAGTTCTCCACTTTCCATGTTCCAGCTCCCAGACCCGGTGTACAGCTGAGAACCCACGTCTCAGTCTGAGACACCCAGAGCTGTGGTATGGACCCTTTGTGTGTTTCTCACTCTTTCCTACCACACAGATCGGCTGCTTTACCCTCTTTGGACAGTCCCAAATGCCTCCCTTCTGACCCTATCAAATTCCCCATTGGAGAGGGGTTTCCCTGTCACATAAGGGAGGATTGCCTGAATTCGGCAATCTCTCCTCTGTTTCAGCTCCTCCTGCCCCAGGATGTAGGACCCTTCCCTTTCCTTTCTTCTCCTCCTCTTTCTCCATTTGTTTTTTTCCCCCCTCTGTCCTACCCCATTATATTGTGATCTTTGCAGTCCTTTCTGGTGTCAAAGTTCTTCTACTGGTGTTCAGCCAGTTTTCATGGGAATTATTGCATCCTTTGATGTATTCCTGATGCATCTGTGAAGAGAGATGCATTCCATGTCCTTATATTTCACCATCTTTTTTTCCCTAAGTTTTGTGGGCTTTAAGTAAGATGATGCATGAAGACTATCTAGTACATAATAAATGATAGGCAAAAAATAAAAATAAATCCCCAAACCTTAGGGTATGTTCCTCTCAAAAAACTCACTCCTCAAAATTCATTTTAAGCAAATATTTTTAGACTATGGAGCCTAAGAATGTGAGGAATATTTGATAACAGAACTGACAGGTATACAAATACAAAAACCTTCTCTCTTAATAAGTAAATATATATTGACATCCCACCAAACACTATGCTAGGCACAGCTCTCCAGGTGTGCAGTTTCAGAGAAGACAAATCATTACACATAAGCTGAAGAGCACAATGACAGGTGAACAAATTGGTTTCAGGAACAAATGACAGACAGGTATTTACCTTCCTTTTCTCTCTGACATCTGTGGAATAAGGTGGTGAAAACAAATGGGGCATCAGCACAAATGATACCAATTCTTGGGTACATAAACATACTTCAGAAAGAATTTGCATTCTTTACTTTTAAAGCCCTGGGCAGATAAGAAAGGATTGCTTTTTAGGCAAGACTAGAAAAACTATGGATAAAATACCAGTCTAAATAAAATAAATAAAATATAAAATAAAATAAAACAAAATAATAAAATAAAATACCAGTCTAACAATGTCAGCACAAAATCCTTTTTATTCAGCCAAATTAGACCTATGTCCTGGCCGATTGCCCACGAAAACAGTAGTATTTTGTTAAAGTAATTACATTGTTTCCTTGCAAAGAATAGTCAGAACTTTATTTGATTTCCTCTCTAAATGATAATCCCTGTTATAACCAAATTGCTTCATTCAGTAGTGAAGGACTGGGAGTCTGTCTCTTATAGTCAAGGCTCTTGTTCTTCATTTTCTCTGCTATCAAGTATCACCTGTTTCCACCTAATTCCTCCTTACTCAGATACTTCAGCAACCTAAAGTCTAAGTAATTTCCCAACCACCACAAAAATAAAAAGTCACAAAAGCAAATATTCAAAGGGAAAAAGAGAGTAGAGTGGGTGTGTGTTGGCTCCTTCTTTCTTAATGAGTTTGAAGCAAGTTCATGTGTGGCTTTCACATCCTATTAGGGCAGACTAGAATGTGATTTATAGACTCATAATACTTTTACTAAAATTCCACTGCAACAAAACAACTCAGGTGCCCTCAAGTGTTGTTCATAATAGGATTTTCTCTTTATTAGAAAGAAAACAGCACTAGTTCCAGGTGCTCTTGCTTTGGATAAAAATTTTACTTTTCATCAGTAGAATGTATAAAGTTTAGTTTGACGACTGCCTTCGTATAGTAAAATGTTATTTCATGTTATTTAGTTTAAAATTTCTCATAATGCTAGGAGTAGATAAGAGATCCAGGTGCTGAAAGGTATATTTTTACTTTTGATGGAATGGACTTTGTCAACAAAGTTAAAAAAGTGACAAAAGAAATAAAACAGAACTGCTAAAAAAACTTATTTGAATGAAATCTAAAGAATATAGCCTGGTGTTTTCATGAGCTTTGCCCAAAGTGTAAATGAAAATAATAAAAATTGGTTCTGTCAGCAGAGCTATATACTATAGAAAATAAAACAGCTATTGAAAGAAAAATCACAACAGAATGAAAATGTAATATTTGTTCTCTCTCCTTGTCTCCTTCACTATGGATATCTCTCAAAATGAAAACAAAAGAAACAAAACAGCCAACATTCTTGACTTTAGGGAGATATAAACTAAGAGGTTTTGGACAGGTTCTTTGAATTCCAAATGAGGAGGCAACCAACTAACCATGGAAACATCAAATTGTTGCTGATGGTAAAACAAACATCTAATTCTAGGACACTTAATTCTAGTTCATTTGTGAACTAGACCATGATTTAAATGCTGTATGCAAGCAGAGGTATTAAAGTCCTTTACTTTTTATTACAACAGCAGGTTGAATGCAATCAAGGGCACTGTCATTAAAGAGGGGAAATGGTGTATAGTTAGTTAAAGCACTGGAATTGGAAAGTGTAGAATTGGGGATACTTGTTAGCAGGACAAGGGCATTGGTTGTCCAGAATTCAGGATACAGGCATCCAACTCTCAAAGCTAGGCATATGTTCAGCTAGTTAATAGGCTTTAAATTAACTTATCAGGTAGTACTTTTAAGCCCTAAAATTGCATTATTTTTCTTAGCATGTTTAATTTCAAATCTTATCTACCTCTCATCCCTTCATACAGTATACAGATAATTTGAACAGTTGTCAAATTATCTGTTCCTAATACAGACATCCTGGAATAAGGAGGTGACTAGACAGTGCATCACAGTTGGAAGCTCTCCACTGACTTATAAAAGCAGGCTTTCACTATTTCTCTACAGTTGTAATTGACCATTTAATATAGTCTACATAGTGATATGTGTGCAAGGTGTGTTTCTGTGTGTGTGTGTTGTAATAGCCATCACTTAGTCTACTACTATGGCCACAGCACTGAAGTGTATTAGATAGTTATCCAGAAAGATTTTAAAGCATTATTAGGAAATTAAGTATTCAGATAATTGATGTATCAATATTTTATACTTATAATAATAATAGGTCCAGAGTATCTACTTTGTGCAAAGTCTGTAAAAGGCAATGGAAAACATGAAACTAACTGAAGCATCTGATTATGAAGATATTCATAAGCCAGCAAAGGTTGGGGGTGTGGTGAAGGGGATAAAGTCATATAAATAATAATAAACAAACCATGGTTGATAAACAGCATAGCTAACATTTTAGGTCAGTTTCTGTGTGCTGGGCACTATCCTGTATAGTTTACATTTATTTTCTTATCTTTTTCTTCATACTTTTATGAGATAGGGTAGTATAAGAAAAACTATCCAGTTTCTCACCTCTTGTGTCTTTCCTGTGTGTCTCCTTCACTATCACACCACGACCGCAGTCACACAGGACACTGCTGGTTACCAAACGTGTGGAGGCTTTTCTCCATAACAAGTAATTCTCTGCAACAGCAACTCAGTGTCCTACAATCAACTCCATTCTGACACTGTCCCACAAGATTGCCCTCCCCTCCCCCCAACTTCAGACACCAGTCTCAAGGCCTGGTTTTCACCTGTTTCTGACCAGAGATTCCAATGACCCCTTCTTTCTATTCAATTAAATTGCTAGCACAGCTCACAGAACTCAGGGAAACACTTAACACTTACCAGTGCAAGAGTTTCTGTCCCTGTGAAGTTGGGGTGTGTTGGAGTTGTCCTGGTGTGGAGCTGTTCACCGCCATAGAAGCTTTGAATTCCATACTGTTGGGATTTTATGGAGGCATCCTCTCGTAAGTGTGATCAATTATTAACTCCATTTCCAGCTCTTTTCCCCTCCCTGGAGGAAGTGGGGTGGGGCCGAAAATTCCAACCTTCTAATCATTGCTTGGTCTTTCCAGTGACCAAACTATGCAGGAGCCATCTAGGAGCCCACCCAGAGTCACCTCAAGAGAAGGAAGGATGCTCCTAGTGCTCTGATCCCTTAGGAATTTATTAGGACCTCTGTGCCAGAAATTGGGGGCAGAGACCTATATCTACATCTATATCTATATCTATCTATATCTATATCTATATCATCTATATCTATATCTATATCTATATCTATATCTATATCTATATCTATCTATCTATATCTATATCTATCTATATATGTATCTAATCTTTTCATGTCACCGATAGACACTAGTATTATCCTTGCTTTATGTACAAGGAAATTGAGATTCAGATTTAAGGGACTTGCCCAACATTGATTGCATAACTGAAGATGATTCATTCATTAAGTCTTTCATTCATTCATTTATCTAATCAACAAATATTTACTATGTACTTATTATGTGTCAAACACTGTTCAAAATCCTCACTCTGAGGAAACTTACATTTTAGTGAGAAGGGGCTGGGAAAGAATCAAAATACAAATTCACAATTATATAATATTCCAGGAAGAAATACATGTTGTAAAAAGATTGAAACGAGACAAAGTTATAGATGTAATGATTGATGGTGGATATGTACTATTTCTTACAAGATGTCAGGGATGACCTATCTGAAGAGTTGTCATTTAAACTCTCTTTTCACTTAGTTCAAAAATTCAGTAATTTTATAACACTTTTTTTAAGAAAATAATGTGTGCTTATTGAGGAATATTTAGAAGCTTAAAAAACATAAAAGAAAATAAAAAGCAACCCATCAAATAAAATATCCAAAATAAAAGGTATCCATTATTCCACCACCCATATGTAACTACTATCCTATGATATTTTATTGTTTGTCCTAGGAGATAATTAGAACACTGAGGTCATATTGCTTATACAATTCTATATAGTGCTTTTTTTTTCTCTTTGGATGGTGAATATTTTTCAGTATCACTTATTATTCTCGTAACATATGATTGTAATATTTGCATGGTATTCAACAACATGAGTGGACCACAGTTTATTTAAACTTTCTGTTGTATTATCCTTTCTGTTGGATATGTGTATTACTCCAAAGTTTTCACTACTATAAGTAATACATAGATAATGACTTTTGTGCATAACTTGTAAGATTCTCTTATTATTTACTTAGGAAAAATTCTTAGGTGCTGAAATTATGGGGAAACAAATGTGCAAAGCCAAATTTGATTTCTGGAAAGCTCATATCAACATTCCAATAACCTTTCATGAGTGCCAACCTAAGACATTTTTTTCTAATTAAGGTTGCTATTTAATATGTATATCAGCTAATTTTATGAATGAAAATGTTATAATTTATATTTTGGATATTGATCTTCCATTGAAAAGTACCTTCTAAATTCAGATCCCCAAATACAGATGATTGTTGAGAATTCTTTCTCGCCTGTTATTTGGAAAACAGGTTGGTTGAAGGGGCTGCTTTCCAATCCTGTTCTGTAGAAAAAGTGATGGCAGAATTAATTTTTGGCTTAAATCTGTCCATTCATTCATTTATTATAGTCATAAAATATTTATTTAGTGCCTACCATGTGACAAGCAGTATCTAAGCTCTAAACACTTAGCATTGAACAAAGGCCAAACTCCTTGCTCTCATGGAGCTTTATTCTTATGGGGAAAAACAAACACACACAATAAAAGCTAAATCCCCAAATGTGTGTCACAGTTTGATAACTGCTATGGAAAATGTAAACGCAACTAACATGTAGACTCCATGAGAACTGCCTTTTTGACTATTTTTGCTGACTGCTATGTCCTTAATACATAGAATAGTGCCTGGAACATGACTGGTGCATGGTGAGCGCTTGGTAAATAACGTAATAAGCAAATAAAATAAATGAAACAGATTAATGGGATAGAAAATGTTTGTTGGGAGTGTATGTGCTAATTAATATAGGGTGGTTAGGGAGAGGCTCAATGCCAACATGATTTGAGCAGCCACCTTGGCTCCTACAAGAACAAGAAAGAGGGCCAGAGTGCGTGCTGTGGCGATAGTGAGAAAGAGAGGACTAGACTATGCATTGTGGAGGAGGAAAGGAGAGATGGGGTCCTGTAAATAATGTCTCTAGTATTTGGTCTCAGTGAGATGCAAATCCATCAAAGAGTTTTAAAGGAATGACAAGATCTGAATTGTATATTAAGAAGATCGCTCCTTCTTCCTGATTCTAAAGGCACAGAATGGAAGCAAGAGTACAGTATAAGGGAGACTATTCCAATAATCCACACTGTGGTCATGAAGACTTGGAAAAGAGTGTTAGCTGTGGAGACAGAAAAATGTCAAATTCTGGATATAGCTTTGAGGTAGGAGATAGATGGGCTCCTAGGCTGGACAGATGATGTTTGTCAAGTGGAAAAAAATTGAAGCTTTGTTCTCACCTAGACACTCCGAGGACAAAGCTAGTGACAGAAGCTGAGCTCTGCTGAAGTAAAGAGATAAGATGACCACTCCTGAGGTCAAGGAAAACGTCCCTGTCTGCACTCATTCAGGAAGTCTCCTTGGAGGTCAAAAATGGAGAGGGCACCACCCCATAATAAGTGTGGACATACCCCCACAGACCTCTGGAGTGGGATCCATCTTACCAAAAAGTTGTGCACACGTGTTGGGGAGGATCCTGGGACCAGTCAGTTGTGAAAAATGAACCATGATAATTGGCCAAAAGTAAACAAAGACCTGGAAGGACTGTCCTACATGTTATTTAAATCACCTCTTTGTTGTGCTTGTCTTCTTTAGAGGAACATTCACACCCTTTCTTTCCAGGTGTGTATTTCTGCCTTGCTTCTGTCTTAAATTGCTTCTCTATGTGCTCTCCCATACATTGTACTGTACCGCTAATAATAAACTTTGTACCTGTTTCTACAGTTTTTGCTTCCTTGAAACCTTTTTGCTTTCAAATGAGGGAAAGAGCCAGGGCCACTTTGCTTCCAGCCTCTAGCCCCTGGTGGTCTAGTAGCTAGGACTCCTGGTATTCATCCAGGCTACCCAGGTTCAATTCCTGTGCAGGGAACTAAGACCTCCCTTCAGGACACCTCACTGCTGTCTCTCCAAGATCATTTTGAGGATAGAGCCAACAGTATTTGCTGGTATTTAGGATGTGGTATGAGAGAAAAACTTGAGTCAAGGGTGACTCCAAGGATCAGGCCCAAGCAAATAAAAGGATATAGTTGTCTTTTACTGGGGGAAAGTTGTGAAAAGAATTTTTTTTAATAGAAAATCAGGAAACTGTTTTTGGGTACATTTAAATTGGTTTCAACAACTTCGTGAAGAAAAAAGCAATATTTAATATATTGAAAATGCTTTAAACAAACCACCTGAAATTTTCCATTTTAGGAATTAAGGTGGGTACTGAGAAAACAAAATGAGTTCATTTTGTCACATATATCTTTGTAAGAAGAGGTTTTGCTAAAATTCAAAGTCAGAAGCAGCACTGTCTTTGGAGCCCTTGAATTTAGTAGCATATAAAGGAGAGGGATCAGTCTTTACTTTGCAGCAGAAAATGGAGCAGCTTTGTTGTCTTGATGGCTCTAGGGTTATAAAAATATGGCAAAGATGCCTAATACACACATCTGTCCCTTTAGGATACCCACTTGTATGCTGACAGCACCTAGCAGGAGTGTTCTTTTTGAGCCCAGTTAAGGCAATGTTTGAGTTTTTACTGTTAATCTGAATTTATCTCTTATTCACATACTGGTAAGTGCTTAAAAATATCAGTTTTTCAGTCCTGGAAATTTATACATGAATAACTTTAATTCTTATTATAAATTAGTGCAGTCATTGAAATTGTATGAATATCTTCAGACTTTGCAAGAATTTTACTTTGCATTTTGCTGATCAGTTTGATCCTTAACAAATAATTTTCTAACCATTCTTCAAAATATTCAAAACAACCTCAGTGCTTTCTTATAATAATGTAGATGTACGAATGATTACCCAGAGGGAAAGTTCTTATGTCTTAGCAATGTAAGGCATCTATATTATGATGTTATAGATTTTTCTCTAGGTTTCTTGAACCATCAACAACTCTTTTAATTAAAAGCAGCAGAACTAAAATATGTGGGTGTTGGAAAACACTGTATTTTGTGGCCTCATGGAACAAATATATACTGCAGTAGTGAAGATGTATAGCTTCCTCCAACACAGAGGGTACTGGTCAAGTTCAATTAACAAAAAGTATTAATAATGAGATTGCTTACAAATGTACACACATTTTTTTCAGGATCTACTTGATGGAATCATTGAAGCATTCTCAAAAAGAAACAGTAAATTTCATTCTGAGAAAATTCACCCAAAATTAATTCGAAAGCTCATGGAGTTATTCTATTTTGTGGCTCACACGAAAAGCTTTTCCCTCTGTTTGTTCTCTGTTAATACAGATTCCCTCAGGGGCCTAAAGTCAGGAAGCCTCCTGCATGCATCATAAATTTCCTAGTGACATATTTAACTCAGCTTCCTCTGTTGGAGCCTAGTGTATTAACAAACAACTCCTCTGACTTCCTAGAACACACACCTTTATTGAGTTACAAAATGACCGTTTTTAGGACTATTGGAACACAAAACAAAGCTCTCCTTTACCATAGGCCTATTGAAGGCCACTTTGATTCTTCCATCAACACTGGGAACTGCCAAAAAATTTTCATCTTTTTCCTGTGCCTGTTAGCAGTAGGAGAAAGGTTCCAATGAGTCCATTGTCAGCAAATATGACTTTCTTGAATTACAGAATGCTAAATTACAAATCGGTTGCACTTGTCGTCTCTGGATGTGAATGTGTCAGTGTTCTTCCTCTCCGAAACTTTGCCAATTAGGAAGCAGATTCTCCTATCCTGTATTTCAAAGCCTTATTCATGAACTGATATTAGTATTACAATTTCAATAATGGACCCTAAAAAAGCTTTACAGCTAAACAGTTTTAATTTCAATTACGAGTGATATCGTATAGAATGTACCCTCAGACAGATGCCAGCTAAACACATTACCTTCTAATTGCTTTGCAGTCTTTGAATCCAAATCAAGTGAACATTTCAACACTGTTGCTTCAGTCTCTCAAAGAAGGTAAACACCAGGCTTTAATGGGCTGTCCCAATAATAACTCTGCAAAGCAGTTAAACAAAACTTTAATTCTTTTCAAGGCTGGCAATGAAAAGAAAATTCTAAAAGGAAAGACTGTGAGTATCTGAGATTAGTGCTAAATTAAAAGTATTGGAAATTTTGATAGCCTACTTAAAAGGATAGTCAAAGAAGTCTCATGAAATTTTTGTTTCAATATTTGAAAGCAACAAAATGAAATTCAAGGCAGACTGGAAGACTTCCCTTTCACTTCTTTCCATTCTTAGATCCTTATCAGGGAATGGTCCTAAGTAGCTCAGAAAATTTATTTCAAGACTTGTTTTATTTGGATGGTTGCTATATTTTAATCTCATAGAGAGTAATTTTAGAAAATACTTTTCCCAACTCTATCTAGTCACTCATTTATAAATAAGAATCAAAAATATGTCTGCGAGAAACAATTGGCAGTAGAAAGCAGAATACAGTATGAGGCTAGTATGAGGCAATAATGCTTTGTGTTGTGAAAATTCTAAGGGAGAATTGAAGCATGAGGCCAGGGCCAGATTAAGACAATAATTCCAGAGTTAGGGGAAACATTGAGTAAACACTCAGTGATTCCTATTCTCTCTGAAATGTTTAATTTGACATGTAAATGAAATAAAACATTTTAGGCACTCAATAAATGTTTGCTGAGTGCATTTATGAAATGAAAAATTTAAATGCAGAATTCATTACTTTATAATTATATATTCATAAGTCACTGTATGTTTCCAAAGTACTTCCCAATCCCACTCTTCATTTTAGAGCAGAAGAAATAGAACTGGATTAGCATTAGCCATAATGAGTCTCAGCTGAACAGCACTTTACAACTTCCCCATATATTATTTCACTGAAGGATGTTAAATGCCTTGTACTAAACCACTCTAAACCGTGCCCTAAGCAACGCTTGTTCCTTCAAACCCCCAGTGCAATGAGCGCATTGAGCCGTATTGCCTGCATCATCATCTAGAGAAAATCGGGGAGAAGAGCAAGTCCCACTGCAGCTATTTAAGGAATACCACTGAGGAGTATGATTATGGAGTCTTTAATCCTTTCTTATAACAAGATTTGTATGCTCTGATTTCTCAGCTTTTATCAGAGAATTCCTACTAAAAATTCCAACTACGACGTTAGAACACAGAATAAGATGGACGAATCAGATCCAATAATTTACCGTTCACATTTTGTTCAAGAAACTGTAATTCCCTTGAACACCAGTTTACCCACTTTACAGAAGATGTGTGTTTGCTTGCTTTCTAAATAGTTCAAATTATCTCATTGTCTTAAAAAAATATGAAATTGTTTTTTAAATTAGTTTCATGTGTCCTAAGAAATGGGATAAGGTAGAAGAGTTGTGAAACAGTACACAGCCAACAGATAAAATTCATTGTCATTATAAGCTAATTAGTTTGAAATAAACATGAAGCTCAAATGATGCACTCTGTTTAACAACAAGAAGAAATCACCAGGTTGGATATTAAGAAATAGGACATTTAATCACTGAGCATTTGGATTTACTATTTTCAGGTACTTTCACATATTTATTTATTTAATTTTCAAAAAGCAAGCTATCATTGCACAATATTACAGTTGAGAAAACAGAGGCTCAGAACATTTTAAAAAAGCAGTATAGAATAGGGTAGCACATAATAGCAGTCTTTAGTGTCAACACAAGATGATTTTAATACCAGAGCTTTTACCAACTTAGGCAATTTATTTAAAATTGCCAAGCCTCATTTCCTCTTCTTATAATAATAATAATACCTACTTCGTATAGTTGTGAGAAGTAAATGAGTATGTGTATAAGGTGTTTGACACATGGGAAGTATTTAATAAATATTAGCTATATAGGTATATACTATCAGCGATTTTAATAATTTGTATGACCAAGATACTAACTCAGAAGTGGCAGAGCTGACTTTTTTTTTTTTTAGTTGGGGTATAGTTGCTTTACAACATGGTGTTAGTTTCTGCTGTACAATAAAGTGAATCAGCTATATGTATACATATAACACCTCCCGCTTGGACCTCCCTCCCCTCCGCACCCCACTCACCTAGGTCACCATAGAGCACCAAGCTGAGCTCCCCCCCAGCACATTCCCATTAGTTATCCGTTTTACACATGGTAGTGTATATATGTCAATCTGAATCTCCCAATTCATCCCACCCCTCTTACCCCCTCCCCATATCCATACATCTGTTCTCTATATCTGAGTCTCTATTCCTGCCCTGCAAATAGGGTCATCTGTACCATTTTTCTAGATTGAAGTAAGTCAGCAAGAGAAAGGCAGAGCTAATTTGATGTTAGTTCTGTTTAAGCACAGAATCTTTGCTCCTAGCTATTATAGTCTATTGCCTTCCATCATCTGTAAAATGAGAGTTTTCAAAATGGACCACATGATCTTCTAGTTCTGAAATATTGGATTCTGGGGTATGAAGATATTTATTATTTCCTTATTTTAGTTAGTCCTAAATATGTATTACTACTATTAAAACCTAGAGATCACTAATTGTACGTGTAACAATGAATTCAGTCTTTTAGTGAAAATTGTCATTCCTCGCTTAGAATCAGTTATCTATAACCTTACAAATTTGTCCTAAAATGAGGACTTATTTGTCTAGCTCAGGATACTTTATTTATAATAATGCAAGTTTGAAATAAAATAAAAGGTTCCTTATTTGAATTGAACAAATAGAATGAGGCATCATCTCAAATAACTACACATAGAGTTCAAAATTTTTACTGCCCACAATGGACTTTTTTGTTTTTAAATTATAACTTTGAAGCACAAGGTACATGCAGGTAGTAGATTAACACTATCTTTGTTTTATTTGTGAAAAGAATTAGGTGACTCCAACCAGGGAATTTATTGAGTTTGAAAGGCATACAATAATTCAAATATGTCAGTTAAGCTGGATAAGTGAAACTATCTTGATTTAGAGGAATAATTTTGCATCATCCCTTTCCAGTGTGCAGTTCTGTGGAGGTACATAGCATCAAAGGGAAGACTAAGTAAAGGTTGTGACTCTATGTTACTGCAGCCCTAAATATACGCTTCACATAGAAAAGTTGGCTCAGCTCATAGCATGTTATTTGACAAAAGCTGAGCTTTATTTCTGGAAAGAGGGGATATGAAAACATTGTTTATGGTTGGGAAAATTATATTTTTTCTTTGGACTTCATTATCATTTATATATACTCATGATATACTCTACTTTTTCATTGACAATTATTTTATATTCAATTCACCATGAGATGTTCATGGTCAAGGATAGATCTTAAGAGTGTTTAGCAACATTCTGCTGTAAAATAATTGTCTAACATGTACAAACATGTGTATTTAATTGTTTTTAACATATTGAATGTTTCCATAAAATGTTCCTTGTTTGAATTACACAAATAATAGGTGCATTTAATCATTAATTGAAAAAAGAAAGCCCATACTCTTAAGCTAACTAAATACCCCTCACATTTGGAAAATCTCCTATATAAGAGAAGACATATAATTATCTGTTAATATAAATCAGTCTTGACCTTGGAGTGTCTTACAAAACTAGCTGTCATTTCACTTAGAAATGGATAACACCATCAGGAAATGGGGTAATTTCTTCAAGTCTGTTCACTTTCACAAATGTTTATGCTTTGTATAAGTTGTGATTTTTCTTCTAGGTTGCCATTTATTGGTCTTTTTTATCCTTCAGAAAATAGAGGAAAATTAAATATTTCATTTGAAGATGGATTTACAAAGATGGAAAGGAATATATAAAGTTGTTTTGAATTTCACTTATAGTATTATGTCTCTCTGTGAGGCAAAAACAGCATACAGTGAAAGTATAAGTGAAAAAGGAGCTTTTCATTAAAGAAATGGGAAAGGCAATGGATATGAGAGTCATCAAGTTCATCTTTCTCAAAATAAGACAGAAGTTAAAATATTTCAAAATATAGTGTGGGGCTTCTATTCCTTACTGTTTCTTACCACCTTACCTCACAGCCACAACATCATGCCAACTAATCTGGAATGAACAAGGACTAGAAATCCTTCAACTGGAACCTGACCTGGTAGTGACACTTACCTATGTCCCTGCCATCAGGACTTATGGGGATCACCTACTCCCATTCTGCATCATGCTAAGTAAAGGCTTTGCTTGGAAAATCAGACTTTCCATCTCCTATTGGATGTCTGGCCATCAGGCAAAAGTATATAAATAGTCAGTGTAGTGCAGCAGCAAGCATATGTGGTCCATCACCCAAAAGGTGATGCTATTTCTGGACAGATGATGGGAACAATAAAAAGGGGTTGATTTTGTACTTCTACATACTCTCCTACAGTTCCTGGCTATACTCTTCTCATCTGCAATGTGAGCTACGTGTTAGACTCTAAAAGATAAATTTCCAAGGTGTTGTGACTAGGTTCCTAGTTCATGACGTATGATTTTTCCAAAATCAATGAGTGTATAGGAATTTACCTTCAGTAAGTCTTATAGGTATGTTGTGGACCTTTAAGACTTTCTAAAGCCATTTTATTTAGAAGAAAAGAAGAATTTCAGCATGTCCTGATGGAGTACTTTCAGAATGGAAGGGTCCAGTTTGTAACGCATTTTATCCAGTTGGCTTACTTTGAGATTGCAATGAGGTCATTGACCCTAATTTTGGCCATTCCAATTGAAAACCTTGTATTCTTGTGAAGATAAACAGAATAATTAATGCCGCAAAGAGAACTAAAGATAACCTGTACTTTGAAGAAAGAAGAAAAGATGTATTTATTTATTTTAAAAAATAAATAAAATTTTTATTTAAATTAATAAAATACTTAATTTACTTAGATAAATTTGTTTATCTAAATAAACTATTTATCTTCAGGTTGGAACTATAGTCTTATAGTTTTATTATGGAGGTTAAAATCTGCACATGGTGTATCTACAACTTGATGCTAACTGGCTGTACCAAGAAGATATAAGTGACAGGAGAGTGAAGGCGGAATGGTTTACCTGCTTAAAAAATGAAGGTTGATCATGACAAGTTCTTAAAACAAGTAGCTTCGAGATCACAAGGAATACATAGTTAGGAGCAGGATATCTCTACAAATTAAATGTTGTGTTGTTTTTTTCATTTCTGAATCAGCTGGATCTGACATTCTAGTATATAAAACAATCTTGTAGAAAATTGAGGTTGTACATAACACTTAGGGAAACCTAACAGTGTGCTTCTACAGCAATAATGCTCCAATGTCTTCTGGTTGCATTTATTAACCCTTTGGGCCACTGTATGGACACTGTATGGATATGCAGATAGTCTATAATGGTGGTCTTATCCTATTTTTAAATTGTTCTACTGCCAAGACTCCAAAACTCTATGTGTTATTTAAGTATTTTGTGGATGTGATATTGATACCGAGCAGGGCCCTGTGGGGCTCCTGGGCACAAAGCCTTTTTGTGTCCCCTATTGCTTTGATTATAGGAAAACAGCCGTTATTCAGCCTCCATGACCTTCCCTGAGTTCCAGTGGGCAGATTCAAGCAGTTGTTAATTAATGAAAGGAGGGGTTGTGTGCAAGACCTGGAGAAACAGTCAAGAGCAGCCTTGGGGCAGGTCCTGTTTCCCCAGCAACAATACACACAACAATATCTTTGAGCTATTTTGCAGAAGTTGAAATCCCTTCCAGGTGCTAGAAGTTAATGATTAACGATGGTATGCTGCCCACAAGCATGTAGACCCCAGACCAGTTGGACCTGATGCTTGATGATGCTGACTCCTACTTAGCTCATCACCAGCCCATCAGAAGAATGCAGGACTGTTACTGCCTTGATCCTTATCTCCTACCCCTGACCATGAGACCCAACTATAAGCCTATTCCCCAGAGAGGGGGCACCATTCTTGAGGCACTAGCCACTGTATTCCCCCTTTGCCTGGCAAAGTAATAAAGCTATTCCTTTCTACCCCTCCAAATCTCTGTCTCTGTATTTCTATTTGTTATTGGTGAACAGAGGCCAGGTTTTTCTCAACAACAATATTGGATTAACTCTCATGGCTTGATGCCAATACAATTTTAGGGATCAAAGGATATAAGAAATAATAATACCTAACCAATAGCAAGTGTTTTTATAACAATACAAGAAATATAGTATATAGAGACACCTGTGAATTGGGGAGGAAAAAGTGGATCTGAAGAGTGAAGAGATAGATTAATACATATAGAAATAGAGATATAAACATGAACCTAGTTTATATGCATACAAACATATACATCTGTGTTTATACACATTTAAAAGCATATATATGCATATACAGTCAGTTCTTATTAGTAACCAAAAAGATTAAGTTAGTGAGCACTGAATCATTGCACATAGGGGAAATGAAAAGTAGGTTTCTGTGAGCCACTGGTCACATTTTTGTCAATTGAGTAATATATAACTGTTTTATGTGTGTTTCTGTTTGAAGACTCCTTATTGAATAATATTGCTGATTCATTAACACTGAACTCATGGCCAGCAGCACTATAGCATGCCTGAACAAAACTACCTAAAACAGTTGTTTCCTCCATAAGGCACATTGCAGCCTTTTGTACTTAGGAACACGAGACAGCACTTTACCACTACACTTGGGAGGCATCTTAAAGAGCAAAATCACCAAAAACAAACAAAAAAACAAAAAAACCCTACAAAGTGCTAAAAGTGTGTCTGCAAAAACATGTGTGTGCTTTTGGGCAACTCAAGTATTTCATTGCTGTGCACATGTCCATGAATGACTGAAAAAGCACCAGAAATATTGATTTTATGCTTGTGTGATGAATAAATTTCAGTGCATAGGCAAACTCACAAATTCAGAATATGTGACTGATGAAGATCAACTATGTATAGTAATATACATACATCGGTTATCTATTTTTAAAATCATTGCACAGGAGCAATCTGCTTATTTCCTTGGCATGCGTATTAGTAGTGTTTCTGTAATATCACAATCTTGGTGGAGTCTTGAGGATATATAAGAAAGCACAAGTGCATACGTAGTCTATGCTGTGCACATACATTTACATTTTCCCGTCATTTCATGTTCTTATGCTTAATAAACCTAAGACCTTTGCGCTTTATCTGGAGATGATGAAAAGTCATCTGGGGTCTATCAAATTCAGTATTAGTTGATTTCTGGGACTATAACATGCTTTGTTTTCCCTTATTTTATGGACAACAAGTATATTCAAATGAGAAGAATGGCGTTTCTGTGATTGTCTCAAGTCCTGTTAGCAATTATTGATTTACTTTTGTAGCAGAGAGGAGACAATTCATACAGTTGTGAACTGATGGGTGCAGGTGTACATTTTATCACATTGGTTCTTTATGGTTGACCCTTACCCCGGCTTTGGTGAACATATGTATATCTAAACCTCTATAAAACCATGTTCATTTTCTGGGCAAAAGGACAAAATCATTTTACTGGTCAAATTAAAGAAAAGGAGAACTCCAAATATTTGCAGTCTTATGTTTGACAAAATGTAGAAAAGCACAGACTAACTAGGTAAGGCCACAATTTATAAAGAACTTGTATGATTTGCCTATGAAGAGAACACATCCATTTCTCTGGTACCTGTAGGCAAAGAGGCAGGTTTGTGAAGAAAGAAAAAAGCAGTAAAGGCAAAGGATATAAGACATCGAACAAATGTAAGCATTTGTACTTAGTCATATATCATTTTTCCTATCCTCAAAATAACTTAACTTGTTAGGAACTAGTCTCTCCTCGATGCAACACTGGCGTCCCCTCACCAGTCCATTTCCTGATAGTTTGAAGGAAAGACTAAGCTTTACAATGTTATGGGTAGTTGAAGAGACCATTTATTCTTGTCTTGTATGAAAATCATCACTTGAAAATGATTTAAGTTTTTATTAAACCAATAGTGGGCTCTATACACATCCTAAAGATGCCCAGCTTCAGTTTGCTGATAGTCACAAAGACAACAGTTCTAAATATTCCACACTGCTTTACCATTGCTCTACTTGTCTCATTTGTCCTGGCTGCTTTTGCATTTCTTGCTGTCATTGTATCGGGAATTTTTAAAAGGAGAGAAAAATCCCACAAACTTCAGGTCACATTTCATCAAAGATTGGAAAGAGGAAAGCACCAAACAAGCAGCAGCAGCCCAATATTCAGTCACACCAAAAGTCTCCACTATGAAACCCACAGAATTGGCGAAAGGCTTAGCTGTCAATTCTGTCAATTGTTTAGCTACCCAGTTTTTCCATTCGTATGATGTGAAACCAGCAGTTAGTTGCATTGTTACACGTTTTGTTCAGGCAAAGTATCCTTAGCTTACACACACCTGACTTTTCATTTGGACAACCTGGGGGCATCGGCAAAATTTCTTAGTCATAATAAATAGAGAGCAATTGGAAAAATGCAAAGAAACAAAAGTTAAATGGATGAAATTCAAAATTTAACTTTTTTTCTGTTACCCCAGGTATTTCTTTTATTTTTAATTGTTAACTGAACACCCTAGAATCTCTATTCACCCTAACTGGACAAGAATAAGAAAAGGATATTTATTTCTACCTCAATCTAAATAGAAATCTTGGAGTTCTTAACACTTTTAAAGTCAATTTCTCTCTATAGGTATGTCTAAAAGAGTATCTGGATTTTAAGGGATATGAAGTCACTTATTTGAAGATGTCTTTTAGTCTCTCTCTTTTGAAGTCTTTTAACTATCAATGTGACTAAGGTAGGAAGAGCATATGTAAGGAGCCTAAAAAAACAAATGTGAAAATGATTCATACTTCAGCTCTAACTGAAACATAGTTGTGCCCCATAAAGAAAACTATGTTTCAGTGAAAGCAATAAAGCATTCAGTTCCTTAAATTAAGTCATATCTTCCCATCATGGAGAGCATTCCACTAGGTCCCACTTGTGCCTGATCTCTCATCCCCATCAGTTCCACTATCATCACAGCACAATCATTGAAGTCAGAATGTGATCAGCACTTCACCTGCCCCTACCAACCCACTCAAACTGAGAGGCACTGTTTGTTTTCTAATCTCATCCTGCTCAAAGCTTAAAATCAGTGAACAATACCACTCTTACATCTTTTTCAATTCCTTTGTTGCATATGCTGCCGGTTAACCAGCTCCCTGACAGTACTTCAGGAGTCTGCATTATTTGAGAGCACTTAAATGTACTGAAGTACTCTTCAGTTTGCAAAATTACTAATTTAGCATGTCATGTTAATGAACTGTCCCAAAGCAGCTTTCCAAAGAGGAAAATATGCTTCCACAGAGTAGTTGATGCACTGAGCAGAATCTATTTAATATTCACTCACTGAAGACTTTGAAAACATTAATCAGCCACATGATGATCTGGGTTTTTATATTTTAAACCTCAGACCATCTGGGAAGTAGCCACTATTTCATCATTTCTCAAGAGGCAGCCTGCTCTAGTGAAAAATGCAAGGACCAGAGAAAGAAAACAGGATTTAAGTTGTACCCAACACCAATTGATTGGTAATGGCTTCTTGAAGTGCTGGGTAGAAAGGGATTCTGGGATGACATGGAAGCAAAAAGAAAAAAAGAGTATTGAAATTGATCAGCTATGTCTGTCATGCCCTCAGGAAAAGGCCATAGCAGTTTATGTGGCACGGATAAGCAGTCCCTGCATGGACTGTGGAGATAAAAAGCCCTAGCTTTCAACCATGGTGTTCTCAATTTAGAGTTCTGGATCTTGTCCTACTTACTTAAGTTTTCAGTTTTAGCTCTGTCAACCTTAAAATAATAAATAAATAAATAAAACAAAAACACCTGACAAATTATAAAAGCAACATTGAGTTTATTTGGGAATGGTGAAGGAACTGCAATCCAGGACAAGCAGGCTATGGAAAATCGTAGGCAAATCCTACAAAGGAAAGGTCAGCTTTTACTAGGTCTCAGGAGGAAATTGGGGAGAGTGGTTGTGACCAAAAGTTTTTGGAGAATAAGAGTTCAAGGATGTGGCAGTTTCTCATCGGCTGTAAGATTTCATTAGAGTACTGTCACTGCTGTAGGGAGAAATCTCCCCCCATCTTTTTTTTTTCTTGAAAGCAAGAGACAAAATTCCCAGGTGAAAAATAACCTCCCTCATCAGAATAATTCCTATCTTCTTTCTTCCTGCTGGTGAAGTAGGCTGCAGGAGTTACCTGCTGAGAGCTTCCCCTTTGGGGATTCAAGACTCCATTTTCAGTTTCCTTGTTAGTAAGAAAGGGAAGGATAATCAGTTTTACTCTGAAAGGTGGAGGACAAAAAGTGTGTAAAGAGCCCTAACTTATTTTTAAAGAAGTGTTTACTGATTGAGTTTTATTTTGTGAAGGCTCTTGAAACACAGTCAAAGTATAGCTTTTTGTTTATCACTCTTGATATGGAACAAAGTTCTTTTTAATAATTAGGTACACACACAAAATCAAATTATTATCACTTTAAAATATTTTAAGCACACAAAATCTGCCTAAAACTCTGCAGATGAACATATAGTTCATTATATTGTCCCTATTATTTCAATTAGACCAAGAATTTAATTTAGTTGCCATTAGATTTATGAAGTGTGGAAAGCTTTTAACATCACTTGATTACATGTAAATGTATCCTTTTTACTAATATTTGTTACTTATATGTAATACCCTAAATACACTACCAAGTGTGTGCATAGAATATTATAAAGTGAAATAACAATGAACATTTTCAGGCATACACATTATTCCACGTCATGATGGAGTAGTAATTTATGATTATTGTCATTTTAAGTAATATTTTCATTATTATAAGATACAGTTTCAGCAGTGTTCAGAATTAAAAATCAATTCTTCTCTTCAGATTTTAAAATGGCCAAATTAATTCTTTAGCTGATATAGCTCAATGAATATTACTCATTTTCTCCTGTTAAAAAATAAACTGAGGCACACTTATGAGTCTATTTGAGTAAAGATCAGTTGGAGTCAGGCAGCACCAAATGTAAAGTTGTTAGTGGGGCTGCAATGACAGAAGCAAGGGGAGAAATTTTTATAAAGAAGATGGGAAGCAAAACAAGGACATTATTTGATTGGCTCTAGTTTAAGTGGCTGCCTTATTTGGGAAAGCCTGGTTGGCTGTTTGTTACTGGTTGTTCCCAAATTTGATTGTCTTGGATTCTGGTCCATTGAGTGTGGCTTAGATTTTGGTATGCTAACATAGGCTACCAAGGTATTAGAACTACCACAATCTAGTGGCCTCCTAGTTTAATGACTTTTAACACTCCTAATTTTGTTTCTAAAAATTTGAGCCTCATATTTGCATTAGTTGAGAAGATATCTTTGTTCAATTTGCCTTTGCATTCTGAGTATATCTTGCTAAAAAAACTCTCTTAAATATCTTATAAATTTGATTTGTTTAGTTATTTTAGTGGCAGCACCTGGTACATTTGAGAAGAGAGAATGGTAATTAACAGTAGCAGAGGAAAGAAAATTTAAATTGAAAATGACCATAATCCCTTATTTGTAGTAGACAAATAAACCTTTCAGAGAAAATATTGTAGCTCTTAGGTGTTCGTGTAAGAAACTGAGGGGATATCAAATAGTAACATCACTCATTACGGCCACCATTTATGCATAGCTGGAACAACCAGTTAGAAAGTGAAAAATCTTTGTCAGTCAGTCAACCTGTTATTTTATATACATTATAGAGACAAGAAAAATGTGGGTAGAGGTTTTTTTGTTTTTGTTTTTTTGCATTGCTCAATTGGTTCAGATTTTAAGTATTATATTCATTAGATAGTTTGTCCCACAGAGCACAGAATCAGAAAACCTCTACAGCAGTTTCAAAGGGGCAACCTCATTAAATTTCATGAACTATGTTGTTGTTGATGGTTAATTGATTCAACAACAAGCAGGTTATCTTAAGCCTCAGGAGAAATATTTTTACAACTAAACAAGAAAAACTTCCTTTGAAAGATATATACTTACCTTGAGTTTATCAATTTTTAAAGCAAGCAATTCTTACTTCTTTCCACATGGCATAGAATTTAAAAAACTGAAGGCAATTTTAAGATGTAAATTAAATTCATGGGTAAAATATAATTTTTTTCAATCGAGCCTATTAAAAAGGAAGGGGAAAATTATACACTTGATAATCTCTTCAGTTATTTACTACCTCCTATTCAACTCCAGTGACTTTTATTTGTTGCTGCCTTCACTTAACTGCTTTATTAAAAAGAATACTTCCTTGTAGAACCCCTTAAAATTTTCCTTGCAAATACCAGCAGTGGAAATTTGGAGACATCAAAAAGAAGCCACTTGTAAGGCTTAAAAATTCTGAGTGGTTTTGTACATAATCATGCAAATTTTGCATTCTGCCCAAAAGAAATGATTTGCTGGGGAACTGCAGGTGGGAATCCAGAAGAATGTCCTACCTGTTTGTAGAGCAGTATAAACTAGGCTCACTGTCTCTGGGTTAGGTTCAAGTCCTGCTCCTCTTCCTGCTGGTGATCTTGGTCAAGCTCCTTAGCTTTTCCATGCCTCAGTTTCATTATCTTAAAAATGAGAAGATTAGTACCTCATACATTCAATGTGTGAATTAAAAACATGCAGAAACTCCTTAGACCAGTGAGAGAACACATAATAAATACTAGGTAATATTCAGTTATTATTTGTATTGGTTCTTCCCTGTAAGAAAATTTGAACTGCAGAGAGTTAACTGCCTATTGTGTTCAGCAACCTCTTGTATTCCCTCTTCTATCTTCATGTTGTAATACTGTGAGGAACAACACCCTTTAAAGTATTAGAAAGCAACCACATTTCAAAAAACAACCCATCAGTATATATTTATTGAGTATTCACCAAATATTTGGTTAGATGCCAAACCTAGATACCTCAGAATGCTGAAGAGAGTGTAGCATGCAATCTTTCCTAGCTACCATTGAAATTTTGATAATTATAAATGCTGTGTATTTTATGCTATTTCAGATTTTGCTAGTTTGAAATAGTACAATATAAAATATTAACGAAACCGCATTTTATGAATCAAATTTTCAAAAAATAATGCAAATGCTTATTTGCATTTATTTCTATGAGATAATTAGTCCTGGGTTAGGTGAGTTTTGAATAATACAAAGTCTTCAAGAATATATGCTTTACATAAAAATCTTATTGATTCTTCTATTGCTTTTTCTTCTGCTAGTAAGATTACTTGTTTTAATAACAGGCTGAAAGGGTTTCTAGTCAGAGAGTCAGAGGTTACCCTCTTTTGTCAAAAGCCTTTAATTTTTTTTTGATTGAAGTATTTAACATATACATAGAAAAGTAAAGGCACAAGACCGTGTATAAAGATCAAAAAATTTTACAAATGTATCACACTATTTTAATCAGCATTTATATCCAAAATCAGCATATGATCAGAAAGTTAATAAGCCTACCCTATGCTCTCTGCCAGTCACTACCCACTACAAGGGCAACCTCTATCTAAGTTCTAACACTGTTGATTGATTAGTTTTTCTTGTTTTTGAACTACAAGTAAAGAGAGTCATTCAGTATGTGTTCTTTTGTGTCTCACTCATTTCATGCAGTATTTTGTTTGAATTATTTTCCACACAAATATATATGGGACTTCCCACTGGGGTTACAATGAAGTATTGCATATTAACCATATGCTAGAGGCTGTATAAATGCACTTTATGTATAATCTCATTTAATCATTACATTAATCCAAAATGTAGCTAGTTCTATTACCTGAACTTTATTGATGTGAACACTAAGCCTTAGAGTGGTAAATTATTTTCCCAGTATATACAATTGTAAGTTCTGGAACTGAGAGTCTAAACTTAACACAGTTATACCACTCATTAGAAATGTTGATATTTCACCATACCTTGGTTGATGTATAAGAGACATGCTTAATTTTGGGGTAGAGTCAATTTTTAAATCCCAGCTTGCTGATAAACATTGTTGGCAATATACACAATGGTATTAACTGGGGCAATTAATAGTATGGCATAATGTTTTATAAAGCAGTACAAGGAGCTACTTTTTTTCCTGTTAAATAGTCTAAGTGTTAGTTACTATGTGATGAGTAATAGAATTTTTCAGATTTCAAAATCAGAAGTTACACAAATATGTCATATATTTAGAAAAACTAATTCACTGCAGCTCTCTCTTCTGCTTCCAAAATAGTTGATATAATTCATATTCTGAGAAAATTTTAGGAAAATCTCAACATATAATGGCAGTTTTTTTGTGTCTTAGAAACGTAACAAACATTCAACTTCCATTAAGTTAGAAGATCAGATAAATATTTTGTAGTAAGAACTAAAAATAAATCAATATTAAAAAGCAATATAAAAGAGGACCTTATTTCAAATGATGGTTCATATAACTTAAACTTCTAAGAAGCACCTACTAACAATTATTGGAAAAACAAAGAAAAGTATAATCTGAAACTTTTCTCAATTTTATTTTTCTATTTTCAGAAATTTAATTCCCTCTAATTAAAAAGTATATGAACGTCAAAACTTATCCGCAGTCTGGCTGTAGAATTTATTTTAACTAAATTTTAGAAAAGACAAATACATCATTTTTTGACATAATCTTCTTGCTTTTCAATACACTTTGTCCATCTGTCAACAAGATTTCCTATTCCTTCATTAAAAAATGTTTTAGGTTGATCTTTGAGCCACTAATGCACCACTGTCTTCACTTCATCAGAAGTGAATCTGGCTCCTTCTAGATGGTTAACACTCATGCAACCTTCCTTGAACTTCTCTATCCATTCATACACACTTTTCTCGATAAAACGCTTTCTCCGTAATGCACACAAAGTCTTCGATAAATAATGGCACGAGGTACACCCTCAGACCACAAAAACTGAATCACTGCACGCTGCTCTTCTTTCGTGCAAATCACAAGTGGGTCATCCATTTTTGCTTGCACTGCAGTTACAAATGAACTGATGTAACATGTTCATACTTGCACGACAGTGACTGAGGAGACAGTAGCCTTGAACCAAAAGCACTGATAAGACAGTGCAGCCAACAGAAGTTTTAACATAACCAGAGTGCAGATAATTTTTGACTCACCCTTGCATACTTTTTAGCTAGAGGAAACAAAACTTTTGTAAGGGATTCTTAAAAAACAAAGGAACTTGTGAAAGAGACATATTTTCCATCCAAATTAGATTCTCTTCTTCTTCCATAATGATAGAATTACAAGGTGAGCATATAACTTCCTCGCCAAAAAACTACATTTCCCAGAATCCCTTGTAGGTAGTCCTGGCCTTACTACTAAATTTTGGCCAATTATGCTTGTAAGAGGAAATAATGTGCCTTTTCAGTCATGACCTTAAAGGAATACATCTGCCTTTTTCTCCGTTTGTCATGCTGTTTTCTGAAATGTAGATACAGTGTTGAACCATGTGGGCATGGACAATCCTCTAGGAAAAATGGAACAACAACCTGGAATGATTCTAGATCTCTGGGTGCTCTTGTGAAGAAGATCTGCTTTAGTAGCCCAGGACAGCACATATCCAGTTTGCTATTAAGAAAGAAAGAAAATTCTGTCTTATGTGAGTACTTTTGAGTCTCTGTTAAACACATGAAATATATTCTACCTACCAAAAAATCTGGTACCTGAAAGTGATGTCTTGACATAACACATCTTGAAATATGTAATATTTAACAGCTAAGTTGTCAGGAAGTGGGCAGCAGACACAAATATCCCTGACTGAAAAGTTGGAATGGTGTTAAAAATGATTTGGTGAAATTGCTGCTTATGATATCTTGAAAATCAGACCACATGCTGACCAGTACTATAACTCTAGAAAAAGAGTTTGTAAAAAAGTCCTGAATGCCAATATACATTGGTGCGCAGTGATGTTTTTAACAAATTCTGCAAAGGAAAAATGAACTCAGGCTATTGCTAATCATCTTACAAGGAGAAATGTAAATATATACAGTGATGATAAGGGGAACTCTCTTTGCCTGCATTCAGCAATCCAAGTTGGCTGAGCAGCTGGTAACTAGGAGCCTTGAAAGTTAAAACAAAATACAAAAACTGCTTTTGTATCTTAAACTAAAACATTTACATGAGGTGGCTCTGAAGATAGCAAGAGATATACCCTCGGGTAGTTCTCAAACACTTCCAATTTAAGATTTTTAGGCCAGAGAAAAGACGCTACCCTGGTGGCAGAAATCACATTAAGGGGATTATCTTTCTCACCTAAACCTATTCTCTACATTGCTTTAAGGTAGTGTCTACTAGGTTAAGAAAGAGAGATGAGAAGAGAGACTAGTGAATAAAAACACTAAAGTTTTTGGGCTTAAAAAATACAAATAAATGGGATCTTTGGTAGTTGTTACATGCACATGGAATTTGTTGGAAGTAAATATACTAGAAATCTATTAAGTTTCCAGAGGGCTGTACTGATAAAGAAACATCCAACCTACACGCCAAAGGGCATGTGACCTAAGCAATGCCTATGTCTTCAGAAGTGCAACAGCAGGAATAGGGCTGTAAAAGCTGTGCAACTGCCAAGAAGGACCAAGCAATTCTCTATTGTTCACTTCAGATGTGGTCTTTGAAGATAATGGACAGAAATAATCTTCCAGGGGAAAATTTGGGGATGAATGAAGGACACTATGTAAGGCTGTTTCTCCAAGAGAACAGAACCAGGAGTTGTGGGATAGCATGAAAAAGGAACTTACTTCACTGCCAATACAGGGGCATATTTGCAAGTTCCATCCAGTGGGATTTGATCAGTATAATGGACATGGGGCTGCTGTACGCTTTCTATTTTCCCTTTTTCTGAATATAATTTTTAGTGACATTATCTTTTTCTGACTCCACCGTTTCATACAAGTCAATTGTGTGAGGGGGAGCGGAGATTTGAACAACTTGTTATTTTGATTTAGACGTCATCGGACCCTTCAAAAGGCTATCTGGACCTCAAAGACGCAGCTATATGTCATCAAGATTTGTGCTGAATGCATTAACTTATGGGACATATGGAATTGTATCTTCTGGAGAAGAGAAGAGTATTGTCTATATGTACAATGAAATGCACATACAGATATTTAAGTGATCAGAAGGGCAGACGGTAGAAAGACTACTAGTTTCCAATACCCAATTACTATTCCATAATATCACTTTTTATAAAAAATCAAATTATTTTTATCAAAGACTACATTCCCCAGGTTCCCTTGAAAGTATGCCTCGCTATTTCACTAAGTTTAGCAATGGTTTGTGAAGAAGTGATGTGTGTCACTTTTAGGTTATACCTTTAAAAGGAAGGTGCATGCCTTCCTTCCCCCATTCCTTTATCCAGCTTACTGAAACATGAAGTTGGTGATGAGTTAACTTGATTCATATGGACAAAGAAACTACTTTGGGCTGTGAAATAAAATACATATTTTATGGCAAGACAAGAAAAATTTAAACATAAAAATTCCTCTTTGCCCTTTGGCCTCCTCTCACCCCTCACTGTGCATTGCCTATCTACATTGTGCATTGACCAAACCACCCCCCCATTGGCAGGAATACCTGCTTAACTATGAAAAACAACATTCTCCTAGCATCAGCAAGACAACTCCTCAAGGGTAACATTCCTTCTTGATCTTATAAGAGGTCACATGACCCACCAGGATGACACTTGGATCTGGATTTTGTATACTGTTGATAATACATTGTTTGATGTACAGCCCCCTGTCTCAAGAAACTTATACAACTCTGTCTTGGTTTCTATTGGATGGAACAGTTCTCAGAGCTTCCTGAGATGCTCTTCCTGGGTTATAATCCTCACATTTGGCTCAGGTAAAAATTTCCAATTCTTTTTTAGATTGACTGATTGATTTTTCATAGGCAGGGGATACTGAAGCTATAAGCTAGAACTGAGTTACTGGCTACCATACAAAAGTTGGACCATCATTTGTCTCCTAAAGGAAACAAGCTGCTATCTTGTTGAAATGATTTTAATTTGGCAGTGCACCACAAAATACTGGTGTGCCACAAATGGATTCTAAGTGTGCCAAGATATTGATCTCAACCCTTGGGGTGGCTGGGTAGAACCTGAAGCTGCTAGAACCATTAGGCTGGTCACCATCTTCCCAAAAAGTCTTTTTTGTTTAACCCTTTTCTAAGTATGTCATAACATTAGAAATACTGGGAAATTCTGCCATAAACAATACAGAGTCTTATTGTTTTAGGTCATGGGTAGCCTGCTTCACTGAAACCTCAAGAATGCCCTATAGTATAACCTTAAGAAATACAACACAGAAGTAACTAGGCTGTGCAACTAATGGCAGGTAGAATTGCTTTTTATAGCAATTGGATATTGCTTCTCATCCCTAAGTTCTCAGCCAGAAAAGGTGTAAAGGCAGCTTGTAGCTCCAGCCTCCATTCACCTTCTATCCTCCTCAATTCTTTTGGGTTACTAAAAGGATCCAGCAGGAGTGAGCCTAAGTAAGAAACAGAAAGCACCGGGGATCTGTACGCACTGACTCCATTACATGTGCTACATTGCTGGTTGTTGTCATCACAACTTCTTAGCCCAAGTAATAAATCCCCATGTGAAATTAATCCCAGCAAATTCCAGGTCGTCATTTTCGTCTGTCCTCAAATACCTGCCTGGTGGTCTGGCCTAGCATTCCTATTATTATTTAGAACAATTCCATCAGAGTGGCTAAATGTAAAAAATTAGTCCAGAGGGCAAAGTAGATCATGCCATTAACATTAACAAGAGTTGTAGATAAGCAATCTATTGCAAAATGATTTAATATAACTCCTTGGGCCAAGAGCATGAGAAAATTTCTAGTTGCCTTTTGAATTTATACAAGATCAGAGATCCTTGGAGTCAGTCATAAACAAAGCTGATTTAATAACCCCTTGTTTGGAACACTAAACCATTCACAGATGTTAAGAAATATACTAAAAATGGGCTGGGAAACAGGATGATGAGGCCCCAGAGCCTCCACCCACCCACTCATCTTCTCAAGGGAATGATAACTCAAAATGTTACTTTCTGACCACCCTGGACTTGCTAAATCTCAGAGGCCTCAGTGCTTCTATGACTAATGGTTTCTTTTATGTCTGGAGTTTAACTGTGAAACAACTTAAAGAGGACCACACCTTCCCTCCAGGCCCTTATTAATCCTGAGGGGAGGGGGAAAAAAAATCAATGTTCCTTTCATCTGGGCAACAGAGAAGCAGAATATAGCAATAGGTTACCCTGTGACATTAACTAATGTTTTAGGACATGGAGCTAGAAAGCTCCTTTTCTGGAACTGTCCATCTGACCCTAACCAACATATATGTTCACTTCTAAATGAAATCTTGACTGTGGCTCTTTCTGTAGGCATAATATGTAAGAAAAACCAAGCATATGCTGGCCATTGACCTAGATGTGTGTATGGCCTAGGTTGGAAAGGATAAAATGGGTCAATCAGGTCTCCTCTTTTAAGAATTTGAAGGAAGAAATAGGAAGTAATGAACTACTTAACTATCAGAAATTAAAAAGTAATATCTTGGCAGATAGAGACCAGTTCTTTGTCTAATGAACTCTTTCTTGTCATGCAAACTTCAGCATAAACTTGCTTCCTCAGGGAGGCTTTCCTTTATCTTTAGACTAGGTGAAATTTCCTTGCCTGTAGCATAATGAACTTGCCCTTGTTACAGTCACCATAAGGACTTGCTTAAGGTCTTTTTCTTCTCTGTGCTGTAAATTTTTGTAAGTGCTCAAGTGAGAAACCTGGGTGTCATTCATGAATCCTCCCTCTCCCTCATTTCCAAGTCTAAACTATCAGCAAGCCCTGTAAATCCTACTTCCAAAATATATTTCAAGTGTGACTACTTTTGTTCCATATCTATTGCCAGCTGCTTACCCAATTTCCCGTCTTTTCTCAACTGGCCAACAAAAGCCTCCAACAGTCTAAGTAGTTTCTGAATTCTACTTTTACCTCCTTTTTACTCATCTTCCACAAATTAATTGAATGATCTTTGTAAATGTAAATTTTTCCAAATCACTTGCTTGTCTAAAATGATTCAGAAGTTTTCCATTGTGCCTAGAATAACATCTAAACTCTGACACAGACTACAAAGCACGCCTGATCTCTTCCCTTCCCCACTGAAACCTCACCTCATGCCACCACCCCCTCACTCACAGGGGTTTACTTTCACTGACTACTTTTCAGTTCTTCAAATTTACTAAGCTCTATTCTACTTCAAGGCTATTTCCAGAGCATCCTTCCACTCAGCCACCCTCAGTTTTCAACAGGCATTTCTTTAAATGGTTTTTCCCTTACCACCCAGTCTAAATTAGCTTTCCCTGATGTACTCTTTTAGCAACTTTTATAGTACTTTTCAATTGGTAGCATGTGTTTATATTTATGATTTCTTGTCTCTGCTCCTGAACTCTCAGGTCCCTGGGGATAGGGGCCCTATATGCTTGGTTTAGCACATAGTGTAATGTTTTGCACTTAGTATATACCCAATACATTTATGGAGGATTAATTAGAATATAAGCAAAGAAACTGGTTTCTTGAGTGGAGGCAGACATGGAGAAAGGAGATAGAAAGATAGATAGACAATGAACAATCCTGAGAGGAACACAAAAGTTGGTTTTTAGAGTTGTATTGATGTGCAAAAGTTCCCATTTTGTTCAACTTGTATTTCTTTTGGCTGGAAGAAGACAAAAACAAAGAAAAAAGCCTCTTTGGGTAATGAGATAATATACACTCCTTGAGGGCTTCCTAGGTGGCACAGTGGTTGAGAATCCACCTGCTAATGCAGGGAACGCGGGTTTGATCTCTGCTCCAGGAAGATCCCACATGCCACGGAGCAACTAAGCCCGTGCACCACAACTATTGAGGCTGCGCTTTAGAGCCCCGTGAGCCACAACTATTGAGCCCATGTGCTGCAACTACTGAAGCCCGTGCTCCACAACAAAGAGAAGCCATGGCAATGAGGAGCCCACACACCACAATGAAGAGTAGCCCCGCTCACCGCAACTAAAAAGAAAGCCTGAGCACATAAAAAAGACCCAACACAGCCAATAAAGTAAATAAATAAATAAATACAAAAAAACCCACATATACGCCTTGAAATTAAATAAACAAAAAAACAACTCTAACTACCTAATTAAAGTAGTATATTATCATGGTAAAATGAATGTGTAGGTTGAAAATACAATAATTTGTCATTTCAGAGGAAAAAGGGACACCACTGACAAATTATTTTTAGATTATTTGTATTCATTTGTTGGTGGTTAGTTGTTAATCATTTATGTCTCCCAGTTGTATGTAAGCTTCCGGATGGCAAGACCTCTGTCTATGTTATAGATACATCTCCAGCACCCCTTAAAAACAATGGTTTTAAAGAATATATGGATTTAAAATTTACTGTTGGAGAGTAGCTGAGGATGATGCGTGTGCAGAAAAATACAAATAGCATTTAGAAACTTGCATATAAATTAGAACATATTTCCTCTTAGGGTTAGTTCTTGACTCCTGATAAACTTTTGTCCAATGGCAAGTCTGTTAAAATGATGTATGGAAACCTATGTCATAAGTGAAACTTGTGGATTTCAACAATGGGCAAAAGAAAGAATTGAGCACCTACTGTCCTAAATAGCAATTCTGCTGGAAATATCGCAGTGGAATCCTGGTGTTTTGGGAAGGATAGTGTAATCAAAGCTTTTTACAAAAAAATAAAAAAAGTTACAGGATTGAGAAGGCAATATCCTGGGTAGCACAACTAGCATCCTTTTTTTATTTCTGACTTACACATTGAGAAATATCTCTGAGGAGTCTGAGAATTCAAATGATCTAAATTTTTGTCTACCTTATATCTGCACAGTGGATACTCTCATATCTATGCAGCAAATTTAAAAGGATGCCATATACTCTCAAGTTTCTCAAAAAAATAGTTTCTCGAGTACTGCCTTTATATACCTCTTCATTCATTCATTCTTTTATTCTTTCACCACATATCTGTCACCAATATTTGGGAAATTTTGTACAAATAAGTATCTACCAATTGAAACAATTATATTGACATTGCCTACATGGGTCAAAGAATGGACTAAATCTTTATTTTCAACCATAAGTGCACAGTTATGGGACAGTTTTAAAATTATTTATACATAGGTCCCATCAAAGGAGGGCTCATTCCAATTAAATCTGAATTTTGGGGAGAGGGTCAAAGTATGGATTTTTTTAAAGCTCCCCCTGAATAGCTAGGGTTGCTGATGAATTATAGATATTTGTTGATGAAGAAGTCATTCTTCTTTCATGCTCTTCTGAACTGACTTAGTGGTGACTGTGGCCAAATGAGCCCAACATCTGCCATTTTCTCCATTTGAAGACACACTTACCAAGAGATTTTGCCTTTCTCACGTCTTTTCAACAGCTCTGTATCAGCTTGGTGTTTCTTTGACTTGCAAATATCCCTTTTAGTAGAGAATCAATAAAAATATGTTTTTCAAATCTGTACACCTGTCATCTGCTAGTGAGAACTTGTAGTAAGCCACTGGAGACCTGGGCAGGCAATATAGGTTCCTTCCAACTAAGAGTAATTTCTAGTCAAACCCCACAACTCACTTGCATTATGCATAACATTTCACCTTGAATTTCCATACATTTACATAAATGAAATATTTATTTTATTGAAAGTCCAATATGCCAAATTAAGGACCTAGCATTTTACAGTGTGATAAAATAGCATGAGCACTCAGGGCCAGGAAAAACAGACTTATGAGCCTCAACATAGTTTCTTTTCATCTTATTGTTAAATTTCCTCTAAGGTCCATCTTGTCACAATTATTATATGCATCTCAAAAGTGATGAAACTTTCAATAATTGTGCAATTTTCAGCTAACGTGTTGCCTAAAGACAGAAGATGAGACTTTTTCCCCTATTGTGTGAGCGGTGATATTAGACGTTACAGGATGCAAGTGGAGTGTGTTAGAGAAACGACAAGACAAAGACATCCAGTATTAACCTTGTCCTAAGTGGCACTGAGCATGTGCCAACATCCCTGGAACAAAACGACTTATGTGGAAGCCAGGGAGAGGAAGCACAGGCGGCAGCAGAGGAGTCCAGGCATTCACAAATCTTCCGCTGTTCAGTGGTCCAGCCTTGAAAAGCTGCCTTGATCGCAGAACTGAGTGAATGAATCTCAAAGTGATTGACACACTGTGAGTATCAGAGGGTGCTTCAGAGTCACCATTAACACGCACATGCAACAAAGAAATTTAAATGAAAGGCCATAATCTATCCACCTTTGTACACCAGCTCAAAATGCCAGTCTGTTAAAACGCATTTCATTTTTTCCAATTGACTATATTTGAATTAGATGGTTGAGAATGTGCCTTTAACCCAGCAAATTAATGGGGCTTCAACAATTCATTCGGCATAGTTGTCCTTCAGGGAAAAGAAATTAAGAAAGCAATTGCTAAGCAGATATTCAATCGTAGCAGCTTTCCTTTTAGTTGAGATCCTTGTGAAAGGCAATTTACTAATCCAATTGAGTGTGGGTTAGTAAAAACATCCATTGACCATATTTTTATAGTGTCAATTATTCTTTTTTGTATCTTTAACAAATTCATGAATCATCTCTACTAATTGAGCATCATATGCAAGATGTTTAGTTTCTATTTCTAGCTAAAATCTTGGGTGAACAACTTGCGTGGGTCTAAGAATGATGGCAGGAGCCTCACAAGGTTTCCCAGAAATCAGAGTTGTATAAGCAAGCAGTGTATAGAAATGCTACATACTGTCCATAGGCCCAGAAATATTAGATGATGCCTTTGCTTCATACAGCATAATCAGTTCTGAGGTTTAATATGCTGTTATTGAACATAGCTTCTGCACAGAGGAAGTTTCCTTGGTAAATAAATGTCAACTTTACAAACCACACAGGCACACAGATGGCTCTGACCTTGCTCCTTTCCTCTTACCTTGGGAGCCTCCTGGGACTTCTCAGTGGGAGTCAGTGTGTGAAAAGCAAAACAACCAAACACTGAGAGCTGTAGAAAAAAAAAAAAAAAAAAGCTGCAGGTTTGGAAATAGATGATGATGATTGAATCTGGAAAGTGGAAAATATCGGAGGGACTGATCCTGGAGCAGCAGGGTAGACTTCCTGGTTTGATTAATGTTGACACTTCTCTCTGACATTGTATGTGTTACTCCCCTTTGTTGTCGTGTAAGTCTTCGAAAGTCTATCAAAAACATATCTGTGTACTTCTTTCCTCTCTTTCCCACGTAATCACAAGTAGGGTGAGGGAGCTAAGGGCCATCCCTATATTCACATAAATCAGTTAAATAAATGAATTTCTTTGTAATACTTAGTTCAGACCAACTCTGAAAGAATGAGAGCTTTTATCAGGGTGAAATCATTTTGAAGAACCATGGGACAGATAAGACTTTGGGGTGAAGCTTCTTTGGGAAGCTGTAGTGGGAAGTGTAAAGTAGCTCCAGGACTCTGAATATTTGAGAGTTAGGGCACAGGGCAAAAAGGAAGTTAGAAAGGGTCCAAAAGACAAGTGGAGAAAAATATGCTATTTAATTTTTTGTTTTCTTTTGTTTTGCATGTAGTAGATCAGGGCTTCCAGAGACACATAGTTTGAAAATGGCTACGGCAGGCCATGTTACCAGAAATAAAGAGGACATTTTCTCACTTTTTTCTTGCCTTCTCTTTTTCCTGTTTTCCTTCTTTTTCTTTTAAGTCCTCCTCTTTGTTAACAATAAAAACCATTTGTTGAGAGTCTAGCTTCAGAAGATATGTACTAAAACACATATTAAAGAGAATTGTACTAAGTTGCTATGAGAATTATGGCAACAATGACAAAAAAATGATATCAGCATCAGAGTATTTCCAAGACTCCATCTCCCCAGGCGAGCCTCCTGATATGAGAATCTGGCTATGTCTCTACTTTAGGCATCAGAGGCTGTGCTGGGTAGTTTACCAACCCTGTTCATTTAGCATTCACAATAACCCTGTGTGGTTAATATTATTTCATTCCCACAGGAGATGGAAGATCACAGATGTACAGGAAATCTCTCAGGGCAACACAATGAGTAATATTATACCCGGAATTAAGCATAAGCCTGATGACGATGCACTGGTTATGTGGGAAAATGTCACCTTACAAATAACATTTAAAAGTACAATGTGATCATATATTAGAGATGGCCTGCAATGAAACTCTTTTTAAAAGGAGAACGAGTACTCTGAATCAGCATTATGTGTTCTAGAACAACAACATTTATCACTTTCCTGATTTTGAGTAAAGCATTTATAACAAAGTAATACGATTTTGAAAGTTCACGTGCAGTTGTTCAGGTTGACTACTGTGTGCAAGTAACTCGCCGAGGGATGGAGTAGAGCCAAAGTCCACCTTGTACTCATCCGCCAGGCCTTGAGTTCAGAGGGTACCGTTTTAAAATTTTTCTCTCTCCTCCATGGGAGACAGGTTTTCTTTCGTTCTTTCTTTTTCTCTTTCTTTCTTTCACTCCTTCCTTCCTTCCTCCCTCCCTCCCTTCCTTCCTTCCTTCCTTCCTTCCTTCCTTCCTTCCTTCCTTCCTTCTCCCTCAAGAAGCTCCTTTTTTCTATTTTTACAAACGCTAGCAGCGATTCTTTTCATGATGCAGCGCTCTCTTGAAAGCAGAACTATATGCTACTGTGATACCAGAAGGCTCAATGTGAAAGTCAGCCAAACACTGTCAACCAGATGTTAATAATTAAACAGAATTTAAAACTTTAATCATGACCATGCTGATTACATCAGTTCCCCGCTAGGAACAGAAACTAGTATGTACTCTCCCGAAGTCCTGCTTGGAATCGTGCATAAGCACTAGCAGGCCATCCTGAGGAGAACACTGCTAAGAACCAGTAGGGCTGTCTTCACATTTTTGGTAAGAGTGACCATGAAACAGTTCTCAAATACATAGAATACAGAAAAACAGGAATGCAGAAAAGATGTGATTTGGATAATGCAAGCTATTCAAACAATTAAGTAAATAAATTAAAACCCTTTAAAAATAAGGTGGTATGAAGTGAGAAAAATATCTAGGGAACAATTCTTCAGGGTTTATTATTTAGCTACAAATGTGGTATAATTTCTAAACCTTTTACAGGAGAAATGAGGCAAAGATTTTGTTCCTTTTATGCAACTTTAATGTGGTTAATGCAAATTGATAGTGTTGCTAATTAAGATGACTGCATTTTTATTTAGATGGTTTTCTGGGATAAAAACTTCACATAATTGTAATACTAATGAAGTGTTTATACATATTTGGGTGGAATTTGTTTTGCTTTAAGGCAGCTTTATGATTATTACTTTTATTACGTATATAAACATTTTCTCTATCTTACCAATGAAAGTACTTTCCTTAAATAATGAGAAACAACAAAAAAACAGAATATATTTCCCACTAAGGAAAAGTATTTGAGCATCATAAACTTAATATATAAAACCTCAAAATACCAAATTCTTCTTTATTGAAATGAAAGAAAATCTATTTTGTTTCTGTGGCCAGTAATGAACATTAAAGCTAAACAGAAACCCTTTGTGACTATTCAAGTGAAGACAAATTGACAATTAAAGGTGTAGAGTTGCAAAATATATTTGAGACTGCCTTATTAATATTAATTTTAAAATACATAGAAGGATCAGCACAGTATAAGAAACAGTATGAGATGTAAATATTCAAGAAAAGGAAAAAATAATTGAGCTATTTCTTCTGCAAAATATTTTATAAGTACAATTCATAGAAGTGTATCTTACAGAAAAATGTTAAATTATTCAGATATTTTTAAATGGAATTTTAGAGTTGACATAGAATGCAGTTATATAAAAAGATTATATATATATATATATAGCTTCTTTGTTTTTGCTTTTTCTTCCAGTACAATTGAACCCCACTCTCTGAATTGTAGCAAATCACTTAATTTCTCTGAGCTTCAATATCTTCATCTGTACAATGAGACTCCACTTATCAAGCTGTTGTATTGATCAATTGAGTTATAATAGCCACAGTGCTCTCAGGAGAACTCCATTTAATATGATTCAATTTAACATATGTGGGATACTGTATAAAAGCTGCAAATTCTGTTCTTGATAATATTTACAGCCCTCATTATAAAGTATGCATGGGTTATTTTCAAAATAGAAATGAGTTGTCAAACTGCTTAAGGTCTATCTGAAACCTAGTTAGGAGGTGATTCTGAGTTGTTCTGACTCCAAAGCCTGTGCTGACCAGTACACCATGCGATTTTATATTTATAAAGCATGTTTCAAATAAAAGTAATTTCTTACCGAGTGAAATTCACTGTAAAATAGGCCCACTTTGATACTTTCTATAGGCTTTGTTTTTAAAACACCAAAGGGACCACCCTGTAGGTCTGTTACAATTTCAGTAGAAGTGGTGCTACCTATTATAATAGTGCTAGTAGAAACAATGTTGTCAGATTCCATCCTCTGTAGAAGGTGCAGAGAAATGGCCTAAAATAAATTAGAATGGAATTATTTTGGAAAATTCTTGGGTCCAGATGGAGATTGCTGGAAAAGGTGAGAAAAAGAAATACTATCATATTGGGTTGAACGATTATGCTCAAATCAAGACTCCCTTGGATGTCTTGGATGCTCTGGAAATCATATAAGCAATTTTCAACTAAGAATGCTGGTGACCATAGGGCAAGAGGGAGTATAGCAAAGTGAACACGAGGCTCTTGGCCAACTGCCAGAGTTTATATCCCAGCTTCAGCTGGTACTAATTGTGTAGTGTAGGGTAACTTACTCAATCTTTATATACTTCAGTGTTGTTTTCTCATGTGTAAATTGGGGATAATTATAATATTCTCTATAGTTTTATTGTGTGGATTAAATCACCTATTAGATTTAAAATGATTGGAATAATATTTGACATACAGAAATGGTCCCTGGAAAGTAGTAAGCATTTGACAAATGTTTGCTGTTCTTATTATTTTTATTGCCATTATTTTATTATGAGATCCTTGACAGTTATCTTCCTATAGTCTAATTTTCATTTCACTGCTAAATCTGCTGCAGCCAGCCTTTTGTTACCAGCCCTACGCTTAAACTCTTCCAAAATTTATCAATAAAATTACAATTACAAAATCCAGTAAAACTTTTTTTTCTAGTAATACTTTTCTTTGTTGACCTCTCAGTAGTATGTACAATGTTGATCTATTTCTTCTGTTTGTAACTTCTTTTCCTTTGGAAATCTGTGGATTGCCTTTATGAGTTTTAAGAATGCCATGATATATGTAGAGCCCTGAGCAATGTGTCTGATCTCAGGCATACTATATGCTGGTGTTATAGTTGTATCAATATTTTGATGCTGTTGCTGCTGCTGATGCCTGTTTTAATGGGGATGTTCCATACTTCTCATTATATTCCCAATGATACCTCTCATAATCTTCTCATAGGTCATGCCTCTGTCATAGCACATGTCATGTGTATATCATTACCTACCACAAAGCTTGCCAGAGAGTAGGCACTCATTAGGTATGTGTTGATTACATAAATGTTCAACAAAAACCTGCACAAGGATGTTTATAGAGCTTTATTCATAATTACCAAAATTTCAAAGCCACCAAGATGTCCTTCTATAGGTGAGTCAATTAATAAACTGGTTTATCCAGATAGTGGAATATTATTCAGTTCTAAAAGGAAATGAGCTATTAAACCATGAAAAGACAGGGAAGAATTTTAAATGCATATTACTAAGTGAAAGAAGCCAATCTGAAGAGGCTATATATTTTGTGATTCCAACTGTATGACATTTTGGAAAAGGTAAAACTATGGAGACATTAAAAAGATCGGTGGTTGCCAGGGGTTAGCAAGGAGGGAGGGGTGAGTAGGCAGAGCCCACAGGATTTTTAGGGCAGTGAAATTATTCTATGTAACTGCAATGGTGGTTACATGCCATTATGCATTTGTCAAAATCCCTAGAATGAAACATCAAGAGTGAACACTAATGTGAACTATGGACTTTGGGTGATGGTCATGTGTTGATGTAGGTTTATTAATTATAATAAATGTACCACTCTGGTGCAATATATTAATAGTGGAAGAATGGGTGTCTGAGGGGGCGGGACATATATAGGAACTCTCTGTACTTTCCACTCAGCTTTGTTGTGAACCTAAAATTGCTCTTAAAATTAAAGTTTATTAATTATGAATAATTAAATAAATAAATAATCTTATGTTAAGAAGTGATGAGGGGACTTCCCTGGTGGCCCAGTGGTTAAGAATTCACTTGCCAATGCAGGAGACACAGGTTTGATCCCTGGCCCGGGAAGATTCCACATGCTGCGGAGCAGCCAAGCCCATGCACCACAACTACTGAGCCTGTACTCTAGAGCCCACAAGCCACAACTACTGAGCCTGTGTACTGCAACTACTGAAGCCTGCATGCCTAGAGCCTGTGCTCTGCAACAAGAGAAGCCACCACAATGAAAAACACACACACTGCAAGGAAGAGTAGCCCCCACTCACCACAACTTGAAAAAGAAGAAAAAAAAAAAGGATGAATTGAGCAGTGAAATTTGTCAGAGCAAATGACACCTGAATTGGGGTTTGAAGCATTGGTAAACAGAATGCTAGAGAGACAAAGGAGAAGAAAGCCTCTCAGGTAGAGGGGACAGTCCACCTAAGTGTTCAGAGGCTTGAAAAAGAATTTTGAATTTAGAAGAGAAAGAACATAAGCAGATTGGTATTGTTGAAATATAACTTAGCTAAACAAATACTCCTCATTTTTTATTCATAAAATTTGTAAGTCTCTAACTTAAATTCATTCTTCTGAAATTAGTCAGCATCTTTTGATTAATTTTTCTTATCTGAATAGAGTCACAGTCATAAACAGAAGGTAAAACTATTTTGACAGGATGACCTACTAACTGATTAGCCTAAATGCTTCTGGCCAGTTGAAGAGAGTCTATTGGATCTGTCCACCAGAAAACAAGAACTCTGATTCATATAGCTTCCTTTGTGTATCTGAAGACTATAGTTAAATAGTGTATAATCCACTGAAAGAGACACTGTAGTTCACTAAAATGACATCCTGTGGCCTCAAAAGGAGATTTTTGACTCAGTTCCTACAGGACATAAAGTGTTTTCATAGGCTTTACAAGAAAGCACTGTTCAAGTTATAACACTAAGGTTTCTTTCATCCCATAGAGGATAAAACTTTACCGCAAAAGAGTAGTTTACCCATCTCCTCTCACAATAGTTAGAAGGCAGGGTACTGAGAGACTGTAGTTTAGATGCCTTGCTTGTAAATGGAAATAATCCTGGTAAGATACTGTCCAAAGTAAAAATACTGAAGCACGACATAATGAATCATTTTTTTCTACAGACTGCGTTTTTATTATTCAGCTTTATGAATGTATCCATTGATGCCATCTTTGAGTTAGAGAAGGATTTTAAAACATGACATACTATGGAGAGTTTGTAGTACATAGTTTGTGTATGTGGGTGTGTTTTGATGGGAAAAATCAAGCCTTGAATAGCTTTTCATTCACTGTTTATTCATTGCTTCCCTCTTTCCTAGAATGATTATTGAAAGACTCCTATGTGCAAAGCTTTGGGGAGAGTTGCTGGGGAGAGGAACTTGAGCACACTAGATATTGAATCTTCTTGCAAATGTTTATAACTTTTAGAAGGAAATGAAGTATGTGGTTTTGTTGTTTTGTATGTATGTGCATGCATATTCATTGCTTATCACATATATTACACATACATATTGATTGCATATTAATTACATATTATAAAGTGTATCCAAATTCATTTTTAAACCACCTTACATCTCATTTCTTGTGCTAATATAACAGAGGAACAAACATTCAGAGATTAGATGTTTCTGAACACTCAGAATCATTTGGAAACTCCTCACAAAGTAATTGATTGCCTATTCTCTGAAAATAGTTTTATTTAAGATAATAAATCACATGTATAAACAACTAATGTTGGCCATTTTTCATTTTTCTTGATCTTCTGAATGAGCATTGCATAAGAATTGATAGATTTATTGATAGTTACTATACATGGTTTAGATCTATCTAAACCATGACCACTCTATATATATATATTTGTTACTGCACATCCTGATATACTTTGTTGTTCCAGTTTTAAAAATGTACTCTCATCATTAGGAATTTACTTCTCAGTAAAAGGGAAAATAAATAAGAAGTAGAATGTGGTAAGATGGACTGCTGAATATTGAAATAGCAAATTTTCTCACTGTGAATAATAATAGTATCCTCTTCAAAATTTTCAGAACTCAGATCATGAGATTTTTGTGAAAACTATGTGGCAGTTTAAATAAACAGAATATTATTAGAGGTGTCAATGGGGTCTTTTTTAATTTTGTTTATTCTAGACATATGTATTCATATTTCACATTTTTCTTTGAAAGATAAAATTGTATGTTACCATAGGGTAAATCTCAGCAACTAAATAACAAACCTTTGAGAGTTTATAGAATATAGTTTACTTTTATTGTCCTTTAAACAATTTGTGGAATGGATCATAATAATCAGTAAATTTAGAAACATGTAAAGATGATATCTACTTTGGATATGTAAAGATTTCTTGATTTTAAATACTATAATATTTTATACTGCCCTTCTCAGAGAAATCACTAAGTGGCAGTTTCCTGTCTGCATATGGTCACAGGTCATCCAGATAGGACTGATGTTTGCTCAAAAGATGTCTTTGAAAATATCTGTTGTATTGAGTATTAAAATGTTTTTAAATCAAAAATTGCTTTTTACATTTGTTATACCATGTACAATCTAATGAAATCCATACCTGAGAGCAGAAAAGCTACTGACTCTTTCTCATGAGTGTCAAAGAAAACAAATTATGAATGTAAAAATACAAAATATGGAATCTAAATTGTCATCTATTTTTATAAATTTTTTATAACATTGTGAAAATATATGAATCCAAGGTCAAGTTCTGTCTAGTTTTTCAAATATTTGAATCCAATGTTCAGGTTGTAGCTAATGGTGTGCTGGTAACTTTCTGGAAAGGAAAAAGACAAAACAAAACAAACATCACCACCATCACCACCACAACAAAAAACAAGCCCTGATGTGCAGTGGTATTTGCCAATTTCCATAGCATAAATATTCCCATTATGGCTAATTTGAAGTTAACAATGGTTCAATAGCTTCTCACAAAATTCCTGAAATGTATAAGTTAGTTCTTGCGAGTCAGTAAGAGCCAACTCCAGAACACCACTCATATCCATGATAGAAATAACATATATTCTGTCTTATAATAGCTGCTATGAAGTCCAATTTGTTCTACTACATAAACATAGATGTTTCAGGTTACCGTACATCTTGAGTAGCCATTTTTAATTGCTAGAGAATCTTCTATGCAGGCAATGTATACATTTGGGTAATGTAGTTACCCAGTTATTCCTCCTCTCCATATTCTTCTAATAAATCTTTATCGTTTATTATGGGATATGGGTACTGGAATGTTTGAAGGGAGTTTGAATTTGAAGATTATAAAACATGCTACAAAACAGAGGGACTACTTGACCTATATAACTTGTATTGCAGCTTAGCTTTCTTGAACTTGTGACATCACTAACCCCATGACATATCCTTAATAAGGCCAGTAAAATATCTTATTATTCTGCAGTTAAAATCAGTCACTTTTTTATTAGATCAAGGCCATATTATTATAGAGGTCCAATAAAAAAAGTTAATAAAACAAGACAATAATATTGTGAATAGTTAGCTCTCAGTTATAATTTACAAGGACTTTATTGAAGGCCCTGATCCTCATTTATTTTATTTTTTAAGGGACTAGCTCTTGGTGGTCCAGTAAATTATCTGGACCTTGCTATTATTACTATTTTTTATCAAATGGAGTATATTAGTTGCAGAACATATTACTCCAAAATTTAGCATCTTACTATAATTATTAACATTTATCAGCTCACATAGTTCTTGTGGGTCACAAATTTGGGAGAGGCTTAGCAAGGTGATTCTAGCTTGGGCTCTTTCACGAAGTTGTAGTCAAGATGTCCTCCAGGGATGCAGCCATTGAAGATCTGACTGGGATTGCAGGGTCTGCTTCCAATATGCTTTTCTATGCCTAGGTAATTAGTGCTGACAGTTGGCAGAAAGCATAGTCCCTTGAACATGGGCCTCTTCAAAAGACTGCTTAACTGTTCTCACAACATGGTAGCTTTCCTTTAGAGAAAGCGGTCCTAGAAGGGGTAAGGTGGAAGTAGCAGTGTTTTTTATAACCTATGCTCAGAATTCAAACACTGCAATTTCCATAGCATCCTAGTGGTTACACAGATCAGCCCTATGAGAGGAAACTATAGTAGAGTATGAGGATGAGAAGTTGAGAATCATTGGGGTCATCTTAGAGGCTAACTACCACATGGAGGTTGTGTCTTAAGTGACACTATTCAGATTTCCTATACTATATGAAATGTAAAAATTATTATGAAGTCTTTTTATTTGCCTTGATGCTGTTCTTCAATAAATAAGTGAAGATGGTGAATGATTGACTCAGAGGGTAGAAGCAGGAGTTCCAATTTCATTTGTGTAATAGTATAACATTGAAGTTAACAGCACAAAACCCTGAAACTATCTGTATTCAAAAGCCAGTTCTTCCACGCACTAGCTGAGTGGCCTTGGACAATTGAATAGCTCCCTGCCTCAGTTTCCTCATCTGAAAAATTACGGTAATAGGATGTACTTCACAAGATAACTTTTAGGATTGAATTATTTGACATACGTCCAGTGTTTAAAAGAGTCTCTGCATATAACTAAGGCTCTATGAGTTTTGGCTCATTGATTTGCTAGTTTTATACTTTGTAGCAAATTTTGGCTATTTTTTGGAGGAGGGGAAGGTACCATATGCCAGGAACTTTCTTATCTTAACTTTTCATGGGAAACCTACAACATGGGTTATCACTGTTTTCACTTTATACTAGAAGAACCAAGGTGAGCCACGGTCAGTTAACTAGCTTAAATAGGACAGTAAGTAGAAAGAAGGATTAGACTCAAGACTTATTTGGTGGTCTACATGCTTGAGGGGATGTCTGAGGTTTAGCACTAAAGTTAAAGTTTTCAATAGTTGTACAGATTAGAACTTCAGTTTTGTTAACTGCCCCATCTTGTTGGCTAACTAGATACTTAGGATATACCAAATTTTTGGTTTGGCTCAATATTCTGCTATCTATTCTCTGGCCAAAATCTGCTTTTCCAGTGCCATTTCAGTCTCATAAGCTCAAATAACTAAATGCCTACTTCAAAGATATTTTCCTTGTAACTTGAGTTTGTGTATTTCATTGATAGTGTGATTACATACGATAACAACATATCTAAAAGCAAAACAACATCATCATTAAGAACAATATACATCATTTACATTCATTTTTAATGTCTGAATACTCACTTTCAAATACTGGTTAGCATTCTGAATGTAATATGGAATAAAAACTTTTGCTTGTGTGCTTTTTATGGCGAAATTCAGTTGGTCATATAAAATATAAATTATATTTAATATTACAAGATTGTGAAAAATTTTAACTTTATGTATAGAAAGTTGTGAAGAAATTTCAGAATAAAGGGGAAAAACATTCACAGTTAATATAATCATCATAAGAGGGTCTATTAGCTCAATAATTGTCTGAAAAACATTTTTGAACCAGCACGTGTTTATAAATATTAACTAATAATTTGAGATAAAATAATAGAAAAGTTATAATATGATTTTAATATTTATGGTATTGTTTGTTTATAAGCTGTGTGTCTTAAACACACATAAACCTTAAACAGTAACTGTCATTCATAACACTAACAAAATAAATTTAAGCAGCCTTTGATTTTTAGTTATTTATTTTCATTTAGGTTATAAGTCTTTCCAGTAAAAAGTTATGTTTGATAATTCTTCACTTCTTGTGAAGGTGAATTAAAATCCATATAAAAAATTACACAAAGAAGAAAAAATCCAAAATTATATGTGACTATACTTACAATAAATTATCTTTAATTTGGATAGAATCATGTGTATGAAATATGAAGAAAATAAGAAATTATTAGAGAAAAAAAGTCCCCCTCCCCCCAAAACATATTTTTCTTATGAAATAAAAAATTAAAATATGGACTTTAAAGAACACTTTAAGAGGAAAATTTCTTAGAAATCTGAAACTGTAAACATTACAAATCCAAACAAATCTTGTTGAAATATATGCTACTAACTGCCAACTCTTTTCAATATTTAAAAGTGAAGAATTTTTCAGATTTGCCAGGCTGATTTTGTTTGTTTATTCTGTGTAGCTCTATGACAGCCAGTGGGCTGCATTTGATATGGTGGTTATTTGCAAGATAATAAAAAGCATATTATTTTGCAATGACTAATTATAACAATATCTCTTCAACATTTCAGAGAGAGTTCAGTCTCATCTCTGTGAAGATGAGGAAGCTTTGCTCTCTTCACATTAGGAAATAGGCTGGAAATTCGAGAGTGTACTTGCAATTGTGACAAGAATGTGGTTGAGAAGACTACTGAAATATGTCCTTTAGGGATTGATTATGAAAGCATGAGAAATGGAGATGGACCTTACTTATAGATATACTTAATTCTTTAGCCAGCATCTGCTTGTTTGGTGTGCTTCCTAAAATTTGTAACTTAAATTATAGGGATTTCAACAGTTTCCTGAGGAGATCATTTTATGTGCTAGTACACACATCTTTTTTTCTAATATTCAATAATAAATCCTCTTTAAAAAATTTTTATCCAAGCAATAATAAGTACTATTCAGGATTTAATGAGCCTGGTTTTCTTCCCTGTGAGGTGGAAAAGCTCGCCTGAATAAACACTCTGGAGCTGCTGGAATTTTTGCAGGGGAGGGAGTGGAGAGAGGAAGCAGCACAGCTTCTTTCCTGTGTTCAAGCACCACAGGGTCCTGCTCAGCCCCAGGAAGTAACTGTGCTTTATGCCTGAAGGGGCAGTGGGAGTTGGGGGAAAAGAAAAAAAAAATACAAGGGAAAAAAGGAACATGCATTATTTTCAGCAAACAGAGCAATGATTTGACCAAGCACTGGGAATCTAGAAAAATATCTGATCAAAAAATTCTGCATAAATATAATATTGTTAATAAGTAAGAAAGGATGCAATGTCAGAGGAATATGGTCTCAAGAATCAGACAATGTCACTCTAAATACAGCTTTACTGCTTAGTCACTAAATGAAAAATTACCTAATTTCTAAGCCTTAATTTTATTATCGATAAAAATTCAAATAACCCTCCTGGGAGGTTGTTTTGAAAGTGAAAAAAGTGCTATTCCCAATGATTGTTTTCTGCCCTTCAGTCTTTCTCCCCACTTAATTCTTTAGTGAACTACAAAAAAAGAAAAATAAAAGCACAACATGTTTAAAGCATTTTTGGAATATTCTTATCTTGCATCTTATTTATTTACTTATTCACTCAGTTCAATATTTATTTAATGTGCTTGGCCCTAGGGAAGGGCTGTTAATACAAAGATAAATAACTCTTTTAGTCTAGATCATAGGCACACAAATAAACACACAATTCTAGTAAATGTAGTAAGTTCCACCATAGAGGAGGTAGAATATGGAGATCTAAAAAAACACAGAGGAAAGAAAAACTCCATGTGAGGAAGTCAGGATTACTGTGGTGGGTATGAATCTTACTCCACAAAGGCAAAGAAATGTCACATCTTAAATTAAGGTAAATGTTCTTAAGGCTTCCTCCCATTTCACTGAAGGAAAATCCTATCTCATTTGTTATTAGGTGGCCTGTGCCTTCATTAGGCTTTACAGGAGACTTCAGTAGACTCCTTCTCTAAATGTAAAAGATGAGACAGGTATTATCCATTATTGTCCAAACCCATATAATACTTTATTTGGCATTTAGATGCTTGTGGTAGGCTGGAAAAATGGCCCCACAAAAGTTACCTATATCCCAATCCCTGGAACCAGTGAGTGTTACCTTATATAGCAAAGGGGACTAGCAGATGTGATTAAGTGATGGATCTTGAGATGGAGAGATTATCCTCTTTTAACCAGATGGGCCCTAATGGAACCACAGGGTCCTTATAAGAGGATGGAAAGAACGTCAAAGGAGGAAGTAGCAGATGTGATAATAGAAGCAAGATTTTGAGGTAATTTCAGGAAGAGGTTATGAGCCAAGAAATATGCAGGTAGTCTCCAGAAGCTAGAAAAGGCAAGAAAATGGATTTTTCCTAGAGCCTTCAGAAAGAACCAGTCCTGCTAACACATTAGCTGTAACTTGGTGAAACTAATTTCTGATTTCTACCTTCCAGAATTGTAAGATAATTTGTGAGATTTTAAGCTACCATGTTTGTGGTTATTTGTTACAGCAGCAATGAAAAACACATAGAGGTTTTAAGCCAAGCTTGGGTTCCAAGACATTTGCCAAGGCTGGAAATATAAAAGTTTGGGACGCTGGTTCACCCCATGCCAGAAAGTGGAGTGGAGATGTCAACTGTTGTGTAACCAATCCATGTTCTCTTTCTGAGATTAGATAAATGATTTCCTCCATGACTGCTACTAACAGTGACCAATTCTTTCTAGTACAATTCTCTACTGGACCTTTAGGGAAAAGATTATAAATAGATGAAATGTGGGTTGCAATTAGCCTAAAGGTTTGGTTTTGATCAGTATATAATTGAAGTTTTATTTAAACTTCAGGAGATTTACTGTTAAAATGCATATTTCTACCTTCTTTTAAAAAATTGGAAATTCTAGCAAATATGTCATTCCCACAATAAAACCATTGTTTAGAGTTGTCTCCTTTAGTTAGGGTGTATGCTTGTCAGTTAGATGCCTACAATGATACTCCTTCACTCTATTAGTTACCTGCCAGGCTAATGTAGACATTTGAGTTTCTGATCAACACTTAATGCCAGTATCATTCAAGAAAGAAAGTGTCTTCAGTCAACTGCTGCTTGGGGCCTGCAACCCAATTTCTCCTGAGGAGAGAAGGCAAAAGGGGTCTGGAGAGTTCAAGATGTGAAGGGAATAAAAATGCTGTGAACAAAATCAACCATAAAAGTATACAATGAATTGTTTTGCAATAAAAGCTTCAAAACAAGTGACATTTGAACTTGGTCTTAAATTAAAAATGAAAAAACAAAAACAGAGTTATTGACAAGATGGTAAATTATCATTGACTGAGCCAAACCCTGTGATGCCTTAGAGGTAAAAGAAGAAAACTAGACCTGAAGAACTTAAGAAAAGCCAGGCTGAAGTTCCTGGGAGGGGCCAAAGGGCGCTATGATTTGGGGAGGACAAAAATAACAGCTCAGATAGTAGGCTAGCTGTGGTGGTCAGAGGACGGGTTGGAGGACAGGCTGGGAACAAGATTTTGAGTTGTATTTTTTCTTCCTATTGCATTGTCTGGATCATTGGTGATTGTCTCATCAGCAGTGTGAGACAGAATCTGTTAAGGGAGATTGAGCTGGAGATACATTTAGTTTGGATTTAATGGAAGATATGTGTTTGGTTTGTGGTCATTCCTCTGTAAAGCTATTTCTAGCTGTCCTGATAAAAGAATGGCTGCACTAAAAAGCTAAGAATTGTTTTTAGGTTATCTATAACATGCTGTAGAATACCTTATTCTAGTCATAAATGTGCATTACTCCACATTCCTGGACTGATGGGAAAATCCAGAAGGTTCAAGGGACTGTAGAAAACAATCCTAATCCTTATTGAACTTAATTGATTGTTTCTGTTTGTGTCTACATGTACAGCCTGGTTAGAATTGGTATTTTTTTTTAGTCAATAGAAAACAAACAAACAAAAAGAGAATTGGTGTTTATATGCACAGAGCTGCTTCTAGCTCATGTGGTGACTTAGAAAATGTCTTCCTTTCCTATGGAGGCACCAGCCCTGAGCTAGACTGCAAGGTTGGTGAGCATTGAGGAGTCTGGGTTTTCACTCCTACATTGCTATCACCAAGTCCTATTATCCAGGGCACAACATGTCAACCATATGCAGAGACCATGCAGGGAACAGACTTTTGTGAATTCAGTTCAAAAAAGTACTCTTTTACTGGATAGAGATTAACAAAGTCACATAGGACATTTCATCAAGAAATGCAAAGCTTGTTGCCAGTGTACGAAGTGGCAGAACAACACATTCTCATTGAGGAGGCCTTATTTTGTTCTCATTGGATAGAAAAGTTTGTCCCATATTACCACAAAGTTAGAAATATGTTATAGGAATAAATGGACCTGAGTAGCAGATCATGGTTTAAATGACTGTTTTGTATAAAATTATTTAAAAATAAATATTGCAATAATTATTGTCTGGTTATTATTTTCCTTTTGGTGTCAGCATCTAAAACAAATAAAGGAGTTCAATTTATTCTTAGGGAGTGCTCCATTGCTTCTGAGGTTTCTTTTAAGGTATCTGTCTACATGAACAATATTTCATGACTGTTTTATACTCCAAACTAAACTTGAAAAGTATTTTTTAAAAAGCGTGAAAACAAACTCTCCAAGTTTCTTTTCTGTTTCCAGTACAGTTCAGATTTCTATTTGGAGAGTGCATTAATTGTCCAGCAACACTTATTATGGACAGTTAAGAAGAATGTGGAAATGGTTTCAAAATCCTTCCTAGATCAGTTCCCTGTTTTAATATAGAACAGGTTTGTGACTTTATATGTAATTTAAAAAATGGATATGGCCATTAGTGTATTCAAGCAAAGGCAAAAACTTTGTCTAAAGCATCAGGAAGTAAAGATAAACAGAAAAACTCTGAAAATATACTTGAATTTCCCTTTCTTTGTCTTTTCAAAAATGAAAATTATAAGAAAAGTTTTATAAAGAAAAAATTTTTTTTTTGTTTTGTTTTTTTTCCACATCATTGTGTCCAGCTTTTATTGAGGAATACAAGATAAAGTTTTCCTTACAAGAAAGAAACCCATAATAGGCAATGTATTACCTTCAAATATTGCATATTTGAACATTTGTATCTGGTTATTGTCCTACTGTATTCTTATTTAGACTGAGCCCTGTTCCCCAAGCTGAATGTGTGTCTTATGAGTCAAATGCTGTAGTGATAACAACTGTGGGAAAGGAGTGAAAGAATAGATCCATCTCCAACTGGTCAGGCTGAGGGTTGGTAAACACCAACAGGGTCCAACATGGAATCAATAAAGGGAAAGTTCACATTTCTTGCTTGCAATGTTTAAAAGAATCTACCTTTCAGACTCAGATTTTCAAACACTGGGATATTGTATGAGCATTCACTGGAGCCTCTTTATACATTAGAAGATTTGACTTTTCTGAGAAACATTTATCAGACGTGATAGGAAATCTATGGAGCCAAATTTTGTAGCACTAAAAGAGCCAGTTTTCCCTGTAGATATGATTGTTTTAAGTGTGTGTGGTGCCATTCATACAGGAAATTCCATATCTTGTATGAGACCAGAGGCCATCACTCAGCTTGGGCTATGGAGACACACTGGAATGCTGTTGTGATGAGTTTCTGTCAACTGTTTTGTTGTCTAAGATACTGAGTGTGTCTATATAGAATATTTAAGAAAGTTAAAAATAATTAGAAGACATGACAAAAACCTTTAAGGATAATTGCACTTAATGGAGGAGACAAAGGGCTATTTGCCATTTACTTTTGCTCAGATTCAGCCTCCAGTACCCTTTCTCCCATTTTCCATGAGTCAGGCAATTACTCACATTTCAATGTTCAATTCAAATGTCATCTCCTCATGATGGCTTCACTGTTATTTCGGTGAAGAATTCAGCTAGAATCCATGTCTCCTTCCTTTACCCTCCTACAGTGTAGTGCGATCTTCATTCTACTTTGTATATCTCATTACACACTAGGAGATTCCTGATAACAGGAAACATTTATTATGTAGTATTGCTGAATGTTCTAAATACTCAAAGTGTTGGTAAGTGATGCGGGGGAAAAAAAAATCTTAGAGTTAATTTCTAATTTTGCTTATTACCCACCTCATGGAAGTGGAATAAAAATGAATGAGAACATTATAAGGATTTTTAATCTTTGCTCATGATATGGAGGTTTTCCTGAGGATTCCAAGGTCTCTCACTTTCTCCAAGAATCCTTCTTGGACACGTATGTTTGCCTGGGGCATGCAAACATGAGTTTGTATCCTATATCTGAGCTTTCTTAAATTAGAGAAAGGAGCCTGTACCACAAACATTCTCTCATTCTGACACCATGCCGAAATCCAGATTGCAGCTGAGGAACGAATCACTGCCCAGAGCTTGAAGATGTGAGAGTGCAAGGTAATTGCAAAATACATTCTGGGTTTTCCCAACAGCTGTAATCCAGAGCCCTTCCTCTCTTCTAGCTGTTCTACTTTATCTTGAGCTGCAAAAGTCACTGACACTTTTTGTCTGCTCTCAATTCTCCACAATTGTTCTTTGGCAGCTTCCAGTGATGGTGAATACATATGCATCTGTGTAAATAAAAGCATTATCTGTGCTTTAAAAATTGTCCATGAACATATGTTGACATTGCTGAGTAGTGGCTACCTATGTTTGCAATTAGAAACACACACACACATTTTTAAAGGAGATGAGGAATACTCTTAGAGATATAAAGGTTATAATGGGAAAAAATGGAAATGGTGGAGGGCTGACCTTATTGAATAATTGGATGAGTGATGAATTCAAACTTCATGGAGGAAGGAAGTCTTGAGCACAGTTTTGAGGAAGAAATTAATTAAAGCAAATGTGCCAGAGAGCAATTCATTGATAAAGGTATGTTGATTCATTAAATGTCTGTGATCTGGTATCCCATTCAAGGCTATGGCTGAGATCAGCACTCACACAAACCTGTTGGTTTTCTGTAGTCTGGTGAAGGAGAAAGCCCCAAAATGTGAACCTTGATTTTCTCAAATAAAAGGAGGAAAGACACTGATGGTAACCAAGAAGAATCTCACTCTTCATTGCACATCACAATTACTTTTTCTGCCCCAAACTGTGAGAGTATGCAGAGAATCTTTCTTTGCAGATATTCTCAGAGAAAACTGCTGCAGGAGCTAAACTTTGACATACCCTATTAAATGGGCTTCGCAGGGCTCTCATGGATACATCATGGGAGGGTTGAATTCCTGTATTTTGCCAGGGAAGATTCAGAAACCATTTCTTCCTGTTACCAAAGGGATTTCTGTCTTTCTTGTCTGAGAATTGAAAAGATTTTAAATTATGCAGAGGCTCTGGTGGGGCAGAATAGTTTTCTTGTCACTAGACTGTTTTTTTGTATGATTAAATTAGCATTACTTTGGAGTTTGAAAAGCAAAGGCCAATTGCCAAATAAAACAAACTATATGTGTTCTGATGTTAATGGTTGACTGGAAAATGTCTTTATCTTTCTCAATGACTGGTCATTTTTTCCCTTTAACCATATGGAAATATAATACAGCTTGACTTCCCATAAGCAATTATGAATTTCAAGTGTAAGGAAAAAACTGCCTATATAATATACTGTGCTTTACTGACAAAGGAATCTGTTTTATTTTACAAATAAGAGATCTGGGAGACAAAAAGCCATAAGTAGGACAAAAAAGTTTAATATTAACTGGTGGTGGTCAACATTAGATGCAACAAATTTTCTCAGAAATAAATGATCCAAATGATTTGGTTTTTTTTCCACTAAATGTGACAAGAAATGTTTGAACAGTTGCTAGGAAAAATTCTGTATTAAAGGCACTTTGGAACATTCTGTTAAAACTTCACTTCAGTCACAGCTTTCTCACCCTTTTCCCAGCCAGTTTCAAAGTCTCCCTCTGTTGCTTCAGCTTAATCCTTTTTTTGTGTGTGCTTTTTGGTCTGTGCTGATGAAAAGGGCACCTCATGTTTTAGCCCGCTCTTAGGCTGGCCCAAGATTCACCCCCTGTCAGAGGGGTTCTTAAGTGTGGATCTGAACAGGCCACTCCTTTGTCTAAGATTGTGTGTGTGTGTGTGTTTCCCAAACAAAATCCTATCTGATAGAATCAAAGTCAAATTGATCAAATTCTGCGATTCTCTGTCTCACACATTTTTGTTCAATCAACACATTTATTCAAAAAATAATTATAGAGCACCTACTAAGTGCATTATATCACTCTAGACCATGTGGCTAAACCATCCCAGTCTCTGTTCCTGTTCAGCCTCCATTCCAGTGCCCTTTGTTCTCTGAGCTCCTCCTAGTCCTTGAATCCATATCTTTGATTGACTTTCTCACCTCTATTTGGCCAGATCCTTCTCTTTTTTTAAAGATCCAACTCAAACCACACATCTTCCAAGAAGCCTTTGGTGGTGATCCTGCACTCTATCAATTTAACTGAGCTAGACTATGGTTCCTAGAATTCCTTTCCCTATACTGTTCCCAGTTAGGGCTGAGAACAGAGAAATTTGTGAGATTTGGAAGGTGGAAGTGATGAAGCAGATATTTTTAGCCTCTGAAGTCAGTGTGGTGCTTGTCTCTGTCATAACTCCATACCTGCTGGTATGGGTGGCACCTGGGTCTGCAGTTTTACCAGCTTCCACCAACCCTCCTCTTTCAGCTTCTCTAAGTCCTGAGCATGTGCATTACTGTGGTGAAAGATGCTAGCTTCTTCTGCATATCTCCTGCATCACTGAGGTTTGGAAACGGTTCCAATTTCTCCTTTTGGGATCCAGTTTGTTGTCATGAATTCTGTCTTGTTTTGTGTGTTCCAATTAGTCATTACTTTCCCCATCTGATGCCCATCTTTCTTTCCTGGATTGTGACTTAGCTGACCTACTGTAGCAATCTCAAACTTGATGCTAAAAGCAGAGGTCTTGCATAGACTTCAACCAAAAATGAGAATTGTATAAAGTTTAATTCCTACCCTGGATCTCTCATTCAGTGCCACTCAGTGATTCTGACTGAAACCAGACTGATACAGAAGTTGTTATCAGAAATGGGATGTCACTGTGTCAACTATAAATTGGCACTTGCCATGGGCACTTGCCATCTACCTCTACTACAAGGACTGCTGCAGCTGCTGACCTTCCACATCCCCTGAAGGAAATTCAGCCTGGAGACCAGCAATGAGGCACGCTGTGCTTTGGAAAATGGGCAGAACAGGTCTTCAGATAGTTAGATGTTTTCAGTAGCTGATTTTATGAGCTCAACCCTTGCATCTCCTCATGTCTAGAAAAGCACTAAATCCCTATATGGTGACATCTGCTCCTCGTGACTAGCAGAAACCCCCTACAAAAAAAATGTGTTTGATTGCATGTACTCCTCCTTTACCAAGAATAATATGTATACTAATCTTCCCCCCTGCTTCTTTGGAACAGTTTCTCAGAGCTATCTGGGATGCTGTCTCCCGGGCTGCAGTTCTAATTTTGCCCCAAATAAACTCAACTCGCAGCTCTCTCATTGTGCGTTTTTTGTAAATTGACAACTGTAACAAAACTAAAATATATGGCATTAACTTCCAGACTAGGCAATGGAAGGACCTGTAAGGGCACTGAGGATATGGTTAGCACAAACTTGATGGGCATGCAGGAGACTGTTGGTGAGGCTTAAAGGCAAGTGGAAAAATGTTACTGGAAACTAGAGCAAAGGAGAACTTGGGGGGAAATTTAGTGAAACTGTTACCTGCTATAATGTAGAAAATAGTAAATATACCTAAGGAACTGATGGAGATGATTAAGGGAAGTTTTCTTCAGAGTGTTTAAAGTGTCAACTAGTTTCTTTTAGCTGCAGATCTGAAACTACAGGTAAAGAAAAGTGAGTTAAGGAAGGATACATTCAGTTTTTAAACAAAAAGTAGAAAATATATAAAAATCCAAGACTTGCTGAATTTGATAATAAAGTTACTTCATATACTTCTTCTCCCAAGCAAAATATACTCCACTTAAAACGAAACAAAACAAAACAAAAAACACACAAAAGCCTAAGGGCTAAGATGAAATCCAGGATGCGATCTGGAAATGTGGCCTCTGGGCAAGTCATGGATGAGGTCAAGGGTGTGTGATTGTAAATCTTTTGTTGTAACTTCAGAAAGATTTAAGTTGGTGGCTCTTAGACCCTTTGAAATAAGGAAAACACATTCTAAGGGTCTTAAAGAGGATCCTTGCATATCCTCTCCACTAAGTTATAAGGTTTCTAAGAATCTTAAATCATTGTCCCTCAGCAGCCTCATAAGGACCCAAACTAGAAAAAGGCTTATTTTAAAAACATTTGTAGGTGTGACTTTTGCTTAATAGAGTGTAACATAACTTTATATATTAAACACACACACACGCACGCGCACACACACACACAGGATTTTAAAGGAATTCTATTAGCTTGGACTAAAAGGTACAGGGGCAGTACAAAATGAAATGAGAATTTTAGAACCCCAAATTTCTGCAAATAAGAGTTAAACTGGGAAAACTATCTCAGAAACTAAAAACTGCTCAAACAAGAGCTACATTTATGGAAAAGGAAGAATGATTCATAGAGTAGAAGTAGAAGACCAGAGGGCAGAGCCAAGAGCTATGGAATACAACTCCCACAGTTTTTCCAAGCCCAAAATAAAGAATTGAGAACACGGACTCTGTTAGATATCAGAATTGCTATAGACCAGTAACTGTTTTTTCTCTTCCCTTTCCCACTTTTAGAATGGGAGGAGGGCTCATTGGTGTCTCATGGGCATGTGAACTGTGATTTGTTAAGGGCTTTATTGGTTAGAGGACCCTAGGCTTAATTTAATTCTCTGTCATCACCATCTTGAAATTCTTAGTAATATTTGAATAAGGGGCCTTACATTTAATTTTGCACTGAAACTGATAAGTTGTGCAGCTGGTCCCATATTGGAATATTTATTGCAGGACTCTTCAACTGTTGTATATTTTGTGGGGTGGGGGGAGAATAGGGGTGAGAGATAGCTTGCCTCTTATATCACTAGTCTTCATACTGAAAGGAACTTATATCCAAAGAGTTTCATTCATGTCTAGAGCTGACGACTAGGTCCTGGATCTTGAGCCTGAGCTGAAGGTTGTTAATGGGATGAGACTTTTAGGGTGCTTAAGAAGGGACCAGTATAGTTTATACAGTGCTGAAGGACAGACTGTGGCAGTTTTAAGAGATTCTGACATTTCTCTTATTCAGAGATGAGGTATGTGTCCTTCTCTTGAATTCTTGTGGGCTTGTTATAATGGTTGCTCAAATATTGCTTGGTGAAAAATTAAGCGTAACTGCAAATAGTTTCTTCCCAATACTGGTCACTCCACTTTAACAACTTCAAAGACTCAGCTCATGCGTAACACTATTTTACTTTGAATTCTTTCCTCAACAGTAATTAAATAGAAAAATCTTTGAGTTAGGCAAGTGTAAGTATTAAACTCACACAGTTCTGCTCTGAGCATTACTGCCTTGACAAGACTTAACAATTCACTGCATTCTTTCCTGATCTGTGACCTATTTCTTCTCAGACATAGGCTTAGAATTCCAAGTTTATGAGAGATGAGCAACTAGGCCAGGGTAATTCTGAAATCCATTTCCATCCTTTGTCTGATAGGAGAGGTGATATGATGCACTACTCCCACTCATTCATCAGGATCCCCAAAAATACTTCCTGTGGGGAGAAGGCTCTTTAATATTCATGGCATGTGGTTAAGAGATTGGAATTGGATTGGTCCTGGTTCACCATGTATCTCTTTGAGCAAAGTATCTGAAACATTCTAAGCCTCATTCCCTCACCTGTTGATGGAGATAATAATAATGTCTAACTCGTAGGGTTGTGGTTATAAACAAAATGAAATAATGCACATAAGATATTTAGTGTTTAATAAATGTTTAATAAATATTAGCTATTATCATCTTCTCCAAACCAATAGTCACAGGCTTAGCATCAAATCTCAGCCTCTCTATCCTTAATTCTAAAAATTGGGGTACTGCTTTTCCCTAAGTCTCAGTTTGGCCTTTTTCTGGATCCGTCTTTTGTCCTGAGTTGTGTTTTTGTTTGTTTGTTTCTTATCTATTTTTTATTTCTATTTCCTGGTAACTATACATCCACTGGCACCTCTCCCCAGGACTGTGACTTGGACTTGTGTTCATCATTATTCCACCTTGGAATCCTACCCTGAATCACAATTGTGAAGATGCAGCTGGGACCTAGTGCTCAGCCACTGTGATGGTAAGTGATTTGGAGCCTTTGAGTTTCACATATTTTATGTGACCCCTGACATTTTCCTTTTCTACTGTCTATACCCAGCTTCCTATCTACTGCTTGGTCTGATACTGGAGGATGCTACACAATTTTAAGTCTGTCTCAACTGCCAGATTGAAACTTCTCAATCAGAATTATCTTCTGCAATATGGCTGTAGGTCATGAACCATGCTCAGTTACATCATAGGATGATACAATATATAGAATCTCTGAGTAGAGTCTGCAGAGACTTATGTATCTTCTGTCTCAGGCCAGGATTGCTTCTATAAAAAGTGAAGAGAATTGGGCCTATAGGAAGGGGACAAATTCTCTCAGCAATGGGATGGGCAAGGAAACAGAGAGGCTTTGCTGGAAAGCAATGACCTGATTAAGATTGTGAGAGTAGGAAATGAAGAGGAAGAAAATATTTGAGAGACTAAATACAAAAATCCATGACAGAAGGGCATGAAGGAGTTGAGACAAAAACCATTCTGGGGGTCACTGGCTAAGTGGTGGTAGCACTGTTAGAAAAGGAAGTTGGAAAAATGAAGTGATTTGAATAACAATTCATTGGGGTAGGTAAAATTTGAGGTCATGAAAGAATAACCGGGTAGAACTTTTTAGTCAGAAGCTCAAAATATGTTATCAGAACTCATAGGATAACTCAAAGTAGGGTATAGAGTTTTAGAATTCAATCGCACATCAGCAGAGTAGAAGCCATGTGAATGAATAAGAAAAAGATGTAATATAAAGTGAGCATGCTGGCAGACTACACACACCTGAGAGAGAAACATGAGAAAAATGAACCAATGAAAAAACTCAGGAGTTGTTGAGGACTGAAGGAGAACCGGGAGAGTGTATTAACAGGGATGTCTAGGGAAGTCGGTTTCAAAAGAATGGATCACCAGTAGTAACAAATGCAGCCACATAGGTGAATTTTAAAAAAGATCATTGGTGTCAGCCAAGAGAGTAGTTTCAGTACATCTATGTGGCTGAAAGCCAGCCTTCTTATGATTAAGAAGGTGGTGAAAAATTCAACAGTAAAAACTGTATTTGTAGCATCCTGACTCATTAATCTTAATGTAATCCTATAGTCCCTGACTTCTCAAGTTGCTAGAAACTTTTGAGATCTCATAGTTCAACATCTCAGAATAAGAAGTCTAGGGAGTTGGTAAGTTTAAAACCTTTACATTTAAGTTCCAAGGAGATTTTTGGAACTCACTATCTCAGGAGGTAATTTATTCATTTGTTAAAATGTCCTTCTTACTAACTTGATGACATATTAATTTGAGTTGACATATGGTTTTCTTGGTGTTGCTTTTCCTCTGTGTGCGCTCTGGTTATCTAAATAGCCATGGCTGTTTAGGTTCAGAAATTGACCTCTTCTTCTCCTTCTCCTTCTCCTTCTCCTTCTCCTTCTCCTTCTCCTTCTCCTTCTCCTTCTCCCCCTTCTTCTCCTTCTCCTCCTCCTCTTCCTCCTTCTTCCCCTTCCCCTTCTCCTTCCTTTTCTTTTTCTCCTTCTCCTTTTCTTCTCCTTCTCCTCCTTCTCCTTCTCCTTCCTCTTCTTCTTCAAAATCACATGACAGTGGCTTTAGCAGTACCATTTTCAACATATATGGCCAACGAGCCTTACAGTCACTAACCTCCTACATTCATAGACGTTTGCTGGAGCTCTTGTCTATTCTGCCAATAGAAAAACAAGCAAAACAGATGATGTAAAAGTTGCTGATGGAAGCACTGCTGGCCAACTCAAATCATATCTCATTTTCTCATAAATATTTAATTTTAAAAGAGTAGGTCAAATTTATACAATCTTTGATCACATGTTGCTTTTTAAATATTTCATGATTATATACATGGATTTTCCCATGTTTCAGTCTTTTGGGAAAAAAAGGGATTTTGTTGTACAAATAGCACAGATGAATTTAATTCAATTCTTATAACTGAAGTATCAAATAGATTTAGACTCTTGATATGCTGTGTTTATTTTTATAGCCACATTGCCAGCTATCTGGAGGAGTAAAGGAAATGGAATAAAGTGTTATTTCCATCCCCAAGGACTAACTTTCATACCTGTTTGCAGGATGAGATTTTAGTTGTCTTGGGAGAGTATCTGACTTTTTCAGAATTCACATTCCTTGCTTGAATTCACTGGAGAGAGAAGAAATACTCATATGTCTGGTGACTCCAACAGAGTTTTTTGGGAGAGGGCATACATATAAATGTTGCCATATTTTTAGATATTTTTAGATATACACCTTCATGAGAACACATGCAGAAATAGATTTCTTTAAACATCTTCCAGCTATTGGAAAGCTCTAAACAAAATGTGAAAAAGGTGAAAACCCCTGACTCAGAAATGTCATCTCTCCTAAAGGTCCTTCTTATAATGACTTTTTCTTTACTACCTCCCTCCAATTTACTAATACTATCTTTCAACCAAAATATAAAGGTAATAGGAGCTTCTCATTCTTAGGAAGTCATGGACCACTTAGATTTTGTGAAGAGACTGAAGGGGCCATTGAGTATTATGCATGACTCAAGCATGTCAAATACAACTCAAGAAGTATTGTAAATGCCAAAGCAGCAATTTTAAGAGGTAAGCAGGAGTGTTGGAGAGGAAAGAAAGGAACATTCAAAAGATATTGTTTTGATATAGAGCTCTAATAATGAATAAAATTACAAAATTGCCTATAATTAAAGATACGTTTCCTCATATATAATGTAAAGCTTCTAGACCCACATGGCATAGTGATAATTTGTTTTTCCAAATGCAATATAGTTTTCTAAATAGTTAAATATCTCTCCAAATTGTAACTCCAATTCTTTTATAGGAGTACTGTATGGAGTTGGAGATGAGGATCTACATTCCCTCTACAGGCATCATCAGTTAGAAATAATTTGCTAGGATTTATAACATTCTTTACATGGCTCATGAGTTCAGTATCTAAGTGGGATACTAATAAGAGGACCTGCCCTGGGTCAAAATACTAATAGTGCCATGCTAAAAATCTACTTTGGCAGTTTTAAGCAAGCTAATCATTCCAATTTTATGTTTCTTATCCTTTGCATTTCTGAATTTGAATTTCTTATTCTTTTACTTCTATGCTATGATCATCTTTGCTGAAATAATTGCATTATTTATATTTTCTTATGATGGCAGGGGCGTGGAGGAAGACAGGGTTCAACATACTTTAAAAGACCTTGAACCAGAGTATAGAAAAAGATAATGGTAGATAGCGAGGATTAATAATGCTGATTAATTTAAAAATATTTCCAAGGATTACTTCTGAAAGGCAATGCCAACTTTGGCAATTTGTTTTAGTTTTATACTTTAGTGTTTAGTAAGATGGAAGCATTCCCCTTAATTTATATGATTTTTATAGGTCATCAATATGCCTGGATATGAGAACGTATCATAAACCCCCTTTGTAGATAATCATGAAGACTGGGGAACTTTGTGTAATTTTCCCATGTTCATTAGCAAATGACATTGTCTCTTTTTTAAAAAACAGTTTAAATTCTATTGCATATTTTAAGAAAGAACAAATATCTCTATGTATAGAAATATTTTAAACTACTGTTTGACATGACCAATAATAATCAACAGTCTATAAGCTTATTTCTTCATTACGCATTGTTGAATTCAAACAATGAAAGTTTGTGTTTACGACTAAAAAAATAGAAAAGAAATATCAGTGACCATGGGGAGAAATTGGACTTACTGACTTTGCTGCTGAGAAAGTAAATTGTTTAGCCGTTGTAGAAAGCAGTTTGGCTGTTTCTCAAAAAGTTAAACACAGAATTACTTTATGACCCAGCAATTTCATCTCAAGGTATATACTGAAAAGAATTGAAAACTGTTAACAAACAAAAACTTATACACAATTGTTCATAGCAGTACTATTCACAATAACCAGAAGGCAGAAACAGGCCAAGGGTCCATGGACAGATGAATGGATAAACAAATATCGATGTATACACACAATGGGATATTATTCAGTAGCGAAAAGGAATGAAGTACTGACACACGATGTAGCATAGATGAACTTCAAAATCATTCTGCTAGGTGAAGGAAGACAGACATGAAAGGTCACACACTGTATGATTCCATTTACATGAAATATCCCAAATAGATAGATCCATGAAAAAGAAAGCAGATGGATGGCTGACAGGAGCTGATAGGGAAAGAGTAATTACTTAATAAGTATGGAATTTAATTCTGGAGTGATGGAAGTGCTTAGGGGTTATGGTTGCACAGCACTGTGAATTTACTAAATGCAACTGAATTGGTCACTTTAATGGTAAATTTTACATCATGTGAATTTTACCTCAAAAAAAAGTTTGTGTTTATTCAATAACTAACTTTAAGATTTAGGCAATTTTCTCAGCATATATTGTGTTCAGCTTTATTTTCACTTCGTAGAATTAATCTTAAGTTTCTGCATTACAAAGGAAAATAACAAGTCAAGGTTTCTAATTGCAACTTTAGGGAATTTCCACCAGAGGTGTTCCCTGTTTTAAACTATATACAGTAATTAAATCAGACATTGGAAAACAGATTACTGGGGGTTTATTCACTTCCCAACATATTTTTTAAACTATAAATTTTACTCGCTCAGAGTAATTTAAAATATTGGACTGCTCTGTTAGTTAAAGTTGGAAGTTATTTTTTAAAATGTAATTTACAGACATCTCCACAGACATTTCAGGGACATCTCTCTGCCAGCAAAATTTCACAACAGTCTCCAAAATTTAATTGTTTCTTTATCATCCAACCGGAGAAGTAGTTTACCTAACTTGCTTGGCTCTATCAGGCATTGAAGGAAGACACACTTGGGCACTATGCACTGGTGATTTGTAGCTAAGCGGAATGTTATGACAATAAGCACAACAGATTCCTTATGCATCACTTGGTTGGTTGCTCTTTTATTGGCAGAAAATATTTTGAGGTTCCCCCTGCACCAGTGCATACTCTTATAGCTGGTTCCTATTAAATATAATAATCTGGTTTTCTTCTTTGAGATATTTCTTCCTGAGGCCAAAATCTTTGGTAATGAAATTGGACTGGGACAAGGGGACAAGTACAGATAGTTTCCCTTGAGTATCTTGTTTCTAATACAAATATATGATTGAATATTTTATTTCTTTCATTTTAATCCTTCTATTTGGTAGATATTTGATAGAATGAGAATAATTGCTATTGATGGCCCTATTAAATGGAATTTAATTGGTCAAGGAATAAATATTTTCTTCCTTTCACTTGATTTTATCCTCTGAGGCTATAGAAATACTCAGTTAAATAAATCAGGAATGTTTAAAAGATTGAAAGTATGATATATGTATCTTATGTTTATGTCACTTTTCCTCATGAAAATAAATTTCCTTTCCAAATTACTGAAATAGAGTGCATACCTACTGACTACTAGAAAATGCTACCTAATGTTACTACCACAGATGTGTGCATCATTTAAATCATAAAATAAAGCCATGTTTTATTAATAATTATTATAAATTTATGCCCTTTCACTCAGAAAAGAAATCACTTTGTATATTTTATTTGTACAAATATGTACACTCAACAATAGGCACATCTTTCAATCTACTTCAGTTATAACCCAGTTTCTTAATATGGTACTATTTCAATAGGATGATATGATAATTTTTAAGTCATAAATTCACCATAATTTTCAAATAGTAGCAGCAAATTACACATAATTTGGAAGTGCAAAATCACAACTAAAATTCATTTAAATTTTGGGTAACAAACATTGTCTTGGAGATCCAAAGAAGAACAGAACAGAAATACACATAAGCAACTCCAACATTTTAGCTACTTATATGCATAGCAACCCAAGAACCATGCAGACTAAGATTTGCAGATCTGAAGATCAGAATAAATCAGAAGCTAAACATAACACTGTGATATTGTTTTCATATTTAAGCTCTTGAACATAGAAGTATGGCATGTCAGCAATAATTCACGATGGTTTAATCATCTCTCTCCTGGCATGTTCATATCAGATCAGGACTTTATAATACAATATTAATTTTTATTATAGACTCCAGATGTTTCTGATCTTGAAGAAGTGAGAGAATCTGAGATAATTTTAAAATATATTGAGAAAAATGGGAAAAATTAATATAACGTAGTTTGGAAATGAGAAAGATGAAAGGCATCAATCAGTTCTATTTTAATTTCTTAATTTATAAAGTGTCTACTAAAGTTAAGACACTGTTCTACTTGGCTAGGTCCAATCATGAACTCATTACAGTTTCTTCAAGGAGATTAGTCTTTTCTGCTGATGTGCGCACAGATGTGTGTTTGTGTGCACATGTGTGCAGGGAGAAGTGACTTGGGTATAAAAAGTAACTGTAGTACAGAAGTAATTACATTTTAAGGAGATTTGGAGGAATCAGTTACAGCTGGTTGAAGAAAACTTTTCTGGAAGGGTAAGATTTGCACGTGATAAGTGACATTTAAAGAGAAGTGGGTGTGGAAGGCAGAACCTGTGTCTGTCCTACTCACTGCTATAACCCAAATGATAAGTCTCTGGAATAGGAAGTGCTCAAAACACAATAGTTTAATAAAAGAACAGTAGGCAAAACTGGGAGTATGGTTAGGAGGATAGATGCTGTAGGTGCAAGGGAAAATGTAAGAGAGGCAATAGAGGATAACAGAAGAATTTGGGGAAACAGTGGTACATCCATTTTTTTCTGGGATTTCATGGGTATGTCATAAAAATGGAAACTAACATTTGTTGAGCACCTGATTCCCATAATTTTGAATATTATCTCTACATTTCTTTTTATAGGTGAGGAAACTGGGGGTTAAGTTACTCAAGGTTAAAACTTGTTAAGGGCCAGGCGTTATTTCTGGTCAGGTGAATGTCTATCAGACAAAGCACTCCAAGGGTAACAAGTATAAATTCAGAACATATGAAAAGCAAACTAACAAATATACAGCATAAATAAAAGCAGGAACAGTTGCTGACACTGAGAAAAAGGAGACTGCGCAAGTTCCTGTTATTATGTTTAGATCTTTAGAAAATAAAAAAAGAGCATGGAAATGGTGAATATGTGGGGACATATACAAGTCAGTGTTTTCTTATTAAGTTCTTTAAAATATATATGACTATTTAAAGCAAAAATTGTAATGTATTGTGGGGTTTGTAAAGTCCGTAGATGTGATTCGTATGACAGAGTTGAGTAAAGGACTGACATAGCATCAAGGTTTCTAAATTTCATACAAATTAATATAATATTATTTTTGTGTTTGATGTTTCTAACTTTTTAAAATCAAACTTTTATTTTGAGATATTTGTAGATTCACATGCAGTTGCTAAGAAATAATTCAGAGAGGTCTCATGCATACTTTATTCATTTCTCCAAAAGGTAATATCCAAAAGAAATGCAATGCATTATCATAAGCAGGGTGATTCCTTATGCTGTCCTTTTATAGCCACACTGACTTCTCCACCTCCATCACCTCCTTAACTCCTGACAACTATTAATCTGTTCTCCATTTCTCAAATTTTTTCACTTCAAGAATGTTTACAAGGGAAAACATACAGTATGTAATCTTTTAGAATTGGGTGTTTTATGCAGATTCTTTGGAGTTTCACCCAGAATGTTTTGCGTATCACTAGTCTTATCCTTTTTATTGCTGAGTAGTAGTTAATGGTATGGATGTGTGGATGTACCACAGTTTATTTAACTATTAGCCTGTTGCAAGATATCTGGGTTGTTTACAGTTGGGGCTATTAAAAATAAAGCTAGAATAATCATTCATGTACAGGTTTTGAGTGATCATAAATCTTCATTTCTCAGAGATAAATGCCTAGAAATGCAATTGCTAAGTTATATAATAGTTCCAGATTTAGTTTTTAAAGAAACTGCCAAACCTGTTTCCAGACTGGTTGTATAATTTAACAGTCCCACCAGACATGTATGAGTGATCCAGTTTTTCCACATCCATGCCAGCATTTGGTGTTGTCACTGTTTTTTATTTCAGCCATTTTGATACGTGTGTAGTAATAACTCATGGTGGTTATAATTTGCTTTTCCCTAGCAGCTAATGACAACATTTTTTCATGTGCATATTTGCATATCAGCATATCTACATATCCTTTTCTATGGTGCAATGTCTCTTCATGTATTTTGCATACTTTCTAATTAGATTTTTTTGTCTTTTACTGTTGTTTTAAAAGTGTATCTATTCCATCCTCCTGGAAGTGAAAGCTTACAATATTTTAAAACATCATTGTGTATTATAAACTGCAAATATTTAAAGCATACAGTTTTTTTCAAATGTTTTTTGATGTGGACCATTTTTAAAGTTTTATCAAATTTGTTACAATATTGCTTCTGTTTTATGTTTTGGTTTTTTGGCCATGAGGCATGTGGGATCTTAGCTCCCTCACCAGAGATTGAACCCACACCCCCTGCATTGGAAGGCAAAGTCTTAGCCACTGGACTGCCAGGGAAGTCCTTAAAGCATACAGTTTTTATTGACATATACCCTTTTAAATTGACAAACTAATCTTAATATTTATATGGGTATGGCAAGGATGTAAAATAGCTAAAACAACTTTGAAAAGTAACAGTTGGTGGACTTCCTGTCTTAAAGACTGAATACAAAGATTTAGTATTAAAATTCAATTGTCAACATATTGTGTTAAAATAAGGATTAACAAATGGTTTGATGGACTAGGAAAGAGTGCCTGGAAATATACTTGTGCTTATACGGTCATTACATTTCTCTGCAATAATAACACAGCTATCAATTGGAAAACGAAAGCCTTTTCAATAAATTGTGCTGACCAACTAACTGATAGCCCCAAGGAAAAGAGTAAATTTACACTGTACTTGGAAATGAATTCCAGATGGATCATAGAATGCTATAAAAAATGAAAACAAAGGTAACCAGAAGAGACTATTCTCTGTAGGATATTTATGGCAGATTCAGTAGCTCAGGTGAAAGGTAATAAGGAATTGAAAAGAGGGAGAACATCTGAACATCTTCATAGGGTAGGTGGGTGGAGAGGATTGCACAGCTCTCTGTGGGAGCTAAGGAAGTGAAAGTTGTCGATAACTTTGATAACTTTGCCACTGGGTAGCAAAGGAATTGTGAACATCTCAACAGAAATAAAGAACGAAAAAATAGGAATGAAAACCATGTGTTCCCATTGGATAGGTTATAAACACCTGAGATGTTCAGAAGGGTTGTGACTAATTTTTTCCCTCATAACCATTGAAGAAAAATGCACAAATGTTATAATAGATGCAGGGGCAGTGGAGAGCAGGACGGGTTGGCCTTTGTGGAGAACTGCTTCGCTAGTTAAAAAATAGTTGAAGGGCTGTGGGACTCTTTTCTTTCACCAATGAGATAAGATGTGTGTTGGGAATGAGTGATTTCTAACATCTGGTAAATTTTAGTTAAGTCACTTTTCAGTGAACCAAGTTATCTATTTTGTGTGCCTGTTTCTTATGGGTCATCAGGTAGACAAATCAATGAGATTACTGAATTAATAATTTTTGAAAGACTTTTTTAGTTTTCTAAGCATCAATCCTCACCTTGGGTTGGTGAAAGTATGGTTCTTCAGTTAGAATGCTTCTGCTTAGTGTACTGAGGTCTGTAGTCTATAGAATTTCACATTCATTGTTAAAAATAAGTCTCGTGTATCCAGTATAGATATCAGCAACACGCAAGTGTTTAATTATTAAGATGGGTAGAGTGAAGGAAAATACATTCCTATCACAAGCATTGAAATGTTAAATTAAATGTTCTGACTTTATATCTTCCAAAGAAAAATATGGATTCATTTCATACAAAATATCCAAATCCACTGTTTTACAATACATAACTGATAAGATATTTGTAATTTTACCACCTAATTAAATTTTGTTTGTTAATTTATTTCCTATAAACAACTCTTTCATGAGATAATGATATTTCACTTTCATTAATTTAAAATTACAGATCCTTTCAAATATTTTAACTTAATATTATACTATTTATTTTGAATTCTGAAAGTGAACTTCATCTTTAGATTATTTTCTGTTGTCTCCTTTTGATTTATTTCCCTTTCCTCTTTCAATTTTGCGCTAATAGATTGATGATCCTTGCAAGACCTTATGTTTATATAGTATCACAAAAAAGCCTAACAAAATGTCTTAAGTGTAAGAGAAAAAGTAAATGAATGAATAATATATGAAACCCATATCAAGCATTCATAACTTTATAACAGATGTTTCTGGGATAATGTGTTAATACTATTATTGTGGTTTTTAAACAAATTTTTATTATTAAATTTTTAATTTATTTAACTAATGTTGAACTTAAGAAGCAAAGTGTGTAAGGAAATAATGCTTTATAATGATACAACACTTAATGTGTGATTACAGTTTTCTATTATTTATGCCAAGAAGAAATAGAAAACTGCTCATACAAAACACAAATTTTCCTGAGCTTTTTGCTCCAATTTCAAGTCATCTTGGCCATAGTCTTTCTTATAGAAAAAAAATTGCCTGCTTAGAGACTCTAATAATTTGTCTTTTTATATATTCTTATATTTAAAATTTCTGCTAGATATTTCCATGTGTGTCCTGCTAATACTCAGTACTCTTGGTCACCTGAAATATATCAAATCTAATTTTATTATTTTCTGTTTCAAGAAGACATAATATCACAATGTCCCCAAATTCCTAAATTTTACCTGTGACATTTATATTCTCAGCTAGAACATAAAGGTAATAAAGAAACTTTCTTTAAAAAGGAAAGATTTTAAAAAAGCATGTGCTTTTACACTTCTTTCTACAACTCTGCTGGCACATTCTAAAACCTCAATAGTACCTGTAGATCCAAATTAAGTTTAGATACACAGAAAATCCTGAAGATGCTACCAGAAAATTACTGGTGCTAATTGATGAATTTAGTAAAGTAGCAGGATACAATACAAATGCACAGATCTCTGGCATTCCTATACTCTAACAAAGAGAAATCAGAAAGAGAAATAAAGGGAACAGTCCCATTTACCAATGAAATGAAAATAATTAAATACCTAGGAACAAATCTACCTAAGGAGGCAAAAAACTTGTATGTGAAAACTGTAAGACACTGATGAAAGAATTCAAAGGTGATACAAACAGATGGAGAGACATACCATATCCTTGGATTGGAAGAATCAATATTCTGAAAAAGACTACCCTACAGAAAGCAATCTACAGATTCAATGCAATCCCTATCAAATTACCAATGGCAATTTTCACAAAACTAGAACAAGAAATTTTACAATTCGTATGGAAATGCAAAAGACCCTGAATAGCCATAGCAATCTTGAGAAGGAAAGACAGAGTTGGTGGAATCAGGCTCCCTAACTTCAAACTATACTACAAGGCCACAGAGATCAAGACAGTATGGTACTGGCACAAAAACAGAAATGTAGATCAATAGAACAGAATAGAGAGCCCAAAGATAAACCTATGCACATATGGGCAACTTATCTTTCACAAAAGAGGCAAGAATATACAATGGAAAAAAGGCAGCCTCTTCAATAAGTGGTGCTGGGAAAACTGCACTGCTTCATGTCAAAGAATGAAATTAGAACACTTCCTAACACCATACACAAAAATAAACTCAAAATGGATTAAAGGTCTAAATGTAAGACCAGACACTATAAAACTCTTAGAAGAAAACATAGGCAGAACACTCTATGACACAAATCAAAGCAAGATCCTTTTTGACCCACCTCCTAGAAAAATTGAAATAAAAACAGAAATAAACAAATGGGACCTAATGAAACTTAAAAGCTTTTGCACAGTGAAAGAAACCATAAACAAGACAAGAAGACAACCCTCAGAATGGGAGAAAGTACTTGCCAACAAAGCAACAGACAAAGGATTAGTCTCCAAAATATACATGCACCTCAATATCAAAAAAACAAACAACCCAATCCACAAATGGGCAGAGGACCTAAATAGACATTTCTTCAAGGAAGACATGCAGATGGCCAACAAACACATGAAAAGATGCTTAACATCACTCATTAGAGAAATGCAAATGAATGCCACAATGAGGTATCACCTCACCTGCCAGAATGGCCATCATCAAAATATCTAGAAACAATAAATGCTAGAGAGGGTGTGGAGAAAAGGGAACCCTCCTGCACTGTTGGTGGGAATGTAAATTGGTACAGCCACTATGGAAAATAGTACGGAGATTCCTTAAAAAACTAAAAATAGAACTACCATATGACCTGACAATCCCACTACTGGGCATATACCCTGAGAAAACCATAATCCAAAAAGAAACATGTACCATAATGTTTGTTGTAGCACTATTTACAATGACCAGGACATGGAAGCAACCTAAGTGCCCATCAACAGATGAATGGATAAAGAAGATGTGGCACACATATACAATGGAATATTACTCAGTCATGAAAAGGAATGGAATTGAATTGTTTGTAGTGAAATGGATGGACCTAGAGTGTCTTAAGAGTGAAGTAAGCCAGAAAGAGAAAAAAAAAAAATACCATATGCTAATGCATATATATGGAATCTAAAAAAGTGGTACTGATGAACACAATGGTAGGGCAAGAATAAAGATACAGATGTAGAGAACAGACTTGAGGACATGGGGGTGTGGAGTGAGACTAGGATGAGGTAAGAGAGTAGCACTGACATATATATACTACCAAATGTAAAATAGATGGCTAGTGGGAAGCTGCTGCATAACACAGGGAGATCAACTAAATGATTGGTGATGACCTAGAGGGGTGGGATAGGGAGGGTGGGAGGGAGACTCAAGAAGGAAGGATATGGGGACATATGTATAAATACAGCTGATTCACTTGTTGTACAGCAGAAAATGGCACAACAGTGTAAAGCAATAATACTGCAATAAATAAATAAATAAATAAATAAATAAATAAATAAAATAAAATTCTGCTTAAAAACTGGAAAAAAAAAAAGTTTAGGACCCAAATCTCAAAAGTAAAATATTCTGAACTTTCATTCCGGTATCCTTTATATCCAACCAATTTCAACATTATGATAGCCTACTTTTTTTTTCTATGAAGAACAATAATAACTACCCACTATAGTGTGAACTGTGTGTTATACACTTTGCTCAGCACCCACCATCACCCAACTCATTTAATCTCCATGCCTGCTTGGATCCAGATGCATTTTAGCCATTTGGAATTGGGTGCCAAATATCAATTCTAGTCACTATCGGTTCTTTAAATCCCCGTACCATCCATGAAATAGGTCGGCTTTATTAATGACATATTAAGAAAAGTGTCCTGAGACTTAGTGAAGTCAAGAGACCTACTGAATACCACAGAGTTAGTGATAATGGGAAACAAGAACTAAACTCAGGCATGTTCAACTCCAAAGCGTCAACACAACCATTTGTATTTCCATAAGCGCAACCCTATTTTCCCTTCATCATGTTCAACTTGAATAAGCCTCTGGGTTTCTAACCTCTGGTCTATCTTCGATATGCTACACAGAGTAAGCAGACTAATATTCTTTATTTTTAAAAATCTCTGTCCAAGTATATAGAGTGATTTCTTACTATCTGTGAAATAATATCCAAATTCTTTCTCTGTTTTGTGGGGTTAACTCGAGAGGAGGTTTCCAGTGACAAGAGGAGACAAATTATAAGCTTTAAACAACAAGAGAAAGGATGAAGAAAAAGACTTTAACTGAAGAGGCTAAATTTGTACCGGGCATTTGGATTATATGTGTCCTTTTGAAAGCTGAAGATATATATATTCTCAGTCAGCTCAAGTCACCGTAACAAAATACCATACGGTGGATGTCTTAAACAACAGGAATTTATTTCTTATAATTCCGGAGACCAAGAAGTCCAAGGTCAAGACAGCAACTGATTTGGTTGGTACCCAGATGAGCATTCTTTCCTGGCTTGCAGATGGCCAACTTCTCACTGTGCCTTCACCTTTTCACTGTGTTTTCACAAGGTGGAGAGAGAGAGCAAGCGCTGGTCTCTTTTCGTCTTATACAAACACTAATCTCAGCGTGGGGGCTCCACTCTCCTGGCCTCATCTAAATCTAATTAGTTCCTAAAGGTCCTACCTCTAAATACCACCATACTGAGGATGAGGCTTCAGCATATGGATTGATGGGACATGAACTTATATATATATATAAATTTCTCTCTCTCTATATATATATATAAATTGAAAGACACCAGAAGAGAAAGAAGAGAGAGATATTCGGCAGTGGCATTTGTAGGTATTACTTTGATAAGCAGAATATATAAATTCAAGAACATAAAAATTCTATTACCAGTGAAAAAATATTTTTACAAAAGACAACTATCACTTCATCAGATCTCTTCTTTATGCCATGCATTGCTCTGTATTTATGCAAACATTGTAAAATCTCCATTTGTAGAAATAGGGAAATATATAAATAGAAAAATAAATGTTAGTTGCCCAAAGTTATACAAATAGAAGGTTTCACTTCTGGGATTTTAACTGGTGTCCTGACTCCATATGCAGCATTCATTCTACCTTGGAGGATAGTAGAATACCACACAGGAGGATCACTAGATTGCAAAGAGATAATGAAATCTAGAAAGAGTGTCAGTTTTCACATTTGGAGAATAGACCCAACTTTACTTGAAGCTCATGTCCACTTAGAAAATGAAAGTCTAAAATATTAAAAACTGGAGCAGATTTTGGCAGCCAGGTTTCCATTGGCTAAACTGGATTTGGTTTGGGCCTTCACACATAGCATGTACTTAATAAGTGAGTACTAATTAATCAGGGACTCCTTCAGATGAGACTTAATCAAGAAAAATAATTTGCAGAAACACCACTCACTCAGTTCTTTCACAGAAAGCTAAGCAAGAGTATCACAAGCCTTAAATTAATATGATTTTAGAGATAATTTGCATTTCAGTGTGTAAAGAATTTTTATACTTTCTAAAATAAACCAACATATTAAAAATAAAACATACCTTCATTATCATCACTTTTGAATCAGTTTTTCAAATACTTTGTAAATAATTAAAAGTCTATTTTAATTGGATATCTGCTATCATGCTATATATAAATAATGATAAAACTGACATTAATAATGATATAATACAATGTATTACCCAAGAGGAAAAATTATAGTGTTCAACATAAATTTTTGTCTATATCAGTATCAGGAAGTTTTGCTATGACCTAACTAAAATTTCAATGTTTAATTTTTGTTTAAATGTCTGAATCCTGTCTTTCCATTTTGGAAGAATATTTTTTATATGTGAAGGATTATTATACCTTTGAAAGGTTTTTTTGTTAATATTTCTTAAAGAAACATGACACATAAATATGTTCCACAGGTTCTAAGTTACACAGTATATGTGCACTTTCTGTATGTATAGATGCAGTTGTATTATTAATATTGTAGTCAACCATGATCATGTTACAATTTATTATATCTCCTTTACTGAACTATAAATCTTTGTCTCCACTTCTGCTTTATTGTCTTCTTATTGTTAAACCTGAAATACAGTGTAATTAATTTCACACTTGCCATATAGAACAGCACAATGACCTTGAAATTCAGATAACAAACGGACCACTTTTTCTATTGAGACTTTTTTACTACTGCCCCATGTTCCTCAAGGCATTACCATACACAGTGCTCAGTTTTATTCACATAAAACTTAAACCTTGACATTCAATTCCGTACCCTCCTGGCTTTTCTACAAAAAGTATTTTATCTTAACTCCCCTTGATGAACATGATAACTTATATTGTCATACCCCAAACACTTGAACACTTAAACATTTAAAAAAAAGAAACAATTTTTTGCATAAATCTATGTTGCAGAAAATTCTGCTTATACTAGGTATGGAAGTTTAAAGGCATATTACTCATTGTAGGCTTTGTAGAGAGATGATATAAAACAACATGATTATGTAGGATTTATTTTAGAATAATTATCATGTTTAAGTCACAAAGGTGCTTGGAAGGGTTTTGATTATGTTACTAGCTTAATAATCATAGCATGAACCTGAAACCAGGAGCTTTCTGAAACTGAGTCTATGTAGATGATGTTATAAATTAGTTGACTGGGTCAATTCTTTTAAGCAACTGGTCATAAAAGAAAAAATAAATAAAGAAAATAAATAACCAGATCAAATCAGATTTTTGGCATGTATAACAAACTAATTGGCTGAACATCTTACTTTTAAGTGGAAATTTTTTGTAGACATAGCCTCAGGCGTATATACAAGGCACAGCTTGCTTTATTTTTGTTTTGACTTGAAGTTCTGGTCTAAGATTTCCACAGCCTTTGTCTTGAATAGTTACACTGAGTCATTTCTCACAGAGGCTTGCAAACTTAACTATGTCTAAACAACATTTTATTTTCTTAAAGAAAATTATGACCTTTTTGAGGTACAGTCATAAAGTAATGAGATGTTCCTTATACTTCTTGTAAATTGGCAGTGAAGGTAATTCTAAAACAGAAGTTCCAAAGAACATTTTGAATAATGGGAGCTTTGTTGGAAAAAAAAATAATCAACATCTGGATACAGCCATCTTGAAGGACAATGCTTATTTTGTTATAGAAGTTCTGACATACACTTGTTGCAACAACAAAACAAACAAACAAAAACCCAAACAAACAAACAGAAACACCCAAAACCAAAAAACAAAACAATACAAAATCAATCACATAGCTTTAGTTTCCCCTGCTTATATCAACTATTGTGGAGTTGTAGAAAACTGTAGATAATGTATTTTCCTGCAAGATGCTTTGATTAAAGTGTTTTGGCAAACTTGGCTTGTTAATTATGGTTTAGGACACTTGTGATATAAAACTTCTGTAAACAAGACAGACAGTAAAATAGGTTTGTTGAAGAGGCTGAGCAAAAAGATGAGGGAAAGAGCTGGTAGGATCTAGTTCCTCAAGTCTAACTCTAGGCTCAGTTTATAAGGTAAGGTTACAATGTGGATCCTCAAGGGACCTATGTGATTTAGTCCAGCTTCTGAGGGTAGGAGAAAAGGGATATGTTGAGGGCAGAAGAACTGTGAATTTGGAGAGGGAATAGAGCACTCCCTGGAGTTCCCAGGGACAGGCAACTGGTGGAGTATGACCAGTACAGTAGCTAATGTGGACTTGAGATTTTAACTATGTAGTAACTTGTGATTATGGTTTATCTGTCAATTTCATTTCAAATGGTTTGCCCTTTTTCTTTTTCTTTAAATCTGAGAAAAGGGAAAAAATAGAGAAGGATGGCTGAATTTTTCACCCAGGAATCAATGTGAAAGTACTGGTGTGTAGGGAAAAAAAGCATCAATAATATCAACCTGACATCTCCTAATCCACTCACTATTAGAACCAATTCAATCTTCTTTATTTGAAATGAGTACTCCTTGGGACCGATCCAGCCTCAGACTGGGTCTGACTCAACCTGGGCTGGGCCCGTGTGAGGCCTCAGATGAATAAAATTGTATTTGAAGGTAGAGGAGCAGGTTAACCTGACCAAGGATGATCTTGAGTCCAGGGACCACAGGGGAGAACTTGTAACTGAGAAAAGCCCATCCACTTAGGAGGGCCCCTCATCATGAAGGGTGGAGGGAAAGTCATTTTCCCTCCTCTACAGTCTCTGGTGACCAAGGGTGACTCGCTGGGACCCCGCTCACTCTGGAGACTGCAGACGGCATCCTGGGAAAACTGCCGAAGTGGCAAAGATAATGGAAAATGTTTAAATAAATGACATTTTGGTCCACTGTACTGCATTTGGTGGCAGGTCATAGATAAGACTGGAAAAAAGCAAAAATCTAAAGCATTTACATTATTTAAAAGCAAGACTGCTGCTGTTTTTAATCTTTGTAACCTCCAAGGGTTTTTGTGGTTGTTTTTTTTTTTTAACTAAAATTAAAAAAAACAAATTCTTAAGCTTGTGTTCCACACGTTAAGTTGGCTATTTTAAAATGATAAGCATTTCATATATTAGAAATTTAGTATAGCTAAAAACCAACACTTTAAAAAATGGACTGAGGGGTTTGCCTACCAATTAAAATTGGTTGCAGGAAATTTAATGGCAAAAGGTGAGACATAATTAACTCAGAGCATAAAGATGAGAGAGAAGATGGTGGCATGGGAAGATGCAGAGATCACGCCTCCCCACAAATAGACAGGTTTCCAGAGGCCAGCAGGGGACCCAAGGTTCAAGGAGACTGCAGGAACCCCGGAGCTACTGGCTTGTGTGATCTTGATTCACAAGCCCAGGGTCAGGCCTGGGCTCCTGAGGTGGGACCTCTGAGTCCAAAACATTGGAATAACAGGGAAACCAAGTTCCCAGGGAATACTCATCAGAGTGAGGTCTCCCAGAGGTTCTCACCTCAACACCAAGACCCAGTTATACTCAACAGCCTACAAACTCCAGTGACTAAAACCTCAGGCCAAACACCCAGTGGTACAGGAACACAATCCCGCCCATTCAAAGTGGGGGGAAAATGAGATGACAAAAGAATATGTCAGAGATGAAGGAGCAAGGTAAAAATACACAAGACCAAATAAATGAAGAGGAAATAGGAAAATTGCCTGAAAAAGAATTCATGGTAATGATAGTAAAGGTGATCCAAACTCTCAATAACAAAATAGAGAAAGTTCAAGAAACAGTTAATAAGTACTCAAAAGAACTAAAGAGCAAACAAACAGTAATAGATAACAAAATAATTGAAATTAAAAATACTCTAGATGGTATAAACAGCAGAATAACTGAGGCAGAAGAATGAATAAGTGAGTTGGAAGATAGAATAGGGGAAATAACTGCCACAGAGCAAGAAAAAGAAAAAAGAATAAAAAGAATGGAAGACAGTCTCAGAGACCTTGGTGACAACATTAAGCACACCAACATTTGAATCATAGGCATCCCAGAAGAAGAAGAAGAAAAGAAAGGGTCTGAGAAAATATTTCAAGAGGTTATAGTGGAAAACTACCCCAACAAGGAAAAGGAAATAATTAATCAAGTCCAAGAAGCGCAGAGAGTCCCATACAAAATAAACCCAAGGAGAAATACACCAAGGCACATATTAATCAAACTAACAAAAATTAAACACAAAGAAAAAATATTAAAAGCAGCAAGAGAAAAGCAATAAATAACATATAAGGGAAAACCCATAAGGATAACTGCTGTTCTTTCTGCAGAAACTCTGCAGGCCAAAAGGGAGTGCACGATATACTGAAAGTCTTGAAAGACAGAAACCTACAGCCAAGAATACTCTACCCAGCAAGAATCTCATTCAGATTTGACAGAGAATTCAAAAGCTTTACAGACAAGCAAAATTTAAGAGAATTCAGCACCACCCAACCAGCTTACAACAATTGCTAAAGGAATGTTTCTAAGCAGGAAACACAAGAGAATGAAAACACCTACAAAAACAAACTCAAAACAATTAAGAAAATGGTAATAGGAACATACATGTCAATAATCACCGTAAATGTAAATGGATTAAATGCACCAACCAAAAGACATAGACTGGCTGAATGGATACAAAAACAAGACCCTTACATATGCTGTCTACAAGAAACCCACTTCAGACCAAGGGACACATACAGATTGAAAGTAAAGGAATGGAAAAAGATATTCCATGCAAATGGAAGTCAAAAGAGAGCTGGAGTAGCAATACTCATATCAGACAAATTAGACTTGAAAGTAAAGACTATTACAAGAGACAAGGAAGGACACTACATAATGATCAAGGGATCCATCCACGAAGAACATATAACAATTGTAAATATCTATGCACCCAACATAGATGCACCTCAATACATAAGGCAAATGCTAACAGCCATGAAAGAGGACATCGAGAGTAACACAATAATAGTGGGAGACTTTAACACCCCACTTACACCAATGGAAAGATCATCCAAACAGAAAATAAATGAAGAAATGCAAGCTTTAAATGACACATTAGAGCATCTCAACTTAATCGATATTTATAGGACATTCCAATCAAAAAATGCAAAATACACTTTCTTCTCAAGTGCACATAGAACATTCTCCAGGATAGATAACATCCTGGGTCACAAGTGAAGACTTGGTAAATTCAAGAAAATTGGAATTGTATCGAGCATTTTCTCTGACCACAATGCCATGAGACTATATATCAATTACAGGAAAAAAACTGTAAAAAATACAACCACATGGAGGCTAAATAACATGCTATTAAACAACTAAGAAATCACTGAAGAAATCAAGGAGGAAATTAAAAAATACCTGAAAACAAAAGACAATGAAAACACAACAACCCAAAACCTATGAGATGCAGCAAAAGCAGTTCTAAGAGGGAAGTTTATAGCAATACAGTCCTACCTCAAGATACAAGAAAAATATCGAATAAACAACCTAGCCTTACACCTAAAACAATTAGAGAAAGAAGAACAAGAAAACCCCAAAGTGAACAGAAGGAAAGAAATCATAAAGATCAGATCAGAAATAAATGAAAAGGAAATGAAGGAATCAATAGCAAAAATCAATAACACCCAAAGCTGATTCTTTGAGAACATAAACAAAATTGATAAACCATTAGCCAGACTCATCAGGAAAAAAGGGAGAAGATGCAAATCAACAGAATTAGACATGAAAAAGGAGAAGTAACAACGGACACCACAGAAATACAAAAGATCATTAGAGACTATTATGAGCAACTATATGCCAATAAATTGGATAACCTGGAAGAAATGGATAAATTCTTAGAAAAGTACAATCTACCAAGACTGAACCAGGAAGAAATAGAAAATATGAACAGACCAATCACAAGCACTGAAATTGAGACTGTGATTAAAAATCTCCCAGCAAACAAAAGCCCAGGGCCAGATGGCTTCACAGGTGAATTCTATCAAACATTCAGAGAAGAGCTAACATCTATCCTTCTCAAACTCTTCCAAAATATAGCAGAAAGAGGAATACTTCCAAATTCATTCTATGAGCCCACCACCACGCTGATACCAAAACCAGGCAAAGATGTCACAAAAAAAGAAATTTACAGGCGAATATCACTGGTGAACATGGATGTAAAAATCCTCAACAAAATACTAGCTAACAGAATCCAACAGCACATTAAAAAGATCGTACAGTATGATCAAGTGGGGTTTATCCCTGGAATGCGAGGATTCTTCAATATACACTAATCAAACAATGTGATACAACATATTAACAAACTGAAGGATAAAAACCATGATAATCTCAATAGATGCAGAAAAAACTTTTGAAAAAATTCAAACAACAATTTATGATAACAACTCTCCAGAAAATGGGCATAGAGGAAATTACCTCAACATAATAAAAGCTATATATGACATACCCACAGCCAACATCATTCTAAGTGGTGAAAAACTGAAAGCACTCCCTCTAAGAACAGAAGCAAGACAAGGGTGCCCAATCTCACCATTCTCATTAAACACAGTTTTGGAAGTTTTAGCCATATCAATCAGAGAAGAAAATGAAATAAAAGGAATCCAAATTGGAAAAGAAGAAATAAAATTGTCACTCTTTGCAGATGGCATAATATTATACATAGAAAACCCTAAAGATTCTACCCAGAAACTGCTAGCACTAATGGATGAATTTAGTAAAGTAGCAGGATACAAAATTAATGCACAGAAATCTCTTGCATTCCTATACAGTAACAAAAAAATATCGGAAAGAGAAATTAAGGAAACTCTCCTGTTTACATTGCAACAAAAAGAATAAAATACCTAGGAATAAACCTGCCTAAGGAGGCAAAAGACCTGTGTGCAGAAAACTTTAAGACACTGATGAAAGAAATCAAAGATGATACAAACAGATGGAGGGACATACCATGTTCTTGGATTGGAAGGTTCAATATTGTGAAAATGTCTATCTTACCCAAAGCAATTTACAGATTCAACACAATCCCTATCAAATTACCAATGGCATTTTTCACAGAACTAGAACAAGAAATCTTACAGTTTGTATGGAAACACACAAGACCCCGAATAGCCAAAGCAATCTTGAGAAGGAAAAATTGAGTGGGTGGAATTAGGCTTCCTGACTTCAAACTATACTGCAAGGCTACAGTGATCAAGACAGTATGGTACTGGCACAAAAATAGAAATGTAGATCAATGGAGCAGAATAGAGAACCCAGAGGTAATCCCACACACATATGGGCACCTTATCTTTGACAAAGGAGGCACGAGTATACAATGGAAAAAAGACAGCCTCTTCAATAAGTGGTGCTGGAAAAATTGGACAGCAACATGTCAGAGAATGAAATTAGAACACTTCCTAACACCATACACAAAAATGAACTCAAAATGGGTTAAAGATCTAAACGTATGGCCAGACACTATAAAACTCCTAAAGGAAAACATAGGCAGAACACTCTATGACACAAATCAAAGCAAGATCCTTTTTGACCCACCTCCTAGAATCATGGAAATAAAATCAAGAATATACAAATGGGACCTAAGGAAACTTAAAAGCTTTTGCACAGTGAAAGAGACCATAAACAAGACAAGAAGACAACCCTCAGAATGGGAGAAAATACTTGCCAGTGAAGCAACAGACAAAGGATTAATCTCCAAAATATATAAGCAGCTCATGCAGCTTAATACCAAAAAAGCAAATAACCCAATCCACAAATGGGTGGAAGACCTCAATAGACATTTCTCCAAAGAAGACATGCAGATGGCTAACAAATACATGAAAAGATGCTCAACGTCACTAATCATTAGAGAAATGCAAGTCAAAGCCACAATGAGGTATCACCTCACTCTGGTCAGTATAGCCATCATCAAAATATCTAGAAATAATACATGTTGGAGAGGGTGTGGAGAAAAGGGAACTCTCCTGCACTGTTGGTGGGAATGTAAGCTGGTAGAGCCACTATGGAAAACAGTTTGGAGATTCCTTAAAACTCAAAATGAAACTACCATATGATCCAGTAATTCCACTAGTGGGCATATACCCTGAGAAAACCATAATCCAAAAAGAAACATGTACCACAATGTTCATCGCAGCACTATTTACAATAGCCAGGACATGGAAGCAACCTAAATGCCCATCAACAGATGAATGGATAAAGAATATGCGGCACATATATACAATGGAATATTACTCAGCCATAAAAAAGAATGGAATTGAGCTATATGTAATGAGGTGGATAGATCTAGAGACTGTCATAGAGAGTGAAGTAAGCCAGAAAGAGAAAAACAAATACCATATGCTAACTCATATATATGGAATCTGAAGAAATGGTACTGATGAACCCAGTGACAGGGCAAGAGTGAAGATGCAGATGTAGAGAATTGACTGGGGACATGGGACTGGTGTGGGGGGTGGGGGGTGGGGGATGAAGGGGAAGCTGGGATGAAGTGAGAGAGTAGCATAGAAATAGATATACTACTAAATATAAAATAGATAGCTATTGGGAAGTTGCTGTATAATAAAGGGAGATCAACTCCATGATGGGTGATTCTTTAGAGCACCAGGACAGGGAGGGTGGGAGGGAGATGCGGGAGGGAGGGGATAAGGGGATATATGTATAAATACAGCTGATTCACTTTGGTGTACCTCAAAAACTGGCACAAGAGTGTAAAGCAATTATATTCCAATAAAGAGCTTAAAAAAAAAAAAAAAAAAGAAATGAATACTCCTTTACTAAATCAGAGGATTTTCCTATTTCTTTCAACTGTTCCTTATTTCTGAACACTTTATAAGGTAAGAAAACCTCATGAGCTTAATCAACTACTGAGGTAGACTTGTTCTTCCTTGCTTTGTTGACTATTGACTTTTTGTTTGTGTGTGAGTTTGGGTAAGTTTTGGAATTAGGGGAAAGGGTATAATTTAAAGATAGCTCAATAATTCTTCACAAAATGCACACAAGTTCCACTAGAATCTCCATTGTGTACTAATTTAAAAAGCTTCCTTCCAAATTACATCATGGATCAACCCCAGAAGAGGCTATCCCAGACTCAGCTTTTGTAGGAAGAAGTCATGTTCAGCTTTACTATTCAGCAAACACCTGGCCTTTAAACCTCAGATCTTTATTATTTTTATTTTTTCAGCAAATTGGTCAGTTGACACATAAGCTAGGACTTGAGACTTTTCTTGGACAAATGGTACTAAAACTCCCCTTGGAGTGATGGGGTTGATCACCCCCCTCCCCAGGATCATATAGAGTCACAACATAGGGCTATATTGCCTTTGGTCTTACTGCATTCCTAGATAAGAGGGGCAGAGGAATTGAGCTAAAGTTGAAACACTTGGCACACAGAAGATCAAAAGCCAGGGGTTTGTCAGAGAAGGGGACCAGGGGACTGCTAGTGACAACATAAGAATATCTTGTAAAACCAAAAATGAACAGAAGATTAGTTAGTGCCCTCACTGTGGGGTGTAGGGGGCTGGGATTGGAACCATCTCCTCCATGCCATCCATGAAATCTTCTGTGAACTCAAAATCCAGGAACTGCTTCGGATATTTGGACATCCTGGACTTCACTTTATTTTATTTACTTGTATACCCACGTTCATAGAAGCATTATTCACAATAGCCAAAAAAGTAGGAACAGCCCAAGTGTTCATGGACCAAAGAATGGATAAACAAAACATAGTATATACATATAGTGCAGAATTATTCAGCCTTAAAAAGAAAAAAAAAATCTATCATATGCTGCAACATAGATGAACCTTGAGGACATGATGCTAAATGAAATAACCAGTCACGAAAAGGACAAAAACTGTATGATTCCACTTATATGAGATACCTAAAGTAGTCAAAATCATTGAGACAGAAAGAAAAATGGGAATTTTCAGGGCCTGGGGGGAGAAGGGAATGGGGAATTATTGTTTGAATACACAATTTCTGTTTGAGAAGATGAACAATTTCTGGAAAGGGATGGTGGTGATGGCTGCACGATGATGTGAACGTACTTTATGCCACCAAACTATACCTTTAAAAATGGTTAAAATGGGGACGTCCCTGGTGGCGCAGTGTTTAACAATCCACCTGCCAATGCAGGAGACTTGGGTTTGATCCTTGGTCTGGGAAGATCCCACATGCTTCGGAGCAACTAAGTCCATGTGCCACAACTACTGAGCCTGTGTACTGCAAGTACTGAAGTCCACGCTGCTAGAGCCAGTGCTCCACAACAAGAGAAGCCACTGCCATGAGAAGCCTGCACACTGCAACAAAGAGTAGCCCCCATTCACCACAACTAGAGACAGCCCATGCACAGCAACAAAGACCCAATGCAGCCAAAAATAAATATTTTTAAATGGTTAAAATGGTAAATTTTAACAAGTGGTCCACACATACATACTGGTTGACCCAAACTGAGAGAGAGTCATCCTACCTAGATGAGGAAACAGTTGACTTTATATAAAATCAGCAAACTTCTCTAATTCACCTAATGAAATTTTTTTCATAAACTGGTAAGTAGACCAGACCGAGGTGAATCTGAACCCAAATGCTGAGGAAAATCCATAACATTGAGGTTCTGTGGAAATGAATTTACTATGAGTTATTGTGGTTTTATAATTTTGACATGATTTTTTTGTTTTAACTCAATTTAAAAAAATGATGTTATTGAAAACACCTAGTAAAGATCACATATTTGAATTCTAGAATCCAGCTTTTCTCTGAGCAGCAGGTTGGAGTCTGATACTCAAGAGTATGCTCTTTGATTGTTACTGCATTCAGTTGGACATTATTGACCTAATCTTTTGAACCATGTTTCTTGTTGCTGAGCAGCTCACTTGTTCAACAGCCAAGTAAAATGTCTACTGCCCTTTCTCTGCCTTCACAGAAAGTGGAGGAGGTGAAGCCTGGCTATCCCATAGATAATTATTCAAGAGAAAACTAGAAAGTGTCTTTATTATAAATCCACATGGATAATATTACAAGTCTTTTTTGAAGCATAATTAAACTATTTGGAACACACATAAGTGAAAATGATGCTGATTTTACCTGGAAGTTTTCTTACTGTACAACTTTTTTTTTTTTCCCACTAATTGACAGTGTTAGAGGAAGTGATTACAGCACCAATTGAAGTGTTTTAAGCATATATTAGAGATTAAACTATTAAATAATACAGGTCTAAAGTGTCCAACAATGATCATCTAACAGGCTTAACATTGTTAAATTTAACATGGCTAGTTATATGCAACTCGGTCTTGTAGATTGCTACATATCAAGTTAAGAAATATATTATGTTCCAATTTATAAAAGGACCTACCTCTTGAGTAGCATCCTGATAAAAGAAAAATAAAGTGTTAAAAGGTCCCAGTGGTATCCTAGCAACTTACTTAGGGGCTTGGAAACAAGAACTTGTGCATTGAATCAATTCCAGGAATTTGTAGCACTAGCCAGTGTTGAGATGGGGAAACTGCCAAGCCAGGGAAGAGACTGATAATTATTATAATGCCAGGTGGTGTTTGTTATTAGTGAGCTAACTTCTTCCATTTTGTTTCCTCCAATGAACAGACTACTAGAGTTTTGGTTACCGCTGTTTCTCCATAGAAAAGTCCATTTAACAAACAGTTGACAAATGTGTAGTGAATATTTACTACAAATACTGAATAGTTGTTAACAAAGAGTTGACAAATGTATAGTGAATATTCATTACAAATCTTGAATAGTTACATAAGTTATATAGTTTAAATCTTTTCACAAGCTTTTTAATTAGCTAATGTTGACCAGGAAATTAGCCCAGTGCTGTAGGCAACAAGAACATTTATTTGGGATCTTAAGAATTGCCATTCAGGAGACAGAGATCTGGGTAGAAACCCAAATGTGCTCTGAGGATGGTTGAAAACCAAAGGATTTTTAAAGGAAAAAGGAGGAAGCCTACAGAAGTTGTTTTGCAAGAATTATGATTTGCACTGGCAGACAAGAAAATTTCTTGTCTATACATGATTGGTTGCTAAGGTTGTTACTATGCAAAATTCACTAGGTAACCATTCTTTCAGGATGTTGTGGCCCAGTTCAAAGTTCATGCTCCATCCAAGTGGAGAAGTGCCTAGGCACTTCCCCAGTGGCCTCCTGGGTCCATTTTAGTGTTCTGTTGGCATTACAGACTCCATTTAGTCATTCCTTCACACTATTATTACCCACATTTTACAGCTGAGGAAAATGACGCCCACAAAGACAAAATGATTTACCCTAAAAGGTATATCTAGTCACTTGCTTGACTGAGATTGGAACCCAGGTCTCTGGTGTGTGTTAGAGAAACACAGCTGCAGAGCTGCTGCTGGTAAGTAAAGATGAATATGTTGTTTGCAATATAAATCAGTTCTATTCATCTATGGGTTTTCAGGTCAACACAGTGACCCAGGAGGATTCTAGACCATTAACATACAGTTCCTTCACCAGGTTAAAGGATGTGTGTGCTTTGTTCAAACTTACTTCAATTCAGTTCTCAGGGAAAGCTTTTACTGTTGCTCTGTTGCTTTGATATTGCTGAGTCTCTCCCTCTCTTTGTCTTTTTGGTTTAATATTGTGACATCTAAACATATTTTTTTCCAGACTCCTCTCTGATCTTCAAGTACTTCTAACCTACACAAACACCAATACGATTCCTGGACAGAAATGATCTCTCTTGAGCTTTTTTGTTGAAATGAATTGGTTTCAGCCTTTAATCTTTGAAAGTAATTGTCAGTTGCCACAATTTCACATTGTTTACTTAAATGCACAGACTCTTTCTGTCTTGTAAAATCTGGTCTGGGTCAGCATGTACTGATAACCTACAAATCAAACCCCAAGATTTTGCATAGGAATAGTTCTGTCTTTATTTGTTTTCCAATTAGTCTCCACATACCATCAGGTTTGTAACGGATTCACTACAAGTTTTTGGCCAGAAGTGATTTAAATTTTTGTCTGACTGACTTCCACTCAGCATCTCTTAAATTGGTAGAAGAGGCTCAGTGACAGTAACTCATGGTTTTTTGTTGTTTTCAAGATTAATTTGAAATGCATTATAGGAGAACTCACCTAAAGGTGTAAATTATAGTGAACAGATTTCAAAGAATTAAATATTTTTGAAAAATGATGCTTCTACCAACAAAGAAGTTTACCAGCTATCCCTTCCTCTTGGAGTTTATATTTTATCACAAGCCAATGTGATCTGTTTACAGAAAAACCAGATGTGCTAATATCTTTTATTTCCCTGCATTCCTTTCCCCAGAGTCCATTCTCTTGAAAAATAGTAAAATGGTACATGCAGCATTAATGCTTTTTTCTTTAATATTTTTTCCAATGTGAGATTATCAGAGAGAAGAGCAAAAAGCCACAAATTATGCAAAACTTCCCACTGTGATTGAAAAATTTGGCTGCATATAAAAATTGTCACACCAGTAATTGCAGAGTCAGAATAAATTGTGGCCTTAAGGCACTTGAACAGAAGGTCTAATGAACCTTGAGTCTCACAAAATGTCATAACGTGTGGCCATTACATTAAAAAGAAAAAAGAATGTACAGCTTGCCATCATGCAGCCCCCAGAGCAGTTGGATTATGGGTGGAACGTGACCTTGTAGACTGCATATGTTACCTCATATTATTACCATAGTGAATTTGGAAATAAAAGCTGTTTATATAAAATAGAAAATCTAAGCTCTGTTGTAGACATTTATTTGGTACTGAAGTCTCTTTGTGTATATACCTGAGATCACCTATGTATTTGGCCTGCTTATTTTTAAATTAAATGACTTTAAAAAAAAAACATTTTAAAGTTTTGACTTCAACTTAATACTTTGTTTATTTAACATGCCATGTGATTGCTGGTGAGTCTGTTACATAAACACTAAAAAGCAGCAAACACCAGATACAAGCACACATAGTAGTTTCATCCCACACCCTAAAGTTCAGGACCTTTAGAGCTGTTGGATCAATGTTTATGCTCACATGAAAAAGTTGGTTTTGGATGTGGTACCAAACCTTGTGGAAATTTCTTCTTTATTTAACTAGATTAAGCACCAAGCAAAATAACATTTACTGACTGAACAGAATCGCAATGTGAAATTCCAGTGAACTTGCCACATAGGATTTTACTTTCACAACGCAGGGATCTTCAAGAGAGTGAGTACAATATGGAACTGAGTCATACCTCCCTTTGCAGATGCATCCTGGATTTTTGGAAAATGGTTGCCATGCACATTTCCATTGATTTTCATTTTTTCTACTTGAAAATATGAAAGAAAGAAACACCATGAAAAAATATTGTTTTTGAAGAATGGTTTGGAAGAAATTACTAAAATGAATACTACTTTTCATCGCCTAAATCTACCACATCTGAAAAGTTATCAATCACAGACTAAAACCCAAGTTAAAAATAAAATGAAGTGAGCACTGAATAGTAGTCTGAGCATCTGTATTAAAAGTACTTCTGCACTGACTGAGAAACTAACTTATCTATAAAATATTTTTGGTATCTTTTTAAGCTTGAATTCACTATGTTGAAGAGAATTTTACAGTTAATCATAATGTCAGCCATAGTTTCTATGTATCCTCAGTGAACAAAACCACTAAGAGATGAAAAGACTACCGATTAATTTTCATTATTGTAAAATATAGGAACTGGCAGTAATTTCTGGGAACTGAGATTCTAATTGTTTTCTAAAAAACCTAATTAGAACATCCTCTTAATTGTTAGTACTAGAAATGAAGAAGCAGTTTGTTGAGGGAAGGTTGTGTGTCTTGTCTGATGCAGTTTTGCTAGGATTTTTAGTGTAACTCACACGAAGCAAAGGAATATTAAAGTGTTGACTAAACATTTGTTTCAGCTGGAATAGCTATGTTATGCTTGATTCCATTCAAATCATATTCTTTCAAGGATTTAAATTCAAGTATTATTTTGAAGTATTGAGTTAACAAGGCTTTTGGAAATGATAGTTTGTCATGATTCTGAATTTTATTTTATTTTATACATTTCTTTGCTGATAGAATTTTTATAAACTTGAAGTGTAGATGTTTCCTGGAAGATAAAAGCTAGGACAAGAATGTTTATCCAGTAGTAGAATGTAGTCAGTTTTGCACAGAAATGGGTACATTATTTGCAGTCTGTTATAAAGATAATATACATTTCAAACAGATAATGTCAGGGAGGTGTTCTATGCACCTTTTTTAAGTTCAGATTAGGGAGGAAAGCAGGAAAATATGGAGTCTGTCTGATCAGAGAAAACAGGACATCAATGACAAATCTGAAGTGCACTCTTCTGTGATTTTCACCATGACCATTTTATATACCTTTTTTGCATGTCTGTGTTCCTTTAGAAAGGAAATTAAGGTATCCTGGTAAGAACTGAAAGGATCATTTCAGTGAAAGGACTGTAAGCCCTTGTAATATACTTAATGCTGCAAATTTTCCCAATATCAGGAAACTCACTGCTATGTCAGGCTTCCAAGTCATCATATGGGCCCCAGTGCACTATCCTCTTCCAATTCAGCCTCCACATAAGGTGATGCTCCTTCTGAGACATAAGCAGAATCATGTTATTTTCATCTTTTCTGCTAAAAATAGGTTAAAAAAGGCAACAACTCTGAAAAGTAATGTTTTTGGAAGATGAGTGGAAGACATCTAATGTGAGTGCTATTTTTTCTTTGCCTAGACCTGCCAGATAACAATCACAGATGGTAAAGTGTATCTGGTAAACTTCTACTTAGCTGTCAATGTCCAGTTCAAAATTTTTTAGTTTATCAGACTACAGTTTTTAGTGTGCTAGTAAAATTTAATTTTTAAAATTTGAGTTTGACAGAGGATTGCTGAAGTTTTATTTTGTAAAGTGAAGATATTAACATCAAATAAAACACAAGTAACAAGCCACTAGCTACAATAACATCATTTCATTTAAAAAAAAAAACATTTTAACCTCAAAAAGGAAGAATATAATTAAATTCAATAAAAATAATAGATTAGCCTTTTGGAACTATCAATCTATATTTCTTTTTTATCTTATTTTATTCTGGACTCACTAAAACTTCATTAGACAGATTCTATTCTACAAAGCACTATTTTAGAAAGTTTCCCTGGCAGAGCCAAATAGGGTCAATTGCTTTCTACCTTAGGTGATTATTAAAATTATTGTTCTGTACTTACTGCAGGTATTTTTTTCATGCTGTTTCAAATCCTTTCTAGAATGTAAATTATTAATGACATAAACTAAATTTTTTTCATCTTAGTATCATCTGCACCTAGGAGAATGCCTAGCATATAATGTGAGCATAATGTTGGCTGAATGAATGGAAGATTTAATAAATGAAGACAATATATCCCACTACTGGACAGCTTTCGGTGTTGGAAAATTTCTTATGCTGAATTGAAATTCTTCCCTAGGTCTCCCAGTTCTGCTGCAAAGAACAACTCTATTCCTACTCTCAGATAACAAGCTTTCAAGTGTTCAAGCTGATATTTTCTTCTTTAGGCCACAAACTTCAATTCCTTAAAATATTCCTGGTAGGGGAATCTTTAGACACTTTCCAATTTACTGTTCCTTCTTTATTAACTCAACTTTATTTTTATCCTTTTCAAATTTTGGCAATACTGTGGAGGCATTGTGTAAATATACTTAAATCCAGAAATGTCTAGTTTCCAACCCTTACTTAGCCATTAACAAGTTGTAAGTGCAATCTGAGATGATTGACTAAAATTTTATGAGATTTGGTTTCATTATGTATGAAATTGAAATGATAATGATAAAAATAATGTATATAAAATCTCTGCAGATGGTCTAGAATAATGTAAGTGCTCAATTAACTTCTGTAATAGAGCATATATATATATACACACACACACAGCACAAAAGAAATGTGTGTGTCATTCACATAAATGTCCAAGGCAGTCGCACATGGGTGGGATGGGGTTGGGAACTATGAAATGAAAGTTTTTGTACCCCCAGAATTCATGTATTGAAACCTACTTCCCAACATAATGTTTTTTGGAAGTGGGGCCTTTGGCAGATGATTAGGTCATGAGGATAGAATCCTCAGGGCTGGGATTAGTCCTCTTATACAAGAGATCTGAGAGAGCTCCCTTGCCCCTTCTATGATGTGAAAATACAGTGAGAAGATGGTCTTCTATGAACCAGTAAGTGGGTCCTCACCAGACACAGAATCTGCCAGCACCTTGATCTTGGACTTCTCAACCTCTAGAAATGTGAGGGGGAGATTAAGCCACCCAGCCTATGATATTTTTGTCATAGCAGCCTAAATTGACTAAGCCAGAGCTAAACTCCAATAGTCTTCAGAGACCCAGGTTGATAGAACCTCTGTTATCTTTAACACTGGCTTCCCAGTCAGCTAAAAAGGGATAGAATAGAATAGAGAAGCAAGAAAGGGAGGCTTTTATGTGCCAAGCATGGAAGTGGCATATGTCATTTCAAGTCCCATTCCTGGCTAGGATACATACAGTCATGCCAAACTTCAAGGGAGATTGGTTAATATGTTTGAGGCAAGTGAACGAGAAGAGAGGAAGAAAAGAACTTGATGAACCATACTAGACCATCCAGTTCAGCTCAAGGAAGTCTATTAAATGAGATTAAGGTGACTAATATAATTTTATAGCCTCATTTTATTGTGAGATCACATTAAATTGTAGACTCATTCACAGTTTGTGTTTTGCATTTTGTTAATGTAAATAACTGTCTACTTTTCTATAAATCTGGGAAATAATTTAAAAAATAAAAAGTCTTTGTTTATTCTTATCTAACAATAAAAGAAAAACATGTTGACTCTAATAATTTAGAAAATACATGAAAACCTAAAAAAGAAAAGTAAAGGTCATCCAATTGACATAAATAATGATAATAATAATTATCTTTGGGATATTATGAAGATAAGATTTTATATATATATGACAACATATACTGGACAAATTGGCTTCCAAGGTTAACCAAATTTGTTAATATTTGACAGTATAAATATTACAATTATTTCTCTATGCCGATATACACATTTTTTAACCAAAATTGGATCATACCCTTTTATATTTGTGTGCTTGGCTTTTAAAATGTAATATATTATGAACTTGTTCTTTTGTAATTGTATTCATTTTCTACACTGAGCAACAAATTACCACAACCTAGTGGCTTAAAACAACATATATTTTTTATGTTACAGTTTCCACAAATCAGAAGTGCAGGCTTAACATATAAGTAGGTTCCCTTCTCATGGTCTCATGCTAGAATCAAAGTGTTAACAGGGCTGCATTCTCATCTGGAGCTCAGTTTCCTCTTTCAAGCTCACTCAGTTTATTAGAAAATTAGATTCCTTCCAGCTGTAAGACTGAGTTTCCCATTTTCCTGCTGGCTGTTTGCTGGGAGGTCACTCTCAGCTCCAAGAAGCTGCCTGAGATCCTAGCCACTTAGCTGCCTCTCATGGAAGCATACTTCTTCAAAGTCAGCAAAATGATATTTCTTATATGTTGAATCTCTTATTTCAGGATGCTGTCCATTTTAAGGGCTATGTTGATTTGGTCAGACCTAGCCAAGATAACCTCCCTGTTGATTATTTCAAAGTTCATTGATTTCAGACCTTAATTACACCTGCAAAATTCCTTGACCTTGGTCTTATAAAGTACCATAATCACAGGAGTGAAATCTATCATATTCACAGGTTCAGGCAACACCCAAGAGGAACGAATTATACAGGACTTATCCCAGGAGAAAGGAATAGGATACGGGAATCTTGGGGGCTATCTGAGAAATCTGCCCACCACAGTCATTAATGTTTTTTCATGCAGTTTGTGGTAGTTATCAGTGCTGCTGGCCATACATTTGTGATTATCCACTTATTTGGCACATGTATAATGGAACTTTCTTATCCCCTTGCAATCCCCCATGACTTCTTTTGGCTGATGGATTATGAGAAGAAGTGATATGTGTCACTTCTGGATGGAAGTTTTAAGAACCAGGTAGGGATTTAGCAATGTTTACTGTCTTTCTGGCATAGTAACCAGAAATTACTGAGGTGGGGCCGCTTTGCTCTTAAACCTGAGTGAGTCTGATGCAGAGAGCCCTGTTGCAGACCTTCTGATGTCAAGCCCTGGGCATGGACATTAGCAAGAAATAACTTGTGTTGTTTGAAACCATTGTTTCATGTGACTTACAAGAGAAAAGTTTTCCCTCTCATCTTAAATACACTACACTTAAAAAAAAAACTATAGATAGAAATTTACATATAATCTTGCTAACTTTTACTGAGTGGGTTTTGGTTCAGCTTTTCAACATATCAAAATAACTTTGAGTGTGACTCTGTCATCACTTTAGCAATGCCTTTCAGTTTGGGGTCACCTGAACATTTGGCAAGTAGACTCAGATGTCTTAATCCAAACAATGAATATGAATATTGATTATGACTTGGTCAATGGCTGAGACCTCTGCCATGTCCCTAGAGAGGTCCTCGATATGAGAAAGAGCCATTAATCACCATTCTCTGACACTGTTATTCAAAAGTCATGTAAAAAGCATGTCTATGATTTAGCAAAAAAAATAGGGTTACCAATAAAAGATGATGTAATAAAATAAAAACACAATACTGTGTCATGAGTTTTAAGATTCTTTCTTTTTTAGTAGTTTTATTAGGGTGTAATTTACATGCTGTGAAGTTCACTCCTTGTACGTGTCCAATTCAATGATACTCATTCCCTTTCCCATTTCCCCTCCAGACTTCTTTCAGAAGTTTGTGCATCATCCCATCACTTCGAAAGGCTATGTCTGCCTTTCTCACTCCCTGTGCAACAGACATTCTTTGCCTTTTCCCATTGGGCTTTCCTATGCTGGCTTTCTTCCAAAATCATTCTTCCCAGGACATTTCCCATGTTGCCTACTCTTGAACTTGAGGTTTATCTAGCATATTTTATGTGATACTTGCTTCTGTTCTCTAAAATCAACTGTGTAGGGCCAATATAGATTTGCTTTTTAATTCATATTGTATTATGCCCCAGCATCTGAAAGTAGCCAGTCAAATCAAGGTCAAGATAATATTCATGTAAATACAAAAATATATGTATCTTCCTCCCCGTCCCTCTCTCTATAAGGAATTATACATGTACAGTATAATTCTATAGGAATTACACATGTACAGTAATCCATAATATGAAATTCCAACAAACATGTGAATATAGACTTAATAATCAGGTTTCTATCCACACAGATTGTACAACTTGGTTATACATAGGGTAACCATATGTTCTAGTTTATCCTGGGACGTCTTAGTTTACTCCTTTTGTCTCAGGGTTAAGTATTAACTGTTCCCTCTTTCACTCTCAAATGGGGCCTCTTCTGAATGATGTATTGTATAATCATTTTAATTATAGGCTTAGACTTAAAAAAATTTTCTGCTAATATCACTAGAAAGTTTCAGCAAGTCCTGCCTCATAGCTGCTCCCCAAACTTGAAGTAGTAGTGAATAACTGGAATTTGCAAACCTTACATTGAACAAGCTATGATGTAGTGTAAACACATAGTTCTATCAGCAGGACTGACTCCTTATTCTTTTCATTCATTTGGGGGAAATATCAAAAAAAAAATCGACTTTTTTTTACACAGGCTAACTGATACCTCGTAGCTAAGAAAATGTCTGGGAATTTCAACAGCTTAGATTTCTGGGAGAATTTGCATTACCACTACCACCTCTGAAGGTGGCTAATATTTTTCAGATAATTTACTTAAGTAGATTATCTAGGAATCATAGTGTTTTTAAAAATATTTGTAAATGGCATTTTCTAATTCATAGGATCTTTGTATGAATTAAAAAATAATGTAATATGGTAAAATATGTGAAAGTACTTTTCATAAAACCTATAGTACAGCAAATGTGAGACTTTATCTCTTGTGTGAGTTCTTATTAATTTAAAATGGCTGCAAGAGCACTGCTTTGGGAGAGAAAATGAGATCATCACCAGTCAGGTGGGAAAGAATGCTATGGTGGACACTGATGTCCAGCACAGGCACAGGAAGGAGAGCAAGTGGTCTTAGTCCTTACGTGGTATATTTCCCATTGTGAAATAATTTATATTTATAATCCTTATTTTAGCTTTCATCTTAATATATTTTGCTCCAAAGTAAGTTATTTTAATTGTCAATTTTCTTGGATATTAAAAGCTTTAAGTTATTGATCTCATTTGAATAGTATAAAGATATTAATAAAGGGATTATATTTTTTCTTCTTTGTTTGAATTTTTTTTTTTTTTGGTGTAGGCATTAGGAGGCTGTAATCTCCTTTACAAGACTTTGGTGTGTGAGCTTTTGGTGAGGACATAGGAGAGAATGATGTGGCATGAGCTCCTAAGTCCTTGTCTGTTTTATTTTAGACTCAACATGATGAAATTTGACCTATTTAAGTAATATATGAAAATATTGTTCTTAACATACCAGTACTCAATTTAAAACAAAACAAAACGAAAGGATGCTCCTTATTGGCGAAGACCAGGAAAGCCATTTGCAAAATTATGTGTTTGGCATTTTCCACCTCAGTGATTAGTCCCCCATCCCCAACCAAAATCTGTCTTGTATATGAATTTCTCCCAGTCCCCTATTCCCACCCCTAACCACAGTGCTTTCATAATATACCTGAGAAAAGAAGTAATTTTGTAGAGTAATTTTCACTATGTGTACTATCTTAATGGCTTAACCTCCATGTCTCCACCCCCAGGAGTATTTTTATTTAAAAAGAGGACAATGTTAAATCCAATACATTGTTAATGGGAGAATTTTAAAGATTTGTAATTTGCCTAAGAAAGACAATTTTGGCAAAATTGTCTTCATAACACCTCACAAATAAAATTTTTACCCACACACACATACACACACACATGAAAACTTATTTCACTTATGCCGTTTGCTAAGACTATACTATGTGTAATCTTCTAAATGTAGTATTCAAAGACATCTATAAATCTATTAATTGGGCTTCACTTTACCCATATTTTCTTATCAGTCATTTCTGAGTGGAAGTTCTTGTTTCTAGAATTTTACTAAACTTTATGTTTAGTTTGCTAATTCTTATCACTGTTTTTTCATGAATTTCTTCTTCTGCCTCCAATGACCTTCCTTCTTTATTCCATCTATTGAAATCCTTTTCACCCTTTAATGTTCAGACTAAGCCCTCTTGTTTTACATAAACCAAGTATTCATTGAACTCATCATTATGAGTTAAATAGACTGAGGTCATGAATTTTATGAATAAGTTCAAATACAACACAAAATCATGAAAAGGAAGGAGAAAAATGGAATATAGGATTGAATGGTGTGGTAAGCAGACTAATAGTCCTCCACATATGTTCATACTGTAATCCTTTGAACCTGTGAATACGTTAGGTTACATAGCAAAAGAATATTTAGATTGTAGATGGAATTAAGGTTGCTGATCAAGATAGGGAGATTTTCTTTGTTTATCCAATGTATCAGAACAGTCCTTAAATGACAGGAGAGGGAAGCAGAAGAGTCAGAACAAGAGAGATAGCATTGTGGGAAACATTTAAACAAACTTTGATGGTTTTGAAGACAGGAGAGAATGATGAACCAAGGAATACAAGCACCTTCTAGAAGCTAAAAAGGCAAGAGAATGGATTCTCCCCGCGAGCATCAAGAAAGGAAATGCAGCCATGCCTACAACTTGATTTTAGGTCAGCGAGATCCATTAAATACTTCTGACCAATATAATTATGAGATAATAAATTTGTGTCATTTTAAGCCACTAGGTTCAAGGTAATTTGTTACAGCAGCAATAGGAAAATAATACAAGCATGACAAAAGAATCAGGATTCCAATAAGATATTGGCAGGTAAGTATAAGAATGATTAATGTCTTGCAGCTACTAAGGAGGAGGTGGGATTTGAACAGACACAGTCCAGTTCTAAAACTTCTATTCTTAATTAGTATGCTATTCTGAAGAAGAAATCCATTTATTCTGTGTGATTTTAAATGAAAAACTGGGATCTGAGGTGGGGAAATTATAGTGATTTACATTAGTGTTGATAAAAGAAGAATTTTAAAACAAAGAGCTGTCAATAGTTAACTTGGTTGAGACTTGGTGTGAAGTGATTTGGTTGAGAAATGGTAGGGATGTGGTTGAGCTAGGGCAGAGATTTATTGCTAGAGAAGGAATCAACTGTATTCTGAGTGAGAAAATTGGGTGAAAGTAAAGAAGGTAAGTAGTGAAGGTGCTTATTTCTCTTGAGGAAGTAGAAATGTAGTGGGGAAAGATCTGGCACCATACAGATCCTGGTGTTGGCTACAAAATGAAACAGTGTCCCTGGCCTGGGAGAACTTGACCACTGCCAGGAAAATGAAAAGGGAAAAAGCTGTATAGAACTGGTTACTAGCATAAATATATATGTTACCCTATTCAACAATTCGAGGAGAAATTCCATTACTATTTTAAACTGAAACATGAGGATAAATGAAGTTGCATATATGTATAGGATAAAAACTTGGTTTACACTAAATCTTCAACCTAAAAGCAGCTTTAGGTCAAAGGACCTGATTTTTATCTTGAATGCTTAATATTGACCCTGTAATTTGCAGTACTTATACCTGAAAATGTAGCTGTAAATAAAAAATAAGAAACAATCCTTTAAACAACAAAATCAATTAAAATTACTTCCATCTTATAACATTTATAGGCTGCATGAAACACAGACAAACCTTATTGACACAAGAAATGGGCATCTTCCTGGATCTAGAGCTAAGCAAATGATATTTCTGTTTCAGCATCCTTCTTTCATTTTGGTTAGAATATCCACTAAGCGTTTTCCTTTCTCTTTATTTGAAAACCCCACACATGCTAACTATCAGGCAAGAGTAATACTTTCTGTCAACTAAAGCGCAGTCCAAATATTATATAGACCGTGTTTACAAGATTTGACTTCTTTTGTTCTTAAATCAAGTAATAAATTTTCTCAATGGTATTCATAGCAGGTGGCTCAATGTTTTGTTTGAAAGATTATTTTCACTTGGAGAATTATCCACACATTTAAAAATATTTTCTGCCTGAAACCGAATAGTCAAATGCAGGGCTTGTGGGACAGGGAAGAAAGATTTATTTCCTTAAAATAAAGTGCTCTTGGGGCAAAATCTGAAACTAATTTTACATGTGGCTACAAATGATCTGGACTTTCCCCTTTAGTTTGTGTTTAAGAACTTGTTGTTAAAAAAAAAATCAGTCTTTGAAAAGTCTTAAGACAAATTGACATCTATTTATCACATCTTTGAAGATAGTGGGTATGTATGTGCAAGTGATAAGAAAGATATAAGATGTGGGAGATTTATCATGGGAAAGAGAAGTAATAAACCTATTTAACTAAAATTCGTCCTAGCCTTGAGTTCCTTGTACTAAAATATAGACCTTAGAATTACCTCTGAAAATTTTAGGACCAGTAGATATTCACCTATGTGTAAATCAGTCTTCCAAAGGGGATTATCTTTCATTTCTCTCTCAGCATTTATTAGTTCAATAACTTGAAGGTTAAATGAAAAAGAAAATCAAAGTCACATATGTTATTTACCTGATCTCCTCTAGGCAGATACAGTTAACTGAACCAATCTCCTCCCCTTTCCCACATCTACTATAGTTGGTGTCCCTATTTCCTCACATGGCACTTTGTGAGATTTCTGCTATAGCAAGTACTCAAAGTTGGAATGTTAAGACTATCCTTGAGAGCAAAGATTTTTTTTTTTTTTTCCAGGAAGACTAACAGAGGGCCAGCAGGGGAGTCTCAGGATGAGAAACATTTGGGTTCCTCTGGTGACAGAGGCCCAGACTTGACCATAAGGAGTCTGGCTCATGTCACCTATCACACAAACCCCAGTCTTGGTAGATGCCTCACCCCATCCCCCGTAACTGAGAGTCACAGTACAATCAGTGCAATGGTGCCTCCCCCAGGGAGCTGGCCAGGTGTGACCTTGTGATTAAGAATGGTCTTAATTGTGTAAACTCATCATGTAACATATATCTGGAATATGAAAGGCACTCAGTAAATGCTTATTGAATGAAGATGAGAAAAATTGATTTTTGTAAGCCAACCTGCAATCTCATTGCCTTTAAGGGCATTTCCAATGACCTTATTATCTATCAAGTTTTCTGGTAGAAGTTTAGATTTAGTTTTATCATTAAACTGTTGATATTCTGTGCTACTTCTACTATTTTTGCTATTACATGTAGTTAGTACCTAGTCTCTGAAGATGACCTTTAACAATTTCTTCCCTCCTTTTATGTACATAACTCTGCTTACATCAAAAGGTAGAACTTAACCTTCCCCACCTCCCCACAATCCTCTCCCTACTTTTACCTTGGGATGACCTTGTGACTGGTTTTAACCAAAGAATGTGGCAGGAATGGTTTGGGATTTCTTTTTTTTTTTAATTAATTAATTATTAATTGGCTGTGTTGGGTCTTTGTTGTGGCACACAGGCTTTCTCTAGTTGTGGTGAGCAGGAGCTACTCTTTGTTGCAGATTGCGGGCTTCTCATTGTGGTGGCTTCTCTTGTTGCAGAACATGGGCTCTAGATATTCAGGCTTCAGTAGTTGTGGCACATGGGCTCAGTAGCTGTGGCACATGGGCTCAGTAGCTGTGGCACATGGGCTTAGTTGCTCCGTGGCATGTGGGATCTTCCCAGACCAGGAATCAAACCTGTGTCCCCTGCATTGGCAGGCCGATTCTAACCACTATGCCACCAGGGAAGTCCCTGTTCTGAGATTTCTGAACCAAGGCCTGAAGAGGACTACTAGCAGCTTCTCTTTCCTGACTCTTGGAACCTAGCTTGTATGCTGGGAGGAGCCCAGACACATGAAGTGTTTGTTGGAGGGTATTAAGGGTCTTTGATGAATAGCCCCTTGACATACCAACACAGTTGAGTCCCCAAATTACTGCAGCCTCTGCAAACATCATATGAAACAGAACTGCCCAGGTGAGTTCAGGTTGCTCATAATGTTGTAAGAGATATTAAAACAGCTGTGCTTTTAGACTCCTTTCTTCTAGCACATAAATATAGCTTCATTTTCTAGTAACATATGACATAGTTCAGAAAATGTTTGAGCTCAAGTATTGTTCTGCAGAAATCATAATATTAAGCTCTCTTATTAATATAATATGCAGTAATTTCTTTATTACAATATGTGCAAAATAAATTTTTCCCGTTATTTGTGCTAAATATTCACAGAATTTATATATATATATTCTATATGTACATGCTATACATTGGCTTATAGTAGAGATCACCTTATAAGTATCTAGTCTCCTCTTATTTCATAGTGACACCTGATTTTTGTCTGGACATGTAGCAGCTCAGGATGGAGACTGCATTTCTCAACTTGCCAAGCTGCTGATCAAGGAGATAGAAACAGGAATACGTTGTGCAAGCTCCTGGATACTGCTTGCCTCTTCATCTCTTCTTCCTGTGAATGGAAGATGGATAATATAGTTAGGACATACCTTATAAAATAGAGAGTAAACCAGTTTCTAAGCTGAAGCCATTTGGTAGTGGTCCACATTTCTACATCTTTCAAACTGAGATTGCTATAGCTCATTTTATTCCCTTGATGACTCAGTTTCCTTTATATAAAATAGATATGATCATAAACAACTTCAACTAATTTTCTTCTTAAAATGACCTTAGGAAGTATGAAGGAAGTTTAAGCATCAAATTAACCCAGAATCTTTCTATTAGCAAAACATTTCATTTCAATAGTCTTTCATGTATATTAACACATTTGATGCTAAACAGAAAATATAATGAAAGAGAAGAAATCATTTTGGGGAAAGAAGATATACATTGATATAAATGATATAAAGTGAAGCTTGCAAAGTAGAATATGGGCAAGTTGAATGATAATGTAACATATATATCCACTCACACAGAAGTTTTAAAGGGTGGACATAACAGGGCAGCACTAGTTAGACAATTAATTGTCACAGCAGTTAGTTTAGTATTAAGATGCCTGTGGAGGATGTTGCTTTAAGACACTAGAGTAGCATCTTAATATATAATTAAAGCAGCGTGCTGATGTTGGTAATGTTCAAAAGCATCTTTCTAGCAAAACGTGACTGAAGCATAAGAGAGAATTAGGGCTAATGTTGTTATCTTAATATACTGAAAATAGTGTTAGTTTTCACTCTCCTTCAGGATAGGTAAAATATGAAAAATCCACAGGAGCATTTTGGTACCAATGTTCAATAGCCCAATGTAATTGCCACCCCATGCCTCCTTTACCTATGTCTCCACTGGGAAATACATTTTCCAATTATGATCTTCCAATTTACCATCACCTAATCTGCTATTAAGCTTTGTTTGAGTGATGACTGATAAATACTTTGTTCCCCGGATTGCCAGCTGTTTCCCAGTGCCAAGATGATATGAAAGAAGATACAAAAAGGTACATTTTAAATTATTTTAATACTTTTTTACCACAATATTCATAAAAATTTTTAATTACCATAATACTCCTCTACACACACACAGAGATGCACACACACACACAAACTATATTCTATGAATTTTATTCCAAAAATACTTAGCAGTGCTTTTCATAAAATGAAGAGGAATGTCTCCACCATGCATACATTAAATTTATTTCACAAAGAACAAGTGTACATAATTCTTGTCACTTTTTGTCTATTTGGTATTCTAACAAATGCCACCTTTATTTATATACATGTAAAATTCCTTTTCATTTTTTCAAAAATACATTATTGATTCCCTCTAGATGAATTTCAAGGTTTGATTATATGCACATATCCCTTAAAATTTATCTTTCTGATTTATTGAAGCAGCTTCCAGCTATTTCCTAGTTAACCATATTTTTGAAACTAAACTATATTCTAATGGAAATCCACGTAGAGTCAAAATATAGATGAGAAATATGTGGAAATTTCCCAGGCCATCCATATCTTCTTAAAAATGGAAATGTTTCACAAAAACCTGTGAAAGAGAAATGTGTGATTTGGGGACAGCAACATGCAGATTGTTTCTGTCACTAGAGACTTCTCAGATACATTGAGAGATGCAATTTGGGATTTCTTCTTTTGCTGTGTAGCAGGAAGTTCCCTGCTCCCTAACTTCCACACAGATATTAGCTGATGTCTGAGTTCCTGTACAAATGGCAAGCTAAAGAGAATGCCTTTATGGTTCCACTGTTTTTTTGGTTTTGTTTTTGTTTTTTTACAAAGTCATAAATTCTACCGCTAAGACAATTTTGTATGTGGAAAGGAGTCTATAAAAATTTTGTATGTGAAGAAGGCAGAAGTATCAGAAGGTTTTAACTCCACTAATACCCTGATTGAAATCTGAAATTTGTTCTATGTCCCAGTCTTGTTTTTATGAGCTCATACCTTGATCCATTTCACTGATACAGAGCACAAAAGTAAGAACAAGACTAGCCTGCAAAGTGAGAAATTTCTTTTCTTCAAAGAAACCAAAGGAAATAGTTTTCATGCAGTTAATTATTTAAATCATTCCAGTGGCAGGAAGGTTTTTCAGAAATAACTGTGATTTTAGTACTGGATTTCTTTGTAAAAATAACATAAGCAAAATTTGTCATTCACAAAAATATGGTACCAGTGATTATGTCAAACTCATTTCATAGTACCTGCCTATTACCTATGAGGAAAGATGGAGCTGTTCCCATGGTCACTCCCTTGTTTAGCAATGCCAATGGATGGCTGTCTTTTGGGAACTTTCCTCTCCAGGTTGGGACTTGTCACTAGCACACTTGTTTGCTGGCAGGTATTGTACTCTACTGTGCCAAATTCAGAAAGATTCATTATTCTCCTGGGCATTACTAACTCTAGAGGCAGGCAACAATGCCAGAAATCTCATGAGCAAAATACAATCTCATATGGTATTTTTAAAATCTGTTTTCCAGACTCTGGAGATTTAGTTAAACAATGTAATTTTGAGTTTCTGCCTCTAAATTAAACCTAATTTAAACTCAGAAACTTTTGAAGCAAATGTGAAAATGGAAATTATTTCCCCTCATTTTGTGTACATATTTTGAATTTTTAAATTAAATTTTGTCTGCTCTTATGTAGCTTAAAATTATTGTCTACTTTATTTCTTTAAGATTTTGTCTGTATAGTGAGAAATGAAGTGGTATTTGGGTAATAACATGTTTTGATTCATGAAATACATGGGCCAAAACAGGTAATTTATGTCAACAAGTACAGTTTTGGATTCCAGATGGGGTACAATCAAGCAATATGGGTGTGCATGTCTGAAATGGTTTCAGCTGTTCACTTGAGCAGCTACACTGCCTTCTTTTTATATGCCAGGCTACATGGGAAGGTATAGAATGGGGTAAGTAGGGAGGAAAGACTTTTACTTCAGCAGAGTCCTTAGGCTAGTTTTGCTTATAGTGAAGAAACAAAATTTATTTGCTGGCCTGCTGAAAGATGTATTCCCTTTCTTGATGGAAATTAGTTATTTGATAATTAAAATACAACACAAGCATATTCTTGATTGTCGTTATGTAATGTTGGGTTCATAAAGATCATCAACACTAAGTTTTACTTGGAATACCTATAGTAATTAAGTGTATCAAGTATACTTTTCTGCAAACCTGTGGGAGGGAAATATTTTAGCCCTTATTTTCCATTGAACTGAGAGCACTTTGAAAGTAATGAGCTATAAGAGAAGTAGATAGTTACCATAGTCTTTATTTATGTAGCTTGGGCTGGATTGTTGTCATAGTATATACTGTTGTAAATCCTACTATGTAAAAGAGCAACACTGATTGCTGATGAATAAAAAGAATGGTCTCAAACATTATTATAACACAAACAATATAACCATCACTGATTTGTACACTACTAGTCTTTCCTAGAAAACTCCAAAACTGATTTTCTATTATTTATATTCTGTCATTTCCCTGCCTCAATGAACTTTATATAAAACTTAATTTGGACTACAGATTTTGTAGCAAATATATACATATACATATATATACATATATATTTGGAAATATATATATGTGTATATATATATATTTCATAAAGTTGGAGTCTTTTATCTGGACAGATGGTCATGCTAGTTGAACACATTGTGCATAAATGCTATGCAGCATGGCCAAAGTATAGAATGTTCTCTTTTATAAAAAAAATTGTTAAGAAGAAGTCACCATGTATTATGAAAAAAACAAACAAACATACTTCACCCACGTTACTAATTTTTCAAAAAATTATTGAACACAGATCAGTGTGATTACAATCTATTTTCTTTGATTAAAAGACTCACCGTTGTGTATAGTTGAATTGAATTCTAGTTAATATCTTATTTTAGTAATTTTTCACACAGATTTGCAAGTAGGGGAATAATATTTATTATCTGTATTTATGCTAGGATTTGACATGCTAAATCATTTTAACCTTATCTTTCTCATAGAACTGTTATAATTAATAGTTTACAGTTGAGGAAGCAGACTCACAGGCATAAAATACTCTGCACAGAGATGGTGAGTGTGAAGGCTGGTTTAGTGATCATTCTTAAAGTGCACCACCCACAGGGCTGTTCTTAGAATCACTGGTGGCATCTCCTTATGATAGAATAAGATGCAGATCTCTGGGAGATTTCTCCATAAACAAATTTCATTCTATATTTTTCTTTACTTTCTAGACCCTAAATTTGGTGCTTCAGCTGCACACTGGACAATTCAGCATTCTCTGAAAATATTCTGCACTTTTCTATCTTTGTTCCTGGTTCATGCTCCTCCCCACTCCGCCCCCCCAAATGGAACGCTCCTTTTCTCCATCTCTGCCAATGGATACCCTAGTCTTTCTTCATGGTCCAGGTCAATTGCCAGCTTCCCATGAGTGTTTCTTAATTCCTTCAGGTGAAATTAATTGTGCCTTCCCAGGATCACAAAACAATATACCTTCATTACTGAAAATCCTCTATTCAGTAAACCATCCTTCATTGCTTATACATTATAAACTTTTTGAGAGAAAAGTTGCATTTTATTTATATGTATCCTTTGTTTTACCCATTATAATATCATGTATATATAGTAGGCATCCAATAAATATTTTAAATAGATTTCTAGTTGATAAAATATTTTATAAATTATCTTTTGTGTATTCAGAAGTTATTGGAAGTGACAAATGACTGATTAATTTAGGAATACCCTGGTGGTATATAATGCACATATTCTAGAGAGAGTTCTCAATATTCAGCATGTATTTAATAATTTTATATAATTTATTATAATTTTTTTAAGTTCTAGAAAGCTGTTGCACACAACATCAATTATAATTACTGAAAAAATTAAAATTATAAAGGAAAGTTTTTAAAATTATGCTAAGGAAACATGATATATCTTTAGCTATTTATACCTTTCTTGCAAAATAAGCAAATTGTTCATTTTTGTTATCTCAGACATGCCTTTGACCATTTTTAGCCTAATGTTTAGTCATTTAGTCATAGTAATATTGGCCAGGTATAAAATAATTTTTTATTATCACTGCTGGCAATGATTTAGTATTTCAAGGATTTATCAGGTCAGATCCATGTCTTAGATCATAGAATCTTAAGGATCATCTGGTTAAGGGTTTTTGTTTTTTTAAGAACTTTTATTGAGATACAATTGACATACAATAAACTGCATATATTTAAAGTGTAAAATTTGATATTTTTTTCTTATTAATAATGTATATATGGCAATCCCAATCTCCCAATTAATTCCCTCCCCCCCTCCCCCTGCAGCTTTCCCCACTTGGTGTCCATATGTTTGTTCTCTACCTTTGTGTCTCTATTTCTGCCTTGCAAACTGGTTGATTTGTACCATTTTTCTATATTCCACATATATGTGTTAATATAAGATATTTGTTTTTCTCTTTCTGACTCACTTCACTCTGTATGACAATCTCTATGTCCATCCGTGTCTCTACAAATGTCCCAGTTTCATTCCTTTTTATGGCTGAGCAACATTCCATTGTTTATATGTACCACATCTTCTTTATCCATTCATCTGTTGATGGGCATTTAGGTTGCTTCCATGTCCTGACTATTGTACATAGTGCTTCAATGAACATTGGGGTGCATGTGTCTTTTTGAATTACGGTGTTATCTGGGTATATGCCCCGTAGTGGGATTGCTGGCTCATATGGTAACTCTATTTTTAGTTTTTCAAGGAACCTCCATACTGTTCTCCAGAGTGGTTGTATCAAATTACATTCCCACTAACAGTGCAAGAGCATTCCCTTTTCTCCACACCCTCTCCAGCATTTATTGTTTGTAGATTTTCTGATGATGCCCATTCTAACTGGTGTGAGGTGATACCTCATTGTAGTTTTGATTTGCATCTCTCTAATAATTAGTGATGTTGAGCAGCTTTTCATGTGCCCCTTGGCCATCCTTATGTCTTCTTTGCAGAAATGCCTATTTAGGTCTTCTGCCCATGGCTAAGGGTTTTTCTTTTATTTAGAGATGCAGATGATTCGTCTCAATTTACATGAAAAAATGTATTTGCTTGTTCCACCACTCTACTGCTATTGTTTTCTGCATAGTCTCAAATACAGTGCTGTGATTTCCTAAAATGTTAGTAAGCACTGAAATCATCCTCCTAAATCTACAAATCAATCCCAGAGAGATGAAAGGGTAATACACATCACTGACATGATGAAACCACACCCCTGGCCTTCCAAATTTATGCACAGTAATTTTCCTGGGTATCATGCTAACTGGTATCTTATTGCCAATTCATGACAGGGAACACAAACCCAGGAAAATGATATAAGTGATAACAGTAATAATCAAGCTTACCACTCATTTTTATTTGTCCTTTTAATTCATAAATGAATTCTGGAAACAGAATGTAGCCCAAGACATGTAGTCACAATATGACATATAGTTAGCCTTTTTTATTTCAATTTTTTTCATGTTGAAAGTTTTCTTTGAAGCAAGTAGAAGCTCTGCATTTTGAAACAAGTCTCTGAAGTACAGAGGGAAATGAGATGCCCAAACACCTCCCAAGAAGTAAGCAATCATTTGAATTATTTTTCTGTTTAGGTAAAAGATAAATGGTTGTAATTTTGACTTGAACAAAATTCAGCATGTATTTTATTGACATGTTTTCTAGTGATGCATTCTTTACAATACAACAAACAAACAGCAAAGTCAAAACAGAGAAATAAGTAAACCAAAACTAGTATGGCAAACCAAACTGGTATGACCTTGCTTATTTTCTGGATAAAAAAGTGGAAACATTTGCTGCTGATCCTTCATAACGTAGTTTTCAATACATTTTAAAAATACTAAACACCTGTTATTTTATTCTATCACTATTATAGTAAACTAGAACTAGCTTTAGATTAAAAATCTGATTTCCTAGAACAATATATTAAATGTTTAATTCCCCACAGGCCTGTTTATAGTCTTGGGTGATTTGGTCTCATGCAAATTCATGACTCTACAGTTTAGAGAAATGTTACATTATAAGTAATACATCTTAAAATCAATGGTTCATATTTAAAGATGACCTTTTCCACATATATCCACCATCTGAATTACTTATTAATTCATTAATTTCCAGCTTTATCCTTTCCAAAACAGGAATTAAGGTGGCTCAATGCCTGAGTTGTTTCAGAAGGGGAAATAATTTTCCTGTACTTGGCAAAAAAATTGCAAATTTTCTGACTAGGACTAAGTATTCACCTATGGCCACAAAATATAAATGTTTCTCTCTTTTCCTCTCCATTTTTTTCCTCTTCATTCCTCCCTCTTCATTTCTCTACCTCTGTCAAGCTATATAACTCACTGAAAGAGTAAGCTGATTTTTTTATTAACATATTAACATAGCACTCTAGCCTGAATTGTTTCTGGAAGTGTATATATGTTCCAACAAATCTGTCTCTAAGACAAGTAAACTGTGTCAAGATCTTCTCTGAAGGGCCTGAGATGTTAACTTTAATTGCAAGCTAACAAGTTAGCCTGGCACAGTTTCATAGGTGTTGATGGAGGATACAAGACTCCTGGAGTAGAGAAAAGGGTTTTATTATTTGCAGCAGAGCAGACACCATGAGCTTCAGGTTTGCACTGGTTCCTCTTGGTATCCAAGTACCATTTGGTGATGTTTACAGGAGGATGTGTGTGTGTAGTGGGTTTGTGTTCCAGATGAGGAAATGCCAGTTTAGGAAACTTCATTCCTTTAAACTGGCTTCTAGTAAACCTGCTCAACTTTTGTTATATAGAAAAGCATCTCTTTATTATATTGTATGGCAAACAAACCTCCCTCTGCTGCAGAGGGAAATTCTATCTCTAATGTTTGTTCTCCATACAAGCATTGCTGAAAAGATAGACCAGATCAAAAGGTGTCCTAAGACATGTGGAAATGGGACACACTCTTGGAGAATTATCTCCCAATGAATAGTAGTAGACATGATCTTGTTAGTAAGAGTGTATATAGAGGCGTGAATTTCTCTCTTCTGATATATGATTGCATGCTATTTTCATCTTAAGCAAAAATAATTGATATGCAGAAATACAATTAATCTAAAAATGTTATGATAAAATTGACAAAGATGAAATAATAATGCCCAGTATTGGAGACAGTTTAAGAAAACAGGCACTTATATTGCTGGTGTTTAGTGTAATTTGGCAGTTTTTAACAGGCAAATCTCTCCTGTATCAAAACTCTTAAAATGTGTGTAACAAATGCTCTAGAATTTTTTTGACAGAAATCATTACACATATGAGTGAAAACAGAAATATTTATTAGTTATTTTTTTCTATAAAAGCAACAAAATAGAAACTACTTATATCATGAATAAAAAGGGGATCATTTAAGCAAATTATAGTTCACTCATAAAATGAACTACAATATGTGAAATTAAAACCATGTTATAGAAGAATTCTCATCATTGTAAAATATTTATAATATCAGGCTAAAGGCTAGAAAGTAGTGTATGCCCCAAAACATATTTTTAAAAGGGAAGTACATATTTTGTGTGCATGGGGGTATATAATGTAGAAATACAAAAATTACATATTAAAATGTTTATGTTAATGGTGATTTAAACTAAAATTTGAGATTATTGATTACCTGCTAATAAATTTGTTTGTTTTAGGTTTTTGTGCTTTTCTAAGTTTTTTATATATTTTCTAATACTTGTGCCTGTGTCCTATCATAACTAGCATACATGATTTTAACTTTTTATTTTTATGAATGTTACTTTCTACTTACAGTTATTACAAAATATTTGCTATATTCCCCATGTTATACAATACATCCTTGAACCTCTCTTATACACAATAATTTGTACCTCCCACTCCCTTATGTTTATATTGCCCCAGCCCCAATCTCCACTGGTAACCACTAATTTGTTCTCTATATCTGTGAGTTAGCTTCATTTTTGTTATATTCACTAGCTTTTGTAATTTTTAGAATACACATGTAATATTATACAGTATTTATCTTTCTCTGTATGACTTATTTCACTTAGCATAATGCCTTCCAAGTCCATCCATGTTGCTGCAAGTGGCATAATTTCATTAATTTTTATGGCTGAGTAATATTCCATTTTGTATATAATAGATAATGGATGCATAATATAATTTTATAATTAATATTATAATAATAATTAATATTAATTTATTATACTTACAATAATTAATATAATATCATTATATACATTACAAGTAAATAATAGTATATGTTACTATATATCATATATGATATTATATATATTGCCCCATATATTATAAGTATATAATATTATGTACTTTATATATATGTACTATATATATATATAGTATATATAGTATACAACATATAATATATATATTAGTTAAATACTTATATATTTACATTATAATACACCATATGCTATATAATATATAGTATACAGTATATAAATATGAATATGAATATAATATATAAATAGAATATATAAATATATAATATATACATATATGTGATATCAATATATTATATAATTTTATATATACACCATAATTGATATTATATATCATATGCTATATATTTATATATTATATACTACAGCAATTACATATATAATATATTATATTATATATAGTATATAATATGTTATTACTATATATTAATATATTATATAATCATATGTAATATGCATTTCACTAGTAACTAGTAATGTTGAGCATCTTTTCATGTGTTTCTTGGCCATCTGTATGTCTTTAAGTGAAATGTCTATTTAGGTCTTCCACCCATTTTTTAATTGAGGTGTTTGGATTTTTGACATTGAATTGTTTGTATATTTTGGAGATTAATCCTTTGTCCATTGCTTCATCTACAAATATTTTCTCTCAATCCTAGGGTTGTCTTTTTTGTCTTGCTTATGGTTTCCTTCACTGTGTAAAAGCCTTTAAGTTTAATTAGGTCCCATTTCTTAACTTTTTTTTTTTTTTTTTTTTTTATTTTATTTTTTTTTTGGGGGGTACACCAGGTTCAATCAACTGTTTTTATACACATATCCCCATATTCCTTCCCTTCCTTGACGCCCCCCCCCTCGATTCCCCCCCACCCTCCCTGCCCCAGTCCTCTAAGGCATCTTCCATCTTCGAGTTGGACTCCCTTTGTTATACAACAACTTCCCACTGACTATTTTACAGTTGGTAGTATATATATGTCTGTACTACTCTCCCGCTTCTTCTGTTTCCCCTTCACCCCCCGCCCCCTCCCATACCTTGAGTTCTCCAGTCCATTCCCTGTATCTGCTTTATACGGAATCTAAAAATGGTATTGATGAACTCAGTGACAAGAACATTTCTTAACTTTTATTTTTATTTTCATTGCTCTGGGAGGTGGGTCAAAAAAGATCTTGCTGTGGTTTATGTCAAAAAGTGTTCTGCCATGTTTTCCTCTAAGAGTTTTAAACTGTCTGGTCTTACATTTAGGTCTTTAGTCCATTTTGTGTTTATTTTTGTGTATGGTGTTAGGAAGTGTTCTAATTTCATTCTTTTATATGTAGTTGTTCAGTTTTTCCAGTACCACTTATTGAAGAGGCTTTCTTTTTTCCATTGTACATTCTTGCCTCCTTTGTTACAGATTAAGTTACCATAGGTGCATGGGTCTGTCTCTGGACTTTCCATCCTGCTGCATTGATCTATATTTCTGTTTTTGTGCCAGTACCATACTGTTGTGATGACTGTAGCTTTGTAATTTAGTCTGAAGTTAGGGAGCCTGATACCTCCAGCTTTATTTTTCTTTCTCAAGATTGTTTTGGCTATTTGGGGTCTTTCATGGTTTGATACAAATTGTGATTTTTTTTTTGTTCTAATTCTGTGAAAATGCCATTGATAATTTGATAGGGATTGCATTGAATCTGTAGATTGCTTTGGGTAGTATAATCATTTTCACAGTTCTGATGTTTCCAATCCAAGAACATGGTATATTTCTCCATCTGTTTATGTCATCTTTGATTTCTTTCATCAGTGTTTTAATAATTTTCTGAGTACAAGTCTTTTGCCTCCTTAGGTAGGTTTATTCCTAGGTGTTTTATTCTTTTTGTTGTGATGATAAATGGAATTGTTTCCTTAATTTCTCTTTCTTATTTTTCCTTGCTAGTATATAGGAATGCAAGGCATTTCTGTGCATTAATTTTGTATCCTGCAACCTTACCAAATTCATTGATTAGTTCCAGTAGTTTTCTGATGGCATTTTTAGGATTTTCTATGTACCGTATCATGTCATCTGCAAACAGTGACAGTTTTATTTCTTCTTTTCCAATTTCTATTCCTTTTATTCCTTTTTCTTCTCTGATTGTCATGCTAAGAATTCCAAAATTATGCTGAATAAGAGTGGCAAGAGGGGACATCCTTGTCTTATTCCTGATCTTAGTGGAAATGCTTTCAATTTTTCACCATTGAGAATGATGTTTTCTGTGGATTTGTCATATATGGGCTTTATCATGTTGAGGTAAGTTCCCTCTACACCCACTTTCTGGAGAGTTTTTTTTTTTTTTTATCATAAATGGATGTTGAATTTTGTCAAAAGCTTTTTCTGCATTTACTGAGAAGATCATATGGTTTTTATTCCTTAATTTGCTAATATGGTGTATCACATTGGTTGATTTGTGTATATTGAAGTATCCTTGCATTTCAGATTTTTGCATCTATATTCATCAGTGATTTTAGTCTGTAATTTTCTTTTTTAGTGATATCTTTGTTTGGTTTTAGTATCAGGGTGACTGTGTCCTCGTAGAATAAATTTGGGAGTGTTCCTCCCTCTGAAATTTTTTGGAAGAGTTTGAGAAGGATAGGTGTTAGCTCTTCTTCACATAGAATTCACCTGTGAAGCCATTGGTCCTGGACTTGTTTATTGGAAGATTCTTAATTACAGTTTCAATTTCATTACTTGTCAAAGGTCTTTTTATATTTTCTAATTCTTCCTGATTCAGTTTTGGAAAATTATGCCTTTCCAAGAATTTGTTCATTTCTTTGAGGTAGTCCATTTTATTAGCCTATACTTGTTTGTAGTAGTCTCATATAATCCTTTGTATTTCTGTGATGTCTGTCATGATTTCTCCTTTTCTGTTTCTAATTTTATTGATTTGCATCCTCTCCCTTTTTTTCTTGCTGAGTCTGGCTAAAGGTTTATCAATTTTGTTTATCTTCTCTAAGAACAAACTTTTAGTTTTATTGATATTTGGTATTGTTTTCTTCATTTCTATTTCATTTATTTCTGCTCTGATCTTTGATTTCTTTCTTTCTACTGACTTTGGACTTTCTTTGTTCTTCTTTCTCTGGTTGCTTTCGTTGTAAGATTAGATTGTTTGAGATTTTTCTCATTTCTGGAGGTACAAAATATGAATTTTAAATATTAGGTAAAGAAAAAGAGGCTTTTTATATTTTTATTACCATGAATTTTAATTTCAGTACACCCTTCACTATACGTACCTTTGGCTCATACACCAAATACAAAATATTATTTTTAAAAAGTTACCAACCAATCATGTTTACATTTACATAGTTAATTCAAATTAAATAAAATAATGTTCACCACTTTTAAAATGAAAAATGTTGAAATTTGTCTTATACTATGGGTTTTATGTTAACCTTAAAATACAATTTAAAAAAAAGTATTAATTTAAATAATATTAAAATTTTAAATTACATTTATCAAATACTGTATTAAAATAATAAAATTATTTTTTAAATTCCTTACTGTGTTCAAAATTTATATATGACTCTGCAGGAAAAATCTTGGCATGCACACAAAACTGAGAAAAAACATGTATATATGGAGCGGTTGAATATGAATGTTTTTAAACAAAATACTAACCCTAAATACAAAAATCTCATCTACTAAACCTCTTATCTTCGACTGTTATAAAATTCACTGCATTGTATAGTGGGCTAGGTGTCTTTTGTTTGTCCCTCCATAAGCACACTCCATCTTTCTTCTCATGCTTTCTGCCCTAGGAAGCGGTCCTATGTGGGTGATACCCCTACTGCATATTCAGTGATGTTAGGTGCAGCCATGGTGGGACTGTTTACCCCATGGAAACTCAAATATGTTATGATTCAAAGGGTTTTTTCCCCTTCTATCCCAAGGGCTAGTGGTTAAACATTTACCATCATAAGGCCCTAACTCATACATATGATCAAGGCTGTTAATTGCATAAGTTATCATAAAGTTTAAGCTGAGAATCAGCATTTTAAGAGTGTGTGTGTGTGTGTGTGTGTAAAGTTAAAAGGGAGCCATGGGAATTACCTGTTAATGAGAATTTCTATCACTCTTCTCTGGGTAAGGAAAAAAGTTAGATTGCATTGTTTAGGATTTTAGGATGAGGCACAGTGAAATGAGAGCACTCTTAACAAGTGAAATAACATTGCTATTTGGTAATATATTAACTCAAGTGAACTATATGAAAATGTAAACACTGTTAAAGGAAAGAAACTTTACTTAATATTTGTAGTATGGAAAAATATAACATTGTATTCATGTCATCCTTATTACTATCAATATTTATTGATTCAAATCCAGTTTTCCCTCCCTTCTGGAAATGAAGAATTAGAAAGAGTATCAATCACCTGAAGGACTATGTACAGTTATTGAACTGTTGGAAAGGACAAGAAAACAAATATTAATCAGCACTCTAGTATCAATGCTTACTGTTGAAAAAAAAAAAACATTCCTAGAACAAAAAGGGTAGATAATTTCTTGTTTTATGACATTAACACTGAAGCTTTTTCAAAAAATTAATATCCTTAGCATATAACAAACAAACAGTAGCCCCAAGATTTCTTAAAGTTACAATAATGTGCTTATCAAAGAAAGAAATAACTCCAGTTAAATACTTTTCTCCTGGTAGCAAAAGCTGTAGTGAAGATATATCACAAACAGATGGTGCAGGGGATGCAAACCAGCTGGATGATGGGAGGACGATATTGCTAAACCAGAATAAATTCCTGCTTGTGCCTAAGGATGAAACTGCTCAGAGAATTAGATAGGAAGCCAACAGATTGGGATTAGAATCACAGAGATACCTGCAATGGATCTCAAAGTATTAGAAGATGGAATTGAGTTGAAAGATACGTCAAAAAGAGGTAGTCACATTCTTACTGTGAGTGTAATGTAACGGCAATGCCAAGGAACTTTGTATAGCCATACAACCCTGCAAAGCTTAAATAAATGCACATCTACAAATTCCACCAAGCACTCCACACAGTTTCTGCAAGCCAGGATTACTTAACATATGGCATGTGGGCATGCAGACCCTTTTATATGTGTAGATTTATAAGCAAAAAGGAGGAGGAATATGGAATTGAAATGTGATAGTTGTCCTTTTGTGCTTGTTCTTTTGAGTGTGACTGTGTGCATTAAGGATTGATGTGGATGAAAAAAGGAGTAAGAAGGCAGGAGGCCTGGTTCACTCTAATCCTCTGCTAGTTGAGTACAGTAGTGAAAAATCAAATACTTGGGCTTCCCAGGTGGCGCACTGGTTAAGAATCTGCCTGCCAATGCAGGGGACACTGTTCAGTCCCTGTTCCAGGAAGATCCCACATGCCAAGGAGCAACTAAGCCTGTGCACCACAACTATTGAGCCTGATCTTTAGAGTCCATGAGCCACAACTATTGAGCCCATGTGCTGCAACTGCTGGAGCCCACACACCTAGAGCCTGTGCTCCACCACGAGAGAAACCACGGCAATGAGGAACCCGCACACCACAACGAAGAGTATCCCCCACCCACCGTATCTAAAGAAAGCCTGCACACAGCAAAAGGAGACCAAACACAGCCAATAAAATAAATAAATAAGTAAATAAATAAATAAATAAATAAATAAATAAATAAATTTATTAAAAAAAAGAATCAAATACTTGTGTGTATTGATCTTTCCCTTTCTGAAGTATAAGGCTAGTGAAAGGCAAATAATGTTCAGTTGTGCTCAAGTTTAAGTAACACAATACCAGTGCAGTTTTAGATGGATTGTGTGAGATATATATATATTTTTGCATGATTTAGCATACAATTTAATTTTTTGAACTAAAGATGTACAGAATGGAGATTTGAGATTTATTTCAGCACAAATTCAACAACTGAATATAACTTAAAATGATTTATATATTTTATTTTACAAATATTTTGGACTGAAAACATCAAGCAATACCATTTAATTAAAAAAGCATAAGGCTATAACTACCTCACTTAGATTATTTATCCTCCCACTGACGACTATATTTTAAATTATGTTATGATTCTATTCATCAAAATCCTTGATTAAAAAAAAAACAGTACCTTAGTGGATATCAATATTTTTTATAACCCTTCCATGAATATTTGAAAATGAAAGACACTGTTAAGTTAGTATTTGGAGAAATTGGAAGAAGAAAATTTCAAGAGGCAGAGCCTGACAAAATGAATCATGAAAACAATCTGTTTTTAAGTATAAGATAATTTAAAAAGCCAAAAGATTGGTGAACAGTGCCATGCAAAAGTGTTAATTGACTACAGTAAATATTATGTGTAAAGCATGGAGCAGTTGATGGTGGGAGTGTCAGGAACCTTTTTTTTTTTAAATAGCATTTTTATTGTAGTATAGCATGCACATGAAAAAGTGTTCAGATTATAATTACACAGCTTGATGGATTTTTAAAAATTAGAGAAACCCACATAACCAGAACTTGCATCAAGAACCATAATTCTTCTAGTCCAAAACATTTGATCTCAAGCACTATTCAGTCATGACATTCACTCCCAGGGATAACCTGTAACCTGCATTCTGATACCATTGGTTAGTTTTGCCTGAAACATGTTCCTTTTATATTATTTTGTTTTCTTTTTATAAATTTATTTATTTACTTTTCCAATTTCTTGGCTATGTTGGGTCTTCATTGCTGTGTGCAGGTTTTCTCTAGCTGTGGTGAGCTGGAGCTACTCCTTGTCATGGTGCGTGGGCTTCTCATTGCGGTGGCTTCTCTTCTAGAGCCTGGGCTCTAGGTGCACAGGCTTCAGCAGTTGTGGCACATGGGCTCAGTAGTTGTGGTTCAAGGGCTCTAGAGATCAGGCTCAGTATTGTGGCACACAACCTTGTTATTCCACCTGTGGGATTGTCCCAGACCAGGGCTCAAACCCATGTTCCCTGCATTGGCAGGCAAATTCTTAACCACTGCACCACCAGGGAAGCCCACATGTTCCTTTTAAAATATCTCTTCACATTCCATCCTTGCCATCCTTTTTGTGCTCAACCTCATAACATTTATACAGCACTTACCAAATGCCAAGAGACTACATATATTGTTATGCAGTCCTTAAAACAACCCTATAAAATAGGTATCATTATTATTACCTACATTTTATAGATGAGGAAGTTGGCTCAGAGTCTTTAAGTAACGTGTCCTGTAGTAAAGGTAGTAAAGGACAAAGCTTGGACTTCTCACTCAAACTTTAGGACACTACACAAAAGGCACCCACCTTGATTTTTATTGATTTACACAAGAGTATTTTTACTCCTACAAAGCTTTAATTTCTTTGGGGAAAAATACCTCTCAATGCAAGACACAGAGCCTAAAATGTTGACTGTCACAGCATCTGCCTTATATATATATATATATATATATATATATATATAAATTTCATTGCATAGTTTGAGGATATGAAAGAACACATTTTTGGAGAAAGATTCACACATAAGTTTTCTTTTGAGAATCACTGCAGCACCAAGTCACTATTACCGATGGGAATCTATATAAGTTGAGGCAGAAAAAGAATGGTTGAGAAAGACTGATCTTATGGAAGGGAATGACACATTAGAGTCACCTTAAGTACAGCTCAGACTCTGAATTCTATGATAGGATGTAAAAGAAGTATAATATAGCTCAGTGATGTGAGCAATTAGTTCTGTTGGGGTGAATGTGGGTAGATTCAGAAAGTCTTCCAAAAAACAGAAATTATTTTTTGCCAGCCCTGGAAAAAATAATAGTGTTAAAAGTAGAAAGAACATCTGAAACAGAGTAATTAGTAAATTCAAGCACATAGGGCCACAATTTGGGATACTACAAGCAGTATGTGTGGTTTTAAAAAAATGAAATGGAAAATAAAGAAAGATTCATGGTAAGGGTTTGGCCTTTCAGACCATAGATTGCAAACAGATGGCCTTTTTGAACTAAAATGCAATGTAGCATCCTGAATCAAATCTTGAAAGTGAAAAGAGACCTGAGTGAAAAACCGGTGAAACCCAAGTGAAGTCTGTATTTTAGGTCATAGTAATATACCAATTTTAATCTCTTAGTTTTGACAAATATATTGTAGTTTTATAAAAGATGTTAACATTAGGGATGAAGGATGAATGAAGGATAAAGGGAACTTTCTATATGATTTATGCAACTTTTCTGTAAATCTGAATTTATTGCAAAATTAAACTTTTATTAAAAACTAAAAAGATAGTTAGATGTCAAGGTAAGAGCTTCTCCATTTTGCCTTTCCTCTTCCCACCATTCCTTGGGCACATACTTGCTTGCTGAATGGCCACCTGCAGGAGGAAAACAGCAGAGGAGTTTCCTTGCTGCCTCCGACAAAGAAAATTTACATAGATGCTGAATCCTAATTAGTTTGTTCCTTCCCGCCTTCTCCATCACTCTGCTCAAGGAGAGCAAGTCTTAAAATGGGGAATGTGTTTGTCTCAATCAGCTCTGGTTGCTATAGCAAAATACCATAGACTGCATAGCTTAAACAACAGGTAATTATTTCTCACAGTTCTAAAGACTGGAAGTTCAAGAGTGAGATGCCAGCAGGCTTGGTATCTGTTGAGGGTCTCTCCTTGGGTTGCAGATGCCCTCCTATGGTTTTTCCTCTGTGTCTGTGGTTAAAGAGCAAACTCTCTGGTGTCTTTTTAAAAGGGAAGTAATCTCATCATGAGGACCTCATCTCTCATTACCTTATCCAAACCTAATTATCTCCCAAAGTTCCCATCTCCAACTACTATCAAATTGGAGGTTAAGGCTTCAATATATGAATTTTGGAGGAACACAATTCAGTCCTTAAAAGTGTTAGAGGGAAGCTTACTTGGCAAATGGAAATGGATTACCTGATGGTAAGGAGGATTCCCATCTACTCCAAACTTGCAAAAACGAGCAGTATCTGACACCTAAGTGTTCTCTCCTCCTGTCAAGTATCCAGGTTGGGAAACATGAACACCCAGGGAAATATAGAAAGATGTTTGAGGAGTACAACCAAAAGAAGTAGAATTAATGAATTAGAAAAAAATATAAACATAATCATCTTTTATATTGAATAAATATAAATTGAATAAATATAAATCCATAATTCATGAGGTGAGTAACATCCAGATGAGCTGGTCCTTGCCTAGACTCAGGTATACACAAAAAGACCTAAGGGGACAGTTAGGTTTCTACCAAGCCTGATGTGATGCTCTCTGTCAGATATTATCTTCCATAACTATATATTTTGGAAGTTTTCAAGTTCATATATTCGAGTTGCAGATTTCTCTGTCGTTTCCTGACTATACTCAACTCACTTTGAAATTCTTATATCAGTAAATACTATTAGTATATCCAAGCATTTCTTATTTCTAATTCTTCTATCAATAAGAACCTACCAATAATATTTGCTAATGCAATGGCCACAGAGATAACAGATTTAACTGCAATTGATAAGTTGCAACAGATATATAGAAGTTTACTTATAATAAAAACAAAATTACTTCTTTGTAGGCAAGCATGGAACATTCATAAAAATCAGACTAAACCACAAAAGAGTCCTTACAATATCCAAAAAATAATCATCTTACAGCCTATGTTCTTTAAAGACAATGTACTAAAATATTAAACTGAGAAAAAACTAAAAACTTCTTTCTTCATGGAAACTAAAATATATATACCATTATACAAAAGCATAAGGCAAGCTAACAAACACTTAAAATTAAAAAAAACAAAACAAAACAAAAGGAAAATACGTGTCAAGGTAAATATAGAGAAAAAAACAGTGAAATCAAGAACAATAACCACACAATAATAAAAAAAAACAAATAAGAAAACTGGAAGATAGTTTTTGAAAATGTTAATAAGATTTTGAATCTTTGGCAAAGCTGATCAAACAAAAAATAAAACAAAAAGAAAAATCAGATTAGAAGAATAGATACTACTTCAGAGAGAATATCAAAAAGCTAAAATATATCAAGAATAACTGCATAATAGTAGTATATTTGGAAACTATGTTAAATGGATAATTTTCTGGGAAAATATATAATTTCAATATTGGAATAAGAATTTAAAAAACTGAATAGGTCAGAGACTGTGGATTTCACAATTCCAGAGCAATCAAGAAATGGTAATAATAATAGCCAATATTTGTGTAACATTTACACATGCCAAGTACGGTTTCAAGTCCTTTATGTATATTATTATATCCCTTCTCAACAACTCTCAGCATTAGACATTACAGTTGTTTCCATTTTACAGATAGGAAACTAGAGGCACTAATTGGTAAGTAAGGTTCCCAAGGTCATGTAGCCAACTGTAGGCAAAACAGTGATTTTATAGCTTAAGGTCATTTCAGAGTCATCTTCTATAGTCTATAATCCTGCCTCTCTAAGTTGAAATATTTTATTTTATTGATTTTAAAATACATTTCTCACATTTTAATATCTCCAAAATCAGGATACAAATTTCACTGAGACACTTCCTGTTGGGTGGGCACATTTTTAAAAAATACATCACAGATTTAGATGTTATTCCCACTGTCATAAATAGAGAAAGATTGCAACTATCAACATTTTAGTCAACACATCATTTGAGGAAGTAATATGAGTTCTGGTTGTTTATTGAAAGCCTTTTGTTGAAACTTTCTAATAAACTCATAAATTGCTAGCTTCAAAATTTCCAGAATGGACATCAGTGTCTTGGAAGAAATCATAGAGGTAAGAATGCTACATCAACAGGGCTTTTGTTAGTACAAAGGCCAATGTTGTGTGGGAAAAATGGGCATTGATGACTCAGTCAAAGCTAAATTATATGTATCTCTAAATAAGTTTAAAAGAATATTTTCAAAAGGTATAATATAAAATACTAAAGGATAAGAAATTCATTGTGCTATGACTTACCTAACAGTATTTTTATTTTTACTTTTGTAGTACTACATAAATTAATTGCACATTTTACAATTTATGGTATCTAGGAGGTAACAGAATGTGGTAATATGCAAAGACTTCAATCCAAATAGCAGGGACTTCAAACAACTATCTATTACCCTTTTCCTTTAATATTTGGACTACTTTTCTTTGCTCCTCCTCTCTCTGCCTCCTCCAATTTTAATCTGGGTATACTGAAACTAAAGAATATAGTCCCTAGCATCCCTTGAAGTTAGATAAGCCCATGTGACTGCATTTAGGCTAATGTTTACAGTGAAAGTGATAGTACAACTTCTAGATTGTTCCCTTAAGGAGAAGGGTCCGGTCTCTAATTTCTTTTCTCCCTTCCATGTTGACCGGAATGTGGCAGCCACTCAAACAGCCTTTTGAGACTGAGATGGAAGCCACATTTTGAGATTGTGGAACCACAGATAGAAGGAGCTAACTCTGTGTCTTATGATTAATGTGGCAAATAAGTACTAAAGAATACCCAAAGACTCCTGAGTTTTTGAATGGAGAAAAAGTGAAAACTGTATTTTTTTCATAGAAGGCTATATTTTATCTAGACTTTATTTGTTAATTAGTACTGATGTGTTATGAAAGAAATATTTCTAAAAAATAAAATTCCTTACTTTGGTTACACAGAAAATCACAGCCACTGACTTGTTATTCTACTAAAAAACAATAGTTTACCTTTATATCTTCCCCAGATTAAATTATGAAAACCAAAAAATCTGATGCCTTGTGATGCATTTTTTTTTTGAGATATGGGAGGAAGAATCCCTTTAAAATGAAACTTTTTTTTCTCAATGTTGTAAGTTATAGGTGTATTATTATTAAATTTGGCATATTTTGTATGGTATGTATGTACGAGTGTGGGTGTGTGCCCAAACGTGCATGTGGGTGCGTATAGGTGATAGATATAATTTTATAATAGTTTTTAAAATAAAACCTTTTTGTATCCCCCTCTACCAAAGAAAGCATGTTGTTGTATAACCTTTAGGAAATGAAGACCTAAGATTTTTACTAAAGAGATTATCTTGACAAAATCAGAGTTGTGTCACTTCCAAGTTCCCACATCTCAAGAGATATGACCTTTTCATTTGGAGTCAGCTATTTGGCTAATATGAGAAGTCAGTGGATGAAGAATTACATCAAAAATACGTAAAGTTTAATAGGCAAAACTCTACCAAAACATTATGACATGCCAGTGAATTACTTTGTTCTTTAAATTAATTATTGCAAAAAAGGGAACTCATTTTTATTTACCTCAAAAAGTGCATATTTTAGAGCAGAAATTGTAACAGCTTTATATAAAAGCATAATCATATTTCTATAAATATAGCTTTTAGGGATCATATTACTATTAGCTATGGTAATATTATTAATCATGATACTTGCATTGTGCTAGGACTGGTGATAGGGACTTTGCATACACTTATGTTAATCTTTTTATCTAATGAGTGAGGTATTATAATCCCTTTTTCAGGAAAAGAAAACTGAAGTACGTAGAAATTAACTTGCCCAGGGTCATTCCAATAGTAAATGATAGAGACAGAAATAAAAATCTGGTTTGTTTGATTCTAAATCAAATCTTTTTCTTTTATATCACAGATTCATGTTTTGACCAAAAGTCAAATATAGAACATATGAGGAATTTTAGTATATTTAAAATGATAAGGGGAATTCTAGATTGAGTAAAGTACTTGAGGATTATTTAGTCAATATACGAGGCATAGACATATAAGAATATTTATTTAATGCTCCCTAAATATTATCTCAGTCTAACTTTTCTATACATTTAACTATACATACTATGTTTTCTGGCTATATGAATGCAATCACTCACATATAGGCAGATAGTATTTTATACTTGTTTTATTATTTTTTAATTTTTTAAAGAATTTTCAAATTCCTTCATGAAAGTCTTGCATTTCTTTTTTTTTACAAATTTATTTATTTATTTATTTATTTATTTATTGGCTGCATTGGGTTTTCATTGCTGTGCACAGGCTTTCTCTAGTTGCTGCTAGTGGGGGGCTACTCTTTGTTGTGGTGCATGGGCTTCTCATTGCAGTGGCTTCTCTTGTTGCAGAGCATGGGCTCTAGGCATGTCAGCTTCAGTAGTTGTGGCACGTGGGCTCAATAGCTGTGGCTCATGGGCTCTAGAGTGCAAGCTCAGTAGTTGTGGCACATAGGCTTAGTTGCTCTGTCAGCATGTGGGATCTTCCTGGACCAGGGATCCAACCTGTGTCCCCTGCATTAACAGGGGGATTCTTAACCACTGTGCCAGCAGGAAAGTCCTATCCTTGTTTTAGTAATCATCTTTCTTCTTTTGGACTTTAGGTGTAAGCTATATAAATGTTTTTATTATGTGTTTACACAGACACATTCATAGATATTAAAATAACAGATGATGCTATTCATTGTCTAGAATTTTATCTAAAGAAAGTACATTACCTAAGAAAGAGTAATTGGCATTAGTGTGGACTTAGTTTTATTGAAAAAGGACATTTCTTCAAAGATAGTTCAAGCTACCTGGGAATACAGGACATAGCTGAAAGCTAATTGTATCTCTATTATAACAGAACAGTCCATTTAAAGCGATATGATGCTCATTGAGTACATTCAAATGACTTTTAAGATTATGAAACCTGCATTGTCTTGCTAAGGACAAATGAATGGCTTGCTATTCAACCAACTGTGTTGTTTCATATAAGAATTAACATCCCTCTTCCTAAATCATCAACTTATAAAATTAAAGACTTTTTTGGGCAGAAATTAACTGAGGTTACAAGTGGTATGTCTCTGCATTTTTATTGACACTGCAATTAAAACTACTGCTAGTAATGAGAACACTACATTAAAAAATAAATGTCATAGGTAAATACCTAGGATTTAAAAGTTCTATGCTTTTCTGTTTATGATAATAGGTAGACTGCAGAGCAACTAAGCCCATGTGCCACAACTATTGAGCCTGTGCTCTAGAGCCCATGAGCCACAACTACTGAGCCCACATGCTGCAACTACTGAGGCCCACATGACTAGAGCCCCTGCTCCACAAAAAGAGAAGCCACCACAATGAGGAGCCCACATACCACAATGAAGAGTAGCCCTGCTTGCCACAAGTAGAGAAAGCCCATGAGCAGCAATGAAGACCCAAGGCAGCCAATAAATAAATTTTTAAAACATCTTAAAAAAAAGGTAGAAAAATTTTATCAAAGAATTTTTATATTCATTGATGATATTTTCAAATATTAATGGCTGTCCATAATTCCTCAGGAAAAATTGTTAGTCTTCTCATACTATATTAACATTTTATATTTGTGCTTTATACCAAGATAACAAAAAAATCCTTTTCTTCCATCAGCTTTAAATAGACTATTTTTTAGAGCATTTTTACAATCTCTAAAATACTGGAGAGTTCTTATATGTTCCCAGGCCCTACATACGCACAACCCCCATGACTGACCATCAAGATCCTCCACCGCTGTGATGCATTTGTCACAAATGATGAATGTACATTGACACATCATTATTACCCAAAGTCCATAGTTTATGTTAGGGGTCCTCTTTGGTGTTGTACTTTCTATGTGTTTTGACAAATGTATAATGACATATATCCACCTTATAATATCATATGGAATAGTTACACTGCCCTAAAAATCCTTTGTGCTCTGCCTATTCATTCCCATCTCACCCTTAACTTCTGAAAACCATTGATCTTTTACTACCTTCATAGTTTTGCCTTTTCCAAAATATCATACAGTTGAATCATATAGTATGTAGTCTTTTCAGATTGGCTTCTTTGACTTAAATCTTTGACTTTAAGATTCCTCCATGTCTTTTCATGGCTTGACAGCTCATGTCTTTTTATCACAGAATAATGTAACATTGTCCAGATATATTACATTCATCCACTGAAGGGCATCTTCATTGCTTCCAAATTTTGGCAATTATGAATTAAGTTTATTTAAACACCTGTGTGCAGATTTTGTGTGGACATAAATTTTCAGCTAATTTGGGTGAATACCAAAGATCCTGATAGTTGAATCATTACACTAAGAGAATGTTTAGCTTTGTAAGAAACTGCCCAACTGTCATCCAAAGTGGCTATTCCACCTTGCCTTCTCACCAACAGTAAATGAGAGTTCTTGTTGCTCCATATCCTTGCCAACACTTGGTGTTATCAGTGTTTTGGATTTTGGCCATTTTAAAAGTGTGCTGTGGTATCTTTTGAACTCTCGATTTCTTCTTCAAATATTTCCACATTCAAAGTTCATCTTTTCCAGTGATATGAGCTACAGGTAAAAGGCTGTCAATTGTTATCAAAATTTTAAGTCCAAAGTAAGAAATCTGGTGTCAAATTGTCTCAAGTTTTCAGAGTACAGAAAACTTCTTTCCAGTAAAACATCATGGTTAAAAGCAAAGCCTATGAAACCATACTGCCTAAATGTGAAAGGCACATGCACCAGGTGCAGTCATGTAATTTTTGGGCAATCAAACCTTCTGAGCCTCAGTTTAATTATCTGCCAAACAAAAATAGTATAGTGCTGCCATCATAGAGTTGTAGATAGGATTAAATGAGTAAAGTGTTTAGAATGGTGCCACAAATAATGTGTGTTTAATAAATATTAGATATTGTTTATTGTTGTATATAATATATTCAAAAGCATAGAACTACTCAGAGTTGCTGAACTTATACTGTTAAATAATCAATTCTAATTCTAAACCTGATAAAGAAACAAAATAAGACTTTAGTACAGAATTCACAAGTAAATAGATTCCTCAGATAGATAATTAAGGAAATAATAATTAATTACTATTAAATTGATTAAATTCAAATTAGTTAATATATAATTCAAGAATATTACAAAAGTCTTTCACTTCCATACAATAGCTTTTTACCTTAAACTCAAAGATAGTTAAATATTAGAAATGTAACAGACAAAAACTTTTACAGTTTGTATGGAAACACAAAAAACCCCAAATAGCCAAAGCAATCTTGAGAAGGAAAAATGGAGCTGGAGGAATCAGGCTTCCTGATTTCAGACTATACTGCACAGCTACAGTAATCAAAACAGTTTGGTACTAGCACAAAAACAGAAATATAGATCAATGGAATGTGATAGAAAGTCCAGAGATAAACCCATGCACCTATGGTCAACTAATCTATGACAAAGGAGGTGAGAATATACAGTGGAGAAAAGACTGTCTCCTCAAATAAGTGGTGCTGGGAGAACTGGACAGTTACATGTAAAAGAATGAAATTAAACCACGAACACCATACACAAAAATAAACTCAAAATAGTTTAAAGACCTAAATGTATGATCAAATATCTAAAACTCTTAGAGGAAACCATAGGCAGAACACTCAGTGACATAAGTTGGGCAAGATTTATTTTTGGATCCACCTCCTACAGTAATGAAAATAAAAGCAAAAATAAATAAGTGGGACTTAATTAAACTTCAAAAGATTTTGCACAGAAAAGGAAACAATAAACAAAATGAGAAGACTAGTAGGAAATATTTGCAAATGAAGTGATTGACAAGGGATTAATCTCCAAAATATACAGAGTTCATGCAGCTCAATAAAAACAAACAAACAACCCAATCAAAAAATGAGCTGAAGACCTAAATAGATATTTGTCCAAAGAAGACATACATATGGCTAAAAATCACATGAAAAGATGCTCAACATCACTAGTGATTAGAGAAACGCACATCAAAACTACAATGAGATATCACCTCACATTGATCAGAATGGCCATTATCAAAATCTATAAACAATGAATGCTGGTAAGGGTATGGACAAAAGAAAACCCTCTTACACTGTTGGTGGGAATGTAAATTGGTACAACCACTATTGAGAACAGTATGGAGGTTCCTTAAAAATCTAACTGTAGAATTAATATATGGTTAGGTCCCATTGTTTATTTTTGTTTTTATTTTCATTACTCTAGGAGGCTGGTCAAAAAAGATCTTCCTGTGATTTATGTCAAACTAACACAACATTGTAAAGCAACTATACCCCAATTAAAAAAGAAAGAAAGAAAGAATTACTGTATGATCCAGGAATCACACTCCTGAACATGTATCTGGAGAAAATTCTAATTCGAAAAGATATATGCACCCCAAAGTTCATTGCAGCACTATTTACAATAACCAAGATATGGAAGCAACCTAAACGTCCACTGACAGATAAATGGATAAAGAAGATGTGGTACATATACATTACTCAGCCATAAAAAAGAACAAAATAATGCCATTTGAAGCAACATGGATGGACCTAGAGATTGTCATACTGAGTGAAGTAAGTCAGGCAAAGACAAATATATGATATTGCTTATATGTGGAATCTAAAAAAAATGTTACAAATGAACTTACTTAAAAAACAGAAAAAGTCACAGATGTAGAAAACAAACTTCTGGTTACTAGGGGGGGAAGTGAGGGATAAACTGGGAGATTGGGATTGACATATTCACCCTACTATATATAAAATAGACAACTAATAAGGACCTAATGTATAGCACAGGGAACTCTCTACTCAGTGCTCTGTAATGACCTAAATGGAAAAAGAATAAAAAAAAGGAGTGGATACATGTATGTGTATATGTATAACTGATTCACTTTGCTGTACATCTGAAACTAAAACAACACTGTGTATCAACAATATCATAAAAAAATTTAAAAAAAGGAAATGTTTAGCAGATATATTGGGGCTTCCCTGGTGGTGCAGTGGTTAAGAGTCCGCCTGCCAATGCTGGGGACATGGGTTCAATTCCTGTTCCAGGAAGATCCCACATGCCGCAAAGCAGCTAAGTCCACTAAGCACAACTATTAAGCCAGAGCTTTAGAGCCTGTGAGCCACAACTATTGAGCCCATGTGCCACAACTACTGAAGCCCATGCACCTAGAGCATGTGCTCCTCAACAAGAGAAGCCACAGCAATGAGGAGCCTGTGCACCACAATGAAGAGCAGCCCCCACTTGCCACAACTAGAGAAAAGCCCATGTGAAGCAACAAAGAACCCAACACAGCCAGTAAATAAGTAAATAAATAAATAAATAAACTTATAGAAAAACAAACAAAATATGTTATTTTATCATCACATTATATGTTTGATCTAGGAAAAGAAAACAATGTTCAACTCAATTTAAAAAATAAAAAATACTCTAGGGCACTCACTTAAGACTTAAAAATAATTATTTAAAGTTTTTTCCTGTAAGACATTTGTGAGATATTTAAGCTGTGAAAAATAAGAGTTTAAAGAGCCATATTCAAAATTTCTGAGCGAAGAAGTTTTCCAAAGAGACAGGGATCTGATGGGCTTCAATCCACAGCCTGGGTAGCCCATATGTGAACATGGATGAATCAGAAATGAACTGGTTCTTAATAAGACTGCAATCTAGTCCCAACAAATCTCAGTGTCTGATTGGATAGAGACAGTCAGCCTTTCATTCAATCTATCAATCTTCACTAGAAGATATACCTAGGAGCCTATGTGAGTCTTTTATGGACATTTTCTGGCATACATCAAAAATGACTAGATGTGTGAAGAAGCAGATCCATTCAACCAACAGTTAGGAGAAAAAAAAAAGAATATAAACAGAGCAAGTAACCCAGAGACTGGAGTTGGCAGGCAAGGATTTTAAAATAATGTGATTAATATGTTAAAAAGAACATAGGAAAAGAGAAAAAATGGACATAAAAATATGGAGACTTTCAGAAGAGAACTGAAATCTATGATAATAAAGGAAGTGGGAATTCTAGACATGAAAAATACAATGATTGATTAAGTAATTATTAGTTGAGTTTAATAGCAGACTGTAGGATTCATGAATTAAAAGGCAGATCAATTGAAAAGTTTCATACTATAACACAGAGAGAAAAAAAATATGGAAACAACCAAGCAGATAATAGGAGACATATGAACATATGTAGAAAAAATATATGACACATGAATAGTGCAAAAGTTGAGATGGAGTTGAGTTAAACTGTTATAAGGTTTTTGCATTTTTTAAAAAAGGGAAGAGACATTGCTTAAGGTAGGCACCAATAAGTCGAGGAGCATATTGAAATCTTAATTATCAGTGATAAAAAATAAAAGTATAGGAAAATAAATGCAATATTAAAAATATTGGATTTTTCTAAGAAAAAAAAAAAGAAATGAAGGAGTAATGCTTAAAGAACAAGTGTGACAAAAACAAAACAAGTAACAAGATGGTAACTTACAAACATTTACAAAAGTAAATTGACCTCTCCTTGGAGAAATGACTGATTCCAGGACTGTGGCAGGGAACATACAAGATGGGCCTAGACATATTCTCACAATGGTGGAGATATGTCAAAGGGACACAGGGCTGCCTTAAGGAGCTCCCAATGGCCAAAGCTGGAACAATGTGAGCAAATGAAGTACATAACAAATGAAGTATAAAATAAATATTCATGAAACCATACTGATAGGATTAAATGAATAAATAAAGGAAGGGAACAAACAAATCTCCAACCTATTACAGCTCCAAATAATTGTGTAGCTACTTCACCCTCAAGGAGCTAGAGCACATATTTCTACTCCTAAAGTATGGGTTGTGCATAGTGACTTCCTTTCAGAGGGTACAGTATGGAAAGGAAGGGAGGGAGAGTAACTACAGTGGGGAAACCCAACAAACACTACCTTGGTCAAGTGGTCAAGGTTAACATCAAGAGTGATAAATTATGTTGGTAGTATGTACCTTTGATAGAATGACATTTTACCTCTACAATCTTCCTCCAAAAAATAAAAAAATAAATAACCCTAGTGTCTTCATTAGAAAGACAAATCCCAACTGTGAGATATTCTCCAAAATATTTAACCAGTCACTACTCAAAGCTGTCAAAGTCATAAAAATAGGAAAATCTGAGAAACTGTCACAATTAAGAGAAGCCTAGGGAAACATGACTAGTGCACTAGTCTGGAAGGCATCCTGGAAAATAAGAGGGCTTTAGGTTAAAAACTTTAAAAACTGAGTAAAATATGGACTTTAGTTAATAATAGACTACAAATATTTGTTCATTAATTGTAGCAAATTCATCATTCTAATGTAAGATATTAAAATAGGGGAAACTGTATGCGGAGCATATAGCAACTCTCCATACTATCTTTGCAATTTTTCTGTAAATTTAAAACTGTTTTAAAATAAAAAGTTTAAAAAAACTAAATTGAACACTAATTCAAAGGCAAATATTATCATATTCAGTAAATATTTGACTACTTTATATACTAAAAGTAAATTAAGTTGAAAGAAAAGAGTGAAAAAAATGTACTCTCAATGTTATTGGATAGAAATCTTGGCTGGATATATAACTATCAGACAAAGAAGGGTTTAGAGACAAGGATATTTTTATACCAGAGAACACATATTTTGAAAATAAAAAGTTAAAGAAGAATGTTTAATAATAAAGGCATTCTTCAACAGGAAGACACAACAAATATCAATTTGTATGATCTAATATCATAGGTAATATGTATGTACCTAATATCATTAAACTATATAAAACAAAAAGTGACAAAATTAAAAGGATAAATAGACAACCCCACAATTATCTATATCTATATCCACGTCTACACCTGTATCTCTTACTATATCTGATAACTGAAAAATATACATTCTTTGCAGATGCACATGGAAATATAAATCAAGCCTTAATCAAGTCCACAGGATTTAAAACATACAACATATGTTCCCTGCACGCAGTGGAATTAGGCTGAAAATGAATAATAGAAAGGAAGCTAGAAAAATTCCATGTAACTGAATATTCAACACACTTCTAAATAACCTATGATTCTATGTATCCAAACTCAATGGATATCAGAAAATATATCAAACCAAATTTTCAAATTTGAGTTAAGAGAAATTTATAATATATTAAAAAGAGAAAAAAGTTGAGAATCAATTATTTTTCTTCTATATAAAGAAGCCAAAAAATGAACACCTAAATACATTCAAAGAAAGAAATAGAAAGTAAATCTTGAATTATATGTATCAATAAAAGAGAAACCAGATACACAATAAAGATCAAAGTCAAAAGTTGATTATTTGAAAATATTAATAAAATTACTAAACTCCAAAAATATTGTTCAATACAAAGAGAGAAAATCTAATTACCAATTTCTGGAATGAAAAATGAGACAAGACTACAGATCTTAAAGATAATAAGAAGATTGTAATGAGCAAAATATATATGTAATATATTTGAAAAATCGATAAAATGACCAATTTTTTGACAATAAAAACAGAATTAATAAAAACTGACAAAGGAAAAAATGGGAAATCTCTCTCATCATAACTTTTAAAGAAATAAAATTTATAATTAAAACAATCCTCCAAAGAAAAGTCCAGGATCTTATGGCTTCACAACTGTACTTTCCTAACTTTTAAGGAAGAAATAATAACATCACTTATACTGATGTAACATTATATACTTTTTCTCTGAATTCTGGAACATGGCAAATATGTCCATTATCACCATTTCTATTCAACACTTTAATGAAGGTTTTAGCCAGTTCAGGGGGAAAAATAAGGAAATAAAATATATAAATATATTTTAGAGAAGAAATAAAACAACCATTATTTACAAATGACATAATTGCATATGTGAAAATATCCAAAATAATGAAGGAACTTTTCAAATTAAACAAATTTAGCAATGTTACTGAATATAAAGTCAACATGCAAATATAAGTTGTTTTCATACATAATGGCAAAAAATAATTTCTTAAAATGAAAAATAAGCCCTATTATTTAATATAAAGATACCTCAATTATCTAGTAATAAATCTAACAAAAGATGTGCAAGATTCCTATTCTAAAACTATAAAACATTGCTGAAACTAAAGGGGACAAATAAATGGAGTCATATGTCATTTTCTTGGATTAGAAGATATTATTTGGGGACTTCCCTGGTGGTCCAGTGGTTAAGAATCCATCTTACAATGTAGGCAACGCAGGTTGATCCCTGGTCGGGGAGCTAAGATCCCACATGCTGTGGGGCAAATAAGTCTGCACACCACAACTTGAGAGCTCACATGCCACAGCTACTGAGCTGGTGTGCTATGGAGTGCACACACCACAACTAAAGAGAAGCCTTTGCACCACAGCTAGAAGGAAGCCTGCACACCTCAACAAACAGCCCACATGCCACAACATGAGATCCCGCATGCCACGACTAAGACCAGACGCAGCCAATAAATAAATAAATACATAAATACATAAATATTTTTTTAAAAAGACAATATTGGTAAGATGTCAGTCTAATCCATTAGCCTAAGGATTCAGTGAAATCAGACTCTAAATCACAGCATGGGATTTTTTTGGGGGAAAATGGAAATTGACAACAAGTTTCTAAAACATAATAAAATGCAAAATAACTAGGATGGCCAAAGAAGTCCTAAATAAGAAAAGAAAAAAAAAGGCTGTAGGAATTGAACTTCCAGGTATCAAACATACTACAAAACTACATCAATTAATTAACACAATGTGGCACTGATACAAGGACAAGCAAATAGACCACTGAAAGAGAATAGAGCATAAAGAAATGGATCCAAACATGTAAGATCACCACGCTTTAGACAAAGATGCAACCACCACAATTTACAGAGAAAAGCATGGTCTTTTCACAGTTCTAGAGCAATTGAATATCTGCAGGGGAAAAATGAATTTTAATTATCTATTTCACTATACACAAAAATTAACTTACAATGGATACATAGACTTTAATGTGAATAATAAAATAATAAAGTTTGTAGTAGGAAACATGCAGATATCTTCTGGACACTGTGTTAGGCAAAAAAGGATGTTAACAATGGATTAAACCTTAATAAAGTTAAGAATTTTAGTTTATGAAAATTATGATTAAAATATTGGAAGTGTATACTTAAAATAATGGAAAGGACAACCATAGAAGATAGTCTCAATACATGTATCTGATAACAGGCTTGTACACAAATCTATAAAGGTTTCTTATTAATCATAAGGAAAACATCAAGGAACATCTTTACAAACGTGTAAAATACTTGAACAGGGACTTCAGAAGACTTCTGATTAGCCAATAAACATATGAAACAGTGTTTAACCCAGTCTTCTGGGAAGTGCAAATAAAAACCACATGACTTACTAATGCACTCCTATCCCAATTTCTAAAGTGTAAAATGGCCAACAAACAAATAGCAAAACCAATAATTGGTGAGGGTGTATATACATTTCTGATGGAAATATAATTGGTGTTTTTAGCTATCGAAGCTCAACATATATTTACCTAATACCCTCAAATTTTACTTCTCAGTAAATAACCAAGAGAAATGTATGCATATGGCCATCATGACACATGTATAATAATGTTAGTTGCTACATCTCAATAGCCAGAAATTATCTAAATTGTCAATGTTAAAATTGATAAATAATTTATTCTATAATCATGCAATTTAATACTACAAAATAAATTTTAAAAGAACAATTGCTACATGCAAAATAGGGTAAATGAATCTCCACATGTTGATTTAAGTTAACCAGGTAGAAAACAGCACAAATTGCATAATTCCATTCTAAAGTTTAAGAACAGTGAAAACTCCGATAGTGATTGAAGTTAGAATAATGGGGACATTTGTGGGAAGGACAATATTATCTGGTAAGTGAAATGAAGGAGACTTCAGAAATGCTCCAAGGTTTCTTTATCTCAGTCCTTAATATGTACACAATTCATATAGATATACACTTCATATTTTTACAGTATATATATATATATATATATATATTATGTCTCAAAAATTGAAAACATGAAAACAGTTAGGACACTGTGGCAGTTGGCCTGGCAAGGGATGATGGTGGCTTGAATCTGCATGTGAGAAGTAGAAATTATCAGAAATTACTATATTGGAAAATATTTTAGAACTAATATCAATAAGAGTTTCTGATGGATATAATATAGAGAGTGAAAGTGATAAAAGATGGCAATGGTGCCTTTTTTAACTTTAGAATTGATGGATGATGGTGTCATTAAAACAGGGGCATTTGGAGGAGAAAGTTTCAGGGGATGGGAATAATTTAATGTTTAGGTGTCAAACTTCCAGCTGGAAATACGAAGCATTCTGTAGATCAGAGATAATGTCAGGGATGGTGAGGTAAATTTGATGACTTCAACACCTAGAATGAAAAGCCATGGGATTGATATTCAACATATGTTAGAGAGATGAGCTTAGTAATATAATAAATACATATTGATAGAAGATGAGGTGATCAATAAAGAACATATGGAAGAGTAGTTAGGGATATAAGTTTTGAGCTTAGAGTCTGAGTTCAAGCTATCTCCCATACTCACTAGCTGTGTGATATGAGAAAATTCCATGTCTTCATTGCTTTCATTTCCTCATCTGCAAAATTTCTTACGTAATAGAATCTAGAAAGTAAATATAGCATTAAAGTAGATATAGGGCTAAAGGAGACACGCATTGTCCATTTTCAACTGTAAACATTCAATAACAGATAGCTGTAGACATAATTCTTTTAAACCACCGAAAGCAGCTATAGGCAGTCAACAGAAGAAAAAATATGGCTAAGTAACATGAAAAACTGTTAATTCTCATTTGCATATAAAATAAAGGGGGAAGGATGCAAATAAAGCATAATGATATGTTATTTTTCACCCATCACATTAGTAACAAACTTTGTTTACAAAAATTTTATTAATAAGTACCAAAAACTATTTGCAACCAAGATGCCTTTCAAAAGGAAAATGGATAAACAAACTGTGGTACATGCATCCATGCAATGGGATGTTATTCAGCAATAAAAAGAATGAGCTATCAAGCCATAAAAAGACATAGAGGAAGTTTAAGTGCATGTTACTTAGTTAAGAAGCCAATCTTAAAAGTTTACATAAGTGTATAATTCCAACTATATTAAATTCTGAAAAAGACAAAACTATAGAGATCTGTGGCTTCCAGAAGTTTGATGTGAAGGTAAAGAGATTAATAGTCCAGGGGATATTTATGATAGTAAAAATAGTCTGTATGATACTCCAATGATGGTTATATGATATTATGAATTTATTAAAACCCACAGAATTAGAACTGTACAACACAAAGAACCCTTATGTAAATTATAGACTTTAGGTAATAATAATAATTCAGTCTTGGTTCATCAGTTTTAACAAATGTCCTACACTAATGCCAGATGTTAGTGGAGAAACTGTAAGCAGAGGAGATAAGTGGTACGTAGGAACTCTCTGTACTTTCCGCTCAATTTCATGTAAACCTAAACCTGCTCTAAAAAAATAGTCTTAATTATTTTTTAAAGTAAGTCTTTTATGGTCTTAGAAACCAGAGCAATGTGAAGCAGATTATTCTGCAGTTGAGTGATATTTAAACCAGAAAAATCCATAATGAGCATCATGTGTGACCAAAAATGTCCGTGAAGAAAGTAAACCTTCCTTGCAAGTTGTAAGCAGAAACGAGTCCAGGCCTTCTTGGCTAAAGATAGTGTGGTTTAAGACTTAAAATCAAATCCCAATATTATGTGCTGCCTTGACATCTGATGAAACCAGGAGGGCCTTGAGTGGCCTAATGAAAAATTTCCCTCACCACTCTGCTCCCATGAATAAGGTCCCTTCCCAAACAACGCTTGTTACCAAAGGGACTATACATACTGCCTGACTATTCCTAGGTAACAAGTTACAGTTCTCTGCTGACCTGCAGAATTATTCCAACAACTCAATCCCACCCTTCCATGGGGACCAGGAATCCTCATCCTCTTGATACTACAAAGCCTGTCTTCACAGTCCCTGGCTGTTTACTCTGTTACCAAATGCAACCCCTGTGTGGTTCTCTGTGGCATGCAGTGTCCTTCTCCTTTGCACTGTGAATATAAGTGATTACTAATTTTATCAATCACATCTCTTCAGTGTTGAGTGTCATATGTTCAAACATCCCCTTAACCCTAAAATGGGAATCTCTCCCTCACCAATGAAATGAATAAGAGGAGATTAAAACAGATAGATCTTGTCTATTAGTAAAAGAGTGGTGGAGAGACTAGAACCTCCAATGGACCCAGACTACTCAAGTTCCCTGCCAGGAATTGAAAAGGGTGGGACAGAGGTCTGAATTCTCTAAGCATAGTAAGATTACTAATGTACACTGTGAGGACTTACCAGCTGGTCTAGCTGAGATGGTTTCTGCCACACATACTGGTGGCTGAATTTGAAACAGAGGTTAAAGAAATTCCTGCAACTGCTGCTGCACTCATAGGTGTTTCTCTGGCATGAACTCTCCAGTGTATGATTTATGGTATATAGATTTATGGTTAAATAATTTTCTACATTTACCATAGTTATAAGGATTTTATCTAGTGTGTATTCTCTGGTGCTGAACAAGTATCTAGTGTGACTGAAGGCTCTCCATTACTCACTGCATTAATAATGCTTTTGTCCAGTGTGAAAGGCATCCTCCCACTTGGTACTCCTGCTTGGGTCCCTATCCCTTACCACAAGTGACCTTATGCTTGAGAAAACCTGAGCTTGTTGGGAAATCCTTATCACCCTCTCCATATGTGAAGGGGGAGTCTATAGAAAGTAGACTCTAAAGTTCCTCAAGATTGAGACCCTGCCCTGCTTAAGGGTTTCTCTCCACTATGTAGCTAGTTATATTTCCATGAATTTATTTTTTAAAAACCCACTGGACATGCATAGAGATTTTTTTGGTTTTCTACTACTTTTCTGAAAAAATGCAAAATTTGTTAGACAAACTGTATGTAGGAATACATTTGATAAGCAAATTTCATGTTTCCCCTTCTGGTATAGCATCTTTTGCAATCTGTCAATATAATAATAGCTTCTGGAGGAAATAAAAGAAATAACACGTTAAAAGCAAGTGCTGTAATGTGTTCCAGGACACCTTCACAATAAAAAAAAAAAAAAAAGCAAGTTAGAGAGGAAAAAGTGTGTGTGCAGTGGAATGTCCATAAAGAGGAACATTTTTTAAAGGAAGTGAACTGGTAATTATGGTCATTTTGAGTCTGAAGAAGATCGAGTCAATTACTTTTAAAACAGACATCCTTTGTTTTAGAAAAATTAGCAAGATAGTTTCAAAAACAATAATTACTCACCTAACTTAGGAACAACAACTTCAAGTGGAGATACTCTGGAGTGAGATGCAAAGTGCAATACAAGTGGGTTTATCTTCTATGCCTTAAAGAATTAGAGAAATACACTCCTAAATATTTAGATGTTGTTTTTCCCCACATGGTTTTATTTTATACAGAATGACACAAGATTTCAGAAAATGTATTGAAAACTATTAGAATTGCTTTGTCCATGCCAAAAAAAAAAAAAGAAAAAAAAAAAAGAAAAAGAAAAAAAAAGGAAAAAAGAAAGAGCACATTCTGTTCTTGAAGGTAGGGTTTTCCCCTGAAGGAAGTGACCCTTCTCACTGCCCCTTCCTGCTCTGAAAAAAGTGGGTGTGGTTTTTGGAAAATAGGAAGAGAAAAAATCCCTTTCTAGTTTCTAGGGGCAATGGTTAAGTGTCTTTGTGGTGAATGTGTCTGAAAACTTTTGATAGTAATGTGTAGGAGTAATAACCAGTTCTCTGACACATGGAAGTGATCATAATGTATGTAGTCGCCCTCAGTTGAGGTCAAGATCCTTTGAGTTCAAAGAATTATCACTGCTTTTTCCAATGAAATATCTACCTCTTCCTGGTAATTAAAGACAACTACTCCTGCTAGGATGGAGACTCCTTTCCTCGCCTGTTGTCAGTGATGTGCTGGTAAATGCTTAAGAGCCAACTTTGGGAGTAAGACTGTGAAGCTTAGATTTGTAGTATTTGCAATTTCCTTGCCTAATTTCAATCTACTAATGCTAAATTACATTTTGAGAAGGAAGGCACACAATTGGCTCTGGAAGCCAGTATGAGCCTCCTGGTCTCCTCGCAGAAGAATCCTGAAATGACAGAGCAGCACCTATAGCTTAACATTGAATAAGAGTAATGTTGTGCTCAATTGTAGTTGCATTTCCAGAGAAGTATGATTTCTGGACCCAAAGAATTAAATTTGCAGGGACAAATTCTGGGACTGATGGTAAGCTGGACTGCTCCTACTTCTAAGCCTTAGTTCCTGAGCCTATTATACTCTACTTATTTGGGATGTAGCACCATATAAAATTTATTGATTTAGGGCGTATTTGTCATTCTGCAGGATGGTTCCCTATTCTTGCAGTATCTTAACTTTAAGTCTGTACTTTAAGGGTGTTGTCAAAAGGTTATTCCATTGATCTATCATGCTGTCAGTTTATTTGATAGTATCAGCAGATGCCTTGTTCAAATGTCCACTGCCTCATCTCCTTTGCCATAAATTGGTGTTGAAGAGAGCTTTAATATTCCTCTTAGCTTGACTAAACTTTAGATAGGCTCCAGACCCTGACCTCCATTTTCTTAGAGCATTTACTTTAGAAAACTTGTAATTGTAAATTTTTTCTTTGTCCCCTTGGCCGGTAAATGTTTTAAAAAGCCTCTTGCCAGTTTTACAAGCCAGGAAAGTCTTTCTTAAAGACCTGAAGCCATTTCTTTGAAGTGCAGTCATCAAGGAATATAGGACCCTTATCTCCCAGACTCTGTGGGAAGATAAAATCCTAACTTCTATGAGTGCTAATTAACAAACACAGATGACTAATCACAGAGAAAATCTTTTGCAAATTCAGGAATAACTCAATGTGTTCAACACACCCCATTGATCAATCTAATGCCCTCCAGTACTTTTCCACTAGCTCACACCAGCACTTAGAAACCTTCCTGTGTTTTGTTTCAACAGAGTAGAATTCAGACCAAGCTTTGGCTTCTCTCCTCTGTTGCAATATCTTTGAAAAAAAGTCTTTCTTGACTATTTAACTTTGTTCAGTTCAATTTTTGTTGTTGCAGTGGATCTCTTCGTTCAAGATGATATTTTGTGAAATGCTGTGTAGGTGGCTCCAATACGTTAAACTTTTGGATATTGGGGCTTCCTAAGGCCCTAGAGGCAGGAAAGACATACAATACATAGACTAAGGTGGATCCCTGCTCCTTTCAGGATAGAATGCATCCAGTGTAAGTCACCTTGCCGCCAGTAATCTGGTACTTTCCTCAAGTGATGGTACTGTATTTGTGTTTCAACTTTTGTCTCTGTGACTAGCACATTAGATGTTGAGCAGCTGTAGGAATTATCTTTGCCTTATGAGTGGAACCCTGTTTTATTGACCCCATACATAGACTTCATCACAGCTATTATGATTACATAAGTACATTAGGATAGCACTGGGGTAGTTGATAGTAAAGACAAGTTGAGTTCAGTTGGCTGAATCATTTTGTCATTTGGTGGTTTAATGTCCTTTAATGATGGGTGCACTCTGGTGGGCATTAACATGTGATACTAAGGCCCTTGTGCTTGGTTCTTACCCAGATAGATACATCCACAGATCTCTTCTAATGAGTCTGTATTTATTCTTACATCAGGATACTCCTCTTTCCACACAAAATAGATGGCCAGAGGCAGTGACATATATATGTGCATGTGTGTATATGTACATATACACACACAGACAGAGAAAGAGAGAGAGAGAGGAACTGGTTCATGTAACTGTGGTGACTGGCAAGTCCAAAATCCACAGGACAGGCAAAAGGTAAAGTCACAGTCTTGAGTCTGAAATCCAGAGGTCAAGCCAGCAGTTTGGAAAATTAAGCAGGATTTCTACTTTGAAACCTTGATGCAGAATTTTTTCTCTGGGAAACCTTACATTTTTGCTCTTAAGGCCTTCAACTAATTGGATGAGGCACATCCATATTATGGAGGAAAATGTCCGTTATTAACAGCAATTATTTCAAATGTAAAATAGCCTCACAGCAACATTTAGAAATAATGCTTAAACAAAAAACTGGGCACCATAGCCTAGCCAAGTTAACACATAAAATTAACCATCACAGTATTAATCTCTTTGTAGTAGAAGATGGAATACTATTTATTTTTAATACTTTCATACTTTTATTTTTCTGTTTTTCAGAGTTTCTAAAATGTACATGCAATGATTTCTAATTTTAAAATCTCGGTAAGCATTATTTTTAAAAATAGGGATGTATGTACCATCATAAATATCCTAAAGCAGAAGAAACCATAATATTGTAGAAATGAATAAAATATCAAAATTCCTAGAAAAACAAGGAAACCAAGACAACTGATTTCTAAATATAAATAATATTTTAATGAATACCAGAAACCAGGCTTATTCCCATGATTTTCAGTAGTAAATCATGTGTGATGTGATGTTCTTTGAGTTGCTGTCTGGCTTCCTAAACAGTATTTCTCTCTTTGTTGAAAGAAGGATAAAAATTATATTGTCTTCTCAATAGAAAGCAGTGTAATGAAGCAGATTATTATTAGACTATTTCTATAATAATGGAACTATAATCTGTTCCATTTTTTATCCATTCAAAATGATGTGCTGGTTTCCTCCAAAATGACTTGTTAAAAAAATCAGAAACAGACTAAAGTCTTGGAAGCTCTCATTCCCACCAACTCTTCTCCCATTGATTTTATGATGGAGAAATTTTGTTCATGGAGGGTGTATTGAAGTGTTTCATGGAAGAACTTTGAAATTCTATGAGGTCATTATTTTATTGCAATTCTCAGAGTAACAAAAATATGGATTGTAATAAAAATGTCTTGTAAGAATGACAGTCTTTAGGCATCTTATAATTATCAGCTTCATTATAAGCTTTACTATCATCTTCAGAGCATATTTAACTTTTAGTTAGATGTGTTAGAGTGTTATTTTAGCCATTTGCCCAAATAGTAAATTTTTATGCTCTCCCTCCACTCTGTTATAATCCTTTCAGGTAGTTCTGTTTGTTTTTGGGAGTGCAGTCTTCATGTCTTTGGATAACACTCAGTCCTCATAGCTGGATCCTCTTTTTCATGATGAATGGCAAATTCCTCACACATAAGAGCAGTTTTTCTGAAAAGGAATTTTCCACAAATACTTCCATATTTTCTCCTTTTACTTTTCTCCACCTTCCTTAGGTGATATGGTTTTTGGGATAGGTGAAGTAAAAAAATAAATTTTAAAGTACCAGATCTTACTTCCATAAAGAAGAGTGGAGCCACTGACAACTGAAATGAAAAAATTTTCCTTGAAATATTTTTAGACAATTTATCTGAAAACCACCTGATCTCTTGACCTTGATAAGCTTATACTCAATGTTCCCCTAGTGATTTATATTAAATTTATTTATGAAATTAAAGTTTATTTATATTGCCTGTCCATTATATTCAAAATGTTGTTTACTTACACCTTCTTGCAATCAATATTTTGGGAAAATTTATTTTTGATGTGAAAAATGACTTTGCTGGTCTTATTTACTCATATGTACATATGTGCTCAACCCTTATTTGTCTGCTCTGGGGTGGACTGCTTAAAAGTGTAGGCTTTTAGAATACAGAAACCATGATGTAGAAAAAATTTCCCAAGGTCACAGTGGCCCTGCACAATTCTTAATAATACGAGAAGTCTAAGATCAAATGATTAAAGTCAAAAGAAAGTTAGCTGGAGAACAATAAGGCCTCTGAAGTTAGAATATTATTATCATTTTAAACCAATACACACAGTTTTAATCTTCAGTGAATACAAAGGCAATCAGGTATTATAAGAAGGTTCACAGTGGTCATATATTGCATCCAGCATATTATGTTATACTAGATTTCATAAGTTCTGTGAAGATTTTGAGATCATTTAATTCCTTGTTTCTCAACCACAATGCAACACCCTGTGTGTACCTGTAACAATAAATTTGTAGTTCTGGAAAAATTTACTTTCTTATGCACTAGGCTAGATTCAAAATTATCTTTGTAGCAGTGATATTACCATTCATTATGCTGACTGTGAGTAGAAAAGAATAAAATACAATGACAGGTAGCATTACAGGAATTCCACTTAACCTTGCACAAAAGGTATTAAAAAATTGTTGGAAGAGGAAAAATTACCTGCCAAATATGTTATAGTTAGGCAAGAGGTGTGAACAAGATAGCAGAGTAGGAATACCATGAGCTCACCTCCCTCCATGAACACATCAAAACTACAACTGTATATAAAGCAACTCTCTCTGAGAATGACCTGAAGGCTAGCAGAATTAATCTTCTACAATCAAAGATGTAAAGAAAGAACCAGAAGGAGTCTGGTAGGAGGGGAGGAGAAGCAATTTAGTTGGCACCCACACTCTTGGTGGGAGACCCAGAAAGGAAAGGAGATATCACAGGCTCAGTAATCCTCTTTGGAGAGCAAGGGGTTTAAACCCCACATTAGGCACCCTAGCCCTGGGATTCTGCTCTGGAAAGATGAGCCCCCTTGGCTAGTTTGAAAATCAGTGGGACTTACTGGAGGACTGTAAGAAACTGAGATTCTGCTCTTGAAGAACACATGCATAGACTTGCTTGCTCCCAGTCCCAGCACAGAAGCAAAAGATTGAAAACTGCCTGGGGCTCTGGCTGTCCTATCAAGACTGCCCCACCATGGCCCCCAGACTGCCCCAGGCTCTGGCTCCACCTTCTCCAGCTCCAGCCTTACTCCTTACCAGGATAGCAACTACCATTGCAATAGAGAGAATCCAAGCTTACACGAGGCTCCTGTTTCAGACCCTCTAGCTCTGGTCCTGCCCCTGGTCAATTCAGTGACTGCTGTCACATCAAGGAGAAGCTGAACTCTGGCTTTAGCCCCTCTGGCCCCAGATGCACCCCCAATCAAACTGGCAACCACCACTGAGCCAGGGAGAGGTCATAGCTTATTTGACTACTAAGGATCATTCTGGACTACAGCTCCAGCTCCTCCAACTTTAGTCCCACCCCCATCAAGGCAGTGACCTTCATTTCACCAGGGGAGAAGCCCCAGGTAATACCAGATTTGGATCTTGCCCCTCCAGTTCCAGCCCTAACCCCTGCCAAGATTACCAGTGCACCCAAGGAGAAGATATGGCCCATGGTTGCTTCAGATATAGCTTTCCAACCAAAGCCACTGGGCACACACAAACTGCAAAGTGATGTTCTCACAGAAAGACACACCTTCAGTAACCAGGTTACTGGTTCACCTAATTTCATACAGACAAACAGAGAAAGTCAAACAAAAAGAGAAGACAGAGGAGTATGTTCCAAATGACAAAAAAGAAAAAAGAAAAAAAAAAAAGAAAGAAAGAAAAAGATAAAACTCCAGGAAAAACGCTAATGAAACATAAATAAGAACTTTACCTCATAAAACATTTAAAATAATGGCCATAAAAATGCTCACAGAATTAGAGGAAAACAATAAAGAATCACAATTAGAGCTTCAACAAAGATGTAGGAAATATAAAAAGAACAAATCAGAGCTGAATAATACAATAACTGAAATGAAAAATATGCTAGATGAATTTAACAGCAGATTAGATGATACAGAAGAATGCATAAGAGACTTGGAAAATAGAAGAGTGGAAATCACCTAATCAGAACAGTAAACAAAAAAAGAAAATGAGAAGAATTTAAAGGACCTCTGAGACAATGTCAAGTGTGCTGTCTTTCACCTCACAGGGGTCTCATAAAGAAAAGAGAGATAGCAAGGGACAGCAAATATATTTGAAGAAATAATAGTTGAAAATTTCCTGAAGGAAACATATCCAGGTCCAGGAAGCACAGAGAGTTCCTAACAAGATTAACCCAAAGAGACTCACACCAAGATATATCATAATTAAAATGACAAAAGTTAAAGATAAAGTTTTAAAGACCCCAAGATAAAAACAATGAATCACATCGAAGAGAAACTTCAAAAGGCTATTAGCTGATTTTTTCAGCAGAAAATTTGCAAACCAGAGGGAGTAGCATGATGTATTTAAAGTGTTAAAAGGAAAAAAAAAAAAAAAAAAAAAAAAAACTATAATCAAGTTTACTTTCCCTGGCAAGATTATTACTCAGAATAAAAGGAGAGATAAAGAGTTTCCCAGAAAAGTAAAAACTAAGAGTTTATCACCATCAAATTGGCATTACAAAAAATGTTAAAGTGTCATCTTTAAGGAAAAAAAAATAAGATTATAAAAGGAAATAAGGAAGTATATAAAAGAAAAAATTCTCACTGTTTAAATACACAATAAAGGCAGTGGATTAATCACTTAAGCTAGTACAAAGGTTAAAAGATAAAAATGATAAAAATTAATTATGACTACAATAAAGAGTTAAGAGATATACATAAAGGTATAAAATATGACAGCAAAATATAAAATGTGGGGAAAGGAACATAAAAAAATGCTTTAAGAATGTGTTTGAACTTAAATGACTCTCAGTTTAAAACAAGTGGATATATAGGTTGATATCGATACACTTCATGGTAACCACAAAACCAAAGCTACAATAGATGCACAGGAAAAAACAAAGAGAAGAGAACCAAAATATAATGTTAAAGAAAATAATCAAACCACAAGGGAAAAGACTAAAAGAAGTAGAAATAAATAGACAACTACAAAAACAACTAGAAAGCAAGTAACAAAATGGCAAAAAGTACATACTTTTCAAATATCACTAAGTGCTCCAATCAAAAGACATAGGGTGATCAAAGGGATAAAAAAAAATACCCATCTATATGCAGCCTACAAGAGACTCACTTCAAAGCTAAAAAAACACAGATTGAAAGTGAAGGGATGGGAAAAGATATTTTATGCAAATGGAATCAAAGAGAAACCTGGGATAACAATATTCATATCAAACAAAGTAGACTTTAGAACAAAGTCTACAATAAAAGAAGGACATTATATCATGATAAAGGGATGAATACAAGAAGGAGATATAGCATTAATAAACATATATGCACCTAACATAGGATCACCTAATATATAAAGAAAATATTAACAAACATAAATGAAAAAAATGACACTAATATAATAATAGTAGGGTACTTTAATACCCCACTTACTTCAATGGTTAGATAATCAATAGTAAGCAATGGTCTTAAATGACACATTAGAGCAGATGAACATAATGGATATCTACAGAACATTTCATCCAAAAAATAAGTGGAATACACATGCTTTTCAATTGCACAGTGAACATTCTCCAGGTTAGAGCACACACTAGACCACAGAAAGTCTCAATGAATTTAAAATTAAAATCATATCAAGCATCTTTTCTGACTATAATGATATGAAACTAGATATCAATGACAGGAAAAAAGAAACTGAAATAAAAACCCACAAAAATGTAGGGACTAAACAGCATGCTACTAAAAAAGTAATGGGACAATGAAGAAATCAAGATGAAAACAGATACCTTGAGACTACTAAAAATAGAAACACAACTTCCCCAAATCTGTGGTACATGAATAGACAGTTCTGAGAAGGAAGTTCATAGCAATACAAGCCTACATCAAGAAGCAAGAAATGTCTCTAATGAACAATCTAAATTTCCAACTAAAGGATTTGGAAAAGAATGGAATATTAGTTTTAAAAAATAATGAAATCTTGTTGTTTGCAACAACATGAATAGACCTAGAGTGTTTTATGCTAAGTAAAATAAGTCAGACAAAAAGACAAATACTGTATGATTTCACTTACATGTGGAATCTAAGAAACAAAACAAATGAACAAACATAACATAACAGAAACAGAGTTAGAGATACAGAGAACAAATAGGTGGTTGCCAGAGGGGAAGGGGGTAGGGGTTAAGAAAGAAATAGATGAGATAGATTAAGAGGTACAAACTTCCAGCTGTGAAATTAATGAGTCATGGTTCAGAAATGTACACTGTGGGGAATATAGTCAATAACTATGTAATACATTTGTGTGGTGGCATAGCTAGACTTGTGGTGATAATTCTGAAATGTATAGAGATACTGAGTCACTAGGTTGTGAAACAGGAATTAACATAGTGTTGTAATGCAAATTATACTTCAAAAACAATGAAGCAAACAACAAACAAACAAACACATAGAAAAAGAGATCAGATGTGTGTTTACCAGAAGCAGGATGTGGGAGATGGGGGACTTAGATAAAGACAGTCAAAAGGTAGAAACTCCCATTTATAAGTACTAAGGATGTAATGTGCAACATGATTAATATAATTAACACTGCTATATGTTATATATTTAAGCTGTTAACAGAGTAAATCTTGAGTTCTCATCACAAAGAAAATTTATATATATATATATATTATATCTGTTTGTAAAGATGGATGTTCACTAAACTGTGACAGTCATTTCATGATGTAGGTAAGTCAAATCATTATGCTGTACACCTTAAACTTATATAGTATTGTATGTCATTTATATCTTAATAAAACTGGAAAAAGTAAAACTGACAAAGTCCAATGTTAGGAGAAGAAAGGGAACAATAAATATCAAAGCAGAAACAGAGACCAATAAAACAATGGAAAATATCCATTAAATAAAAAGCTTTTTTTAAAGATAAAATTGATAGCCTTTTAGCTAGATTCATCAAGAAAAAAAGAGAAGCAATCAAAAAGTAAAATTAGAAATGAAAGAGGAGACATTACAACAGATATAACAGAAATACAAACAAGCATAAGAGAATACTATGAACAGTTATACACCAACAAATTAGGTAATATAGAAAAATTGGATAAACTCCTAGAAAGACACAATCTTCCAAGAAGTAGGAAAAAATAGAACATCTGAACAGACCAATTACTAGTAATGAAATTGAATCAGTAATCCTCAAGTTTTGAAGAAACAAAAGTCCAGGACCAGCCAGCTTCATAGGGGATTTCCACCAAACATTTAAGGAAGAATTAATACCTATGTTTCTCAAACAATTTCAAAAAATCAAATGGAGGAATGCTTCCAAACTCATTCTATGAAACCAGCATTACCCTGTTACTAAAACCAGAAAATAAACTGCAAAAAAATTTTGCAGACCAATATCCTTGATGAACATATTTACAACAATCCTTAACAAATTAGGAGCAAACCAAATTCAATAATATATAAAAAGATCATGCATCATGATCAAGTGGCATTTATTCCAGAGAAGAAAGGATGGTTCAATATCTGCAAAGCAATAAATGTGATACATTAACAAAACAAAGGAGAAAAAGCACATGAACATCTCAATAGATGAAGGAAAAGCATTTGACAACATTCAAAATTCATTCATGATAAAAAAAATCTCAACAAAGTTAGTATAGAGAAAACATAACTCAACATAATAAAGGCCATCTAAGACAAACCCACACTGTGATGAAAAATATAAAGCTTTTTCCTGTAAAATCTGGAACAAGAAATGCTGTGCACTCTCACAACTTTTATTCAACATAGTATTGAAAGTCCTAGCCCAGCAATCAAACATGAAAAAGAAATGAAAATAATTCAAATTGAAAGGGAAGAATTAAAATTGTCACTATTGCAGGTGACAGGATTTTATATATAGAAAACTCTAAAGACTCCACTAAAATAATTATTAGGGCTAGTTAAGTGAATTCAGAGAGTTTAGGTTACAAAATAAACATACAGAAATCAGTTGCATTTTTATATACTAATAATGAACTATCAGAAAGAGAAATCAAGGAATCAGTTACATTTACAATAGTAAAAAGAAACATAGTACCTGCGAATAATTTTTAAGAACTTTTATTGAGATATAATTGACATACAATAAACTGCATATATTTAAAGTGTACAATTTGATATTTTTTTCTTATAAGTAATGTATATATGGCAATCCCAATCTCCCAATTCATCCCACCCAAACCTCCCTACCCCCACTTCCCCCACTTGGTGTCCATATGTTTGTTCTCTACATCTGGGTCTCTATTTCTGCCTTGCAAACCAGTTGATTTGTACCAGTTTTCTAGATTCTGCATATGTGCATTACTATATTTTTTTTCCTCATTATGACTTCACTCTGTATGAGTCTCTAGGTCCATCCATATCTCAACAAATGTCTCAATTTCATTCCTTTTTATGGCTGAGTAATATTCTATTGTATATATGTACCACATCTTCTTTATCCATTCATCAGTTGATGGGCATTTAGGTTGCTTCCAAGACCTGGCTATTGTAAATAGGGCTGCAATGAACATTGGGGTTCAGGTGTCTTTTTGAATTATGGTGTTCTCTGGGTATATGCCCAGTAGTGGGATTGCTAGTTCATATGGTAATTCTATTTTTAGTTTTTCAAGGAACCTCCATACTGTTCTCCAGAGTGGCTGTACCAAATTACATTCTCACCAACAGTGCAAGAGGGTTCCCTTTTTTCTACACCCTCTCCACCTATGAATAATTTTTATGCATCTTTATTGGAGTATAATTGCTTTACAATGTTGTGCTAGTTTCTACTGTACAACAAAGTGAATCAGCTATATGTACACATATATCCCCATATGCTCTCCTTCTTGAGCCTTCCTCCCATCCTCTCTATGCCACCCCTGTATGTCATCACAAAGTACCAAGCTGATCTCCCTGTGTATACAGCAGCTTCCCAGTAGCTATCTATTTTACAGTTGTTAGTGTATATATGTCAATGCTACTCTCTCACTACACCCAAGCATCCCTTTTCCCCCCACATCTCCAAGTCTGTTCTCTAAATCTACATCTTTATTCTTTCCCTGTCACTAGGTTCATCATTACCACTTTTCTAGATTCCATATCTAGAATGAGTTCGCATATGGTATTTGTTTTTCTCATTCTGACTTACTTTACTCTGTATGACAGACTCTAGATCTGTCCACCTCACTACAAATAATTCAATTTCATTCCTTTTTATGACAGAGTAGTATTCTGTTGTATATGTGTGCCACATCTTTTTTATCCATTCATCTATTGATGGACATTTAGGTTGCTTCCATGTCCAGGCTATTGTAAATAGTGCGGCAATGAACATGTAACATGTAACTTTTTTTTTTCAGATAGGGAAAGATCTTCAATATATGCTTTTCTTTCTCAAGACCATCTGTAGGTCTTCTGCCCATTTTTGGATTGGGTTATTTGTTTTTTGGATATTGTGCTGCATGAGCTGCTTGTGTATTTTGAAGAGTAATCCTTTTTCAGTCGCTTCATTTACAAATATTTTCTTCCATTCTGAGGATTGTCTCTTTGTCATGTTTATAGTTTCCTTTACTGTGCAAAAGCTTTTAAGTTTGATTAGGTCCCATTTGTTTATTTTTTAATTTCCATTATTCTGGGAGGTGTGTCAAAAAGGATCTTGCTATGATTTATGTCATAGAGTGTTCTGACTATGTTTTCCTTTAGAAGTTTTATAGTGTCCAGTCTTCCATTTAGATCTTTAATCCATTTTGAGTTTCTTTTTCTGTATGGTGTTAGGGGGTGTTCTAATTTCATTCTTTTACATGTAGCTCTCCAGTTTTCCAAGCACCTCTTATTGAAGAGGTTGCCTTTTCTCCATTGTATGTTCTTGCCTTCTTTGTCATAAATTAGGCAAACACATGTGTTTGGGTTTCTCTCTGGGCTTTCTATCCTGCTCCATTAATCCATGTTTCTGTTTTTGTACAAATACCATACTGTCTTGATTACTCTGTCTTTTAGTATAGCCTAAAGTCAGGGAGCCTGATTCCTCTGGCTCCATATTTCTTTCTCAAGTTTGCTTTAGCCATTCAGAGTCTTTTTTGTTTCCATACAAATTATAAAATTTTTGTCCTAATTCTGTGAAGAATGCAATTGGTAATTTGATAGGGATTGCATTGAATCTGTGGATTGTTTTGGGTAGTATAGTCATTCTCACAATATTGATTCTTCCAATCCAAGAACATGGAAGAATCTGTTTGTGTCATCTTTGATTTCATTCCTCAGTGTTTTATAGTTTTCTGAGGACAAGACTTTTGGCTCCTTAGGTACGTTTATGCCTAGGTATTTTATTCTTTTTGTTGTGAAGGTAAATGGGATTGGTTCCTTAATTTCTCTTTCTGATTTTTCCTTGTTAGTGTATAGGAATGCAAGAGATTTCTGTGCATTAATTCTGTATCCTGCAACTTTACCAAATTTATTGATGAGATCTAGTAGTTTTCTGATGGCATCTTGAGGATTTTCTATGTATAGTTTTATATCATCTGCAAACAGTAACAGTTTTACTTCTTTTTCAATTTCTATTCCTTTTATTTCTTTTTCTTCTCTGAATGATGTGGCTAAAACTTCCAAAATTACGTTGACTAATAGTGGTGATGGTGGGCACCCTTGTCTTGTTCCTGATCTTAGAGGAAATGCTTTCAGTTTTTCACCATTGGGAATGATGTTGGCTGTGGGTTTCTCATATATGACCTTTATCATGCTGACGTGAGTTCCCTCTATGCCCACTTTCTGCAGAGTTTTTATCATTTATGTTTTGTTGAATTCTGTCAAAAGCTTTTTCTGTATCTATTGAGGTTATCCTATGTTTTTTTTTTCCTTCAATTTGTTGATATGGTATATCACATTGATTGATTCATGTGTACTGAAGAATCCTTGCATTCCCAAAATAAACCCACTTTGTTATGGTGTATGATCCTTTTAATGTGCCTTTGGATTCTGTTCGCTAGTATTTTGTTGAGGATTTTTGCATCTATGTCCATTAGTCATATTGGCCTGTAATTTTATTTTTTTGTGATGTCTTTGGTTTTGTTATCAGGGTGATGGTGGCCTCATTGATTAAGTTTGGGCATGTTCCTCCCTCTGCTATATTTTGGAAGAGTTTGAGAGGGATAGGTGTTAGCTCTTATCTAAATGTTTGATAGAATTTGCCTGTGAAGCTGTCTTGCCCTGGGCTTTTGTTTGTTGGAAGATTTTTAATCACAGTTTCAATTTTGGTGTTTATGATTGGTCTGTTCATATTTTCTATTTATTCTTGATTCAGTCTTGGGAGGTTGTACTTTTACAAGAATTTGTCCATTTCTTCCAGGTTGTCCATTTTATTGGCATATAGTTTCTTGTAAAAGTCTCTCATGATCCTTTTTATTTTCTATGGTGTCAATTGTTAATTCTCCTCTTTCATTTCCAATTCTATTGATTTCAGTCTTCTCCCTTTTATTTGCTCTTGATTCTGGTTAATGGGTTATCAATTTTGTTTATCTTCTCAAAGAACCAGCTTTTAGTTTTATTGATCTTTGCCATTGTTTCCTTCATTTCTTTTTCATTTATTTCTGATCTGATCCTTATGATTTTTTTTCCTTCTTGCTAACTTTGGGTTTATTTTTATTATTCTTTCTCTAATTGCTTTAGATGTAATGTTAAGTTGTTTATTTGAGATTTTTCTTGTTTCTTGAGGTAGGATTGTATTACTATGAACTTCCATATTAGAAATGCTTTTACTGAATCCGAAATGTTTTTGGTTATTGTGTTTTCACTGTCATTTTTTTCTAGATACTTTTAAAAGTTCCTCTTTGATTTCTTCTGTGAGCTCTTGGTTATTTAGTTGTGCTTGTTTAGGCTCAATGTGTTTGTATTTTTGCAGGTTTTTTTTTTCCTGTAATTGATATCTTGTCTCATAGCATTGTGGTAAAAAAGATGCTTGATATGATTTCAACTTTCTAAAATTTACTGAGGCTTGATTTGTGACCCAAGATGTGATCCACCATGGAGAATGTCCTGTGTGCACTTGACAAGAAAGTGTATTCTATTTTTTTTTTGGTGGAATGCCCTATAAATATCAATTAAATCCATCAGGTCTAATATGTTATTTAGAGTTTGTGTTTCCTTATTTATTTTCTGTTTCAGTGGCATGTCCACTAGTGTAAGTGGGGTGTTGAAGTCCCATATTATTATTGTGTTACTGTTGATTTCCCCTTTTTTGGCTGTTAGCATTTGCCTTATGTATTGAGGTGCTCCTATGTTGGCTGCATAAACATTTTCAATTATTATATCTTCTTCCTGGATTGATCCCTTGATTGTTGTATAGTGTCCTTCCTTGTCTCTTGTAATATTCCTTATTTTAAAGTCTTTTTTTTTATATTGAGTTTTTCTACTCCAGTTTTCCTTTGATTTCCATTTGCATGGAATAACTTTTCCCAAACCCTCACTTTCAGTCTGTATGTGTCTCTTGGTGTGAAGTTGGTCTCATGTAGACAGCATATATATGTGTCTTTTTTGTTTATCTATTCAGCCAGTCTCTATCTTTTGGTTGGAGCATTTAATCCATTCACTTTTAAGGTAATTACTAATATGCATGTTGCTATGAACATTTTCTTAACGGTTTTGGGTTTGTTTTGTAGGTCCTTTCCTTCTCTTTTGTTTTCTGCCTAAAGTTCCTTTAGTATTTGCTGTAAAGTTGGTTTGATGGTACTGAATTCTCTTAACATTTTCTTGTCTGTGAAGTTTTTGATTTCTTCATTGAATCTGAATGAGATCCTTGCTGAGTAGAGTAATCTTATTTTTAGGTTTTTCACTTTCATCACTTCTTTTGTCACTTTAAATATATCCTGCCACTCCCTTATGGACTGCAGAGTTTCTGTTGAATTATCAGCTGTTACTCTTCTGGAGATTCCATTGTATGTCATTTGTTGCTTTTCCTTTGCTGAATTAATATTTTTTCTTTCTATCTAATTTTTGTTAGTTTGATTAATATGTGTCTCAATGTGTTTCTCCTTGGGTTTCTCCTATATGGGACTTTCTGCTTTTCCTGAACTTGATTGACTATTTCTTTTTTTTTTTTTTCTTTTTTTTCTTTTTTTAAGCTCTTTATTGGAATATAATTGCTTTACACTCTTGTGCCAGTTTTTGAGGTACACCAAAGTCTATCAGCTCTATTTATACATATATCCCCATATTTCCTCCCTCCCATGACTCCCTTCCACCCTCTTTGTCCTGGCCCTCTAAAGCATCACCCATCATTGAGTTGATCCCTCTTTGTTATACAGAAACTTCCCACTAGCTATCTATTTCACATTTGGAGTGTATCTATGTCTATGCTACTCTCTGACTTCTTCCCAGATTCCCCTTCTCCCCACCCCAAGCCCACGTCCTTAAGTCCATTCTCTACATCTGTATCTTTATTCTTGCCCTGTCACTGGGTTCATCAGTACCATTATTTTTAGAGTCCATGCATATGAGTTAGCATACAGTATTTGTTTTCCTCTCTCTGGCTTACTTTGCTCTGTAGGACAGTCTCTAGGTCTATACACCTCATTACATATAGCTCCATTTCATTCCTTTTTGTGGCTCAGTAATATTCCATTGTACACATGTGCAACATCTTCTTTATCCATTCATCTGTTGATGGGCATTTAGGTTGCTTCCATGTCCTGGCTATTGTAAATAGTGCTGCAATGAACATTATGGTACATGTTTCTTTTTGGATTATGGTTTTCTCTGGGTATATGCCCAGCAATGGGATTGCTGGGTCATATGGTAGTACCATTTTTAGTTTTTTAAGGAACCTCCAAACTATTATCCATAGTGGCTGTACCAGCTGACATTCCTACTGATGGTGCAGGACAGTACCCTTTTCCCCACATCCTCTCCAATATTTATTGTTTCTAGATTTTTTGATGATGGCCATTCTGACTGGAGTGAGGTGATACCACATTGTGGCTTTGACTTGCATTTCTCTGATGATTAGTGATGTTGAGCACCTTTTCATGTGTTTGTTAGCCACCTACATGTCTTCTTCTTTGGAGAAATGTCTATTCAGGTGTTCTGCCCATTTGTGGATTGGGTTATTTGCTTTTTTGGTATTAAGCTGCATGAGCTGCTTATATATTTTGGAGTTTAATCCTTTGTCCATTGCTTTGTTGGCAAGTATTTTCTCCCATTCTGAGGGTTGTCTTCTTGTTTATGGTTTCTTTCACTGTGCAAAATCTTTTAAGTTTATTCAGTCCCATTTGTTTATTCTTGATTTTATTTCCATTTTTCAAGGAGGTGGGTAAAAAAGGATCTTGCTTTGATGTATGCCATAGAATGTTCTGCCTATGTTTTCCTCTAAGAGTTTTATAGTGTCTGGCCTTGCATTTAGCTCTGTAATCCATTTTGAGTCTGTTTTTGTGTATGGTGTTAAGAAGTGTTCTAATTTCATTCTCTGACATGTAGCTGTCCAATTTTTCCAGCACCACTTATTGAAGAGGCTGTCTTTTTTACATTGTATATTCTTGCCTCCTGTGTCAAATTTAGGTGCCCACATGTGCTTGGGTGTACCTCTGGGTTCTCTGTTCTGTTCCATTTATCTACCTTTCTACTTTTGTGCCAGTACCATACTGTCTTGATCACTGTGGCCTTGAAGTATAATTTGAAGTCAGGAAGCTTAATTCCACCAACTCCATCTTTCCTTCTCAAGATTGCTTTGGCTATTTGGGGTCTTTTGCATTTCCATACAAACCGTAAGATTTCTTGTTCTAGTTCTGTGAAAAATGACGTTGGTAATATGATAGGGAAGGTGTTGAATCTGTAAATTGCTTTGGGCAGTATAGTCATTTTCACAATGTTGATTCTTCCAATTCAAGAACATGGTATGTCTCTCCATCTGTTTCCTTTGTCTTTGATTTTTTTTTTTTTTTTTATCAGAGTCTTATAGTTTTCTGCATACAGGTCTTTTGCCTCCTTAGGAAGGTTTATTCCTAGGTATTTTATTCTTTTTGTTGCAATAGTGAATGGGAGAGTTTCCTTAATTTCTCTTTCTGCTCTCTCATTGTTAGTGTATAGGAATGCAAGAGATTTCTGTGCAATGATTTTGTATCCTGCTGCTTTACTAAATTCAACAATTAGTGCTAATAGTTTTCCGGTAGCATCTTTAGGGTTTTCTATGTATAATATCATGTTATCTGCAAAGAGTGACAATTTTATTTCTTCTTTTCCAATTTGGATTGCATTCATTTCATTTTCTTCTCTGATTGCTGTGGCTAAAACTTCCAAAACTATGTTTAATGAGAATGGTGAGAGTGGGCACCCTTGTCTTCTTCCTTTTCTTAGAGGAAATGCTTTTAGTTTTTCACCATTTAGAATGATGTTGGCTTTTGGTTTCTCATGTATGGTTTTTTTATGTTGAGGTAATTTCCTTCTATGCCCATTTTCTGGAGAGTTTTTTTTATCATCAATGGATGTTGAATTTTGTCAAAAGCTTTTTCTATGTCTCTTGAGATGATCACATGATTTTTATCCTTCAATTTATTAATATGATGTATCACATTGATCGATTTGTGTATATTGAAGAATCCTTGCATTTCAGGGATAAACCCCACTTGATCATGGGGTGTGATCTTTTTAATGTGCTGTTGGATTCTGTTAGCTACTACTTTGTTGAGGATTTTTGCATCTATGGTCATCAGTGATGTTGGTTTCTTATTTTCTTTTTTTGTGACATCTTTGCCTGGTTTTGGTATCAGGGTGATGGTGGCCTCATAAAATGAGTTTGGGAGTGTTCCTCCTTCTGCTGTATTTTGGAAGACTTTCAGAAGGATACGTGTTAGCTCTTCTCTAAATGTTTGATAGAATTCTCCTGTCAAACCATCTGGCCTTGGGCTTTTGTTTATTGGGAGATTTTTAATCACAGTCTCAATTTCCATACTTGTGAGTGGTCCGTTCATGTTTTCTATTTCTTCCTGGTTCAGTCTTGGAAGATTGTATTTTTCTAAGAATTTGTCCATTTCTTCCAGTTTATCCAATTTATTGGCATATAGGTGCTTGTAGTAGTCTCTCATGATCTTTTGTATTTCTGTGTCGTCCATTGTTACTTTTTCATTTCTAATTCAGTTGATTTGTGTCTTCTCCCTTTTTTCTTGATGAGTCTGGCTAATGGTTTATCAATTTTGTTGATCTTCTCAAAGAAGCAGCTTTTAGTTTTATTGATCTTTGCTACTGTTTTCTTTGTTTCTTTTTCATTTGTTTCTCATCTGATCTTTATGATTTCTTTCCTTCTGCTCACTTTGGAGTTTTCTTGTTCTTCTTTCTCTAATTGTTTTAGGTGTAAGATTAGGTTGTTTATCCCATACTTTTTTTGTATCCTGAGGTAGGACTGTGTTGCTATAAACTTTCCTCTTAGAACTGCTTTTGCTGTGTCCCATAGGTTTTGGGTTGTTGTGTTGTTGTCATTTATTTCTAGGCATTTTTTGATTTTCTCTTTCATTTCTTCATTGATTTCTTGGTTGTTTAATAGTGTGTTATTTAGCCTCCATGTGTTTGCATTTTTTACAGTTTTTTTCAGGTAATTGATATCTAGTCTCATGGCACTGTGGTCAGAGAAGAAGCTTGATATGATTTCAATTTTCTTGAATTTACCAAGGCTTGATTTGTGACCCAAGTTGTGATCTATCCTGGAGATTGTTCCGTGTGCACTTGAGAAGAAAGTGTATTCTGTAGTTTTTGCATTGAATGTCCTATAAATACCAATTAAGTCAAAACGGTCTAATTTCTAATTTAAAGCTTGTGTGTCTTCATTTATTTTCCACTTGGATGATCTTTCCATTGATATAAATGGGGTGTTAAAGTCTCCTACTATTATTGTGTTATTTTCAATGTCCCTTTTTATGGCTATTATCATTTGCCTTATGTATCGAGGTGCTTCTATGTTGGGTGCATAGATATTTGCAATTGTTATATCTTCTTCTTGGATGGATCCCTTGATCATTATATAGTGTCCTTTCTTGTCTCTTGTCATAGTCTTTACTTTAAAGTCTAATTTGTCTGATATGAGTATTGCTACTCCAGCTTTCTTTTGACTTCCATTTGCATGAAATATCTTTTTCTATCCCCTTACTTTCAGTCTCTATGTGTCCCTTGGTCTGAAGTCGGTTTCTTGTAGGCAGCATATATAAAGGTCTTGAATTTGTATCCATTCAACTAGTCTATGTCTTTTGATTGGTGCATTTAATCCATTTACATTTAAGGTGACTATTGACATGTATGCTTCTATTGTCATTTTCTTAAATATTTTGGGTGTGTTTTTGTAGGTCTTTTCCTTCTCTTGTGTTTCTTGATTAGAAACATTCCTTCAGCAATTGTTGTAAGGCTGGTTTGGTGGTGCTGAATTCTCTTAATTTTTGCTTGTTTGTAAAGCATTTGAATTCTCCATCTAACCTGAATGAGATTCTTCTGGGTAGAGTATTCTTGGCTGTAGGCTTTTCTCTTACAAGACTTTCAGTATATCCTGCCATTCCCTTCTGGCCTGCAGAGTTTCTGAAGAAAGATCAGCTGTTATCCTTATGGGTTTTCCCTTACATGTTATTTGTTGCTTTTCTCTTGCTGCTTTTAATATTTTTTCTTTGTGTTTTATTGTCATTAGTTTGATTAATATGTGTCTTGGTGTATTTCTCCTTGGGTTTATTCTGTATGGGACTCTCTGTACTTCTTGGACTTGGCTCATTATTTCCTTTCCCATGTTGGGGAAGTTTTCCACTATAACCTCTTGAAATATTTTCTCAGATCCTGTCTTTTATTCTTCTTCTGTTGGGATGCCTATAATTTGAATGTTGGTGCAGTTAATGTTGTCACCAATGTCTCTGAGACTGTCTTCTATTCTTTTTATTTTTTTTTCTTTTTCTTGCTCTGTGGCAGTTATTTCCCCCATTCTTTCTTCCAACTCACTTATTCATTTTTTTGCCTCAGTTATTCTGCTGTTTATACCATCTAGAGTATTTTTACCTTCGGTTATTTTGTTGTTTATTACTGTTTGTTTGGTCTTTGGTTCTTCTGCGTCCTTGTTAACTGTTTCTTGTATTTTCACTATTTTGTTATCGAGATTTTGGTTCATTTTTTAATATCATTGCTCAATTCTTTTTCAGGCAATTTTCCTATTTCTTCTTCATCCATTTGGTTTTGTGTGTTTTTACCTTGTTCCTTCATCTGTGACATATTTTTTTGTCTTCTGATTCCCCCCCTCCTTTGGACAGGCAGGATTTTGTTCCTATCCCACTGAGTGTTTGGACTGAGATTTCAAGCCCTAGAATTTGTACGCTGTTGAGTATAGCTGGCTCTTGGTGTTGAGATGAGAACTGCTGGGAGACCTCACTCTGATGGATATTCCCTGGGGATTGGGTTTTCCTGTTATTCCAATGTTTTGGACTCAGAGTTCCCACCTCAGGAGCTCAGGCCTGACCCTGTGCTTTTGAATTAAGATCCCACAAGCTATGTGGAGCAGGAAAATGGAAAAAAAATATAAATAAAAAAGTAGGAGAACAGCAGGACAATAGGAAGATAAAAAATATGATAGAAATAGGAAACTAACAGATATGTTAGGAAAAATTTTAAAAAAATATATGGAGCAACATCTGGAAGGTAAAACAACTGCAATAGCTGAAGTGAGGAGGTGGGAAAAAGAAAAAAGAAAAGGAAATTAAAAAAAAGCCAGGAAAGGCCTTGGCTGTAGGGGTGGGGCTTACACAATGGCAGGTGGGTGAGGTGGATGTGGTTAGGCAGTGGGCAGGACCTGTGCTTAGAAAAGGCCCTGGGAGTGATTGCAATGGGGCTTAGGCCCAATGAAGCAGAGGGGCCCAGGAACACCTCTGGTCCTGGGGGCAAAGGACCAGGTCCAGGTACCCAGCAGGCTCCCTGGGCCCAAGTTGGTGGGAGAAATGCTACGCACCTCTCCATGTCCTCCAGTCTCGGATGGTCCCTCCCCCTTGGGTTCTCTTCTATTTCTTTTCCCTTGTTAGGGAAGTTTTCAGCTATAATCTCTTCAATATTTTCTCAGATCCATTTTTTTCTCTTCTTCTTCTGGGTTGCCTATAATTCAAATTTTGTTGTGTTTAATGTTGTCCCAGAGGTCTCTGAGACTGTCCTCAATTCTTTGCATTCTTTTTCCTTTATTCTGATCCATGGCAATTAATTCCATCATTCTATATTCCAGCTCACTTATCCATTATTCTGCCTCAGTTAGTCTGCTATTGATTCCTTCTAGGGTATTTTTAATTTCAGTTATTGTGTTGTTCCTCACTGTTTGCTTGTTCTTTAGTTCTTCTAGATCCTTGTTAAACATTTCCTGGATTTTCTCCATCTATGCCTCCATTCTATTTCTGTGATCCTGGGTCATCCTTACTATCATTAGGCTGAATTCTTTTTCAGGTGGGCTGAGTATCTCTTCTTCATTTGTTTGTTCTTGTGTATTTTTTCCCTTGTTTCTTCATCTCCTGCATCTTTTTCTGTCTTTTCATTTTATTTAAACTACTGTGTTTGGTTTGCCTTTCCTCAGGATGCAGGGTCATATTTCCTCTTACTTCTGTTGTCTGTTCCCAATGGGTGAGGTTGATCTAGTGTCTTGTGTAGGTTTCCTATTGAGGGGTACTGTTGCCTGTGTTCTGATGGGTGGAGCCATATCTTTTCCTTCTGATGTTCAGGGCTGCATCCAGTGGTGTGTTTTGGGGTGTCTGTGAACTTAGTATAACTTTAGGCAGCCTGTCTGTTAGTGGGTGGTGTTGTGTTCCTGTCTTTCTAGTTGTTTGGCATGAGGTGTTCAGCTCTGAAGCTTGCTGGCTGTTGGGTGGAACTCCATTTTTGTGTTGAGATGGAGACCTCTGGGACAGCTCTCACAGATTGGGGCCAGGAGTTCTCTGTTGGTCCAACATCCTGGACTCTGCTCTTCCACCTTGGAGGCTCAGGCCCTACCACCAGCCAGGGCACCAAGACCCTGCAAACTGCACAGCATGGAAGAAAAGGAAGAAGAGGAAGAAAAAAAAAAAAGAAAAAAGAAGAGACAAAACCCCAAGACAAATGGTAAAAGCAAAACTAAACAGACAAAATCACACATAGAAGTGTGCACACACACACAAATAAAAGAAAAGAAAAAAAAAGAACATAAAAAAGGAGAGAAAACAACGAAGAGAGCAACCAAACCCCAAAACAAAAACAAACACTAAAAACTAAACTAACAAAAATATAAAACCCGAAAGAAATCAAATGTAGAAAGCAAAACAGGGAGTCTTCTAGTACATCTAGGTAGGTTTCTGGACCTGCTGTGGGCACTGTGGTGCCAGCTAAATTACTAATCTGGTTTTACTTTCACCTGTATTCATCCCCAAAGTCCACAGTTGACCCATAGTCCACAGCCCCAGTTGTAGGAACACATTCTCTATTTCAGTAATCCCCAGGTGCAGTGTTTACCAAGCTAATTGCAGGGATTTAACCTACTGTTCCTGGGGCTGCACAGAGAGGTTTCCATTTCTGTTCTTTGGTCACACAGCACTGGGGTCCAGTTTCAGTTTTGGCCCTGCCTCTGCATGTGGCTGCCCTTGGGCATTGGTTCCCCATCCATGCAAGTGGGGATGAAAGCAGAGGCTGATTAGGGCTCACTTGATCACTCAGGCCTGGGGGAGGGAGAGATATGACAATCACAATTGAAATGTGTGGGAAGAGCCTGCAGCAGCAGAAGTTGGTGTGCTGTGCATCCTCCCAGGGCCTTGCACCCAAGATGGTTGGTGTCCATAGTGGCAGTCTCTGGGGTCTGTGATAAGAGCTGGGGCTTTTGCTTGCATAGGCAATGCCCTGCCAGCTGTGAGCACCCAAGCAAGAAGCACAAAGGTCTCCTGCCTCTCCAGCATGCCCAGGTGTTTTCCTGGACTCACCCCTGGCTAGCTGCAGCATAGTAGCCACACACCCCTACACACATTGTCCTCACACAGCCAACCCCAAACTTCTCCCTGGGGTCTGACCTCCAAAACCCGAGCCTCAGCACCCAGCCCATACCTGCTGCAGTGGGCAAGCAGACAAGCATCTCAGGTTGGTGAGTGCTGGTCAGCACCAATCCTCCTTGTGGCAATATCTCTATTCTGCCCTCCACAATCCTGTTGCTACCCTTTCCTCCAAGTCTCTGAAACTCCCCCACCCCTGTCCCCACCAGTGAGGAGAATTCCGAGTGTGTGGCAACTTTTCCTTTTTCACAGATCCCTCCAGAGGGGCAAGTCCTGTCCCAATTCCTTTGTCTCTCTCTCTTTTTCTTCTTCCCTACCCACTTATAGGGGAATTTTCTTGCCTTTTTGGAAGTCTGAGGTCCCCTGCCAGCATTTGGTAGGTGTTCTATGGGAGCTGTTCTACATGTAGAGGTATTCTTGATGTATTTGGGGAGGAGGGTAATCTCCATGTCTTATGCTTCCACCATCTTGAAAGGCCTCCCCTAAGAATAATTTTAACCCAGAGGTGAATGATTTGTACTTTCAAAATTAAAATGTAAACTATAAGACATTGATGAAAGAGATTGAAGATGAAAGAAATAACTAGAAATATATCCCATGTTTGTAGATTAGAAGAATTAACATTGTTAAAATGTTCATACCACCTAAAGAAATCTACATACTCAATGCATTCCCTATCAAAATACTCATGGTATTTTTTCACAGAATAAGAACAAATAATCCTAAAATTTATATGAAACTGCAAAAGATCTCAAATATTCAAAGCAATCTTAAGAAAGAAGATAAATATTAGAAATATCCTGCTCCCTGACTTCAGTTTAGAGTACTAATACAATGACACAGTCATCAAAACAGTCTGGTACTGGCACAAAAACAGATACATAGACCAATGGAACAGAATACAGAACTTAGAAATAAACTCAAGCACATATGTTATTAATCTATGATAAAGAAGACAAGAATGTACAATGGAGAAAAGACAGTCTCTTCAACAAATGATGTCAGGAAAACTGGACAGCTACTTGTAGGATAATAAAACCAGAACATTTTCTCAAACTATGTACAAAAATAAAATCAAACGTATTAAAGACTTAAATGTAAGACCTGAACTATAAATTCCTATAGTCTCTGCTGTACAGCAAAGGAAATCTTTTTGGATTTCCTTCCCATTTAGGATTTCCTCACCATTTAGGTCACCATAGAGCATTGAGTAGAGTTCCTGGTGCTATACAGTAGGTTCTCATTAGTTATCTAGTGTATGCAGAGTAGTGTATATATGTCAATCCCATTCTCCCAATTCATCCCACAGCTTGCCTTTCCTTCCTTGGTGTTCACACATTTGTTCTCTATGTGTGTGTCTCTATATCTGCTTTGAAAATATGTTAATCTGTACCATTTTTCTAGATTCCACATATATGCATTAATATATGATGTTTGTTTTCCTCTTTCTGAGTTACTTCACTTTGCATGAGAGTCTCTAAATGCATCCACATTTCTGCAGATGGCACACTTTTGTTCCTTCCTATGTCTGAGTAATATTCCACTGTGTATATGTACCATATCTTCTTTATACATTCCTCTGTTGATGGGCATTTAAGTTGCTTCCATGTCCTGTCTATTGTAAATAGTGCAGCAACATTGGGGTGCATGTGTTTTTTTGAATGATGGTGTTCTCTGGATATATGCCCAGGAGTGGGATTGCTGAGTCATATGGTAGTTATACTTTTAGTTTTTTAAGGAACCTCCATACAGTAATATTTTGGGGGATTTACCTCCTTAGACAAGAGTAAGAAAAGCAAAAATAAATAAATGGAATCTAATCAAACTTAAAAGATTTTGAAGAGCAAAGGATACCATCAATAAAACAAAAAGAAAACCCACTGAATGGGAGAAAATATTTGTAAATGATATGTCTGATAAGTGGTTAATATCCAAAATATATAAAGAATCCATATAACAATATCAAAAAAAGTCAACCTGACTAAAAAATGAGCAGAGGGCTGGAATAGGCAGTTATCCAGAGAAGACATACAGATGGCCAAGAAAACACATAAAAAGATTCTCAACATCTCTAATCAGGGAAATACAAATCAAAACCACATTAGGATATCACCTCACACCTGTCAGAATGGCTACTATCAAAAAGACAAGGCATAGTAAGTATTGGTGAAGATGTGGAGAAATGGGAACTCTCATACACTGTTGGTGGGAACATAAATTGGTACAGCTACTGTGGAAAATGGTTTGAGGCTCCTCAAAAAATTAAAAATAGAACTACCATATGATCAGCAATTCAGAATTTACCTGAAGAAAACAAAAACACTAGTTCAAAAAGAAACATACACCCTAATGTTCATAACAGCATTATTTGTAGGAGCAAAGATATGGAAGCATCTTAAGCATTCATTGACAGATGAATGGATAAAGATGTGATATATATATATGTATATATATCACATGGAATATACTGTATATATATGTGTGTGTATGTATATGGTATATATGTATATATATATGTGTGTGTGAGTATATATATACATATATGGATGAATGTGAATATATATATATATATATATATATATATATATATATATATATATAGGGTTGGCCAAAATGTTCATTCAGGTTTTTCATAACATCTTATATATATATATATATATATATATATATATATATATATACATGTAGTATATTCCAGTCATTAAAAAAAATAAAATTTTACTATTTGCAACAAGATGGATATACCTGGAGGGTACCATATTTAGTGAAATAAGTCTGAGAAAGACAAATACTATATGTTTTCACTGATATTGGAATCTAAAACAAACAACAGACTCACAGATACAGAATCACAGATATAGAGAATAAACTAGTGACTACCAAATGGCAGTGGAGTTGTGGGAGGGGCAAAGTCAATGAAGGAGATTAAGTGGTACAAACATAAGTTGTAATATTATATATACATAATATACAGGACAGAGTATAGTCACTATTTTATAACAGCTTTTATGGAATGTAATCTAAAAAATATTGAATTACTATGGACACCTGAAACAATATAATATTCTAAGTCATCTACAATTAAATAAATATTTTTAAGAAAGTTAAAACGTCATATATACATATAACATATACATGTAATATATTCCAGCCATAAAAATAACCTGAAATTATATATTAGATAATTATTTACCCAAATCTATTGAATGGATAACTCAGGTTTTGCCTAACTTCCATTAAACAAGAGGTAATAGAAGCTTACCATGGCTGATGACAACATTGAGCACACATGTGAAATGATTCTGTCAAATAGACTAGTGACAGTTTTCTGGGATTCTCAAGGGCCAGTATTGGAACATTATCAGGAAAAAGGGTCAACAATCAACAGTGCTCGTTACAGTGAGATGCTTATTGAAGAGCTGAAGCCTAAACTTCAGATTAAACGCAGAGGACTGCTATCCAAGGGTATTGTGATCTTGCATGACAATGCATATCTGCACGCTTCTGCTCACACTGTTGACACTGCAAAAACTTCGTTTTGAGGCATCCTCCCTATAGTCCTGATCTTGCTTCATTGGACTTTCACCTGTTTGGTCCCCTGAAAGCAGTCCTACAAAGATTCACATCTAGTGAGGTGAAGATAGTGGTGCATTCGTGGCTCACAGCTCCACCTAAAACATTTTTTTAATGAAGGAATATGGAAGCTTGTTGACACATGGACAAAGCGTATTGAAAAACAAGGAGATTATGTCAAAAAATGATGTATTTGTCTTTTCTAAAAGTGAATTAAAATAAATTCTATAGTCAGAGTACGGATAATTTTTGACACATCCTTGTAAATATGTAATGTATTTGGTCATTTACTCAATTTTACTTTGCAACTAGTCATAATCTTACAAAGAAAGAATGGAAAATAATAGTGTGTGAAAAGCTATTTTGAAAGGCTATTATAACTCTTTATGGTCTTAAGCATAAAAATAGCTTGATGCTACCCAGAATAACTAATACTGATAGATACTCTTAAGTGGCTACTGAAGTGTGGCTCTTGTCGCATCTATAGATTCAATAAATAATCCAATTTTAGGTTTGGCTTAGACTACCCTGGGACTTCCTTGGAAGCAAATTTAGATTATTCTCATAAGTTGGCTCCATAGCTCAGGGGTTAGAGCACTGGTCTTGTAGATTATTATCATGTGGAGAATTCATAAAAAGAAACTCACATTTAGTTTTATAAATGTTTTGTTTGATTTTATATGTTATTTGGAACTACTTAACAACCTATAAACACTTTAATATTAAGCATTTGGGCAGTTTCATCTAATAATACAAGGAACATCTCATTATGTTGGTTCCCAAATGCTTTTGGTTGAAATGTTTTATTGTTCATTATATAGGCCATTATTGAATTGTCCGGCCTAGAATTTAGTGGAAGTTATAGGTGTAATTAGCAAGTCAAGATAAATGTTTCACTCCAACTGGTGAAGCCTTAAGAAGAGAAACTCAATAAATATCAAAGTATTTTAGACATTATTAGGAATAAAAAATAGATTTTGATGGTAACATTTCAAGCTCATGATGGGACATGAAAATAAAAATCTCATTTTTAATCCATACCAGATTTAAACTTGCCTTTATTGCTAGTATACTATGAGCAAGGCCATTGTGCTAAATGTGGTAGGGTATTCAAAAATTCATGAAACATTAAGTTCTTACCCCCAAGAAGGGAAAAATTAAAACACTAAAATGTACACAAAAAAGTTGATGTTACTACAGTATTTTTAAAAATGTGAAAAATAGAATTATTACCAGTCCTATTCCCACTACAGTGAGGTAGTAAATCAGAATTCATATCTCTAATAAACACACTTACTATGACTATCCTCACTGAGGTGCTATCAGACTCTGCTCAGGTAGTGTTCTCCCTAATGTGGTAAGCAATAAACTGAGGTTTGTCTTATCAAAAAATTGATCCAGTAACAAAATGGTAATTTTAAAAAGACTTGTAATAAGGTCAAAATGTAATTAAAATAGACCAATTAAATTCATTTCAACTCAAAACAAATTTTTTAAGTGACATATTTGTTACAAATGATGAACCTTCATTGACATATCATAATCACCCAAATTCCATAGTTTAAAGTACACTTGATGCTGTACATTCTGTGAATATAGACAAATTTATAATGAGATGCATCTACCATTATAGTATCATATGGAGTATTTCCACTGCCCTACAAATCCTCTGGGCTCCACCTATTTATCTCTCCCTCTTCTCTAACCCCTAGCAATGACTTTAGATTTTTTACCTATTTCATAATTTTGCCTTTTCAAGAATGTCATATAGTTGGAATCATATAGCATGTGGCCTCTTCAGACTGGCTTCTTTCACATAGTAATATGAATTTACAGGCTTTTCATGTATTTTCATGGCTTCAAAGCACTTTTTTGGCACTGAGTAATATTCCATTGTCTGGATATATCACAGTTTATCCATTCCATTTATCTATCACAGAACATCTAGTTTGCTTCCAAGTTTTGGTAATTGTGAATAAATATACAATGTACATCTGTGTGCAAGTTTTAGTATGAACATAGTCTTTAAATTCTTTGGGTAAGTACCAAGAACAGGATTGTATCATAAGAGTATGTTTACTTTTGTAAGAAACCACCAAACTCTCTTCCAAAGTAACCATACCATTTTGCAATCCCACCAACAATAAATGAGAGTTCCTATTGTTCCACATCCTTGTCAGCATTTGGTGTTTTCAGTATTTTGAATTTTGGTCATTCTAGTAGCTTTGTGAAAGCATCCTATTTTTGCCAAATCTGGATTTTTATGATAATATATGATTTAGAGCATCTTTTCACATTCTTATTTGCCTTCTGCATTTTTTCTTTGATAAGGTGTCTGTTAAGGTCTTTGGCCCATTTTTGACAGGGTTGTTTATTTTGTTATTGTTGATTTATAAGAGTTCTTTGTATATTTTGGATAAGTCTTTTATCAGATGTGTCTTTTGCAAATATTTTTCCCAGTCTTTGGCTTGTCTTCCTATTCTATTAAAATTGTCTTTCACAGAGCAGAGTTTTTACTTTTAATGAATCCCAACATGCCAATTACTTCTTTCATGGAGTATGTATTTGGTGTTATATCTTAAAAAAAAAATCACCATACCTTATGAATTTCATAGTTTTGCATTTTACTTTTAGTTCTGTGTTCCGTTTTGAGTTACTTTTTATTAAGGATGTGAGGTCTGTGTCTAGATTTATTTTATTTTATTTTTCTGCATGTGGAAGACCAGTTACTCTACACCATTTGTTGAAGAGACTGTCTGTACTCTGTTGTACAGTCTTTGTTCCTTTGCAAAGATCTGTTGACTATATATGTGGGTCAATTTCTGGGATCTCTATATTTCATTGATCTTTTCATCTGTTCTTTCACCAAAACTACAATCTTTATTACTGCAGCTTTATAGTAACCCTTATGGTTAAGTAGTATCAATCCTCTAACTCTATTCTTCTCCTTAAATATTACATTGGTCATTCAAAAAAAATTAAATGTTATTTCTTTTAAACACAGTTAATGTAATAAAAAATCCCCTCTGCCACCTAAAAGGCAGCTCTTAGATTTCATTAAACATTTTCCTATTTTAAGTTGAGATCCAAACTTTATCTGTATTTGTTGGGGTCCTGTTGGCTAGTTAGAAAGTGGGTTGTTTTGTTTTTTTATGTTTGTTTTTACATGGAAATCATTACTAACATATCTAGATTCATTATTGGGAAAGGAACATTTTTTGCAGTAGTGAATGGGGTAGCAATAGGATTAACATTTTAGCTCTTATTTTGTAAGTCAAATCCTGCAAATTCCTAGGTCTGTGAGCAAGTAGGACCGTGCATGTATATCCCGAGGACAGAAATCGATTCCACATGCCTAGAATATAAACGACCAACTTTGAATGCAAAGAACATCAAGTGAAGCCTTCAAAAGGTGTAAAGAGCATTTTTAGCTTCCTAATTACTTTATTGAACTTTTTACTCCCTTCTTAAGTAAAGACTGCTTCCTGTTACAAATGGATTTCATTAGGAGCCATGTCCTTTTTTTCCGTGCTTGCAAAAAACAGGCTATTCTTCTGAGTAAATTGGCAGGAAAGGGAACGTGGAAAACTGTTGTATTGGTGGATGAGTCAAGACCTTGGCTTTATGTAGTTAACTTACATTAGTACTTAAAAACAGTACAAAAACCTTTAATAATCTGTTTAGGTTGATATTAATTACTGAAATCCCACTTTTGCTCAGCTGTGTTTGTTCTAGTTCATAATCACTACATTCCAGTGTCTCCTTCCCTCTGGCTTACTGCTAATTTTAACTTTCTATATATTCTTAATGAATAAAAAATCACTTTGTCATGTGTTTCCATGGTGATGTACCATAAACTAAAAAATAAGAATAGTGTTAAGAAATATGATTGTTAATTAGTATAAGATTGATGTAATACTAGGTATCTCTTTAGATAAAAAATTACCCAAAATAAACTTACTGGAATATGATAGGACCAAGCTGATTTAAAAAGATGTTTAGGAATTGTGAGGCACTTGTGAGAAGAGCATTAACAAATTTTGAACTAGGCAGCTTCTTCTATGCACACTCCATCCCTGATCATTCTTTACCCATTCCTTAGTCCTTTCTACCCTTACATGCATGTACCATTGGTGCAAACATCCTGTAGTTAGTCAATGCTCTCCCAACATTAGTCATTATTAACCTGCTACATTAGTCATTGTATCTCTTAATGCTCCCTGGGAGCTTCAAACCCTCTGGGGAATCATGTTTCATGGCAGCAGCTCTTGATGGATTGTAACTTTCTTCCATCAGCATGCTTGCTCTACTTGCTAAGGAAAATGATCTGCCTTGGGTCACATTCTTTATTGAGGTAATAACTGACATACAATAAGTGCATTTATTTAAAACAAAATTTGATAAGTTTTAGGTACTTATACACCTGTGGAACTATCACCATCATCAAGATAAGAAACTTGTATGTCACTTTCTGATGCTTTTTCACGTTCTCTTGTAATTCCTCTAATGTGGGGAAAAAAATGGTCAGCTATCTGTCACTACAGTTTAGTTTGTACATTCACTTTATAAAAGTCCAATAATACAATGTATACTATTTTTAATCTAACCTCTTTACCATAATTATTCTGAGACTGACCCATCCATGTTGTTAAGTATATCAATAGTTTACTTTGTATCATTGCAGTGTAGAATTCCATTGTATGAATATGATATAATTTGTTTATCTATGTACCTGTTGATGGACAATTTTGTTGTTTCCAGCTTCCGGCTATTTCAAATAAAATTGTGTGAATATTTGTGCACAAGTCTTTGTATAGACATTTCTTTTTCCTTGGGAGAATACCTAGGAGTACAGCGATGGAGGTATGCTTGAAATTTTAATCTGCCAAACTGTTTTCCAGAGTGATTATATCATTTTGGATCTCTGCCAGTTGTGCATGAGACTTCCATTTCCTCTACAATCTCACCAAGACTTGATGTAGTCAGTGTTTTAAATTGACATTCTAATAGTTATGTAGCAGTATCTTATTATGGTTTTCTTTTTCTTTATTTTTACACTCATGGTGGTGAGCATTTTTCATGTACTTGTTTGAAATTCAATATATATTCTTTGATGATGTGTTTGCTCAAATGTTGGGTCTTTGTTTAGGTTTTGTTGTCGTTGTTGTTTGGGTTTCAGTGTTTTCTATATAATCTGGATATAGTCCTTTATTAGATTTTTGCTTTGCAAATAGTTTTTCCCAGTTGGTGGTTTACCTTTTCATTCTCCTAGGAGTGTCTTTAAAAGAGCAGGTGTTTTTAACTTTAATAAAGTCCAGGTTATTTTTTTGTATAGATTTTGTTTTTGATATCATATCTAAGAAATCTTTACCTAATGCAGGGTCACAAAGATTTTTTCATGCTTTCTTCTGAAAGTTTTATTATTTTAGGTTTTATGCTTAGGTCTATAAGCAATTTTAGGTTAATTTGTGTATCTGGTGCAAGATATTGGTAAAAATTTACTTTCTGCATATGGATATTCAATTTTTTTCAGCATAATATGTTTAAAGGTTTTCCTTTATCCACAGAATTGCCTTTGTATTTTGTCAAAAATCATTTGTTTATATGTATGTGGACATGTTTCTGGACTCTATGTTTAATTCCATTGATCTATTTCTCCATTTTGATGCAAATATTGTGCTATATTGTTACTTTAACTTTATCTTAAAATCACATAGTATTAGCCCTCATATTTTTGTTCTTTTTCAAAGTTGCTGTGCCTATTCTAGGTACTTTGAATTTTACTATGAATTTTAGAATCAACTTGTAAATCTCTAACAAATATGCTGTCATTTGTAAACAGTTTTATTGAGTTAAAATTTACATACCGTAAAATTCACACATTTTGTCTGTGTGATTGAAATATTTTAAATAAATTTATAGGGTTAGGGAACCATCAAAATTTGGTTTTAGAATATGTTCACCACCCCCAAAGTATTCCTCTCATCTGTTTGCAGTCAATATCCTTCCAACACCCAGCCATAAAAAAATACTAATTTATTTTTCTGTTTTTCTAGATTTGCCCTTTCTGGACATTTCATATAAATGGAATCATACAGTATAACATTTTTGAGGTTCTTTCATGTTGTAACATGTATCAGTGTTTCATTCCTTTCTATTGTTTAATTATGTTTAATTCTATGGATAACCTGATTCAGTTTATCCAGTAACCTGTTGATAAACATTTGGATTGTTTCCAGTTTTTGGCATCTATGAATGCTGCTGCTATGAACATTTGCATGCAAGTCTTTGTGTGGGCGTGTACTTTCATGTCTCTTGGGAACATACCTAGGAATGGAATTGTTGGATGTTATACTAAGTATTTGCTTAACATTAAAAAATATAGATTCTATTTTTTAGAGCAGTTTTATGTTCACAGAAAATTTAGCACAAAGTGCAGTGAGTGATAGAATAAATCCCCTATTCTCACAAGTGTACAACCTCCACCACCATCAATGATCCACACCACAATGGTACATTTGTTACAATCAATGAACCTACATTGACACATCATTGTCACCAAAAGTTCACAGCTTTCATTGGGTTCCTTCTTAGTGCTATATATTCTATGGGTTTTGAGGATTGTATAATGACATATATCCACCATTGTATAAACATACAGGGGGACTATTTTTTCACTGTCCTAAAAATACCCTGATCTGACTATTTATCTCTCCTTCTCCCCAATCCCTGGCAACCACAGATCTTTTCACTGTCTCCATGATTTTTCTTTTTCAAAACTTCATATAGAAGAATCATACAGTATGCATTTTTGTCTTCTTTCACTTAGTAATGTGCAGCTAAGGTTTTTCCATATCTTTTCATAACTTGATAAATTATTTTCTTTTATCACTGAATAAGTCTAGTGTCTGCATAGAGCACAGTTTGTTTAACCATTCACCTACTAAAGGACACCTTTATTGCTTCCAAGTTTTGGCAATTATGAGTACAGCTACTATAAACCCCTGCAGGCAGGGTTTTTAGTGGACATAATAAGTTTTGTGGACAAATAAGCATATTTGGATAAATACCAAGGATTGTGGTGGCTGGATTGTATGGTAAAAATGTGTTTAATTTGTGTAAAACTGCCAAACTATCTTCCAAAGTGACTGTACCATTTTTCATTGCCATCAGTAATGAATGAATTTCTGTTGCTCCACATCTTTACCAGGATTTGGTCATTTCCAGAGTTCCAGATTTTGGCTATTCTAATAGCTTTATAGCAGTAACACATTGTTTTAATTTCTAATTCTCTACTAACAAATGATGTAGAACATCCTATATGCTTATATGCCAGCTCACCACGTTTCTTGGTAAGTTGTCTAGGATTTTGACAATTTTTAATCAGTTTTTTTTTACTCTCTTATTTTTGAGTTTTGAATTATTTGCATATTTTGGACGACAGTCTTTAATCAGACATGTCTTTTGTAAGTACTTTCTCCTAATCTGTGGTTTGTCTTCTTATTCTCTTAATAGTATCACATGTAGAGCAGATTTTTACATTTTAATGGAGCCAATTTTATCAATTATTGCTTTCATGAATTGTGAATTTGCTGTTGTATTTAAAAAGTCATTGCTGTACTCAAGGTCACTTAGGTATTATCCTATATTACCTCTAGGCATTTTATAGTTTCATGTTATACATGTATGTCTGTAATTAATCCATTTTGAGTTAATTTTAGTGAATTATGTAGGTCTGTGTCTAGATTCATTCTTTCTTTCTTTCTTTCTTTCTTTCTTTCTTTCTTTCTTTCTTTCTTCCTTCCTTCCTTCCTTCCTTCCTTCCTTCCTTTCTTGCTGATTTGTCTGGTATCACAGTTTCACAGCTGGAGAAGAATTTACCTCAGGAAGAATTATATCTTGAATCTCACTTGCATCTGATTTAGATTATATTTAGATGAAACTTTAGATAACTTTATACTGGAATGTGTTAAGACTTTGGGTGCTGTGGGGATTGAATTAATGTATCTTGCATGTGAGAAGGACATATATTTTTTTGGGGGGAAGGGGTAGAATAACATGGATTGCATTATGTCCCTCAAAATGCATACATTGAAGTGCTAAGCCCCAAAGTGAGATTATTTGGAGATGAGGTCTTTGAGAGATAATTAAGGTTAAATTAAGTAATGAAGGTGCATTCTCATGATGGGATTAGTGTCCTTATAAGAAGAGATGCCAGAAAGCTTATTGTCTCTCTCACCCTCCATGAGCACATACTGAGGAATAGCTATGTAAACACATAGCAAGTTGACACCAGCCTACAAGTCAGGAAAGGAGAACACTTAAGAACCCAAACCCACTGGACCCTGATCTCAGACTTCCAACCTCTAGAATTATGAGAAAGTAAATTTCTATTGTTTAAGCCATCTATTGTATGGCATTTGGTTTTGGCAGCCCAAGCTAAGGCACCATCCATTTGTGAGGCATTACCTTCCCATAATCAGAGGAAGAACATATTGATTAAAGTCATAGTCCACAATTGTTCTGCTTCTGTTTGCATTAATGAGGACTTTCTTGGTTTTTACAGATGGAACTCAATGCAAAAAACACAAACAAACAAACCAAAAAAAAATCTTTAATGCAATATAGGAACCTTTACTTCAATAAAAGAATCAATTGGCTTAGCTAACTGGGAAGTCTAAGGGAAGGCTAAATCATGAGGTTAAAAATATGACTCTGTATGACTCTAATGACCTATAGTTGGAAATGGTTTTCCTCTGTGTAGACCCTAGATGGCTACAGGACAAGCCTCTTTCCAGATTTCCTGTTACTGAAGCAGTATCACCCTTGTTGTCTTCCTTACCCTCCCCTAGATCACAAGGAAGGTGCCTGAGAACTAAATTTTCCTGAACTCCTTGTCAGCCGAATTTCCTGTTAGATTATAATAAGTAGCACATTTTCAGGAAATTTAAAAATCCTAAGAGAAGGAGAAGCTGTTACTCTCCAGCTTATAGGTGTGTGTGTGGGCAGAGAAAGTCTACACATGTGAGTTTTCCAATTAACTTCCAGACATCCTGTTAGAATCACTCACACTGTTTCTGCCAGCATCTGAAATGACTGAAAAGCTTTACTGTAAATCCTGCACTTCTGATTTTCCCAAAATCTAGCAATGGTCTCTCTGATGTTTACTTTCCAGTCCTTCAAAAGCTATGTGAGCCCCTAATAATCTGCATTGGTGAGTCTGCTGCTTGAAATGCCTAGGAAAGCTTCTGTTTTCCTATCAGAATACTGATGGATACAATAAGCACAACATATTCCTTACAGCTGCTCTTCTGAAAGAATAGGAAAAGGACACTTTGCAGTACCCATCATCAATTTTCCCAAATAAACATCAATTTTTAAATATAGGTTATTTGCCCATATCCAGAAAAGGCCAACTATGTTTAAGATCAACCTTAGGAAGATCCCCCATAACTATAGCATGGGTTAGGCTTCTTGACTGTCACACAACAGTAGCAAACAATGGAAAAGTGGAAGTTTCCAAAAGAAAGGAATAAAAGTGATGTTAGAAGAGCAAGACATCCACAACAGAATGGCTATGCTACTAAGTATTTTCATTTTTATCTTTTATAAAAGGTGGAATAAATTGTATTGTCCAATGAAGGTGCATATACTTATTGGAGGCATATTTCAAAGCCTCATTAGCATTTATCTTTAACAAAGAGCAATTATGTTCAGTTTAATTCACTGAATTATACCTGGCTATCAGTTCACTGAGAGATTAATGAAGGGAGAGAAACATCATATGTCAGAAATAAGAACTGTAATCTTTCACCTCGCTAAGAGTTCATTTTTTTCACCTTAGCTACTAATTAATAAAAAATTTCAATCACATAATTTTATATATATAAATTATGCATATAATGCAAACATAATATTTTCTTATATGTTCCTTTTATAAATTTTGGATTTTTAAAGCCATTTGTTTATAGATAGATTACAAGAAAATTAAAAATAATAGAATATCACTTGTGCTATACTTTTGTCTTTTTATATTATAGAGTATTTTAGGCATATAAAATGCATAGGCATTGTTTCAGTCAAGGTAAAATGTAAAGAAATGTGTTATACACACACAAACAAATGGCATAAGTGATAGAAGTTTGGGGTCTCCCTGTTCTACTATTACTACTAAAATTACTATTACAAAGCAGCTGTTACAAATTGGCAGATGGTTCTCCTTACAGTCATTCAGAAGGTCCTCAAATTCCTTCATTTTTCATTTCTTTCATGCTTAAATCTGGATCAGTGCCATGTGTTGGTTGAAGCCCATTTAAAAGAAAGGAGATATGGATCATGGAGAAAGCAAAACTTCTCTGTTAATGCTTAGACCTGGAAATCATTTTATTGACTACACTTTAGTCACATAGCTACACCTCACTGCAAGGAATTTGGCAGATGTAGTCTCCATATTTGCCTGGCTGAAATTCTATTCTGTGGAAGAAGAGATTAGAATTTTGTGGAAAGCACCCAACACAGATATTAATTTGGTAAACAGTTGGGAACCAATTGGAAAATTGAGGTTCTTCTCTATACTTCTCTTTATCCCCTAACTTTTGCTTTTCTCTTCCTCCCTAGTACAGTCAATCACTCTACTGAAGTTGCATTTCTTTATACTTTTACTACATATGATTGTAGTCATAAATCATCCATAAGTTAGCTGTTCATGTGCTTACACCTTATATCAAGTGTCATATGGTGAGTTTTCATCTATAATTTGCTTTATTTCTCAAACTTAAGTTTGTGGGAATGTTTACATATAGCTCTAATTCATACATATTTATTTCTTTATAAGATGCCATTGTCTCAAATATAGTTTACTTTTCCATTTTTTCAGTATTTTGTCACTTAGAAGTGTTGTCATGAGTATGCTTTTATGACTCCTTGTCACATTTGAAGAGTTTTTCTAGGACCTGTGCACAGCTGTGTATATGTGTGTTTGTTTTTGTGTGTCTGTGTACATGCAAATTCTAGGCTATAAGATCTAAACACATCCAACCTAACTAAATACATGTCTTATCTGAAATTGTTGGGTGCAGGTGTATTTGAGAATTTAGTTTTTATTTTTGACTTTAGTGAGATAATTTTGTGCACATACTATCTCCTATACCTCAGTATCAGGGAGATATAAGACAATTAATAATAAATACATAGGCACACACACACACAGATGCATCTACAAGTATGTCTGCAGTAAATGGTATATGCACCTGTAACATATTTCTACCAACATTTTATTGTTGATAATATGTGTATTTTCTAAGATGATAGAAACTTTCTTTAAAGTTCTCTTCTCTTTCTGAGCTTTCACAAGAATCACCCTTAATATCCATATTTATACTGGCAGTCTCTTAAGACAGTCTAGCCTTTTTATATAACGTGCCTCAAAATTCTTCCAGCCTCTACCCATTACCCAATTTCATGGTCACTTCTACTTTTTTAGGTATTTGTTTGAGCATCTAAACTGGCCATCTTTTTGTAAGGATATCAGTCCTTTTGGATTAAGGGCCAACTCCACTCCAGTGTGATATCATATCAACTAAATTAATTACATATTCAACAATCCTATTTCCAAAAAGGTCCAGTTCTGAGATGCTGGGTGTTAGGGCTTTAACAACTTTCTAGAGAGGAATGTAGTTCAACTGCTAATAATATGTAACAAAGAACTTGTTCCCAAATATATAAAGAAAAATCACATCATAATAAAAAATTAAATAACCCAGTTAAAAATGGGCAAAGAATTTGAATAAACATTTCTTCAAAGATGATATACAAATGGGTAATTAGCATGCAAAACTATGCTCAGCATCATTAGTTAATAGCAAAATGCAAATCAAAACCACAGTAAAATATCACTACATACCTGTTAAGATTGCCGTAGTAATAAAAAGCAATAACATGTTTAGGTGGGGATGTGGAACTCTCTTACCTTGTTGATGGAAATGTAAACTTGTGCTACTTTGGCAAATAGTGTTGAAGTTCTTTACAATGTTAAGCAGAATTACCATATGACCAGAAATCCCTAGGTATATACAGCCAAGAGAAAAAAAGTATATCGTCATACAAAAACTTGTACAAGAATGCTCGTAGCAAAATTATTCATAAAGCCAAAAAGTAAAAACAATTCAAATTGTTCATTAACTGATAACTGGATGAATAAATATGGTATATCCATACAATGCAATACTATTTTACCATAAAAGGAAATGAAGTATTGATACATGTTGCAACATAGATGGTCCTTAAAAGCATTATGCTAAGTGAAAGAAGCTATTCACAAAACACCACATATTTTATGATTTCATTTATATAAAATTTCCAGAATAGACAAACTTTAAGAGAATATAGGTAATGGTTGCTTGGAATTGACATGTGGGTGGGAATAAGGAATGACTGCTTATCATTTTAAGGTGATGAAAGTGTTCTAAAATTAGGTAGAAGTGACGGTTGCAACACAATTTGTGAACATATTAAAAATTACTGAACTCTACACTTTATATGGGTGACTCTTATGGAGTGTAAATCATATTGCAATAAAGATGTGGAGGAATTTAATACAGAAAATAAATCTATTCTTTAGATCTTAGTAAAGATTTTCAATATGCATTTTAAAAGCATTTAAGTTAGAGATATAGGATAAAATACCACAATTGTTTTGGTTTAATGAAATGAAAAATTTTTAATTGAAGTATAGCTGATTAGCAATGTTGCATTATTTTCTGGTGTACAGCACAATGATTCAGTTATACATATGTATACATATTCTTTTTCATATCTTTTTCCATTATAGTTTACAGAATACTGATCATAACTCCTTGTGCTTTACAGTAGGACCTTGTTGTTTATCTATTTTATATATAGTAGTTTGTATCTGATAATCCCAAACTCCTAATTTATCCCTACCCCACCCCATTTCCTTTTTGGAAACTTAAGTTTGTTTTTTATGTCCATAACTCTGTTTCTGTTTTGTAAATAAGTTTATTTGTGTCATATTTTAGATTACACATACAAGTGATATCATACAGCATTTGTCTTTCTCTGTCTGACTTAGTTCACTTAGTACAATAATCTTTAGGCTCATCCATGTTGCTGCAAATGGCATTATTTCATTATTTTTTTTATAGCTGAGTAGTATGTCATTGTATATATGTACAACCTCTTTATCCATTCATCTGTCGATGGACATTTAGGTTGCTTCCACATCGTGGCTATTGTAAATAGTGCTACTATGAACATTGGGCTGCATGTAGCTTTTATAATTATAGCTTTCTCCAGATATATGTCCAGGAGTGGGATTTCTAGATCATATGGCAACTTTAAATTTTTAGTTTTCTGAGGAACCTCCATACAGTTTTCCATAGTGGCTGTACCAATTTATATTCCCATGAACAGTATAGGAGGGTTCCCTTTTCTCCAAAGCCTCTCCAGCATTTGTTATTTGGAGACTTTTTAATGATGGTCATTCAGGCTGGTGTGATACCTCATTGTAGTTTTGATTTTCATTTCTCTAATACTTAGCAATGTTGAACATCTTTTCATGTGCCATCTATATGTCTTCTTTGGAGAAATGTCTATTTAGATGTTCTGCCCACTTTTTGTTTGGATTGTTTGTTTTTTGTTATTGAGTTTTAAGATCTGTTGGTATATTTTGGAAATTAAGTCCTTTGTGAGTTGCATTGTTTGCAAATATTTTTTCCCAGTCCATAGGTTATCTTTTCATTTTGTTTATAGTTTCCTTTGCTGTGAATAAGCTTATAAGTTTGATTAAGTCCCACTGGTTTATTTTTTCTTTTGCTTTTATTGCCTTGGGAAACTGACCTAAGAAAACATTGGTATGATTTATGTCAGAGAATGTTTTGCCTATGCTCTCTTCTAGGACTTTTATGATGTCATGTCTTTTACTTAAGTATTTAAGCTATTTTGTGTTTATTTTTGTATATCATGTGAGGGTGTATTCTAACTTCATTGATTTTCAACACCACTTGCAAAGACACCATCTTTCCTCCATTGTATTTTCTTGCCTCCTTTGTCAAAGAGTAATGGACTGTAGGTGTGTGGATTTATTTCTGGGCTCTTTATTCTGTTCCATTGATCCAGATGTCTGTTTTTTGTGCCAAAGCCATGATGTTTGATTACTGTAGATCTGTAGTATTGTCTGAATTCTGGGAGGGTTATATATCCTGCTTTGTTCTTTTTCCTCAGGATTGTTTTGGCAATTCTGGGATTTGTATTGTTTCATATAAATTTCAGGATTATCTGTACTAGTTTTGTGAAAAATGTCATGGGCAATTTGATAGAGAGCACATGAAATCTGTAGATTGCTTTGAGTACTATGGCCATTTTAACAATATTAATTTTTACAATCCAAGAACATGGGATACTTTTTCATTTCTTTGAATCATCTTCAGTTTTCTTTATCAGTATTTTATAGTTCTCAGCATATAAGTCTTTCACCTCCTTGGTCAGATTTATTACTAATTATTTAATGTAAAAAAATTTTATTTTATATTGTACTGTAGTTGATTTACAATGTTGTGTTAGTTTCAGGTGTACAGCAAAGTGATTCAGTATATATGTATTTTTTCAAATTCTTTTCCCATTTATGTTATTAGTACTTTATTTTTTTGATGTGATTTGAAAAGGGATTTTTTTTTTTACTTTCTCTTTGATATTTCATTCTTAGTGTAAAGAAATGCAACAGATTTCTGTAGGTTAATCTTGTATCCTACTACCTTACTGAATTGGTTTATCAGTTCTAGTAGTTTTTGTGTGAAGTTTCTAGGATTTTCTCTTTATAGTATCATGTCATCTGCATATAATGACAATTTTATCTCTTCTCTTCCAATTTGGAAAAGTTTTATTTATTTTTCTTGTCTGATTCCTGGGGCTAGGACTTCCAATACCATGTTGAATAGAAGTGGTGAGAGTAGGCATCCTTGCCTTATCCAGATTTTAGCAGGAAGGATTTCAGTTTGCTTTAATGAAGTTAAATTTTAAAAAGTGCTTTAAAAAAACTCCAAGCTTCAGAAAGACACAAAAAACTATCCTAGAAAATGAGATTGAATTTCACCTATATATTGAGAGTAAAAAAATGGAAGTGAAAGCTTGAAAACTGGGATTTAGAAGTGGCTAGCTTGTCACAAATGTCTTCTGACTCTTAATTTACATGGGCAATGGAGCCAACATGTTTGTTATATTTATGTATCAGAATGTGCCCTTTTCTGCACTTTTTGGAGGATGAAAGTGGAAGAAAGGTAATATAAAGAGTTTTTGGTAATAGAATCCAATGCTTAGGAATCTTGACTTCTTTTTGCATAATCTCCTCTGAGATTAAACCTGAGATTTTCCTCTGACATTGTTAGGATGCTACCCAACACTTTACCCCTCCCCCCATCATTCTTTCTTGAAATACACCAGCATTCTTTCTTGGCACTCTGTGGTGGTAGTAAAGTGGTAGAATGAATTATGTAAATATTAATAACATCAAAGTGCCAGAGAGTGGACTGCAGAGCAAAAGAAAGGGCAAGAGGATGTTAAAGGATAAATTTTTTCAAAGGTAAAATCCTAATCGTATATAATTATAAAATAAACACGTCAAAACATTTAATTTACTAATTATTGAAAAAATTAGTAAAATGCTACAACTGTTTCAAGAAAACATTAAAAAACCACACATATTTAGGTAATAATAAATGTTGATATGACGCAAACCTGAATTATCAAGGCAGTCATCAATTGCATTCAATCAGACATAATTCTTCCATATTTCTAAGGATAATGATTATTTGCATTACCGGTTTTCTACCACTTACAGAGTTGTAAGTTAGCTACCAGGCAATGAAAGTTTGAGAAAACCTGAAGGGGTGAACTACATAGGACATCCAGTAATATGTCTTTGTGCATTTCACTGTATTTCACAAGTTTTCCTGATAGTGCAGATGTTTAATAGAGACACTTTCTGCTTTTAGAGGTGGTGAATGTTGGAAAAAGTGAGAGTTGAGGTGGCTGAAACATGGAATCAGTTGAATAAAATAACAGATTTACTGTTAGAAACTTATCTTGCTAAATCAGATGGAATTGCTTAAACTTGAAGATACACAGAAGGGTCTCAAATAATTCTTCAGTAAGGATTTTTTCTAAAATTAATTCATTGATCTATGTATCCATTCATTCATTAAACTAAAAAGTTCTTTATATGTATGATTAATGTCTTGATTACCAGGATTACCATCTAAGATTATTTCTGATTCATATCACATATGAATGCAATTTGAAAAGAGAAATAATAAAAATTGTATGTGCTTATTATATTTAAGTGTGAATTAATAATTTTTCTTAACAGTTACAGAGGCGTACATGCCTCTTCACTTTGAACAATTTTAGATAGCCATTCGCTGGAATGAAATAGTGGCATCTCTTTTGGATTACTCCTTAGGCTGGTCTGGGTTCTGCTATCGATGTTATACAACAGCCTGTACATAACGGCCTGGGTATCTCATTTGAAAGGCCTGCTAAAGCACATTGTGAGGACACTTCCACTGCCAAATTTTAGATTGGCTCCATTCAGCTCACCAAACAGGCACAATTTATTCAAGTCTTCTAGTTATTAATCCCTAGCTTTAACACAAGCATACATTACTTCAATGTAGGTGGCTCCTTAAAGTTGTAGGTTGATGATTTTTTATTTAATGCAAAGACATCCACATGATTACTTTGACAACTCCTGGAAATCTAGTATGATTTGGAAAGACACAAATTATACAGCTGTGTAGAAGTGAGACATGATCATTGCTCTTTTTATCATTAAACCTTGGTTTAGAACTCAGTGCTTGAGGTCCTCCTAATAAAGCAGATAAAGATTTTATCTGAAAAATGCTACATATGTTTTATTGTCCCCCAATACCTCATTCAACAGTATCTGAAATGTCCATCATACTCATTATTTGTGCTAAGGCAGTGCACCAAATTAAAATTAGTATGCCAATAGGAAAATAATTATTTTAGCTATTAACACCTAGGTGAAAATAACATATCCAATTAGTGAGATCCTGATAGAACAGTACATGGAAAAGATATGATTTCATTGGGAGCAAAGGAGAAATAAAGAAAAGCCAAGAGGAATACTTCAAAGAGTGGCAGAATAGAGAATTTCATGCAGTGAAGAAGCAGAAGGTGAAAACTTTTGGGTAAGAGAAAATGTCAAAATGGAGAAGAAAGAAACTACAAAACCTTCATCCTTCACAATTTTGCTTAATAATTATTGTGTTGTTGCCACACTTATCTTCCATCCTCTCAAGTAATTAAGGCCTCCTTATTTGGTGGTTGTTTTTCATGTTATTCATTTGTTTTAGAGCAACTTATTGAGGTATGATTGACATATAAAAAGCTGTACATATTTATTGATACAACTCAATGAGTTTAGGGATAACTATACATCAGTGTGACCATCACCACCATCAAAGCCATAGATACATCCTTTACCTACCAAAGTTTCTCTTGGTTCTTTATTATTATTATTATTATTATTATTTATTATTATTATTATTATTATTGTGCGTGTGATAAGAACACTGAACTTAAGATCTACAGGCTTAGCAAATTTTAAATATACAATAAAATATTGTTAGCTATAGGCACTATACTGTAGAGTAGATCTTTGGAATTTATTTATCTGGTATAACAAACTTTGTACCATTTAACCATTTTCTCCTCCTGTCAGCTACTGGTAGCCACCATTCTACTCTCTGCTTCTATAAGTTTGACTTTATAGGTTCCTCATATAGGTGAGATGACAGAGTATTTATTTTTCTCTGTCTTATTTCACTGAGCAAATATACACACTACATTTTCCTTATCCATTCATCCACTGATGGATATTTAGGCTGTTTCCATATGTTGGCAATTGTGAATAGTCCTGGAATGAATATGGTAGTGCAGATATCTTGATTTCAGTTCCTTTGGATAAATACCCAGCAGTGGGATTGATCACATGGTAGTTCTCTTTTTAATTCTTTTTTTGAAAAATCTCCATATGTTATTCATAAAGCCTGTACAAATTACATTCCCACCAACAGTGTACCAGGGTTACCTATTTTTCAACACACCCTCACCAACTCTTGTTATCTTTTGTTTGTTTGATAATACATTTTAAAGGTTATGAAGTGACATGTCACTGTGAGTTTGATGTGCACTTCCCTAATGGTTAATGATATGAGTACATTTTCATGTACCTGTTAACCATTTGTGTGGCTTCTTTGGAGAAATATCTATTCAGGTCCTTTTTCCATTCTTTAAATTGGGTTATTTGTTTATTTGTTATTGAGGTATTAGAGTTATTTACATATTTTTGGATATTAATCAGTTATTACATATGTGATTTCCAAATCTTTTCTCCCATTCTATAGGTTGTCTTTTCGTTTGGTTGATTGTTGCTTTCATTGTAAAAAAGCTTTTTAAGTTATATGTAATCCCAGTTGTTAAATTCTACTTTTGTTGCTTGTGATTTTGTTTGTCACATCCAAAAAATCACTGCCAAGACCAGTGTCACAAGAGCTCTGTTTTTATGTTTTCTTCTAGGAATTTTGTGGTTTCAGGTGTTAGGTTTAGATTTTAATCCAATTTTGTTTGGTTTCATGTATCATGTAGGATAATGGTCAAATTTCATTCTTCTGTATGTGGATATCATGCAGAATAATTTTTCCAATAATCTATTGAAGAGATTATCCTTACACCATATTGTATTTTTGGTACCCCTGTAGATGATTAGTTGACCATACATGTGTGGACTTGTATTTGGGCCTTCTATTCTGTGCCATTTGTTTGCATGCCTGTTTTTATGCCAGTAAAACATTCTTATATTATTAGTTTGTAACATAATTTGAATTCTGAAAGTGTGGTGTTTCCAGCTTTGTTCTTCTTGCTCAAGATTCCTTTATATATTTTCACAGTTTTCTGTCTCCATATAAATTTTACGATTATTTTTTCTATTTCTATCAAAAATGCTGCTGGAATTTGATAGGAAGTGCACTGAATCTGTGGATTGCTTTGAGTATTATGGAAAATTTCACAATATTAATTCTTCAATCCATGAGAATGAAATATCTTTCTATTTATTTGTGGCTTCTTAAATTTCTTTCATCAATGTTTTATAGTTTTAGTGTACAGATCTTTAACCTCTTTGGTTAAATTTATTCCTAAGTATTTTAATCTTTTTAATGCTATAATAAATGCAAAAGTTTTCTTAATTTCTCTTTCTGATAGTTTGTTCTTAATCTATAAACATGCAACTAGTATTTGTATGATTATTTTTTATCCTGCAACTTTATTGAATTCATTTATTAATTCTATTTTTTGATGGAGTGTTTAGGGTTTTGTATATATAAGATTATACCATCTACAGAGACAATTTTACTTCTTTCTTTCGGATTTGTATACCTTCTATTTGTTTTTCTTGCCTAATTGCTCTGGTTAGGACTAAATTCAACATCCATTCATGACAAAACTCTCAACAAATATATAGAAGGAATATACTTCAAAGTAATAAAGTCCATATATGATAAACTCACAGTTAATATTCAAAGTAAAAAGCTGAAATATTTTCCTCCAAGATCAGGAAGAAACCTAGATGCCTACTCTCATCGTTTATATTCAACACAGCGCTGGAAGATCAAGGCCTCTTTCAGAATATTTTGTTAAATGCTATACTGCAGTACATTTAATCAATGGTAAAATGATCAATTATAAGGAGTGAATCACATTTCCTTCAAATAAATACAAGGAAAATGAATATTTGTGTCAGTTATAAATTTATTGCCTTTGAAATCCAAATTCACTTTTTAATATATATTCTGTAATAATTATCAAAAAAAATTGCACTAGATGGTTTAAATAGGCAAGGAAGGCTTTATTCAAGACCATTGCATAAGGGAAGAGATACTGAATTTAACTCTGTTGAAACAGAAGTTGGAGAGTTTTTAAACAATAGTGTGAGCTACTGCAGAAGTACTGAGTGAAAAGTTAGGGGAGAAGTTTTCAGTGTGATTAGGCCAGATGTGTTTGCTAATTTACTGATCAAAGTTAGGCTCTTACACTTTCACAGAGACTGGCAGATAGGAACACTATGTTTCTTTCTTTTTTTCTAAGAAATTTTATTGAGACACAGTTAACATAACAATAAACTGCATATATTTAGAGTGTACAATTTGGTATCCCAATCTCCTAATTCAACCCCCCAACCCTCCCTGCTTTCCCCACTTGGTGTCCATATGTTCATTCTCTATCTGTGTCTCTGTTTCTGCCTTGCAAACTGGTTGGTTTGTACTATTTTTCTATAGTCCGCATATATGTGTTAATATATGATATTTGTTTTTCTCTTTCTGACTTACTTCACTCTGTATGACAGTCTCTGGGTCCATCCATGTCTCTACAAATGTCCCAGGTTCATTGCTTTTTATAGCTGAGTAATATTCCATTGTATATATGTACCACATCTCCTTTATCCATTTATCTGTTGATGGACATTTAGGTTGCTTCCATGCCCTGGCTATTGTAAATAGTGCTGCAATGAACATTGGAGTGCATGTGTCTTTTTGAATCACGGTGTTCTCTGGGTATATGTCCAGCAGTGAGACTGCTGGGTCATATGGTAACTCTATATTTTTAGTTTTTCAAGGAACCTCCATACTGTTCTCCATAGTAGCTGTATAAATTTACATTCCCACCAACAGTGTAAGAGCGTTGCCTTTTCTCCACACCCTCTTCAGCACTTACTGTTTGTAGATTTTCTTATGATGCCAATTCTAACCAGTGAGAGGTGATACCTCATTGTAGTTTTGATTTGCATTTCTCTAATAATTAGTGACTTTGCGCAGCTTTCCATGTGCCTCTTGGTCATCCGTATGTCTTCTTTGGAGAAATGCCTATTTAGGTCTTCTGCCAATTTTTTGATTGGGTTTTTTTTTTTTTTTTAGATATTGAGCTGGATGAACTGGTAATATATTTTGGAGATTAGTCTTTTGTCTGTTGATTCATTTGCAAATATTTTATCCTATTCTGAGGGTTGTCTTTTGGTCTTGCTTATAGTTTCCTTTGCTGTGCAGAAGCTCTGAAGTTTCATTAGGTCCCAATTATTTATTTTTGTTTTTATTTCCATTACTCTAGGGGGTGGATCAAAAAAGATCTTGCTGTGATTTATGTCAAAGAGTGTTCTTCCTATGTTTTCCTCTAGGAGTTTTATAGTGTCTGGCCTTCCATTTAGGTCTTTAATCCATTTGAGTTTATTTTTGTGTATGTTGTTAAGGAGTGTTCTACTTTCATTCTTTTACATGCAGCTGTCCAGTTTCCCAGCACCACTTATTGAAGAGGCTGCCTTTTCTCCATTGTATATCCTTGCCTCCTTTGTCATAGATTAGTTGATCATAGTTTATCTCTGGGCTTTCTATCCTGTTCTATTGATCTATATTTCTGTTTTTGTGCCAGTACCATCCTATCTTGATCACTGTAGGCTTGTAGTATAGCCTGAAGTCAGGAAGCCTGATTCCACCAACTCCATCTTTCCTTCTCAAGATTTATTTGGCTATTCAGGGTCTTTTGTGTCTTCATACAAATCATAAAATTTCTTGCTCCAGTTCTGTGAAAAATGCCATTGGTAATTTGGTAGAGATTGCATTGAATCTGTAAATTGCTTTAGGTAGTATAATCATTTTCACAATGTTGATTCTCCCAATACAAGAACATGGTATGTCCGTCCATCTGTTTGTGTCATCTTTGATTTCTTTCATGAGTGTCTTAAAGATTTCTGAGTACAGGTCTTTTACCTCCTTGGTTAGGTTTATTCCTAGGTATTTTATTCTTTTTGTTGCAATGGTGAATGGGTCTGTTTCCTTAATTTCTCTCTCTGATCTTTCATTGTTAGTGTATAGAAATGCAAGAGATTTCTGTGTGTTAATTTTGTATCCTGCAACTTTAGAAAATTCATTGATTAGCTCAAGTAGTTTTCTGGTAGCATCTTTAGGATTTTCTATGTATAATATCATGTCATCTGTGAACAGTGACAGTTCTACTTCTTCTTTTCCAATTTGGATTCCTTTTATTTCTTTTTTTTCTCTGATTGCTATGGCAATGACTTTCAAAACTATGTTGAATAGTATTGGAGAGATTGGACATCCTTGTCTTGTTTCTGAGCTTAGAAGGAATGCTTTCAGTTTTTCCCCCCATTGAGAATGATGTTTGCTGTGGGTTTGCCATATATGGCCTTTATTATGTTAAGGTGGGTTCCCTCTATGCCCACCTTCTGGAGAGTCTTTATCATAAATGGGTGTTGAATTTTGTCAAAAGCTTTTCCTGCATCTATTGAGATGATCATGTGTTTTCTTTTTTTTAACTTTTTATTTTTTAAAATAAACTGCATATATTTAGAGTGTAAAATTTGGTATCCCAATCTCCCAATTCATTCCTGCCCCCAACCCTCCCCGCTTTCACCGCTTGGTGTCCATATGTTTGTTCTCTACATCTGTGTCTCTATTTCTGGATCAAGTGGTTTTTATGCTTCAATTTATTAATATGGTGTATCACATTGATTGATTTGCATATATTGAAGAATCCTTGCATTCCAGGGATAAACCCCACTTGATCGTGGTGGATGATCCTTTTAATGTGTTGTTGGATTTTGTTGGCTAGTATTTTGTTGAGGATTTTTGCATCTAAATTCATCAGTGATATTGGTTTGTAATTTTCTTGTTTTTGTAGTATCTTTGTCTGGTTTTGATATTAGGGTGATGGTGGCCTCATAAAGTGACTTTGGGAGGGTTCCTTCCTCTGCAATTTTTTGGAAGAGTTTGAGAAGGATGGGTGCTAGCTCTTCTCTAAATATTTGATAAAATTCACCTGTGAATCCATCTGGTCTTGGACTTTTGTTTGTTGGGAGATTTTTTATCACAGTTTCAATCTCATTACTAGTGATTGTTCTGTTCATATTTTCTATTTCTTTCTGATTCAGTCTTGGAAGGTTTTACCTTTCTAAGAATCTGTCAATTCATCCAGGTTGTCCATTTTATTGGCATATAGTTGCTTGTAGTAGTCTCTTATGGTGCTTTTTATTTCTGTGGTGTCTGTTGTAACTTCTGTTTCATTTCTAATTTTATTGATTTGAGTTCTCTCCCTCTTTTTCTTGATGAGTCTTGCTAGAGGTTGATCAACTTTATTTATCTTTTCAAATAAGCAGCTTTTAGTTTTATTGATTTTTGCTATTGTTTTCTGTGTTTCTATTTCATTTATTTCTGCTCTGTTCTTTGTGTTTTCTCTCCTTCTACTAACTTGGGGTTTTGTTTGCTCTTCTTTCTCTAGTTTCTTTAGGTGTAAGGTTAGATTGTTTATTTGGGATGTTTTTTGTTTCTTGAGGTAGGATTGTATTGCTATAAAACTTTCCTCTAGAACTGCCTTTGCTGCATCCCATAGGTTTTGGATCATTGTGTTTTCATTGTCATTTATCTCTAGGTATTTTTTGATTTCCTCTTTGATTTCTTCAGTGATCTCTTGACTATTTAGTAGCATATTGTTCAGCCTCCATGTGTGTGTGTGTTTTACAGTTTTTTTCCAGTAATTGATTTCTAATCTCATAGTGTTGTGATTGGAAAAGATGCTTGATATGATTTCAATTTTCTTGAATTTACCAAGGCTGAATTATGACCCCAAATATGATCTATCTTGGAGGATGTTCCATGAGCACTTGAGAAGAATGTATAATCTGCTGTTTTGGGATGTAATGTCCTATAGATATCTATTAAATCCAACTGATTTATTGTGTCATTTGAAGCTTGTGTTTTCTTATTAATTTTCTGTCTGGATGATCTGTCCATTGGTGTAAGTGGGGTGTTAAAGTCCTACACTATGATTGTGTTACTGTTGATTTCCTCTTTCATAGTTGTTAGCATTTGCCCTTTGTATTGAGGTGCTCCTATATTGGGTGCATATATATTTATATTTATTATATCTTCTTCTTGGATTGATCCCTCGATCTTTAGGTAGTGTCCTTTTTTGTCTCTTGTAACATTTTTTATTTTAAAGTCTATTTTTTCTGATATGACTATTGCTACTCCAGCTTTCTTTTGATTTTCATTTGCATGGAATATCTTTTTCCACCCACTGACTTTCAGTCTGTATGTGTCCCTAGGTCTGAAGTGGGTCTCTTGGAGAGAGCATATATAAGGGTCTTATTTTTGTATGCATTCTGCCAGCTGTGTCTTTTGGTTGGTGCATTGAATCCATTTACATTCAAGATAATTATCCATATGTATGTTCCTATTACCTTTGTCTTAATTGTTTTGTTTTTGTTTCTGTAGGTCCTTTCCTTCTCTTATGTTTCCCACTTAGAGAAGTTCCTTTAGCATTTGTTGTAGAGCTGGTTTGGTGGTGCTGAATTATCTTAGCTGTTGCTTGTCTGTAAAGATCTTGATTTCTCCATTGAATCTGAATGAGATCCTTGCTGGGCAGAGTATTCTTGGTTGTAGTTTCTTCCCTTTCATCACTTGAAATATATCATGCCACTCCCTTCTGGCTTGCAGAGTTTCTGCTGAGAAATCAGCTGTTACCCTTATGGGAGTTCCCTTGTATGTTATTTGTCATTTTTCCCTTGTTGCTTTTAATAACTTTTCTCTGTCTTTAATTTTTGTCAATTTGACTATTATATGTCTTGGTGTGTTTCTCCTTGGGTTTATCATGCCTGGGACTCTCTGCACTTCCTATACTTGGGTAGCTATTTCCTTTCCCATGTTAGAGATGTTTTCAACTAGAATCTCTTCCAATATTTTCTCAGGTCCTTTCTCTCTCTCTTCTCCTTCTGGGACCCCTATAATGCAAATGTTGGTGCGTTTAACATTGTCCCAGAGGTCTCTTAGGCTGTCTTCAGTTCTTTTCATTCTTTTTTCTTTATTCTTTTCTTCATCAGTGATTATCACCTTTCTGTCTTCCAGGTCACTTGTTTGCCCTTCTGCCTCAATTAATCTGCTATTGGTTCCTTCTAGTGTATTTTTCATTTCAGTTATTGTGTTGCATATCTCTGTTTGTTTGCTCTTTAATTATTCTAAGTATTTGGTAAACTTTTTGATCTTTGCATCCAGTCTTTTTTCAAAGTCCTGGATTATCTTCACTATCATTATTCTGAATTCTTTTCCTGGAAGGGTGCCTCTCCTCTTCATTTAGTTGTTTTTCTGGGGTTTTATCTTGTCCTTTCATCTGGTAAAAGTCTTCTGCCTTTTGATTTTTTCTATCTTTCTGTGGCTGTGGTTTTCAGTTCCACAAGAGGAAATATTGCTGATACTGTTTGATACTTCTGTCTGCTTTCTTGTGGAGGAAGCTATGCAGGAGGTTCGTTTGTGCTTCCTGATGGGAGGGACTGAAGGTGGGTAGGGCTGGGTGGGCAGAGCTCAGTAAGACTTTAATCTGATTTGGTGGGCAGAGCTCAGTGAAACTTTAATCTGCTTGTCTGCGAATGGGTGGGGCTCTGTTCCCATCTTGTTGCTTGTTTGGCCTGAGGGTATCCAGCACTGGAACTTATAGGCTCTTTGCTGGGGCTAATGTTGCCAGTGTCCCTTTCTCCTTGATAAGCCACAGCTGCCCCCCACCTCTGCAGGCAACCCTCCAACATTAACAGGTAGGTCTGGTTCAGTCTCCTACGGGGTCACTGCTCCTTCCCCCTGGGTCCTGGTGAGCACACTTTTTTGTGTGCCCTCCAATTGTGGAGTCTGTTTCCCCCAGTCCTGTGGAGGTCCTGCAATCAAATCCCACTGGCTTTCAAAGTCTGATTCTCTGGGGATTCCTCCTCCTGTTGCTAGACTCCTGGGTTGGGAAACCTGACGTGGGGCTCAGAACCCTCACTTTAGTGGGTGGACTTCTGCAGTAAAGCAGTTCTCCAGCTTGTGAGTCACCCACCCAGCATTTATGGGATTTCATTTTAACATGATTGTGCCCCTCCTACAGTCTCATTGTGGCTTCTCCTTTGTCTCTGGATGTGGGGTGTCCTTTTTGGTGAGTTCCAGCCTCTTTCTGTCAATGATTTTCAGAGTTAGTTGTAATTCCCATGCTCTTGCAAGAGGGAGTGAGCACACATTCTCCTACTCTGTCATCTTAATCCTCTGTCTGACACTATGTTTCTTGAGTGTAACATTTCAAAAGAATGGCTCCCACATTCTTAAAAAAGACATTCCTGGGTTGTCAGACCAGCAAGAGACTGGGAGAGGATTACCGTGTCAAAGGGGCAGAATAACTTACAATTTCAAGTTTTCTAAAAATAAATCCTCTAAGAAAAGAGAAGTCATGAGCTTACAGTCAAGAAGAAACTCATCTAAAGTCCAGTCAAAAGAATCTGAAAAAGAATGGATACATGTGTATGTATCACTGAATCACTTTGCTGTGCACCTGAAACTAACACAACATTGTAAATCAGCTATACTCCAATGTGAAATAAAAAATTAAATTAAAAAAAAATTCTATTTGACCTATCCACCTTGCAGCCTCAGTGTCCAGGTGATCCCCTTCCTCCTATCCCTCCCCATAAGAACATGCTGTGTTCTAGGTTTCCAGTTCACATTGGTACTCCCACTCCCACAACACACTGAAGCCCCTATCATTAGCTATTTCTCACCTACCCTGTCTTGCTGTTTGAAGGGTTGCATCCTGTTTACCTCAAGACTGCAGAACAGCTCTGACCTGACAAGCCAGCAAACTGGCCTGCCATCCAATGGGTTCCACTAAACCCTCTCCACTGAGGTCTGTATCCCAGATCTAGGCAGGGATCCTCTTTTCATGTCTGTCTTCCTTTATGTACTCTCCCTCAGTACATGTTTGTCTTCCCTCAGCCCTAGGGTGTCATATATAGCTTCATTATATCCTATAGTTGTTTTGTCTGTTTAGTTATTCTTTATATTAAGCTCCTTCTGTTAGATCACTGAGAGTTTCTAGCTCTGATTGAATCTAGTATGATACTACAGTATTTCTTATAATTATATTTCTCTGCTAAACTAGAGATTTTTTATTTATTTATTTATTTATTTATTTATTTATTTATTGGCTGCATTGGGTCTTCATTTCTGCATGTGGGCTTTTCTCTAGTTGCGGCAAATGGGGGCTACTCTTCATTGTGGTGCACAGGCTTCTCATTGCCGTGACTTCTCTTGTTGTGGAGCACAGGCTCTAGGCATGTGGGCTTCAGTGATTGTGGCTTGGGGGCTCTAGAGCGCAAGCTCAGTAGTTTTGGTGCACAGACTTAGCTGTTCTGCAGCATGTGGGATCTTCTCGAGCCAAGGATTGAACCTGTGTCCCCTGCATTGGCTGGCCGATTCTTAACTACAGCACCACCAGGGAAGTCCCTAAACTAGAGATGCTTAAAGGGTGACTTGGATATGTGCCAATTATTTTAAATGCATCAGTGGGTATGACTTAAGAGGGGATGTCTATAAACCTCTTGAATTTTGGTTATTATCTTGGAGGAGATAAGCATACCTTTCAGCAAATTCTCAAAGATGCCAGTGATTAAGAAAAGATTAAGGATCAGTGTTCTAATCTAGGCAGTGCCTCAAAACTGAGTGCATTTTAGAATCATCTATGGAGCTTTCAAAACTAGCACTGCCCAGACCCCAATCTGAATTTCTAAGGGTAGGACACAGGTATTGGTATTTTTTAAAAGTCCATCAGATGATTTTGATGTACAGACAGAGTTGAGAACACTGCTCTAGATGCTCGACATCATTTTCATTTGTTGTGTTCTTTATGCTTATCTTAATCATACTCTCTTAATCACTTTATCATTCTTGATTATAATGGGAGACTATTGAACAGAAAGTAGAACACATTCTAGGGCATCAGAAGTGCACTTACAGCAATTCAATATCTTAATTTTTAAATAATTTTCCTCATAATGTCTTCAATATAAAAATTATGGTATGTTAATAGTTACTCCTTAGTGAAGAGAAGATGTAGATTATGACAAACATAAATTTTACCCATTTCTTTTAGGTGGAAGTAGAAAAAGCCCTATTACAGGTAAATAATGCCCTCATGAGTATGACATAGAAAAAGCCTCAAGAAAAAATGACCTTTCAAGTGCTAGAAAATGACCTTTTGGAGAAGATTTTCCAAGTACTGTTTAGAGGGCTCATATAGAAAATGCCACCTAACCACTGAGTAAAGGCATGTTCTGAACAAAATGATTTTATATTTAGTTTGAACTTTATAAAAGCAATTTGGCTGTTCCTGATATAGCATGCACTGACAAGAAAAGAGAGATTAACACCATTCTTTCTAAGCATTGAAGTAAAAACTGGCTAAATATGCCAAATCTAAGTGTCAATTTACTTTTTCAAGTAGTGTCATGATAGGTTTTGTGATATTCTTTATTTCTGCCACAAAGTGATTAAAATGTGTTTTTACTGAAAGCCTTAAACAAGATGCAGCCCAAATTATAACATATAAAGAAGCAAATAAAATATATTGTTTTATATATTCTATCTTCTTTCTTGGTTTTCAATAAACATTCTTAACAAAATCTTATTAGTGATTGGTTGGGATTCCAAGTTCCTGTATAATTGTATTGGTAATTTTTATACTGAATATGCACCACCATCCAGTATGTATGTTAAAATCCTATTCCCCAACATGATGGTCTCAAAAGGTGGAGCCTTTGGAAGATGACTAGGTGTCACTCATGAGGGTGGAGTGCTCATGAATGGGATTAGTATTGTAAAAAAATAGTAAACAGAAACCTCAATTAAGTAGATTTGGGAAACTAGACAGGGTTGCTCTCATGCCCTGGAAGAATAGCAGAGCCCAATAAGAAGAAAAGACTCTTCTTCTTTCCTGGCAAGGACTCAACCAGTGAAAAGTCATGGACTCTGTTTACTATAGCCCTCCCAATTTCCTTTTCCCCTCTGTAAAATTGTTCTCCTTCCCCTACCCTGCAGAACTTGCACAAGGCTCACCAAGTTTGCAGACCCCAAATTGCAATTCTTTGCTGATTGTGAATAAACCCATCTTTATTGAAGAAATTTCTGGCAGCCTGTTTTAGGTCAACAGTGTCCTTACAAAAGAGATCCAAGAGAACTTCATTGCTCCTTCTGCTATAGGAGGACACAGCAAGAGGACAACCATTTATGAAGCAAGAAGTGGTCTCTTACCAAACACCCAAAGTGCTGGTGCCTGGATTTTGGACTCTCTAGCCTCCATAACTGTAAGAAATAAGGTTATATTGTTGATAAACCACCCAGTCTATGGTATTTTGTTACAGCAGCCCAAACAGCCTAAGACAGTATTAGTATTAAGTAAAGATCACAAGTTCTTATTTCAAGTTAATTCCCTCATCTTTGCTGACAGGATCTTGGTTAAACAAATGGTTCTTCCATTATGGACCTGACAGTCAGCAGTATATTCAGCTAGATCAAACTAGAAAATTATTTCCAAGTGTGATTCATTATAGAAGACCATATGCCAACTTGTGCTGTGAACCTAATGCTAATGCTCTAAATCTGAGCAGATTGATGACAAATGAATTGGGATCTAGAGTGGAAGTAATATTGACGTACATGAAACCTCAACTATACAGATTCTTCCTGATTTGAATTATGACCATTGTTTTCCTTTGTAGACTATGGAGTCTACATCTTAGAAAATATATTAGAAGGATCTGAAGGAAAATAATGGGATAACACTAGTAGACAGTGAAAAATATTAATAGACTTTAGCATGTGATTGACTTCAGCACTACTGATTAGAATAGACTTAAAATTACATTACACAGACACACACAGAGAAACACACATGTACTTTGAAATTTGGACCCTATGATACATATGAACAAGAAAGACTGAAAGAGAGGAGCTAAAATAAAACAAAATTCTGTAAAAGTATCTATGAAAAGAGTTAAAAGGACATCTCCTTATAGAAAAGTATAAATTCACTCAGTTTCAGAGTGTATAAAAACTGATTACTGCCATTTTACTGAGAATTAAATGTGAGATATTTAGTTTGGATATCAGATTTTTTTGACCAGATAGTGTATTAGTTTACTAGGGCTGCTATAGTAAAGTCCCACAATCTGGGTGGCTTAAAACTACAAAATTTTATTCACTCACAGTTCTGAAGGCTACAAGTCCAAAATCAAAGTGTCAGCAGGACTGCTTACTTCTGGCTGTTCTAAGAATCTGTTCCAGGCCTCTCTCCTAGCTTCTGGTGGTTGCCAGCAATCCTTGGCAATCCTTTGCTCATAGATCTTTTCCTCCATCATCACATGGCATTCTTCCTGTGTCTCTATGGCCAAATTCCCCTCTTCTAATAATACCAGTCACTGGATTAGTTCCCATCTTCATCTGGTATGACCTCATCTCAACTTGATTACATTTGCCAACACCATATTTCCTAAGAAGGTCACATCCACAGGTACCAGGTGTTGGGGCTTGGACAAATCTTTTATGAGGACACAATTTTAACCAATACAGATAGTATTTCAAGAAGGCTTGGAATATTCTTTTAGAGATTTTTGTTGTGCCAAGGCATTAGAACATTTTAACTTTTTCACCCCTCAAGTTATGTGCTATTTTTTGCTATGTACTTTAATCCTGTATTTTTTAAACTCATATGAATTCTCATTTATATGGTCAGTACTCATCTATGTTCATTCATTTAACTATCCTTTACTTTCCTCTTGATTACTTCTTGAATTTACTGTGTATATTTGTGTGTGTGTGTGTGTGTGTGTGTGTGTGTGTGTGTAAAATTTACTTGCTATTTTTCCTGTTAAAGACATAATGTAAATGACTAAATACCCATTTACTGGCCCCCTTAAGAACATGGTTCTATGATAAATTCATCTAATGCCTTCAATAGAGGTTATTTTACTCAAGGCAATATTTTTTAAGTTTTCAGTTTGCAAGATCCACAACTTTAATTCTGCTCTGATGTATAAAATGCACCTTCAGTCACTGTTAAAATGTAATAAAAAAGTGAAGATTAAAAAGTCAGAGAACTTAATATCTAGTGTCTTTCTATGTGTGGGGAAATTAGCAGAGCTTCATTTGTTGGAAGAATTTGACAGTATGCATCGTTAACCTGAGAAAAGGGCTTTCACAGATAGAAATTTATTCTAAGGAATTAATACATACATGCAGAAAATGTATTTAAAATTATTTACTGAAGAATTCCTTCTAACAATAAAAAGCTAGAAATCGTTTAAGGGTCTGTAGGGAAAAGTTGGAAAATCATGTATTATCTATTGTGTACCTTCAAACATTATTTTATTCCAGGAGAGGTATTTTCAACTCTGTATGCAGAGAACTCATAGTGATGCAAAATAATTTTTGTCTATAGACATATAAATTCTATCCTTCTGTGGCTCAATTGGCTTCCTTCCTACATCATGAAAGAGACTAGTTTTGTCCCTATTTGCACATTGATTTCATGATTATTGCTCTATAAACCTCTCTCTCTCTTTCACTTCCCTTCTCTTTTGAAGCGGTTTTAACACCTTACAGTTTCCTCCACTATGGGTTAAATACAATCTTATCACAATTAATTTTTAAATGTGTGTGAGTCACACAGATTTACATTGTTTTGTATTTGTTTAGTATTTAACATGTCTTAAAAGGGGGAGGAATGGTTCAAATAGCTATACCAGGGAACACTGTATTCATTAAAATCATCTTATAGATGCGTTTGATAACATAGACATGGCCTAGTAACATGCTTAAAAATATGGCCAAATCACAGCTCCGCCACTAATAGGGTGAATTTGTGCCTCAAATTGTCTTGTGAGATAATAATAGTACCTATTTCATAGTTGCATTATGTGAGCAACTGTATATAAAATATTAGATGTGTGCCTGTAGACAATATAGAAAATGTGTGGATGCAATATACTATATTTTTTAAGGATACAAAAATAGCAGGGCCTACTTTTATTTTTTAGTATAGAAATCCCTATTAGTCTTCTTATTCTCCTTTTATTTAGCTTTTTAAAATTATAATAGACATAGATTATTTTGTAAGAAATGAAAACAATTTAATTTTTAAAATGTCACAGTGATTTTGTAAGCTATTTTAACAAATATATTAGAGAAAAGGCAAAAACTTTCTTAGGATGAAAGCAATGTCTAGGTCCATTGTTTTCAAATACTTTCCTTTGTTTTGCAGCTTCACTCTGTGTCCCAGAATTAGCCTGGGTAAGCTTATGACCAGTCACATGAATTAAAAAAGGGCAAAGATAGCAAAGTCACTGCTTCCTTTATAGAAAACAGAAGTGTGTACATGGGCAAATGGTGCTTTATCCCTAATATGCAGGGTATGTGCATCTGATGATTCTGCACATACATATAATAAAGCCTATGGTCAGGATGAGGAGGAGCTGCAAGCAACCTGGGTAACAAGCTGGTACCCTGATATGTTGTCATGAAAACAAGAGACAGGAGGAGCTAAACCAAATGGTGCTTCTTCATCTTTTTTTTTTTTTTTTTCTACATCAGTAATATGGACTCCAATATTCCTGCCAAATATTGCATGTTAAGAGCTTAAGATTGTTAGGCTCCCAAAAAATAGTCAGCAACAGTATGGAGCACCAGAACTAAAAGTATCACAGCCTCCTCAGGCTCCCAGGGTCAGAACTCAGCTATGGAATTGAGATCAGCCTTACCATAGCAATTTACTAATCTTGCTGCTATTTTCCTAGATATGCAGTTGGCACCTAACATAGTATGGTATTAGCATGACTGTCCCCAGGTGGCTTCCTAGCCTGCTGAATGCTTTCTGGAGTCCCCACCCATTGTGTTTTTGATCCCTAAGAAATTAGAAAACCTCAGGTATATTAACCAGGAGGTACATTGTAGGAACTGATGATATGGAACAGTGAACTTAACAAGGGAGAATTAGGTCAGTAAAAGAGAGAGTCCATTTTTTTTTTTAATCAGGACCTCATTTATTTTCACAGCAAAGTTTTGAATTATTATCAACTTCATTTTACAGAGGAAGAAACTGAGGCTCAGAGATGTGAAACAGTATTTATGTGTTTACAAGTCTGACATATAAGAAAAGCAGCATTCAAACCCAGGTCTGTCTGACTCCAAGGTCTGGTAGCAGCAGGCTCAGTTGACCATAGCATCAACAGTTCTGGTAGCAGCTTCCTGATCTGCAAATTGCCACTAAGTTGACATGATTTGGGAGTCAACAATTGGCTATGGCTGCTCCAAGATGCCTGAGTGAAGAATAAGGTAGCAAGATCCTGGAAACAGCATTTGATCCCATGGATTCCTGATGCTCCAGCTTCTTGATGATAGCAAAGGTAACATGAAAAGCTAATCATATGGTAAGTTTGGGGGAGTTATTCTTATATACCTGCCTCTTCAACAGTGTTACAAGCCTGTACATTTGAGTATTGAATCATTTTCTATTTAAAATAGTAAAGAGTAGTTTCTGTTACCTGCAACTGAACCCTAAAAATTAACAAATCTAATATTCTTTTCACATGTGTACCTAGGAAAAGCTTATAAAAATCTTCAATCTTTCCACATTAGTGATATTAGAATATTTTTATGCTTCAAATCTCATTCAATTTGAATATGAAAGGAAGGCCTCTTTTTGAGTCCTGTGGTTTTGAGTCGAGGTGCTTGAGCTTCAATCATAAATACAATGTGAATGGTTAGAGAATTGTCTAAAGGGTCAGTACCAGGAGAAAGGGGAGTCCTTTAAATAATGAGCTAAAATAGAACAGTTTTAATGAGAGTACACTTATTATAGGGACAAGGTCTACCAGTTTGGATCAAGTTGAGAATTCTGGAAGTCAAGAGATAATTTCTGGTCTTTGGCATATTCAGCAAAAGAGTGAGACACAATGAGAGGAAGACCTACACTCTGTAGGCACTAAAGTGGAGATATGAAGATTAATAATATTGTGTCTAAGTTTGCATTATCTTGGAGGAAGGGCTGGTTTGGTAAATACTTTGTATACAAAAATATTTCCTGACATCCATCTAGGTGTTTACAAAGTATTAAAAAAAGAGAAAATTTTGTTTTCTGTCCATTAATAACAAATGCCAAGCCTTATAGATTTTAAGGTTGTGTGGGTAACTGTGACTATTTTCTAAGCTATCTTCTCAATACTTAGTGAATCTAAAGCCATGTGGAAACAGCAAAGCAGTCCTGCATTTTTACACAGTCACCTTAAATGTTTCTGCAAGTTAATGTTGAATGTGCCATTCTGGCAATGATGTTACAGGTATAAAATATAGGAGTACTTTTGTAAAAAGAATATTTTTGTTTTGATGGAAAAGTATGTATCATTGATTATCTACCCTTCTTGATTTGTCAGTTCCTAGCCCTGGTCATTGTCTTTGAGCTATTTTGTAACTATTTATAAGTTTTAGGTAAGTTCTGTCCTCTCTGGTAGTGATTCAATTGAGTTTTACCCCTCTATGAAAAAAAAAAGTGATTTTCTTCACATTTGTAATTCAAGTCCTTGTCCCTTTACTCTATATAAATTTATACTATTCTGACATCATTTGAGCTGGTTATCATATCTGACTTGTTACCTTGTATCATATGAGTAAAACAAATCCTTTCTGTAAAACAAATTTTTCTTTCTATAGGTAAATAATGCTTTAACTTTTTCCTGAGATTATCTTTTAACAGTTTTGAGATTTTTCACCAAAATGCCCAATGGGTTTCACTACCAGAGCTGGGTAAACTTTGTCCTTAGAGAAATGTACCTCACAGATGGTTTAATTTCCCAGAAGTGAATCCAAAGTGACAGTCTAATTTGGCCAACTCTCTTGTGTTTCTAATTTTACTTTTACCATTTATTAATTTTGGTTTTGTTCGGTTTTTGGCTTATAAGTTATTTCATATTTAGAATATTTTACGGTTTGACCATTTGATGATCTTTGTACATGGATTTATGTTTTATAGAGATCTATTCTGTGTGGGATGAGACATGACAAAGAACATGGCTTATTCGTATTATTTTAACTCAGAATTTGATTTTATCATCTCATTGTTTGGTAATAGATTACAGAGATCATGTCTCTGTTGCATGAGCGAAAACAAAGAATCTGATTTGTTAGTCTTTTCTATTTGTCTATTTGTCTATTTTGAACTTTAAAGAATTTGTATCTATTGGAAAAGAATAATTCTTTGATACAAACCATAAGTCATTCTTCACTCATGGCTAAAATTTGAAAATTAAAGTTATAAATTCTAAATTCTATCTATTTTATTTATTTATTTTTTTGGCCACATGCTGGATCTTAGTTCCCTGACCAGGGATCCAGCCTGCGCCCCCTACAGTGGAAGTGAAGACTCCTAACCAGTGGGCAACTAGGGAAGTCCCATCTCTCTATCTTTTTCTGTATCTATGCTTACATATCTGTAATTCAGAAAAGGCTTTATGTCTCATTGTGTGAGGTTGGAATATTTTCCTACTTTCAGTGGTGTTAATAAATTAGATTATAAATTCACTTAAAGACTGTCTATTCTGATTGCTTATAGAAATAAATAAATACATAAATAAAATAGAATATTTTTTAAATTCTCAGAAAATAAGAAAATTGAACTTCTAACACTTTCATTGTGTTAGATATAAAAGGTATTCTATTGAAACTAACGGGATTGTTTTAAGAATTCAAGTTCACATGGTTAGGTAAATCATGGTAAATAAAACTAGTTTAATAATTTTTGTTTAATAAAAACAGCTATGTCTATTATGATTTATCAATGTTAAATATAAGGGTAGATTTTTATTCACTTGGGTATGTCCTTCCCAAATTTACATAGGTCTATTGATCAAATAAGTTAGCATTACTTCTACTTAATGTGTTTAATCAAATTGATTCATTATTCTGGCAATTTTATTCCAACTAATTATGTTTTATAATATGATGAAAATAATTTCTAAAAAACTTTAGACAATTTAAACTTTGGATTAATGTTAAACTGAGTTAATTAATGTGTATTCATTAGATGACTAGGTAATTAAATAACTAGATCACTTCCTAGAAAGAACACTGAAACATTGTTAAGCTTAAAGTTTTCATATATTTTTGTTTTTAATTTGTGTATGCTATAGAAAGACTATATATTGGAGTCTGTTAATGAATATGTTACTTTATCCACTTTGAAAAGTTTAGTATAAAGTGTGGTAATGATTGTGAGTTATGCCAGACTGTAACAATGCTTGCTGTGTGTAGCATTCATGAAGATCTGTCTTCCCATTTTCTCTAAAATAGAAGTTACTTTAGTTAAAAGTTATGATTGCCATACTTCTATATGGACTGAGACTCTACTCAGAAACAATAGTTTCAGAGAAATACGTCTTTGTATATAGTGGGATGATTCAGTGGGGCTCTTGATCCTAGACGTCTTGAGTCCCCCGGTCCCATCTTTCTCTTAAATCTGTGTCTGTGTTTCTTTAAGCTTACGGCATCCGTCATTCGCCCCAAATCACCGAGCTGGTCTGGGCAAGTTCTGTTTTCCAAAGTAAAGAGTAGCTTTTTCCTAAAGGAGTATTTTTGTTGTTGTTGTTTGTTTTCTTTTTTCCTTTATGGGATTATTGAGTATTCCAAATTGTTTTTGTTGAGTATAATTATTGATATTTACTGAGTTGTAAACTGAAACAGAATATTTTAATAGCTTACTTATCAATCAATTTGAAGACAGCAATGATGAACGTATTGCATGTTAATGACATTTTTAATAATATTATGAAACGAATCCTGACCCTGTGGAGCCTCTGACATTTGGTGTCAGTTTGTTCCAGAATAGGAAAGAGCATAATGAAGGACAAAATTTAGAAGTGAATTTTGTGTCACATTAATAATACGTGAATTTGACAAGCTATGAAATAGTTTAAACTCTTAGCAAAATGTGGCCAATTTGCAGGTGGGACTCACTTTCTTGGTTTACATTTTTTGCCATCACTGTAATATAAAGGATTATTTTAATTCTTATTTTTTTCTGTGTTATATTCCTAGATAATAAAGATCATGTGCCTTACCAGAATAACCTTCTATGATTTATGTTGATTTTCTGATGTCCTTGATTATTTAAGAAAAGAAAGTTTTCTCACTTAGAAAAGATATAAGGTTCTTTACTATCATGTTACCTTTTATTGTTAATTTTCAAATGCTTTATTGTCACTCTGAAATGAGTGACAATATTGCTTCTCAGGAACTCTGATCTAATTCCTATCTTAAGTGTTAAAATATCTTGCCAAATTTTGATTTTCATTCTTTTCCAAAATCAAATCCTATGTATAAAATAGATTAAACAACTTTCAGGATACCTAAAACTATCTCTGAAATTTTCCAGTGGGGCCTTGGAAAATCACAACAGTTTGTTTTTTCATCTTGTTAAGAGAGGTGCTAGAAATAATAAGGTTTATTTCATATGTTACTATTGACAAGTTGTGTAGGGAGAGTAGTAAAATCAGAAGAGATGCTCAAACTGGTTTAGGTAAATATTATTAGTATAACTATTTCAGAAAATGTATGCAATAGTGGAGATTTCTAGAGATTTATCAGTGTTCTTACTGTACATGATCTGTTTCTATTTATCAGAGTCTTGGTGCTGCTTTTGGCTGTTAGACATCAAGGGTATAGCTTATCAGTCATAACTTCAGTTACATTTTAAAATGTTAACATCATTGTGTCCTTCTTTAATTTGAATATAGCATCTTATAGGTTATATCTTCTAGGTTAGTAGCTTTCAACTGGAGATTCACAATAATTACCTATGGAGTTTTATTAAGATGCAGCTGTTTAAGACCCACACCAGACTTACTGAATCTCTATTTTATATCCTTGATGTGTTCTTGGTCTGTTCTTACTATATGCAGTATAAGCATGATACAACTTGTCAAGATTGTTTTTTATGTAAGATATTTTTATATAAAGATTATTTTTATAAATTGATGTAACATTCACTGTCTTCTTTGAAAATAGGATTATTTTATATTTTTTCTGTCTAAAGCTTTTCTTAGGGGGCTGACTTTAGTATCTTGTTTTGCATGCCATAGAGACAACCAAATTTTCTTGTCAATGGCATTATTTTCATTATGAACTCTCATTCAGTCTTTCACTTTTGAAAATTGTCAGTAATAAGTTAGCCATCTGTGGACAGTTTGTTGTTGTTGTTTTACTCTTAATGTTTCCCTGAAAGATCTGCTTTCAGCTATAAGTCAAGAGGCTTTGTCTTCAACAAAGACTGTCAGAGAGTTCTATTGAAAAGGAAATTGCTTTGGGTATAGGCTTCAGATTGTATCACATAAACAAACTTTGACAGTGGAACTGAGTCAGGATTTCCAGAACTTTAGTCATGAAGCAGATGGTTTCATGAGACTCTAAATACAAGTTCCAATTAAAAAAATAATGGTATAGAACTAAATTAACTGATGAAGGATGATTCTAGTTTTTATTTGGGACTATTGTTGATATCGTTCTAATGTTCTGGATATGTAAGGAAGTTTTTTCTCTTTCTTCTTAAACTGTATATAACTCATAATAATTTAGTGCATTATACTTTGGTAAGCTTAAATAAAGCATTTGTAGACAATATCTTATTTTTCCTACCTGAGCTTTTCAGAATTTACAATTTTTTATGAAATATTCTTATTTTCATAAGAATATAATTATTTGAATAGATCCAGTGACAACCTGTCCATTTTTTACTAGGACGTATTTGGAAATATTAGTTATGCAACGAAAGCTTAGCTGAGAAGATTGATGCTCATTTAGTTAGGTAAAAGCAGATACTTTTAAGGAACTAAGATTAGCTTTATAAAACTAATGCCCACAGAGCCATTTGGGGAAAATTGGCTCAGGGCTTACAGGGTTACTTACCACTCTTACAGATGAGTAAGAAAGGTCACTTCCTGGCAGTCTTGGGGAACAGGATATTTTGGACATTTAGAAGGAGAAATTCACCCAAATAAATAGGTATTACATGTGAAATCTGATGGTAAGTTCTTGGTTTTGCTTCTGAGCCTCAATAGGCTTTTAAAGGTCCAACCTGTGATCCTTTATGCAAACTTTCAGCAAGAACAAAAAAGTCCCACACCACTTTAGAAGGCCCATATAGCAAATCAGCTCTCTTGCTGTAGCTATGTAAATAATCAGGTCAAATCAAATGAGACTTTAAGATTTCTTTAAGACTATTTTTGATCAAAACAGGAGAGAATATAGAAAAAAAAATGTTTCAACAGAAAACTATGCATCCTCTATAGCATAGCCTTCCAAATTTATCATATTTTAGCCTTGTTTATTGGCTTTGAGCTGTTTTGCAACTCTGTAAGTTGTAGATAATGGATGATATGTAAATTCTGTTGTGTCAGTTAATGGTTCTAATTAACTACATTCCAATATGGAAAATATAGTTTTGTTCCCATTTGCAATTCATCTCAACATTCCCTTACTCCATACAAATTTGTGCTATTCTGAGCACAGAAATCAAAATTTGATTCTCCTTCTTTGGTCTCCTGTTTTAATCACTGAATTTGGAAGAGTATAAAGATTTAGAATTTCACTGACATGATTTATGCTACTGCTCTTAGAAAGTAAAAGTGGTTCATTTAAAAGCAAAATTAGTGAGTTTAAGATTAAATAACAACTTTTTTTTTTAACCTATCTATACCATGGCCTCACTAATATATGAAGTCATTATCCTTTAAAGTTTCACAGCTTAACAGGCAAAACTTTGTAGAAAAGTTTCCTAGTCAATGCTAACCTACTTAAATTTTTGCTTTCTAAGATCCAAGCTTTATAGCACAAAATATGATTTAAAGATTTTCTTTGTATTTTAACAAGTTTATTATTTATAAATAATATTTGTTTGAGGATTTTAGGTTGACATGGTGTGCCATTTTAAATAATGGGATATAGGCATCTGGTTAGCATTTGCAGCATCAAATGTCTGATTTTTAAGAATGGATCACCACCTTACATTTAGGTCTTTAATCCATTTTGAGTTTATTTCTGTGTATGGGGTTAGGGAGTGTTCTAATTTCATTCTTTTATGTGTAGTTGTCCAGTTTTCTCAGCACTATTTATTGAAGACACTGTCTTTTCTCCATTGTATTTTCTTGCCTCCTTTGTCATAGATTACATGACCATAGGTGCATGGCCTTATCTCTGGGCTTTCTATCCTGTTCCATTGATCTATATTTCTGTTTTGTGGCAGTACCATACTGTCTTGATTACCATAGCTTTGTAGTATAGTCTGAAGTCAAAATGAATTCAAGACCTAAATGTAAGGCTGGACACTGTAAAACTCTCAGAGGAAAACAAAGGCAAAACACTCTTTGACATAAATCACAACAAACCCTTTCTTGACCAACCTTCTAGACTAATGAATATAAAAACAAAAATAAACAAATGGGACCTTATTCGGTTTAAAAGCTTTTGCACAGCAAAAAGAAGCCATAAACAAAACAAAAAGACAACCATTAGAATAGGAGAAAATATCTGAAAATGAAGTAACAGACGAGGGATTAATCTACAAAATATACAAACATCTTATGCATCTCAATATCAAAAAAACAAACAACCCAATGAAAAAATATGCAGAAGACCTAAATAGACATTTCTCCAAAGAAGACATACAGATCACCAACAAACACGTGAAAAGATGCTCAAAATCACTAATTATTAGAAAAATGCAAATTAAAACTAAAATGAGGTATCACCTCGCACTGCTCAGAATGGCCATCATCAAAAAATCTACAAAACAATAAATGCTGGAGAGGATGTGGAGAAAAGGGAACCCTCCTATGCTGTTGGTTAGAATGTAAATTGGCACAGCCACTATGGAGAGCAGTATGGAGGGTCCTCAAAAAACTAAAAATAGAACTACATGACCCCAGCAATTCAACTCTTGAGCAAAAACCTGGAGAAAAGCATAATTCAAAAAGATACATGCACCATAATGTTCATTGCAGCACTATACACACCAACCAGGACATGGAAGCAAGCTAAATGTCCATCAACAGAGGAACGGGAAAAGATGTGATACATGTATACAATGGAATATTACTGAGCCATAAAAAGGAACAAAATAGTGCCATTTTTAGAGACATGGATAGACCTTAAGACTGTCATGCAGTGTGAAGAAAGTCAGAAAGAGAATAACAAATACTGTATAATAGTGCTTATATGTGGAATCCAGAAAGATGGTACAGATGAACTTATCTGGAAAGCAGAAATAGAGACACTCATGTAGAGAACAGACTTATGGATACCAAAAGGGAAGTGGGGGGGATGAATTGGGAGATTGGGATTGACATATATACACTACTATGTATAAAATAGATGATTAATGAGATCCTACTATATAGCACAGGGAACTCTAATCAATGCTCCGTCATGACCTCAATGGGAAGGAAATCTAAAAAAGAGGGGATATATGTATATGTATATGTATACCTGATTCACTTTGCTGTACAGCAGAAACTAACACACACTGTACAAAAAAAAAAAGAAAAAGAAAAGAATGGATCTCTGACACCAAGTGGGAGATATCTGTAAGTAAAATGCTATGTCTGGAACAGTTCTTCAGATTTTATAGAAGCAGAAATTTCCTCCCAGAAATACAAACTGGGATTTTTTAATAAGTTCTAATTGTGGCAAGTCAGTAAAGCTATTGAATTATATAAATTTAAGAAACTGATTTTTTTCAGAGAAAGAAAAGGGTTTCAAAATTGCACTACAGGCATTCTTTGGAGTTATTGTGGGTGTGATTCCAGGCCACTACAATAAAGGGAACATCACAATAAAGTGAATCACAAATTTTTGGTTTCCCAGTGCACATAAAAGTTTTGTTTACACTATATCATCATCTATTAAGTATGCAATAGCATTATATCTAAATACAATGTACATACATTAATTAAAAATACATTAGTGCTAAAAAATGCCAATCATCATATAAGCCTTCAATGAGTCATACTTGTTTTGCTTGTGGAGGATCTGCCTCAGTGTTGGTGGCTACTGATTGATCAGGATGGTGGTTTCTGAAGGTTTAGTGGCTGTGGCAATTTCTTAAAGAAGATGACAATGAAGTTTGCTGCATCAATTGATGATTCCTTTCATGAACTACTTCTCTGCAGAAGGCAATGCTGTTTGATAGCATTTTACCCACAGTAGAACTTCTTTAAAAATTGAAATCAATCCTCTCAAACTTTGTTGCTGCTTTATCAATCAAGTTTATGTAATATTCTAAATCCTTTGTTTTCATTTCAATAATCTTCACAGGCATTTCACCAAGAGTAGTTTCCATTTCAAGAAACAACTGCTTTCTTTGTTCATTGATTAGAAGCAATTCCTCATCCATTAAAATCTTATTATGATATTGCAGCAATTCAGCCACAGCTCAGGCTCAACTTCTAATTCTAGTTCTCTTGTTATTTCCACCACATCAGCAGTTACTTCCTCCACTGAAGTCCTGAACCCCTCAAAGTTATCCATGAGGGTTGGAATCAACTTCTTCCAATCTCCTATGAATGTTGATATTTTGACTTCTTCCCATGAATTATGAATGTTCTTAATGGTATCTAGAATATTGAAACTTTGCCAGAAGGTTTTCAATTTACTTTGCCCAGGTCCATCAGAGGAATCACTCTCTGTCAGCTATACCCATACATTATTTAAGAATGTATTTCTTAAATAATGAGATTTGAAAGTCAAAATGACTCCTTGATCCATGGGCTGCAAAATGGATGTTATCTTCGCATGCATGAAAACAACATGAATCATGTTGCATATCTCCATCAGAGCTTTTGGGGAACAGGTACATTGTCAATGAGCAGTGATAGTTTGAAAGGAATCCTTTTTTTTTTTTTTCCTTGAAAAGTAGGTCTCAACAGTGGGCCAAAAATAGTCAGTAAATGTGTTGTAAATAGATGGGCTGTCATCCAGGCTTTATTCTTCCATTTAGAAGCATAGAGTGGATTGTCATTTCTAAAGGCCCCTGGGATTTTCAGAATGGCAAATGAACATTGGTTTCAAATTAAAGTCACCAGCTGCATTAGCCCCTAACAAGAGAGTCAGCTTGTCCTTTAAATCTTTGAAATCAGGCATTAACTTCTCCTCTGTAGCTATGAAAGTCCTAAATTACATCTTCTTCCAACAGAAGGCTGTTTCGACTACATTGAAAATCTGTTTTTTTAGTGCAACCATCTTCATTAATTATCTCAGCTAGATCTTCTGGATAACTTGTGGCTTTTACATTAGCACTTGCATGCTGCACTTTGCAATTTTGTTATAGAGATGGCATCTTTCCTTTAACTTCATGAACCAAAGTCTGCTAGTTTCAAATGTTTCTTCTGAAGCTTCCTCACGTCTCTCAGCTTTCACAGAATTGAGGAGAGTTAGGGCCTTGCTCTGGATTAGGCTTTGGCTTAAGAGAATGATGTGGCTAGTTTGATCTATCCAGACAACTAAAATTTTTCTTGAATTAGAAATAAAGTTATTTCACTTTCTTATTATTCAGGTGTTCACTTGAGTAGCACTTTTCATGTCCTTTAAGAAATTTTCCTTTGTACCCACAACTTGGCTAACTGGTGCAACAGGCCAGATGTTCAGCCTATCTCAGCTTTCGACATGCTTTTCTCACTAAGCTTAATCATTTCTAGCTTTTGATTTAAAGTGAGAGACGTGTGACTCTTCCTTTCACTTGAACACTTAAAGACCACTACAAGTTTATTAATTGGCCTGATTTCAATATTATTGTGATTCAGGGAATGGCAGGCCTAAGGAGAAAGAGAAACATGAGGGAAAGTCTGGTTTGTGGAGCAGTCATAACACACATGTATAAATTAAGCTTGCTGTCTTACATGGGTGCAGTTCTGGAATACCAAAAGAGTTACAATAGTAACATCAAAGACCACTGATCACCATAACAAATATAATAATAATGAAAAATTTGAGATATTATAAGGATTACCAAAGAGTGACTCAGGAGCACAATGTGAGGAAATGTTGTTGGAAAAATGATTCTGGTAGGTTTGCTTGATGCAGGGCTGCCACACTGACAGTTTCCACTTGTAAAAAATGCACTATTTGTGAAGTGCAATAAAGAGAAGTGCAATAAAACAAAATATGTCTATACTCACTATTTTGATATAACTATTGTTTTTAATATTCTCATATATTCAGGCTTACCATGAATTTTCAAGATATCTTAATTCAATAAGGATCTAAAAATCATAGAACTAAGTAATCATAGAAGGCAAAGATTCATGTAGTTAGTTAATTGAATTTGGAGGGAAAAAATGGCCAAAGTCCCTGAGTATCCTGCATTTTAGAATTAGAGACATAGGAGCAAAACAGAATTCTATGGCAATGCTCACTGTGTGCGGGAAACACAATGCACATAAGCTTATTTATGGATCCATTGGGAACTCACTGTAAAATGATGATCACTTAAAATTGGAATGATAAAATAAATTTATGTTTCCTTTGGCAATGATTTCTACTAATACCATTTCACCCATGTGGCAATTTCCTGGTTCATCATATACATTTAAATAAACCCTGAGATTCTTAGGGCAGTAATTTTTTTTCTGTCTTTTAATTTCTTTTCAGGCTATTTCTTTTCCAAATTTCTTGCCATCTTTCCTCCTTAACTAATTCCATCAAGATATTAGTTTGCATTTTCTAAAAGACAAAATAGCAGCTACTTTCTAAAAAGCTGACCATGAACCAAGAGTATAGCTCTATTTAAATAAAACTGAACGAGAGATTGGTTGGAATAGATTGAAATATGTCTCATTATAATTGAGAAAAAATTGTACTGCTAAACTCAGAACATGAGAGAGTTATTAGCAAGCATATATTGTTTTTAGCACTTTAAAGGATATATAGTAAACTTAGAGAATTTTTAGAAGAAATGAAGAATTTTAAATTTTGGAAGGAAGAAGGAGAAAGAGGAGTGTAAGGTAATAACTTCCAGAAGAAGAAATTTTAGGAGTATAAAAAAGGCTAGTGAACTTTTCTTCAAGTTTTTCTTAAGAAATGAGCTTTATAGCCATCTTTACAGTTTTAGGCAATAAATCAATGCATAACAAGATGAAATAAATTTAATAATTAAGTTCCTAAGAGTGTACACTGTTAGGAAAGATTCTCTCAGATTAATAATGATCCATTGATTGTTTTCCATTTTGTATATTTCAGTCCAGTTTGTTTTATTGGGTGGGCTAAAAAGTGCCTTTGGTTTTTTAAGTAAAAATAAAAGACACATTTTTCATTTTCACCAAGAACTTTATTGAACAACATATTTACCCTTTGGTTCCACTACCTTCCGCCATTTTTCAGGCAACTTCATAATCCCATCTTCCTAAAACTTTTTATCTTTTTGAGCAAAGAACTGTCCCAGGTACATTTTACAGTCTTCCAGGGCATTGAAATTGTTTTCCATTAAGAGAATTTTGTAAAGACTGAAAAAAATGGAAATCTGAGGTGCAATGTCTGGTGAATATGGTGGATAATTTGGAACTTCCCCGCCAAGCTGTAAGAGTTTTTGCCTGCTCATCATAGAAACTGTTGACTAATTCTGGATGCTTTTCATTGAGTGCCACTTTCAGTTGGTCTAATTGGGAGCAATACTTGTAGAATTAACCATTTGGTTTTCTGGAAGGAGCTCATAACAGATGAGTCCCTTCCAATCCCACCGTATACACACATTACTTTCTTTGGTTGAAGACTCGCCTTTGGTGTGGTTGGTGGTGGTTCATCTCATTTGCCCAATGATCTCTTCCATTCCACATTGTTGTACAGTATCCACTTTTCATCTCCTGTCACAATTTGTTTTAAAAATGGAACGTTTTCATTATGTTTCAGTAGAGAATCGCATTCAGATATATGGTCAAGAAGGTTTTTTTCACTTCACTTATGTGGAACCCAAACATCAAGGCAATCCACATGACCAAGCTGCTGCAAATGATTTTCAGCACTTGGTTTGGATATTTTGAGTATGTCAGCTATCTCCCGCGTGGTATAAAGTGGATTTTTCTCAATTATTGTTTCTATTTGATAGCTATCAACTTCAACTGATCTACCTGACCATGTAGCATCATCCAGCAAGAAATCTCCAGCACAAAACTTCTCAAAACACTTTTGACATATTTGATCAGTCACAGCACACTCTCCATATGTTGCACTAATCTTCTTTTTGCATTTCAGTTGCATTTTTAGCTTTCTTGAAATAATAAAGCATCATATGCTGAAAATGTTGCTTATTTTCTTCCATCTTCAATATTAAAATGGCTACGCAAAAATTCACCAATTTTGATGTCTTTTTTTAAATGTGTGCTGATATGACAGCTGTCATATACAATCTAACAAAATTGTTTTAAATGAAGTTAAAGACAATTAAGTATTACTAGAGCCATCTTACAGAAAAAAATTCATGGACATTTTGGCCCACCCAATATTTAATGCCATGGTCATTTCCTTGCTTATTTCCTTCTATTCATGTTTCTTTGTAAGGTATAAATAACAATTTCAAAAATTCATTTTATAATAGATTTTTTAAAGTTTTCCTCATGATCTCAAATTATTTTTTCTCCTACTTCTCATCATTTGAATTTCTATGAACAAGAGTAAATCTTAAAGCTGATAAATCAATAAACAACTCAATTAAGGCACCTAACAAAACCCAGAATATTTGGTGTGATACTTTAGCAGCAAAGCTATATTATTAGTCAAGATCTCAGATCATAATGGCATGTTAAGCTTCTTGTTTAAGGATCAAAACAATGTCTGCATTTACGTCTCAGTGCTGGATATATAAGAAAAAAAATCAATATAACCATGAACAGTATGTAACTTTACTTAGCTACCTATTGAATTGATCAGTTATGCAGAAGACCACTTAGCAAATACGGCAGTACTGTTTTTTTTTTTTTAATTTTTATATTTTTCCCCTCTTTGGCTCTATTAGCAGTCCTAGCAAAATTCCAAATTAGCCTTGGTGGCACTATTATAATTCCATGCCTGCAATCTTGTGTTTTATTTTCTTCTTAAAATAGTTTGAACATTTCCAGCATTATGAAATGTCATACAACACATCCTCAATGTGTGACAAACATCTGTGATTTCTCATGTCTCTCATTCGTGCTAAGACTGCATTTCCTACTTGGAGAAAGTGACTCTTTGTGAAGCCCTGGGTTATGATAACATTACTGTTACATTATTTAAAATGGTTCATTACTCCTGCTTTGTTCATTAGGGAATTGGAAACTTCAGTAATTAGGCAAAAATACCACTGATATGTTATCCTAGACCTGCATGTAAATGGCAGTCTGTTAATTTCACAAGGTGCTGAGGGGTATTCAGTTACTGGTTGCTCATAAAGACATTGATGTTAGGGAAACTCAGATGCACATATAACAGTCTCCCTGTGGCCTCATTTGGTTTTGATGTGGTATAGTGAAATACATTCATCTAATTCCAATTAAAAATGTTAGCAAAAGTGTAGGGAAAATGAAATGGAATATAAACTTTAAGTGGTCTACTCAGAAACTTAACAGTCTTACTCTAGTAAAATACTTATATGTTTAGTGTGAAATTACAGGCAATTAAGACAAAAACTGATTCTTGAACTGGATATGAATAAACTGAGTTATAAAATATCTTAATTCACATGTCCTTTCTGGCTTCCCTCCAAAAGACTGATGAATGGCTGACCTATAAATATGTACAGATATGTAAGTTACTCTTAGCTTGGAAAAACCAAAATGTAAAACAAAATAGAGATAATACCTAAAAATGTGCAATACTGAAAAGCTGAAATATTGGTTATTATAGTATGTTTATGAGAAATCACTGAACCACACTAAAATAATGATCAGCTGCATAAATCTTTATGTAGACTAAGAACATTTCCCTAAGAATGTATTGACTAATTTTCAAAATTATAATCTGCATGGCCTCTAGACAAAAAATACTGAAGAAATTCCCAAGTTATATAGACCATGATTGTCCCCCATTGCCACACCTGACAATCATTGATAGGTTCTCTAATTTCAAGTCTGTCAAACTCATTAAATAGCAACATGGTTGAATGCTCTTCCAATGATCATGCAACCATCTGTTTAAATGATGACCTATGACCTTTTGGAAAAAATTAGAAATTTAACATGTAATATGATAAAAGCAGTTTACCTCTGATGGACACAGCTTCTTTATATGTAACCATTATAAGTCATATGAAAATTTCATAAATATTAGTCATGGGAAATCGCTTTAACATTGACAGATGGCAGCATCCACTATATTCACTAAAGTTTTAAATTTTAACCATCATGTGTATACAAAAATATACTTGCTTATACAAAACTAATATATTGTTCACATACTCCATTGTTAGTTTTATTTAACTTTTAAAGTATATTGCTTTCAAATTTTACTTAAATAACATTTCATGCCAAGCTCACTGTCTGGAAATTTGGCTACAAAAAGCAAACTCAAAGTATCTAGCAAAGATTATCAGCCTCACTTAAATAGATATTTTAGCATTACAAATATAGATTTAGCAATTTGTTGCAATATACAAGAGTCTTTAGAATGAATGCTTAGACTACAAATCAAAATAAACAATCATATTATATATGAAAATTTTTACATGAAAATAGGCACTTCTGGTACAAAAGTACATTAGTACTGAGTTATTACAACAACTACAAGGGCTAATACCTGAAACTTTGCTTTTGCTAAGACTTTAAGTCAGGGCCATACAAGCTTTTTCATATAGGATATTTCTGTATGCTTTCAATGAAATCATGCTGCATAACCCAACTGACAAAGTATCATAGTTTATTTGGCTTTTGAAAATAGCATACATATACTACCATAAATAAAATAAACAAAAAGCCCCTGCTGTATAGCATGGAAAACTATATCCAATGTCTTGTAGTAACCTATAATGGAAAAGAATTTGAAAAATAATATATGTATATACACATACACACACACACACATATACACATATATATATATATAAAACTGAATCACTTTGCTCTACACCTAAAACTAACACATTATAAATGAACTATACTTCAATTTTAAAAATTGTTAATAAAAAATTAACATAAAATGGATTAAAGAGTTGAATGTAAAACTTGAAACTAGAAGAAAGCATAGGTGGTAAGCATGATGTAAGTCTTGACAATGATTTTTTTGAATCTGACACCAAAAGCAAAAGCAAAAATAAACAGCAGAACTACATCTAACTGAAAAGCTCCTGCAGAACAGAAAAAAAACCATCAACAAAATGAAAATGCAATGTACTGAATGAGAGAAAATATTTACAAATCATCTATCTGATAAGGGACTTATATCCAAAGCATATGAAGAACTCATAGAACTCAACAGCAAAAAAAACAAACAATCCCAATTAAGAAATGGGCAGAAGATTCCAAAAGATATTTTTCCAAAGAAGACTACAGATGGCCAATGGATATGAAAAGAGTGCTCTACATTGTTAATCATCAGGAAAATGGAAATCAAAACCACAAAGAGATACCACCTCACACCTCTTAGAATGGCTATTATGAAAAAGACTAGGAAAAACAAGTGTTGGCAAGGATGAGAAGAAAAAGCAATCATTACATACTGTTTGCGGAATGTAAATTGGCACAGTCACGATGGAAAATATTTTAGAGGGTCCTCAAAACATTAATAGTAGAACTATCATATGATCTAGCAATTTCACTCTTGGGTCTTTATCTGAAGAAATGAGAAACACTAACTTGAAAAAATATATGCACCCCTATGTTTATTACAGCAGTATTTATGGTAGCTAAGATATGGAAACAACCTATATGTCCACTGATGGATGAATGGATAAAAAAGTTGTGGCATATATATATACAATGGAATATTATTCAGTCATAGAAAAGAATGAAATCTTGTCATTTGTGACAACATAGATGGACCTTGAGGGCATTATGCTAAGTGAAATAAGTAAGGGAGAGAAAGACAAATACCATATGATCTTTCTCACATGTGGAATCTTTAAATAAGGTAGAGATAGGGTTCTTTGTTTCTTTCATACTCATTGGTGTAGGGATAGCCTGGGCAATAAATGTATGTGTGAGAGAGCAAAGAAGGTAGCAACACTGACACAGAAAACTTGTGAACAGTAAGAATGACATTAGAATTGCCTGAGTCTCGTGCCACGCATACAAGTGCTCAACAAATCATTCATGAATAATTGACTGACTGAATGAATGAATAAGGAGAGAAATGATTCTTCCATATTGTGCAATCATATATTCTATGAAGAGTAAAAGTTTTAGTGCAAATAAGCCTTAAAATTCCAAGTTATGCTCAGTTTGTCTTGTTGAAACATACTTGGTCTGTGACTAAAATGTTCACGTGTTTGTGTACCTTTCCATCTGTGAGTTGTTTACATGTGGGGATCCTGGAAGGTTGAGACTATGTTTATCTAAATTAATCTTATTCCATTCCATGCTGAAGTTCACACTTATTATCACACGTTGATAATATTCATAAGAATGCTGTAAATCCAATAAGGGACTCAAAATGAAAGGCATGATCAGGTAAAACACATTGTGATTTAAGTTTTTCCTAGTATGTGTCTTTTATTTTCTCAGGCTACTGAGATAGAAAACAGAGTATTTTAAGATGCAATTTTAAATCCCTTTGCAAAGCAGTCTTACCGTGGCTATTTTCTTTGCCTCAGTACCACACTCTATTCTTCTCTTCCAACGTGCTTTTCCTGCCACTAAATGATACCTTGTTATAATAATATAATAAATTTCTTAAACATGAAAAACCTAGCTCTCTTTTAAAGGAAAAAAAAGGTCTCAGATATACATAGTTATTATGAAGTTACTTAAAAGTATATACAAATAGAAAACTAGATCTAGATTTATTATTTTTATAGCTCTTATGGAACTATAAAACCAAAAGAAGTTTACAAGTTAAATATTAACAAGATAGTAAAATCAATAAAATAAAATAATTAATATGATGTGGTTTTGCTAACTTGGAGTTAGGGTAGAAAGATACAGCATAAACTTTTGTTTTACATTTATTATGCAATGATTTTTCTGGTTTTATTTCTTTACTTCAATATTATTAATGAGGGCTGTGCCTGGTCACAAAATGAATGGTATTATTTCAGAACCTCTTTGCTAGTTTAGATTAAGATTTAAGTTCATAATTAATGAGGTATCATTTGATATCTCTGTCTTTTGGCAACTTTGAAGATAAGGTTACCACTTTGCATTACTCAAATAGACATTAAAAATCTAATCTAATACAGTTGAAATTGGAATCTGGAACAGAAAATGTTTCCTTTGCATGTACTTACTATAAAATACTTACTACTAGTACACTCTTTCAAATTAGCACATTCCAAAACAGGCACTTAGAAATATTTGTGGATTGCTTTTATCTGCAAGCCATAGGCTGCATCTGAGGAGTGGGTCACAGGACAGCTGTTGGTACTGGGGGAACCAGCATCGACTTCTTGCACAAATCAGCCTGTTCTGGAAAATTGAAAGTTGCTCAAGATTGATTGAACGGCGGCAGCGGCTCCAGAAGCGGTAGCAGCATCACCAAGTCTCACTGCAGGTTCGGGACCCGTCCGGTTCGGTCTGGTTCGTCTTAGTACCCGGAGATCTCCCTCAACCCCCTCAGCTTCGGGAAAATGGCTCAAGAGAGTAAGCCCGCGATGAAGAAAACTCCAACATCTGTTTCTCTGGATGCGAGAAAGAAAGAAAAGGAACCATTCTGTAAACTCTTTATTGGTGGCTTGAGCTCTGAAGCCACAGAAGAAAGTCTGTGGAACTACTACCAGCAATGGGGATATCGTACAGACTGTGTGTTAATCAGGGACCCTGCAAGCCAGATATCAAGAAGATTCGGTTTTGTCACATTTTCATCCATGGCTGAGGTGGATGCTGCCATGGCTGCCAGACCTCATTCCATTGATGGGAAAATGGTTGCGCCCAAACGTGCTGTCCCAAGAGAGGACTATGGAAAGCCAGGGGCTCTTGTCACTGTGAAGAAGCTGTTTGTTGGTGGGATTACAGGAGATACTGAGGAGCATCATCTTAGAGGTTACTTTGAGAAATATGGAAAAATCGATGCTATTGAGATAATTACTGATAGGGAGTCTGGAAGGAAAAGAGGCTTTGGATTTGTTACTTTTGATGACCATGATCCCGTGGATAAGATCGTGTTGCAGAAAGACCATACCATCAATGGTCATCGTATAGAAGTACAAAAGGCCTTGTCTAGAGCTAAAATGCAGGGAGTCCAGAGATCTAGAGGTGGGAGGGGAGGCCACTTTGGTTTCGGATATTCTCATGGTGGTGGTGGTGGTGGAAATTTTGGAGCAGGACACGGAAGGAACTTTAGAGAAGCCTCTGATGGATATGGAAGTGGTTGCAAATTTAGGGATGGCTGTCGTGGGTATGGAGAAGGAGCTGGAGATGGCAATTTTTGAGGTAGCCCTGGTTATGGAGGCTATTATGCAGCGTCATCGTGTAATGACATGTTATTCCTTTAAAAAATTTTAGTGAGTGTGCAGAGTTAAGAAGCTGTTGTATATTTATGATTTAATAAAAACTGTTTGAAAGAAATATTTGTGGAGCAGTTCTTCTGGATTTAGCGTACTATTACTGTCATGATTAGCTTGTCATGTGTTGATTCACTGTTACCACCAGTTTTCTTTAATGGAATCACTTCAAAGCTTTGGTTAATGCAGAATGAATTTTTCCTTTGTCTGAAATAAATATAGGCACCAATTGATATGGTGGTCCTAGGTTATTACAATGATTCAGTTTATGCTAACACTAATTTTTATAATTTATCATGAAATGAAAAGTTCAAAGTGAATCATATCTATGTCTTAAGATAACTATGATTACATTTGAGAACACAGTTTGGGAAACATTGGAATAATAGAAAAAAATTCCAATGCAGTCCTGCTTCTTTTACAAGATAAGAATACTTGTTCAGCTCACATAACTTCTTTCTGCCCAAGTTCCCTCATTTCATAAATGAGAATTTGGACTTGAAGCTCTCATTCAAAATGCTATGACTATGCACATCACTCAAAATCAATAAATACTTAATGTTATAGATAAGGTAGAAACAAATAATTTATTTGAAAATAAATAAACATTAAGTTAGCATGTTTTAATACAATACAAATGTATTTGTATAACACAAATGTATTCAATTTAGTGTATTGTTATATTTTAACATACAATTTGAAACATATGTTTATAGCTATCTTTCATTTAATATGAGATATCAGAATAGACTTTCTAAATTTAACTTCTAAGCAGTAAAATCCCTGTGCTATGACATCAAGAATATATTTACAAAGAATTCATAAAAATGCTCTCTGTATATCTTGAGCTGCTGCATTTATTAACTTTGTGAACATGGGCAGTCCTTTTCTTTAATTGCATAATACTCTATTAAAATAGAATTAATAATACATCTTTTACTTACTTTACAGGGATACAAAACATATGTTTTGTAAACTGACAATCTTTATATAAATGTAACAAAGTATAGTTTTTATCATCACCATTGGAGACTTTCTTGTACACTTTAATTTGAGGTAATTTTGTTACATTCCACCCATTAGAGGGCAGTAATATTACATTCCCACAGAGTACTACCAATACATAGATAGGAAGCAGAGAATGGACATTCTCAACAGTTAAATCTGCAGTCTTCTGAAATGTTATAGATAAACTGATTATTTAATAATTGTAAGATACTTCCCTTAGGAGCATCATTATACCAAGTGATGAAGTACCTAGGTCAGATTACAAAAAGTTTACTTAACTTCCATTACCTTTGTTTCTATTTGGAAAACCTCACTTTCTAATGTGTGAGAGTGGAAAGATAACCCATCTCACTCTCCTACAGTGAGTTTTAGAACTCTCTTTTTCTTCCTTTGCCTTCAGGGTATGAGGGTGGAAGGTTTGTGTAAGCCTTGTTGATTCCTTAACTGTTGTTTTCTTCCACAGTTATCTCTTTTAATGGCAATGACCTTTGGTTTTCAGCCAAAGGTGTTTTATTTGCTTTTTTGTTCTGCAATATTTCAAGACTTTGTAACTTCACAGCATCTTCCTTGTGTTCTTATACTGGAAGCAATTAAAAAATTTGAACTGATTTTAGTAAAGAAACCATAGGAAAATCTTTGATAATTAATAATTAAGTCATCTTATCTTTTTAACTTAATATTTATTGGCAAGAGACTGAAAGGGGGAAGAAAGAGAACTTAAAGGAAATTTCCAAGGCAAATGTGGGTTAGTAGTTCTCAAAGACCTATAGTTTGCCTGTCTGTTTGTATTCCTTTCTTCTTTTCCTCATTCCTGACTTTCTTCCTTACTTCATTTAATCCACAAACTTCTACTACACACCTATTAGCTACAAAACAGTGATAGACAATAAGAACTTATGAAAATATAATAGACTTGAAAGTCCTACCAAAGTAGGTGGGAACTATTGCACACACACACAATGTATTGTAGTATATATATGATACATATATACATTCCGTGTGTGTGTGTGTGTGTGTATTAGGGGAACCACTGACTGAAACTGTCTGCTCTGCCCAGGCACCACAGTAACCACTTGCATGAGTTATCTTAAACAGGAGGTCCTAGTAAGGAATGCAGAACTAACAAGCTTCCACTGACAGGAAGAATTCAGGAAAGGTCAAAAGGAAAGAGGAGACTCCAGTCCATATTTCCTACCAACCTCCCAGAATCCTCGCTAGAATCCATCTTGACTAAGTGATGCGTGTACCACCAGGAAGTCCCCTGAGTCAGAGTGATCAGCCAGAGACATCCCAGAAACTAACCGAGTTACCATACAACTCCAGACTGCGAGCCACATGGCAGAGCAGTTCACCTGGGTTCCCTTACCCTGCAGCTCTTTGCCTGGGCCCCTTCCCAATAAAGTCTCTTGTTTTGTCAGCATGTGTTTCCTCAGACAAGTCATTTCTTTTCTTTTCTTTTTTTAAGCTCTTTATTAGAATATAATTGCTTTACACTCTTGTACCAGTTTTTGAGGTACACCAAAGTCAGTCAGCTGTATTTATACACATATCCCCATATTCTCTCCCTCCCACGACTCCCCCCCACCCTCCCTCTCCTGGTCCTCTAAGGCATCACCCATCATCGAGTTGATCTCCCTTTGTTACACAGCAACTTCCCACTGGCTATCTATTTTACAGTTGGTAGTATATATATGTTTATGCTACTCTCTCACTTCAATCCAGCTTCCCCTTCGGCCTCCGCCCCCCCAACCTCGTGTCCTCCAGTCCATTCTCTGCATCTGCATACTTATTCTTGTCTCATCACTGGGTTCATCAGTACCATTTTTTTTTTTTTTTTTTAGATTCCGTATATATGACTTAGCATACAATATTTCTGAGTATTAGACAAGAGTCCACTCTTGGGCCTTGGAAGGTGTTCCCCTTCCTGCAACATATATATTTATATATATTTAACTATATGTAGTATGGTTAACTCACAAGTACTACAAGAGTTGGGAAAGGATTTTATGAAAGTTCAAAGACAAAATAAATTACTCCCAAATTAAGGCAAACTGGATTATCTTCATAAAATAGGTAGAATTTGAACTGAGGCTTTTTTAAAGTATGTATGTTAGTTTGTATATTGAAAGATTGGAGTTAATTTGGAGAACTAAATCAGAAGTAGAGACATTCAGGGATTATGTAAGGAATAGTAAATAATTCAGTTTGGTAAAATCTCAGAATGCTTGTAAATATTTTAGAGATGAATATCTTATTGTCAGATAACCCCTCATTTTCTCCAAGTATGTCCTTGAAGTAGGATGCTCAGAGAGACTCTATAAAAAGTTTTAACTTGCACTTGATTCTCTACTAGGAAATGACTCTAGGACTCATTTTCCTCCCTGGTTCAAAACTACTCCAAATCCAATTATTTCTCCTAATTCCCTAAATATTTGGATTTTCATCATGGTTCTTTCTTCTATGTTTACCTTGTTCATATTTGGCAGTGAGAGTCTGAACTCTACCTTGGCACTGATGGGGTTCAGAATAGGCTGCCCCAAAATATTCCATGACAACATAGTGATTATTTTGAATTAAAGTTGCTTGAGAGCCAGCTGATGGGAGAAAGAAACTCTGATCCTCCTCTGCCTCCCTGAAATCAGGAAATAAATCTGCCATGTGACAGGTGCCCTCCCCTTATCTGGAGGTAGAAGGATGCCCTTATCACCAGAAACAGGGAATTCAGGGCCTGAGAAGCCCATACTAGTGAATCTTGTTACTTCTTTACTAATTTTTTACCCAAAGTCCAAACTCTGTTTAGATTTTTCATTAATTAAGCACCCAAAGTGTAAGTTTCTTTGTCCTTCCAATTCCTCACAAATTTATTATGTCTTTGTCTAAAAAGTATAAAAGCTGCCTGCTTTGACCACTTCTTAGGTCCTATTTCTATGAGACCTCCCCATGCATATGAATTATTTTTTTCCTCCTGTTTATCTGTTTTGTTTCAATTTAATCATTAGACCAGCCAAAAGAACTTGAGAAGTTTCCCCTCTCCAACAACACCTGTATAGAAACCCTAGGAGATAATGCCAAGATTAGCCTCATTTTGCTTTTTTCACCACCAAAGTCTACCTCAAACTCTGTTGTATAATTCCTCAGTTTTCTGCTCATTTGAAGAAAGAGAAACTCAACAAAGAAATGTTGTGGGGGTAAGTTTGAGGGGCAAATCAAAGATGACTTTATAGTTTCAGTTTGATTCAGCATGTCTAAGACAAATCAAGTTAACCATGACAGAAAAAATAACACAGAATAGGTACCAGAATTTGCAAAGTAATTATGAGCTAGTTATGGCCGTAATTGATTTGAAAATTGTTTAAAGAGGACTTCCCTGGTGGCACAGTGGTTAATAATTCTGCTGCCAATGCAGGGAACATGGGTTCAATCCTTAGTCTGGGAAGATTCCACATGCTGTGGAGCAACTAAGCCCGTGTGCCACAACTACTGTGTGTGCTCTAGAGCCCATGAGTCACAACTACTGAAGCCTATGTGCCTAGAACCCTGTGCTCTGCAACAAGAGAAGCTAGCACAATGAGAAGCCCACAAACCACAAAGAAGAGTAGCCCCTGCTCGCCACAACTAGAGAAAGCCTGCATGCAGCAACGAAGACAGAATGCAGCTGAAAATAAGTAAATAAATTTGTTAAAAAAAAAAAGAAAATTTGTTAAAGAATAGGAAAAGCGTTGTTTTCAGTAGCATTTTAATAAATGAAAGAATGAATGGTATGAGATCTCAGGTTAAGCCGCTTTTGTGAGATTTCTGTAATTCAAAATCTATTGAAGAAATAGAAAGAACCATGTATTACTGTTTTCAAAGGTATTTGTCATGTCTTCAGCTCACAGCTAGTATATGCCCATATGAGGCAACAGGGATTTTGAGTCACATTATGGCCATATGGCCCACTTCTGTCTGGTATGATTCACACAGAAAAGGAATGCTCTAAATTGAAGTTCCATGTGATGAATACATGACAAAGCATGAAATGCAGTTTGCTTTTATGTCTCGAAATCACTTTGCTCTCAGACTAGATAGCTAGTTTAGGATGTGGCAGAATTAGAGATGCGTCAGTCTTTGAGTGGGGGTAGGAAGTGAGGTGTAATAAGTAAATTAATCAACTGGCAAGTGATTAACAGCAATTCTCTTTCAAATGTAATTTTATCTCAGCGTTTAGGAAGAGCTTACTCAAGGGATAGCCACCATAGCAGCACTATTTACTATAGCCAAGGAATGGAATCAACCCCAGTGCCCATCAACAGATGATTGGCTTAAGAAAATGTATTATATGTATACAGTGGAATATTATTATAAAAGAATGAAACATTGCCATTTGCCCCAACATGGATGGACTGGAGAATATTATGCATAGTGAAATAAGACAAAAATACAAATATATATACAAACCAGAAGCAGACTCACAGACATAGAAATCAAACTTATGGTTCCCAAAGGGGAAGGGGAGGAGAGGAGGAACAAAATAATAGTATGGGATTAACAGATACAAACTACTATACATAAATAGATAAGCAATAATGATTTACTGTATAGCATAGGGAATTATACCCAATACCTTAAAATAACTTATAATGGAATATAATCTGCAAAAAACCCTGAATCGTTATGTTATACACCTGCAGCTAACACAATATTGAAGATCAACTGTACTTCAGTGAAAAAAAGAATAGCCAATGTAGTGTCCACTAGTGTGCCTCACTGTATCTCATTAATGGCCTTAGTGGTATTTGTTTAGGGGAATCAAGCAAAGTTTTAAAGTTTACAATTTCTCTCATGGAACTAGTAAAGTAAAAAAAAAAAGTCCTTCGATTTTTTTTAATTCTTTTTTTGTGGGGTTTTTCTTTTCCTTCTTTAGCACTTAAAATACAAATGGTTACATTTTGTAACTTGGTTCACATGAGTTTGGATCATAGTTACAAATATATTTAAGAATATATAACTATGAAGTTAAAAAGGCAGGTGCCCAATTGTCCACATTTGTTTGCTTTAGGCTAAGCCTTAAAATTTATATTTTCTAGACAAAAAAAAGTCAATCAAGATTTTTTTTTTTATTATTCCTGAAGGAAAAATCCTCCAAAGGGTGTTGGTAACTTCACGTTCACCGGCAATTTCAGTAAGTTTGTTCATGATAGATACTTGTATCATTGTACCTTTATCAGCTTTGAAAATTTTCTGTTGACTTCCTAGAGGAAAAATTATAATTTTCACATGCATAATGAGATTCATTTTTATGCAGGTAATTGGAAAATCAATTATATGTTAAATATTTCCTAGAATCTAGCAGAGAAGTGTTTATTTGTAAAAGAAGCCATACAAATGTATCTTGAAGGAGCTTAAGGTTGGAATGGGAAGTATTCTCTGGAGTGAAGGTATTCTCAGGAATTATTCTAAACTTATAGAAAGTCATATATATATAAATCAGGAAAAAGGATAAATGTGCACAGTATCTACAAGTTCACTGAACAGAAGGCAGAGAAACTGTATTTCATGTTTTAACATTATCCCATGTTGACATGGGATAACTTTTTCATAATTTTTCTTTTGAGTAGCAGGTTTCCTAGGTGATTGTTTTGTTCTCCACTTGGCAAACTTCTATTACAAAGTGATAATCCTAATCAAAGGGCTTCTCTTTTGTCTTGCCTCAGCTACCATCCCCAGGTAGAGTTAGTGGAAACTTTCTCTGGGCTCTTTTGCTACTCTTTTATATTTCTAATGTAGCAGCTATCCCCTTGTATTATAATTTACCTATTTGCATGCCCCTCCACTGTCCTTATTATATGCTACTCCTCCAGGCCAACAGAATAATTTGTTTATTTCAATATCACTGGCACATAATAATGATGCTTGCCTGTTAAAAGGCGCTTAGACTAAATTGATTCATGACTAATGGGGGAAATGCTATTAAGGTATGTTTAAACTAGAGGAACACATTATATCAAAGGAAAGAGAATCAAAAAGGGAGGAGTGCATGTAAGCTGGGTCAACAAAAACATTTTTAAGGTTAAATTTTCATTCATTCTTTAAAGAATTTGAATCCTTTTTTAATAAAAACCAATGTTTGTATCCTTTTAAAATGGCAGATTGTTGAGGAATAAGTATATGTAAGAGCTTGTGTGTGTATGTGTGTGTAAACCACAGTGAGGGTGAGAGAGAGACAGAGAAACAGAATTTTAAACATCCAGCTTTGGGTTAGGAGAAAATGAGAGAAAGGAAATATGAGTAGAATTTGGGCTTGCTTTTTCTGACGCTACATTTGATAACATCTTCCCTCCACCTCACCAATCTATCCACTTCAAAAAAACAAGTAAAGAATTACATAACTCTTTTCTGAGAGGAAGATGTTTGCCAACCAAACGTGGGTTGGTAGCCTTTTTACGGAGCTACACTCTATTGCAAAATTATATTAGCTCTGTGTTTAACACAATTGGGTTTTCAACTAATAATCACTTGGTTTAGATTTTTTAACAGGCAAAAGCTATCAATTTTGGTGTCATGTTAACCCCAGTTCCACTGTTTATTTCATTCCATGCTTTCTCCATCAAAGTTTAATATGGTGTGTTAAACAGGTGGTTGATTCAATTTGTTGAAACTCCCACAGCACAAGAATTCAAGGTACATACATTGTACGACAAACATCAAGTCAAGACTTGTGTTAGTACCTCTCAGATTCTTGTAATCCTAAGATTTTCTTAAAGCTATTATGTTTATTTAAAAAAATATTTCTAAAAATATTTGCGCCTACATGATTAGGAGATCAAGATTTATAGTCTGGATTCCAATGTCTCTATCGTATTAAGATGTCCAGGGAGACTTTGTCCATAAATATTTTCTCTTCTAATTGTACTCTCAGATCATATGGTATGGGCCATAGTATAGAATATGGGAGCTTATCTTATATTTCTATAATCTAAAGCTCTTTGGTTCCTCTTTTATGGCATGGCTAAATTGACTTCAAAACCTTATTTCTGGATTTGCAAATTATACTGTATGACCCTGTATGATCTTTTAGTCACACTGTAACTACCCTTTTTCTTTAAGTTTCTCACCCAATACTCTAAGCTTTATAATACTTTAGTTGTAAAGATAGAACATCTATAAATAAAATACTATGAATAAACTCCTTTTTTTGGCTAAAGTTTTGTTATAACATTTTGGAAACAATTCATGTAATGATTCTGCACCTAATCCATGAGGATAGTGAAAGGAAACTATCTTATATTTTATTTATTTACTTATTTTTACATAAGGTTGAGGAGATGTTTTTTCATCAGAAATTGCTTTGTTTTATTAAACAAAGTGGATTTTAGTGGATTCTGCTAATGTGTTTTACATATATTGACATTTCTGACATATTTAGATTTTGAATTCAAGTACAAGGCTTCCAGATATCATATTTTGGTTAAAATGCTCTTTTAGTTTTAGAAAATTTATTTTGTATAAAGATTTCTTATAATTTCTTGTGTTCTAAAACAACCCCTAAGTGATGTTTAATATATAATACATAACACAAACACATCTTTTTAAAGGAATACAAGACAAATATTATATGCACAATTAATAATGGGTAATACAAATGAATGAGTATTAAATATTATAGGTACAATGGTACAGAACAATTGGTTAGAGCAAAGAGGAAATTAAATGAAAAGAACAGACAGAAAAAGCTGCCAAAAATTGGACCACTGTGTCGTATTTAATTGGATGATATGACTTCTAACTGCCCTTCATTCTGTTTTAAATCTACAAAAGAGAGTTATATCCTGGAGGAAATAAATTTAGAAAAAAAATTAAAATTTAAACAATTACATACTCATCTGTTTTTAAAAAATTGGGTCATCTGTATTTTCATTTACCTAATTGTTTTTACTTCCCTAATGTGAAATCAGATTCAGGAAATATGAGTCAGGTTGCCTGACACTCCTGAGCATTACTCTGTGCTAAGAGAGCTGTCTTCCAATTGTGAGCACATGAAGCTTGGACAGAATTGCTGACAATCTCTTCCTGCAAAAGCATGTGATTTTTAAATGGATATGACCTAAAATTAAGTTTTCTCTTTTTTTGAGAATGTGGATAATATAAACTCCTTTATAAACTTTTAAAATGGAAATACATTTATTGTTTAATTATTTAAATGGATCAAAAACAGAGCTGATTCTTTTATTTACTGTCAATTCTTTATGTTAAATGATCTAATGGTTGCCAGTAAATCTTGAAGTCTGTGATAGTCTTTTCCTGTAACTAGCATTGCTTATTATTCATTTACTCATTAATTCATTCAACTGCCTTCTTTTTTCTTATTCTTTGACCACTTGATTGAAACTGATTCTACACAAATCCACCATCCAGATTACTATTTTATCTTACTCCAGAGCCCACAAGTGCACACAAACATGAAAATGAATAATTATGAGATAATACAAAAAATTCCCGATCACATATGCATAACATAGAAGTTACTAATTGAGCTCAGGAAGCAGTTACTCCACCTGCCCTTGGATAGCTGAAGAGAGCTCCACAAAAGAGAGGAAGCAGATCTGAGCCTGAAAAAATGAATACAAGTTTTCTAGATGTTCTTTATATGGGGAGGTGAGTCCTATGGATTCTTTTTTAAAGAATTTTATTGAGGTATAATTGACATAAAATAAACTACATAAAGTGTACAATTTGATATGCATTTTTTTCTTATTGGATTTCTTTTCAAAGCAGAGATGTCTTTTGGATTTTTCTAGTGTCATTTTCATTAGTCCAGACAGCGCAATTGACTCCATGAATTGTGAATTTAAGTAAACTCTCTTACAGAAGATGCAGGAAAAGGTGATGCCAGCAATGGAGATCTCCACTTAAACATATGCTTTTCCAAGCTTTGATTACAGTTTCAGGTTTTGCTAGGCTAGAACACAGATGGTGGATTTTCTCATTGCCCTAGTGAGCTGCATAGCCCCATTTTAAACACTTAACAATGCACCAGTTAATGACTTTAGGCTGCTTCTGCCATGCACCCTCCGCTACTTCTGTCAAGATATATACTTAGTAACTGTAGAAATAATCTATTGTAATTGAGACTTTGAGGGTCTTAAAAGTGAGATTTATTGAGCAAATAGTTTGGTGGTATGTAAATGCAGTCTACACAGTATTAGACATCAAATATTTAAACTATTGTACACCTACCTGCTATTGACTTGGTGGACAATATTGGGACATGATGGTAATAGGGAAAATGTTAATGTTATCCTAAAAATATGGTGGTGTCACCACTATCTTCTTTAAGAGGAAATATTTCAGTTCAACTTTCGAAGAAAAAATTCCCAATATTAGGCCTTAAACAACCTCCTTAAAAATTGTCTCTTCGGTCAGAGGATAGATAAAATGCCGATCTAGGAAAATTGGAGTTCTCAGAGAATGAAGATGCAAAGATCAGATCAGAGAGACTGAGACTTAATTTTAACAACCAGAATCACCTCTTTGCACAATATAATAAATAAAAACAAAGATAATTGTGGCTATCAATCAATTCTTAAAAGCATGTTAGTGTGAAGAAAAACTATAACAAAGATAGGAGGTCTGAAGCAGAAGGCTATGAATCTAGAGTTGAGCATGTTTCCTTGATTTTTTCTTTTTCAGATTGCATGGGTTTCCTAAATTTTTATACTGGGAAGACTGCTGTATTCTGTAAGTCTGTAATCACTTCTTAAGTATAGTTTGTGCATTTTCCAATGATTAGTGAGGTCATAAATGCATTTCTATTTTTCTTTAATTTCTTGGTCAAATTTTTACTTGAAATATATAAAATGCATCTTTAATGAAATCATAACAGATAGTTAAAGATGTGTACAAATCATAAATTCAATGAATTTTCACAAAATGAACACACTTCTGTAGCCTACATATAGATTAAGCTAAATAGATGCATGTATATGTATAACTGAATCACTTTGCTATGCACTTGAAACTAACACGTTACTAATCAACGATACTCCAATATAAAATTTTTTTTTAGATTTTTATTTTAAAGAGTCAAAAAGTAAACATATTTGTGTTTCAAAAAATAAGAAACAGAACTTTAACAGCATCTTGGAATTGCTCTCATGTTCCTTTCCAGTCAGTAACCTCTTTCTCGAAATAACTTTTATAATGACTTCTAATAACATTACATTAATTTTGCATGTATATGTACTTGATATAAAAGGAATCATACAGTAAATACCTTGTTGTATATGACTGCTTTTGCTCAACAGTATGTTTGTGAGATTCATCCATGTTTTTTACATGTAAGTTCATATTGTGTTTTAGCAACCTAAATGTACATTGACAGATGAATTGATAAATATGTGATATATATATGGAATGGAATATTACTCAGCCATAAAGAAGAATAAGTTTTTGCCATTTGCAGCAACAGGGGATTATGCTAAGTGACATAAGTCAGACAGAGAAAGACAAATGCTCTGTGATGTAAGTTATATGTGGAATCTAAAAAATACAACAAGCTAGTGAGTAAAACAAAAGCAGACTCACAGATATAAAGAACTACTGGTTACCGGTGGGGAGAGGTAAGGAGGGAGGGGAAATATAGGGGTGGGAGGAAAAAAGGGGTTATAATAGGAATACATGAAATCATGTGTGAGAAACTTTTGAAAATGTAAAGAATTTAAAGAATCTTTAATTCAATAAAAGTAAAAAATAAAATAAATTAAATTTTAAAAATTCATATTATCTTTTGAATATCATTAATGTCATGGTACTTATGACATCCCTATTAGAACTCAATCTGAATAAAAATAGGAGCATCTCTTTCTGTGCATTGTATAAAGTATAAGCTTAAAAATAATGAGATAATTTAAGACTTGCAATGTCAGTTTATCTTGAAAATAAAATTGTACTACTAGTACTAACTAGTTGGTTAATATTTACTAGAAACTCAGTTTCCTTATCATTTCTGTATTTTGGACAAATTAAGCTATTTTATGTTCACATAAATTTTCTCTAAGTTTGGTAGGAATTCTTAATGGAGAGCCATCACAACCTAATCCTGTACCAATTATTTTATTTCAGCTTTAAGTACTATCAGCTGTTATGCCCCAGAGTGCAAAACATTTAAATTTCTGACATAGGTTTGAGAAGGACTCCTTTAAACTTGGGTGAGTTTGGGTGCTCCTGGTCCAGCAAAAATGTCAGTAACACATGACAGAGCAAAATCGTAAGCTCTGTACCAAACTGATAAAAAGCTCACGGAGTCCTCAAGAAGGCAATAAAATTTCTCAGTGCCAATAGTTTTAAGGGCATCAAAGCACTTAAATGCTCAGAGATGTGTTTCCCACAAGAATATGATAAATCATATTAGGAAAACTGATTGAACAGTATTGTTTTTTGTTGCAGGCTTTACTGGACCATGTAGTGGACAATAATGAAAATGTATACGTTTAAAAGGAAGGTGAAGATACTTCCTGGAACAAATCCCAGGCCCAATAAATAGTGTGTAACCAGAGGAAGTGGTCATCAACAGTATTGAAACCAGTCCTGATATTTTAAATGGTTAATTGTATGTGATTTTTATAACATTTTCAAAATATGATAAAATTATTTTCAGGTGAGTAGTAACAAAACACTAAGAAAAATACAACTATCTCTTTATTTTATTTTTAGAATGTATTTAGATTGCCTGATTACTAAATACAGAACATTCTTTCCCTTCCAGGATAATTTTAAAATAGAAAAATACTAAACTTAAAATGAGTAAATCCTAATGGTGTGAGAAAATTAATCTAGATCTCTATTTATAGTGTTTTGCTATGTGAAAATTGTATTGGTAGTGTTCAAGTAAAGCATAGAGAAGAAATTTTAGTTTCTTTAAGTAATTTACACAGATTTTGAGCATAGTTACACTTTGAAATAGAATCTAGTTATTAAAATCCATGTTAATCTTAATTGAATTTTGGCAAATTTGGAAGAAAAAAGTTGGAGTGAAATAAAGTTGAGGTGGGCAATCATTTAGTAAGAAGCCATTTACCAGTTTTAGAGCATCAAATTCAAAGATGATATTAATTTCTGAAATATCTTTTCTAAGCATTCTTCCTTCTTGGTCATAAATTTAAAGGAACTTCATAAAAGAAAATAACTTTATTGGAAAAAGGAAATTATTTTCTGGGCATTAATACACAAGATAAATGAAACACATCTAAAAGTAAGTAAAGATTTGAGAGCAAGTGTTTAAATCTGGAAGATAAGAAGAAAAATTATCATGAAGTTTATAAGATATAAATAAAAGTGCCTTTCCAGGAGAATGATTTAATTCCTGAATCTGTTGTCAATTAAAGCAAAGGAAAACAACTTGAAAATACAGAGTCAAGGTTTACCCAAGTGGCAACTGATTAGCTGTCAAGATTTACTCAACAAGTCTTTGTGGAATAAAGTTAATTTATTTAAATTTAACCTAAATTATTTCTCTATAATCTAATCTATCTATCCATTCATTCATTTATTCTTTCTATCAAAACATTGCCCAATTATTATGTGCTAAACACTGTTATAGATATTGGAAAATAAAAATACTGCCAAAGGCATGCTCTCAAGGAGTTGTTTTTTTTTTAGTGTAAAACTAAACAAGGAAACAAATGTATATTAGTATTTCAGGTAGTTATTGTAATATCTTTAATTTTTAAAAATTGGAATGGACAGTGCCATATTATATATAGGATACCTTATTCGAACCTCAACTCTGTGGCAGTTAGCTGCTAAAACTAAAATATTATACTCCAGGAATTGTCAGAAAATTATAAATATGAACTATGGGGGCAATTACTAATAGGGGTTTTGTTACAGAAGTCTTTATAAATACTTAATGCTTTAGTAATGACCATGGTGGACTCTGATGAAATTAAAGGTATTCAAAATGTTTGGATAAGTTAAATATTTTAGCGACACACCCACATTTGTATACTCTGAGTATAAGAATCCAGCAAACCCAGTATTCTTTGCGTTAGAGATAAAGCCAAGGACTTGGTTCATAAATAGTTCTCAGTCTAACCACTAATTGGATGGATTTCTTCTAGTCTGATTCCAAAAATAAGAGTAACGGATCTTGCCTAAAAGTAATCCTGTCTGCCTCAGATGAGCCTTATAAAAGGTACTTATCCGATTACCTAGGAAGACAGAGAGCTGGGACTCTATAATTTATAGAACAATTTAAAAATTATTTTGGTACTTGCTTGCCAGTAAAATATTTGTTTAACAAACCTTTGGATGAGTTGCAGAATTTAGTCTGAAAGCTTTCATTATACTGTAATAGTAAGATTATGAAGAAGTAGTTCACCTTTATTTTCTTCTAACTGCTTTTCGTGGTTGCCATCGTGTACTGTAAAGAATGTAAGAGTTCGTATGACAAAAACTTGATTTAAGTAAGTTTATAAAAATAATGAAGTATTATATAGAAACACAAAACAAAATAAGGTAAGTGTAGCTAGGGTGTATATGGGAATTTGATTTTAAAATGCAGTCCAGGAAGTCTTCACTGAGAAAATGGTATTTGAGCAGAAAGCTGAATAAAGTGTGGGTGTGAGACATTGGTGATTGGTGAAAATAACTCCAGGTGAAAGATATGGCAAGTTTAAAGGCCCTGAAATAGGAACAAGTTGTGCACATTCAAGAAACATTCTGAAGACCAGATAATGTGGGCAGGATGAGTGATAAGAAAAATATTAGGAGAGAAGGTCAGAGAAATAAACAGGAGTCAGATCATATAGAATCTTGTTGACTGTTAAGTTTGTCTTCATTCTGAATAAATGGCATGGCATTGAAGGAACTTGAGCAGGAAGGTAATCTTACCTAACTTACATTTGAAAATTACCTCTCTGGTGGTTGTGTGCAGAATAAGTTTTGAAAATCAAGAGTGAAAGCCATGAGACCAGATAGGAATCCATTGCATTGATAGTAGTGTAGGCAAGAAATCATAAAGGCTTCACATATTTTAATAAGGGAGGTAATAAGACTTGGTCACTTTGTGATAGGTGTTTAGGTGATGCCAACTGGATTCTTATTGGATTAATGTAGGATGTAAAAAAAAGTTTACATTGGAGAACTGGAATATTGTAGCAATGGAGGTAATAAGAATTTATTATTTGGGGGTTATGTTTTTAGGTGAAGCCATCAGGATTACATATAGAATGTAAATAAAAGAAAATAATCATCAATGAAGATTGCATTTCTGGCAATGGTGGACTAAGTGGTTTGGATCAACATTCCTACTAAGAGAAAAGCTAGAAATATGTAAAAATAAAACAATTATTTGAAGCAATCAGAAAAATTATGCAGTGAGGAATTGTAGGCCAAGATCTGGAAGAAAAGAGACATCTAGAGGATTAAGCCCAACTCTGGGGGCCACTTTTTTCTACAAAGTGATGACCATTCTCAAAGCAGCATCAGAGAGACTGAGAAGCTGAGCAGAGCTTCAGACAGAGTTATTGGGGGGAAATCTCTTGTGGAAAGGTCAAGATCCACAGAAAAGTATGGGTCTTGATGAATATCACAGGCTTTCAATAAGGAATTCAAAAGGCCTCAACTGGAAGGAATAGTGAACTATACCAATCCAGTTTTGAATATTTTTCACTTAAATGAAGGTGATCTTATATGGCTATTGCTATCCTAGATTTTGAGGAAAAAAAAATCAAAACAAACAAAACCAAAAGTTAATTTTGTCTAGAGGAAGATACTAGAGCTTTACAAATTTTCACACACAACATTCATTTAATCAGTAACAGGCATATTAGAAGACAAGATGGAATTAAAAAGCAAGAGAAAAATTAGACAATAGAACAAACCCACAGGAGATATGGATAATAAAGTTTTGAGTCATGTCATTTAAAATAAATGTTCTGATAGCTTCAAGGAGTTAAATGACCAGTTTGAGAATTTGGTAGAAAATTAGAACATGAGAAAAAAGAACAAATTGGAAATTCTATAACTAAAAATACAGTCACAAATGGTTAAAGTTAATAATAGATTAGCTATAACAGAATGCAGAATTAGTAAATTGGAAGATAAATCAGAAAAAAATATCTAGAATAAAGTCCACAGAGACAAAAGAATAAAAATATAAAAAAAGAATATGAGAAATATGTAGGAAATGGAAAAGCAGATTATAAAGTTTATTTGAAAAATAAAATGGCCAATAATAAGAAACTCTAAAGAAGAATAAAAAAGGGTGAAGGCAAACTCCACATGATAACAAGATTTATTATCAAAATACAGTAATTTACACCGTGTGAAATTGATATAAGAAGAGAGAAATATATAAATAAAACAGATTAACTAGCTCAGAAATAGACTCATTCATACACATACACCTTATTTTTGACAACTTTAGTGTTGTGGAGTAGTTGTGAAGAGATAGGCAATATAATAAGTGGTTCAGGGTCAATTAATTATTCCTATGGGAAAAAATGAAATAATCACTACTTTACATCATACACAAAACTCAATTTTAGCTTGTAGATTGAAATGTGAAAGAGAAAAAACAATGTTTTAGAATATAACATAGACATATCTTCATAAAATTGAAGTGGAACAATTTTTATCAAGGGACACAAGAATCAGAAACTATGAACAAAAGACTAATAAATTGGGCTATATAAAATTAAAAACTTTCTGTTCATCAAAAAATGCCATTAAGGTAGTGAAAAAACAATCTTCCAAGTGAGCAAATATAATTGCAACATAGATAAGTTATAAAGGGCTTATATTCTGAATATACAAAGATTACTATGATTCAATGAGAAAAAGACAAGCCAGTGTTTGGAAAAAAATGGCAAAAGATTTCATAAGGCTCATTAAAATACAGAATATTCAAGTGGTCATAAGCATATGAGACTGTGCCCAAACTCATTAGTAATCATAAATATGGAAATTAAAATCACAATAAGATATCTCTCCTCATTTAAGAATTAGTAGTGGAGGGGGGAGAAAAGATGGCGGTGAAGTAGAGAGACGTGGAGTGCATCCCTCTCCACAGATGCATTGGGAATGCATGGAAGGACACAGTAATTCCCACAGAGAACCAGCTGAACACCAGCAGACAGCCTCGGACACCAGAAAGGACTATGGGGAACCTGACGTAGCCGGTAGGGAGGCATCAATGATGGCTCAAAGAGGGTGAAGCAGCAGAGCTGTGGCAGACGAGAGGGAGTGAGAAACATACGGAGGGTCCGCAGCGCAGCTCAGTGTTCCTGGACTGAGACATCAATCCGCGGCTGAATGGAGAGTCCAGGAGCGGGAGCGTGGGAACCGGAGAGCTGGTTCAGGGTGAGAAACATTGTTGCCGGTAGGGTGACGGACCAAGAGGACAGGAGGGAGGAAGTCCACGGAGAGGAGTGCCCGTCCCTGAGAGCTGCCCGGCCATGATGGCGGCTGGAGGCTGCAGGCTCACGGGCGGGGAGGAGGAGCCACACACGTAGCCGCTCTCTCTCTTTCCATGCCTCTGCAACAGGCAGTGGAGAAGACCCCCGTGGGCCACCTAAGGCACTCAGGAATAACAAGCACTCTCAGGCGCTCGGGCGGGGCTAGATTAAAACCCCTTGCAATGCCAGCCGCAGGGAGGCTGCAGAGAGAAAAAAACAACAACAACAAAAAAAAAACCCTGAGAGAAGCCAACTCTAAGACTTTCTGTTTACCCCTGAGCCACCGGAGTCCCTCTGCAACAGGCACCTCCAAGCCCGACTGAAACAACAGTGTGCCACTGCTCACTCACTCCCAGGAGAAGGAGCCACTATTGTACCCTCTCCCTCCCCACACACTGACCCTTACAGACGAACAATAAAGGAACCTCTGCTGGTCACAGAATAATGCAAAAAAACCCAAGGCAAGGAGAAGGACACTTACAGCTGAGAATCTAAGGAAACAGAAATAGTAGTATCAATACCTATTGAACTGGTCCATTCTGGGATCAGTTCTGGATTTTTTTTTTTCTTTTTCTCTCTCTCTCTCTTTTTTTCTTTATTAAATACGATCTTAGCCCTAAGGGATCTATAAGTTTTTATAACATAATTTTTTAATGATATTTTTTATTCTTTTTTTTTTTTTTGCCTTTTTATATACTTCTATATCTAGCTAAGTTTTTGGTAGTACAGACAATATATCTCTCATACTTTCCTTTCATCCCTATCTTTTATACATGTCTATTCCTTTCTTTTTATTTGCATATTTCCAACCACATTACGCTCTTCTGTTCCCCTTTCTTCCAGCCATTTTAAGTTTATTTTATCTTAACATACTTATAAGCAACACTATCGGTCTGCTCAGACTCCTTGCTCTATTCTTCAGATGACACACTGCCTAGGTATTTAATATTAGGCTTTTGTCTTTATCTTAGTTCTTAGTACAGTTGTCTAATTACATTCTGAGGATCTCCATTCTCTCTGGTGGTACTCTAGCTCTTTTCTATATTTGATCCTAGCTTACAAAATCTCCCTGGATAAATGTTTGTATGTGTAAGGTGTTATTTGTTTGTTTGTTTGCTTTTGCTTTTATCTCTGATTTGTTCTGTTACAGGTGTCAATTTCTGTTGAGTTTCTCTTTGAATATCTGATAGCACACTGGGGTTCTGTCAGGTCTTTCTAGAGCCTTATGTCCTAACAGATTCAGTAATTGTGTGCCTTATACATGTATGTGTTTCCTAGACTTAATATTCGTTTAATCCAATACTTGGACATTAGTCTGAGGCTTGGACAGTCTTCTATAAACACCTCAATTGCCAGGACAAGCAACCCCAAAAGTTTGGACAACCATGAGGAAACAAAGAAACACCACGCAGGCAAAGGAGCAGGAAAAAAATCCACAAGACCAAATAAATGAGGAGGAAATAGGAAAAATGCCTGAAAAAGAATTTAGAGTAATGATAGTAAAAATGATACAAAATCTCGATAACAAAATAGAGAAAGTACAAGAAACAGTTCATAAGAACTCAGAAAAACAAACAGCAATGGATAACAAAATAACTGAAATTAAAAATGCTCTAGATGCTATAAGCAGCAGAATGACTGAGGCAGAAGAACGAATAAGTGAGTTGGAAGATAGAATGGGGGAAATAAACGCCACAGAGCAGGAAAAAGAAAAAAGAATAAAAAGAATAGAAGACAGTCTCAGAGATCTCAGTGATAACATTAAGCATACCAACATTCGAATTATAGGCATCCCAGAAGAAGAAGAAAACAAGAAAGGGTCTGAGAAAATATTTGAAGAGGTTCTAGTGGAAAACTTCCCCAACATGGGAAAGGAAATAATGAACCAAGTCCAAGAAGCACAGAGAGTCCCATACAGAATAAACCCAAGGAGAAATACACCAAGACACATATTAATCAAACTAATGACAATTAAACACAAAGAAAAAATATTAAAAGCAGCAAGAGAAAAGCAACAAACAGCATATAAGGGAAAACCCATCAGGATAACAGCTGACCTTTCTACAGAAACTCTGCAGGCCAGAAGGGAATGGCAGGATATACTGAAAGTCCTGAAAGAGAAACCTACAGCCAAGAATACTCTACCCAGCAAGAATCTCATTCAGATTTGAGGGAGAAATCAAAAGCTTTCCAGACAAGCAAAAGTGAAGAGAATTCAGCACCACCAAACCAGCCTTACAACAAGAGCTAAAGGAACTTCTCTAAGTAGGACACACAAGAAAAGGAAAACACCTACAAATACAAACCCAAAACAATTAAGACAATGGTAATTGGAACACACATGTCAATAATCACTTTAAATGTAAATGGATTAAATGCTCCAACCAAAAGACACAGACTGGCTGAATGGATCCAAAAACAAGACCCTTCTATATGCTGCCTACAAGAGACCCACTTCAGACCAAGGGATACATATAGACTGAAAGTGAAGGGATGGAAAAAGATATTCCATGCAAATGGCAGTCAAAAGAAAGCTGGAGTAGCAATACTCATATCAGACAAATTAGACTTGAAAGTAAAGACTATTACAAGAGACAAGGAAGGACACTACATAATGATCAAGGGATCCATTCAAGAAGAACATATCACAATGGTAAATATCTATGCCCCCAATATAGGAGCACCTCAATACATAAGGCAAATGCTAACAGCTATAAAATGGGACATCGACAGGAACACAATAATAGTGGGAGACTTGAACACCCCACTTACATCAATGGACAGATCATCCAAACAGAAAATCAATAAAGACACACAAGCTTTAAATGACACATTAGACCATCTCGACAATTGATATTTATAGGACATTCCATCCAAAAACGACAGACTACACGTTCTTCTCAAGTGCACACGGAACATTTTCCAGGATAGATCACATCTTGGGTCACAAATCAAACCTCGGCAAATTCAAGAAAATTGAAATCATATCAAGCATCTTCTCAGACCACAGCGCCATGAGACTAGATATCAATTACAGGAAAAAAAACTGCAAAAAATACAAACACATGGAGGCTAAACAATTCACTCTTAAACAATCAAGGAATCACTAAAGAAATCAGAGGAAATCAAAAAATATCTAGAAACAAATGACAACGAAAACACAACAACCCAAAACCTATGGGACGCAGCAAAAGCAGTTCTAAGAGGGAAGTTTATAGCAATACAGTCCTACCTTAAGAAACAAGAAAATGATCGAATAAACAACCTAACCTTACACCTAAAACAACTAGAGAAAGAAGAACAAAGAAATCCCAAAGTGAGCAGAAGGAAAGAAATCATAAAGATCAGAGCAGAAATAAATGAAAAAGAAAGGAAAGAAACCATAAGAAAAATAAATAAAACTAAAAGCTGGTTCTTTGAGAAGATTAACAAAATGGATAAACCATTAGCCAGACTCATCAAGAAAAAAAGGGAGACGATGCAAATCAACAGAATTAGAAATGAAAAAGGAGAAGTCACAACGGACATCTCAGAAATACAAAAGATCATGAGAGACTACTACAAGCAACTCTATGCCAATAAATTGGATAACCTGGAAGAAATGGATACATTCTTAGAAAAATACAATCTTCCAAGACTGAACCAGGAAGAAATAGAAACCATGAACAGACCAATCACAAGTACGGAAATTGAGACAGCGATTAAAAATCTCCCAACACACAAAAGCCTAGGACCAGATGGGTTCACGGGTGAATTCTATCAAACATTTCGAGAAGAGTTAACACCTATCCTTCTCAAACTCTTCCAAAATATTGCAGAAGGCGGAACACTCCCAAACTCATTCTACAAGGCCACCATCACCCTGATACCAAAACCAGGCAAAGATGTCACAAAAAAAGAAAATTACAGGCCAATATCACTGATGAATATAGATGCAAAAATCCTCAACAAAATACTAGCTAACAGACTCCAACAGCACATTAAAAAAATCATACACCATGATCAAGTGGGGTTTATCCCTGGGATGCAAGGATTCCTCAATATACGCAAATCAATCAATGTGATACATCATGTCAACAACTTGAAGCATAAAAACCATATGATCATTTCAATAGATGCAGAAAAAGCTTTTGACAAAGTTCAACATCCATTTATGATAAAAGCTCTCCAGAAAATGGGCATAGAAGGAAATTACCTCAACATAATAAAAGCCATATATGAGAAACCAAAAGCCAACATCATTCTCAATGGGGAAAAACTGGAAGAATTCCCTCTAAGAACAGGAAAAGACAAGGGTGTCCACTCTCACCACTATTATTCAACATAGTTTTGGAAGTTTTAGCCACAGTAATCAGAGAAGAAAAAGAAATTAAAGGAATCCAAATTGGAAAAGAAGAAGTAAAATTGTCACTCTTTGCAGATGACATGATATTATATATAGAAAACCCTAAAGACTCTACCAGAAAACTGCTAGCACTAATTGATGAGTTTAGTAAAGTAGCAGGATAAAAAATTAATGCACAGAAATCTCTTGCATTCCTATACACACGAACAACGGAAGAGCAGAAAGAGAAATGAAGGAAACTCTCCCATTCACCATTGCAACCAAAAGAATAAAATACCTAGGAATAAACCTGCCTAAGGAGGCAAAAATCTGTATGCAGAAAACTTTAAGACATTGATGAAAGAAATCAAAGACGACACAAACAGATGGAGGGACGTACCATGTTCCTGGATTGGAAGAATCAACATTGTGAAAATGACTGTACTACCCAAAGCAATTTACAGATTCAATGCAATCCCGATCAAATTACCAATGGCATTTTTCACAGAACTAGAGCAAGAAATCTTACGATTTGTATGGAAACGCAAAAGATCCCGAATAGCCAAAGCAATCTTGAGAAGGAAAAATGGAGTTGGTGGAATCAGACTTCCTGACTTCAAACTATACTACAAGGCCATAGTGATCAAGATAGTATGGTACTGGCCCAAAAATAGAAAGGAAGATCAATGGAATAGAATAGAGAACTCAGAAGTAAGCCCAAACACATATGGGCACCTTCTCTTTGACAAAGGAGGCACGAGTATACAATGGAAAAAAGACAGCCTCTTCAATAAGTGGTGCTGGGAAAATTGGACAGCAACATGTCAAAGAATGAAATTCGAACACTTCCTAACAGCATACACAAAAATAAACTCCAAATGGATTAAAGACCTACATGGAAGGCCAGACACGATAAAACTCCTAGAGGAAAACATAGGCAGAACACTCTAGGACATCCATCAAAGCAACATCCTTTTGGACCCACCTCCTAGAATCAGGGAAATAAAATCAAGAATAAACAAATGGGACCTCATGAAACTTAAAAGCTTTTGCACAGCGAAAGAAACCATAAACAAGACTAAAAGGCAACCCTCAGAATGGGAAAAAATAATTGCCTATGAAACAACGGACAAAGGATTAACCTCCAAAATATACAAGCAGCTCACGAAGCTTAATACCAAAAAAGCAAATAACCCAATCCACAAATGGGCAGAAGACCTAAATAGACATTTCTCCAAAGAAGACATCCAGATGGCCAACACACACATGAAAAGATGCTCAACATCACTCATCATCAGAGAAATGCAAGTCAAAGCCACAATGAGGTATCACCTCACACCGATCAGAATGGCCATCATCACAAAATCTGGAAACAACAAATGTTGGAGAGGGTGTGGAGAAAAGGGAACTCTCCTGCACTGTTGGTGGGACTGTAAGTTGGTACAGCCACTATGGAAAACAATTTGGAGGTTCCTTAAAAAACTACACATAGAACTACCATATGATCCAGTCATCCCACTCCTGGGCATATACCCAAAGAAAACCATAATCCCAAAAGAAACTTGTACCATAATGTTTATTGCAGCACTCTTTACAATAGCCAGGACATGGAAGCAACCTAAATGCCCATCAACAAATGAATGGATACAGAAGATGTGGCATATATACACAATGGAATATTACTCAGCTATAAAAAGGGATGAGATGGAGCTATATGTAATGAGGTGGATAGAACTACAATCTGTCATACAGAGTGAAGTAAGTCAGAAAGAGAAGGACAAATATTATATGCTAACTCACATATACGGAATCTAAAAATGGTACTGATGAACTCAGTGACAAGAACCAGGATGCAGATACAGAGAATGGACTGGAGAACTCGAGGTATGGGAGGGGGCGGGGGGTGAAGGGGAAACTGAGACGAAGCGAGAGAGTAGCACAGACATATATATACTACCAACTGTAAAATAGTCAGTGGGAAGTTGTTGTATAACAAAGGGAGTCCAACTCGAGGATGGAAGATGCCTTAGAGGACTGGGGTGGGGAGGGTGGGGGGGACTCGAGAGGGGGGGAGTCAAGGAAGGGAAGGAAGAAGGGGATATGTGTATAAAAACAGATGATTGAACCTGGTGTACCCCCCCCCAAAAAAAAAGATAAAAAAAAGAATTAGTAGTGGAAACATTAAAAATATCAACAATGTCAAGTGATTCTAAGGATGTGGAAGAGGTACAGCTGTTAACCACTGCAGTTAGAACTGTAAATCATTACAGTCAGGTTGGAAAATGCTATTAAATTTCAACATGCATATAAGCTTTATGATCCAGCAATTTCTTAGACACACACACACAGACACAGACACAGACCCACACACACATTTGGGAGAAATCCATATATAGCTGTACCTAAAAATATGGCCAAGAATACAAAAGCATTTTTTGCAGTTGTCCAAAACTGAAACCCAATTTCTCATCAACAGTAGAATAAACCAATTTTAGATATTCACACATAAGAAATACTATACAATCATGAAAATAAATTAAGTGTACAGCAGGCAATAAAGTTGATTAATTTCACAGAGTTAATGCTGTGTGAAAGAAGCTAGACTACATAATTCATACTTAATTAATCCATTTATATAAGTTCAAACAGGCAAACCAATGTTCAGTGTTATTAATTAAGCATAATTTAAGCTTTGGGAATGAGGAGAAAAGTAGTATTAAAATATCATGAGAGGGGCTTTTGGAGTACTGATAATCATAAGTAAATTGCACAACATTTTTTCAGCTGTCTGAAGCATCAAAGTGTATGATTTTCAGGAAGATATTTGGAAGTTTCTGGTAAAACATCATAACAATGGTCTGCCAAAGCCCATAGTCTTCTCTACTTTTCTTCCAATATGTAAATGCGTTGTGAACATCTCTTGTACTTGCTGCAATTTAAATCCTGCTTGCTGTCAGAGATGCTGGGAAATGTAGTTTCCAGTTTACCAGCCTCTGTGATAAAAGGCAAGGGCTTGGCAGGTGCAGGGGAATGTTACTGAACTGCAAAAAGAAAATCCAACATGTCAGACTGTAACTTTTATTCAGAAAATCAAATTATGACATATGGAAGGCCAAGAGTTTATGCAATAATAAACATCATAGGATATGACATTCCATAGAATCTAATTTAGGGTAAGGAGAGAAGTAAGAAAACAATACAGTATCAGTGATGTAAAAATAAATGGATTAGAGATGTCAAAAGGGTTGAAAATATGAAAACATTTTAGAGTGGGGATATTGGAGCTGGAAGAATAGTCTGCATTAATCTGTTCAGGTTGTCATAACAAAATATCACAGACTGGTGGTTTCAACAATGGAAATTTATTTTTCACAGCTCTGGAGGCTGGGAATTCTAAGATCAAGGTATTGGCCAGTCCAGTTCTTGGAAAGAGCTCTCATCCTGGCTTGCAGATGGCAGCCTTCTCGCTGTGTCTTAACTTGGCAGAGACAGAAAACTCTGCTATTTCTTTCTTTTTTCATAAGGACATGGCCTGTCAGATTAAAGCCCCACCCTTGTGACCTCGTTTAACCTACATTACTTCCTTAAGAGGCTCAATTTCTAAGCATAGTCACACGGATGGTTATGTCTTTACCATATAAATTTTGGGAAGGCACAAACATTTAGTTCATAGCAGATAGAAAACAAGGTCTAAAGCAGCAGTCCCCAACCTTTTTGGCAGCAGGGACTAGTTTCCTGGAAGACACTTTTTCCATGGACCGGGTGTGGTGGGGGAATGGTTTCAGGATGATTCAAGCACATTACATTTATTGTGTATTTTATTTCTATTATTATTACATTGTAATAGATAACAAAATAATTATCAAACTCACCATAATGCAGAATCAGTGGGAGCCCTGAGCTTGTTTTCCTGTAACTTGATGGTCCCATCTGGGGGTGATGGGAGACAGTGACACCCGAAGTGTGTTACTTATGTCCAGTCTACTCCGTAATCTTGCTTTGGTTGCTCTCACTGCAGAAGACCCTGCCTCATAAAGATAGGATGTAGGTAATGGAAGCAGGTTTTTCAGTGCTTTTGAGGCAATCTCAGGATATTCCTCCTTGACTTTAATCCAGAACGTATGGAGATTTGAAGTTGTCTCAAACATACTTTTGAGGCCACTGTCATTTGTGATCTCAAGAAGCTGATCCTCTTCTAGCACGAACAAAGTTGATTCACCTGGCTTATTGACAAATGGGTCATGCATCCATTCCTTCCCAGTTCAGGGATCTTCTGTGGTTGGGAAGTAATGCTCAAACTCTTTTGAAAGCTGAGATAAGTAATCATGTACCAGCTGGAAGAAAGAAGGTGCTGGCTCAGTCTCTTTCAAAATCTCTGCTAACGTTTGAAACGTGTCAAAAATCCCAATGTTCACTCATTGCCCACATAATTCCAATATGGCTTGGAATGCAACCTCTTTATTGGCTGACTTGAAGACAGTTGTCATTCTCCCCTGAAGTGACAGATTGAGTTCATTGAGCAGGTTGAATATGTCACACAAGTAAGCAAGTTTTGCGACCCATTCTGTGTCACTGAAATGTGCTGCCAGTAGTGACTATTTTTCTGAAAGAAATCTGTGGAGCAGCTCTTGTAACTCAAAAACTCTGGCCACTGATCTACCTTTAGAAAGCCATCTCACTTCTCTGTATAAGAGAATATGTGTGTGCTCTGCATCCATCTCCTGACAAATCTGCATGAGTAGATGTGAGTTAAGGACATGTACTTTAATGAGGTTGATAATTTTAAGCACATCCTGAAAAATGTTGTTAAGTTCAGGTGACATTTTTCAGCTAGCCAGCATTTCTCTGTGGATGACACAGTGCGTAGTCTCACATTTAGAAGTGACCTCTTTGACCCAAGTAGTGAAACCAGAAAGCCATCTAGTATGGATGCTCTGTCCGTGTGTATACTGACACAAAATAACTAATTCAGTTTTTTTCAATATGTAATAATTTGAGACTTGAATAGTTCTGCAGCTGTGGCATTGGTTGGCAACAAACTGCACATAACACATCCTCATGTACATCCTCCTGAAAAATATATTGCACAAAAACAAGCATTGTTGCCTTGTTGCCAACGTCAGTAGACTTGCCAATCTGGATTGCATACCACGGTGACTCATCAATCCTCTCTAACAATTGTGCCTCAATATCCTCTGCTCTTTCATCAATTCATCTAGTTATGGTGCAGGCCTAAAGAGGAACACGTGCCACCTTTTGAACTGTGGCTTTTCCTAACGTTCATGATAAATGTCCTTAGCAGCAGGCAGGATCAACTCTTCACCAGTAGTAAAGGGCTTCTAAGCTTTAACAATGCAGTTAGCTACTAAGAATGATACTCTCAGTGCAGACACAGTTGATGAAGTGGTGGACTTCAATAATTGCTTCTACTCTTCATTTTCTTTTGAAAAAATCCAAAGGCCTGTCCTTTCATGCAGGGTGCTTGGTCTCCAAGTGGTAAAGCAATTTTGAAGGTTTCACAGCTTCATCGGATAGCTGGTTGCCACATATTATACAAAGCAGGCTTGGAGAATGTGAATCACCTGTTGCAATGAAACTGTAATTTAAGTAGGATTCTTGGTATTTTCTTTTAAATGCAGCTTTCTTTTTGTCGGCAGTCTTAGACTCTTCTGCTATCTCATCAGTGGGTCTTTCCCCCTTTTCAAAGAAGCTCTCCAGAGTCATTTGTTTTTTATTCATTTTGCCTAGGGTTAGCTTGTGGGCTTACCAAAACTGTGACTGAGACAAGTGTGCAGTGTGGGAAAGAGGCAGGGATGGAAGTGGTAAATAAAATAATGGGCAGGCCATGCACAGACTAAAAGAAGTGTTGGATTCTGACTTAAAGCCTGCCACCAAATGCAGCTGCACAACTGAAGTACATCAACTCACTTGTCACTATAAAGCCTGACACCAGATGCAGCTTAATTGTCACCTGCCACTCACTGATAGGGTTTTGATATGTCTGCAAGCAATTGATTTATTATGGTCTCTGTGCAATCAAACCTCTCTGCTAATGGTAATCGGTATTTGCAGCCACTCTCCAGTGCTAGCATCACCACCTCAGCTCCACCTCAGGTCATCAGGCATTAGATTCTCATAAGGGGCACTCGACCTAGAGCCCTCGCATATGCAGTTCATGGTAGAGTCCCGGTTCCTAACTGGTCCATGGCCTGGGCTTTGGGGACCCCTGTTCTAGAAAGTAGATGCTATAAATCTAGCTTCTGGAGAATGTTTAAGTTTGGTAATGGGAATGTATAATGTAGTGCCTAAAAGACAGACATATAACATTGCAAGTTTTCCTGATAATTTGCCTATTTTATTTCTGACACACTAAATATATGCACCCTCTTCCCCTTTCTCTCTCTCTCTTTTTCCTCCTTTCTCTTCCAAAATAGTGTCAAGTGAGTGCTAACCACAAGATTAGAATGCTGATATCTATGACTGGCCTAGTGGCTTTATATTATTAACTTTTAATTCAAGAAGTCTCAATTAAATATCATTTAGAGAAGACCTACAACTTAAAAGGGAATGTCTCATAAAGTTTCCTTGTTTTCAGTAAAAATTAAGTTTTTTTGTGATAAGACCAATTTATAATCTGAAACCAAAATAGTTAGAATTTAAAGGGAGCATTAAATTATAAGTGATGGTATAGTTTTAGGTGGGTATTTAAATTATTTTGTTTTTATATAAAAAGATTTGGCTCTTATTTTTTAACTTTATAAAAGCACTATCATATAATTTATTTATCCTGCCTAGAGAGTATGAGAAATTCTGAATAATCTTTGAAATCTTTCCAAGGAAATGAAATGAACCTGGCAAGCTATGCCAGAAAAAAGTGAATACTACAAAGAAATGTTAAAGTACTGTAGCACATCCAAACAATAAATCTTGAGGGAGAAAAGAATTAAACTTGATGTATACATTTCCATGAATCATGGATCTATAAAGACTCTTCAAGAAAGTGCAGTAAATTTATTTATTCAGTTTATGTAATCTCTTCTCTATATTACTATGAATTTTGTAGTTGCTGGGTCTTCAGGGAGGAGAAACTCAAGACTCCTCTTTGTCTCTTGCTATTTCCTGAGCAGTCTCTGCTGGGGACCCGAGAGCACTCCCTCTCAAGGGAGAGTATACAGCTATGGATTCATAAGATTTAAGGATATTATCAGCTACAGTGCTAAGAGCTGCTATCACTGACATAGTTTAAGGATCATAATGGTCCTTATAGAATTTTCACTTTTCCTAGGTAAATTCCTCTGAAGAAGAACTGTCACTTTCTTTCTGTTCATCTTACTGGTCTTTGGAAAATCCAGATCAGGCAGCCTAGAGGATCCCCTCTCTTTGAATTAGGGGAAATATTTGTCTTGTATCTAATACTCCCACTCCCTTGCTTTGATTCTTTCCCCTGGGTGGCTGCTCTTAGATCTTTCCAGAGATCTGAGACTGTGGGTTCACATTTGGGTTCCAAAGTGAAACAGAGGGAAAAGCACATGCCCTGCTTTGAGTCTTGACCTTTCAGGCCCACTTAGTTTAAGGAATAGTGTTTTACATGGGTCCAGCATAGCTCTATGAGGGGAGGGGGGTTCTATCATGATTTGACACCAAAGCCCTTATGAGTAATAACAAGTATTTTGCCTTATTAACCTTTCAATGCATTTTCATCAGTACATTGAAAGGAGAAAAATTGAGTAAGGGATTTAGCCATTTCTGTTTCCTTGAGGTAATTCTCTTAAGCAATTATCATCCTTTAATCATAGTGCCACATGTTTAAGAGTAGTTACCAAAAATAAAAGATATTTATTTTTCTCCTCTACAGAAATGTATAGTCTACTTGTGTTACTAAAGAAATAGACATAGGAAGGTGCTGAGCTACTTATAGACAAATTTAAAATAATAAGTTTCATATGTGTTTGTGAACATGTGTGCCCTTACTCTATGTAGTACTTATGATAGCACATGGTAAGATTTTAATAAATATTCACGTAATGAATGCAAGAATTTATAATCCATGTGTTGCTAGGTATTCTCCTAGAATACCGAAATAGAGCTGAAAACAAAGAAAACCCCCAAAAGATAAAGTAATGGGTCCAAAAGATTTGTTATTGTTTTCAGAATCAATGAACAAGAGGAAGATGCAAAAGGAGATAATGTATTAACTCGTTTCTGATTATTTTATTGTTTTCTAGACTTTGGGAATGTTTTATCAATATTGAATGTGTGTGTATGATATCAATAATCTTAATCTGCTGGTGACTGAAGCAACAATAAAAATCAAGTGTTTTTTCTACTTCAATGTTAAATATTTCCCTTATTTGGATTACCTGTTAGTTATGAAGGGCATTTTTAACTTCTTCTTTCCAGATGGTAGGGCTAGTCAAAGAATGAACAACAAGAAATGTTTTCAATAAAGTGCTGTTACACATGGACAGCAAAATGGCTTTTAAATCATTTTTATAGGAAATATAATGTCAAATTTGAACAGTGAAATATTGATGATCTTTTCTTGTAAACTTTTTTAGTCTGCAAGGTTATGTCATTCAATAGTTGATTTATAACTGAAGCACACTAATACAATGTTAATTTTAGTGCACTACTTGCTTCATATTTTTCTACTTTAGGAAAATGGTAAAAAAATTCAGTAATTAGTAAATATTACTGATATCAGATTATTTGCATTAGAATGTAAGTCTAATTGAATAGTCTTAAATTTTATCATTTTTAACACAGAAATGAAGAAAATTAAAGAACTTTGAACACTGCCTACATTGCAGATACCCCTGCAGACTCTAGGAATTCAGAGTCTAGGGACATCCACACAAGTAAGTTAAAGTATATTTCCAAATTTTTTCAAATCTTATCTTTATTTGGTTTATTAGGGACTGAAGGCAAAAACCTTGTTTTGAACACATATTTAAAAGAGATGAATGCTTTTTTTATCAATTTATAGAAGTTCTGAAATCAGTAGCACTTTTTTGTCTCATAGGCTTTCTTTGTTTTGAAATCCCCATGTGTCTTTATAGCAGTAAACAGAAACCAAGTTAAAAAGACTAAAAATACAAAAAAGGAGCCTTACATAAAACTGTATTGTACAGAATCATGCAAACAGAAAACTTACTGCAGTGAGTTTAGACATGGTTTAGGCCACACTGTGTGTAATTTCAAGCATTAAGTAACTGTAATAGGCAGATTTCAAATGTTTACAAATAAAGACTACTATGTGGGACGATAATTGACAAAGAAATACAAGAAAACCGTCACTTTTCCCTTGACAATGTTTTTTCTAGACAATATCATGTACTCAAATTTTGGATTCTGCTCAAACTACTTTCTCCTCTCTGACCAACATTCTCTTACAGTTCTGTAGCAATTACAGGCTAGATCCCTCAGAGTAAAAACAAAAGGCAGAGATGAAGTTCAAGGACTTTGTGATACTTTTCTTTGGCATAGGATTTCATACTGATTCTCAGAGGTGGATGTGGGTGCTAATCACTGTATTGCAGGTACCTTTTCCTCAACTCTTCAGAAATTGAATGCATTATACATGTGGCATGCCAGGGACAGATCCCCACAGGTTCAGTTGTTCATTTGTTAAATATTGGTCATGTCAGCTCCCAGAGGTTTTGTGTGATTATGAACAATCTAGTAGGTTCATTGCTTTTATTTGTGGCTCCTGGTTGACTCAAAATGTAATTCCATGGTATTTAATTTCCCTATTGGTGATCTGTATAAAAGTATGTCTGACCTTCTTTTTACTCCTTTCAGATTTTAAACATAAAAACAGGCAATGCTTTTTGATTTTCAGAGGAGAAACAATAAAATACATTTATGTTCTCTATTTTGCAGGATATTATTGTTTTATATGCTGAGCTAGATTCTCTGAAGGCCCATGCTATAGCTTATTTTAAAGGGGTACTTTTGCAAGCTGTTTGGGTGTTCAGTATGCAAGGATCAATTGAATGTTGCCCAAACTAAATGAAAATAAGAAAGAGAAGGAGAGAAGAAATATTTGAATGGCTGCAAAACTAAGGCTTGCAAAATTTGTATAACTAAATTTAATTTAATTTTCAAAACAACTGCTTGAAGTAGAAACAATTATCCTCATTTTATTAATAAGGAAGCTAAAAATTAGGTTACTTACAGATCAAGCTATAACTAATATTGCCTTAGAGACAGGCCTGAAATCTAGAAATCCTTTATACCAAAGTTCTTTCTACTCTACCATGCAACCATTCTTGCCCTGAGTCAAATGTCAGCTGGAAAATGCACTGGGTATGTAGAATTTATACTACCTTATTAGAATAATTTTTCACAGAAAAACAAACTTGAAGCTGCATATCAAAATAGATTTGTAGGGTGGGAGGGAGGCTCATGAGGGAGGGGATATGGGGATATATGTATAAATATAGCTGATTCACTTTGGGATACAGCAAAAACGAGCACAATAGTGTAAAACAATTATACTCCAATAAAGATCTGGAAGAAAAGAGGATATTGTGTAAAATGTAATACCAATAGATTTGAAATTTTAGAGTTAAAAAAATAGATTTTTATATGACTTAGTTACATTGCCTATTGCAACCGCAGAGAATTGGCTGGTGATGGCTTCTGCTTTAAAATAACCCTGCCTATTAATATTTCAGAGAGGGTTTGCCTGTCTCTGAAGACTAGATTTGGGGATAAAATGTGAAAGATTTTCAAACCAAATTATGGATTTTATTTGTAAGAATACTTGAGACTGTTAAGACTGGATACCATATGTTATGGGCTGAATTCTGCCACATCTGCTCCCTTCTAAATTCATATGTTGAAGTACCAACCCTGAGTAGAATGTAAATGTAAATGCATTGAGAGATAGTGTCTTTAAAGAGATAATTAAGTTAAAATAAGTTCATTAAGGTGGGCCCTTATCCAATCTGATTGGTGTCCTATAAGGAAAGGAGACTAAGACACCAACACACACAGGAGGAAAAGAGCCATCTACAAGCCAAGGAGAGAGACCTCAGAAAAACCAACTCTGAGGACAACTTGTGTCAAACTTCTAGCCCCCAGCATTAAGAGAAAAAAGTTCCTGTTGTTTAAGCTACCCAGTCTGTGGTACTTTGTTATGGGAGCCCTAGTAAACTAATATATCATCTTATTTGATACTTTAGGACATTTTTCTGGCTTGCATCTTCATATATTTCACTTGGAATCATTCATAAGATATAGAAATCATTCATAATAATATATGGAAAAATAGAATTAGTTGCCCAACATAATAAATGATTATGAACAGTTATATCTGTAATGGTATTAAAGAGACACTCTGGATATGATATGCAGGCTGAAAGTTTCTCTCTATTTAGGATGGATGAACTATAACAGATCCATGTGCTATGCTATTAAGGACACAAAATAACAATTAATTATAAGGCTGATGTTATGTATTGGTTGTCAAATGTCTGTAAGATTTGGCATGGAAAAATACTTTCATCCTAAGATAGTTTACCAGTAAGCATACTGGTGTTTGGTATGGACTGTATGGACTTTGGGCTATTAAACGGTTCTGTTAATATGCAAATTTGTCATCTAGGTAGATCAACAAATTAGGTTTGAATTGTTCATTGACATTATAGTATAAATTAATTTAATAGTTTGTATAGCCAATCACTTAGCCAGTCCCTGTGACAAGGGGAATGTAAGTTTTAATAGAAAATGGCTGAAGGCTGAACCAGGTATAGTGTATACTGTGTCTATAAGCAGAAGGAAGGGGAATATTAAAAGAAGAAGTAGACAGGCAAAGAGAAGATACAGCCCACAAACAAAGATTATTTGTTTTAACCTGCAACTGGTACCACATAAAAGTATAACAAAACAAATAGGCGAATTTGCAATTTATCAATTGACAGTAATTGCAGAGAGGAGCCCAATGATAATAGGTACCTCTCAGACACAGTAAGCAATTAGTTCACAGCACTAAGCCTCATACGATTGTGCACCTGATATAAGCTATGTCATGCTTTGTGAAACAAAACATGTCTAGAAAGAAATCTATGGTATACAAATATCCCAGTTTACTTAGGGTTTTTTTGTTTTCTCCTTTTGTCTCCTAATAAGCATAAGGTAAACCAAAAGAAATTATCGATGTTTGACCTTTTTGACACATAAATATAGCAGTTTTCAAGTAGCTTAATTTAATGTTAGTATTACCTCCCTTTACTCTCAAGATTGCCTGCATTTAATGAGAAATGATATGGTCACCCTAAGTAAATATTTGTGGTATTATTATTTTCCCAGGGTTGTCTGTTAATGATTTTCCTTGTTTCTTTTACTGAGTTTTTTTTTTTAATATATAAATTTATATATTTATTTATTTATTTATTCAATTGGCTGTGTTGGGTCTTTTTTGTTGTGTGCAGGCTTTCTTTAGTTGCGGTGAGCAGCAGCTACTCTTCATTGTGGTGTGCGGGCTCCTCATTGCCATGGCTTCTCTTGTCGTGGAGCACAGGCTTTAGGTTCATGGGCTTCAGTAGTTGCAGGACATGGGCTCAATAGTTGTGGCTCATGGACTCTAAAGCACAGGCTCAGTAGTTGTGTCTCACTGGCTTAGTTTCTCTGAGGCATGTGGGATCTTCCTGGAGCAGGGATCGAACCCATGTCCCCTGCATTGGCAGGCAGATTCTTAACCACTGCACCACCTAGGAAGCCCTGATTTTCCTTATTTCTTTTAATTGGCAACCAAAATTGCTTACTCTTAGAAACTTTTTTTTCTTGTTGAAACACACATATACACACACTCACCTGAGAGTAGGTACAGAGAATAAGAGCCGAGTTGTTCCACCGCAAAATGTGAGACCATTAAGAAAATGTTTTTCTAAATTAATATATTAAAAGACCATCATTTTAGCTTTCAGTTTTTAAAGACTTCTTAGATGTTACCTATCTTTTTGGAGGGAGAAATGGAAATATTTTAATGCAAAGATAAATTTTACTATGTCCATAGTAGAAATTGATCATATTTCTTGCATAAAGGAAACATAAAGATTTCACTTTCCCTCTATGACCTGATAGAACTGCTTCAAACTAAATTCTGTAGATATTGGAACCTCTCTTAGGACCTCAACACAGACATGTAATAATTAACTTTGTCAGATGGCTAGCAGCCAAAACTAATTACGTAGCAATGCAGACATGTAATGCCTCTCATAAAGAGAATGGAAAATTGCCTAATAAAATAAATACAATCATTTTTACTATCATGACAAATAACCATTATTGCTTTGTGATGTTTTTACCTTAGCTATTCACTCTTTCTGATTTAAAATAATCAATAATCTGGGGAAGCTGGGACGAAGTGAGAGAGTAACAGAGACATATATACACTACCAACTGCAAAATAGAGAGCTAGGTGGGAAGCTGCTGTATAACAAACGGAGATCAACTTGATAATGGGTGATGCCTTAGAGGGCCAGGACAGGGAGAGTGGGAGGAGTCATGGGAGGGAGGGGATATGGAGATATGCGTATAAATACAGCTGATTCACTTTGGTGTACCTCAAAAGCTGATACATGAGTGTAAAGCAATTATATTCCAATAAAAAGCTTAAAAAATAAATTAAAAATATAAAATAACCAATAATCTAAGCTCCAGTACTGAAATTGAATTACCAAGTCCTAATAAACATTGACTCTTTCCTTTACTTCCATGTTGCTATTTCTGCCATCACCTGATTTTCTTTTTACATTTGCTTCTTTGTTCTTTATTTTTCATTGCATATGTCTACAAGACCAGGGAACTGCTTTTCAGTTAACGTTAGTGCCAACGTTCTCTTAACTAGTATTAAAGTATTTGGTTTTCCAAGAGCAGTTGTGCCTAAGTTATTCCACTAATCACTGTGCTGCTGAAAGGCAAATAGTAGTGAGAGGGTTTACTGCTAATTCTCTACTTCAAGGAAAGCTCATAAACCTTGAAAAATGCAAAACTACAGGCATCTGCAAAGAAACTGCTCAAATACAGCTATATACTGTTGTTTGTGTGTGTGTGGGGGGGGGGGGCTGGGCTTTAACTGCATATTTTTAAAGCCCTAAGTAAGCTTATCCTTTATTGGAGGTAAACTTTGGGCCTACCTATTCTTTTCTTTTCAAATTTGAGAGTCACTGAACTGATTAAATTCATTTACTTAGACTCTTTTTTTTAACTTGCTTTCTGATATGAAATTATTATTTATAAACATATTTGTAAATCCTAAATGCAGAAATGAATGCACTCATCACTTCTTAGCCACCCAAGAAGAATTGATATAACTCACACACACTGAAATATTTAAATTATAAATATTTAAATAATAAACTTTAAATGAGACTATGCTGTGTATGGTTAGAATTAGACCTTGAGTGGCATAATTGGGTATGAAAAAGTTATTTGTGTTTCCATGGGCAGATGACATTATTTCTTTCTAAAATGAAGCTATAATTATGAACTACCCTTAGGTAATAAAGTCACATGTTCATTTAAAGTCTACAATGATTATTAAATGCAGAATGCAACATGAGGAGAAGCAAAATTCATAATGTATGTAAGTAAAAAAGTGCACAATGTAATGTAGTGAATTCCCTGGTTACCTAGTGGTTAGGATTGGGCACTTTCAGTGGAGGCCCTGGTTCAATCCCTGGTCAGGGAACTGAGATCCAGCAAGCAGCACAGTGCAGCCAAAAAAAAATGTACAATATATAGTTTCATATGTGGGAAAAAAAAAAAAGCCTGAAACATTGTAGTACAAGACATCCTTACTGTGAAAGAAAAAGAGAACAGGTAGAGCTGAAATGTGAGCACAGATTTCATCCTTACCCTCTCATTTGATTTTTATATACTGTGCATTATACCTTTCTGTGCATTCCTTACTTTCAAAATAAGGTTACCCACAATGCACTCAGGTTGCCCCTTTCCCTGAAAGCCCACTTTAGGTCACCTCTGCTTTCATTTTTGTCTTTAATTCATTAATCTCTTCATTCAACAAATGTTCCTTTCTGGGTGTCCCTTTTGAGCCAGGAAGGTGTTAAGAGATACTGAGATGAAAAGGATATAGCCCATGGCTCATGGCAGATGCCAAACAATTGGAAACATGTGAAGTATAAGTATACACTCTACAGACAATATACAAAGGGGGTACAATTGTGTGGGAGGTAGTATATGGTGACTTTACAGGGAAATAAAACTAGATGGGAGTTCAGACACCCCTGCCTTGTGGTTGTTGAATTCTGGCCAGTCCTAAAACCTCTCTGATCCTCTATTTCCTATTGGTAAAATGGGAATAATAATGCCTGTCTTGTCCTATTGTTGTAAGGATTAGAGGAAATGCATACAAAGCACCTGAAACTTAACAGATACCTAAGAAACAAATGCAAGCTAGTTTATATGAGGTTGAGGCCTGGTCTGCCATGTCAGTGAGCAGTTTTGAATGTTCCTTCTGTCTGTTAGAAATTCTTTAAATATTTTAAAGCAGCAGAATGACAGGGTCAGAATGACACTTTAGAGAGATTAGTTTGGCAACAGTGAACTGAACAAGAGAAATGGGAGGCGGAAGAACCTGGAGATCAGAGCAAGTTAAGAGACTGTTGAAATAATTCAAGCATGAAATTAAAGGACCTGAAAATAGAGGATAGAAGGCATCCCAGGTGACTAGATTGATAAAATGGAAAAGATTTTGCAAGGGAGAGAAATGGCACTTTGTCTTCACAAGAACAGGCACTGGTATCCTTTAGGGAGAAAGGAACTAGCATTATCTTACACCTAACAATTGTTCACACTAAATTAAATATTTTAGGCATTTTAACTCACTTAAATATTCCAACAATTCTAGAAGGATGCATTACTTCCTCATTTTTCAGGTGAGAAAACATTAGCAAGTTTAATTAACTTGCCCAAAGGTGTACAGATAGAAAGTGCTTGAGTAAGATTCAAATCCTGGCCTTTTACTGCTAGAACACAAGTCACCCATTATCACACTAACCTGCCTTAGAGTCTTTAATTTTGGAAGTGATGGTGATAAAGGTAAGAAGTAAAGCAGGAGAGAATGTTATGGGGGGAAGCAGAAGGCAACCATTTGCTTCCTTCCCCCACCAACACACTCTAACACGCACTAGTGGAAAACATATTGCTCAGCTAGTGCCAAGCCCTATTCCTGCTCTGCGGCTCTTGCACCTCCCACATGTATGCACTCTGGCCTAGATTCTCGCTTCACCCAGTTCTGTTTGAGGAATATGGATAATGGGGTTCCTCAGAGTTAAAAATTAATCAAGATTCCTCTTCACTTTTAAGGCACCAATTCATATCAATATCAATGGTCTTTTTTTTTCTTTTTACACAGTGAAATGTTTTGTGCATAATTTTTGCTTTTCCATTCATGGATCTTAAATGGTATTTTGTCTAAAAAATGTGAACACCTGGGAACTTTGACAAAGGTTGAACAAAGCCCATAATTTTTGACTAGAATACACAGGTCAAATATGCACCATGCAGATCATCTACTTGAATCATTTGCTAACTTCCCCTGTCCTCTCAGAGAATGTTTTCAGTGAAAGTAGTTAAAGCTATTGAGTGCAGGATGTTTGAGTAAAGTCCATGTTTTAAAATAACAAATAGGAGAACTAGCAGACCATAATAAGAAAATGAGAAAGAAAAGGTTACATATTAAATTGAAAACTATCTAACATTTAAGGCAGCAACAGTAAAGCCTACTTCTCCATAGAATATTAATCATGGACACAATCTCACCTGTATTTGCTTGACATTTGTATAATTCTCCCAACTGCTATGAAAAAAAATCACCTACATAGAGAACATGGATATTTTATCAGGTCATAGAGAGAGTAGAATAATGCATCTCCCTCATTTACGTATAATGTTTCACCAGTTAGATATCTTAACAAAACTCTGACAAAACTCAGTTCTTTTTTGTTTGTTTCTCAAGGAATGACTGAACTACAACTACCAAATTTAAAAAAAAAAAATGACATTGACCGAAGTAATAAGTCATTTAGCTATCTTGCTTTCCTGTGAGACCATGTCTATACCATCCCAAGTAGATGGAAATGTATGCTAGATGGATTGACTTTTATAAGGAATTGCATTTCGTAGCCTTGCTCTATTAACAGGACCTTGTAAGGGGAAAATATATGTTATTATAGCTAGTATAAATCCCTCCTGCTATAACTTGGGTCCACTTCTTTCATGTTCTGCTGGTCACCACTTTTATGTCATAACTTAAAGATAGGTGACCTTTATCATATGATGAGTTAGCTTTTAATACAGTAAAAGCTCACAGGTCAGGAAGATGGCAGTGTGCATAGGCTTCAACAATAAGGGGATGAACATAGATACTTCTTGACAAATGTTAAAGTTCTTCCTTTTTCTTTTATACTTCTCCTAAAACAATAAGATTGTGTTTTATAGGTACTATGTCATATTATTTACAATGAAGAATTTTTTTCCTTGTTCCTTGGATTTTTAGGGTTTGTGAGACAGAACTTCTCATCCCTTAATTGTTCTTCCTTAAGGTAGTTCTGATCCTAGAATAAAAGGAACTTTTAACAGGAATTTTCACCAATATAATGTTCATTTTTGTTTATTCTTGAGCAATGTCTGAATGTTTCTGCAGGAAACCAGCATTAGATAACAAATAAGAAGAGGGATAGGTGGTCAATTCTTGTAATGTTAAGATGAAATTCTCAGCAACTTTCTTAACAAGACCTGATGCATTTTTTTATAGAGGAGCAAAGCCAAAAGACAATATAAGTGTCCAAAAAGAGAAAGAAATGCCTGAAAACTGCTGACCCAGATATAAACCCAAGAATATGAAGGTTAAATCATAATAGCCCTATACTCCTGCATAATATGGTATGCCTTGACATTTCTTAAGCTAGCTTAGCAAATATAAGTTCACTATAAATTTTATGATATTAAAACACTGGTTTTGAAGACCATCTATGAACACAAAGACATGTTTACTACATGATGTTGAAAACAGGGAATAAGAACAAAAGTTTGAAATTATATGGTAACTACTATTTTACTGTTTAGAAATAGTAGGTATGTGAAAATTGACTTGAAGACCTATGTCCAAATGATAATGAAGATTGCTCTAAGGTAATAGGATAATTGCAGATAATTAATATTCTCTGTAATATGGCCATGTTGCTGAAACATCTCCATGTTGCTTCCATAAGTTTATAATTTAAAATATCTTAATGTTAATTTTATCAATCTCCTACCCAAGTAAGAAGAAAACTGAGGAGGTAATTAATTCTGCCAGAAAAGATGATTTAAAATGACCATTTTAGGCTGTTATTCAACATTAGAAGAAAAGAGAGTGGCAAGGGGAAAGTCGTCTGGGGCTTGACAGGCACGTGCTCTGGGACAAGCCAAAGTCTGATGTGGTAGAGCAGATCTGAGCCACAAACAGCTCATCAGAAGTAGGTTTTGCTAGGAGGTCAACTGAGCTGAGACAAAGTTGCCAGGTATCAGAATAAAAGCAACAAGCCAAATTATTGTGATGGTATAAGAGTCTAATCTGAAGAAAGTGCTGACTCTCCCATTCCATCTTCCTGCAGGAGGTCAGTGTGAGGATGTGAACACCTATAGACCCCCAAGTTGGACCTGGGCAAAGAAGTCTCCTCCTGCATCCCCTGTTCATGGAATATATGCTCTGCCCACCATTCCCACACTAGGAGCTGTTTCAAGGACATAGACTTGACAGAGTAAGGTGTTGTTAGACCACCTGGAAGGTACACATGATTGAAGCCTGTTGAAGCCTCTCTAGACACTCTTAAGACTCTGATGGGCAGATGCTGAGATCTTCTACTCATCTTATGGTGCCCAGGATACCAATCTGGAGTGGTTTGATGCTTTCTTTGGTCCGTCCTTGCTCTCAGTGTATGGGGGCCAGTTTCAGATTTCACCCTGAGAAGCTCCTAAGGTCCTGAACCAACACTGGTGGAGGGTCAGGTTGATCAGTGGGGACACGGGGGTTTTCTGACTGTTGAGGGAGCCCCACACAAAAGGTTCTGGAAGTTTTATGGACCCTGGGTACTGAGTCAGAGTAGAGAAAAATGCCTTCAAGTTTCCTCCCTCCTTGGCAAAGAAGCATCAGGAAGACCCCTGCTAACAACCTCTGAGAGAGACATCTAGCAATGAAAGTGCCTGGGCTAGGAATGAAAATATGCAAAGGGTACGATTAACTGGTAGGATCTGTGTCCTTCACTGTGCTGGGGAGGAAGAAATTTTCCCTCTGCCTTTCTAAATTCTTCTGGCTGGTCTAAGAATAAAATTAACATGAGATAGATTAACAGGAGAAATTCAAACAAAAGTCTAATAACATGTATATATATGGGAGAGACCCAGGAGAACTGAGTTACTCGACTAAATGCCCCAAAGCATCACCTGAAATACCATTTGCTGCTAAAGACAAAAGGTGATGTTGGGGGTAGTAGTTTGGGACTTCACAAATGAGGAGGAAGGCAATTGACATAGAAATGAAAAAGCAAATGTTTGATACATAAATGTTTGCTGGGCCTGCAGAGACAAGGGGATACAGGCCCATATTCTTTGCAGATATCTCTGGTGATAGCTCTATTCTCAGAACAGGCCCTTTATCTAAATTTTTTAGGCAACTAAGGGGGAGGTAAAAAGAAAGACTTCCTGAGTCTTCTGATTCTTAAAATAATCAGACTAAATTAATTCTTATGCCAAAGAGATACATTTCAGGGTGGCAAATTTTGCTGCCTAAAAACTGCAATACCCTTCACCCTTCAAAGACCACAATGCATTGGCTATGCAGAAAGTTGGGCATGGGGAGAGCAGCTTCTCCCATGAGGACTGTCAGGAAAGCCTTTTTAATTGCCTATGGCTAGGGCTGAAAGATCACACAAAGGTTTCACCAGCAGATAAATTCAGACCATGCTCAAACAGTGAAGGCTGTGGATGTCATCATCGGAGTCTGGAGCCTCTGAGATTTTTGATCAGGACAGTGACTCAAAAAACAATAAGTTTTAGAAAGATAACTGGTGTACATTAGAAGGAATAGCCATAAGAGGGTTAAGGGCATACACAAAGACATTGCTTCAGAATTGAAATGTGGATATGGAAAAATAATTTCCAAAAACATAAAGAATTATAGACTAAGAGAAAGAGAATGATTTCTTGATGAGAATTAAAAGCAGTTGCTTTCTTCTGCTTTCCTGAATTAATTTAAATTCACTGTAAAGTTTTGCTTATATTCACTGATCTACAATCAGTATAGACTTTTAGCTACTTTTAAAGTATTTTACTCATTAAGGAAAAATAGGTGAAGTTGAATTTATACTATCTTAGGTATGAATCATATTATCCATTTTCAAAACTAGATCCCTTGGACTAATTCTATGAAAACCACATGAAAAATTGCTTAAAGATTTTCTTGACTAACTTTGCATTTCTAAAGACATTTCTCAAGAGCAAGCTCAATAATTTGAAAGCCATCTGTTCCATAGACTAAAATAATACAGCCAAAGTAAGGAATTGAGAAAAAAAAAAGAATCACGTATTCTCCCTATGGGAAAGAGAATGAGAAAATGTGTTGGAATTCCACTGGAAATGTTGAGAACTCTTACTTCTGACAAAGAATATAAGGAGAAACACAACACGTGTCTACAACCACATACATTAATCAATATATCATTTCAAGATTGTGTTTAATATGAGTACCTTGAACTTTCTTTGACCTAATATGTTTGATTTATCAATGTCAAGAAACTCTAATGTTTAGAATACACAAATTAAAAAAAAATACTAAATTATATGGGTCAAATAAATTTGAAAACCATGTGAGAGGTTTTACAGAATATTTTTATTTGCAGATTTATAGTTTGTTTTCCAATCATTAATAAGAAATTATCTTTTAGAATGAAAGCAGACTTTAAGAAATGAAGGCCTGTTAAGAAAAATAATGATCATATGTTTTTAAAAGAGTGGGTGCTTTTTCAAGAATGGAGTAAGTCCAGAAGATTGTCAGAGAGGGGAGAATTCTTCAAGGATTCAAGCATCTTTCATCACCTTAAGTTTGCTTGGTGAAACATTTATCAGCACTGCAGCTAAGGAAATCCAGTTATTTAAAAGAATGCTTCTCTGAACAGTCAGTGAAAAAACATCCTAAATGCACCTGTAAAGCCAATGACAGCATTCTATGTGGACACAGAAAATTTATTCATAAACAAATTATTTATTGAGTGGCTTTCATGTGCCAGTCACTATTATAAGCCCCCAAATGCAATGATGAGCTAGATAAACCTATCTGGAGCTTATCTTCTAGTGAAGGGGTGGAGATTAATCATAGAAAAATAAGTACATAAATATAGTAAGTACCTAAATATAAATAAATATAATTTCCAAACTAATAAGTGCAATGAAGAAATTAGATAGATATAAGGTGTTACTGGATGAAAGGGTGGGGGAAGCTACTCTGTAGAAGTTGGTGAGGAAGGATATCTGAGGAAAGGACAATTCTAAAGATGTTTTCTAAAGGTACTAAAAATAAATATAACGTTGGTGAGTAGAAGTTAGTTGTGAAGGAAAAATAGAGTGACAGGTTTCTGGCTTAAGTAATTGGGTAGTTGGTTGTGTCATGCATCAAGTTAGAAAATTGATGAAGAAAAGTAGATTTAGAAGAAGACATTAAGCTGGTTTGTGGACACAAAGAATTTGGGAGGTCCTACTGCTAACATTTTTAGGGCCAATGAAAAGAGTATAAATGGAGGCCCACATGCCATATTTCTAAATATTTAAAAGGTGTAAATCAAGCTAACAAACTGTTAAGAAAGATACATCCTATTTTCCTATTTTGAAAAATATGCCTCATCCAGAAAATGTTTATATTTCTTGTCATTTTTTATCTTTTTCCTTTTCAGGGCTATACTTTCAATTGCTATCTTGACATTGAATTGTATTCACTGAATGATTTAAATGATTGGAAATAAAATATAATTCTATTCAAAGTGTCTATAATTTGAACAGATCTTCATGGAAAAGTAAATTAAAATAAATGCAAAAAATGTTTTCAGAAATTTTTCTAAGGCTATTAAAACTAAAAGTCAAAGTATACTAAATTTATATCAAATTTTAAAGTAAAATTATTAAAATAAAACAAAAAATTAAGAATTTAATTAGATAGTTTTAAATATTTTTTATAAAAAACAAAGTATTGCATTTATGACATGGTATTTTCATTTCGTTGTCAACAAAAATTGGTATCATATTTCATGCAAATTGTCTAGATCTACATATAGACAATCCCCCAGTTCCCATATGGTACTGTTGCAAATACCATGCCTATTCCTCAGAATCCTTAGAGAAAAATGGAAAAAAAAAACAAAAAAAAAAAAAACAAAACTTGCCAATACTGAAAAAGGCTATACCTTTAAATATTATGAAGTAGAATTTTACAAGTTAATTATTGTCCTTCCTTTTACCTAACTGCTTCTATACTTCAAATTCTCCTTGTCTGAAGTAGCGTCTGTCTGCCACTATGGCAGAACTGCATTCCAATGTAGTTGCCTTTTATTCTGAAGATATAGGGCAGGATATGTGGGGATGCAGTTCCCAGGAAAAAAGCGTCTCTGGCCTGGATATAAAGATTATGCTAAGTTTGAGGTATCTGTAGAGTATCTAGCTAAAATTTTCTAGACAAAATTAATTCTTAGAGGTTTAGATTGAATTGAGAACACATATTTGGGAGCCTTACATAGATTTAGTTGAAGAGTTGGGTAAAAATGAAATCACTGAGAATTTATAGAATGAGAATAAAGGAGTGTGAAGGAACATTAAAGAACACCAAAAATTAAGAGGGTCAGAAGAGCAGAAACTGAAAAAAAAACAATGAAATATTTAACAGAGGTACCAGCAAAATCTGTGAAGAAGTTGGTGAGAGTGAGAGTTTAAAGAGGAAAGATTGAAATGTATTTGTTATTTAGACATAACTATGATTATTAATGATAGCTCTGAGTTTCCCCTAGATATTTCACGTCTACCCTTTGAAACTGTGTAAATCAGGTCAAATTTTAAATAACTTTAGGCCTGGAGAAATTTGTACAAGAGTGGTGCAGGAAGGGATAAACTATTATTATAAAAGATTTTTGGGAGGTGTCCATGCAGCCATTTCACCTGAGGACCTGTGGTCTGAAATTCCAGGTGCTAGACCTCTGCGCAAGGCACTCCGTGAGCAAGTGAAACTAGACTAAGCACACAGGAAAGAAGATGCAAAGGTCTACTCTTAGGGCAAAGGCCAGAAGAACATGATCTCCTAGGAGTTGATGATGCTAATTGTCTACTACTGCTGTGCAGTATCTGTGGGCTGTCAATTAACCAACCAAGAAAAGAATAAAGGGGGGAAAAAAGATGACAGCGAAGTAGAGAGACGTGGAGTGCATCCCTCTCCACAGATGCATTGGGAATGCACAGAAGGACACAGTAATTCCCACAGAGAACCAGCTGAACACCAGTAGACGGCCTCGGACACCAGAAAGGACCGCGGGGAGCCCGACATAGCCGGTAGGGAGGCATCGACGACAGCTCAAAGACGGTGAAGCGGCAGAGCTGTGGCAGACGGGAGGGAGTGAGAAACATACGGAGGGTCCGCAGGACAGCTCAGCGTTCCCGGACCGAGACATCGATCCGCGGCTGAATAGAGAGTCCAGGAGCGGGAGCGTGGGAACCGGAGAGCTGGTTCAGGGTGAGAAACATTGTTGCCGGTAGGGTGATGGACCGAGAGCACAGGAGGGAGGAGGTCTGCAGAGAGGAGTGCCCGTCCCTGAGAGCTGCCCGGCCATGATGGCGGCTGGAGGCTGCAGGCTCATGGGCGGGGAGGAGGAGCCGCGCGCTTAGCCACTCTCTCTTTCAGGGCCTCTGCAACAGGCAGTGGAGAGAGGCCCATGGGCCACCTAAGGTGCTCAGGAATAACAAGCACCCTCAGGCACTCAGGAGGGGCTAGGTTAAAACCCCTTGCAACGCCAGCAGCAGGGAGGCTGCTGAGAGAAAAAAAAAAAAAAAAAAACAGAAACAGCAACAAAAAAAACCCGAGAGGCCCAACTCTAAGATTTTCTGTTTACGCCTGAGCCACCGGCGTCCCTCTGCAACAGGCACCTCCAAGCCCAACTGAAACAGCAGTGTGCCACTGCTCACTCACTCCCAGGAGAAGGAGCCACTATTGTATCCTCTCCCTCCCCACACACTGACACCTACAGACAAACAATAAAGGAACCTCTGCTGGTCATAGAATAATGCAAAAAAACCCAAGGCAAGGAGAAGGACACTTACAGCTGAGAATCTAAGGAAACAGAAATAGTAGTATCAATACCTATTGAACTGGTCCATTCTGGGATCAGTTCTGGATTTTTTTTTTTTTTTTCTTTTCTCTTTCTCTCTCTCTCTCTCTTTTTTTTTTTTTTCTTTATTGAATACGATCTTAGCCCTAAGGGATCTATAAGTTTTATAACATAATTTTTAATGATATTTTTTATTCTTTTTTTTTCTTTTTTTGCCTTTTTATATACTTCTATATCTGGCTAAGTTTTTGGTAGTATGGACAATATATCTCTCATACTTTCCTTTCATCCCTATCTTTTATACATGTCTAGTCCTTTCTTTTTATTTGCATATTTCCAACCACATTACGCTCTTCTGTTCCCCTTTCTTCCAGCCATTTTAAGTTTATTTTATCTTAACATACTTATAAGCAACACTATCAGTCTGCTCAGACTCCTAGCTCTATTCTCCAGATAACGAACTGCCTTGGTATTTAATATTAGGCTTTCATCTTTATCTTAGTTCCTAGTACAGTTGTCTGATTATATTCTGAGAATCTCCATTCTCTCTGGTGGTACTCTGGCTCTTTTCTATATTTGATCCTAGCTTACAAAATCTCCCTGGATTAATGTTTGTATGTGTAAGGTGTTATTTGTTTGTTTGTTTGCTTTTGCTTTTGTCTCTGATTTGTTCTGTTTCAGTTGTCAATTTCTCTTGGGTTTCTCTTTGAATATCTGATAGCACACTGGGGTTCTGTCAGGTCTTTCTAGAGCCTTATGTCCTAACAGATTCAGTAATTGTGTGCCTTATACATGTATGTGTTTCCTAGACTTAATATTCCTTTAATCCAATACTTGGACGTTAGCCTGAGGCTTGGACAGTGTTCTATAAACACCTCTACCGCCAGGACAAGCAACCCCAAAAGTTTGGACAACCATGAGGAAACAAAGAAACACCATGCAGGCAAAGGAGCAGGAAAAAACCCCACAAGACCAAATAAATGAGGAGGAAATAGGAAAAATGCCTGAAAAAGAATTTAGAATAATGATAGTAAAAATGATACAAAATCTCGATAACAAAATAGAGAAAGTACAAGAAACAGTTCATAAGAACTCAGAAAAACAAACAGCAATGGATAACAAAATAACTGAAATTAAAAATACTCTAGATGCTATAACCAGCAGAATGACTGAGGCAGAAGAACGAATAAGTGAGTTGGAAGATAGAATGGGGGAAATAAACGCCACAGAGCAGGAAAAAGAAAAAAGAATAAAAAGAATAGAAGACAGTCTCAGAGATCTCAGTGATAACATTAAGTGTACCAAGCATCCCAGAAGAAGAAGAAAACAAGAAAGGGTCTGAGAAAATATTTGAAGAGGTTCTAGTGGAAAACTTCCCCAACATGGGAAAGGAAATAATTCACCAAGTCCAAGAAGCACAGAGAGTCCCATACAGAATAAACCCAAGGAGAAATACACCAAGACACATATTAATCAAACTAACGACAATTAAACACAAAGAAAAAATATTAAAAGCAGCAAGAGAAAAGCAACAAACAGCATATAAGGGAAAACCCATCAGGATAACAGCTGACCTTTCTACAGAAACTCTGCAGGCCAGAAGGGAATGGCAGGATATACTGAAAGTCCTGAAAGAGAGAAACCTACAGCCAAGAATACTCTACCCAGCAAGATTCTCATTCAGATTTGAGGGAGAAATCAAAAGCTTTCCAGACAAGCAAAAGTGAAGAGAATTCAGCACCACCAAACCAGCCTTACAACAAGAGCTAAAGGAACTTCTCTAAGTAGGAAACACAAGAAAAGGAAAACACCTACAAATACAAACCCAAAACAATTAAGACAATGGTAATTGGAACACACATGTCAATAATCACTTTAAATGTAAATGGATTAAATGCTCCAACCAAAAGACACAGACTGGCTGAATGGATCCAAAAACAAGACCCTTCTATATGCTGCCTACAAGAAACCCACTTCAGACCAAGGGATACTTATAGACTGAAAGTGAAGGGATGGAAAAAGATATTTCATGCAATTGGAAGTCAAAAGAAAGCTGGAGTAGCAATACTTATATCAGACAAATTAGACTTGAAAGTAAAGACTATTACAAGAGACAAGGAAGGACACTACATAATGATCAAGGGATCCATTCAAGAAGAACATATCACAATGGTAAATATCTATGCCCCCAATATAGGAGCACCTCAATACATAAGGCAAATGCTAACAGCTATAAAAGGGGACATCGACAGGAACACAATAATAGTGGGAGACTTGAACACCCCACTTACATCAATGGACAGATCATCCAAACAGAAAATCAATAAAGACACACAAGCTTTAAATGACACATTAGACCATCTCGACAATTGATATTTATAGGACATTCCATCCAAAAACGACAGACTACACGTTCTTCTCAAGTGCACACGGAACATTTTCCAGGATAGATCACATCTTGGGTCACAAATCAAACCTCGGCAAATTCAAGAAAATTGAAATCATATCAAGCATCTTCTCAGACCACAACGCCATGAGACTAGATATCAATTACAGGAAAAAAACTGCAAAAACTACAAACACATGGAGGCTAAACAATTCACTCTTAAACAACCAAGGAATCACTAAAGAAATCAAAGAGGAAATCAAAAAATATCTAGAAACAAATGACCACGAAAACACAACAACCTAAAATCTATGGGATGCAGCAAAAGCAGTTCTAAGAGGGAAGTTTATAGCAATACAGTCCTACCTTAAGAAACAAGAAAATGATTGAATAAACAACCTAACCTTACACCTCAAACAACTAGAGAAAGAAGAACAAAGAAACCCCAAAGGGAGCAGAAGGAAAGAAATCATAAAGATCAGAGCAGAAATAAATGAAAAAGAAAGGAAAGAAACCATAAGAAAAATAAATAAAACTAAAAGCTGGTTCTTTGAGAAGATTAACAAAACTGATAAACCATTAGCCAGACTCATCAAGAAAAAAGGGAGACGATGCAAATCAACAGAATTAGAAATGAAAAAGGAGAAGTCACAACGGACACCTCAGAAATACAGAAGATCATGAGAGACTACTACAAGCAACTCTATGCCAATAAATTGGATAACCTGGAAGAAATGGATACATTCTTAGAAAAATACAATCTTCCAAGACTGAACCAGGAAGAAATAGAAACCATGAACAGACCAATCACAAGTACGGAAATTGAGGCAGTGATTAAAAATCTCCAAACACACAAAAGCTCAGGACCAGATGGGTTCACGGGTGAATTCTATCAAACATTTCGAGAAGAGCTAACACCTATCCTTCTCAAACTCTTCCAAAATATTGCAGAAGGCGGAGCACTTCCAAACTCATTCTACGATGCCACCATCACCCTGATACCAAAACCAGGCAAAGATGTCACAAAAAAAGAAAACTACAGACCAATATCACTGATGAATATAGATGCAAAAATCCTCAACAAAATACTAGCTAACAGACTCCAACAGCACATTAAAAAAATCATACACCATGATCAATTGGGGTTTATCCCTGGGATGCAAGGATTCTTCAATATATGCAAATCAATCAATGTGATACATCATATCAACAAATTGAAGGATAAAAACCATATGATCATTTCAATAGATGCAGAAAAAGCTTTTGACAAAGTTCAACATCCATTTATGATAAAAGCTCTCCAGAAAATGGGCATAGAAGGAAATTACCTCAACATAATAAAAGCCATATATGACAAACCAAAAGCCAACATCATTCTCAATGGGGAAAAACTGGAAGAATTCCCTCTAAGAACAGGAACAAGACAAGGGTGTCCACTCTCACCACTATTATTCAACATAGTTTTGGAAGTTTTAGCCACAGCAATCAGAGAAGAAAAAGAAATCAAAGGAATCCAAATTGGAAAAGAAGAAGTAAAATTGTCACTCTTTGCAGATGACATGATATTAGTATAGAAAACCCTAAAGACTCTACCAGAAAACTGCTAGCACTCATTGATGAGTTTAGTAAAGTAGCAGGATACAAAATTAATGCACAGAAATCTCTTGCATTCCTATACACGAACAACGGAAGAGCAGAAAGAGAAATGAAGGAAACTCTCCCATTCACCATTGCAACCAAAAGAATAAAATACCTAGGAATAAACCTGCCTGAGGAGGCAAAAGATCTGTATGCAGAAAACTTTAAGACATTGATGAAAGAAATCAAAGACGACACAAACAGATGGAGGGACGTACCATGTTCCTGGATTGGAAGAATCAACATCGTGAAAATGTCTGTACTACCCAAAACAACTTACAGATTCAATGCAATCCCCATCAAATTACCAATGGCATTTTTCACAGAACTAGAGCAAGAAATCTTACGATTTGTATGGAAACGCAAAAGACCCCGAATAGCCAAAGCAATCTTGAGAAGGAAAAATGGAGTTGGTGGAATCAGGCTTCCTGACTTCAAACTATACTACAAGGCCATAGTGATCAAGACAGTATGGTACTGGCCCAAAAATAGAAAGGAAGATCAATGGAATAGAATAGAGAACTCAGAAGTAAGCCCAAACACATATGGGCACCTTCTCTTTGACAAAGGAGGCACGAGTATACAATGGAAAAAAGACAGCCTCTTCAATAAGTGGTGCTGGGAAAACTGGACAGCAACATGTCAAGGAATGAAATTCGAACACTTCCTAACACCATACACAAAAATAAACTCCAAATGGATTAAAGACCTACATGGAAGGCCAGACACGATAAAACTCCTAGAGGAAAACATAGGCAGAACACTCTATGACATCCATCAAAGCAACATCCTTTTTGACCCACCTCCTAGAATCATGGAAATAAAATCAAGAATAAACAAATGGGACCTCATGAAACTTAAAAGCTTTTGCACAGCGAAAGAAACCATAAACAAGACTAAAAGGCAACCCTCAGAATGGGAAAAAATAATTGCCTATGAAACAATGGACAAAGGATTAACCTCCAAAATATACAAGCAGCTCACGAAGCTTAATACCAAAAAGCAAATAACCCAATCCACAAATGGGCAGAAGACCTAAATAGACATTTCTCCAAAGAAGACATACAGATGGCCAACACACACATGAAAAGATGCTCAACATCACTAATCATGAGAGAAATGCAAATCAAAGCCACAATGAGGTATCACCTCACACCGATCAGAATGGCCATCATCACAAAATCTGGAAACCACAAATGTTGGAGAGGGTGTGGAGAAAAGGGAACTCTCCTGCACTGTTGGTGGGACTATAAGTTGGTACAGCCACTATGGAAAACAATTTGGAGGTTCCTTAAAAAACTACACATAGAACTACCATATGATCCAGTCATCCCACTCCTGGGCATATACCCAAAGAAAACCATAATCCCAAAAGAAACTTGTACCATAATGTTTATTGCAGCACTCTTTACAATAGCTAGGACATGGAAGCAACCTAAATGCCCATCAACAAATGAATGGATAAAGAAGATGTGGCATATATACACAATGGAATATTACTCAGCTATAAAAAGGGATGAGATGGAGCTATATGTAATGAGGTGGATAGAACTACAATCTGTCATACAGAGTGAAGTAAGTCAGAAAGAGAAGGACAAATATTATATGCTAACTCACATATACGGAATCTAAAAATGGTACTGATGAACTCAGTGACAAGAACCAGGATGCAGATACAGGGAATGGACTGGAGAACTCGAGGTATGGGAGGGGGCGGGGGGTGAAGGGGAAACTGAGACGAAGCAAGAGAGTAGCACAGACATATATATACTACCAACTGTAAAATAGTCAGTGGGAAGTTGTTGTATAACAAAGGGAATCCAACTTGAGGATGGAAGATGCCTTAGAGGACTGGGGCGGGGAGGGTGGGGGGGACTCAGGCGGGGGGGAGTCAAGGAAGGGAGCGAAGACGGGGATATGTGTATAAAAACAGATGTTTTAACCTGGTGTACCCCCAAGGAATAATAAAAAAAAAAAAAAAAAGATTTTTGAATGTGTCAAGATGAGTAAAAGAGGACAAAAATATCTTAGTTTATTCCCGATTTTTTTAAGCATCATAAAATCCAATTACATAAAGAAATGAAGACTTTCATATATAAAAGATACATTGCAGTGCTATAGCAATGTGGTTCATCCCAGAAGTAGAAACGCTCATCACCATTTAAGGGAAAACAAGATACTGTATTAATGAGATAAAGTTTTAATTTCTGGCAGTTAGGCATTCATGCTATCAAAACACAAACCAAGTTGTTACTTCCTGCTAAATCTCTTGGATTACTACATTCTCGTTCCCTGTTCTTAAGTACAGTGCCATTACATCTATTGATACCACACCATCTACCAAAAAAGATGTAATTACTGTGTGACTCATTTAAAAAACATATTGCTAGTTTTATAACTTTAATTTAAATTACACTAATTATTAATTTTCATCATTTTGGATTTAGATTCAGTTTTAAACTAAGTGTAATGACATAAATAACAAAATAGAAGTATGTTTTACTTTTTTTGTTTGTTTTTGGGTTTTTTTGTTTATTTGCAGAATTGGGTTACTGTGATAACAGATTTTTTTCTTTTTTTAACTTGGAAGTTAAAAATTGCAGATTTTTCCAATATGGCACATAGGCATATTAATGTTACCAGTGACATTCAGAATCTTATTCCTAAAATTATTCAAAAGATATATCTATGTAATAATTTGTTTTCTAATGTTGCTTTCCTAACCTTAAGTAAATTTTATCTATTTTTGTTTTGGCAAAATTAATAATTTTTTCTTATAAAATTCTAGAAGTAATTGGCTTTGCTATGACCCACTTTTTTACATTATAAACAATAAAGTCAATAGATTTATTTTAGAAAACTTTGTTGCGATGGCAGTTATTTTGGAAAGTCAAATTTACGATCCATCTTGTTATTTAAAATTTTCAAAATCAAAGATGAATTTTCAATAACACAGTTTTTAGTGGCTGGTCGATATAAACATCATAATTATAGTTGAATTTCATGCTTGCAACATTGTGTCATGTTAGTATATATGTAAAAATGGGATGGCCAGACCCTCCAAAGTCTCTACGTTTATGAAACTGGTCAAAAATCCATACTCTCTGAGTAGGAGACCTTCCCATAAAAGGATATTTCCTGTTTTTGATTCAGCTGAAAATATGAAGAAAATTTTCTGGGTAGTTTTGTAAAAAAGTTTTATTTCTCAGAATAAGCCCAAAACCAAGTGGGAATTTAAAAAAAATAGAGAGAGGAAAGTAACAAAACCCATGCTCACATCATGTTGCATTTGAAGTTTTCAACATTTATCTCTCCTAACCACCATTTCCACTTTTATTTTTCACACATTACTGTAACTTTTACCATTAAGTTTATTTCTGATGGCAACTAGTGATTACTGCTCACTTTGTCAGCTTCTCAGTCCTAGCAATATGTGTAAAATATGTACTATCTTATTTGAAATATATTAGTCCTTCAATAAGAGAGAGTTTTGGTATGAATAGTCACATCTATTTGTTAGTAATCCCTCTCTCTGTGTCCCCCCCCGCCCAGCATTTTTGGTGGTATTAAAATATTTGTTTGTGTATTCAGGATACATTAGTTAAACAAAGCTGTTTAGTAAGCATAAAATATAAGAAAATGAAGTCACGAGTATAAAACTTATCCTAAAAGAACTGAACATATTTTGGCAATATGTAGAATTTTTCCTTTATGTAGAACTCAGTAATGAAATTCTATATCTTTAATCCACATTTGTTAATTTAACCATTTATTCAACAAACAGAAAATCTTCTGTAAGTGCTTTGTATACTCAAAAGAGTGTTTACAGTTCACATCACATAGGCACAGCATACTTAACGCAAAATTGTTTGAAGAATGAGGAATCCTTGCCAAAATATCTTTCTCCAAATACAGATAATCCAAACCTATTTGGCTAAGCAGAATACCAAGGGGCAGACTCACACAACTTTTTATAATAAAAGTGCATGAATAAAGGTAGAATTTCAGTCTTGTCTGTGTCAAAAAAGGAATGTGTTTTTATCAGTGAAATTTTAACATTTTAAATACTTGATTTCTCTGAATAATTGGACTTATAACAAAGGAATACACATCTCTACATTATAAGAAAAATCAAAATTACCGAAAGAATAATTTATTTTAATTTAATTAAATTTTCATGTTAATTTTGGCTTAAATCACTGTTTTTTTAGGACAATTCCTGAATTTTTTCCATTTTAATTTATTTAATTTTAACAAGAATGTAGTGCCAATAGCATTTGAAATTATTGTGATTTAAATGTATCTTCTTTATATTTTAGGTAAACTATTTACCTTAGAAAATGGAGGTTATTTTCTTACAATAAGTAAAAGACTGTATAATGGAAAAAAATCACTCTGAATAAAATAAAATGGACCAATATAGAATTTGAAGCTGCAAAGATTACAGCACAGATATTATGTTAGATCATAATCTCAACAAAAATAATGAGACTAGACCAGGAGGTGACAGCTGTTTGTACACAAATTCTGTAAGCAAATACCTGGGCAAGTAGCATCTGAATTAGGACATGAAGAGAGAGGAAAGCTTAGTGCAGAATGCTAAGAAGCACATAAATCCACCTCTATAGATTTATTGTAGACTTCACAAATTGAAGGCATTAAGAAATTCTGAAATCAGACTCATGGAGGTTTTAAAATAGAATGATTGATTAAAAGACTGTTTAGGAATAGTTTGCACCTCTAGGTTCCCTCTCCTTTCATCAACAATTCAGGTGACTCCTCCTCCTCCTAAACAAAAGCCTATAGATTTTCTCTCCAGAGGATTTGAATCAAAAGAATTATGCATCTACAGACAACAGGAATGGTTAAGTGTGAAGGTGCCATACTGAAAACTTCACATACAAGCCAAGACCATCTAGCTCCCTTCTCTATATCTTTAACAGAACATAGCAACCAGGATTATCTGGAGATTAGAGGATTCCTTTCTAAGAAAAATGACTGGCACCAGAGATAGTGACAGTTAGTGAGGCCCCTATAAAAAGCCTATCCTTTGTTCATTATTCTATAATAAAGCCCACCCCCTGAAATGTTCTGCCCAAATGCAGAAACTTCTAAGTAACATTTCAGAGTTTTACCATTAAACATAAGTTCAGGGTCAAAGATCAGTTGGGAAAGTCCTAATATTAAAAAAATAATACTAAACAGATCCCCACAGACAAACAAAAAGGAACTTGGAAAAAACAAAGACAGGGACTTCCTAGGTGGTGCAGTGGTTAAGAATCCACCTGTCAATGCAGGGGACACAGGTTGTGTCCCTGTGCCAGGAAGATACCACATGCCATGGAGCAACTAAGCCTGTGCACCACAACTATTGAGCCCATGTGCCACAACTACTGAAGCCCACGAACCTCGAACCTGTGCTCCGCCATGAGAGACCACCACAATGAGGAGCCCATGTGCCACAACAAAGAGTAGCCCCCACTAGCCACAACTAGAGAAAGCCTGTGCGTAGCAACAAAGACCCAACACAGGCAATAAATAAATAAATTAATTAATTTAAGAAAAGAATTGGAGAAGATTAAAGAAAAGTTCATTAAAATGAAAATGCAGGACATTTTGAAAAATCAGGCAAAATATTAGGAAACAAAGTGAAGATATCTCAGAGATAGTAGAACCAGAACCCAAGGAAATGAAAACAATGTAAAAGACAAGAAAACAAAAAAAAAACAGCTGTAGCATTTCAACATCTAAATTATAATATGAATGAGAGCTCAAGAAGCAAAAGAAGGAGAGAGAGAAGAAGAAAGAAGAAGGAGGAAAAGAGGATAAGAAGAGAAGGAGAGGAAGTGGAGGATTTCTGAAGACTGAGGACTGAGGACACGGGCGTGAAGAATAAAAGAACCTATCAAATGCTCAGTGTTATGATTAAACCAAGACTCTCTATTTAAGATACATAAGCTTGATATTTTAGACCACTAGGTTTAAATAAAATGCTCTAAAATCTTCCAACAATGAGAGGATGGGTGGGGGAAGGGGGAACTAGTCACATAGAAAGACACCAAGAGTCACAACTGCATCATGCTATTGACTGCAGTACCATAATCTTAACAAAATGAAGTCAACACTTCACAAAATCTGAGGGCAAATAATTTTCAATGGCAGATTCTAAGCATGGCTGCACTAATTTTCTACTGTTTCATAACAAATTACCACAACTTAGTGACTTTAACAACATTGCCTTTCTCAGGTTGGAAGTCTGTCAGGTCTTCTCAATCCAGGATTTCACCAGGCTGAAGTAAAAGTGCCAGTCAGGGCTATGATCTTATCTGAGGCTCAGGGTCCTCTTTAAAGGTCACCGTTTTTTGGCCAATTCAGTTCTTGTGACTGTAGGACTGAGGTCCTCACTTTCTGATTTTTAGCAAAAGATTATTCTCTGCTCCTAGAGACCACCCACTGTTATCTGCCTTGAGGTCTTTCTATAGCAGGGCAGTTTGTGCCTTCAAGGCCATCAGGTGAATCTCTCATTTCAAATCTCTCAGACCTCTTTTAACAGAGTCACCTAAATAGTTCCATAGAGGATAATATCCTTTTAGATTAGTTAAAAACCAACTAACTGGGAACCATAAAACATCTGCAAAACTGCTTTTTCTGTATAATATAACCTATTCATGGGGTGATATCGCATAATGCTCACAGGCTTCTCTCACATTCAAGGGGAGAGAATTTTAAAGGGGGTGTATACCAGGGGCAGGAATCATGGAGCCCATCTTAGAATTTTGCCTGCTTCATTGGTCAATATATTAATCAAAGTAGAATTAAATAATTTTGAAAGCTACTGGGGAGTGTGTATGTAACTGATAAAAAAGGATACATGGAAGTCCAACAAGAAGACAACTCAGAGAATTCCAAGAGTGAGAATGAAGGGAAACCCTAAGAAGAAAGAAAGACTAGGCCTAGACTTCATACAAATGGCAAGAGAGCAGAAAAATAGAGGGATACAGGGGGAATGCCTTCAAGAAAAAAAAAAGAAATCTATATATCTATGTACAGAGAAAAGACACACACAAAATATTTGGCAGTGAAATAATGATAGGTACATAATAAACTAAGTAAGCAAATAAAAATGAGTGAGGCAACTAATTCCAGGAAAAAAATTTTAAATATGGAAATAAAGCCTGCCTTTTAAGTAAATGTTTAAATGGCACCTTAAATGTCAGGGAGGGACTTTGACTTAAAATGATTAATGCAAATATATTCCTGTTAACATTACAAGTCTTCAAATATATAGAAATAACACTTCAGGCAGCTAGGCAAAAAGATCAAGTCACTCATAAGGATGAGAAATATCAGGTTGGCCTCATATTTTTAATAAAACTACTGGTGATGTAAAGATAAAGACAAAAGAAAACAATATTATTGTCTAAAATTTGATGGTAGAAATAAATAAGAAGAGGATGGAGAAGAAGAGGAGATGTGTTAATTTCAACATTGCTCTACTAGGGAAATAATAGATACTACTTATAAATATAAAGGATAAATTGAAATATATGGATGATTAAGTTTTCATTACAAAGGTAATAAAAATGCAAACCATCCAAAATATCAGTGGTAAAAGCAGAAAACATCACATAATTGAGTTCCGATTAGAAATAAATAAATAAATAAGAATAAAAATAGTTATGTTAATAAAAAGTAAATGGTCAATATTCATCTATTAAAATAAAAATTTTAGATTTTTACTATGCAAAACCCCAATTCTTTGTTGTGCATAACAGTTAATCCAAAACAAAGTGAGTTTTAAAAGTAGGACTTAAAAATCATAGCAGGCAAATTGAATAGCAAGGAAAGAAGGAGGAGAAGTAGGAGGAGGAAGAAAAGGAGAAGGAGAAAGAAGTGGAAGAGAGAAGAGAAGAATAGAGAAAAAGAGAGAGTGAGAAGAAAAAGCAATAATGTGAGAAGAATGAAACAGGGGTTACAATATCAGACAAGGTGAAATTTAGGTCAAAAAAGCATTACACAGAACAAAATGTTAAAGAAACACTAGCTACTATAACATATACTATCCAAATCTCAGAAACTTATGTAATAGGGGTTTGCTGCTTAGTGACATAAGAGCCAGACTTACGTATACTTGATCAGATGATTCAGGGACTCAGGTTTCTTCCATCTATGATTCCACTATTTTTAACAGTGTCATCTTTTATCTCTGGTTATTTTCAGTTGCCTCTTACCCTATTTTGTGTCATTAGCATAGCTTAAATGTTTCCCTGAATCTTCATTTTATAAAATACCTTTTTTTTTTTTTTCTCTTGGAAGTCATACTCCCAAACCTCGCCATCCCCATTTTAAAAATCTTGTCTTTTTCCTGCCTTGCAGAAGAACATAGATGTCTTGGGATTTCCTTCAATGCTTTTTTGGTTTCTGTTAACTATTTCCTAAATCATGTGTTTTTTGGTTTTGTTTTGTTTTGTTTTTATTCTCTCATTTTACTGGCATATATCACTAAGTAACTTCTGAAGAAAAGTTATTTAGTGGGGAAGATTTCTGAATCCTGATAATATTTTTATTTCACATTCACATTGAAGTAATAGTTAATGTAAAATTCTAGGTTAAATCATGGTCCCTCAGAAAAATGAATGCACTGTCCAACCAATAAGAAGTTCAGTGACAGTTTGTTTCTCATTCTTCTGTGAATATGTATTTTTGTTTTTATTTTCTCTCTGGAAGCTTGAAAGATCTTGGATTTACCTTTCCTGCTTTGAACATTTATATTGTTTTGATTAAGTTTATGCCTTTTTTTCCCAATCTATCTTGTTTAACACTTGGTGGGTGATTTTAATTTTTATGTTTAGAAGGATTTTCACTTTGTCTGGGACACCTTCCTTGATCATCCCACCCCAAACTCAATCATTTTATTTTATTTGGATTTATGAGCTATAGCAAGAAGAAGTCTTTTAAGACTGGTGAAACAATCCCAACTGAATGGTTTGCTCAGGAGTCAGAATGCAGTGAGATGAGGAGTGATTTGAAGGAAAAGAATCAGGGGCAGTGGGTAAAGACAAGTTATTTCAAGAAATTGGTTACCAAAAGGTTGGGAAATAAGGGTTGCATCTGGAAGAAACATGGGTAACCATGGTATATATCTCCATAGCATCTTGTCTTATTTTTTCAAATATTTGTTTCATTTCAGTTTTTCCTATTAGCCAATAAAATCATAAGAAATCATATTACTCATGTTTATTGCTGCTTTGTCCTGAAGTTAGTTCAGTGTTTGGGACACAGTAGATAAAAATTTTTGTTTTTTGAATGGAGAGATGAATTTGTGGGATATTTTGTTTATTTTTTCAGAGATTTGAAAATTTTTGAATGCTGATAGGAAAAACCAGGTGGGGATAGAGAGAGTGGATGAAAAGGAAGAAGTTGACAGAGCAAGATACACGAGATGGTAGCAAAAGTTTTGAACGAGAGCATTATGTTTTATACAAAAGTGTTAATTTGTATATAAAGTCTGGGTTTAATATGAATACATTAAAGAAAAATATTTTATGTAGAGTTGTGTGTGTATATACACAGATACATATATTAGACTGACCAAAAAATTCGCTTGGGTTTTTCATAAGATCTTATGCCCCAAGATCCAAGCCCCCCTCACCTAAACCTTAAGGTTTCTAAGGGCAGGGAGTTTTCCTTATAAGCCATTTTTTAATGTCATGAATATATAATTATCCCACACACATAAATATGTATAAGTGCAAATATCTCAGGAAAGCCTCACACTATTTGAGCTAATAGATCACAAGATAGATCAGAATTCTTGTTTGACAGGATTTTTTTTCCCTTTACATAGTTTACAGATGTTGTTGTGCTGTATTCTCAGCTCCAGATTTTCTGATGCAATGTTAGGGAATTAAAATTATTACTCCCTTTATGTAATGTGTAATTTTCCCTGGATGCTTTCAATAAGTTATCCTTATCTTTTATTTTTAGCAGTTTGACTGTAATGTGCTGGGCATGGGTTTCTTCATCCCATCCTTCTTGGAGTTTACTGAGCTAGGGTTTACTTAGCTTGTTGAATTTATAAGTTTATGTTTTTCGTGAAATTTGATGTTTTCACACATAAAAAAGTATTTTTTCTATCCCATTCTCATTCTCTCTCCTCCTGGGAGACCAATTACAAATATTAAAGACATTGCAATACACTGCATGTTTTTTCAATGTTTTCTCCTCCCTTTTCTTCAGGTTGGATAATTTATATGGATCTATCTTCCAGTTCACTGATTTCTCCCAGTGATATTTTTTTATTTTAATATTATATATGTCCCTTTTGGGATTCCCACTAAGTTTTTTTAATGTCTATTTCTCTGCTTTGATTTCCTATATTTTCGTTTGCTTAAGAATAGTTTTCTTTATTTCTTTGAGTGTATTTATAATAGCTGCTTTAAATCCTTGGGTGCCCATTCCAAGACCTGAGTTTTCATGAGGTTGGACCTCATTTATTGTCTTTACTTTTGAGAATAAGACATGTATTTCTGGTTCTTCATGTATCAATCATTATGTATTATGGTGACTCATATACTTCTAAAGAGTATTGCTACTGTTGTTGTTTGCTCTTGTGGTTTTATAATATGAAAAACTAATAAACAGAAATCTCACTTAGAGTCAGAAGACCAGACGAGGGAACCTCTCATGCCCTGCAATGATAGCAGAGCCTAACAGGGAAAAGGACTCCTCTTTTTAATTGGCAAAACCATGGATTTTTTTGTTTTGTTTTTTTAAACTATACCTCTCCCAACTTCCTTTTCACCTCCATGAAAACTCTTCTCTTTCCATTGCCATGGGGGGACTTGCTCATGGTTGCCATGGTTGCAGATACTGAATTTCAATTTGCTGCTGATCCTGAATAAACCTCTTTGCAGAAGAAATATCTGGCAGTCTATTTGTTCTGTGTTAACAATGACAAATATTTGAGTTGACTGGATTCAAAAGCAAACTTTGGCTGATTGTCTTGCAGTATAATCTTTGCTCAGTTCTTTACTCTGTAGTCAGAGTATGTCCCATATTCATCATTAACTTGCATCAAAAGCTAAAACAATTGGAGGAATACAGGAAAATTTACTTTCTTTAAGAATTTACTTAAGGAGAATAACATTTAATAATTTGCTTATGGAAAATTTGAGACATCTGTTTGAGAAATATATTCAAGAAAATATTTTTTTTTAAAAAAATCAATTACTGGGTTTTAATTAATCTACCTTTGGAATTAATCACTCTTTATTGGACACCTTCATTGTCATTGACAAAAATATTTTCCCACACATTTTAAATAATTTTGGATAAATGAAAATAATGTATTTCCTTAGGTCAATTCATAGTAATCCTTCTTCTTCTCTTGCTCTTGAGTCTAGTTGCTGTGAAAAGCAATCCAAGAATTTTCAATAATAGTTTCACATACAGTGTAGAAGTTATTTTAACTCATGAATCAACTGTCACCATTTATTTAAGGCAGTTAATTGTAACTCTTTTACCTGGATAATCTTTAGACATAAATTTCTTGGAAAAAAATTTTGACCGAATTTAGAATATGTCAGAGTAGTTAGGTAGTATAGCTTACTGTTTAACTTCTTGTTTCATTTTTATCTTAAGCTACATAAAACTTCATCAAAATATCCAGCTTGCCAGAAAAATTATGGAATCAAAAATATAACCAAAGTAACAAAGCATATTATCAATTTGAGAAATAATGTCTGATTCTGAACTGATGGAATTGAGTTGGAACAAAATTCCCATTACTATTTTTAAGACCAATTGCATTTCTACAACTAGACAGTGTACCTTTGACAGATGGGAAACTTCAGTTTTCCTTAGGTCTGATTATGCCTTCAATGAACAGGATCTAATTAAGGAGAGTTCAAATTTTGCTTGAAGAGTAACAGCCTGGATACTGTGGGAGAAATTCAAGAATTTTTCTTTTTCTATCCTTTGCTTTTTTCCCTCTATAATCTTATCTTCCTTTTTTGTTTAAATAGAGTGCAATAGCTTTTAATTTTGAAAATCCATGTAATTAAATGTTTTGGGCAAATATATTATTGGCTGTGTTATTCCAGTGGTAAGACATCGATTCAGGGAGACAGTTGGAAGGCAATTTCAAGATTTGGCAGGAGTCTAGGTGATACAAAACTTAACCACTGAGGTATCAGTGAAAATGGAAAGTGGGTTGGCCATAGCTTACTGTGCTTCCTTGAGAGTTCTGACTGTCAATATTTAGGCAACCATATATTTGTGTGTGTGTGTGTGTGTGTATGTATACATTCTAGTAGTGTTTCCCTTTTTCACTGAGAATTAAAAAGTCAACAAGAATAAAGATGCAGATGTAGAGAACGGGCCTGAGGACACAGGGTTGGGGGGGGTGGGCAATGGGGAAGCTGGGACGAAGTGAGAAAGTAGCTTTGACATACATACACCACTAAAGGTAAAATAGATAGCTCTTGGGAAGTTCCTGCATAACATAAGGAGACAAACTCGATGATGGGTGATGACTTAGAGGGCCAGGATAGGGAGGGTGGGGATATGTGTATAAATACAGCTGATTCATTTTGGTGTACCTCAAAAATTGGCACAGCAGTGTAAAGAAATTATATTCCAATAAAGAGCTAAAATATGTCAAAAATTATGGAAATTTAAAATTGTTTATGATTATGATTTGCCTATTTGCTTGTTTGATCTTTCTTTCCTGGCCTTCTGTTTACTGCTTTATTCCTTTTAAATATCAGAAGTAGTTATTATCTAATATAGGGAAAACTTTAAAAATTACCAATTTAATAAACCAAAATGCATTAAAAGTAATTAGAATAATAAAGATACCAAACACAAATGCTAAAAATGAGATAAAACAACTGAGAAGTCTAGTTGATAATGATTCAGTATAAATCTAATACCACAAAGAAATAAAAGCAAAAGGCAATATAATTCTTTAAACAACTAGAATGATAAAACATTAATTGCAAAGAAGAAAGATAAATCTGGTCAATTAAAAAAATTATAAACTACTGAAAGTTATATACTTTGAAAGCAATATAAAAGTAAGAATGAAAGTAATTTTGAGTAAAGAACGGAATCAAAAGGTTTCCAAAATTAAGAATAATAGAGGCTTAGATATGTAGGAGCTAAAATAGTTTGAGACCAGTCAGTGGGCCACAGGACAAGTGCTAAACAATCCACAGATGAGCCCTTTGTTTTGGCCATTGAGACCCTGTTCTCTAGTTACATTACATATTGCTTTAATAGTGCATTTGGGACTGTCTACCTCTTAAAACTTCTGCTAGTTTACTGACTTATGATTAATAAATAAATTTGTCCAAATTCTGCTTGGAAACACTATCAAAAATGATTATCTTTTTCTCAGAATGTGTTCTATCACAGTCCCAAGTTCATAACAGTTATGAAAACAGCTGTTACTGCTGGTTCTTTTGTAACAGCTTACTCCTGATATAATTCTCTGGGCTTCAGGTAACAAAGCTGCTTCCTTTGCTATTATATCCTTAGTACCAAGCATAATTCCTAGCACATAGTAGGTACTTAAATATTTAAGGTATTAGTGAATAAACAAATAGAAAAAGTCACATTTACAATCTTAACATCGATAGTTGATGCTGATGGAGAGCCAAAAAAGATATTGGCAATTATTTTGCTAGTAGTGTTATACTTTAAAAAAGTACAATCACATTTTCTTTTAAAAATATTAGTTTTAATTATTCCTACAAAAAATTGTTTCACTGAAGGTGTTACTTCTTAATGCTTTAATCCTTTGGCTATATGACATTGTTTCTCCTAATACAATTATATGCAATTAACAAGATTAATTGCCTATGCAGGGCAGGGAGAAGCTGGTACCAAGATTGGTATTTGGAGTTTCTGTTGTGATACAAGATGTTGATTTTGTGAAGAAGAATGCAGTGTCTTTATATATAGAACTGAGAATAAGTAACAACCTAAGGCTTGAGTAACAAACCTGGAAAAAGTGTATGAAATGTAAAATGATGGTTAAACTATAGCCTGCCAGACAGGACTTATGAGTCGATCTAATATGGGGTTGTGTGTTTTTGAGCCAGTAAGTCAAGCTCTCTTGGTTTCATGTTTTTCCTTAAAACTAAATGATGTTTTGTAAAATAGCATATTTGTCAAAATACTGTGGTCTTTCTTTATACATAAGTGTTAAAATGATTGGCATTAATATTAAAATAATTTTTAATTTTAATAAGAATAAATATTTTTATTTTTAAATATTAATGAGACAATGCAAGGATTTTTAGTGCTGACAGTAGTGACTATACAGCAAATCCATTGCTTGGCAGCACAGATTCCATATTCAAATATCCAAACTTATCAGCTCTATGTGGAAAAGGTGAGGATCTAGAAAACTAGGTGTGAGGGAAAAAAACAGCTAATGAATTTTTAAACAAGTTTTATATATTATTTATAAACACCTGTTCTAAATTTTTTGATGAGCATCATTAGGCTATATCTTTCCTTCTTTATCTTTCTCACTTTAATATCTGACACTGTTCTGTCAAAATTTTTCAGAAGTGTGTACTTTGCTCCTTTTCTTTCAGTTTCATTTTCCTCATATGTTGTTTAAATATTTCATAATGAAAATCCTACTGTTCTCATACCCATGAGGCTTAATGAAATAAGGTTTACTATGACATTATGTTAATACCAATCTACTTTTCTTCCTCTTTTCACCTATTAATGCCTAATCCTTAGCAAACATATTGCCAGACACTTATATGTCTGCCTATATATGTTTTATAATATTTGGAAATATATTTTTTCCTCTGCTGAAAAACAAATTCTATTAGGTCCTTTAAAATTGAGTTTAGAAACTATTATTTTCATTCTTAGGTAGGTCTCAGTGTTGTTTGAGAAATAAGCACAGGTAAAATATTTTCATAAATACGTTAATTGAGGTTCAGCATCTACCTCTGCTTGCAGTGGGGGTTAGGGATATATGTTGGAGGACTTGTTGAGTAGGGTTTCTGAGCCTGGGTTCTCTAGAAAATAGACTGGGACTATGCTCACTTCTTAATGCTTTACTGGAGGTTACAATTCAGGATGGTAGGGAGGAGAATGGAAGAAAAATGAAGCAGAATGGGAGAAAAAGGGCAAAATTAGTTTGTGTGTTACCAAACTTGTCACATCCTTACGAGAACACTTAGGTAGTTAATCAGTCACATAATTCAAATTCAGAGCTGATGAAACCACTGCCATCAAGGATAGAGAAAATGATCGAGCAGTTGGTGTGCAGATTTCTTCCCATCTCTTGTTTCTCACTAGTCAACATTTTTCCTATAGCATTTGGACTTTCTCCACTTCTAGGTTATATTACTTGGCTATCTTAGGCAGTTACTGGGGAAGATAGGGCTACCAAGAGTCTTTGTGAGACCTAGATACTGGGACTGTTGGGGTTTCCACTGAGAACATTGTGATGAAGGTGTTGTTGAACATTAATCCATGTCCCTGGGGAAGGCTAAGATAATCTTTTTTTTTTCCTAATTGAAATATAGTTGACTTACAATATTATATGTTTCAGATGTACAATGTAGTGATTCAATATTTTTATAGATTACACTCCAGACAGAGTTATTATAAAATATTGACTGTATTCACTGTGCTGTGGATTACATCTCTGTGGCTTATTTATTTTATAATTGGCAGTTTACATCTCTGAATTCCTTTCATCAATTTCACCCCTCCCCTTTCTCTCTCCCCTATGGTAACTACTATTTTGTTTTCTGTGTCTGTGAGTCTGTTTCTGTTTTGCTATATTAGTTCATTTGTTTTGTTTTTCTAATTCACCACATAAGTGAAAACATACAGTATTTGTCTTTCTCTGACTTATTTCACTAGGCATAATACAATCCAGGTCCATCCATGTTGTCACAAATGGCAAGATTTCATTCTTTTTAAGGCTGAGTTAGCCTTAGTAACTTAGTTACTGTGCATATCTATATGAATATACATACATATAGATATATAGAGTTGACATCTTCATCCATTCATCTGTCAATGGGCACTTAGGTTGCTTCTATATCTTGCCTATCGTACTGTTATGCTATGGACATTGGCTTGCATATATCTTTTCTAATTAGTGTTTTCATTACTGGATGGTATGGTAGTTCTATTTGCTATGGTTTACAACTTGATATTACATTACTCCTTTGTTGGAAAGCTCTGGAAGGGAAGCCAAGATCTTGGGAGCAGATAGGTCTGAGTGGATTTGGGGTCCCACAGAAACTGAACCTGCTGTAGGATATACCTTGAACCATTCCAGTAAGTACACACCCCCTTATGAAACTCATAAGTGAAGAAAGAATGTTCTTTCTTCTCTGAGACGGGAAATGCAAGTACAGTTCTTCGAACAAGTGGCCATGTGAAATCATCTCAAAAAAAGACTTCAAAGAAGATTAGTTACCAAACCAATCCAAAAAATTGAAATGGAATCCTCCCTGCTGCAGCTGGTCTTGTAAAATCTTTTTACTTACACATGATCTTTACTTTAAGATGTCTGGTAAGATGGTCCAGATCTTTAAACATAAGGAGTCTGGGTACTTTTTTAACTTGCCTTTATTATGGTACCATTATTCATTCACAGGTTTTACTAGGTATGGAAGCAGCAAGAGATGCCCACAGAGCCCCTTTTATTCCAGACACATTTCTCCTGGTCTCCATTGTGTACCAGCTTGTCATGCTAAAAATTAATTATTATGCAATTAATTAATGCAATTAATTAATTATAGGCAATTAATTATTCTAGTCATCCTTGTCATCTAGTCTAGTCATTCAATTACTTTTTGTGAGTATATTGGAATGAAGATCCAACATGGCCAGATGGTAGTCAATGGTCAAGTGGGACCCTTATTATATACCCTCTAGAGGAAAAGTTTCCCTGCTAAGTATCAGGAAATCTATTCCAGAAAATCCTAAGGATGAATGGATCAGAAGCATAAATTCTACAAGTAAGTCACTAGGAGAGATGGTGAGAGGATTCCATCCTACTTCAAGCCTTGATTCCAGGTCTTGTGTATTTAGCTACTGGGGACATGTGTTCACTTAACAGCTTTGAGTTCACAACAGGTACTACGTGCCAATAGACAGTGCTCCAGATTCCCAGGGTTCTTTTTTCTTGGCCTGGCACCTTAGTTGAGCATTCAAAAGGCCATTCCCCTATTTAATTACTGAAGTAAACTAGCTGCTTCTGGGTTATAGAATATGGCAAGAGAAGTGAAGTCCATGTTTATGATCTCATTACCTCACCTCTTTTCCTGTAAAATGACAAAACTGAGTGTGTGTGTGTGTGTGTGTGTGTGTGTATGTGTGTGTGTGTGGTGTATGTGTGTGTGTGAAAGAGAGAGAGTTATATTTCTAAAACATCATTTCTTCTTTTTTTTGGTGAGAATCTTTTTCTACTCTCTTCACAAATTTCAATTATACAACAGTGTTATCAGTTATAGTCACCATGTTAAACATTAGATCCTCAGGTCTTATTCATTTTATAACTTAAAGTTTGTATGCTTTTATTAACTTCTCCATATTTCCCCAACTCCACAGCCCCAGGCAACCATTTTTTACTCTCTCTTTCTGTGAGTTTGACTTTTTTTTTTTAATTTAGACTCCACACATAAGTGGTACCATGCACCACACAGTGTTTGTCTTTGTCTGGCTTATTTCACCTAGCATTATGCCTTCCAGGTTCATCATGTTCCAAATGACAGGATAATATTCCATTGTAAGTAGACACCACATTGTCTTTGTTCACTGACCTGTCCATGGACATTTAGGTTGTTTCCTTATCTTGAATATTGTGAATAATGCTGCAATTAACATGGAAACAATACCTCTTCGACTTAATAATATCCTTTACCTTGGCTATATACCCAGAAGTGGAATTGCTGGATTATATGACAGTACTACTTTTAATTTCTTAAGGAAACTCCATACTGTTTTCCATAGTGGCTATACCAGTTTACATTCACACCAACATGGTATAAGATTTCTTTATCTCCACATTCTCAGGAGCATATTATATCTTTCTTGTCTTTTTCATAATACACATCCTAACAGGTGCAAGGTGATAGCTCACTGTGGTTTTGATCATTACTTCCCTGATGATAATTAGTAATGTTGAACACCTTTTCATGTACCTCTTGGTTAGTTGTACACCCTCTTTGGAAAAATATCTATTCAGGTCTTTTGCCCAATTTTTATTTGGGTTGTGTGATTTTTTTGCCATTGAGTTGTGAATATTCTTTAAATATTTTGCATGTTCACCCTTTCTTGGGTACGTGTTTTCCAAAATTTTTTTCCCATTCTATAGGTTACCTTTCCATTTTGCGGATAATTTCCTTTATGTATAGAAAAATTTTAGTTTGTTATAGTTCCACTCATTTATTTTTGCTTTTGTTGCCTTTGCTTTGGTGTTAAATCTAAAAGAAATCCTTGCCAAGAAAGATGTCAAAAAACTTACTCCTTATGTCTTCCTCTGGTATTTTTACATTTCCAGGTGTTATACTCAAGTCTTTAATCCATTTTGAGTTGATTTTGTTTACTGTGTATGAGGGGACTCAGTTTCATCCCTTTGCATGTGTCAGTCCAGTTTTCTCAACACCATTATTGAAGAGACTATCCTTTCCCCATCATGTGTTCTTGGCTCCTTTTGCCAAGAATTGATTGACCATACATGCATGGGTTTACTTCTGGGCTCTCTATTCTGTTCCATGTATCTATAGCTGTTTTGATTACTTTTTAATATAGTTTGAAACTAGGTTATGTGATGCCTCCAGCTTTGTTCTTTCTCAAGATTGCTTTGGCTATTCCAGATCTTTTTTGGTTCCATAAAAATTTTAGGATTTTTTTTCTATTTCTGTGAAAATTACATTGGAACTTTGATAGGAATTGCATTGAATTCATAGATGACTGAATAAAATGGACATTTTAACTATTTTATTTCTTCTAGTCCATTAACTTGGAATAGCTTTACATTTATTTGTGTCTTCAATTTCTTTTACCAATATCTTATAGTTTTCAGCATATAGATCTTTTACCTCCTTGTTTAAATTTATTCCTGAGTATTTACTCTTTCTGATGCTATTGTAAATGGAATTGATTTTTAAATTTCTTTTTCTAACAGTTCTTCATCGGTGTATAGAAACACAGTTGATTTTTACATATTGACTTTGTACCCTGCAACTTTACTGAATTTACTTATTAATTCAATATTTTTATGAATATATTTATTTTATTGGCTGTGTTTGGTCTTTATTGCTGTACACGGGCTTTCTCTAGCTGTAGTGAGTCGGGGCTACTCTTCATTGTGGTGTGCAGGCCTCTCATTGCAGTGGCTTCTCTTGTTGGAGAGCATGGTCTCTAGGCATGTGGGCTTCAATAGTTATGGTACATGGGCTCAATAGTTGTGGCTCATGGGCTCCAGAGCACAGACTCAATAGTTGCAGCACATGGGCTTAGTTGCTCTGCGGCATGTGGTATCTTCCTGGGGCAGGGATCAAACCTGTGTCTCCTGCATTAGCAGGGAGATTCTTACCCACTGCACCACCTATGAAGTCCAAATTCTAACGTTTTTTAATGGTGTTTTTAGAATTTTCCATTTATAGTACCATGTCATCTGCAGAATGTAATAGCTTTATTTATTCCTTTCCAATTTGTTTTCATTTTATTTACTTGTTTTTGCTTTATTGCTCTGGTTAGGGCTTCCAGTACTATGTTGAATAAAAGTGGTAAGAATGGGCATTCTTGTCTTGTTCCAGATCTTCAAGAAAAAGCTTTTAGCTTTTCACTGTTGCATATGATGCTAGTTGTGGGCTTGTCATAGATGACCTAAATTATGTGGAAGCATGTTCCCTCTATACACAGTTTGTTAAAGAGTTTTTTTTTTTTTTAATCTATAATGGATGTTAAATTTTATCAAATGCTTTTTCTGCATCTATTGAGATGGTTGATAGGGTATGAGATGGATGATTGATCTATTCACTAGAATTGAAAAGAGACTGACTGTGTGGTAATAAGTCTAAAGATTGATAGTTTTTTTAGATATGGATATTTTGAACTCAAGAGAGAAAGGTAGGGGTATCAAAATGGCAATTTTACATATATGCTTAGAGCTCAGGGAACTGTCTACACTTGAAACATTATGTTCTGTATCATGTAAATGTAGGTAGTAACTAATGCTTCACCATAGATAGAGAAGCAAAAATGTATAAAGTGAGAAAAAGCCTATTACTGAGGTAAGTGAAACAAAAACAATTAGTTTCTTGGTAGAATAAGATGAGCCTGCTGAAAATAGATGGTACAAAAAATTATCAAAGAGATAGAAGGGAAACCAGGAGATCATGGGGCAAGAAATTCAAAGGAGGAGAGTATTTTAAAAAGGAAAAACTGATTATCTCTATTGAAAGCTGAGATTTAAGTAAGGTTGAAAGCTTTCCATTGGATTTAAAATAGAAACTATTAGAAACCTTAGAGGATTATTCAGAGTGGAAACCAAATTGCATTGAGTAGAAGAATGACTGGCCTTGGCACATAATAAAAATTCAATAAAATGTTATCTCTTATCTTTTTTTAAATAAAAGATACCTTAGCATTTATTTTACAATTAAGACATTTAATTTTAATATTTAACTCCTCTGGTACCTGGGATCCCATAACAGCAGAGCAGATGATGGGCCATTTGTAAAGCCAGAAGTGGACTTTATATTTTATAAATTAATCTGTGATGTGATTTCCCAATTAGACATTCTTGGAAAAAGAGATGATTGATAAACATTCAACAAAATTTACTAAATATTTACTGTTTGCCAGGCATGGAGATACAGACTCACTCCTTCCACCTTTGATATTTCAACAGGAAAGTAGAAATTTAATATGCTAGCCAATCAGCAATCAATATTAATTGATTGATAGTCCCTGTTATCATAGAGTCCAAGTGCAATGTAAACAGTAGACTTTAGGTAATGATAATGAATGAGCAAATAATTGCAAGTGTAAAGAATATAAAGCAGGAGCTGAGGAGATGCATCAAATAATCTATGCAATTTTAAGGATCATAGAAACAAATCACAATAGATGATTAAGAATTCTATGTTAGAGAAAAGCAGAAGGTACTGGGTACTAGCAGAAAAAACACACACACAAACACACAATCCAAAATGCAAGTAGATACTGATTGGGGAGATATTTTGAGAAGGTATAGATTTTGAGAATCATTTTACCATGAATCCAAACCAGAATAAATTAAGATTTGTCCAGAAGGGAGGAAAACATTAACAAAAGAGAAAGGGAGAGGGGGATAGAGAGAGAGAGAGTGACAAATGAAAAAAGAAAAAAGAAAAAAATGAAATAAAATACTTAAGAGACAAAGGAAACCACAGACAAAATGAAAATACAACCTACCAAATGGGAGAAAATATTTACAATGATATCACCAATAAGGGATTCATATCCAATATACATAAACAGCTCTTACAACTCAACATCAAAAAAAAAAAAAACAAAAAACAAAAACAAAACACCTCAATTGATAAATGAGGAGAAGAAGTAAATTTTTCCAAAGAGGAAATGCAGATGGCCAGCAGGGACATGAAAAGCTGTTCACTTCTAATCATCAGGGAAATGCAAATCAAAACCACAATGAGATATCACCTCACACCTGTCGGAATGGCTGTCATCAAAAACAACACAAATAACAAATGTTGGCAAGGATGTGGAGGAAAGGGAATCCTTGTACACTGTTGGTCGTAATGAAAATTGATGCCGCCATTATGGAAAACAATATGGAGATTTCTCAAAAAACTAAAAATAGAACTACCATATTACCTAGCAATTTCACTCCTGGGTATACATTTCCCCAAAATAAAAACACTGTTTGTTGTTTTTTTGGTAACAGTCATCCTAAAAGGTATGAGGTGGTATATCATTGTGATTTTATTTGGATTTCCCTTATGATTAGTGATGCTAAGCATCTTTTTATGTCTTTTGTCCATCTATATGTCTTTGGAAAAATGTCTATTCAGGTCCTTTGTTCACTTTTTAAGTCAGATTGTTTGTTTTTTTGTTGTTGAGTTGTATGAGTTCTTGATTGCAGCATATGAATATTTTAATGTATTGGTGAATTTAGTTTGCTAATATCTTGTTGAGGATTTCTATATCTGTGATCATCAAGGATATTGGCCTGTAATTTTCTTTTTTGTGATGTCTCTGGTTTTGATATCAGGGTGATACTGGCCTCGTAGAATGATTTGAGAAATGTTTCTTCCTCTTTAATTTTGTGGAATAATTTGAGAAAGATAACCTTTCTCTAAATGTGTGGTAGAATAAATCTGTGAAGCTGTCTGGTCCAGGAATTTTGTTTCCTGGGAGTTTCTTTTATGACTTAAAAATTTCATTACTGGGAATTCAACAGTTCATATTTTCTATTTTTTCCTGATTCAGTCTTGGGAGATTTTATATTTCTAGGAATTTATTTCTTCTAGGTTGTCCATTTTATTGGCAGATAATGTTTCATAGTAATCTTTTATGATTCTTTGCATTTTTATGTTGTTTGTTGCAAATTTTCCTTTTTCATTTCTGATTTTATTTATGTGGGCTCTCTCCCATTTTTCTTGGTGTGTCTGGCCAAAGGTTCATCAATTTTGTTTATCTTTTCAAAGAACTGGATTTTAGTTTTATTGATCTTCTCAATTATTTTTAAATCTGTATTTCATGTATTTCTGCTTTCTGCTCTAATGTTTATTATTTCTTCTACTAACTTTGGGTTTTGTTTGTTCTTTTTCTAGTTTCTTTAGGTGTAAGATTTGGCTGTTTATTTGAGATTTTTCTTGTTTCCTTAGGTAAACTTGGATTGCTGTAAAGTTCCCTCTTAGAACTTCTTTTGCTGTATTGTGTAGATTTTGGATCATTGCATTTTCATTTTTATTTTTCCACAGGTACTTTTTGATTTCTTCTTTGATTTCTTCAGTTACCACTTGGTTGTTTAGTAGCATATTGTTTAGTCTCCACATGTTTGTGTTTTTTTCAGTTTTTTACCTTGTAGTTGATTTCTAGTCTCATAGCATTGTGATCAGAAAAAATGCTTGATATGATTTCAGTCATTTTAAATTTACTGAGACTTGTTTTGTGGCCTTGTATGTGTTCTGTCCTAGAGAAATATTCCATATGCATTGAAAAGAATGTGTATTCTGCTGCTTTTGGCTAGAACATTCCATATATATCTGTGAAGCTCATCTGGACTAAGGCCAGTGTTTCTGTATTGATTTTTTGTTTAGATTATCTGTTCATTAATATAAGTGAGGTGTTAAAGTCACATACTATTATTGTGTTACTGTCAATTTCTCCCTTTATGTCTTGTTGATATTTGCTTTACATATTTAAGTGCTCAGTGTCAGGTTCATATATGTTTATAATTGTTTTTTCTTCTTGAACTGATCCCTGAATCCTTAAGTAATAACCTTCTTTTCTCTTGTTACAGTGTTTATTTTAAAGTCTATTTTGTCTAACACAAGTTTTGCTACTCTGACATTCTTTTTGTTTTTATTTTAATAGCATACATTTTTCTGTACCCTCACTTTGTCTGTTTGTCTTTAGATCTGAAATGAGTCACTTTTAGGAAGCATATATATGGGTCTTGTTTTTGTATCCATTCAGCGACACTATGTATTTTGATTGGGGAATTTAGTCCATTTACATTTAAAGTATTTATTGATAGGTGTGTAATTATTGCCATTTTGTTAATTGTTTTTAAATTGCTTTTTAGTGGTTTGTGATTTGATAATCTTTCATGTTATGCTTGTATTGTATTCTCTTTTTTGTGTGTGCATCTATTACAAATTTTTGGTAGTCTTTACCATGCAATTTATGTATAGCAGTCTATATATATGTGATGATTTTAGTTGCTGATCTCTAAGTTGCAATGCATTTTAACAACCTTCAGGTTTTAACACCATCCCCAAGTTTAATGTATTTGACCATCATATTTTACATTGCTTTGTTTTGTGTATCCCTTAACAATTTATTGTGGATAGAGAAAATTTCACTGCTTTTGCTTTTTAACCTTCCTACTACATTTATATATGGTTGATCTTTATATTGATAAAGGTATATTTACCTTTATCAATAAGATTTTTCCTTTAACAATTTTAATATTTCTAGTTGTAGCATTTTCTTTTTTGCTTAGAAAAGTCCCTTTAATATTTCTTAAAAAGCTGGTTTTGTGGTGCTAAACTCTTTTGCTTATCTGTAAAACTCTTGATCTCTTCTTAAAATAAAAATAATAGGATTGATGGGTAGAGAATTCTTAGTTGTAGGTTTTTTCCTTTCATTACTTTATATTTACTGTACCACTCCTTTCTGGCCTGCAGAGTTTCTGCTGAAAAGTCAGCTGATAACCTATTGGAGTTCCCTTGTACATAATTAGTTGCTTTTCCTTTGTTGCTTTAGAATTCTCTATCTTTAAGTTTTGCCATTTTAATTACAATGTCTGTGTATGGTCTACTTTGTTAATCGTGTTTGCAATCCTCTGTGCTTCATGGACATGAATACCTGTTTCCATTCACAGGCTAGGGAATTTTTCAGCTAATATGTCTTCAAATATGCTCTCATCACCTTTCTCTCTCTTTTCTCCTTTTAGGATTCCTATAATGCAAATGTTAGAATGCTTGATGTTATCCTCGAGGATTCTTAAATTGTCCTCATTTTTAAATTCATTTTTTTTTTTAATTCAGTATGAGTGATTTCTACCAGTTTGTCTTGCTATTAGCTAATCTATTCTCTGTAGCATCTAATCTACTGTTGATTCATCCTAGAATATTTTTAAAATTTCAGTTATTGCATTCTGCAGCTCCTTCTGGTTCTTTTGTATATCTTCTAACTCTTTGTTAGAAACTTCTAAGTTAGCAATCTGTTCACCCATTATCCTCCTGAGTTCTTTGAGCAGATTCATGATCATTACCTTGAATTCTTTGTAGGGTAGTTTGCTTATCTCTACTTCACTTAGTTTGTCTCCTGGGATTTTTATCTTGTTCCTTTGTTTGGAACATGTTTATCTGTCACCTGACTTTCCCTAGTTCTGTTTTTATTTCTACACATTTGGTAGGTTGATTACCTTACATAATCTTGCAGATGTGGCCTTGTGTAGGAGATGTATTAGGGGGCCCAGTAGCACACTCTCTGCTGGTTATCAGAGCTATATGTGAGCTTTGTAGCCCCTTTTGTCATGGCTGATGATGACTTTGAGCCTGTTGGTAGACATAGTTGGCCCCCAGTCCAGGTGGCTGCAGGCTCTGCCTATTGTGGAGACTGTTGGTTGCTGGTGGGTGGAGGCATTTCCTGGCAAGTCTAGCTGCACAGCTTGGGGAGTCCTGGTCCTCATTCTGGCCCACTAAGATGGGGCTTGGTCCCAGAGTGGCTGGCTGTGGGGCCCAAGTTGTCCCAGAGCTAATGTCCATCTGCTGGTGTTTGAGACTGAGATCCAGGGGTTCCTGATTCTGGTACCAGCCTGCTGGTGATTGGGGCAGGTCCTGGGGCTAGTGCTAGACAACTGGTTGATGGATCCAGGTCCTGGGGTTTCCAATGACTAGCATTGGCTGCATAGTGAGTGGCCCTGTGTCTCAGCACTAATAGCTAGAGGGAGGATTACAAAATGACAAGTGCCAGCACCAGGTCCTCATGACAGAATGAGTTCCTCAAAATGGCTGCCACCAACATCTATGTCCCAGGTTGAGTCCTGGTTGCTACTGCCTCTATGGGATGCTCTGCAAGATCAGCAAATGGATTTAATCCAAGCTCCTTTCAAATTATTGTTACTGCCCTGTGTATCAGAGTGTGTGAGATTTTGTATGCACCCTTTATGAGTAGAGTCTCTATCTCCTACAACCCGCCAGCTTTTGTGAACCCTGCTGGTCTTCAAAACAAATGTTCTAGGGGCTAATCCTGGTTCAGGAAATGGGCTGGGTAGCCCAATGTAAGGCTTGGACCACTTGCTTCTTGGGGAGAACCTGTGCAGTTGTAATTATTCTTTCATTTGTGTCCACCTGGTACTGTGGATCTTGACTATCCTGTGTCTCCACTCCTCCAACTCACCTTGTTTTGGTTTCTTCTGTATATCTTTAGTTGTAGAATATCTTTTCTGCTAGTCTTTGGGTCATTCTTACCAATAGTTGCTATTTAAATAGCTATAATTTTGGTGTGCCTGTTGGAGGAGGTGAGCTTAGGGTCTTTTTTTTTTTTTTTTTTAATTTTATTTTTTTGCGGGTACACCAGGTTCAATCAACTGTTTTTATACACATATCCCCATATTCCCTCCCTTCCTTGACGCCCCCCCCTCGAGTCCCCCCCACCCTCCCTGCCCCAGTCCTCTAAGGCATCTTCCATCCTCGAGTTGGACTCCCTTTGTTATACAATAACTTCCCACTGACTATTTTACAGTTGGTAGTATATATATGTCTGTGCTACTCTCTCGCTTCGTCTCACTTTCCCCTTCACCCCCCGCCCCCTCCCATACCTTGAGTTCTCCAGTCCATTCTCTGTATCTGCTTCCTTGTTCTTGTGACTGAGTTCATCAGTACCATTTTTAGATTCCGTATATGTGAGTTAGCATACAATATTTGTCCTTCTCTTTCTGACTTACTTCACTCTGTATGACAGACTCTAGGTCTATCCACCTCATTACATATAGCTCCATCTCATCCCTTTTTATAGCAGAGTAATATTCCATTGTATATATATGCCACATCTTCTGTATCCATTCATTTGTTGATGGGCATTTAGGTTGCTTCCATGTCCTGGCTATTGTAAAGAGTGCTGCAATAAACATTATGGTACAAGTTTCTTTTGGGATTATGGTTTTCTTTGGGTATATGCCCAGGAGTGGGATTACTGGATCATATGGTAGTTCTATTTGTAGTTTTTTAAGGAACCTCCAAATTGTTTTCCATAGTGGCTGTACCAACTTACAGTCCCACCAACAGTGCAGGAGAGTTCCCTTTTCTCCACACCCTCTCCAACATTTGTGGTTTCCAGACTTTGTGATGATGGCCATTCTGATTGGTGTGAGGTGATACCTCATTGTGGCTTTGACTTGCATTTCTCTGATGATTAGTGATGTTGAGCATCTTTTCATGTGTTTGTTGGCCATCTGTATGTCTTCTTTGGAGAAATGTCTATTTAGGTCTTCTGCCCATTTGTGGATTGGGTTATTTGCTTTTTTGGTATGAAGCTGCCTGAGCTGCTTGTATATTTTGGAGGTTAATCCTTTGTCCGTTGTTTCATAGGCAATTATTTTTTCCCATTCTGAGGGTTGCCTTTTAGTCTTGTTTATGGTTTCTTTTGCTGTGCAAAAGCTTTTAAGTTTCATGAGGTCCCATTCATTTATTCTTGATTTTATTTCCATGATTCTAGGAGGTGGGTCAAAAAGGATGTTGCTTTGATGTATGTCAAAGAGTGTTCTGCCTACGTTTTCCTCTAGGAGTTTTATAGTGTCTGGCCTTACATGTAGGTCTTAAATCCATTTGGAGTTTATTTTTGTGTGTGGTGTTAGGAAGTGTTCTAATTTCATTCTTTTACGTGTTGCTGTCCAATTTTCCCAGCACCACTTATTGAAGAGGCTGTCTTTTTTCCATTGTATACTCGTGCCTCCTTTGTCAAAGATAAGGTGCCCATATGTGTTTGGGCTTACTTCTGAGTTCTCTATTCTATTCCATTGATCTTCCTTTCTATTTTTGTGCCAGTACCATACTGTCTTGATCACTATGGCCTTGTAGTATAGTTTGAAGTCAGGGAGCCTGATTCCACCTACTCCATTTTTCCTTCTCAAGATTGCTTTGGCTATTCGGGGTCTTTTGCGTTTCCATACAAATCGTAAGATTTCTTGCTCTAGTTCTGTGAAAAATGCCATTGGTAATCTGATCGGGATTGCATTAAATCTGTAAATTGCTTTGGGTAGTACAGACATTTTCACGATGTTGATTCTTCCAATCCAGGAACATGGTATGTCCCTCCATCTGTTTGTGTCGTCTTTGATTTCTTTCATCAATGTCTTAAAGTTTTCTGCATACAGATCTTTTGCCTCCTTAGGCAGGTTTATTCCTAGGTATTTGATTCTTTTTGTTGCAATGGTGAATGGGAGAGTTTCCTTCATTTCTCTTTCTGCTCTTCCGTTGTTAGTGTGTATAGGAATGCAAGAGATTTCTGTGCATTAATTTTGTATCCTGCTACTTTACTAAACTCATCAATGAGTGCTAGCAGTTTTCTGGTAGAGTCTTTAGGGTTTTCTATATATAGTATCATGTCATCTGCAAAGAGTGATAATTTTACTTCTTCTTTTCCAATTTGGATTCCTTTAATTTCTTTTCCTTCTCTGATTGCTGTGGCTAACACTTCTAAAACTATGTTGAATAATAGTGGTGAGAGTGGACACCCTTGTCTTGTTCCTGTTCTTAGAGGGAATTCTTCCAGTTTTTCTCCATTGAGAACAATGTTGGCTTTTGGTTTGTCATATATGGCTTTTATGATGTTGAGGTAATTTCCTTCTATGCCCATTTTCTGGAGAGCTTTTATCATAAATGGATGTTGAACTTTGTCAAAAGCTTTTTCTGCATCTATTGAAATGATCATATGGTTTTTATCCTTCAATTTGTTGATATGATGTATCACATTGATTGATTTGCGTATATTGAAGAATCCTTGCATCCCAGGGATAAACCCCACTTGATCGTGGTGTATGATTTTTTTAATGTGCTGTTGCAGTCTGTTAGTTAGTATTTTGTTGAGGATTTTTGCATCTATATTCATCAGTGATGTTGGTCTGTAGTTTCCTTTTTTTGTGACATCTTTGCCTGGTTTTGGTACCAGGGTGATGGTAGCCTCGTAGAATGAGTTTGGGAGTGCTCCGCCTTCTGCAATATTTTGGAAGAGTTTGAGAAGGATAGGTGTTAACTCTTCTCAAAATGTTTGATAGAATTCGCCTGTGAATCCATCTGGTCCTGGGCTTTTGTGTGTTGGGAGATTTTTAATCACTGCCTCAATTTCTGTACTTGTGATTGGTCTATTCATGGTTTCTATTTCTTCCTGGTTCAGTCTTGGAAGATTGTATTTTTCTAAGAATGTATCCATTTCTTCCAGGTTATCCAATTGATTGGCATATAGTTGCTTGTAGTAGTCTCTCATGATCTTTTGAATTTCTGAGGTGTCCGTTGTGACTTCTCCTTTTTCATTTCTAATTCTGTTGATTTGCATCTTCTCCCTTTTTTTCTTGATGAGTCTGGCTAATGGTTTATCAATTTTGTTAATCTTCTCAAAGAACCAGCTTTTAGTTTTATTTATTTTTCTTATGGTTTCTTTCCTTTCTTTTTCATTTATTTCTGCTCTGATCTTTATGATTTCTTTCCTTCTGCTCATTTTGGGGTTTCTTTGTTCTTCTTTCTCTAGTTGTTTGAGGTGTAAGGTTAGGTTGTTTATTCGATCATTTTCTTGTTTCTTAAGGTAGGACTGTATTGCTATAAACTTCCCTCTTAGAACTGCTTTTGCTGCGTCCCATAGGTTTTGGGTTGTTGTGTTTTCATTGTCATTTGTTTCTAGATATTTTTTGATTTCCTCTTTGATTTCTGTAGTGATTCCTTGGTTGTTTAAGAGTGAATTGTTTAGCCTCCATGTGTTTGTATTTTTTGCAGTTTTTTTCCTGTAATTGATATCTAGTCTCATGGCGTTGTGGTCTGAGAAGATGCTTGATATGATTTCAATTTTCTTGAATTTGCTGAGGTTTGATTTGTGACCCAAGATGTGATCTATCCTGGAAAATGTTCCGTGTGCACTTGAGAAGAAAGTGTAGTCTGTCGTTTTTGGATGGAATGTCCTATAAATATCAATTAAGTCGAGATGGTCTAATGTGTCATTTAAAGCCTGTGTGTCTTTATTGATTTTCTGTTTGGATGATCTGTCCATTGATGTAAGTGGGGTGTTCAAGTCTCCCACTATAATTGTGTTACTGTCGATGTCCCCTTTTATAGCTGTTAGCATTTGCCTTATGTATTGAGGTGCTCCTATATTGGGGGCATAGACATTTACCATTGTGATATGTTCTTCTTGGATGGATCCCTTGATCATTATGTAGTGCCCTTCCTTGTCTCTTTTAATAGTCTTTACTTTCAAGTCTAATTTGTCTGATATGAGTATTGCTACTCCAGCTTTCTTTTGACTTCCATTTGCATGGAATATCTTTTTCCATCCCTTCACTTTCAGTCTATATGTATCCCTTGGTCTGAAGTGGGTTTCTTGTAGGCAGCATATAGAAGGGTCTTGTTTTTGGATCCATTCAGCCAGTCTGTGTCTTTTGGTTGGAGCATTTAGTCCATTTACATTTAAAGTGATTATTGACATGTGTGTTCCAATGACCATTTTCTTAATTGTTTTGGGTTTGTATTTGTAGGTGTTTTCCTTTTCTTGTGTTTCCTACTTAGAGAAGTTCCTTTAGCACTTGTTGTAAGGCTGGTTTGGTGGTGCTGAATGCTCTTAACTTTTGCTTGTCTGGAAAGCTTTTGATTTCTCCCTCAAATCTGAATGAGATTCTTGCTGGGTAGAGGATTCTTGGCTGTAGGTTTCTTTCTTTCAGGACTTTCAGTATATCCTGCCATTCCCTTCTGGCCTGCAGAGTTTCTGTAGAAAGGTCAGCTGTTATCCTGATGGGTTTTCCCTTATATGTTGTTTGTTGCTTTTCTCTTGCTGCTTTTAATATTTTTTCTTTGTGTTTAATTGTCGTTAGTTTGATTAATATGTGTCTTGGTGTATTTCTCCTTGGGTTTATTCTGTATGGGACTCTCTGTGCTTCTTGGACTTGGTGAATTATTTCCTTTCCCATGTTGGGGAAGTTTTCCACTATAACCTCTTCAAATATTTTCTCAGACCCTTTCTTGTTTTCTTCTTCTTCTGGGATGCCTATAATTCGAATGTTGGTACGTTTAAGGTTATCACTGAGGTCTCTGAGGCTGTCTTCTAGTCTTTTTATTTTTTTATCTTTTTCCTGCTCTGTGGCGTTTATTTCTCCCATTCTATCTTCCAACTCACTTATTCGTTCTTCTGCCTCAGTCATTCTGCTGGTTAGAGCATCTAGAGTATTTTTAATTTCAGTTATTTTGTTATCCATTGCTGTTTGTTTTTCTGAGTTCTTATGAACTGTTTCTTGTACTTTCTCTAATTTGTTATCGAGATTTTGTATCATTTTTACTATCATGACTCTAAATTCTTTTTCAGGCATTTTTCCTATTTCCTCCTCATTTATTTGGTCTTGTGGGTTTTTTTCCTGCTCCTTTGCCTGCATGGTGTTTCTTTGTTTCCTCATGGTTGTCCAAGCTTTTGGGGTTGCTTGTCCTGGTGATAGAGGTGTTTATAGAAGACTGTCCAAGCCTCAGACTAATGTCCAAGTATTGGAGTAGACGAATATTCAGTCTGGAAACACAGCCGTTGTTGGTTGAGCATCTTCTATACATCGGGTGCTAGCTCCAAGCTTCACACAGCCCTGAATGAAAAATGAAATCCAGGTACTGCACACCCCAGCCGAGGGAGTCCCGGCTCCTGCTTGAACAAAGCAGCTTCAAGTGCTTCCACTTTTGAAGATGGAGAAATATCGGACAGGAATGCAGTTCACTTTAGTTTGGTCCAGGAAGAACAAAGATTCACAGCTCTTTTAGGACCTGCACCCAAGAAATGAGCCCCCAAAGCCCTAACTTTGAAAACTAACAGCGCTCACATCCCGAGACCCACAGGACTGCAGCGATCTGAGAGACCTAGGGTCTTTCTAATCCACCATCTTTGCCACTCTCCCTCCAGATTTTTATTGTTTAACAAAATGCTCTCTGAACTTTTGTGTAACTTCACTGAATTAGTATTGCTTGGCTCTGATTTCAAGAAAACATTTAGACATCAAATCATGTGTTTAACTCTAAGCTACAATGTATGATTTATGATTTTAATTTCAAATTCTTCAGTGTTGCAAAAAATGGTGGAAAAGTTGCTTGCTCCAAGGTCTAGGATATTGATCTTGCTTGGGTCATGACATATGACATGTTATTTATACTCTGGGAAGAGTATCCACAGTTTGATTCTTAAGTATAGTGTTTCTTTTAGTTAAATCAGAAAGTATTGTTAACCTCACTTAATTATTAACTTTGACATCCTGTGGAAAAATTGGCATGTGTGTTTTCAGAGAAAGAAAGCATATCTAAAATTCAAATTTCAGGTTTTATAATTAGAAGCAATCATCATATAAAAGTTACACGCAGTGTTCATGACACATATTCACCTCCAGTGGAAAAAAAAAAACTATCATTTTACTTGTTCTATGTGCCATTATTTACAATTGTGGTTACATTAGAATGGTATTGTATTATGCCTCCTAATATTGCAATATTAGGACAACCATGTCACACATAATTTTTACTTTTATTTTTCTTTATTGGAGTATAGTTAATTTACAATGTTTTGCTAATCTCTGCTGTACAGCAAAGTGACTCAGTTATACATATGTAGACATTCTTTTATTATATCCTTTTCCATTATGATTTATCACAGGATACTGAATATAGTTCCCTGTGCTATACAGTAGGATTTTGTTGTTTATCCATCCTATATATAATAGTTCACATCTGCTAATCCCAAACTCCCAGTCCTTCCCTCTCCCACACCCCTTCCCCCTTGGCAACCACAAGTCTGTTCTCTATGTCTGTGAGTCTGTTTCTATTTTGTAGATAGGTTCAGAGGTGCCATATTTTAGATTCCACATATAAGTGATATTATATGGTATTTGTCTTTCTCTTTCTGACTTACTTCACTTAGTCTGATAATCTCTAGTTGCATCCATGTTGCTGAAAATGGCATTATTCCATTCTTTTTTATGGCTGAGTAGTATTCCATGGTATATATGTACCATATCTTCTTTTCCATTCATCTGTTGATGGACATCTAGGTTGTTTCAATGCTTTGGCTATTGTGAATAGTGCTGCTATGAACACAGGGGTGCGTGTATCTTTTTGAAGTATAGTTTTGTCTGAGTATATGCCTAAGGAGTGGGTTTGCTGGATGATATGGTAATTCTAATTTTAGTTTTCTGAGAAACTTCCACTTGGTTTTCCACAGTAGCTATACCAACTTACCACCAACAGTGTAGGAGGGTTCCCTTTTCTCTACACCCTCTCCAGCATTTGTTATTTGTAGACACTTAAATTATGGCCACTCTAACCAGTGTGAGATGGTACCTCATTGTAGTTTTGATTGTGTTTCTCTGTAATTAGTGATGTTGAGCATCTTTTCATGTGTCTATTGGACATTTGTATGTCTTTTTTGGAGAAATGTCTATTAGAGTTTTCTGCACATTTTTTGATTGGGTAGTTTGTTTTTTGTTGCTGTTGAGCTGTATGAGCTGTTTGTATATTTTGAAGATTAAGCCTTTGTCTTTCACATCATCGGCAAATATTTTCTCCCATCACGTAGGTTGTATTTTTACCTTGTTTTTTATTTTATTTATGTTTTTCTTTGCTGTGCAAAAGCTTGTAAGTTTGATTAGGTCCCATTTGTTTTTGTTTGTTTGTTTTTATTTATATGGCATTGGGTGACTGACCTATGAAAATATTGATATGATTTATGTCAGAGAATGTTTTGCCTGTGCTCTCTTCTAGAAGTTTTATGGTGTCATGTCTTATTTTTAAGTTGTTAAACTATTTTGAGTTTATTTTTGTGTGTGGTGTGAGAGTGTGTTCTGAATTCATTGATTTACATGCCGTTGTCCAAATTTTCCAGCACCATTTGCTGAAGAGATTGTTTTTTTTCCCATTTTATATTCTTGCTTCCTTTATCAAAGATTAATTGACCATAGGTGTGTGGGTTTATCCCTGGGCTCTCTATTCTGTTCCATTAATCCATATGTCTGTTTTTGTATCAATACCACACTGTTTTGATTACTGTAGCTTTGTAATATTGTCTGAGGTCTGAGAGAGTTTTGCCTCCTGCTTTGCTTTTTATCCTCAGTATTGCTTTGGCAATTTTAGGTCTTTTATGGTTCCATAGAAATTTTTGGATTATTTGTTCTAGTTGTGTGAAAAAATGTCACAGCTGTCTTGGTAAGAATCACATTAAATCTGTAAATTGCTTTGGGTAGCATTGCAATTTTAACAATATTAATCCTTCCAATCCAAGTACACAGAATATATTTCCATTTCTTTGAATCTTCTTTAATTTCCTTTATTAATATTTTATAGTTCTCAGCATATACATCTTTCACCTCCTTGGTCTGGTTTATTCCTAGGTACTTTTTTTTTTTTTTTTTTGGTGCTATTTTCAAAGGTTTTTTTTTTTTTTTACATTCCCTTTCTGATATTTCACAGTTAGTGTAAAGAAATGCAACTGATTTCTGCAAGTTAATCTTGAATCTTGCTACTTTGCTGAATCCATGTATTAAATCTAGTAGTTTTTGTGTGGAGTCCTTAGGATTTTCTATAGATAGTAGCATGTCACCTACATATAGTGACAATTTTCTCTTTCCTACCAGTTTGGATACTTTGTTTTTCCTTTTTCTTGTCTGATCACTGTGGCTAGGACTTCCAAAACTATGTTGAATAGAAGCAATGAGAATGGGCATCTTTGTCTTGTTGAAGATTTTATCAGGAAGGCTTTTCTTTTTTCACCATTGAGTATTAAATTGTCTGCTGGTTTTTCAAAAATGGTTTTATTTTGTTGAGATATGTTCCCACATTCCCACTTTAGTAAGAGTTTTTATAATGAATGGATGTTGAGTTTTGTCAAATGATTTTCTGCATCTATTGAAATGAGCATGTGTTTTTTGACTTTTGTTAATGTGATGTATTACAGTGATTGATTTGTGAACCCAAGTAAACAAAATAAGAATTGAGAAAGGAGAAATCTAACTTATGCCTCATAAATAAAAAAATGAGAGTACTATGAACCATTATATGCCAACAAATTTGATAACCTAGAGGAAATGGACAACTTTCTAGAAGCATAGAGCCCATCAGAACAGAATCAAGAAGAAAAAGATGATTTCAACAGAGATCACTAGAAGTGAAATAGGATCTGTAATAAAAAGAAATTTCCTAAAAACAAAAGTCCAGGTGCAGATGGCTTCACAGGCAAATTCTACCAAACATACAAAGAGGAACTTATACCAATTCCTCTCAAACTTTTCCAAAAGACTGAGGAGAAGGAACACTTCCAAAGACATTCTATGAAATCAACATCACCCTGATACCAAAACCAGACAAAGACACCACTAAAAAAGAAAATTACAGGCTAATATCTTTGATGAATATAGATGCAAATATTCCCAACAAAATATTAGCAAACCAAATCCAACAACACATAAAAAAGATATGTGTCATACATCTTTAAAAGCAAATGGATCACATAATTGAAATTTATTGAATTGTCCATTAGAAACTGAAATCAAGGCTGACTCTATGAATAATCTTATAGCAATGAGGATGGTATGAATTTTAAAATAGTGTCCAAGGTTCTAAGTCATGACTGCAGCATTGTTTTATTGGTATTTGAAAGAAATCAACAATTGTTGTCTTTCCCCAAGTTGCTCATTAGGATAAAGACTTCTTATTAACATTCTTAGTATGTTCATAACCATCACTGATCTTTTTTTACTTACCAAATTAAAAGTTTTTGAGAATATGTAGGTCAATACAGGAGAATCAATTCCTATGTTTTCAAATCACCTGTGAAAATACATTTGGAAATACTTATCAATGGTAGTAAGTTTACAGCTCATCACTTCTCCTTGAACAAGATGTGAACAATGAGTAAATATTGGTATTGTATTGTATTTTTGACAATGTACTAGCCAACTGTAAATTATTTCTCTCAAGAAAGGCCAATTTCTCTCAGGAAATCCCAGGATAGGTATTAGTTAATATTAATATGGAGAATGAACATCTTTTTATTGTTGTATTGACATAAATGCAAAAATATCTTTTAAAGTTCAATTGGCAAATAGTAATATTTTGTGTGAATGATTTTCATCTATGAGTAATTGATTTGGGGTATATTTGTATTGCTTTATTATCTTCATTTGTTTTACTACATTATAAATATGCTTTAAAGTAACTATGTATGTACAGAAAAGTAAATCTTCCTGTATGAGGTGGTATTATTTATGTTCCCTGACTTATATTATAGAAGATGACTACAGATCCTAGCGACATTATACAAAATAAGGCAATTTCCCTACACATGATGTGCATAGTTAAAACTTTTATTTTATAGTGTCTGATAACTCTGTGTATCAATTCCAGTAATAATACTATTCAATATTATTGAATAATAATAGGTAAATTCAATAAAAGGTATTGAATCCAGATACCTTTTTTGATAATTTTACTATACTTACTTATGAACAATTTATTATTAAGATTCTGTTTCTGTGGGGAAAATGGACTGAAAAATATTATATAGATCTTCTGGATTATCTCTATCTTGTTTACATTTATTTTCAGAATCAAGCATAGTTATAACACATATACCACAGTAGGATTTCAATTAATTTTTGCTAAATCATCATTCACTCTTCAGATAACTAAAGTTAAAAATATGCACCTGTTTTAAATAACCTTAATATCTGCTTAGACTACATTTCCATGTCACAGGAGGAACTAAATATAATCAAGAAACAAAGCAGGCACTCAAAGCTAAAACATCTCCAAAGATGTGTTAGTAAAGGAGCTTATGTGCAGAATTGTTATAATAAAAACAACTAATGTGTATTAAGATTTTACAGTGTGCTAGACATTGTTCTAAATACCTATTATTTGCATGTATGGTCTGATTAAATGTATATAATATATTTAGCATTCAGCATTATTTCTAAAATCTCTATTTTAAAAATAAACTAAGATGAGGTTTCAGTAAAGGAACAACAGAATTGCTTATGTCATTACTCCTCTTGTAGATAACAATTATAAACTAATTTCTAACCAGGCAGGAACTTGATGTAATTTATTATTAAAGAAAGGGATTTTAATCTCACTTGGAGAGATTCATGTTTATCAATATTTTGCACTGAGGGCACTATGTAGTGCATACAATGTGATGTGGCTTGAACTCCAGTATCGAGTTGCATTCTTATTGACTTCAAGTGACAGAGGATAGAGTTTAATGCTATCAGAGAAGATGAAAATGAAGAAAGAAATACTATAAAAAGAGAGTCATGGAGAAGAGCACCATAATCTTTCTGGAAACTCTTTTTACATTCTTGCTTGACACTTTAAAAACATGTAAACAGACTCCAAGAATCTCAGCAGAAACAAATAGCGTGAAGGACAAAAGAACTAAAAGAAGTTTTCTGTGTTCTGCCCTCACAGGAGAGGCAGTATTAAAAGTTAGGAGCCCTTCCAAGTTAGTAGGGCTTGGAAATATCTTAGGCTTCACCAAATATATAAGAGAGCATAAAACGATGTCCCATAACATCAAAGTGATCATGTAGTAATACAATTGTCTACCAGCACAAAAATCAGCAGGAAAACAAGAATCACTAACTACTACTTCCACTACAATGTACAGTTTATAGACAAAAGTTACTAGATATGTGCCTATTTGGTTTCCACTCAGGTTATAGAAAGCTTCAAGAGAACAGCAATATACCCTAACCATAAAAAAATCCATGTAATCTACAAAATCATAATTGTTTCAGTCCAATAGAAAGATTAGATCTCACATGAACTGAATTCCAGAGTAACAGTCATCTCTGAAGAGCATCTATAAAAATAGTAAGAACAAATGAAATTTTAATAAATTCCTAAAGGTGAAGTATGGACTAATGTAACAGTTCAGAATCCCCTGGGATCTACAGGCATGGTTTTCTGCTTCTATGGAGTACTCACCAGAAAGATTAGGAGGATGAGGAGGATACATTATAAACCTGCAAAGTTACTTCTCACTACCTACTCAGAGATCCTTCATCTACACATTCTATCATGCCGACTTGACCTAGGAGTGGGCAGGGTCAAGAATGTTTGTGAACAAAAGGAGAAATTACAGTTATAAACATGAACACTAAAATAGTGCATATATCCTATCATAATCAAAGACTTTCCCCGTATAAAATGTATTGCTTAAAAGCCTTAGTTTGGGAATTCCCTGGTGGCACAGGGTTAAGAATCCACCTGCCAATGCAGGGGACATGGTCCCTGGTCTGGGAAGATCCCACATGTCTTGGAACAACTAAGCCCATGTGCCACAACTACTGAGCCTGTGCACCACAACTACTGAAGCCCATGCGCCTAGAGCCCATGCTCCACAATGAAAGAAGACACCACAATGAGAAGCCCATGCACTGCAACTAAGAGTAGCCCCTGCTCACCACAACTAGAGAAAGCCCATGAGCAGCAATGAAGACCCAATACAGCCAAAAAATAAAAATAAAATTTGAAAATGAATAAATAAAAGTCTTAGTTTGGTCACTGTTCAGCTGAAACATTCTCTGATTCAGTTGTGAACATAAAAATTTACAAATAGGGACAAATGGGTTTAATTCATGTATTCAAAATTTAATGAAAAATAATTGAATTTCTCCTCATTAACTTTCTTTTGTGAATGGTTCACATCTTATATGTCAATGTATGATATAATACACAACTTTCCATGAGAAATTAGGCTTATGTAACTGGTCATTTTATTCCTATGATCATTGAGAAATATAAACTTTTTTTCCTTTGTCTTGTTACTCTAATAAATTTTTAACCTTTTATTGATATGCATATAATGTGTATTTATCATTTTTAATCCATATTTTTTTTGTGTCACCTTTTCTTTTGTGAACAAACATAGTGTTTTCCTAAGAAAGGACATATATAATGTTTGTTATGGAATAGTATAAAGTTTATGCAGTGGTACTTAATTATAGAACACAGAATAACAGAGTGAAAGTTCAATGATTTGACATATTTTAGGTTATTAAATTGGCCAATGCATATGTTACACATTCTGTCTAGCTTCATCAGTATTTCAGAGCTTCTTGTTCTGAATTTATTTACTTAGATGCAAAATAAAAGAGATTAGAGGATAAAATTTCTTTGTATTTTAAAAGGAGATTGAAAATTTGTCCATCCCCTTCTTCAAAATGATTTGTTGCTGTTGTTGTTGTTGTTTGTTTTTTGTGTTTTTTGTGGCTATGTTTGGTCTTTATTGCTGCATGTGGGCTTTCTCTAGTTGTGATGAGCAGGTGCTACTCTTCCCTGTGGTTTGCAGGCTTCTCATTGCAGTGGCTTCTCTTGTTGTGGAGCATGGGCTCTAGGAGTGCATGCTTCAGTAGTTGCAGCATGCAGGTTCAGTTGTTGTGGCACACGGGCTCTAGGGTGTGAGGGAGTCAGTAGTTGTGGTGTGTGGGCCCAATAATTGTGGCTCACAGACTCTAGAATGCAGGCTTAGTAGTTGTGGTGCATGGGCTTAGTTGCCCTGTGGCATGTGGAATCTTCCCGGACCAGGGATCAAACCCATGTGCTCTGCATTGGCAGGTGGATTCTTAACCACTGCACCACCAGGGAAGTCCCCAAAATGTTTTTCTAATAAGCCAATTATTTAAATTCATTTTGTGATATTCACAAAAAAATATATTATCTTACAGGGGACAAATGTTGTACAGTGTAATATACATGAGAATAATAAGTGTGATTTCTTCATTTGAATCATCAATATAAATTCCCTGACTGTAAAGCATCATGTAACTTAGGGATGGTTGAAACAATTTTTCCCAAACTAATGAGATCAACCAAAGACCAGTTGGGAATGTTATGATTTATTTGAGTAATACTTCACAGTCTCTAACTTTCATTAATGTAATGCCTTGCAGGTGTTTTAAAATATAGATGTACTAAAAAAGATTTTATGAAATTATTTCCCTGGCATCTACTTCATGAGAAATCTTAGTCATTCTCAACAGAAATTGGCCTTATGGACTACTTGATGTAAGCCTATTGCATATGTCTAAAGACATACTTGGGGAAATTCTTGGTACATTGACTCTGTTTATGCTTGACTGAATATCTGCCACAAAAAATGTCTCACTGGATCTTACATTTTAGCACATATACATAGCACCCATATTATTAATGAGACATGAATATGGAAAAATTAATGACTTGTGAAAAATATATAACTAAAAGCATCCACTTTAACAAAGTGTAGGAAAAATGAGGAAAGATTGACATAATAATTATCATCATAATTTTCTATGTCATAAATTATAGTGTTGAAATTTGTTTCATTTTTCCATTGATTCAATAACATATTCTGATAAGTTGCAATAATACACTGTTCCTTAAGGATTAAAATAATTTATTATTTATGTATTTACTTATGTTTATGTATGTATTGATGTATTTAAACTTCAGATTTTTAGAGCAGTTTTTGTTTAATGAAAAAATTGAGGGGGAAGTAAGGAGATTTTCCATGTATCACCTGCCCCATATGTGCATAGTCTCCCCTATTACCAACATCACTCACCAGAGTGATACATCTTTTACTGAAGATGAACCTATATTTAGACATCATAATCACCATGTTTACAGTTTTCCTTAGGATTCATTCTTGGTGTGGTACAGTTTATGGGTTTAGACAAATGTATAATTACTTACACCCATCATTATGATATCATACAAAATATTTTCACTGACTTAAAAATCTTCTGTGTTCTACATGTTTATATCCCCTACCCCATTCCTGGCAACCACTGAAATTTTGTTCATCTCCATAGTTTTGTCTTCTCTATAATGTCATATACTTGGAATTATACAGCATGTAGACTTTTAAAATTGGCTTATTTCACTTAGTAATACGAATTTAAGTTTCCCCTATGTCTTTTCATGGCTTGCTAGCTCATTTCTTTTTAGCACTAAATAATTGTCCATTGTCCAGATATACCAGAGTATATTATCCATTTACTTACTGAAGGACATCTTTGTTTCCAAGTTTGGGCAATTATAAATAAAGCTGCTGTAAACATCCTTACACAGGTTTTTGTGTAAACATTAATTTTCAACTCCTTTTGGTAAATACCAAGGAGTGTTATTGCTGGAACACATGGTAAGAGTATGTTTACTTTTATAAGAAACTGCCCAAATTTCTTCTAATGTGGCTGTACCATTTTGCATTTCCACCAGCAGTGTATGAGGATTCTTGTTGCTTCACATTCTTGTCAGCATTTGATGTTGTCAGTGTTCTGGATTTTGGCCATTCTAATAGGTGCATAGTTGTATCTCATAGTTGTTTTAAAATAATTTATTTTTTAGTGTTATTTTAAAATTGGAAGTTGGAATTTCGGTGAATTTTTCTATAGAAACTTTTTCATCATCCCATGTTGTAATATCTTCCATTTTTTATTGAAGTATAGTTGATTCAAAATATTATATTAGTTTTAGGTGTACAACATAGTGATTCAATAATTTTATACATTATACATCATAAAAATTTATTGTGACATTGATTATTTTCCCTGTGCTGTACATTGAATCCCTGTTACCTATTAATTTTATAGCTGGAAGATTGTATCTCTTATTACTCTTTACCTATTTCACTCAAATCCCTACTCCCCTGCCCTCTGGCAACCACTGATTTTTTTCTCTGTATCTATATTGTTCATTTTTATTTTTTTTATTCCACATGTAAGTAAAAACATACAGTATTTGTCCTCTCACTCTCACTTATTTTACTCAGCATAATACTATCTAGGTCCTCCCATGTTGTTGCAAATGGCAAGATTTCATTCATTTTCATGATTGGTATATGTATATATATCACACCTTTTTTATTCATTCATATATGGATGGGCACTTAGGTTGCTTCCATATCTTGGCTTTTGTAAATAATGTTGCAGTGAACAATGGGGTGCATATATCCTTTCAAATTGATATTTTTGTTTTCTTCAGATAAATATCCCAAAGTGGAGTTGCTGGACTGTATGGTAGTTCTATTTTTTAATTTTTTGGAGAAATTTCCATTCTGTTTTCCACAGTGGCTGTACCAATTTACATTCCCATCAACAGTGCATGAGGCTTCCACATGCTCACCAGCACTTATTTGTTGTTCTTTTGATAATAACCAATCTGACTGGTATGAGGTGATACTCACTGTGATTTTAACTTGCAAATCCCTAATGACTAGTGATGTTGAGCATCATTTTGTGTACCTGTTGGCCATCTCTATGTCTTATTTGGAAAAATGTTTACTCAGATCTTCTGCCAGTTTTCAAATTAGATGTGAGATTGAGTTTTACAAACTATTCATATGCTTTGAATATAAACCCTTTATTGTACATATCATTTGCATATATCTTTTCACGTTTAGTAGGTTTCCTTTTCCATACGCTGCTGGTTTCTTTCACTATGCAGAAAACTTTTAGTTTGGTGTGTTTCCATTATTTTTTTTTTTTTTAATTTTGTTGCCTTGCCTGAGGAAAGAGGTTCAAAAATATATTGCTAAGGCTGATGTCAAAAAGCATACTGCCTATTTTTTCTTTCCAGGAGTTTTATAATTTCAGGTCTTACATTTAAATGTCTAATCAATTTTAAGTTTATTTTTGTATAAAGTGTAAGAAAATGATCTAGCTTCTTTCTTTTATATGTAGCTCTGAAGTTTTCCCAATGCTGTTTTTTGAAGAGATTGTCTTTCCCTCATTGAATATTCTGCCTTATTTGTTGTAGATTAATTGATTATATGAATACAGGTTTATATCTGGGTTCTCTACTCTGTCTGATTAATCTATGTATCTGTTTTTGTGCCAGTATCATAGTTTTGATTACTATAGCTTTATGGTGTACTTTGAAATCAAGGAGCATGATAGGGCCAGGATTGTTTTTCTTTCTCAAGATTGCTTTGGCCGTTAGGGACCTTTTGTGATTCCATATATAAATTTTAGCATTATTTGTTCAAATTCTGTGAAAAAAATGTTATGATTACTTTGGTAGGAATTACACTAAATCTGTAGGTTGCTTTGGGTGGTATGGACATTTTAATAATATTAATTCTTCCCCTCCATGAACAGAGGATAATTTTCCATTTATTTCTATTGTCTTTAGTTTCCTTCATCAAAGTCGTATAGCTTTCAGAGAACAGTTCTTTCATCTCCTTGGATAATATTATTCCTATATATTTTACTACTTTTGATTCTATTGTAAAAGTGATAGTTTTCTTGATTTTAATTTCTGATAGATCATTACTAGTGTATAGAAATGCAACAGATTTATGTATATTTATTTTGTACCCTGAAATTTTACTGAATTCATTTATTAGTTTTCATAGATTTTTAGTAGAGCTCTTAGGGTTTTCTATATATAGTATCATATCATCTGCAAACAATGACAGTTAACTTATTCCTTTTCAACTTGGATTATTTTATTTATTTTTTTTTTGTTTGATTGCTGTGGCTAAGACTTCTAATACTATGTTGAAAAAAGGTGGCAAGTCTGGACATCTCATGTTGTTCTAGATCTTTGAAGAAAAGCTTTCATCTTTTCACCATTGATTATGATATAAGCTGTGGGTTTGTCATAAATGGTGTTTATATGTTGTGACATGTTCCCTTTATACCAATTTTGTTGGAAATTTTTCTCATGAATATATGTTGATTTTTAATATGCTCTTTCTTCATCTATTAAGATAATTATGTGATTTTTTTATTATTTATTTTGTTAATGAGGTGTATCATGTTGACTGCTTTTCAGATATTAAACCATCCTTGCATCTCTGGAATAAATACCACTTGATGATAATGTATGATCCTTTATGTGTATTCCTAATCTTATTTTGCTAGTATTTGGTTGAGGATTTTGCATCGAAATTCATCAAGGATATCAGCCTGTAGTTTTCTTTTCTTTTCTTTTCTTTTCTTTTCTTTTCTTTTCTTTTCTTTTCTTTTTGTAGTGTCTTTTTCTAGTTTTGGTATCAGGGTAATCCTGGCCTCATAGAATGAATTTGGTAGTGTTCTCTCTGCTTCAGTTTTTTGGAATAGTTTGAGAAAGATAGGTATTAACTCTTTTTAAAATGTTTAGTAAATCCCCCTGTGAGGCTGTCAAGCCCTAGGCTTTTGTTTGTTGTGTGTTTTGGAATACTGAGTCAATTTAATTACAGCAAATTGTTTTTAGATTTTCTATTTCTTCCTGATTCAATTTTGGAAGATTGTTTATGTCTAGGAATTTATCCATTTATTCTATGGTGTCCAACTTGTTGGCATATAATTTTTCTAGCAATCTCTTATGATATGTTGTATTTTTGTGATATTGTTGTAATTACTTCTCTTTCATTTCTAATTTTATTTATTTGGGCACTTTCTCTCTCTCTCTCTCTCTCTCTGTCTGTCTCTTTTAGGTGGAATATTTGCCAATTTAGTTTATCTTTTCAAAAAAACAGCTCAGTTATATTTATCTTTTTATTTTTAGTTTCTATTTTATTTATTTTACTCTGATCTTTATCTTTCCTTCTAATTGGGAGGCTTTGTTCTTTTTATAATTCCTCTGGGTGTTAAGTAAGTTTGTTTATTTAATGTTTTTCTTATTTCTTGAGGTAGGCCTGTAGCACTATGAACTTACTTCTTAGAACTGCTTTTGCTATGCCGAATAGATTTTGGAAGGTTCTGTTTTTATTTTCATTTGTTCAAGATATTGTTTTATTTCCTCTGATTTATTCAATGACCAATTGTTTTTTTACTAGCATGTTTTTTAGTCTCCATGTGTATGAGTTTTTCCCAATTTTATTTCCATAATTGATTTCTAGTTTCATACCACTGTGATCAGAAAAGATGTGTGATATGATTTCAATCTTCTTAAACTTAGTGACAATTGTTTTGTGGCCTAGCATGTGATCTATACTGGAGAATGTTAAATAAGCACTTGAAAATAATGTGTATTCTGCTATTTGGGGATGGAACAGTCTGTGGATAGCTATTAGATTCATCTAGTCTAATGTGTCCCTAATGACAAAATTTCCTTATTGATTGTCTGGATGATCTATCCATAGATGTAAATAGGTATTAAAGTTCCCTTTTATTTTTGTATTATTGTCAATTTCTTCCTTTATACTGTTAATATTTGCTTTATATGTTTAGGTGCTCCTATGGTTGTTTTCAAGTCTATATTGTCTTATTTGGGTATTACTATTTCAGCTTTCCTCTAGTATCCATTTGTATGGACTATCTCTTAACATTCTTTAAATTTTAGTCTGTATGTGCCTTTGTCTCTGAAGTGAGTTTCTGGAAGGCAGCATAATATAGATTTTTTTTTTTTTAATCCATTCAGCAATGCTTTGGCTTTGGAATGGACCATTTCATCCATTTACATTTAAAGTGATTACTGATAGACATGTACTCATTGCCATTTTTTTAAATTGTTTTGTGGTTGATATTGTAATTCTTCTGCTTCTTTTTTCCTCTTTTAGTCTCTTCCTTTGTGATTTAATGATTTTCTTTAATGTTATGTTTAGGTTCCTTTCTCTTTATTTTTGTCTATCCACTATAGATTTTTGGTCTGTAGTTGCCATTAAATACACACACACACATATATATATATTCATTATATAAATATATATTCATTATATATTCAAGTATACATATTCATGATATATACTAATTATATATTGAAGTATATATATTCATTATCTATCTATCTATCTATCTATCTATCTATCTATCTATCTATCTATCTATTTTGAGCCAATGGTCACCTAAGTTCAAACGCATTATATAGATTTACCCCCTTCCACATTTCATGTTTTGATGTCATACTTCACTGTCTTTAATTATTTATTGTGTTATTTTTGATTTCACCTCTTTTTTCTTTTAATCTTCATATGAGCTTTTTACATCATTCAACCACTGCCTCTGCTATTCATTTGTCTTCACTAGTGAGATTTTGTTCTTTCATATATTTTCTTATTTCTGGTTATGGCTTTGATATCTTCACCTAAAGAAGACCCTTGAACATCTATTGTAATACCAGTTTAGTGGTGATAAACTCTTAGCTTTTGCTTGTCTGAGAAACTCTTTTTTTCTCCTTCCATTCTGCATGATAGACTTGTCAGTTACAGTATCTTTTTTCCTTTTTTTTTTTCAGCACTTGAAAGGTATCATCCACTTCTTTCTGGACTGCAAAGTTTCTGTTGAAAATTCAGCTGATAGCCTTATGGATTTTCTCTTGTGTATGGCTTATTGTTTTTCTTTTGTTACCTTTTAAATTCTCTCTCAATTTTTAACTTTTGTCATTTAATTATAATATGTTTTGATGTGGATCTCTTTGTGTTCATCTTGTATGGAACTCTATGCTTCCTGGACCTGGATATCTGTTTCCTTCCCCAGGCTAGGGAATTTTTCAGCAATTATTTCTTCAAATAAGTTTTTTGCCACTTTCTCTTTCTCCTTTTGGGACCCATATAATATGGATGTTAGTATGCTACATGTTGTCTCAGAGGTCCCTTAAACTATCCTAATTTTTAAAACTTTTTTTTTTCTTTTTGCTCTTTTGATTGGGTAATTTCCACTATTCTATGTTCCAGGTCACTTACATATTCTTTTGTATCATCTAATCTGCTGTTGTCTCCTCTAATGTATTTTTTAAAGTTATTGTATTCTTCAGACCCAATTGGATCTTTTCTAAAAAATATTTTCTAACTGTATTGAATTTCTCACTGTGTTCCCCTATTCTTCTGCTGAGTTTGATGAGCATTTTTATGACTATTGCTTTGAACTCATGATCAGATAAATCATTTGTTTCCATTTTCTTAAGGATTTTTTTCTTGGATTTTATATTGTTATTTCATATGGAACAAATTCCTTTGTCTTTCTATTTTGTTTGATGTTCTGTGTGTTTCTATGAAATAGTCAAAACAGTTACCTCTCCCAGTCTTCAAGGCATTGCTTTGTGTAGGCATGTCCAACTACAGCCATTGTGTTCCCAGCAGTTTTGTTGGGAGCACAAGAGCTAGTGTTGGTGTAGACTGGGCCTCCCCCCAGGGAACATGGGGGACCACCATCTTGGCAGGAGAGCTGGAGCTGAATCAGGGCACAAGCCAGGGTGTTGCTGCTGTGATCTTGGAATTCCAGCTAGAGCACCAAGTGCTTTTCAAACTTCTGTCTCCCAACTGGGACTCAGAGTGGGTAAGTTCGTGCATGACCCCTTTAAGAGTAGAGTTCCAGTTCCCTCTGGCTCTCCTGAATGTAAGCCCTTCTGGTTTTCAAAACGAGTTATGGGGGCTCATCTTCCTGGTGCCAGACCCCAGGTCTGGGGTGCCCAGTATGAGGCTCAAATCTTTTGCTTTTTAGAGCGGATGTATCAGTTTGTGATATCACCTTTCACTTTTGCTTTACCTACTGAGAAGTTGGGTCCTGACTGGACTGCATCTTTGCCCCTTCTAACTGTTTCAATGTGGTTTTTTCCCCTTTTATCCTTAATTGTAGAAGAGCTATTCTGCTAGTCTTTAAGTCATTCTTAGAGAGAGTTTTCCTATATATAGTAATAGTTTTGGTGTGTTTGGGGGTAGGAAATCAGCACAGGATCTTCCTACTTTGCCATCATAATATCTCCTATCTTAAAACAAAACAAAACCAAAAAATTCCTTTGTGCTCACATTCTTCTCCAAATACAGCTATATATGATGATATTTGCAAGTTATATACTCCCAAGATGATTACCTAAAAATATATAATTCTAGTTAAATAATAGATATATTGTGTACATAAAGCTAAATATACATCTTTGTCAGAACTTTTCACCTTTTAGCTGGATGTTTGCTTCATATTTGGTATTATTTTAGTAGAATCAGGAAATGAATACAAAATGTAAGCAGCTTTCAGAGAGAAACTACAAACAGCATTTTGAAACCACCAATTAGAATTGGATAGAAATTAATTTCCCCTTCTCTTTACTCTTTTATCACATGAATATCTCTTCTTCACAAAATTAAGCTCACAAAACACACTGTTCAGCTCTCTGAAACTTACTTTATCCTTTCCAAATGAAAAATAATACTGATCACTTTTCTTTATAGAACTCTCTAAAGAATTGATTATTTTGTTTCTGAACTTAAAACTGTTGCACCTTATCTGGAAACCTATCAGAAACTTTTTATTGGCCTTCCAAGTTGTCAGAGAATTACTATCACTTAATCTTCTGAATTACCTCTGGCTATTTTCCTTTACAGAATATGCCAAGCTAATAAATAGCCAGCAATTTACCTGAAAATAAGTCTCTGGTTACTAGTATAGACTTCTGCTGATCCAGTAATTCACTTCTGAACCTTTGACATAGCATATAGATTTCTGTCTATGCAGCAAAAGTGATTCATTAGCAGATGGTATATTACTGTGTTCCTATAGTACTCAATTATGCTGACTGAAGAATTGAATGTGTGTGAAAAATATTCCAGTAACATTTCGGGTTCACATTAAAACAATTCAAGTTATTAAAGGCAAAGTGCCGAGACCAGCTCGGCGACTCGAGGTGAGTGACGGGTGCCGCAAGCTTGAAGAAGACACAGACACAGACTGAAGAGAAAAGTGGGACCGGGGGGCTCAAGACCTCTCGGATCAAGAGCCCCGCTGACTCATCCCAGGCTGCTTTTATTGAGTTCGTGGGCTAACATTCTCAGGTTACACTCATAAACAATCAAAGGCCTCACATGACTGAGGCAATTATCTTTGTTTACTTCCTGGGTCTGAGTTGAGCAGGTGTGGATTTGCGCTGGGGGTGGAGAGCAAAACAGCCCTGGGGGCAGGAGACCTCTCTCAGATATTGGGGGTCTGTGCCCCACCCCTGTTGGCCCCTCTGCGACTGTGCCTGTCTTAGGTTGTTCCTCCCTTGAGGAATCTTACCCGTCTCTGGCTAACCAGTCATCCTCCAGGGCCAAACAGGGTGATATAAGGAAGGTTCTATGCACCACCCCTGTTGGCCCCTCTGCGGCTGTGCCTGTCTTAGGTTGTTCCTCCTCTGAGGAATCTTACCCGTCTTTGGCTAACCAGCCATCCCTCAGGACCAAACAGGGTGATATTAGTCTCCACGCCCCGCACCCTCAGCTCCTCCACTGCTCAAGCAGGACATTCTGAACCCCATTGCTCGGCCCACATACTTCAACATTTTCAATGCTTCAAAAAGGTTCCAGAATGTCTTCCCACAGCAAAGTATTTAACTCAAAACTATGGGATTTATAGTAACACCTAAACAACAACAACAAACAACACACAGTCCAATGATATTGAATCCTTCTCTAATCTAGACAGCTTTTATAATGAGCTCTGCAAAATGTTCACAAGTGTTAAAGTATAGAATTGAAGTTATTATAGTTATGCTAATTCTGGTCATATAACCCAAAGCACAATAAAAGAAGTTTGGCTTCCAAATCTAAGTAATTCAGGAAAGTATGTGTTTAGATGGAGCAGGTTGTTAAGAAGGCATGGTCTCATTAAGAATCAGGACAGTGTCTGGATCCATGACTCTGTATATAGACATATCCTCAGTAATTAAAGGGAAGTCACTTAATCATTTAAAAATCCTTATATAAGAAAGGAAATAAGAGGATTATAATAAAGCATAAATGGTTTGTTGTGTAAAATATAACATAACCACTTTTCTTTCCTAATTGAGAAATATTTGTTCTTTAAATGTTTTAAATAACTCATTTTTTTCTACCATAGGTCATACCATGTAAATTTTATTGTAGAATTAAAACTAGAGTGTTCGGGGGGGTGTAAAAAAGGAAAGTATTCATATTCCATCCCTGTAGCTGCAGAAAGAGTAGATTATATAATCCAAATTTATAAATACTGCTAGATCTGTTATCTCAAGAATTTCAGCATTCATTTCAACCATACATTATATGAGCCCCAGAAATTAATCATATCCAGAACGATCTGAGGTATACAAAATGTATTTACTTAATTACAGAGGTGAGAATCAGTAGCTAAATCTTTACCCAGGTCACACCCAATGAAATTGTTCCTCAAAGTCTGGTCAAAATTATGAGGTTATTGTGATTTACATTAAAAATACAAAATCTCTTGAACTGGGGCAAATAATCTGATTAAAAGTGTCCCAGGTTATTTTTGTGGTCGCAAAAACTATATAACCTCTGATAAACATAGAAAAGACCTCAATTAAGTTAAATGATACAGAGGATTCTTTGGGACGATGTCTTCTCCTTTTTGTATATATGTTTTACATCTACTCTACTCCTAACACCAGTTACCATGGTGAAAGATTTCATTATCTACATAGATACTAGCTTTCTAGTGCACTGGCTCCAAAATTCCTTTTTAGTAGTACTTCAAAGTAAGCATCGTTGGATTTTTGCAATCTTCACCAAATATTATACACTGGATCTTGATATTTCAGAAATGAAACACCTATAATACCTGAGATTCCAAGGCTCTAATCCACAAATAAAGCGTCCTATGTCTCTGACTGTCTTGTTTTATATTCATATCACATTGCTTCTCAATCTCGTGTAGAGTTTAGCCCATTGTTTTCTTTCTTCTACTCCTTTAGCCTTGTGTGGCTTCATTTGTTTCTCTAGCCACAGAAGCTCACAGTGCATAACTTCAGCTGTTCTATTTGTTTCACACCTACAATTTCTTTGTTCCCTAAGATTTGCACCCTAATTGATTACAACACTCCTAAGGCTTGACAGCTCCAAATGCTGTTAAATTACCCAGTTTCCTCTTTGTCAATATATTTATTGAAAATTCATTATGTGCCAGGCATTATAGTAAGGATTCTTTTCTAATCTGCACTATTACTCTAGAAGTAGATTTTATGTATTTAATTTTACAGATGAAGAAGTTAAGCCTGTGAAAGAGTAAATAGTTTTATTTTACCACAAAACTGCAAATGAGTCAGAAATCCAAACCCAGAATTTTTCATTTCAAAACTTCTGCTTCTTCTACTATGTGAAAATGCTGCTTCCTAGAACCTTACTGCTCTTGATAGATTACAAGTAAACTGCATAATCATATATTGGAGGCTTAACTTGTCATTCAGTGCTTTTTTAAAAAAATATATAGATTACTGGCATAATTCTTCTGAAGTTCTCTATAGCAACTATGCTAGTCCTCCACATTTTTCATGGTAAAAGGGGCACTAACATTACAGAGAAGCTCAGTATTGGCTACCTTTTGGGCAATATTTTTTCTAGGTGATGCTTACTAATAGAAATAAGGAGCCTAAAACAAGAGGCCAGGTGGTGGGTCCCAAACATTATAAGCCAGCCAGCCATAATTATTTTTATTGAGTATCAAGGTTGGAGTGAATCAAACAATTGGCATCAGCCTGTCTTTCTTACAAGTCATCCCAATATTGACACAGTGTACTTAAAAATGGAGTAGTGATGGTGGTAGGGATGGACACTATGCATGGGGCCTGCAACACTGACTCTCATTTATGAAAACTTATCTAGCTTCTACTGCTGCTTAATAGCCTACTGGTCACCAAAAGAGACTAATACAGAATCTCCAATATAATATTATCCCTCAAGGGGACTAACAGGCCACTTGGTGATAAGCTGACTGATCAGACTTGGACCCCTTTCATCTTAAAGGGGCAGTGATTTGTTTTGTTGGGAATTGATATTTCTCAGCACAGGTTTACCCTCTTTGGTTACAGGGTATCAAATAACTATACAAGATCTTATGGAGTTTTTGACACACTAACATCCTGTATAAAATGACCTTGAGCCATAAGACCTACTTTACAGCACAGAAATACAGTGGGACCACTATCCCACACTGTACTTAATAGAACCTGACAGGTTGATAGAATAGAGGGATGAACTGCTGCAGGACTAATGGAGCTTCTATTTTAGAGATGATATGTTGAAGTATGGGGTGCTATCCTTTAGAATGCAGTATACACTCCAAATCTATGACCATCATACGGTGCTGCTCCCAGATGTAATGTGTAGACCTAAATGGCACATCAGATGGACTCCTGTGACTATACCAAGATGCTCAGGTTCTTCCTTCAGGACTGAAAGATTTATATTCTCAGCTCTTAGTGTCCAGTCCTCTTGGGGACTGGACAGTCCTCTTTAGAACTAAAGAGAGTTGCTTTGTTTAAGGACATACTGCCTTCTGGACTAGTCTCATCTAGTGGTTATCCCACTAGTGTAAAATTCCAGTCCTCTGACACAAAAATCAGACAACACTGAAGAGCCATCTTAGCTTCAGAACTCCCCATGAGTTTGACAGAGGCCCAATTTTATATGCCCCTTTCTACCACAGGTTTTGATCCTGAGAGAACTAGTACATTTTGTGTATGTTAATTTTCAGCTCAGAGTCTGATTCCTGGGAAACTGAACCTGCCACCTTCATGCACTCACTTTTATATACTTATCCAAATATATGATTTTCCAAGTATAGGAGGACGGCATCTAAGAAGGATTTCTTGAGTTTTTATCTAAAGTACTGAAATACAGCATGAGTCACAAATAGTTTTTCCATCATTCTTACAGCCTTATCATCTTACCTTTAGCGCCAGTTGCTTTTACAAATTCTGTGATGATTCGTAAGAGGATCTTTTTAAAGTGAAATATTTTAAACCAATATTCATTCATGAATTCCTGTCTATCTATGCTATTAACTATAAACAAATATCAATTTTAAGGATTTGATTTTAAATAGAATATTTATAGACAGATAGGTGGATGAGGAAAGGATTTTGTTGGTGAGCAAATGCTCACACAACGAACAGAATATATAGACAAAATGAATATTCAATTTTTAACTTCAAAGTTTAATCATTTATGTAATATTAATATCGTCATGTAGTTTGTGTATTATTTATGCTTTCTTTTCATTGTTAAAATTGGAAGAATTTTTTTTTTCTTTTTTTGGTATGTTAGAGTCCAAAACCACGTGGGTCATGGGAAATATGGTAAGTTTTAGTGTTAGATATATCTGCCACTCAGTTAGACAAAAAACTTTTATGCATTATTAAAGCATTCAGAACCTGCTTTCTCATACAAAAAATGGGAAATATTGGGATTATTTAAAAGATCTAAAAAGAGGTTCAGCTCTGTCATTGTGATTGTACATGTAAAGAGTTCAGTAAATGTTAATTATTATTTATCAGTTTTTACAAAAGTATGTAAACCTGATTTTGAGTGAAAAGAATAATGAGAATGAAGATTTTACTCACTTCATCAAGTGGAAAAAATAAATCAAAACCAATCAGTTGAGGTGCTGGAAGAGGATAAGGAGAACATGGGTATGTGGTAGAAGAAAGGTACTGTGATATCAGTTTGGGCCTCATGATCATCTACAGATTGGGATCTGTAGCAGCTATGTTCTATTTGATTTAACTGAGTTATATAATTGGAATGTACTGGTGATAGCTAACATTACAGTTTCTATTGCAGTCAAGAGTATGGATGCATTGAAATCATCCTGTCACAATATATTATTTGCTGACACTTTATATTTTTCCTAAGATGGGGACAGAAATCACCCAACTTAGGGAATCACTATTTATTAATCATGACACCTGTGTTTTCCCTAAATTGGGACAGGAGTTCACACACACACACACACACACAGACAAAGGGCAAAAATAGATGTCAATTGGCATAAAGAGGTGGTTTGATGGTTATTTGTAGAGAGTGCAGCAACTGGTCTGTGGCAGACAGGAGAGTAAGACCTACACAGATGATCTGCCACAACCCTGCATGCCCCAGACTGAGAAGGTTTCTGCTGATGTGGACAGGGGCTGGGTGCTGGAAAGTGGAGTTTGGAAAGCAGACCTAGGGAGGGGACTGCTATTGGCTGTGAAGAGGCAGCCTGAAGGGACAAGAGTAAGGAGATTCACAACCAGGAATGTTTGTGGAAGAAGCCCAGCCCACCACAGAAATATTGTTAAGCCCCCTTCCTCATGCTCTGGCCCCTGTCTCCAGGGTCACTAGGAGAGGCTGCTGCTTGAGCAGGATCATGCATCCCTCCCACCACCACCTTCTCTGGCTCCCACTGTCCCAAACTGGCTCATGCGCCTCTCCTGCCACAGCCTCTGCCCTCTACCCACCTGGGCAGGCACATGTGTTCCAGGGAAGCCTCAGGAGAAGATGCCAGTGGGAGGTTGACAAACAGAGGTGGGATATAAACCACAGCTGAGACCCAGGGGCTGTGCAACTAAGGAAGGAGAGCTGAAATCTCTCCTTGCAGCTGCAGGAACTGAAATTTTAAACATTTGCTGCCAACTTTGTAAACTCAGCACCTGCAGAACATCCAAATGGACCAATGCTCCCATAGCTGAGATGGGTCTAGCTTTAGCAACCATGGGCTTTGTGGGCATATATACTCAGGGAGTGGGCCAGGCCAAAATTTGAGATGCTTCCATATCTCCCACACCAGGTCCAGGTGCATGATTACTGCAGTCCTGGGACCTGACTTCAGTAGGTCTGCATTGGTGGCCAGTGAAAAAAACACCTGAGAGGCACCAGAGCCAACCCATGGTTAATGTGGGGCTGAGAGCAATTCCAACAACAATGTTATTTGTGAGCCCACACAACATGTGAAAAGTGACACAACACAGTATACTCTGAGGTGAACAGCTCCAGAGGGGAAAAACTCAGTGACATCTCTCCCAGTGGAAGTGTTCCAATCCAACTTACTTCACACTGCAGATCAGAAACACAGCTCAGAAACAGAACTGGGGTCTCCTACTCCAATAACTAGAAAGCAGACCCTGACCCTGACAGTGACAATCACAGAGCAAAGGGGAGGCCCCACTCAATATCCAGTGCAGTCTTTGGTCACTACAACATTAGTCACACCTCCTATCAAGGGGATAACAGCCAGCATACACTGAGAACATATGTGGCAGACACCCATACTAAAAACAGTCCTTGCAATAAAAAATATTAAACCCACACAGATTAAACAGGGATGTTCCCACATTAAAAAAATAGCCCTCCAAGAAAGAGGCAGACATGAGAACAAGAGGAACTATGATCCTGAGTCTATGGAAATAAGACCACAAACACAGAATATTAGACAAATGAGAAGACAAGAGAAACATGTTGCAAACAAAGGAACAAAATAAAAATCCACAAGAACAACTAGAAGAAGAGGAGATGATAGGCAATCCAGCTGAAAAAATTCAGAGGAATGATAATAAAGATAATCCAAAATTTTCAGAAAAATAATGGAAGCACAGACCAAGAAGATACAAGAAATGTTTCACAAGGAAGCAGAAGATTTAAGAATAAACAGAGATGAGCAGTACAAAAACTGAAATGAAAAATACACTAGTAGGAATCAATAGCAGAATAAAATGGGTAGAAAAATAAATAAGTGAGCTGGAAGACAAAGTGGTGAAAATCACTGCCACAGAACAGAATAAAGAGAAAAGAATGAAAAGAAATAAGGATAGTCTCAGAGACCTCTTAGACAACACCAAATGGACAAACATTTTCATTAAAGAAGTCCCAAAAGGAGGAGAGAAAGAGAAAGGGTCTAGGAAAATATTTTAAGATATTATACCCAAAAATTTCCTTAATATGAGAAAAGAAACACTCACTCAAGTCCAGGGAGCTCAGGGAGTCTCATATAGGAATAACCCAAAGAGGAACACATTAAGACACATATTAATCAAACTAAAAAAATTAAAGACAAAGAAAAGATATTAAAAGCAATAAGGGAAAAGCAACAAATAGCATATAAGGGAATCCCCATAATGTTATCAGCTTATTTTTAAGCAGAAATTCTGCATGCCAGAAAGGAGTGGCACAATATATTTAAAGTGATGAAAGGGAAAAACCTACAAGCAAGAATACTCTACCCAGCAAGGCTCTTATTCAGATTCAAAGGAGATATTAATGGTTTTACAGATAAGCAAAAGCTAAGATAATTCAGCACCACCAAACCAATTTTACAAAAAAAAAAAAAAAAAAAAAAAGAAAGAAAGAAAAAAAGCTGAAGGAACTTCTCTAGGCAGGAAAGAAACCAAAAACTTAACCTGTTATATCAAAACCTCATGGGAACTGCAAAACAAAAAACTACAATAAACACACAGACACAAAAGAAAAAGAAACCCAAACAAAACACTAAAAATTGCCATCAAACCACAAGAGAGGAAGAAAGATGGCAGTGAAGTAGAGGGACATGGAATGCATCCCTCTCCACAGATGCATCAGGAATACATCAAAAGATGCAAAAATTCCCAAAGAGAACAAGCTGAAAACCAGCAGACCTCAGACACCGGAAAGGACTGCAAAGATCCTGACATAACTGGGTAGAACAGAGGGGGAAAAAAAAAAAAAAAGGAGAAAGAGGAGGAGAAGAAAGGAAAGGAATGGGTCCCACACCCCGGGGTGAGGGGAGATGAAACAGAGGGGAGATTGCTGAATTCGGGGAAACATTCTTCATCTGAAGGGGAAAGCCCTTCTTCAAAGGGGAATTTCTCTGGGTCAGAAGGGAGGCATTTGGGACTGTTCGAAGAGGGTGAATCAGCTGATCTATGGCAGAAGGGAAAGAGTGAGAAACACATGGAGGGTCCACACCACAGCTCAGCATGTCTGGACTGAGACTTGTGTTCACAGATGAACAGGGGGTCTGGGAGCTGGAATATGGAAACTGGAGAACTGGTTCAGGGTGAGAAACATTGTTGGCAGTGGGGAGATGTCCTGAGGTGACAGAGGGAAGAAATCTGCAGCAGAGAGTGCCTACTGCACAAAGCTGGGTGGCCATGGTGGTGGCTCCATACTGCCGAACCACAAGCAGCGGGGAGGAGCTGTGATTGTAGTGTCTCTCTCTCTCTCTCTCTCTCTCTCTCTCTCTCTCTCTGTGCCTACGAGGAACAAAGGAAGACTCCCTGTCGGCCTGGCTATCACAGTCAGGGATAACAAAGGCCCCTGGGTGGGGCTGGCCTAGGGTGCTTGCAGCCAAAAGCCAAAAGTCCACAGACTCGCCCAGCTCTGGAGACATTCTGTTTACACCTGAGCTGCCAGCTTCCCTTTGCAACAAGCATGGCCACTGCCTCCTGAGCTGCTGTGACCCACGCAGGGTGCTACTGTGGAGTTGAATGCAGGCAGAAGGAGCTGCAGTTGTAGTCATTTTCTTGGCCTGAGCCACTGGCATCCCTCTGCAATAGGGAATGCCACCACCATCCTGGCCACCATGACCCAGGCAGGACACTAATGCTGACTCACTCCCAGGGGGAGGAATCACTATTGCACCCTCTCTCTCCCTACACACTGGTACTTACAGACAAACAATAAAGGAAGCACAGCTGGTAGCAGAGTAATACAAAAAGCCAAAGGCTGGTAGAAGGACACTTACAGCGGAGACCCCCAAGGAAACAGAAATATTAATTCTACTCATCTGGTCCATTTGGGGGTCAGTTCCAGCTTTTTTTTTTTTTTTTTTTTTTAATTAATTATGACCTTAGTCCTAAGGGACCTACATGTTCTATAACATATTTTTTATTCCATTTTTTCTTCTATTCTTATTTTTAGCCTTTTTATATATATTTCTATTTCTAACTGTCTTTTGTTGTGCTGACTTTATCTCTCCTACCTTCTTTTCTTCTCTATCTTTTATACATTTCTATTTTTTCTTTTTCTTTTCATATTATCAGTCACATTATGCTCTTCTGTTGCCCTGTCTTCTATCCTTTTTTAGTTTTTTTATCTTAATATACCTATAAACAATACTATTGGTTTGCTCTGTTTCCTTGCTTTATTCTCCAGATGATACACTGCTTTGGTTTCTCTTGTTAGGTTTTGTCTTTATCTTAGTTCTAATTGTAATTGTCTGATTTTGTTTTGGAAATCTTCAGTATATCTGGTTGTACTTTTGCTCTTTATTATATTTAATCCTAGCTTTCAAATTTTCCCTGGATTTGTGTTTGTGTGTGTGTGGAATTTTTTATTTTTTTGGTTTTGAATTTTTGCTGGTTTTCTCTTTGATTGTTTGATTACTTACTGGGGTTATTCTGTCAGGTCTTTCTAGTGCCTTATGTTTTATTGGATTTGGTATTTGTGTGTCTTGTGCATGTATGTGTTTCCTTAATTTAGTTTTTGTTTGACTCAACACTCTGCCATTAGTCTGGGGTTTGGACAGTCTCTTTTAATTCCATTTATTGCTGGGACAAGCAACCTCAGAAATCAAGACTATTCAGCCAGAGGTCAAGTAGGAGGATCTGAAGAGGGAGCACCCAATCCAGGACACTAGACCACTAAAGAGTCCTCAGCTACAGGGAAGATTAACTGCAGAGAATTCTTATGGAGCCCTGCATCAGATTCTAAAAGCCAGATTCATCCAACTGTCTGCAGCTGCCAGTGGTGGATACCTCACACCAAACTACAAACAAGACAGGAACACAAAGCCACCCATCAGCATACAGACTACACAAAGCCATGTTAAGCTCACAGATACCCTAAAACACACACCTGACATGGCCCTACTCATAAGAGAGAAAAGACTCAGTTACACACACTGGAAAGCAGTCACTAGACCCTCTCACCAGGAAGCCTACTCAAGACACTGGAGAAACTCCACCACAGGGACCACAGAACAAAAAAAAAGAATTACTACTAGGCAGAAAAGGGAAAGGAGATAGCAAATCCTATAAAATAGACAAAATGAGAAAACAAAGAACACCTTTCAGTCAAAGGAGCAAGAAAAAAAAAAAAAAAAAACCCACAAAACCAAATAAATGAAGAGGAAATAGGAAAAGTGCCTGAAAAAGAATTCAGAGTAATGATAGTAAAGATGATCTAAAATCTCAACAACAAAATAGAGAAACTATAAGAAATTGTCAATAAGGATTCAAAAGAACTAAGGAGCAAACAAATAGTAATAAACAAATGAAACTAAAATTACAAATACTCTATAAGGTATAAACATCAGGATGACTGAGGCAGAAGAATGAGTAAGTGTTGGAAGATAGAATGGGGGAAATAACTGCCACAGAGCAGGAAAAAGAAAAAAGAATAAAAATTATGTAAGACACTCTCAGAGAACTTGGTGACAACATTAATGGCACCAACATTCGAATCATAGGCATCCCAGAAGAAGAAGAAAAAAAAAAGGGTCTGAGAAAATATTTGAAGAGTTTTTATTGGAAAACTTCCCCAACATGGAAAAGGAAATAATTAATCAAGTCCAAGAAGCACAGAAAGTCCTATACAGAATAAACCAAGGCGAAACACACTGAGGCACACATTAATCAAACTAATGAAAATTAAAAACAAAGAAAAAAAATAAAAGCAGCAAGAGAAAAGCAACAAATCACATTTAAGGGAAAACCCATAAGAATAACAGCTGAACTTCCTGCAGAAACTCTGCAGGCCACAAGGGAATGGCAGGATATACTGAAAATCTTGAAAGAAAAAAAACCTACAGCCAAGAATACTCTACTGAGCAAGAATCTTATTCAGATTCAAAGGAGAAATCAAAAGCTTTACAGACAAGCAAAACTTAAGAGAATTCAGCATCAACAAACCAGCCTTACAACAATTGCTAAAGGAACTTTTCTAAGCAGGAAACGCAAGAGAAAGAAAAGCCCAACAAAATCAAACCCAAAACAATTAAGAAAATGGTAACTGGAACACACATGCCAATAATCACCTTAAATGTAAATGGATTAAATGCTCCAACCAAAAGACACTCACTGGCTGAATGGATACAAAAATAAGACCATTATATACACTGTCTACAAGAAACCCACTTCAGACCAAGGGACACATAGACTGAAAGTAAGGGGATGGAAAAAGATATTCCATGCAAATGGAAGTCAATAGAAAGCTGGAGAAGCAGTATTCATATCAGACAAATTAGACTTTAAAGACTATTACAAGAGATGAGGAAGGACACTACATAATGATCAAGGGATCGATCCAAGAAGGACATATAACAATTGTTAATACCTATGCACCCAACATAGGAGCACCACAAAACATAAGTCAAATGTTAACAGCCATAAAAGGGGACATCAACAGTAACACAATAATAGTAGGAGACTTGAACATGCCACTTACATCAATGAACAGATCACCTAAACATAAAATAAGTAAGGACATACAAGCTTTAAATGATACATTAAACCATCTCAACTTAATTGATATTTGTATGACATTCCATGCAAAATCTACAGAATACCCTTTCTTCTCAAGTGCACAGGGAACATTCTCAAGGATATATCACATCTTGGGTATAAATCAAGCCTCAGTAAATTCAAGAAAATTGAAATCATATCAAGCATCTTCTCAGACCACAATATAATGAGACTAGATATCAATTACCTGAAAAAAACTGTAAAAAATACAAACACATGGAGGCTAAACAATACACTATTAAACAACCAAGAAATCACTGAGGATATCAAAGAGGAAATCAAAAAATACCTAGAAATAAATGACAATGAAAACACAACAACCCAAAACCTACGGGATACAGCAAAAACAGTCCTAACAGGGAAGTTTATAGCAACACAGTCCTTCATTAAGAAACAAGAAAAATATCGACTATAAAACCTAACCTTACACCTAAAAAATAAGATAAAGAAGAATAAAAAAAACCCAAAGTGAGCAGAAGGAAAGAAATCATAAAGATCAGAGCAGAAATAAATGAAAAAGAAAGAAAGGAAACAATAGCAAAGATCAATGAAACTAAAATCTGGTTCTTTGAGAAGATAAACAAAATTGACAAATCATTAGCCAGACTTATCAGGAAAAAAAGGGAGAAGATGCAAATCAACAGAATTAGAAATGACAAAGGAGAAGTAACAACTGACACAGAAGAAATACAAAAGATCATGAGAGACTACTACAAGCACCTACATGCCAATAAATTGGATAACCTGGAAGAAATGGATAAATTCTTAGAAAAATACAATCTTCCAAGACTGAACCAGGAAGAAATAGAAAACATGAACAGACCAATCACAAGTATGGAAATTGAGACTGTGATTAAAAATCTCCCAAAAAACAAAAGCCCAGGGCCTTCTCAAACTCTTCCAAAATATAACAGAAGGAGGAACACTTCCAAACTCATTCTACAAGGCCACCATCACCGTGATACCAAAAGCAGGCAAAGATGTCACAAAAAAAGGAAATTACAGGCTAATATCACTGATGAACATAGATGCAAAAATCCTCAACAAAATACCAGCTAACAGAATCCAACAGCACATTAAAAACATCATACAAAATGATCAAATGGGGTTTATACATGGAATGTAAGGATTCTTCAATATATGCAAATCAATCAATGTGACACATCATATCTACAAGTGCATGAATAATGACCATATGACTATCTCAATAAAGAGAAAGCTTTTGACGAAATTCAACACCTATTTATGATAAAAACTCTCCAGAAAAATGGGCATAGAAGGAAATTACCTCAACATAATAAGAGCCATATTTGAGAAATCAAAAGCCAACATCATTCTAAATGGTGAAAAACTAAAAGCATTGCCTCTAAGAACAGGAATAAGACAAAGGTGCCCACTCTCACCATTATTATTCAACATAGTTTTGGAAGTTTTAGCCACAGCAATCCTAGAAGAAAACAAAATAAAAGTAATCAAATTTGGAAAATAAGTAAAATTGTCAGTCTTTGCAGATGATATGATATTATGCATAGAAAACCCTAGACACTCTACCAGAAAACTGCTAGCACTAAGCAATGAATTTAGTAAAGTGGCAGGATACAAAATTAATACACAGTAATCTCTTGCATTCCTATACACTAACAATGAAAAAGCAGAAAGAGAAATTAAGGAAACTCTCCCATTCACCATTGCAACAAAATAATAAATACCTAGGAATAAACATGTCTACGGAGGGAAAAGACCTGTATGCAGAAAATTATAAGACATTGATGAAAGAAATCAAAGATGTTACAAAGAGATGGAGAGACATACAATGTTCTTCGACTGGAAGAATCAACATTGTGAAAATGACTGTACTACCCAAAGCAATTTACAGATTCAATGCAATCCCGATCAAATTACCAATGGCATTTTCCACAGAACTAGAACAAGAAATTTTGTGATTTGTATGGAAATGCAAAAGACCCTGAATAGCAAAACCATCTTGAGAAGGAAAGATAGAGTTGGTGGAATTAGGCTTCCTGACTTCAAAATATATTACAAGGCCACAGTGATCAAGACAGTATGGTACTGGCACAAAAATAGAAAGGAAGATCAATGGAACACAATAGAAAACCCAGAGGTAAACCCAAACACATAAGGGCACCTTATCTTTGACAAAGGAGGCAAGAATATACAATGGAAAAAAGACAGCCTCTTCAATAAGTGGTGCTGGGAAAAATTGGACAGCAATGTGTAAAAGAATGAAGTTAGGACATTTCCTGACACCATACACACACACACACAAAAACTCCAAATGGACTAAAGACCTAAATGTAAGGCCAGACACTATAAAACTCCTAGAGGAAAACATAGGCAGAACACTCTATGACATTCATCAAAGCAAGATCCTTTTTGACCCACCTCCTCAAATAATGGGAATAACATAAAAAATAAACAAATGGGAACCAATGAAACTTAAAAGCTTTTGCACAGTGAAAGAAACCATAAACAAGACAAGAAGACAACCCTCAGAATGGGAGAAAATACTTGCCAAGGAAGCAACAGACAAAGGATTAATCTCCAAAATATATAAGCAGCTCATGCAGCTTAGTACCAAGAAAGCAAATAACCCATTGTGTAAATGATTGGAAAATCTAAACAGACATTTCTATAAAAGAAGACATGCAGATGGCTAACAAACACATGAAAAGATGCTCAATATCACTAATCATTAGAGAAATGCAAGTCAAAGCCACAATGAGATATCACCTCACATTGCTCAGAATGGCCATCATCAAAATATCTAGAAGCAATAAATGTTGGAGAGGGTGTGGAGAAAAGGGGACACTACTGCACTGTTGGTGGGAATGTAAGTTGGTACAGCCACTATGGAAAACAATTTGGAGGTTCCTTAAAAAACTACAAATAGAACTACCATATGATCCAGTAATCCCACTACTTGGCATATACCCAAAGAAAACCATAATCCGAAAAGAAACATGTACCATAATGTTCATTGCAGCACTATTTACAGTAGCCAGGACATGGAAGCAACATAAACGCCCATCAAGAAATGAATGGATAAAGAAGAAGTGGCACATATATACAATGGAATATTACTCAGCCATAAAAAATGGATGAAATTGAGCTATATGTAGTGAGGTGGATAGACTTAGAGATTGTCATACAGAGCAAAGTAAGCCAGAATGAGAAAAATAAATACCATATGCTAACTCATATAGATGGAATCTAAAAGTGGTATTGATGAACCTAGTGACAGGTTAAGAATATACATGCAGATTCAGAGAATGGACTGGAGGATATGGGATTGGGGGGGTTGAAGGGGGAGCTGGGATGAAATCAGAGAGTAGCGTAGACATATATTCACTACCAACTGTAAAATAGATAGCTAAAGGGAATTTGCTGTATAACAAAGCAAGGTCAACTTAATGATGGATGATGCCTTAGTGGGCCAGGACAGGGAGGGTGGGAGGGAGTCCTGGGAGGGAGGGGATATGTGGGTATATGTATAAATACAACTGATTCACTTTGGTGTACCTCAAAAACTGGTACAAGAGTGTAAAGCTATTATATTCCAATAAAGAGCTTAAAAAAAAAAAAAAAAGCACAAGAGAAGAGAATAAAAGAAGGGAAGAAAAATGACCTACAAAAACAAATCCAAAACAATTAAGAAAATGGCAGTAAGAACATAGATATTGTTAATTGCCTGAAACATAAATGGATTAAATTCTCCATACAAAAGACATAGACTGGCTGCATGGATAGAAAAATAAAACCAGTGTATATGCTGTCTACAATGGACCCACTTTAGCTCTAGGGACACATATATACAGAAAGTGAGTGGATGGAAATAGTTAATTAATGCAAATGGAAATCAAAAGAAAGCTGGAGTAGGAATACTCATATCAGACAACATAGATTTTAAAAAGACTGTTACAAGAAGCAAAGAATGACACTACATAATGATCAATCCAAAAAGATATAACAATTATATATATATATATATGCACCCAACAAAGGAGCACCTCAATATATAAGCTGAATACTAATAACCATAAGAGGGGAAATGAAAACCAACACAATAATAGTGGGGGACATTAACACCCCATATACACCAACAGAGAGATCATGCAGACAAAGTCAATAAGGAAACACAAGCCTTAAATGAGCCTTAAATGACACATTAGATCATATGGACTTAATTGATATTTGTAGAACATTCCATCCAAAAGCAGTAGAATGCACTTTCTTCTCAAGTGCACATGAAACATTCTCCAGGATAGATTACGTCTTGGGTTGATTATCCTTCTTACCATATGTTATTATGCTAAGAGAACCCCCTTCTTTACTGGTTAAGCAGGGGAGAACAGAAAATTGCTGAGCATTTAAGACACCTCTGTACTGTAAATACTACACATTGTGATTTAAGAAAAAATTTATTGGGGTATAGTTGATTTACAATATTGTGTCAGTTCCTGCTGTACAACAACATGAATCAGCTATATGTATACATGTATCCCCTCCCCTTGGAATGCCCTCCCACCTCCTCATACCACCCAAGCACATCACTACAGAGCACTGAGCTGAGCTCCATGTACTATACAGCAGATTCCCACCTGCTATCTGTTTTACATGTGGCAGTGCACATAAATCAGTCTCAATCTCCCAATTCAACCCACCACCATGTCCATGACTGTTCTCTGTATCTGCATCTCTATTCCTGCCTTGAAAATAAGTTCATCTGTACCATTTTTCTAGATTCCACATATGTGTTTTAATATACAATATTTGTTTTTCTCTTTCTTAGTTACTTCACTCTCTATGACAGACTCTAGGTCTAACCATCTCTACAAATGACCCAATTTCATCCCATTTTTGGCTGAGTAATATTCCATTGTATATATGAACCACATATTTTTATCTATTCATTACTGATGGATATTTAGTTTGTTTCCATGTCTTGGTAATTGTAAATAGTGCTCAATGAACGTTGGAGATCATGTGTCTTTCTGAATTATGGTTTTCTCAGGGTATATGCCCAGTATATGCTGGGTTATGTGATAGTTCTATTTTTAGTTTTGTATGTGATAGTTCTATTTTTAATTTTGTAAGGAAGATCCATACTGTTTTCCATACTGGCTCTATCAATTTACGTTCCCAATAACAGTGCAAGAGGATTGCCTTTTCTCCACACCCTCTCCAGCATTCATTGTTCCTAGATTTTTTGATGATGGCCATTCTGACTGCTGTGAGGTGATAACTCATTGTAGTTTTGATCTACATTTCTCTAATAATGAGTGAGGTTGAGCATCTTTTCATGTGCCTCTTGGCTATCTGTATGTCTTCTTTGGTTTAGGTCTTCCACCCATTTTTTGATTTTTTTTTTTTTTTTGATATTGAACTGCATGAGCTGTTTGTATATTTGGAGATTAGTTCCTTGTCACTTGTTTCACTACAAATATTTTCTCCCATTCTTAGGGTTATCTTTTTGTCTCATTTATGGTTTCCTTTGCTATGCAATAACTTTTAAGTTTAATTAGGTCCCATTTGTTTATTTTATTTTTATTTTCATTACACTGGGAGGTAGATTCAAAAAAGATACTGCTGTGATTTATGATACTGCTGTGATTTATGTCAAAGAGAGTTCTTCCTATGTTTTCCTCTAAGAGTTTTATAGTATCTGGTCCTACATTTAAGTCTTTAATCCATTGTGAGTTTATTTTTGGATATGATGTTAGGGAGTGTTGTAATTTCATTCTTTTACATGTAGCTGTCAAGTTTTCTCAGTGCCAATATTGAAGACATTGTCTTTTCTCCGTTGTATATTCTTGTCTCCTTGGTCATAGATTAGGTGACCATAGGTGTGTGGATTTATCTCTGGACTTTCTATCCTATTCCATTGATCTATATTTCTGTTTTTGAGGCAGTATCATACTGTCTTAATTACTGTAGCTTTGTAGTATAGTCTGAAGCCAGGGAGCCTGATTCTTCCAGCTCCATTTTCCTTTCTCAAGATTGATTTGACTATTTGGGGTTTTTGTGTATCCATACAAATTATAAACTTTTTGTTCTAATTCTGTGAAAAATCCCATTAGTAATTTGATAGGGATTGCATTGAATCTGTAGATTGCTTTGGGTAGTATAGTAATTTTTACAATATGATTCTTCCATTCCAAGAACATTGTATATATCTCCATCTGTTTGTGTCATCTTTGATTTCTTTCATCATGGTCTTAGAGCTTTCTGAGTATGGGTATTTTGCCTCTTAATGTAGTTTTATTCCTCAGTATTTTATTCTTTTGATGCACAATGGTAGATGGGACTGTTTCCTTAATTTCTGATTCTGATCTTTTGTTTTTAGTGTATAGAAATGCAGGAGATTACTGTGCATTAATTTTGTATCCTGAAACTTTACCAAATTCATTGATTAGCTCTAGTAGTTTTCTGGTGGCATCTTTAGGATTTTCAATGTAGAGTGTAATCATCTGCAAAAAGTGACAGTTTTATGTCTTTTCCAATCTGAATTCATTTATTTTTTCTTCTCTGATTGCTGTGGCTAGAACTTCAAAAACTTTGTTGAATAAAAGTGGTAAGAGTGGACATCCTTGTCTTGTTCCTGATATTAGTGGAAATGCTTTCATTTTTTCACCATTGAGAATGATGTTTACTATTGGTTTGTCATATATGCCTTTATTATGTTGAGGTTAGTGTCTTCTATGTCCACTTTCTCGAGGGTTTTTTTTTTTATCACAAATGGATGTTGAATTTTTCAAAAGTTTTTTCTGCAGCTATTGAGATGATCATATGGTTTTTATTCTTTAATTTTTAATATGGTGTATCACATTTATTGACTTGCATATATTGGAGAATCCTTGCATCCCTGTGACAAATCCTACTTGATCATGGTGTATGATCATTTTAATGTGCTGTGGATTCTGTTTGCTAGTATTTTGTTAAGGTTTTTTGCATCTATGTTCAGCAGTGATATTGGTCTGTAATTTTCTTTTCTGTGTGATATCCTTGTCTGGTTTTTGTATCAGGGTGATGGTGTCCTTGTGGAATGAGCTTGGGAGTATTCCTTCCTCTGCAAGTTTTTGGAAGAGTTTGAGAAGGATGGGTGTTAGCTCTTCTCTAAATGTTTGATAGAATTTACCTGTGGAGCCATCTGGCCCTGGACTTTTGTTTGTTGGGAGATTTTTAATTGCAATTTCAATTTCATTACTTGTGATTTGTGTGTTCATATTTTTTTATTTCTTCCTTGTTCAGTCTTGGAAGGTTGTATCTTTCTAAGAGTTTGTCCATTTTTTCTAGGTTATCCATTTTATTGGCATATAGTTGCTTGTAGTAGTCTCTTATCATACTTTGTGTTTCTGTGGTGGCCAGTTTTAATTTCTCTTTTTTTCATTTCTGATTTTATTGATTTGAGCCCTTTCATTTTTTTCTTGATGAGTCTGGATAAAGGTTTATCAATTTTGTTTATTTTCTCAAAGAACCAGCTTTTAGTTTCATTGATTTTTACTGTTTATTTCTATTTTGTTTATTTCTGGTGTGATTTTTATGATTTTTTTTCCTTCTACTAACTTTGGGTTTTGTTTGTTATTTCTCTAGTTGCTTTAGGTGTAAGATTAAGTTGTTTATTTGAGATTTTTCTTATTTCTAGAAGTAGGATTAAATTTATATAAACTTTCCTCTTAAAACTACTTTTGCTGCATTCCACAGATTTTGGGTCCTTGTGTTTTAGCTGTCATTTGTTTCTATGTATTTTTTGAGTTCCTCTTTTATTTCTTCAGTTGCCTCTTGGTTATTTAGTGCCATATTGTTTAGCTTTCATGGTTTAGTGTTTTTTATAGTTTTCTTTCCCTGTAATTGATTTCTAATCTCATAGCTTTGCTGTGGGAAAAGATGCTTGATACAATTTCAATTTTCTTAAATTTATCGAGGCTTGATTAGTTACACAAGATGTGATCTATCTTGGAGAATATTTTGTGTGTGCTTAAGAAGAAAGTGTTCTGCTGCTTGTGGACAGAATGTTCTATATATATCAAATAAATGTTTCTGGTCTATTTTGTCATTTATGTTTTTAATTTTTTTCTTGTATTAATATATTTAATAAATAAAAAATTACAATCCCAGCATAGATAGTCACTGCTAACATCTTATCAGTATCTTTCTAGTCTATTTTATACATAGGCATATGCAATTATGCAATTGTAGAAAATAAGATCAGTAGATGTTGTAGACAGCATATCTATGGGTCTTATTTTTGTGTCCTTTCAGCCAGTCTATGTGGTTTGATTAGATCATTGAAACCATTTACATTTAAGGTAATGGTAAATATTTGTGTTCTTATTACCATTTTCTTTATTGTTGGATTTGTTGTTTTGTTTCTTTTCTTTTCTTCTTCTCTTGTGTTTTCAGCCTAGAGAAATTCCTTTAGCATTTGTTGTAAAGCTGATTTGCTGGTGCTGAATTCTCTTAGCTTTTACTTGGCTATAAAACTTTTGATTTCTTTGAAGGAGATCCTTGCTAGATAGAGTAATCTCGGTTGTTGATTTTTATCTTTCATTACCTTAAATATATCCTGCCACTCCTTCTGGCCTGCAGAGTTTCTGCTGAAAAATCAGCTGATAACCTTATGGTGATTCCAGTGTATATTGTTTTTTGCTTTTCCCTCTCTGCTCTTAATATTTTTCATTTGAATTGAACTTTTGTTAGTTTGATTAATATGTTTCTTGACACGTTTCTTCTTGGGTTTCTCTTTTATGGGACTCTCTGTGCTTCTTGGACTTGGATAGCTATTTCATTTCCATGCTAGGGCAGTTTTCAACCCTAATCTCTTCAAATATTTTCTCAGACCCTTTCTCTTTCTCTTCTTTTGGGACTCCTATAATTGAATGCTGGTGTGTTTAATATTGTCCCAGAGGTCTTTGAGACTATCCTTATTTCTTTTCATTCTTTTTTCTTTATTCCACTCCTCAGCAGTTATATCCACCATTCTATCTTTCAGCTTACTTATTGAATCTTCTGTCTCATTATTTTATTATTGATTCCTTCTAGTGTATTTTTCATTTCACTTATTGTATTGTTCGTCACTGTTTGTTCTTTAGTTCTTCTAGGTCCTTATTAAACGTTTCTTGTATTTTTGTGATCCATGCCTCCATTCTATTTCCAAGGTTTTGGATCATGTTTCCTATCATTACTCTGAATTCTTTTTCATGTAGGTTTGCCATTTCTTCTTCTTTTATTTGTTGCTGTAGGTTTTTACCTTGCATCTTCATCTGTAACATATTTTTTTCTTTTCTTTTGTCATTTCTTTTTTTTTTTTTTTTTCTTTGATGGTTTGGGCTATGTTCCTGTCTTTCTTTTTTTTTTTAAAGCTCTTTATTGGAATATAATTGCTTTACACTCTTGTAAAATCTTTTGAGGTACACCAAAGTGAATCAGCTGTATTTATACATATATCCCCATATCCCCTCCCTCCCATGACTCTCTCCCACACTCCCTGTCCTGGCCTTCTAAGGCATCACCCATCATTGAGTTGATCTCCCTTTGTTATACAGCAACTTCCCACTAGCTATCTATTTTACAGTTGGTAGTGTGTATATGTCTATGCTACTCTCTCACTTCATCCCAGCTTCCCCTTCATCCCCTGCACCCCCAATCCCATGTCCTCCAGTCCATTCTCTGCATCTGCACCCTTATTCTTGCTGTCACTGGGTTCATCAGTACCTTTTTTTTTTTTTTAGATTCTGTATATATGAGTTAGCATACAGTATTTGTTTTTCTCTTTCTGGCTTATTTCACTCTGTATGACAGACTCTAGTTCTATCCATCTCATTACATATAGCTTCATTTCATTCCTTTTTATGGCTGAGTAATATTCCATTGTATATGTGTGCCACCTCTTTATGTTCCTGTCTTGTTGGTTGTTTAGAATGAAGAGCACTGAGTTTGCAGACAGTTGGGTGGAGCCAGGTCTTTGTACCAAGATGAGGGCCTCCATGGGCCTCACACTGATTAATATCTGAAGATCTCTGTTAGTCCAGTGGCTTGGACTCAGTGATCCCTCTACAGGAGCTCAGGACATACCCCTGTCCTGGGAACCATGACACTGCAAGCTGCACAGCATGGCAAAAAAAAAAAAAAAAAAAAAAAAAGCAACAAACAGAAAAGAACAGAACAATCACAAAGAATAAAATGTAAAATAAACTTAGAAGAATAAAAAATGCATTAGAAAAAATAACAATAAAATGAATCAACAAAACAGAAACAAAAGTGAACCACAACAGCAAGAAATATATATATATATATGTGTGTATATATATATATATATATAAATAATAAAATACAAAACATAAAAAATAAATTAAAAAATAAAAAAGTACATAAATAAAAAATTCCCTGGTGCCTCCTCTATCAGTGTCCTTGCCCCCACAGTGAGCTACAGACTACTTTCACCTTCCCAGTAGGCCTCCAAGACCTCTAGGTAGGTCTCTGGGCCTGCTGTGTCAGCCCCACCTCTGCATGTCTTCCTCTCACTAGTGTCTGTTCCTGGAAATGGCCCAGAATACATGTGCCCCTGCAGGCCTGTTGGGGTGCAGGTCTTCACAGGTGTGCCTGCAGAGGCTAGCTCAAATGGAGGAGACCTTGGAGAGGGGCAGTGCTTGGCCCACCTGGACCCACAAGGCCAGGGGAGGCCCTGCCAGGGATGGCACTTGGGCCGGCAAGACCTGCATAGCCACAGGAGGCTTTGGCAGAAGCAGTCCTTGGTCTGGGATGCATGTGGCTGGAAGAGGCCTTGGCAGGGGATCTCAGGCCTGGGAACCACACTGCCAGAGAGGACCTTAGGGGGTGGCTGTTCTCGCCTGGGACCAAAATAGCCTCATCAGGGCCCAAGCAAGCCATGTCCTACCTGCTTGCATGGGGATTCCTCCAATCCCCTTAGGTGTCTGAGGACAACCACCAGTATCTAGTAGGTGTATTAGTTGGAGGAGATGTGAACTCTGTGTCTTCCTACTCTGCCATCTTGACCTACACATTGTGATTAATAGTTGTCTGTTTCTTTTAATATACATATTCTGTCTTTTTTTCAACAATGTATATGTTAAAGAAACCATATGATTTTGCTTGTAAATTTTTCCAGTCTGGAATTTCTTGAGTTTTCCCCATTTAGCATATTCTTATTTTGCTGTATTTTCTGTAAATTGGTGATTGAATATGTAAACTTCATTCAGCTTAGTTTTGTTTGATATTTTGTTGACTTTTTTATAGATTATTTTTTCCATTCAAGGCACATACTGTCTGGCTGCCTCTCTTTTAGCAATATTCTAATTTCTATATCCATTAATTCCCTTGGCTAGCAAAATAATATTTTGATCAATCATTTTTCATTAATAATTTACTGTTATACTTCTATAAAGAGAAACTTTGCCTTTTCTTATTCAGTAGTACACTTTAGATTAGATAGAAAGGCAGGATAACTCTTTATTCTTTCCCTTCAATTACCCATTTTCAAATGAAGTGTTAGTTTACTAGCATCCAAAGATGTCATTCTAGATGACTGAATTTCATATAAATGTAAATTTTTTCTTACTTTCCTTTGTCCAACGTGTCAAATTTCTACAATGACTTAACAAAACATAATCATTAACTTTTAGAGGAGCTGAACACTGGAAAAGTATATATATATATATACACTTTATATATATATATAAAATTTTATAATAGAATACTAGAAGCAGAAAGAATGATCCTGGAAATGATTTGGTGGGGCTGGGGGTTGATAGACTGGAATGTTTCCAGCTTCCTGAAACTGCATTTGTTTACATTTTAAACAATACTTAAAGAAAAAAAAAATCAAATTGTACACTTTAAATATCTGTAGTTCATTGAATGTCAATTATATCTCAACAAAAGTTCTTATAAAAAAACAATACTTAAGAGTAATAAAGAGACACTTAGGAAACAAATTTAACCATGCTAGATTATTTAAAGTTACTATAAAAGTGATATTAATTCAGGTCTTAAGTTAAAAAAATCAAAATTTAGTCCTACATTTCCATAAAAATATGTTTTAATCATTCTTCCATATAATGGTAGTTATACATTTATAGGTCTGAAAATAGTTTTTGTGGCTTCACAGATTAGAAGTGCAAGTTTTGCCTTTTAGAATTTAAGTGAGTTGTGGCTCCTTGGAGAAGACTTAGTTTATGTCAATCAGAGTCTCTCAAGGAATACCCAAGGTTAAATATTATGTTGATATTGTGATTGATTCCCTATTTTATAAGGGTGTATGTGGTGTGTGTGTGTGTGTGTGTGTGTAGAGGTGATAGTGTTAATTACATAGTCAAATAGCTTTACACAATTTATGTTCTGGTATAAGTACAGACCCCTGGTTGGGGAGGGAATGCAAAAAGGAGAGGGGAAGCATCAAATTAGTGTGACTCTCAATATGACTGAAAAAAAGATGGGTTTGGTCAATGATTAACATATTCCTTATTTATATGTGCAAAATACTTTGGAGTTCCAGTGTTGACTAAACTTACAGTGTAGGAAACTAACTTCTATGTTATGTCCTTATTTTTCTTTACCTATAAACAATAAAGTAAATAAAACACACAAGAAGTAAATCTTTTGACCTTGTTGTTGCTGTAAAAGTATTATTCAATGTGTAAAAAAAAAATAATAAAGTGAGACCCCAATTAAATATTAAATAAATAAACCTCAAGAAACAAGAGAGAATTGGGATCTCTCATGGCCTGTGAAGATAGAAGAGCCCAATAGCCTCTTTCCTGGCAAAGGCACATCCAAGAAAAGCCATGGTCTTTTGTTTAATACAGCCCTCCCAACTGCCTTTCCCCCTCTATAAATGTGTTATTCCCTTGCTGTGCAGGGACTTGCAGGTGGCCTACCATGTTTGCAAACCCCAAATTGCAATTCACTGCTGATTGTGAATAAACCCATCTTTGCTAAATAAATATCTAGCATGCTATTTGTTTCCGGTCAACAAATGACAGTACGGTCCTTTCCAATATCTTTCCCACCTTCTTTTTCCTCTTTCCTTCCTCCTTCATCACTTCAGCCAGTGCCTACAGGAGAGATAAAAATAAGAAGCAAAAATAAATAAATAAATAAAAACTAGAACTCAAAATTTACCAGTGATTTTGAGCAATAGCACTTCTAGTTTACTACAAAACACTTCCCTTGATATCTGATGAAACAATCTTACAGCTAGCAAGGGGGGGATAATACAAATCTATGACATTTTTACACTTTAAAATTGTACAAACCTTTAGTCTTTTCCTCCTAGATGAGATAGGCTTTGAGTTCCTCAAACTCTTTATCTAAAACACAATCCTTACAAATCATGTATAAGATGTAAGGTATCCTTTAACTGCAGTTAAATATGTTTCCTCCCACCCCTGCTGCTTCCCCCACATATGTGCCCTGTGAAAGTCTCTTGATTAGATGAGGTCTTGTGGAGACTACAGATGCCTGGGAATAATCAGGAATTTACCTGGTCATATGAATAATTGTGCAATTTAATGACTGAAATAGATGGCTCAAGAAGGTTTTTTACCAAGCAAATTTGGTGTCTTGCTTAATATTGTTATTGACGGTTACGTAGGTTGCTGCATTTACACTGCTTTTTCATATTTGTAGAAAATGTCATCAGTGATATACTGTGAGGCAACAGTCTCTACCTTAACTATACATTAGAATCTCCTGGGGCACTTTAAAATTATAGTGATGCCCACTCTAGACCAATTAAGTCTGAATCTTTGGTAAGGGTGAGGCTTGTAAATTGCTACTTAAAAAAAAAAAAAAAAACAGACCATTCTAATATGTAATCAAAGTTGGAAAGTGTGGCCTTAAGGGAAAAAAGACCAGAAATGAGTATAATCCATGAAAGTACTGGCAATGTGTGGTAGCTCCCGAACTTTTTGGGTTCTTCTTCAATAACACTTTATTTTGTTCCATTCTATTGCTTTTAGCCCATTTGTGGATTTTTTTTTTTTCTTTCTGTAGCAAAAAATAACAAAAAACAAAAAACAAAAACTATTTCAATGTCTTTCAGCATTCTGGTTTTAAATGGCTCCATAACTTAAAGTGAAGTATTTGAAGTAAGAAAGAGTGGCTATGTTCATTGTAATGCATTGTACAAAGTTGAAAGTACATAAATAACTGTGTGCCTTTCCCCATTACAGCCTCACACTGGTAAATCCAAGTTTATGGAACACTTTTCTCTAGTAGGTGACAAAATCACTTTGCGATGATGGCCTTTTTTCTGTTGAAAAAGAAACTGGTACAAATTTGGCAGCCTTAGGGGAGCTGGAAACTCAGCTCCAGTTTATAGAGTTGGTGTATTCCTTAAAATACCTATAGAATTGATCCCTGTATAATTAGTGGAGACCACAAAGCTAAAAGTTTCATTGGTTACATTTCCTTAAAAAAAAAACAAAAAAACTCATTCTTTTTTTTTAAAGTTTGGATATGATTAGTTTATTATAAAAGATAAACATGGAAGTTATTCACATGGTGAAAGATTTCAGAACTTCAGTGGAATTGGCAGCTTCACGTGATGCCATTTCAATAGCGACATATTTCAGTTGACATGTGTCACAAGAATGTCACCATCTCTAAGAAATAATCCTTGTCATCTAGAACTACTTTGGTGCCTCCATATTCTGGGAGAAGAATTTTATCTCCAACTTTCATGCTAACTTGTTGAATCTCGCCATCCTTTCCTTTAGAGCCTGATCCAACAGCTATTACCATTGCCTGCAATACTTTTCCTTGTGATTTTTCTGGAAGAAAAATGCCTCCTTTGAGGTTCCTTAAAAAACTACACATAGAACTATCATATGATCCAGTCATCCCACTCCTGGGCATATACCCAAAGAAAACCATAATCCCAAAAGAAACTTGTACCATAATGTTTATTGCAGCACTATTTACAATAGCCAGGACATGGAAGCAACCTAAATGCCCATCAACAAATGAATGGATACAGAAGATGTGGCATATATACACAATGGGATATTACTCAGCTATAAAAAGGGATGAGATGGAGCTATATGTAATGAGGTGGATAGAACTACAATCTGTCATACGTAGTGAAGTAAGTCAGAAAGAGAAGGACAAATATTGTATGCTAACTCACATATACGGAATCTAAAAATGGTACAGATGAACTCAGTGACAAGAACAAGGATGCAGATACAGAGAATGGACTGGAGAACTCGAGGTATGGGAGGGGGCGGGGGGTGAAGGGGAAACTGAGACGAAGCTAGAGAGTAGCACAGACATATATATACTACCAACTGTAAAATAGTCAGTGGGAAGTTGTTGTATAACAAAGGGAGTCCAACTCGAGGATGGAAGATGCCTTAGAGGACTGGGGCAGGGAGGGTGGGGGGGACTCGATGCGGGGGAGTCAAGGAAGGGAGGGAATACGGGGATATGTGTATAAAAACAGATGATTGAACCTGGTGTACCCCAAAAAAAATTAAAAAAAAATGCATCCTTTGGTTACAGTTTTGGTGGCACTTCTCTCAACTAATGCTCGGTCAAAGAGGGGAAGAACTTTCTAAATGCCTGTCCTGCCATGGCTCTGGCTGCCACAGTTCTCTGTTCTCATGCTGCCACTGCACGGAGAGACCCGCTGGCCATATTCTGTTATTTTTTCTTTTTTAAAAGAAATTTATTGATATATAGTTGATTTACAATGTTGCATTAGTTACAGGTGTACAGCAAAATTGTTCAGTTATACATATACATATATATATATATATATATATATATATATATATATCCCTTTCCATTATAGGTTATTACAAGATCTTGAGTATAGTCCCCTATGCTATACAGTAGGTCCTTGTTGATTATCTATTTTGTATATATTAGTGTGTATATGTTAATCCCAAACTCCTAATTTATCCCTCCCCTCCACCTTACCGTTGGGCAACCATACTTTGTTTTCTATACCTGTGACTCGATACATGGAAACTATAGAGAGTCTTCCTGAAGGCTTTTTGAGTATTCATTTTTATTTGAAAATAGAATCTTAATATAGTACATCAATCCAATGGAAAATTCGAGTTGTAAAAGACATTATGAACTAACAGTGTTGAATTCTGGGTGCCCCCAGTAGGTGACTGATTGATCACAGAGCAACATTTTTGGCCATATATTGGCATCCTTAGCAAAAATAAGTTTTAACATGACTTTCCTCTCTCAGTTCTTGGCTGATTTTTGTTGTGGATAATAGCTATTCTTGGATGGGTCTTCTCTTATTTTTTTCACTATCTCTGAATTACCAGATTCCAAGTTCCTGAAGGAGTATAATTATTATAACTAATTGGATATCTGTAATGCATTCAAGAAGAAGTATTAATAAAGTTGTTACATTCTCAAGTTGCTCTTTAATATTATTATATTTTAAGCAAAAGTCATTTTTTTATTTTAAATGATTAATGCTGTAATTGGGTCCAGAAATTCATTTTTTAATAAACTGTTACATGCAGTGTTAAGAATTAATTTATCCTTAATTAGTTTTTACAGAAAAGTGTTACAGAATTTTGCAGAATACACATCTAGGTAATACTAGGCAATCCTTAAAAATCTTATGGAGGCCAACCCGCAAGGATTCCCTCAACATCTTTCTCCTTATTTGATATATAGATACTCTCATAGGTCTTTCTAGTGTTTTCTTAAATACTTTCAAGAGCAGTTGCCACTGTTAGAGTTATGAATAATATTTCCTTTTGAAGTTGCAAATTTATTGGTGTGTTGTTAACAACAGCAAATTTTATTGTCTCATAAGCATTTTTGTAGGGTTGAGGTAGATTGTTTAATGCTACAATAGAGCAATAGGATCTTTATAGTTCTTAGAGACCTTAGGAGTCCTATAGTAAAACCACTTTTTTAGAGATATTAACAGTAAGATTTTTTTCAAAGTCATAGCTAGTAAGAGTAATGGCTAATGACCTCAGGTCTGCTGAGTCAGGTCTCTGTTCATATTTCTTTTGGTAACACTATTGAACTGGTTCTCAGTCCCAACTGTACGTTAAAATTGCTGAAGCAACTTTTATTTTTTTACTTATTTTTTAGAACTTTTATTGAGATATAATTGACATACAATAAACTACATATGTTTAAAGTGTACAATTTGATATTTTTTTTTTTCGTATTAGTAATGTATATATGGCATGGAGCAACATATAGAAAGAAGTTATGCCTGTACCCAGTCTCAAACAATAGAAATGGAATCATAGGAATGTGACTTGGAATATGCATTCTTAAAAAAATCTCCCAATTGATTTTTATTACTCAGTGGTGATTGAGACCTATGTATTATAAACTTTTCACACCATGCTGTCCATTCAATACAAGACCAATGTGTCACCTGAGTGGTGATTTTATTTGATACATTTGATACATTTGAATCTACATAGGTAGATTGACTATCCACTAGATGAATGCATAATGAAAACATAGGGTATATTTACAATGGAATATTATTCAGCCATAAAAGAAGGAAATCCCACCTTTACTTACAATATGGATGGACCTTGAGGGCATCATGCTAAGTGAAATAAGTCAGCAGAGAAAGACAAATACTGCATGATCTCATTTATACACATGCCAAATCCAAAAAAACCTAACTCATAGAAACAGAGAATAGAATGGAGTTTACCAAGCTGAGATGTTGGTCAAAGGGTACAAACTTTCAGTACAAATTCTGGGGTTCTAATATACAGCATGGTACTGTAGTTAAAAATATTGTATATATATACTGAAAGTTTGCTAAAAAGGTAGAATATTAAATGTTCTCACTACACAAAAATGTTAGGTGAGGGAATTGTTAACTAAACTTATTGTGATAATTATTTTACAATACATACATGTATCATCACATTGTACACCTTAAACTTACATGATATCTCAATATATCTCAATAAAGCTGGGAAAAATGAATAGGTTAACCAATGCCACCACCAAAAATCTTAAATGAAAATGAATTTTCAGTGGTAAGGAAGTTGACAGGGGCATTAGTTTGCATACCACAGATAGCCAGGAGCACCACACACTGCTTTTGTGGAGTACTCTGTTTAATTAGCTTTGAGAGTAGAAGCATTGCAGCACGTGAATCTTTCAGGAGACAGGATGACTGGTTTCAGACTTGTCAATATGCAGCAAAAAAGTCATTTTAATGTTGGGGTCTGCTTGATTCCAGAGTATAGGACACACCAATTGCTTAGGCATTTGCTTTGAGAATGGTTTTGAAAAGGTGTTTGTTTGCTTGTTTGTTTTAAACAATGTCACTTCTCCTGTCACCAGAAGATGTTGCAGATGAGTAAAATTTCTAATGCAGGACTTTTATTGCTTCAGAACCTGTGATTTGACATCACCATCTTAAATCACTGAAGCATTTAATTGCAAGAACGAAGAGAAGGGGAGCAGAGAGGAACACAAAGGAAAAACCAACATAAATATTGCATCATGTTGAATCACAGCATTTCATAGCACACAGAATAAATCTGTTTTTCTATAAAGAAATCACTCCTCATCTCTACATTTCCAATGGATATTTTTCATTCTTAAGCATGGTTTTGTAATTCCAACCTCTAAGAATTTAGGCACTCTAAAATATAACATTCTGAAATCTTATTTCTTGGTATTTTATATTGCAAGCCGTCTTAAGAAAATGTCTCCATTTATTTTTTAATCCTCAAAAAGTTTAAATTAAGTATTAGTTTTGTAACTAGTAGTTTTGTAAACTATATAAATGAAAGAGCAATTTATGACTTAAAGGATTAAAAAAATTCTTTACAGTTTATTTGCATCCTGAAATTCCTCACTAAAACATCTAGAGATCATTTGAAATATTAGAATATGATTTCTGGATTTCAAAATTAGTGAAATTTTTTACTTCTGATAATTTTTTATATATTTGTCTCTTATGTCTTTAAGTAATATGTTATATTCAGAGAACATTTATTGACTATCTATTAGGTGTCAAAAATTATGTTACACTCTAGAAGGTAAGAGTATATTCCAAAGTTCCCCATCTAGTGGTAATAGTGGGCATATGTAAAAGGACATGCAATATAATATCAAGCATAATAAGTACTATTAATAGAAGTAGTAATAAATACCATGGAGTGGGAATGTCCTTTGAGGATAGTATATTTGATCCTGATACCCCAAATTAGTATTTGACAAATTGTGAGACAGATCAATATTTGCATCAAAAATATTTTCTTATTTGTTCACTGAAACATTTGAGCTAAGCATTGTGTTAGGGATACAAAGATGTGTAAGACATGTTACCTATTCTGAAATGGCTCAAAGTCCCTCTGGGAGAGACAGACACTAAGAGAATATCTATTACATGATATGTTAATGACAGCAGCAGAGCTAGACATAAATAATAAAGAGAATATTCAATTGTTGCAACTTTATGAGACAAAGCAATCTTCTTGGTTCTTGTTTAACTGAATTGCATGTTCACATTTTTATAAACCATATATAAATATATTTATAAAAGTAAATTGGCATTTCTCACCTATATTACTTAAAAGAGCAGATTGAATATGAGACCACATTTTAATGCCTAAATGTGGCCTTAATTCCCAATCTTCAACACCATGGCTACTTTGTGAATGTTTATAACCTTTGAATGTTGATTAGAGTGTGACCTGTTTAGTTAAAATAGCAAGAGCTAATGCCATCATGCATTTTGGTCCCATGCATTTTGTCTCTCTTTCTTTCTACCTCTATTTCTATCTCTTTCTCTCCATCTTTCTGTCTCTATCTCTAATTCTCTCTCTCTCACACACACACACAAACACACTAAAAATATCAAAGACTTATTAGAGGAATGTGGAAATCCTGACATTCCTACCATTGTTTTGTAAATAAAACCCAGATAGAAGGGAGAGTTCTAAGGGAAGCAAGTGATTTTTTTTCTCTCTCTAGTGTTTCAGCTTATGAGCCTGAATATTATTACAGACACTTTGAAATATTGCAATATACATCTTTTTATATTAAAAAAACATGCATTCCATAAAATCATACACTGAAATTAATAGAACTTATGGGGAAAAAAAGTTAAGGACAGACCTTTCAGAACCTGTGTGATGTTCTAACCAGAGCTCCAACTAACATAACACTTTGATGAAAATACTAGCACAGTTAAAAAGACATATTAAATTTCTAATAAATAAATACAAGTGTAGTAATTTATCTTTTTTTAAAAAAGAGATAATAGTAGCTCATTAAAAGGGAGTATAAGGAAAAGTTGAGGCTGTTGAGTTATGGAGACAAAGGAAAAATGCCCAAAGATACGAGAGCAACACAGAATAAAACATTTCTGGACAGAGCACTGAATCAAGCCAAGAAGGTTGAAGGTGAATGGGCATCTGCGGACATATTTCTCCTTCATGGCTTATTAGGTTTAGCTCAATGGGAATACTTCGTGTTCAACTGCTGTTATTTAGTGGGACAAAATCCTAACTAGAAAAACAAATGCATGTGAACCTAGGCAACTTTCACTTTACTTTGACATTACACATAAATGTATTATGGTGTATGAGTTGATTTGCAAATCAAAACCTATTGTACTAGAAGGTCTCTTTTTGCGCTATTCCTATTGCCTGGACACTTAACTTACACTGACCTTTTTCACTATGCTTTTTTACAGGTCTTGATTAGATCTTGAGTACTTCCTAGCAATCTGATCCTGCCTGGTTCTTGTCCACGCCCTTTTTGGATAGTTTGACTTTTGTGAGATTGAATGTGTTTAAATCAGATGACTTCTTTAGAAATATAGTTGTAAGTCTTTTCTTAATTTTGATAACTCTTTAATTTAAAGGAAAGCAAGGGGAGGTTTCCTTCCTTGCCTCCCCTGCAAAAAAAAAAAAAAAACCAAACAGATATTAAAATATTTATATAGCATAAAAATCAGAATATGAACAAGCTCTCAGAGACATAAAAATTATATAGACTTCTGATTTTAGTATTTAATTTGTTAGAAAAGCCTCCTGATATTAGAATAGATATTTGCCACTAGATGAACATAGTGTGTTTTTGTTCTGGTGTACTGATTGCCCTGTGCCTAACTTTTTATGTTTTTGTTTAAAAAAAGGAACTGGAACTGAAAGCTGGCGGTAGTTCATGGAGGATTAATATTGAGGATTATTAAGCAACACAGTAACTATTAGTCCAAAGATCTGGTGAGGTAAATAAGCACAGTTTAGCTCAATGACCTGGATATTTTGGGAGATAATGGACTTTTGGGGGCCTTAAATATTGAAATGTTTTCCTTCATGGTCTTCAATCTGCAAGTGTAGATAAAGGTATTGTCAGCATTCTGTGTTGTCAAGCTTACGTGTCCAGAGAAAACAGAACTGCATCATGATAAAATTGCTGAATACTTAAAGTACAGCTAATCCAATCATCATCAATGTAAAATCCTACTGCTCCATAATGCTCAGTCCCCTGAATAATTCTGACCATTTTTTTCTTCCTTGGCCTGAGATTACTGCAGGCAAGTCACGTTTCACTAATCCAGGATACTATGAAAGTTCTTCAGGCTGACTTGTTTCTACTATATTTTGATTAACATAAAAATAGATTTTGCTCATTTAATATTTTACTTGTCTTAAAACAAAGAAAATAATTTGTGCTTTAATCGTATCCCCATGAAGGGCCTGAATTAACTTCTCATCTGGGGAGTTTTTTTTTTTTTTTTTTTTTTTTTGGCACACGGGCTTAGTTGCTCTGCAGCATGTGGGATCTTCCTGGAGCTGGGATCGAACCTGTGACCTCTGCATTGGCAGGCAGATTCTTAACCACTGCGCCACCTAGGAAGCGCAAATTTGTGCTTTAAAATAGAAATACTGTTTCCTTTTCATCCTTCACTCTTCCAAAATAATGCTTTTTCAAAGAAAGAGCCCATATGGTGCTTAATGATTTCTCCACTTACACAACTAATGTTTAAAGGCTGTAAACTGTACACTCAAATGCTTACATCATTTTCAGTGTGTTCATAGTTAAAGATTTTATTGCTTTCTTCAGTAAGCCAATGCCATGCACTAATAATTCACTACTAGAGAAAGTTTTTCTAACTTCCTAAGCCTTGATCTCTCAGTAGTTTATAGCAAGATTTTTATATTCCAGCATTCAATTTTGTGACATTCATTTTCTGGGATTTTCAAGTACTTTCATCAGCCACTTTTCTTTTAAGGCAAGAGACATTAAGTTCACCTCACACTTCAGAAGTGGTTGTAATTTTTTATTAGCTTTAAGGCTTTTTACAAGATTTGATTTTAAAAAACTCAAGCAATCAAGTGTCTGTTAAGTCAGTGGTCCCCGACGTTTTTGGCACCAGGGACTGGTTTCGTGGAAGACAATTTTTCCATGGACTATGGACCAAGGTGAGGTGGGGGTCAGGTGTGTGGATGGTTCAGGAGGTAATGCAAACAATGCTTCAGGCAGTAATGTAAGCGATGGGGAGTGGACAGGGGGTGCAGCAGGCAGATGAAGCTTTGCTCACTTGCCCGCCACTCACCTCCTGCCATGCGGCCAGGTTCCTAACAAGCCATGGACTGGCAGAGGTCTGCGGCCAGCAGCCCTGGGGGCTGGGGACCCCTGTGCTAAGTCTTCTCATATTTTTCCATCTTTATCTCTTCAGTTGTAAAATGTTTCAAAGTATCCCATGGATGAAGACTTAGTCAGGATATAACGAAGACCATTACTAAACACTACAAAAGTTCACTAAGGACATCAAAGAGCTTCATTTGTCAGTCTTTTTTTTTTTTTCTAATGTCTGAATTAACATCATTTTCACAAAGCAGCAGCACTATTTGCTATTTGCCTTAGTGATTTTTCCACATACCAAAACATTCTCATCATTGTAATATGCTGCATTAATATAATCCACCTTACATTTTTCTTACATTTCTTTGCAGTTACTCTCCATTTCTCACCTCCTCTTCAAAGAAACTCCTTCAAGATATTGCTTTTACACACGTCTTTCTGTCCTAGTTATTCCTCATTCTATTTAAATCTGGCTATTCTTTCCTCCCTCCTCTCTGAAAATTTTCACCAATGACCTACATTTTGTCAAAATGAATCACCAATTTCTTGTCCTTTTCTTACTTATCCTTGCAACTTTGATAGTTTAACTATTCCCTACTTCTTGAAATATATAATTTCATTTCTAAACTCACCTGGTTTTCTTTTATTTTGCTGGCTTTTTCACTAGCTACTTTTTTATTAGAGCTTTGTCCTTGGTTCTTCTATTTTCCTTTTATGTTCTCTCCTTAGGTGAGGTACTCTGTTGTATTACTTCAAATAATGTCTCTATGCTGATGTCCTTTATATTTGTATCTTCTGAATGAATATCAAATATTTTTCTCAACATCTTCAATTAGATGTTTAATTGCATGGCAAATACTACATTTCTAAAGGGAACATTTAATTTCTAACACCCAAACCTGCTGTCTCCAAAGTGTCTCTGTTTCTTTTCTATCTAGTTCCTCAGGAAAGGTATCAAAGTAGAAATTATTATTCATTCCTGCCACTTTCTCACATCTCACATCCAGTTCACCAGGAAATCCTTTTAGATTCTGCCATCAATATATAGCCCAAATCTGACCATATATTTTCATATTCACTGCCACAGTGCTAAGTAGCATTATCTGTCACATAGGCTACTGCAATAGCCTCTAATTGAGATCCTACCTCAATTCTTACCCTCCTACCATCCATTCTCAACTCAGCAGCCAGAGTGTTTTTTCTAGGAAAAAAGTTATTTTTCTGCTTGAAACACTTCACTAATATCCAAATATTTTTAGAATGAAATCTAACTGTCTTGCAATGACCTAAAATAGTAAAAGTAGTCTTAAATTTGTGGAACTCTGAATAGAATATCTACTCCATTACAAAGTGCCTTTTAGACATGTTTTGTCTATCTGAAAGATACTTTCTTCCTTTTCTTAAGCCCAAGATAATACTTTAGAGGTATCAAATCATGTGTGGTTTTTCATCCTGGTACTGCACTTTTTCCTCACTCCCCTCTGGTTTTCCTCTACCTTTTCCCATAGTCACTCTTTATTCCAGCAACTAGCCATTTTGTATTCCTTGATATAGATAAACAATACGAAAGAGCAGAAATGAAAGACCTTACTACCCATCCATACCCCCAAAAGACTCAATAAAGTCCCCAAGGCAGAATGGGAGGAGAGATGGAGGGGAAAGGTGATGAGAAAAACATGAAGATAAGTGGTGTCTTAGAGAAAGAGAGTTGTACAGCAGTCATTATTTTATCTGATCACAAATGAACACTTGGCCCCTTGAATAACCTGAGACTTTCCTTAGCCCTTGTCTTTCTTACTCCCTATTGATAATGTCTTCTGCAAATAAAAGAGAGTGGGGGCCTCAACAGCAAGTATTCTGGTGGCTGTGATAGAGGAGGGTGGTGGGGACCATTTGTTACACTTATAACCTATTGGTGAGCTATATGGAACACATACTAAATCTCCCTTAGGACAATGATTTCTCACCATAACATATGAGTACTTGTCCAAAATACTGGTAATTTGTATTAATGACACCTGTGTACAACCTAGGTATCATTATTTGACAGAGTAATGCCTTCATACTAGTCAAGTGTATCTTTTTACTCTTTAGTACCATTCAAGAATGCAAATAAATTTAACCCATCTCATATGGTGTGGGTGGGAAGGAAACATGCCAGCAGTAATAATCTATGTAAATCTGCCAAGGAAATGACCCAAGCAAGATTTCTTGAAAACTGGACAAAGAGGAAAGATGATGGAAAGTAACCTACAAAACTAACTCCCCTTCCCTCAGGGGTAATCTTCTCAAAATATGCCCTTATAACTGTTTTCTTAGCTTTTAAAATTACTTCCTATTTCCTTTGTCACTATTCTTCATTCTGAATTATATTTATAGGAGGCAAGTGGACATAGAAAAACTCAATTCAAAACTAGTTTTGTGCCCTTCATTTTATAGGATACAATAAAAATACCTAGTCACTTTGATTCACATATTTTTCTAAGACAGATTTAACACATTTAAATTATTTTTAAAAGAAGTTTGCTCTAAACTCTCTTAACTACTTAACTTTGGGAGAATTTTTCTAATTTTCCTCTGAACCTGCATTCTTTAATCTGTACATTGAAGAAAATAGTGGTGCAAATTTCAAGTGTTTCCTATGGATTAAGTAAGATATAAATGTCATTGTTTAATAGAGTACGCAGCTAAATTATATACTGAATGACTGTTGGTCATTGTTACTTTTATTTGTTGTACTTATATCTCTGGAAATTCTTCCCAGAATTCATTGTGGATTCCTCTTCACTTCTCTACCCTTTGTGTGTTAGCATTTTCATACATGTGTTCTTTTATTATTATTATTATTATTAATTTTATTTCCAGTTCATATTCTTCCCATTTTTTTGGGGGGGGGTACACCAAGTTCAATCATCTGTTCTTATACACATATCCCCGTATTCCCTCCCTCCCTCGACTCCCCCCCCACCCTCCCTCGAGTCCCCCCCACCCTCCCCGTTCCACTCCTCTAAGGCATCTTCCATCCTAGAGTTGAACTCCCTTTGTTATACAACAACTTCCCACTGGCAATCTATTTTACAGTTGGTAGTATATATAGGTCTGTGTTACTCTCTTGCTTCATCTCAGCTTCCCCTTCACCCCCCGTCCCCTCCCAAACCTCGAGTTCTCCAGTCCATTCTCTGCATCTACGTCCTTGTTCTTGTCTTGTCACTGAGTTCATCAGTACCATTTTTAGATTCCGCATATGTGAGTTAGCATACAATATTTGTCTTTCTCTTTCTGATTTACTTCACTCTGTATGACAGACTGCAGGTCTATCCACCTCATTACATATAGCTCCATCTCATCCCTTTTTATAGCTGAGTAATATTCCATTGTATATATGTGCCACATCTTCTTTATCTACTCATTTGTTGATGGGCATTTCGGTTGCTTCCATGTCCTGGCTATTGTAAATAGTGCTGCAATAAACATTATAGTACATGTTTCTTTTTGGATTATGGTTTTCTTTGGGTATATGCCCAGTAGTGGGATTACTGGATCATATGGTAGTTCTATTTGTAGTTTTCTAGGGAACCTCCAAATTGTTTTCCATAGTGGCTGTACCAACTTACATTCCCACCAACAGTGCAGGAGAGTTCCCTTTTCTCCACACCCTCTCCAACATTTGTTGTTTCCAAATTTTGTGATGATGGCCATTCTGATCGGTGTGAGGTGATACCTCATTGTGGCTTTGACTTGCATTTCTCTGATGATGAGTGATGTTGAGCATCTTTTCATGTGTTTGTTGGCCATCCGGATGCCTTCTTTGGAGAAATGTCTTTTTAGGTCTTCTGCCCATTTGTGGATTGGGTTATTTGCTTTTTTGGTATTAAGCTTTGTGAGCTGCTTGTATATTTTGGAGGTTAATCCTTTGTCCGTTGTTTCATAGGCAACTATTTTTTCCCATTCTGAGGGTTGCCTTCTAGTCTTGTTTATGGTTTCTTTTGCTGTGCAAAAGCTTTTAAGTTCTTAAGTACTGTAAGCCCAGAACAGTCCTCTCACTTTTGGATGCTTAGATCCAGTGGCTTTCAGGTTAAGTCCATCAGATGTGCAGCAGCAATTCCAAACACAACCCATCTTAATATGAATTAATATTCTCTAAAATTTCTTTTGTCTCTATGTTCCAATATACTACTGAATGTTGTCACTGTTCATTTGGGAGTTTCACTTGACATTTTCTTATTTGCTACATCATATAGGCCACAAAGGCCTTAAGTTCTACTACATAAACATTTTTGAACCTGCTGCTGTTGTCTTGACTCAGGACTTTATCATCTCTTAACTGTGCTGTGCACTTGATACCTATCTGTATCCCTGATCTTATAAAGACAACCTCAAGTGCATTCTCCATACAGCTGCTGGAAATGAGTCAAAAATATGAATGTTCTAATCATTCTCCTGAAAAGTCTCAGTGGTTCTACTGAATGTAAACTTAACCTCTGGCTCTTTATGATTTATGTTCATTTCTCCTGGCTACTCAATTGCTATGGTGACGGTTAATGTGCCACCATATAGTGCATGCCAGACAGCTTGCAAGTCCACAAACACTGTTTTATGCTTCCATCCCTTGTCATAATTCTTAAGTCCCTTTTCTTGCTGTGTTTGCTTGGCAAACACTTACTTATCACCCCTACTCCCTCCAAATCCATGTCAAACTTATCTTCCTTGAAGAATATCATGATTAATTATTTTCATTGGCAAGGAACACTTTGCCACTAGCATTGCTTTTTTGTGCTCCTCCTGTAGATAGTTGAGTCTTCTATCTAGGTACCATAAGTGGACTGTTGACTCCTCTTTGTAGAGCAGTAAGGTGATGAGGATTGACCAGGTTGATGGGAGGCTCCTGATTGGTCTAGGCCACCAATGAAAAGCTTTTTTCTTTTTGCCAAGGAAAGACTGACCTAAGATATTTGGGGATTTTGAAATTGAGAAGAAGTTTCCCTGGGGACTTCTGGGAATGAATTTTCTTACTTTTAAGAGAGAGATATGGAAATCTGGGTTTCCTGTTTTAGTAAATGTGAAAGAGGAAGTATGCTACTGGTAACAAGCTGAAGACAAAGCCACATAAGAAAGAGGGCAGAACTAAGGGAAAAACAAAGAAACAGGACAGAGAAGTTCAATTAAATTCTTTTCCAACATCACTGTGCCTCTCGACTTTTAGTTATGTGAACCAATACTGTGTTATTGTTAAAGAAGTTTGAATTTGATTCTTTGCAATGCAAGTAAGCAGAAAAATTCAATGGAAAGAACACGCAACAAGTTCCTATATTATTTATCGATAGTTAGCTATCTGTCTCTACTTTCTATTTTCTTGAAAACAAGAACTTTATCTACTTTATGTCACCCCAAGTCATATTTATGTCACCTCAATTTGAGCTGGGGAAAATGTTTTGATCAAAAATTGTTTGATGATTAAAGAAATTAATTTTCTGGGTTCCTATTCTGCTTAAGGCATTGGTGGGAGGCTTTTTCACATGTTATTTCATTTAATGTTTATAGTTAATTTGATTGTGAAGAAGCTATAAGTAATTTTGCATGAATACTAGAATATCATGAAATGAATTCAGAAATGTCCATGTCCAGCTGATGACATGGTGGAACAGTACTTACAAATTTTATTTTTGTTAACTGATGTGCATGGAGAAGATGACTTCACAGGGAAGAGAATAAAGTGTGGAGACCCAGAGCTATTGATGTGGGTGAGAATAAATGACAAGCAGTTGAGACCTATGAAATTGTAACAAACCCTGGAACTGCAGGGGGCACTGACATAAAAACAGAAGGAGCTGTTGACACAAGAGATTTACATAAACTTGGGTCACATATAGTGAAATTTGGGGGTCTTAGTGACAAAGACCTAGATTTCTAAAAGAAGGACATTTTCCCCATTCTGTAAAGTACACATCATGACTTTAGCACAGTAAAAAAGCTTTTGAAAGTGTGGACATATAGAATTTCCTGATCAAAACCAGAGTTCTCAAAAAGGCATCAGCACCACTAGAAAAAATGGATTCACAAAAAGTGGATACTAACAATGGGCTAGGAGGAAGGAAGAGAAGATCATTTGTGACTACATGGGAGACTCCCTTAAGGATTCTTTCTAAATGCTAAGGTAATGTTCAGCAGTAATGTGGTTGGACTTTATTTATACCCACTCAGGTAAATTTTTAAAAATACACCCAGACTGATGAATTCTGGGAAAATAATGTAACACTTGGTAGGTAGTGTTTAATAAAATTATGATCCAGGTAGGTCAGATTTTGAAATATTAAAGAGCAGTGACATGGCTTATATTTTATTTAAAGTACATATTTATAGCCATTCACATTCAATGGCAGGGACTCACACAAAGACATAAATACTAGGAGGTAGGGATCATTGGGGGTTACCTCAGGGTCTTCTTACCACAATTACTATTAAAAATACCTCTATGGAAAAAAAGAAAACTTGAGTTATAGATAACTTACTAGTTTAACAGTTTACAAGATGAAACTCTAGTATTGCAGAGTAAGATGCCTAATTCACAGAGTATGCTGTTTATTTTAAATTAGTTTATCTTTGAAGATTTGGTGCTTTCATGGGCTATCTTTTGATCATATCCAAACAACACTGATAAAATTCTCTTGAGGATTACCTGGGCCCCCCCCCCCCCACACCTCCATGCACACACACACACACTTGACATCGTTACTCATTTCAAGTTTTATAGCAGATGGTTCTTTCTAGCTAGATTTTATCTTTCATAGTCTTACTTGTATTTGTCCAACTTTAATAATTCTTCGGCTGTAGGATTAGAAAATGACACCTTGCCTCAACTATCACTTCACAAATATCCCAGAAAGAATCAATAATGACTTTATAATGAGAGTTTGCAATCATGTGAGTAAAATTGAAATATAGCATTTCCAAAGTAATACACTTCATAGCATTCATCATTCATGATTCTTGCTTTCCATGGAGTAATAAATGATGAAAGTATAGAGTGAAGGACAAAAATGAGATGTGATAAAATGTCTCAATTAACTTAAGATTTGTTCTTTCATTATTATAGAGCAGTGATTCTCAAGGCATGATCTGATGATGCTTGGAAGTTTCTAAGACCATTTCAGGGGTCTGCAATGTCAAAATCACATTCATTAAAATACTAAGATGTTATTGGTCTTTTATACTACCTTTCTCTCTGAGTGTGTAGTAAAGTTTTTCAGAAGCTACATAAAATATAATGATATCATTTCTCTGATGGCTTTGTATTCTTGTGCTTAAATATTTCTATTTTGTTTTCTAACATATTACATATTGATAGATTAAAAGAGTGCTATGCTGTTAACTGTTTAAAAGCAAAATATTTGCACCCCAAAACACCAAACCCTGATTTATAGTGTTTGATGATTTTCTGTGATGTAGGTAGTCCCATGATGGTTAATTTCAAGCTAGCAAGGTGATGTCATTGAACACAGGGTATGGAATAATCACACACAATCAACTCGTGTGAATCAGTCTGAGCTGGCTTCATTGCAACACTGGCTATAACCCAGATAAACAAAAGTGATCTGGAGTCAATCATTTTTTAAAAGTGTAAAGAGGCCTTGAGATAAAAAAAAAAAGTTTGATGGTCTCTGATCTGTCATTTATCTTAAATGATTCACTGGTAAAACTGGTGTAGACAAAGTTTTCTTAGGTACAACAGCCAACCACTTTAATGATTTTGTTTTCTCCTTTGGACTATGATCCTTCATTAAATCCCACAAATTTAATTAGTTCTCACTTATAAAGAAAGAAAATGTACCGTCTAAGGTGGTCCCAAGGTACTTGTTACCTATTTCAAATGCAACATATGATACTGAATTTTTGTGTGAAAGTGTCTATCTTGCTCACCCAATAGTAATCCAGGACTTCATTGTTTCCTTTGTATCTACTTAGCTTTATCTGTTAAATTAATTAATAATAAGTATAAATTAATTTTTATGACTTTTGGAGCATTTGCACTTTAAAAGAAAACCAAGATGAGGATAATCATTCTGCATAGAAAGTAATGGAACTTAATAGTGAACTTATATTCTGTAAAGTTGAACTGGCTGTAAAGTATGGGACATATTTGTAGGAAATATTACTTAATAATTACAAGCTAGCAAAATTTAGAAATTGAGTTTTGCTACCTTATTTTTTTTTTCTGTTCTTAGGAGAAAGCTTATAGTTTGTTAGTATTAAATAAAAAGTAATTACTAAAGAAGTGGGGGTAATTTTGGAAGTGATGGATATGTTTATAGCATAGAGAATGGTGATGATTTCACCAGCATATACCAATCTCCAGATTCATTGCTTTATATATTAGACATGTACAGCTTTTAGTATGTCAATCATAACTCAATTAAGTGGGTTAAGAAATGAAAAAAAAAGTACTCTGACTGAATAGTGCGTAAGAGCAGCATTATTTCTTATAATACCTTCATAGGAATTTTCACTATAATATTAATTGACTGCATATGTAACTACCATTTATGAATTTGCTAGACAATTTAGTTCTTTCTCAGATATTTGGTCTTTTTTTGTAATGATTCAGTTATTACCCTGAGAGACCATAGCTAAAATAGACAAAAGATGTAAGAGCAGAGAAAAATACGTAAAATAAATAATTTTTAATAATAATGCAACAGATTCTCTTTCTTCTGGAAATCCTAGGGTGGAAATGTTTGTGTTCATTTAAAAAAATACTTAAACTTCAACAAAATAGCCAGATATGATATATCTTATCTGAGAATTTGAGGAATTCATATTTACTTGTCTTACTTTAAATACTATTAGATTTTCTTTAAACTCTGGAATCTTATTCAAAATTTTTGACTCTGCAATGCTATTTGTAAATAGATATATCCTTTCACATCTTCCACATAATTCATTTCTCAGGGCTCTTCATTTTCTGGGAACTTTTTAGTATTGAGAATAGTTTTTATTTCACAAATGTAATTATTGGGTAAATTTGTCAGCCAAAGTTCAAAGATGCAAATGAATTATATCAGTAGGTTAACTAGTCAGAGTGGATAAAGATCATGCTCTTCTAGCTTCCAAAATGTGTTCTATAAAGCATGGATTCCAAAAATTTTACATAGATGTTAGATAGACACAATTGTATCTGTGTTCCAAAAAAGTGTATTTGTGGATATCTTGGGTAAATCAAATTTAACAAATTGCTGTGAAGTTTCTCAGAATAATTACTGTATTATTCTGATTGTGAATCTTCAAGGGAAGATGTTGTTTTCCAATATTTTTGGCTTTGAAATACATTTTCCACAGAATGTACTATAGGAACACACTGTAAGAAACTTTCTTATATATATGTTCCAAGTAGAATATCTTAGGGATGAATGAAGACATTAAAATAATTAAATAATATTATTTTGAAATATTAATTTGTTAACCAACAAATTTGTTTTTATTTGTGGACTTATAAAATTATTCTATTCAATAATGATTTTTAAAATTAAATTATTAATAAAATAAAAAGAATGTATATTCACACACATTATAGTTAAAAAACAACCTCTCATTTTACTCATTATTTGAACTTTAAAAATGATACAATATAATAATTTTTCTTCATACATATTCATATTATGTTGATTAGTTTATTAGCTTATTTTTCTCTAATGTCATTTTTTCATGAATGTATTTTAATATGGTCTCATATTGAAATCTGTTATGAAATTTCAAAATTTTTCATAATTACATTTTATGAGCAATATATTTGAAGTTGTTGAAATCTTTAATTGATTATTTTCTGTAAACTATAATATTTCTAACTGAGAAAATCATATTTCCAAGGTGCCTTGTAAACTAAGAGCAAATTCTTCCAAAAGTAATTTATTAAAATTATAATTTTATTTTGTAAGCTAATGTGTAAATAGCTTAGGTCAAATGTTTTCCCAGGTACTCTTTGTCACAGTTTTGAGTAACTGCTCTTGACAATTTTTTAAAAAATCAATCTTATTAAATGTTTTCTTTATTTGTGACACTTTTGAATGTTGTAGATACTGAAAAATCATTAACTTTCTCAATTTTATTCATTTTTGGTATCCATGATTATTGTATACACTTAAAAATAAGTACTGTATCACATTTTCTTTCTAAAAATCAAGATATTGTGGAGTACAACAGTAGAATTTCAAAATTAAATGTGTATTCCATTTCAGAACTCATAATTTAATTTTTTCACTTTCTTGTTTTCTCCTTGATAAATTTGAATGTTGTGCAATTTTCAAATATCTGATGTTGAATTAGCTAAAATCTTCAAAAACTGAAAGTTGTCTTTTTTTTTCTAATCTTTTTCTGGATTACTTTAATTGTAAATTTCCAATTCATTTGAACAAATGTGACTAAAATTTAGAAGATATAGAAAATTTAGAAGACATTTAAACCAGACATAAAAATTGAGAAGACACATTAGTTTGACTTACAAAGTAACTTCTCAAAGGCTCAAACATGTCTATGTTTTAACTAGTGAACAGCAGCAAAGAGAGAAAATCATAGAATATACTCTTCCTGAAGTTTTTTGTTTTTGTTTATTTTCAGCATCACCTTATTATTGTAGCTTAGTTCTGTAGTTTAATTATCATTAATATACATAAAGCATGTAATTTTTGACATAGTGGCTTTTATTTCAGTTAGTAAACTATTGAAGATTTTTGGCATATAATTAGTAGTTTATATACATTTAATTTATTAATAACATTCTTTATCCCATGAAGCTATATTCACCAAAAAATTTATTTATCATTGCAAAATAATCTTATTTATCTTCTATGTTGAACTTTCTAATATAGACACATATTTGCAGTAATATTAGACATTTAAATTGATTGAAATTCCAAATGATTTATTTCATTTAAAATTTGATGAAAAAAGAACAAGTTTAGAATTAAATAAATTGATTTTCTATTTGAAGCATCTAATGATACAAACATAAAATTTGTATCATCTAAATGCTTTTTGCTGCTAATGAAGAATCATATTAGTATCAATTGCTTTGTAATTTTGTACATGCATAAATAAATGAACAAAATTAATTTAAAAACTCCCACTTGAGCTATATAAAAACCTAACTTCAGAGAGTATTATTAAACATGACTTCTACAGCTGTACTTTCTCTTCTTTAATAATCTTCTTAAAATATTTACTAACTTTCCAATTAGACTCTAATGCTTCTTCTGTAAATTCTTTCTTCTGGTGATGCATAATACCAGTGTGCCTCCTGCCTCCCACCTTGGTATGTGTGTGTGAATGATGACAAGCGGTTTAAGCAAATCACATATTCATTACCCATTTTCTTTAGAAATCAAAATTCTGTATTTTTAAAATTAAACATACACTTTTTAAGGCTCATTCTCGTATAAAAAGTTTATAAAATAAAAATGTTAATGAAAGTAGGAGACATTTTAGATTTTAACTATGGAATGTCTGACAAAACACCATAGCAAGATATGTAGATACAATCTAAGACAGGACTGCCCAGCATTTATTTCCCATATACCTGACACTTTGTCTACTGACCCCACAGACAAAGGAGAGGAGGTCAGTTCTGTTCATCTGACAGGGTTGGCATGAGCCACAGTATAACCAGTTGGCACATCAAGTAGCCAGAGGAGCAGCAACACTGAACACTAAAGTCTCACTAAAGACCAGAAGGTACTAGCTTTTCTTAGCTTTTTATGTTGAAGAGCACTTTACCAGCCATTCTTGAAAGGGAGGTGTTAGTTATGATGCTCAACCTAGATCACATCAAGAAAATGAGCCTAATTTCCTCTTGCAGGTTTTCCTTGTGTTAAAATGAGGACTGTTAATGCACATACATCTCACATCCATGGCAGAATCTGGAGACACAAAATGGAGGCTCATCAAAAACATTTCAGAAATAAATGATTAGCATTCTGGTCTGCAATATATATTTTCTTTTAAGTTGGGAGAAGCATCCTTAAGAGAGAAAGAAGATGACCCTGTCAAATCTCCTTGTAGACATGGAAATATAGTCCTACTGGGAAATAAAATAATGTTTTGCTGGAGAGTCTTTATTTTTGGAATGCTTTTAACTGGATGTGTCTCATTTATCAATAATTGCTTACAGTAAACAAACCTGAAACCTAGTTTTATAGTGTATGGCTCCCTGAGAAATGTCATAGAAGATATGTAATTATGTGAGGATGAATGGAGATGTTTCCTGACCAAAATGGATCCTTCTGTGTAAGATACTGTATATTTGGCACCAGAGTGCATTCTGCAGCAAGAAAGGACCTGAGGAACTTCATTGAGGAACCTAGACCATTCCAGTTGTACCAGTGCCTTGCAATTGCTTATGTCCTTAAAATTATTAGTAAATCTTTATGCTAAGTAAAATCTTAGATGCATGTAAGACTTCTTGGAAAAGCTAATCCTTTATGTTATCATACCATTTCTGAAGATTCTATTGCAACTATGGTGCATTAATTAAAGTGAGAAATATGGAACAAAGGCTAAACTGGTTGGGATTTTGTGTCATCAGGAATAAGGTGGACGCTATCTTCTCCTTATACCTGGAAGAATGCAGACCTCTGAAAGAGTCTGGTCTGCAAGAGAGAAATCTGCCACCTGTGGCTCTAACAATAGACATTTTGGCATTCTGTCACTCAGTATTATTCTGAAGGAGACTTTCCCCTTTCTGGATGATAGCTGTCTATCTGCATGGGATGGACTGATTGGCCGCTGCTTGCGGTAGTTTCTGAACAATTGTTTGGTGTTGGTCTCACACTTCATTGCCTATTTTAACTATGAGTAGGTCATAAATCCAATTTGGTGAGCATTAATAAGTATTTTATTTTAAATAAAATAGAATAGAATATAATAGAATATCTAGAACAAAATAAAAATGGAAAAGAAAAAATATCAAGGCACATTTACCTATGTAAGTTTAGGTATTGTTTCATTATAGTTTTGTTTTGGTTACTTGTAAGTGTGTGTGTGCATGTGTGTGTGTGTGAGAGAGAGAGAGAGAGAAACAGAATATGAAATGTATATATGACTGAGGATCAGCGTAAAAAAGAAAAAAGAAATACCATGACTTCTATTATGAGATGATAGTCTAGAATCTTAAGCAGCCTTTGTTGAGAGTACGTTTTTTGATGAGTTAAGTCATAATCTTGCTTTAATGGGGTCTGCTCTGATATAGTGTCGTATAAATGTTTTATGCAGATAGACACTGAGGGAAGAAAATTTCAAGGCTGACATCAAACCTTGAGACTTGAAATTCAAACCTGAAATTGAGCCTTGAGGGTTGAGATTAATTTCTGACTAGCAAAATGCAATTTATTTTTTTAAATTACCATAAAATTATATAAAAATAATATCAAATAACTTTACCAAATGATGATTTGAGAACAAATCCTTCATTATATGTGAAATACATTTCCTATAGCATACACTTGGGTTTTTAATTAAAAGAATGGTACTTGTAAAATGCCAGTGTGTATTTTGTGCAACCTCAAATGTTTGGGGAAAATTTTTTTATTTGCTTGGATGGTGCAAAACAGAGAAAGTCTTGCTTATCTCTCAATGTACACTGTAGCACAAAAGAAAATGAAGCTATTGGACAGGTATCAGGAGGAGGAAGAAAGTCAAATTATTCATTTAAAGTTTGACTCTGACCAAAGCTCCAATCTTTATAGTTTGTAGTTTCTATAATGCCATTATTATTTCAACTCAACAAAACAAGTTACTAAAACACTGAACAGGAATTATTATCAATGTACTAAAATCAATAACATGTAAAATTTAACAAATATTTATTCCATCAATTCATGAAGACAAGGCTTTCCCAAAACCAGGAGTGCAGGAAGTCCTCAAAGATGGTCACAAAACCACTGCTGTTATCTTATGAAAGCAGAAAACAATGTACATATTCACTTACTTTCCTAAAAATAAGCACATTATAATGCTGATGCTGAGCACTAATATTTACAGGACATTTATTCTGTACCTAAAACTCCACTAAATTATTTTCATGATTATCTCATTTAATGCATGAAGCCACCTTCTGAGATATTTGGTATTATTATCCTTATCATATGGGTAAGAAAACTGGGAGAAATGTATCTTTCTGTAGGCTCCAGAAAACATTGAAACTATCTGAATCAACTCACACTTGCATGGATCAACACTGCAGACTTCCTCTTATATCATGTTTCCTCCCTCCCTCTTTCATTCTTTCTTCCTTTGTTTGGTTTTCCCTCTTCCCTCCCTCCTTGTTTCTCTTTCTTTCTCTCTCCTTCTTTGTCTCATTCTATTTGAAATTTTAAACTCGGTGCCATCTTACTCAGAGGACATTGTTTCTTTCCTCTTGCCTGTTCTCCACCCAGAGATGTCAGCAGCTACTAATAATCTCTCCTATACTGTGCAATAATACCTGTCATATAATCTAAGTCAACTTTAGGGAAGAGCATGTGAAAATCGCACACTTTCTCAATGGCTTGAAATGAACTTCAGGTGTGTTTTGTGAAACTACTTATCTAATATTTAAATATTTATTAGCCAAATGCTCAACCATTTTGATAGTTAAATCTTCCAGTAATAGGTAGCTTACTTCTAACTTTGAACATGACTATTAAAACAATATTCATATTAAAGTGAAATGTAACCTTATGGCTTTATTCATTTATCAAACAAATATTGAGTGATTATCATATACCAATCACAGTTTAAGGCCTAAGGATACATCAGGGGAAAAAAATTAAACAATGATCCCAGAATTTGTAGAGCTTCTACCTTCTTTGCAGTTAGGCTATAATAAGAATATTTACATTATTTTTGTCATGTTCATTTTTCAGGTGTTAAATGATAGGTTTTGTGTACATCTTTAATATTTTCCAGAAATATAATATTCCCTGTTAAAGGGATATTTGTGGAATGTATTTTAAAGGCTTACCATTTACACTCATCTGGAAGCTAAGTATTCTTCAGAGTATCCCAAAAGGAGTATATCTTAATGTCTAAGTAAAATAGAATACTGATATGTTTGATCTAGCTAATCAATAAACAAAATGAGCTGTTTGAGTTTTGGACGTTTTCTTACACAAATATGCTAGATTTAAGGACTGATGGGTTTGGTGAATTATTGGATTAGGTAACATTCCCTAGCTAGCACATGTCTCTTTAACTGCCAATTCTACCACCAAGGACAATCTTGAATCCAATGGCTGGTATCTTTATGTGAAGGACATGTGAAAACAGAGTGAAGATGGCCATGTGACTACCAAAGGCATGCCTGTCTCACCACTGTATTTTGGAGCAGATAACTTGCTTTCTAGTTTCACAGGTCCCAGATAAAGAAGAATTTTGCTCCAGGATGGATCATACCCAGAGTCTCACCCACATCTGATTTAGATGACTTTGATGGTGAGATATGAAACTTCCTTAGTTGATGAAATGGGTGAAGACTTTTGGGGATATTGGAATAGAGTAAACATATTTGGCAGATGGGACAGATGTGAATCGGAGGAGGGCAGATTGTACTGAGTTTAACAGCATCCTCTCAAACCTGAAACCTCAGAATGTGACATTATTTGGAAATCGGGTGTTTGCAGATGTAATTAGTTAAGATGTTGTTTGGTGTCCTTTTAAAAAGGCCATGTGAAGTTCACACAGAGAGGAGGATATCATGTGATGAAGGAGACAGAGATAGGAGTGATGCATCCACAAGCCAAGGAGTACAAAGTATTGCTGACAACCACCAAAAACTAAGAAGAGGTAAGGAAACGTTCTTCCCTAGAGTCATCAGAATGAGCATGGCATTGTTGGCACCTTGATTTTGAACTTCTAGCCTCCAGAACTCTGAGAAAATATATTTCTATTGTTTCTAAGGTACAGAGTTTGTGAAAAAATTTTATAGTAGTCCAAGAAATTTAATACTCAAACATACAAAAACTGCTTTCTTTATCTTTTTTCTGTGGAATATCACATGATGAGCTTATTTCCTCTTAATATGACAGTGCTTCCAATGCCTACCTTCAACATTTAGTTTGGCCTTCTCTAAGCTAAAATCAACAAGTTCCTTTCAACATTTTTGATGCAGTATAATTATACCTTGGTTTCTGTATCTCAAAGACTTACAGTTTGTCAACCCCTAATTAACTATCACAACCAAGACTAAACATATTCCAGATGTGGGATATCCAAGAGAAAGTAAAATATGTCTGAATTTAATCTATGAAGAGAACAATTCTATTACTTCCACGTAATAATTTTGTGGCCCTTTTAAACAGTCATTACAGTGTTGTAACATATTAAGTTTGTAATCTACTACATCTTATAAATCTTTTTCCTATGAAATTTATCAAATTCTGGTCATATCCAGCATACACTTGAGCAAGGGATTTGGAAACCAATATACAGATTATTGTACATTCCTGTTAAATTGATCTCAGTCTGACACTGTAAATTTAGCTATAGTGCTTATTTCTAATTTGGATTTTGAATTTCAGTACATAAGATCAATCCTCTAATTTTGCATTGTCTGAGAATTTGATAGGTATGCTATCAAAGCTTTCATTAAAGTTGCTGATAGAAATACCAAATAGGTTAGGGTAAATTTTATAAAAAATAAGATCAAATATAGAGTTAAGTCCCATGTCAATATAATATTTTTTTCCAACTAAGCATCAACAAATTAATCAAAATTTTTAGGGAACTATTCAGTCAGAGGAACCTACAGAATAATATTAATATTGGCCAATATTTTATCATATAGCCCACCAGAAAATTACCTAGTGTAGCTTATATTTAGCAATGTTTAAAACATTATATTAATATCCCAATTAAATGACAATTTAAAAAATAAAATTAGGTGATTTTGGCTTGATTAATTTGAGGAAAATTTCACTGTGTTCACCAAATTTTAACCAACGAAATGGTATTCCAAATTATTAGTGTTCTGAAAGATATTAACTCCATTATTGGAAGAAATGAAAGTTTCTGTATTACACATATTTGGGAAATATTAATTCTCTGACTTTCCTCTTGATGTCTCATTGTATACTAGATAATATATTAATATTAATAAGGATGATAAATTCTGCAGCAAAAGAACCTCTTTAATTTTGTGTGATGAAAGTTTCATAGAATTACATCAGCACAAAATGTTTTTTCTCTAGAACACCTTTTAACATATATTCCAAATAATACATTCGAGAAAGTGTTGAGTAAGCCATTAGCACTCAATACATTAATATGAATTCCTTGATCATATGAGTCAGAATGACACAGTGAAGCTCTCTCTAGATCCCCTCTCAAAGAAAGACTTCTACACAGCTATGGAGAATGCAGTCAGCATATTACCTCTAGTTGACAGCTCTAGAGAGTGCTATGCACAAGCTCATAGCTCCTAGGGGAATCAGCACATGGTGACTGAACAAGGTAGGGGTACAAAATTTTAGTCATTTAGGCCCAATTTAGCACAGCTCTGATGGACAGTGTTTGTTCCAGAGCTCTCTGCTGGGTTGGCTGAAGTTGTCTAGCCTTCATTTCAATTTAACTTTTTTTTCTGCCTAATCCTATCTCCTTCCCCTTCTTCTTTCAAGTGTTAATGACCCATCTTTCATGACAAATTCTGTCTTGACACCTGCTTCTTGAAAATTTCTACAGGTTGAAAAGCAACACATTAAAAAAATTATTTGAGATAATTTTCTTTGGGCAAATATATTTTAGTGAAAAGTAGAAGAAGGAAAGTTCTAGCATAGAGGCAATGTTAGAGCAGAGCAGCCTGAAGAGGTATACTCCATTGTGAATTTGACATGTAAACAAGGAAACTTTAAACTACCTACGTATTAAGGCAGGAACAGTAAGGAGAAGTAAAGAAAATGAATGATTCTAAGGACAAATATAGTTGCAATTTAGCTACATTCTTTTGGTTGACCTAATGATAGGTCTAGCATGAAGTGTTTCTCTGGTCTTGGGGCCAAAGGCAAAGCCAAACTTAATTTTAAACTAGACTATAAATTAAGGTCTGGGCTGGATTGTCAGTACACTTCATTATCTTGGCTAATCTCAAACCTCCGCTGAAATTAGCTTCATGACTAGCTGAAGGAAGTGGTGATACTGGTTCAGCAGAAATATTTTTGGATTGAGATGTCCATGAAGACAAATCAACTAGTCATTCATGGGAAAATAAAATAGCTCTAACCCATTGTTGGGATAAATTGAATCAATTTATTGGACCACTTAAGCAAGAGAGCAATTCTAAAATCTGGCTAAATGAAGTACTCTATGAAATTATTATGGAAGTAAATATACACAAAGCTATATCTAAAACAAATATAAAATGCTACTTCAGCTATTACGTATTGAATCAACTCCTTAATTTGATTCTCAAGTACACCATGTACCTGTAGAACAGTTTTTTCATTGCACCCTATTGGCCAAAAAAGTGAGTCTCTCCTTGACCCCTTTGCAGAAGACTCTCTCAAAGAAATGCCTGTCATTTGAGATATTTAAGAATACTGCATTTTCAATCAGGCATGTCTTAAGAGAAGTGGGTGCCTTATTTCTTCTTTGGTCAGATATCTAGATACTGAATATACTTACATAGATCCAGAAAATAAACCAATTTTATTCACTTCAAAAACTAAATTTAAAAATTAGTATCTCATTCAATTTTTGAGTAAAATTTATTTCTTCACAGCTAATAGACATGAATCAACTCAGAAACTATCAGTGACTCAGAGTTTAGTTATTTGCCTATTCACAAATTTGAAAGTTGACTATATTTTCAGTGAAAACTAAACCTAGTGAAACTTAATAATGGCCCCTCTCAGAAAGCTAAACAAATTTTCTACTTAAAATCTACTGTCTCTCCTATATTATACTCTCAAAGGATTTCTGTGGACATTAAGTATGAGAAGTGATTTATGAATATTTTAAAAAATGCATTGTAATTATTTGTTCTTGGAGTCAAACTCAGGTTCAGCTCTAAGAAAGACTTTTTCCTTTGATAGTAGACTTTATAAACACCTTTACTGTTGTTCTAAGAGATATTTTGTGTCCCATAACTGCTGAGGAGATATTGAACCTCCAGGAAAACACATAGGCTTCCAGGGAAATCACTTGAAAGAAGCAGCATGTTACTCTGTTTATAAAGATGGATAAGATATTTTGGTTATCATGATATCAACAGAGAATGGAGAAGAAATTAACATGTTATCACAGTAATTTAGGCCTCTGTTGGATCTGTTACATATATTATTTCAGTAACCTTATCAATTACAATATATTAAATAGGTGGTATACCAAATTTTAAGGTTAGGAAACTAAGTGTATAATATTCCCAAGACTTTCTATTTTCTAATTTGTAGAGATTTGACTTGAACTTGTAAAATAGGTATCTTTTCTACTTCATTAAGCTGCCTCCATCAATATTGTGACTTTTATCAATAACATTTTATGTTTAAAACCAGATTTTTTATATTGTATATTTATCTAGACTTATTTTCAGAGTTAAAAAAAGGAAGATTGATAGGATTTTAAGGCTGTCAAATAAAAATCTGAAGAGAGAGTATTTTTTATATCCATACTTTTATTTTCATTTTTAACTTAATTTTTAAAAATTTTTATTGGAGTATAGTAGATTTACAATGTTGCATTAGTTTCAGATGTACAGCAAAGTAAATCAATTATACATATACATATATTCACTCTTTCTTAGATTTTTTTTCCCATATAAGCCATTGCAGAGTATTGAGTAGAATTCCCTGTGCTATACAGTAGGTCCTTGTTAGTTATCTATTCTATATATAGTAGATAGAATCCTAATTTTCTAATTTATCCCTCCCCCCTTTGCCCCTGGTAACCAAAGTTTATTTTCTACATCTGTAACTCTATTTCTGTTTTGTAGAGAAGTTCATTTTTACCCTTTTTTTAGATTCTACATATAAGCGATATCATAATATTATATTAGTACTTTAAATTTTTTATTCACTGGTAGTTAATGAACAATATATATGTTTGAGTGAACAAATCAATAAGTAAATTTTTACTATAAATCAACAATTGAATAATGTAACAATAAAGAAACCTCCTGAATTGTAATGCATTACAGTAATTGGTGGCAGTAGTGGCTGGCTGCTTCTTCAGTCAATTGATTAAAACTGTGCCAGTTATTTGACTTTTCTAATACTCTTCTGTTCAGAGATATTTCTCCACAGATCTCTTATGTTTCTGCATGTCTTGCAAGAAAAGGCACTGACTTCCTTTATAACAGACTTCCTTTCAAGGATGTTTGTATACCAAACAATCTTGGAAGACAGAGATGGTATCTCTTTCTAGAGCAAATCTGCCATTTGCTCACAGCCTGTGTATATAAAGACTGTCTCCTTCTAGAACAGGAGGCAGGCATAAGTACTGAGATCAGGTGCAGATTCATAACACTCAATATCTCTGGCAGTCAAGGAAAGAGATATCTCTTCCTTCCCCTGTCACTGCAACAAAAAAAGGAAAGTCAGCGTCTTATTGGTCATGTTGCATATTGAAGATAGAATGCACTTGACTTGGAGATTCTACTTGGTCCTTTATATTAGCTATCTCATAATTTAACATCTGTTGGCTGAGGTCCACATAAATAGGTTGTATTGGAAGAGGTTCAGCAAGCCCTGGCATGATCTCTAACTTAGGGACTCTATAGCCATAATCAACCTTTTGACCTACAACTGTCTTTGACTAATGATTTTGCAGATCAGAGCCTTTGGTAAAGGAAGGTAGCCTCCATCTAGAGAAACCTCTTAGGATTTTGTACTCAGTGCATCCTTGACACAGCTATTAGATACATACCATCTGAAAGGGAGTGTTGCTATGAAACTTGCTACTGGGCTCTTGTCAAAACAAAATGCCTGCTCCATGGAGACTTTGAGACTCTCTGGTATAATATTCTCATTTTGAGGTAGGTTAACTTAAATTCAGTGACTAACAAGTTGAAAGGGCTCAACAACTTACACTGGTCAGGTGGAAATTCGATATTCAACAATACAGAAGGCCTGGTCTTAGTGGTATCTTGACTTTATCAGGAAAACTATCCCTTTAGAGAAAAATTGTGTTCCGCTCTGTCACCTGAAGCGTAGCTTCTAGCTAAATGGAGTCCTTGATTCATAGAGATTTACCTAATGCTTAAGCTTGGTTTGTTGATGGTTTGACTAAGCTAAAACTAGAAGGTGTAAACTAGGTTGGTATATCATTTCAACTTACTGTCAGCTATACAGAAGTAATTTTGGACCCTGGTTATTCCACTCATAGGTAGAACTCTACTGTTCTTATAGCTCTGGATAATACTGTCTTTGATGAACCTTATTACACTTTTAATGATCTTTTAAATCTTGCCAATTGTGTGGCTGTTCGGTCTGCAACTTGGAAGACAAAAGACAGGCAGATTAAAGACAAACACCCTTCTTCTTTTTCTTTCTCTTCTTATTCCTTCCCCTCCTCCTCCTCCTCCTCCTCCTCCTCCTCTTCTCCTTCTCTTTCTTCTTCTCCTTCTTCTCCTTCTCCTCCTCTTTATCCTCCTTCTTCTTCTTCTCCTCATCCACTCACCCCCTCCTTCTGTTTTTGCAAAAGACATTCACAATGAACTGATATTTGACTCAAGGTATTTGATCAACGTTTCATATTTCCTATCATCCATAGACATCCGGTTTTGTCTTGTGTTGAAAAAATGTACTTAAAAATGAAATAACAAAAAACTGCTAAATCTACTTTTCTCACTTCTTCTGGGTCCACACACCTCAGTAAGGGAATTTTTGTTCATTGAATACAGCTGTCCCTAGAAATGGATCATCTCCTCTAGTTTACTTTCTGGCTAATTCCCTTGATAAAATGGGTGGAGAGTTATATAGACCTATTTTTTTTTTAAATTTGAGATTTAATCTGTTCCTGAGCATAACAGTTCTTTCTTGTCCCTAACGACAACTCCAGGCCAATCTGGTTGTTACACCGAGTACAGCCAAAAAAGGCCTAGGGAATTCTAAATAATTCTGGTTCAAGCACATAGATTTTCTTCTTGAATTGATATAGTTCTAGATCATAACTACAACAGAACTTAGTTGACTACATTGGCTTTTAAGTCTCCCAACAGTGGGCATCATGGGCCAAAGTGGTGGACAAAATGTGTCTCTTTAAGTTATATATAAACCCTGTCCTTCTTGCACCTGACCCTTTTGGACAAAATGTCTGCATTCAAGCAAGAGATGATTGAAAAAAAAATGAGTTTGTAGCTGGTAGAATGGGACACATCAAATCATGGAGGTGGGCAGTAGAGGGAGAAAGCAATCATGGTAGTACTTGGGGAGGGAAAATCTCAGACTCTAGAAAATATGATGATGTTGGTGACATTAATGATCTTTTTCTTTAAGGACCTCCCCTGAAGGAGGAAAAACATTCTGACATGGCTCCCACAAACTGCTGCATCGAGCACCTAAAATTAGTTGACTGCTATCACAATTTGTTAGACAACTCTGATCATTACTTGATTGCTATTCTCTTTAATCTTACATGAAGTCTATCAAAACTGCAAAGCATTACCTTAACTCTTGTACCTTCCATGTAAAAACAACTGTCAGTACCTTGAAATATCTTCCCAAACTCTATTTCCACAACTGTTGTTTATTCACTTTCTGGGTAGAAAAATGTCTCCTGCCTGGTGGCAGGAACAAACAGAAAAGAACAGTCTCCCTTCAGGAAATTTTCTTGAAAAAGTGGTTTAATCATAATTATTCAAACTGAAATAGGAACTTAAAAATCTAGCACCTTACTGGGAGGCCACAATGAAAGCTCTGTCAACCTGGCCCCCTGCTGATGTGGGTCCAATTTGGAGTCTGAATAACTAGAAAAGCCCCCACCCATTTTTTCCTAATGACACCATGTACACTCCCAATACTATACTTCTTGTCATTAACTTGCATTTGTCCCCAAATCATGGTTATTTATAGCTTAGTAGAGACTCTAAGAGACTTGCAACTATTAAAGGAATACCAGTAGATTATGTAAGTCTCAAATGACTACAGAGGTCTCTCTAAATGAGACTGCTCTTGATTACTCAGGGGAGCTTCCAGAGGTATAACTGATGATGTCTATACACAATCATCCCTATGATGGGAGTCACACAATTAGAAATGATGGTATGAAATTTGTGTCTGAGTTTAGCTGAAGTGGCAAGAACTTGTACTTGGAACACATTTACATCAGTATCAGTTCACTGTCCTAAGATTTTTTATGGGTGATAAAATTGCCCTAGGCATTCTTGCATGCCAAGGCAGAGTTAGTGTAATTACTAATATACACTTCTGTTCTTGGGTTAATAACTCAGGCAAAATGAAAATGTTGATATAGGCACGTAAGGAGAAAGCTACCTGGATACTGAAGATAAGTTGTGATGGTTTATGGAATTTGTTCAGCTGTCTGTGTTCAGGATCCTAGGATCATGCTTGATGTCAATGTTGTAGGTTTCTCTTACTCTGTTGCTTGGTGTCCTATTGATAGAATTTTTAATTATATAATAAAAATTACACAAATTAGTTTTATATTAATCACATTATTTTACCACTTATATTAATCAAAGTGACTAATGGAGTAGGAAAATTCAACAGGAGCCAAGAGAGTAAAAAAGATGGAATAAAAATGAAGGGTACATATTGTTAGGCGACATGGGACTTTCACACAGGTCTTTTACATTTCCACTCATGTTGTGAGCAGAGGCACTGACAGATATTGTTCCTGACTTTTTTCAAAGATGTTTCTATAGTGAACAACCTTAGAAGATAAAGATAATGCTTCCCTCTGGAACAAAGAGCTGGTTTGCTGACAGCCCTAGAAGACAGAGATAGTCTAGTTCTGCACCAAAGAACAACATGCTTACTGCTTGTTATAAAATACTTAGTTTCCCTGAGCTCAGGGTTCCCCTCCTGTAACATATGTCCTATTGCCCTCTCCATGTGACCCTGTGGGAATTGTGACTTGAGGACCTGGCATAAGAAGATACTGTTTATCTTGCTACTTCTAATGTTATGTGTATTATACCTAAAGTTCTTTGTCTTTGGCTCAAGACTCTTGTGTATTCTGTAAGCACCCACAACCTGGTGGCAGGAAAACTTATTTACTTTCAAATAGAGTGAAATAATAAACATTTTATTGTTCTTGACTATATAGTTCTTGACTTAGGATAGCAGCACAAGTAACACTGAAACATTAGTTCTCTTTAGCCCATGTGAAAATGGGTAAGTGGGAAACAATAATTCCCCAAATATGCAACTGCTAGAGGAGTAAATTATTGTTTAGCTGGATACTGGGTACCCATTTTTAGTTGGACTCCAATCAGAAAATGAATCTTGCTGATGAAGAGGATACATTCTACCAGCTTCCCATTATGAGTACCAAGTAAGAAAAATGAAGTAGTTAGTAGAGAGAGCAAATAGCAGGACAGTGTGCTAAGGGATAGAAAAATGTATATGCATACCTAAGTAGACTAACACAAATCATCATCAAGTTAATTGGTAAAGCAAATTTCTAGCATTTTGAGGAGTGAATTCAGGGAAGTAAACTTTTAATGAAGTCAATTTAAAGAGCAATTTTGAGCATTTGAAGGTTATTTTTTACAAACAAAAATAAGGGCACTAAAACAAAGAAATGACATATCATTACAGAGTGTCATGAAGTAAGAGATTAGGGGGCACAATGAAGATTAACAGCTGGTCTACAACAACTCAGGAAAAGAGAAGTCCTAATCTCAAATTCTGACAGCAATAATTCCATTAACCATACTTGTTAATGGTTATACTCAATACTGAGAAAAAAGAAATTGGAAGTTAGAACTATTAAAAATGTATTGAATTCTATATAATTTTGCTTATGTTAATATATCACAAAATGTTTGTAATTCTCATCACAGAAGATAGAATTAGTCATTTTCAGCAAACTGGTTTGTAATCTTCATAAAGATAAGAATGAAAGAGCCTCTCCAGTTATCTCTATACATAGGTATCTCATGACCAGAGTAGGCACAATGAGATAAGTAAGACAGTGTCTCACACTGACTCATTGATCAACTCAAATGACTGCTTGATGTCAACCAAACCAAATATGCAGAATATGAAAAATGTGTGAGTGCTATACTGTCACCAATGCTGAGTCTTCTATGCTGTGGTTAGCCTGGTTAGGAAAGACCTCTGAGGAGGTGGGTGTCATTTGGGGTGAGATAACCTTGTGAAAAGGAAGCATATTCTCAGTAGCAGGAAAATCAAGTACAATGGCTCCAAGTCACGTTGTGTCTACTGCACTTTTCTTTCCTGTTGGATAGGGACAATTAGAAACATAGACTACTTAAGGGACCCATTGTTAATTGTGATTTTTAAGACTGACATGCCGTTTTCCTTAGATAACATTTTTGTAATATCTTGATAATGCCATTAAGCTCTCTCTCTCTCTCTCTCTCTCTCCTCTCTCTCCCCCCCATATACACACACACACATAAATATATACACATATATTAAAGTATAGTTGATTTGCAATGTTACATTAGTTTCAGGAGTACAACATAGTGACTTAATATTTTTATAGGTTATACTCCATTTAAAATTATTATAAAATATTGGCTATATTCCTTGTGCTGTAAATATATGCATACTTGTATCTTATTACTTTATACATAGTACTTGGTACTTCTCAATCCCATGCCCCCATTTTACCCCTCCCCGTTCCCTCCCCCCAATTGGTAACCATTAGTGTGTTCTCTATATCTGTGAGTCTGTTTCTGTTTTGTTATATTCATTTGTTTGTTTTATTTTTTAGATTCCACATATAAGTGATTACAAAATTTTTATGTTTATCAGTCTGACTTAATTCACTCATGATATGTGTGTGTGTGTGTGTGTGTTTGTGTGTGTGTATCACATCTTCCTTATCCATTCAGCTGTTGATGGACATGGTTTGCTTCCATATCTTAGCTATTGTAAATAACGCTGCTGTGAACATTGGGGTGCATGTATCTTTTCAAATTAGTGTTTTCATTTTCCTCAGATATATACCCAGAAGTGGAATTGCTGGATCAAATGGTACTTCTATTTTTAGTTTTTGAGGGAATTTTATATTGCTTTCCATAGTGGTTGTACCAAATTATTTTCCCACAAACAGTGTACTAGGGTTCTATCTTCTCCACACTGTCACCAGCATTGGTTATTTTTAGTCTTATTGATGACAGGAGTGAGGTGATATCTCATTTTGGTTTTGATTTGCATTTTCCTGATGATTAGTGATGTCAAGCATTTTTTTTTTTTTTAATGTGCCTGTTGGCCATCTGTAAATCTTCTTCAGAAAAATGTTTATTTAGGTTTTCTGCCTGTTTATTAATCAGGTTGTTTGTTTTTTAGCTATTGAGTTGTATGAGTTGTTTATGTATTTTGGATATTAATCCCTTATCAGTCATATCATTTGCAAGTATTTTCTCCCATTCAATAGGTTGTTTGTTCATTTTGTTGATGGTTTTTCTTTCTGTGCAAAACCTCTTAAGTTTGATTAGGTGCCATTTGTTTATTTTTGCTTTTGTTTCCATTGCCCGAAGAGGCAGATCAAAAAAATATTGCTACAACTCACGTCGGAAGGATGTTCTGCCTATGTTTTCCTCTAGGAATTTTATGTTTCTCGTCTTACATGTAGATCTTTAATCCATTTTGAGTTTATTTTTGTTGACAGTGTGTAAAATTATTATAAATTTATTCTTCTACATTTAGCTGTCCAGTTTTTCAGGCACTGCTTATTGAAGAGATTGTCTTTTCCCCTTTGTATATTTTTGCCTCTTTTGTCATAGATTAATTAACCATATGTGTGTGGATTTATTTCTGGGCCCAATATTCTGTTCCATTTATCTACATGTCTGTTCTTATACTAATACCATACTGTTTTGATTATTTTGTAATACAGTTTGAAATCAGTACATGTAATTCCTTCAGATTTGTTCTTCTTTATCAAGATTGCTCTCACTATATACATTTTAGAATTATTTGTTTCAGGTGTATGAAAAATGTCATGGCCATTTTGATAGGGATTGCATTAAATTTGTAGATTGCTTTAGCTATTATGGACATTTTAACAATATTAGTTATTCCAATCCATGAACATGGGATATCTTTCCCTTTCTACATATCAACTTCAATTTCACTAATCAATGTTTTATAAATTTCAATTTATAAGTATTTCACCTCCTTCATTAAATTTATTCCTAGGTATTTTATTTTTTGATGCAGTTTTTAAGAGGATTTTTTTTTTGCTTTCTCTTTCTGATAATTCATTATTATTGTATAGAAAAGCAACATATTTCTGCATATTACTCTTGTATTCTAGAACCACTGAATTAATTTATTATTTCTAATAGTTTCTGGGTGGAGACTTTAGGGTTTTCTATATATAGTATCACGTCACTTGCAAGCAGTGACAGTTTACTTCTTCCCTTACAATTTGGATGCATTTATTTATTTCCTTTTCTTCTCTGACTGCTGTGGCTAGGGCTTCCAATACTGTATGTTAAGTATGTACTGTAAGTTCCAATATGTATGCAAGTATGTTAAATAGAGGTGGCAGGAATGGACATCCTTATCTTATTCCTAATTTTAGAGGAAAAGCTTTCAGCTTTTTACCATTGAGATGATGTTAGCTGTGGTTTCTCAAAAATGGCCTTTATTATGTTGAGATATGTTACCTCTTTACCAATTTTGATGAGTGTTTTTATCATGCATGGATGTTGAATTATGTCAAATGCTTTTTCTCCATCTGTTGAGATGATCATATGATTTCTTTTCTTTGTTTTGTTAATGTGTTGTATCACACTGATTGATTTGAGGATATTGAATCATCTTTCTATCCTTGCAATGAATCCCACTTGATCATAGTATATGACCCCTTTTATATATTTTTGAATTCAGTGTGCTAATATTTTAAGGATTTTTGTATCCCTATTCCTTAGAAATATTGATCTGTAATTTTTGTTTGTTTCTTTATCTGGTTTTGGTATTAGGGTAATGGTGGCATTGTAGAATGAATTTGGGATTGTTTTATTCTCTTCATTTTTTTGAAATAGTTTGAGAAGGATTGATATAAACTGTTCTTTATAATTTTATTAGAATTCCACTGTGAAGCCATCTGCTCTTGGACTTCTGTTTGCTGATAATTTTTTGGTTACTGATTCAATTTCACTCCTAGTCTGTTCAGATTATCTATTTCTTCTTGATTCCACTTGGATGACTGTATGTTTCTAGGAACTTATCCACTTCTTCTATGTTGTCCAATTTGTTGGCATATAACTATCTGGGGTATTCTCTTTTGATTTTTTTGACTCTTTATTGGTTGTAATTTCTCCTCTTTCATTTCTTATTTTATTTGGGTCCTCTTTCTTTCTTTATGAGGATGGCTAAAAGCTTACCAATTTTGTTATTTTTTAAAAGAAATAGTTCCTGTTTTCTTTGGCCTTTTCTATTGTGTTTTTGTCTCTAATTTATTTCTGCTCTGATTTTGTTATTATTTCCTTCCTTTGCTGACTTTGGGTTTTATTTATTCTTTCTTTTTCCTAATTCATTTAGATAGTAGGTTAAATTGTTTAAGATATTTCTTGTTGCTTGAAGTAGGCTTGAATGCAGTCTCCTCCTAGGACTGCTTTTGTTGTACCTCATATATTTGGGGGAGCTGTATTTTCATTTGTCTAGAGGTATTTTCTGATATCTTCTTTGACTTCTTTATTGACCCATTTGTTTCTTGGTAGCATGTTATGTAGTCTCTATGTGTTTGCGCTTTTCCAATTTTTCTTCCTGTACTCAATTTCTAGTTCTGTACTGTTGTGGTTGGAAAAAATATTTAATATACTTTCCATCCTCTTAAATTTGTTGAGACTTGTTTTTTGGCCTAGCATGTGGTCTATCCTGGAGAACATTCCAGGTACGCTTGAAATAAATGTTTACTCTGCTGTTTTGGGATGAAATGTCCTACAGATATCTATTAGGCTCAAATGCTCTAATGTGTTTTTTAAGGCCCCTGTTTCCTTATGGATTCTTTTTGTGGATGATCTGCCCATTGGTGTAAGTGGGGTGTTAAAGCCCCTACCATTATTGTTATATCCTCTTGTATTCATCCTTTAATCATTTTATAATGCCTTTATTTGTCTTTTGTTATAGACAGTTTTAAAATGTATTTGCCTGATATGAGTATTGCTACCTCAGCTTTCCTTTTGTTTCCATTTGCACAGAATATCTTTTCCATTCTCTAACTTTAAGTCTGTGTGTGTCTCTTGTACTCAGCATGTAAGTGGGCTTATTTTTAATTCAATCAGTCACCCAATGTCTTTTGACTTAGTCCATTGACATTTAAAGTGATTATTGTTAGTATTACTTGTTGCCATTTTGTTACTTGTTTTCTGGTTGTTTTTGCAGTTTTTCTGTTCTCATTTCTTCTTTTAGTCTCTTCCCTTGTAGTTTGATGATTTTCTGAGTGTTATGCTTATGTTCCTTTCTCTCTATTTTTTTGTGTATCTATTATAGGCTTTTTTTGTGTGTGTGATTAGCATGGAGTTTGTATTGTTGACCTAAATTTGTATCCACATGTTTTAAACTGATAGACATTTAAATTCAAACACATTCTAATAGAGCTACATTTTTTATTCTTTCCCCCCATGCTTTGTATTTTTGATATCATATTTTACATCTGTCTATCCCTGGATTGTTTATTGTATAGCTGATTTTGCAATTTGTGTTTTTTTTTTATTTTTTATTTTGCATCCTTTTTTCTTTTGTCTTTACTGAATTTATTACAATATTGCTTCTGTTTTATATTTTGTTTTTTTGGCCACAAGGCATGTGGGATCTTATCTCCCTGACCAGGGATCAAACCTGCACCCCCTGCATTGAATGGCAAATTCTTAACCACTGGATCACCAGGGAACTCCCAACAATGTTAGTCTTTTAACCTTTGTATTCCCTTAAGTAGTTGATCCACAGCCTTTACTATACATTTGCCTTTACTAGTAGGCTTTTTCTTTTCCTATAAATTCTCATTTCTTTTCTCTTCCACTTAAAAAAAAAGTTTAATACTTCTTGAAAGACCAGTTTAGTAATTAAGTGAAAGAGTTACCTATCCCAGTTTTGAAGTGGTGTTCATGTGTGGGTACCTCCCTATGCAGTCTGCACATATCCAGTGACTTTGGTGGGAGGACTGGATCTGAAGTGAACACAGGTCACACCTTTCTCTGAGTTGTGTTGGCAGCTACCATGTTGATGTGAGTTAAGGCTAGAAATGGATGGGATAAAGCTAGAGCTATGTATAAGCTGGAGCTTCTCCTGTGCTCAATGACAATCATTGCTTCAGTCATTGACGTCTCATGTGTGGGACTGGGACCAAGGGGCTGGAACAGAAGCCCTGGTCTGAGCTGGATCCATTCCTTTTAACTGTGTGAAATCTCCTTGGCAAAGGCAGCCTCCACCCTAATGGAGAGCAGTTCAAGTAAAATATATTAAATTATAAGTTTAAAGTTGTTTTGGATCCAGATCCTTAAATTACATTTGCATTTTTCAGTGAATTTTAATATATTAGCCTAGTGATAAATTTGAAATAAATTTTCACATTCCTTACCTCAAAATAAAAATGCTGAAAATACTATGCTTATCTTTTTTCTGCACTAGCTTAAATATATATATTAAATACTAATTAAATTTATATATTAAATATTATTATATATTATATACTTATATAATTAAAATATAGTTATATTATTTATAATTTATGTAATATTAATATATATTATAATAAATATTAGAGGGTTTGGAATAGCATGAAATGAAGTCTAGATTGACAGTGAAAAAAGAGGGCCTTCTGCCACTTATCAATTGTCCAATTTCAAAATTCTACTTAACCTCTTTGAGCTAATATTGGTCTCTTTTCCTTATCTCATAGGGTTGTTGTAGAGATCAAGTTTGATAATGTATATAACAGCATCTGGAGTATCTGAAGTGTTTTTTAAATGCAAGAGAGTATTATAATTAATAAAAGGGATAGCAGGCATTTTTTGCCTCATAGCTAATTTGGAGAAAAATTTCAAAAACTTTTCTAATCTTAAAGACAACCCTCAGAGTGGGAGAAACTATTTGCAAATGAATCAACAGATAAAGGATTAATCTCCAAAATCTATAAACATTCATGCAGCTCAACATCAAAAAAACAAACAACCCAATAAAACAATGGGCAGAAGACCTAAATAGGCATTTCTCCAAAGAAGACATATAGAGAGACAGGAGACACAGGAAAAGTTGCTCAACATCACTAATTATTAGAGAAATGCAAATCAAAACTACCATGAGGTATCACCTCACACCAGTCAGAATGGGCATCATCAGAAAATCTACAAACAATAAATGCTGGAGAGGGTGTGGAGAAAAGGTAACCCTCCTGAACTGTTGGTGGGAATGTAAATTGATACAGCCACTATGGAGAACAGTATGGAGGTTCCTTGAAAAACTGAAAATAGAACTACCATATGGCCCAGTAATCCCACTACTGGGCGTATACCCAGAGAACAACATAATTCAAAAAGACACATGCACCCCAATGTTCACTGCAACACTATTTACAATAGCCAGGTCATGGAAGCAACCTAAATGTCCATCAACAGATTAATGGATAAAGAAGATGTGGTACATATATACAATGGAATATTAACCATAAAAAGGAAAGAAATTGAGTTATTTCTAGTGATGTGGATGGGCCTAGAGTCTGTCATATAGAATGAAGTAAGTCAGAAAGAGAAAAACAAATACTGTATATTAACACATATATGTGGATTATAGAAAAATGGTAGAGATCACCCTGTTTGTAAGGCAGAAATAGAAACACAGATATAGAGAACAAACAAAAAGACACCAAGGGGGTAAGCGGGGGGGATTGGGGCGGGATGAATTGGAAGATTGGGATTGCCATATATACATTACTAATAAGAAAAAAATATCAAATTGTACACTTTAAATATATGCAGTTTATTGTATGTCAATTAGATCTCAATAAAAGTACTTTAAAAAAACTTACCTAATCATCTCTTGACTCTGGACTACTTTCTTGAAACAAAGTTCATAAATATTATTGTTATCTTTTACTCTCTGTATTTTTTGCCTTTGACAGTGTAACTACCATTTTTTTTTCTATCAAATAGGGTTTTCTCATATCTTTTGAAAAAAAGAAACACAAGTTTTATATGTGCAATGATATTTACCCACTTCCAAATTATGAGATAAAAATGAAGAATACACAATTGATTTATTACCTTCAAGGAAATATCTATCCTAATAGTCACAAGTTCAGAATTAATTTAATATATGCATATTTTGCAATCATGTTCAAAGAAGTATTTTAACACATTTACAATTTAGGTTAGAACAAATTATTCATTGAAAATATTAAAAAAATTGTTTCCATTTCCACATTTAAAATGAAATACTACTATAGAATTCCTGTACATAATTTTTGCTGACTCCAAATGAAGCTTCAGGGAATTAAGCTTTGTGTTTCTGCAGACATGCAGTGTAAATGATTGCAAATTAAAAAACATTGATTTAAATGACCTCCATTGGTTTTCTTTAAGCTATTCAGTATTGATTACTTGTTTTTCCTGTGTAGTCAGAAAACTGGTGGGGCTGCAATAGTTGCATAATCCAGAGAAAACGTCTTTGGTGGGAAAAAAATGAAAGGAAATCTTCACTTAAAATAATGATTAATTGTGTAAGTTATAAAGAAATAAATCAAAGTAGAAAATATATTAAAAAATCAATTGTATACAAAAGTGTAATATCTTAAATTGTTTATTTTTGGTAACAGGTACATTTGAAATATTCTTATTCTATAGATAAGATGATTTTGGTTTCACCCAACTCCAATATCCACTGCAGCAGGAGCATATCATCATCATTAAAACATCAAAATCCAACAATGGAAACAGCAGCAAATGCCATGAATGGAAAGTTTACTGTCACCTCAATAGTTAATATTTTTATTATTTTGTTACAATACCTTTGTCAGATAAATAATATACTCATTTTATAGAAATAAACTCAAGTAACATGGTTCATTCCCAGTTACCCAGCTAAAACTTCATATATTTCCAACCCAGAAGTCAAAGATAAATTTAGATTGCCCTTTCTTCATTCTTTATATTACACTATACAGCCTATGTATAAAGTAGTTTTTCTTCCTGTGTATTATCAGATACTTCCTAAAAGATAAATCTCACTATACTTTACAGGAGCAAAAATAATTTTTTTTTTTTTGGCCACACCATGTGGCATATGGGATCTTAGTTCCCAGACAAGGGATCCAATCTGTGTCCCCTGAATTAGGAGGGTGGAGTCTTAACCATTGGACTGCCAGGGAAGACCCCAAAAGCAAATTTAAAAGCATGTAATTAACACTTTCAATCATTATTATAAACACTGGGATGGATTGAATTTGGTTTACCCATGCTCTGGCTGTTGAGAACATAGCTTAGTTACCAAGAAGATCTAGCCAAAAGTTAGGGTTGCATAAAACTAGATTATAGAGGTTCTGCGGTCATTTTCTTATTATACCAGTTATCAATTATCTGTTTGTGATTTGTGAGTGCCACTGATTGTTCCCTCTCTAGATAGAAATGACATCACAATCAAATTTATTCATTCATTTTCTAATTAATGTATTCATTGCTCACACATTATTCTCAGTGGTGGAGTATTAATGTGGACAATGGTTCCTGTGGAGGGACTAGATATTAATTGTTGGACTGCATGGTGTTCTGAGAGCATGTAAGAACATGTAATGGGATAATAAATCTATTTATGTACATCTTCACATATAACTGTGAAGTATGAATTAGGTCTGAAGGAAGAGAAAGTGATCTTGCATTAGTGGTGGCAATGAAGATAAAACCTTTCAAGAAGAGGACAAACCATATGTAAAGGTCCTGTGGCAGGGAGTAACAGATTCAGTAACTGGAGAAGGATCATATGACAGAACCCAGAGTGGAGAGGATGATGTGAGAGGTTAAGCATGGTGGGCTTCACCTAAGGGCAATGATACATTATTCAAATGTTTTGAATATGGGAAGAATGCAGGGGTCAGGAAAAGTTCAGATCTGCCTTTCAGAGAGCTCACTGTAGCTGGAATATGAACATTGACAGAGGTAGACATTAAGAAACCAGCCATAAAAAAGAATGAAATAACTCCATCTACAGCAACATGGATGGCTCTAGAGATTGTCATACTAAGTGAAGTAAGTCAGGCAAAGAAAGATGAGTATCATATGCTATCACTTATATGTGGTATCTAAAAAAATGATACAAATGAACTTATTTATGAAATATAAATCAGCTCACAAACATAGAAAAAAATCTGTGGTTACCACAGGGGAAAGGTGAAGGAGGGATAAAATAGAAGTTAGGATTAACAGATACTCACTACTATCTATAAAATAAACAACAAGGACCTACTGTATAGTTTGGGGAACTATGTTCAATATCTTGTAATAATATATAATGGAAAAAAGTATCTGAAAAAAGTATCTGAGAAAAGTATCTGAAAAAAAATCTGAAAATATATATATATGTTATATATATATATATATATGCATATATATATACTGAATCACTTTGCTGTACACCTGAAACATTGTAAATCAATTACAATTCAACAAAAAAAATAAATAAATAAACCAGTCAGAGATGCTTATAATTGAAGCTGAAATATCTTTTAGGTGTTTGAAGAAATGTCTGACTTTCTAATTATATTCTGCTTTGTTCAATATTTCAAAGGCATTTGTAGTCTCAGAGTAGAGACACAGAGTATAAGTCTGCACTTAATTTATCAAGTTATACTGAGAAAATAACTCCCTGGGAATAATCAACATTTACAGTATATTAGATTCATTGATATATTTTAAACTACTATAATATTCTTATTTTAGCTTGTCTTTGGTGGTATAGTTGTAGTGGAAAGTATTTCAACTCAATAATTGACAGCAATAAGGTAAAGGAATTAGTATTTTTAGTAGCAGGGCTGTGAATAATCTAAGTCACAGAGTCAGTGGGAAAAAGGGATTTGTTAGATATGTGGAACATTGTGTTTAGGCTTAGACAAATAGACACCAAGAAGAGTAAGATCAGCTGAGGAAAGAGCTTGACATATAGTAAGCAATCTATGAATGGAGAAGAGGACAGGCCTTAGCTTGTGCTACCACAAATACACTAAATCTAGCAGGAAAAAGACTGTATTCTGTTTCCATTGTTTTCTACCTGAATGGTGACAAATAACATAATGATAATTTTTCATGTTCTATGAACATAAACTCTGAGAATTTGAAAAATTAGAAAAAAGTCAGAAATGTGGGAGACACTGAATCAGAAGAGCCATTTTAAATTAGATTGTAATGACAACAGAGAGCTAAAGGAATGCCCAGGAGAAAAATGACTGGTGTAACAATACTGCCAGACATTAAACAAAAGCATTCTGCTAAAGAATTTTAAGTGATCTCTCAAAGTATTTATATTGATAAATGAGAACAATTGGTTTCCATTGATCAGTCAATTCATAGTTCCTAAAGGTTTAATTAGCAGTAATGAGGAAGAATTAAACTTATCCTTTAAAGGTCTATTTTGAAAAATGTATTATTATATTTGTCCTATTTTTTGTATTCCAAAGTTGAAAATGTCTTGATGGCAATTTTCACTTTGTTGACTTGTTGTGGATTAGTCGTGTCAATCCTCTAAGAAATGGTACCTAAACGTAAAGAAGAGCTCAGACATCTTTTCTAAAGATTCTAGAAGACTGAGTTCATGTTTGTTCTGTCCTGCATGCATTTCTATGGCTATCATTACTGCTTATCTCTTTTTGTGTGGAAAGGTGCACATTTGGAATTGGATACAGCTGGAGTCCAACATGTCATTACTAATTATATGATTTTAGGGGAAATAGTGCACTTCTCTAATCAGTTTTCTCATCTGTAAAATAAAAATTATCCCATTTTGCAGACTTCTTGTTTATTCTTGGACTGATTCATTCATTCACTGGCAGATATTGATTGAATAATAATCCTAAATGCTGGGAATGAAATGGTGAGTAAAGGTAGACATGGCCCATCTTGTCATGGAGCTTAAAGTCTTGTAGCAGAGAAAGACAATCATATAATCACACAAATATTGCAATTGTGATTAATTCTAGAAAGAGCAACACATGATATCTAAAAGAATGTATAGCAAAGAAACCTGGCATAATTAAAGAGTTGTCTAAGGTTTCCTTAAAGAAATAACTTGACGTTAGAAAGATGAAAAATATTCACCAGTTGCATGTGTTTGTCAAGGGCAGATTTGATGAAGAGAGATAGCATTTGCAAAAGCCCCATGGGAACAGAGAGAATGATATGGTCATACAACTGACAGAAGGCCCTGGAACACAGAGAATAAGTGGATTGTGATAAAAGTTAAAGTTGGAAAGTGAGATGAGGGTCAAATTATGTAGAACTTTGAAGCTCTTTCATCATTCTTAACATGATACAGCTCCTGAAGCAGGGGAATGGCAAAATCAGGCTTGTATTTGTTTATACATATTTAGTCATCAATAAATATTTTATCCATTTCCATGTAGCAACAATATCTAGTGGGCTGGTGATAAGTTGCACCAACATTAAGAAATAAATATTCCCACGTAAGTAATACAGTATGATGTGACAAAGGCTAAGCATTCATTGATGCATCGAAGCAGGACCACTACATCCATTATGCTGACCAAAGATACTCCAACATCAAAAAATGCACTATCAGCAATAGATAGAAATCTAAAAAAATTGTTCTACCATATTTTTAATGTAACAGTGTTTCACATACTGTATTATGAATGTGACTATAATGCTATATGCTATAAAAGTTTTTATAATGATTTATTCATTGGTGTATAGACTAGGCTACTGTGAAACAATCATATTGATTACACTAGGCTATCATAAAATAACCATATTGTTGCTTCTTCATCATCAATGCATGAATTGTTACACCTATACATAAACATAAATTTATTTTTCATATTATCTTTTCATTTTGTATGTCAAATGTTATTAATATGTATAACATCTACAGAGTTTTTTATCATAAAAGACAATATTGATACAGGGTACTGACAGACAAATGATTTATCTTGTAAACAAATGCCATAAATTTAGGGCATTGATAAATATAGTACAGTATTTTAAATGTATTTTTTCTTCCTTATGATTTTCTTAATAATATTTTCTTTTCTGTAACTCATTTTATTGTAAGAATACAGTATATAATATATATAAACATACAAAACACCTGTTAGTCAACTCTTTATATTATCATTAACTCATTTTTTTAAATTAATTCATTTATTTATTTTATTGGCTGTGTTGGGTCTTTTTTTACTGTGTGCAGACTTTCTTTTTTTAGTTGCGGTGAGTGGGGGCTACTCTTCATTGTGGTGTGCGGGCTCCTCATTGCCGTGGCTTCTTTTGTTGTGGAGCATGGGCTCAAGGCGTGTGGGCTTCAGTAGGTGCAGCACATGGGCTCAATAGTTGTGGCTCACAGGGCTCTAAAGTGCAGGCTCAATAGTTGTGGTGCATGGGCTTAGTTGCTCCATGGCATGTGGGATCTTCCTGGAGCAGGGATCGAACCTGTGTTCCCTGCATTGGCAGGTGGATTCTCAACCACTGCACCACCTAGGAAGCCCTATCATTAACTCTTTATGTTCAACATTAAGCTATCAGTAGTTAAGTTTGGGGGAAGTCAAAAGTTATATGTGAATTTTCAATGGTGTGAGGGATTGAAATCCCTAACCTCCTCATCGCTCAAGGGTCAACAGTATATAAATGTACAGATAGATTCAAAATAAAAGGATGAGAAGAAGGTATACCATACAACACTAATAATAATAAAGTTGGAGTGGTCAGATTAACAAGACTTCCAAAGAAGAAAAATTACCAGGATAAAGAAGGATACTTCATGATTACAAAGAGTTGAATTTATTAAGACAATATAAAAATCCTAAATGAGAATGCAATTAAAAAGAGAGCTTAAAATACATTAAGTAAAACTGACAGAACTTAGAGAGGAAATAATCCACAATTATAGCTGGTGGTTTAGATATTCATCTCTCAGTTACTGATAAACAAGTGAGCAGAATATCAGGATATTTGGTCAGAAGCAGCAAAGTATATGTCATTTTTCAAGTGCACTGGAATGCTAGCTGATGCAAACTAGTACATACTGTCAATAGCTTAACAGAATTAAATAATATAGAGTGTATTCTTTGATGCATAGAAACCAATACCAAAAAATAACTGGAAAAAAACACAAAATTTTTAGAAATTAAACAGAACAATTCAAGATAAACCTTTGGTTAAAAAAAACAATAATAAGGGGAATTACAAAATATTTTTAAAACAGTGAGAAAATGCAATGCAATAACCATATATGAAAATTATGGAATGCAACTTAAGCAGTAATTAGAAGGAATATATAGTTTTAATGCTTATTTTAAAAATCAGTAAAGGCCTAAAATAAACAAACACAATAAAAAGTTTGTTAAAGAAGACCAAATTAAACCCAAAGAAAGTAGAAGGAAGGAACAATGCTAAGGGCAGAATTCAATGCAAAAGAAAACAGACAAAATTTTTAAAAAATCTTTGAAGGCAAAAGTTGGTTCTTTGAAAACCTGTCAGTCTGACTGATCCAAAAAAAAAATAATAATAATAAGGAGGATGATGCTATAAATTCTGTAGGTAGTAAAAAGACAATAAGGGAATCATATGAATAACTTTATGTCAATACATTGTAATACCTACATGAAAGAGATAAATTTTTTGAATTTTTTTCCAAAAAATTGAAAGATACAATTTACCAGACTGAATCAAGAAGAAATACAATCTTAATAGCCCTAGATCAGTTTAAAGAATTAGTTCATACTGAAGGCTTATCATTAAAGAAAAACCCAGTCCAAAATGATCACACTGGTGGATACTATAAAATATTTAATAAAAAAATACCCAAATTACATAAAATCTTTCAAAAAATAGAAGATAATAAATTACTTCCCTTTCCATTTTATGAGACAAGTATAATCTTGGTCTTAAAATCAGACAAAAATAGGACTTCCTAGGTGGTGCAGTGGTTAAGAATCCACCTGCCATTGCAGGGGACACGAGTTTGAGCCCTGCTCTGGGAAGATTCCACATGCCATGGAGCAACTAAGCCCATGTGTCATAACTGTTGAGCCTGTGCTGTAGAGCCCATGAGCTACAACTATTGAGCCCACATGCCACAACTACTGAAACTCATGTGCCTAGAGCCCATGCTCCATAAAAAGAGAAGCTACTGCAATGAGGAGCCCACATACCACAATGAAGAGTAACCCCTGCTCACAGCAACTAGAGAAAACCTGTGTGCAGCAACAAAGACCCAACACAGCCAATAAATAAAATAAATAAATAAATAAGTAAAATCATAAAAAAACATGCAAAAACAATATAATAAAGTAAAATTTCAGGTTATTATTCCTCATGAACATGGCTGCAAAAAGCTTTAAATAAGCACAAACCAAATGCAGCAACATGCAACAAAACATGAAAAGACAAGTTCTCCCATCTCCCAGGAATGAAAGATTGGATTTACATTTGAAAGTAAATCATTATAATTTGCTGTTTGTTCAAAGTAGAAGAGAAGAAGAAAAAAAAAAAAAAAACTTTGTTCAACTGAAAAACAAAGTAACTGGGGAAATTCAGTACTGATCATGGTAATATCACTCAGCGAAGTAGAAATAGAAGACAATTTTCTCATCCTTTCAATTGTCATGATAAGTAAAGCTTACAGTTGAAGTCATACTTAATGTTGAAAGACTGAGACTTTATCACCTAGGATTGCAAACCAGACAATGATACTCTTACCATTTTTAATAAATATCATACAGGAGGACCTAGTCACTGCAATAGCCTTCAGAAAAAAATCTATGCATATTTGAAAGGAAAAAGGCAAATGACATGATTGTGTACATAAAAAATAAGCAACCTACAAATAGAGCAATTAAATCTAATAAAGAAAATTACCAGATTTATTTGTTACAAAGCCAACAAAAATTTACTTACATTTTTTATATACCAAAATCAAACTGAATATTGATATTAACAAAGAAATAATACTTACAATAACATTCCAAAACTATGTAATACTAGGGGTAAGTTAAACACTGAAACCTATAAAACTCTGTTGAGAGCAGTTAAAAACCTTAATAAATAAAACTATATACTGTGTATCCTATAAGAAGTTTTGATATTGTTAAAATGTTAATTTCCCCCAAATTTAATAAAATTTAATTTCACTAAAATTGAATTTCAAATGTCAGCAGTTCCTTTTGCAGATATAACAAGCTGCTTTTTTAATGGAAACATTTATTAAATTTAATTTAGCAAAAGACTAAAAGATAAATGCTGGAGAGGGTGCAGAGAAAAGGGAATCCTCCTGCACTGTTGGTGGGAATGTAAATTGGTACAGTCACTATGGAAAGCAGTATGGAGGTTCCTTAAAAAACTAAAAATAGAACTACCATAGACTCAGCAATCCTACTCCTGGGCATATACCCCGAGAAAACCACAATCCAAAAAGAAACATGTACCACAATGTTCATTGCAGCACTGTTTACAATAGCCAGGACATGGAAACAACCTAAATGCCCATCAACAGATGAATGCATAAAGAAGATGTGGCATATATATACAATGGAATATTAGCCATAAAAAGGAATGAAATTGAGTTATTTGTAGTGAGTTGGATGGACCTAGGGTCTGTCATACAGAGTGAAGTAAGTCAGAAAGAGAAAAACAAATATGATATGCTAACTCATATATATAGAATCTAAAAAAAAAAAATGATACTGATGAACTCGGTGACAGGACAAGAATAAAGATGCAGATGTAGAAAACAGACTTGAGGACAGGGGTGGGGGGCGAAGGGGAAGCTGGGATGAAGTGAGAGAATAGGATTGACATATATACACTACCAAATGTAAAATAGATAGCTAGTGGGAAGCTGATGCATAACACAGGGAGATCAACTCGATGATGCTTGATGACTTAGAGGGGTGGGATAGCTATGGTGGGAAGGAGTCACAGGAGGGAGGAGATATAGGGATATATGTATAAATACAGCTGATTCACTTTGTTGCACAGCAAAAATTAGCACAACAGTGTAAAGCATTTATACTCCAATAAAGAGCTTAAAAAAAAATGTTATAGGAAGTTAAGAAGCCAGTCAAAAGAGATATAAAGAAGATTAGTGGTTGCCAGGACTAGGGGAAGAGGGGAGTGGAAGGTGACTGCTAGCGGATACAGGGATTCATTTTGTGGTGATGAGAATGTTCTAAAATTAATGTTGATGGTTGCATGACTCTGTGAATTATACACTTCAAAAGGGTGAATTTTTTAGTATATTAGTTATATTTTAATAAAGTTTTTATAAAAAATAAAAAAATAAAACAAACAAACATGAATGTCATTCCCCAATTTGCCAAAGTGGGCAAAATGAAGAATATGGATATCTCAATTTAAAATGGAAAACATCTTAAGCTATTTAATTTTTTTTCCTGAACTTTTTTGTATTATAACACTAAAGTGTTGAAGTTACCTTTGATTAGAAGGAAAGGACAATTCAGTGTATTTGTGCCCACAAAGCACTAATGAAAGTCAAGGTAAGGCGATACGGGGATACATGTATAAATATAGCTGATTCACTTCGTTGTACAGCAGAAATCAGCACAACAGTGTTAAGCAATTATGCTCCAATAAAGAGCTTTAAAAAAAAAGAAATCAAAGATTTGTAGTTTGCAGGAAAAGTGGAGAAAGGGAGTAAAGTCTGCTAAAGTCAAAAGTGCATGATCTGGCTCTGTCTCTAATTGGTAAAAGAGTGATTTAATTTTGTTATTTGTTTGGCAGTATCCAGGTAGATGAATTAGATAAATGGCAACCCACTGGGCTAGCTGCTGGTGTTCTACTGCAGGTAAGGTACTAGAGTCTAGGTTGTGTCACTTATTCAGGTCTGCACAGGTTTCTACAGGGCTAGTTGGCAAGGATAGATAGGTTAAAGGATAATTTTCAAAAAGCTAAAATCATGATGCTCATACAAAGTTATTTAATGAAGAAAATAGTAAAATATTAAAACCAGTTCAAATGGGGACTTGACTTACAGAGACTCGTACTCTCTATTGGACAAAAATGTATTTGCATAGTAATGAACAGAATTTATTTCCATTACTTGAACAGGACACATGTGCATTACCATCAGCTTTCTATATGCTAACGTCTATTTCTATAGAATTGTCATAGCCTAGTTAAAGACAAAGGCCCATATTTTCATAGAACCATATAACAACAGAAGATTCCAGTGTAGAGATAATGCACAGTGTTCCACTGAAAGGGCACCCAGTAACAGCTTTGCCCATTTCCAAGTCTTTCTCAATTTTTCCTAGCAGAAGGTATTGCCCTTTTGCCCAGACAAGACCTGATTACTTGAGGTAAAACAGCCAGACTTTGTCCTAGTGCAATCGAGTGATGTTCAAAAAAGAAAAAAAGAAAAAAAAATCCTCCCCTGGGGCTGCCACTGTCCAAATCTTACTGCCTCACTTCAGAGCACTAGGTCTGTAAGAATATTGAAAGTACTGTCCCCAAGTGATTTGTTTTTCCTTTTCTTAAATTTTATTTTATATTGGAGAATAGTTGATTAAGGGTTAGTTTCAGGTTTACAGCAAAGTGATTCAGTGACACATATACATGTGTCTATTCTTTTTTCACATACTTTTCCCATTTAGGTTATTACAGAATATCAAGCAGAGTTCCTGCCGCTGTACAGTAGGTCCTTGTTGATTATCTATTTCAAACACAGCAGTGTGTATATGTCAATCCCAATTTCCCAGTCTCTGTCTCCCCCGGACACTTCCCCCCAGTAAAAATAAGTTGGTTCTTTAAGTCTGTGAGTCTCTTTGTATTTTGTAAATAAGTTCATTTGTATTATATATGTTTTTAGATTTTGCATATAAGCAATATCATATATTTGTGTTTCTTCCTCTGTCTGACTTCACTTAGTATGATAATCTCCAGGTCCATCCATGTTGCTGCAAATGGCATTATTTCATTCTTTTTAATGGCTGAGTCCATTGTCTTTATGTATCACAGCTTCTTTACCCCTTCATCTGTAGATGCACATTTAGGTTGCTTCCATGTTTTGGCTATTATAAACAGTGTTGCAATGAGCACTGGAGTGCACGCATCTTTTTGAACCATGTTTTTCACCTGATATATGCCCAATAATGGGATTGCTGGGTCATATGGTAGCCCTATTTTTAGGTTTTTTAAGGAATATCTATATTGTTCTCCATAGTGGTTGTACCAATTTACATTCCCTGTAGGAGGGCTCCCTTTTCTCCTCACCCTCTCCAGCAATTGCAGATTTTTTGATAATGTCCATTGTGACTGGTGTGAGGTGGTATCTCATTGTAGTTTTGATCTGCATTTCACTAATAATTAGCAACGCTCAACATCTTTTCATGTACCTCATGGCCATCTGTATGTCTTCTTTGTAGAAATGTTTATTTAGGTCTTCTGCCCATTTTTGATTGCATTTTTTGTATATATATATATATTTTTTGTTGCATGAGCTGTTTGTAAATTTTGAACACTAATCCCTTTGCTATCACATTATTTGCAAATATTTTCTCCCATTCTGTGGGTTGTCTTTTCATTTTGTTCATGGTTTCCTTTGCTATGGAAAAGCTTTTGAGTTTAATTAGGTCCCATTTGTTTATTTCTGCTTTTACTTCCAATATTCAGGGAGACAGATCAAAGAAGATATTGCAGTGATTTATGTCTAAGTGTGTTCTGCCTATGTTTTCCTCTAAGAGTTTTATAGTATCCTGTCTTACATTTAAGTCTTTAATCCATATTGAGTTTATTTTTGTGTATGGTATTAAAGAATGTTCTAATTTTATTTTTTTTACATGTAGCTTTCCAGTTTATCCAGCACCACTTATTGAAGAGACTAGCTTTCCTCCATTTTATAGTCTTGCCTTCTTTGTCATAGATTAATTGGCCATAGGTGTGTAGGTTTATTTCTGGGATTTCTACCCAATGCCATTGATCTATATATCTATTTTTGTGCCAGTGTCATACTCTTTTGATAACTGTAGGTTTATAGTATAGTCTGAAGTCAGGATGCCTGACTCCTCCTGCCCTGTTTTACTTTCTCAAGATTGCCTTGGGTATTTGGGGTCTTTTGTGTCTCCATAAATATTTTGAGATTTTTTGTTCTAGTTCTGTGAAAAATGCCATAGGTAATTTGACAGGGATTGCACTGAATCTGTAGATTGTCTTTGGTAGTATAGTCATTTTGACAATATTGATTCTTCCAATATGAGAACATGGTATACCTATCCATCTGTATGTGTCATCTTTGATTTCTTTCATCAGTTTCTTATAGTTTTCTTAATACAGGTCTTTTGTCTCCTTAGCTAGTTTTATTCCTAGGTATTTATTCTTTTTGATGTGATGGTGAAAGGATTTGTTTCTTTAATTTCTATTTCTGATCTTTCATTGTTAGTGTATAGAAATGCAACAGATTTCTGTGTATTAATTTTGTTTCCTGCAATTGTACCAAATTCATTGATGAGCTCTAGTAGTTTTCTGGTAGTACCTTTGGACTTTCTATGTATAATATCATGTTGTCTGCAAAAAGTGATAGTTTTTCTTTTCTAATTTTTATTGGAATTTCTTTTCCAATTTTTATTCTTTTTATTTATTTTTCTTCTCTGATTGCCTTTGCTGGGACTCCTAAAACTATGTTGGATAAAAGTGGTGAGAATGGACATCCTTGTCTTGTTCCTGATCTTAGAGGAAATACTTTCAGCTTTTCACCATTGAGTATGATGTTAGCTGTGGGTTTGTCACATGTGGCCTTTATTATGTTGAGGTAGGTTCCCTCTATGCCCACTTTCTGGAGAATTTTTATCATAAATGGGTGTTGAATTTTGTCAAAAGCCTTTTCTGAATCTATTGAGATGATCAAATGGTTTTCAATCTTCAATTTGTTGATGTGGTTTATCACACTGATTGATTTACATCCCTGGGATAAACCCCACTTAATCATGATGTATGATCCTTTTAATTTATTGTTGGCTTTGTATTGCTAGTATTTTTTTGAGGATTTTTGTATCTAGGTTCATCAGTGATATTGGTCTGCAATTTTGTTTTGTGATATATTTGTCTAGTTTTGGTATCAGGGTGATGGTGGCCTCATACAACGAGTTTGGGAGTATTTCATCCTCCACAATTTTTTGGAAGAGTTTCAGAGAGATAAGTATTAATTCTTCTCTGTATGTTTGATAGAATTTGTCTGTGAAGCCATCTGGTCCTGGACTTTTGTATGTTGAAAGTTTTTTAGTCACAGTTTCAATTTCAGTACTTGATGTGTTCATATGTTCTCTTTCTTCCTGGTTCAGTCTCGGAAAGTTGTATCTTTCTAAGAAACTGTTTATTTCAGTTTGTCCATTTTATTGGCATATAGTTGCTTATAGTAGTCTCTTTTGATCCTTTGTATTTCTTTGGTGTCCATTGTAACTTCTCCTTTTTCATTTCTAAATTCATTGATTTGAGCCCTCTCCCTTTTTTTCTTGATGAGTCTAGCTAAAAGTTTATCAATTTGGTTTATCTTTTCAAAGAACCAGCTTTTAGTTCCATTGATCTTTGTAATTATTTTCTTGCTTTCTATCTCATTTATTTCTGCTTTGGTCTTCATGATTTCTTTCCTTCTACTAACTTTGTGTTATGTTTATTCTTCTTTCTATAGTTTGTTTTAGGTGAAAATTTAGGTTGTTTATTTGTGATTTTTCTTGTTTCCTGAAGAAAGATTGCATTGCTATAAACTTCCTTCTTAGAACTGCTTTGCCACATCCAATAGGTTTTGGATCATTGTGCTTTTGTTTTTATTCATCTCTAGGTATTTTTTAATTACATCATTGATTTTTTCACTGATCCATTGGTTATTAGTGCATTGTTTAGCCTCCATGTGTTTGTGTTTTTTACAGTTTTTTTCTTGTAGTTTATTTCTAATCTCTGCTCAGAAATGATGCTTGATATGATTTCAATTTTCTTAAATTTATCAAGGCTTAATTTGTAACCCAAGATGTGATGTATCCTGGAGAATGTTCCCTGTGCACTTGAGAAGAATGTGTATTCTGCTGCTTTCTGATGGAATGTCTTGTAAATGTCAATTAAGTCCATCTGGTCCAATGTGTCATTTAAAGGCTGTTTTTCCTTACTGATTTTCATTCTGGATGATCTGTCCATTCATGAAAGTGGGGTATTAAAGTCCCCCACTATTACTGTGTTACTGTTGATATCTCCCTTTATGGTTGTTAGTTATTGCCTTATATATTGAGGTGCTCCTTCTTTGGGTGCATATATATTTACAGCTGCTATATTTTCTTCTTGGATGGATTCCTTGATCATTGTGTAGTGTTCTTCTTTGTCTCTTGTAACAGTCTTTATTTTAAAGACTATTTTGTCTGACATGTGTATTGCTACTCCAGCTTTCTTTTGATTTCCATTTGCATGAAATAACTTTTTCCATCCCCTGACTTTCAGTCTGTATGTGCCCCTAGATCTGAAGTGGGTCTCTTGTAGACAGCATGTATACAGGTCTTGTTTTTGTATCCATTCAGCAAGACTATATCTTTTGGTTGAATCATTGAATCCATTTATATTTAAGCTAATTATTGATATGTATGTTCTTATTGCCATTTTGTTAATTGTTTAGGATTTGTTTCTGTAGGTCTTTTCCCCCTTCTTCTTTTGTTCTCTTCTCTTGTGAATTGATGATTAACTTTAGTATTGTCTTTGGATTTTTTTCTTTTTTTATTTTATGTGTGTATTTATTGTAGATTTTTTATTTGCAGTTTCCATGAGGTTTTGTTATAGTGGTCTATATATAAGCAAGGTTGTTTTTAGTTTCTAGTCTTTTAATTTCAAATGTAATTCCAATATCCTGCATTTTTGCTCTCTTCTCACAATTGCTGATTTTGGTATTATATTTGTGTGTCCATGATTTCCTAACTTTATTGTATATTTGCCTTTACTGGTGAGCTTTGGTATGATAATTTTCCTGTCTTTTGTTGTGGCCTTTTATTTTCCACTCAGAGAACTTTCTTTAGCATTTGTTTCAAGCTCATCTGTTGGTGCTGAATTCTCTTAGCTTTTGTTTGTCTCTAAAGCATCTAATTTCTCTGTCAAATCTTAATAAGTGCCTTGCTGGGCAGAATATTCTTGGTTGTATGTTCTTCCCTTTCATCACTTTAAATATATCATGCTACTCCCTTCTAGCCTGCACAGTTGCTGCTGAGAAATCAGCTGATAACCTTATGGGAATTCCTTGGTATGTTATTTGTTGCTTTTTCCTTTGTTCCTCTTAATATTTTTTCTTTGTCTTTAATTTTTGTCAATGTGTTACTGTGTTTCTCAGCATGTTCCTCCTTTGGCTTATCCTGCCTGGGACTCTCTGTGCTTTGTGGACTTGGGTGACTGTTTCCTTTCCCATATTAGGGAAGTTTTCAGCTATTATTTCTTCAAATATTTTCTCAGGTACTTTCTCTCTCTCTTCGCCTTCTGGGACCCATATAATGAGAATGTTGGTGAGTTAGTTTTCCCAGAGGTCTCTTAGACTGTATTCATTTTTTTAATTCTTTTTTCTTTATTCTGTTGCACAGCAGTAATTTCCAACATTCTGTCTTCCAGGTCACTTATCTGTTTTTCTGCCTCAGATATTCTGCTTTTGGTACCTTCTAGTGTATTCTTTTTTCTTTTTAATTTTTTTAATTATTATGTTTTTATTTATTTTTATATTTATTTTTTAAGTTTCTAATTTTTATTTTTATTGACAGTGTCTCACAGCTTGTGGAATTTTAGTTCCCCAACTAGGTATTGAACCCATGCCCCTTGCAGTGGAAGTGCAGATTCCTAAGCACTGGACCACCAGAGATTCTTTTTTTTTTAATTTTATTTTTTCTAGTGTATGTTTAATTTCAATTATTGTTTCTTCATCTCTGTTTGTTTGTTCTTTAGTTTTTCTAAGTATTTGTTACATATTTCTTGCACTTTATTGATCCTTGCCTCTGTTCTTTTTTCTGAGATCTTGGATCATTTTAACTATCATTATTATGAATTCTTTTTCTGGTAGGTTGCATATCTCTACCTCACTTAGTTGTTCTTCTGGGGTTTTATCTTGTTCCTTCAGTTGGGATGTATTCCTCTGCCATTTCATTTTGTCTAACTTTCTGTGATTGTAGTTTCTGTTTCACAGGTTGCAGGTTTCTTCTTAATTCTGCTGTCTGCCCTCTGATGGATAAGTCTTTCTAAGAGGTTTGTGCAGGCCTCCTAATGGGAGGGGCTGGTTTTTGTGACTGGTGGGTGCAGCTGGGTCTTGTCCTTTTGGTGGGTAGGGGCATGCTCAAGAAGACTCTTAGCAGCCTGCCTCCTGATGGTTGGGTCTGTGTTCCCACCCTGTTGTTTGCTTGGCCTGAGGCATCCCAGCAGTGGAGCCTATAGGCTGTTGGGTGGGGCTAATTGAGGCCTCCAGGAGGGCTCACATCAATGAGTACTCCCCAGAACTATCACTTCCAGTGTCTTTGTCCCCATCATGAGCCACATCTACCTCCCACCTCTGCAGGAGTCCATCCAACACTAGCAGGTAAGTCTGGCCCAGTGTCTTCTGAGGTCAGTGCTTTTATCCCCTGGGTCCTGGTGTGCATGTGACCTTGTGTTTGCCCTCCAAGAGTGGAGTTTCTGCTTTCCCCAGACCTGTGGAATTCCTGCCATCAAACCCTGCTGGCCTTCAAAGCCAAATTCTCTGGGAGCTCCTCCTTCTATTGCTGGATGCCCCCAGGCTGGGAAGCTTGATGTTTACTCCTGTGATAGAACTTCCATGGTGTAATTGTTTTCCAGTTTATGGGTCACCCACCTGGCAGATATAGGATTTGATTTTATCATGATTGCTCCCTTCCTACCACCTCATTGTGGTTCTTCTTTGTCTTTGGATGTAGGACATTTTTTTTTGGTAAGTTTGAGCATTATTTTGGTCTATGGTTGTTTAGCAGTTAACTGTGATTTTGTGTTTTTATAAGAAGGGTTGATCACACATCCTTGTATTCCACTATCTTGAGCCTCCCCAGGGCCCAGCACAGAAGCCATAATAAGCTGATTTTTAAATTTATAAGGCAAAACAAATGACCTATAATAAGATAATAATTTGAAAACCAATACCCAAGTTTTAGGTCTTGCATTGCTTAATTGTAAGACTGTATAAAGCTATTGTAATCTAGTATGATACTGATGTAAGAATAAACATGTGGCTCAATGCAGAACAATAGAGAACCCAGAACCTGGTACACAAATATATGGTCAATTGATTTTTTATATAGATGCCAAAGTAATTTAGCAGAAAATTTGATTGTTCAACAAATGATGTTATAAAAACTGAATATCCATATTCATAAAAAAATTAGCCTTAACCCTTACCTCACTCACACTTTACAAAAGAAAATGCTTGAACTAAATCATAAACTTAGTAAAGATGTTGGCTTGAGAGCAGATATAAGCTTGAGTTGTATAATAGTGTATTTTAAGAATATTAATTGTATATAAAGACATTATACAAGATGATATATGAAGAGGGTGTGTAATATGGAATTCTGAGATGAAGTTCTGGTCAGATCTTTAGAATTTGGAGAGATGAGAAGGAACCAACAAGAGTATGGAAAGTTGCAGCCAAAGAATTAAGTGGAAAAGCAGGAGTTACTTCAATTCAAGAGAGGGATTATTTCAAGGAAGGGTTAATTTTCAACTGTGTAAATCTTGTTCATAATTGAAATAAAACTGCCTAATAAATTTTGTAATTGAAATGTCATTGATGATCTGATAAGAGCAGTTTTGACAAAATAGTGGGTGGGCCAAAAAAAGCTGGATGAATTGGGCCCAAAACTTAGAGGAAGAAGTAGAATTGGAGACCTTGCCTATAAATACACTTTACATATGTATCTATGCTTGAAAAGAAGATTGGAGGGCATATAAACTTGGGCAGGGGAGAAGATAAGGTGGCAAATGATACATGTTTTAGTTTTGATCATCCTTTGGTGATCATATTACAGCTGAAGTTTTTGTTTACTTCTGTACTTTTAATTTTTCTCTAAATTTAAGTTGTCATCAATAAACCTACATTATTATAGACTGAGGAAAACAAATTGTTTAAAAAATAATGAAAAGGAATTTCTTCTATGATAATAGTAACTTGGTGGGTTAGTGTTGGGACAATTTCAGACTGCAGCTGATACAATTAAGAATGGGCAAGAGACTTGTCTTCTAAGAAGTTTGGTGTCCACAGGATTGATGTGGACTGTTTGTCTAAGAATGAAATTCACTCCTCTAGGAGGATGCTGTCTTTGCTGTTCAGGTCCTGTCAATCAGGAAGCCTCTAGGGATATTCCAGAGGAAAGCTGTTTATAAAACTGGGACATTTTATGAGGTTTTCTCTGGAATTACTCCTCTGTCTTAGATGGATATCCCACTCTGTCTCTTGTTTGTGTATCAGGAGGCCTTGACTAGCTACAATCCTAGTCCTGACAATAAACTTTCTCATTCCATCCTCTCCTGTTGAATTCCAGTGTCACCTTTGAGAAGAGAAGCTGGCATGTACAAATGAGACCTCTTTCCTAACTCTTGAGATCCAGCTGCCCAGACAGAGCAAGCAGTTCTGGTCTGCTCAACCCTGTCCTTTCATGTTATAAATTTCACAGAAGTACCTCAACATGGGGAAGCCTAGGGTTTTTCATTGCATTCATCACTTTGTTCATTATTCTAACAAATTCTGGAGTTTAGAGTCAGGAGATAAATTACAGCCACTCAATTAAGCTGCAGTTGCTAATGTGAATATGAGCTTTATTATTACAGGTGATTGTATCATCCCTATCTACCTAACTCCTGATCTACTTTTTTGTTTTAATTTAATAGACTTTGATTTTTGTAGAACAGTTTTATGTTTACAACAAGAAGAAATGAGCAGATAGTACAGAGAACTCCCATACACCCCCTAAACACAAATAAACCTATTATTAATATATTATTTAGGTAATAATTTACAGTTTATGAATAAATATTGATACACTTTAATTAAATAGAATTTGTAGTTTATTTAGGTTTGCTTAGTTTTTACCTAATGTTCTTTTTCTTTTCCAGGATTTCATCTAGGATACCGCATTATATTTAATTGTTATGTCTCTTTAGCCTTCTCTTGACTATGATAATTTCTCTGATTTCCTTCGTTTTAGATGAACTTTCAGTATCAGGAGTAGAGTTTCTCAATATTAGACTGGGATTATGGATTAAGGGAAGTAGATCACAGAGGTAAAGTGTCATTTTCATTACATCATATCAAGGTTACATCCTATCAACATGATTCATGACTGCTGATGCTTTGTCACATGGTTGAAGTAGGGTTTGCACTTTCCCCCCATTTAACCAAGAATTTAAAAAATTAATATCTAATAGGGAATATTTTAAAATACTTCTAGGATAATTGAGAGGGACAAGTGGTGGGGATGAGAAAGAGAAAGGACAATAAGTTTGCGAGTTTCAGAGGAAATGAGAGAGTTTCTAGGCAATGATGCAAATGGACAGGATTACTGTGCCTTGAGTTGGAGCACATTTTCTCTGAGACTGTGGAGTAAGATGCTAGGAACAGTGAACCAATAGTTATGTTTGAACAAGTCTCTTATGTTCATGTTTTTACTGGCATAGTTTGTTTGGTTTGGTTTTGCTTCACTGAGTGAAAGGAAGTGGCTGAGACTAGCCACATAGGAAAACAGAAAATTTAACAAACTAGAAATTAGTGAAAAGATCACTAAGCAAACAGTTGAGGGTCTATTTTGGGTTAGAAACTATCATTTTTTCTAGATTATGTAACCTTATCCAGATAATGGAAATAGACCATTGGTTTGAATCACAGTTAGGAGTTGGCAAGAGCGAGTATAGTGGAAGGTCATAGGGATATGAGATTCTGGTGAGAGGGAGCTGAAATATCTGAAAAACAGAATTGAAAGCATAAAGCAACTGGAAGAGGTAATGAATGGGTTTGAAGTTTGAATTCAATGCAATGATTGAAAAGGGAGTAAAAGAAGAATGTTCTGATGAGAGAAATTTCAAATTTCAATATGTGAAAAATAGTGTTTAAGTCTTCGTTCGGTTTGTAGCCATATGAAAAGTCTACCAAAGTAGAGAAATTGTTTTTAAAAAACCCATTAAATGATAGGATCTAACCATATGGGTGGCTACAATGATGATAGTAGTGCATATTGGTATTCCGATGATGGTAGCTTGTGAGGTTGATGAGAAAGTGAGTCAGGTCTAATAATCTTTCTACAATATCAAGTCATGACACTAAAGTCAATAGATAATTGTGACAAGGCTAAGAAGAGGGAGAAGTACTTGAGATTTTGTGAGAAGAATGGTAGTTGGCAGGCAGTGTGGAATGAGAAGAACATTAAACCATTCCAAACTTTCTTTATGATGATGGAAATAATGGGAATGCAGTGGCCTGCTTTTAAGAGGAAAGCAAGAGGTGTAGAAAAGTAGATTTTAGCTAATGAGACAATATTAGAGGAAGATATGTGTTTTAATCCAAATCAAGGTCATAAAAATTCAGGGTGTGGTAATTTATATATTTTGCTCTCATTGTCAGTTTAGGTTTAGTATAATGGAATATAATTTCCTCCTTTTAGATACTGAGTAACAAAAGTTGCATAAATGGTAGTAAGGGTTTTGATGGTACTGAGATCATCATTATTGTATGAGAGTCAGCAATATATAAGCAGAAAAGGGACTTCTCTGGTGGCACAGTGGTTAAGAATCCTCCTGCCAATGCCGGGGATGTGGGTTTGTGCCCTGGTCTGGGAGGATCCCACATGCCACGGAGGCAACAAAGCCTGTGCTCCACAACTACTAAGCCTGCACTCTAGAGCCCATGAACCACAACTACTGAGCCCTTGTGCCACAACTACTGAAGCCCATGTGCCTAGAGCCCATGCTCCACATCAAGATAAGCCACTGCAATGAGAAGCCCATGCACCACAATGGAGAGTAGCCCTCACTCGTTGCAACTATAGAAAGCCTGCGCACAGCAATGAACATGCAACACAACCAATAAATACATTTAAATATATATACATACATAAGCAGAAGAAACAACAGCAGAGGATGGCAAAATTAATGTGGTGGACTGTGACCCTAAGTTCCAAAAGTTACTGCTCATCAGTGGGCTGCATGTGAGGAAGACTGAAAAGAGACTTCTAACTATAATTTTGAGCTCTGCCTCTAGGAAACAGGCCATGAGTCAATTAAGCACTTGAACTGCTTATATTTACTGACCTTCATATTTACTGACACATTCCAATAAATATCTTGGAATATGAAAATATACCTTAGTATGTGTCTGTTTTTCAGGAGAGATGTCCTATACTAATTTATTTGTTTTTTATAATGATGACACAAGTGATTTTTGTTTTGTGTTGCTTAATTCCTAACCATCCTGTTGTAACTTTGGGAACATTGCATGTTAAAAATTTCTCTCCTCAAAATGAAATAAAAATATTATATTTTCCATGTAGGAGAGACAGTAACATCCTATGCAAGGATTTCTGGCATTCTTTATTTGATAGTTCAATTAAAGTTTAAAAATTTCAGGTCCCCTGAGATTTTTAGGTTTTCTTTAACTGGACCCTCCAAAAATGTTTACAAAGTACTTACAGTTGTATCTATTTTTTCTTCAAAGCCTTGATTTTTTTTTTTTTTTTTTTTTGGCACCAAGAAATATCCAAATGAACACAGGAATTTCATCACTGTGTAGACAATTATAGTTGGAGTGTTAAGTCTGAGGTTTTGCAAATATGTAATGTCAAGTATGTGGACTTTTTAAGATGCTTCTTTCAACTTTTAGTAGACATTCCTACTACCTACTCTCATGATATGTGCTTCAATAAATAATTTATTGAGTTTTAGCACTGGAATCACAAAACACATTTATAAATTAAATTTCCATAAAATTCATCCAATGACAAAATTGAAACAGAGAGGCAGGAGAAAATTAAATTTTAACCCATATTTTCATGTAGTTATCACTCTTTTGCACTCCATGATGAAGCTTTCATCCATTTGTTATAAATCTATTTGAGAGGGCCTATAGACTAGAAATCCAAGATCGAGGCGTTTGGTTTTTCCTAAGACCTCTCTCCTTGGCTTGCAGACAGCTGCCTTATTCCTATAATCTCACATGGTCTTTTCTCTATTAATGAGCATCCAATGTGTCTCTATGTGTTTCCAGATTTCCTCTTCTTTCAAGGACACCAGTGACATTGGATTAGCCCCATCATAACTGCCTCATTTTAACTGAAATGCCCTTTTTAAGGCCTCATCTAAAAATTGCCACATTCTGAGGTGCTAGTGGTGAGAGTTTCAACATATGAATTTTGGAGGAGATATAGGTCAGCCCATAACACACACACACACTCACACACACACATACACATACCACACACACATACATATATATATAAACTTGTCATGTCTATCCAGAAACATTATCTTCCAGTATCTTATAAATGAATTTAAAAAATGGGAAACCTTGTGGTTGTCTATTTATTGTATTTTCTTTGGGTTTTGCTGAAATGGATGGCCACAATATAGCTCAAATAATGTCACAAATCTTTAAGCAAAATATACAAAGCAGGACCTGGAATAGAAATTTTTTTTCCAAATAAAACATGCAGATGGCCGACAGACACATGAAAAAATGCTCAACATCACTAATCATCAGAGAAATGCAAGTCAAAACCAAAATGAGGTATCACCTCACACCTGTCAGAATGGCTATTATCAAAAAGACAGCAAATAACAAGTGTTGTGGAGAATGTGGAGGGAAAGGAACACTTGTGCATTGTTGGTAGCTATGTAAATTGGTGCAGCCTCTACAGAAAACATTATGGAAATTCCTTAAAAAATTAAAAATAGAACTACCATACAATCCAGAAATTCCATTTCTGGGTATTTTTCCAAAGAAAATGAAAATACTAATTTGAAAAAATATATACACCCCTATGTTCATTGTAGCATTATTCACAATAGCCAAGCTATGGAAGCAACCTCAGTGCCTACTGATAGATGAATGGGACAAGAAGATGTGATATGCATACAGACATGCATACAGATACACAAGGGACTATTACTCAGCAATAAAAAAAGAATGAAATCTTGCCATTTATGACAGCATGGATCCAGAAGGTTTTATGATATTTAAAATAAGTCAGACATTAAAGGACAAATACTTATGATTTTACTTATATGTGGGAATCTAAAAAACAAACAAAAAATGAACAAATATAACAAAAACAACAACAACAGTCATAGACAGAGAACAAACAAGTAGTTGCCAGAGGAGAATAGAGTGGGGGGATGATGGAAATAGGTGGAAGAAAATTAAGCTACAAATTTACAGTTACAAAATAAATGTCACAGGGATGAAATGTACAGCATGGGTAATATAGTTAATAATAATATAACATTTTTGTACGGTGACAGGTGGCAAATAGACTTATTGTAGTGATCATTTTGCAATGTGTAGACATAGCGAATCACTATGTGTGCACCAGGAACTAACACAGTGTTATAGGTCTATTATACTTCAAAAAACAAACTCATAAAAAAGATCAAATTTGTGGTGTCATAATCAGAGGTGGGGGAAAAAGGAATTGGGTAAACGTGGCCAAATGATACAAATCTCTGGTTACAAGTACAAGGGATGTAAATGTACACCATGATTAATGTAATTAACACTGCTATATGTTATATATGAAAGTTGTTATGAAAATAAATCCCAAGAGTTTTCATCATAAAGACTATTTTTTCCATTTCTTTAATTTTGAATCTGTATGAGATGATGAATGTTCACTAAACTTATTGTGATAATAATTTCATGCTGTGTGTAAGTCAAATCATTATGCTCTACACCTTAAACTTATACAGCACTGTATGTCAATTATATCACAATAAAACTGAAAGGAAAACAAATAAATAAATGTAAGAAAATAATCCTAAGAAAAAAACACACAACAAATATTTGTCGGTAAAACAGTTTATATTAACATATCAACTTTTATGGACTATCTTTTCACTAAGACCAAGTTCACTTACTGTGAGCCCCTTTCTACTGAGGATTTTCTAAATAATGGGAGGGGATAGAGAATTCTATGAACTTGACCCACATAAAATAATTCTTTTTTAAGAAAAAGATTTTTAGCATATTTCAGGGATTTTTATACCTGAGTTTTATTAATGGCTCTTTCCTAATAACTCTTGGATATAGACAAATATTTTTCTAAAGTAGACTTCTTATTCTGTTATGCCTTAGGGAACAGGCCTTGAGTAAACTGTAGATACCTCTAGGATATGTGCAAGCACTTTAGCAAACATTCAAGACTGTAAAATATAACCACAGATGATATTAGTTTTCTGATATCATCTCCATGTACTTTTCTGGAAAGAATCTTCTGCTTTAGTCAGACTAATTGGCTTTCTCTATTCTTTTGTTAAACCGTTGTTCTTTAGACTATTTCTTTTCTATGTAGAAGTCAACTGGTAAAATAAATGAAAAAGGGAAGAAAAAAGAACACAATTAACAATCAGTTTATAATTAATTGGTGGTTGTGATTGCCTATTTTAATCATGAGGTGTTCTTGTAAACTGTGAAAGATTTTAAAAACACAGGGCTAAGAATACACATCACCTATGATGTAGATATTTCATTTACAGATATCTACCCAAATAAATGAAATTTCATGTGCACCAAAAGTTATGGACAAGAATTTTCAGAGAAACATTATTTGTATTATTATTCCACAACTGGAAACAACACAAAAAGCCATCATTAAGACTACAACTGAAAAGTCCACTACTATGAATATTATAAAGCAATTAAAAATGTACGAACTTTTGTTATAGCCAATGATATAAAATACTTTTACAAAAATAACTTTCAGTAAAAAGAGTTGCATGAAATAGAATATACACTGTATCAATTCACTTTTAGTTCAAAAAGTAAGCAATATGAATTTATTGTGATTATTAGAATAAAAGTTCTTTCTGAGCTCAAAACATAAAAGAGACTGCTAGAGTATGAGTATTATCCTTGCTTTTGGTTATGTTGATATACATTATGGTTTATGCACTTTTCTATATGTATCAATATGTTATAATAAAAATTTATTTAAAAATCACAAACACACACACAGTAATATGAGGTGATAGAATGGATAAAATAGTAGATTTAATGCAAACATTGCCCTCAACTCCCTCCAGAAACCCTTAAAAAATAAATTTTTACAAAAGACAAAAAACCCACAAAGACAAAGAAAAGCAGATCAATGGATAGGAGATCAATGAAGGCTAGTGACTTAAATTTTAAAAAGCTATACACTAGGGCTTCCTAGGTGGCACAGTGGTTAAGAATCTGCCTGCCAATGCAGAGGACATGGGTTCAATCCCTGCTCCAGGAGAATCCCACATGCCACAGAGCAACTAAGCCCGTGTGCCAAAAAAAAAAATTGTAATAAAAAGCTATACACTAAAAACAATTTGGTAACCAGGAAGCTAACTGACAATAAAGACCCACCAAGCTAACAGCAGTTATAGTCCCAGATCCTATTATCTCTGCTCATCTATATGGGTGGCCTCTTTCAACCTATCCAGGATGAAGTATGCAGGCTAATATCAGGAGATTGTCTAAGAGAGAAACTGTGTATTGAAGGATACCAATTACAAAATGGAGGCTGGATGTATTGATACTATAGTGAAAGCAGGGAGATTAAGTGAATGTTTACATACTGAACACTGAGATCTTTATCTTTCCTGCTACATCTGGCTCAAAGATCATTAGCAGCCAAAGAAATTGCTAGCATTAGACAGGAAGTTTGAGAAGACTTCTCTGAGGTATCTGACAAGCCCAAATACAACAACTAAAGATATTGGCAGCAGCAGTTCCTTAAAAATATGCCTCAGTGAGGTCATCATACTCTAAAGCCAACAGTCCACAACTTACCCTCAAACATATAGAGCTACTAGTAGTGTTTTAGCACTTGACATAACTGGAGGATAACTAAACTTCTAAAGAATAGTGTATAATAAAAAAGACAGAGGCTAAAAGCTAAACAAACAGTTACTTGGAGAAAACAGAGACTATGAAAGGAAAATTTTAAAAGATTAAACAATATTCTGAACAATAAGGCAGGACTTTGGTATCACAAGACAAAAAGATACTTAAAAAAAATCATTCTGAAAATTTAGTAGAATGAAAACAAAAATAAACAAATGGGACCTAATTAAATTTAAAAACTTTTGCACAGCAAAGGAAACCATAAACAAAATGAAAAGACAACCCATAAATTGGGAAAAAATATTTGCAAATGAAGTGACTGACAAGGGATTAGTCTCCAAAATATACAAACAACTCATGTAACTCAATATCAAAAAAAAACAAATAACCCAATCAAAAAATAGACATTTGTCTAAAGAAGACATACAGAGAGCCAAGAGGCACATGAAAAGATTCTCAACATCACTAATTATTAGAGAAATGCAAATCAAAATGACAATGAGGTATCACTTCACACTGGCCAGAATGGCCATCATCAAAAAATCCACAAACAATAATTGCTGGAGAGGGTGTGGAGGAAAAGAAACCCTGCTACACTGTTGGTGGGAATGTAAATTGATACAGCCACTATGAACAGTATGAAGGTTCCTTAAAAAACTAAAAATAGAGCTATGATATGATTCAACAATCCCACTCTTGGGCATGTATTCAGAGAAAACCATAATTCCAAAAGATACATGTACTCCAATGTTCATTGCAGCACTATTTATAATAGCCAGGACATGGAAACAACCTAAATGTCCATCGACAGAGGAATGGATAAAGAAGATGTGATAGATATATACAATAGAATATTAGTCATAAAAAAGAACAAAATAATGCCTTTGCAACTACATGGATGGACCTTGAGACTGTCACATTGAGTGAAATGTCAGACAAAGACAAATATCATATGATATCACTTATGTGTGGAATCAAAAAATGGTACAAATGAACATATTTACAAAACAAAAATAGAGTCACATATGTAGAAAACAAACTTATGGTTACCAAGGAGGAAAGGAAGTGGGGTAAATTGGGAGATTGGGATTTACATATACACACTACTATATGTAAAATAAATAACTAATAAGAACCTACCATATAGCACAGGGAACCCTACTCAATACTCTATAAGACCCATATGGGAATAGAATCTAAAAAAGTGAATGTATGTATATATATAATTTATTCACTTTGCTGTATGGCAGAAACTAACAAAACATTGTAAATCAAGTATATGCTAGTAAAATTTAATTTAAAAAAGAATTTAGTAGAGCCATTGAATATTACAAACATGATAATCTATGCAAAAATATCAATAAAAGTTTTAAAGTTGAAACTGAGCATTTGTTTTTTTAAAAAAAGGACAAAAAAAGAAGGATATATCAGAAAGGAAAATTCTCTGAAATTACAGTTCAGATGGTTGAATATCAAAATTATAGTAGTTTCAGAACAATACAATGGAGGAAATGGAGAGAAACACACCATCAACAATGATTCAAGAATATTTCCCAGGACTGAAATGTCTACTGAGTTCTTAGCAAAATGGAAAACAGAAGATTCTCACTGAGATACATTATCATAATACTTACATTTATTAGGAACAAAAATAAAATTCAACAAGGTTGCATAGAGGACAGGATCAAGAACCAAATAGCACCAGAATCTGTCAATAGAGCTTTCAGAAGTGGGTGGCACCAGAGCAATGATTTCCAAACCTGAGAAAGATATTTCCAATCTAGAATTTCATACCCATTTTATTGTGAGATATGCCTCTCAATTTGTAGACTTGCAAGGTCTAAGATGTTTTAATCACTTGCTGCTATTTTGGGGAAGAAACTGGAGTATGTACTCCTTTAAAATAAGGGAGCAAATTAACAAAAATATGGAGGGTATAGAAAATAGGGGGATCAAGAAGAGATTGGGAAATTTTATTCCCAAGATAATCGTGAATGGCAATTAAAGGCTGACAATTTCTATGTGAAGCCTAGAACTTACCAAATTACATTCAGAGCAGGTCAGAGCTTTCTAAGGAGATTTGTTTGGGAGATGAATGAACTAGAATTTCTGTTGTTTGAGCATAGGAAGAAGAGATTTACATAGCTGAAAAAGAATATGCAGAAAAGGCAATAGTTTGTTCTAGAAAAACAAACAAAAAAAGATGTTTTAATTCTTGAAAGAACAAAAATTTAATTTTGTTGTATTTATTTTGTTTATTTATTTTGAGAGGATAAGGGAAATGAAAAGTGAGAGTTACTGACACAGTTGTATATATATGGGGCATAAAATATACCTACAAGTTTCTCCTCTGTGATGGAAGGAAAGGTCAATATTTCTGAGAGTGGTCTGTATAGACCCCTGGGGATCTCAGAGAGTTCTGTGGATTCAAACTATTTTTATAATAATGTTTAGTGTTATTTGCCTTTTCCACTCTGTGTTGACATTAATACTAATGGTACAAAACTATGGTGGCTTAAACTACTGGTGCATAAGCACAGATCAAGGCATTAGCGCCAAAATTTGATAACCACTGTCTACTTCATGACCAGGAACTCAGAGAAATTTTTAAAAAGTATTACTTAAGAATCTTCTTGATAAGATAAAAACATTTATTTTATTAATTTGTGATCCTTGGGTACAATTTTTAATTTTCTGTACAATGAAATGGTAAATACAGTTAAAGCACTTCTCTACATACTGATTACAGTGGTTGTTTTGAGATTTATTTATACATTTTAATTTTTTTTGTATATTGTGATGTTTTGACATCTTAAAAACCCTTTCTAGCTGGGGAGAGACTACCCCTTCAGGGGCTAGCCAATTCTTAGACATAGCAAAAGACTCAGCTAGCATCATGGCTTTGATATGCAAACTAACCAATCCGGAGCCAGACCCCCTCTATCTGGCTTGTACTCCCTAGAAGGCAATATTTTTTCTTTATAAATTTACTCACAAAAAGTGAGATTATAGAGGTCTAGGGATAGTACCTGGTCAGGGGACTGGGGACCTTTGTACATGGGGCTGGGAGACAATGGATCACCAGATGAAAGGGTACTTTTTAATAAAAAATAATGATAATGGGAGCTACAAATACCCATCCACCTTACCAATTAAAAAGACACAAATATTAATATCTCTGAGGTAAAGGCAACCTATAGCTTAAGGGTGTTGAAAGGATTTCACAAGTGCCAGGGCTTAAAAGGGGTATCACAGGTGTTGGGTTGGCTCCTGCATCAGTTGGGAGAACAGCACATGGTCCTCATTGAATGCTACCTTGTTTTCACTGACAGGAAATTCTAGTCATAATAGACATAGCAACCAATCTGATGCCAGCACAGAACTGTGTAGTAGCCATCGTAGATGCTGCTAAAGTGATTGTAAAGGGTATTGCCAAAACTTGGCTTCTGTTCACCATGCCTAATAGAAATGCAGAGACAGAGTTTTGGGTGAAATAGAAAAGAATAGCCTTTATTGCTTTGCCAGGAAGAAGAGACACAGTAGGCTAGTGCCCTCAAGACTGTGCCCTCTTTTGGTAGAAAATGGGAAGGGGTCTTATAGTTCAGGAGTGGAAGGGATGCTGCAGATAAGGATTAGGGCAGATGCAAGCTCGCAGTCTTCTTTCCTTCCTCCTGAAAAATTTCAACATTGTCAGAGTTGACATCAGTTAGTCCTGGGATGGTTCTAGTGGTCCTTGAGGTTATCTCACTGTGTCCTTCTTTCTGGAATGAAGAATGCTTACAGAGGGAGTGTTAGGGTGTGTTTTCTCAGAGAAGAAAACACCAGGTGCATAGTAGTGTACAACTCTAACCAGAAAATAATCATTTTCAGAATGGATTTTCAGCAAGAAAGAGAAATATTTGTAAAAGAATGCTGAGTGGGCTAAGAAAATAGGACCTAACATGATGGAGCTGCCTTAACCAGTTTCTGCTATAGCAGATTCCCCACTGCTAATTCGTTCCTTCAATTTCAGTAGAAACAGGGGATCAGGCATCATTCTCATCTGGCTGCTTCCTGCTGAACAAGGGAAGTGAGAAAGGCTCTTCTTATGGAAGGAAAAAATATTCTTATGCCAAGTATCAGGAGGTTTGGTTAGGTCTTGGTGATTTTTCTAAATAGATAAGGTAAACAGCATATGGAAAATCTGACCAAGATATATATAATTGTGGCTAGAAGTAAAACAGATAGTAAAGATCAAAAAATTTCTGAGAAATTGGATTGAATACTTTGGGGGATCCACCTCAATATTCTGGAAAACCAGATGGACACTTCAAAGGCAAATGCAGATGTGTAAACATCTGAATCATCAAGTCTGTATCCTGGACTGTGTGTCATTGAGGAGTGTAGATATATTCCCTGATTCATTTTGTATGAAGGTAAAACACTCAGTATGGATAACCGCATAAGTTCCTCCTAGTGAGACAGTCAAGATGTCTAAGGCCATTCAGTTCTGCAGTACGGCCTTTCTTGTTAGTGAAGCCTCCGTGTTTAATAAGGCTAGACTCTGTTGACTATTGTTCAGGGCTTGCCTGATAAATTTGGCTAATGCTTCTATATGGAGAGACACACTTTCCAGGCCTATATTTGGAATCAAGAAGTTAAGCAAATAGTCATACCATTTGAAGATGGACCTACTCTATCTGGTGAGCAGATATGGGAGAGTAGCACTTTTAGCCTTATGTAAAAAATTTTGCTGGTGTCCTTGAGCCTAAGGGAATCCCACAGTGCACCTGCCAATCCAGCCTGGCCATGGCCACAGACTGGTTCTGCAAACCCAGCAGATTCTGTTTTGGGCTCTCTAATAAATTCCTGGTCTCCTAATCCAGTCAGTAGTGAACTAGTCACTGATTTTTTTAAATTAATAAATTTATTTATTTATTTATTTATTGCCTGCATTTGGTCTTCGTTGTTGCACACAGGCTTTCTCTAGTTGCAGCGAGTGGGGGCTACTCTTCATTGTGGTGTGGGGGCTTCAGTAGTTGTGGCATCTGGGCTCAATTGTTGTGGCTCATGAGCTCTAGATCACAGGCTTAGTAGTTGTGGCTCATGGGCTTTGTTGCTCCAGGGCATGTGGGATCTCCCTAGACCAAGGATCGAACCCGTGTCCCTTGCATTGGCAGGTGGATTTTTAACCACTGCACCACCTAGGAAGTACCATGATTTTTAATATTATAAGGCTATTTCACTGTTCTATAGGTGTCCATACCATATATCAAGTAGAATTCACCCAGTTCTGGAAGGAATGTTCCAGTATAGGGGTGCTTTATGACTAAATCAGCCAAATCCTGGGGTTAGTCAAAATAGCCCATCCCAAACTTGCTTAAACCCTTTCATCATTCAGTGTGGATTTTGTATGGACCCATATCTCTTGCTGTACAGTCATCGTGTCTGATTGTAATTGTGGCATTAAGAAAAAAGAAATTACGGCCTGGTTGATAAAGCGTATCTTTCATTGGCCACTTAGCTGCTTCAAAGTTAGTACCTTCAATGCTAAGTGGTCTAGACTTGTTTTGAACCTCAGGAATGAATTCAGCTGTTTCCAGTCCATTCCCTGTAGCAGCGACACCCTCCAAGGCAGTCCTGAGGACCCAGAAATGGGAAGTTGACCACATATCCAGCAATTAGAATAGTTAAAAGAGTGAATATAAGAGTAAGCCCATTGTAAAAAGGTATTTTTGAAAGTATCCTGAGGAAAGATCAGAAACATAAGGCTAGATAAAGACAAATATTTCATTTTGCTTATCAAAACAGGTACTTAAGTTCTTTTATTTTGTGTGACATCCACTTATCAGGGGTCGGTTTCCCAGCTGGTGGAAGCTCTGATGGATTGGTCTCGAGAGGCCTTTTTACTCTGGTGTGATGCACCCAAGATTTTATTCCATCCAGCTTCAAGGAAATATGGGTAGTGAGGAGTCATAGTGTTCAAGGAGAAGGGTGTGATCAGCTCATGAACAATTCTTGGATTGGTTAGTATCAAGGTAAAGTTTCAAGCATCATCAGCCTTCTGATTTCAACCCGTCTAGGGTCTATGTTTTTGAGGTCAGCAGTTTTCATCTGGTGGGAGACTGCTTCCTATAAAAACAACTTAGAAATGTCGGACCTTTATCTATATGTTTCAGGGAACTATGAGTTCAGTGATTCTGCTACATGGCAGATTTATAGTTTAAATCATTACCAGTTTGCCAGCCCAACAGCTATTCTTTGTTTCATCTTCACATTTCCCAATCATTAATCTTGAGTTAGCCTTTAAGTTCAAAAGACAAGGAGACAGGGGCAAGTATATGGCTTTAAGCCTTGTGAGTATAAAAACTTCTTCCTTCCAAGCCTCATTCTTATTTCTTCCTGGTGGCTGCACCAACTTCATCATACCATATCCAGCATGTACATTCTTAGACCATCTCAGTACTTATACGACAGAATTGTGATGTAAACTACTTACACAGAATACTGTGCCATTTTTACTGAAAAGAAAAACTGCCAGACAGACAAGAATGTTCACATTTGGGTGTTTAATATACATTTTCTTGAACATAAATGCACTAAGCCTGTCTCTTCAAAAACAACTGATGATATTTATTGCCAATGATAAAATTTTAACTTTCAAATGAAAGTTAGAATTTTGGAATACTGTAGTTAACTTGATAGCTTTTCAATACTTAAAGACTTTTCTGTTGTTATCATTGGTAATATTTGTGAATGTGAATTTTTGATATTGAATAAGGAAATGTGTCAACTTTTCCGCATGAGCAATGCATACATGTTACAAAATTACCTATGCACAAATAAAAGATCCATTCAAGGTGCAAGAAAGATCAGCTGATTTTAAAGTAAGAGTTCACTGATATGGTTTCAGATTGTACATTGCAGCTAACTGTTAAGAAACTGTTATTTTCTAGTTTTGATTTAGTATCAAATAAAAATCATCCCATCTATGTGATAAAATTCCTCTCTTTTCTAAGTATATGCTGTCTGAGGCTGGATTTTTTATTTTTATATATATATTTCAACCAAAACAAAGTATTGCAACAGAATGACTATAGAAGTAGATATTAGAATCCAGATATCTGATATTAAATAGATATTGAAGAAATTTGCCAAAATATAAAACAATGCCACTCTTCTCACTACAAATTTTTGTTTTGAGGAAAAGTTGTTTTTCTTAGAAATATGTTATGTATGCTAATTTAAAATATATTGTTATTGTTATTTTAAAATTGAATGTTTTCTTAAAGTTTCCAAGTTTTAATTTATAGTATGTTAAATATCAATAGTAGATATAACCCATATAAAGAAAAGTTCTTTGGGGTCCCCCGTAATTTTTAAGAGTGTAGAAGGATCCTGAGGTGAAAATGTTTGAGGACCATTGGGATATTAAATGAATAGAATTGAAAAGTCAAAAAGTAGCAATATAAGCATTTTTGAAGAGTTATGTTATTGGAGGAAATGCTGAAGAATTAAATACTTCAATTTTTCAGTTAAATACTTAGCGATTTTGATAAAATTCTTCCACTACATACAAAGCAATGCAGATCACAAAGTGTTTGCTTTTAACTATTGTAGTAATTTGTGAATTGTGGCTTGGGTAAAATTTGTAGTGATTTCATCTCCTCATTATTAATAGTAATAAAAATTATATAACTGCCTGACAGATAAGATTTATAAAAAAAAATTGCATACTTTTCAGAGTTTTGTGGTAATCAGAAGTAAAGTATATAAGGCCTGGTGTTTGTTATTAATTATTGATAATTGTCATGGAGAGGAAGAAGAAAATGGTGACCTGAGAAAATAAGATCCAAAATAAGTAGAATATACAGTTATTTGTACTTTTTTTCTCTTATTCTCCTGTTGTTACCAACCAGGGTTTTGGATTCCAATGAACAGAAATTGATAAGAGGCCAGACAAGACATTCAGACAAGGCTTTATTGGGACTTGTGCTGCAGCAAGAGGGAGTGAGAAAACAGCTAACAAGTTTCCTTGCTTGGTCCCTGAGGAGGGGTGAGCCGGTGCATTAAATGGGGTGAGCATGGGGACAGGTCCATGTGTGGGCTGGAGGCGTGGCTTAGGTGGTTTGCCCATCCCCTTGGTGGTGCTGTTTGCAGGGATCATGCACAGTACCATGCTTTTGCTCTGGACACCTCAGTATCTTCTTGTTCATAATTTGTCCCAAGTGCTACATGTAAGCAGTTACTTTAGTTCCTTATAGTTTCTTTGTATTCTGTTGCTGGAGGAGACTTTTCTCCAGGTGCAAGTACTGCAGCAAAATATCCCAGGTCTCAGGTCCCAGCCTGTCTCACTGCTGTTTTCAACTATTCTGTATGAATGGCTAGAAATATTTCCATAGAAGAAAATCATGGGCCATAAGGTGAGGTAATAGTGTAACACTCCAAACTATCCAGCCATTTTCTTATCTGTTTTATATAGGTGATTGCACATAATATTTCATATTATTTTAAAAAAGAATTTTTAACTAAAATATTTTAAAACTACTGATCTAGTTCAATCCAGAATCTACTCACAAAGAACTTGTAATATGATGGTGTCACTGTTTTATTATATAATATCTAGTTAATTAAGAAAGTACAACATCATAATTCCTGAACAGGTAAATTTCTGCCACTTATTTTCAATGGAAAGAGTTAGTTAATTAAAGAGAAAGAAGAATACACTTTCCAAATAATTCCAAGGTGAAACAAGTTTTTATTTTTTAACTAGCAAGAAAGTGGAAAGGTCCTTTGTCTTAAAATAGTTGCTTACAATTCCTAATCTTTAAAAGTGAGAGTGACCCTACCCATAAACAGATTATATAATTACCCACTTGCTCAAATATTCCCTTTTCAGTCTTTCTAGCTCTAAGTTTACAAGTCAGTTAAAAGTAAATAAATATTTTTGAGTGCCTATTAAGTAACAAATTATTTCCCTTATGTTGTTTCACTACAATTTTCATAATGATAAATATGGAAATTATTAAATTAAAAAATTGAGGATGAGTAACTTTAAATAATTTTTAAATTTCATCCTGTAAAAATAAAATATTAAGTCTTAACCCAGATCTGCTTTATTCCACCTTCTTGCCTATATGGCATATGTAACTCTCACCAAGAACCCCAGAAAATGGTTGTAGGGAATGTGGGTAATTATCACTTAAGCAATTCACACTACAATGCTAATAATTACTTAATTGTTATGTATTCTCTCCTGGCAGAGAGATTGGAAAACTGGAAATTTTGAAGTACTGAATCCCTGGAATATGACTATAATTAAAGAAAAACTTAGAAAGAATCAAGGAAGGACTTCAGAGATGAATTTTGTGAACTTTGCCAACTGTCTTATGAGTTGGCCATATAAACAGATAATCAATGTGGACACTGAAAGTGTTCAAAACTCAAAATGTAAAATTTACCTCCAGAGTTTTCATGCTGAGTTTCCCTACTCTGGAGATAATGTTTCATTAACTTACACATGGATGAAGGATGGCTCTTTTCCATGTCTCACATTCACTATTGTTGTTGATTGTCACAGGGATACAGCAAAAGTAGAAGTTTAAATCTGGCAGAGAGGTAAAGGGGTTTTCCAAGGGCTTCCAAGCAATAATCCAATGTAATAACAAAAGCTTGGTCAGGTCTTATTAATCAAACCATGTTATCATTTAAAAATAATATGGGAGTGTTTTTTGGTGAAGTGTAGGATTAAAAATAAAATAGCTAATTCTGCAACTTGTTACAGATTTTTTCTGTTCAAGACAATTATTCAAGCTCCTATTCTACTACTTTCATACTAAACCAACAAAAGCCATTGTCAAAAGAGTCTACACATATGGTACTTATAAGATAAATTTAGTTTACTTCATATGATTTTATTTTACTCTGGACTTCCTGCAACTCTGATAGTCTTCCTTTTCAATTACTGAAGATAATTTAATAATGCTGTTTTTCTTAGACAAAGAACTATTCATTGTTTAAAGCCAAAAAATGAGTTTGGGAAACTTCAAGGATGAGTGAATTCTTATTTTGGACTTTAAATATATGTCAGTCACATTTTATGATACCAGGCCTTAGCTAACAAATTGGCCCTGTCTTTAGTTTTGGAGAAATTATGAGAGAACCAGTACTAATTTAAAAAAAAAAAAGATATTCCATCATATTAAAAATTTCCAATGATAAAATTAGGTATTAAAAGTAAAAACTCTGAGATTCTTTATCTTTTCCTGAAAATTCAGGGTTATGTCCATAGGTTAAAAGAGAACATCCTGAATATAAAGTAAGGCAGAATTTACAAAAAGAGTTGCAGTAACTGTATACTCTGGGAATTAATATATTATTTAATGTACCATTTCTAAAGAAGAACTATAACATTCCAAATAACCTATGCAGAAATTCATTTCTTTAAACTCTGAGGACTACGAAATGGTAGCAGAAGGAAATATCTGTCTAGACTAGGAAAAGTATACTGACAGATATCTGCTAGAAAAGAAAAAAATATGTACAAAGGTGTTTCATGTGATTGTGCTGTTGTTCAAAGAGATTAGATATAACTGTTGGTGACAAACATTGAACATGTATAGGTCATCTTTCTTTCAAGGATGAATAAAAAGGGAGAAAACATTACTTAGGTGATAACCACAACAGAAAGTAAATTATTGATGTTAAGTTGCAGAAGAAGTTATACATATGTAAAGGATTTCTACAAAAAAGCAGAATGTGTTCAACACATACACCGTGCCTTCAGTAGAATAAAATACTAAAAAACATATTAAATAGAGAAAAACACTGAGATGAAAATAGAACTTCCTTTTTGAGATACAAGATGAAATTAATGGGGTTAATAGAGATAATGAACAAAAGGCAACTAAAAGCACAGCAGCAAACCAATGCTCATTAGGGGTGACTAGAGAGAGGTTACTTCATTATGCAATAGAAAATTATACCAATGATGCTGAGAAATAGAAAGTTCCTTAAGAGTAAAAGAGGAAGAACAGAGAAAAGAAAATGATCAAAAAAGATGATAGCTGTGCAAAGATGGTATATGACCCCGTTTATAGAGATTATCAGAATCTTGAGAAGGAAGCAGAATATGACTGCTAGAGAAACAAACAAACATGCAGGATAAACTGAGTGACACCTAAATCTTTAGAGCAAAAGTAACCACTTTGATGCAATGGCAGTGAAAAAAGACTATATACCTATATCAGCATATCTCTATATATGTACATATATATTTACACATATACATCTTTGCACCAAAAAACCTATAAAACAATATCTATGTATATATATAATATTTATATAACAAATATCTGTACAAGGAGTTATTGTACAATTCTTGTAATCCTTGTATTATCCTTTAATTATATACATGTATTATGTATATATATACACACACATACACATATATACATATATATGCAATATTATATATAGTTTTTAAGTTTCAAGAAAAAAGTATCTTCATTTTAAGAATAAAGAAAAATATTCTTAAAGAATTCAAACTTAGAAATAAACAATAATCTTATTACATGCAAGATGCATTAAATTAAAAGTCATAAATTATTTCAAAATATATATTACTGATTGGACAATATACAGTTTACAAGTTGGCTTCTTGTAATGTAGGGCAGTTTAACTTTAGGAAACAGTTTTAACTTTAGTCAATGGAAGCAAGTCACATGGCAAGGGCATCACCCTGTGAGGCTTTTCTGAATCCAGGGCCATCTGGACTTTCTCTATAAACAGCCTGAGCATCTCCTGGGGCCCTGCTTAAGCCCTCTTTGGGCTGTGTTTAGCATCAGGGCTCTGGTTTCCTACATTGTGCCTACAATGGAGTGGTATATGGGGCAAAAAGTTGGCCTGCTGTTAGCTCAACTGTACAAAAAGAAACTCTTCCCTAGTCTGGAGAAAGGCAGTTATAGTACAGTTTGCTGACCTAAGACGGAAGAACAATTTTTAATTGGTTGTTCACTTAACACTTAGAATCAAATACTTTCCATCAGACTAGATTAAATTTTGTGTTTTAAATTAAGATTGGAGTCAGTAGCGTTTCAAATTCCTTCATGTCTCATCATCAAATCTTCACCGACAGTCTCACTGCAATTATCATTCAAAGCACAAAGGCAGTTTAATTACATTTCCCAGTATAGCTACATTATCATTTCATATAGCCGTCATCTTGATCCTAAAATAACCATAGTCTGTTTCCTGTGAATGTTAACGTATAATCAACCATAACTCCCATAAAATGACCTTTTCTTGACCCAAAGCTGGAAAGAAATGTTCGTATATAGTTTCATGCTCAAAAGGCTCTTTTGAAAATTAGCAAACTGTTAGAATAAAAGCTTTTTAGTGGCCATTGTCACAAATCTTACTGTGTGTTGTTCACAAAATTGTCATAAATTTACTGCAACACATAAGTAATGTTAGATCCACAAAAGGTTATAAAATATGGGCTTCTCCCTTTATTTTTACTTAGTATGCAAACTATTTAAGAATTTAAGTGATTAGATACCATTAGAAAACCTGAGGATTTATAAACTTGGACTCCAACACCAGCTGTGCTTCTTGTGGTGGTTATTCCCCCAAATATCTGAACATGTTATAATCTGAAAATTATACCCATGTACTGTCTTGTACTGTATATCCTATGTATTCATGCAAACTGGTTTATTTTGTGTAGGTGACTCACTAGGATTTGCTTATTATTGTACTTCCATTTTAATAAACATAAGAAAATCTACTACAAATAAGCCTTGCCAAAGAAAGCTATATTTAATACCAGTCTATCTTGTATGGCATTTAGAAAAATATTTTTCTCTCTCTTGGTTCTGTGATTTTGCAAGGAAAAAGAGAAACATTTCAAAGTACAGAAATATTTCTTCATGGCTTTTCATAATGTGGGATGGTAATTCAATAAAGATATTAAACATAGAATTATAAGGAGTAATAAGTGACTTTCTTTTTGTACTTCAGAAAACAGAATAAAAATTTGAATCTAATAGGGTTTTCTTGATTGGTTTTATCCTCATTAGCATTCTTTTTCATATTATTTCCATGAGCCTAAAAATTGAAAGTCTTAATGGGGGTCACAGTTGAGAATTTCTTCATTCTTCCTCTTACTCTCATTTTCTCAATATTTCATTATTTTATCTCTTTCCTTTTGGCTTCATTTGCAGAATGTTGAGTTAATCATGTATTCCAGCTCATATCCCATTATCATTTTTATCTATGTCAAGAACTCCCTCTTTTTTCATTTCCTTTCCTTTCATTCTTATGTCATACTCTCATTGCTTCCTCCCACATAGGCATCTCTCCACTGTTTGATATATGTCCTTAAACATACATGTAACTTGGTATAAAATATACTTTTGTACATATTTTAAAATCAACATAAATGTTATTAATGTTTGCATCTAAATATTTTATTTCTTTCAAACAATATTATGTTTTTATGACTGCTATATATATATCTAGTCTTTGTTTCTACCTACTACATAATATTCTATAATTTAATCTACTACATTTTAATTATCTTTTCCAGAGAGAATGGGAATCTTCTATTACAAACAAATGAGAAGCAGTTATGGAACTGAGTGAGAATATATACTGAGGAGTAGAATTTCTAGGTCCCAAATTATACACGATAGTATTTTACGGAGTTCGAAAAAAAGCACTTTCTATGGTGACTGCAGCTATTTAAACTCTCAACAGAAGTACAAAACTTTCAATGTTTCTTTCTTCTAACACTTGTTATTATCCATTTTTTCTACCTTCAGCATTCTCATTCTTAAAATTCACCATAACAAGTTTCCTAGTGAATTAGAGAATCAAATATTTATTAGACATTTCATGATTATCTGTTTTGAATTATATATTCCTGTCTTTTGCCCACTGGTTTTTGTTAGATTTCTTATATCTTTCCTGTTGACTTCTAGGAGTTCATTTTATATCCAGTTACTTATTCTTTTGGTTTCAGACCAGAGATCACCTTCTTTCAGCCTTTTGTTGTGGTGGGTGTCCTTTGCTGAAGTGTATATTAGTCAGGAGAAAATAGGCTATACTACAGCAACAAATGACTTAAAAATCTAAGTGGCTTAACATATAGAATGTCATATAAAGTTTGTGGCAATTCTGGCCAGTCTAAATTGAGTCCTTTCAGAGTGGTGATTTAGGGATCTAAAAACTTTCTATCTGTTGGCACTGACATTTTAAATATGGTCTCCACTGATACAGAGGAAAGACAATAGCGAGTATGGTTTAACCATAGTCTTTTCTAAGCATCTTTTAACATAAGTAACACATTACTTTTGCATATATCCCATTGGCCAAAATAAGACACAGTTTCCTAATTTAGCTACATGAGAAGCTAGGAAAATTTTGATGGGTACATAGTGATCACTATTGCAAAAAAAAAAAATCCTTAAATTTGATATAATTTAATCCATCAAATTTTCACCTCATGGTTTGCTTTCAAAAATTTTTATTTTGAAGTATTTTCACATCATGAAGATATTCTCCCATATTTTCTTTCATGAATGTATATCATATTTTCTTCCATTCATTTTATAGTTTTACCCTTCACACTGAAGTCTTTCATTCCTCATCTTTATCAGTGTACAATTGCTTTTACAATATTGTGCTAGTTTCTGCTGTACAACAAAGTGAATCAACTATATGTATACCTATTTCCCCACATCACCTCCCTCTTGAGGTTCCCTCCCACCATCCCTATCCCACCCCTCCAGGTCATTACAAAGCACAGAGCTGATCTCCCTTAAGTGTTTAATCTGTTACGAGTTCGTGTTTGTGTGGCTGTAATGTAGGAGTAAGTCCTTCTACATTTATTAATCTAAATTTCCTGACTTTATTGTATTTGATAATCTCTTCTTTCCACATTGCTCTGTGCTATCTGCTTTACCATCAAGGCATAATTCTGATGGTCACTTTTTCCTATATTTCATTAATCCTCTTTTAATTTCATTATTAATACTAAAGTCAATATCCCCTTTTTAAAGTTCAAATAGCTACTATTTCTTGATTTCTAAACTTGATTAAAATTTATTAATTTAACTAGCATATTTACTTAACAGGTATTAAATAAAAATTCCCATATTCCAAGAGAGATAGGTAAGGGAGTATGTAATTGATGATTTTTGTGTATAAAGAGTATTTAAGAGTGACTGTGAGTCACTGTTTAGCCTTTCAATGCTCAGTTTTCTTGTCTATTAAATGAAGGAAATTTTTCTCATAATATTGTTGGGAGAATTAAACATGTTGATAGAGCATCCACTAAGTGCCTTGTATATACCCAAGTCTTCATTGTGTTAGTTATTACTATTATATTATTAACATTGCTTCTATTTTTTGACTACCAAAAATCTCTTTTAGAGTTTTTGCATCTCTTTTTCATATGCCTATTTAATCATTGATCCTCCAGTTGCTTAAAAGTTAAACATAGAACAACTTAAATATTCAAGAAACACTCAAAGAAGCAAAAATTGACCACCATGAAATAAGGCAACAAAGAGTTGTTCTTCCTTTTGCCTGAGAAATGAGGAAGCAAAGCATCAGATGAAACAAAACTTATCAAATCATGCAGAGTGAAGCAAAGTATACCTAGCCTGCGAAGACCTTTAAGAAATAGCCACTATAAATCTTCAAATCTTCAAATCTTTTAACTTTCCCCAAGGAAAGTTAAAAATGTTTCCTTATCTCATAAAAAAAAAAAAAGAGAACTAAGCATCTTTGCTGCCATGAGAAATAGGTAGTAAGTGAGTAAAAGCTCTGGTACATAAAATCCCGTCCACTACTTTTAATATTTTATCCTCATTAGAACCAAGAGTCATTTATATTTTCTCAGCCAAGGGCTTTATTAATAATCTTTTTTCTCAAAATTACTATTGTGACATTAAAGTTAACATAGTATTTTAAAATATGGGAAGCCTCAAGTATAATGCCATAAATACTAAGTTTTAAAAAAACTGTGTAAGCTTCAAAAACATATTCAAACCTTAACTGAAAATCTTCATTATAAGCTAGAATATTTATCACTCTTCACCTACTATACTTGTGATTTTTTTATGTTTCCTACTGTTAAATAATATAAATATAAATATAAAGCAATTTTCCTGGATTAAAGGTGAAAGAACATACAAGCATATTATTTGACTTGGTTGTAAACATTACTCCTGTCTATTAAAATATCCTTTTCTTTTGCTTCTTATGATTTTGTCTGCGTATAAATCAATTAAAAAATAGATATAATGTATTTAAGCTAGAAATTTACCATTGCTGTTTGCTCATCTATAGGAGTGTGCCACAATGTTTATATTATGTTCTTAAACAATGCCACTCATCTCATTATTTATTCTAATTTTTGTGTTTTTTTTAATTTTTATTTTATATTGGAACATAGTTGATTAACAATGTTGTGTTAGTTTCAGGTGTTCAGCAATGTGATTCAGTTTTACATATACATGTGTCTATTCTTTTTCTGTACCACAATGTTTAGATTATAGAGCACTAAATATTTTTCATTTGAGGGTAATTTATCATTTTTAAAAATTAATAACATGACTTGTTTTCTTTTTTCAGATTACCTAATCCTATATAAACTGAAATATAGCTGGTCTAGACAAAGAAAAGTCAATTAGAGTGAAGCATAATCCCAGAAGCCTAAAAATGTTATAAGCATCAAGACCAAATTAGACTATGTTTTATTTACTTATTGACTAGTGTTTTAAACCACATCTAAAACAAACAAAAAATAAACTTGATTTTTTTTCTTCCTGATGTCTTTGATTAGTCTTAACAAAATTAAATATTATTGCTCTCATACTGCTAACACATGCCTGTTCAACTAATTTTCACAGCATAATATAATTACCACAAGATACAAATGGTAAAAGCATGTGACCCCATAGGCTTTCTTAGACCTTGCTTCTTAGACTGGTCAGGTTTAAGGTTATATGAACATAATTCAACTGACTTTGTTGGATAGTAGTTCAATTTTGTCCAATGACCAAGTTGGGACTCACACTGGGACTTAGAAAGAGGAATAGAATCATTAGGAAGAATTGAGAATGCTGGCATAATTAGTAAAGGTATCTGTGCTTTTTGTTACTAAACCAGCAGAATTTTCTGCCTATACCAGGAAAATAAGTGCACTATTTCTTGGAATTCTTTGGTAACTCTCTCTGTATTGACAATAAAATATATACATACATATATGTATAGATAGATAGATGATAGAACCAGAACAGAGTAAAATATTTTTTCTTCATGTTATTATTTGTAGTTCAAGTAAGCTTTCATCTCCAGAAGTGACTTTCCGGCACTTTCACAAAGATTAAATTTACTCATGGAAAACAAAAGACAACCACTAAGGGCAATATATGACAGTGTGATAAGACATTTTGAATATGATATAAACTTTTTAAATGGTTCCAAGCTAGTTTAAAATACTTGCATAAATTTCAGTTAACTCGGTGTAAGTTATTTTTCCAAACGGTTCACACATCTGTAGTTCCCATTTAAATGCTTTTTTGTTCCTTGTTGGGTGCAGTTTGGCTTTGTTGCCAAGGAAAACAGAAACACTTTTTCAGCTGAATCCATTTAAGAGAGAAGTGACATCTAATGACCAGTTAGGTTGAGGGTATTTATTCTTTAGGCGTGATAGTTTCAGCACTCCCCTGGAGACAAACATATTTGAAAATGATATTAAACTTTGGTGTACAATAAAGTGGATTTTTGAAAAACACATCTTGAAAAATTAGCAGGGACCCTAAATTTCATTTCAGAATAAATTTGAGCCTTTGTATCAAATATAGCAAGTCTATTTGAATATGCAACAAAGTATGATAATTCTCTCCCCAGTATAATACAACTGCCCTTTTCACCCCTCCACTGAATAGTAATACAGACAAGGATTACAAATGTCAAGGCTGAGGTTTCTTCTCTGCATTGCTGGAAATATATTCATTTTCAATGGAATGAACACTGATCTCTAAATAAAAAATCTTATCATTTTCAGTGTCCATGTAAAGTTCTCATACAGAAAGAAAAGGTTCAAGAACACTTCTTTGAATAATTTCTAAATTCTGTTTTCCTTTTGAGTTATGAGACCAAAAAGAAATTCAGAAATAAAATCAAAATGTGCTAATAATTGCAACATTTGAGCCAAAATTTCCTATCTTACAAAGTGAACCCATAAGTTTTAAAAATCACAGATACAGAAAACAAACCAGTGATTACCAGAGAGGAGAAGGGTGGGGAAAGGGCCAAAAGTGAAGCAGATTAAGAGGTACAAACTGCTAGATACAAAATAAACAAGTGAGAAGGATGTAATGTACAGCACAGGCAATATATTTGGTATTTTATAATAATTTTGTATGAAATATATTCTATAAAAATAGCAAATTACTATGTTGTACATCTGAAAGTAATGTAATAAGTCAATTAATGAAAATAATAAAATTAATTAATTTTAAGAATTATGACTTCTGTCATTTTTAAAGTCTTCATATTCATGCCATTTACTCAATGCCTGTCTTCTGCACTTTCATGTTCCCCCTCACCCCTAACTAAAATGGAAGTCCCATAAACTCAGGTACTTTTGTCTCTTTTGTCCTCTGCTATAACTCTAGTGCTTACAAGAGTTCCAACCACTTGATAGGCACTCAAGAGAATCTGTTATACATTGTTATTTATATAGTTAATACAAAGGCAATGTATGCACTCCACAGAGTATAAGTTTGAAAGGAAATTGAATGAAATACAATCTAATCTCACAAAGGTATAAAAACACATTGTGGGGAAAATATTTAATTGCTCTTAGTCTGAAATTTTGTTTGTGAAAAATATTACTTTTATGAAAGGTTTATTATTAGATATTGTATTTCTAAATATGAAATACAATAAGGGAGAATATGATACTAATGTACATCTACTTACATTGTAAAATTATTTTGATATTTTTCAAGAACTTTGAAAAAAGCTATGAAAATCAGCAAATTCAATTACTTTCAGCATGTAGTTGGATGAAATTAATGAGATCTTTTAATGCAAAAAGTTATTCATTTTTAACCATTTATATACATGCCAATGTCATCAAGATTAATTCCTAAGGTGTAAAATTGTACAGGTTTTTGAAATCACTAAAATGGTAGCAATGTTTTTTGGTCAAATAAAATTATAGCTAGAAGAAAGATCTAATTTCTATCCTGTGCAGAAATGCAGCATTTGAGATACTTGGTAGTGCATTTGGTAAAGACGGTCATTTTTGCATGCCATTGTGACCCACTGATTTTTCTATACATATGCGTTTATGTCAAAGACTGCTTATTGTCAAAAAGTCTTCTTGATTTTTGGGGCTTTGAATCATCATTTTTACCCCATGTATATGGTAAATAAAAGAAAGCAGAACTTGACACTCTTCTTTTTCACTCAGAAATTCACTGACTTCCCATAGGATAATTCTTTTTTTTGGGGGGGGGGGTACACCAAGTTCAATCATCTGTTTTTATACACATATCCCCGTATTCCCTCACTTCCTTGACTCCCCCATCTCGAGTCCCCCCGACCCTCCCCGCCCCAGTCCCCTAAGGCATCTTCCATCCTCGAGATGGATTCCTTTTGTTATACAACAACTTCCCACTGACTATTTTACAGTTGGTAATATATATAGGTCTGTGCTACTCTCTCGCTTCGTCTCAGCTTCCCCTTCACCCCCCGCCCCCTCCCAAACCTCGAGTTCTCCAGTCCATTCTCTGTATCTGCATCCTTGTTCTTGTCACTGAGTTCATCAGTACCATTTTTAGATTCCGTATATGTGAGTTAGCATACAATATTTGTCTTTCTCTTTCTGACTTACTTCACTCTGTATGACAGACTGTAGGTCTATCCACCTCATTACATATAGCTCCATCTCATCCCTTTTTATAGCTGAGTAATATTCCATTGCATATATATGCCACATCTTCTTTATCCATTCATTTGTTGATGGGCATTTCAGTTGCTTCCATGTCCTGGCTATGGTAAATAGTGCTGCAATAAACATTATGGTACATGTTTCTTTTGGGATTATGGTTTTCTTTGGGTATATGCCCAGGAGTGGGATTACTGGATCATATGGTAGTTCTATTTGTAGTTTTTTAAGGAACCTCCAAATTGTTTTCCATAGTGGCTGTACCAACTTACATTAATACGAACAGTGCAGGAGAGTTCCCTTTTCTCCACACCCTCTCCAACATTTGTGGTTTCCAGATTTTGTGATGATGACCATTCTGATTGGTGTGAGGTGATACCTCACTGTGGCTTTGACTTGCATTTCTCTGATGATGAGTGATGTTGAGCATCTTTTCATGTGTGTGTTGGACATCTGTATGTCTTCTTTGGAGAAATGTCTATTTAGGTCTTCTGCCATTTGTGGATTGGGTTATTTGCTTTTTTGGTATTAAGCTGCCTGAGCTGCTTGTATATTTTGGAGGTTAATCCTTTGTCCGTTGTTTCATAGGCAATTATTTTTTCCCATTCTGAGGGTTGCCTTCTAGTCTTGTTTATGGTTTCTTTTGCTGTGCAAAAGCGTTTAAGTTTCATGAGGTCCCATTCGTTTATTCTTGATTTTATTTCCATGATTCTAGGAGGTGGGTCAAAAAGGATCTTGCTTTGATGGATGTCATAGAGTGTTCTGCCTATGTATTCCTCTAGGAGTTTGATAGTGTCTGGCCTTCCATGTAGGTCTTTAATCCATTTGGAGTTTATTTTTGTGTATGGTGTTAGCAAGTGTTCTAATTTCATTCTTTGACATGTTGCTGTCCAATTTTCCCAGCACCACTTATTGAAGAGGCTGTCTTTTTTCTATTGTATACTCGTGCCTCCTTTGTCAAAGATAAGGTGCCCATATGTGTTTGGGCTTACTTCTGAGTTCTCTATTCTATTCCATTGATCTTCCTTTCTATTTTTGTGCCAGTACCATACTGTCTTGATCACTATGGCCTTGTAGTATAGTTTGAAGTCAGGAAGCCTGATTCCACCAACTCCATTTTTCCTTCTCAAGATTGCTTTGACTATTCGGGGTCTTTTGCATTTCCATACACGTCGTAAGATTTCTTGCTCTAGTTCTGTGAAAAATGCCATTGGTAATTCGATAGGGATTGCATTGAATCTGTAAATTGCTTTGGGTAGTACAATCATTTTCACGATGTTGATTCTTCCAATCCAGGACTTGAAGTATTTTTAATTAATAGTAAATACCTGGGCTTCCTAGGTGGCGCAGTGGTTGAGAATCCACCTGCCAATGTAGGGGACATGGGTTCGATCCCTGCTCCAGGAAGATCCTGCTTTGGAGCAACTAAGCCCATGTGCCACAACTACTGAGCCTGTGCTTTAGAGCCTGTGAGCCACAACTATTGAGCCCATGTGCTGCAACTACTGAAGTCCATGTGCCTGGAGCCCCTGCTCCTCAACAAGAGAGAAGCCATGGCAATGAGGAGCCCGCACACCACAACAAAGAGTAGTCCCCACTCTCTGCAACTAAAAAAAGAAAGCCCACTCACAGCAAAAAAAAAAAAAAAAAAAGATCCAACACAGCCAATAAAATAAATAAACTTAAAAAAAAATAGTAAATACCCATCCACACCAACTCTGTTAATTCCCATCCCTATCATGCTTTTTCATTACTATTAATTAAGAGAAAAATAATAGTTGGGAGGTTGTTTCTAATGGTTTGGTTTACTGCACCATTTTCAGATTAAAGAATGAGATATATTAACATGCAAATATTTACACTCCCCATAAGGATAAACTGTAAATCTGTGACTTACAATTTTCATCATGGTGCAATCTTAAAGAATAAGGGTGAGACACACTAGGATTTTTCAGGCCTGAAGACACTACTTCACAAAGGTAGTGAGAATAATAGTCTGGTCAGTTTTCCTGCAGAGAGAACACTGACAGATCACCTTAGAATTCTTTTAAGTGCTATTGGTCAGGAAAATTTTAAATTGATTAATTGTTTTCTTACTGCATCAGTGATATAAAACTTGCCAAAGGTTGTATATCATTGGCTTAAGGACTAGTAATAAAACTTCTTAATTCAACATAAACTTGAAGTATCCTACCATTCTAAGAAAGGAATAGGCAAAGCAATCTATGTCATCCCCAATTTGTTTTGCATTTATTCCAACAAAATCAGAATTTAAAATTGATTGAAATTCAGAGATGATTTGCTGATTGATGCACAAAAGATCATTTCTCAAGGAATAATCTTTCTTTCTCATGCCAAATAGTAAGTTTTCTCATTGTAATTTATTTTTAAATATTTCACTTACTTTTTTTTTTTTTTTTTGCTTAGAAGCTTCCTTCTGTAGTTTTTGTTTTCAGAGCTTTGCTACAATGTCACCTCCTCAGAGAAGACAGTGCTGAAAACTCAGTCTAAAGTAGATCCACATCCAGTCCCTGTTACTATCTATTACATTATCAAGTATTATTTCATGATAATGTGAAGCATGTTATTATACTGACTAGACTCATAATCCCCAAATGGAGATTATCTTGCCAAATAGTCCCAGAAAAAAAGTGGAATTCCCAGAGGAATTATGCCTCTTCAAGTAACTTGATGATTAAGGTTGATTGCCAGACTAGGATTACATGTCTAACCCCTAAGAAAATCAAAATACCAGAGGATGAAATGGATGGTATGCAGTGTTGTAATAATTGCCAATCACTAAATCCAACAGTATTTACAATTACCTACACTCACCATTCCCAAAGCTAAAACAACTCCAGAAATTTTAGATTTTTAAAAGTGACCAAAAAAGATATCTCTGACAACAATAATACCTTCACAAGTTTTGAGTTTTTAATGAAAACATATTGACTCTATTAAGATCCATAATACCTTCATATTTATTTTGTATGACATCTTTATAGAAAATAATAATGAAAAGTAGCAATAGCTTGAGTATTAGATTTTATTTCAGAAATTTTGGGTCTAAATTTAAAGTCTAAACAATAAATCATCTCTCTTGTGAAAAAATATATAATTTCCTTATTAACTATCAAATTAAGGGTAAAGTACTATATTGAAATGACACTTCATACAGTACCAGCTGGTGTTTTCACATTCTTTTTATTGCTCAAATGTTGAAAATACATCTTAACAGTTGTTCATATGATAGCTTTTATTTCTTTCCAGAATTTGGGACTTAGTAATGTGATTAACTTCTTGACAAAAAAAATTACTGAAATAGATATCAATTTAGTAACTCATTAAGATGGATTATAAATGTTACAAATTGTACAGAAATCCTTTAAAGGATATATACACTATTTGCCTGAGCTAGGTGTATAAACATTTTGTTACTCTCAAGATAACTGCTAATTAATTCAATTTGCTTATTTAAAAGAAATTATTTTATATTCTTAATCTATATCTAAAATAAACCTAGTCTGTGCTCTAGCTTCCAGTTATTTGTAAGAGATTTCATTTATAGCATAGGCTACTTAGAGTTGGCAGGTACTGCTGAAGTCAGGACATCTTGCTAAAATCAAAATACCATTATTTCTGAGAATAAATGAAGAAGATGTAAGTTTCTCTCCCAAACAGAGAGAGAGAATTTCTTCCTCCAAAGTATAACATTCTAGGTGTTTTTTGAGAGCAATCCACATCATTCAGGAAAAATCAAGAGCTGTGAAACATTAGGCACCCTCATTCAGGATTTGAGTAGGTAAGGACTTTTGGTGTTTCTTAAATGATACTTTATATGTTTACCAAAACTTTGACTTTATGTTCTCTTCTCTAATAATACCTTCTTTGTTAAAAAATTAATTAGTAGAAAACCTATGAACATGTGTAAAAGAGTCAATAAACAGACACCTTGATTATTTCCCCAATGCAACCCAAATTTCAGTTGTATCCAATTTTGATGCACTGTTTATACCTATTTAATGGGCAAAAAAAGGGTATTAATTACTGTGCAATGTAAACAACCTGAAATATTTTTAATATTAAGTTTTAGGAGTTATTTTCTTTTATGAATCTTGATGTGTTGACTCTACTGCTGAATGTAGCCAGGGCAGAAATTTAGTAAAGTGCAATCCAGATAAGGATATTTGAAAACCAGCTTACACAGTAAACTAAAATGTAAATTCCCCTTTATAAAATTTAGGCTGCATTCTTGAAGTGGAATCCTACCAAGGAAAGCCTTTGGGGCCTGGTCAACAGAGGAGATCAATTGTACAATGGTAGTTTATTTAAAAGTCATTTTGTCTGAAGTATTTTCAAACTGGATTCAACACTACATTTTCCCCTCTCTCCCTTTTAAGTGATAGAGAAATTTCTCTATACCTTCTGTTTTTAAATATTATTATTTTCTAGAAGGAATTATTCCTTGAATATTTATCCTGAGAATTTAATTAGGATTCTCAGTTGCTTATAAACATCAAAAAGGAGAAAAGTGTTCACAATAAATATGGTACATGGATGGTTTTAAAAGGGAAAATGAAAAGAAACCATTTCTAAAAATGGACTTCATGTGAGGAAATGACAGTTTAGAAATCATAGTTTTGAGATGTGGGTAGTAAAACTGTCATTATCTTTAGACCAGTCCAAACAAGAGCACTGAGACCCATCCCACAATGCCATGGCTCTGCAGAGGAACATAAATTAGATGTGGTAGAAAGGAAATAAAGTAGCACAGTTATTTTTTAGAAATCACATAGCTATATGTTTTGAATATACAGAAGACTGACTTATAATAGTCATATTGTATTTATTATTTTATTAATCTTAATTGTTCATGCATTTTCTTCCCATTTGTATTCTTAAATTGAATTATAGAAATATGCCACCAAAATAAAAAGACAAGTTTAATAAATAGTTTGTTCAGGGACACTTGCAATGACACAGAGTTGACTAGTTGGAAAGGTAAATTATCTAAGTAAAATTATTGTAATTATTAAACACAGCTATTTCCTGTTTTTTGGAACTTTTTATGGTGGGATGTAATTCTGGTATGCTTACTTTGATTGAATTGCAGAATGATTATCTTACACATGTATACTTACAATTTCAATCACAAATTTCTATTTACTAGGAATGCTAAATTAAGTAGATCTTTCAACACTGCACAGAGGTGTATTCTTTAACCCACAAAGAAATTAAAATGTAATATTTAAATGGAACTGATAAGTATCAAAAATGATTTTATATACCTTACTGAATTTTCTTGCAGATGAATATTTTCAAGTGAAAAGTAAAAGAGACCACATGACTTGCTAAAATTAGAAACACTGTAAGCCATTTCTAACATTAAGAAATATGAGAACTGTTTAAAAATTTCTAAATTGTAAGAGAGGTGATCAAGATGGTAGAGTAGGACAATGGCAGAACTCATCTTTCCCCAGAAACACATAAAAAAATACATCTACATGTGGAATAATTATCACTGAAAATTAACGAGACTGGCAGAAAGACTCATGTACAGCAAAGGCTGTAACAAAAGTCCACACAGAATTGGGTAAGAAGAGAAGAAAAGCAATCAGGTTTGGACCTGTGCCCCTGGGAGGGAACTCAGAGAGGAGGGAAATTACACACATGGAGGTCTTCCCTGGGGGGGGGGGGGGGGTGAGTGCTTTGAGCCACATATTGGGCAACCTAGGCCTGGGGTCCCACAAAGGGAAGACAAGCCCCCTTCACTGCTTGAAGGGTCAATTGGCCTAATAGGAGGGCTGGGGGAAGCCTGGACTCCACTTTTGAGGAGCTCTTGCACACTTACTTCCTTCAAAAGCAGGGTGAAGAGGGTGGATTGAGACTGCAGGAGTGGCTGGCTGGTTCCCTCAACCATGAGACAAGTGCCCCAAGTTGAGTCCAACAACTTCTCCAGACCCACTTGCTCCATGATGCAGCTACACACTAGGGTGAGGGCTGCCACAGCTGGGAAGAGATCTTGCTTGTGAAGGACAAAGGAATCTCAGACCCAAAATTGTGTCTGAGCAGAGAGAAGGCAGACATTACTAGCACTTTACACAGGCAGTACATTAGAAGAAGTTTGGGTCTCTGATGCCAGCTAGTCTGCCACAGCCTGAGCCCCAACTCATGCTGAATCCCCACACCAGGCCCTATTGCTACACCACTGCTCCCCTCTGGGATAAGGGTGCAGGTGCCTGGAGGGGGCACAGCACACTCTTAGAGGGAATGGCACCACTTCAGACCCGTACCTCAGGGCTTCTGCTCTAGTAACTTGGGACCCAACCCTACACCTGATTCAGTGATGATGGCCACTAGACAGAGGGAAAAGCCCAAATCACAACTGGCTCCAGCTCTAGGCCCCCAATCTCCAGCCCCACCTCCTGCCAAGTTGACAGCTGCCAGCATACCTTGAGGAAAGGCATGGCTTTTGTTGACATCAAATCTAGCTCTCACTTCAAAGACACTGAGCACACACAGGCAGTATAAAGAGGCTACCACATAAGGACACCCTTTCAAGACCATACTAGGTAACTATTTCATCTAATTTTATAGAGACAGAGAAAGTTAAGCAAAACAAGAAGACAAATTCATCTCAACTGAAAGATCAAGAGAAAACCCCTGAAAAACAACAAATAAAACAGAAATAATTTACCAAATTAGAATTCAGTGTTAGTAATAAGAATACTAACAGAATGAGGGAAAAGAATAGAGGAACATGGTGATATTTCTAACAAGAAACTAAACAATATAAAAAAGAATCTATCAGAGTTGGAGATTACAGTAAGTGAAATAAAAAACACACTAGAAGTAATTAACAACAAACTAGGTGAAACAGAAGAATGCATAAGCAATCTGGAAGTTAGAATAATGGAAATCATCTAATCAGAACAGCAAAAGGAAATACAAATCAAAAAAGAAAACAAGAATATAAATTTGGTGCAGCCACTATGGAGAACAGTATGGAGGTTCCTAGCAAAACTAAAACTAGAGTTACCATATGATCCAGCCATCATACTCCTGGGCATATATCTGGAGAAAACTCTAATTAAAAAAGATACATGCACTCCAACATTCATAGCATCACTATTTACAATAGCCAAGTTACTTGGACACTTAGTAACCTAAGTGTCCATGGACAGAAGAATGTATAAAGAAGATGTGAGACCTCTCTCTCTCTCTCTCTCTCTCTCTCTCACACACACACACACACACACACACACTGGAATATTACTCAGCTATAAAAAATGAAATCATGCCACTTGCAGCAAGGATGAACCTAGAGATGACCATACTAGGTGAAGTAAGTAAGACAAAGAAAGACAAATATCATATGATATCACTTATTTGTGGAATCTAAAAAGATGATACAAATGAAATTATTTACAAAACAGAAACAGACTCACAGACATAGAAAACAATCTTATGGTTACCAAAGGGGAACTATACACAGTATCTTATAATAACCTATAATTGAAAGAATCTGAAAAGAATATATAATTGAGTCAATTTGCTGTGCACCTGAAACTAACACAACATTGTAAATCAACCATCCTTCAATTTTTAAAGTGTTTCTAAATTATCCCAAAATAATCAAAGGGATCATCCACCAATCATGCTCATGATTAAATATATATATATATATATATATAATATTTGTATACATACCAACATATATTTGTGTAATGTAATATATATATTATATTAAATATATATATATTTGTGAATGAGACACTATAATATAGTTTTTGCCTCTCTCTAAGCAAATGATAACTACATAAGTCTTTTTAGCATATTCTTTGGTACTCAGATAAGTGTTTTTCAAAGTAAATTTCTATAATAGTATTGCCTCTTGAGACACTTTCCCCCACCTGACACCAATCCCCCAGTCCAAACAAAAATGGGTTCCTTGGTTATCTAATCTGGGAAATAATGTATCCTCTGTCATCTTCTTGAATGGCTGAAAAAATATTTAAAGATTCTTAAAAAGTCCTGTAGTAAAGAAGCATCTTTAAGTTTGCTAATTCCAGTGTTTCCCAAACTTATTACCCATAGGATTAAAAAGCAAGAACAACAATAGCAAATAAATATTTATTGATATCCCAGGGAAATACTTTTCTCATAAAAACATTTGTGAAATGCTGCAAAATATCAGTGGAAATTGTGGAGGCTGCAACTATTAAAAAGAGGAACGTCAGAATTCTTATATTGCTGGATTTCTCTCAGAGTTGTCCCCAGGGAGCCATCAAACTCAAGAGTTATAAAAACACTCCATTTTTATATTGTTATACTGTTATATATATTGTTAGATCTTTGTTCTAGTTTAGTTTAAAACTTTTGTAAAGTTTTTTTTTTGAAATCAACATGAATTTAAAGTAAGGATAAAATCTACAGTGTAGTTTTAAAAATAATCACATTAATCCATAGCTACAAAGAGGAAGGAAGACCATTCTCTATGTCCCCATTCAATATTCTTTTTTCTCTGCCCCAGACATAAGAGAGTACCATTTCTGCTGCTTTTGGGTGGAAAATTTTATAGTAAAAGAAAAATAAGTCTGAGATCAAATATTACAGTCATAATTTTCATAATGGTTATACTGGGAGACTCACAAATCATATCCACAACAATAATATATATATATATATATATTTGAACTCAACCATTCAATTATGCTTTTTTTAGATACCTCCCCTTTCTCCAAGTTTTGTAGTATTGCTCTTTTGTTTGTTTACTTGCTTTACAAAATAGCACTAGTGAGTGGTGTTGTTATTGGTGCTGTTGTTATTGTTTTAAGAATGTAGGCCCACTGAGGATTTGCATCTTGCCTTTGCAAGAGTCTGTTTCTGCTATCAGGTCTCACCCCACCAAGCCAGGAGATGTCAACTGAATCAGAACATTGCATACTTACTACTCTCAAGAGTAAGTTTTGCTCATGATGTGGGCAACTCTTTGTTAATTTACAGTCTTCTTTACCCTATCAAATTTGCAGATATTTGTTTGCTATTTTTAAAGTTACAGTACCATGCCACAATTAATTTTTGTGCAGAGTGCAAAGGTACTTCATAAAAGTTCACTCATGCTGCCATTTTTCCTGATGTCACACAAACTACTAACTATAGCTGTAAACTTCCACTGTGCCATCATTAGCTCATCATAAATACTATTTATAAAAAACATGGATCAACATTATTTATTGATTGGCTGCTATATGCCAGAAACAGTCACTGATAAGTTTTGAAATATTTCTCTATAACCATCTGTTCTCATCAATATATAATGGGGTTTTAACAACAGACACTGTTATGTCTCTGTTAAGGGACCACTGTACAGAAAGGTAGGTATAGAAGCACTCAGTATAAAAGCCTGCTTTTGCCAGTTTTACTATTATGTTACAAGCTACACACAAGGCCATGGTTAGTATCATTATTCATAATTGATTTTCAGAACACAGGTGGAACTAGTATTAATTTATTATAATCTTATAAATGGTATCTCTGTGATGTTTTTCACCTATCATGAAACTGAAAATTTCCCATTAAATAGTATTAGCTTAACAGTATCCAATTCAAACTCATTCAAACACATATTCAGTTATATAATGAACTCATTTTTAGCCTCTCTTCACAATTTCTCTTTAAACTGCTTACAAATAGGAAAAAAAAAGAAAATATACCAAAATGTTTACAACTATTATCTCTGTGAGATATATAACAGATTCCTACAAGAGATATGTACTGCATTTCTAATTATAAAATAATAAATATGTTCAAATATTTTCTTTTTTGATTTTAAAAGTATTTTAGAGATACCTTAAAAAATCAACCTCCCACTCTTTCTACTCTTGCTTTTGCTCTGTGTGTGTGTGTGTGTGTGTGTGTAAAGGGTTATGCAGGACCTTTGAAGAATTTAAAAATGAAAGATATAGAGAACTAGACACTATTTATATTGCCCCAAATTTAGTTTGGTTCAATTTTTTATTGCATAATACTTAGGAAACATTTATTACTTCCTTCCTTTACTCATTTAGACATCACTTAACTAATATTGAATGTTAACTGTGTGCTTGGGCCTGTCGTAAACATTCTGAATAGTGAAGTTTCATTGTTTATTCTCGAGTGTCTAATATCAGAAAGCTATATTTTGTAGAGATGACTAAAATACAATTTGAAAAATAATTAGTGAAGATAGTAAATTATTAACCCTCAGGTCCCTGAAAAGCATTATAAATCTGTTCAATGCTTTGCCTGTTACTAAGTGTTCAAATTACACACTTTATAACATTGATTACATTTTCAAAATAGATATTTATCCTGGCAAGTATGGTTCCTGCAGAAAGGATTACTTTTAGTTCACTAACTAGATCAATACTTTGCATCAACTAACTGCCATTCTAATCCACATTTTATTTTCTTTGAGTTTGGTTATAGTATAGTATTCCATCAGATATTGTCCAAAGGGGATGGAATTATCCACTGGTTATCTAGACTACAGATGAGGGATTAGGTCTTACTGATTTGACAGTAGTTATGTCTTTATTGCATGGAATTTATATTGTCCAGTATAGTGTCCTGCACATGTACATAACACAATATTTGTTAAATGAAGGACCATTTACTATTATCATTTATATGCTCTATTTTATTTTAATATATTATTAACACTATCAAGGATTAAAACACCCATACTTAGTCTTAGAATTGAAGCTGGATGACACCAAATGCAATTTTGATATTTCACTGGTAAATTTTCTAACACCAAAAATTGAATTATCATAACATGGAACTTGAATTAGAGGACATTAAGTCAAAAGTCTTCAGAGTCTGACCTTGGATAAGTCGTTTACTTCTCTTAAACTGAGTTTCATCATTTCAAAAATGGAGCTAATAATATTTATTTCAGTCATGATGAGAATTCTACAAATACAAAATGTATAAGAAGGCATATTTTAAGTTGCAAAGTACCACACATTTGTTATGGATAAAAGTCATATTATATAATTATTTGGAATGATAGTCCACTAAGAGCATGTTGTAAAATGGGATTACTAGGCAGTGGTGGGAAAGAACGGTGGACAAGGGGAGAAAAAAGAGAAGAGAATATATGGAGTCAAACTTTGTTTACTCCTTAATTGTTCCGTGGTCTGCATTTGACCAAATTCACCCTCACAATAAGATTTCTCAACACTTCCTTCTCTGAGAAACAATATTGCTTACCTTAATATTAATATTAAGAAGCTAATAAATTATTTGATTTTTAAAACTGTAAATATAAGTTTGAATTACTAAATTACAAAGACCAATTTTGGAAATATCAGTTTGATACTGTATTAATATCAGGCTGTACTGTATCAGGCTGTACGTTTCAACCTGTACAATACGTCAGGTTGAAACGTATTGGATGAATTTAGTTCAGCCTGACATACCCTTTTTGGTGGTGAGTTCATAATGGGAAAAACAAAAAAAAGAGCATGGGAGAAGCAAGTCAGTGTTAGCAAAGATAGCAAAAACAAAAAGATCAAAACTAGTAAATAAATATCTACGCTGTATAAAATGTTTAAAATGCATAACCCACGGATTAGAAATATAAGGGAAAACAATAGCAAGACAAATTTTTAAAAGACAAAACTAGAGAATGGCATGAAAAGTTTAATAACTAAAACTAAAAATTCGAGGCGCAGACATTCATAACGAAGTCACCAGCTCATTATGAATGGCTGGCAGAAACATCATAAAAGAGGAGATAATGGAATTAACAGAGACGAATTTAAAACAGCTATTAGAAATATATTCTAATCTCTGAAGGAAATATAAACCAAATAATTATTTAAAATAAAGTTGTAAAAAGAAACTTTAAAAGACTTTTAGTGAGGAAAAATAAAATATCTGAAATGAAAACGTCACCACATGTGCCGTCTGTGCTCTGCGCACGCGCACTCCGGGTGGGGGCCATGGAGGTTGTCTGGGGCCCAGATGGCAGGAGCTGAGCATCAGGCTCCGGAGTGGAGGCCTGAATGCCCACCTGTGCCTTTAGAGCTGGGCCCTCGGGAGCCAGGGAATCTGTGGGGCCACCCTGCTTTTGTTGTCACCTGGAAAGGTGAAGAACCAAGAGAAGGTGTCTGCCGCGGTTGGTCAGCGGAGCCAGTGACCAGCTGCCTAACCTCAGTAGACGCAAACTGGGAGAACATGCTGCTGCTGTTGTAGATCCCCTTTGCCTTGAAGTTGCTGGGCCACCACCACCCCAACACAGACATGGAGATCTAGCAGAATTTATTGTCTGAAAATGTAAGTGAAGAAACTTCTAGAAATGTAGATTTTCATAACTTCATGGCAAAGAGAAAGAAAAGACAGAATTTTGTCTTCATGATGGACTTCCTTATGCAAATGGTGACCTTCATGTAAGACATGCTTTAAAAAAAAATTTGAAAGACATGACCAACAGGTACCTCATGGTAAAAGCTTCCAAAATACATTTTGTATCAGGCTGAAATTGTTATGGGTTACTCACTGAAGTAAAAGTATTACCAGAATTTGGTGAAAAAGCTCAGAATTTTTCATCTGTGCAATCAGAAAGTTCATTTGCTAAAGCAGTCAGTGAGCAACAGAAATTGGCATTTAGTCTTTGGATAATAATGGTAGATTGAAATAATTGCTAGTATATATTTAATGGAAAATATGAAGCCAAACATTGAGAACTTTCTATTAAGTGTTTGATAACAGCTTGGTTTATCGATTTTACAAACCTGTGTCTTGGTTTCCCTGGTCAAGGACTGCTTAGGTTTTGCTTCAGCACAACTTGAATAAAGTCCTGAGTATGTCAATTGTTTTATACATTTAAAATTCTCTCTAGTGAAACTTTCTAAGTTGACTTCCCTTGCAGATAGTTTATCTTCTGTTAGCATTTTTAGTCTGAACCACACAGTCTTGGACATTTCCAGCCAGTCAGATTGCTTGCTGTGTGCCCAAATCCAAGTGCACTGTTGAGAAATGTTCCATTATCTATACATAATGGCTGCAGATAAAGTAACACATGATGCTTCTACTTTGGAAACAATATTTGAGGTTATTTCAGTATTTTCAAGTGTAACTTTGAAAAATGGTATTTGTACCCATCCTATATTTCCTGATAAAGCACTCTTCTTTTATCTGCAAATCATATGACCATGACAAAAGGAACAGGATTGGTTCACACAGTCCCAACTCATGATATGGAAGATTACAGTGTAGATTTTGAGTACAATCTGTTAATGAATTTGTTACTAGATGAGGATGGCATTTTCACAGATGTTTCAGGTCCTGAACTTCAAAGAGTGTACTTGAAGAAGGAACTGATGTGGTAATAAATGTGTTTCAGGCAGCAAAGCATTTATTGAAAGAGCATAATTTGGTATCTAGTTATTCTTATGACTGGAGGACTCAGAAATCAGTGGTTACTCATGTCTGCAAGCAGTGGTTTGTAAGATTTTAAGACCATATAAATATTAAGACTACAGCCAAGAAATAGTTTTAAAAGGGGGAACTTACTCTTGGATCAAGAGTGAATGCTGTGGTCAAAATCATGGACAGACAACTGTACTGTGTATCTCAAGGCAAAGAGGCTGAGATGTTCCAATTCCTGGGTTTTGTCATAATACACAAGATGAATCATTAATCAACATCCAAACCATTAAGTGTATTATTGAGCAAATGGAACAACATAGCAGTGATATCTAATAGACTCCTTTCCCTGAACAACTTCTTCCAAAAGAAGTCAAATCTCAGATTGGTGGTCCTGAGGCCTTGGAATATGTGCCAGGCCAGGATATTTTAAACATCTGGTTTAATAGATTTTCACACCTACAAGTTCTTCCAGGTACTGACTAAAGAGCCAATTTGTAGCCGAGAGGAAAAGTCCAGCTTGGTGATTGGTTTCAGTCTTTTTTGATTAACATGTGTGACAGCAAGGAAAAAAGCACTTTGTAAGGCAGTGGTTGTCATGGATTTACCCTTGGAGAAAAGGATAATAGATGTTTAAATCTTTGAGAATATCATTAATCATAATGTTGTCATCAGTGAAACACAAGATAAAAGCAGAGAGCCTCCCTATGGTGCTGATATCCTTCTCTGGTGGGTAGCCGAGTCTTGTGTCATCATTAAAGTGACAGTTGGTTCATCTGTTCTTAATGCTGCCAGAGATGTTACCAAGTTTAGGAATACACTGTGCTTTTTTTGTGGGGGGAGGGGGTGACTGGTTTCAGTACAGAACTGGTTTCACTCCTGCTAAGGATATGTTTATCATAGACCAGTATGCTGTGCTTAACTGTTGGATTTTGCAAACAAGATTATTGAGTCACATAAACAACATGATCTTGGAAGAGTTGTTTGGCTATTACAAGCATTTTATGCCACTGAACTTTCTTTTATTTCAATGTACTCAAAGTTAGGCTTTATTGTGAAAATGAAAATGATCTCAAATGATACTCTTGTCAGATTGCATCAACTAAAATTTTGGATGTAATAGTTTTTTTTTTTTTTTACTTTGTTCTCTCTCTTGGCTGAAAACATATTTTAGCATATACCTCATGTTAAAGAACCCAAGAGTGTTTTCGTACTAAGTAGAATAGTACAAGTTCTATCTGGAAGAAGCCCCAATAGGAGGAAGTAGTAAAGAGTGCATGTGCAATGAGAAATTCATTTACTGGAAGCATCTCTGGCAAAAAATGTGACAGTACAAGGCTGTGATGGAACTTGGCTTTCTTTTTGAGGTAGTAGAGATGCAAAGAACTGGGGAGACTTCTAGCACCTCTCAGTTGAAGGGATTAATGATGACTTCTCACACAACTTTACTCATTCAACAACCTTGAGTGATAAATGTAGATGTAACTGAGCTTAAAGGGACAATCCTAATTAATTTAGAAGGTGGTGATATTGCTGAAGAGTTTTCATATAAAGTGATTGTCATGCCAGCTACTGAAGAAAAATACCATTCTTGTTGGAAGTACACAGCTGCATCATCAGATAAACTCTGTCCCATGTGTTCAGAAGTGGGGGGCTGAAAGTAGTACTTCACTCTGTTATTAACAGCACTCTGAGCAAGAACCCCCTGACAGTACTAACTGGGGGTTTAATGGATTGTTTATAATGGGAAGAAATCCAAGATTTAGATAATGAGTGAAAGAATAAATAGTGGAGAATGGATATCAAATCATGATAATAAAAGAAGTATATCCTATAAATAGAGATAGAATAATGTACATGTATACATGTGAAAAAATATATATGTATGTGTATTATATTATGTATCCATATTATGGACTTATTCAGACACAGATATTGAATATCTTGCATTCAAAAGTGGCTGAGCTGAGAATATCTTACATTTTATAGATCTTTTTGAAACAGTGTTTAAAGTTCGATAGTGTCTGAAAATGAACACACTCTGGAAAACTAAAACAAACAAAACCAATGACCTTAATAACAGGGAAATATGGTAGGAAAGAAAGATCAGCAAGCTTGGAGATATCATAGTAGAAAATATCTAAATTAAAGCAAGAAAAAAATGGGAGAAATATGGTAGAAATTTTTCAAATTTGACAAAACTATGAATCAAAGTCCCAAAAAGCTCAATGAATTTCAGTAGGGAAAACACAAAGAAAACCACAGCAAGCCACATCACCATCAGACTGCTGAAAAATGAGATAAAAGAAATCTTTAAAAAAGACAAAAGGGGAAATAATATAAAGGGGAATAAAGTAAGAATAATTGTGGGAATATTGTCAAAAATAATGTAAATCAGAAAAAAAAAAGAGTATATAAGTGCTGGAAGGAAGAAGAAAAAAAAAAAAGAAAACAAAACAAAAAACAAGCCCTGTCAACCAAGAATTGTTTATGAAGCAATAGTAAACTTCAAAAATAGGAAGAAATTATTAAACGTTTCAAATGAGCAAAAATAAACAAAATTAACTCCCAGAGAACTTTATTATAAGAAATGTTAAAGACAGTGTTTCAGTGTGATTAAAGATGTAAATAGTAAATTTTAGAGCAGCCACAAAACTGATTATATAAATATCACCCTCCCCTACTTATTCTAAGTATATTAATCTTAAATAGTCTACATTTCAAATATCTTCTGTGTAGGTAATCAGATACACATTTTGTACAAGTACTTGTTTATGTTCATTAAATATTTAGAGCAATGGTTCCTAACATTTTGAAATATGCAGATGTCTAGGCCCCACCCAAGACTAATTAAATCAAAATCTCTAGGCTAGCAGTTCTGAGTAGTTCTGCAAATTCAAGGAATTGAAAAGCACACTGAAAAGTTTTGTGCTTATTCAGACTGAACCTCTGAGCTTTCTGAAGGTTAAAAACCTTTGTTTTTTTCTCTTCTTCCTGCTCTCCCCACAATGGCAAATTCAGATTTGCTGACTTCAATACAAGGAAAAATAACATAATCAAAACTGGCCCAAGGGTGGCTGTGGGGACAATGCACACAGATGCCAACCACACTGAGTAATGCATCATTTTGTTGCCACATTTTGGCACTCAATATATTTTGTCTGATCTAAGAAAAAAAAGGCAGAGGACACAAATTATCAATACTCATACCAGAAATGAAAGAGGGGACATGACTGCAGAAAGAGAGGCATTAAAAGGGTAATAAAGGAAACTATGAACAACTTTGTGCCCACAAATTTAATAACCGAGATCAAATGGGCCAATTTCTTGAAAGACATGATCTGCCAAAACTCACATATTAGAAATAGATAATCTGAATAGAACTATATTTGTCAAAGGAATCAAATCAATAATTAATAAAATAAAAGCACCAGATCGAGATGTGTTCAATGGTGAATTCTACAAAACATTTAAAGAAGAAATTATAGCAACTCTTTACAAGTTCTTTTAAAGGACAGAGGCAGTGGGAATACTTACTAACTCATTCTATGGGGCCAGCATTACTGTAATACCAAACCCAGACAAAGACATTGTAATATAAGGTAACTACAGATCAGTATCTCTCATGAAAATAGATGTGTGAATTCTAAACAAAACATAAGCAAATCAAATCCAACAATGTATAGAAATAATTATACACCATTACCAAGTGGGGTTTATCCCAGTTGTGCAAGGCTGGTCCACCAAAGATCAATTAATATAACCCATCAAAACAGTGGGTTGAAGAAAAATCACATGATCACATCAATAGATGTGGAAAAAGCATTTGCCAAAATTCAACACACATAAAATAAAAACTCTCAACAAGCTAAGAATAGAGGGTAACTTCCTCAACTTGATAAACAAATATGTACAAAAACCTGACAGCAGTCATCATACTTAATGGTTAGAAATTTGTGCTTTCCCACTAAGATCAGAAACAAGACAAGAATATCCCCACTCACCACAGTTTTTCAATATTGTACTGGAAGTCCTAGCTAATGCAATAAAAAAAGAAAAGGAAGTAAGAGGTATATAATTTGAAAGGAAGAAGTAAAACTGTCATTGTTTATAGATGATGTAATCATTTACATAGAAAATCTGAAAGAATCAGCAACAAAAAAGGACCTCCTCGAACTGATAAGTGATTACAGAAAGGTTGCAGGATACAAAATTAATATACAAAAATCAATCACTTTCCTCTATACTAGTAATAAACAAGGGGAATTTAAAATTAAAAACAAAATACTGTTTATATTACTACCCTTCCAAAATAAAATACTTGAGAATAAATCTTACAAAATATGTACACTATGTATGTGAGGAAAACTACCAAATTCTAATGAAAGAAATCAAAAACAAACTAAATAAATGGAGGGATATTCCATGGGCATGCATTATGAGACCCAATATTGTAAAAATGTCATTTCTTTCCAACTTGATCTATATAGATCTTCAATGCAATCTTAATCAGTGACACAGTAAGTTATTTTTTGAGTATCAACAAATTGATCATTGGTGGTGACAGGCAGTGGGATACAGAGGGGAGGGTGGGAAGGAGTCGCTGGAGGCAGGGGATAATACAGCTGTGTAAATACAGCTGATTCACTTTGTTGTACAGCAGAAGCTGGCACAACAGTGTAAAGCAATTATACTCCAATGAAAAGCTTAAAAAAAGATATCCATTCATGTAATGGACCACATTAATAAATCTCAAGAGAAAAGTCATATGATTATCTCCATAGTTACTAGGAAAACCTCTTTAAAAGAAAATAAAGACAAGAAAATAAATAAATAAAACAAAACTGAAAAAAAAATTTTTACACGGAGAGGCAAAATACCCAGAATAATAATAAAAAAATACCCAGAACAGTCAGCACAATACTGTAAAAGAACAAAGTTGGAGACTGAAACTACTTAGCTTGAAGACTTAGCTATAAAGCTACATCAATCAAGACAATGTGGCATTAAGGAATAGACAAGTAAATGAATGGAACACAGTAGAGAACCCAGATTTCATCCATGTAAATATAATCAATTGATCTTTGACGATGAAGCAAAGGCAATATAATGAAGAAAAAATAGTCTTCTCTACAAATGTTGCTGGAACAACTGGACATCCACAGACAAAAATAAGAATCTAGAAACAGACCTTAAACCATTAAAAAAGTAACTCAAGATGGATTATAGGCTTAAATGTAAAACACAAAACTGTAAAACTCCTGGAAGATAACGTAGTAGGAAATCTAGATGTCCTTGGCTTTGGTGATGACTTTTTAGATACAGCAGTAAAGGCACAATCCAAAAATTTTTTTTTATAAACTGTAACATTAAAATTAAAAACTCCTCTGAGAAAAGACAGTATCAAGAGAATGAAAAGACAAGACATAGAATGGAAAAAAAAAATATTTGCAAAAGATGTATCTGATGAAGGATTTTTGTGCAAATTATACAAAAACCTCTTAAACCTCCAAACAAAAAACAACCCAGTTTAAAAATGTGTGACTATCTTAGCAGATATCACATCAAAAAAGAGATACAGATGAAAATAAGCATATGAAAATATACTCCACATAAGTAATCAAGGAAATGCAAATTAAAATACAAATGAGATGCCACTACACTCCAATTAGCATGGCCACCATCCAGAATACTAATAACAAATGCTGGTGAGGGTGGTTGTCATGGTTGGGGGTGTGGGGGGTGGGAAGAATAGATGGAGCAAAGATGATTTTTAGGGCAGTGAAACTACTCTGAATGATACTATAAAGGTGGATGCACATTATTGTACATTTATCCAAACCCACAGAATGTGTAATATCAAGAGTGAACCTTAAACTCTAAATTTTGAGGGATTTAATGTGTTGATGTAGGTTCATTAACTATAAAAAATGTACCACTCTAGTAGGTGATATTAATAATAGGGGGATCTGCATGTATGGGGTCAGGTGGCATATGGAAAATCTCTTTACCTTCTGTACAATACTGCTATAGACCTAAAATTGCTCTAAAAAAAGTCTATTAAAAAATTAAAGGATTGGAAAGTGTACTATGCAAAATACAACAAGAGTTCAAGTGAGCCAGTAACAGGGTAGACTTCAGAGCAAAAATATTACTAAGTGATAAAGAAGGGTGGTTCAAAATAATACATGGTCAATTTATAAATGTAAAAATAATGATAATGAAAAATAATCTTTTAAAATTTGAGAGAGATTTAAGAAAGTGGTTAAAGGAAGAATTATAGACTGAAATATTTAAAATTGAAGAAAAAAATCTCATAAAATTATCTACTTTTTTACCTTTAGAGGTTATGAGACAAAAGTATGTTAAACCTAAAATTAACAAAGAGAACTAATAAATAAACAGCAAAAAGTAAGTAGAAAATCAAAAAATACAGGAAAACTGTGAAATCCAATGCTGTTTAAAGATCAAAAAGTCTGTAAATTTATAGATTATGAATATAAAAGGATAAATGAGGCATATTACCAATAGCATAAATAAAAGGGAGGCAGCCCTACAAATCTTGAAGATATTAAAAGGTTAAAAATGAAACATGAAAAACTATGTGGCAGTAAAATTGGTAAATCAAAGGAAGTCTGCAATCCCCCCAAATGTAACAATTTACCAAGACTTACACAAGGAAGAAAAGAATACCTGAATAGAGTTCACTCAACCAAAGAAATAAATGTGAAGGCAAAATCCTCACCAAAAAGGAAAGCTTGAAACACCTATGGGTTTATTAGTAATTTGACCAAATGTTTACCAAAGAAGAAATGACTACAATCCTATGTGTAACCTTCCCAGAAGTAGTGGAGGAGAAAACCCTCCTTAACTCATCTAATGATACCATAACTATCCTGATGCTGTAACCCCATAAAGTATTTTAGAGAAAAAAATATTGCCAACTAATATTTTTCAGCATCATGAAAGTAAAAAATTTTCACAAAACATTAGAAAATTGACTTCAACAATAAAAAGGATAATACATCTTGAATTAGCAGGAGTGTAAGCTTGGTTAAACCTTGGAAGACTAATCAATATAGTTCACCATATCAAGCCACATGATTATCTAAATAGATGTAGAAAATTTTCACAAAATTCAGCATCCATTGACATTAAAAATTGTCAGCAAGACACAAATGAAAGGGAATTTTCTTAATTAGATAAAGGACCTCTAAAAATATCTATAGCTACAATCATAGTTAATAGTAAAGTTAATAAATTTCCCCTAAGATCAGTAAAAAGGCAAAATAAAGAAATAAAAGTTATGTGCCTTTAGAACAAAACTCGCTAAAGTAATTACAGTGAAAAATCCAGACATAAAGTATAAACACTTTTATTTAAAGTTCACACTATGGCAAACCTATCCAAAGTGTTTGGTATGTACACTTAAGTGGTGGTATTTTAAAGAAAAGCAAAACAATGATTATCCTAAAATCTAGGATAGTAACAGATTTTGGGCATGAAAGGGACAACGTTCTATTTGTTGATCTGAATAATGATTACATATTTGTTTATTATAAATAATTTTTAAGTTGTATACATTTTTACAGATTTGTAAACAGGAAGTTAAAAACAAAGTTAAGGAAGAATTTAGTGAGGTCCACAGAGAGTGCACCTATAAAGGCTATTTATCCTATGCTAGCCTAAAAAAAGAACATAGTTTTCCATGTTACCCAGTCTCTCTCAGCTAGGGAGGAGTTCAGATAAAAGTAGAGTATAGCTGTAACCAGAAATTGTGTGACTATTGTTTGAAACATTCTTTGTGTCACATTCCTAGAGCAGTTGACATTTATTATAAAATAATAATGTTACACATTGCATATGTCGTATTATATTCTATGTTATGTATCAGTATATTATAATATCCTATGCAATTAGGGTATACATACTATTTTATTTAATTTTTATCAGAGTACAGTTGATTTACAATGTTGTGTTAGTTTCTGCTGTACAGCAAAGTGTATCAGTTATACATATACGAACATCCACTCTTTTTATAGATTCTTTTCTCATATGGGTCATTACAGAATACTGAGAAGAGTTCCCTGTGCTATACAGTAGGTCCTTATTAGTTTTCTACTTTATATATAGTGGTGTGTAAATATCAATCCCAATTTCCCAATTTATCCCTCTACTGCCCCCAGTTTCTGCCCTTGGTAACTATAAGTTTGTTTTCTACATCTATGACTCATTTCTGTTTTGTAAATAAGTTCATCTGTACCATTTTTTTTAGATTCCACATAGAAACGATATGACATGATATTTGCCTTTCTCTGTCTGACTTACTTTACTCAGTATGACAAACTCTAGGTCCATCCATGTTGCTGCAAATGGCATTATTTTGTTCTTTTTTATGGCTAAATAATATTCCATTGTACATATGTACTATTTCTTCTCTATCCATGCCTCTGTTCATGGAAATTTAGGTTGCTTCCATGTTCTGGCTATTGTAAATAGTGCTGTGTTGAATATTGGAGTGTATGTATCTTTTCAAATTATGGTTTTCTCTGGATATATGCACAGGAGTGGGATTACAGGATCATATAGTAGATCTATTTTTAGTTTTTTGAGGAACACCATACTGTTCTCTGTAGTACAAATTTATATTCCCACCAACAGTTCCCTTTTCTCCACACCCTCTCTAGCACTTATTGTTTGCAGATTTTTTTTTCAGATCTTTATTGGAGTATAATTGCTTTACACTGTTGTGCCAGTTTCTGCTGTATAACAGTGAATCAGCTGTATATATACACATATCCCCATGTCCCCTCACTTTTGAGCCTCCCAACCTTGCTCTATCCCACCCATCTAGGTCATCACCAATCATCGAATTGACTCCCTGTGTTACGCAGCAGCTTCCAACTAGTCATCTATTTTACATTTGGTAGTGCATATATGTCAGTGCTACTCTCTTACTTTGTCTCAACTTCCCCTTCCTCCCTTCCCCATGTCCTCAAGTCTGTTCTCTACATCTGCTTTTTTATTCTCTCTCAGCCACTGGGTTGATCAGTACCATTTTTTTTAGGTTCCATATATATGCATTAGCATACGGTATTTGTTTTTCTCTTTCTGACTTACTTCACTCTGCATGACAGACTCTAGGTCCACCCACCTCACTACAAATAACTCAATTTCATTTCTTTTTATGGCTGAGTAATATTCTATTGTATATATGTGCCACATCTATTTTATCCATTCATCTGTTAATGGGCATTTAGGTTGCTTCCATGTCCTGGCCATTGTAAATAGTGCTGCAGTGAACATTGGGGTACATGTTTCTTTTTGGATTGTGGTTTTCTCAGGGCATATGCCTAGTAGTGGGATTGCTGGGTCATATGGTAGTTCTCTTTTTAGTTTTTTAAGAAATCTCCATACTGTTTTCCATTGTGGCTGTACCAATTTACATTCCCACCAACAGTGCAGGAGGGTTCCCTTTTCTCCAAAGCCTCTCTAACATTTATTTTTCCTTGATTTTTTGATGAGGGCCATTCTGACCAGTGTGAGCGATACCTCATTTTAGTTTTGATTTCCATTTAACAATAATTAGTGATGTTGAGCATCTTTTCATATGCTTTTTAGCCACCTGTATATCTTCTTTGGGGAAATGTCTATTTAGATATTCTGCCCTATTTTCTTTGGGTATTTTTTTTTTATATTGAGCTGCATGAGTTATTGCTATACTTTGGAGATTAATCCTTTGTCAGTTGCTTCATTTGAAATTATTTCTCCCATTCTGTGAGTTGTCTTTTTGTTTTTTATGATTTCCTTTGCTGTGCAAAAGCTTTTAAGTTTAATTAGGTCCCATTTGTGTACTTTTGTTTTTATTTTAATTATTCTAGGAGGTGGACCAAAAAATATCTTGCTGCAATTTATGTCAAAGAGTGGTTTGCCTATGTTTTCCTCTAAGAATTTTATAGTATCCAGTGTTACATTTAGGTCTTTAAACCATTTTGAGTTTATTTTTCTGTATGGTGTCAGGGAGTCTTCTAATTTCATTCTTTTACATGTAGCTGTCCAGTTTTCCCAGCACCACTTATTGAAGAGACTGTCTTTACTTCATAGTATAGTCTTGTCGCCTTTGTCATAGATTAGGTGACCATAGGTGCTTGGGTTTATCTCTTTCTATCTTGTTCCATTGACTTATATTTCTGTTTTTCTGCCAGTATCATACTGTCTTGATTACTGTAGCTTTGTAATATAGTCTGCAGTCAGGGAACCTGATTCCTGCAGCTCCATTTTTCTTTCTCAAGATCGCTTTGGCTATTCTGGGTCTTTTGTGTTTCCATACAAATGGTAAAAATTTTTGTTCTAGTTCTGTGAAAATGCCATTGGTAATTTTGTAGGGATTGTGTTGAATCTGTAGATTACTTTGGGTAGTATAGACATTTTGACAATATTGATTCTATAATCCCAGAACATGATATATCTCTCCATCTGCATGTGTTGTCTTTGATTTTTTCATCATTATCTTATGGTTTTCTGACAGTTCTTTTGCCTACTTAGGTAGGTTTGTTTCTGGGTATTTTATTATTTTTGATGTAGTGGAATGTGATTGATTCCTTAATTTCTCTTTCTGATCTTTTGTTGTTAGGGTATAGGGATGGCAGGAGATTTCTATGCATTAATTTTGTATCCTGCAAACTTACCAAATTCATTGATTAGTTCTAGTAGTTTTCTGGTAGAAACTTCAGGATTTCTATGTATAGTATAATGTCATCTGCAAACAGTGACAGTTTTACTTCTTCTTTTCCAATTTGGATTCCTTTCATTTCTTTTCCTTCTCTGATTGCCATGGCTAGGACTTCCAAAACTATGTTGAATACAAATGGCGGGACTGGATATTCTTGTCTTGTTCCTGATCTTAGAGGAAAATGCTTTCAGTTTTTCACCATTGAGAATGATGTTTGCTGTGGGTTTGTCATATATGGTCTTTATTATGTTGATGTAGGTTCCCTCTATGCCCACTTTATAGAGAGTTTTTATCATAAATGCGTGTTGAATTTTGTCAAAAGATTTTTCTGCATCTACTGAGATGATCATGTGGTTTTTATTCTTCAGATTGTTAATGTGGTGTATCAAGTTGATTGATTTGCATATACTGAAGAATTCTTCCACCCCTGGGATAAATCCCACTTGATCATGGTGTATAATGTTTTTAATGTGTTGTTAGATTTGGTTTGCTAGTACTTTTTTGAGGACTTTTGCCTCTATGTTCATCAGTTATATTAGCCTGTAATTTTCCTTTTTTGTGATATCTTTGTCTGGTTTTGCTATCAGGGTGATGGTCGTCTTGCAGAATAAGCTTGGGAAATCTACTTCCTCTGCAAATTTTAGGAAGAGTTTCAGAAGGATAGGTGGTAACTTTTCCATAAATGTTTGATAGAATTCACCTGTGAAGTCGTGTGTTCCTGGAGTTTTGTTTGCTGAACAGATTTTAATCACAGTTTCAACTTCAGTAGTTATGATTGGTCTGTTTACATTTTCTGTTTCTTCCTGGTTCAGTCTTGGAAGGCTGTACCTTCCTAAGAATTTGTCCATTTCTTCCAGGTTGTCAATTTTATTGGCATATAGTTGCTTGTGGTAGTCTCATGATTCTTTTTATTTCTGTGCTGTCCATTGTAACTTCTCCTTTGTCATTTCTAATTTTATTGATTTGTCATCCCCATTTTTTTCTTGATGAATTTAGCTAAAGGTTTATCAATTTCATTTATCTTCTCAAAGAACCAGCTTTTAGTTTCATTGATATTTGCTATTGTTTTCTTCATGTCTATTTCATTTACTTCTGCTCTGACCATTATTATTTCTTTCCTTCTGCTCACTTTGGATTTTGTTGGTTCTTCTTTCTCTAGTTGCTTTAGGTGTAAATGTAGGTTGTTTACTTGAGATTTTTCTTGTTTTTTGAGGTAGGATTGTATTGCTATAAATTTCCCTCTTAGAACTGCTGTGTCCCATAGATTTTGGATCATTGTGTTTTTATTTTTGTTTGTCTCTAGGTATTTTTTGGCTTTCTCTTTGGTTTCTGCAGTGATCCATTGGTTGTTTAGTAACAAATTGTTTAGCCTCCATGTTTGTGTTTTCTACATTTTTTCCTCTGTAATCGATTTCTAATCTCATAGTGTTGTCATTGGAAAAGATGCTTGATATGATTTCAATTTTCTTAAATTTATCAAGGCTTAATTTGTGACCCAAGATGTGATATATCCTGGAGAATGTTCCTTGTGTACTTGAGGAGAAAGTGTATTCTGCTGCTTTTGGATGAAATGTCTTATAAATATCAATTAAGCCTATCTGGTCTAATGTGTCATTTAAGGCTTGTGTTTCCTTATGCATTTTCTGTCTGGATGATTTGTCCATTGTGGTAAGTCCCCCACTATTATTGTGCTAAAGTCTTCCACTATTATTTTGTTGCTGTTGATTTCCCCTTTTATGGCTGTTAGCATTTGCCTTATATATTGAGGTGCTCCTATGTTGGGTGCATATATATTTACAATTGTTATATCTTCTTCATGGATTGATCCCTTGATAATTATGTAGTGTCCTTCCTTGTCTCTCACAACAGTCTACATTTAAAAGTCTATTTTGTCTGATATATATATTGCTACTCCAGCTTTCTTTTGGTTTCCATTTGCATGGATTATCTTTTTCCCTCCCCTGGCTTTCTGTCTGTATGTGTCCCTGGGTTTGAAGTGGTTCTCTTGTAGGCAGCATTTATACAGGTCTTGCTTATGTAGCCATTCAGCCAGTCTATGTCTTTCAGTTGGAGCATCTAATCCATTTGCATTTAAGGTAATTATTCATATGTGTGTTCCTGTTGCCATTTTCTTAATTGTTTTGGGTTTGCTTTTGTAGGTTTTGCTTTTCGGTTTTGGTTTTGCTTTTTCTTCCCTTCCTCTTTTCTCTTCTCTTGTGGTTTGATGACCATCTTTAGTGTTGTGTTTGGGTTGCTTTTTCTTTTGTATGTGTGTATTTGTTGTAGTTTTTGGTTTGCATTTTTCTTGAGGTTTTGATATAGCAGTCTATACATATCCAAGGTTGTTTGAAGTTGCTGGTCTCTTAATTTCAAATGCAATTCCCATTTCCTGCATTTGTACTCTCCTCTTAGGATGGTTGATGATTTTGATATCATATTTGTGTATGGATGATTTCCTGCTTTTACCTTTGATGTTTGCCTTTACCAGTGAGCATTCCCATTTATGATTTTCTTATTTCTAGTGTGGCCTCTCCCCTCCCCCCCGCAGAGAAGTTTCTTTAACATTTGCTTTGCTGTAAAGCCATTCTGATGGTGCTGAATTCTCTTAGCTTTTCCTTGTCTATAAAGTTTTTGATTTCTCCATCAAATCTGAATGACAGCTGGGTATATAGTATTCATGGTTGTAGGTTTTTTCCCTTCATCATTATAAACATACCCTGCCATTCCCTTCTGGCTTGCAGAGTTTCTGCTGAAGAAATCAGTTCATTAACTTATTGGAAATCCCTTGTATGTTCTGTGTTGCTTTTCCCTTGTTGCTTTTAATATTTTTTCTTTGTATTTAATTTTTGTTAGTTTTATTAATATGTGCTCCTCCTTAGTTTTATTCTGTTTAGGACTCTCTGAGCTTCCTGAACTTGGGTGACTATTTCCTTTCCCATGTTAGGGCAGTTTTCAACTATCATCTTTTCAAATATTCTCTCAGGTCCTTTCTCTTTCTTTTCTTCTTCTGGGACCCAATAATGGGAATGTTGGTGCACTTAGTGTTGTCCCAGAGGTCTCTTTGACCGCACTCATTTCTTTTCATTCCTTTTTTTTATTATTATTCTGTTCTACAGCAGTGATTTCTACCACTCTGTCCTCCATCGCACTTTTCATTCTTCTCGCTCAGTTATTCTGTTATTGTTTCCTTTTAGTGTATTTTTCATTTCAATTATTGTGTTGTTCATCTTTGTTCTTTTCATCTTCTACCTGTTTTTTAAACATTTCTTGTATCTTCTTGGTCTGTCGCTCCATTCTTTTTTTGAGATTTGGGGTCATCTTTAGTATCATTACCCTGAATTCTTTTCCATATGGATTGCCTATCTCCTCTTCATTTAGTTGTCCCTGTAGGTTTTTATCTCACTCCTTCATTTGCAACATATTTCTCTGTTGTCTCAAATTTACTGTCCTTGTGGTCTCCTTTCCACAGGCTGGAGTATCACAGCTCCTCTTGCTTCTGGTGTCTGCTGCCTGGTGCATGAGATTGGCACAGGGGCTTATGAAGACTTCCTTTTGAGAAAGACTGGTGCCTGCCCTCTGGTGGGTGGAGTTGCATCTTCTCCCTCTAATGGGCAGGGCCATGTCAGAGGTGTGTTTTATGATGGCCGTCAGCTCAGTATGACTTTAGGTAGCCTGTCTGATGATGGGTGGGTCTGTGTTGCTGGTTGTTTGCCTTAGGCAGTCTAGTACTTGAGCCTGCAGGCTGTTTGGGGCGAGTGGGTCATAGTGCCAAGATGGGGACCTCTGGGAGAACTCACACCTATTAATATTCCCTGGGGCCTTGGCTACCCACGTCCTTGCCCCCACAGTGAGCTACAGCTGACCCTTGCCTCCTTATGGGAACCTCAAAGACCCCTTGGGTATATCTAGCCCAGGTTCCTATGAAGGTACTACTTCACACTGGATCCCAGTGCATGTGAAACCTTGCATCACCCTCCAAGAGTGGAATTTCTGTTTCTTCCAGCCCTGTGGAGCTCCTACACTCAAGCACCACTGGCCTTCAGGGCTAGGTGATCTAGGGTTCTTCCTCCAGATTCCAGACTCTGAGACTATATTGGAGGGCTATTTTTATGTGGGAACATTCTTGTGTAGCCTGTGTTTTATTATTATTATTATTATTATTATTATTATAATCATTATTATTATTTGGTGCAAGGGCTGTTTTTAGTATCGATGTCTACTACCTCTTTCCTCAGTTTATTCTGGTTGTTAGCCCCTTGTTAGGGGGTTTGACTGGTCTTGTGTTGAGTAGAGCCTGCCCTGGATATTGAGCAGGACCTCCCCTTTGCTCTTTGTTTGTTACTGCCCCATCAGGGGTGGGGTCTGCTCTCTAGTTGTTGGAGTAGAGGCCCCCAGATCTATTTCTTAGCTGTGTTTCTGATCTGTGGTGGGTGGTAGGCAGGATTGGAACACTCCTCTGGAGGAGTTCACCTGTGAGCATGCTCTGTTGTGTCCCCTTTCACCCATTATGCAAGCTCACAAGTTACTCTGTTGTTGGCACTTCTCTTGGCCCCACCTTAACTGTGGGTATGCCGGCAATTGGCCCTGGTGTCTTTCACGTGTTTTCACCAGACCCCCAGCCTAGATCCACTGAATCCAGGTCACAGGATTGCAGTAATTGTGGATCTGGACCCGTTGTGGGCAGCTCCAAAAAAGAGGGTATATGTGTATACATATAGCTGATTCACTTTGCTGTATGGTAGAAACTGACACAACATTGTAAAGCAACTATACTCCAATAATTTTTTTTTTAGAAAAAGCTCTTTTGATAACACTGACATCTTCATAGAGTTCTGCCTTATCTCAGTGAAAAGCCTAAGGGTAAACTAATGTTACAAAACAAGGGGTGACATACTGTATTTGTCTTTAGAAAATGAATTCTGGAGGAGCATGGAAGATGAATTATAGTGAGGAAGAAGTGTAGGAATTCTAGTTGGGGGGATAATCCAATAAATAGGTCAGGTCTTTTTAGGGCCTTGGGTTATGAAGAAGGAGCCATGTTTAAGTAGGTTACCTTTTGCATTACGTTTCAGAGATTTCCACAAAAAGCCAAATAGCCCCTAACTGTAGTTTTCTGGTTGTTTACTGATGATAGTTAGCAGTACATATTTTAAAATGCTTGCATTTAAAAACTATTTTTTAAAATTTTTATATATGTTGAACACTATTTTTACATATATGCATATTATGATTTTTGAAACTTTTCATCACATAAGAACATTAATTCTAATTACTTCTCTCATTCAGTTCATCACATAAAACTAGTTGCATGAGTTAGGTGAAGAGCAATAGTAAAGCCATATTCAAAAACTTTCACAAGAAGGCAGCCATAATTTCACTGCTATTAGTAAAAGTAAAATTTTGAACAATAATTTCATGAGTTGAGAAATGAGTAAAATGACATCTTAGCCATTAAGTAGAAAAGTTCAATTAGTTCAATTGTAAAATTCCTTTTTTTAGATCAGCTTAACCTGGGCCATTATCAAATAGAACATTTGCAAATTGGAGAAGCTACCTGCAGTTGGGTAGGCTATTTCCTATGAAATAAATCAACTAAATTATATGTGCTGCTAAAATTAGTCATTATATATACATATGCGGTTATAAAATATATGAGGAAAAGTGCTAGGTAACTATAGGTAAGAGTTGAATCTTCCCAAACATATGCAATATTTTTCATGTTACTTATATAAGTATATACATATACATATATATATATATATATATATATATATATATATACACGTCCACACACCATGTAATATTTCATTGTAAAATATGCTTCAAAAGAAACTATGCATACAGGCGTCAAGGTTGAATGACATAGAAAGAAATTCTAGAACATATGCTTAGAAACTTTAAATAATCCACATATTCCCATAAAGCTTTTTAAAGTCTGCAGCAATGTAGCCACCGTTGTAATTAGGCATTATGGCAGAAAGCCCTTTTCAAGTACAGTACATTGCATTACTCAACAGTGGATTATAACTCCTTCCTCTACCTCCCAGAGCCTACACAGTTGGGGCAAGGGCAGGAGGAGACTCAGAGAGAATCCTCACAAATGGTTCAAACTTCAAGGCTGCCCAGCACAAAACAAAATGGAAATGGTAATATAGCGAGGCTTTTTTCCCTCGTTAGGTTCCAAATGAAATCAAGTGCATGTTTAACTCAATGAAGAAGGGAAGCAAAGGCACCCAAAAGTAACATAAAGTACATTAGTGCAGGATTTCACTCTAAGGTGTAATTTTAATTTAAACTTAATGGCTCTACAAAGTATTCCTCTGTCCCTGCTGTGCATAATGACATTAGAAAACAACATGTACATTGTACTGACTGCTTTAGAAATTTCCTAGATTAGTAGAATTATGTGGGTGTCTGTTCTGTAGCAAAATAAGTGTTAATTTTAGAAGTTTAGTATTCCTTAGGATGAGGTGATCTTGAGGAGTTAGTATTTATTCTCTTCTTTCCTCTCTAAGTCTTTGAATTTGTGTACTTTTTTCTTCCCAAAATCCTAGATTTAATAGACTACAAAAAGAGATTGGAATGTTTTGTCTCTATAATATAAGTAGATAAACAATTTAAGCAAACATACACACACAAACAATTAAACAAATCAAAAAAAAAGGAGACAAATTGTTTCAAATGTTACTCATTAAACAAACATCTTTTGAGAACAAAGTCTCTACCCAACACCATACTAATTTTAAAAGATCATGACTGGTCATTGCTCACAAAGAACTTGTTTATGTCAACTCTCAGCTGGGTTGTTGAGAGCAATTATACCTGATAATTTTTCCCATTTATCTGATATTAGTATCTTCTCAGCTTTGGAACTAAGACACTACTAAACTTTCTATTGAATCTGGTGCAACTTACAGTTGAATCTGTTGAAAACTTTTGTTGCAGAGAAACTTGGTCCAATTCAAGTCGACCAACATTTTGTGATTATATATGTAAGTACTTAGCAAAGTTGCTAATTCCTAGGATTTATTAAATTTGTTAGTCTTCTTATCTCCAATGATAAGAAAACTATCAAACGTTTGAATTTTTTTTTTTTTTTCTATCATGGTCAACTAGAAAAAGAAAAAAGAATGACTCAAGTCTTAAATGAAATCTAGGAGTCACTTCAGAATTTTTTTAGTTCTTGGGGTCATGAAAGTTCAATAAGCAATTACAGGGACTTCTCTGGTGGTGCAGTGGATAAGAATCTCCCTGCCAATGCAAAGGCATGTGTTCAATCCCTGGTCTGGTAAGATCCCACATGCCAGAGAGCAACTAAGCCCATGAGCCACAGCTACTGAGCCTGCACTCTAGAGCCCATGTGTCATAATTACTGAGCCCATGCACTGCAACTACTGAAGCCTACATGCCTAGAATCCATGTTCTTCAACAAGAAAAGCCACCACAATGAGAAGCCTGCACACCACAATGAAGAGTAGCCTCGCTCACTGCAACTAGAAAAAGCCTGCTCACAGCAATTAAGACCCAACAGAGCAAAAAAAAAAAAAAGTATCTACCTCCAAAAAATAACTGTATGTCTTTCACAAACACATATATGTTTATAACAAGGATCATAACCTCAGATGCTTATAAAGACCAAGTAAGTAACCTATAAATGAATGGGAGAGGACTGGGTGAGAGTTGCAGAGCACATGTGATTGATTCAACGAGAAAGCAGGTGCTGCTTATCTCTGTAAAATTGTGGCTATGAAAGGTGGAATAAAGATGTCTGTATCCCAATTCCCAAAACCTCTGAATATGACTTATTACATAGCAAGAAAGGATTAAAATAGTAGATGGAAATAGGTTGTTAATCAAGCTATCTTAAAAAAAGAAGGTTAATCAAGGGACACATATAGACTGAAAGTAAAGGGATGGAAAAAGATATTCCATGCAAATGGAAGTCAAAAGAAAGCAGGAGTAGCAATACTCATATCAGACAAATTAGACCTTAAAGTAAAGACAATTACAAGAGACAAGGAATGACACTACATAATGATCAAGGATCCATTCAAGAAGAACATATCACAATGGTAAATATCTATGCCCCCAACATAGCAGCACCTCAATACATAAGGCAAATGCTAACAGCCATAAAAGGGGACATCGATAGTAACACAATAATAGTAGGAGACTTGAACACCCCACTTACATCAATGGACAGATCATCCAAACAGAAAATAAATAAGGACACACAAGCTTTAAATGACACATTAGACCTCTCGACTTAATTGATATTTATAGGACATTCCATCCAAAAACAACAGAATACACTTTCTTCTCAAGTGCACATGGGACATTTTCCAGGATAGATCACATCTTGGGTCACAAATCAAGCTTTGGTAAATTCAAGAAAATTGAAATCATATCAAGCATCTTCTCTGACCACAATGCCATGAAATTAGATATCAATTACCTGAAAAAAAACTGTAAAAAATACAAACACATGGAGACTAAACAATACACTGTTAAACAACCAAGGAATCACTAAAGAAATCAAAGAGGAAATAAAAAAACACCTAGAAACAAGTGACAAGGAAAGCACAACAACCCAAAACTTATGGGACGCAGCAAAAGGAGTTCTAAGAGGGAAGTTTAGAGCAATACATTCCTACCTCAAGAAACAAGAAAAATATTGAAAAAGCAATCTAAACTTACACCTAAAACAATTAGAGAAAGAAGAACAAAGAAACCCCAGAGTGAGCAGAAGGAAAGAATTCATAAACATCAGATCAGAAATAAATGAAAAAGAAATGAAGGAAGTAATAGCAAAGACCAATGAAACTAAAAGCTGGTTCTTGGAGAAGATAAACAAAATTGATAAACCATTAGCCAAACTCATCAGGAGAAAAAGGGAGAAGATGCAAATCAACAGAATTATAAATGAAAAAGGAGAAGCAGCAACGGACACTGCAGAAATCCAAAAGATCATGAGAGACTACTACAAACAACTATATGCCAATAAATTGGGTAACCTAGAAGAAATGGATAAATTCTTAGAAAAATGTAATCTTCCAAGAATGAACCAGGAAGAAAGAGAAAATATGAACAGACCAATCTTAAGTATGGAAATTAAGACTGTGATGAAAAATCTCCCAACACACAAAAGCTCAGGGCCAGATGGCTTCATAGGCTAATTCTATCAAACATTTAGAGAAGAGATAACACCTATCCTTCTCAAACTCTTCCAAAATATAGCAGAAGGAGGAACACTCCCAAGCTCATTCTATGAGGCCACCATCACCCTGATACCAAAACCAGGCAAAGATGTCACAAAAAAAGAAAACTACAGACCAATATCACTGATGAATATAGATGCAAAAATCCTCAACAAAATACTAGCTAACAGAATCCAACAACACATTAAAAAGGTCATACACCATGATCAAGTAGGGTTTATCCTTGGGATGTAAGGATTCTTCAATATACGCAAATCAATCAATGTGATACATCATATCAACAAATTGAAGGATAAAAACCATATGATCATTTCAATAGATGTGGAAAAATCTTTTGACAAAATGCAACATCCATTTATGATAAAAGCTCTCCAAAAAATGGGCATAGAAGGAAATTACCTCAACATAATAAAAGCCATATATAAGAGAAACCAAAAGCCAGCATTGTTCTCAATGGAGAAAAACTGAAAGCATTCCCTCTAAGAACAGGAACAAGACAAGTGTGCCCATTCTCACCACTACTATTTAACATAGTTTTGGAAGTTTTAGCCACAGCAATCAGAGAAGAAAAAGAAATAAAAGGAATCCAAATTGGAAAAGAAGAAGTAAAATTGTCAGGCTTTGCAGATGACATGATACTATACATAGAAAACCCTAAAGACTCTACCAGAAAACTGCTAGCACTAATCAATGCATTTAGTAAAATAGCAGGATACAAAGTAATGCACAGAAATCTCTTGCATTCCTATACACTAACAACAAAAAAGCAGAAAGAGAAATTAAGGAAACACTCCCATTTACCATTGCAACAAAAAGAATAAAATACCTAGGAATAAACCTGCCTAAGGAGGCAAAAGATCTGTATGCAGAAAACTATAAAACACTGATGAAAGATGATACAAACAGATGGAGAGACATACCATGTTCTTGAATTGGAAGAATCAACATTTTGAAAATGACTATACTACCCAAAGCAATTTACAGATTCAATGCAATCCCTATCAAATTACCAATGGCATTTTTCACAGAACTAGAACAAGAAGTCTTACAATTTGTATGGAAATGCAAAAGATCCCAAATAGCCAAAGCAATCTTGAGAAGGAAAGATGGAGTTGGTGGAATTAGGCTTCCTGACTTCAAACTATACTACAAGGCCATAGTGATCAAGATAGTATGGTACTGGAACTAAAATAGAAAGGAAGATCAATGGAATAGGAAAGAGAACTCAGAGGTAAACCCAAGCATATATGGGCACCTTATCTTTGACAAAAGAGGCAAGAATATACAATGGAAAAAAGACAGCCTCTTCAATAAGTGGTGCTGAGAAAATAGGACAGCAACATGTAAAAGAATGAAATTAGAACACTTCCTTACAGCATACACAAAAATAAACTCAAAATGGATTAAAGACCTACATGTAAGGCCAGACACTGTAAAACTCCTAGAGGAAACCATAGGCAGAACACTCTATGACATCCATCAAAGCAAGATCCTTTTTGACCCACCTCCTAGAATAATGGAAACAAAATCAAGAATAAACAAATGGGACCTCATGAAACTTAAAAGCTGTTGCACAGCGAAAGAAACCCTAAACCAGACAAGAAGACAACCCTCAGAATGGGAGAAAGTACTTGCCAACGAAGCAACAGACAAAGGATTAATCTCCAAAATATACCAGCAGCTCATGCAGCTTAATGCCAAAAAAGCAAATAACCCAATCCACAAATGGGCAGAAGACCTAAATAGACATTTCTCCAAAGATGATATACAGATGGCTTACAAACACATGAAAAGATGCTCAATATCATTACTCATTAGAGAAATGCAAGTCAAAGCCACAATGAGGTATCACCTCACACAGGTCAGAATGGCCATCATCAAAAAATCTAGAAAAAATAAATGTTGGAGAGGGTGTGGAGAAAAGGGAACTCTCCTGCACTGTTGGTGGGAATGTAAGTTGGTACAGCCACTATGGAAAACAATTTGGAGGTTCCTTAAAAAACTACAAATAGAACTACCATATGATCCAGTAATCCCACTGCTTGGCATATACCCAGAGAAAACCATTAATCAAAAAGAAACATGTATCATAATGTTCATTGCAGTACTATTTACAATAGCCAGAACATGGAAGCAACCTAAATGCCCATCAACAAATGAATGGATAAAGATGTGGCTTATATATACAATGAAATATTCCTCAGCCATAAAAGGGAATAAAATGAAACTATATGTAATGAGGTGGATAGACCTAGAGTCTGTCATACAGAGTGAAGTAAGCCAGAAAGAGAAAAACAAATATTGTATGCTAACTCATATACAGAATCTAAAAAATAAAAAAATAAAAATAAAAATAAAAGGTACTGATGAACCCAGTGACAGGGCAAGAATAAGGATGCAGATGCAGAGAATGGATTGGAGGACACGGGGTTGGGGCGGGGTGGGAGACAAAAGGGAAGCTGGGATGAAGTGAGAGAGTAGCATAGACATATATATGGTACCAACTGTAAAATACATAGCTGGTGGGAAGTTGCTGTATAACAAAGGGAGATCAATTCGATGATGGGTGATGCCTTAGAGGGCCAGGACAGGGAGAGCAGGATGGAGTCATGGGAGGGAGGGGATATGGGGATATATGTATAAATACAGCTGATTCACTTTGATATACCTCAAAAGCTGGTACAAGAGTGTAAAGCAATTATTTTCCAATAAAGAGCTTAAAAAAAAAAAGAAGGTTATCCTGAGCTGTACACAGTAGGCCTTATGTAATGCAAGGATCCTTAAATGTAGAACATAGAGGCAGAATAGTAAGTAACATAGTGACACGATGTCAGCTAGACTCCACTGGCCATGAGCAGATTTGAAGGGGCAAAGCAGTTCCTAACAGTTAGAAAATGCAAAAATACAGATCCTTAGAGCCCATAAGACATCACATTTTTTAAAAAAAAATGATCATAAAACACTTCAGATATGGCAAAAGTGTACATAAGTCTTCCAACCAATTTTTCCATATTGATAGTGGCTATAAGAACTGTAGTTAGGGTATCCATGAGCAGTTGATGAAATTGATGAAAACTGATTGGTTCAGTTTTTAATTCACTTTTAAATACTATATTTATTGGTTAAATAGTATGCACTGAATACCATGTATGATGAAGTACAAACCAATGAGATGTAAGCAAAAGGAATACAAAAGTCTAATAAAATTACAACCTTGAGGCAAGAATCTGTGAGTAAAAGGTAGCATCTCTTGTCTCTTTCAGCACCGATTTAATACTTTTCATGATATATTTTATGTGTCAGCTTGGCTGGCCTTGGTGTCCAGATATTTGGTCAAACATTATTCTGGATATTTCTGTGTGTTGTTTTGGGTGATAAAATTAACATTTAAACTGGTAGATGTTGAATAAGGCAGATTGCGTTCCATAATATGTGTGGGCCTCATCCAGTCACTGAAGGTCTTACAAGAACAAAACTGGCCCTCCCCTGGGCCAAAAGGAATTCTACCAGCCCATAGCCTTTAACTGAATTGCAGCATCATCTCATCCCTGGGTGTCCACCTTGTGGCCTTCCCTGCATATTTTGGACTTGTCAGCCTTCATAATCCTGTGAGCCAATTCGTTAATGTAAATCTCTTTCTATATGTTATATACTCCCTAAGGGTTCTGTTTCCTTGGAAAATGATGACTAACACAACTCTCAACAGAAAATGTTTATCTGTTTATTTTAAGACTGTGAATATGAAGCTTGTCCATGTGAATACTTTTCACTTGATTAATTTGTATCAGTGATTCCGACCCTTGGCATTTTTCACATACACATCCCCACCTGTACAATTGCACACTGCCAATCTCTTGTTAACAGCAGCTCTCATTCGGGGGGGGGGGGAGGGATTTCTTCTGGAATGAACATTGACTGCAGAATTCTGAGATCTGTCTCTACTTCCTCCTTACTATGTTCTATTTGTAAACACTACAGCCTTGCTTGTGAAGCTTCTACTGATATTGCTCTCTCACTTTTGAAATTCCAATTTTAAAATGTACACCTTTAAATGTAGTTTTTCACATGTGCATGAAAATTACATTCTGCTAGAATAGTATGTGTGGATCTAGTTCATCTATTGTGCCTGACACTCAGTGGGAATTTTTTTCATTCTAGAAATTCAAATGCTTTGTATCTGGGAAATTACCTGGTATGTGTCCATTGATGATTTGCTTTCTTCCATGCTTTTTTAAATGTCCTCCCTCAGCATTCTCTTCATTTAAGTTGCCAAAGAGAACATTATATTGAACCTCCTGGGTTGATCTTCTAATTCTTTAATTTTTTCTCCCCATAGTATCTCATTGTTTCTTTTCTCCTTGTTTTCAAAAATTTTCTCTGCTTTGTCTTCCAATATTTCTATTGAATTTTTAATTTCTACTCATTTTTTTAAAAAAATTCAACATAATTTTTGTTGTTCTCTGGTATTATTTAGAGCATTTTTAAAATTATTTTTATAGTTTCAGTGTGTTTTATCTTTTTGAGAATTATAATAGTTTTATTTTCAGTTTTCCTCAATATTATAATTTAAGTTCATTCTTTATCTTTTTATTTTGTCACCATTTATAGTGATATATAGATAACAGTATTAATTGTTGGCATTGATATAATGCTTACTAAGAACATCTTTCCTATTTGCTCATTAGCTTCATACCACTCTATGAGGTAGGAAGTTAATGATCTTCATTTTAGAGATAAAGAAATTTAAATATATTGCCCAAAGTACCCATAGAGTTAGTATTAAAGTTGTGATTTTAATCCAGACAGTATAGATCTGAAACCTAGAATCTTAAATATCATAAACTCTTATTTCAGTTGAAAGATCATACATGGTGTATACTGTACAAGGAAGGAGTAATGAAAATTCTGTTTTGGAAGCTCTGGGTATATATGCTGGAGTTGCCAATTTGAGCTCCACTGTAAGATCATCTGAGGGTGCCATGTGTTAGAGAACACAAATACCATCATCTTTAAGTCTTTCCACTTTGTCTGCAAAACTCCAATACACTGCCTGAACTGTGAGGCTCTGGTTGTGTCAGTGTCCTGGGAGTTGAGAGAGCAAAGAGAGTTGGGGGTAAGTTCGGCACTCAGCATTCACTTGGCAAAATCAAGGGCCTCTTTAATAGAAGTCACTAATCAAATTTGAGAGCTGAGGAGTAAAACAAAATTAAGTGATCTTATGTACCATTTATTTGTTCCCTTCTTACCAACATTCTGCCTCAAAATTCTCATCTCCCCCCATTGTGTCCTCAGCTCATTCTGACAGACTTCAATGTCACAACTCTTTTGAAATTGTTCTTTTTAAATTCATTTGGAGATCTATGTTGTCAATGTCAATGGTAACTTTCCCTTTCTCAACTTTATCTACTTTCAGTCAGTTTTGACATAGCTGAAAATTCCTTGTTTCTTGCAATTTTCTTTTTTTTCTCTCATATCACATTTTCCTTATTTTCTTTTATATTTAGAAAATTTTATGTATTAATCATGTTTTTCATTTTCTGTATTATTTGATGCTTTGACAACCTACGGCCTTGCTGATCTAGGAGATCCTGCCACTCCCAGGGCTGGCTAATTCCTAAAGATAGCAAATGACTCCTCTGTGAGTGTGCCTTTCATGAACCAATCAATCCAAAGCCCATACCTCTAACCACCTCTCATAGGGCTCTTAAATTCAAAGCCAATATTCCCCAAAGTCAGATATCAGGCAAATGACAACCTCATACCCCAGAGCTTGCCAAAATTATTCCAACTAGCCATAGTTTAGCTTTCCTTCCTGTAAAAACCACACTCTTTGGCTCATCTATATCTCCATTTCTTCTTCCTCCTGATCAACCTTGGTGCTTTCCCGTAGGGCTGGGCCTCATGTTCTAGTGATCTGTAAATATAAAAAGTCATCATTCATGACAGTCATTTCTGTGTCTGCATGTCTTATTATGACTGATTAAAACAAATCCTAGGTACATTTTAGAGCAGTGTATCTTCACATTTCCCTTTTACAAGATTCTAATCATCTGCTCAAGCAGCAATGTCAAAATGACCTCAATATTGCTGCTGAAACTTTCTCTTCTTCAACTAGTGAGTACCATCTCTATGCAATTGCCACTCTCAATTTCTTCAAATCTATGTCTCTACTCTATACTTTCTCCCAGAGCTCTGCATCTAATTATTTAATTAACAACCCCATTTGGAGATGTTTATTGCAGCACTATTTACAATAGCCAGGACATGGAAGCAACCTAAATGCCCATCAACAAATGAATGGATACAGAAGATGTGGCATATATATACAATGGAATATTACTCTAATAGGAATTTGAAATATAACATGGACAAAATAAAATTCTTAATTTTCCCAAATTGTATTCTTCTCCCAAAGTTTCCTTAGTAAATTTTACCCTGATACACTCCATTAGTCAGAACAAAACCTTGCCATAATTCCAGAATATTTTCCTTTTCTTACCTTTCAATCTTTTCCATCTTTACTGCTATCACTCTGCTCTACCATAATGTTCCATCCAAACTGCTTCAGTAGCAACCACCGTGATCTTATAATTCAGACCATGGCACTGTCCTGTTTCTAACTGTATATCATACATTGAGGACCATGAAGACAGTCCAAGTTGTGCTTCAATGCCTTCTAGGATTTTTACCATCTAGTCCTTGCCTACCACTCTTTCTCTCTCTCTAATAAATACATACTGAGTTCTAGCCACAAAGGTTTTCTTGCTGCTGTGCTCACATGCCAGCCCCAGCTAGCTGGTTTGCCAAGGCCTTGGCTTGGGTAATTTCTCTGTCTGTAACTATTCCCTGTAAAACTTTATGTAGCTTTTTCCTCCCAGTCAGGCTTATCTTAGCCTAATATAAGCCCTTCAAAAGCTTCTCTTCTGACCACTTTGGTTTTTTTGCTTTATATGACATTATTTCAGAAATTACTTTACTTGTTTAATTGGCCAATGTCTATGGAACCTAATCTATGTAAGTCATTTATTAATTAAGACCTTATTTTAACCTTTATATCCCAAGCATGTAGAACTGTGATTGACACAGAGTAGGTCCTTAATATAATTTTGAAGATGGAATGAATAAACTATAAATACAGTTGCCTAGTTTCAAATGCAGCCATATTTCAATAAATCTAAGCCTTGAATCATGTATGCATTTTGGTTTGGTGTAAAGTATTTGTTGAGACTGAATCATCCTTTTAATGCCTATGCCTTGTTTAACAATTTTAGAATACTGGCATTTCCTGACATTTGAAAATTCCTTTTCAATTTCCTCAAATTCATTCAATCCTGAAACAGAAAGCTCAGTGTATTTGTTTTATGACTCTATGATTCCTTTCTTATTTACTGAACCAGGTACCTCTCACACCAGGCTTGTTTTTTGAATATGACAGTTTTAGAGAGGTTGTAGATGTTTCAGAAAAATCATGGTAAGCATTTATTGTTGTTTATAACACATCCTTTAATGTTACAAACAAATGAGTATAGAAAGCAGGACATGAGTGCAGAAAATTTTAATCCTAATTTTTAAAACTCTAATCTTTATAATTGATGTTTTCCACCAGTTTTAGTGTAAGAAAACTGATATTAAAACTGATATCTTTAGAATATCTTGAAGGCAGTTTCTTTCCTAAAAGCATTTGGGGCTACAGAATGAAAATAAAATACTATTTGTATTGTGATGGAACCAATATGCATATATTATAAAAACTGTATTTCAAATGGTGAGCATTAATTTGATTGTATAGTGAAGATTCAATTTATGGAAGCTCCAAATTTGTAGACAGATAAGAGGGGAGATACTTACCTTCTATAAATCTATCATGCCCTCTACAATTTATTGGCTATTATTTTATTCAATCTTCTATTCATTGATTTATTCATTCAGTAAATAGTTTTCAACTTCCATTATGTGATATTGCAGACACTTCTCTGAAACACAAAAGTGGGCAAAACTAGATATGTTCCTCATACTTTCATCATTTATGGTATTTTGTGGAAGACTGATATTCATCCAATAACTACTAAAATAAGGGTAAAATTCCAATGCGATAAGTACTACAGAAAACAAGAAGGAACTTAAGCTATGAAAATTTTTAAGTGGGGGATTCACATTTGTTTGGAAGATAGAAAAATGCATCTCTGTACAAGAGACCATTGCAATGGTATCTGAAAGGTAAGTAGGAGTTAACCATCTACCATCTACATATTGCTGTTTGCATGGTATAAGCTCTTAAAGAAAAACAATTTGAAATAGTTATCTCAGTGTACTGTCCTATACAGTTGGTCCCTCAATATTTGCTTCTTGATGATGACATCAAAATTTACATTAATTATCTGGGAAAACTCATCAATAATTTTCCCCCTAAAGCTGATGCACTGATATTCCATTTAGGAAATAACTGCCTGGATATTTCAGTGGCTAGTCTACTGGATGTGAAAGATTGAAATCTCTCCAGAAGACTGGAGGATAAATATTGAGTTTGGGATCTCAGGACCACTGAGCCTCAATGGCCCACATGGCCATATATATGTGTGACAAAAGAGGTGGCAGTTGTATGAATGTATTTGCCCTTTTATGTTACAATGTTTGCTGAAGTTGCAGGCATGACTGCTGAATGAAAATGTCAGATAGAATCATAAAGCAATCCTTGAGGTTGTACCAATTCTCATTACCTAAGTCGTGTAAACCTGGTGCGTATCCCACAATATACAGTGTATTAAATACTGTAACAAAGAAGGAGACAAGTGCAGTATTTATCAGGGACACTATAATTTTGAGACAAAAGCTTTACTTTTTACACTATGAATAAGTCTTATAAAAATTGACTATATTTTACTGAGGCCAGACCATTACAGTTCAGAGAGTCGATGAGTCTTTTTTCTTGCAGATATGACATTTACTTGCAAAACAATTCCCCAAATGCCTTTCAAGTGGCATGTTAAGTTTAAAGAAATAAACTGAAGATATTTTTCCACTATTAGTCATTAGTCAGGATCTCTTCACATCAAGGCTGATTTTTCTCTCCCTCCTTCCTTCCTCCCTTCCTTCCTGCCTGCTTGCATGCTTGCTTGCTTGCTTTCTCTCTCCTCTCTCTTTCCCTCTCTCTCTTTCTTTCTTTTTTTCTTTCTTTCTTTCTTTCTTTCTTTCTTTCTTTCTTTCTTTCTTTCTTTCTTTCTTTCTTTCTTTCTTTCTTTTTCTTTCTTATTTCACATTCATCCTTCTCTATAACTTTTATGCAGGCTAAAATGTTTCCCTTATGTCTTTGATTTAGTCTTAGTGAACTAATTATGTTTGCACTAAATAGATAAAAGTCAAGTATGAAACGAGGTTAAAATTTTGGCCTAGAGTTCAGAGATCATTCAAGTGGGTCACGCAAATTTTCATTTCTGTTCCAAAGCATCTGAAGTACTATGCAGTAGTCACAGTAAGAAAATGCTTATCATAATGTACCAAGTGCAACAAGGTTATCCTCAGTATCTTAATTAAGTGCAATGCAAAGGACCTGACTTTGGAAAATGGACAGCAATCTGAATAGAAAATCTTAATAATTTTATACCTCCTCTCTTTCAGTCCTCCTCACCTGACTGACTGTGACTTATTCCTGATGTCTTTGTTTACACATCGCTTGCTCAGATAAGATTTTTCAGCATCCTCATTCCCCCTCCAGTCAAACTTTCTACATAAGATTTCCCATCTCTGCTTTCACAGCATATTCTACTTCTCTTCTGCAGTATTCATTATACTTTTAATTACTTCCTTGGCATGTGTATTTCCTATTAGATTGAAAACTCTGTAAAGGCCTGGACTTTGGCTTATATGTATTTATAGCCCTACCCTTATACCTAATATAGTACCCCTTGACATAGTAAGTGCTCAATAATGCTTGACTGAGTAGATGAGTAAATGAATGAATGAGTGAGTTGATATGGACAATGAAAAAATTCTTAATTGTCTGTGGTTTGCCTTTTGCTTCCAGTCAATGTTTTCATATCAATTCTTCTAATAATTGGTGCCAGATGTCAACTTTACTAGTGCCTAGGTCTCTCAACGTTTTGTGGTTCATTTTTTTTGTTTTTTTGTTTTTTTTGCCCTTTTTGAAACCTATTTTTTTTGAACTGAAAGATTATTTCTACAAAATTGTATATGATAGCTGATAGTATATAGATGTTTCCCTTATATCATAAAAAGGGTCACTGTCTTGAAATAAAGGAATGAGGTAATTTCAGGAATGACTTGCAAGAGGAGTTGGCTAATTATGGGCCACTAGCCAAGTTTAGCCAGATAGCTGCTTTTGTTAATGAAGTTTTATTGGAACACAGCCATGCCTGTTTGAATATTTATGGCTTTTATGACTGCTTTCATATTACTATAGCATAGCTGAGTAGTTTCTGCTGACGGTTTACAGAAAAGAGTTTCCTGACACCTGATAGAAGTTGAGAGATTGGCTTGTTTCAGCTAGATTTCTAAAAATCCCTGTATTCATACCATTTAAATGATTTCCCACTTTCCTTCAGAAAAGACTGGCTCTGAATGATGGAAAAAAATACTAGCACTTGATACTCAGATTTTGCATAGTTGAATAAAATTAACAGCAGCAGAGAGGGACAAACTGGGATATTACACAATCTTCCAGGGAGCTAAAAATTAGTAGACATTGCAATTGGTATGATGGAACTGAATGAGGAATGCTGAAAATCAAATTTAGGGTTTTCAGGTAGGCTGTAAACAGTTCCAGTAAATGCCAAGAGGAGCTCTGTAGTGTGGAGTGGGATGAAATATGTATGGCTTCAAGAGATTTGCAAAAATAACCTACATTCTTTTCTTCACTCAGAATATATGGCTTGTAATGATGAATACCCAAGATCCTATAAGCTGAACATACTACTGAATGACATTTTATCATTGATAAAGTGATTAGGAAGCCTTCTTATGCTTCTTGAACTTATATCCCTTTGGGCAGATTCAGGGAGGGGGAGTGAGAGGTCCATGCCTCTCCTCTATCTATATTTAAGAGATTTTCTAAATGCTATCAATTTTTCAGACAGACCGGACTCAGAGCTGTTTAAAGAATGATTTAGTATCTTTCCTGTCTTAAAAAAGATGCCTGCTCTTGCTTTGTATAGCAACTAAGAGAACCCCAAGACTCCTCATTATGGTGGTCCATACAACTTTGTAAAGTATTATAAGCTACTTATTTTGTGTCACTTTGATTACATTTTTCTCATTTTGGTAAGTTCAATACATTTGACCTATTTGCACATTACACTGTAGCACAAACTGTTTGCTGTACAACTTGGGTCTCCTTGTTTGTCATCTCTGAATATAGGGAAGTTGTTCAGTTTGTAGTTGTGAACTTTGCCACCTGTGCTTTAAATATAATAACTTATTTAAGAGAACAGTTGAAAGTAAAATCACAATTTGTAGCTCAGGAAGCTCTGATTCAGCTTTCACTGCTTGGTCCGTCCTACCCTGGCCCCCGTTGTAGGATAAACTCAGGGATAATTGAGCTGCCTTCGTCCATACGGCATGTGCTTACTTCTCTGACCACAGCAGATGGATTCAGCACTCACATGCATAAAATGGTGGCCTCCAGATAGAAACAAATAAGAGCTCATTGCCCAGTGGGTCATGTTTTGGTGCATAAGTGGAAAACTCCATTCAAAACAAATTACTACAGACTGAAAAATATAACAAAGCCTTGGAAAAGTGATGGACTGAAAGAAAGAGTCAAGTTTAATTTAAGAAAAAAAGAGGGAACACTGATGGTCCAAAAAATATATAAAAATGTATTTTATATTTATGGGGGAGAATTATATCCATGTGAAAGTGAGTATAAATCAGTGAAAGAGGAATTCAGGAATGTAGAATATCAGGAGATTTTTAACTTTACTTGACCAATTCAGGCATAATGTCAGTGAGATAGTATGGGAAAAGAGAAGGTGAAATCATGGTAAAAAAAGGGAAAAAAGTGCATAGAGGATGAGGTTATTATAGTGTTGGAAAGTCCAAAAGTCAATATTTAGACATTAAAATATTATATTACCTAAGGACAGATTAGACAATAAAATCTCTGATTTTTTATTTTACCACAATTATAACAGGCATTTCTCAGGATGCCTTTTGTAAGAGTATTTGAATGTATTGTAATTAAAAGTCAGTTGTACACACAATTCTGGGAATTATAAGAGAATAAATATATACAGCTTGCATAGCTGAGACCAAAAATCCAACTGTGTTATTGGGAATAAAATTTGTTTTATTTCTTTCTAATTTTAGAAATAATTCTTATTCATTATAGTAAGATTAGAAAATTATATATATATTTATATGTGTTAAACTTACTATACAAAAACAATCATTGTTTAAAAAATTCTCCATTCTTTTTTGACAGAATAGTAGTGATAGGGTAAATATTATGACCTGCTTCAAAAGCTAAGGAATGAGATGAGGTCACATTTTTTTTTGGTAATGTTTTATTGACAGATTACATTCATCCCCAAAAGTGTATAAACTATAAATATGTAAATCAGTTATCACAAAGTGAACACACCTGTATAACTACCATCCTGGTCAAGAAACACTACCTCCAGCACTCTAAAAGTCCCTTCATGCCCCTTCACATAAACTACACCCCAACCCAAAGAACTACTCTCCTGAAGCCTACCTTCATAGATTGATTTTGCTTCCTTGTGGAATGTATGTACCTGAAATCATACAGTAGGCATTTTTGTTTGGTTCCCTTCACTTAACATTGTTTGTGAAATACTTCTATATCACTGCATGTATGTATATTTCAGACATTTTCATTGTTTAAAAGTATTCTGTTATATAATATAACCTCATTTATTTATTCCTTTGGATGTTAAACTGTTAGATGGTTTCCATTTAGGAATATTTACAATAGTGTTGCTATAGACATGTTTGTTGACGTGCTTTGGTGCACATATGGATGTATTTCTCTTGAAATAGAATTACTGAGTACATATATTCTCCTTTGCTAGATGCTGTCAATCAGTTTTCTCAAGTGGTTGTTAACATTTATACATAAACCAGTGAAAGAGAGTTCCAGCTGCTCCAAGTCCTTAATAATACTTGTTATTGTCAGTTTTTTAAAAATGCATATTTCTGATGAGAAAGTAAAAGTATGTTATTGTGATTTTAATTTTAATTTTCTTCATGAAAATTGCCATGTGACTATTGATTTGGGCATCTTTTCCATGTGTTTATTGGAAATTTTATATCACTTTTTGTGAAATCCCTGTTATAATCTGACATTTTTGTAAGTTTCCATTTTCCTCATTGATTTGTAGTGGGTCTTTATATATTCATATAATGTCTTTCACATGTATATATTTGTCAAGATATATATTTCTCTCAATGTGTAGGCTGATATCTATTGATAAAAGATTATTAATTAAATGAAATCAGATTTATCCAAGGTTTCCTTTAGAGTTAGCGCCCTTTTTTTCCCTGTTCAATAACTCTTTGCTTACCTCCAAGGTCTCCTATTTTTAATTCCAAAATCTTATTATGTAAACTTGACCTTTCAAATTTAGAGTTGCACTTTTTTTGGAATTTGTTTTGAGTATTATGTGAAGAATGGTCCAAGACTTATATTTCTTCTAAGCATTTCTATAAGACTTGGTACAATTTATTGAAATGATCATACTTGTGGCATAACAATGTTACACTAATCATAAGTCAAGTGGTAATATATATTTGAATCTGTTTTTAAACTCTCTAGTGCATGGTAGGCAAAATTTTCTAAAGGCCAGATATTAAATGTTTTACACACTGTGGGTCATATGGCAGCTGTAAACAATATGCAAATGAATGACTATGACTGTTCTAAGAAAACTTTGTAGAAAGAGACAGCTGATTCACAGGTCATGGTTTGCCAGCCACTGTTCTAGTCACCTCCATTGGTCTATTTGTTTATCCTTGCACAATACCAGCATTTATTACTCACTGGTATGTATATATATATGTATACATATATATATATATATATATATATATATATACACACACATATATGCACATATACATATAATATATGCAGTATATGTTATATAGTAGGTGATGAATTAGTTCATTTTTTATTTGCTTAAACATATTTTTATTTAGCCTATATTATGAAAAATATTTTTGCTGGGTTAGTTTTTTTTTTTTTGTTCTAGCCATTTAAGGATATTATTTCATTTTCTTCTGGTGGTAATTATTTTGGCTTAAAACTCAATTATCAGTGTTGTTGCTTCTTTGAAAGTAATATGTTTTTTCTTTCCTGTAATATCCTTCTCTTTGTTTCTTCCTTTCTTCCTTTTTATTTTTATATTTTTTATGATATGTTACATGTGATTTAAATTTTATTTACTTTTCTAGGTAGATCACAGAGCTTCTTTAATCTGTGGCTTAATGTTTTCTATCAATTTGGAAAAGTCTTGATCAATATATTTTCAAATATTATTTCTATTTTTTGAACAACAATGACACATATGGTAGAAAGTTTTATCTTATTTGGTTCTAATGTTTATTTCTACATTTGTGCTCTTTCACTCTCTCTAATTCAGTGCAGATATCTTCTACTTACTACTAACTAGAATGATGTTAAATATTCTATTGATTTCTTAATTTCATTTATGATGTTTTTTAATTCTAGTACTTTCATCTAATTCTGCTTTTTCAGGTGTAATTTTTGATCTTTTCATCTCTTTAAATATACTAATCATAGTGTTCACTGTATATTTTTCACTGTAGACATCAATACATTGTCTAATATCCCCAGTATCTGAATAACCTGTTGATCTATTTCTATTTTGTTTCTTTCCACCTTGATTTTCAGCTACTTGATCTTAACTCTTGGCATGTCTTGTGGATTTTAAAATTAAACCCCAGACATTGTGCATAAAAATATATCTAGCCTTTGAATGATGCCAGTTTTCCTAAGGGAGGATCTGTGTTTCTTTTGGAAAGCAGTTAAATTAGTGGGAAATAACCTTAATCCAGTCAGCAATTGAGATGATTAAAGACTATTTTCAGGGTTTTTTAAAGGCCTCTTTATTTTGGTTTGCTCTTACTGGTAGGGTGTGGTCCTTTAGAGTCTCAACTGAAGATTTAGGTCTGATTACCAGACCCCATTTTCTTTGGAAGGCCATGAACTGCTTTTTTATTTCCTTATCCATGTGGGACCTGTCAATTTCTGCTTAAGTTTTCAGTATTTTGTACATAGTTTAGGAACTGGCAGAATGCCTTGAGGGAAAAAAGAGTCCAAAATATTTTTTTAAATCTTATCTTTTAGTGTGGTACCTGCCTTGGTAACCCTAAAATTAAATTTTTATCTACCCAGCCTCAAGAGACTATAAGGGATGCTGAGCTGAAGTTTTCTGCTTGGTCATATATTCCTGGATGGAAAACAATTTGAGACTCACCATAATGTATTTCCTTTCTTTCTGGGATCTTAGTCCTTATCTAACTGCTTTGTTCCTTCTAATGCCTTCAAACAGCATTTGTTTGTTCATGTACATGGGTGTGGGCGTGTGTGTGTGTGTGTATGTGTGAGAGATCTAGCATCTTTGTTTCTCTTGGTGGGAACCCTGATCTTATAGAAGCTAACCTTTTTAGCTGGAGCCATTCAAACAAAATAGATCCAAGACTCTATCCTGCCTATTACAAAATACATTACTCATTTTCAGGGCTCTTCCCTCCTATAATACTTTTAGGAATTTTAGGGTGTATCCAAATTGGAAATCATAGTTATTCTCATTTAAAGAAAGAAGGAAATCCTGCAGGGAGCTGTGAGAATGATTATTATTACTATCATGTTAACACAATTTCACTCGAGGTCCTGAGTTCAATGTTATCTTTGACATCACAGTACCAATAAGATATTTTCTTTATTATAGAATTACCACCGGTAATATTCAAAATATACTTTGGCTTTTTTTTTTCTTTTTTTTTTTACATTTTGTGGAATGTTTAATAGACATCTAATATGGGCTTACAAAAGTGAATAACAGCATGATATATCAGAAAAGTTTCAGCTACATTTTAAACATGACTTAAACATGACTTTTAAAATTCTTACATATAGAAGCGCAAAGTAGACAATTTAGACCTGGTCTTGTGGCCCCATGATTTTCAGTTCTTAGGTTCTTCTTTCTGTTCCATCGTTCCTTTTTTTTTTTCCTCTTTTTTTTTTTAATTATTTTTTTGGGGGTACACTAAGTTCAATCATCTGTTTTTATACACATATCCTCGTATTCCCTCACTTCCTTGACTCCCCCCACCTCGAGTTCCCCCCACCCTCCCCACCCCAGTCCTCTAAGGCATCTTCCATCCTCGAGTTGGACTCCCTTTGTTATACAACAACTTCTCAGTGACTATCTATTTTACAGTTGGTAGTATATATATGTCTGTGCTACTCTCTCGCTTCGTCTCAGTTTCCCCTTCACCCCCCGCCCCCTCCCAAACCTCGAGTTCTCCAGTCCATTCTCTGCACCTGCATCCTTGTTCTTGTCACTGAGTTCATCAGTACCATTTTTAGATTCCGTATATGTGAGTTAGCATATAATATTTGTCCTTCTCTTTCTGACTTACTTCACTCTGTATGACAGATTGTAGTTCTATCCACCTCATTACATATAGCTCCATCTCATCCCTTTTTATAGCTGAGTAATATTCCATTGTGTATATATGCCACATCTTCTTTATCCATTCATTTGTTGATGGGCATTTCGGTTGCTTCCATGTCCTGGCTATTATAAATAGTGCTGCAATAAATATTATGGTACAAGTTTTTTTGGGATTATGGTTTTCTTTGGGTATATGCCCAGGAGTGGGATGACTGGATCATATGGTAGTTCTATTTGTAGTTTTTTAAGGAAACTCCAAATTGTTTTCCATAGTGGCTGTACCAACTTACATTCCCATGAAAAGTGCAGGAGAGTTCCCTTCTCTCCACACCCTCTCCAACATTTGTGGTTTCCAGGTTTTGTGATGATGACCATTCTGATTGGTGTGAGGTGATACCTCATTGTGGCTTTGACTTGCATTTCTCTGATGAGTAGTGATGTTGAGCATCTTTTCATGTGTGTGTTGGCCATCTGTATGTCTTCTTTGGAGAAATGTCTATTTAGGTCTTCTGCCCATTTGTGGATTGGGTTATTTGCTTTTTTGGTATTAAGCTTCATGAGCTGCTTGTATATTTTGGAGGTTAATCCTTTGTCTGTTGTTTCATAGGCAATTATTTTTTCCCATTCTGAGGGTTGCCTTTTAGTCTTGTTTATGGTTTCTTTTGCTGTGCAAAAGCTTTTATGTTTCATGAGGTCCCATTTGTTTATTCTTGATTTTATTTCCATGATTCTAGGAGGTGGGTCAAAAAGGATGTTGCTTTGATGGATGTCATAGAGTGTTCTGCCTATGGTTTCCTCTAGGAGTTTGATAGTGTCTGGCCTTCCATGTAGGTCTTTAATCCATTTGGAGTTTATTTTTGTGTATGGTGTTAGGAAGTGTTCTCATTTCATTCTTTGACATGTTGCTGTCCAATTTTCCCAGCACCACTTATTGAAGAGGCTGTCTTTTTCCATTGTATACTCATGCCTCCTTTGTCAAAGATAAGGTGCCCATATGTGTTTGGGCTTACTTCGGAGTTCTCTATTCTATTCCATTGATCTTCCTTTCTATTTTTGTGCCAGTACCATACTGTCTTGATCATTATGGCCTTGTAGTATAGTTTGAAGTCAGGAAGCCTGATTCCACCAACTCCATTTTTCCTTCTCAAGATTGCTTTGGCTATTCGGGGTCTTTTGCATTTCCATACAAATCATAAGATTTCTTGCTCTAGTTCTGTGAAAAATGCCATTGGTAATTTGATCGGGATTGCATTGAATCAGTAAATTGCTTTGGGTAGTACAGTCTTTTTCACAATGTTGATTCTTCCAATCCAGGAACATGGTATGTCCCTCCATCTGTTTGTGTCATCTTTGATTTCTTTCATCAATGTCTTAAAGTTTTCTGCATACAGATCTTTTGCCTCCTTAGGCAGGTTTATTCCTAGGTATTTTATTCTTTTTGTTGCAATGGTGAATGGGAGAGTTTCCTTAATTTCTCTTTCTGCTCTTCCATTGTTAGTGTATAGGAATGCAACAGATTTCTGTGCATTAACTTTGTATCCTGCTACTTTACTAAACTCATCAATTGGTGCTAGCAGTTTTCTGGTAGAGTCTTTAGGGTTTTCTATATATAATATCATGTCATTTGCAAAGAGTGACAATTTTACTTCTTCTCTTCCAGTTTGGATTCCTTTGATTTCTTTTTCTTCTCTGATTGCTGTGGCTAAAACTTCCAATACTATGTTGAATAATAGTGGTGAGAGTGGACACCCTTGTCTTGTTCCTGTTCTTAGAGGGAATTCTTTCAGTTTTTCCCCATTGAGAACGATGTTGGCTTTTGGTTTGTCATATATGGCTTTTATTATGTTGAGGTAATTTCCTTCTATGCCCATTTTCTGGAGAGCTTTGATCATAAATGGATGTTGAACTTTGTCAAAAGCTTTTTCTGCATCTATTGAAATGATCATATGGTTTTTATCCTTCAAGTTGTTGATATGATGTATCACGTTAATTGATTTGCGTATATTGAAGAATCCTTGCATCCCAGGGATAAACCCCACTTGATCATGGTGTATGATTTTTTTAATGTGCTGTTGGAGTCTGTTAGCTAGTATTTTGTTGAGGATTTTTGCATCTATATTCATCAGTGATATTGGTCTGTAGTTTTCTTTTTTTGTGACATCTTTGCCTGGTTTTGGTATCAGGGTGATGGTAGCCTCGTAGAATGAGTTTGGGAGTGCTCCGCCTTCTGCAATATTTTGGAAGAGTTTGAGAAGGATAGGTGTTAACTCTTCTCGAAATGTTTGATAGAATTCGCCCGTGAACCCATCTGGTCCTGGGCTTTTGTGTGTTTGGAGATTTTTAATCACTGCTTCAATTTCCATACTTGTGATTGGTCTGTTCATGGTTTCTATTTCTTCCTGGTTCAGTCTTGGAAGATTGTATTTTTCTAAGAATGTATCCATTTCTTCCAGGTTATCCAATTGATTGGCATATAGTTGCTTGTAGTAGTCTCTCATGATCTTTTGTATTTCTGAGGTGTCCATTACTTCTCCTTTGTCATTTCTAATTCTGTTGATTTGCATCGTCTCCCTTTTTTTCTTGATGAGTCTGGCTAACAGTTTATCCATTTTGTTAATCTTCTCAAAGAACCAGCTTTTAGTTTCATTTATTTTTCTTATGGTTTCCTTCCTCTCTTTTTCATTTATTTCTGCTCTGATCTTCATGATTTCTTTCCTTCTTCTCACTTTGGGGTTTCTTTGCTCTTCTTTCTCTAGTTGTTTTAGGTGTAAGGTTAGGTTGTTTATTTGATAATTTTCTTGTTTCTTAAGGTAGGACTGTATTGCTATAAACTTCCCTCTTAGAACTGCTTTTGCTGCATCCCATAAGTTTTGGGTTGTTATGTTTTCATTGTCATTTGTTTCTAGATATTTTTTGATTTCCTCTTTGATTTCTTTAGTGATTCCTTGGTTGTTTAAGAGTGAATTGTTTAGCCTCCATGTGTTTGTATTTTTTGCTGTTTTTTCCTGTAATTGATATCTAGTCTCATGGTGCTGTGGTCTTAGAAGATGCTTGATATGATTTCAATTTTCTTGAACTTGCCGAGGTTTGATTTGTGACTCAAGATATGATCTATCCTGGAAAATGTTCCGTGTGCACTTGAGAAGAAAGTGTAGTCTGTCGTTTTTGGATGGAATGTCCTATAAATAACAATGAAGTCGAGATAGTCTAATGTGTCATTTAAAACTTGTGTGTCTTTATTGATTTTCTGTTTGGATGATCTGTCCATTGATGTAAGTGGGGTGTTCAAGTCTCCCACTATTATTGTGTTCCTGTTGATGTCCCCTTTTATAGCTGTTAGCATTTGCCTTATGTATTGAGGTGCTCCTATATTGGGGGCATAGATATTTACCATTGTGATATGTTCTTCTTGAATGGATCCCTTGATCATTATGTAGTGTCCTTCCTTGTCTCTTTTGATAGTCTTTACTTTCAAGTCTAATTTGTCTGATATGAGTATTGCTACTCCAGCTTTCTTTTGACTTCCATTTGCATGGAGTATCTTTTTCCATCCCTTTCCTTTCAGTCTATATGTCTCCCTTGGTCTGAAGTGGGTTTCTTGTAAGCAGCATATAGAAGGGTCTTGTTTTTGGGTCCATTCAGCCAGTCTGTGTCTTTTGGTTAGAGCATTTAATCCATTTACATGTAAGGTGATTATTGACATGTGTGTTCCAATTAACATTTTCTTAATTGTTTTGGGTTTGTATTTGTAGGTGTTTTCCTTTTCTTGTGTGTCCTACTTAGAGAAGTTCCTTTAGCACTTGTTGTAAGGCTGGTTTGGTGGTGCTGAATTCTCTTAACTTTTGCTTGTCTGGAAAGCTTTTGATTTCTCCCTCAAATCTAAATGAGATTCTTGCTGGGTAGAGTATTCTTGGCTGTAGGTTTCTCTCTTTCAGGACTTTCAGTATATCCTGCCATTCCCTTCTGGCCTGCAGAGTTTCTGTAGAAAGGTCAGCTCTTATCCTTATGGGTTTTCCCTTATATGTTGTTTGTTGCTTTTCTCTTGCTGCTTTTAATATTTTTTCTTTGTGTTTAATTGTCATTAATTTGATTAATATGTGTCTTGGTATATTTCTCCTTGCGTTTATTCTGTATGGACTATCTGTGCTTCTTGGACTTGGTTAATGATTTCCTTTCCCGTGTTGGGGAAGTTTTCCACTATAACCTCTTCCAATATTTTCTCAGACCCTTTCTTGTTTTCTTCTTCTTCTGGGATGCCTATAATTCGAATGTTGGTATGCTTAATGTTATCACTGAGGTCTCTGAGACTGTCTTCTATTCTTTTCATTCTTTTTTCTTTTTCCTGCTCTGTGGTGTTTTTTTCCCCCATTCTATCTTTCAACTCACTTATTCATTCTTCTGCCTCAGTCATTCTGCTGGTTATAGCATCTCGAGTATTTTTTAATTTCAGTTATTTTGTTATCCATTGCTGTTTGTTTTTCTGAGTTCTTATGAACTGTTTCTTGTACTTTATTTTGTTATCAAAATTTTGTATCATTTTTACTATCATTACTCTAAATTCTTTTTCATGCATTTTTCCTATTTCCTCCTCATTTATTTGGTCTTGTGGGTTTTTTTCCTGCTCCTTTGCCTGCATGGTGTTTCTTTGTTTCCTCATGGTTGTCCAAGCTTTTGGGGTTGCTTGTCCTGGTGATAGAGGTGTTTATAGAAGACTGTCCAAGCCTCAGACTAATGTCCAAGTATTAGATTAAAGGAATATTAAGTCTAGGAAATACATACATGTATAAGACACACAGTTACTGAATCTGTTAGGACATAAGGCTCTAGAAAGACCTGACAGAACCCCAGTGTGCTATCAGATATTCAAAGAGAAACCCAACAGAAATTGACACCTGAAACAGAACAAATCAGAGACAAAAGCAAAAGCAAACAAACAAACAAATAACACCTTACACATACAAACATTAATCCAGGGAGATTTTGTAAGCTAAGATCAAATATAGAAAAGAGCCAGAGTACCACCAGAGAGAATGGAGATTCTCAGAATGTAATTAGACAACTGTACTAAGAACTAAGATAAAGACAAAAGGCGAGTATTAAATACCAAGGCAGTGCGTCATCTGGAGAATAGAGCAAGGAGTCTGAGCAGACCGATAGTGTTGCTTATAAGTATGTTAAGATAAAATAAACTTAAAATGGATAGAAGAAAGGGGAACAGAAGAGCGTAATGTGGTTGGAAATATGCAAATAAAAAGAAAGGAATAGAAGTGTATAAAAGATAGGGATGAAAGGAAAGTATGAGAGATATATTGTCCATACTACCAAAAATTTAGCTAGATATAGAAGTATATAAAAAGGCAAAAAAAAAAAAGAATTAAAGATATCATTAAAAAATTGTGGTATAAAACTTGTAGATCCCTTAGGGCTAAGATCGTATTTAAGAAAGAAAAAAAAAAAGAGAGAGAGAAAAACAAAAAGAAAAAAAGAAAAAAAAAATCCAGAACTGATCCCAGAATGGACCAGTTCAATAGGAATTGATACTACTATTTCTGTTTCCTTAGCGTCTCAGCTGTAAGTGTCCTTCTCCTTGCCTTGGATTTTTTTTGCATTATTCTGTGACCAGCAGAGGTTCCTTTATTGTTCGTCTGTAAGCGTCAGTGTGTGAGGAGGGAGAGGGTACAATAGTGGCTCCTTCTCCTGGGAGTGAGTGAGCAGTGGCGCACTGTTGTTTCAGTCGGGCTTGGAGGTGCCTGTTGCAAAGGGATGCTGGTGGCTCAGGTGTAAACAGAAAGTCTTAGAGTTGGGCCTCTCTCAGGCTTTTTTTTTTTGTTCCTGTTGTTGTTGTTTTTTTATTTTCTCTCGGCAGCCTCCCTGCTGCTGGCATTGCAAGGAGTTTTAATCTAGCCCTGCCCAAGTGCCTGAGGGTGCTTGTTATCCCTGAGCATCTTAGGTGGCCCATGGGCGTCTCTCCACTGCCTGTTGCAGAGGCACCAAAAGAGAGAGAGAGGCTACGCACGCGCCTCCTCCCCCCCCCCCCCCCCCCGCCCGTGAGCCCGCAGCCTCCAGTCGCCATCATGGCCGGGCAGCTCTCAGGGACGGGCACTCCTCTCCGCGGACCTCCTCTCTCCTGTCCTCTCGGTCCGTCACCCTACCAGCAACAATGTTTCTCACCCTGAACCAGCTCTCCGGTTCCCACGCTCCCACTCCCGGACCCTCTGTTCAGCCGCGGATCGACATCTCGGTCTGGGAACGCTGAGTTGCTCTGCGGACCCTCCGTATGTTTCTCACTCCCTCCCATCTGCCACAGCTCCACCGCTTCACCCTCTTTGAGCCTTCGTAGATGCCTCCCTACCGGCTATGTCGGGCTCCCCACAGCCCTTTCTGGTGTCCGAGGCCGTCTGCTGGTGTTCAGTTGGTTCTCTGTGGGAATTACTGCGTCCTTCCGTGCATTCCCAATGCATCTGTGGAGAGGGATGCATTCCACATCCCTCTACTTCGCTGCCGTCTTTTCTCCCCTCTGGCTTTTTTTTAACTAAACTACAATTTGCAGAATTCTCCTCCTAATATACTGGCTAAAAGAATATAACATCCCCAAAGTCTGAGAAGTAGCATAGTAAGAATCAAAGAATAAGGATATCATATATGAAAATGTCATTCATGCTTTACTTGAAAGTAATATAGGAGCAATTGGTCAAGGAGACTTAGAGAACATCTGAAGATTGGACTTAAGTCTTCTTTAGAAATGTTCCTAGAAAATACATTCTTGGTTTGTGCATTTACAATTTTGTGGTGGGTCATTTACTTCCTACTGATGTAGTCTATTCCACCTCCAAAAAGCTCTAGTTATTAGAAAGATATTGACTATGTATTGAACCAAAACCTCCCCTGGTTTGAGTGCTATCTCTTGAGACTACATGAACCAGGTTTAATGTCCTGTAACCTGATACACCTTAGATATTTTAAGATAGCTGTCACATTTATTATGTGTTTATCTCCATGAGACCACAGCTCTGGCTTCTGAATTGGCACAGTCTCAGGTTTTCACTTGCTGGTTTATTCTCTTCTGGAAGTGCTCCAGCTTAAACGTGCCTTTTTTTTGCTACTGTGTCCAGGACTGTACTTAATATTCAGGTGTGTTCTGAATATCCAAGAATGTCCTAACTCCCACCACTTAAAAAAAATTCTCTATACAATGTTATTTATTCATTTTAGGATGCAATTAGCATCTGGATATTACACTATTAATACATTCTGTCTCTACTACCAGCTAAAAAAAATTGAATAGATGTGTCTCCTAAAATACTACATGCTTTTTCTGTCTCTTTAAATTTTTTAAATCACAAGTTATCCTTATTAAATTTTACATTTTAAGAATTATTTTATTATTTCTGTCCATTAAGGTGTTTTTGGAGCTTCAGTTCCTCATAAACTTTTTAAAAATACATTGCTATGTCCATATAGCCAAGAACTCCCGTTATCTTTTAACCACCTCCCCCAAAAACACATTTCTGTGATTGATTTCATTGCAAGTTACTATTCCCAATGCACTTTGTTGCTATGTGATACTAATACAAATGGATGAAAAGTGATCTTTGATTTTGTTTTTCTTGTTTCTTTTTAGAAAATAATTTTGCTTTGCACCAATTCAATAAAAATGACTGGTTGTAATGATTATATACATAGAATTAGACTATTTTAGAAATTTGTGATGGTGTTAAAATGAAAACAAACTCATCTTTTAATAATATCTGTTGTCCATGTAATTCATTGAAGTAATTAGTTTTAACATCTACAATATAAAGGTGCCAGGCATTCCATCAGGACATATATGTAAAAGAAAATTAAATTTTATTTTATCTAAATCACTATTATTTTGAATCTCTATTATGACTAAACATAATTGATAGGTGATGCAGGAATTTGTTGGCAGAATGATGACCCTTATCAAAGATGTTCACACCCTAATCCCCAGAACCTATGAATATGTTACCTTATGTGGCAAAGGGAAATTAAGGTTACAAGTGCAATTAATATTTATAATCAGCCAAATTTGAAAGGGGTACATTACCCTGGATTATTCAGGTGGGCCCAATCTCATCATATGAGTCCTTAGAAGAGGAAGAAGAGGGTAGAAGAGAAGTTCAGAGAGAAGCAATGTGGGGACTTAGCCCACAATAGTTGGCTTTGAAATGGAGGAAGAGGGCTGGGCCAGGAAATGAGGGCAGCCTCTAGATGTAGGAAAAAGCAAAGAAAAAATTCTCCAATTTTCCAGAACAGGACCCAGACCTGTCAAAATACCTTGATCTTAGCCTAGTGAGACCTGTGTCAGATTTCTGAGTTCCAGGACTGTGAGATTATAAACGCACGTGTGTGTGTGTGTGTGTGTGTGTGTGTGTGTGTGTATTTGGTTCCATTGCACCGCTTGCAGGATCTTTGTTCCTGGATCTGACTAGGGATAGAATGGGGGCCCTCAGCAGTGAAAGCACAGAGTCCTAACCACTGGACCACCAGGGAATTCCCTGTGTGTGTGTTTCTAATTAGTTCATGGTAATCTGCTATGACTTCAAACAAAATGAATACACAGTCTCACGCAAAATAGCACAAAATTCATTTTTTCTTTTATCTGAAAGTATGATGAGAATTAACTCTGCAAACATGTACTCCAGCTAGGAAGAAACCGAGTAGTCAAGCAAAATTCTTTGATTACCACCTTTTAAAATGTCAATAAGATGTTGATTAACTGTAAGACCCAATGATCTTGGCTGTTTCTGATATTTCTCTAAGCTGTCAGCTGAAAACAAAACCATTGCTTCTGAATTTTATAGGCAACCTGCACATTGTTTACCCACCTTGAAGCCTGTCACCCATAAAAAGAAAACCTAAATTAGAATTACAGAAAACTTAAAAAATAAGAAAAGCCTCACTGTACATTTTTATTTACTTAATACTTTCGAAGAGACAGCACAGCAGCTACTAACATCTCAATGCTGCTCTTAGTTTCCTTCCTCCTATCTTTGCTAATCTGCTCAGATTCAACCTGCCAGCAGGTAACCCACCCCTCTCCACACAGCCTCTGAGGAACTCTTGCCTCCCACTCTAACTGTTTTGTTTTCTTTTCTTGCTCATTGTGTATCACCCTGAGAATGCTAGCACACAGCTTAAATGTAAGACAACCATTATCTAAGCCACTTCCTCTATTTTTATGTTATTTCCTGAAGAAAAGCTGAATGCTGCTGACACTCTACAAAGCTAATGATGCAGTTGTTTAAGAGCAATCAGAAGCCTTTCCGTGCCACATTCATCACCCAAATTGTCAGCTGAGTTCTAATTGCAGAACCTTACTATTCCTGTAATGTGAATGAAAAACACAACATGATTCTTAGAATTCAGGTTCAGTTCACTGCCTGGCATGAGAAAAGACAACTTTTTATTTGTAAACAGAGAAAGGTCATTGACAGATTGAATGCATATGATTTTATTTTCCAGCAAATACATACATACTAATCATTTGCATGTAATGAGACAATAACATCTTTTAAACAGAGTGTTTTGTTTAAGGACCATTTAATTTCTACAACTAGGAGGACAATTTTAGTTTATGCTACAGAAAAATGCCATAAATTCTGATATTACTGCAAATTACAGGTTAAAATTAATTAATTTTTACATATCTCAAGGAATTCTTTATTTAAAAGAAAGTGGGAAAAATTACACTATTAAGTGCCATCTCAGATTCTATAAACCTCTGAAGCCCATGTTTATTTATTATAAAGTGGAATTCCCCTTGGGGCAAATAATCATTTTGACTTTCAGTGAGATGAATGTCCTAAATAGTCTTCTGGTTTAAGAAAGGCTCTGCTTCCCAACTTGAGATAAGAGAAAAAGATAATACATGTATCCCTGGTTTATGAGTTTCTATAAACATCATTATTCTTAATATCTGCACATAAACACTATGCCTCTGGATTCAGTGTCTTTGCAACCACATCTCACATCAATATTTCAGCTTGAAATAAAATGTGAACATCTTACAGATGTTTTACTGGTTATGAGAAATCATGAAGTAAAGTAGCAGTAAGATAGCCAACTGCTTTTGCCCAGTCATTAGAGTACTTATAATATTAAATAACTGCCAAACCAATTAACTGATGTTATTAACCTGCCTAATGTAAAGTTGGTTCTAAGAATGTCAACCCTAGAAGATTTCTTAAAACACAGCTGCTGCATTCTGACTTAGTGAATTTTATTTCTAAAAATAAACTTTATACACATTGAATATATGTTCATTATTAAAAAAATGAAAATATAGGAAGGTAGTAGAAGGGAGACTTTTAAAATTATATGTGATGCTGAATCTGTAACTAATTTGAGTAATGAGAGTTTACAGAATACGACATGCAATATTTCTTTTGTCATTTTAGGATTCACAATATATTTTACATATAAGACATTTTAAACAATCCTTGAAAATATTTGCAAATGCCCAGGTGTTTTCTTAAACACGCTTTCTCAATATGTCCTTATAAGTTGGTCTCAATGCCTAAAAGATCACTTGATGGAAACTACCTGTAAATTGAATTCTTAACTTGGGTGTCCCTAATGAAGATTAACAAATGATATATAAAATAAGTCAATTCTAACAGGATAATGTATGATCAACATGTAGCACAAATTTTGGAATAATATAACCCTAAAAATTTCAGTTCCTTTATTTAGATTTTGAGTTATTTGTAGCAGGATGTTAAAATGAAACTTCTACAGTCTCAAAATTTCAGCTGAGGTCACAAAAATTAGAAGAATGGGTATTAAATACCCACTAATTTGAAAGTGACATACCAGAGCAGCTGTGCAGAACTTGCTAAGGGGTAACCCAGAAGACAGATGGATAAATACTTGTCTATGAGCTGCCTAAATCCAATGTGAAGGGAAGGATAAAGATCAATAAGAGAAAGATCATACGAGATGTGTTTCTGTAGGAAGAGTTGTATGTTTCTCCTTTCTTCTCCATTTCTGAAGCCAAGTGAGGAAACTAAGAAATCACCTCCCAGAGGATGGCCATGCTTACCACCAGGAGGGAGACTAATCTGGGGCAAGAGAATGGAGAGACCCTCAGCACTTGACCTAATTTCCTGGAGCTGGGGGAACAGGCTTGGTATTGATGCCAAGAAGCTGGGCTGCCTGTAGCTGCCTGACTGGAGGACTCACAGAGAGGGCTTTGGTAGGAGAAAATTTTATTTTCACTGACCACAGGCAGTGGTGCATGAGGCCTCATGGAACTCTAGAAGTTATCTAGCCTTGATTTATTTTGAAAATGGTCCCACCCCAATGGCTTTCTACTTGAGGAAAGATCATCTTGGCTGAAAGAGGCAGGAGTGTACTGTCCAATGCAAAAGGAGCAGGCAAAGGTAGAAAGGGCAAGACTAGCAAACTTCTGGCTGGGGACTACATTATTACTTTAGGAAATGGTGCTAAGCAAGATCTATAGAAAGGGTGGGGAGATTTCCAGCCCTCTATAACTCCGAGAAGAGAAAGAGCCAGCACGTGGCATTAGCCGCACCATTCCAGATTATAACATTCCAGCCATGCCCTTTCTCTTCTTTCTCTTCTCCAACCTTGAGGAGCCAGAGGCAGCAGAATCAGTGGAAGAGGTGGAGGAGAAAGAGGAAGGAGACATGAGTAATATAGCATCTGGGAGGAAGAAATTTTCCTCTACCCTTCTAGGTTCCTAAGGATTAAACTGGTCTAAGGATTAAACTGATATGAAACAGATTTATAGGAGGAATAGCAAACACATGTTTAGTAACATGTATACACGGGAGAGACCAAGGAAAACTGAGTAACTCTCCAAAATGGCCAAACCCTTACCTTAAATACCATCCTCAGCTAAAGACAAAAGAATATTGAGGGTGGGGGAGTCAGTTATTGGAGGTTACCAGAAAAAGCACAGTAAACAAGGGTAAGGGTGTTACACAGATTTAAGTCAAAGACTTTCCACTGATATGTTATCTAGAGATTTGCTCATCTCCCTCTTCCTGGTACAGTGAAAGGAGACCCCTTACAAAATGAAGATTTTCCTTGCAAATGTAAATATTTCTTATTAAAGGATAACTCCTACTTGGTTTTCAGAGATTTTTCCATGTCTACTGTTTCTTGGAAAATAACCAGCTTAAAATAATTAATATGCCAAAGAGACATATTGTGGGGTGGCAAATTTTGCTGCTCTACAGCAGATAAATAAAAAAAAAAAAAAAAAGAAGAAGAAGAAACCTTGCTTTTTTCTCTAGTGCTGATTTCTGAGTCTGATCAGTTTCTATCTGGCATTGCAAAAATCACAGACTTTAATACTTAAATATGATACTGCTTATTAAACTTGAAAATGAACAGAAAATTTATGAGGCTTTCACAAGTTTTTACCTACAGATGGGGAGAATTGTCATAATAAGTTTAATAGGATTGCAGTGAGGGAGAAAGAAACAACACTGCTTTCTATTTGCACCTGGCAGAGTCCAGTTCACTCATTAAATTCACTGCATTACATTCATGAGAATTAGAAATATTTAGATAGATAGTAATAACTGCTATCCATTTTCTAATTCCAATAGGAATTTTTATTTTACATTTGGGCCCCCAGAAAAAGACCCTGAGACAAGGAATATAATCCAAATTATTTATTTTGGAGGTGATTCCAAAAAGCATCAGTTGGTAGGGTAAGAAAGTAAGAGAGAGAAAGTAAGGCAGCCAAAAAAGTGTTCATATTCAAGCAAGTTTTACACTGTTGGTTACTAGAGCTTAACCCTGCTGGGAGAACTCAGGGAGCCAATGTTCTTACACCAAAACCAACTGCTGTCAGTCCCTGCCAGAGAGCTACACTCAGAGTTCATTCTCTAGCAGTGCTATTTTGTCATGCAGATGGCAAAGAGACATTACCAGCAAGGGCAGGTACTCAAAAATACATGTGCTGGCAAGAGTCTGCACTGTATAGGGTAGGGCAAGAACATACACACAGGGCACTGACAGGATCAACTATGTACAATGGATCACATACTAAGATGGGTGTAATACATAGACGATTCAATATATTTCATTGGAAAATTTTAAGAATGATTTAAATTCTGTCTTGGGGTACTTTGTCTGTACTGTGTCCGAAGCAAAAGATATTGAATAACTTCTGTAGTTTTCTATCAGAGTTATGAAATATAAAGTTATAAAAGGAGTCATTTTTTCTTGTACTAAAGATTTGATTTTTAAGCTTTAAAAATGTTTTTCACTAAAAATGTTTTAAAGGAGAAAAATCTCCTTTTGAATAAGAATATAATTTTCTCCGATACTTAAAAACCCATGGGAGTTAACTCAAGTCTTTCCAACTCTTGTATATGTGATAAAAGTGAGATAAGCCAGTGCACTAAAGTATTATAGAGTGCCACTGACACAATTTTAAACAATTATTTCTGTAACTGACAATTTAAATCATCTATTTATTAATTGCATATTAAAGATATGAACACATTTAGAAAGCATATTAACATTAAATAATTATGTATTTCTATTAGGTGCTCTATGCTAGGCAGAAGCAGCACAGTGGGGAAGATAGACAGGATTCCTGCCCTCTAGTGGTGGAGGCAGACATAACAGTAAGCAAATAATCTCATATCATACAGTCACATAATAAATATGCAATTACAAACTGGAAAAGTGTTGAAAAAGAAAAATAGAGTGCACTTTGGAATTTTAAGTATTATGATAGACAATTTTTTCTTATAAATTCATATATTTTGGCTTCCAAATACCAGGTTAAAATAACAGAATGGGGCACATACTCTCTTTTGGGGGAGAGAGGGACATACTCTTAAACTCATGACTCAAAGCATATGCCAATGGAATTGAGCAGTATCAGAAGTCAGAATACCATTTAGAAATGACACCCATAGACAGCCAGAATGGCTAAAATTTTAAAAAATGTAATTACAACACTTTATGTTGGAGAGGATGCAGAGAAAGTGGATCACTCATACATGGCTGGTATGAATGAAAAATGATATAGTCACACTGGAAAAAGTTTGTCATTTTTTTTTAAACTAAACATTCAATTACCACATGACTCACTAATTTCACTCCAGGGTATTTCTTCCAGAAAAATAAAAATTTATGTGCACACAAAAAATTTAGACATAAATGTTTATAGCAGCTTTATTTGTAATAGCCCCAAACTATAAACAACCAAGGTATCCTTCAGTGAATGAATAATGAACGAAACAAATATGGTACATCCATACCACAGAATATTACTCAGCAGTAAGAATAATGAAAACAAACAAGCTAAACTACTGACATAATAATCTCCAGGTAATTATATTGAGTGAAAAAAGCCAATTCCTAAAGGTTACATACTGTATGATTTCATTTATTTTGTGTTATTGACATGACAAAATAGTAAAAATGGAAAACAAATTAGTGCTTGCCAGGGATTAAGGAGAGGGTGGAGGTGGGAGAGAAGTGAATGTGGCTATAAGAGGGCAACATAAGGTATTGTTGTGGTGATGTTTTGTATCTTGGCTGTATCTATATCAATATCCTGGTTGTGATACTGTTCTGTAGCCTTGCAAGATGTTACCATTGGGGGAAATTGGGTAGAGGATATAGAGAATCTCTCTGTATTATTTCTTACAACAGCATGTGAATCTATAAGTATCTAAAAATTATCTTAAGATTATTCAATTTAAAAAATGACAGCACCTTTTAAGTAAAATCCTAAGAGGGTATTTTTGTCTTGGTGGCAGACAAGATTTTTTTTCTTCATATAGTTTACAAAAAAATGGTAATCATACCAGAAAAAAAAGATAAACACCCAAATTAACAACTTCTGCTGATCAAAATATGCTGTTAAAAAATCAGTGGGCAGGCTACAAAAATATTTCCAAAAATATTGGAAAAACATATCAGACAAAGGACTAATATCCAGGATCTATATTTATACCTATGCCTAGACCTAATTTCTACTTCTCATTAATAATAAAAGTGTATAAGTGAAGCAATAAAAGATGGAAAAAGATTTACAGAAGAAGATTTACAGATATTTGAAATAAACATAAATGAGATCTTCAACCTCATTTACTTATCTGGCAAATGAAAAGGTAAAATGCTCTATCAATTCTTACAATATTGGGCCATAAGAATGAATGCATATATTGACAAAAAGACTTGTATAAGAATGTTCATGGCAGTTTAATCTCTAATAGCTGCAGTGAAAATCTACCCAGGTATTCATCAATATAAAAACTAGCTTGAGTATATCCGTATAACTTAATATTTCTTAGCCAAAAAAAAAAAAAGTGTGATATACTGATATAAGCAACAACATGAATGAATCTAACACAAAATTAACTATACTCTATAACTCCATTTTTATGATATCCTGGAACGGGCAAAATTATCCTGAGAAATAAACAGAACATCCATTTCTGAGTGTTGTAAAATTTATTGGGCAGGCGGAGAGAGAATTTTTTTGTACATTTTTATTGGAGTTAATTGCTTTACAATGTTGTGTTAGTTTCTGCTGCACAACAAAGTGACTCAGCTGTATGTATACGTATACCCCACATCCCCTCCTCTGGAGCCTCCCTCCCACCCTCCCTATCCCACTGCTCTAGGTCATCGCAGAGCACCGAGCTCATCTCCCTGTGCTGTGTAGCAGCTTCCCACTAGCTCTCACATCACATTTGGTAGTATACATGTGTCGATGCTACTTTCTCATTTAGTCCCAGCCTCCCCTTCCCTTGCTGTGTCCTCAAGTCCGTTTGGGAGAGAGAATTTTTGGAAGTGATGTTAATGTTCTGTATCTTCAAAAGTTTTGATTAAGAGAATATACATGTATATATTTTACTCTATTTTGACTTTATAGCAAAAAATACCATAGACAAATATAGTATCTATTTAACAACATAAATGCTTAAGTATTTAGGGAAGATTGTTCTATTGTTTATAATTTAAATGGATTAAAAAACTTATTAATACTTGAATATAAAAATAATAGTTTGATAGATATAAAACACAGCAAGTGTAATAAAATCAAGGTAGTGAGTGTAAGGTCTTTATAAGATTTTTTCAATTTTGCTATTTGTTTGATTGAATACAGAGTTTTTAAGTAAGCAGGTGTTTTTTTTAATTAAATTTTATATCAATATTGAAGGAGGCAAGTGACTCTACCTCTTTTTCACAGTTTCTAAACTTAAGAGCACAATTTTCAGAGACCCTTAGTATTCTCTTTGCAGAACTGCCCACACCTTCCCTAATTTCACATGCTATACACATTCCTATAGTACACTGGATATTCTGAATATGGAAACATTGGTTAGAACACTTTTGCATATTTCAGCATAATGTGTTTTATAATCAATTCAATTAAATGGTTGAGTCATGAATCTCTTAATAAATAATAAATTTTTTCTTTCAGCCACAAGAAGGTTACACTTATACAATACTAATACTTATAATACTAATACTTATACAATACTAATTACACTTATACAATTATGTGTATTGGCACATATTAAATTTTGAAGTTCATGTAAGATCTTTAAGAATAATGCTAAACAAAAAGAAGGAATAAAATTTTTTTATTCATTAATTTAAACATGCATTCAACCAGTATTTACTGAATATTTTACTCATCCAGGGTACCTTGCCGATATTTGACTAAGTCTTTTTTTCATAATTTTCTAACATGTGCCATTAAAGTTAATATAATATTCAAAATAGAATTTGATTTCTAGTATATAAAACACAGAGTTTAATAGGAAAAATGAGAGCCATTTTCCACTTGGACAATTGATGTACTAAACCATGCACATTTAAGTCCTTTCTCTTAAAATGTATATTACTTATTTTTTAACCCCTTTAAGAAAAAGGTTCATCTAATTCTGCCCATTGGCAGTGTTCAACATGTTTTCTGTCCCAATAAACCTCAAATTACAAGTTGTTATAATGTTCTCTACAAGATTCTGCCTATTATTGTGTAGGATTCATAAGGCATAAAAAAGCTTTGTTTTTCATAAAAATGAAAATTTCACATTTTAAATAAAAATTCTACAGAGGTTTTCTCACACTGTGGTTTAATTTTTCTTGCTTTATTAAAAGCTAAATATTATGGGAACCTTGGTATGTATGGGAGCAAAATGCCTCTCACTCCCCAACCTAATTCTCAGCAGACCCACCACAATTCAAAGGGCGATTCACGCTGACATATGGTTATTCCAATAAAGTCATAATATGTAACATTCGGTATCCTGATACCTCTCTTTCTCGTGCACTCATGGGGTTGATTGGGACTGTGGCTTCATGAATTTACAGATATATGTAAAGTTTAATAATAATAGCATGTATTGGCTGCAGTTTGTTTCAGAAATAATTCTTCTAATTTTATTGGATACATTGTACTCAAGCCCAACCCAATAATGCATAATGACTGCCACAGGCTTAAGACTATCAGTATGTGGTATTCAACATCCACAAATCTGGAAGATAAAGTGAAGTGGATCTTTCTGCCAGCCTAACATCCCCAGGCCTTAACTGTCTTTTGTATACATAAGGTCTTAGCATTTGTACCAGTTAAACTGGTTAATCCCTTATTTGTGATTAGAGTTCTTTCATTCCCCTTGTGAATGCCCTCTGTGCTCCATTCATGAGATTCTGCAGAGTTGTCTCAGATGTGCTCAAAGAGCTTACGGTAGTGACTGTCATCTTTCAAGACATAAGTATTTTTATGTTGAAATTTTATTTAGAATTACAAAATCACTAACATTAAAAAAATGGATTCCTTGAAAAGTTTGTCTCTAATAGCAAAAACAAAACAAAACAAAAACAAAAATAAAACCTCCTTGATCCTCAGGCTTCTTCAAAGCAATCTGAAAATAACTTCTGTGACATCTTGGAAAGTTGATTGTTCAAGAATCAGTGTTTATGAAGCTAGGCTTGGCACAATTGCTAGGAGTTCTCAGTGAATTTCAAGGCAAGAATAATCCTCTTTCCCTACTGGTAAGTTTATTTCATTAATTCATTAATTTATTCATTCTGTTAACATTACTGTGCTTGTACTACTCCCCACGCTTGTACTAGCATTTCTACTTTTATTATGGCTGGCGATGATTTAGTATCCCTTCTTCACATCTAAACCAAGACTAAAGAACAAACAAAATTTTCTTACTCTTTACTCACAAAACTTGTTACTTCGACTTTGTTTTTGAAAGAATGGCATTACTGTTGAGTTTTTTGAGTTGAAGCAAAACCCAGTGTCAGAACATGCTCTTTCAAACTTGATAAGGTATTAGAAAATGAATTTTAATGTCTGAAAATTTTCCAGTTATTTAAATTCTAAACTCAAAACATGTATCATCATCATAGGATTTCTTACTTATGCACTATTATTTATTCTGGTTGATCTGAAGATAGATTTCCTAAAAGACCCACCAGTTCATTACATACATACCCAGTCTGGGTTTATTTGTATAGGCTAACCATTTGTTGATTTGATTTTAGTTAGTTCCACATGTATCAATAAACCCCTAAAACCAGGCTGTTATTATTTTTCCTTATTTGTACCTGTAGGACATAATTCCTGGGGCTCCTTCGTAAACACAGTCTGCTTTTACTTCTTTACTTTCTTTCAAAAATGTGTGTCTAGAATATATGATATAGGTGGAGATGTGTCTGAGGTAGAGAGGCAGTGTCCAGGAATGTCTTGAAATTCCTAGTGCTCCAATGAAAACATTTTGAAAATCCCTTTCTAAGGATAACATATTGTATTATTTTACCTCCCACTACTTCAAAGCATAAAGAGGTACTTTATTTTCCTTGTTCTGGCCTCATCTCTTCATAGCATTAATACTTTCCCCTTTGTTCTATTTATCTATACAGTTGGATAAGTAATTATCTATTTATCAAATCCTCCATTTAAAAAGTTTCAGGTTATTTATGAGCTTCCATATCTTTTCATATTTAATAATGAATGTAATAATAAATGTTGAGGATTTAGTTTCTTCTCAATATGAAAATGTCTTTATTCCTCAGATAATTACCATATTATGCTCTGGACCATTTCTTGGTTCCATTCAATTTTGTTGTTGTTGTTGTTATTAATACATTTCCACCATAATACAGAATCTGAGGTAGTCTAACTATTCCCTTTAAGAAACAATGTAACTCAGCCTTAATAGAAAAAAATAAAAATAACATAAAAATACACAATTTTTAAAGCCTTCATGAAAGTACCAGTGTTAACCAGATGTCCCTTCTCTTTCCATGCTGCATTTATAACATATATTTGAAAATACTAGTAAGATCTGCAGAAAGGACCTAGAGGAGTTCAGCACATGTGCTTTGGCATCTGAAAGACTAGTAAGCAACTTGGTTCTTGGAGAGCTTTTCAGGCCTCAGTTTTCACCCTCATTTTTTTGATGAGGGACTTAACTAAGCTCAATGCAGAGTCTAACCTTCAGTCAGAGACAGACTCACCTGAAGATTTTGGAGCTTATGACTCTGGGCTTTTTGCTCAGAAGTGCCCAACTTCTCATGATTTCTCATGTCAAGTTGTGTTGGATTGACCATGGTTATATTATTTTTAGAACTTTGTTTTCTTTAAAAGGGCCCAGGATTTTATAACTCTCAGGCCTCACAAAATCTAGGTCTGTCCTTTCTTGAAGTAACTATTCAGTAGATATTATCGTTATTTACTATTAGAAAACTCATCCAAAATAATATGCTGTTTCCTTTCTTCTTTTTTACCCCTTTGTTTCCTTTTTCCCTTTCTTCCCTTCCTTCCCATATAGATCCTTATGATCTAATTTTATAGCCATTACAGGCTAACTTCCATCACAGGCCATGAGACTCAGCTTTTCCACTTTCCTCTCAAAGGACATGGATTGTGAGGGTGAAAAACAGGCAGCATTTTTATGATAAGTAAGGTACTGAAAATGTTCAGTTTCAAACTTTGATTACAGTAAGATTTCAACTCTGTAAAGACAGTCAAACTGACTCAGCCAGTTTTTGCTTTCCCTGACCAAGATTCCTTAGTTTTCTCCCTGAATAACAAATAAGGAGAACAAATTGATAAATGAACTGTTTTGAACTCATATCTTGCAATAACTTTCAACACCCCTCTCTTACCCCCCATGTTAAAGAAGAAATGCATTCCTCAAGGTTCTATGCTTATGCATAGAACAATTTTAAATAAGGAAATGTAGATCTTTCAGGGCCTGAATTGAGCTGGAGGAACTAGGAGAGACCACACTAGATTTTGAAATTAGGACAACACACGTGAAAAAGTTAAAAACAAGAAAAAGGAAGGAAGCAATAATTGTGATATAATCATTATTTTGCTTTAGAATGTACACAAATTTATTAATAAGTATCACATGATCACGTTTGCTCTTTGTCACTGACCTCACATATAATCAGAAGGCAAAAAAACTCTCACTTATTCCAGCAAATATACAGCTTTCTTTATTGTGAGAGTTAGAATCATAAACCTTCCACTTACTAGCCATGTAACGTAATACTGCTTAAAATGACCCAGACACCAATTTCCTCATCTGTAAAACAGTAATGATAACATTACTTACATTCTAGACTTTTTAAAAAATATTAAATTAGATAATACATGAAAATGTTTAGTTCAGTGCCTGGCACCATAGAGTAAATTATCAATAAATATATATATATGGCCCACACATTATATATAATGTGCAAAATTATAATTTTAATCTTGCTCTCTATTGCATTGCATGACTCACTAAAGAAATGTTCCAAGTGACACATATTGCCATTAACAAAATAAAGGGTACACACATTGACGAAACTTTAGTAGTGCACCTCTGCAGAATTCTTGCATAATGGTTTAAATAGCCATGCAGATTTAGGGCTTTGGCTAAAAAGAAATCATCCACACTGTCACATTAACATTTATCTGTAGGATCTATGCTAGGATGACTATGTAAATGTACCTCATGTTTTACCAATGATTTTACATACCACTTCTTTTATAATTTTGATCCAGCTGAAGGCTTAATGAAGTGTTTTAGCCCCCTATCTGCTTTAACGATGGAATACTTAGAAACGTTTCTGCTGTTACCCATGTATGAAGAAAATCAAAACTTCTTGTTAGTGATGTATTTATAATTACCTCGATGGAGTGCTGAGTTCAGAGCAAAATGTTTACTCTCATAAACTTCTATGCTAGTCATGCAGTGGCATTGTTCATGCGCACTCCACCCTGGCTAAGGATCTATCATCAGTATCTAAGAATCCAGCCTCAGTGAAGGTGTTGACATAACTCTGTCTGTCTAAACAGGCCATAAGCCAAAGTTTAACTTATCTCTGAAAATATTCAACATTACAGATAAAAGAATAGGCTGAATTTATGATATAAATGTTTGTGTCAGTGATTCTATTAAGGCCCAATCATAGCATTAACCTAGCAAATTACTTTGTTAGAATGTTATGTGTATTTTTAAACTTAAGCCTTGATTAAATAAAGCTTTCTTTCCCCTGGAAATACAGAAAAAATTTCTTCAGAAAAAATAAATATATAAAAGAGGTTTTGCTTTAAAATACACCTCAAGTGTGAATGATTTGAATAAGAATCATTTCTATTTAACATTTTTAATGACACAGGCAGTTAATCCATCTTTCATAAAGTACATTTTTAAGTCTAAAAAATTGTCTCCAATTTTCAATCTAGCCTTTGATATAAATTAATACAAAGTCACCACTTTGAAGTTAGATGAAAATGAAGCTGTATAAAAGCAAAGAAAGGCATCCAAGAATTGATGTAAAGTGTACTAGAATAAATCTCTTTTAGCTGTTCAGAGAACCCCAAGGTAATGGCTTCCTCCCCAACCTGATCTTAAAGTTTCAGTCCAACAGCTATTTCACTTGAAACTTAGGCCCTTATCTCAGCTTCCCAGATGGGCCTTATAGGTGCTTCTTTGACCTCAGAAAGGGTAATTGCTTAACACTTGAGGGAGGATGGCGCATGTGGCAACAAGAAGTTGAAAAGAATAATTTAAGAAGGAATAATAGGATCTGGATTTTAATAATTCATAAGATTTCTTAACAGGAAAGATTTTAATTACATCTTTATCAGCTGTCCCTTTTAAATTCAAGCGCCTCACAACAATAAATAGCCTAACATTTTTAACGCCGACATATCATGGACACATTATTTGAAATGCATTTCCTGCTCTTCGTGCTAAAATTATGTGAGCCAAAATGAATCCTCAGATGTTATGGGATAACCTTAAGATAGAAGCTTTTTTGGCAGAGGGTTTTTATTAAAAGCAAATGATTGAATTAGATTTTCATGTCTATTCTATTAGATATTAAAAAAAGACCTACAAAGCAAAATTAAAGCATTATGCTATGAACTAAATCACCCACAATAGCATATTGCTGACTAATTTCTGTACAAATTATGTTCCTCCCAAATCTGCACTGTAAACATATTTAGTTGAAAAATATTCTTCCATTTTGATTTTCACTCTGGAAACACAGATTGTATTTGAAGTAGATGTATGAGATTTACTCCATTTTCTTTTATCCATCTCTTGGAGAAAGACCTGAAACATTATTGGTGCTAATACCTTGAATTATGCATTGAGATGTTAAAGTTGGGTCTATATTTTATTCACTTCTCTAATTTTAGCACTTCTCAGAGAACATGGGATATGGTATATATACTCAGTCAATATTTTTCATTGGATAACCAGACCTAAATTATTGTCCCCCCCAAAAATTTCCAAAATTATCCTAGATTATTCCCCACTATGCCAAGACACTTGGAATGAAATCAGTCCACTGATTATCTGATCTACATAATACCAAATTGATATAAATGCTGCTATATAAATGCCATCAAAGTAGCTAATTATTTTGGCCTCATTAGATGCTTTGGGGAAAGATTCTGAAATTAGACGTTTTCTCTTTCAAGCCTGTGTGTATGAGTAGGTGAATATATGAGAATTGGGTTATTTATGGTGCAACCAAACAATCATGAATGAATGTCTCAGTATTGTTTCTTTTCCTTTGTGAACTCTTAGACCTTTTAATTTGATTTCATGTAAGTCACCAGACAGGGTTTGTTGGTATGTGTAAGAAATTGTATATTTTAGGAATACTTTGGCTAGAAGAGATAGAAAACTCCGTTTAAATTTTTTTTGAAAAGTACCATCATCATCATTATTCATCTCACTGAAAAAGAAGGCCAGAATTAAGGCAGCCTGTTGCCTGGGTCTAATCTGAAATTTATTAATAGCATTGAGAATCCAGATGTTTTTCTTCCTCTTTCTACTCTGTCACCCTTAATGTGTTACATACTTGCCCTTCATATTCCTTCTTCTAAGAATTACAAAATAGCTACCGCAGTTCTAGACATCATTTCCCAGGACAGCAATCTCCAAAAGGAGACAGTTTTTCTTTTGTTTTTTTTGAAGGTAAAGAAGAGCACTTTCAAAGACCCCCAAGAAAAATTCTCCTCCCACCTCACTGGCCACAACTGGAGTCCACACCCAATTCTAAACTGGTCATAGGTAAAGGGAAATGAAACTGGCATGAGTGGTCTAGATGGAGTAAGTTTTCTCCTATGGATTTGGGAGCTGCCATTCCCCATGAAACCACATTTAGATGATGAGTGGATGATAACAGGAAGCAGAAATGAGAAATGATTCGTAGGCAAAATGCGATGTTTATAAAAAGATGTAGACACTTTCAACTCTTTAATAGAGAGTCTTTTTAATTCACTCAATTACTTAGCTTTATTTTGAGGTCATTCCTACATCTACATCCTGTGAGACATATAAGCTTTGAAAAATTTAGTTATAAATAGTAGTAATCTCTATTTGAAAGTACTACAGTTATAGATATTGTAATGTTTTGTCATCTTGCAAGCATTTGGTTAAAATTTTACATTTGTCTTAAGAATTTGCATTGGCCCCATCTAAGTCTTGAAATTCCATCTCCCTTCAGTTACTTTTATTACTCACCTACTATTATCTAAAACCAGTTATATAGTGACCTCAATATATATTCCTCTAGAAGACTGATATTATGTTAACTAAACAAAGATGTTTCATTACTACAACTAAACAAAAGATTGTTTTTTAAAATGTTAAGAAAATGTGTAGGAAGTTATTAATTTTAATAATGTTTTTATTTTTCAAAGACAGTGTCTGTTATAATGCAAAATAATTGAACAGCCTCTGAAATAATAGATTGTACTTAGCTTGATAACAACTTTTTTCATGATCAAGTGTGTTTATGTTTGTAGTTTCATATGATACTTATATATTTCAAGTTTGCATCATTGTAATTTATCCACCTTTCATTGTTTTCCACAAAAGGTAATAAATAGATAATTGAGATTTTTAGAGAACCATATTGTAAAGGGAAGATAGTGCTTTTTTGACAGAGTTCTGCTCCCTCAAAAAACTTCAGAACACATTCAAATAAATCAAAATCAAGGGATAAATAAAAGTATAAAAATATAATTATTAAACACCGTTAGTAATAATAGTAGTATATTCTTAGTTTGGGTTCTGGGATTTCTATTATGGCAAATTGAAATATTTCCTGAAGGCGGTGTCCAATTCACTCAGGCAACAACATTTGAAATTCTATATACAGTTATATTGTCACTTTTGAAATGTTAATGCACAGGAAAAGTAAAGCAGTTTCATATGAATTACAGTAACGAAACAACCTTTTTCAGTAGAGGCAGACTAAAAGAAAAGCAGAAGAAAAAAACACACATTATTATCAAAAGTAGGACTCTGATATCTATTAAAAAAACTAGAATATTGCTAAGGAGATATTTCATTCATTATTGCTCAAACAATTGCCTAGACTTTATACTAAGTGATGAGATGGAGGAAAAATGATGCCTTATATGTAATCTTGTGGCTCAATCTCACTAACTGGGCTCAGGATTCTTTACTTTGAGCTCATACAGAGATAGATTCCCTGAGTACTTTTGTTGCATTAGCAGTAGTCCTGCCACTAGTATTAAAAAGCAGTGATGTGTGAGATGCAGAGGGGATCCAAACACTCACCAGATTTTCTGGTGCTTTTCTGTGTCATACATTCAAAGGAAAGAGCATTTTGGAGCGGAGCTATTTTCAGTATTGCCTGCTGCAATCACCATTGCTATTTAGTGTCATTGGAGGAGAGCTGGTGTCAGACCCAGAAGCTGAAGTGAAAGTAATTACTTCCCCGCAAAATTGTGTACTTTTGCCCTCAAAGGAAGATATCTTCCCCACCCTTCTTTCTGTTGGAAAGCTTATATTTCAAAGCTATTTCCTTTTCATTCATTTTGTAATAATGAGTACTTGAAATAAGATTTTCAAATATGGCAATAAAACAATTTTGTTTTTTCTTTCAGATTTCTCATCCCTGCTGACTGATTCATAGAGGTTGAATCTTGATGGAAGCCCTGTTTTCTCTTTGGGTTTTGCATTCTTTCTTCTTTCTTGAAAGCTCCTCTATGGGTGATTTTCCTTTGCCGTTTTTACTTTCCTGCCTTATCTTGGTAGATGTGAGACACCAGAAAGATAGAAACTTGGGAGAAAGTATCAGAATAGTGACTCACTGTAATTGCAGAAAATCTTAAGAAAGAAAAAAATAAGTGCATTTAAAAATCTGAAGTTTCTTACCATAAATGGACTTATTGTTTCTGTATAAAATCGTTTCAGATTTTAGAAGCACAAAAGGCAAAACATTTACAAAAAATGTTGACATATTCACAAAAGAATAAAAACAATTATAAAATATATTTTAAAATAACACTAAAAGAATAAAAATTAAGTGAATTAAATACAAATCCACATCAAAACATTCCAAATGATGAAGAGAACCAAAGTACATTTTTGAGGTAATTGAAGTCTGCGATGCTTTTGTCAATTATCTTGACACTGAGTATAAAAATGTGCTTCTAGGTTATTTGAATAATTGGCTTTGTGCTCCAATTTTCTTTGAAGTTATGATCATAGATGAAATTGATGCATGCATCAAGCACTGTATCCATTTTAATGAAAGAAGAATATCTTCATGCATAAAATAGTCTCACACTACCAAAACAGGACTCAAAGGGAGACCAGGAGTTAAACTGCAGCCTGGGCATGAAAATGGGCACTGTTATAGTGCTATGGTTCTTCCATTTCTATTCTTCCACCTTCTACTTTTTTCCATCCACATTTCCACCTTCCAATGCATTGCATAAGTGAAAAGACCTGTGAGGGGAAATAGAAGCAAAATATTAACAACCATTTAGAATGAAATGGATTGAAAAATAACCCCAGCATTGCAAAACTTTTTCTCTCGCCTTTCTACCCCCAAACAGAAAATGTGAGTTCTCTATGAGAATGAAGAAAATATTGTTCCCTTACTTTCAATAGTATCCATAATTTGAATAATTTTTCTCTATATGTTGACAGATATTTGCTGTGTGGAGACAATGATCAGTACCTATTAGTTGAGCTAGTGAAATTGATATCCCAAACCCTCAGTAAAGCTGCTTAAATATTTCCCTAATTTTCTTTCAAATTTTAGTATTTGAGGGAGTCACATAAATATCACTTCTCTTTCCTGCCTGAGTTCTGAATCAAATATGAGACTATACAATATAGTCATTAGATTAAAAATAAGAAAAATATTTCCTTTGCTTCTTGTTAAGACTGGGTAACAGGGAACAGCTAAATGTGACAGCTAGACCAGTTTCCTAACACTTTGTGCCCCACTGTCAACCTTGGAATTACCTAACTGAAAAGGAGTTTGAGTTTGCAGAAACATTACCTAGTCTCTATTTTCCCTTGGTTGATGTGAACAGGGAAGGAGGGAAAGATCGGTCTCTTAAGGCTTAAGTTATTAGGTAGATTTATTTCATCCAAATGAGAAAAAATGTATCATTAGTAGTTGCTTATTGCATCTATTTTTGGGGAGATGGTGCAGGAGTGTACAAGGAACACCATATATCATGAAAACTGGAGAGAGGAGAGCTAAACATATTTTAGTAACCTTCTCGAGATATTACAAGAAAGAAACAAGCTCCAATCCAAGCTGATATTTTTAAAAGCAGAGAGACAAGAGGAAAATAACCATATAAATTTTTAAGGGACATGTCTGCCTAAGGCAAGGAATGTGCAACTATTAAGGGCTATGCACCTTACTTAACTGCATAAGATTCTTTACTAGGTCCTAAAGTTAATGAGTAAGATAGACAGGAAATAGTAAGATCTTGGATTAGGAAAGGTGACATAGAGAAACTCCTGTATGAATCAGGGGAATCAACTTCTACTCCAAAGTGCTTTCTGCTCTAACTACATCTGAGAGGGGATGAAGTGGCATACAAATAAAGTTTTAATACATATTTTTTATTTTCTTTATTTTATATGTCTAGTGTTTTCAGGATTTCTATATTTGTATTATAGCTCACTAGTTGCAGTCTTTATAAGAAGCAGGATCTGGAATTGCCGAAGATTGAATAGTATAAAATAAAATAAAATAATTAAAATAAAATAAAATAAGACAAAACAAAACAAAATGAATGTCAGAAAATCTGGGCTATCAGATCACTGATACATAAGTATTTAAGCTTGGAATCAACTTGTGATGTCCCTATTTGGAAAAGTGATGTACACTGCATCGAGTTGGGTGAGAATATTTCTGGAAATTTTGTAGAAGAGTTTGTACCAGTTTGTGTGTAAGTGTGTGTTTGCTGGGAAGTCAAGCAATGGACTGGAGTAGACTTTTTATTTTTGTTTTCCATCCACCTCATCTTCCAAAACAACACAACCCATCTTCAGTAAATTGTGCCCTCACTGTATCCTCATGGTTCTTTTGCCTCTTTGGCCACTGAGGGTTGCTTCTGAAAGAGTGACTTGAAACAAAGTGGGCTGTTGAGAATACACTCTTATCTCCAAGCTTTATTTAGTGAATCCCTTAGCCTATCCTTGCAAAATCTGCTTTGATTTCAAAACTCTTTAAAGTTTGATTTTAATCTAGACTGTAGTTTAATTTTAATCTATTTTGTTATTGCAGAATAATTTAGTAGAATAAAAAACACTTCTGTATTTACCAAAGCACAGATTTGAAGACTTGCTTTGGCCAGGATTTTCCATTCTTTTATTGCAGCTACATAGAGAAAACTACGTGACAAGAAAATGGATCTTAAATTACAATGGACATCCCAATATCTTGTCTCTTAATATAATTCATTAATATAATTCATTGCAATAATAAGAAAGTGCCCCCCAAATTGTCAAAATTGAAATTATCAAAAGTATGATGATAGATTAGATATTTCAGGAAGTGTACTACAAGAACAACTTAGAGATGAGGCTAGAAAGCAAAATAACTCATCTGTTTCTATACAAAGAATGATTTAAGAATAAAAAGTAAATGTGCTTTAAAAATAAAGAAAATTTTGGGCTTCCCTGGTGGTGCAGAGTTAAGAATCTGCCTGCCAATGCAGGGGACAGAGGTTCGAGCCCTGGGCTGGGAAGATCCCACATGCCACAGAGCAACTAAGTCTGTGCACCACAACTATTGAGCCCATTTTTAAAATTTTTATTTATTTATTTATTTATTTATTTATTTATTACTTTTTGGGGGTACACCAAGTTTAATCATCTGTATTTATACACATATCCCTGTATTCCCTCCCTTCCTTGACTCCCCACCCCAGAATCCCCCCCACTCTCCCCGTCCCAGTCCTCTAAGGCATCTTCCATCCTCGAGTTGGACTCCCTTTGTTATACAACTTCCCACTGACTATCCATTTTACAGTTGGTAGTATATATATGTCTGTGCTACTCTCTCGCTTCGTCTCAGCTTCCCCTTCACCCCCCGCCCCCTCCCAAACCTCGAGTTCTCCAGTCCATTCTCTGTATCTGCGTCCTTGTTCCTGTCACTGAGTTCATCAGTACCATTTGCTGCAACTACTGAAGCCTACATGCCTAGAGCCTGTGCTCTGCAGCAAGAGAAGCCACTGCAATGAGGAACCCATGCACCACAAAGAGGTGTGGCCCCTGCTCACTGCAACTAGAGAAAGTCCATGTGCAGCAACAAAGATGCAATGCAGCCAATAAATAAATAAATATATATATAAAAATAAAGAAAATTTTATATCATCATAAACTAACAGGCTACTAAACAATAAGTACTGAACTAAATTCAGAATGCTATTATTATTTTTATTTAGTACAGAAATGGGGCAGGAGCACAGATTTGGAAAACAATGAGTTTTTGGTTTGTTTTGAGTTTAATTGAATATGCTTACCAGCATATTAGCAAGTTGTACTAAAAAACACTCCAAAATTTGGAAAAATATTGAAGATTCTACAAAATCTTCATTGAAATAAAAAAATGAATAATTCAATGCAAAGATAATGTTATTTTATAATCACCAATACAGTTTAATGAAGATTGAAAGTTTATTGAGATCAAATGTAGAAAGAAAAATTCCCAATTAAAGTAAATATATTTAAATATGGCATTAAATAGGTATAGGTTATTTTCCTGGAGGTAAACAGAATGAAAATAATTGCCCATATGTTCACTGTTTTATATGTATGTGTTAGATTTTCTGGCAGTGTGAACAGCTCTAGGATTTTGTTGCCTAAATGATAAGAAGATTGGCATTTATAAACTTTATATTATTTGGCATTCATAACTAACTGAATTTAAATTAAATTAAAACCAATTATTTTAAAATTCAAAAATTAGAATATATTCTAATAGAATTAATTATAACTAACACATTGTTTTATTTAATATATTATTATGTTTTACTCTTTTTAATGCTTTACATATCTTAAAGTTCTACAAAGTAGGAACTATCATTATCCTTATTTAGAGATAGAGAAACAGAGTTACTTAGGATAATGAACTTGCTGAGGTCACAGATGAAATGATGATGTTACACCAAGCCACCCATTCTGCTAAGTGAACTCCAGCAGTCTACTAAGTAAAATTGTTTGCAGAAGATAATCATCTGATATGGGTTTAAGGAAAATCACCTACTATTTCCAGATAGCACTTTATTAATAAAGTAAAGATGTTGAACTAGATAACTTCTAGTTTAGCTCCTAATAATCTCCAGTTTCTTCAGCTTGTTGTATGAAAATCTAGTAATCTCCAGTTTTAAGCTTGTGCATCCATGTTAAATATTAAATCCTTCAGTTTGAGCAGTGATTTTAGTGGTAAAGAGAAGTTTCCAACTGTTAATCTTACTGGTGCCTCCTACACAAAAGCCCCAGCTTCTAGTGAACTCTTATCTTGTTTTGTTGCAGGGAGTATAAACAATCGATGCAAAATAACAACAATAATACAATTCATTTTGGATTATTAAATACAAATTATTAGAAATTAATTAATATAGGCAATAAATCCCATTTCAAATGGGGTTGTGTTAAAAAAAAGAATTCCAATATGATAGAAATACATCAAAATCCATCTTTTTTTGAAAGGAAAATCATTCTGGAATTAGATATATTCCAGATATTTCTATACATCTATCATATATAAACATACCAGCAGCTTAGGACCCAAAGGAGAGAAAAAGGAATCAATTTGAAGGAGGGGCTACACAAAGATCCAATAAGGTCATCCATATGGAAAATAACTTTCAACTTCTCTTCCCATTAATTCTGTATGTTTCTGCCATAGTCTACTTTTAAATCTCAGTATTTCATCCTGTCCTTACTCCATGGTAGAATTCCTGCTCCTAGAAAATGGAGGAGGGCATGGATAGAAAACAGGTGAAATATTAAGTTCCTTATTATGTTAGAAAATTTGGTCAAAAACAAACCACAAGATAAGCAATAATGAAAAGTATTTAAAGACAGAGAGAGAAGAGAGAGGGAGAGGGAGAAAGAGAGTTAGATTTCACACAATTCAATCCTTCCAAACTAAAATATTTAAACAATCAAATTCAATCATGTGATATACCTCAAGCAAGAATAATACAAAAATGTAAACTTTACTTAAAAATTTGCAACTGTCAGAACTGAAGGGCCTAGGATATTAATCCAGTAATATGATTGACTAATAGAGTCATCAAGAAATGTTAACTCAGTTACCATAAGCTAAGTTTAACTTTAAATTAATAACAATTGTTAACCTTTATGACTTTAGTGCTTATTCTCTCAAGACCTAATTAGAGTAGATTAAATTAATAGAATCTTTACAAGGAAATAAATAATACAAGGGATATAAGCTGTAAGTCATCTTTATTTAAAAATCAGAACCTCAGACCTTGTGTTTAAATAAGTCTAAACCTTAGTATATATTATTCAGTTGACAAATATTAATTATTAAGACCCCTCATTATTAGATTGTGTCCCTTATATTCAACTAAACTTTATAGAAATAATGTATGCTAGTATACAACAAGCTATATTATTTTATGCTTGCTATGGGAGGCTTGGAGTTTCTTTTTTACAGGAAATGAGCATGCATTTTCCTTTATAAGTAAATACCCATGCTAGTTAGCAGCATTGAAGTGATTCCTAGAGCACTGGCCATGTGGTAGAGCTGTTGCTGAATGTTTGAGGGCTAGTATCTCAGATTACACCTAAAGCTAAGGGACCAGCAGGACAGGGGAGTTTGCCACATCTAAAGGACTATTTCCTTATCATTGGAAGAGGGAGGAATGCAAAGATTGTTGACAATGGTGGGGAAGCCAGAGCCTGTATCTTGAGACTCACTGGATACCTTCTGGCAATTCATTTATTCCTACCCTGGATCCAAAAATGGCAGCCCAGTTAGATTCCTGGCTGCTGGTTGTAGTGTAGTGATTTTTCAGGACATGTGTTCTGAATTGAAAAATCTTATAAAAGAGTAAACCAAGGGAAGAATGTGTACTTCCACCTATACTTCCAAATTTAAAACAAAACAGCTTTCATTAACTAAATGATACTAACCATTCACTGTTTGTATTAATATTAATCAAAATAAATATAAATCAGTAGGATATGCAATAGATCTTAATTTTAGTCTATTGAAGGCTTGTTTTCTGTAGCTGTTTTAATCAGATGTCACTGCCAAAATCAAAGCACAGTTTGCTTATTTTCATGTAGTAGCTTTTTCTGCCCTGAGTAATTAAGATAATATTGTAGCTCCAAAAGAAAGTCATTGAAGGATATTCCTTGTTTAGTATCTTCAGTCTAAGAAATAGCATGATAGACCAAAAATGTATTCTATTTTTATTATCAGGTTTTCTGTCTCCAGTTTCATTTTCTGTTACAGTTGAAAGGAAGGGAGTTGGTGAGAACAAGATTACTTTTAAAGAAATAATGAAAGGTGACATCAGATACTAAGGTGGGCATTCTCATGAGAGCTGTAAAAAGCCAGAGGGCTCAAAAAAAAGTTGGATTGTAGATTAGTAAATATTAGAACTGTGAGAAGAATAAAAATATCTTTGAATTCTCTCCTTTTACAAAAGAGAAAGAACTCCACTACCCATTCCCTCAAAAATAAACTTGATATCCCAATATCACATTTTGTGATTTTTTTATTTAGCATCTTTTATTAATTTCCTTTCCTTGGCTGTTTTTTAAATTCAACAATTGGGCTAAAATATTTTTTTTCTTCATTCATCTCTTATAATTTATGAGGAGGGCAAGACCAAAGAAATATTTCTGCACACAGGGGTTGCGGTCAAAATCAAAAGGGTCCAATGGAAAACTACTCTTTAGGAAGTAAATTGCTTCAGTATTTCAGTCTTTCCATATGGTTTAATAATTTAAAAGCCATGCCAATGTTGGATTGAATCAGTCCAGAGCATTTTTGGTATATAGACAGGCCCAGAGAATGGAAACTCTCTTATTTGCCAGAGATAGGCAAGGATAAGTTAAATACACCTTGGAAAAAATTTCACAGGAAATATTTGTGGAAAAAGAGAAAGAGAGAGAGGAAGAGATTGATTCAGATTTGAGACAGAGACATAAATATGGATAGTGAAAAGGAAAAGAAATATTTAAATATAATCTGATGCTTAAACTCAGAGGTGAAAAAGTACATTTGGGAAGCAGCCAGATTCCCCACCTTGAACTGTAAACATTTACAATGCACTAGAGATTAAGAAGTTCCTATAAATATTATGTCAGCCTTTCTCTCTCATTGTCTTTTATTAGAAACGGACCTACCACTGTGTGAAGACATCTGGAGTACTCCCAGCATATGCTATGGTAACCCTTATGGCATTTAACAGCTGTCAAAGGAGGAGGCACATTGCAAACATCCTGGTTGGAAACTTGGAAGTCAACTTGGCCTCTATGGTGAAGGAATTAGAAGCCCATTGTGGGCTGATTGCCAGGCAGACTCTTTTGTGAGAATTTCTGGACCTCTTTAGTGCAACTTTGTAACAATCTCCTGGTTTTGTGAAAAAAATCTGTTTTCAGTGGGTATCTGTAATGGAAACTTTTAGGAAATTAAAATATTCAGAACTTTGAACATTCCCTCATGGTGCTTTTGTCTTGTGGGGATACTATGTAAACTCATGGTTTATGTTTGTTCATCCTCCAAGTAAGTGTGGGGTGGTCATGAATTTGTGAGCCAGAGTTAATATTTAAGATTACCATAACCTGATTAAAGTGTGGATGGGTGGTTGATTTTAAACACAAACATATGTAGACTTTTCAGGAAAAATGCATGTTTTGAAGGAGAACAAGCAAGCAAACAAATGAGAATGTTGCAATTTTGGTATTTCATGATGCACTTGAAAATAAATCTACTTCAACAAGAAATTCTAAGGTAGCTAGAAAAATAAACAAATATTTGATAAATCTAAAGAAATGGTGCTGAGAAACAGCATAAGAGCTTGGATTATCCTTAAATTTCCTTGTTTTGCTATCTATTCCCGGGCTAAAGTTGTTTGTGTAGTGTATGATTTCAGGCTGTTTTCATTACATTGCACATCTTGATAAATATTAAATGGGGTTTACAGCATCCACTATGTGTGCTGATCCCTGGGGTCACACAGTCTCAGTCTCTTCAGGAGTGAAAAGTCTCTTATTGTCACCACATATCACCCAAATTCCCAGCAATAAATGAAATGGTATAATCTGCTTTTCCCCTCAGGATTTACTAACACTCTCTGCAAAGTGCTGTAAATCTTGCTAATTTGCTCTGATTTGGGTAAATGTTATAGATATTCAGGCCCTGAACTTTGTAAAATATTTTCTTTAGTCTCATAAATATTTTTTGGCTCATAACAGCAAAGAGATAATTTAAAGTAAACATTGCAACATTTTATTGTTAAGTTTATAAATGTGTACTACAAAAATAAAATTTCAAAATCTATAATCTACTAATTTTTCTTCTCCTCTACCAAAAAAAAGTTCCTAAAATTACAAATATACACATACTCACAGCATATATTATATGTATACTCAGTTCTCTACATAATGCTAATAAAAGAGAGAAGCCAAATGAAGGCTTTTCTGTGGTTATGTATAAGGTTAAAAGAAGTTTCATTCATCTCCTTGACATATGAAATTTAAGTGAAGAAAGAAGATGCAAGAACTTGAGGGATTAGTATATTTAATCATGCACAACTGAAACAATTTTCTTGTAATTTGAATGGGCCAAAAAACTTTTTGGAGAAGAGAAAATGAAATTAAAATTTATTGATTATAATTCAACCTATTCCTAACACTTGAGTAGGTGATTACTTGAAGGCCAATGAAAATTATACATATATTTCTAAAAGTAATAAAAAGTAACCATGGCCACCAAAATATTTCTAGTGTGCACATGTGAAAATACTTATTGGGAAGACAGGAGAAGCAAGTGGAAATATATCATTTGATGCAACGTACCAAGCTTTTTCCAGGGGAGGGTCCTTACTTAACAATTAGATGTCAAAAAATGCACAATCCTAACCTGAGTATGGTCGTGGCAGAATTGTGTTGACCTGCCAGATGTTTCCACAGCTGTGATACATCTGTTTAAACAGAACTATAAGAGAGAATGCAAAGAATAAGACTCCAGTAAAATGTAAATTCTGTCATATCCCAATTTGTTAAAAATCCTTAATTCAATGTTGCTGTAATGAAGGATTTACTTTGAAGACATAATAGTGCTCCATTTTTGAAAATCAAAATTAGGTCATGTTTTACTTTAATAATAAGTAGATTATTTTTTAAGATACATACATTAGTGAATTGAATGAAGCAAAGGGCTACTAGAATTCTGGATGTTAATTTTTCTCCTGGTTTGCTAGTTATATACAGTCTCATGTAACTGTATATATTATAATATCATAGGATGAGATGGATATCATATTAAGGAGTAGAGCAAAGAAGGCTTACACTGGAAATCTCTGTGAATATCCACTTCTGCAAAACTCTCTCCTTTGAAAATTATTGTAAATCCTTTTTCTGGTAAAAAAAAAAAAAAAGAAAGAAAGAAAGAAATAGAAAGAAACAGAGAAAAGAAAGAAAAGCAATGGATTTACATACACTTAACACTGCTTATTATCAGCCCTGAATTCATTTACTCCACAAAAATAACACACTCAATGTACAAGTTCCAAATAAACAGCTTATAAATTTTAAGAGTATGGATCTGAGTCTTAAATTCAGCCAACATCCATGCAGATATTATTGATCACTTATTAATCAACAGGTATTGTGTTAAGGCTTTAGAGTCTAGGTACACAGAATTTAATAAATAAAATGAGATCCTATTTGAACCCTTATTTTGGTTTCTTCTTGAAACATGCTCTAAATTTTTGTCATGTGCATCTTTTGATTAACTATTATTTTCTTTTCTAAATGTCCCGTGAAGATTATGATTGAAATTAACACTTTAGTCAATTAGTTAGCCCATCGGTTCATGTTTAGAATGTTCTATTGTTACTGAACACAAGTTCATGTGCTTGACACACAGTGAAGCCAAACAAACCAAAAGTAAGAGTTTGGAGCAGAGAAAGTTTTATTGCAGGGCCATACAAAGAGATGGATGGCTAATGCCCCCAAACTCTGAACTACTAGAAGAGTTTCAGCAAAACATTTTTAAAGGCAAGGTGATGGAAGGACACAGTTAGTTGTTGTAAACTTCTTGGTGTAGAAATCCTTTGTCTGTGCAACTGTCCACGGAGATCAGGTCATGATGTTCCTGTAAACCTCCAACAAAACAAATGCTATTCTCTGCTCTGCAACTTATCTCTATATGAATGGACCAATAAGAGTCAGAGCCTTGAGAATAGGCTATCCTGTATATTTCAGGCTATAGGCAACATTCTTTTACAAAAGGCGCAGAGCCAGCATGACTAAACACAGGCAACAGGGCACAAAGGTTAAAGTAAAAGTAATAGATCCAATATGGAGTCACATTTATTCTTCCCTATTACACTATTTTGCATACCTGTCATCATGCCTTATCTTACCTACATGTAAAACTGGACACTATAAACTCATAGAGGAAAACATAGGAAAAACTCTCTTTGACATAAATAACAGCAAGAACATTTTTGACTCATGTCCCAGATTAATGTAAATAAAGCAAAAATAAACAAATGGGACATAAACTTAAAAGCTTTTGCACAGCAAAGAAAACCATAAATGAGACAAATAGAAAACCCTCAGAGTGGGAGAAATTATGTGCCAATGAAACAACTGACAAGGGATCAATCTCCAAAATATACAAACAGCTCATGCAACTCATTATCAAAAAAACAAACAACTCTATCAAAAAAATGGGTGGGAGACTTAAATAGGCATTACTCCAAAGAAGACACAGATGGCCAAGAGGCACATGAAAAGATGCTCACCGTCACTAAATTTTAGAGAAATGCAAATAAAAACTACAATAAGGTATCACCTCACACTGGTCAGAATGGCCATCATCACAAAATCTAGAAACAATAAGTTGTGGAGAGGGTGTGGAGAAAAAGGGAACCCTCTTGTTTGTGGGAATGTAAATTGATACAGCCACTATGGGGGACAGTATGGAGATTCCTTAAAAAACTAAAAATAGAGCTACCATATGACCCAGCAATCCCATTACCAGGCATATACCCTGAGAAAACTATAATTCAAAAAGATACATGTACCACAATGTTCATTGTAGCACTATTTACAACAACCAGGACATGGAAGCAACCTAAATGTCCATCAAGAGATGAATGAATAAAGAAGATATGGCACATATATACAATGGAATATTACTCAGCCATGAAAAGGAAAAACAATGAGTTATTTGTAGTGAGGTGGATGGACCTATAGTCTGTCATACAGAGTGAAGTAGTCAGAAAGAGAAAAACAAATAATGTATGCTAACATATATATAAATGGAATCTAAAAAAATGGTACAGATGAACCAATTTGCAGGGCAGGAAGAGAGACACAAATGTAGAAAATGGACATGTGGTCAGAGCTGGCAAAGGGAGCTGGGATGATTTGGGAGATTAGGATTGACAAATATACACTACCATGTGTAAAATAGATAGCTAATGGGAACCTGCTGTATAGCACAGGGAGCTCAGCTCAGTGCTCTGTAGCAACTTAGATGGGTGGGATGGGGGAGGGGTGGGGGGAGGTCCAAGGGGAGGGATTATGTATACATACATTTGATTCACTTCATTGTATAGCAGAAACTGACAGAGCATTGTAAAGTAAAGCGCCCCGATTTAAAAAAATGATGTTTAATTTTCACTATTAGTGATCATGAAAACATATTTGGGGATATTTTCCAAGATAAATTGACTGAAAATAATACAATTCTGTATTTATTAAATCATGAAAGTAATATGCTTCATTGTCCCCTTCTTAATTTTTTAGTTTTGTACTTATTCAAGAAGTATACTGTGGCTGAAAGTATTCCTAACTAGTAAATTGAGATCACAATATAACTATATTCTTTTGATTTGCATTAGCATGTGATAAGGTAAATTTCTTGGAACTAAAATCTATATGAAGGAAGCCACAGTGAGGCACTTCTTTCTCTTTTTAAGACAAAGAGTCCTTTTGCATTTTTCTCCAACTTGTAACTTATACAGTAGAAATCCTATGAACGTGATAGTGAATTCCTGTAATGACCTAAGAAATCTTGCTTCCAGACTCATGGCTATGTGCCCAATTTCAAATTACTGTTTTCATAATAGCTCTTGGGAATAACTTCTTTTAAAACTTTAATAATTTTTACTTTTAGGTTGTTTCAACCCTTCTTTCTCGTTATTGCTTTAGTTTTTTTTTGTTTCCTGACAGTTCAGGGACTTCAATATTCTTTGAATCCTCATATTTTTGTGAATTTAAATGTTTATTTATTTTCCCTTAACCTATTTACAAAGGCTATCTATGTGTATGCCATTAATTCCTCTTTATGTCACTCAATTTATCAGTTTGCTACAGTTCCATAACAGAGAAGAACAAGCCTGACTCCATATTGGATCTATTCCTTTGGCTCTAAATTTTGTGCTCTGTTTCTTGTGCTTAGTCATGCTGGATCTGTACCTCTGTAAAAGAATGTGGCCTATACCCTGCAATATACCTAGTAGTCCTTTCTCAATGCTCTGCCTCCCAGGCTTGGCCTTTAAATGTATAACCCTTTTCCATTCATGACAGATAATAACATTTGTCTTGTTGGAAGTTTACAGGAACATTGTGACCAAATCTACTTGGAAAGCTGCAAGAACAAAGAATTCTGGCACCAGGAAGTTTGTGACAACCAGCCACACCCTCTCCCCTTTCAGTAAGAAAGAAGTCTGAATTCTAACTTGGGTAAGATGGTTCTTTGAGACACTAGTCAATCATCTTCTTGGTCTGCTGGCTTTCAAAAAAAGTTGCTATTCCTTGCCTCAACACCTTGTCTCTTGACTTATTGGCCTGTTCTGTGGTGAGGAGTAAGAGCTTGGACTCTAACAGTTCTTAATTATACTATTTGGCTTAATTTCCTTTCCGTGTTGTCTCTTCTAATCATTAAATATTTTACTACAGCCAATGGAGAGGGTTAGACAAAGATATGAAAACATAAAATATATATAAAGTTTAACTAGTGAAAATTACCTTTAGTGGCTAGAGTACAAGGCATATGTAGAATGGTTTTAGAAGATGTGTCTTGATTCCAGAAAGTTGTATGGGATTTAATGTAAACAATCTTGAACTCCATACTGGGAATTAAATACATTAAAGGAAAAGGAAACACAAAGTCTTTAAAATGGTCAAATGTTGTTATATATTTAAAAAAAAACCCATGATTCTGATTATCAGGCAGTAAATGATAAATAACTATCTCTTAGAAATATTCCAAGTGAGTTGAGAAGTCACAATGAATTAAGAGAAAGGAAAGAGACTCAAATTAATCTTGGAAAACTAAATGATTGTTGAGGGATAATATTTTTATATGTATAATAATTTGTTCTGGCATATGTTTCAGTCTCAGAGAAATTCTGACTCCTTTTTAGGAAAATTGAGAAAGCTTGCCAAATAAATAAATTAAGTACCCTGTAAGAAACTGAGGCAACAATACCACTTTATTTGAGGAACTAAAAACTAAATAGTTTAAAATAGGGAGAAGTTCTATTTGTATGAGTCATAGAGTTGGAGAAATACATTTTGGCAATATGTGGGTAGAGTATAGTTAACGTTCTTATGGAGCTTACAGTCCAATGAGGAAGAATACATTAAAAAATAAATAATAAAAAATAAATAATAAAAGATAACCTCACATATGTGGAATCTAAAAAATAATAAAACAAAGCTATATAGGAAGCAAAAATGATCAGAAACATAGAATACAAACGTATGGTTACCAAAAGGGAAAGAGAGGGCAGGGATAAATTAGGAGTGTGGGGTAAACAGATACAAATGATTACACATAAAATAAATATGCAACAAGGACTTACTGTATGGCACAGGGAGCCATATTTAATTTCTTATAATAACCTATAATGGAAAGTAATCTGAATATATATATATATATATGTGTATATGAATCACTTTGCTGTACACCTGAAATGAACACAATATTGAAAATCAACTACACTTCAATAAAAATAATAGTCTCACAAAATATTGCAAAATTGCAATTGTAAAAAATGCTATGGTGGATATACACCATCTCACAAGCTTTGCAAGGGCAAAGACCTTGTTTTTCTAGTTCATCATCCTATCCCTACCACCTAGCTCAGTGTTTGGAGAATTTTTTGCATGCTTCACTATTTGGTTACAGTGCAGTAAAATAAGAAACCAATTCTTATTAATTTATTTATATTCAACCCTATTGGGGGAAAAAGCTAAAGAAAACCAAAGGATAAGGCCAAAGTGAAGTTGAATGTAAATATTTAAAAGCATTACACAAAGGCACTCATCTTTCTGTAGGTGGGCCAGAAAACTGATTTTAAGGTTTCTGCTGGTTAATAATGTAGGGGAACACAATCAGCTGCCTCATTTAAAATACCATAAGATAAAAACAAAAATCTCCTGAGCTTTTGAGTTGTTTCTGAGTCATAGAACAGGCAGTCTTTTAAGAATGTGTTTTATAGTGAATGGCCATGGGAGATAGAGATAGTGTCTCCCAGCGGGGCAAAAGGCAGATATGTTTGCTTTCCAGAATAATAAAGATATTGTCTCCCTCTGAGGCAAAGATGGGGCAGGTTTGCTAACAACTCTTTCACAGATTAGAATATTCTAAGCTCAGAGTCCCTCAGCTGTGACATGAGCTACTGAGTGTATACACCTACCCGGGCTGCTCCTTATTGTTCCTGTGGGACTTTACGGACAAGGGGAACTGATACAAACATGATGTTCATTCTGCCTGCTATGTTTTGAATAATAAAGTCCTGTGTCTTTGACCCTGGAGTCTTGTGTCTTCTTTTGGCATCCATGAAACTCTAGAAGACTAACTTGTTAGATTATAAGCATGGTAAAAATCTCACAATGTTTCACAGTTTTTAACAACACCTATTTTGCTTAAAATACTAATATAAAGAAGATATAGAAAGTGTAATTAGTTAACATTTCCTCAATGGTTACTAAATAGTTGCTTTCAGATTCTCTCAACTATTACTGAAAAAAATATTGTTTCACTGATATATAGCAGATAGACCTGATAGCATGAAAATTACTTTTGTAAGAAACTTCCAAAAATCCTAGATAAGATCTAAAAGACAGATCAGATGTTTAAATATTCATATGCACTTTCTAATATTGGCAGCATCTTGTTACCAAAATATGCAAAACAGCCCTCAATTGGAAGATACAAACCAATACTACAAATGAAAATAAATAAAATTTAACTGAATATTAAGATAACAATTTACTATGGCCAAAAATAATTTGTCCCCAAATCAACTCAATGGAAATTTGAATTCATCAATCTAGTAACAAAACATATCACAGCAGCAGGTCAAATAAAGCAAGTTTACAATGATCATAATATTGAATATATGAAAAAACCTTTGGAAAAATTACAAAAATAAGAATGAGAAAATTACCCCCACCACAAAAGTGAATGTCTCTTTCAAACAAGTAATAGTGAACTTCTACATGTAAGTTTCTTAATATGCAAGGATGAGTCAAAAATTATCCACCTTCTGGCTGTAGAATTTATATTAAATTTTAGAAAAGACAAATACATCATTTTTTGACACAGTCTCCTTGCTTTTCAATACAATTTGTCCATCTGTCAAAGAGCTTTTGTATGCCCTCATTAAAAAATGTTTTAGGCTCAGCTGAAAGCCACAAATGCACCAATGTCTTCACTTCTTCATCAGAAGTGAATCTTCATCCTCGTAGGGCTGCTTTCAGGGGGCCAAACAGGTGAAAGTCCAATGGAGCAAGATCAGGACTATGGGGAGGATGCTTTAACACCTCAAAATGAAGTTTTTGAGTGTCAACAGTGTGGGCAGAAGTGTGCGGATGTGCATTGTCATGCAAGATCACAACACCCTTAGATAGCAGTCCTCTGTGTTTAATCCGAAGTTTAGGCTTCAACTCTTCAATAAGCATCTTACTATAATGAGCACTGTTGATTGTTGAACCTTTTTCCTGATAATGTTCCAATACTGGCCCTTGAGAATCCCAGAAAATAGAATTGTTTCACATGTACACTCAATTTTGTTATCAGCCATGGACGTGGACGGGCGTCTGGCTCTTTCTTGATGGCTAACACTGATGTGATCTTCCTCGAACTTCTCTATACATTCCTACATACTTCTTTGCAACAGAACACTTTCTTAATACCGTGCAGAAAGTATTCGATAAATAACAGCACCAGGTACACTCTGAGACCACAAAAAAACAAATCACTGCATGCTGCTCCTTTCATGCAAATCACAAGTGGGGCATCCATTGTTGCTCATGCTGCCGTTACAAATGAACTGATATAACACTTTCCCACCTGCAGAGCAGTGACTGCGGAGACAGTAGCCTTGAATGGAAAGTGCTGATGAGACAGTGTGGCCAACAGAAGTTTTAATATAACTGAAGCGCAAATAAATTTTGACTCACTTTTGTATGTTTAAGCAAGATTCTATTGGAACAAAGGGGTTCCATTTTAAAATATTATATGATTTAGAAATGCATTTTATGCATTCTTTTCTCAGGGATTTAATATCAAGTGAGATAAAAGCTGAAATCAAAATTATATTGGAGCACAGTTACAAGGTTATCAGTTTGGAATATTTTATAGAAGAGAAAGAAAATAGTCAAAAATGTCTCTTTTTGTCTTCTTTTACTTTACCTCACTGCCAGAATGATAAGATTTCCCTCTGGTTGGATGCTTGCTCAGAAGTGATAGTTATTTTCCTTTATATACTTTTATTTAAACATGCATATTTGGCCAAAAAAGTATGACTAGATAAGAGAACAGCTTGTGCTTAGTGTGGGACAAATGACTAGGAATGAATTGTGCTGAGAAAGGCCTTCTCTTTGTTTTCCCTGAAACATATCTGTACTAGGGAAAGGAAATTATAAAATAACCATTTAAAAGTTTTGGATGATGTTGCCTAAAATTAATTCTACTTATCAGATGTGAACTTTAGCTACAAGAAATGAAAACTTTCTGCATAATCCTAAATGTAACAGGCATCATGTGACCCTTGTCCTAATACACACAAGAGCACTGTGACACATTTCAAGGAGCTCCTTAGCACAATCCAAAAAGGTCATCAATTACATGAATGAGTAATTTAAGAAAACTTTTATCATTGTCACTGGTTTTTAATACACTCTTTAACTTTGATTTAAATTCTAACTTGTTTATTAGTTTGTCAACTTAAAAAGCAAATTCACTGCTTTCAATACTGTCCCTTGGGGACTGTTTCAATTTGCAGAGATAAACATCTGTTATTCAGAAAGGGCATGTAACATTCCACCACGCAATTGCTTGGCAGTATTAGAATAACTATAGCTGATCTATCATTAATCAAGCCCTTATTGAATGTTTTGCCAAAAGTACAGTGTTTGTTATTAGGACAGATACTTAAAATAATGATGATTGATATTTACTATAAAATAGGGAAATTTCATTATTTCACTTATATTAACTTAATCCTCAACTATTTATGAGATAAATTATATTCTCATTTCATAAATGAGAAAACTGAGGCCTAGAAAGTTGTAGTGGTCCCAGAGGGGCCACTAGAAGTGTTAGATTTCAAGCATTCTAGCTCCAACTTTGTGCACACAGCCACTATGCTGTACTATTTACAAAAATGAAACATAGATCTGTCCAGAGGGCTACACTCCTTGTACATCATGCAAGCAAATAATTACACTAGAGAATGAGAGAATTATTAAGAGAGGTAAGTACAAAATATATAAGATAAAAGACTTTTCCACTATAAAATCAATAATCAAATGGGGAAGTCTACTTATTATAGAAGTCTATTACAAAGCATATGAATCCTTGATACTTATGCAATTAATGCTATCCCAATTGTAAAAATGTGCCTAGCTCTTCCCTCAAAAACTTAAATTGCACTATGAAAAAGATTAATGGGGAAATTTTCATTTCTTGTAAGGAGAGACTAAATTAGTTACCAATGAGTTTTGTTTTTTAGTACATTTTTTAAAAATCCTTAAAAGCCTCTAAATGGTCAGACTGTTGTAAGAAATCATCAAACTAATCCTGGGATAGAAATGAAAATTCAGAGATATAAACGAGGGAAAAAAGTACTCTTCCCATAATGTATTGGCTGATCTGAAAATTCTTGATTTTTATTTTTACAACCTTAAAAAGTGAATGGGTCACAATATCAAAACCATGTATTCACAAAAGGTAAGGAGTAAAACAGCAAGTGCTCCCACAATAAACTGTGTCTCCAAAAATCTAACACTTAGAGGATGTGGGTAGTTAAGAAATGGACCAGTTTTCACATGATTTGAAACCCCTGAGTTTTTCATGGTACATGTCTTAAAACTGTTCTGGAAGTATGAAACACAAATCCTTTCTTGAGGGAGGTATCTTCACCCTAGCTATCAATTAATTCAAAAACTATTCATACATGTCAATATCTAGTAAAAATATTCAAAAACACAGGCAAATATATAATAACTTGTAACAAACATAAACAAACGTATAATAACTTATAACCAGTAGAAACCACAAACAACATAACAGACCTCAAAGACTTCATATATTGGAACCAGGCATAGACTATAAAATAACATCATTTTATATGTTTAAAGAAATAGAGAATATATTTTAAAATACCAATAGGAAATAAGAACTACAAAAAATGTCACAGGGAAAGTGATAAAGAATGAGATATAACTTCTAAAATTAAAAAAAAAATAACAATAAAAACTCAATGGGCAGGTTTAAAAGCAGATAAGAAACAGGTAAATTAATAAATTATTGAATTAGAAAATGAATTGAAATACATAATCCAGAATTCAGCATGAGGAAAAAAGAAAAATGAAAGATATATTTTAGACAAAGTAGATGCAGTAAAAAGTACTAGTGTATCCTTAATTGAAGTTCCAGAGGAAGGAAGAGGTTAATAGTTCAGAAAAATATTTCAAGAGATAGAGGCTGAGAATTTTCAACAACGGATGAAAGACCTTATTTCACAAATTTAAGAAGCCCAACAAAACCCAATTCATATATGTGAGAGGAAGTCCAAACCTAAACATTTCATAGTGAAAATTCATACAGTAAAAGAAAAGAAAATAAAAAAAAAAAAAAAAAGGAAAAGAAAATCTCTAAAGCACTCTGAAGGAAAAGATAAATTCCCTTTAAATGAACTGCAGCTAGAGTGACAGCTGATTTTCCACCTGCAGGGAGGGGAGAGTTTCTTCTGAGGGCTGAGAGGAGGAATTTATTCCATGCCTCTCTCATAGATTCTGGTGGTTTGCTGGCAATCTTTGATAACCCTTGGCTTGTGGATGCATCTCCTGACTCTGCCTGCATTTGCACGTGGCATTATCCCTGTTTATGTATGTCTGTCTCCAAATTTCTTCTTTTTCAAGGACACCATTGGATTAGTGGTCTACCATAATGCCACATAATAAGGTACATTATGACAAAATTGGTTCTATCTCAGGAATTCAAAATGTATAAAGATTTTATAATTAAAATATCAAGAAATAGATGTTTTATATATATACATATATATTCCAAAATAATTTACAGATTGGCCTATATATAAAGAGCAAAGCAATAAAACTTTAGAACATATTATAAAGAAATATTTGCATGATTTCAGAGTAGGGAAGATTTCATAAATATGGTGTAAGAAGTACTAAACAAAAAGAAAAACTCTAATACATTAAAATTTCTTCATAAGTTTTCATGAAGAGTAAAAACACAAATCATACAATGGAAGAATATATTGGTAACACATTTTACCAAAAAGAGACATATTCAAATATGTAAAATATCCTACTAAAGGAATACCACTCAAAGGAAAAAAAAAGACAAAATACTAGAGCAGACTGAAACAGATATTCTGAAAACAAATAAGCATTTAAACATATATATTTAATCATTTCTACATATATTCAAAAGTGAAAGGACAGTGAACTAAAGAGAAATGAAAGAAGTTTTGGAAAATAATGATTACCATATTTCCCTTGTAAAAATGCCAGAAATATGAGGGTGAATCAAAAATTATCCACACTCTGGCTGTAGAATTTATAGAAGTTTTAATATAACCAGAGTGCAGATAATTTTTGACTCACCACCGTAAAACCTTATCTGGAAGACTACCAAAAATTCCTTTTGTTCTTTTACTGTACAACTTATTGACCTTATGGTGTAAGAGATTCCTATAAACTTATGGAGAAAAGATGCAATATGACTGAAGTAATGCTAAGTGGTGACATTATAATTGTCCCCATCTCCTATATTCCTTTCGAAATAACTTTATTATCAATGGTTCCTTTTCAAATGCATTGCCTTTTTATACTTTATAAGATTTTCCAGCTGTTTGTGTATTAGACATATGCTTGTATTCTTTAACAGCTACTTTATCTTGTGTAATCATTTAGGACAATTTGGTATAGCATCATCTATTTGTAAATATGCATTCTGATGGTTGCATTATGGTACTAAAAATATTGCTGCACTTAACCATTTTATTAATAGAAATTTTGCTGAGAACTAATATTTTTGTCTCCCCAAAGTTTATGTGTTGAAGCTTTAACTCCCAATATGATGGTATTTAGAGGTTGGGCCTTTGAGAAGTCATTAGTTTTGGAGATGGTGGGTCCCCATGAGGAGTTCTGGTCTTTATAAGAAAAGGAGGAGACTGGAGCTGCCCTCTCTCCATCATTTGAGGATACACTGAGAGGGGGGCAGTCTGCTGGCCAGGAGAGCCCTCACCAAAAATCTAATCTGCTGGCACCTTGATCTTGGACTTCCCAGCCTCCAGAACTGTCAAAAAATAATGTGTTGTTTAAGCCACCCAGTCTAGTGTTTTATTATTGAAGCCTGAGCCAAGAGGGTTGTCATTTAAAAATTGCTCCCAAATTTATTTTTTTTCTTAAGTCTCTAGAAGATCAGCCTTCCCACTGAATTTGAACTATAACTTCTCTCTTTTGGGAGAGATGCAATTTACACATTTTCTTTTGTATACACAACAGTATATTTAGAAGTTCTTATTTGTAATTATTCTTCTGACATGAGATAAGTTAGTAAGTGCAGTTATATTCTTTAGGTTGTTGCCTTCTTGTACAGGAACACTTGTTTTTGGTACTCTAAATGTATTCTATTCTTGATTTAATATAATTTATTCTTTTCACATGTTTCACATCCATTCTAGGTAAAGCTATTTTATTTTTTTCAGAGCTATGGTATTTATATTAGTGATGCAAATAACTTGTTCTGGCATAACATAGTCAGTTTTTATATTAAATATCAGAGAGTGTGCAAAGATGTTAGAACCAAACTTTGTATTCACTATAATAATTAAATATAATTATTTGCTTTCACAGAAAAAAATCAAAATAGATAATATTAAGAAAACATAAAATATTTCAATGATAAATATTTTAGTTTTACTTTATTTTAAAAATTAAAAAAGTAACTAATGGTAAGTAACTTACCATGTGTCTTTCAAAACAACAACTCAACACAGATTTTAGTAACAGTGACTTTTCCATATGGCATAAAATCAGGAACTGATAAGAAAGTTGGTAGTATATTTTTGACATCATTATTAACACATTTTTAATATGTTCAAAATTATTTGTGGTTTTTCAACCCTCAACTAGGCCTTAATTCATAAATGAATTTCATATCCCAGGTCAAAGACTCGCTTTCTACCTTATGACTTCCTTTAACTTTATGCAAAATTATAGCCACATCTATCACTCGGTTCAATTTGTAATAGAGAAATTATCTCTGATTTTAACAAAGGAAGGTATACTATGCAAGCAGCTAGATATTAGAAAATAGTTGAAGACTGGAGAATTCAAAGTTATAAAAGTCAGATCTAACACCAGCTTCAGATTTATTGCAGAGGTGTCAGAGACTTGTTGTATCACAGCTTTTCCACTGTCAGCCTACTGCCTTAGAAAGAAGGAAGTGGTGTCTCCTTCTTTTCAGTCTACCACATCTCCTATGAATGCATCTTATTGGTGTGATCTAAACTGTACATGCAACCCTGGAGGCAAAGATTCTCAGAAATATTACAGACATTTAGCCCCTAATACTGAGGGAATTGTACATGGGTTATAAATGTTCTAAGAAGGAGCAGAGAAGGTCCAGGACACCCCTACACAAAATGAAGTATTGGAAGATAAAAAGTGGGCATGAGTCATCAACTCTGCACGGCAAGGTTGAAGTACTACAGTGTAACTGTTATGAAATCAAATTTATTCATTAAAATAAAGACCAGCATTTCAGAATCTGCCTCTTCTTTGCTCTCCTGCCTTTACCTCCCAGTATGACTGTTTATCACATGCCTGCACCCTCAAATACATTCAAGCTTGGTAGGAAAAAACTCATAAAAATCATTTTAAGGCACTTTGCAGGTGCTGAATGAAATCAAACTGTTAGTGAAAAAATATGTTCCATGATTATAATGAAAAATGCATATGAAGACAGAAAACCAATTTGTTTCTTTCTGTGACTGATTTTTAGTGATTAAAAATAATGTATGGCTTATTCTTTTTTTTTAAGTCATGAGCTGCCATTAGCAAAAAAATATTCCTTGTATATGTCAGCAAGATATGTTATTAGGCATTCTCTTTTTTATTTTTTTTGACACTATTTATTTGAAGTAATATCATACTTTTATAACATATGATGTAAAAAAGCCATATCTTTTGGTACACATATAGCATTTGTTGGCTACAGAATTGAACATTTTTTGGCTCTCCCATTATATTCTGTTTTTATATTATTAGCTAACTGTACAACTAAAAACTCAGACAAAGCCACCACACAAGAGGAACCCTAGGCTTGATAAATATATCCAGCTGCCTCTAATCATTAGCTCTTTTCTCTTCTTGGCTCTGAGCCTTCCCTGGAAATGCATCATTTCTGAAAGATTGTTCCTACATACTCAAATATATACAAAGGAATTGCCTCTTTCTTTTTAATATATTTTACAATTAGGACTCATAAATTCACACAAAGTGAAGAAAATCCAAATGCTGTCTTCAAGCTGATTGCATAAAAATACAAAATGTGGTAGAAATGTGGGGTCATTATAATTCTCATTCCTTGAGTTTACAACAGCATAATACATTTTCTTTTTTTTCTCATCTTCCCATCATCAGACTTAATGATTCCTAATATATTTTTCCATCAGAGCACCTTTCTCATTCTATCCTTGCTTTTTATTTCTATAAATATTTATTCCAGACCAGCATGCCACAAGTGTGTATATATATATATACACACACACTTATAAATATACATATATATTAATTATATGTATATAATTAATCTTTTATTGGGGTATCTATCTAGTGATGCAGGCCCTAAAGCCCTTCTTGTGCTATTCTTTATTTAATTCTGAGAATCCTTAGGAAATTCCCTACAGGTACTTATAAATACCTCTTAAAGTATTCTGAGGTTTATGCAGTTATAAGATTCTAGGAAGAGCGTAAATAATACCAGCAATGATTTCCACTGCTTAGCATAGTGATTAACACATATAGTAAGTGCTCAATAATGTGTATAAATTGAGTGAACCTGATATCTAGAGCAGACAATTTTCAGCAGCTCTTTTGAAGGAACAGTTTTAAGGCCATTCCCCTGCAGCTCAGGTTCAGAGCACTGAGGAAGATAAAACAATTTGAAGAAATTTATTGAGAAAAACCACAGAAACATCAGAAATCTTTCCTAAATTTTTTAAATAAATGGACTTTATTTTACTTTACATAGTAGTTAGTTTGATATTAAATAGGATATATGGGACAATTACCTACATTCTTGAATCTGATCTAATTTTAAAACAAAACACTGACATGGTAGAATTTTTTTTCAAATTTACCATTTGTATAAAATTAATTTAATGGATGGAAAGCCTCTTCAGTAAACTGGTCCCAATTGGACTTTTGATTCTAAATTAAGCTTTGTAATCATTTATTTTCTCATGGAATGTCTACAACGCTTCTTAGTTTAGGTCAGGTATCTTAGATGTTTTGTTTACCCCCACATATTGAGTTCCTAACACATAGTAGCTGCTCAGTAAATATGTGTTGAGTGCACCAATGAAGGCAAAAGAGCTGTTACATAACTACCTGCAATTTCAGCCTAGAAGTCTAGAAGATTTTCTAGAAAGTTTCAAAAGTCTAAAAACACTAGGAATTTTCTAAACCTTCTGTTACTGAAGCCATGCATTCTTTTCAAAGTATAAATGAGTATTATAACTGGAAATTATGACTAGACTGATTAGATACATGATCTGAATTTATGTGGCTTATTCAAATGCCATAGAAATGTCATCCACTATCGAGTGTTTGGACTGAGGAAGCAGTTTACATAGCAAAGAAAAATGGCAAGGAGGAAATGTGTTCACTTTGAGGGAAGATTATATGAGGAATATTTTCCACTCAAAGCTGGTCAGTCGAATTTCACAGGAAAGTTTGTGCTGAATTTAACACAGTTAAAAGGTGTTATTACAAAATTTAGCAGTAAACATTCTATAAAGGATCTAGAGATGCAAGTGAAAAGAGTTTGAAGTCATTATATTCATGGAATAGTTTCTTTGCAAAAATGTAGGCAATCATTTAAAGTGTCATTTTCACAGTTATGCAAAGTGGGAGAAATACAATGGAATGGAAATAGAGAGGCAAGAAGTTGGTATTGTTGCAAGAATATGTTTCATAATGTTGTGAAAATATTTTTAAAATGCTATTCACATTATCCACAATATTTAAGTTGAATGAGGGACATGATTTCATCAGTAAGAAAAGTCAAATCAAGCACATTGTTAAGAGTTATTGATTTCACAGTATTTACCAGGATAAATGAGTTTATTCAATGTAACAGCCATATCTTAATTTAGCAGAAATATTAGAGTATGCATTATTTGTCATCTTGCAAAATTGTAAAAAATATTAAATGTTTATATTCTGTAAGTTTTGGATAGAGAAAGCTTAATTTTCTATTTTCTTTCAACTGAAGAAAAATAAAACAAAAAACAAAGACCAACCCCCTCCCCCCAATATTTGAAATACTGAAATGTGTATTGCTAAACTGGTTCCTGGAAACTAGCATGAAAAATACAATAGTCATCTAATGTATTGGGTTTTTTTTTTTTTTTTTTTTTTTTTTTTAAGAACTTTCATTGAGATACAGTTAACAGACAATAAACAGCATATATTTAGAGTGTACAGTTTGGTATCCCAATCTCCCAATTCATTCCCCTCCAAACCTCCCCGCTTTCCCCACTTGGTGTCCCTATGTTTGTTCTCTACATCTGTGTCTCTATTTCTGCCTTGCATTTCCTCTTTCATAGTTGTTAGCATTTGCCTTATGCATGGAGGTGCTCCTATATTGGATGTATATATATTTATAATTATTACCTCCTCTTCTTGGATTGATCCCTTGATCTTTATGTAATGTCCTTTCTTGCCTCTTGTAACATTTTTTATTTTAAAGTCTGATATGAGTATTGCTACTCCAGCTTTCTTTTGATTTCCATTTGCATGGAATATCTTTTTCCATCCCCTCACTTTCAGTCTGTATGTGTCCCTAGGTCTGAAGTGGGTCTCTTGTAGACAGCATATATATGTGTCTTGTTTTTGTATCCATTCAGTCAGTCTGTGTCTTTTGGTTGGTGCATTTAGTCCATTTACATTCAAGGTAATTATGGATATGTATGTTCCTATTACCATTTTCTTAATTGTTTTGTTTATGTTTTTGTAGGTCCTTTGCCTCTCTTATGTTTTCCACTTAGAGAAGATCTTTTAGCATTTGTTGTAGGGCTGGTTTCTTGGTGCTGAATTCTCTTAGCTGTTGCTTGTCTATAAAGCTTTTGATTTCTCCATCAAATCTGAATGAGATCCTTGCTGGGTAGAGTATTCTTGGTTGTAGATTCTTCCCTTTCATCACTTGAAATATATCATGCCACTCCCTTCTGGCTTGCAGAGTTTCTGCTGAGAAATCAGCTGTTACTCTTATGGGAGTTCCCAAGAATGTTATATGTCATTTTTCCCTTGTTGCTTTTAATAACTTTTCTCTGCCTTTAATTTTTGTCAGTTTGACTACTATATGTCTTGGCATGTTTCTCTTTGGGTTTATCCTGCCTGGGACTCTCTGCACTTCCTGGCCTTGGGTAACTATTTCCTTTCCCATGTTAGGAAGTTTTCAACTATAATCTCTTCCAATATTTTCTAAGGTCCTTTCTCTCTCTCTTCTCCTTCTGGGACCCCTATAATGTGAATGTTGGTGCATTTACCATTGTCCCACAGGTCTCTTAGTTCTTTTTCATTATTTTTTCTTTATTCTTTTCTGCATCAGTGATTATCACCATTCTGTCTTCCAGCTCAATTATTTGCCCTTCTGCCTCATTTAATCTGCTGTTACTGCCTTCTAGTGTATTTTTTATTTCAGTTACTGTGTTGCATATCTCTGTTTGTTTGCTCTTTAATTCTTCCAGGTCTTTGGTAAACTTTTTGATCTTTGCATCCAGTCTTTTTTCAAAGTCCTGGATCATCTTCACCATCATTATTCTGAATTCTTTTTCTGGAAGGGTGCCTATCTCCTCTTCATTTAGTTGTTTTTCTGGGGTTTTATCTTGTCCCTTCATCTGGTACAAAGTCCTCTGCTTTTTCATTTTCTCTGTCTTTCTGTGGCTGTGGTTTTCAGTTCCACAAGGCAAAATACTGCTGATCCTGCTTGATACTACTGTCTGCCTGCTTGTGAAGGAAGCTATCTAGGAGGCTTGTGTGTGCTTCCTGATGGGAGGGACTGATGGTGGGTAGGGCTGGGTGGCCAGAGCTCAGTAAGACTTGAATCTGATATTGTGGGTGGAGCTCAGTGACACTTTAATCTGCTTGTCTGCCAATGGGTGGGGCTGTGTTCCCACCCTGTTTGTTGTTTGGCCTGAGGCTACCTAGGACTGGAGCCCACAGGCTCTTTGGTGGGGCTAATGGTGGACTCTGGGAGGGCTCACACCAGTGAGAACTTCCCAGAACCCCTGCCACCAGTGCCTCTTTCTCCTCGGTGAGCCGCAGCTGCCCCCTACCTCTGCAGGCAACCCTCCAGCACCAGCAGGCAGGTCTGGTTCAGTCTTCTATGGGGTCACTGCTCCTTCCCCCAGGTCCTGGTGAGCACACTTTTTTGCGTGCCCTCCAAGAGTGCAGTCTCCATTTCCCCCAGTCCTGTGGAGGTCCTGCAATCCAATCCTGCTGCTTTCAGTCTGATTCTCTGGGGATTCCTCCTCCTGTTGCTGGACTCCCATGTTGGGAAGCCTGACGTGGGGCTCAGAACCCTCACTTTAGTGGGTGGACTTCTGCAGTATAACTTTTCTCCAGCTTGTGGGATTTGATTTTTATGGGATTTGATTTTAATGCGATTGAGCCCCTCCTACCATCTCATTGCAGCTTCTCCTTTGTCTGTGGAGGTGGGGTATCTTTTTTGGTGAGTTCCAGTGTCTTTCTGTTGATGATTGTTCAACAGTTAGTTGTAATTCCAGTGCTCTTTCAAGAAGGATTGAGCACACCTCACCTAATATATTGTTTATCATAAGTCCGTAACTGGATATGCCGGATTGAAATAGATCTTGTCCCAGTCATTGAAAGATCATATGCAAAGAAAAAAATAAAAAAAACAACCAAAGATAACATTAATGGAATATAATAAACATGAGCATGCTTTAATGGGAGCAAGGGATTCATTTTTATGTGGAATAATCAGAAAGGAATCAAACAAGAAGATAACTTTTGAGACAGTTTTTATAGGACTTTATGTGACCGAAAGAAGGAAAAGAATTCAAGGTAAAATAAAGCATCCTTAAATGTGGGTAGCTTTGAAATAGCATAGGGTTTTCAAGAAAATTTAAATCACTCTTTATTGAAACAAAAAGTATGTGTGGGTGGGTGGGGTGGGGAAGTGATGGAAAACAGAAAAACTATTGGGATGAAATTGTGAAGACCACGTATGCACATAAGTTGATTCTAACTTCAGAATATTTGGTGACTAACTGAAAATTGCATTCACATCACAAAATGATTCAATTTATGTCCAAAAAGAACCAAAACATAAACAAAATGAAAACAATCAAAGCTAGATTGGAGGAGACAGGAAGTGAAGACAAGAATCACATGAGCAATTACTAGAGAAACTCTGGTAAGCAGCAAGCTAATGTAATGGTAGTGGGAATGACAGGAGTAGGTAGTGTTCTACAGACAGTACTGGAATTCTATAACATTCAGTGCCACAATCAGGAGCACTTAAATTTCTGAATTGATAGAACTTGATTGCTTAAGTGTGTCTTCTAAGAAAATGTACTAAAATTTATTGGAAAATATTAAATAACATAGAATATCTAAGTTTTGAAAGCATAGAAAAACTTTGACTAGAAGGTTATATTGAAATTGAATTTTGTAGAACAATGTTGTTTAATTGGTGCTTATGTAACACACTTGTATTTGGAAAACAAGCCTTTTCTTCTATCAGCTATTTTGGGGCTAAAAAGCTGTCTTTTTCAAAGCAAAGTTATACTTCAAGTCACAATTAAATATTTTTTCCAGAATTACCTTTACAGTAAATCTTTATTATTTTAAATATATAATCATTTCTATCTATTAATCCCAAATTTCTAATTTATCCTTCCCCACCCCTTTTCCCATTTGGTAAACTTAAGCTTGTTTTCCATGTCTGTGAATCTGCTTCTGTCTCTCAAATAAGTTCATTTGTGTCGTGTTTTAGATTCCACATATATGTGATATCATATGGTATTTGTCCATCTCTTTTGACTTATTTTGCTTAGTATGATAATCTATAGATCCATCCATGTTGCTGCAAATGGCATTATTTCATTCTTTTTTATGGCTGAGTAGTATTCCATTCTGTATGTGTATCACACCTTCTTTATCTATTCATCTGTTGATGAACATTTAGGTTTTTTCCGTGTCTTGACTATTGTAAATAGTGCTGCTATGAACATAGGGGTGCATGTATCTTTTTGAATTATAGTTTTGTCAAGATATATACCTAGGTGTGGGATTGCTGGGTCATATGGCAACTCTATTTTTAGTTTTCTGAGGAGCTTCCATACTGTTTTCCATAGTGGCTGCACCAATTTACATTCCTCCCAATAGTGTAAAATGGTTCCCTTTTCTGCACACCCTCTCCAGCATTTGTCATTTATAGATTTTTTTTTAATGATGGCCTTTCTGACTGTTGTGAGGGTGTACCACATTGTAGAAAAATACAACTTATTAAAATGACTAGAAAATTAATAGAAAACCTGGTTACTCTTATGTAAGTAAATAAATTAAAACCACTAAGAACACTCTTCCCAGAAAGCAAAATCTGGATCCAGATAGCATCAGTGATGAATTCTGCCAAATACTAAGAAAGAAATTACACAAACTCCTTAAGAATATGTAAGCAAGCATAACTTTGATTTTAAAACTTGGCAGAATATTACAAGGAAAATTGTAGGTCAATTTTTACAATTCTAAATGCAAAATTCAGTGATATTTTAAATGGCAAATAAACCAATTTGAGTTTGTATTAAGAAGGCAATGTGAAACTGATTTTGGCATGCTACTTGTCTCAGAAATGGGAGCAGCTGAACACAGGATATCAAGTATCAATCATGCACTAGTTTGTTGCAGAACCACCAAGTCATAAGGTTAGGTAGGCCCAGAAGTAACACAGTGAAGATGGAATTGGCACATATAGACTAGGCATGAGCAGGGTCAGAGGGCACAAATAAGTTGAATTGGCCTAAATTCTCATGTTATCTACTATTATTGCACTGATAAATCTCCCTCAGCTCATACCTGTAACTGCATAGAGGGTTTTTTAATGATAAGTCAACAGAAAATGAAAATTCAGATTTGGGTTCACAAAGGTTTAACTAGGTATATGTGTACAGGGTATTAATAGACTGCTGCTCTACTAGACCCTGACAGGAGGAACTCGAAGATATAGTAGAAGGAATATCTTCTTAATCAGCAAACTTCAGGAAGTATATTTCATCATCTACTTGGTGTGGAAAGAGAATTGTCTTTAAGTAAGAATATATACAGTTTCATAAGCAGTGACTAATCACTTGGCTGGTTGTTCAGAGGCCTAGAAGGAAAAATATTGGAAGACTAGGCATAAAGAGTTCCAGAGAAGAAATGTGTAGATTAACATATGGCTTTGGTCATGAAGTGAGAAGATCTATGCTTCGCATGTTAGCACTCACAAAAGAGCATATTCTGTGGTGAGGCACTGAACAACCAAGCAGACAGAATGACTTTGCTGTTTGACATGAGCCAGCCCCAGAGTGACAAGTGGTTAAATTAATGGAGGAGCTATAGTGGAAAGGATGGAGGTTATTCATGGGACCAACTTGATGGACCCCTGCTCTCCATGGCTTCTACAGCTGAAAAACCAACTACTAGTAGAAGAAATCTATGCTGAATCCTAAATATGGCACCACTCCTGAAAGATACTAAGCACTTGGGTAACTACATTGGACCCTTTTATCCCTGAAAGAGACAAAGATTCATTCTGACTGGAAAGTAATGTATATTTGCATATAATTTTGCCTTTCTTGCCTGCAAGTTCTCTGCTTGCTCCAAAACCATGGAATGAAGAATATTTGCACTACCTTCTAGAGCATCAGACTTGCCAACACAGTAGTCCATTCAATATTAGACCAGACCATGGGTCCTACTTTATAGCACTAGAGGATGGCAGTATATGTTCAAGGGATCCTTTAGCTCCATTACAAACCCTACTACTCAGAAACTGCTAGGTTGATAGAAAAATAGCACAGTCATCTGAAGGTACAGCTTGGGAATGACACCATGTAGGTGGGACACCATCCTCTGCAAAACAATATACACTCTAAATTGATGAATATTATTTTGTGTGTGTTCCCATGGGTATAATACTTGTATCTAGCAACCAAGGGTTGGAAATAGGAATGGCCCAACTTAATTATTAATGGTGATTTAATTGAGGAACTTAGGCTTCCTGTTCCTGAAACTCTGGACCCCTTTTTTTTTTAAGCTCTTTATTGGAATATAATTGCTTTACACTCTTGTACCAGCTTATGAGGTACACCAAAGTGAATCAGCTGTACTTATACACCTGTCCCCATATCCCCTCCCTCCCATGACTCCCCTCCACCCTCCCTGTCCCAGCCCTCCAAGGCATCACCCATCATCGAGTTGATCTCCCTTTGTTATACAGCAACTTCCCACTAGCTATCTATTTTACAGTTGGTAGTATATGTATGTCTATGCTACTCTCTCACTTCATCCCAGCTTCCCCTTCACCCCAACTCCCCCAACCCCGTGTCCTCTGCATCTGCATCCTTATTCTTGTCCTGTCACTGGGTTCACCAGTACCATTTTTTCTTTTCTTTTTTTCTTTTCTTTTCTTTCTTTCTTTTTTTTTTTTTTTTAGATTCTGTATATATGAGTTAGCATACAATATTTGTTTTTCTCTTTCTGGCTTACTTCACTCTGTATAACTCTGGACTCTTTAGGTTTAGAATTCCTTATTCCCCATGGGAGAACACTTCCCACCAGGGAACATAGCAAGAGTTCTAAGAAACTTTAAGCTGTGGCTGTTACTGGTCACTTCAGCCTCCTGTATCAGAAGCCCATCAGGAAAGAAATGAAGTCACACCTGATAAGGGTGATTGACCATGATCATCAGGATCACTTGCACAATCCTGTTACACACTTGAGGCAGGCAATAATATATTTGGTTCCCTGTCAACAATACTACTTCTTTCACTCCCACATAATTTAGTGCTTAAGTGTACTCCCCAATAAACTTCCAGCATATAAAATTTCAACTAAATCTATTTTCTGGGAAATATATCCTAAGACAAAGGTATTTGGTATATGGGTAGAGCATGCCATTATATGTATTGAATAAATGTTAAATTGAATATGTGAGTAAATGAAATATAAGTACTAAGTAAGTGCCAAGCACTATTTTAAGTGCTTCACACTATTAATTCATTTGCTCCCACAACAAGTATATGAAGTCAGATACATTGTTATTCCCACTGTACAATGGAAGAAATTGAGGATTAGAGAACTTTACTAACTTGTTTAGTGTTGTACATAAGAGTTTTTTCTCAGTTCAACACTGCCTTCCCACCATTCTTAATAGCTATGAGAAATTTGAAACCTGCATTTTTCAACTTTTTTCCATTTTTCTCCTTCATAAAATTTAAATGGAAAAGTTAAATAATAATTTAGTGTTAATTAATCCAAAGCCCTCTCTAATGGTAAGAAAGGATTATTTCCAAGCTTACTTCTATTTGTTTTACCTTCTTCCTCACTTCAACCTCCATCTACCACCCTGCTTCTCCCCTGGACTTTCTCCTAGAGATCTTTTCACTGCACTAGGATCATACCCTTACTTAATATGCAGGCCATTCTAGCAGGAAATCTTTTGATGTCTCAGATCAAAGGTCATTCTTATGTTATCTATCAAAGGCACAGATCCAATGCAAGCAATCATTTTCATATATTCCTCTACTCATTAGGTATTCCCAGGGCTACTGTGTAGCACTTCAAAACCAGACAGCCAACAATTTTAGGTATTCTCTGATGTCTGCTGTCCAGCCAAAAGATGACTTCACTTTCCCCTCCTTGCTTGTTAGTGATTAGCAGAGCACCAGATCACATACTCAAATCACTTCATGTGTTAATGGCAAGACCAGTTCTACTAAAACAAATACTGCTGAAGCATAGACTTCATAAAGGTATTTTCTGAATTAACCATGAAGAGAGTTGAGATCCAGTTCTTCAGCCAGCAAAGACACAACCTCCCATCTTCAACTGATTGCCCATCACATGAATTATGAGACAAATATATACCTTCATTCAACAGTAGCAGAAAAATAGATATTTAGGGATAACTATAACACATTAATTACAACAAATATACTGTATACTTGATGAAATAATATTTTATTCTCATCACCCTAATAAGTCTTTTATTTTTAAGATTTGTTCTTTGTAGTTGTTTTATTTATTTTAAGAAACCCAAATGGAGGAATAACATCAACCCAAAGATTTTAAAAAACAGAGGAGAAAGTCTTAAAAATAGAGACCTCACAAATGGCTGAGAGCTGGGAAACCTTTCATCCTCAAATAATAAACAGTTGAGTTCTCTTTTGACTGTTTCCTTTCCCACTGAGACATAACATCAACAAATGCCACATCTTGGTAACTGTGCAGTCACTCAGCAAATATTTTTAAATCATCTGCTAATATAAATTAGTGTTGAGTAATCATCTACTGGTTATTCCCACCTGCATTCTTTTACCATTTTTCACTTCCATTTCCCATATTTATTTTTGTGTTTTCCTCTCCAAACTCCCTGGCCTCCTCCTTTAGTTCTGTATGTTTAGCACTACTATATATACTTTTGCCTTTCAGAGACATATTGTTTATTTCTTGATGGATATATTTTTGCATTATTTAATAACTTGTCTGTCCTATTATTGTATACATTTGCATGCTCCCATTCATCTTTATTTTGCAGAATTATGTGGTCAACTCAACTATTTTTAATACACTTATGTAACTCATATTTATTAGATATCAAGTCTCTCAATTGAGTTTTACAATAATCCTGGCACTATGTGTTATGTCCACTTTAAAGCCAAGATTTAAAGAAGTTAATAAAATATACATTGAAATTGTAGCTTTTTTTACCTAACAAAACCAGGAAACATCTACTTGAACAATATTTTACTGTTTTGTGCAAAGAATATGTATTAAATTAATTTACATTAATCACCGATCCATGAAAAACTAATAGGTCTATGTAAAGCAACTATACTCCAAGAGAAATAAATAAATAAATAAATATTTATGCATTCATCTTAAACTTCAAAATGTTCACTAGTATAAAGCCAATTTCAAAGAAAATACAATTTCAAAAATGTTATGTATTTGAAAATAAAACTTTGCTATTGAACAAAACACTAATAGTTCTAATATATGTTAGTAGAAACAGTACTGCATTGTGATGAAAATTTTTAACATGCAGATTTGCACAAATTATTTCTTATTTATATTCCTGAAGAATTAAATGAGATAGCTAAAGACAAATTCAATTAAATTGGGAGTTCACTTACTGATAAGATTAAAGATTCATATGGAATTATCTTAATATATAGAACAACTATTTCCATGGCTTATTTTGCTAAAATGGACACATACTATTTAAAAGCAGTAGAGTCATTGATTATATAGATTGTGATATAATATAATGTATATATAGAAGGGAAGGACTAAGTTCTGAAAAATGGTGAGTAAGAAATTTAGCTCCCATTTTTATTTATGACATGAAATATATTTTTGGAGTGAAGCATTTTGTAGTTAATAAATTCCAGTATGATAATTTATCAAGATGCCTGAAAGTGGTTATGCATTTTTAGCCTCTATAGCTTAATGAACGGCATGCATGTAAAATGCAATCTGCATTTTAAAATATCTACAAACTGCAAATTAATCATTCATTACCATAGTTGTCACACTTAAAATATAATGGTTGTAAAACTTCTGTTTTAGTGAATCAGTTCAAAATTGTAAGCAGAGTATCTGGAGTAATATATACTCCTTCTATCTTCTTGGGAGCTATATTGGTGGTGATAAAATACTTTCTGCAACAATGCTACCTATGAATTTAGTTTTGTGATACCATCTCCACTTAGTACATCTTTTCCAGGAAGCTCTAATAAATATTTAGGAAAACTAAAATTACTTTAAGAATTCTATCACAATAGTGTTTCTCAATCTGGAGTGTCCATCAGAGTCACATGAACACCTCTTAAAATACATATTTCTGAGCCATGCTCCTAAAATTTCTGATTCAGTCAGTCTGTGGTGAGGCCCCAGAATTTGCATTTTAGTAACGTTCAAATGATTTCGATGTTTCTGACAACAGTGCCATATTTTGAAAAACACTGTCTTAGAGTTCACACATAAGAAAAATCAGGAATCGGGAGGATTTTGTTGTTGTTGTTTTGTTTTTTTTAGCACTTCCAACATTTTGATAAGCCAAAAGCCCAAACTAATTTTTTTAAATTGGAAACTCTTTATAGTAATGTCTGAAAGTAGAATCAATGATATCTACCTTATAACCAATGTCAAAATGTTTGATTGCCTAAGCTACATGTTTCACATGTGGTTCAAATGAAATATTGCCTTTATAAGCATCTAAGGAGTAAAATGGATGTGAGAAATATGTGAAGAAAAAATAATGGAAATCTTTACTATAACAATAAGCTTATCTTCACCACAGCCATACATCTGGCCAGCAGAAATGCATGCCTTTTGCATTCATTTTCCTCATAGTTTACAAGTAGATGAAACTGTGAAAAAGGACTATTAGATATCTAGGATCAAACAAATTTCTTAAAGCCTTTATTTTTAAAAGATGATGTAAAACAAATCACTGATATGTGATTATTAAGGTGACTTTTGGAGATTCATGTTATATAGATCATCAGTAAAAATGATGGCATTAAGGGGGAGGACATGTCAAAATGTTTTGCAACAAAACAATTTGTTTTGAAATGAAAGAACTTAGCAGATTGTACAAGGATTTAGACCAAAAAATGCATTTAAGTCATACTACACCCATATAAAATAGTGTCAAATATATGGAACATTTAGATTTTGTAGCCATCCACTCTCAATTTTTAAAATCATAACACATTCAGAGATCCCTGAGGTATCAAGATTGCTTATGGAAACTGCTCAAATGTTTGTAAAATTTTCATGGATTCCTTTAATGGTCTATGCCTTTCCAAATGGCTCTATAACTATGGTAAATTTTAATGGCTTTTCCTCTAGAAAAAAAATTTTGACTTCAATTCAATAATTGAATTCAATATATTTAAATATATGCTAATAGATTTGAAATTAAATTAAGAAAGCTAGAAAGCTACATTGTGCAGAAGAGTACACTAACTAATTGTTTTCTAAAAAAGAATCTATATTTTGTACAAACATCATATCTAATTTTTTAGAAGAATTTTAGATCCTTTAAGATCAACAAGAAAGAATTATGTTCAATTAGTAAGGAACCTGATCTGAAAAGATACTGAACATGAAAAGTCTGAAGTAGAGAAATTGTAAAATATATATTGCTTCGTAAAAAATGGGAAGTAATAGACACAACCTTACTGAATACCATTGGTTGCTGGGAGAATGGAAATAAACTGAACATGAATGGAATATAAATGCCATTTGGTAAACCAAAAATGTCATTGAATCAGGCTCATCTTATATCAGTTTACCTATCCTTTCTGTTCTAATTATAAAGAAATACCAAGGGAAGGGGGCTAGACTGAATGCTAGATGTGTACACACACACACACACACACACACACACACACAAACCTGGGTCATTTCAGGAACAACACAGATAATAGAGTTTGTTTAGTTGTTTCATTTTGTGCATAATTAAAGACAGGAGGCTTAGAGAGAATAAGCTGAAATTCAAATCGCTTGTCCAAAACAATATCAACCCCAGCTTTTAAAAGTCAAAACAGCCTAAGTCCACATAGAGTCAAAGTCCTTAGAGCTGTCATAGGTTGTTTCAAGGCTGGTTTCCTGAATAAGAACTAGATCTTGACTTTGAACAAAAGAGGACAGTTGTGTTGTAACAGGGTTGGGTGAACAACAGAGAATAAGTTTAAAATATTACATAAGGCTTCTGACCAAGAAAAGCATTTCATTCTGTTGGCTTATATATCCAAGAGAAAGCAGATTTGTTTTGAGAGAGCACTAGAAAGCAAATCATGGCTGTTTGAGCATATGTTTTAAGTTTAATAAAAAAGGTTGCTCCAAATTGTTATTTCTTTGTCTGGTAACTATTATAAGTAGTTATGTAACTTAAAAAACTTATAATTTTCTAGTAAATTATTTTAGTTTGCCCAAAAAGGCTCTTTATATTTTTGAGATTATAGAAGATCAGTACCCAAAACTTCAGGTATAAAATTGAGATCATTTGATCAACTCTCTACAAGTACTACAAAGACATGATGTGACAAATTAAAAACAAATAAATAATGGCTGAGTGAATGAATATTAGTAATGAGATAAACCAGCCAAGATGTGTTTCAAAAAATACTGGTTCTCTGATATTAGCTAATAGGGAATAGTTATAGCAGGTGATTTTAAACACGAACGTCCTCAGAGCTTTCAATTTCTTTGAGAAATTTTTAAAAATTTGAAAATGGGATATTGCATACAATATTTGCTTCTAATATTTATTTAAGAACAAGATAGCTGATTTTTTGATGGGAGGACTTAAGGAAAAATAGATTAAATTAAATTAATGATTCAATTACTTTAGAGAAATACAAGTAAAAAAGGGATATACAGACAGATAGATCCAAACTGTGACATGAGAGATGTGAGGATGTGAACCATAAGTGCTTTTGTTTAACCTGGTGATTGAAAACTCACTTAATGACTATGGTTTTCTGCTCTCTTATCTGTAAAGTAAAGAGACTGGAACAAGTAGTCAATTAAGTTCCTTCTACCTTTGCTACTCTATGATCACGTTTATTGTGATCAATACGAACTAGCTCTACCTGTTGCTTCCACTTACTCACATCTGTATGATCTGGTTTTGTGAGTTCTCCAAGGCTGACTTTTAATCAGACAGGAAGCACGTGAATAACTTCTTATCTGATGCTATTTTACTTTCAGTAAGAAAACTAACACATCATCACTGGGAAAACCTTGCAAATTTATATGGAAAGTTCAAATTGCTTATCTCTTCATAGCCTGTCCCTTTCAAGTTAGCCTCTGTTAACAAATGTCTGTATTTTTCTCCACACTATCTGCCTACAAATATTTAAATTACTTTATATGCATAATAGACTTATACAATAGATATTATTTAGTAACTTGCCTTTCACACTGTCTTTCTGTTGTCAGTACATAAAGTTTATTTTAAGAGCATCCTTGAAATGGCTGCATGGTAGTCTATGCAATGATTGACTATAATTTAATAAGTATCCTGTTATAAATAACTTTGAAAAAAATTTTATATGTAAAGGTTTATCTACTTGTGAGAGTGTATTAGCAGAGAACTTGACTTTGAAGGAAGCTGTAAGATTTTGTTATGAGACTGCATGCATAACTGAGATTCAGTTTAGAAAGTGGTTTGAAATTTGAAGATCTTAAAGGTTTTAATAAGTATTATCCAGTTTATCTCAAAATAGTTTTTACTATTTTGTAGTATTCCAAAGAATCATAGTTCCACATTATTGAAAAAATAAACTTATTTGTCAGAGAAGTTGAGAGGACTTTCACAGTTTAATGACTTGAAACTTGTTTCCATGAATTGCATGTTAAATGTTTTGAATTTTTCCCAAAGGGTATTAGCCATTTTCAAAATAGTTATAATTTTATGGTGTTTTTCTTTTGTTTTAGTTTAAAAACACTATGTAGTCAAAGTTATGACTCCTACATTAACAGTTAATCAGTAATGATTAATACAATATTAATTGTTGTATATACCGTGGTAAGAAATGTGCATTATATAGAAAATCAAATATTAGCAAAAGTTTATAGAAAAATCTACCAGTTTGTCTCCCATTCCTCTACATTCATCCAAGCTCTTCTCCCGAAAGGAAGATTGATTTCACTTTGTGTATTTATGCATCACTATATTTCTGGTTAACATGATTATTCTGTTCCCCTTTTAATCATTATTTTTAGAAATTTTCTATTTGCCACCTATTACTTATACCTATACAAAAATTATGATTCATACTTAGATTGTAGCACAACATGATTACTTTTATTTCTTGTTTTCTGTTTTTCTTTTTTTTTTCATTTTTAAAACTTGAGTTGAAATTCATGTCACACAAAACTAATGATTTTAAAAAGTGGTTTCAGTATATTTACAAGATTGTGAAACCACCACCACTAGCTAGTTCCAAAATATTTTTGTCCCCTCAAAAGAAAATCCTGTACTCATTAAGCAATTAATCCCCACCCCCATTCCCCTCCCCAAAGCCCCTGGAAACTACAACTCTGCTATTTGTCTCTATAGATTTCCCTATTCTGAATATTTCATATTAATAGGATTATACAATATGTGATCTTTGGTGTCTGGATTATTTCACTTAGCATAAAGTTTTTGCAGTTTATTCATGGTGTGCCACATATCAGTACTTCGATCTTTTTTTATTAATCAGTGAAGTTCCATTGTGTGAATGTACCACATTTTGTTTATTCATTCAGCAGTTTATGGACATTTATTTTTTTTCTACAAATTGGCTATTGTGAATAGTGATGCTATGAACATTTATGTATAAGTATTTGTTTGAGTACAGGTTTATAATTCTTTTTAGTATGCACCTAGGAGTGGAATTATTGTGTCATATGATAAATCTGTGTTTAACCTGTGAGGAACTGCTAAATGTTTTTCACAGCCATTGCACTGTTTTACATTACCATTAGTAACATGAGGGTTACAATTTCTCCACATTTTCACTAACACTTCTTATTCTCTTTTGTTCATAATAGCCATCCTAGTAGGTGTGTGCTATTCTAAAGTCAGTAATTTCTTTGTTTTCCTTCGTTATTTTTCTTTGTAACTTCTTCTCCTATTTCCATCTGTTTCTCCATATTTTTTTCCTCTAGGGAAATACTATCAGGCAGTTTACAGTTTCCACTTCTTTTCTTTGAGGTATCCTCCTGGAACACTCCACTCTACTTCTAACCACTTCTGCTGCTCTCTAGGTCTTCTATAAATATGTTGTCACAATATTTCCTTCTCTATCATTCTAGAACCATTTCCTTTACCTCTCCCTAAACCACAGTCATATTTTCTTTTTTTCCTTTCTGGATTTTATACTCATTTTTGTCTTTATTTACTTTCTTGTTTGATTAACATAAACTCTAATAACCTCGTTATGTTACAAATATGACATATAATGATAAAGGAAAGGTGAAGACAGCCCTCAGCATATCTGTTTTATGTCAAATGTATCCAAAAAGAACAAGGTGCCCACTTTTCTTGTTAAAAGTTATTATGCTAGAACATCCTTCAATAATCATCCTAGAGATTCCTTTCTTTCCTGTGTTGGACCTCCTAATTCCTGGAAATACATGTCTTTTAATTCTGGGATTTTTCTTGAATTTTTTGGTATGATATAAAGTCCCTTGATGTGTCTGGTGTCCCCAACACAGTAGCCTTCTTTATTGTCCTCTACTAGGAAAAAATATTTAGACTTCTACTGTGGTTTTGGAGGGAAAAACCCAGCAAAATGTAGAAGGGGATCTAAGACTTTAACTTCTATAGTAGCTGTCAAACAACCATTCTCAGTTTAGGACCCACCCTGCACCCTCTCAGGAATCATCTAGTGATGTCAGCTCCCAAATCTGTTGAGGTTTGTTTTTTGAAGAAAAGTTAAGTGTTGGCTTTCCTCACTCAGTTTATAATTTATATTTCTAGGTCTTCTATGTCACTTAAAATTCTTCCATCTGCCTTCTAGCTCCTGAAATTATGATCCTATTTTCTCCTCTCTTGTCTTCACTATTTCTATATGAATCAGTCAACCAACATTCCAACATGCTTTACCTCAGAAGATGGTCAGTCAACTCTTTACTTCTGAAGTTTTTGTTTTTTTTTTTTCCCCACTTTTTTTTTTTCATACACTCCATCTAATTTCTATAAAACATTCCATTAACTAAAGACTTCTGGGGAATTCCTGGGTGCTTCTTGCTTGTGGCCTTATACAAAATATTTTACTTCCAGCTTTTCTGCATTCTTCTTGCCTAGTTCTCTTATTTCTAGGATCAGCTGCTACTAAAATTCTACAGATTGGAGGCTGGCAGAAAAGATGCCCTCCCATCCAAAATACATTTCATCTCTTCTTTATCTTTCCTAACAGAACAGCGGGTTTCCACAGATAAACACATTTTTCCACGTAGGCTTACATTTCACAGGAGGCTGGTCACATCTCCAAATCCAGAGAGCAAAATTTGATAGGAGAATAAATCTGCTAAAGAACCTTGGGCTTTGAGGACTGAACTGACATGCAGAGAATGGTGGAAAGGAGAGATCAAATGTTTCTAGGCCACTGAATTTATGAAACTTGGAGCCTTTCTACCCAAGGATACATTGTTATGAGAAAATAATATCATTATGCTAAACACTTCAGTGGGATATTTGGTTACTTGAAGCTCAAAGTATCCTAACAAAGAAAATGTTAGATTGTATTTGCCTTTCCAAATTATTATTTTACATTAATAGGTCATAATTTCAGTAGAGGATATTTTCCTTTAGTACAGTGATTTTTTAAAAATGAGCCACAAATTTGATTGAAAACTAGAGTTCATTCATGGACACAAACTTTATAAATTGTATGACTTACAGGTTCTGTGGTGAGGTGGTATATATGGATGTTCTTACTCCAGAGTGATCATATCAACCCAAAGTCATTCTTTCCTGTGTCAAGGAAATTTTACTTTATTTTTATTGTTTATTACTTCTTCAATTTGTAAAACAGTACCACTTGTAGAAAATTTTTGATTCATGCAGGATTAATATCATTTTTAAATTTATTGATTTTTTAAAAGTACAAAAGCAGTATTCCAAAATATTCCTTTATAACCACAATGTCTTGTTACTTTTTTTAAATGCAATAAACTTAATTCCATTCAAAAACATTTCTTGATCATGTCACTTTTTAGGAACTAGACATAGCTGAAATATGTAAATAATATTTAGTCTTTGACCTGAAGGAGTCCTAACTTCTGAATCTTAAACTTGGATACTTCATTTTCTGTTTGCTGTTTCCTCCCATTCCAGCTCTTTTGATTTTTCTTATTCTTACTATATATACTCTGATTGTATTGGGATTTAAAGTCACACAATTCTTCATTTTATTTCCCTTTATTAGTTCTTTACCTGGCCTTACTTTCTTCTTTATTCTACTTGTACTCTGTAGGTAAGCCTTTATTTTTTTCCTCTTTTGAAAATCCCCTTAATTCCCTCATACTTTTGCTAAATATGCTCTATAAATTCTGTAGCCTGAATCAATCAAATTGCCATTTCTCTATTCCTATCCTGGAACTGTTGGGCTAAAAAGAAAACTAACTACTAAACAAAAGTGGTAAATCACTGCCTCTCAAAAAGCCTTTCTTTCCTTCCTTTACATTTATATACCCTTTTTTCCATTCTTTACTTTCATGTCTTTAAATTAAACATGTACAAGTCTCCCATGTATTTCAAAGTGAAGCAAAGAAACAAGAAAAGAAAAGGAAAAACAAAAAACAAAAATAACCCTTGAATAAAAACCTGGCCCCTGTTAGGTGATGCCAAATCTATATACTTTTCATCTAAGCCAAGCTTCCTAAAAGTGTAGTCCAATTTGTTTTTACTTCCCCAGGCTGCTTTCAACAAAATTATAGCAATTCTTCTTCCTCCTGTTATAAGAATTTTTTTTTTAAATTTATCTTAGAATACTTGTTTTCCAAAGGCTTAGAAACAGAATTTGAGTGTATGATTAGCGTTAATTTTGAAAATACACTATTGAACATCTTGTATATTGGTAAAGACCATAATCTAGTTTGACAGATAGTTGGTAAGGCATCAAGTGACCATATAAAGGGATGTCTCCCTTGGGTGTGTCACTGTTAAGGCAATAACTGATTTGTAGGTTTCTCTGGTGTTTGGGCCTCACGGGACAGGGAATGTCAGAAAGAGGTTCTGAACTGAGAGGAAACAGGACTCAGTAGCACGTCACAGCTGAGAACTAAATTTGCGGGATAGTAGGGGAACCTATTGGACCAGACATGTCCAACAGATTTTATGAGAAGTGATGTCTGAGATCTAACGGTCAGGTGTGTGATTCCTCTTACCCAAGCTTCAGGACACTAAAGCTCTGTCAATGTTTGTATTAGGTTCGGGAGGGTTGACTTCACACTATTATATTTTCTCTATAGTACCAGCATAGAAGAAGCTTCAGAGTTTCTGGTCAGAGTAGAAAATCTCAGAGTAGGATAGTAAGCTGAGGTTAAAAAAAAGTAACAGAGATTGTAAGCATTGACTAGGGACTTTTAAAATACTTATTCAGCAAAAAGCATTGCAAGTTTAGTCATTATTAATTTGGAGGTTCAAATTCTTTTTTATTTAACTGTTAAAGTGTTGACCCAAAAGTTTAAAAAATTGCTTTTTTAAGTACTTAATTAATAATTTCAGTGAATCTTAGCTATTATATTACTTAACCTCTTTTTTAGCATTTAACAATGTTGATGAGATGTGAAAGCATCCTTGAATTAAACTAGCTTTTGTTGGTTTTGATTACTGACAACAGCAAATTGTACCTGAGAGAAAAACTGGTTTCTACAATTAGAAGATTTCAAGTGAGAGGATCAAAATTTTGTAAATCATTAATTCAAAATGAATGGGGAATAGTGACTATCCTTATATCCCTTAAGAAATAAAATTGCCTAGTAATTATATTCTTGGCCTTTGGATTCAGTAAAGTTGATTTTTCACTCTGCATTAACTACTGATATAATAACAAACTATATCAGGTTGCCCTTGAAAGTCTCAATTTTAGCACTAAAAGTCTCATGTCCTGAGAAACTCCTCAGTCCTGGGTAAACCAGGATGGTTGGTCATCCTAGTCTTGGATAAGCCCAAGTTCCTTTCTTTGTAAATTGTCATAGTAATAGTTCCCATGTCCTATGGTGTAAAGTAAACTAAATTCAGTCATTTTATATATTTATATTATACAGCATTAAATCTGGCAGTCAGTTAGCTCAGGTTTTGTTGTAAATATTTATTATTATGTCCATGTGCTAGAAATATAGTATTTAATATTATGTAAGTAAAGTAGTTGGTAAAATGGGCATCTTTTGATATTTACCATACCCACTGAAATTGAAGCTGAGTGAGAGTGGCTACTTTATGTGGCTTTTAATGGAATGCTACAAAGCAATATCAAATATGGCTAATTCATCTGAAAAAGATGGAAAAGACCAGACTTGGTGAGCATATTCCTTTTTTGAGAAGCCAATTTATGTCCATGACTGGGGATTCATAACTGTTGAAAGTTAAAAAAAATCATACTTTTTTTTGTGCTGGGAAAAATGAGTTTTCCCAGTAAGAAATGTGTATATTAGAACTTTAAATGTGTCTACCTTGGAAGAGTCAGAAGAATTGAAGATGTCTTCTATTCTCCATATTTCAACCTAGCATCTCCAGTTTGCACATTATTCATGTTAGTCAGGAGTGGTGTTCTATGAAAAAGGAGCTTTATTTCACATCTACATATCTTACTTTCTAATACTCAAAGTTAAAATAAAACAAGCCACTTTCAAACTAGAATATTAAAAAAATAGACAGAACTTACAGGGCTATTGCTTAAAGCCAGAAGAGAACAAAATCCAAACTTATGTATCAGTGCAAGATTTCTGACTTCATGTACTATCCAGTGGAATTCCCCCAAGTGAAATTAATTCAATGGCCAAGTAAGTTTTCAGTAGAACTGCATTTCCAGAAAATCCCCATGACTGTCAGAGGGGAGCTTGGTATTGTTCAGCTCTTAAGGCACTCTCACCAACCACTATACCTGTTCTAATCAGAAAAGAATGAGGACAACTCAGTACCTCAGTAGATGTGTATCTAGAGGGCAATGGGATAATTCACAGGAAGCAGAAATTTTGGTAATGGCAGAAACCCTCTCCACCTCCAAGAGAGTAAATAAACAAGAATGCCTCAGGGTCTCTCATGAGTTAGAATAAGATGGTGGCCATTGCTAGGCTCATCTCAAAGATTTGTCATGCACATGTCTGGAAACTGGTCTGAGAATATTTAAACAGTTGAGTTTCCTTGGATATCTCTCCAAATGGTAGATGTCTCAAGTATGACAGCATAAGGGTAGCCATACTCATGTGTTGGCTCTGAATTCCCAAAAGCAGGAATGTGTCACATGGAACTCTTATTATCACTTGTGACTTACTCTCTATAATAATACGGTATCATTTTTGTTTCACTCTACTGGTCAAAACAGTTGCAAAGGGTCAACTATGGTCAAGGTGAGGGAATACAGACTTTATTTCTGAAAAGAAGGTCTCACCTCTACGTCAAAAAAGCACCATGTAAGCTGGGATCTACATCTATAGGGCCATCTTTGAAAAATACAATCTGCCAAGGAAAACTTTCACAGAATGATTTTCATGCAAATAAGTGATGAAATATGGATACAGAGGGTGCTTCTGGCATTTGTGTTTTGGATTCTAGTTGTTCCTGAGGCCTAGCTGTATCCATATGCCTGCCATTCTCCCATTGGTTTATTTATTTATTTATTTATTTTTATTATTATTTTTTAAGCTCTTTATTGGAATATAATTGCTTTACACTTTTGTACCAGATTTTGAGGTACACCAAAGTGAATCAGCTGTATTTATACATATATCCCCATATCCCCTCCCTCCTGCAACTCCTTCCCACCCTCCCTGTCCTGGCCTTCTAAGGCATCGCCCATCTTCAAGTTGATCTCCCTTTGCTATACAACAATAGGTAGCTAGTAGGAAGTTGTTGTATAACAGTGGGTTTTTGTTTGTTTGTTTTTGTGATTTATTGTTTTCATTTTTTTTAATTTTTTCATCTTTATTAGAGTATAATTGCTTTACATTATTGTATTAGTTTCTGCTGTACAACAAAGTGAATCAGCTATATGTATACATATATCTCTATATCCCTTTCTTCTTGAGCCTCCCTCCCACCCTCCCTATCTCACCTCTTTAGGTCTTCACAAAGCATCCAGCTGATCTCCCTGTACCCTGTAGCAGCTTCCTACTATCTATTTTACATTTGGCTGTGTGTTTATGTCAATGCTACTCTCTCACTACGTCCCAGCTTCCCCTTCCCCACTGTGTCCTCAAGTCCTTTCTCTACATCTGCATCTCTATTCCTTCCCTGCCATTAGGTTCATCAGTACCATTTTTGTAATTCCATATATGTGCATTAGCATATGGTATTTGTTCTTTTCTTTCTGATTTACTTCACTCTGTATGACAGACTCTAGGTCACATCCACCTAAACATGTCCATCTGTATTTCCATAGAAACTGAAAACTCAACTTATCCCAGACTAAATTCAGCACCTTTCTTTTAAGACTGCTACTTTTCCTGCCTTGGTGAAATTAATCAATCAGGACTCCATTAGCAGAAAATATTAATTAATTTATCATCATGACACCTCTGCCAATTTCTGAGAATATCATTTACTATCCCTTTACCTATTTCAAATTTATGACAGCTGTCATATTTTTATAGGTCATGTCTTGGCCACATCTAATTGACCCTAGGTATATGTTATGAAATTTGACATGATGTTTTTTCCAGGATTTTTAACTTGGGAAACAAAAAATAATAGTAACTTCTTTTTTTTTAAGATTTATTTATTATTTTATTTGTTTATATATTTATTTATTTACTTACTTATTTTTGGCTGTGTTGGGTCTTCGTTGCTGCATGTGGGCTTTCTCTAGTTGTGGTAAGCCAAGGATACTCTTCATTGTGGTGCTTGGGCTTCGCAGTGTGGTGACTTCTCTTGCTGTGGAGCACAGACTCTAGGCACATGGGCTTCAATAGTTGTGGCACATGGGCTCAGCAATTGTGGCTCACAGGTTCTAGAGCTCAGGTTCAGTAGTTGTGGCACATGGGCTTAGTTGTTCCATGATATGTGAGATCTTCCTAGATCAAGGATCAAACCCGTGTCTCCAGCATAGGCAGGTAGATTCTTTACCACTGCACCACCAGGGAAGTCCCAAAGAGTAATTTCTAAGGTAATACATTTGAATGGATGATGATGCCATCAGTTGAACAGCAAAACATAGGATGAAGAGATAATTTTCAGAAGAAAATTGTGAACTTAGTTGTGAATATATTGAGTTTGAGGTATCTGTAGAGTAACTTTGTTGAAATATTCAACAGGAACTTGTTAAAGTCAATTCATGACGGAAGGGAACAAACAACACCAAGAAAAAAGTATTAAACAGAAGTAAGAATGTTCTTAAATTTATGTGGCCACAGTTAGAATGATAACTGAGTGATATCACTTTTAGTAACACAATTTTTTTACATTGTTTTCCAAATACAGATTCTAACCATTTCTATGTTATCTTCCGATAAACCCATAGATGAGTGTCTTAAGGATGGTTAGAAATACACAATACGTAAAGACAAATAGACAAATAACCTTCTGTTTTGATCAAAATAACTTTTTATCACAACTGGGGTCTAGTTAAATCCCGGGAGCATTCCAGCTCTAATTATGGTTAATATAGTGGGAATACTAAAGTTTGGCAAAAATTGGAAGGAATATATACAAAGTAGCAAAATTCAATTAATTTTTATTCAAAATCATCATAATGCACAGTGACTGAGCAACAACATTACTGTGTGGCATCACTCTACAAGAACTGACTAGTGAAAATTTCAATTTTGGGCTACTGCATTTGAAAAATTAACTAAGAACCTAGAAAGAGAGAGTGACAAGTAACAAAATGACCAAAAGGATAACAGTGAGGTCTTAACAAGAAGCATGAAAAGATTCATGTTTCTTTAGTCCAAGGAAAAAAATGAATAGTCACTTAATAGAAATTGGGACAATTTTTGTTATACATAAGTAAAAGTTTTGGCTTATTTTAAATCATTTAAATCATGCTCTCTGGTGGATTTTGGCATTTTTCTGCTTGGAGATATTCAGAAAAAGAATAAAAAAATATTTTAGCAAAGTATTTTAGACATATACCTGCCTAAAGACAAACAGATTGAACAGAAGATTTCTCAAGGCTCTTACAGTTCTATTATCTTATAATTCTATAATTTCATGGTAATTCGAACCATTTTATGTTGTCAATATTCTCCATTAATGTGAACAGGCATCAACTCCCTCTATTTTATTTCATTTATAAAGACAAGAGCTTGAAAAGCACCTTCAGACAGCAATTTGTACATGATCTGATACATTTTCATGGTTTCTTAAGCATGAAAGATTTAAAAGAACTGTACCCAAGGCTGCATTATTCATAAAGGGAAGGTATGAAACAGCACACCATGAAAGAAATTAAAACAGAAAAGCTGCAGAATGCTAGTAAAAGCCTCTATAGCTTATAGTAGTTTCAGATCAAACACAAGTGCACACTTTGAGGATGGTGGCAGAGGACTATGGACCTCTTCTAGAAGCCACTAAAGACATTTCTTTTCTACAATAATGAATGAGATCACTTGACACAGCCAGAAACTTTGCTTTATTTTCATTTAGGGGCATATTAAAGCCTTGACAAAGTATGTATTGTTAGTTTATTATGATTTAGATTTTTCCTTATGATTCTTATCAAAAACAAATTGACAAACACAAAAGAACATTTATTGACATTTGCTAGAATACTAACCTACCTGTGTGTCCATTTCCTTATCTGTACAATAGGGAATAATAACAGAACCTACTTCATATGGTTTTTGAGAGAACTGAGTTTATCCATTTAAAAATCCATAGTAAATTCTCATTTATGTTAAAAATTATTATCACTGTAAAGACTTTCTTAACTAATAACTGTTTAATAAGTTCACTAAAGTAACCAAGGTTCTCTACTTCTTATTTAAAAACATATTGATTAATACACAAAGCAAACCAAAATGTATGTGGCTAGAAGACTCCCCTTACATTCATTTGATTATTCCAAAATCTTAAAAACATTTTTATGCATATGGTACATGTTGCAATTATGTAATGTGATCACTTAGTAAATGTATTAATATTATATATGAAAATAATATTGTTCATACAGAAGTTTTGTTGAATACCTCTCAAATTTTTAAAAAGAGAAAAATGATCCTGTAAAGTATTGCCACAGTATTAACCATGGATTAAACCATAGAGAACACTTAGATTAAATATTTGATTAAAAAATAGATGCATTCTACTTTTAGATCGTATTGAAAATTTCTTCAACTTTTTGCTCTATTTGAAAAAAAAAAAAAAAACTGGATCTTGCAGAGCCTGCTGTTGCTTGTAGTTTATGCCAGAAAGATGATACAGAATTTCAATTTCTTAATCATTGGACTTATATGATCCATCATAATATAATGAATTCATTTCATTTTTAATACTGTAATGTTTAATATATGTATACATGTATAAATTATACATATACATAATTTTCCATAATTCATCAGTATGACCAACTTTTCCCAACTGATCCCGATTCTATTGGAAACAGGGCTTATATTCTCTTATTACTTGCTAAATGAGAATAGAGAGCATATGATTGTCCCTTATATCCTTCTTTTACAAGTATTCATGAGTCTGAATATTTCATAAAATAAGTGAGGGAATGTGAGTTAGGAGAATGGAGACAGTGTTAAAGAAGAGGGTCTATTAACCGTGAAGTTAACTGAGGGCTAATGATTACCAACAAGGGATTTGAGATATATTATTATGGTTGTAATTGGGAACATTCAGAATACTGCAGGTTTGTATAATGAAGATTACTTGGTATGGAGGAAGATACTGATAATGAAAAGAGTGAGAATAACCAAGGTGAGGAAGTATTTGCCTAAGTTATAAGGGTTGGGCTGCAGAACAAGTAGATGTATTTGAGTATTGGACTTTGATACACAAGAAGAAGGACACTCCTAACTTTAACAAAAAATATAAAAACAAAATTCCCAGAAATGTATCTATCCTATCATCTATCTATCTACCTATCATCTATCTATATATATACACACACATACATACATGTATGTCATTTATAAATAATATATTTCTGTCTCTATATCTAACTCCATCTCTACCTCTAATTCTGTCTTATTCTTTGAAACTAATTAAAATCTGCAACTGGAACAAGTTTAAGTCCTGTAAGATTCAGAATAGATCTGGGTTTCACAGTTCTACAATGTGGAGTACCCTTAATCAGAGTTACTTGTGGATAGACAGTAAGGCAGAGATAAGATTTAATGCTTGCATCATTAAGGATTACATCATAAGGATACAAGAACTAATCAGACTTTTCCATCATAGGGTGTTAAATGATTAAAATATGTGAAAGCAACTTGGTAGAAACAACTTGGTATTAACTCTTGTTCTTCTCTGCCTATAATTACCCAAGCCCTTTTATTTTTTTTTCTCTTCAATATCTCTGAATCTGTCTCCATTTGTCCAACTGCACTAGCATTGCTTGATCCAAGCCTTCATTATATCTCACTTGGACTATTTCTATTGTTCTCTTACTGTATTCTTGCATCTAATTTCTCCACTAGTGTGATTTCTCTAAAATATAAATGTTGATATTATGGCATCATTTCCTTACATAAAACCATTCCAGAGGGACACATAGTTTTTTTGAGGCAGAAGCCTGCTGTGTCCCTCTTTGCCTGGCAAAGTAATAAAGCTATCCTTTTCTACTCACCCCCCCCCCACAAAACAACAACAACAACAACAAAACATTCCATGACCTGTAGGCCTTATAGGATAAAACCCAAGCCTTTAGTTTGGCATATATGATTAATTATAATGTAGATTTCACTCAGACCCAGCTACATACTTTTGTGAATCCAGTAAAAAAATTAAACTGTGAGGCCTCTTGTTCATGAATTATTAAGAGTTTCAAGATGACAAGAAGAACATTAAACCTAGCCCAAGATTTTCTAAGCATGAGGCCCTTTGGGATTGCACAAGTGGCACCCACAGGATGTTGTTCTTGATCTCACTTACCACTTACCACATCATCTTCTGACATTTCTTCACAAGTGCTCTCAGGTTTAGGAATGCCTAAGAAATTATGGATTCTGAATTATCTATTGTGCTTTGCCTTTCCAGGCTTCTGCAATGTCATTGATACTCTTTGTCTGGAAAGTCTTCTGTGGCTCTGCTCAGAAAAAAGTCCCTCTTTTTCTTAAGGACTCAGCTCATCTCTTAATATATGAAACTTTCTCTCAAAAATTTAATAGTTGGAGCACTTCTTTCTGGAAGACACCATCTTAATGTACACTTATGGTTGCATTTATTACCTAATTACAGATTTTACTTACATATTTTTATTGAAACCTGGATTAGTCTGAATATAATGGTCTATATTTTAATTATATTTTAATGTCCCATGTTTGATGCAGTGCCTGGCATGTATTAAATACTCTGGAAATGTTTATTGAATGATTCATATATAACAAGTCTAAATATTTTGAAGTAGTGAGCCACTAATATTTGTTTGCACTGTTTACGGATGTTCTGTCAAAACTTTCTATACATAATTTTAGGTAAGACAAATTTTTCTTGGGTTTTAGATTTTGAGAAAATTTGTAACTTTTGCATTTGAAGACATTTTGGAATCATCAAAATGGGATTTTAAAATGTTCTACTAGGAAAGTCATGCATAGTCACTTTCAAAACCCACTCTGAATTTTTCAATTCCCTGCCTCAAACTAGGAAGGGGGAACCAACTGAGATTTTTATATTTCTACTGATATTTTGAACAAACTGTTTCATCTCTATCATTATTTCTGCTTAAACTAGTTTTTCAGATATAGTATGGAGAAATTATTACTGTAAAGCACATATGAAGTATTATCAGAAATGTTTGATCATGAAATAATAAAACAGTGAGATATGTCACAGGATGACTTGTAGGCTCTTTTCTAGGAGATGTGATAGGAATTAGAAGGACTCATAGCATCAAAGAAAATGTATCAAAATGGTGATGATAAATACTGAGCTATAAATTTTTAACTAGATTATTTTAGAATCATGTGCAGGTTTGACTTTATGAAATATATTGTGTAAATATTTTGGGTGGAAATTTTATTTGCTTATACAATGGTTTGAATGTTTATGTCCTTTCAAAATTCATTTGTTAAAATACTAGTGGCCAACATGATGGTATATATTATAAGATGTGGCCTTTGGGAGGTGCTTAAACCATGCGGGTAGAGCCCTCATAAATGGGATTAGCGCTCTTCTAAAAGAATCCCACAGAGCTCCCCAGCCCCTTCCATCCTGTGAGTACACAAGGAGAAAGTGTAGACTATGGACCAGGAAGAAGGTCATCACCAGGACATGGCCATTACTGTTGTCTTAATCTTGGACTTTCCAGCCTCCAGAACTGTGAGAAATAAATACTTTGTGATAGCAGCCCAAAAGGACTAAGCCATCTTACATACAGTATAGAATTCATGGAAAATAGGCTATGCTTTGCAAATAAATTCAGGATGTTAATAAAACTGTATTTTTTATAGGTTTTAAAAAGCAAAAAAAAAAAATTCCTACTTTTGTTTTAATTTTATACTTAATATAATGAACCAAAGCATGGTATTTAATTTAAATATACCAACTGGGATTTAGATTACCAGAAATTTTATTTTTAAATTTTTGGTCCTCTAAAAATTGCTATGGAAAATATTTTTACCTCTTTTTATGATACAAGACCCTAATAACATGAAAAAATTTTGAAAGAAGATTCAGTTGTCCAATATAAGTATATTAGTAGGAATTTATTTATATGTTAGTAGAAAGCTGGGCAACAGGAATAAATAGAGGTGTAAGGTAATTTTTGTAGACCCTTATAGTGATTTCAAATGAAGAAAAACAAGAATTAATAATTCTTGCTGAAATCCCCAGTTTCTTATGAGTTGGTATCTTTAATAGCTCACTAGAGTATACTTGAGATGCCTGCAAATGCTTGTATAGGAATGGTTCCATTTTCCAAAGCCTGGAATAATTCCACTATAATACAGAGTTTTCCATTGTCTTATCCTGGAAAAAAAAAAAAGAATTAGTAAAAATAATTAATCCTATCATTCCTAAACTTTACAAGTTACAATACCATAAATTCCATATAAAAACAAATAGAAACAAACAATAGGAATCTCTCTTAAAACTTGTGAATAAGCAAAATTTATAAAAAATACAATTTATACACAATTTTCTATTAAATAAAACTCTTTCAACATTTATATTTATAAATTATTTCTCAATGGGGCCTTTTTAAATGTTTTAAAAACAAGAATATGAGGAGAAATTATAACTTTGAATTTGTAAAACATGCTTTTTTCCCCAAAATTTTATATATGGTATTTAATTTATCATCTTGATACTGATATTAAGCAAATAAAATATGGAATTAATTGCCCTAGGCCATAAACTGTTATAACAACGGGAAGAGCTTGTATTATAATTAAAATTTTGGAACCTCCTAATTTGGGTAACTGTCTATGGTGTCCCTCCTTGGAAGCGGCTTAGACTTCTCTGCTCTATTGATGCCAGTGGTGGCTGTATAACTTGCTTTGGTTAATAGAATGAGACTTGGGATGTGCCATTTCCAAAAAGAAGCTTCAGGAGCCATTGGGTGTTACCTACACTGTCTCTCTTTCCTCCATGTGAGAGCAACACTCTGAGTCTCAGTATAATACAGACAGGAGTCAACTATGCTGGGCAAATCAGTGAGAAGTGAATCCGTGTTGTTGATAGTCACCAAGGGCTTGGGAGTCATTTGTACCATGGCAAAATTTAGCCTAATCTAGAAGATTACATTAATATTTTAAAAACATATATTATTCTACATTTAATTTTGTTTACATTGACTTTATTTAGGAAAACAGAGATAAAATAAAAGCCATAGAAAGTAGGTGATATTTATAAATAAGTAAAGGGAATGAGTTTATGTTGATTGCCTGCTATGTCTCATTTAACCCTCACAACAAACATGAAAGAGTATTTGATTAATTTTTAGTAGAAAACATTAAGGCAGTTTTTAATGAAATATTCTAGTTGACTCTCAGGGTTAATGTGAATAATTACATGTTACTTAAACACATAAAAATAAAATTATATTTAATTCTTAGAGCATAAATATTTTGCACCTACTAAAACACAGAAAATGTCCATAAAACAACCATGAAATCAATAATATTCAAGTTAACATTAATTTAATTTGAGATACTATAGATAAGCCAAAGTTATATTATGCTTCAGGAAGTAAATATAGTATTGATTGTTACAGCATAACTTTTTGTTTGTTTTTGTTTTTAGTTCAGTATGTTTAGACTATTTCGTGCAGCATATTAATTTAATTCTTATGCCTCATTTCTCCATTTGCAGGGCTGAAAAACCTTTTTTTCACTTAATATCCTACCATTACATTATTTTTCTAAGTTAAATCTAATCTACTCTGAAAAATTCACTCTGGACTTACAGGAAATTGAGTTTAGTCACTCTTGATATCTCTTCCATTCTTTTCAGAAAAGTGTTAATGTCATGGGTCTAAGGCAATTTAACTCTTTGAGGGGGAACATGTGTTCTGTATGCATAGTCACTAATGACATACTCTGCTTTGACCCCACATATCCCTTAACCTAGGGTGACACCATCACTTGTGAGATTCCATTGTCTGTGGTCCACCATCCCCAGGTCTACCACACAGTTATTCTCTCTCAAGTGGGTCACCTCAGTTGGTACTGGGTTGAGGTGGGGGGAGCTAGCACAAGTCCTCTTTCTTGTAGAACACATAAAACTCAGTTTTGCTCTGAAAATTTTTAAAGTTCTCCAAATACCCCTTTGTGATTTCCGCTTCCACCAACCACATGGAAATTATTCTTTATGTCTTCTCTGGATTAATGATGAATATTTTCCCACTAAAACTCCACTGTAAATGCAACAGTGCTGGGAGTTCAAAAACTGGATGCTAATAACATTCATTTTATTCTTTTTACTCTTACTAATTTACTTTATTACGTGTACATTTTTTAAAGGGTTAAGTCTTAAGAATACTCAAAGTTAGGCTCATTGTTTTATTATTGCTGTTATGTTAGATTTGGTAATATATTGTGTTACTATGTGTTCAATTCAGGACATTAAGTTTTAATTATAAAATAAAGATAAAAAATAAAAATAAAACTATCTTTCTCCAAAATTAGGGAATTCAAATACTGTCTAAAATGTATTCATTTGTATTATGCTTGTATTCTCTCTCTCTCTTCAACATGATAAAATAAAACCATTTTAATGCTTTACAATTATACAGTTCAGTGGCTTTAAGTACACTCACATTGTTTTGTCACCATCACCACTATGCATCTCCAAAAGGTTTTCATCATCCCAAACTGAAACTCTGTACCCAATAAACAGTAACTCCCCATTCCATTCAACCCTGAGCTCCAGATAACCCTTATCTTACCTTCTGTCTCTATGAATATAGGAGAATTCGACTACTCTAGGTACCTCATACAAGTGAAATCATACAATATTTGCCCTTTTATGTCTCACTTAGCATATACTGTCTTCACGTTTCATCCGCATTGTAGCATGTAAGAGAACCTCATTCTCTCTTACACAACTTTTCTTTATCTGGATACCATGAATATGCTTAGCAACAAAGCTCAGAAAGGAACTGAAAACAATAAGCCTAGTGGACAGTAAATTAAACATATCTTTTTGTCATGAGAGACAGAGAGAGATAGAGAAAGAGAAAGGGAGAGAAACAGAGAGAAAGAGAAGTTTGGGGGGGCTAAAAGAGAAAATGCAGAAGCTGATATTACAGACCTTGTATTTTTTCCATTGCACTGGAAAATTAATTTGAACACTTTTCAGCACCTCTTCATTTCAGGTTCACATTAGACACAGAGCTTTTTAGATTTATTGCTTGGTTTGGAAATGGACAAAAACTTTGTAACAACCTCTCTATCCAACCTCCTTTTCCCAAATTTTATGAAAACCAGAAGGCTTTTCTATTAAAAACCTAATCATGGGAATCATGTAAGAAGATGTCATTGTTATAAAATGATGCAATGAGCAGTGAGGACAAAGACTGCCAAGTTAAACACGAAGGGTAAAATCTGTCTGCATTTTCCCACACCCTTACACATGTATTCCAGTGTGAATTGCCTGTGAGCTTCTGATGACAGAACTTGACCCACCACACAATCATTCTGAAAAGGACTTAGCTCTCTTCAGGAACTGCATTTATATTTCCCAGATGATTACATCTTTTATCAAAAACAGCAGTTGAGAAATGGTCAAGCTCAGCATCAGAAAAGTAGTCAAGCAAACAATATGGGAAAGGGAAGGAGAGCAAGGCAGTTGTTGGTGTTGGATTGTCAAGAATAACATTAAATTCATGTAACAAAAGATGGAAAAAAATCAGTGATCATCAGATGGCAAATTGTTTCTTCAGTAAATTGAATAGTTTACTTACAAACTTAATTTGTGTTTTATCTCTGAAATGTATGGGCCCAATGCATCAATAAATGTATCACATTCAAGACAAAAATAAAACACATAGAATGTGTGTATATTACACCTATCAATTTGCCTCTATTTATGTGTCAATAAAAATAAAGATGTTCTTTAATAGATGTTTGTAACTTCTTCATACATCTTTCTTACATATACAAACTTATTATTATAAAAATTATTGGATTTGCAAATATTTTCTCCTATTGCATAGGTTGCCTTCTAATTTTATTGATAGTTTCCTTTTCTGTGAAGAAGTTTTGTAATTAGTCCCTCTTGTATATTTTTGCTTTTATTGTCTTGGTTTTTGGTGTCAAATCCAAAAATTCATTGCTAAAACCACTGTCAAGGAGCTTACACCACATGTTTTTTTCTAGAAGTCCTATGGTTTGAGGTCTTACATTCAGGTCTTTATTCTGAGTTGATTTTTGTGTATGGTATAAGCCACTAATTAAATTTCTTTTTCTTTTCTTTCTTTCTTTCTTTTTTTTTTTTTTGGCATGCGGCTGTCTAGTTTTCCCAATAACACTTATTAAAAGGGGCTGTCCTATCTTCATTATATATTCTTGGCTCCTTTGTTATAGATTAATTGACCATATCCATGTGAGCTTATTTCTGGGCTCTCCATGCTGTTCCATTTAATTATGTGGCAATTTTTATGACAATAGCATACTTTCCTACCCTTTGCTTGGGAGTGTACATCTTGAATTCTAAACTGCAAGATGTGACTATCAAGAGATTCCATTTGTGGCCTGGCTTAGTCTTCTTCATGCTGAATGTTGCTTTATATATAATCATTTGTCAATTTTTCCCTAACACTCTATACCTGCTTGGATTTCTAGATTCAAAGCAAGCAACTAAACAAACAAGAAATGACAAAATCATTGAATCCCTACATGGACTTGAAATCTTTTCTTTCATTGGGGCATGATGTTTTGGCTTCTCACTTCAAGACTTCTGATAATGACATGCTCTCCATTGCATATAAAGTGACCTTCTATCTATAACTGATTTAGCGATTCAACCCTACTGCTCAATTCTTGAATTTTTTATCCTCCTACTACTGATAAATGTACATTAGCCTTTGCATATAATATATGTAAATGGCCTATACACAGTTTAGACAGATGCTATATCATTAACCACTGTTTGAACAACTTTTGAACTACAGTGGTCTGTCTGAAGAAATATTTATATCTTTATATTAAGAATCATGGAAATTGCCTGGGGTTGTACATTAAAGGAAGAATCACAGAGCTGTATCTATTCAGGATAAGACATTACAACATATAATGCACAAAATTAACATTAAAACTTTTCACTTTTTTCCATACAAAAGAGAAAAATAAGGGAATTACAACTGCTTCCTTCAGAATACTTTGAATTATATTATGCTACTACTCCACAAGGTACAGAATATATATTGAGATCTAAAATAAATTTTGAGCTCTGAAAGAAAAAGTTTCATGAAGGCTAGCAACTTTCACATTTATGAAGTGTTACAAAGAGGGGTAGGGCAAGATGGTGGTGTAGAAAGATCCTGGTCTCACCTCCTCCTATGGGCACACCAAAATTACAACTACACATAGAGCAACTATCTCTGACAATGACTTGAAGTCTACAAGAAAATATTTTCCACAACTAAAAATAAAAAGGAAATGAATTGAGATGCATCTGAGATGGGTGGGGGGTAGAGACACGTCTGACCAAGAACCACACTCCCAGTACCGTGACCTATAGGCAGGTGGGATATCTCAGCCTTGAAGTTTACCCCGAGGACTGAGGGATTCAAACCCCATATAAGACTTGCCAGGCCAGGGGATCTACACTGGAAAAATGAGCCCCCATATCTGGCTTTGAAAACCAGTAGAGCTTAGATCCATGACAGCTGAAGTGCTATAGGAAATTAAGACTTTGCTCTTAAAGGGCATGTACAAAATCTCACTGTCTCTGAATCCCAGTACAGAGGCAACATTCTGAAAAGTGCCTGGGAATATATAAAGAGATTCATTGAATAATTTTGCAGTATGTGCCCAAGGGATAGGTATCTTTTGGAATTTACTCTTGGTACAGAGAAGCTGATAGGTGCCAGTTTTCATTTGTTTGTTTTGTTTGTTTGCTTGTGGTTCACCTTTTACCTAGCTGGTTTAGTGCTGGAAGGGGATGCCATTTCTGACTCTACCTATCCAAGCTACAGGTGGTCAGCAGAGATCCTTCAAGCAGCCCATACCCCACTAGACCTGGTAGATGCTCTTCACTAATGCTGGCAATCCCTCAAAGCAGCTTCCACCCTGTAGGTCAGCCCCACATACCAAAGCACTCATAATAATTGTTACCAGGCCTTACAACCAGCTGCTTCATAGGCCAGCCACATACACCAGTGTTCCTGCATAAGCATGGCCAGCCAATACAAGCAGTACACACAGAGCTCCTGGCTCTAGTGACCAGGATGAACCACACTACTGGGCTCTGCAGGACACCTTATAAACAAGGAAGATGAGGAGACATAGCTGATGTACTTAAAGCATAGATGCCAACACAGAGAGTCAGGCAAAATAAGGAGACAAAGGAATAAGTTCCAAACAAAAGAATAACACAAAATCTCAGAAATCTCAGAAATCTCTTTATCTTTCAGATAAAAAGTTCAAAGTGTGATTATAAAGATATTCACTGAACTCAGGAGAAGAATGGAGGAACTCAATGAGAATGTCAACAAAGAGAAAATATAAAAAAGAACAAATCAGAGCTGAGAATACAGTAATGGAAATGTAAAATACACTAGAGGCAGATTAGATTATGCAGAGGAAAGGATCAACAATCTGGAAGACAGGCTATTGGAAATCATTCAATGAGAACAGCAAAACAAACAAAAGCAAAAAAAAAAAAATGGGAAAAATAAACAAAAAAAATGAGGGGATAATTCAAGAGACCTTTGTGACAATACCAAGTGTACAATATAGGTGTCTCAGAAGGTTAAGAAAGAGACAGAAAACCTATTTGAAGAAATAATGGCTGAAAACATTCTTAACCTGGTGAAACAAACAAACACCCCAGTCCAGGAAGCATAGAGTCCCAAACAAGATGAACACAAAGAGACTCAAACAAAGGTCAAAGAAAAATAATAAAAATGTCAATAGTAAAGATCAAGAGAGAATCTTAAAGCAGTAAAATAAAAACAACTACAGGCATGTATCATTTTATTGTGCTTCACTTTATTATAAATTGTAGATATTTAATTTTTTACAAATTGAAGGTTTTCAGAAACCCTGCATCGAACAAGTCTTTCAGCAGTATTTTTCCAACTGCATTTGCTTACTTCATGTTTCTGTGTCACAATGTGGTAATTCTCATAATATTTCAAATTTTTTCACTACCATGTTTGTTATGGTGATCTGTGGTCAGTGAAATTTGATGATACTACTAAGACTCACTGAAGGCTCAGATGATGGTTAGCATTTTTCAGCAAAAAAGTATTTTTTAATTAAAGTATGTACTTTTTTTAGACATAATGGTATTGCACACTTAATAGTATAGTATAAACACAAATTTTACATGCACTGGAAAATCAAAGAAAAATTGTGTGGCTCACTTTATTGTGATACTTTATTTACTGTGGTGGTCTAGAACTGAAATCTCAATATCTCTGAGGTATGCCTGTAGTTACATATAAGTTAGTGCCCATAGGACTAAGCTTACCTTTCAGTAGAAACTTTCTGGCTAGAAAGGAGTGGTACAACATAGTCAAAGTAGTGAAAGAAAAAAATGCAATCAAGAATATTCTATTTAGTAAGGCTATCATTTAGAACTGAAGGAGAGATAAACAGGTTTCTCCAACAAGCAAAAGCTGAAGATGTTCACCACCACAAAAGAAACTTCACAAGAAATGGTTGAATAATTTATTTAAACAGAAAATATCATAACTAGAAATATAAAAATTGTGAAAGAAAAATCTTACCGGTAAAGGCAAAAATATAGTAAAGGTAGTGGATCAACCACCTATATAGCTGGTATGAATGTTAAAAGATGAAACTAGTAAAAATCATATGTATCTACATTAATTAGCTAAGGAATACACAAAATAAACATGTAAAAATGACATTGAAAACATAAAATGGTGAGAGGAGAGTAAAAATCCAGTGCTTTTAGAATGGATTCAAACATAAGCAGCCATCAAATTAAAATATACTGCTATACACATAGGTTGTTATAAAATAATCTTATGGTAACCACAAACCAAAAAACCAGTAATAGATACACACACAAAAAGAAAGAGAAATGAATTCAAAGGTAATTCTAATAAAAGTCATCAAATCACAAGGGAAGAGAGCAAAAGAAGAATAAAGGGAAAAAAAAGAACTATAAAAACAAACCCCAAACATTAATAAAATGGCAATATCTGTATGCCTATTAGTAATTACTTTAAATAAAAAGGGACTAAATGATTCAACATGGGTAAAACATGGATAAAAATAGAAGATCCATATATATGCTGCCCACAAAAGAACCATTTCAGACCTAAAGACACACACAGATTAAAAGTGAGAAGATGGAAAAAGGTGTTCTATGCAAATGGAAACAAAAACAAAGTGGAATAGCAATACTTAAACAAAATAGTCTTTAAAACAAAGACTAATAAGAAACAAAGAAGGACATTACATAATGATCAAGGGGTTGATACAACAAGAAGATATACTTGTAAACATATACACCCAACATAGGAGAGAAGTACATAAAGTAAATATTCAGAGACATAAATTGATAGTAACACAACAATAGTAGGTAATTTTAACATGCTATTTACATTAATGAATGTATCATCCAGCCATAAAGTCAATATGGAAACATTGGGCCTTAAATGATATGTTAAGGACTAAGGATTAAGACGGACTTTATCTATCTAGAACATTCCATCCTAAAGCAGCAGAATACACATTCTTTTCAAGTGCATATGGAACATTCTCCAGCCTCACATTCTGGAGAGCGTAGATCATATGCTCATATGATCACATGATTGGACACAAAAAATGTCTCAGCAAATTTAAGAAAATTGAAATCATATCAACCATCTTTTCCAATCACAGTGCTATGAAACTAGAAATCAAGTACAAGGCAAAAACTACAAAAAACACAAGCACATGGAGGGTAAACAACGTGCTACTAAACAAGTAATGAACCATTGAAGGAATCAAATAGGATATTAAAAAAGATACCTGGAGATAAGTGAAAGTGAAAACACAATGTACCAAAATCTATGGGATGCAGCAAAAGCAGCTCTAAGAGGGAAGTTCTAAGAGTGATAAAGGCCTACCTCAGGGAACAAGAAACGTCTCAAAAATAATCTAATCTTCCACCATATTACCCATCTATATTGAAATGCTCACTAAATGTATTATAATCATTTCATGATTATGTAAGTCAAATCATTATGTTGTACACCTTAAAGTTATACAGTGCTGTATGTCAATTATATCTCAATAAAACTGAAAGAAAGAAAAACAGATGAATGGACAAACATGTTGTAATATATACATGCAAGGATTCAGCCATAAAAATATATGGAATACATGCTACAACTTGGAATAACCTCAAAATTATTATGCTAAGTGAAAGAAGCCAGATATAAAAGTTTACATATTGTATGATCCCACTTATAGAAAACAATAGGTTAATTCATAGAGACAGAAAGCAAGTCAGTGATTGCTAGAGCATAGGAGAAAGGGAAAAACTGGGTATAACTGCTTGGTAGATATAAGGTTTCCTTTTGTGGTGTTGAAAATAATTCAGAACTGAAAGTTCTGCAAGATGAAAGTTGTGGTTGCATAATATTATGACTGTACTAAATTCCACTGAATTTCTCTCTTTAAAATAGTTAATTTTATCTTATGTGATTTTCACCTTAATAAAAATGTAAAATATTAAATATCAAATGTGCAAAACAGAATTGCATAAACAATAACAAATTATCTTAATATAAGTAAGGTTTTAGGTTTAGTCTTAAACAAGACAATAAAGCAAATTCCAATAAATCAAAGGAAAAACTGTCAGATAAAGCTCTGATTCTATCTCATATGCCTTTTTCTTTTCCTTTACAGCACCCTTCAAAGAATGTCTCACAGTATTATGCATACACTTATTTTTGTCCTTGTTTCTATAATTTTTGTGTCTCCCATCAAAGAGACCCAGAAGATCCATAAAAGGAGGGACTATGTTTACCTCGATTATGTCACTTGACAAAGAGCAGTGCTCAATATGTATTAGCAAATTATAAGAATTAATTTTTTTTTTACATTTCAGAAGATGGAGTCATTTTGATTATCCAGATATTTATCCATTTTCTCATTTAATTAATGCTTACTGAAGGCCTCCCTGTATACCATTCCTGTGCTTAGTTCTGGACATACATCTGTAAACAAGAGATCTTACCTTCAAAGAACCTAACATCTACAGCAGGAAGCAAACAGAAGGACAATGTGAAATAATGAGACAATGTTCTCAAAAAGAGATGAGAAAAATGTGTAAAAAAAAAAAAGTTTAATTCTCCATTTAAAAGTTTTAGACACAGGGGATTAATGCTTAATATTTCTTTCAATAATAACCCCAATGGGAAGCGTAAGGAAATATTCCTTTTATGGTAAAAAGATAAACCTTGGTATAATGGGAAAAGAGAAAGATTTTCATTTCTCAATAAGATGTTACATTTCAGTCATGAAGACTAGCCTGAGGCACCTAGTCAACTAATATAATAAGTTGGTACCTAGGCACAACAAGAGAAATTTAATAGGAGTCTTATGTTAATCATTGAGGGCCCAGAACACAGCAACACAATAATTAAAAAAAAAAAAATATTGGATTTATGAGGGGAACTGGAGGAGCTAACCAAATATAGCATAAAGAAGAGAAGAGTAAGGTGATGTTTAATTTTGCTTGAAGGAATATAGTAGAGGTATGATATTAGAGGTCAAAGCACTAGTGCAAATGCTGATTTAAATGTGTCAATAATCAAAAATACATATGCAGGTAGAGCATTTAGACACATGTTTACTTGAAAATTTTTCCCCATAGAATTATGTGTTTTTGGCTCTGGACTTACAGACAAGAAATAACTTACATTAGCTATAAAGTAAGTGAGTGAGAATTTTTTGTGTTGTTTTCATTGTAATTTTGTGGAGTAATTTCTCATTTTTTCAGTTATGCCTTTTTGGTACAATTTGGAGGTATACAATAAATTGTGTCCATTCTGTCTCTTCTTGAAAGTAATAAGCAGTTAATATTCTTTGATTAATCTGAGATGCTTATTAAGTATTCAATATAAAGACTGACTTAAACAAACTTAAATAACTTTAACAAATACCATTAATCATTTAATACGGCCGCTGAAAATGAGACTAACAGTCCCTGTCCACTGGGCCCTTTTACCAAAATTTATAAAACCATTTAACCCATGTAAATTATAATTGTAGACTATCAGAGTCCGTGATTTGGGCTACTATTTCTGCAACATTTTGAATATTGATGTTAAAAATTTTAAATACAATTTAAAAAATTAATGTCATTACTTCAGATATTTTGAAATGCAAATTTATTCTAATTTCTTGTGTTTTTATTTGCTTTAGGTCATTTTATGCTAAGATGGATTTCTACTCTGACTCTCATTTCCACTTCAATTCATAATTATTTCATTATTTTATTCCAAAGAGAATGAAATAATTAAAAACTTAGCCATTTGATTAACCAAAAACAAAAAACCCCGAAATCCCTATCCTGAGAATAAATTTGAGTGAAGTATATAAATTGCAATTATTATGATGGTATCATTTTTATTTCAAAGGATTCAAATATTTTAAATATGAAATTGAAATCTGATAAAGGCATTAGAAAGTAATTTATTTATAAAATTATTCTTTTTCCAGTTCTATATTCAAGTTATCATTAAGTATTTATTATTTTCCTATGTGTTCAATGCTATTCTGTTTTGTATGATCTCTAAGTACCTCAAAATAAAAGAGAGGGGGAGACATAAATAAAACATTTAGAAAATAATATTTCAATATATAAACAAGCACATAACTGTAAATTACAGACCATAAGTATTCTGCAAATTTCTACTTTTTACCTGATCAACCAGTCCTGGTGGAATGGCTCCCTATCTCATCATCACTTTCTTTATTCTCTGAAAGTTCTTAAATTAAAGCCACTTTCCTGGACCTTGTGGTTAAGTCAGATTTGTGTAAGCACCTACTCTCATAGACATCAGGAACCACTTGTGTGCTTGGGGCCATTTCACATCCCATGAGAGCCAAATGTGTGCAACTCTTCCCAATAGCATAAACAGTGACATCATGTTGGGAGTTTGAAATTAGCTATGATGAGAATATTTATACCATGAAAATTTGTGAGTGCTACAAATCAAGGGTTTTTGTTTGTTTCTTTGTTTTGCTTTGTTTTGGAGTGGGGAGTAGTTTGCTAAACATTGATTAACGTACCATAGTGTACAACTATATATATTTTTCCATACATTTTCCAATTGGTTTTTAACTCCAGTGTTTATAACTCAACCAGAAAAAATGCCTATAGAGTATCTATACTGCTTAAGGCTACTGGGCTAGAAAGCATGAATATGAAAATTCACAATCTCTTATTGTTAGCATACATATAAGGTCTACAAACTATGAAATCTGACATGACTACACTCACAGGATGTTTTTTAAAAAAAAATGCCTAGGTGTTCCGATATAGAAAATAAGTCAGGTTGAGCCATGGCAACTCATTGACTCTAGAACAGAAATGTTGCCAGGACTGATCATCAATTGTTAGGTACTGGAACATTTTAACCAGAATTCCTGTTACAGATGAACTTGCAAATAGTCTAGATTTTAAGACTTGAGACAGGAGCAACAACTTCAGGGACAACTCTGTGAATTGTTCTTCATAAATTATTTCCACAATAATTTTAATAAATCTGATAGTCTTACATACCAAGCTAGAAGTCCCATGAATCATTTTCTAAATATGCAATTGATAGGGATAGAGCAGAATAATTAAATATTATAGTTAGTTTAGAAATATCACTGGGGGATTAAAAACAGAAAGGAAATTTTAAGGGAGTTTGGAAGACTGCTGTAAGCTAATGACCACTCAAGGAAAGAATCCAGCAACCTAGCAACAATCTTCCTACCTTGAAGGAAGACCAGGCACATTCAAGTGGCAGGCATGCTCAAGCCACAAATCCTGATAGTTAAAACATGAGACAATAAATATGGGTTTGAAACTTTTTACATGAAGTCAGGAAGTTAATGGTCCTTGAGGAGTAGCATTTCTTTATGTAACCAAGACAGGAATGTAGGTGAAAGGGAAAAGAAACTAGGTGTTAGGGAACATTATACCAAAACCTAAAATGAATTATCATATTTTATTATGTTACCACACTTTTGCTAATATACATACAATTTAAATAGCACCCGTTAGACCATACAGGGTCAGAGGAGAAACTAAAGATGTAAGCCTTGATGTCTAACCAAGAATGAGGAAGAAAGTGGTCTTCTCCTCTCCCTTTTCTTTGATCATAAAAATGCAGCCCTCTTTGTTCTCCGTGCTGTGTTCCCTTGCCTGCCCACTTGTATGTCTCAAAAGCATCCTATGTTAATAAACTCACTCTTTACCTATCCATTTACCTCACCCTGAATTCCTTCTGTGAAGAGACAAAAGAACTTGGGCTTCAGTAAGTCCTGACACCAAGTGAGAAGTTTTAATTAGAAGACAGTGGGTTTGAGTCCCCTCCTAAGCTGGGAATTCTGGGTTCAAATCCCAATCTGAGTTTTGACTGAGTACAAGTCCTATCTGAGAAGGAGTGTGGTTTCACAATAACAGTGCTTCCACAGCAGGAACTCATTAAAGAAAAAATAGCTTGAATGAAGAGCCTTGAATTCCCAAATTTTCCAGGGATTCCCTCATCATAGTTTTGGGGTGACATGAACAAAGTTATGACACCTTTATTCTGGACCATTTCAACAGCAAAAGCAACTACTGGTAGTCTGTATATCATTAACTCAGTCATTCATTCATTTTTCATAATTATTGAGTTCTCATTATATGATAGGCACTGTGCCTGTCAATCTCTCTCCCTTATTGAAATTACAGTGTAGTAGTGAAACTGATAATAAGAAGTTACAAATCAGTTCAGGTAAAGGTGTTTCAGACAAGAGAGAGATGGCCTTTTAGAGAATTGAAAGTTCAGTAGGCAGGAGATTTTGCTAGGAGCAAAATTCTTACAAAATCACATGCAAAATTTTGAAAACAGATTTAGATTTCTTCAAGGAAAGTTGAAAAGTATTAAAATAGTTTTACTTATTTTTATTTTGTGTTGGGTACAGAAATGATCAAACTTTATTTTAGAGGGAACTAAAATTTGAAAGAAAAAAATACTATATATTTCAACAATAAACTTAGCCTTATTTCTTTTAGTAAATTATAATATTTGGAGCAATGCAAACTCCTGATGGAAGCAAAATCAAAACTCATTGACAAGAATACGAACAAACATATAAGAACTAGCCTATCTGGAACACAGAATTAGAAATGTATCATGGCAAGAGCAAACTGTCACTCTGCCAAAGATTGCATCATTGCACATGGTTATGGAAGGTAGTGTTTTGATGTGGGAATCCATTCCACTCTTTGTTTCACTGTTCTTCTCTTAACTGAAACAAGTATTTGGAAAGTCTTTCTGACATACTCATCCTTTCTAAATGGTAGGTGTCCCCACCCTATCCCACATAACTACAACACAAAGGAGAAATATATGCTGGGCTTAAAGTCATACAGTAGTTGTGCAGCACTTACCTATGGTGGATTGAGCTGTTTGGAAAACCTTACCCTTTCTTCTATTTACTTGAGGAGTCCATTAGAGTATTTTTTTTAAATAAAATGTCCTATTTAAAATCTTTGTTATTTTTATTTTATATTAGATGATGTGGTATCTTAAACCACAATAATCTACTGTGTTAGCCAGAAAAATAAAGAGGTTGCTACCTTAAAAAGGTGGTACATGGACTTAAAACTTTATATTGTGTTCCCTTTAAATTTTTCACACATATCAGAGGTTATGTGTCTCAGCTGTGACACAATCTACAGAGTTATCCCATTTTTGTTTCTAAGCATATTTAAAGATATACACAAATGAAACATTTAAGGATGTTACACCCATTATGTGTATCTTGCAGATGGTACTGGATAAGTCATGGTGAAAACACTGATGATGATTCTGTCAGTCAGTTTTTCGAAGTACCAAAAATTTGAGTTAATCTCATAGCAACATGAAAATCACTGTAGTCAATAACTTTTTCTTTGCCATATATATTAATTACAAAATATAGTTATATTCTCACTTGCCAACTGCACTCTATAGATCTCATAGAAAGAGACATAAAGTTACAAAGAACTCATTGCATCTTGAATTGGGCAAAGCCAAGTTGTATTACTGGAAACTGTACAGTCTGTGTTACTTGAACAAGTTCCGTAATCTCCAATCCTTGGTTTCTTCTTCCATAAAATAAGAAAAGCAATCATTGTAGTTATTGGGGTTAAATGATACAGCATAGATAAACTGCTTAGCACACAGTAGGTACTTAATGCATAATCTCTCTAAGCAAAAAATAAATTACTACAAACTTATTTTACATGTTTCTTATCAGACAGTATTAATCTATTAAGAACTAAACACCGTTTTTTTATGTAGAAATAATTTTCTTAATATCCATTTACTGTACTGAAAATTTCATTTTCCTTAATATTCATACTCTGAAAAGTTATCACTAATTTAATACAGTTTAAAGAATGATTAGTTATCCTACATATTTATTGCAATATATGGTATTATACCTTGAAATTTTTCCATTCCCTCTTTTGTTCCTTTTGCAAATATTCATTTTTGACATCCTCCTATAAGAAAACATAAGATCAGATTGGTTAAATGAGCCAATATTTCTTTTCAGTTATTTAGTATTCTGTACTGTGATTTAAACTTTAAACATGTATAACTGGAGAGATGAAAAATAATAGTAGAGAAGTCAAATTGACACATGTAACAAGATATGGGAAAATCTATTTGAGTAATGCCTCAGATTGGAATACAGAATCAGATATTCAAAGACAAACATAGTCTTGAAACAAAGTTTTACTGGGAGCTTATAAAGAATAATTACCAAATATATAAACAACTTAATTATATTTATATAAAGGGACAAGCACACACACACACACAGAGTCTTTCTAGGCATTCTTTTATCTTAACAAAACTTCCATTTTATAAAATACAAAACAACTAAGAAACAGAGGGATGACTTTAGAACTGTTCCCATTTTTAAAATAAAGATTTGGTCAACATGATGTCTATGGTGCTATGTAACACTAAGTTATTCTATTTCTTCTGTGAATATCATCTTTTTTGTTTTTATTGCTTTAAATTTAAATTGTGAACATAGTGAGTGAATATAGATCTACATATATGTTGAATAAATGCTTATATAATATGTATCTAAAAATTAAAAATCAATAACTGTCTTACTAATAGTATCCCAAAGAGCTTTTAATTATCAAATGTAAAAGGACATTTTTACATTTTAGAAGGACATGATTACATGTCTATTACATTTACACATTTTAGAAGAGCACAAAAACATGAATATTAAAACAATTTCTTAAGCGGAAAAAAGAGTGAACCACTTAACATTCCAACTATTCATATCAAAATCTGTAATAGTACCTTATGGCCTATGTATGATCAAAATAACTCAAATGATAACAAATTGGTTTTATACATTATCATATTTAAAAAGGATATTAAAGATATATAATGTACAGCAGCTTATTTCTCTTCTGGAATATGCCCTTTCACATAAAATTGTAAGTTTCCAGTTGTTCAGCAAGCTGGATAATAACTTTTGTATTTAATAAAATAATTGATTAAGCAAATTAACAGAGAATAAGTCACACGGAGTATTCATTTTCACCAAGCATGTATGAACTCAAGTTACACTAAACGTAAGTCAAACCTTGGGCATTCAGCAGGCATGTAAGTATCTACTTTGTTCATTACTTATGCTTTTACTTTAGTATTCAGAAAATATCAGTTTACAATGACTCCCAGGTGATAAATGCTGTATAAAACTGCTTTTGTTTTTATTTTGAGATTTGTGATAGTTTGGCATTCTCCTTTGAAATTGTGCCTGTAATGACTCCCAGTATGAAGCAAACCTTAGGATTAATTGCAGTTAATTGTAGTGGCTATGAATTTACTGACATTAATTTTCCTCATACAAGGATAACCTGCTGGATAGCTTCACATTATTGAATAGCTAATGACCCTGTTCTCCCTTTGGCAGTCCAAATGAGACACCTTTCAATGAAAACAAAACACAGATGTTCAACATTAGCAGATTTCCAGGGTGACACACTAAACATATGCAAGGGATGGAAACCCTAGATCCTCTCATATGTGTAAGAAATTCTGACCAGTGAGTGTAAGATTTCCTAGTAGCATCATTTGGTTTTGGAAGAGTAGAATTTTGTTTATATATTAGATAATCATATCCTCCCACATTCCAATCTCTACATTGATGCCAAAACTATTTTTCTTTCAAAACTAAAAGTAATGATCCATTACCTTTTAAAAACTATATTTGGTTTTCTTACTTTCATACCATTTCTACATAATAACAAAATAAAAAACTAAAACATGTAAAGATAATTTATCTGCACTACCTAAATTAATTCTTAATTTCTTTTGTCCAAAAATTCTAAATGGCTTCTTTCATTGTTCATTTTTAGCTTACTCAAATATCTTCTCAATGTGGACTTCCCTGGTTCAAGTGGAATATCTGTTATCTATTTCTCCCCACTAGAAGCTTTGTGAAGGCAGCAAGTCACTTGACTTTTTATTCTATTTCCAGTGCCTAGAAGAGTGGACATAGTAGGTACTCAATAAATAGTTGTTGTCTATATGAAAGAGGGGGCAAAAATCAGGTCTGTTTTTCATTTGTCTACTTGCCTTCCTTCCTTCTTCTCTTTCCTTCCTCCCTCCCTTATTTTTGTGGGTGAGGTGTCATCCTCGCCCAATCACAGCCACAACACCCTGAATTTGATGAGCAATAAACACTATGCAACTGAACTAAGGCTCCACCCTAACTGACCCCTTTATAAGTGAAATTTCAGCCAACACTATTTTAAAATTGAACCATAAATTACCTACTATAAAATGTACTTTTCTTACATTTTCTGTTTCATGAGCTTTCACAATTGTATACACATGTGTTACCAACACCCAGAACAAAGTAAAGAACTTCTCTATAACCCTTGAAATTTCCCTCATAACATTTTTTCAGTCAAACCCCTTTTCACAGAGGCAATTACTTTCTGAGTTCTACCACTGTAGGTTATTTTTTACTATTTTACTAAAAGGATTCATACAATGTATCCTTTTTGTTTGTGTTTAGTTTTGTTCATTTGCATAATATCTGTAAGATTCCTTATATTGTTATGTGTGCCAAGCAGTATTCCATTATATTAATCAATCACACAGATGGCTGATTAATTTTTCTGCTGATGGATATTTGCGTTTTTTTCTTTTTATTATTAAGACTTAGAATCCTATGAACATTCTTGTAAAAATATTTTTGTATTCATTGACTTTAGTGTTAAATACTTAGGAGTAAAAATACTGAGTCAGTGTAGATGTATGCTTAACTTTATAGGAAATGGTCACGATTTCTCCAAGTTGGTTATAAAATTTTTATACCTGCAGCAGCAATATACAGTAGTTCTGATTGTTCCTCATCCTGCTGCATTCCAACCTATGACATCAAGGTTATTAAACTTATTCTTCTATGCTTTTCTCTAGAAGGTTTGTGCTTCTAGGTTTTATGTTTGTTTTACCTGTCTTAAATTACTGTTATTATTATTATTATTATTATTTTTATAGAGTGAGGAAAAGGGTTGAAATGCATTGTTTTCCATTGAAATATTCAGTTATATTTTCCTTTTTTCATTTTTAAATTTTAACCATTCTACTGCATGTGAAATAGTATCTAATTGTGGTTTTAAATTGGATTTTTCTAATGATTAATGATAGTGAACATTTTTCCATGTGCTTGTTGATCATTCCTATATCTTACTTTACAGTGTGTCTGTTCTAATCCTTTGCCTATTTTATAATTGAGTATTCCATTTTATTTCTATTGATAGAGGAGTAATGTACATATTTTATATATGTGTCCTTATTCAGACTTATGTGCTGTGCTTCTTTTTCTTAGTCTGTGAATATCCTATTGATTTTACTAATCATATCTTTTGATAAACAGATAACCATAACATTGATGAAGATCACTTTACCATTTTAGAAAAAAAACTTTTCTCAGTGGTATTTGTGTCCTAGGGAATATTTGCCCACATCAAGGTAATAAACACATTCTTCTGTTTTATTCTAGAAGCTTTATGGTTTGGGGTTTTATGTTTAACTGTTTGACCTGTCTTGGATTCTTCTTCTTTTGTGTAGAGTGAAGCCAGGGGATAAAGTCCATTTTTTTCCATAGAAACATTCTGTGATCACAGCTGGGAAAATTTCTGACTTTTAAGGACTCATAAAATTAGATTGGTCCCACCTGGATAATCTCCCATTCAGAAGGTCCATATCATTAGTTATATCTGCAAAGTCCTTTTGTCATGTAAGATAACATATCCACAGGTCCTAGGAATTAGGATGTGTTATTCTGTCTACCACATTTATCTTTTAGACTTTTATTTTCTGTTGTTTTTTTCTTCTATCCAATTATTAAATTTAATTTTTCATAGGTAACTTGTCAATGTGGTTTAAAAATTAAATTTATTAAGAGGTGATAATTGAAAAGGCTCCCTTCTTCCAATCCCATTCTGTTCCATTCCTATATCTCCTAGGTAACTGTTATTCTTATTTTTATTTAATTTCCAGAATGCATTTTTTGGAATTTCTTTGTGCCTGTATAGGCATTTATAAATATAGATCCTTATCTTAATTATTTTTTACACTAAACATTGCATATTATGTGCACTGCATTGTTTCTTGCCTTATCACTGGAAAATAATATCTAGGAGATCTTTCCATATTGACACATTGGGAAATACCTCATTTTTTTTTCATTTATATATGCTTTGAATGGATATATCACTCTTATTTAACCAGGATCTGTTGAGGAACATTTAGGTAATCAAAATTCTCTACTCTTACAAAAATCTTGCATTTGAGACCTTTTGACATACATCATTTCATATGTGTGCCAGTACGTGTGATAAATTCCCCACAGTGGAAATCTGCATCAGTGGACATATGACTTTTTAATCTTTATATACCAAATTGACTTCCATATGTTGTAAGAACCTGTGTTGTCTTGAAAAATCAAATTTACATATTTTCTACTTACCCTAAAAATAATTAAAAATTTAGCACATTTACATCATTCCCCCATTTCCTTTTCTACTCCTCATAATTTTTGTTATACTATTATTAGTAGTAGTTCTTCTATTGGTTAGTTTCTTAAATTTATATTATATACTTACTCAAACTTCTAAATTTATTCTTTTCTTTTAAACAATCCTACTCATCATTATCAAATAATTTAGTAATTCCTACAAACAAGGACATGTTCCTACAGCCTTCAAAATCAGGAAACTTTGATAACTTGGTTAAGAAGTTTTCTGCCTGACTTTTCCACTGTAATATTACTTTCTTCCCTTTGTAATTAGGACATATTTTATGAGGGCGTTACTTTGGAAATATGCCATTCCTCTTTACATTTTCAGCTCCATTTATTTGTATTTGGAAACATGGTTTTCAATTTTATTCAAAGAGTTTAATCAATATTATATATTGATATAAAAATACATTGTATGTATAATATACATTGTATATATAACATATATTGTATATGAAACATATACAGATATATAATTAACAGTATATATATTCAGAATCCAAGAGGTGGCTGCTACATGTGCTCACTGCTATGCAGTGTCACTGTCCCAAGTGCACACACACACTTAAACCAGTATCCAATATTTTCAATTCCAGTGCACTATTACAGGGTTCATTCTAGTTTTTTTTTCTCTTTTACAAATTGTAACTAACTTTTCTAATAGTGAATAATGTGGCTTGAGTTATCCTTAACATATGTACACATCTGATTAATCTTCCTGTAGTGATCACTTTCCTATCACCACCGCTGCTCACTTCCCTTAGGAAATTCCCTCCTAAGGCAGCACCCTCTCAAACATCCCACTCTGGGCCTGCTCCTGCTATCCCAGCGCCCTCCTGAGTAAGCCCTGGTATTTACACCACACACTGGTGGATCCCTCCTAATGGACAGAGGACAACCTCTTCACTGTATCCAGCATGATGCTTTGCAACTTATCCCCTTCCCAATGGAAATCCTTCTCATCCTGTTTAAGCTTCAAGACTAGGGCTTGGCAGAGTCCTATGCACATGACCTGATTCCCTTATCAAGCTCTAAAACCTTGCACAGAATTTCTGGACTCTCTGGAGGGGATGTGCCCTCTGCCCTCTCCTGCTCACACTCCTTGAATGGGGCAGCCCTCCTAAGTGGGCAACCTTCTCAAGCTGCAAAGGCTAGGATGCTCAGCACCAGCCAGCCACATCAGCATTAGGTGGTACATGCTCTGGCACTGCATCTGCTGTCCCTCTGCAGGGAGACCCCCTAACCTGAAGATAAGTATTTTTATTTAAAATCAGATTGAAGTTACACCAAAAGTAGATATTTTAAGTCTTGAAATATTGATGATGTTTTCCCATAAAATTCAATAAGAATTATGTCTTATCTGACTACCGTTAGAAATGACAGGCAAAGCACTATAAGAAACTACAAGATTTAATTCCAGTGCAGGTTGGTAGGGATGGGTAGTAGTCCTGCTTTGCATAGACATTCAGGGACCCAGACTCTTTCCATCTAATGGCTCCTTCATTCCAGATGCCTCAGAGTCCTCTTGATCCTCTGAATCCAGATTCAAAATAGGGAAGATGGAGAATTAAAGGATCATGAGTGGGGAACTACAAGGAAACATGAAAAATGTAATCTAGCTGTATGTTCAGGAGGAAAGTGCAAACATTTTGTTGTATAAACAGCTAGTTTCTGCACAACATTATGTTTAGGTTGTTGGGGACTGCAAGGATAGTTTATGGTCAATCACATAGAAGAAAAATAGATATAAATAAAACTTCTGTAACATGTATGTAAACTAAATAATAGGTTGCTTTTTAAAAAATGGAAATATAAGTCATCGAACAATAATAGAGAAATTCTAATCAATATTGAGATTTTTTTTAAACTGAAAAGATTTGGGGGAGAGGTAGTGTAGTAATTTGTTCAGATTTTGTTAAAAGATTACAAAGGCAGTTCCATACAAGATGAATTTTCTCTGACTTCTAATTAAATGACCCTTAATAAAGCATCCAATTTTAGTGGACCTATGAAATCATCTACAGCTTAAGATATTGAAGATACTACACTTAGGTAGCAAATATTAACTTTTTACTTCTTTCTATTTAAAGTGTTTTAATCATCTGCTTAAGCTCTGAAACCTATCACTTATCACCTGTCTCTGAAAAAACAAAGCACCTGGAGTAAAAGAAAGAAAATAGTAATTGCATGTACACTTTTTAAAATCATCACTGTTTACAGTGAAATTTAATCACAGGAAGATTAGATTATTACAATTTATACCTAACATTCATTTTCCAAGAAAGTACTAATATTGACAGATTAAAGAAGCATCAATAATATTCAAATTATATTGTCTTATTTTTATAATTTTAGGAAGAAGTTCATTTAGAGTATTGTTAATAAATGAGAGGGAGTGATTACTTAACAAGTACAACAAAAATCTGTTGTTCAGCTAAAGCAAAACACCAACAAGCTTTCTAAAGGAATTCAATCTGAAGCAAAGACACATGACTTTTGACCCTAGTATTTGTATAGAAACAACATTTAGGAAGAGATTATGGAATCTTTTAGATGGAGACTTAGATGTAATTTACCTAGCACCATAGTACTGGTATTTCCTCTCTAATTTTCTTGATACATGGAATTCCAGTCTTAGCTTGAACACTTCCAATGGATGAGGTTTCACTACTTCCCAGGTGAGCAGGGGCCACTGCTGGATATATAGGACCTTTTAAATTATTGTCTTATACTGACTCAAAACAAAATTTCTTATGACTTTTGACTATTAATTCTTACTCTATGACCTGGACAATGAATACAGTTACACCTTTTACCTAAAATATTTTTAAATAATGATGATGGATATAATGTAATTTGTCTTATTTTCTTTATTCTGACCATCTTTCTTTATATAAATTCTCTAATATTTTTAACTAAATTGTCAGCTCCCAATTCAGAAAGCCTGTGCTATTCCTAACCAGAAAAATATGTATAAGATGAGAAACAACATTCTTGGCATTTGTGATATCATTTTTAACTTAAAAATGTGCAGTACCCCAATAATGAAATTCTTGAACTTCAGATCGCTCATGCAATTTTGAATAGAAGTCATATTAAGTTCATATTCTTTACTTGTACTTATTCTTTTGAATAAATGGCAATCTCATCTCACAGAATTTGTCTTAATCTTAATTTCTCAAGGAAAAATATAATATATTACCAGAGCAAAATATTCAATAGGATTTTAATTATTGGAAATTGTTTTATGTGAAGTAAAATATTTTAAACTTGTTTATGCAAACATACATATATTTTTATAGCAAAACTTCGCTATTCTGAGAATTGTACCTACTTAGCATTTGATAATACAGAGGAATATTTGGAAAATATTATTTTAGCTTCTGAAAAATGTACTCTTTATCAAGTAAATAGTTGTATTTATTTTCAAGATCTAGTATTAAATTTCATCATTATTCAGAGACTAACCTATTTGACTAATATTTCACTGTTATGTAGAAAAATAAATTGATTTGCTTCTTTCTATTTAAGAACAACAACTACTTACTATCAAAGAAATGCCAAGTATCCATTCCCACTCAGAACTATGTCCAGAGGAACACTTTCTCAAGTACATAAATGTTCCTGCTTCCTTTGTTCCTATTATCTATTCCTTTTTTTTGGGGAGGGGGATACACCAAGTTCAATCATCTGTTTTTATACATATATCCCCATATTCCCTCCCTCCCTCAACTCCCCCACCACCCTCCCTCGAGTCCCCCCCACCCTCCCCGTCCCAGTCCTCTTAGGCATCTTCCATCCTCGAGTTGGACTCCCTTTGTTATACAACAACTTCCCACTGGCTATCTATTTTACACTTGGTAGTATATATATATGTCTGTGCTACTCTCTCGCTTTGTCTCAGTTTCCCCTTCATGCCCCGCCCCCCAAACCTCAAGTTCTTCAGTCCATTCTCTGCATCTGCGTCCTTGTTCTTGTCACTGAGTTCATCAGTACCATTTTTAGATTCCGTATATGTGAGTTAGCATACAATATTTGTCTTTCTCTTTCTGACTTACTTCACTCTGTATGACAGACTCTAGGTCTATCCACCTCATTACATATAGCTCCATCTCATCCCTTTTTATAGCTGAGTAATATTCCATTGTATATATATGCCACATCTTCTTTATCCATTCATTTGTTGATGGGCATTTCAGTTGCTTCCATGTACTGGCTATTGTAAATAGTGCTGCAATAAACATTATGGTACGTGTTTCTTTTGGGATTATGGTTTTCTTTGGGTATATGCCCAGAAGTGGGATTACTGGATCATATGATAGTTCTATTTGTAGCTTTTTATTCTTTACATGCACCAAGCTGGAGGGACTGCATCATTTTTAGGTGAAGTAAATATCCAGTGGGATATCCAATTTAACACCGCTGGAAGAATATAAGCATTGACGGAGCATTTCTCCTCACTCACTTCCAATGAAGTGAAAAAAAATATGAAAATATAATCAAATGCATAAGGTATTGGAAAGGAGAGCAGAACACCGGTAAGATATTAAATAAGAAGGAAGGAAAATAGGATGTGATAAACAAAGAAAATGATAATCTCATATAAATCAATGTTAGGTATATTAAAAAAAATACTTTTCCTACAGAAGGAATATTTACTTGGGAGACCAGCCAGTTACTGAATATACTAAGTGGCTTCTTCGAATGTTTTTTCACACTCAGAGTGGCTGACTTCAATATGGGTCTTCAGAATTAAGTTAAGTAATTGCACAATTAAAATAGTGAACTGTGAGCTTCCATTTAGAAGGAACCTAGAATACGTTTTGGGTCAGAGAAATAGGAAAACATATTAGAGCTTCACACCATTCTGCTACCACAAGCCCTGAACACATGCCCCCTGAAGGAACTGACAACCAAACTGCACATCAGTGTAAACTCAGCAATTCTTCCCTGCTGCCAACTTTTTCCATATTAACTCAGCATAGCTACAGCTCCTTTAAGCAGATTCTGCATTTCTTGGATTTGTACATAGTTCACACTGGGTTGAAAATAGGACTCCAGCTATCAATGTGGCATCTCATCCATCAATAGAGACATAAATTCAAGAACCATAAAATATATATGCCATCATAGATATATTAATACTTAATAAATATTTGATGAATAAGCTAATTAATCAATATTGAATAGTAGACATCAAAGAAATTTTCTCACACTTTGGAAAGAGTTATGTGTTCAGAATGAAAGAGCCCAAATTTCATTGACAAGGATACACATTTAGAAATATTTCTTGTGAAATTAGTGACTTTCAGAATAAAGGATAGTCAAAACAGAAACTTAAGAGAAAAATAAAACACAGGGAAAAAATGAGGTTGGCTTCAGATTATTGTCTGTAAAATGAGCAATGAAGCAATACAATAATACAGAAGCTGTGGTTATTTACCCAACGAACCAGCATTCAAGTGTGAGTTGAAAGTAACACATTTTGGCATATAAAAATGTACAAAGATGAAGACATTAAAAAAAAAGTCCAGTGAGGAAAAGCCATATTGGAAGACATAAGAAACAGAGAAGAAATTTAAAGCTACAAGTAATAAATACTATCAATCATTGGAAATGTGGTTTTGAATCATTTAATTTAGGAAATTATTGATAAGATAGAGGCAGGATTTCAGAAATTACTAACAATTCTTCACTAACTTGACAAATGAATTAAAGAAGAATGTTAGATGAAATGGGATGTAAAACAGAAATTTGTATATTTTATTCAGGTCATATCTGTTTGTATATATGAATTCATTTTTATTGGAAAATGGAAGCATGTATCTGGATCAATGAGTAATGTTTATTGCGATTCCTGTATATTGACTTCCAATAGAAATATTATCTTTTATTTTGTGTTAGGAGGAAGAAATATTAGAGGACAAGAAGGAGCTTAATTTTTATTTCAGTTATCTTCTGTATATTTCATTCTTGAAACATATGAGTCAAGATTTTGAAAAAAGAAACTATCTCTGGTCAAGAGTGTTAAAGACAATGTATAAAGAAGACATTGTTCAACCCCAAATTATTTCAAAACAATTTTTTTAATAATAAAATATTTTAAGGGACTAGATTAAATAGTTGAACTATATTCAATCAGATATGCTATTTATTTTCTTTATTTACTAAAATAAAAATATAAATTCACCTTATTGTAAAGTTTTAAAAAGCATAAAATTATATGAAATAAAAATTAAAACCCTATCTTCTTATTCCCTCCAACCACATTTTATTCCTTAGAGCTAACCATTGACAGATGACAAGTTCTAGAACATGCAAGTTGGAATTCTGATAACAAGGACATACGTCTATAAAGATATGCTGTCAAACATATTACTGTACTCAGAAGGGCACCAAGAGGATTTTGAGAAAGAATAGTGTGATTTTCTTGTTCCAAGACAGGAAATCAGACCAATTCAAAGCTAATTCTTATGAGAACATGCCTTATCAGAATATGGGACTTTTTATTTTTTGCAGTACAAAACTGCCATAAAAGTATTACTTGAATAAGAATATTCACTTCACTAGCAAGTATTTTCTGATTTGCACTTTGATAATTCTAAATAAGATACAAATTAAATTTTTAAATAGAAAATAGCATTTTAACATTTATAGCAATCAGTCTTCATTTAAAAAACATGGCAGGTGGACTAGGTGGATTTTTATGTTCACCTCATCTCATCTGAACAGCTTAACAGAGGTTAAAGACAGAGAAAGACTGCTTCCACACTTAAACAGATTACATTTTAGTAGAAGGGAGAGGTATTTTGAAATGACTTACAAATAAAATTAAATGATGCACAAGGTACAAAAGCAGAATAGAACAGGAGAGGGAGAGAGGAATCTTTCCAACAGGTATGCAGCATTGGCAAAGACATTAGACAGGAAATTTCCTATGGACAGAATTTGAAAGATTAACTTTCCAGGCTGATAAAAGAATGCAACATAGGCAGAGACACAGAGGCATAAGATTGTACACTAAAAAAAAATTTCAAGAAATTTTGCATTAGTTGATTACAACAAAGAGTAAATGGCAGGATAAGACCCTGGAGAAGTCTGTAGGAGCTGAGTCATGGATGAGCTGGTATTAGCTAACATCTAAGCCATGGAATATAAATGAATGGGTTTTAGGTTTGGAAGGGAGTATAGAAGTTTCATTATCTAAATTTATACAAAACTTTTAATATCTACAGTAATTTCATAATTGTAATCTGTAAGCAACATTACACAATGTTCCTTAACTCTATGCCCATCTGTCATTGTCGGAAAAGTCCAGAGAGTAAACTTCACAAATGAGTCTGAAATATGTACTGTCAAATGGGGGAAACTGTGGGCTTAGGGGAAGGGTCATTAATTTGAGAAATATATCAGATTTGTTGATTTACTTAGGAAATCATTAGCAAAATGTGATTTGGCTTGGATTCTCTATTACATTTCATTTGTTTCAATCCTTATGCTAAACTGTTTGAAATATTAATTCACTGTCTATTTTTGTTTTCAATCAGTTAAAGATATTTTTATCTACCTTATGCAAGGCACTGAGCTGAGTGCTGTTGTGGGGTTTCTGAAATTAAAAAAAAAATTGTCCTTACTTTATGATATATAATCTGGTTGGGAATATAGGGCTTAAACATTTTAAATAATAAATAATGCAAGATTTAAATGAAAGAAGATATCCCAGGGTAACTATAAACTTTATTGCTTAATTTCTTTATTGCTAAAGAAATAAGCACTATTCACTTGTGACTTCCTTAGAAATTCCTCTATCTTCAATTCTAAGATCTATCAATGTTACCAAATGGATCTAGTCTAGATAGAGTAGTTAGTCAATCACCAAAAATATGTCTGTAATTACAATACTAGATCTAGGGTTAGGTCATCATAAGGCACATTGTGGAATGAATGCCACAAGAAGGTGATAATCAGGAGAGAATAAGATCTTTAACAATGGATGAAATTGAATACCTTGGTTCAAATATTAGAAGTCATTGCAAATATGAGATTGCATGAAATAAAATGTAAATAGGTAAAGAGTTAATTTGTCTATGAGTCAAACTCCTTTCAACAGAAAATTGAAGTTGCAATTAAACATTCAGTGACTGTCCAAGGCAGTCCTAGAGCCCTTCTATTCTTTAAAGGGTGTGAAAACAGAGTAACACAGTATTTGAATATTTGATGAACTGTTTTGAATGCAGCATGCCCTATGGTACATTTGTTACCTAAGGCTGGCTAAGGATCAGTACATTTCAAATGCAATAATTTCAGGAATAAGTTGAAAAACCAGTGAGGCCTACCTTATCAGGAGTGTGTTGTCAAACTTTATTAAAAGATGAGATGATGAATGTCTTTGTAGTCAACAGTCATCAGAGCAATGATGGATATCAGCATGCACACTATTTTATACTTGAATTAATGTGAATGCTTTCTTTTTATTGATGTTTTCTTTTTTTTTTTTTTGATGGTATAAGAATTAAGCTTCAGAATATATATACTACCAACTGTAAAATAGATAGTCAGTGGGAAGTTGTTGTATAACAAAGGGATTCCAACTCGAGGATGGAAGATGCCTTAGAGGACTGGGGCGGGGAGGGTGGGGGGGACTCGAGGGATGGGGGAGTCAAGGAAGGGAGGGAATACAGGAATATGTGTATAAAAACAGATGATTGAACTTGGTGTACCCCCCAAAAAATAATAAAAAATAATAATAATAAAAAAAGAATTAAGCTTCAGATTTGTTTCCATTATCTATAGAATTTCTATGATTGGTATCTTATAAGCAAAAGAATTTCAAAGATAACAGTAGAAATTTTAAATTAACTATCCTAAAACCATTAAAATAAAATTGGATAAAAACAAACATTTATACATATTTAATTGAAATATCATATAAGCAGTAAAGAAAGAAGCTGAAAGGAAATCAAGTTTGTCAATTGTACACTTGACAACATTTTAAGAAGAATTCATAAATTATACATATAATACCTAGATTAAATAAAACAGAATTTTGTCATATTTAAATCAAATTGTGGGTCAATTAAGCTTTACTTACAGCTTCCAAAACATGAAATATTAATATAAAAGATAGCATTTCTAGAACAGGTTGCTCAAGGTACAGTGTATGGAGTGGTTAAGAGCCTAGACACTGGAGCCATATAGCTTGGGTTCGAATTCCAACCATGGGCCTTATGAGGCAGATGACCTTGGGAAATTTATCTAACTTCCTGGTACCTCAATTTTTTTAACTTGAAAACAGAGATACTGATTGCACTATCTCATATAATTCTTGTGAGAGTTTAAGTTATTAAATGTAAAGCATATAGTAAATACTCTCTGTCAACTGCTATTACTACTCAACTATGGCAATATAAAATCCAAGAGAATTAAAAATAAAAAAGATATTTCTAGTATCTTTTGAAAAATGAAGCTCTGCTGAATGCAATATTTTTTCCTTTTTAATATGAATGCAGCTATACCCTGCATAAGTATTTTGATATTACTTATTTCTATCATTAAAATGAAGCATATATGTGATTTAGAAAAAAAAGTTAATATGTGATAATCACAGATTATCTCATTTTTCATCATTCTTAGACCTGTAAGGAAATCATTATAATCACACTGTATTTTACTGTTTTTTACAATGCCTAGTTATGACAAAAGAGGGATTGAAAATGTTATTCATGTCTCACTACAAAATTAAAGAAAAAAAACTTGCACAACCTATAGCAATCTGAATCCTTATACAAGTGGATAAATATACTGTATTTCTTCTTTGCCTTATTTTTAATATTATTTGTTGCAGCTATCAATATTGTCTGTTTTTCCTTCCCCATTCTGGCCTATCATTCAAAGTTTATCTTCAAATTTTATCATCTCCAAGAAACCTTTCCAAGAACCATGCAAACCAAATTATCCACCTCCTAAATCTTTGCCCTTATAATTCTAGCTATCCATAAGCACAGTGATTCTAAAACTGAATAATATTTATACTTAACAGTCTAGATCTCAGACATCTATCTTGGAATACATGTGTGTAATGTCTAAAAGTTAGTGGACAAAGAAGTCAAGGTGACAGAAGACACGAAACAAGACTGAAGTTTATTTAGGCAGATGGAGGAATGAAAGAATGTTTTGAACCAAATATGCCCCTTCTTTCAACATCCATATTTTATCCCTTTGTACCTTGTTCCTTGAGTCTCTTTTCTCTTTTCCTATATATACATCTTGATTCTCTGCTTCTGGAAAATACCTCACTTATTATTAATAAATCAATGGAAACTTTATCTTTACAAAATAATACTTATATTTGTTAGGAGAGAAACAGTTTAGTCTCTCCTTAAGTTTTTAATATGGAAAACTAAAGTTTCATAAACAGTTTATAAAATTCTCCAAAAGTACATGTAGCTTGAAAAGTTTTCACTTTTACCATCAGATTTACCTGCAGAAGGAAAGAAGCTGGTAGAAGAATGTGTACAGGGATGCTCAGTGTTTGGTTGGGCTTATTTGTTGCACCAAAGACTGCATATTTTAGAGGAGGCAAAATCAGTAGAAAATTCTTATTAAAGACAACATGCTATCTCTTTTCTTCATTAATTATTAAAGTTAGTCAAAGATAATGTACAAGTTCTTTCTGTTACACATGTATAACCAGACATCTGAGGTCCCAAATGTCTGTCAAGTTCTTTCAATTATATGGTTAAATACTTATTGAAAGCCCAGTCTGTACCAGGCAACTTATTGCAGTAAGAACTGAAGAAGGCATTCCTGTTTTCAAGAAGTAATTTTCCCCCACTTAATTCTTATTCTCCCTCTGTCTTGTATTTCATTATTTCAAGTCAGCCATTCATTTAATCATTATTTACCAGACACTATGTTGGATACTAGAGACACAAGAGTAATCCAGAAAGACAAAACCTATGTTAGATTTTAATTGTAGCACAGTGTTATAATAAACAGGGAATTAAATAGGAAATAGAGATAACATTATCTCAGACATGCTAAATAATTATTTTATATAAAATAGATCAGCCCCGCATCATAGTTCTTTTATCTATAAAACAAAGGGAGTCATTAAATTTATTCATTTAATGAACATTTACTGTGTTGGTCTATGATGTTCCATACACAAAGATAACAGAACTAGACACATAAAGTCTGTTCTCAAAGAGCTTACTGTCTGGTAAGAGTGGGGAGATACACAAGTTAAAACATTCCAATAAGTGTATGCATAGAAGGATATAGAAGCAAATGGGTAAGGTGGTCAGTGACATCAAGGGTCAGCAAAGTTTTTCTTATGCAGATAACACCAGAGTTTATTTTGAAGAAAAAGTCTACATCACAAGTTGAAGGAAAAAGGAATTCAAGATAGAGCTAGAGGGACTTTCCTGGTGGTGCAGTGGTTAAGAATCCACCTGCCAATGCAGGGGACACTGGGTCTGATCCCTGGTCCGGGAAGTTCCCACATGCCATGGAGCAACTAAGCCCATGTGCCACAACTACTGAGCCTGTGCTCTAGAGAGCACAAGCCACAACTACTGAGCCCCCATGCCACAACTACTGAAGCACGAATGCCTAGAGCCTGTGCTCCACAAGAAGAGAAGCCACTGTGATAAGAAGCCGCTGCACCACAATGAAGAGTAGCCCCTTCTCACCACAACTAGAGAAAGCCCACGTGCAGGAACCAAGACCCAACACAGCCAAAATAAATCAATAAATAAAAAAAAAAATTTTTTAAAGCTAGAAACATAAGACACAGATACACAAGCCAGCATACTGGAAACTACAAGGAATCCAGGATGGTAGGATAGGGAGGTTTTAAAGTGCTAAGTGAAGAAAGATAAGGGACAGGAGAAATGGGCAGAAGCATATCTCTCAATATTTGCATACCATGTTAGGAAATTTAAATTCGATTCTGTAAGTAAATTACAGACACTGGAGAAATGAAAACCTTGGAAGTTGCCACAATCAAAACATTTATTTAAACAGATCACTCTGAAAACAGTACAGAGAATGGCTCTGTAGAGGTTAAAAGCATTGACTCTAAAATCATAAAGACAAGCATGGCCTCAGTTTCCTGATCTGTAAAGTGAGAATAATAATCCTATGTAAATTGTAAGATTGTCACAAAGTTTAAATGAAATAACATATGCCAAACACTTAGTATAATTACCAGCAGTTTGGGTGATTATGAAGGTATCACTGCCAGAGGCAGGAAAACACAGGAATCAGCATACATCAGAATGTCTGAAATTTTACCAGCACTCATTCCAGTAAATTGTTATGTAATTTTATTTCAAAATAGATTACAAAATCCACTAAAAGAAGGGAATTTTCTTATGTATTTTTAAACCGCTCATTCTTGAGGTTCTAGGATAAATTTTTCTTTACGTAGGTGTTAAGACATCTAAAATTTTTAGGAAGGTAAGTTTTGCTTTTGACATTTTAATACAGCAGTTATGAAAAAGTAAGGTGTTTGTTTTGCTTGATATTCTTCTTTTCTAAACTTTGTTTTTAAAATATGCTTTCATCATGTTTTAGAATAATTTAAAATTATTTAAGTAGTGAAATCTCATATGTCATCACCTCTTTTACTTTTATAACAAGTTATTTTTGTAAATCAATAAAGTACTTTTGCTGTTATAATGAGAATTAAATAAATCAGCAAATTCAGATTTGCTTTATTTTGATGGTTAAAATTGTAAAAATTATATGTTAAACACATCATTTTGGTTTTCTGATAATGTTAAATTTCATGATTTTTCAGCTTGGTGTATATTATTACCTATAAACATATATTATCAATGGGCCTAGTATGAATGTGTCCATGCTAAAATGTTAAGCATTATGTTTAACTATGAAGTGTAAAAGTGTAACCCTATTGGAAAATACTATGCATATCTACATCTACATCTATATCTACTTATGTATGTCTACAAAATATTATCAATATTCATTTTTATACCCTATTGTCTAATATATATATATTATATATTATATATATATATTATCTGATATATAAGCTCAGTTCCTCCTTCCACTAACCTTCAGCATTTTTGGAAATGGATAACCCCTCTGTTAGAGGCTGGATAGGAGAGAAAAACAAGAAAATCCCAACAGATTATGTGCATATTTAGGCAGGTTTTTGTTGTTGCTCTGCAGTTATGTTGTTATTATTTACAGCTTTGCTATCTCTTCACACAAATTATATATCATATCTGTTTAAAAGCCATGATTCCAAAGGAAGGGCTGGGGGTCTTCTTTATTCTGCATTCCACAGAGATGCTGAATGGTTTCTAGCTTGGTATAAATTTGTCTTGATTATTCTGTGACTGGTGTTACTGTGAGTAATAAAAATAATGTTATCAGAATCCTGCATTAGAAAGTAGGGAGTTTGGTACTACGCTTGTGCTTTTGGCTGCAAAATATCAATATAAACAGGCTGCTGTATTTCATGAAGACTTCAACGTTCACCTCGTCTCCGTGCACACTGACTAGGCTACAATGAGATAGTCCAGATGTGACAGATGCATGCATCCCACTGAGTTGATCTTTATCCTGGAGGAAATCCCAGAATATTCTGGCCAGTGAAAGGTGAAAGAAAGCACTTAGAGTTACATCATATACAATGTTAAGTCCAGAAGCAATAATGAATAGCTTGCTTTGTTTATTTCTGTTTGAGAATTTTAAGATAACACCCATTGTGAAATGCCACAGGGTACATGTATCATAAAAAGTAAACAAAATGCTAAAAGCTAAAGGTCATTTTTAATTAGCATATCAAGCTGAACAGATGTCCCTTGTTTTGTGCCCAGAAGTTTGATGAACTGGAGCTCTGTTAGGTCAAGGGAAAAAAGAAACTTCAACAGACTAATGGCTTTAAGATTCCAACTAGGAGCACTCTTATTGATTTTTCCCTTTGTAATTGTATGTAGATATTGATATCTCTCTGAAAAATATCAAAGGCCATTCTCATAATGGAGATTTAAAGATTATATTTGAATTACATCACTGAGGAGTTACATTATATTATATCATTTCAATATATTTGTATGGAAATCACAGAACTAAGTACACCTGGGTTGGGTTACTTACATCAAACCCTTCCTATACTCACAGCCCCAATCTGTTTTCTACATAAGTAAATTTTATGAAACATTGACTGCATACCTGCTGCATTATCATTATTTGTAAGAAATAGATACATATTTGGTCATTCAGATGATTACAATATGTTTCTAATATATATTTGGTTTTCACCTGCAGCTTCTAATTGGTCCTTCATCCACAACTCACAAAACCCTTGGAATTTCCTGAGCAGGAAGAGCAATGGCAACACATTTTGTTAAAATAGTCGATCTCTTGTCTTCAGTTTTTGAAAGTTCTGCAGAGGCATAAAGGTGAAATGGGTGTTTTCTTATTTATAATAAATGCCCTTCCACCACTACCAGTTTATGTTCATGAAGAGGGCTTTTGTAAACACCTAAGGGTAGGGGCTGGTTGCCGAGGGAACCAACTAAGAATAAAGGGTTGGAAATTTCAATCCCACATTCTGATTTCCTGAGAGGGGAGAAGGAGTAGGGGTTGAATTAATCACCAATGGCCGATGAGTTATACAATTGTGCCTATGTAACACAACCTCCATAAAAACCCAAAAGGAGGGGGTTTGGAGAGCTTCCAACTTGGGGAACCAGAACTTCTAGGTGCTGGGCCAAGCTTCATGAGGGCAGAAGTTCTTTTGTTTAGGACCTCACCCTATGTAACTTTTTACATGGTTTTCTTATCCTTTAATATCCTTTATAATAAATCAATAATCTAGTGAGTAAATGGGCTTCCTGAAGAGCTGTTCTAGCAAATTAACTGAACCCAAGAAGGGGTCATGGGAACTTCTGATGTATAGCCAGTTGGTCAGAAGCACAGGGCTTACCATTGGCCTCTGAAGTGGAGGGCCATCTTGTGGGACTGAAACCTTCCTCTGTGAAATCTGATGCTTTCTCAGGGTAGACTGTGTCAGAATTGAGTTAAATTTAGTTGAATTTTTGGACATGCTGCTGGTGTCTGGGAATTGCTTGTTGGTACGGGGAAGCCTCCACAGGTGCGCGCATGCACACACACATGCATATGTTTTGAAACTGGGTCCAGGAACCCCAAAAGACCTTCTTCTTAAGGAATCATAGTGACCGTAGAAGAAGATCTAGCTATATAAGAATCAAGCTGCTAGCAAAATATGGCACCAAATAATTTCTCATACTTCTCTACCATAAATGTGCTTCATATTCTCTCCATTTCAACTTCGTATTTTTCTTACAGTTCATGTGGTGCTTAAAGTTTAGATCATCTCACAACTTCCTAATATCTACATCTGAAAAAGCCTATTCATTTCTTAAGGTTTAGATAAAATGATATACTTTTCATGTAGAATCACTCCATCTATATTTCTCTGTAAATTCTGCCTGCAAAATTAGCTGTTCTTTTCTCTTGTCTCATTGTTTGTGATAAGAATATAGGCTGGCCCTATTGCAATGGCTTAAAGAAGTCAGATTTTGATTGGATTAATGATATATGAAATCTGTGGGTAGGCTGCCCAGTTAACAGATATAGTCAAGGACAGGCTCTTGCTATCTTCTTGCTACAACATCTTCTTTTCTCACAACTTGTGTTCCAGGCTAGAATAATAGGAAGAGCCAAAAATGTTTTGCTAGTGAGATGTTGTCTGTTTCTTTAGAAACCAAGCCCTTTACAGAAAACTTCTATAAGTATTTCATTGACTAGAACTGGGCCACACAACCACCCAGGTGCAATAAAGTTTGAGAAGATAATTTTTTCAAAGTTTCAGAAACTAAAGTCAAGAAGGCTGAAAGCATAAGTATGTAAGTGGCTCCATGTTTCCCCAACTGCCATAAAACTAACCAATTTTGCTATATTACATTTATTAATAATAGATATGTTCAAGTCTGTCTGTAATCCTGAGTCACTTGAAGAAAAGGAGTGTGACTTTAATAATCCTATCCCTCACGTCAGGAACAATTTTAGATGCTATTTGTAGAATGGACAGCTCCAAGAAGGAGAAGATTCTGTTGTAAGAATCCCAAAGACCTGAAAATAGACCAGTCAATTAAATCAAAGTAATCTTCCCATCACCCTTCTGATCTCAGAAAACTTAATTTTCTAGAGGAAAATAACATCATTCAAAGCCTCTATAATTTTGCCAGAGTGTTTTTCAAAGCAATTGTATCAGAATTCATTCCCACCAACAATATATGAGAATTCCAGTAGCTTCACATCCTAGGGAACTCTTAGTATTATCAGTCTTTTAAATGTATTACCTGTGTAGTGATATTCCATTATAGTCTTATTATTTATTACTTTGAAGACTGATTTAAAGTGCTTTTGGCTATTAGTATATCTTGTTTTATGAAGTGTGTCTTCAAAACTTTGACTATCTTAGTTTTTCTTCCTTTTTTTCCCTCTTTGTAAGAGATGTTTCTATATTCTGGATAAAAGTTCTTTATCAGATATATATTTTGCATATATGTTTTAATATGTGGTTTACTTTTTCATTTAATTAAACATGCCTTTTTATAACAGTTTTAGTGAGATATAATTTGCAAACCATGAAATTTATAATTTTAAAGAATACAGTTCAGTGGTTTTTCATATATTCTCAGAGTTGTATGATGATCAACACTATCTAATTTTAGAAGAGCAGGCTTTACTTGCTTCATGTTTTCTGTCTCTTGTATAATAAATCTTTCTCTACTCCAAGTTGTAAAAGTTCTCTCCTATGTTATTTTCTGAAATTTGTGGTTTTGACATTCTTTACTTAAGTTGTGTATATGAGATAGGGTAACAAACAAGGTCTATTTTTTTTTTCATACTAATTCCATTGCAATAAGTTGAAAAGACCACTGTTTCCTCCTTGAACTGTTTTGGCAACTTTACTTACCATATATGCATGGCTCTGCTTCTATATGTAGGCCTTGTTCCATTGATTCATATGCCAGTGTCATGTGGTCAGTGTAGCTCTATAGTATGTTTTGAAATTTAGTTCATCTTTTTCTCAGTTGTGCTCATCTACTTTAAATGTTTTCATATATTTCTAAATTGTTTGGGCTATTCTGTGTAATGAACATTTTCATATAAATTTTACAATCAATATGTCAATTTCTAGAGAAAAACATGTTGGAATTCATATTGTAATTTTGTTTAACTATAGATCAAATTGGTAATGATTGCTATGTAAAAAGTTTTGAGTCTTTCAACACATGAACATTGTATACTCTTACAATTATTTGTCTTTTTTCTCAACATTTAAAAAAAATGTTCAGTATTCCTATTTCATGGTTTTGATGGTATTGTATTTTATTTACTTTTCCCAGCTTTATTGACATGTACTTGACAAAGAAAATTGTAAATATTTAAAGTTTACTACATGGTTATTTGATATATGCTTACATTGTCAAATGATTACTATAATCAAGTTAATTAACACAATTAACATATTCATCATCTCACACACGTTCCTTTTTCTGGTGAGTAGATGCCAAAATTTTAAATAAAATAAATTACTGTACCCAACTTAGTATTATAACAAAATAATACCAAATTGGTTTTATTACAGTAGGACAATATTGACTGAATACGTGAATAGTATTGGTATCATATTTTAAAAGATGAAAGACAAATTGTATTATTCTCTCAAAAGATGTAGGACAAGCAAAACATTTGGTAAAATTCAATAATAGTTGTAACAATAACCCTTCATAAACAAGTATTGTAGGGGGTTACCTTCATCTGACAAAGAATATATGCATATATACATGCAGCACACATGGTGTAATATTAAAAGTGTTCCATCATAACTCTTATTATATGTTATACTAGATGTGTTAAGCAGGGTAGTCAGTCAAGAAAATAAATTATATAACATAAGAAATAAAAAGGTTGAACAAATCTGTCATCATCCACAGATGTCATGACTGTGTTCATCAAAATAAGATAGAAAATAGATAGGTATTATATTTGTGTGTGTGCATGTGCGTGTGTGTGGTATTTAAATCCTATTGAGAATTAGGACATTTCTGTTTAAGAAGGCAATAGATCTGGTTAGGTTTAGGAAGCAAGTTGCAATATACCTTTTGTGGGCTGTGGTTCCACTATCAGTTAAGTTTTCCAAGACTTTGAAGCATTCTTAAGATTTGTCCCCAATGTGTGCCACCCTTGACCAGCATAGGTCTGTCTGCTGGATCAGTTCTCAAAGTCCTTTTTTAAATGCTGATTAGGAACAGATCTAGACATGTGCAGCTCAGGTGTGAGCTCAGGATTTTTTGAAACACATTTGTGAATTCATTTTCATGAGCTTCTTTACCTTATTTTTCTCTCTGATACTTTTCAATTCCCTGTGGTTCTCCTTTCCATTTCCCTGGCCAGAAAACTGGGGCATTAATTAACCAATTTCTACCTTGTGCTTCTGAGGCTGTACTCACCTGCAAGGCCAACCAACATGACTAACCAAGGGGAAAATAAATGGTAAACTCAGTGCCAGTTTTGTGCTACTTTAATCCATCTTCCCACATCTTCTTGCCCCTATTTACTTTTTAGAATGCCCAATCACTCCTCTGTGCATTTTTTTCAGGCTCTAGAGCTTCATTCAGTGAGAGAGACAGGAATAAGTTTATTTACTCCATCTTATCTAGAACTAGGACCAATAACATTAATCTTAATAACCATAAACTTGAAATAACAAAAAAGTCCATAAAAGGTAAAATCAATTGTATACACTTATACCATAAAATAGTAGCATATTTATACCAAGTGCTACCATTCACTAATGAAAAAGAACCAAAAACTGCTACACACAGTAGCATTGATAAATGTTATAGACATAATAGAAGGGGGGAAAAACAATGACAAATAATGTGTACTATATAATTCCACTTGTATAAAGTTCAAGAAAAGGTAAAACTAACCTGTGATGAGAAAGTTAGATGAATTGCTACCTTTGGGGAGGGATCAGTGATACGAAGTGGAAACGAGGAAGGCTCTTGGGATGCTAGCAGCGTTGTATTTCATGAACCTTGTGAACCTGCAGTGACTACATGATTGTTCTCACTTCACATAAATTAACTGACCTGCAAGCTAAAGAACTTCACACTTTTACCACATGCACAATATATATGCATATTATACTTTGAAATAAATGTCTATAAGAAAATAAAAATAATAAAGCAAAGAAAAGTGGTCATATTATACTGTATTTCAGTTTTCATGTGTAAAAACTTCCAAGGTTACTATGATCGCTACTTAGTTAATTCATATCATTGTTCTAACTCCCTCATGAGGTCAACTTAAACTTTCTACTATCCCATCTCTCAAACTCTATTATCTCTCTTTTTCTCTATCACATATATATATATACTTAGAGCCATTATGCAATTTAACCCTGAATTATATGAGTCCTCAGATTTAAAAAAGCTAAATATGTATCACTAATTTGAAACAAAACCTAAATAATGAAAGACACTGGTTAAACCTAAGTAATGAAAGAGTTTGGGTAAAACTTCTAAATATGAAAAAGAGTAAACTTTAAAGGTATAAGGGAAAAAATTCATAGTAATAAGGAATTCTATTCTTAAGTAATAAATCTTAACTTTCCTTAGAATTAAACCCTTTGGTCCTGAAAATAAATGCATACCCATTAGAAGATTATGACATATTAGCAGTGATTAGCATTGAATTAAGTCAGTGTAGTTAACAACAGAACTTGTCACATATTTGTTTGTCAATTTACACCTATGGAATGAAAAAAATAGGTCCTATGGTGACTCTAATTTCCTACTAGATAAAGATAATTGTGGTAGAAATTTGGGGGTCGTTAACTCCCTGGGAGTTGTCAACACATGCAAGCAGTACAGCTTTGGTAAACTTCTCTGTTAAATACAGACTGAATTATTTGTGCATGATTTACTTAAAAGTACAATAGAGAAACCTACAACATTAGTAATACATCAAGTAACAGTTATCTGTACTTTGTGTATTTCATGTACAAAAATATATTGCATCCTATACACAAAAGTAAATGGCAACAATGAAAGTTTCATTGGAAATTCAATACCATGATTCTCATGCCTTGTTTCAAAAATATAACTCATTAAAATAATAGAGAACCTCAAAAGCTCTTTATTATTTTTAAATTATCTATGCAAGAAAAAATAGTTGTTCCAATAAGAAAAATGTTTAGAAAATTTGAAAACCCACTTTCAAAAGGAGAAATCATTGCCAAATTCTAGAAATTGCTTTATGGTTTTATTTCTTCTCAAAAACTGTTATTACAAACAGAAGGATTTCTCATAATAATTATGCATGAAAAGAAAAGCATATTAAATCAAGAGTAATTTTAAGAGACCATAACATTTGTTTTAATGAGAAGCAGAGCAATTTTCATATTGCAACATAACATTTGCTTTTTACTTCCTAAATTTTATTTTCATAACTGATTTGGTAGGAATCTTAAATACGGTAGTCACACTAAATCTTTTTTAAAATTCAACTAGGTTTATAGTTATTATCTATATTTCTTTTAGAAAACATTTCAGTTTAAACTGAATTTAAAAATCATGTATCATTTAGTATAGATGATCCACAGCAATCATAATGTTTAGGACTGGAAATATAAGAGAATAAATTGACCATATGAAATGATTAATCAACGTAGATGCTAGCCTGTTGAGTCTATTCAGAAAGTATCTAAAGCAAAAATCCAGTTTTATCCATGCAATTAAATTTTTTTCTGAATTATATTACTACATTAATTCTCCTACATGCTAATGAGTTCCATTCTGAGAGCTTGTTCATAAATCCAATTTGTTCGTTAATCCAACAAAGTTATCCTAGGTACCCAACTAACACAATAGGCTACATAGTACTGTACTGTAATATAGGTTTATAATACTTTTCACACAAATAATAGATAAAAAAACAAACACAAAAAATAAAGAAAACCTTTAAAATCTTACAATGCAGTACCTTGAAAATACAGTAGTACAGTACAACAGCTGGCCAGGGGCTGGCATCAAGTGAACAGGTGAGAAGAGTTACTGACTGGAGGAGAGAGAGGAGGGAGGAGATGATAGAGCTGAAGGATCCTGAGCAATAGGAGATGGAGGGTGAGCTGCAATTACACTCACACCTGATGCTGATGGAACACATGTTTGCATCTTTGAAAGTTTGCACTTTGAAGGTTTGTAAGTAGGGGACTTATTGTATTATAATTATTCCCTTTGTACATTTTCCTTTATCATACATTAATTCAAGCTAGTAAATAAAACAAAAGCTCTCCCTAAAATTCTCTGCTAATATTCTTGGTTATTTTTATATATTGCTTTATATTCTTATTTGAACCATGAATAAAATAATATACTAGTAATCAAAAAATATCATTGCAAAATTAATCATTTTGATCATTGCAAAAGTATATCATTTATATATATATTGATTAAAGGTAAAGTTATTTAAATTAGGTGGTTGGTACTATGTGATAATTGTTAACCTAAGTTCAATTTATTTTCTTTTCCTCTTAAAAGATATATCTTAAAAGTGTTCTTATAAAAATACATTTTTCACTGCAAATAAAATAAATCAAGATTGAGAAAATTGGGACAGAGGGAAAATGAGGATAGGGAAAGAGGATGATGTCAGAAGTGAGATGAGTACACTGAAAGCATACCAAATGTTCCTGTGCATCTGCTAGAGATGGGACACAAATTTAGCCCAAAGCTTTCTAATAAACAACACAATGAAGGATCAATGATTCATTTAATGGGTCACAGTATCCTCCAAATGAAAACAAAGTACTCATTAAGGAAAAGACCTATTACTGGCACTATAACCATAAAAACATTTCCCATGTGTCTTAATAAAAAGGATATTATAAATTACACCCACACCTGCATCCTTACAATATAGTACAGTCAGAAGTGCCCTGACATTTCTAGTAATAACATTTTCAACTTAGGCTGTGCTATGACATAGGACACAGTTCAGCAAAACCAAAGCAATGTAATTTGGATGCACACAACTACCAGATGACATGGCTTAACCCAACAACCCACTGCAGAGTTTCTAAAGTAGTAGGTTTCATATTTTCACTTTACTTTAGGAGCTGTCCTGCATGCCCATGTGAGTGCTCATGCATACACATGGGCCCATAGATAAAAGGAGATCCACTACCAATTTCAGCCAAAAATTTAATACTTTGTTTTTTTTGTTCCAGCTTTACATATTGTGGCATAATATGTAGAAGAGTTTTGAAGTTTGTTTGTTGGTTTGTTTCTAAAGGACAATTTGAAAAGTTCCACATCTAAGCAAAGAGCTAAACTGAATATTGTTTAGGAAATTCTCAATCATTGATTCCCAAGTGAATAAGAATGTGACAATTACTTCCTTGTTATGTTTCCTGACAACTTTTTGTAATATTACTATTTTATTTTTTCTTGTCCAGAACAAAACCAATTGTTTTAAGAGTTAGTGCAACTAAAAGATGATCAATGCCACCATCTTTTTTAAAGGTAATAGTGCTGACAAGGAATATATATGCTTGAACAGAAAACCTGGACTGGCTTAATGGTCTTTTAAAAGCAGTTTTTTTTTTTATTTCAAAACTAAACAACAAAGTATAAAAAACACGTTTTTTTGATTAATGCCAGGTAGATGCCTCCAAGCTTGAAGAGAGTTGCAATAATGATTTATGAAACTTAAAAATTCAGGTGTCTGAGATCCATTTCAAAAATCCTGAATTAGAAATTGCAAAATAAGAGGAGACTAACTACTCAAAAAAATTCAACAGGTAATCCTATGATGTATTCCAGGTTGAGAATCACAAACTTGTTCTAAATAGATTAAATAGGAGAAATGTTACAAAAACTAAAATAATTCCTTTCTTTGGTTTTAAAGTTCAGCCCTTTTGTAGCTGGTCACACAGTCACATGCCAAAAAGAAGCTGGAAAAGATGCATAAAGCACATATATTGTGGGGTGGAGAAACATTACACCTACACACCTTCTTCATTGTGCTATCACATTGCCTTTTCTGTCTTTGAATATCAACCACTAAGGTCAGTGGGAAATTCTAGGCGCGGAGACTTGGGACTCCAAGCTATGCTTCTGATTGCAATCATGTACCACTGAGCGGAATACTACACACGCAATATAAATTTTCAGTCAGGGTAAAATAGGAAACATCAGAACAAGCATTAAAGACTGACTTTTCTAGACAGTATTTAATTAATCCTTTCTTTTACAACACAAATACTTTTCCCATGGATTTTCAGAATATTTTGGAAAGTATGTTCACTGACAAGTGAACCTAAGGAGCAGGGAAGTACTGAATAAAGAAGAACTTCTTAATTTTCCCTGGTTTCCCACTTACCACATCTTCTAAATTTCTAGAGTGAAATTTTGTATTTTTATCTTTAAAAATTAAGTCTAATTGTTCTGCTCAATTACAAACCTGATTTAGCAAAAGTGGCTTTTCACCAGCTATAAAGTATCTCTGACTATATTTTTCCACTTTAAAAATACCCAGTTTTATTCTTCCTAATATGTTTCACTGAATGTAACATTCTATACTGAGGATAAAACTCTTCATTAGTTTGGTCTATAATTAAATTAGACACAATATTTTAAATATTTTTATTTTCTCTGCTTCTTTTCCTCTTTTTTCAGCCTGTGTGAGTCAACACTAGTTAGAAGTAATGTCTCTCTAGTCTTCCTGTATTTGAAACTCATTTTGTGCATTCTGTCAATTATCCTCATATAACTGCCAGACTTCCTTTGTTCTCCATGGGCTTCATTTATTTATCAAATCATGGTCATTTAGTACCTTGCTTGAAGTCTAGCCTTTCCAGAAAGTATAAAGTGAGAGAATAGGAATCTCTACTTCATGAACATGGCATAATCTTAGAATATAAATTTTTAAAGGATAGGATAGTTAATTATCATAAGTAAAGGTATTCCTGCAGTGGAAGACACTTAGGTGCAAGGGAGACTTAATTTTTGAATGTCTCCAGATATTAGGGATTGATAGGCATTCGAACCACTCATTGGGAAAAAATACTGTCAATCACTTGCTTAAAAAGGTACTATGGATTAGGCATGTCCCTGAGATTGAAAACCATAGAAAAGTGGTAGAGCCAAGGAAAGTATGGAACTAAAGTTAGCCCAGGGAACATGCTTTGATTCATGTTTTTAGCAAAAATATATGCTAAAGATATATGCTAGAGTGGATTACTTTGTGGTTGACTATTGCTCCTAATGAACACAATTAGCAAATCTGGGGGAAATTATTGTTTTAAAGGCTTCAGATATTGGCTAATCCCTTGAAGACATAAAGATCTGACAACTTGGAATTTAACTCTCAATGTGGAGTTGGTTTTACTACTTTTGAGTCATTTACTGGTACTGCTTGAGGAATTTTCCTGCCAGTAATGAGAAATTATCTGAGCTTTTGGTGATTTCTCATGTCTACAGTGAAAAACTGAAGACTTTTGGGCCCTAAAACACATGGTAAATTGTCCTCCCTGAATCGGTGCCAGGTGAAACCCTAAAAACTTTAGCCAAAACCATTGGAAAAAGCTAGGTTTTCAGTATTCTTTCCTAAAGAGACAAAAATTGAGCTCAGGAATTGTCAGGGGAAGAGCTCATGTGATGTTTTTGAATTCCATTCAAAATCCTGGAGAACCCCAGAGATTCAATAGTAGACTGAGCCTTACCAAAATTATAATGCAGCCTCAATTCTGTGATTGGTTAAAATGTTGAAATCCTTATTCCATCTGCCTAGTGAATAAATTAATAGATCATCTGAAGTCTGAAAATTTTTTATGCAAAATATCCAGCATTAAATTGAAAATTACCAAGAATGGCAACAAAAAAGACAATGTGACAGATAACCAAGAAAAAAAAAAAAGAATTAGATGATCTAGATTGACAGATCATTCTGATGTTAAGTTCAGAGATCAGGACTTTAAAATAACTTTGACAGTTTTGGTGTGTGCGTGTGTGTGTGAGTGTGTGTATGTGATGTGTATTCTTTAGAATCTTCTACATATGAGCTCATGTTATCTACAAACAGGTAATTTTACTTCTTCCTTTCCAACTTGGATGCTTTCTATTTCTTTTTCTTACCTAATTGTCCTGGATAGATTTTCTAGTATTACACTAGATAAAAGTGGTGTGGTGGGCATCCTTGCCTGGGTCCTTATCTTAGAGGAAAACTTTTGGTTTTCCAACATTGAGTATAAGATTAGCTGTGGGCTTGTCATATATGCTCCTTATTACATTGAGGTACATTCCTATTATACTTAATTTGTTGAGAGTTATTATCATGAAAGAGTAATAAATGTTATCAAATGCTTTTTCTGCATATTTTGATATGATCATGAGATTTTTATCTGTCATTCTGTACACTTGGTGTATCACAGTAATTGATTTGTTTATGTTGAACCATCCTTGCAGTTTAGGAATAAACCCCACTTGACCATGTTGCATGATCCTTTTAATGCTCTGCTAAATTTGATTTGCTAGTATTTTGTGAGGATTTTTTTATTTTATGTTTTCAAAGGATATCGTGCTATGCTTTTCTTGTAGTGTTTTACCTGGTTTTAAAGTTGCAGAATACAAAATCAACACCCAGTTGTGTCTCTATACACTAACAACAAGCTACCTAAAAAGAAAATTAAGAAAATAATCCCATTTACCATAGCATCAAAAATAATAAAATACTTAGGAATAAATGTAAATCAAGGTGATAAAAGCCTTGTAAGCTGAAAACTACAAAACACTGATAAAAGACATTAAAGAATCACTAATAAATGGAAAGACATCCTGTGTTCATGGATTGGAAAATTTAATATTGTTAAAATATCCATCAGTAATCTACAGACTCAATGCAATCCCTATCAAAATCACAATGATATTTTTTACAGAAATAGTAATACAATCCTAAAATACATATGTGACCACAAAGGCCCCAAATAGCCAAAGCAATCTTGAGAAAGAAGAACAAAGCTGGAGGCATCACATTTCCTGATTTCAAATTACAAAGCTACAGTAATTAAATAGTACAGTACTAGCCTTTTAAAAGCAGACATATAGACCAAAGGAATAAAATAGAGATCCCAGAAATAAACCACACATATATGGTCAACTGACCTTCAACAAGATGCCAAGAATGTACAATAGGGAAAGGATCATCTCTTCAACAATTGGTACTGGGAAAACTGAATATACACACCAAAAAGATTGAAATTAAGCCCTTATCTTAAAATATATTAAATGTAAGACTTGGAACTTTAAAACCTCTAGAAGAAAATACAGGAGAAAAGCTATGTGACATTGGTCTGGGCAATGATTTCTTGGAAATGTCACCAAAAGCACAAACAATAAAAGCAAAAACAGACAAGTGAGACTACATCAAAATAAAAAGCTTCTTTGCGACAAAGAAAATAACAAAATGAAAAGATGACCTACAGAATGGGAGAAAAAAATGGCTCACCATATATCTGATATGGGGTTAATATCCAAAATACATTAGGAACTTGTTCCTAATTCAATAGCAAAAACAAAACAAATGAAAACCAACCAAACAAAAAACAAACAAAAAACCCCTAAATAAACTGATTTAAAAATGGGCAAACATAAATCACAATCTTATTGAACGATTTTGTTGTTAGTATGCCAGAGACACACACACACACATAAATTCCTAATTAATAAGACAAACATTTTCTACACACTCTATCAAGAGCAACTTACATCCAGAGTAAGTGAAAACTGAATATTCCAAATTATAGATTTCACCTTATATATTATCAAGTTCATAATTTTTCAAAAAGAAAAATTCTCAACATATTTTTTAAAAAATTGGCATCACTATTATTTTTTCTGATGACAACAGTGACAGAGATCTAATCATTATACATTCAGATAAATGTCCATGCTTATAATAAAGAGATTTTTAGTTTCTTTAAAGATAAAACATATATTTTTTTGTCTAGACCACAGAAATGAGATGATAAATGGAATGGAAAGAGTCACAATAAGATATGCACACCATGATGTCATTGTGATTAGATCACCTTAAGAAGTGGACCCCTGGCAAATAGTATAACTCCAGTGCCAAGACTAAATAAGAAAATGCCATTGGTATGGTATGCCGCAGATTAAGGCATGAGGTCCCAGAAGGAATCATAAACAAATCTGAGAGGCCTGCTATTGCAGCATCTGGTTCATTTTAAGGAATGGAATAATTACTCACTAAATAAATGTTCTGATTTAAAAAAAAAAGCAAAAAAAATGGGAAAACAGCTTAAATAGACATATTTCCAAAGAAGACATACATATGGCCAATAGGTACATGAAAAGGTGCTGAGCATTATTAACCATCAGGGAAATGCAAATTAAAACCACACTGAGAGTTTTTTTAGGTAGAACACCAAATTCCCTTATTAAAATCCCCACTTTCCTATTAGAGTTTCTTGAGTTTTCTGGATATGTAAGAATGTCCTCAGGGTACAAAAATATGTTAATTTTATCAACTTTAAGACATCATCAATTTTGACATGTAATTATACCGTATATCACTATTGGAAAGAAAATATTGCCCATTACACTATGAACAGTGATAGATTCCATTCATTGTATGGCATATCCATTTTATAAAGGCAAAATGTGAATAAAATAAGACGAAAATAATTTAAAAAACACACTAAGATTTCATTTTACACCTGTTAGGATGGCTATTATCAAAAAACAAAGGATAGCTGTTGGTGAACATGTGGAGAAATTAGAACTCTTGTACACTATTGGTAGGAATGTAAATTGGTACAGCCCTATGGAAAACAGTATGGAGGTTCCTCAATAATTAAAACATAACTACCATATGATCCATCAATGCCACTTACGAGCATACAGTCAAAGAATTAAAATCAGGATATCAAAGTAATATCTTCAGTCCCACGTTATTGAAGCATTCTTCACAATAGTTAAGCTATGGATACAACCTAAATGTCTATCAACATTTAGATAAAGAAACATGGTATATACATATAATGAATATTATTCTAGTTTAAAAAAGATGAAAATTCTGCCATATGCAACAACATGGATGAACTGGAGGAAATTATGCTAAGTGAAATAAGCCAGTTATAGAAGGAAAAATACCACTATTCCACTTATATGAAGGATCTAAAATAGTCAAACTCATAGAAATAGAGAGTAGAATGTGGAGCTGTTGTTAAATAGGTGTAAAGTTTCAGTTTTACAAGATAAGTATGTTTTAGAGATCTACTGTATGGCATTTTGCCTGTAGCTAATGATACCATATAGGCACTTAGAAATTTGTTTAGAGGGTAAATCTATGTTAAATGCTCTTATCATAGTAAAAGAAAATCACTTTGACTAATATGTTTGAGAAAATAGTGGAAAAAGATGAATTAAAAGGATGAAAAATTGTAGATATGATCTGTTAACTGGAATCTATATAATTGGAAATTAAGATGTCAACAGATTTAACAGCACATTAAAGAGTAGAAGATAGGATTAGTGAAGTGGAAAGAAGAACAATTGAAAGTATGTAAACTGAAGCAGAGATATAAAAGAAATATAGATATAGAAAATATGTAGGAAAAAAGACACAAAGAGTGAAAATTTCTCACATACATTTAAATGGAGTCTGAGATGGCAAGGAAAAAGAATAGGCTGAAATCATTATTTGAAACAATCCTGGCTGAGCATTTTCCAAAACTAATGAAAGATATAAACCTGTGGATTGAAAAAGCTTTAACACTGAAATGGAAGAAATAGAAATAAAATGAAAACCAAAGGTAGGCACATCAAAATAAAATCACTGGAAAACAAAGACAAATAGGAAACTTCAAAATCCCAGCAGGTTATTTTGTGTTTACCGATAAGTCAATTTTATTACAAAATTTAAGTGGAAATTCAAAGAGGAAGAGAATTGGCAAGGCAATCGTGAAGCAGAACAAAGTACGAGGGTGAGTCAAAACTTATCCGCACTCTGGTTATATTAAAACTTCTGTTGGCTGCACTGTTTTATCAGCACTTTCCATTCAAGGCTACTGTCTCCCCAGTCACTGCTGTGCAGGTGTGAACATGTTACATCAGTTCATTCATAACTGTGGTTAGAGCAAAAATGGATGCCCCACTTGTGATTTGCACGAAAGAAGAGCAGCGTGTAGTGGTTTGTTTTTTGTGGTCTGAGGGTGTACCTGGTGCCTTTATTTATCCAAGACTTTGTGCACAGTATGGAGAAAGTGTTTTGTCATGAAAAAGTGTGTATGATTGGATACAGAAGTTCAAGGAAGGTAGCACAAGTGTTAGCCATCAAGAAGGAGCCGGATTCACTTCTGATGAAGTGAAGAAAGTGGTGCATTTATGGCTTGCAGCTCGGTCTAAAACATTTTTTAATGAGGGAATATGAAAGCTTATTGACAGATGGACAAATATTGAAAAGCAAGGAGGTTATAGTGAAAAATGATGTATTTATCTTTTCTAAAAGTTAATTAAAATAAATTCTACAGCCAGAGTGCAGATAATTTTTGATTTACCCTCATAGAAGGATTTAATCCACAAAAAGCCCAGAATTTATATATAATTCTCAAAAATTAAGCCATTGTGGCACTGGTGTGGGAATAGACAATGTGCCTGTATTAAAAAATAGAGAATACATGAATAGACTCATGCATATGAAGTCAGCTGATTCGTATCAATTGTGACAGTGCAGTTCAGTGGATAAAGGATGGTCTTTTCACTACATGGAACTGGGAAAATTGGATATCCATATGGAAAAAACAAAAACAACAACAAAAAAACCTGACCTTCAATTCATACCATTCTCAAAAGCCAACTTCAAGTTAATTGTGAAAATTAAAACAATAGAGGTTTTAGAAGTAAACATAAGGGAATTAAACAGTTTGAGTAGATGAGTGGGGAGGAAGGTCCAAGATGAATGTTCTTTGTGGCACCATGCATAAGAATTTGGCTTTGTTGAAAATTCCAGTTATTATACAGACAGTACTGAGCTGCGTCTAAAACTCATTTTTAATAACCAATCAAAATAGTGACTATGGAAAAATGCTGATCAGCATTAAAAAAATGCCTAAAACATACAGGTGTTTTACTGAGATAGGTATTCTGCTCATATAGTTTTGATTCTACCAGAATTAGTTAACAAAAGGATTCTAGTTTGTGCAAAGCACCAGAATAGATACCCCTGAAGGAGGCAAAATTTGAAGCAGCTTTAGAATCATCACAAAACAACATAGTACAAAATTAAAAATGAACACACACATGATTATTAGCACATTTGAAAAATAAAGTGTTTTATTTTTCTGTGCAACATGGTTTAACACATGTGGCTGGCTTTGTAGGCAGCGTCTATCCTTGCCCCCACTAAACTGGAAGTTGGAGTTGGCATCTTTTTCCACTAGTGTTAAAAAATATCAAAATCATTAGTTAGCACTTGAAGATTTTTGAGGGAAAACAGATCTCTGCTCACAGGGCTGGCCTTTCCAGCCAGTTCACCAGCCCTTTCCAGCGCTTCTTATATCCACTAACCCTGGTAAATAATGAATATTCTTTCTTTCTCATTTATATATTTCTTACAGAAAAATATATGCAGCCCTCCCCCAAAAAATTTCTCAAGGAGAAGACAACACCAGGATTTACTTACTATTCCCAGGATGCCATTGATTATTTGCTTAAACTCCTCTCAGAACTGAGATAATGGAGCCTTCTCAATGTCCTCTTTTGGGGTGGTGTTTCCTATCCCAGTCTGATGGCTTAGCTGTAAAGAAAGTCTTCTTTTGAGTCTGGATTGTCCATCACTCAGTAGAGTAAGGCAAAATTATACTTGTGTCAGCAGAGATCAGTAGGTATTCTTAATTCAGGGAATATGCAGTTATGATTGCTACAAAATGGGAGATTTAGAGGTTCAGTTCTCACCCGCTTAGCACATTTTATCCTCAGAGCCAGAGCCCACCAACCAGCAACATCTTTAACCCCTGATACTGATATCTCTGCATTACTTTCAAACCCTCTCATTTTATGAACTTAATTTCTCTAAGACAAGATTATGGTTTCTACCCTTAAAATAACCAAAATGAATGACTAAGTTGTTTCTATTTCCTAGGGTCTTGGAAAGTCCTTTGTTTTTATTTCCAAATTCTGCTTCTTCTTGTCTCAGGTGGTCCTTCCAGCTTTATGTAGGACAACCACCAGACCAGAATCAAATTAGTGGGCAATTATAGTGCCAAGGGCATGTTCTGGAGGCTAATTTCTTCCTGTTCTCCAGCACATATGACCCCAGGCAGCCAAGACACATGTTAGTAATCTGCAGATCAGCCAGTTTGAACTGACAATTAAATTTCAAGTTTGCTATTCTTTTTATCTACTGAGGGCAGGCATTCTTACCTTTAGTCTTCTTCCTCTGAAACAGCTTTACTAAGAGACAGTTATAAAGGGAAAATTTGTTTTTAAATGAATTCAAGGTCTTTCCAGGAAGGCTAATTTATAAATTGTTCCTAAAGGGAGTATATTTCTGGATAGTTCAGTGTTTTCTCCTCATCATATTTCAGAAGGCTTATTACAAAGTCTCTCGAGTTTTTAAAATGTTTAAAAGTATTTTATTACTTGTCTTTTTGACTTATGATCAGAGAATTCTGTCATCTTAATCCCAGCAACTGTCCACTTTATGATGTAATGTCACCAGAACAGAGACATGTCCACCTTATGTAAGTCCTAGCACTGGTTTTACAAATTATTTTGTAATCTCTTTCATTTTTCTACTTTATACCTGCTCCTCATGAGCATTTCAGTGGCATATTCACAAATCAAAATATTTTTCTCATGTCACTGGCATTACATTCCCAATACATTTCTCTATTTTCTGGCAGCTTTCAACCTCAACAAATCATTCTAATATTTGACTGATGACCAAATCACCCAATAGCATACTTCTTCTAGGGAATTCCACCTCTACAGGTGACATCTCCCAGGAACATCTTATAACAATTCTGGAAATGCTTTAATATCTTTAGATCTGGTTAACTGCTGTGGTTCAATTATATATCCATTACTAGCCTAAAACTTCAGAATGACATTTCTTAATTCTCTCACTCAAATACACATAGTGGTTCATGTATTTAGTACTTTATTTGTATCTTTCAGTATTAAACTATGCACAATGTTCATCTCATAATGTCCCTCTTCAATTCAGTCATATGCTAACTACCATCATAGTTTGTGTCATTTGGCAACAATAATGAAGAAACACTCTCGTCTCACTTTCATCGTGATGATTTAATACAAAACACATCTGAGAGCTGCACCTTAATTTATAAATCTCAGATGAGTTCTCAAGGTATAACGCAGATGTTATCCCCTTTGGGAAACTTCTATTCTCACCACACTTTAGCTTTAAAGGAGTATTCAACATGTGTTCAGGGCTTCCCTGGTGGTGCAGTGGTTAAGAATCCACCTGCCAATGCAGGGGATATGGGTTCGATCCCTGGTCCGGGAAGATCCCACATGCCACAGAGCAACTAAGCCCATGCAGCCCAACTACTGAGCCTGCGCTCTAGAGCCCGCGAGCCACAACTGTTGAGCCCATGTGCCACAGCTACTGAAGCCCATGTGCCTAGAGTCTGTGCTCTGCAACAAGAGACACCACCACAACAAGAATCCCATGCACTGCAATGAAGAGTGGCCCCAGCCTCTCAACTACAGAAAGCCCAAACACAGCAATGACGACCCAATGCAGCCAAGAAATAAAAAAATAAATTAATTAATTAATTAAAAACAAACAAAAAATGTGTTCAAACTCAACCATAAGGAAACACCAAAATCATCAGAGTGAGTTAAATGGATTTCACTAAGAATTTCATGGGGGAGGTGGAGGGGCGGGCACCTTACATTGAGCACCATACTATAAACAAGTTAGTCTTTAAAAATCCCTTTAGGGAATTTCTGGTCCTCAAAGATCCTATTTGGTTAAACTGACAAACTGTTTCCTTTTTCCTTTGACTTCTTCACCATTTTCTCAAATCACACATCATAGTCTGCCACTTTTAGAAACACCCACTCCAGACATGTGGACTTGGGTTCTTTCTTCCTTTCATGTAGAACAATACCACCAGGCCATCTGGACTTCTCCAGACCTCTCTGGAATGTTACTCATTTACACTTTCTCCATATCCTTCATTATATCATAAACGTGTTCAAGGTTTTTCATTTCTTGTATAAATTATTAAATATTCTAGCACTCACTAAATAAATAATCTAAATGGCCTAATTCATAATGGCCCTCTATAGCAGATTATAAATATAATTTTTATAGAGATTGGCATAACGTGTATTTATTGCAACTATATTTTGTTTACATGAGAAAGATATTCCCAATCTAAAAGTAAAATGACCCACAGCTTTCAAAATATTTGTTTAAATGTTTGTGCTGCTCTTGAAATATGTGAAACTTTTTAATTATTTTAGTGTGATAAAAGGACTTAACATTAGATCTACCTGCTTAACAGATTTTTAAGTACATAATACCATAGTATTATCCACAGGCAGAATGTTATACAGGTGATCTCTAGAACATTTTCATCTTGCATGACTGAACTTTTATACCAAATAATTAGCAACCCCCCATTTCCCTCTTCCCCCAACCCCTGGCAACCACAATTCTATTTTTTGCTCCCATGAATCTAATTTAGATACCTCATGTAAGTGAAATTATGCAGTATTTGTCTTTCTGTGACTGGCTTATTTCATTTAGCATAAGATCCTCAAGGTTTTTCTATGTGTCCGTATCACAGGCATGCAAAAGAATGAAATTGAATCTTTATCTTAAACACCATATACAAAAATCAACTCAAAATGGATTAAAGACTTAAACATAAGACCTGAAAGAAGAAAAATAAGTGAAACTTCTTATATAAGACTGGTTATATACTTTTGTTGAGGTAGGCTGTGACAGTTTTTGTAGTGTGTTATGAATGTCTACATTATAAAATATTGCTATAAGTAACATTAAAACACCTAGGTAGGTGAATGGATCACTGTAAGAACTTCTACAAATATCCTATTCCATTATTTCTAGGGGGGATAATATGAAGCCATTTTTAGTAGCAAGGCAACTAAATGTTAAAACATAATAGATGCTTACATTTAATTACCATGAATAGTGATATTTGTTATAATTTGAACATTTTACTTACATCTGACAGATGACCAAAAGTTGGTTTAGCTGTTTGAAGCATAAGTTGCTTGGTTACTGGGCTTAATGCTAGAGAAAAACAAAACAAAATATTTAGAATATCATCTAAAGAAATAAAAAATAAGCAAAAAGTGAAGTTGCTAACACTATCTTTATCAATATTTTGATATAAAAGACAAATTGAATTTTCCCTAATAATAAAATTGACTCACTGGGACTTCTTAAATTCACATTCACAAACAACCAGATCATCACAGAGAATTTTAGCATGAATTATTTAATCTAATTTGTACAATGTCTAACTTCATAGTCAGAAATTGGAAATTGTGTAGTACTTAACATGTGACAGACATTACTGTTTGCCTGCCCCAAAGCCACTACCTTATTCCTTGCCAGAATCACTTTCCATGACAGAGGCTAAAAACACCAGACATTTGCTTTTTTTTTTTTTTTTTTTTTTATAAGATATCTGCTTGGACAATAGAGCACGTCAGAAACTTTACCAATGTAATTAAAAGGAAATGTGCCAGGTGACTTTTGGGACTATCTAGATTCCAGGACTTAAAAACAATCTAGGATGAGCAACTGCCCTTTATGCTTTGGACAAGATTGTGTTGGATCACAAAGCTTGATGCAACATCTTGGATGCATGAAAAGGACTACTGCCAACACAGTGAGGATAGCTGAGTGAAAAAACAGAAAGAGCCAGAATCTTTTCTGACATCTTTAAATAGTTTGTTTCTTCTTACACAATAAATAGTTTTATTCTTTTAATTAGCTGTTTTATTTTCTCATATCAAAATCATTCTAAATAATATATTTATAAATATTAATATGTAATAAAATTTGGGACCATGGTATTTCACGCACAACCCATTTAACTATTGGACAAACTTTTAATAATTTTTCTTCCTATAATTTTCACAATCTTTATTCTCTTTTATCTTGAATACTGGAATATATGATGAATCCACTGATTTTTAATGTAAAATGTCAGTTTCAAAACACACTACATGATATCAATAACCAATCCTACAGTCTTTTTAAAATCAATATTAATTTTAAAATTATAGTACAATTTAGTATCTTGAAAACTAACCAAAGTTGCTCTAAAAGAATTTAAAAAGCAGTGGAGTAATTTATAACACATTCATTTGATTGTAATCATTAGAACACATTTTAAGCCAGCTAAAGTAAAAACAAAAAGGTGTATACCTAATACAAGGACATACAGAATAATACAGCAAGCTCTAAGGACATAGCACAATGAGAATTGAATCTGAGGTCAGAAATATCAGAAAAGAAGGGTGCTAGCTTTCTATGTTGTGAATAACACAATGCTTCTCATACTGCTACATTTGAACCCCCTGCTACATTATTGAATTCACTTCACTCACAGTCTCTTAATGCAGAAGACCAAAATTCAAATTTATATAATCTTGTAATTCAGGATACTACAATTTGGCCCTAGTGTTTATGACAGAATTTACTTATTAAGAAAAGATAATTGGTTTGTATAAACATACAAAGTTGTTTACATTAGATTAAGGATCTATCTCTGGTTCAGTTAGAAGAGCTCAATTAAGAGACTCTCACTTCTGGGCCTGTGAATAGGACATGAAAATGAAAGAAGTCAAGCAAATTCAAATTTGATTGGGCATATTAAATGCTAGGCATTCCTTAGACAAGTTTCATAATATCTTATGCAATCCTCACATAATTTCTGCAACACAGATATTATGGCAACAATTATACAAATGGGAAATTGATGCCTTGGGAAAATTTAGCAAATGTCACTGCCAGAATTTGAGCCATGGTCTGTCTATCTCAATAAAAAGGTAGCAAAAATGGATAGTTATTTTGAGTTACAGATATGGTTTCTGCTACTAATTTTTGTTAACATAAGGCACAACCCAGAATTGTATGCATTGTCCCTCAATTTTATCAGCGTAAAAGTAGAGGAACAACATTTTGCCATAATAGATGTTAGCATTATTATTCATTTTTTTACTCCAACCTTAGATTACACAGACCATGATGTTGCTTTTAATTATCTAGAATATCAAGCAATTTATATTAGAGAAAAGAATATGTACCTAAATTGAAATTAGGAAGCAGTTTGTGGTGTGCCTATAGTATTATAACATTTAAATTGTATTTGAATAGCAAAAAAAAAAAAAAAAAAAAAAATCTAGGAGCAAGTGTTCATTCAATAAGCAGATTTTATTTGAGATGTGGTTGGTATTTTTTACTACATTAACAAAATTGTGCAACCATCACTATTGTCTAATGCCATAACATTTTCATCTCTGAAAATGAATGCTGTACCTAATTGAGTTCACTCCCCATTCCCACCTCCACCTAGACCCTTGGCAGCACTAATTTACTTTCTGCCTCTATGGATTTGCCCTTTCTGGATATTTCATACAAATGAAATCATATAATATGTGGCCTATTGTGTCTGGCTTTTTCAGTTAGCATAATGTTTTTGAGGTTCATCATGTTGTAGCATAAATTGATACTTCATTATTTTTTATGGCTGAATATCTCCCCTCTATGGATGTACCATGTTTCTTTAGTCATTCATCAGTTGATATACATTTAGGTTGTTTCCACTTTGGGGCTAGGAACATTCATGTAAAAGTTTTTGTGTGGACATATGTTTTCAATTCTTCTGGGTGTATACCTAGAAGTGTCATTACTGGGCCATATAAAAGCTCAGTGGTTTACTTTTTGAGAACTGTCAAACTGTTTTCCAATGCACCATTTTACATTCCCATCAGTTATGTATGAGGGTTCCAATTTCTTCACATTCTCATTAACACTTATTATTGCTTGTGCTTTTTATTTTGTCATCCTAGTGGACGGAAGTACCATCACATTTTTTTGATTAGCATTTCTCCTAATTTGGAGAAACATGTATTTCAAATTATTTAGTCACTTTTTAACTGGTTGGTTTTGGTTATTTTTGTAGAATTGCAATAGTTATGTATATATCCTGGAGAGAGATATATATATATATCAGATATATGATTTGCAAATCAAATATCCTCCATTTTTTGAGTGGTCTTTTTAGTTTTGGAATAGTGCCTTTGAAGCACATAAAAGTTTTGTCTTTTTTAAATTTTTTTACAAAGTCAACTTTATCCTCTCTTTGGTTTCTTGTTCTTTAGGTATCACATGTAGAACCATTGCCTAATACAAGGTCATGAAGATTTATATTTTGTTTTCTTTTAAGAGTTTTATAAATTTAGCTGCTACATTTAAGTATTTCATGCATTTTTAACTTATTTTTTTGCATATGGTAGGAGGTAGGATGTCCAAATTGATACTTTTGCCAATAGATATCCAGTTTTACCAGCACCACTTATTGAAATTGTCTTGGTACTATTGTTGAAAATCAATTAACCATAAATATATGGGTTTATTTCTGGATTCTTAATTATATTTTGTCTAAAATTTATCCCTATGCTAGTACTACGCAATCATGAATACTGCAGTTTATGTAGTAAGTTTTGAAATTCAAAAGTGTGAGTCCTCCTACTTAGCTGTTCTTTTTCAAGACATTTTTGACTATTCTAGGCTCCTTGTAGTTCCATATTAATTTTAGGATCAGTTTGTTTATTTCTGCAAGAAAAAAAGAGACTTGAGATTTGATGGGGTTATGTCAAACCTGTAGATCAATTTGGTGAGCATTGCCATCTTAACAATATTAGATCTTCCAATCCATGAGCACATGGTGTCTTTTCATTTATTTAGGCTTTCTTTAAATTCATTTCAATAATGCTTTGTAGTTTTCAGTGTAGAAGACAAACACTCCTTTTATTAAATTTATTCCTAACTATATTTTGTTCATTTTGATGCTATTATACATGGATTTATTTTCTTAATTTCATTTTCAGGTTGTTTATTGCTAGGGCATAGAAATACAGATGATTTTTACATAATTTTGTATCCTGTTGAACTCATTTACTGACTCTGCTAGTTTTTTTGTGAATTTCTAAGTATTTTCTATATACACAATTAAATCAATAGCAAGTGTTAATTGCATTCCAATAAGAATATCTTCTTTTTTTCTTACTTAATTTCCCAATAGATGATCTTTATCAGGATCCAAAAATTCTGTGTTCTGAGACTGCTTCTTTGATTGTAATACATGCAATTTTATCACTGTATAAAATTTTAGGAGTCTAAAACAGGACACTTTAAGGCAATCTTCAGAATAACCCATGGTCACAAAAGATCCTATGAGTCAGTAGTTCTCAAAGTGTGCTCCTTATACCAGTAGTAAAAGTACCACCTGGTTCCATGTTAAAACTACATATTTCTTACTGAAACAGAAACTCTGAGTTCGAGGGCCAGTAGTTGATATGGTCTTGGAGTTCCATTAGTGCTTCTGGAGAGAACTACTGCTATAGAGAAAACTAATGACATATACTCCAAAGCAGGTACAGTCACTGTCCACATGAGAGGGAACCTCCTGGGTTGTGCTCAGATCCTTGTGGTTTAGCAATGAATGCCAGTTGTTTCTCACACTGCTTGCCATCTGCAGGGATTATTGGGGACTTTGCCTGTCTTGAAGAATCAACCCCTGAGGACTGAGAAGATAACAGTTCCATGACACCTGTAACTCAGGTGGGGAAACGTTGCTTTTGAAGCTCAGTTTTATCATCAAAAAATACATTCTCCATTCAGACAATATACTCCCCACAGCTTGTAAATTGAGGTCAAAATCACTGAGTACTGCAAGTATTTTCTCATTATAGAAATTACTTTTTTAATGAGAAAATACTTTACTTTTGTTATAAAAAGTAGCAATAGATTTTGAAAAAAACAAAGTAGCAGTATATTTTATAAAAAGAAAATATGTAACAATGTAACCAGTAATGTTTTCATTAATAGCTATCAAATTAGTACCTTAAGGCAAAATATTATTTGTATATATCTATGAACTCCTCTATTCTTAACCTTCTACCCCACACATATAGAACATATTACTAATTTCCAAGTGTGCACATGGCAGGCACATTAAAATAGAATAGCCAAATAAAAGAAGAAATCTGACCATTTGACAAAGATAGTAATAGCATAAACATTTATACAAGCAGTGGCCAAGCTGTTTAGGGTCACCAATTAAAATTAAAATTCAAAGGTTGTAATTAAATTAGAGTGTAAAATCCACCAAGGTAAATACCTAAAACAAAATGATACTAGTTGTTAAAAACAAAACAATCCTTCAGATGAATGAAAACTTGAATCATTTAGAAGTACAGGTATAGAAATTTAAAGTAGCAAGAAGCATAAATATGAAAGCATAGTGCCTTCTAGTATACATGAAAGTTCATAATTTTCTTGATAATTGTACCATAATGAGGTCTAACTTCACATGAACTTGGAAAATAAATATCTAAACAAAGAACATGCAGATGATTACTATTCAAAGCATCAGAACATAAATATGTCTTAATAAAATTACTTGTACATTTTAGGTACATGTTCTTCTTTTGTCTAACATTTGAGAGTAGAATCCTAGCCATATTGATCAGCCACTAGTGATATGTTGATACAGTATTAACGGTTTTGCTCTTGTTATTTTTATATTTTGCAGATGTCATGACATCCTAGTTTTAATATTTAAAAGGAACATATAAAATAACATCGTATGTCAGAGGAATTGGGATGCTATAACAGTCATTATATTTTTAAAAAACAAACATGAATGTCATTCCCCAATCTGCCAAAACGGACAAAATGAAGGATATGGGTATCTCAATTTAAAATGAAAAATATCTTAAATTATTTAAATTTTTTTCCTGAATTGTTTTGTATTATAAATCTAATGTATTGAAGTTACCTCTGATTAGAAGGAAAGGACAATCCAGTGGATTTGTGCCCAAAAAGCACTAATGAATGTCAAGGTAGTCTTCATAAAATTTCATTCAGTTGCAAAAATGAGAGAGAAAAAAAAAAACTTTATGTCAAATATTTCCTTGTAAAATCAAAACCATCTGTTTCTGAAAACTGCATATTGTTTAAACAATATTATTTAGAGTTCCACTCACTTCATGGCCACTCATTTTAGTATTTATGGGAAAATAGTGTTTTAATGTCATGAAGATAGCATTTGTCATGATACTGCTGTGGTTGTTTTAATGGGAAACAATGATGACTATATTACAAATATTATAGAAATGTATGTAAAAAAAATCTTTAAAAAAAAAGAACATATGACATGTCAGGAGAAGGCTAAAAAAGTGTCAATAAATTCCCATCCATGAATCTTTAATAAATCAGCTTCTGGTGGTTGGCTTATTATTTACTCTGTGTTTCTTAATATATTTTTAAGAACTTTTCTGGTTGGTTATAGATCAATATCTTTTGGCAATAACACAATATTTGTGAGAATTTTATAGAATGAGTTTTTTAAATATGTGTGAATGAAATGTAGATATATTTAATCACTACTAATCCTGCCTGTGAAATGCCTGAGCTTAGTTATAGAAGGAAGAAGGCTGATATTTTTAGTGAATTACAAGTTAAACATGGAACTGTAAGGAATTCTCTTATTTATGTTTTGGTAAAAATGTTTAGCTTCAATTGTGTGCCAGAAATAGATGAAATAAAACATAGCTATGACCTTGGATAGACAGAGACACATAATTAAAATAAAATATGAAAAACCCTCTAATAAATACCGTGGGAGCAGAACAGAAAGAGAAAAGTAGCCCAAAGCCCTTGAAAAGGATTCATAAAGGCATTTCAATTAAATGGAATCTCAAGTATAAGTAGGAGGAGTTAAAACTCTGTTATTTTCTGCATTAATAAGGCATACAGTAGAAGTTTGTCCTACATTTTGAAGTGGGAATAAGAAATGCCAGGAAGAGGGACTTCCTAGGTGGTGCAGTGGTAAAGAATCCACCTGCCGATGCAGAGGACATGGGTTCGAGCCCTGCCCTGCGGAGGTCCCACATGCCATGGAGCAACTAAGCCTGTGCGCCACAACTATTGAGCCTGTGCTCTAGAGCCTGTGAGCCACAACTACTGAGCCCATGTGCTGCAACTGTTGAAGCCCATGCACCTAGAGCCCGTGCTCCACAACAAGAGAAACCACTACAATGAGGAGCCTGCGCACCGCAATGAAGAGTAGCCCCCACTCTAAGCAACTAGAGAAAGCCCATGTGCAGCAATGAAGACCCAACACAGCCAATAAATAAAATAAATAAATAAATAAATAAATAAATAAATAAATAAATAAAATTATTTAAAAAATGCCAGGAAGATATCTGGCAAAGACAATGCCAACTAGAAACAAGTCTGATGAGGAAAAGTAAAAATAATTGATGCCATTTAGTTAGGAAAGAAAGTTTGACATCATGTAAATGGAAAGTCATTGTTTCTGCAAATTCTTATAGAAGAGGCCAAGACAAGCCCATCAAAAATATATTACATTTGGGACTTTGCTTTTGCTTATGATGGACTAGCTTGTGTCAGATCAACTATACTGACAGGAACAACTAGAAAAGCTGGGTAAAACACATTAAACCTCTTTGAAGTCATCAGAAAATTACCAAGATAAACAAGATTTGACGGGAGAAAACCTTAGAGAGAATGGAAAATGCTGAAACTGTGGTGCCATTTTTTCTTTCCTAGTATCTGCTGATTCCTAAGCAGGGGAAAGCCTAGAGATTGAGAATCAACTAGAGGTTGGTGTATGAGCATGAGAATCTATGTAGATCTTTTGGCAGCCTTACAGTGCAGGGTAGGGCAAAAATAAAGATTAAGGCCTGAATAATACACCAGATACTGAAAGGCTACACTCAAGGTACAAGTACAAATCTGAAATAGACCAACCCTAAAAAAACTGAAACCCAGCTTTAAATTAGCCTAGTTTCAATACTGGATTCAGGAGATAGGGCAGAAATAGGCAAAATTAAATATTTATGGGAAAGATAAGATCATCCAGAAATGAAAATTATCCCTGCTATATTTTTACCCAATAATTAGGATTCAATCATATATTACCAGGCTATCACAACACAAGATATATATGCAAAAAAAAAAAAAAAAAGGAAAAGAAAATGAAAAATAGAGATTCAGGAAGGTGATGTAGATGATAAAGTTATAAGGATTTTATAATAACTTTGATTCATAGGTTTATGAAAAATACATTTCAGGATAGAGAATTTCAGTGGTCAGTTAGTATCTGTTAATAAAAATCAAAAGGTAATTATAGAACTAACAATAAAATAACAAAACTTAAAGACTTGATAGGTGGGATTAAGATTAGACACAGAGGATTAATAAATTGGATATAGCTCAGAAGAAAATGTTCAGCTTGAAGCATGAAAAGAAAATACAGAGAAAAAGTTTAGGAAAATGTTTGATATACCAAGAATTATAATCCCAGGAAGAAAGGAGACAATGAAGTGGAAGCAATATTTGAAGACGTAATTACCAAGAATTCAAATCATAAAATACAAACAAAAAATGTGAAGTGTATTGTAGAACTAAAGGGGAAATATGATAAAATAAAGAAAAATATCTACAAGGCAATGCAGACAACTATCTTCTAGAATATAAGGTAGATATGAGTTTCCCTGAAAGAATATAAAAAGCACTATATAGGGGGAAAATGATGTTTGACTGCATTACAATGAAGAAGTTCTCATCTGATGAAAACATTAAGAGAAAATTCAAGCCAAGAAGTGGGAGTAAACATATGCAATACATACATCTGACTCATGTATATAATTTACTGAAAAATCTACAAATGAATAAAAATACAGGCCACCCAATAGTTAAATGAGCAAATGGATATCAAAGAGGATATCCAAATCATAAATGAACATATTTTAACATTGTTTAAACTTCTTATTCTTCAAGGTAATGAAAATTGAAATTACAACAAGATTACTCCCTATCCAAATTGCTGGAAAGAGAAAATACAGGGAGTTGGCAAGGATTGGAAGTAATGAGAATTCTTTTAGATTGATATGTGGAGTGAAAATTTGTACATATCAATTTGAAAAATTATTTACCAGTATTTACTAATAGCTTTTTGCTATTGGATATTTTGTCAATCCATAGTTACCAATAAAATATCATACTATAAATGTTTATATATTTTACATTAAAAATATTCCCCATTCATGAGCAAAGGTTGGAGTCAACAGCTTAGATGATAATAGTGAGATACAGGTCATTAAGTAAACGGTCTTCTAAAGCCCCCCTTGACTGTATAATTATTTAGTTAAAAGAATATACATTTCAAATGATACAAGCTATCAAAATTAGTTTTGTAGTTTGTTGAATCCTAAAAGAAGGGCTCCACTTCAAGGTCCACAGAGAAATATACTAAAAGCAAGATGCAAATGTGCAGGGATTTCGCATTGTCATTGGATGATTAATCTCCCTAAATACTCTCCACTTGTTATCAGATAACAGATGTTTGATGTTTACAGAGCTAAACTTTTCAGTGGTGAAATAGATATCAATAGTTCTAATATTTCTAATGTGAATCACAGTAAAATCTGACATAGTTTCAAAATCTCTCAAACAGTGACCAGAATATTGAATGTAGGCTTTCCTTCTGCCTTTGATACTGTTAGTCACATTTCATGCCAAATAAATTGTCATAGCTCAAGGATGGAGTTTGCAAGAGATGCATAACATGAGTAATGCTTATGATGTTTCCCTTGCTTTATTCCTTCCATGTGTTACTGTTTCAGAACATAAACCATGCAGTTGTTTACTAATTTAGGTACCCTGCAATATCAAAGGTTAAGAAAATTGGTAACCTCGTCTTAGGCAATAATAAACCATTAGTATATTATTGATAAATACATGCCATATACATTTGTTATATTATAAAAAATATCAAAGAAATGGTTGTATTCCATAATCTTACAATTATTAAAATTTTCTCAGGCATATTACCCTAAGGAACATGGTATCTCTTCTTTCATGCCTTGCCCTCACCCAGATTCATCTCCTATATTTCTTGACATACGAATTTCCATCAGAGTGGCCTTTCTGCCCTGTTCTTCTTCCCTGTTGATCAAATGCCCTCCCTAATGCTGGCCTTTTTTCAGAAAGTTCTGTACTGGACCCTTCACTAGAATTCTGATAGCAATCCACTCCCTAATAGGGCCCTTGGTTAATCAGGATATTTGCAGTATATACTAAAATTGAAAACAAAACAAAACAAAAAACCTTGTCCATAAACCATGGTCATTTACTGTTGAAATAGTACTATTGTACTGGAAGTGAATCACATCATTGGGGGGTTGGGGGTGGCTCTCATACTGGGTCTGATACCCTAATCTCTATTGACAACAGGTTTTCCCTTAGATTAAATGCATTCAAGGATCCAAAAGAACTGTGAAAACACAAATCATGTGTGCTGCAGCACATAAAAAACACACCTTAAAATTGTGGTTGAGGTATTCACTGGATTTAGAAAGCACACAGTCTTTTACTTCAGTAGTAGTTGGAGGAGGAGGAGACAGAGGAGGAGGAGTAAAGGTGATGATGCTAGCTGTGATGGTGATAAGAATAGCTAAAAAATGACTTCCCTTCAGCGAGGGCCTGTGTTGTGTGAAGCGCTGTCCTAGGCAATTAACACATAATATTTCATTTAATTCTCAGAAGAATAAGAGTATAGGGTATTAAAGCCTCATTTTATTTCAATGTAATTATCTTTAAAACCTCAATAAGCCTCCAGTGTATTTGTTTCAGGTTTATTGAGCTGGCTAGAAACCACACCCAAAGATGATATTGATGCACAGTTTTTGAATGTAGGACTTTCCTTTTCCTCACAGCAAGTCTTTGTGCACTAAGCATCCTCTTGTTCACCAAATTAATAGCTTCAAAATGTGATAAATCAAAACCTGGAATACGATTCTGTCCTCCAGGCTACATTCCAGAGACGAATTCAATGAGAAGGAATTATTCTTCAAGAATTACCCAGGGAACATTTAAAAAACAATGCTCAAACTACTTTATAAGAAAAATTAATTGAATAAGAATTTCAGGGGCTGGAAACAAAGCATCATTATTTTTTAAAAAGCAATGTGCAGCCAAAGATGAAACCTCTGGCTTAACCAGAGGTATTTGAAAGAGGCTTTAAGAGTTCAGACTGACATCTTAAGTAATCTTATCTTCTAAGAATTCTCTTTCTGTCTCAGTTATCAGACCTTAAATTTGGATTACAATGTATTTTTCAACAATGCAAAGAATCAGATAATCAGTATTTCAGTCAACTTGGATAAACAACTCAACAGGGGGAAAATGTTTATTATAAAACCTGTCTTTTCTTTATTCCTTGGGTCCAGAGAGACCTAAGCTTGCTCTATTTTGTTAAATATAATATGATGGCCATAATAATTAATCAGCATATTGCAACATCCTGATATTTTCCTAACAAGTCTTTAAAGACTTTGCTCTTATTTGAAATGTACAACAAACCATAATTTAACCAAATATAGCAAAAAAAATTCAATTTTCTACCAGGAATAATAGAGTGCTTCAGCAAATCCATTCTACATGGTAGGGTGTATCACTGCCAGTAATCCAGCTGTGGTACCGGATTCTGTAATAGTATTCTCAGTTGTAAACTAGAGATATTAAATCTGGTTAGCTTAAACAGAAAAGGATTGTAGTGGAAGGTTAATTGGTAGTTCATAAAATCTCTGGGAGTCCTGGAGAATTACTCCAGGCAGGGACAAAGGAAGGTAAGGTATGATCAGGATCTTGCAACAGGAACAATCTACATGAAATTACATTTCCAGTGCCGTGACTACCGATTATTAATCTGTGATGTAGGCAAAGTGTGTTTTAGGGTTTCTAGTTCTTTTTCACCTTCAGATAGATATGATTATGATTTTTCTTTTATCCTTTTCTGACATCATTGCTCTTCTCCTTAGAAAAATGTATCTGGAAAAGATATGATATAAATAATTTAATATCAGTGACAATTAGTTCTGGGTTAATCCAGTTCAGCTAAAGCAATTACATTGTTGAAATATTTCCTCACCAACTGTTAAATAACCATTGTCAAAGCACCCTAAGTATCCTACAAGCACCTCAGCTGCTCAAGACCCCAGATCTCCCACTATTGAATACGTAATGACTGGCATGTCAGGGATCCTAAAAGACCCTGCTTTGAGCCCTTTCTTCTGAACAGATCAGGGTTGGGCTCTTCCAAGTGTTAAATATTTGAATAACACTCCTCTTCTTCCCATTTGACTGAAACTTTGGCACAAGGAGCTGAAGAGTGATTTCATAAATTATTCAAGACAACCCAGAATGTAAATGTGAGTCCAGGGTTTGGAATCTAGCAGGCTCATTCCAGAGTCAAAGCTCTAAAACACAAAATCAATACTACTCTCTTCTAGATAAGTTTATATCCCATTAAGTGAATTTTCCTCACAAAAGTTGCAGATGGAAATGGTTGGAGGCACTGGGGAAAACTGGAAAGTATATCAGGAAGAGTGTTTAAGTGATCTTAAAATCATGTCATGTACATGCATAATGCCCAAGGCTAACAATGCCTTAGGACACAGGCATTCTTGGTCCTAGCATCCTTAGGACTAGCACATATTTGGTGGCTGCTTTAAAATCCTAGCTTGTTTAATTTTCATGATTTATATTTATACATAAAAGGAACCAATAATAACAAAAATAACTGTTGTCTGTTGAATCATCATAGGTTAAACTAGTGAAGTAATTAAAATGAGGCATGAAAAGAAAACAGAAATATATTTGTTCCATTATAATAAACAAATAAATGGAAATAAATTATTTTATTTTAGTATCTTCAACCTCTAGTGGAAAAAATCTCCTTGATTTAATTAAAAGTTAATCATTGAAGAATAACAATCTAACAAGTAGAAAAAGTATCCCACTAAGGGAACAATTTTTTCCTCATAGGTGAATAGGTGGGTTTGAAACTTAAAGCAGTAAAATCTCTAAGTTTGTTTTAGATTTACTGCCATTCTTGGTCTAAAAGAATATTAATAATAGAGTTAAAGCCCAATAAGTCACAGGAAAAACTTTAAGAAAGGCAGGTAGAAGCCTTTGGGCAAAATATGTTTACCGCTTAATGTACTGAGCATGGGTGACATGGTGAATTTAAACTTCTAAGACAGAGGAATTATATACACTCCTATAGCCCCTTCTGAGACTTAGAGTGATGAAAGACATGCTTGAAACACAATAAAAGGAGGGTGAATCAGGTTTAAAGAAAGATGGATTATGTAAAGAAAACTATAGTTTTATGGAAATGTGTACAACTGAAGTAAAAGTATGTTGAACAGCATTTTTAAAAATTAAGAAGGATCATAGGAATATATATTGAATACATTTTAACCTTATTGAACTCAAACAGGTAGAGAAAGTGTTTATTACATTTCTGATACAGATCAACAAGCTGGCCTACAAACAGGCTCACATAGAATTAGGGAATTTCTATTTTCTCTGGAGATCTATTTTCTCCAAAAAAGAGTGCCCAAGATATGTCAGCACATAGGGATAAAATGAGGTAGTTCCAGAAATGGAAAAATGCTTTGATTCTTAAAAAGTTTAACTAACAAAATCCAGTAATAAATATTTAGATGTCTCCAGGAAATAGATATTTAAGAAGATGTGATAGTATTTCGAATTTACTAATATAATAGGGGAGATACTTGTGGAAAGGTGTTTGCCTATGACACAGGTATAATCCAGGCCATAATATAAAGACATTGGCATCTAAAAACTTAGAGGATATTGATGATTATAACTTAGTCATCAATTTATGATAACATAATTTAAGCCATGATTAAATTTGCATCTATGAGGTTATTCTATGTTTCAATAAAAGGGAGGAATTCTACATGGAATTCTGAAGACTATGAGGGTAAAATCTAATTTCACTATATCTTCAACATTAACCAAGAAAGAGATAAGGTCTGTTTATTGTCATGAATTGTCTGGTAAACTCTATAAACTATAGAGGTAAACTCTGTTTCATGGCAAAGTTATGTTTCATCAATATCTCCCAGCATTTATGCAAAATAGTGCTTGAATATCATTTATTTTGCTCTGATTTCAGTGTTACAAAACAAACAGTAGTTTGGCTTTGTAATAACACACCCTTATTACGTTGTGGAAAGGGCATTGGATCAAAGAGACAGATGAAATAACACATACAGCTAGGAAAGTGGGTACATTAAAGGAGTTATGCCAACATTTCTAGTCATGGGATACAACTTACTCTCTGACTTCTACAAATATTATTAACATTATCTGCTTAATTCTAGGACAAATAAAATTTATAGCACTGGAAGAAATAATGCACAAGAATAAATAAAATATGTAGAAAATGAAAAAAAAAAAAAAAAAAGTAAGGAAGAAGTAGCCCTGACAGATATAAAGTTGTTCTGTAAAATAAGAGTAAGTAAAAAAGTTAATGATTTTTCAGATAATAAAGCAACAAAGCAAATAACCAAGAGTCCAGAAACAGAAAAAATATATATGTTTTAAAAAATTTTCACCTTGAACAAGTGATAAAATAATGGCTATTAAATACACAGTATTAGGCAATTAGCTTCATGTGATTGTTGGGGATAGAAATGATCTCTGCATTACATGAAAAGAATTTCTAGATAATTCAAAGAACTAGGTAAACAAAGAAAAACTATAGCACATTAGACACAAAGCCAAGATGCCATAAAGTGAATGGAGTAGATAGCTTTCATTACATTAAATGGAATGGTTGAAATATCAGAAAATCAACAATGGATGGACTGGAGAAAATATTTCCAATAGATAAAGCAGGAAAACTTTCAGTACTACTAATATAAGAAAAACTCATATGAATTGATTGAAAAAGGGACAATATAGTAAAAATAGACAAAAGCTATAAATAGATAAGAGCAGAAAGAGAAATGAAAATATTAAATACATGTATAAAAAATGTTTCACAGCATTAATAATTAAGGTAATGCAAATCAAAATGATAGACATTTGGTTCTTATTATTCATGGTATTTATGTTCTATAAAGTTGCCATAAAACCCAAACAATTAATCTTCAGGGAAATACAAGGTTAGGTTTCTGTGAATCTCTAGTCACAACATTTTCAGCTGATTAATACATAACATTATTTTATGGATATTTCTGTTTAAAGGCACATTATTTACTAAATATTATTTACTGATTCATTAACATTGAGCTCACAGCCAACAGCACTATAACTCATGCCTGACTGAAACTTACCTAACACACGTTTTGTCTCCCTAAGAAATATCACAGCCGTCTTGCACTTAGAAGCACCAAACAGCACTTTAGCACTACACTTGGGAGCCATTTTAAACAGCAAAATCAACAAGAAGCACACAATATGGAAATTGTAGCACTAAGTAGACTGCAAAAATTACACGTTTGCAATATGAGAACTGAACAACCTCTTGTTCCTCCTTGGCTGGGAAAGTGCGTGTTGGGTGATTCAAACTTTTCATTGACCTAAGCAGGTTGTGAATCATTCAGAAAGCACCATGAATATTGTTTTAGGGCTTAAAAATTAATTTTAGTGAGCAGGCAAATTCACAAATAGGAATTCAGGAATAATGAGAATCATTTAAAATCATCTGATAAGCAAAGCCTGAAATAATTATATATTCAGTGTTGCTGTGGAGAAACAAAGATTTGAATACTATGCTGGTAGAATTACTAATGTTATAATGTGCATGCAGTATGGCTAAGGAATGCCACTTCCAGATCTTGCCTATGGAAATATAAATGTGTACAAAACTTAAATATGAGTGCTTATATCAGGAACATTACTTAAAGTAAAATTGTGTAAACAACAAAAGTGTTTAGACGAGAAAGAATATTAAAATGAATTATATAGCGCATCCATTCTATGGTATATACTATAGTAATTTCTAAAGAATATCTTAGATCTATATATACTCAGAAAGTAAGACATCTTACATAATTATTAAGAAAGGAAAATTGAAGAACAATATGTATAATATATGTTGATAAACCTAACTTATGTTAATACTTAAGTTGATCTTTGAACAATGTGGGGGTTAGGGGTATCAACCCTCATGCAGTTGAAAATCTGTATATAACTTTGACTTCCCAAAAAGTTAACTCCTAATAGTGTACTGTTGATGGGAAGCCTTACTGATAAAGAGATGACACATGTTCTATATGTTGTATGTATTATATAATATATTCCTACAGTAAGGTAAGGTAGAGAAAAGAAAATGCTATTAAGAAAATCATAAGCAAGAGAAAATACATTCACAGTATTGTCCTGTATCTATTGATACTGTGTTTACAGTGTCTGTTTACAGGATGAATTGTGCCAGAACTTGCATTAATATTGTCTTATATGATACAAGATATTATTGACATTATACATATTAATCACACTAAACATCAAAAATGAAAAGATAAAGTGAAAAAATTCATATTTATTTACAGGTATAATGATTCATGCATCGATAACAAAGAAGCAGCAATGTGATTTCTTTATGGTAGCCTGGTGTAATCTATATGATTGATTCATGGTAGCCTTGCCTAACATTAATAAATGAATTGTTGTAAACTTTTATGGCATACATATATTATATTTATATTCATAATACAGTATTGGAAGATTTATTCATTAAAAAAAAACCCTGTGATTATAAGCTAATCACAGTTTCTATGATTATGAGAGAGAAGGGCATAGTGTAGGTAATGTAATTATTTGAAAGCAAAGTTATAAAACATTAAGAAAACTAACATATTATTAATCTTACATTAACTATCACTCACCTTATGCCTATGGAAGGATAAGCTATCCACTTCAATACAAACATTGCACGTGATGTTCTACACGATTAATACTTAGGTGATGGTGATGATGAAACGTCATGCAGTTCTTGCCACAGTTATTGTATTTCCAGGTGAAGACATTCTCACATATACACAACAGATAAGTGTGTTAACTCTATGGCATGAAGAGTATTTACTATTCATTAAGTGGAAATGGATCATCACAAAATTCTTTATCTTTGTCATCTTCACATTGGGTAGGCTGAGGAGGAAGAGAAAGAGGAGGGATTGGCTTTGCTGTGTCAGGGATGGCAGAGGCAGAAGTGGTGGAGGAGTTGGAAGGGGTGGCATGTGAGGCAGGCACACGCGGTGTAACTTTACAGACATACATCATACTTTACATCTGACGTTTTGCTTTTTCATGTCTCTAAAAATGCTTCTATATGGTACCAATCCCTCTTTCACTGTCTGTTTTCATTTGTGTCCCTATCATAAAAGGGCCCATGTTTAAAAAAGTAAAAAGTAGTCTTGAATAATCAGAACTCTTCTGTCAGACTAGCCAATGTCAATTTTTTGTTTCTGACATGGCTTCTTCTGTTTCCTTCAGCCCTGGTTCAGAAGCACTTATCTCCCTCAGGTTGTCTTCTGTGTATTCCTTTGATGTGGTGTCTATTAGTGCTTGAATTTGTTCAAGATTCATATCTGGAAACCCTTCACACCTCATTTTTTTTTTTTTTGCCATACCCACATGATTTCCTTGATTGGCTCTATTGTGTAAATCCTATGAAGTCACGCACAACATATGGACACAGTTTTCTCCAGCAGGAATTTACTGTTTTGGGTTTGATGGATTTCACAGCTTTTTCTATAACAGTGATGGCCTCTCCAATAGTGTAATCCTTCCAGACTTTTGTGATGTTTCATCAGGGTTCCCTTCTATAGAGTTGACAGTCCTTTGTAATGAACCTTAAAGGTCCTTATGACCCCCTGGTCTAAAGGCTGAATTAGAGATGTTGTATTTGGGGGTAAGGAGACCACTTTGATGCCTTTGATGTTGAAGTCATGGGGTTCTGGATGACTAGGGACATTGTCCAATATCAAAAGAACTTTAAAAGGCAATCCCAAAATATACTCATTTCCACATGTAATCAATACAAAAATTATTAATGAGATGTTTTACATTTTTGTACTAATTGTTAAAAATCCAAGGTGTTTTTCACACTAACTTCATATCTAAATTTGAACTAAGCCAAATTTAAAGTGTTTGATGACCACATGATAATATTTTGGATATACTGAGTTCAATAAAATATATTAGCAAAACTAAAAAAAAAAAAAGGCAATCCCTTACTGGCAAGGTATTTCCTGACTTCAGGGGAAAAAAAGTCAATGGAACCAATCCAGAAAAAATGTTCTCATCGTCCAGGCCTTTTTGAGGTCCAGTCAAGAAACTGGCCATTAGTGTTTATATTTTCAAGGCTCAGGAGTTAGCAGCTTTTTAGAAAAGGGCAGTCCTGAACATAAACCTGACTGCATTTTCACAAAACAGTAGAATTGGCCTATTCCTTCCTTCCTTAAGTCCTGGTGCTCAGTTCTCTTCCTGACTGATAAATATCCTTTGTGGCAATTTTTTTTTTTCCAAAATAGGGCACTTTTGTCTGCATTAAAAACCTGTTCAGGCAGATAGTCTTTCTCCTCAATGATTTTCTTAATGGCAGCTGGGAACTCATCTGCTGCCTCTTGGTCAGCAGAAGCTTCTTCTCCTGGTATCCTGATACTTTTAAGCCAAAACTCTTTCTAAAATTATCAAGCCATCTTTTGCTGGCATTATATTATCCAGATTTAGATCCTTCACTTTCCTTTTGCTTTAAGTTGTCATATAATGACTTCACTTTTCTTGAATCATATTAGAGTTCACAGGTATGCCTTACTTAGAGCAATCTTGCACCCACATCAAACTGCATTTTTAGTGTGAGATTTAGAAAAGTAGTTTGCAAAAAGTGCAAGATTTTCAAGCCTGCTGGCCATGACCACAGCAATGGCTTCACTTATTTCCTTTTCTTTTTTATACAGTGGTCCTTGTGCTGGATTCATTTATCTTGAAGCAGTGGGCAACCTCAAGTGCAGACTACAATCTATGGTACATATCAAGCAATTCAACTTTTTCTTATAATGTCATGTCTTTTCTGTGCTTCTTGGGAGCACTTCCAGCATCACTAGTGGAACTTCGTATGGGTCTCTTGATGTCATTCAACATTTACGGTATTGTATAAACATGATGAAAAATACACAAGAACCATGAGAGATCACTTTTTATTGTGATACCAATTTACTGGTGAGACCAACTGCTTATGTGGAGATAATTACTATCACACAGCATTTTAGGCAGATACCTACCTTATCATAATATAAACAAGATGTGGCTATAAAATTATGACAGCAGTATAGTATGTACTGCAGTTAATTTTATGCAGTTTTGATTTAACACTGCATCTGTACATTTGTTTGCATTTCTCTTGATTGCAAATGGCACCATATATGATCTGTAATTGTTTGTGTGTGTAAGTTTCAATAAATTTTAATTTTTATAATAGATTTGTGAATATTTTATGGTAGTAAATGATAAAATAGACTATCATCAATATATATTTTGTGCACTCAACATACCTAAGTTTTTCTTAATTTCTTTTCAGTATTTCTAGGGTATGTGATTCGTCTACATGTTTTTTCAACTTGTTGGAAATTCCCAAAGAATTTTCTAATGTATTTATTGAAAAAAAAAATCCACATATAAGTAAACCCACACAGGGACTTCCTAGGTGGTGCAGTGGTTAAGAATCCGCCTGCCAATGCAGGGGACATGGGTTCGATCCCTGGTCTGGGAAGATCTCACATGCCACAGAGAAACTAAGGCTATGTGCCCCAGCTACTGAGCCTGCACTTTAGAGCCCACGAGCCACAACTATTGAGCCCATGTGCCTCAGCCATGGAAGCCCATGCGCCTAGAGCTGGTGCTCTGCAACAAGAAATGCCACTGCCAGGAGGAGCCTGCACATCACAATGAAGAGTAGATCCCCTGCTCACCGCAACTAGAGAAAGTCTGTGTGCAGCAATGAAGACCCAACAGAGCCAATAAGTAAATAAGTAAATAAATAAGTGTATAAAAAAAAGTAAATCCACACAGTTCAAACCCATGTTGTTCATAGTCAACTTTCTATATCTAAACGCATATAAATATGTGTTTAAAGCCTTGAGGAAAATAAAGGAAAACAATTGCTTATCTCAAAGGTCAAAACTGGAGAGTCTTGAGAAATTTTACTACTTTAGCATGTTATTTATTTTTACTATTTGGGTAGCACATTGTTGATTTTTTTCCACAATAACAAGGTTGAATATTTTTTTCTGTTTAATGATATATGTTACATAAAGGAAGATTTACAAGGGATAAAAATTATTTATGTCTTTGAAGAATTTTGCTATAAAATTGAAAATTACAAAGTATTATAAAAGACAAATATCTAAGATACCATGAGAAATAGCAGCTGATTTTAAGTTGAGCATGGACATTTGAGTGAACAAGGCAACATCCCAGGTCTAATAGAGGTTTGCTAAATGATTTAAAGGAAATTTCCATACTCCCATAAAACTAATTATGTGGTATTTAGAGAAAGTTAATTTATATCACTGCATAGATTATCATGTCACATTATAGATAAACACACACAAAAGATTGAAGAAGCTTATGGTATACCACAACTTCAGAGTGCTAAGGAAGAAATGAGCTGGGGAAAATACCAATACACCTAGACTCACCTCCATATGTTTTCTTCCATGAGCCTCCCTTTATTAGACTATGATGTTTTTATCTGCTTTCCATTAACCTCTATGAATTCTCAAAATGTATGGAAAATTCTCCAGGGGCAAGTCTATGTAACATTCCTGCCTTGCCTCTGGAAGGAATGATCACTAGCTGTCATGAGATTCTCAAAGGGTTAAAATGACACATGCACACACCAAGGTTTTACACTACTATTTTATACAAAACAATTCTTTCCTTTTGCTATGCTAATAACTACTTTGTAAATCTTGATTATAGCATTTTTTAAATTGTTTGGCACTATTAGGACATCAATAAATATTTCTTAAATGAGTGAACAATTCAGTATGTTGTATTACATATAACATAGTCTTAAAAAATTGTTCCTATCCCTTTTCTCTAGAACTATTCTAAAAGCCATAGAATTGCAGCAAAAATATATATATTTTTATTATTGACAAAAAATTCTTGCCAAATTACAAGCATACAAACAACTTTGTACTATATCTGCAGAATCTTTAAATTCATTTGTAACTATTTATTTTCATATTAAATCCTTATCTAGAAGGAGTCTATACTCATATATGCCACTTTAAAGAATACATTTAATTTTATATTGTCATATACTCAAGTGAGAAATCATTAAGCAAAGTACTCTGAGCTGTGGATCTATGTTTACCAAAAAAAAAGTTGGAACAAGGTATTAAAACAGTATCATTTTACTTTAATTCAATTAATTGATTCCATGGTTTAGCATCTTTACTGAAAAGGAAATAAATAATACCTCACCTTGATTCACTTCATCATGGCTGTAATGAAAACAATAGAGGTATTTCTTTAGCCCTAGCAAAAAATATTTTCTTTTTTATTGTTAGCAGAGAAAGAGCCATAAAAAATTTAAAATCAAGATGGCTTAATCAGATGAATAATGAGTTTAATTATCTGAAACCTATGCTAAATGTTTTCATTAAAAAATAACTATAAGAATTTATGTTCCCTTTTGATATATGGATAGCCACCCTCAAACTGGAAAAGTAAAACACAGAGGTTCTTAAATCTTAAAATATACCATCTAGATAGGATTTTTATCACAGCAGCCTCGGATACACAGATAAGAGCAGATAAAAGAATATAAATTATTATTCTAACCTTTCCTATTAGCCGCAGAGAGGAGGGGGAAGTAAAAGGGAGAATGCGAATTGTAACAGCAAGCAAGATTTTAAAAAAGTAGGTGGCCGGAATATACAAAGTTGAACCATCCTACCACTTTTTATTCCCAGCTCATAAACGACCTCTTCACTTAAACAACTATTTGCTTTAGAGTTGGGAACAATTACTTCACATTTATCAGTGCTTTGTACTGTTAAGAATCTTCTTACTTTATATCACTAAGCTAAAATATAATTATTCAAGGCAGTTCTGATTTTAAATAGTCCCCAGTATAGTAGCATATTCATAATATACTCAGTATAGGTGATTATTATGTCCAATCAACAGATGAAAAATATACCCTTTGATCATGCCCACAAAAAGTAAATATGTAGTTTATAATTTGGTATCATTATTATCATAGTTATATTTTAATTATTATTTCTATTTTTATATACCTTTAACCTAGGAGTGGTTGTTTAGATCCTCTTCTCCATTCAGCTGGTCATTTATTCAACTAACTTTATTACATATTGGGCTATAAGAAATCTAGAAGACAATATATTTTACTCACTATTCTCTGAACCATCAACATATAATCTGACCTTCTAACTCATACTTACAATCACTTCACTGAATTTTGGTTATTTTTCTCTCTCCCATCCATGTTCAGTGCATTCACATCTCCTGTCTTCAGGGTCTGGAAAAAGTCACGCTATTTTATAGCAATCCTATGACCATTCCAGTCCACAGGTGGTTTTCTTTCCCTCTTCCAAGGTATAGTGCTTGTAATTTCTACATTCATCTTGGCACTTACCATTTAGTCTATTATATCTCATATATTGATCCCTTATTACTTTTAAACTCCCTGTTATTTAGGTATAACTGGCTTTTTCTTGCAATTCATACTTTCTATGAACCTCACAATCTCTTTGGGGAAAGAAAGGATGGTTTATATTTCTTTGAAATTCTCAAAGACTAGTTATAATTATATACTAGATGCTTTCTAAAAAGTTGAATTCGTGTTAGATGAAATGCAATAATAAATAATAATTTAGTGCATATGTCTACTTGCAAACCCTCATTTTTTGTTTTTTTTAGGGAAGAATTAAGACTACTTGATCATATTGTATCTAATTAACAGCCCAGATGAAATGTTTCTGGAGGTAGAATATTACTGAAAGAGCAAGAAAAGTTGTCTGAGTCACAGTGTGAACTAAGTTTGAGTCTTGTCTGTAGAAATTGTTTCTCCCATTTTTTCCTAAACAGTGAATGACTGCCAATCTGCTTACTGGAATCTCCTCTTGATAATGCCTGGTTTCTGTAGAGTTAACATGCTTAAATATGAATTCTTGATTCCATCCCCAATCTTACTCTACTCCCAATCTTCTAGATTCCAGTTAATGTCATCCCTATCTTTTCAATTTCTCTGCCAAAGAATTTATAGTAATTTCATTGCTCTGGCATCAAAAAAACCTGTAGAAAGACCTTCAAAATATGATGTTGAACCATTTTTAAATGGTCATTTTCAGATAAAAAGAAAAAGTTAAAATCCAGCAATATGTGATGTTTACCCATCATATGTCCTGAATCAGACCATTTCTTATTACCTTCAATGATGCCATTCTAAGCCAGGTCATCATCATTCCTTTAAAAACAAAATAAACAATAACAAATATCTAAGAGCTTTATTAAGATATAGTTCACACACCACAAAACTAACCCATTTGAAAGACAATAATTCAGTGACTTTTACTGTATTTACAGAGTTGTGCAACCACACTACAATTTAATTTAGAATATTTTTTATCACTCCAAAAAGAATGTACATCTTTTAGCAGTCACTCTCCACCCCTCCCCATTTTCTCTCCCAGCCCTAACAACCACTAACCTACTTTCTATCTCTATAGATTTGTCTATTCTGGACATCTCATATAAATAGGATTATATAATATATAGTCTTTTGTGACTAGCTTCTTTCACTTAGCACAATGTTTCCAAGGTTCATCCATGTATCAGTACTTCACTCATTTTTATTGCTGAGTATTCCATTGGATGGATATACCACAATTTGTTTATCAGTTGATGGACATCTGAGTTGTTTCCATGTTTTGGCTATTTTGAATAATAATGTTACAAACACCTAGGAGTGAAATTGCTTATTCATGTAGTAAATGTATGTTTAGTTTTGTGAAGAATTGCAAGCTGTTTTCCAGAGTGGTTGCACCATTAATCCTATCAGTTGTGTATTCCCATCAGAGTTCCCATTTCTTCATACCCTTAACAACATTTATTTTCTGTCCTTTAAAATTTTTGCTACCCTAGCAGAAAAGAATTGTTATCTCATTGCAGTTTTGACTTGCATTTCTTAATCATTAATTATGTTGAGCATCTTTTTACGTGCTTACTGCCCTTTTGTATATCTTTGGAGAAACATTTGTTCAGACTATTCACTGATTTTTAATAGTGCTGTTAGCACTCTTTAAATGTTCTGGATACAAACACCTTATAATAAAAATTATTTCCACTATTTTCTTCCATTCTGTGGATTGGCTTATCACTTTCTGGATAGCATAATTTGCAACACAAACGTTTTTAATTTTAGTGAGGTCTAATATATCTATCTTTTTTCCTTTCCTTGCTTGTGCTTTTGATATCATAACTAAGAAGGGTTTGCCTCACCCAAGGTCACAAAGACTTACTCCCACATTTTATTCTAAGAGGTTTATTAGTTTAGTTATTACATTCAATTATATGATTCTCTATAATCCATTTTAAGTTAATTTTTGCCTATAGTGTGAAGTAGGGGTCCAACTTTATTTCTGTGTGTGTGGATGTCCAATTATCCCAGGATCACTTTTGAAAATACTATTTCCCTTTGAATTATTTGGCATCCTGTCAAAAACTGACCATAACTATAAAAGTTTATATCTAGACTCACAATCCTATTCCATTGATATATATGTCTTTCTTTATGTCACTACTACACAGTTTTGTAGTAAGTCTTAAAACTTGGAAGTCCTCCATATTTCTCATCAAGATCATTTTGGCTATTCTGCATCTCTTGTGTTTCCACATGAATTTTAGTAACACTTTGTCATTTTTTGCCAAAAAAAAAAGCAGTCTGGGATTTTGATAGGGATTTTGCTGAATTTGTAGGTTAATTTAGAGTATATGCCACCATCATTTTCTACAAAGACTTTCTAATGCCTTCACAATTGATCTTTCTACTTCAGTCTCTGCCCTTCAAGCCTGTTCTGCATATGGAACTAAAATGATTTTTAAAAAAACGTTCTCAGATTATATTCCTCCTCTTTTTATAAACCCCCAAAGCCTCACTTACAATAAAATCTCAGGTCCTTATTATAGTTTAATGGCACCACATCAACTTTTCTCCTGCTGCTACTCTGGTTTCATCTTTTACAATTTTCCCACAGTCACTCATTTGAACTACACTGAACTTATTATCATTTATCATTCTATTCAGGCTCTACTTCAGATTTTTTATAGTCCACATTAACTCTGCCCATACACTTCCTCCTCCAGATGTCCTGCACTTTCCTCAGGTCTCAGGTATATCATCATATTATTAGGGGGTCCTTCTTGATCTTTTTAACTAAAATTGCATCTCTCCATCTGTCTCTGTCTTCTGATCTGCTTTGTTTTTCTTCAGAGCACTCACCACTGCCTGACATTTAATATATATGTACCTTTTTTTTAGTATTTATCTCCTCAATAAATGTTTCATGTAAATAAGGATTTTGTTTTGTTCATTATTTTATCCTCAATGCTTAGAACAGAACCTTCCACAAAGCAGGCACTCAGTAAATATCTGTTGAAAGATTAACAAAATATTTAAAGGATATCTAATAGCTACAGATGAAATAGCCAATTTTAGCAGGGTTCTGTTAGACAATGTTATATGCAGGTAATACACAATTAAAATGTCTCTCTCTTATATTCAATATTCTTGTATTATTCAAGCAGTGTGTCTACTTTAAAGGACATGTCAAATGAATTTGAAGACTAAGTGAACAAGTCTTCTTTGAATATGATTTTCAGCAAGTCAGAAACACTAAATTCTCATAATTATTACCAGTCCTGGAAAGCAATAAAATTTATAACACTGCGTTCTAAAATCAAAGAATCATTGGCATCTCATAAACAGTATTCTAGACTAAGATGCCAAAGAGCATTTAATTTCTTCAAAATTCTATTTTTCACTTTGCATGATTTGGACTGTACCACTGGACAATTCATTTATCTTTTCTAACATTAAGTTGTGTTTCTTTAAAACAAAGATAACTTGCAGCTATTTATTCTCTCATATGCATTTGGCAATGTTGATAAAGGTGACATAATTCTAAACACAGGTTAATGTTGCACTTGGGAACTGCCACTCAAAAAGAAAGAATTCCTACAGTATAAAGGTTTCAATGTGCATAAAGAGGGATATATTAATGTTATAATATGAAAAATAACAGAATTATAAATTTATGAGAAGCAGGATGTGAAAGAAGAAAAGAATCAGGAGTCAGGAAGACCTCAGTTTAAATGTTGACTATTTTCCTAAGTGCAATAATAATAATGAAAAAGTTAAGACTGAAGGAACCTTACTTCTTTTTCTCTAAAGGGCTAATAGCAAATGCTTTTAGAGAACCTAAGAAAGTGCCAGGTGCATGGTAGATGTTTAATAAATGTGTGGTTTTACTCCTTTGGTAGAATCCTCAAATAGGCAGGGCATCAGGTATAAGTTCATGGGTCTGATGAACAGATAGACTGAAACAGGAATCTTTGTACAAGGCATGTGGGATAACTTCTGAAATGAGCTGTTGAGAATTCCATTATCATTTTTAAATTAGCTGATATCTTCATAATATAATCACATTAAAAATGAATACTTTAAATAAACTGAATATTAAAATGAAAAGTATGAGGCTTTTAAAGGTCTCATAAATTGGGGATCAAATTAACTATTCAATTGTTATCTTTTTGCCTTTTAAATATTCTTTATAGGTTTTTTTAAATTTCAGAAGTCAAATATTCTACTCAATCCACATCCTGACAAGAAGTCAACAACTGCTGAGCATATTTCCATCCTGTTGTGTATATTCATATAAATATTTACATAGTATTTTTATGTTTTGTTTACATTTGGTATATATATATATATATATATCCTGAAGTTTATTTTGGAAAATTATTAGTATCAACAAATAGTATGGCTAAAATTCATCATCCAAACCAAGAAAGGCTATGCTATTAAAAGCCACATTTGGACAGCAGTTCTAAACTGAGATTGTCCTGGGAGGACCAGGATGTATGTTCACAATAGATTGAACTCATGGTTGATAGTTCCATAGTGACCTATAATACAGTTATTCTGTAATCTATCCACTGTTATTAATCAATGTTCATTGAGTTGCTTCCAGTTTTAGGCCACTCCAAAAAGTAAAACAAACAAAATGAAGTGATGTAATAAATATTCATATTCCATTAATTATTTTCCTGTGGGAGAAAATTCTAAAATTGCATTGCTGAGTCAGGAGGTTTATGCTTTAAAATAAAAACACTAGCTGAACCGAGTGACAGGGCAAGAATAAAGATGCAGGTGCAGAGAATGGACTGGAGGACCTGGGGTTGGGGGGGTGGGGGCCAAAGGGGAATCTGGGATGAAGGGAGAGAGTAACATAGACATATATACACTACCAGCTGTAAAATAGATAGCTAGTGGGAAGTTGCTGTATAACAAAGGGATATCAACTTGATGATGGGTGATGCCTTAGAGGGTCAGGACAGGGAGAGTGGGATGGAGTCACGGGAGGGAGGGGATATGGGGACATATGTATAAATACAGCTGATTCACTTTGGTGTACCTCAAAAGCTGGTACAAGAATGTAAAGCAATTATATTCCAGTAAAGAGCTTAAAAAAATAAAAAAATAAAAAAAAAAAAACACTAGTAATGTCAGATCCATTCTAAAAAGCATCTCACATTCCCTCCAATAGTATATGAGTGTACTTATTTCTGTATAAGGAAAATCCATATTACCATGGATTGATTTTTTGATCCTTTCTTCTGATTATTGAATTTTCTTGTGGTAACATCATATCCTTTTGCTTAAAATATATTTTAAATGATTAATTGTTTTTCTAAATTTGGGTTACTCATTATTCCATACAAATGTAGAATCATTTTATCTCATTACTAGCTAGTGGGGTAGTTATTCTTATGGAAATGTTCAAATGTGAAACAGATTGTATTTAAAGTGCATGTATATTTTGGAAAGGGTCACACTTTATGAAATTAAATTTTGCCTTCAAAACACAAATGATGTGTCTTTTTTCTTTTTCATCCTTTAATATTTTTATAGTTTACTTCATATAGACCCCAAATCTCTGTTATTAAATCACTAATTTTTATTTTAAATTTTTTCTTGTCATTTCTACAAATATTTCTAAACAGATAATTATTGATTATAAAAACTATTACAATTTAACTTTAAATTATTGATTTTGATATCTTATTATTAAAATTTAGCATTATGTTACATTGATCTTTTAGCTCATAATTAAATGAGCACTCATTTATGTTTGTAAACATAAGAAGCAAATAAAGAAAGTTGGTTCCTTTTCCTACTATTTCATGGTGTTGTCTTATATTTTCTAAAATCTCCCAAAGAGTACTAATGAGTGATGCAGACATTTTTGTCTTGATCTAGAGTTTATCTGCAGTATCTTCAACATTCCATGATGTAAGAGACATTTCCAATTGGTTTCTGGTAAATCATCTGTATCATATTTAAGCATTTTTCTTGTATTTTCCTTTTACTCAGAATTTTTCTTAGGCATAGCTACCAGATTCTCAAAAATAACCATTTGCCTTTGTTTCTATAATTCTGTGTTTTAGATCCCTTATTTCCTTTTTTAATATTATCTTCATTCTTCATACACAGATTGGTGCATTAATATAAATTCACAAATAATAAATTTGCTTTTAAAAAATTCTGCTCATCTTCTGAGAGTGAAAGTGTCTCTGAATTAATTCAATTTTAAGTTTTAGGATTACTATATTGTTTAGTGATTTCTTCCCTTTTTTTTTTTCTCATCAAGCTTTGCATAGTCTGGAGAGCTAATAGTTAACAGTATTGTTTCTTAACTCAAGCTCCACATTCCTCACAGGTTTGTTACAGTGTCACCCTTTGACCCCCGGCTGGTGAAACAGACATTATCTGCAACATTTCAGATATTATACAGAGAAAAAAGAAACATGTTGTAACATACTAAGATACTTAAAATTTCTGCTAACACATGACACACATCCTTGCATTTACATTTCATTGGCCAAAGTAGTGCACATGGCCATACCTGAGTGAGTGGGCACCAGGAATGAGACATATAATCCTCCCATGGGTATGAGCAAAATACAGGTAACAAGAAATACCATCTACCCATTGTAAGAACTCATTTGAACATAGAAATTAATATATATGCATCCAGGTGAGGCCTATTGTAATCAGAAATGTCCTTCAAATGTGGACTCTAACACCATAAACAAAATAAATTCAAAATGATTTAAAGACCTAAATGTAAGACCAGATACTATAAAATTCCTAGAGGAAAACACAGGCAGAATACTCTTGGATATAAATCACAGCAATATTTTTTTGGATGTCTTGTAAAGTAATGGAAATAGAACAAAACTAAACTAATTAAACCTGAAAGCTCTTGCTCACCAAAGGAAACCATCTACAGAGTGAAAAGACAACCTACTGAATGGGAGAAAATATTTGCAAATGATATGACCAAAAAGAGATTAATGTCCAACATATATAACAGCTCATACAATTCAACATCAAAAAAAAAAATGATTAAAAGATGGACAGAACTGAATAGAAATTTTTCCGAAGAGAAAATGCAGATGGCCAACAGCCACATGAAAAGATGTTCACCATTAGTCAGTTTGAAATCATATATACACCCCTATATTTATAGCAGCATTATTTACAATTGCCAAGATAAGGAAGCAACCTAAGTGTCCATCAATGGGTGAATGGATAAAGAAGATGTGGTGTATATATACATATATATATATATATACACACACACACACACACAATGGAATACTACTTAGCCATAAAAAAGAATGAAATTTTGCCATCTGCAAGAACATGGATGGACATGGAGAGCATTATGCTAAGTGAAATAACTCAGACAGAGGAAAACAAATACTATATGGTATAACATATGTGGAAACCAAAAAATACAACACACTAGTGAATATAACAAAAAAGAAGCAGACTCACAGATATAGAGAACAAACTAGTGGTTACCAGAATGGGGAAGGAGCAATGTAAGGGTGGGGGAGTGGGAGGTACAAATAATTTAATGTAAGATAGGTTACAAGGGTCTATCGTATAACATAGGGGATATAGCCAATATTTTGTAATAATTGTAAATAGATGGCAAACTTTAAAAACTGTATAAACAATTTAAAAATAAATAAATAAACAAATAAATAAAATTCCTTCTATAATTAAAAAATGAGGAGGAGTGTCAGAGTCAGAGAGACATATGAAGAAGGGACACTGCTGGCTTTGAAGACAGAGGAAGAGGCTACAAACCAAGGAATGCAAGAGACTTCTAGAATCTGGAAAATGCAAGAAAACATTTTCTCCTGGAGCCTCTAAATGACTTACAGGCCTGCTGACACCTTGATTTTAGCCTAGTGTCAACTATTTCAGAATTCCAACATCCAAAACTGCAAGATAACAAATTTTTCCTGTGAAGCCACTAAGTTTGCAGTAATTTCTTCCAAAAACAATAGGATTTTAGTACCTCGAAGTGAGGTGTTACTACATTACATACCTAAAAAATGAAAAGAGAGAAGAAGAGGCACTGTGAAGAAAATTTTGCCCATTTTTTTTTTTTGGGGGGGGGGGTACACCAGGTTCCATGATCTGTTTTTATACACATATCCCCGTATTCCCTCCTTTCCTTGACTCCCCCCCATCGAGTCCCCCCCACCCTCCACGCCCCAGTCCTCTAAAGCATCTTCCATCCTCGAGTTGGGCTCCCTTTGTTATACAACAACTTCCCACTGACTATTTTACAGTTGGTAGTATATATATGTCTGTGCTACTCTCTGGCTTCATCTCAGTTTCCCCTTCACCCCCAGCCCCCTCCCATACCTCGAGTTCTCCAGTCCATTCTCTGTATCTGCATCCTGGTTCTTGTCACTGAGTTCATCAGTACCAATTTTAGATTCCGTATATGTGAGTTAGCATACAATATTTGTCCTTCTCTTTCTCACTTACTTCACTATGTATGACAGACTGTAGCTCTATCCACCTCATTACATATAGCTCCATCTCATCCCTTTTTATAGCTGAGTAATATTCCATTGTATATATATGCCACATCTTCTGTATCCATTCATTTGTTGATGGGCATTTCGGTTGCTTCCATGTCCTGGCTATTGTAAATAGTGCTACAATAAACATGATGGTACAAGTTTCTTTTGGGATTATGGTTTTCTTTGGGTATATGCCCAGGAGTGGGATGACTGGATCATATGGTAGTTCTATTTGTAGTTTTTTAAGGAACCTCCAAATTGTTTTCCATAGTGGCTGTACCAACTTACATTCCCACCAACAGTGCAGGAGACTTCCCTTTTCTCCACACCCTCTCCAACATTTGTTGTTTCCAGGTTTTGTGATGATGACCATTCTGATTGGTGTGAGGTGATACCTCATTGTGGCTTTGACTTGCATTTCTCCGATGATGAGTGATGTTGAGCATCTTTTCATGTGTCTGTTGGCCATCTGTATGTCTTCTTTGGAGAAATGTCTATTTAGTTCTTCTGCCCACTTGTGGATTGGGTTATTTGCTTTTTTGGTATTAAGCTGCATGAGCTGCTTGTATATTTTGGAGGTTAATCCTTTGTCCGTTGTTCCATAGGCAACTATTTTTTCCCATTCTGAGGGTTGCCTTTTAGTCTGGCTTATGGTTTCTTTTGCTGTGCAAAAGCTTTTACGTTTCATGAGGTCCCATTCGTTTATTCTTGATTTTATTTCCATGATTCTAGGAGGTGGGTCAAAAAGGATCTTGCTTTGATGGATGTCATAGAGCGTTCTGCCTATGTTTTCCTCTAGGAGTTTGATAGTGTCTGGCCTTCCATGTAGGTCTTTAATCCATTTTGAGTTTATTTTTGTGTATGGTGTTAGCAAGTGTTCTCATTTCATTCTTTGACATGTTGCTGTCCAATTTTCCCAGCACCACTTATTGAAGAGGCTGTCTTTTTTCCATTGTATATTCGTGCCTCCTTTGTCAAAGATAAGGTGCCCATATGTGTTTGGGCTTACTTCTGGGTTCTCTATTCTATTTCATTGATCGTCCTTTCTATTTTTGTGCCAGTACCATACTGTCTTGATCACTATGGCCTTGTAGTATAGTTTGAAGTCAGGAAGCCTGATTCCACCAACTCCATTTTTCCTTCTTAAGATTGCTTTGGCTATTTGGGGTCTTTTGCGTTTCCATACAAATCATAAGATTTCTTGCTCTAGTTCTGTGAAAAATGCCATTGGTAATTTGATCGGGATTGCATTGAATCTGTAAATTGCTTTGGGTAGTACAGACATTTTCACGATGTTGATTCTTCCAATCCAGGAACATGGTATGTCTCTCCATCTGTTTGGGTCGTCTTTGATTTCTTTCATCAATGTCTTAAAGTTTTCTGCATACAGATCTTTTGCCTCCTTAGGCAGGTTTATTCCTAGGTATTTTATTGTTTTTGTTGCAATGGTGAATGGGAGAGTTTCCTTAATTTCTCTTTCTGCTCTTCCATTGTTAGTGTATAGGAATGCAAGAGATTTCTGTGCATTAATTTTGTATCCTGCTACTTTACTAAACTCATCAATTAGTGCTAGCAGTTTTCTAGTAGAGTCTTTAGGGATTTCTATATATAATATCATGTCATCTGCAAAGAGGGACAATTTTACTTCTCCTTTTCCAATTTGTATTCCTTTGATTTCTTTTACTTCTCTGATTGCTGTGGCTAAAACTTGCAAAACTATGTTGAATAATAGTGGTGAGAGTGGACACCCTTGTCTTGTTCCTGTTCTTAGAGGGAATTCTTCCAGTTTTTCCCCATTGAGAATGATGTTGGCTTTTGGTTTTTCATATATGGCTTTTATTATGTTGAGGTAATTTCCTTCTATGCCCATTTTCTGGAGAGCTTTGATCATAAATGGATGTTGAACTTTGTCAAAAGCTTTTTCTGCATCTATTGAAATGATCATATGGTTTTTATCCTTCAAGTTGTTGATATGATGTATCACATTGATTGATTTGCATATATTGAAGAATCCTTGCATCCCAGGGATAAACCCCACTTGATCATGGTGTATGATTTTTTTAATGTGCTATTGCAGTCTGTTAGCTAGTATTTTGTTGAGGATTTTTGCATCTATATTCATCAGTGATATTGGTCTGTAGTTTTCTTTTTTGTGACATCTTTGCCTGGTTTTGGTATCAGGGTGATGGTGGCCTCATAGAATGAGTTTGGGAGTGCTCCGCCTTCTGCAATATTTTGGAAGAGTTTGAGAAGGATAGGTGTTAACTCTTCTCGAAATGTTTGAGAGAATTCGCCCGTGAACCCATCTGGTCCTGAGCTTTTGTGTGTTGGGAGATTTTTAATTACTGCCTCAATTTCCATACTTGTGATTGGTCTGTTCATGGTTTCTATTTCTTCCTGGTTCAGTCTTGGAAGATTGCATTTTTCTAAGAATGTATCCATTTCTTCCAGGTTATCCAATTGATTGGCATATAGTTGCTTGTAGTAGTCTCTCATGATGTTTTGTATTTTGGAGGTGTCCGTTATTACTTCTCCTTTTTCATTTCTAATTCTGTTGATTTGCATCTTCTCCCTTTTTTTCTTGATGAGTCTGGCTAATGGTTTATCAATTTTGTTAATCTTCTCAAAGAACCAGCTTTTAGTTTTATTTATTTTTCTTATGGTTTCTTTCCTTTCTTTTTCATTTATTTCTGCTCTGATCTTTATGATTTCTTTCCTTCTGCTCACTTTGGGGTTTCTTTGTTCTTCTTTCTCTAGTTGTTTTAGGTGTAAGGTTAGGTTGTTTATTCAATCATTTTCTTGTTTCTTAAGGTAGGACTGTATTGCTCTAAACTTCCCTCTTAGAACTGCTTTTGCTGCGTCCCATAGGTTTTGGGTTGTTGTGTTTTCGTTGTCATTTGTTTCTAGAAATTTTTTGATTTCCTCTTTGATTTCTTTAGTGATTCATTGATTGTTTAAGAATGAATTGTTTAGCCTCCATGTGTTTGTCTTTTTTGCAGTTATTTTCCTGTAATTGATATCTAGTTTCATGGCGTTGTGGTCTGAGAAGATGCTTGATATGATTTCAATTTTCTTGAATTTGCTGAGGTTTGATTTGTGACCCAAGATGTGATCTATCCTGGAAAATGTTCCGTGTGCACTTGAGAAGAAAGTGTAGTCTGTCGTTTTTGGATGGAATGTCCTATAAATATCCATTAAATCGAGAGGTCTAATGTGTCATTTAAAGCTTGTGTGTCTTTATTGATTTTCTGTTTGGATGATCTGTCCATTGATGTAAGTGGGGTGTTCAAGTTTCCCACTATTATTGTATTACTGTCGATGTCCCCTTTTATAGCTGTTAGCATTTGCCTTATGTATTGAGGTGCTCCTATATTGGGGGCATAGATATTTACCATTGTGATATGTTCTTCTTGAATGGATCCCTTGATCATTATGTAGTGTCCTTCCTTGTCTCTTTTAATAGTCTTTACTTTCAAGTCTAATTTGTCTCATATGAGTATTGCTACTCCAGCTTTCTTTTGACTTCCATTTGCATGGAATATCTTTTTCCATCCCTTTCCTTTCAGTCTATATGTATCCCTTGGTCTGAAGTGGGTTTCTTGTAGGCAGCATATAGAAGGGTTTTGTTTTTCTATCCATTCAGCCAGTCTGTGTCTTTTGGTTGGAGCATTTTATCCATTTACATGTAAGGTGATTATTGACATGTGTGTTCCAATTACCATTTTCTTAACTGTTTTGGGTTTGTATTTGTAGCTCTTTTCCTTTTCTTGTGTTTCCTACTTAGAGAAGTTCCTTTAGCACTTGTTGTAAGGCTGGTTTGGTGGTGCTGAATTCTCTTAACTTTTGCTTGTCTGGAAAGCTTTTGATTTCTCCCTCAAATCTAAATGAGATTCTTTCTGGGTAGAGTATTCTTGGCTGTAGGTTTCTCTCTTTCAGGACTTTCAGTATATCCTGCCATTCCCTTCTGGCCTGCAGAGTTTCTGTAGAAAGGTCAGCTGTTATCCTGATGGGTTTTCCCTTATATGCTGTTTGTTGCTTTTCTCTTGCTGCTTTTAATATTTTTTCTTTGCGTTTAATTGTCGTTAGTTTGATTAATATGTGTCTTGGTGTATTTCTCCTTGGGTTTATTCTGTATGGGACTCTCTGTGCTTCTTGGACTTGGTTCATTATTTCCTTTCCCATGTTGGGGAAGTTTTCCACTAGAACCTCTTCCAATATTTTCTCAGACCCTTTCTTGTTTTCTTCTTCTTCTGGGATGCCTATAATGCGAATGTTGGTATGTTTAAGGTTATCACTGAGGTCTCTGAGACTGTCTTCTATTCTTTTTATTCTTTTTTCTTTTTTCTGCTCTGTGGTGTTTTTTCCCCCCATTCTATCTTCCAACTCACTTATTCATTCTTCTGACTCAGTCATTCTGCTGGTTATAGCATCTAGAGTATTTTTAATTTCAGTTATTTTGTTATCCATTGCTTTTTGTTTTTCTGAGTTCTTATGAACTGTTTCTTGTACTTTCTCTTTTTTGTTATTGAGATTTTGTATCATTTTTACTATCATTACTCTGAATTCTTTTTCAGGCATTTTTCCTATTTCCTCCTCATTTATTTGGTCTTGTGGGTTTTTTTCCTGCTCCTTTGCCTGCATGGTGTTTCTTTGTTTCCTCATGGTTGTCCAAACTTTTGGGGTTGCTTGTCCTGGCAATAGAAGTGTTTATAGAAGACTGTCCAAGCCTCAGACTAATATCCAAGTATTGGATTAAATGAATATTAAGTCTAGGAAACACATACATGTATAAAACACACAATTACTGAATCCGTTAGGACATAAGGCTCTAGAAAGACCTGACAGAACCCCAGTGTGCTATCAGATATTCAAAGAGAAACCCAACAGAAATTGACAACTGAAAGAGAACAAATCAAAGACAAAAGCAAAAGCAAACAAACAAACAAATAACACCCTACACATACAAACATCAATCCAAGGAGATTTTGTAAGCTAGGATCAAATATAGTAAAGAGCTTGAGTACCACCAGAGAGAATGGAGATTCTCAGAATGTAATTAGACAACTGTACTAAGAACTAAGATAAAGACAAAAGCCTAATATTAAATACCAAAACAGTGCATCATCTGGAGAATAGAGCAAGGAATCTGAGCAGACCGATAGTGTTGCTTATAAGTATGTTAAGATAAAATAAACTTAAAATGGCTGGAAGAAAGGGGAACAGAAGAGCCTAATGTGGTTGGAAATATGCAAATAAAAAGAAAGGAATAGAAATGTATAAAAGATAGGGATGAAAGGAAAGTATGAGAGATATATTGTCCGTACTACCAAAAACTTAGCTAGATATAGAAGTATATAAAAACGCAAAAAAAAAAAAAAAAAAAAGAATAAAAAATATCATTAAAAAATTATGTTATAAAACTTGTAGATCCCTTAGGGCTAAGATCGTATTTAATAAAGAAAAGAAAAAAAAAAAAAAAAGAGAGAGAGAAAAAGAAAAAAAAACAATCCAGAACTGATCCCAGAATGGACCAGTTCAATAGGTATTGATACTACTATTTCTGTTTCCTTAGCGTCTCAGCTGTAAGTGTCCTTCTCCTTGCCTTGGGTTTTTTTGTGTTATTCTGTGACCAGCAGAGGTTCCTTTATTGTTCATCTGTAAGCCTCGGTGTGTGGGGAGGCAGAGGGTACAATAGTGGCTCCTTCTCCTGGGAGTGAGTGAGCAGTGGCACACTGTTGTTTCAGTCGGGCTTGGAGGTGCCTGTTGCAGAGGGCCGCTGGTGGCTCAGGCGTAAACAGAAAGTCTTGGAGTTGGGCCTCTCTTGGGGTTTTTTTCTTTTTGATGCTGTTGTTGTTGTTGTTGTTGTTGTTTTTCTCTCGGCAGCCTCCCTACTGCTGGTGTTGCAAGGGGTTTTAATCTAGCTCCGCCCGAGTGCCTGAGGGTGCTTGTTATCCCTGAGTGCCTTAGGTGGCCTGCAGGGCGTCTCTCCACTGCCTGTTGCAGAGGTGCAGAAAGAGAGAGAGAGGCTACACGCGCGGCTCCTCCCCCCCCCCCCCCCCCCCCCCGGCCCATGAGCCTGCAGCTTCCAGCCGCCATCATGGCCGGGCAGCTCTCAGGGACGGGCACTCCTCTCCGCGGACCTCCTCCCTCCTGTCCTCTCAGTCCGTCACCCTACTGGCAACAAAGTTTCTCACCCTGAACCAGCTCTCCGGTTCCCACGCTCCCGCTCCTGGACCTTCCGTTCAGCCACAGATCGATGTCTGGGTCCGGGAACTCTGAGCTGCACTGCGGACCCTCCGCATGTTTCTCACCGGAAATTTTGAAAGACTTTTTTTTTTTTTTTACAGATAACTCTATATATCATCTAGAATCTTATTTTTTATATTTGCAATAAGATAGAGATGGTATGTTTTTATTTTCTTCCAGATCAGTCAGCTTTTCTAACAACTTCAAGTTTCCTTCTTTCTCTACTTATTCTATTTTCAATTTCTTACATTTTGTTTTCTTTATTCTCTCCCCTGAGCTAACCAAGAAACATATTTGTCAGACCAGACTTGCATATTTACTAATACATCAATGATACAAGCTAGTTGCAAGTACAAGTAGAGCTGGGAGATATCAGTGATGGTTCCCCAGTTCATTATGTCATTCATTAGGTATGTAATTTCTAATCTACAATACCAGATGAGGTTTCCATACAAGATATGTCAGTTACCCCACAGAAAAGGAAGCATTAAGGCTATGAAGGATCTTTAGTTTATGTCTAGATAGGTGATCTTATTTAATATTTCCCATGAAATTAAACCTCACATCCCCTAGGTTTGTTTAGCATAAGCAATCCTAGCCAAAGGCATCCTTCTAAGGGCATTCCACTGATAAGGACTCTCCCTACCAAATATCAATAATTTACTTCCTAAGACCTCCAAGGACATTAGGCCAGGTCATCTGCCTTCTTTCTTTCTCTTAAATCATCTCTCCAATAAAGATAGACTTTGTCCCAGCTTCATTCTCTGCATCTGCATCCTTATTCTTGCCCTGTCACTGGGTTCATCAGTACCATTTTGTTTTTGTTTTTGTTTTTTTTTTAGATTCCACATATATGAGTTAGCATACAGCAGGGATGAAGTGAGAGAGTAGCATAGACATACATACACTACCAGCTGTAAAATAGATAGCTAGTGGGAAATTGCTGTATAACACCAAGATCAACTCGATGATGGGTGATGCCTTAGAGGGCCAGGACAGGGAGGGTGGGGGGGGAGTCATGGGAGGGAGGGGATATATGTGTAAATACAGCTGATTCACTTTGGTGTACCTCAAAAGCTGGTACAAGAGTGTAAAGAAATTATATTCCAATAAAGAACTTAAAAAAAAAAGATAAATAGACTACAGGGCAGTTGTTTTACCTCCTTCCTCCCCACAGTCCCAGGAAACTCCTAAGTCTGTTTTGTTTTTCAGAAATGTCACTCTCTTGATACAGTTTAGTCATAGCTGGATAAATACAATGGCATTTCAGGTAGAGAAATAGAAATTCCCATTCAAATTACTGTTTGTTACATGAATTTGGTTACAATTACCTCTAACATGACAAAAGTAATTCCTAGCAACTCTGTTTCAGGTGAACTGAGGAATGGCATTTTTAGACATTTTTATCATCTCTACTGACATAATTATTTTATTACAGCACTACCATTTCCCCTTATCTGACTCTTATGCAAACCCATTAAAAACATTTGTAAAACTCTCAGCTGTTCAAGGCACAAAAGTGTGTAAAAGAGCTGAAGTTCTTCTGCCATGATTATTTTTCCCACACTGTACACAATCATTACTTATCTCCTGCTTTCTAAATATTGCCCCATCCACCAACCTTACTAGATACTTTCATGCTTATATTTGATTTCTTCATTTATCATTGATGCACAACAATTCAAAGTTTGTATTTCTCAGGCTTCCCAGGTTGTGCAGTGGTTAAGAATCTGCCTGCCAATACAGGGGACACTTGTTCAATCTCTGGTCTGGGAAGATCCCAAATGCCCATGGAGAGCAACTAAGCCCATGGACCACAACTACTGAGCCTGCGCTCTAGAGACCGCAAGCCACAACTATTGGGGCCATGTGCCATAACTACTGAAGCCTGAGTGCCTAGAGCCTGTGCTCCTCAACAAGAGAAGCCACCACAATGAGAAGCCCGTGCATCACAACTACGAGTAGCCCCTGCTCTCTGCAGCTAGAGAAAGACTGTGTGCAGCAACGGAGACCAAACACAGCCAAAATAACTAATTAAAAAACTAACTAAATAAATAAATTTATTAAAAAGAAACAAAACAAAGTTTGTATTGCTCAAAACTTAGTACATTGGCACCTGCATCCCTAGGCTAAAACCTGACTGCATTCTTCTTTCTTATTTCATACCTGTATATACAAATCAGTGCTCTCTGAAGGAAGGTGTATGCTCTGGTTTGCCTTTCCTCTTGCTTTTAATCTCATACATTAAAACTATCTCATTTGTGTTTTATTATGACTATGATATATTAATAAAATAACATATACATATTATATATGACTGTGTACATTTATTGAAGTATACCTTTGAAAAATATTCCACTGATAAAATTGTGCTCTCAAAAGAGTTTGAAGATCATTGCACCAAATTTTTCCTATTTAAAAAAATAAATATATGAGCAAGCAGAAAGTTTTTCTTCTGGAATACGAACTTTTTTTGGTCCAAAACATCCCAAGAACTATGAAAGATGTTATATTTATTATTTTGAATACATTATTCTTATAGAGACAACAATGAGTATTTCTCATAAAATTTACATCTAATTGGTATATCAGTTTCATTGATTCTTCCCTATTAAAAGACCTCCAAAACTTTTTAATGTATCTCTATATTAAAGCCACTCCTCTAAGCAAACAAAAATTACATTACTACAAAATCTTTTACTTATTTATATCTTTTTTATTTTTAAAAAGTATTACTTCCATAACTAGTGAGTATTTTAGTATAGCATGTATTTTTGTATACATGCAAAGTAGAATGATTCTACTTCTCAGGTTTATTCATACATAAACTAAATGAATAAATACCACTGTTTAGTATTATATAACTGTGAGCCTAGAGAGCTGGTTTCCAAGATGTGCTCTGACACATAGACATATGTCCTCAGTTATTTTTTTTTACTCTTTCTAAGGTTCCAATTTCTCATCTATAAAATAAGAGCCTCGTTAAGAGCGTGGACTTTGGACAGAATTGTGCCTGAATTCTGGCTCCATCACTGCAAATTCCTGTTTATTTGTGTAAGTGGCTTATTAGTTTCCTCTTCTGTAAAATTGGTTTAATAAACTTAAGTCGAAGGATTGTCATTAGGGTTAAATGAATAATGCAAATAAAGCAATTTAATTCAGTAAATAATCACTAGTGTTAGATATCCTGATTACTAATATGCAGATTTCTAGTAAATTACACAAATATGACTATGCATGTCTAAATGTGTGTCTGACACTTTTCTAAATGCTTTCACCTGTGTCAGGATATTTCTAGAAAGAGATTATCTTATACAAAGTTTTATTGTTAAAATGTTGGCATCTAAGCATTAGGGTAACTTCTTAACAATCACAATTCACAGTAGATGATAGAGCATAAATTAGAGCACTGAAATTTTAACTGAAACATTCATGATATTCTTACTATATCATACTGTCTCCATCAAATGAGAAAACTAATGAAGTGATTTTTATATAGTTCATATAGGACAGATATGATTTTGATATGAAGTTAGGAGAGAAAATAGCCTTTTAGCATTGAACAAAGGGTTATAGTAATGAATGTGAATGTCTCCTATGGGGGAAGAGACCTTATGGGTTCAACCTGATTGAATCAAATAATATGCTTTGGGATGAAGAGAATACATAATGCAGATAAGTAATAACAAATTGTACCATTCTTACCATTTTCAGCTGGAAAGTCTAAACTTCATTAGAAACAAATGGGTTCTCAATTTGAAAGCTCCTGAGTTAAAAATTAAAGTTTCTTAACTAATTTTAGAGCCTGTAATATGATAATTTGAAATATATCTCTACAGCATGTGAAGTATCCCAAGCTTATTGATCACAGTTCCTTTAGAAACCCTTCTTAAACTCTCTTAGAGCATTTCCCTTACAACTAGAATGTGATTCTATACCTTATCGTGGCCTGGTAAACATTACATCTTCTTACCACTGTCCACCTCTTCAGACTTCTACCTCTTTACTCCCTCCTTATGACTGCTTCATTCTTCTTTCTGATCTTCATGCCATAATTGTTCCCTTCTCAAAACTTTTGTGCCTGTGCTTCTCCCTTCAGCTTAGAATGTTCATTTCCAGATCTTCATGCTACAAATTGGCTCTTTTTCAACATGCAGATCTTACCTCACATGTTACCTTCTCAGAGAGGAAGAGGACTCCACAGCTAAAGTACCTTTAAGCATCTCTAGTCTATCACCTGTTGCTATTTTTTTTCATTCATCAGATCATTGGATTTCCAATTTTTATGTTTAAATGTGTATTGTCTATCTCTTCTCTCATCATAATATGAACTGATAGGATTGGGGTTCTTTTCAGATGTCATTCCTTACCACCTGGAAGAATGCCTGGATAATGCAGGTGCTCAAAATTATTTCCTAACTGACCAAATGATAGATGGATGAATGGGTGGATGGATGAATGGATTTGGAAATCCTTTACTCAATCCTCATTTGCAAATATACAAGATGGTAAAACAATGCCTTTCTCATTTTCCCTTGAGTTACCCATTCTGAACAGGTGACAAGAACATCCTCTGCCTGTAAAGTTACATGCATTCACCTTTTGAATTGGGTGTTAACCATACCCTGTAAAAACATGTAGACAGCATCTCAGTTACCAAAGACTTCAGCAAACTACCAAATTCTATTTTATTGCTTTTGCTCCATTTTAATTTTTCAAGCCCCTTGACAAGATATCCCCCCATTATTCCACATCAGTTTTAATATCATTTCCTGATGTGTGCTTCCCAGATAATCTTCTCTGGAGTTCTAACTCCTATTCACCAATTATGCATTCTTGATTCCTGCATCTGACCTCTCTGATTCACTGAGTACCTGCTTTCTCCCTACTCACTTTCTGACCCAATCTGTTTTCAAGTCCCAGCAAAGCCTACATTCCCAGAGCACCTTAGTTCTAAATCCCTGTAGACATCATTTGTATTAATATTTGTTAATTTATCTTTAGGTATTCTGTTATTTTTTTTAAATCTGTCTTATTTAACCAGTTCCAATAAAACACCAACACACCAGTGTTTTGCAAAGATTGAGTGAGCCTATCAGAAAGATCTAGCACAGCAGCACAGCACAACACACAACACAGAAGTTTCAGCAGCCACAGAAATATCATCTGTTATTATTTGATATTATGATTCCTTTCCTTACACAATTTCCTAAATTTTCAGCGAACATATAGTTAAATAGTAAACTACTGAGTGTTTACAGAGAAAGAATAATTCCTCTTCCAAGAAATCTATATATCTCTTACCAACATCTTTCCAGTAGACCAAAGGCCTGCAAATAGATGGATCATAAATGTATTTCCTACAAGTAAATCAGGAAAGTATGAGGGAAGAAATGAAGGAAGAAATCAGGTGGTGCTGTGGAATAAACCTTGAAACTTTTAACACAGATTTTCCTTCTAATATATGGTAACTATGAGGAATTTTGTGGGATTTTATATGTGTTGTCATTTAAAAAGTAAGTAAAGGATGAAAGTTTTGTCTTGCATGTTATAATGTATTTCTTTTACTTCTTTGAGACTTTGGAATGGTTTCTAAACCAATATTTCAATATAATAGGCTTAAATTAGTATCTAAGATATAGCAGCCTAAGAAAAGGGAATCTGTGTAGTATCCATACTGAATACAAATATTTGTTTATGGTGAATTCTATGCCTTTGGAAAAAATGACCACTGTGAACATTCTCAATAGATTTACTGATAACCTTGTCTGCAGATATTTCTAGGTCATTTTCTATTAAATCCTGGTGGATGCTTATCTAGCATAGTCTATTGGGGCTAATTTTGATTATTGATTAGTCTAAGTTTTTTTGCTTTTTCTTCAAAATGTGCTAAATTCTACTTACTGCTTTATATGTTAATACACACCACACAGTATCCTCTAGGGCATATGTTATGTTCTAGAAATATATAATTAAACTGTAAGCTGATTTAAAAATATTATGTTAGGGTATTTTTAAGTGTACTAATTTTTTTTTAAAAGGTCTGAATTTATATTTCTGTCTTCTTGTATATACAAAGTTCTTATTACAAAAATATACCAAAATAATTCTAAATCTTAGTCTAAAACAGCATACATCTTCTTTATGCACATATATTTTCTTATTCCTAAATGTCCCTTGAACTTTTTTTTTGGTGAACTTACTTTTGAGTAGGTTTCTAAATATTAAGAATAAAATAATTATCAAGAAAGACATTCATTTTGTGTCCTAATTTGGAACTTTTATTTTTCTAAGAACTCCTCAGAAAATCTTGCAATTTTGACAGTTGTGAGACTCATGGTAGCACTTGCTAGTTTCTATAACAAACAAACCAACATCTGGTTGCTTAATTCAACAAATGTCTGTCACATGCACAAGTCTAATACAGATGTTCCTGGCTGAGCTATTCTTATGGGCAGTTCCATCCAAGAAAATGATCCCAAAGTCCATGTTCCCACCTCATGTGATTCTGATATCTTGGAGCACTTCACATCCAGACAGTGAGTGAGATCATGAAAATGATATCTTTCATGACCAGGCTGTTATAATATCCCTCTATTCTATTAACCAAAGCCAGTTGCATGCTCCAACCTAACTGTAAGAGACACTGGAGAATTTAACCTTCTTTATGCTTAGAAAGAGAAAACGGAAATTGTTAAACCTCTAGTCAATCTCTGCCACATAGGCATATTGTTCCAGAACATAGTAGAAGAAGTAAATATTGGCAATGAGAATAAAAATCTTCCATGATAGTTTCTTTTACTGAATTTTTTCTTATTAGGATCTGAATTTAAAAATCAGATTTTAAAATGTACTATTTTTATTATTTGTGCATAACTGTGCATAAAAGTGATTTTATCAAATTACAAGACACATTTTACTCAAACACTTTCCTGGAAAATTGAGTGGCAGTCAATATTTAGCAATCAGACAAGATATAACATCAGAAATACTCTTGAAAAACACTCTGGCACAATACAAGACATAAAAAATGCAAAGTAGCTATTCACTTTCATTATTATATTTCAGTGGCTATAATACATATTGGATATAACTGTCTTGTACATATTGATGGAGCACAGTATTGCCTACACTTTGACTTTCTTTTTTCATGAATTATTTGTAAGGGATCAGTCTTTGTAAGGGATTAGTTTTGCCAAATAATATAAATAACCAAAAGATAAAAATACTGTATTATGATAGCATGTTTGGAATTATCAGAAGCTGTAACACTGAATTAATTAGATATAAACTACTTTAGTTTCCAATAATTAAGCTTTTGCAATATAAATATTAAGACATCATAAATATAACCAAGTTATAAGTTTATAAAATTACATTTGTGTATACCTACATTTGGAGCCCTTCTAAAAATATTGACGCATACAGTTTACAGAGAAAGTTGGTGTGAAATTTTATGTGAACTAATTTGAAAACTATGTTTAAAAAATACAGGACTTTCATCAATTTGGGGGTAGGTTTGAACTGATATCTGATTAATATTGCATTATCTGCTAAACCAGCAAGGCACTTTGGCAAGGCTTGATAATTTCCTCTTCTGTTAGCCAAAATTTTATAATAATTTTCTTTAGTTTACAGACAAGTACAATTAGGAAACATGGAAAGCATTTTCTAAGTGAAGATAATACATTGCCTAAAACTTTATATGATCTGTCAAAATTTTTGCTGAAAACAAGTTCATGAGTAAGATCTTATATAATTATAAGACTGAAAAATCAACACATATGAAGGTTAATGACTAAAACTGAACTAATTATTGTTATCAAAATGCTTCATGCCCAGGTAAGCAAGAGATGCATCATGAACTCTCTTTGTGATAATACATTAAAGGCAAAATTCTGCCTGGCTGCATTTCAAATTATGTCACCTATGTGGTTGGTGGCTTCACCTAAATCTATTGAGCTGATACTTCTATAATTCTAAGTCAGTAGAAGTAGTAGTAGTCATTAACCATCATCTTCAGAAAAGTCTAGTTTCCAATAGCACTTGCTTTTTTCTTGAGAGAAAAATACCTGCCAATATGTAACCCCATTAATTAAAAACATATGTAAATTCTGCCTTTCTTTACTATTGACATAATTCATCTATCTACTTCTATATCAGACAGTTAATGCATTTATATATTTTTAAATTAAAATATATTTTAAAATCTGTTGTAAGGTAAATATATGATCATAACTAAAATTGATTAAAGTAGAAGAAATGAAAAATAGGGAGAGTAACAAAAAATAATAAGTTTATCTAGGTAAGGGAAGCTACTACAATTAAAGGCAAAAGTGACAAAGTGACATTGTTCTTTTTTCTTTTTTGTGTCACCACACAGCATGCAGTATCTTAGTTCCCTGACCAGTGATCAAACCCATCCACCCTGCAGTGGAAGCATGGAGTCTTAACAACTGGATCCCCAGGGAAGTCCCAAAAGTAGCATTGTTCTTTCTGTGAATCTGGGAAAAGTGGAAAATATAATGAATTGCATTGTCTAGAAAAAGGATGCATGCCATTTCACAAAATGAGAAAAACATGTTCTGAAAATCTAATGAAAAAGTAATGCATGTTAATTGATTGAACTTAAATCATTAAAATATTTTCTGTATAAAAGTTTAGGAATTTTAATAATGGGATACATTATTGATAAGTAAGAGTATCAGAGAATGAAAGAGACCACATATTTGTGGAGAAATAAAGTATTATGTAACCAAGAGCTATTGTTGGAGTGATTGATTTTCAGTGTCATCAATGTTTACAAAATCATAGGTTATTTTCCATCTACCATAATCTTCCAAAAAAATCCATCTTGGGGACACTGTCAAGAGTAATCCTAAATCAGAAAACTAGCCCAGACATTGTGAACATTTTGGAAATCTGTGGGTTTGTGAACAAATATTAAAAAGAATTTATTGATTATCCTGGAAGGACATAGGTGTTATGGGATATAAAAATTAACAATGACGTATTCCTTGCCCTAAAGAAATTTGTAATCCAATTGCCAGGATAAGACATAAACAGTGATTGAACTGAAAACTGTAGAATAGTCATTCTACAAAAGCAATGTGTAAAAACAAAAGAAGAATGATACTCAGTAAAATGTTCTTTGTGTATTTTAGATGAGTCAATGTGTCAAAAACTCTTAACATAATCTAAAGCCCTAAGTACAATTTTACAGAGAAGGAGGTATCTATTATCTTGTCATTTATTGAGCATCTACTGTGAACAAAACTGGGAATTGTTGTCTTTTAAAGTAAAAGTTTATTAGGAAAATCTGATGGGTAAATACAAACTAAAACACTGTGATATGTGTAGTAAGGGGAACGTTTGTAAGAAAAACTTTCCTGGAACAAAGTAATTCTAATATTTAGAATGTAGAACTACAAATAATGACATTCCAGCTAGTAAAGGAGAGAAAAAACACTCTAGAGAAAGAAAATAGAATGGTCAAAAGACTCAGAAGCATGGTTTTTTCAGGAAATTATACTTAGGTCAATCTTTTTGGACATTTAAGTGATGAGAATGAAGAGAGAAGAAGATTGGTGGAGCTGATATTGCAATGGATCTTTTAAGCCATGGTAGGAACTTTCAAATTTTCTATAGAGTTCAGAGCATCCCCCAGTCAGTGTGTGACAAAAGGTTTAAGGTGTGAGGAGGTATTAATCTCCTCACTCCTGGTACAACAAGAAGGGACTGAGACTTGGGGAGTCTGATGGGCCATAACTTTGAAAATAAAGTAACCTCCTCTACTTATCACAATTTTTTTAAAAATACTACAATTTTTATATGTTTAACAATAAAGACACTAAGAAACCTTGCTATAGATGATGGAAGTCAATAAAAGACTTCTGGTAGTGGAAAAACTAATAGATTTGCATGTTAAAATGTTTAAGTAGTAGACTGTATGAATAATGGATTAGAAATGACAAAGCCAGAGACAGAGACACTAATTAAGTGGCTACTGGAAATTCTAAGTAAAATGTGGTTGTCATAAACTAAGATATGGCATTAGGCATATGAGAAGAGAAATTTAAGAGTTATTTAGGAGAAAGAACTGATAAAATTTGGTAGTTCTACAACTTTGTTCAACTCTGGGTGTGCAAAACAGAATACAATGAAATGGTGCTCTCTAGTGGTTTTCAACATATTGTCCCAGTGGATATGGGGATTAGTGTATTAGTGTAGAGTATTAGAGGAAATATGTATTGATGACTTCTTCAGGAGTTAGGACAGTGAAAAACTTATCATTCATGGCCTTGTTCTGCCACATCATCCATTCTTAACTCTGAGCAAAGTTTGATTTTAGTGAATTGAAATACAGGGCTCCAAAATTTCCTCTCCAATTTTCCATTGGGATCCAGCTTATCTGTCAAAAGGGTGTTTTTTCCTGCCTCTCTACAGGTTTTAAGGGAAGTCCTACCCTTATTTGCTGTGTGAGGAGACCTTTGATTATCTAGCAGTGGCTCTATATGTAATCCAGGTAAATGTTCAAGTTCAAAAATAGGACTCCCAGTAGTCTGCAAATATAAGCTACATTCTCCACATTCTGTTTGATCAGTAATAAAGGTGTTATTTTGATCTCCTTTCTACTCTACTCTTCCATCCTATTTCCCATTTGGTTCATAAGTCAGGCAAATTAAAATAATTCTACTATTGTAATTGGGTTCCATCAAATTCCAAAACATGGTTTTGAGGACTGGGAAGAAAGGGACTCCATCAACCAAAATAAGACTCATGGGAGGAGGAGCATTTGGGGGAAGCAGGAAGATGAAAGTTTACAATTGAATATGTTGAATGTCAGGCGTTTGTGAGACATCTAGATGGAGGGATATTAGGTTTCAGGAAAAGGATAATAAAGTATATAAAAAAGAGAGAGTAACTATTACAAGCATACACTAGGACAGGACTGTGACAGCAGTAGAAAAACAGGAAATAGCTTTAGATTTAAAGTAGTACTCAAATAAACAATCTAACTTTATACCTCAAGCAACTAAAAAAGGAACAAACTAAATCTAAAGTTAGTAGAAGGAAGGCAATAAAAAGCAGAGCAGAAATAAATGAAATAGACACTAAAAAAGACACTTTAAAAGATCAATGAAACTAACAGCTGCTTTTTTAAATAAACAAAATAGACAAATCTTTAGCTAGCCTTACCAAAAACAAAGAGAGAGGACTCAAAATCAGAAGTGAAAGACACATTTCAACTAATATCATGGAAACACAAAGGATCATAAGAGACTACTATGAATGACTGTGTGCCAAACAACCTAGAAAAAATAGATACATTTCTAAAAACCACACAAGGTATCAAAACTGAATTAAGAAGAAATAGAAAACCTGAACAGATAAATTATTAGCACAAAGATTGATTCAGTAATCAAAAACTTCTCAACAACCAAAAGTCCAGGACCAGATGGCTTCACTGGTGAATTCTACCAAATATTGAAAAAAGAATCAAGACCAATCTTTCTCTGACTCTAACAAACAAAACAAAACAAAACAAAAGGAGAGGAGGGAATATTTTAAAAATAATTTTTAAAGCCAGAATGATACTGACACCAAAACTAGACAGAAAAAACTACAAGATAAGAGAATTTCAGGGCAATATCCTTCATCAGAATAGATGCAAAAATTCTCAGCAAAATATTAGTAAACTGAATTCAACAATACATTAAAAGGATCATACACCATGATCAAGTGGAATTTATTCTAAGAATGCAAGGATAGTTCAACATCTGCAAATCAATCAGTGTGACACACCACATTAATGAAACAAAGGATAAAAATCATATACTCATCTCAAAAGATGCAGAAAAGCATTTGACAAAATTCAACACTCACTTATAATAAAAACTCAATAAATTGAGAATAGAAAAAAATACCTCAAAATAGTAAAGGTCATTTATAACAAGCCCACAGCTAACATACTACTCAATGGTGAAAAGCTGAAAACTTTTTCTCTAAGATCAATAATTAGACAAGTATGCCCACTCTAGCCACTATTATTCAGCATGGTATTAGAAGTCCTAGCCAGAGCAATTTGGCAAAAAGTAAATAAATACTAAAACACATCCAAATTGGAAAGAAAGCAGTAAAATTTCATTTGCTGATATTATATATAGGAAATCCTGAAAACTCCACCAAAAAACTGTTAAAAATAATAAATGAATTTGGTAAAGTTATAGAAAAAAAAACATACAAAAGTCCGTTGCATTATAATACATTAATAACAAACTATCAAAAAAGAGAAATAAAGAAAACAATACTTTTTACAATCGCATCAAAAAGAATAAAGTATCTGGAAATAAAGTTAAGAAGGTCAAAGGCCTGTACAGTGAAAACTAAGACACTGATGAAGGAAACTGAGGAAGACATAAAGAAATGGAAATATATTCTGTGCTCATGCACTGGAAGAATTAATATTGTTGAAATGTTCATATTACCTAATGCCATCAACAAATTCAATGCAATCCTTACCAAAATTCTAATGGCACTTTTTACAGAAATAGAATAAACAATCTTAAAATTTGTATGGAAACACATAGACCTCAAATAGCCATTCTTGAGAAAGAAGAAAAAAGCTTGAGGCATCACACTTCCCGGTTTCAAACTATACTACAAAGCTATAGTAATCACAACAGCATGGTATTAGCATAAAAACAGACACATACACAAGTGGAATAGAATACAAAGCTCAGAAATAAACCAAGATGTATATGGCTTAACTTATTACAAAGGAGCCAAGAATATGCAATGGGGAAATGACAATCTCTTCAATAAATGGTCTTGGCAAAACTAGACAGCCATATTCAAAAGAATGAAACTGGACCACTATCTTATACTCTACACAAGAATAAACTAAAACAGATTAAAGATTTGAACATGAGACCTGAAACCATAAAACTCCCAGAAGAGAGGAAGGTGGTAAGTTTCTTGGCATTCATCTCAGCAGTGATTTTTTTGGATTTGATACTAAAAGCAATAGCAACAAAAGCAAAAATAAACAAGTGGGACTACATCAAACTAAAAAGCTTCTGCACAGCAAAAGACTACCAATAAAATGAAAATTCAACCTATGGAATGGGAGAAAATATTTGTACAACATATATCTGATAAGGGGTTAATATCCAAAAGATATTAAAAAATTCATAAAACTCAATAGCAGAAAAAGAAATCTGATTTAAAAGTGGGCAGAGTTGTTGTTGCTAAGGGGAGGAGGTTGAGGAGGGATGGATTGGGAATTTGGGATTAGCAGATGCAAATAATTATATATAGAATGGACAAAAAACAAGGTCCTGCTGTATAGCACAGGGAATCATAGCCAATGTCCTATAATAAACCATTATGGAAAATAATATATACATGTATATTATATATATATATAAGTATGTATATATATATACACACACATATATATCTGAATCATTTTGCTGTACAGCAGAAATTACCATAACATTGTAAATCAACTATACTTCAATAAAATAAGTTTTAAAAATAAAAGTAAAAAATAAAAGTGGGCAGAGGGTCTGAATAGACATTTTTCCAAAGAAGACATACAGATGGCCAACAAGTATTTGAAAAGGTGCTCAACATCACTAACCATCAGAGAAAAGCAAGTCAAAATCACAATGAGATATCAACTCATACCTGTTCGAATGGCTATTTGTAAAAAAAAAAAAAAAAAAAAAAGACAAGAGATAACTGTTAGGGAGCATGAGGAGAAAAGGGAATCCTTGTGCACCCTTAGTGCAAATTTAATTGGTACAGTGACTATGGAAAACAGCATGAAGTTTCCTCAAAATTTTTTAAATAGAAATACCATATAATCCAGTATGTAATGAATGTTCCAAGATGAAAAAGTGAGAGAATCAAGGCAGTATATCATAGTAAGGTAATATTTTCTTTAAATACATGAGGAGAACTGGAAATCTCCAAAGTGCCTCAACCATATTGAGGATTTAAAGTAGTTGAGAACTGAGATTGTTAGGGAATTGCAAAGAGGAGCTCTCTGAAGAACTCTGTTCTAAGCCCCAACTTCCCATTCCCCAAGGGACCATGATGAGAAATGTCTCTGCATCATCCCAAGTGAAAGTGAGAACATTCAACAGAACCACTTGGAGAGCTTTAAATGCATTTTCAAAAGTTAAAAGTCACACTACACTATTGTCTGACTCCCCCTTGAGAAAGCTAAAGGTAAGATACAGGCTAATTGACTGACAAATAAGCTATGTAAGTGGCTGCTTTGGAACCGATCCACCCTCTCAAAGTTTGTCAGGGCAAAGAGTGTGGGTGTGTTTTCCTACACTGACTTTCCTATGAAGACCAGATTAGACTCAGGCATAAAAGAATTCCAGAATGGAGTCCTAATAGGACTGTGCTGGGGATGGGGGAGGATGTCAGCAAAGTAGCCTCAGCAGAGGAAATCTCAAGTTATTCCTAGAGAGGAAATAGGTTATCCCTATTAAAGAATTACAAGTGAAAGATCCTTTTCCAATAGTAAGACATTTCTAAAAATCCTTTAAGGCACTCATTAGGAAATAATTAGCTTGAAACAATTGTCAAGCACAGAAAATGAGAAGCCGGTTTGTAAGAGTAATGATCAATTAAGAACATTTTCACTCCCCTTGTCACGTCTTTGCCATCTTCTCCCCAATTCCCCAACAAGTCTCACAGCAGACAGATCAGAAACCACAGAAGGAAAGCTGGGAATGGAGTTAAGGAAGCAAAGGTGATTAACATGCCTTCAGTGTTGTGGTAGCAGCATTCTAAGGTAGCCTCCATGATTATGGTATGACTTCCATGATTATGTTATATTACAAAGCAGACAGATTTTACAGATGTAAGTAAGAATACTAGCAAGTTGACCTTGATATGGGGCGATTATATGGGTGAGTCTAGCCAGATCACCCATAGAATGAGTCCTTTAAAAGCAGAGAGCTTTCTTCAGCTGGTAGAGAAAGGAAGTCTGAGTGACACAAAGTGTGAGAAAAACTGGATGAAGGGGAGTTCTTCATTGCTGAGATGGAAACAGCTTTGTGGATGGAGCAACCTCTAGTGGCTGAGAGTGATTCCCAGCTGACAGAGATATCAGTTCCACATCTGCAAGGAACTTGAATTCTGCCAATTTGAATGAGTTTAGAAATGGACTCTTCTTCAGAGCCTTCAGATTAAAGCCCAGCCTGATCAACACTTTGATTTCATTGGAGACTAAAAATAGAACCCAGTCAAACCTGCTCAGGTATCTGACCTAAAAAACTATGAGATAATATGAGTGCTTTTTTTAAGTGGCTGGATTTATAGTAATTTATTATGTAGCAATAGAAAATGAATACAAGCATGTGGCAAGCCCATCAACTCTGCATCAAGTTTGGATGCATTCTTCTTTTCAGGTTAGATGTATTAATATTTCAATTGAGAATATTTGGAAACTATCAATAAGATAACTTCTAGCAAATTTTATGACTTAAGAGTGTTCATAAAATCATTAGACTGAATTTTCAAAGGATAGGGGCAAAACTCATTGAAAAAATATCAAACAATGTGGAAGACATTATACAATTGCTTCATGAATGCAAATTTGAACTTGTTCAATAAACCAGTTCTTTTTTGCATATAAGGTAGTTTGTAATTATATTTTATTTTAATAGAAGCATCTAAACACCTAGAGTAATATTAGTTTAAATTTTTTTTCTGCAATGGGACTGCAAATTGATTACTTAAGTTCTTTTAACTAAATATGCCAAAATTGCTTAAGATCATTTTCACCAATAGCAAATAATCCTACGGACAAGTAGACCTTCTTGTTGAGGGACATGGCAGGACAAAACACAGAACCTTTGAATCACTAAATATGTAATTCATCAAGGATCACATTTATAGTAGAATGACATTTAGTAGAACAGTAGTTTCATGTGTAGTATAAAGTAGATCATCATCAAATCTAAAATTGAGAATATGGTATTATAGATCTTTCTGCTCCTTTTCTTACAATAGGCTAAAATCAACACTGTCAACCAAAAATCCATGAATTGAAATGGTTTAATATTTTTGTTGATGAAACAACTTATTTGAAAAACAAACTCAAGTAAAAACATTGACTTCTTTATGCAAAACAAACAAAAAACTTTACAAAATTGATCAGTGGCTAAGTATATATAATTAAGTTAAAATACCAAGGTCAACATTGTTTTCTGATTAATGTTATCATTTCTTCAATATATATAACAATATACATGATGTTATATTTCATAATATAAACTTAATTTCCCCAGGTGAGAACTACTTTTACATGTTTGCAAGATGTTCAATGTTTGGCTGATTTTATCATTAATGAAACAGTTCTTCAATATATTTATAAAGTTCCTAATGAAGTTTTACTTCATTAATTACTGAGAAAGGGTTACATGAAATACTTTTTTACTCAAAACTTTGTCCAAAATAAAACAAAAAAATCCTCAAATTAATTTGCATTTTTTCTTTTGACATTATTAGTAATGAGTAAATAGGATTATAAGACAAAAAATTTTGTGTATTACCTTATTTTTAGCTGGGAAATGTACTTTTATACCAAAATTTTTATCACCAAGCAGAAACAAAAAGAGAAGAGGAAAAGGAAAGCATAGTTACTGTGGCAAATCATCCCAGAGTTTAAGCTCTTCTGATTAACATTGTTACCAAGGAGACACCTGGTTATGACTTGTCTCAGCATAGAGGAGAAATACTGAGGGTGTTGAGAAGTAAATATTTTCAATAAGAATATGTTCATTGCTTCTGAAACATGTAACAGACCTATCTGTAGTAAAAAAAAAAAAATCTGGTTTTCTAGGCTTTTGATCAAAATAATTATTATCAGAGATAAAAGTCTTTTGACATTCTTCCTGATTAAAAACAAACAGAAACTTTCAGATAGTATGTACTGATGTCACCTTGGAATTGGAATTTTCCTTTTCAGAAAGACCATTTACATCCACAGCTATCCCCTGTTTTTTCAATCATTCATGTTGAATGAGATAAAATTAATAACAGTAGCAATCCATTTTTTATATGAAAAGCAATTATTTCTCATTACAAAAGTAGTACACTTGTTTTGATGGTGACGAGAATTCCAGATATCAGTAAAATTAAAGTAGTTAGTATGCATAATTTTAATCTAAATGACATGAGGTATAAGTTATGTATTTGGGCAAAAATATATTACCTTCATAAAATAGTAATCAGATAAACTCAATTCCCAGTGGCATTATATGAAAAAAAAAAAAGAATATATCTATATTGCTTAAACTTAATAACCCTGTTCTCATTTTTCTTTAGATGCTCAAGGTAATATCTGAGAAGCATGTACACAGATTACAAAACAAGTTATTGCCTATTTTCCAAATGTTAACTTAAATGAACAAAGAAATCACTCTTCAAGTCTTCTTAAATACTGCCAAACTAATTACTGAACCTCTTCCTCTATGATTGTATACAGATAGCTGTATATGTAATTCTCCAGATATAATAGTTAACATTTATGCACTCTTTTATGTTTCTTGGATTCTGTTCTACTTATCCCAAGTAGCAGTATAGTGAATGTATTGCTTCTTTTAGGTATTTACTAAATAATATGACAAACGGGATCATTTAAGTGATCCTGGCTCTTCAATATGATTTATATGGGAGCAAGTAGAGTATGAACTATACACCTGTGAAAAAAATTTTTTTCTCATATGTGGATTACTTTGCCTACACATTCTAATCTAGCAAAGATTGTTAAATATAGTAAAAAAAAATTGGAATTGTAAAATGCATTACTGGAAAACTAAATATTTAACTAATTAGTCACACAACATGTCAGTAGCTATATAACATCAGTCCCAAATGAACAAAATATAGAACAAAATTTAAAATATTAACAACACACAAAAACATAACTAAGGCTTATACTACGTCATCTGTTTGAACTTTAGTTTGCCAGATGACAAAGAAGATTCTGATACATGCTTGAAAGAAACACTTTCATATCATGTGTGAAATGTTGGTTTATGTAAAAGAGTCCACGGTGTACTTATTTACCTTGCATCAGTTAACATAATTAGTACAGGAAAAGAAACACCTAGCTTATGTCAAGTGAGAATAGTATCAATATAGTTGGTGGTTAGTAATTATTTTTAAGTGATATGTGCCTTGAGGGGTTTGGTATTTGAATGACACAGAAAGAAATAATATTAATCAATGCTATTTCAAAAGTATACCTATTAAAAGCGGATACATGAATTTGAAGTTAAACAAAATCGGAGTTACGAAGGTAGACGGTACATATTCTCTAAGAGACATTTAAAAAAAAAACTTGAAATTCAGAAAAGGGAATTCAGTCAAATTATACACAAGTAATATGAAAAAATTGAGCTTATTTAAAGCAAATCTCTCACACATTAATTTCTATAAATTTCTAGATCTTTTAACAAATGCTATCATTTACATTTCATATTAATTTGCATATCCTATTTGAATATTTATAATGTTTGGTGGTAGAATCACAGGTGACTGCATGATTATTCTTCCAATATCACTGGAGCTCTAAAATTTCATCACAAATTATTAGAGAAATGCAAATCAAAACTACAAAGAGGTATAAACTCACACTGGTCAGAACAGCCATCATCAAAAAATCTATAAACAATAAATGCTGGAGAGGGTGTAGAGAAAAGGGACCCCTCCTACACTTTTGGTGGGAATGTAAATTGGTACAGCCACTACGGAGAACAGTATGGAGGTTGTTTAAAAAACTAAAAGTAGAACTACTATACGACCCAGCAATCCCACTCTTGGGCATATACCCAGAGAAAACCATAATTCAAAAAGATACATGCAACCCAATGTTCACTGCAGCACTATTTACAATAGCTAGGATATGAAGCAACCTAAATGTCCATCAACAGAGAAATAGGTAAAGAAGATGTGGTACATATATACAATGTAATATTATTCAGCCATAAAAAAGAACAAAATAATATCATTTGCAGCAAACTGACTGGACCTAGAGACTGTCATACAGAGTGAAGTAAGTCAGACAGAGAAAGACAAATATGTATCACTCATGTAGAATCTAAAAAAAAAAGAGTACAAATAAACTTACTTACAAAACAGATGTATGGTCACAAATGTAGAAAACAAACTTATGTTTACCAGATGATGGGGGGGGTGGAATAAATTGGGATATTGGGATAGACATATACTCACTACTATGTATAAAATAGATAACTTATAAGAACCTGCTGTATAGCACAGGAAACTCTACTCAATATTCTGTAATGACCTATATGGGAAAATACACTTTAAAAAAGAGTGAATATATGTATATGTATGTATAACTGATTCACTTTGCTGTAAATCTGAAACTAGTACAACATTGTAAATCAACTATACCCCAATAAAATTTTTTAATAAAGTAATATAAAATTTCATATACAAGTTTAAATACTGCAAGGCATGCATCTTCATATACACTTGATCTAGTTTGTACATTGGTGGATAGTACACACTTGACCTGAACCAGAAACACTGAAACAATGATATAAAAATATCAAAATATATTCCAGAAAAGGAAGAAATGTTGCTATTAATGGTAACTTGTGAATTGTCAGAGTGATTTTAATAATTGAAAATCAAAGTCTTCTAAAGTATTGCTAATATAGTCTAAAAGTAGTACAATCAAGTCAGACAGACTATGAAGTTATAAAGCGGGTTATCTGTAGATATGTTGTCACTGTAAATAACATGCATGCACCCATACTTACTTGAGTGTCCCAATTTGTCTGTGAAATATGTCTATTGTCAAAAACTCATCAAATAAAATGGTATAACAGTTGAAATAAAAGACATATATGTATTTACCAAGTAGGTCCTTATCTTCAATAATTGCCATCTCAATGTCTTTTCCAGTAACTATTGTGCATGTGAAAGGAACTTGAAGAAGAACACTAATCTCACCAAAAGACACCTTCTCCTTAAGTCTACCCATATAAACAAGTTTTTGAATTTTTTTCTGTAAGAGATATAGATAATTGGTGTTTAATGAAACCAATTTCATATAATGGATAAGTATTATTACCATCAGAAAGTCATTGTTCATAAATCATTTTGGTATATGGTATTTAAAATAAATTAGCAGTTTCATGCAAATCAGAGAACATTTATTTATATATGTATTTAAATTATATTAGAAAAATAGATTGACAAGAGAACTTCAGCATATCTAAGATAGTTGAAAGCACTATAGTTTAGCGATCTATGAATTAAATGTTTTAATCCACCAAGATGTTTATGAAACCTTGAACCCATTCCCTTTTTCAAGGTCTAGGATACTGTTTTGTAAGCATCACTTAATATGTTTTGTGAACCACCATTTGTTACCTCAGTCCCAGTTGCAAGGCACACTTGTTGGACTAACAGAGGATAAAGAATATAAGAAGAGAGTGCCAGGAACAGAAGTGATGAGATAATTAACTGCACAAGATGAGATTCTGCCCTGACTTTTTTTGTATAAATATAAAAAGAAAAATGGAAAGTGAGTTTGACTCAGGGAACTAGCAATTTAAGTCCAAATAAGGAACTTTGTGGAAAAGAGCTGACAGTATTTCAGTATGCATAGTTCTAGAGAAAAAGTTGAAACTCCAAATTATCTTTTCAAGGAGAGCCCAACAGTATTGAAACAGGGATGAGCTGCTGAGTAGTAAGATTAAAAAAAAAATTAGAATGTAGCTCTTAGGGTAGGACAGTGACAGGAATTCAGAAGAGGTAAAAGTCTTTACTAAGTACCATGGGGTCAAAAGTCAATATCTAACTTGAAGATATACCACTTATATAAATGGCAAATCTTTACACTGAATATGACTAGTACAGCAAAATTCAATGAAGTTTGCATATTAAACTGAATTCCGTTGAAGCCTGCCTAACCAGCCAAGATGGATTAGTTCTAACATTTTTGTTACTATGTATTAGTGTTTTGCCTATTCTAGAACATTGTAAAACTGGAATCATACAGAGTGCTCTCTTCTGAGTTTTGCCTTTTTGCCAAACCTAATGCTTTGAAATTCATCCATATTCTTGCATGTAACATAGGTTCTTTTCATCGAGGCATGACATTCCAATGAATGAATATACCGCAATCTTCCATCCATTCAACTGTCAATGGACATTTGAATTACTTACAGTTTTTGGCTTATGAAGATTCATGTAAGTCTTTTTGTAAGCATATATTTTGTTTCTCTTGAGTAAATATCTAGAGTGGAATTTCTGGGTCATATGGCAAGTGTATTTTAACTAATCTGATATTCTTATAGCAGTACTTTGTTGTGGTTTTAATTTGCAATTCTCTGATAAATAATGATGTCAAGCACCTTTTAATGTGTTTCTAGGTTGTTCCTAAGTCTTACAACTCAGCATACCTTACAACTTATTTAACATTCCTGCATCTTACAACTCAGTAAAAAGAAGAAAATAAATGCAACAAAAATAGTTGAAAAATTGAACAGCTATTTCACAAAAGACAAATAATAAATGATCAATAAACACAAGCAAATACATTCAATATCTCCTATTCATTAAAATAGGCTAATTGATTAAAGAAGAATACTTAAGTTTTACTTACCACTTTTCTTGATTGTGGTTTTGAAAGTCCTACAATATTTCTGTAAATCTTACAATATCCAGAATTAATATCAGCCACAAAAGAGATTATATTTCCACTTTCCACTATCATTGAAAATAAAAGAGACAATTCATTGTTTCTATAAGAAATTATTTTTAGATATTATGACAATAAAGGTGACATTTAATTCAACAACTATTAGTAGTAAATTTCTTAACAGACACCAGTTTATAGGCAATCCTTGGTATGTGATACAAATTTACATCTGATATTTAAATTGGTAACAAATATAGAAAGAAATATTGACAAGAATTTGGCAGTAAAATCACTGGTGTGCTAGTAAACTGCATGGTGGAGGAGAGGAAGAGGAGTGTGGGACAAGCCCCAAATTGCAGAATTTGCTGATTTTCAAAGTATATGTATTTCTACTCTGGCTACTTTGAAATTGCCAAAGGTTTAACAACTGGCTCAAAAAAATCTCTGAATATTTAACATTTGGATCTTCAGAGCTCAAAGTATATAATAAAAAAATAAGTAAATAAAAGGTCATTTAATACTCACCAGTCATTTTTTTTGCTTAAATAAAAATTTATGGCAACTCTTCTACTGTCTTATATTTTGTTTCTTATATCCAAACAATAATATTATAAAGTTATCTTCAAATATCAAGGTATAATATAGCTGTAGAATTATGTGTAAATTGTATAGACATGGGAATTTTTTCACAGATCCTACTCTTCAAAGTAAAGAGTAGTGTTTTGCCAAGATATTATATGATAGTAGAGACTGTTTCACTTCTTTTAGTCAATCAATAAGACATAAAGGAAAGTATAGAGTCTCCCAGCAATTTTTTTTCTTTTTTTTTAAATTTTATTTATTTATTATTTTTTGGGGGGTACACCAAGTTCAATCATCTGTTCTTATACACATATCCCTGTATTCCCTCCCTCCCTCAACTCCCCCCCACCCTCCCTGTCCCAGTCCTCTAAGGCATCATCCATCCTGGAGTTGAACTCCCTTTGTTATACAGCAGCTTGCCACTGGCTATCTATCCGGCAATTGTTATAAGTAAGAGAAGGATGCACTCAGACAGATAGAAAAGAAATCCATTATTCTTAACTTTTAGAGCTGCGATTCTATAAATCTTTTCTTGAAAGTCAAGCCTTATATAGATCATAGATAAGCATATATAATATCAAAGTGAATAAAGGTCATGGGAATTTGTCTTTGTATTAAAGGCAAGGCAACAGTGGAAAAGCTAAACCACTGCAGCAAAATCTGTAAGGCAGTCTTACCCCTTAGAGGGGACACTTGCTGCCTCAGTAATTGTCTATGGTCTCTATACTAATTACAGAAAATGTTTATCTTAATGAAGACAGTACAGCAAAACTCTTTTCATCTAGGTAAGCAGGCTGAATTTAATGACATTAAAAATATCTCATCACACATAAGAAATTTTAAATACTACTTTTTTGACTAAAAAAAGAGTCATGCCAATTGCCTGTAAACACTTAACACCTCTCTTGTGTTTCTTAATTTTACTCATTCAGCCTCTGGGTCTGCTTCCCATTACAAAGAATTTATGCCTGTGATGTCAAGATAAATGTTGTCATCTCATACCCTTTCCTCTTGGATCACATAGAAAATTATGAACAACAGAAAGATCCAAAGGATTATAACACAATTTTAAATGAAAATATTTAGTAATGGACTATATAAGTGAAATCTTATTCATTATTATTTAAAGGTAATATTCAGGAAATAAAGTTGATTTGTATTTAAAAATGAGTTTTGGTTTAGGAAGGTGAAAAATTCTGGAGATGGATGATGGTGAATGTTGCACAACAATGTGAATGTTCTTAGTGCCACGAACTGTACAGTTAAATATGGTTAAAATAGCATGTTTTACATTATTTGACTTTTACTACAATAAAAAAATTAAAAATTAGTTTTTATAGAACCTCATCAAAATTCAAACTCATATTCTAAAGTCTGAAAGCATTACACCATTATGAAAAGAACAAACAATTTTATCTTAATAGTAAATAAGAAAGAGAAGAAAATCAGAAAGATTCATAGAAAGTGAATATCAGGTATTGTTCTTTTCCTTTCTGTTGTTTATCATATGCCAGGAAATAGTCACAAGTCTAATAAAACTATTTTATTTCAATTTTCAGATCATTTAGAAGAAGTCATGATAAGAAGGATAATTCACAACTGGCTATTAGCATCAGCACTGGAACAGTTATGGTCTCAGTTTAAATGGAAACTAGTGATTATAAAGATTGTTAAAGGACATTTTCTTAATTAAGATAAACTCAAGTCCATTAGCCTAACAGACCAAAACACAGTTTTGGAACAGCAGTGTATCTGATTGATGCAGTTTCAAGCAGAACATGCATTAGCTTAATGGATACCAGTTCTCCTTGTAAAGCTAGACTACTAGAAAATGAACAATATAAAAAAATAGTGCTAATGAATGCTATGTTTGAACTTTAACTTCAATTTAGGGAAATAATTTTGAACATATTTTCCTTATGGATATATTTTTTGCTTTTATAATGTTGTTAAGAAAGATCTTGGTTAGAAAGGACTTTGCATTTACTGAGTATTTCTGTAAGGGTCCATGCTAATGAAACTTTAAACAATGTTAAACCCTTCCTCTTTATTATTTAAAAATGCATATTTATATGAAGATAGGATTTCCAGCTAAGTAGAAGCAAATCCTGGCTAGAAATGCATATCAGAAAATTTGATCACTGATTAATTATCTAATTTCTAATTACACTACACCTTCTGAGTTCTTGGCACATTCAAATAGGTCATTCTTCTAAAGTATGAGTACTACATGTAAAACACTGTCATTCATATTAAGTACTTGCCATTTTGCGTAAGAAATTAAAAATAAGTGAGCATTTCTCTAATCTCACAAATATGAGATTTGGAAAAATGTTATGTTAATTACTGATAGAGGGAATCCTGAGAAATGTGGGTGGAAGAAATTTAAATTTTGAACACATCTCGGAGACTAGACCAAGAAAAGAATTTACTAATATCATACATTTATAGAATCATTTCACAGAAAATAACAGAGTATGACTGGTTACTCATTAAACATTAGGGCAGATGAAGGTCCAGACTTGGTGTCAGATTCCCTCCACCCCTCTCTCCTCCCCCTTCTTCCCCCATTTTTCCCTTTCTTCCCACCCCATGCTACTTTTACAAGTCAGGAAGAAGGGATTATGGAGATTTGATGCCCCAGCCTGATAGCCAAGAAAGCCATACCTCACATCAACTCTCTCACCAGATTCAGATCTCACCTTCTTAATTAAATCTACCATGACTCTGCTAGTTTATCCCACAGTTTAACCTGCTCTTTCCAGCTCCCTCACCCCACTCTTCTTTTTTTCCTCATGGTTTGTTATCATCTAACATATGATCTAATTTACTGATTTACTTCTTGTACATACTGTGTATTATATATATCCTGTAGCCACTAGGATGCAAGCTTCATCAAGACAAGGATCTTTATTTTTATCCTTCATTCACTCAGGTATTTGCAAAGTAGGCATTGAATAAATATTTGATGAACAAATGCAAGGTCACAATACTAAATTGCAATTTCCTCAAAAGGTTAACTGAGCACAAGCAGAAGCTCAGAATATGGTAGCTGAGGTTTTTATGAAACAAACTTGCACAACTAAAAATTCTGGATGAAATATTTTTAAATATATGAGATTGTAAAAGGCAAAGGCAAACAAACAAAAATGAAACCAAAGCAAACTAAACAAAAAAACCCTCAAAACCCAGAAATAAAAAGAAAATGCAGTCACAGAGGTAAGGAAGCTCTAGAGCCAGTGGCAAAGTCTGTCTGAGAGATCAGATGTGGACATATTCCTTCATAAAACCTCCAAGAACAATATTCTTGGGAGGTGAACTGGTAAACTCCCACCTCACAAAGAGAGTTCCTAAAGATATTTTCCTCTCTTAGTTGTGGTGCTAAAGGAATGGAAAAAGAGAAGAGAAAGTGTCTCTGAAAATTCCTAACCATAGCCCATGGGTATTGGGGCTAGAATCTACACCACCTGTGAGGCACCAAAGATTTATTTTTAAATTATATTGTTGCCTTGCAAATCTAAATGCCTGGGAAAAAATTCTTTCTGGATAAATTAATGCTTGTCCAGGCTTCAAAGAAGTCCAACAGATATGAAGATACTATCTTAGGAAAGTGAGCCCTTAATAAAATATGTATTACCAAATATATTAGCAAACAAGCAACATTAATTATAGTCACCATACTCTTTTAAACATAATCATATGCTCACATTACTATAGATAATTTTGTGTATTTATGTGCACATGATATATACACATTTATAGCAACATCAGAATTAGGAAATAGAAAATAAAATTATGTTTATAAAAAAGCAAAAGCAAGGACCTTTCCTGATGGCACAGTGGTTAAGAGTCAACCTGCCAATGTAGGGGACACAGGTTCAATTCCTGGTCTGGGAAGATCCCACATGCCATGGAGAAACTAAGCCCATGTACCACCAACTACTGAGCCTGAGCTCTAGAGACCTTGAGCCACAAATATCGAGCCCACACACAGCAACTGCTGAAGCCCTTATGACTAGAGCCCATGCTTTCCAAAAGAGAAGCTACCGCAATAAGAAGCCGGTGCACTGCAATGAAGAGTAGCCCTCGCTATCCGCAACTACAGAAAGCCCACACACAGCAACGAAAACCCAATGCAGCCAATAACTAATAAAATAAATAAATAAATGTAAAAAATATTTCAAAAAAGCAAGACTCTTAGAATTAATCAATTTGATTACCAAAATTAACCAAATAGTACTTTCAGAAAATCTATTATCAAGTGAATTAAATATTAAACTAAAAAACTAATGCTATATCTGAAAATTTTATTACTAAATTAACTTAAGCATGACATGATTTTTTTTTGCATTACAATTAAGGTTAAACAGCTGTGCATTTAAATATTAGTTTATTTTGTGTTAATTATTTGAATCAAAATTTAAATCAAAATTTGAATCAAAATTTAAAAATTGAAACAGCCACCTCTTCAGGCAATGTACTAATAGTACTGAACTGCTCTTTATTTCAGTAGTCAACAAATTTAATTAATCTCTCCTGTTCTTGACACACTTTTCTGCTCTTATAAGAACTTTCTGTTTTTAGTACTGAGGATACCATCAGACTATGCTGTAAGCACTGTATGGAGTCAGTTTTTTTCCTCCCTAAAAAATGTCTCTGCCATTTTCCAAAAAAAAATGGACAAATTAGTATTATTTTGGTACTAAACATCAATTCCCCTCCCTTCAAACATGAATTAAATCTTAGACATTTAATTAAACTGGTGCTAGTGTCCAACTTTGAATTCCCTTTACTTTTTCATTCTCTCTCAGTAGATGATAGATACAGATAGATAGACAGACAGATAGGTAGATAGTAGACTGATTGATTTTATGTAGACATATTTATGAACACAAATATTCAAAACTAGAGGTATGAATATATTAATATGGGTATATATGTATAGGTATAGGGGTTGTGTATATGCAACATTTCATGGAATTCCATATTTCTGTATTTCTTCTTTACATATATCCTATCTTTTCATAGTATTTTGAGAGCACGATGTTCAAAGATCTGTTATACAGATTAAGGTTAATATTACTGCTCTTGTTATAAAGGCTTTAATGAGCCTACTCTTTTCAGAATTACACATTTGGTTTTCTCCTTTTACTTGAATTTGGAGCAGTACTTTGTAATACTGGAATTAATTTCCATCATGCTTGATGATTACTTTAGTAAATATATGAAATTCATTAACCGTGTCTACCACAGAGTAAATTCTGTATATAAGTTTGCTGCTTTAATATTGAATTTTGACCCTCAGCTGTCCAGATATTCCAACCATATCTGGGCTATTAGTAAAAAATCACTAAAGGAATGAAAGCACCATGAGCAAGAATCAGCATAAACTCAAAACTATAGATATAGATCTCCAAATACCTCAAATACTGGAATTACCAGAAGGCAAAATGCTTATATATGAAGTACTAAATAATAAAAAGGCAATTTCTGGAAGAACTTATGTAAAATAGAAATTTTTCTTTTAAGTTTGAGAAAATTCAATAGATCAACTGAGAGTGTATGTTTTTTTTGGATTATTATAAAAATTCCTTTTTAAAATGACTTTTGATATCTTCTAGTTTTCTCATTCATGTTTCTCTTTCATTTGACATTTTATATTTTCTAGAAATATATCCTTTCCATCTAGTTTTTCAATATATTAGAATACACTTGTTAGGGCACTTAAATTCTGAAATCTTTATTGTGTCTTTATTATATTTCATGTGCTTGTAATGCTTTTTCCTAAATATTTTTTAAAAACAGCATTTTATTTCACAAATAACTTGTTTCTGTGTAAATATTGCTTCTTAATTCATTGATCTCTGTCTTTATTTCATTATTTATTTATTTTTTCTGGCTTTCTAATAAATATATTTAACACTACACATTTCTTCTATCTGCTGGCCTAATTCACCTCATACATTCTGAAATACAGTGATTTTATTATGATTTGGTTGAGAGTTTTTCTTAATTTCCTTTTAATCAGTGGGATATGGCTATGTGTTATTTATTTCATTTCCAAACGTTTGGGACCTTATTTTTGCTATCCTTTTAAATAAATTTTGAGTTTTCTTGTTTTGTTTTACACTTGACTCTGTGAGATGATTAGATACAATATATTTTTGTAATTATTTCTTATTATTGACATGCTGGGGAAAAAGTTCCATTGAAATGGAATTCTTCAGATATATAAAAGTTTGACTTTTGTAATTGTAATGTTTAGTTTATAGTTGTTAATCTATACAGTCTTTCATTTCCTGAGAAAGTTGTGTAACCAAACTACAATAATTATGATTCTTTCTCTTTTTTCATCACAATAGTTTTGCCCTGCATTCTATCTTGCTGTATATTTATATTCTTTCATCAGCTTAACACACATAATTTAAATAAACGCATCAAGGAGAAATACACCAAGGCACATATTAATCAAACTAACAATTAAACACAAAGAAAAAATATTAAAAGCAGTAAGAGAAAAACAACAAATAACATAAAGGAAAACCCATAAGGATAACAGCTGACCTTTCTACAGAAACTCTGCAGGCCAGAAGGGAATGGCAAGATATACTGAAAATCCTGAAAGAGAAAAACCTACAGCCAAGAATACTCTACCCAGAAAGAATCTCATTTAGATTTGAGGGAGAAATCAAAAGCTTTACAGACAAGCAAAAGTTAAGAGAATTCAGCACCACCAAACCAGCCTTACAACAAGTGCTAAAGGAACTTCTCTAAGTAGGAAACACAAGAAAAGGAAAATTCCTACAAATACAAACCCCTCAAAATTAAGAAAATGGTATTTGGAGCATGCATGTCAATAATCACCTTAAGTGTAAATGGATTAAATGTTCCAAACAAAAGACACAGACAGGCTGAATGGATACAAAAACAAGACCCTTCTATATGCTGTCTACAAGAAACCCACTTCAGACCAAGGGATACATATAGACTGAAAGTAAAGGGATGGAAAAAGATATTCCATGCAAATGGAAGTCAAAAAAAGCTGGAGTAGCAAAACTCATAAAAGACAAATTAAACTTTAAAGTAAAGACTATTACTAGAGACAACGAAGGACACTACATAATGATCTAGGGATCCATCCAAGAAGAACATATCACAATGGTAAATATCTATGCCCCCAACATAGGAGCACCTCAATACATAAGGCAAATGCTAACAGCCATAAAAGGGGAAATTGACAGTAACAAAATAATAGTGGGAGATTTGAACACCCCACTTACATCAATGGACAGATCATCCAAACAGAAAATAAAGACACACAAGCTTTAAATGACACATTAGACCTCTCGACTTAATTGATATTTATAGGACATTCCATCCAAAAACAACAGAATATACTTTCTTCTCAAGTGCACACGGAACATTTTCCAGGATAGATCACATCTTGGGTCACAAATCAAACCTCAGCAAATTCAAGAAAATTGAAATCATATCAAGCATCTTCTCAGACCACAACGCCATGAGACTAGATATCAATTACCTGAAAAAAACTGTAAGACCTACAAACACATGGAGGCTAAACAATTCACTCTTAAACAACCAAGAAATCACTAAAGAAATCAAAGAGGAAATCAAAAAATTTCTAGAAACAAATGACAATGAAAACACAACAACCCAAAACCTATGGGATGCAGCAAAAGCAGTTCTAAGAGGGAAGTTTATAGCAATACAGTCCTACCTTAAGAAACAAGAAAAATGTCAAATAAACAAACTAACCTTACACTTCAAACAATTAGAAAAAGAAGAACAAAGAAACTCCAAAGTAAGCAGAAGGAAAGAAATCATAAAGATCAGAGCAGAAATAAATGAAAAAGAAAAGAAGCAAGCAATAGCAAAAATTAATAAAACTAAAAGCTGGTTCTTTGAGAAGATTAACAAAATTTATAAACCATTAGATAGACTCATCAAGAAAAAAAGGGAGAAGATGCAAATCAACAGAATTAGAAATGAAAAAGGAGAAGTACCAACGGACACCACAGAAATACAAAACATCATGAGAGACTACTACAAGCAACTATATGCCAATCAATTGGATAATCTAGAAGAAATGGATACATTCTTAGAAAAATACAATCTTCCAAGACTGAACCAGGAAGAAATAGAAACTATGAACAACCAATCAAAAATATGGAAATTGAGGCAGTGCTTAAAATCTCCCAAAAAACAAAAGCTAAGGGCCAAATGGATTCATGGGTGAATTCTATCAAATATTTAGAGAAGAGCTAACACATATCCTTCTCAAACTCTTCCAAAATATTGCAGAAGGAGGAGCACTCCCAAACTCATCCTATGAGGCCACCATCACCCTGATACCAAAACCAGGCAAAGATGTCACAAAAAAAGAAAATTACAGACCAATATCACTGATGAATATAGATGCAAAAATCCTCAACAAAATACTAGCTAACAGAATCCAACAACACATTAAAAAAATCATACATCATGATCAAGTGGGGTTTATCCCTGAGATGCAAGGATTCTTCAATATATGCAAATCAATCAATGTGATACATCATATCAACAACTTGAAGGATAAAAACCATATGATCATTTCAATAGATGCAGAAAAAGCTTTTGACAAAGTTCAACATCGATTTATGATAAAAGCTCTCCAGAAAATGGGCATAGAAGGAAATTACCTCAACATAATAAAAGCCATATATGAGAAAGATATAGCCAACATCGCTCAAAATAGTGAAAAACTGAAAGCATCCCCCCTAAGAACAAGAACAAGACAAGGGTGTCCACTCTCACCATTATTATTCAACATAGTTTTGGAAGTTTTAGCCACAGCAATCAGAGAAGAAAAAGAAATACAAGGAATACAAATTGGAAAAGAAGAAGTAAAATTGTCACTCTTTGCAGATGACATGATATTATACATAGAAAACCCTAAAGACTCTACCAGAAAACTGCTAGCACTCATTGATGAGTTTAGTAAAGTACCAGGATACAAAATTAATGCACAGAAATCTCTTGCATTCCTATACATGAACAACGGAAGAGCAGAAAGAGAAATGAAGGAAACTCTCCCATTCACCATTGCAACAAAAAGAATAAAATACCTAGGAATAAACTTGCCTAAGGAGGCAAAAGATCTGTATGTAGAAAACTATAAGACACTGATGAAAGAAATCAAAGATGAAACAAACAGATGTAGGGATATACCATGTTCCTGGATTGGAAGAATCAACATCAAGAAAATGACTGTATTACCCAAAGCAATTTACAGATTCAATGCAATCCCGATCAAATTACCAATGGCATTTTTCACAGAACTAGAGCAAGAAATCTTACGATTTGTATGGAAATGCAAAAGACCCCGAATAGCCAAAGCAATCTTGAGAAGGAAATATGGAGTTGGTGGAATCAGGCTTCCTGACTTCAAGCTATACTACAAGGCCATTGTGATCAAGACAGTATGGTACTGGCACAAAAATAGAAAGGAAGACCAATGGAATAGAATAGAGATCTCAGAGGTAAGCCCAAACACATATGGGCACCTTCTCTTTGACAAAGGAGGCACGAATATACAATAGAAAAAAGACAGCCTCTTCAATAAGTGGTGCTGGGAAAACTGGACAGCAACATGTAAAAGAAGGAAATTAGAACACTTCCTAACACCATACACAAAAATAAACTCCAAATGGATTAAAGACCTACATGTAAGACCAGACACTATAAAACTCCTAGAGGAAAACCTAGGCAGAAAACTCTATGACATCCATCAAAGCAAGATCCTTTTTGACCCACCTCCTAGAATCATGGAAATAAAATCAAGAATAAACAAATGGGACCTCATGAAACTTAAAAGCTTTTGCACAGCGAAAGGAACCACCAACAAGTCTAGAAGGCAACCCTCAGAATGGGAAAAAATAGTTGCCTATGAAACAACGGACAAAAGATTAACCTCCAAAATATATAGGCAGCTCATGCAGCTTAATACCAAAAAGGCAAATAACCCAATCCACAAATGGGCGGAAGACCTAAATAGACATTTCTCCAAAGAAGACATACAGATGGCCAACAGACACATGAAAAGATGCTCAACATCACTCATCATCAGAGAAATGCAGGTCAAAGCCACAATGAGGTATCACCTCACACCAATCAGAATGGCCATCATCACAAAGTCTGGAAACAACAACTGTTGGAGAGGGTGTGGAGAAAAGGGAACTCTCCTGCACTGTTGGTGGGAATGCAAGTTGGTAGAGCCACTCTGGAAAACAGTTTGGAGGTTCCTTAAGAAACTACAAATAGAACTACCATATGATCCAGTCATCCCACTCCTGGGCATATACCCAAAGAAAACCATAATCCCAAAAGAAACTTGTACCATCATGTTTATTGTAGCACTATTTACAATAGCCAGGACATGGAAGCAACCTAAATTTCCATCAGCAATGAATGGATAAAGAAGAAGTGGCATATATATACAATGGAATATTACTCAGCTATAAATAAGAATGAGATGGCGCTATATGTAATGAGGTGGATAGACCTAGAGTCTGTCATACAGAGTGAAGTAAGTCAGAAAGAGAAAGACAAATATTGTATGCTAACTCATATATACGGAATCTAAAATTGGTACTGATGAACTCAGTGACAAGACAAGAACAAGGACGCAAATGCAGAGAATGGACTGGAGAACTTGAGGTTTGGGGGGTCGGGGGGTGAATGGGAAGCTGAGATGAAATGAGAGAATAGCATAGACATATATATACTACCAAATGTAAAATAGATAGCCAGTGGGAAGTTGTTGTATAACAAAGGGAGTTCAATTCGAGAATGGAGGATGCCTTAGAGGACTGGGACGGGGATTGTAGGGGTGGAGTTGAGGGAGGGAGAGAATATGGGAATATGTGTATAAATACAGATGATTGAACTTGGTATACCTCAAAAAAATAATTAAAAAAATTACATAAATGCATCATGCCATTAATATTTTTCTGTGGCGAGATCTATTTTAATTATTTCCTCTTTTACACTTGTCAATATTTCCTATACAGCTTTCCACTTTAGTATGCATAAAGAAATATCATTATTTTTGAAAGACTCAGTGTGGAGGTATCATAATTTAGTAAACATTTTTCTAAATTTGAGGTTTTAAATGGTTCCAAGACATGCTATTTAAAAATATGCTACAATAAATTTCCTTCCTGGATATCTGCAGATAAATGCACAATTTCCTATAAATTAAATTACTCATAAAGCATGTAATGATAAATTCTGATAAATTTTGCTAAATCAGAAAATGAAACCTAATTATTGTTTTCTTTGGCATGTCCTTGATATTTGCTGAAGATTAAAGTTCATTTATTTTTGTATTTTACCATTGTATACTCTAGTGAATTTTTGTTCACACATACTGTCCATTTTCAATTTGGGGATTTTTGTCTATCTGTAGTAAGTCTTTATATATTATGGTTATTTAATCTTCATCATTATATACATTGCAAATATTTACTTCTAGTTTCCTAAGAATGATTGTGTTTACAATTTTACCACGTAATTTTTATTATTTTGTTTGTGGTCAAACCTGTTAAGTTTCTTCATACTATAAGGATGGGAAGATTATTACTAATAAAATAATTCAATATTACCTCAATAAATTTATAAGATTTTTGCATTCAAATATTTCCTATAATTTACAATTTGAATAATGTATGAGAGAAGAATTTTCATCTCAAAATGGATAGAAGGCCCAAAAATATTTGCCAAAAAATCTTATTCTCATTGATTTGAAATGTCCTTGATTTCATGTATAAATTGATATAAAGTTATGAAGGTTTTTCTGAAGTTTATTGCAATCCACTCTTTATTTTATTATTAGAATATGTTTTGATAACTGTGAGATAACTTTTCCCATTGAAATTTTACAAGATTTTCTTAGAATATATTAAATGTTTGGTCTTCCAGATAAAATTATGATGCTGAATATTTTATGTTTGTTCCCTTCAGATTCCCTTTCTAACTTTCTTTACTCTGTTGGCTTTTTGTTAAACTTGGCCAATGAGAGGCAAAGGAAGGAGATGATAAAAGAGAGAATTTGAGGTACTTATTTCTCCCGTCTGCCATTTTGATGCACCACTGTGTAGCAGAGGCTGAACACCTGTACTAAAGACCCCAATTACCACAGGAAAACCTATAGGTGCAATATGTAGTCAGATCCTGATAATTCCTCCCTCCTCTTTCCCTTTCAGACAGACTTTGTAATGATTTCCTACTATTGGATGTGCCTGGGTGCTTCACCGTCTTTTGTTAGTTCCCCTTAATCTTACCCTCACTTTTGTAAATAGTCCATTAACTCTCTTTCATGATTCCCATCTAACATGCTGTCTATTTATTGCCAGAAACGCAACTGATACTTACAACTTTCTTTTAAAAGTTAAGATTAAGATTTTCATTTCCATTCTATTCAATTCATATATTAATTTAGGTGGAATTATATTTTTATCATATTCCAATCCAATTTCTATTTTCTGAGTCTATTTAATACCATCCCCCCAAATTATATAGCTTGTCTCATAAAGGGTTTGCATTTTTCTTGCTTAGTTCATTTTTGGACATTTAAAATTTTGTTGATATTTTAAGTGATGTGTCCCATTATTTTGCACAGTTATTGTTTCTCATATAAATTATGAATTGTTGATTAAGAAATGGAAAATGATTCTTGTTGATGTAGTAAAAGGAAAGTTTTGAAGAAAGAAATGGCATTTAACCCAAAGTCAATTACATTTATGGTGCCACAGTCAGAATAAATCAAGCTTCATAATTACCATACTTAGGATGTTTATTCCACAAAAGCAGTAGTGAGAAAATTTGGGTCAGGTGCCAGATTCACAGAGGATTTCTTCCTATGAAGCAGGGGTTGATCACCAAGGAAGAATTTAGGTGACATTACCAATGATTGACTGTATGCTAAGCAAACAGAAACATTTCAAATAACATAAAAATGTAAGACTATCATCTTCCAAAATTATTTCTGATTCACTCATATCATTTTTTTCTTTTTCCTAGCATCATGATGAATCTTGATGCATGTGTGCGTGTGTGTGTGTGTGTGTGTGTGTGTGTTTAGTTTGACACTTGGAAAGAAATTCTATTTTCCATTGAAATGGCCAAATGACCTTATTCACAGGGTTCTTTGGAGGACCAAAGGGATAATCTAAATTAATTTGAAAGAGTACTTTATAAATAGCAATAAATTAATAGAAAAAAATTATTTTCATATTTGTGTAGAAAAAGTTTCTTCATTTACACCTGACAATCATATATTATTTTAAACATAAATTATAGTTAATCATGATAATTGTCCATTTAACAAGGATACACTGATTAGCGACTTCATTCTGACACTGCCCAACCATCTACATTGATTTCAGTTCAATTACTTAAGCAAAATTACTTTAGAGATGAATAATCACATACTAAATGGACTGGCCAAGAAAGTACATGAGTAGTATGATGCATTTATCATTTGTACATAATACAGAGTATAATTAAATGTATTCATTATTTGAAAAAATGATTTACTTAATTTCACAATAATTAATTTTGATTCAAGATACATTCCACTTGGTATATCTTAATGTAATCTAGACCAGTGTAAGTAAATGCTTTGAGTAAAGAAATTTATTTTATTACATACCTTCAGAATATTGGTTATTTATACTCAAATTATTTCAATCACTGTATATGATATTTATGCAAAGGTACATTTCAGTGCACCTACTGGTGATCCAGTTTCACTTTTGTACACACTATTCTGACAAGAAAAATGTGTGAAGTTGTTGTTTTCAGTATTTTAATATTTTTCAAAACAACTTTAAAAAATATATTAAATCATATTTTCATTTTTAATGGAGTATTAATGTTTGATAATTAGATTTTGTGAACTCTTTATATTAATCCCCTTTTATATCATTTGCTGATTCTTTTAAAACTATGGTTTTCCTCTTAATCTCATTACTTTCACATATTAAACAACTAAATATAAATTGTATACCCATAGTTTCTTCTTATTGTTATCTCTATCTTTAATTTAATAATTAATCCATTTTAAATAATTTTTGTCACATAATGTCAGGTTAAATAGCTAACTGAACTTTTTTCCCCATATGTACAGATTATTTTCTAAGAATTTTTTTTTCAATTTCCATTTTTATTTTGTCAGATATATTCAACATACTCAAAACCTAACTTTTATCCTATACTGTATTTGAATTTCAGAATTGGTAGGGTCTGATTAATACACTCTAACATAATCAGTTAACAAATCGGTTTTTCTAATAACATTTTTTATTTAAAAATTACTAGTCTTTCCCCAGTGATGCATGCATGATACTTCCTCCATTATATACTATACACCATTTTCCTGCACACTGGAGTTTTTTATAAGCTAACAGTCTAAATGGAATGAAATGAAAAAGTCGTTAGAGCTTTTATAAGAAATAAATTTATAGCATGCATCAAAAATGATATAATATTTTAGACACATGCTAAGAATTTTTCTTAAGGAAATAATCAGGTAAGTATTTCAGATATAAGTATTCAAAACTGTGTGTGTTAGAGGACTGGGATGGGGAGGGTGGGGGGACTCGAGGAAGGGTGGGGGGAGTTGAGGAAGGGAGGGAATATGGGGAAATGTGTATAAAAAATAGATGATTGAACTTGGTGTACTCCCAAAAAAATTAAAAAAAAATTAAAATTTAAAAAAAACTGTGTGTGTAGGATATTTTATGAAACTTAAATGATAATAGGGAAATGTTTAAATAAAGTATGATAATCCATTGGATATATTATGCTTCCTCTAAAATTCATAATTTTTAAACTGTTACTGACATGGAACATGCTTATGTTATAAAGGTCAATGGAAATGACTTCCATTAACTCTATAGTATTCAACTTTGGTTAAAAATATACAAAAGCCATTTACTTCAGAATTAGAAACATGGAAAAATGTAGGAAAAGTTCGATGTCTATAACAGTCAATGTTTGTAAGACTATAATTATAAGTGTATGCTTTGTAATCTTCTGTATACAATAAATGTATACATTATTCATATATTATTTTCATAATTATATTAAATAAAACATTTTCTAAAATAATATTAGAACAACTGATTCATAATGTGGTCTCTTTTAGAGGTATACCATAATTACAGAATAAAAATAAATAGGTTTTGAGCAATATAGTATAATAGGAAGCCCAAGACTCTCCTTCCTCCCACAGAGACACTGATTCAGCTACAATCCATGGACCAATTCCATTTGTGAGAAATCCAGAAACTAAATAAGAGGCTGTTGTACACCAGATGAACACAAAACCAGCTGTATCAAAACTGGTAAAAAAAAATTCATGGCACTCTCTTGTCATAGTTTCTCCCCCTCCAGCACAGCTCCATACAATCAGGAGAAAACTCCCAGCTCCTGATTTCTCCCTGAGGAGGGAAAGAGAAGGATGGACTGTATGTCCAAAGTTCTGACCTTTGAGGGGAACCACCTGAGGGTTTGGATTCTGCCTTGTCCCTCTGAGAGCATTGACAGAACCCAGTATACTCTATCTAGATGCCTGCAAGCCTCTAAGAATAAATAAGAGCTGGATAGCATGCTGCTTCTCCAGAACACACATAATACAGCATACAAAGTCCAAAGCAGCTTGGTGGCATCTGCCTCAGGAGAAAAAGAAGAGTAGTGCATGCATCCAATATCTTGTCTGAGTCTAAGCACTGACAGGAATAGGGTGCCAGGTTGAGGTCCACTGAGAAAAAAAAATTTTCCAGTGCATACCAGAATCTACAATACCACGTATAGACACTATGTAGCATTCCTGATTAGAATTTGGCAAACCTTGTCAACAAGGAGATTAAACACACAAGCCCAGAGAGCACACATTCCCAGAAAAGGCTTGAAAGCTCTTTAGGATATCCAACTGGGCTGATTGAACAAGTTCCTCCCTGTGCAGAACTATGACACAAAGAGTGGGAGAAGCACTTGATTTTTCAAATTCCAAAGTTCCAACAGAAGATAAAACATACAAAAAGCAGGGAAATATGGGACATTCAAAGGAACAAGTTAAATCACAAGAAAGTGAGCCTAAGGAAATGGAGAAATATGAATTAGCAGACAAAAACTGATACAGATAACTAATCAAAATCTGGAAAATGATGTATGAACAAAATCAGTATATCAACAAAGATAGAAACTATGAAGAAGAACCAAATAGAAATTCTAGGATTGAAGAACAAAATAACTTAATTGAAAAATTCACTGCAGGGACTTAACAGCTCTTGACTAGGCAGAAGAAAGAAAAAATCAGCAAACTTGAAGACAGGACTTTTGAAAACACTGAGGCTTAGGAGCGAGAAAACGAAGAAGAAGAAAAACATGGAGAGTGCTTCACCTACTTGTGGGACATCATTAAATAGAACATACACATTACAGAAATCCCAGAGGAGAAGAGAATGGGGCAGAAAACCTATCTGAAGAAATAATGGCTAAAAACTTTTCAAAGTTGAGAAAAAATGGACATACAAATTCAAGAAGTTCAATTCACTCCAACCAGGATAAATCTAAGAAGACCTACACAAAGACACATTATAATACAACTGTTAAAAGTCATAGGCAGAGAGAGCATTTTGAAAGCAGAAAATAAATCTACTCATCACATACAAGGAAGTTCTAGAGATCTGCTGTACAATGTTATGCTTATAGTTATCAATACTGTCTACTTAAAAATTGTTGTGTAGGTCTCACAACACAATAAAAATATAAATAAATTGTTAAGAATTAACCTCTGAGTTACTAATAGTTTTTTTATTACTTTTCCATCAAAATATACCATGAGTAATATGCAAACACACACACACACACACAATCTCCCATAAGCAAAAATGTCTCAATTGTTTAAGACCTTGCTAATCAATCATTGACCTAAGGGAGATGGCATGTAATTTTACCTTTTGACAAAAAAACTTTTCTCTATTAAAACATCAAAATTATGATCACATAAGATGTGTTTATAGAGACAACTGAAAATAGTCTCAGAAATAGTTTAGTTAAATTTCTAGAGGTATTGAAAATATGCTTGTTTTCTAAGTTTGAAGACTCACTCTTCATATCTAAAAATGCAACTGTAGAAGCAAAACTAACCAATTAAATTATTAAATTAAATTAAATTATTAGCTTGCACCTCCTTTCATACACAAACACTTAATCAAGATTTTTAAAAAGCCTGAAATACAGTTAATTTGTTAAGGCAAAAAATGAAAAGTAAAACAAGTTTAAGAGAGTTAAATATTACAAGTCTAAATCAAATTTTTTCATTTATCACTTTAGGAGTTAAAAGAACATCTACACAGTGCTGCTTATGCAAAAAGCAAGCAGTAATCAATATTTTTGTTCACATTATGTGAAATTTGAACTTGATTTAGAAGGTGTCATTGTTCTAAGAAACTTTTGAGCTAGCAGACATATTTTTTTTAAATTTTATTCAGATCATTTTAAATTTTATTCAGATCATTTTGTGTAGTGGAACTACTACTTGAAAAAAGACATGAAAACCTGAAAGGACATCAAAATAAATTATACAGATTCATACACATTACCCTTATCACCTATTTCATTGTATTACAAACATTTATAAGCTATGCAGACTCTCCTTTTCCTGACTGGTCGACTCAGTCTTTATTATTTTCAAACTCTACAATTTTCACTGTTAATTTCTTTCTCACAGAGCAATGTTATTTTTCATCAAGTAGAATATGCAGAAGTTTTGCCTCAGTAGTGGAGAAAAATTAGACCTAAGCTAAATCTATCCAAGAAAGATTTAATGCAAGATATAAAAATATTGAACTGTTGTCAAGTACTAAACTTGGGCTCTGAGCAAAGTTCAAGAAAATTTGGAGAAATTAAAAAATATATATTCACCACTGAAAAAGCAAAATTTAGAATACTTGAAATTCAGTGCAGAATTACAAAACACATGCAAAAGAAAAACATGAGTATATAACTCATAATGAAGAGAAAAATAATTTAATTGAAAACATACCTGAAGTGATATAAATGATACAATAAGAAGACAAAGGCATTAAAACCCTTATTATATATACATCCCATAAACCAGTGGAAAGAATGAGCATTTTAAGTAGAAACATGGACAATATAAATGGTGAAAGTCAAATTTCTACAGATGAGAGCTAAAATGCCTGATATGAAAAATATAATAGACATAATTTACAGGTTAAACACTGTAGACAAAAAGATTAGTAACCTTGAAGACATCGCAATAGAAATTATCCAAAAAGAAGCAGAGTAAGAAAAAAAAAAAAGAATCAAACACAAACACACACACACACACACACACACACACACACAACAGAGCATATTGAGACATGGGCTAGGTTTAACCCATCTAATATACACATTATTTGCATACTGAAAAAACAGTGAGTCGGTACTTGAAAAAATCACATCCAAAATATTCCACATTTAATTAAAACTAATATTCCACCCCATAATAACAAAATAAAAATTGTTTACAAGTGCACATGGAACATGTATTACATAGACTATACTCTGGGCCATAAAAAAAGTCTCAATAAACTTAAAGAGATTCAAATCATACAAAATATATCCTTTGACCAAAACAGAATTAAATTTAAAATCATTAGCTGGCAAAATCTAAAATACTTTGAAACTTAATAACATATTTCCAAGTAAACAATGGATGAAGGAGAAAATAAAAAGGAAAATTAGAAACAATTTTGAATGGGAAGAAAAGAAAAAAGTAACATACCAAATTTGTATATACATCTAAAACAGTACTTAGAGGGAATAGTATTAAACAGCTATATTAAAAAAGAAGAACACTCTCAAATCAGAAACATCAGCTTCTGGCTTAAGATACTGAAAGAGTGAATTATGCACAAAATACATAGAATAAAGGAACTAATAAAGATAGGAGTAGAAATCAATGAAAGAGAAAACAAACAAACAAAAAACAAAAGGGAAAATCAACAAAATCCAAAGCTGTTTCTTTGAGAAAATAAATAATGTTAAGATATCTTTAGCCAGACAGATCACAAAAAGGAAATTCTCATAGCAACCCTCTGAGATAAGTACTATTATTACCCCCATTTTACAAGGGAGAAAGGTAACACACAGAGAAGTTAAAAGATTTGCTTAATGCATCAAAATTACAAAGTAGTAGAGCCAGAATTCAAGCCCAAATTATATCCCTCCTCCATCCATGTTTTTAAATATATATTATGTTTTATAATGTATATTTATATAATTATGAATTCATATCAATATTTGTAGAGCTATATCATTGTATATAGGTATGATACAGTAAATAGTTATATACAAATAAAATAAATCTCTACCCACTTTCTGGCACTTTCTCACTTTTCAGTATATCTTGGATATATTTATGCATTTGCACATACATTATACCTCATTCTTTATATTGGTGGCAGACTCCCACTATATGAATGTTCCATAATTTATCGGTGGATATTTATTGATGGATATTTGTTTCCCAGAGCAAAAAAACAGTACAATAAAAATTATTGCACATGTATCTTTGAATAAACAAGTGCAAATTTTGGTAGTATAAATTTTTAGAAATAAAATTTGCTTGTATACAGGTTGTTATTTTTATAGAATTTGCCAGTCTTGAACCATGTTGTACCAACTAATATGCCTACCTAAAGTGACTATGATTCCTGTTTCCCAATGCTAGAAAATCTTCCTTATTAATGAAATTTTGAATGTCTGCAAATGTGACAAGTGGAAAATCTTAATGAAATAAAATCAGATATTCAAAATGATTAGCGAAGGTGAATTATGCAGAATTTTTCATTCCCTTATTGAGAACTGTCTTTTAATTCTCTTTTCTTCATTTTCTCTCTCTCTCTCTCTCCCTCTTTGCACACTTGAGATTTTACAGTTGATTGGTAACAGCCATTTCATACTTTTTTGGAGAACTTTATTTATTTATTTATTTATTTATTTATTTATTTATTTATTTATTGTTTTTTGGCTGCATTGGGTCTTAATTGCCATGTGTGGAATTTCTCTAGTTGTGGTGAGCAGAGGTCTACTCTTTCTTGTGGTGGGCAGGCTTCTATTGTGGTGGCTTCTCCTGTTGTGAAGCATGGGCTTTAGGCATATAGGCTTAAGTAACTGTGGCACATGGGCTCAGTAGTTGTGGCTCCCAGGTTCTAGATCACAGGCTCAGTAGTTGTGGCACACATTAAAAATAATTTATTTCTCAGGTGTACAACAACTTTGCCAGCTTTCTGTATATTAATACTTTACAGATCATATTGCCTTACAGATACTGAATTTTAATTACTCTGAAAATAATATTTATGTTTAAATTTTGAAATTTCACTTTCAAAAAGGTATTTTACCTTTTTCTTTAGTCATGTTTAAAAGAGTTTCCCCCACCAAAGGTTAGGAATTATATTTACCCATGTTTTCTTATAGCAGTGTTATGATACCCTAGTTCACACAGAGGCTTTTAATCCATCTAAGTGTATTTGCCTCTGTTTACTACTTGTCCAACAATCAGGTATTTAATAAACTACCTTTTCCCTACTCTTTTGAAAAAACTTCTCTATATTATACTAAATTGCCCTATTTTTTCTGCTTCCTTAGTTTTTTTATTAATCTGCTTACCAAACAGAATATTTGATTAACATTACATTTTCAGTATTTTAAATGTATCTAAGCTTTTGTAGACCTTAGTATCAACATAATCAGCTTTCAAAAAAATCTTACTGCTATTTTTTATTAAGTTCAGATTGGGCTAATAAATTTACTGAAAAATACCTCTTTGCAGTGATGGGTTTTCCTATCCAGCAACAAATTATGACTCAAGTATTCCTATTGTACATAATTCAGTTAAGATTTAATTTTTTATAAAATACCTTCATATTTCTTGCCTATTTCTATACATTTGATATTTTGGTTGTTATTATGTATGTAACCTCTTCTTCATTTAAATTTTATGAATAACATAAAAAAATTTTAAAGATTAATCTTGCAACTAATCACCTCACTTAACTCCATGTTTTCTAATGATTTTCTCATTGACTCTCCACAAATATTCAACTATATAATAATATGGGTAAGTAATAGTGATTTCACCTTCTTATTCAAGTCCAGGCATATTATTTATTTTACTTAAAAATGTTAGTTAACTCATTAATTTTATGATAATGTTTCTGCTACTTACTGTTAAGAATATAGTTAACTTGAGAGCCCAGGGCTTTAGCAGACCAGGTAGGAATTCTAATGGAGAAAGGTCTTTGTCTATTCTTCCATATCATAAAGGCAATAGTGCTAATTAACAAAAGTCTTAAAGTCTGGTATTGGGAGAAAGTAATTTCATTGCCTTTATTGTTGTAATAGCTTTGAAATCTTAAAGCATAGTGATTTTAAAATAAACAGAATGGCTATTGAGGATCAAGATGGCAGACTAGGAGGACATGTGCTAACTCTTTCCTGCAAAAGCACCAGAATTACAACTAACTGCTGAACAATCATCAACAGAAAGACACTGGAACTCACCAGAAAAAGACACCCCACATCCAGAGACAAAGGAAAAGCCACAATGAGATGGTAGGAGGGGGCACAATTGCATTAAAATCAAATCCCATAAATGCTGGGTGGGTGACTCACAAGCTGGAGAACAGTTATAACACAGAACTCCACCCATTAAAGTGAGGGTTCTGAGCCCCATGTCAGGCTTCCCAACCAGGAAGTCCAGCAATGGGAGGAGTAATCCTCAGAGAATCAGACTTTAAAAGTCTACAGGATTTGATTGCAGGACCTCCACAGGACTGGTGGAAATGGAGACTCCACTCTTGGAGGGCACACAAAAAAAGTGCTCACCAGGACCCAGGAGGAAGGAGCAGTGACCCCATAGGAGACTGAACCAGATCTACCTGCTGGTGTTGGAGGGTTGCCTGCAGAGGTGGGGGCAGCTGTGGCTCACCAAGGAGACAGAGGCGCTGGCAGAAGGGGTTCTGGGAAGTGCTCATTGGCATGAGCCCTCCCAGAGTCCACCATTAGCCCCACCAAAGAGGCTGTAAGCTCCAGTACTGGGTAGCCTCAGACCAAACAACCAACAAGCTGGGAACACAGCCCCACCCACTGGCAGACAAGCAGAAAAAAGTTTTACTGAGTTCTGCCTAACAAATCAGGTTAAAGTCTTACAGGGCTCCACCCACCCAGCCCTACCCACCATCAGTCCCTCCCATCAGGACACACACACAAGCCTCCTAGATAGGTTTCTCCACAAGAGGGCAGACAGGAGAATCAAGCAGTATCAGCAGTATTTCATTTTGTGGAACTGAAAACCACAGCCACAGAAAGACAGAAAAAATGAAAACCCAAAAGACTTTGTACCGGATGAAGGCACAAGATAAAACACCAGAAAAACAACTAAATGAAGAGGAGATAGGCACTCTTCCAGAAAAAGAATTCAGAATAATGATGGTGAAGATGATCCAGGACTTTGAAAAGAGACTGGATGCAAAGATCAAAAAGTTGCAGGAAAAGTTTACCAAAGACCTGGAAGAATTAAAGAGCAAACAAACAGATATATGCAACACAGTGACTGAAATAAAAAATACACTAGAAGGCAGTAACAGCAGATTAACTGAGGCAGAAGGGCAAATAATTGAGCTGGAAGACAGAATGGTGATAATCACTGACGTGGAAAAGAATAAAGAAAAAAGAATGAAAAGAACTGAAGACAGCCTAAGATACCTCTGGGACAATGTTAAATGCACCAACATTTGCATTATAGGGGTCCCAGAAGGAGAAGAGAGAGAGAAAGGACCCAAGAAAATATTATAGTTGAAGACATTATAGTTGAAAACTTCCCTAACATGGGAAAGGAAATAGCTACCCAAGTCCAGGAAGTACAGAGTCCCAGTCAGGATAAACCCAAGGAGAAACACACCAAGACATATAGTAGTCAAACTGACAAAGATTAAAGACAGAGAAAAGTTATTAAAAGCAATGAGGTAAAAATGACAAATAACATACAAGGGGACTGCCATAAGGTTAACAGCTGATTTCTCAGCAGAAACTCTGCAGGCCAGAAAGGAGTGGCATGATATATTTAAAGTGATGAAAGGGAAGAACCTACAACCAAGAATACTCTACCCAGCAAGGATCTCATTCAGATTCAATGGAGAAATCAAAAGCTTTACAGACAAGCAACAGCTAAGAGAATTCAGCACCACCAAATCAGCCCTACAACAAATGCTAAAGGAACTTCTCTACCTGGAAACATAAGAGAAGAAAAGGACCTACAAAAACAAACACAAAACAATTAAGAAAATGGTAATAGGAACATACATATCAATAATTACCTTGAATGTAAATGGACTCAATGCACCAACCAAAAGACACAGATGGGCTGAATGCATACAAAAACAAGACCCATATATATGCTGTCTAAAAGAGACACAATTCACACCTAGGGACACACACACACTGCAAGTGAGGGAATGGAAAAAGATATTCCATGCAAATGGAAATCAAAAGAAAGCTTAGGTAGCAATATTCATCTCAGATAAAATAGACTTTAAAATAAAAATTTACAAGAGACAAGAAAGGACACTACATAAAGATCAAGGGGTCAATTTTAGAAGAAGAGATAACAATTATAAATATATATGCACCCAATATAGGAGCACCTCCATACATAAGGCAAATGCTAACAACTATGAAAGAGGAAATTGACAGTAACACAATCATAGTGGGGGACGTTAACACTCCACTTACACCAATGAACACATCATCCACACAGAAAATTAATAAAGAAACACAAGCCTTAAATAACACAATAAGTCATCTTGATTTAATAGATATCTATAGGCCATTACACCCAAAAACAGCAGATTACACATTCTTCTCAAGTGCACATGGAACATTCTCCACGATAGATCACAGTTTGGGTCATAAATCAAGCCTTGGTAAATTCAAGAAAATTGAAGTCATATCAACCATCTTTTCTGACCACAATGCTATGAGATTAGAAATCAATTACAGGGAAAAAAAATGTAAAACACACAAACACAAACACATGGAGGCTAAACATATGGTACTAAATAACCAAGAGATCACTGAAGAAAACAAAGAGGAAATCAAAAAATACCTAGAGACAAATGACAATGAAAACACAGTGATCCAAAACCTATGGGATGCTGCAATGGCAGTTCTAAGAGGGAAGTTTATAGCAATACAATCCTACCTCAAGAAACAAGAAACATCCCAAATAAACAATCTAACTTTACACCTAAAGAAACTAGAGAAAGAAGAGCCAACAAAATCGAAAGTTAGTAGATGGAGAGAAATCATAAATTTCAGAGTAGAAATAAATGAAATAGAAACAAAGAAAACAATAGCAAAAATCAATAAAACTAAAACCTGGTTCTTTGAGAAGATAAATAAAATTGATAAACCTCTAGTAAGACTCATCAAGTAAAAGAGGGAGAGGACTCAAGTCAATAAAATTAGAAATGAAACAGGAGAAGCTACAACAGACACCACAGAAATAAAAAACACCATAAGAGACTACTACGAGCAACTATATGCCAATAAAATGGACAACCTGGATGAAATGGACAGATTCTTAGAAAGCTATAACATTCCATTAGTGAATCAGGAAGACATAGAAAATATGAACAGACCAATCACAAGTAATGAAACTGAAACTGTGATTAAAAATCTCCCAACAAACAAAAGTCCAGGACCAGATGGATTCACAGGTGAATTTCATCAAACATTTAGAGAAGAGTTAACACCCATCCTTCTCAAGCTCTTCCAAAATATTGCAGAGGAAGGAACACCCCCAAACTCATTTTATGAGGCCACCATCACCCTGATACCAAAACCATACAAAGATATTATGAAAAAAGAAAATTATAGACCAATATCATGGATGAATTTAGATGCAAAACTCCTCAACAAAATACTAGCAAACAGAATCCAACAATACATTAAAAGGATCATACACCATGATCAAGTGGGATTTATCCCTGGAATGCAAGGATTCTTCAATATATGAAAATCAATCAATGTGATACACCATATTAACAAATTGAAGCATAAAAAAACACATGATTATCTCAATAGATGCAGAAAAAGCTTTTGACAAAATTCAACACCATTTATGATAAAAACTCTCCAGAAGATGGGCATAGGGGGAACCTACCTCAACATAATAAAGGCCATATATGACAAACCCACAGCAAACATCATTATCAACACTGAAAAAATGAAAGCATTCCCTCTAAGATCAGGAACAAGACAAGGATATCCACTCTCGCCACTGCTATTCAACATAGTTTTGGAAGTCCTTGCCACAGCAATCAGAGAAGAAAAAAAAAAAATAAAAGGAATCCAAATTGGAAAAGAAGAAGTAAAACTGTCAGTGTTTGCAGATGTCATGATACAATACATAGAATATTCTAAAGATGCAACCAGACAACTACTTGAGCTAATCAATGAATCTGGTAAAGTTGCAGGATACAAAACCTGGGGACATACCATGTTCTTGGATTGGAAGAATCAACATTGTGAAAATGATTATACTACCCAAAGCAATTTACAGATTCAATGCAATCCCGATCAAATTACCAATGGCATTTTTCACAGAACTAGAGCAAGAAATGTTACGATGTGTATGGAAATGCAAAAGACCCTGAAAAGCCAAAGCAATCTTGAGAAGGAAAGATGGAGTTGGTGGAATCAGGCTTCCTGATTTCAGGCTATACTACAAGTCTACAGTGATCAAGACAGTATGGTACTGGCACAAAAACATAAATATAGATCAATGGAACAGGGTAGAAAGCCCAGAGATAAAGCATGGTCAACTAATCTAGGAGAGAGGAGGCAAGGATATACAGTGGAGAAAAGGCAGCCTCTTCAATAAGTAGTGCTGGGAAAACTGGACAGCTACATGTAAAAGAATGAAATTAAAATACTCCCTAACACCATACACAAAAATAAACTGCAAATGGATTAAAGACCTAAATGTGGAGAAAAAGATGGCGGTGAAGTAGAGAGATGTGGAGTGCATCCCTCTCCACAGATGCATTGGGAATGCACGGAAGGATGCAGTAATTCCCACAGAGAACCAACTGAACACCAGCAGACGGCCTCGGACACCAGAAAGGGCTGCGGGGAGCCCGACATAGCTGGTAGGGAGGCATCTATGATGGCTCAAAGAGGGTGAAGCGGCGGAGCTGTGGCAGATGGGAGGGAGTGAGAAACACAGAGAGGGTCCGCAGCACAGCTCAGCGTTCCCTGACCAAGACATCGATCCGCGGCTGAACGGAGGGTCCAGGAGCGGGAGCGTGGGAACCGGAGAGCTGGTTCAGGGTGAGAAACATTGTTGCCGGTAGGATGATGGACCGAGGAGACAGGAGGGAGGAGGTCTGCGGAGAGGAGTGCCCATCCCTGAGAGCTGCCCGGACATGATGGCGGCTTGAGGCTTCAGGCTCACGGGTGGGAGGGAGGAGCCGGGTGCGTAGCCTCTCTCTCTCTTTCCGCGCCTCTGCAACAGGCAGTGGAGAGACGCCCTGCAGGCCACCTAAGGTGCTCAGGGATAACAAGCACCCTCAAGCACTCGGGCGGGGCTAGATTAAAACCCCTTATAATGCCAGCAGCAGGGAGGCTGCCAAGATAAAGAAAAAAAAAAAACAACAACAGCATCAAAAAGAAAAAAAACCCCAAGAGAGGCCCAACTCTAAGACTTTCTGTGTATGCCTGAGCCACCAGCGCCCTCTGCAACAGGCACCTCCAAGCCTGACTGAAACAACAGTGCGCCACTGCTCACTCACTCCCAGGAGAAGGAGCCACTATTGTACCCTCTCCCTCTCCACACACCGACCGTTACAGATGAACAATAAAGGAACCTCTGCTGGTCAAAAAATAACACAAAAAAACCCAAGGCAAGGAGAAGGACACTTAGAGTGGAGACGCTAAGGAAACAGAAATAGTAGTATCAATACCTATTGAACTGGTCCATTCTGGGATCAGTTCTGGATTTTTTTTCTTTTTTTCTTTTCTTTTTCTCTATTTTTTTTTCTTTATTAAATATGATCTTAGCCCTAAGGGATCTACAAGTTTTATAACATAATTTTTTAATGATATTTTTTATTCTTTTTTTTTTTTTAATTTTGCCTCTTTATATACTTCTATATCTAGCTAAGTTTTTGGTAGTACAGACAATATATCTCTCATACTTTCCTTTCATCCCTATCTTTTATACATTTCTATTCCTTTCTTTTTATTTGCATATTTCCAACCACATTACGCTCTTCTGTTCCCCTTTCTTCCAGCCTTTTTAAGTTTATTTTATCTTAACATACTTATAAGCAACACTATCGGTCTGCTCAGACTCCTTGCTCTATTCTCCAGATGATGCACTGCCTTGGTATTTAATATTAGGCTTTTGTCTTTATCTTAGTTCTCAGTACAGTTGTCTAATTACATTCTGAGAATCTCCATTTTCTCTGGTGGTACTCTGGCTCTTTTCTATATTTGATCCTAGCTTATAAAATCTCCCTGGATTGATGTTTGTATGTGTAAGGTGTTATTTGTTTGTTTGTTTGCTTTTGCTCTTGTCTCTGATTTGTTCTGTTTCAGTTGTCAATTTCTGTTGGGTTTCTCTTTGAATATCTGATAGCACACTGGGGTCCTGTCAGGTCTTTCTAGAGCCTTATGTCCTAACGGATTCAGTAATTGTGTACCTTACACATGTATGTGTTTCCTAGATTTAATATTCATTTAATCCAATACTTGGACATTAGTCTGAGGCTTGGACAGTCTTCTATAAACACCTCTATCACCAGGACAAGCAACCCCAGAAGTTTGGACAACCATGAGGAAACAAAGAAACACCATGCAGGCAAAGGAGCAGGAAAAAAACCCACAAGACCAAATAAATGAGGAGGAAATAGGAAAAATGCATGAAAAAGAATTTAGAGTAATGATAGTAAAAATGATACAAAATCTCAATAACAAAATAGAGAAAGTACAAGAAACAGTTCATAAGAACTCAGAAAAACAAACAGCAATGGATAACAAAATAACTGAAATTAAAAATACTCTAGATGCTATAACCAGCAGAATGACTGAGGCAGAAGAACGAATAAGTGAGTTGGAAGATAGAATGGGGGAAATAAACACCACAGAGCAGAAAAAAGAAAAAAGAATAAAAAGAATAGAAGACAGTCTCAGAGACCTCAGTGATAACCTTAAACATACCAACATTCGCATTATAGGCATACCAGAAGAAGAAGAAAACAAGAAAGGGTTTGAGAAAATATTGGAAGAGGTGATAGTGGAAAACTTCCCCAACATGGGAAAGGAAATAATGAACCAAGTCCAAGAAGCACAGAGAGTCCCATACAGAATAAACCCAAGGAGAAATACACCAAGACACATATTAATCAAACTAACGACAATTCAACACAAAGAAAAAATATTAAAAGCAGCAAGAGAAAAGCAACAAACAACATATAAGGGAAAACCCATCAGGATAACAGCTGACCTTTCTACAGAAACTCTGCAGGCCAGAAGGGAATGGCAGGATATACTGAAAATCCTGAAAGAGAGAAACCTACTGCCAAGAATACTCTACCCAGCAAGAATCTCATTCAGATTTGAGGGAGAAATCAAAAGCTTTCCAGACAAGCAAATGTTAAGAGCATTCAGCACCACCAAACCAGCCTTACAACAAGTGCTAAAGGAACTTCTCTAAGTAGGAAACACAAGAAAAGGAAAAGAGCTACAAATACAAACCCAAAACAATTAAGAAAATGGTAATTGGAACACACATGTCAATAATCACTTTAAATGTAAGTGGATTAAATGCTCCAACCAAAAGACACAGACTGGCTGAATGGATACAAAAACAAGACCCTTCTATATGCTGCCTCCAAGAAACCCACTTCAGACCAAGGGATACATATAGACTGAAAGTAAAGGGATGGAAAAAGATATTCCATGCCAATGGAAGTCAAAAGAAAACTGGAGTAGCAATACTCATATCAGACAAATTAGACTTGAAAGTAAAGACTATTAAAAGAGACAAGGAAGGACACTACATAATGATCAAGGGATCCATTCAAGAAGAACATATCACAATGGTAAATATCTATGCCCCCAATACAGGAGCACCTCAATACATAAGGCAAATGCTAACAGCCATAAAAGGGGACATCGACAGTAACAAAATAATAGTGGGAAACTTGAACACCCCACTTACATCAATGGACAGATCATCCAAACAGAAAATCAATAAAGACTCACAAGCTTTAAATGACACATTAGATCTCTCAACTTAATTGATATTTATAGGACATTCCATCCAAAAACGACAGACTACACTTTCTTCTCAAGTGCACACGGAACATTTTCCAGGATAGATCACATCTTGGGTCACAAATCAAACCTCAGCAAATTCAGGAAAATTGAAATCATATCAAGAATCTTCTCAGACCACAATGCCATGAGACTAGATATCAATTACATGAAAAAACCTGCAAAAAATACAAACACATGGAGGCTAAACAATTCACTCTTAAACAACCAAGAAATCACTAAAGAAATCAAAGAGGAAATCAAAAAATTTCTAGAAACAAATGACAATGAAAACACAACAACCCAAAACCTATGGGATGCAGCAAAAGCAGTTCTAAGAGGGAAGTTTATAGCAATACAGTGCTACCTTAAGAAACAAGAAAATGATTGAATAAACAACCTAACCTTACACCTAAAACAACTAGAGAAAGAAGAACAAAGAAACCCCAAAGGGAGCAGAAGGAAAGAAATCATAAAGGTCAGAGCAGAAATAAATGAAAAAGAAAGGAAAGAAACCATAAGAAAAATAAATAAAACTAAAAGCTGGTTCTTTGAGAAGATTAACAAAATTGATAAACCATTAGATAGACTCATCAAGAAAAAAAGGGAGAAGATGCAAATCAACAGAATTAGAAATGAAAAAGGAGAAGTACCAACGGACACCACAGAAATACAAAACATCATGAGAGACTACTACAAGCAACTATATGCCAATCAATTGGATAACCTGGAAGAAATGGATACATTCTTAGAAAAATTCAATCTTCCAAGACTGAACCAGGAAGAAATAGAAACCACGAACAGACCAATCACAAGTACGGAAATTGAGGCAATGATTAAAAATCTCCCAACACACAAAAGCCCAGGACCAGATGGGTTCACGGGTGAATTCTATCAAACATTTCGAGAAGAGTTAACACCTATCCTTCTCAAACTCTTCCAAAATATTGCAGAAGGCGGAGCACTCCCAAACTCATTCTATGAGGCTACCATCACCCTGATACCAAAACCAGGCAAAGATGTCACAAAAAAAGAAAACTACAGACCAATATCACTGATGAATATAGATGCAAAAATCCTCAACAAAATACTAGCTAACAGACTGCAACAGCACATTAAAAAAATCATACACCACGATCAAGTGGGGTTTATCCCTGGGATGCAAGGATTCTTCAATATATGCAAATCAATCAACGTGATACATCATATCAACAAATTGAAGGATAAAAACCATATGGTCATCTCAATAGATGTAGAAAAAGCTTTTGACAAAGTTCAACATCCATTCATGATAAAAGCTCTCCAGAAAATGGGCATAGAAGGAAATTACCTCAACAAAAAATATAACAAAATATAACAAAAAAAATAAAAGCCATATATGACAAACCAAAAGCCAACATCATTCTCAATGGGGAAAAACTGGAAGAATTCCCTCTAAGAACAGGAACAAGACAAGGGTGTCCACTCTCTCCACTATTATTCAACATAGTTTTGGAAGTTTTAGCCACAGCAATCAGAGAAGAAAAAGAAATAAAAGGAATACAAATTGGAAAAGAAGAAGTAAAATTGTCCCTCTTTGCAGATGACATGATATTATATATAGAAAACCCTAAAGATTCTACCAGAAAACTGCTAGCACTAATTGATGAGTTTAGTAAAGTAGCAGGATACAAAATTAATGCACAGAAATCTCTTGCATTCCTATACACCAGCAACGGAAGAGCAGAAAGAGAAATGAAGGAAACTCTCCCATTCACCATTGCAACAAAAAGAATAAAATATCTAGGAATAAACCTGCCTAACAGGCAAAAGATCTGTATGCAGAAAACTTTAAGACATTGAAGAAAGAAATCAAAGACGACACAAACAGATGGAAGGACATACCATGTTCCTGGATTGGAAGAATGAACATCGTGAAAATGTCTGTACTACCCAAAGCAATTTACAGATACAATGCAATCCCAATCAAATTACCAATGGCATTTTTCACAGAACTAGAGCAAGAAATCTTACGATTTGTATGGAAATGCAAAAGACCCCGAATAGCCAAAGCAATCTTGAGAAGGAAATATGGAGTTGGTGGAATCAGGCTTCCTGACTTCAAACTATACTACAAGGCCATAGTGATCAAGACAGTATGGTACTGGCACAAAAATAGAAAGGAAGATCAATGGAACTGAATAGAGAACTCAGAGGTAAGCCCAAACACATATGGGCACCTTCTCTTTGACAAAGGAGGCATGAGTATACAATGGAAAAAAGACAGCCTCTTCAATAAGTGGTGCTGGGAAAACTGGACAGCAACATATAAAAGAATGAAATGAGAACACTTGCTAACACCATACACAAAAATAAACTCAAAATGGATTAAAGACCTACATGTAAGGCCAGACACTAGAAAACTCCTAGAGGAAAACATAGGCAGAACCCTATATGACATCCATCAAAGCAAGATCCTTTTTGACCCACCTCCTAGAATCATGGAAATAAAATCAAGAATAAACAAATGGTACCTCATGAAACTTAAAAGCTTTTGCACAGCAAAAGAAACCATAAACAAGACTAGAAGGCAACCCTCAGAATGGGAAAAAATAATTGCCTATGAAACAATGGACAAAGGATTAACCTCCGAAATATACAAGCAGCTCATGAAGCTTCATACCAAAAAAGCAAATAACCCAATCCACAAATGGGCAGAACACCTAAATAGACATTTCTCCAAAGAAGACATACAGATGGCCAACACACACATGAAAAGAGGCTCAACATCACTACTCATCAGAGAAATGCAAGTCAAAGCCACAATGAGGTATCACCTCACACCAATCAGAATGGCCATCATCACGGAATCTGGAAACAGCAAATGTTGGAGAGGGTGTGGAGAAAAGGGAAGTCTCCTGCACTGTTGGTGGGACTGTAAGTTGGTACAGCCACTATGGAAAACAATTTGGAGGTTCCTTAAAAAACTACAAATAGAACTACCATATGATCCAGTAATCCCACTCCTGGGCATATACCCAAAGAAAACCATAATCCCAAAAGAAACTTGTACCATAATGTTTATTGCAGCACTATTTACAATAGCCAGGACATGGAAGTAACCTAAATGCCCATCAACAAATGAATGGATACAGAAGATGTGGCATATATATACAATGGAATATTACTCAGATATAAAAAGGGATGAGATGTAGCTATATGTAATGAGGTGGATAGAGCTACAATCGGTTATACAGAGTGAAGTAAGTCAGAAAGAGAAGGACAAATATTGTATGCTAACTCACATATACGGAATCTAAAAATGGTACTGATGAACTCAGTGACAAGAACAAGGATGCAGATACAGAGAATGGACTGGGGAACTCGAGGTATGGGAGGGGGCGGGGGGTGAAGGGGAAACTGAGACGAAGCGAGAGAGTAGCACAGACATATATATACTACCAACTGTAAAATAGTCAGTGGGAAGTTGTTGTATAACAAAGGGAGCCCAACTCGAAGATGGAAGATGCCTTAGAGGCCTGGAGCGGGGAGGGTGGGGGGGACTCGAGGGGGGGGGAGTCAAGGAAGTGAGGGAATATGGGGATATGTGTATAAAAACAGATGATTGAACCTGGTGTACCACCCCAAAAAAAATAAAAAATAAATTAAAAAATTTAAAAAAAAGGACCTAAATATAAGGCCAGACACTGTAAAACTCCTAGAGGAAGACATAGGAAGAACACTCTTTGACGTAAACCACAGCCAGATCTTTTTGATCCACCCCCTAGAGTAATGGAAATAAAAACAAAAATAAATAAGTGGGACCTAATGAAACTTCAAAGCTTCTGCACAGCAAAGGAAACTATAACCAAATGAAAAGATAACCCTCAGAATGGGAGTAAATATTTGCAAATGAATCAACAGACAAAGGATTAATCTCCAAAATATATAAACAGTTCATCCAGCTCAATATCAAAAAAATAAACAATCCAATCAAAAAATGGGCAGAAGACATAAATAGGCATTTCTCCAAAGAAGACATACAAATGGCCAAGAGGCACATGAAAAGCTGCTGAACATCACTAATTATTAGAGAAATGCAAATCAAAACTACGGTGAGGCATCACCTCACACTGGTTAGAATGGGCATCATCAGAAAATCTACAAACAATAAATGCTGTAGAGGGTATGGAGAAAAGGGAATGCTCTTGCACTGTTGGTGGGAATGTAAATTGATAGAGCCACTATGGAGAACAGTATGGAGTTTCCTTGTAAAACTAAAAATAGAGTTACCATATGACCTAGCAATCCCACTGCTGGGCATATGCCCAAAGAACACCATAATTCAAAAAGACACATGCACTCCAATGTTCATGGCAGCACTATTTACAATAGCCAGGACATGAAGCAACCTAAATGTCCATCAACAGATGAATGGATAAAAAATGTGGTACATACATACAATGGAATATTACTCAGCTATAAAAAACAATGTAACTGGGACATTTGTAGAGACATGGATGGACATAAAGATTGTCATACAGAGTGAAGTGAGTCAGAAAGAGAAAAACAAATATCATGTATTAACACATATATACATAACGTAGAAAAATGGTACAAATCAACTGGTTTGAAAGGCAGAAATAGAGACAGAGATGTAGAGAACAAACATATGGACACCAAGTGGGGAAAGCAGAGAGGGCTGGTGGGGGAATGAATTTGGAGATTGGGATACCAGATTGTACACTCTAAATATGTGCAGTTTATTGTCTATTAAAAAATATATAGCTAACTTGTTTTTTGAGACAGATAATTTTATGATGTTATAGAAATATTCATCTAGTCTTATTTTATTAAGAATGTGTGTCAGAATTTCCTCAAATGCTTTTTAACTGCCATGAAAATGAGATTATAGTTTTTCTCCCTTGATCTATATTTTAGTGAAATACACTAATATTCATTTTAAAAAATATTGAGCTACTTTTCACTGAATTCCTAAAATGAACCAATTTTGTTTTGGTGTTTTTTTTTATTCTTTAAAGTACTGCTAGATTAGGTTTTCCACTTTAAGATTTAGGGATTTTATGTTGATATTCACATTTGAGATCCCTAAATAATCTTTTTAAAAAATTATCCTTGTCAGTTTTAGCTTCCATGTTATACTGAACTTGAAAGAGAGAATCGGTATCATCTGCTCTTGAAAATTTTATCAAATTAACTAATTTTAGGCAATGAAAATAGTCATACTATTATTACAATGTGCTTTTGGTACTCTACAACATTCTAGAAGAGGCTGCTATGATCATTCTCCAAAAACAAGCAAACAAACAAACAAACAAAAAGCAGACACAGCAAAAATAAGAGTTTATACTAGACAATGCAAGATACAAAATGAAAGTTAAGACTTTTTTTGTCTTGGTTTATATTACTCAAATTATTTCTATTCATGACATATCTTTTCTAATGTCATTATATAGGAATAGTGGCTAAACTGCTAAAAATGTTAAATGTATATAACTAATCTATTTTTTCTACCTCTTTCCATTTATTTAACAACAATTTTTGAAATTTGCATGTAATTTTTTTAATCTAGTAAAGCAAACATCACAATAAATATAAGATATTGGAGCTCCCTGTGATAAAAATGTCCATTTTATCTCAAAGATATCCCAGGTTATGGATGACACTGAATGAGTGGTTGAGGTAGATTGCTAAGTGATATTCTTGTGGTTCACATGCATTAAAAATTATTGATAGCAACTTCATGATGGAAAGATTTGTTCAAGTGTTAAATATTATATTTCTACCTTTTAAAATAGTCAAATATTTGATAAATAGCATGAATTAAACAAGGGGCCAAAGTACTGCTTATGAACATAAAATTGTTCTGTGTAAAATGCCTGAACAACTATTGTCCCATTATTCAAACATATTCATTCTTGAATAGCAACCCAAATTTGATTTATATTTTATAGTCTGTGGCAAATATTATCTATGGATAAGTTTCAGCAGTATTTTCTAAAATAATACTTAAGCAAACATAAGTGGATTAATATTAATATAGTATGTCCAAAAAGAAGCAAGCCTCTCAAGTTCAATAACATGTAGTCCTGTCTAAAATAGAATTTAAGTACGTGGTATTCTAATATAAAGCATGTCCAACCTTCCTGAGTGAAGAATTGATTTTATGTTAAAATAAACAGTGGAAAATGGCACTTTCCTCATAAACATGGTGAAAATTTAAATAATAAAAATAACTCAAAAAAAAGGATGCCACTTGAGAAGTTTAACAGAACCACTGTAGCATTTAAGGTTAAATTTATATGAATGCCCACATTTTTCTCAGAGCAAATATTAGTCTATACAGGTCTTTGACATGGCTGCCCTCTACTGATCCAAGATTTGTTTTGTTTCAACAGTGGACTTTTATGGAGTATTATTATCTGAAACTTCTAAGTCTTCTAAAGTGCTAGATTTAATAAAAACATACAAGTAACCTTTTTTAAATTAAAGTTTGAAAATCAACATATGGACTTAGGAATAGTTAATTGCCCATGTGGCTGTCTTTGGCTGCAGAAATGCGAAAAAAATTAATAGGAAGTAAGAATACTGTAGTCACAGGTAGATTACCCCTAGCAGTCTTATTTTTCTTTCTTTTCACAAGTAATGTAAATATCCACTATATTTCACAGGAGCTGCAGGTCTGCTTATTTTGTCATTAAATGGTACTTTGGGAAGTCTTGAATAAACATTTGATTGAAATCCAAAATGTACAGCAATACCACTAATATAAATTCAATAGTGTCAATATTTAAAGAGATAAAACTAATCAGGTGTTATTGTCCTAGAAGAATACAGAAAGTTGTGCATTTTTCTCACACAGAGTCATGAGAAATAGTTAAAGCAGAAAGACTGCAACCTTCCAGTAAGGTGTCAATTTGTTAAAAATAGATTATTATCTCAAACCACTTACATGGTGCTTTGAGGAGATAGAAAGTGTAAGAGAGTAACTTGCTTTTAAAAACTGGGGAAAGTCTTCTAGTTATCACTCAGTCCAAGAGATAATATAGATGAAGTCTTCCAGTTATCACTCAGTCCAAGAGATAATATAGATTATAGACATAGATTTTTGCTTTGTTGAAACTATGGAAGCTTACAAAGCTCTTCTTAAAATAAGCATGAGCAAAAGCCATTTTAGAGATTCCAGAAAATTCAACAGGGGATTGCATTTCGTGAAGTCATATGAAGGCAACTGCAAATATAAATACATGAAGCAATATCACTGGAAACATAGCCTCTGAGAAATTTGGGGGAAAATTTGTAATTTAAGGACCAAACCTAATAGCAAGATCACTCTTTTTAGGTACCAGAAAATGATAGGTCTTATGGGGGTTACAGTGGGATGAAGAAGCAGGAATGATTTGGGATCATGAAGAAATAGAATCACAAAGAAGGCAAAGCATAGCTGGGCCCAAAAGGAGGCAGTTCTCACTAATCCTGCCTGAGTGCTGCACAAATACTTTAAAGAAAGTTATGTAATATCACACTCCCACTTGGATGAAACATGTGCTTTTGTTGTCTCAGCAGCTCTGTAGAAAGATTCTTTATCCCCTTTGGCAGTCCAAGCGGTTCAAGGAGGACTTTACCATTTTCCAGGGGCAGGGCTGTGCTCCAGCTCCAGCTCCAGCTCCAGCTGAAGAATAAATTCCATCCCTAGCCAGAATGAAGTGTTCAGTGTACATGTGACTCAAGCCCAGCCAGTGAGTCATACCAGATTTTTCCTGGAACAATCAGGAAAAGAGACTTTTTCACAGGGATTGTTGGCTAACGGAAATGTATCCTGTAGCTATTTTTGCCATACATGGGAAACTTGTTAGAGAAGAAAATGAACAGAAAACAAAACAGAATGAAGAACTAAAACAAATAATCGCAGTGAAATTAGTTCTGATCTTGGATCCAAGTATTTCTGAAAGACAAGTTCCTGACTTCCCAGTTATATGTACCAATAAATTATTTTTTGTTTATTATTTTTCACTCTTGATTCATTAAGTTTGAGTTCTACAATTAAAATGCAAAGATACCTAATAAAATATATTAAAGTTAGAATCCATAAAGTCTTCCCAGGTTCTGATCTTCCTTGTTAGGCTCTGATCACTTAAATTTTTAACAAAAGTTCTCTTAATCACTCTCCATTTAACATATGTGCCAAGCTAAATGACTCTGTAAACATGACACACTGAATATCTGCAGCTAGTAAGTGGCACTTTAATAGCCTCATGTGCTTCAATTACCATCAAGCGAGTTGTATTCTTGACAATAGTCAACTGTGTTTGTTAACAAAATGCTGTTCATATTATTGGCATTTTTCATTGTTATTAAAATTATCAAATATTAAACCAATAAATGTTCTACATGTGAGAGAGTTCATGTTTTTATGAAATCTAAAGATGAATCTATCAAAAAGATGTAAGAGTTGTGAGTAGCAAAAGAAAATATCCTAATTAGATATAGGTAAGAGCCTGGGTAAAGCAAAACAAAGTTTAATTTTCACAAAAGATTTTATTTCTTGTTCCTCTTTAAGTGAATTAGTACTAGAAGTCACGGGTGTACAAAAAACATACACTTCTTTAATGTGGATCTATACTCAAAGAGGCCTTCTTCCTCTATCAAAATGAGAAATAGGGAATATGTGGTAAAAACTTTAAATGAAATAAAAGGCTTAAACTGCTGATAAATCACTGTATATGATTCCCTAATTTTGTTTCAATTAAGTTACCACTTACTGGTACCATACAGTACATCTGTAAAGTTTTATCCTCTTAGAAGTTAATGTGCCTAGCTTTCAATTCAACAATATACTGTATAACTTTAAACATGTTTTTCAGTTCTTTAATATGGATTCTAAACTCAGTGAGGACAGGTACTACTTCTGATGACTCTACAAGAGCCCTGGGTTTTAAACATTGTAAACACTTATCTACTCAGATATGAATTATTTTCATTATAATATTCTTTGTGTACAGAGAAATAAATTTTTGAAAAAATGTTTCTATTTTTAAGAATATTAATAAAATAATGAAGAGCATAATTATATTGAACTTTTGATGCATATCTATATTTCTTAAACTGCAAGTAGTGCTGACTTGTGGATGACTGATTTGCATATATTCTCTATGTATTAACATTCACCTAGTTAAATCAAGTGTCCAAGGGGCTAAGAAAATGTCTTGTTTCACTTTCACTATTTTTTTCTTCCAGTTTTATTGATATATACTTGATATTGAGCATTCTAAGTTTTAGATTACATCAAAATGATGTGAATTACATACATCATGAAATGATTAGCACTAGTTTAGCAAACATCCATCATCTCATACAGATAAAATATTAAACAAACAGAAATAAAGACATTATTCTTGTGATGAGAACTTTTAGGATTTACTCTGTTAACAACTTTTCAGTGTTAATTATATTTACATGCTGTACATTATATCCATAGCACTTATTTATCTTATAACTGGCAGTTTTTACCTTTTAACTGCCTTCATCCAATTCCACCTTCCCTTCCCCACTCCTCTGATAACCACAAATCTGATCTCTTTTTCTATGAGTTTGTTTATTTTAGAGTTATAACTGACCTACAACACTATGTTAGTTCCTATTACACAACATAGTGTGATTTGATACTTCTATAAATTTCAAAATGATCACCACCATAAGTCTAGTTATGGTATGTCACCAGATAAAGATATTACATAGTTATTGACTATATTCTCCTCACTATTTGTTTCATAACTGTGACTCATTGGAAGTTTGTACCACTTAATCCCCCTCACCTATTTCTTCAACTATTCTTTGTTTCTCATTTTTTTTGCCATATTTCCAGCCCTTGTTTTCCCTAGTTACATTGCCAATCCAAGACCAGGTCTATGCTGCTGGGATGTTATGAGTACAAGCAAAAAGGAGGGAGGTGTGGAAGGCCAGTGCCACCTCACCAAAGGGATTAAGTGTGGCTGAAATACATCTGATGTCCCCATCACCATGCTGTGTGCCTTGGCATAGTGCTGCATCTGCCAAGAGAAAGTTGTGCCTTTTTCAGTTTACACAGAGGTAACGTGGGGCAATTTCCATAGCTAATCCTCACTCTGTTTCATATTTAGACTGAGGCTTCTGTCTTCATTCTGTTCACAAACAAGCCAGGGACCCAATAATCTTTACCAAATATACAATCCAAACTCCCTTCAATCTACTGGTGGCTGGGTAAAGTATTTGAGTCTAATTTAGGATGGTGTGTACCCAGAGACAATAGTTACATTTACACTGCTCTCTGTAATGCCTAAATGAAAAAAAGAAGGGGATAGAATGTTATGAGGATCTTTTAATCATATGTCTATTTCTCACAATTACTGCAATAGAAGTTTCTTAAAACATCAAACAGTTTGGTGTTGCTTTCTGAAGGAGAAAATAGGGTACATTCTATAAATTGCATGTGATCTAACAAGAGCATGGGGACTAGAGAAGTCTGGCCAGCAGCAGAAGCAGAATAGTAAACACAGAAACTGATGAAGGAAGATTAATCCCCAGAGTTCACAATGGCAAATAAGTGGAAAGATAAGGACTTGACTTAAAAAAAAAATTAAACTCCAGAGTTTGCACTGCCTGGAGTCTGACACACCTACCTCTGCTAGCACATTGGCAGTTGCTTTTGACTTTTCCAAATATCAGAACACTTCCTGGAGAAATAATGTAATAGAATGGAAAGAGGATTCATTTTCTCACCAATCCATTCTGGATTTCAGATATGATATTTACTAAAAGTCTAATCTTGGAAAATAAAACATTGAGATTTAGATCTCCTTATAGTTTCCCTTTATTATAAAATTATTTATAAATTTTTTGAATGTTCTTTGCTCAAATAAATTGTTATAGGAGGCCTATAAATATTAAGTACCCTGATGCTTATAGAATACAATTTTATTTGTATAAATTTTACATTAATATTTTGGAAATATTATAAATATCACTTTATCAGACCATTAACATCTATGACGATAAAGTTTTGTGGTTTCTCAATGGATCTGTTTATTAGCATAATATAGTTTGCTTAAAAATGAAAATACAGTATTACATGTAAATATGTTTTCATTTTCCTGAGGTAATAGTTCCTCCCCCACATGCATGCACATTCACACACACTTTCACTCATCTGTAAATGTGTAATTCCAGAGAAATTTAGGACATTCAAATGTCAGAGTTAAGAAAACAAACTTATAATGTCATGGTTTACCTTCTTAGCTATAGTCGCTTTTTAGGAAGTAGACATAATGATTTATAAGATATTTAAAAAAGCAGCCATACAGTTCATCTTTACTGTCAGTAGTTTTAAAAATCCAGCTCTGTAAATGTGTTGCACCAATATTTTTGCCTCTTTTTATGTTTTGCAATAGCAGGAAGAGTATTGCATGTTCTGAATTCTGTGCTGTCTGATGTGGAGCCACAAACCATGGGCACCTGTTGAGAATTGAAAAGCAGTGGCGCTAAGCAGAGATTTGCTGGAAGCGTAAAACACACAGTGGATTTTGAAGATTTAATGTAAACGTTTATTCTTAATAAAATGATGTAAAGTATTTAGTAATTTTATGTTGATTGCCTATTGAAATTAGATATACTTAGTTAAAAATACTATGTAGTTCACCGTTATACACGCTTTTGCTTTACGTGGTTTCAGTTACTCGTAATCAACAGCGGTCTGAAAATATTAGGTAGAAAATTCCAGAAATAAACAATTTGTAAGTTTTAAATTGCACCTTGTTCTGAGTAGCATGACAAAATCTCACACCACTCTGCTCTGTCCTGCCCAGTATGAGTGTGTCCTGTCCATTAGTCACTTAGTAGCCATCATGCTTATCAGATCAACTGTTGTGCTGTCATAGTGCTTGTGTTCAAGAAACCCTTATTGTATTTAATGATGACCCCAAAATGCAAGAGTAGTGATGCTAGCAATTTGGATATGCCAAAGAGGAGCCATAAGTGCTTTTTTTCAGTGAACAGATGAAAGTTTCTGAATTAATAAGGAATGAAAAACTATAGTATGCTAAGGTTGCTAAGATTTATGGTAAGCACGAATCTTCTATCCTGAAATTGTGAGGAAGGAAAAAAAAATTGTGCTAGTTTTGCTCTCATACTTCAAACTGCAAAAGTTACAGCCACAGTGTTTGATAAGTGCTTAGTTAAGATGGAAAAGACATTAAATTTGTACAGCAAGATATTTTGAGAGAGAAAGGCAACACACATAACTTTTATTAGAGTGCATTGTTATAATTGTATTTTATTATTAGTTATTGTTATTCATCTCTTACTCTACCTAATTGTTAAGTTAAACTTTATCAGAGGCATGTATGTATAGGAATAATCACAGTATATATAGGGTTTGGTACTATCCACAGTTTCAGGTATCCATTGTGGGTCTTGGATTGTATCACCCATGGATAAGAAGGGACTACTGTATGTTAAATTTAATTTCATTTCTTTTTACTTTTTTGTGTCACTACTAGAAAATTTAAAATTTATATGTGACTTCTATTAGATTTCTATTGGACAGCATTGTTCTAGGATTTATACTTCTTCAAAATCATATATATATATATATATATATATATATATAAAATCATATATATGAATCACATTATAATCTTTATGAATAACATGCTCACTTTTATGTTTTTTAAATCTTATTTCTCTTTATATAGTCATCAGGAGTACAATGGAAAAGAATTCATTCATCATTGGTCATTACAGTCTTACCAAACTATATAGACACTTCCACTAATTTCTGCTTCAACAGAGTCATTCTTACTTCTTTATTTCATCTTGTTAGATATACTTAAGATTGCACTATACACAAAAGGAGCCCTTTGGTTTAATCCATGTTCTTTTCCTGGACAGACTTATAGTAGAATTCTTATAGTAGAATTTGTTTTCATGCAGTAATGAGCTGGGCCTTAGAATTTGGAAGTAAATAAAATAACCTCTTTTTTATTTTTCACTTCTCTTCTCCCTTAAAATCTGTAACACACTACATACTACATACCTAACTAATAACTTCCACTACTCTGGTGTCTTGTCTTTGTTCATCATATCTCTCCAAATGTGAAAGAATCTTCCAAACAGAAGTCATTCCATAAAGCATATATTTTCAAATATGATGAAAACTGGCAAGGACTTATATTAATATACTTCCTCAGGTGGGAGTTTGGATGGTGCATCACAGCATTTAATATCAATGGCTTTTTATTCATTATATTACTTTCAGTTTTTAGAAACCAAACTATAATTTTGCTTATTTATTTATTTATTTATTTATTTATTTATAATAAGAGTTATCATGGAATATCTTTATATATGGACAAATACAAAAAAATGAATACTATCAGGCATTGGTTATAAATCATATTTACATTGCAGTACAAGAGTTAGTGTTTAAAGAAATTCTGCTATAAAATTTTTGGAGAAAATTCTGATTAAAGCAAATGGCATTTGTAATTTAGCTTTTCTATAGATTTAAGTGTTCGCATGTTTGGTTTGCTGAGAGAAAATAAAATTTATTTTCATATACTGTATTTGATTTGCTTAAAATGTGAGAAAATGGAGTTAGGTCATTATTTTTTACATGGAGCAAAGTACAACTTTACTTCTAAATCTCATGAGCTGGAATGACAAAAGTTAATTTGCATTCATAAGAAAGATTATAATTTTGTATAATGACAAAATAAAAAAGACAATGGTCATACGTGGGAAGTAGAAAGAGGTAAAGTATTCCATAAAGAGCTATAGCATTGCCTGCATTGTTCATGAAGACTTCTATTTACTTTACTGGGAATTTGAATAGATGAATATTTTATTATTAAATGATATTTAATTGTATCCTATCTTTTTCCAAGGATTTGAATTAACTAAATAAATGCTTGATTTATTTTGATTACTATCTACTAGCTGGATAATTATTTAAATCAGCAGTAATTGTTTTTTATTTTACATAATTGTTTAACATATTGTTCATCTTTATCTTACCATCATTAAATTAATTCTGAGTAAAAAATTAAACTACATACTTCCTACAAAGTTTGTTTGGATTTATTTTATGGACACTAATATACCTTTGTCAAATTGCAAAATCAATTGAGAACAAAATCAGTGGTTTTATACTGTACAGTAGTACAAGTTTCCTGTGGCTGCTGTAACAAATTGTCACAAACTAGGTGGCTTAAAACAATGGAAATTTATTCACTGGTAGTTCTGGAGGTCAGAGTTCTGAGATCAAGGTGTCAACATGGCTGTGCTCCCTCTGGAGGTTCCTTCCCTTTCCTAGGTGGTAGTTGTTGGCATGCGTTGGCATTCTGTGCCTTCTGGACACATCATTCCAATCTATTCATATCACCTTCTCCTCTGTTTCTGTCTCTGTCAAATCTTCCTCTGCATCCTTCTTATACAGATACATGTGCTGTCATATGGGCCCCATCTGGATAATCCAAGGTACATTTCTCTCAAGAGCCTTACAATTACCACATCCTTTGCCATTTAAGGTAATATTCACAGGTTCCAGAATTAGGAAGTGACTATATCTTTGGGGAGTCATTTTTATGCCTGTCATAATAATAAAAGAAATAATCTAACTGAAATATTTAAATTCATATTTAATAAGCTGTTCAAAATGTGTGCAATTTTTTTTTAATTAATTAATTAATTTATTTATTTTTTGGGGGGGTACACCAGGTTCAATCATCCGTTTTTATACACATATCCCCATATTCCCTCACTTCCTTGACTCCCCCCCCAAGCCCCCCCCCACCCTCCCCGCCCCAGTCCTCAAAGGCATCTTCCATCCTCGAGTTGGACTCCCTTTGTTATACAACAACTTCCCACTGACTATTTTACAGTTGATAGTATATATATGTCTGTGTTACTCTCTCACTTCGTCTCAGTTTCCCCTTCACCCCCCGCCCCCTCCCATACCTCGAGTTCTCCAGTCCATTCTCTGTATCTGCATCCTTGTTCTGGTCACTGAGTCCAACAGTACCATTTTTAGATTCCGTATATGTGAGTTAGCATACAATATTTGTCCTTCTCTTTCTGACTTACTTCACTCTGTAAAAATGTGTGCAATTTTTAAGCATGATTGTTATGTCAACCAAATAAGAACTTCTCCAAAATGATTTTTTTAAGCAACAAATCTTTGGATTTTAATAGCAATGTGTTTTATTTTCTATTGGCAAAATTTTCAGAATATTGCATCCAGAATCTAATAAACTCAAAGCTCAGTTTCAAAGCTCTCATCTACATGGACTCAGATTCATATATATTCTATATGGGTAAGTAATTAATTATGAAATTTAAAAAATTTCACAATAAAAATATTAATAAAAATTATTTTAATGATATACTAGTCATAATATTTTTGAGGTAAATTATTAAAGCTTCTATGATAATAACAGTGAAAGATTTTTTCATAGAATGTTAATAAAATTATTAAATTTTACACAGTCATTACACTTTTCCATTGTTAATTATTACTCCAAGTCTACTATCACATCATGAGGTAACAATTAAAAAAAAAAGAGGCAGCAGCTTCATGGAAAAACAAAAAAGTTTCTTGACTTGTGAAAGAAATTATAAAAATTTCCATGTAAAAATTTTGGATTATACTTAAATGATCTTGACAAATAAATTTTAAAGTAAAATAATAAAAATGCACATTCTGAATTTGTATCTTTAGTTGATCAACATCATTATAAGTCCTTTAATAGAAATATAAATTAATAATGAAGCTTGAAAGTCAAGCAGTAAGCAGGTCCTTCAGCAACATTAGGAACATTTGCAGATGGCAATATCCTAAGAGCTTGGGCTTTAATGATCAGACTGAGAGGAAAGGAAAATTCTGTGCTTCTCCAAGGTAGGGAGTAAGAACACAGTACATAATACCAAGATACTCAATGAAAACATTAATTACAAATATCTGTCCATAGATGAAGCAAGTCATTGAGAAATCTATGTTTAGCTTGGGTTCTGGGTAAGAAAAAGAAAGCAACTGTCCCATGAACATTTAAAATAATGGCATATTTACATTCACAAATGTTTGGGAGTAGGGATGGGGTGACCTGCACTTAAATACCTCTGAGAAATACTAGAAAAATTTTGTTCTAACTGTGAGGTGTTGGATGAGAGCACAGGTTCATTTAAATCCATGCTTGAGAATCCTGTCTGGTGACTGGAGTAAGAGTTTAGGGTGACATCCACAGATATACATATATTTATGCAGCAACAAAGTTTTCTGGTTGAAATTAAAAACAAAGCAAAACAACACAAAACAAAATAAACATGGTGTAGAAATGAACAGTGCTAGGGAGTACTGAAAATGTACCTGAAATGGTCTATTCCATGCAATACCTTGAACAATTAAAATGTCTCAATTAAATTTCCTTTCATTATTAGTGTCACCATTGCCTTTTGTGTCTTTCCCTCTGCACTACCGAAATAGACTCCTACTTGTTTTCCTGGTTTTCTAGTGCCTCTCTCCTTTTAACCATCATTTATATTTCTGTGCCTGATTCACTCCTCTAAAACTTTTACTTCTTCGGGAGTCTTCCACTATTCAAGACCTTTAATAATACCACATTAGCAATAAAGTTAGGCACAGGCACATGACTATGGCATTGAAAATGCCTCAGATTCTCTATTGTTTTGACTGAGCTCCCAATACAGATGAATAAGCACCTGACCTGAATCAGGCTGTTTGACCCACTCTCCTGAACCAAGATCTGCAAACCCTATATTGACTCATGTTATTTTTCCTGCCTAAAACTATCATTCCTAGCCACTGTCCAACCATGTCCAAAAAACCCTCTCTCTCATTCAGTTTCTATTACATCTGTTAGAAAATAGTAATTTAACAATTATTACCATAGATAATATGTATGTCCATGAGATATTGAAATTTACTTTAATACATGATATTTGTAATGCATCTTATTAATATTAAACCACTCATATATATATTTTCTAATTGTTAAATCTTCAAGAAAAAAACCAAAACTTACATGTTAGCTATTCAAATACATGATTTTATTTGTATTTTAAATGCATTTCTTTTAATCTCCATAAAACAACTAGTATAGTATTTTGCACATAATAAATGTTTAGTAAAAATATTAATTTACTAAATGCCAAGAAATTCTGAAAAAGCACATTTACAAAAGAGATCATCTTTGATACAATGGACAACCAGAACATTACTCTACATTTCTGAGTACAGACAATAGACTCTTTTTATCTAAATTTAAATAGAAAAAGTTTTATTAGAAGGTGTTAAAAAGCTGTAGGAGGGCCATGGATACTGGTTTCAAAACTAGAGTCAGGGAGAAAAATCAGGCAGTGAAAAACTCCACCCACAGTATGGAGTTCTTAGAGGAAACTTCTCTTCTGCCAATCATTGGTACTAATGCTAGGACTGAAATCAGAATCACTGTGCTCATCACCATGCTTATAAGAGGATCTGCTCCCTGACCACTATTTCCAAATTTGTATAAACATATGCATCTTTGTATAAGCAAGGCAAGTCTCAGGCCATAATCAAAATTAAAGTGTTTACTTAGGATTCTAGGAGATGTAGTGTTTAGCTTTCCTAGCCTTCACAGTAGAGGAAAGCAGTTTAGAAGTGTCTGGAAGAGGCACTGAGGGATACAATCTGCAGAATCTACCATACTCAGAAATTATTTCTCACAGGAATATGTATAACAACAATGTAAATAATTATGACAAATTTTAAAAGTAAGAATGAGATTACACTTACATTTACCAGACATTATCCCATTTCCACTGCCTTATGTTACAGAAAGTTGGCTACATATACAGTGAATTGAACATAATGACTAGAAACAAAAATGATTAATTGATAGATTCAAAAATTTTTACTTCTTGTGAGTTCTTGAAGAGAACAGACTTCCAAACTGTCTTTAACTAGTGTTGTTCATAGTATGCTAATGTTTGTCTTATTTAACAGCATATCAAGTTTAAACCAGCTTTTATTTTTACCTGGATTATGAATTGAAAACACCACATCCTCCCAGAATTTTTAGTGGTTGACTGATTTCAATGATATAATTTCCTTAAATTTCTACTCAATGATAGTAAAGCAAAAAACTTTGTCTTAACCATAATTTAAAAACAAAAGTATGTTTTAGTATACTAAGATTAAATCAGCAAATACTATTTCTTTCAAATAAAGAAAATATATGCTAAGTGTTAATGCAAACCATCTATACTAAGCAGTAAGGAGTTAAATTATTTACTTCTGGAAGAAATGTGTGATAACTTTGATCTAAAGGCATGCATCAACAAAACATTCACTCGTTTTTCTCATGCAACATATATTTCAAGCATCTACAAATCTAAGCACTTCTTTGGACACTGAAAAATAAGATGAACATATTTCAGAGGAATTTTAAGTCTATTGGGAAAACTTATTCTTAAGCTGTTAATTGTGACATTGCATGATTAATATTTAGATAAAACAGAGCTTAGTAAATTTTGGCCCATGGGTTGAATCTGGCCCAGGCCTTATTTTAGTACCGGTTTCCAGCTAAGAACATATTTTAAATTTTTAAGGGGTGTAGGAGGAGGGGAAGGAAGAAAAAGGAAGAAGAAAGAGAGGGGGGAGGAGGAGGGGAAGGAGAAAGATAAAAAGAAGGAGGAGGAGGAGAAAGAAGGGGAGATGATGAGGAGAAGAAGATGAAGGAGAAGGATAAGCAGATGAAGCAGAATGAGATGAAACAGATGCAGAAGCAACAGCAACAAAGATTGTACATGACCTGCAAAACTTATACTTACTACCTGGTCTTTTACATAAAAAGTTTGCTGAATCCTCAAATGTAGGATAAACAGAGATCTCTGGAAGCAAAGAGACAGAAGTATAACCTAAATTTGTCTTGAAAAATTGTCTTCACAATAAATAAATTTAATAAAGTGAAGGTTAAGGAACTTCTCCAGGAGGTGGGAACAGCATGTGTAAAGGCCTAGGGGAAGAGGGTACCACTAGAACTAATGAAAGTATAGAATGTCTGAATATGAACAGAAAGGAGAAGTATGATTCAGTGTAAAACTTGGAGACACAGACCTGTCCCAGATGCAACTGGCCTTTTAAACAATGTTAAGGATTTTATATTTTAATCTAATGATGATAGGAAGAAAAAATTATTGGTAAGGAGATGGATGATAAACTTTACTTAAGACCAGTCAGTATAGCTGAATGCATAGGTATAGTATAACTGAGGAAAAGGAGAGTAGGAAGAGAGGAGAGGAAAAAAAGAAGTTAAAGAGGTAACAGAAATCTGGTTCTGGGTAAGATGGAATAAACACACAGACATATCATAGTACGAATGCTAAAACCCTAAGACAAGGAAAATATCTTAAAGCAGAAAGAGAAAAATAACTCATCACTAACAAGTGAACCACAATAATATTAACAGCTGACTTCTCATCAGAAATTATTTGAAGCCAGAAGACAATGGGATAATACATTCAAAGTGTGCCAAAAACAAAACAAAACACTTTCAACAAATAATTTTATACCTAATAAAAATATCTTTCAAAACTAAAGAAAAACATTCCTAGTTAAACAAAACCTGAGATTATCCATACTCCTTAAAATAAATAGTAAATGAAGTTCTTTAGGCTGCAAGCAAAGAACAGCAAACAATAATTCAAATCTGCTTGAAAAATCAAAAAGTGATACTACAGGCAAATATGTAAGTACAGAAAGTGCCATAAATATATTTCTTATCCTTCTTCTCTTATCCATCATAAAGAATGATTTGTGAAATAATAAGTGCATAATTCTGGTTTGGATCTATAATATAAAAATACTTGCCAATAACAGCACAAGGAGGCAGATGGGAGCAAACTTATATTGGACTAAGAAAATAAGTAACATCAGACAGTAACTCAAATTAACAGGAATAAATGAAGATGATATAGTAAATAAAGTGTTTAATAGAACAAACACTATAAATAAATACTTGTCTTCTCTTTTTCTCACAGTTTCTTTAAAAGACATAAAACTATATAAAATAATAACGATATTTATTGTTCAGTTTGTAACATATATGAATGCAGTATGTACAATAATAGTGCATAAAGAGGGAAAAGGAAATAGAGCTATATATTGAAGTATTTCCATATCTAACTAGAAATAAGATAGCAAAAATTTGAAGTAGATTCTGATAAACTGAGATGTAATGGTTAGCCCTAGAGCAAATATTAGAGAAATAACAAATATAGTAAAAAAAAAAAAAAATCAGTTTTTCTAGTCCACCTTGGGAGACACCACTGCATCCTAAAGAAAAGTAGAAAGCTAAAAAAACAAAAAACAAAAAACAAAAAAAAAACACAAAAACTGAAGAATCAAGAATTCCTAACTTACAGGAGAAATGAGGTCATAAGTCAAACTGCTGCCCACAAAATTGAAGAGACTAACAGGCAAATACAGAGAATCACAACTTACTTACAAGAGCAGAAACCTCAATAAAAACTACGGTTAAGGTAGAAAGATCAGAAATGTAATTGACAAACTGCTGAAATTTCACTGTAGTCAAATCTGAGATTTAAAAATCCCAAGAGGACCCAGACAACAGAGAATCCTCATACTTTTATGAGTTTTACCACCTGAATCTCTACCAGATTACTAGAGTAGCTGTATAGAAAAATTCCCTAATGCTTCTGGCATGAAATAGGATAACACACTTTGTTCTTAACAAGGCCTGCCTTTAGGAGAAACCTAGTTAGGTCAAGCCTAACCTAACAGGGTTTTACCAAAGGTTAACTGAGCTGAAGAAAGGGAAATAACTAACTCCAGCCCACTCTGAACAACCTGTCCTATCTAATGGGGGTGGGGGGGGAGGAAGGAGGAGGAGGGAGGGAGAACTGAGGAGTATGTGTGAAGTTCACATTCCAGAGGCATAGGCTCACTACGAGACTGAGACCTCCTCCCCCTATACTTTACAACCATATTACTAAAACCTATTATAGCATTCTGGTACCCAATATATTATGCCTAGCTATAAAGAAAAAAATTTAAAAACATAGTAAAATAGCAAAAATCACAGATGGAAGGAACAGAGTAAGCATCAGAATGATACATGCTAGGGATGTTGAAATTATTAGACTGGGAATTTATATGTTAAGTTCTAATGAATAAAGTAGACAGCAAGCAAGACCAAATGAGCAATGGAAGCAGAGAGAGGGAAGTTCTATTAAAAAATAATAGAAATAAATGCTCAAATTAAAAAGCAATATAACAGAAATAAAGAATGCCTTTGATAGGGTTATCAGCAGGCTGCACACAGCTGAGAAAGAATCTGTGAGCTCTAGGATACCTAATTAGAAACCTCAAAAAGTAAAAGGCAAAGAGAAGAAAGATTTAAAAATAAGTAGAATAGTCAAGAACTGTGGGACAACTACAAAAGGTATAACATGCCTAATGGGACCATCAGAAAAATAAGAAAGAGAGAAAGAAACACGAGAAATATTTGAAATAATAATGACTGAGAATTTTTCTAAATTAATAATAGACACCAAACCATGGATCCATCCAGGAGTTCAGAGAACTCCAAGCAGGATAAATGCAGAATAAATGCCCCCCAAAAACAAGACAAAACAAAGTACCAAACAACTACCCTCAGCATTTTATTTTCAATTTATAGAAAATCAGAGATAAGGAAAAAAAATCCTTAAAGAAGCCAGAGGATAAAACATCTTACATGTAGAGGACAAATGATAAAAATTACAACCAATTCCTTCTCAGAAACCATGCAAACAAGAAGAGAGAAGAGTAAAATATTGAAAATGTTAAGAGAGAAAACCCCCCAATGGAGAATTCTTGATTCTGTGAAATCATCCTTAAAGTGGTGGAGAAATAAAGACTTTCACAGATAAAGAAAAATTAAAGGAATTTGTTGCCGCTATACCTATCTTGCAACAAATGTTAAAAGAAATTTCTTAGAGAGAAAAATAATGATATAGGCCAGAAACTCAGCTCTATATAAGGATAGGGAAGATATCAGAGAAGGAACAAAGTGAAGGTAAAATAAAAACTTTTATTTTTCTTCTTCTTAATTTATCTAACAGATAACACATTGTTCAAAATAATAAGAGCAACTCTGTATTTGACTATGTATGCCTAGGAATATGCATATACTTAGCTATGCTATATATGAGTAAAGTGAATGACAGCAATGATACAGAAGCTAGGAGGGAGGAATGAGGATTATTTTGTTATTATAAGGTATTCACACTACCCGTGTTATTTGTAAGTGGACTTGGGTTAGTTACAAGTCTATATTGTAAATTCTAAGCCAGCCAGTAAAAAAAAGTAAAACAAAAAAACAAAAAACAAAAACAAAAACAAAACCCTCTTTTACTAAAATCAGTATAACTGACATGCTAAGAAAAGGGCGAAAATGGAATCATATGAAATGTTAAATTAAAACTATAAAAGGCAGAAAATGAGTAGAAGCCAAAACAGAAAAGAACAAGGGTAACAATTAGAAAACAGTAACAAATATAGTAAATATTATCCAATTATATCAATAATCGCTTTGAATATCTATGGTTTAAATGTACCAATTAAAAGACAGAGATTGTCAGAGTGGATAAAATGAAAAAAAGACCCAATGATATGTTGTCTACAAGAAACCCACTAGAAATATAAAGACACATATAGATTAAAAATAAATGTATGGAGAAAAATACACCACACTACTACTAATAAAAGAGTGAAAATAGCTATATTAATTTCAGACAGAGCAGACTTCAAAGTAAGAAATATTATGAGAAATAAAGAGGGCATTACATAATGATAAACAGGTAAATTGTCCAAGACATAACGATCTTTAACATGTGTGTGTTAACAACAGAACATCAAAACATGTGAAGCAAAAATGACAGAACTTCAGGGATAAATAGATAAGTCCACTATTATATTTGGAGACTTCAACTCCTCTCTCTCAGAATGGGAAAGATCCAACAGGACATAGTTGAATTCAATACCACCATCATTCAACTGAATAGAGGGTATCTATAGACTACAACAACAGCAGAAGACTCATTCTCCTCAAGGTCACATGGAACATTCCCCAAGAGAGACCACATTCTGGATCATAAAAAAACAACTAAAATTTAAAAGGATAAAAATCATATAATATGTGCTCTTAGACCACAATGAATTAACTAGAAATCAACTACAGAATGATATTGGAAAATTTCAGAACATGTGGCAATGAAACAACACACTTCCAAATAATACACGAGTCAAAGAAGAAATCTGCAGAGAAATTTAATGATGTTTTAAATTAAATGTAAATGAAAACACAATTTATCAAAATTTGTGGGATGCAGTGAGAGCAGTGCTCGAGGGAAATTTATAGCACTGAATGCATTTATTAGGAAAGAAGAAGTAGCTAACATAAAAAAGTCTAAGCTTTCAACTTAGGAAATTAGAAAAAAGAAAAGCAAATTAAAAATGAAAGGAATAAAGTTATAAAAATCAAAGCAGAAATCAATGAAATTGAAAGCAGAGAAATTAATAAAGAAAATCAACAAAACCAAAAGCTAGTTCTATAAACCAACAATGAACAAGTGGTGTTTGAAATTTAAAATGCAGTACTATTTACCTTAGCATCCCCCAAAATGAAATACTTAGGTATAAATCTAATAAATATGTATACATTCTATACAAGGAAAACTATAACACTCTGATGAAAGAAATTTAAGAGCTAAGTTAAAGGAGAGATATTCCATGCTCAGGATAGGAACATATTATTGTCAGAATGTCATTTCTTCTCAACTTGAGCTATAGATTCAATTCAATCCAAATTGAATTCCCAAGTTTCCTTGTGAACATTGATTAATTGATTCTAAAGTTTATATGGAGAGGCAAAAGATCCAAAAGAGCCACTACAATATTAAAGGTAAAGAACAAAGTTGGAGGATTGACACTATCTAAGTTCAACATATTAAAAAGCAACGGTTATCAAGACAGTGTGCTATTGACTTAAGGATAGACAAATACATCAAAGAAACAGAATCCAGCACTGAGAAATGTACCCCATAAACATAATTAACAAATCTTTGACAAAGGTGTGAAAGTAAAATAATGGAGCAAAAGTAGTCTCTTCAACAAATGGTGCTGGAACAACTGGACAACCACATGCAAAACAATGAATCCAGACACAGATCTTACACATTTTACAAAAACTAACTCACAACGGATCATAGACATAGATGTAAAAATGCAAAATTATAAAACTCCCAGAAGGTAACATAAGAAAAAATCTAGATGACCTTGGGTATAGTGATCACAAGCACATGAAAAGGTGTTCCACTCATATGTCATCAGGTAAATTAAAATTAAAACAACAAAATACCATTACAAATCTATTTGAGTGGCCAAAATCCAGAACACTGACAACATCAAACGTTACCAAGGATGTGCAGCAATAGGAACTCCCATTGTTGGTGGAAGTACAAAATAGTACAGCCACTTTGAAAGACAATTTGGCAGTTTCTCACAAAACTAAATGTACTCTTGTCACATTATCCAGTGATTTCACTCCTTGATACTTACCCAAAGGAGTTGAAAATATGTCCACACAAAAACCTGCACTCAAATGTTTTTAGCAGCTTCATTCATAATGCCAGAACCTGAAAGCAACTAAGACTCCTTTCAGTAGGTGAATAGTTAAATACACTGTGGTACATACAGACAGTGGAATGTTATCCAGTGTTAAGGAGAAATGAGCTATCAAACCATAAAAAGAACTTAAATATTAAAGTGAAAGAAACCAACCTGAAAAGGCTACATACATTTTGTATAATTCCAATTCTGTGACAATCTGAAAAATGGCAAAATCAAAAGAAAACAGTAAAAAGATCAGTGGTTACCAGGAGTTTAGGAAGGGAGGAGAGGTGAATGTGTGGAGCACAGAGAATTTTTAAGGCAGTAACTATCCTGTACAATACTATAATGGAGGATAAACATCATTGATACATTTGTCCAACCCACAGAATTTTTAATACAAAAAGTGAGCCCTAATGTAAAGTATGGGCTTTGGTTGATGATGTTTCAGTGTAGGTTCATTAACTGTAACAAGTGAACCACTCTAGAGGAATATGCTAATAGCTGGGGATAGTATGCAAGATTTGGGGCAGGGAGTATGTGGGAAATCTCTGTGTCTTCTGCTCAGTTTTGCTGTGAACTTAAAACTTCTCTAAACAGTAAATTCAATGACAAATATGCTACATTATAAAATATTCACTTCCTGCAAAAGAAGAAAAGAGGAAGAAAGACACATCATGATCAATAGCATCTCTAAACAAAAACCTGGTTCTGGGATGCTCAGGAGTGTCCTTGGGGCTAAGAGTTTTCATACCCTGCAGAGTTAATTGATCTGCAAGGACTGATGTCAAAAAGTTGGGATTTAGAGCCTAGACTTTCAAAAATTTCCATTAAGTATAACTTCTGTGGCCGAAACTATCCATTTTTGGTTTGTGAAGATTCAAAAAAATTTTTTTTAAATTGCTATATTTCCATTTTTTATCTTTTAAAACTAAATTGATTACTATATTTTTAGTGTCTGTAATTATTATATTTGCTATATTATATCCAACCTGGAAAAGATGGAGCACACTTACATAAGCAGGATAACAATAAAATGTACACAAATTGTTCATTGATGTCGTTAATTTACCATTTTTTCTCATACACATGGTACACATAGAAACAGGTTGATTAGTGAGATCAGCTGTTACCATTTTCCAGCTTGTCACACCTGGAAAAAATATCACCTGGGAAGGCTTTAACTGGTGTGCTATAAACCAGACAGGCCCAAATTACAAGTGACATTGTACACATCCATTAAACTCAGTCTCCCTTTGCATATGAAGCAAAAGTAAGAAGACTTAAGAAGTTAACAGAGGAATAGCTCCAGGATTAAGTTTTACTCATTTCATAGATTTCCAGTGATTAATGCTAAATTCTATCAAGCTTTTGAATAATTATCTCTTAGAAACTTCATCCAATATATTTTTTTAAATAATATCAAAACACAAGTAATTATGCTTTGGAAATCATACTACTGCTAATTTTAAACCTATGAATAGATAATGAAGGTATAACTTGAGCTACACTCTATATTTTCTGATAAAATTCAAAATAAATCTTAAGTAAAGTTGAGAAGCATTATATCTAATGCTTTTCTTTGATATATCAAGAGTGTCACCACCATAAAAGAAAATTAGATTAGGGTGAAAGAACTTATTCTTCACCTACGTATGTTTATTTATAAGAACCATAGTATTTCAGAGCTGAAAGAAGCCTTGAGAATCATCTAGTGAAATTGACATTCTCCCCTAAGGAGGATAAATTGTTTTATAAACTGTATAAGTGTACGGACCAAATATTTAAACACCTGGGAATCAGTGGAAGAATTACGTTACTTTTGACTTATGTGATATAATCATAAATTGTTCAATGTGATAGTTTCCATCATTACTTTAAAAGACGTTTACCCAAAAGGAACTTGAACCCAGCATGTCTAAGAAACTATGTGTCAACTCAGTGTCTTCTTAACTTTTTGATGCTAAATTTAAATATTTTAGATTGATATTTCAGACTGAAATATATATTATTCATCATTAGTAATCAAATGCATTAAAAACACATAATTATTCCCCTTTCCAAATCCCATATGATTTGGTTTACATAGTTGAAAAAAACTCTGATTATGGTTTCTTTCTTCCTTTAAAATCATCTAAAAATATTAATGTTCTGATAAATTGTCAAAGCTAAGACATTTTTTAATATAAAATAGCCCTGGAACTGAGGCATGGACCAAGAATTGATATATCTAATACAAAAGAGAGAACCCATGGTAAATCCAAATGCCCAGTTTAAAAAAAAAATTCTATACAATAAATATACTGAATTTAGAAATGTTAATTTCCAATTTTTCACATGTCAGTTTACTACTTGTCTTCTATGTATACTTTTGGCCAAAAAATGAACACAGCAATAGGAAAAATGTCTCAGGAAAAAAATGCAACATGACATGTTCAATTTTTACAAGCAAGAATAAAATATATATTTGGCTAAATATGGGCTAAACACTGTATTTCAAAAAAATTATAAATAAAATATAAAAACAAGTAGAGGAAAGAAATTTGGAACAAAGTCAGGAAAGGGTGCATAGTCTCAGTAAATCGAACATGTTTATTAGGGAGTCTCAGCTTTTGAAGCATGAGGTATTTACTTTTTTACAATAAACGAATCTTCTGTATGGTGCTATACTAAACCTCACTTTTCTATTATATAGTGACTCCCTCAAAGGATATCTTAGCCAGATTCTGTAACTTCTTCACCATATTTTTATTGTTAGAATAGTTACGTTTTGGAATTTACAACTTAGACTCATTCCTTTTAGAACTTTAATTTCAAACTTAATTCAGAGATCTTCTCCTCATCCTGACACCACATCCCTCACTGCAATTATGGATCTGCAGGTTGTGGGGCACTATAGTGATTCCTGACTGAAGATTCGGAACCCCCCCCCCACCATAGTTCCTCTTGTGTTGGTGTCTTAATTTTGACTACTATAACAGATAACATTGGCTGGGTTGGCTTAAACAACAAATATTCCTCACAATTTTGAAGGCTGGGAAGTCCAAGATCAAGGTGCCAGTAGATTCAATGTTTGATGACATCCCTCTTTCTGGTTTGCAGATAGCTGCCTTTTTGCAGTATCTTCACATAGCCAAGAAAGAGAAATCAACTCTTTCTCTCTCATCTCTTCTTTTAAAGGCATTAATCTCATTCATGAGGGCTCCACTCTCATGACTCAATTGCCTCCCATATAGCATCACATTAGGGAATAGGGCTTCAATATGTGAATTTTGTGAGACAAAAACATCAGTGTATAGCAGTTGGATCTCTTATTTAGTATGCTTCTCATAGATGGAAATATTATCTAAAATGACTCAATGCCACCTACACTTTTTGTGTATACATAACCTAGGAAATTCATGCATCGTTGCCATGCTAAATATTGGAAAATGTAGGCAGCTTCACAGCTAATACTCCTTATATCAGTCTTAGCTATTCTCCATAATGATATTTTTCTCTGATAATGTGTAGCATGGGTACGGATAAGCACATGTGCAGCTTAAGTAGGTGTTTTACAAGGAAAACAGAAGAAAAATGACTGTAAATTCTGATTGCATTTATCCTTTATAGTTTGGTCCTTACATTGATTGCTAGTGTGGGGCTACAAGGGTAGGGGCTATGGGGAGAAATAGGAGGATGTGAAAGTAAGTTCACTTCTGAGATCACTCTTCAAGGCAATATAGAATGAGTTTTAATTTAAAAAGCAACAATCTACATGTCTAATTGAAAGGTAACTAAATATATTAGAGAAACGTGAAGAAATATAAAATATTAAAACTATGAAAAATTACAAATTCCAATAATGTAATGTAAAGAAAATGATGCAAAATTAAATTGAACTCACCTTGACCTGGGGGAAATTTCTTCCATTTAGTGAGTGTTACTAGCTCATATATGGATAAAGTGGCCACTCCACGTAGTATGGACACTTACAGATTAATTTCACCTTATGTTTATTTTCCAGTTTTGTTTTTTCCTGAAAAAAAGTCATTATCAAAATGTTTATATTATGTAATTTTTAAAAAAGAAGAGATAAAAATATAGAAGATGGATAAATGGCAGTGAAAGAAAAAGTTACGTGAATGTAAATTAGTATAAAATGCATTTGAATTTTAGAGGAGAATGACCACATAACCATATTGAGATTTTAATCCTCATATCTGCCACTAAAGTATTTTTCCATCTTACAAAATATTTTTAGGCTCCTATAAATGTTTTAGCATTTTTTAAAAACCCTATCATAGTCAAGACTACACTTGAAAGTTGTATTTGATAATACCAAGTAAATGATACTGACATTTTTAATTTTAAAAATTTAAAAATTTAAAAAACACAAACATACGAAACTATTTTTTAAGCCAGCTACTCTGAAACCAAAGATCTGAAAGGAAGTTGAATCCTGGGAAAGTCTTCTGTACCACCATCACTGAGACCACTGTATCTAAAGAAATCCCAACTATTAGAGACTTAAATCGAGAAGATGGATGTCTCCTTACCTCCCTGCAACAGGAATACCTCACTGTGGCTAATGCCAGTGCCCTGCAGCATCTGTTCCATTGTTAAACCCTATCAAGAGGAGTTGGAAGAGCGTGACCGTGGTGGCCTCCCAATCTGTAATTTATACGAACTTCCTCTGCCATCCACGGGAGAAGAAACAGAAGAGAAGGGAATTTGGGGATTTGACTAAAAGAGAAAAAAGTTGTTAAAATTGAAGAAAATAAGTTATCCTAGTGCAGCAGAATTAGGGGCTCAGAATTAAGTTGTGATTACCTATTCACGCAGCTCTGGGTTTTGATGTGTGTTATACCTACAAAATAGCATGCCAATAATTCCCAATTATTTTTCTTCCTAAGGTAGACTGTAGAGGTTTAGAGATTTCTGATCATTCTTGTATCCCTAATACATGACATGACATTGACACCTAAAACTTATGGTTGTTGAATGAATGAATAAATGAAAGAGTGAATGAGTGGATGAATTTTAAATTCATGAAAAACCAAATACACTCAAACATATAATAAATTATATCCATAGAGACCTTTCCACTTCAACTTCTCAGCAGAGGTTTAAGTGATGTTCATCAAATAAGTAATATTTTTATGGTCTCCAGTTCAAGACAAATTAAAATATAAAAGAGATATGTACTTCTTCTGTTTAGAGAGGCAAAACATGGAGTTAATTTACAGCCATATTGTGTTAATATATAGATCAGATATGGTCATACAGATTTTAACTTGCCATAATTCTTTGCAGGGATTTTAAGAATTTCACAATCTTCCTCTGTCACCACTGAGTATACCTTTGTTTCTGATTCAATCTGAGCTGTAACCTCCAAGGTTCCAAAGGTACTCCATTGTCCAAGCTGTAAAAATACCAAAAGCTACTTAAATTTCATTATCATTTGTCAACATAAGAATACCTGTGATAGTGATCGGATCAATCTAGGAGAGCCTGCAAAAGGGTAAGTTGTATGTTTAAATTGTAGAGCCAGCCCTTTGAAAGAAGGGAATCTAAACAGGCTTCCCTGGATGTCATATTTCTTCTGTCCAATGTCACTTTCCCAAAGCAAGAATTTTTTTTTTTTATTTCACTAGTGGTGAAAATAAGAAAATAAGTTATATAAATAGATCTGTTTTATTCACTGATTCATTTTAAGCCTGAAATAGTGCTTGGTACATAGTAGCCATTCAATAAATATTTGTTGAAGGAATGAGAAAAATAGTGCAGTTATATCCATGGTCTTCTGTTTATTTTATGACACTCATGTTGGTGAATAATAATGAAAATGAACACAGCGTTAAGCAAGTATAAATCACTGGCATATATATGCATTCATGTATGGTTTCCTAATTTACTATGCTATAAATAAATATTAAGCATGGCAAAAATATTGCCACTAGAATACATATTGTAAGTTACAAGGATGTAGTAAGAATGTGTACAACTACATAGAGGATTTGTATTTATATTTGCCTGGGAAAAACTGAAGGACATCTAATGTAAAGCCTGGTACACAACTAAAAAAACTCTAAGATCCAGGAAAGTGCAAATTTAAAACTCTATGTATGAATTCAGGAGACAAGGAACTTCCATGGAATGCAGTCCCTGATGATAACAAGATCACTATAGAAAATTGCAAGCACCACAAGTGGAAAAACCCCTATGAGGAAAGTCAACAAATAAAGAACTAGAAAAAATAAACAACTTAAGAGAAGTTGTATATGTTTAATATAATTAGACTATAAAACCAGAGCATGCCATTATGGAGGCAAAAAGAGACATTTTGCAAAAGAACAAAAACTCTTAAGTAAAAATAAAGTTAAACTAATGTGTCTAATAGACTTGTATTCAACATTGCAAACAATTGCACAATGAATGCATTAATTAGTAGATTAAAACTAAAGAAAGAATTCAGCACTTTGACAAAATATAAGAAAAACATCAAGAATAAACTATATAGAGTGGAAAGATGGTGGTGAAGTAGAAGGACATGGAATGCATCCCTCTCCACAGATGCATCAGGAATACATCAAAAGATTTAATAATTCCCACAAAGAACCAGCTGAACACCAGCAGATGACCTTGCACACCAGAAAGGACTGCAAAGATCCCAACTTGACTGGGTAGGACAGAGGGAGAAAAAAAGAAAAAAAGGATAAAGAGGAGGAGACTAAAGGAAAGGGACGGGTCCCACATCTTGGGGAGGGGGCACCTGAAACAGAGGGGAGATTGCTGAATTCGGGGAAACGTCCCTTATCTGATGGGGAAACCCCTTCTCCAACAGGGAATTTCCCTGAGTCAGAAGGGAGGCACTTGGGACTGTTCAAAGAGGCTGAAGTGGCTGATCTGGGGCAGATGGGAAAGAGTGAGAAATACATGGAGGGTCTGCAACTCGGCACAGCGAGTCTGGAGTGAGATGTAAGTTCACAGCTGAACAGGGGATGTGGGAACTGGAATGTGGGAACCAGAGAACTGGTTCAGGGTGAGAAACATTGTTGGCAGTGGGGAGATGGACTGAGAGGACAGGAAGGGAAAAATCCGCAGTGGAGGATCCGTACCATGGAAAGCTGGGTGGCCATGGTGGCAGCTCGATACCTCTGACTCATAAGCAGGGGGGAGGAGCCCCTGGGTGTAGCCTCTCTCTAGGCGCCTGTGACTGACAAAAGAAGGACCCCTCTGGGCATGGCTAATGCACTCAGGGATAACAAAGGCCCCCAGGCAGGGCTGGCCCTACAGCCAAGGGCCAAAAGTCCGCAGAGTGGCCCAGATCTGGAGACATTCTCTTTACACCTGAGCCACAGGCGTCCCTCTGCAACAGACACCACTGTGACCCAGACAGGGCACCCCAGTGGAGTCATAACAGGGGGAGGAGCAGCAGCTGTAGTCACTTTTCCAGCCTGAGCTGCCAGTTTCCCTCTTCAATAGGCTCCACCTGAGCCTCTGCGACCCAGGCAGGTCACCACTACTCACTCACTCCCAGGGAAAGGAGCCACTATTGTAACCTCTCTCTCTTCACACACTGGCACTTACAGACAAACAGTAAAGAAAGCTCTGCTGGTCACAGAATAATAATAAAAAAAAGCCCAAGGAGGGTAGAAGAACACTTACAGCTGAGACCCCAAGGAAACAGAAATATTATTATTAATTCTATTGATCTGGTCCATTCTGGGGTCAGTTCTAGCTTTTTTTTTTTTTTTTTAATTAATTATGATCTTAGTCCTAAGGGATCTACACATTTTATAACATATTTTTATTCTATTTTTATTTTTAACCTTTTTATATATTTGTATTTCTAGCTGTTTTTTCTAGTGCTGACTGTATCGTTCCTTCATTCTTTTCATCTCTATCTTTTATACATTTCTATTTTTTCTTTTTCTTTTCATATTTCCAGTCACACTATGCTCTTCTGTTGCCCTGTCTTCTATCCTTTTTTAGTTTATTTTATCTTAATATACCTATAATCAATAGTATCATTTGGTTCTGTTTCCTTACTTTATTCTCCAGATGACAAACTACTTTGCTTTTTATTATTAGGTTTGGTCTTTATATTAGTTCTGATATAATTGTCTGATTTTGTTTTGAAAATCTTCAGTCTTTCTGATTGTACTCGCACTCTTTATTATATTTGATCCTAGCTTTCAAAATTTCCCTGGATGTGTGTTTGTGTGTATTTTTTTCTTTTTACTTTTAATTAATTACGATCTTAGTCCTAAGGGATCTACATATATTATAACATACTTTTTTATTCTTTTATTCCATTTTTTCTTCTATTTTTATTTTTAGACTTTTTACATATTTCTATTTCTAACCAAATTTTTTATAGGGCTAAATTTATCTCTCCTGCCTTCTTTCCTTCTCTATCTTTTGTACATTTCTATTTTTTCTCTCTTTTCTTTTCTTTTCATATTTCCAGTCAAACAACACTCTTCTGTTGTGCTGTCTTCTATCCTTTTTAGTGAAGTTTATCTTAATATACTTATAAGCAATATTATCAGTCTGCTCTGTTTCCTTGTTTTATTCTCCAGATGACACACTGCTTTGGTTGTTATTATTAGGTTTTGTCTTTATCTTAGTTCTAAGTATAATTGTTTGATTTTGTCCTGAGAATCTTCAGTCTATCTGGTGGTACTCTTGCTCTTTATTATATTTGATCCTAGCTTTCAAAATGTCCCTGAATTTGTGTTTGTGTGTGTGTGGTGTTTTGTTTTGTTTTGTTTTGTTTCTTTTGTTTTATTTTTATTTTATTTTATTTTATTCTTTGGTTTTGAATTTCTGTTGGTTTTCTCTTTGACTGTCTGTTTGCATATGGGGTTATTCTGTCAGGTCTTTCTAGTGCCTTATGTTCTATTGGATTCAGTATTTGTGTGTCTTATACATGTGTGTGTTTCCTTGATTTAGTATTTGTTTGACTCAACACTCTGCCATTAGTCTGGGGCTTGGACAGTCTTCTTTAAACCCCATTATTGCCGGGACAAGCAACCTCTGAAGTCTGGAATACTCCATTAGAACTCCAGTAGGAGCTCTGAGGAGGGAGCACTGAATCCAGGATGCTAAACTACTAGGGAGTCCTCGGACACAGGAAATATTAACTGTAGAGAACTCTCATGGAGCCCTGTATCAGAGTCTAACATCCAGCTTCATCCAAATGTCTGCAACTGCCAGTGCTGGACACCTCACACCAAACTACAAACAAAACAGGAACACAAAACCACCCATCAGCACACAGACTACCTAAAGCCATATTAACCTCAGAGATACTCTAAAACACACCACCTGACATGGCCATGATCATCAGAGAGAAAAGACACAGACCCATACAATGGAAAGTAGACACCAGACACCCCCAACGAGGAAGCCTACTCAAGCCACTGGACAAACCCCACCACAGGGGGCAGAGAGCAGAAAAAAGAGGAATTACTACTAAGCAGCATTGAGAAGGGAGTCAGCAAATTCTATAAATTAGACAAAATGAGAAAATAAAGAAACACCATGCAGGGAAAGTAGCAGGAAAAAACACCACAAGACAAAACAAATGAAGAGGAAATAGGAAAATTGCCTGAAAAAGAATTCAGAGTAGTGATAGTAAAGATGATCCAAAATCTCAACAACAAAATAGAGAAAATACAAGAAACAGTTAATAAGGACTCAGAAGAACTAAAGAGCAAACAAACAGTAATGGACAACAAAATAACCGAAACTAAAAATACTCTAGATGGTATAAACAGCAGAATAACTGAGGCAGAAGAAGGAATAAGTGAGTTGGAAGATAGAATAGGGGAAATAACTTCCACAGAGCAGGAAAGAGAAAAAAGAATAAAAAGAATGGAAGACAGTCTCAGAGACCTTGGTGACAACATTAAGTGCACCTACATTTGATTCACAGACATCCCAGAAGAAGAAGGAAAAAAGAAAGGATTTCAGAAAATAAATGAAGAGGTTACAGTGGAAAACTCCTGCAACATGTGAAAGAAAATAATTAATCAAGTCCAAGAAGCACAGAGAGTCCCATACAGAATAAACCCAAGGAGAAATACACCAAGGCACATATTAATCAAACTAATGAAAATTAAAAACAAAGAAAACATATTAAAAGCAGTAAGAGAAAAGCAACAAATAACATATAAGAGAAAACCCAAAAAGGATAACAGCTGATTTTTCTGCAGAAACTCTGCAGGCCAGAAGGAAGTGGCAGGATATACTGAAAGTCCTGAAAGAGAAAAATCTACAGCCAAGAATACACTACCCAGCAAGAATCTCATTCAGATTCTATGGGGAAATCAAAAGCTTTATAGACAAGCAAAAGATAAGAGAATTCAGCACCATCAAACCAGCCTTACAATTGCTTAAGGAACTATTCTAAGTAGGAAACATAAGAGAAGGAAAAGACCTACAAAAACAAACCCAAAACAATTAAGAAAATGGTATTAGAAACACACAGGTCAATAACCACCTTAAATATAAATGGATTAAATGCTCCAACCAAAAGACATAGGCTAGTTGAATGGATACAAAAACAAGACCCTTCTGTATACTGCCTACAAGAAACCCACTTCAGACCAAGGGACACATAGAGACTGAAATTAAAGGCATGGAAAAAGGTATTCCATGCATATGGAATTCAAAAGAAAGCTAGAGTAGCAATACTTATATCAGACAAATTAGACTTTAAAGTAAAGACTATTACAAGAGACTAGGAAGGACACTACATGATGATCAAGGGATCCATCCAAGAAGAAGATATAACAATTGTAAATATCTATGCACCCAACATAGAAGCACCTCAATACATAAGGCAAATGTTAACAGCCATAAAAGGGGAAATCAATAATAACACAATAAGAGTAGGAGACTTTAAAACCCCACTTACATCAATGGACAGATCATCCAAACAGCAAATAAGTAAGGACACACAAGCTTTAAATGACATATTAGACCATCTCAACTTAAGTGATATTTATAAGACATTCCATCCATAAACTACAGAATACATTTTCTTCTCCAGTGCACACGGAACATTTTCCAGGATAGACCGCATCTTGGGTCACAAATCAAGCCTTGGTAAATACAAGAATATTGAAATCACATCAAGCATCTTCTCTGACCACAAGGTCATGGGACTAGATATCAATTACAGGAAAAAAAACTGTAAGAAATACAAACACATGGAGGCTAAACAATACATTATTAAACAACCTAGAAATCAATAAAGAAATCAAAGAGGAAATCAAAAAATATCTAGACGCAAATGAAAATGAAAACACAACAACCCAAAATCTATGCGACACAGAAAAGTAGTTCTATGATGGAAGTTTATAGCAATACATTGCTACCTCAAGAAACAAGAAAAATATCAAATAAACAACCTAACCTTACACCTAAAACAATTAGAGAAAGAAGAAGAAGAACAACAACAACAACAAAAATGAGCAGAGGGAAATAAGTCACAAAGATCAGATCAGAAATAAATGATAAAGAAATGAAGGAAGAAATAGCAAAGATCAATGAAAGTAAAAGATTGTTCTTTGAGAAGATAAATAAAATTGATAAACCATTAGCCAGACTCATCAGGAAAATTAGGGAGAAGATGCAAATCAACAGAATTAGAAATGAAAAAGGAGAAGTAACAACTGACACTGCAGAAATCCAAAAGATCATGAGAGACTACTACAAGTAACTACATGCCAATAAATTGGGTAACCTGGAAGAAAGAGATAATACAATCTTCCAAGACTGAATCAGAAAGAAATAGGAAATATGAACAGACTAATCACAAGTACAGAAATTGAGACTGTGATGAAAAATCTCCCAAAAAACAAAAACCCTGGGCAAGATGGATGCACAGGTGAATTCTATCAAACATTTAGAGAAGAGCTAACACCTATCCTCCTCAAACTCTTCCAAAATATAGCAGGAGGAACACTCCCAAACTCATTCTATGAAACCACCATCAACATGATACCAAAACCAGGCAAAGATGTCACAAAAAAAGAAAATTACAGACCAATATCACTGATGAATATAGATGCAAAAATCCTCAACAAAATGCTAGCTAACAGAATCCAGCAGCACGTTAAAAAAATCATATACCATGATCAAGGGGGTTTAACCCTGGGATGTAAGGATTCTTCAATATACACAAATCAATCAACATGATACATCATATCAACAAATTGAAGGATAAAAACCATATGATCATCTCAATAGATGCAGAAAAAGCTTTTGACAAAGTTCAACATCCATTTATGATACAAACTCTCCAGAAAATGGGCATAGAAGGAAATTACCCCAACATAATAAAAGCCATATATGAGAAACCTACAGCCAACATCGTTCAAAATGGTGAAAAACTGAAAGCATTCCCCCTAAGAACAGGAACAAGACAAGGGTGCCCACTCTCACCATTATTATTCAACATAGATTTGGAAGTTTTAGCCACAGCAATCAGAGAAGAAAATGAAATAAAAGGAATCCAAATTGGAAAAGAAGAAAAATTGTCATTCTTTGCAGTTGACATATTATACATAGAAAACCCTAAAGACTCCACCAAAAAACTGCTAGCACTAATTGATGATTTCAGTAAAGTAGCAGGATACAAAATTAATGCACAGAAATCTCTGGCATTCCTATATACTAACAATGGAAGAGCAGAAAGAGAAATGAAGGAAACTCTCCCATTCACCATTGCAACAAAAAGAATAAAATACCTAGGAATAAACCTGCCTAAGGAGGCAAAAGACCTGTATGCAGAAAACTATAAGACACTGATGAAAGAAATCAAAGACAATACAAACAGGTGGAGAGACATACCATGTTCTTGGATTGGAAGAATCAACATTGTGAAAATCACTATCCTACCCAAAGCAATTTACAGATTCAACACAATCCCTATCAAATTACCAATGGCATTTTTCACAGAACTAGAACAAGTAATCTTACGATTTCTATGGAAACACTAAAGACCCTGAATAGCCAAAGCAATTTTGAGAAGGAAAGACCGAGATGGTGGAATTAGGCTCCCTGACTTCAAAGTTTACTATAAGGCCACAGTGATCAAGACAGTATGGTACTGGCCCAAAAATAGAAAGGAATATCAATGGAACTGAATAGAGAACCCAGAGGGAAACCTAAGCACATATGGGCACCTTCTCTTTGACAAAGGAGGCAAGAATATACAATGGAAAAAAAACAGTCTCCTCAATAGGTAGTGCTGGGAAAATTGGACAGCAACATGTAAAAGAATGAAATTAGAACACTTCCTAACACCATACACAAAAATAAACTCAAAATGGATTAAAGACCTACATGTAAGGCCAGACACTATAAAACTCCTAGAGAAAAACATAGGCAGAACACTCTATGACATACATCAATGTAAGATCCTTTTTGATCCACCTCCTAGAATAATGGAAATAAAATCAAGAATAAACAAATGGGACCTAATGAAACTTAAAAGCTTTTGCACAGCAAAATAAACCATAAACAAGACAAGAAGGCAACCCTCAGAATAAGAGAAAACACTTGCCATGGAGAGGCAAGCAATGGACAAATGATTAATCTCCAAAATATACAAGCAGTTCATGAAGCTTACTACCAAAAAAGCAAATAACCCAATCCACAAATGGGCAGAAGACCTAAATAGACATTTCTCCAAAGAAGACATACAGATGGCCAACAAACATATGAAAAGGTGCTCAACATCACTACTTATTAGAGAAATGCAAGTCAACACCAGAATGAGGTATCACCTCACTCTGGTCAGAATGGCCATCATCAAAAAATCTAGAAACAATAAATGTTGGAGATGGTGTGGAGAAAAGGGAACTCTCTTGCACTGTTGGTGGGAATGTAAGTTGGTAAAGTCACTATGGAAAACAGTTTGTAGGTTCCTTTAAAAACTAAGAAAGAACTATCATATGATCCAGTAATCCGACTACTGGACATATACCCAGAGAAAACCATAATTCGAAAAGAAACATGTACCATAATGTTTATTGCAGCAATATTTACAATAGGCAGGACATGGAAGCAACCTAAATGCCCATCAACAAATGAATGGATAAAGAGGATGTGGCATATATATACAATGGAATATTACTCAGCCATAAAAAGGAATGAAATGGAGTTATATGTAATGAGGTGGATAGACCTAAAGTCTGTCATACAGAGTGAAGTAAGCCAGAAAGAGAAAAACAAATACTGTATGCTAACTCATATATATGGAATCTTAAAAAAAAAAAAAAATGGTACTGATGAACCCAGTGACAGGGCAAGAATAAGGATGCATATGCAGAAAATGGACTGGAGGACACGGGGTTGGGAGAGCAGGGGGTGAAGGGGAACCTGGGATGACATGAGATAGTAACATAGACATATATACACTACCAACTGTAAAATAGATAACTAGTGGGATGCTGCTGTATAAAAAAGGGAGATTAACTCGATGATGGGTGATGCCTTAGAGGGTCAGGACAGGGAGAGTGGGAGGGAGTCACAGGAGGGAGGGGATATGGGGATATATGTATAAATACAGCTGATCCACTTTGGTGTACCTCAAAAGCTGGTACAAGTGTGAAGCAGTTATATTCTAATAAAGAGCTTAAAAAATAATAAAAGAAAAAAGAATAAACTATATAAAATATAAAAGGAATGGAAATAAGTGGGAGATTTTAAAAGCTATAAAAGGTAAATGAAGACCATTCAGCCTATATCTACTAGGATTTCCAGAAGAAAGAATAAAGAATTAGAGTGAGGAGTTATGTAAGTGACAATGGCTGCAAGTTTCCAGAATTGAGAGAAGAGTTGAGTCTTGAATGCGAAGGAGCACGCAAAATCTCTATATGTATATGTATCTTATATCACAGCCCAAAATATGGTACACTTCCTTAAACTTTCTCCTCCAAATCCCCCTTCATCATCTTATTAGCTATCAGCAATTTCAAGCAGATGTTTTCTACATATTTCCAGGTTTTCTAATTGTATTTTAAGTATAAGACTTGATCTGAGTTACCTAATAAATTTTTATGAAAGCATAAGTCTTCCATGACTTTGAGTAATATTCTTAAAACCTTCTTTCTTGATTCATTAACCAATATCATCAGACATCCTAACAATGTTAGGAAAGTATTCAACTTCCAACACTCTTTACATACCCACTTATTTTAGTTGAGTTAATTTTAAAATTATTAATGTTTATAACATTTCCAATCTGTTCTAAAACTGTGGTCATCTTCAAAATGCTCAGGAAAAAGAACTTTCAAAGAACTAGAATTGTGTATTTACTTAAAATAACAATAATATAGAATTAGAGTAAAACAAATGAGGTGATAATTTTAGGCAGCATGTGAAACAAATTACTAAAAGATGAATTTTAGCTAGAAAAACATTGAATTCAAAGAGAAGGGATGCAAAGAAATTGATAAAAATTGGTAAATGGAAGTAACATTCATTGATATATAATAATTTTAAATGACTAATATAGAATGCCTTTAAAACAAGATAAATTTAAAATAATTTTACAACAGAAACTCCAAGAGAGGAGCAGGAAGACAGAATTAAAATATTTATGCTCTGGAAGTAGGAAAGAAAAAAGATTTATGTAGCTTTTCTTAGTTCAAATTGCAAAGTTAATATAGGAATTAGTACTTTTTAAATGGAAGAAAAGAAAATAAATATAATGATAAAATAAAGTGATTAAAATTTTATGTACCTAAAATATTTAATAAACACCAATAATTTGACCTAAAAAATAAAAGCAACAACAGAAGCAAATGATTATAAAAATGACAAAAATATTTTTAAATTTCCAGAAGAGAACAGCCAAATGAACCACACACAAAAGAAATATGCTCAACCTTACTAGAAAACAGAGAGGTGTACATGGTACACATGTTTATTCATCCATCAGATTGAAAATATTAAATTACTCTAACCTATGGGACTGAGGAGATGCTTTAATACACAACTCAAGAAACTGTAAAAAACTTTAGAAACAGGAAATAAATAATCTGGCAAAATTTACTAAAATAAACAAAGAATGCATGAAATACTTTATCAAGAAACCCATTTCCTGGGAATCTACCTTAAATAAATACTTGCTTAAGGATATATTTAAAGAAGTTAAGGCAGCACTTTTTAGCAACCCCTTAATGGTCACCAACTTAGATCAGTGTGTGTGTGTGTGTGTGTGTGTGTGTGTACACTGTGTGTGTCTTTGTATGTATATATGTATATACATATGTTTGTGAGTAAATTATAAATATATTCAAACAACTTTTAAGTTTTAACATGCTGTTAAAAATTAGTAACATCTATACATCTTAACCTAAGATTTCTTATGATGAAAAAAAGTAGCAGGTGAAAATTTATGTTAAAAATCTGTTTTTATAAAGTGAACAATTACAAAAACAGTAATTTGTACAAGTGTATACAATTGTTTATATCCTGATGTCAGTTTAGGGAAAGATGTACAAGTGTAAGTACAAGGCTATTCAGAGGAGAGGTGGTGTGAAAATGACAGAAGATTTATGATAATAGGGAGTATATATTAAATGTTAGACATTTTTAAAGACATTTAATATGCAGGTTCAAAACAACATTCTCTGTCTCCTAAGACAATAGAAATAAAAGCAGAAATAAATAAATGGGACCTAATCAAACTTATAAGCTTTTGCACAGCAAAGGAAACCATAAACAAAATGAAAAGACAACCTACAAAATGGAAGAAAATATTTGCAAATGATGTGACTGACAAGGGCTTAATTTCCAGAATATACAAAGAACTCATACAATTTAACAAAAAAACAAACAACCCAATTAAAGAATGGGAAGAAGATCTAAATAAACATTTTTTGAAAGAAGACATAAAGATGGCCAAGAGGCACATGAAAAGATGCTCAACATAGCTAATTACTAGAGAAATGCAAGTCAAAATACGATGAAGTCTCACCTCCACATGGGTCAGAGTAGCTGTTACTGCAAAGTCTACAAATAAATGCTGGGGAAGGTGTGGAGAAAAGGGAACCCTCCTGTACTGTTGGTGGGAATCTAAATTGGTGCAGTCACTATAGAGAACAGTTTGGAGGTTCCTCAAAAAACTAAAAATAGAGTTATTATATAATCTAGCAATCCCATTCCTAGACATATATCCAGAAAAAAAAGGTTTAATTTGAAAAGATGCATGTATCTTTGTTTATAGAGGAACTATTTACAATAACCAAGACATAGAAGCAACCTAAGTGTCCACTGACAGAAGAGTGGATAAAGAAGATGTGGTGTATGTATACAGTAAAATATTACTCAGCCATAAAAAAGCATGCAAATGCCATATGCAGCAACATGGATGGAGTTAGAGATTATCATACTCAGAGAAGTAAATCAGAGGAATATGTGGAATCTAAAAACTAGTACAAGTGAATTTATTTACAAAGACTAACAGACATAGAAATCACACTTACGGTTACCAAAAGGGGAAGGGGGGTGGATAGAGATAAATTGGGAATATGGATTAACAGATACTACCATGTATAAAATAAACAACAAAGATCTACTGAAAAACATAGAGAACTGCATTCCTTATCTTGTAGTAAATTATAATGGAAAAGAATTTTAAAAATAGATATACGTATCTGTATAGTTGAATCACCTGAAACTACACAATATCATAAATCAACTATATTTCAATTTAAATTATGTTATTTTGCATGCTTTTATTATCTCTCTTAATATCTTTATATTGATACATAAAATATCTTAAATTGTACACATCAAATGTTTATAGTTGTTATCTTAGATGATGGAATTACAGATAATTCTCCGTATTGTTGTGTACCTCTCTGCATTTTCTAAATTTTTCAATAAGTATAATTTAAAATTAGACAACATTATGAAGCTATTTTAATGACTTACAATTCAATCTTTCTCAATTTTTGGAAACTATTTATCAAGTTTATGTAGATAATCCTATTTTGGTGGGGATAGTTAGTGGAGATGCACAAAAGGAATAGTTTCTCTCATTTCTAAATTCTCATGATATTTTACTGAAATATAAATTAGTAGATAACTTTATTGGGCAATAGTGTATTTTCATGATTTAAGAATTAACTTCTCTAAAAATACATAACCCAAGCCACTTGCATCTGGTCTGAATATTAGGAGTTGGTAAATCCATTACAATTTCTTTTGAATAAAAACATCACATTGAGTTTTGTTTTAAACTGCATTTCGCAAGAGTAAACTTTTCTGAAAAGCAGAAGACTTTTATTGGTAAAATATTTGTTCTTGTATTATTTTTCCATTGCTTCTATCTTCCAGGAACATTAAACAAGATCAATAACTAAAATTACAGCTGCTATTTTTAAGCCAAGGAAAGGTCTTGTTCTTAAAACTATGAAATGTTTTCTTTTTCCTAAGGGGCTGAAGAGGCAGACAGAGAAAATACAAAGCCTCTATAGATCAGGGGTTCAAGACTGAGGTCTAAGGATGGACTTTTAAAGACTCAGTCTCCTAATATGTTATGCCACAATATGTGATTATTTGTAAATTTCCATTTTTCCTGAGTTTCTATAGCTTTCATTAGATTTTCAAAGTTGTCTGTGTCTCCAAAGAAAGTTAAACAGCCCTGCTCTAGATAGAAAACTATTACTTTTCCCCTATGATTTAAAAGGCTTATAAAAAGTACTTATAAGAAAGTATTTTTTTTATAGCCAAGGAATGTTATATAGTAAGAGAGGGATACAAAGATGTTGCATTTTATAATCTTCCAGAGGATTCTGGTCATATTGGGGCTCTATTGTGATATCTAGAAGGTAGAAGCTGGAACAAAGTTAATGTGAGGGCAATCTTCTGGGGGATTCTATAGGAATTCTTTGGGTACATTCATTCCAAACCTGTATGCTGAGTCAAAGAAGATGTTTCCTATTATAAGAAAAGAATTGATCACTTACGATTATATTAACAACATTGCAGTCTGTAAGTGAAACCTACAAATCAAGTCAATTTTTAGATATAGTCAATAAATTCCACTTTAAAAGTTGGCTAAACAAGACATCCTTTTATGTCTCCTCACACATTTTAGCAAGAGTCTAGACATCAAAATGAATGAGTAGTTCTTTTTATTTTCTCTAAAACAGAGTGGTTCTTGCAAACACCCTAAGGGTATTTCCACCTCTTCAATTGTTCACATGAAACACTTGTCTGAAATATCTAGCACAATGACTGCTTGTCTGAATACTACCCAGGTTCAAGGTCCAGTTTAAATCTCATCTCTTTCACAAGGTCACCTGGCTCATCACAGTCACCCCTCTGATTTCTAATAAAGTATGTACTCTGTTTTTTTAATATAACATGCAATGATCTCATAAGTAAGGGCACTCTAAAAAATTAATGATATTACTATCTTAACTGTGAGGATAAAGAAATTTGTTTCCTTCCCTCTGATATAGGGACATTTTCAGCAGCAAATGAGCCTGAGTTGCATAATCATCATGTGCTGCCACATTAAGACCAGTAGTATTCTAATCAAACATCCTTAATTTTTAAAAAAATCCAGTTGTAAAAAATTAATTGCTCTACAGGTAAATCTTGATCATGGTATCAAGTTTATCTGATGCCTTCCTTTCTTAATTCCACTGCGGTTATAGAAGATTTCAAATTTGAGTCATTTGAATCAATCATTTGAAATTTGTTGAGACTCAACCTGTGACTTAGCACCAAATCAATTTTTAAAATGTTCCATGACCACTTAAAAGGAATGTACATCCTGCAATTTTTGTTTGCAATGTTGAATACAAATTTATTAGACAAGTTTTTTGTGTTGTTCAGAATTTCTGTCTTTACTGATCTCATTTTTTTGTCTAGTTCTTTATCAGAGTCTACTAAAATTCCCCACTATAGTTGTGAATTTGTTTACTTCTTCTTTATGCTTCAAATTTTCACTTTATATATTTTTAGGTAATAACTTTAGAGAACATAAACTTCACACATCATGAAATATTCCTCTATTTTTAATGATGCTCTTGCAATAAATTCTCCTTTCCTACTATTAGTATATTTACCCCAGCCTTCTTTTGTTTAGTGGGTTCTGATTTATTATCTTACATTATTTTCCTTTGCAAATTCCTGTATATTTATAAAAAGGTGTGCCAGAATATAGAGTGTTATTTTACTTAGTCTGACAACCTTTGTTTTTTTATGGTTTTTTTTTTTTTTTTTTTTTTACCTTGGAAAAGTTTGGCAGTTTATTCTGTATTTTTTTAAGCTCTTTATTGGAATATAATTGCTTTATACTGTTGTGCAATTTTTTGCTGTAAAACAAAGTGAATCAGCTGTATTTATACATATATCCCCATATACCCTACCCCTCATGACTCCTTCCACCCACCCTCCCACCTCTCTAAGTCATCACCCATCATCCAGTTGATCTCCATGTGTTATGCAGCAGCTTCCCACTAGCTATTTTACATTTGGTAGTGTATATATGTCTATGCTACTCTCTCACTTTGTCCCAGATTCCCCTTCACCCCCCACCCCGTGTCCTCAAGTCTGTTCTCTACATCTGCATCTTTATTCTTGCCCTGTCACTGGGTTCATCAGTACCATTTTTTAAGATTCCCTATATATGAGTTAGCATACAGTATTTATTTTTCTCTTTCTGGCTTACTTCACTCTGTATGACAGACTGTAGGTCCATCCACGTCACTACAAATAACTCAGTTTCATTCCTTTTTATGGCTGAGCAATCTTTGTTTATTAATTGAAGTAGTCTGTTTATATACAATTTAATTATTGATATATTTGTGTTTAAATATGACGTTAATATTTGTTTTCAATTTTTCTATTTTTGTGTCATTTTCTCTCCCTCATTTTAAATTAATCAAACATTTCATTTAAAGACATTTTATGTCTTATTTTTAGCTTATTGTATTTTTATATTCCATTGGTGGTTACTCTATTAATAATAAAATGCATCCTTGTCTTACTAGAGTATACTCTAAATTATTACATTTTTCACTTTCCAGAAAAGCAAAGACTCAAAAAATCTTTAAATCTTTTTCTTTTTTGGTTTTATCACCTTTGATATATTTTATTTCTGTATACATGTAGACCTCCACAGGTAACACTGCTTTATACAGTCAAGAACTATTTAGATTAACCACATATTCACCAGATTTATTTGTTCTTCAATCCTTTCTACATTATTGCAGCTTATTTAAAATATTTTTTTTTCTGCCTGAATTTCTTTGACTTGGGATTTCTTTTTGCACAGGTCCCCTGGCAATGATATCTTTATTATTTGTCTGAACACATCTTTATTCTGCCTTTATTTAAAGATATTTTATCTGGTTATAGAAGTCTAGATTGCCAGCTATTTTTATCTCAATACTTAAAGAATTATCATTCCATGTTTTCTGACATAATTATCTATTGAGAGCATTAAAATTTACCTTCTGTTTCAACTTTAAGGTTTTCTCTGACTGGTTTTCATTACTTTCTAATGTGTCTTGGTGTGATTACCTAGTTTGTAATTCATACAGAAACTTGAATCTGTTGCTTGATGTCTTTCTATAGTATGGAAAAAATGTCAACCAGTACTACTTCTGGCAATGCCAAATATTGCTTCTGTCCCATTCATATTCTTCTTTTTGTTAAACATTTTATTACTAATTGTCAGAATTTTCATCACCTCATATCTCTCTTATGCTCTTTTCTGTATCATTCATCTTTTTAATTTTCATATTTACCTGTAATATTTTCTACTAATCTATTTTTCAATTCAGTAACTCTCTCCTGTTTTATCTAATCTGTTGATAAGCATGTCTATTGAGTTATTAATTTGTTGTTATATTGTTAAGTTTCAAAGTTTCAATTTGACGTTTTTTACACTTTGTTTTGTAATGAAATTCTCCCCTCATCTATTTTCTTCAAAATAAAATCACAGTTATTTTTAACTTGTAACTTCAACAGTTGTGTCACCTGTGTGTTAGTTTTATTGCTTTGTCTTCTTGATTTTTTGGTATTTTGTACTGATATTCTTGGTAATTTTTTATTCAGTGCTGGGCACTGAGTAGAAAAAAACTGTCATGGCTCTAGATGATTTCATCTTTCTCTTAGATGTTTTACTTTTGTCCTGACAGTCAATTAGTGTAAAGCAGATTAACATAATCCAATCAAGAATTGTGTTTTGAGGCTGATTTTTTTAATTCTAGTTTTCTATTCATAGACTAATATGTTTATCAGAACCTCTTATTCCTGGCAGACAGAGAACTCTTAATTTCTATCTGTCAAATGTTTTGAGACTGATAAATATTCTTGTTAGAGTTGTAGCTGCATATTTTTTCTTGGGTTCTGAGATGGTTAATTTTATGTATCAACCTGATTGTGTCATGGAGATATTTGATCAAATGTTATTCCAGATGTTTTTATATGGGTGTTTTTGGATGAGAGGATCATTTAAATTAGTAGACTGAGTAAAGTAGATCACCTTCCATAATGTAATGCCTCATCTATTCAGTTGAAGGCCTGAGTAGACTAAAAGGCTGACCCACCCCCAAATAAGGAATAATTTTCCTGCCCTTTGGCTTTCAAACTGATCTTCCTGAATATCAAGCAACATTGGCCCCTTACAGATGTCCTGACTGCCTAAGTAAACTGAACTCAAAATTTTGTAACTCTAGTACTTTAAGACTCTAAGAAAGTTCTAATCCATACTTTCTGCTTAGCTGTTCATCCCTATTATGCTTACAAATTGCCAGATGCCTCAAAGAAAAAACAATAGGAAATGTCTGGATCAAAACAATGTATTTCCCTTCTTTTTTGAATCATGGCCCTTCAAATCCTAGTTCCTTTTGTTGCTCTCAAATACCTTCAAAACAAGTTGTTTGCTTGGTTGGTTTTATCCAGATTTTGTCATTGTTCTCAGCAAGAAGATTTGTTTGATGCAAGTTACTCTTCATGGTCAAAAGCAGACAGAGATTCAGCAGACTAAAATGACTGAGTTTTTTTGAAAACAAAATCTACTTCCCTTTCTATTGTCCGGATTTTTTTTCCCCTTATCATCCCTATATTAAAAGAGTGAAAAAAATCACTCAGAGTAATCAACTGGATAATGATATCCAAGACTTTTCTCATAGAAGGGACAGAGGAAGAGTGGAGATTCTGTCAAGAAAATCCAGAAATCGGCACATAAAAATTAGTATCTGTAATAGGAAAAAATATTATGAAGATCCTGATCCTGGTTTTGACTTTTTCCCAAATAAAACAATAGAGAGATATCAGATGATAACTTCTTAAAGAAGAAAGAAATTAGTAACATCCAAGCAATATATCTGTATATCTATATCTGTATGTGGTAGTTAATAATCAAGTCAATGAATAGTGATGTATTAATAACAGAGAATCTCCAGTACCTGAACTGTTCATCTATTCATACACATCAGATACTAATGAGAGTATGTGATACTTAGAAATGATTACACTTTGCAGGTTATATATCTCATATATATATGTGTGTTCTGTTTATTTCTCTTTAAGTTAAATTTCTTTTCAAAGACTTTTAGAGAGCTACACATTTTCTACTTCATATAACAGATACATCTAGGAGTGCAGAAAGGGAATAGATCAGCAAAGAAAAAAAGTACCTGGAGAACTCATAGGAAATGTGTTCTTGATATGTCACACCACTCACAATGTAAATTCTCCTGAAGAGCCCAGACTGCATCCTATAAGCACATGGGCACAGCTTAGCTGATAACCATAAACTGTATCTCAAGTGGATCCCAGTTATTTTCTTCTGTGTTATTTTTTTATGTTTCTGAGAGAACAACTCATACAATATCTTCAGCACTGACAGGAACAACAATCTGCTTTTTCTGTGTTGTTAGATTAAAACTTCTGACTTTATGCTCAGCAGATGTGACATTTTTTTTTCTATGTCCTCTGAAGGTCCTAATTGACTAAATTGAATTCCAAACGACTCACCCAGTATGATTCTGCAATTTCATAAACCTAATTTGGAAATACTGAGTTCAATTCAATCAGAATTATTTTTCAAAAATTAAATCAATTAATTAAAAAATAACATTTGGACAAATAAATATATTTAATAATTTTCTAAAGATGTTTCATGCTTAATTAGTACTGCTGACTAGTTGTAAATGATAAAATAAATTTTATACGTCTATTATTTGAGGTTTTTTTATTTTCTTATTACGGAGGAGAAATCAATCTATCTGATATGTAGGAGCACACCATTCAGCCACTGGGAATAATCATTTCATCATGCTATTTAGTAAAATTGCTCTTCTATACTGAGACATTACACTGCAAAAAATATGAGTGGCATAGTCATAATAATTTAAGAGTAAGCACTAAAAACTAAAAATATTTCTGTATTACACTATGAAATTCAATGTCAAAGAAAATGCTACCTTCTACTTTAGTCATAAACTTTTTAAAAATTAGCATGTAAAGTTCAGTAAAAAGCTAATAGAGCATATGTTAAAATAAATATTTAATTAAAATTAAATTAAATTTTAAATAAGATTAAACAAATATTTATGTATTCATACATAAGTGCTCATCACATGTCCAGTAGCTACTGCAGGTATAAAATCTAGTGTGCCTTACTGAGTTAGTATCATTCATGTGTTATATAGCTTATCAATTTTTTAACTGCTTTGATGTGATTTGAATTTTATATAAAAGATGATATATTTTGTTAGCTTTGTATAGTAGATTTTCTCTTTTTTTTAATAAGCCAGAAACACTGCTTCCTGATTTTATATTCAAAATAAGACATTTCTTCCACATAACACTGAAATCAATGGTTCATATATCCATTTATTCTGAGTTTAATGTGTTCTTACAAAGAAGATTCAGTTGAATAAGCTTAGATATGAAGTGAAATAACTGTCAGCTTAATCTGAATATGAAAATGATTTAACATTTACATTTTTGCTTATAGTAAAAATAAGTACTTTGGATTGCATTTTGGTCTTTTCCATATTCACCATTAAAAGAAATATAGGTTTCTTAAATATACCCTCTAGTTTTATAACTAGATAGCCTATTTTTAAAGTTTTCAATGTACAGTTTTCTTGAAGAGTACAGATTTGAACTGCATTGTTCCATATAAATGTAGATTTTTCTCAATAAATATATTGGAAAATTTGGGGAAGATTTGTAACAATTTGAAAAACACAAGCCACATAACATACAAATATCAAAAAATTAGGAAAAAGTTATGTATGTCATAACTGAATAAAATGCATATAGATACTTGTCAATCCTTACATAGGTATAAGGTGAGTGGTATTTAATTTAAATTAACAATTTTAGGGTTTTTTTACTGTTTTATAACTTTGCTTTCAAAAAATTATATTACCATATAATATGCCTCTCTCTCATAATTGGAGAAACTGTGATACATCAGCCTATATCACAGCCAAGTAGTTTTGTTTTTAAAGTAACATTGTTTCCAATCCTCTATCATTAATGTGATTTTTATAATGTGTGCCATAAAAATTTACAATAATTTATTCATTAATGTGTAGGTTAGGCAATTGTATAGATTACACTAGGCAACCCTAAAGCAATCATATTTCTGCTTCTTCATTATCAAAGCATGAATTGTTATACTTGTAAATAAATGTGTCTTTTTCACATTATATTTTTACTTTTGATGTCTAGCATTAATAATGTATATAACATCTACAGTGATATAGGAACTGACAGATGATATATCTTGTAAACTTATGGTATAGATAAATATGTTAGAGCAGGGTAAATATATTTTCTCTTTCTTATGATTTTCTTAATAATATTTTATTCTCTCTGGCTTACCTTATTATAAGAATACAGTATATAATACATGTAACATACAAAATATGTTAGTTGACTGCTTATATTATACTCAAATTATTTATTACTTCTTTTGCTGATGAACATTTGTGTTGTTATCAGTGTTTGGCTATAAAACAATGATGATATAAGCATTAATGTGCATGAGTCCTCATTTCATATATAACTATTTCTCTAAGATATATGACTAAGGATGCAATTTTTGTGCTATAGGATGTGTTAACACTTTGTAACATCTAACATCAAACTCTTTTAAAATGTAAGCTCTAACTTGTACCCCTACCTGCAGCATAAATATATGCAAGTCTGTTTTTGCACACCTTCTCCAACATTTTGTGTTTTCTATTTTTTTAATATTTTCCAATTTGGTAGTAAGTAATACTATTGATTGTACTTTTTCTGATTTAGTTGTATTTATCTTTAAATGTAAAAATTGTTTACTGTGTATCTCCTAGATTGCTAAAATGGTCAAGCATTTTTGCATTTGCCTAATCTTTAATTCATAGTTTCTCTTCTGTAAAAGATTGATTTATGTTTTGCATTTTTAAGAAAATTTTCCTTTTAGATTTGTGGATCATTATATATTCCAGATATTAATCCTTTGCCTTTTATGTATATTGAAAATATCTTCTCTCAATGTATGCCTTGTCTTTTCACTTACTTAGGGTATCAAGAGATGAACAAAAAGTTCTTGATTTTAAACAAATATTCTTATAGTTTACTTCTATAAGTATCTTACTTAGAAAGATACTTAAGCTTTTGCTATCATGACATCATGAAGAAATTCTGTCACACCATCTTCTAAAACATTTGAGCTTTTGTATCCATGTAGATAACCAATTGCCTTAGCTCATTTTCATGAATCATCCCACCACTTTCCCACTGCTCTTCATGACATTGTTTCATATGAGTGCTCATATATGTGCACCTAATTTTTGGACTCTCTGGCTGCCAGTATGTCATCTATGAGCCACTATATGGCTATAAAAGCACTATATTGGTTATACAGCTTTTTTAAATCTCGATATCTGGTAGGACAAGTACCCTTTTCCCAAATGTCTTCTTCAGGAGTATCTACCCTATTCTTAGCCTTTTGCCCTTTAGCATAATTTTTAGAATCACCCTGTCTAGTTCCACAAGGAAACTGGATTTTTTCATTGGAATTTCATGAAACTTATAGATCATTTTGGGAGACTTGTCATCTTAAAATAGTGAATGTTCCTGTCCATGAACATGATATAACTACCTTTAAGCCTTCTCTAATATCTTTTAATGAAAACATACACTGTTCTCTAAAAGTTACTGCAAAAAAATTTTTGTTATATTTTTCTTGTTTCTTATTAATGATATTTTCTGATTTTACCTATAATTCTGTGATTTTTTATTTTATTTTCAAATCAACAATGTATTTAAATAATGTTTTATTATATTTTAGTCAGTTCTTTAGTATTTTCCATTTAGAGAAGGGACTGGCAAACCTTTTCTATAATGGACTGAAAAAAAACAAATATTTTCAATTTTGTAGGTCATTTAGTGTCTGTCACAACTACTCAATTCTGGCATTGTAGAGTAAAGCAGTCACAAAGTGGTATATAACAAATGGGTATAAAAAACAAACAAAAAAAACCCCCAAAAAAACAAATGGGTATAATTGTGTCCTAAGAAAACTTTATTCACCAAAAAGGCTATAGTCCAGATTTTTCCCAAGGGCTTGAGTTTGTCAAACTCAAATATAGAGCTTCATTCATATTGTCAAGCCTTATATTCTTTATTATTATTTATTTTTTAATTTTAAAAATGTATTATATACTTATGCTGTAATATGTGTGAAAATGATCTTTAATATTTAACATAAAATAGCAGTAATATTTCATATGATGTGCTATACAACATAAAAAGGTATTACTAAGATGTGACATTCACGTAATTTTAAATTTAAAAAACTACAGTATTGATGTTTTTTTAATTGATTTATTTTCTCTTCTTTTAGCCCCCTCTATTCCCTGTCAGTGTTTTACACCAAATTTTCTTTGGCCTTGGAAATCTGATTTTCAGGCTTGCTATATTTATATCTTAAATATAAATAAACTAAGTTTTGTAAACATTTACTATACTCTTTTAGGAGTAAAGTAGAAGCTTGAGAATAATAGCTTGCCTTGGTAAAATTTAATGGCCTTGCTCTAAAGGCTTTTGGGTTTATTACTTTGTTAATAACAGAAGAAACTGACAAATCCATTCTTGTTAGATGAGATATTACTTTATGTATCTATAGACCAAATTCTTTGGGAAAATCATTACAAAATTTATCTGAAAATGACAGTATGTTTATTTGTTTATAAATATATTTAAACAAACATTTATACAGTCTTAGTCACATCTTTAAGGAATTGTCATTATCTAGAATCTACTACAGTAAAGGTTTATTAAAATCTTCAATAAATATTTTCTTACTGATTTTGAATAATATTATTAGTTAGCTGTATATTTCATCCAGTCTGATTTAAGCAGATAGATTTCTGTAGATGAGTTAAAGCAGTTTCTTTAAAAAAAATTTGGAAAATAATAAGCTGCAAAAATTAATTTTCAGTATTATTAAACACACACACACAGACACACATGGCTTTCATACAAATGACAAGCTTGTAAAAGAGAAGTGAATTATGGTTATCATAGTTGACAAGGATAGTAATGTAAATATAAACATTATTTTTAACTGGAGAAAAACAGTCAGGATTGAGCCCACTATATACCACCATGATTTTAATCATTCTTTCCAGGTAATATCATACAATGAACCCATATAAGTATAATTCCACTTAAACCAAGGAAGTTCATTCCCAATTCTCCAGGCACAGCCTGGTGCTGCACCTTTTTGCTCCCACAGTGAGCAGTGCCTGCTTTAGTCACCCTAATCATAGTATTAAACTGAAGGTTATCAGCTGCATTTCCAGCCATCCTCACCACAATGTCATCTCCTCTAAGACTAAGACATTTTCTTATTTATTTCACTACCAGATATGTAGTAGGTATCCAAAAATGTCTGTGGAACTAAATTGATCATAAGGAAAATGTCAAAAAATAGTCATTTATCAGAAGAGATAAGGACCTCTCAAAGTATTTAAAGATTTTGGTTGCTAAAGTGGTAAACTTCATAATGCTCTATATCAACTGGCCAAACCAAGCTGAAAGTTTATATTCCTGCCTTTGATTAGGTCATATGTTAACAGGGTTCTTAAAAGCAGGGAAAGAAAATTAAGGAATGAAATCCATAATTGAAAAGCAATGTTATTAAAGGGGAGGGGGCCTATCCAGAGACTCAATCAGAATGTTTTTGACTCTCTGATTTTAGTTTCTTATCTTTTAACAATATAATTAAAACAGAATGTTCAGCCATTCTTTCTAGTGTGCTCCATAAAGAACTGATTAGGGATAAAGTATAGTTCTTGAAATATGTCTACATGCACTTGGATCTTTGCCACCAATAAGTCAGACAGAAGCACAAACTTCAGGCCTGTGATGCTGTCACTGCTATCCTCACACCTGTGGCAGTAACAAATCCATGAAAAATACACCAATTACCAATGGAATACTTTTCATGGTCAAACCCAGTCCCATAGGGAAAAAGAAGCAGTGCTTGATCTTCATAGTATATCCATACTCAGAAACATAGCAAATAATTGGTGGTTTGATTTCAAATGTTTCCAAATGGAATACCAAGAAAGCAATGCTGCAAAGAAGGGTGAATTGAAATGTCAAAGTACATTTGAATAAAATATTGAGTTTGCTGCTTGAACACATGGGAAGAATCAAACAATTCTTGGGGAAAGTAGCATGCTATAAAGGCAATCTGCTGGAGGAACTTCTAGCAAAACATAAAGCCAACTTCAAAAAATTTATTACTATGTGCTTTCCCAAGCTGTCAAGAATCTCAAAAGAACACTTTAAAGATTTATGGTGTTAGTGAGAAAAAATTTTCTATACCGAGTGAAATAAAAATAATTTCTGTTGGTTTTGGTTTGTTTCAAAATTACTGATCTTCAGATATGGAAAGGAAAAATGTTAGTAGTCAAAATGCTTGGCTCAAAGAGGGCAAGAAGGGATGGATTTGTTGAAAAGGAAATAAACTATCAGCAGATGCTGAACATCTGCAATGCTGAGGAATTTTACCTGTAGCAGCATGCACAGCAGTCTGAGACTGGGTGAGGCTACCGCTTGGATTCAAAATGTTAGATTATGTTTTTATAGTTACTGATCACATTATAAGAGAATAGATAGTTTTTATATACATTAATCTTGTAACAGCAGTCTGTTTTGTCTTTTTCTATTTAATAAAGATATAAACTGTTTCCTGATACTAGACAGCAGACTCAAGACCTTACAAATATTAGCTCACTGAATCCTTATAATAGCCCTACGATGTGAGTTTGTTACTATACTCATTTTCAAAATGACGAAAGTGAGAGTAAGAAGGCTAAGTAAGCTTCTCAAGGTCACACAGCTGATAAGTGGCAGTCAGTCCTGGCATTCAGGCAGGTTGGCTTCAGATCCTGAGCTAGCCCAATCACTCGTTTACGCTACCTGTCAATGCTCTGAACCAGGCACAGAATAGGTGAGGAAAGTAAATGTTGAAAAATTATAGCTACAGATGTTCATTTTAATCCTCATTATTTTTAAATAACTAGCTGCACTTACGGATTTTTTCAAAAATTTGTCTCAAATCTATGCATCAAATGACAGAAACAAATTATTCTGAATAGCTTTATCTCTCTGATCCTTTCTCTCAATAACTGTAATCATTAATTCTCTCTTTATTGCACAGATTGACTTTCATGCACAGACATAATTAGATCAGGTTATTAACAGTAAATAAAATTATAAGTACTCAATAAATCATTAACATGCACAAAGTTTATTTCCTACACCTTCTGTCTTATTTCCTGTGGCCTTGTCCTAAACTTTGCCTCATCCCTTTTCTCCCATGCTCTTTGCAAACTTCGGATTGTCCCTTGGCTCCTTGGCTTACAACTATTGGCCCCCAAATACCTTTTATGAGGCTTTATTTTTTAGAACAATTTTAGGTTTACAGTATAATTAAGAAGGCACAGATTTACCATATACCCTCTGCCCTCACACATGCATACCATTTTCCATTATCAAAATGGTATATTTCTTAGCAAAGGTGAATCTGAATTGACACATAATAATCACCCAAAGTCCAAAATTTACATTATGGTTCACTCTTGGTGTTGTACATTCTAAGGGTTTGGTTAAGTGTTATAATGACATATATTCATCATTATATCATTCAGTATTTTTACTGCCCTAAAAATCCTCTTTGCTCTCTTATTCATCTTTTCCCCTCTCACCACCACCCCTGGCAATCACTGATTGCTTTAAGGTCTCCATAATTTTGTGCTTTCCAGAATGCCATATCATTAGAATTATACAGTATGTAGCATTCTCACATCTCTCTTAATACACATTTAAGTTTATTCCACATGTGATCATGGCTTAATAGCTCATTTCTTTTTGTCACTGAATAATATTCCATTGTCTGGTTATACCACAGTTTATTTAAACATTTACCTACTAAGGGACATCTTATTCCTTCCAAGTTTTTAGCAATTATGAATAAAACTACTATAAACATTTGTGCAGGGTTTTGTATAGACATAAGTTTTCAATGTCTCTAGGTAAAGACCAAGGAGCACAATTGCTGGATCATATGGTAAGACTATATATAGTTTTGTAAGACACCACCAAACAGTCTTCCAAAATAACTGTACCATTTTGCATTCCCACCAGCAATGAATGAGGGTTCCTATTACTCCACATTTTCACCAACATTTGGTCATGTCAGCATTCCAGATTTTGGCTATTCGAATAGGTATCTAGTGCTATCTCGTTGTTGTTTTAATTTGCGTTTCCTTGATGACATATGATGTGGAATATCTTTTCATATGCTTATTTGCCATCAGTGTGTCTTTTTTAGTGAGGTATCTGTTAAGGTCTTTGGTCTATTTTTTAATCAGGTTGTTTTCTTAATATTGAGTTTTAAGAGTTCTTTGTATATTTGGAAACAGATGCGTCTCTTGCAAATGTTTTCTATCTATGGCTGTCTTCTCATTGTCTTGATATTATCTTTTGCAGAGCAGAAGTTTTACATTTTAATGAAGCACAGCCTATCAATTATTTCTTTTGTGGATTATGTCTTTGCTGTTGTATCTAAAAAAGCATCATCATACCCAAAGTCATCTAGGTTTTCTCCTGTCATCATCTAGGAGTTTCATCATTTGTGTTTTACCATTAGGTTTGTGATCTATTTTGAGTTGACTTTTTGAAGCATGTAATATCTATGTCTACATTCATATTTTTGACAGTGGGCATCCAGTTGTTTCAGCATCATTTGTTAAAGAGACTAGCTTTGCTTCTTTGTACTGCCTTTGCTCCATTGTCAAAGGCCTGGTGACTATATTTATGGGACTCTATTTCTGGCCTATTTTCTTCCACTGATCTATTTGTCTTTTCTTTCACCAGTACTGCACTGTCTTTATTACTGTAGCTTTATAGTAAATCTTGAAGTTGGATAGCATCATTTCTCCGACTTTGTTCTTCTCCTTCAATATTGTGTTGGCTATTCTGGTCTTTTACCTCTGTGTATAAACTTTAGAATCATTTTCTTTATATCTATAAAATAACTTCCTGGCATTGAATGTACAGATCAAGTGGGAAGAACTGACGTCTTGACAATAATGAGACTTCCTATCTTGAACATGGACTATCTCTCCATTTATTTAGTTCTTCTTTGATTTTATTAATTAGAGTTTTATAGTTTTGTTCATAGAGCTCTTATATATATTTTGTTAGATTTATACCTAAATATTTCATTTATGAAGATGCTAACATAAATGGTTTTGTGTTTTTAATTTCAGTTTCCACTTGTTCACTTTTGGTATGTAGGAAAGCAATTCACTTTTTAAATTAACCTTGTATTCTGCAACATTGCTATATTGTTAGTTCCTGGAGGTATTTTTTGTCCATTCTTTCAGATTTTCTACATAGATAATCATATCATCTGTAATAAACACTTTTTTATTTCCCCATCCTAATCTCTATACATTTTATTCTCTTTTCTTGCCTTATTGAATTAGCAAGGACTATCAATACATTGTTTATAAAAAATTATGAAAGGGGAAATTCGTGCCTTATATCTGATCTTAGTGGGAAAGCATTGAGTGTCTCATCACTAAGTATGATGTTAGCTTAAATTTTGTAGATAGTTTTAATCAAGTTGAGAAATTTCCCTTCTATTCCTAGTTTACTGAGCATTTTTATCATGATAGGTGTTAGGTTTTGTCAAATGTATTTTCTGCATCTGTTGATATGATCATGTAATTTTTCTTCTTTAGCCTGTTGATGTGATGGATTACATTAACAGATTTTTGAATGTTGAGAACCAGGCTTCCATACCTAGGATAAATATTACTTGATCATGATATGTATCTCTTTTTATCCATTTTTGGATTTGGATAGCATGAGCACCTTGTAATACCAAAATAATCCTAATTCCTCCCGCTTGTCCATTGTGTTATTGCCGTCATCCCCTTCACTTGTACCGAGACACAGCTAAGCAGATATATACTCATAAGCATACATAGTCAAGTACAATCTTGCTATTATTATTTCAAGCAAAGTGTTATCTGTTAGGCCACTTAAGAAGAAAAAATTTTTTTTCATTTTACCTTCACTTATTCCTTCTCTGATGCTATTCCTTTCTTCTACGTAGATCCATGTTTCTGATTCTATATTATTTCCTTTCTCTCTAAAGAATTTTTTAAGATTTATTACAAAGTAGGTATACTGGCAACAAATTCCCTCAATTTTCATTTGTCTTAGAAAGTCTTTTTTCTCCTTCATTTTTAAAGGATAACTTTCCAAGGTATAGAATTCTAGGTTAATGGATTTTTTTCTCACAATACTTTCAACATTTCACTCCACTCCCTTCTTGCTTTCATGGCTTCTGAAAAGTCAGATTAAATTATTTATTCCTCTATATACATAAGGCTCCCCCCACCCCTGCTTCTTTCAGAATTTTTTTCTTTATCTTTGATTTTCTGTAATTTGAAAATAAAATGCCAATATGTAGGTTTTTTGTTTTCTTGTTTTGTTTTATTTTGTTTTTGTGAGAGAGTGTTTATCTTGTTTGGTGTTCTCTGAACTTTTGGATCTGTGACTTAGTGTCTGACCTTAATTTGGAGAGATTCTCAGTCACTATCACTTCAAATATTCCTTTTCTTCCTTTCTCTTTTTCTTCTCCTTTTGTTATTTCCATTGTGCATATATAATATTGTTTGTAATTGTCTCACAGTCCTCTGTTCTATTTTTTTTTTAAGTCTTTGTTCTCTTTGCTTTTCAGTATTGTAGCTTTAATTTTTAAGCTCTTTATTGGAGTATAATTGCTTTACACTGTTGTGCCAGTTTCTGCTGTACAACAAAGTGAATCAGCTGTATTTATACATATATCCCCATATCCCCTCCTCCCAAGACTCGTTCCCACCCTCCCATCTCTCTAAGTCACCACCAATCATCAAGTTTTTCTCCCTGTGTTAGTATTGTAGATTTCTAATGAGATATCATCAAGCTCAGAGATTCTTTCCTCTGCTATGTCCAGTCTGCTAATCCCATCAAAGGCATTGTTGATTTCTATTACATGTTTTTAAATTCTAACGTTTCTTTTTGTTTCTTTCTTATGATTTCCACCTCTTTGCTTACAGTGTCCATATATTCTTACATGCTGTCTATCCATTAGAGCCCTTAGCATATTAATAACAGTTGTCTTAAATTCCTGGCCTGATAATTTCAACATCCCTCCCATGTCTGTTTCTAATACTTGCTTTGTCACTTTAAGTTGTATTTTTACCTTTAGGTGTGCCTTGTAATTTTTTTTTTCTCAATAGCTGGAGGTGATGAACTAGGTAAAAAGGAACTGCTGTAAGTAGATCCTTAGTAGTGTGGTGGTGAGGTTTGGGGGACAGAAAGCATTCTATAGTCTATAGCCTATGATTAAGTGTCAGCCTTTTAGTGAGGCTGTGCCACTGGGTAGTGAATTTCACAAGTGTTTCTCAGTGTTTTTCTTCCCACAGTATGGCTAGAGTGGGCTAGATTGGGTATTTCCCTTTCCCCAGTTCAGTTAGACTCTGATAATACTCAGCAGGTTAGGCTTTGGTTAACTAGTTTCCCCAGAGGTCAGGTGTTGTTAAGATCAGAGTGCTGTGGTGTATTTCAAAATTGTTTCTCCCCTGACCATAAACCCAAGGAGAGTTTTCTCTCATATTTCCTAAGGAAACCTGGGCAAGATCCTGGGAGTAAACATCACAATGCTATGGAAGTCCCCACAAGACTGGTTCCCCTGAAGATTTTAATTCTCAGAGTTGTCTGCACTGGGCTTCCAACAATTTGTCAGAGTTCAGCTTTTTGTACCCAGGCATTGGTTCCCAAGGAGGTGCCCATTGCTGAGCCTCTGTTCTGGTAAACCCTGACTCCCCATATTTTTCCATCTCTAATCTTGCAGGCTGTTGTTTGTCTTTTGCCCTTCCTTCTCATACAGATACAAGAAAAGTTGTAGATATTACCATTTGTTCCCCTTTTTATTTGCTAGGAAAGAGTGGCTTCCATGCTCTTCAAATGCAGAACTGCCCCTGCTTACTTTGTACTACTCTTTGAAGTAGACAGCATAATGTAACTACAGTTCAAAAGGTTTTAAGTAACATCCCCCCAGATTCCTAGTCTTATTGCTTGTAGTTCACAAGAAAGAAAAAATATTTTATTTTTATTTCCTCTAAGAAAAAAAATCATGTAATAATTTGATTATAGTGTTATTGACTATCAATTATAACAGAAATGAATTTGATTAAACAATATGAATAAGCTAGATAGCACTGAAATAGGCTTTGTATTAAATTTTGGTTCTCTGGATCCTTTTCCAACTATCTCTCTGGAATCTTTTCCTCTGTTTCTTTGCTTCCTCTTTCTGCTCATGCTGGATGGGTAGAAGTCTTTTTCTAAGGATTAGTTTTCAGGTCTCCACTCTACATATTAAGTAACTCCACTGTCTGAGAATCCAACATTAATGGCATGGTACCATCATTATTTGGAATGTGCCTACACTGCTCTCTATTTCTGACCTATATTTGTAATGTTAATCACATCTCAATGTGCCCACTGAATGTTTCTCCATAAATATAATACATGTAAAACTCATAATCTAAACTTATAATCTAAATGTCTGTTCTAATTTAGAGATTCTTATCCTTTTCTATTTTGTTTATGATAAAATATTTTTACCGATGACTCAAACAAGACCCTTCAGCTGTTATCATCCCTGTTTAACTAAATTCTTATTCTCTTCTAATTCCTATGTGTTTGCAATCCTCATGACTATTCACTTCATGTTTAATATTCTGTTGTCATCTTTATTGTCCATAACTCTGTCATTACTCCTTTCATAGTAGTTACGTATATTTATTACCCGAATTTGCCCCTTAGGTGCTTAAGTCTGTTCATTAATTCCATAATTCTAGTTTGCCAGTCTATTTCTGATTCTCTGCCACAATATTAATCTCCCTAAAACAATTACTTCAATATTTACCTCTTCTTCAGTCAGGGGAGAGATACCATATGTCACTTGGGTAGTAAGAAAAGAATGTAATGAAGGACATAGGAAAATCAGATGGAATAGTGTAGTATCCTGGAACTAAGAAGGAGGGACACAGGTTTCACCCCTAGGCCTAAAAAGGGAGGACCTGAAGACTAGGAGAACTGTGTAGAGAGGGCCACTGGACATGAGCTGTGACCTTCAGATGGAAAGTTCAGCCAGTGACACTGCAGGGAGGGAGTCAGGGAACAAATATCCTGACTCTCCTGCCCCTTTCTGGTCTCCATGGGCTGAATCCAACTACAGGCCAGTGGGCAAAAGAGCCCTTGGATTTAATCCCTACAGGCTAGCTTTGGGATAGATACCAAAGTAGGGAAGGATGAAGAGTAACTCTGAGGAATAAGGGAAAGGGGAACATATCCAAACTTTGTTGCTTTAGCTTTTCAGCTTATTATTTAGATACTCTTAGATATCTGGCTTAGTGCTGCCTTTTCACTTTCTTTATTCATCCTTCCCTAGACCTGCTCTTTATTCATTGCCACTGAATTTTCTAAACTTCAAACCTGCCAGATGTGTGCTTACTTTCATTTCTAAATCACTGCTTGAAAAAGGAGTCTTCACAAAAAATTGTGTGCCTTCTCCCTTTCTTCATAGTCAAATCTTACTTCTCCTTTAAGTTATCATAAGCTCCCCCTTCTCAACAAGCATTATTTGACACCCAGCCCATAGTATTTTTCCCACCTCTGAAATCCTATAGAACTTTTTGTCCCAGTTATTTAGCACTTCAATAAAGACTATCTCATATTGTCATATAATTTGTATGTGTACATGTATTGAGCCCCCAACCAGATTGTAAACTCTTTAGAGGCAAGAAAAAAAAATTCCTCTAGGTTTTGGATTCTCCAAAACATCTTACAAAGCTTTATAAATATAGTAAGTTGCCTACATATGATTAAGTTCTATTCTGAGAGCACATTCATAAGTCCAACTTGTTCATAAGTCCAACAAAGTTAGCCTAGGTACCCAACTAATACAATCAGCTATATAGTACTGTACTGTAGTAGGTTTATAATACTTTTCACATAAATAATACATAAAAAGTAAACACAAAAGTAAAGAAAACATTTTTAATCTTACAGTATAGTACCCTGAAATGTGCAGTAGTAGAGTACAAAAGCCGGCATACAGGGACTGGCATTGAGTGAACAGGCAAGAAGAGTTACTGACTGGAGGAGGGAGAGGAGGTGGGAGGTGATGGAGCTGAAGGATAATCAGCAATAGGAGACAGAGGGCAGGCTGCAATTTCACTCATGCCTAATGTTGATGGCACAGGTTATGGTTTCTTGTTGGATTCAGTTCTATCTACCCTCTTGAAAAAATGATCCAGTGATGTCTTGGTAGTAGCTCTTTTTTTCTCATCATAGATGACACGGTAGCACTGGATTGCATTCTGAACAGCTGCTGCAACTTCCATGCACTGTTCTAAGTTCAGGTCCTGTGCCTCAAAAACTAACAGTGCCTCCTCAAATAAAGAAAATCCGCTTGCCATTTCCTGCATCGTGAATCTCTTCAGTTCTTCAGTTATTTCTTCCTCTTGTCACTCCACCCTCTCAATTATTTTCACTTTTGTTTCCATCATTATAGCTTGGCACATCTTAGCAGTACCAGCTACATCACCACTGCTTTTACACTTGCTTCTGGACATCCTGGGCATGAAATAAAGATACTGTACTACTATATTCTGTACAGTACTGTACAATAAAGTACACAAAGGCAAAACCACTCATAGAGGGTGCACACATGTGACAATGTACACAAGACATGTGAACTAATTTATGTGATTGGACATGAAAACCCAAGTTCACATCTTTGAAAGTTTGTAACTTGAAGGTTCATATGTAGGGGACCTACTGTATTGCGTGTTAGACTTCAAATTTCAGAATAGGAACAATATTGAATTCATTTCTGCTTCCCTGGTACTCAGCAGTCAGTATATGGTACAATGTGGGTGCTTATTTAAGGTTTGTTGAATTAACAAGATTAAAACAACCAGTGAAAGAATAAACTATGTGCTTCTATTAACTTATGCTCTAGGTAAAATAGCTAATTGTTTTTGTGATTATAAGAAATTTATAGAGTGTAGATATGAAATTGTCTTTCTTCATGTAAATATAATCATTGAAATAAAAACATAATTGATTTGAATAATGTTAAAACTCTCATTGTAATAACAAAATATTGAAAGTCAACTGTCATTGTTTGATGTTAAATAATAAATCAATTTCATAGAATTGGATATAAAGAAAAAGTAAACTTTGTTTCATGTTTAAGTAAACACATGAAGAAAAATAATTTTCCTTTTTCCTATATGTGACCTGGTATATCTGGAACCACAGTTGAACCATATTTGTCATAATAATGAATATAACTCTGGTTGTAACAGCATAGAAAAAGTAGAAATGAATGTCAGAAGGAACACCAAGGACTCAATCTAATTTAACTGTCTTTATGTATTTGTTCTTCCATAAAATATGCTCACATTACTATCAACTTATGTGGAAATACATGAATCTGCTTATCAGATATTCTAATCAAGATGGATTCCACAAAGATTTTCAAATCTACCTACCCTCACCACTTGAAAACTAATCTCGTCAAAGAAAACTTAGAAGTATAATATTAGAAAGGTAAATATAGAAGAGTTCTTGATGTAAGAGATGGGAACCTGAGAACCAGCCTGTGTGAGGAGCTTGAATTGTTCTACCCCAAACTTCTAATTGCCTATGGTTGTCCTAAAATGACTAAAGAGTAAAATTAGAAAGATTGTGTGATTGAACACATTATCTGTCGTTGAGTTGTACCATAATAGCATTTTGAAAGAATGAATGTTAAAATGTACCTAGACAGAAGTGGTCAATTCAATTTCTAAGAAAGCATCTCATATTACAAAAGCACCAGCCACGTTCAATACTCAAAATATTAGGAAGACAATACCACAAAAAATAAAGAACTGAAATTACATTAATGGTTTCAAGGGTCTTGTTGTTTTGGAGAGATTTGTCAGTCTGCAGAATGATTAAACTGTCTTATAATGTCAAACTAATGCATGAGAATTTTGTGTCAGAAACATATTCACCTCCTCAACAGTACTTCCTCACTCCTGCCTTACTTACTAACAGAGCCTAATTTTAAGGCAAGAGGCTGCAAAGGGCCCCGAGATCATGCATTAAGCCATTGGTGCTGAATGCTGATTGTTTAAACTAATAATGATGATCACATTTACCTTTATCAATTTTGAATTGAAACATGGACTGTCTTAATCCATTCAGATGGTTGTAACAAAATACCAGAGACTGTGTGGCTTATAAAGAACAGACATGTATTGCCCACAGTTCTGGAAGCTGGAAGTCCGAGATCAGGGTAGGAGTTAAAGCCCTCTTCTGGGTTGCAGACTTCTTGTATCCTTACATGGTGGAAAAGCAGTGAGAGATCTCCCTGGAGCCTCTTTTATAATAGCATCAATATCTTTCAAAGGGCTTTGCCCTTATAACCGAAAGACCCTATTTCCTAATACTAGGAAGTTAGAGAGTTAGTATTTCCACATATGCATTTTGAAGGGATACAAACACTCAGACCATGGGCCTATAATCCAGTCTGGCCAATGAGAGAGAAGTGGAAGTTTCTGCCTTCTGTGGATTTTGTGGATAAAAGGACACATGAACTCCATTCCATGTCTGGAATAGTGACAACAATTGAGGTGCAAATCTGAGGAAGAAAGGCAGCATTCTAAGGATGGCAGGATGGAAAGATGGGGAAGACCCTAAGTCAGGTAACATTGTTGGGGCCCTCAATTAATGAATCCATGAGCCATCTATTTCCAGACTTCCTTTATGTGACACAATAAATATATTTATTGCTTAAGCCATTATTGATAGGGGTTTAGATTACACATATTCAAAACGTTCTTAAATGATACAAAGGTTAAGACCAAATTCTCTAACCAAGTCATAAGAAATGGATTTCAACTGTATTGAAAAATTATATCTGCAACATACATAATAGAAAAAAAAAGTTGAATCCCTACAGTACTAAAAGATCTTATAAGTTAATGAGCAAAAGTTCAAAGAAAAACCTGAGAGTAAAACAAACACAATACGAAACAGGCATTTCACAGAAGATGGGCAAACATCCATAAACCAGAAACCACTTATTTCTCTATCTTCAAATAAGTGTTATAAGATTAACACCTATTTAAAATCTTATATAAACATGAAACTGTTTATCATTTAAGCTACTTAATGTCAGTATTTGAAAAGGTGAGGAAAACAATAGCATATTTGAATATATTTTGGTGTTTCTACATAAATAAGGTAGTCAAATAAGAAATAGTCTTTTTAAAAAAATGACTGGGGGAATATAAAACAAATTGACTGAAAACTTTAATTCTGTTAAGTGTATGTTTTTGAAATCAAATATATCTGTAATACTTGCATATGAAGTCCTTTTATTTTATGATGCCATTAAAAAGGCATTGATAAACAGGCGATATGCACCAAAAAGATTTCTTCTTCATTGCTTTTATGTTCAAAGAGCCATAAGAACATCTTATAGACAGTGTAAGTTTTACTCTTTCTCTAATTTATTTTCAAATAATAGTAAATTTTCTATGAACGAAGGTTTATTTTTAGTTACATCATACATTTTAACTCTAAAAATAAAAGGGCACTACATGTAGTAGTGTTAAGAAATATCTTCCTGTTTTAAATCCATCACAAACTATTCATATTGAATTTTTAAATGACTGAAGAAACAATTTGATATTGTTTCTATTCTGTTATTCACAGCAAAAATATTTCTTGAGTGACGTTCCGGTTTTCAACTTTTAAATATTCTAATATTTACATTTCATTTTTTTAAATTTTTATTTTATATTGGACTATAGTTAAAACATTTTATTTTTAAGAAAAAATATTGCACATATTTTAAACATATCAATTTGGGTAAAATAAATGCAGTACCTAAAAACAACAGCAGTAAATACAAATTAAATTAGATTTATTCTTATCAAACTCCTTAAAATTCCTAGAATAATAGGCATCAGAGAAAAATAAGCTCCCCAACCTCAGGAAGTCACCTTCACATTGGGAACTGATATAGGGGTTCAGGGAGACCAACATCTAAGATAGCAGCAGAAAGTCATACAAAATAGTCTACAGATAGATGAAATAAGAGATGGAGGGGATCAGTAGAAGTCTCGACAAGGAATGAATCCTTGAGGAGTGCTTTGATATGGAGAGGCAAAGAAAAGAAAGAGGAAAACTAGCTTAGAGAAAAACATACCAAGAAAGTCAGGCAAGTTTCCTTCTCAGAAACCTGGAGGCCTAGAAATTAGATACTGTAAAGATAAATTCCTATGCTTATCAAACATGACTTTGCCTTTACTCTTCAGGGTATCTCAATATGTGCTTGGTCCATAGCTTAAAATTAATTGGAATAAATTCCCATTTGAAATTATTGGTTGAGTTTTATTCTGGACTAGAGATGAAATTGCTATTCAAATATCATATTTAAAAGATGTATTATTTCTCCAGTGGGAGCGACCAACCATTTATCAATGCTTCTGAAGTCCCCCCAAATTTATCCAAATATCTGATAAGTTCTGAAATGTATTGGGCAGTATAAGATCATCATGAATCAATTGTCCTCAATACATACATGAAAGATGCAATCTGTGCTGATAACACCGATTAGAAGTACTTAGTAGCTGCGAGATTGAATAATTGGGATTCAATGATCAAGTGATTAACTTGCTCAAAACATTTTCACTCTGACTTAAGGATACATACATACTGGCAGCAAATTTGTTTATCAATTCCCACCTCCACCCACATCCCCACCACCTAATCCTCATTCACACAGTTTGTTACTGACTGACTAGCTAGCAGCTGATACAAGCCAAGAAAGATCTTTGAGGGGGATTTATTCCCATAAAACCTAGGAATTAATGTAAATATCAACAATTAAATTTATGCAGCAGGCAATTGAATTATATACATGTGCTTATCATCTCTGGTTACCCAATTTATTCCATGACAAAGGGAACTGCCTTTTCCTATTTTAACAAGTGTGTAAATGGTATAATTATAGCTCCCAAAATGACTGCAAATAAATATCATTCTGTTTCCTTTATGCACTAGTACTGGTATATTATTTAAAGTGTTTGATTTACATAGGCACAAACTAAAAATTTAATCACTATGTATTTCAGCTGTTATAATATTACTACTGAACCACACTAGTGATCTTTTAATTATTCCCCTTTCTTCATATACCCAGACACCATGCTAGATACTTGTGTTGTTATTTTTTCAAAAATATACCACATATAACTTGCTGTGTTAAATGTTATTTTAGGTATAAGTCAATGTACATGATTTCAAGCAGCATCCAAATAAAGACAAACTCCTTAAACCTCAAATTCAAGATCTACTCTCCTACCTATTTTTTAGTACTATTTCCAAAATATGCCCTTAGATGAATTTATCATTCTAGTCATATAGTTTATCCACTGACACTGAAAATATTTTGTGAATCTTCACTATGTTTTCTTAGTAGCCCTTTATAACCACAGAGAATGCCTTCCCTAATTTGTTCTATCCATTTAAATTTTAACCTTTTCAATCTATCTTCTTTATCTATTGCCTTCAAAAAACTATTACTCCTTCCTTTAAGCTTAAATATTAATTTCTCCCTACAAAGCTTATTTGGCAATCCATATCTATTACTAATGTATAATAATCAAAACAGAAATGTATTGTCTTTATTTTGTGTTAAGCACTTTCATAAATTATCTTACTAATCCTCCACACAGTGCTATGAGGAGCATATTATTAGTACTGTTACTACCACTAAATCTATTTTATAGATAAAGAAACAGAGCTTTAGAAAAATCAAGGAACATATCCAAGATTAAATGACTAGTAAATAGCAAAGCCAGGATTGAAGCCTAGGATTGTCTCGTACTAAGTTCTATGCTCTTTAATCTTCATTTTTGTTATTTCAAGCTGCACTTAGTACTTCCCTTGTTTTTTACCTTCTCTCTATCTGGAGTACACTTCCTTCTTAATATGGATATATGTGAGTATCCTATACATTCTGGTAAGTATACAAGTATCTACAACACAAAGATATATACTTCTATCTGGTAAGTAGTGAAATGAAATTGTGGAGATTGTGACAAAGCTAGGGAGCTATAGCAAAACTAAATTGTGGACAGAAAGCACATTTAATTAGCAATGATGTTTACACAGAGCAATCATGTAGAATGAGATACAAAGGTGAGTTTCAAGATCATGGTTTAGCCAGATACCCTCATTGGGAAACGGACTAAGCTTTCATATGGTCTAACCAATGAACAAGAAGTAAATAATTTCTAATGAGTTAACTGACAAAGTGAGGCAGTATGTGCTATATACCTGACTCAACAAATATGGGAGCATAGGAAGGAAGATCTGTGACATGATTTGGAGGCAAGAAAGGAGAGGAGGGAAAAACAGAGTGTCTCCATACCGTATATAAGCTTCTCCTCCTATGCTTAGAGCTCCTGAAAATGTTACTTAAGAGGCAGAGATTCTCGAGTGGGAATAAAAATGAAAATATCTAATTCCTGACACACTGAGAAAACTCACTGCTGAGGAAGACCAGCTACATGTATCATACTGAGAAATGATCTTCCTAGTAGAATCTGATTTGGTGGAAATGTTTTAGGAAGTGTTTAGCATACTGATTGACTCCAGCCTAATAGCCATGGTAAAAGTTGGAAAAGAGCTAATTATCTGGCAGTATGCATCAATAGTCTTAATAACTTTTTTCTTAATTGATTCAACTACAATAATATAATAATAACACAGTATTATTTATTAAACTCATATTCTATGCCAAAAACAGGGTGGTATTTTCTCATTTAATCTTCACAAAATTTCCTGAAGTAGATACTATTATTATTCCCACTTTACAGATGAAGCAATTCAGTTTCAAATAATGTGTCCAATGTAGCACAATTAGTAAGTGGCCAAACAAGGAAAGCTTGTTTTAAAAAGCTGGTCTCAGAAATCTATACCATACTATCGATCTCATGATGTAGGTCTGCACTGCTACATACACCATTAGTGAAAAAATGAAAGATAAAATTGTGGTAAATTAGCCTAGTACAACTAAGTGTGGCCATTTGAATCACCATAATGGCTTGTCATTACCTTACAATCATAATATTAAAGATCTTGCATCATATAAAAATATCTGCTGAAGGTGAATATTCATATATCAGCAAATATATATTTCCTTCTGGTTTCTTAGCATTTCAGTGATTCCACCTTCTGGGGCCAGTGAGTTTATTTAGATGTCCAAAGGTCATTTTAGTCTACCTTTAGCCAAGCCCTTGATGGCAGCACTTTCAGTCACTGTAACACAAGACAAAGAAGCAGCATTTCAACTTGATAGTCTTTCATAATTCCCATTTGTCATCATATGTGTGCTTATTTGTCACTCGGTGACCTGGAACTCTGATTTTAAAGTCTACACTAAATGTTATTTCTAGTTATTTTATTTTAAAATTTCACTCAAGAAATCAAGGTTTGCTTAGAAAGACAGGAAATTTTGGTGATTAAAAGTGTGAGCTTTAAAAATCCACAAACCTGGGTTCTACTTTAGTCTGATTTAGTGTTTACCAGCTATGTGGCAAATAATTAAAGTGTTAGTTTTCTCAAAGATAAAATTATATACCTTGTAAGGTTGTTGCAAGGATTATCTGAAATACTCCATAAAAGTGTTAACTTAGACTTAATTTAGTGCAAGTACATAGCAATTACTTATTAAAAAACAGCTGCTATTATTATTCACCTTTTTCATCCCCATTATCACCATCAGGATTATGACTGGCTGTACTATTAAGTATACTTCTTAATCTCATCTAGTGCTGTAATCAAGCCAATCCATGTATTATATTTTTCAAGTTACATTTAGCAATGTAAACAACAAAATGTTAGGTCCTATATTTAACAATAACAACATCATCTTAAAACCTATATTTTAATTTTTTAATGCTGCACACTTTTAGCATACAAATAATCTTAATTAAATCAGCATTTTCCAAGAGTAACAAACTCATATACAAGTTTGTTCCCTGCTCTAGGAACTGTAGAGGGGGTGGAAATGTCCTGGAATTTTGATGTGAAATTCCAGACTTCCTTTGGACTTAACAGACTCTCCCTATTCAGCCTCTCACTGTAGCTTTTCTCAGTTTCTAGGACTCAGGTGACTAAATGAAAAACCCCATGTTTCCTTTGAGCTCTAGATGAGCTTGTGCTCATAAAGACAAGTCTTGCCATTTAAAAAAATGTTTCATATAAAAACCTGTATCATCCTGAAAGGTCTAAATTAGGTTGCTATATGTTATCCATTCTTATTGCCCCCTTCATTGCACTTAGTATTATGAATAAGCATCAAAATGTTAGGCCTTATATTTAACAATAACAATATTATTTGTCATACTATACTTTTTATGTTACAGCTTCTTTGGACAAATGTTTAGCAATTTCATAAGTTAAATATACATCTTCTCTATGAATCAATGACCTCATTCCTAGGTATTTATTGAAGAAAAATAAAAATATTTATCACAGAAAACCTAGCACATGAATATTCATTGCTTTCAAAATAACTGAGATGTCTAGAAACAGAATAATGGATAAATAAACTGTAGTATATTCATACAACTGACTATTATTCAGTAACTAATGGTAACTAAATGTAAGTACCCAACAAAATTGATACACTCAACAAGGTGATACTCTTACAATCTAGACTCATATTACAAACTGTTAATATAACCCTCCACTTGGATATATAATTGGCATCTCAAAATCTCAAAACTAACTGGCCAAATTAATTTCTTTCCCAAATCCTCTTCTACTTTTCTTCCCAATCCCAGTAAGTTATGTTATTATCCACCAATTCTCTCATCCAAAATTTTAGAAAAGGTCACCAAATCCTCTCTTTAATTTCCCCTTCATTTCCAATCCATAAGCAAGTCCTGTCAAGTCTACACCCAGAATATATTCCAAGACCATCTATGTCTATAGCCTCTACTAAAGTAACACTGTCCAGACAAATAACATTATCACATGCATTATTACAAGCATCTCCTTAATGATTTTTCCACTTTGCCTCCAGAACCACACTATCCAAATCCACTCCATTCCACCCACAGCAGCCAAATGACTGTTTCATATGTAAACTGTTCAAAGTACTCCCTTACTTTTGGGGGGGAAAAAAAGCTGATAGATATTTAAAATATGGAATTCTCCCTTTCACATTCAAGCAAAGAATTAATGGAACCTCCAAAAATGATTTGATTGTTTCTTTGAAATACCAATTTTTACTAAAAAATGTGTTGTAGAATAGTACTAAAATTTAATGCAAAGTTGTTTCACCAGAAATCTTACTTTTTATGAATATCAAGCTCATATTAGTTAGGTTGTTTATTTTTAGTGCAAAATTTATTAAGATATTCCTTGAAATAAGAGGAAAAGTTTAATTTTAAAATTGCATCCTTTGGCATACAGCAAAGTAGTTAAATATGCAGGGAAGTCCATTGGCTCTGGCATGAAAATATTAAATTTGCTCAAAAGGTTACAAAGAGAGGAAAAAAAGATGGCAGTGAAGTAGAAGGACATGAAGTGCATCTCTCTCCACAGGTGCATCAGGGATACATCAAAAGATGCAATAATTCCCACATAAAACTGGCTGAACACTAGCACAAGATCTTGGACACCAGAAAGGACTACAAAGATCCCAATGTAACTGGGTAGGACAGGGGAGGGGAAAAAAAAGAAGAAAGAGGAGGAGAAGAAAGGAAAAGGATGGGTCCTGACACCCTGGGGCAGTGGGAACTGAAACAGAGGAGAGATTGCCGAATTCAGAGAAACCCTCCTTACCTGATGGGGAAAACACCTCTTCAACAGCGAGTTTGATTTCATCCAAAGAGGATGAAATGGCCAGTCTGTGGCCAGTGGGAAACAGCAAGAAACACATAGAAGGACTGTACCATGGCTCTGCGTATCCTGGACTGAGAAGGGAGTTCACAGCTGTACAGGGCATCTGGGAGCTGGAATGTGGGAACCAGAGAACTGGTTCAGAGTGAGAAGCTGAAGTGTTTATCCATAAATGAATGCATTTAGAAGATATGATATATACATATATACACAAAGAATGGGATATTATTCAGTCTGAAAAAAAAGGAAATCCTGCCATTTGTGACAAAAGAAATGAATTTTAAGGACATTATGCTAAGTGAAATAAGCCAAACATACAAAGACAAATATTGTATGATTCCACTTATATGTGTAATCTAAAATAGTCAAACTCATGAAGAAGAGAGTAGAATGTTGCTGACAAGGAGTCAGGGGGAGGAAAAATACAGAGATTTTGCTAAAAGGGTACAAAGTTTTCTGGTATGCATGATGAGTAAATCTTAGAGACCTAATGTGCAGCATAGTGACTATAGACAACAACACTGTGTTGTATACTTGAACTTTGCTGGGAGAATAGATATTAAGTGTTCTTACCACATACACACAAAAATCTAACTATGTGAGGTGCTGGATATGTTTTTTTTAAGAACTTTTATTAAGATATAATTGACATACAATAAACTGCATTATTTAAGGTGTACAATTTGTTTTTTTTTTTTTCTTATTAGTAATGTATATATGGCAATCCCAAACTCCCAGTTCATCCCACCCCAACTGTCCCCCTGTGGCTTTCCCCACTTGGTGTCCATATGTTTGTTCTCTACATCTCTGTCTCTATTTCTGCCTTGCAAACCAGTTGATCTGTCCCATTTTTCTATATTCTGCATATATGCATTAATATACAATATTTTTTTCTCTTTCTGACTTACTTCACCCTGTATGACAGTCTCTAGGTCCATCCATGTCTCTACAAATATCCCAATTTCATTCATTTTTATGGCTGAGTAATATTCCATTGTATATATATATACCACATCTTCTTTATCCATTCATCTGTCAATGGACATTTAGATTGCTTCCATGTCCTGGCTATTGTAAATAGTGCTTCAGTGAACATAGGGGTGCATGTGTCTTTTGGAATTATGGTGTTCTCTGGGTATATGCCCAGTAGTGGGATTGCTGGGTCATATGGTAGTTCTATTTTTAGTTTTTGAAGGAACCTCCATACTGTTGTCCATAGTGGCTGTATCAATTTACATTCCCACCAACAGTGCAAGAGGGTTCCCTTTTCTCCACACCCTCTCCAGCATTTACTGTATGTAGATTTTCTGATGATGCCCATTCTAACTGGTGTGAGGTGATAACTCATTGTAGTTTTGATTTGCATTTCTCTAATAATTAATGATTTGAGCAGCTTTTCATGTGCCTCTTGGCCATCTGTATGTCTTCTTTGGAGAAATGCCTGTTTAGGTCTCCTGCCCATTTTTGGATTGGCTTGTTTGTTTTTTTTAATATTGAGCTGCATGAACTGTTTATATATTTTGGAGATTAATCCTTTGTCAATTGTGTTATTTGCAAATATTTTCTCCCATTCTGAGGGTTGTCTTTTCATCTTGCTTATAGTTTCCTTTGCTGTGCAGAAGCTTTGAAATTTCATTAGATCCCACTTATTTATTTTTGTTTTTAATTCCATTATTCTAGGAGGTGGATCAAAAAAGATATGCCTGTGATTTATGTCAGAGTGTTCTTCTTATGTTTTTCTCTAAGAGTTTTTTAGTGTCTCACCTTACATTTAGGTCTTTAATCCATTTGGAGTTTATTTTTGTGTATGGTGTTAGGGAGTATTTTAATTTCATTCTTTTACATGTAGCTGTCCAGTTTTCTCAACACCACTTATTGAAGAGGCTGCCTTTTCTCCATTGTATATCCTTGCCTCCTTTGTCCTAGATTAGTTGACCATAGTTTATACCTGGGCTTTCTATCCTGTTCCATTGTGCCAGTACCATGTGCTTGATTACTGTAGCTTTGTAGTATAGTCTGAATTCAGGGAGTCTGATTCCTCCAGCTCTGTTTTTTTCCCTCAAGATTGCCTTGGCTATTCTCAGTCTTTTGTGTGTCCACACATATTTTAAGATTTTTTGTTCTAGTTCTGTGAAAAAATGCCATTGGTAATTTGATAGGGATTACATTGAATCCATAGGTTGCTTTGGGTAGTATAGTCATTTTCACAATGTTGATTTTTCCAATCCAAGAACATGGCATATCTCTCCATCTGTTTGTGTCGTCTTTGATTTATTTCATTAGTGTCATATATTTTTCTGAGTACAGGTCTTTTACCTCCTTAGTTCAATTTATTCCCAGGTATTTTATTATTTTTGTTGCAATGGTGAATGGGATTGTTTCCTTAATGTCTCTTTCTGATCTTTCATTGTTAGTGTATAGAAATGCAAGAGATTTCTGTGTGTTAATTTTGTATCCTGCAATTTTACCAAATTCATTGATGAGCTCAAGTAGTTTTCTGGTGGCATCTTTAGGATTTCCTCTGTATAGTATCATGTCATCTGCAAACAGTGACAGTTTTACTTCTTTTCCAATTTGGATTCCTTTTATTTCTTTTTCTTCTCTGATTGCTGTGGCAAAGACTTCCAAAATTATGTTGAATATTAGTGGTGAGAGTGGACATCCTTGTCTTGTTCCTGATCTTAGAGGGAATACTTTCAGTTTTTCACCATTGAGAATGATATTTGCTGTGATTTTGTCATATATGGCCTTTATTATGTTGAGGTAGGTTCCCTCTATGTCCACCTTCTGGAGGGTCTTTTATCATAAATGGGTGTTGAATTTTATCAAAAGCTTTTTCTGCAACTATTGAGATGATCATGTTATTTTTATCCTTCAATTTGTTAATATGGTGTATCACTTTGATTGATTTGCATATATTGAAGAATCCTTGCATTCCAGGGATAAACCCCACTTGATCATAATGTAGGATCCTTTTAATGTATTGTTGGATTCTGTTTGCTAGTATTTTATTGAGGATGGATATGTTAATTAGCTTGATTGTGGTGATTATTTCACAATGTGTACATATATCAAAACATCAAGATGTATAACTAAATATAAACAAATTTTACTTGTAAATTATACATCAATAAAGCTGGAACAAAAATAATACCACATCCCAGGTAGAATGACAGAGACTACTGCTGCCCTCACAGACCTAATTCAGGATTCTGAGGTGGTAGTCCTGTCTTATTCTCATTTAATTCATGAGTTTTGTCCTTAAAAAAAAAACAAACAAACAACTGGATCCTAGAAGATTGGAGTATATTAGTATAAAGTTAAGAAAGAAATAGCCCTAATTATAACTGCTCTGCCAAACATGGTATTTTTTTCTAAAGTAGACTGAAAAGGTATGGGGTACATGGTATGTGCCCATTGAGTAGTGAATGCATTCTTTTTTGCCCCTATCAAGATAGATTAGAAACATTACCCATTCATGTGTGATCAACAACAATATACTTTTATGCTCTTGACTCATTTTTTTTATCCTACTCTGTCTTTATAGGTTTCATCCATGCTCATTATTCTTGAATCTGAGAATATTTTAGGTTTTCCTGACTTCAGTCCTAAATAGTGCTAAATAATTTGGTTTTAATTGGTTTCTTTGGTTCTTTTCTTCTCTGAACATCTTGACTACCCTAAATTCAAAAATGGCTTTTTTTAGCCATTTCTAGCTGAACCAGACCTGACCCTCACATGGGGTATCCAGACATACAGAAAGATATCAAACTTTAACTTTTACCAGCTGATTTAGAAGGCCCTTCATGATTTGTCCTCTGTGTTCCCTTTCTCAAATCACCTGTTCCCTCTCCCTTATCTCAAAATGACCCTTCTTCTTCCTTCAGTGATCCAACCACAGTGGCCTTGTCTCAGTAGTTAAATGCACCACAGAACACCAGCAAGTGGGCAATATGTTGTCGAAGGCATCCCCCCTTAATTTGTTTTAAACACATTTGACATTGTGTTAACAGTATAATTTTTATTTCAAAAGTTATATCATCTTGAATATTTCAGGACATACTGAGGGATATAGTTATCTCTTCCAGATTTAAATATCTGGAAGACATAAAATTTTTCAATAATAATACATTGTTGCTTATTGAAAAAGCAAATATTCATTTCTTACCATTGGGTCCATTGAAGGTATGTGCATTCCAGCCACTATAGAGTTTCTGAAGTCTTCACTGAAAACAAAGCTGTGGAAACTCTGAGATATGAAAGAGGTTGTAGACTCATTTTCTTCAATCAGATTTCTATATATCTGTGTTTGAGGTCGAGCTAGGCCTTTCAGTATTACATAAAATCCATCATTTCCAATCACTGAAAGAAAGCAAAACCAAACAAGATATACTGTAGACATTATTTCCCAGACTCTTTGACATAAATATGACTACAATACATATTACAATTGCTTCACTTCTAGCAGATTCCTTTTAGTTTATTCAATGACAGTGACTTTAATGTGGTACTTAGGCATCACAAATAATTTAGTCAAATAACAAAAATAACAAAGACACATCTATACATTTAGAATACTATTTTTGACAGTTATTTATGGTGATAAATCCTCTTACGCAACTGAGAAATTCTAGGAAAGAACCATGGTGCCATATCAAGATTAACTGGCTTAAGACAGCATGAGAAAAATAGGGCACGAAAAGTCCTCGAACTTTTTAAAATGTCACTCTTCAACAACAACAAAAATGCCATTCTTTCTATTTTATATAAGTAACAATATATACCTACTATTAATTTTCATTATCTTTGCTCTGGACAGAATGATGACCACTCATAGAACTGAGTAAAAAATGTAGTATGAAAAGGAAATTGATTATTACTGGGGAAAAGAGTTTTTCCAGTACATCTCCTACTCCATATTGTAACTCTCCACAATCTGTCATCTAATCCCACTAACTAAAGTTTGGCTATGTGACTGTAGGCCTGGCAGGTTTATTTCACTTTGAGTGAAATGTAAATCTGTTTTAGTTCTTCTGAAGCCTGTCATTTTGGAGAAGAAGATTGTGGGAACTGGATAGAGTTTCTCCATTTCTCAGGATTGGAGCAAATCATTAAAGTGCTGTGAGAAAAATCTCTTCTTGCAATTTGCTTATTAACTTGATGTAAGTAGAAAATTTACAAATTGATTTTAATGGACAGTTGTGTTTCTTTTTATGCCCTATGACATGCCAACTTCTTGCCTTCTCTGCTTTTTTCTTAACTGAGTCCTTATTAGTAGGGCCTCTTTTGGTTACCATCTGTACATCGTGACTATAGGAGAGTGATTTTTTTCAGTCTTTTCTAAAGCAAGTGTTGTGTTTGTTTGGATGTCTGGGCTTAAAATAGACTCTTCCTGGGTAGTACAATATCACTTCTTATAAAATTTTTAATCTGTGTGGCAAGGGCACTGCAGAAACATTCCTTTTTAATAACTATCATGTGAACTGTATGAGAACTACATTGTAGTATATATACTGTGTAGGGAACAGATAGTAACAGTCTATAAGACTAGTAACGGTTTTGAACAATTACATAGAGAAGAAAAGAAGTTGAGGAAAGGATGTATTCTAAGATATACATTTATATTCTGGTTTTTTTTAAATAAAGTAACTGACACTTCTTAGTACAGAATAAGAGCTATGGAAAGAAATCCATTATGTGAAATGATTTTATTGCAAGGGTTGCTAGTTACCTACCCAATATGAATTCTCTACTTTTCCTTTAGTAACAGATCACAATTTTATGGGGTGTTGTATGTGTCAGTTTAAAAACTGAATTTCCCACACACTCTTACTTGTGTGGCCATATGACATCATTCTGATCAATAAAACATTGATTGGATTTTTGCTTTCCAAAGATGCACACCATCCCTTCTCCCTTACTACCTAGAACAGGGATAGGGTATTGGAGCTGAAGCAAGCATCTTGCAACCAAGGAAAACACATGGAGACTCTCAGAGGTCTCACGTCACATCTTTAATCCACCTGTCTTGTGACTTCTTATTATGTAACATAAATACATCTGAAAATTTTTATAAACTAGTGTCCTCTAGTTCTCTATTACTCACAGCTGAACATAATTTGTGTGTGGATATTGTTGGAATTTCATTTAACTCTATCCATAAAATATGTTCACCTTACTGATGAATATAACTCTTCAGTTCCTCTAGAGAAAATCTTCCTTTTAATTCAGGCTTGGCCCAGTGACAGCAAATTTGACTAAATAATTTCTGCTTACAATGAATTAATTTTCACATTTACATTATAAAAGTATCTATGATATTAAGGAGGTCCTTAAGGAATTTAAGCCATATAGGGCACTTGAGATCCATAGAAAATATTTTTGGTTAGAAAATATGTTGTCAAAATTTAAATTAAACTTATTTAAAAAAACAGTCAAATAAAGCTATTCTGGAAGCTGCTAATTCCATTTATATTAAAGATGATAACTGTATTTGAAATGGCAAAGGGGGCTGTATTTGAAAAGAATTTTTTTAATATTAGATAGATAATATTTTTCTTTTCTTACTGCAGTATAGATGTATAATATTATATAAGTTTCAGATGTATAACATAGTGACTCACAGTTTTTAAGGTTATATTCTATTTCTAGTTACTATAAAATATTGGTTATGTTCCCTGTGTTGTACTATACATATCCTTGTAGCTTATTTATTTTATACAAAGTAGTTTGTACCTCTTAATCCCCTAACATTATCTTATCTTATCCCTCTACCCTTTCCTCTCCCCACTGGTAACCACTAGTTTGCTCTCTATATCTGTAAGCCTGTTTCTTTTTGTTATATTCACTACTTTATTTTTTAGATTCCACATATTAAGTGATATCATATATTTGTCTTTCCCATTCTGACTTATTTCACTTAGCATAATACCCTCCAAGCCCATCCATGTTGTTGCAAATGGCAAAATATGATTTTTTATAGTTGCATAGTATTCCATTGAATATATATACACACATCTTCATTATTCATTCATCTGTAGATGGACACCTAGGTTACTTTCATATCTTGGCAATTATAAATAATGCTGCTATGAACACTGGGTACAGTGTTCAAATTAGTGTTTTCAGATCTGTGTTTTTGTCTTTGTGTTTTTGGATAAATACTAAGAAGTGGAAGTTTTATACTAGTGGGTTTTATACTAGTTTTTTGAGGACCCTCCATACTTTTTTCCATAGCGGCTGCACAGTATTGCATTGTTACTAACAATGTACAAAGGTTCCATGTTCTCCACACCCTTGCCAACATTTGTTATTTCTGGTCTTTTCAATGATTGCCATTCTAACAGGTGAGAGGTGGTAACTCTGTGGTTTTAATTCACAGTTTAATGACAATTAATGATGTTGCGCATCTTTTCCTGTGCCTGTTGGCCATCTATATGTCTTCTTTGGAAAAATATCTCTTCAGCTCTTTTGCTCATTTTTTAATTGAGTTGTTTGTTTGTTTGTTTTTTGATGTTGAGTTGTATGAGCTATTTAAATAATTTGGATATTAACTCCATATATATAAAAGTCATATTGTTTGCAAAATTTTCTCCCATTCAGTAGGTTGCCTTTTGTTTTGTCAATGATTTCCTTTGCAGTGCAAATTTTAATTAGGCTCCATTTGTTTATATTTGCTTTTATTTCCTTTGCTTTAGGAGACAGATTAAAAAAAATATTGCTACAATTTATATCAAAAAGTGTTCTGCTTATGTTCGCTTCTAAGAGTTTTATGGTTTCCAGTCTTACACTTCCTTTACATTTAAATGGATTACTGTGTATTTGATTGTATTTTCTTTTCAAAATAAGGTACTGTAGATGGATCAAGTGCTGGTTTAGGAGGCCTGGATTTAGTCTAATTGCTGCATTCATTATGTAATCTTGGGAGAGTCACATATTCCAAGGTTCAACTTCCAATTCAAAAATTGTCATGCTAGGTCAAATTGTCTACATGTATTAAATTTTTTCTTTTGTCAACTATTCAGTGAATATAATACATTTTTATGTTGTTGGAATTACTATTAAAGAGCTTATGTTATGTGAACCATGACAGAAAATAAAGTTTATACAGACTAAGAAATGTTAAGTTTTAGTATTCTAAAAATATTTTTAGCATTAAAAATATTTTTTTTAAAAAATGAGGAGCTGTGGTATTTTTGAGATATATCCTAATAAAAAGTAAGAGTAAAATGAAGTAAAATGAAACAAATTGAAGAGAAATAACACTGTAAGACTTTGCAGACTTCAAGAAAACAGTAAAGATGACATACATATATTAAAGGATAAAACACCCATATCAATCATATCATAGAAATATTTTAATGTTAATATACAGGTAGATATTAATAGATTTTTTTATCTGCGATCTAATTCCTGATTAGCCATTAAATTGGATTCTCTTGAAAGTTAATCCTTTTAGCTTTCTGAGCTTTAGGTTACCAATCATAAAAATACCCTCTGCCCAGGCCATAAAATCCAATGGAAAACTCTTGAGATAATTTTAATTAAGTAAACTATATCTATCTCTATATATCTATATAGCATATAGAGATTATCATATGTAATATATATAATATATTTTATTATAGTAATATAAGTAATCTTTATATCTTAATATAGTAATCATGTTTTAGTACCATTTTCACTTAAACTAGAAATATGTATGTGTGTTATTCAGTATTTAAAATCAAAAAATTGTTGTCCTTGTTAATATTTTATTGTTTAAGAAAACAATGCATGAGGGGCTGAGTGAGTAATGGTAAGTTTAGGAAGCTGCCTTAAATAATGAAGCTCCAAAGAATCTATGGCCAGAAAAGAGACCAGAAGGTACAAACATCTGTGTGGAATTGCAGGAAAGAAACCAAAGCCTCAGCAGCAGATTGAAAGTCTGCAGCCTGATGATAAGGGGTTACTAGTGGGAATACTCTAAATAACAGCAGAGGAAAGCAAATGCACACATGAATAAAGAAAATGCAAAAAGAAAGACACCTGGTTGGGCTTGTTTTTCAAGTTAGATGAACAGATTTACAAAGGTCAGATATTTAATGAGTTGACTGCTTTGATAGTGAAACAGATGTGAGCTGTCAGAATTAGATGTCTTAAAAACTCAAGAGAAGGATTGCAGCACAGGTAGATGTAAACTTAGAGAATTCCAACATTTTTTAACATGTTTGAAAATATGCACTATTGAAATATGAGTTGCAAAGCCTTATTTAATATAAATGATCAAATTAAATTTGGTATTTGTCAAGGATTGAAAGTTCATATTTAAATAGTTAATCACACGTTGTTAAGATACCTTGAGAATATGTTTGCTTTTATTTTAGTTTTAAAATCTTTTTGAAAAAATAAATACAAATGCTAACATAAATATACATTCATTGAAGAAAGTTCAACACAAGTATATGTAGAAGAAAGAGTTAACTGCTCCCCTTCACTGTTGCTCAATTCCTCTCCCCTGCAAGAAGGTAAAAATTTTTTAAAATATGTATTTTTGGAGCATCCTTCTAGATCTACTTCTATGTAGTTTCTACACTGTACTTTTTATGTATATATATATGCACCTGTAATTTCAGGTTTTATATTATAATTATTATCACATCATTTATATAATTCTGCAATTGTTCTGTTTTTATTTATTGTCCTTAATAAGTTTGTAAGTCAACATATATAAATCTACCTCATTATTTTTAACCCCTGACTACAATTCCATAGAACAATGTATCACAATGTATTCTATCTTCTATTAACAGATATTTAGGTTTCTTTCATGTTTTTTGCCATAATGAGTATAATTTCAGAGATTTATGATAGGACAAATTAATTTTTTAATTACTATCCCCAAGCTAGTGGCAAAACAATGTTGAATGTTTGTTCTTTCTTCCCTTTCAAAATCATTTATCCTCTGAAAAACTCATATGATTTAATTTTCACTGCTTGATGTTGGATTAAACAAAACTAATTATGAGAGAGGACTGTTGGGGAAAACCCAAAAAATATGCAAATATTTTCATGTTCTCCAAAATTCCAGTTTGATTTTAAATGTCACAATCCTGATGAACAATTTTATTAAAACAATGGCATAATGGATGGAGAATAATTTAGCATTAAGGCTAAAGTCTGTTTCAGTTAGAATGGGCATCATCAGAAAATCTACATGCAAGAAATGCTGGAGAGGGTGTGGAGAAAAGGAAACCCTCTTGCACTGTTGGTGGGAATGAAAATTGATACAGCAACTATGGAAAACAGTACAGAGGTTCCTTAAAAAACTAAAAATGGAATTACCATATGACCCAGCAATCCCACTATTGGGCATATACCCAGAGAAAACCATAATTCAAAAAGACATGCACCCCAATGTTCAATGCAGCATTATTTACAATAGCCAGGTTATTAAAGCAAACTACATGTCCATCAACAGATGAATGGATAAAGAAGAAGTGGTACAGGGTTTCCTAGGTGGTGCAGTGGTTAAGAATCCACCTGCCAATGCAGGGGACACGGGTTTGATCCCCATTCCAGGAAGATCCCACATGCTGTGGAGCAACAAAGCCCGTGCGCCACAGCTATTGAGGCTGCACTTTAGAGCCCGTGAGCCACAACTATTGAGCCCATGTGCTGCAACTACTGAAGCCCATGTGCCTAGAGCCCATAATCCACAAGAGAATCCACGGCAATGAAGAGCCTGCACACCACAGCGAGAGTAGCCCCCACTCACCGCAATGAGAGAAAGCCTGCGCACAGCAAAAAAAGACCCAACACGGCTAATAAAATAAATACATAAATAAATAAATTTATTTAAAAAAAAGAAGAAGAAGTAGTACATATATACAATGGAATATTACTCAGCCATAAAAAGGAACGAAATTGGGATATTTGTAGAGACATGAATGGACCTAGAGACTGTCATACAGAGTGAAGTAAGTCAGAAAGAGAGAAACAAATATTGTATATTAATGCATATGTGCAGAATCTAGAAAAATGAAACAGATCAACTGGTTTGCAAGGCAGAAACAGACACAGATATAGAGAACAAACACATGGACACCAAGTGGGGAAAGCACGTGGTGGGAGTTGGGGTGGGATGAACTGGGAGAATGGGATTGCCATATATACATTACTAATAAGAAAAATAATATCAAATTGTACACTTTAAACATATGCAGTTTATTGTATGTTGATTATATCTCAATAAAAGTCCTTTAAAAAAAAGGCTAAAGTGTGCCTGAATTTCAGTTCTAATCAGGAATACTCCACATGATATTTTGTGCCTTAAGGTCCTCATCTGTAGAGAATAATAATTATAATAATGTCTACTTTTATTTGATACTATGAGGAATAAGGGATAGTCCTCACACAAAGAATGTATCAAATAAATTTACTTCCCCTTTTCTAACTAATAGGTACTCAGTAAATGCAAAAGAGGTATATGTGTGTGTGACTCTGCATGTGTGTTTATTTGTACGCCACCCCCCAAAAAATTAACATACAAAATACTTCTATTAATGTATCAAATAAATCCTTGGTAAAGGGACTAGAAATTAAAATTGAGAAACTAAACTAAAATCTGCCTGAGTTGTTTTCTCAGTATCTGGATCAGTATCTGGATCAAATAATCGCTTTGACCACTTGCTGTCTTAACTGTGAAAACCAATGCTAGATCATTATTAAACGTGCATACCAATGAGTAGTTTCCAAAGTGTGGTGCCCAGACTAGCAGCAACCCCTGGAATGTTATTGGAAATGCAAATTAGGCTCCATCCCAAATCTACTAAACCCGAAACCTTAGGGATTGAACACAGCAACAATCTCAGTGAGTCCTCTGGGGCATTCTGATCCATGCTCACAGTGAAGAAGCACCACTGCCTATCTTTAAAACAAAAATAATAAAATGTGAAATGTTATTTGTTTCAATAATTATAACATACAAATGAAATCCATCCAAAGAGTACATTTTAACATGTCGAGTGAAATTATGAATATTATAATGAGAGAGAACTCAAAACAGGGATACGCATTTTGTCTTGCCAAATTTTCCTCCAGATTAGCGTGTTACCTGTGCTGCCTTTTATCCAGGTTTCAGAAATGACATTCTTACTAAGTATTTTCAGATGCTCATCAATTAACTGAGAGGTTAAATCTGGAATCGTTCTCAGCATCTTCCATACAACGTTGTGTTCAGATGGCATCCTGTGAATGGGCCTTAAACAAAAATAGATTGCAAATTGAGAGACTACAACATAAACACACAAAAAAAAAAAACCAAAAATTCCTCAATTTTTGAGCTTCCAAATTTGTATTTCCTTTTTTTTAAGAATTGCTAAGGATAAGTGATGATGTTCTCTTTTGTCTTAGTAATCTTTAAAATTTGTTCTTCCAAAATAAAGTGGCACTTCCATGAAACTTTAAACTTTAGGATATTACATAGTGCCTTTACCTTCTTTTTATAGAAAACTCAGTGCTTCAATTTTAAGAAGATAGCTCTCATTATTAGTCATTATAATAATAAAGACATCTTTTAGACAGTAAAATAATTGATGTCTTATCCACTATGTATTCTTGATTTTTAACTACTATTAAAGTTAGAGCAAATGAATCTATAATTTAACATTTGAGAATATAAATTTTGAGTGAAAAGATGCATATATAATTTTAAATAAAACATAATTATCCTATGATGGATGATATTTATTTACTTTTAATCATTAAATTCACTATTTGATAAATATAATACCATAATCAAGATACAAAATTCCTGTTGATTCTAAGTTTTCAAGGGACTAACCCAGATGCCATATCATTGCTAAATATTTTTTAAAAATCTATTGTGAAAAATCAGTTTAGCAGCAGAAAGGGAATTCAGAGTATTCACATATATGTAGGTTTGCTAGAAATAGTCCCAGTTTAGATGTGATATCCTGTTGGCCCACCAGTTATGCATGTGTTATGTGTGCATGTTTACTGGATGACATTATAAATTACTTCTGTGTTTTTTTTTCTTTTTGGTATTGTTGTGTGTTGTAGCAAAAAAAAAAGTTGGAAAAGAATGGCACGGGCCGCCGCATCCACAGCTACCGAGGTCACCTTTGGCTCTTCCGAGATGTTGGGACATCTGATGGGCTTCTAGTTAACCAAACTGAGCTGTTTGTGCCATCTCTCAATGTTGATGTACAGCCTATTTTTGCCAACGTTACACTGCCAGTGTATACCCTTAAAGAGCTGTGCCTCCAAGTTGTGCAAAGCCTAGGCAGGCCTAAAGATTAGAGGAGACTGGACATCGTGAGATCCCTTTATGAAGATCTGGAAGACCACCCCAATGTGTGGAAGGATCTGGAGTGGTTGACACAGGGGCATATTGAAAATCAGTGGATGGCAGAGCAGACGGAAGATTTTAATTGAAATTTACACTCCTGTGTCTCAGCTTTTGACAGTCCTGACAAGTCTTGATGTAGATCTAGAACTGGTCACTTTTTCTCAGCTTCAAGGTGTCTCATTTTTGGAGTAAAAATGCTCCACTGCTTAAAACAAAGTTAACTGACCTCACTACGAGGCCTTGTGATCTTTAAGGGCAAATATCACAAAATGTAATTTAATGCCTGTCCCTTCTAGAAGTATTTATCAAGGGAAAGTCATTGTGTTTTTGCCTCCAAGCGAGTCATGAAAGTTTCTGTGTAAGGACTTTTGTGTTAAGTAATTCAGTAAGAATTATAGCTTATTCTTGAGTGGTAAGAAGCAGTGGCATCTGCTTTTCATTGCTGTTTGTGGTTGGTGATGTGCGCACCTTCCGCTCTGAGAGACCAAGATGTCCTTGGGGCAGGGACAAATCTGTCTGCTCTTTGAGACCCCAGTACCTCACACATTATGAGCCTTCCATCAGTGTTTGTTTTTGGTAGAAAGTGTTCAGAGGTTTTGACCCTTTTTTTTTTTTAGGGGGTTTGATAGTGGGGACCTTAAAGTATATACAGTAAACAAATGTTTTAAAGGGAATCATTTTTATAGAAAGCAGCTTTTATAATTTTCTAAATTGTGGCTTTTCTCAGTCCGGTGTTGTCACAGGGCTGTTTTATTTCCATTTCTAAGCCAGGATTAGCTTTCTACTGTTCTTGTGATGATAGCTTTTTTGAAACTTGCTATCTGCACAGAAGATAGGAGAAAATAGCTGTCCCCTTGTTTAATCATAGCATTAAAGAGCTACTCCTGTACTATAAATAGATTTTTGCCACGTGTGGGTATTTCTGTTCCTTTTTGTAAATCCATGGCATTTCTGTTTGATTCAGCAATTTTTCATCAAGCAGGATCTGATGACACTTTGCACCTGGCTGGAGGAAAGGACAAAGCCCTCCAGCTTCTGGAAGTTACTGCTAACACACCATGGATTCAGAGAGTACCTGGAATGTTTTCTAATTTTATACATGCACAGATCCTTTCCTATAGGCTGGACTTAAATTCATTAACTCAAATTCAATACTTCTATCTGGCATCCTTTTTTGGTACCTAATCATTAAAAATAATAAAATCCCCAGTAGAGAAAGTGTTGGAAGAGACAGAAAAATAAAAGGAAGAGAAAAGATCCAAGTAGGTACACTACTTAAATACAACCACTAACTTAATATTTTGGAACTTTCAGCCTTTTTTTGGCTTAGATTTAGGTAGTTGAGATCATACTGAATATATAGTTTTGTATTCAACTTTCACATCTAACTTTATAACTTAAATATTTTTCCATGGTATTATAAGCTCTTCATAGACATGAGTGCAGCCTCCCTTTTATAAATAATGGGGTATTTCTTGGCATCTCTGTTAGTTCCTTCTGCTAACTTTTGAGCACAATTCCTGTGCTCTGATATCAGAGTGAAGTGAATGAATCAAATGCCTTACAGTTTTCCCACCTAATCTTATTCTCCTCTTTCAACATTCAACAAATAAGTGGGCCTTTTTTTTTTTTTTTTTTCCTTTAGTTGTGGTAGTCATTCAGTGACACAGCTCTAATTTTTTTATCTAATTTTTTTGTTGAATTGTTGTACAGGGAAGAAGAAATGCTGGTATAGAAGGCAGCCATATGATTTCAAAAATGGGATAGGATGGAAGATTTAAGGAAGCCTGATGGTGCTGGATTAGTTCAATGTTGGTTTTATCATTTTTGTAAGCTTTGTGTCAAAATGAGATTTCATGTTCCTGTTAAAACTTGCAGTTTGAGTGCTGTGTTTTTTATGTTGTCCAAGGAAAATTGAAAATCTGTAGCATGTATGTACTCATTTGAAATCTTATGAATGTATTAAATGTATTGCTCTTAAGAAAAAAAAAGTGTGTATTTCAGATGTAGTAACAAAAAATTAGTATTCAGAAATGGCATGGTATTATAACCAAATCCTAAAATAAATGTCATCGATTTAGCAAACAAGCAGGGGATGACAAGGAAATAATATCACACATTTTTTAAATGGACATACATTTTTAGTGGCAAAACATTTAATATATTAGTTGCCTACAATAATTTGGAAGGTAGACCAAGTATCTCAGAAACCTGCTACTTAACAGAAAATAGTTGGAAAAGGCCAGAAAGTTATTGGGTTTTATTTGCTCAACATTAGTTGTTTGTAGCAATGTATTATTAGCTGGATAAAACTGACCAGTTATCAAGCATAAATGAAAAGGAATAGAGAAGATCCAGAAACGTGGGGCATGATTTTAAAAGCTATGTCGTTAGATTAAATAGTCACTTTTACCAGTATGGATGGGTAAACTAATGCTTTTCATCAAATTGGGAAGTTTCAGCTATTCCTTCTTCAAATATCCTCTGTCCCTTTTCTCTCTTCTCTCCTTCTAGGATGCCCATTGTGTTGATTCTGGTATACTTGGTGGTGTCCCATAGATCTTTGAGGCACCATTCATGTTTTTCATTCTTATTCTTTTTCTTCTCTGACTGGTTAATCTTAATTGATATATTTTCAAGTTTACCAAACTTTTCTTCTGCCAGATCAAATCTGTTGTTGAACCCTCTAGTGAAGTTTTTATTTCGGTTGTTGTATTTTTAACTCCATAATCTCTATTTGGATCATTTTTTTTGCAGTTTCTTTTTACTGATATTTTCTATGTGGTGAGACATTATTGTCATACTTTCCTTTAATTCTATAAAGTCTGTATTCCTCACAGTGTACAGTTTCCTAAGTCTCTATTTATTTCACTTAGTAGTCATCTGATAATCGTTTGGAGATTTTCTTAAATGCCTGAACCATTAAGTCCCCCAAATTTTGCTGATGGGCAGGTTGTGTGTTTTCATGCTCTAATTCATTAGACAAGGTTTCCTTTATTTCTCTGAACCTATTCATAGCGGTAGATTTAAAATCTTTGTCTACTAAGTCTAAGATTTGAATCCTCTCAGGACATGGTCTGCTCTTGGCTGCTTCTTAGCCTACATATGGGACACACTTTTGTTTCTTTGCATGTCTCATAATTTGCGTTTAAAATTGAACATTTTAGATAATGTTGCAAATCAGAAATCACTTTTCCCCTCCTTCCCAGGGTCAAATAACAATACCTATGAATGTGGCTTTTCCAGGGGATTGCCAGACAAATTGCAGTGTGGCAGTGCTTTGGTAGTGGGTTTTTGAGGAGCTTCTAACCAGTCTGCCCCTCCAGAAGCTGCAGAGCTACTAGTTTTCAAGACTAGCACAGAACTGGAGATAAGAGGGTTAAAACCGGTCAGATAAAAAGCTACAAACCCTGCCATTTTTCTTGAATAAATACTCCTCATGTGGCTGCATGCATTTGATTAAATTCAGAGTTCTGAAAAAATTTTTGACAACTTTGCCAGTATTTCATTGCTTATATGAAGGAGGAGATACACAGAGGTCTTCACTCTGTCGTTCTAGAAGTCCTGCACTCCATGTTGAATCTTAAATCCTCTGATCGATAGCAACACCCCTAATTTCCTCCCACAGCTCAAAGTCAATAGATGACAAGTAGTAGGAAGTTCATGTGACCATTGTGAATGGGACAATCAAAAATATTTCAGAAATAGCATTACTAACAGAAGACATTAAAAAAAATAATGTTTAAAAGTCTGGCAGTCACTCAAAAATTATAGCTAATAGTTGATAAAAGAATGGGTTTGTAATTTACATATTCTGACTAAAAATGCAAAACATTTTTTTTCCTTCAATTAACCTAGTCTGGCTCTGGAAACCCTATTCCGGATAAATTCCTATGTTTTAGTTTACTTCTGCCTTTCCTACATGAGCACTCAAGAACCTTCAAATATTTGGATTATCATGCTTGGAAAACAAAGAAACAAGTGGGGCTGTAACTTACCATTCTAACCTCCTATTACCACCATTTCTACCTTACTTGTGCTGCCCCACTTGGGCACTGATCTTACAGGTGTCTGAGGCTACACCCTAACAAATGATGTGCAATTCTGAAATTCCCCCAGAATTTTTCAGTGGAATCTCACATACACTCCTGTGTTTACCATCTTCAAGATGGTAAAACAAGGTATTCAGGTCTGAAAACTTGGCCTCCACTTCCTCTCTTTAAACAGGCCTTCACTTCTCTTTCAATCACTATATTTCTTGTTTGGCAGGAACTTTTTTACAGACATCATACACCCTCCTTACCACATCTTTCTGACCTACTCTAATGCAGAGGAAGAAACTTAACAAAAAGAAAAAATTCACATATGGAGAAAAACAATAATGTTCAAACTATTACTAGTAAATAAGGAGGTGTTTAATAGTGTCATTCCTATCATTACCATCATTATGAATTATCAGACCACTTACAAAGGTGTGAAAAAATGTTATTCCCCTTGTATTTTCATTTCCTCACCATTATTTCTATTTCTAGCCCCAATTCCAGCTAATGGCAAAAAAGCAGCATCTCAATATATTCCAAGTATTTCAGGCATTACAGTTGGAAACAAAATAATTATAGGATTGCTATTCTACTCCTTTGTCTCCTGGTGATCATCTCAAACCTAGGAGCTTATAAACAGTCACGAGAAGTATGTATCTGGCTTCTGATCACCAGCACCTATGTGCATTGCCACTGCTGAGTTCTAACTATTGTGTATAGCCATTGGCATTCATGCCTTCACTGAATTCCTAAATGTTTCAAGTTATAGGTACACATGATCTATATTTTGCAAAGCTCTTGTAAACTTGTTGACTTTTTCACTCCCCACTAATTCATCATACTTCCTGCTATTAAGGAGAGAGTTTGATTGTTTCAGGAAACATCTTTGTGGCTGTGGGAATGTGGTTAGGGCTCTTTTAAGGTCTCTATACCCCTAGTGCTAATAATTTACCCAGATACGTTGATGAAATGGAGCTTCTGCAGTTTTTCTTCATTAATCTAATTTTTCTAACAATCCTTAATCTACTAGGTTGAAGATTAAAACAAAACAAACAAAAAAATCCTTGCATTTGTCTCTTAACAATATGGCAAGTTTTCTAATATAAATATTCTCTATTCAATTTAAATATTGAGACTACACAAAGTTTAGCTTCCAATACTAGCTGATTCACATGGCCTTTTTCAAAGGACTTAGACTGTTTGGTAAAAGTGCTTAGTCTTCTAGTGTGACTCCACTCAAAATTTTCCCCAAGAAGGGATTCAAGTGTATAAGGGGATTTATTGGGTCCTTGTGGCAGTGGCTAGAGGAACAGTTGAACTGCATGTGCTGAAAATTTTGTTGAAGAAGTATAAACAACTGTGTTACAGGACACATAAACAGAGCCATTTAACTTGGGTAGAATGTTTGCCAATAAAACAGTAGTAAACCAGAACATTCAGGTGCAAGTAAGGAGAGAGAGCAGTGGTGGAATATGCTATAAGAAGCAATATTTAAACTGAGAATCAAAGAGGTTTATTTTTTCAAGGACACATAGCTAATGGTGATTAAAAAGAAATTGAAATACTAAAAATTGCTAAATGAAGAACAAATCATGCTCACACACACACACACACACACACACACACACACCAAAAACAAAAAAAAAACAAACCAAAAAAACAGAACGGGGGAGGAATTCTGATTGTAAGAAAGGCTTCATTCAGAAAGAGTTACCAGAAGGCCCATGAAGGTCTCTAAAATTGAAAGTAAACTTCAGAGATACTGATTAATTGTTATTTCTCAGTGAGTTATAAACGTCAAAGAAAATATCTTTAGATCCTGTCATAAAACAATCAATTTTTAATTGGAAGTAAATATATTTGGGGATAGAGTTGATTCATATGTGTGAAGAGCTGTCAGATTAAAGAGGGATTAAGATTATTTGGTCTGGCAATTTGAGTAGAAGTTATAAACAGGTCACTTTTTTTCCAATTAAAAGGCACAATTAAAGTATTAAAAACAATAAAACAGATCCTTGGGGATGCATATACAAAATTCAAGTATTAGCTCCCTATCAAAGTCCTCCTGCTGTTTGAGTTCATATTTTCTTTTAATAATGGTTAAAAATAACCAACCAAACAGAAAGCAACAGGGGGCTCAGTCTCATGTACTGTGGGAAACTTGATTATCCTCAAATATCCCTGAGAATTTGGGGGAAGCTTCCTATTGCTTCCAGTTGCTTCTTGTTGTCTCCTGTTTTCACTGAATACTTCAGCTTTGATTTGAATAGCAGAATTTGCTGTTGTCAGTTTTATTTTATTTACTTTTAAATAATGTCATCATTCCTACATGCGATATACAGATCAGATGAACAGATTATTACCTGTTTAAATTTTTAATATTTTTACTAATGCTATCAAGTGATTATTTATACAAGGATTGGACAAGGGCAGTGGCATTCAAACACATACACACTGTCACAGAGCACTTTTTTCAAACTAAAGCTTACATAGACTGTATATGAATAAAAGCAGACCTACACTAGTTTAAAGATTGAGAGGATAGGTCAGTTTCCATACCAGACCCATTTCTCCCCCTACAAATCTGAAGGAGCAGTGAGAAATCCACAAGAATGATGTAAAATTACAGAAAATTCAAGGTTCCTTTTAACAAGGATGTTCTATTATTTTATTTAGTTAATTGCCCATTATTTTTTGATTATTTATATTATGATACAATTACAAGGAATTATAGTTTCTAAGTCCAACCTCCTCCTTTTAAAATAAGAAAGTTGAGGCTTAGATATGGTAAGTAACTTGTTCAAGGTCATACAAATAGTAAATTGTAGAGCTAGGATTTTACTCCAGTTAGTCTCACTCTGGATCCTCAGGGCTCCCATCCACTTAGCCACCACAGTTAGCCAAATCGTCATTATAGTGGTTTTCATTTTTTTGAGTTATTGGGTTAATTGAGTTAGGGCAGAAGCAATTCCAGATTTTATTGAGTTTGACAGATAAAGAACATATATTTATAAATTAAAAACTTGCAACAAATATGAATATTTATTTAGAAAGGGAAGGAAAGACAATAAATTATCAATACAAATTTTTAAAAGCTAGACTATTTCAAAACATCACAAAATCCAGAAAAATAGTATAGTATTTTTATTAATTAGTTGTATAAGTACATCTATTATATTTATTTTTCTAAAATTTTTATTGCACTTCTTATATATTTTTACCTCTTTGTAAGACACTGGTTTTATATCATTTTTACTTAAAAGAATAAAGTATTCTCTTGAGCTTGGTTGGTGAAATCTTTTAGATTATTCTTAATAATTTAGAAAAAAATTTAAACTTTAAAATTCTTGTCAAATTTGGGAAAATCTAAATCCACATTTCTTTCATGTATGGGCCATGGATTCAATTCTCTCTTCATACATTTCAAAGTATATGCCATTCGACTACCCACATATTTCTGGTACCAGATTGCCATAGGATGGTTGTATATTGTGATGACACCTCTGATCTATGTCAGGATGATGTTTGTCCACTCAGTGAGTGATAGGGTTAATCCTGACAGCCATTCATACACTAGCTCTGTGAGCAATAATAACTCATATGACAGCAGTGACTAAGAACCAAAAATTATATTTCACTAGACGAAAGTGAAACATATCTTAAACTCAATTTTCCCTACACTGTATCCACAAAATGCCAGAAGCCACTCCAATGCCAGGTGTCATGAGTGTCAAATGTAAGAAAAGAGAGTTGACAGGCTAAGAGAAAACAAATAATTAAATTAAAATATCTTCCTTTTGCAAACTTTAGAAAAATGTATGGCCATGTAAATACATTTTTAAGGCCTCTCTCAAGGCTGTGGAAGGAACATATGCAAACCAAATGACAGGCCTAAAGCTTAAGCTTCATTACCTTCAGGTTAAATCTACCTCTGAGTTAAGGTCTAGTCATTAAGCAAAAGAAACAATGAGAAGAAAATCAGACTGTATTAAAAACTGAAGGCTTTGAATCCAGAATGAAAAGAGGTAAAAATTGTATAAAGGCATGGAAGTGAGGAACATAGAGCAAAGTAAACTTATGAGCCTGAATCAAAGGCCATGGAGGAATTTGCTCAGATTTACAGTTTGGGGAAAAAATGGTGGAAATTATACTGTGGATTATCAGCTAGGAGTAGAATATCAGGGAGTCTGTTCATTTGATTGTATCTTTCCCTAGAGCATACGCCCTGTGAGCCAAGCCACAGGAGTTCCTCAAGGAACCCAAAAACTTGCTGTAATTTGATGGCATTATGTTTGGGAATACAAAAGCATTTTCAGAAACTGCACAGCTAAAATTCTTGGGTTTTAACAAGAGTGTAATATTTGATCAAAATGTTCTGTGAACCACAGATTATTGGGATAGAAAAATCCAGCTGAAGAGGTCACTTTAATTAAAGGATGCACACACACATACCCTTGGGCCTCCTTAATAGTTTTAAAAGCAGCATTTATGACAGTAACAACATTATTTAAAACAGCTAAAATGTGATTTTTTTCCCCAAATGTCACTTATGTTTATCCATTTTCCCCTTATGTTTTCAAGTAATCCACCATAAAATTATTTTCCTGGAATCTAGTGTGTACTTGAATTTTTCTTGAATCAGTCATTAATATATACATCACCTTCTGTCTGACTTCTCATTTGAATTGCCGAATCAGTCAAGGATGACTGAACAGAATAGCAATTTATTTTATTTGATCATCCAAACGCAGATGACAACTGCTGATCATGATCAGGTTTTCAAGAAACTGGGTTTGGTCATTCGTGAAGTGCAGACCTCAGAGTTCACAGCATGATTTGGGTTCTCTTTGCTATTCTTATACACAGTTGAAAATTAAAAGATTAGTGACAGCAACTTTAACACTTCTTTTCAAGCTTAAAAAATATGTATTATGATTAGAAAATAAATTATTTTTTAAAACGTCTCTCCATGTTTTTTGGAGAGGATGAGCTGGGCGTTTCCTTGTGGTGGGAGAGAAATTAAAAGACATGTACCTCTAAAATAAAAGAGCAGATTTCCTTTCATTTCACAGGGACATGATTGAAGAAAATAATAAACTAGCCTGTTGATTGAAATTTTTAGGATGGGGGGATCATAAAACAAGTTTCAAAGAGCTTAATTTATCTACATATTTATGAATCCAATACCAAATTTGAGAATCTCGAGAATCCTCAGAAAAGGTACCTCATCAAAGGTACTTCCTTAGCATCTTTCACACACTCAGTTCCTGAGACCTGAGTGGTTAACAGTAGCAATACAAAAAGGGCATAAGTAAGGCCTCAAAATATTTCAAAAGTCACCTGCATTGTCGCTTCCTAAACACAGTCAGCAGCAGTAAATAGGCAACCACGGATTACCAAAATACACAGAAGTTTAGAAATTTTATTTAAGGTTCTCTACATCTTTTGTCCTTACACATTAGAAAGAGCTGCTCTAGGACACAAAACTGATGTGATGGATTTCTCTGTAAGAGAGACAGACAAGCAATTTTGTCAGGAATCTTAATTATTCTAAACTTAAATCACCTTATTTGTCTTCTTGGTGCTCAGAAGAATGTAATAACTACATGTCTGAGTTAGAAGGAAAACAATAGCTTCTACCACTTTTGGATTTTTGAGATCAGCTAAATAAAGAGCCCCTATTGTCTGATTATTAATTCATTGCTTTATTTAGGAAATAATTTTGTGCAATGATTAATTTTCAGGTATTATTATAAATTTTGGCACACAATAAAGAAAAAGAGAAATATGTTTCTTGCCTTACACAACATAAAATCTAGTAGGGAAATCAGACTTTAAAGGAGACATATCTGTGAAACTGCTATAAAAGGTTCTATGTGTTCTATGGAAAGTATGTTCTAGGACACCTGAAGAATAAGTTGGGTGATGGGGAAAGGAAGAATACCAGTGTTGAAGGTATAAGGAATTGTATGTCCAACGGTCCAGAGTCAAGTATTCAAAAATCACTGGTGAAGAAGGCTCAAAAATATCAGCCAGAGAGGGCACTGAAGCAATTGGACACTAAATGAGGCCAAAGTGACAGCAAAGGCAAAATCCTAGGGGGATTGTAAACTACGTTAAGAATTTTAGACTTTGTCATAAGAAAAGATAAAGTCATACAAGAGCTTTCATTAAGAGTAATGATGACAAGGATTTACATTTTTGAAAGTTCACTCTGGCTATACAAAGGAGGGTGGATTAGAGCACTGAAAGACTAATGTCCTGAGACCAGTTAGACAGCTATTACAGCAGATTGTACAAAGAATAATTCCATCTAGCAGGTCAAGTTTTTATAATTAGTTTGGAATATATTTAGTGAGTTTAATGAGTAAAGGAAAAAACAGTACAATTCAATGTCAAGAACACTCTTCCACAGGAGTAACACTGGTATCACCAGTATTATCAATGTCACTGGAGAGACTCCTTTTGTCAGGATAACTGACTGATAATACCAGTATAAAAGTTTTCCAGTCCAAAATAATATGTTATGTTTAGTGTCTTGAATTTGTGACTACATCTCAGTTGCTGTCAACATGCTAGCCAGAAAAAGATAAAATCTAAGAAATACCTTATCATTCCCCTCTTTAGCAAATATTTTAGGATATGCTCTATCCTTATCTAGTGTTAGAACCAAGGAAACCTACAAACTTACATTTTGTTAAGTTAGTTCTAGCTTTTCCAGAATCTGAGGGGAAATATATGCTTAGCAAAGCCACAAATAGTAACATGCATCAGATATATATATTTGTCTATATATCTTAAGTAGATGTATGTAGATAGATATTGAAATCTACATTGAAATTTATATCTATATATGTAATAAAAATCTATATATTTATTTGCAAAATGTATACATATATCTGTAGATAGCTATTGAAATATAGCTATATAAATGTTTTAATTTTAAAAAAATAAAAATGTTCCTTTTTTGAAGACTGGTAATAAAAATGACAATATGGAGAAAATCCCTTCAGTTATGCATTGAGTAAAAAAAAACAAAATGTATGATGTTGTTGATTATGTACTTCAATATTTTCTTTTTGGCAGAAAAAACTTTGCACTGGAATTGATTTTTTAAATTGATAATTAATGTATTTCTATTTCTTTCTGGGATGCATAAAAGTATTGAGCTAAATTTAATGCTTAGACAGGGCAAGTAGGTTAGCTAAAGTGGTTAGTATGTCTTCTTTCCATGTCTATATAACCTTTGCTTTCTTGTTTCCTTTGTAACAACCTTGTCATATGCATGCCTTTAAGCAATATAAAACATTTTTGTAATATGACTTACACTATAAATTTCAATAATAAATTTAAAATAGGAATTTATTTAGGTAAATTAAAAGTAGGAATAGGAATTCAAGACTAAATTTTAAATAATAATTGAATTAAATTACTAGTAAATAGTAATTAAATTAAATTTATAGTAAATGTCAAATGAGAATGTTGTGTTGTGATTCCTAGATTAAAATGAGATTCAACAGACAGATTTTTTTTTTCCAGCAGTGTTTCACAATGTTTTTAGAAAAATTTCCCCTTGTTTTTGTGGGGTTTTTTGCTTTTTTAATTTTGGAGAGGATTGAAGTGGAAATGGATATAGGGTGATGGCTTGGACTATAGCATGAAATGGAGTGGATCAGGAAGTATTTTTGGCTCTTTTGATTGGGTAGTTAAAGACAGAAAAAATCATTGTAAGACCACCAGTTTCATGATATAAAATTATAAGTTGGTGGAATACATTGAGATGGAGAAGACTTCAGAAGATGGAAGTTTAGTAGAATGAACAAGTGTATAGTTTTAAATTTAGGAAGTAAGATATACCAAGTGAATGCATCAAGTAGGTAATAAATTATAAATAAATCCAAATCATTACAGGAAAAAAATAATTAAATAAATATTTGTAGGCATCTGTTTCTGGAAATGATGTAATAACAGGGTCTAGATTTACCCTTCTAACTGACACAACTGAGAAAATAAAATATATAAAATAATAGTTTTATAGACATTGGGCATCAGACAAAGAAAAACAGTGATCCCTGGAAATGAGATACAAATGAAGGTAAGAGGAGGGGGATATCACAGGCTTGGGGATTCTCCCTGGGGGGTGAGGGTTTCAAGCTACATATTAGGTATGCCAGCCCTATGGTGTGACACTGGGAAGATGAGCCCCACCCCCCCCTTAGCTGGTTTAAAAACCAGTGGGATTTACTGGCGGGCTGTAAGAAATTCAGACTCCACTCTTGAAGAGTTCAGGCACAAACTTGCTTACAGTGAAGAGGTAGCAGGTTGAAAACTACTTGGGGCTTTAACTGAATTGTCCAGATCACACCAGCCAGCTCCCAAGCCTTCACCAGGTTCCTACTCCAACCTCTCTTGCTCTGGTGCTGCTACCCACCAAGACAGAGGCTGCCTTTGACAATAAAAGTGTGCATACTTGGAGGGAACTGAGCTAGCTTAGACCTGCCTCTGACCAGGGTTGGGGAGACTACCACCCCAGGAGCACACATCTATGCACACACTTAGAAGGGAGCAAAACCAGCTAAGTAGCATGGCACCAACCCCACTGGCCCCAGTCCAGCCTCTAACAAATGCATGCACACTAGGGAGGTAGGTCAGAGGTGTAGTGAAAATAACACAGAATTACAACCCCAAGCCCTCAAGCCCTGGTCATGACCCCAATCAAGGCAGAGACTGCCATCACACTCTAGAGGGACTCAACTCCCTCAGGGCACCTGCTCCAGCTCATTATACCATGACCCTACCCTCAGTAGGGCAGTGATGGCCATTGAGCATACAACAAGCCCCTGCTTGCACTTGACTCTGGCTCTAACATCTTTGACTCCAGCCCTACCTCCCACCAAGTCAGTGGCTGCCAGCACACCCCAGGGGAAGATGCTGCCCATGCTCACTTCAGATCCACCTCTCCTACTAAACCCACTGGGCACAAACATACTGTATAGGGATTCTCCTACATGGGACATACCTTCAAGACCAGGCTAGGTAACTGATTCACCTAACTTCATAGATAGTAAGTTAAAGAAAATGAGACAACAGAGGAATATGTTTCAAATGAAAGAATAAGAAACAAATGCTTGAAAAAAAACCCTGAATAAGTAATTTACAGGAATAAGTAATTTACCTGACAAAGAGTTCAAAGCAATCGTAATAAGAATGCTAATTGAACTTTGGAAAAGAATAGATAAACACAGTGAGAATTTTAACAGAGAAGTGGAAAATATAAAAAAGAACTAGTCAGAGCTGAAGAGTACGATACCTGAAATGAAAAATACACTAGATGGAGTTAATAGCTGATTAGGCGATACAGCATGTAAGTGATCTGGAAGATAGAATAAGGGAAATTAGCCAATCAGAACAGCAAAAAGAAAATTTTTTTAAAATGAGAATAGTTGGACGGACTTCTGGGATAATATTAAGTGCACTAATATTCACACTATAGGGGGTCCCAGAAGGAGAAGAGAGAGAAAAGGGTAAAAAGTATATTTGATGAAATTATGGCTGAAAACTTCCCAAACCTGAAGAAGGAAGCAGATATCTAGGTACAGGAAGTACAGTAAGCCCAAAACAAGATAAACCCAAAGAGACCCACACCAAGACATATCATAATTAAAATGGCAAAAGTAAAAGATAAAGAAAGAATTTTAAAGGCAGTAAGAGAAAAAAGAAGTCACATAAGGCTATCAGCTGATTTTTCTGGAGAAATTTTTGCAAGCCAGAAGAGTGTGGTATAACTTACTTAAAGTGCTGAAAGGAAAAAAAAAAAAAAAAAAAAAAACTGCAACCTAAGATCCAGCAAAGTTATCATTCAGAATTTAAGGACAGATACAGAACTTCTTATGACAAGTGAAAACAAAAACAGGTCAGAGATCATCAATACCAAACAATCTTACAAGAAGTTTTAGAGGGTCTTCTTTAAAAAAGAAAAGGCTACAACAAGAAAGAAATTATAGGAAGAGGAAAATCCCACTGATAAAGGCAAATATGTAATAAAGGCTGTGGGTCAACTACTTAAATAAACTAGCATAAAGGTTAAAAGACAAAAATTGTAAAATCAACTATAGCCGCAATGAACATGATAGACATAAAAATGTAAAATGTGACATTGATAATATAAAATGTGAGGAGGTGCATAAAAATGCACAGCTTTAAAATGTACAAGGGTGAGTCAAAAATTATCTGCACTCTGGCTGTGGAATTTATTTTAATGAACTTTTAGAAAAGACAAATACATCACTTTTAGACATAATATCCTTGCTTTTCAATACATTGTGTTCATCTGTCAAGCTTTCATATTTCCTCATTAAAAAATATTTTAGGCTGAGCTGTAAGCCATGAATGCACTGCTGCCTTCACTTCTTCATCAGTAGTGAATCTGGCTCCTTCTTGATGGCTGACACTTGTGTGACCTTCCTTGAACTTCTTTATCCATTTATACACACTTCTTCATGACAAAACACTTTCTCCATACTGCACACAAGGTCTTCAATAAATAACGGCACCAGGTATACTCTCAGACCACAAAAAACAAAGCACTGTACACTGCTCTTCTTTCATGCAAATCACAGTGGGGCATCCATTTTTGCTTGCACCACAGTTACAAAGAACTGATGTAACACGTTCACACCTGTACAGCAGTGACTGGGGAGACAGTAGCCTTGAACAGAAAGTACAGATTAGACAATGCAGCCAACAGAAGTTTTAATATAACCAGAGTGCAGATAATTTTTGACTCACCCTTATATTTGAACTTAAGTGACTATCAGCTTAAAACAAGTAGATATAGTTCTAGGGCCTCATGGTAACCACAAATCAAAACCTCAAATAGATACACATAAACTGAAGAGAAAGAAACATAAATATAACACTAAAAAAAAAAAAAACATAAAGCCACAGGGAAGTGACTAGCAGAAGAAAATAACATAGAAGAGCTACAAAAGCAACTGGAAAACAAATAAAATGACAATAATTCAAACCTCTCATCTATCAATAATCACTTTAAATGTCAATGGAATAAATGCTCCAATCAAAAGACATAAGGTGGCTGAGTGAATTTTTAAAAATCTACCTATATGCTGCCTGCAAGAGACTCACTTCAGAGATAAAGACACAAACAGACTGAAAGTGAGAGGATAGAAAAAGATATTTCATGTAAATGGAAATGAAAAGAAAGCTGGGGTAGCAATACTCATATCAGACAAAGTAGACTTTAAAACAAAGCCTATAATAAAAAAAACAAAGAAGGGCATTATGTAATGGTAAAGAGACCAATACAAGAAGAGGATATAACATTCATAAACATATATATACCTAATACAGGAACACCTGATTTATAAAGCAAATATTAATAGGCATATAGGGAGAAATTGGCAATAATACCATAATTATAAGGGACTTTAACATACTACTTACATCAATGGAGAGATCATCCAGAGAGAAAATCAATAAGGAAACAGAGGCCTTAAATGGCACATTAGACCAGTTGGACTTATTAGTCACCCATAGGACATTACATCCAAAAACAGCATAAAACACATTCTTTTCAAGTGCACATGGAACATTCTCCAGGATAGATCACAAGTTAGGCTACAAAACAAATGTCAACAAATTTTAAAGGATAGAAATTATATCAAGTATCTTTTCTGACCACTACAGTACGAAACTAGAAATCAATTACATGTAGAAAAATGGGGAAAACACAAACACATGGAAACTAAACAGCACACTACAAAATCTGGACATAGCTGTGTTAATCACCCTCCCCTCAAAATGACTTTTTAAAAATAAGAATATAAAAACAATAACAAAACATTAAGGACATAAGGGAGGATGCCATCAGTTAGTGGATAAGAGGGTCACATTTCTGTGGGGGAAAAAATTGTATGGAAGTATATAGACAAATGAAGCACAGCTGAGAAATATGAAGCCTAGACCCATAATAGGAGAGGCAGCTGCAGCAGAGGAAATGATCTGTGTGCTCTGCAGTACTCAAAATAGACTCTAGAGTTGTCTCTAGCAAATAAAATGAAGGAAAACATAGAAATGGAGCTGCAAACGGAAGGGTTAGTTGAAGGTCATTATGCTGCAAAATTAAAATTACTTCCTAACTAGAAGGAAAACAGAAGGATGCATGTAATAGGTAAGAAGTCATAATTAAAAGACAAAACATAAAATAACATATTTGTTGTACTTTTTAAGAAATATTTTTAGAACTGATGCAAAATGGTAATTCAGTGACAGTTGTTAGCCAAAATGTACAATATTTTTTCAAAATACATATAAAAAATGTATCTGTAGAATACATTCATGATTATTTCTGAAAACAACCAACTCATGTTTAAAATACAGTAAATACATTGTTTTCCTTCACCCTCTCTTTTCTAATATTTTTAGAAAATATTATAACCTGTGGGTTTTTAAGATTTCTGCATGCATTTCCTGGGCAGTGTCATGTGTGCCTTCTATTTGCAGGCAGTGACTCTTGAGATGTAGGTTTTCACCTCTTCTCTCTTTGAGTTATTTTATAGATTTCTCTGATTAGCTATCTTACTAATTCATTACAAAATATAAATTATTCACATCAACTCTAAATTACTTATTATAGCATATTTTCTTTTTCTTTCAGAACAGAACTACATTTAATCTCTTCTTTAAAAGAGCAAAAAATAAATTTAGTTGATTTTAAATCTCTTTAAATTAATTTTTCTCCTGAAAACCATAATCATAATATTTTAATAGTCATCATACTAATATCTGATGTTTTAAAATACAGTTTCCAGAACAAATTCTGTACATTCTTATTAACATCTTATGGTTTCAACTAACCTCAAATGTGATAAAATTATTTCTTCAGTGTTTCCTCCTTATTTAAACTCAATTATTCTGTTGAAGTCCTTAATCCTTCTGCTTTATGGAAACCAATTATTCAGGGATTTAATTACTTTTCTAGAAATGTCCAAGACCTTGGTTCTAGTTATTTAATGCCATTGAACTGAATCTCTGGCTTCAATTCTGTGAACATTAGTGTGTTCTGGGTATATTTTGAGGGTAGGGTCTAGAGAATATGACCACTTCTTTTCATTCACTGTTACCAATATGATCCAATCCTTACCTTTCTTCTGGATTAATATAATATTCTCTTAAATGTTCCCCTATTTAACCCCTGCACCATACTGCAGACAGAAGAGTCTTTTTAAAATATGTCAGGCTTTGTCCTTCGATTCCATCAGGCTACAAGTAAAAGTCCAAGCCTTTTACAATAAGCCAAGCTATCTCTTTAACCTCATCTTCTAAAGTCTCCACTTCCTCATTACTATTTAGTCACATTGATCTCTTTGCTACCCTTCAAACACACCAAGCAATCTCCCCTCTTAGGGTTTTTGCATTTCCTGTTTCCTCTGCTTCAAAATTCTCTTTCAAGTTATCTATATTGTATGTTACCTCATTTCATGTTTCTGCTAAAATATCAGCTTCTTAGTAAGACTTTCTCTGAATAGTTCTAGATACAACTGAATTACCCACCCCAACTCCTACTGAGACCCATAACACCCTAATTTTTGCTCATAATACTAATTACATTCTGATACATCATGTATTTTCTTTTTTGTCATTGGTGATTATCTGCTATTAGAACATAAGCAAATAAAGGGAAGGTTTGTATTAGATTCTGTACTGTGAACAGTGCTAAGATGTATATTTGTGGAATAAATGACTTATTTCACCTTTTTCTTAGGCTATTTCTGCCTGCTCATACATACCCCAAATTATTTTCAAGTTTTGTGACTATCAATTTGCTTAAAGCAAGTGAATTTTACTTTAATATCTATCATCACCACATTATATTATATATCTCTCTGTATACCTTCTACAGCTACCCAAATTCATGCCATATAAATCCAAACCTTTTATTTGTTCAAATTATCCTCAGAGCTGTCCTCTTTCTAGTATATTAGAAAACTCTGATTATTTTTTATAATACATGTAATTCTACTACTGTATAAGATTTTATAACCTTATTTACTATAACATGATCAATTAATTAAGGAACACAAATTGCATTTATCTCATAATTACTGGTTACAATGTGAATAAAATAGAAATCTAGGACTGATGGGTAGTAATAAAACTGAGTGCTTTGTGTTTTTCTAAAAACCTGTGATAAAATTAACAATGCTGGATTTATAATCATTCAATTGTATTATTTAAAAAAATCCAGTATTGGCATTCCTATAGGAAAACAACACCATTTTACTCTAAATCCCAATCTTTCTCTCCACTGGAATGATGATTTTATAAAATGATTTTCAACATTCTGAGGCTTCTTAGGAATGAAATCATTGTCGTAGCAAGAGTCTATTCTTCGTGACACTAGCCATACTATTACAATTGGGATCATGACAATTACTTCTTAAATATTCCCTTTTACATTAGACTTCCACTTTATATCCCTTTACTGTTTCTTACTCTCTCCACGGGAAAAAAAATGATTACATATAATAATAAAAATAATTATCATTTGAATAGCATTTTGACATTGATACTTTTTTTCACTTTTTAGAGAACATGATGAGCCTCAGATTTCAAGATAATATTGTTAGTTTCAGGCACAACTTAAGCCTAGTTCTAGATATCATTTTTTCCCTGTCCTGTGACTCTGCATAAGAAGAGAGAAATAACATGTTTTCAAAAGACTTTTATCTAAAATGACTTTTGTTTATGGTTATCTTTATTTTTCATAAACAATGAAGGCAACAATAAGGAGAATAAACAAATACTATCTGTTGTATCTTATATGCAAATATTAACTTAAAACTAAAATGTCAGGAAATATTCCTAGAAAGAATTATGAAAAAGTAAATTTAATCTGAGTTAACAAACTGAAATAATCCTTGACAGACTGCATTCAGTGTAAGCAAGATTTAATTAAGGTTACTAATGGACTAGATATTCAAATAATTGAAGGCTAAGGGAACATAATAAAGATATACAATCATATTTTCTGGAGGAGTAAATCACAATATATTTATTTAGCACTGTCATATGGAGCTATATTAGAAACTGAAGCAAGAAGAAAAATATGCCCCCGGTATATATACTTACCAATATACACCCCCATGTTTTGAGCCAAGTGAAAAATATTAATAAAAAGCTCTATAACAAAAAAAGATTATGTATAAAGCCCTGCCTTCCCCAATCTATTCACACACCATTGTCAACCTTCATAAATCCACCTAGCATGGACCTGACCACCTGGTGGTTCAGAAACTGTGGCAGATGGAAAACAATAGTACTTGTCATTGAACAAAAAAGCAGGATCATGAAACAAACCAAGAAGACAAGTCTGTCTTTTGAAATTTTGATATTTTGTTTATCATAGATGTTTACATTAATGTTTGTTTTTCCAAATATTGCATTAAAAATATTTTTTTCTTGCTTACTGAGATTTTTGGTACATGCCCTTCAATCTGGCACTTCATCTTAATCCCAGACCTGTCCCCAAGTACATTTATAAGTATCACTGAAAATAGATGACTGAAAACCTGTAACTATAGGTTGAAATAATCTACCATGACAACAAAAAGTACATGTTCTATTACATCATGGCATATTAAGTGAATGAGTTCTTAAGTCAGACTTCCAAATCTAAATCTTAACTTCACCACTTAAACAACATTACAAGAATGATTACTGCAGGATAGTTTAGAGAATATGTCTCTCAACTGGGAGATTGTTGTTAGAAATTCAGATACATTACAAAGAATTAACTCTATAACCATTAGCTTGGCAACATTTCCATGATATAGTAGGTAATTGAGAAAAACTATCCAAAGTGTATCAGTATTATCCCAACATTGTAAAATTAATGATAATAAATCCTTCTGCTCATACACATATCTATACAGCAATGTGTTGTCATTTTAAAAACTCATATTTGAAGAGAAAAGGAGGAAGAAAATGTGGAAAAATAAGCCAAATTTCTAAATGACATTTTAAAATAAATGTCCACACAAACAAAACATGCAGGTTATGGTTTCATTTATATAAGAGTAAATGTGTTTGGGGGAGAAGAATCAAGATGGTGGAGTCGGAGGACGTGCACTCACTCCCTCTTGCAAGAGCAACAGAATTACAACTAACTGCTGAACAATCATTGACAAAAAGACACTGGAACTCACCAAAGAAAACACCCCACATCCAGAGACAAAAGGAGAAGCCACAATGAGATGGTAGGAGGGGCAGAGTCACGTGAAAACCAAATCCCATAAATGCTGGGTGGGTGACTGACAAGCTGGAGAACAGTTATACCACAGAAGTCCTGAGGGTTCTGAGCCCCACATCAGGCTTCCTAACCTGGGGATCCATCAATGGGAGAAGGAATGCCCAGAGAATCAGACTTTGAAAGCCTACAGGATTTGATTGCAGGATCTCCACAGGACTGGGGGAAATGGAGACTCCACTCTTGGAGGGCACCCAAAAATGTGCTCACCAGGACCCAGGGGGGAAGGAGCAGTGACCCCATAGGAGACTGAACCAGACCTACCTTCTGGTGTTGGAGGGCTGCCTGCAGAGTTGGGGGGCAGCTGTGGCTCACTAAGGAGACAGGGGCACTGGCGGCAGGGGTTCTGAGAAGTACTCATTGGTGTGAGCCCTCCCAGAGTCCACCATTAACGCCACCAAAGAGCCTATAAGCTCCAGTGCTGGGTCACCTCAGGCCAAACGACCACCAGGGTGGGAACACAGCCCTGCCCATTGGCAGACAAGCAGATTAAACTGTCACTGAGCTCCACCCACCAAATTGGATTAAAGTTTTACTGAGATCCACACACCCAGCCCAACCCACCATCAGTCCCTCCCATCAGGAAGCACACATGAGCCTCCTAGACAGCTTCCTCCACAAGAGGGCAGACAGCAGAATTAAGCAGTATCAGCAGTATTTCATCTTGTGGAAAACCACAGCCACAGAAAGAGAGAGAAAATCAAAAAGCAAAAAACTTTGTACCAGATGAAGGGACAAGATAAAACCCCAGAAAAACAACTAAATGAAGAGGAGATAGGCACCCTTCCAGAAAAAGAATTCAGAATAATGATGGTGAAGAAGATCCAGGACTTTGAAAAAAGACTAGATGCAAAGATCGAAAAGTTGCAAGAAATGTTTACCAAAGACCTAGAAGAATTAAAGAACAAACAAACAGAAATATGCAACACAATAATGGAAATGAAAAATACACTAGGAGGAACCAATAGCAGATAAATTGAGGCAGAAGGGCAAATAAGTGAGCTGGAAAACAAAATGGTGATGATCACTGATGAAGAAAAGAATAAAGAAAAAGAATGAAAAGAACTGAAGACAGCCTAAGAGACCTCTGGGACAACATTTAATGCAACAACATTCACATTATAGGGGTCCCAGAAGGAGAAGAGAGAGAGAAAGGACCTGAGAAAATGCTGGAAGAGATTATAGTTGAAAACTTCCCTAACATGGGAAAGGAAATAGCTACCCAAGTCCAGGAAGCACAGAGAGTCCCAAGCAGGATAAACAAGGAGAAACATGCCAAGACATATAGCAGTCAAATTGACAAAAATTAATAACAGAGAAAAGTTATTAAAAGCAAAAAGGGAAAAATGACAAATAACATACAAGGGAACTCCCAAAAGGTTAATAGCTGATTTCCTAGCAGAAACTCTGCAAGCCAGAAGGGAGTGTCATGATATATTTCAAGTGATGAAAGGGAAGAAACTACAACCAAAAACAATCTACCCAGCAAGGATTTCATTCAGATTCAATGGAGAAATCAAAAGTTTTACAGAGAAGCAACAACTAAGAGAATTCAGCACCACCAAACCAGCCCTACAGCAAATGCTAAAGGAACTTCTCTAAGCAGGAAACATAAGAGAAGAAAAGGACCTACAGAAACAAAAACAAAGCAATTAAGAAAATGGTAATAGGAACATACATATCGATAATTACCTTGAATGTAAATGGACTAAAAGTACCAACCAAAAGACACAGACTGGCTGAATGCATACAAAAACAAGACCCATATATATGCTGTCTACAAGAGACCCACTTCAGACCTAGGGACACATACAGACTGAAAGTGAGGGGATGGAAAAAGATATTCCATGCAAATGGAAATCAAAAGAAAGCTGGAGTAGTGATACTCATATCAGGTAAAATAGACTTTAAAATAAAAAATGTTACAAGAGACAAGAAAGGACACTACATAAAGACCAAGTGATCAATCCAAGTGGAAGAGATAACCATTATAAATATATATGCACATAATATAGGAGCACCTCCATACATAAGGCAAATGCTAATAACTATGAAAGAGGAAATCGACAGTAACACAATCATAGTGTGGGACTTTAACACCCCACTTACACCAATGGACAGATCATCCACACAGAAAGTTAATAAGGAAATACAAGCTTTAAATGACACAATAAATCAGCTTGATTTAATAGATATCTATAGGACATTACATCCAAAAACAGAAAATTACACATTCTTGTCAAGTGCACATGGTACATTCTTCAGGATAGATCACATTTTGGGTCATAAATCAAGCCTCGGTAAATTCAAGAAAATTGAAATCATATCAAGTATCTTTTCTGACCACAATGCTATGAGATTAGTGATCAATTACAGGAAAAAAAAACTGTAAAAAACACAAACACATGGAGGCTAAACAATACACTACTAAATAACCAAGAGATCACTGAAGAAATCAAAGAGGAAATCAAATAATATCTAGAGACAAATGACAATGAAAACATAATGATCCAAGACCTATGGGATGCAGCAAAGGCAGTTCTAAAAGGAAAGTTTATAGCGATACAATCCTACCTCAAGAAACAAGAAAAATCACAAATAAACAATTTAACCTTACACCTAAAGAAACTAGAGAAAGAAGAGCAAACAAAATCGAAAGTTAGTAGATGGAGAGAAATCATAAAGATCAGAGTAGAAATAAATGAAATAGAAACAAATAAAACAATAGCAAAAATCAATAAAACTAAAACCTGGTTCTTTGAGAAGATAAATAAAATTGACAAACCTCCAGCAAGACTCATCAAGAAAAAGAGGGAGAGGACCCAAATCAATAACATTAAAAAGGAAACAGGAGAAGTTACAATGGACATCACAGAAATAAAAAGCACCATAAGAGATTACTACAAGCAACTATATGCCAATAAAATGGACAACCTGGATGAAATGGACAGATTCTTAGAAAGTATAACCTTCCAAGACTGAATCAGGAAGACATAGAAAATATGAACAGACCAATCACAAGTAATGAAATTGAAGCTGTGATTAAAAATCTACCAACAAACAAAAGTCCAGGGCCAGATGGTTTCAGAGGTGAATTTTATCAAACATTTAGAGAACAGCTAACACCCATCCTTCTCAAACTCTTCCAAAACATTACAGAGGAAGGAACAATCCCAAACTCATTCTATGAGGCCACCATCACCCTGAAACCAAAACCAGGCAAAGATACTACAAAAAAAGAAAACTACAGACCAATATCACTGATGAATTTGGTTGCAAAAATCCTCAACAAAATACTAGCCAACAAAATCCAACAACACATTAAAAGGATCATCCACCATGATCAAGTGGGGTTTATCCCTGGAATGCAAGGATTCTTCAATAGATGCAAATCAATCAATGTGATACACCATATTAACAAACTGAAGGATAAAAACCACATGATCATCTCCATAGATGCAGAAAAAGCTTTTGACAAAATTCAACACCCATTTATGATAAAAACTCTCCAGAAGGTGGGCATAGAGGGAACATACCTCAACATAATAAAGGCCATATATGACAAAATCACAGCAAACATCATTCTCAATGGTGAAAAACTGAAAGTATTCCCTCTAAGATCAGGAACAAGACAAGGATGTCCACTCTTGCCACTACTATTCAACATAGTTTTAGAAGTCCTTGCCACAGCAATCAGAGAAGAAAAAGAAATAAAAGGAATCCAAATTGGAAAAGAAGAAGTAAAACTGTCATTGTTCGCAGATGACATGATACTATGTAGAGAAAATCTGAAAGATGCCACCAGAAAACTACTTGAGCTAATCAGTGAATTTGGTAAAGTTGCAGGATACAAAATTAACACATAGAAATCTCTTGCATTTCTATACACTAACAAGGAAAGATCAGAAAGAGAAATTAATGAAACAATCCCCTTCACCATGGCAACAGAAAGAATAAAATAGCTAGGAATAAACCTAACCAAGGAGGTAAAAGTCCTGTACTCAGAAAACTATAAGACACTAATGAAAGAAATCAAAGACAAAAACAGATGGAGGGACATACCATGTTCTTGGATCGGAAGAATCAACATTGTGAAAATGGCTATATTACCGAAAGCAATTTACAGATTCAATGCAATCCCGATCAAATTACCAACGGCATTTTTCACAGAACTAGAACAAGAAATTTTACGATTTGTATGGAAATGCAAAAGACCCCAAATAGCCAAAGAAATCTTGAGAAGGAAAGATGGAGTTGGTGGAATCAGGCTTCCTGACTTCAGGCTATACTACAAGGCTACAGTGATCAAGACAAGATGGTACTGGGACAAAAACAGAAATATAGATCAATGGAACAGGATAGAAAGGCCAGAAATAAACTATGGTCAACTAATCTATGACAAGGGAGGCAAGGATATACAATGGAGAAAAAGCAGCCTCTTCAATAAGTGGTGCTCAGAAAATTGGACAGCTACATGTAAAAGAATGAAATTAGAACACTTCCTAACACCATACACAAAAATAAACTCAAAATGGATAAAAGACCTAAATGTAAGGCCAGACACTATAAAACTCCTAGAGGAAAACACAGGAAGAACACTCTTTGACGTAAATCACAGCAAGATCTTTTTTGATCCACCCCCTAGAATAATGGAATTAAAAACAAAAATAAATAAGTGGAATCTAATGAAACTTCAAAGCTTCTGCACAGCAAAGGAAACTATAAGCAAGACGAAAAGAGCCCTCAGAATGGGAGAAAATATTTGCAAATGACACAACAGGCAAAGGATTAATCTCCAAAATATATAAACAGTTTATCCAGCTCAATATTAAAAAAACAAACAACCCAATCAAAAAATGGGCAGAAGACCTAAATAGGCTTTTCTCAAAAGAAGACATATGGATGGCCAAGAGGCACATGAAAAGCTGCTCAACATCACTAATTATTAGAGAAAAACAAATCAAAACTACAATGAGGTATCACATCTCACCGGTTAGAATGGACATCATCAGAAAATCTACAAACAGTAAATGCTGGAGAGGATGTGGAGAAAAGGGAAAGCTCTTGCACTGCTGGTGGGAATGTAAATTGATACAGCCACTATGGAGAACAGTATGGAGGTTCCTTGCAAAACTAAAAATAGGACTACCATATGATCCAGCAATCCCACCACTGGGCATATACCCAGAGAATACCATAATTCAAAAAGGCACATGCACTCCAATGTTCATTGCAGCACTATTTACAATAGCCAGGACATGGAAGCCATCTAAATGTCCGTCAACAGATAAATGGATAAAGAAGATGTGGTACATATATGCAATGGAATATTACTCAGCTGTAAAAAGCAATGAAACTGGGACATTTTTAGAGACATGGATGGACCTAGAGACTGTCATACGGAGTTAAGTAAGTCAGAAAGAGAAAAACTAATATCATATATTACCACATATATGTGGACTATAGAAAAATGGTACAAATCAACTGGTTTGCAAGACAGAAATAGAGACACAGATGTAGAGAACAAATATATGGACACCAAGTGGAGAAAGCGGGGAGGGTTGGGGGCAGAATGAATTGGGAGATTGTGATACCAAATTGTACACTCTAAATATATGTAGTTTATTGTAAAAAGTAAAAATTAAAAAAAAAGAATACATGTGTTTAAATATGGTATTCAAGAGATCTTTGAAAGGATGGTCACAAAAATGTTAATTGTGGGATTTAAGTAAATGTTTTTTCTGCCTAATATTTCCAACTGTTGATTTTTTTCACAATGAACCTGTATTATTTCTTTGACCAAAAATTTAAAATATTTATAAGTTCAAATAGCAGCAGCTTCATTTGAGCTTCAAAAATGACTTTGAGGATTTTGTTCAAAATGACAGACTGAGCACAAGCTGTAATTCCCCTAGTAATAAAAAATAAACAGTAAATACATAATTATATACCCTATTGAAAAAGGAAATATATTATATATGTGTGGTGGGTTTGGGAAGCTTCTCTCAGAGAAGAATATTTAAGGGTAAACAGAAGTATGAGGAGGAGCCAGCCATACATTTTTGTGACAAGAATAGTTGGGAAAGAACTGTCCACATAGAAATAAGCACATGTGCAAAGATCAGAAATCCTGAGGAAGAAAAGAGAAGTTGACCAGAGATTTGGGTAGCCAGAGGACAATGAGAAGAGCTGGACTTTGGGAAGAATGTGCAGGGCCAGATCCTCCAAGGCACCTGTAGACTTGCTAAGGAGTTTAGTTTCTTGGGTTTTTTTTTTTTAGTTTAGATTTTATTAGAAGAGCACTGGTAAATCAGTAACAGATTTGACTGGAGAACCAGTGAAATTCAATTTGTGTTTTGAAAAGAGCATTCCAGCAGCTATGTAAATACCAGACTGGAAGGCAGAGATAGCAGACACCAAGAACCTACAAAGGAGGCTATCACTTTATCCAAGAGGGAAGTTGTGGTGACTTGCTCAGAGACTGACGTCAGTGTGAAGGAAATGAAGCAGACAAAACCAAGATCTATTGTGGAGATAAACCTGAAAAGACTTACTGATATTGGGGTGTAAAAGGGATAAAAAGTATTAAGTACATTTGTCACTTCAATAAATCCTGATCTGATTTACGGAGAGAGAAGGAAAGGGAAAAGAAACAGATTTAGAGTCATTGGGAGTGAGCCACTGTGGAGGTGACCCTATCTTTCTCCACTTAAGACAAAGACAGTATGCTAAGGGATAGCAGAGTAGCTTGAGGAAAACAAACTAAATATTTTGCTGAAACTGAGGCTCCTGCCAGCCCAAACTTCTCTAGTCTGTTATATAAGCAAGAAAAAAAGAAGTTCTAGATTATTTAAGTCCCTGCATTTTAGCATCTCTTTGTTAGAGCAGCTAAACCAGTTCCTTAAAACAAGATGTTTGAATCATAGGAAATATACCTGATCATAATCCAATCATCAAATACTGCTCTCCACTATAATAGGAGATTGAGTCTGGTTAAAAAAAAATTCCGCTTAAAGAAAAGTTTAAATGAAGCTTCATCTAGATCAGAAGTCTTCCCACCCTTTACTTATTTAAGACTTAGTTTCTGATTGGTTCTACTACACAGAGATTTCTTTACAGATTTGGATTCTGACTCAAAATGACTTCAGTAAAGACTGATTGTTGGGTAAAGTATAAATTTCTTAATAATTTAAAAACATCCTGACTATTGCTTTAAGTTGACAACTTGGTTCTAGAAGAATATATTGATAATTCAAGTACATAGTCAATTTTGACCTTCCTGTCATGTCGCTCTGCTGCAAATACTTTTTTTTTTTTTAGTATTTGGTTTTTAGATGGTGTTGAAGGCATTGTTTTATGATAAAGTTAGTATTACAAGCTAGAGTTGAAGAAAAATGTATTATAGAAAGCTCTGTGTGCTTTATCCATCCTTCTGCTGTTTATACCTATGATAAACAATATATTTACATATTTTAGTACCATATTTGAGTAAAGTATAAACTTAATTTCATACAAAATTAAAACACATAAGGGTTTGTTCTTATTAGCATTTGGAAATGAATTTTTATAATACTATTTACATAAAATAACTTGGAGTGTAGAAACACCTCAAAATGACAAAAGTTATCTTATTTTTTAATCCATTCATCCACCCTATGTCTTTTGATTGGAGCATTTAGTCCATTTACATTTAAAGTAACTGTTGACAGGTATTTAATTATTTATATTTTGTTATTTGTGTTCTGATTGTTTTTATAGCTCTTATCTGTTCCTTTCTGCTTCTCTTTATCTTCCCTTGTAATTTGATGACTTTCTTTAGTGTTATGTCTACTTTCTTTTTCTTTACTTTTTCTGGGTATCTGTACTATGTTTTTGGTTTGTGGTTACCATGAGAGTCATACATAACAACCTATGTATATAGCAATCTGTTTTAAGTTGATAGTCACTTAAATTTGTAAACATTCTCAAAGCAGCACATATCTGCTGCTCCCCCATCATGTAACTCTTTTGATGTCATATTTTACATCTTTTTATTTTGTGTGACTCAACTATTTTAGGTATAAATGATTTTAATATGTTTGTCTTTTAACCTTTATGCTAGTTTTTATAAACGGTCAATCCACTACCTTATGTTTGCTTTTATTGTTTTTTTTTTCTTCCATAATTTTCTTGTTTCCAGTTATGGCCTTTTCTTTCCCATTTAAAGAAGTCTGTTTTAAGTTCAATCCCCTCAGGCTCCACCACCACGCCTCTGCCAGCACTCCAGCAACACCTCAGTCCAGCGATCCTCTGTTGGAGGGAGCAAGGCGGCCAGTGGCTGGATGGGTAACTTATGGGGGCAGTGGGGACAGCAGTGGGGCAGCCTGTGGTCCCACACACTGGAAAACAGCATCTCCATGGGGCCAGCCTGTAGTACCCATGCATTCTAAGTGGACAGCAATTTCTGTGTTTTTCAGAACATTTCTACCACTGCACTGAGGGCACACTCCTCTTCAGTGGGACTTGAAATTCCTGGAGAATTGCTTTTGAAAAAGCTGGCAATAATTTCTTTAAAAGCCATCTCTTAATTTTCTGTTTTGTTGTGTTTCAGAAAGACATCAAGGAACTATGAATATATTTGGTAATGAACAGTTTGACCACCATTTCTTGAATAAAGGCTTTACTGCAAAGATATTCTGGACCAAAAAAATTAATGAAATTTCTTGTTCTGATGATAAGACTGCCTTCTATGTTGTAGACCTGGGAGACATTCTAAAGAAATAACTGAGATGGTTAAAAGCTCTTCCTCTGGTCTTCTCCTTTTATGCAATGATAGCGGAACCACAGTGAAGATCTTAGCTTCCATCAGAACAGGATTTGACTGTGCCAGCATGACTGAAACACAATTGGTGCAGAGTCTCAGGGTGCCTCCAGAGAGGATTATGTATGCAAATTCCTGGAAACAAGTGTCTCAGATTAAGTATGCTGCCAAAAATGGAATCCAGAGGATGACTTTGATAGTTGAGTTGATGAAAGTTGCCAGGGCACATCCAAAGGCAAACTTGGTTTTGTGGGTTGCCACTGATGATTCCAAAGCAGTCTGTCACTTCAGTGTGAAATTTGGCACCAGAGTCAAAACTAGCAAGCTTCTTTTGGAATGGGAAAAAGAGCTAAATATTGATGTCACTGGTGTCAGCTTCCACATGGAAAATGTTTGTACTAATCCTGAGACCTTCATGCAGGCCATCTCTGATGCCTGCTGTGTCTTTGACATGGTAGCTGAGATTTATTTCAATATGTATTTGCTTGATATTGGTGGTGGTTTTCCTGGATCTGAGGATGTTATTGTTGAGCTACGATTGCTTCAGGCATGCTGGTGGGTAGAGTTGGCTACGAGGCCCAGCCTCAACTACTGCTATTATGCTGGTGGGAGGGACTGGTCCCCAGCCAGGCTATCTATGAGGCCTGGCTGCAACTGCTGCAGGTGTGCAGATAATGCAGAGCTGGTCCCTCAATGATTGGCTGCAAGACCTGATGACATCTGTTGCAGAAATGCTGGTGTAGGAGGCTGGCCAGAGTGGGGACTACTTTGGAGGGAGACCAGTGCTGGCAGAGGCTGCCCTCCATGTGGAGCAAGGCTGGCTCCCTGAAGCAGGAGCCACTTTGAAGGGGCACTAGTCCTGGCCAGGGTGGCCTGCCAGGTGGGGGGAAAGGGAGTCACTTAGGAGGGGCTGACCAGGGTGGGTGGTTTGAGTCCTCAGGGGAATGTTAGGGCTGATCACATGGTGTTAGTTAGGTTGATGGAGAGTGAGAGAAATGGTACCCAGCAGCATCAGGGCAGCTAAGCAGGACTATTTAAAAAAAATGGAGCCTGCCAGCATTTCTGTCCACAGAGAAAGTCCCACCAGATCCCTGTCCTTCTGGCACACTCCTTAAAATTAGCAAATGAATCTCCTTCTCGTGTGATCTGGATATTTTTCAAGCTGTTGCCCTTGTACTGGGACCTGGAGCAAGTGAGTATGTGGAAGAGCACTTCAAGAGCAGAGTCTTGGCTTCCCACAACCCTTGGCTTTCTCAGATGTAAGCCCCATATTTTTCAAAGGCAGAATTATGGGGGCTCATCTTCCAACGCAAGTCCCTCCTGGTAGGGAGCCCAACATGGGGCTCCTCAGGGGACCTCTGCAGTTGTAATATGCCTCCTGCTTGTGGGTCACTGCACCTTGGTGTGGGTTCTGACTAGGTGGCATCTCTGACCCTCCCATCCATCCCAATGTGGCCTTGTCTTTATATCCTTACTTGTAGGAAATCTGTTCTGCTTTTCTTCAAGTTGTTCTCAGAGATAGTTGTTCTACATGTGGTTGTATTTTCCATGTGTCCTTAGGACAATGTGAGCTCAGGATCTTCCTACTCTACCATCTTGATCCAGACAGCATAGTATCTCATTTTTAAATTTATCTTTTTTATTACTAGTTAGGTTATTCTTTTTTATAATGTATTTATTAGCCCATGCATTTTTTAATTGTGAATTTACTTGTGAATGTAATGGACTGTTTTTTTTTTTTAACCTTTTGATCCCCTTCACTCATTTCTCCCACCCCCACCTCTTTCCTCCAGCAACCACCAATCTATTGTCTGTGTCTATGAGCTTGTTTTTTTTTTTTTATTTTGTTTTGTTATCTTTTTATTTCATGTATAAGATAGATCAGAAGGTATTTGTCTTTCTCTGTCTGACTTATTTCACTTACTACATTATTCTTTTGAGCCCAAGGCATGGAGAAGGGTTCCCTTGTTGTTGTTTGTGTTGGGTGTATACTTTTTTTTTAATGTATTTAAAATATAGGCACTCACTTTTATTTATCAGTACTGTTATATCACTAATTGGAATAAGGATATCCTAGTGCAGTGCCTTGATCATAGGAGACTCCAACAGCCAGAAGTAAGTGCATAAGTAATTTGGGAAGCAGAAATATAGAACCAAGAACTGGTGGCCGTGGCACAGCCATGATTCTTTGAAGAAATGGATCAACTGCTTTGGGTTACTTGCAGAAGATGCTCTTCAGGTGTCATCAGAAACTGTGTCAAGAAGATCAACTTCCACACTATGGCAGATGAAAAGGATAGTCACCCAGCATCACAACCTTAAAAGGCATAACAGAAATTTGTCACATCCCCAAGAAGAAGGCAGACATGGAAGTGAGAATTCCTTCAACTACCATCCTACTCCTGCCTCAGAAAGTCACAAGGACAGAAGAGCTACAGCCTAGAGCTCTGTCCCCCACTGCACCATGCTGCATTTCATCAACTGAGACTTAAGTGCTTTAATTCTACTTGCTATAGAGGCTAGAAGAGTAATTTCTGAATCAGTCCATTTTTTTATAGCCCATGAAAATTCCTAGAATTTATATGATGTTTTCTAATGTACAGCTTTGTGACTAAACTAAAAACATATTCTTCTGTTTCACTTAAATCAACAAAGTCCTCTTGTGTTTATAAGATATGGTTTGAAGGATCACAGGCTGGAAAGGATTATGGCAAGTACTGATAGAACCTGATTCTATACTTATTTGGAATTCAACACTAAACTTTCATTATCTGATGCAAATAAATATCCATTGAAATACAACAAGTAAAATGATACACTCAGTTTCTACTGTAAAACTTAGAGTTTGGCAGCTCTTAACTACAAAGGAAAAAAGATTACTAGAAACTTTTAAAAAATTGAAAGAAGTAATGGCTGCAATAAGCCTCCTCAAATTATATAGAAGACTTATAGCTTGATCCTGCCAAATAATAACTGGCAGGCTATTAAATTGCATGGAAAATAAGATTAATTATTTTCTGTATAATGTAACTTGCATAACAATGAAAAGTGTTTGCTAAGGAATGCTTCTGCTTTAGTTCTTGTTCACTCTAACTCCAGAAAGTGTATTTAATGTAAACCCTTGGATTGATATTATGCTGACAATCTTTCTGTACTGCTATGAACTGATTAGACTAAGCACTAGACTTAGAATAAAAAGTCTTTAAACACAGTACCAGAGTATCTATTACTTTGCTTTATGACCACAGACAGCTCTGTCTTTGGACAGATCCCAACTCCCCAATTTATCTTATTAGCATAACTTGCTATTGAGCATAAACTTCATTGGATAAAAATCAAGCTCTCATTACAGTTTCCCATGATATCTTTGACAGCACCACACAGTGATGGTAATTTTGATATATAATATAATCTATTTCACCAAAAACATTTATTGAGTGTTCAGTATGTGCTTAATTGCCTTCTAAGAACTTTACTCTTTTAATCTTCTCATGAACCTAAAGACTAGATCCTATTATGATCCCCTCTTAGCAAAAGAGGAAATTGAGCCAGAGAGATGTTATGTAACTTATCCTTGGTCAAAGCTGCTAAAGTGTGGAGTTCATATTTTATGCCAGGCAACTTAACTTAAGAGAGGTCAAGCCTAAGGCCAAATGAATAATACTTTAGGCACACTCTGTTTATCTTCTGAGGATCAGACAATGTCCAAAGCACTTCGTACAGAATAATTCATTACATTTTGTATAAAAACCTATTATACACCATTAACCCAATTTTAGAATTTAAAAAACAAAAAAAAGCATCACAAATTTAGCAATATGCTGTCGTATAATGCAATAACATGTGAATCCTGAGTTCATCTGTCTGATTCAAAAGCCCATGCAATTGACAAGGAGAATGTATGGCCAGCTCAGTTTACTCCAACTTTATGAGATGTATTAAATAGAGAAATCACAGCTATTTACCCATGCCAAACTTTTTTTCTAATTTCAAAAATCAAATAGACTCTTTGCACAGTAAAAGGAGAAATAGACAAATGTGCTAGGAATGAAAATACGTCAGTTATACAGACTCCAAAATTACAACCAAACCCTCAGTATTTTGAGATCCCTCTGACCTGCCTGAGCTTGTTCAGCAGGAAGAGTGGCCCTGGGAGTCCAGGCAAAGCTCCCTGTGTATAGGCACTTCAAAAAGGAGTTGAGGAAGGGCAAGGTAAGAATATCAATAATTTTTTTTGTATCAGCCAAAGCACTGTCCGCTGCATTCTGCACAATGCAATAGAAATCAAATGTATCTCCATATGTAGTCAGTTGCCAATGATTCCAGGCAACATGGCAGTCATAATGTGGGATACCAATGTTTCTCTTAACTTTGACCAACATGGTCACCTTATCTCTATTACTTTTGGCCTGCAATTCCAACTGACATCACGTCACCTACTAGTGTTAAGGTTTTCCTTCCGTGTTGTTTCCCACTAGGTAAGCTCCATATTTATTTATCTATTTTCAGATTTTTCAGAATGTATACATATATGTATATACAAAAAAAAATTCTTGTTGCATAAATTATTCAGTCATCCAGACAGACCAATGATAAAAAAGCTGATTAGAAAAGAAATACTATTGTTAATCAACTTTAAATCTCAGAAATCAAATGGTACATAAACAATTGCTGATAAATCTGCAACATTAACTTGCTTTTTGGAGTGAATTGTTTAAGATAATGTTCATCTGCTGGTACATCTGCCTTTGAAGCTCAGGCATGCAGAGGCTTTCTCTAATCTTTACTATCTGAATAACTCTCCCTAAGCAAGGGGTCACAAACTCATTTAACTCTATGCCTTAGACTTCGAAGTAAGTGATTTTCATCAAATTCTAGATCTTGGACCACTTCCCTACCTCAAATGCATGTAGAAAATATGTATTCTTCCTTGTTTTTTTTTCTTCCCTGCCTCCTGACTAGAATTCTAGGAGGGAACTGCATTTCTGAGTCGTAATTGCTATAGACAGCAGGCTTCTGAATTTGACCTTTGATAGAGAAGCAAAAAGAGAATGACAGCACCATGGTTTTCTGTTCTTTATTCCCATAACAGACTGAAACCCCAACTCTGATTAAAATTAAATTTGTCAAAAGGCATTACACAGCAACATTCTTTGAATATATACCCCCTGCAAAAAATAATTGCAACAGCAAACAACACTTATCTATGTACATGTCTGATTACAATTATATTTTATCAGCTACATTTAAACTATTATGGGAATAATTATGAAGCAAACTAATTATTAGTTTCCAAGACAAGTGGAAACTCCTCAGTTTCATTTGTAAATAATGGTAATAGTGTTCACCTTAAAGAGCTATCAAGAGGATTAAATGAGACCATGTGTGCGAAGTATTTAACATAGTGCTGGCACACACTGAGCACATAATGTGTGTTATAAGTATTGATATTGAGTAGGATTGTTACCCACACACTCTCCTTAAAGTGATTGACACTATGACTTCAAATACCACTAAATGTGAACTGCTGCCACGTGTGATTTCTAGACTATAAATGTCCCTGAACGTCATAAAAAATACATATAATGTAACAACTGTACCTCTCTATTTGGATGTTTCTAAAGCATGCCCAGCTCAGTGTGTGGGAAACAGAGTTTTATATTTTCATCAAATCAAATATAGGGACTTCCCATGTGGTGCAGTTAAGAATCTGCCTGCCAATGCAGGGGACACACATTCAATCCCTGGCCTGGGAAGATCCCACATGCTGCAGAGCAACTAAGCCTGTGCACTGCAACTACTGAGCCTGTGCCCTAGAGCCTGCAAGTCACAGCTACTGAGCCACGTGCTGCAACTATTGAATACTATGAGCCTAGAGCCTGCGCTTCACAAGAGTAGCCCCCTTAATGAGAAGCCTGCACACCACAATGGAGAGTAGCCCCCCGCTTGTCACAACTAGAGAAAAGTCTGAGCACAGCAACGAAGACCCAGTGCAGCCAATAAATAAAGTAATTTAAAAAATACAAATATAATTCACTTCCATTAGCAAATCTGTGAGTTGTCCTAGATTTTCTCTCTTTTACATCATACACTTAATGGCTCCTAGTTCTGTTGATTCTACTTTCTAGATATATTCCACATATATATCTCCTTATCCATATTACCACTGCCATTGGTGTAGTTCATGATCCGATCATTTCTTGCCTGGATTCCTGCTGTCCTTTTTAATTGGGTTTTCAGCTTCCATGTGTGCCCCCTTCAGCAAATCTTCTACACTGCCTCTAAAGCTGCCAAATGCAAATCTGACTGTGTTACTGACTAGTAAAATACTTCAGTGACTCCCAAGTATGTACACGATAGAGGCCAAATTCTTTAATGCCTGGATCTCTTGGAAGACAATAAATATCACTTTCTTACCTGCCAAATTGTGAAGATAATAAGAAATAAAATAAAATAATGAGAAATTGGTAACTAAAACACTTCTTTTATTACTGAAGAAGCTACAATGTGTGTCATTGTAGTCATGTGTGTCTCAACCTTGAATTCTATAATCAGAAAAATTACCACCACCCCCCCCCCCCCCCACCAGCCCCAGCCAGAGCTGAACTAGAGCAAGTCTTCCCACCCGAAGAAAGTGCTCCCTGCTGTCAGTACACTTCAAGAGGAAAAATGATTTCACCTAGGAGTACAGTTTCAGGTCTTATGTTTAAGTCTTTCATCTATTTTGAGTTCATTTTTGGGTATGGTTTAAGATAAGTATACAAACTCATTCTTATGGATGTGGATATCCAGTTTTCCCAACACCATATGTTGAAGAGACTATCCATTGTATACCCTTGGTTCCCTTGTTGAAGACTAGTGATGTACACCTGAGTTCATTTTTGGGCTCTCTAACTGTTGCTTTAGTCTATATGTCTGTATTTATGCCAGACTTTACTTCACAATGACTTCTTGGATATAACACCAAAAGCATAAGCTACAAACACAAAAATAGATTACTGGGACTACATCAAACAAGAAAGTTTCTACACAGCAAAGAATGATGAACACAATAAAAAGGCAACGTATGGAATGGGAGAAAATATTTGCAAACTAACATCTGATAAAAAGTTAACAACCAAAACACATGAGGAACTCCAGCAACTTAATAGTAAAAAAAACAAATGACCCAATTTTTTTAAGCTGTTTATTGGAGTTATAATTGCTTTACACTGTTTTGCCAGTTTCTACTGTATAACAAAGTGAACCAGCTGTATTTATACATATATCCCCATATCCCCTCCCTCCCGTGACTCCCTCCCACCCTCCCAATCTCACCCCTCTAAGTCATCACCAATCATTGAATTGATCTCCCTGTGTTATGCAGAAGCTTCACACTGGCTATCTATTTTACATTTGGTAGTGTATATGTGTCAATGCTACTCTCTCACTTCATCCTATCTTCCCCTTCGTCACCAACGCCCCCCCCCATGGGGTCCTCAAGTCTGTTCTCTGCATCTGCATCTTTATTCTTTCCCTGTCACTGGGTTCATAGGTACCATTTTTTTTTAGATTCCATATATATGAGTTAGCATATGGTATTTGTTTTTCTCTTTCTGGCTTACTTCGCTCTGTATGACAGGCTCTATGTCCATCCACCTCACTACAAATAATTCAATTTCATTCCATTTTCTGGCTGAGGAATATTCCATTGTATATATGTGCCACATCTTCTTTATCCATTCATCTCTTGATGGGCATTTAGGTTGCTTCCATGTCCTGGCTATTGTAAATAGTGCTTCAATGAACACTGCGGTACATGCTTCTTTTTGGATTATGGTTTTCTCTAGGTATATGCATAGTAGTGGGATTTCTGGGTTGTGTGGTAGTTCTATTTTTAATTTTTTAAAGAACCTCCATAATGTTTTCCATAGTGGCTGTACCAACTTACATTCCCACCAACAGTGCAGGAGGGTTCCCTTTACGCCACACCCTCTCCAGCATTTATTGTCTCTAGATTTTTTGATGATGGCCATTCTGACCGGTGTGAGGTGATATTTCATTGTGGCTTTGACTTGCATTTGTCTAATGATTAGTGATTTTGAGCATCTTTTCATGTGTTTGTTAGCCATCTGCATGTCTTCTTTGGAGAAATGTCAATTTAGGTCTTCCACCCATTTGTGGGTTAGGTTGTTTGTTTTTTTAATATTGAGCTGCATGATCTGCTTGTATATTTTGGAGATTAATTCTTTGCCAGTTGCTTCATTGGCAAGTATTTTCTCCCATTCTGAGGGTTGTCTTCTTGTCTTGTTTATGGGTTATTCTGCTGTGCAAAAGCTTTTAAGTTTCATTGGGTCCCATTTGTTTATTTTTGATTTTATTTCCATTATTCTAGGAGGTGGGTCAAAAAGGATCTTGATTTGATGGATGTCATAGAGTGTTCTGCCTATATTTTCCTCTAAGTGTTTTATAGTGTCTGGCCTTACATGTAGGTCTTTAATCCACTTTGAGTTTATTTTTGTGTATGGTGTTAGGAGTGTTCTAATTTCATTCTTTTACATGTAGCTGTCCAATTTTCCCAGCACCATTTATTTAAGAGGCAATCTTTTTTCCATTGCATATTCTTGCCTCCTTCATCAAAGATAAGGTGCCCATATGTACATGCATTTATCTCTGAGTTCTCTAATCTGTTCCATTGATCTTCCTTTCTATTTTTGTGCCACTACCATACTGTCTCGATCACTGTAGCCTTGTAGCATAGTCTGAAGTCAGGGAGCCTGATTCCTCCAGCTCTGTCTTTCCTTCTCAAGATTGCTTCGGCTATTTGGGGTCTTTAGTGTTTCCATACAAATCATAAAATTGTTTATTCTAGTTCTGTGAAAAATGTCATTGGTAATTTGATATGGACTGTATTCAATCTGTAAATTGCTTTGGGTAGTATAGTCATTTTCACAATGTTGATTCTTCTAATCTGAGAACATGGTATGTCGCTCCATCTGTTTGTATCATCTTCAATTTCTTTCATCAGTGTCTTATAGTTTTCTACATATGGGTATTTTGCCTCCTTAGGCAGGTTTATTCCTAGGTATTTTATTCTTTTTGTTGCAATGGTAAATGGGAGTGTTTCCTTAATTTTTCTTTCTGCTCTTTTGTTGTTAGTGCAAGAGATTTCTGTGCATTAATTTTGCATCCTGCTACTTTACTAAATTCATTGATTAGTGCTAGCAGTTTTCTGGTAGCATCTTTAGGGTTTTCTATGTATGACCCAATTTTTAAAAAATGGGCAGAGGACTTGAACAAATATTTCTCAAAGAAGACATACAAATAGTCAATAGTTACATGAAAAGATACTCAATAGCACTAATCATCAGAGAAATGTAAATCAAAACCACAATGAGATATCACCTCACAGTTGTTAGGATGGCTGTTACCAAAACAAAACAAAACAAAACAACAAAAACAACAAAAAATGAATTGAAGTGTTGATGAGGATGTAGAGAAATTGTACACTGTTGGTGGAAACGTAAAATGGTGCTTTCACAGTATAGAGTTTCCCCAAAGATTAAAAATAGTAATACCATATGATCCAGCAATCCTAATTATGGGTATTTATCCAAAACAAATGAAATCACTGTCTCAAAGAGATATTTGTATTCCCATGTTCATTACAGCATTATTCACAGTAGCCAAGATGTGGAAATCACCTATTATCCATCAATGGATGAATGGATAAAGAAAATGTAGTATAGGTATTAAATGAAAATATATAGCATAGATATTAGCCCTGAAAAAAGAAAGAAAATTCTTCCATATGTGGCAATATGGATTAATCTTGATGACATTATGCTAAGTGAAATAAACCCCTAAATGAAGGACATACTGTATGATACCACTTATATGAGGTCTCTAAAATAGTCAAACACATAAAAACATAGAGTATAATGGTGGTTTCTCAGGATCAAGGGGAGGGGGAAATGGGAAGTTGCTTTTCAATTGGTATCAAGTTTTAGTTATGCAATATAATGAGCTTTTAGATATCTGCTATATAGCATTGATCTTATAGTTGATAGTACTGTGTTGTACACTTAAAAATTGTAAAGAAAATAGATCTCATGTTGTGTTCTTACACAGAGGAAAAAAAAGTTTACAAAGAGGAGGAATGGTGAAGATATGCCAATACTTCCATTTAAATATATCTAAGTTTACCTCTCAAAGTGGTGGTTCCCCAAAACCCCCTTAGAGTGGGGTGAGTGAATAAGCCTGGATATATCACCCTGCAGAGCTCCTGCCAACTGGAAGAAAAATCAGGTATGCTCTTCCCTAACAACAGTCTGGCAGACCAAGGACTTTGTGATGGGACCTCTAGCAGCTACTCCTATAGCCTCATCCTCTGACACGCTGTCACCCAGCCCAGGTCCTGCTATCAGTTTCAAAGTGTGTTTCATAGATTGTTAAAAGGTTTTAACCCAAAAAAATGGTAGTAGAGGAAATTCTGTGACCAAGCAATTTTGAAAAGTGCTGGATCAAGTAAAGATAAACAGCTTTCCTCAGCTGCAGGTATTTTCAGATCCTTTAATATGCTAATGAACATTGTGACTTTCCTGGAAGGGATAGAAAATACATGTGTTTCCAGATCCTCTTACAGGATGTCTCCTGAGGTATACTTTGGAAAATGCTACTGTAGTAAAAATATTCCACTCACAGTTCTGAATATATCTTGTTCTTTCATATCTCTAAACCACTGGACATGCTGTCCCTACTGCTTATTCTCCTTAACCAACTCTCATGGCCCTTTAAAACTAGATCCAAGAATCACCTCTTAAACCTTTTTTCAGCCCTTAGACTTTTCTCCTTATTTTCCTACTTCTGTGCTTCTTTAGAGCTTCCAGCTCTTGCAACCATATCAGTTTTACTCTGTATTACTGTTGTTTTTATTTGATTTTCCATCTTACCAAATTGAAGATACTAGAGTTTGGAAAGTATTTTATCTGTATCTTAGATTGAAAAATATTAGGCATTTGATAAAGCATTGTAGAATGGAGAATGCACTTGGACTTATTTGGGTGTCAAGTCTAATTTAACATGATGCTCTGTGCCTGCTGACTGCTTGACTCCCAACACTTGTCTCAACTCACCTGCCCAGTGCAAATTCCAATTATCCTGAATTTCATTCCACTCAACCCTGTTTCTAGTCTTTCTGGCCTTCCCATATACTGTTCCCTCTTTCTGGAGCTCCCTAAAGTTTCTGTGCACTGGACCCCTTATTTATTTTTCATGTATTTCAGTCCTTCTAAGGTCTCCCAAAATGAGATGAGATGTCCTTTTACAAGTGTCAAGGTATAGTTTATCTCTTTCCAACATGTTATTGCAATTGCTTATTTAATTGTATATTCTAGGTAAATGTGGGGACCATGTCTATCTTGCTCACTAATGTGTCTCCATTGCTTAGCACAGTATCTGATACATTGTAGACGAGCAATGAGTAGTCATTAAATGAATGAACAATTAGTTATTCTTCTCATCCAGGCTCCAGATAATAGTCTGAAATTTTATGATGTTTATTTAATCAATGCCCCACTACACTGTCTGCTTTAGGTAAGGTGATAGGTCTATATTTTACTTTTACTTTGTTTTTTTCTCATTCCCAATGCTTCTGTCCATAATTTGTCACCTGCATGCTGGGACATGACTTACAAATCAATCCCTACCTTCTCCATGTCATGCTGCAGTCTTTCTCTACAAAATTATAGCTTAAAGGTCCCTCAGGTTAACTAGAGCATACAGAAGGCTAAGAAATTCTACAAGAGCTTGTTTCCATTGACATTAAAATAGTAGGTCCACCATATCCAGAAAATTCATGTAGAAATGGCAGTCTGATATATTTCTTCAGAGAGCAAAACAATTATAGATACACAGCTTTCTTTCCCAAGAGACTAGCAAAGTGCTTTCCCCATGTCGCCTTCCAATATTTTATGTTGTGGTGAGTAACTACACCTTTTCTATCCAATTAGAGAGAACTTCAACAAGCTGAAGAGTAAATAGCTAACCAGTCAAGTTAGAAACATATGTGAGCATATAACCCTAAACCACTGTTCTTCAAAACTGACCACATAAAGCATTGCTATAGAATACCCTTCTCAGCAAATGTGAAGGAAATCCTATTAATATATTTATTTTCCTTGCATCTAGTGTTTATTGGAAATTTGATATTATTTCAAATGAGGAACATGGTCAGGTTAAAAACCTTAAAGGTGGTAGAACTAATAGGACACAATTTCTGGAAACCACAGTGGTTCCCACAAAGCAAAAATATACTGCCTTATTTAAACTTGAGAACTTATTTTTTATTATCTTCTTCTGTTTTAAAAAGTAACATAAGTTTATCAATGAAAATTTGCAAAATAAAAATAATCTGAAAGCCCACTATAGAAATGCTAGAATAATATGAGGCTGGAATTATGTGTACATATTTGGAATATGTAGAAAATAAGCGGTTTAGTATGGAGGGGGTGGATGAGAGTTATCAACCTAGAGCCTTCTTGGCAAGGAATGCAGGATTAGTTCTGTACAAAACTGTGATTTAAGTGAAATTGCGGTTATCCAAATTTTCAAAACATCTCCTTAGCCTTCTTCTTTAGCCTTAATAATTCCTAATAACTCCTTCCTTCTATAATTACACTCATATCTCCACACACCTACGCCATGGCCAACTCCAGATTCTCCCCACATTGGTTCACCCTGCATATAACTCACAGGTTTTTGTTTTGTTTTGTTTTCAAAATAAATGTGACATGTTTTCAAAATAAATGTGAAGACTGACACAAAATAAATGTGTCAGTCTTCACATTAAACACATTTTAAAATCCTCTATTGTTAGCTCTTTGATGTATGTACTAGGTCTTTGATATTCTAAACTTGACTTCTCTGACCTAATTTTTCAGGGTTTAAATAAGACAAAGAAAATGACCTCACTTAAGTTCTAGAAATGATTATTGTAATAACAACTATTATTATAATGATGATGATGGTAGATACAAACTTCAAGTTTTAAAAAAATTCAATTATTAAAGTGAAAATAATATGACCTTGGTTGAAAATTTACAACATACCAAATAATATACAGAAGAAAATTTGACCCATAATGTCCTAAAATTAACTACTATTAATACATTGCAATACAGCTTTTCACAATCTTTGTTTCATATGTACTTATGTAGTCTAAATTAACAAAAGTATTTAAAAGGGACAGAAGCACATTTATGATAATGAAAAGAATGAGAGGTTATAGCACAGAAATATATAGGAAAAGGACATGATAAGCAGTAATTTGGGTATTTCTCCACCTTATAATGGCTCCTCATGCTTGGTAATTAGCTACAGAATGTATAATCGTCCCCCAATATGGCTGGGGGACCATGCATTGGGCACGTGTGACTGTGGTAGGTAGAGATTATGTATTTCCCTTCTTTGATTTTAATTTTCTTTATGGCATTTACTATAGTCTCAATCTTTGCACCCTCCCAAAATTCATGCATTGGAATTCTAACTCCCAGTGTGATGGGGTTAGAAGATGAGGCCTTTAGGAGGTGCTTAAGTCATGAGCATGGAGCCACACTACACTTTTTTGTGGCTTTATTGAAGAATGATTGAAAATAAAAATTGTATATATTTAAGATGTACAGTGGGATGTTTGAATATATGTATATTGTGTGAAAAGATTTCCACAATCAACCTAATTTAAATATCCATTACCTCACAGTTACCATATTTTTGTTTAAGTTGTGAGAAAACTTGAGATCTACCACTTAGTAAATTTCAAGTATGTGAGAAATTATTAACTACAGTCACCACACTATACATTGGGGCTGTAACAACATATTTATCTTATAAAGAAAATTTTGTACCTTTTGAGCAACATCTCCTCATTTCCAAAACCCCCTCACCCACCCCCACCCCCTGACCCCTGGTAAACAACATTCTAGTTTCTGTTATGAGTTCAACTATTTTACATTCCACACATAAGGGAGATCATGCACTATTTATCTTTCTGTGTTTGGCCATTTCACTTAGCATAAGGTTCTCCAGGTTCATCCATGTTGCTACATATGGCAGGATTTTTCTCTTTTTTAAGACTGATTAATATTCCATTGAGTATATATACTGCATTTTCTTTATACACTCACCTGTTTATGAACACTTCAGTTGTTTCCATATTTTGGCTACCATGAATAATGTTGCAAAGAATGTGGGAGTTTCAATATCTATTTAAGATACTTGTTTTATTTCCTATGGACATATACCCAGCATGGGGTTGCTGGATTATACTGTAGTTCTATTTTAATTTTTGAGGAACCTCCATACTGTTTTCCATAAAGGTTTTACCATTTACATTCCTACTAACAGTGTCCAATGATTCCTTTTTCTCTCTGTCTGCACCAATCCTTTTGTTTTGTTCCATTTTGTTTTTAAATAAAAGCCATCCTTATAGGGATGAGGTAACATCTCATTGTGGTTTTGATTTGCATTTCCCTGATGATTAGTGATGTTAAGGATAGTTTGCATACCTGCAGGGCATTTGTATCTCTTCTGTGGGAAAGAATGTCACTTCAGAATCTTTGTACATTTTTTTGAGTATTTTTTATATTAAGTTGTATGATATATTGGATCTTATATATATATGATATATACATTGGGTATTAACCCTTTATTAGATATATGGTTTGAAAATATTTTCTTCCAATTCATAAGTTGGCCTTTTCATATGTTGATTGTTTCTTTTGCAGAAAATTTTAATTTGACGTAGTCCCATTTCTCTATTTTTCCTTTTGTTCCTTGCGCTTTTTGGTGTCATATACAAAAAATCATTCCAAAGACCATAAAAAGCAGCATTTCTACTATGTCTTTTTATAGCAATTTTATAGTTCAGGTCTTATGTTTTAAGCCTTTAATCCATTTCAAGTTGACTTTATGTATGGTGCAAGATATAGGTCCAGGTTCTGTCTTTTGCATATCATTATCAAGTTTTCCCTATAATATATATTGAAGAGACTTATTCTTTCCCAATTATAGATCCTTGGCTCCCTTGACAAGTATTAGTTTATTGTATATATACATTGATTCATTACTGGGCTGTCAATTGTGTTCCATTTGTCTAAGTGTTTTCATGCAAGTATTATACCATTTTGATCATTATAGCTTTTAAATCTAGATTGAAATCAGAAAGTGTGAGTCCTCCAATTTTAATTTTCTTTTTCAGGGTTATTATGGCTATTCAGGGTCATTGTGGTTCCATGCAAATTAAAAAAAATTATATTTCTGGGAAAAAATGCCATGGGAATTTTAATAGGAATTGTATTGAATCTATAGCTCACTTTTGATAGTATGGATATTTTACCAATATTAATTCTTCCAATCCATGAACATGGGATATCTTCCCATTTATTTGAATCTTCTTCAGTTTCTTTCATCAAAGTCTATTTTTCAGTGTATGGATCTTTCCTCTCCTTGATTAAATTCATTACCAAGTATTTTATTATTTTTGATGTAATTGTAAATGGCATTGTTTTCATCATTTCCTTTTCAGATAATTCTTTTGAGATAGTTCTATTGAAATAATCATATGATTTTTATCCTTCATTTTGTTAATGTGGGGTATCATGTTGATTGATTCACATGTATCGAACCATCCCTGCATCCCAGGGAAAATCCCACTTAATCATGTTGCATGAGCCTTTTAGTGTGCTGTCAAATTCAGTTTAGTAGTACTTTGTTGAGGATTTTTGTGTCTGTATTTATCAGAACCACTGGCTTGTAGTTTTCTTGGCTTATGGCATCCCTATCTAGTTTTGTTATCAGGTAATTCTAGTTGTACAAGATGAGTTTAGGAGTATACCTTCCTATTCCATTTTTTGAAAGAGTTTAAGAAGCATTGGTGTTAATTATGCATTAAAGCTTTTTTAGAATTCACCAGAGAAATCATCTGGTCCTGGACTTTTCTTGTTGGGAGGTTTCTCTCTGACTCAATCTCCTTACTCACTATAGTCTGTACAGATTTTCTATTTCATCCTGATTTGGGTTTATTAGGTTATATGTTTCTAGATATGTATACATTTCTATTAGGTTACCCAAATTTTTGGTGTATAATTGTTCATAGTAGTCACTTATGATTCACTGGTATCAGTTGTAATGTTCCCCTACTACATTTCTGAATTTGAAACATCTGTCTTTTTGTCTTAGTTTATCTAAAGGTTTATGATTTGTTCATCTTTTAAAAAAAAACTTCAGTTTCATAGATCTATTGTATTTTTTTCTAGTCTTTATTTAATTTATTTCTGCTCTGATCTTTATTATTTCCTTCCTTCTACTTACTTTGGGCCTAGTTTGTTATTTTTCTAGTTTCTTGAGAAGTTAAATTAAGTTACTTGTTATCCTTTGTTTTTCCTACTGAAATTATTTATTATAAACTTGTGTCTTAGAACTGCTTTTGTGCATTCCATCAGTTTTGGTATGCTGTGTTTCCATTTCTGTTTGTCTCAAGATATCTTTTAATTTCCCTTTTGATTTCTTCTTTGATCCATTGGCTTTTAGTGATGCGTTTTGTTTTCTTTTCTGTTACTTATAATTAACATACAATATTATGTTAGTTTCAAGTGGGCAACATAGTGATTGAATATTTTTATGTTACAAAATGATCAATGCATTAAGACCAGTTACCATCCTGCAACACATAAAGTTATTACAATATTATTGCCTCCATTCCCTATGTGTGTATTACGTCTCCATGACTTATTTATTTTATAGCTGAAAGTTTGTACCTCTTAATCCATTCACCTACTTTATCTGTTCCCCCACCTCCCTCCTCTCTGGCAACCACCAGCTTATTCTCTATAACTATGAGTCTATTTCTCTTTGGTTTGGTTTGGTTGCTTGGTTTGGGTTTTCAGATTCCACATATAAGTGAAATCATATGAGATTTGTTTTTCTGTCTGCTTTATTTCATTTAGCTTAATACCCTCTAGGTCCTTCCATGTGCTGCAAATGCCTAAGTAAGATTCCATTGTATATGCATATATACCACATCTTCTGTATCCACTCTTTTTGCTTCCACTTGCCTGGAGTTTTTGGAGTATTTTTTTGCATCTCCTCACTTTAAGCCAATGTGTTCTACAAGTTTAAATGAATCTCTTGTAGATAGCATATAGTTGTGGGTTTCTTTTTTTAACTCATTCTATGTCTTATGATTAGAGAACTTAGTCCATTTACATTTAAACAATTATTGCTAGGTAAGGATTTTCTATTGTCATTTTTTTTGTTTTTTGTTTTTTTAGTTCATTTGTTTCTTTCTCTCTTGCTGTTTTCCCTTGCAATTTGATGATTTTCTGTAATGACATACATTCCTTTATTTGTATCTTTTGTGTGTCTGCTATAGGTTTTTGGTTTGTGGTTAACATGAGGCTTTCACAAAAATATTATAGTTATACCAGTCTATTTTAAGATGATAATAACTTCAATTGTATACAAAACTATTTTACTTCTGCTCTATTTTGTTTATGATGGCACAACTTAATGCCTTTTTAAATTGCATCTTCATTAACAAGTTATTATAACTGCAGCTATTTTTAGTACTTTTGTCTTTTAGAGTTTATAGTAGTATTAAAAGTGATTTACACACCACCATTACATTAAAAGAGTATGTTGACTTTGACTATACCCTCGCCTTTACCACTGTTTTGTACTTTTGTTTTCTTGTTATTAAGTTAGCTTCATTTCAGCATGAAGAACTCCCTTTTGAATTTCTTTCAAAGCAGGTCTAGTGTTGATGAACTCCCTCAGCTCTTTTTTGTCTGAGAAAGTCTTTATCTCTCCATTTCTGAAGTAAAACTTTGCCAGCTAAATATTCTTGTTTGGCATTTTTTTTTCCTTTTAGTACTTTTTTCATTTCTCAGTCTCCTGGCCTGCAAGGTTTCTACTGAGAAATCCACTGGTAATCTTTATGGATGTTTCCTTTTGTATGATGTGTCTCTTTTCTCTTGCTGCTTTCAAAATTCTCTGTCTTTTGACAGTTTGATTTGTCATGAAATCCTCTTTGGGTTAAATATTATTTTCCACCTTTGGTCTTTATGCACTTTGATGCTCCTATCTGTCTCCAGATTTGGAAAGTTTTCAGCCATTATTTCTTTAAACAAATTTTCTTCCCCTTTCTCCCTCTTTTCTACCTATGGGACTTCCATAATGCAAACATTAGTTCAGTCGATGGTATACCATAAATCTCGTAGGCTTTCTTAGGTTTTTTAATTCTTCTTGATCAAATCTAATGTTGACACTATTCTATTTTTCATTTCATTCAATGTTTTCTTTAGTTCTTGAGTTTCTATATTTTAATGATTTCTATTTCTCTGTTGAGCTTCTCTTTTACTTATGTATTCATTTCTGATTTTATTGAGTGGTCTATTTGTGTGTTTTTTTGTAACTAATTGAACTTCTCTAGAACAATTATTTTGAATTCTGTGTCTGGTTCTTTGTAGATTTCCTTTTTAGAGGGTTAATTACTAAAATATTACTGTGTGTCCTCTGTCCCTTTGGTGGTGTCATGTTTCCTTGATTGTCATGTTTCTTAAAGTCAGGCATTACTGACACTACATTTGAAGAAGCAGTCACCTCCTCAAGTCTTTACTGATTGGTTTTGGTTTTCATAGAGAAACACCTTCACTAGTCAGCCTGGCTGGAGATTCTGAGTCTTTTCAGACATTTTCTGTGAATGCACCTGCCCTACATCTCTTGTTCCCTCTAGAGAGGGAATTTTTTTAATTGCATGTCTTCTCTCAATACTGCAAAGCCAGACTGGGCATTGAGAGTTTCACATTTGTTTTCCTTGAGGCAGTGCCTGAAATGCTTAAATGTGTGTGTCTTCTCCCAGTCCCACAGGGTTGGCCAGCTTTCTGTGCATGCTTGTTAACCATCTGCAAAGGCTTGCTGTCATTGTCCATGGGGCCACAGGGAGAATCTAAAAGTGGGGTAGGGATGGGGAACACAAGTATTAAGGGTGTCTATGTGCCAGTTGAAAGAGTCACAGGTGAGGCATCCCAAGTGGCTCATGGGTGGGCTTTTTTTTTTAATTTATTTATTTTATTTATTTATTGGCTGCATTGGGTCCTCGTTGCTGCATACAGGCTTTCTCTAGTTGCTGCGAGTGGGGGCTACTCTTCATTGTGGTGCGCAGGCTCCCCAATTTTAGTGGTTTCTCTTGTTGTGGAGCATAGGCCCCAGGCACGTGGGCTTCAGTAGTTGCAGCACATGGGCTCAGTAGTTGTGGCCCATGTGCTCCAGAGCACAGGCTCAATAGTTGTGGCGCACGGGCTTAGTTGCTCCATGGCATGTGGAATCTTCCCAGAGCAGGGCTCGAACCCGTTTGCCCTGCATTGGCAGGCAGATTCTTCACCACTGCGCCACCTAGGAAGTCCCTGGGTGGGCTTTTTGATGGAGTCCACAAACCTTCTCCTACTGTTTGATGAATTCTGATACTGACATATTTCTCTCTCTCTCTCACTTTTACAACCTCAGTATTCTGTATTCAGCAAGAAAGAAGTGAGCCTCTTTAGCAGCATCCTGCACAGCAGGAAGGAAGGCACTCATTCACTAAGTTCTTACATTACTGCATGGGAGAAATTGCTTGGCACTGATCTCTGCTGCCTTGGGAATGGGATTATGCAAATAAGGTGAAGCTGTTCTTCTTACCCATTTCAGTGCATCCATTCTTACATTTTTTTTTGCTCTAATGATATGCTGGAACTTCTCTGCTAGACTCCTAAACTCCCGAAAGGTACTCTCACCTTTGGGTGGTTGACAGAATTGATGCTCTGTGGGGAAATTATAGTAGAAAATTCCTATTCCACCATCTTGCTGATGTCACTCCTAAACATTTTGTTTACTTATTTTGGTCATTATCTGTTGCCCTTCTATGAATTTAAGTATAGAGAATTTGGAATGTTTTCTTCACTGATGAATAAATCCCTAATGTTTAGAAAGTGTCTGATACATTGCAGATACTCAATAAATATTTGTTAAATGAATGAATGAATAAATGAATGAATGGCTATATGTGCACCCTATCTAAACTGGGTCAAAATGATACTCTTGGTAGTTTTCAACTAACTGCAAAGATAAAGCCAAGAGGTAGTTGGAACAATGTTACCTTCATGATGGTGTTTTGGGAGGACACAGATGTCTTGCTGCCAATGTCACTACAACTTATCTGATCCTTGCCTTCCTAAAGCTTGGTTGTCAAGGTTTTAGCTCTTTGAATACTCAGGTAATTGACCAAGAAGGCTTTAACATTCCCCTCAGTCTGACTAAACTTTAGATAGGTTTATTCCTAATGATAGGTCCCTGACCTCCTTTTTTTAGAGCATTCACTTTAGAAAACCATAACTGTAAATTCTTTCACTGCTCCTTTGAGATGTAAATCTCCCAACCTCTTGCCTGTTTTACAACCCAAGAATGTCTTTGTCAAGGACCTTTAAGCTATCCCTTTGAAATGTAATCAAGAAAGACAGAGCCCCTATCTCCCAGTCTCTGTGGGAAATTAGAAGTCTAACTTCAGTAAGTGCCATTTAGCAAAGACAAATGGTCTAATCAAACTGACAACCTCTCACCAATGCCCTCTAACACTTTTTTGATAGCTCACTCTAGCACTTAAAAACTCTCCCAAATCTCATTTTAGAAAACTTAAGTTTAATCTCTCTCCTCTATTGCAATGGTCTTGATCCCTATTGCAACTGAACAAAGTATTCCTTGCCTGTTTGATTCTGTCCAGTACAATTTTGCTTTGACATTATTTTGAAATGAAGTGTGGAGTTTGCTTAAGCTAGTCAGACTTAGTTCTCTTGCTTGAAAGAAAGGGACCATAATTCACACATGAAGAGACAAATACTCTTGAGGGGGTAAAGATGGTGGTGAAGTAGAAGGATGTGGAATGCTTCCCTCCTCACAAATGCAACAGGAATACATCAAAAGATGTAATAATTCCCACAGAAAACCAGCTGAGCACCAGCAGACAACCTCGGATGCCAGAAAGGACTGTGAAGATCCCGACATAACTGGGTAGGACAGAGGCAAAAAAAAGGAGAAGGAGGAGGAGAAGAAAGGAAAGGGAAGGGTCCCATACCCTGGGGCAGGGGGAGCTGAAACAGAGGGGAGATTGCTGAATTCAGGGAAACATCCCTTATCTGACAGGGAAACCCCTTCTCCAATGGGGAATTTCATTGGGTCAGAAGGGAGGCACTTGGGACTGTTCAAAGAGGGTAAAGAACCTGATCTGTGGCAGACAGGAAAGAGTGAGAAACACACAGAAGGTCCACACCACAGCTCAGCACATCCGGACTGAGACGTGGGTTCACAGCTGTACAGGGTGTCTGGGAGCTGGAATGTGGGAACCAGAGAACTGGTTCAGGTGAGAAACATTGTTCACAGTGGGGAGACTGACTGAGGGGACAGGCAGGAAGAAATCTGAAGCAGAGAATATGTACCGCAGAAAGCTGGGTGGCCATGGTGGCAGCTCGATACTGCTGACTCACAAGCAGTGGGGAGGAGCCATGGGTATAGTCTCTCTCTCTCACAGTGCCTGTGAAGAACAAAAGGAGACACCCCTGGGTCTGGCTATCACAGTCAACAAGGGATAACAAAGGCCCCCTGGTGGGGCTGGCCCAGAGTGCCTGCAGCTGAGAACCAAAAGTCCACTGAGTGGCCCAGCGCTGGAGACATTCTGTTTACACCTGAGCTGCTGACTTCCCTATGCAATAGGCACTGCCACTGCCACCCAGGGTCCTGCAACCCAGGGAGGTGCTACTGTGGAGTCATATGCAGGGGGAGGAACCATGGATGTAGTCTTTCTCTCAGTCTGAGGTGCCAGCTTCCCTCTGCAATAGGCACCACCACCCTGGCTCTCATGACCCAGGCAGGGTACTACTGCTCACTCACTGCCAGGGGAAGGAGCCACTATTGTACCCTCTCTCCCCACACACCAGCACTTACAGAGGGACAATAAAGGAAGCTCTGCTGGGTGCAGAGTAACAGAAAAAGCCCAAGTGAGTAGAAGGACACATACAGCTGAGACCCCAAGGAAACAGAAATGTTATTATTAACTCTATTGATCTGATCCATTATGGGGACAGTTCTAGCTTTGATTTTTTTTAATTACAATCTTAATCCGAAGGGATCTACATGTTTTATAACAAAATTTTTATTTTTTTCTTTTTCTTTTTATATTTCCAGTCATACTACACTCTTCTGTTGCCCTGTCTTCTATCCTTTTTTTAGTTTATTTTATCTTAATATACTTTTAATCAATATTATTGGTCTGCTCTGTTTCCTTGCTTTATTCTCCAGATGACACACTGCTTTGGTTTTTCTTATTAGGTTTTGTCTTTATCTTAGTTCTAATTATAACTATCTGATTTTGTTTTGGGAATCTTCAGTCTGTCTGGTTGTTCTCTTGCTCTTTATTATATTTAATCCTCACTTTCAAAATGTCCCTGGATATGTGTTTGTGTGGGGGTTTTTTTGTTTGTTTGTTTTGTTTTGAATTTTTGTTGGTTTTCTCTTTGTCTGATTGCATACTAGGGTTCTACTCTCAGGTTTTTCTAGTGTTTTATGTTTTATTGGGTTCAGCATTTGTGTGTCTTGTGCATGTATGTGTTTCCTTGATTTAGTATTTGTTTGACTCAACACTCCTGCCATTAGTCTGGGGCTGGAACAGCCTTTTTACTCCCCTTCATTGCCAGGACAATCAACCTCTGAAGTTTGAACTATTCTACCAGAATTCAAGTAGGAGGCTGTGAGGAGGGAGCACATAATCCAGGATGCTAAACCACTTGGGAGTTCTCAGCCACAGGGAAGATTAACTGCAGAGAATTCTCACAGAGCCCTGTATCAGAGTCTAAGACCTGGCTTCATCCGACTGTCTGCAACTGCCAATACTGGATACCTCACACTAAACTACAAACAAGACAGGAACACAAACCCATCCATTAGCACACAGACTACCTAAAGCCATATAAAGCTCACAGATACCGTAAAATACACCACCTGATACATCCCTGCTCATCAGAGAGAAAAGACTCAGAGCCACACACCGGAAAGCAAGCATCAGACCCTCCCACCAGCAAGCCTACTTAAGAAACTGGCAGAAAGCAAAAACGAGAGGAATTACTACCAGGCAGCATGGGAAAGGACACAGCAAATATTATAAATTAGAAAAAATGAGAAAACAAAGAAACACCTTGCAGGCAAAGGAGCAAGATAAAAACACACAAGACCAAATAAATGAAGAGGAAACAGGAAATTTGCCTGAAAAGAATTCAGAGTAATAATAGTAAAGATGATCCAAAATCTCAAAAACAAAATAGAGAAAATACAAGAAACATTAAATAAGGAGTCAGAAGAACTAAAGAGCAAACAAACAGTAATGGACAACAAAATAACTGAAATTAAAAATACTCTACATGGTATAAACAGCAGAATAACTGAGGCAGAATGAGTAGGTGAGTTGAAAGAAAGCATGGTTGAAATAACTGCCACAGAGAAGGAAAAAGAAAAAAAGAATAAAAAGAATGGAAGACAGTCTCAGAGACATTGGTGACAACATTAGGCACACCAACATTCAAATCATAGGCATCCCAGCAGAAGAAGAAGGAAAGAAAGGGTGTGAGAAAATATTTGAAGAGGTTCTAGTGGAAAACTGTCCCAACATGGGAAAGGAAATAATTAATCAAATCCAAGAAGCACAAAGTCCCATACAGAATTAACCCAAGGAGAAAAATGCCAAGGCATATATTAATCAAACTAACAAAAATTAACCATAAAGAAAAAATATTAAAAGCAGCAAATAATATCTAAGGAAAAACCCATAAGGATAACAGCTGATCTTTCTGCAGAAACTCTGTAGGCCAGAAGGGAGTGGCAGGATATACTGAAAGCCTTGAAAGAGAAAAGCCTACAGCCAAGAATACCCTACCCAACAAGAATCTCATTCAGATTTGACAGAAAAATCAAAAGCTTTACAGACAATCAAAAGATAAGAGAATTCAGCACCACCAAACCAGCCTTACAACAATTGCTAAAGGAACTTTTCTAGGCAGGAGACACAACAAAAGGAAAAGACCTACAAAAACAAACCCAAAACAATTAAGAAAGTGGTCATAGCATCATAGATGTAATAATCACTTTAAATGTAAATGAATTCAATGTTCCATCCAAAAGACACAGACTGGTTGAATAGATGCAAAAACAAGACCCTTATATATGTTGTCTAAAAAAACCCACTTCAGACCAAAGGACACATACAGACTGAAAGTAGAGGGATGGAAAAAGAAATTTCTTGCAAATGGAAGTCAAAAGAAAGCTGGAGTTGCAATACTCATATCAGACAAATTAGACTTTAAAGTATAAAGACTATCACAAGAGACATGGAAGGTCACTACATAATGATCAAGGAATCCATCCAAGAAGAATATATAACAATTGTAAATATCTATGCCCCCAACATAGGAGCACCTCAATACATAAGGCAAATGCTAACAGCCGTGAAAGGGGAAATTGACAGTAACACAATAATAGTAGGAGACTTTAACACCTCACTTATATCAATGGACAGATCATCCAAACAGAAAATAAATAAGGAAACACAAACTTTAAATGACACATTAGACTATCTCGACTTGATATTTATAGGGAATTCTATCATATTAACAAATTGAAGGATAAAAACCATATGATCATCTCAATAGATGCAAAAGAAAATATTTTGACAAAATTCAACATCCATTTATGATAAAAACTCTCCAGAAAATGGGCATAGAAGGAAATTTCCTCATCATAATAAAAGCTTTATATGACAAACCAAGAGTCAAATTCATTCTAAATGGTTAAAAACTGAAAGCATTCCCCTCTAAGAACAGGAACAAGGCAAGGGTGTCCACTCTCACCATTATTATTTGACATAGTTGTGGAAGTTTTAGCTACAGCAATCAGAGAAGAAATGAGATAAAAGGAATCCAAATTGGAAAAGAAGTAAAAATGTCACTCTTTGCAGATGACATGATATTATACATAGAAAACCCTAAAGACTCTACCAGAAAACTGCTAGCACTAATCAATGAATTTAGTAAAGTAACAGGATACAAAATTAATGCACAGAAATCTCTTGCATTCCTGTACACTAACAACGAAAGAGCAGAAGGAGACATTAAGGAAACATTCCCATTTAGAATTGCAACAAAAAGAATAAAATACCTAGGAATAAACCTGCCTAAGGAGGCAAAAGACCTGTATGCAGTAAACTATAAGACACTGATGAAAGAAATCAAAGAGAATACAAACAGATGGAGAGATATAACATGCTCTTGGATTGGAAGAATCAACATTGTGAAAATGACTGTACTACCCAAAGCAATTTATAGATTCAATGCAATCCATATCAAAGTAACAATGGCATTTTTCACATAACTAGAACAAACAATTTTATGATTTGTATGGAAATGCAAAACACCCCGAATCGCCAAAGCAATCTTGAGAAGGAAAGATGGAGTGGTGGAATTAGGCTTCCTGACTTCAAACTATACTACAAGGCCACAATGATCAAGAAAGCATGGTGCTGGCACAAAAATAGAAAGGTAGATTAATGGAACAGAATAGAGAACCCAGAGATAACCCACACATATATGGGCACCTTATTTTTGACAAAGGAGGCAAGAATATACAGTGGAAAAAAGACAGCCTCTTCAGTAAGTGATACTGGGAAAATGGGACAGCTACATGTAAAAGAATGAAATTAGAAAACTTCCTAACATCATACACAAAAATAAACTCCAAATGGATTAAAGACCTAAATGTAAGGCCAGACACTAGAAAACTCCTAGAGGAAAACATAGGAAGAACACTCTATGACATACATCAAAGCAAGGTCATTTTTGATCCACCTCCTCAAATAATGGAAATAAAATCAAGAATAAACAAATAAGACCTAATGAAACTTAAAAGCTTTTTCACAGCGAAAGAAACCATAAACAAGATGACCACCCTCAGAATGGGAGAAAATACTTTCCAATGAAGCAACTGGCAAATAATTAATCTCCAAAATATATAAGCAGCTCATGCAGCTTAATACCAAAAAAGCAAATAACCCAATCCACAAATGGGTGGAAGACCTGTATCGACAATTCTCCAAAGAAGAGATGCAGATGGCTTACAAACACATGAAAAGATGCTCAAAATCACTAATCATTAGACAAATACAAGTCAAAGCCACAATAAGATATCACCTCACACCAGTCAGAATGACCATCATCAAAAAATCTAGAAACAGTAAATGTTGGAGAGGGTGTGGAATAAAGGGAACTCTCCTTCACTGTAGGTGGGAATGTAAGTTGGTACAGCCACTATGGAAAACAGTTTTAGCTTAAAAAGCTAAAAATCAGACTACCTTATGATCCAATAATCCCACTCCTGGGCATATACCCAGAGAAAAACATAATCCAAAAAGAAACATGTACTGAAGTGCTCATTGCAGCAGTATTTACAATAGCCAGGTCATGGAAGCAACCTAAATGCCCATCAACAGATGAATGGATAAAGAAGATGTGGCACATATATACAATGGAATATTACTCAGCCATAAAAAGGAAAGAAATTGAGCTATATGTAATGAGGTGGATAGACCTCGAGACTCATACAGAGTGAAGTAAGCCAGAAAGAGAAAGACAAATCCTGAATTTAAAAAAATGATACTGATGAACCCAGTGAAAGGGCAAGAACAAAGATACAGATGCAGAGAATGGACTGGATGACAGGAAGTTGGGGAGGGACAAAGGGGAAGCTGGAACAAAGTGAGAGAGTAGCATAGACATATATACACTACCAACTGTAAAATAGATAGCTAGTGGGAAGTTTCTGTATAACAAAGGGAGATCAACTTGATGATGGGTGATGCCTTAGAGGGCTAGGACAGGGAGCAGGGGAGGCCGGGAGGGAATATGGGAATATATATATAAATACAGCTGATTGACTTTGGTGTACCTCAAAAACTGGTACAAGAGTGTAAAGCAATTATATTCCAATAAAGAGCTTAAAGAGAGAGAGAGAGAGAGACTCTTAATCAAATATGATTGGGCCACAGAAGAACTAGAACTGAAATCCCACTTAGAATTCAAGGGACTCTAAGAACTACAACAGAAGTGGAAACCCATATAGATCTTTACTCTATAGCACATTTACTTTTTGACTCAGTGTTTATCTATTCCTATTGTTATGGGCTTTGTAAACCAAATACTTTTATTTTTCTACTGTGTATACCTGATCTCTACTTCATGATTTTTCATTAATAAGTCACTTCTGTTCCCTCACGATTTTGGCTTATCAATGGCTCTTGATGTTCTTACTCCTTTAATTTCTGCATCATTTCTGCTTTTATTCCCATTATTGCCCAATTCACACTACCATTTTTCTAGTTTAAATTGTCACGGAAAAGACCCATTTTATCATTTCACAAAGATCTGCCTCATGCCTACGTGGATGGATCAGCTGCCCTTGGATTGAATTCTATCCCCCAATCCAATTACATATGCTCAGAGGAGTCTAGGCACATGAAAATAAAATCTGTTTAGCTATGGCTACTCAGTCAGGATAGTGTGTGGTACATGACAATGGGAAACACTCTGCTGGACATATGTAGTACATCTCATCCTTCAATTTCCAGTTGTACATACCTTTCCTTTATACACGTACTATGTCAAAGATGCTCCCAACATAACATGATCTCTTATCACATTTCAGCTATAAATACACCCCTACCACTCTCAGTTAAGTAATAATGCAAAATTATACACGCTTTCTTCAGATAGAGAAAATGCCATAAATCTACTTGAAAAGGTTCTTGCTGGTAATCTTATGATCCTAATTCAGGCGAGTCCCATTTCTCATCCAATGCAGTCATAATACCACTGATATGTTATTTCTTTCTTTTTCCTGAAATTAGAGAACTCAATGTCACATGTAATCACCATCAACACATAATATGTATTCAGTAGCAGTAACAAATAAATAATATGTTCCACCTAAGTATAGAAAGAGAAACAATCTACCCCTAGATTTCTAAGTACAGGTGTTCAGGCTGTGGACAGGGTGCAGAACAAGAAGAGTGTTGGTTTAAAAAATGTAAGATATTCATAGAACAGCACCACATACTTGTAATATGGATTCTCATAACTGTGGTACCTGGAAATGGTAAGGAAACAGATTGGGGCCTCATTCCTTTTGCAGTGAAATGAACTTGTTTAGTCAATTAGATTGTCTTAAGTTTCCCATGGAAACCGATCCCCTATGATTAGCAGCTGTTCTATCACAGCACTCCATTTTAGGGTGGTATTATCTAGGTTGCAGACTTCTGAAAATATGGGCTCAAATTCATTAGTTTTTATCTTTTATACTAAGATCTGGAAATTGTCTGAGTGACTGAGGACACATACCAATTATTTTGAGTCAGATTCAGATCCCTCAACAAGGATAGAGAATTTTGGCAGTACATGACTTACAAAAGCATGGTAACCTATATGTCAACATTCTCCACAGAGATTCTGCAGTATATAAATTAAAGATTGAAGTGTGTTAGTCTATTCATGCTTCTAGATTAGCATTCCTCTTGACTGCCACATAAGATTCTGCTTTCAAATCTAATTCTGCCTCTTCCTAGTTGTGTCTTAGAAAGGTCATTAACCTATCTGAATCTCTGTTCTGTAAAATAAACAATACTGATAAATCAATTTTACAGGATTGGGTAGGGAATGACCACAATTAAATGTATAATTATGTATTCATATTTATTCATCAAGTCCAACATGTTGTAATCCATGTAGTAAAATAATTAAATGACAAATCAAACCATCTCTAAGGTAAGGAAATTTTTGAAAAATGTAAATGTTATTATAAAAGACTACTACCTAGTATGAAATCAGAGTGGAAAGAAGATAAAGATCAAATCTTGACAAGTTTGAAAGTAAGAAATATAACTTATTTATGTAAATTTATAAAAGCACTATTCAGAATAATATTTCCCTACAGTATTTACACAAAAGTTAATCTGTTGGGTATTCAAATATATATGAAAGTTTCCTATTTGATGGTGTATTTCCTTCAATACAGTGTTAAAATTTCAAGGAAAAAACTAATTGGACATGCTAAAAGGAAAAGGAAAAAAAGCTTAGAGATTTCAGATACGTTTTCAGAAAAATATTCTGCATGAAATAAAGAAGAATCATTCCACAAATAAAGAGTAAAAAAATGAAAACCTCAGAGGGTAATATAGCTGTAAAAAACACACTTCAATAATCCTTCAATGCAGAAGAATTCACTAATAAATGCATCTGCCATGACATTTTCATTTTTTTGTCTAGGGTGCTCAAAATTAAAATTTATCATTCTAGAGGCTGTTCATAGTTCCATGTACTAAAAATTAGATCAGATTGAATCATTTTTAAATTCTGTTTGACTTGATAGAAATAAATTATTATTCATGTGCAGTTTTTAGAATTTCTCAAAGTTCAATTAACCTAGTAGAAATTAATCTGAGAATTATTTCAGGAAGTTTTAATTCAAAAATTTAATAAGACATTTACAAATGTAGTTAGAAATGTATATTGAAATTCTTGGAAGATAAGACCACCAGCTATTATTAATGAACAATCATAATAACAAAATTTGCCACAGAAGTAAAATATGTAATAATTAAAAATGTCACAAAAGTTATTTTTGAACACACAATGGATATTTAGTGAGCAATATCCAAGGGACAGATACACCAATGAAAAATAAATATGAGGTTGTTGCTCTCATGGATTATATTATATTCTAAAAATATATTCTGGCAATGGGGGTTAGAGAATACTGACAGAAAATAGATGATAGATGATAGATAGATGATAGATGATAGATAGATAGATAGATAGATAGATAGATAGATAGATAGATAGATATAGATAGATAAATATAGATAGACAGGTATACAGAGGAGAAAATATCTGATAACTCAACATGTTATGTAGACAAAACTGATTGACTTTGAGTCAAAAGTCCTCTAACACATGGCATTAGTCTGAGATACAAAGAGCACTAAAGTCAGTCTTACAAAGATAGGTGAAGAGAATTTCAGGAAGAAGGAACAGAAAACACCAAAGGCATAGTGGTGTTGGAGGAGATGGTATGGGAAGGGGGATTTTGTAGACATGCAAAAATTTTTTATTTTATTTTAACCGTCATAGTAAGCCATTAGAAGATTTAAAGGAGAGGATTAACATAATTTGATTTGCATTTTTTTAAAATGGACTTTTAAATAATCACTAACTACTTTGGTAAAAATGGATTAAAGAAAAGAAAGGGTGGAAGCAGAGAAAAGACTAAGTGGCTATTACAGTGACATGGATGAGAGATGATACTGACTTTCACAGTGATAGTCATAATGGAGAAAGAAATGAAAAAATTGAGGATACTGAACATATATTTCATAAGACTTGCTAATGGAGGTAGAAGTAAGGCAAAAAGAGGAATACAAGAATAATTCCTATGCGTTGGCTGGAGTAAGTAGGATGATGGCACAATGCTGACTACAAAGTGGAGAAGACAGGAATACAGAACTGGTAAGAGAGGGGAATTTGCTTTGGTCCTTATATGTTTATCAGCATAAAGATAACATTTAAAGACATGGGATGCAATGAAGCCACTAAACAACATACATGAAGTTGAAAGTACAGTTTGGAAACCTGAGACTAAAGACATTGGAGAAATGACTTACAAGTATCCATTTTATTGTTTCATGATATCTTTTAAGAAAAGTGTCAAAATCACATATTAGAAAGTTGAAAAAGTAGAAACATAGAAATAAATATAAACTGATAACCTAGTTCTAGTGTAGAGAATTTGATTAAAATTTTTAAAATAATTTAATGACTATATAAAAATGGTATTTACGTGAAAGTATATTAAGAATTTTAGTAGAGTGAGTAGTAGCAACAGAAATTTTATCTCACTTGGAAAAAGTCCATTATAATAATTATAAGATGGAGAGTGGACAGTGGACACTATCAGGCTTTGGCAATACATAATGTAAATTTTGTTTATATTTATATTTAAACAAAATTCCAAAATATTTGGGGAGAGGACTCCACTTTCCATTGTAGAGGCAAAGGGGGATTAGAAAATAACATTTCTAAGTTTTCCGTTCAAGACATTTACAACAACCAGAAAATTTTTGATATTAATAAGGTAGCTGAGGTAGCCAAAAGTAGACAGTGAAGTAAGATCCCACAGACTTTTTTTTTTTAAGATTTATTATATATTTCTTTATTTATGGCTGCGTTTGGGTCTTCATTGCTGCACGTGGGCTTTCTCTAGTTGTGGTGAGTGGGAGCTACTCTTCATTGTGGTGCATGGGCTTCTCATTGCTGTGGCTTCCCTTACAGAGCACGGGCTCTAGGCATTCAGGCTTCAGTAGTTGTGGCTCATGGGCTCTAGAGCGCAGGCTCAGTAGTTGTTGAGCACGGGCTTAGTTGTTCCATGGCATGTGGGATCTTCCTGGACCAGGGGATGAACCCATGTCCCCTGCATTGACAGGTGGACTCTTAACCAATGCGCCACCAGAGAAGTCCCCAGATCCTTAACTTAACACTGAATACACAGTCTCACCATTTTGATTAAGTATTAATTGGGTCTTTTTGAGAAAATCTGATACCCCATGAACTGGAATGGGAATTAAAGGCAAGATTCACAAACTTTGAGAACCGAGAAATACCAAACCCTTCTCTATAGATTGTTCTTTCTTAATGATGATGTAATAATCTCTTTTTTTTATGTTAGAGCATAATATTTATTAAATTTCATCATTTATGATCACTGTGTCATAACCAAATTAACCCTAACACAAACTCTGATATTTAGAAACACAGAGAGCATACTGATTTTTCAACTATTTCGCTTACACTTACTTTTCAATCATCATGCAGTGCACATAATTAGGAGATTCTATATATTAACCCTCTCATATTATGCTTATTAAGAACCAAATTCAGAGGGTGGAAAAATGCCAACATAAATTCATTCTCTAAAACCACCCATGAATGTATTGTCACTGTTCCTTCTAATCATATACTTATGGTACATTCCACAGTAAAATGTATGATTGTAGTCACATAACGATAGTTATGATGAGGCAATATCATTCCAAGAAAGGCATACAACAAATGAGACTAAAAATTGAAGATAAGCAGATTGGGGCATATAAAAATCATTTGAGAACACCACACAAACTTCAATGTTTTCCACTTTCCAGTTGGAAAGAACATGCATGAACTTTTCTTAAGACAGTTGTCAAGAGTGCATGTAAAATTGGCTTTCATGTCATGTATGCTGAGAGAAGATCAATGCCATGTAATAATCTCTATTCATTGAGTTTAATCAGTATCTTAACCCTCTTGCAAATAATTAAAAGGATTTCAAACACTTTAAACCTACTCAACCTTCATCTTACATACTCTTGTTTACTTAGTTTTTAATCCCTGTATATTTAATTGAAGATTATTATTCCAATTACATTATTATAACTTTATACAGATAATATTTTATTTACATGCATTTTATATAGATTATTTGCCTATGAGTTCTTTCATCTTAAACCTAGATTCTGGGATTATTTCACTTCTCCCTAAAATACATCCTTTAAATTTCCTTTGGTAACCATGTATTGAATTTTGTGTATCTGAAAATGTTTTTTTTTTGGCCCTGATCCGTAAAAGATATTTTGATAAGTACAAGTTCTAAAGTTGACATTAACTTTTCTTGGGATTTTAGAGGTTTCTAGCCTACTATCCTTTGGTATTCATTATGCTTTTGAGATATCTACCCTCAGCCCACTCTTTTTTTTTTTTTAATTGAAGTATAGTTGACTGCATTATACAAGTTATAGGATGTAAAATATACTGATTCACAATTTAAAGGTTATATTCCATATATAGTTATTATAACTATTGGCTATATTCCTATGTTGCATAATATGTCCTTGTAGTTCATTTTATAGATAATAGCTTATACTTCTTAATCCCCTGCCCCTATATTACCCCTCCTCCCTTTCCTCTCCCCACCAGTAACCACTAGTTTGTTCTCTATATGTGAGTCTGCTTCTTTTTGTCATATTTACTACTTTGTTGTAATTTTTAGATTCTACGTATAAGTGGTATCATACAGTATTTGTCTTTCTCTGTCTGACATTTCACTAAGCATAATGCCCTCCAAACCCAACCATGTTGCTACAAATGGCATTTTTTCATTCTTTTATATGACTGAGTAGCATTGCAGTATACACACACTACATCTTCTTTATCCACTCATCTGTTGATGGACACTTGTGTTGCTGCCATATCTTGACAACCAGTAAATAATGCTACTGCGAACATTGGGGTACATGAGACTTCCTAGGTGGCACAGTGGTTAAGAATCTGCCTGCCAATGAAGGGAACATGGTTCGACCCCTGCTCCAGGAAGATCCCACAAGCTGTGGAGCAACTAAGCCGCTGTGCCACAACTACTGAGCTCACACATCTAGAGCCTGTGCTCCACAACAAGAGAAGCCACCACAATAAGAAGATTGCCCACCACAATGAAGAGTAGCCCCCACTCACTGCAACAAGAAAAAGCCCTTGTGCAGCAATGGAGACCCAATGCAGCAAATAAATAAATAAATAAATTTATAAAAAAGCAAAACAAAACATTGGAGTGCATGTATCTTTTTGAATTAGTGTTTTTTTTTTTTTTAATGTATACACAGGAGTGGAACTGCTGTGTCATATAGTAGTTCTATTTTTAATCCTTTGAGAAATCACCATATTGTTTTCCACAGTGGCTTCACAAGTTTTCATTGCACCAAAAGTGTACCTTTCTTTTTCTCCACATCCTTGTCAGCATTTGTTATTTGTGTTCTTTTTGATGATAGCCATTCTGACAGGTATGAGGTGATATCTCAGTGTGGTTTTGATTTCTCTTTCCTTGATGATTAGTGATGTTGAGCATCCTTTCATGTGCCTATTGGCCACCTGTATGTCTTCTTTGGAAAAATATCTATTTAGGTCTTCTTCCCATTTTTTAATCAGGTTGCTTTTTTCTGTCACTGAGTTGTATGAGCTCTTTATATATTTTGGATATTAATCCCTTATTGGTCATATTATTTGCAAATATTTTCTCCCATTTACTAGGTTGTCTTTTTATTTTTGTAGACGGTTTCCTTTGCTATGCAAAAGCTTTTAAGTTTAATTAGTTCCCATTTGTTTATTTTTACTTTTATTTCCTTTGCTTTGGAAGAAAGATCCAAAAAAAGTACTGCTATGATTTATGTTACAAAGTGTTCTGCCTATGTTTTCATCTAGGTGTTCTACAATTTCCAGTGTTACATTTAGGTTTTAATCCATTTTAAGTATATTTTCATATGTAGTATTAGAGAATGTTCTAATTTTATTCTTTTACATATAGATGTCCAGTTTTCCCAGCACCACTTACTGAAGAGATTGTCTTTTCTCTACTGAATATTCTTGCCTTCTTTATCATAGATTAATTGACAATAAGTGTGTGAGTTATTTCTGGATTTCCTGTTCTGTTCCATTGATATATGTGTCTGTTTGTGTCTTTTGTGTATCCATACAAATTTTAAAGTTATTACCTCCTGAAACTGTGCCATATAGTTCATTAATTCTCTATTAAAATTTACTTGTCTTACTTTATCTCCACCTAGTGAGCTTTTATTTCTATAATAATTATTATTTTTATATTTCTAAAATATCTATTGGGATTTTTTACAAATCCACCAAGACATTTTCTGTTGTTTCCTGTATTTAGCTAATTTATATAAATGTTTTATCCTTTTAAATCATTCAGTCAAAGTAATTTACATCTTGAATCTAACATTATATTCTCTGAAGTCATTGGAGGAATAAATCTGTTGAATATTGTTTCCCTATATCTCTATAATAGTGACTTGTTTCCATAAATGCTTGGTTATTTTGTTTTTCAATGAAAGTCAACTTTTTAAATTATATCTATGAAATAGATTGATTTAGGCCTGAATTAAGGATGCTGACTTTTAGAGGTGAATTTGCATTTTCTTTTTCTGAGTTCCAAGGAATATCACCAACCTAGGAATACGTCAGTCTCCTTAAGTTTCCCAACCTTAATGGAAAAATCTCAGTTCAGCTTCCCTACATTTCTGAAGTTTTTTGGACTTTTCTTTCTATCACACTATTGAATAGTCACTTTCTCTTCTTATTTTTCACAATTTTATTACTAGATTAATCCTTAGATCTAACTCCTCTGATTCTGCCTCACTTTATTTTATTATTTTATTTTCTGAGAATTAACTTATCTTAGCAATTCTTAAAGTTCATTAAAATTTATATTTTTTATAATTTATCTGATAGTTTTAATTTTATTAGAAGAACCTTTCAGCAGTTATTTTATTGGGAGGATCTATGCTGTGGTATCGCAAGAAGTAAAATAGTGTTGTCTTAAAATAATGTTTTAAAAACCACAAATAGAAGTAAATTACTTTGATTTGATTGATATAAATAGAAATGTGTGCATGTTTAATAGTAAGCACTAGAGCATATTTATGAATATTGATTTTGAGAGTACTTGATTGAGCTAAATGTGTTGATGTGGGTGCCTTTAATAGACAGCCTGCAGGCTTAATGGTATGCTTGGTTAATTAGTACAAACCTAGAATCAATACTTAGAAGAGCTGTGATTCTGACACTCCCAGGTATATTATGGACAAAGGGGTATGAAGACTTGAAGTTAGGAATTAAGAGTTGGCTATATTATGGCTACAAAAGAAAGTAGAAAATATTGCAATTGAAATGGGTTTCCTGTTTCTAATGTGGCTTGAGTAACCCTAGGTGAAAAGGCCAAGTAACAGCTACTCCTCAAAACAACCATACTGCTCATTTCTAAAGGTGACACAATGGCCTTACTTTATTAATTTGTAACCCTGTTTCTTGTCTTTGCTCTCTCTTGCCAAATAGTTGGATTTCAATAAATGTTGACAAATGTGTTAATAAATAGACATATTGAAGTGAAAATAAAGACGTGATGTAACAGCAAAATGTGAATGTTCCAGTTCATTTTATGCAATTAAATCTCTTTCATGGTTAAAAGAGTTTTTTTCAAACCTTTGACACAAGATGAACCTGGTAGAAGCATTATTATTTGAAAATATTATGCACAAAGACCAATTAGGGTAGGTTACTGAAATAAGCTATACTTATGAGGATTTACAAAATATCCAAACCTAAAGAGTACTAAGAATGTTGCTTCCACGTCCTGACTATTGTAAATAGTGCTGCAATAAACATTGGAGTGTATGCATCTTTTCAAATTACCATTTTCCTTGGGTATACACCTATGACTGGGATTGCTGGGTCATATGGCAGTTCTATTTTTAGTTTTTTAAGGAACTTCCATACTGTTCTCCATGGCAGCTGTATCAATTTACATTCCCACCAACATTTGTAGGAGGGTTCCCACATCCTCTCCAGCATTTATTGTTTGTAGATTTTGTGATGATGGCCATTCAGACTGGTGTGAGGTGACATCTCATTGTAGTTTTGATATTCATTTCCCTAATAATTAGTGAGGTTGAGCATCTTTTCATGTGCTTTTTGGCCATCTGTATGTCGTCTTTGGAGAAATGTTTATTTAGGTCTTCCACTCATTTTTTAATTGGGTTGTTTGTTTTTTTGATATTGAGCTGCATGAGCTGTTTATATATTTTGGAGGTTAATCCCTTGTCAGTTGCTTTGTTTGCAAATATTTTCTCCCATTCTAAGTGTTTTCTTCTTGCTTTGTTTGTGTTTTCATTTGATAAAGAAGATGTGGTACTTGTATACAATGGAATATTGCTTAACCACAAAAAAGAAGAAAATAATGCCATTTGCAACAACATGGATAGACTTAGAGATTGTCATACTCAGTAAAGTAAGTCAGACAGATAAAGACAAATATAATATGATATTGCTTATACATGGACTCTAAAAATATGGTACAAATGAACTTATTTACAAAATAACAGTAGAGTCACAGATGTAGAAAACAAACTTATGGTTACTGGGGATAAGGGGGGGAGGGATAAATTGGGAGATTGGGACTGACATATACACACTATTACATATAAAACAGATAACTAATAAGAACCTACTGTATAGAATAGGGAAATCTACTCAATACTCTGTAATAGTTTATATAGGAAAAGAATCTAAAAAAAGAGTGGATACATGTATATGTATAATTGATTCACTTTGCTGTATACCTGAAACTAAAACAACATTGTAAATCAACTATACACCAATAAAAGATTTTTTAAAAAAGAATACAAAAAATGGTTGGAAGATCATCTGTCCTAAATGAAATAGACATTAACTTTACTGTAAGTAGAAGAATTGGCTATGTGCTGTGATTTTCTGACAATTTAGAAGATAGGTACAAAGAGTTACTTAACTAGTCTTTTATAATATGATTAACAGAAAGAAAAGCATAGGAATGTGTGTATTTATACAGTTCCTTCTTCTTCAAGAAACAAAGAAATCAACATCAAATACAACTCATACACTTTCATTAAGTTAGTGACTATGGCATAGATTTTTATGTCATTTATATCACTGGAAATATAGAAGGATGATGAAATAAGCCACAGTAAGATTTTGTAATCAGAAAATCAATTTTCATGTGGTAGTTATATTGTTCAATGGAAATTAGATAGCTTGTTTAAAACTAAGGCCATTTCTACTCAGTATATTGATTCTGAGAAGCCCAATAGTGAACACCATGCATGAACTGTACAATATGTATATGTTTAAGAATAAAAATAATAGTGTTAACAGAATATTTTTACTGTTCAGAAAGTGAACACTTTAGGAGACGTGTCCCTTTCATAGTCTTTTTAAAAAGCTAAATGTTTCCTAAAAAATAGAAAATATTTAGCAGACCCAAAAAGTAACTTTGTATTATTTATGATAAGAAGACAGGTTCCAGGAATGATTTGGATCCTGCAGATGAAATATAATAATAGCCACCACACACACTGCCACAAATTACACTTTCTCTGGGCTTCTTCCCATTTTATTCCATGATTTTTTTTTCCTATTAAAGTTTCTGAATCTCCATAGTATGACATTTTGACAACTGAAATGGGTGAATGTTTCAATTTTTAATCCATCTAGCATGAATCTTAAGATACTGCTGTAATTTAAAAAATTGAATATAAAAAATTTACAAGGAAATGCAATGCCTTATTCCTCTAGGTAAAAATTCTGTTGTAATCTCTCATTCTATATCATGACTTCAATAAATATCAATATTTTAGTAAATCATTATGTTTAATATTAACATATTACCTAAACCATCAAGGCTTTTTATATTTAATATTTTATAAGATAGTCATCTTCATGCTCAATGTTTTATAATCATTTGCCATCAGTTGTGAGGAAAAATACAATGAGGAAGTATCAATTATTTTAGGCCACAATAATAAATGAGAAGAGCAAAATCCTTTGAAGGGAGATAGACCTGAATTCACAACTTACATCCTATTTCTACCAATTATGGTGTGGATCTGATCAATTTATTTAAGATTTTCAGTTTCTTCATCAGCTAAATAGGGACGTAAGAAGTGTGTGTGTGTGTGTGAGAGAGAGAGAGAGAGAGAAATTTAATACAAAGTATATGAAGTGCTGACATAAGAAGTAGTTACAATGTACCCAGCAATAAATGAGAAAAATATGTTTGTCAGCATTAATGTACTATGTGTGTAAGTAATAAGTTCCTGTCTTGGAGTAATTACAAATTTATCTTCCTCTTTTTTAGAGAGCTTGATCTTGCTAAAACAATTGCAGCAAGTAAAACACGTTCACACCAAGAACTCAGGAGTGCAGATGTAGCTTTTGATTTCTCTGAAAAGTATTCTCTAATTCAAGTCTCCATTCCAACCAAAAGAAGGTAACATAAAGTCTTTCTGACTAACCAGTCATTTGAGGTGAGAACTAAAGCTGGACAGTTCCTTTGGCCTTTTTATCTCAGGGAAGGCTTTGACATTGCTTACTAGAGAGGAGAGGCTGAGATGTTTACACATCAAAAGGTGGAGTCAACACGAAATTTTAGCCTTTGTTGGCACCAGATTTTCAGTCCATCTCTTGGTCCTCAGACTTGGTTGTGCTGCCATCTGTGGCTGCTTCTTCCATGCCAACCATGCGAGATCTTGAAGCTCGCTAACTGATCTAGCTTCTTCTCAGATCACTGGAAACCACAGCTACTCTCCCACACCGTTCTTGGATGCAGGAATCTTGGCAGTTGTCCTTAGTCTCCCTATGCCAACATAGGCCAAATTGTCGGTGTGTTTGCCTGCTGTCAAACATTGCTCAAGTGTTCACAGGGAAAACTCGAAATCCAAGGAATGTGCTGGCTTCCTGAGTACCCGAGTTACAGTCAATATAATTCACATTTACATTTTAAACAAATTAGTCATACAGGTCACACTGACTTACACTGTTAGTAGGCCTTTTACAATGTATTTTATGATCAGATTTAAAAGTATATACACTTTCCAATAATACAAACATATATAAAATAAAGGAATCATCAACACTTTCAATGTTTGACACATACACTGTAATGTTTGGTAATTTCTAGTCTATTTCAACATCAAATAATGGAAGCATAAAGCAAAATGTGAAGTGCTTTGTTAGGTAGCAGTTTTCAGATATGAGCTACACCAAATACTTCTGAAAGTTCTATCATTAGGACAGTTTGGGTAAATCTGGGTCAAAGTTAAATCATACACAGCAAAGAGCTTCCCCTTTCTCTTCCTGTTCTTAGTATCAGTGGTGCAGTTTAATACATGTTGATTGTCTGATTCATTCCACATATAAACCCTACTCCCATGTCTAGGCGAACTCTAAACTACCAGGCTAAAGGCAGATACAAGCAGCCCAGATAATGCTAAAAATTGAAACAGCGCTCTCAGCTTTTGCTCACTGCAGGAAAGAAAAAAGTGAGTTTGGAGCTTCAGTCCAAGCTGCTAGAGCAAAAAATCAATAATTTTAAGATCTTTTGTATACAACTTAATCCAGAGTCTTCACAATGTTGAAGGTACAATTCAAAATTATTAGATATATGAAGAACAGAAAAAGATGACTAGTACACAGACTAAAAAACAATATAGGTTGACACTAAAATATCACAGATGTTGAAATTAATAGAATAGGATTTTAAAGCAGCAAGTATAACAATTGTCAAGAAGTATTATAAAACATGATTGCAGTGAATAAATAAAAAAGAAATCTCAGTAGAAAAATAGAAAATATAAAACTAAATTAAATGAAAATTACAGAACTAAAAAACATATCTAAAGTTTAAAAATATATATCCTCATTAAGGAGTAGTAGCCAATTGAATTTGAAAAAAAATAGAGTCAGCAGACTCAAAGTAGATTAATAAAAGTTATCTAATTTGAAGAAAGCAGTGAAAAAAGATTGAGAACAATTGAACAGGTCCTCAGTGATTTGGAGAATATTATCAAGTCATAACATTCATGCACTGGAGTCCTATAAAGAGAGAAGAGAGAAAATAAAACAGAAAAAAATATTTGAAGAAATAGTGTCAAGAGGCTTCCAAAATATTTTAGAAAATATAAACTTTATAGTTTCAGTAATCTCAGGAAGCCCTAAACTGTATAAATACAAAAAAAATTATCGTGAAGCATACTAAAATGAAAAGGTTGAAACACCAAAGTGACAAGAAAATCCTAAAAGCAATTCCCCCAAAAGATATTATCTACAGATAAAAACAATACAAATGTCTGTTTCTCAGCATAAAAAAATCAAGGCCAGAAGAAATTGGAGCAAATATTTAAGGTGATAAAAGAAATACTGACAACCCAGATTTATAAATCCAGTGAAAATATCCTGCAAGAATGAAGGGAAACAAAACTAATAAATAAGTAAAAAAGAAGAGCATTCATCCCTAGCAGAAAAACACTATAAGATATAATAAAGGAAATTCTAGATGAAGGAAAATAATACCAAATGAAAACTCAAATCCTAGAGAGGAAATTAAGAGCATCAGAAATGGAGTTTCAGTTATTAAACAAAAATTTTTGTTCTTTACTTAATAATGCCACTTATGACTAGCTAAAGCAAAATATAGCATTGTACTAAAGAGTTTAAAAAATACACACATACATGAGTGTGTTCTAATATTTAAAAAAAGAACAAAAATACAGTCTATTGACCAAAGGAAAACTCAAGAGAGAAATTTTAAAATATTTTAAATTAAATTATAAAAAATAAATTATGAGAAATTGCTAAAGCAACACATACAGATAAACAGCTTTAAATGCTTATGAGAAAAGTAAAAGAGTGTAAGTCCAACATATATAGTAATATCACATATAGATGTAATATATACAACAACTGTAGCCAAAGTGCAGTGAGAGAAAGTGGGTCTAATATTGATTGCAAAGTTTTTACATTTTGCATGGAATGATATAATACTTAACTCCAAATACAGTGTGAAAAGTTAAAAACATGTATTGTATCCCTTGGAGAAACCATTAAAAATACTGCAAAGAAATAGAATTGTAAAGCCATTATATAATTTTAATTTGTTTTCAAAAATCAATTAACCCTAAAAAAGTCAAGAAACAAAGAAAATAAATAAAACAAAAAAATGGGGAAAAAAGGAAACAAGAAAAGGTAAACACAAATCTAAAAATGAATAATTACATTACATGCAAATGAACTGAGGATTCCAATTTAAAAATATAGACATGTTCACAATGTTTAAAAAAGCAAGATATAGCTATGTACTTTCTACAAGAGGCATACTTGAAATGTAAAAATAAAGGTTGAAAGTAAAAGAATGGATAGATAAACAATGTAAATCATGTAAGAAAGCTAGAATTGGATATTAATAATACTATTAATTAATTAAAGTATATTTTGAGGCAAGAACTATTGTCAGAGAAAAAGAAATATTTAAAAATGAGAAAATAGTAAATTCAGAAAAAATGCATAAAAATCATAAATATGCATACATCTAACAACAGAGCCTCAAAACACTTAAAGAAAAAAATTGACAAAATTAAAAGAAGAAATAGACAAATTCACAATTATGGTTGCATACTTCAGCACTCCTCTCTCAAGAATTTAAAAAAGAGAAAAAAATGAGATAAGACATGGAAGAATTGAACAACATTATTATCCACTTTGACCTAGTTGACAATTACAAAACACATATGCCCAAAGGCCACAGAATACACAGTCTTTTCAAGGGTACATGGAAAATTCACCAGGATAGACCATATACTGAGCCATAAAAACAAGTCTTAATAAATTTTGAAACATTGAAATCCTGCAATAATGTTCTTTGACCATAATGAGGTGACTTAGAAACCAATAAAAATAATGTATTTAAAATAAAGGTCAAGGATGGAAGATGTCTTAGAGGACTGGGACAGGGAGCGTGGGGGGTACTCAAGGGAGGGTGGGGGGGGAGTTGAGGGAGGGGGAGAATATGGGGATATGTGTATAAAAACAGATGATTGAACTTGATGTACCTCCAAAAAAATAATAAATAAATTTTAAAAAAATGTGAACAGTTAAAAAAAATAAAATAAAATAAAATAAAAATAAAATAAAATAAAGGTCAAATATGTATCAGAAATCACACTTTTAAAAAAAATCCACAGGTCAAAGGAAAACTCATGAAAGAAATTTTTAAATATTTTAAATTGAATGATAATAAAAAATGTAACAAATTATGGAACTTTTTAAAGCAGTGTAGGAAAAACATTCATGCTGTCTAAATATAGTTACATAATAAACAGCTGGGTTTTTAATACCTTTTTTGTTACTTTTTTAAATTTTTGTCTGCATTGGGTCTTCATTGCTGTGTGTAGGCTTTCTCTATTTGTGGCGAGCGGGGGCTACTCTTCATTGTTGTGTGCAGGCTTCTCACTGGAGTGGCTTCTCTTGCTATGGAGCATGGGCCCTAGGCACGGGGGCTTCAGTAGTTGCAGGACACAGGCTCAGTAGTTGTGGCACACGGGTTTAGTTGCTCTGTGGCATGGGGAATCTTCCCAGACCAGGGATTGAACCCATGTCCCCTGCATTGGCAGGTGGATTCTTAACCACTGTGCCACCAGGGAAGTCCAATAAATAGCTGTTATCATTAATGTATTGATTGATAAAAATTTAAATCTACTTTTTTATGTTAAATGTCAGTGTTTTCTCTCATCTCCTTCTTTTCTTGTCTTTAATTTTCATTGTTATGAACATACAAATCTTATGTGCTCAGTATAGTTATACTAGAGACAAGAGTAAAATTGTGTTAAGGTAAATAAGCTCCCTTTACACATTCACAAATATCATGGCTATGCCCATTTTAAAATATTTCTTGCAAATAAGATACATACATACTCAATCTTCTTTCAATGAAAAGCAGAACTGAATTAGAAAAATCAGATTAGTGCTATTGATTTGAATAATAGTTTAAACTTATTCCAAAATAATCCATATCAACATTAGAAACTATTATACAGCCATCAAAAGTCATTGGAGTTTCTCCATTATTATGTCTGTGTGATGTGAGAAATATTTTGACAGCAATAGTAAAATGTCATAACTTGTGAGCAGCAGAACAGATCAGAGCCATGTGTGGATTAAATACAGACTTCCAAAGCAAAGAGAGTTTTGTTTCCTCCAAGAAACTTTGAAAGAGTGTTATGTGTATATATAGATTTTATATATACACAGAATTTTAATATATATGTGTGTGTATATATATATATATATACATATATATACAGATTACAAATATATAAGCTTTTAAAAAAAAAAGCTTTACAACTATTTTTCACTCTTTAAAATAGCTTCTGACTCTCCATTATCTTAAGCTGTTATGATGGTATTATATAAATTCTATAAATAATGTCATTTATTTCTATGAGAACCACTTAACTCCAGGATTTATATTTTAAGATTTCTCCTATTGTGTAAACACCATTGCCTGCCACTGGACTCATGCTTCTAAGAAGGGTGAAGATTTATGCTTTGAAGGTGTTCTGTGTCCTCATATACACACTTAACAATACTTGGTACACAGGAGGTGTTGAATATGTTTGTTGAATGAAAAGTGCATGAACAATAGAGCTATGAACAACTGTGTGAGTGTAAGTGCAAATGATAAAAATGAAACTGCAAACCTGTACATGAGGCTTTACTTATTTCTATGAGTGAAGTTTCAAAAACATTCTGTGAAAAAGGCAAGTATGAAGAAAAAAAATCAGGGCCTTTGCCAAACAGAAGTTGTGGTCAGGAAATTAGTTAAGCATATATCAGGTGTGTTAAATTACAAAACTGTAAAAGTGAAGGCAAAAGTGACAATGGCTATTTCTAAAGTTAAAAGCCCAATACTGGGCAGAAGAACCACTAGAACATACAATGGAGGCTCATTAAATACAAAATCACACAATAGCTCCCCATTGCATTAAAGCCAAAGTAATTACACCTTACACCTATGATCTCACTCCATTCCAGCAAAAACTGGCCTCCTAGCTCTTCCTAGAAATGCTAAGCCTGCTACTTCTTAGGACTTCTGTGCCTTCTGCACCCAGGCTATGCTGTCTGCCTGGTGGACTAACCTCTCAGATATATTGGCAGAGCTCCCTCCTTCACCTCCTTCAAAGCTATTCCCAAATATTTTCTCAGTGAGGCTCATCCTGACCATCCTATTAAACATGTACTACATCTCCTCAAAACCAATGGCATTTTCAAATCCCCTTGCACTACTCTGTTTTCTTTTTCTACAGCACTTAATACATTCTAACCTATTTTATTTGTACATTGTGTTTATTGCTTATTGTTTATTGTCTGCTTTCACCCTCAGAATATAAATGCCACTAGGGCAGGAAGCCTTGTTTTGTTCATTGACCTATACTAAGTTCCTACTCCATGGCAAATGCTCAATAAGTGTGTTTAAATAAATAAAATACACTGAAAATTTTCTTAAGTACTAGTAATCTAAATGTATTTGGAAAAAAGTAGCCAAACATCTGGAATATCTTTTGCCTACAATTCACCAGGGTGTATCCTCCCAGCTATCAATCCAAGGACAATGTTAATAGTTGGGATCTTTGCCATTTATCTTAGCTCACACTTATTTGATTCCTAACTCTTCCAGTAAGAAATTATTCCTCTCTGTAATTCAGTGAAGTATGTGATGAAAGACCAATACTATCTACACCTTCCCATATATAACACTTTTTTTTCTAAATTAAAAAGGAGGTAGATGATGGATCACACTTGGTTGTTGGAAATAAGGTGGCCCTAGGCTGATGATGCTCCCAATTTCCATTGGCCACACCTTTGTGGTCAATAACTCTAAAAGGTGTCTCACAGCAGATCCAACTATCATAGGTTCATTATCTACATTTGAAGTGGTCTCAGTCCTTCAAATGTTTCTCATAAATTATGACCAAATAGATATGATAGTTCATTCTGCCATTTACTCAAAGCTGTTTATTTAATGTCTTCTATGTGCCATACAAGTTGCTAGGTGATGAAGAAATAATAGCCAAAAAGACAAATTCTCTGCTCTCAAGAATTCTGAAAGAAAAAACAGAAAAAGTAAGAAGATAAGAAATACATAATAATAAGCAGTAATAAGAACTGTTAAGGAACTAGGATTCTTAAAGAAATGAAAAGTGTGTGTGTGTGTGTGTGTTATTTTGAGAGGGAGAAGTTAAAGGGCATTATTTACAGTAGTGTTAATGGAAGACTCTACTAACATGTACAGTTGAGCTCAAAGGTGAAGGGTAATAAGGAGCTGAAAGAACAAATTCTATGAAGACAGGACTGTGTGAGCAAAGTATGTATAATAGCTTTGACTGCTTGAGAAAATGAAAAATAGACAATTTGGTGGAGTATAGGGAGTGAAAGAGAAATGACCAAGGTTGGAGTAAAGGTTGAAGTAATGGTTGGAGAGGGGAGCAAAGACTGAACTTGTAAAGGTTTTTAAGGCCATGGTGAAAAGTTTCCTTCTTTTTTTCCATCTGTCCTGGGGGCATTGGGAAATTGGGGAAGAGAAAATAGCAGGAGTGGACATTCTTGGTACTATGTGCAGAGTGAATTGGAAGGCTGTAGAGTAAAGATAAGGGTTGTTGTATTGGCCCAGATAAGATTCCTGAACTGGAGATGATGTGGCAAAGTTAGACATGACCAGATTTGAGATAAAGTCAGAATATGATTTGTTGATATGTTGATATGAGCATGAAGGAAAGTAAATATCAAATACGACTGTTTTCTATTTTAAGCCCCCAGATTAATGTAATTTACTGAAATTGGAGGACCAGATGGGAAGAATAGACAGTGTGCATAAAAGAAAGAAAGGAACACAGATTTGGGCGGCAGGAAATAAAATTGAGTCTGTTAATTTTGAGATCTGTGAGACATTTGAGTCAACATGTAAAAAATGCAATGAAAAATATCATTTTGGTACCTCAAACTTTTAGAAGGTTGTATAAGATACAGAAATGGAAAAGCAAAAGAATATAGACAGAGAAGAGAAAGATACCCAAGACAAAATTTATAGTTAATAGAGAAACAAAAGTCAGCAAAAGAAGCTAATAAAAATGGCCAGTGAGTTAGGAAAATGTCACAGAAATAAATGAGGATAGTATTCCAAGAAGTGGGGTTTTAGATTCATCCAGAGTTGGGGTTTTGACAGGCAAAGATGACCTAAGGATTCTGGTACTGGGCAATAAAAAGTGTTTGTAATGATGAGCTGGATGTGGGGGGAAACAACAACAGGAGGGGCTGATGGATAGTGAGAAAGTAAAGGAATTGATTCATTGAAGGTAAATGTCAAACAAGCACACTTGCAGGGAAGCAGACTCCCTAGAACTTAAGCAATGTCTTCAGCCTTTGAGAGATATGAGAAAAGATAATAAATACTGAGTAAAACCTACTCTTATCATTTCAAAGTTATTGGACCCCAAATTCTGGGTACCTATTCCATAAACTCTCTAGTGGGAACTCCTATCTTAAGAACTACTTCACATGCCTAAATACTATGTGTTTGTGCCTTTCCACTTAATACCGCTCTATAAATATGTGCAGCTATTTTTTCACATCTATAGTATGGACTCCAGATTCCACAATTTTTCCTTTGAAAGAAAGCCTCAGGAACTAGGAGCAATTTAAAATCTGCCCATTTCCTTTCATACTTCCATATGTATTCATTACCATCAAATTTAATGCAAATAATTTCAAAGTGGTTAATATTAATATTAAACCCTAATCTACACAGTAAACAGAGACAGTAAGTCCCCTACACATGAATGAGTTCTGTTCACACAGATAATACATAAAAAACAAAGAAAAATAAACATTTTTAATCTTACAGTACAGTACAGTACCTTGAAAAGTACAGTAGAACAGTACAACAACTGGCATACAGGGGATGGCATCAAGTGAGCAGGCAAGAAGAGTTACTGACTGGAGGAGAGAGAGGAGGTGGGAGATGGTAGAGCTGAATGATCATCAGCAATAAGAGATGGAAGGCAAGCTGCAATTTCACTCATGCCTGACATTGATGGTACAGGTTCTGATTCCTTGCTGGATTCAATTCCATCTACTCTCTTGAAAAAGTGATCCAGTGATGTTTGGGCAGTAGCTTTTTTTTTTTTTCTTGTCATAGATGATATGGTAGCACTGCGTTGCATTCTGAATGGCTGCTGCAACCTTCATGTACCATTCTACATTCAAATTCTGTGCTTCAAAACCTAACAGTGCCTCCTCAAATAAAGAAAATCCCCTTGCCATTTCCTTCATTGTGAATCTCTTCAGTTCTTCAGTTACTTCTTCCTCCTCTTGTCTCTCTTCATCCTTTCTCTGAGCCTCCAACTCCATCAGGTCTTTATTAGTAAGCTCGTTGTGTTGCACAGCAAAGAGCTCAGTGAAGTCATCCGCTTGCAGATCTAGCTCTGTCTTCTTGCTGAGGGTCACTAAGTTGCTGAAGACCTCCTTGGACTCCTCATCCACCTTCTCAAATCCATGAAAATTGTGAACAGACTGTGGGTAAATGTTCTTCCAAACTCCATTCACGGTGATGGCTGTAACCTCACACCAAGCAAAGTCATTTTTTTCTTTATGGCCTTGTAGATATTATAGCCTTCCAAAATTCTCACAAGGTTGTTCCTTATTCATCACTCACCTTTACTGACTGATGAAAAGTGTGACATAAATATTTCTTGAAAGTCGCTATAACTCCCTGGTCCATAGGTTGGATAAGCAATGTAGTATTCAGTGGCAGATCCATTACTTTGACGTTGGGATGGAAATTGTCATGAACGGGTGGTAACCCAGACCATTGTTGAGCAGCAAAAGAATGTTAAATGGGACGTCCTTCTCCAAGCAATATTACCCTACATCTCCGATACAGTGGTAGAAAAATCAGTCCCGGAAAATGGCCTGTGTAACTCATACTTTGGGGTTACTCTTCCAAACAACAGGAAGAGAGCCCTTGGCTAAGTTTTTAAAGGCTCTTGGGTTCTCTAAATGATACACTAAGAGAGACTTCAGCTTTATATCACCAGAAGCATTGCCACCAAACAACAGTTAGCCTATGCTTTGCTGCTTTATAACCTGGCATAAACTTTTCCTCCTTACTGATGTAACTTCAGTCTGGCATCCTCTTCCAGTACACATCTGTCTTACCCACATTAAAAACCTGCAAGGGTAAATACACACCTTCCAGAACACCCTTAGACACAAATCACAGGAAGGTCTTTTTTGACCCACATTCTAGAGTAATGAAAATAAAAACAAAAAAACAAAAATGTGACCTAAGTAAACTTAAAAGCTTTTGCACAGCAAAGGAAACCATAAACAAGATGAAAAGAAAATCCTCAGAATGGAAGAAAATATTTGCAAATGAAGCAACTGACAAAGAATTAATCCCCAAAATATGCAAACAGCTCACACAGCTCAATATCAAAATAACAAACAACCCAACCAAAAAATGGGCAGAAGACCTAAACAGACATTTCTCCAAAGGAGACATATAGATGGTCAACAAACACATGATAAGATGCTCAACATTACTAATTATTAGAGAAATGCAAATCAAAATTAAAATGAGGTATCACCACACACCAATCAGATTGGCCATCATCACAAAATCTACAAACAGCAAATGCTGGAGAGGATGTGGAGAAAAAGAAATCCTCCTGAATTTTTGGTGGGAATGTAAATTGGTACAATTGCTATAGAGAAGAGTATAATTAAGGACCAATGCCTTTCAAAAATAATTTCACATCGCAATTTAACTTTATGATTGCTCTGTTGTGTCATATTATGCTATAACTTTATATTGAGTTGGTTGCATATTTAAAATATGAAATAAATATACTTACCTAGAGGACAGCCTCTCAAAGTGGTTAACAATAAGATTATATTCACAGTGAATGTGAACACATGTGTTATTGTGTTGGAAGGGCACAAGTGGCAGTTACATAATATATCCAAAATCTCTTGGGTAAATTTGTGTCATTTGCTATAAGAAAATAATTTTATAATCAGGTGGAAAAATTCAAGTACAGAGAGTACTTGCAAAGGTCCCTCTACCAAAGGGAACTAGAAAATAAGAATTAGCAGATAAAAAAAGTCTTTGAGAGATGAAATGAAATTGAATTAAGGAAAAGAGGTGAGGGGAATAGAGCTAAAAAATAGTCCTTGTATACATCCACTGTCTTGTGATTTAATGAATCACTTATGTATAACAAATACTGGGCTAATAGCAGTGGTTGACAATATTAAGTTGTTCTATAAAAGAGATCACATCAATTGACTGAAAACCAGAACCTAAAGTAAGACACTCAAACTAAGGTGTCCAAAGAACAACTAGGGAAACAAAGTGACAACCTGAACTTTGTAGAGAAGTTTATATGCACATGAGGAATTTTACATAATGCACACCTGTTCACCAATAACCAACCTTTTCAAGAATTACTAAGCAGTATGCTGAAAAGAAATGCTAATAGTAGCTCACTTTCTTTGAACATTAATCACATTGATTAATGTATATATAATATCTGCTTATTTATTGGCTAAATGTTACACTTTTATTCCTACAAGTGATGTCAATGTTGCATTTTTCTGATTTTTTTCATTTATTTTGCACTGAACTAAGAGGTACAGAGCCACATTTTCTTTTTGAGGTAATTAAGAGTAATAGATTAACTTTCTATGTTAGATAGTATTAGATAAACATACATATTTTTCCCTTGTAATATAGCCAAGTTCTACTTGCTGTTAACATAACATTAATTTAGCACCTATTATAAGCCAAGTATTCTACTTGCTACTTTACAAATTCATCTTCACTTAATATTTTCAAATTTAAGGTGAGTTATTATCTTCATTTTACAGTAGAGGAAACAAAATCAGAAAGGTTAATTATCTTGCCCAAATGAATGCAGGTCTATAAAACTTGAAAGGTCAAGCTATTAACATTACATTATCTCCCATTATTCTATCATGCAGTGTTACAGATGCTGTGGCTATTCCCACTAAATTCCCCTTATCTGGCTGCTGCACCCACCCCTACCTACTGCCAATGGCTCACACTGGAACTCTTCTCTGAAGAACCATTCTGGACAGGCATGAGACAATTTGCCCAAAGATATCCAGGTGGTCCTGTGTCTACCCTCCACCTGGGGCAACCCCCAGCTAATACCCATCTCCTTTGCTCCTGAATAGAACAATCTCACTAGTGCAAATTATACTTCAGAACCCCCTTTGAAATAAGACTGATCTGTATTTGAAACCATATTATTACTTAGCTGCCTCCTCTATCCTGGCTCTCTTCCCTCACTTCCTAACAGATTTTTCCTGAGAACCCTGGCTCAAATAGGAATCCCTTTTTCAAGCTTTGCTGGTTGGAAACCTGACCTAAGACAGTTGGTGTCAGGAGTGTCTAGAGAGTAGACTCCAAGGATAGGATTTTAAAATTGAATTTCTCATTGGCCAAATAGCAATGAGGACCCCATCGTAGGACACAGATGGCATTTGAAGCACTATGAAGCAAGATAATTGCTAAAACTTTCACTGTGGTGATCTAAGACAGGATATAGGTTATAGATGCACAGTTTATTTAGTGTCTTTGGCATTTGATAGATGCAGGGGAAAACACAACTTTAAAATTAGTGTGAAATTGAGTGGGTATGCCTGAAAGCTACTAATGCATTAGAGAAAATGACAGGCTCCAATCAGTTAATCAACAATTTAAAGCAAATTCTGGGAATCAGAATGCCTCCTTGGCATTCTGTAACCTGTAGACTGTCACCTACTACAGGTGGAGGGCTAATTAATTATAGGAATTAATTGTAAAATTAACAAAACATCAAAGAAAGCTGAATTTTCACCTAAGCAATGATCATATGCCAAAGTTAGGACTTACTAGGAAAAGACTGGAACCTTGAAATTTGAGATGTGAATACTTATATAGCTTCAGTAAAGAAATGTGCAACTTTAGGTTACCCTGAGTCTTATGAGCTAGCAGAAATACCTCACCTCTCCTTGACAGAATTAAAAGCACCTCCTCTTGCTTAAAAACTATGAAAAGGCCCCAAATCAGATGTCTTATAGGAAAATGCTTGCTATCTTTAATGTTGAACCTCTTCTGTCTGCCAGACCAAGCATGATGGTCAAATCTCCTGAGGGTCAAATAGTCTGACAGTAGATGAACTGCTGAGCCCACTAAGGGAGAAAGTGATTTTATGATGAAGGAGTTATAAGATCTAACAGGTTTTGCAGTAGTTTTGTAGGAGCTTAGCCTGGAAATGTGCCCTGAGAGTGCTGAGTAGAATGTTAAACTGGATAGAATACATTCTGTCAGAAATAGGTCATTCTCCCATGCCTCTGAAATTAATTCCCTGGCAATTGCCTTTAGAGGCATTTTAATAACTAGAAGCTCCTCTAGAAGATCAGAGAAGGCAATGGCCTACGTTAAATACAGAAGAGATTTCAGAACCATGGAAGAAAGAATGAAAAGGCTCAGAGAAGTGGGTGTGCTAGAGTGGATCCATTATGTAAGAGTGAAAGACCCTGCACCTGATGCTGTTCTCAGGAGTCTCCAGAGGACACTCTGTTTATCAAGGCAGTAATGAATGCCTTCATGAGGGAGGCACCAATATTTTTGAGAATTTTGTAGTGTAGAGATAAAGTAACAGAACTGGTCTCCCTGCTATTAATGGGGACAATAGCTTCGCAGAATGTCAGAGGACACATGATATCACTTAATTGTCAGAGACAATGTGAGAATAAGTACTGCTGTAGACAAAATGATCTTAATGATAGCCAGGGCTGGACCTGACTCACAGATCTGTGGAGACGGCTCATAGAGCATGATGTTTCAAGAAGGATGGATGAGCAGTCACCAAGAATATTGCTTAATATATAATCAACAGGGAAAATGAGGAGGGTTGCGGGGAATGAACTGGGAGATTGGAATACCAAATTGTACACTCTAGATAAATGCAGTTTATTGCATGTTAACTGTATCTCAATAAAAGTTCTTAAAATATATATATATATATATATATATATATATATATATATATATATATATAATCATCAGGGATCAAGAATAAAAGAACAGAAGGCTGATCTGTTTCCCCAATAGAAAATCAGTCCACTGCCCAGTTCTCAAACCTGAGCCAGTTCTCAGACCAAGACTGCACTGACTGAAAGAGAGGCCAGATATTTTTGAAGAATACTCAGCAATACTTTGGCAAATATATACAGAAGTTATCTCCCCCAGTCCACCACCAAAGAGGCCCCATAACCAAGGAAGTGTTAAGGAGAATACTTATATTTTTCAAGGGCAGGTGGATATAGGATTTTAGCTGATAATGATATTATGGGATCAGAAAATAAATGGAGTCTTGGCCAAGGTTTACCTCGCAGATTTTCACTGGATCATGGGCCCCCTTAGTGGTCATTTCCCAAGCCCCTGAGTGTATTTTTGAGATGAACATACTTAGCAGCTATCAGAACCTTCACATTGATTCCTTGGCTAATGGTATAAGGATTATTGTTGTAGGAAAAGACAAGTGGAAGTCCTTGAAACAGACCAAGCCAGTAAATTGAAAAATACATAGCAAATCCTGGGGTTAGTTGCAAAGCATAGTATTACCCTCTGAGATGCAGGGGTGGTGGTCCTCATTATATCTCATTTATTTAATCAATCTGATGCAAATATAAAAATAAAAAATTAAAGAGATAGATCATGGTGAATGAAAATGGACTGCTAAAACCTCAGCTTCATGATAGCCCTAAAGCAGCTGACATAGCAGATGTAATGTCTTTACTAGAATGGATTCATATTGCCCTGGTATCACTCCATGTGTGGAGAAATTCATCCAGCAAATGCATCCTTTTTTGCATGCATTAGGAAGATCAGAAAATGTTACTTTCACATGTGATGTATAACATACACATTTTTGTTGTTGTTTTCCTCAAGAGCTAATTTTAACCTTCTGTCACAAGATAGTGCAAAAGGACCTGAATCAACTGGATACTGCACAGAACATCAGATAGACCCATCATATTAATGGTATTATGTGAATTGTAATTTATGAGCAGGAAGCGACATACACTCTGGATACCTGGCTAGATAAATGCTCCAGAGGACAGAAGATAGCTGCTGAATCAGTAAAGACTTCAGGAATTCCTTGGTTTGGATCATGCTTCCAATTGTAAAAGACAAGTTTTTATACCTTTTGTCACCCATCACAAAGAAGTATTTGATAGAACTGATCTATTTTTAGGTGGTGCAGAAGGCACTTTTGAGTGAGGCAAGAAAGGGTATGGAAGCAAGTACAAGTTACCCATATGCTTAAGTCATATTCCAGCAGATTCAATGTATAGAGGTATAAAAATTCTGTATGGTCTCAGATACATGGGATTGGAGACAAAATGGCAGAGTGAAGGAATTAAGCTCACCTCTTCTCACAAAAACTCCAAAATCATAACTAACTGCTGAACAACTATTGATGAAAAAAAAGACTAGAACCCTCTAGAAAAAGATAGTCTATATCCAAAGACAATGAAGAAGCCACAACAAGATGGTAGGAGGGGTGCTGTCACAATATAATTATATCCCATGCCTACTGGGTGGGTGCCACAAATTAGAAAATAATTACATTGCAGATATTCTTTCACAGGAGTAAGAGTTTTGAGGCCCACACAAGACTCCCTAACCTGGTGGCCTGGCAACAGGAGGAGGAACCCCCAGAGCATTTGGCTTTGAAGGCCAGCAGGGCTGCAGTGCAGGAGTTTGCAGGACTGAGGGAAACAAAGACTCCACACTTGGAGGGTGCACATAAGGTTCCACATGAACTGGGACCCAAGGCAAAGCAAGTGACTCCATAGGAGCCTCAGCCAGGCCTAACTTCATATTTTGGAGGGTCTCCTGTGGAGACAGGTGTCAGATATAGTCCACTGCTGGGGCAAGGAAACTAGTGGTGGAGGCCTCTAGGGAATATTCCCCAGTGTGAGCTCTCCTGGAGATTGCCATTTTTGCCCTGAGACCTGGCCCCACCCAACAACTTGCAGGCTCCAATCCTGGGACACCTCAGGCCAAAAAACCAACAGGTTGGGAACACAGCCCCACCCATCAACAGACAGGCTGCCTAAAGTCATCCTGGCCCCACAGCCACCTGTAGACACACCATTTGAAACAGCCCTGCCCACCAAAGGGACAAGATCTAGCTCCATGCACCAGTAGTCAGGCACCAGTACCTCCCACCAGGAAGCCTGCATAAGCCCTTAGTCCAAATTCACCTACCAGGGGCCAGACACCAGAAGTAAGAAGAGCTACAATCCTGCAACCTGAGAAATGGAGGCCACAAACACAGAAAAATAGACAAAACAAGAGTGGAGAAATATGTTCCAGATGAAGGAATTATATAAAACCCCAGAAGAACAACTAAATGAAGTAAGATAGGCAATCTACCTGAAAAAGAATTCAGAATAATGATTATAATGATCCAATATCTCATAAAAAGAATGGAGGCACAGACTGAGAAGACACACAAAATATTTAACAAAGAGCTAGAAGATTCAAAGAACTGAGATGAACAATACAATAACTGAAATGAAAACTATCCCAGAAGGAATCAATAACAGAATAAATGAAGCAGAAGAACAGAAAAGTGATCCAGAATATAAGACTGGTGGAAATCACGACCATGGAACAGAATAAAGAAAAAAGAATGAAAAGAAATGAAGAGAGTCTCAGAGACCTCTGGAGGCAACATTAAACACACCAACATTCAAATTATTGGGGTCCCAGGAGAAAAGAGAGAGAAAAGGTCTGAGAAAATATTTGAACAGATAATAATGAAAAACTTCCCTAACATGGGAAAGGAAACACTCAAGTCCAGGAAGCACAGAGAGTCCCTTACAGGATCACCCAGACACATATTAAGCAAATTGACAAAAATTAAAGACAAAGAGAAAATATTAAAAGCAACAGGAGAAAATCAACAAATAAGATAAAAGGGGAATCCTTATAAGGTTATCAGCTGATTTTCCTGAAGAAATTCTGCAGGACAGAAGGTAGTGGCATGATACATTTAAAGTGATGAAAGTAAAAAACCTACAACTAAGAATACTCTACCCAGCAAAGCTGTTGTTTAGATTTGATGGAGAAATTAAAAGCTTTACAGACAAGCAAAAGCTAAGAGAATTTAGCACCACCAAACCAGCTACAACAAATGTTAAAGGAACTTCTCTAGATGGAAAAGAAAAGCCCACAACTACAAACAAGAAAATTATGAATTGAAAAGCTCACTGGTAGAGGCAAACATACAGTAAATGTAGGAAATCCTACACACAAAAATATGATATCAAAGCCAGTAACCACAAAATGAGAAAAGTACAAATATAGGATATTGGACATGCATTGGAAATTAAGAGACTGGCTATATCAAAACCTCACAGGAACCACAAATCAAAACTCTAAAACAGATATCCACACAAAAAAGAAAAAGTGATCCAAATACAACGCTAAAGATAATCATCAAATCACAAGAGAAGGGAGCAAAAGAGGAAGGGAAGAAAAAGGACCTACAAAACCAAATCCTAAACAATTAACAAAATGGAGATAAGAACATACATATCGATAAACAGCTTAAATGTAAATGGATTAAACACTCCAACCAAGACTTAGTCTGGCTGAATGGATGCAAAAACAAGACCTATAGTTATGCTATCTACAAAAGACCCACTTCAGATCCAGGGAAGTATACAGACTTAAAGTGAGAGAATGGGAAAAGGTATTCTATGCAAATGGAAATTAAAAAAAAGCTGGAGTAGAACTACTCACCTCAGACAAAATAAACTAAAAACTAAACATGATTGTAAGAGACAGAGAAGGACACTACATAAGGATGAATCCAAGAAGAAGATATAACAATTTTAAACATGCACATGCTAGGTCACCTCAATATATAAGGCAAATGTTAATAGCCACAAAAGAAGAAATTGACAGTAACACAATAATACTGGGAAACTTTAAAACCCTATTTACACCAAAGGACAGATCATCCAGACAGAAAATCAATAAGTAAACACAGGACTTAAATGAAACATTAGACCAAAATGAGTTAATTGATATTTACAGACCATTCCATCCAAAAGCAGCAAAATACACATTCTTTTCAAGTGCACATGGAACATTCTCCAGGATAGATCACATTCTTGGCCACAAAAGAGTCTCAGAGAATTTAAGAAAATTAAAATTATATAATGCATATTTTCCAACCACAAGTCTATGAGATTAGAAATCAACTACAAGAAGGAAACTTTAAAAAACACAAACACATGCAGGCTAAACAATATGTTACTAAACAACCAATGGATCACTGAGGAAATAAAAAATATAGAGAGATAAATGAAAACAAATATACAATGATCTAAAACCTATGGGATGCAGCAGAAGCAGTAGTAAGTGGGAAGCAATACAATCTTACCTTAGGAAACAAGAAAAATCTCCAATAAACAACCTGACCTTACACCTAAAGCAACTAGAATAAGAAGGACAACAAAACCAAAAGTTAGTAGAAGGAAAGAAATCATAAAGATCAGAGAAGAAATAAATGAAATAGAGATGAAGAAAATAATAGAAAAGATCAATGAAACTAAAATCTGTTTATTTGAAGTGATAAACAAAATTGATAACAGTTTAGCCAGATTCATCAAGAAAAAAAGGGAGAGGACTCAAATCAATAAAATTAGAAATGAACAAGAAGAAGTTACAACTGGTACCACAGAAAGACAAAGGATTATGAGAGACTAGGACAAGTAACTATAATGCCAATAAAGTGGACAACCTAGAAGAAATGGATAAATTCTTAGAATGGTACAACCTTCCAAGACTGAACCAGGAAGAAATAGAAAATATGAACAGACCAATCACAAGTAATGAAATTGAAACTGTGATTAAAACCCTTCCAACAAACAGAAGTCAAGGACCAGATGGCTTCACAGGTGAATTCTATCAAACATTTAGAGAAGAGTTAACACCCATCCTTCTCAAACTCTTCCAAAAAATTGTAGAGGAAGGAATACTCCCAAGCTCATTCTATGAGGCCACCATCATCCTGATACCAAAACTAGACAAAGACATTCTAAAAAAAGAAAATTACAGACCAATATCCCAGATGAATACAGATGCAAAACTCTCAACAAAACAGCAGCAAACAGAATCCAACAACACATTGAAAGGGATCATACACCATGATCAAGTGGGATTTATCCCATGGATGCAAGGATTCTTCAATGTATGCAAATCAATCAATGTGATACACCATATAAACAAACTGAAGAATAAAAGCCATATGATCATCTTGATAGATGCAGAAAAAGTTTCTGACAAAATTCCACACCAATTTATGATAAAAACTCTCCAAAAAGTGGATATAGAGGGAACCCACCTCAACATAATAAGGGCCATATACAACAAACCCACAGCAAACATCATTCTCAATGGTGGAAAACTGGAAGCATTTCCTCTAAGATCAGGAACAAGACAAGGATGTCTGCTCTTGCAACTATTATTCAACATAGTTTTGGAAGTGATAGCCACAGCAATCAGAGAAGAAAGAGAAATGAAAGGAATCCAAATTGGAAAAGAAGAACTAAAACTGTTGCTGTTTGCAGATGACATAATATTATACACAGAAAATCCTAAAGATGCTACCAGAAAACTAGTAGAGCTCATCAATGAATTTGGTTAAGTGAAAGGATACAAAATTAATACACAGAAATCTCTTGCATTCTTATACACTAACAATGAAAGATCAGAAAGAGAAATCAAGGAAACAATCCCATTTACTATCACATCAGAAAGAATAAAATACCTAGGAATAAATAAATCTACCTAAGGAGACAAAAGACCTGTATTCTGAAAACTATAAGATGCTGATGAAAAAAAAAAACAAAGATGACACAAACAGCTGGAGAGATATACCATGGTCCCGGATTGAAAGAATCAATATTGTCAAAATGACTATACTACCCAAGGCAATCTACAGATTCAATGCAATCCCTATCAAATTACCAATGGCATTTTTCACAGAAGTAGAATGAAAAATTTTAGAATTTTTATGGAAACATAAAGACCCCAAATAGCCAAAGCAATCCTGAGAAAGATATATGGAGCTGGAGGAACCAGGCTCCCTGACTTCAGATTATACTAGAAAGCTACAGTCATAAAAACAGTATGCTACTGAAACAAAAATAGAAATACAGATCAATGGAAAAGTATAGACAGTCCAGAAATAAACCCATGCACCTGTGGTCAATTATTCTATGACAAAGGATGCAAGAATATACAATGGAAAAAAGGCAGTGTTTTCAATACGTGCTGCTTGGGAAATTGGAAAGCTACATGCAAAAGAATGAAATTAGAACATTCTCTAACACGATACACATAAATAAACTCAAAATGGATCAAAGACCTGAATGTAAGACTCAATACTAAAAAACACCTAAAGGAAAACATAGCAGAATACTCTCTGACATAAAGTGAAGCAAGATCTTTTTTGATCCACCTCCTAGATAATGAAAATAAAAACAAAATAAACATATGGGACCTAATTAAACTTAAAAGCTTTTGCACATCAAAGGACACCATGAAAAAAACGAAAAGCCAACCTACAGAATGGTAAAAATACTTTTAAATGAAGTGACCAACTAGGGTTTAATCACCAAAATACACAAGCAGCTTATGCAGCTCAATATCAAAGAAACAAACAACCCAATCAAAAAATGGGCAGAAAATCTAAATAGATATTTCTCCAAAGAACAGATACAGATGGCCAAAAAGCACATGAAAAGATGCTCAACATCACTAATTATTAGAGAAATGCACATCAAAACTATAATGAGGTATCACCTCATGCCAGTCAGAATGGCCTTCATCAAAATATCTACAAACAATAAATGCTGGAGAGAGTGTGAAGGAAAGGAAGCCATCCTACATTGTTGGTGGGAATGTGAATTGGTACAGGCACTATGGAGAACAGTATGGAGGTTCCTTACAAATCTAAAAAATAGAGCAAGCATATGATCCATCAATCCCACTCTTAGGCATATATTTGGAGAAAACAGATGGAAAAGATATATGCACCTCAATATTCATTGCAGCACTATTTACTATATCCAAGGCATGGAAGCAACCTATATGTCCATCAATAGCAGAATAGATAAGGAAGATGTAGTACATATATACAATGGAATATCACTTAGCCATAAAAGAGAATGAAATAATTCCATTTGCAGCAACATGAACAGACCTAGAGATTATCATACTAAGTGAAGTAAGTCAGACAGAGAAAGACAAGTATCGTATGATATTGCTTATATGTGGAATCTAAAAACGTGATACAAATGGGAATTCCCTGGTGGTCCAGTAGTTAGGACTCTGTGCTTTCACTGCCAGTGACCAGGTTCAATCCCTGGTCATGAAACCAAGATCCTGCAAGCCACAAGGCAGGGCTAAAAAAGTAAAGGAAAAATAATTTTTAAATATAAAAAAAAATGACACAAATGAACTTATTTACAAAACAGACAGAGACTTCAAAACCAAACTTATGGAACCAAAGGGAAAGTTTGGGGGGAGAGATAAATTAGTAGTTTGGGATAACATATAAACACTACCACATATAAAACAGATAATCAACAAGGACCTACTGTATAGCACAGGGAACTGTACTCAGTATTCTGTAATAACCTATATAGAAAAGGAATCTGAAAAAGAATGGATATATGTATGTGTATAATTGAATCTCTTTGCTGTACACATGAAACATATACATTTTAAATCAACTATATTCCAGTATATAATAATTAAATTATAAAAAAAATAATAGGTGGAGAGAAGAATGCCAGATAGCATGAAAGGATAGTATTCCAACCAATAAACAGTATTTATATTCTTCTAGAAAAAAAAAATATCTGTGTGGAATCTCTGGCAAGCCCCAGCAGGACACTTACAGGGCAGTACCTAACATTCTAAAGCAAGTGCATGCCTGCCACAGAGAACTATACACCTTTTGAAAGTACTGTTACCATACCATTGCCCCATCCAGGGGTGGCCCTGAAGACAGAGGTGAGGAGAAATCCTCCCGAAGGGCAGAGCTTCAAACAGTGTCAGGCCATCCACTCTTTTCGTGTGGAGAGAAAAGTAGATAAGAATATAAACAGGTTTATGAGCACTTGGCTGTTTGGTCAGACAAAATTAGAATGTCATGGACAAGGAAGTCTGGGGAAGAAGCATACTGTAAACAAACTGCAGGACAGTTTTTGTTCTTTCTGTTACCCATTGTCTTCAAGCCTATCTAGCTCAGGATTCTGTATAGAACAAACTGACTTTTATATTTTCTACCCAGCTCAGGTACACTATCATAGCTCTATATTATAATAAGATTTATATGAGTTGAATTATGGTAAATATTTTATTACATAGATATTAACATTAAAAATATAGTACTCCTACTTCTTAACCATAGTGTGCCAAATTTACTTTACACAAAAATGTTATCCCTCAATCTCTGTGCATAAATATATTGAAGTTAAAGATCAACCAAAGCGACTTTCTGTCACTGCATGCCTGCTTGAATTGTCCTTCAGGGTCCCTTAGAAACAATCCTAGGGATTGGAAGTACCACCACCTACTGCTGGATATACTTAGAATCTTATTTCAACATTTATTTTTTCCTCAAGAAAAAGCAATATCAAATAATTTACTAGAGGTAATATATCATAAATTTCATATTTCTACCATCTTCATATATTCTAGATTTTGCTGTGATTAAATCTAGTTTTGATTATGTGCTTAGATAAGCTGAATGCATTAACTCTTCCAGCAGTTAAAAACAATAATACATAAGCAGACTAAAGTGGAGGATAAATTAAAGTAACAATTTTACAGCCATATATCAAACTTTTATCAATTTTTTTTACATATGATGGCTTATATTTTGTTCCTATAGAAGCCATACAAGTTGTTTGGCTATGATATAGACCAAGGGGACCAAGCAATTAAAGGCAGTGAAACTCAAGAAGAGTATTTATTTCATTGTAAACCAAGCTAAGCTATAAAATGTCATCATATAAACAAGAGAAGCCATTATTATCATAAATACAGGAATAGTTTACAGGTAAACAAAAGGCAAGCAGTCTCATATATATGAAGAGGGTACCAAAACTCCAAATAGATGAAGGATATTAAAAAAAAAAAAAAATGATCCCAGACCCTGACTGTGGATTGCCTTAATGTTCAAACAGCAAAAACTCTTAAACTTTTCCTCTCCTACACTCTCCAAAGCACCTTTAATTCTTGGAAAATTTGGATAGTAAATTACCTGGAGTATTGGTTCTTAAGAAATATGTATCAAAATCATCTGCAAGCTTTTAAAAAGTGCACAAACACCAATAGCCATGATCCAGACTCACTAATTCATGTCTCAGATTGGACCTAGTCATTTCTGTAATTTAAAAGCCTTACAAGAATCCTTTCACAATATAAACATCTATCAAATCATCACATTGTACATTTTAAATACATTACAATTTTTTTCAATTATACCTTGACAAAGGTGGGGAAAAAACCCACCATGAGTGATTCTGCTATATACCCCTACCTGAGAATTATCATTTGAACAAAAGTAAATTTGTCCTCCCAAAGATGACCTCAGAGCCCTATTTTTTGTAGAATAGAAAACATTTTAAGAAACATCTTGTTTGAAATCATAGCTTAAGATTTTACTTAGGCACATGCAATATGCTTTAAAAACTAGCTTACTAGCTTGAAGACTAGGCAGGGAGCTTAACAACCACATATATGATATAACATTTGTAGGAAAGTATGATTGTGATGTCAATTTACCCAAAAACTCTTGGAATACAGCTGCAGAGAAGTACCTATATGCAAGATTATCATGTCACCAATAGAAAGAAGAGAGTTCCTTTACCAATTTAAAACCTATTCCTATACAGTTATATAGGTATTATGACATGATTTCACTTTTAAATGAAACAGACAAATAAATGGAAGGATAAGTATATATGCTATTTAAAGAGATACATATGTAGCAAAAAAAAAATGAATTGATAACAGAGATATTAAGACCATTCAAATTGCTCAGGTCTTTTGGGTATGTGGCAGAGTACAGGTTGGAGTAAGCTGTTCCCAGGCAAGAGACATTTGGGCCTTCCCAGGAGGTCTGCTCCAAGTCTAGACTAATTCCATTGGAAGCACATTCCAGTGACACCAACACCACAGTGCTGAAAGATGACTAAAAGGAAATGCCCCAACAAAATAAATTCTTGAGATATAGTCATTTATCAAATATTTACTGCATATTCACTAGATAATAGGGATACTACAATATACATATTGATGTGATTTCTATCTTCCTGAAGTTTATATTTTTACAAATAAAACAATATCAAACTAAATAGTGCTGTTAAAAAACAAACCACCAAGATGCTGAGATAGAGAATAATGGACATGGGAGATGATATCTTTAGAGAAGTAGTTAGAAATGGACTCTCTGAAGACAAAATGCTTCAGCTGAGATGTAAAAGAGCATGACAGGCAGAGGTCAGGGTGGACAGCATCCTGCGGTATGAATGTGCTTTCTACATGCAAGAAATGAGCAAAAATTAACATTACTAGAATGTATGGCGCACAGAAAAGGTTGGTAGGAAATGAAGGGAGAGGTGGCAGTAGAGTGGTAACACACCTTCCTGTAAGCCAGGGTTAGGAGATTAACTCTAAGTAAAAGCACAATTCAGATTTGGGGGATAAAACCAAGAATTTAGTTTTATACATACAACTTTTGAGTTACCAGTGAAATATGCAATTAATACATAAAAACAGGAGCATCTAGGATGCAGAACCTCTATCTCCAGAGTATGGGTATAGGATAATAAAAACCATCAACATATATCCAGTGAAGTTGGAGAAGAAAACAGTTAAATGGAATTTGCATTATTGTTCTGGAGGCTGGAAAATAGGAACAAGAGAACAGAAAGAGGGTGGGGAAATAAACACGTGTGGAATCTGAATGAAAATGTTGCAAAGTTCAAGATGGTATTAAATATCAGGAAAAAAAACTAACAGCTGTTATTTGATTATAACCTAAACATTTTCTATAGAAACATCTACCATTTGTTTCAAATGTTAACAGTAGAAAATCATTTACCTTTAACTCTAATGTAGAGTGTGACAAGGGGACAACAGAAGAAGAACAGCTGCCACTGTAACTGACTGTCTATGGTGATGAGTTGTCAAGTGAAGGCCTGTCAAAGATACACTTTGCCTCTGGTCCCAACTGGTAGATCAAATTATGTAACTACATGACAAAGTAAGGAAGTTCTCCAACTGACAAAATAACAACATGTGCACTGACAATGACCCTTCTTCTATGAAGATACTGGGACCTAATCTGAGGGTCCAGAAAGAAAGGGAAACAAACTGGGCCTCAGCTTCATTAGGGTTAGAGCTGGCACCCAAAATACATGACCAGAAATTTTGTCATCCCTGTCCAGGATCCAATCTATAAAAGGGCTCAGCCTAACTGCAGAATCTATAAGGATGAAAACATAGTAGCCATACTCATTGTTGGGGAAGGACTCATGCTTATGTCCTTGGGAAAGACTCTCCAGATTTAAATAGGGCATGTTCTTTAAAGGGCTGAACAAGATGTGAAGAGTTTGGCATCCAGGATATTGAAGAAACTACAGCAAAGTTCTGATAAAAGTATGGGGTAATTCTATGTCTATGGAATTCCTGGTAACCCTAATATCATATAGTATATCCAAATTGTTTTCCATCTGTTCTTTATTGTGTACCCAATAAGATGAAAAGCTGAATTCATGATTCTTTTGCTAATGTCCCTATTAATTTTAGGAGAAATTTAACATGAAGATTCAGGATATTCATCTACCATCAAAAAAATGTGTCCTTTTGAAAAAGAAGTTTTTCACAATTTTGATTTGACCAAAAATCTGTGCACTTTCCTATAGATTTATTTATTTATTTATTTTGCCACAGCATGCAGCTTGCAGGACCTTAGTTCTCCAACCAGGGATCGAACCTGGGCCCTGTGAAGTGGACATGCAGAGTCCTACACATTGGACTGCCAGGGAATTCTCTGCCTTTAGATTTAAAAACAATGATTTTGTCATAGTTTAAATGAACCATTATCTCTTAAATACTCAATCTCACTAATATATATCAATCAATTTTTGTGGGGACTAAAAAATGAATTGCTAACATATGGGAAATCTTTTTTTTTATATTTATTTATTTATTTTATTGGCTGTGTTGGGCCTTTTTTTTGCTGTGTACAGGCTTTCTTTAGTTGCAGTGAGTGGGGGCTACTCTTCGTTGTGGTGTGCGGGCTCCTCATTGCCATGGCTTCTCTTGTTGTGGAGCACAGGCTCTAGGCATGTGGGCTTCAGTAGTTGGAGCACATGGGCCAATAGTTGTGGCTCACGGGCTCTAAAGCACAGGATCAATAGTTGTGGCACATGGGCTTAGTTGCTCTGTGGCATGTGGGATCTTCCTGGAGCAGGGATCAAACCCGTGTCCCCTGCATTGGCAAGTGGGTTCTTAACCACTGCGCCACCTAGGAAGCCCATATGGAAAATCTTAACAATTGGTATCTGATGTGATTTTTTTCAAAAGTATTTGAAAATGATTGTTTCTGAGACATTCTATTGCATAATGAAAATCATTTTGATCTTTAAAATCAATTAAAATCTTATTTCATTCCTATACCTCTAAAGAACAAAATAAGGTAAACTCAAATATAAAAAATTTCATGCAATAGAATAAAAATTATTAAACTAAATCTATTACGTGACAAATTTTCCCTGCGTAAGGTCTTTAAATTGTTTTATATTTTTAGCTCTGGTTGTTCACCAACTGCCGTTAAACTTCTTTTGATCTTGCTAGAACCCACAGTCCTTGACATATTTATATATTGTCATTAGCTACTTATCCAAAAGTTCATGGCCCAGAATTACTCAATAAATCAAGGATTTTCAGTGGACTTTCAATTCGCTTCTCTTTTCCATTCCTTTCTTTTCTCACTCTCTACACTTTTCTTGGAGACCTCAAAAACCCTGCAATAAAAATTTGTGTGCTGATATTTGCCAAATCTTTACCTTTATCCCAGACCTATAAGCAGAACTATAAACCTATCTACCTAACCATTTCCAATCCTAAACTCATCTTTCCCCAACTTTGGTCTTTCCTAAATATTTTATCTTTGTAAATGGTATCACCTTAAAGTCAATTGCCTTAAACTCCTGGGCATTTTCCTCGGTTCCCGTGAGTCCTTCTTTCCCTATTTTTGTGCCTCTATCATTTGACAAGTTCTGTTGCCTTTACATTTCAAATATCTTTCAGATGTATCATCTGTTTACATAGCCATTAATTCTAAAATATTTCATGCCATCACCATCTCTTATTTGGGTTACAGCCACCTCCCAATGGATATAACTACCTGCAAGACTTTATCCACACTATGATTCAAATAGCTTTCTAAAACACAAATCTAGTCAGGTAACTTCTCTGTTAATGACAAAAGGTGAATTCCTATGAACTCCCACCATTCCACCTATCTATCTTTAAGCATCTTTATACATAGAAACTGCCTTCCCTCATGTTACTATAAGTAGACTGTAAGTAGTAACTCCTTTAGGACTTACTTTAGACAAGGAGTAGTAACTCTTTGTCTACTCCTTTGTAAAATCAATACATGCCCCATTCACCTACTTAAGGACCTCAACAAATCTTCTTGTATCATCAAGTTTGCTCTCACCAATTGATTATATCCATCAGCATAAAAAACCCTAATCTTTTGATTCAACTTTCTGGCTGCATTGAAACAGAAAATTACCTCCAAAAGAACTGTCTAAATGCCTCTTCTACTATTATTTTGATTTTCTTATTTAATTCCACATAGGTAAAGAACAGATTCTACAAGATTTTAACAGATGATTTTTTTTAATTGAGACTTCTTAATGGCCTAGCACATGTTCTATCTTCATGAAATTCTGTATGCACTTAAAAAGAATGTTGATTCTGCAGTTGTCATGTTCTATAAATGTCAAAAACATGATGGTGGTAGGTAGAGCCATTCATATAGTCAACATCATCATTGACATTTGTAGAGCTTGCTCTAAAATTTTATGAGAAATATGTAAAGTTTACAATTACACATATGGTTTTGTCTATTTAGCCATTTTAGTTCTGTCACTTTTTTCTTCAAATACTTTCAAGTTGTAATATTATGTGAATATATACTTATACTGTACCTTCTTCAGATATTGACCTTTTTACATTTATGAAGTGCTTTTATCTCTAGCAATACTACTTTTTTTCTTGATTTTAAAAGTTGATTTACAACAACAGTAAAAATTTTATATAAGACAGAAAAAAGATGGTGATGAAGTAGAAGGATGTGGAATGCATCCCTCTCCACAGATGCATCAGGAATACATCAAAAGATGCAATAATTTCCACAGAAAACCAGCTGAACACCAGCAGAAGACCTCAGACACCAGAAAGGACTGCAAAGATCCTGACATAACTGGGTAGGACAGAGGAAAACAAAAAAGGAGAAAGAGGAGGAGAAGAAAGGAAAGGGATGGGTCTGAAACCCTGGGGTGAGGGGAGCCTAGACAGAGAGAAGATTGCTGAATTCAGGGAAATGTCCCTTAGTTGACAGGGAAACCCCTTCTCCAATGGGGAATTTCCCCAGATCAGAAGGGAGGCACTTGGGACTGTTCAAAGAGGGTGAAGAACCTGATTTGTGGCAGACAGGAAAGAGTGAGAAACACACGGAGGGTCTGCACCATGTCTCAGCATGTCTGGACTGAGATGTGGGTTCACAGCTGAACAGAGGGTCTGGGAGCTGGAACATGGGAACCAGAGAACTGGTTCATGGTGGAAACATTGTTGGCAGTGGGGATCCAGACTGAGGGGGCAGGAGGGAAGAAATCTGCAGTGGAGAATGCCTACTGCAGAAAGCTGGGCAGCCATGGTGGTGGTTTGATACTGCTGACTCACAAGCAGGGGGAGGAGCCATGGTGGTAGTCTCTCTCTCTGCACCTGTGATGGACAATGGAAGACCTCCTCTGGGCTTGGCTATCACAGTAAGGGATTACAAAGGCCCCTGGGCAGGGCTGGCCTAGAGTGCCTGCAGCTGAGAGCCAAAAGTCCACAGAGTGACCCAGCTCTGGAAACATTTTGTTTACACCTGAGCTGCTGGCTTCCCTCTGCAACAGGCACCAGCACTGCTGCCTGGGCCACTGCAAACCAGGCAGGGCACCACTGTAGAGTCATACACAGCAGGGAGGAGCTGCAGTTGTAGTCACCCTCTTGGCCTGAGCCACCCACATCCCTCTGCAATAGGCACCACCACCATTGCCCAGGCCACTGCAACCCAAGCAGGGTACTACTGCTCACTCACTGCCAGGGGAAGGAGCCTCTATTGTATCATCTCTCTCCCCACACACCAGCACTTACACATGAAAAATAAAGGAAGCTCTGCTGGATGCAGAGTAATACAAAAAGCCCAAGGCAGGTAGAAGGACACTTACGGCTAAGACCCCAAGGAAACAGAAATATTATTATTAATTCTACTGGTCTGGTCTACTCTGGGGTCAGGTCTAGCTTTTTTTTTTTTTTTTTTTTTTTTTTTTCAACTAATTATGATCTTAGTCCTAAGGGATCTACATGTTTTATAACATATTTTTTCTTCTATTTTTAATTTTAGCCTTTTCATATATTTCTATTTCTAGCTAATTTTTTTGTAGTGCTGGCTTTATCTCTCCTACTGTATTTTCTTCTCTATTTTTTACATATTTCTTTTTTTTTTCCTTTTCTTTTCTTATTTCCAGTCAGGACGCTCTTCTGTTGCCCTGTCTTTTAAGCTTTTTTAGTTTATTTTATCTTAATATACATATAATCAATATTATCAGTCTGCTCTATTTCCTTGCTTTATTCTCCAGATGACACACTGCTATGGTTTTTCTTATTAGGCTTTCTCTTTATCTTAGTTCTAATTATACTTGTCTGATTTTGTTTTGGGAATCTTCAGTCCCTGTCTGGTTGTACTCTTGCTCTTTATTATATTTGATCCTAGCTTTCAAAATTTCCCTGGATTTGTGTTTGGGAGGGGGGGCCTTTGTTTGTTTGTTTGTTTTGATATTTCTTTTTGGTTTTGAATTTTGCTGGTTTTCTCTTTGATTGTCTGGTGGCATACTGGGGTTCTTCTGTCAGGTCTTTCTACTCCCTTATGTTCTATTGGATTCAGTATTTGTGTGTCTTGTGCATGTATGTGTTTCTTTGATTTAGTATTTGTTTGACTCAAAACTCTGCCATTAGTCTGGGGCTTGGACAGTCTATTAGACCCCTTTATTGCCGGGACAAGCAACCTCTGAAGTCTGGAATACACCATCAGAAGTCAAGTAGGAGGCTCTGGGAAGGGAGCACTGAATCCAGGATGCTAGACCACTAGGGAGTCCTCAGCCACAGGGAAGATTAACTACAGAGAATTCTCAGAGAGCCCTGTATCAGAGTTTAAAACCCAGCTTCATCTGACTGTCTGCAAATGACAGTGCTGAATACCTCACATCAAACTACAAACAAGACAGGAACACAAACCCACCCATCAGCCCACAGACTACCTAAAGCCATATTAAGACCACAGATACCCTAAAACACACCACCTGACATGGCTCTGCTTATCAGAGGAAAAAGACTCAGAGCCACACATCAGAAAGCAGGCACCAGAACTTCCCACCAGGAAGCCTACTCAAGACACTGGACCAACCCAACTAGAGGGGGCAGAGAGCAGACACAAGAGGTATTACTACTAGGCAGCATAGGGAAAGGAGACAGCAAATACTATAAATTGGACAAAATGAGAAAACAAAGAAACACCTTGCAGGCAAAGGAGCAAGATAAAAACACTTAAGACCAAATAAACGAAGAGGAAATAGCAAAATTGCCTGAAAAAGAATTTAGAGAAATGATAGTAAAGATGATCCAAAATCTTGATAACAAAATAGAGAAAATACAAGAAACAGGTAAAAAGGGCTCAGAAGAAATAAAGAGCAAACAAACAGTAATGCACAACACAATAACTGAAATTAAAAATACTCTACATGGTATAAACAGAAGAATAACTAAGGCAGAGGAATGAATAAGTGAGTTGAAAGACAGAATGGAGGAAATAACTTCCACAGAGCAGAAAAGAGAAAAAAGAATAAAAAGAATGGAAGACAGTCTCAGAGACCTTGGTGACAACATTAACTGCACCAACATTCGAATCATAGGCATCCCACGAGAAGAAAAAAAAAAATGGTCTGAGAAAATATCTGAAGAGGTTATAGTGGGAAACTTCCCCAACATGGCAAAGGAAATAATTAATCAAGTCCAAGAAGCACAGAGAGTCCCATACAGAATAAACCCAAGGAGAAAAATGCCAAGGCATATATTTATCAAACTAACGAAAATTAAACACAAAGAAAAAACTTTAAAAGCAACAAGAGAAAAGCAACAAATAACATATAAGGGAAAACCCATAAGGATAACAGCTGATCTTTCTGCAGAAACTCTGCAGGCCAGAAGGGAGTAGCAGGATATAATGAAAGTCTTGAGAGAGAAAAACCTACAGCCAAGAATACTCTACCCAGCAAGAATCTCATTCAGATTTGACAGAGAAATCAACAGCTTTACAATCAAAAAGTAAGAGAATTCAGCACCACCAAAATGGCCTTACAACAATTGCTAAAGGAACTATTCTAGGTAGGAAACACAAGAGAAGGAATAGACCTACAAATACAAACCCAAAACAATTAATAAAATGGTAATAGGAAAACACATGTGAATAATCACCTTAAATGTAAATGGATGAAATGCCCCAACCAAAAGAAAAAGACTGGCTGGATGGATACAAAAACAAGACCCTTCTATATGCTGCCTACAAGAAACCCACTTCAGACTAAGGGACACATAGAGACTGAAAGTACAGGGATGGAAAAAGGTATTCCAAGCAAATAGAAGTCAAAAGAAAGCTGCAGTAGCAATACTCATATCAGACAAATTAGACTTTAAAGTAAAGACTATCACAAGAGAAATTGAAGGACACTATATAATGATCAAGGGATCAATCCAAGAAAAAGATAAGCAATTGTAAACATGCACGCACCAAACATAGGACTACCTCAATATATAAGGCAAATTCTAACAGCCATAAAAGGGAAATCAACAGCTACACAATAATAGTGGGAAACTTTAACACCCCACTTACATCAATGGACAGATCATCCAAACAGAAAATAAATAAGGAAACACAAGCTTTAAATGACACAGAGCGTCTTGACTTAATTGATATTTATAGGACATTTCATCCAAAAAATACAGAATACACTTTCTTCTCAAGTGCACACTGAACATTCTCCAGGTGACATCACATCTTGGGGCACAAATCAAGCCTTGGTAAATTCAAGAAAATTGAAATCATATCAAGCATCTTCTCTGACCACAACAACATGAGACTAGATATCAATTACCTGAAAAAAACTGTAAAAACTACAAACATATGGAGGCTAAACAATATGCAAGTAAAGAACCAAGACACCACTGAAGAAATCAAAGAGGAAATCAAAAAATACCTAGAAACAAGACAATGAAAACACAACAACCCAAAAGCTATGGGATGCAGCAAAAGCAGTTCTAAGAGGGAAGTTTATAGCAATACAATCCTACCTCAAGAAACAAGAAAAATATCAAAAAACAGCCTAACCTTACACCTAAAACAATTAGAGAAAGAAGAACCAAAAAAAACCCAAAGTGAGGAGAAGGAAAGAAATGATAATATCAGATCAGAAATAAATGAAAAAGAAATGAAGACAACAATAGCAAAGATCAATAAAACTAAAAGTTGGCTCTTTAAGAAGATAAACAAAATTGATAAACCATTAGCCAAACCCAACAGGAAAAAAAGGAACAAGAATCAAAACAACAGATTTAGAAAAGAAAAAGGAGAAGTAACAACGGACACCACAGAAATACAAAAGACCATGAGAGACAACTACAAGTGACTATATGCCAATAAATTGGATAACCTGGAAGAAATGGATAAATTCTAAGGAAAGTACAATCTTCCAAGACTGAACCAGGAAGAAATAGAAAATATGAACAGACCAATCACAAGTATGGAAATTGAGACTGTGATTAAAAATCTCCCAACAAACAAAAGCCCAGGGCCAGGTAGATTCACAGGCAAATTCTATCAGACATTTTGAGAAGAGCTAACACCTATACTCTCAAACTCTTCCAAAATATAGCTGAAGGAGGAACACTTCCAAACTCATTCTATGAGGCCACCATCACCCTGATACCCAAACCAGGCAAAGATGTCACAAAAAAAGAAAATTACAGGCCAATATCACCGATGAATATAGATGCAAAACTCCTCAACAAAATACTAGCTAACAGAATCCAACAGCACATTAAAAGGATTATACACCATGATCAAGTGGGGTTTAACCCTGGGATGCAAGGATTCTTCAATATATGCAAATCAATCAATGTGATACATCATATCAACAAATTGAAGGATAAAAACCATATGATCATCTCAATAGATGCAGAAAAAGTTTTTGACAAAATTCAACATGCATTTATGATAAAAACTCTCCAGAAAATGGGCATAGAAAGAATTTACCTCAACATAGTAAAAGCCATATATGAGAAACCAAAAGCTGACATTGTTCTAAATGGTGAAAAACAAAGCATTCCCTCTAAGAACAGGAACAAGACAAAGCTGCCCACTCTCGCCCTTATTATTCAACATAGTCTTGGAAGTCTTAGCCACAGCAATGAGAGAAGAAAATGATATAAAAGGAATCCAAATAGGAAAAGTAGTAAAATTATCACTCTTTGCAGATGACATGATATTATATATAGAAAACCCTAAATACCCTACCAGAAAACTGTTAGCACTAATCTATGAATTTAGTAAATAGCAGGATACAAAATTAATGCACAGAAATCTCTTGCATTCTTATACACTAACAATGAAAAAGCAGAAAGAGAATTTAAGGAAACTCTTCCATTTACCATTACAACAAAAAGAATAACATATCTAGGATTAAACCTAACTAAGGAGGAAAAAGACCTGCATGCAGAAAACTATAAGACACTGATGAAAGAAATCAAAGATGATACAAACAAATGGGGAGACATGTTCTCAGACTGGAAGAATCAACATTGTGAAAATAACTATCCTACCTAAAGCAATTTACAGATTCAATGCAATCCCTATTAAATTACCAACAGCATTTTAGAACAAGAAATCATACGATTTGTATGGAAATGTAAAAGGCCCCAAATTGTGAAAGCAATCTTCAGAAGGAAAGACGGAGATGGTCAAATTAGTCTTCCTGACTTCAAACTATACTACAAGCCCACAGTGATCAAGACAGTATGGTACTGTCACAAAAATAGAAAGGAAGATCAATGGAACAAAATGGAGAACCCAGAGGGAAACCCAAGCACGTATGGGCACCTTATCTTTCACAAAAAAGGCAAGAATATACAATGGAGAAAAGACTGCCCCTTAAATAAGTGGTGCTGGGAAAATTGGACAGCAAGATGTAAAGGAGTGAAATTAGAACACTTCCTAACAGTATACACAAAAATAAACTCAAAATGGATTAAAGACCTACATGGAAGGCCAGACATTATAAAGCTCCCAGAGGAAAATATAGGCAGAACACTCTATGACATACATCAAAGCAAGATCCTTTTTGATCCACCTCCTAGAATCATGGAAATAAAATCAAGAATAAACAAATGGGACCTAATGAAACAAAAGTTTTTGCATGGCAAAAGAAACCATAAACAAGGTAAGATGACCACCCTCAGAATGGCAGAAGATACTTGCCAATGAAGCAACTGACAAAGGATTAATCCCCAAACTATACAAGCAGCTCATAAAGCTTAATCCCAAAAAAGCAAATAACCCAATCCACAAATGGGTGAAAGACCTAAATAGACATTTCTCCAAAGAAGACCTGCAGATGGCTAACAAACACATGAGAAGATGCTCAACACCACTAATCATTAGAGAAATGCAAGTCAAAACCACAATGAGATATCACCTCTCACTGATCAGAATAGCCATCATCAAAAAAGCTAGAAACAATAAATGGTGGAGAGGGTGTGGAGAAAAGGGAACTCTCCTGCTCTGTTGATGGGAATGTAAGTTGGTACAGCCACTATGGAAAACAGTATGGAGGTTCCTTAAAAAACTAAAAATAGAACTACCATATGATTCAGTATTCCCACTACTGGGCGTATACCCAGAGAAAAACATAATCCAAAAAGAAACATGTACCATAATATTCATTGCAACAGTATTTACAATAGTCAGGACATGGAAGCAACCTAAATGCCCATCAAGAGATGAATGGATAAAGAAGATGTGGCACATATATACAATGGAATATTACTCAGCCATAAAAAGGGATGAAATTGAGCTATATGTAATGAGGTGGATAGACCTAGAGTCTGTCATACAGAGCAAAGTAAGCCAGAAAGAGAAAAACAAATACCATATGCTAATTCACATATATGGATTCTAAAAAAATGGTTCCAATGAACCCAGTGACAGGTTAAGAACAAAGATGCAGATGCAAAGAATGGAAATGAGGACATGGGGTTGGGTGGTGGGGGAGGAGAAGGTGAAGCTGGAATGAAGTGAGAGAGTAGCTTAGACATATATACACTACCAACTGTAAAACAGATAGCTAGTGGGAAGTTGCTGTATAACAAAGAGAGATCAACTTGTTGATGGGTGATGCCTTAGATGGCTAGGACAGGGAGGTTGGGAGGGAGTTGGCCAGAGGGAGGAGATATGGGGCTATGTATATAAATACAGTTGATTCACTTTGGTCTACCTCAAAAACTGGTACAAGAGTTTAAATCAATTATATTCCAATAAAGAGCTAAATAAATAAATAAATGAATAAATAAATTAAAATATATAAAATATATATTGCAACTATCTTTTCATTTTATTTGTCTTCCTTTTTTTTTAATTGAGACAACATTGGTTTAAAACATTATATAAGTTTCATATGTACAAAATTATAATTTGGCTTTTGAATATATCATACTTCAGCATGGTCACCAGAAAAAGTAAAATTTCCATCTGTCACCATACAATTGATCCTCTTTACCCATTTTGCCCTTCCCCTATGGTAATAACCATTCTGTTCTCTTCATCTATGTGTTTGTTTTTGTTTTTGTTTTTTGAAAATATATTCTACATAAGAGTGAAATAATATGGTATTTGTCTAAGCCTGGCTTATTTCATTTAGCTTAATGGCCCATCAATATCGTTGCAAATGGCAAGATTTCATCTTTTTTATGGCTGAGTAGTATTCCATTGTGTGTGTGTGTGTGTGTGTGTGTGTGTGTGTGTGTGTGTGTAATTGTGAGTGTATGTGTATACATACCTTATTTTCTTTATTCATCAATGGGCTCTTAAATTGTTTCCATATTTTGGCTGTTGTCAATAATGCTGTGATGAACATAGGGTTGCATATATCTTTTTGTGCTCTTTGGATAAATACTCAGAAATAGGATAGCTGTCATATGGTAGTTCTAGTCTTAATTTTTTGAGGAATCTCCCAACTGTTTTCCATAGTGGCTGCACCAGTTTACATTCCCACCAACAGTGTACAAGTGTTCCCTTTTCTCCATATCCTCTCCAACATTTGTTATTTGTTGTCTTTTTGATAATAGCCATTCTAACAGGTGTGAAGTAATAGCTCATTGTGCTTTCTATTTGCCTTTCCCTGATGATTCATGATATAGAGTGTCTTTTCATGTACCTGTTGGCCACCTGTACGTCTTCTTTGGAAAAATATCTACAGAGGTTTTCTGCCCATTTTTTATTTGGGATTTTTGTTTCTTTGTGTTTCAGTTGTATGAATTCTTTATACATTTTTGGATACTAACCCATTATCAAATACATGGTTTGAAAATATCTTCTCCCATTTGGTATGTTGCCTTTTATTTTGATCATGATTTCCCTCACTGTGCAGAAACTTTTCAGTTTAATGTAGACCCATTTGTTTCTGTTTTATTTTTCTTGCCTTCTGTGTAATCCACAAAAATGTTGCTAAGACCAACATCAGTGAGTTTACTGCCTATGTTTCCTTCTAGAAATTTTATGGTTTCAGGACTTACATTCAGATTGTTAAACCATTTTAATTAATTTTTGTGTATGATGTAAGATACGGTCCAGTTTCATTCTTTTGTATGCTGCTGTCCAATTTTCCCAACACAATTTATTTAAGAGATTTTCCTTTCTCCATTGTATGTTCTTTGTTCCTTTGTTGTAAATTAATTGTCCATACATGTGTGGGTTTATTTTTGGACTCTCAGTTCTGTTGAATTGATCTGTGTGTCTGTTCTTCTGCCAATACTATGTTCTTTCATTACTATAGCTTTGTAGTATAATTTGAAACCAGGGAGTGTGATACCTGCAGCGTTGTTTTTTTTCTCAAGATTCCTTTGGTTACTTGGGAGTCTTTCATGGTTTATTTTAGATATTTTTTTCTGTTTCTGTGAAAAATGTCATTGGCATTTTGAAAAGGATTGCATTGAATCTGCAGATTGCTTTAGGTAACATGGACATTTTCACAATGTTAATTCTTCCAATCCATAAGCACAAAATATCTTTCCATTTCTTTGTATTTTCAATTTCTTTCAACAATGTCTTGTAGTTTTCCCTGGTTACATTTATTTCTTGGTATTTTATTCATTTTATTGTGATTGCAAATGGGGTTGTTTTCTTAATTTCTTTTTCTTCTAGTTTGTTGTTAGTGTATAGAAATGCAACAGATTTTGTATACTGATTTTGTTTTTTTCACCTTTATGGTATTCATTTATTATTTCTAATAGAGTTTTTTTTTTTTTTTTTTTTTGGCAGGGTCTTTAGAGTTTCCCATGTCATCAGCCAGTAGTGACTATTTTACTTCTTCCTTTTCAAATTGGATGACTTTTATTTCTTTTCTTTGTCTAGCTGCTCTCACTAGGACTTTTAATATTATGTTAAACAAAAGTTGCAAGAGTGGGCATCCTTGTCTTCTGCTCTTAGAGGGATAGTATTCAGTTTTTCACAATTTAATATGATTTTAGCTGTATGTTTATAATATATAGTCTTTATTATGTCGAGGTTCATTTCTTCTATACCATTTTATTGAGAGTTTTTATCATAAATGGGTTTAGAATCTTGTCAAATGCTTTTCCTGCATCTATTGAGATAATCATATGATTTTTATCCCTCACTTTGTCAATGTGCAGTATCATGTTGATTGATTTGTGGATGATGTACCATCCTTGCATCTCTGGAATAAATCCCACTTAATCATGATATATGACTTTTTAAATGTATTGTTCAGTTCTGTTAGCTAATATTTAGTTGAGGATCTTTGCATCTATATTCATCAGAGATATTAGTCTGTAATTCTATTTTTTGTATTTTCTTTGACTGGTTTTTTGTAACAGGGTAATGTTGGCCTTGTAAATGAGTTAGGAAGCATTTCTTCATCTTCAACTTTTTGGAAGAGTTTGAAAAGAACAGGTTTTAAATCTTCTTGAATGATTGGTAGAATTCACCTGTGAAGCCAGTTACTCCTGGACTTTTGTCTTTTGGGAAGTTTTTGATTCCTGTTTTAAATTTCCTGCTAAATTTCCTGTTTCTTCATGATTCAGTCTTAGAAGGTTGTATGACTCTAAGAATTTATACATTTCTACTAGGTTGTCCAATTTGTTGGCATTTGGCTGTTCATAGTATTCTCTTATAATCATTTGTATTTCTGTGGTATTTGTTGTTATTTCTCCTCTTTCATTTCTGATTTTATTTATCTGAGCCTTCTTTCTTTTTTCTTTTCTTTCCTTTTTGTCAGTTTTATTTATATCATCAAAGAACTAGCTCTTTGTGCCATTGATCTTTTCTATTGTCCTTTAAGTCTCTATTTCATTTATTTCCACTCTTATTTTTATTTTTTCCTTCCTTCTGCTGACTTTAAGGTTTGTTTGTTTTTCTTTTTTCTAGTCCCTTCAGGTGTAAAGTTAGCTTACTTATGTGAGGCTTCTCTTATTTCTTGAGGGAAGCCCATATGGATTTTGGTACATTGTCTTTTTATTTTCATTTGTCATCAGATATTTTTTGACTTCTCCTTTGCTTTATTCATTGACACAATTGTTGTTCAGTATGTTGTTTACTCTCCACATATCTGTGACTTTTCCAGCTTTTTTCTTGAGTTGATATCTAGTTTCATACCATCGTGGTCAGAAAAGTCTTTAATATAATTTTAATCTACTTAAATTTATTGAGATGCGTTTTGTGTCCCAACACATGGTCTATCTTGAGAATGTTCCATGTGCACTTGAAAAGAATGTGTATTCTGCTGCATTTAGATGGAATGTTCTGTATAAATCCATCAGGTTCATCTGGTCTAATATTTCATTTAAGGCCAATGTTTCTTTGTGGACTTTCTGCCTAGATGATCTGTCCATTGATGTAAGTGGAGCATTAAAGTACCCTACTCTTACTGGATTGCTGTCAATTTCACCCTCTAGGTCTGATGATAATCGCATTGTATATTTTGATGCTCCTATGTTAGGTGCATATATGTTAATGTGTTATGTCTTCTTGATGGCTTATCCTGTTTATCATAGTATAATATCTATCTATCTCTTTTTCTTTTTTGGCTTTTTTTCTTCTTTTGTCTGCAGTTTGCTTGGTGATGCTCCTATCTTTTAGTCTATTTTGTCTTTAGAGCTCAGATGAATCTCCTGGAAGCAGCATGTAGTCAGGTCTTGTTTGTTAATCCATCCAGCAACCCTGTGTCCTTTGTTTGGTGAATTCAATCCAATTTTATAAGGTGACAACCAATAGATGAGAACTTATTCTGCCATTTTATCTTTTGTTTTCTTGTTTCTCTATGCCTCCATTGTTTCCTTTTCCTTGTGTTTCTGCCATTTTAGTTTGATAGTTTTCTATGATGTTTTTCTCAGTTTCCTCTTTTTTATGTTTCATGTCTCTGCTCTTCATTTGTGTTTTGTGGTTACCATGAGATTATTATTATTATCTCATAGATAATATAGTCCTTTTCTGCTGATAGCATCTTTTCTTCATTTTCCTATATGGGTTTTGTTCTTTTCTTTTTCCCTCTTTACGTTTTTGTTGTCTCAAATTACTTTTTTTTATGCTATGAGTTCATCACCAGATTGAAGGTGTTATTTTTGCTCTTATTTTTCTCTTTAACCTTTATGCTATAATTAAGTGCTTAACAACCTATTCTGATATAAACTTGTAATTTCTGATTCTGTTTGTCTATCTGTAATGTCACTCAAAGTTTTGTGCACTTTTGTCTTTTTGTTTTAGGTAGAAAAACTTCTTTCAACATTTTTTGGTAAGGCAGGTCTAGTGGTGATGAACTCCCTCAGCTTTTGTTTGTCAGGGAACGTCTTCATTTCTCCTTCATATTTCAATGATAATATCGCTAGATAGAGTATTCTAGGGTGACAGCTTTTATCTTTCAGTATTTTTAGAATGTCATTCCACGTCTTCCTAGACTATAGAGTTTCTGCTGAGAAATCTGATAGCCTCATGGGGGTTCTTTGTAGGTTACTATCCTTTTTCCCTGCTACCTTCAAATTTCTGTATCATTGACTTTTGACAGTTTTAACATAATGTGCATTGGAGAAGGTCTTTTTGCTTTGAAATAATTAGGTGTTATTTTAGCTTCATAGACTTAAATATTTAGTTCCTTCCCCAGGTTTGGGAAGTCCTTAGCTATTATTTATTTATATAAACTCTCTGCTCCCTTCTCCTCTTCTTCTTGGATACTCATTACACTTATGTTGCCTTATCTGAGGGAGTTGAATAATTCTTGTATCATTTCTTCATTTCTTAAAAATCTTAATTCTCTTTCTTCCTCTACCTGAGCCATTTCTAGATTTCTATCTTCAAGCTTGCTGATTCTCTCTTTCATATGATCTGCTGTAATTCAGTGCTTTCTATTGCATTTTTCATCTCATTTATTGAGTTTTTCAGTTCCAAAATTTCTTTTGTTTGTTTAGAGTTTAAATTGCTTTGGTAAAATATTCCTTCTGTCTCTGAGCCTACTGAATTGCCATATTGAATTTTCTCATTTTTAATAGTTTTTTAAATTGAATTATAGTCAGTGTACCTTTCTGAGTTTTCTTGTAGTTCACTGAGTTTCTTCAGGAAAGTTATTTTGATTTCTCCATCAGTTAGATTGCAAACATCCATAAGTCTAAGTTTGATTCCCTGAGAATGATCTTTTGGGTGCATGTGTGTGTGTGTGTGTGTGTGTGTGCACGTGCATGTGTGTGTGAGATGTCATGTTACCACATTTTTTTCATGGTGCCTGATGAGTTGTGTTCCACTGCTGGCACATTTCAAGCAGTGAACACCTTTATTATTTAGGTAAAACTTTTTTTACTTTGGTCCTAACATTTCAACAGGTTTGCTATTAGAGGCCCTTCTTATCTTCTTCAGTAGGTGGCACTATAGCACAAGCTTTTGGTTTCTCTTACCTGAGCTTGCCTCTGGCTATATTTGAAAGCCTGCACTTTCACCCCTCTACCACCTTTGCCAGAGATATTGCTGGTGCTTTTGTTGGAACTGCTTGTTCCTCTGGGGTCACTAGTGTCTTGCTGCTGCCAGTGTCATTGTTGTCACTGGTGCTGCTGGTGGAGGCACCAGGATGCTGGGCACCTCTGCTACATCTAGAGTTGCCTGGGTCCCATTGCACTGCCATTGCATTTTAGAGAGGGGGTGGTTGAGGAAGGTAGTCTGCCATTATGGACTTGTCAGAGTTATAGGCACTGCTGCTGAGGGCAGGAGTCTAGTGTCATGAGCCTACGAAGACTGGAAGCAGCTGGGTCACAAGTCCCACTGCCATTGCTTCCGAATTCCCTGTGGGTGCAGGTACCATGGCAGCCAGGAGACTGGAGTCATGTGTGCCAGCTTTTCTGCTGCTACTGTGTTCTCTGGGGCTATGGACTCAGCCACCATAGCCAGGTGGCTGAGATCATGGGTACTACCACTACTATTCCCCTATTCCTCCTCCTCTGTGTGTCCCAGTCCACCCACCTTCAGAGGTACAGATGTGTAGATCTATCCAGCATCCTGGTGTTTTGTGCAGAGGAAGGTTTATAGAGTTATGGATATTTTACTAGTTGTAGATTAAAGAAGAGAGAGGAAGGGAGCTTCTCATGCTACCATGATGTTGATGTCACAATACTACTTGTTTTTAATTCTAGAATTTTAATTTGGTTCTTTTTCATAGTTTCTCTGTTTGGATTCCTCATCTGTTAATTCATTATAATTCTATTTTTTTGTTTCAGTTCCTGAACATATTAATAATAACTATTTGAAAGACTTTGTCTATTATTCCCAACATCTGTATCATCTTAAAATTTCTATTGACTGATATTCTTATTGAGCAACCTTTTCCTGCTACTTTATGCCTAGTAATATTTTATTGTGTGCTTGGCATTGTGTTGTATACATTGTAGATACTCTGGATTTACTTTTCTCTGAAAGGTGTTGAGGTTTTGCTCTAATTGGCAGTCAAATTCAAATTGCAAAATCTCACTCCTGTAATAGAAGCTGAAATTTCTGTTCATTTCTTTCTTATGGCTGTTGATTTTAGTAGAACTGGAACCTTTCCTACATGTATAGTTCAGTGGGAAAACAAAGATTTGGGTAGAGTTACTACATAGACTTTGAGGCTCACCCACTTTAGTTTTCCACTTAAATTTTCCAGCTGCTTTGCCAGCTCTGCACTCTAGCCTTTGACAACTTAAGCCTTTAAGACCCAGATTTCTGCTATCCTGACCTCAGACTGAGAATTCCATCAGGACAAAAAAAAGTTGCAAATACACAAATCTCATCTGATATTGTTTTTATTTTTAAAGGTCTAATTCCCTCCAGTTTCTGCCTGTTTTTTTTATTTTTCTCCAGTCCTTCAAACAGATGTTTTCTTTTAAAACATCTTAAAATACTTTATCCAGATATGATGATTGTTATCTGCATATTGGTTAAAATAACAAAGCTTCTCCAGTACAAAAAGCCATAGCCCCAACTCTACAGAAACTGCTTTTGTTAACATCACCAATAACCCCACATTACTAATGGTTAATTTTCAGTCTTCAACTTAATCCAAACTTTCAGCAAAATTTGGCATGCCCTTCTCCTAGAATCACTTTCCTTACTTGCTTTCCAGGAAAACATACTCTCCTGTTTTCCTCCTACCTAACTGGCCTTTTCTTTTTAAGCTTCTTTTCCTGGTTCTTCTTCCAGATCTCTTAATTTTAAATGTATGCCATGAATCAATTTTGCAACTTCTATTTTATTTCTGTAAGCATTTCTTTGGTGATGTCATTAAATCTAGTGGCTTTAAAAATGACCAAGTGTATAGCTATTCTCCCTGAATTCCAGACATGTATATCTAACTCCCTGCTTACCATCTCCACACAAAAGGTCTTCCTTGGGTATTCTATTTTCTCATATTCATACCCAAAATGTCAGAAAATAATTAAGTACTCAACACTCAAAACATATTCAAGTATATGTCTACTAAGTGCCTGTGAAATTGGTCAAATCCCCCTGGTCATTATCATTAGTTTCAATATTGCAACTGCCTCCTGATTGATTTTCCAACTTCTATCATTGTTATTCCACTATTTTTTCTCAAGTCAGTAGCTAAGTTATTCCTTTAAAATATAAAACAGAAATATTATTTCTCTGTTCAAAGCTTTCTATTTCATGTATAGTAAAATCCAAAGTCTTCACAAGGACCTAAAGAGTCCTATATGGTCTGGTCCCTGTCTGACCACTTTGACTTTTCTCCTATCTGCTTAGTATGCATCTGACTTTCTGGATTATTTTTTTCTAAAAATGCAGTCCCTTAACTTTGCACCAGAGTTTAAATCTGTTTTCCCCCAACAGCATTGATATTTTTACTTCAAATACAATCTATTTATTACAGTTAGATTTTCTTCTCACACTACAATGTAAGCATGAGGGTAATAATTTTTACCCTTGTTGCTTGCTTGTTTACAGTTATGTTCCTAGAACTCAGTGCCTAACACAAGTTTGGTAATGAATAGTTGTTGAATGAATAACTAAATGAATGAGGAAAATCCTGACTTCTCTCTGATCTTTAGAAACAGTCTGAAATCCTAATATGTTTTATAATATTCAGCATAATATTGTTTCTATATACCCCCAAAGAGCTTCATGTCTCTAAAGTAGTCTTCCTCTCCACATGGATGATATATAGTCATGTTTTAAGTTTCATCTTTCAAAAAGTTTTCTCTTATCTTTTCAGAACCATCTTACCCCAGTCTGGATTAGTTTTATCTTGTTCCCAGAATACCTGCTACTCATACTCACTGTAACATATGTTCATTCAGCTGAAGCTTAACACTGTGTTGTTCACAGCAAGATCACCTCTCTTTTGTGCACTGTTTCATCCGAATAGTTGGTCAAATATAATATTTGTCAAAAACAAAACTTGAAAGGTATTGTTATTAATCTGAAGTTTTTAAAAGTGAATAAACTAAGGCTTGCTTATGGTTGTAAAACCATGATGTGAATAAACTAGTATCTGAACCCAAGTCTTTTTAACACCATATTCTTTCCATGTGAACTATTCATGAGTTATATAACTTTCCTATGAGTGCTTAAATAACAATTTATCATAACATATTACAACTTTTTCCCATACGTTATTGATCATCCCTGGGAATTTTTCATTGAAAAAATGTTTTTCCCTATAGTAATGTGCAAAGGGTGGCATAACCATGTTATATTCATCTTTAGCCATACATATTTATGTATCATCAATCTTCAAGCCATTTAAAATACTTTACACGGGCTGCGTGTCACAACACAGTCAGAATTATGATGACTCCAGTGGAATTTGACAGACCGTGAAGTTAATTTACCTGTTAAGGTGTCAAGAGGGCAAATCTCCTTAGTTGCTGATCATAGCAGGAAACTAAAGAAGCACCTGAGGCAACAAGGAGGAAATTTTGAGGCAAAGCACAATGAAATGCCAGTTAATCAAATCAAATTTCTAGTGGCATGCATTGCACTAAAATTGTTCACAGAAAAGACAAAATCTCAACATGATGTAAACTAATGAAGAACAAAGTCAAAAATCATTGTTAAAATGTTACTCTTTCCTACAAGACATACATCAAAGCAGAGCACTGCTTCCTGCCTGGCTGTGAAGACTATAATTATTTCTAATGGTCTCTAGAGAAGGACCTGTGCTTGTCAAATAAACATAAATGTTTTTCTTGGTACACATTTAAGTATTTTATATGAAAAGGCAACAGTCTTTGGAGGCAGACACTCTTGGATATGAATCAGCTTTACCAAGTGGGAGGTATGTGATCTCATACGTGTTACATAAACTGTGAGACTCAGTTTCTTCTTTCGCAAATTACACAAAAAAATTTTTACTCCTGACACACATTTTTAGGTCCAGCAAATAAATCAAAAGTTAGTTTTAAACAATATAAGTACAGAATTAACAGGAAAAAAATTACATGATATCAATATCGGGATAGAAATGGAAAAGCAAAATGAAGTTTATATGTGGACAGTTCCATATATAAGAAAGTAAAAGAAAATCCAACACTTTCCTTTACCTCAAAAAGTTCAACATAGCCTATAAACTTTTCCCTCACTTAAAGTGAACTGTCCATACTCAGGAAATGCTATGGAAAGAATAATGTCAAATGAGGAGAAAGCCATGTGATTAAGGGAGCTACATCTGATTCCTAGTATATCTTGATCTTCCTCTTCTTATTGCATTAATTTCCACTTTATCCAGTGGATAAAGCCACTGTGCACAGCTTTGTAAACTGAAGTCTTAAAGGAAAAAAAAAAAAAAAAAGCAGAATCAGAAGGAAAAAAACTCCATCATCTTGATCTGCTCTGTGAACTTTTCTACCACACTGACTCCATTTTTCTGGCCTGTGATCTGTAACTCGGAGTCTAATTGATTGTACTGAAAGTAATATGCATGGTTTTCCTATTTTCTCTCCATCTGGAGGGCAGGGAACTTGTGGACGGAAAGCGCCCTGTTGCACATTTGTAGTTTTGCTGAGCTCTCTCTTAGATTTCTCATATTTAATCATGATTTTTAGCATTAAAAATAGACCTTTACATTAAAAATTATCCAATGCCCCTACAATGGACAGAACTGTGTGTGCCCAAAATTCATATGTTGAACCCTAACTCCCATGTGACTGTATTTGGAGTTAGTAATTAAGGTTAAATGAAGTCATAGAGTAGGGCTCTGATTTGATAGATGAGTGTCCTCATAAGTAAAGACACAAGAGCACATCCCCCCCACCATAACTTGCAGATGGCCACCTACACAGCAAGTAGGTGGCCGTCTGCAAGTTAGGAAGAGAGCTCTCACTAGCAATTGAATTAGCTAGCACTTTGATCTTGAACTTCTCAGCGTCCATATGTCTCTGCTGTTTAAGCCACCCAGTCTATATAGTCTTTGTTATAACAGCCTGAGTGACTAATATAGCCGCTGTTTGACTTCCCATGAAAACATTCCTTTCTGTGGTATTTAAAAACAATTGAAAGGGCTTATTGCCTTAGAGTATAAGGGTGAGCCTACAAGTAGAAAAAGACCAATTGCTTAATACCTGTTACCTAACATCTTCTGAAGTTACCTTCAATAATACAAAATAGCAAGGGATGTTTCAAAGACAAAAGCAAATACATAACCATTGATTCATTTACTCAGAAGGTAATAACTGAGTGGTTGCCAAAGGCCTAGTTAAAAGGACAATAAAGTAATTTAGTAGAGGACATAGACACATCTAGCAATTATGATGAAAAATCACAAATTAAAAATAAAACCTATTTATTGATTGTTTTAATAGCAGAGAGGAAAGACATCTAATCTAGTTAGAGTAAAGAAAAATAAGAAAAAAGGTGATATTAAAATAGGAAGCCATCCAAAAAAAATACAGGCTTATCTTCTAATCAGTTTAGTAAATAGTACTGCAATGAACACTGGGGTGCATATGTCTTTTCGAATTATGGTTTTCTCTGGGTATATGTCCAGGAGTGGGATTGCTGGGTCAAATGGTAGTTCTATTTTTAGTTTTTTGAGGAACCTCCATACTGTTCTTCATAGTGGCTGTACCAATTTACATTCCCACCAACAATGTAGGAGGGTTCCCTTTTCTCCACACCCTCTCCAGCATTTATTATTTGTAGATTTTGTGATGATGGTCATCCTGACTAGTGTGAGATGATATCTCGTAGTTTTGATTTGCATTTCTCTAATAATTAGTGATGTTGAACATGTTTTCATGTGTTTGTTGACTATGTCTTCTTTGGAGAAATGTCTGTTTAGGTCTTCTGCCCATTTTTTGATTGGGTTGTTTGGTTTTTTGATATTGATCTGCATGAGCTGCTTGTTTACTTTGGAGATTAATCCTTTGTCAGTTGCTTCATTTGCAAATATTTTCTCCCACTCTGAGGGTTGTCTTTTCATTTTGTTTATGGTTTCCTTTGCTATGCAAAAGCTTTTAATTAGAGATGATTAACTTTTAAATCAGTAGACTTTGTATAAAAAAGATTACACTTCCTAATGTGATTAGGCCTCATCCAATCAGTTGACAGCATGAAGAAAAAAGTCTGAGGTACCTCCCTTCAAAAGGAATTCTGCCTCCAGCTGCCTTAGAACTTGAACTGCAATGTCAAGTCTCCCCAAGGTCTCTAATCTTCTGGTCAGATATTGTCCTTGCCAGCCTCCACAATTACATGAGCCAATTTCTTAAAATAAATGCTTATCTCTATATACATACTCCTACTGGTTCTTTTCCTCTGCAAAATCATGACTAATACACACTCTTTTCTACCCACGGCAAACAGGTTTTCCTGTCAACATGCTGTTATCCCAGCGATAGAGCATTTCCATTCATGTCCCTCAGCCAACTCCCTAACCACTGCACAATGCCAGGCTACTTACTCACTTTCTCCCAGCCAGAAGAGGCCATCAGGCTTTCTATTCCCATCTGCCTTTTGCTGATCAAAGGTGGCCAGAAAATTAGCAGCTCCATTCATCCTCAACAGCAAGCCAAGTTCCTCACAAATGGGAAGCCCCATTGAATGCATTTCCTACAAGAACTGGACCTTTTACTGAATTCTCTACAGGAAAGGAGTTGCCAAGAGTTCACAAAAAAAAAATATACATTTATACTAGAATTGAGAAGGTGAAAATACCATGTTTATTCATACATTAATAATCCTTAGTCCCTGTCACAGATATTTAGGAGGTAAAAGCAAAAGACTCAATGATAAATTCAAAGTGGCAGACATGAATGAGGAAGAGAGGAGGAATAGAGGTGACTCCCAGGTTTCTGTCTTATATAATCGTTAGTGAAAAAAAGGCACTTCATTTTCGTAGGGAAGCAACAGGTTTAAAGTCAAGATTTTGGAGAGATGGTAAGTTAACTGTTAAAGATGTTGAATATGGGTGGCCATGAGACATTCAATTTTAGAACTGAGAGTTGGATTTGGAGGTCAGAAGAGAGGTAATGTCTGTGGATACAAATCTATGAGATGAGACTTATAGACTCTAAGTCATTGGTGGCCTAGGAAAAATGAAAAGAGTAAGAAAAAACCAATAAGCTCTGAAAAATTACCAAAATGTAATAGTTACAGGAAGAAGAGCCAGCGCAGGAGATAAAAATGAAGAACAAAATAGGTGGGAGGGAGGGGAATTTTTTTATATATATATATATATATATATATATATATATATATATATTCTGTTATAGAATATGTATATATTATATTATTGAATCCAATTTCCAACTTGCAGTTATAACTTGATCACTGAAATACTAATCCTAAAACTGGTGAAATTGCTCTGGGTTAAAAATGTGGGAAAAGCAACAACTTCTCTATTATTGGGAATAGTTAAAGCCACATTATTATTCTAAGATAGAAGATTGACTGAAGTTAGAGGTGGCATCAGTAGACCTAAATCCCTACCCTGACTATTTATCTTGCTATGCCTTCCATGCTGCATAAAATTTCTCTGTGTCTTAGTTTTGTCTTCAGGAAAATTAAATCAATATATCTACCTGCAATTGTTAGATGGAAGAGTTAAATCAATATAGTATATAATAACAATATATATAGTGTATTGAAAAGTGGTAAACATTCCATAGTGCATATGCATATCAATTCATTACATTGTATACTTTAAATATATACAATTATATTTTTCAATGATTCCTCAATAAAGTTGTAAAACATTTTAAATTAAAAAAATTAACTTTTAGGATAAAGAAACTAAGAATTCTGGGCTTCCCTGGTAGCACAGTGATTAAAAATCCACTTGCACATGCAGGGGTTACGGGTTCGAGCCCTGGTCCAGGACGATCCCACATGCCTCTGAGCAACTAAGCAAATGTGCCACAATTACTGAGCCTGAGCTTTAGCATCCATGAGCCACAACTAATGAGGCCATGTGCTGCAACTACTGAAGCCTGTGTGCTGAGAGACCATGCCCTGCAATGAGAGAAGCCACCGCATTGAGAAGCCCACACACAGCAACAAAGAGTAGCCCCGCTCACCAGAACTAGAGAAAGCCCATATGCAGTAATGAAGACCCAACACAGCCAACAAATAAAAATAAAATAAATTAAAAAACAAAAAAAGAAACTAAGAATCCTGTTGTAGATGTTTTACATCAATTGCATGTAACTATTACTCTAAAAGCACCTTAGCTGTTAATTCAGTAGAATATTGAAAGCTGATATATTCTGATGAATTACTATAGTTCCAATCACTTCCTCATATTTGGTAGATGTTGGTGAACACTGCATTGCCATCAGTCAACCATCGTAGAAAGTTATTTACTTCCACACAAGGCAGTCATTCACAACAAATTAACATTCTCCAGAGGACATATTAGAAAATGACAGAAAGGAAGTAATCTTATTTGAAGCTATCTTTTAAAACCTGCCCTGTCTTGCACATTCTCAAATCACTGCTTGCTTACCTTTTGTGAAATGTTTATCCTCCTCACTCACAAATTGCACATTAATTAAACAGTAATTAAATGAAATCAAAACTTAACATTCTTTGAAAGGGTGTACCAGAAGAATCATCTGATTAAAAATGAAAACATTATAAAGGAGTATTCATTTTATATTTGCATTTCTGGAAAAAAATTAAATAGGAGAATGGAACAAATAAAATGAAAAAAAAAATGTCCAACCCGAATTTTCTATTTATATCCATAAATTAAGACTCTTTTTGAATATCCAATCTAAGGAATTGATTAGCTATATTATCAAAATCTACACATTACTAATAAAAGTCATTTGTATGAACAAGTAACATTTCCAATACTATCAAAGTCCAATACTATAAAAATATTTTTAGATAGAAGGATAGAAGGAAAGAAAAAATTTCTTTGGGAAAAAGCAGGAGTAAATTATAACTCCAAACCCATTTTTCCACCCCTCACCTATTCTCAAATTTTGCAATAGTTTCTCACGCCTATGACTCTATAAAATGATCTTTATAGAAAGGTCTTCGATTATCAAATTCAATAGCTGCTCTCAGTCTTCATTTTTCCAACTTTCCATAAATTATCTGACAATTTTTATTTTTCTTAAATATATTTCTTAATCCCTGACAAATCCAGACATATTTCAATTAGTTACTATGTTCTGTCAATTTCTACATACTAATTATATTTAACCTCTTCTTTCCATTTCCCACTGCCAGAGTTGAACTTAATATCTCTGGTTAGGAATATGCAATAATGCCATTCAATTTTTTTCTATGTTCCCTCACCCCATCTCTTCACACACACACACACACATACCTTTGAGTCTATCCAATACAGTTGAAAAATAATATTTTTTTATTTATACTTAATACTTTGACCATGTGACTCTCAAAATAATACTTTCAATGACTATCATTGACTGTAAAATCAAGTCCATGGTCTGCTTAATACTATTTACAACACTATTAGATCTGGTTCCACTATGCTCTACCTGCTTTTTCATCTCTGATTCCATGTACTTCACGTCATAGATCCATCTTTCTCATAACAAGACCCCCTGCTATTTTTTGAAAATTCTATGATCCTTCCTGCTTTCAAGCTTTGCTATTTCTTCTGTTCAATTTCTACTAAGCCTTTTTAAAGCCCAGCTCAAATACTTTCTTCTCTATGGAGTCTTCCGTAAATACCTTCCACCAAAGTCATATCTTATCCTGTGTTCACAAGTTGCTATATATTATTCACATAGCTCATATCACATTTGCCTATATATGTTTACTTATGTTCATGTCATATTTTTTTTACAAGATTGTCAGTTTTGTTAAGATATGAATTCTTTTTGGTCATACTTCTGTCCACCAAAATACCTAGAACAATGTAAGTGCTTAATTATTTTTTGTAATATTATATTAAAATTTTCAATTTATTTCCAAGAATACACTGGTTATAGACTTATTCTTTTAAACACTCTTTACCTTTAATATAAAGAGATATGGGGTTGATGAAGGCATTTTATTACAAAATGCTGGTAAAACCAGTGTCAAATTTACTCTTTAATAAGTTTAACCATATTACTACTACTTTTAACATATAAATTATTTCCTTCTTGAGATTTACATTTTTTTCAATTAAATATTATTAAAAGTTAATTTAACATGATTTTTAAAAACACTCACTACTAAAAAGAGTCATAACTATGAATGGCACAGTACAGAAAAAGTGGTAAATTCATCAATAATTTATAAAATGATTTATAAAAATCACAAGTGCTCTTCTCAGATTATCATGAAAGACATATGCCACCTGGATATGCAAAACATCCTATTGTCCTCAATCAAGCACAATATAACTAAGATTACTTAGTTTTGCTATGAAAAGAGCATTTTATTGGGCATTTCAAACCAAAGGAGTCAACTGAGTTACAACAACCTATCATTAGCAGTGCATTAACCTATAACATTACTTAATATTCATAAATGTTAGTAGGTAGCAGTGTCAAAGGTGAAGCATTTGAAAAATGTCTCTGAAACAGGGGGAAAACTAATATGCCTTTCCAATCTGAAAATTACACTCATAAGCAGGCATACACAAAACCTGGCCTTTGGAAAGGAAGATAAAACTTTTGCAATCAATTTATCATTTGAAAAAGACTATTATATAGTGACAAATGACTTTATGTGCATATAATATGGTCACAAAAATTTTCTGTTTCAGAAAAAACATGAGGTAATGGAAAGAGCTACAGACTCAAAGCCAAAGCAATTCTATTCTCTCCCAGGCTTCACCACCTGCTGCCTACATGACCTTTGTCAAATCACTTAATATCTCTGGTCTTTGTTACCTCATCTGTAAAATGAGAAAGATAAACTCAATGATCTCTCAGGTAATTCTAAGCTCTAAAAACCTAAGACTCTCAGGAATATATTTCAATAGAAGAATTTCCAAATGTTCTCTCTCATAGTATCCTTCAACAACATGCTTACTGATATTTTGCCATGTATTGTCATATTTTGCTCTATTTTTGAACATAGATAGTGAATTTTCTCCATGCACTGTAAATCTCCAAAATGTCCAGTTTGATACTTTGTACCCACTGGTCACTCAAAAACTATGTAGAATGGATACTAAGAAATGTTCTACTAGCAACCTGTTTTCTGCCTCCCAGGTATTCCTGATACTCATTTGTATTTAATTTTATTCTAAAGAAGTTGAATTCACTGCCACTTCCAGAAAAGAATTCTGTGATTTAGACAAATCCAGGAAGCATATTATATCCTCTCAGGGACAGTGATTTGTTCAGGACTAGGCATGTGACCAAACCTGATTTGAACAGAATGACTCGAGTTTTTGCCTTGAATGCTGGGCCCTCTTCCTTCCTTTGACAGTGTCCTATCTAAATGTAAGGTCTGAATAGCTTGGCTGGACAAAGGATGAAGCTGACACTCAAAGGAAGGCCAAGGGGAGCAACTGCAGAGGAATGTCACTGAAGCATGTTAAACATTATGAACCTCTTGTTGAACTGGTGCATAAAATTCTTACTGCCTTTGGATTTTGATTTTAAGAGAAAACTCATTTACTTTTCAGTTTAAGGTGGTTTAACTTGGATTTTCTTTTACTTGCAACAGAAGTATTCAAATGCAGGCAATTAATGAACTTTAAAAGGATCAGATTAGTAACACCTCAGGGAACTCTCAAATACTGACTCTACAACATAATGTTATTAAACTATTTTGTTTTGTTTTATGGTTTAACATCAATTCTATGATTTGCATTTTCAGCAAATATAATCCCATAATTTAAAGATTTCTTTCATTTTTCATAAAACCATCATTTTGAAAATAAATAATGCTTTGGCCTTAAAAGCAGGCTTATGATATTGGTATTGCCCAAGGGACAATACTCATTTTTCAAAACAGTAACATCTGAAAATCCAAATATAATAATTATTGCTTCAGAAATATCCCCATATACCTGTTAAAAAATATTCTATTCCCTACCCATATACCTTATTTTTCTATTTTTCAAAATCCTATTTGCATTCTGCTTAGTAAGTATAAAGCTAGAAAGAATGTCTCTCCCTTGCTCTAACAATCAGAAAAAGCCAAATAATCTATAAAAGTATATTTTTAAATAAATTAGAGAGCTGAGGTTGCAGAACAAAAAACACATCTAAAATCTAAGGAAAGCCAGCTGTGTCCAAGGAGAGAGGGACATAAGTGAGGCAGAGGATAAGAGGAAGAAGAGGCACTGGGTGCTATACTGATAAGAAAAAATCATTTTAAAATTTCTAAAAGGGTGTTAGCGAGGGCTATGGTGAGAGTATAAAACTGTTAGGCGCTTCAGACTCAAGGATAGTTCATATTCATTTGCTGACTCTTCATTGATCTCACCAGGACCTGGGGAGAGATTCTAATGGCAGCACAGAGTAAAAAAACTGAGGGTAGCCACACAGAATGAGGGTAACCATAGCAATAAAAACTCCAAATGCAGCTCAATCTTCCATTCCAAAAGCTGAACAAAGAAAACAGTGAGCCCTTCTTCTAGCATAAATACTATTTACTCTCCTATTTTACATACATGTTAGCTTACCAAGTATAAATTTTGAGAAACACGAAGCAGCAAGGAAAAGCAAAACACTGAGAAGAAAAAGAAATTAAATGAACCAGACCTATATATGACCCATATGATTAATAAAGTGATGATTGAAATAAAAAGCATGGTACAGATAAGAATACCTTCAACTGAGTTGTTAGAAATTCATAATAGCTGAGGAAAGAATTAATGAACTTGAATGAATTTACTCAATGAATTTACTCAAACTAAAGCCCAAAGAGAGAAAAAGGATTTAAAATAATTCAGAACAGAATATCCAGGAGTTGTGGAAGAATTCCAAAAGAGGAAGAGAAAAAGAATGGCAAGAAGAAATACTTAAAAAGGCAAGTCTTCAAAAATAAATGAAAGACATCAAAATACAGATTGAAAAGGTTTCAGAAAACACCATGCAGAATAAGTTTTTTAAGCTCTTTATTGGAGTATAATTGCTTTACACTGTTGTGCCAGTTTCTGCTGTACCACAAAGTGAATCAGCTGTATTTATACATATATCCCCATACCCCCTCCCTCCCATGACTCCTTCCCACCCTCCCTATTCCAGCCCTCTAAGTCATCACCAATCTTCGAGTTGATATCTGTGTGTTATGCAGCAGCTTCCCACAAGATACCTAACAAATTGTAGTCCAACTGAGGAAAATTTTTTGAAAAGTAAAAATTTAAAAATTGGCCAGAGAGAAATAGCATATCCCATACAATACAACCATTGTAATCTTTACATCTGAAATTATGCAAACCAGAAGACAGCAAGATTAGACAATTAAAATGAAAAAAAATGTTAACTCAGAATTCTATATCAGTGAAAACATTTCTCAAAGCAGAGACACAAAGGTAAAATAAACATATCTGGGGGCAAACAAAGGCTGAAATAATTTACTGTCAGCAGTCCTGTGCTACCAGAAATATTAACTCAATTTCTTCGAGTAGAAAGATTATAATACCAAACAGAAATTTGGATCTATGTAAGCAAATTAGTTCTGAAAAAAACAAAAATAATATATTAAGAACTTTGTTAATTGCTTTAATTATCTAAAGCAAAAACAGTATCAATGTATTGTGTATTTTGAAGCATAGTAAGAAATACTATATTAAAATAGAAGCATAAAGAGTTATAGGGAAATGGAAATATGCTGTTGTAATACTTTAACACCACATGCAAAGTGATATAAATAATATATAAAGGTAGATTGCAACAAATTAAGATTGTGCATTGTCAACCCTAGATAACCACTAAAAAGTTTTTAAAAGATCTACAATTGATAAACCAATAGGGGAAATAAAATGTAATCATTTAAAAAACTGAATCCAAAAGAAAATTATGTGGAAAAAAAAAAAAACAGATGGAACATATAGAAAACAACTAGAAAAGTGGTAGATTTACTCTAACTACAATGATACTTAAGTGAAATGTAAATGGTCTATGTACCTGAATTAAAATAATAAGATTGAATTAAACACACACACACACACACACACACACGCATGATTCAGGTATATGCAGTACATAAGAAACCCACTTTAAATAAAAAGGTATACATAATTTAATAGTAAAATGAAGGGGGAAATATACCATTCAAACATTAAGCAAAAGCAAGCTACAGAGGCTACATTAAAGCAAACAAAGTAGACAACAAAATAAGGAATATTACCAGGGTTAAGAGGGACATTGCAGGATTTTAAAGGGATCAAGAACTCACTAATATGCTAAACGTGTATTCCTCTAGTAGCAAAAGTTAAAATGCATGAAGCAAAAACTGATAGAACAGAAAGGAGGAATAAATAAATCCACAATTATTGTTAGAAACTTCAACATTCCTCTCTCAGTACTTAAAGAAGTACATGGGAAAAAAAATTAGAGAAGAGATTGCATACCTGAAAAATATTATCAACCTACTTGAACCAATTTACATTTTATAGAATAATCCATCTAATAACAAAGGAATGAACATGGTATGTTAACTAAGATAAACTATATTTTAGGTAATAAAACAAGCCTAAATTAAAAACCAAACTGAAAACATACAAGGGAATTACATTAGAAATAAATAACAGAAAGTTATTTGGAAAATCCCAAATATTTGAAAATTAAGCAACACACTTCAAAATAACCCATGGGTCAAGAAGAATCAGTAGGAAAAATGAAAAAATATTTTAAAATAAATGAAAATGATAACATAGAAATTATAGGATGCAGCTAAAGCAGTGTTTAGAGAAAACTTTAGAGCAAGAAATCCTTAATTAAAAAACAAGAATAGTTTTGAATCAATGATCTAAATATCCACCTTAAGAAACAAGATAATAAAGAGCAAATTAAACACAAACCAAGAAGATAAGAGAAAAAAACAAATAAAATTGAAAATATAAAGAAAGAGAAAATAAATGAAAGCAAAGGAAGGTTGTTTAAAAAAATATGAAAATTGACAAACCTTTAACCATAACAACAAAGAAAAATGAAAGAAGACACAAATTATAGATATCAAGAAAAAGAAAAATCATTAGTACCTGTAGATCCTACAGACATTACAAGAATATTTAGTTAATTTCATGAACATTATGGCAAAAGCCTATGAATACTTAGTTGAAATGGAGAAACTCTTTGAAAGACTCAAACTATCCCAGCTTACAGAAGTAGAAATAGATCACCTCGATAGACCTATATCTGTTCAGAAACATAATTTGTAATTCAAAATCACCCCACAACAAAGACTTCTTGAGAAAGTTCACTGCTGCAGAAAATTCAACAAAATATTTAACTAAGAAATGATACAAATTCTACATGACCATTTCTGATAAACAGAAGAAAGTTGACAATTTATTTCTAGGAACTATATAAAAATTTAGTGACCTAAAATACGCTAATTAATTTTTCAAAGGAACAAAATTGGAAGACAAGCTATTTAATAGCAAGACACATAAAACCACACTAATTAGGACAGTGTGATATTCACAAAAGAATAAATATATAGGACTTCCTAGGTGGCTCAGTGGTTAAGAATCCACCTGCTAACGCAGGCAACATGAATTTGATCCCTGCCCCAGGAAGATACTACATGCCATGGAGCAGCTAAGCCCATGTGCCACAACTATTGAGCCCATGTGCCACAACTACTTAAGCCCAAGCGCCTAGAGCCCATGCTCCACAAGAAAGGCCAACACAATGAGGAGCCTGCGCACCACAATGAAGAGTACCCCCCATTTCGCTGCAAATAGAGAAAGCCCATGTGCAGCAAAGAAGACCCAACAGTCAATAAAATAAATAAAGTCAAAAAAAAAAAAAAAAAACGCAACTATCCTTACTTAAAAAAAAAAGGAATAAATATACACATCAAAGAAGTTGAATACAGAGTTTAAAAATAGACAAAATTTATGTTCAATTGACGTTTAACAAAGTATCAAGAAAAGCCAATAGGGAAAGGAAATTTTTTCAATAATATTGTTGGAACAATTGGATATCCATTTGGACAATATTAACACTGACTCTTACCTCATATCATATATAAAAATTAACTCCAAATGGATCAAAAATCTAAATGTAAAAGTTAAAACTGGAGAAAACATTGAGGAAAATATTTGCATCCTTGAGTTGGACAAATATTTGTTAGAGGATATAAATATCACAAAGCATAACAGAAAATCCTAATAAATTGGACTATATTGAAATCAAAATATTTTGTTCTTTCGCATATACTTTTTTTGGTAAATTTATTTATTTAATTATTTATTTATTTATTTATTTATTATTTATTTATTGTCTGTGTTGGGTCTTCATTGCTGCACATGGGCCTTCTCTAGTTGTGGCAAGCAGGGACTACTCTTCATTGTGGTGTGTGGGCCCTGTATTGCCATGGCTTCTCTTGTTGTGGAGCATGAGCTCTAGGTGCTTGGGCTTCAGTAGTTGTGGCACACGGGCTCAATAGTTGTGGCTCACGGGCTCTAGAACACAGGCTCAATAGTTGTGGCTCATGGGCTTAGTTGTTCCACAGCATGTGGAATCTTCCTGAGGCAGGGATCGAACTTGTGTCCCCTTCATTGTCAGGCAGATTCTTAACCACTGTGCCACCTAGGAAGTCCTCACATATATTTTTAAAGTGAAATCATAAGCCATAGAATGAGGAAAATATTTGCAATACATTTGTTAGACAAAATATTTATATCCATTTAAGAAGTTCCTCCTAACTCAATAAGAAAATTTAAAGTTCTATTTAAAAATACGCTAAAGAGTTGAAGAGATGTACAAAAGAATATATACAAATGGTCAATATGCTCATGATAAAGATGCTCAACATCAAGAGTCATCAGGGAAATGCAAATTAAATTCTTAGATGCCACAACACATCCATTAGAATAGCTAAAATTAAAAAGAGTGACATTACCAGGTGTAGACATGGATGTGAAGGCAAATGAGATTTATATACTAATGATGGAAATGTAAAAGAGTATAGCCACTGTAGAAAAGTATTTGGTCATTTTTGAAAGTATTAAAAAACACCCTTCCCATATGATCTAGTCCCAAGCATTTATAAAAACTTGCACACAAATCTCCATAGCACCTTTACTCACAGCTCCAAAATTGCAAAATGAACACAAATACACAATGAATGAATACACAAAATGTACTATCTCCTGGCAATGGTAAATAATTCAGTACTAAAAAGAAACAGATTACTATAACATTGATGATCTCAAAATCAGCATGCTGAGTGAAAGAAATTAGACACTACACTGTATTTTTCCACTTGTATAAAAATCTTACAAATGGAAATGAATCACATTGACAAAAAGAAAAAGCAATTTGTGGTTTCCTGGTGCAAAGAGAGGAGGGAGGAACAGACTACCTGTCTGCCCATGGGGATAATGAACCTTTTGAAAGTGATTCTTTTTTATCTTGTGTTTGTAGTTTCACAGTTCTGTAATATTTGTCACAATTCATCAAGTTATATCCTTTAAATGCATGCAGTTTATTGGAGTGATTCTCAATAAATTCCTAAGAGAAGATACTTTGCAGATCTATAGACACCACTTTACTTGTGGTATTCTGGAATAACCCCAAATCAAGCATGAATAGCTTTTGAAAATTCACAGCTCTTTCACATATTAGGATCTCAAATGTCTTTTTTCTGTGTAAGGATGTTCTTAAACACAAACAAAAGAGTTAAAGCCATCAGGCCTGTATTAATCGTTTTTAGCCTCCTCATCCCAACTATAGTGGACTGCTCATAAATGGAGAAACCTAAGCATACAAGTATCTTTGATGAAGTCATGGATCCAATGCAATGATTCCCCTCAAACTAATCATGTTTATTTTCTCAAAGGAGACATTAAAACCAGAGTCTGGTCTCTGCATTGGTTCCTAGGTCTTTTAAATTATCCCCCTGGCATATGTTCCTTGTTACATTGCTTGGAATGGGTATTTTATCTACAAATGCACTGCTTTGGGAAGTGAAACCAGCTACATTCATGCAGCTTGAAATTCACATTAACAGTACTATCCCAGAAAACTCTTCTCAAGAAAGTAAAACTGCATATATATTCAACTTGCGTTTCAGGAACTTTCTGAAAGTATTCATCTAAAAATAATAGATAGTTCAACTAGTCTCATGGACTCTTCAAGACTTACTTAGAAACTCTTGCCTCAATATTCCTATATCTCTGGGTCTATCACTTACAAAAATATTATATCCTGAATCTTGCCCAATCCTAACCAAGCCCAATAATTGAAAATGATCTTGTTAAGCCACATCACTCAAAGCCTCATAAATATCTTGCCTTCACTGTCCCCCTTCTGAGACATTACCAAACCCTATTAAGATAGATATCTCCCTTTCTGTGCTAAGCCATTTGTTTCAACAGGGTATTTTGGTGGTGTTTTCAAAAAACAAGCATTTAACAGCTTTTGACATCAACAAAGTCAAGAAGTTTCAGAATGCTCAATTCCTCATTCAAATCATGGACACTGATGAAGACTGTCAAAGAAATCTATCCATATAATCTTTGTATTTTTCATCATGAATATTTTCCTCTAAATTTCTCAAATAAACCTGTTACATTTTTCTGACAGAAGCCACTGAGAGCTTTATTGTACTTAACTATGTGAGTAGCTATAATTATAATTGCAATTTTAATTAATATTTCCTTATTTTATTATAATTAGAATGCCTAATAATTTAAGATACAAAAATACAAACCACCAATAATATCAGTCAAAAGTCCTATTTGGAAAGTGACTGTATCTTTGGGACAAATTGTATCAGTCCCTTTTAACATACCACCCAGATGTAGGCTGTAATTTCTATTATGGAATCACCACTCTGTTTGGACTGTGGAAATCAGGGCATTGCTCAGAGGTTTAATAAGAGCTACTCCTTGCCCTGTCACTCAACCTCCTCTGTGGTTCCCACTTACTTCATGCTAGGAATATTATACCTTTTCTGCATAAGAGGTAAATCTTGGCGTTCCTCTCTCTTAACCCATCTGCCCTGTCTTTCAGAAATGTCCTGAAGTTGCTGCATGTTTAGTGTATACTGATTTATACCACTGATATGTGTGTTTTTCTTTAGTATGTCAGTGGAAATTTGAAAAACAGAGGCTAGACTTGTGGGCTAAAGAAGTCTCTCTAAGAGAGCTATTAAGGCCAAAAATAACAAGATAAACAGAAAAATATTCCAAAACTCCATGTATAAGCAGTTCAAAAGGAAGAAATACAAATGGCATATGAGCATACTATATGCTTTTACCTCATTAATAATTGAGAAGTACAGATAAAAGCAATTTTTATTATGGACTTTTGTGTGCCAGAGAATGTTCTAAGAGTTTTACAAATATTAATGTGTTTAACCCCATAAAATCTCTGATAGTTATAATTATTATTCCCATATACAGATAAGCTACTGAGACATACAGAAGTTATGTACTTTTTTCCAAAAGGGTAAAGTACCTGGAAAAGCCAAGATGCATGCTCCTAATGATGAGCTTAGAATGCAACTCAATCCCTAGATCTAAAAGAAAAGAAACCAAACTTCTATAGATGCTTCCAGAAAACAGAAAATGAGGAAATAAACATTTGATAGTGCACTTTATGAGGCCAGTATAACCTTAAAAATAAAACCTAAAAAATAAATAAATAAATAAATAATAAAACTTAAAAAGGACATCATATAGAAAGGAAAATTAAAGACAAAATTCACTCATGAAAATGAGTCAAAAGAATATTAAATGAAATATTAGCAAATTTATCCCATCAATAATCAGAAAGATAATATGAAAGGACAAACTGGGTTTATAATAAGAATTAATGATGTTTTAATCTTCAATTAATTACCAACATAATTCACCATTGAATAAAGGAAGAAAAAAAAAACCCATATGATCATCTTAATAGATGTAGAAAAAGAATTTAATCAAATTCAACAATCCTAACAAAAAATATTAGGAAACCAGGATTATATGAGAGTATCTTTATTATGACAAGAAAAATACATCTATTTTTTTTTCTGTTTCTCAAATCTTTATTAGAGTATAACTGCTTTACACTGTTGTTCTAGTTTCCTCTGTACAACAAAGTGAATCAGCTGTATTTATACATATACATGTGTATATATATATATCTCCCCATATCCCCTCCCTCTTGAGCCTCCCTCCCACCCTCACTATCCCACCCCTGTAGGTCATCACCAATCATCAAGTTGATCTCCTTGTGTTATGCAGCTGCTTCTCACTAGCCATCTCTTTTACATTTGGTAGTGTATACATGTCAATACTACTCTCTCACTTTGGCCCAGCTTTTCCTTGCCCCTCTCCCCATGTTCTCAAGTCTGTTTTCTACATCTGTGTCTTTATTCTTTCCCTGCCACCAAGTTCATCATTATGAATTTTTTTAGATTATATATATATATATATGTGTGTGTGTGTGTGTGTTAGCATACAGTATTTGTTTTTCTCTTTCTGCCTTACTTCACTCTGTTTGACATACTTTAGGTCCATCCACCTCACTACAAATAACTCAATTTCATTCCTTTTTATGGCTGAGTAATATTCCATTGTATTTATGTGCCACATCTTCTTTGTCCATTCATCTCTTAATAGGCATTTAGGTTGCTTCCATGTCCTGGCTATTGTAAACAGTGCTGCAATGAACATAGAGGTGTGTGTATCTTTCTGGATTATGGTTTTCTCAGGGTATATGCCCAGTAGTGGGATTGCTGGGTCCTATGGTAGTTCTATTTTTAGATTTTTAAGGAATCTCCATACTGTTCTCCATAGTAGCTATATCAATTTACATTCCCACCAACAGTGCAAGAGGGTTCCCTTTTCTCCACAGCCTCTCCAGCATTTACTGTTTGTAGACTTTTTGATGATGGCCATTCTGACTGGTGTGAGGTGATACCTCATTGTGGTTTTGATTTTCTTTTTTCTAATGGTTGAGCATCTTTTCACGTGCTTCTTGGCCACCTGTATATCTTCTTTGGAGGAATGTCTGTTGAGGTCTTCTGCCCATTTTTGGATGGGGTTGTTGGTTTTTTTGATATTGAGCTGCATGAGCTGCTTGTGTATTTTGGAGATTAATCCTTTGTCAGTTCCTTTGTTTGCAAATATTTCTCCCATTCTGAGGGTTGTTTTTTTGTCTTGTTTATGGTTTCAACAGCATCAGAAATGAAAAAGAAGTAACAACTGAAACCATAGAAAAAGATATCTATTTTAAAAGTCATCACAAATAAAGCTGAAATCTTTCCCTCTAAGAGACACAATGACGTTTGACATTTGTCATCATTCCTAATGATAGTGGATTTTAGGTCCAAGGTAGTAAGATAAAGAAAAGAAATAAAAGTTATATAAAGAGGAAATAGAGAAAAATGCTTTCATTGGCAAATGGTATGATTTTGTATTTGCAAAATATACAAAATAATCTAAAGAAAAAAATAAAATAACATGCTAACATTGCTAGATACAAGGTCAATATAAGAATCAATTGTACTTCTATATCGCAAACAAAATTTTCAAAGGTACTATGTACAATAGCATAAAAAATAACAAATAGATCTAAATAAAGTTGATCTAACAAATTCAAATAGAAAAATAAAACATTATTGAGAGAAAATAGAAAAGGCTTAATAAATGGAGAAACATTATTTTCATTCATGGGAAGACTACTATAAAGCTGCAAGTTCACCCCTGATTAATCTCCAGTTTGAATGAAATCCCAAATGTTTCCAGGTAGATTTTAAATCTAAATATGAAAGACCAACCATAAACTTTGGAAGGTAACAAAGAGTGTCTCCTAAAGCTCTGGTAAAGAAAGATCTCCTAAACAAGATGCAAAAAATTTTAACCAGAAAGGAATAGATTGATACATTAGACTATATCAAAATTTAAAATAGTCTTATTAAGTGATAACATTAAGTGACTGAAAAGTAAATCCTCACAGTGGGAGAAGATATTTGCAACACATATAACCAACAATGGGCTTATATCCTCATATGAAAAAGACAAGCTAATTTTTAAAATGGTCAAAATATTTGAACAGTTTTCATTACAAATCATATTTCATGTCAATAAACAAATGAAAAGGCACTCAAACTCACTGATCATCAGAGAAAGCCATACTAACTAAACAATGAAATACAACCACACTCAGTGATATGGTTAAAACTAAAGACTGATCTCTCTCCTCCTCTCTCTCTCTCTCTCTCTCTCTCTCTCTCTCTATATATATATATATATATATATATATAATTGCAGATAATTGCAGATGAAGAAATATTAATAGAGGTTTATCTGCAATTATTAATCACTGTATTTTATGTTTATCTCTCCCTCTCACCTCTTCCTCCAACTACACCAAAGGTAGTTTTTCCCTCCCCATACCAGAAACAAACAAGACTCAAAAAAGCTCTAATGTTATTCAAAAGAGAATAATCTGATATATTCTGGATGGGACTAGAGCTGTGAAAAGAGAAAGAAGGTACTGGAACAAAGACTGAGCCAGAGAAGAGGGCATGAACAGAGAAGGATGCTCAGAGAGGCAGCAGAAGAAGGCTCTTCTTTCACAAAGACCAGGTGGTGAAAGGGACACCATGACCAAATGGTTGGAAGTGTGGGCTCCCCCTTATTTACTGTCTGTGAGCATCCAGCTCTCTGACACCTCCTGAACAGAGAGCAAGGGATTACACATTTATTTGGAGATTGAGACATCAAACAAAAGCCTCACCCTCCAACCAAAATGAAACTGACGGAACAAAATGGGAGCTCTCCTAGGAGCTGAGCAGCTGTGTACACATCACCACTATTATGAATGAGTGAGTGAGGAGAGGAGGTTGGAACATTTGAGCACAGAGTAAATCTCAAATAAATGCTGAGATGAGATTCACCTACACCTAAAACGCTAACTTGCAAAAACACTAAAGATTTGTCAGACAAATTTGAAGTGGAATGAGAGTGGCAACTCCAGTGGATCCCTAGGACTTCTCATTCTAAGTTTCCACTGTTCACTATATTTGTTACTGCCTGAACTAAGCATCCACAAAATGTCTTCCCTATGGTTGTAATTATTCAAGACTATTTTTTGAAACAGTAACAGCAGCAGAAGCAGCCATGGTAACAACAAATAAATTATGAAATAACACCAAAATCATTTAGATAAACAAAAGGTATAGACAGATAAGTTTATAAAACAGAGACATTTATTCATTCTAAAAATCCTTCATTTTTGCACCATTTCATGCAGCTTATAAGAACAAGACCTTTCCATTTTTCTCACTTCAATAGGTCTTTTCTTGGTTCACATGTCTCAAGTAACACACGGTTTTGCAGAAGATAGTTTCTGCACTTGCAGTGTTCCTGGGCAATCCCAAAAGGTGCTTACTATTTTCCTTTCTGTGTAAGAAAGTCTTACATAAGGCTAAGAGATCTGAAGCTTTACCTACTTCAAGCGTGCAATATTTAGATCCTTCTAGAGCACTGCTTTCCTGGCTGAGAAGATTTTGGGAGGAGGGAAAAATTAAGTGAGGGTAAGTGGCTTGGGAAGGGAAGAGAAAAAAGCTTTATTTTCAGATTCATTTTTCTTTTTTTTTTTTTAGCTTAGAACAACAGAATGTTATTGACTCACAGTTCTGGAGACTAGAAGTCTGAAATCAGGGAGTCAGCAGGCCATGGTTCATCTGAGGGCTCTAGGGAAGAATCTAGTCTCTCTTCTCCCCAGCTTCTGGTATCCTCAGGCATTACTTGGCATGTAGATAACTGTCTTCTCTCCGTATCATTAAAAAAAATATTTATTTACTTTTAACATTTTTGGCTCTGTTGGGTTTTAGTTGTGACAAGTGGGATCTTCATTGTGGCACACAGGCTTCTCTCTAGTTGTGGCACATGAGCTCCAGAGCATGCAGGCTCTGTAATTGTGGCTCGTGTGCTCAGCAGTTGCAGCACGTGGACTTAATTGCCTTGTGACCTGTTGGATCTTCATTTCCCTACCAGAGATTGGACCCATGTCCCCTGCATTAGAAGGTGGATTGTTAACCACTGGACCACCAGGGAAATCCCTCTTCCTGTATCTCTTCTCATCATCTTCCCTCTGTTCATGGCTGTTTCTGTGTCCAAATTTCCCCTTTTTATAAGGACACCAGTCATGTTGGATTAGGTGCCACCCTATTTTCAGATTCTTTAAGTACACTTTTAATGATGTTTTACATATGTTGAACATCAAACCCAAAAAAGATTCTGACAAATTACTTTTCTCCTCTGATTTATTAAGTGTATAGATGAACTTACTGATGGGTATACACCTTCGCTCTAGAAAAGATTTGAAATCAAAATACAAACTGGAGTAACTACACAAGCCCACTCTCACATCCTGGCCTAAACACACATAAACCGAACACATATATACATTGGCACATTGGTAAATTATTTAATCACCTGGAGCCTTGGTTTTCTTATGTTTTTTAATACAAATGAAAGGTTTGTTGCAAAGAATAAATTAAGTGAAAGTGGAAAATCAACTAATACTTCTTTCTCAGACCCTTAACCCATTTAAAATGAAAAAAAAAAAAAAAAAAACTAGGATATTTTTCCTACAATTTTAAGAACATACTACTTAAAATATTACATTCATTTATTGAAAACACATTTTAAGTGTCCCCCATATGCAAGTCATTTGTAAGTTAACTAAAAACTGTCAGAATGCAATGAGTAAGATAACATACATCTACAAGTGTTTCTGCTGCTCTGTGAGTAACCCAATAAGTCATGCTTGCTTTGTGTTGGAGGTCAAAATCACAGATGCAATTTAAAAAGCAATTAAATACTGAAAGAACAGATGATTACTTGTTCACACCTCAGAATGCTTAATGTATTATCAAAGTCTAATTTGCTAAAGATATAGAGGAGATTATTTGTTACCTCTTTTTAGAGTACTGTGTAACAGTTACTCATTATTTTTGTTTTGATAATTATTTCCAAGATAAGCTCAGTTGATAACTACTCTTCCATCAAATTAGTCTCTCTTATTTGTCAGTGATTATTTAAATTCTTTATTGGAGAGAAACATGAAAATGAAAGGATAGTCCTAGTTCTCCTCAGGTGAAAACTCTAAGTATATTAGAAGCCATGAAAAGAATTACACAGAGAAATAATATACTGGTGGAGATCAATCACATTTTAAAGAGGCAAATGTTAAAAATACAAGGTTATGAATTAAGTACTGAGTTAAAACAAATGGCCTTTTTTCAAAAATTTTAATTTGTGATGACTGAAAATGAAAGGAATGCCCTGAAATCTCTAAAAGAAAGGCTACATTTGCCCTGAAGAAAGGTGGGGAAAAGATTTAAATATTTGTGACTAACTACAACTTGCTTTCACTTTAAAGCTTCCTTATTGGTTTTATTTTAATTTTTTCAAACATTAAAGTCTGTATAGGAAAACTGTGTGTCATTTAAAACTGCCATAAGTAACATCTTCAAAAATCAAAGTAAAAAGGTTATACTTATGCACAACAAATGCTTCCTGGTAATGTCGGTGGGGTTAAGATCTCAAGTGCAAAGTCAAAAGACCCCAAGAGGGACTTCCTAGGTGGGGCAGTGGTTAAGAATCTGCCTGTCAATACAGGTGCAACCACTGAAGGCTGCACGCCTAGAGCCTGCACTCCGCAACAAGAGAAGCCACTGCAGTGAGGAGCCCAAGCACCACAATGAAGAGTAGCCCGCGTTCACTGCAACTAGATAAAGCCCATGTGCAGCAACGAAGACCCAACACAGCCAATACATAAATAAATAAATAAATAAATAAATAAATAAATAAATAAATAAATAAATAAATTTATAAAACAAAACAAAAGACCCTGGGAGAATTAGTAATACCATAATAACTGCACAATTATTAGAACGGACCTTTATTTTTAAAGCATATCATATATATACATTGAGAAATACTCATGTTTTCTTCTTACACTCTTTATCCACTTTTCCCCAAGCTTATTTGCTGGAATTAATACAGTCAAATTATCAATTTTTAAAGCCTTTGTTCACATATGAGCACAAGTTGTAGACACACAATATTCCATCTCTAGAGAAATGAGCTCAACTCTCAAGTGCACAATCATGTAGAAGAGATAATGCCCCTGACCAATGATGGCAGCACAAAAGTGGATAGTACCTACGTTAAAAATGCAGCCAGGAGAATGATTTTTTCCAAACCCACACAGAGTCACAAAATTTTAGCTCTGGAAGGAACCATCAATATTCTCTAATTCAAAGCTTTTATTTTAAAAACAAAACCTAGAAAGGCAAATTCCCTAGCTTGAAGACATGAAGAAGTAATTGTGTTATAAATTGTAACACAATTAGTAGATAATGGGAAGTAAAAATAAAATACATTTTAACAATTGTATGAACATATGCAAATATACAGATATATGATTTAATCACAGTTTTTGAAAGAATTATCAGTTTTCAAAATATTAAGTTCAATCTAATAGGGGCAGTTCCCATGATTTGTAAAATTCTAAATACACGGGTTTATCAATAAATCAAGCAATAAAAATGTGTATAACTTCTAACTGGAATTAAGATACATAAAGCTCTATGTTAAATAAAAAAAAAAATAAACCCATCTACTCAAAGTAATTGACTACTCTAGAAATAAAATAAGAATGTCTGTAATTATTCAGCTGAAAGGTTTGGGAATACCTAAAGCTACAATCAAATTATCTGGGGTATTTCTTTAGGGAGGAAGGACTGGAATAAGAAGAGAGATGAGGCACCCTACTGGATAAATAATGAAAGCCCACCAAATTTATGAGGCAACAGCACTCATTCTTTCAAGGAAGAGAATATTCTGAGCCATGAATTTAAGCACTCTTGGCTCTGGGAGTAGGATAGCCTAGGTAACATCCAAATAACTCTTGTTCTAATTACACACAACCTTCTGATTATAGTTCATATTTTTTCCAGTCACTTATCAACAGGAATAGAGGTCACTAATTGGCTGACATAAACCTAGTTTTCATGACCATTCTGACTAGGATGGTATTTTGATTTATATATCACCTTCTATGAGCTTGGTATTGTGACTCTATGTCCAAGGATTTGTCACCATCATGCTGAGAACACTGGGTCACTAAAACTAAAAGGATGAAGTCTCTCCCTGGCTGTGATGAATTTCCAAAGGTTGCTGCATGACTGTACTGAAGTTCATAACCTCCAGTAATGTGCATTTCCTTCATGACCTCTAGGAATCACTGTTTTCTCTTTCTTTGAAACTTAGAGTTAGTAGGGCAAGGTCACATATTGGTTAGGAATATGTGCTTTAGCACTAGAGAGAGCTCGGTTTGAGTTCAGCATACACTTTTATAGGCATGTGTCTATTGGCAAGGGCCAATTTACTCCTACATTTGGTGAAAAATTTAGAGGATAACTTTAATTCCTGGACAAAATACAAAAATATTTACATGAAGGCATCAGAAGGTTAATAATGCCATGAAGAAAAGTGCATTCAGTATTTGGAGTTGCCTTTCCCTTAGGAATCTCTCAATTCCTAAAGTTTTGAGATGGAAAATGAAGGACAAAAATTGGAATCCAGGCCTGCTAAAGGTGTGCCTAGTAAACACCCTGCAAATTGGTTGGTAGCCCAAAAGGTTAATTTTCAAAGTAAGAGTGAATTAGAATTAAGACCACAGAGGGACTACAGCCCAATGTTGAATCATCTCAATTCCTTAAATTGGATTAAGAAGTCCATATTGCTAGTACTCCTCAAAGCCTACCAGAAGTCATGTAAATCCTGTCTGGAGAGAGGAAACATCTCTAATGCTCACAGTGTTTCTACAATTTTTCAAATACAGTGGCTGGCATATTTAAAAACAGACAAAACAAACAAACAAAAAAATGCAATAAGACCCAGGAGGATAAAGACATCATAAACAAAACAAAACAAAACAGCAGAAAAACCAACAATAGAAATAAGCCCACAACTCTAGATATTAGAGTTACCAGGCGTAGGCTGTAAAATAAACCGCTTACTATGCTTCAAAGAAACTTGGACTTCTGCAGAGAACTGGAAAATCTATAAAAAAGCATATGGAAGATTTGAAATTACAAAAATGAAAAACACAACCAAATTAAGAACTGAATAGATGGTAGTAACAGAAGAATAAACATAGACATAGAATTTATGAACCAAAAATAATCAAAAGAAGATAGCCAGACTGAAGCATGCAGAGAAAGAATGAAAAATACATAGAAAGTAAGAGTTACAGAGGATACATTGAGAAGGTTTAACATACATGTAATTGTTGTTGCAGAGAAGAGAAGTGAGTGAATGGAACAGAAGCAATCTTTTAATAGATAGTGCCTGTTTTACTAAGCAATAAAAGACAAGCCACAGATTTTTAAAGCCCATAGAAGACAAAACAGAATTAGTAATAAGAAACCTACCTACACCACAGCAAAATCTAGAAAACTAATCCTAGAGAAAAATGCCCTTTAAAAGTGAAATAATAACATTTTCAGACAAACAAGATGAGTAAATTTATCACTAGAAGATCTGAGCTAAAAAAGAAAATACTAAGCAGGTGTTTCTCAGACAAACAAAAGTGGATATATGAATAGAAATAAAAGGCAATAAAAATATAATACTGACTTTTTAAAATAATAACATCTTTTGTAGTTTAAAATATAGAGACTTTAAAAGACATGAAAAATAGCATGTTTTTCAGGGTACAGTGGATTTACAGTGTTCTAAGGCCCTTTCCTTGCCTAGGAAGAGAATAAAATATCAATTAATATTACACTCTGAAGGACTTCCCTGCTGGCACAGTGGTTAAGAATCCACCTGCCAATGCAGCGGACACAGGTTTGATCCCTGGTCTGGGAAGAACCCACATGCCACAGAGCAATGAAGCCCATGTGCCACAACTACTGAAGCCTGAACGCCTAGAGCCTGTGCTCGGCAACAAGAGAAGCCACCACAATGAGAAGCCGGTGCACCAAAACAAAGAGTTGCCCTTACTCACCACAACTAGACAAAGCCTGCACACAGCAGTGAAGACCCAATGCAGCCAAAAATAAATCATAAATAAATAGTAAATCTTAAAAAAAATTTACACTTTTGACAAGTCAAGGATACATGTGGTGATTTCTACAGAAACAAAAAAGATAAAATAATCTATTAACTTTCAAGCTAACATATTGGAAAAATACATAATAAGAAATGCCCAAATGAAGACAAGATATGAGAAAAACAGAAAATAGAAAATTTTAGGCAGAAAGCAAGTTGAGATAAACTAGATATGTTAATACTTTGCTAGATATCAAAGGACTAAGCCATACAATAAAGGTTGCATGGAGTTGTGGAGGGTTCCTCAACCTTGTTTCCAAGACCAACATTTTACTGAATATAAAAGCCAGTGTATTAATAGTGTTATGGGGAAAAGGCTATAAAGATTGCAAAGAAGGAAAAAGATTCTCAGCATTCACAGATGATAAGATTGTGTATAGTGAAAACAGAGAGAGTTACAGATGAATTATTTACATTAATAAGTGAGTTTAACAAGGTGCTAGATATATTGCTATTTGATAAATATACCAAAATCAGTTGTATTTCCATATAGTAGCATTAAATAAACTGAATATGAAATTTTTCAAAGATATTGTTTATATTATTATAGCATCAAAATATGAAACTCCTACAAATAATTCTAACAAAAGATACAGTCCTATTCTTTTAAAACTTTATGTACATGTTATTGAGAGAAATTTCAAGATTTAAATAAATGAAAGTACAAACTATTCATAATTTAGAACACTCATATTGAAAAGATGTCAATTTTCCTCAAATCAATATATCAATAATGGAATCTCAACATCCCAAATCTTGATTCCAAACTTTATATGGAGATTCAAAGACTAAAAATAGCTATGACTCTCAATATTAAAGAACAAAATTTGAGAACTTTTCAGATATTAAGGCAAGAGTGGAGATACAGAAGTAGAGAATGGACTTGAGGACACGGGGCTGGAGTGGGGGGCGAAGGGGAAGCTGGGACAAAGTGAGAGAGTAGCATAGACATATTTACACTACCACCGGTAAAATAGATAGCTAGTGGGAAGTTGCTGTATAACAAAGGGAGATCAACTCGATGGTGGGTGATGCCTTAGATGGCCAGGACAGGGAGGGTGGGAGGGAGTCATGGGAGGGAGGGGATATGAGGATATATGTATAAATACAGCTGATTCACTTTGGTGTACCTCAAAAACTGGTACAAGAGTGTAAAGCAAATATATTCCAATAAAGAGCTTTTAAAAAAAAAAAGTTAAGATGATACAATCTCCTCATAAAGCTATACCAATAAACTGTAAGAGAATAGAGGCCAGAACCAACCACTTGGATATATGAACACTTTACTAGAGTAAAGCTCTTTACTACAAAGCAATGCTCTTCACTGCAAAGCATTGGAAAACCCATGGTCATTTCAATAAATGGTCCTGCAGCAACTGGATATCCACATGACCCTACCGCTACAATTCTTATAACACTGATCCAATCAACACTTCTTTTTCCAGGAACACAGACCCTGTGTTAAGGAGGCTTGAGTGAATTTAAAGGCAACTATCACTGTTGTATCGCTCGCTGTCATGTATTCTTGCCTCTAGCTAAATTCCAAAGTTGCTTGAACCTTCATCATGTGATATGGCTTCTAGGCCACTCACTATCACTGTTACCTTCATCTCAATAGGCCACAATTTGCCAATCTCTCCTTCAGAACACCCAATCAAAAGTGAATACAGCTTTTAGTGGATCTGATCTGCACTATAATTTCTTATGTTTTAGTTGTTATACTATTAATATAGCTGTATGTTAATTTTCTCAGCAACCACATTAGTAGATGCCTTGTACTAAAATTACAATCACCAGAATCCTTTTTTTTTTTCACATGTATTGTATTGATAGTAAGACCTATCTTCTCCATTATGAATTGCGGAGTTGCACAATACTTTTGACCTAAGTCCTAAGGTTTACATTAAATCCTATTGAACTTAAGGGGGAAATGAGATGTAATTTATAAAGCACTTTAATGTGGTACCTGGTTTATAGTAAGCAACTAAAATACTAACTGTTAAAAAATGTCAGATTTTCCTTCGTAATTTAGGCACCTTCTAGGAAGGTGATAAAAAAAAGCTCACTTACAAACAAACACACAGCGCAAATACACACACAGGCATTGATGTGTCCATTTTACTCAAGCCTAAAATTACAGTGTTGAAAGACTCTCCCATTATCAAAAGTTACTCTTTGAAATTAACTTTGCCTTGAATAACAAAAAGGTATAAACCTACATGGAAACTGGAAATAACCCGAGTTGTCATTGCAGACCTCTGCAGTTAGCTAATATTTTTGAATGAAGAGTAACACTTGTCTGGGAGTTGAGTTGCTGGCTAGCAACAATCTCAGTTCACTTTTCATTTGGCTGGTGTCATACCTTAATGTCACTAATGGCCTACTCTCACCAATAGATAATTGACTATCTGTGCTCAGCAATCATTGCTCAGCTGAAAATAGATCCTGAGTAACACTGATCATTTCATTTTTTTCTGTCAACCTTAGCTGTGCTGACAGGACATACCACAGGGTAGAATAATTATAAAGATGCATGCAGAGAAACCATTAGGAGAGTTGTGTGGCCTCTGTCACAGCTACTGCTTCTTCTTTTATATAAATATTGGGGCTTGTACATTTATATATACAACTTGTACATTTATATAACTATTGGGGCTTATACCAGTATAACTATTGGTGCTTGTACATTTTACTTTAAAAACATGTTTTCTTATGCAATTTTCATATTCTCTGAAATACACTTGTTTGGAACACACAAAATGAAGACAAATTAAGCTATTAGAAATGTCATCAGCTTACTCCCACACTCCTAAACAAATCTCAGAATAGTACACACATAACATATTCAGGCCAGTGAATTCACACTAAATAGTTATTTCAAATTGTGAAGGAAGCTCTATTTTTTAAACAATTAGTAAATTCAACATGAGTGTAAACAATTACGAAGGCTATTCTGGGAGGTTAGTGAGGATGGAGATTAAGAGAATTAAATCTTTGTGATTAGAAAAGTTTAGAAGGAAAAAAGTAAATCAGTCATTTGTGGGGCTCATAGAGCATCTTAAAAATAAAACCGCACATAATTGTGTAATCTGCTGTCAACACAGCCCTAGCCAGCCAAATCCAAATGAATTTTCCACCTGAAGTGATTGATTAACCCTGATTAAGGACACTAATCCTATTTAGTGACTTCTTAACTCCCAGTGTCCTGCTTGTCTCTTGCATGGTACAAAGTTCAAGGAAGGCCAACATAGATTGGTAGTTGTTGAGCAGAACATTTTTTCCACTAGTACAAGAGCAGCAAGTTGCAAACAGCTACAGAGTCTTATTGCCAGTTTGCCAATCCCAAACTTGGCTTTTTGAAAAGGAAGAGAGAAAAACTTTCTTAGACTCAGCCTTGTATTTTACCCACTGCTCACCCTCTTCAGTCTTTAACCAAAAGAAGAAATATCTAGTGCTGATCAGCTTCTTCCTCCGTGGGTAAAATTTTCTTGATACAGAGTTTACAAACTGTGTTTATCTTTTGCAAATTATATTCTTTACTCAGTTTCTCTTTCAGAGTCTGTTAGTTCATCATATAATAAACATATTATCCTTTTTTATAATTGATGGAGACTTTTAATTTTTAAAATTTTTATTTTAGTTATAATATTGTTATGATCAGAAGTTTTAAAATGTCCATGTAGATTATCTTTTTTCCTGTGACATATTTTCATCAGTCCTAAACTTACACTAGACTAAGATTTGAAAAATATTTAGTTTTATTTTGATTTGATTTTTCTCAATACAATACACCTAATCTATGTGTTATTTATTTCAAAGATGTGACAGTGATTCTCAAATTAAGACAAGAGGTAGGTATCAGTACATGCAAGTATTTATGTTCTTAAATGTAATATGTGATGTTCCTTTATAATATACTAGGTTCTTATCAGACTAAAGACAAAAGTATCTTTTCTTTTCCATTGATCTGGCTTTTTTATGCACCAATACTCTACCTTCATTAAGGGTTGTTATAATATTGGTTTTAATATTTTCCTATGTATTCTGTACTAATTTTCTGTTGCTATATAATGAATTACCACAAACTCAGCAGTTTAAAAAAACATACCTTTTTTTTAAAAACATACATTTATGATGTCACCATTTCTATGGGTCAAGAGTCTGCGCATAGTTTCACTGGATCCCTGGCTCAAGGTCTCCCAAGGCTGCAGTCAAGGTGTCAGCTGGGCTGCATTTTCATCTGGAGGCTTGTTTAGGGAAGAACACACTTCCAGACACATTCAAGGTTGGCAGAATTTATTCTCTTGCATTTGTGGGATTGAAGGCCCCAATTCTTACTGGCCACCAAATGGAGGCTGTCCTCAGGTCCTACTGGCCACCTATAGTTCCCTGACATGTGGTCCTCTTCATAAGCAGTCACAACACAGAAAGTCACTTCTTCAAAGTGGAGAGTCTTCGCCTCCAATCTGCTAAATTGTCTTACAAAATGTAAGGGAATCATGAAAGTGACATCCCACCACCTTTGCCATATTCTACTGATGAGGCGTAAGTCACAGGTTCCATTCACACACACACAGAGATGCACATATAACACCAGGGACAGAGCTCATGAGGGCCGTCATCCAAGTCTATCAACCACAAATATGCTTTAAAATGTTTTAATATTTTTCAAATATGTTTGATATTTTTATGAATTTAGTCTTCTAGTTGTGACGTACCAATATAAACTGGTGCAGCCACTGTGGGAAACAATATGGACTTTTCTCAAAAAACTAAAAATAGAGCTACCCTAGGACCCAGCAATTCCACTCCAAGAGTAAGATTTTTATTTGTTAAATTTTATGATTATTTATTGCTCAGGTACTGAAATACATTGCTTTATAGCTATTTTTATTGGATATAAACATTTCTGAAATATTTTGTTCTTTCTAATATAATTTTTAATAAACTCCTTATGGATTTCTAGGGTAAAAATTTTAATATGAGTGTTAATATTCATTTCCCTTTACATTTCCTTGTACTTAAAGCTAAAGCCACTGTGTATGACTGTGTATTCCTTTGCCCAAAGGAATCAAGGCAAAGATACAGGAGGAGACTGACATGCTTTCCTGCCCTACTGGTTTAGTAGTATGCCCAATATACAGAGGCGTAGTTGTGGAAAGAGATGCCTCTTATTAAAATAATGTTCCCTCCCCTCAGGGAGGTGCTTCGTAATCTCTGCACTCAGAGGCAGAAGGGCTTTTTAATAAACTGTCCAAAGTCTCTACATAGGCTAACAACTCTTCTGTTATCTCTCCCATTCTACATAATATTGGGCAAGTTGTTTAACCTCTCTGTGCCTAGATTTTCTTCATCTGGTAAGTGGCGGTAATAATAGTATCCACTACATAGATTATTAGTTTGTGTAAACTAACAGTCCCTGGCTCTTAGTAAATGCTACAAAATTTTAGCTATAGTTGTTCCCATCGTTATTATTGTTTTATCCTCCTTGAGTTTTTCATTTTTCTCAGGAACATTTAGGATTGTAAGAACAAGAGTTTAAGGAGGAAAAGAAGAAGAAGGAACGAAACAATGAGAAAAAGAGGAAGGGAGTAAAGGAAAGAGGGAGTGAGGGAGGGAAAGAAGAAAGAAAAAATAGTTGACAAAATAATCAAGGGGAGGGGAGGGGTAGGAGGGGGCATTGGATGAAGGAAGTCAAAATGCACAAACTCCTAGTTATAAGGTAAATAAGCACTAGGAATGTAATGCACAATATGATGAATATTACCACTGCTCTACCTTGTATATGAAAGTTAAGAGAGTAAATCCTAAGATATCTCATCAAAAGGATTTTTTTTTTATTTTATTTTGTATCTATATGAGATGATGGATGTTCATTAAACTTACTGTAGTAACCATTTCATGATGTATGTCAGTCAAATCATTATGCTGTACACTTTATACAGAGCTATAGGTCAATTACATATAAATAAAACTGGAAGAAACAAAATATCCAAGGGCATATCCAGATTTTATGGAGCCTAAAATGTATACAATATTGGTCCCTCTTTAATAATAAAAATAATATGAAAATAATTAATTTGCAAAATTACAAAAATCTATAACCATGTGAATACATTGCTAGGGTTCCTCCCAGGGCCTTGAAAGGACCATATAAGTGAATGACGCTGAAACTCAATTTTCACTTAGATTCAAGGGAAATATGTTTCCATAGACAACCAAAATTGGATTTTGAAGAAAAATAGCAATCTCAAAAGTAAAACTAGAATCATTTTTAAATTGTTTACCTTGCCTAACATAAAGAACAAGAATGAATCAGATCATAAGATCTTCCATACTGTGTGACTCTTTCTAGAAGACATCAAAGCAATGAGTTTGCTGTTCAAGAGGAAGGAGAAATCCTTTCTGGCAGAGTGATGGCAGGGGGCATATCAATGAAGTCAAATACCATGTTTCTCAGTGTTACCTTCCAAGAAGAGAGAAGGTGTTTTTAGAAACATCAGGAGAGGTAGAAGGGAAACTGAGCACATTAGAGATAGTGACTCACTTCCCAATATGCAGGAGAGTATGGGAGGCTGCAGGCCTCTAGGATATCCAGGTGACTTGGGCAGAGTTGGACAGAGGTGGTGGTGAGTTTTCTGAGGCAAAACTTCTGGTTACCTATAGCCCATATGGGATGAATATGTGATCCAGAGGTTCTTTCCCACCCTGCCAAGAAAACCAAGGAGCTCAGAGGTCCAGGGAAATGACTTGGGTCCCAATATCAGAACCCAAAGGCCACTGTGTATAGGATGTGAGCTGATTTAGATAACAAAGCTAAAATGCCAAAATTTAGGAAACAGAATAACATTTATAAAGTTTATAGGTAAAATATGTTGAATCAAGAGTTCTATATATAGAGAGGGACTTCCCTGATGGCACAGTGGTTAAGAATCTGCCTGCCAACACAGGGGACATGGGTTCAAGCCCTGATCCAGGAAGATCCCACATGTCACAGAGCAAGTAAGCCCGTGCACCACAATCACTGAGCCTGCGCTCTAGAGGCTGTGAACCACAACTACTAAGTCCACGTGCTGCTGCTACTGAAGCCCACGCCTAGAGCCCATGCTCCATAGCAAAAGAAGCCACCGCAATGAGAAGCCAGCGCCCTGCAACAAAGAGTAATCCCCGCTTGCCGCAACTAGAGAAAGCCCATGTGCAGCAATGAAGACCCAACACAACCAATAAATAAGAATAAAAAAATAAATATATTTAAAAAAGATGTATTACATATAATTTCTTAGGTTATGAAGATATAAAAACATGACAGTATATTTATAATTCTGTTCTATTTTATTTTGTATAGTATATATTATTAACTTATACAATGTTCATTGTATAATTAGTATTTATAACACAAATGTTTGTGATAGTATACATCTGCCTATGTACGAGAATTTCCAATTTTTTCTCTGAAAACAGATTAACATAAATTCTGTTGGCCTTCAAATATTTATAAGCATTATTTCACATAAAACTCTTCAAAAGGAATTTTCCTGGGTTCTCGTTGCCTAATCTCTTTTTAATCTACTTCAAACAAGATTCCTTCTCCATTATTTAATTTTGTTGAAATCACCAACTACCTCATATTCCCTACAGTACCATTGGAGGTAGTTTATTACTTAGTGCCTTTCTTTTCTCTACTTATACTCTAAAAGAATCATTCCAGTTGATTCTGTTCAGGTCCATGGTTTTAGATACTATCCATGAGTTAATGGCTCATTTTTATCTCTTACCCTAGGCTCTCACTTGAGCTTGGTGCTTACATTACACTGTCAAATCAGTTTCTCAACTGAAATATATTTAATAGGTATATCAAAAGTAACGTATTGAAGACTGATCCTTTGATTCATCTGTCAAAACTCTGCTATTCTCTAAGCCTTCTCCTTCTCAGTAAAAGAAACCACAACAGCTCAGGCCAAAGGCTAAGAAATAACTTTAATTCATTGCTTTCCCTCAGGCCCTACAAGTCAGGCAGATAAAGACAAATACTGTATGATATCACTTATACATGGAATCTAAAAGATAAAACAAACAAATATATATATAGCAAATTAGAAACAGACTCACAGAGAAAACAAACTAGTGATTACCACTGGGGAGAGGAAAAGGGAGGAAGGGCAGGATGGGGTAGGAGATGAAGAGATACAGACTATGATGTATTAAAAAATAGGTAAGCAGCAAGGATATATAGTACAGCACAGGGAATTACAGCCATTATTCTGTAATACCTTTTAATGTAGTATAATCTGTAAAAATACTGAATCACTATACTGTACACCTAATACTAATAACCCCTTCTCACCATCTCTTCCACTGTCATCATTGCACTCCTAGACTCCAGGAATACCTTCATACCTGGCATCCCTTCTTTCTTTATTCCTCCAGTGTGGTCTCTGGAGAGACGGTGTAACACCTGTAATACTTATGTCAGAACATTCCCTTGTTTGTTCAATACCCTTCAATATCTTTCAAATCCACTTTTCCATGCACTATCATATAATCTGGAGCTTTCTCACCCTTTGTGATAGCTAACCTTATGTGTTGACTGGCCACAGAGTGACCATATTAAAGATTATTTCTAGGGGTGTCTGTGAGGGTGCTTCCAGATGAGATTAGCATTTGAATCCATGGAAAGTAGATTGCCCTTTCAATGCCCTCACACCATCTGTTGAGGACCTGAATAAATCAAAGGCTGAGGAAGGAGTGATTTGCCCCCTTTTCTCCTCCTGTCTCATTGCTTATAGTGGACATCTCATCTTAGTTTCTTCTTCCCTTACACTGGGATGTACATCATTGGCTCCCTGATTGAGCCTTCAGACTCTAACTGAAATATATCACAGGTGTTCCTGGATCTCCAGTTTGCACGTGGCAGATCACAGGACTTCTCAGCCTCCTAATATTTTGAGCCAATTCCTAACAATGTCTCCTTGATAGATGATAGATAGATAGATAGATAGATAGATAGATAGACAGACAGACAGATAAATGATAGGTAGGGAGCTCATCTCGAGAACTCTAATACGCTTTTCCTCATTTAATGTCAGTTTCCTACTCCCTCATACTGTTTCATTTACACTGATATTCTTGCTCTTCTGCAAATAACCTAATTCCGGACTCAGACTTTTACATTTGCTTTTCCTCTCTCAGATATACTCTTGCAACTCCCTACCCCCCAAAAAACACATTGTTCACTCCTATATATCATTTAGTTATATTTTCAAATGTCACTTTTCTAAAGAGGCCTTTCCTTAACACCATGTCTAAGCTAGACTTTCCCACTCCTCTTGCTTAGCTCCTTTTCCTTCTTTATTTTTCTTCACAGCATTTATCACAACTTCAACCTACACTATTTTTTTTATTTGTACCTTTTGTTGGCTGCAGCCTCCCAAAACAATATGATCTCTTTCCTATGTCTGAATATTCTAAAATATTTGTATTACTTTTGTAATCTGAAATAATAAATTATTTTAATTAGAAACCATAATAATGTATCACATAGAAATTAATACTAGGAAGAATACTTCCAAATAAAACACACAGTATTTTATCATATTTCATTAGAAGATTTAAAAGCTTTGTTATTTCATTATATGAAAAATATTAAAAATAATTTAATTAAACATTCAACTTAGTAATCAAGAATAAGAACCACAAAATATTATAGAAAATTAGATGTTAAGAATTAAGACAAAGAAAAAAGTTAATCCATTATAATCCTTTTTAAAAAAAGAAACAGTAGATGTGAGAAATAAAACCAAGAGTAGTATCTTAGAAAAGGAAAATAAAATAGATAAATCTCTATAAATCTGACTCCCCCAAAGTGGGAGCACTCATGAATATTCAGAAATAATAATGAGAAAAGGGCTAAGGAAAATATTGAAACCTGTAAGTACAAACATTTTAAAGGAATTTATGACCCACTAACTAAAATTGTAAGGCAAACTTGGGAAGAGGTAGAAAATTTGAATAGAAAAATCATTTTTGAATTCCAAAGACAAACACCCATAAAAATCATCAGAGATAATCAACTTTGAATTGAACATAGCAGGCTGAAGATATCATCACTCCTTCTGAATTATCACTAAAATACAAGTGAAAGAATCTAAAAAGATATGTAAATCCAAACATATACAAATAACGAAAAAAAATTTAACAGATTTAACAGCAGACAAGTCAATAAAATTTTAGAATATGAGAAGATAGTAATTGAGTTGTTTCAACCTTCTCCGCTCTGATAAAGGCTTATACTTGGGAGGAAGCCCACAAAAGTAAAAAGATTTACTACACAAAGTCCATAAAAGTCTCAGAAATCAGCAGCAATGGGTCTCACTAAAGGCATTCATAAGAAGTGGAGGTGGGACAGATACAAAAAGGGATACTGACTGAATTTGATCCTATGCTAGACATTAGATCTCTAGAGCCCCTCCCTCATGATACACAGGTAACACTAGAAACTTTACCATTTGTGTAGGCTCTGGGCAACAGAAGACAGAGTGAGTCATGTTACTGAAAACAGGGAGATATAAGTGTAAGTCCATATACCAAACTGTGAGGCCCCCTCGGTTCACCTCCCCATCATCAGGTCCCAGGAGCACTGGCTGCAAGATTCTGATCCACAGTACCAACAAACCAGAGATTAAAAGAGTATACTCAGGAGAAACTAACCAGCCTGTTGGAGGAGGTCATTGAGAGGACATGACCATCAGTTGACCTTCAAGCTGGACCAGAGCAATCAGAGGCTTCCTGCTCCTTCCCCTGTCTTTGGAATGGCCCACAGTGGGAGCCGTTTTCAAAGGACTTGAGAAAGCAGTGTGTTGCTGAGACCATCTGGACAGTATACGTGGATGAACCCAGTTAAGGCCCCTATAAAAACATTTAAGACTCTAGCAGGCTCGTGCAGAGATCTATTCATCTTGAGGTTGCCCAAGACAGGCCTTGTATGTAAATTCTGGTTTGTTAAACCTGCCACCTATTAATCTGCAGTGGTCTGACTCGTTCTTCAGTCTCTCCTTGTTGTCTCGTATGAGGGCCAGTTTTCAAACCAACACAGCCCTAGAAAATGACATAGAGAGACTGAAATTCCCCAGCAACAAGCTATTTCATTCTATGTGAGGCCTGCAAACACAATTTTGACCAGCATTTTAATGCCTCACTCTTAAATATGGGCAATTCCTAAATATAAGCAACCAGACAACTGAGAAAGTTTCCAACATGAAATGTAGTGGCAAAAACAAAATCACAAAAATACAAGGTTTAAGAATAATCAAAAAGTATTCTATATCCATAAAATAAAAGGATACCATGACAAAGAAGTATTTGAAAAAGAAACAATAAATTTGGGGGAAAAAAAGCAGATATATGAATTCAATAGAAGGGTTGGGAAGTAAAGTTGAAAATTTTTTATCTTCTGAAAAAAAAATAAAATGGAAAAAAGCAGTTATCATAGAAATGATATGCAAAATTTTTGTATTACACAAGGTTATGACTTAGAGACTGAAAATTCCAATCAAATGGCCAGCAAAATAAATGAAAAACTGCCCACAAGAAGTTACATCATTGTGAATTTCCAGAACTCTAGAAATAAAACCCTAAAAGCTTTCAGGAGGCATTTTTTTTTTTTTGGAGAAAAATGATTTTTAAAGAATTGATCACGATTGCATCAAACTCACAAAAGCAACCTGGAAGCTAGAAGACAAGGAAACAAAATTTTGAGGTAAAATTATTTTTTGAACTTGTATAAGTCTACATCCAGCCAAACTAGAAATTAAATGTGAGAGTAGGATACAAAGTATATATATTCAAGGTCTCAAAAAATGTACACGTTCTTAGACGTTCATAGAGAAATGGCTGCCCTCAAAGGAGGGAGTAAATAAAGAGGGAAGACACAGCATTTGCTAGATTGATCTATCACAAGTGAAAGTTAAAGGGACTTCACAAGATGAAGGGGAGGAAAGTCCCATGATGCCAGATGCACATCAGGCCTGGGCAGCATTTATTATAAATGAAGCAGGAGGACAGAGATCTCTAGACAGCTTGCCTCAAAAAAAAGTATAGATAGATGATGATAGATAGATGATAGGTAGATAGATAGATGATAGATGATAGATAGATAGATGATGACAGATGATAGATAGATAGATAGATAGATAGATAGATAGATAGATAGATAGACAGATAGATGATAGACTTGATATATTTGACCTTAATAAGAGATCTTTACTCTTCTTTGAACAGTTTGGAAGTAAACTAATGATAGATATAAAAACAAGTGAATAAATAAAAAATCAAAGGCTTTATTATCTCCAGGAAAAACAAAAAAGGTTGCAAGAGAAAGGAAAGGTAGTGCCATATAGAATAGCTGTGACTATTTTTACTGTGTAAAAAAAATAAAGCAAAACATCAACAGGTGTTTAATCAAAAATTCTGAGAAAGAAGCATGAATGGTAGGGATAGGGAGCAAGGGATATCCTAAATTTTCATAAGTTAATAGAGCATGTCTAAAATTGAAAAATAAAAAAATACAAATGTACCAGAGACCACCAGTCCCTCCTGACACACATACTTCTCCATAGCAATAATAGAAGCCTATGCAGGCATATAGCTGCCCAAAATAAAGACTGTATTTCCCCACTTCTCTTGCTCCCAGGTACTGTCACAACTGAATTCTGGGCAGTAGATATGCCAAGTGTTAGTTTTTCAATGTCTTCCTTAAAAATGCAGACTAGCTCTGTTCCTCTTGCTTATAAAAGAAATTTCCTTACACTTCATGTTGAAGCAACCATGGATTTTAGAGCTTTATTCCTTGTTACCTGATATTGGACTATTTAACCCACAAATGTATAATTAGCTAGAGATCTTTGGACCTATTTCCATGACACAGTATATTCCAAGGTAATAATTTGGGAATTTTCTACTAAAACTTCAATCTGTGCTTACATCTTCCTTCTCCACTTTTCTCTAATTCCCCGGGAGAGACACTGTTGATCATTTATAAAACTGCAATTTCCAATCCCCAGTCCCTTACCATATCTCATTACAGATTAATGATAGATAGGTATATTTGTGTTTTTTCAAATTTTTTTTTAAAAACTAGGAGCATCCTACGGACATAACCCAACTATGAAACATAACCAAAAACATGCTTGATGAAGAGGGCTTCTGGAAAAGTTACATTTTTCTGCAGATACAAAGAGGAAGACATGGTCATCATCATCTTTCTCTCTTCTTGCCTTGAATACAGATGTTATGGCTGGAGCTGTTTCCTTTCATCATACCCTGAGTTCTTAGCTGAATCATGTGACACTTCAAATAGTGTGGCACACACGTGCATTTTTACTAAGAATAATAATGATATACTGCATCCCTGAATAAATTCTAGAGTGTATAAGTACACTGACAATTTTACTTCAAAAATTTTCAAATATTCAAAAAATTATTCAAAACATGTTTAATCAGGTAGATTAGGAAGAAAGGACACAGGAAGAATGAGCAAAAGGAGTAGACTACATGGAGATGAGAGAACAAAAAGGGAAAGGTGATTTCCACATACCTGGACAGGAAGTCTGGAATTTTACAATTTACCTAGTCCTTCACTACCTCCCCCAAAGTGGCCAATCTATAAAGATAAACCAAAGTACTGGAGTATTTCATAAGAATTCCAAGAATAACTATAACTGCTTCTGTTTTTTAATCCCTATTTCTCCCATTTTTCCAAGCAGTGCCATCAAACCAAACTTTGAGGAAATGTAAATATTCTCACAGCTGTCAAAGTGTTTATGTTTTAAAATGAATATTTTAAATCCCATTCAACCACAAAGCATTATAAGACAGTTTCCATGGTTACTTCTATTAACTCCAGCAGCCATAAAACATTTAAGCAGGCTGCTTAAAAAAAATGTGTCATCCAGCATTGAAAAAAAAAACTTTCAGAAATATTTATCTTGACTGCTAATCATCTCTGTTGTATGACGATAATAGTTCTGAAAACTCAGCAGATGTGTTAAATTCAGTGAACAATGTACAGAATTCACTAAAATGCATATCTAAATTTATTTCACTTTTATTTCAATTGATTATATTTGTGACTCCAGTTTGTATATGGAGGGCTGAACACACATATATGTGCCTGCCACAGTATATTAAAAATCAGATCGACATAAATTATTCAAGGTCTTCATTTTAATGGCAGATGATAATTATTTTATTTTTAAATAGGTTCAGACTTGGTATTTCAGGAAATTAATCCCCCAAAGTGAAAACACGTCTTAAAAACAACACCTAATAACCTTACAATTTAAATACAATAGTTATACTGATAAATTAATTAACAAGTAAAGATGAAAAATAATAATATATAAATTATTTTATGTAAATCTTTTTTCCCAAAGACACAATTTTCTTTTCCAAATAGTATTTTTAAAAACTTTTAACAAAATACTTGAGATACTTTCTCACCCCTCCCTTGGTCTCTCTCACATAGGTCAACTACTTTTGACTATTTTTAAATTCTTTATTTACACTGATTTACCTCCCACAGTTCCTATTAATTATATAACTATGCAAAAATTGTAATATTTTGTTTGAGTCTGTATTTACTGTTTTAATTAATATGCCTTTGAAGAATACCATGGCTATGATTCCTTTGTTGTTTACTTGTTTGTTTGGTCTCTCCTGTGTGATACTGCACTATGTTTCACTCTTCATGTAAGTAAATCTGAAATAATATTTTTAAATGAAACATACACAAGTTTCAAAATGAAGAAGAAAAAAGAGAGAGATTGGGAAAGAGAGGTAAGAACACTTCTCCATGAAAAAAATTTTGCAGGAAAAACAAATGATTTTTTTTCACTTTCTATTTAAAACCACCTATTTTACTTATACTTTAAATTAGAATAAATAGATATTACAAAAGAACTTTTTACAAATGTCTTCTCATTCATACATACAGTAGTCATTTCTATGAGACCTTTTTTGATATTCTAGTATTCCCCTTCTGTGTCCTTATATTTTTTCTAAGTCCGGAGTGACCATTAGGCCCCCAAAACTCTCAAATCATAAAATAGTCCCACCAATCCTATATTTCATTTTGAAATATAAATCCATAATATGAATATTAGGCAGATTGTAGAACAGAGTTTTTATGTACATATATTTTAAAGATTAGAAATACGTTTTCCCCACATGTAGAGGTACTGCATACACTTAGCAAAAAAGAGAGAAAGAAGGAAAGAAGTGGGGGGGGGCTGGAAGAAGGAAGGAAGGGGAAAGAAAGAAAGGAAAGAAAGACAAAGAAAGATGGAGAGGGGAAGGAAGGAAGGAAATGGGAAAAAAAGGAAAGAAAAGGAAAGGGTAGGAGAAGAAGGAGAAGGGAAGAGAAGAGAAAAAGAAAAAAAAAACAAAAGAGAAAAGAAAACTCTCAGTCATGGCTCTCTAGCTCTATTAAATTCAAGAAAATCATCATTGTAAAAGGTGATTATAGGTCTCACTGATTTGTTTGAAAAGACATATTTCAAAAGGAATGCTCTTGTAACATCAATTTATTCTAATCTTAAACAAAAGCAAAACACTTTGTATTGAATAAGAGATGATTTATGGAAAAAAATTAACACCTCATAAATCTATTTAAAAACATAATAGTGTTCCTCTTGGAAAACTTAGAAAATGCTTCCTATGAAAGAAGAGATATCAATCATATGATTTAGAATCACAGACTTTACCTCCTTTCCTTCCTTTTTCATCAATCCATTCTCCCTAACCTGCACTTCTTTCATCCTACCCAACAACTTACTCCAATAAACACAAAAGGATGTTAACTCTTTTTTGTTGTTTATTTCTTAGTCACTTTTTATGCATTCAAGTAAATTTGTCATATTTCAGATGATGTAACTTGATTTTATAAAACTTTCATTCTCATAAAACAATTTCTAAAGGTTTTGCTTATTGTACAGTCTTACATGGTCAGCTGCCATTCAAGATCATAGAAATTGTTGCAGAATCATTTGATACAAAATTATCTCACTGTTATCTAGTTGAGGAAGTCTTTAAAGTAAAACAGACAAAATGAGGTTGTAACTATTAAAATGCTATGCTTTATCAACATACAAAAAATCATAATGAAATACTTGATTCCATAAAGATATTTCTATATTTTAGGTATTGTAATAATTCAAAGACACTTTTTCTTTGTGAAATATTATTCAGGGATAATCTATCTTTTAACATAAAGAAAATATACAATTTGAAGCTAAAATATATGATCATATCTGTTTTAATTAATGATCAAAATAAGTAACTTCAAGAAAACTTTTAAATGTCATAATAAACATTTAAAATGATACAGCCTAGGTTTTCTGAGTGAAGACACTCAACCACACTAACAAAGCATGTTCACTCATGAAGTGAGTGGTTAGGAATTCTGATTCAGTATGATATAGCCTGTGTGGTATACAGGACTACAAGGAAGAGGTAGTTAAGATGGAAATTGAATACTTGAGTTAAAATTTTACTAAGGAAATATATGACCTGATTATCATTTTGCATAAATAAATAGTATTAAGGGTTTCTAAGGATGATGAAATAGTACAAAAGGTAAAAGTGTAAAAATAATGTTTGGACCTGTGACACTCATTTTCAGATTCAGAGATCACACTAAGAGTATAAAAGTACAATATAAAATAAAGTAGGTTGCAAATTCTATAATCATATTTGAGATCATTATTTTACATGTTTCTGACATGTTTAAAGGTATATTTTACTGTAATACTCTATATTTTAACATGTTGCTGTGTGCAATCTACAAGATCCATAAGCCTGCATCATTAGCCCCTTATCAGCAATGTTTGTATATTTTTCATTTCTTATCCTCAGCAAAATCTCTCATCCAAAAGAGATTCAATGAAGTCATGAACATCAGTACAGTATTCTGTCAAATAGAGGCAGCGTGATGTGAGGAAAGATCACTGTCTTAGTTTACTTGGGCTGCAGTAACAAAATACCATATACTGGGTAACTTATACACAACAGAAATTTATTTCTCATAGCTCTGGACTCTGGAAAGTCCAAGATCAAGGCACTGGCAGGTACAGGGTCTGGAGAGAGCCCACTTCCTAGTTCATAGTCCTACTGTGTCCTCACTTGGTGGAAGAAACTAGAGAGCTCTCAGGGGTCTCTTTTATAAGAGCATCGATCCCATTTATGAGGGCTCCCCCCTCACAACCCAGTCATCTCCCAAAGGTCCCATCTCCAAATAGCACCATTTGGGAGATTTATCTTTAATATATGAATGATGGGAGGAAGCACAAATCTTCATTCCGTGAACAACCATTTACCTTTGCTTCAAAGGATCTGAATTCAGGTTTCATCTCTTTAATTAGGAGCTGAGTGACACTAATGACAGTTTCAGTTTCCTTTTAGGTAAGAGCGATAATAATATCCACTTAAAAGGGTGACCATAAGATTTAAATACCATAATATTTGAAGATGGCTGGGCTCACAGTGTCATTTCTTAAACTGCCTCTTGTCTTCCCTCTGTACTTTCAAATTTGGAGTCCAAATTTTGTGACTTCAAGCAAGCAAATTCAAGTTTGTGCATTTAATAAATTTAAGGAATAAAAGTGCAACGAAGGTCATCTGAAACTTGAAGCACAAACTTTAAAGTTTAGAGCATCCAGTATTTTTTCTTCCTTATGGTGGGGTACCCTACTTGGGATCATCTGAGAGAAACTTCTATTTTTCACTTTATTTGCCTCACTGGGACACATCTGATGTAATCTCTTATTTCTGTTCTTACCAAGAGAAGGATATAACTCTTCACAATAATTATGAGGGTGAGTCAAAAATTATCTGCACTCTGGCTGTAGAATTTATTTTAATCAACTTTTAGAAAAGACAAATACATCATTTTTTGACATAATCTCCTTGCTTTTCAATACACTTTGTCCATCTGTCAACAAGCTTTCATATTCCCTCATTAAAAAATGTTTTAGGCTGAGCTGTGAGCCACAAATGATCCTCTGTCTTCACTTCTTTATCAGAAGTGAATCTTTGTCCTCGTAGGGCTGTTTTCACAGGACTAAACAGGTGAAAGTATGATGGAGCAAGATCAGGACTATAGGGAGGATGCTTTAATACCTCAAAATGAAGTTTTCGCAGAGTGTCAACAGTTTGGGCAGATCACTGTCATGCCAGATCGCAATGCCCTTGGACTGCCATCCTCTGCATTTAATCTGAAGTTTAGGCTTCAGCTCTCCAATAAGCATCTCACTGTAATGAGCATTGTTGATTGTTGAACTTTTTTCCTGATAATGCTCCAATACTGGCCCTTGAGAATCCCAGAAAACTGTAAGCATCAATTTTCCAGCTGATGGTTGACTTTTGAACTTTGTCTTGGCTGGCATGCTGCTCTTCTTTCCTGCAAATCACAAGTGGGGCATCCATTTTTTCTCTCACTGCAGTTATAAATGAACTGATGTAATACATTCACACCTGCACTACAGTGACTGGGGAGACAGTAGCCTTAACAGAAAGTGCTAAGACAGTGCAGCCAATAGAAGTTTTAATATAACCAGAGTGCGGATAATTTTTGACTCACCCTCATATTTTATTGAAGTATAGTTGATTTACAATATTGTGTTAGTTTCAGGTGTACAGCAAAGTGGTTCAGTTATATATACATGTTTTTAGATTATTTTTCATTATAGGTTATTGCAAGATATTGAATATATTTCCCTGTGCTCTACAATAAATCCTTGTTGTTTTCCTATTTTATGTATAGTGATTTGTATCTCTTAATCCCACACTCCTAATTTATCCTTCCCACTTTCCCTTTCCTCTTGGGTAACCATAAGTTCCCTTTCTATGTCTGTGAGTCTTTTTCTGTGTTGTATAAAGATTCATTTGCATTATTTTTTAGATTTCACACATATGTGATATCACATAATATTTTTATTTCTCTGTCTGTCTTGTTTTGATTAGTATGATAGTACCTAGATCCATCCATGTTGTTTCAAATGGCAGTATTTCATTCCTGTTTATGGCTGGGTAATATTCCATTGTATTTATATACCAGATTTTCTTAAACCAGTTGTCTCTTAATGGGTACTTGAGTTGTGTCCATGTGTTGGCTACTGTAAACAGTGCTGTTCCAACTGTAAGTCAAAACATGGACATGACTTGACATGTGCATATTCTTGCTGTTATTGCTGTTGTTAATACAAAAAAAGTTCTTTTTCATGAAAAATGTTGATTTTCATTTATTAAAATGTACATTTGTGTGTTATTTTTCTCTCACTTATAATCTGCATCTATTCACCTTTGAAAATGCACATACCTTATAAATATTAGACACTCATAATGCTTGCTGATTTGAATAACAATGTGTTTATGTGTATTTTCTCTAAAATTTTACCTATATTAATTTTATCTTTAGATCAGTTTCTCAACCTTGACACTACTAACATCATGGACTGGACATACTTTGTTGTAGGAGTGTATTAAGGCACTTTCCTGGCCTCTACCAGGATGCCAATGGGAACTTCACCCATGTCGTGACAACCAAAAATATCTCCAGATTTGCCAAATGTCACCTAGGAGGCAAAATCATCCCCAGTTGAGACCCACTGGTTTAAATCAATGAATCTAAATTTTAACTTTTGATAAGAAAATGTAGTCATTAGAATGCTAAAAATTAGTCTGTAATTCAAAGCAGCTCAAATATGTAAGAAATACAGCTCCCAATCATATTTTTCTGTACACACTTCTTGTGTCTATGCAATATGAATAATGCACTACAAAAGCATTTCCCAACTGTAGGAAAACTTCTTGAACTAACATTTATAAAAATACTTTGAAAGAATAAGATATCTGATAAGCTATATCTATTGTTTCAGCCCTGCCCTCACAAAAATCAGCAACAACAAGAACAACCAACAAAATCATTAACATTTCTGCAACCAGAGATTTCTGCTATAAAGTTGGACAACAGATTTCCTGCTCACTCATCTGCTGTTAGAGATGGTATGTTTTCAGTGCTCACTTAATGACTTTCTAATTCTTTATAGCTTGTAAATTTAAAAACCACAATGAACTTGTCCCATAAGAGATCTAGATGTCCTCTAGAGAATTTCACCTACATGGTTTTATTTATACTAGAATTTCTTTTGCTTCATAGGAAAAAATACAAAAACAAAGTTCCCAGATGTTCCTTAGCTTTTATACTCCAATTAATCTGTTCTCCTCCTTCAAGCACAAATTATTCCATGTACAATTATTCTTAGTGTCAATTATCTGAGCTATTCTTCTAATATTGTTTATCTTCTCCAGAGTTTCAATTAGTCTTCTCTGAAAACAGTATTTTCCTCATGTTTATGCTTTAAATTATTGTCCTGGAACAAACTGACAATACCTAGTATTAACTCTAAAAACAGAAAATAAAAAAAATAAGATCTTTTAACAAAATATTTTTCTTAAATCAAAATGATTACTTTGTTATTATTCAAATGAAAGAAAATAAAGATTTTAAACCCCCACTTAATAAAGTACTTTTAAATTTATCTGGAAGATATTATATGAAGATTTAAACAAGTACTCTGCTCTGGCTATGAAAAAGCAGCTCTTTTCAGATAACCACCCCACAACAAGAAAAAAAGAAAAATCATAAAAGTTGGAAAAATTTAACAAAAGCAAACAAACAAACAAAAACACAATTTTTAATGTATCAGAGAAAGGAGTCAAATGCTGCAGAGAGGGAAACTCATGGTGATGAGCTCAACTGTTTTTACTGTTTTCCCCTCAAGACATCTGATGATTCATAAGCTACATAAGGCAAGAGGCTAAGAAGCCAAACAGAATATAAAATTAAACAGGAAATCTAAGCAGAGTTTTCTACAGTCTCACAGTGCTGGGGAGATTAAATATTGGAATTCAGAGACTGCCAAGAAGGAAAAAACCCTAGTAAACATCCCACATTTTCAATTGAAAACCCTAAAGAGCTATACTTTAGGAAAAAAGACAAAACAAACAAAACCAGCCCTAGGAAAGACTGAATCCAGTCCTAAATTTTCCAACTATGACTGCAACATGGTGACTTGTTCCTATTCTCTCTGCCAAAAAAGAATTTAACCTTCTCTCCTCAAAGATGTCATTATCCAGTCTCTACAGTGTTTCACACTCAGTGACCGGCTTACAAACAAACATTACTAGACATGCCAGGAGAGTAAACCAAATGATTAAAAATGAAGATAGAGAAAAAGGTGGGGGAAAGAAACATACCTACAAGCAATCCATATATCATAGTTGTCAGACATGGATTTCAAATAAATATTTTCAATATATTCAAGAAGATAGATGACAATATGGAGACTCTTGCTACAGAACTGGAATTTATAAAAAAAAAAATGTAATTCTAGAAATGAAAATGCTATAACAGAAAAAATAACCTAGCAGGTAGATTTAATAAGACACAAAAAGGAGCATTAGTAGACTGGAAGTTAGATTAGTAGAAAATATCTAGACTAAAGCTTATAGAAATGAAAAGATTAAAAACCAGAATAGTTTCAGAAATATATATGCCATTGATTATAGGTCTAACATATGCATTTAAAGTGCAAGAGAATGAAGAAAGGGGGTGGGGGGTGGGCATAGAAGCAATATTTGAGGAAACTCTGTGTGCAATTTTTCCAAAAGTAATGAAACATTTTATTAACCTGAAAGATCTGTACCAGCAAACAATAAATTAATATATTATCAGAAAACATTCCAAAAATCAAAGATGAAGAAAACTTAAAAGAAGCAAGAGTCATGAGAGGATATCTCCTTCAAACAGGGAAATAAGACTCTCAGTTGACTTTATCTGAAAGAAAAGAACAAAGAGAAGGAGGATGGGGAGGAAGATGAGGAGGAGGGAGATGAGGAAGGGGAGGGGGAGAGGACAAAGAAGAAGCAGCAGAGTCCTGAAACACTGTTGTGGCACCTTTAATGCACTTAAAATAACTGCAAATTATAATTTTCTAACTAGTAAAAATATCCTCTACAGATAATGATAAAGAAGTTTCAAATAAATAAAAGCTAAGAGAATTTGTCACTAGCAGACCTAAGCTAGAAAGAAAGGGATTCTTCCTGAAGAAGAAAAGTGATCAAATTAAGGCATGGGAATGAGGAAGAAATGAAGAGCACAAGGAAGGATAAATAGATGGATGAATTGAAAAGAATATTAACTTAAATAACAAAAAATAGTAATAATGTTTGACCATTGGAAAAATATATGTGGAATTAAGTGATGAAAATAGAATAAAAGGCAAAGAGAGTTAAATGGCTTTAAACTGTTCTAAGATTATTTCAATTTTCTGACACTGGAAGAGCATTAATTTATCATAGACTGTAGTAAATCAAGGTTATATGTAATAATTACTAAGGACGTCAAGGAAAGAATACATGGCTAACCAGATAATGTACAGGAAAGAAAGCACAAAATAGGAGAAAAATGATAGATAGTTAACGGCAGATTTCAGCTCAACTATATCATAATTTCTTTAAATAATAAATAGAATAATTGTCATAATTAAGATAAAGATTGTCAGAGAGTAAAAACTTATCTACATAAATTTATTGAAAATGTGAACAAAAAACTTTTTTGCATTGAAGGAAAATGTTTTTGCAATTATCAATGGGACATTTTGTTTATAAAAGGATGAATAAAGGTTGTTTGGTAAAGCAAAGAAATATAGGTTCCCCAAATAAGCTTACAGGAACATTTTGGCACAAGCCCATTCTTCCTTAATTGCTACTATTGGCTAACATCAATTCAGTTTTGTTTCCTTTGGGTCTTTCAAACATCAAGCTAACTCCCTGATGATTTCTGCTTTTCTTCCCAGACTTTTAGCTGTGGCAAAACATTTCACTCGGCAGGGCCTTACATGCAGGGATACTTTTGATTTGTCAACACTGAACATTCAGATACACATCAAATATAAACCCAAGCATATCTAAAACTAACTCTTATTGGGTAAATTCTTCAGTAAGCACTTTTAAGACTAAAAAAATACAAAGTTTATGGCAAGGAAAGCAATTACTATGTAAAACATCTGAGAAACACCAGTACAATGATATTCACCACCAGGTTTCTATAGTCAGTGTCTCTAAAATTAAGCATATAATAAAAAACACATTAAACTAAGAGAACATCAAGCAATATGCTTAGAAACAAATGTAAATAGATTCAAATAAAGATGAGATTTAAAACAAAGAACTGCGAGAACCTGAGAGCTCATATAGGCCTTTATACCAACCCATTACATTATCCCTGAATTGACATTTTAAAATATAAATAAATTAATGATGTGCATTTCAAACTAGCAGACAGTAAGAGAAGTTTCTCCATCTCATGGAAGTAGTCTACGCAGATAAAATTCCAAAAACTTAATGTAATGTGTCAAACTTGGATGCTTTTTAAATCTATATGAAAATAAATATGCAGACCAAAATATTAATTTATTAGGATGAGTTCTTCTCTTATCCTTCACCTCAAATATCATTTAAGAATATTCATGTACAAACTGTGTTTTTAGAGTTATTTAGTGATTATATGAGTACTGTCTTATTAAGGGAAGTGATTAGTAAATTGTTTTGCTTAATATCTTATCTAGACATTTGGAAGTTTAATAAATAAAATTTAAAATTAGTAAAATTTTTTTGGATCCATCTCCTAAAGTAAAGGAAATAAAAGCAAAAATAAACAAATGGGACCTTATTAAACTTAAAAGCTTTGGCACAGCAAAAGAAACTATTGATAAAACAAAAAGATGACCTAATGAATGGGAGAAAATACTTGCAAATGATATGGCCAATAAGGGATTAATATCCAACATATTTAAACAGCTCATACAGCTCAACATCAAAAAAACAAACAACCTGATTAGAAAATGGTCAGAACTGAATAGACATTTTTCCAAAGAGGAAATACAAATGGCCAACAGGCACATGAAAAGATGCTCAACATCACTAATTGTCAGGAAAATGTAAATCAAAATCATAATGAGATATCACCTCACACTGTCAGAATGACTACCATCAAAAAGACCTACAAATAACAAATGTTGGCCAAGATGTGGAGAAAAGGGAACCGTTGTACACTCTTGGTGGGAATGTAAATTAGTATAACCATTATGGAGAACAGTATGGAGGATCCTTAAAAGACAAAAAAGAGAATATGTCCCAGCAATTTCACTCCTGGGTATATATCCAAAAAAGAAAACAAACAAAAAAAAAATTAAAAAAGCTACATGCACCCCAAAGTTTATAGCATCATTGTTTACAATTGCCAAGATATGGAAGCAACCTAACTGTCCATCAACAGATGAATGGATAAAGACTTGATATGTATATGTATATATATGTATATATGTATATATATATATATATATATATATATATACACAATGGAATAGTACTCAGCCACAAAAAAGAACAAAATTTTACCATTTGCAATAACATGGATGGGTTTGGAGGGCATTATGCTAAGTGAAACAGGTCAGACAGAGAGAGACAAATACTGTATATCACTTATATGTAAAATCTAAAAAATACAACAAACAAGTGAATATAACTAAAAAAGAAGCAGACTCACAGATGTAGAGAACAAACTAGTGGTTACCAGTGGGGAGGCGGGGAGGGACAATGTAGCAGTAGGGGGATAAGATGTACAAACTATTGGGTGTAACATAGGCTCAGGAACATATTGTATAAGATAACAAAATAAAATAAGTAGAAAAATGCTTGTTTAGCATAAACATGTAAGTAGGAATATTTAAACATTCTTTTGCAAATTTTTAAAGAAAATATTAAGAATGTCATCTAAAACATATTTTTCAGTAATGAAAGTTTTTTCATTCCACTGAAGTACAAGAAGGGCAACTAAATTTCACAGGCTGGGAGAAAATTAACATCAAGATAGAAACCATTTCTTCATGTAATAAAATATGATAAGTAACATGGGGAAAGAGACAAAGATAGCTTAGCTTAATGGACAAAAATGGAAAATTACAATTTCAGATAGAGCAAAGTTATTATGCCAATTGTTGAAACAGCACTGGAAGCTCTAAAGATATCTTAATCTCCAAAAATGTAAAATATAAACAAAGGAAAAACTGTCACATAATACAAAAGCATATGTTAGTTGAAAGTATAAAAATAAGAGCTTAAAGATTTTCTAAGAAAATATTTTCCAGCTTGCTGAGAATCTGGTCTCCAACAAGTTGAATATTTCTGCATTCTCTATAGCATAAAAAGATGAAAATAAATAGGGACTATATTTAGGAAAGTCAGTAATAATATGAATTCTTATTTCACAATGTTCATTTATATGCCAACATAAGAAAATCTTAATAGTTACATATCTTTAGCTTTCATTAGCTTACATTAGGAAATACATTTAAAGCAAGAAAATAAGGAGGTTAATTGTCTTCTTCTTGGTTTATTCATTTCACACTTGCTATAATTATAAAGAAAACGGGACTAGTGGTGAATTCCTTCTGGGAAATACTACTTTCTTCCAGAAACCTCACTTAGAACTAAGGTAAGGGCTGAGGAGATGGACAACAAGCAGACTTAGTGGAGAAGGTCACTTTTGTTCCCTGATTCAGAGTAATAGAATGAAAAATGTCAGTCAGAATCTAGACAGAATTTAGAGAAAAGAGTTGCCTTGAGCAGGCTACACAATCTTGCCTTTAACTGAGATATCAGCTCCAAAATACACCTGTAGGATCCTTTGACCAAGAGGGTCTTAATTTTCCCCGAGTTTAACTACATTTGGGGCAGGAACTTTCCTGACTATAAACCCCTAATCTCCCTTTTCTTAGAGAATTTACTTTAAGAACACTTGCAACTATAAATTGTTTCTCTACCCCTCTGAGAGGTAAATATGTAAATATTCTACAACCCAGGAAGGTCTTTCCCAAGAACCTGGGAGCCATCCCTTTGAAATGTAATCTTCCAAAAATAAGGGCCCTTACCTCTCAGTCTCTGTGGGAGGGTAGGATTTAGATAAGCACCAATAAGCTTATTAGCAATTACAAGCACAGATGGCCTAAGGACATAGACCAACCTCTCCCCTGTTAGTTGTCTGGTACTTTTCCACTAGCTCTCCCCAGTGCATAAAATCTCTCCCACACTTTCTTTCCCATAGATTTAAGTTCTATTCCCTGGCCTCTATTGCAGTAGTCTTGAATAAAGTCTTATTTACCTGTTTAACATGTCTGGTGCAATTTTTCTTTGACACTGTGTCCTACTCAATTACAAGTATAAGAGAAACACATATCTATTGCTCAATAAATAAGCAAGTTGAAGTGCCAAAAATGTGGGTAGATATTATGAGACTAACATTTCATTTCTGACATGAGTAACAACAGTCAAAACACTATCTCAGGGATCCTACTATGTTTTAACTAGAAGGAACATTAAGTTAAATTGATCATTTCAAATCTTCCTTCTTATTATCACAAGTTATGGCTTTGGTGACCCAAAGCTTTCCTTTCCCTATTTGAAAGTTATAATTTTATTTTTATTGAGATATGATTGACATATAAAAAGCTACGCATCTTTAAAGTATACATTTTGTAACTGACCAGGACCCTATGGGGCCTTCCTAGGACAGACAACCCCCAACCCATTGTCCTCCATCTGCATCTTGATGAGCTTGAAGATAAGTGTATACCCACAAAACCATCAGCATATACAATGAAATAAATTTAACATCTCTAAGTTCCCTCCCTCTTTTATTTTTCTTTGATAAGAACATTTTCAACATAAGGACGACCTTCAACAAATACAATATGGTTAACTATATGTACTATGCTGTACAGTAGATGTCTAGGGCTTAATTCATCTTATACAAGTGATGCTTATACCCTTGCCCAACATTTTCCTGATTCTGCCTGCACCCAGCCCCTCGTAACTACAAACCTACTCTATTTCTTTGAGATTTACTATTTAAGATTCTCAGTATAAGTGGGATCATGTGGTATTTGCTCTGTCTGGCTTATTTCATGTATCACAATGTCTTCCAAGCTTATTGTTCCAAATTGTAACAAATGACAGGATTTCTTCTTTTTAAAGATTGACTAATATCCTGTTGTATGTATATACTACATTTTTTAATCCATTTATCTGTTGATGGACATGTAGTGTGTTTCCATATATTGGCTCTCATCAATAATACTGCAATGAACATGGAAGTTCAGCTCTCTCTTTGAAATACTGATTTTGTTTCCTGCAGATATGTACCCGAAAGTGTTGAATTTTTGGATCTTATGTTAATTCTATTTTTAATTTGTTGGGAAACTTCCATACTATTTTCCACATCAACTACAACAATTTGCACTGCCATAAACAATGTAAAAATTTCCCTTTTCTCCATATCCTCACCAACACTTAGCTTTTGTTTATTTTTATAATAGGCATCCAAATAAGGGTGAGATGATATCTCACTGTGGTTTTCATTTTCATTCCCTTGATGATTAGTGATGTTGAGTATTTTTTCATGTACCAGTTGACCATTTTTATGCATTCTTTGGAAAAAATCTATTCAATTCCTTTGCCCATTTTTTAATTAGATTATTTGGTTTTGTGTTATTGAATTATATGACTTCCTTATATATTTATGATATTAACCTCTTATCAGATATATGGCTTAAAAATATTTTTTCCCATTCTACAGGTTGTCTTTTTATTTTGTTGTTAGTTTCCCTTGCTGTACAGAAGCTTTTTGGTTTGTTTTAGTCTCACTTGTTTGTGCTATTTCATTACTTGTGCTTGTGGTTTCATATTTAAGAAATTTTTACCAAAGTCAATATCTGGAAGCTTTTTCCTTATGTTTTCTTCTAGGAGCTTACAGTTTCAGGTCTTACGTTCATCCACCTTTTAAAATGTTTCAACAGAAATCTTAAGATGAAATAAATTAAATCAAAAATAAAACTTCTATTTTAAAATCTGTCTTAAATTGGGATTGTCCAAGATAATTTTTGGAATGTCTGGTCAAATGAAACATTATTTTATCACCACTCATTGAAAAAATTTAGTTTTATTTTAATTTATCAAAATTCAACAATCAGCAGTTTTAATTTCAATAGTCAGTCTTGAAAGTGGTATATATTACAAAATCAGACTTAAATATCGTGTAACACAATTTATCATATTGTTTGAATTAACACAGGTATAGTCTTAGTTGTAGGTTCCTTCTCATCCCTTTTTGTTATATCTTGTATTTTTCTGCCAGAAATGTAACTGGATAGCATATCTATTCTGTGTACATGTTGTCAGAATGTATAAATGAATCCTCAACATTGTCTTCAAATAAATATGTTACACTACAGAACTCATACAGAACCTTTCCTAGACTAACCCTGCTGCCTCAGTAATCCTATTCTGAATTTCTTTGTCAATTAAGAAAAGCTTCGCACTATGAAAGTGTATCCTTGTTTCTATCCCTGGAAATTTTTAGAGACTCTAAGAGTTCAAAACATCTCATCTATTTTAGTTCCTGAAGAAGTGTGGAATCCTCCCTCAGACATAATTTCTTTATTCATCCAATACTTCACTCATTCAAACATCTACTTCATTTCCATCTCTTGAGGCCAATCTAATCAGATTAGATTATCCCCATTGTATCATTGAAAACAAACCTATGAAGGTCACAATGACCTCTATGTTGTCAAATCCAATATTTAGTTGTCCATCTTCATCTTACTACCCCCAGCAGATTTTTGGCACTGATGATCACTCCCCTCTTGTTGAAACACTTTCTTCATTTGGTTTCCATCACACCACACTGGCTTTCCTGCTACCTCATTATTTGTTCCTTCTTATTTGTTTTTTGTTGGATCCTTCCTGATTTCTGAATACTGGGAGCTATCTTGAGCTTTGTTCTCCACAATTGCCTATCCATGCTTTAAATACTGTGTCTGACTTGGAAGCTGAAAAGGGTTTCTTTTCCTAGAGGTGCTAAAGTTTGTGTTGGGCACCAAAGGGGTAGAAGAATGGAGAATAATATGAGAAAATGCACCAAAGTGTGAAAAGGAAAACTGTGTTCAGAGAAAAGAGGGAAGCCTGGTGTGGGCTGAAAATGGCTGGCAAGGTAGCTACATTGAGAATAACCTTGATTTAGAGCTATAGAATTTGAACTTTATACTTAGGACAGTAAGTAATTATGAGAGGTTCTTAAATAGGAAAGAAATGTTATATAGATTAGATTTGGGGGCTTTGTGTGTTAGAAATAAAATTACATCCATCTTTTGAGAGAAACTGTAATTTTCAAAAATAGAATTTACTAAGAAAGAATGTCTAGGAGTAGCAATGATGAAAATAATACAAAATTATGATTTACTGTGTGCAAAGCACAATAATAGGTACTTTATGTATATAGTATATCATATTTAATTTACAAGTATTTGAGGTCAAGTCTTAGCATATTTGTTACTAGATATATTCCTTGATCTTCCCTACTTTTCTCAATGTCTGCAAAGTTTTGGCCTTTGAGAGGCACTGGGGCAGAACTGGAGGATAGGCAGGAGGGAGAAACTAGAGTATTTCTCCCCATGTTCTTTCTTCCTTGGGCACCATCTCTGACAATTGTTAGCCTCCTGCTCAACTTCAGGCCCCTCTGATCCAGCCCACTGTTATCACTTCGACTAGGTGACACTAATTCGTGGACTTTGCTGTTTCCTCTTTCTCCCTTTATCCCTCCTGTTGTAGTAATTTCTGGAAGGCTTAACTTTTCCTTGTTCAGCTTTTCATCTCATCTAGTACCTAAGTTACCAATCCCATAGGTTAAACTTCCTCTTTTTTTTTTTAACAAAGGAATTTCTTTCTTCCTAATAAAATTAATTCTGTTTTCCTTTTTGATAAGGTTTTGTTATCTCCTACTTGATAAACAAAAACCCCCAAAATTTAGTGTTTAAGTACTTTGCCGAAGGTCACTCACATAGAGGTTAAGTGGCAGCAGAATGACAATTCGTACAAGGTTAAATTCTACCCAAATCTTAATCTGCTCCTTCCATACTACTCTGCCTCCCTTTTATCACTACCCTGTTACAATAACAAGTAATCTCATATTCTGATAGTCTAGATATTTTAGGATATCATAAAATAAGGAATCACTCACTCCTTTTTAATCAATAATTTATTTTTAAAGGTTGTGACACAAATATTTTAAAATATCAAGAACCACAAAACATGGACAATCAAAAATGTTTTCCAACATATCTTTTCATTTACGTACAAGATAATATTAAATAACAGGATATTTTTACATTGTTTTTCTGATCTTTGATGTTTAAGTGCCTCCTTTCTTTACAAACATTGAAACAAATCTGGACTCCTTCCAAAAGGAAGATCAGAAAAGGAGAAAGTTGTTCCTACAGCCAAGCTTTATGGGCATGAACTGGTAATTTCTTCAAGGGAAAAAGGCAACTGAATCTTACTTTCTTAACATGTGTCCCAAGAAAGAGATCAATGACCATTTAAAATAGACAATAAATATTTTCTTGCACACGTAATACATGCAAGGCACATTTCTAGGCACTTGAGATGCAATAGTCTTGTGACAGACATAGATGCTTGTATCTGTGGAACTTACATTTTAGAGAGAGGAGATAGACAAACAGTAAGCATAATTAAATTACATAATATGTTAGATGGTAATAAGCAATATGGAAAAAATACATTAGAGTAGGGGGGATGAAGAAAACAGAGCAGAGGGAATAGGTTATCACTTTAAACTGGGTGACCAGGACAGGCTTTACTGAAAAGGTGACATTTGAGCAAGGGCTTGAATGAGGAGATAGCATGAGAATATGCACAAGAAGGGGTTTCAGGATAGGTAAGCATCAATGCAAAGGAGAGAATGTATTTGGCATTTTTGAGAAACAGCAAGACCATGTGGCTGGAATGGAATAAACATTGGAGTTATTACTAAGAAATGAGGTTTGAAGTAATAAAGGGAGGGAAAAACATATATTGCCTTGTGGAGTATTTAAAGAACTCTGGTTTTTACTATCCAGGATTTGGAGCAGAGGACAGACATGATCCAATTTTATTTTTAAAGGACCACTCTGGCTACTATGCTAAGAACAGACTGTAGCAGATGAAGAATAGAAGCCAAGACAAGTTAGGACACTATGAAAATGAACCAGGAGAGAGATGACAGTGGCTCTGACCAGATTTGGGTCAGTGGAGATAGAGAAAAAAAATTGGATTGAATTCTGGACATACTCTATTTTTAAGGTTATCTCAGAAGGATTTGCTTTTGAATTAGATGTAAGGTATGCAAGATAAAAAGAGTACTAAACAATTTATATGTGAATTTCCATCAAATTAAATAAAGTTTCTGTAACAGAATGAAGTGCAATGGCACATATTAGAGGCTCCTTTCTCTGACTCCACCCTCCAAAGCTATACCAGCAAATGACAAAATCTGGAGAATTCTATTATCCCCCTCAAAAGTGAAATAAACAAACCAAAGGGATGTCTACTTCTTTTCCCTCTTCTAACAAAGAACACATATAATTATTACTGGGAATAATAATTAAAACAGAGAAAATAAAAAGGGAAGCTGACTTCTCAAAGAATTAAAAGTTTCATTGATAGTCACTAAAGTGAAACCTGGGTTGGGTAGGGAACCTTGATATACTTCACAATGGGAATAGGAAATATCTCCCCAACTAAATAAAGTGAACTCCAGCTAATCCCAGGAAGGAAAACATATTCTAAGGTAAAAAAGTATTCTCACAAAAACAGACTGAACATTCCTTCAGCTGAGTTTATCCCTATTCCCACATCATGTTCCCAGGCTATAGCAAAATTATTATATATAAATAAAATAAGCAGTTCTGCAACATCAGCTCATTGGAAAGAACAACTGGCCTTAGACACAGTATAAAAAGACCAAAAAAAAAAATCACATTGGCTCTATCAGAGCACAAATATACTACCTTATCTATGGTCAAAGGGAAAAGAAACAGCATGGCATCTGTATAGAGTGTAGCGCCACACATTCTCCAGGAAAAAAAGAAAGGAAGGAAGGAAGAAAGGAAGAAAGGGAATCTAAAGAAATATGAATAACTCAAGCAGAAAGATAACATAACACAAGGAACAAATAAAAATGCAATAAAAATTTTTCCTAAAATGAAGAATTAATTATGAAGATTGAAAGAACCGCAGTGTGATGTCTCATTGTATGTGTCACTTTGACTAACCACAGGGTACCCAGATTAAGCAGCATTTCTGGGTGTGTCTATGAGAATGTTTCCAGATGAGACGAACACTTGAATCCATGGACTCAATAGATTGCTCTCCCCACTGTGGGTGGGCATCGTCTAATTTGCTCAAAGCTTGAATAAAAAAAATGGCAAAGAAAAAAAGAATTTTCCCCTTCCTGTCTGATTAATCTGAGACATGGATCTTCTGCCCTGAATGCTCTGGTTTCTCAAGCCTTCATACTCAGACAAAATTACACCACTGGCTTTCTTGTGTCTCCACCCTAGAGATGCAGATCATGGACTTCTCAGCCTCCATAACTGCATGAGCCAATTTCTTATAGTAAGTATTTTCCTATACTTATATATCTACCTATACATATACAGGTAGAGATAAATAGATATAAATCCTATTGGGTCTATTGGCTTGCTTTTTCTCTAGAGAACTCTGACTAACACATGAAGATTATAGGAAAATTTGATTTTTAAATGCCCAGAGAATTCCCCAGGGGTCCAGTGGTTAGGACTTTCTGCTTTCACTGCCAAGGGCACAGGTTCAATCCCTGGTTAGGGAACTAAGATCCCACAAGCCACTCAGCACAGCCAAAAAAAAAAAAAAAAAAGCACAATATTGAGACCTCCCCTATGAACTTCAAAGATAAAGAATTTTTCTAGCAAATTACCCAAAAAAGAGAAAAATAATCAGGGTGACATCAAATTTCTACAAAGTAAGAATAAATGACATAAGATGATGAAACAACATTAAAAAGTTCTAAAGGATGAAAGTGAGAGCCAAACTGGTTTACCAGTCGAGATGTTGTTCAAATATAAAAGCAACCAGAATATATTCTTGAGTATAATAACTAATATTTATCAGGTGTCTACCATGTGACAAGCCTGTTCTAAATGATTTTAAATTATTAATTTCTCTTCACAAAAACATTATGAGGAAGGTTCCTATTATTCATTCAACTTTACATATGAGAAAACTAGTGTGTAATGTAATTATATAATTTGCCTGAAATCCTACTTGAATCCAGGCTGCCTGTTTCCAGAGATCATACATTGACTCTACTATCTCCCTTATGAAAAATGAAAAATTAAGAACTTTAAGAATATTTGATAACTACAATACCCACGTGCTTTCCCCAGGAAACAAATATGAAAAGGAAAACTGATAAAATTCAGCCCAAGGCCCACAAAATAATAAGTGCCACAATCCAAAACAAGATTGTAGAAAACATCGGTAGAACATAAAATGTTAACTTGTGGATTTGTGAAAGGAAAAGCAAAAGAGCCAGTCCATAAAGGGGAAAATAAGCCTAGAATACCCCCCTCCTCACTCTTCAGTCAGTCTTCCAAATGAGACTTTAAATGGAAATGAAGTTCAGAGAGTTGATTATTTCAATGGCAGGGACATTTATTGAAAGAAGATAGCTTTCAAGAAGATAGTTCTTGTGATTAAAAATGACTGTAGTCCCCACGGATAGTGGGTGTGATGGTCAGGAAGGGATGGGAAAGTTGTTTTCCATTTTAGAGCAGATTCATAGTATCACACTCCAATCAAAAACAGTTACACAGAGAAGGATTGTGGGAAACTTTGAGTATCCAGGATAAGGGAAGACTCATTTGTAGATATAAATCTGCCTGGGTATAAAATCTAGGTGAAAGTGTATCAAAGCCAAGTGAGACAGTCCACATCGGTTGATATGTTTCATTATTGAGAAATTCTAAAAATGTACCTTTCCAATTCACCCAAAAGGTTTAGAGTACAGAAAATATAACATTAAGCATGGTGCCAGTGATATACAGTTGATTCTCATCTTTCGCGTATTCACTATTTTTTAATTCACCTACTCACTAAAATTTATCCGTAACCCCAAAATCAGTAATTGTGATGTTTTCACAGTGAGTCATGAGCACGTGGAAAGTGGTACTGAAAAACTTGAGTCTCCCAACACACAGAAGCCCAGCTGAGGTAGACCAAGGCAACGTTCTGCCTTCTTCAGCTCTCAGACTATAAATGTGTCCTTTTCAGGGTCTATTTAGTGCTCTTTTTCACATTTTTGTGTTTTTTGTTGGCGATTTCACTGTGTAAAATGGCCACCAAGCATAGTGCTGAAGTGCTTGTGTTACCGAGTCTAAGCTTTTACTGGTCTCCACAAGACAGTACAATAATCAAAAGACAAGTTGTTGGGGCAAGGGATAATGACTTTATTTGGAAAGCCAGCAAACTGAGAAGATGGTGGGCTTCTGCCCCAAAGAACCATCTTGCCTGAGTTAAAATTCAGGCTTCTTTTATACTAGAAAGGGAGGGAGTAAAGTCAAACACTTTCTGGTTCCCAACAGCCTCCAGAGGGCGTGTGTTAATTTCTTCCTCCCTGCAGTCATTCACAGGTGGGCCTGATCAGGATGTTTTCTGTGAGCTAAACAAAGGTATTTTAGCTTAATGATCATTACCTGGGAGGCAGGGTTCCCAGAGATGGGCCATTATGTATAATTTAAGCTTATTGGCAACACCCTGTTAGTGATTAACTTGTAATAGAATACAAAAGGTTTTTCCCTATTACACTTGTTGTCTAACATTCCCAAAGTATAAGAGGGCTGTGATGTGCCTTATGGAGAAAATGCATGTGTTAGATAAGTTTCATTCAGGCATGAGTTATAGTTCTGCTGGATGAGTTCAATGTTAATGATTCAACCATGTGTTAAATAAAATGTCTCTAAACAGAATCACAAGTAAAACAAGGATATATCAGGATATGTGAACCTAGAGGCTCACAAGGGACCTAATCTTACATTTCCCCTGGAAGCAATGGTCAGTATTGGCAGCAACTTGATAGACCACAATTACTGCAGATAATGAAAATCAACAGTATGTAATCAGTATGTATGATATGGATTTGCCTTTATGTTGTAATGTAGGTGTGTAGGAAAGGAATCTTGAGAGCACTCTGGGCTTACTCTCAGCAGTTGAGAAAATGAAAAGTCCTTATCAAGGAACATTAAACTCTAGTATCTGTTTTGCTCCATGAGCTGCATCTAATGGTAGGAGCTGCTTGTAGTGGAGAAGCCATATTGTACAGTGAGTGCAACCTTCCCACCAAGAAAGATTAGGACCCACTAAGGGAGTAGCCACTCCTGGGTCTGAAGGAAAACTTATGACTGAGGAGGTTAAATAAGCTGGCAGAATAACGATAAACCCTTCTTGCCGTGATTCCTTAGAGACTTTGAAGCTACTGCAATAAAGGTCATATTAGAACATAGAAGACCTGTCACACTGGACCTGAGGAGAAGCAACCAGTAGCTGCCCCTCACTTTTACAGGCCTCATTTCATGTCAAGTAGGAAAACAGCCTTAGAGCTAAAATTTCTCTAATCATTCTTTCACAGAATAATGATGCCTCCTTGGTGACTACTGGCTTAATTCTTTTCAAGGAGGATTAAACTTCTGGAATAACCAACCAAAGCATTGTGAATATTGACAAACTGAGTGTGAGACATAATCACATTGCTAAGGCAATGACAGAAGATAGATAGCTTCTTTCTCCAGGAGACTGAAGAATGAGATGAAACAGCAACATTGCCCAAGAGGCCTGATTCATATTTACTGGATTTTTCTAAGGTATGCCTAACATGTTTTCTGAAAAGATTTTTTGTAATTTTATGTTTAAAACAATCAGTCTCCTCTAAATATGTCACTTTAATCATCAAAGAAGGGGGAGGCTTATGGCTCTTAATTGCATTGTGTGTTCATAGGAACAATAGCAAGTGTTCATGATCCTAGGATGAAAACTTTAGCTGTGATTTTGTATTGTTATAAAACATTGGCTCTTTGAAGGCAGAGGATACCTAAATGTCAAGTTCTATCATCATTATGGTTTCATTGTGTCAACATTGTGACACTCAACTATTCTGCTTACTATCCACTCCCAGTCTAATTTCAGAACTAATTAAGATAGAACAAGTCTTTCTGCCCAAAGGTAGAAAAAATGTTAGTTTCTAAAATAGAAAACAGGTTTAAAACTTTATAAATATTCAATCTACTACTACGGTGTTTTAAAGTACAAATAATTCTTGTATATATATACATATATATATACACATACATGTATATATATATATATAACAACAATATGAAGAAAGTTTTAGAAACCCTAATGAAAAAGCATTTTTTGTGGTTTATACTTTTTGCATTAGCTTGTGCTCAGGTAGAATTGGCAGTGTTATTTTTGTATCAATTAATCAATGTGTTTACTGTGCTTTTGAGCACAATAAACTTTTGTCTCAGCATTAAGACAAGCACTTGGTAGGAAGCCATGATTTCTATGCTCAAGAAGTTTATAATCCTGGTGAGACATAAGAAAAAAATTAACAACAAAAACCCATGTAAGACCTTGCATAGCTATCAGTAGTAGTTAACAAAGGAGAGGTGGAGTGGGAGGAAAAGAGGCTTAAGAAACCTCTAGAAACACTTCCTGAATAAAAAATTTTAAAAGGGTAAGAATAAATAAAGAAACAGGGAGAGTTGATCCTTTAGATAACAGAAGCCAAATTATCAGATAGGAATCAGCCTGAGAGATGGGCTTCCTTTTTGAGGGAATAAGGAAAATTAAATTAGACTGCAGTCATGGGTGGGGATCACAGAGGGTCTCAACAGCAACAGGAGCTTAGACTTATTTCACAAGAAAGATGAAGCCATCAGGCATTTTTGATAAAAAATAGTTCTACTTCTGTCCATCTCCAGTTCATCTTTCACACTAATGTTGTCTAAACATAATTATGGTTATAAAATACTTTAAGAATCTACCTCTTAGTCAATTCCAAACACTTAGCACATTCTTTAGACCTCTCACCTCACCAGTCTCACTTCTGGTCATTCCACTATCTCTCTCTCTCTCTCTCTCTCTCTCTCTCACACACACACACACACACACACAGGCACACATACACCTCACTCATACACAAACTGCTTTCCAAATATATCTCACTTTATGCCACTCCAGCAATAACATATTCCCTTTCACATCTCGGTGCTTTTTTGACCTGAAATAGTAATTCTCCTAGGTTTTTTATTTCAGAAAGTAGTTGTCATCCTTGAACACTTCACTTAAATTTCCAACTGTGTGATTTTATTCTAAATCAGAATTAAAAGCAAAAACTTTTTTTATGTGACAGCTCAGAAAACTACAGCTTATGGGTTAATGTAGCTCATTGCCTATTTTTTGTTTGTTTTTTGGGGTTTTTTGTTTGTTTTTAAACAGTGTTGTTTTGTTGCTGTTGTTGTTTTAAGAACACAGCCCTGCTCCTCATTTATTTATGTACTATGGCTGTTTCTGTTCCATAATATAGAGTTGAGTAGTTGCAACAGAGATTGTACAGTCCAAAAGAAACTAAAATATTTACCATGTGAACATTTAAAGTAAAAGAGTGCCAACTCTGGTTTATGGTTTATGCCTCTATTGTAGAACTTAAAATGCTGTTTCATAAATATTTATTTATGTATGCTTGTCATACATAAATAAAGTCAGGAACTGTTTCTACAGTGGTCCATAAATTGCTGCTTAAGTTGAATCTTGCCCTGTTCTTCAAACTTATTGATTTACTTGCATCCCCTCTAATCTCTGCTGATCTCTATATCCAGTTAATTTAACACTTTAAAAGCATTCTCAACTGGAGACCCTCACACAAATTGTTCCCTCTGTCCAGAACAACTTTCATTTTGCTATTCACAAGGCAGGCTCTTTGTCATGCTTCGTATTTCAACTAAATTGTTACAGCCTCTAAAAGGCCTCCTTCCTGACTATCATATGTAGCCCCTAATCATCATCCTTCACTCCTGTTATTAGTCTCTAGCAAAATATCTGACTTACATAATTCATAGCACTGAACAAAACTGGTACTATCTATTTATATTTTTGCTTGCTTATTGTCAAACTTCTTTGTGACACAGTAATTTTCATGAAAGTGAACAATGCATCTGCTTTTTCATCACTCTATTCTCAAATTACCTAATAATTCTACCTCAAACACTAGCACAGTTTCTGGTTCTGAAATTGATAGACCTCAAAGTAGACTGATCAAGAAAAAGAAAGACACAAAACAATAACTCAGAAATGAAGAGAGGATACCACTTCAGATCCCATAGACATTAAAAGAATAAGTGAATATTACAGTGTTATACCTATAAATTTGATAAAACAGATTTGAAAGGCAAATTCTTTGAAAATCACAAATAGCAAGCCTGAAAGAAGAAGAAATAGAAATTTTGAATAAGCTTTAATTAATTAAACTGAAATTATAATTAAAAATCATCCCTAAAGAAAATTTCATGCACAGATGGCTTCAACAGTGAATTCCATCAAACATTTAAAAAATAAATAAAACCAATCCTATACAAACTCTTTCTGAAAATAAAGAAGGGTGTGATCACAAAATAAAATTGAAGATTCATAACTCTCATGAATAAACAGGAAAAATTCTTAAGAAAATATAAGCAAATTAAATGTTACAATGTGTAAAAAAATATAATGCATTATGATGCATTGGAATTTATCTAGGATTGGTAGTTTAATACCTGAAAATCAACCAATGTAATAACCATATAATAGAATAAAGTAGGAAAAACTTAAGATGATTTCAGTAATGCAAAGGGGAAGCTGGGACAAAGTGAGAGAGTAGCATAGACATATATATACTACCAACTGTAAAATAGATAGCCAGTGGGAAGTTGCTGTATAACAAAGGGAGTTCAACTCAAGGATGGATGATGCCTTAGAGGACTGGGACAGGGAGGGTTGGGGGGAGTTGAGGGAGGGATGGAATACAGGGATATGTGTATAAAAACAGATGATTTAACTTGGTGTACCCCCCAAAAAATAATAAATAAATAAATCAAATAAAAAAAAAGAAAAAGCATTTGACAAAACTTAACTCCCATTTATAATTTTTTTTAAATATGAGTAAACTAGGAATAGAAAAAAACTTCTTCAACCTGATTAAGAAAATCTACAAAAAACATGCAATTAATGTACTCAATGGTAAGTCATTATTTTCTACCTAAAAGCAAGAAAATGGTAAACATTATCTGATCTCATCACTTTCACTTAAAATTATACTTGCAATGCATCAAGACTGGAAAGAAATAAGTAAAACTACTCTTTCATATAATATGATGGTGTATGTAGGAATTCTAAGGAAACTACAAAATAGCAAGCAGAACTAAAAAGTAAATTATTAAGCTCATAGTATAAGTCAATTTAAAAAGCAAAAATTGATATTTTAATAATATAACAATAAAGAAATTGAAAAATTCAAAGCCAAAATTATAAAATTTTATTTATAAAAACATCAAAGAAATAAAATTCTTAGGAATTACTTAACAAAATTGTGAACTTAAACACTGAAAATTACAACACAATTCAATGTAATCCCATTCAAAAATCACAGCTAGCATTTTGTGTAAAGTTATAAAGCTGATTCTAAAATTTATATGGAAAAGCAAGGGACCCAGAAAAACCAAAACAATTTTGACCAAAACGGAGGACAAGTGGAAGAACTCACACTACCTGATTTTAAGATTTAGTATAAGCTACTATAAGCAAGACAATGTTGTATTAGTATAGGAATCAATACACACATAGACACAACATGAAAGAGAATTTAGAAACACAATCATAGTTATTGATCAACTGATTTTTACAAACTTACCAAGGTAATTCAATGGGGAAAAATAGTCTTTGCAACAATAGCATTGAAAATAAAAGAACTTCAACCCTTACTTCACACCATACACAATAATTAAACAATAACTTGAATCACAGACCTACACGTAAAAACTGAAATTCTAAAACTTTTAGAATATAACACAGGAGAAAATCATTGTGACATATTAAAACCTTTGTTCTTTGAAAGACACAATGAAGAAAATAAAAAAGAGAGCTACAAATTGAGAGAACATATTTGCAGAAAATACATCTGACAAAGGGCTTATTTCCAGATTTAAAAACTCACAAAACTCAATGAGACAATGAAAAAATTTTAAATGGACTCAAAAGATGTACAAGTGCCAAATACGCATATGAAAAGATGCTGAACATTATTATTACAGAAATGAAAATAAAATTCACAATGAGATACAACTACCCACTTAACAAAATAGCTAAAATTAAAGATTGGCAATCCTGAGTGTTTGTGAAGATGGGGAGCAACTGGAAAACTCATACATTGCTAAGAGGAATGAAAGTTGCTGCAACTTCTTTGGAAAACAGTTTCTTATGACGTAAGACAACACACTATGACCCAGCAATCCCACTTCTGTATCTCCCCAAGAGAAATGTAAACAAATATGCACATAAAATTGTATGTGAATGTTCATAAAAGCATCATTCACAATAGCCGAAAACTGGAAACAATTCAAATGGCCATTACCCAGTGAATGGATAAAAAAAAACTGTGGTATAACCATACTACGGAACACTACTTCACAATAAAACATAATAAAATACTGATGTATGCAACAACATGTGTGAGCTTCAAAAATATTAAGATAATATTGAAAAGAAGTTAAGCACAAAAGAAACCTTCATGCTATATAATTCTTTTTATATGAAATTCTAGTAAATGCCAAATTCTGATGACAGAAAGTAGATCAGAGGATACCTTGGTCCAGGGATGGGAAAAGATGGACTGCATAAGGGATGAATTGTGGTGACACAATAAATAAACAAATAAACAAATAAATAAATAACATCAACTTTTATTGTTAGCATGTATCTTGAGATTTTTGCAAATCCCTTAATAACACTATAGCAAATAATTTGCCCCATAAGACACAGTAAAGTGTAACAAAAAATTTAGACAGTCCCTTTAGACTCTTAGTGATTTTATAATACATATGACTGAGGTCATTTACAAAGGTATTAAAATAAATTTTATCTCTAAAATAAATTCTACCAAATATTAATTTTAATTTAATATAGCATGTTAACTGTGTATTTGCCTGAGACAGGGAACTTTTTTATGTAGTCCTTATCTTTAGAGAATTTTTAGATTTAGAGCAAAATTAACAGGAAAGCATAGAGATTTTTCATATACTCCCTGTACATACACATGCACAGCCTCCACCATTATCAACACCCCCCCCAGGGTGGTAAATTTATTAAAATTAATAAATCTACATTGACACATCATAATTATCCAAGTCCATGATTTGCATTTGAGTTCATTCTCGGTATACATTCTATGAGTTTGGGCAAATGTATAATGACATGTATTCATCATTACAATATTACACAGAGTAGTTTTACTATCCTGAAAATCCACTGTGCTCCACCTATTCATCCCTCCCCACTGCCCAAGTCTTGGCAACAAAAGATTGTTTTACCACATCCATAGTTTCACATTTTCTAGAATGTCATATAGTTGGAATCATACAGGATGTTGCCTTTTCAGATTGGCTTCTTTTACTTAGTAATATGCAATTAAGTTACTGCCATATCCTCTCATGGCCTGATGGCTAATTTGTTTTTAATGCTGAATAATATTCCAATGTCTATACTACTACAGTTTATTTATTCACTCACCTAGTGAGGGACATCTTGGTTGCCTCCAAGTTTTGGCAATCATGAATAAAGTTGCTATAAACATCCATGTGCAGGTTTTTGTGGAGACATAAGTTTTTGACTTCTTTGGGTAAATGCTAAGGAGAACAATAGCTGGATGATATACAAAGAGTATGTTAAGTTCTATAAGAAACCACCAAACTATCTTCCAAAGTGGATTTACCATTTTGCACTCCCATCAGCAATTAATGAGAGTTCCTGTTTTCCACATCCTCATAAACATTTGATGCTGTCAATGTCCCAGACTTTGGCCATTCTGAGATTGTTGTTTTAATTTGCATTCCCCTGATGACATGTGATACAGAGTATCTTTTCAGATGCTTATTTGTCATCAGTGTATCTTCTTTGGTGAAGTGTCTCTTAAGGCCTTTTGTCTACTTTTTAAATCATTCTGTTTTCTTACTGTTGAATTTTAAGATTCTTTTGTATATGTTGGATAACAGTTCTTTATCAAATGTGTCTTTTGCAAATATTTTCTCCCAGCCTCTTGATGTATCTTAACTCATCCTCATTCTCCTGACATTGTCTTTCTTAGAGCAGAAGTTTTTAATTTTAATAAACTCTATTATTTCTTTCATGGATCATGTCTTTGGTGTTGTATCTAAATTGGTAAAATTTTTATACTTACTCAAAATGTGTTTAAAATAAGAAAATAAATTCACATTGAGATATAAATTGGGCAGTGAGCTAGAGATTTGCTAAAGACATAAAGAAATGTGTAAAGTGAATATGGCATGAAACAATCTCCAACCCCACCTCAGTTATTGAATGCTAGAAAGAGGGCTGGCTAGCTCACTCACTCAGAGCTGGCAGCTGTGGGCCAGCAGCTGGCAACACTGTTCACAGGCAGGGAAATAATCACCTTGAGGGCCAGGGGACTGCTCACCATACCATAACTGAAATAATTCTTCTTGGAACATTGTTTGATTTGCCTCATTCTTTAAAGTAATAAATTTCCAACTGTTATAAAAATTCTAGTCTCAAGCATGAAGACAACTGAAAATGGTAGTCAGAAGAGAAAATAAAGGCAAATGCTTAAAAGCTTGTGATAAATCTAACTTTTAGAACAAGTTCCAAAATCACTGAAAATAGCAAAAATTGAGTAATATGCATTTGTGGAAGAACAATTATTTAATATAAGCAAAGTAATTCAATCAAAATGATTTTTCCATCAAGCACCTTAAATTGTTACATTTTTCAACAACATTGGAAGAATCTAGCATATCCCATTTTGCTTTTATATCACCTTGTTACTCTGTAAAAAAAAAATGGCAATTAACCCAAGAAGCAATGGTAGGTTGTCTGAGCTGAGATTTTGAGATCATATGCAGCCTTTGGCACAGGCAATAGTCTTAGAAACACAACTTTATTGGCCCTCCCATAGGAGATGGTTACTTCTAAATGAAAATCTATTTCTATAGTGAAGAGCTAATTTATCTGAAATATCTATGTATTAAGAAATATTTCTAGGAGGATAATCATTTGGAATTAGATATGCAGTGTTTTTTATTATAGTTTTCATTCTGACATGTTCTTATTTAAACTAAGGAAAAATATATTGTCCATATTACAAATACACAAGAAAACAAATGCTTTTGTTCTTTAGTGGTTAATGATCAGAACAATGTTGACTACAAAAGGAAAATGTGACCTGATTTTTAACTTTATTTTATGAGATAATAACTCACTGATAGATTCAAGACTTGAACTGATTTAAAGACATACTCAACATTTCCATAAGTTAAAAAAATAAAAAAACAGACAATGAAAGGTTACATTGTGTGATTTGTTATTTGAAATGTTTGGTATTATACTCATATTCAAAATATTCCTAGGCTGTGTTATAGATAGCACTTTTTTCTACAAAAGGATATTTTTTTGCTACATAGAGGGCTATACTCAGGATATGTGTTACTAAAATAAGAAGTATGTCATTTACAAACACAGAAGTTAAGATGGGTCACTGTGAAAGGCTAACAAAGAGACATGCTTACTTATTAAGAACACCAAATTCATGGTGTGTTATGAATCTAATTTCAAGTAAAAGCCAAAGTCAATTTAACTTTGCATTAGTGACACAACTTTTTCAAATACAAAGTCTAGATTATTTCCTGTCTCATTTATGCTTTTAGAAGGCAGTATTAAAAGCTGTTTCTTATCAGTATTAATATTATTGCTATTTCCTCAAGAGGAAGTTCATCCACCCACATTGACACATAAAGAAATGAAGGTCAATGTGGAGATTGGCTTTCTGTAAATTAGATTAATGGCTTGAGGTAAATTTTAGTGAAAAGTAGTTTGTTTCTTCTCTAAATTATCTACTGAACAATTAAAGGGACTGTAAATGACAAACATAAGCTCAAATGACAAGAAAATAGGGAGAATGAAATACTACAGTCTCAACATGTGAAACCAGTCATTAAAAGGTAATTCATAAGCAGCATAGATTACTTTACTATAGAGTTCACATACACCAGTGTAATATGTCTAAACATGGAGAATATTTTCATTTTATTTGTTCATAGAGGAGTTTTCCAATAGTACTTTCCTTAAAATTTTTAGGTTTACATTGAATGGATTTTTAGTTTTTGCATTTTAAGATAGGAATAGACTTATTTTAAGGTGATCTACTACTTAACTTTTTAAACTCTCCTACCTAATATGTCAGCTATGTACAAAACAAATGTATATGCATATTTTAAATAATGACACAATAAAAATATGTTGAACACCCATATATTCATCATCTAGCTCAAGAATAGAACATTTGGGAGTGACCAAGATGGTGGAGTAAGAAGACCTTGAGTTCACCCTCCTCTCATGAACACAACAAAATTATAGTTATTTACAGAGCAACTAACTATCGAGAACAGATCTGAAGACTTGCAGAAAAGGTATTCTAGAACTAAAGATACAAAGAAGGAACCACAATGAGAAAAGAAAGAGAGGCAGAGATGTGGTATAGTCAAGATCCATACAACCAGGGTGGGGGCTCACAAAGGAGATGATAATTACAATTGCAGAGCTTCTCTCCATGTAGTGAGAAGTCCAAGTCCCAAATATGGCACCCCAGCCCAGGGGTACTGCATCAAGAAGACAAGCCCCCAGAACTTCTGCCTTGAAGACCAGCAGGGCTTACTTTAGGGAGAAGCAGAGGGCTGTAGGAAATAGACAGTCTACTCTTACAGGACACACACAAAATGTCACATGCTCTGAGACCCAGGACAGAAGCAGTAACTTGAAAGGATCCTGGGTCAGACCCACTCACTGATCTTGGAGAGCCTCCCAAAGAGGCAGGAGGCAACTGAAATTCACCCTGGGACATATGTGCTGGCAGAGGTCACTTTGGGGAACTCATCCCACCATGAGGATACTGTGCTGGTAAGCCCTGTTTTGGAAACTATCCCCTAGCTTATTAGCATTAGTACTCAGCCCTGCCCACCAGCCAGTAGGCACCAGTCCAGGGACATCCCAGACCAAGCAGCTAGCTAGACATGGATATAGCCCTACCCACCATCAGGCCAGCTACCATAGGACACCCTGAGCTCCCAGCCATCCCAGAATCTAACCCCACAGGGCTCAGAACCTGGTACCAATCATGACCAAGCAGAACTAGACCTGGAAGTCCTTGGGCCCCAGGCCAACTGATCAACAGGCTGACATCAGTTCTGGGACCCCTCTGCTCCATGGCCAGTGAGGGGGACACAGGACATGGCTTTGCTAACCAATGGGCTGGCACTAGCCCCAAGACCTGGCATCACCCACTAGAAGGTGGGGGCCAGCCCCAGGACCCCCAGGACATTGGCCCCACCAGCTAGTGAGTAGAGATCAGATTGGGAACATTGGGGAACCCACAGCTGGTGATTTCAAGATCTGGCCTATCCACCAACAGGCTGGCATCACCCCAAGACACTATGGGCCCTGATCCTGTCCATCAAAAGGCCAATACTGGCTCTAGAACCCCTGGCTCCACAGCCAACTAGCCTTAAATCTGGGTTTTCCCACAAGTAGGCCAGCACTTGCCCCAGGAGCCATCAGGGCTCTGCAGCAAGCCACCTCATGACCTGGCCCTAGCCATAAGCAGGCCAACACCAGGACCAGGACTCCCCTATCCCTATAGCAAGCTGTCCCAGGACTTGCTCTCAACCACCAGCAGCCAACACCTGCACACAAAGCGGGGCCTGGCAACTAAACAAACTGAGCCAACCTACCTGCATTTCACATTTGACATCCTACCACAACAGGATGGCCCTCCCACCCCACATGGAGGGCACCCATAAAGCATATAACTCTAGTGACCAGAGAGGCATGTGCTGCTAGGCTCCACAGGACTTTTCTTATATAAAGATACTTCTCCAAGATTGGGAAACTTAACTAACCTACCAAATACATAGAAATAAAAACAGTGCATTTGGCAAAATGAGGTGACAGAGCAATATGTTCTAAAAAAAAAAAAGGAACAAAGTAAAACCCCTGAAGAACTATAAGTGAAGTGAAGATAACCAATCTGATGTCATAAAAATGCTCAAAGAACTCAGGAGAATGGATAAACACAGTGAGATATTTAGCAAAGAATTAGAAAATATAAAGAAGAAAAAAATAGAGATGAAGAATACAATAATTGAGATAAAAGTACACTCAAAGGAATCAACAGTATGTTAAATGATACAGAATAACTGGAAGACAGAGAGGTGGGAAAAATCCAAGCTGAAAAAAAAAAGAAAAGAAAAAAAGGATATTAAAAAATGAGAATAGTTTATGAGACCTCTAGGTCTCAGAATCAAGTGTACTAAAGTTTTCTTTAGAGGTACCAGAAGGGGAAGACAGAGAAAGGGGCAGAGAATATAATTGAAGAAATAATAGCTGAAAACTTCCCTAACCTGGGAAAGGAAAAAGACATCCAGGTCCAGGAAGCAAATAGAGTTCCAAATAGGATCAACCCAAGAGGAGAACACCAAGGCATATAACAATGTTACATACCAGGGAGCTCCCATAATATTACCAGTCTTTCAGCCAAAACTCTGCAGGCCAAAAGGAAGTGGGATGATATATTTAAAATGATGAAAGGGGAAAAAAAAAAAAACCTAAAACTAAATTTACTTTACCCAGCAAAGCTATCATTCAGATTTGAGGGAGACATCAAAAGTTTTACAGACAAGCAAAACCTAACAGTTCAACACCACAAAACCAGGTTTAAAATAAATGTTTAAGGATATCTCTAAATGAAAAAAAAAAAAAAAGGCCACAACTAGAAATATAAAAATTACAAAAGGAAAAATCTAATTGGTAAAGGAAAATATACAGTAATGGTAGGAGATCAATCACTTATAAAGTAAGTAGGAAGTTTAAAAGACAAAAGTAGTACAATCATCTACGTAGTAAGTAGTAAAGAGAGGGATATACAAAATAGAAAGATGTAAAATAAGATGTCAAAAGCAGTAAACATGGAGTGGGGAGTAAAACTGCAGGGGTGTTAAAATGCTCTTGAACTTAAGAGATTAGCAAGTTAAATTGTCATATATATATATATATATAATATGATGTATATTATATATAATATGTATCTCTTATACATGGTGTGTGGTTACCATGAGGTTTATATATAGCAACCACAAACCACAAATCTAATAGATACACCCAAAAAAGAGAAAGGCATCCAAAGATAACACCAAAAAAAGCATCAAATCACAAAGGAAGGGAGCAAAAGAAGAAAGGAACAAAAATGAACTACATAAACAACCCACAAACAATTAACAATATGGCAATAAGTATATGCTTATCAATAATTACTTTTAATGTAAATGGACTAAACACTCTAATCAAAAGACATATAGAGTGGCTTAATGAATAAAAAAAAAAACAAAAAACAGACAAACAAAAAAACAAGACCCATATACATGCTGCCTGCAAGAAACTCACTTCAGATCTAAAGACAGACTGAAATTGAAGGGATGGAGAAGGGTATTCCATGCAAATGGAAATGAAAAGAAAGCTGGGGTAATAATACTTAGATAGAATAGATTTTAAAACAAAGACTAACAAGAGACAAAACAGGGCATTACATAATGATCAAGGATCAATCAAAGATGATATAATAATTGCAAATATATATGTACCTAAAATACAAGCACCTAAAAACATAAAGCAAATATTAACAGACATAAAGGGAGAAACTGACAGTAACACAATAATAGTAAGGGACATTAACACCCTACTGACATCAATGGGCAGGTCATCCAGACAGAAAATCAAAAGGCATTATACCATATATACTTAATAGATATATATAGTACATTCCATCCAAAAACAGCATTCTTTTCATGTGCACAATGAACATTCTCTGGGGTAGATCACATGCTAGGCCACAAAATATATAAGTTCCAAAAATAAAAAAATTTTGAAATTATATCAAGCATATTCTCTGACCAAAATACTATGAGAATAGAAACCAACTACAAGGAAAGAAAAACTGCAAAAAGACACATGGAGGCTAAACAATATGCTACTAAACATGGGTTCATCAGTATCATTTTTTTTTTTTTTTTTAGATTCCATATATATGAGTTAGCATATGGTATTTGTTTTTCTCTTTCTGGCTTACTTCATTCTGTATGACAGACTCTAGGTCAGGGCAAGAATAAAGATGCAGATGTAGAGAATGGACTTGAGGACATGGGTGGGGGTCAAAGGGGAAGCTGGTATGAAGTGAGACTTTAGCATTGACAAAATACACTACCAAATGTAAAATAGATAGCTAGTGGGATGCTGCTGCATAACATAGGGAGATCAACTCGATAATGGGTGATGACTTAGAGGGCTGGAATGGGAAGAGTGGGAAGGAGTTGTGGGAGGGAGGCCATATGGAGATATACATATGGATGCAGCTGATTTACTTTGTTGTACAGCAAAAAGTGACACAACAGTGTAAAGCAATTATATTCCAATAAACAGCTAAAACAAACAAACAAACAAAACAAAACAACCAATAGGGTCACTCAAGAAGAAATGAAAAAATACCTGGAAACAAATGAAAACATGATGACTCAAATTCTATGCAATGCAGCAAAAGCAGTTCCAAGAGGGAAGTTTACAGTGATACAAGCCTACCACAGGAAATAAGAAAAATCTCAAATAAACAAATTAAGCTTACACCTAAAGAAACTTGAAAAGGAAGAAAAAACATATCCCAAAGTTGGTAGAAGGAAAGAAATCATAAAGATCATAACACAACTAAATGAAATATACACTAAAAAATAATAGAAAAGATTAATGAAACTAAGAGCCAATGCTTTGAAAAGAGAAATAAAACTGATAAACCTTTACATGGACTCATCAAGAAAACAGGGATAAGGTCCAAATAACTAAAATTAGAAACAAAAATGGAGAAGATACAACTGACACTGCAGAAATACAAAGGAAAATGAGAGTACTACAATTACACACTAAAAAAATGGACAAATTCCCAGAAATGTACAATCTCACATGACAGAACCAGCAAGAAATAGAAAATATGAACAGATCAATTATCAGTAATGAAATTGAATTAGTAATTTTAAAAAAATCCAGAAAATAAAAATTCAAGACCCGATGGCTTCACAGGTAAATTCTAGCAAATATTTAGAGAAGAGTTAACAACTATGCCTCTCAAACTATTCCGAAAAAATTACACAGAAAGAATGCTTCCAAACTCATTCTATAAAGACAGAATCACCCTGATACCAAAGTCAGACAAACATATCACAAAAATAGAAAATTACAGGCCTATATTCTCATGAACATAGATGCAAAAAATCCTCAACAAAATATTAGCAAACTGAATTCAACAATACATTAAAAGGATCATATGCCATGATGAAGTGGGATTTATCCCAGGGATGAAAGGATGGTTCAAAAGCCACACCAGGGAAAGCAAGGGTCCTTTATATATTGAGAGAGCTGTAGTTGTAGAAGGGGGACTACTATGGCGTTCAGTAGAAGGACACAGCCAACCTTGTCTACTCAGCAAGAAAAGACCGAAAGGAATAATAACTCTGACTTCAAACTTCTTCCATACCTTTTTATCTTCTAGTATCTCCCACTGTATTAAATTCAACCAGAAAAGAGGTCCAGGAAGAGTAACTGACACAGTTTATACAGATCATCCTTCTGGGACATAAAGCAGGGTAGGAAAAAGTGTATGTGTATGTACATGCACCTGTGTGTATATCACCTACTTTGTGTATAACTCTTTGTCTAAATTTTTATTTTATAATGGAGTATGCACTTCATATGCACTCTCCTTAAGCTTCATAGCAATCCTGGGTACTAGATATATTTATCACCTGTTTAAAAATAGAGAAACTCAAGTGAGATAAAATATTTATGATCACATAAGCAAGTTGTAAACTGGGTTTTCAACTTAAGACTTTTTGAAAAGAATGTTTCTATTCTAAAATATTTTCTCCCTTCAACTGAAAGCCAATATCACACAGTATGGTAAATCTCTAGAAGCATGCTATTAAAATATATGAAAAAGCCTCTCACTATCCCTAAAATTGTTTATTTAATACTATTGTGATGTTTTATTTAATGCAATAAGATGATAAATAAAAACAAAGTATATCTATTTGTGAGGAGATAAAATGATCATTATTCCTAGATAGTATTATGGCAATTAAAAACAAAGTCAATTGAAATATATTAGAATTAATATTAGTTCAGTAAGGCAGTCAGTTACAAATATATACATATAAACCTAATTAAATAGCTTTCCCATATATTTGCAATACCTAGAAAATACAATGATTTGAAAGTTTTTGAGAGAATAGATACAACAAGTTCCCATCACAAAGAAAAAGAACATTTTTGTATCTATATGGGATTATGGATATTAATTAAATTTGTGGTAATCATTTCATAATACATGTAAATCAAATCATTATGCTGCACATCTTAAACTTATACAATGGTGTAAATCAATTATATCTCAATAAAATTGAAAGGAAAAAGTACTTAAATTGTGCCCACTAATTTCCTTTGAGACTGGCCTTGAAAAAAATACAGTAAGAAAATAATGCATTTATAACATTCACAAAAAGATATAAAAGCTAGGAAATTACCCACCAGAAGTGTTTAGAACCTATATGAAATCACAAAACCTCTACTGAATCACAAAAAAAGACTAAAAAACTGTAAAATATACACCATGTTCCTGAATGAGAAAGTTACTATTTTATACATATAATTATTTAATAAAACAGTAAGAAATTGTGTATCAACACACACCATAAAGCTAAGATTATTTTTAATTCAAATGAATTTGGCATAAAAGTAGCTATCAATAAAACAACAGTTAACACAGGCATATAAGTTTAACATGTAACCAAATTTCATCACAAATCAATAACTATGACCGAAATGTCTAAGAACTTAAATGATAATATGAAGATTTTGGCAAGGAACTGTAAACTATAAAAAAAAGAGTCCCCTGAAGTTTTTAGAAATGACAACTTCAGTAACTGAAATTAAGAACTCCATGAATTAACTAAAGAAAATTGTTGAACAGGAAAATAAGAGCAAAAGAAAATACACAAACTGACACAAGATGAGACAAGATGATGGCAAATTCAGAAAACAAGATAGAAGACAAACAGTACATTATAAGAAATTCTAACATATGAGTAAGTGGAGTTTCAGAAGGGCAGGATAAAGAGGGTTCGCAGGAAACATTTGATAAATTAAAGGTTAAAATTTTTCTAAGAGCGTCAAACATTGAGAACTATAAATTGAAACATAAAGAAAATCAAATTGTGGGCAAATTACAGTAAAAATTTTAAAAACCAAATGCAAAGAGAAAAATCATAAAAAATCTAGAAAAAAAAGTCATTATTTTCAAAGGAGAAACAAAACAGTAACAACAAGACAGATAACTGACTTTGGAGTTGAAACAAAGGCATAAAGTTTTAAAAGAAAATGACTGCTAATTTCAAATTCTATTTTCAGCAAAAACAATTATCCAAAAATGAAGAATAAATAAAGGCATTTTTCTAACAAAGAAAACTTGGAAGAATTTTCCATCAGCAGACCACAGTAAAGACAATATTAAAGAGTATAATTCAGGCAGAAAAAAAATGAAGAGATGAAAAGGTTAAAACTGTGGGTAAATCTAACTGAACAAAAACAAAGATTTTTTAAGTCTTAGTAATATTGATTTGTAGGATTTATACACAGAGTAGAAAGGTTTGCAGATCCCACCATCTCTCAACCAAAATAGTTATGCTTTTATTCATCTAACGCGTTATTTATCTGTATAAAGTTTATTTTAAAATGAGCTCTACAGCTAGATTTTTTAAATACCCTGTAAGATTCAATAAGTTCTGTTACCTAAAACAAACAAAATTAAAAACCAAATGAAAAATTGAAGGAAAAGTTGCAACAAATATATAAAATGCCAGGCAGCCTTTTTTTTTTTTAGCAAGTTACAAACTGATTCTAAAATTTCTTATGAATATACAAAGGACTGAAGATAACCCAAACCATTTTAAAAAAAGAAAAACAGAGTGGAAGAAATCACACTACCTGATTCCAGAACATATTTAAAATCTCTAGTAATCAAGATGCTGAAATAGTAGACTAAGATAGACATGTATCAACAAAATAAAAATTCCACAAGTACACCCACATATATATGCTCAAATAATTTCCACCTAAACTAAAAAGACATTGCAATCCAGAAAGGGTATTTTTTTCAATAAATGTACTGGAATAAATAAATATCAATGAGCAAAACAAACAAACAAATTAATTAATAGAAAACTTCTAATCGTATTTTATACTATTTGAAAAATATTCACGCAAAATAGACTTAAAAGCAAAATAGACATAAATGCAAAACCTAAAATTAAAAAACTTGTAGAAGAAAACATATGATCAACCCTTTGAGATTTTTAGTAGGGCAAATATTTCCTAGATACAATATCAAAAGCATGATTCATAAAAAAAATATATTAAATTGGATTTTAAGTGCTTCTACTTTTTTGAACCACTGTTAAGAGAATGAAAAAGATAAGCTAAAGACTGGGAAAATATTTACAAAGCATATGTCTGATATATGTTCAAATATCTCTTCAGAATATATAAAGAATCCTCAATATTTGTGCAAATATTTCATCAAAGAATATATATGAAAGACAAATAAATACATTAAACATAATTAGTCATTAGGGAAATACAAATTAAAATCATGGTATATCAGTACACACCTAGTAGAATGACTAAAACTTAAAGAATGGCCAAATCAAGATTTGATAAGAATGAAAAGGGACTAGAACTCTCATAAACTAATAGTGAAAATGTCTTGTGGTACGAGAATTTTGGAAAATAGTTTGGCAATTTCTTAAAAATTCAACATACACTTACCACAGACTAAGCTGCTACATTTCTAGGTTTTTGCTTCACAGAAACGAAGGCAAATGCCCATGCTAAGACTGGTACATCAATGTTCATAGCAGCTTTGTGTAATAGCCAAAACTGAAAACAAACCAAATGTCTATCAACAGATGAATAGATAAACTGTTGTGTACTCATAGAGTGGATTACTGTTCAGAAAAAAAAAAAAAAGAAATGAACTACTGATACACAAAACAACATAATGAATCTGCAGAATAATTAGGTTGAGTGAAAGAGCCAGACTAAAACACAGCATATACTATATGATTCCATGTATATAAAATTCTAGAAAACAAACTAACCTATAGTGGCAGAAAGCTGATAAGTGGTTGCTTGGGGACAGGGAATAGGCTATAAGATTGGGTAAAAGAAAAGGATTACAAAGGTATACAAGCAAACTCTTGAGAATGATGAGTATATTCATTACCTTCACTGTGGTGATGTATACATGCATCAAGATGTTGCAGAATTCGGTCCATCGAGAAACCAAGCACCATACTTGGAGGGCTGGAGAACTCAGGTTTATTAAGCCAGCAGCCCTAGATGAGCTAATGCTCCAACATTCTGGGCCCTGAGCTCAGGATGAGCTTTACTTTTATAGGGCTCTGTGAACATGTTTACAGTTAGCATGGGTAGATTGGTTTCTTTGTTTACAGAGCTTGGAAGTTTCCAAACAGAAACTTACAAGAGCAGGTGCAGAACATTCCATATTTAGCAAAACATCCTATGGTTACATTAGATTGCTAGGTCATCCTGTTTTTGTTTTCCCATTTCCGTGCACAGCAAGCATAATTTACAAAAGCAGCTCGAGTATGGAGTTATTTTTAGCTGAGTGCAAATTTCTAATTTTCCTCTTCAAAGACATTAAATTGAATGCTTTAAAATATGCATCTTATTTTAAGTAAATTATACCTCAACAAAGCTGTTAATATTTACTAATAAGATATGATATATCATATAATAATATTGTGTATATTATTACACAACAGTAATATATGTTATGTCATTCTTTCTTCTTTATTTGACAGTTGGCAAAATCTATCATGACCTGCAAATATATGCTGGACAAATAACAAATATTTGGGATAAATATGTAGCTTTTCTGAAGCTTTTCTTCTCCTTTCCGTAAATGGTACTCAATCCATATTATAATATATCAATATTTACATTATATAACATACATAAAGCTCTTTATATCAACAATATGAAATTAAAGCACAAAAGAAAAGATGGGAAAAGCCAATAATCAGATAGCTCACACCAACACAAATAAATACAAATGACCAATAAATTAGTGAAGAAAAACTCAGCTTAAAAAGGAAGCAAAAAACAAAGGCAAATGTGATCTCTATTGTTGTTGTCCTATAAAATTGGAAAAATTGTTAAAGCTAATTCACTGCTAAGGGCAATATCAATTAGTTCACTCTTTCCCAAAATAAATGTGGCTTAAAATACTAATAATTATAATATCTGTATTCTTTCATCTATAAGTAATTCCATTTCAAGGAAATCATTCTAAATAACCAGAAATTTGATAATTTCTCTTAGCTAAAGAATTGGGTTTTGTTGCTTTCAAATAAGAATTTTAGATGTTAAAAACTTAAAAACAAATAGCAATTAACTCTAAAATTATTAAATTTGTGACACCAAATAGCTAACAGAAGAGAAGTAATATTTGGAGATTAGTAAGAATATGGGAATAATTATCAATTAACAAAACAGAATGAATGCTGCAGAGAATTTTTGCAAATATAGTTTTCAGCTAGTTGACAAGGATCTAATATACTGAACATTGAAGAAAGATCTAATACACAGAAGAAAGAATATTGAACCATATGCTGATGGTATAATTTGCTGGACAACAAACCCAATGTAGTAGCTCATTTTGAAACTAATTTCCATGCAGACCATGAGATAGGAGGCAGAGTCACAAATCCATTGAGAGCCACACATGGATGTTGCAAACACACCACAGACTACTGACCACACTCTTTAGCCAAACTAAGGCATGCACAAGCCTATCATGCCATCCTTGAATATTAAGGTAACCAACTAAACCATTGTTTTGTAAGAATAAATGATTAATGGATGAAAGAAAGACACATAAGGAAATATATCCCAGGTTTTTAAAGACTACCAAATTGTTTATTACCTCTCTGCAGTTAGTTAGACCCAGGACATCACAAACAAGAATTACTATGCAGAACCACACTCTGTTAGAAACAATCAACTCTTTCCAAGGTTTTCTAATATGGTACTACTGGAGCTGGGACTTTTTTTTTTTTTTAAACTCTTTATTGGAATATAATTGTTTTACACACTTGTACCAGCTTTTGAGGTACACCACAGTGAATCAGCTGTATTTATACATATATCCCCATATCCCCTCCTTCCCATGACCCCCTCCCACTCTCCCTGTCCTGGTCCTCTAAGGCATCACCCATCATTGAGTTGATCTCCCTTTGTTATACAGCAACTTCCCACTAGCTATCTATTTTACAGTTGGTAGTGTATATATGTCTATGCTATTCTCTCACTTCATCCCAGCTTTCCCTTCACCCCCCCACCACCTAAACCTGGTGTCCTCAGTCCATTCTCTGCATCTGCATCCTTATTCTTGCCCTGTCACTGGGTTCATCGGTACCATTTTTTTTTTTTTTTTTAGATTCTGTATATATGAGTTAGCATACAATATTTGTTTTTTGCTTTCTGGCTTACTTCACTCTGTTTGACAGACTCTAGGTCTATCCACCTCATTACATATAGCTTGATATCATTCCTTTTTATAGCTGAGTAATATTCCATTGTATATATATGCCACATCTTCTTTATCCATTCATCTCTTGATGGGCATTTAGGTTGCTTCCATATCCTGGCTACTGTAAATAGTGCTGCAATGAACATTTGGTACATGTTTCTTTTTGGATTATGATTTTCTCTGGGTATATGCCCAGGAGTGGGATTACTGGATCATATGGTAGTTCTATTTTTAGTTTCTTAAGGAACCTCCAAACAGTTTTCCATAGTGGCTGTACCAAGTTACATTCCCACTGAAAGTGCAGGAGAGTTACTTTTATCCACACCCTCTCCAATATTTATTGTTTCTAGATTTTTTGATAATGGCCAATCTGACTGGTGTGAGCTGATATCTCATTGTGGCTTTGACTTGCATTTCTCTAATGATTAGTGATGTTGAGCATATTTTCATGTGTTTGTTGGCCATCTGCATGTCTTCTTTGGAGAAATGTCTATTTAGGTCTTCTGCCCATTTGTGGATTGGGTTGTTTGCTTTTTTGGTATTAAGCCTCATGAGATGCTCGTGTATTTTGGAGATTAATCATTTGTCCATTGCGTCGATGGCAAATATTTTCTCCCATTCTGAGGGTTGTCTTCTAGTCTTGTTTATGGTTTCTTTCACTGTGCAAAAGCTTTTAAGTTTTATTAGGCCCCATTTGTTTATTCTTGATTTTATTTCCATGATTCGAGGAGGTGGGTCCAAAAGGATGTTGCTTTGATGGATGTCATAGAGTGTTCTGCCTATGTTTTCCTCTAGGAGTTTTATAGTGTCTGGCCTTACATTGAGGTCTTTAATCCATTTGGAGTTTATTTTTGTGTATGCTGTTAGGAAGTGTTCTAATTTCACTCTTTTACATGTAGCTGTCCTATTTTCTCAGCACCACTTATTGAAGAGGCTGTGTTTTTTACATTGTATATTCTTGGTTCCTTTGTCAAAGATAAGCAGCCCATATGTGCTTGGGCTTACCTCTGAGATCTCTATTCTGTTCCATTGATCTTCCTTTCTATTTTTATGCTAGTACCATACTGTCTTGATCACTATGGCCTTGTAGTATACTTTGAAGTCAGGAAGCCTAGTTCTACCAGCTCCATCTTTCCTTCTCAAGATTGCTTTGGCTATTCGGGGTCTTTTGCATTTCCATACAAATTATAAGATTTCTTGTTCTAGTTCTGTGAAAAATACCATTGGTAATTTGATAGGGATTGCATTGAATCTGTAAATTGCTCTGAGTAGTACAGTCATTTTCACAATGTTGATTCTTCTAATCCAAGAATGTGGTATGTCCCTCCATCTGTTTGTATCATCTTTGATTTCTTTCATTAGTGTCTCATAGTTTTCTGCATACAGGTCTTTTGCCTCCTTAGGCAGGTTTATTCCTAGGTATTTTATTCTTTTTGTTACAATGGTAAGTGGGAGTTTCCTTAATTTCTCTTTTTGCTCTTTTGTTGTTAGTGTATAGGAATGCAAGAGATTTCTGCTCACTAATTTTGTACCCTGCTACTTTACTAAAGTCATCGATTAGTGCTAACAGTTTTCTGGTAGAGTCCTTAGGGTTTTCTATGTCATCTGCAAAGAGTGAAAATTTTACTTCTTTTCCAATTTGGATTCCTTTTATTTCATTTGGTTCTCTGATTGCTGTGGCTAAAACTCCCAAAATTATGTTGAATAATAATGGTGAGAGTGGGCATGCTTCTCCTCTCCTTGTTCTTAGAGGGAATTCTTTCAGCTTTTCACCATTTAGAGCAATGTTGGCTTTTGGTTTCTCATATATGGCTTTTATTATGTTGACGTAGTTTCCTTCTATGCCCATTTTCTGGAGAGCTTTTATCATGAATGGATGTTGAATTTTGTCAAAAGCTTTCTCTGCATCTATTGAGATGATCATATGGTTTTTATCCTTCAATTTGTTCATATGATGTATCACATTGATTGATTTGCATATACTGAAGAATCCTTGCATCCCAGGGATAAACCCCACTTGATCATGGTGTATGACCTTTTTAATGTGCTGTTGGATTCTGTTAGCTAGCATTTTGTTGAGGATTTTTGCATCTCTATTCATCAGTGATATTGGCCTGTAATGTTCTTTTTTTGTGACATCTTTGCCTGGTTTTGTTATCAGGGTAATGGTGGCCTCATAGAATGAGCTTGGGAGTGTTCCTCCTTCTGCTATACTTTGGAAGAGTTTGAGAAGGATAGGTGTTAACTCTTCTCTAAATGTTTGATAGAATTTACCTGTGAAGCCATCTGGCCCTGGGCTTTTGTTCGTTGGGAGATTTTTAATCACAGTCTCAATTTCTGTACTTGTGATTGGTCTGTTCATATGTTCTATTTCTTCCTGATTTAGTCTTGGAAGATTGTTTTTGGATAAGAATTTTCCATTTCTTCCGGGTTATCCAATTTATTGGCATATAGTTGCTTTTAGTTGTCTCTCATGATCTTCTGTATTTCTGCAGTGTCCGTTGTTTCTTCTCCTTTTTTATTTCTAATTCTGTTGATTTGCGTCTTCTCCCTTTCTTTCTTGATGAGTCTGGCTAATGGTTTTTCAATTTTGTTTATCTTCTTAAAGAACCAACTTTTAGTTTTATTGATCTTTGCTATTGTTTCCTTCATTTCTTTTTCATTTATTTCTGCTCTGATCTTTATGATTCCTTTCCCTCTGCTCACTTTTGGGTTTTTTTTTTTTGTTGTTGTTGTTCTTTCCCTTATTGTTTTATGTGCAATGTTAGGTTTTTTATTCGATATTTTTCTTGTTTCTTGAGGTAGGACTGTATTGCTATAAACTTCCCTCTTAGAACTGCTTTTGCGGCATCCCATAGGTTTTGGGTTGTTGTGTTTTCATTGTCATTCGTTTCTAGATGTTTTTTGATTTCCTCTTTGATTTCTTTAGTGATTTCTTCATTGTTTAGTAGCATATATTTTAGCCTCCATGTGTTTGTATTTTTTGCAGTATTTTCCTGTCATTGATATCTAGACTTATGGTGTTGTGGTCAGAGAAGATGCTTGATATGATTTCAATTTTCCTGAATTTACCAAGGCTTGATTTGTGACCCAAGATGTGATCTATCCTGGAAAATGTTCCATGTGCACTTGAGAAGAAAGTGTAGTCTGTAGTTTTTGGATGGAATGTCCTATAAATATCAATAAGTCGAGATGGTCTAATGTGTCATTTAAAGCTTGTGTGTCCTTATTTATTTTCTGTTTGGATGATCTGTCCATTGAGGTAAGTGGGGTGTTAAAGTCTCCTACTATTACGGTGTTACTGTCAATGTCCCCTTTTATGGCTGTTAGCATTTGCCTTATGTATGGAGGTGCTCCTATGTTGTGTGCATAGATATCTACAATTGTCATATGTTCTTCTTGAATGGATCCCTTGATCATTATGTAGTGTCCTTCCTTGTCTCATGTAATAGGCTTTACTTTAAAGTCTAATGTGTCTGATATGAGTATTGCTACTCCAGCTTTCTTTTGACTTCCATTTGCATGGAGTATATTATTCCATCCCTTTAATATCAGTCTCTATGTCTCCCTTGGTCTGAAGTGGGTTTCTTGTAGGCAGCATATAGAAGGGTCTTGTTTTTGTAACCATTCAACCAGTCTGTATCTTTTGTTTGGAGCATTTAATCCATTTACATTTAAGGCGATTACTGACATGTGTGTTCCTATTACCATTTTCTTAATTGTTTTGGGTTTGTTTTTGTAGGTCTTTTCCTGCTCTTGTGTTTCTACCTAGAAAAGTTCCTTTAGCAATTGTTTTAAGGCTGGTTTGATGGTGCTGAATTCTCTTAGGTGTTGCTTGTGTGTAAAGCTTTTGATTTCTCCATCAAATATGAATGAGATTCTTGCTGGGTAGAGTATTCTTGGCTCTAAGTTTTTCTCTTTCAGGACTTTCAGTATATCCTGCCATTCACTTCTGGCCTGCAGAGTTTCTGCAGAAAGATCAGCTGTTATCTTTATGCATTTTCCCTTATATGTTATTTGTTCCTTTTCTCTTGCTGCTTTTAATATTTTTTCTTTGTGTTTAATTTTTGTTAGTTTGATTAATATGTGCCTCAGTGTGTTTCTCCTTGGGTTTATTCTGTATGGGACTCTCTGTGCTTCTTGGACTTGATTAATTATTTCCTTTCCCATGTTGGGGATGTTTTCCACTATAACCTCTTCAAACATTTTCTCAGACCATCTCTTTTTTTCTTCTTCTTCTGGGATGCCTATGATTCGAATGTTGGTGCAGTTAATGTTGTCACCAAGGTCTCTGAGACTGTCTTCCATTCCTTTTATTTTTTTTTTTCCTGACCTGTGGCAGTTATTTCCCCCATTCTATCTTCCAACTCACTTATTCATTCTTCTGCCTCAGTTATTCTGCTGTTTATACCATCTAGAGTATTTTTAATTTCAGTTATTTTGTTGTCCATTACTGTTTTTTGCTCTTTAATTCTTCTGAGTCGTCAATAACTGTTTCTTGTATTTTCTCTGTTTTGTTGTCAAGATTTTGGATCATCTTTACTATCATTACTCTGAATTCTTTTTCAGGCAATTTTCCTATTTCTTCTTCATTTATTTGGTTTTGTGGGTTTTTTCCTGGCTCCTTTGCCTGCAAGGTGTTTCTTTGTTTTCTCATTTTGTCTAATTTATACTATTTGCTGTCTCCTTTCCCTGTGCTGCCTAGTAGTAATTCCTCTCATTTCTGCCCTCTGCCCTACTGTGGTGGTGTTTGTCCAGTGTCTTGAGTAGGCCTTCTGGTGGGGGGTTCTGGTGTCTGCTTTCCATTGTGTGGCTCTGTGTCTTTTCTCTCTTATGAACAGGGCCATGTCAGGTTGTGTATTTTAGGGTATCTGTGAGGTTAATATGGCTTTAGGTAGTCTGTCTGCTGATGTGTGGGTTTGTGTTCCTGTTTTGTTTGTAGTTTGGTGTGAGGTGTCCAGCACTGGCAGTTGCAGACAGTTGGACAGTCTTAGACTCAGATACAGGGCTCTGTGAGAGTTCTCTGCAGTTAATCTTCCCTGTGTCTGAGGACTCCCTAGCAGTCTAGCATCCTGGATTTTGTGCTCCCTCCCAGAGCCTCCTACTTGACTTCTGATGGAGTAGTCCAGACTTCAGAGGTTGCTTGTCTTGTCAGTAAAGGGGATTAAAGAAGGCTGTCCAAGCCCCAGTCTAATGGCAGAGTGTTGATTCAGGCAAATACTAAGTCAAGGAAACACATACACGTATAAGACATGCAAATACTGAATCCAATAGAACATAAGGCACTAGAAAGACCTGATAGAAGAACCCCAGTATGCCACCAGACAATCAAAGAGAAAACCAACAGAAATTCAAAACCAAAAAATAAAAAATGAAAAACCACGCACATGCACAAACACAAATCCAGGGATGTTTTGAAAGCTAGAATCAAATATAATAAAGAGCAACAGCACTATCAGACAGATTGAAGATTCTCAGAACGAAATCAGACAATTATGCTTAGAACTAAGATAAAGACAAAACCTAATAATAACAACCAAAGCAGTGTGTCATCTGGAGAATAAAGCAAGGAAAGAGAGCCGAGTGATAATTTTGGTTGTAAGTATATTAAGATAAAAGAAAGGATAGAAGACAGGGCAACAGAAGAGTAATGTGACTGGAAATATGAAAAGAAAAATAAATAGTAATGTATAAAAGATAGAGATGAAAAGAAGGTAGGAGAGATACAGTCAGTGCTACAAAAAACTTAGCTAGAAATAGAAATATATAAAAAGGCTAAAAATAAAAACAGAATAAAAAAATAGAATAAAAAATGTTATAAAATGTATAGATCTCTTAGAACTAAGGTCATAATTAATAAAATAAAAAACAAACAAACAAAAAAAGAAACTAGAACTAAATGCAGAATGGACCAGATCAATAGAATTAATAATAATATTTCTGTTTCCTTGGGGTCTCAGCTGTAAGTGTCTTTCTTCCCACCTTGGGTTTTTTTGTATTACTCTGCAACCAGTGGAGCTTCCTTTATTGTTTGTCTGTAAGCACCAGTGTGTGGGGAGAGAGAAGGTACAGTAGTGGCTCCTTCCTCTGGGAGTGAGTGAGCAGCGGTGCCTTGCCTGGACCATGGCAGCTCGGGAGGCTTGGGCTGAGAGAGCAACCCCAACTGCAGCTCCTCCCCCCATTACGATTTCACCAGGGCCCCCTGCCTGGGTCACGGTGGCTCAATTGGCCATTGCAGTGCCTGTTGCAGAGGGATTCTGGTGGCTTAGATGTAAACAGAATGTCTCCAGAGCTGGGCCACTCTGCAGACTTTTGGCTCTCAGCTGCAGGCACTCTATGCCAGCCCCACCTGGGGGCCTTTGTTATCCCTGAGTGCATTAGCCAGGCCCAGAGGCATCCTTCCTTTTTCCATCGCAGGCACCAAGAGAGAGGGTACACCTGCAGCTCCTCCCCCCACTTGTGAGTTATCAGCATCGAGCTGCCACCACGGCCACCCGGCTTTCCATTGTACTCACTCTCCATTGTGGATTTCTTCCCTCCTGTCCTCTCATCCATCTCCCCACTGCCAATAATGTTTCTCACCCTGAACCAGTTCTCCAGTTCCCATGTTCCATCTCCCAGACCCCTTGTTCAGCTGTGAACCAATGTCTCAGTCTGGACAGGCTGAGCTGTGGTGCGGACCCTCCGTGTGTTTCCCACTCTTTTCCATCTGCTACAGATCAGCCCATTCACCTTCTTTGAACAGTCCCAAGTGCCTCCCTTCTGACCCAGGCAAATTCCCAGTTGGAGAAGAGGTTTCCCCGTCAGATAAGGGACATTTCCCTGAATTCAGCAATCTCCCCTCTGTTTCAGATTGCCCTGCCCCAGGATATGGGACCCCTCCCTTTCCTTTCTTCTCCTCCCCTTCCTCCTTTTCTTTTCCCTTTGTCCTACCCAGTTACTTTGGGATCTTTGCAGTCCTTTCTGGTGTCTGAGGTCATTTGCTGGTGTTCAGCTGGTTATCTGTGGGAATTATGGCATCTGTTGGTGTATTCCTGATGCATCTGTGGAGAGGGATGCATTCCATGTCCTTCTACTTCACCACCATCTTTCTTCTCTGACTGGGACTTATTTTTTAAGTCTCTCCAAAATGGTTCTTCATATCATGAGATAACAGCTCCTTGAGTACAAAAGCATTCTGACCAAATGTATAATCCACAATTTCATACATATGAAACTAAGACAACTTATTTGGTAAAGTTAGAAACTAACTTTCAAGATGACTTTAACAGAGTGTTAAATAATTACATTAGGAAGGCAAGTAATATTCTTTGTACTGCCAGACATTAATTTTTTAACAAAAATTTGCATTTTTTGATAATGTCTGCTATCGTCATAAGCAATATTTTAAAAGCATCATACTCTATTATGTCATTAAATCTGTAATACATCATGTGATAAAAACTCCCATTGGTGTTATCCATTCTAATCTCTCAATGCATGACATGTGCTTTCTATTACACCTACAAATCTGTTATAGTAAGAAAGAATTTATACCAAATACCTAAAAAAGATTTCTATGAAAAAAATGATCCTAACTTGAAATGCACAAATGAACAGTCACCCAAGGTAAGAAGTCTCAGCTTTAACATTCACATCTATGTTGAAATAACATATCTTATGGACTGAGTATTTATGTCCTCCCAAAATTTACATGTTAAAATCTCAAGGTCCAATGTGATGTGGTATTAGGAGATGGAGACTTTGGGAAATGATTAGGTCATGAGGGTAGAGCCGTCATGAATGGGATTAGTGGCTTCAATATTGTGATTTATAAGAAATACAGATTTGGTCATTCAGATGACAAAAAGCTATTTCTCATATACATTTGTTCTTTGTCTGCAGTTTCTGGTTCACAGCTCCCAAAACCCTTGGATTTTTTTTAGTGTTGAGAGTGACAAAAATATTCTCTTGTTAGGTTAATAAAGTGACTTTTGGACCCTACCTGAGAAAGGGGGCTGGTGGCCGGGAGAACTAACCATGTGACTAGAGGGCTGTAACTTTCAGTCCTACCCTCTACCCCCAACCCCCACCACTTCACCTCCCCACCCCACCCCAACCTCCAGGGAGGAAGAGGATCTAGAGGTTGAATCAATCACCAATAGTCAATGATTTAATCAGTCTTAACTATGTAATGAAGCCTCCATTAAAAGCCAATAAGACAGAGTTTGGAGAACTTCCAGACTGAGAAACTTGAAGATTTGGGGACAATGGTATGCTCCAAGAGGGCATGGAAGCTCCACATTCCTTCCCACATACCTTGTCTTATGCATGTCTTCCATCTGGCTGCTCCTGAGTTATATCCTTTTATAATCAACTAGTGAACTAGTAAGCAAAATGCTCCTCTGAGTTCTATGAACTGCTCTAATAAATTAATCAAACCAAAGGAAAGGACCATGGGAACCTGTGAGTTATAGTCAGTTGGTCAGAAGTACAGGTAACAACCTGGACTTGTGACTGGCATCTGAAATCCAAGGAGGGGGTTGTGGGAACCTCTGATCTGTAGTAGGTCAGTCAGAAGCACAGGCTTTTAACTGGTATCTGAAAGGGGAGGTTGGGATGGAGAAAAGACAGTAGTCTTATAGGACTAAACCCAAAGCCTGTGAAATATGATGCTATCTCTGAGTAGGTAGTGTCATAATTGAGTTGAATTGCTTGTTGGTTCAGGGAACCTTCACTCCACACACTGGACACTGAGTCTCAGACGAGACCCTAAGAGCTCTCACCACTTCTGCCATGTGAGGACACAGCGAGAAGAGGGCCACCTATGACCCAGGAAGTGGGCACTCACCACATAAGGAATCTGCAGGTGCCTTGATCTTAGACTAACCAGCCTCCAGAACTGACTGTGAGAAATAAATTTCTGTTGTTTAAGCCACCCAGTCTCTGGTGTTTTTGCAACCCAAATGGACTAAGACATAGCTACACAGTGAAAAATATAATTTTACAAGAACTATGTAATTGAGGGCATTTGCTTATTTCCAAACAATGGAAGAAAGATACAAAGATATAATTTTCTTAAACACTAGTTAATTTGTAACCAATTAGTAGCTTCTGAAACTCCAGTACAAAAATACCACTGGCAAATTTGTAAACTAATGTAAATATATAATAAACAATTAATAGCTATTATTTATTCACAAACTAAGGCAAATTTGCATATTCTTTCCTAAAGGCATAAAAAAAATGAAACACATTGTTATTCTGTGATACTGGGAACCCCTTTGTACTTCAATTGTAGCAAGTACGTAGCAAAGACTTTTATAAAAAATTCTATCATGATACGTAAGATTCTTTGGGAAAGAGATTGTACAAAGGGCCTGTGATGGACCAAGTAACATTCATGGGGCATTACATTTTTAATTTTATTTAGGCTTCAAAACAAGAATGATCCATAAGGTTAATAACTGTGGCCATACATTAGTGAATTGTGTATCAAGAGCTAGAAATTTGCCCAAGATCATACAACTAATAACTAGAGAAGTCCAGTTCAGAACACATTTCTTCCTGATTCCAAAATCCAAGTATTTTGCAATATGTGCATCCCAAGTGTAACTTGAACTCTCACTGCCATTGGTGGGCCAAGAGTCAGTGCCTTACTCCCCTAAACTATCAATCTACTGTCAGGGAGTTTTTAATCTCTGTCCTTCGCTAACTCATCTCCTTAACACAAATAGCTCTCTTTTTTGAGTTTCCATTCTTATAAGTAATCACTGTTTCCATCATAAATATAAATTACTTTTAGCCTTTATACCACTGTTCATTGATTTATGTTCACTTTTAGTTTCAAATAAAGACTTTCTTTTCTAGGGGAGAGGGCCTCTCCAATTTCACTTAGTTTTTAACCCAACTCTGTATTTTTAACAGAATTAATAACCCACAAAAGTGTTTTTCTCTCATCAGCATGTAGCCCTAAAATATAGTTTGAGATTACAGTTTCTCATCTCATATGCCATTTCACTAGAAAACAGCACTGTAAGAACCATATTGCACTTGGATTTTAAACAGCCTGAATCTAAAAAGCAAAAATCCTCATGTCCTTTCAGGGAGCAATTCCTCTGAGTCATTCCTGAGAAGTGGCTTTGCATCACTGCTCCACCAAAACATAACGATCTTCAGATGCCTCATTCCCTCAAAGGAAACATCTTTAATTGGAGAAAGTAGGAGAAAAAAAACATTTGGGCCAAGTTTTCTCAGAGGATCTTAAACTGCTTTTCACAGCTCATTTATAAGCTTGTCTCTTCTCCTACCCTTTCTACAACCCTCATAATTACATATGCACATCACTTTTTTTTTTCAGAAATTAGTCATTTATAAAGAAACCAATTATTTTTACCAGAGAAATCCATAATTGCATTTTTAAAGCTGGCAGTGTTATAGGCAATGTCATCAAATACAAGCATGTGAGAGCATTAGATGAATTGCCCAGCACTGTCCTTGCTGGTGGTCAAGTTGAACAAGTAATCTAATGTGCTTCCAGATATATCTGTTGAAAACTGTTCAGCTCATGTCTTTTTAAAAAAGCAAATCAAATTCTATGTGTCAAATTGAACTCTAAAACAGAATTCAGACCACAGTCATCTCTCACCTAGACCAATTCCATGTAGCCTTCTGACAGGTCATCCCAAATCTCCTCCTGGCACCCACAATGGACTCTCCACATGTGACCTATTACTATGAAAATCAAAACACATCATTTCCATTTTGCCTATCACACCAAGATTAAAAACTTACCACAGCCTACAAGACCCTAAGTAATGATCTGGTTTAGCTACCCCTGAAGCCTCACTTCTACCAACTTTTCCCCTCACTCATGCACTTTCACAACACTGGCCTCCTTGCTAATTTTTTTGTTGTTGTTCAATTTGCAAAACACATTGCCATCCTGAGCTCTTGCACTTGTGTTTCCTCTGCCTGAAATGCACTTCTCCAAGTTATTTGACTCACTAGCTCTCTCATTTCATCAAATTATCTGACTTCTCTAATCATTTCCATCATGCCCTATACACCTATTCAACATTAATTTTTATTTCTAATACTTATCACTAACATAATATATGTGTTTATTATCTCTCTTACATTAGAATATAAGCTCACCACAAGGGCAAAAATATTGTGTGTTCACCACTGCAGTCTGAATACCAAGAGTATTTTCAGAAACATGTAGGAATTCAAAAGTATACAATGAATTCATTAATAAGTGAAAAATAAAAATCAGTCAAAATTAATTATAAATTAAAATTCCAAGCCATGTTTTAATTCATTGCTTTTAATATTTTTTATTCATGATCCATTTCCCCATCCTTCTGAAATACTTTCTCTTTTGAAATGCCATCCCTTACCAATTGAATATAAATTCAGTAAAACTGTAAGTTAAAATGTATGGCCCCCATCAGCATTTATCCAAGAGATGTGTATGGAAATAAACTACAACAATCTGACCCCCTATCCCTGAAACTAAAGTGTGAGTCTGATAACCCCCAATCAAAAATTGGTGTAGCTGATTGAATCCAATGTTGTACCAATGCTAGAGAGGGTATGAGAGAAAGGAACCTTCCTACACTGTTGGTGGGAGTGTAAATTGATACAGCCATTATGGAGAACAGTATGGAGCTTCCTCAAAATACTAAAAATAGATCTACCATGTGACCCTGAAATCCCACTCCTAGGTACATATTCAGAGAAAATCATGATCTGAAAGTATACATGCACCCCAATGTTCATTACAGCATTGTTTACAATAGCCAAGACATGGAAGCTACCTAAATGTCCATTGACAGAAGAACGGATGAAGAAGATGTGGTACATATATACAATGGAATATTACTCAGCCATTAAAAAGAATGAAATAATGCCATTTGCAGCAACATGGATGGACCTAGAGATTATCACACTGAGTGAAGTCACTCATACAGGGAAAGAGAAATATCATGTGATATCCCTTATAAAGTGGAATCTAAAAAGAAATGATACAAATGAACTTATTTACAAAACAGAAACAGACTCACAGACTTAGAGAACAAACTTACAGTTACCCAGGGGAAGGACGGGGGGAAGGGATAGCCAGGGAGTTTGGGATCAACATGTACATATTGCTATATTTAAAATAGATAACTGGCAAGGACCTACTGTGTAGCACTGGGAACTCTGCTCAATGTTATGTGGCAGCCTGGATGGAAGGGGAGTTTGGGATACCTGTATATGTATGGCTAAGTCCCTTTGCTCTACACCTGAAACTATCACAACATTGTTAATCAGCTATACTCCAATATAAAGTAAAAAGTCTAAATAAAGAGAGATTCAGGGGTGCATACCATATCCAGCATCTAATAATTCTCCATTTTGGGTGCTATCCAATATTCTTCCACTGGTTTCCCTCTCCCTTTTTTTGTTTATTTTAATTAACTAGAGTTGGTTTCTGTTGTTTACAATCCAAAAATACACACACACATATGATAAGCTTATATTCAATCTGATATACCTCAAAATTCAAAATTTAACAGAAAGTTTCCCAATTTTTTCCCCAATTTTCTTTTTCTTTCTTTTTCTTTTTTCTCTCTCTCATCTCTCCCTCCCATTGTCTGTTCTCCACACACTTCCCAGTTACAGTGTCCTCTACTTACTCAAACCCTTCCTCTCTGGTCATGTCCCCCACATTTGCCCTTTCCAATGATATTAATATTTCAACATCATTTATCCTTCCTCCCATCTAGCACTGTTTACTCAGTGCTGCTGAGTTGAAGTATAAGTTAAGAAGTAATCAACATGATTAAGCCAAAATATACCAAGTTATCAATAATCAAAAAATAATTTCAAGTAGGATGACAAAGTGAAGAATTTTATAGAGTATAAGGTAGTTAATTTTAAAAATGTATTAAATGACATCACTCAGTTAGTCCTTGGATCTGATCATGGTTCATTTAGAGATAAACAGGACTATAGACATGACAACTTATCCATCAATTAAACAGATTTTAGTTGAACTACTTTTGTGTGAGTACATGAATCATGGACTCATTGCAAATGTGATTATCAGAGTCACAATGAGATTTACAACAGTACCAAATATGGCCAACACACCCCAAGGGGACCATCAGTCACCTCTCCCTGGGTTTTGGGGGGCCAGGGCAAAATCAATGATTTATTTCTAACCAATAGACTATGACAAAGGTGATGGAATATGAATGTCCTTAATTAGGTTATATAAGACATCATCTTAGCAGAATGAAAGACAGAGAGAGAGAGAGAGACTCTACCTTGCTGGTTTTGAAGATTTAAGCTTCCATATTGTGAGGAGGTCTGAAAGAGAATAATATGGCAAGGACCTGTGGGGCCTCTAGGAGGTGAGAGGGGCCTGCAACTAGAGCCAGGAAGAAAGTAGAGACCTCTGTCCTACATCCAAAAGGAATTAAATTCTGCCAACAACTCGTGTGACTATGGAAGAGGACCTCATGCTCTGGAAAAAAGTGTAGCCTGGCAGATACCTTGATTGAAGCCTTCTGAGACACAAGCAGCTAAACCTTGTGCAGAGAGATAATAAATGTATGTTGTTTTAAGCCACTACATTTATGATAATTTGTGACACAGTAATAGAAAACAAATGCACTAGTATACCAAGGAGACAAGAAGATGAAAAGCATGTCTGTAGAACAAACATAGATTGTGCCTTTAGCACATGCATTGCTCTTTTACTTACTAGTTATCATATCCACTTCAAAGCATCAATGTGAGGATTCAATCAGAAATTTCATGTGCATATATTAAGACTTTTGTGAATATTAAGCATCTCATAAAAATGAGTTTCCTCCTCATTTACTCTGCTATATAACTCAATGACTGTCACAGCCCGACTCCTTGGCAGCAGTCAAGACCCTTATTCTGAAGAGTTATATTTGGTCAATTCTGAGCCACTGAAAGTGGGAGTTTCCAGTGCTTCAGGTTTTCCTCTGCCCACCCACCCATTGTCTCACATGTGAGTGAGGAGTGGGTTCGGGAGACTGCCACTATCCCAGCACCTATTGTCTACACTATTTGGAGACTGGTTGATATATGGTCTCCACCGAGAACCACATAAGGATGCAGCAATAGTTTCTTTGTTTATTCTCCCTTGTGTTTAGATAAACTTCTACCCTGACACCTTTACACTTTAGTCCATTGCTAAGTGGTGCTTGGCTCTCTTCCATTTCTTGTTTCCATCCTGACTTGAACATAAGTTTCCTTCCTAGTATTTTGACACCTTGCTGGAGAACCATAGCCACTTGCACTCCTCCTGCATCTAAGATAAAAACTTTTTATTATCCAGAAACTGCTACTTTGCCATTTTCAGAAAGATGAGGATTGAAAACCCATTGAAAATTCTGCAGCCCAGTGCAACCCAAAATCAGCAGTGAGTGATTCATGGGTTTCTAGACACTTAAAATTTTTAATCCAGTACAATTTTACTCAACATTATGGCTTAATGGAGTGAAAATGGCTGTAGCATCCTATAGCTTCAATAACCTTCAATGCTTTAGTGATTTTTCTATCAAAGCATATTTTAACACATTCACTGAACACATTCTAGTTAAATTTCCTATTTTTTACAGCTTACTGGTTTAATTGTACCCTTGTATGGCATGTGGTTATGATGTCCCTCTCTATAATTCCCTCACACATGCTTTCCCATAAAGTGACTAGTCTTTGCTTTGTTTATTTTTTGTCATTCTTATAAGTAAAAGCATCAGAAATTTGACCATTCTCAAATTTCCTGGAAGCTCTGACTATATTTTCTCAAATTTGCAATTACAATTTTGAGGAAAAATGCTTATAGCATAGAATTATTAGTGTATTCCTCTAAACATAAATACCAGGTTTTTCATTTCTCATCCATGCTACTGGTCTTTTAGGCACAATTCTAGTATTAATACTTTTCTTCTGGCTTTGTTTCTATTGTCAATCTCAATTCCAATATCCAACACTTTTCCATGGTTTCCTTTCAACTTTAGTTGCATTCACAAATCCAATACCATCTCTAGTAACCAGAGTCCACCCAGATTTAATCCCCCTTTTCTCCATCTTCTCCTTCAGGCAGTTGCACCCCAGTCACAGCACAAGACACTCCAGAAAATTAAAGAGAATATGAGGTAAGTTTATTTAAAGGCTCTTTGATGGGGAAGACAGTTCAAATTTGTGAAGGACTGCCTAACCATAAGTTAATGAAATCTTAAACATAATTTTGATTTAGCATAATCAGTAAATAACACCCATTTTGCTTGCAACTTAAAATTAAAAAGATGTGCCACAATTGGGTATATTACCAACACATTGATGCTATGCCATGAAGATTGCATTGATGAAAATTGCACTCACCTAAAATCAGTCTCCAGTATTCCCAGCTCTCCTGAATCAATCATTAGTGCTAGTTTATAAATAAAGCACACTTAGCTACAAACAACTAACTTTTAAAAAAAGCTATTCAAAAGAAGTATTCAACTACAAGAAGTAATGTGTTTAAAATACTTACAATTTCTTTAAGATAGCCATGAATTCTACTAAATTCTCTTCAGATTTTTTTGGTCCATATAAAGTACGGCCACCACATGCTTTTTTTTGACATGGACAGCTATATTGTGAGAATCATCAGCTTGTTGGGGTCTACTTTCTGCTGTGCCTTCAGCAGGTTTTCTAAACAAGGAAACATAATATTTTATGGTGCTGTGTTTTGTATAAAAATTACTGACATGAACTCTTTATTATCAGGAGTAGAAATGCACTGTTCTGAGATAATTTGGCACTTTAATAATATATTCCTTCTCAATGCCATTTTTTCCCCAGTCATTAGTAATGCAAACATCACTCTAAGTCTAAAATTAGCATATATAAAATATTTTCTGTGTACAGAATTTGATTATAGGTATTATATACCTGTCCCAAGTGATTGAAACACTTTTCATAATAAATTAGGCGCATATATTTAGGGAAATATTTCAAGTCAATGGTTAACACCCTTCTTTTACACTCTTACAGTTGTTTTTCCAGTGTTTTAGTTTTTTGCACCAATGACATAAGTACTTTTTTTAACTTTGTTTCCAACTGGTAAATTATGAACATCCTGAAAGCAGCCACCATACTTCATTCTTGTGCTACAGTATGTTATAATACACCTAAGTCCCCAAGAGATGTGTGAATGAATGACCATTTTCCATTCATCCTTCTAGCTCCAAGCTTTCCTATTAGGAGGTCACTAAAAATCTAAGGAAAAGCAATCTAACAAATTTTGTCCATCCTCAAGAAAAAAAAAGTAGTGGAGGAGATGATAAAAACCCAAATAATCATAGAATAGTCACTTTTAATTATATACATAAAAATATTTTTATAAGTTAAATATAAGGTAAACATTATGTAGAATAACAATAACAATCATCACATTAACATCTAACATATACTTGAGTCCTTTTAAATGTGCTGGCTACTCTATTAAATATTGTATACATATATCTCATTAACATTAGCTAAGTGAAATAAACAATATTATCCCCAATTTATAAGATGAGCAAATTGCGGCTTAAAGAATTTATAGACTTTGTCTAACCACTTATATCCATTTTTTTTTTTAGATTCCATATATATGAGTTAGCATACAGTATTTGTTTTCCTCTAACCACTTATATCCAGTAGAGCTGGAAAGAGTTTTTCATAATCTAAAGTTTATAGCATATTAAAGCTTAATAGCAAAACTTACTTATCTGACATACACAGAAAGAAGATACTTTAGCATAATTTACAAAGATAAAATTAAGAGCCAAAATTCATTTCCCCTTCTACCACTTTCACAGAACCTCAGCCATTCTGTCCACAGAGACCTAGAATGCTATTTAAACCTCTATCCCTAGTTACGTCTATAAATAGTAAGTACAGTAAAACTCAGCAATGGTTAAGATTCAGATATAAAGCAATTGGCTGCTTTCCTCCACCCAACTCTGATTCTCAAATGCAAATGGAATAAAGTTCCATTATCTTCTAGAAAAGAGAGGTCTGTGTACTGGAGGGCAAGGCAAAGGTAGATATGGCAAACTTTGTGGGGGAAATTTAGAAAGTGAGTCCCCATGGACCCAGTATTGTTCTGGCCCAAGTTCATCATATTTGCCCAAGGCAAGAGATTTCCAGAATTCCTGACTTTATATTGAAAATCTCAAGCCAGGCAAAGGATTCAGAATAGTCCCCAATGATATTTAAGCCATTTGAAGCCAACCAGGGGATACCAAACCACCAAAAGCAACAGGAACAAATAGATGGTCATATATATTAATTGATTAATTGATTAAGTTGTGTCCTATGCTTTTTGGGAAATGATAGGAAATAACCCTCATCATTATATTTATATAGTAAAACTAGCAACAGTTATATATATATATATATATATATATATATATAACCTAAAATTTTCAGTCATACAAAATTCAAAATCATTTTATGAGAGATTAGTAAATGATTGTGCAAGTTGCCAAGGCAAGTGGGAGTATAGGAGGTCGTGGACATGATTCACTTCTTTTTTGGGGAGCTATGTTGGTAATCTCAGACTTCAAGTTTCTGTGTTTCACAATTACCTGTACCTTTAAATTTTTAGTGAAGTTTTATACTGGGTAAAATCTCTGATTCTTGTGAGTCTAATTTGATAACTGAATCCTCTGTGTTATTCTCAGGCCTCTAAAGATTTTTTTTTTCTTTCATGTAAGTCCTACTTATTACATAATAAGATTGTTCCAAGGTATATAATATTTGCACTGCTATATTACTTGTATATATGTAATAATATTTCTGTATCCAATGTGCTTAGGATTTTTTTTTTTTTTTTTTGCTTAGGATTTTTTAAATAAAATTTGGTTTTATTGGTCATTGTGGTTGCATAGAAACTTTTCCTCAGTAATCAGCTGCTTTAATGAGCTCTTTCTTTTTTTCAGTTGACCGTCTTAAGAATTTTTTAGGTGGTAGACAAATAGGTGTGGATAAAAATAAGTGGAAAGAAATTTATTGCTTTAAATGCATATATTTGTCTTTAGAAAAAATAGTTGACAAACTATGAGCTAAGTATCCATCTCAAGAAGTGAAAAAAAAGAGCAAGTTATACCCAAAATAAGTAGAGGTATATAATAAAGAGGAAAAATTAATAAATTTGGAAAAAACATATCTAATAAACTTGGCAAACCATTAGCCAAGTACAAAAAGAGAGAAGGCAGGAATAAATAATATCAGGAATGAAAAAGGAGGCCTCATAACAAATCCCACAGAATAAAAAGAAAGATTATACTATGAACAATTTCATGTTAATAAACTTGAAAATTTGGTTGAAATGAACAAATAACTATAAAAGTACAAATTTTCAAACTGACACAAGAAATAGAAAATTTGAATTTTTCTAGATATATTAAAGAATATAACTATCAAATAAGAATCTCCCCACAAAGAAACTCCTGACCAAAGCAGCCTTACTGATAAATTCTACAAACTCTTAATAAGTAACTAAAATCAAACACTTCCAGAAAATAGAAAAGTCATATATACTTTCCGTCTAGTTTTATGAAGCCAACATGATATTGACATCAACATCTGGCAAGGATTTTACAAGAAACAAAAATTACAAGCCAATATCACGATGCAAAAATCTGAAGCAAAATATTGAATCAAGCGATAATTTTAAAGGATAATAAAGCAAAGCCTAGTAGAGATTACGCCAGGAATACTATTCCAGAAATGCTGCTCAACACATTAACAGTACACAGGAGAAAAAAATCATTCATATCTAAACAACACTTAACATGATACAATATTCATTTGTAATCAAAATCTTAGCAAACTGAACAAAGTGAATTTTCTTAATATGACAAAAGTATTTGCAAAAAATATAATACTTTAGTGAAATATTAAAACTTTGCCTCTTGAATCAAAAAACAAATTATGCACACTGTTCTAACCTATTTAATACTATAGTGGATGTCCTGGGCATTAAAATTAAAAATAACTAAAAGTATAAGAATTGGAAAGGTCAAGTAAAGGCATTATTTTTTTCAGATGACAGGTTATATACATGGAAAATCCAAATGAACCTACAGACACCAGAATCAATAAGACAATTCAGTAAAGATGCTGAGTAAAAGTTTAATATACAAAACATCTATTGTATTTCTGCCTTTATGTTCCTTAATATTTAATGCAGGAAGGCACGAATAGAACAATTATCCTTGTAAATGTGTCATTGAAAGGTGTTAAAAGTGATACAAAGAATTTCTACACATTGTGAAAACAACTACAGGGTGCTTATCAGAGTGTAAAAGAGTGTAAAAACTTTGCTTGCCAGCAAAAGACAGTATCTCTCAGAAAGAGAGATTTAAGCTGAGACACATAAGATGACAAAGAGTTAGACAAAAGATATTCCTGTAAGAAGCTAAAAGGAATTTTTCTGGAGAAGAAACTTCTCAAAAAGCTAAATTTTACTCCAAAATATTTTTACCCTGTCAAATGGGCATAGCCACTGTTCAACAGATAAATATTCTCTATTAATCTATTCATACTTTTTGGCATCACCATGTCCGATTGTTTGTGAATTAATTTTTACTCCAAGTAAATGGTATGGATGCATGAAATTATTTACAGAATTGGATAGATACCATAGAGTGCTAGTGTTTTGTAACTCTATTCCTTTCTCTGCTATTGACATTTAAGTTTTTGGTATTGTTTTGTATGTAAGCATGAATCAAGACAACGGCATCAGACTACTAGTATCAAATTCCTCATTGCCACACATTTGCAGTTTTAAAAAACCAGAGAAATAGTAATTTTATTGAATCTTAACCCTTTGACCCTTGAGTACACCCCTTTGTGATACTTTGCATGACAAAATGATAAGTGCAGATAAAGTCATTTTGCGGCATTCCAAAGAAATTTTTGTCTTAAGTAAAAGTGCTTCTGCTACTATCTGAGTTGCAAGCTGAATTATACATTTTCTTCATTGGTCTCTTATTTACTGGAAAGAATAACCACCAAGCTATAAAAATTGACCTGGATGTTTGGAATACATTTTCTCAAAAATGAGTGAAGTGGGATTGTCATTTCAAGGAAGATACAGTGTATGTTGCCAATGATAAAATGCAAGCTTTCAAGTGAAAATTAGAATTTTGGAAAACTTGTATTTACCCCTTTCTGTAAGTTTGACAGCTTCCCAGTACTTAAAGGCTTTTCTGATGAGATCAGTTATGATATTAACAATATCACAATTGTGTTTTTTTTCTAATATTACATAAACATGTCAACATTTGCAAGATCTGCACAGCTCAATGGACTGATGTTTTCCATACAGTCAATGTATGTATTATAAAATCATACATTGGTAAAAGAGCCATTCATAGTACAAAATATAGCTTTTATAGACAGTAATATTTTTAAATTAGCTGTATTCTAAAGTTTTTTAAAATGCTTCAGTGAATTCAGGTGATAGGGATTACCACTACCACTAAGCAAAATAAAGTAAAATTTAGCATACATTAGCTCATCCAATCCTCCAATATCACTCTAAAGTATACATTATTGTCTCTTTTTTTAGATGAAGAGACTATTTCAAAATTTGAGGTGATTTTCTTAAGGTACCATAATTGCCAAATTGCAGAATTGAAGTTCAAATCCAGATCTGATTAGTCCAGAGGCCATCACAGAAATTTAGCCTCCATATATCCTTGCATTAGAGCTCTTCCAAGCTTTTTCATCATTCCTGAAAATTATTCTTTAACCCCTTCCACCACTTTTTTGTAAATCCACATAAATTTACTAAGTAATAGTTAGAGCTGGAGTAATATATGGACTCAAGATATTTGCTGTAGGATTCTTCAATCATTTTTTTTAAGAAACTGAAGTCATCCTGACTTATAAAAATAAAAATTAAATTCAGTCACTTCAAGTGCACTAAATTAACTCTATCTGTTGATTTTAGGTTAATTATCACTAATGCCAAACCAGGGAAATGACAATGGATAAATCTCCACCCCAGGGATGAAAGTTGGTGAATTGCAGACTTTGTTTTGTGCTGAGTAAGAGTGCTGACTTTGTCCCACACATTGCCAGTGTATCCAAAGTTAAAATTGAGGAGAGTTGAAGGCAAGTTCCATTATAAACTCCTGACAGTCAACATTGGAATCCTGTCATCTCTTATAATGTAAGAAAGAATATTTTAAGGTTATACAGAGGTAAGCAATATTTCCCTGGTTTTTACTAAATTAATGTCCTTGACAAACTCAAAGTCTGCTCTTTCATTTCCAAAGAGCAATAGAAAATCCACAGTTAAAAACAAACAGTTGGAGTTACATGTACTGTAGAGAATAAAGCATCAATACATTTTCCAGAATATATGACAAGCTATACAAATATGCAAGAAAGTTAAGTTGTTTAGAGAAGATTATTATACAGATTTACCTCCTAAGGATTAATTGAAATTACAGTTCAAATAAAAAAAGTTGGGATAGCTAAAAACAACTTTTAATGTAGCTGTTTATTAATATATATTTATAAAATAATAATCAAATACCATGTGCTGCCTTTACTTACAACCTAAATTCCCTCCAGTCACAATTCAACTCCGCAAACATTTCTTGAACATCTAGCCCAAGCAGAGTTCATTGTGTTCATTTATCTCAGGTCCCAGGTTGTGGGAAGACATTCGGGAACCTTTCTGAAACCTTGAAAATGTTGAAGTATGTGGGCCGAGCGATGGGATTCAGAATGTCCTGCTTGAGCAGTGGAGGAACTGAGGGTGTGGGGCGTGGAGACTAATATCACCCTGTTTGGTCCTGAGGGATGGCTGGTTAGCCAAAGACGGGTAAGATTCCTCAGAGGAGGAACAACCTAAGACAGGCACAGTCGCAGAGGGGCCAACACGGGTGGGGCACAGACCCCCAATATCTGAGAGAGGTCTCCTACCCCCAGGGCTGTTTTGCTCTCCACACCCAGCTCAAATCCACACCTGCTCAACTCAGACCCAGGAAGTAAACAAAGATAATTGCCTCAGTCATGTGAGGCCTTTGATTGTTTATGAGTGTAACCTGAGAATGTTAGCCCACGAACTCAATAAAAGCAGCCTGGGATGAGTCAGCGGGGCTCTTGATCCGAGAGGTCTTGAGCCCCCCGGTCCCACTTTTCTCTTCAGTCTGTGTCTGTGTCTTCTTCAAGCTTGCGGCACCCGTCACTCACCTCGAGTCGCCGAGCTGGTCTCAGCACCAGGTATGAATCATTTCCATTTTTCCACTTTAATCACCCTACTTTTTCCACCCACAGAACATTGCTGAATTGGTCACACACTTGGATGATTACAAATCTACATTATCTAATTTTAACTGATCTTTGATTTTGCTCAGCATTCTTAAATTAGCTATTTGTCTAGCTCTTATACAGTCACCTCTATGGCTTCCATCTCTTCCTTTTCCATCCCCATTTCCACATTCTATAGACAGCCTTGTTTCAGTACTAAAGTTCTCTACCTGATATCTGTATGGGAATTAATGATTATTACCGACTGTTGAGAAATAATGATAAACACCATTCCAGTTATTCAGCTCTAGTGTCACTCAAGCTGAACCTAATTTTGATTTATTGAAGAGAAGAATTAAATGCAGAGAAAATGTGGCCGGTGAATTTTCAGAATTTCTCTTTTGATTTTATACTAATCTCCTCAAGTAAATCTTAACCCCATAGGGCAAATCTAAGTAATGAATGGAAACCCTAATTTGGGGAAATGGAAGGACCAATTTGGAGACAGGGAGGCAAATTTCCTGCCACCAATATTATATAACCTGGAAGAAACTCCAAATTTTCAACCATATCCTTTTGAACCATAGAACTGACTGACTCCCTTTGAATCAAAGATAGCTTTTCTCCTTATTTGCATATGGTTTGATGAATGGGATTTATAAGACATCACTATTTACATTACTTCTTCAGCTGAACTCAATTTCACCATGTCCACTACCTAAGTTTTAACTGATGGTATCACATTTTTCCATTATTGGTATATTAGTTAGGAATTCCATGCAATACAGATGGTATCAGCAGGGATCTACTGGCCCTTTAAAATCTAAATAAGTTCCCTCCAGTCACAATTCATGCAAGTAGAAAGCTCTTCCTAAAATTTCAGCAATTTCCTAGGAGAGTACATTCTGATGTCCCCTCTGCCACTGTGCTTCTTCCTTAAATGCTCTCTTTATTCCATGTCTTGTTTATTCAGAAGTAAAACCAACCTTTCTTATATTTCCTCAACAAAACTAAATTAAACTAAACCAAGTACTCAGAACATTTGTAAGTATAGTAGAGTTCATTAAATGTTGGGGTTATCTTAAATGTTTGTATCACATGTGACACAGGGTACTGGAAGTCCATTAATATATCTTTCTTTTCTTAAATGTCCTCACCGCCATGCCCAGGACCAATGGGTTCTCCTCACTCAGTGCACACCTTCCTTCAATTATTTCCTGGCTATTCTTGCTTCTTTTCTATCCTATTTTGGTCTGCTCTTCCTCACTCCTGGCTTGCTCCACAGCTCCAAATTAGAATGCCTCTCTACCAGGCAGAGTATTTCAGCCCTCCTCAGCACCTACTCCCAGACACTTCTAACCAAAACCATCAGGAAAGAAGCATGACAAAAGGTCCTTCCTTCTGGCAAAATCTATCATTCCTCAGTGGTAATCATAAACTAATAAGTAGCATTTTTTTGGACTCAGACTTGAAACTTTTTTGTATCAGTTCACTTTAATACAGGGAAATCCTATACATGTAGGCAATTTCTACAAATCACCATCACTTTGCTACAATAACACCCCAAGCCATCCAGAGTTTCATTTCTGTGTCATCATAAAGGCTTTAATTTGGGCCACAAAGGATGACACCAGAGCATGGCTGAGGCAGCCAGTTAGATTTCTGCAAAGTTCCCTCCTCTTCCCTTCATAGTTCTCCAAAAGGTCAAAATATTGCTCCTGTACTGGCATGCAAGTCCATTTCTCCCTTGTATTTCTCCCTTCCCTTTCTTCCTTTCTTTCTCTTTTTCTTTCCTTCTTCTCTCTCTCTTTCCCTTTCTTTCCTTCCTTTCTTTCTCTTTCCCTTTCTTTGCTTGCTTGCTTTCTTTCTTCCTTTCTTCTTTCTTTCTTTCTCCTCCTGAACCCCTCCCAGCCACCATTTCCATCTTGGTACCCATGGGGGGAGATCATGGACAGGTTTTGAGAAAATACTGTTTTCAGGTTTCTGTTTACAACTGCTAAACTGGGCAAATAGAGTGTCAGTTAAGATAGCTTCACCAGCACTTGGATAATCAACAGTGTGAAGACTATCACATGTCATTCTCTCTGCCTGAGAGACTCTTTCCCTTCTTCTTCTAACCAACTCAACTTATCCTTGAACTTAAACATCCTTTCCTCAGGGATGTTTGCCCTGATCTCCCAGGACACCATCTGCGGTTAGCATAAGCACTTTCAATGCAACCAACCCCCCAACCTGTAATCACCTCTGACACCCATTATGCTTCATTCATCTCCTCTTGCTCAGGGCCTGTCAGTGCCACCAACCTGCACCTTCTGGGTACAGAGACCCTGCCTGACTTACACTCAGCACATGGTCACTGCTCAGTATGTATTAAGTAAATGAATAGACTGTCTCATAAGATTTCTTTCCAGATAGTGTAAATTTTTACTTTTTAAAATAAAATAGTGAAACAGAATTGTTCTAATGCTGACATTTAAAAATACAGGGAGCATCTCATTCAATGGATCTCAGAACTTCAGTGAAAATATGGGTTTTATAATCATTACAAGAATAGTTTTATTTGTTCTAATGTTAAATACATATTTTTCCAAATAGCCTAGGGTTGATTATCCTGAGGCCAAATCCAAGCTAGCATGAAATAAGCACTACTTATATGTAGTTGTTGCACATGGGTAATTTTGACAATGCTAGAGAACAAAATAGAGTCTAAAATCTCAGAAAAAAATCACAAGCAAAAAATCAACTTTGCAGAGAGATTTTTTTAAGTCAGTCTATCAGAATCCATTTGTCTAGGTTTTCAGTTGCTTTATCTCCAAATATTCATCTCTATTTTCCAACATTTTCTGCCCTTACACTTTCAGGGAGAATTTATAATCCATCTAGGTAGTATATGTACTATACCAAATAATTGTTTTAAAATGTTTGGGAAAATATATATATTACAAAGTTTCACATCATTTTCACCCAGATCAAAGCCACTTGTTACTATTGCATTTAGATCTAGAAGTAAAATTCTAGGCTTCAATTCAAGCAGCTGGGATATCCTAGTCTCTTTAGAATCTAAAGTCCAAACTGAAGTATCAATTCTTTGCACAAAACATACTTTGAAAGTTTTTGGAGTGATTGGTAATTTGACCAACTGAGCATACACACTTCTGGGTCCATGAGGAAGATACCAGCAAACTCCTCTGGTCAGGCTGCTTTTGGCACCTTGGAGAATACCCTTTGTGGAGTCCTGGGGCTGGTAGGTGGGGAGAATAAAATTTACACACTGCCAAAATCTTTTTGCTCTTCCCAAGTTAAATCATTCAGTTGTATGTTACATAACACAAACTAACAGAAAATGATCTTACAAAATACTATAATTTCCTGGTTATAAACCTGTCATAACCTGTTGTAAGTTATAAACCTGGAATCTCCTTCTAAACATAGCAAGCTACTCACTCTTTTTCCTTATCTGATCCTATTGCTAATTAGAATTGAACTTTTTAAGATAATAGATACTAATTGGACTTCATTTAAATGTCCTGAGTAAAAACCTACCAAAGAAATTCCAAAATGCCACACTGCATATTAAGTGCAACATGAGATTTACTGATAAATTTAATTTAAAAAGTACATAATGACCTAGGACCACTCACAGCAGTGCAGTTTAACTAATTGAAATAAGCTCATAGATGAATGAATGAATTGTTTAAAGGGGGGGTTAAATTTTCACACTAAAAAAAGTTGCAGTTTGATAAATTTTTTTTTTCATTTTGTTAATGAAAAAAAATTGAATAGTCTCTAGGCTTGGTACTCAGATTGTGGTCCATGGACCAGGAGCAGCAGCAGCTGATAGCTTGTTAGAAACACTGAGTCTCAGCCCTACCCCAGACCTTCTGAATCAGAATCTGTATTTTTATAAACTCCCATTGCCACACCCAGGGGCATTTGTGCACATATTAAAATTTGAGAAGCATTGATTTGGAGTTTATTGAAAGACACTTTGAAAGCAATGCCAACTTTCTGTCACTGACTCTCAAGTAATACTACCTCTGTAACTGCTTAAAAATTACCTTTTAAATAATAATTACCTATGAAGGAGAGTTTATTCTACTATTTTCCACCATATGTCTTTTTGGATCACAAAATAAATAACTCCTATATGTATTTGTTTGTTTATACAAAATGAGCAGAAGGTACAGAGATTACCCATGTATCCCCCACCCCACACACATGCACAGCCTTCCCCTCTATCAACATCCTCCTCAAGACTAGTACATTTGTTACAATTGATGAACCTGCATTGAATCATCATCGACCAAAGCCCATGGTTCACATTAGGGCTCACCCTTGGTGTTGGACATGCTACAGGTTGGACAAATGTATAATTATATATAGCCACCATTATAGTATCATATAGACAATTTTCACTAAAATCCTCTGTGTTTCATCCAGTCATCCTTCCCTTCTCCCTAACCCCCAGCAATCGCTAATCTTTTTATTGTCTCTATAGTTTTGCCTTTTCCAGAATGGCATACAGTTGGAATTATACAATATCTCCTTTTCAGGTTGCCTTCTTTCATTTAGTAATATGCATTTAAGTTTCCTCCATGTCTTTTCATGCTTGAAATACTAAATATTTTGTTATCTGATGTAGCACAGTTTGTTTAGCCATTCGCCTACTGAAGGACATCTTGATTGCTTTCAGGTTTCAGCAATTATGAATAAAGTTGCTATAAATATTTGTGTGCCAGTTTTTGTGTGGACATAAGTTTCACTTCTTTGAGTAAATGCCAAGTAGTGTGACTGCTGAATGATGTGGTAAGAGCATGTTGAGTTTTGTAAGAAACCACTAAACTGGCTATAGTACTTTGCATTTTTACCAGCAAAAATTGAGAGTTCTTGTTGCTCCACATTCTTGCCAGTATTTGGTGTTGTCAGTGTTCTGGATTTTGGCTCTTCTAATAAGTGTATCTCATTGCTGTTTCAATTTGCATGCCTGATGACACATGATATAGACACCTATTTATATGTTATTTTTTGCTATCATTACTCAACAAAATTCCCTTTTTACATTGTCCTAATTAGATTTCCAATTGCTTTTCTATTAAAGAAAAATTATGACAGATTTCATGTTAGTTGTGCCATAACCCAGTCATCCTGATATGTGATAATTTAGAGTAACATGGTTCATAGAGACAGGAACCCTTGCACCTTTTCATTGTTAAAGGACATTTTCCTCTGACTCCTTTTTATATGGATACAATTTTGGTACTCTAAAACTGAAGCATATTAGTGGGATTGAATTTTATTTAAACCCTATCATGTACAAAGAAGACAACTTGCTTATTTTTTATAAAGAACTGAAGACTTTCGTTGAGCTCGCAGATTCTCTTCCCCCAATACCATCATATGGTGTCTGTCCCATTAATTTGAAACAGTCTGATTAAAATAACTTTGTTTTTGTCAAGTAAATAAAGGCTCAGTCATGCCAAATTTCTGTCCACTCCATTTCCCGTCCACTCCATTTCCCTTTGGAACTTGGTTTGGGTGCATGTTGGAGGAGATTGGGGTTGCTAATATGACCACTGTTGGAGGGAGAGGCTCCTCTTCCCTATGAGCTGCCAGCTGACCATTATCATGTTTCTGTTGCAGAGCGGCTGCAGGTCTATGCAGGCCCCTAGATTGGCATCTATTGATGAAAGGCTGTACTTTTTGGCAACATCATTCGCTCTTGCTGACTACTTCTCCCTTGGGTCATCCAGATTTCTACTTCAGCAACATGCTTCCCCTCTCCAGGATCCTACAGCCCTTCAGTCCAACTAGCATCTCATTGTCTCCTCACCAGTGTTCACGCGAATTTCTGGGCCTCGTACGCGCTAGACAGAGGCCGAGTGGAACCAACGGCATTAGCTCCGTGTTATCTCTCGGCATCTTCCTCCACCAATGTTGTGTTATTATTCTCACTTCATGTTGAATGAAGCCCAATTTAAGTCTTACTGTAACAATAATTTTCAAGAATCATCTAGGAATATTTGTTTAAATAAATACTTAGACTTTGGCCCCAAGTCAGGGATTACAATTTAAATAGTCTGGGTTGGAAAGGGACCTTGCACCAGTATTTTGTAAAAAACTCTCCAGATGACTCTAATGTGCAGTCAAGGTTGTGTATCATTGCCATAGAGGATGCAGCTTCCTCAATAGCTGTCTGGATGTTTCTACAACCCTCATATCCCTGTGGAGAGATTCACACCAAGGATAGGAGTGGATGAGGATCAACAGTTCTTGAGTTAGCTAACTTCCTCTGTTTCTGTATCACTACTTTCCCCCATATGCCTCCATTTTATATCATTCTGCCTCTCATAGTATTCGCCCTTCCCTTTTCTCTGAAACCATGATGGTGCATGGAGTGCAGGAAGGGAAATTGTCATATTACTAAGATGAAATATCAAAAAATACAAAATATTATCTTCCTTACATATGTCTCCCTAAAGTATCTGTAACATCAAATAGGAATTTTTATAAAAGTCAAGTAAGATATTAAAAAGAATGCAGGCTTCCTAGAAAATGTTTGCATTCCTATCCCCCTAAAAAAATCACATATTTCATAAATATATCTTTAACATAGGTTTCCACAATTCTGTTCATGCATATTATGTTTCCTCAGTCACTATCATTTCCTTAAGGAAATAAACTGATGTACAAATGTATTGATTAAAAGTCTACATGTTTTTTTGTTGTTTAAAAAAGTTTTGAAGCAAGCAATGCAATGATTTTTTATTAATTTGTTATGGTGGTGATTGTTGTTTAACCTGTGTGAATAAAAAGGCAGAATTTCTTGAGAGATGGTATAAATCTATATAAAACATCATTGTCATCTATAGTCCATAATACCAATGAACTAGTACAACTAAAAAGCTCTTTCAGTCCATAACCCTGAAGTAAGATAATATTATCCTCTTTTCCTGAGTAAAACCTGAGTGCAGTCAATATTCAGAGACAATTCCAATGTTGCTGCTATTTGGTGGAATAAAAACTCAAATCCAAGTCTTCTGTATCAAAATTCAGTGTTCTTTTTAAAACAGTGTGCCTATTTGATTTCCTGCATCTCTGAATATGCAAAAAGTTCACCTTCTGTCTAGATGATCCACCAAAAAAATAAATTTTAGATAATGATCACAGTTCCAAGCAGTCCTTGGCCTCATTCTTGTCATGTACTCACATTTTTCTCTCATGTAGAAATGTTTCCCTATGTCTAAGCTAGGTCTTCTATTTATTTCCATTAGTGTAGCATTGCTCCAAGTGGTCTTAATGGTTGTATAAAGCATATCTTCAACTCTCCTTGCACAGAACTGTCTGACTTCAATGTTTAGCAAATGCCCTGGTATCAGGCATTCTCATCACTGCCCACAGCCAGGCAGGTACCATACTTCAGTCTCGCTATTGTAGCTGTCACATGACATTTGAGTTAAATGAATTATAGAGTGTTGAATATGATAACAATAATAGGTAAATGCTGTTGATGAATAATTTTAATAGGGCAGGCCTTTAGTGGCTACTAACATTCACATTTCTTCATCTATATTATTCTGCCAAAAGCTTCTCTGAATTACCCCAGTTCTATTCCCAGCACCTGGGCATATATGGGTTTTTCACATTACATGAGGGACTAGTATAAGCTAAGCTTAGAGGAGATCTATAATTTCTTGACATGTTTTACATAATTTTATTTTAATTCAGCTTAAGATATTTTTATTGCTAATTTAGAGCAGAGTTTTTTTCTGGCTGAAAAAATATAAATGTTTTGTATTTCTTAACAGTCACATGACTGCACACATTACACATTTTTACCTGCTTGATTTTGCTTTTACTATGAAACATGGATACTGAATTATATCAAATGCCTTTTCATCATCTGTACATATCATTGTATAGTTTCTCCTTGAGCTATAAATATTATAAAATTTTAATAATAGCTTTTCTAATGAGCTCTGTACTCATGAGATGAAGCCAACTTAATCATAATATGCAAATCTGCTGTTTTGTATGTATGCCTATATACTCATAACTAAAATTGGTATTTTTTGTTTATGTTATTCTTATCAAATTTTTATATCAGAGTTATACAGGCATGGCAAATATACAATCTACTTTTCACTTCCTATACTCCAAGAATATTAAATTGCATAGAAATTACCTTTTCTTGAAAAGAACTTCCAGTGATTTCACTTTCACTATTGGTTTTTAATTTTTGCTTTTGTTCCTTTTGCTTCAAAAAATACTTTTCAAGAGTACTATTTACAACTTCTATTCACACATAACTATTTATTTCTATCTTCTTGAATAAATTTAGCAGTACATATTTATTCTCAAGTTATATAAAGTATTCTATCATAATCTACAATTTTCCTAGTTTTACCCTTATCATTTAGTATATTATCTTTTTCATTCCTAATAGTATTTTATCTTATGTTTATTATGTAGGGATAGTTTTTAATTTACTTTAGTGAAAAAACTCGAAGAGTTAGACATATTTCTTAGTCCCAATTATCATACCACATAATTAAAATGCTTCCAAAATGACTGTGTCAATTCAACTTTCTCTACCAACCTCCATTTCCTGGGGTGGTCCCTAACATGGAGTACTGGGAACTGATTAAATGCTTTCAGTATCTGATTTCCACTTGTTCTTTCACATGCACACACGTGCATGCACGCGCACATGCACACACACACACACAACCTTGCTTTCAAAAGAAGATATCATTACCTTTTCCCTTCCTCTTTGAAAAGTTTAGGCAGTCTGGGTTTTTTCTGTATGAATATTTTAGGATATTGCTTCCTAAACCTATTGTGCGCTGATAGGATATTGGTCTGGCTTGAAAAAGAGAGAGAGAGACAGAGAGACATGAGAGAGAGACAGAGAGATAAAAATTGCATTATAAGAGTCATAAGAAAATAGCTTTTCAGGAAAAGATTTTTAACTCAATATATACAACTTAATTTGATACTCTTTAGTCTAAAAAGCAAGTGACAAAAACATGAAACATAAATATTTTGTGCTTTAAAAATATCCACTATAAAAATTGTCTATGGTGTGTTTCAATGAGAAATATTTTAAGAATATCAAATTTATGGCAGTGTCAATTGTCAAAATTTAATTTTTGAGTCGTCTTAAAATTTTTATTTCCATAATTGATTAAAGCTCTTGTATAAAATATACCACATAATTAAAATTCCCCCCAAATGGTTCACATATAGTTTACATATACATTATTGAAAAGTATATTTATCTGAATCTTTGCAATGGTTTTCAAAAGTCTCATGCATTATTTTAGGACTGGAATAAAAATGTTTTAGACCAAAATTTCAGCATTTCCCAAATCCAGATCACTGGAATCATTTGGGAATTTTTTTTTCACTTTTTTAAAAAATCTTTATTGGAGTATAATTGCTTTACAGTATTGTGTTAATTTCTGCTGTACAACAAAGTGAATCATCTATATGTATACATATATCCCCATATCCCCTCCCTCTTGAGACTCCCTCCCAACCTCTATCCCACCCCTTTAGGTCTTCACAAAGCATCAAGCTGACCTCCCTGTGCCCTGTAGCAGCTTCCCACTAACTATCTATTTTACATTTGGTAGTGTGTATATGTCAGTGCTACTCTCTCACTACATCCCAGCTTCCTCTACCCCCCACCAGTGTCCTCAAGTCTGTTCTCTATATGCCTGTATCTCTGTTTCTGTCCTGCCACTAGGTTCATAAGTACCATTTTTCTAGATTTCATATATACGCATTAGCATATGGTATTTTTCTCTTTCTGATTTACTTCACTCTGTATGACAGACCTGATACTCAACATCACTAATCATTACAGAAATGCAAATCAAAACCACAATGAGGTAACACCTCACACCAGTCAGAATGGCCGTCATCAAAAAATGTAGAAACAATAAATGTTGGAGAGGGTGTGGAGAAAAGGGAAACCTCCTGCACTGTTGGTGGGAATGTAAATTGATACAGCCACTATGGAAAACAGTATGGAGGTTCCTTAAAAAACTAAAAATAGAACTACCATGCAAACCAGTAATCCCACTACTGGGTATATACCCAGAGAAAACCATAATTCAAAAAGATACATGCACCACAATGTTCACTGCAGCACAATTTACAATAGCCAGGAGATGGAAGTAACCTAAATGCCCATCAACAGATGAATGGATAAAGATGTGGCATATATACACAATGGAATATTACTCAGCCATAAAATGGAATGTTTTTTATAAGTACAGATTTCTGCTCCTTTTCCTGATGAAACAAGATCTCCAAAGGTAGAGTCTGGGTGGGCTTCTCCATTTTAACAATCAGCCTCCAGGTGATTCTTATTTGCAGTTAGATTTCAATCCACTGAAAATATTTAAAAATGTAAATAACAAGATCCACTGGAATATCGCAAATTGACATTTAGTGTCAGATAATGACATTTGTTTCTGGAAAATCTGACTCATTCAATTTTCAATTGACAACCACCATGAAAAGTTGGTCAGCTTCTTAAAATGTTGAACATTGATCCTGACAGCCTATATCAATAATTATCAAAAATAATCATGCTTAAAACTGAACACTAACAAACATCTTAGTCAATATTTGCCTCATGGCAATGAATATAAAAATCCTCAAGAGAAGGCTTTTCTTATTTCATTGTCAATGTAAATAATAACACCACATCTTAAAATATTTATAACAGCTCTTTTCTCTTGGCTAAAGTTTATAAAACACCATGTTAATTCTTTATACAAAACAAACACTATATACTTTAAGAATCCTACTTAATTTAACTTAATTGATTCAAATACTGCAATGTGAATGTGATTTAATATGACATTAGAAATTTTCATTCCCACTCTCACACCAAAGAGATACATTGACCAAGGATCCACTATTTTTTTAAATTCCAACTGCTGAAATCATTGGAAGATTTCTCAAGATCTTTCTCCTTTTCTTTCTTTTTTTTTTTTTTTTTTGATTTGTAACTCACATTTTACAATCATCTGTTTTACAGGTCTACCTGTTATACATCTGATACTTCTTACATGAAAAACATTGTGCAAAGGTCTTTACATTATTTTTCTCTCATTGTATATTATATAACCTGAAGTGGTTGGTATTCTTTAATTTCCATTTTACACATAAATAAACCACGAATGTAATAATTTCCCTAATTCATATAACTAGGAAATGCAGAACAAAGGGTACATATGAAAATTGAATTGACTTCTAAACCCATTCTCTTAACATTTTGGGTATAATACCCCGCTTAAATAACAAAACATATTAGTTCTTACTATGTGCCAAGTGTTATTCTAGGCAGTTTACATTTATCAGATCATTTAATCCTCATACAACTATATCAGCTGATATGTTTATCATCTCTATTTTGTAGATAACAAAGCCGAGGCCCAAAGAAAAGTACAAAAGTGTGATCTGTTTATTTTTCTACATGGATCCCATGCTATAAGACTTGGGACTTAATCCAATCTGTAATCTAGATAAATCATCTTTATAGAGTGTCTAAAAAGCCTATACCAAAATGCTAAAACCTTCACTCTTGTCCTTTTCTATGTGTATGACTGAGATTTCTGCTTCATCTAACCCTTGAGAATTTTCAAGATGTGGTGGCTAGTGTACTATAAATTGTGTCTCCAAAGTAATGTGCCCAAGAAGTGGAAGAGGTGGAGGGCTGAAATAGAAGAGTCAAATGATAGAAGCTAATTTTCTGAATGAGACCCTAACTGCCCTATAATGGATGTTCTGTACCACAAAATGTAATTTGGCAGTCTACTCCCATTTCTCAGTCTCTTGTCGACACAAAAACGTATACTTCTATGTGTTTAGTAGGAATACATTTTTGTCTAAAATAATGTGAAATTTGTAAATGAACACCTCTAAATGTGGATAAGAGAAATAGATTCAAAGAAACATGAAATAAATATAATTAGAAAGCTAAGGACAAAGAAAGATTTAGAATTACAGTAGGGTTGAGGAGTAGATCATGAATCCAAATAACTATTGGACAGTTTGAATACTGTCCAGAGATACTGTCATAATTTCCCAGCTATGAGTAAATACTGACTATGAACAAACTTTGCCACTCCTTTGAAGCTAATCTGCAAGGAAATTTACTTACAAGGAAAAAACTATAATTTCTTCAAGCAGATGAAGGAGAAGTACATGCAAAGCCTATAGCTTTAGGAAATCAACCAAGATTGTGGAGTAAAAGGATATGGAGCTCACCTCTCCATTCAAATTCATCAAAAATACATCTATATGAAGAACAATCCTTACTGAAAATTAACTAGAAACTGGCAGAAGGAATCATATACAACCAAGGCTATAAGAAAAATATACACATAATCAGGTAGGAAGGGAAGAAAAGTGATTAGGTCAAAACTGTATCCCTGGTAGAGGACTCAGTGCAAAAGGGAGATAACACGGTAGATACCCACCCTGGGCAGTAAGAGCCACAAACTGGGCATTTCAGTCCAGGGGTCCTACATGGGGGGTATTAGCTCCCGTCGCTGGTTGGAGGACTGTTGGGAATAAAAGGAGGACTGTGGGAAGTCTGGACTCCAGTTGTGAAGAGGAACACCTTGGCGTGCATCCCAGCCCTAGTCGAGCACACTTGGCCCTGCTCACTCCATGTCACAGTGTGGCACTGGATCTGGGGAGGCCATGAGAAGGGAACAATTTGACAGTGGGAGACAGAGGCAACCTGGCACCAGGGAAGAGTCTAGGCAGGGTGGCAGTGACCATTGTTGGTGCTTACAAAAGCAGTGCATTAGAAGCAGCCCAGATCTCTTGACAGTAGCTCACAGCTCACCTCTCAATATACACTGAGAGTGTACACGGGCCCTGCTTGACCTGTGGTATGGCTCCACAACAGGGTAGGAGTGTAGGTTGGAGTTAGTGATTGGCTGTGAGTGACAAAGAGGACAATCACCAGAGGCTGCATCTGAGTATAGCAAGGGAAACACTTGCAGGCACCTGCACAGGCAGCACACAGGAGACAGCTCTGTCTGAGGCTAACAAAAGCATCTCCTGCTTCAACACTACCTCCTCTGGGGCAAGGGGACCAGCACAGAGAGAGGAGAAGACACACACTTAAAGGTGACAAAGCCAGCTGGGGCCTGACCCACAAAGCTGCTTCTCCAGCCACTTTGGATCAGATTCCACCCCCATTGGGTGATGCTGGCAACTGAGCAGAGGGGAGTCACACACCTCACAACCTGCTGCAGTTCTAGTGCCTTCATTTCCAACCCCACCCCCTACCAAAGTGATTGCTGTTAGCACACCCTGAGGAAAACTGTGACTTGTATCCATGTAAATCCAGCTCCCCTACTAAAGGCATTGGGTATATGCAGTCTGTATAAGGGTGCCCCCACATGATAACAAACCTTGAAGACCACAATAGGTAACTGTTTCACATAGAGGCAGAGAAAGTAAAGTGAAATGAAAAGGCAGAGGAACTGGTCTCAATTGAAAGAGCCAGAGAAAACTTGAAAAAATAAATAATGAAATAGAAATAATTTGCCAGAATTATTTTATTGATAATAAAAATGGTAGCTTAGGGCTTCCTAGGTGGGGCAGTGGTTAAGAATCCGCCTGCCAATGCAGAGGTCACGGGTTCAATCCCAGCTCCAGGAAGATCCCACATGCCACGGTGCAACTAAACCCGTGTGCCAAAAAAAAAAAAAAAAAAAAAAGGTAGCTTAATTAAGGGAAAAATAGATGTACCCAATGAAAATTTTAATAAGAAACTAGAAAATATAAAAAAGGCCCAATCAGAAATAAAGAATTCAATAGCTGAAATATGAAATACACTAGAAAGAAGGAACAGAAGACCAAGTTATACAGACCACATAAGTTATCTGGAAGATACAATAATGGAAATCACCTAATAAGAAAAGCAAACATAATTTTTTAATGAAAACAATTTAAGAGATCTTCGTAATAACATTAAGCTTATCAACATTTGCATTATAGGGGTCCCAGAAGAAGAGAGAGAGAGAAGGGGATCAAAAATGTGAGAAAATAATGGCTGAAAAATTCCAAAACCTGAAGAAGGAAACAGGGAACCAGATACCGAAAGCACAGAGGGTCCTAAACAAGATGAACCCTGGCAGACTCACACCAAGATTTATCATAATTAGAGATCAGAGAGGAAATGAATAAAGTGGAAACCAAGAAATAAAATAAAGTAAAATATAATAAAATATAAAATAAAATTAAAAAATAAAAAAGATCAATGAAACCAAGAGCTATTTTTTTAAGGTAAACAAAATTAATAAGTATTTAGCCAGGCTCATCAAGAAGAAAAGAGAATTGATCAAAATAAACAAAATAAGAAATGAAGAGGAGAAATCACAACCAATATCACACAGATATGAAAATTATAAGAGGATATTGTGAACAATTACATGCCAATAAATTGGACAACCTGGAAGAAATGGATAAATTTCTAGAAGCATACAATCTTCCAAGATTGAATCAGGAAGAAATAGACAGTCTGAACAGATCAATCATTAGCTATGAGACTAAAATGGTAATCAAAAAAGTCCCAGCAAACAAAAGTCCAGGACTGAACAGCTTCACAGCTGAATTCTACCAAACATGTAAAGAACAAATAATACCTATCCCTCTCAAGCTATCTCAAAAAAATAAAAGAGGAGGGAATACTCCCAAATTCATTCTGCAAGGCCACAATTACCCTGATACCAAAACTAGACAAAGACACTTAAAAAAAAAATTACAGGCCAATATCTCTGATGACTATGGATGCAGAAAACCTCAACAAAAATATTGGCAAACCAAATCCAACAATATATAAAAAAGATCATACATGCTGATCAATTTGGATTTACTCCAAGGGATGCAAGATTAATTCAATATTCACTAATCAATGTGACATAGCACATTAGCAAAAGGAAGGATAAAATTCACATGATCATCTCAAAGAACATAGAAAAAGCATTAGGCAAAATTCAACATCCATTCATGATAAACTCTCATCAAATTGGATATAGAGAGACCATATTCAAAACAATAAAAGCCATTCATGAAAAACCTACAGCTAACATTCTACTCAAAAGTAAAGCTGAAACTCTCTCCAAGAAATTCAGGAACAAGACAAGGATGTCTTATCATCATAACTCCTATTTAAAATAGTATTGGAAATCCTAGCCACAATAATTAGATAAGCAAAAGAGAGAAATGGCATCCAAATTGGAAGGGAAGAAGTAGAAGTAAAACTGTGCCCATTTTCAGATAACATGATACTTTACATAGAAAACCCTAAAGTCTCCACCAAAAAATTTTTAGAACTAAAAACTGAATTCAGAGAAGTTTCAGGATACAAGTTTAATATACAAGAATCTTTATATTAAACAGATTTACTGTTTAATATACAGATTAGATAAAAAATCCCTTTAAAATTTCATCAAATACCTGGGAATAAACATAACCAAGGAGGTGAAAGATCTATACTCTGCAAACTATAAAACACTGATGAAGGAAATTGAAGATGATATAAAGACATGTAAACATATTCCATGCTCTCTTGCATTGGAAGAATTAATATTGTTAAAATGGCCATACTACCCAAATCAGTCTACAGATTTAATGCATTCCCTAATTAAAATGCCCATTACAGTTTTTCACAGAATTAGAATAAATAATCCTAAAATTCATATGCAACCACAAAAACCCCAATTACTAGAGCAACCTTAAGAAAAAAGAAAAAAGTTGGAGATATGACACTCCTAGACTTCAGACTATACTACAAAGCTACAGTAATCAAAACAGCATGGTACTGGCACAGAAACAGATACAGATATTAATGGAAGAGAATACAGAGCCCAGAAATAAACCCACATACCTATGGTCACTTAATCTTTGACAAATGAGGCAAGAATATACAATGGAGAAAAGACAACCTCTTCAACAAGTGACGCTGGGAAACCTGGATAACCACAAGGAAAACAGTGAAATTAGAACATTGTCTTCAACCTCTTTATACAAAAATAAACTCAAATGGATTACAGACCTAAATGTAAGACCTGAAATCATAAAACACCTAGAAGACAACACAGCAGAATACTCTGACATGTTATACCAATATTTTTTGAATCTGTCTCCTAAAGCAAAAGTAATAAAAGCAAAAATAAATAAATGTGACCTAATTAAACATAAAAGCTTTTGCACAAGCAAAGGAAACAAAACAAAAAGGCAAGCTACTGAATGGGAGAAAATATTTACAAATGACATGACCAAAGAAGGTTCAAAATCCAAAATATATAAACAGCTCATACAGCTCAATATCAAAAACCAAACAACCCAATCAAAAATAGGCAAAAGACCTGAAAATGAATAGACATTTTTCCAAAGAAGACATACAGATGGCTAATAAGCACATGAAAAGATGTTCAACATCGCTAATTATTAGAGAAATGCAAATCAAAACCACAATGAGGTATCACTTCACACATGTCAAAATGGCTATCATCAAAAAGTCTACAAATAACAAATGTTGGTGAGGATATGGAGAAAAAGGAACCTTTGTACACTGTTGGTGGGAACATAAATTGGTGCAGCCTGTATGGAAAACAGTATGGAGGTTTCTCAAAAAGCTAAAAATATAACTACCATATGATCTAGCAATTCTACTCCTGGGTATATATCTGGAAAAAACTGAAAACATTAATTTGAAAAGATACATGCACCCCAGTATTCATAGCAGCAATATTTACAATAGCCAAGATATGGAAGCAATCCAAGTGTCCATCAATAGATAAGTGGATAAAGAAGATGTAGTATATATACATAGGAATAATACTCACCCTAATAAAAGAACAAAAGTCTGCATTTTGCAATAATGTGGACCTAGAAAACATTATGCTTAGTGAAATGTCAGACAGAGAAAGACAAATACTGTGTGATATCACTTATATGTGGAATCTAAAAAGTAAAACAAATGAACGCGTATTTCAAAACAGAAACAGACTCACAGATATAGAAAAGAAATCTTGGTTACCAGTGAGAAGAGAGAAGGTGGGAGAGGGGGAAGATAGGCTTATGGGATTAAGAGATACAAATTCTTAATGTAAAATAGATAAGCAACAAGGGTATGTTCTATAGCACAGGGAGTTATTGCCATTATCTTGTAATAACTTTTGATAGAGTATAGTCTGTAAAAACACTGAATTACTATGCAGTACACCTGAAACTAATATAATATTGTAAATCAGTTATACTTCAATAAAAATAAACAAACCTATAGCTTTATACACCAGAAATCTAGAGAACGTCCAGGATGCCACATATCCAAAGATCACAAAATTAAATGTTTACAGTGGCCTAGCAGGTTTCAAAAGGTGGGGACTATGGTGAACTGAAGAGATTATGCACATAAAGTGGGAGCCATGGCCCCTCTGTTAAGCCTGCTTTTGTCATGTAGTAAGAGAAGTCTGAAGTGGTCAGATCCTGTAGCTTTTTTTTAAGATAAGCGAGAAATCTGAACACTCACGTGAAGATTTCTGATTTTTAAATATCATTAGCTGCTATAGAATGATGTCCTCTCAAAATTTATGTTGTAGCCCTAATCTCCAATTTGTCTGTATTTAGAGATAGGGCTTTTAGGAGATAACTAAGGTTAAACGTTATTCTAAAAGTTGGGATCTAACCCAATAAAACTGGTGGCTGTATAAGAAGAGTAATAAGAAGGATATCTCTCCACATGCAAGCACCAAGGAAAGGTCATGAGAGGACACAGTGAGAAGGTACCTATCTACAAGCTAGGAAGAGCACTCCCACCAGAAACTGAATTGGCTGGCACCTTGGTCTCAGACTGCCTAGTCTCCAGAACTATGAGGATTTCTGTTGTTTAAAACAGTTAACAGCATTATGTTATGGCAGTCCAAGCAGACTAAGCAATTTACTTAAAAATTTGTTTAAATTTGTGTGGATCAATCAAAATAAGTATTTGAGTGTTACTCTTATCTGGGGAAGGGGCACCAGGTAATGGCTTTGGGAGGGTTCCCTGACTGTATAATATGTAGTTACTTCTTGCCTCCCTTACTAGATTGTGCTTTTCACGAGAAATAGAAGAATCGAGTGTTGAGGTCAAGATAATCTATTTGACATTTCAAATTTACATGCCTCATTTCCTTATCCATAAAATGATAGGCTTATGACTAAATAATAATATCTCTAGGTCTAATATTCAATGTCATATATCTATCTCAAAGCCTTTTCTATGCTTTCCCAAACCATACTTTCTTCCTGGAGACAGAGCTAGACTACATTTTCTAACTCCCTTGTAGTACCTGGCTGAGTTCTAGCCAATGGAATATGGAAGAGGAGGTGGGAAGGATGTTGCATCACTTCCAGGCAAGGACCATCAAAATCTTTCCCCAGCCTCCCCAAAAACCCTTTCCACAAGAGATCCTCCATCTTTTTCCCTTCCAGCTTGACGCAAATGAGTAGGGTCGACTTGGAAGACACACCAAAAAAGATAGGACAGCAAAAGTTTGGAAGAGGGCTGAGTTCCTAAACCAGAAAAACAGCCTACCAATCAAAAATAGCCCTATAGGATTTGATGTGAAAAAAAATAAATTTCTGCTATGTTGAGCCACTGAGATTTAGGGTTTAGCTATAGCAGGCTAGAAATATCCTAACTACTTCAGTATATATTCTGCATCCCATTCGGTTCTGCTCACAAGTCTTGGGATGTAAGAAGTTTTTAATAAAATGCTTATTGATCAATTATATTTATGTGATTGTCCTAAGGCAATTTACATTTTTATGTCAAATTAATTAAAACAAGTCATAAAATCTGAATCTATTCAACCTCTTATAGATTTTTTTATCCTGAATCTGTTTGACAAATATTGCAATATCTACATGTTTATTTGATAAAAAATTGAAAGAAATATGAATGCTATCTTTGCACATTAGAGGGAGGTACAGGTGCAATATTCATAAAATGTTTATGATATATATGAATTTAATATATATTTTATATATTATAATTTATTATGTATAATATATTTATCTTTATTTGTTTTATGTTATATTATATATAATGGATTCATCCTTTTATTACAATATTAAGTTGAAGAAAAAAATACTCTGTAATAAGGCCAGTGTATTTAACATATCCTAGACTTAAATGAAATGATAGTTCAATCAGCAATCTTCAGATAATACCACTACAAAGTGTCACTTTATTCAGTTTCCTATATACTTATTTTTTGAATTTTTGGAAATGTTAGTCCCCAATTATGAATTCATTTAATCATCATCCTTATCCATGGATAAAGTGCATTAACCAATGATCATGGCTTCAAAATTATATTTTTATCAAAGGAGTTCCATGTGCTATTACAATTAGTCAGTCATAAAGATTAACCACTAACTTTTTATTTTTATAAAGTTCCTGGAGAAAAATTAAAAGATCTGTTTTGACAAAGTTTTTTGACAAAGTTAAATTACAAAAATATGACTTGAAGACTGAATCTAAACATTTTAGAAAAACATTAATCTGTCATAAAATTTTACTTCCTGTAAAGTAACTGAAAGTCTCCCTATTTTGAGAACAAATATCTGAATTACATATAAAACTGAAGTTATGAAGGAGAAGATTCAAGATGGAGGTGTAGAAAGACCTTTAACTAACCTCCTTCCATGGACACAGAAAATCTACAACTACATATGGGGTAATTCCCTCTGAAAGGGACCTGAAAATTTGATGAACAGAATCTCTACAACAAAAGTTAAAGGGAAAGTATAGAGGTGGGTAGGAGAAACAAAGATAGTTTCACCAATGAAAAAAATCACATCCCAGCCACAGCAATTCATAATAAGAAAGCATAAGATACCGTTACTTTCCCTGAGAAGCTAGGGATTCAAGCTCCACATCAGGGTCCTGTACCCCTAGATCCTGCACAGAGGAGACAAGCCCCCAAACACCTGATCTTGTAGATCTATAGGGAACAGTAAACCTACTCTTAAAAGTCTCATACACAGGCTCGCTCAACCCCACTTGACCACAAAACCAATGCAAAAATATCAGATTGAAAAATTCATGAACCATAGGTGAAGCAGACCCACTTACTAATCTTGAAGCATCTGTTGGAGAGGTAGAACCAATTGGGATGCCTCCTGAGAGGGAGGAATAAGAATGAGCTGAGAATCTAGTGGGAGCCATTTTTGTGATCTCAGGCTACCTTGCTAATATCAGCACTAGTGGATGCCATTTTGGAAATCTCCATCTAACATGTTTGTTAGCACCAGAGGCCATGACCTGTTGAAAGCTTCACCCACCCCTACACTTCTACTAAGCCTCACAGCCAGCTAGGTGATAACCCTGCCCACCAGCAGCTGGCAGCCACAATGACCAGGCCCTGCAGTTGTTCTGGGACCAACGCCACCCATGAGCATGCTGTAACAGCAGCTACATCCCTGGAACATTGCAGCCCACATTGGAGACACTCCCTGAGTGCCTGGATCTGGTAACTGGGAGGGATTCCACTTCTCAGACCCACAGGACATCTCCTATTTGAGGCTATTCCTTTAAGACTTGGAGAGGTAGCTAATTTACATAATACATAGAAATAAACATAGATAATTAGGAAACTGAAGAGGCAGAAGAATATGTTTAAATTGAAAGAACAAGAAATATCCCTAAGAAAAGAACTAAATAAAATGAATATAAGCAATCTACCTGATAAACAGTTCAAAGTAATGGTAATAAAGATGCTCACAAAACTCAGAAGAATGGAGGAACACAGTGACAACTACAATAAAGAGATAGGAAATATAAGAAAATATCAAACAGAAGTTATAACTGAACTGAAAATACACAAGAGGGGTTCAACAGCAGATTGGATGAGGTAGAAGAATGAATCAATGAGGTGGAAGACAAAGCAATGGAACTTACCTAGATACAGCAGCAAAATAAAAAAAGAACTTAAAAAACGAAAGCTAACTTAAGGAAATTTTGGGACAACATCAAGTACGTCCACATTCACATGACAGGGATCTCAGCAGAAGAAGAGAGAGAGAAAAGGGCAGAAAAAATATTTGAAGGAGTAAGTAGCAGATAAAATATTTCCTAATCTGGGGAAGAAACAGACATTCAGATTCAGTAAGCCCAGAGTTATGGATAAGATGAACCCAAAGGTACACACACCAAGACACACTATAATTAACATGGTAAAAGTTAAGGATAAAGAGAGCTTTTCAAAAGCAGCAAGAGAAAAACAACTTTTTATGTGCAAGGGACACCCCATAAGCCTATCAGCAGATTTTTCAGCAAAAAAAATCTTTTACAGGTGAAAAGGGAGTGTCATGACATATTCAAAATGATGAAAGGAAAAGGTTTTCAAGAAGTCTTTACCTAGCAGAGTTATCATTCAGAATTGAAGGAGAGATTAAGAGTTTTCCAAATAAGCAAAAGCTAAAGGAGTTCACCACCACTGAACCATCCCTACAAATAAATGTTAGAATGACTTGGTTAAGCTGAAAATAAATGGCACTAGTTAATAATAAAGAAAGTCTACAAAACTAAAATCTCACTGAAAGATTTAGGTATGTAGTAAAGGTAGTGGATCAATCATTTATAGAGCAAGCAGAAAAAAGACAAAAGTAGTAAAATTAACTAAAATTATAATAATCCATTAAGAAATACATGAAAGGATGTAAAGTGTGTCATCAAAAATATAAAACTCGGGGGTGGTAAAAAGATAAAGCTTTGGAATTGTTTCAAAAATAAGTTGCTACCAACTTAAAACAAACTGCTTTTACATAGGCTATTATATGTGAATCTCACATTAACCACAAGAAAAAAACTTATAGTAAACACACAAAAGAAAGAGAATGGAATCTAAACATAACACTGAAGAAAACCACCAAAGCTCAAAGGAAAAGAGAAAGAAAAGAAGAAAGGTATAGAGAAAAACCACAACAACAGCCAGAAAATGATTAACAAAATGGCAATACCAAAAAAAATAAAAAAATTAAAAATTTAAAATTTAAAAAAAAAGGCAAAAAAAAAGAAAATGGCAATAAGTTCATGCTTATCAATAATTACTGTAAAAGTAAATGGACTAAATTTGCAAATCAAAAAACATAGACTAGCTGAATGGATTAAAAAACAAGATCATCTATGAGAAACTCACTTCAGAAGTAAAGACACATACAGAATAAAAGTGAAGGGATGCAAAAGGAAATGAAAAGAAAGCTGGAGTAGCTATATTTATAACAGACAGAATAGGCTTTAAAAGAAAGACTGTAATAAAAGACAAAGAAGGACATTACACAATGATAAAGGAGTCAGTCTTTCAAGAAGATATATTTATAAAAGTATATGCACCCAACAAAGGAGCTCTAAGATATATAAAGCACAAATTATCAGACTTGAAGAATTTGAAAGCAGTAAAATAGTAGGGGAGTTTAACATTCCACTTACATCAATGGAAAGATCATCCACACAGGAAATTAGTATAAAAAACTTCAGACTTAAATGACACATTAAACCAGATGAACTTAATAGATATATATAAAACATTTCATCCAAAAGCAGCAAAATACACATTCTCCTCAAGTACACTTGAAACAGTCTTCAGGATAGATCACACGTTAGGTCCAAAACAAGTCTCAGTAAATTCAAGAAGACTGAAATTTTATCAAGTATCTTCTCTGACCATAGTGATATAAAACTAGAAATCAAACACAGGGAGGAAAACCTAAAAAAAAAAAAATAAAGTAGACAGATGCATTGGGAATGCATGGAAGGACGCAGTAATTCCCACAGAGAACCAGCTGAACACCAGCAGATGGCCTCGGACATCAGAAAGGACCACGGGGAGCCCGACATAGCCCGTAGGGAGGCATCTACGAAGGCTCAAAGAGGGAGAAGCGGCGGAGCTGTGGCAGACGGGAGGGAGTGAGAAACATACGGAGGGTCCGCAGCGCAGCTCAGCATTCCCGGACCGTGACGTCAATCCACAGCTGAACAGAGGGTCCGGGAGAGGGAGCGTGGGAACCGGAGAGCTGGTTCAGGGTGAGAAACATTGTTACTGGTAGGGTGACGGACTGAGAGGACAGGAGGGAGGAGGTCCGCGGAGAGGAGTGCCCGTCCCTGAGAGCTGCCTGGCCATGATGGCACTGGAGGCTGCAGGCTCATGGGCGGGGGGAGGAGCCGCGTGCAAAAACTCTCTCTCTCTTTCGGGGCCTCTACAACAGGCAGTGGAGAGACGCCCATGGGCCACCTAAGGTGCTCAGGGATAACAAGCACCCTCAGGCACTCAGGCGGGGCTAGATTAAAACCCCTTGCAACACCAGCAGCAGGGAGGCTGCGGAGAGGAAATAAAAAAAAACAACAGCAACAACAAAAAAAAACCCAGAGAGAGGCCCAACTCTAAGACTTTCTGTTTATGCCTGAGCCAGCAGCGTCCCTCTGCAACAGGCACCTCCAAGCCCGACTGAAACACTGCGCCACTCCTCACTCACTCCCAGGAGAAGGAGCCACTATTGTACCCTCTCCCTCCCCACACACCAATGCTTACAGATGAACAATAAAGGAACCTCTGCTGGTCACAGAATAATGCAAGAAAACCCAAGGCGAGGAGAAGGACACTTACAGCTGAGACGCTAAGGAAACAGAAATAGTAGTATCAATACCTATTGAACTGGTCCCTTCTGGGATCAGTTCTGGATTTTTTTTTTTCTTTTTTTCTTTACTAAATATGATCTTAGCCCTAAGGGATCTACACGTTTTATAACATAATTTTTTAATGATATTTTTTATTCTTTTTTCTTTTTTCTTTTTCTTTTTTTTGCCTTTTTATATACTTCTATATCTAGCTAAGTTTTTGGTACTATGGACAATATATCTTTCACACTTTCCTTTCATCCCTATCTTTTATACATTTCTATTCCTTTCTTTTCATTTGCATATTTCCAACCACATTATGCTCTTCTGTTCCCCTTTCTTCCAGCCTTTTTAAGTTTATTTTATCTTAACATACTTATAAGCAACACTAGTGGTCTGCTCAGACTCCTTGCTCTACTCTCCAGATGACGCACTGCCTTGGTATTTAATATTAGGCTTTTGTCTTTATCTTAGTTCTTAGTACAGTTGTCTAATTACATTCTGAGAATCTCCATTCTCTCTGGTGGTACTCTGGCTCTTTTCTATATTTGATCCTAGCTTACAAAATCTCCTTGGATTAATGTTTGTATGTGTAAGGTGTTATATGTTTGACTGTTTGCTTTTGCTTTTGTCTCTGATTTGTTCCATTTCAGTTGTCAATTTCTGTTGGGTTTCTCTTTGAATATCTGATAGCACACTGGGGTTCTGTCAGGTCTTTCTAGAGCCTTATGTCCTAACGGATTCAGTAATTTTGTGTCTTATACATGTATGTGTTTCCTAGACTTAATATTTGTTTAATCCAATACTTGGACATTAGTCTGAGGCTTGGACAGTCTTCTATAAACACCTCTATCACCAGGACAAGCAACCCCAAAAGTTTGGACAACCATGAGGAAACAAAGAAACACCATGCAGGCAAAGGAGCAGGAAAAAAACCCACAAGACCAAATAAATGAGGAGGAAATAGGAAAAATGCCTGGAAAAGAATTTAGAGTAATGATAGTAAAAATGATCCAAAATCTCGATAACAAAATAGAGAAAGTACAAGAAACAGTTCATAAGAATTCAGAAAAACAAACAGCAATGGATAACAAAATAACTGAAATTAAAAATACTCTAGATGCTATAACCAGCAGAATGACTGAGGCAGAAGAATGAATAAGTGAGTTGGAAGATCGAATGGGGGAAATAAATGCCACAGAGCAGGAAAAAGAAAAAAGAATAAAAAGAATAGAAGACAATCTCAGAGACCTCAGTGATAACATTAAGCATACCAACATTCGAATTATAGGCATCCCAGAAGAAGAAGAAAACAAGAAAGGGTCTGAGAAAATATTTGAAGAGGTTATAGTGGAACACTTCCCTAACATGGGAAAGTGTGGGAAGACATTCGGGAACCTTTTTGAAACCTTAAAAATGTTGAAGTATGTGGGCCGAGCGATGGGATTCAGAATGTCCTGCTTGAGCAGTGGAGGAGCTGAAGGTGCGGGGCGTGGAGACTAATATCACCCTGTTTGGTCCTGAAGGATGGCTGGTTAGCCAAAGATGGGTAAGATTCCTCAGAGGAGGAACAACCTAAGACAGGCACAGCCGCAGAGGGGCCAACAGGGGTGGTGCATAGAGCCTTCCTTATATCACCCTGTTTGGCCCTGGAGGATGACTGGTTAGCCAGAGACGGGTAAGATTCCTCAAGGGAGGAACAACCTAAGACAGGCACAGTCGCAGAGGGGCCAACACGGGTGGGGCACAGACCCCCAATATCTGAGAGAGGTCTCCTGCCCCCAGGGCTGTTTTGCTCTCCACACCCAGCTCAAATCCACACCTGCTCAGCTCGGACCCAGGAGGCAAACAAGGATCATTGCCCCAGTCATGTGAGGCCTTTGATTGTTTATGAGTGTAACCTGAGAATGTTAGCCCACGAACTCAATAAAAGCAACCTGGGATGAGTCAGCAGGGCTCTTGATCCTAGAGGTCTTGAGTCCCCTGGTCCCATCTTTCTCTTCAGTCTGTGTCTGTGTCTTCTTCAAGCTTGCGGCACCTGTCACTCACCTCGAGTCGCCGAGCTGGTCTCGGCAAGTGGCACCCAACGTGGGGCACGAAAGGCTTGAGTGACGAAGGCTCACGGAAAGTGAAATTGATGAAAGTAAAGAATTGGGAAGTGCCGTGAATCCCCCAAGAGGAGAGTAAGAGGCCTCTGAAAAAATCCTGCCAGTAAGTAAATCTCTTGGGTAGTTTGTGTTCAGGGTAAAATATGGGAAATAAAGAAAGTTCAGATTAATATCGACCAGATGTATGCCTGTTACGGCAGCTCCTAAGGGCAGGTGGAGTAAAAAGCAAGTGAAGGTCTTGTAAAAAGCAAGTGAAGGTCGATTGTTAGAAATTCTGTAAATAATTGAGAATATTGTACATAGTTTCCTTCTTTAGGCTAACACTGGGTTTATGTACTTAGGGATAAGGTTGGGAACGAACTTAAAAAACTGCATTCTAAAGGGACTCCTGTACCAGGTTCTGTTTGGTCAAATGTGGTCTCTGATTAAGTCAGTATTAGAGCCTCTATTAGAGCCTCTATGGGCTCCTGAGGGCTCAAATGATAGCTTTGATGAAGAAGCCAGTCCATCAGAGGACCGATGGGCATGTGTGGTGCCAAACGAAACTGAAAAACAAAAAGGAATTAGAATTCATACTGAAGTGATTGATAATGATTATACTGGAGAAATTAAAGTGATGATATCAACTTCAGTTCCATGGAAAGCCCATCCAGGTGATAGAATAGCACAGTTGCTTATTCTGCCATATTATAAGATTGGCAATAGTACAAAAGTAAGGAGAACGAAAGGCTTTGGAAGCACAGGAGAGGCCAGAGTTTTCCTCTCTGAAAAAATTTTAGAAACACGCCCAATGTGCTCAGTAACTATAAATGGAAAAGCTTTTAGAGGATTAATAGACACAGGTGCTGATGTTTCAATTATAAGCAGTAATCATTGGCCTTCTCGCTGGCCTACTTGTCCTACGGACATTACAGTGGTAGGTTTAGGTAGAGCTCATGGCTTGCAGCAAAGTGCTAAAATATTGCCTTGTATTGGCCCAGATGGGCAGCCAGCCCACTTACAACCCTATATAGCAGACCTTCCCATTAATTTATGGGGAAGGGATTTATTGCAACAATGGAAGGCTGAAATCCACATCCCAACGTTAGATACTTATAGTATGCAAAGTCAAGAAATGCTGATAAATCAAGGATATCAGCCAGGGTTAGGTTTTGGTAAATATCATGAAGGGAAACTATTTCCCATTCCAGCTGAAGGTAATGCAAATAGAGAAGGTCTTGGATATCAATCTTTTCACTAGTGGTCACTGTTTGTAAAAGCTTACTGCTTCCCCCAGCACCAATCCCATTGACCTGGAAAACTGATACACCTGTATGGGTTGAGCAGTGGCCTTTAACCATAGAAAAGTTAGAAGCTCTAACAGAATTAGTGACTGAACAGTTAGAAAAAGGACATATTGAAGAATCTTTTAGCCCATGGAACTCTCCAGTATTTCCAATAAAGAAAAAAACTGGTAAATGGCGTTTATTAACAGATCTCAGAGCAGTCAATGCAGTTATACAACCAATGGGGGCCTTACAACCAGGCCTCCCATCACCTAATATGATCCCTGCTAATTGGCCTTTAATAGTTATTGATCTGAAAGACTGCTTTTTCACCATTCCATTACATCCCAAAGATAAAGAAAAATTTGCTTTTTCTGTGCCTGCACTAAATAATAAAGAACCTCGAAAAAGGTTTCAATGGAAGGTGTTACCTCAAGGCATGTTGAATAGTCCTACTATTTGTCAGAATTTTGTTGCTAAAGCCCTTGAACCAGTGCGACTAGAATTTCCTAATTGTTATCTTATCCATTACATGGATGATATCTTGTGTGCTGCTCCTAATCAAGATTTACTTACTTCTGCGTATATTAGCATGCAGCTTTGCCTTGATAGAGCAGGACTTAAAATAGCTCCAGAAAAGGTACAGATGCATAGCCCGTATCAATATTTGGGCACAATAGTTGATAGAACAACTATTAGACCACAAAAGGTGGAACTGAGGTCAGATCAAATCCAAACTCTTAATGATTTGCAAAAACTCCTAGGAGATATTAATTGGCTTCGCCCATGCATAGGGATCCCCACCTATGCATTGTCTAACCTATTTGCTTTGTTAAAAGGAGATTCAAAATTAAATAGTCCAAGAACTTTAACATCAGCTGCTTTAGAGGAACTAAAACTTGTAGAAAATAAAATTCATTCTTCTCAATTACAGAGAGTAACTGTTAATCAGCCATTGCAATTAACTATATTACCTTCTCCTCATTCACCTACAGGGATATTAATGCAAAATGAAGGAATTGTGGAATGGTTGTTTTCAGCAAATACTGTGGTAAAATCCTTGTCACCTTATTTAGAATTATTAACTCAGTTGGTTCTGAAGGGAAGAACTCAAAGTAAGCATTTAATTGGAACTGACCCTTCACATATAATTATTAATTTAACTACTAAAGAAATTCAGGCTTGTTTCCAAAATTGTGTAAGTTGGCAAATTGCCTTTGCTGATTATATGGGGAAAATTGATAATCACTATCCGAAAAATCCCATTTTGCAGTTTCTTAAGAGAACTCAATGGATTCTACCTCGAATAACAAAATCTGATCCTATACCAGATGCTTCTATTATTAATAATCCTTAGCAATCTGAACCTGGTGTAAACCCATGGGGCTTGCGCCCTAATTCTTTATGGCAAATGGATGTTACTCACATCTCATCCTTTGGTAAGCTCTCCTATGTGCATGTAACCATTGATACATTTTCTCAATTTATATGGGCTACTGCCCAGTCTGGTGAAACTGCAAAGCATGTGCAAAAGCATTTATATGCATGCTTCGCAGTCATGGGGTTGCCACAAGCCATTAAAACAGATAATGGCCCTGCTTATATTAGTAAAGCATTTCAACAATTTCTTGATATGTGGTCTATATCACATTCTACAGGACTTCCTTACAACCCCCAGGGACAAGCAATAGTTGAAAGAGCAAACCAACTACTTAAAAACATGCTCCAAAAACAAAAAGGAGGAATCACCCAAGGGCAACAAACAATTTTAAATAAAGCCTTATTTACTATTAATTTTTTGAATGTATCTGCACAGGCTACGGATACAGCAGCTGAGAGGCATTTTCGAGCCTCATCTAAGAATGTGACTCAATTTAATGATGCACAGCCACTGATATGGTGGCAGGACCCATTGACTAATATCTGGTCATCAGGAAGGTTAATCACATGGGGAAGAGGGTTTGCTTGTGTGTCACCAGGACAAGGCCTGGAACCTGTGTGGATTCCATCTCGGAGAATTAAGCCATATCATGAGTGTTCCAAAGAAACGCCATCTTGAATGGGATGTAGAATCTCCAGAGATGAACTTTGTACATTTGTTTTCAGGTTTGAGCTTTGGATACTAAGTTTACTAATTATGCCATCCCTGATAGACCTTTGTGTAAAATAAAACGGATATGGGCTGACAGACAAGATCAGATTCTTTGGGATGTTTGCCGTGGGACGGAGGGTGTAATACTACTTAATGGTTCCTATGGAACAGTATGAAACTGGTCCCCTAAGGGGTATGCGGTCTCTAATGGTTTACACCAAAAAAACTCCTCCTGCAATCCCTATAAAAGGTTGTGATGGCATATACCAATATTGCCATGCACGCGCCCTATCCCATCTTATGGCTCAGGATTGGATTAATACTTCCTTGGCCTCAATTAGAGAATGGCAGAGCTCAAACAGAAATATGGAAACTTCCCTTAAGTTTAAGAACATTACAAATCCGGAATGGCCATGATGCCAGTGACACACCTGCTGGGATATGGAGCGGATGGTCTCACACTGGACATACAACAATTACAAACTAAAATAACTGGCATGAAATATGATTTTTGCAATCTCTACACCAAATTTGCTACTTTACAAAGTATAGCTGATGGATTAAAAGCATTGCATTCATTGGATTGGATAAAAAGCATGAGTAGCAGTCTCCTAAGCATTTTGATACTTTTTGTTGTCTTTTAATTATCCTATGTTTAAGTTCTCAGGTGCACAGGAGGAACGCTCCAAGGATTGACTGAAAAAGAAATAACTCGAATAGGCTTATCTTCTCCTATGAAAACAAAAAGGGGGAGATGTGGGAAGACATTCGGGAACCTTTTTGAAACCTTAAAAATGTTGAAGTATGTGGGCCGAGCGATGGGATTCAGAATGTCCTGCTTGAGCAGTGGAGGAGCTGAAGGTGCGGGGCGTGGAGACTAATATCACCCTGTTTGGTCCTGAAGGATGGCTGGTTAGCCAAAGACGGGTAAGATTCCTCAGAGGAGGAACAACCTAAGACAGGCACAGTCGCAGAGGGGCCAACACGGGTGGGGCACAGACCCCCAATATCTGAGAGAGGTCTCCTGCCCCCAGGGCTGTTTTGCTCTCCACACCCAGCTCAAATCCACACCTGCTCAGCTCGGACCCAGGAGGCAAACAAGGATCATTGCCCCAGTCATGTGAGGCCTTTGATTGTTTATGAGTGTAACCTGAGAATGTTAGCCCACGAACTCAATAAAAGCAACCTGGGATGAGTCAGCAGGGCTCTTGATCCTAGAGGTCTTGAGTCCCCCGGTCCCATCTTTCTCTTCAGTCTGTGTCTGTGTCTTCTTCAAGCTTGCGGCATCCGTCACTCACCTCGAGTGGCCGAGCTGGTCTCGGCAGGAAAGGAAATAATGAACCAAGTCCAAGAAGCACAGAGAATCCCATACAGAATAAACCAAAGGAGATATACACCAAGACACATATAAATCAAACTAACAACAATTAAAAACAAAGAAAAAATATTACAAGCAGCAAGAGAAAAGCAACAAACAACATATAAGGGAAAACCCATCAGGATAGCAGCTGACCTTTCTACAGAAACTCTGCCGGCCAGAAGGGAATGGCAGGATATACTGAAAGTCCTGAAAGAGAGAAACCTACAGCCAAGAATACTCTACCCAGCAAGAATCTCATTCAGATTTCAGGGAGAAATCAAAAGCTTTCCAGACAAGCAAAAGTTAAGAGAATTCAGCACCACCAAACCAGCCTTACAACAAGTGCTAAAGGAACTTCTCTAAGTAGGACACACAAGAAAAGGAAAGCACCTACAAATACAAACCCAAAACAATTAAGAAAATTGTAATAGGAACACACATGTCAATAATAACCTTAGCGAGACAGTAGCACAGACATATATATACTACCAACTGTAAAATAGTCAGTGGGAAGTTGTTGTATAACAAAGGGAGTCCAACTGGAGGATGGAAGATGCCTTAGAGGACTGGGGCGGGGAGGGTGGGGGGGACTCGAGGTGGGGGAGTCAAGGAAGGGAGGGAATACAGGGATATGTGTATAAAAACAGATGATTGAACATGGTGTACCCCCTCAAAAAATAAAAAAATAAAAAATAAAATAAAAATAAATTAAAAAAAAAATAAAAATAAAATAATCACCTTAAATGTAAATGGATTAAATGCTCCAACCAAAAGACACAGACTGGCTGAATGGATACAAAAACAAGACCCTTCTATATGCTGCCTCCAAGAAACCCACTTCAGACCAAGGGATACATACAGACTGAAAGTAAAGGGATGGAAAAAGATATTCCATGCCAATTGAAGTCAAAAGAAAGCTGGAGTAGCAATACTCATAGCAGACAAATTAGACTTGAAAGTAAAGACTATTACAAGAGACAAGGAAGGACACTACCTAATGATCAAGGGATCCATTCAAGAAGAACATATCACAATGGTAAACATCTATGCCCCCAATATAGGAGCACCTCAATACATAAAGCAAATGCTAACAGCTATAAAAGGGGACATCGACAGTAACACAATACTAGTGGGAGACTTGAACACCCCACTTACATCATTGGACAGATCATCCAAACAGAAAATCAATAAAGACACACAAGCTTTAAATGACACATTAGACCATCTCGACTTAATTGATATTTATAGGACATTCCACCCAAAAATGACAGAATACACTTTCTTCTCAAGTGCACTTGGAACATTTTCCAGGATAGATCACATCTTGGGTCACAAATCAAACCTCGGCAAATTTAAGAAAATTGAAATCATATCAAGCATCTTCTCAGACCACAACGCCATGAGACTAGATATCAATTACAGGAAACAAACTGCAAAAAATACAAACACATGGAGGCTAAACAATTCACTCTTAAACAACCAAGGAATCACTACAGAAATCAAAGAGGAAATCAAAAAGTATCTAGAAACAAATGACAATGAAAACACAACAACCCAAAACCTATGGGATGCAGCAAAAGCAGTTCTAAGAGGGAAGTTTATAGCAATACAGTCCTACCTTAAGAAACAAGAAAATAATCAAATAAACAACCTAACCTTACACCTCAAACAACTAGAGAAAGAAGAACAAAGAAACCCCACAGTGAGCAGAAGGAAAGAAATCATAAAGATCAGAGCAGAAATAAATGAAAAAGAAAGGAAAGAAACCATAAGAAAAATAAATAAAACTAAAAGCTGGTTCTTTGAGAAGATTAACAAAATTGATAAACCATTAGCCAGACTCATCAAGAAAAAAAGGGAGAAGATGCAAATCAACAGAATTAGAAATGAAAAAGGAGAAGTCACAACGGACACCTCAGAAATACAAAACATCATGAGAGACTTCTACAAGCAACTGTATGCCAATCAACTGGATAACCTGGAAGAAATGGATACATTCTTAGAAAAATACAATCTTCCAAGACTGAACCAGGAAGAAATAGAAACCATGAACAGACCAATCACAAGTACGGAAATTGAGGCAGTGATTAAAAATCTCCCAACACACAAAAGCCCAGGACCAGATGGGTTCACGGGTGAATTCTATCAAACATTTCGAGAAGAGCTAACACCTATCCTTCTCAAACTCTTCCAAAATATTGCAGAAGGCGGAACACTCCCAAACTCATTCTACGAGACTACCATCACCCTGATACCAAAACCAGGCAAAGATGTCTCAAAAAAAGAAAACTACAGACCAATATCACTGATGAAGATAGATGCAAAAATCCTCAACAAAATACTAGCTAACAGACTGCAACAGCACATTAAAAAAATCATACACCATGATCAAGTGGGGTTTATCCCTGGGATGCAAGGATTCCTCAATATACACAAATCAATCAACATGATACATCATATCAACAACTTGAAGGATAAAATCCATATGATCATTTCAATAGATGCAGAAAAACTTTTGACAAAGTTCAACATCCATTTATGATAAAAGCTCTCCAGAAAATGGGCATAGAAGGAAATTACCTCAACATAATAAAAGCCATATATGAAAAACCAAAAGCCAACATTGTTCTCAATGGGAAAAAACTGGAAGAATTCCCTCTAAGGACAGGAACAAGACAAGGATGTCCACTCTCACCACTATTATTCAACATAGTTTTGGAAGTTTTAGCCACAGCAATCAGAGAAGAAAATGAAATCAAAGGAATCCAAATTGGAAAAGAAGAAGTAAAATTGTCACTCTTTGCAGATGACATGATATTATATATAGAAAACCCTAAAGACTCTACCAGAAAACTGCTAGCACTGATTGATGAGTTTGGTAAAGTAGCAGGATACAAAATTAATGCACAGAAATCTCTTGCATTCCTCTACACGAACAATGGAAGAGCAGAAAGAGAAATGAAGGAAACTCTCCCATTCACCATTGCAACAAAAAGAATAAAATACCTAGGAATAAACCTGCCTAAGGAGGCAAAAGATCTGTATGCAGAAAATTTTTAGACACTGCTAAAAGAAATCAAAGACGACACAAACAGATGGAGGGACATACCACGTTCCTGGATTGGAAGAATCAACATTGTGAAAATGACTGTACTACCCAGAGCAATTTACAGATTCAATGCAATCCCGATCAAATTACCAATGGCATTTTTCACAGAAGTAGAGCAAGAAATATTACGATTTGTATGGAAATGCAAAAGACCCTGAATAGCCAAAGCAATCTTGAGAAGGAAAAATGGAGTTGGTGGAATCAGGCTTCCTGACTTCAAACTATACTACAAGGCCATAGTGATCAAGACAGTATGGTACTGGCCCAAAAATAGAAAGGAAGATCAATGGAATAGAATAGAGAACTCAGAAGTAAGCCCAAACACATATGGGCACCTTCTCTTTGACAAAGGAGGCACGAGTATACAATGGAAAAAAGACAGCCTCTTCAATAAGTGGTGCTGGGAAAATTGGACAGCAACATGTCAAAGAAAGAAATTAGAACACTTCCTAACACCATACATAAAAATAAACTCAATATGCATTAAAGACCTACATGTAAGGCCAAACACTATCAAACTCCTAGAGGAAAACCTAGGCAGAACACTCTATGACATCCATCAAAGCAAGATCCTTTTGGACCCATCTCCTAGAATCATGGAAATAAAATCAAGAATAAACAAATGGGACCTCATGAAACTTAAAAGCTTTTGCACAGCGAAAGAAACCATAAACAAGACTAAAAGGCAACCCTCAGAATAGGAAAAAATAATTTCCTATGAAACAACAGATAAAGGATTAACCTCCAAAATATACAAGTAGCTCATGAAGCTTAATACCAAAAAAGCAAATAACCCAATCCACAAATGGGCAGAAGACCTAAATAGACATTTCTCCAAAGAAGACATACAGATGGCCAACAAACACATGAAAAGATGCTCAACATCACTCATCATCAGAGAAATGCAAGTCAAAGCCACAATGAGGTATCACCTCACACTGATCAGAATAGCCATCATCACAAAATCTGGAAACCACAAATGTTGGAGAGGGTGTGAAGAAAAGGGAACTCTCCTGCACTGTTGGTGGGACTGTAAGTTGGTACAGCCACTATGGAAAACAATTTGGAGGTTCCTTAAAAAACTACAAATAGAACTACCATATGATCCAGTAATCCCACTCCTGGGCATATACCCAAAGAAAACCATAATCCCAAAAGAACCTTGTACCATAATGTTTATTGTAGCACTCTTTACAATAGCCAGGACATGGACGCAATCTAAATGCCCATCAACAAATGAATGGATACAGAAGATGTGGCATATATACACAATGGAATATTACTCAGCTATAAAAAGGGATGAGATGGAGCTATATGTAATGAGGTGGATAGAACTACAATCTGTCATACATAGTGAAGTAAATCAGAAAGAGAAGGACAAATATTGTACGCTAACTCACATATACGGAATCTAAAAATGGTACTGATGAACTCAGTGACAAGAGCAAGGATGCAGATACAGAGAATGGACTGGAGAACTCGAGGTATGGGAGGGGGCGGGGGGTGAAGGGGAAACTGAGACGAAGCGAGAGAGTAGCCCAGACATATATATACTACCAACTGTAAAATAGATAGTCAGTGGGAAGTTGTTGTATAACGAAGGGAGTCCAACTCGAGGATGGAAGAAGCCTTAGAGGACTGGGGCAGGGAGGGTGGGGGGGACTCGAGGCGGGGGAGTCAAGGAAGGGAGGGAATATGGGGATATGTGTATAAAAACAGATGATTGAACTTGATGTACCCCCCAAAAACTAAAATAAAAACAAAACAAAACAAAACAAATAAAGCAAACATGTAGAGATTAAACAACATGCTGCTTAGTAACCATTCATCAAAGAAATCAAAGGAGAAATTAAAAACTCTCTAGAGATAAATAAGAACAGAAATATAGCATACCAAAATCCACAGAATACAGCAAAAGACGGAAGTCCATAGCAATACAGGCTTACCTAAAGAAATAAGAAAAAAAATTTTTTTAAATCTAACTTTGTAAAGGAAATAGACAAAAAGAACAAGAAGGACAACAATTAGTTGAAGTAAGGAAATAAATCTCAGAGTGAGAATAAATAAAAGAGAGGCCAAAAACATAGATAAGATGAGCCTAATTAACAGCAGGTTCTTTGCAAGGATAAGCAAAATCAAGAAACCATTAGCTAAATGCACTCTGAAAAAAGAGGGCTCAAATAAATAAAATCAGAAATGAAAAAGAAGTTACAAGTGACACCATAGAAAAACAAAGGATCATGAGACTACTACAAATGACTATATGCCAACAAATGAAACAGCTAGAAGACGTGAATAAATTTCTAGAAACATACACTCTTCCAAGACTGAATCATGAAAAATAGAAAACCTGAATTGACTGATTACTAATAAGATTAAAACAGTAATCAAAAAAAATAAAAATAAATAAACAAAAACCCAACCAGACAGCTTTACTGGCAAATTCTACAAAACATTCAAAGAAGGTTTAATATCTATCCTTTTCAAACTCTTCCAAAAATTGATGGGGTGGAAAACCTTCCAAACACATTTTACAAATTGAACATTATCCTGAAGCCAAAACTAGATAAGGACATTACAAAAATAGAAAATTAAAGGCCAGTATCATTGATGAACATAAATGCAAACATCCTTAACAAAATATTTGTAAACCAAATCCAAAAATACATTAAAAAAATCATACACCATGATCAAATGGGATTTATCCCACCGATTCAAGGATGGTTCAATACCCTCAAATCAATCGATGTGATACATCACATTAACAAAATGAAAGATAAAAATCATATGATCATCTGTATAGATGCATAAAAAGGATTTGACAAAATTCAAAATCCACTTATGATAAAAACTGTCCACAAAGTTGGTATAGAAGAAACATATCTCAAAATAAAGGCCACATATGACAAACCCACAGCCAGTATCATATCAAAGGCAAAAAGGTGAAAGCTTTTCTCTAAGATTAAGAACAAGACAAGGATGCTCGCTCTTGCTACTTTTATTCAACATAGTATTGGAATTCTTAGACACAGCAATTAGCAAGAAAAAGAAAGGGAAGACATCCAAATTGGAAATAAAGAAATAAAACCATGATTACCTCCAGGTGACACAATACTATATAGAGAAAATCCTAAAAATTCTAGCAAAGAACTGGTAGAACTAATAAATGAATTTGGTAATGTCACAGGGTACTAAATCAATATATAGAAATCTTTGGCATTTTATACAGTGATATCAAAAAGAGAAATTGAGAAAATGGTGCCATATACGTTTGCATAAAAAAGAATAAAATACCTAGGAAAAAATGTAAGCAAGGACATGAAAGACATGTCCACTGAAAACTATGACACTGATGAAAAAAGTGGAATAATACACCAAAACAGATGGAAGGATGTTCCATGCTCAAAAACTGGAAGAACCTCTATTGTCAAAATGTTCACACTACCTGAAGCATCCACACACCCAATGAAATCCCTATCAAAATGTCAGTAGCATATTTCACAGAATTATAACAAATGATGCTAAAATTTGTATGGAATCACAAAAAATCTAAAGGAGCCAAAACAACCTTGAGAAAAAGGAACAAAGCTGGAGGTATCATACTCCTGAATTTCAAACTATACTACAAAGCTATAGTAATAAAAACAGTATGGTAATGGCACAAAAACAAGACACATAGATCAATGGAACATAATTGAAACCATACACATATATGAACAACTTACAACAAAGGAGCAAAGAACATACAATGGAGAAAGGACACCCTCTTCAATAAATGATGTTGCAAAAACTAGATAGTGACATGCAAAAGAATAAAACTAGACCACTATCTTACAACACACACAAAAATTAACTTAAAATGCACTAAAGACTTTAATGTAAGACCAAAAACCATAAAATTCCTAAAGGAAAACATAAGCAGTAACCTCATTGATATCGTTCTTAGCAATATATTTGTGCATCTGACTCCAAAGGCAAGGGAAACAGAAGCAAATAAACAAAAGGGACTACATCAAACTAAAAGGCCTCTGCACAATGAAATAAACAAGCACCAAAATTGTAAGGCAGCCTACTGAATGGGAGAAGGTATTTGCAAATGATATGTGCAAAACAGAGTTAATATCCAAAATATATAGAGAACTGATACAACTCAACTGCAAAAAATAAACAACTTGATTTAAAAATGGGCAGAGGATCTGAACAGACATTTTTCCAAAGAAGACATACAGATTGCCATCAGAAACATTAAAATATGTTCAACATCATTAATTATCAAGGAAATGCAAATCAAAACCACAATGAGATATCAGTTCACACCTGTTAGAATGGCTATTATTGAATAGATAAGGAATGGCAGGGATTTCCCTGGTGGTACAGTGGTTAAGAATCTGCCTGCCAATGCAGGGGACACGTGTTAGATCCCTAGTCTGGGAAGATCCCACATGCTGCAGAGCAACTAAGTCTCTGCACCACAACTGCTGAGCCTGTGCTCTAGAGCCTATGAGCCACAACTAGTGAGCCCATGTGCCACAGCTACTGAAGCCCATATGTCTAGAGCCTGTGCTCAGCAGCAAGAGAAGTCACCGCAATAAGAAGACTCCATACCGCATCGAAGAGTAGCCCCTGCTTGCCACAACTAGAGAAAGCCCATGTGCAGCAACAAAGGCCCAATGCAGCCAATACAAATAAACAAATAAATAATTTTTAATCTTATTTAAAAGAAAGGAATAACAAATGTTGAAGAGGATATGCAGAACAGCGAGCACTTGTACACTGTTGATGGGAATGAAAATTGGTGCAGCCACTACAGAAAACAGTACAGAGATTCCTCAAAGAGTTATGAAGAACTCCCATAAGACCCAGCTATTCCACTTCTGGGTATTTATCCAAAGAACATAAAATATTAATTTGAAAAGATATATGCACTCCCATGTTCACTGTAGCATTCACTGTACAATAGCCAAGATATGCAACCAACCTAAGTGTTCATAAATGGATGAATGGATAAAGAAGTTGCAATATATACAAACAATGGAATTCTACTCAGCCATAAAAAAGAATGAAATCCTGCCACTTGTGACAATATGGATGGACCTTAAGGGCATTATAGTAAATGAAATGTCAGAGAAAGATGAACACTGTATGATTTAATTCCTATGAGGAATCTTAAAAAAAAAAAGCAAATAAAATAACATAAACACAAACTCATAGGTACAGAAAACAGATTAGTGGTTACCATAGAAGAGGGGTTTAGGGAATGGGTGAAATGGGTGAAGGAGATCAACTGTATGGTGATGGATGGTAGCTAGACTTGTGTGGTGATCACTATGTAGTGTATACAAATGTTGAACTATAATGCTATATATCTGAAACATATAATAAAAAATTTTAAATCTGAAGCTGTTTTATATTTATTTAAGGTAGTTAAACCTCCTATTTATATTCTTAACTCTATAAAATGACTACAAACCTTTAGGACAGTTGTAGCTGTCAGAAGTAATGTAAATGCTGACCCACTGTTTAAAATATATTATACATGTTAAAATGATAGCTATTAATATGAATTGATATACAAAATATATAGCATATATAACTATATTTTCTTTTAAACAAATTTTAAACAACAAATGTTTATTAAAAATTTGGGGATATAAACCCCATTTTCAATGGAAAAAGAATAAGAATTTGAGTCTACATTAAGTCTCCTATACCACTACATATGAATGAAATTCTCATCATATTAAGTGTTATTAAGACTAGAATACTCTAGCCATGAGAAAGAGATTTCATTATTTAAAAGGACTGAGACAATGACTCTGAAGGAACCATTTCATTATTGGAACAGAACTATAAAGAGAAAATTTCTGGCACCCATTTTCCTATAGTGTAGAATAACATACCTAAGAAAGAAAAATCTTCAAGTTACTTATACCACAGCAGTCTTGATTCTCTGAAAAATCCTCTTGTTGTACATACCTTGCATAACAACTTTTTGGTGATTATTTCTGGTAATCAAGATCTCCAAAGACTACAAAACATGTTAAGAAAAGATCAATAAAACAAGAAAAGGTCAAGTGTACCTGAGCTGTGAGCAATGGGCAGAGAGAAAAGATGGGTGTGTGGAAGGCAGTTGATGATAAAAGCATTGCTCAAAGGCATATGAGCCTTGACCCAGGAAAAAGGAGAGGACCCCAGCCTGAGAATCCTGCTTTGGAGAAAGACCCTTGGAAAAGAATGAGGTAGTCTCAGCTTGCTGGTTTCAGCCTGGCTTTAGGTAGAGACAGATACAAATTCTTTCTGGGGAAAATTAGCCACAATTTAGGTCAAATGTTGTTACATGGTAAGAAACAACAAACATTTCACAGAAAGATTACCTGCAAAGAAAGCTACCATGAGTGCAAGTCAGCAGAAACAGCAAACAATAGATTTACACTCTTAAAGCCTATAAATCCCAGTGTGTTAGATATAGAATATAAAATATATGGGTATAAAATATTTATAAAAATAAAAGATTAAATCACAATCAACAACAAGACTATCAGGAAAGACCAGGCACATTTGTGGAACACCTCCAAATGAACATTATAATTATTAAAATTAAAAACTCAATGAGGCCCACCCCTAAAGCCAAGGTCTCCTCTACCCATTCAGGCTACAGGGCCCTGAGGGCTACCCCTGCCAAAGCCTCCTTGGGAATCAGCCCTGGGCATCCCAGCCTGAGATGGGAATCCGCCAATGCAGGTGGGGGCTGAATGCTAAAGCATGGGGTAAGGAGAGTGGACCTGGGGAGAGTACCACTCTTGGCTGCATTAGATAGCCTGAAGGGACAGGATTGAGGAACTCCGTGGCTGAAAATGCTCCTACAGGAGGTGTGATCTGCTTTGGAATTGAGACTCCATTGTTGAGTGGTATGCAAGGGATTGGGCCGCCATTGCAGACTCTCCCCACATGCCACGTCCTGCCTCCAAGAGAACTGTGAGAGACTCCCATCAGAGTGAACATGCCTCAGTCTGTTGCAACTTCCTCTGGTCTCTGCTGCCACAGGCACTAGAGGGGGATCCCATCAGAGTGAGTGCACGCATCCCAGTTGTGACAACCTTATCCCTCCCTGAACTGAGAGAGCAAATGTGTCCCAGTCAGCCACTGCTTTTGCCCCCTCTCACTTGGGTAGGGAACAGATGTCTGAGGGTGGCCCACACACAGAGGTGGGGCCAAAGCCAAATCTGAGCCCCAGAGTCTGTGTGAATGAGGAACAGGAACAGAAATCTCTCCAGGAAGCTGCACAAGCCATGAGTTAAATACCTTCTATCACCTTGGTAAACCCTGCATCTGTGGAATATCTGAATGGACACGTGTTCCCACAATGGAGACAAATCTAGCTTTAGCAGCTGTGGACTTTGGGGACAAGTACACATGGGAGTTGGGCCAGATCAGAGTCTGAGCTACCCCCACAGTGCCCACAATGGGTCCAGAGGTATTGGAGGGCCTCCTGGGGAGGTAGGGTTTGACTGTGGCTCACTGTGTGGGCACAGACACTGACAGCTGAGGTCCGAGGAAAATGTATATTTCATTTTGTGTTGTTGTTGCTTGTTTTTTTGTTGTTGTTGTTATTATTTTTCCTTTTTTTGTTTTTAATTTTTTACTATAGATTCTATTTTTCTATATTTATCTTACTTTTTAGCTATTTTGTGGGGGTTTTTTGATTTTTGTTTTGCTTTGATTTTATTTTTTATTTTTTTTTACTTTTTTGATTGTTTTTGAGTGTTTGTTTTATATTTTCTTTGCTTTTTTATACTTTGTTTTCTGTTCTTGCTATGTTTTTTGTTTTTGTTAGTTTTGCTTTAAATATTTGTTCTTGTTTTGGGTTTTTTTGTTTTTTGGTTGTTTTCTTATATTTTGTTTTCTTTATTTTTGTTTTGTTTTTGTCTGTTTTTGTTTGGTTTTGTTTTTATTTCTCTTGCAGTTTTTTTGTTCTATTTTCTTTCTTTTCTTATAGATTGCTTTTGTTTTTGCTATTTGCCTTGGGTTTTGTTTGTCTGTTTTCTTTTCCTGTATTTCTTTTTTTGATTGTGCCTCTCAGCTTGTGGGGCCTTGGTTCCCTGGCCAGTGGTCAGGCTTCAGCCCCTGGGATGGGAGCACCAAATCCAGGATGCTGCACCACCAGAGAATTCCTGGCCCCATGATATATTAATTGCCATGAGCTCTCCTAGAGGTCTCCATCCCAACACCAAGACTTGTCTTCACCCAACTGCCTGCAGGCTCCAGTACTGGATGCTTCAGACCAAACAATAAGACATGAACACAGCCCCACCAATTAGCAAACAGGCTAATTAAAGTTGTACTAAGCTCACAGAGACCCCAAAACACACCCCCTGACACAGCCCTGCCCATCAGAGGGACAAGACTCAGCTGTACCCATCAGTGTATAGGCACCAGTCCCTCCTACCAGGAAGCCTACACAAGCCCCTGGTCCAACCTCACCCACAAGGGGGCAGACACCAGAAGCAAGAGAAATTACAAAACTGCAGCCAGAAGAAAGGAGACCACAAACACAGTAAATTAGACAAAATGAAATGACAGAAACATATGTTTCAGATGAAGAAGCAAGGTAAAAAACAAACAAGACAAAAAAAATGAAGACAAACTAGGCAATCCACCTGAAAAGGAATTCAGAGTAATGATAGTAAAAATGATACAAGATCTTGGAAATAGAATGGAGGCACAGATTGAGAAGATACAAGAAATGTTTAACAAGGACCTAGAAGAACAAAAGAACAAACAAACAGTGATGAACAACACAATAATGGAAATGAAAAATACACTAGAAGGAATCAATAGCAGAATAACTGATGCAGAAGAACAGATAAGTAAATTGGAAGATAGAATGATGAAAATAACGGCCACAGAACAGAATAAAGAAAAAAGAATATAAAGAAATGAGGACAGTCTCACAGACCTCTGGGATGACTTTAAATGCACTAACATTCAAATTATAGAGGTCCCAGAAGAAGAAGAGAAAGAGAAAGGGTCTCAGAAAATATTTGAAGAGCTTATAGTTGAAAACCTCCATAACATGGGAGAGGAAAGAGTCACCCATTTCCAGGAAGCCCAGAGAGTTCCATACAGGAAAACCCAAAAAAGGAATACACTGAGACACATATTAATCAAACAAAACAAAAATTAAATACAAACTAAAAATATTAAAAGCAGCAAGTGAAAAGCAATAAATAACATACAAGGGAATCCTCATAAAGTTATCAGCTGATTTTTCAGCAGAAACTCTGCAGACAAGAAGGGAGTGGCATGATATATATAAAGTGATGAAAGGGAAAAATCTACAACTAAGATTATTCTACCCAGCAAGGATCTCATTCAGATTCAATGGAGAAATCAAAAGCTTTACAGACAAGTGAAAGCTAAGAGAATTCAGCACCACAAATCAGCTTTACAACAAGTGCTAAAGAAACTTCTCTAGGTGGGGAACACAAGAGAAGAAAAAGATCTACAAAACAAACCCAAAACAATTAAGAAAATGGCAATAGCAACATACATATCAATAATTACTTTAAATGTAAATGGATTAAATGCACAAAGCAAAAGACATAAACAGGCTGAATGGATTCAAAAATAAGACCCGTATGTATGCTGTCTATAAGGGACCTGCTTCAAACCAAGGGAAATATACAGACTGAAAGTGAGGGGATGGAAAAAGATCTTCCATGTAAATGGAAATCAAAAGAAAGCTGGAGTAGCAATATTCAAATCAAACAAAAGAGACTTTAAAATAAAGACTGTTACAAGAGAAAAGAAGGACACTACATGATGATCAAGGGATCAAGCTAAGGAAAAGATATAACAAATGTAAATATTTATTCACCCAAAGTAGGAGCACCTCAATACATAAAGGAAATGCTAACAGCCATAAAAGGGGAAATTGACAGTAACACAATAATAGTGGGAGACTTTAACACACCATTTACACCAATGGACAGATCATCCAGACAGATAAATAATAAGGAAACGCAAGCCTTAAATGACATTACACCAGGTAGACTTATGTGATATTTATAGGGCATTCCATCTAAAAGTAGCAGAATACACTTTCTTCTCAAGTGCACACAGAACATTCTCCAGGATAGATCACATCTTGGGTCACAAATCAAGCCTTGGTAAATTTAAGAAAATTGAAGTCATACTGAGCATCTTTTCTGACCACAACCCTATGAGATTTGAAATCAATTACAGGAAAAAAAAACTATAAAAATAATAGCAAAAACATGTGGAGGCTAGACAATATGCTACTAAATAACCAATGGATCACTGAAGAAATCAAAGCAGATATTAAAAAATAGCTAGAAACAATTGACAATGAAAACACAATGACCAAAAACCTATGGATGTGCAAAAGCAGTTCCTAGCAGGAAGTTTATAGCAATACTATCCTACCTCAAGAAACAAGAAAAATCCAAATAAACAACCTAACCTTACAACTAAAGCAACTAGAAAAAGAACAAACAAAACCCAGTGTAAGTAGAAGGAAAGAAATCATAGAGATCAGAGCAGAAATAAATGAAATAGAAATGAAGAAAACAATAGCAAAGATCAATGAAACTAAAAGTTGGTTCTTGGAGAAGGTAAAATTGATTAACCTTTAGCAAGACTCATGAAGAAAAAAGGGGAGAGGACTCAAATCAATAAAATTAGAAATGAAAAAGGATATGTTACAACTGACATCACAGAATGACAAAGGATCATAAGAGATTACAAGAAACTATATGCCAATAAAATGGAACACCTGGAAGAAATGGACATATTCTTAGGTAAAACCTTCCAAGACTGAACAAGGAAGAAATAAAAAATATGAACAGGCCAATCACAAATGCTGAAATTGAAACTGTGATTAAAAAACTTCCAATAAACAAAACTCCAGGATGGCTTCAAAGGTGAATTTTATCAAACATTTACAGAGGAGCTAACAGCTATGATTCTCAAACTCTTGCAAAAAATTGCAGTGGGGGGAACACTCCCAACCTCATTCTATAAGGCCACCATCACCCTGATACCAAAACCAGAAAAACATATCACAACAAAAGAAAATTACAGACAAATATCACTAAAGAACACAGACACAAAAATTCTCAACAAAATGCTAGCAAAGAGAATCCAACAACACATTAAAAGGATCATACACCATAATCAAGTGGGATTTGACCCAAGAATGCAAGGATTCTTCAATATACTTGATACACCATATTAACAAATTGAAGAATAAAAACCATATGATCATCTCAATAGATGCAGAAAAATCTTTTGACAATATTCAGTACCCATTTATGATACTCTTCAGAAAATGTGCATAGAGGGAACCAACCTCAACATGATAGAGATTATATATGACAAACCCACAGCAAACATCATTTTCAATGGTGAAAAACTGAAAGCAATTCCTCTAAGACCAGGAATAAGACAAGGATATCCACTCTTGCCACTATTATTCAACATAGTTTTGGAAGTGCTAGCCATGGTAATCAGAGAAGAAAAAGAAATAAAAGGAATACAAATTGGAAAAGAAGTAAAACTGTCACTGTTTGCAGATGACATGATACTATGCATAGAAAATCCTAAATATGCCACCAGAAAACTACTAGAGATAATCAATTAATTTGGTAAATTGCAGGATACAAAATTAATACACAGAAATCTCTTGCATTCCTATACACTAACAATGAAAGATCAGAAAGAAAAATTAAAGAAACAACCCCATTTACCACTGCAACAAAAATTATAAAATATCTAAGAATAAACCTATGTAAGGAGGCAAAAGACCTGTGTGCAGAAAACTATAAGATACTAATGAAAGAAATCAAAGATGCCACAAACAGATGGAGAGATATACCATGTTCTTGAAATGGAAGAATCAATATTGTGAAAATGGATATACTACTCAAATCAATCTACAAATTAAATGCAATCCTGATCAGACTACCAATGGCATTTTTCACAGAATTAAAACCAAAAAATTTACAATTTGTATGGAAACACAAAAGACTCCAAATAGCCAAAGCAATCTTGAGAAATAAAAATGGAGCAGGAGGAATCAGGCTCCCTGACTTCAGACTATATTACAAAGCTACAGTAATCAAGACAGTATGATACTGGCACAAAAACAAAAATACAGACTATTGAAACAGGATAGAAAGCCCAGAGATAAACCCACACACCTGTGGTCACCTAATCTTTGACAAAGGAGGCAAGAATATACAATGGAGAAAAGACAATCTCTTCAATAAGTGGTGCTGGGGAAACTGGACAGCTATCAGTAAAAGAATTAAATTAGAACACTCCCTAATACCATACACAAAAATAAACTCAAAATGGATTTAGGACCTAGATGTAAGGCCATCTAGGTATAAAACTCTTAAAAGAAAACATAGGCAAAACACTCTTTGACATAAATCACAGAAAGATCTTTTTTGACCCACCTCCTAGAGTAATGAAAAGAAAACAAAAATAAACAAATGGAACCTAATTAAACTTAAAAGCTTTTGCACAGCAATGAAAACCACAAACAAGATGCAAAGACAACCCTCAGAATGGGAGAAAATATTTGCAAATGAAGCAACTGACAAGGGATTAATCTCCAAAATATACAAACAGCTCAATATCAAAAACTACCCAATTAAAAAATGGATGGGAGAATTAAATAGACATTTCTACAAAGAAGACATACAGATGGCCAACAAACACATGAAAAGATGCTCAACATCACTAATTATTAGAGAAATGCAAATTAAAACTACAACAAGGTATCACCTCATACCAGCCAGAAAGGCTATCATCAAAAAATCTACAAACAATGAATGCTAGAGAGGGTGGAGAAAAGGGAACCCTCCTACACTGTTGTTAGGAATGTAGATTGATACAGCCACTATGGAGAATAGTATGGAGGTTGCTAAAAAACTAAAAATAGAACTACCATATGATCCAGCAATACCACTCCTGGGCATGTACCCTGAGAAAACCATAATCCAAAAAGAAACATGTACCTCAATGTTCATTGCAGCACTATTTACTGTAGGTGGGACATGGAAGCAACCTAAATGTCCATCAACAGAGGAATGGATAAAGAAGATGTGGTACATATACACAATGGAATATTGCTCAGCCATAAAAAGGAAGGAACAAAATTATGCCATTTGCAAAGATGTGGATGGACCTAGAGTCTGTCATACAGAGTCGTTAGTCAGAAAGAGAAAAAAAAATATCATATATCACTTGTATGTGGAATCTAGAAAAATGGTACAGATGAACTTATTTGCAAAGCAGAAATAGACACAGATCTAGAGAAGAAAGATACAGATACAAAGGAGGGGAGAGAGGGTGGGATGGATTTGGAGATTGGGGTTGACATATATACACTACTATGTATAAAATAGATAACTAATGAGAACCTATTGTATAGCATAGGAAATTCTACTCAGTGTTCTGTGGTGACCTAAATTGGAAGGAAATCCAAAAAAGAGGGGATATATGTATATACATAGAGCTGATTCACTTTGCTGTACATTATAAACTAACACAATATTGTAAAGCAACTATACTCCAATAAAAATCAATAAAAAAACTCAACGAATGAGTTAGAGATTAGAGACAGTTGTGTAAGGAATTAATACACTTGAAAATAAGTCTTTAGATAGTCCCAAATGCTTCACAGGGAAAGGAGGTGGAAAACAGAAAAAAAAAAAAAACTATAAAATATTTATTCTATTATTAATTAAAAACATTTATTGAGCCCCTAGGTTATTCTAGGCGGCAGTAATAGAAAAATTAATAGGATAGAATATCTGTTTTGGTTGACAGACTACTAGCTGACCCCACCCAAATTCACTCTCTACTTCTTCCCAAACACATGGTTGCCCAGCTAAAGACTAGATTTCCCAGCCTTATTTCAACTGGAATTAGCCTAAAAGAAAGTTCTTGCCAGTGGAATTTAAGAAGTGATTCTAGAAATTCTGCCTCCATTGTCGAGGAAGTTGCTTTCCTTGACTTCATATTTTTCCTTTCCATGAAGTAGAGACCAGATGTGGCAGTGGCCTCTTCAACTATATTGAGAAGAAAATGACAAGCTGAAATCAAAACACCAAGATGGGGCCAACACACACCCCTGCATGATTTCATGCTCTAAAATTTCTGCCTACAACCAGAGTGCCACTTTCAGTGAGTTAGGATGAAAAATTTTTACTTAAACCGTAGTATTTTTTTGTATTATTTTTACATCATGCTGGCAGTTACCCTAATCTAATGAATACAGCCTTCAAGGAGCTGCCTATACTAAAATAGAGGGAAAGAGTTTTTAAACAAATGTATAAGAAATTATCAGGAGTGCTCCAATAGAAAACAACATAGAGTCAAGTGGAAATGGAGAAGAAAACATTTTTTGGAGAAGGGGATTTCAGGTTGAACATGAAGATTTGTTCACCAATTTATTGATAGGTAGGGATGAATGGAAGGATGGTATTTCAGACAGAAATATCAGTATGAGCAAAACTACAAGGTCCTCAATAACATGGTGCTGGTGTAGTCAAGAAACCACCAGTCTTGTCATGGCTGAGAGGAAAGGAAGAGTCACTGGGAGACAACGCTGGCAGTGTAAAAAGCATCCCATTATGAAAACTCTTGTAAGTAATGTGATTACAGTTGACTTATCCAATATGTGTCTAAGGTGGAGGGAAGATGGGATTCTAAGAGTTAACAGTTTCTGGCTTGGACAGCTGGGTAGATAATTTTGCCATTCACTAAGAAAAAAGTATGGATAAAAATATAGCTTCAGCTTTATACAGCAATAAGAATACACGTTTTTTGTGTTGAATCAAATTTATGTCCTTCCTTTTGCAAATGAGAAAACTGAGCCCTGAGAGTTTAACTGATATTCCAAGTATCTCAATTGTATTTAATGGCAGAGAAAGAGCTAGAATGCATTCCTTCAGACTTTCAGCCTACCGTCTTTTGGGGACAGATGTATAGGAGAATAAAAAGCTATGAAGTTTGATGAGAGATAACCTGGACCTTGAAGAATAAATAAAATTAAACTTGGTATAGGGGAGATTAATAAGTTTATCAGGATAAAGGAATTCAAAAATAAGTGTTGGGAGTTTAGGGCATATTTACTCAATAGTGATATTCACATCAGCAAGTATAAAAAAGAACATATTGATTGTTCCAGATTCTAGAGGATTTTAAATGTCAGAAAAAGATTTATTTGACAAATATTTAATGCACCAATAATGTGTCAGATACAATTATAATCACTGGGAATACATCAGCAAATAAAACAAGCTTTGCCCTCATGAAGTTTTCAATGTAGAAAGAGGAAACAATAAAAAATAAATTTGTAACTATATGTCAGATATACTGTTAAGAAATGAAAGCAACAATCAGAGAATAATAAGTGCTAAGAGTATCTGTTTCATATAGGCTGGTCATAGAATGCAGAGACTAGAGGGAAGTAAGGGATAAAGGAGAGTAGACATCTGAAGAAAGCACATTCCAGATAGAAAGTACAAGTGTGAAGGCCTTGAGGCAGGAGCATACTTGACATGTGAAGAACAGAGCATGGAGACAACTATGACTAGAGCAAAAAGAGCAAGAGAGTCTTGTGCAGAAGAACTGGTCAGAGATGCAGGGGAATGAGATCAGGTCTGACCCTGTAGGCCACAGTGAAGATCTGAGCTTTTACCTTGAGTGATATGAAAACCATTAGAATACTTTGAACAAATAATGTTCTGATATATATTTTAACAAGATTCCTCTGGCTACTGTGCCAATACAGACTGCAAAGGGGCAAGGGATAGAGTAAGAAAATCAATCAACAGGCAATTGCAGTAATCCAAGCAAGAGCACTGGTGCTCTGGACCAGGATGGCATTAGTGGAAGTGGTAAGAAATTGTTATATTCTGGATATATTTTGAAGGTAGAGCTATCAGGATATCTTTCAGGTTGGATATGAGGTATAAAAGAGAAAGATAGCAAGCTCTGTTGACTCCAAGGTTTGGGGCTTGACCTTGAATTTGCACAGTTGCCATTTATTAAAATGTGGATGCAAGATATTAATAGATGAGAAGAAAAGAAATCAAAAGTTCTGTTCTATATTTGTAAAGTTTGAGGTGCCTGTTTGCTATCTAAGTGGATTTTACTTTATCTTTTATACAGTGAAAAGTTATTGGATAGTCTTGAGCCATGAAATGATAGTAAAATATATTAAACTAAATGTATCAAAGAAATAACATTAGAAAACTATCAGGGCTTCCTAGGTGGCGCAGTGGTTAAGAATCCACCTGCCAATGCAGGGGACATGGGTTCGATTCCTGCTCCAGGAAGATCCCACATGCGATGAAGCAACTAAGCCTGTGCACCACAACTATTGAGCCTGTGCTTTAGAGCCTGTAAGCCACAACTATTGAGCCCATGTGCTGCAACTACTGAAGCCCATGCACCTAGAGCCAGTGCTCTGCAACAAAAGAAGCCACGGCAATGAGGAGGCCACGAACCACAACGAAAAGTAGCCCCCACTCACCGCAACTAAAAGAAAGCCCATGCACAGCAAAAAAGACCCAACACAGCCAATAAAATAAATAAATAAATAAATAAATAAATAAATAAAAGAAAACTATCAAAGCATATGTTGATTCCCGCAATCCCCTCCTCAGGTTTGATTAATTTTTTAGGGTGGCTCAGAGAATTCAGGAAAACAGTTTACTTACTTATGTTTACCAATTCATAACAAAAGGATATGATAAAGGATACAGATAAAGATCTTGAAAAAAGAGATTAATAGGGTAAAGAAAATGGGAATGGGCACAGAGCTTCCGTGTCCTCTCCAGGCATCACAATCCCAGCCTCTCCATGTGTTCACCAACCCAGAAGCTCCTTGAACCCAGTCGTTCTGGGTTTTGAAAGAGGCTTCATTACATAAACATGATTGATTACATCATTGGCCCAGAGGTCAGGAGGTGGGACTGAAAGTTCCAACCTTCTAATCACATGGTTCGTTTTCCTGGCAACTTGGATCCTTAGGTGGGGTCCAAAAGTCACCTCATTAGTATAACAAAAGACATCTTTATCACTCTCATCGCTTAGGAAATTCCAAAAGTTTTAGGAGCACTGTGCCAGAATGGGGATAAAGACCAAACATACACTTATTATAAATCACAATGCCACAGAGGACTACCTGTTTACAATGCCCAACCCCTATCCAGTAAATGTCAGTGCTACCTCTTAGTCATTGTGGAATCTCTAAGTGAATACACTTTTCCGAATGCCCTATAGAGACGGTACTACCTCAATTAAAGAATCCTGCTCTAGACAATTGAATACAGGACTATCAACTTTAGGTAAAATAACATTAATAGGCACACCTTGAATCATAAGCCTCCAACTTGTTCACAATCTATTAAATAAAAGTAAGATTCCATCAGTCTCTGCCCACATTTTCTGCCACCACAAAAAATAACAAATGTGTTCTGGATTGACAGTGCCAATGGGTAGCTACCAATGGAAACTGTTCAAAATAAAAACAGACTTCATTCCAGACAGAGCAATGTTTGCGGGATCATAGCTCAGTTAATTTTTTAATGTGTACATAAACCATCTTTTTAAAGCTCTTCTTATCCCCCCTTTCTATTCCAAACTTTATTTTCCTTAAAAATAAAAATCATCTATTTCTTCATGTTTACATCAAATAATGTCCATATCTGATAAGCCAAGTCCAGATGCCTCCTAAAATCATCATAACTGCCTCTATCAACTTCTAATACTCTACAAATTTGATGTACTTTACCTTAATCAGAAGCATTGAAAGAAAAATACTCAGTTTCTCATGTTTTAATTAATTACTATATTTAAACAATATTATTTTCCTTTTTTATTATAAAAGTATGTAATTTAAAGATACATTTTGGAGAAATTGGGCACTTTTAATCATCTATAAATTAAGGAGTATCCACTAGATGATTTCTAAGTTGATTTCCTCTACTACAATCCTCTAACTCTATAATGTTGTGTCTATGGGAAAATGCTGAATGCTACATAGTCAACTTATAAGTGAACTTTGGGCTAAAACCTATGTATGAGGTATAGTCTCTGCAAGTATAAAAATATAGAGTCAGCATAACTACATCTGTATTTGAGTATAAATGGCTACATATTGGTAATATTAATCACTAATAAAGATTGAGATTTTGCTCTATCCTAGTCAAAAACAATTGTTTGACAAGGACCATTTTGACACAAATGTACAAATGCACATGCATCATAACTGTGTTTGTCTTTTATACTTCCAAGATTATAAATGTCTATAGATTTTTGTATGAAGTTACAAAAAGATAACATTTGACCAAAAGGAAAAAGCAGTTGTAAAGATGTAGCCTCGTTTGTTTTCTATTTGAAACTTAGGAGAACATAAACTTCCTTTCAAACCATATCACTCTGTTTTTCACTAAGTAAATTGAGCTTTAGAACATAAGAGCTGACTGATCAAGTCATAGAGAGCTTTGACAAACCAAAGAAATCTTCAAAGGATATTTATCTCCAAAGCATATAGTCCAGGAAGAAAATTGGAATGTCAAAGCAACAGAAGCTGCTCTTTTGTTTTAAAATGTATGTGTTAAAAAGATTAGCTATCTAGACAGTACTAAAAAAAAACAAAAAACTAAATATGTATTTATCCTCATAATCAACATAAGTAGAAAATTCATAATGCTTTTTAAAACATTAAGAAGATATTTATCTCTACCGAACACCAGAACATAATTCAATTCAAAACATTGAACTCTATGCCAAATGTCAAAGGGTAGAAAGCAGTAAGATAAAACAAACCTCCTGCTCTCATGGAACATACAGTCTGCTAGAGAGAAAAAGTCCCATATCCAAGAATTTAGAAATCCAAAGTGACATCATTTTCTCTGTTATTCCATTTTTCTTTTATGTGATTTAAAAAGAAAACCTAGAATAATATGCCAATCTACTGCCTTTATTCTGAGGAGAAGAAATATCAGAGGGATACCAACTGCCTGAGACTACACACATATGCGCTGTTGTGGTGTGTGTGTGTGTGTGTGTGTGTGTTGTGGTGTGTGTGTGTGTGTGTGTGTATATATATATATATAAAGTAATCCAGTGAGAAGGGCTCACATGCACTCAGATAGGGGACAGGAGCAGTTTTAACAGCTGGAGTTGAGCCCATGGTAGAAGTACATGGGAAATGGTAGAGAGTAGCAGCCTCCCTTCTACCTTCCCACCCTGGGCCAAAGAAATGACCTGGGAGGAAGGACAGCTCAGCAAAGAAGATGGATGTGTGTGTGTGTGTGTGTGTGTGTGTGTGTGTGTGTGTGTGTGCGCGCGCGCGCACTCGCAATAGTATCAAAACCAAGACCCTTCGTAGGTTTCATGTATAAAAATATTTCAATCCTTCAGTCATTTAATTCTTAGCCTTTCTGTTTTTATTATGGGGAAAAGTATATTTCATTGGTCATTTTAAACATATAATACATATAGAATAAGTATGGAGGAACTCATTTTTCTTAAATCTCTTTCCAATTCCTTGAAATCAGTTGAAAGCTTTGTAATCTGAAAGACAAATAATTTCTATACATGCATTTCTGATAAATTGCCTGAAGAAATCTCAGGGAGCAAAAAGGACCTGAATTGCCAAGGCTTCATTAATTTGTTGTAGTTTATTGTCTCATTCTAAATAAATACTCATTTCATATCTAATTTTGCATTTGTAATCTTATATTCTTTTTCTAAAAGAATGGCCCAAAACCTATACACAGTTCCCCTAAAAAATGCCCCCTTCTAGGCCCCTGGTGTGTGCCACTGCCTCAAAAGAGAACATCCAAGAAATTCAGGGGAGTTAGTGTCTAAGAGAAGGTACAATAAATACGAGACTTAATAGAGGGAAGTTGGGCAGGACAACCAGACTGTGCCTGGACCAGATGATTGTCTGATGAGAAAACACTCCCTGGGAGGGATTCGCAAACCAGGAAGAAGGCTGATAAAATTTATGTAGAATGGATTCTTTGGCATACCCAGATCTAGATGATTTAATCTCTCTTATTATGATTCCCCAAGGGTGGTGGGGGGTGGGAATCTAGAAATACATATTTTTTAAAAAATGCCTGGGCTAGAAAACAAAAGGAAAAGGAGAGGAAAGAATGTATGCTACTCCAAAAGCCTTAACTAGTTTCTTACATGTGAACAAAGGGACCAGCACATACAGTCAATAGTTAAAAATTTGAGTGAGCTTTTTTGAATAACAGCAATAAAAAATACTTATATAGCTCTTACCATTTGTCAAGCACTGTTTAGTTTACACATATTAGCTAATTTAATCAACCTAATAACTCTTTGAAATGGATACAACTATTAACTCCTTTTTACTAATGAAAAAAATGAGGTAAAGAGAAATTAAGTAACCAGTCCAAGGCCACACAGCTGGGAAGTGACAGGGCCAGGATTCAAACCAGGTGACCCGACCCCAGAGTGCATGTATTTAATTCTTTACCCTATGCTGACGGGTGTCAAGAGGGAAGAAGGGGCGGAAGGCATAATAAAAAAGTATCCTTGGGTGAAATTAAAAAAAAAAAAAAGCATACCTTCCTCTCTTTGAGAAAGGAGTAGAAAAGTCAATGAAGATGTAGAAATAATTTGAAGTGGTTAAGAGGGTGTGACTTAAGATAAGGAAATTTCCTCTCCTAGTGAAGAAAAGTGGGAGGGTAGATGGCCACCGATGGATAGGAAAGAAACTAACTAGCTTTATAATTTCAAATATCCAACTTGGGAAAAGGAGTTGACAAGAAAATAGATTTTTAAAAATTATATCTTCAAATATCATATATCTTAGGAATCCTGAGCTTTGAACCATGATATTTCTTAGTTTTTTTGGCTCCAATATATTTCAACTAGGCATCTCCTAGGCATTGCTAAAGTACTTATTTCACTCAGGATTTGTGTTTCCAACTATTTAAAGCTTTTTTCCCTTATGACTGTTTTTTGAGTACTAGAAAGGACCCAGCTAGGAATGAGTTATGTTTGCTTCACACTAAGTTGTTTCCGTAAAATATGACATATATATTCTGCCCCTTCAGTCTGGAGAAATAACCTCCAGGTTTTCAAATGTTTTTATCTGTGTGGTAAATCAGGTACCTCTGAGAGTCAACAATGGTTTATTACTATACTTTATCCATGAAACAAACATATTCATATTTATTTGAATGACAGGAAAAGAAAGGCATGATAACTTACCTGTATTGTATTCCTCTCATGTGGCATAATGCATTCAACTGACCATAATCAATGTTCTTAGGTATTTGCAAGCCTGCAAAATTTTTTAAAAAATCAATTGAAATGTGAGTAATTTTCTGTTATCTTATTAACCAAGTTTGTAAATAGAGTTTAATTGCAAAGATTCATCATAGTAAAAGAATTCAGTGATTATGGAAGTGAGGTATTAAAAGTCTCTGATACACAAGCAGAATTAAACAGGCTGATTAAAATGAGGAAAGAATTTAATGTTTTTCATTGATGTCAAATCTAGTCTGGAATACTAGTAATTTTTGTTCATTCCTATGCAGGTCCCCATCTTTGGCTAGCTCCTCTTCAGAGCTCTACAGAGCACCTTCCAGTGTCTGGATTCAGTTTGCAATTCCTTCTGAAGTTCAAGTGTAAGCAAATCACACATGCTCACTTTCAAGCAGAAAGATAGTAATCATAGTCAAGAAGCAAACTACTAGTTATTCTCCTTCAGTGCCAGAAAGAACTGACATCCTTCCAAGGAGTTGAAAATGAAGATAGGATGTTGCCGACAAGCATCGTTACAAAGGTGGGCCCTCACATCACAGGTCCACTCCACACCCCAGGAGAATGCATGCTGTTGGAAATGCTACAAAACGGAAAGCAGTAATAAATACCAAAACGCACATTATTCCTTCTCTTAGTAAACAGATACTGAGAAAATCAGTGGCCCAATGCATTTCTAACCTTTTTAAGATGTATTCAGTGACTACATCCCGATAATGAAGAATTGGAATTTGACATGTCCAAATTTATCCATTTTAATTCAAGGTTACTGAATCATAAAATTTCAGAAACTTTTTGTTTAAGCCTTTTGTTATCTAAAAACGAGTCATCAATAACAGATAACCACTTTCCAAATATGAAACTGAAATCAGTAAAATTTAAACAGAAAACTGTTAAAATTTATGTGGTTACTACCACATAAATCATTATTACCATTTAATAAACTTGAAAATACTAATTACATGTTTTAGGTATTGTCTTACCTACATTACTCAGTTAAGCCTTAAGAAAGAAAAAATTACCTAACTGCATTTTAGCATTATATGGAATAATTATTTTAAGTGAGCGAAGTTACAGCCAGATTATATCAAAATTACTTTTAGTATAGTAATATTTCTGATATTGGGTATTATATAAAATCTCACAGTAGGTTTTATATGCATGGGTTAAGAAAAGACTTCTACTAAGTATTGGTTTAGTCCATTTTCCTAACCCAGTTTAAGAACAGGGTCAGAAATAGCCCCAGGGACTGATGTGGACATAAAAGGGGGATGGTGCTGTAGAGATTTGGGAAAAGGACAAGGCTTGAGAAATTCTGACTTTAAAAAGGGCTTTGAAAAAGTAAATATCTTCATCTTTCAGTGAAGGCAAAAATATAAAAATCACAGGACAGATATTATAAGACTAAGAATGGCCAGCAAAGAAAAGAAAAAATTGAAAACTTACCTTGCCTAAGGAAGGCTGCAGCACCTGAGGGTACAACTTTGCACTGGGCTTGGCACAGCCAAGTAAACTCAAAACCAGAATAGGCTAGATAGTACTCACAAGCCTAAAAGGACACTTCACAATTCACCAAAAATTTTTCTTCACTGATCCTCATTTCCAAGAGGTTTTTGTCACAAGGGTCTTTACATAAAGGCCATTGAGCAATATACTGAATCTTTTCTTTGAAGCAGTTTCATTAAAAAGAAAAAACCAAAAGATTTCACCATGAAATTATAAAGCTGAGCTTCTCTGATGATCAAATTTAATACAGGGAAAAAGCTTAAAGAGTTTGAAGAGTACTAAGCTTACTTTTGTTTTCCAGTCATTTTTTTCTCCTCATGAATATGTCTTACTTGGGCTTTTGGCTGAGGTAGAAGAGGCTTAACCCTATAATGGGGATAAAAATCAAGGATTTTGACCAGAGTAAGTTTGAAAGGGGATTAGCAGCTGATATAAATATGTGGTTATAAAGAATTTTAAACTTGAAATTCATGGTGAAATTTAACAAAAAAAATTATTTTTATTGATATAAGGCCCACTATATATTACTGAAATAGAGGAACTAAAATCCAATGTTTTATCTGAGTGACACATTGATGATCTTTTGTTTACATGTGTTCATGTTCTTTCAGGGGTAGATACATATTTTCATATTTGTACAGTATGGTGAATTATGTATGTTTATGATAGAAGTTATAAAGATGTTAGAACATATAAAGATATGTTTTGTGTGTTAAAACAATTTTTATCCAACAATCTTTCCCCCTTGAAAGTAGATAAATATCCCTTGCAGAAAGCTAAGAGGAAGCAATACAATAAGTGAAGCCTTAACAATACTGTAAATGCAAAACCATTATTTACTATGAGACTAAATTCGTCTAAGTAGCTTATAGGACAAGGTAAAATAGATGGAGGGAAGAGCCAAAGAGAAAATGTGACAACAACATGTGGAAATTTCAGAGTACAGTAGGCTAGAAAAAAGACCTCTTCAAAGTAGTTGTAACACACTCTAATGACTAATCCAGTGATAAGTAGAGCTATGCTTAATACAGTATTCAGAGTGCAAAGAAACAGTTCAACAGCAATAGCAACAGAAATATCAACAAACTTATAGTAAGAATAACAGTTCTTATACTAATACACAGGAGGTGAATTCTAGCACATGACTAAAGTACAGAACAAAGAATTGGATAGGAGAAAAAATATCCATGAGAGACTACAAGTGTAACTAATTACTCCTATATACTTGGATAATTGATCCAATTCTATGTTTTTAAATAAGTCTAAACCTGTGTAATAGTAGAGAATTAAACATACCTACCTATGTTAATGGTTAATAGTGTTTATTTTTTCCCTTCAACTAATTATTTGTTTTCTAAAATCCCAAAGTTAATTCTCCTTCAAATAACATTCAATAAACATAAGAAACCTGAAAAATTTCAACTAAATAAACCATCAAGAGGCAAAGGAATAGTGCCCAATCAAGGACCTCTATGAATAAAAGTTGACATACCAACATGGACAACTACACAAGTGGGCTTATGTTGTCCCTGCCCCTTGTCTGAGTGGTTAAGATATTAAAATAGATATATATTAACTAAAAAGGAAAAAATGAGGGGAATGTTATACAACAAATTATTGAAATAGCTTCTCTTTAAATCTTGATGAATGCAGTCATCTACATTCACACCTTTATTTCCTCAACTCAAATTCTCTTCTCCACTCACTAAAATTTATCTTTCACCTTCATTATTTATTAAAATTTGTATTATTAAAAATTATAGGAAACCTTGTAGTTTCTGTTCCAATAACCTCTTTTCAATCTTCATCATACTAACCACATTTGGTTAGTATGACACGTGTGACATTTGACACTGGTGAAGTTTCTACCTACGAAGCTTCTGTGACACCATTCTCTTCTCACTTGCTTCTTCCTTAATAGACTGCTCTACTGACTCCTATCTTCTTCTCTTGTGCATCAGTGTTGTCCACCAATCCATTCTCAATATCCCCGTCTTCTCTTCTCAGTTTAGACTCTCTTCTTGCATGACCTTATCAGCACCCACTTCTCCAGCTATCACACATACACTTCAAATCCTCAAATCAAACTCTCCAGGCCAGAACTCCTTCACTCCACTAATATTCATGTGAATGTCATCCAGGAAAATCAAACTCAGGATTACAAAAACTTCACTTAAAACTGCACTCATACTTCTTTCCCTCAAAACCTGACCCTCCTCCTGAATGATCCACCTGAGTTAAGAAAATTCCTATCACTTTCACAATTCTATCACCAACGTTGGGATCCTATTCTATTCTTTCCTCTTCAGGACCATGATGTTATGATAGCCATCAATTATGCCTCTTTTGAAATGTATCCTAAGTATCTTTCAAACATGTCCTCTCCAATCCTAATGGAAGGGCCAATAAATAGGTCCATATGGTATGCACTCTGTGAAGAAGTACTATTCACATGCATGCACATGCCAGAATCTTGTTTCAGACCCTCTTTGAATCTCATCTATATTTTTTGCAATTACCTCCTGTCTAGTCTCCCTCACTCCAACCTCTTCCTTTCCAACACATCCTTCACGCTACTATCACAGTATTTTCTAAAATTTTAACGGTGATTACATAACTTTGTATGCAATACAATGCCTTTTATAATCATAGCCACATTAATCTCATTGAACCTCATTAAACACCACTTCCATTTTTATTTCCCTTGCCCTGCCCCCATCTCTCAACAACACATTTTCTGTCTACTCTATGAACATACCCTGTCTTTTTTTTATAAAAGATTTTTTTTATGTCAACCATTTTCAAAGTCTATTTTGTTACAATATTGATTCTGTATTATGTTTTGGTTTTTTGGCCTCGAGGCATATGGGATCTTAGCCCCCCTACCAGGGATCGAACCCTGACCCCCTGTATTGGAAGGCGAAGCCTTAACCACTGGACTGCCAGGGAAGTCCCATACCTTGTCCTTTCAATATGACATTCACTTTGGTTCTTTCTCAACTTAAAAAAAAACTTATCCATCCATTTAAATCCACCTCAAAAGTTAACCCATCTGTGACATTTAAATTTCTTTTCCCTAGAAAATGGCAGTTGTACTAAACCTGAAAACAATTGCACTTAAGCAAGCATTATCCTTCTCTATGACTTTTTCATTTATACCTAATGTTTTTTTCTTTTTCAATTTATCCCCTAAGGGTAGGATTCATTCCCTACTTATATGTGAAACACTAAAGCTTATCACAGTGCTTGAATTTACATAAATATTATTTGTTAAATTATAATGTATAAATAAGAACATGGCTCTAATATGTCAGGCAAGTGTCAGTTGTATGGAAGGAAAATAAATCAAGGAAAAATAATCAAGACAGGAATACATGATTAATATAAAGTTGTGTTTAAAGAATATGGCAAAGAATATTCACCAAATACTCATAAAAAACAACAACAACAACAACAACAACAAAAACAAAACAACCTCTCCCCCTTGTAAGGTGTTATACTTTATTCATTTTACCTCCTTTCTATATAAGATTGAAGATCATGTAAATATCACTTTTGGCTTTAGAAATATATACACTAGGGCAAAAAGCTCACTAAGTAACAAAATGTGAAATGAGGAATAAACTTTGACCTTCATTAAAACTGAGGATTGAAAATGTTTCCTTAATACAAACTCTGAAGAATATCAGCAAATGATATAATTTCAATAAATTTTAAAGAGGCATGCATATGCATAGTTCTCTTGTTTGAGAAATAAGCAGAGTTCTCCAGGGAAATGTTGTAGAGTCCAATGAACTCTTACCTGAAATGGGAAGTTCTTGAGACTGGATACACTAAGAGGAACCCCAAGCCCATAATATATAGGGAATGTAGGGCTGCACAAAGATCCCACCTATACTCATATTTTTTAAGAGTCAGGTTGTCGTGGTGGTAAAATAGACAACAAATATTAGGTGGCAATCAACACAGAAGTGGCTGATCTCAGTCATTAAATAGAAATAGAGAAGTCACTACCAAGAAACCTTTGGAATATGAATTACGACAGTACTAATTAGAGACATATGACTTAGGGAAGAGTTCAGAACAGAGTTGATGAGAAAGTATTCAAAAAATATTCAAAGTTAACATACTTGTACACACTACCATGTATAAAATAGCTAGTGGCAACATGCAATAAAGCACAGGAAGCTCAGCTCAGTGCTCTGTGATGAACTAGATGGGTAGGATGGGGGTGGGGGGTGGGAGGTAAGTCCAAGAGGCAGTGGATACATACAGCTGATTCACTTCACCATACAGCAGAAACTAACACAACATTGTAAAGCAATTATATTCCAATTAAAAAAAATGAAAATTCCATCTGTCTGCAATCTCAGCTCATTCCCCACCACTATTTATTTTTCTAGCAAGTAATCTGGCTTCAAAAAATAACCACCGTTCAATAATCATGGAGCCTAGGTATAACATACTCCAAGGGAAAGCATGAAAAACAATTAACTTACCAAACAAAAATCAAATAATACACATCAGAAGATGTATTATGGCAGGAAATAGGAAGAAAGGACACACACACACAATGAAAGTAAAACAAAGATCTATAAGGCATTAAATATAATTAAGACAATAGAAATAAATTACAAACAGGTTATATTCAGGAAAGAAGAGAAAGATAATTATGACAAAATCCACATTAGAAACAGCAAATTGGTAATAGAGATGTAAGAAAATATAGTCACAGAACCTAGAGGTTAGCCTAGGTAGAGAAAAGAAAAGGAGAAAGTGATAAATGAAGATAGAAAGGAGACAATACATATGAAAATTGTTCCTGAATAAGAAAATAGTAATAACGGCACAGGAAAAAAAAATGCTTAAACACATTGTACAAGAACATTTTTTTCATATAAAGACCTGAGTCTGAAGAACTAAATATAATACCATGACCCAGAAAGGGAAACAGAAATGATAGTACACGATTTACAAAGAGACTAGATGTTTTAGATGTACTAGGTTAGTAACTAAATGTCACTGTTTCAAAGATAAACAATTATTTCAACACCCAGCCAAAAGAGGAAGTCTCCTCCAAGAGTGAAAACTCACTTTGGCCTTAGTCTTCTCCATAGAAAAGTGGAAAAAAATGTGACTCATGAGTTTTATTCTCCAATAAATATAAAGGTAACAAATATAAGACCTCAGGGAATATTAAGTACCATGAGCTCTCTGAAAAATACAATCTGATAAACATAAAACTAAGGCTTAAACAGTATGGACTATACTAATAAAGGGTAGGTAAATTCTGTAAACCTTAACACAAATAGTAAATTCTTCATTGATTCTAGTGGAGATAGTATAAATAATAATGAGTAACAAATTGGAAGTTTCAATGGAGAAGGGAAAGTATAAAATGTACTTGTATACAGCATAGATTTCCCCACACAGCAGATAATTAATAGCTAGCGTTTAAAGAATATTTTAAAATAATGGATGTATAATAATAATATTTAAAGGTATGAATGAAATTAGCCAGACTTAAGACATTACTATCCAAATTAGGCATTAATAATCAAATTAAGATGTTAGGAGAGAAAGTTTTCTCATTTCATATTAGAGTGTGAATATCCATTGTCTAAAGAAATAGAGGTTTAAGTATGGAGACTTACTATTAAATATTTTTGTGTTCCAAATTATATGGCATTAAAATTTACCAATTGAAAATCTCAGCAGTTGTAAATTAACTGTACTTTAATTTTAAAAATTGTTAAAAAAAAGAGCAAATTGGCAAAAAATAAATAAATAAAAAATCTCAGGCGTCAAAATAACTTCCACAGTAACTTTCTTTCCTTTTTACCCCACAATTTAGTAGAAAATGAATCACTAAGTATATAAATATTTTACATAATTAATGAGATGTATTAATCACATATCAAATTTATTCTTTTTTTTGGGGGGGGGTACACCAAGTTCAATCATCTGTTTTTATACACATATCCCCATATTCCCTCCCTTCCTTGACTTCCCCCACCTCGAGTCCCCCCCACGTTCCCTGCCCCAGTCCTCTAAGGCATCTTCCATCCTCGAGTTGGACTCCCTTCATTATACAACAACTTCCCACTGACTATCTATTTTACAGTTGGTAGTATATATATGTCTGGGCTACTCTCTCGCTTCGTCTCAGTTTCCCCTTCACCCCCCGCCCCCTCCCATACCTCGAGTTCTCCAGTCCATTCTCTGTATCTGCGTCCTTGTTCTTGTCACTGAGTTCATCAGTACCATTTTTAGATTCCGTATATGTGAGTTAGCATACAATATTTGTTCTTCTCTTTCTGACTTACTTCACTATGTATGACAGATTGTAGTTCTATCCACCTCATTACATATAGCTCCATCTCATCCCTTTTTATAGTTGAGTAATATTCCATTTGTATATATGCCACATCTTTACCCATTCATTTGTTGATGGGCATTTCGGTTGCGTCCATGTCCTGGCTATTGTAAAGAGTGCTGCAATAAACATTATGGTACAAGGTTCTTTTGGGATTATGGTTTTCTTTGGGTATATGCCCAGGAGTGGGATGACTGGATCATATGGTAGTTCTATCTGTAGTTTTTGAAGGAACCTCCAAATTGTTTTCCATAGTGGCTGTACCAACTTACAGTCCCACCAACAGTGCAGGAGACTTCCCTTTTCTCCACACCCTCTCCAACATTTGTGGTTTCCAGATTTTGTGATGATGGCCATTCTGATCGGTGTGAGGTGATACCTCATTGTGGCTTTGACTTGCATTTCTCTGATGATGAGTGATGTTGAGCATCTTTTCTTGTGTTTGTTGGCCATCTGGATGTCTTCTTTGGAGAAGTGTCTATTTAGGTCTTCTGCCCATTTGTGGATTGGGTTATTTGCTTTTTTGGTATGAAGCTGCATGAGCTGCTTGTATATTTTGGAGGTTAATCCTTTGTCCGTTGTTTCATAGGCAATTATTTTTTCCCATTCTGAGGGTTGCCTTTTAGTCTTGTTTATGGTTTCTTTCGCTGTGCAAAAGCTTTTAAGTTTCATGAGGTCCCATTTGTTTATTCTTGATTTTATTTCCATGATTCTAGGAGATGGGTCCAAAAGGATCTTGCTTTGATGGATGTCATAAAGTGTTCTGCCTAGGTTTTCCTCTAGGAGTTTGATAGTGTTTGGCCTTACATGTAGGTCTTTAATGCATATTGAGTTTATTTTTATGTATGGTGTTAGGAAGTGTTCTAATTTCTTTCTTTTACATGTTGCTGTCCAATTTTCCCAGCACCACTTATTGAAGAGGCTGTCTTTTTTCCATTGTATACTCGTGCCCCCTTTGTCAAAGATAAGGTGCCCAGATGTGTTTGGGCTTACTTCTGAGTTCTCTATTCTATTCCATTGATCTTCCTTTCTATTTTTGGGCCAGTACCATACTGTCTTGATCACTATGGCCTTGTAGTATACTTTGAAGTCAGGAAGCCTGATTCCACCAACTCCATTTTTCCTTCTCAAGATTGCTTTGGCTATTCGGGGTCTTTTGCGTTTCCATACAAATTGTAAGATTTCTTGCTCTACTTCTGTGAAAAATGCCATTGGTAATTTGATAGGGATTGCATTGAATCTGTAAATTGCTTTGGGTAGTACAGTCATTTTCACGATGTTGATTCTTCCAATCCAGGAACATGGTATGTCCCTCCATCTGTTTGTGTCGTCTTTGATTTCTTTCAGCAGTGTCTAAAAGTTTTCTGCATACAGATCTTTTGCCTCCTTAGGCAGGTTTATTCCTAGGTATTTTATTCTTTTTGTTGCAATGGTGAATGGGAGAGTTTCCTTCATTTCTCTTTCTGCTCTTCCATTGTTCGTGTAGAGGAATGCAAGAGATTTCTGTGCATTAATTTTGTATCCTGCTACTTTACTAAACTCATCAATTAGTGCTAACAGTTTTCTGGTAGAGTCCTTAGGGTTTTCTCTATATAATATCATGTCATCTGCAAAGAGTGACAATTTTACTTTTTTTCCAATTTGGATTCCTTTTATTTCATTTTCCTCTCTGATTGCTGTGGCTAAAACTTCCAAAACTATGTTGAATAATAGTGGTGAGAGTGGACACCCTTCTCTTGTTCCTGTTCTTAGAGGGAATTCTTCCAGTTTTTCCCTATTGAGAATGATGTTGGCTTTTGGTTTGTCATATATGGCTTTGATTATGTTGAGGTAATTTCCTTCTATGCCCATTTTCTGGAGAGCTTTTATCATAAATGGATGTTGAACTTTGTCAAAAGCTTTTTCTGCATCTATTGAAATGATCATATGGTTTTTATCCTTCAAGTTGTTGGTATGATGTATCACGTTGATTGATTTGTGTATATTGAAGAATCCTTGCATCCCAGGGATAAACCCCACTTGATCATGGTGTATGATTTTTTAACGTGCTGTTGGAGTCTGTTAGCTAGTATTTTGTGAGGATTTTTGCATCTATATTCATCAGTGAAATTGGTCTGTAGTTTTCTTTTTTTGAGACATCTTTGCCTGGTTTTGGTATCAGGGTGATGGTAGCCTTGTAGAATGAGTTTGGGAGTGTTCCGCCTTCTGCAATATTTTGGAAGAGTTTGAGAAGGATAGGTGTTAGCTCTTCTCGAAATGTTTGATAGAATTCACCCGTGAACCCATCTGGTCCTGGGCTTTTGTGTGTTGGGAGATTTTTAATCACTGCCTCAATTTCCGTACTTGTGATTGGTCTGTTCATGGTTTCTATTTCTTCCTGGTTCAGTCTTGGAAGATTGTATTTTTCTAAGAATGTATCCATTTCTTCCAGGTTATCCAATTGATTGGCATATAGTTGCTTGTAGTAGTCTCTCATGATCTTTTGTATTTCTGAGGTGTCTGTTGTTACTTCTCCTTTTTCATTTCTAATTCTGTTGATTTGCATCTTCTCCCTTTTTTTCTTGATGAGTCTGGCTAATGGTTTATCCATTTTGTTAATCTTCTCAAAGAACCAGCTTTTAGTTTTATTAATTTTTGCTATGGTTTCCTTCCTTTCTTTTTCATTTATTTCTGCTCTGATCTTTATGATTTCTTTCCTTCTGCTCCCTTTGGGGTTTCTTTGTTCTTCTTTCTCTAGTTGTTTTAGGTGTAAGGTTAGGTTGTTTATTTGATCATTTTCTTCTTTCTTAAGGTAGGACTGTATTGCTATAAACTTCCCTCTTAGAACTGCTTTTGCTGCATCCCATAGGTTTTGGGTTGTTGTGTTTTCATTGTCATTTGTTTCTAGATATTTTTTGATTTCCTCTTTGATTTCTGTAGTGATTCCTTGGTTGTTTAAGAGTGAATTGTTTAGCCTCCATGTGTTTGTATTTTTTGCAGTTTTTTTCCTGTAATTGATATCTAGTCTCATGGCATTGTGGTCTGAGAAGATGCTTGATATGATTTCAATTTTCTTGAATTTGCTGAGGTTTGATTTGTGACCCAAGATGTGATCTATCCTGGAAAATGTTCCAAGTGCACTTGAGAAGAAAGTGTAGTCTGTCGTTTTTGGATGGAATGTCCTGTAAATATCAACAAAGTCGAGATGGTCTAGTGTGTCATTTAAAGCTTGTGTGTCTTTATTTATTTTCTGTTTGGATGATCTGTCCATTGATGTAAGTGGGGTGTTCAAGTCTCCCACTATAATTGTGTTACTGTCGATGTCCCCTTTTATAGCTGTTAGCATTTGCCTTATGTATTGAGGTGCTCCTATATTGGGGGCATAGATATTTACCATTGTGATATGTTCTTCTTGGATGGATCCCTTGATCATTATGTAGTGCCCTTCCTTGTCTCTTTTAATAGTCTTTACTTTAAAGTCTAATTTGTCTGATATGAGTATTGCTACTCCAGCTTTCTTTTGACTTCCATTTGCATGGAATATCTTTTTCCATCCCTTTACTTTCAGTCTGTATGTATCCCTTGGTCTGAAGTGGGTTTCTTGGAGGCAGCATATAGAAGGGTCTTGTTTTTGTATCCATTCAGCCAGTCTGTGTCTTTTAGTTGGAGCATTTAATCCATTTACATTTAAGGTGATTATTGACATGTGTGTTCCTATTACCATTGTCTTAATTGTTTTGGGTTTGTATTTGTAGGTGCTTTCCTTTTCTTGTGTTTCCTACTTAGAGAAGTTCCTTTAGCACTTGTTGTAAGGCTGGTTTGGTGGTGCTGAATTCTCTTAACTTTTGCTTGTCTGGAAAGCTTTTGATTTCTCCCTCAAATCTGAATGAGATTCTTGCTGGGTAGAGTATTCTTGGCTGTAGGTTTCTCTCTTTCAGGACTTTCAGGATATCCTGCCATTCCCTTCTGGCCTGCAGAGTTTCTGTAGAGAGGTCAGCTGTTATCCTGATGGGTTTTCCCTTATATGTTGTTTGTTGCTTTTCTTTTGCGCTTTTAATATTTTTTCTTTGTGTTTAATTGTCGTTAGTTTGATTAATATGTGTCTTGGTGTATTTCTCCTTGGGTTTATTCTGTATGGGACTCTCTGTGCTTCTTGGACTTGGTGAATTATTTCCTTTCCCATGTTGGGGAAGTTTTCTACTATACCCTCTTCAAATATTTTCTCAGACCCTTTCTTGTTTTCTTCTTCTTCTGGGATGCCTACAATTCGAATGTTGGTATGCTTAATGTTATCACTGAGGTCTCTGAGACTGTCTTCTATTCTTTTTATTCTTTTTTCTTTTTCCTGCTCTGTGGCGTTTATTTCCCCCATTTGATCTTCCAACTCACTTATTCGTTCTTCTGCCTCAGTCATTCTGCTGGTTATAGCATCTAGAGTATTTTTAATTTCAGTTATTTTGTTATCCATTGCTGTTTGTTTTTCTGAATTCTTATGAACTGTTTCTTGTACTTTCTCTATTTTGTTATCGAGATTTTGGATCATTTTTACTATCATTACTCTAAATTCTTTTCCAGGCATTTTTCCTATTTCCTCCTCATTTATTTGGTCTTGTGGGTTTTTTTCCTGCTCCTTTGCCTGCATGGTGTTTCTTTGTTTCCTCATGGTTGTCCAAACTTTTGGGGTTGCTTGTCCTGGCGATAGAGGTGTTTATAGAAGACTGTCCAAGCCTCAGACTAATGTCCAAGTATTGGATTAAACAAATATTAAGTCTAGGAAACACATACATGTATAAGACACAAAATTACTGAATCCGTTAGGACATAAGGCTCTAGAAAGACCTGACAGAACCCCAGTGTGCTATCAGATAGTCAAAGAGAAACCCAACAGAAATTGACAACTGAAATGGAACAAATCAGAGACAAAAGCAGAAGCAAACAGTCAAACAAATAACACCTTACACATACAAACATTAATCCAAGGAGATTTTGTAAGCTAGGATCAAATATAGAAAAGAGCCAGAGTACCACCAGAGAGAATGGAGATTCTCTGAATGTAATTAGACAACTGTACTAAGAACTAAGATAAAGACAAAAGCCTAATATTAAATACCAAGGCAGTGTATCATCTGGAGAATAGAGCAAGGAGTCTGAGCAGACCGCTAGTGTTGCTTATAAGTATGTTAAGATAAAATAAACTTAAAAAGGCTGGAAGAAAGGGGAACAGAAGAGCATAATGTGGTTGGAAATATGCAAAGAAAGAGAAAGGAATAGAAATGTATAAAAGATAGGGATGAAAGGAAAGTGTGAAAGATATATTGTCCGTAGTACCAAAAACTTAGCTAGATATAGAAGTATATAAAAAAGGCAAAAAAAAAAAAAAAAAACCAGAATAAAAAATATCATTAAAAAATTATGTTATAAAACTTGTAGATCCCTTAGGGCTAAGATCGTATTTAATAAGGTAAAGGAAAAAAAAGAGAGAGAGAAAAGGAAAAAAAAAAAATCCAGAACTGATCCCAGAAGGGACCAGTTCAATAGGTATTGATACTACTATTTCTGTTTCCTTAGCATCTCAGCTGTAAGTGTCCTTCTCCTTGCCTTGGGTTTTTTTGCATTATTCTGTGACCAGCAGAGGTTTCTTTATTGTTCGTCTGTAAGCCTCGGTGTGTGGGGAGGGAGAGGGTACAATAGTGGCTCCTTCTCCTGGGAGTGAGTGAGCAGTGGCGCACTGTTGTTTCAGTCAGGCTTGGAGGTGCCTGTTGCAGAGGGACGCTGCTGGCTCAGGCGTAAACAGAAAGTCTTAGAGTTGGGCCTCTCTCAGGGTTTTTTTGTTGCTGTTGCTGTTGTTTTTTTTTTTTTTTTTTTTCTCTTGGCAGCCTCCCTGCTGCAGGCATTGCAAGGGGTTTTAATCTAGCCCCGCCCGAGTGCCTGAGGGTGCTTGTTATCCCTGAGTGCCTTAGGTGGCCCACGGGCGTCTCTCCACTGCCTGTTGCAGAGGCGCCAAAAGAGAGAGAGAGGCTACACGCAGCTCCTCCCTGCCGTCTGTGAGCCTGCAGCCTCCAGCCGCCATCATGGCCGGGCAGCTCTCAGGGACGGGCACTCCTCTCCGCAGACCTCCTCCCTCCTGTCCTCTCGGTCCCTCACCTTACTGGCAACAATGTTTCTCACCCTGAACCAGCTCTCCGGTTCCCACGCTCCTGCTCCTGGACCCTCCGTTCAGCCGCGGATCGATGTCTCGGTCCGGGAACACTGAGCTGCGCTGCGGACCCTCCATATGTTTCTCACTCCCTCCCGTCTGCCACAGCTCCACCGCTTCACCCTCTTTGAGCCTTCATAGATGCCTCCCTACCGGCTATGTCGGGCTCCCCACGGTCCTTTCTGGTGTCCGAGGCCGTCTGCTGGTGTTCAGCTGGTTCTCTGTGGGAATTACTGCGTCCTTCCATGCATTCCCAATGCATCTGTGGAGAGGGATGCACTCCACGTCCCTCTACTTCGCCGCCATCTTTTCTCCTCCAAATTTATTCTTAAATCAAAGAGCATAGCAAAACTGAAATTATAAAATATCAAGAAAGTAAAAATAGTGAATACTTTCATGAACCAATGGAATGTGATTAGTCTTTCTCTGGGGAAAAGTACATTCCCCAAAGGATATTACAAGAAAGGAGAAAGAATTAAGCTTTAGACTCAAAAATTTAGGAAAAGAAAATTAAAATAAATAGAAATGAAAGAGAAAATAGAAAACTAGGAATTAATGAATTTATAAAACAAGAAAAACTGTAGAAATGTAAACAAATCCAAGAGCTGGTTCTTCGAAGAGAAAAAATAAACTACTGTCTTATCTAAACAGGGAAAAAAATGTCATGTGTACTCCATGTCAGAAATATAATTGGGAAATAATTAACTATAAGTATCATTATAAGGGTAATCAAAGTATTTTTCACAACTATATACCAAAATAATTAAAATTCTGATTAAAAATGAGTGACTTTTCAGGAAAATGCATATTACCTAAATTGACCCTATAAAGGAGGGAAAACCTAAAAAAATAAATTGTCTTGAAAAAAGTGGAAAATAATCACAGCAGTTTCTCTCTCTCTCTCTTTTTCTCACACACACACACACACACACACACACCCCCCCAACACACAACACAAATACACACACACACAAATATACCAAACCAAGGTGTTATCACTGGCAATTTCTATCAAACCATTATAGGAGAAATAATTCTAATGCTAGTTAAATGTTTCAGAACACAGAGAAGAAAATCTTCCAAATTTCTTTGATGAAGCAAGCAAAATAATGATACCCACAAATGTGATTACAGTGTGAAAAAGAAAGCCAGAGATTGATCTCATGTATAAATAACAATGACTATTATAAGTTTTTGGTGCCCAGAAACATATTAACATAGTAATACCACACAAAAAAATAAGAATTATCATAGTAATTCCAAGAAATTTCAACTACAAAATATAATCATGTAATTTATCACATTTTAAAAATCATAATCTCCACAGATACGGAAGTATTCAATAAAATTCAATATTGTTTTTAAATAATTTAAGTAGAAAAAAGTTTCTTAACTTGATGAATATATCAAACCAAAAGACAGAATCAGGTTTAATGTTGAAACACTAGAAGCAATAGCATAAATTCAGGCATAGGATACAAATATCCACTAGTGTTGTACACGTCTGGAAGTACCAAGCAACACAATTTGATAAAAGGAATACGTGGTTATAAAAACTAGAAAAAAAGAGACAAAAAGATCACTGATCACAAATCACCATGACAAATATAACAGTAATAATGAAAAAGTTTGAAATACTGTGAGAATTACTAAAATGTGACACAGGGACAAGAAGTGAGCAAATGCAGTTGGAAAAATGGTGCCAGTAGACTTATTTGACACAGGGCTGCCTCAGACCTCTATTTTGCAATAAATACAATACCTACAACATGTAATAAAAAAGACTGAAAAAAGAGAGAGAGAAATAATTGATAATATTTTAATTATATAAGTAGAAAACAGAATTGCATAGACTGGAAATCCATTAGGGTATTGACTGAAGTGGTTAATTATGAAAGTAACTAAATATTCAATAGCTTGCCCCTTTCTCTGAAGAAATGAGTCACAAAACCACTGGGGTAGTAGAGTAAGGTAGGCATCAATGCCAGCTGTAGGTGTGGAATGAATGGTGGGGTATCCCAGTGGATAAGACCAGGGCGTGGTGGACATCTACATGTGGGGTGGGCCTGTGCAGAATATCAGAGGCCAAGAGGGGTAAGGAGAGCAAAGGTGGGAGGTAGGACAGAGACATGATATGCCAGTGCCGAGCACAGGACCCTTAGTGGGGATGGGGTGGCAGTAGTATGAAAGACTGACTACACACAGGGGAAGTGATCCAATGTATTAAGGTTAATAGGAGCAAGGTTTCTTGCTTGAAAGAAGAGAGTAACAAATAGAGAAGACCAAAATGACTCTAGTGTGGCATTGGAATTGTATGAATTGTTGTAAACTCATGTTTTTCAAGAGATATAAATTGATAAGCAAACAAACATAAATGTAAATTTTTATTTCTTAGATCTGTCCACTGAGAGGGCCCAGAAGCAGTGACACTCTAACATCAGTGAACACACATAGTGCCCAGATCTTGATTTTTAAATCCAATTCTGCATTAAAATAATCTAGGGCTCTTTGGGGAAATGGCTGGTCTGCAGGATCAGGTGGGGGAAAATACAAGATGAACCTGAAAAATCTTACTGCCCCAGAAAGCAAGGAAATGCTTAAACCACACTGAAGGCACTCCCAGTGGCCAGACTGAACAATTAAGTAATTTGGACATCAAAATACATAATGATAGTAATTCATTAAAACCCCTTGAATAAACTAGGAAACCATAATTTTACATAGATTAATTAAATACTTGATGAGAAATGGGATATTTATATACTTTCAAAATACTTTTTCACAAAATACTTATTAATTACGAAAGGGGAAAAAGTAAACTTAAGCAGAGAAACTCTCTGTGTACCACCTTAGTCAACTGATTAAAGTGAAATTAGGTGCCACCACCTGGTAAGATGGAAGGAGAACACAGAATCATTTCTATGACATTCCTGCCAAAGATCTCTAACTTGAATCTAATCATAAGGAAATATCAGACAAACTAAACTGAAGCATATTCTACTAAGTAATGGTTTGTAACTCCCAGCATCAAGATAATGAAAGGCAAGGAAAACTTAGAAACTATTCCAGACTAAAGGAGACCAAAGAGACAGGACAATGAAATGCAACGTGAGATTTTGAGTTGGATCCTTTTACGTAAAGAACATTATCAGAACAATTGGCTAAATTTTAATGGGATCAAGAATCAGATTATAGTAATTTATTTGTGTTAAGTTCCTGATTTTGATGAATGTATCATGATTATGTAATAAGAGAATGTCCTTATTTGTAAGAAATACATACTAAAATACTTAAGGATGATGGAGTATCAAATGGCTCTGGAAAAATATATTTCTTTATATTGAATTTACAACATTTCTGTAAAATTGTGGTTTTAAATCTTTTATTTTTTTATTTTATTTCTTTTGTGTGTGTGGCACACAGGCTTAGTTGCTCCATGGCATGTGGAATCTTCCCAGGGCAGGGCTCAAACCCGTGTCCCCTGCATCAGCAGGCGGATTCTTAAACACGGTGCCAACTAGGAAGTCCTATTTTTTTTTTTTAATTCAATAGCTTCCTCATATGATGACTTTTATAGTTATAAAACATAATGAGAAAAAGATCTTCATAATAGCAAGGAAAAAGTAAAATGCCCAGGAGTAAATTTTATTGTGTCATAAAAGGACACTTGCACAACTTTGAAGTAGAAAGATTGAATGAAGATACCAATTCCTGAGTAGGAAGACTCAATATCACAAAGATGTCAATTCTTCATAAGTTAATTTTAAATTTAGCACATTTTCTAATTAAAATACCAAAATGTTCAAGGAAGGGAGGGAATACGGGGATATGTGTATAAAAACAGATGATTGAACTTGGTGTACCCCCAAAAAAATAATAATAAAAAAAAGATACCAAAATGTTTATTTGCTGAAGAAGCCCAAATAGTCCACAAGTTCACACAGAAAAATAAAAATAGAATAGCCAGAAAAGGTCTTTTGAAAAAAGGTGATCAGTAAAGGTTAATCTTACCAGATATTGAAATATAATGCTTCAAAATTATAACAGTTCAAAATGAATGCATAAGGAGACAAGAGGTTAATGGAAAAAGTAAATAATATATTCCAGAAGTAGATCCAGAATACATATAAAACTTTAGTATTTAATAAAAACTGGCATTTCAAATTAGCAGGAAAAAGAGTATTACTCAACAAATGGTGTTAGAACAGTTGGTTGGTCACTCGCAAAAATATGTTGTAGCCTTACATCACTATTCTAAAGTAAGTGTATTCAAAATAATTTCCAGATGCACCAAATATTTAACAAGCTTAATATTGAAAAATAAAACTATATAAATTCTAAGAGAAAGTGTGGAGGAATTGTTTAAATCTTGGCATGGAAAATGACATTATAAGCAAGAATCAATAACAGAGGTCAAAAACTACACAAGCATTCTAAAACCTTTGTAGGGCACAAAAATCATAAAGAAAAATGCGAACTGAGAAGAATATTTGTAAAGTATATGCCAAAGGGCTAATTTCTTTTATAAACAAAGAGTTGTTTTTTTTAGTAAAAGGAAAAATAAACCTCAGTGAATGGGCAAGGGACATAAACAGCCTGTTCACATAAATACAAATAGCCACAAATAGATGAAAAGATTCTAAACCTCACTCTTTAAACTTAAAGAGCAATTAAAACTGTTTTCAATTAATTTATTGGCAAAACATGGTTTATAATGCATGATATTAGTAAAAATGTAAAGTAGAAGTTCTCAAACACTGATGGTAAGACTGGAAATAGTATAACCTCTTTGGAAGACAATTTTTCAGTAGTTATCAAAATTTAAAATGCACACATCCTTTGGCCTTGCAGTTCTATTAGAACACTTGCTTACCAACTTAAAAATGTACATATAGGATGTTTACTTTATTTGATTTTAACAGCAAAACTTGCTAGAAGCAAATTCCCACCAAATTAGTTAGGATCCAGTAGCCAGGAAACAGAAACCATATCAGTATTTTTAATGGAAAAAACTGATATAAAAAAGTGTTAGGTATTAGAAAACTGAGAAGAAAGAAGAAGGGAGCATACACCAAATATCATGCAGAAAGTATCTGCCACCTCTATTTCCTCTGATGAAGCAATGGAAAGAGGTTTAATTACTAAAACTTAGAAGCTTGGAGCAATGGCCCTACAAAGCTGAAACATGTCCCTCTGAGGACAAGACATAAGCAGCTGGCACTGGATTTTTGAAGGGGTGCGATGGGGCTATTTCTGAGAATGTTGGGAAAACTGCAAATGGAATTAACTGCTGTTACTGGAACAAACAGCCATGGCTTAGGTGAAAAAGTTACCTTGCTGGAGAGACACTCACAAGGAGAAGCAAACCAGAAACAGAAATCAAAAGAGTAAACACTTCCCTCAACTTCCCTCCTGCCTTTCAATCCCCCTCTAACACCAGTTATTGACAGAGCTTAATAGGAAGTCACTTGGCTGCCTGAGAACAACTGGCTTGCCAAGTCCCAGCCCCAACCTCAGAAAGCAGAATACAGAAGGGTGGATTTGAAGATGAGACACAATAATTTAAACATCCATTAGTAGCATTTTGGTGTATTCATACAATGAAATATAACCACTGAAATGAATATATACACATACAAACATAAATATGCATGGAAAATTTCAAGAAAAAGATTTTTTATGATAGATACTCTGAGGATAAGATCAGGGGTGTGAGTTGGGAGGAAGACTCACTCAAATTTTAATATTTTCTTGTGCATGATGCATATGCTATTTAAGTAATAATTTGTAAAAGAGAACTATTCACCAAAACTCCCATAATTTGTGGGAGATTTGTTCATTTTTCTGTCAATTTACTAAACACTTGAATGCTAGGCATTGGAGAAACAAATGTGAAGGATAACCACTTATTTCCAGATATTCATCTAATTAGAATCATAGCCCTAAGGCACAAGTATATGAGGTTTCTAAGTGAAGTTGAAGGTGATAAGGATAGAAAGGATACAGAGAAAGGGCTAAGGACGTTTAGAGGTATGGAAGAGATTGCTTCACACTGGAGCAGACAATACAGACTTTGTGGAGATTAAAGTCATTGAGCAGAACTTTGAAGAACTGGAATGATAGGAACAAATAGAGCAAGACAGAAGGGAACCCCAGAGGAGACATGAGCTAAGGCAGGAGATTATGGTGAGGAATGTGATGGTGTAACTCAAGGAGTAACTTTCGCCTCAGCAATGAGAATTCACCAGCTCTATTTCCTAGAGACCAGATACAGAGTGTTAACCAGATTGCTAGGTAACATTGCTTCTGAAAACAATGATCCCTGATTGATGAGCTGCACCTGGACCAGCACAAACATGAGATGATCTATAAATACCTGATGGAGAGCCACTGAAATCAGCTTCCCTAAGTAATAGTGATTCTTGTAACTGAGAGGTTCTATGCAGGGAATGATGCCTACGGAATTTTTATAGGCATTGGCTATAAAGATTGGCTCCAGCAGGTATGAGATTTAATGGGCTATTTAGCCCTGCCCTTTGTGACTCTCATTACCTTCAACCTGAACTAGCACCTGGGGGGCCAAAGAGGACTATGTGGGCCACTGCCAAGGCAGCTGTGAGAACTGCTTCCACAAAAGGCAAACACCTGATTCTGTCCTTCTGGAAGACTGTGATTCTATCTTATATCCTTCTGAGCACAGGTGCCAAATATGGTCATGTGAATGTTTACTTGGACCCAGAAAGCCCTTTTGTTCCCCTGAGCAGTGATGCAGATGGGTTTAAAGAACATCAATCAAAGCATTTTAGCTGCAATGGAGAGTTCTATCAATATCAGCGGAAAGTCTAGGACATGAAAGAGATTTTAGCCAAATTATGAAAAGTTTAAATGCCAGATTGAGGGAAATGGCTTGTAATCTGAGTTTTGGAGGCAAGACCCTGATAACATTTGAGCAGAGAGTTAATATGATCAAATTCATTTTTTAATCATCATATCAGAAAAGAAATCTGGTCTACAATATATGTTGGAAGGAAGGTGACAGAGGATCCAGATGGCTGGGGGATTGATCCTGATGGCAGGAGGTACTTCTGAGACTGCTGAAAACAGAGCAGCAGCCTGACACTGAGGGGTGACCTTGTGTGACCTCTAGTGGAGAGAACTGATTTGTAATGCATTGCAATTACTTCAAGGTTTCCTGCCTGAATACCCCAGTCATGATTAAGCTCAAGTTTAAGTTGTCATATAACAATTTCTAAAGGCCATTCGAGACTTTCTAACAGAAAGTATGAGCACATTGAGATAGTTTTAACAATGGTAAGAAAAAAAGTAGAAACTGTGCTTTTTCAATAAAACATTCATCTTTTCTCCTTTGGGATTTAAAAAAAAGATAAAAGTGACTTTTACACTGAAAAATAGAGAAAATAATTTTTGAATATTTCCTTTCCTAAATTGTCTGATGGTATTTTCCATATTGCCTATTATTGATTACACAAACACAGGGACATACACAAACATTCAATCACTTTTTCCATCTTTTATTCCTTCTTGGAATATCCATTCTCATCTCTTTCATCTGTTTTTCAACCTTGCTTTCTTTATACATTACAAAGTCTGCTTCTTCACTGATAAGCCCTCCTTTTTCTTACTTGCACTCCTAGGATTTGAATGGTGTAAAACAAAAATGGAGCAATATTCACCTTTCTGGATAAATACGTATCTTGAAACTCCTTTAATCTTTAGCTGTTAAAGAACTGAAAACTCTCACATTACAGGAAACGCCTGTGAAGTGTTAGGAATGATGACACCACTTTTTCAGGTTGTCTATAAATGTATGCCCATAAAATGAAAAAAAGAACAAAGGAAAACATTCACTCAGGAGTAGTATCTTGTTTCTAAATGTCTTCAAGTGTCTCTGGTCTTCTCTTGAACACTTTTTTTTTCGTCTACAGCCTCATATGTTGGAACAAGCAAAACATACCTACAAATACCTTGTGAACTTGAAAGCCTTTTGTTACTGGGAAAAACAAACAAACAAACAAACAAAACCCTTTGGTTAAAGCACAGAAATTCTTTCTCCCCGATAAACCAGCAGGCAAAATGTAAAGCACATTTTTGAAATTGTCCTTTCTCAGCATGAATAAAATAACGGTATTGCTTATTAACCCAAAAAGGGTAGCTAACTGGACCATAATTCTAATCATGAGTATGAAAGGGTTTCCTCCAGCCAAATGCTAAAGTACAACTCCCTGTCTCCTTAAAAAAATTTAAAACATCTTTCTTCCTTTTGTCTCTTCAGGAAATCAATTTCTAATAATAATGGTTTTATGTCCCCAGGGCTTCCCTGGTGGTGCAGTGGTTAAGAATCTGCCTGCTAATGCACGGTATGCAGGTTCGAGCCCTGGTCCAGGAAGATCCTCCATGCCGTGAAGCAACTAAGCCCATGTGCTACAACTACTGAGCCTGCGCTCTAGAGTCTGAGCCACAACTACTGAAGCTCGAGCACCTAGAGCCTGTGCTCCACAATAAAAGAAGCCACCGCAATGAGAAGCCAGTGCACCACAATGAAGAGTAGCCCGCACTCACCACAACTAGAGAAAGCCCATGCACAGCAATGAAGCCCCCACTCCTGAAAAAAGATAATAAAATTTTTTAAAAAAGGGTCCCAGACCAGATGCTATTTCATGAAGGTGGTAAAACTATTGCAAGTTTTGCCAACTGTAAGATTCTTAAAACAATTTTCATCCAGAGTAAAAAGTGGCATGACTTTTTTGCTTTTGAGAACCATCACCCCTTTCCTAGCGTAAGCACGCCATGAAGAATCCAGAGACACAAGTCAGAGACTGCAGAAGAAGAAGACTTGAAAGTTGAAAAGAAAACATTTGTAAGTGACTCAAGAAGCTTAACTACTTGGAGTGTTTGTGAGTCTGAATTTCAGAGTTACAGAGACAGAACTAGAGGGGTGTTTGAAGATGCGTGATATGTTCTCTTCCTTAAATCTAGAGTGTCAAACTAGCAAAAATGGCAAAATTCAATAAATGCATAACCATCTTTTATCTGGTAAACTGTGCAGGAGATTTCAGGGTAGTAGGCGAGGGGGAAACCAGAGTGCTGCTGACTTTGTTGCTGTTTTCATGAGGAGAGAAAATTCATTACGTGGATGATACTATGAAGAGTCTCTACCACTTGACAACTATGTGAACTTTAACATGAAACTTAAGCCTCACTATGCCTGACTGTAAAATAGACCATGTGTTAGTTTTTTATTGCCACTGTAACAAATTATCACCAACCTACTGGCTTAAAACAACACAATTTTATTATCTTACAGTTCTGGAAGTCGGAAGTCTGAAATAGGATTCACTAAACTAAAATCAAGTTGTCAGCAGAACTACATTCTCTCTGGAAGTTCTAGGGGAGAATCCATCTCTTTGCATTTTCCAGCTTCTAGGGGCTGCCCGAATTCTTTAACTCATGGCCCCCTTCCATCTTCAAAGACAGCAAGGGCCAGTCCAGGCTTTCTCATCCTGCATCTGACTCATAGTCTTCCTTCTTCCATTTATAAGGACTCCTGTGATTATGGTGGGCCCACCAGATAATCCAGAATACTCTCCCATCTCAAAGTCAGCTGATTAGCAGCCTCAATTCTATCTGCAACCTTCAATCTGCTTGCCAAGAAGCAAAGCATCTTCACAGGTTCAGAGGATTAGGACGTGGACATCATTGAGAGCCATTATTCTGCCTACCACAGAGCTCATAGGTTCTTGTGGGAAATAAATGAAATAACATTTCAAATAACAACATAACATGCAAAATGGTTATATATTGTTTATAGAAAGCCCTCAATAAACATTATTCACATATAAAATTTATAGAGAATATAGACATGACTCCCTAAACATAACCTGGCTAACCGCATTCAAAGTAAACCCCAATGTATATGATGCCTAGGTTTTCTTTAAGGTCCTTAACCAAACCTTCCTATTTATGTCCATTACATTTTGAATCACTCCCTTTTATATCTCCTTTATACTTCAGGTTCAGTCATATGATGGATTGAAAACATCCTCACATACGCTTTCATGAGGTCATTGTTTTGGCAGTGACAATTGCTGAAGGGAAGTTGCCGACTTGCTAGAGTTAGCACAAAGACACAGCTACTGAGCAAGCAGGACACGTCTCCAAAGAGAAGTCACACATAGAACATCAAGCAGGAACCTCTAAAGGGAAAATTGGGAGCTCCACTGCTTTCCATTATGCTCTATTCAGTTCTGAGATCTAAACTGCTGCTGATTTTTCATCTTTTAATCACTTCACACAAGTTAAGTGTCCTTGGGAGACACTACAGAGGGTAGCACACATCTCATCCCATTGATTCTAAATTAATTTGATCTTTTAACTTGCAGCTACTGCACTTCTTAAGCTGCTAAAAAAAGAAACCATCTTAGGGTGACTTTCTTTCTATACAGTAGAAACTGTGGGTTTTGGCAAAATTACATTTAATATTTATTTCAACTCGCATTGAAATATAACTTTGACTACATACAAGAAATTTTTCATGGAAATAATAAAAACATATAAAAGTAACATGTAGGAATAAATTTACTTTAACCTAAGGACTTTGTCTAATGCTGTTTAAGACATAAGTATAGCCCTTCAAAGGGTATCAACTCCTGCCTCTGGCAACTTTTTCCCTGGAGACTATGATCATTAATTTAAAAGTATGTATACATAAAAGAGTCACCTCACAGGAAAATAAAAGAATAGATGGGTTAGATTTTTCAAATCGATACCAGAAATCTACCCAATGAGTATTAAAATAATAAGGTAAATGCTTTATTGAAGTTGAAAGAGTCACAATTAGTACTGCTGGTATCTAAAAGATTTTTTAAATCTCAGCTATCACTGCAACTATTACATGTTATTAGTCAGTATATTGGTGACCAAATAAGAGATCTATAAACTTCATAGCTATGAAGAGAAGCCTTGACAAAAATATTCTGGGTTAGGCTGACTATATAAAATAAGAAACTACTGTAATTTGTATAGACTTCAAAATATTTAACTCTATATTTATAATTCTTATCATAAATCAATAACTACAAAATTAAAATAAAATGGGAATAAATTTCAGAGCAAGGATAATGGGAATTATTTTTTTCTCTTGAAAAATTTAAATAAGAACTCCCCTAATAAAAATTATGTATTAATTAGTCATGAAGGGCAGTAAAACTAATTCTGGGTAGGCACCAGAAGACCTGTCAGAAACAAGGGCGCTGATCATTGGCAAGTCGAGTGACCGCTCTAAGCCTTTGTTTTCCTCTCCTCTATAGAAGGATTTGTTATTTGAAGCTCTGAGAGTTCATAAAGACACTCATTTTACTGCGTAAAATACTGGAGACCTACAAAATGGAAATGGCTTCAGGAGGAACAAGCAGGATTGGCACATCTATGTTCTTTCCATCCCACTATGCTGTCAATAAGACTCCCAGTGTTCCTACCAACCCTCAAATGCCCCACTTTTTTTGTCTGGGGTAAGTACGCTAAAAACAATGGCAGACCCTCTAGGTTTTCCCCACTCACTTGGAATACTGCAGAGTGGAGGAGGAGGCACATTGCTTACAGCTATCATGTGAGACAAAATGGATGCTGGAAGAGAAGACATGGGTATCTTGACGGCTCAAAGGCAGCTGAGCAGAGGCTATTTGAGAGGCAAATGACCACTCTTTTCCTTGAGGAATCACAAAGCAGAACCCTCAAGGTACTCCCTGATAGGTTGAATATTACGGAACCTTCATGTTCACAGTTCTTCTACGTGTGTGTACAGCATTCTGAGAGTGAAACCTAGACCAGGAAGAATGATATTCTAGTCTAGTAGAACTTATGAAGGAGGCTTTGTGAGCCACAGTGAGTAGCAGGACTGAAGAGGGAAATAGGAATGTACAGGCAGATATAGCAGAATCAATAGCACACATGAGTCTGGGTTAGGTAAAGGAAGAATTCATGTCATTGGTCTTCCATTGTCCAGAGCCTTTTTCACCTTGCTAAATGTCTACGTTGAGTACTTTCTGAAGCAGCAGCAACAGGATATTTAAACTGCTCTCCATGGCGACATACACAGAGTAAAACATACCTTCTAACAATCAGACACCAATAAACTCACCATATTCTGCTAGAGCGTGATATATGTTTTCCTGATTTTCTGCTGCTTCATAATAGTTAAGCTCATTACAGTGGCTAGGATTTAGAATCTTAATGTATCTTTGATTTTTGTGCATCATATCTGAAGGCCTTTAAGAATATTTTCTGGTGTCATAACTATAATGGGTTATGCACAAAAGGACTGTGACTGACTCCTGAGTCTGATATACAGTGATAACTATTTATAGATCAACTTCATCTAGAAAACTTTAATAACCAGAATTGAAAACTTTAGTTGTATTACAGAAGTAATATTTATCTTGCAACAGTTCCTATTAAATTGCCTCTGCACAATAAACTTACTTCACCATAACTGTTCAGTTGAGTATATTTTCTTGTCCCCAGTTTCATAAACCCTGGATTCAGTGTAGACTCAAATTTGCTGAGGCTCATTATTGCTTTTAATCTTGTATTTTTTCCACACTAGCCAGCTACCTTTACCTGTATGGCTGTATGGCTCCCACCTCAGAATGACACCTAGCCATCCCAACTGTAACCCCTTGGGAACTCCTATGCCTTCATTTGACAGACTGTCCCAGATCCATTCTCTTCCCAATCTTACATTTAAAACTCAGAGAACCAAGGACATCTTTATAAAAGTTAATTATAAAGTACTCCTGCATTTTTCATGGATTTTAAACAGATGGGGCTACTATGTTAGATTTTTCTTTTCTTTTTTTTGCTTTGCCAAGTAGTTTTGATCAAACGAATGTAAGAAAAGAAGTTTTCTAAGGCCCAAATTCAGACATCAATTTCCTTTCTGGTTCCAATTTCATAAGTTCTTATTTTTTGTTTATTTTCTAGTTCTTTTCCTTTCTTTTCTAAATTTTCACCTTTTCTCCTTTCTATATATCATATACAAAAAGACTGTATGCCCTGAAAGGTAATTAACATCATAATAATTTCACATCAAATTGGACCTTTCTTGAAAACAACTGAAAAATATGTATGCGTGTGTGTGTGCATATATATATATATTTATATGTATATATATATATAAAGTGACAATGCAAGTAAACAAGAACAGTAAGGAAGAAACAGCAAAATAAGCCATTAAAAAAGCTTACTTCATGTTATTTAAGTCTATGTAATCTTCATGATTTTGTGTGAACATCTGTTAGTATCTGCTGGTATATGTTCAGAGAGAATCCAACAAATCACAAACTCAGCTTCCCCCAAATGTTTTTGATTAGTCTTTGCAATATATTCTGAATATTCTTTAAAATTTATTCCAAGAACAATACCATAATCACTGATTTGTCTTTGATGGACAGATGTATGAAATTTTTTGTCCGTTCCTGGATATTCCTCAGACATCTACTCACTTCTCAAACACTTACTTGTAAAATTATCCTGTGCAAATTACTTAATCTGTCTTAGCTTTAATATCCCAATCTACACAGTAAAGGTAATGATAATACTTCATACAAATGTTATGAACATTAAATTTAAAAATGAATATAAAGGTCTTAGCACAGGTTCTAGATATAGTAATCACTCAATTATCATTTTTACTAGTAATAATGATATTATTATTATTGCTGAGGTAAACCTTTAGAATTTACATGGATTAAAAATGTTTAAAATACATTAAATAGTTTTTCTCAAACATTCATTTTATATGGATTCAACCCTTCCTGCTAGTCCACAGTAGCATATTACAGGTTTGTTTCTCTAGATACAGCTTAGGTATCCATCCCATATCACAAAAACCAATAATAATAACCAAATTTACCATGAAAATTTTCTATAGACTATTAACATTTCAAATGAATTAATTCCAGAGAGAAGAATGCTTTAATTAAAATTAAAGCAATTCAATACATATATTTGTATTTTACAGTACAATTATCAAAATATTTATACAAATTAAAATTGGTTAGATACAAAACATTTATATAAAATAAAGTGTTACATATCTCATAATTGGCCAATCTGTCCTTTGAAAGGACAGTCTATAAATTACATATACACATGCCTATAATAACTGCAAAAAAAGGAAATCATTAATATATAAATATATTTATATATGTACATATTTTTTCAGGTGAATGATTAAAAATAATATTCAAATTAACTAGAATGTATATAATCTATATATATTCTTACCCCAATTAATAAAGTACAATATTTATTTATTTATTTATTCATTCATATATGGAAATGTATGGAAATGAAACATGGAAATTTGTACACCTACTTCAATTTGTGTCAAATTTGCTAATAAAAAATGAGTACAAAAATGAGTACACAGTTCAAAAATATTGTCATTAACTTATGACAAATTCTGTTGTTTCATTTATTGTAAATTGCTCTGAGGTGTAATTTTTATGTCCTCCCAAATGGTAACTTTTATTGTGAGATAAATTCATAAGCAATTTAAACTCCAACTGATAAGTGGATGACATATTGATAAATACATTAGTAAAGAAACAAATCTGTTTTCTGGACCCAACTGGCAATGATAAATTGGTGTACATGCATATGAATATCTATTTATCTATCATGTATAAATAAGATACTACCTATAACCAAAAAATCTTTTTTTTTTTGATTTGTGCCAGTCTCTTGCCCTACATGGACCTAAGCAATAGTCCATTCAGGTACAAATATTCACAGCACTTGCCATAGATGTACATATTCTTTAAGTGCATATTAAATTGCAATCACTAAAATGTGCTCTTCTATTTCAATGGGTTATTTATTTACCTGAAGAAGGGAACCAAATTTCTCAACAGATGTAGCTAAACACATTTGTATAATTTGTTACTCTGCATTTAAGCTAGTTTCTCCAGAGCTGCACTAATCACTGCAACTGTGAACTAAGACCTATTTTGAGTGTTTTATTCTGGTATATTTGTAAACTTTATTTATTAGGAAAGATAAGTTAACAAGATAAACTTGCATGATTTAATAGAGGATCTCAAAGATTTAACAAAACAATTTCCCTGTCAGTCTAGAGATCCACAAGTATAACATATGTTATATCCAAGTAGCTTAATTAGATGAATAAAATTAACTAGTCACATTTCCAATGCTTGTGTAACCCTTAGGTCAGTCATTTAACTCTTAAACAGCAAATCATAGAGAGTCGACAAGCAAAAGCCTGAACAATCACAGAAAATATCCCCAAGTACTGGCAAAGTGGATCAATGTTTGACTCAGAAACTAGGAAACAAGAACAAAGAAGAAGCAAGAACTAAGACTGATAAGCCACTCCTAGCTAAGAGCTTCACCAATAACCAATGGAAAGAAATGAATCACTTACAGTAAACCATAGAACTCTTCTATGTATATTATTATCATATGAAAGTTCAAGCAGACAGAAGTTCAGATGCCATTTCAGCCATTAACCTGCTCTGCCCTACATGGAAAGTTATTTACAGGCCTCAATTTCCTTGTAGGTAAAATGGAAATATATCTATCCATAGGATTATTTTGAAGGATGGAAAAAAATAGAGATCACTTAATGCAGCTTGTTGAAAACAGTTGTCCAATCAGTATTAGCTCATCTTTCTTAGTCTTCTCTATATGTTTATATATTTATGTTCCTGTTTAGTGACCATAATAGCTCAATCTTATAGGACTTGTTATAAGAATTAAATGAGGTGAGTTCACCTTCTCTCATGAAAACACGAAAATCACAACTAACTGCTGAACAACCACCAACAAAAAAAATGCTGGAACCTACCAAAACAGATATCCTATATCCAAAGACAAAGAAGAAACCACAGTGAGACTGTAGGAGGGGCACAATCATGATAAAAAATTAAATCCCACACCTGCCGGGTGGGTGACCCACAAACTGGAAAAACACAAGTTCTTCCACAGGAGTGAAAGTGCTATGCCCCACATCAGGCTCTCTAGTCTGGGGGTTTGGTATGAGGAGGAGGAGCCCCCAGAGCATCTGGCTTTGAAGGCCAGCGAGATTTGATTGCAGGAATTTCACAGGATTGGGGGAAACAGAAACTCCACTCTTGGATGGCACACACAAGGTTTTGTGCACACAAGGACCCAGAGAAAAAGCAGCGACCTTATAAGAGCCTGGGCCAGACCTACCTGCTGGTATTGGAGGGTCTCCTGTGGAGACAAGGGGTGATGGTGGCTCACTGCAGGGACAAAGTCACTAGTGGCAGTAGTTCTGGGGACTACTTATTGGTATGAGCCCTCCTGGAGGCTGCCATTTTCTCATCAAGACCTGGCCCTGCCCAACAGCCTGTAGGCTCCAGTGCTGGGATGCCTCAGGCCAAACAACCAACAGGGAGGGAACCCAGCCCCATCAATCAGCAGACAGGCTGCCCAACATCATCTTGAGCCCACAGCTGCCCAATAAACATACTGCTTGACATGGCCCTACTCACCAGAGGGACAAGACTCAGCTCTACCCACCAGTAGGCAGGCACTAGTCTCTCCCATCACGAAGCCAGCACAAGCCCCTTAGAACAGTCTCATCCACCAGGGGGCAGACAGCAGAAGCAAGAAGAACTACAGCCCTGCAGAATGGAAACTGCAATCACAGAAAGTTAGATAAAATATGATGCCAGAGGAAATGTCCCAGACAAAGGAACAAGACAAACCCCAGAAGAACAACTGAGTGAACTAGAGATAAGCAATCTACCTGTAAAAGATTCAGAAAATGATAGTAAAGATGATCCAAGATCTTGGGAAAAGAATGGAGGCAAGAATAGAGAAGATAGAAAAAATGTTTAACAAAGAGCTAGAAGATCTAAAGAACAAACAAACAGAGATGAACAATACAATAGCTGAAATGAAAAGTACACTAGGAGAATAAATGAGGCAGAAGAACGGATAAGTAAGCTGAAAGATAGAGTGGTGGAAATCACTTCTGCAGAGCAGCATAAAGAAAAAAGAATGAAAAGAAATGAGGACAGTCTAAGAGACCTCTAGGACAACATTAAATGCACCAATATTTGCACTATATGGGTCCCAGAGGAGAAGAGCAAGAGAAAGGACTGGAGAAAATATTTGAAGAGATAATAGCTGCAAACTTCCTTAACATAGGAAAAGAAACAGTCATCCAAGTCCAGGCAGCACAGAGAGTCCCAAGCAGGATAAACCCAAGGAAGAACCCACAGAGACACAGAGTAATCACATTGACAAAAATTAAAGACCAGGAGAAAATATTAAAAGCAACAAGGGAAAAGCAACAAATAACATACAAGGGATTTCCCATAAGGTTATCAGCTGATTTTTTTCAGCAGAAACTCTACAGGTCAGAAGGCAGTGGAACAATATATTTAAAGTGATGAAATGGTAGAAATTATAACTAAGAATACTCTACCCAGCAATGCTCTCATTCAGATTAAACAGAAAAATCGAAAGCTTTATACACAAGCAAAAGCTAAGAGAATTCAACATCACCAGACCAGCTTCACAACAAATGCTAAAGGAACTTCTCTAGGTAAAAAAGAAAAGGCTATAATTAAAAACAAGAAAATTATGAATGGAAAAGCTCACCAGTAAAGGAAAACATACAGTAAATGTAGGAAATCATCCACACACAAATACAATACCAAAACCTGCATCGTGAGAAGAGGAGAGTACAAATGTAAGCTATTGGACACACATTTGAAATTTATTAAGACCGGCAACTTAAAATAATCTTATTTGTATATAGACTGCTATATCAAAACCTCATGATAACAGCAAACTGAAAACCTACAATAGATATGGAAACAAGAAAGAATAAGGAATCAAAACACAACACTAAACTTAGTCATCAATCATGAGAGAAAAGAGGAAAGAAAGAAAAAGACCTACAAAAACAAATCCAAATGATTAACAAAATGGCAATAAGAACGTGCATATCAATAATTACCTTAAAAAAGGTATTTCATGCAAATGGAAATCAAAAAAGCTGGAGTACCAATACTCATATCAGACAAGATAGACTTTAAAATAAAGACTATTTCAAGAGACAAAAAAGACACTACATAGTGATTGAGAGATCAATCCAAGAAGTTATAACAATATAAATATATATGCACCCAACATAGGAGCACCTCAATAGATAAGGCAAATGCTAATAGCCATAAAAGGAAAAATTGACAGTAACACAATAATAGTGGGGGACTTTAACACCCCACTTTCACTGATGATGAAATGATCAGAAAATAAATGAACAGAAAATCAATATGGAAACACAGACCTTAAATGACACATTAAACCAGATTGACTTTTGATATTTAATTTATAGAGCATTCCATTTTGAAAGCTTCAGAATACACATTCTTTTCAAGTGCACATAGAACATTCTCCAGGAATGATCACATGCTGGGCCACAAAGTAAGCCTCCGTAAATCTAAGAAAATTAAACTCATATCAAACATCTTTTCCAATAACAACACTATGAGATTAGAAATCAACTACAAGGAAAAAAATGTAAAAAACAAAAGCACTTTTGGGGCTAAACAATATGCTACTAAACAATCAATAGATCACTGAAGAAATCAAAGAGGAAAAAAAAATACCTAGAGACAAATGAAAACAAAAGCACAACAACCCAAAACCTAGGGGACGCAGCAAAAGCAATTCTGAGAGGGAAGCTTATAGCAATACAATCTTACCTCAGGAAATAGGAAAAATCTCAAATAAACAACTTAACCTTACACCTAAAGCAACTAGAGAAAGAAGAACAAATAAAACTCAAAGTTAGTAGAAGGAAAGAAATCATAAATAGCAGAGCAGAAATAAATGGAGATGAAGAAAACAATAGAAAAGATCAATGAAACTAAAAGCTGATTCTTTAAGATAAACTAAACTGATAAACCTTTAGTGAGACTCATCAATAAAAAAGGGAGGTCACAAATCAATAAAATTGGAAATGAAAAAAGAAATTACAACTGACACCATAGAAATACAAAGGATCATAAGAGACTACTACAAGCAGCTATATGCTGATAAAATGGACAACCTAAAAGAAATAGACAAATTCTTAGAAAGATACAATTTCCCAAGACTGAACCAGGAAGAATTCGAAAATATGAACAGACCAATCACAAGTACCAAAATTGAAACAGTGATTAAAAAATTTCCAACAAACAAAAGCCCAGGACCAGATGGCTTCACAGAGGAATTCTATCAAACATTTACAAAAGTTAACACCCATCATTCTGAAACTCTTCCAAAAAATTGCAGAGGAAGGAACACTCCCAAACTCATTCTCTGAGGCCACCATCACCCTGATACTAAAACCAGATCAAGATAACACACAAAAAAGAAAATTACAGGCCAGTATCACTGATGAATATAAATGCAAACATCCTCAAAAAAATACTAGCAATTCAAATCCAACAATACATTAAAAGGATCATATACCATGACTTATCTCAGGGATGCAAGGATTTTTCAATATCCACAAATCAATCAGTGTGATACACCACATCAACAAATTGAAGAATAAAAACCATATGATCATCTCAATAGATGCAGAAAAATCTCTTGACAAAGTTCAACACCCATTTATGATGAAAACTCTCCAGAAAGTGGGCACAGAGGGAATATACTTCAACATAATAAAGGCCACATATGGCAAACCTCAGTCAAATCATGCTCAATGATGAAAAGCTGAAAGCATTTCCTCCAATATCAGGAATAAGACAAGGATGTCAACTCTCACCACTTTTATTCAACATAGTTTTGGAAGTCCTAACCACCACAATCAGAGAAGAAAAAGAAGTAAAACTGTCACTGTTTGCAGATGACATAGTACTATACATAGAAAATTCTAAAGATGCTACTAGATCTCATCAGTGAACTTGGTAAAGTTTCAGGATACAAAATAAATACACAGAAACCTGTTGCATTTCTATACACTAACAATGAAAGATCAGAAAGAGAAATTAATGAAGCAATCCCATTTAACATACATATATACAATGGAATATTACTTAGCTCAGCCATTCAAAAGAATGAAATAATGCCATTTGCAGCAACATGGATGGACCTAGATATCCTCATACTAAGTAAGTCAAACAGAGAAAGACAAACATCATATGATATCGCTCATATGCAGAACTAAAAAAAAAAAAAAAGATAATAAATGAACTTCTTTACAAAACAGAAACAAACTCACAGACTTAGGAAACAAATTTGTGGCAACCAAAGGGGAAAATTGGGGAGGAGAGATAAATTTGGAGTTTTAAAATAGATAACCAGAGACTTCCCTGGTGGTCCAGTGGTTTAAAATCCACTTTCCAATGCAGGCAACATGAGTTCAATTCTTTGTCAGGGAACTAAGATCCCATATGCCATGGGGCAACTAAGCCCATATGCTGCAATTACTGAGCCCACATGCTCCAGAGCCCTTGTGCCACAACTAGAGAGCCTGCATGCTGCAACTACTGAGCCCATGTGCTCTGGAGCCTGCATGCCACAACTAGAGAGAGGCACATGTGCTGCAACTAGAGAAGCCTGCATGCCACCGCAAAGAGCCTGCATGCTGCCACTAAGACGATGTAACCAAATAATAAAATAAAAAATTTTTTAAAAAGTAGATAACCAAGGATCTACTCTGCTCAATATTCTGTAAGAACCTAAATGAGAAAAGAATTTGAAAAAGAATAGATATACATATAGTCCAATATAAAATAAAAACTAATAAACAGATAAAATCAAATAAAATAAAGAATAAAATGAGATAATGTTTTGAAATGTTTTACCACATGGCCTTGCACAAAAGTACTCAAAATAAGTAGGGGTGATTAGGCATTTCTGATAGCAGCAGTGAGAGCAGCAGTGGAAGTAATGTTCCGTATGTTGAGTTTAAGATTTTTCAACAAATAAATCTGCTATCATTTTAAGTATAATCCACTACCTAGTTTGAGTCCCAATTTGAGTGTGCCATTTTTATACTAAGAGTAAAAATAGAACAGACACTTTGAGCTCCTGTCTTTGAGTCCTCAGTTCTGGCAACTAGTAAAAAGCAAAAATAATCATGTAATAAGTGATTTACATTTTCCTGACATATCCCTTTTTTATGTGTGGCTCAATCTTACTCCAGACTACATATATGTAATTTTATTTAATGAATGATGTAAATTATTTTGAAAATGTAAAGATAAACCCAATCGCATCTAATATTTATTTACAACTCTTCTAAACCAGACTTCTGTTAGTTTACATTTTAGTAATAACTAGTGTTGTGTGGTGCTTTATGAAATCAAAGAGTCCTGAATGCATTTGAGCATTGTAACATTTCCACATAAGAAAGGCAAATAGTTGCTTTCAAATAAAGAAACCGAGGAATATGGAGGATAAGAGATTTGTCCAATCTACACACTGGCGCGGGGGCTCAGAATTTTAATGAGGTCTGTTTCAGAGCTGGAACTCTGGGGCTAGTGGGACATAAATTGCAGAAAACAAGGTGAAGGAAGGGGAACCAAGTAAGAGGGTGTTAGAGTTGTTCTGGGTAGTGATGGGGAAGGTTTGAACTTGGTCAGGGTAACAGGAAAGGAAAAGAGGAAATGGTTAATAACAAACAGAGGCTGGGGAGAAGAATGAGGATTCCTAGGATTCTGCAGTAGTGTTAGGGTAGATGCACCTACACCAACTGAAATAGAGACCAAAAGATATGATGATGATGATGACATCGTCAATATTTCATGAGCACTTTTTTTGCAAGGCATCAATTTAGACACTCCACACTCCTTTATCCCTCACAACCCCATGAGGTAGGTACAATTTACTACCCCTGTTTTATAGATGAGAAAACTGAGGTATGTAGAGGTAATTTACTTGAGAAGATCATAAAGTGCAGAGCAGGTCTTACTTCTAACCTATAGCAAAAGGACCAGAGAAGCTCAACGTAAAAAAGGGATCTTAGGAGTTCATTAAAGAATGAGTGGATTAGGAAAAGAAAGGACATGGGACATCTGCTCCTCTCTCCTTCCTCACAATAATTAAATTGTATTTTATCCATGAATCACACTTGTTTTCTCTGTCTATATTCTTGGGAAAATATGTATAAAATTTTGGAACCTCATTTATGAGAATGTCATTTCAATATATAAATCACTATGAAGATGAATCCAGATGCAATTTTTTTAAGCTCTTTATTGGAATATAGTTGCTTTACACTCTTGTACCAGCATTTGAGGTACACCAAAGTGAATCAGCTGTATTTATACATATATCCCCATATCCCCTCCCTTCTGTGACTCCCTCCCGCTCTCCCTGTTCTGGCCTTCTAAGGCCAGATGCAATTTGATTTTTAAAAATTGAGAATATTTCTCAAAAGATATAATAATACCAGACAAATGCTTTCTTAAAGCACACAAATAAACTTTCTTAAATAACTTGTAATAGTATTAACCAAAAAGATCAAGGTAAGAGTTGGAGCCCATCTTATAAGAAATATAAATATTCAGCATATGAACACTGAAGGATAACTGTTTAAAATGATCAAGATGTTATCAACTGTTGATTGTAAATGAAAAACATCTTAAAGGAAATCAACTCTTTAAGGAAATAAACATTATAACAACTATGTAGTATGGAAAACTACTGAGATCAGAAATCCTTGTCAGACTTGATGGCATTAGCAATTCCCATGATGGCTTCCAGGTAAAGTTATTTGAAGCACATTCAATATATCACAAAACTTTAAAAATATCTTCTCTCGCTGACTTTAAAATTCTTTCCTTTTATAGGCATTCACAAACAGATGGAGTCTTATTGAAAATAGAGTTTTCCTAAATAAAATAGGGAAAGAGTACAAAATGTTTACATTAACAAGAATTTTAACCAGGGTGGCAAATTAAGCCATTTATTTTACTAGATTATGAAGTTCCTTAGTCTTTTAATGTCTGTTCAAAATACACTCTGAAAGTCACAAACCCATTTGCGCTCCGCTTTCTACCAACCTCATTGAGTTTATTTGATCACTTCAATAACACTGTGAGATAAGGCTAATTCACAGCATTTCTGTTTGAATTTCTATTCTCATGAGGGTAATTGAATGACAGATAACATCTGTGGGCTATATTTCAACTGCCAAGCTAAGTGATTTCCATGCATTATCTCCTATTTAGTTGAATTTTTGCAAAAGTCTATGAGGCAGAAACTGTACTATTCCCATTTTACAATTTGAAAACAAAGTCTTGATGAAGGTAAATAATTTCTCAGGTTTTCCAGTCATTAAAATGCACCTTCAGGATTCAAATTCCTCCGAACTCTTCAGCCTGTTGGCTCAGCATCTATACAAGACAAGGAAAACAGTTCAGCAGTCACTTTCCCAAATCTATTTTAAATGTCAATGCCTCTTGTTAGAAGGAAGGCCCCATTTAAGCAAGTAAATGTTCTTAACAAAGACACACATTACTGATTGTTCCTGCATGCTGTGAATACGGGCTGGCATGAGTTCTTTAGATGCACAGTCTATTTTTTCTCTTGGCTTTTCTCCAGATATATTACTCTGAATTCACAACATTTTGCTCCACAGGTGCTCAAAATTCATTTAAATTTAAAAGTACAACATCCCCTTTAAACCTCGGAGGATGTGAACCATGTCCCCCTAACTTAAAAGGGAAAGGGCTAATTCATGGCATTTCTCTTTCTTCCTCTCTTGCATTTTCTTTCATGTGACTTAGATATTCTAAAGATTCACTTGGGTATATTCACAACTGCCTAGAGAAGCATCCAGAAGGGTCACAGAGGTATGCATGGCACATGATTCCTTGCCCCATCCTGCCAATTCTCACACATTGTTTCTTTCTAATTTGCAGGATTATGTGGCCAGAGGCATGAAACAAAGACATGGCAGCATTCACGGAGTCTGTGAAGAGCATGAGGCAGTTCTTCTTTCTTTGGGTGAGCCTATTGAGCATCTTTTCCTTCCTGAATATATGATTCTCCTTTTCACTTGAGCAGCAGACAGAACTGGACACACTACTTCATCCAATCTACCTTCAACTTTCTGAAGGTCACATAGTGAACAAGGGGTCATGATTGAAGCCTAGATTAAAAATTCTTTGCCCAGCCAAATTCTGCCTCCTGGTTGGCTTCCCTTACCTCAGTTATTTAAGACTGGTTGGCTTCCCTTCCCTCAGCTAATAGTGCTTCCCAATGTACCACACCATAAGTGACTTTTATGAAGATAATATTCACAGTATCAAATGAGCCGCTTGTCATCTTGATGTCTTTCTAGTGTAATCTCATTGTCATTTAGATTTGACATTTTAGAGACTTGAACTTCAATGCACTGTACTATTCAAAGTTGCCAGGGAACATGTGCTGAGCTGTGCTTTTCCCCAGTGATTCAAGGAAGAACATTATTCTTCTTTCTTTATTGCTCCAGTCTTCCACTCTACACTTCCACAAATCACTGTAATTTGCACCACACAGAGTACACTATCTGCACGAGGTGTCCTGTAGCAACTTCTGAAATGGCCTATAATGTTATAAATCATTGTGCTATTTTGGCATAAAATGTTACTTAGGTAAATAGCCATTGTTGTGCATTTTTTTCTCTAGAGAAGTATTAGTCACATTTTATTGTTCGGAAAGAAAGCCTGGTACAAGTCATTTTTTTTTTCTTGGTTGTTGTTTGGTGGCTACTGTAGTTTAAAACTACACTTTGGTTCTTAATAGATGCAATGTCTTTGAATAAAAAATGGGCATATGTGTTCATGCGTTAATAAACTGTAGGTCACTAAGAGAGAGTTGGGGTCCATTTGAATATTTTTATTAAGCATTACTTTGTTGCATGGTATCCGCAACAAACATAGAACAGATTTATAGGCAATGACAAATGGCTTAGTTGAAGCAAATCCCTGACATTATTAGGTCAAATACACAAGAGAAACAACTACCAAGCAAAAGCTGGCTGAAACACAGCTTTGGAGCACATCAGTTCTGATGTTTATCTATTTTCTGTGATATATCAAATTGTCCTTCAAAATTGTACGTGATTCACTTTTTTGATGGGTTGGATCTAAAAAAAAATTCTAACTGATTTTCGGAACTTGAACTGCTGTGTCCTCTATCAACTGCATCAGTCAGGGTTTGATTAGACAAGCAGAACCAGTAGGAGATATATGGAATAAGTGACTTATTATAGAGATTTGAGCTTACACGGAGACACAATCCAAATCAGCCTCATCAACTAATTGCTCAACTTTTAACTTATCTGATTTCCATTTTTCCTCTAAGTATTTTTCTAAAAATATTAAGAGAAACTGCCAAATCACCATGCAATACACACTCAAGAGAACAGAACAAAATGGTTCAAAATGGTATCTGAATACCAGCTCCAGGATAACTCTTCCATGCTTTCAGTAAAATAGTCATAAAAATTCTATAAAAGACTAAATGTATAAAACCAAAATTGTCAAAATGATGACAAAATCTGAATGGACTCAATGAAATTTTAAAAGATGTGGAGTAAAATTATTGAGAAACTACCTGTTATGGGTTGAAATGTGTCCCACCAAAATGATATGTTTAAGTCTGTTAAAATATTCAAAGAGTACAATTTAACTGATCTAAGCAAGTTTTATTTTTTGCTTCATAAAGCAGGCAGTCTCCCCTCTCGAGTCCAGAGAACTACAAGGCAAGGAACAGGGCTGTGAGCTTTTATAAAAGAAGGTAGTCAGGGAATAAGGGAAAAGTATTTGCCTTAAATCGATTGGCTAGAATTGCATATCTGACCTTATTTAGAACAAAGAAATCATTACAGATTCTTGGCAATTGGGGATTGGCAGGCTGGACACACTGCATTTCTGGTCAAGGGGAGTGTTTATGGGAAGACAAAAGTTATCTAAGTTCCGGTTTGCTGACATGGCATCCCACCAGGAGTGGCTCTACCTTAGGCCTAGAAATTTATTTCAACAAGTCCTGATCCCCAGTACCTCAGAATATGGCCTTATTTGTAAACAGAGTCTTTACAGAGATAATCAAGTTAAAATGAGGTCAGTAGGGTGGGCGCTACTCCAATATGAGTGGTGTCCTTATGGAAAGGGGTAATTTGGACATTCACCAAGGGGAAACAATGTGAAAACAAAGTGAGAAGATGGCCAGGTAACTGGAGTGATGCATCTATAAGCCAAGGAATTCCAAGGGTTGCCAGTAAACACCAGAAACTAGAAAAGGCAAGGAAGGATCCTCCTCTCAATCCATCAGAGAAAGGACAGCCCTGCTGACACCTTGGTTTCTGACTTTAGCCTCAAGAACTATGAGACAACAGATTTCTGTTGCTTTATGCCACCTAGTTTTTGGTATTAACAATGCTTCCTCACATAGCATAATTCATAATATGGCCCTATGCCAGCTCTTTTTAACTAATTCTTCATCCTAGGTCACCCTCTTCACATTGGTGTGTAAACTGTACTAAAAGCCTCCAGGGGTACCCATCCTCTGCCTTGCAAATTCCATCAGATTTGCCTTGTGTGTGTATGCTCTAACAATATTTGTTCATCCATTTCACCCACTCTTGCTCTTTTTCTCATTTCCAAACTGGTTCCCACCCTCAATTTGGCACCTTTAACAAGCAGCTCAGTTCTGGACTCTGTCCTTTATTTCCCCTCTTGAGAATAGGCCATGCAGTGTGACCCACTGATTCAGAGCACCACAGCACCTGCTATACCACCCATTCTTGCTGCCCCTCGCCTTGCCCATAGCCAGATTTGAAAACACTAACATAAGATGATAGAAAGACCAATAAAAATGTTTCTAGATAACTGAACTTTATTTTTTCTTTTTTAATTTTTAAAAAAATTTTTGGCTGTGTTAGGTCTTCATTGCAGGCTCTTCGTTATGGCACACAGGCTTCTCTAGTTGCAGCACATGTGTTTCTCTAGTTGCAGTATGTGGGCTTCTCTAGCTGTGGCTTATGGTCTCTAGATCATGTGGGTCAGTAGTTGCAGTGTGCAGGCCTAGTTGTAGTATGTGGGATCTTAGTTCCCTGACCAGGGATCAAACCCAGGCCCCCTGCATTGGGAGAGCAGAGTCTTAACCACTGGACCACCAGGGAAGTTCCACTGAACTTAAACTTTAAAGCTCCAAAACATTTTACAAAACATAACAGATGCTGATGAATAGATTTTTTGTTGATTCAGGATTGTCAGCAAGAACATCAGTTATTATACTAGAGTATTATAATAGAGCCTTTGGAAGCTGCTAAGTTTTTAAGTATGACAGACTATTAAATGGACTCATTTTTTAACTTCAGAGAATTCTTCCCAATTTTAACATGTTTAAAGTTATTTCTGTTAATGTGGCAACTTCTCCCCTTCTAATTTGTTCCTCCTAACCAGCACTGTCCAAGGATATCAGTTAAATTGGCTTACAGAATTGTATTTATGAATATGGAGGTGAGATGCCAGAGTCTTCCTTCAAGGAAGACTCATTGCCCCAGCACCAGGTTTAGTCCCAGCAGCAGAGAAAGCTTCCTCTCACAAGGGTACCCCCTTCCCAGGAGAACTTATGTCCAATAACCAATAGATACATAGCTGCATCTATGAATGTATGTACATATATGTGTCTGAGAGATGATATAGGATATATCATCATTTCAGGTGGTAGACTTGTTATTTGAGAAAAATTTGCCTAAATATCCTAAGATCTCACCACAACTCTGGTTGTGTTTAATTATATTTGATGAAACCTGTCTTTTCAAAGCATTACTATTTTGTGTTCTGAACATACCACATTGATCTTCTAAAATTTTTAGCACTAACAGGTTTTATTTTCAAGTGTTTATTTATTAATGATTTTCATCGTGATGTATACAAACGTGTTGGTTCTTGATAAAATAATAATTAATTTCACTGTTGACTAAACTGGCAATTTAATTAAAAGGACTTTCATCATTATTGGAGTTTTGTATCAGGTGCTTCTTAGCAAATACAACTGATTTAGATAATTTCCTCTTATGTCTTTACAACTGGTAATTGGGGTTATGACATTAACCTTTAAACTTGAGTGGACTTCTTTCTTGGGCAATTAAAATGAATTGTGTACTGAAAACTCACTGCCTCTACTTAGCCATGCTGTGGCTTCACAACAGAAGAGAGGAAGAAACTTGGCACCCATCCCGATCAACATATTGCAAAGCAGATACTCTGAAATAACCTGCACCAGTAATATTTTTATTACATTGTCAACTGATCAAAAAAAATAAAAAAAAGATCACGTGCTTTAAAAAAAGTCTACATACAATGTGTGTAATTTGTTCTTAAAGTTTCTTGATCATGGTGATGATGATGATGGTCAAAAGTATTTTGAGAGAGGGCTTCCCTGGTGACACAGTGGTTAAGAATCTGCCTGCCAATGCAGGGAACACGGGTTTGACCCCTGCTCCAGGAAGATCCCACATGCCATGAAGCAACTAAGCCAGTGCACCACAACTACTGAGCCTGTGCTCTAGAGCCCATGAGCCACAACTATTGAGCCCATGTGCTGCAACTACTGAAGCCCACGCACCTAGAGCTCCACAACAAGAGAAGCCACAGCGATGAGGAGCCTGCACACCACAACAAAGAGTAGCCCCCACTCACCACAATTAAAGAAAGCCCATGTGCAGCAACAAAGACCCAATGCCACAAATAAAAAAATTAATTCTTGATTTTAAAAATATAAAATTAAAAAAAAAGTATTTTGAGAGAGCTACACAGCAAAGAGAGAATAAGTAGGGCTGTACTTTCATCAGTATTGTTAAGAATGTATTATCAGTACATGAATTATTTAAAGACCTTGAAAAGATTCTCAATGTTTTACTCACTTATTTTGTATTAAATTATACTTATTGAACTGACGTCAATTTAAGACATGTTTTGAGCTTCAACTTTAGAATGCCGTATCTATTTTTAAGTTTTAAAAAGCAGGTGCTCTAAGGAAAATATCATAAAGATTTTTCAAAGAAAAAAAAATACTCCAATACAGTCTTGACTAAACATTGAAAAAGAGTGTCAAGCTGAACAGTTGACTGATGATGACCCTAGTTGAGATGTCTGTTCTTAGCTATATTTTCAAAAGCATCAAAGTCATTCTGCAGTTTCCTGGTAAATTGTCAAATCTGTCTGGAATTGCTGTTAGGTTCCAGCCATATCTGTCTATTCATGAAAAGCTAAAAAAAAAAAGCAAAAAAACTACCAATAAACTTTGGCCTTTGAATTTGAGTTCTCATCAAAGAGAAGTCATTGCTTATTTTTTCTTTCCTAAGAGCATTTACCCTTTTAGTGAATTGCCTGAATTACATGCTCTACAATAAAAGCAAATTTCAGAATAAGTTCAAACCATTAAAACAGATATCTGAAACAGCTAAGAAGTCAACCAATATATTATACAATTTTAAGTTTAAAAAATCATGACTTACAGTTTTAGAATTGCTACTTATGGACCAATTGACTTGAGGCACTGAAGAGATTTTCAGCACTAGAATATCTTGAAAATAAAGATGCTCCTAAGAAGTAGCTAACTTTGAATAGAAACTATACAGAGAGGGTAAAATACCAACTTTGATAATTTTCTTTTCCTCAGTTCAATTCAGGGAGCACTATATCATGAGTCCCAAAGTAAGGTGAATAGTCATCAGAAATCTTACCTATTAAGTAACATAGAGGAACTCTGGAACTTGCAAGATAGACCACAAGGGAATGGGGGCCCAGACAAGAGTCTGCACAATAAGGATTCAAGCAAGTCAAAGAAAAATTTTAACTAGTGTAATGCATCAGTAGTAAAACTTGAACCCAAAACTTCCGAAGGAACTTATTACAACTAAGTCTGCACTGGTCTCTGTGTACTTAATGCCAGCCCAACTAGGGCAGGCTTACACACTGACATGATTCCTGACCCTCTGTGTAAATGCCATGCTGGAAAATATTTGATTTGATGATACCGTCTATGGCTACTGCTGGAATAAATGAAAAGTTCCAAGACAGTGATAGTTCTGACTACCTCTCAGTATCAGTTACATCTATCACTTTAACTATGTGGACACTCTTTCTTCTTTTGGGTCTTTGACAGTGTTTGCAACATACAATTCTGATCTTGGAACACAGAAAAGCCTTCCTCTAATCCCATACAACATTCTTCACATAGGAGGAAATGTCAAGAAGAAATTTGTTAAGATAAAGATACTATTATTCATGGGTGGTTAGGCATGTCCTCAAAGAATCTGATAAGGGAAGTATTTCTTAAGCCAATTACTTTATGATTTTTCTCATAGGTGAATATAAATATAGAGGAACATAAATAGGTATCTAAGTTTTCAGAATAATATAATATAATTGAATATACTTTCCCATAAATAATCCTGGCTCCTGTTAGTGTTTGTGCCTTTAAAAATTGTAATGATACAACTTTTGTTCAGAAAATAATGGCGAAAATCAAGTTGTGAGTATTCAAGAAATTATTAACTACCTCCTCCTAAATGCATGACTGTATATTAACCCTGCAATTACAATAATTTTTTAGGTTATCTGGTGCTTTATGTCAAATATTGAATTCCTGAAATAAACACTCCCCAAGGAAGAAGGAGTAGTGAACTTACAATCCTCTCATTACTTCAAAATTGGGAACAGGCTAGATCCTTTGGATTATCGGGGTAAGGCATGGCTCTGAAATTGAGTTGTGGCATAAATTAGAACAAATGACCTAACCAGTTGTTAATTGAAGTCAGACAACCAGTAGATTAAAACACACAAGTGATATTAGTAAAAGTCAAAAGCAGATAAGATGTGGGGGAAAAGCTAGTACTGAAGTCAAGAAAACAAAGTTCACTGCAACCCAAAAAACTCAAGTCAGGTACAAAACAGGCCACAGGAAAAATGCAGAATGTTGGCTTGTTTTCCAGGAGAATAGCCACTCTGAAGTAATGAGGACAGACTATGACGTTTATGTTCAGAGGACTAGGCCTAATTGGACAAATCCACTCTTTTGCTGAAGAATCCCTAAGGGACAAGAGAATCATTTCCAATCCTTTAAAGGCAGTTATGGCTACATCATGTTGCCTAACTCTTGGAGAGCATATTTTACTTCTTGTTATGTCTCCACTCCATAAAAATGTGCCTGGTACATAGCAGACAATATTTTTACTTAATACACTAAGAACTCAGCAGAGGTATCTATCTTCTCACAGTTTCAAAATTGTCGATGGACCTTTATTAAATAATACAGCAATACTGTTTCACCTGTATATAACACTTTATAGTTCATGAAGGACTTCCACCAGTATTATCCCGTTTGAACTTCAAAGCCATTCTGAAGTAAATATTAACTATAATCATCATTCTATTGATGTGAAAAACTGAGACTCAGATTGAGTGGCTTTTCCAACAGACTTACAGTAAATACAGGAATTAAGGTTAGAAATTAGATTTCTTGGATCTAAGTCCTTTTCTCTTGTGGTAGAGCTCTAATGTTCAGTCAGGAAAAAAATCCCATTGGTTTTTTCCCTTCTGCTGGCTGAGAAAGGAAACCATATATTTAACCTCCTGAAAATTCTTCTCAAATATATGCAACATCTTCAGCCGAACATCAAACGCAATGCACAGCACAAATAAGATGTTTAGCAAAGGGAGGCAGAATGTTGAAAGCATTTCCTCTAAGATCAGGAACAAGGTAAGAATGTCCACTCTTGCCACTATCATTCAATATAGTATTGAAAGTACTAGCTACACCAATCAGAGAAGAAAGAGAAATAAAAGGAATCCAAATTGGAAAGAAAGAAGCTAACTGTAACTGTCTGCAGATGACCTAATACTATGCTATACAGAGAAAATCAAATAGGTGAAAGACTTGTACTTTGGAAACTATAAGACACTGATGAAAGAAATTGAAGACAACACAAAAAAATGGAAAGGTACATTATGCTTATAGATTGAAAGAATTAATACTGTTAAAACGATCATACCACTCAAGGAAATCTTCAGATTCAATGCAATTCCTACCAAAATACTGAAGACATTTTTTCACAGAAGTACTATAAATAGTTCTAAAATTTGTTTGGAAACACAAAAGACCCCAAACAACCAAAGCAATATTGAGAAAGAAGAACAAAACTGGAGGTATCACACTCCTTGATTCCAAACGCCTGATTTTAGGGTGAGTCAAAAATTATCCACATTCCAGTTATATTAAAACTTCTGTTAGCCGCCCTATCTTATCAGTGCATTCCATTCAAGGCTACTGTCTCCCCAGTCACTGCTGTGCATCAGTTCATTTGTGACTGTGGTGCAAGTAAAAATGGATGCCCCAGTTGTGATTTGCACAAAAGAAGAGCAATGTGCTGCGATTCATTTTTTGTGGTCTGAAGGTGTGCATGTCTGCACACCTCTGCCCACGTTGTTGACACTCTGCAAAAACTTCATTTTGAGGTGTTAAAGCATCCTCCCTACAGTCCTGATCTTGTTCCATCGGACTTTCACCTGTTTGGTCCCCTGAAAGCAGCCCTATGGGGACAAAGATTCACTTCTGATGAAGAAGTGAAGACAGCAGTGCATTCGTGGCTGGCAGCTCAGCCTAAAATATTTTTTAATGAGGGAATACAAAAGCTTGTTGACAGATGGACAAAGTGCACTGAAAAGTCAAGAGATTATGTCAAAAATGATGTGTTTGTCTTTTCTGAAAGTTAATTAAATTCTATAGCCAGAGTGTGGATAATTTTTGACTCACCCTTGTATACTACAAAGCTGCAGGAATCAAAACAGAATGGCCCTGGCATAAAACAAACATCCAGATCAATGGAACAGAATAGAGAGCCCAGAAATAAACCCACACTTAAATAGTCAATTAATCTACAACAGAGGAGACAATGGGGAAAAGCGTTTCTTCAATGGGTGGTTCTGGGAAAGCTGTACAGTCCTGCAAAAGAATAAAACTGGACTACTTTCTCATACCATATACAAAAAATAAATTCAAAACAGGCTAAAGACTTAAACATTGACATTTGTCTTAGCAATATTTTGCGGACTATTTCACCAGGCAGGAGAAACAAAAGCAAAAATAAACAAAGGGACTACATCAGACTAAAAAGGTTTTTCACAGTGAATGAGAGTATCAGCAAAACAAAAAGACAGCTTAATGAATGGTAGAAGATATTTGCAAACAATATATCCAATAATGGGTTGATATCCAAAACATACAAAGAACTCATACAACTCAACATCAAAAAACCCAAACAACCTGATTTTAAATTGGGCAGAGGAGATGAATAAACATTTTCCCAAAGAAGACATACAAATGGCCAAAAGACACATGAAAAGATGCTCAACATCAGCAATCATCAGGGAAATGCAAATCAAAACCACAGTAAGATATGACCTCACACCTGTCAGAGTGGCTATCATCAAAAAGACAACAAATAAAAAATGTTGGTGAGGATGTGGAGGAAATGGAACCCTCATACACCGAACTGTTTGTGTGAATATAAATTGGTGCGGCCACTATAGAACACAGCATGAAGTTTCCTTAAAAAATTAAAAATATAACTTCCATATAATCCAGAAATTTCACAACTGGGTATTTACCCAAAGGAAACAACAATACTAATTGGGAAAGATATGTGTGACCCTATGTTCATTGCAGCATTATTTACAATATCAAGATATAAAAGCAACCAAGTGTCCATCAATAGATGAATGCATAAAGAAGATGTGGTATATATACAAATATATATATATATATATCTCTCTCCAATGAAATATTACTCAGCCATAAAAATTGAAATCTTGCCATTTGTGGGAACATGGATGGATCTAAAGGGAAGTGAAATAAATTAGACAGAGAAAGACAAACACCATATGATCTCACTTACATATGGAATTTAAAAAAACAAATCAAAACTAAGGAAGACTATAGATATAGAGAACAAATGGGTAGTTCAGAAGGGTAGGGGGTAGAGGGTGGATGAAATAGATGAAGGGGATTAAGAGGTACAGACCTCCAGTTATATAATAAATGAGTTACATGGACATAATATACAGCATAAGAAATACAGTCAATAATATTGTAATAAATTTCTATGGGGACAGATGGTTACTAGACTTATCATCGTGATCATTTCATAATGTACACAAATGTTATCACTATGTAGTACACTTGAAACTAACATCATAATATTATATGTCTACTATATTTCAATTTATAAAATGAGGCAGAGTGTTGAATATAGGCATTTGCTAGAAAGAATCAAAGAAGAAAATGAAACACATGAATTTAATCTCAGATAAAAAGTAAGATATAAATATATAACATTTTCTAAAACAATGAGTAAGAAAGACAGAAACAAGAAACCATTTATTTGCTTACCTAAGTTGCAGAAATCCTACTTATCAAAAACAATTCAATTTCCTACTATTATACCCTTCAGTACAACACGGCAAAAGCAGAAGAGCATTAAAAATTAATTTTTAAAGAACTGAGTTAGTAAAATGTTAAAGTCTATTTTGATCAGAAATTAAAGAGAAAAAAAAACTCAGCTTTTTATGATTAGATTCTTTCTTCCTGACTTTGAGCTCAAAAAGAAGTTTCTAGCAAAATGCTGTATGAAGATGGATGTCTAAATTTCAGAACAAATTGAGACAAGTTGTCTAAATTTCAAAATGATGAAATTTTTAATAGAAAAGTGAGCAATCTTTTTAGAATTGTTTTTCTCTGTAAGATGTCCAGTGAAAATGTGTTCTATGGCTCCAGGGGAAAATAAAGAGTTATTCCTGCTTCAGAATGGGGAAGTTCTAGTATCTCTCCCATTCCCCCAACATACAGTCATGCCCAGAGCACACAGTACTTTTGACTTCTCCTCTGTCTTTGTTAGTGCCTGCGGCAGCAACATCTATTTAAACATAGATCCAGATTGTCTTTGCCTAAGACTTAGCTCTCTGGGCAACTGAAACTCCAGTTCCCTTTTCACTAGGGTATGTTCACCAAACACCCACCTTGGGTAATATTACACATGTGAATCTCCACCCTGGAGGCAAATATGGAAGCTGAGAGGTACTCTCCCAGATGGTTTGTCCCCAAAAGACCACACTATAACTACTTTTTCACAGAAGTTCTTTTCTCACTGCTCCTGTCCCCAATAAGAAACCCCTCTTTTTGCTAGGGTCATTAGTACTCTTATATCATTTGGGTAGAAGAATAGCCTAATTCCAGAGTGTTAAATTCAATCAAATAAAGCTGGTGTGTCTGGACAAACTACCATCCCTTTTCTGGCAATCAATAAACTGCAGGGTGGCCATTTAAGTATTTTCTTCTGCCTCAACCCCAACTCTTGGTGTAAATCATCCCATTCTGTTCTCCATGGCTGGACATTTGTAGCTCAATTACCATATCCTAGGCAGAACCCACAACACACTCTTAAGAGTAGGGATAACAACTAGTCATCCCAACAATAACCATAGCACTCACAAGTCAGTGGCTTTATTCCAACGTTACCTATCATTAAGACGGTAGGTGTCCTGTATTCCTAGAGTGCAAATACAAACAATCAGAGAAATTTTGGCATGAGTTATCCCTTTGACCACTACCGCATTTAATTCCTTCTTCCCTAAGGTAAGCAGTCATATTCAATTACAGTTATAGTAACTAAAGCCTTCATCTCTTAGTGACAATAGTCTTACAATCTTTTCATATACAGTTGACCTTTGAACAATCAAGGGTTGGGGCACCCACCTTTCACGAGGTCAAAAGTCCCCATGTAACTTTACAGGTGACCTTCAGAATCCAAGATTCCACATCTGCTTGTTCGACAAACTGCAAATCATGTAGTACAGTAGTATTTGCTGAAAAAAATCCATGTATAAGCTGATGTGCCCACTTCAAGCCAAATGTTGTTCAAGGGTCAACTGTAATTTGCATACATCTGCATACCTATTTAAATAGGACTGATAAAGTAGTAAATGATTTTGGCTAAACAAAAACTACCACATCATAGATAGAAGACAGAAAAGAACATCGATAAAGAATGTGTGTGTGATGTACATAATAAAGAATATCATTAGAGTCCTTGCACAGGTTTAACAGAAATGAATTGAATAAGGGGAAAGATGGACATCTGAGGAGAAAGACATTTTCTGATCACCTGTGAACACTGGATTATTAGCTGCATCATGATGACAGCATAGCAACATCTCTCAATCAATGCTGCCTAGTTTCTTTGCTCACACTCCAAAATCACATATACTCCCTGTTGAGTCCAGAGAATTTACCACATTTCATTTTAAACTTCACCTCTATGGCTCACGTATGTTGGGGATAGATGTGGAAGCCTTATGAAATTGATGTTAGCTGACCTAATGGCTAAAGTTATGGAAGGAGTGTGCCTTGCTGGATAAAAATGAATAAGAATGTAACATGGTTAGTGTTCAAAGTCAGTTTGTTCGTAGCGGATAATTCCATTTTCAGATAAAGTTCTGAGTTTCTACAAAAATTTGCAGATTTATGCTACAAATGTATGATGTATTTACATTACTCTTATATAATGTGGTCATGGAAATTCCTGAACTTGAATTCACAATTTACTTATGTGAATTAATAAAAGAGAGAGTAAGGCTCTTTAAAAAACACAGTTAATTCAAAATGTTGGTGTAACCTGCACACTATTATTCATAAATCCACTCATCTATTTTAAAATACCTGTATTAAGTCTCCATGATACACATCTTATGACTAATCAATGTTATTCCCTTACCCCTTGTTCTTTCCACCTGTAAAAATCTCTTCCCTGTCTCAATATTGAACCCAAGCATCATCTTCTCTGCTTTAACATACTTACTTCCTTCTTCCCAGTTAGGTGCTCCCTCATTTGGCCTCCATGACATTTGCATAAAAATCTAACACAGAGCTTATGGTCTTTCATCTTATATACTTCTCCCTCCACTACTGGACTAATTTCCTCCTTGGGACAGATACCTTGTCATCATCTAGTGTTTATTCAACCTCATATAAGGCAAAGTATAATGCCTGAGACATATTAAGAACTCAATACATGCCTACTGAATGATCAATTGATTGATTAATTGATTGAATGTTAGGAAGTAGGAGTATAGTTAATCATTCAGCTGCTTTGAATTATATTTAATCTTTCCTTGTCTATTTTCAGCAGACTGAAATAAATAGCAGAAAGGAAGCAGCTGTAAAAATTCTGAAGAAAAAAATCATTCCTCAACATATCTGAGTAGTAGATTATTCCTCTAAAATTTTTTTCTATAAGGATTGCTAAAATTCTTTCTGTAAGTATTAATTTACAGGTAAATTAAGCATTTTTGCAGTCTTAATCAGTATTTCCTTCACTTTTCATAGAACCTGATTTATGTATTTATTTACTCACATTAATTCATTCATGACTCATGAATATGAGTCAATGAGTAAAATCACAAATATCCTATCAGTAGGGTTCTTCGTTACAGATAATAGAAATGAACTCTAATTTAAAAGAAAAACAGTTGATGGGAAGAGTGCTAGGAGGCTCACAGAATTGGCTAGAGGCTGGAGACACAATGGGAGCTGGACAGGACACAAAGGGCTGCAGAGAACAGGCAGCAGAAACCGAAGGAGCAAACCTTGAGCATAAAACATTCTGGTGATTATTCCACTATTACTTCACCCATTCTTCCCATTCTGGCATTACTTGCTTATGTATTAAAGTTCTCCAGGTGGTCAATTGACCTGGCTTAAGTCCATGAGCCCATGACCTAGCAGGGAGGTCCTCAATACTTCTGCTTTCATAGGGTGAGATTGTCATAGTGTCACCACCCATCAAGATTCTATACAATGAAAGAGAGGCAACTCCACAAAACAACGGCAGGGTGCCATTGGGAAAGGAAATTGATGTCATCCAACCAGAAAAGTTATAAGTATGTTTTATATTATATGCAAAGCTATTTTCAAAAAATGTAGAGATAGGGCTTCCTAGGTGGCGCAGTGGTTAAGAATCCGCCTGCCAATGCAGAGGTCACGGGTTCGATCCCAGCTCCAGGAAGATCCCACATGCCGCGGAGCAACTAAGCCCGTGTGCCACAAAATAAATAAATTAATTAATTAATTAAAAAAAAAATGTAGAGATATGAAAAATGAGCCAGATATGAATCCTACCATTAAGAAACTTACAGTCTCAGAGGAACTAGTTGTTTTGGAACCACACTCCATCACTATAGCCTGAAAAAATTGAACTAAATGGCAATTTCATATGGTTCAATTTAAAATTTAGGCTAAACAGATAATAAATCATCAAATTACCAAATCCTGAGAGTCAATAGGCAGCTTATATTCAGTTTTTATTCCTGCAAGCTTTCTTCCCAAATTTATAGTAGTTATGATAAACTGAGTGTGCAGAGTGTGTTTGTCAGCATTGGCCTCTGTTTACCCAAGCATTCACCTTTATTCTTTTAACTTTTTCAGTGGCATCTGCAAACTCAAAAAAAAACAATTTTATGGCATGTTTTATATCTGATATTATTAAAATGAGTGAATTTTAATGGGTGCAAATAAACATGGAGAATAAAAAGTAGACTATTTGGCCAATGGGAATTAGCCCAAGGGAACATTTTCTATGGCTGCTATATAGTAAACTGAATGGCTTTCAAAGGCAATTATCATGCAAAATGATTCTGCTAGATGCTCAAGTTAGAGTAATATATCCAGAATAGTAAGCAGAAAATATTTATTTTCAAGAAAAGTACATAACTATAAATACAAGAAAAAGTAAGACTCCAAATCAGAAAAGTACTGCATTGTATCCATGGTTAGCAATCTTCTTCATTAAGTATCAAAATTTTAAGCCATCCTTTCTGGTTCTTTAGGATCATGGAGAAGATGGTTACCATGCCAACTTGTTGAAACAATGTTTCCATGCCATCTCAAAGCATGAGTAGTAAAAGGGTGTTATTTTTCCAATTCTCTCCTTGAAATAGCTCTCTCAGGCAGTGAACCTTATCAAGTACTGTACAGTGGTGCTTGACAATGCCTGTCTGCCCCTCCTCCAATCTAAGCTACTGAGATCTGATCAGTTTGACTCTTGAGTTGGGTGGCTATATTTGACGCTGTAAAACTCTCTAATGTGATTCAATGCCAGAGTCACTGAGCTACAGAGTATCTTTGTGACTTGCAAGAGTTAACACAACTTCTCACATACCTAATTTATTCTCAGAAACTTTAAAAAGGGGGAAAGGAGGACTTCTTAAAATTGTATATATTTATGCACTTGGTTGCAAGTATTTTAAAGTACTGAATCTCTATTTTTTCAGCATGTTAAAGAGGAAATTTTGGTCTGTGTCAGGGATCCCCAAGACTATACACAAGCTTGATGATTCACTAGAAAGATCACCAGACTCAGAAAATCTGTGAAACTTGCATTTATGGTTTATTATTACAAAAGTTACGAATTAAAATCAGCAAAGGGAAAAGGTTTTTTTGAGGCAAACTCCAGGAGAATCAAGACAAGTTTTCAGGTGTCCTCTCTCAGTGGAGTCGCATGGATACATTTAACTCTCAAAGCAACAATGTGTGACAACATGTGCCAAATATTGCCAACCAGGGAAGTTCACGGAGCCTCGAAGTCCAGGGTTTTTAGTGGAGGCTCAGTAACAGGGGCATGTGGTGCTTGCTTGCATGACTGACCTCAGCTACTCACTCTAGTCCCTCACAGAGCAAAAACAAATGTTCACCATAAATCATATTGTTTACATCATTTATCTGATCAAACTGGTACCTCATGGCCTATAGCCTCAGGCATACAAAAACACCAGGTAAGTATTCCAAAGACTCAGGGTTTATCTCCCAAGAGCTGGCCAAGGGTCAGTCCTAAAGACAAGCTTTTCCTGGGAGTGTGCAGAATTTGAAAAATGTTGGCCTGCTGAGTTAACCCTTCCCTGAATGGCAGATTGCTCATTGTTACATAAAATCTGTTCCTTTTCTTATACTGTAATAATTTTATCTGTGCACATGGCAAGACAATTAGAAACATTTTGCATCTTTTCTTGCAGCTAATCATGACTCTGTGAGCAAGTTCTCTCCAACATATTATGTGCAAATCATACCACACTCTTAAAAGGAAATTGCTTGCCCTGGGCTTCCTTTGTTTGCTTATCTCTGTGAGAAAGATGATGGGTCTGCAACTCAGCTTCAACCTATGACCCAGAAATTCTGCATCTGACAATATATCCAAAGAAATTCTCACACGTATCCACAAGAGGACATTTACAAAGATATTCATCAAGCATTGTTTGAGGCAGAAGCATTTTGAAAGCAATCAAGTTGTCTGTCACTGGAAGAACAGATAAGCAAAATGTGGTGAATTCATACCGATCAGGTTGATGCTCAAAATATGTAACAAATATTGTGGCCTCATCCCAGTCAGTCAAAATGAATACCAGCCTTGGCACTGGAGCAAGTTCCTGGAGACCTCCCATCTCCCCTCCCCAAAAAAGAGGTTGGTTTTAACCCTGTAGATGCTGGATTGTGGAGAGAAATCCAGAGATCTAGTGGAGGAGCCCTCAGAAGACCCTAAGTAGAGACTATTCATCAATCCATATTCAGGCATCTCCATATTTTACCAATTCTTTTATTACCATACACCTGCATACGGACTGGAAAACAGCCCTGTGTGGAGTACTAAGCATAAGTTAGTATAAGTGGACTACATCTTCACACAGCAATATAGATCAAGAATACAACAAATAAAATGAGATGTAAAGCAGAATACTATTTAAATTAAATATATTTGCACACAAGCAACTGCAAACATCTTATAAGAACACATAAACAAAGGATATATTTTATTTGCACCTATTGAATGAGCAAAGGGAAATGGCAAAATGGAATGGGGGTAAAGGGGAGCAAATAAACAAGAAGCGGTCTTATGTTGATCAGAGATGATGAGGTCCAAAATATTCCATTTACAACCAAACTTCTCTGTGTCTAGCCAAATATAGTTAGGCTGTCACTACAAAATTTTTTGTATGTTAATAAACTTATGCAGAAGAAAGTAACTGCATTAGAACCAAACTTTTGTCCAGATAACTTGTTTCTACAAAAAAAAAAAAAAAAACAGCTTTCAAAACTTATTTCATAGGAGGGAGATGACTTATAAGGAATCTGAGAAAGAAATATAGAAAAGATGGGATTTTTTTTTTTGCCTGTATCTTTTTTTTTCCTTCGATCTTCACTGGAGTATAATTGCTTTAAAATGTTGTGCAGTTTCTGCTGTATAACAAATTGAATCAACTGTATTTACACATATAACCCCATATCCCCTCCCTCATGAACCTCCCTCCCATCCTCCCTAACCCACCCCTCTAGGTCATCACGCATCATCGAGTGAGTTGATCTCCCTGTGCTATGCAGCACCTTCCCACTAGCTATCTATTTTACATTTGGTAGTGTATATATGTCAGTGATGGGATTTTGGCTGAACCTTAAATGGTAGATAAGATTTCAACTGACAAAGATTAGAGAAGACAGAATTTCTGACAAAGAGAAGAACATACATAAAAGCATAAAGCATAAAGCTGGAACATGCATAAAAGCCCTGAGATGATGAGAAAGGGAAATAAAATGATAAAGTACATAAGATGCATGGAAAAGAAAAGTGAGAAATGCAACCATGAAAATAGTTGGGTGAGAACTGGAAGGGTTGTGGGTGCAAGGTAAAGAAATTAGGAAGAAAATGAGAAGCAATTGAATTTTATTGTTGTAGTTATTATTGTTACTGCTATTATTATTAGCCTAAGAATTACATATTCAAGGCTGTGCTTTTGGAGAATCTATTCCACAGCTCTGTTTAGTATAGATTAAAAGGAAGGGCTTCTAAAGTGACGAAACCAGTTGAAGGCAATTACAGTAATTCAGATAAGAGATTATGAAAGTTTCCTCTTGGGAGCAAGACTAGAAAGAAGAGTGCAGATATGAAAAAAAAAATATTGGTTCATAAAAATTCTATACACTATGTGACTGATTGGCAAAGAACTTTGCAGGTACAGGGGTTGAAATGACTCCATCCTGATATTTGAATGAAAGAAAACCGTTGTTTCTCCCAGAACAATAAGTCAGGGAAATAGCAATTGTTATAATAAGAGAAAAAAGAGAGATAGAAAAGATAATTTTAGGTGTTAGAAGGAAAATTCTTAAGAGAAGGAGTTTTTAAATATGAAAATGTGAGCATATTTCTAGGCCAGTTAAGAAGTAATGATTAAAAATGAAAATTCGAGATGGCAACATTTTAATATAAAGTCCTAAGGAAAAGCAAGGGAAAATCATGACCTTGGTAAGCAGTAAAGGAATGTCTTCTAGCCTGGTTAGATGAAATATAAAGAAATATATCCATTATTTTGCTATGAAAATGTCTTTGGTATCTTGAAATTCTCTGTATCCTTGTAACCTAGAAACGAGGTCACAGCCTAAACCCACCATTACTTTCAAATAGTGAATTGTTAGAATATTGAGGTGATTTCAGGGAGGACTGAGTGCGGAGTAACACTGCACTTAATGGTTCTATTAAGCATTGTGTGTGTGCAAACCTAAGGGGGTCCACAGCCACTCCCCCTTGTTGAATGGGTCAGGAGGGAGTCATGTACTCCCTCCAAGCAATGATTATTTGCTAGCATAATTTGAATGTGGATAAAAGTGAGCAAACTTTATCATCTTTTAACTGTTATTTACTCACTGAGAATCCTGAAAATTTTTTGCACAATATATTAATAATGTCACAATAACAACAACAGTACAATAATGGATATGCAGACATTAGAAGTGAGAAATGAAATGAGATTTGCCATCTTAATCCAGAAGCATTTTTCACTTTTAAAACAAATAAATTATTTGACATTATCTCGGGGGTACGCTTCAGGGAGCATAACTAGTACCACACAAAGATTTGCAGCTATGATTTTAAGATACATTAAATCTTTTACTTCTCCCAAGTCCAACAGTGATTTTATCATAGAAAACCATATTTCTTGCAGTGGTTAGAGATTTTTAACAGGTAATTTACTCAAAAGCTATTTTCAAAGGGAATTTTTTTGGAAACGAAGTCATAAATTGATTATTTGAAGTCTCTCTCCATTCCTTTCTATTGGGCACAAGTGCTGACATTTGAAACACAAATGCAATATATTTGTTATTTTGTTCAGTTTCACCTTGGTGGTGTACAGCTCAGGAATAAGTGATGAAGATTGTGCAGAATCATCTGTTAAGGTTCCCATGATGCCCTAAAATCTTTTTTAAACATTCTACTGAACAATTTCTTTCCTTCAAATTACCTCAAGGTCATAATTCTGTGCCACATATGCAGTGAGCATGTATTATTTGCTAGACATTGTACAGCATTAATTAAATATAGTCCTGTAGGTAAGGAATTAGGATGGTCACATGATTTGGAGATGGGAGTTATCAACTTATTTTCATACCTCATAGATATTTCTTCTGTCTTCCAATCTCTAGGCTAAATTTCCATACCGCTTCCCCCACAATTCAAATTCATCCTTATATGAAGTGATATTTTCAGAACATAAATTCTATTTTTTTTTCATGGCTTAAAACTCATCAGTAACTCTTTTTACCATACAGATTAAAGTCAAAACTCTTGATTTGCTTTCCAGGTTTATCTTTCACTCTTTTCTTTTTTTCACCTCTTAAAACAACCACTTCCTAGATTTTACAGTACCTGGGCACAGTCAGTGCTCTTCCATGCCTCCATGCCATTTTTCTAACTCAGTTTCCCCTCTCGAGGATTTTCCTATCCCTTGTTTAGCTCTGACTAGCACTACCTAATATCCTTCATTCTACCCTATCCCCTAATTTCTGTTGGCCTAGCAAAGATAGGCCAACAGTTGTTGAAGACTTTTTTCAAACATCTATCTCATGAAGAACTTTCTTCTCAGTAAACTCTAGCTCTAACCCCAACCATCACTTGTACTCTGATACATATAACCACATTTTACCTTCACCCTTTGTTTTCTCTGATTACATCTGTATTATGAGATCTTTGACATTCAATCATACCTATTCATCTTTAAATCTCTCTATTAGACAACAATCTCTTTGGGAAGAGGAACAATATCACATGCAGAGGGCCTAGCTTATGGTAGGTGTTCAATAAATATTAGTTAAATAAATGAATAAATAGTCAGTACTGGATCTATCTTACTTAGACCAGTCTACTCTTTCTAGGGACTAAATTTTTAGCTTGGAAAATAGAATAAATTTCCCCTTGATTTTTTTCCCCTACTTTAAGAGATCTAGAGCAATGATACATTTACTGCATAAAAGGATGCCATTGAAAGAGCAGTAACATTTAGTGATTTAGAACTGGAGTTCTGCAGTCTTATAAAACTAGATTTGAATCTCAGCTCAGTTATTTTCTGCCTATATAACACTGGGTATATTTTTAAACTCTTGAAGATTTTGTTTCCATCTCTTAAATAGAAATAATAAAAGCACCATATTCACAAGCTTGCTGAGAGGGTTGAATGAGATGATGCATCTAAAGGCTGGCCATAGAAGCTTAAATGGATAAAGTACTAGATAATTTTAACTATAATTACATATTATCGCCACTGCTAGAGCTAGAAACCACTTTGAACTATCCAATCTTAGCCTATCCTTCTGATTGATTAATGTTTTATGAACATGCAGACTTCTTCCTTTTCTTCAATCTTAGTCAGTTTCAAATAGGTGTTCTCTGTCCAGAATACTATCGTTAGAGGCTATTAAATGGGAGCACAGCCACAACCATTGTGCTATAGACAAGGTCCAAAGCTATTTCAGCAATCTTGCTCAAAAAATTAGTAATTCTGGAACCTTAGTCACCACACTGATAAAATGCATTCCATGATACGTCTCTGGAATGTAGGATAAATGACTGGGTGGATGCAAAAGTCTGCTTTGTTTTTGCTGAGTCAGCTTAGTACCTCGGACACTCTAAAGGCTTTAGAATCTTTCTTAAAACAAATTATTCTGTGTTAAAAATAGGATATGATCTTTATGTCATATTCTGTAACTTATTTCTGTTTCTTCTACTTGCCTTTCTCTGCATTGACTCTGCAGTCCAACTGTACACCTGACCATAACTGACCCTGTCCTGAATACCCCCCACCAAAATATATATATATACCCATGGTAATTGAGGAGAAAAGTAGACTTACTGTTTGTTTTATTTTACCCACTTCTTAATAACCCTTACATTAGAGCTGATAATAGAGTTGATGATCATTATTTTTAATCAAAATATATTCAATTTCAAAATAGATTTTCCATGAAACTTAAAGAAAACCAGACGGTAATTAGAATTTCTTACTGCATTTCTATTACAGACTATTTCTGTCTTCATGTTCTTGGATGTGAGGCTCTTTAAGAGCTGTTCATGTTCATAGGAAAATAGTCAAAGTAATAAATATAAAGGTAGAAATCTTATATGCACCAACTGAATGTCTAAATTATGACAGTGAATCTCAAAATTCTCAAAAATATTTCATGCTTAATAGCTCGACAAAGAAAAGTATAGTTTAAAACTGACAAGTATACTGTCAACACATTTTTTTGCATTCAATAATTCAATGTACAAGGAGAGTGTTTAAGAAATTAATCATTTCTATTTAATTTTATATATGTAATTTCTTTCTTTATGACTGTGTTCAATTATATCATGGCAGCAAGTAAATATACTTTGGTTAAAAGACTATCAAAAAGTTGCCAAAACTAGATGCTTTTAATATAAACGATTGTGTATTCTCATCCCCTTCCTGAATACTAAACAATACAACTTGAAGATGTTATTACAGGATATAAAAGCATTCTCCCAACTTCATTGAATGTAGAGAGCTGCATGAGGCTTAGTTCATAATAGATATTCAACAAGGGTGCATTAAATTGGATCTAAGTTTTCAAATATTTAGTTCTGAGTGAAAATAACTGAATCATGTATGAATTAAGTCTATGCATAATGCTAAAAACAAAACTTTAAACAAGTTATTCAGCTTGAAAATTCTCTACTGTGAGTATATTTGCCTCATCTGAATACTAGAGGCAAAACCAGCAGATACATTAAAATTCTTTTTTTGTCTCCTGATAAAAATGAGAGGGCTTTCTGAATTCAGTGGTGTGCCAGGAAATTCTACTTTTCTCGGGTACTGTGTAGGCAACAGATATCTCTGTTCCCAAGAAACAACATGTAAAACTTAGTAACAAATCAGAAGAAAATGGATGAAGGCTAAAGTGGAACTTCATGTCAGCCAACTTATTTTGAGGCCACTTTTCTGCATTCTAAGGGATCCCTTACACCTAAGGCACAGCCATGTGGCCTAAGTTCTGCCAATCAAATGCACCATATGGAGTTGAGTTTGCAATTTCCTAGTGTAAGAGAGAGACTGCACTCTGGGGAATTGATCTAGCAAGTGAGGTGGCAAAGGTAAGTGAGGTGATAAGCTTCTTAAAGGAAAATGTATTATATATGCATAATGTTCACTAGTTGGTTGCCTCTAGTGGTAGATTATAATTTAGAATCAGTAATAGGGCCTCTGGTCTAGTCCCAAATGTCATGTGTAATGAGCAGCAACAGCAACAGTATCTTCATTACAGAAGCCTACACTTTGGGCACTCATGACTACCAAGCTTACCCTAGTTCCTCTGTGACCACAGTAGAGAGTCTACAAGCTATGTAAGCTCCATTAATAAATTTCTTTCTTGCTCAGACTAACCAGAATGGATTCCATCTCTTGTAATCCTTAGTGGAAATGCCAGACTTTAGGTATCAAAAAGCTGTAGTTGGGCTTCCTAGGTGGCGCAGTGGTTGAGAATCCACCTGCCAATGCAGGGGACATGGGTTCGATCCCTGAGCCAGGAAGATCCCACATGCCATGGAGCACCTAAGCCTGTGCACCACAACTATTGAGCCTGCGCTTTAGAGCCCGTGAGCCACAACTATTGAGCCCATGTGCTGCAACTACTGAAGCGCACCTGCCTAGAGCCTGTGCTCTGCAACAAGAGAAGCCACGGCAATGAGGAGCCCATGAACCACAACGAAGAGTAGCCCCCACTCACCTCAACTAAAAGAAAGCCCATGCACCGCAAAAAAAAAAAAAAAAAAAGACCCAACACAGCCAATAAAATAAGTAAATAAATAAATAAGTTTATATAAAAAAAAGCTGTAGTTTTTGTTTTGGCTTTGACACTCACAAGATGTGTGACTGAAGGAAGTCAATTATCCTCATCAGTAAATTAGCAATGGGAAACAAATCCTAGATGTTTAAAAGACAAATATTTTTAAAAATGAAGTTACTAAAATTCTGGGAAAAAATGTAAGTGCATATATTTACAACTTTGATGAGAAGAAGAATTTTCTAAGGATAAGACATAACCCATATATTAAAATTTATAAAATTAATCACTTAAATTGCAGAATTTTTAAAAATTAGAGCAAATAAATACCTTAGCAAATAAAAATTGATGAAAGTGTGCAACATATGTGAAAGACAAAAGCTAATTTTTAATATTCAGAAGGCCCATGTTAATAAGAACAAAAGATAATATGAATATAAAGGTGCCCTCTCACCCTCTAGTACAAAGAAATTTTAAAAGGCCAATACACTCAGTGAAAAATGCTCAGTCTCACTCTTATATAAATAAATTGAAATCAAAATAACAATGAGATACTATTTTTCATCAGTCAGATTGGTAAAATAGTTAGTTGTATGATACCAAGTACAGACCAAGATGTGGGAAGCAAGGCACTTTTATTCACTATTGATAAATACGTAAATCAGCACAGTCTTTGGAGAGGCAATTAGGCAATATATATCACAAACTTAAAAGCACGTATATTCGACTCACCATTTCCATTTCAAAGAATTTACCTCAAGGATAATTTTGCAAAATTCCATGAAAATATCTAAAAGGCTAGTCATCACAGCATTGCTTTTTGATAGCAATAATATTGGAATAACCTAAATTTCCATGAGCATTAAAGTAGTTTTTAAAGTAATGGTAGATATATGGGATGCCTGAATGCAATGAAAGGCCCTGAAATCATTAGAAAATTAGAAAAAATTAATTTGATCTATAATTAACATGGGAGAGACTTCCAAGATTAAATATTAAAGGAAAAGAAGCATAGTGCATAGCATTGTCCCTTTGGTAGGCTTTTTAAAGGATGACATATGAATGTAATATTTGCTAGATGGTATCCTCTGGTGGCAGGTTGTATTTTAGATAATACCTTTGTTAAATAAAACTTCATAAATGGAGACCTGATTAAGATAAAGAGGCATTTATTTGGGGTTTGTTAGGACTGCAGCCCAGGAGACAAAAATTCAAGAAGCCCTTGAATTGCGTTCCATTGGACTACAAAATGGAGAAAACTTACCAAGGCAAAAACCACAAGGCCACATTTAGTTATATGAGTTGTTTATCAAGAATTATAATGGGAGCTATCAAAGAGAAAGAGTGTTTGTTAAGCAAAAATTGGTTGAGGTCCAAAATGGCTGAATAGTTACAAGGTCTACCTTCAGATCACAAGGTTGTAGATAACAGCTGTTGTTTAAAAATAGCTGGTGTCCTTGGATTTGGTATAGTTCACAGAAAGTTCAAGTTCTCACTGGTGCAGGGACATGTCTGAGACCAGAACCTCAGTGGCTACCTGACTCCATTTTGTATGCCTGAACTGCAATTACTCCATTATCATTACAAACTCTCATCATTTCCCCCTTTTGATCAAAATCTTTCCTTCAGAAAGCATTGATGAACAAGTCTTTGTATCAATTAGATGCTTTGTCCCATGGAGCTGAAATGGACCTGTCCCAGGAAGTTTGCTTTAGGGGAAAAGGAACAAGAGGAGAGAGTTTCATGGTTGGGTTGCATTTGAGTAACAAGGGGCCTTAGGGTTATGGTCTCAGGCAGGTTGACATCTCAATCAAGATTCTGAATCTACTTGACCTCTTGAGGATGCAATGGCAAGTGATGAGGCAAAGGCTCAATGAATAGTCTCCACTCTCTGGTCCACCATTATCCTAATAGGTCCAATATTTAAATATTTTTGAAATAATAACACTATTAGTTTGCATTACAACCAACCAAACAAACAGGGCTAAGATAACAATTAATGATGCAAATTATAGTCCTTGTCTTAAAAAGGAGCTTACCTTGGAAGGCATCAAACTAAATATGTCCATCTAACATCAAGAGATTTCATGGACTTTTTTTAAGATATCAATATTAGCCTTTAATATTTCTAATTAGGACTATACTTCCTGATTTGTTTATACAAAAACAACATTCTTCTCCAAGGAGAGTATACAAGTTTCTCCTTGTTAGGTGGTTATAGATGAAAAAACAATAAATTTGTGAAGACTAACAGGATAGAGAAACTCTGATTTTGGGTGCTTAATTAATGAAGAGTCAAAACAGAGTTTGACCATGATGGTAAATTAAAGAAGTAGCAAGATTTGTTTACATAGGCTTCTTGGCCCAAATTCCCTACCACTGGTGACAAGGTGTTCTTCTACCCCAAGATGCAGGGAATGTACATTTCACATGGGTGATTCATTTCCTGCTTTCAGGAAAACAGAAAGGTGGTTCAGAGTATTCCTCTCACATTGTTTCTTAAGTGACTTTAATTCCAAATAATCAGAATGCCTCATTGAGGCATATTTTGGGCTGCCCCACCCTGAACCCCAACAGTTACCTCCTCTGAAACTTCCCTGGAAGTTTTGTATATTAAAGCTGAGCTGGTAGCTATGGAGAGAGAAAATGAGTTACTAGAATCTTCCATATTATTGAAACATTTTCTCAGTCAGTTCTGAGAACAAATAGGTTAGTTCAATTAAATGGGCTGTATATATTTCAGGAGGGGGAGACACAGTTTCCCAAAGCTAGGTCTATGATATAAGCAATCAGAGGTTTATCAAGAGGTACTCTTATGGAAACAAAAGAAAAAGGTTAATAATTAGACCAAATTATATGTTTCTTAGCCCAGGGGGCAGTCAGTCAAAGAAGATTTCTAGATGATGAGGCTAAAGCATCTTTTGAAGTTTGTAATGTCTCTGATGATATCAACAGACGCACAGGTAAACTTTCTGAGTGGCTTGTACAGAAACAGACATGAAGGTTGTTTAAATATGAGCTGTTGTGGCATTTTCTTCACAGTTTATATCAAATCATCTAACTTCAGTTTGCTTTAGGAAAAGGGCAGTTTTAGTTTGAGAGTTTCTGAATTCTGGGGGAATCAGGTAAGAAGAAAAAGATAAATGTTTCAATTCTGCTTACAAATGTGTTACCAAATTGCTGTAAGTTTTAGGGAAAAAATTTTTTCTTATATCTAGGAAGCAAAAGATTAAAAATCAGTAACATTTTAGACAAGTGACAAAAGTTATAATCATATTTGTCGGTTCATTCAATATCATGTAATTAATTTTCATTCTGCTCAAGTCCAGTTTTTCCATTAGTTCTGTCAGTCTCGCCTGATGATTGAGTGACAGTGACAGTGATAATTCCAAGAAGTTTGAAAAGTTTTTAAGGCTCATATTATTTTCCCAGTGAAATGGAGATTTTGTGCAGGATATACCTCAAGTGGAAAACACATTTTTAACCATTTCTTTCCTATTGTGAGTGCATGAGCCTTGCAGCAAGAGAAGGCAATCCAGAAAACATAAAATAACAGGAACATTTTGGAAACCCATACTATATGGTATTTGCAGGTGTTCAGAGAATCCAGAGGGAGGAGATATGAGGCCTCTGAGGACAAAAACAGTGGTTTTCAGGGTTACAGACCTGACAGGTCAGACGTTCTGGTGGAATGTTTTCACAATTTTACAAAACTCTCCCCACAAATGTCAATCTACAATTTGAATTGTATTAAATGCACTGCACTGGGTGAAGGAATGCAATGAAAAATGGGGTTTGCCACAAAACCAGGAAGAACTGAGTGGCTGTCCTGGGTTTCCCACAGCCCCAGCTGGTTGTTTAAATCATAGCCATTGTTTACTCACCATAATTTATCTGATTGAGGAGCAAACTGTTGCCATGTTAAAAGGACATCATTAGGGCAGAAGACTGGCAATCAGGGGTCATTTTTTTTATTGAAGTATAGCTGATTTACAACATTATATTAGTTTCAAGTGTACAACATAGAGATTTGCCGAGACCAGCTCGGCGACTCGAGGTGAGTGACGGGTGCCGCAAGCTTGAAGAAGACACAAACACAGACTGAAGAGAAAAGTGGGACCGGGGGGCTCAAGACCTCTCGGATCAAGACCCTTGCTGATTGATCCCACGTTGCTTTTATTGAGTTCTCGGCATAGTCTAAGGGTCTGACACTCCCAGGTTAATCCCATAAACAATCAAAGGCCTCACATGACTGGGGGCAATGATCTTTGTTTGCCTCCTGGGTCCTGATTTGAGCTGGGTGTGGAGAGCAAAGCAGCCCTGGGGGAAGGAGACCTCTCTCAGAAGGATTAAGGGTCTGTGCCCCACCCGTGTTGGCCCCTCTGTGACTGTGCCTGTCTTAGGTTGTTCCTCCCTTGAGGAATCTTACCCGTCTCTGGCTAACCAGTCATCCTCCAGGGCCAAACAGGGTGATATAAGGAAGGCTCTATGCACCACCCCTGTTGGCCCCTCTGCGGCTGTGCCTGTCTTAGGTTGTTCCTCCTCTGAGGAATCTTACCCGTCTTTGGCTAACCAGCCATCCCTCAGGACCAAACAGGGTGATATTAGTCTCCATGCCCCGCACCCTCAGCTCCTCCACTGCTCAAGCAGGACATTCTGAATCCCATCGCTCGGCCCACATACTTCAACATTTTCAATGTTTCAAAAAGGTTCCAGAATGTCTTCCCACAGAGATTCAATATTTATATAGGTTATATTACATTTAAAGTTATAAAATATTGACTATATTCCCTCTTCTGTACAATATATCATTGTAGCATATTTATTTTATACAAAGTAGTTTGTACCACTGAATCTCCTTCCCCTATCTTGCCCCTCCCCTCTTCTCTCCCTACTGGTAACCTCTAGTTTGTTCTCTATATCTGTTTTTGTTTCATTATAGAAATTGTTTTATTTTTTTAGATTTCATGTATAAGTGATAGCACACAGTATTTGTCTCTACTTGATTAATTCATTAAACATAATACCCTCAAGGACCATCCATGTTGTTGCAAATGGGAAAAATTCATTCTTTTTTATGACTAATATCCCATTGTGTATATACATACAACATGTTTTTATCCATTCATTTGTTGATGAACACCTGGATTGCTTCCATATTTTGGTTATTGTAAATAATGCTACTATAAACACTGGGGTACATGTGTCTTTTTTAATTAGTGTTTGGATTTTCTTTAGGAGAGGAATTGCTGGATTATATGGTAGCTTTATTTTTCAATTCAAGGACCCTCCGTACTGTTTTCTATAGGAGCTGCACCAATTTACATTCCCACCAATAGTATACTAGGCTTTGCTTTTCTCCACATCCTTGCCAACATTTGTTATTTGTAGGCATTATGATAATAGCCATTCTGACAGGTATGAGGTGATATCACATAGTGGTTTTAATTTGTATTTCTCTGATGACTAGTGATGTTGAGCATCTTTTCATGTGCATGTTGACTGTCTGTATGTCTTCTTTGGAAAATGTTTATTCAGGTCTTCTGCCTATTTTTAATTGGGTTATTGTTTTTTTGATATTGAGGTATATGAGCTATTTATATATTTTGGATAAAGGTATCATTATATCATCACAAATATTTTCTCCCATTCAATAGACTTTTTTCATTTTATCAATGGTTTATTTTGATTTGCAAACACTTTTGTTTAATTAGATCCTATTTGTTTATTTTTCCTATTGTTTCCACTGCCTTAAGGGACACCTTAGGAGACAGATTCAAAAAAATATTGCTACCATTTATTTCAAAGAGTGTTAAGTCTATGTTTTCTTTTAGGAGTTTTATGGTTTCTGATCTTATAGTTAGGTCTTTAATACATTTGGAGCTTATATTTGTATATGGTGTGAGAAAATATTCTAATTTCATTCTTTTACATATAGCTGTCCAGTTTTCCCAGCACCACTTATTGAAGAGACTGTCTTTTCTCCATTGCATATCCCCACCCTTTTTCATAAAGTAACTGACCATAAATGCATGGGTTTATTTCTGGGATTGCTATTCTGTTCCATTGATATGTGTGTCTGTTTTTGTGCCAGTACCATACTGTTTTGATTACTGTAGCTTTGTAGTATAGTCTGAAGTCCCAGCACCTGATGCCTCAGCTTTGTACTCTTTTCTCAAGAGTGTTTGGCTACTTGAGGTCCTTTGTGGTTCCATATATATTTTAGGAATTCGAGTTCTGTGAAAAATGTCATGAGTATTTTGATAGGATTAAATTAAATCTGTAGATTGCTTTGGATAGTGTGGACACTTCAACAATATTAATTATAATCCAAGAGCACAGGATATCATTCCATTTCTTTGTATCTTCAATTTTGTTCATCAATATTTTATAGTTTCAGAGTATAGGTTTTTCACCTCCTTGATTAAGTTTATTCCTAGGTATAATATTCTTATTGATGCAATTTTAAACAGGATTGTTTTCTTGTTTTCTTTTTCTGATAGTTCATTTGTAGTGTATAGAAGAGCAACAGATCTCTGTATATTACTTTTGCATACTGCAACTTTACTAAACTCATATATTAGTTCTAATAGTTTTTTGGTGGAGACTTTAGGGTATTTTATATGTAGTATCATGCCATCTTCAAATAGTGCCGGTTTATTTCTTTTCTTCCATTTTGGATGCCTTCATTTTCTTTTTCTTGTCTGATTGCTATGGCTAGGACTTCCAATACTACTTTAAATAGAAGTGACAAGCATGGACATCCTTGTCTTGTTCCTGATTTTAGAGGAAAAATATTCAGCTTTTCACCATTGAATATGATGTTAACTATGGGTTTGTCATCAATGGACTTTATTATGTTGAAATATGTTCTCTCTATACCAACTTTGATAATAGCTTTTATGATTAATGGAGGTTAAATTTTGTCAGATGCTTTTTCTGTGTCTATTTAAATGATCATGTGATTTTTATCCCTCCTTTAGTTAAGATGGTGCATTACATTGATCGATTTGCAGATATTGAACCATCCTTGTATCCCAGGAGTAAGTTGCACCTGATCATGGTATATGATCCCTGATTTCAAAATATTGTTGAAATTAGTTTGCCAATATTTTGTTGAGGATTTTTACATCTATATTCATCAAAGATATTGGCCTGTAATTTTCTTTTTTTTTTTTTTTTTGTAGTTTCTTTGTCTAGTTTTGGTATCAGGATAATAGTGGTATCATAGAATGAATTTGGGAGTGTTTCCTCCCCTCTAAATTTTTGGAATAGTTTGAGAAGGATAGGTATTAGCTCCTCTCTAAATATTTGGTAGAATTCCCCTGTGAATCCATCTGGCCCTGGACTTTGTTTGCTGGGAGTTTTCCTACTACATTCAATATCACTACTATTGATCATCCTGTTCAGATTGTTTAGTTCTTCCTGATTCAGTCTCGGAAGAGTGTATGTATCTATAAATTTATCCTTTCCTTCTAGGTTTTCCAGTTTGTTGGCATATAATCATTCATAGTGTTCTCATGATTTTCTTGTATCTGTGTGATATTGATTGTCATTTCTCCTCTTTCATTTTTTATTTTATTTGGATCTTCTTTCTTTTTTTCTTGGTGAACCTGCTAAGTGCTTATCAATTTTATGTTTTCAAAAACACTCACAACTGCTCACTCTCCATGGCCATTGCAGCCCTCACTCAAGTGTGGAGCTGTGACACAAGCAAGAGGGACCATAGTGGGTGCTCAGTTTGGGCTAGGGCATGAGCTGGAGAGGTGGTCCTGGCACCAGTCAGAACTCCAGGCCACTCTCAATATGTTGTTCCATGAACCAGTAATGGCTGCTCTTGACCTATTTGGATACCGTGCTGGGTCTGACCTGGCTCTGTCCCTTACAATTGCACAATCTCCTCAGCCACTGCAGCCTTTGCCCTGGTGTGGAGCTGCACCATGGGACAAGAATGGACATGATAGGCACTCTGTTCAGGCTGAGGTATGCCTGAGTTGGCCATGGGAAACTAGCCAGTGTCCCAGGAAGTTTCAATCTGCTTCCTCCACTTTGTTTCAGGAGTAAGCAAATGTGTGGCACCCTTCATGAGCAGAGTCTAGGTTTCTTACAATACTGCTGTAGTCACACTGGTTTTCAAACCAGTTAAGAGGACTTGTTCTTCTGGTGTTGGATCCCAATGTTGGGGTGCTCAATATGTAGTCCTAATTTCTCACTTCCCAAGGAGGATCTCCAAGCCCTCCTCTGCTATGTCCCCTCCTAAGAGCACAGGTCCCAACCCGATTGCTTCTCTTCCTTTCCTACCCAACTCTGTGTGGTGCTTTCTTATAGCCTTGGTTGTATAAGACTCTTTCTGCCAGTCTCCAATCATTTTCAGTGAAAATAGCTCCACATATAGATGTATTTTTGATGCACTTATGAGGAGAGGTGAGTCCATATCCTCCTACTCTACCATCTTGACCTCCTCCTCCTAGGAGGGGTCAATTATTTTTAAAGAGGCAGAATGGACTTCATCCACGTGTGCTAAAATTTTTAGAGATTCTTTTGTTGCTGCCTTTGCATGAAAGTCAGCTAGGTTATTTCCCTGAGACAAGCAGTTTGTACCCCATAGACGCATCTTCCTCAAGAATTCTGCTTGATGCAAAACTGGTGGAACATGGTTTATTAGGAGCTCCAGCTTGTTCCTGTGCAGGTTCACCCTCATGTGTCCTCAGGCTTGTGGGTCTGCTGCTTCCTATGGGGCCCATCATGGACATGCTTCAATACTGACTGAAATACCTGGATGCAGTGGTGGAAGCAACACAAAAGGAGAAGCTGCTGCTGAAATGCAGGTGTGAGGGGCTCTACATGAAGAACCTGGAAATGGGGAAAATCATGAAAGGTTTTTAGGTGATGGAGGAGGTTCAGAAACAGAAGCAACTTGCTATAAGCCTAAATCCAGAAGATTCTTTTCTTTTCTTAAAACCATTCAAACCTTGCTTTATTTGCTATTTTTTATGAAAGTTCCATTTAATTCACTTATCTTTGTTAAAGTAAATGACTGTGTGTTTCAGTATAAGTGCCTCTGACTCGAAGGACTTTGAGGCTGTTATACAAGGCCCCACCATTGTCTTTCAAGTGTCTCAGGTCAGGTTAAAACCTTCTCCTTGGGTCCAGGAAGTATCTTCAGTCTCCAAGTAATGGTGAGGTTAATCTTGTCCCCTGAGTCAAACCTGTACCACCTCTCCACTGAGGGAAATATTTCTTCAACTTGAGCATTCGCAAGCATGACCAAAATAAGAGAAAACTTAAGGTAAACTTATATTTAAATGATATGTTAGTTACTTTTTTTTTTTACAGATCAGTATCTTTAAAGTTAATTCTTTTTTTTCCATTCAAACTGAATTTATTATTTTTTTATTGAAATATAATTAACATATATTAGTTTCAGGTATGCAACATAATAATTCAATATTTGTATACAGTTAAACTTTGAACAACATAGATATGAACTTCACAGGTCCACTTACACCCAGATTTTTTTCAATAATTACATAGTGCAGTACTGCAAGATCTGCAGTTGGGTGAATCCACAAAGCAAAATCCATAATACAGGGGAACTAAGTATGAAGTTATACTCAGATTTTCAACTCTGCAGGATTGGCATCCCTAACCCCTGCATTGTTCAAGGGTCAGGTGTATGTTGCAAAATGATAACCACAAGTCCAGTTATCCATCACCATACATGATTACAAAATTTTTTCTGGTGATGAAGATTTTCAAGATCCACTCTCACTCTCCTAGCTACTTTTAAATATGCAATACAATATTATTAACTATAATCACCTATGAATTATTCATTTTATAACTGGAAATTTGTAACTTTTTACCCCCTTCACTCATTTCACCACCCCCCCACCCCCTGGTAAGCAAACAGCAGTCGACTCTCTATATTCATGAACTCCATTTTGGGAGGTGTTTTGCAAAAAGCCTTACTTTTAGTTTCAAGGTTCATAGGATTCACTGGCAAAATGACCACTCTACGTTCAGTTAAACAAGAATTTAGAGAGAGTTTACTGAATTAACAAAGATTACAGTATACTAAGAAAGAATAGTAAAGACAGAGGTTCATATATCACTGAATTAGGGAAGCACCTACATCCAGATCCAAGCAGCGCTGGGAAGTCCCTGGAACAGCTATCTGGAGTCCCAGTTGGGAACGGTCCCAGGCAGTGTGTCCATTCCACAGGTGAGGCTTCAGATTTGAGTTCTGGGGGCTCCTGCTTATAATTCCAGGCTGCAAACTGATATCATCAGTTTGTGTGTAAAAATGCAGCTCTGGATTTACTTTAGCAATGTTGTTGGTTTCATCATGCGGCACAAGATTCTCCAGACCCTGGGGGACTGGCCAGGTCCCCAGGGCTCAAGAATTCCAAGACCCACTCCCTTTCTTATCATAAGTGCCTTTTGACTTGCTAGCAGCAATTGTTAGCTGTGTAAGCAAGCACGCAGTCCAGGCAAGGACACAGGTCAGTCAGGGGCCTGTTTCTGTCTCTGAGGCATGAACAAGAGCTATATTACTAACTTCCCCAATGTGGGAGTGGAGGTGGGGGATTTTAGATTCCACATATAAGTGAGATCCTATGGTATTTATCTTTCTCTATCTGACTTATTAAGCTAGTGCCTTCAAGGTCTATCCATGTTGTCACAAATAGTAGGAATTCCTTTCTTTTATGGCTGACTAATATACCATTGTAAATATATACCACAATTTCTTTATCCATTCATCAATTGATAGATACTTAGGTTGTTTTCATGTCTTGACTGTTGTAAACAATGCTGCTATGAATATAGGTGTGCAGGTATTTTTTCTTTGGATATGTACCCACAAGTGGAACTACTGGGTCATGGTGTAGTTCTATTTTTAATTTTTTGAGGTACCTCCATGTTTTACCAATTTACAACCCCACCAACAGTGCGCAAGTTTTTCTCTTTCTCCATATCCACACCAGCATTTTCTATCGCTTGTATTTTTGATCATGGCCATTCCAACAGGTATGAGGTGATATATCGTTGTGGTTTTAATTTGCATTTCCCTAATGACTAGTAACTTAGAATATTTTTTCATGTACCTGTTGGCTATTCTTATAACTTATTTGGAGAAATGTCTATTCAGGTCTTTTGCCCATTTTTAATTTGATTATTTATTTTGCTATTGAGGCATATGAGTTTTTATATATTTTAAATATTAACCCTTTGTTAAATATATGGTTTGCAATTTTTTTTCCCTTTCCATAGGTGACCTTTTTATTTTCTAAATAGTTTCTTTTGCTGTGCAGAAGCTTTTTAGTTTGATGTAGCCCCTCTCATTTACTTTTTATTTTGTTGATTGTACTTTAGATATGATTTCCAAAATATTTTTACTATTTTTTACCCATAATTTAATTGTTTTTTTGTTTTTTGTTTTTTGTTTTTTTGCTATTGAATTGTTTGAGTTCTTTATATATTTGGGATATTAACCACTTATCAGATATATAATTTGCAAATATTTTCTCCAATTCATAGGTTACCTTTTCATTTTGTTGTTGGTTTCCTCTGCTGTCTAAAAGCTTTTCTGTTTGTTTATTTTTGCTGTAATTGCCTGTGTTTGGTATCAGAACTAAAAAATCATCACTGAGACTGGTGTCAAGAAGCTTACCACCTATGTTTTCTTCTAAGAGTTTCATGATTTTAGGTTTTACATTAAATTATTTAATTCAATTAAAGTTAATTTTTGTGTATAGTGTAAGATAGTGGTCGAGTTTCATTCTTTTGCAAGTGTCTGTTCAGTTTTCCCAAAGCCATTTATTGAAGAGACTGACGTTTCCCCATTGTATATTCTAGGCTCTTTTGTCATAAAATAATTGACCAATACATGCACACGTTTATCTCTGGACTCTCTATTCAGCTCCATTGATCTATGTATCTGTTTTTATGCCAATACCATTTGGTCTTGATTACTATAGGTTTGTAATATAGTTTATAATCAGGACACATGATGCCTCCAGATTTGTTGTGCATTTTCAAGATTTACTTGGCTATTTTGAGTTTTTTTTTTTATGGTTACATAAAAATTTTAGGATAGTTTGTTCTATTTCTACTTTTTTTTAAAAATACCATTGGTATTTTGATAAGGATCACATTTAATCTGTAGATTACTTTGGGTAGTGCAGGCATTTTAACAGTGCTAATTCTTTAAATCCATTAATATGGAATATCTTTCCCTTTCTTTGTGCCCTCTTCATTTGCTTTTATCAGTGTCTTATAGTTTTCAGTTCAGAAGTCTTTCATCTCCTCGGTTAAATTTATTTCTATGTATTTTATTCTTTTTGATGCAATTCTAAATGGGATTGTTTTCTTAGTTTCTTTTTTCTGATAGTTCATTATTAGTGTATACAGATGCATCAGATTTTTGTATACTGATTTTTGTGTCCTGCAACTTTATTGAATTAATTTATTAGTTCTAATAGTTTTTTTGATGGTATCTTTAGGATTTTCTATATGTAATATCATGTCATTGCAAATAGTGACAGTTTTACACTTTCCTTTCTGGTTCAGATGTCTTCTGTTTCTTTTTCTTGCCTAATTACCCTAGCTAGGACTTCCAATAATATGTTGAACAAAAGTGACAAGAGTGGGAATATTTGTCTTGTTCCTGATATTAGAAGGAAAGATTTCACCTTTTCACCACTGAATATGAAGTTAGCTGTTGGCTTGTCATATATGGCCTTTATTTTGTTCAGGTACATTCCTTCTATACACATTTTGTTGAGAGTTTGTATCACGAATGAATGTTGAATTTTGTGAAAAGCTTTTTCTTCGTCCATCAAGCTGATCATTTGAGTTCTGACCTTCATTTTTTTTATGTGGTGTATCACATTAATTGATTTACAGACATTGAACCATCTTTGCATTCCTTCAATGAATCCCACTTGATCATGGTATATGATCCTTTAAACATATTGCTGGATTCAGTTTGCTAATATTTTGTTGATTTCTGCAACTATGTTCATCAGTTTTATTGGCCTGTAATTTTCTTTTCCTGTGGTTCCCTCTCTGGTTTTGCTATCAGAGTAATGCTGGCTTCATTAAATGATTTCATATGTTTCCTTCTCTTCTGTTTCTTGGAAGAGTTTGAGAAATATTGGTATTAATTCTTCTTTGCATATTTGGTAGAATTCACTAGTGAAACCATCTGGTCTTGTACTCTTTTTTGTTAAGAGATTTTTGATTAAGAGGTTGTCTCTATTTCACTTACTTATACTCTGATATTTGTTGTTTTTATCCTTCTACTAACTTTGGATGATTTCATCTTCTTTTTCTTGTTCTTTGAGCTGTAAAGATAGGTTATTTGAGATTTTTCTTTTTTCTTGAGATAGGTGTGTATTGCTATTAACTTTTCTCTTATAATTGGTTTTGCCATATCCCATAATATTTGGTATGCCCCATTTTCATCTTCATTTGGCTCAAGGTATTTTTTGATTCTTCTTTTGACTTCTTTTCTGACTGATTGATTGTTCAGTAGCATGTTGTTTAATATTCACATATTTTAAATTTTCTAGTTTTCTTCTTATAATTGACTTCTAGCATTGTGGTTGGAGCAGATGCTTGATATGAGTTCCATCTTCTTAAATTTATTAAGACTTGTTTTGTGGTCTAAGATATGACTAATCCTGGAGAACATTCCATGCATACTTGAGAAAAATGTGCATTCTGTTGCTTTTGGATGGAATGTTTGAGAGAGAGTGAAAGAGAGCATGACTCTCTGGTGTAATGTGTCATTTAAGGATGATATTTCCTTATTGATTTTTCTGCGTGATCTATTCATTGATGTAAGCAGGGAATTAAAGTTCCCTGTTTATTGTATTGCTGTCTATTTCTCCCTTTAGGCCTGTTAATATTCTTTTTAAATACATAGTGCTTCTATATTAGGTGCATAAATATTTACAAATGTTAGACTCTTGTTGGATTGACCCATCTATCATTACATGATGCTCTCCTTTGTTTCTGATTATGGTCCATGTTTTAAAGTCTATTTTGTCTGATATAAGTATTGCTACTCTAGCTTTCTTTTGGTTCCTATCTGCATGAAATATCTTCTCCATCTCTTCACTTTGTTTGTTTGTGTCTTTATATCTGAAGTGATTCTCTCTCCCTCTCTCTCTAAGCTCTTTATTGGAGTGAGTCTCTTTTAGTAAGTACACAGATGGATCTTTTTTTCTTAATCCATTTAGCTGCTCTGTCTTTTGATTGGGAAATTTAGTCCATTTACACTTAAAGTAATTATTGAGAGGTATGTTCTTATTGCCATTTTGTTAATTGTTCTCTGGCTATTTTGCAGTTTCTCTTTGTACCTTCTTCTCTTGCTCTCTTACTTTGTGGTTTGATGACTTTTTATATTATGCTTAGATTCCTTTATCTTTTGTGTATTTAACTATAGGTTTTTCTTTTTTATTACAATGCAGCTTATATATATCAACTTATATTAATAACAGTCTATTAAAATTGATAACAATTTGTTTGAATGTATTCCAAAGTTCTACATTTTACTCTAGGTTTGTTTTATGATGTCACATTTTAATTTTTAATGTTTACCCCTTAAGTAATTGTGTGGTTACAGTTATTTTTGTTAAATTTGTCTTTTAACTGTCATACTAACTATATAAGTGATTATTATATTATCTTTACTACATATTTACCCTTACCAGTGAGGTAATATACTTTCATATGTTTTTTTGTTACTAATTAACACCCTTTTTTTTCAGCATAAAGAATTCCCTCAACATTTCTTATAAGGCCAGTTTAGTCATGATGAACTCATTTAGCTTTTGTCTGTCTGGAAAACTATATCTCTCCTTCAATTCTAAATGACACTGTTGCCTGTTGGAATATTTTTGGTTGGAAGTTTTTTCTTTCAGCACTTTAAATATATTGTGCCACTCCTTTCTGGCCTGCAAATTTTCTGCTAAAAAAATCTGCTAGTAGTCTTATGGGATGTTCCCTTGTAAGTAGTAAGTTGTTCTCTCTTGCTGCTGTAAGATTATTTCTTGTCTTTAAATTTTAACATTTTAAATATAATGTGTCTTTGTGTGAGTCTCTTTTGGTTCATCTTATTTGTATAGATGTCTATTTCCCTCACCAAGTTAGGGAAGTTTTCAGCCATTATTTCTTCAAATAAATATTCTGCCCCTTTCTCTTTCTCTTTTCCTTCTGGGTCCCCTACGATGTGTATGTTAATCTGCTTGATGTTATTCTGTAATTCTCTTAAGCTAACCCCACTTTTTTTCTTTCTTTTTTTTTCTTTTGCTGTTCTGATTGGATGAGTTCCACTACGCTGTCCTCAGTTTCACTGATCCTTTTTTCTGCCTCATCTAGTCTGCTGTGGAACCCCTGTGGTGTATTTTTTGGCTCAGTTATTGCATTCTTCAGTGTGACTTCTATTTGGTATTTTCTTGTATTTTCAATCTCTTAGTTAGAGTTTTCACTGTGTTCATTCTTCTGTCTAGTTCAGTGAACATCTTTATGACCATCACTTTAAACTCATTATCAGGTAAATTACTTTTCTCCATTTCATTAAGGTTAAGATTTTCTCTGAGGTTTTATCGTGTTCTTTCATTTGAAACATAATCCTTCTGTTTCTTCATATTTCTTGACTCTCCATGTTGATTTCTATGCATTAGATAAAACAGCCACCTCTCATAGTCTTGAAGGAGTGGGCTTGTGTAGGAGAAGAACCTTATCATTCATGTCTACCCTTACTCTTGGTTGTCTCTGAAATCTTTGTAATTGTCCAAGCAGCCTTTTGTTTTCAGTGGCTTTCAGTAGTTGCAGGTGTGCCAAGACCTGCCAGAGTTCCAGAGGGGAGGATCTCAGTCAGCACTTAGATTTAGGCTGAGGAAGCCAGAACCTCAGGCAACAGCTTTTTAAGCATGCAAATATATACATCTCTGTGGGACTGAAAGCATAAACGCTTCTGGCCACCAGGGCCAGGCAATCTGGAGGTATCCCCTCCATGGGAGATGCAGAAATTGGGGCTTTGGACAAGTGTCTAAGCTCCTTTCTGGGAGAAATCAGCAAGCTATAGTAAGGCAAAGGGAGAGTGAAGAGATAGCATCAGCCAGACTACATTCCCTCAGAGCACCTCCTAGCTCTGTGTCAGACCTGAAGCCTGATCCTCAGGCCAAAGCTCCAGGACAAGCAAATAGACCTCTTTTACAGAAAGACTGGAAATGTGTTTCAGTTGGATATCTCTGTAGTGCCCTGGGGTGGTAGCCTGCCAAAGACTGTCTCTTCAATTGTTACAACCCCATGGGCCCCAAGAACACAGCCCCCTGGCCTCCAGAGCCAGGTGATCAAGGAGTGTCCCCTGGATGAAAGCTACAAAAACAAATGCACCATGTGAAAAAACCAGAGTACCAGTTTCATGTAAAATTCCCCCTCCTGGAGGTACTGGTGCTGTGGAGCATGGCTGGGGGAGAGTGTGAAGACAGTGTCAACCCTCCTTATTGAGGATAGTGCCCACCTTCAAGGTCTCTGGAAAGGATTACAGTTAGCTCTCAGATGTGTGTTTAATTAGAAGCCTACCAATCGGGTTGCAGTTATGATACTAATCTAATAGGTTACTTTCATAGACAACTCCTGGGTCTGTTGCTTCTTGCTGTGCCCTGGAAGGGGAGTAGACATTTAAGAACTATTTTTGTTGGTTACAATTCTGTGAAACCCATGGTCATAAGCCCCACCGACCACCAGAGACAGGTGATGCAGAGGTGTCCCCTGGTGGTATCTGCAAAAATGAGGGTGTAAGACATGGCTATGAGCTCCTTTCTGGGAGAGAAACAGGTGAGCTGGAGAAAGGCAGAGAGAGAGCACAAAGACTGCATCCACAGGCCTCCATTCCCTGAGAGCACCTCCATAGGCCCCTATTTATATAACAAACCAGAAGCCTGCCCCTCGGGCTGAAGCTCCTGGACAAGCAAATAGGTGTCTTTCATAGAAAGACTGGGGTGTGTTTCAGTCTGCTATCTGTGCAGTCCCTGGGGTGGCAGTCTGCCAAGAACTGTCTCTCCGATGGTTACAGCCTCCTGGAATCCAGGATTGTAAGTTCCCCTGTCCTCCAGAGCCAGACAATCCAGAGGGTGTCTCCTGAGTGGCAGCTGCAAAAACCAGTACACCAGACATGTGTAAAAGCTCCCCTCTGGGAGATAATGGCACTCTGGCTTGCAGCAGGGGGAGAGAGTGAAGACAGCACCCACTGGCTGGAATGAGGCAGAAGAAGATCATATAGATGGTATATAGATGGACTGGGGAAAAGGAAAAGAAAAAGAAAGCAAAAAAGAAGATGGTGCCCACTGGCTAGAGTATAAAGATAGCACCTACAGGCTAGAATGAGGCATAGGGGGAACATATAGATGGCACTCAACAAAGACCAAAAAAAAGTTGGTGCCTGCTGGCTAGCGTGAAGCAGAGGAAGAGTGTGAAGATGGTGTCCGCCAGCCAGCAGGCCCCTAGATGTGTTCTAAACTAGGTAGCTGCCACTTTAAGAATTGTAAGTAAGCCTCATTCACATAAAGTCTGGGCCCCTCTTGATGTGCTGCCTCTGAGCTGAGCTGTGGGGCAGGTGAATCCAAGCACCTGAGCCCTCTAAGAGCCATTTCAGAACACTAAAGTCTTGTGGTTCTCTTGGACATGGACCCCATTAGTTTTCAAAACTAGATGTTTTAGAGTCTCATCTCTCAGGTGCAGGTATTAAAAGCAGGAGTGTCTGAAGTGAGGTTCCAACTCTTTGCTCCTCTGGGAGAAGCTCCAGGTTGAGTCCCCTCCTGAAGGTGGGTCACTGTGCTGTGGATGGGGTTTATGGTGAGACTGTGCCCTAGCATCTCCCACTTGCTTTGATGTGGGCCTTCTCTTGTTCACCAGATGCGTAGGAGTTGCTCAGACAATTTTTAGATATTTTTCAGAGGAAGTTGTTCCATATATAGCTGCAGATTTGATGTGTCTGTGGCAGGGAGGTGAGCCCAGGATTCTCCTACATTGCCATCTTGAACTGGAACATCCCCAAATCCAGAAAGTCCTGAAAGAAAAGGACCAACTTACTGCAGACTTGAACTTTGTGTAGAAATCTTCCCTGACATCTTCAAGCAGTTTGAGTAACATAAGGTAATTGAAGGCTACCACACACATGATGAATCACTGAAGAAGTGTGTTGAGGATTACATAGGAGGAAATGAAAAGGAAAACCAAAGACATCCAGCACTGAAGGCCCACACAGAAGAGAAATTCAAGCTGGCAAATGAGGAAATCGCCCAGGTTCAGCTTTTCCTGGGCCTTCCAGGAAAACCTAAGAAAGAAGCAGAGAAGAACATCACTCACTGGAGAAGAACATCGGGCAGAAGACTAACAAAAACAATGAACTGACCAGAATCTGTGACAATTTCATTTCCAAGATGGAGAAGATGTGATGTGGAAGTCCCTGACCTGTGCTATCCTACCTCATGTCTGTCTCCCTTACTCTGTTATTAGAAGCCTTCCTGTTCTTTCTTCTCTTAACCTCAACTTCTTTTTGAACTAGGTTGCTTTAAAAAGAAGACTAAATTAAATTTCCCTTAAGGAAAGAAAAAAAGAGAGAGTGGTTCTATGCAGCCCTCTGGACAACAGTCTTAGCTGAGACCAGCCTATGTGACATTCCAGCCCGGCTTCCAGAAACATGAATAAAGAAGTCACAAAAAGATTTCAGTCCCCAAATCTTTAAATATTACCAGTTGACACATTAGACATTATGAAGACAAGCTATTCTCACCATGACTTGTCCAGATTCCTGATACAGAGAGCCAGTGAGCATGTTGCAATGATAGTTGTTTTAAATCACAGAATTTGGGGGTGGCTTGGTATACAATAACAGACAACCAGAATGCCTCCTCATCTTCCATATCCCATTTTCCACTTTCCAAATGTCTCCAGTTCATTTAAAGTCCATGTCACTCTAGGACACCTGAGTCGTCCCCCAACTCCAAGGGTAGGAGAGGTGATGTAGGGTAACCTACTTGTCAATGCTTTTCCCTAGTCACAGAGACTAGTTCATGTAGGTGCACGTGAACTAAGCCAGACTCTAATATTCAATGTGAGTATTAGAACTTTTGCTTGGAATTTTCTGTAAAAGATGTTTTCTTTGTCTGGGCAATTTGGAGCTGCTGAAGTCATTTGTTTTTTTTAACCACGTGGGAAGCCAATCTGAAAATAAGGCCAACACATGGAGAAGAACAGAGTTGAGAACCCATAAAACTCAGACCTGGGGTCCTGATGACAACATAAACTTTTAGATTAAGCCCTTTCCTTAAATTTGACCTTTTTGTCAAACCTAAGCTAAAGCTTTATACATTCGTAAATTCCCTTTATTATTTAAGCCAGTTTGAGTTGAGCTTTGTGCTGCTTACAACCAAAAACATACAAAAACATCCTAAACTTTCTATGCATAAGCCAAAAAATGTTCTGGAAAGTCTCACATCAGTGACTACCATGGATAAAAGTACTCAGGAGGAAGGAAGCTTTTATTTTTCATCTTAGCCTTATTGTATTATTTGAATTATCTAACAATATACACAAATTACTTTTTTTCAGTAATGACAGGAGTCATCTGGGTGATGAAATATGCTATGTTTTGGTTTTGTTAGTCATGATTTTCTATGTGATATCCAACCACGCCCATGTGAACTTTAATTCAGTCTTTCCTATAACATAAAAAAGTATCAATGACTTACTCTGCTGGGTAATTTCACGTGTTACCTCTTTTAATCCTCATAAAAAGTCCAGTGGTTAATCCATGCTACCCCCACATTATGGAGCTGGAAAGTGAAGCTGAAAGCCGTTAAGGAATTTGCCAAAGGTCACGAAACTAGTTAAGTGGTAAAGGTGGTATTCAAGTCGAGGCTGACTAATAACATTGTTCGTGCTCATAACTCGCCCACCATTAATGAGCCAAGTGTTTGTCCAACTTATATTTGAATCTTCTCTCCTAGAATAAGGACGAGCTTGTCAGCCTTTCTTTATTAACAAAAATTAGTTTTTTCTCTGTTAATTCTACCTGTTGAGAAGTATTTTTTCTGTCTATGTTAAACCACCTAATCCCTCATCCAGGCATTAGTCTTTTAAATATTTGAAGACAGTTATAATGTTCCCCCTCCAGAAGCCACCACATCCATGCTTACATACAAATACACATACACATGCACACACACACACACACACCTGAAACATTCCTTCTCCAATATCTTTAAATTCTAACAAATCAAGTCTATAAAACCTTACTTAAAGTCATCTTTTTCACATTTCCTCATCATCATGATCCCCCTATCCTGTACTTACTAACCCTCTTAAAACTAAAGCAAAGGTAACTGATTTCCCCAAAGACACAAAGTTCCCTATTACTTGAATACAGGAATGTCTGATTACCACTTTCCTGTGGATCAGCATCAATATTCCTTATCAGACACAGCTCATATGATTCTTTATAGTGATCTTTATATGTATTTATTCCACTCAGGTGATAGATAGGTAAGCAGACAGATCATCACTTCGATAACTGATTAATATATTAGCAGTTTTGGATGAGAATCCAACTATGGAGGACTAAGCTGAATATTTCAGATCAGAGACTAAAACTTCAGAATGCTTTCCAATGTCATAGAATAAATAACAATTGAGATCTTTTAAGTGCTGTGACAGACATTTCAAAGAAGCAGTGTATCTGAATCACCCTATATTTAGTTGTGAGTTGGACATATGCCCAGTTTAGAATTATGCATTTCTGTTCCAGGGAGAACATTTTACTAAGTTTTATCATACCCATCATTGCAGTCTATGTAAAAATGATAGCTGGGGAAATTGCACAGATGCCAATAACATAAAGCCATATTCAGTCTCTGTGTTTCTTTATCTCCTAAAGATTATCCACAGTATACCTTATTTCCTACTGAAGTCCTTGAAAGAGTTGTGAGCTTTGTCATCTCATTGAGTATAAACTCTTTGTTTCATAAAAATGTTTTCCTGTAGTTGGTGATAATTAATAGCTTCCTTATATAGAGTGCTATAAGCTCTTGCACATTACCCAGGAGTTGTGCACAGCTTCATAAAAGCCCAGACCATATGTGAAACTGACTTGAACATACTGACTAATTTACTTGATCTTATTCTGACTCACCACACATCATCATCTGCATCAAAGTTCATAAATCTTGCTTCACTTTGGAAAACAGGATTCATATACAAATCTCAACTGACTGAATAAAAAATGAGTTTGCATACAATATAGTAAAATACAAAAATGTGTGTGACTTTTGTATATACATTTTCTTTTGATGGTAATAAACTACTGCAAATGGATTTTCATGTTTTAACTTAAATTCTGGTAGCTCATTATTGTGTAAATTAAGACAAGGCCACTGGGAAACAGCAATTAGAACTATGCTATGAAACAGCCCCATATTTTTAAGTCTCCAAACTTTTTTTGTATAAGTTTAAACTCAAGAGAGTAATATTTGCCCATCTTTAACCTTGAAGCCCAGAAAATTTTAATTTACCTAAGCTTTAGGTAATATGTCCAATCAATATGAAGTAAACCAAATCACCTAATATATACTGAGCATGTACTGTAAGAAAGTCACCTATATAGAGCATCTAAATATGATCTGAACAGACTATTAGGACTTGCCAGATAATTTTCCTCTTATGAACAGCCATTATTTCACACTTTGGTCATGATTAGATCCCATCTGTTTGACCCTATCATGTTTCTATTCCTACAATCCTCTTAATAATTGAAACACTGTTAATAACTGAATAGCTTGAGTTAGACTGAGTCCTCCAAAGTGTGGAGTACATTACCCATGTCAAGCATAGGGAATTCTAATGTTAAATTGAGAAAAATCTAAAACAAAGAATTTTAACTCCATTAAACTGAGGCTCCAAGATTAAAGAAAGGAAATTTTGGTATAGGTTTAAACATTATGTGATGATACTGGACAGATGTTTAAATGTTACTCTGCTTCCTTTAACAGATGCATCATTCACTGTGCTATTTCAGTAAGCAGGGAACATCGTAATGAAATAGACACATTTGGCAATAAGAGATCATCATCTTTATGAATTACATTTTTTGAAGGTGGGACATTTTAATGGATTTTGCTACAGTATATCATCATACCTGGTATAAATTTATATGTCCCTCTTTTCAAAATTGACTAAACCAAATCAAGTTTCAATGAGATGAAATGAACGGATGAAAAGCTGTTTCTGAATCTTTGAAGTGTTTTGGGTTTTTTTTCTTATCAAGGCAAATCTGTCTTGTAGCATGTTAATGTAAATTATGGTAGTGAATGTCAAATCTCCATCTGCTCCAAAAATCTGTTAAAATATACAGTCCTTTTCTAGGGAAAATAGTTTATAAACTTTTAGAATATTATCATCAGTGCCCCTCTTGAATAACCCATGTCTTGGCAAAAATCTATTCTTCACCAGTGACCTAATTCCCTGCCTTGACAGAATTTCTTGGTGATATCCTCAGAAGCTTATATTTTTTCTTTGTTCCCAGAAAGGGTTTTATGAGCTCTTTATAACATTCTCTGTCCTGTGTGCATCCATCCACATCAATGCAGCAGACACTACATTTAGAGATCACCATGGAAGCTAGAAGTCCTTCACCACAGAATATTCACTTTGGAACAGAGGGAAAAGAAGTCATAGGGAAAAAGAGAGCCTTCAATCACAGCAAGGGTGGATTTAGAGTACCCTTTGAGTTCAGTTTCCTGAAGCACCAACAATGGTTTGATGGAAGAGCCTGCGCTAGAACAAAAAGGCTCAGTGGTTCTACTGCTTTCTACAGGGGGAGCTTATGCAGCTTACTTAACGTTCAAAGACTCACTTTTCTCATCTTTAAGTAATAATATCTATATGTGTGAGTAAATGAAATCTTTTTTGTGAAAGATTTAAAAGAATACATTTTACACAAAAAATTACAATCATTATGCTTAGGCCACTGCATGCTGTCATGAGGATATATACGTAGTTTTAGGTAATAATAAAAGAAAGGTTTTACTCAGAAAACCTGATAGATCTGCTCACACTGTTGAAAACCAGTGTGTAAATGAGCATTAGGAGGCACTATTTGGAGATTTGCTGCCCAACAAAGCACATAGAGCACATTCAGGAAGAAAAGCTTTCTGGTAGTACATTATCAATCTTCTCCTAGAGTTTTGATGTTTTCAGAAGCAGTATTGCCTTTTGATCTTTCCTAAAAAATATACATTTTGAGAGTTCTATGGCCCCAAACTCACCAAACTTACATGATAAAACTGTTCTCATTTGTAAAAAGCAAAAGAAAACACATTCTTTGAGCTTAGACGATATTACTTGCTTTTCCCTAGTTATTTCATGTTAGGTATTCTTACATAAACTCTTTCCAGAAGAAAAAAAAAACAGATTTGGTCATTCAAATGTGATATTTAGAATTTTTTAAAAATATGTATCAGGGTCTTTGCTTAAACTTGAATACAAACTTTATTTCTAAACTTCACTGATGAAAAATTCAGGAAAAGTGAAAAAGAAATCATAAAATCTAAATCCCAAATAACAATTCTAATCAACCATGACTAAATGCCAAAGTGGGGAAGAAAAGAATTATTGTGGTTTCCCCCATGTTCAGAAGCTCATGAAGGGATATTTTAGAGGTCAGAGAAAGTTTGAAAACTGTGACCTGACCACAGAAAGCCTGTTTTTCAGTTTCCTGAAATGTGTCAATGGAGCTGATCACTACATAGGGGCTGGTCTTCCTTGCTTATGTACATATAGATGGAAAGAAGAACTTAAGCACAGCAAAGCATCACTCACTCGGAGCAGATCACTATCAACAAAGTCAAAATATCAAATCAGGCTTTATATTGTTTGCAGTAATTGATATTTAGGAGTTGAAAATATGCTTAAGTTTCATAACTGGAACAAAAAAAAATTCTTTGGATTACATGTATACAAGCTTATGGAATCAAAATGATTCAAGGAGATATGAACAGACTGCATTCTTTAAAAACAACGCCTGTTTCATTACAATTTTACAGAAATGACCCAAATTACTCTGCATGGCAGTTGGGAACAGTTCTTACCGACATGGATTATGCATGTAAAAATGTTATAATGGCTTCCTAAGATATTTTCTTATTCCAAAATTCCCAGATTCCCTGATTAGCAGAAGCTAAAAATGCTAGTCAAAATAATCTAAATTTTACATTCCAAAAATACATATATTAAACTCTTTCATATTGCATGAGCATGGGATAGCTACTAAAAGATGACAAGTTATACAGGTAGATTAAATGATGATGATGATTGATAGATATAGATAGATATAGACAGATAGATGATAGATAGAAAAACAGACAGGAATATATCACTCACAAAATTAAATTTTTTTTAATATATAAAACATTAAGAATCGGGTAGCAGGATATGAACATTCAGCTTCTTTTTAATGGAAACATAACTGTTTTAGTTTTTCTTCTTCTCTCTATTGCATTAGAAGAATAGAATACAATTATTTCCCCTTGCTTTCTGATAGAGTTGGAAGATTTTGCCCTTCTTGACCTCTGGTTTTCATTTGCTAATAATTCAAGGTTAATGGGTCTTCAGTATCTACTAAGAAAAAAAAAAAGAAGAGAATGGAATGGCTGGAGTGACAGGGAATTAGGGAAAGAAACAGAATGATCAAGAAAATATAAGGACAGCCTCTTCAATAAGTGGTGCTGGGAAAATTGGACAACTACATGTCAAAGAATGAAATTAGAACACTTCCTAACACCATATACAAAAATAAACTCAAAATGGATTAAAGACCTCAATGGAAGGCCAGACACTATAAAACTCCTAGAGGAAAACATAGGCAGAACACTCTATGACAAACATCAAAGCAAGATCCTTTTTGACCCACCTCCTTGAATAATGGAAATAAAATCAAGAATAAAAAATGGTACCTAATGAAACTTAAAAGCTTTTGTATGGCAAAAGAAACCATAAACTGGACTAGAAGACAACACGTAGAATGGGAGAAAATACTTGCCAATGGGGCAACTGACAAAGGATTAATCTCCAAAATATGCAAGCAGTTCATGCAGCTTAATACCAAAAAAGCAAATAACCCAATCCACAAATGGGCGGAAGACCTAAATAGACATTTCTCCAAAGAAGACATACAGATGGCCAACAAACACATGAAAAGATGCTCAACATCACTAATCTTTAGAGAAATGCAAGTCAAAACCACAATGAGGTATCACCTCACACCGGTCAGAATGGCCATCATCAAAAAATCTGGAAACAATAAATGTTGGAGAGGGTGTGGAGAAAAGGGAACTCTCTTGCACTGTTACTGGTAATATAAGTTGGTACAACCACTATGGAAAACTGTTTGGAGGTTCCTTAAAACACTAAAAATCGAATTACCATATAATCCAGTAATCCCACTCCTGGGCATATACCCAGAAAAAACCATAATCCAAAAAGACACATGTACCATAATGTTCATTGCAGCAGTATTTACAATAGCCAGGACATGGAAGCAACCTAAATGCACATCAACAGATGAATGGATAAAGAAGATGTGGCACATATATACAATGGAATATTACTCAGCCATAAAAAGGAATGAAATGGAGCTATATGTAATGAGGTGGATAGACCCAGAGTCTGTCATGCAGAGTGAAGTAAGCCAGAAAGAGAAAAACAAATACCGTATGCTAACTCAGATATACAGATTCTAAAAAAAAAAAAAAAAAAAAAAAAAAGTGGTGCTGATGAACCCAGTGACAGGGCAAGAATAAGGATGCAGATGCAGAGAATGGACTGGAGGACTTGGAGTTGGGGGCTCAGGGGCAAAGCGGAAGCTGGGATGAAGTGGGAGAATAGCATAGACATATATACACTACCAACTGTAAAATAGATAGCCAGTGGGAAGTTGCTGTATAACAAAGGGAGATCAACTCGATGAGGTGTGATACCTTAGAGGGCCAGGACATGGAGGGTAGGAGGGAGTCACAAGAGGGATGGGATATGGATGTATGTATAAATACAGCTGATTCACTTTGGTGTACTTCAAAAGCTGGTACAAGAGTGTAAAGCAATTATATTCCAATAAGGAGAGGAAGAAGAAGAAGAAGGAGAAGGAGAAGGAGAAGGAGAAGGAGAAGGAGAAGGAGAAGGAAGGAGAAGAAGGAGAAGAAGGAGAAGGAGAGGAAAAAGAAGAAGAAATAAGAAAAAGAATCTGAAAGGAAAAGGAGTAAATTTGGGGGCTTACTCAAAGGGGCACCATAAATCCCAGAACTCATTCCAAAGAAGTTGCCTAAAAAGGAAGAAGGCCCACAACCAGAGAAAAGTCTAGTGCGTGAAGAATTCACCACTCAGGATTTCATTGTGAGAAAAATAGCCACGTTTCCACCTCTGGCATTGAGGGTAACAGACTTTAACCCAGGATACCATCTGATTCATATGAGACAGAGAAAGATTAATAACCTGTCATACCACTAGTGAACAGAACAGAGAGCATATTAATTCAGTACTGGGTAACCCAAAGCTCATGTTCACAGTGGAAAAGTGATTGAACTTAATGTAACAGAGGAGTAAAGATTGGTTCCAAGGGTTTAAGTAATAGAGACACAAACTTTAGTCCAATAGTTTCTGTAACAATTACAAATGTCCCAAATTAGACAGGCCTGCTTTTCATATAGAATTTAATCAAAGGCTGAATTACTGCCTTCCTCGAGTATTGTAAAGAGAATTCTTGCACTGGATGACCTCTAAATTCTTTTAACTTTAAGAGTCAGTTAAATCTTGATTTTCTTCTATACCTAATATGATTACTGACCTAACAGTAAATATCGATGATCAACGCACAAAGATATGTGCAATAATATAATTCCAAAAAATAACAAATAATATGATCTCTAAAATGATTGGATGTTCTTCTAAAATTGTTGGTCTTTCCATTGAGCATATTATTCCTAAAGACTTCCTACCAGTTTTTACCTGGAAAGTCTTTTGCTGATTATTCCACTTCAATATTATCAAATCAAGGGGAAATTTTAAACATTTGGCTTTCTTAAACACCTTATGAATACTCAACATAGTCTATATCTAATTAGTATTCACATCAACTCTTCAAAACCTTACATTAAGACTTGATTTTAATTACCTCTCAATTACATCTTGCACCATTCCTGTGAGTTAGCATTTTTAAAGAAAGGGAAGCAGCCAGAAAGAATTAGATTTTAAAACGTAATATGACAAGTTTAGACTTAACTTCTGTTGCCATTATGAAATGGTTCTCCAAAAAAAAAGTGCCTTCATATAATTTTTTAAATTATATACCTCTCACCTCTTTTCTCAAATTTCCACATGTATCTATGCCTTTTTCAAAAATGATATACAGAAATCAATAAGGAAGCACTGGCTGTCAGATATAAGCACTAGAACTAGACAAAGTATGAAGCACAAGGAAATCTGCGTTATTGTTTATGCAGAGTTGTGAAGACTGTGAAATAGTTTCAAAAAGATTCATAAATATTAACCATTTAGAATGTTATGAACTTATAATTTGGTCACCTCCTTCTTAACTGGCTTCAAAAGTTTTCCTAGTGAATGGAGTTTCCTATAAATATTTAAGCTTATTTTTAATGAAACAAGCATGCATAACAATTGTGAAAATAACAATGATGATGATGTGATAAGAGCTACATTTATCAAATACTGATTATGTTAAGGCACAGTTATAAGTACATTATATGTATTAGGTAATTTAATCCCCACAACAATTGTTTGAGAAAGACTCTGTGTTTTTTTTTTTTTTAACCATTTTACAGATGAGGAAACCAAGAGACATAGATTTCATAGCCAGTGAGAAATAAGACCCAGTTTCTAATCCTACTACTGAGGACCCAAAATTCATATTACAGCCATGATGTTAATAATAACATTATTGGGGGTGCAGAGTCAAGATGGCAGTGTGGGAAGATGCAGAGATTGCATCTTCCCACAAATAGATCAGTTGCCAGAGGCCAGTGGGGGACTTGAGGCCCAAGGAGACCAGAGGAACCCCGGAGTAACTAGGTAGGACCTGGGGGAAGTCAGGGGTCAGGGAAGGGGAAGCCAGATGGGACCGATGCCCCACGTGGGAGGGAGGGAGGAGGGGCGAGGAGGTGGGGACTGGTGGGGGTGGGGGCTTTGAGATCAGGAGACAGGGAGGCTAGAGGGCGTTTCACCTGTCATCTTGGCCAGGGAGGCAGACTGGGCTCCCAGACGTGGTCCTTCACTCTCCAGGCCCCCCTCCAGTGCATGGGTCCTGGGGGTGAGGGAGGGAGAGAGGCAGACAGTGGGGGTGAGAAGGGATTTCTCCAGGTCAGAAGAACAGGGGAGGCACCACCACCAGGTATTTCTTCTGGGCAGGTCCTCCACCTTCCAAGTCCCCTCCAGGGTGGTTGGTCCTAGGAGTACAGGAGAGAAATGGTGGGGGGAGAAGTAGAGAGGTGGAAGGGGGGAGGGACCCTCTGGGATCAGAGGATGGGGGAGGAGCAGAAGGCATTTCCACTGCCCACTGGCCCAGGAAGCCTGCTGGGCTCCCAGGCCTGGTCTCCAACTCTCCAGGGTCCCCTCCCAGATGTGTTGGTCCCAGGGACATAGGAACATGGCAGGGGAAGAGGAAGAGAGGCAGACCAGTGGTGAGACATTCCAGGATCAGAGGATCACAGGCGGTGTGGAGGACCTTTCCCCTGCCCACTTGGGCCCACCAGGACTGCTGGGCTCCTGAGTCTGGTCCCTCAATCTCTGGGGCCCTCTCCAGCAGAGTGGGTCATACAGGCATGGGAGGGAGGAGAGCAGAAGAGGAAGAGAGGCAGAGAGTGGTGGGGGGCATCTCACAGGACCAGAGGATCAGGGGAGATGCTGTGAGAAATATCCTTACCCACTTGGAACCAGGAGGCCTGTTGTGCCCCCAGGCCTGGTCTTTGGTCCTCCAGGGGCCCCTCTAGGTCTCACTGGTCCTAGGGGTGCAGGAGGAAAGCAGGGGAGAAGAGGAAAGGCAGGCAGGGAAGGGGGTCTTCTGGGATTGGAGGATCAAGGGAGATGGGGAAGGTATTTCCCCTGCCCACTAGCCCTGGGAAGCCTGCTAGTCTCACAGGTCTGGTCTTTCACATTCCAGGGGCCCCTCCAGCTGCTTTGGACCTAGGAGAGTGGGGAGGGAGAGAGGAAGAGAGGCAGACAGGGACCCTATGAGGCTGGAAGATCTGGGGAAGTGCCTCAGGCGTTACCCTAGCCCAATTGGCCCTAGGAAGCCTGTTGGGCATAGAGTCTGGTCTCCAGCCTTCCAGTGACCCCTCCATCTATGAGAATCCTAGGAGAATAGGAGGGAGGGGTGGGGAAGAAGAGAATCCAAGGGGGAGGGACCCTCTGAGATTGGAGGACTATGGGAGGTGCCTAGCATTTCTCACACCAACTCGGGCCCAGGGAGCCTACTGGCTACCTGGACCTGGTCCTTTGCCCCCAGGACCAGAGGCTTTCCTGCACCTCTCTGACTCATTGGGCCTAAGCCCCATTCTCCACCAACCCTAGGGCCTATTCTAAGCATAGGCCCTGCCCATTGCCTAACCCCAACCCCCACCAGCCCTTATCTAAGCCCCACCCCCACAGCCAAGGCCTTTTCTGTTTCTTTTTTCTTTTTTCTTTTTCCCACCTCCTCACTTCAGCTATTACAGTTGTTTTACCTTCCAGGTGTTGCTCCATCTCTTTTTAAAATTTTTTCTAACACATCTGTTGTTTTCCTATTGTTATCATATTTTTTATCTTGCTATTGTTCTGCTGTTCTCCTACATTTCTTTAATTATTTTCATTTTCCTGCTCCACACAGCTTGTGGGATCTTGATTCACAAGCCTGGGGTCAGGCCTGAGATCCTGAGGTGGGAGCTCTGAGTCCAAAACATTGGAATAACAGGGAAAACCAGTCCCCAGGGAATATTCATCAGAGTGAGGTCTCCCAGAAGATCTCATCTCAACACCAAGAACCAACTATACTCAACAGCCTACACACTCCAGTGCTTGAAACCTCAGGCCAAACACCCAGTGGAACAGGAACACAATCCTGCCCATCCAAAGGGAGCAGGGGGGTAATGAGATGACAAAAAAATATGTCACAGATGAAGGAACAAGGTAAAAATACGCAAGACCAAAAAAATGAAGACGAAATAGGAAAACTGCCTGAAAAAGAATTCAGAGTAATGATAGTAAATATGATCCAAAATCTCGATAACAAAATAGAGAAAATACAAGAAACAGTTAATAAGGGCTCTGAAGAACTAAAGAGCAAACAAACAGTAATGAACAACAAAATAACTGAAATTAAAAATACTCTAGGAGGTATAAACAGCAAAATAACTGAGGCAGAAGAATGAATAAGTGAGTTGGAAGATAGAATGGGGGATAAAACTGCCACAGTAAATTCAAGAAAATTGAAATAATATCAAGCATTTTCTCTGACCACAAAGCCCTGACACTAGACATAAACTACCTGAAAAAAGTGTAAAAAATACAAACATATGGAAGCTAAATAATATGCTATTAAACAACGAAGAAATCAATGAAGAAATCAAAGTGGAAATAAAAAAAAAACCTAGAAACAAATGACAATGAAAACACAACAACCCAAAACTTATGGGACACAGCAATAGCAGTTCTAAGAAGGAAGTTTAAAGCAATACAGTCCTAACCGAAGAAATAAGAAAAATATTGAGTAAACAACCTAACCTTAAACCTAAATCAATTAGAGAAAGAACAAAAAGAAATCCCAAAGTGTGCAGAAGGAAAGAAATCATAAAGATCAGGGTCAGAAATAAATGAAAAAGAAATGAAGGAAGCAATAGCAAAGATCAATAAAACTAAAAGCTGGTTCTTTGAGAAGATAAACAAAATTGATAAACCATTAGCCAGACTCATCAGGAAAAAAAGGGAGAAGACACAAATCAACAGAATTAGAAATGAAAAAATGAGAAATAACAACGGACACGGCAGAAATCCAAATGGTCATGAGAGACTACTACAAGCAAGTATATGCCAATAAATTGGATAACCCGGAAGAAATGGATACATTCTTAGAAAAGTACAATCTTCCAAGACTGAACCAGGAAGAAACAGAAAATATGAACAGACCAATCATGAGCACTGAAATTGAGACTGTAATTAAAAATCTCCCAACAAACAAAACCCCAGGGCCAGATGGCTTCACAGGTGAATTCTATCAAACATTTAGAGAAGAGCTAACACCTATCCTTCTCAAACTCTTCCAAAATATAGCTGAAGGAGGAGCACCCCCAAGCTCATTCTACAAGGCTGCCATCACCCTCACACCAAAGCCAGGCAAAGATGTCACAAAAAAAGAACATTACAGGCCAATATCACTGATGAATAGAGATGCAAAAATCCTCAACAAAATGCTAGCTAACAGAATCCAACAGCACATTAAAAAGATCATACACCATGATCAAGTGGGGTTTATCCCTGGAATTCAAGGATTCTTCAGTATATGCAAATCAATCAATGTGATACATCATTTCAACACATTGAAGGATAAAATCCATATGAACATCTCAATAGATGCACAAAAAGTTTTTAACAAAATTCAACATGCATTTATGACAAAAACTCTCCAGAAAATGGGCAGAGAAGGAAATCATCTCAACATAATAAAATCCATACATGACAAACCAACAGACGACATCATTCTAAATGGTGAAAAACTGAAAGCATTCCCTTTAAGAACAAGAATAAGACAAGGGTGCCTACTCTCACCAATATTATTCAACATAGTTTTGGAAGTTTTAGCCACAGAAATCAGAGAGGAAAATGAAATAAAAGGAATCCAAATTGGATAAGAAGAAGTAAAATTGTCACTCTTTGCAGATGACATGATATTATACATAGAAAACCCTAAAGATGCTACCAGAAAACTGCTAGCACTAGTCGATGAATTTAGTAAAGTAGCAGGGTACAAAATTAATGTGCAGAAATCTCTTGCATTCCTATACACTAACAACGAAAGAGCAGAAAGAGAAATTAAGGAAATTCTCCCATTTACCATTACAACAAACAGAATAAAATACCCAGGAATAAACCTGCCTAAGGAGGCAAAAGACCTGTATGCAGAAAACTATAAGACACTGATGAAAGAAATCAAAGATGATACAAACAGATGGAGGGACATACCATGTTCTTGGATTAGAAGAATCAACATTGTGAAAATGACTATTCTGCCCAAAGCAAGTTACAGATTCAACACAATCCCTATGAAATTACCAACGGCATTTTTCACAGAACTAGAACAAGAAATCTTATGATTTATATGGAAACACAAAAGACCCCGAATAAGCAAAGCAATCTTGAGAAGGAAAGAAGGAGTTGGTGGAATCAGGCTTTCTGACTTCAACCTATTCTATGAGGCCACAGTGATCAAGACAGTATGGTACAGGCACGAAAATAGAAAGGAAGATCAGTGGAACAGAATAGAGAGCCCAGAGGTAAACCCACACACATATGGGCACTTTATTTTTGACAAAGGAGGCAAGAATATACAATGGAAAAAAGACAGCCTCTTCAGTAAGCGGTGCTGGGAAAACTGGACAGCTACATGTCAAAGAATGAAATTAGAACACTTCCTAACATCATACAAAAAAATAAACTCAAAATGGATTAAAGACCTCAATGGAAGGCCAGACACTATAAAACTCCTAGAGGAAAATATAGGCAGAACACTCTATGACATACATCAAAGCAACATCCTTTTTGACCCACCTCCTAGAATCAGGGAAATAAAATCAAGAATAATCAAATGGGACCTCATGAAACTTAAAAGCTTTTTCACAGCTAAAGGAACCATAAACAAGACTAAAAGACAACCCTCAGAATGGAAGAAAACACTTGCCAAGTGAACAACTTACAAAGGATTAATCTCCAAAATATACAAGCAGTTCATGCACTTAACAACAAAAAAGCAAATAACCCAATCCACAAATGGGCAGAAGACCTAAATAGACATTTCTCCAAAGAAGACATACAGATGGCCAACAAATACAGGAAAGATGCTCAACATCACTAATCTTTAGAGAAATGCAAGTTAAAACCACAATGAGGTATCACCTCATACCGGTCAGAATAGCCATCATCAAAAAATCTGGAAACAATAAATGTTGGAGAGGGTGTGGAGAAAAGGGAACTCTCCTGCACTGTTGGTGGGAATGTAAGTTGGTACAGCCACTATGGAAAACAATTTGGAGGTTCCTTAAAAAACTACAAATAGAACTTCCATATGATCCAGTCATCCCACTACTGGGCATATACCCAAAGAAAGCCATAATCCCAAAAGAAACTTGTACCATAATGTTTATTGCAGCACTGTTTACAATAGCCAGGACATGGAAACAACCTAAATGCCCATCAACAAATGAATGGATAAAGAAGATGTGGCATATATACACAATGGAATATTACTCAGCTATAAAAAGGGATGAGATGGAGCTATATGTAATGAGGTGGATAGAACTACAGTCTGTCATACAGAGTGAAGTAAGTCAGAAAGAGAAGGACAAATATTGTATGCTAACTCACATATACGGAATCTAAAAATGGTACTGATGAACTCAGGGACAAGAACAAGGACGCAGATACAGAGAATGGACTGGAGAACTCGAGGTATGGGAGGGGGCGGGGGTGAAGAGGAAACTGAGACGAAGCGAGAGAGTAGCACAGACATATATATACTACCAACTGTAGAATAGATAGTCAATGGGAAGTTGTTGTATAACAAAGGGAGTCCAACTTGAGGATGGAAGATGCCTGAGAGGACTGGGGCGGGAGTGTGGGGGGGGGGACTTGAGGGGGTGAGTCAAGGAAGGGAGGGAATACGGGGATATGTGTATAAAAACAGATGATTGAACTTGGTGTACCCCCCAAAAAATAAAAAAAAAAATAAAAAAATAAAAATTAAAAATTAAAAAAAATAGTACTGGAAAAAAAAAAAAAAAAAAGCAAATAACCCAATCCACAAATGGGCAGAAGACCTAAATAGACATTTCTCCAAAGAAGACATCAGATGGCTAACAAATACAGGAAAGATGCTCAACATCACTAATCTTTAGAGAAATGCAAGTCAAAACCACAATGAGGTATCACCTCATACCGGTCAGAATGGCCATCATCAAAATATCTAGAAACAATAAATGTTGGAGAGGGTGTGGAGAAAAGGGAACTCTCCTGCACTGTGGGTGGGAATATAAATTGGTACAGCCACTATGGAAAACAGCTTGGAGGTTCCTTAAAAAGCTAAAAATCAGACTACCATATGATCCAGTAATCCCACTCCTGGGCATATACCCAGAAAAAACCATAATCCAAAGGGAAATGTACCTTAATGTTCATTGCAGCAGTATTTACAATAGTCAGGACATGGAAGCAACCTAAATGCACATCAACAGATGAATGGATAAAGAAGATGTGGCATATATATACAATGGAATATTACTCAGCCATAAATAGGAATATAGTTGAACGATATGTAATGAGGTGGATAGAACTAGAGACTGTCATACAAAGTGAAGTAACCTGGAAAGAGAAAAACAAATACTGTATGCTAACTCATATGTATGGAATCTAAAAAAAATGATCCTGATGAACCCAGTGACAGGGCAAGAATAAAGATGCAGATGTAGAGAATGGACTTGAGGACATGGGGTTGGGGGGAGCGAAGGGGAAGCTGGAACAAAGTGAGAGAGTAGCATAGACATAGATATACTACCAAGTGTAGAATAGATAGCTAGTGGGAAGTTGCTGTATAATAAAGGGAAATCAACTCAATTATGGGTGATGCTTTAGAGGGCCAGGACATGAAGCGTGGGAGGCAGTCATGGGAGGGAGGGGATATAGGGATATATGTATAAATACAGCTGATTCACTTTGGTGTACCTCAAAAACTGGTACAAAAATGCAAATCAATTATATTCCAATTAAGAGCTTAAAAAATTATTAATCTGCTTCTGTCTTAGAAGCAAAAGATGACTCCCTCACAGTACTTCACCAACCTTGAACAAAGAGAACTAACTACTTTAAAATACAACACTGTGCATACATTAATGGGTTAATAAATGCAGACTACTAATCATGGTATTATATTTACAGAAAATAAAGCAAGGGATTTAGATAAACAAGATCCATAATGAAAATGAGACTTCTGATTTTAAAGTAGTGTTGACCTCTTGTCATCACGGAAATTATCCAAAATAAGGAGGAAAATACCTGAAACACAACCCCTTATGTCTTAAAGTAGATGATAACTAGGAGCTAACAAGAACAGAGCACACAGGCTAGCTGTGGGAGCATCTCCAAAACGGCTTGTCATCAAACAAAAGCTGGCAGCAGAGATGGATGAGGAATCAGGCAGGCATACTGCATTGTCAGAAAGCAGTGTGTTGGAGAGACAGTTTGAAAGAAAGAGAGTGAATCATTGATAGCCCTGGAGCTGCCAATCTTAGATGACTGGGAGGAAATAAAGACTATAAATACCTCACTCACACAGATGTTATGTTATGATGAGAACATCTATCAGCTTAGAAGATTATCTTGACCTTTTTCTCAAAGAAAACATGTAGTCCAGGTAGAACCCACCTCGTCAAATAAAATGAGTAATAGTATGCAAGTACTTTGTTCAAGTCTTCACTAACATACCAAAAGAAAATAAGAAGAGTAAAAAAAAAAAACAGAAGAAATTAGTAACTCACCAAAAAAAAAATGGATAAAAACACAAATAACTTTAAATGGTTTGTAATCTATGAAAGTATTAAATCACTATGTTGTACACCTGAAACTAATACAATATTGTAAATCAACCATACCTCAATAAAAAAGAAGCAAATGAAAATTGTGACTATTAGTGTCACCATGAATTATTTAAATGTAATGAATAAATTGCTCCAAAAAATATAATAAAATCTCAAAACAAAGAGATAAGCTCTGGAAAGAAATAGCAGGAAAACAAAATAAGGTAAAACATGGCATTGTTGAACTTAGAAAAGAAGTGGGGAAAAAAACCAATACCATCATAAAAATAAGGTCCATGTAGGAAGCAGACTTAGAAAGTAAATACTGCTGCAAACACAGTAAAGGATATGGAAGGCAGGATTGGGAAAAGGAAGAAAATAAGATAAAAGTGAGCAGGTTGATTAGAGAAAATCATACACATGGTGGAGAAATGAGATTCCATTATATGCAAAATTGATGTTAATAAAAAAAGAAATCCAACTTAATGATAGAGAAAAATAAAAAGCTTTGCTTTAAGAAAATTTTCCAGAAATTTTAAAGTACTAAATCTATGGATTCACAGGGCACAGGATATCTTGGGGGGGGGAAATGCAGACACAACTTCCGACACCAAGGTATTTCTGAGTTAAGCTCCTATTTTCATATCTTTTGTAGCTAGAGTAGGGGAAAGAGAGGTCATTTAAAGCTGATACTTGAAGTCTGAAAATAATAAAAAGGATAAATGTAAAAACTAAGAAAAGTATCTCTATTAACGAAGATCAGGTAAAGAAAGGAAAATCTAAGGTGAGGAAACATTGAAATATAAGTATTTTATTATTAATGATAGTAACTAGTTAATAGACTTTCCATTAAAAAATAAAGAAATAACTTCATTATATAAATTTACAGTTAGAAATGTAATTATTAGGAAAAAATAACAATAATTACAGACAAATAATTACAAATTAATTATAAACTACACAAAACAAGAAAGCAGCAGAACAAACTCAAACTATATTGCAAGTTTCAAAAACAAACAAAAATATAAGAATGTAAAAACAAAAAAATTAAAGTAATATGATAAAATACAAAACACCAAACATCTTTTATACTAGTGGGCTGAATTCACCTGTTAGCTTGACCATGGAGACCTCTAAAATAAATCAGAAAGGTAAAAATAAAAATACGGACATGTATATATACAAGGAGAATGAAAACAAAAAGAAAACAGATGTCATAACCATTTTTAATTGAAATACACACATTAAAAAGAATGAGCTATACAAAGAAGCATGCTTTATAAGGAAATGTGTACAATCCAAAATGCAGAATTACAGTTATGATCAAATAACATAGCAGTAATAGTCACAAAATTAAGTACAAGTGTACCTCACTTTATTGCACTTTATTTTATTGTGCTTTGCTACATTTTATTATGCTATGTTTTTTACAAATTGAAGGTTTGTGGTAATGGCATAGAACAAGTCTATCAATGCCACTTTTTCAACAGCATTTGCCCACTTCCTGTCTCTGTGTCTTATTTTGGAAATTCTCACAGGATTTCAAACTTTTTCATTATTATTATTAATATATTTGTAATCTGTGATCAGTGATCTTTGATGTTACTATTGTAATTATTTTGGAGTGCCTTGAACTGCGCTCATATAACACAGTGAATTTAATTGATAAATATTATGTGTGTTCTGACTGCTCCACTGACCAGCTGTTCTCCATCTCTTTCCCTCTCCCTTGGACCTCCCTAGTCCCTGAGATGCAACAATATTGAAATTAGGGCAATTAATAACCATACAATGGCCTTTAAATATTTAAGTAAAAGAGTCTCTCACTTTGTCGAAAACTATAAATGATTAAGCTTAGTGAGGAAGGCATGGTTAAGCTGAGAAAAGCTGAAAGCTAGGCCTCTTGGACGAAAGAGTTAGCCAAATAGTGAATGTAAAGGAAAAGTTCTTGAAAGAAATAAAAAGTGCTGCTCCAGTGAACATGCAAATGCTAAGAAATCATAATAGGCTTATTGCTTATAATGGTCTGGATAGAAGATCAAACCAGCCACAACATTCCCTTAAGCTAAGGCCTAATTCTAAGCAAGGTCCTAACTCTCTTTAATTCTGTGAAGGCTGAGAGAGTTGAGGAAACTTCATAAGAAAAGTTTGAAGCTAGCAGAGGTTGGTTCATGAGGTTTAAGGAAGAAGCTCTCTTCATAATATAAAAGTGCAAGGTGAAGCATTAAGTGCTAACGTAAAAGCTTCAGCAAGCTATCTAGAAGCTCTAGCTAAGGTAATTAATGAAGGTGGCTACACAAAACAGCATATTTTCTATATAGATGAAACTGCCTTGTATTGGAAGAAGATACCACCTAGAACTTTGTTAGCTAGAGAGGAGAAGTCAATGCCTGGCTTCAAAGCTTCAAAGGACAGGCTGACTTGTCAGGGGCTAATGCACCTGGTGACTTTAAGTTGAAGCCAATGCTTATGCACTATTCCAAAAACCCTAGAGTCCTTCAGAATTATGCTAAATCTACTCTGCCTGTACTCTATAAATTGAACAACAAAGTATGGTTTACTGAATATTGTAAGCTCACTATTTAGACCTAGTGCTCAGAAAAAAAAAAAGATTCCTTTCAAAATATTACTGCTCGTTGACAATGCACCTGATCACCCAAGACCTCTGGTGGAGATGTACAATGAGATTAATGTTGTTTTCATGCCTGCTAGCACAACATACATTATACAACCCATGGATCAAGCAGGAATTTTGACTTATTATTTAAGAAATACATTTTATAGGCTATAGCCGCCATAGATAGTGATTCCTCTGATGGATCTGGGCAAAGTAAATTGAAAACATTCTGGAAAGGATTCACCATTCTAAATGCCATTAAGAACATTTGTGATGCATGAGAGAAATTCAAAATATCAACACTAATATGAGTTTGGAAGAAGTTGATTCCAACCCTCAGGAATGATTTTGAGGGGTTCAAGACTTCAGTGGAGGAAGTAACTGCAGATGTGATAGAGAACTAGAATTAGAAGTGGAGCCTGAAGATATGACTGAATTGTTGCCATCTCATAATAAAATGTTAATGGGTGAGGAGTTACTTCCTATGGGTGAGCAAAGAAAGTGGTTTCTTGAGATGGAATCTGCTCCTGGTGAAGATGCTGTGAAGGTTGTTGAAATGACAACAAAGGCTTTAGAATATTACATAAACTCTGTTGATAAAACAGAGGCAGAGTGTGAGAGGACTGACTCCTATTTTGAAAGAAGTTCTACTATGGATAAAATTCTATCAAACAGCATTGCATGCTACAGAGAAACCATTCATGAAAGGAAGAGTTATTTGATACAGCAAGCTTTATTTTAGGAAATTTCCTCAGCCAACCCAACCTTCAGCAACCATCACCCTGACTGATCAGCAGTCATCAGCATCAAGGGCTCGCTGACACCTCAGATGATGGTTAGAATTTTTTAGCAATAATGTATTATTTAAATAAGGTATATACAATGTTTAGACATAATGCTATTGCACACCTAATAAACTACAGTACATTGTAAACATAACTTTCTTATAGACTGGGAAACCAAAAGATTCATCTGCTCTCTATATTGAGATATTCACTTTATTGTGGTGGTCTAGAAATGAACCCACAATATCTTCAAGGTATGCCTATATAGGATATGCAAGGAAAAATAGCCAAATGCATTAGTAGTGAGGAATATTAATCTATCTCTCTCATCCTTGATATATCAAGTGGAGAAATAATAAATAAAACTGTAGAAATCCTAAAGAGCATAATTAATAATGTAGCATATAATCATCGTGCTTTCAACCCTTACATCATGAAAAGAAAAACTACCTATTTTTTAATTGTCCATGGAACATTAACAAAATTTGTCCATTTGGTAGGCAAAAAGAACTTAAACACTTTGGATCACAAAATAATAAAACTAGAAATTAATAACAAAATGAAAAAAGAAAAACATACCACCTGGTTCAAAAAGAACCTGTTGATTCAAAATGGAAATAAAAAATCTACTAAGACATTGAGAAAATAATAAGGAAACTAATTTGTATTGGAAGCAATGTGATAAAGTTGTGCTGAGAAGAACAGTCACTGCCTCAAATATTGATACCTACATTTGAAAAAAGAAAATAAAAATAAGCATCCATTTCAAGAAGCTGAAAAAATAAAGAAAACCAATATGACAGCTGAAAGAACTAACTGATAAAAATTAAAATATAAATTAAAGAAAATGATTGCAGGAAATAATTCTTTGGGAAAAAAAGAAAACTTTCAACAGAAAGGCCATTAGATAAACTAATCAAGGAGAAAGGAGAAAAGAAAAGAACCACCCAAAAGTGCAAAATGAGAAATCATTAATAGAGACTCAAAGACAAGATTACAGGCTACTTCCCTCATATGTATTCAAAAGCCTGTATGAAATAGATGACACTCTAGAATATAAATTAAGGAAACTCATCTCAGTGTGTTACCCTCAGGATATTGGTGGTTGAATTCATTCAACACCAAGTCACTAACATGCCTAACTTTAAAAAAATCCAAGTTACTACAATACATTTTGCAAAGGCCCCTTCCTGGAAATTTAGAAAGGAACCAGTCCCCAACACTTAGGCAATTATCTCAGGCAGAATATTTCCAAGATACAGTCCTTACTTATGCCAAAGGCCATAGCAGACACAGCAGCATGCCAATCAGTTTAAGCCAATCATTCAGAATCTAAGGACTGTGAGCTTAAATTCAATTGGAAAAAGCTCTCGGCAGAAGTTTAATTTAGACTGTAAATATTTACCATGCTGTATTTACTATGCACACTGTCATTTCTTTCAAAGAGCAGTATTTGAAACATTGACAACTTCTCACAGCATTGTATAGTATTTACAGATTCAGTAAATTGGCAGATTCAGTCACCTGCTCTTATTTGAAGGTCCTTTCTTTCACATCCAGTATATCCAAAACTTTATAAATTCTATTGCTCCTGGCAATAGAATTGTCAGGTACTGACAATTAAAACCTGTAACCTGACTAGTGCTTTGGTGGGGTATGAAAAATTCAGCTGCCTTATAGGTCTGCAGTTGAGCATTTGTTATTTTCCCTTTTCCTTTGTCTGTATGTGCCTTCCTGAACATTAGCAGAAATGTATGTGGCTTACACTATGGCAACCTGAATGACTGAAGAGTAAAGATTAAACATCTCTGTTCTTAGAAAGGAAACAAAACAATGTCCTTCAGTCATTTCTACCTACGCAGTCTCCGTCATTCCACCACTTTGCTTGCCATTCTCATCTCTTTTCTTCCCAGCTTTCTCTTATTCCTAAACTCCTAAAGAGGTTTTTAATGTGAAGTGTGTTCAGGGAACAAAGATAGCAATGGAAAGAAAGGATGCACGGGGAAAGGAAAGAATGTATGCTTCAGGAAGATAGAAATTGTCTGTTTTGTTGCTGAATTGTTATCTAGAACATACCCAATATATAGTTGGGCTTTGGTAAATATTTATCAAATTAAAGAGTAGATATTGGGACATCAGAAAGGGGTAGATGGCAGAAATAAGGCTGAAATTAAGGTGATTTCCAGTTATAATCAAGCTGCTCCCTAAATCCAAAATCCTCAATGATTATCTACTGCTAAGGCTATAAAATCTAAACATTCTTCCACCCTGATCAGGCTTCAACTTCCATTTTCAGCTTTATCTTGCAATTTATTATGTTGTTTGTACCTGCAACAAACTGGTTCACCATCCTATACCATGCCTACATTACCTCAGCTGTCTAAATCTTATCAATATTTAAGATGCATCTCGATTTTTTTCTTTTCCTTTCCTAAAGCTCTTCTGGATTCTCTCTATTCTCCATTCCTCAACACATTGTGGTTGCTTTTTTATAAGAATCTCCATTTTCCTCTGTTCTTACTTCACTCTTGACTCTAGAAACATTTCACCTTAAATTATACCCAATTATAGTTTTGTCTTCTTTTATTGTCACAGTGGGTTATCACCATTTTATTCCTTAACAATTATACATTAAACAAACAATGTTCACATGTGCAGTACTATGTCATTGGGCTCTGTCATTCTATTTCTTTTTCTCCCACTGAGGAAAACAAATTGAGATGGGGGGAAAGGTACAGAATTGATGGGAATGAAGTTTAATTTACCCTGATATGTTAAGTAATTTACAATTCTATTGCTCTAAGTAATATCAATCACAAACCACTGGCAAGTTATCTCACAATTGATAGTTAACATCCAATACTCCTAATGATATTTAAAAGTCATTTTTATATTCTTGTATTTTTTGTGTCACCTAACATAGTACCATAAATAGATAAGCCAGTGAACCTCACTTTTTTAGGAGACACATCAGAATCACTGGTGGGAGGTGGGAGTCGCGTACCTATAACTCAGGCAATAGGCTCCTTATCTTCAGGCCTTAATGAGTCCTGCAACCCTCTCTGGTGGGAAGAAAGAACATCAGTTAGCTTTCTTCAATCAAGGGGTCTCAGGTAATGGGTGAATATTGGATCTCTTCCTCTCCTGGTATTGTAAAGGCCTCAGTTGTCTGACATTATGGGTTTCACCTTAAGTGGGGAAAGTAGCCTGATACAAAGTACACAGCTGCCCAGCCTCTATTTGAAATATGCTCTTATCTCTTCCCATTGACTACTAATGAAATAATTTTTATTAATGGAAATGGACTATACACTTCAAGAATGATAGGAAAGGGAAAAAAGTTGAGAACCAACATACAGGTACCAAAAACTAATATTAAATTAAATTAAATTAAATTAAATTAAATTAAATTAAATTAGGGAGACATTTCTGGTTTTAAGAGCTGCCTCAAGATGAAACTATTATACAATGAAGTGGCCTCTCCATCACCAGAAGCATGGGAATTAGGTAATTTTTTGAGTGCTATCATAATACCCTAAAAGTAATGTTATTGTACTCTGCACATTTTATTATTTATGCAAGTATATCTGTCCTCCCATTTGACTGTAAACTCATTGAGGACCAGATCATATTTTAACTGGCTCACCAGTGCCTGGGTCAGGAGAGGTACTTAATAAATATTTGTGAATGACAATATGAATTAATGGGAACATTTGAAGAGGATTTATGACTAACATAGTAGTATTTCTGCATCCAATTCTAAAAATGTATGCATCTGTGATTTCCTATGAAGATTATTATAGAATTATTTTGCCTCTGATGAATCTCTGAAGAAGCAAAAGACCAAAACTATGATGGATGGTAACTAGGCTTTTGGGGGTGATCACTTTATAGTGTATGCAGATGTCAAATTATAATGCTTTACTCCTGAAACTTACACAATAAAGAAAGACCAAAATTAATCTTTAAAGATAAAGTGACAGACCAAAAATAAGAAAAAAATCACAACCACAATATGAAAAAAATATTCTTAACGATCTCCATTAACAACACACAACATTTTGCTTTTTAAAATTCGTAATGGGAAAAAACAAATTTCTCCACTTACCCCAAATTAATCAAAGAGGGAAAGGAAAGGAAATAAAAAATTTTATGTCCTAAATGGGCTATTACTAAAATTGTTTACATTTACTGTATAATTCTTTGATTTGACATTTCACAGTGTCCTTGTAAGACTAGCAGAGAAAATTCAAAAAATATTCCACTGTAACCATTGCAACAAAATATATTTAGAAATTATTGAAAATTTGTCTTTAAATTTTATGAAAACTCAACTTCAATCCCCTTGTAGATAACTACAATTATTGATGACCATATATATTCCTTTAATTTGCTCCTTATTTCCTCCTCAAGAAAATATTCTTTTTCTGTCTCTCAATGGTGAAGATAACTCAAAAAGGAAATCAGCAGCAGTAACAACATAACCATATTCTGCCTATATAGTTTTTCTTGAGTTTTTTTTTAATATTATTTATTTATTTATTATGTTTTGGGGGGGTACACCAAGTTCAATCATCTGTTTTTATACACATATCCCCGTATTCCCTCCCTTCCTTGACTTCACCCCCTCGAGTCCCCCCCACCCTCCCCGCCCCAGACCTCTAAGGCATCTTCCATCCTCGAGTTGGACTCCCTTTGTTATACAACAACTTCCCACTGACTATCTATTTTACAGTTGGTAGTATATATATGTCTGTGCTACTCTCTCGCTTCATCTCAGCTTCCCCTCACCCCCCGCTTGAGTTTTTAATAAAACATAGTATCTTCATAGTTTGTTCCTTAGCACCACCATGTTGGACATTTACAACACATTAACTAATATGTTACTAACCATAATTTCAGTCTTTCATTCATTGTCTTTGATTACAGCCAGGGAAAAAATTGTTGAGCTTATATATGAATTTAATTTTTCTAGCTTATCTTCATAGGCAACTTAAAAAATATTAAACAAACATTTTGCTAGCTGTATATACATCTTGGATATAGAATTGATTTATCCTGAAAAATACTAATAGATGGAGTCTTGATAGCAATGTTCCACTGTTCCATATTAATTTTAGTTGTTAATTAACTTTTTTATGTACCTTTTCAAGATTAACTTGCAATTTTTTTTTAAATGAAGATTTAAATGTTGAGCACAAACCCATCAAAATTTACAACATAATAAATGTCCTGTTCTTTCTTTAATGGACTTGGGAAGTGTATGGCTTTGGTCATTTTGGAAAAAAAAATAAAATTTCTCTTAATATCTGCCCTCATATGCTCTCTAAAAACTTAACACATAATATATACTTATATTTACATAATGCTCTATGAATGATAGAATTTAAAGTTTCTTCAATTTCAGAACATCAGATGTCTTGAAAAAGTAAAATCCATGATTTTTTTTACCAACATAATATAGGTTTTTAAAAGTCCTTTTCTTTTATTAGATAACTTTTCTCAAACTAGATCTACTTAATTATAGTTACATCAAACCAAGGCAGAAACATTTGATTTGTGTGATTGCCACTATAACAAAATATATGAGGAACAATAAAAAATTTAAAATGCTACCTGTGTTCTTATGCCTGGTAATGCTCATTCATCTCAAAAAGCTAAAATCTAACCCACAACATAAATATTTTTCCTTAAAATAAAGGTTCAATTAAAATATCTTTAATTGCTATTAATTTTTCATTTCCTATTTTTTCAGTATCCTTTATTTCCAAATTTTCTACAATGAATGTCTATTATTTTAATGAAAAAAAGTTGTAAGATAAAATTAATGCTACATGATTCATCTAATATGAATTAAAATAGATGTTGTTAAATGTAACTAAACATTAAAGTAGCTTTACAATTTTAATTTCATATGAAATAAAGTGAAAAATAAAATAATTGGGATAAATTGAAAGGTTTCAACTGTTTGCTAAGTTCTTCTCAAGCAATTATATAGAAACTAAAAATTTCTTCCTTAAAGGATATCATAAAGCAACTCATTTTTAAAGTGCCTATGTCTATAAAGTTGGTTTGCAATATCTTTAATATTTGGCCTTTGTAAATATCATAAATTTTAGAAAATGCTCATATAGTTTGGTAAGTAGTCTTAAAGTGTCTGAAATTGTGAAAACAAACATTTCTGGAAGCAAAACAAGTAACAAATAGAGGTTTAGAAAATATTTTGCATGCACAAACTGATTTATATCCAAATAAGAAAAAAATATTGTACAATAGAGTCTCTGAAAATCAGACTTGTGATTATTTCTATTTTTTCATCACTAGGCACATAAGGAGAAAATATTTTTGTAACTTCTTTGTGTTGCTATCAGTATATAAATTACAGAAGGACTTAGAAAAAAAGGTAGAACCAAAATTCTCAAAATGAATCTATGTTTGCACAGACAAAATTGAAGAAATATGCAAGGGACTTTTTTAAAACAATTTAACTAGAAGTAAATCTTAACTGAATTATTTTAGAAAATTTCTTCATATTAGCTCTTTTCCTTTATAAAAATAGACCTTCACGTTGACATTGCAATATAATCATGCCATGCAAAATAATTGCCTATTGAACATGTAGTTAAAATATATACTTGCAAAAGCAGTATATTAAAGCTAGACAAATATTTCCTAATTTTTAATAGATTATTATATAAAATATACATTATTATATTATTGAAGTGTTCAAAACTTTTGAAATATACACAGCAAATAATATTCAATTAACCCCTGGTAAAAAGTATCTCATATAGAAATATTCTTCCAGTCACAAGAAACCAACAAACCAGAAATCTAAGCTTTCCAAAAATCTGATAGTCAGAAGGAAACATAGCACCCTATAAAACTACATAGCTAGGATGTTGATAAGTTAGATAAAATTAAGAGAAGATCTACTTAAATGTTCAAGTCAATAATAAAAATCACTGCTTTATGTTTCAGAGAAAATGAATACTTTGGACAAATAGAGACCAAAAAGTTAATTTTAATAATTAATGACTTTTAAAAGTGTGATCAAAATCTGTAAAATCATAAAGGCAATAGGTAGGGTAATTGTTAACTTTTTCACCAAATTCTGATGTACTCAGTAAACTCTGCTACCCCAACCTCCACCCCAAGACTGAAAGAAAAAAATTTTTTTTAATTGTTGATCAATTCGTCATATTGAAGAACCCATTTTCACCAAAATTTGATATAAAATGTGATCAATAAGAATCTATAGGCTAAATCCTTGTGGATTGTTAAGCAGAGCAAAAAATGTCTGGAGCAAAAATCTTACCTTCTTACTGAAAAAAAAAAAATCCTCTCAACAGAGTGTCTTTTGTAACAAATATCTCTCTCCTTTAAAGAATATCCTTTCTCTTTCTCTAAGTAAGACTTTATCAAAGATGAAATCAAAATATATCACTAGTCACTGAATAGCCTTACCCAGGACTATTAAGTAGGTTCATAATTTAGAAAATTTCATTTAAAATAAACATTTCAAACAGAAGAATTTAAAGGTTAGGGAGCATTTACAAAGAGCTGAAGTTTGATTGTAAAAGATCTTACAACCCAGAGTATCATCTCCCTATGCAAAGCATCTAGACTTAAAATAATTTCTGCACAGCATTTATATGTTATAAATTATTCTAAGTCAGTATTCTAAAATATCTTTCATCTTGGGCTCAAAATATTTTTATGTAAATCCACCTTCTTTTTTAAGTGTGCTAAAAGAGAAATCTGATTCTGTTTACTTAAATTCTCTTAGAGTCTGTCTTTCAGGAAGGGTATCCCTATGCAGAACACATATTTTTTCCTCATCAAATATAAGGTAGATAGGCAAAGTATTATAATATTCATTTCTTCTTTATATATACACTTAGCTTTTTCTAATCAACCACTGGCAGCAGGGTATATGTACAATGCATTCTAGACAATTTCTGTTTCCACATGATCCTCTTAACAAATGGAACTCCTACTATTTAGCAATCCCTTATTAATTCATGCTCTGTTATCTGAGCTAATGCATCTCTAGAACAAATAAGAGTCAACTTTGGCTTGCAGAGTTAAATCCAGATTTTTGCTGCTGTTCCTAAAAATTAAACAACTAAAGATTACTATCATTTTCACACATGACTCTTCAACCATGGAATTTCTGTGCCAATCATGAAAAGGCTGAACTCTTTTTTCTTAAGATAATATTTACTAATAGTAATTTCTGGAAAAAGATAGTAATTCATAACTTCTACTTCTTGAGATTCCTTTGACAGTGAATAGAGCTAGTGTTTCTTCCATCGATTCTCCTCTCATTACTACTTTAACCATTAGTGAAACCACTCTTAAAATAGTGCTTTCTAATTTAATTAGAATTTAAAACTTCTTTCTTTCTTCCATTTATTTTTTTTCTCTTTTCTATATCCTTTCTCCTTCCCTGTTCCCTCACTGACTTCCTTTGCAATATGACATATTGGTAAGAAGTGATCAAGGCAAATTGCAAATGGCCATAGACTGGTTTACAGAGGAGTTAATCATCACCCTTTTCTTCTCTCTTCTTCTCTGAAATACACATACATAAATACACACAAACAAGATATCAGTCAGTTTCCACAGATGACACATTCAGAAAGTATAAATAGTTTGCAAAGGGACTGTTTGCCAGGAGTGTAGGCAAGGTTAAGGGAACCCAGGGACCAGCAACAGAAGAAAGCCATTATCTGCAGAGTCCTGAAGGGACAAAAGGAGAATTCGGGTTATTTGAACTTGGTGAGAACTATCGCCATAAGAATAGAGATTAATAAGAATGGTGTCTGTAGGAAGAGAGCCCTAGACAAAGGAGACTCTGCAGGAAGAGAACAGGGTGAGGAGGACATCAATACTTCAACCTTGCTCTAATCCCCTCTTCCTCTCCTGCCAATGGGTGACCACTTGTTGAGCCAAATAAAAGCTAAAGGGCAAAGGAGGTCAGCTGATGTGGTGTTTGGAGTTTAGTTTACAGGGATTGCAAGCCTGGCAGAGAAGAGGAGAGAATCATGAGGGAGTGGTTAAGGGCCAAATGGAGAAATACTAACCTTCACAGACACACATAAACTCACACACCCCTCCCTGCTCACACAGTTCATACATTCAATTCACAAATTACCATAGATTGGTAGATACACTGAAATGGTTGGGTATTTTAGAAAGAGAAAAGAAAGAAAGTTCTAGTTCTAGTTTCAAGAGCAAGCTCTCATCAAATTGCATTTCCATGGTTCATAATCCAGAGATGTGACATAACTTCTTTCTTGTACACAGAGATTACCTACTTGGTAAAAAATTTCCTTTATTTAGTAGTGTTCTCTTTTGTTTTTTCTTAGACAAAGTGTATTAATTTTACAACTTCACTGAGGTATAACTGAAGCACAGTGAAGTGAATATATGTAAATTGTACAGTTCTATTAGTTTAGACAAAGGTATACACCCATGAAGCTATCACCATAATCAAGTTGACAATTATTTCTCTCTCCATAAATTTTCTTCCAGCTCCTTTGTAATCCAGCCCTCCCTCCACCCATATACACTTAGCAGTTTTTAACATTTGATACTGTATTGATGCATCCCAAAGTCCAAGAAAATGTCAAAACTTTATTAGCTATTCTTTATGTCATTTATATCACACCATTGCTATGTTAATAACCATGGTTTATTGACTCTCTTCTTCCCTTAACAACATATTTGTAAACATTTATGTGGTAACTGACACAGCATTCAAAGCAGCTCTCTGAGGGATGGTGAGAGAGAGACAGAGTAAGAACTTTTAGGACTTTTTTTAGGGAAAGAATTTTTAGGGAAGAATTAACGTTTGGAGGTTAAGTAACTCTTCCAAGGCCACTGTGCTAGTAATGGTGGAGCAGGGGATTCAAACTCCAATCTTTTCAATACCAAAGCCTGTCAGTTTTTTACTATATTACACTGTCTCTCCTTGGATACAAAGTTATCTTATCAGTTTATGTCTTGAGTTCAGAGAACTTGCACCCAAGCAACATTCAAAGCAATCTCTTAATATTGAAGCTCTTGTTCAGAGTACTCTTCATTTCTACATTTTTACGTGTATGTACCAACTTGCACAGAAAGTCATTCATTATAACCCCTCTTTAGCATATTAACATAACAATGTTTAACTTATTTTTACTAAAGCAATAATTTACACATCAGTTCACATTATTAATGTTACTTAATTTATCTCATAATTTCAAGTCCTGTTAATAGTTATGATAATCATCTATTGATATAAATGGTAAATGACAAATGATATATGTGATGGAGAGAAGAAACTAATATGATGGTAGAAAGACCAGCTGGAAGGTTACTGCAAAGGCCTGGGTAAAAGCGATGCAGTAATAGCAACGAAAAGGGAAGAAAGGTGGTGGCGAAGTAGAAGGACATGGAATGCATCCCTCTTCACAGACGCATCAGGAATACACCAAAAGACACAATAATTCCTACAAAGAACCAGCTGAACACCAGCAAATGACCTCAGACAACAGAAAGTTCTGCAAAGATCCCAACATAACTGGGACAAGCAACCTCTGAAGTTTGGACTACTATGAGAAAACAAAGAAACACCATGCAGGCAAAGGAGCAGGAAAAGTAGACACAAGAACAAATAAATGAAGAGGAGATAGGAAAATTGCCTGAAAAAGAATTCAGAGTAATGATAGTAAAGGTGATATAAAATCTCAATAACAAAATAAAGAAAATACAACAAACAGTTAATAAGGACTCAGAAGAACTAAAGAGCAAACAAACAGTAATGGACAACAAAATAACCGAAATTAAAAATAATCTAGATGGTATAAACAGAAGAATAACTGAGACAGAAAAATGAATAAGTGAGTTGGAAGATAGAATGGGGGATAAAACTGCCACAGGGCAGGAAGGAGAAAAAAGAATAAAAAGAATGGAACACAGTTTTCAGAGACCTTGTGACAACATTAGGCACACCAACATTCAAATCATAGGTATCCCAGAAGAAGGCAAAGAAAAGAAAAGGTCTGAAAAATATTTGAAGAGGTAATAGTGGAAAACTTCCCCAACATGGGAAAGCAAATAATTAATCAACTCCAAGAAGTGCAGTGAGTCCCATACAGAATAAACCCAAGGAGAAATACACCAAGACACATATTAATCAAACTAAAGAAAAATAAAAACAAAGAAAAAATATAAAAAGCAGCAACAAGATAGCAACAAATAACATATAAGGGAAAACCCATGAGGATAACAGCTAATCTTCCTGCAGAAATGTTGCAGGCCAGAAGGGAATGGCAGGATATACTGAAAGTCCTGAAAGAGAAAAACCTAATACTCTACCCAGCAAGAATCTCATTCAGAATCAATGGAGAAATCAAAAGTTTTACAGACAAGCAAAAGTTAAGAGAATTCAGCACCACCAAACCAGCCTTAAAACAATTGCTAAAGGAACTTTCTCTAAGCAGGAAACACAAGAGAAGGAGAAGAACTACAAAAACGAACCCAAAACAATCAAGAAAATGGTAATAGGAACATACATGTCAATAATCACCTTAAATGTAAATGGATTAAATGCTCCAACCAAAAGACACCGACTGGCTGAATGGATACAAAAACAAGACCCTTCTATATGCTGCCTACAAGAAACCTACTTCAGACCAAGGGACACACACACTGAAAGTAAAGGGATGGAAAAAGATAATCCATGCAAATGGAAGTCAAAAGAAAGTTGGAGTAGCAATACTCATATCAGACAAATTAGACTTTAAAGTAAAGACTATTATAAGACACAAGGAAGAACACTACATAATGATTGAGGGATCAATCCAAGAAAAAGATATAACAATGGTAAATATCTATGCCCCCAACATATGAGCACCTCAAGACATAAGGCAAATGCTAACAGCCATAAAAGGGGACATCGACAGTAACACAATAATAGTAGGGGACTTTAACACCCCATTTACATCAATGGACACATCATCCAAATAGAAAATAAATAAGGAAACACAAGTTTTAAATGATACATTAGACCATCTCAACTTAATTGATATTTATAAGACATCCCATCGAAAAACTACAGAATACACTTTCTTCTCCAGTGTACACAGAACATTTTCCAGGATATATCACATCTTGGGTCACAAATCAAGCCTCAGTAAATTCAAGAAAATTGAAATCATACCAAGCATCTTCTCTGGCCAAATCACCATGAGACTAGATATCAATTACAGGAAAAAAAAAACAGTAAAAACTACAAGCACATGGAGGCTGAACAACACATTATTAAACAAACAAACAATCATTAAAGAAATCAAAGAAGAAATCAAAAAATACCTAGAAACAAATGACAATGAAATACAACAACCCAAAACCTATGGGACACAGTGAAAGCAGATGTAAGAGGGAATTTTATAGCAATACAGTCCTACCTCAAGAAATAAGAAATATTTCGAATAAACAACCTAACCTTACACCTAAAACAATTGGAGAAAGAAGAACAAAGAAACCTCAAAGTGAGCAGAAGGAAAGAAATCATAAAGATCAGATCAGAAATAAATGAAAAAGAAAGGAAGGAAACAATAGCAAGGATCAATAAAACTAAAAGCTGGTTCTTCGAGAAGATAAACAAAATTGATAAACCATTAGCCAGACTCATCAGGAAAAAGAAGGGAGAAGACACAAATCAACAGAATTAGAAATGAAAAAGGGGAAGTAACAACTGACACCACAGAAACACAAAAGACCATGAGAGAATACTACAAACAATATATGCCAATAAATTGAATAATTTGGAGGAGATGGATAAATTCTTTGAAAAGTACAATCTTCCAAGACTGAACCAGGAAGAAATAGAAAATATGAACAGGCCAATCACAGGCACTGAAATTGAGACTGTGATTAAAAATCTCCCAACAAACAAAAGTCCAGGGCCAGATGGATTCACAGGCGAATTCTATCAAACATTTAGAAAAGAGCTAACATCTATCCTTCTCAAACTCTTCCAAAATATAGCAGAAGGAGGAATTCTCCCAAACTCACTCTACGAGGCCACCATCACCGTGATGCCAAAACCAGGCAAAGATGTCACACACAAAAAGAAAATTACAGGCCAATATCACTGATGAATATAGATGCAAAAATCCTCAACAAAATACTAGCCAACAGAATTCAACAGCACATTAAAAAGATCATGCACCATGATCAAGTGGGGTTTATCCCTGGGATGAGAGGATTATTCAATATACACAAATTGATCAATGTGATACATAATACCAACAAATTAAAGGATAAAAACCATATGATCATCTCAATAGATGCATAAAAAGCTTTTGACAAAGTTCAACATCCACTTATGATAAAAACTCTCCAGAAAATGGGCATAGAAGGAAATTACCTCAACATGATAAAAGCCATATATGACAAACCAAAAGCCAACATCATTCTAAGTGGGGAAAAACTGAAAGAATTCCCTCTAAGAACAAGAACAAGACAAGGGTTCCCACTCTAACCATTATTATTCAACATAGTTTTGGAAGTTTTAGCCACAGCAATCAGAGAAGAAAAAGAAATAAAAGGAATACAAATTGGAAAAGTAAAAATGTTACTATTTGCAGATAACATGATATTATACATAGAAAAACCTAAAGACTTTACCAGAAAACTGCTAGCACTAATCAATGAATTTAGTAAAGTAGCAGGATACAAAATTTATTTGCAGAAATCTCTTGCATTCCTATACACTAACAACAAAAGAGCAGAAAGAGAAATTAAGGAAACTCTCCCATTTACCATTGTAACAAAAAGAATAAAATACCTAGGAATAAATCTGCCTAAGGAGGCAAAAGACCTGTATTCAGAAAACTATAAGACATTGATGAAAGAAATCACAGACGATACAAACAGATGGAGGGACATACCCTGTTCTTGGATTAGAAGAATCAACATTTTGAAAATGACTGTACTACACAAAGCAATTTCCAGATTCAACGCAATCCCTATGAAATTACCAATGGCATTCTTCACAGAACCAGAACAATAAATCTTACAATTTGTATGGAAACACAAAAGACCCTGAATAGTCAAAGCAATCTTGAGAAAGAAAGATGGAGCTGGAGGAATCAGGCTCCCTGACTTTAAACTATACTGCAAGGCTACAGTGATCAAGACAGTATGGTACTGACACAAACACAGAAATATAGATCAATGGAACACAACAGAGAGCCCAGAGATAATTCCACACACATATGGGCACCTTATCTTTGACAAAGGAGGCAAGAATATACAATGGAAAAAAGACAGCCTCTTCAATAAGTGGTGCTGGGAAAATTGGACAGCAACATGTAAAAGAATGAAATTAGAACACTTCCATACACATACACCATACACAAAAATACACTCAAAATGGATTAAAGGCCTACATGTAAGGCCAGACTCAATAAAACTCCTAGAGGAAAACATAGGTAGACCACTCTATGACATAAATCAATTCAGGATCCTTTTTGACCCACCTCCTCAAATAGTGGAAATAAAATCAAGAATAAACAAATGGGAACTAATGAAACAAATGATTTTGCACAGTGAAAGAAACCATAAACTAGACTAGAAGACTACCCTCAGAATGGGAGAAAATACTTGCCTATGGAGCAACTGACAAAGAATTAATCTCCAAAATATACAAGCAGCTCATGCAACTAAACAGCAAAAAGCAAATAACCCAATCCACAAATGGGCAGAAGACCTAAATAGACATTTCTCCAAAGAAGACATATAGATGGCTAACAAACACATGAAAATATGCTCAACATCACTAATCATTAGAGCAATACAAGTCAAAGCCATAATGAGATATCACCTCACACTGGTCACAATGGTCACCATCCAAAAAACTGAAAACAATAAATGTTGGAGAGGGTGTGAAGAAAAGGCAACCCTCCTGCACTCTTGCTGGGAATGTAAGTTGGTACAGCCACTATGGAAAACAGTTTGGAGGTTCCTTAAAACACTAAAAATGGATCTACCATATGACCCAGCAATCCCACTATTGGGCATATACCCAAAGCAAACCATAATCCAACAAGAAACCTGTACCATAATGTTCATTGCAGCACTGTTTACAATAGCCAGGACAAGGAAGCAACCTAAATGCCCATCAACAGATGAATGGATAAAGAAGATATGGAATATATATACAATGGAATATTACTCAGCCATAAAAAAGAATGAAATTGAGTTATTTGTAATGAGATGGATAGACCTAGAGACTGTCATACACAGTGAAGTAAGTCAGAAAGAGAAAAACAAATATGGTATGCAAAATCCCATATATGGTATCTATAAAAAAAATGGTACTGGTGAACCCAATGACAGGGCAAGAATAAAGATGCAGATGTAGAGAATGGACTTGAGGACACAGGGTTGTGAGGGGCAATGGGGAAGCTGGTACGGAGTGTGAGAGTAGTTTTGACATATATACATGACAAAATGTAAAATAGGTAGCTCATGGGAAGTTCCTGCATAACATAAGGAGACAAACTCGATGATGGTTGATGACTTAGACAGCCAGGATAGGGAGGGTGGGAGGAATTCACAGGAGTGTGGGGATATGTGTATAAATACAGCTGATTCATTTTGGTGTACCTCAAAGATTGGCACAGCAGTGTAAAGCAATTATATTCCAATAAAGAGCTTAATTTAAAAAAAAAAAGTAATGACTACCAGAAAGAAAGAAAAAAAAAAAAAAACTAGAAACAATAAATGCTGCAGAGGGTGTGGAGAAAATGGAACCCTTCTGCACTGTTGATGGGAATGCAAACTGACACAGCCAATATGGAGAACAGTATGGAGGTTCCTTAAAAAACTAAAAAATAGAACTACCATATGACCCAACAACCCAATACTGGGAATATACCCTGAAAAAAACATAATTCAAAAAGATACATGTACCCCAAAGTTCATTGCAGCACTATTTACAATAGCCAGGACATGGAAGCAACCTAAATGTCCATCAATAGATAAATGGATAAAGAAGATGTAGCACATATATACAATGTAATATTGCTCAACCATAAAAGAGAACTAAATTGAGTTATTTGGAGTGAGGTGGATGGACCTAGAGTCTGTCATACAGAGTGAAGTAAATCAGAAAGAGAGAAACAAATACCGTATGCTAATGCATATATATGGAATCTAGAAAAATAGTACTGATGAACTCAGGGCAGGAATAGAGACACAGACATAGAGAATGGACTTGAGGACACGAGTGGGGGTAAGGGGAAGCTGGGATGACATGAGAGAGTAGCATTGACATATATACACTGCCAAATATAAAATAGATAGCTGGTGGGAAGCTGCTGCAGAGCACATTGAGATCAGCTTGATGTTTTGTGAAGACCTAAAGGGGTGGGATAGGGAGGATAGGAGGGAGGATAGGAGGGAGGATAGGAGGGAGATTCAAGAGGTCAGGGATATGGGAATATATGTATACATATAGCTGATTCACTTTGTTGTATAGCAGAAACTAACACAATATTATAAAGCAATTATACTCCAATAAAGATGAAAAGAAAAAGAGTAGAGGATAGATATATTCAAAGAAGGGTAGATAGGTAAGGCAGGGCTTGCATGATTATGAGTTTTACATATAAACTTGGTACATTTTACTTTTCTTACAAAGTACTTCTTAAATAATAAGTGAGAATTCTGCAAGTGTGTCTCATGCGCAAAATGAATTAGAAGAAATCCACAGTTCACAGTTGAAGAAATCAGCTTATCTAACTGCGCACTCCAATGAAGCTGATTTGAGTGGGGAGTTGTTTTGAAGTTCATGGAAATATTCAGGGCAGCATGCCAAGTATAAAATCTATCCTCAGTTTAGTCATTGAAGTCTAGACAATCAAGCTGAAAATATTGATAATTAATTACTTATTTATAGGATACTATTAAGTTTTTTATATTCATGATTACAAATCTTGAGCCCAATTTCCCAAACTGCTGGTAAAGAGCCAACTTGTTTTCTTATGACATATGTATTGGGGCAGCCAGGGGGTTGAGATAAAAGTGTTTCCCTCTCATGCAGTGATTTCTAAAACTTCTTCAAAGAATACAGTAAAATGACTGAGGAGGGAGAGGTTTATAGCAACAACTATAGTGTTTCTGCCCAGATGTTTTCCCAGTTACACATCTCTCACATCAATTCCAATCTAACATCAATAGCAACCTATGTTATTCCTAAAGCTTGTTAAAACCAAAAGGATATAGACAGAATGCTGGAAGGCTTGTCATCACTTTATTTTATATTTTTGCTTTTTTAATAATAATGATGATGATGATGATGATGATGATGATGATGATGATGATGATGATAAGTGACCATTTACTTAACACCTGTTAGGTGCTGAAGACCATGCTAGGCATCTTGTTTTCTCATTTAATTTACATAAAAATCTTAAAATTTATATGCTATCATTCTGTAATGAAGATAGGGACACTGAGGCTTAGAAAGACTAAGTAAAATTTCCCAAAGTTATGAAATGGAAGAGAAAGAAGGAAGAGAGTCACCAAAGTAAATCTTTGCAACCTGGGAGTCATATTGACAAAATCTGTTCCCCTCTTCCTAGCTGCTGGAATTTTGTACTGGCTGATCCTTCATTCTCCAGTAAGCCTTTCCCATAGATGAGTCTTCCTCATTGTTGAGAAGTGTCTTTCCAGAAAGAGTTCTTTCTTGGCCTCTCCTATTGTATCTGATCACCTTACTTATAGCCCATATTGTACTTATCAGTGTCTGTGGTTATCTTAAGATTTTTCACTTGTTAAATGTCTATTTCTCCCTCTTGATTGAAAGCTCAATGAAGACTGGGACCTCACCTTTCCTTTTTTTTTTTTTTAAGAACTTTTATTGAGATACAGTTGACATACAATAAACTGCATATATTTAAATTGTGCAATTTGATTTTTTATTATGTATATATTTTTTATTATGTATATATGAAAATCCCAATCTCCCAATTCAACTCAATCCACCCTTCACCCCTGCTTGCCCCACTTGGTGTCCATATGTTTGTTCTCTACATATGTGTCTCTATTTCTGCCTTGCAAACTGGTTGATTTGTACCATTTTTCTATATTCTGCATGTGTGTTAATATATGACATTAGTTTTTCTCTCTGACTCACTTAACACTGTATGACAGTCTCTAGGTCCATCCTTGTCTCTACAAATGTCCCAATTTTGTTCCTTTTTATGGCTGAAGAATATTCCATTGTATATATGTACCACATCTCCTATATCCATTCATCTGTTGGTGAACATTTAGGTTGCTTCCATGTCCTGGCCATTGTAAATAGTGCTACAGTGAACATTGGGGTGCATGTGTCTTTTTATATTTTGGTTTTCTCTGGGTATATGCCCAATAGTGAGATTGCTGGGTCATATGGTAACTATTTTTAGCTTTTCAAGGAACTTTACTGTTCTCCATTGTAGCTGTATCAATTTACATTCCCACCAACAGTGGAAGAGGGTTCCCTTTTCTCCACACCCTCTCCAGCATTTATTGTTTGTAAGTTTTCTGATGCCCATTCTAACTGGTGTAAGATGATACCTCATCGTAGTTTTGATTTGCATTTCTCTAATAGTTAGTGATGTTGAGCAGCTTTTCATGTGCTTCTTGGCCATCTGTATGTCTTCTTTGGAGAAATGCCTATTTAGGTCTTCTGCCCATTTTTTGATTGGGTTGTTTGGTTTTTTGATATTGAGCTGCATGAACCATTTATATATTTTGGAGATTAATCCTTTCTCTGCTGATTCATTAGCAAATATTTTCTCCCATTCTGAGGGTTGTCTTTTCATCTTGTTTATAGTTTCCTTTGCTGTGCAGAAGCTTTTAAGTTTCATCAGGTCTTACTTATTTACTTTTGTTTTTATTTCCATTACTCTAGGGGGTGGGTCAAAAAAGATCTTGCTGTGATTTGTGTCAAAGAGTGTTCTTCCTATGTTTTCCTTTAGGAGTTTTATAGTGTTTGGCCTTACATTTAGGTCTTTAATCTATTTGGAGTTTATTTTTGTGTATGGTGTTAGGGAGTGTTCTAATTTCATTCTATGACATGTAGCTGTGCAGTTTTCCCAGCACCACTTATTGAAGAGGCTGTCTTTTCTCCATTGTATATCCTTGCCTCTTTTGTCATAGATTAGTTGTCCATAGTTTATCTCTAGGCTTTCTACCCTGTTCCATTGATCTATATTTCTGTGTTTGTGCCGGTACGATATTGTCTTGATTACTGTAGCTTTGTAGTATAGTCTGAAGTCAGGGAGTCTGATTCCTCCAGCTCCATTTTTTTTTCCCTCAGGAGTGCTTTGGATATTCAGGGTCTTTGGTGTCTCCAATCACATTTTAGGAGTTTTTGGTCCTAGTTCTGTAAAACATGCCATTGGTAATTGGATAGGGATTGCACTGAATCTGTAGATTGCTTTGGGTAGTATACTCATTTTCACAATGTTGATTCTTCCAATCCAAGAACATGGTATAACTCTCCATCTGTTTGTGTCATGTTTGATTGCTTTCATTAGTGTCTTATAGTTTTCTGAGTACAGGTCTTTTATCTCCTTAGGTTTATTCCTAGGTATTTTATTCTTTTTTTACAAAGGAGAATTGGATTCTTTCCTTAATTTCTCTTTCTGATCTTTCATTGTTAATGTATAGAAATGCAAGAGATTTCTGTGTATTAATTTTTGTATCCTGCAACTTTACCAAATTTATTGATTAGTTCAAGTAGTTTTCTGGTGGCATCTTTAGGATTTTCTATGTAGAGTACGATGTCATCTGCAAACAGTAGCAGAATTACTTCTTCTTTTCCAATTTGGATTCCTTTTATTTCTTTTTCTTCTCTGATTCCTGTGGCAAGGACTTCCAAAACTATGCTGAATAGTAGTGAAGAGAGTGGACATCCTTGTCTTTTTCCTGATCTTAGATGTAATGCTTTCAGTTTTTCACCATTGAGAATGATTTTTGCTGTGGGTTTGTCCTATATGACCTTTATTATGCTCAGGTAAGTTCCCTCTATGCCCACCTTCTGGAGAGTTTTTATCATCAATGGGTGTTGAATTTTGTCAAAAGCTTTCTGCATCTATAGAGAGGATCATGTGGTTTTCATCCTTCAGTTTGCTAATATGGTGTGTCACATTGATTGATCTGCATACATTGGAGAATCCTTGCATTCTAGCAATAAATCCAACTTGATCACAGTGCATGATCCTTTTAATGTGTTGTTGGATTCTGTTGGCTAGTATTTTGTTGAGGATATTTGCATCTAAATTCATCAGTGATATTGATCTGTAATTTTCTCTTTTTGTAGTATCTTTGTCTGGTTTTGGTGTCAGGGTGATGGTGGCCTCACAGAATGACTTTGAGAGTGTTTCTTCCTCTGAAATTTTTTGGACAAGTTTGAGAAGGATGGGTGTTAGGTCTTTTCTAAATGTTTGATAAAATTCACCTGTGAAGCCATCTGCTCCTGGACTTTTGTTTATTGGAAGATTTTTAATCACAGTTTCAATTTCATTACTTGTGATTGGTCTGTTCATATTTTCTATTTCTTCCTGATTCAGTCTTGGATGTTTAGTTATACCTTTCTAAGAATCTGTCCATCTCTTCAAGATTGTCCATTTTATTGGCATATAGTTGCTTGCAGTAGTCCCTTATGGTGTTTTTACTTCTGCGGTGTCTGTTGTAACTTCTCCTGTTTCATTTCTAATTTTATTGATTTGAGTCCTCTCCCTCTTTTTCTTGATGGGTCTTGCTAAAGGTTTATCAATTTTATCTTCTCAAAGTACCAGATTTTAGTTTTATTGATTTTTGCTATTGTTTTGTTTCTATTTCATTTATTTCTGCTCTGATATTTATGATTTCTCTCCTTCTATTAACTTTGGATTTTGTTTGCTCTTCTTTCTCTAGTTTCCTTAGATGTAAGGTTAGAATGTTTATTTGGGATTTTTCTTGTTTCTTGAGGTAGGATTGCATTGCTATAAACTTCCCTCTTAGAACTGCTTTTGCTGCATCATACAGGTTTTGGGTTGTTGTGTTTTCACTGTATTTGTCTCTAGGTAATTTTTTTTATTTCTTCTTTGATTTCTTCAGTGAGCTCTTGGTTATTTAGTAGTGTATTGCTTAGCTTCCATGTGTTTGTGCTTTTTATAGTTTTTTTTCCTGTAATTGATTTCTAATATCATAGTGTTTTGGTCAGAAAAGATGCTTGATATGATTTCAGTTTTCTTAAATTTACCAAGGCTTGATTTGTGACCCAAAAATGTGATCTATCCTGGAGAATGTTCCATGTGCAATTGAGAAGAATGTGTAATCTGCTGTTTTGGGATGTAGTGTCCTACAGATACCTATTAAATCTAGCTGTTTTATTGTGTTATTTAAAGCTTGTGTTTCCTTACTAATTTTCTGTGTGGGTGATCTGTCCATTGGTGTAAGTGGAGTGTTAAAGTCCCCCACTATAATTGTGTTACTGTCAATTTCCTCTTTTATAATTGTTAGCATTTGCCTTATGTATTGAGGTACTCCTATATTGGGTGCATATATCTCTAAAATTTTTATCTCCTCTTCTTGGATTTATCCTTTGATCTTTATGTAGTGTCCTTGCTTATCTCTTGCAACATTTTTTATTTTAAAGTCTACTTTACCTTATATGAGTATTGCTACTCCAAGTTTTCTTTTGATTTCCATTTGCATGGTATATATTTTTCCATCCCCTCACTTTCAGTCTGGATGTGTCCCTAGGTCTGAAGTGGGTCTCTTGTAGACAGCATATATATGGGTCTTGTTTTTATATCCACTCAGCCAGTCTGTGTCTTTTGCTTGGTGCATTCAGTCCATTTACATTCAAGGTAATTATCGATATGTATGTTCCTATTTCCATTTTCTTAACTGTTTTGTTTTTGCTTTTGTAGGTCCTTTTCTTCTCTCCTGTTTCCTACTTAGAGACATTCCCTTAGCATTTGTTGTAGGGCTGGTTTGATGGTGCTGAACTCTCTTAGCTGTTGCTTGTCTGTAAAGCTTTTGATTTCTCTGTCAAATCTGAATGAGATCCTTGCCAGGTAGAGTATTCTTGTCTCTAGATTATTCCCTTTCATCACTTTAAATATATCATGCCACTTCCTCCTGGCTTGCAGAGTTTCTGCTGAGAAATCACTGTTAACCTTATGGGAGTTCCCTTGTATGTTATTTGTTGTTTTTCCCTTGTTGCTTTTCATAATTTTTCTTCGTCTTTAATTTCTGTCAATTTGACTACTATGTGTCTTGGTGTGTTTCTCCTTGGGTTAATCCTGCCTAGAACTCTCTGTGCTTCCTGGACTTGGATGACTATTTCCTTTCCCATGTTAGGGAAGTTTTCTATTATAATCTCTTCCAGTATTTTCTCCGGTCCTTTCTCTTTCTCTTATCCTTCTGGGACCCCTATAAAGCGAATGTTGGTACATTTAATGTTGTCCCAGAGGTCTCTTAGGCTATCTTCATTTCTTTTGGTTCTTTTTTCTTTATTCTTTTCCACATCAGTCATTTTCATCATGTGTCTTCCAGGTCACTTATTCGCCCTTCTGCCTCAGTTAATCTGCTATTGGTTCCTTCTAGTGTTATTTTTCATTTCAGTTATTGTATTGCTTCTCTCTGTTTGTTTGTTCTTTAATTCTTCTAGTTCTTTGTTAAATTTTTCTTGCATTTTTTCAAGCTTTGCATCTAGTCTTTTTTTCAAAGTCCTGGATCATCTTCACTATCATTATTATGAATTCTTTTTCTGGATGGGTGCCTATCTCCACTTCATTTAGTTGTTTTTCTGGGGTTTTATTTTGTCCCTTCATCTGGTGCAAAGTCCTTTGCCTTTTCATTTTCTCTGTCTTTCTGTGGCTGTGGTTTTCAGTTCTGCAGAATGAAATACTGCTGATACTGCTTGATACTGCTATCTGCCCTCTTGTGGAGGAAGCTATCCAAGAGGTTTGTGTACTCTTCCTGGTGGGAGGGAATGGTAGTGGGTAGGGCTGGATGTTGCTTTGGTGGGCAGAGATTAGTAAAATTTTAATCTGCTTGTCTGCCAATGGGTGGGCTGCATTTCCACCCTGTTGGTGGTGTGGCCTGAGGCAACCCAGCGCTGAAGCTTACAGGCTCTTTGGTGGGGCTAATGGCAGACTCCAGGGGGGCTCAAGCCAGTGAGCACTTCCCAGAACCCCTGCTGCCAGTGTCCCTGTCCCTGTGGTGAGTCACAGCTGCCCTCCAGCTCTGCAGGCAACCCTCCAATACCAGCAGGTAGATGTGGTTCAATCTCCTATGGGGTCACTGCTCCTTCCCCCTGGGTCCTGGTGTGCACACTACTTTTTGTGTGCCCTCCAAGAGTGGAGTTTCTGTCCCCACCCCCCACCTCCCATTCTGTGGACGTCCTGCAATCAAATCCCACTGGCCTTCAAAGTCTGATTCTCTGGGGATTCCCCCTCCCGTTGCCAGACCCCAAGGTTGGGATGCCTGACATGGGGCTCAGAACCCTCACTCCAGTAGGTGAACTTCTGTGGTATAACTGTTCTCCAGTTTGTGAGTCACCCAGCCAGCAGTTATGGGATTTGCTTTTATCACGATTGTGCCCCTCCTACCATCTCATTGTGGCTTCTCCTTTGTCTCTGGATGTGTGGTGTCTTTTTTTGGTGAGTTCCAGTGTCTTTCTGTTGATGATTGTTCAGCAGTTTGTTGTAATTCTGGTGCTCTTGCAAGAGGGAGTGAGTGCACATCCTTCTACTCCATCATCTTGAACCATCTCTGTTACCTTTCTTTTTCTCTACAGTATTTCCAAAACTGAACATACTTCTTGATACATGTTAAATGCTCAGTAAATGTTTATTAAATGCATGACTGAACACTGACAGAAAAGTGTCTGAGTATGGATGGCCCATAAGGCCAAAACAATGAGATCCCCCATCCAGGATATAAAACTCATGGGTTATTCAGACATAAGTTCAAACACAAAAAGTAAAGGGGATAGCTAAACAAAAAGCTGGGTTTTCTTGAGCTACCTGACTGACCAGATTGATATTTATGGAAGTCAGTCTACTCTTTGTGGGAATATCCAATCATGAAACATGAGATGGGCAGCCTCTGAAGTTTTATACCACAAGGAAGACTTGCTCACTGCATGAGCACGTAGTCCCCAAAATTTGGCCCCCATGTCAGGATGCTTAGCAGTTGACCAGCTGAGTAGGTAGGGAGCAGAAATTCTCTTGGTCCTCTAAGCTCACATGTGTCTTCCAATTATAAACCTCATGTGCTCTTAAAAATCATTTGAGCCATAAACCATGTGGTTCAATTCAGGATCAATATTACATTTAAAGAAGTACAGCCCAAAGATGCAAATAATAACATTACTAATATCAATAATTAATAAAGCAGAATTTCATGTCTCTCCAAAGGCATTAAAGGAATATTGGTCATATCCCTCACTAATCCTTTTCCTTCCAACATTTTCCACCCTCCCCACACACTCTCCAGGGACTCCTGTTTGTCAATTTGTCTCTCTCCCAAACACTTTCCTGCTCTGTCTTCTACCTAAACTGCCTATGTAGTGTTTACAAATATCTGCCCCCATCCTGTTACTGACAATTTCAGGGTCAGCAAAGCTAATAAACTGTGATCAGTACAACATCAATAAATTTCAGCCTATCATACTCACAAAAGTACAATCTTCCCTCCAAGAACAATAGTGGACATATCTATTTACAGATAGTTATTATCCATACAGGTACTCTATCATCTTTTTTTTGTGACTCTCTTTCTAAATCCATTCGGAAACAATATTTTCTCTGAGAAATAAAATTTACTTAACTTCCATACATTGATAGCTTTGAAATGTGTAAGTTATTAAATATTTGCAAAGATAGGTAATGATCAGTGGCAGGAAAATAGTATTTTTTTCTACTAAAAGAAATTTTTTCTCTCTCAAGTATCAGCAGTTCTGTATTTGTTACCATGAAAGTTTTTGAGGTATGTGTCATACATAGAAAACTATCATTGGTACAAGCAAAGAGCATACAACTATAAGTCACATTTGTAAGTTATTTCAAAGTTCTGATCCCAAAGTTATAGTCTCTCCCCAAAGCAAAAAGAATTAATTTAAAAATGATTTGCATTCATCATATTTTCCTTTCAAAAATAAAACTCTTTTTAGCCAAAATACTTATGAATTGCATTCATGATACTTTCCTTTCAGAAATAAAACTTTTTCAAGCCAAAATATTTCCCTGAGGTGAGTTTTTGTCAGAGTATTGCCACATTGTTTTGTTTTGTTTTGTTTTTTTTCATTTGAAGAATTCTTTCAATGGACCAAATATCATGTTCTCTCCTACAGGATATTCTAATGAATAATTACTCAAACTATCCTTCTTGGCAAAATCAGTATTATGCATAAATGAATTACATAACCAAATCAGCAGATGAATGAAACACCCAGGAGGATTTTTTTAATTAATACAATCTAAAATAATTGGTGAATGCAAAGGAATTAAAAGCTGTGGAAATTGTTATGTATTAGATTGTTGTTAGACACTTGGCACTATTTCTATCCACCTGCCCCATGCTCTCCTTGGTGTTGCAAAGCTAGAAGCCTGGCAGCTACATTCCTCAAAATTCCTGTGAGCAGGATTGCAGGTTAGAATGTACCAGCCAGGAGTAATTGCATAAAATTTGAGAGGCAAAAGAAAAGCAGAAACCATGTTATTGTTTCTCCACTGGAGGCAGAAAAAGCCACAGATATTCAGTAAATGGGATATTTTATATCTGCCTTTGGGTATTTTCCTGGGAATCACCAAGTCAACTCTGGGAGCAGCTGTGAACATAACCAGTAGTTTCCTATAATTCCAGAGATTTTTCTGAAAAAGAAATCACCCGAGAGTAAATGGCCCTATTCTGACTTCCACCCTTCCAGCTCTGCTAATGGTTTTGTAAGCATCTAATTACCTTCCTTATCTAGTTTAATTTGTTGAATTAAATGTATCTAATTTAACTCAACTCTCCATCCGATTTATTGAATCCTTTTCTGCTTGAGATATCTTGAGTGGTTTCTCTTTTCTTGACCAAACTTTGGACAATGTATGCTATACTTTTCTGAGATGGCATATGGCACGTTAGCAGATTTTATAAGTTCAAAAAAATTAATGGAAATGTGTCCTTAGCTTTATATCATTCACATCACATTTAGTTACATCACAAAATGGTACTGAGCTTGTGGGTGGTGTTATGTGTTCTCCTGCTGCTTCAGTTGAAGTACTTTTTAAATATAAATGTATTGACACTTTCTATATTTGTTGGGCTCTTCTTTTCCTGCCTAATAACAGAAAAATGAGGAAATGTCATTGCCCTTGACCTACAGATGCACAAAACCTAGTAGGGGAAGTAATAGTAGTACGCACTAAAAAATATTGATCAAAACAAGACAGAACATTCAAGGAATGTCAGGGAAAAGATATAGAATGTCTTTTTACTCATCCAACCCTTTTCATCCCATCCCATTGTATCAGCAAATTAACTGGATGGCAGTCTCTAAGGGAAGCCTTTAATGGCGTAGCAGATTTTCTAAAGGCAAAGAGGAACAAGACAAAGCGCAAGCAACAGAGTGAGAAAGCGGACTTGGAAAAAAATCACAGGATGAGATACTGTGGGCAGAGACACATTTCCTAATCGATAATCTTGCTTGGAGGAAAAGCCAAGTGTGGGGATTGAAATGCTTATCCCTAAAGTCTAAGAAAGCCCAAAGATCGCAAAACATCAGAAGATGGCATTAACTAGGGGCTCTGGAAGAATGAATTTTTATCTCATTTCTGTCACTAACTCTGACTTTTTATCACTTCAGCTCTCTGAGCCTTCAACTCATTGTCACTAAAATTATGGCCTGGACTAGATTATTCCTGGAGTCAATTCCAGCTCCAATATTTAAGCATCGGAATAGCAGTTCATCCGGGGTGTGCGGAATCTTCCAATATTTTCCAGGTAGTCACAGAATTCCCCTGGGCACCAGGCAATATTCCATTTACCCTATGTGGATATTTTAAAAATAGACATGTCAATTTTCAAAATTCAGATATTCAGTATTTGAAGCATTATATGTAATCAAAAGGAATAAGAGAATAAATTACTTTTGTGCATCTAAGCCAAAATCATCCAGATCCACTCCATTTGACTCAGGAGAAAAACTCCCTTGCTGCCACTCACTACCTTTTAAATGTACAGAAAGCAAGAAAGACATATTCCATAGCTCTTCCAGAACTCCACCATGGGAAAAAGAATTAACTGTATCTCTTTATAAGAAATGTGAACATACCTTATCTTTAAATACAGCCACCTAAATTTAGAGACTTTTCTCATGAATATTTAAATAATCAGTAATAGTAGTAATCATTCTCATTTTATAATTAAAGCAGATGAGTCTTATTTTTAATTTAGGGTAGGTTTTTTTTTTTTTTCTTTTCTGTTAGGCAATCACAGTGATTCTTGATGAATGTGTGCTTTATCTGGTAAGAAACGTCTACCAAAATAAAAAATCACTCTGCTTTGGAAAAAAAATATTAGTGGATTAAATCATGCAAAATCTTTTGGCTATAATTAAGATGACATAAAATTTTTTTAATTTCCTACTATGGATATACAAACCATAATATGTAACATTAGTATCCACACCTACAAGAATTCAATTCAGTGCAAAATAGAAGTGTGAAGTTGCTTTGCATTCATGAAGGAACCCCATTCCTTAATCCAAGTCCACTTGCACTTTACATTTCCCACCCACTTCAATGCCTGTTCTTGGGCACTATTCCTACAAATCAAACACTTCAATGAAGATACACACTTTTTATATGCCTTCACCCTGATCTGCAACAGGAATGAGAGAAAGACTTACATTAATTTCTCTTTTCCTCAAAAAGTAGTTGGGTGGTTGCAGTAGTAATAATATTTTCTGTGCTTAGAACGCTTTGTTCCCAACCAATTGTTCTAAACCAGGGCAGTGGCCTCTAGGGTAGACTGTACTTTATACTTGGAAGCAGGTGATTGGTAGAGGTAATACCAGTCCTTCCTACTCCTTGATTCTATGTCTGTTGGCCTGGCATCAAGGGGATGCTTCTTCCAGCATAACCTGAGTATGAAGAGCATCCTTTAATATAAAGTCCCATCATTTTCTTTGTCTTCTACTCAGCATGTATCACACCTTATTGTACCTGTTGAATACCTGGCTCTTCCACAAGGTGTTACACTCCTTGAGGATAGACACCATGTTTAACACATGCTCCTCTCCTCAGCACCTGTATAACTCTTTGCATATAGTAGTGTTCCAGAATGAATAACTCTTATTCATCAACATAAAGATTGCCTAAAACTTGGCTCAAAATAAACCACTCCATCTGTCACTGCTTTTTTTCTGCTTCCCTGAATTTCTCAGACATTGAAGCATTTGTCAAGTTTTCTAGGCACATAACATGAAGTATTTTTGTTAACCATCTTCCTGTCATTCACAGCTATTGGATGGCATGGAATATTTATGTTGGAGAGATCAGGGAGATATGTCTGAAAAGGTAAATTGGGGTTAATACAAGTTAAAAATAGCAATAAAGCCAAATATACCCTTCTGTTTTTATAGTCGTTTCCCTGAAATATGTTGTGGGGTTTGGTGGGGGCTTTTTCTCAATTATTTTACCAACTTATTTGGTATCATAAATGTATTCTGAATGAGAAGTAAAGTGACATCATATAAAGGTCATGGATTTCAGAGTCCAAAATGCCTTGGATCAACACAATCTCAGCCTCTTTCATCCATCCATTAAATATACCTCTTCTGAGTATCTGCTCAGTTTGCCCCTGGGCTAATCATCAGGCAAACAATGATCATTAGGACATGATTCCTGTTCTCATTGTCTGAAATACAGAAGTAGTGAAAGAGGCATAAAAATGTAAATGCAATACATAAGTGCTACAATAAGAGAAAGTACAGGAAATTGTGGAAACATAGAGGAAGTGAGCTTAAACATGTGGGGATCCAATGACACAGTATATGGAATGTGCTTTGTAAACTAAAAGCCCTGAATAAAGATGAGTTGTTTTAGTTCTGTCCTTAGTTTAATGACATAGAATGTGGTAGAAAGTAGGAGTGACCAGAACAATGAAAAGATAATGCAAATATCTTCCTCTGAAGAAGAGATTAGTTGCATCTGAATAATTTTAAACAGCATTTGAAAGTTTCTTCCCCTTCTTTGTATTGAAAATCTGCCAGTGCTTACCTACCAAGGAAATCTCCAACGATTTTATTCCAAAAACTGTAAGAGTACTAAACAAGTTATAAATATTATATAAATATAAATTATTGAATAACTGGTTTGACTTACCCATTTTAATGACCCAAATGAAACATTTTAAGGCAATAATTGACAATAATGTCTTCATTCATTTTCTAACCAAAAAGAAAAATTTTTTTTAATATCTTGTGGAAGGAAACAAATTATAAAACACATATCAAATAAAATATTCTTCCTGAGAAAAAGATGTATGGCAATTAGGAGTCAGGTCAGAAAACCAGAAGCCAATCTAAAGTAGTTCATGCAGAAATAAATTTAATAAAATGAGTTAGAGGCTTACAAAACAGTTAGAGATTTGGGGCAGCGCAGGTCAGGAAAAGCCTCTGCTGGTTTTCAGGAAACCAGGAAGTCTGGACTTACTACCACCAGTGAGCTCAACTGCCCACAGCCTCAAAGTGGGTGACTCACGGGAGGATGCTGGGAAGCTGCTGGCTGGGTTTCACATATGCCCATCTGCTGAAGCCCATGAACTTGCCTGCAGGAGCAATAATGGCTTCTGCTGCTCTTCCACCTTCCAAATCTTGCACAAGAGCCTCTCGTCAGTGGAATCTAATCCAGAACCCTGCTGGCATAGATTTGGAAAAATGTTATTACCAAGAATTCAGGAGAAAGCATAGGAGGGGGAAAATGGTGTTGAGTTTCCATCAGACCATCTGGCACACATCTCTTAAATGTCAACACTTGCTTAGGAAGAATAGTTTTCCCAATTTCGTATTTTTAGTAATTTATAAAACTAGCCCTTGTCCTGTTTCTCATTCTGTGCCCGACTATGAAGTTTATTCACATAAGAGGTACTCCCCTCTTTTCTCTCATTCTGGACTTACTGGAAAAAAAGAATAGTCAAATTAAAAATGAATATTCATTTCCAATGAATGCACCAAAATGGAAACAATATTTAACTCCGCTAACAACCTGACCTAGACAAATTAGTAAATGCTCAGTAAATTTTCCCTCTCCCATAATTTAATCCAAAAACTCCTAATAAAACTTTCAATAATATAAATTTTGTTCAAGTAAATGATTTGTTACCATGCTTAGAGCAGTAGTAAATTTTAAAAGTTAATAGCATACTATAGTGTATATTAATTTTTAACATCCTACAGTAAGCATAAAAAAATAAAAATATGATGTGAGGTTAAACATGGATTGAATGTCTGCTTCTGGAACCACATTATCTAGATTCAGACCCAGTTTTAACACTACTAGTTGTGTGAGTTTAACAAGTTACATGGCCTTTCCCAGCCTCAGTTTTCTCATCTGCAAATATAGAAAGGATGAAATGAGTTAATATACTTAGAGTCTTTTGAATAATGTCTGGCTCATAAAAAATACTTGATAAATGCTTCCTGTATGATTTTTTTTTTAATTGTATAAGCTTTTTTTTTATTTATTTTTTATTTTTTTATTTTTATTTTTTTTGGGGGGTACATCAGGTTCAATCATCTGTTTTTATACACATATCCCCGTATTCCCTCCCTTCCTTGACTCCCCCCCCTCGAGTCCCCCCCACCCTCCCTGCCCCAGTCCTCTAAGACATCTTCCATTCTCGAGTTGGACTCCCTTTGTTATACAACAACTTCCCACTGACTATTTTACAGTTGGTAGTATATATATGTCTTGCTACTCTCTCGCTTCTTCTCAGTTTCCCCTTCACCCCCCGCCCCCCCCATACCTCGAGTTCTCCAGTCCATTCTCTGTATCTGCTTCCTTGTTCTTGTCACTGAGTTCATCAGTACCATTTTTAGATTCCGTATATGTGAGTTAGCATACAATATTTGTCCTTCTCTTTCTGACTTACTTCACTCTGTATGACAGATTGTAGTTCTATCCACCTCATTACATATAGCTCCATCTCATCCCTTTTTATAGCTGAGTAATATTCCATTGTATATATATGCCACATCTTCTGTATCCATTCATTTGTTGATGGGCATTTCGGTTGCTTCCATGTCCTGGCTATTGTAAAGAGTGCTGCAATAAACATGATGGTACAAGTTTCTTTTGGGATTATGGTTTTCTTTGGGTATATGCCCAGGAGTGGGATTACTGGATCATAATGGTAGTTCTATGTGTAGTTTTTTAAGGAACCTCCAAATTGTTTTCCATAGTGGCTGTACCAACTTACAGTCCCACCAACAGTGCAGGAGAGTTCCCTTTTCTCCACACCCTCTCCAACATTTGTGGTTTCCAGACTTTGTGATGATGGCCATTCTGATCGGTGTGAGGTGATACCTCATTGTGGCTTTGACTTGCATTTCTCTGATGATTAGTGATGTTGAGCATCTTTTCATGTGTTTGTTGGCCATCTGTATGTCTTCTTTGGAGAAATGTCTATGATTTATAGAAGTAAAATTGCCAAGTCTTTCCTTGGATCCTTTCACTTAACAAATATTCATTGAGCATCTTTGATATGTCAGACACTCCTACACCTGGTGATAAATGGTATTGAAGTCAAAGACTCTGCCATTCTAGCATAAAAAATGGGAAACAAATGAACAATAATATGATGTCGAGAGTGATAAGCACTCAGAGGAAAAAAGTAAAACACACTAAGGATAAGAAGGGGATAAAAAGTGATGGAGGCTGATATTTCAAATAGAATCATCAAGAAGACTTTTCAGAGAAGGTAACATTTTACCAGAGATTTAACAAGGTGAGGAATTAGGCGATTCCAGTATCTAGGTGAAGAATGTTCCTGAGCTCTGAAGCAATAGCAAGTGCAAAGCCACTAAAGCAGAATTGTGCCTGGCATGCTCAAGAAGCAACAGATTGGCCAGTGTGGCTGGAGTAGAGTGAACCCAAGGGAAAGACACAGCAGATGAGGCTGGAGACACAGTCTGGCATAAGGATAAGGGGGATAAGGCTAGTGAGTCATCAGGGTGCAGGAACCTAACAGAGAGTGACTCCTTAAATTTTTCTCCCTTTGAAGTTTAAGTTCAAAGCCCTTACCAGACCTACAATTTACCACTTGATGTGGCCAGTCCTCCAAATGTATTTCCTACCGCTATCCTTCACTCACTCTATTCCAGTAACCCCGGCCTCCTTCCACACCTTCAAACACACCTGGCACACTCCTAACCATACTTGCTATTCCTCCTACTTGTCGAGAGCTGCAGACTTCACTCCCTCAGTTCACTCAGGTCTCAATTCAAATATTACATCCAGAGGAGTCTTCTGCTTTGCCATCTAAACTAGCAGATTCCTGCTTTGTCCTCATTCCTATCCTCTGATCTGTTCTATTTCTCTCCATGGCAGTTACTGCCATTGGCTATTATATAATATAACGGTATTTTTAATTTACTGTCTGACTCCCCGAGCAATTCCCCACATTAACTTCTTAAATGGTTCATTTTTTCTATTTTGTTCCCTGCAATATCCCAAATGTCCAGTGACTCTGGCACTCAGCAAATGCACAATATTTATTGAATGAATGAATGTGAAAGCAGAACTAAGTGACTATTTTGAAGCACCAAAAAAGTAACCAAACTGGCTAAAGTCACTAAGAAGACGTGTTTGCTAGGATTAAGAGACATAGCCAACCTGATTTGTTGAGGTACCCAGTCTATTCAATTGACAACAGATTATAGATTGCAAGTAAGAATTATTCTCAGACTTTCAGCATAAGGTTAGAAAATGTCACTCTACAAAGCTAAAGTCAGTAATGAACAAATACTGGACATATATCCACATAGTAGACTATATAAATATATATATATACATATATATTAGACACATATAGAAGCAAGGCTTGGCAGAGATTCTCCACTTCACAACCACCCATTCCGTAAAATGGCTTGTGCAGGCCTTGCTGTTTGGACTGGAAAACAAATAACATACTAGACAGGCTAATCTTTGCAGTTGAAAGCTCTAGATTTGAACTTGAATTCTGCCATTCCCTACCTGTGTGGTCTGCTGGGAGAGCCTTCCTTCCTCCTTTCCTTTCTGTTCCTTGCTTACTTTGAATCAGGAGTTTGCCTGGGAGCAGGAGGACAGTGCATAGAGTGGGGAAGGGGGGGTCATGAAACAGAGGGTTTGAAGACTTTCACTTGAAGCAGTCCAGGCTGAGAGAGGTTAAGCAACATCAGGAAGGCAAGGAAGAGTAGAGCCTGTGAGAAGAGGTATAACTGCCAGATCTCTATACCTAGCTGGACAGCTAGTGGTTCAGTAGAGTATGTTCAAGTCCAAGAGAAGACTATGAAAAGTGTGAAAAGAATGTGAACAATTAAGGTAAAGGAATAGCAAGAGAAATCCACAAGGGACACAAATAAGCAACACTCAGAGAGCTCTGAGGACAAGTAGGAGATCCTGCCCTAGGAGATCCTACCCTAAAGAAGTAAGCAATTAGAGGGAAAAAAAACATAAAGAGTGCAAATATACCCAGTAACAGTTAGGCTTGAAAATACGCACAAGACAAGGCAACAATAAAAGGAGCAGAAATCAGATTGCACTAGGTGAGGAGGGTGAAAGACACAAGATTTCCTTTGAGCAACAGTTATTCATCTATTGAGTGTTGGAAAAGAATATTTATCAAATAGGGTCACTGTGGCACCTAAAGTAGAAATAAAGATGATAGATAATAGAGGTGATAGATGATGATAGATAGATAGATAGGTGATAGATAGATAGATAGATGATAGATAGATAGATGATAGATGATAGATAGATAGATAGATAGATAGATAGATAGATAGATAGATAGATAGATGGTAGATGATAGATAGATGATAGATAGATAGATAGATAGATAGATAGATAGATAGATAGATGATAGATAGATGATAGATGATAGATATAGATAGATGATAGATAGATAGATAGATAGATAGATAGATAGATAGATAGATAGATGATAGATAGGTGATAGACAGATAGACAGACCGGAGGGAGGTAGGGAGGAAAGAAGGAAGGAAAGAAGAAACTTTGTAGAGATATACAGACTTGGCACAGATACCTAATACATGGAAATGATGGCAAAAGTATTATCCCTTCTTTAGAGAGTGAAATCCCTTTAAAAATGCCATTGTTCTGACTTCATGCTCATAAAGTAACTTATTTTAATCCTCAGTTCATTTACACATTGGTCTGAACAAGGTCCCTCTTCATTCATTTATGTATTTATTGCCTTTCTCATTCCTATTTTCCTAACTTTGCATAGGTACCCAATCTGATATGCTTAATTAAATCATACCTTTTTATTTGTACATGTAAAATGTGAAATATCCCTTCTTTTTTCTCTTTAACAGTTGGTTTTCATATTCCTAGATCTCTATTCTTCAACATTAATTTTAGAATTAGTTTATCATGTTCCTCAAAAAAGAAAAAACTAGATGAATTTTGATTATGATTTTATTCAATTTATACTTTAATGAGAAAATATATGTCTTCTTAATATTAAGCCATCCCATTAAGGATATGGAAATCTTTCTTTTTATTCTGATCTTTTTTACATATTTTAAAAGAGCATTTAAGTTTCCTTCATAGATGTCTTGTGTATTTTTTGATATATTTATTTCTATAAACGTTATGTATTTTGTTGCTATCATGAATGTTTTATCTATGATTGTATTTTCTAGATACAGTGTAGAGAAATGTCATTGATTATTAAATGTTGATTTTGTGTCTGACAATTTTGCTGAAATTTTATATTCATTCTAAATTCTTCTTTTGACTCTGTTGGATTGTTTATTCTGTTCAGATGTACTGAATTAATAGTGTTCTCAAAAAATTCACATTCACCTGGAACATCAGAATGCAACCTCATTTAGAAATAAGGTCCGTGCATTTGTAATTAGTTAAGATGAGGTCATACTGGATTAAAGTGTACCCAAAATCCAATGACTGGTGTCCTTCTGTAAAAGCCATGTGAAGACACACAGAGGAAGAAAAGGCCATGTGATGATGGAGGCAGATTTTGGAGCAATGCAGCTATAAGCCCAGGGATGTCAAGGCAACCACCAGAAGCTAGGAGAGAGGCATGGAAGAGATTCTCCATTAAAATGTCCAGAGAGAACCAACCCTGCTGATTTTGGAGCTTGATTTTGGCCTTCTGGCCTGCCAAACTGTGATAGAATAAATTTCTGCTGCTTTAAGCCAACCAGTTTGTGTTAATTTGTTATGCCAACTCCAGGAAAATATTACAGTAAAAAAATCATGTCTGTAAATAATGACACATATTTCTCTCCTACCAGTCCTTATGACTCATTTCTTTTTTTTTTTTCTTTTCTTATGATATTGGTCAGAACATCCAATACTGTGTAAAACAGTGACAGTGATAGTAGAAATTCTTCTCTTATTTCTGATTTTCAAAAGAATATGTTTATTTTTTCCATCATACGTGCTTGCAATAAGAATTTATATATAACCTCTCTAAATTAAGGCCTTTCTCTTCTATTCCTTGTCTCCTAAGGGTATTATAATACATAGAATTTATCAAGTTTTTCTGCAATTTTAAGATAACTATGCTTTTTTAGCTTTGGTCAATTAATGGGTAAATTAAATTCTTAGATGTTTTAATATATTCAGACATCCATTCCTAGATAAAATCTGTTTCATAATGTATTGTTTTTATACACTTTTGAGTTGAGTTGGCTAATGCTTTTTTATTAAGGAATTTCACATCTGTGTTAGTAAGTAAAGTGGGCATTTTTCTTGTGTTATCATTCCCAGTTTTAGAATCAAGCTTAAGCTAACTATATAAAATAGGCTTGGCACCTTTTGCTACTTTTTGTATTCTGGAAAATTTTGTGTAAGTTTGGAATTAACAGCTTCTTGAAAAATTGGTAGAATTTTTGCCCAGGTTTCATAAAGAGGAGACTTTGACTACCATTTCAATTTATTTATATTTTTATAGTCTATTCAGCTCTCCGTTTCTTCCAATTTTGTGCCCTTTTATGTTTTTTCAAGTATGCCTACATTTCACATTGAATTTTAAATTGTTAGAGAATAGTTGTTTTAATTTTCTTTTCTTTTCAATCTCTATGTGATTATAACTCCTCCTTTTCATTCTGTATTTTGTCAATTTCCATGTCATTTTCTCTTCTTTTTTTTTTTCTTTATCATTCTTGCCAGAGTTCTCCAAATCTTATTAATCATTCCAAAGATCCATTTGGAAATCTTCTCTATTGTTTTTGCTGGCATTATTTTTGTACTGTGTTTCACGGATCTCTGCCCTTTATCATTTCTTTCCTTCTTGCTTATTTGGGTTTGCTTTGTTGCTCTATTTCTAACTATGAGCTGAATGCTTAGCTGGTTTGTTTTTTAATCTTTCTTATTTTCTGATAAAATTTTTAAAGCTATAAGTCACCCACTCCCTAATGCTGCTATAACTATTTCATATGGGGGGGGGGTTGTATAATGTGACTCAATGTGGAGCTTACCTCTCGTTAGAGAATGTGCCAGTTAGGGGCTGAAACTGCAGATACCTCCAGGCCCCTCATCTGCAACAATCAAATATCATTAATGTAAGGTATGGGAAAACATGAAGTAGTGAATGGAAATGCTTAGGTTAACCCACCCATGTTGGTGGCTAAGTGGGGAGAGGAGCAAGCTGGAGGCAAGATCGATACTGACTGTCTTTGAGATATTATAATAGAATTTTCATTAGTAGGGCCACCAGATTTTATAGGATAGTTCTTCTTACAGTGGGCTCAGTAAAATATTTCACTGGTCTATCTACTTTCTTTTCCTTCCATTCTGTGACCACTAAGTATCTTCTGATTCTAAATGAGATTCAATGAGCCCTTACTATATGCCAGGCACTGTGCTAAGAATAATAGTATAAAATAGGGAAATAATAGTGTAAAAGATTAGTAGAGTCCTTGCTAAGTGTTAAATCTATAACATCTCATCAAGAGCACCAGCTATCTTTTCTTAAATATCTTATTTCTAAGAAAACATTTGAATTCTTGTTAATTTTCCTGTATTCAAAAAATATACTCTGTGTTCATATGATAAGCCCCACAGTGTTTTGAAGCTACATTGATTCTGTATCTCATAACCACAGTGAATGGATAGATGTTTTACTGGGGTGAGATATGGTAATTTTCTGACTTGCCAGTAGGTAGAGGAGGATGCTGTTCCCTCCAAGAGAAAATATATGGAGGAGAAATTTGGAGAAAGAAAACTAGTTCAGGTTTTTATGATCGAGTTTGTGTTTTCTTTATGAAATCCAAATAGAAATATATAAGAGTAGGTCATTAGATATATAGGTCTAGACCTCAAGAAAAGGATTTAAGCTGGAGGAAAGGCTTTGGAGTCACATTCCAATGGACATTCATTAAAAGCATGAGAATGGATGCTTTCACCCAGGAACAGTGCACAGAATGAGAAGAGCACAGGGCCAACACTAACTCCTTCCCCCTGAGCTATCAGTCTTAGTACTCACTTTCCATTTTCTATAAACCTGATAGATGACTAGTCAGTAGTTGTTTATTCTGCCTCATTTTCTGTGCTTCCTTCCACCTTAAGCTAAATAAAATTGTCATATTGGAGGATCACCAATGTTCTATTTATTTCCAATTATATCAACCATTTTTTAGAATACAAATTAAGCACTCTTTTTTTTCTGTTTCAAATCTACAATCTCCTGGCTATTGTTTATTTATCCTTACAGTGAACATTTATTCAGTGCCTACTATATGCCTAGTATTGTCCTAGATATTAGAAATACAGCAGCAAAGAAAATAGATATTGTTCTGCCCAGCGGAGATTACATTCTTCCAATTATCTCGTCTCTTCTCCATTTGCTTCTTCATCTAAACGTAGGTATACTACATAGATCTTTCATCCTTCTGTCTTCTAACAACTTCATTGCAAAACCAATTATTGTAACATATTCCCAAATCTGCCTCTAGTTTTTACCGTTTTCAAAATCTCTGGACCAAAATCAAACAAAAATAATTAATTCTAAAAAGGATTAGAGACAGTGAGAATATATATATATATTCTCATCCTTATTTTAGAAATTAAGAAAGTGAATCTTTAGCAGGTGTAATAATTCCTCTAAAATAATAGTATGTTAAGTAGAAGAACCAAGCAATAAGCATTAGTTTTCTGTCTCCAAAATCAGTCTCTGTGCCATTATTCTATGGCAAATAGATTGCACTTAAGAGTATCAAACTTATGATATTTAAATAGAATGTATTAAGTCCACTTTTGGAATATTTCTCCTATGAATATCAGAGTCACTTTCATAATTTCTCCTCCACCACACTGCATCAAACCATCATAAAATTCTTTATTCTACAGTCTCAGTCCACCTCCTCCATCTGACTTCACTGACATTGCCATAGTTTATGCCCTCATTACCTCTCTCAATGCCACTCACTCATGCAAACAAACTCACCTGATCAACACTATCAATGCTTTCCCTATGGACAATCATACAAAATTTGTCATCATTCCCCTAACTTGTCTTTCATACATGTCTCAATATCTTTGCTCAAGTTGAAATTTCTTTCATTTAAGAAATATTTATTTAGCCCTTTTTATATGCCAAGCCCTATATCCCAAGTGCTGGAGCTTAGGTTGCAGTAATAGTTATCATGGAAATTTATTGACTGTCTATTTGGCACAAATGTTATCCCACTAATCTTCCCTAAAAGTCTGGATAGTATTCATAGTATTTTTCTATCATTTAAAAAAGGAAACAGAGATTTAAAGAGTTTATAAACTTAGACCATGGTCAGAAGAGAGAAAATCCAAATTTGAACCTAGTCTGTCTAAATCCAACATCCTCACACTTAATCTTATACTATGACTTCCTCCTCTTATCTGCCTATTGGATGTTGCTCTTTCTTTAAGATATAGCTCAAATCTTGACTTACCCAGAAAACCTTTCCTTATCAAAACTAAATTCATCTTATCCTCTCAATGCTCCCAGAATACTTTCTTAAAGTTTTTCCTTATCGTAAACTGTTATTTTACTAGCATTTGTTACATCTACATGGGTATAACTTTTGTGAATAAATTATAAGGCCCAGCAGGAAAATAACTATGTTCTGTTCATGTTTATATTAAAGCCACAAGATGAAGAATGTGTAGATAGTAGGGAATAAATAGGTAGGAGGGTACGTTTAATTGAAGAGAACAATATCTTCCTAAAAGCTTCATTCTTACAAGATGCTAAATGAGAAAGCTTATATAAATTATATATATAACTTATATAAAATCATCAAAAAGAGCTCGCAAGAAGCATCCGTACACCTTTAAATGGGGAATTATTTCATAGAATATTTAAATCCAGTCATTTCAAAACATATTCTTAAAGTAAAAAATTGAAGAACATTTATTAAAAGTGGAAATTATCACTTGGAGAAAAATTATAGCCTTCAATAAGTGTGGAAGTTCAGAAAGAAAGAGAGATCAACAATAATTTAAAAAAAAAGAAAATGAAAAACAGCATTTTACCATCTACTTATGCCTTACTGTGGTTGCATGAACTAGTTCTACTTCATGAATGGTATGAACTTAGCTACTTGTCAATGATTCCATATGATTATATAATCTCAAGATTAAACAACTTTCAAAATCTTATCTTCATTCTTTTGTCCTTACATGACCTTTTTTGAGTCTAAATTTCCCTAGAATGACTAACAGCTCCAGATTCTCAAAAGGCAAGAAAATACCCTGTGGGTATATTTCAGAGTCTTCTCTAAGCACAAGTCTGTGGCAAGGGTCCTTGGAATTCTTTTCCTTAAATTTGTATTAGTAGTGAAGAAAACTGTATCCTATTTTATATTATCACTATTCTCATTCTTTAACCTAAAAACTGAGCACATTTTATTTTCTGGTATATCTTGCATACAAGCAACATACAATTAACCCCTGAACCCTTTCTTTCTTCACATTTTTTAATCCACCACTGGTGTAAACACAGTCTAAAATCAAAGTTCAAGGAAACTAGAACCTGTTTAAGTAAGTTTTCATTTCATCAGAAATTGTTCAACGTTAAGGAATTGAATTAATTTGTTAAATTAATTATTACAGCATTAGAAATAAGGTTGTAGTATAATATTTACTGACACAATGATGTTCATGATGTGTTATTACTAAATAAAAAAGTATAAAGCATGTACAGTATAATCCCAAATGTTATATCTATTTGTTAACAGATATCTATATTCATATCTACCCATTTGAAGAGAGAGAGAGAGATTGAAAACTAAGGTTTTTACAGGAATTAGCTCTGAGGAGTAGAAGCCTCAGTTAGTTATAACCACTTCTACTTGCTTCTATTTCTAATATTCACAGGTTTTTATGCACTAAACATGCTTTTGAATTCACATTAAATGCTGTTTACTTAAGAAGCCATGCTGCAGAATTAAAACTGTCACTGTCTGCAGATGACATGATACTATACATAGAAAGTCCTAAAGTTGCCACCAGAAAACTACTTGAGCTAATCAATGAATTTGGTAAAGATGCAGGATACAAAATTAACACATAGAAATCTTTTGCATTCCTATATACTAATAATGAAAGATCAGAGAGAGAAATTAAGGAAACAATCCAATTCTCCTTTGTAACAAAAAGAATAAAATACCTAGGAATAAACCTAACTAAGGAGGTAAAAGACCTGTACTCAGAAAACTGTAAGATACTGATGAAAGCAATCAAAGATGACACAAAGAGATGGAGACACATACCATGTTCTTCAATTGGAAGAATCAACATTGTGAAAATGACTATACTACCCAAAGCAATCTACAGATTCAGTGCAATCTCTATCAAATTACCAATGGCATTTTTTGTACAGAACTAGAACAAAAAATCCTAAAATTTGTATGGAAGCACCGAAGACCCCGAATAAACAAAGCAATCTTGAGGGGAAAAAATGGAGCTGGAGGAATCAGACTCCCTGACTTCAGACTATACTACAAAGCTACAGTAATCAAGACAATATTGTATTGGCACAAACACAGAAATATAGATCAATGGAACAGGATAGAAAGCCTAGAGATAAACTATGGACAACTAATCCATGACAAAGGTGGCAAGGATATACAATGGAGAAAAGACATCCTCTTCAACAAGTGGTGCTGGGAAACTGCACAGCTACATGTCAAAGAATGAAATTAGAACACTCCCTAACACCATACACAAAAATAAACTCCAAATGGATTAAAGACCTAAATGTAAGGCCAAACAGTATAAAACTCCTAAAGGAAAACATAGGAAGAACACTCTTTGACATAAATCACAGCAAGATCTTTTTTGACCCATCACCTAGAGTAATGGAAATAAAAACATAATTAATAAGTGGGACCTAATGAAATTTAAAAGCTTTTGCACAGAAAAAGAAACTATAAACAAGACAACCCTCAGAATGGGAGAAAATATTTGCTAATGAATCAGCAGAGAAAGGATTAATCTCCAAAATATATAAATGGTTCATGCAGCTCAATATCACAAAAACAAACAACTCAATCAAAAAATGGGCATAAGACCTAAATAGGCATTTCTCCAAAGAAGACATACAAATGGCCAAGAGGCACATGAAAAGCTGCTCAACATCACTAACTATTAGAGAAATGCAAATCAAAACTACAATGAGGTATCACCTCACACCAGTTAGAATGGGTATTATCAGAAAACTTACAAACAGTAAATGCTGGAAAAGTTTTGGAGAAAAGGGAACCCTCTTGCACTGTTGGTGGAAATGTAAATTGATACCGCCAATGGAAAACAATATGGAGGTTCCTTAAAAAACTAAAATTGGAATTACTATATGACCCAGCAATCCCACTACTAGGCATATACACAGAGAAAACCATAATTCAAAAAGACAGTTGCACCCCAATGTTCATTGCAGCACTATTTACAATAGCCAGGACATGGAAGCAACCAAAATGTCCATCGACTGATGAATGGATATAGGAGATGTGGTACGTATATACAATGGAATATTATCCAGCCATAAAAAGGAATGAAACTGGGACATTTGCAGAGACATGGATGGACCTAGAGACTGTCATACAGTGTTAAGTGAGTCAGAGAGAAAAATTAATATCGTATGTTAATGCATACATGCAAAATCTAGAGAAATGGTAGATCAACTGCTTTGCAAGGCAAAAACAGAGACACAGATGTAGAGAACAAATATATGGACACCAAGGAGCGAAAGTGGGGGGGGGGGGATTGAGGTGGGAATGAATTGGGAAATTGGGATTGCCATAAATGTATTACTAACAAGAAAAAAATATCAAATTGTACACTTTAAATACATGCAGTTTATCATATGTCAATTTATCTCAATAAAATCCTTAAAAAAAGAAGCCATATTGCAAAGCTGCCTGCTTTATACCTTGTAAATAACTATCAAGATTTCATGTTAATTTAGTTCCAAAATACAGCAACAAAATGGAAGTAAAAGTACATCATTTGCTTTGTGCCAAAATCTCAGAAAGACCTGCTGTCCTGTAACTTTGTAATTATATAACTTACAAGCTTCACAAACTTTCAAGAAAACCAGGTGAATACAGTCATGTAACATTATACATTGAGGTCAGCAAATAACATCCAAGTAGGGTCCCAGTTGACACACAGGTAAGTTTCCATTCAAATGTTTCAAAAGGATAATGATTTAAGCTAAAATAAAGCTGCCTAACTCTTTAATAATGTAATTACAATAAATCCACACAGTTTTCAAATTTTGAATTTCATAAGTAAATGACCACCTGATTGTTTTATTTTGTTTTTTTCACTTTTGACTATTCCAGTTCCACCCTTTCATACACAAGTTCCACCTGTAACTAGCTAATGTGATTTTTATAGTGAAAAGCTTTAAATATTCATGTTAAAGGAACAGAAGTCTCAGTGTCAATGCAGAATAAAGAAGTACTGGTGAAGTGCAGACAACAAGAGAGTTTTAAGGAATACATCTCTTTGATATCATGGCACATTTTAGCTTCCCAAGGAGCTACGGGTTACTAAAGTTCGATGCAAGCAATGGGTCTCCTATTTTCATTTTCTACTGAAAGAAAAATACATTCTTTTTCTTTCTTTGATGTGTAAGAGCCCTGAGGCTTATAAGACATTGCCCACAAAATGGATGTGTATTTTTCCCCCAGTTATTGCTTACTCTAAATATAAAAATATCTGAAGAGAGAAATAAACAAGGATTTTATGTTAATTTAAGAAAATTAAGTCTAGTAAGTATCATGTGGGTTACCTTTCAGCATGAATATTATCCTAAATATTTTGAAAGACACACATGCTGAAGGATGCATTTTTCATAAATGCATGACCTACAGGTCAAATTTGCTCAGAAATGTTACAGAATTTCAATGAGCAAAGCATTTGGTAACACAAAGGGGGAAAAATGATTGTATGAAAATTAAAGAGGCATTTAAGATCTAGAAGCTTTCATGTGGATGAACTTGGATGGTCCTATGCTCAATATTCCAACTTTTTAGTGCTTTGACTATACTAGCTCCAAACCACTTGAGAATCTGCCAAGAAAAAAATATGAAGTGAGCAATCCAATAGTTCTACAGTAAACTGAATCCATATCCCTATTATACTCCAGCCAATTTAATGAGACCAGTTTTTACCTCTGGCCTTAGACGCCGAGCCACTCTATGGGACTAGCAACTGACTCTACCTGATGGAATTGTTGGCAGTGCAAATATCAAATGTAAGAAGCCCATTCAACGAGCCATGGAGATTATGGAGAAATGAGACCTATGACTACAACACTGTAGGGGAAATTGTTATTGCTGTGTTGAGGATGACTATTAAAAGAAAAGTATTTTCACAAACTGGCTCTAAAGACATAGGCTTGATCTGTCATCCTGAAGTCTTCTCCCAGTTCTATTCCCTATTCCTATTTCTGCAGCATCCAAAAACTCTCATCCTCTAAACGCAAGACTAAATTTATAATCTCAACTCCATTGCTATCTCCTTTCTTTTAAGATAAAGGAGTGAAGAAGCAAAGGGTAGGAAAAAGCCTAGTATTTAACTAAATAATTACCATATTTCATTAACCCTAGAGCACACACATTTTGTTCATATTTTAATATTCTAAAAGTGAGCTACATCATTTTTCAATCACTGTAGGCCAGGGATCATAAACAAAGTTTTGCATATTGTTATTGTTTCAAGTGAATTATGTGCACTATTGGTACTAGGAGTGGAATTACTATTTTAAATGTCTTAAAAAATTTAGACTATGATTTATCATTAAAACTGACACTAAGTGTGCAGAAAGACACAGAAATAGAGGAGTTTGGGGCAGTGGAAAGGTGCAAACTTTCAATTATAAGATAAATAAGTACTAGGAATGTAATGTACAGCATAATACACATAATTAACACCTGCTGTACATTGTATAGGAAAGTTATTAAGAGAGTAAATTCTAAGGGTTCTCATCACAAGAAAACATTTTTCTATTTCTTTAATTTTTTATCTATATGAGATGATGCGTGATCACTAAACTTACTGTGGTAATCATTTCATGACGTGTGTAAGTCAAATCATTATGCTGTGCACTTTAAACTTATACAGTATCAATTATATGTTAATAAAACTGGAAGAAAAAAAACTTCCTGCTGTCTTTGATGAGAAGTCCTTACCTTCCAGCTACCTGTGCTTCAATGGAAGAAAAAAAGTATAATTATGAGTAGTCAGATATAAAAATACCAGTATCAACATTTATATAATGAACAATAAGGTCCTACTGTATATCACAGGGAACTATAGTCAATATCCCATAATAAATCATAATTTAAAAGAATATGAAAAAGAATATATATGTATAACTGAATCACTTTGCTGTACAGCAGAAACTAACACATTGCAAATCAACTATACGTCAATAAAATTTTTAAAAAACAACATAAAATGACCACCAATGGAGCACTTTTTAAATAAACACTGCATCATCCATGCTTTTGATGGCACTGATGATAATTATTGTATTGAAAACACACCTGTCAATGGCTCTAAGTTGAAAAATGATTCATAAGAACAGGATTCTATTATTGAGCTCTTTTTAAAATATTTTAATCAATTTTTTGTCATATTATTTCAAGCACAGAAAGGAATTATATGTGATTTTTTTCAATTATGTTTAAATGAGTCTAAAAGTGCTCTTTATATAAATATAAAGTAAAGGGTCTAAGTGCTAAAGCATTGTGTCATGACTGGCAGTTTTTTCGTTAGACTACAATACATTTTTTCAGTGTCCTAGATTTGATAAAACACAGCATAGTGACAGTCAAATATATTATTCACCTCCACTCCCACAAGCAAGCACACGCACACACATACACATTCAATATGTAGTTTGAACATAAAATGGAAGTATAGAAAATCAACATGCAAAAAATTAGAATAGCTTTCTGTAAAAATCATCATCATCATTATTCACCCTAAAAAACAGCGTATAAACTGGTGACTGGGAGTTAGATAAATTTCAGATTGTATTTACTGAGATTAGTACATAATCTCAGCAGACAAGTACTATTAGAACATATAATCAAATAAATGTCATTGTCTGCATTAAGAAGCGAGAATATATTAACAAAAAGTGAATGATCAAAAGAAAGAATAGGAAGAGGACTCTAAAGAGAAACCATCCAGGATGATCCAGAGAAGGGCATATCCTGATTGTAGGAATAAGTGCCAATCCCCCTCATAAACACACCCCAAGTGAAAGAAAGATGTAATAGACATTTATCACTCAATTCATTCCCTCTGGACTGGCTCCATGCTCACCAACCATCCTTTTAATTACAATTTGTCTTTGCTTGTAGCTATGCTGAGAGGAAAGAGAATTCACTCTACTCTACCTGAAAGTAAAATATTTAAAGTGATAAGTTAATAAGTTAGAACTGTGGACAGCACACTAGTCTCTTAGGGGTTTGGTGTGATAAGAATACCCTGAGTATGTCACCTAAGGGCAAGCTTGAAAAATTAATTTCTCAGCATATAGAGCTGAGAACCAGACCTGGTAATGTGATGACCTTATCAAATAATGATTCCAACCTTGTCTAAGCCACCAACTGACTTCCCAAGTGTTTACTTTCCTAACTGCAACAACTATTATAATTCACATAACAAAAATGTCAGAAAAATAACAGGAGATTAGATTTTATATGCTACTTTTTACCTCCTGGCTTATTCCCCAGAGGTATTTTCTTAATCAAAAGCTATTCTGTTTTCCTACATTTTAGGTTAATTAAACAAAATATTATCAGCCTATTGGTAGATAATAAATTATTCATAATTTCCATATGTATCTCATCGAGGGAAAATGCAGCGTAAGGCTTAAGACGATGCAGTCTTATCCAAACCAAATCCATTAGCATGGATTTACAAGGGACATATTGAGAACTTATCTAATAATATAGAAAATTAGATGGGTAAAATACAGAAATAAATACAAAATGTAACATAATACTAGTTTTCAAAAAGGGGGCAATCTAATATTTAACTTCAATGACTTCAAAATAGAACCTATATACAAGTGAGTTGTAATTGCCTAAAATCAGTGGTTCTCAAACTTTAACTTGCATCAAAATTACCAAGAGAATTACCAATTGAAACACAGATAACTGGGCCCCATACAGGAGTTTCTGATTTAGGATGCCTGGGAAGGGCCAAAGAATTTCTGTTTCTAGCAATTTTCCAGTACTGCTGATGCAGTTGGGGTCCATACTTTGAGAACCACTGGCTTAATCATTCAAGGGATGTTTAACTTAGTGGAATAAGTCTTGTTAAGACAGTGATTGTTAACACTGACCTCAAGTTGGAATCCTCTGGGAAAATTTTGAAAACTAGATTTCCTGGGAAGTTCCCTAAACTAATTAAATCATGATTTCTGAGGGATGGAGTCCCATCTTTCATACTTTTAAAATTTTTTTTAACTTTTTTTTAATAAAAACTCATTTTTCAGATTTTGGGCAAAAGTGATGGGCCTAGCTCAATACCTGCACAAAGTCCATCATTGGATGCTGCACTGATAAATGACTTGGAGGTTCCTGAGCATAGACTCCCACCCAACTTCAACCTCCCTATGCCTCATACATGCCTCATCTATAAAATAATAACACCTACCTCATAAAGTGGCGTAGAGATTAAATGGGTTCAAATACATATAAACCATCTAGGACAGCCCCTCACATGTCGTAAATGTCACATAAACATCTGCTGTTAGTATCATCTCAACTGATAACACTCAAGTGCCCCCTCTAGTATCATAGCAGCATCTCAGCCACTCTCAGAAGCCTTCTGTTGATCTCTGATTGTCCCAAAAGTGGTACATCATAATCAAGGCTGTCAGCAAGGAATTCAGCCTACTCCTTATAAGTTATCACCTGCTCTGGCTCGCCCTTATCCATGTGCACTGCTATAAAAACTGCCTATTTCTTCTTATTGGCTCACTCTGCCATTGCAGTTCAGGACAACTGCATTGCCCATGCCTCAAACATGGATGGACTCTGGATTCACAAGGTGAAAGAGTTCGTATATGGAATCATGCAGACTTTGTTCCCTGGGCCCCAGCACAACCCTCTTTGTGTCGGTCTCACAGAGTCTCCTATGCAGAGCAGATTCTGTCCCTCCCAGCCAACCACAGATGATCATCTCTACTCCATATGGCCAAATTGGCATTTCCACACCTTCCCTATTTTCCTACTTTTCCTTTCCCTTTTATTATTGCAGAGTGGAGGTAGGGGGAGTGCTTCCTCTCAACCAAAATCTCTTCTGTCCTTGTTCAGTTAAAAAATAAAACCTCTCATGAACCTTCTTATGCATCTGAACAGAAGCTAACAAATGGCAGGGGTTACATTTGCGGGTCTACACTAAGAAGAATTAGTCCAAGGGCTTGAAAAATATTTTCTTTTGTTGACATGTTATATCATAATCGTTACAACATTGTGAAAGTACTATTATAGTTCTCATTTTATATGAAAGAAAACTGAAGGTAAGCGAACAAACAGTACCAAATGAATTTGACTAGGAATGCTGATTAGCGTATGAAAGTACTCTCCTGGAAGTATCGAAAAATAGCTGACAAATGGTGGGAAATTTCAAGGCCAACGTTGAGGAGAAAATGGGAATCTAGAAGGGTAAAGAAACTCAGAAGTTGCCTTTACCTTGAAGGTATTTGTCTAAGCAAGAAAATTTGAAATTTCATTTGGATGGCTTCTCAGGAGGGTCAAGATCAGGACCCAGGAACCACACAGGATCTGGTGAAGCAGCAGCCACTATAAGCTGGGACATAGAGACCATGCCTTGGTGAAAAGGTGAACTGTTAGAGAAAAAATTACTCATGCCACTGTTAAAGTTGTAAAGCAGACTTATTCAAAGGAACTCTCATGATAGGCAGAGTTTTGCAGTAGGCTAGAGAGATTGGGCTCAGTCCCAAATATAACAAGAAAAAGTAGAGGCTGTATAGCCAAGGAACAGGCTGGGGGAGTCAGTGGATGAAAAATTACTAAGAGGGTAGGATAGTTCTTCTAACTGATCCAACAGGATTCTTGCTGAAAGAAGGCCAGAGTGATCAGTTACTACCTGGAGGACAGTGAGGGACAAAGTAGATGATCAGATATGAAGATAAACAGATATTGGTGATGGGGGAGTCTGGCTACACTGACTTAGCAGGGTTCTTGCTAAAATTAGGCTCTTGAGAACATGCCTAAGGACAAGGCCTACTCAAAAAAGAGATCAAAGGAGCCTGACTAAAATTTGGTCAAGGAGAGAATTTTTTTCAGCAGTAGAAGTGGAAAACCTCTCCTCTCATGTTTCAGTCACCAGAGTCATCCAAAGAATTCAAGGTCTGAGTTTAGTTTAAGATGGTCCAGGACAGAAGCAAAGCAAAAGCAAGTCTTTTCTAAAGGAAGCTAATTTCTTCTTGTGTCTCAAATTAGTCCTACGAAGTACTCTTCAAAAACAATAAAAAAAACTTACAGATAACCAGGAACAGCACAAAGATAACCAAAAAACTAGATCCCATTAGCAAGAAGCGGCCAAATCAAGAAACAGTGTACCTAAAACAACCCATAAAGTCTTCAGGCATTGAGCGTATGAAGAAAATAGTTAACACAGCAGGCCTGAGTGCAATTCTCTGAAGACCTGCTTACAAGGCTGGCTTTTGAATCCTGTCTGAGAATTTGGATTTTAGGAGTGTTCCCACCACAATTAATTTATAAGAGTGACTCACTGTGCCTAAACTGTGCAAATAATATGGTTTATGACAAACTCCTGTTCTTTCTAGGAGTGTAAGCATTTGCCAGCAGAAGGTGCCCATATGATAAGCCCCCAATGAAAGCCCTGGACATTGAATCCCTAATGAGCCTGCCTGGTTGGCAATATTTCACATGTGTTGTCATAACTCATTTATGGGAGAATTAATCTCGTCTTGTACGTCTCCATCGGAAGAGGAACCATGGAACCTTGAACTTGTTTTTCTCCAGACTACCCCATGCTCCTTTTCCCTTTGCTGATTTTGCTTTGTATCTTTTTACTGCAGTAAATATTAGTTGTGAATACAACTATATGATGAGTTCTGTGAGTCCTCCTAGTGAATTATTGAACCTGTGGGTGGTTCAATGAACCTCCAACACAGACTGTGAAATAGTTTTGCCTATAATAATGCATATATACTAATAACAAAAATAAAATACAAAATTAAAGATATCTACAAAAAAAGGAAATATAATAAGTGATCTAGTTTTAAAATAGAATAATATAAAATTTCTAAAATTAAAATTTAATAAACAACATTAATATTTTGATCATTCAGTTTTAAAAAAGATGAAACAGCTAAAAATGGAATTTGTGAACTGAAGTTTGGCATACTTTTTTTTAATGGAGTTATGTTTTATTTTTTTGTTGAAGTATAGTTGATCCACAGTGTTACATTAATTTCTGCTGTACAGCAAAGTGATTCAGTTATTCATACATGATATTTGTCTTTTTCTTTCTGACTTACTTCACTTAGTATGATAATCTCTAGTTGCATCCATGTTGTTGCAAATGGCATTATTTCATTCTTTTTTATGGTTGAGTAGTATTCCGTTGTATATATGTACCATTCATTTGTCAATGGACATTTAGGTTGTTTCCATGTCTTGGCTATTGTGAATAGTGCTTCTATGAACACAGGAGTGCATGTATCTTTTTGGATTATAGTTTTGTCCAGATATACACAGGGGAATGGGATTGCTGGATCATACAGTAATTCTATTTTTAGTTTTTTGAGGAACCCCATGGTGAGAGTGGGCACCTTTGTCAGATTTTAGCAGAAAGGCTTTCAGCTTTTCAATTTTAGCAGAAAGGCTTTCAGCTTTTCACCATTGATATTATATTGGCTGTGGGTTTGTCATAAATAGCTTTTATTATGTTGAGATATGTTCACTTTATACCCATTTTGGTAAAAGTTTTTGTCATGAATTGATGTTGAATTTTGTCAAATGCTTTTTCTGCATCTACTGAGATGATCATGTGGTTTTTGTCTTTTCTTTTGTTGATGTGGTATATTACATTGACTGATTTCAATATGTTGAACCATCCTTTTGAACTTGGGATGAATCCCACTTGGTCATGGTGTATGATCTTTTTTTATGTGCTGTTGGATTGAGTTCACTAATATTTCATTGATATTTTGTTGAGAATTTTGCATGAATATTCATCCAAAAAAGAAAATTAAAAGCTAATTTTAAAACAAATATTTTCCACTTCAATATCTTTGAAATTGTATATACTTTTCATCAATGTGATACAAAAACATTTTGTCAGACTTTATTTCTTTTGAAATCAATGGTGTCAGATTTCATGAGGTACAATAAGTCAGAAGAAATTATTTAGAATACAGCACAATGAGACAAAGTGAAATGGAAAATAAAAAGGGATAGAAACAGATTTTTAAATGAGAGGATCAAAAGAGGCATAAGAGAACAGAGCAAAACAGGAACAATACCAGAAGAGATATGGCTGGGAAATTTCCAGAAATTATGAAAAACAGTGTACTAGTTATCTATTGCTATATAACAAATTACTTCAAAACTTGATGGCTTAAACAACAACATTTACTATTTCACAAAGGCAAGATCAGGAATTAAGTGACTTAGATGGGTGGTTCTGGCTCACAGCATTTCATGAGGTTATAGTCAAGCTGTCTGTTGTAGCTGCAGTCATCTGAAAGCTCGACTGGGGTGGAGGCTCTGCTTCCAAGATCATCAGCATGGTTGTTAACAGAAGGCTCCAATTCCTTATCACATGGGTCTATCAAAAAGGCTACTCAAAACATGGTAGCTGACTTCCCCAGTGAAAATGATCCAAGAGAGAGAAAGAGTAAGATGGAAAGGGGGGCTAAGGCATAATGTCAAAAGTAACATACCATCACGTCTGCCATATTCTATTGGCCAACACAAGACAACCTGGTAAATGTGGTAGAGGACTAAATAAGGGCATGAATACCAAGAGGCAGGTAATCTTGGAGGTTGTCTGTCACAGACACTAATCCATAGATTCAGGATGTGCAACAATCTCATAAAAATAAATAAAAAGGTGCACTTACGTACCACACAATGAAGCTATGAGATAGAATAACAATATGAGATAGAAGATCTTTAAAGAGTATCTTCAAAGGGCAAGCTTTAGAGTAAGAGTTTACTTCTCAGAAACAATACTGGAAGCCAGGGGATAATAACCTGTCAATGTGCTGAGAGAATATATCTAGGAAAAAATTTTCTCAAAAATGAAGGTGAAGTTTTCAAATAAATAAATGATAGAATTTGCCTTTAGCAAACTGTCATGAAAGAAACTTCAATAAATGTACTTCAGGAAAAAAGAAAATTATGTCAGATGAAAAGTCTAAGATGCAGGAAAAATTGAAGGTCCAAACATGATAAATAAAAAAGAACATTGACTATGTAAAATAATAATATGAATAATGTTTCATACGGTTTTAATAAGAAGATGAGAGATAAAACAACAATAACATCTATGCCATGAAGAGAGTAATTATAGTTAAATATTCTAAGATTATTGTATTATCTTAGAGAGGAGTGGAAGCATTGTGTAACAAATTTGATAGACTGAGGATAAATGCAGGAAATTTTAGGATAACCATAAAATGAATAGAATCAGAGTGAATATCATCCAAACCATTAGTGGAAAAAAAAAAAAAAAAGAAAGAAGAAGAATATAATTTAAAAATAGTTCTAAAAAATATTACAAGGTAAATGAGTGTATCAAGGAGGAAGGGGTGATGCAAGTTGACAGTTCCTTATAAGTAACAAGAGGTTTGTATTATCACCTTGTTAATTTAAAAAAATAAAAATAATTTTATTTTTATCATATACTGACAATGCTAAATAATCTACTGACAATGCTAAATAATAATCTGCAATAAAAAAAAGTCCTCACCACCTGAGCAGACTACTCCTGCCACTCTCCTTCTCCTTGGCAAAATAGGTAACTAAACAAAATAGGACAAATAGAAAGCACAAATAAGATGGTGCATTTCAAACTAGTGTATTTGCTAATTTACATAAAAGTGTTAGACTGGCTAAAAAATAATATTCCAACTACTGTATATGCTGTTTATAGGAGGCACATCTAAAACAATGACATAGATAGTGGGAAGTATAAGAAAGGAAAATATATACTATCCAAAGCAAAAGAAAAAAAAAGAAAGAGGAGAAGAGAGCAAGATGGCAGATGGCAGAGTAGGAGGATGCTGAGCTCAACTCCCCCCATGGACACATCAAAAAGACAACTATGTGTGGAGCAATTCTCACTAAAAACAAACAGGAGACTGGCAGAAAGACTGTTATACAACCAAGGCTATAAGAAGATCCACACAGAGTCAGGTAGGAAAGGAAGAGAATTGATCAGGTCAGGACCCATTCCCTTAGGAAGGAACAGAAAAGGGGGAGGATTACATGGGCTCAGAGATTCCCTGGGAAGTAAGCAATTCACACCACATATTGGGCTGGGGTCCTGGGGTCCAACACCCGGAGGATGAACCCTCTTAGCTGGTTTAGAAACCAGTGAGACTGACAGAAGGGCTTTAAAAAACCTAGGTTACACTCGTGAAGAGCACACACATGCCTTCTTACCCCTCTCCACCCCAAAAAGGCAGAGGAAACAGATTAAAACTTCCCTGGGGTCCTGGGCAGCTTCCTGCAACTGCCCCAGCACCTGCCCTAGCCAAGCCAAGCATCTACTCTGGCCCCTCCACAGTGCAACTCCACACTAGGGCAAGGGCTACCATGGCCAAAGAGAGTGCACAGTTGTGAGTGACAGAGCCATCTTGGATCTGGCATAGCATCCAAATGGGACAAGGGCAGACATCACTGGTGTTCATGGAGGCAGCAGATAGGGAGTGGTCTGGAACTCTGACCAGCATTCTAGGAACACCCCAACATGCCCCAGCCTGTACAGGGAACCTGCTCTGGCCTCTCTTGCTCCAGCACTGCTCTACTCTAGGGCAAAGGTGCCAATGCTGGGGGGTTGGGGGGACACAACCTAGAGGGAACAAAGTCAATTCAGACTCAACTTTCAGGGCTTCTGCTCCAGCAACTTGGGATCTGACCTCAGCTCTGACAGGATTGTGATGCCACTGAGCAAAGGGGAAGCCCAGGCTCATACCTAGCTCTGGCTCTAGCCCCTCTATCTCTAGCCCCATTGCCTGCCTAGGAGATAGCTGCCAGGACACCCTGGGGGAAGACAAGACTCATGCTCACATCAGATTCAGCTCTTCCACCAAAGCCATTGGGCACATGCAGAATGTAAGGATGCTCCCAAACAAGGACATTCCTCCAAGACCAGGATAGGTGACTGTTTCACCTAATTTCACCAAAATAGAGAGTGTTAAGCAAAATGAGAAGACATAGGAATTTGTTTCAAGAAAAAAGAGAAAAAACCTGAAGAAACAACTAATGACACAAGAGATAAATAATTTACCATATATAGAGTTCAAAGCCTTAGCAATAAGAATGCTAACTGAACTAGGGAAAACAATAGATGAACACACTGAGAATTTTAACAAGGAAATAGAAAATACAAAAAGAACCAGTCAGAGCTAAAGAATAATTTAACTGAAATGAAAAACACACTAGAAAGTATTAACAGCAGACTAGGTGATATAGAAGAATGCATAAGTGATCTGGAAGACAGAAGAATGGAAATGACCCAATCAGAACAGCAAAAAGAAAAACAAATTTTAAAAAATGAGAACAGTTTAAGGGACCTCTGTAACAACATCAAGCATACCAACACTCACATTATTTGATGAAATTATGGCTGGAAAATTATTGAACCTGAAGAAGGAAACAGATACCCAGGTACAGGAAGCACAGAGGGTCTCATACAAGATGAACCCAAAAAGACCCACAGAAAGACATATCATAATTAGAATGGCAAAAGTTAAATATAAAGAAAGGATTCTAAAAGCAGCAAGAGAAAATTAGAGTCACATACAAAGGAAGTCCTATAAGGCTATAAGCTGATTTTTCTGCAGAAACTTTGCAGGCCAGAAAGGATTGGCATCATATATTTGAAGTGCTGAAAGAGAAAAATCTACCAACTAGGATACTCTACCCAACATGATCATCACTGAGAACTGAAAGAGAGATAAACAATTTCACAGATGAGCAAAAGCAAAATGAGTTCATCAATACTAAACTCACCCTAAAAGAAATATTAAAGGGTTTCTCTAAGTGGAAAAGAAAAAGATACAACCAGAAGTAAAAATCACAGGAAAGGAAAAATCCTACTAGTAAAGGCAAATATATAGTAAATGTTGTTAATCAACCACTTAAATAAGATAGTAAAGATTAAAAGACAAAAAATATAAAATCAAATATAACTACAGTAAACAATTAAGGGATAAACATGAAGCTGTTAAATATGACATCAAAAAACACAAAATGTGGAAGAGGGAAGTAAAAAATGTAGATCTCTTTGAATGTGTTTAAACTTAAATGAGTATCAATTTAAAACAAGTAGATATAGTTATAAGTCAATACAGATGAACTGTATGGTAACCACAAATCAAAAACCTACAAGAAATACACAAAAGCTAGACAGAAAGAAACATAAGCATATTACTAAAGAAAATCCTCAAACCATAAGGGAAGAGAATAAAAGAAGAATAAAAACAGAGAAAAACTACAAAAGCAACCAGAAAACAAATAACAAAATGTCAATAAATACATACCTATCAATAATCACTTTAAATGTCAATGAACTAAATGATCCAATCAAAAGTCATAGTTTGGCTGACTGGATGAAAAAACAAGATGTAGCTATACTTTGCTTACAAGAAACTCACTTCAGAGCTAAATACACACACAGAGTGAAAGTGAGGGGATGGAAAAAGATATTTCATGCCAATGGAAATGACAAGAAAGCTGGGGTAGCAGTACTCATACCAGAGAAAATAGACTTTAAAACAAAATCTCTAACAAAGGACAAAGAAGGGCATTATATAATTACAAATGGATTGACACAAAAAGAGGATATAATAATCATTAACATACATGTACCTAATATAGGAGCACCTAAATATATAAGACAAATATTAACAGACATATAGAAATTAATAATAAATTATAATAGTAGAGGACTTTACACCACACTTGCATAAATGGACAGATCATCCATTTAGGATAATAAGGAAACAGTAGCCTTAATTGACACATTAGACCGGTTGGACTTAACAAGTATCTACAGGGCATTCCATTCAAGAGCAGCAAAATACACATTATTTTCAAGAGCACATGTAACATTCTCCAAGATAGATCACATGTTAGGCCACAAAACAAGTCTCAGCAAATTTAAGAGGATAGAAATATCAAGCATTTTTTTCCAACCACAACAGTATAATACTAGGAATCCATGACAGGAAGAAAAATGGGGAAAATACAAACACATAGAGAGGAAATAACATCAAACTAAAAAACCATTGGCTCAATGAAGAAATCTAAGAAAAACTCAAAAAACACCTTGAGACAAATGAAAATAAAAAAACAACTTTCAAAAATCTGTGGCACAGCAAAAGCAATTCTAAGAGGGAAGTTTATAGAGATACACTCTTACCTCAAGAAACAAGAAACATCAAATGAGCAACCTAACCTACCATCTAGATGAATCAGAAAAAGTACAAACAAAGTTCAAAGTCAGTAGAAGGAAGGCAACAATAACAATCAGAGAGAAACAAATTAAATAGAGACCAAAAAACAAACAAAGAAACAAAAAGCAAAAAACAAGAAAAAAAATAAATGAAACAAAAAATTGGTTTTTTGAAAAGATGAAAAAAATTGATAAGCCTTTAGCCAGGCTCATCAAGGAAAAAAAGAGGACCCAAATAAACAAAATAAGAAATGAAAGAGGAAAGATTACAACTGATATCACAAAGATATAAAAAAAAATGAGACTACTATGCATGCTTATATGCTAACAAACTCAATAACCTAGAAGAAATGGATAAATTTCTAGAAACATACAATCTTACAAGACTGAATCAGGAAGGAACAGAAAATCTGAACAGACTGATTACTAGTAATAAAATTGGATTTATAATTTAAAAAAAACTCCCAGCAAGCAGAAGTCCAGGACTAGATGGCTTCAAAGGGAAATTCTACTAAACATTTAAAGAGCTAATACAAGTCCTTCTCAATCTCTTCCCAAAATTGTGAAGAGGAGGGAAAACACCCAAATTCATTCTATAAGTCCACCATTACCCTGATACCAAAACTAAACAAAGGCACTATTTAAAAAAATTACTAGCCAATTTCTCTGACAAATATAGATGCAAAATTCTTCACCAAAATATTAGTAAACAGAATCCAACAATACATATAAAAAGGATCATAGACCAGGATCAAGTGGGATTTATTCCCAAGATGCAGAATGGTTCACTATCCACAAATCAATCAATGTGATACACCACATTAACAATAGGAAGGATAAAAATCACATGATCATCTCAATAGATGCAGAAAAAGCATTTGACAAAATTTAGCATCTACTATTAAAAAAACAACAACAAATTTGGTATAGATGGAACATATGTCAACATAGTAAAGGGGAAAAAAAGGATACTAGTTGTATTTAAAGCATAAGGCTATACAGAATGTTCTTGACACACTTCCTCCCAGTATGTTTTCCCAAAATTTCTGGAAATTGTTCCTGTTCCATACACATGATAGCCATGAGAACAGTCACTGTGTACAGTGTTACCTACTTTCAAGGAGTGAGCATCAGTCCTGGACAAATAGGCCAATCAGTGCTCCAAATTTTGGACCTGTGACAGAGATCATTCTCTCTCTGAGATTCTGAATTGTAACATGTTGGCTGCCAGGTTTTATTAACAGCCATTTTCTATCATAGTAAGGAGCATAAGAAAAATATGTAAAAGGTGTGAAGAGATGATAATTGGAGAAGATAGAGGCTTTTAAGAACCCTGAGGGCAAGACAGCATTCTCCCTGGCAACCATGAGTCATTTCCATATCCCTTTATTAAATTCTCCTCTGTGCTTAAACTAGTTTGAGTTGGGATTCTCTTACATGAAACCAAAAGAAACTTAATAAAAATGATAAAATATACCCATAACCATAACACCCATAATATACCCATAACAATTTTATTTCTAACTTGTAAAAATTTTCCAGAAACTTATTCCAGCCAGCCTTCCCTTTTGCTCCTAGGTTTTTAAATTTGAAACTGTAATAAATTCTATAACATGACTTGATGCTTATTTAACTACCTATCAACAAATTACCTTGCCTAGAAACTCCTATCAAAAGGTGCTTTCTGAAAAAAAATTAGGAAAATAAATATGTAAAACAAGTTTTGAATGGAGATTTTGATATAGATTACCAAAAAATGCTACTAAATTTCTTTCCTTTCCATCGAAAGATGGAGTCTACCTTTCTTAACTATTCAAACTGGGTTAAACATGTGATGTGCTTTGGGACAATGGAATATTATGCAAAGTGCTTCAAAAGACATGAAAAGAACTTACACATAAGGGCTTGATTTCCTGGTGCTCTTGGTACTCTGAGCCTACTATGTAAAAGAGCCCAAGTGAGGCGGAGAATGACAGGCCACATGTAAGAGAATCAAGGGAGCCAGATCAACATCCTACCAACTATCAGACTAAATCCATCAGCTGCCAGGGCCAGCTGACCCACCCGCTGAACATAGATGCATGAAAGAGCTCAGAGATCAGTCAAATGGGCCCACAGAATTGTGAGATAAATTAAATGATTGTGGTTTTTAAGGCACTAAGTGTTAATGTGATTTTTGTATCACCTGAAAAAGGTAACTGATTCAGAGATTTAAGCTGCTTTCTTTAATATGACCAAAAAACAAATAGGAAATTTAGTCCAGAAACACAAATTCTAGACGGTAGCTTGGTCTAATCTTCATTTATATTTGGCTCAGTCTCTCACAATTCATAATCATCTTTCTTCTCCCTGGAATGCTCCCTATCAACACCTCCATACAACTGAGTCCCTCTTTATGTCTCTTCCTTGGCCCTACTTGACTTCTCCACAAGTTTGTATTCAGCCATCTAGAATCAGCTTCTGGGAAGCCTTCTGAAAATATCATGCAACAAATAAGTAAATCGTTCCATCCTTTGTGCTGTTCCTGTGCAATGTACATCCCTCCATTGAAAGATTAGTATAATTGTGCATCTACAGCTGCCCCCTCACTCTCCACTTCCACTAGGATGTGACCAGAGTCTAGGAGTTTATCTGATTAATCCAGACATAAATGTTACCTTAAAGTAAAAAGCACTCAATATAAATACAAATGTAGCTCATAGTACTTTATTGAACTATAATTAATGCACAATAAAATGCATAATATTAAAAGTAGACCACTAAATTTTGACAAATACAATACCCCCGTGTAAGCATCACCCAGATCAAGATATAGAAAGAACATTTCTGTCACCCCAGAAATCTCCTTCCTGCTCCTTTCCAGTCAACTTCCCTCCATACCCCCAATCCCACCCCACCACCCAGAAGCAACTACTATTCTAATTTGTATCAGCATAGATTAGTTTTGTCTGTTCTTTCACTTCATATAAGTGAAATCATTAATTACGTATTATTTTGTGTCTGGCTTCTTTGAATACTATGGTTTTAAGGTATACTTGTATTATTGTATACATCAGTTGTCTGTTCCTTTTGACTGCTTTGAGATATTTTTTTGTATGACTAGCCCACAATTTAAACTATTTTCTCAATAATGGGCATTTGAGTTATTTCCGGTTTGGAGCTAATTATGAATAAAGGGGCTCTGAACATTACCATAAAAGTCTTTATGTGGACATGAGCACTCACTTCTCTCAGGTGTGTTTCTAGGAGTAGAATCGCTGAGGCACAGAGTAGATATGTAAATCAAACAGTTTTCTAAAGTGGTTGTAACATTTATGCTCCCATCAGTAACATATGAGCATCCACGGCTTCGTAGCAATTCTGGTGAATAGGTAGTAGTAACTTATTGTGGTCTCAATATGTGTTTGTAGAATAAGCTACCGGTCTTCTACAATAAATACTGAACAAATCTTGAAGAACAGGATGTTAAAGTAATTATCCTGATGTATTATAATAACAAGGGTTAACAAGGTTATCCATTGTGCATATACATACATACATATACACCAGAATAACCGATTTTTAGTGTTCCTGATATAAGGTGCTCAATATTGTTACTTTTTATTTTTAACCTACTATTTATAATCACCATTAAATCTTAAGCATATGATTTAATTAAATATCAAAACATTTAATTATGGATGGAAATGTTATAAAGGAGGCACACATCTCCTTTATACAGAAGAGAAAATCATGGTTCATGAAAGTTGTGAGTTGCCAAAATCCACATAGTGTGTCTCTTCAATCCACATTCTCTAACTTCAAATACTCTATTTTCCCTGCTAGGTCAAGTTGACTATTTCTAATGATTCATGATGACATTTCAATTTAATGTAAATAATTAATATACTAAATATCAAAATGTTAAGATAAAGTGAGCTCACTGTTATAGATTTCCACAATAATACAAAAAAGTTTCTTTTGGGGACCCAGCCTAGGAACAAAGGAATAGACAAGTTGACATTCATACACCCTTTAGTTGCAACTATTCACTGAAATCAGAAATGGACACAACAGAAAGTTTACATAAATTTGCATAACTAGAATTACATAGCTGGAGGTACTCTACAGAAATAGAGTGAAGTGTAGAATTTGGAAAGTAATTTATGAATTAAATGCAATAATTTAACTCAATTTAGACTCACAAGAAGATCATTTAATAATTTATTATACAAAATTACTGTTAACAATCAAAATCTCTACATTTGTCTGCCTGTGTAGAGATAGTTTGCACCCACTCATAAAATCGTCAATTGTTTCAATAATGTACAGTTTTAAATGTAGGCTATTTTCACTGAATATTCAAATTAAGATATATTTTAAGTTAAAGTGGATTTGCAAATCCTAGGTATAATTAAGTAACTAATTAAACAGGGTGTTTTTTAACCCCTTCTCATTAACACGTTTATTTATTTAGCTGGCCATATTGGATGCGTGCATATTGTAAAGCACTGCCAGGGCTCAAAATGGATAAATAATATTCCCTGCATCTAAATACTTACACTATTCAATCTGCATGCCTGTATTCTCCACTACGCTGCAAGTGTTTCAATTTCTACAATGCCAAAGCTCAGTAAATAAGTTTCTGAAAACATTATAGCTTTAGCATCAGAGTCCCAGATTTACTGTTTATTAACTACGTGACTTTTGGCAAATTACTTGATTCTTGTAATTCATTTGGATTTTGTTATCTGATTATTGGGCCTAATAATAAAAACTATCTGATAAGGTATTATAAGTATTAAGTGAAATAACATGTTATGTGACTGACCTTTGATATCTCTATTATGTGTACTGAATCATTTAATGACTGAATAAATGAATCCATAAGTCAACAAATGGATGAACACAAGCATAATTTGCGGTGATATCTAATAAATGACATGAGTTACAAAAGCAATGTTTAGAAACTCCTTGACCTCCAAACTCAAGTGTAAGCATCAGAGAGCCAGTGTAGGGTTTGGACTGAATCTATCTGAGAGATTTGATTAGACTTTTTAGAAATATTAATTGAACAAGGCTGTATAAAATAGATGGTGCCATTCTATGGCAAGACGTGCTGGTATTTTTTAAATTGTCAGGGTCATGAAAGACAGGAAAAGACAGAGGACTCATTCCAGATTTAAAGAGACTGGAGAGTCATGACAATTAATTGCAACATATGATCCTGTATAGACCCTGGACCAAGAAGGGAAGAGGAAATGGTTGAGACAGTTGGCAAAATTTAAACAGTCTGTGAATTGGATGGCAGTGTTTTATCAATGTTGAATCCCTGATTTGGAAGTTTGAACTGTGGTCATGTGGAAGAGAATCTCTGTTTGGGAAACACACTTTGAATACTTAGGAGTGATGAGGTATCACGTTTGCAGCTTGTGCTCAAATGGTTCAGGAAAAGACTATGATAATTAGTATACATACAGAGAAACAGCGAGACAGAGAGGCAACAAATGTAGTAAAATGTATTCCAATTGGGGGATCTTAATGAGGCAGATACTGGTTTATTTATAGTGTCCTTGTAACTTTTCTATAAATTTTAAATTATTTCAAAATAAGTTTATTTTAAAATTTCTAATGAGTGCATTGGGAGATTCAACATGAGAGATATTTATAAATCAATTTTAGAACTTCTTTTCAATGAAACCAGTGACTTCTTTGAAATTACAGAAAAATGTGGACAACATTGACCCAACAACTGCTCTGTGGGACTCCTCATTACCTTTCAGGGGTGGGATTCTCCCTCCTCCACATACACAAGTAAACCATCTGGACTCCAAATGCATTACTCACAGCTTTCACTGGCCAACCCAGAATTTATTACAACAATAAAGCAATCTCTAAGTGCTTATATACAATGGTGAAAATAGGAATGAAGAAGAAAAGATAAGAGCAGAAATTGTAAAGGAGGAATCAAAGAAACAAGTAAATAATACATATAAATTAGGATAAGGGAGGAAATTAAAAGAATAATACTGCATTTGACAAAATGTGGAAATCAGAAGAAGCTATTCATTTGGTGGTAAAGATGATAAATTTGTTTTTTAAGCAGGTTGATCATAAAGTGCTTACATTTCAAATTAAACATCCGGCAGACTGTAGGAACCACGAGGCTAAAACCCAAGCATGAAATAGATTTTGGCTTCTAAATAAATAAATAATAATCATTCTTAGAAGATTTTCAAATTGCTGTATGTTACATTCATCCCTCAGACCTAAGCAATCAATAAAGTTTTCACTATTGGTGAACCTGAGTGTTGAAAAGTAATAACATCTTCGTGTTGAGTCAAGGATTAACATATTTGCTTTTATTATTGTGATAACCAACAGCTGATATTCATAAACCTACCCCCACTTCACTAGTAGATGGATATATTTTTTATTAGAATTAAGAGCATCCTAGTATAGCTAAAAAATTCCTAAAACATTAGGTTTAAATCATCAATAAATTTAGAATACAAAAAAAAACCCCAAAACATCCAGCTAAAAGCAGCTTAGCTAGGGAGCTAATGGTATATAGACAATCTTCTTTATGAAATGCACTATTAATCTCCTTACATAACAGTAGATCATGATGTTCAATTAACCTAAGTGCTTTCAGTTAGCTCACTTGATGATAAAAAGTAAATAAGCAATGATAGTCCAAAATTGGAACCAAATACTTTGAAACAGGCTAATCAACTTTGTAAAATACTGTAAAAGAATGAGGAAACTTCACATAGTTACCCCACCCACATTTCATATAACAAACCCATCATGACCTGATTACTGTTTATAAAATACTAACATAAGGAATTTTTTCAAAACATTTATTCTATTAGTCACAGTCTAAACCAATATAGCACTCATTAGTCACAGATGCCACTAGTTATTAACAATTTCCTGAAGGCATTTTTACCCTTAGTATCTGTTACATTCATCACTCATGCATTTTAATTATAAATTAAAAGCAATGCAATTACTATAGTCAGAGAAAGAGTATTTCTACTCACTGAAATACTATATTTAAAATCACTTAAGTTTCAGAAATTCTTCATGTCCGCTGAGTCACATTACGCTTGCAGGTGATCAAAAAAAATACCTACTCTAAATTTGTCATCACATAAAATCACACTGGCAAATATTTCTAAACAGTGTTATACATATTTTATGATGGAAAATTTTCTCTAAGTTAAGTTGTTATAAATCTACTTTGTAAGATCATTAAATAGTCAATGTCATCAACTCAAAAACATATTTGGAAGTTTTCTTTGGATATTTATTTTTTTAACTTAATGTTTTGCTAACCCTACAAAAATGAAAACATAAAATCAATGTCTTTGTTCCCCCTTGGAAATAATATGGACTATGGCTAATATTTAATGTAAAGAAAATTGTGCATATATCCATACTTCTTGTTAATATTCACCAGTAATTAAATAAAGCTTTGTTATGTGTCTGCTAAGGGTGATGTACTGGCCACATTAACTGCCACTTACTGTAATACCTTAATCAAATGATACTGTCTCGAGTCTGGAGTGTCCCATCTTTCCACATCTAGTCAGTGACTTTCTCCTCCTTTAAACCCTTTGTGAGCATTAACTCCTCTCCAAACATTTACTCTCCAGTTTACTGCCCACTTACACCTAGGCAGACTCGGTCACCTGGTCTTCTGTGCTACTGCAACATTACTCACATTCATCCGTTAGAGAAAGTGAATTGTGATTTTTTTATATATCTCTCAAGAATCTGAGTGTGTCACAGGGTATACGTGTGTCATCTCTAAATACCCCACAGCAGCTAGCAGAGTACCTGAAACAGTAAAAACTCAAATGTTTATTGCTCAATAGCATTATATACTTTAGTAAGCAGAGCATTTTAAATCTTAGTACTCTCCAGAAACACAATTTGCTTTATTCAATTAATTAACAAATATTTGTTGAGCACTTTAACTTTTTACCAGATACTCTTTATATGTCATCATATTCATTATCTTTCATAATCTTCCCCAAATTCTTAAGAGCTTGCTGTTCAGAAAGAAGGAAAAGAAGGAAGGAAGGAAGGAAGGAAGGAAGGAAGGAAGGAAGGAAGGAAGGAAGGAAGGAAGGAAGGAAGGAAGGAAGGAAGGAAAGAGAGAGAGAGAGAGAGAGAGGAAAGAAAGAAAGAAAGAAAGAAAGAAAGAAAGAAAGAAAGAAAGAAAGAAAGAAAGAAAGAAAGAAAGAAAGAAAGAAAGAGCAAGCTAGCTCCAACCCATCTCCCCATCCCCCTCTCAGGAGTGAAGGAAGCTGTGATTTTAGAACTACTAGGAATTCCTCCTCATTCAAAATCACTCTTCAGTGAGAATGTCTGAAATTCCATCACTGAAGATTCCCTCAAAGAAAGTTAGAATTTCTCAAACTTGATTTCTATTAAGTGGAAACTTTATTATGGATCCTCCATCACTGATTTGAAAAATCTTATAGGAATAAGATGTAAATATGTTCAAACCTGGAACTAGATGTAAACGCCATTTGCCTGTATCTTTATATAACTATAAAGCTAAAACCTATTTGTAAACTTAACATAAAATTCAAAAATCAATAAGATTAATGCAAACAATGTTGCTATGAAGGATAATGCTCTGTTGAAACTAAACAAGAAGAATATGGTACTATTTGCCACTGATGATTCTTTTTATTTTAGTATGGCTTTGTTACCATTTCTATGTGCATATTTGTATAAATATATACAAATATACATGTGCAGAATATACATGTGCAAATATACAAAATCATAGAATTTAGTTATATATAAAATTTTATTGTGTGCCATTTATAAACCATATTCACCAAATCCAAAACATCATTTATTGTAAAATCCACCGTTATTTTATGCATGCCTCTCTTAACCTATCCCATTCTCAGCCTAAAATGAAGTCTTGCATACAATGACTACTGATAAAAGATAATTAAGCCATAACATCTCTGTCTCCCAGTTTTCCCCCCTTCTTGCATGCTGTCTCTGCCACTAAGAACCTCTTTATTATTAATCCAAAGCTAAGAGATGGTCTAAACCATCATTCTCTCATCATTAATTCAAAAAACATTCATGAAGTACCTAGAATATACGAGTGCTGAGCCAGACAAAGGGGACATGAAGGTGACAAAAGTGTAGCCTCAGCCTGAAGAAGCTTACTTTCTGATAGGAAAAAGAGACCTGGAAATTGTTGTAAAATGAGAATTGATAAACTGCAGGTGTGCATACGGCACAGGGTACAATCAGGACAACAAAAAAGGGATTAAATACACACCTGTTGAGAGGAAAGTGGGGGAAAAGAAGCAGAAGAAATATCCAGCTTGAGCTAGATAGACAAGGAGTGGAACAGCATTTTAGGAAGGAAAAGTATATATGGCCAAAGACATGGATAGAGGTAAGAGAAAGCAGAGTAATTCAAGTTACCACAAATAATTTCATTATCGTAAGAGCTGAGAGTGGGAAGAAGTGGAGGTTATAAATGAAACGAGAAATAAGCAAGAATTAATTATAAAGGGCCTGAAATGTCACAGTAGGTGTTTGGACATGATGCCAAAGGCAGGAGGAGTCACTAAGGGCTTTCATCTAGACACATGATAAGATTTATATTGGAGAATGACTGCTTTTATTCACATTGGCAATCACTACTGCAGCAATGTAGTAACTTTGCACAAAAAACTTGAAGTGCTGTTGGTGAAATTCTAGTAGCCACTTCACCCAGAAAAGCAACCCTCTTCTTTCCCTTGTCTTCTTCTTTCTCACTAGAGAGCCTCTCTGTAGAACACAAAATCACAGAATTTAGAGATAAAAGGAAGCTTACATATTATTTTGCCCACCTTGTGATTTCCAGATTAAGGTAAGAGATTCAATTAGCTCACACATACACCCAGTGGAAAAGAATGAGCCAAAATTCACATCTCTCTTTTCTTTTTATTTTTTTTCTTCTTTATTGGAGTATAATTGCTTTACAATGTTGTGTTAGTTTTGCTGTACAACAAACTGAATTAGCTATATTTATATATATATCCCCTTATCTCCTCCCTCTTGAGCCACCCTCCCACCATCCCTATCCCACCCCTCTAGTTTGTCACAAAGCACCGAGCAGATCACCCTGTGCTATGCAGCAGCTTCCCACTATTTTGCATTTAGTAGTGTATATATGTCAATGGTACTCTCTCACTTCATCCCAGCTTCCCCTTCCACTGCTGCATCCTCAAGTCCATTCTCTATGTCTGCATCTCTATTCCTGCCCTGCCATTGGGTTCATCAGTACCATTTTTCTAGATTCCATATATATGTGTTAGCATATGGTACTTGTTTTTCTCTTTCTGACATGTCATTCTGTATGACAATCTCTATGTACATTCAGATCACTAGAAATAACTCAATTTTATTCCTTTTTATGGCTGAGTAATATTCCATTGTATATATGTGCCACATCTCTTTATCCATTCCTCTATCAATGGACATTTAGGTTACTTCCATGTCCTGGCTATTGTAAATAGTGCTGCAGTGAAAATTGTGGTACATGTGTCTTTTTGAATTATGGTTTTCTCAGGGTATATGCCCAATAGTGGGATTGCTGGGTCATATGGTAGTTCTATTTTTAGTTTTTTAAGGAACCTCCATACTGTTCTCCAAATTGGCTGTATCAATTTATACTCCCACCAACTGTACAGTAGGGTTCCCTTTTCTCCAAACCTTCTCTAGCATTTATTGTTTCCAGACATTTTGATGATGGCCAATCTGACTGGTGTGAGTTGTTACCTCATTGTAGTTTTGATTTGCATTTCTCTAATGATTAGTGATGTTGAGCATCTTTTCATGTATTTGTTGGCCATCTGTGTATCTTCTTTGGAGAAATGTCTGTTTAGGTCTTCTGCCCATTTATGGATGCAGTTGTTTGTTTTTTTGATGTTGATCTGCATGAGATGCTTGTATATTTTGGAGATTAATCTTATGCCTGTTGCTTCATTTATAAATATTTGCTCCCATCCTGAGAGCTGTCTTTTTGTCATGTTTACAGGGATTTTTGCTGTGCAAAAGCTTTTAAGTTTCATTAGGTCCCATTTGTTTATTTTTGTTTTTATTTCCATTACTCTAGAAGGTGGGTCAAAAAGGACTTTGCTATGGTTCATGTCAAAGAGTGTTCTGCCTATGTTTTCCTCTAAGAGTTTTATAGTGTCTGATCTTACATTTAGGTCTTTGATCCATTTTGAGTTTATTATTGTGCATGGTGTTAGGTAGTGTTCTAATTTCATTTTTTACATGTAGTTGTCCAGTTTTCCCAGCACCACTAATTGAAGAGGCTTTCTTTTCTCCATTGTATGTTCTTGCCTCCGTCATAAATTAGGTGACCATATATACACGGTTTTATCTCTGGGATTTCTAGCCCATACCATCGATCTATATTTCTGGTTTTGCACCAATACCGCACTGTCCTGATTACTGTGGTTTTGTCGTATAGTTTTAATTCTGGGCGCCTGATAGTTCCAGCTCCATTTTTTTCCCTCATGATTGCTTTAGCTATTGAGGGTCTTTTGTGTTTCCATACAAATTTTAGGATTTTTTTGTTCTAATTCTGTCAAAAATGCCATTGGTAATTTGATAAGGATTGCATGGAATCTATAGATTGCTTTGGGAGTATAGTCATTTTCACAATATTGATTCTTCCAGTCCAAGAACATTGCATATTGCTCCAACTGTTTATGTCATCTTTGATTTCTTTCATCTTTTATTTCTTTTTTGTAGTTTTCTGAGTACAAGTCTTTTGTCTCCTTAGGTAGCTTTATGCCTAGGTATTTTCATCTTTTTATTGGAGTGGTAAATGGGATTGTTTCCTTAATTTCTCCTTCTGATTTTTCATTGTTAGCATATAGGAATGCAAGACATTTCTGTGCATTAATTTTGTATCCTGCAACCTAACCAAATTCATTGATTTAGTTCTAGTAGTTTTCTGGTGGCATCTTTAGGATTTTCTGTTATCTGCAAACAGTGACAGTTTTATTTCTTTTCCAATTTGCATTATTCTTTTATTTCTTTTTCCTCTCTGATTGCCGTGGCTAGGACTTCCAAAACTGTGTTGAATGAGAATGGAGAGAGTGGACATCCTTGTCCTTTTTGTGATCTTAGCGGAAATAATTTCAATTTTTCACCATTGAGAATGATGTTTGCTGTGGATTTGTTATACAGAGCCTTTATTATGTTAAGGTATGTTCCCTCTATGCCCATTTTCTGGAGAGTTTTTATCATATATGGTGTTGCATTTTGTCAAAAGCTTTTTCTGAATCTATTGAGATGATCATATGGTTTTTATTCTTTAATTTGATAATATGGTGTATCACATTGATTGACTTGCATATATTGAAGAATCCTTGCATTCCTGGGATTAACCCCACTTGATCATAGTGGGATTGATCCTTTTAATGTGTTGCTGGATTCTGTTTGTTAGTACTTTGTTGAGGATTTTTGCATCTATGTTCATCAGTGACATTGGTCTGTAATTTTCTTTTTTTTGTGATATCTTTGGTTTTGGTATCAGAATGATGGTGGTCTCGTAAAACAAATTTGGAAGTGTTCCTCCCTCTGTAATTTTTTGGAAGAGTTTGAGAAAGATAGGTGTTAGCTCTTCTCTAAATATTTGATAGAATTTGCCTGTGAAGCCATCTGGTCCTGGACTTTTTTTTTGTTGGAAGACTTTTACAGTTTCAATTTCATTACTTGTGATGTGTCTGTTTATATTTTCTAATTCTTCCTGATTTAGTCTTGGAAAATTGTACCTTTCCAAGAATTTGTCCATTTCTTCAAAGTTGTCCATTTTATTGGTATATAGTTGTTTGCAGTAGTCTCTTATAATCTTTGTATTTCTTCAGTATCAGTTGTGATTTCTCCTTTTTTATTTCAATTTTATTGACTTTCATCCTCTCTTTTTCTTGATGAGTCTGGCTAAAGATTTATCATTTTGTTTTTCTTCTCAAAGAACTAACTTTTAGTTTTATTGATCTTTACTGTTGTTTTCTTCATTTCTATGAAGGAGGTGTAAGGTTAGATTGTTTATTTGAGATTTTTCTTGTTTTTTGAGGTAAGATTGAATTGCTATAAACTTCCCTCTTAAAACTGCTTTTGCTGTGTCCCACAGGTTTTGGGTCATTGTATTTTCATTGTCATTTTTTTCTATGTATTTTTTGATTTCTTCTTCATTTCTTCAGTGATCTCTTGGTTATTTAGTAGCGTGCTGTTTAGCGTCCATGTATTTGTGTTTTTTACAGTTTTTTTTTCCTGAACTTGATTTCTAACCTCATAGCCTTGTGGTCAGAGAAGATACTTGATATGATTTCAATTTTCTTAAATTTTCCAAGGCTTGATTTGTGACCCAAGATGTGCTCTATCCTGGAGAATGTTCCATGTGCACTTGAGAAGAAAGTGTATTCTGCCACTTTTGAGTGGAATGTCCTATAAATATCAATTAAACCTATCTGGTCTAGTGTGTCATTTAAAGCTTCTGTTTATTTCCCTTTTGGATGATCTGTCCATTGGTGTAATTGGGGTGTTAAAGTCCCCCAGTACTATTATGTTACTGTGGATTTCCACTTTTATGGCTGTTAGCATTTGCCTTATGTCTTGAGGTGTGCCTATGTTGGGTGCATAAATATTTATAATTGTTATCTCTTCTTCTTGGATTCATCCCTTGATCGTTATGTAGTGTTCTCCTTATCTATTGTAACAATCTTTATTTTAAATTCTATTTTGTCTGATATGAGTATTGCTACTCCAGCTTTCTTTTGATTTCCTTTTGTATGGAATATCTTTTTCCAACCCCTCACTTTCAGTCTGTATATGTCCCTAGGTCTGAAGTGGGTCTCTTGGAGACAGCATACATATGGGTCTTGTTTTTGTATCCATTCAGCTAGTCTGTACCTTTTGGTTGGAGCATTTAATCCATTTACATTCAAGGTTATTATTGATATGTATATTCCTATTGCCATTTTCTTAGTTGTTTTGGGTTTGTTTTTGTGGGTCTTTTTCTTCTCTTGTGTTTCCCTCCTAGAGAATTTCCTTTAGCATTTGTTGTAAAGCTGGTTTGGTGGTACTGAATTCTCTTAGCTTTTGCTTGTCTGTAAAGCTTTTGATTCTTGCTAGGTAGAGTAACCTTGATTTAAGCTTTTCTCTTTCATCATTTTAAGTATATCCTGCTACTCCCTTCTGTCCTGTTGAGTTTCTGAAAAATCAGCTGATAAGCTTATGGGAATGCTGCTTTTAATATTTTTTCTTTGAAGTTAATTTTTGTTAGTTTGATTAATATGTGTTTTAATGTGTTTCTCCTAGGGTTTATCCTGTATGGAACTTTCTCTGCTTTCTGGACTTGGGCGACTATTTCCTTTCCCATGTTAGCAAAGTTTTCCACTAAAACCTCTTCAAATATTTTCTTAGACCCTTTTTTTTTCTCTTCTTCTTCTGAGACCCCTATAATTTGGATGTTGGTACACTTAGTGTTGTCCCAGAGGTCTCTGAGATTGTCTTCAATTCTTTTCATTCTTTTTTTTTATTCTGCTCCTCAGCAGTTATTTCCACCATTCTGTCTTCCATCTCACTTATTTGTTCTTCTATCTCAGTTAGTCTGTTATTGATTCCATCTAGTGTATTTTTCATTTCAGTTATTGTGTTGTTCATCTCTGTTTGTTTTTTAGTTCTTGTAGATCTTTTTTTTTTTTTTTTTTTTTAATATTTTATTTTATTTTTTTTTGCGGGGTACACCAGGTTCAATCAACTGTTTTTATACACATATCCCCATATTCCCTCCCTTCCTTGACGCCCCCCCCCCTCGATTCCCCCCCACCCTCCCTGCCCCAGTCCTCTAAGGCATCTTCCATCCTCGAGTTGGACTCCCTTTGTTATACAACAACTTCCCACTGACTATTTTACAGTTGGTAGTATATATATGTCTGTACTACTCTCCCGCTTCTTCTCAGTTTCCCCTTCACCCCCCGCCCCCTCCCATACCTCGAGTTCTCCAGTCCATTCCCTGTATCTGCTTCCCTGTTCTTGTCACTGAGTTCATCAGTACCATTTTTAGATTCCGTATATGTGAGTTAGCATACAATATTTGTCTTTCTCTTTCTGACTTACTTCACTCTGTATGACAGATTGTAGTTCTATCCACCTCATTACATATAGCTCCATCTCATCCCTTTTTATAGCTGAGTAATATTCCATTGTATATATATGCCACATCTTCTGTATCCATTCATTTGTTGATGGGCATTTCGGTTGCTTCCATGTCCTGGCTATTGTAAAGAGTGCTGCAATAAACATTATGGTACAAGTTTCTTTTGGGATTATGGTTTTCTTTGGGTATATGCCCAGGAGTGGGATTACTGGATCATATGGTAGTTCTATTTGTAGTTTTTTAAGGAACCTCCAAATTGTTTTCCATAGTGGCTGTACCAACTTACAGTCCCACCAACAGTGCAGGAGAGTTCCCTTTTCTCCACACCCTCTCCAACATTTGTTGTTTCCAGACTTTGTGATGATGGCCATTCTGATTGGTGTGAGGTGATACCTCATTGTGGCTTTGACTTGCATTTCTCTGATGATGAGTGATGTTGAGCATCTTTTCATGTGTTTGTTGGCCATCTGTATGTCTTCTTTGGAGAAATGTCTATTTAGGTCTTCTGCCCATTTGTGGATTGGGTTATTTGCTTTTTTGGTATGAAGCTGCATGAGCTGCTTGTATATTTTGGAGGTTAATCCTTTGTCCGTTGTTTCATAGGCAATTATTTTTTCCCATTCTGAGGGTTGCCTTTTAGTCTTGTTTATGGTTTCTTTTGCTGTGCAAAAGCTTTTAAGTTTCATGAGGTCCCATTCGTTTATTCTTGATTTTATTTCCATGATTCTAGGAGGTGGGTCAAAAAGGATGTTGCTTTGATGTATGTCAAAGAGTGTTCTGCCTATGTTTTCCTCTAGGAGTTTGATAGTGTCTGGCCTTATATGTAGGTCTTTAATCCATTTGGAGTTTATTTTTGTGTATGGTGTTAGGAAGTGTTCTAATTTCATTCTTTTACATGTTGCTGTCCAATTTTCCCAGCACCACTTATTGAAGAGGCTGTCTTTTTTCCATTGTATACTCGTGCCTCCTTTGTCAAAGAGAAGGTGCCCATATGTGTTTGGGCTTACTTCTGAGTTCTCTATTCTGTTCCATTGATCTTCCTTTCTATTTTTGTGCCAGTACCATACTGTCTTGATCACTATGGCCTTGTAGTATAGTTTGAAGTCAGGAAGCCTGATTCCACCAACTCCATTTTTCCTTCTCAAGATTGCTTTGGCTATTCGGGGTCTTTTGCGTTTCCATACAAATCGTAAGATTTCTTGCTCTAGTTCTGTGAAAAATGCCATTGGTAATCTGATCGGGATTGCATTAAATCTGTAAATTGCTTTGGGTAGTACAGTCATTTTCATGATGTTGATTCTTCCAATCCAGGAACATGGTATATCCCTCCATCTGTTTATGTCATCTTTGATTTCTTTCATCAATGTCTTAAAGTTTTCTGCATACAGATCTTTTGCCTCCTTAGGCAGGTTTATTCCTAGGTATTTTATTCTTTTGGTTGCAATGGTGAATGGGAGAGTTTCCTTAATTTCTCTTTCTGCTCTTCCGTTGTTAGTGTATAGGAATGCAAGAGATTTCTGTGCATTAATTTTGTATCCTGCTACTTTACTAAACTCATCAATGAGTGCTAGCACTTTTCTCGTAGAGTCTTTAGGGTTTTCTATATATAGTATCATGTCATCTGCAAAGAGTGATAATTTTACTTCTTCTTTTCCAATTTGGATTCCTTTAGTTTCTTTTTCTTCTCTGATTGCTGTGGCTAACACTTCCAAAACTATGTTGAATAACAGTGGTGAGAGTGGACACCCTTGTCTTGTTCCTGTTCTTAGAGGGAATTCTTCCAGTTTTTCTCCATTGAGAACAATGTTGGCTTTTGGTTTGTCATATATGGCTTTTATGATGTTGAGGTAATTTCCTTCTATGCCCATTTTCTGGAGAGCTTTTATCATAAATGGACGTTGAACTTTGTCAAAAGCTATTTCTGCATCTATTGAAATGATCATATGGTTTTTATCCTTCAATTTGTTGATATGATGTATCACGTTGATTGATTTGCATATATTGAAGAATCCTTGCATCCCAGGGATAAACCCCACTTGATCGTGGTGTATGATTTTTTTAATGTGCTGTTGCAGTCTGTTAGCTAGTATTTTGTTGAGGATTTTTGCATCTATATTCATCAGTGATATTGGTCTGTAGTTTTCTTTTTTTGTGACATCTTTGCTTGGTTTTGGTATCAGGGTGATGGTAGCCTCATAGAATGAGTTTGGGAGTGCTCCTCCTTCTGCAATATTTTGGAAGAGTTTGAGAAGGATAGGTGTTAACTCTTCTCGAAATGTTTGATAGAATTCGCCTGTGAATCCATCTGGTCCTGGGCTTTTGTGTGTTGGGAGATTTTTAATCACTGCCTCAATTTCTGTACTTGTGATTGGTCTGTTCATGGTTTCTATTTCTTCCTGGTTCAGTCTTGGAAGATTGTATTTTTCTAAGAATGTATCCATTTCTTCCAGGTTATCCAATTGATTGGCATATAGTTGCTTGTAGTAGTCTCTCATGATGTTTTGTATTTCTGAGGTGTCCGTTGTGACTTCTCCTTTTTCATTTCTAATTCTGTTGATTTGCATCTTCTCCCTTTTTTTCTTGATGAGTCTGGCTAATGGTTTATCAATTTTGTTAATCTTCTCAAAGAACCAGCTTTTAGTTTTATTTATTTTTCTTATGGTTTCTTTCCTTTCTTTTTCATTTATTTCTGCTCTGATCTTTACGATTTCTTTCCTTCTGCTCACTTTGGGGTTTCTTTGTTCTTCTTTCTCTAGTTGTTTGAGGTGTAAGGTTAGGTTGTTTATTCGATCATTTTCTTGTTTCTTAAGGTAGGACTGTATTGCTATAAACTTCCCTCTTAGAACTGCTTTTGCTGCGTCCCATAGGTTTTGGGTTGTTGTGTTTTCGTTGTCATTTGTTTCTAGATACTTTTTGATTTCCTCTTTGATTTCTGTAGTGATTCCTTGGTTGTTTAATAGTGAATTGTTTAGCCTCCATGTGTTTGTCTTTTTTGCAGTTTTTTTCCTGTAATTGATATCTAGTCTCATGGCGTTGTGGTCTGAGAAGATGCTTGATATGATTTCAATTTTCTTGAATTTGCTGAGGTTTGATTTGTGACCCAAGATGTGATCTATCCTGGAAAATGTTCCGTGTGCACTTGAGAAGAAAGTGTAGTCTGTCGTTTTTGGATGGAATGTCCTATAAATATCAATGAAGTCGAGATGGTCTAATGTGTCATTTAAAGCTTGTGTGTCTTTATTTATTTTCTGTTTGGATGATCTGTCCATTGATGTAAGTGGGCTGTTCAAGTCTCCCACTATAATTGTGTTACTGTCGATGTCCCCTTTTATAGCTGTTAGCATTTGCCTTATGTATTGAGGTGCTCCTATATTGGGGGCATAGATATTTACCATTGTGATATGTTCTTCTTGGATGGATCCCTTGACCATTATGTAGTGCCCTTCCTTGTCTCTTTTAATAGTCTTTACATTCAAGTCTAATTTGTCTGATATGAGTATTGCTACTCCAGCTTTCTTTTGACTTCCATTTGCATGGAATATCTTTTTCCATCCCTTCACTTTCAGTCTATATGTATCCCTTGGTCTGAAGTGGGTTTCTTGTAGGCAGCATATAGAAGGGTCTTGTTTTTGTATCCATTCAGCCAGTCTGTGTCTTTTGGTTGGAGCATTTAATCCATTGACATTTAAAGTGATTATTGACATGTGTGTTCCAATTACCATTTTCTGAATTGTTTTGGGTTTGTATTTGTAGGTGTTTTCCTTTTCTTGTGTGTCCTACTTAGAGAAGTTCCTTTAGCACTTGTTGTAAGGCTGGTTTGGTGGTGCTGAATTCTCTTAACTTTTGCTTGTCTGGAAAGCTTTTGATTTCTCCCTCAAATCTGAATGAGATTCTTGCTGGGTAAAGTATTCTTGGCTGTAGGTTTCTCTCTTTCAGGACTTTCAGTACATCCTGCCATTCCCTTCTGGCCTGCAGAGTTTCTGTAGAAAGGTCAGCTGTTATCCTGATGGGTTTTCCCTTATATGTTGTTTGTTGCTTTTCTCTTGCTGCTTTTAATATTTTTTCTTTGTGTTTAATTGTCGTTAGTTTGATTAATATGTGTCTTGGTGTATTTCTCCTTGGGTTTATTCTGTATGGGACTCTCTGTGCTTCTTGGACTTGGTTCATTATTTCCTTTCCCATGTTGGGGAAGTTTTCCACTACAACCTCTTCAAATATTTTCACAGACCCTTTCTTGTTTTCTTCTTCTTCTGGGATGCCTATAATTCGAATGTTGGTACGTTTAAGGTTATCACTGAGGTCTCTGAGGCTGTCTTCTAGTCTTTTTATTTTTTTATCTTTTTCCTGCTCTGTGGCGTTTATTTCTTCCATTCTATCTTCCAACTCACTTATTCGTTCTTCTGCCTCAGTCATTCTGCTGGTTAGAGCATCTAGAGTATTTTTAATTTCAGTTATTTTGTTATCCATTGCTGTTTGTTTTTCTGAGTTCTTATGAACAGTTTCTTGTACTTTCTCTATTTTGTTATTGAGATTTTGTATCATTTTTACTATCATTACTCTAAATTCTTTTTCAGGCATTTTTCCTATTTCCTCCTCATTTATTTGGTCTTGTGGGTTTTTTTCCTGCTCCTTTGCCTGCATGGTGTTTCTTTGTTTCCTCATGGTTGTCCAAGCTTTTGGGGTTGCTTGTCCTGGTGATAGAGGTGTTTATAGAAGACTGTCCAAGCCTCAGACTAATGTCCAAGTATTGGATTAGACGAATATTCAGTCTAGGAAACACATACATGTATAAGACACACAATTATTGAATCCGTTAGGACATAAGGCTCTAGAAAGACCTGACAGAACCCCAGTGTGCTATCAGATATTCAGAGAGAAACCCAGCAGAAACTGACAACTGAAACAGAACAAATCAGAGACAAAAGCAAAAGCAAACAAACAACAAATAACACCCTACACATACAAACATCAATCCAGGGAGATTTTGTAAGCTAGGATCAAATATAGAAATGAGCTGGAGTACCACCAGAGAGAATGGAGATTCTCAGAATGTAATTAGACAACTGTACTAAGAACTAAGATAAAGACAAAAGCCTAATATTAATACCAAGGCAGTGCATCATCTGGAGAATAGAGCAAGGAGTCTGAGCAGACCGATAGTGTTGCTTATAAGTATGTTAAGCTAAAATAAACTTAAAATGGCTGGAAGAAAGGGGAACAGAAGAGCGTAATGTGGTTGGAAATATGCAAAGAAAAAGAAAGGAATAGAAGTGTATAAAAGAGAGGGATGAAAGGAAAGTATGAAAGATATTTTGTCCGTACTACCAAAAACTTAGCTAGATATAGAAGTATTTTAAAAGGCAAAAAAAAAAAAAGAAAAAAGAAAAAAAAAAAAGAGTAAAAAATATCCTTATAAAATTATGTTGTAAAACTTGTAGATCCCTTAGGGCTAATATCGTATTTAATAAATCAAAAAAAAAAAAAAAAAAAAAAAGAGAAAGGAAAAAAAAAAAAAAAAATCCAGAACTGATCCCCGAATGGACCAGTTCAATAGGTATTGATACTACTATTTCTGTTTCCTTAGCGTCTCAGCTGTAAGTGTCCTTTTCCTTGCCTTGGGTTTTTTTTTTTGCGTTGTTCTGTGACCAGCAGAGGTTCCTTTACTGTTCGTCTGTAAGCCTCGGTGTGTGGGGAGGGAGAGGGTGCCATAGTGGCTCCTTCTCCTGGGAGGGAGTGAGCAGTGGCGCACTGTTGCTTCAGTCAGGCTTGGAGGTGCCTGTTGCAGAGGGCGCTGGTGGCTCAGGCGTACACAGAAAGTCTTAGAGTTGGGCCTCTCTCGGGGTTTTTTCTTTTTGATGCTGGTTTTTTTTTTTTTTTCCTCTCGGCAGCCTCCCTGCTGCTGGCATTGCAAGGAGTTTTAATCTAGCCCCGCCCGAGCGCCTGAGGGTGCTTGTTATCCCTGAGCGCCTTATGTGGCCCCGCAGGGCGTCTCTCCGCTGCCTGTTGCAGAGGTGCAGAAAGAGAGAGAGAGGCTATGCGCGCGGCTCCTCCCCCCCGCCCGGGAGCCTGCAGCCTCCAGCCGCCATCATGGCCGGGCAGCTCTCAGGGATCGGCACTCCTCTCCGCGGACCTCCTCCCTCCTGTCCTCTCGGTCCGTCACCCTACCGGCAACAATGTTTCTCCCCCTGAACCAGCTCTCCGGTTCCCACGCTCCCGCTCCTGGACCCTCCGTTCAGCCGCGGATCGATGTCTCGGTCCGGGAACGCCGAGCTGCGCTGCGGACCCTCCGCATGTTTCTCACTCCCTCCCGTCTGCCACAGCTCCGCCGCTTCACCCTCTCTGAGCCCTCGTAGATGCCTCCCTACTGGCCATGTCAGGTTCTCCGCAGCCCTTTCCGGTGTCCAAGGCCGTCTGCTGGTGTTCAGCTGGTTCTCTGTGGGAATGACTGTGTCCTTCCGTGCATTCCCAATGCATCTGTGGAGAGGGATGCACTCCACGTCTCTCTACTTCGCCGCCATCTTTTTGCCTCTTCTAGATCTTTGTTAAACATTTCTTGTACTTTCTCAATCCATTACTCCATACTATTTCCAAGATTCTGAATCATCTTTACTATCATTACCCTGAATTCTTTCTCAGGTATGTTGCCTATTTCCTCTTCATTTATTTCGTCTTGTAGGTTTTTACCTTGTTCCTTCGTCTGTAACATATTTTTTTGTCTTCTCATTTTTTTTCTTTTTTTGATGGGTGGGATTGTGTTCCTGTCTTACTGGTTGTTTGGCCTGAGGCTTCGAGCACTGGAGTTTGTAGGCTGTTGCGCAGAGCTGGGTCTTGGTGCCAAGGTGAGACCTCTGGGAGACCTCCCTGTAATGAATATTCCCTGGGGTCTGTGGTTTTTTGTTTGTCCAGTGGTTGGGATTCAAAGCTCCGGCCACAACAGCTCAGGCCCAACCCCTGGCTTGTGAACCAAGATCCCACAAGCTGTATTGGGCAGCAGAAAAAAAAAAAGGAGTATAACAATAACAAGAATAAAAGAAAAAACAATAAGATTAGAAAATTAACAGATTTGTTAGAAAAAAATTAAAAGTATATGAAGCAACAACCAGAAGGTAGTATAGAACCACAGTACCAAAAGAGAGGAGGTGGAGGGAAACAAGCTGGGAAAGGCCTTTACTGCAGGGAGTGGGGCTTAGGTAGAGCCAGGGTTTAGGCAGTAGGCAGGGCCTGTGCTTAGGACCCACAGGATCAGAAAAGGCCCTCAAGGGGGAGGAGAGCCTTAGGCTCAATGAGGCAGGAGGGGCCCAGGAGTGCCTCTGGTCTTGGGTGCAGAGAACTAGCTCCAGGATTCCAGAGGGCTCCCTGGGCACAAGTGGGCAGGGGAACCACTAGCCACTTCCCCCAACTCTCCAATCTTGGAGGGTCCCTCCCATTGGCCTCTCTTCTTCTTCCCCACCCACTCCCTCCTGGCTGGAGGGAGTTCCAAAATGCAGGGGACCAGACCCAGAAGCCCAACAGGCTTCCCAGTGGCTGACTGGGAGAGGGAAATGCCCATGGATCTTCCCCTTATTCCCCCATCCCGGAGGGTCTCCCCATCCGCCTCTCTTCCTCTTCCTCCCTCCTCCCTCCCTAGGACCCGTGCAGCAGGAGGGGACCCTAGAGAATGAAGGATCAGGCTCAGGAGTCCAGCAGACTTCCCAGGCCCAAGTGGGCAGGGGAAACACCCTCTGTGCCTCCCTTGGTCCTCCAATCCCAAAAGGTCCCCCCGCCATCCACCTCCCCTCTTCTCCCCCCTCTCCTTCCTACCCCCATCCCCCCTCCAGGACCAACACAGCCCAGAGGGGGCCTCAGAGGGCAGAGGACCTAGCCCAGAGCTCAGTAGGCTTCCTGGGGTGAAGTGTGTGAGGGAATTGCTGTCAGTGCCTCCCCTGATATTCTGGTCCTGGAGGGTACCCCCCCTCACTGTCTGCCTCTCTTCCTCTTCCCTCCTCCTCCCTCCCTTCCATTCCTCTAGGACCCACAAGGCCAGAGGGGACCCTGGAGAATGAAGGACCAGGTCTAGGAGCCAAGCAGGCTTCCCAGGGTCTTAATGGGCAGGGGAAACACCCTCCATGCCTCTCCTGGTCCTCCAATCCTGGAAGGTGCCCCCACCCCTCTGCCTCTCCTCCTCTTTACCTGCTTCTCTCCTATGCACCTGGACCAATGCATCCCAGAGGGGGCCTCTGAGAGTTGAGGACCAGGCCTGAGAGCCCAGCAGGCTTCCTGGCCCCAAGTGGGCAGGGAACATGCCCTCCAGGCTTCCCCTGGATCAGTACTCTTCCTCCCTCCCTCCCCTTTCCCTCCTTTCTTCCTATGCTCCTAGGACACAGGTGTTCTGGAGGGTCCTCGGCAAAGGACTTGGTCTAGGAGCCCAACAGGCTTCATGGCCCAATTGGGCAGGGGAAACACTAGACATGCTACCCCTTGATCCTCTGAGGCCCCAAGGGTCCCTCCAGCTGTGGGAATCCCTCCCCTCTCCCAGAGCCCCACAGGGGTATCAGTCCTGTCTGGCCTCCACTTCTCCTTCCCACTGACTCCCCCTCATGTCCTACCCAGTTGCTTGGGGGTTCCTCCTGTCTCCTTGGGCGTTGAGGTCCCCCATTAGTGTCAGACATCTGCCCTAGTTGTCAGGAGATAGTAACTCCATGTCCTCCTACACCACCATCGTGACTCCACCCCAAAATTCACATCTCTTATTCTAGAATTCTTTCCAGTTGCCCATTTTCTGAACTTTCAGGCCCCTGATCTAGACAAAGTGAAAGAATTCATCTGTAATTTTAATGCCCATGTTAATACCATTCTACTGGTAAAAATTAAGATGTTGAAAGTATTTTAAGTCATTGATAAAGATTCTTGAATTAATATCTGTATCACTTTTCTTATGACCTGTGATAAATCCTAAGGGTTAAATTGTCAAAGCAGACTCCCCAAAAATCATGGAGCTTACCTCATACCAAATTTCATTAATGATACGCTGGATATAGGCCACTGTCAGACACAGACAAAATATCCTTTTTGGGAAAAACTCAAAACCATCAAACACAGCATTTAAAACTATCCACCTTCTCCTGCATTTTGGCACTTTGGTTTCAGATATACAAAGAGTTTTTGAGCATGGTACGCAAAAGCATTTCTCACAAAAGGAAGGCAGTTTGGTTTGAGGACATCTCTATTTTACACTTCCTTACAAAGCTTAAATACTATTCCTTCCCCCATCTCCAGCCAGCCATGCCACATAAACCCATAAATTGCAAGTTTATTTGCAATAAGCAATCTAGTCAGACCAAAAATGTACTAAACACACTTCATACATAGGGACTCCCTGATATCTTTCCTATCTTTCCACTAATAAATACCATGATCAGATTTACAATGAGGTCTAATGAAGCCGTTTATTCCTCTGAGGGTCCCAGGAAGGGAGAGAATCAGTCACAAGCCTGCTGCTAACTTTTTCTTTAATGTTTATATCCTAAATTTAAAAATATAACCAACTGTAGGCCTAGAGGATTATCTGAGATGTTCCTAAAATGACCCCATACATATTTGATAATTCATTCAGAATTATTTCTGAAGCAACAATGTAACAAAAAAGAATACTTTGCCTTTTAAAACATGTATCCATTTTTTTACAAAAATAAGTAATTTTGTATTTTCAAGACATAAAAATCAAATCATATTCACAATCAATCATTATTTATTATATGTTTCTTTTTGATGAAATGATTGAATCTAAAATTAAAGCTCCTAATTTCTTTTAAAAATCAGTAAAGGACATGATTTTGGTAATATAAAAAACTAAATTAAAATTCTTCTGTAAAATTTTTCCTGTGTATTTTTTTCTATAACAAATATACTTTAAATGCATAAATATTTTAACAACTTTATTGAAGTATAGTTGATTTACAATGTTGTATTAATTTCTGCTGCACATCAATATTCTTTCTCATGTTCTTTTCCTAAAATACATAACTATTATCTCAAAGAAATCCCCAGGTTGCAGAAATACAGAGGGAAGAAGTATTAGATGAGTTATCTCAGACTGCCCTGGGTGTGGAGGATGTACACGGTGGTCTCAGTGCTGAAAGTCTTTAGTTTTAACTGGCAAGTGCACAGGAGAAGTGGTCCCATTTAAAATACAAACAAAAACAAAGACAAGATCCCCCTGAAAAAAAGTGCATCCCTGTTGGACTGAAAAAAAAAAAAATCTGTCCAATGGCACAGAGCATCAGGGAAGTTTGACTGGGCTCTGGGTAGGAAAATAAAGTTCTCCTTAACAATTCTTAATGTTGAACTTTTGCCTCACACAGATCTGGGGTGCAAGTTTACACACACAAAATAGAACAAGCAGATTTTTTTAGCAATGTAGGAAGAACCACCAGAAGTAACTATAGTTAACAATACTGTATTGTAAGTTGCTACGAGAGTAGAGCTTAAATGTTCTCACCAGACAACACAACAAAATAGCAATTATGTGAGGTGAAGGATGTGTTGTCTAACTTTATTGTCATAGTCATTCTACAGTATATATGTGTATCAAATCATCATATTGTACACTGGAAACTTACACAACGGTGTATGTCAATTATATCTCAATAAAGCTGGAAAAAAAAGAAGTAATTTAAGTCAATTTTACTTTTTAAAATAAAGCAAGTTAAGGAACAAGATTGCACCAATTAATAGGGCCTAACATTCTTGTCAAAATATGCAAGTATTTTTATGTCCCCAGTTGCAAGCCTGGATTTTTTTTAAAATAGACTTTTTACATTTATATGAAATATTTATTATCAGTAAAAACAGGTAAGATGTAATTAATTCATTAGTATTTTATTGTCTTTTGAACTCCATGTAGTAAGCAAAATCTCACTTTAAAAAGATTTTCATTTCATGGAAAGAGCATCTTCTATTATGTAAGTTACTTCCATTTATTTTTAGAAGAGCAGAATAAGTTTTTTCAATTGAAATATTCATTTTATCTTTTTTTAATGTTTGATATTTTTTAAAAATCTAGATGGTTAAAAGATAATACTATGACTTGATTTTTTTTTGTAGAAGGACATTGAATCTTGACTGTCCAACTGGGTCTTTGAGATGTTCTGGAAGAAGAATCTATTGAAGGTAAGAATTGGCGCGCTATAGACATTTGTATGTTTAGATGGACTGTACCAAGAGATGGACTGTGAAGAATAACTTAGTTTATGACAAAAAGTAGCCATTCCAATGATCTAATTGCTATTGCTGGATGGCATGTAGAGCTAAGGTGTGCAGACAATCAGAGGTTATCTCAGCTCCTAGTCTCTCCTTGCTTGATAACTGTCTGTATTTTAATAATCAAAATGCTGTCAAGGTCTCACACTGGGGTTACCTTGCATCTAGTAGATATGTCACCACCAAGATGGAAATGAGAGCTCCACGGCACTCCTAGAGACTGTGATCCCACCTTTCTTCACTCCTCCCTTGATCTTGAACTTCCAGAAAGAAAAAGAAGAGTTCTTCACCGCAATTTCATAGACCTATGATGTAGACTCTGGTGACTTGGACTTTTTACAGGATTTTGAGTTTCTCAGAACTCTAATATTTTTTCAAAAACAGCTAAATGTTAGCCAGTCAGATTGTGAAAGAAATATGAGAATATTCTACATATCTGTCTAAAATCATACAGATACAATGAAAGGGTACTATATTAGATGACAAGGTGATAATACGAGAAGTGACACAGCAAAGGTTCTAATGGTAATGATCTTTCCATCTATTTAGTCAGAAGACAGAGATGCAGGAAAACATTAGTGCAAGAAATGGCATATTGTGGCCAAGTATTAAGAAATGCATACATTTAAATGCTGCAAGTATAATATATCTAATCAGTTTTGAATTAAAGCAGAGATATAAGTGAGGACTAGAGTTGTCAGATCTCTTAAACAGCTTTCAACTCAGCAGAGGCTTGAGTTTCTACTCTATATAAAAGCACAGTGGGGGTAAAATAAGTGATGCATGGTGTGCCCCTTCAAGGAGTTTAGGCTTATTGGTTAAAGGGTGAATCAAAGAAAAAAAATTCATGCTGGAGAAAGATACATTTTTTTACAGTTTATGAAATTAATAATCCAACAGAATTATGTAGACTTATAAAACTAGTAATTACAAATATAACTTTCATAATATTTCAGCAATTTATAAGAAAATAGTAAACTTCTAAGAAATTTTGGAACAAATTGCTTCTAAGCAATGAATTACATTTCCTCAAAATAATATTCATCAAACATACTGTCTCTGTGTTATGGGCTAAATAGTATCCCTTCAAAAGTTCATGTTGAATTTCTAATCCCTTGTGCCTCAAAAATGTGACCTTATTTGGAGATAGAATCTTTAAAGAGGTCAGTTAAAATGAGGTCATTGAGGTGGGCCTTAATCTAAAATAACTGGTGTCCTTACAAGAAGAGGAAGTTTGGACACAAACATGAACAGAGTAAAGACACTGTGAGGATACAGGGAGAAGAAGACCATCTACAAGCCAAGAAGAGAGTTTCTTTACACACAGCTTTCAGAAGAAACTAGCCTTGCTGACATCTTGATATCAGACATCTAGCCTCCAGAACAATGAGAAAATAAATTTATGTTGTCAGCCTACTTAACATACTTTGTTAAGTAGCTTGGTACTTTGTTATGGCAGCCCTAGCAAACTAACATAATCTCTCTGCTTAATTCTAATGTAATCACCGTTATGCATCTGAGGTGGATATTTAGGCTGTTGGGAATGGGAAGCAATATGTCTCATTTTTCATTATAGTTTCTAAGAACATCACCAATAATACTAATCTAAAAAAATTTAAAAAAACAAACAAACAAAAAAAACAAAAACAGAATCACCAGAAGAACAGAAAAAGGAAAAAGTAGTTGCCTCACAGTGAAGAATTACAGGTGAGAACTTTGGGAGAGTTGCTTTATATTATAAAGCCTTTATAATAAGCCCTTATGCACATCTTGTTTTGTTTTTTTTTTTAATTGAGAAAATTTGATAGGAGATAGATAGGTGGCTAATTAGAAAGATAGAAAAATAAACAAAAAAATGGGCAATGTGATCACATTTAAACAACCATTTAAACAACTTAAATCAACAATGAAGTTTTAATTCTCATTTATAAATTATTCACAGGGGTATTTTGACTCTCTAAAGCTCATAAACAGAATTCAAATCGTCCAAGCAGAAGTAATTTGCTGCCTTTAAGCCAAAGCCCTGACTAGCTAGAGAGTTGCCTCTAAGAATTAACCAGAAGGAAATCCTGATTAAACAACTAATTGGCTTGTCTACTAGCGAAAAGAAAAACAAAGTACATTTCTCTACCTCGAGGCACAGAGTCACAAAAACAAAGGTTTTCAGAATCACCTCAGAGATGTTTAAATCACTGACGATAAGATTTAACAAGGTGAAGCCTAGTGAAGGGAGCGATGAGAGTAAACAAGGTCCTGATCCAAGCAGCGATTCACAGCAACCCACGAAACAGGTACGCTCCCCACATCCCTAAATCAGTCTTGATTTGCATCATTTCTTGTCTGGGGAGGGATTTTAATAAATACTATGATATGTGATTCCGCTGCAGTTTTGCCTGCTACCATCTGGGTCATGGACTGTTTGTCTTTGGGGTTTATCCCCCTCGTTTTATATGTACTGCATATATTGGCTTTAAAATGGGTAATAAATGTTTAGAGACCCTATTATGATTTGGAAAAACGAAGTAAGACTTCTCCTTGGTGATTTTCACTTCTACCATCATCCAAAATGAAATTATTTCTCAAATATTAAACTGGTTATATGATCTAGTTCCAGCAGAGCATGTCAAACATCCTGGTCTTAGGAAACTACATTTTAACAGTAATTTTTCTAGACCAGGAGCTCCCAACATGGAGTATTTTGCACTCAGGATAATTGGCAATGTCTGAAAATATTCTTGGTTGTCACAGCTCAGGGGTAGGGAAGTTACTGGCATCTAGAGGGGAAAGGTCAGAGATGCTGCCAAATGTCCTAGAATGTACAGAGAATCTTTACAACATAGAATTATCCAGTTCAAAATTTTAATATTGCCAAAGTGAAAAAATCCTGCTCTGGATGAGTATTTTCATAAGTTTTAAGTTTGTTCATCTATAAAAAGAAGATAATACCTGCTTTGTAACTTAGTATACAAACTAGAGACAACATAGATAAAGCATATAGTAGAGAATTCCTGTGGCAATTATTATTGTTGTTGTCATTATTATTATTTTTAGTAATTTCTGTCCTTATGACAGATTGAAGTCCAAATGGTAATTATGTGATCAGTAATCACTTACAGCTATTTATAGAACAATTTTCATGAATTGCTCACTAGATTTACCTAAAAGCACTACAAAAGATTTTTAGAGCAAGAATTATTTTCTCATCTAAGAGAACTGGATGAGAGATGTCAAGTACAAACAGGAGGGTACCTCAGGGACTTGCATAGCATGGTCCAATGATTCAGGTTTAAATGAGCCTAGAGTATAAATAATACTGAGATTACATAATGTTGGCCCTGGAAAATCTGCCTTCCTTTTGTGATTAACACTGACTGTTTTTGCAGTAGAGAGAAGTGGAGATCATGACTTTATGAGTACCCTTGACTTCTTTCTAATTTTTTTGTCAAAATAATTTATCTCACACTTTAAAAGTTACTTATATGTTTAAAAACTTATAGAATATCACATATGTTGAGCTGGGTACTTTCCTTCAGCTAGCGTTGTTGTGTTTCTCTCTGGGAAGGTCATTACAGTGATGTTTGCCAACTTGCCACCTATCATGATTATTTTCCCACAGAGCACATAAAAATAGCTAATACGTTATTCTCTTGGAGAACATAATAGCTGACAGCATTACTATCTGCCAAGCAACGTGCTATCCCTTTCCAAGCACTATTGTATTGAATTCTCACAAGACCCGTGGACCCTGTTATAATTTGCTACTTACACACAACTTACAAATTGCAGAGTCTAGATTCGAACCCTGTTCTATCTGACTCTAGTGCCTGACAGCCAAATCACTAGGTTATATCGCTACAAAACAGAAGGCAAAAAGACCAGAAACTCAAAGAGCTTTCTTTCTTTCAGAAACACTAATCCTGGAGAGTTACTCAGACTAGATACAGGTAGAGCAGCTCTTAGGAACTTCCTGTGCCATTCCTGACAGCCATAATTTATGGATGTTAATCAGGACGTCTGCTGGCATCACATATCTTAAAAGTCATATTTGGGGAATTATTTGCAACTACTCTTTCCAATAACATGTCAGTAAAGGAAAAACAGTTTTTCTCCAGTTTCAAATATGCTAAATGTTAACAATGACACAAAGTTAAAACCCTATTTTCCTCTACAGAATATAACCTTTTAAAATGACATTTAAACTTGTTTCTGAAATACAAATAGATTGAGTCCTATAAAAAAAATCTAGGAATGAATAAATCAGTTTACATTGTATTTTGTGTCATTTAAATAGTTAATTCTCAAACCAAAATATCATAGGTAATTCAAATTTGTCAATAGCCATTAAATCAAAAACTGCAAACTCAGACTAGTCCAAACTCTCTCTCATACTCCCGATTAGGACACTATTCACATAAATCTACCTTTATGTATGCATAAAACTATGATGGAAATGTTCCTGAATAACATGATGTAAAAGTATTTGACTGAAGTCAGAAGGCTTTATCATTACTTCGTAATCTCTCCAGGGATCCATACTTTTCTAGCCACTTAATCAATTTCCTATTCAATAATATAAGAATAAAATAATAGCTGCCTTGCCTAACACATAGGAGGCTTAAATTAAATCATCTGATTAATTTGCTTTCCAGTTTAAAATGCAGTGTCTAAAAATAATGTCAAACTCCTTATCAAGGCTTAAAAGACTCCCAAGATCCCTTCCTACTTCACTAGCCTCACCTTCTCAACCTTTTTCCCTTCCAAGCACTTCTTTAGTCTCCCTTCGCCTACATGCACCTTAGGCTTTTGCTAAACATGCACCCACTGCCTGGAATATTTTCCATGCCTTGTCCATTGGAGAAACGAAAATCTCATCTTGATTTGTAAATTCAAGAGTCACTTCCATTTTAGTAGTGTGCTTCCTTTCCCTTCAACTCCAGAAGAGCTGACCACTCGACCTCTATGCCTCACTTCTAGCATCTGCAAACATTGTTGCATCATCTATAATATTTTGTGTCAGTTGCATTTGTATGTGTTTGTTCACCCTCAGAGACTGTGAGCAGCTCAGGAGTCAATCTTTCTATGCTCTAACCTTATATCTTGTATTACTCTGTCCTCATAGGAAAATCTTCAGGTATACACTGGCCACATCCAGTGAGATATACTTACATTTCAAAGGAAAGCTGAAATGTTCAGATAAATGATGAGGTAGAGGCAGATGAAACCATGGAATGAAAAAAGAAGAGAGCTATGAGTAAAGGCACCAAAGTGCTTTCTTCTCTCCATTATTTTACATTCTACCACTAAAGACCTAGACTGGGACCAATACTTGGGCTGTGGGAAGTGAGAACCAGAATTGGGAGAAACATATGCGAGGGAGATGCAACAACCACGGTGATGAAAACAGACTGTAGCCAACAAACTGTGGAGGCTGAAGTCGATTATTCAATAGTAGAGCCAAGAATATTTGTTTAAGTGCAAGAATTATCATTTTAGTATAAACAAATGATCAATTTTAATGACTGGCTTGATAATGGAATGAAAAACTGTTATATTTTACATTCAACTTCATTTTTATGTAAAATCACATGTACAATCTCTATTTTTTTCTCAAAGGAAGAAAACAAAAATGAAAAAATATCTCTCAAAACCAAGATGCCTCCAGTCGCAGCTGAAGAGTCACACACCAAAATCCAAGGTAAGAACCCAAATCTGTAGAAAAAAGAAAACTAAAAAGTAAAATGTATATTCCCCTGAAATGTATTGTCTGATGAAACACCTGTCCTTGACTTAGTAAAATACAGAGGGTCACACTTGAGATAATTTGAAGATCTGGATATTTATAAAAATTATTTCCTCATTCAGTCACTTATTCAATAGATGCTATTTTTTATCACCTACCATGTACAAGGCACTGGTCTGTGGTAAAGAATGTGGGCCAAGTTTGTGTTTACGTAAGTGTATAGTAAGCAATGCAGTTTCAGGTAAGTGTTATAAAAACAATAAAATAGATGTGGGTTGTACACGTTTAAAGGTTCTGTGCTCTTCTCCCTTGAAACTCCATTAGAAATCTCATTTACCACATTCATTTCTACACTGATGATTCCAAATTCATATCAGACCAATTTCTAAGACCCTGTTCAATATTTTCCAAGTAACCACTGGACAAATATACCCGTATGTTCTGCTGCCATCCTAAAGGAAGCATGTTTAAAATCGAATCCCTTATCTTCCCCTACAGATAAGCTCCCTCTCCTGATTTATTTCTATTCCTGGTTCTATCAATTTTTCAGTCTCTCAAAACCTCATTCATGTTTTATTCCTCTATCTAGGCTGTCCTATAAAGGAAATTAGTCACCAAATCTCCTTTCATAATGGCCCTCAAACCACTTTATTCCTTTCCAATCCCACCACCAATACTATCCTTATTAGTGACTCATGCCTACGTGACTCCCAGGCTCTAAGTGATTTCTTCTGCTTAAGACTATATTTCACCCAGTCTCTCCCCTTTTCATTCACCCCCGGCAGTGTTAGCAGATTACTTTCCATTAATCACTGTTTGGATCTCACATCTCTGCTAGTCTCTTCTAAATAACCTTAAATGCCTCAATGTTGCCTGCAGGACAAAATCTAAATTACTCCACCTGACTTTGTAGGATCTAATGAAATCTATTCCCAGCCCCTCTTTCTAGCCCTTCTCTCCTATTTCTCCTGAGTATTAACGCCACACTATCACCAAGAAAACATAAAAATGATAGAAGAATCACTAGAACAGAATATGCTGCTGTTAAATAATGAAAACATACAATTATTGTTATAAAACTACAGTAAATATTTTTGCTTTTCATCTATTAGACAAAGGTCTATGCATGATAAAATTTTTAATTACTCTATTTTTACTAGAACAAACTTTTCGGCTGAGGCACAATTTTTTTCACTAGCCAAAATTTCTATCTCTAAGGAGGAAAAATAAGAAACACAGGAAAATTACAAGCAAGATTGTAAATAAAGAAGCAAATCACAAGAAAGGTTGTAAGTAAACAAATTCCTCCATAGGAATAACCCCACAATCAAATTCTGAAGAAATGGTCCCATTGTCATTATACTTGACTGCTCTTATTTAAAAGAAAAACAAAGAACCTAGGTGAAGATAGGTTAATAACTTAAGAGAAAAATGTAGAATAATCTTGAATAACTGGAGGAAAACAATATGTTCCCAGTTTGGAAGGTAACATTATAAAGGTAAGATCTATTTTTGTAACTAATTCATATTTCTATATTCATGATTTCCTTTCTACCCATTTTCAACAATATATTTTTAAAAGGGGGGGAGAAAATTCACTTTAGTTTTCTTGATTTTATTCATTTATTTACTTATTTATTTTGAAGTATAGCTCTAGGTTTTTATTGTTATGATTAGAATGTGATGCAAGTAAGTATTCACTTACTTGTTTCTATATAGATCAGCTGCTTTCTCCATTATCTTTCTCTTGCATTTTCATCTCAGCCAAGAAGACAGCAAAACAGTGTTTTCCAAATAGTCAGCATTTAGTTACCTGAGGAGAAAGAAAAAAAAAAAAAGTAAATGTTCTGCAATGTTTTTCAACATGAATGCTGTTTAATATTACCTCTTAACTGATTACTAAAGCTAGACTCTTCAGTTGTTAGATTATCTGATTTAAAATATTTACAACTATGTATCACTGAAAGGGAAGTATTTAATAATCATAAGGGCACCATTTCTGATAAAAGCTCACATATATGTAACTTCCACAGATAGTAAGACCCCTATAACAAGAGGATATAATTTTTTAAAAAAATGTGTTCTTGACATCTTTTTTTTCCCTCCTACCTTAACAAAAAGAAAACATCAACCAAAAGACACCTCTCCTGATCCCACTTCCTCTTTGGCTATTGCCTCATTGCCACATTCTCCTTCAGAGTAAGACTGCTTGAAATAGCTATCTATACTTGTAGTCGCTGAATCCTGTTGTTCCTTTTATTTTTAATTTTTTTATTGAAGTATAGTTGATTTACAATGCTGTAATTGTAATTGTAAATTAATTACTGCTATACAGCAAAGTGACTCAGTTATACATATATATACATTCTTTTTCATTATGGTTTATCACAAGATATTGAATATAATTCCCCATGCTATATAGTAGGACTTTATTGTTTTTTATTGTAGGTATACCAGTTTGCATCTGCTAATCCCAAACTCCCAATCCATCCCACCCCTCTCCCCCTTGGCAACCACCAGTCTACTCTCTATGTCCCTGATTCTGTTTCTGTTTCATAGACAGGTTTATTTGTGTCATAATTTAGCCACATATAAGTGATATCATATGGTATTTGGCCCTCTCTTTCTGACTTACTTTACTTAGTATGATAATCTCTAGGTCCCTCCATGTTGCTGCAAATGGCATTATTTTGTTCTTTTTATGGCTGAGTAGTATTCCATTGTATGTATGTACCACATCTTCCTTATCCATTTGTTGATAGACATTTAGGTTTTTTCCATGTCTTGGCCACTGTAGATAATGCTACTATGAACATAAAGGTGCATGTACCTTTTTGAATTATAGTTTTGTCCAGATATATGCCCAGGAGTGGGACTGCTGAATCTTATGGTAATTCTATGTTTAGTTTTCTCAGGAACCTCCATACTGTTTTCCACAGTGGCTGCACCAACTTATATTCCCACCGACAGTGTAGGAGGGTTCCCTTTTCTCCACACCCTGTTCAGCTCTTGATATCTTTTTATCGACTATATTAGTTATTCTTCAAATTTTTTCAAAAGGAGTAGAATGTTCTTCTGTATATCATATAAGAATTTTCATTGCATACAATGAACTGTACTTAACAAATGGAAGTACTGAGGAAAAGAGAAACACCCTGCAGTAGAAATCAAATCTACATAAGCCAAAGGAAGAAGAAAATCACAGAATTGTCAAGAAAATTCAAACTATAATTCTGTTTTATTATGTTATTTTAATTTTTTATCAAAGTATAGTTGATTTCCAATGTTGTGTTAGTTTCTGGTGTATAGAAAAGTGATTCAGTTATACATATATATATATCCATTTTCATATTCTTTTCCATTATAGTTTATCACAGTATATTGAATGTGTCATAGAGCAGGACCTTGTTGTTTATCTACTTTATATATACTACTTTGTATCTGCTAATCCCAAACTCCTAACTTATCCCTCCCCCAGCACCTTACCTCTTTAGTAACCGTAAGTTTCTTTTCTATGTCTGTCTGTTTCTATTTCATAAATAAGTATATTTGTGTCATATTTAAGATTCCACATATAAGTGATACCATATGGTATTTGTCTTTCTTTTTCTGACTTACTTCACTTAGTATGGTAATCTCTAGGTCCCTCCGTGTTGCTGCAAATGGCATTGTTTCATTCTTTTTTATGACTGAGTAGTATTCCATTGTGTATATGTACCACATCTTCTTTATCCATTCATCTGTAGGTTGACATTTATGTTGCTTCCATGTCTTGGCTATTGTTAATAATGTGGCTGTGATTAGGGTGCATGCATCTTTTTGAATTGGTGTTTTTGTTATTTCCAGAATTGCTGGATCATATGGTAATTCTATTTTTAGTTTTCTCAGGAACCTCCATACTGTTCTCTGTAGTGGCTGCATCAATTTACATTCCCACCAACAGTGTAGGAGGGTTCTCTTTTCTCCACACTCTCTCCAGCATTTGTTATTTGTAGACTTTTTAATGATGGCCATTCTGACTGGTGTGAAGTGATGCCTCATTGTAGTTTTGATTTGCATTTCTCTAATAATTAGCCATGTTGAGCATCTTTTTGTTTGCCTATTAGCTATCTGTATATCTTCTTTGGAGAAATGTCTATTTAGGTCTTCTGCCTGTTTTTTGATTGGATTGTTTGTTTTCCCTTATTGAGTTCTATAAGCTGTTTGTATATTTTGGAAATTAAGCCCTTGTCAGTCACATTGTTTGCAAGTATTTTCTCTCAGTCCATAGGCTGTCTTTTTGTTTTGTTTATGGTTTCCTTTGCTGTGTACAAGTTTTATTTGGCTCCATTTGTTTATTTTTGCTTTTATTTCTGTTGCCTTGGGAGCCTGACCTAGGGAAACATTGGTAGGATTTATGTCAGAGAATATTTGCCTATGTTCTCTTCTAGGAGTTTTATGGTGTCATGTCTTGTGTTTAAGTATTTAGGTCACTTTGAGTTTATTTTTGTGCATGATGTGAGGGTGTGTTCTAACTTCATTCATTTACATGCAGCTGTCCAAATTTCCCAAATTACTTGCTGAAGAGATTATCTTTTCTTCATTGTATATTCTTGTCTCCTTGTGGAAGATTGACCATAGGTACGTGGGTTTCTTTATGGGCGTTCTTCTGTTCCATTGATCCATATGTCTGTTTCTGTGCCAATACCACACTGTTTTGATTACTGTAGCTTTATAGTACTGTCTAAAGTCTAGGAGGATTATGCCTCATGCTTTGTTCCTTTTCCTCAGGATTGCTTTGGCAATTCTGGGTCATTTATGGTTCCATATAAATTTTAGGATTATTTGTTCTAGTTCTGTAGAAAAGGTCATGGGTAATTTGATAGGGATAGCATTAAATCTGTAGATGGCTTTGGGTAATATGCCCATTTTAACAATGTTGATTTTTACAATCCAAGAGGATAGTATATCTTTCCATTTCTTTAAATCATCTTCAATTTCCTTTATCAATGTTTTATAGTTCTCAGCATATGTCTTTCACCATGTTGGTCAGGTTCATTCTTGAGTACTTTATTCTTTGATGAGATTTTAGTATTATGAGTTATTTTATAATAGTGATGGTTTCAAATCTGTAGTCCTCACATAAAAATATAACAATAATGGCATGAAACCAAGGATCACATCTTTGGGATTACAAGTTTATTCTTATTCTTGTTATATTTTATTCAAAGTGTATTTGTAAGCTTAATTTTTCATGGCTGGTAATAAAAACTCTTTCGTGGAAGCTTCATTTAAAAGAGGAGCTATTTGAGTAGGAAAGAAAAAAAAATAGCTTCATTTAAATGTGCAGACTTAGCATGTCTTCAAAAACTTTAATAAAAATAACAGTTATATTTAAGATATTTTGTTTTGAAAAAGCAAAAGCAAAATTATTACTGTTTAAAGATAGCCTCTTATATATGGTTGGTATTTTTGTGTTCTTCACTTCAAAACATGCAGGTGCGATTTCATAACATCTGCAGATGTTGATTTCTGATTATAGAACTCTTATCTTCTGCAGAGCATGATTTAATTTCTATCTGCCATGGAAATGAAGAATGCAACATATTTTGGATTCAAATAAAGATAACTTACTAAAGTCCTCTTTTGATTACAATCATCTTTCTTAGTCTTCCTCTTCACTTATATTACATTAAATGCTTCTTTCAATTAATGTTTTGGTACCAGCAGAGGATATGTAAATGACTTACCTAGTGATTTATGATGCCATAAAGTGACTCTAATTGTGTGGAAGTGGATCAAAGTTAGGTGCCCATAGCTAGTATGGTGTGGTAGGCTGAATAATGCCCCCTCAAGATATCCACACCCTAATCCCAAAAACCTATGAATTTGTAACCTTACATGGAAAAAAAATTGCTGATGTGATTATATTAAAGATTTTGAGATGGGAAGATAATGCAGAATGTAGTCAAAGGGTCATTGTAAGAAGAAGGCAAAGAGGGCCAAAGGAGAAGAAGAAGATGGGATGATGTAAGCAGAGGTTGGATTGATGCATTCTGAAGATGGGGGAAGGGACCATGAACCAAGGAATGTGGGCAGCCTCTACAAGCTGGAAAAGATGAGGAAACAGATTTTCTCCTAAAGTTTCTAGAAGGAATGCAGCCTATCTTGGACTTCAGACTTACGGGACTGTAAGTGAGCAAATCTGTGTTGCTTTAAGCCATTAAATTTGTGGTAATTTGCTGCAGCAGTAGAAAACTAACATATATGACTTTAAAATACTCCAAACTTTTAAAAGTCACAATTAAGAAAATGAAATTTTCAATCCAAACAATCATGCAATTAATACTAAATTTTATACTAGAAAGAGCATTTGTTTTAGAGTTTGACACCTCTGAATTCAAATTATAACTCTGTTGCTTACTAGTTTTGTGTGACCTTATTCAAGATATTTAACATCTCTGACTCTTAGCTTCCTTGTGTGTAAAATAAGCATAATACTGTCATCCACTAAGTGGTGGATATGAATTTAGTTAATATACACAAAGCATTTAGCATCAAGCTTGGTAAATTCCAATGTTGATAGAACTCAGCATAAATGAGGATCATGTGTGCCCTGTCTAAAGAGCCCAGAGGCCACTCAGCTCCTACCAGTCGCTGCCATGTGGGGATGAGGGTAAAGTGCTGCAAGACATTTCATCTTCTGTCTAGAGAGACTTCAAATACAAATCTTAACTTGAAATTTCCCAGTTTTTAAGTGTTGACTTCTTTTTTGTTTAAATATTCTCTTTTTTTAAATCATTGAAAGAAAAACTGAATTGTTGTCAAATTTAGCACATCCTACCATTCTGTGGCCTCTAACAAACCACATGGAGTTACTCCATGTAGTTCAAACCTGTGAACATTGACAGCCCTCAACAAGATGTTTTTAGTTATCCTCTTACTCTTCCCTTCTTCTCCTCTCATGCCCTCCAGCCTAGACTTTGTGTTGCAAACAGACTACAAGTGTGGGGTCCTGCCTGCACCTTCTGGGCCAAATAGCTCTCCACAGCCAAGATCCCAGCGTTCCAGGTACAGCACACTTTCAGGTCTGCAGAGGCCTCCCAGGCCTTGCCAGTCCCCCATCATCTATCCAAATTGACCTAGCCTACATCTCAGCCAACTCTTAGTATGAACAGAAATCCAGAAAGCTAAAAACTGCTCTAGAGCTAAAACTGCTCTAAAAAATAAATTATATTAATTTTTTAAATATAGACAGAAAAGAAAGGAGGAACAGGCCTCCCCGTCTCCTCCTTGGGCCCACGCCACTCATCCCTTGGGTACTCCTGGACCCGCTGGAGCTGGACTTCAGCAGGTGGTGCCCGAACAGGGACCCAAAGGATGAGGAACTGAGGCTGAGTGAGTCTGGGGAACTTCCCTGAAGTCAAACACTCTGGAGCCCTCTGCCTGAGGCCAAGAGGCCTCAGGATGTTGTGACTTCTCTTTTCTGAACATCAATAAAATTCAATTTAGAAGTGAAGTTTCTATCTTCAACGCTGTCTTAAGGGACCAATGAAAAATAATGACACTGTGGCAGCTGTCCTCACTCCACACTTGCTGGGTTGTCCTGGACCCTGCACTGTTTTAGGGAAAGCCCAGCGAAGAGGATGGGATTCAGATCTAAGCATTCCTGGCTCCAAAGCTCACTTGCTCTGCCACTGAACTACGCTTCCTCTCCAACTGGAATGAGAAAGAGCTGGGTGAGAATCCTGCTTCTGCTGTTTATTAGTTGTGTGGCCTTGGGCCCCCAAGTCACTTAACCTCGCTTAAGCCTGTTTTCTTGTTTGTACAGCTGTTAGGGAACCCACTGGCCAAAACTGCCCATCGTGGCCAGGCCTGATAGTAACCACGTGCATGAGTTCTCTTAGGACAGGAGGTGCTGGTAAGGAACATGGAACTAACAAGCTACCACCACTGGGAAGAATTCGGGAAGGGTCAAAAGGAGAGAGGAGTTTCCAGTCCACGTGTCCTACCAACCTCCCAGAATCCTTCTCGCTGGAATCCATCTTGGCTGAGCGATGCGTGCGCCACCAGGAAGGACCCTGAGTCAGAATGATTGGCCAGAGACAACCTGGAAACCAATCCCATTATCATAAAACCCAAGACTGCGAGCCACGTGGCAGCGCAGTCCTCCTGGGTTCCCTTCCCCTGCTGCTCTCTGCCCGGGCGCCCCTTCCCAGTAAAGTCTCTTTCTTGGACCCTGGAAGGGGCCTCCTTCCTCCAACACTATGGGGCTAGCAAGGGCACCTATCTTCCAGGTGCTTAGGAAGGGCAGATCACAGTTCCAACCTGGCATACAGTAGGAGCTTCTATTTTCCACAAATGTCAAACCCTTACCCCTCATCTCCTAGGCTGGGGCAGAGATTCTCACATGTTATTATCTTCAGACCCTTCTGTGGCGAGGACAGGGGACAGGAGGGATGATAGGACCCCATCCTACGGGGACTCTTTAGGGTCGATGTGGGGTTCTGTATGTTGGACCTGTCCAGGGAATTCGGATGCCTGCAGTTCTTCTAGCTGGCTTCAAATAACTCTGGGTAGTTGTTAGATCCAGTGCTAGAAATGTAAGCTTTTCAAGACAAGTAGGATGTGAATGGCCTTTACAAATGTTTTGAGCCTTCCCTGCCCTGGCCTCCAACTGTGTCTGTGTATCCTCCCTTTCTCTCTAGCCTAATCTATCTTTATCTTCCCTTTCTTCCTAATACCCTCCCCTGACTCTTCCCTTTTCTTGCTTCCTGGCTTCCTCCCCACCTCTTGGTGCACCCTCCCCTGAGCTCAGTCTGCATTCCTAGCTGCCAGCCATTTCTCTGCCAGTCCTTGCCCTTTCCTCTACTTGACAGGAAGGCTCAGATCAAAAATCACCTCCTCCAGGATGCCTGTCAAGCTCTCTTGTCTATTTCTTTTGTCTAGCACTTTGCAGGTGCCTTTCTTATTGTTCAAATTATGTAGTCGTGTGAGATGCTTTTCCTGGCTGGAGTCTACCTGGTAGACTCATGGTCCATGTGTAAAATCTTTTGAGGAAATGCGCACTCTCCTTCACTCTCCAACCCTCCCATCCCCCCACCTCCCGCCAGGATCCAAGGCTTTATTCAGCTTCGCAAAGGGTTGTAGAGCAAGATGAAGAGAGGAAGACAAGCTCACAGACTTTGCACAGAGGCTGAGAAGCCTGGGAAGTAAGAGAAGACCAGGAGATGGGGGCACTCCTGAAAAGTCAGCCAATAGACTATTCTGAGGTTGGCGGGGGGGGTGGATGGTTCCTACAGCTTTTGCCGACAGCAGCCCTGCAAAAACTCATTGGAAATGAAACTGCTAGGTGGTGTTTTGGGGGGTCCTGAAGAACTCCTGTTCTTTATGTCTCAGCACAGAAAGAATTCAGTGAGAGGCAAAGTGATAGATAAGAAGTGCTTTATTAGAATAGGACGCTTGTGAGGCTTACAAACGGGTGGGCAAGAGGGTGCCGTGCCCTGAGAACTTAGTGGGCTACATTTTTATAATCAAAGAAAAAGTAGGGAGGGGGAAAAGACCACCTTCTTCCTCATTCTTGAGTAGAGGTCACACTTCCATCATTAGTTCCTCTTCTATGTCAGGTGGAGTTTTCTTGTCCCTACGTGGTAAAGCCTGCACTGTCATGGCACTATGGAAAAATTATTTCAGGTCTCAGTACAATGAAGGTCTTTCACTATGAAAAGTCATCTTTCCATAAAGTATTGTTCTTATGTGTGCAGAGAGCATGTCCTAGGAGTTATTAGCTTACTGAGCTCACTGGGCACAGTGTGGGTCTCATTCCACCACTGTTTTATTGTTTGGGGGCATGCCATGCTTCTGTGGCATGGTGTTGTTGCTAAGCAAGGCTGCTTGGTTTTGTGGTTAAACAAACCTGCTTTCTTGGGTAATTGTTAACCTTACAGGGGTCTCCCATACTTGTTTTTCTGCTTCTAATCCCTTAGTGGGATTAACTGTTTAATCAGCTACTTTGTCCCTTCACCCTGTCCCTATCAGAATAACTGAGGGATGTTACAAGCTCCATTAGCAGGGAGGGTGTGTTTCTGCCAAGCGGGTGAGGCTCTTGCTGTACCAATTATGACCAGAAACACTGTCCTTTTGCCAAGATAACTGGATTTCCCTAGTAGATCTCTTACTTTCCACTTTGTTTAAATTAAGTTTAACACTGAGAACACTTTGCCTCTATGTCCTTAGTTCTAAATCTTCCTGCTCAACCATGAACCCTAGTGAAAGCATTCAGCAGTCAGACTCATCCAGCATAAAGCTGAGGATGGGGTGGTTCTTGTGGGGCCCTATTGAGGCAGGTCAATAACAAACACAGGAAAGGACAAGGCAAACATAGGAAAATGAAGCCCCAGGGAATAAATAACTTATGGCCTCTTTCACAAGATCCCACCATGGGCAGCGCAAACATCTGGGTCAAAGAGAGAAGGAAAAACTAACGTATGCACTCTGGCTTCTGTACATTGCTTCTGCATAGATAAACATAGCTACAGGCTCCCAAAAGTGCGGGAACTGGTCTATAAAAGGAGAAGCTTTCCTTTGGTTTTGGGCTCAGTCTTTGGATGTGAATCCACTGGGCCTGTACTGGTACAATAAACATTGCGTCCTGCATTAAAAAAAAAAAAAAAAAAAAAAAAAAAAAGGAGGGAAAATCCTAGCTTATTTAAACAAGAGACCATTCTTTAGTCCTTGGTAGTAACGATTAACTTATTCAGCTTAACTGGTCTCATGTGGAATAGAAAAATAGGCAGACTATCTACTGAAATTTATTTACAAGTATCAGTAAAGGCTTCCCTGTGTAAGAGCAAACAGCCTGACTGGCGTGCATGAGAGGAACTACTATGGCTAATTTTAGCAGTACTGTCCACTCTGTTACTATTGGTCCTATTCAACAGCCAAAGGGTAAGGTGGGAATATAGAAACTACAACAACAAAAAAATGAATGAAACTTTTTTATCAGAATTACTCAAGCATATTTCTCTGCTTCATCCCAAAAGAAATAGTCTTATATAGTATACAATTAGAATTATAGAACTCAATAAGAAATATTCCTTCAAAAAAGATACCTAATGTGATGATAAACAAAAGAAATGAGAAACAAATAAACTTAACATGTGAAATATCTGAAAACTTAATCTAGAAAAAAGATAAATATCATGTGCTTTATAGTTTGAAATGATGAAGAAAATTCCCAACCATGCTGGGTTGGCAAGGGACAGAGGCATAATCAGGGCACCTTGGGTGGCAAGGGCTCATTGTCAGAAAACCTGTGGACAAGTGGAACTGAAAAATTGTTCAGGGGATGGAGGAAGCCCTAGGAGCTAATTACTGTCGCTGACCCTTGTTCACAGTCAGCACTGCTTCGTTTCTCAAGACTGTTGTGTTTCTCTCTACATATCTTCTCTGGACTGCTCTCTCTCCATCTACTCACTTCCCAGTCCATATTCCAGAGAGAGCAGCCTGCCTGACCTAGATAACAACCATTGTTCCCACTAGCCAGAGCCTTCATGGTGACCATACCAGTCACCAGCCTGCTGTGGACAGCCTCCTTCTCCAGGTCAGGTGCCCAGCTGTGTGCACAATCAGGAACCATTGCTGCATGGGATACAGCAGGGACGGAGAGAGCTATATCAGCTAAATGGAGAAGTTAGGCAGAGAAATCATACTCCATTTTAAATATCAAACAGAAGAGCAGACTATGATAAAATACCTCAGTTTCCACTTATTTTTTAAACTAAAAACTTGAGATGGTAACCAATGTGGGTGTTTTCACTTTTTTCTTTTATTTCTTTTGGATAAAATGCCATTTTTTTTGCAGTTTGCATGATTTAAATATATTTGCATAATTCAATTCCATCAAAATCTATGTTTTTAGGCTTCTTTCTGCTAAAGAAAATATCTGATTTGCAGGAAATCGTATTCTGCTTTCCTTATCCCTGAAACCCTTTTAAGTAAATAGAAGTTCCTGTATGCCCCACATACATCAGTGCTGTGCAGACCTGAAGGAATTAATATATATTTTTTGGAAAAAAGATCATTTTAATTTACCCTAGTCTGGCTGGTAGAACACTTTATATTTATATTGCATTTTTCTCAAACAGAGTCTTTATCTAATCCTCACAGAAATCCCCATGATAAAAGTGTTTCTCATTTTATGGATGAGGAAACTGTTATAGAAAAGCAACTTATCGAGAGTCACCCAGAGAATTAGTGATGTTAGGATTAGAGCTCTCTGTTCGGTACCCAGCACCAGTAACTCACCACATTCCTTAATACTTGTACATAAAATGTATTTTCTAGATGAATTAATCCCAACTAAATGTCTCTGAAATGAAGCATGACATTGAGAGAGGACAGGATTCCCTCATCCTGACACAGTACCAAAGCTGCCTTAGATGAATCTGTATTCTTTTTTGTTTGCTATTATCCATTTCTTTACTTGTGATGATGTATCTTAGAGCAAAATCTGCCTCACTGTAAAAATTCCTTCGGGATTTTAGCGTGTTAATGCTGCCGGAGGAACTGTTACCTCTGACCAGATTCAAGGACCCCATCCTAACTATCTTGGTATAGGCTTCTGCATGTCCTTCTCCAGCAATGGGGCTTTCACTGCCTCACAAAAGTATATGTTTCACTGCTAGACAAGTTTAGTTGTTAGAATGTTTGGGGTTTTGTTTGTTTGTTTGTTTCATAAATCCCATTGATGGATCCATTGTCTGTCTTCTGGAATATATGGAATAATTCTATTTTCCTGTTTATGTAACAGCCCTTCAAAGAATTGGAAATAACTGCTAGGTCACTAATCTTCGATACCTTAGCTAAAGAATATAAGTTTCTCAACCATTCCTTCAATAGGATGGTTTCCAGAACTCTCAGCTACTCTAATTCCTTCTCCTTTAGATTTTAATAGTTACATGAGCATTTCTTAATATACAGTACTCCATTTTTCTATTCTGTGACATTTAGGGCACATTCCATTGTATGTGCATTGCTATAATGTTTGTCAGCTTCCTCCATGTCATTTGACAATCTGCAAAGATGTAATAAAACTTCAAGTGTGATCAAAGTGTCATAATTAAAGTTATTCTAAGAACACATATATTCCAGTAACTACAAAATTAATCACAAGCTGAGTCAAAAATACAATCTTGGGTGCCAGAAAATAATCATTAATCATATACTTACTAAAACTGTATTCATTTTTTTAACTCCAAGTGTTCATTCATTAAGATGAAAATAATAGTATCATTTATGCATCTAATCAAAGTACTCAGACTTAGTCTTTATTAATTCGTCTAACATCTAGCACTCAGGTATTGTTGGTGTCTAATAAAAGGAGATTTGTTTTTGAGATAGAGCCCACAATGTATTTGGTGTTTTAAGAGTTAGAAATTTAGCTGAGTGATATCATCATCTGCACCAAATATTCCAACCAATGAAAGCATTTTTAGGTCTTCTTTTTACATTCATCCAAAAAAGAGCCAATTGAACCAATGCCTAATTAACAACCTTATTCCCAAATTAGTTTCTTTCTTTAAATCCCTCCTTTTCTAGCAATTATTCAGTGCCACTGATAAAATGTGGAAGGTTAATGGCATTCTGCATCAATCATTTCCTCACTTGAAGAGGAAAGCAGGTGTTCTACACCTGCGCAGGTCTCCACCGTGTGCTGCTACAAGGGAGTCAAACAGTCTGGAAGTGTATTACAGACGCCCAGAGTGAGATGCTGCCAGGCTGGAAGAAAAATCAGCCAGGTGCGTGGAGAGCAAACTCAGTACTCACTCTTGCACGTGCAGTAAAAGCAATCATATCAGAACACTTTGATATCTGCCGCAGGCACACATTCCAGGGCAGAATTTGACCAAGTGTACTGATGAGATCTGGCAATTGCTACACAATGTGCAAAGAGCACAGTTGTCAGAAAGACTTACTCTATTCATTTGGGCAGCTACAAAAGAGGGAATCCTGCTGTCCATGTGTAAAGCTGGGAAGAAGTACAATGCGGAGTTCACAAAACTTTACCCAGATGCCAAAGCAAGATTTGCCATGTATTTTAGATTTCTCTTTCATGATGAGGATGATGCAAACAATCTGACCATCTGTTCCCGCAAACAAATAGCATGCTGCATGGATAAAAAGACACCCACACTGACTATAGTTGATGGAGATCCTTCTGTTTTAAGTCCTCATGGGTATTTTTTTAAGTGGTTCTGTGTTGAATCCAAGAATGGGAAATAACTGGTTTCTCATCTTCACCAACAAGCTATGATTGAGGATTTATTTTATAATTAAAATGCTTCTCCACAAAGCAAATCCGGCTGTATTAATCTCTAAATAGCCTAGATTTATCATAATAGAGCATCATTTTAGAAGGGCTTGGTAATGTCTAGAGGAGACCTGGTAAGTTGTGAAGATGTACTTAGAGTTAGTTTCATCCAAACTTATGAGAATAAACAAAGATTCCTTATTAAAGAATGGAAGAAAAGAACTATTGCAAAACAATTGGTCATGTAACTGGTACTAGCAGAAAAGTAACACAGCCAATGGAATATGAATGCTGTGGCTTGAATGAGCATTGGAAGAGGAAGCAGCAGCTTGTACTCACGTGCCTCTATAAGAGACAGTCACTAAAAGCCTCTTAAGGAATGCTCTGTTTTACAGATTCTGCCTGTTTTATATTCAGGAGGGTTTTTTTCTGAATTCTTTTGCTCATTTTCATGCTCTATTTCACTCCTAATATTCTTTTGGGGAGAGGTGTTTCTAGAAACATACATGTACACAAAATGGCTCAGAGCCCTTTTTTTGGTCCAGACTCCTTTGAGGAGCTCATGTTAACCCTAGATCCTCTCCATGGAAAAAATGCATGTGCAACGTGCAGTCTCAAGGGTTCCAGTCCATGAATGTACTGGACATCCCTGGCCAGAGGTTAAGGTCTGCTTTAAAATATCGTACAGTGACTGCCCCCAATATCTGTAGATCTAGGAAAAAGATTTGGCTATCACTATCTTAGGCAGCAACACATGGCACAGTGTCAAAGATCTGAAAAATGATTGGGGGTGTGTATAAAAAGAAATGGAGAAATATGGCTTGATCCAAATACATAGGGAAAATTCTCTCTTCTATCAAAAGGCTCTTAGTATAAAATGACATATGGAAAGTGTGTTTACTATTTTCCAGCAAAAATTACTGTAATTCCAAAATAAATGTAGATAAGAGATGCAAAATGAAGAAAACAGTTTTGGTAAACTCAGGGTTTAAAACTTTCTTATTCATAATTCTTTTTAAATAGTAAGCAATGACTTGTCTTTATGATTCCTTTTATTCTCGAAGCATGTTCCTGAAAAGTTCAGTATATTGAAAACTTTCAGATGGATCAGAGAAATTTTCAGATTAAACGACTTGTATAGCGAAAATTTTTGTAAAATAAGTGATCATCCCCTGAGTTTTGCAAATCCGGATTTTCAATACTGTGTTGGCTTAAGTTTTTAAAATTATAATGTGCTACAGTAAATTAAGAATTATGATTTGGGCCTTGATTTCAATTTTCTAAGCACAGTACATCCAATTAGAAATAAATTAGAAACTGTGGATCAGGAATTAAACTGTGCTCATTGTATTTCTTTGCTCCCTCTATATTTTCTTTTTATATTAAGTAATTTACTTTCATTAAAATCTTCTCTAAAATCCAAATATTTACCAGTGAATTGATTATTCTCTGGGTAAATTACAATTTAAACTATATTAATTGGAAATTGTATTTGTAGGTTTGGAGGAAAAAATTTAATCCTTGGACTGAAAAATGAAGCTAGTACATATTAGTTTGCATTGCTTCTTCAGAAAAGCAGTCACGGCTAAAGATGATCAAACCAAAAACAAAGATTTTTATCAAAAAACAAAATTAGAATGCAAAATTCTAATATAATGTCAATAACAGTTCTGCCTATTTTATTTTTCTGAATTTTATGATGCATCAGTTTTAACCATAAATTATGAATACTTTAGCAGAACCGAAAATGCCTTTTGAATGACTCCTTGCCAATCTCAGCTTTGCTAATATCAAAAAGAAATATACCATGTGAAACTTTTGTTGCATAATACACCAAACTGAAGCATGTGTGAAGGTATCTGTAGGTCAACTCCTCCTGCATAGGGTCCTACTTTGTTTAGAGGAATCCTAGGGGAGGTGTTCCTGAGAAGGCTATTCTGGAAAAACAAGCAGCATCTCTGTAACTTATGTTGTCCAATATAGCTGTATTAAGAGTGGCATAAAAAAATAAAAATAAAAAATAAAAAAAAGAGTAGCATATATTCTTCTATTTATATGTTGTTTCCTTTCCATAGATAAAATCTCCGAGAAAAATATGCTTGAAAATAAGACCACAAACCCTGAGTCTCAAAATCCAGCAGAATCTACGGGAACAAAGCCAGAGCAAAAGGAAATGGGGACTGGGAAAGAAGGCCTGGTCAGGTGAGAATTCAATAAAGCACATAATAAGGCACTCAAAAATTCAAACACCTATCCCCCACTTCAGCTGAGCAAGGGTCAGGAGAACTACAATAGTCACATAACACAAGAGACCTGGCCTGGCACTAAAAGGTTGTTTCTGTCCAGTTCATTTTTCCTTACCAGTCTGCCATGGCCACTAACCAGGATCTCTAGGCAGCCATTTGGCCATAAGCCGTAGCACCCCAAAAATACAGTGTGGTCGCATGTCTGAGTCATTAATAATCATTTTGAAAACAGCCTACATATTTACTAGCCATGAATTTTTTTAAAAGGACTTGAAGAGATGTGTGATTCTTCTCTGAATTCACAAATAGCTATTCCGACTCTATAAACATTTTATTGTTCCAGAAGATTGATTATTATTTCCTTTCATCTGCTAAAGAAAGTGTGCTATGATAGCTAAGAATAATTACAGAAACAGATAATCTTTATGCCACTGAAGGAATACAGTTATGTAAATACTTCCTATAAAATTACTGGATATATCACAAAGGAGATGGCAATTTCAATGTGAATCAGTGAATCCACAATAAAACCCAACTAGAAGCTCCTTCATTTGGCCACTTCTTGGCATGTTTATGTGCCTGCTGATCCCATTTGGATTGCTTAATTATAATTAGTATAATTGCAATAAGCATACTATTCTTATTTAATAGGCAAGAAGAGTTATCACTCGTAAAGAAGTTAAAAGTACCTATTCCTCCCCCTGTCCCCCACTCCCACTTCTCTCTCAGCAGCTCTACTGTGTGATACTGTGTGCTGCCAATAGGTGTTACCATGATAATCTAGGACCCAGTGTATTAGGTTAAGCAATAGGCATCAGAAAGAGTGCTTTTTCAATAAGCATAAATTTGACTGTATATGAAAATAAACACAAGCTCACTCTACAGCACATACAAAAAAATAATTTGACAAAAATTAAACCTGACATATTATTTAGCCAGAGAGAAGATACTTAAACTCTAAAGTAAAGATTAGACTCTCGCAACTGGGGTAAGTAATTATTTATATTATTTCTGTAACTGTTGGTGTTTACAGTTGATTTACAGTCCTATTAGTGAGTCATTGTTATCTTTACTCTGCAGATAAGCAGTCAAGGAACAAAGAGGTTAATTAATTTGCCTATAGTCCTAGGGTCAGCTCTCCAAGATCAGACTGCAAAAGACTCAAATCCCTAAGTGGAATTTTTCCTCCCTCCCACCAATACACTCATTTTTAATCAACAGCTTAACCTTCTGAACGGACCTCTCTTTCTAGCATTTACTTTAGTATATTTAATTTTTTTAACAACCAGGGTGATATGTAGGTTTTCAAAAGGACTGAAGTGGAAGCCATAGCTAACATTTTTAGGGATGAATTCTTCTTAACCCAGTATAGTACTTTCACTCTTCTGAAATATGAAAATGCAAACATTTCAGTTACCCAGAAAATGGGTCATATCTCAAAAACACAAAACTCCTTGACATGGCCTTGTCTGTTTCCTACCTGTTTTTACTTTGTCTTCCCCAGCACACAAGTCCTTCCCTGCCTTGCCATCTCTCTGTTCCAGTCATACCAGTCCTATTTCAGACTCTTGTACTCATGAATTGATTATTCTCTGGAATGTTTGATTATTGATTTTGTAATATATGCAGCAAAGTTGCTTAAGAATTGACAAACTGAGTAGACCCAGGTTAGCTTAAAGCTCTGGCTTTATGGCTGGCCACACTTCTCCTCAGGACTGAGGGAGAACCAGCTGCACTGAAGGAGCAACTTAAAAGGGTCACTGGAAGTTCCAGTGTCATTTTTGACTAATATGACTGGAAATCCCATTTTCCGATACCATGGAGGACTTACCAAAGTCTTCCTGTTTTGATTTCATGGGTATCAATGGTACCACATCTTAAATCCAAGAGAGCAAAGTTTTTATACATAACTAGAAAATATTACAGATCAAATAACTTTCTATTAAAAATGTTATTTCGGGACTTCCCTGGTGGCGAAGTGGTTAAGAATCTGCCTGGCAATGCAGGGGATAAGGATTTGATCCCCGGTCTGGAAAGATCCCACATGCCATGGAGTAACTAAGCCTGTGTGCCACAACTACTGAGACTGCACACCACAACTACTGAGCCCACATGCAGCAACTACTGAAGCCTGTGTGTCTAAAGCCTGTGCTCTGCAACAAAAGAGGCCACTGCACTGTGAAGGCCATTGCACTGTGAAGCCTGCACACCACAACTAGAGAAAGCCCGCATGGAGCAACAAAGACCCAACGCAGCCAAAAATAAAAATGAAAAAAAAAAAATGTTATTTCACTATACTGTCAATGAGTAAAGGTGATTTTGATATTTGCAGTTATTAAAAATCAACAGCGTTAAACTTGGGCAAGACCAGGTTTTAAAAAACTCTTTCTCCTTGAAAAACATTAAGGATTTGATTGAGTGCAGGCACTAAATATAGATGCTGTGTGAGCGACTGATTCTCACCTCAACTTTTTGAATTAAAAAAAAGTTAGATTATAAATAAATAAAAATTAAAAGTAGTTTTTTTTATTCTAAGTGCATTTACATTATCCTCTGACCTAAGCCATGGGTTAAATAGGAATTATGTGTCTAGGATGATCAGAAAGTATTGAGGAGAATGCATGTTGTGGATTTTGCAGTCTCTGTGTGTGAAGTGCACTATGAGTTTCTATCATTCTCAGGAGAAAATAGGCAGAGGTAGATACCAGGAGAACCAACAGGATATAGATATAGATAGATATAGATATAGATATCACAACAGGATATGTATTTTTAACAAGATTTTATATATAGAGAGATTTATTATAAGGAATTAGCTTACATGATTATGGAGGCTGGGAAGTTCCCAACATCTCCAGTCAGCAAGGTAGAGACCCAAGAGAACCAATGATATAGTTCCAGTCTGAGGTTGAAAGTCTCAGAATCAGGAGGTCTGGTGGTATAATTCCAGTTTGAAAACTGCAAGCTCAAGACCCAAGATGAGCCAATGTTTCAGTTTGAGTCTTAAGGCAGGAAGAGCTCATGTCCATGCCCAGTCAGGCAGGAGGAATCCCTCTCACTCATGGAAGGGTCAGCCTTTTTGTTCTATTCAGGAAGGACTTCAACTGATTGGATGAGGACCACTTGCATTAGGGAGGGCAATCCACTTTACTTAATCTACAGATTCGAATGTTAATGTCATCCAAAAACATCCTCACAGACACCCAGAATAGCTTTTGACTAAATACCTGGGGACCCTGTGGCACAGTCAAGTTGACATAAAATTAACTATCACAGCATCTCCATTACTCACATAAAGGAACTGAAAGTTTTTCTGACACTAAAATGCAGTCTTTTCTCACCATTTCACAGTCCTCTCATCTCACCTGCAATGGACTGAATGTTTGTTCCCTCAAAATTCACGTGTTGAAGCCCTAACCCTCAATGTGATATTATTAGAAGATGGGGTCTTTAGGAGGTGGACCCCATCATGACTGGAATTCATGCCCTTATGAAGAGACCCTAGAGAGCTCTCTTGTCCTCTCTCCAAGAGAACACAACAAGGATCCTGCAAAGCAGAGGACAGCTCTCACCAGAATCCAACTATGCTGGCATAGTGATCTCAGACTTCCAACCTCCAGAACCGTGAGAAATGAATTTCTGTTGTTTATATGCCACCAGGCCACTGTATTTGTTATAGCAGGCTGAACTGAGTAAGACATCACCCAACCCAGCCTTACCCAAAACTCTTTAACATAGAGCCTCAGCACCCTTGGGCATCCATAACAATGATCTTCTTCTTCATCACACTGCAGAACAGAAATTCTAATGTTAACTATTTACAAAGTTGGGCATCCTGTTTATAAAATACTCCCTTGTCTCAAATATTATTTTGTAAAGATAAAAGAATATGGATATATACCAAAGCCAAATTCACATATTATGTCTATTTAGCTCTTTATATAAACACAAAAAGAAGGGGTAAGTATAGTTGACATTATTATTATAAAGATATGAATTTCATAAAACAAAATCACTTCTATGATTCTGTGATTTTTTTTTCATCCAATTCTCAATAAGATTCTAAATAGAGGCTAAAACTAATTTTCTAGCCACAGTCATAATACTTATCTCAAATACATGTCAGCCGAGGAGGAGGATTCTTTTCAAGATATCCAAGTATTACATGTCCACATTTCTAACTGGAATCCATTTATGTTAAACTAGCTTATTTATTTATATATTTATTTATTCTTTTTTATATCCTTTCAGAATATTTTCTAAATTGTTCATCCAGGGGAAAATATTCTTTGCAAATCTTCCCAGAAAAAAGCAACCAATTCATTATCTTGTCAGATGAATCATTTAGCTTCTGAAAGACGTGGGGTTCACCCCTGGAAAGTCTCATTGATGCCACTTGTCCATTACCGAGAAAAACAGCCTGTTTCTGGCATTCCATCTCAGCACATTCCTATTTTTTAATATAAGAAAGTGTATTTTGATGGACACTAATGAATAGCAAGCAAAAGATGTGTTTTGCCTGGAAATGTCAAATAGTTATGTCTGAAAAGGAGAGTTGAACGCCTGATAGGTTAAATGGTTAAATGATGAACAAGCAAGGGAGTGAAATGTTCAATGCCCGTGACTTGGGTGCACTGCAAGGCTGACTTTTACAGTATAGTATATGGCTTTTTATCACCACTGCTACCCATAATGCCAAGAAGGAAGGTTATTGCTATGAATAGTCTTCTTTGTTCATAATAGCAATCAGTCTCTATTTGGGTGGTTTTAAAATAGGCAGTCATCTCACAGCAGGAACAATGAGAGCAGAATAGAATTCAGAATCTTATCAGCACTCATAAACACTGACGTTTATTGTCTTGTAGCTAGAAAAAGCAAGAGTCACTGCTGTAAAGATGCTTAAAAATCCATATGTGACTTTATACTTGAGATAGAAAAGGAATGTCAGCTATCAAGTTTACAAAAATAAAGTACAATTTATACTTTAATAATTTATAAGCTTGTAAAAAATAAAATCAGCTACACATTTGCTAATTTTGTGGGATGTATAATAAAAAATGATGCACTATTACTTTTAGACCCAAATCAAAATTTTCCTCTATGGTAAGCAATACTTTTATAATTAGGCATTGCAAACAGTTTTAACAACAGATTGGCAATTAATTTTAATAATGATTGCTAACATATTTCTAGCAATATGGCAGACTAAACATTTGTAGAAAACTCTTTGGGGAGAATGTAATTAAAACTACTAGGTAAAATATAAAACCTACATTTGAATGCATGACCGAGCTAGTGAAAAATAAATTCTGCTGATAGAAAGTTTCAAGAACTGGTATTTGCCCTGAGGATTTTTCCAAACTCTACAGCCTGGAGCTGAGTTGAAATGTGTCACTAGTGAAACAAAATCTGGAATTAAACTGGATACAAAACAGGTTGAAAACTCTTTCATAAAACTAGGATTCCACAGGGTAACCCACTGGAGGGTAAACTGTTTCTCAGAAAGAAACAGCTTGAATAATGCTTGTCATTGTCCTGGCTTTGAGTGGGATTAATGGAAGAAATTTAAAATTGGGGAGCAAGGCAGGGAATGGGGAAGGAAAGGGGAGAGAACAGGGGCGAGAACAGGGGAGGGGAGTGGAGGAGGTAAAAGGGAAGGGAAGAAGAGGAAAGGGAAGAGAAAATTCTTAGCCATAAGCCAATATTCAAATAGACCTGAACCTATTATCTGTATCCTGGAAAAAAAATTGAGGCTAAAAAATGTATTTAAAACAATTAAGTTTGAGAGCCCAGACACCTGCCAAAAACCAACAGAGTCTGGAAGAAAACAAATTTTAAAACAATATATCAAAATATCCCTATTGACAAAGTTCTAATTAACACGAAATCATAGCCAAAAATTACTAAACACATTAGGAAATAAATTGCCGTGAACAAGACAACAGAAACAACAAACTGCAGAATTAGACCCTTGAAAACCGACAATGAAATTATCAAAAATGGTATACTGTATAAAATAAGTATATAATGTATATTAATGAAATAAAAGAGAAGACTGAAAATAAGACAAGAAACAGCAAACAAGAAGTTGTCAGGATTGACAAGGTATTTTTGCAAATTAACTGAGAAGAACATCTAGAAACGAAAAATATAATCTCTAAAATTAGAACATCAGTGAGCTAGACACCAGATTAGACAGAGTTGAAGAGTTAGCAAAGTGAATGACAATTCCAAAGAAATCACCCAAATTTCCACCATAAAGAAAAAAGATGGACAATATGAGAGAAAAATTAAAATTAAAAAGTGTGGAGGAAAAGTATGAAAAGGTACAAACTGCATATAATCAGAATTCTAGAAAAAGATAATAAATAGAACGATGGAGAATCAATATTCAAAGATATAATACAATTGATGAAAGATAGTAATCCTCAAATTCAGTAAGCCAAATAAATCCAACTCAGCATGAATAAAATCAGTTAACCCTAAACATATTCCAGTAAAACTTAAACGTACAAAAGACTAAAGGAAAGGATTTTTTAGTTTCCCAGAAAGAAAATACAAACCACATAAAATGGAAGAAGTAAACTAATATCTGACTTCTCAACAGTAACAATGGAAATCAGCAGAGAGTAGAATGGCATTATCAAGATTCTAAAAGTAATAGTCAACCTGGAATTCTATACCTGGTGAAATTATTATTCAAAAATGAGGGTAAAGTATAGATATTTTCAGTCAAGCAAAAATGAAGGGAGCTTAGAAATTTTTTAATGTATACTTCAGGAAAAAAAAATCTGAGGAGGAAAGACTCAAATTGAGATCATCAGGGATCAGTCAGGAAAAAAGAATTTATTCTAAGTATTTCAATAAGAAGTAATTACATACAAGGAATTCTATAGTTTAAAAATTGTTGTAAGAGGTAGAAGAGCAAAATTCAAGGGTGGCGATTACACCCCAGAAATTAGATAAGTGCAGAAAGTAGCTGACAAAGCCACAGTTACCGCTTATTTCAAAGCTGGAGACTGGCAGTAGAATATAGAGCCTGAAGATGGTTCAAGAAGATCTGCTGATTCTGAGGAAGTATGCTCTAGTCTTCTGCAGATGACAACGGAATTGTGCTTTCCTTTTACCTTTCAAATTACCTACAACTGTCTCTCATTGGTGGAATTTAAATCAGAACCCTCCTGGAAAGGAATTTTTAAAAATAATGTTCCCAGGCTTTCAGCCACTGCAATAATATGGGAGAGTATTACAAGGAACAGAAATGCCACTGATTGCAAATAGACAATCCAGCGCAAAGATTGAAGAAGAAATGAGTGAAGAAAATGGCAAGCATGTGGATAAATATAAGTAAACATTGACACCATGAAATAATTATAATGTCTAAACTGAGGGTAAAAAATGAGATGGAACTAAACTATTCCCTCTCCAGTAGAGTGACTGGCGTACAAAAGAATTAAGAATTTGATAAATTTTAGAACTTCTTAATTAAACATGCATGTTAAAATATATTTGAAAAACACTAATTTAATTAAAATGGAGTATTTAACCTCCATACACTAAACTTATATGATTTTAATATTATGATAGACCAGAGATAGAGAGAACACCAAGCAATTCTGTCAATTACAAAATGAAACTGATGATTCCATGCTCCTAGATGGATGATTTTAAAACACTTCTTTTTGTATATTCACAAACTAAATATTTAAAAATCCATTAAGGATATATTATATTTGAATAACATAATTGACAAATTAAACCTAAAAGAAATTTAGAGAACCCTTATATCCAGTAACTAAAGAATAAACAATTATTTCAAGTTTACATAGAACAATACAAAAATTCACAAGATACTACATCAAGACACATTGTAAAATCTCCCCGAAGATCTTTAAAAATACAAATGTTTGTGTTCTATCCCCAGTGATACTGATTTCATTGGTCTGGATGGGTTCTAGGCATTAGTGTTTCTAAAAATCACTCCTCAGGTGATTCTAAGGTCCATCCAGGACATAGGACCATTTCACTAGGATTGACCATTTCACAAATTGAGACCTAAAGTGGGTCAATAAATTTTAAAGATTTCACATTGAATATATTTCTAACCACTATGCAATAAAGTTAAAAGTTAATTTTTAAAAAACTAAATTTTTGAAAAAAATCTCACATAATTAAAATTTAAAACACACTTTTAAGTGGCCCTTGGGTCAACAAGTAAATCATGAGTGAACTGGAAAATATTCAGAAAGGAACAATGATGAAAATATTGCACACCAAACTTATAGAATAATAAAGATATTATCAGGTATTTGTTTTGTTTTCCTGTTTTGGTTTTTTTTCCCTTTTCCTTTTTTTTTTTAACTAGAAAAGCTAATTATAAACTTTTTTGGAAGAACAAACAAGCAAAAATAGCGAGGAAAACGCTGAAAAACAAGAGTAATGGATGTTGTGTTAGTCCTACCAGATATTAAAATCTATTTAAAAACCTCTGTAATAAAAAAAAAATAGCATGGTGTTGGGACATGAATAGATAAATCAATAGTATAAAAAATACAGAAATAGACCTAATTGCATATAAAAATGTAGTGTATGATAAAGTTGGCATCTAAAATCAATACAATAAAGGTAGATTTAAATATGTGGTATTAGAGTAACTGGATAGCCATATAGAAAAAAAGTAAAACTGGATCTATCCCTCATGCAGCACACAAGGATAAATTCTCAACGAATCAGAGATTTAAGTATAAAATAAACAGCACAAGTACTAGGAAAATAAGGTGTAAATCCCTTCATAATGTGGAAAGGTACATTAATCCCAAAATTTAAAATTCAGAAACAAAAAAAGAAGAGCTTGATACACTTTACTATGTGAAGAAAAAAAAATGTTGCATTAAAATATATATATATATATATATATATATATATATATATAAGCAAAAAAAAAAAAATGGAAAGAAAAAGATCATCAAAATATCCAGATATGAAAATTCTCACTGATGCCTTCTTTGGGGACTGATCATTTAATTTGGGGATTAACAGGCATTTAAATTTTTTCATTAAGACACTTTATGGTTGTGGGACTTCCCTGGTGGCGCAGTGGTTAAGAATCTACCTGCCAATGCAGGGGACATGGGTTCAAGCCCTGGTCTGGGAAGATCCGACATGCTGTGGAGCAACTAAGCCCGTGTGCCTACAACTACTGAGCCTGTGCTCTAGAGCCCATGATCCACAACTACTGAGCCCATGTGCTGAAACTACTGAAGCCCACGAACCTAGAGCCCATGCTCCACAACAAGAGAAGCCACCTCAATGAGAAACCTGTGCACTGCATTGAAGAGTAGGCCCCGCTGGCCTCAACTAGAGAAAGCCCACACACAGCAACGAAGACCCAAAGCAGCCAATAAATTAAAACAAACAAACAAAAAAACACAATTCTATTTCTGATAAAGATATTAAAACCTTTAAAAACAAAGTACTTTATGGTTGTTAATGACTCAATCAATTTGATATCTTTGCAATATGTTACTACCATGGTTTTATTTTCCTCTTTTAAAATTTAATACCAGATGGACTTCCTAGGTGGCGCAATGGTTAAGAATCCACCTGCCAATGCAGGGGACACAGGTTTGAGCCCTGCTCTGGGAAGATTCCACATGCCACGGAGCAACTAAGCCCGTGCGCCACAACTATTGGGCCCATGTGCCGCAACTATTGAAGTCCATGTGCCTAAAGCCCGTGCTCCACAACAAGAGAAGCCACTACAATGAGGAGCCCATGCACCACAATGAAGAGTAGCCCAGGCTCGCAGCAACTAAGAGAAAGCCCATGTGCAGCAACGAAGACCCAGCACAGACAATAAATAAATAAAATAAATGAATAATTTTACAAAAAAAAAAATTTAATACCAGAAGTACAATGTACCTACCTAATAGCATAGAGTAAAACCATTATGTCATGTAATCCCAGGAGTAAAACAATAATCCTGACATTCAATAGGGTGCAATCTAAGAGTCCATCTCAATCTCAGAAAAAAAAAAGTGATTATTAGTAGTACATATATATGCATATTATTATATGTAATATAATATTCATATATTATGCATACATTATTCATATACATATAATATATATGTATATGTGGTAACAAATTAGCTGCTAAAGGCTCCACCTGTGCTTTCTACTTTTAAAAGTCATTAATATTGTTGCCAGAAATTATATATGGCACATGAAGATGAAACAGACCAGTATCAGAAATAGAAAGAGTGATTTACTGGTAGGCAGTTGGAAATGAGTCAACTGATAAAACACAAAAAAATTTTATGAATATGCATAGTTGCCTTGAGAGAGGAGCAAGCCGACAGACAGTTTGTGGTCCTATTCACATCACTTCACTCTTTATCAGATGAGATGACAAATCAATTGCCTGTTGCCATAGAAAACCAGAGCAGACAGAACTTATCTACTTTCTTTTTCTGGGGGGGGGGGGGCGGGGGCGCATAGAAAGAAAGAAATTAGACAAATTTTATATTATTTTATGGCACCTAAATTATGACTTTTAAAATATATATCTTCTTATTTACCTAGTACAGTAAAGGGAATCATAGAATAATTTATGGATTTTTTTTGAAAGTTTTTAAAAGTTATGCAATTCAACAAATTCAGATTACAATGAGGCAGGCAAATAATACCCATGAATAAAGCACAAGGGACATGGAAACAACAGAGGGAGGAGGATGATAAGACAGGAAAGGTGGGGATACTGAGGTGAACTGGAGTTCACCCAGGGGTTCCCACTTCCCACAAAGAGCCAATCCAGCTGAGAGCTGCCATATGGAAAAGCGAGTCCTGATGCCAATATCATCGGATTTTTTTCAAGAAAACCTCAAAATGGTAGTTATTTCTAAACTACCAAAATAAATTGAAATTCTTTTAAACTATAGACCAAACAAAACACAGCCAACTTCTCTGCCTTAAAAGGGAAGGCTAGTTCTGAACAAGTTCACTGTTAAAAAATATAATTCCATTATAAAATTAAAGATGTGGTCCACAGGAAAACATTCATTAATGCTGTTCCCAATGTCAAGCACATATAGAGAATAGAATCAAAACTATAAGAATATTTTGTGGATTATAATAAATAACTATACATTTCTTTCAGTATTGTTTTTGTTAGTTTTAGGATTTGGGTTTATAGTGTAGGTTTTTCTAGATATTATATTTTAGATATCTTTTGTCTGATGTTATTTAACAAGCAGCCTTCCATTTGAACAGCATGTTTTTATAGCCAGTCTCTTTAATGCATTCATAATAGTCCAAATATGCATCAATAGCAAGAGACTGGAAAAGAGGTTTTGTTGATTCTACTTGAAAGTTAATTGACTGATGGAAGTTGGAAGATCTAGTTAAAATATAAAAAAAGGTAAAATGGAAGCTCCCTCATGTGAGAGAATAACTAGATGACTCATAGTGTCTTTTAAAATCTTTATCTCCCTGGGAAGAGGAAGATGATGAGTCTGCCTAGGACTGGCATTAGCAGGAAACAAGAACATGATGAGCCAAAGGATTAGAGATGGAGGAGGGGGTACCTCCCTACCTGGTGACAGCAGTAGACAAAAGAGCTGAATCACCTGAGAAAGGGAAAAGAAAAAAGATTCCCACCAAGTGAGAGACAATTTTAGCCACGGAAAACAGCAAAACTGGCACAGTGCTTTGCAGCATATAGGTTCTCAAAAAGGAGCAAAAAGAAAAAAACAATGCTATGCAGATAAGTTGAGGGGAGCAACCCCATAAGCAACCTAAAAGTAAGCTGGCCTGTGGGGATCAGGATGGGAAATGAAAGCTTATCAGATACCCCCATACTCTCTCCTCTCTTTTCAAGGAAGGAAGGGACTTGAATATTTCAGCAAGTCAGCAAAGGTATAGGGAATTGCTAGAGTGGAGCAATTGCCTGAGGCATTGACAATTTTCTCTCAAATGTTTAGCATACTGCCTGGCACTTATTATATGCAGTTGAAGATAATTGCTTTGTGAATAAGACATTATGCATTTTATTCTACTCCAAGTAGATTTCTAGAAGGGGAATCGTAAAGTGAAACATATATATATATATTTTTAAGTTTCTGATAGAAATTTTATGAGTACATAGAGTTTAAGGCTTAAATACTGTTCTCATTTTAAATATAAGAATCTTTTCAAATATGGCTGTTTTCACTAGTGATTTTCTTGACAGTTTTTTCTTCATCTTTATATGAAAGGTAATGTTTTCATTTATTGTTACCCCCTCTTCCAGCATCCCATAATATCCAGTCAGTTTGTTATAAAATGTAGTAAAACATAAAATTGAGAGCTTAAATGTCTAATAATCCTATACCAATGTTCACCCTAATTCTTCTGGGACAAGAAATAGTCTTACAACTAGTTTATGTGGCAACTATAAGCTAGGTAAATTGCTTCTACCTCGCTTAGTGAGTCATTTCATTCTAACTGTTCATACACACCTGTTCACCAAATGCGCTTATGTGGGCATCCACCTCACAAAAACAGGCCTGTCTGAGCTCACCCAAGTCCTGGTCATGGTAAGACACTGACAGACAGTAGAAAAACAACTATGCCAAAAGGAAAAAGCAGCAAGAGGACAAGTCAACAAAAGAGCAGCAATGAGAAGTTCCACATGCTTCCGCCACCAAGTGTAATACATGTCTGGGTCTGAACCCTTTCAATCAGCCTTTGCTCCTATTACAGTGGATGAGCTGAACATACCATGTTTCAAGGTTGACTCCTCCAGGAGTGTTCATCCCCCTCATCTGCTCAGGACGTCACTCTGGCAATGTTCCCTTTCTCTCCCGCAACACCTCTCTGTTGGATCATTTCTATAAGCATATAAACATGTTGTAGCAGTTCTCACATTTAAACAACAGCAACGAACCCCCCGAAAAGTTCCACGTGAGCATCAACTATTGTCTTATTTTTCTGCTCCTCTTACAGCAAATCTCCTCAAACCAATTACCTATATTCATTTTTTCTATTTGCCCTCCTCACATGTCCTTGTGAACCTGTTTCAACCAGGATTTTATTCCTTCATTCCACCAGTTCTTTTTTTTCTACTTTTATGAACATTTTTATTGGTTTTGTCCATTTTTACCAAAGTCAGCAATGCCTCCTACATTGCTGAAGCCAATGGCTAGGACTCAGTTCTGCTTTTTTCCACCCATCAGAAGCAATTCAGGGTTGATCCCTCATTCCCTCCTCGAAATACTATCTTCATTTGGTTTTCCAGATGCCTCTCTGACTTATGCCTACGTCAGTGGACATTCTCCTCGCTGTTCATTGATGACTGTACCTCATCTTCCCAAACTCTAAACTTGGAAGGCCCCAAGCACAATCTTCAGCCTCCTTCCTACATTCTCTCAGTAGGTGATTTTTATCTGGTGCTATGGTTTTAAGCAACACTGACACCCTGATGACCCCCAAATTTATATCTCTAGTCCAGATCTCTCCCCAGAACCTGTTTCACATACCAATTGCCTACTTAATATCTCCGCTGTGGTGTCTATTAGACATGTCCAAAACCAGCTCTTAATTCCCTTGCTTCTTCCAAAGCTAGTCCTCCTACAGTCTTCCCCTTCTCAGGAGAAGGCACCTTCATTCTTCCATTTGCTCAAGCCAAAAATTCACCCTATTCTTTCTCTCATATAGTACAGCCAATCCAATAGCAAATTCTGTTAGCTATTCCTTTGGGATATATTCGGAATCTTACCACATCTCAGCATCTCACACATAGCTGTTGCAATATTCTCCTAACTGGTTACCTAGCTTCCACTGTTTGCGCCCTGTAATCTGTGTTCAACAGAACAGCCTGGGTGATTGTGTTGAAATGCAAATCATCCCTTTCTCCTCCAGATTTTCCAGTGGCTTCCCATTTCATTCCGAGTGAAAGCTGGAGACCTCATAATGGCGCACAGAGCCCCACATTATCTACCCCACCCTCCCAACCTCTCCACTGCTCCTCTGACCTTAGCTCCCAACATTTTCACTCTCTCATTCTGACCCAGACACATGGGAACAGGCTTCCCTCGGATCTCCACATAATGTCCTTCTTTACTTCTTTCAAAGTTTCTGATCAAATGTCACCTTATTGGAAGGAACTTACCTGATAGAAAATAGCAGTGCCTTTCACTTCTCCAACTCCCTTACCCTGGTTTGTTTTTCTTTGTAGCATTTATCATCACCAGACATAGCCTGTATTTCTTAAATATATATTGTCTGTCTTTCCCTACTAGAAAGTAAGGTACTTGAGGGAAGGACTTCATTTATGTTTACCTCTGTATCCCAAATGCCCAGAAGACTCCTGGCATATAGTAGACCTACAGTAAATGAATGAATGAATAATTGAATGAGATCCCCAGATTATATAATCTTTGAGGGAAGACAATGTTTTTCCCATAAACATTTACTTCATTCTTAAAATTCTTCAATTTAAACTATTGTCAAGTTAATTTCTCTTAAGTAACTGCACATCTTCCTCTGTGAATATATTTGATCAAGCTCCATATCTGATTTCACAAAATTTTTATCATGAAATACCACCAAGTCTTTTTCAATGGCTCACAGTAAATTCACAATTTAATGTGTTTAAGCTTTTTGGGGTCAAAAACAAAATTGGACCCTCATGCTTTAAGTGATTCCACAAGTATAAGAAGTAGAAGTTATGCATTTGATTTCCTCTCTACAATTGTTGGCTTCAACTGCAATCATTCTAATGACTCATGTGACAACCAGATTTGGAGAAAGCACTGTAATCAAGAGGTGATTGCACTCAGTATTCACCTCCAAAGTCTAGGATATGATTTAAGACTCACATGAAAGGAAAACAATGGTTAAAGTCTGGACTTCAGTAGGCATCTGTCTGTGTAGCAAAAGCACCAGCCTTTGGGACTCAGCAAGCTTTCTACTCAGGGCAAAGCTAATTGGAGAAAGGTTCTGCTTCCCCCAAGATTAAGATACAAATGGTGACCACATGAAAGAGTTCTCAAGGCTGTTGCACTTTTACCCACTTGGAGCTCAATGCAGTGTTTTTCTGCACTAATGAGCAATGCATTTACTCACATGCATTTAAAATTAGAATCAGAGGGTATTTTTTAAAGTAATGAATGTTTTGCTTAAACCGTACCAACATGTGTTTTGAAAGGAATTGGAAATGTAACATATGGTTCACGTAGACTGAAACAGGCCTTGTTCAGACATTAATCAAGGGGAAGAGGGGCTGTTTGCCTAGTTGGCCCCCTTAGGCATGGCAATCTTTACTCAATCATCAATGTATTATTCCTAGATCAAATATTTGGTTTTAATGAACTTCACAAAGTAATTCACTCCCGACTTTATAAAGACAATTTTGAAAAGATTCACTGAGGAATATAAACTACAATATGGAAGGAACTGTGTTCTGATGAACAGGCAATTTATACAAACAACTACAATTAGATTACTGTACTTAGCTCACTCTTAGTGAAGGGCCTTAATAAAAAGAGTTCTGAAGATAACAGCTCTTGCTCATCAACAACTTGGTGAAAACTTAGCCAGGTTTAACAACCAGTTTCTGTTTTGGTTTCTTCAGATCACCATCTGATTCTGCATCCCCCTGTTCCTATTCTGTGTCTTACTATGTCCATAGCATTTGGATCAACTCCATGCATTGGGACAATTACAAATTTAGCAGGCCCAGCAATTAACCGTCTCACTGCCCACTGGAGGCCAAAGCCTCTGGTGCCATATGTAAACCACCTGCAGCTTCATCCCAGAAGCTCAGGCTGTAACTTTTCTCTGAATCCTCATACGCTCATGTCGGTGTGTCCCTGATATCTAACCAGTCCTCAGTATTTGGACTTGACCATCTCTTCTACTTGCAACCAGGGAAGGTTTTCCACTTTTAAGGGCTTATGTGATTAGTTGGGTCCACCCAAATAATCTCCCATTTTAAAGTCTGTAAACTGCAAAGTTCTTTTTGCCATTAACATAACATATTCCCAGGTTCCAAAGATGCGAGCATGGACGTTTTCGGAAGGGCCACCTTTTCTTTTATTCACACCTAAGGTTTATCCACTCTGGAGAATTCAAAAAGTTTACAGACCCACAGCGTAAGTTTGGCAGGTAAATACAGTAAAAGACTGAACAAAAATCAAAAGATAACAATGAAAACTTTCCAAGACCTAAGTTTTAATTGGCCAAAGAAAAAAGCTGCCTACTCACTGACAGAAATACATATGAGAATTCTACTCAAAGTGAAATACTGGCAAACAACTTCAGCAGATAATTAGAATTCCTAGGCAATTTGCTTCTTCCAAGATGCTTTTTGAGAGTTGTGGGGAGGGGTTTATCGTCTGTGAATAACTTTAAGTGCTTAGACATGGGCTAGTTTAAATTAATTCCAAATCTAATTTTAACTCTAATCTGTCCTTAAATGTAGCTGCTAAATACCACATTTCTAGTTCCTGGGATGCTAAGTGACCCCTGAATAAAGGAGACCTACTATCCCCTGTCATTTGCTCATCTGAGCCCCCAAATTTAAAAAAAAATAGGTGGTGTTTTGAAAGTCCTAATGCATTTTTTCATTGTAACAATGTTAAAAGCAATAGTTAGATGCCAAGATAGAACTACAGAATTCAATTTAGATTTTAATTTATTTAAGACCAGTGCTACTTGTAAAGGACTGTAGAACTCATTGTGAGAAACTGTATTCTGAGTTCCCGCTTGGAACACATCACTGCCATGGAGCCCCTCCCTGGCACAGAACTCCCGTCTCAACTCCCTGCTGTGGATCAAATCACGTAGAGAGTGACTAACCTCCAGGTCCCTGATGTGGTTCCAAAGCCTGGGCAGAAAGTCCTTCAGGGCAGTGCCTGCAAGAAAGTGGCAAAAGCTTTCGGCTTTCGGGAGTGAGGCAACTTCCCACCCAGGCAGCCTCAAATAAATCTAGTTTCCAGTGATTTACATTTTTCTTTTCTTCTCTACCAACACTTTCCTTGGCTTAATGCCTGATGGCTATGTTTTCAGTATCCCTGGTTAACAATACAGGAAAATACAGCTCTCTTATCCCCTCTGTCTCTATCATTAAAGCACAGTTCTTTAATAATTTACAGTAAGTTTTGACTGCTAGAAATAGTATTAATTTTTATAGCGTTTATTCTTTCTCATATTTTACACATTTCCACTGTGGGAAATCTGAAAAATAACTCAAACTAAAAGTAAAAACCACTCAGAATCACCAGTCAGATATAACACCAGAGCTACTCACTCTTTGTTAATGAATGAGTCAATGAACAGTTTCATAGTGTAAGACCGAAAGGAGGTTTTACTGGGTTGCACAATCTCCGTGGCACTCTGCAATAGTCTGCCTAGCACTGGCTCCTACTGTGCTGTGGGCTGCTGAACCAAAGCATGGATTAAGTTAAGAAAAAGAGGCACAGCAGCAATCAGTCACAACAAAGCTTGAACTTTCCTCAGAACTGCCTTTGAGCAGTGTCAAGGTTTGAACCCATAAACACGCACATACACTGCCCTCTAGCGCCCACCCACTAGATGCAATGCAGCAACGTGCATTGCCGGAATAACTGCAAAGCTGAAAAAAGATCAAAGAAAAGCAATGACTAAGGGGTAGAAGGAAATTATTTAAAAAGAAATTAAATTGTGTGCACTCGGCGAATTTCAATTACGGAAAAATAAATTATCAAAAAGCTCTCGTTTTCTCCTCCTCATCCCCACCCCATCCCCATCCCCACCCAATCTCTACCAACCCAATACATACACACTTTTTCATTCTGACCATGCCTTGTAAATGCAAGGAAAAGGATTCTGCGATAAGGCTATGAACTACGAATTATATGTTATTTATAAATATTTGGATGTATGTAAAGGATTACGTAGCTTTGTTTAAAATAGAAATCTGATTAATTGAAAAAGAATAGTACATTAAAGGAAAATGAAGAAGACATCATAAATCACACACAAAAAATGAAAGATTATTCAAAGAATTGTGTTAGGTGGTGAGCTATTTTGAAGAAATGGAGGTGTATTTAGATCCTCACAACAGACCAAGGAGCTAAACAGATTTTAGATAAATGAAATTTAAACCAAAATCAATTTTCAAAAATTATAAGAAAATGAAAGTGAACTTTTATCAAATACATGGAGAGCTTTCTACACTGGAAGAAATGACAAAGGAAAATGTGGATAACCCAACTATATCAAAATAAAAACTTCCCTATTTTCAAAAAAGGAGAGCAGAAACACAATAAGCAGAGAAGATGTTTACACTTATATAACATATGAAAAGCTCATATGAAAAGATAAGAAAAAGAATATGACTGCAAAACTGGCAATTAACAAGTAAAGAAAATGATTTACAAGTAAATGTAAAAGCATTCACCTTGAGAGTAACCAAAAAATGTTAAGTAAAATTACAAGCCATTTTTCAGCCTACCAAATTAGCAGAAATGTTTTTAAAAGTATATCCAATGCTGGAGAAGGGGAGGTAAAACAGACATTCTCAAATGTTGTGGTATACCCCAAAATAATTGGCATGTATCAGAAATAGGCATGCTCAAAACTGTTCAGTCCTACTATTTTGGAGAATTTTTTCCAAGGAAATATCCTTAAATGTGTAAAAAGCTTCATGGTTAAAGATGATATTACAACATTATTTACAATGATACAAATTTATAGGCATCTTAAACGTCCAATGATAGAACAACACAGAAGAGCCTTAATAATTGCCCCATTGGTGGCTCCTGCCACACTGCAGAATGGATTGCATTTATCCTCTCTGCTTTCAAAGATAATCACAGGGTGTGTCTCTGCAGCCAGAGCCCCAGGACAGTTGTCCCTGACCTCAAACACCTTTATCTATTCACCTCAGGGTGCCTTAAAAGTAGTCAGTTTTTAGGTGTGCCATGATATGAAAAAGATTAGGAAGCATTTTATAGTATACACATTAAATGTGGTTATTACATAACCATTAAAATGTTTGCAAGGAAATTCTAATGTAAAAAGTTAGATTGTTAATAACAAAAAGAAGAGAATACAGAGTTGTACATATCATCTAATCTCAAGTATGTTTTCAAATCTTTATATAGAATGAAAGACAGAACATACACCAAAAATATTAATAATGATTTTCTTTAGCTAGTAGACCTAAAACTCATAGATTTTTCCCTTCACCTTCCTGCATTTTCCAAGTTCTCAATAATGATTACTCACTTTTAATCATCAAAAAAAAAAAACTTTTTTAAGTTTTAAACTGTAAAATCCACTAACAAAAGAGTACAAAAATACTGCAGGGCAAGTAACCATTTCCAAGTGATTATCTATTGAATAAGTTTTTTAGTGTATCATGAGATGGCACGACAGTGATTGGCCAGTAAGAGAGCTGTTTTAAATAAGACACACTGCACTGTGATCTTCCTGTTATTCTAATCTTTTAAATTACTTCATGAAGTCCACTGCAGACACACCTAGAAAGAGTGGGTAATTATCCGTTTTGATATAATGTAGAAAGGATTCTTACTTAAGAATTGGATTAGAAGTCTTCTGAGATGTCCTTCAAAGCTTTCCTTATGTACCCAGACCACAAAAAGTGTGGATCATAAGTAATGTTCAAGGCCCGCATTTCAAGGAAATACTTCCACACTGAAAGAAATTAAATCCCTTGAATTCTGTAATATTACTGATTACATACATATTTTGCCATCTTAGACTTGAAATTTTGAAGTTCCAATTCATACTCTATTTCCTTTGGCTTGCCAAAGAGATTCTTCTATAGCCAAGGAACACCTGAATCTAAAAGAAGAAAGCAATAGATACTTTGCGCATAAATTTTGATATGGAAAATTATGAGCTCACAGCTATTAAAATATAAAAATAATTCCTTTTCATAGATTATCAAAGTATAAAAAGATGAAGCATTCTTTCCAGGCTAAGGAGGCAGGGATTCTAGCAGAGTTAGAATTCAATATTTGCAATATTGTTTCTATTTAAAATTATATTGAAAATGATAATTATCCAGAATCTGAAAAACATGATTTAGAAATATCCAAAAAGACTCCTTCCTGTTAATCTACCAGTCTATCCACGTTGGGGCTGTTCTGGTTTTGACTCATACCATGACCAGAAGGAATTGGAGATAGGAAAAAAGGAGTTAGAATTTAAGCAATTTACTCTTTTCCATTGTAACTGTGAGACTTTTTGTAAATAGAAAATAACAATCAAGAGATAAATCTTACATTAAGAAAATTTTCCAGAATTTTTAGTATAGCTACCTTTTAAATACAACAAGCTGAAAATATGTATTCACAGAAATTCCCTAGTGATAAATTTTCATATAGTCAACTAAATTATGCTGATTATGTGTTTAAAAATGGCAGGCAATATACTTTAATAATCTCTAAAGATGTATACAAAAGCCCTAGACAGAGCTGAGTTAAACACTAAAAATTTTTTTAAATATCACAATGAGTTTCAGATGTTTATATTAAAGTGAAGTAATACTATTAAAAATATCACTTCTTGTAGGATGTTGCTCTTATTCCATAGTAATTAGTTTGGAAATGCTTAGGCCTCCTTTTTTTAAAGTTGAAATGAAAATTTATAGCAATGAAGTGTCTTCATATTATTAAAATAAGAAATTGAGCTCGTTAAAATTTTGTGGAAGTCTTGCTATTTTATTTGGATTGAAAGAAACAGAAAGAAAGAAGGAAGGGAGGGAGGGAGGGAAGGAATGGAAGGAGGTAGGGAGGAAAGGAGAGAGAAAGAGGAGGTAGGGATGGGGGGAGGATGGGGAGGAGAGAAAGAAGAAAAGTGGGAAAGAGAATAAACAATACTTTTTATTCCAATTGACTCTCAGAGAGCCTGAGAGGAAAGATTAAACAATTCACCACCTGCTAAGATTGGAAGATTATTATTGTACAAAAAAAACAAAAAACAAAAAACTCTGATAACCCTATGAATTTAGCAAAAAGAATCTAACACAGTGAGATTGAAATATGGAAAATTAAACTTCTAGGACTTCCTGGGTGGTGCAGTGGGTAAGAATCCACCTGCCAATGCAGGGGACATGGGTCCGATCTCTGGTCCAGGAATATACCACATGTCACAGAGCAACTAAGCCTGTGCACTACAACTATTGAGCCTGCGCTCTAGAGCCCATGAGCCACAACTATTGAGCCCATGTGCCGCAACTACTGAAGCCCACGCACCTGGAGCCCGTGCTCTGCAACAAGAGAGGCCACCGCAATGAGAAGCCCACGCACCACAAGGAAGAGTAGCCCCCACTCACCGCAACTAGAGAAAACCCGTGTGCAGCAACGAAGACCCAACACAGCCAATAAAATAAATAAATAAATAAATTTAAAAAAAAAATTAAACTTCTATCCAAAGTAACTGCAGTTTTCAAGCAATGAAAGATGAAAGCTTTTAGCAGTTTTTTTCTTTTTATTGATTATTGTGGATGTCAGGTCATTATTTGCCCTCAGCCAGCATGTATACAAGAATCCATAAGTGCTAAAAAATGGTCTGTTGGAAATGGTACACATATGCAATATTTTGATATTCAATAGTCTTAATTCCATTTATTTTTTATATGAGTCAATTAATTTATAATTACATTATTAACACAGTAATACAAGATCATGATGAAGATGATTTTTAAATTCAGTTATAATTTCCAATATGACACTAAGGTGCAATAGTTGGAACAGGAAAAGTGTTTCAACTTGAGAGGAACTTGAAACATATGCTTTCAGATGAAAAATAAATTGTGGGGGTATTCTATTTCACTAACCTTCAAAATGTGAGGCTATACCCAAGTAATCACCTCCCCTGTCATTGATAACTCATTTTAAGAAAACTAATATTAGCTGAAAAAAATAAACCCAGCACCCAGGACAGTAAATTACATGGCAAAGTAGATAAGGACACAATAAATAAGGACTGTGGGATGGGGGTCAGAAAATTCAGAAGAGTCCAGAATGAGAAAGCTTGAGAGATCAAAAGAAGTAAGAGAGAAGAGAGAAATACTTTCAATGGCAGACTACCTTCATCACCTTAGTTGTAAACTTGCTGTGGTCCAGAATGATCCAGTGTTAAACTGTGAAGTAGCTAAAATTTATCATCATGGCCAACAGGGGCTCTTGACTTCACCCTGGTAGTGCTTTTTAACTTATTTTCACCCTCTTCACCACAGTGAAAATCCCAAGCTCTTAATACTCTCTCCATCTAACACCCTACCCCTTCCTACTAACCACTACCACTCACTCCATCATCTATACCCCCACTCCTAAGTCTACTTCAGGAGATAAAACAATCTTGGTAATATATATCTTAACATAAATTATATACTACTTTTCCAAAAAGACAAGTTGGCCCCAATTCTAATTGTGGAATGGAAAGATTTTCCCCTGTTAGGAAATTTTGAATATCATCAAACATGAGGGGAAGTTCTGGGAAGGAAAGGGAGCAAAGGAATCAAACAATAGGCAATTTTTTCCTCTCTTTATAAAAAGATGTCCTCGACTCAACAAAGCCGCCGCCCAGTACAAGTTTGAAATATGCTTTCTAATCCACTCACTAACAAGAATTACTTACCCTTGACTATAAAGTCATAATAATCTTCACACACATGTAGATTCAGAAGCGTCATTTGCCCTGATGAAAATTATATTTATATTTAATTTCTAAGGAACATCTAAATAACAAATAACATTTAGAAGAATGTTAAATTATAACTGATTTGAATCTGCTAAACAAAAATATACACATGTATTAATTTTCAAAGAAGGGTATGATGTAGAATCTGGAAAGTATAGGCCACACAGTTCTATGTTGATCCCTGGCAGAACTCTAGACTGGATTGTTAAATATGACTTTTGAGAGTTAGAAAATAAAATGATGCTCTTTAGATAGAAAATGGGTATTGCTAAAAATCAAGTCCCATTAACCTCATTTTAAAAAAGAACTTGACGGTCTCTTGTATCTTCTCAAACAAGACAGGGAAACGTATTCAGTGAATTCATGGTTCCCTGAAAAAGTATACCTACTAAATTTTAAAAAATGAACCAGTATAAACCTGATCTCTAATGACATAACTACAGACTCCATGTGTTATATTGTGCAGCTCAACATTTTTTTTTCAGTAAAGAGAGCCATAGATGATACAAGTCCCAAATCTGCAAATGAAACAAGATAAGATAGGTTAGCAAATACATTTGTGATTGGGTAAAAAAAAAAAATAGATTAAAACAAATGAAACTAAAGGAACTTGATTCTTCTCTTCAAACTTCCACTTACTGTTCTCATAGACTTGGACAAAACTCTTAGTTTGCTAGAATCTCAGTTTCCTCATCTGAAAAGGAGGATAATCACAAGTAGCTTCATTCATGGGGTTGTTGTGAAATTCAAATGAGGCAAGAATCATAAAAACCATTTTAAAGTCATGAACTGAAATTCAAATATTCTTTTGAAATGTACCAGAAAGAAATGTAGAGTTCCTAGTAGAGGTTTTAAACATTCAAACACTTGAGCACAGATTGAGTGAGAGCCACATAGAGTGGGAGGAGAGATAAGACAGGTGAAGAAGATTAACAGTTTTCTACCCACAGACTGTTAGGTAGAAAATAAATAAGATACAATGATACACTGTACAGCAAAGGGAATATATTCAACATTTTTTAATAATTTTATATGGAGTATAATCTGTAAAAATATTAAATCACTATTATATAACCTGAAACTAATATTGTAAGCCAACTACGCTTTAACTTTAAAAAAAAAAAAAAAAAACTCATACAATAACAGAACAAACAACTCAATTACTTTAAAAAAAATGGGCAAAAGATCTAACAGACACCTCATTAAAGATAAACAAATGGAAAGTACTCAACATCAGTTGTCAAGAATGATTTAATTTGTATTTTCGAGGGAAATACAAATTAAAACAGAGATACTACTACACAGCTATTAGAATGTCTAGAATTCAGAACATCGACAACAACAAATACTGACAATGAGGAGGAGCAATAGGAACTGTCATTCACTGCCAGTGGGAATGACAAATGGTGCAGTCACTACGGAAGACAGTTCAGCAGTTTCTTACAAAGCTAATCATACTCTAAATATATGATCCAGCAAACACACTTCTTACCCAGATTTACCCAAATGAATTGAAAACTTATGTTCACACAAAAATCTGCATATGGAGGTTGATGGCAGTTTTATTTATTCATAGTTGCCAAAATTTAGAAGCAAACAAGTTGTCTTTCTGTAGGTAAATGGATAAATAAATTGTGTACATCCACACAATAGAAGATTATTCAGTGATAAAAAGAAATGAGTATCAAATCACTAAAAGTCATAGAGGACCCTTTAATGCATATTGTTAAGTAAAAGAAGCCAGTCTGAAAAACTATACACTATATGATTCCAACTAAACAACATTCTGCAAGGCAAACTCTAGAGACATAAAAACTACCAACTGTAAAATAGTCAGTGGGAAGTTGTTGTATAACAAAGGGAGTCCAACTCGAGGATGGAAGATGCCTTAGAGGACTGGGGCAGGGAGGGTGGGGGGGACTCGAGGGGGGGGCGTCAAGGAAGGGAGGGAATATGGGGATATGTGTATAAAAACAGTTGATTGAATCTGGTGTACCCCCAAAAAAATAAAAAATAAAAAAAAATAAAAAAAGATCAGTGTTTTCCAAGGATCTGGGGGAGAGATGTAAGGATAAACAGGTGGAGTGCAGGGGAATTTTAGGACAATGAAATTACTCTATATGATATCATGATGATATATTCATATCATTATGCATTTGTCAAAACCCACATAACTGTATAGCACAAAGAGTAAATCCTAATGTAAAATATAGGCTTTAGTTCATAATAATACTTATTCATCATTGTAACAAATGTACCACACTAATGCAAGATGTTAATAATAGGGGAAACAGTGGGTGGAAGAAGGGGGAGAGGGATATAAGGCAGGAGCTCTCTGTACTTTCTGCTCAATTTTTCTATAAACTTAAAGCTTCTCTAAAATATAAAGTCTTTGTTAAAAAATAATGATAATAAAGTCTATTAAAACTGCTAGCAGTAATAGATGAATTTAGTAAAGTAGCAGGATATGCAATTAATGCACAGAAATCTCTTGCATTCCTATACACTAACAACGGAAAAGCAGAAAGAGAAATTGAGGAAACTCTCCCATTTACCATTGCAACAAAAAGAATAAAATACCTAGCAATAAACCTAACTAAGGAGGAAAAAGACCTACATGCAGAAAACTATAAGACACTGATGAAAGAAATCAAAGATGATACAAACAGATGGAGGGACATACCATGTTCTTGGATTGGAAGAATCAACATTGTGAAAATGACTATCCTACCCAAAGCAATTTACAGATTCAATGCAATCCCTATCAAATTACCAAAAGCATTTTTCACAGAACTAGAACAAGAAGTCTTACGATTTCTATGGAAACACAAAAGACCCCAAATAGCCAAAGGAAACCTTGAGAAGGAAAGTTGGAGTTGGTGGAATTAGGCTTCCTGACTTCAAAGTATACTACAAGGCCACAGTGATCAAGACAGTATGGTACTGGCACAAAAATAGAAAGGTAGATCAATGGAACAAAATAGAGAACTCAGAGGTAAACCCAAGCACTTATGGGCACCTTATCTTTGATAAAGGAGGCAAGAATATACAATGGAAAAAGGAAAGCCTGTTCAATAAGTGGTGCTGGGAAAATTGGACAGCTACATGTCAAAGAATGAAATTAGAACACTTCCTAACACCATACACAAAAATAAACTCAAAATGGATTAAAGACCTACATGGAAGGCCAGACACTAGAAAACTTCTAGAGGAAAACATAGGCAGAACACTCTATGACATACATCAAAGCAAGATCCTTTTGGACCCACCTCCTAGAATCATGGAAATAAAATCAAGAATAAACAAATGGGACCTCATGAAACTTAAAAGCTGTTGCACAGCAAAAGAAACCATAAACAACACAAGAAAACAACCCTCAGAATGGGAGAAAATACTTGCCAATGAAGCAACTGACAAAGGATTAATCTCTAAAGTATACAAGCAGCTCATGCAGCTTACTACCAAAAAAGCAAACAACCCAATCCACAAACGGGCAGAAGACCTAAATAGACATTTCTCCAAAGAAGACATGCAGATGGCCAACAAACACATGAAAAGATGCTCAACATCACTAATCATTAGAGAAATGCAAGTCAAAGCCACGAGGTATCACCTCACACCAGTCAGAATGGCCATCATCAAACAATTTTGAAACAATAAATATTGGAGAGGGTGCGGAGAAAAGGGAACTCTCCTGCACTGTCGGTGGGAATGTAAGTTGGTACAGCCAGTATGGAAAACAGTTTGGAGGTTCCATAGAAAACTAAAAATAGAACTGCCATATGACCCAGTAATCCCAATCCTGGGCATATATCCAGAGGAAACCATAATCCAAAAAGAAACATGTACCATAATGTTCATTGCAGCACTATTTACAGTAGCCAAGACATGGAAGCAACCTAAATGCCCATCAAGAGATGAATGGATAAAGAAGATGTGGCACATATATACAATGGAATATTACCCAACCATAAAAAGGAATGAAATGGATCTATATATAATGAGGTGGATAGAGCTAGAGACTGTCCTACAGAGCAAAGTAAGCCAGAAAGAGAAAAACAAATACCGTATGCTAACTCATATATATGGAATCTAAAAAAATGGTTCTGATGAAGCCAGTGACAGGTTAAGAATAAAGATGCAGATGCAGAGAATGGACTGCAGGACATGGGGTTGGGGGGTGGGAGGTGAAGGGGAAGCTGGGACGAAATGAGAGAGTAGCATAGACATATATACACCACCAACTGTAAAATAGATAGCTAGTGGGAAGTTGCTGTATAACAAAGGGAGAGCAACTCGATGATGGGTGATGCCTTAGAGGGCCAGGACAGGGAGGGTGTGAAGGAGTCGCAGGAGGGAGGGGATATGGGGGTATATGTATAAATACAGCCGATTCACTTTGGTGTACCTCAAAAACAGGTACAAAAGTGTAAAGCGATTATATTCCAATACAGAGCTTCAAAAAAAAATCTATTAATTAAAAAAATCTTCCCAATAATGAAAACTATTCATATATGGAATGACTACTTACAATGACAGGCAGTTACTATAATCAGGAAAGTTCAAAGAGAGATCAAATGACCATCTGTACCAAGTGAGGTAGAGAGGATCCTTTCTTTGAATGGAAGGTTTTACTGCATGACCCCTAGGAGCCCTATTACTCCCCCTTTAATCCATTAGAAATGATCAAGGTGCAGCTCTCATCAAATTATTCCTTTTGTTTCTCACTGCTTCTAAGGCCACCAGGAATTTCTGTATTTCCACCACAATCTAACAGTAGTTGGGGCATGGGAGGGTGGTGGGGGGGGGAGGCGGGGAGTGTGTATGTGTCTGTGATGGCAAAACTGAGCTCCCTACCAGGCACACCACAAACTGCCATTGTCTGCTGCCACAAGTGTGAAATATTCTAATGGAACTGATCTGTTTGGTTAAGATACCAAGCCTCTTTATTGTGGATAAAAACTACAATAAGCTTAACCCAAGGTTGAGCTTCTGGCTCTATGAAGAACAAGAGTTCCTAATGTGTGAATAGAATAGTGTTTGCTAGCTATTTTTTTAGCAACATGTGAAACTTTGCTAAATCCTAGCAGTTGAGGTGCTACTCTTTGAAAATCTGCTAAAAATATACATTTTCTCCAGAAAAAATATGTATGTACATTTTTAAACTGTATGCAATTTCAGATTTTCAAGGAATTTCTGAAACCAAAAGAACCTTTAAATAATCAGTGAAGCTTAAGTTAAGAACCTTTAGTTCTCACCTCTATACTTTTGCTCATGCTACTTCTTCCACTAACATGCCCTCCCACCTGCCTCCTGCTAAGTCACCAATTCTACTATCTAAGCCTATAATAAGTACCCAACTTTACACCCAAGTACCACCCAAAATATTTCTCTGCTGGTCCTCTCTTTAGCTCCCATGAGACCCACACTCATTCAAATCTCTATGCTTCTGCTGACTCTCTTACCCTCTTAGTTTCCTCCATTACTTAAACCCACATACTCTTCACAATCATCTCCAGCCTATCTGCTTTTTTGAAGCCTTGATCAATCCTTTCTTATCATACATTGTGAATGTCACACAATTCTGTAAATGTGTTAACAATTATAGTTTTTTTTAATTTTTATAGTAAGTGATTCAAGAGCAAGTAATGTGACTTACCTTTTTAGCATATGTATCAAGATACCTATTTCAAAATAGATACTCCATAAATATTTGATGAGTTCTCCTTGGAGCTTAACACACTGTAATATAAGGTAACATTGTAATGTTACAACACTAGTAACAATTAGTTACTAATTGAGTCAATGAATGTATTGTGGATTTTTTTTAAAAAATGATTGTGGTGAAAATTCATACAACATAAAATTTATCATTTTAAAGTGAACAATTGAGTAGTATTTAGTACATTCACAATGTTGTTCAACCTCGACCTCTATTTAGTTCCAAGACGTTTCCATCTCTTTGTAGTAAATCTTTTACCCCTTAAACAGTTTCTCTCCATTTTTTTCTCCTTCCAGCTCCTAGTATCCACCAATCTGTGTTCAGTCTCCATGGGTTTATCTGCTCTGGATATTTTGTCTAGATGGAGTCACATGATATGTCACCTGTTGTTCCTGGCTTCTTACACTTATCATAATGTTCTCAAGGTTCATCCTTGTTGTGGCGTGTGTCAGTAGTGCATTCTTTATTATGGCCAAATAGTATTCCATTGTGTGTGTATACTATAATTTGTTTACCCATTCACTGATGGAGATTTGCGCTATTTCCATCTTTTGTTTCTTGTGAATAAGGCTATTATACATGCTTGTACATGTATTTGTTTAACTACCTGTTTTCCACTATTTGGGGTATATACCTAAGAGTGGAGTTGTGAGCTCATATAATAATTCTGTGGTTAACTTTTTAAGGAACTGTCAAAGTATTTTCCACAGCAGCTGAACCATCTTATATTCCCAATAGTATATGAAGTACAAGGGTTCCAATTTCTCCATAAACTTACCAAAACTTATTTTTTATTTTTTTTTTAATTAAAACCATTCTGCTGGGTTTGAAGTGGTACCTCTATATGGTGACTTTAAAACATTGGACTGTTTTGAACACATCTTTAAGATCTGTAGAGGTGAATTAACTGTGAAGCTCATAAATCTTATGTTTCAGAATCCCTCACTGAAGACTCTGTGTTGAAATTAGAATTCAATTTTCTATTCTTTTTGATTAAAAGAGCCCTATAAATTATATGCTTCCAGCTCCACAAAACTTGAATTCTCCCTGCACACAAGCAAATAAGAATATCTACTGTTCAAGCATATAACAGAAATATCCCTACCTCCAGCTATGGTGGTGTATGCTTTTGGTTTCAAAATCACCATATTTGACTTAAAGCCTTTATGACAAACGATCTTACAACCTGAGAAAGATGTTTAAGAACCTAGTATTACAGGTAGCATGATAGGAATCATAATAATCCCAGCTACTTAACAATTGCAGGACACCCTGAGTCCAGCTTATTGCTAGAAAGCCAAACATAAATTTCTTTTTCCAAAAGGATACACACACAGTTCTGCTGACAATTACTTCTTCTTCTCAAATATCAAATTAAATAGAACAGAGCCATAGGGTGTCTGCAGTATTTTAAAGCTATAATCTCCTTTACATTACTTCTGCAGTTCGCTTGTAGCCAATAAGATGATTCTGTCACATTCACTTAGAGGAATCAAGTTGCAAATGCAAATTTATATGACTATTGATGTCCGTGATCTACATAAAAATCTGTGGTGCACATGCAAGATCTGTACTGACTACAAACAGATCAAATGGCGAGCTCCCTCAACCATGCTCATATGATTTATGAGTAAGCTTTAGTGCTATGTGCTGTTATGCCCTTCAGAAACTAGGTTATTTGAATTGAATATTCAGTGTAATACAGTATGTGACAGACTATGCAAATTATTTGTACAAAACATGGTAAGTAATTTTGACTGTAAAGCTTGACTACAATGTTCATCAGGAGAGTGGCCTGCCTCTCCAAAAAACCTTGGAAATTTATGTTATCGTCCCCTATGGTGTCCTTTGTTTTCCACATTTTCCTCTTAAAGATTCAAGTGTATTCCCATAGTTGATCATTTATTTTTCCCTTGTAAATATTCGCTTTATCTTACATATGAGCAACTAAGTTTGTGTCATTCAATTTTAACAAGTTCACCTTCCAGTTCATATTGCTAAAATAGGACAAAATGACTAGAGTCTTATTCAGTTGTGTTTTATGTACTCTGAATATTTTCCATTTTTTAAGGGAAGTAATTCACAATAAAACTAGTTTGGCCTCTTAAAATCAAAATACACACCTTTCACAGATCACCAAACATGGAGTTCTAATTATTTCCATTTTTTCTCTTCTATAGTTCTGTCATAGTTTGTTAATAACTTTCTATCACCTATTTTCATACATGATTTTTTAATCAGATAGGCTGGGCCTCAGTTCATTAGAAAAGGTATATAATATAATAGTTCATCAGAAAAGATATATAATATATAATAGAATATATAATAGAATATAAAAGGTACATACACAGGTGAGTCAAAAATTATCTGCACTCTGGTTATATTAAAACTTCTGTTGGCTGTACTGTCTTATCAGCACTTTCCACTCAAGGCTGCTGTCTCCCCAGTCACTGCTGCACAGGTGTCAACATGTTACATTAGTTCATTTGTAACCACTCTGCAAGCAAAAATGGATGCCCCACTTGTGATTTTCACAAAAGAAGAGCAGTGTGTAGTGATTCGTCTTTTGTGGTCTGAGGGTGTGCATGTCCACACACTTCTGCCCACACTGTCAACATTCTGCAAAAACTTTGTTTTGAGGTGTTAAAGCATCCTCCCTATAGTCCTGATCTTGCTCCATCGGACTTTCACCTGTTTGGTCCCCTGAAAGCAGCCCAGGAGGACAAAGATTCACTTCAGATGAAGAAGTGAAGACAGCAGTGCATTTGTGACTCACAGCTGAGCCTAAAACATGTTTTTAATGAGGGAATACAAAAGTTTGTTGACCTGTGGACAAATTGTATTGAAAAGAAAGGAGATTATGTCAAAAAATGATGTATTTGTCTTTTCTAAAAGTTAATTGAAATAAATTCTACAGCCAGAGTGCAGATAATTTTTGACTCACCCTTGTAATAGATAATATATAATATAACAGTATAATATATAAATTATATATAATATAAAGGGATATAATATAATATAATATAATAAAGCCCATCTCATTGAATTTTGTAAGAAACATATGTAATATTGACACAGCAAGCATTCGAGAAAAGTTAGAACTTTTTCCCCCTTCCCTTCAAGAAGAGAAAATGGGTCCTTAAGCAATGGAAAAAGTGTGACTTTGCCAAGATTTACAGATTTAAGCTTATAAGATTACTCTTATGGAACAATATTTCTCAAACTTTACTGTGCATACAAATTATCTGAGGAGCTGGTCAAAATGCAGATTCTTTTTCAATAGATCTGGGGTGGAGCCTGATATTCTGGGTTTCTGAAAAGTCCACAGGGAATGCCAATACTAGAAGTCCACAGACCACTCTTTGAGAGACAAGGTTATAAAACTCCATGTTTCTACCTAAGTATGCTAAATGTAACTAAGCAGGTAACTTGCTGGGATTTTTTGTTTGTTTAATGAAACTTTTAATTTGGGATAACAGTAGATTTAGACATAGTTATAAGAAATAGGGACTTCCTAGGTGGCGCAGTGGTTAAGAATCTGCCTGCCAATGCAGGGGACACGGGTTCGATCCCTGGTCCAGGAAGATACCACATGCCATGGAACAACTAAGCCCGTGTGCCACAACTATTGAGCCTGTGCTCTAGAGCCTGTGAGCCACAACTATTGAGCCTGTGTGCCACAACTACTGAAGCCCATGCACCTAGAGCCTATGCTCTGCAACAAGAGAAGCCACATAATGAGGAGCCCACGCACCGCAATGAAGAGTAGCCCCCACTCGCCACAACTAGAGAAAGCCTGTGTGGAGCAATGAACACCCAACACAACCAATTAAAAAAAAAACAAATAAATAACTTTATTTAAAAAAAGAAATAATATAGAAGCCTCCCATATACCTTTCATCCAATGATGTCATCTTGCCAACTATAGAACAATAACACAACTGGTATATTAACATTGATAATCTACTGATCTTACTCAGATTTCCCTGGTATTACTTGTATTCATTTGTGTGTGTGTGCATGTATATGCTTGTGTTTTATGTAATTTTATCACTTGTAATTTCACATATCCATCACAAGTCAGGATACAGAACAGTTCCATCAAGGATCTCTCCTGTTGCCCTTTGTAACCACATGCATCTCTCTCCCTACCTAACACCCTGTCCCTTCCCTGTCCCCTGACAATCACTAATCGGTTTTCCAACTTTATAATTTTGTCATTTCAAGAATGTTATATAAATGGAACTGTCAGAGTCTAACCTTCAGAGATTGGTTTTTAATCAGTATAATTCCCTAGAGATTCATGCAAGTTATTGTGTGCATCAATAATGCATTCCTTCTTTTTTTCCCATTATATAACTGTACCATAGTTTAATCATTCAGTCACTGAAGAACATCTTAGTTGTTTTCTGTTTGGGGTTATGACAAAGAAAAAAAAACAGCTGCTATTGAACATCTGTGTGCAGGCTTTTGTGTGAACACAAGTTTTTAGTTCTCTGGGATAAATGCTCAAGTGTGCAATTGTTGGGTCATATGATAGTCGTGTTTAGTTTTATAACAAATGATGCAGTTTATCCATATTATTGCCAACATTTGGTGATGTCACTTTTTTTATTTTAGCCATTCTGACAGATGTGTAGTGTTACAGCACAGCAGTTTTAACTTGGATTTCCTAATGGCTAGTGATGTTCTAGATCTTTTCATGTGCTTATTTGCCCTCTATATATCTTATTTTGTGAAATGTCTGTTCATGTCTTTTGCTCAATTTATACTTGGATTCTTTTGATTTTTTACTAGCAAGTTTTGAGTGTTTTTTATATACTCTAGATACTAGACCTTTTTCAGATAAGTAGCTTGCAAACATTTTCTCCAGTCTGTTGCACAGCCGTATGACATGGCCAAAAAAAAAAAAAAAAAAAGACTATGGCAGTGAAACAGTCAGTATAAATTTCCTTATGAAAATATAATTACTGCAAGAGAAGGAAAATTATTATGATCTGCTTTCATCCTAAGGAAAGTTTCAATATAGAGCCAGACTACTAGAATAGTTCTTTCACTGAATTTCAGCAGTTATCAGCAACTTGTTTAGTTTCATCTTGCTCTTTATTAATCTACTTCTAATAGACACTTTATCTTTTCATTTAGTGATTTAAAAGTCAAAAATTATTTAAGTTTTATCCACATGCCCACTCACTTGCTTTAACATGTTTGTTTTGGCTCTTTAGTGCTTCAGTTCAACTTGATGTCTCTTTCAGCATTTAGAAGAAGGGAAAGAAGAAAACATGAATTGAGCATTCAGAATGTCTCAAATATATGCATTGATCTCTCCTTTATTTCAACATTAAACTGACTATTCATTTTTTATTCTTTCATTATTAGATACTATTAATTATATACCTGGGATATAATTGATGTATCTCTATACTTTTGCAGAAAAGAACCTGGGCAAATATTTTCCAATCAAGGAAATGTATCTCTTCTAACCATTTACTACTAACTCACTCTTTTTTTTTAAAGAACTTTTATTGAGATATAATTGACATACAATAAACTACATATATTTAAAGTGTACAATTTATATATTTTTTCTTATTAGTAACATGCATATGGCAATCTTAATCTCCCAGTTCATCTATTCACTCACTCTTAAGGCAGAATCTACCCCAGAACTTTGCCCAGCCAGTTACTGAACTACAAAATTTCTAAATGGGCAGTCTTGTGCTCCAGGGCTTTAAAAGCTGATCACAGGGCAGGGATCAAGAAAGCAGAGTAAAAAGATCCTGAGCTCACTTCCTCAAGTGGACACACCAAAACTACAGCTACATATAGAATAACTACCCTCTGAGAACAACATGAAAACTAGCAGAACAGCTCTTCTACAACTATGGATAACTTCAAGCCATACTAACATCCACATTATACGGGTCACAAAAATAGAAGAGAGACAGAAAGAGACAGAAAATTTATATGAAGAAATAATGGCTGAAAACTTTCCTAACCTGAAGAAAGAAACAGATGTCCAAGTGCAGGAAGCACAGGAGTCCCAAACAAGATGAACCAAAGAGACACACTCCAAGACACGTTATAATGAAAATGCCAAGAGTTAAAGACAAAATCTTAAAGGCAGCAAGAGAAAAACAACTAGTAATGTAGAAGGAAATTTTGTGCAGAAACATTACAGGCCACAAAGTACTAAAAGGAAAAACTTACAAGAACATGCTAACACCAATGTTATTATTCAAATTTGGAGAGATAAAGAGTTTCCCAGAGAGGCAAAAGCTAAAGGAGTTCATCACCACTAACCTGCCTGTAGAAGAAACGTTAAAGGAACTTCTTCAAGCAAAAGAGAAAAGGCCATAACTACAAATAAGAAAACATATGAAACAAACAATCTCACTGGTAAACACAAAAATATAATACAGTTCAATGACTTACAAAGCTAATATGAATGCTAAAAAACAAAGACTAAAATCAACTATAGCTACAATAATTAGTTAAGGGATACACAAAATAAAAAGATGTAAAATATGTCATCGAACTCAAAAATGTATGAGATACATAAAAAATAAAGAGAAAAGAATCCAAGCATAATACTAAAGGTAATCATCAAATCACAAAGGGAGAGAACAAAAGAAGAAAGAAATAGTGAAGAATTATGAAAACAACCAGAAAACAATCAACAAAATGGCAATAAGTACATGTGTCATTACTTTAAATGTAAATGAACTAAATGTTACAATCAAAAGACATACAGTGGCTGAATGAATACAAAAACAAGACCCATCTATATAATGCCTACAGGAGACACACTTCAGATCTAAAGATACACACAGACTGAAAGTGAGGGAATGGAAAAGTTATTATCCATAAAAAGAAACAAAAAGAGAGCTGGAGTAGCAATAATGTCAGACAAAATAGACATTAAAAGCAAGGTTCTAAAAGAGATTTTTAATGTTAGGCCAGACACTATAAAACTCCTAGAGGAAAACATAGGCAGAACACTCTATGACATACATCAAAGCAAGATCCTTTTGGACCCACCTCCTAGAATCATGGAAATAAAATCAAGAATAAACCAATGGGACCTCATGAAATTTAAAAGCTTTTGCACAGTGAAAGAAACCATAAACAAGACAAGAAGGCAACCCTCAGAATGGGAGAAAATACTTGCCAATGAAGCAATGGACAAAGGATTAATCTCTCAAATATACAAGAAGCTCATTCAGCTTACTACCAAAAAGGCAAATAACCCAATCCACAAATGGGCAGAACACCTAAATAGACATTTCTCCAAATAAGACATATAGATAGCCAAAAAACACATGAAAAGATACTCAACATCACTAATTATCAGAGAAATGCAAGTCAAAGCCACAATGAGGTATCACCTCACACTGGTCAGAATGGCCATCATCACAAAATCTGGAAACAACAAATGTTGGAGAGGGTGTGGAGAAAAGGGAACTCTCCTACACTGTTGGTGGGAATGTAAGTTGGTACAGCCACTCTGAAAAACAGTTTGGAGGTTCCGTAGAAAACAAAAAATGGAACTACCATATGATCCAGTAATCCCACTCCTGGGCATATACCCAAAGAAAACCATAATCCCAAAAGAAACATATACCATAATGTTTATTGCAGCACTATTTACAATAGCCAAGACATGGAAGCAACCTAAATGCCCATCAACAAATGAATGGATAAAGAAGATGTGGCATATATATGCAATGGAATATTACTCATCCATAAAAAGGAATGAGATGGAGCTATATGTAATGAGGTGGATAGACCTAGAGTCTGTCATACAGAGTGAAGTAAGCCAGAAAGAGAAAGACAAATATTATATGCTAACTCACATATACGGAACCTAAAAATGGTACTGATGAACTCAGTGACAAGACAAGAACAAGGATGCAGATGCAGAGAATGGACTGGAGATCTCAAGGTTTGGGGGGGCAAGGGGTGAAGGGGAAGCTGAGATGAAGTGAGAGAGTAGCATAGACATATATATACTACCAACTGTAAAATAGATAGCCAGTGGGAAGTTGCTGTATAACAAAGGGAGTTCAGCTCGATGATGGATGATGCCTTAGAGGGCTGGGATGGGGAGGGTGGGGGGAGTCGAGGGAGGGAGGGAATATGGGGATATGTGTATAAAAACAGATGACTGAACTTGGTGTAACTCAAAAAAATAATAAATAAATAAATAAAATGGAAAAAAAACTGGTACACAAGTGTAAAGCAATTAAATTCCAATAAAAAAATAAAATAAAAGAGATTTTTTTAAAGCATATTGCATAATGATACAGGGATCAATCCAACAAGAGTATATAACACTTTAAAATACTAATGCACCCAAAATAGGAGCACCTGAATATATAAAATAATATTAACAGACAGAAATTGACAGTAATACATTATAGTAAGGGACTCTAATATACCACTTACAGCAAAGGATAGATCATTCAGACAGAAAATCAATAAGGAAACACTGACCTTGAATGATATATTAGAGCAATAGACTTGATAGATATATAGACAACATTCCATTCAAAACAGTAAAATACACATTCTTTTCAAGTAGAGATGGAACATTCTCCAGGATAGAACATGTGTTAGGCCACAAAACAAGTCTCAATAATTTGAAGAAGATTGAAATCATGTGAAATATCATTTCTGACCACAACAGTATGAGACTAGAAATCAATTACAATTTTTTTTAAACTGAAAAAAATAAATAAATATGGAGTCTAAACAATATGATACAAAACAACCCATGGGTCATAAAAATATCAGAGTAAGTTTTAAAAATACCTGGGGACAAATGAAAATGGAAGCATAACATTCCAAAATCAATGGGAGGCAGCAAAAGCAGTTCTAAGAGGGAAGTTTATAGTGATGCAGACCTACCTCAAAAAGCAAGAAAAGTCTCAAATAAACATTCTATTCTTAAACCTAAAGGAACTACAAAAAAAAGAACAAAGCTCAAAATTAGAAAGAAGAAAATGAAAATTTTCACAGCAGAAATAAATGAAACATAGACCAAAAAAAAAAAAAAATAGAAAGGATCAATGCAAATAAGAGCTGGTTCTTTGAAAAGATAATCAAAATTAATAAACCTTTAGCCAGACTCATCAAGAAATAAAGAGAACCCAAATAAATAAAATCAGAAATGAAAGAAAAGTTCCCTCTAACACACAGAAATACAAAAAAAAAAATCATAAGAAACTACCAAAATGAACAATCCACATGAAATGGAAAACAGCAAGGAGGTTTCTCAAAAAATTAAAAATAGAACTGCCATATGATCCAGCAACTCCACTTCTGGATATTTACCCAAAGAAAATGAAAACACTAATTGGAAATGATATATGCACCCCAGTGTGTATTGTAGCACTATTTACAGCAGCCAAGATATGGAAGAAACCTAAGTGCCTATTGATAGATGAATAGATAAATAAGATGTGAGATATATATGTATATCACATTATATATATATATATTATATATATATATATATATAAATAAAATGGAATATTGCTCAGCCATAAGAAAGAATGAAATCTTGCCATTTGGGACAAAATAGGTGAGCCTAGAGGGTACTATGCTAAGTGGAATAAGTCAGATAGAAAAAGACAAATACCTTATGATTTCACTTATATGTGCAATTAAAAAACAAAACTAACTAAACTAAACTAAAACAGACTTATAGATACAGAGAACAAATGGATGGTTGCCAGAGAAGAGGGGAGTGAGGGGATAGGCAAAATAACTGAAGGGGATTAACAGGTACAAACTTTCAGTTATAAAACAAGTCATAGGGTTGTAATACACAGAATTAGGAATATATTGTGTTAATAATATACAATAATATTGTAATAATTTTAAATGTTGACATCTAGTAACTAGATTTATCTTTGTAATCATCTCATAATATATATAAATGTTGAATCCTATGTTGTACACCTGAAACTAATATTGTATGTCAATTACACTTCAATTTTTAAAAACTGATCACAACTACACACAAGCTACTGGGGCTTAGATTTCTGTTCAACAGTCCTGTACCCCAGTGTGCAGAATCATGACCTAACTCCACTTATCTTATGATCAGCACCCTGAATTCTCCTCCATATCCTAGTCTAATTTACTTCTGTGCTATTTCCAGTTTCTCTGAAGCTCTCTTGTGATACTTCATTGACAGTCTTGGTTTCCCTCTTTCTACAAATTACCTTTCTTCACATTTAAATTATTGAATTGCTCCAAAGGGAACCCCTTCCTGCCCAGAGCTCTCCACTGACATCCTTATGGAGGAAGCCAATCTCTGCATCATGAGCTTCTGCTCCATCCTCAGGCTACAGCCATGTGTACTGCTGCTAAGACAAATACAAATCTGCTTCAGGGTATTTGACATTTGGAGGTGGGGGGAGTTTAAACATTTCTATGCTACCTTTGTCACATCTGCTTCTTGCTTTATCCACCATCTCATTCCCAATTTACTCATAGCAGGAGAAGTCAGAACCCAAAACATTCATCTTCCATGGTTTAGCAATGATTGGGATTACTGTGCCTTAAAGAAAGGAAACCAAGCCTTGTGCTTTCTCTAAATTTTGTCCTCTCTGATGCAATAAAACTATTTGGGTGCAGATTTCTACTTAGGGAAGATTTTCACTTAAGGCTAGTAGGTGGGTGAGTAGACCCACATTATGCCCTGCAGAAATAGTGCATTTCTCTTCAGCATGTGGTTTCAAATTTTAGATTCAGGGAAAAGTTGGAGAATCTACTTTAGCCTCAAGGCCTAAACTAAATTTCTCAACACAGTTTTATCAGAGTTCTATATTCTCCACTAGCAAAAATCCCAACTCCTTCATCTGTTTCCCTTTTTAAACTATTTTATCTTTTAAATTATATTCCTAGTGCCAAAGGAAGGCACCACCATACAATACCTGATATGAACACTGAATTTACTGCTTTGTAAACAAGTCAGAGCTATGCTTGGAGGGTTAAGTCTTCCTGAGCAAAGCAAAGAGCTGGTCTTACATAAGGTTTGACACCATGGAGTTCAAGAAGAATTAATTTTTCCTTAGAAATGTCTAAGTCTTCTAGTAATTTCTAGAAATTTCTAGTATCCAGTAGTGCCAATGAGAAATCTCATGCCAATCTAGTGCTTCTTTATTTATAGACATTTTTTCCACCTCTGGAAGTGTTTAGGATTTTTCTCTTTAATCTTAATTTTCTGAGATTTATAACAGTTTGCTAGGTTTGGGTTTTCTCATACTCATCTCACTCATGTTTGGTGACCTTTTTAAATCTAAAGACTTGTGCATCTCTTCAGCTCTATAAAAAAGGTTTCTGTATGGTTTTAATTAATTTATCTCCTTTCTCACTGTCCTCTCCTTTGGGAACTTACCTACCTTATGTTAGAACTTCTAGATCTATCTTTCATGTCTTTCTTAACTTTCTTACCATCAATCTTCTTACCTTGTTTTGCATGCTTTTACATCTCCTGTCCTTCTGTGTTATATTCTGGGAGAATTCTTCAGCTTACTAATTCTCTCTTCAGTTGTGCCCATTCTGCAATTTAGCTAATCTCATATTTTTTGTTTGTTTTTTTTTATTGTTGTGGCCATTTTATTTTTTGTTTTTTGGATGATTAAAATTTTTATCTCTAAGTCTCTAGTTGATTCTCTTTCACAATTAACATTCTAATTAACGTAAAATAGATATCCTCTCTTACCTCCATGAAGATATTAATCTTTTATAAAAATTATTGTCTGTTTTGTTCATTTTATTTCCTCAGGTATTAGTTTTTTTTCTGGTTGTTTTCTTTAATACTTCTCATTGTGCTGATTTTGCACACTTGTTTGACAATCTTTGGCTTCTGTGATCATCTTTGTATTGATATTCTCCATAATTTAGGTAGATCAGTAGTATACAAAGAGGGATAATAGGTGTGATCTAACCTTAGGGGTAGAAGTACTTTATCATCAACATTGTTTATTATAGCACATGGTGACAATAAAAAGACTGACTTCTAGTTATGTATTTTTTTTTAATTCGCTGCAGACATTGCCCTCCTTAGTTGCCATCACCTGGGGAAATCAATCCCACTAAACCCTCTCTCACCCCACATCCTCAATTCATCCCACCACATGATAAGGAATTGCTATAGACTTTGTTCCTTTTACTGTCTTCTTTCTATAGTGATTGTGTAGGGGGGAGACATTGCTAAGGAAAAATAGATAAGCAATAAGAATTTACTGTAAAGCACTGTGAATTATACCCAATATCTTGTAATAACCAATAATGGAATATCTGAAATTATATCTGCCAAAAAATTGAATTGCTATGCTGTACACCTGAAGCTAACAAAATATTGTAAATAAATTATACTTTAATTAAAAAATTGCTAAGAAGGGTATAACATTAACTCACTGTCTGGGCATATAATCCCCTGTACCCCCTGAGTTTTGCCATCCACCTGGGTTACAGCTCTGCTTCTCCAGTTCAAATACCGTCTTACTGCTCCATTCTGAAGACAACTGCTTCTGCTTTCATCCACTCCAATACAGATTTGGTGAGAAAGAAGTCAACCTACTTCACTTACTGTGAACATGGTTCCCCATGTAATCACCCTAATGGTTGACCATGGCTCTTGAATCCACCTTCTTCAAGGGTAGAGTACTTCCAGGACCCTTCTCACTTTACAATAAACATCCCCTATGAGTGTTTTGGGCAGTGGTTTTCTTCATTAATAATAACAACAATGGCACTTCACAATTTGTGAGAATTAAATAAGTTAATATATGAACTCATGTACTTTCTGTCATTAGGAAACTTCTCAAATTTCCTATTTTCCAGCTAACAATTTCCTGTTTTCCAGCATTGTAGATTTTTCTAATCATTTTTTTTGTCATCTAGAGATTTATGGCATTCAGACTATTATCTTGATCTAATTTTTTTATCTGCTTCTAAAATAGCTTTACCCCTTTTTTTCTAGACATGTATACATTCTATAATAGTCTGCTCAGATTGTCATAACAAAATACCACAGACTGGGCAGCTTAAATGACAGAAATTTATTTTCTCACGGTTCTAGAAGCTAGAAGTCCTGATCAAAGGGCTGTCATAGTTGATTTGTTAAGACCCATCTTCCTGGCTTATAGACAGCTAACTTCTCATTATGTCCTCACATGGCCTTTCTTCTGTAAATGTGCAGAGAGAGAGATAGAGAGTTCTCTGGTGTCTCTTCCTCTTCTTTTTTTTAAAATATTTATTTATTTATTTATTTATTTATTTATTTATTTATTTATTTATTTAGGGTCTTCGTTGCTTAACGTGGGCTTTCTCTAGTTGTAGCAAGCCAGGGCTACTCTGCTGTGCACAGTCTTCTCATTGCAGTGGCTTCTCTTGTTGTGGAGCATGGGCTCTAGGCACACGCGCTTCAGTAGTTGTGGCACACAGGCTTCGTAGTTGTGGCTCATGGGCTCTAGAGTGCAGGCTCAGTAGTTGTGGCTTACGGGCTTAGTTGCTCTGCAGCATGTGGAATCATCCCAGACCAGGGCGCAAACCCGTGTCCCCTGCATTGGTAGGCAGATTTTTAACCACTGCGCCACCACGGAAGTCCTCTTCCTCTTCTTATATGTATACCAATGCTGTTGGATTAGGATCTCACCCTTATGACCCTATTTAAATTTAATTACCTTCCTAAAGGTCCCATCTCCAAATAGTCACGTTGGGGGTTATGATAGCAACATATGACTTTGTGGGGGACAATATTCAGTCCATGACACATTCTAATAGATCAATTCTTAAAGAAAACAGCAATTTACTCAGAAGAAATTAATAAGTAAGAACAAATGTAAGGGCACATGTAAAATGAAAGAGAGGGATATTAACTAAAGAATCTTCAAAGTGAATATAGAATATGTTATCTTTCCTGATGAAAAGTAGTGTGCAAAAATATCTGTAGAATAAATGAATGAGACATTCAAAATGCACCTCAGCTTCCCCAAGACACCAATTTTCAGGAACATTTGTGAATATATTCTTTGACTCATTCAGGCTGGCATCATATAAAAGAAATAATAAAAACACAGTTTTTGCTTACTTTACTCTCAAACCTGAAACTTATTAGGAAATTTAAGGTGTTTATTAAAATGAAATATATTAGTATTGAGACTATTTCATATTGATATTGATATGCTATAAAGGAAACCCAAATTCTCTTTCCAATTGGGTTAAGATTTGGAAAGGGTTACTATTCTTTTGTGTGTTAATGTGTTTGTATGTGGATATGTGTGCATATACATGTACATATGGGACTTATGAATATAAATTTAAAAACTATGTGGCAATGTTTTTGTAACTTTTTTGTGACTTGAGTCTTAAGTAGTCATTTAACTTTTAACAGTTAGGCACCACCACACTTATGGACAATTAGAATGTGATTCACCAACAATAAAAATAAGTATTAGGTATAAAACCTGCAGCACTTACAGATTAACAAAAGAAGAGATCCACAGAGTGGACTGCTGGAAGAGGTTTGCAAACAAGATTTGGAGCCAGAAATGCATCATAGGCTGTTCTACACAGATCAAGAATAATTTAGGTTAGGAAATTGTGGATTATAATATCCATATGTACATTACCATATGTACAAACTAATGTGTACAAACAATACCACATGTAGAAGTAAAATGTGACAAACAACTCAAAATTTTCACAGTATTTAGAGGTAAATGTGAGAAGACAGCAAAGTGAGAATTGGTTAGGTTATATCTTAATGCCCCAAGTTTGCCTAAAATTTGTAGGTTTTATGATAGAGCACAAGATACATTGTTAAAAATCAGAATTTTGTGCAAATTTCAAGTATTTTTATTCAGAAATTTAATCCTACAAAAATTTTCACTTATTCAAATTTCTTTTCTTCAAGTGTAACTTTTGAGAACAGCGTTCTGAATTTATCATTAATTAATACAAATACAAAACCAAAAAAAGACCTGCTCTTGTCCCCCTCCCTAACTTCCTAGTTTACAATATAATATTCTTTTTATTGAAATATAGTAGATGTACAATATTATGTTATTTTCAAGTATACTATATAGAGAGTTGACATTGTCATATATTATGAAGTGATCACCATAAGTCTGATAACCATCTGTCTGCAAATAAAGTTATTAAATATCATTGACCATGTTTATTATGATGTATATTATATCTTGTGTCTTATTTATTTCATAACTGGAAGTTTGTGCCTCTTAATCTCTTTCATCAACTTTACCCAACCCTACCTCCTCCCCTCTGGCAACCACCCATTTTTTCTCTGTATCTATGGACCTGTTATACTTTTGTTTTATTTATTTTTAAAATCCACATATAATTGAGATCATATATTATTTGTCTTTTTCTAGCTGATTTATCTCACTTAGCATAACTCTCTAGATCCATCCATGTTGTAAAAAATATCAATGTTGTATTTATTTTTATGGCTGAATAATATTATACTGAATATATATATACATATATATATTTATATACCACACCTTCTTTATCCATTTGTCTATCAATGGACACTTAGGTTGCTTCAATATCTTGGCTACTGTAAATAGTGCTACAATATACATTGGGGTGCATATATCTTTTCCAATTAGCATTTTATTGTCTTTAGGCTAATACCCAGAAGTGAAGTCACTGGATCATATGGTAGTTCTATTTTTAATTTTTTGAGAAACCTCTGTACTGTTTTCCATAATGGCTGCACCAATTTACACTTTCGCCAATAGTGCATGGGGGTTCCCTTTTCTCCACATCCTCACCAACACTTGTAATTTTTTAATAGCCATTCTGATGGGTGTGACATGACATCTCATTGCAGTTTTGATTTGGAGTTCCCTGATAATTACTAATATTTAGCAGCTTTTCATGTCTTTTGGCCATCTGTATGTCTTCTTTGGGAAAATGCCTATTCAGATCTTACACCTATTTTTTAATCAGGTTTTTTGTTTCTTGGCTTTTTTTTTTTCCTGATGTTAAGTTGTATGAGTTCATTTTATAGTTTGGATATTAATCCCTTATGGGATATATCGTTTGCAAATATATTCTCCCCTCAGTAAGCTGAATTTTTATTTTGTTGCTGGTTTCCTTTGCTGTGCAAAAGCTTTATAGCTTGATGTAGCTGCATATTTTTGTGTTTGTTCTCCTTGCCTGAGGAGACAGATCCAAAAAATATTGCTAAGACAAATGTCAAAGAGCATGCTGCTTATGTCTTCTTCCAGGAGTTTTGCGGTTTCAGGTCTTACATTTAATTCTTTAATACATTATGAGTTTATTTTTGTATATGGTGCAAGGAAGTAGTGCAGCCTGATTCTTTTGCATGCAGCTGTCCAGTTTTCCCAACACCATTTATTGAAGAGGCTGTCTTCTCCCATTGTATATTCTTGTTTCCATTGCCATATTGAATTGATAATATAAGTGTGGGTTTATTTCTGGGGTCTTTATTTTGTTCCATTGTTCTTTGTGTCTGTTTTTGGTCAGTACCAAACTGTTTTTATTACATTAGCTTTGCTGTATACTCTGAAATCAGAGAAGATGATAAATTCATCATTTTTCTTTTCCCGATTGTTTTGACTATTAGAGATCTTTTGTGTTTCCACACAAGTTTTAGAATTATTTCTTCTACTTCTGTGAAAAATGATATTGATATTTTGAGTACAAGATTTTTGCCTCCTTGATTAGATTTTTCATGGGTTTTTTTTTTTGGATGCAGTTGTAAATGGGATTGTTTTCTTAATTTCTCTTTCTGATCGTTCATTATTAGTATATAGAAATGCAACAGATTTTTTGTGCATTAATTATGTATCTTACAAATTTACTGAATTCATTTGTTAGTTCTAATAGTTTTTTGCTGGTGTCAAAGATTTTCTATCTATAGTATCATGTGATTTTCAAACAGTGACAGTTTTATTGGGTTGGCCAAAAAGTTCGTTCAGGTCTTTCTGTAAGATCTTATGAAAAAATCTGAACAAACATTTTTTTAATTTTATTTATTTATTTAGTTTGTTAGTTAGTTATTGCCTGTGTTGGGTCTTCATTGATGCGCATGGGCTTTTCTCTAGTTGTGGCGAGTGGGGGCTACTCTTCGTTTCAGTGCCCAGGCTTCTCAGTGCAGTGGCTTCTCTTGTTGCAGACCATGGTCTCTAGGCATGCGGGCTTCTGTAATTGCAGCATGTGGGCTCAGTAGTTGTGACGCATGGCATATGGGATCTTCCTGGCCCAGGGATCGAACCCATGTCACCTGCATTGGCAGGATGATTCTTAACCACTGCTCCACCAGGGAAGCCCTGAATGAACATTTTGGCCAATCCAATACTACTTCTTTTCAAATTTGAAGACTTTTAATTTTTCTCTCATCTGATTGCTGTGACTAAGATTTCCAATACTATGTTGAATAAAATTGGCAAGCGTATGCTGATCTTGTTCCTGAACTTAAAGAAAAGGCTTTCGGCTTTTCACCACTGAGTATAATATTGGCTGTGGATTTGTCATATACAGCCTTTATCATGTTGAGGTATGTTCCTTCTTTACCCACTTTATTGAGAGTTTTTATCATAAATGTCTTGTCCTGGACTTTTGCTGGGAGTTTTTTAAGTAGTGACTCACTTTCATTATTGATAATCGATCTGTTCATATTATCTATTTCTTCTTGATTCAAACTTGGAAGAACATTGTACATTTCTAGGAATTTATCCATTTCTTACAGATTGTCCATTTTATTGGTGTATAATTGTTCATGGCAGTCTCTTATGATCCTTTATATTTCTGCAGTGTCAGAGGCAACTTCTTTCATTTCTGATTTTATTTATTTGCATTCTTTCTTTTTATTTCTTGATGGGTCTGGCTAAAGGTTTGTCAATTTTGTTTATCTTTTCAAAGAACCATCTCTTAGTTTCATTGATCTTTTCTATTGTTGTTGTTGTTGTTGTTTGGTCTCTGTTTCATTTATTTATGCGCTGATCTATATTATTTCCTTCTTTCTGAACTTGGGTTTCATTTTGTTTTTGTTTTTTTTAGTTCTTTAGGTTTAAAGGTAGAGTATTTATTTGAGGTTTTTCTTGCTTTTTGAGGTAGGTCTGTATCACTATAAACTTCCCTCTTAGAACTGCTTTTGCTGCCTCTCATTGATTCTGAAAAGTTGTGTTTCCATTTTCATTTGTCTTCAGGTGTTTTTTTATTTCTTCTTTGATAATTTTAGTGACCCATTAGTTGTTTAGTAGCATATTGTTTCAACCACAAGTGTTTTGTGTTTTGCATTTCTAAACATTGTAGTTGATTTCTAGTCTCCTACTGTTGTGGTCGCCAGAGATACATGTTCTAGGGGTGCACCTATGTGGGCGGTGAACCCCCCTCTGTAGTGGTAGGTCTGATTTCTGTGGGCATGCTGGTAAGCAAGGCTTTCCCCAGCCCACCTGACTGCAAGGCTCTGCTTCATGCAGTGACTGTGGCCCAGTGGTGGATGGGGCTGTGTCCCCACATGCTTGGCTGCTAAGCCTAGGGGCGACAAGGCCACAAGACTGGTACCAGACTGGCAATGGTCACAGCTAGATTCCTTTATGGCTGGCCATGTAGGATAGGAGGCAGTGGGTCTGGTACCAGTCCACTGATGGGCAGTTAAGCCCTCAACACTAATAGATAAGAGGGAGGCTTCCTAAGTGGTATTTCCAGCACCAGTGTCCACACAATACAACAAGCTCCTAAAAATGGCTGCAGCCAGCATCTCCACCCCCAGAGGGAGTCACAGTTGCCTCCTGCCTCTTCAGGAGTCTTTTCAAGATGAGCAAGGGGATCTGATCAACACTCCTCCTAAACTATTGCCTCTGTTCTGAGATTTGTAAAGTGTGAGATTTTACATGTACCCTTTTAGAGCAGGATCTTTGCTTCCTGTAGCCTTCTGGCTCTCCCAAACATAAGCCCCACTGGTTTTCAAAGCTGGAAACTATAGGGGCTCATCTCCCCAGTGCAGGACCACTGATCTGAGAGCCCAGTTTGAGGCTCAGCTCCCTCACTCCTTGGGGAGGAGCTCTGTGATTGCAATATTCCTACTGTTTGTGGGTCACTGACCCAGGGATGCAGATCCTGACTGTACCATGTCTCCATCCCTCCTATGCATCTTGCTGTGCTTGTAATTGGGATGTGCCTGTGGGAGGAGGTGAATTCAAGGTCTTCTTATCCTCCATTTTGGCCATACTTTTCCTGGAATATACAAGGGTGAGTCAAAATTTATCCACACTCTGGCTATAGAATTTATTTAATTAACCTTTAGAAAAGACAAATACATCATTTTTGACATAATCTCCTTGCTTTTGAATACACTTTGTTCATCTGTCAACAAGATTTCATATTCCCTCATTAAAAAAATGTTTTAGGCTGAGCTGTGAGCCACGAATGCACCACTGTCTTCACTTCTTTATCAGAAGTGAATATTTGTCTTTGTAGGGCTGCTTTCAGGGGACCAAACAGGTGAAAGTCCGATGGGGCAAGATCAGGACTGTAGGGAGGATGCTTTAACACCTCAAAACAAAGTAATCCATGACAGATTTAGGTTTCAAAAAGTTTGCACAAGATAGGTACCAAAACAACTCACGGAAGAGCATAAACAGAAGTGTTTGGATATCTGCAAACAAAATTTGGAACAATACTCTAAGGAAGGTGAAAGTTTCTTAAACAGCATCATTACTGGTGATGGAACATGGATTCATCACTACGAGCCTGAGAGTAAACAGCAGAGTATGGAATGGAAACATCCTCAATCACCAACCAAGAAAAAGTTCAAAAGTCAACCATCAGTTGGAAAATTGATGCTTACAGTTTTCTGGGATTCTCAAGGGCCAGTATTGAACATTATCAGGAAAAACATTCAACAATCAACAGCGCTCATTACAGCGAGATGCTTATTGAAGAGCTGAAGCCTAAACTTTGGATTAAATACAGGCGATTGCTATCCAAGGGCGCTATGATCTTGCATGACAATGCACGTCCACACACTTCTGCCCACACTTTCAACATTCTGCAAAAACTTCATTTTGAGGTGTTAAAGCATCCTCCCTATAGTCCTGATCTTAGGAAGTAAGGAATATTGTCATAACTGTCTTATTTACTATCAATTGTTTTTAAAAATGAGTTTCCTCTGTATCCTTATCAAACAAGAAATAAATTGCATTTTGAGAGTAACTAATTACAAGAGTAAATGCTGTTGCTGATCCTGCATCCACACACTGAGACGTTTCTCCATCTCCTCCATCACTTTCCCATGTTTCTTTGATATTATTCTTTAATATTGATATGAACATCATGGGCACAGCAGACTTCACATGTTCCATGACCTTGTCTTTGTTCTTTAGAAACATGCTGATGGTTGAATGATTCATGTCACAAAAATGAGTGACATCTACCATCTTTTTGCCTCACTCCACTCTCTCAATTATTTTCACTTTTGTTTCCATCATTATTGCTTGGTGCTTCTTAGCAGTACCAGCTACATCACTGCTGCTTTTACACTTGCTTCCAGACATCCTGGGCTTGAAATAAAGATACTGTACTACTGAAATCTATACAGTACTGTACAGTAAAGTACACAAAAGCACAACCACTTGTAGAGAATGCATGCACGTGACAATGTATGCCAGACACAAGAACTAACTTCCATGATCGGACACACAAACACATGTTCGCTTCTTTGAAAGTTCACAATTTGAAGGTTCGTAGGTAGAGGACTTACTATATAAACTAGAATACTTCATTATGATCTAAGTTTCCTCACAATTTTTCCTCAAAGCTTTAACTCACTCTCTACCTTCCTTCTGAGGCGGACACTGGTCTACACAGGCCACATAAATTCTATCTGTTTTCACCTCCTCAAATCCATATCTGCCCTTTCCATCTCTCTTCCAAACTAGAACCCATTGGGTTCACATTGGAACTGGGTAACCTGTGGATTCCATTTAAAGAGGATACTAGTATGACCCTCTCTCCACTAATATCCATTTTCTACCAGGTCCACAAATATATCACATCCAATTGTTTACAAATTCCCTGACCATTGGTATCTTTCTCTCTCCCCTTATAATTATCATAGTATACTTTATACCTCTTTCAAATGTCTAAAGTCCTGATTCAGCATCAAGATTCTTCAAGTGTGTCCCATTAAGACCTTTATAAACCATTCAAGAATGGAGAAGATGGAGCTGTAGTGGAAGAAAATCTGAACATTGTACACATTACAGAAATAGGAGGGCATTCGGTCTACAAAACCAAGAAAACCTTATTTTTTTCTGAGTAAGATGTGTCATTTATATCATTTCATAAATCTCTGCTTAAAAATCTTAGTATGCTTAGAAGTTTATTCATCCATCAAACAGGTATTGAGTTTCTACTTTCTGTACTGGAAATAGAAAGATAAGTTAAACAGAGACTAGCCCTATAGATGTTCATAGTTTAATGGGGGAGGCAAGGATATAAATAAGTAGCTAATAATAAGTAATAAAAATATGTACCAAATGCTTTACTCACATTGAACTTGACTTCACAGAGAAAACATTCTAAGTTTGAAAGGATTAGAAGGTTTTTGACAAAAAAATGAAATAAGGACCTTCTAGGCCTTGAGAACAGTATGTTCAAAGATGTGAAAAAAAATATGACATGTTCAGCAAGTATTTTGGTGTGACTGGAAGACAGGTTAGGGTTAGGGGGAAAAAAAGCTGGAAAAAAGAAAAGAAGGCAGAATAGATTGACATGCTCAGCTAATATAAAAAGAAAAATACAAAATAGGTGAAATGTAGCCATGGGTTAGAAACGCTGACATGCTTTCTAATACAATTTTCAGTATGTTAACCATGAGGTGTGTTTGCACAGTACAAACTGGTGTTATTAAGTGGCAATTATATGGTCAAATAGGACTTACAGATAATTCAGGAAAAGAAAAACATTCTTCTTAAATCTCAGGGCTTGAATTAGACATTTTGACAGTTTGATTACCTGACTTTACAGTTAATAATCCACCAATACTCAACTTTACTTTTTAATGGATATTTTTAGTGCATTGAGGTACATCGAATAAGGTCCAAAAAGGTTGGAAATAGTGGGTTTATTTATTCAATAAGCATTTATCAAAAACCTACCTTGCCCTAGGTCTTGTGGAATATGAAGAAAATACACAGTTCCTGATCTTGAAAATGTCAGTCTATGATAATGTGAAATATAAACATTGCTTTAAATATCCCATATGCATTGGGTCACCAAGATCTTGTGGCCAGAATTGTATTCCCGATTGCTTCCTGGGTATCATAAACAAGGTCCTTTCACACAAAGTCCTATAAGTACCATTAATTGAACACACACACAAACACATGCACACCTCATTTTTTCCATATGCCCACTACATACAAACATCTCCTTCTGAATTCCAATTTATATTAGTGTTTTCATAAATCTAGTCTCTTGTAATAAAAACTTAGAAATTATTCTTGATTCTTCATTTGGATTTATCTGAAAGATCCAGAAAGTTCAAATTCGTTGATTTCTGCCTCTAAAATATTTCTTTCGTCCCTCTCTTTTTCCCTCATCAACTCTAACCTAACCTATTAACTTCTTTCCTTGCCTCCATGCATTTATGCTGCTCCTCTTCAACTCTCCCACTATTGTCACTTTTCCAAAACTTCTATCTGCTCATACCCCTCATTTGCTTAATATTCTCTATTGGCTCCCATTAGCCTATGTGTCAATGTTTACACTCCTAAACAGATCATACAGGGACTGTCATAACCTGACCCCACTCACCTTTCCAGACCTAACCACCATCACCCCTGCCACCACCCCCACATACACGAAAGGGTGCCCTACACCCTTTTCTCCTACAAAACCAAAAGTGGAGAATGTCTCTCAAGTAAAGTTCAAATCTCTGACTTTCTGTTCTGTCACCAGCTGGAGAAACTCTCTGCTTTTAAAGGGCTCGTTCGATTATATCAGGCCCACCTATATTGATATAATTTCCTTATCTTAAAGTCAGCCAAGACACATAACACAAATTATGGGGATAAAATCCATCATATTCATTGTCCCTGGGATTATGCAGGACATGTGCACCAAGGAGCCACCTTAGAACTCTGCCTGTCTTGTCAACTATAGCTTTTTTTTCTTCTCACTCTACAGTCCAATGGCAGAATCACAGTCAATAATAATCATTTGCTATTTGTGGATTCTAATTTTTCAATAGCAAATCTGTATTGCACAAGCACAAATTCCATCAAATTTAATTCTTAAATTGTTCTATTCAATTGCAGAAAGGAGCAGCTAATAATCTTGGGTATATAAGGAAAGTGAAGAGACTTAATCCCTTTCCTGCATGTGTCTCCTCATGAGTCCAACTCTATCATTTTTTTTCTCATTTAGTCCAACAAGCAAGCTACTTGGAGCCCCTGTTATTAATGAGTATGCTGATGCCCAGCTACACAACCTGGTGAGGAGACTGCGTCAAAGAACCGAGTTCTACAAGAAAAAGCTGGTGGAAGATGATATGTCCTCACCTGAAGGCAGCCCCCAAACTGGTGAGCCGTGTTACCTCAAAGTATCAGGAAGAAGGAGGTTATGAGTGGACACGTATTTTGCAAATGTTTTAGTTTGGGTTTCCCCAAAAGCAGACGCCGAGACAATGATTTAGTTACAAATATTTTATATTGAGGGTAATCCAGGAGGTAAAAATGGACAAGAGAGACAGAGAAGGGAGTTAAGACAATAAAGGTGCCTTAATGACAGGGTTACTGCTGTGGGCCACTGGGGCTTGATCCAGCTGAAAATCTGTGTGCATGACACATCAGAATTATCCTGATGGAAGAGGAAGCTGGGGTATCAACTCACCAACTCCTATCCTTCATTGACTGAGGGTTGCTGCTGGGACATGTTGCTGATGCTCCAGCACTTTAAGCAAGCCAGCTGGGAGAAATCCCCCAGGCACAGAGATGCAGGACCATGTCATTCTGCACATGACCTCTGGTCCATGGAATATGGCCAACAACAATATCTGCTTTAGCAAGTTTTATTGTAAATATTAATTAATAATGCCCCTAATATACAAAGCACTTATAATAAGAATACAAGAATACTACTTGAGTATACAACAGAGCAAAGGATATCAATGAACTAATCACATAAGGAGAGAGACAATTATCAGTATCTCTAATAATTACAGAAATGTGCTTATGAAAAATTAACAAGTACAATAAAGTAGAGCACAGAAATGATATATATGTCATATACACAAATATATGGTGCATATATGTATATATAGCATATATATAGTGTTTAATACACATAGTGTATATGTATATACTATATATACCATGATTACATCTATATAAAATGTTTATATATGTATAGATGAAGTAGAGAAGAAAGTGTAGTTGTTTAATAACAGACAAATAAAAATGAAATTGTTAATTACTTGGAATGGAGTTGAGGGTTTCCTAATAATTCTGTATAAAGGAAGTTGGATTTTCAAAATAAACTATTTATTATATAATAGTCTCTTTTTAAAGAGAAGGGTCTCAAATATAGTCATTATAGTTTGATAAAGGTTTGTTGAAAAGAATATTTTGAGCTTTACTTACCTGTAACTGGAAAGATATGAATGAAGTTAAAGAAGCATGAAACTGAAAGCTGTGGAATGGTGCACAGTTGTAATGTTTCTGTTCAATGTAAATCGAAAGCACTATTTATGCTCCAAAATATGTGGGAATGAAGCTTGTATTCAAAATGTCCAATTAGTAACACCTTTGGGACACAATTTAAATTTTAAAACTGCTATTTATTTCCAAATTTTAATGTTTTCATTTCTTGGATATTTTCACAAATGGCAATATTTTAAATGTCATGAAATACCTCACCTGCCTGCATTGAGAGAGGAAGATTCTAGAATGTTTTGATTCCAAGAAATCCAAGCTTTTTCCTCATTAAACTAACCTAATCTTTTAAAAATGTTTTCATCTCTTTTTCCTTATAAAGCAAAGCCTACAGTTGTATCATCAACACAGGAAACCAATGCTAAGCTAAAAGAAGAACATTACCAGAAGGTGCCTCTGACAGAGTACCTAAAGCGAATCAGACTTCCGAAAAGCATAGATTCATACACAGGTACCATCAAAGGGTGGACTATCTCAGTGGAGGGCTGGCTATCACCAAGAACCCCTGAAACTCAAAGTCACAAATGGCTTCCATTTTCTCCGGCCAGTGTTCTGAACCTACCTAGAAAGCAGAATTTAAACTGTATTATCTGCAATTGATTGTTCACCCCTTTCCAGGGAAGATAAGAGATAAATATATTCCTGTCTGTTTCTAAAACAGTCTACGGCCGGTTCTGCCCCTAATTAACTTTGAAAAGAAATCCCAAAACATTCAGTAATATGTTCACTGAACATCCCCCCACCCCCCAAAAATAATCATTATAAAATGTCTATCTTCTTTCATGGCTTCACATTGTTAATTAACCTAATTGAACAAATCCCCTCTCACAACCTCCCTTGGGCAGAGGAAATCCCTGTGTACAGGGTCGTGGACTGCCTTCACCGGCTGATTCACCCCCTCCGCACTTCAGTCACACCCCTGTGGGCAAGATGTGGCCTCTGGTTCACAAGTCCTGGGTGATCCTGCAGTTTTATTACGGAGCAGCAGAAGGCCCGCTGAGGCAGTTGTCCTGGAGACGGTACCTCTGACTTTTCCTTGGGTTTCCCCTTTCCTGATCCAAATAGTACAGTTACTCATGGGGACAGACTCAGTGGCCACTCCTCCAGGAGACAGGAAGAACACTCTCCAGTGTCAGAAAAGCTGATAAGATCCCTTAACATCCCTCAAAAACCCCAGTGCCTCGGCTCTAGGGGCAGAATCGGGCTGAATGTTTTAAATAGAGTCTTTTATACAAATTGCTTATCTCCAGAAGGTAGTGCCCCAACTTTATCAAACTAAGCAACAGACTTATTGTAATGTTTTTTACATGCCGTGTGGATTACTCCAGCCGCTCTTTTTCTAGATCGATTCTATCTCCTGTGGCTCCTGCTTGTCACCATTGCCTTTAACTGGAACTGCTGGCTTATACCACTGCGCATGGTCTTCCCATATCAAACACCAGACAACGCTCGCTACTGGCTTACTACGGACATCGTGTGCGATGCCATCTACCTTTTCGATTTGCTATTAATCCAGCCCAGACTCCAGTTCATGAGAGGAGGAGACATAATAGTAAGTAGGGCTCCAGAGAAGCAGAAACTGACAAAGGAATATCAGATTGAACTACAAAAAAACAAATTAACAACAGTGTGTTATTTAATGTCTGATTGATTGCCTGCATTTTATGGGTCTTTAACCACTGGAACCACCAGTATATTAACAACGATAACAAAACAACTGAGCACTCACCATGTGCTGGGGACCATGCATCTCCCTGTGCCTTAGTTTCCTCATTTTAAAAATAGGAATAACAACAGTACCTTCATAATATCGATGGGAAGACAGAATGACTTGATACATGTAGGGTGCCTGGAACTGTGTCTGGTACCTATCTTCTTTTCACTCTTCACTGTCCAGATTCATCACACCCCACACTGAATGCAGTGTTTGATTCATCTCAGAAACAGCATTCTTACTTTTAGGAGAAATCGTCTTCTCCTGGATATATTCTCACTGTTGAGGGAATTTCATAGCCAATCCAATCAATCTAAGACAGAAAGAGAAGCATATGTTTTCACAAGCACATACCCAAATCTTGTAGCCTCTTGCACCATCCCCAGCCCTTCCCCAGTTAACTAGAACGATGCTTCCTTTCCAACTGATGTTCACTGTGATATCCCGGTCACAGTCTCAGTGAAGGCTGCATGGAACAGATCCTCCAATGCCACAGTAGGAAGAGCAGAGGAGCCAGGTGTATGGCACCTGGGGTTCATATGTGTTTTTGGAGAAGAGAAGTAGGCTCCTTAATCTCTTGAATATTTTATTTTGAATCCCCAGATGATTTTTAAGTTATCAAAAAGCTGAAAGGGGTAGTTTTGGTTATTTTTTCTTTAAAAAAATACTATTTGTTGGGGAATGCCTCCTATATTTGAAATATTTTCTAGGAAGAAATTCTAAAGGCAAGAGTTAAAGCTATAGCAAAAATCCATTCAAAATATTCCTTGTGCAGCCTTCAGAGCATTAGTTAACTCACCAACACAATCCCCTGAGCTCACAGACAATTTGATGAACAATTATGATGGTGTACAAATAAGAAGTAAACAATGCGCAAAAAAAAGAAGCACTAATTTCAACCTCCATTAGATGCATAAGGGGGGAGAAAATCAATGTTTGACAAATGGAAAATGACAAAATCAGTAAGGAGAGACTTTTCTTTTCAATTTTCTAAGAGGTCTTTGCACACAATGGAATGTTAAAACCAAGAAAAATAACCAATAAAAATACACTCAATGGGCTCTATTTAAAATGCATTATCACAAGCTACAAATATAGAGCAGGAACTAATTGCTTTGTTTCTTCAAATGAAGTTAAATGGTTTCTTTAATTTAGAGTAGGTAGTTTTAGCCTTTGAAACTTGATTACATTTTGCTAAGAGGACTATGCAAGTTGAATACCCAACCTGAAAGTCTCAACACATTTTGCTATCTACGCAAACTTTGTTTTACACAATCAAACCATTCATTCAGCAAACATTTATTAAATACCTACAGTTGCCAGATATTCCAGGGCTGGAGGATAGAAATATTAATTCCCCAAGGGCTTGAGGTAAAACAGATATCAGGATTGAGGTGCTGGAGGCCTCAATAGAGGGAATCAGGAGGATTTACAAATTTTCCACAGCATTTGCGTACAATATCTTTCTTCTGAAAAGCGCTGCACAGAAAACAGAATTTTGATTCAAGGACCAACAAAAAAAGTCTTATTTAAAATTTCCTTTATAGGCAGAAAGAACAGAGCTGGGAATGGCAGTGGAGATTATTTAAATATGAGACTTGCATCCACAACACTTTGCTAAGCCTGCCAATCACAAGCATCCAAGGAAACACTCAGCACCTTCTAGTGACCACATCTATCCAGCTGCCATTATAGTCAACTGCTTTTGGTGCTTTAGTTACTATTTATAAACTGATCTGGAGAAAATTCACAGCTCGCTTCTCTGTGCTTTGCACATTTCACTCATTCTTCTGTTACTTAATTACTAAATAACAATCAAGCTCACTATGATGTAGTAGAAACAAGTACACCAGGGTCAAATTTCACCTCTGAAATTAACTTACAGCAATACTTGAGGAAAATAAATTTACCCTTTCATTGTGTACTATCTTTGTCTTCCATAAAATAGAACTAATATCACCCACCTCATAAATTTATTGTGAAGATCAAGCAAGACAACCTGAACACGTAGCCTAGGCTCTGGCCTCTAGAAGATGTGCAGTAAGTTTTGACTGAATCAAATGAATGAATGCCCACACACTAACTTCCTCTTGTCTCCTTCCTCTTGAAATCTCTCTTTCTTACCTAATAATAGGTTTCTTGAGAGTAGGGACAGTATTTGATTCATTTCCCTATTTATCCTAGGAACTCAGAGGGTATATTCAAGAAATGTTCAAAGGAGTGAATGAATGGCAATCTTGGTTCAAGGAGTTTCTCTCCTTAAATAACTTTAGTTGTTTTATACGATAGTATAATTTTTGAAATATTTACATCTGTTCTATGTGAAGTTAAGGAATTTCTATGAATTATTTAAAAGAAGAGGTAAGCAATAAATAAATATAATAATACCTTGGTTGAGGGTCTTCAAAAACTATCTGTTGGAAAAAGATGTAAGTGCAATTATTCTATCCTTCCTAAAGTCAGCTGAATAAATGTTGTTAATAAATGTTGCATAATGACGAGGCTTAAAAGAGAGAGAGAGAATTAAATAGGGTTACATTTTAAAAATAAGTGCCTAATTGTTATGGGTAAGCATGCTGATCTTCAGAAAGCTAATGATGCCAAATATATTTAGTGCACCAAAGAAAAGGGGTTTTAGAATCACCAGATAGCATTCTCATTTAATCTAGCAAGCTTTAGTTTCACTTACATTTATTCAATCATAGGATCGTAGACAGCCCTGAAGGTAAAGGGATAAACATGCTAAGGACACTCTTCCAGAGTTGGAGGATGCAGTCATCCTTTAACTTATCTTCTTAGCACTTGAAATGTCTATCTGTTCCATGTAAGCTTTGAAGGAACTGACTCAACTTACTGAAGCTAGGTATATGATTCAGGGTAAACATATATGTATATATACCTGTGGCTCAGGAAGCCATTTTTTTCCTCAGAGAAAACAATCATTAAATAAGCATGTCATATATTTTATAATATGTTTCTGTAAATTTTAGTATGTGCACATTCGTAGAAATTATAGCCAAAAAAATGGGGTGATGGGGCAGGAATCGGCTAACCAATCTTCAACATTGTTCAATAGCAATTTAAAACTTCTGAACATGGACAGCCTGGATAATAATTGTTAGAAGATGCTGCTTACATGTGTCCAAGTTATAATACTTTGGTCTTAAAATTAATAGTACACAGATGATTTCTTCCTACCTATAACTGAAGTCAAAAAATATAAGCCCAATATTAGCATTAATTCTTTTAGGTCTGAATGTTAACAAATGCCTTCCTATTCCTCTATCTCTTATCACATATTTATTGAGCACCTATTATGTATTAGACATTGTATTAGGAGCTGAGAGACAAAGGATAGAGATGTGGTCCCTACCCTTTTAAGTAGCTCAGAGTATGAAGGATAGATAGACAAAAGAAAATGGTGGAGTTTCGTGATATGAGTCATGACAGAGGCAAGCCCTGGATGCTATTTGATGCAGAGAAAACCTTATAAGGGAGGGAATGCCTGGCCCAAATTTAATGGATGAATTGAAATTATCTGCACAGCTTCATCCCCCTAAAAAAGGGAAAAATATGTCCCAAGTTCTGGGAACAGCATGGGTAAAGTCATCAAGGTAAGAAGCTCTGTGGTGCACTGCTAAACAGAGTGAGTAAGAGATGCTGCAGGTGGTGAGTGAGATAGAGACAGCAGAGCTTGGTATATCATGAGAGGGAGCTTGGATTTTATTTTCAAGTTAATGTGGGCTCTTAGGATTTGACATAAGTAGAAATTGTTAATGATATGATCTACTGGCTGCCATTGAGATCCTCTGGCTGCCATTGTAGAATTGATCAAGGAGAGTAAGACTAAAGGCAAGGAAATCAATGCCAAAAGGAAAAAATAAACATGAGAAAATTTTAGGGAGGAGAATCAGTAGAACTTGGTTGCCGGTTAGATGAGGGCTGAGCAAGGGTGAGTGATGTAGGACCACTGACTAGTATAGATGAGGGTGCTCATAGGATACTCAGTAGGAGGAGGAGCAAGATTAGGTTTGAGGGGACATGAAAAACAATGATGGATTCAGATTTGTTGTAGGTTAATTTGAAATGAGCAGAACTGCTAAGTGAGGAAGAAAATAAGCAGTTGTTGGACAGGTCAACAGCTCCAGAAAGTGGTATTAAGTGGAGGTAGAGATTTGGTAGCATCCACATACATGATAATCTTTGAAACTATGAAAGTGGATGAAATTTCCCAGGAAGTAAATATGAAAAGAGAAGAGGGCTGAATCCTGGGAAATACTGTCTTTTAAATGGCTAGCCCTAGAATGCAAGAAGGACACTGAAACGTGGGAACTGAAGAAGTAAATGAGATCAAGAATGGCATTACAGATTCTTTGGAAAGAGAAATTTCAAGAACAAAATTGTCCCAGAAAAGTCAAATGCTTCGAAAGTTTTATTCTTCTGTTCATCCCTTTACCTATTTATCCACTCAAATATTTATTGGGTTTTTAATATATTATAGTCACTAGTTTATATACAGTTGCTAAACAAAATCAACCCTGTCCTGAGACAGATTACCATTTCACAGAGTATACTGATTTTAAATAAATGCACCAAGAAATCTATGTGTAATTTTAAAACATGGCAAGTGCTATAAAAGAATGTTAGTATCATAAAGGACTCTCTGGGTGTGACCATTAGGAGGTCATTGGTGGCTTTCACAATAGTAGTTATGATGTAATAAGAGAAGTGAGCAAAAAGTCAGATCACCACCAAATTGACATGGGTTGAGTAATAAATATGAGGAAAGTATGTGGAGCAAAGCAAGGTAGGCAACTCTCCTAAGAAGCTTGAGTGTGACAAATAATTAGAGCAATACAAAAAGAAAACAAAGCCAAGAAAGGTTTTTTTATTTAAGATATGGGAAGGTAGAGCATATTTATAGGCTGAAGTTGGAAAGAACTAATAGAAATAAATAGCTATAAATATTGTTGAAAGTGAGAAAATGTTCAATGAAATTGGCTAAAATTAATGTGAATTATAAATATAACATATTTCAGGTGGATTCAAATGAACTAAAGAGACACTACAGGAGTTCTAGAAAATTTCAGGTAGGTGACTTACAACTCCAAAATTATTTAAGTAATCCATTACCATTTTGACTTTGTCTCATCTATAAATTTCTACCAGAAAAAAAAAAAATCTGCTTCCTTTCAAAATTGTAGCCTTCATAACAAAGCTTGTACAGATGAAGTTTTATTAGGCAGAGTTTTTGCTTCTCAATAATTGCATTATATACTTCCTTGTATGTGCAAATGTGTAATTCAATATATGAGTCTTTATTAGGCAGAACAAAATCTTAGTGCCCACATTTAAATTCCAATTTAAATGTCAATAAAGGAGTATGGGGTGTACTTTGTGTCTTGTCCATACATAATTCTAGCCTCCAATTCATGTACCATGATGATATAGTGACATTAAAGTCGACAAAATTGTTTCTACCTCTGTTTCTTTCTAGTTTATATAAGCAAAATAAAAACTACAAAAGAAGCGATTATTTAGATAACATGGCATCTTCTTTTTCTCAAATAACTATATATATAATATAATTTTTTCACCCATATGTAGTTTTTTCACCCATAATTATTTACAAAGTACTTTATTATCTTTTATTGTTCCTCCTAACCCTAAGAAATAAGCAGATGGTTGAGGGTTATCCAAGGTTACCCAACCTGTATGAGTGATACTCCAATTTCCCATTTCAAGGACAGCACTTTACTGGCCTCAAATTTTGTTAAAAATACAAATCTGGGTTTAGGTGCCAAATTGTTCGTATTGGCAATCTCTAGTGATTAAAATCTCTTTCAATTTGCTTTTATCTCCAACTAATTTTCTTTGTAAGAAAATTGCCACATACTTAGACATATTCATGAAAGAGCTAAACTAATTTGATGAACTCTACAAAGAGGATGAATATTCTTTGTAAGTGCCACAAAGCTTATTCCAAATGCTTAATCAATTTCTTGAATTTGAATAAGGGCAAATTAACTCATATTTTTAATTTGGGTTTATAAATGTAAACTTTCACATTTATTTAATTGCTGTCACTTCTTTTGAATTTTCTTAGCACATCCTCCTTATGTCTTATAGCACTGTATTATAGTTATTTCTGTGCTTAGTTATTCCATCATTAGATTCTTAACTTCTTGTGGATGGAAACAATATCTTACTCCTATTTCAATCTCAACATGCTTCTCAAAGTTCCTTATACAGAGTGCAGCGTTGGTCAGTACTTGATCCAATTTTCTACAATTCAATGAGAAATAAGTCATCTCTAGCTACACAAATCTGCACTAATATATTAATATCAAACACAACTAATGACTCTGTATAGAAAAGTCAAGTGGGCATTCAAGCAATTGGATGCTGAAATAGCACTAGACAAATCATCAGTTCTGTGCTCCTGGTTTCTTATTTATAAGACATTATTTTAGTAACTGCTCTGCACACCTCTCAACTTGTTATGAGGCTCAATATCTGTAGGCTAAAATCAATGAGGTTTGATGATATTATGCAATTTTTAAGCCAATACTTTTAGTAAGTAATCTGTTTATAATAACCAATCTGGTTCATTCAAACTGAAAGTCCCATTTCTTTTCAATAGCATTAGGCTTTGAAATTCTAGTACACAATTAACTACCTCAACTTTCCATTTCATATGTATGGCCTTACAGAAAACTCTGAACTGCTCTTAATTGTCTTAAATAGTTTTTTTAATGTACCCTATTTTTCAAGATGACCTAAAAATGAACGAAAATGAATAATTATCTTATGTAAAAGAATTTTTATTGTTATCATTACAGTCAGGAAAGTATGCAAGTGTGATGCTGTCATGTCACAATTACCAGGATAACAGAAGGCCAGAATAATTTAAATACATGACAAATGTAAAATATATATCTTTAGCTATAATAGTACTTTCAATACCTTCTCCCATCAGAATCGATAATTATAAATGGGACTGATTCCTTTCCTCTCCTCTCTGTTAGCCTGTACAGTCTCTAATAGATACATTCACAGCAGTTTATTGTTAGCAAAGTCAACAGCAGTAAAAAAGAACTGAAAAGTCTGGATGAACCACTAACAATACAATCAACCCTGAACACTGGAGAATTGGCTGGAACATAAAAATATATCACTACAGTGCATGTCTAATTGTTTCAAATAAAATCAAGAATGAGCTTGAGTTTCCATCCAAAAGCACCAAGTTTAAAACACTATTGAAATGTATTCTAACAGTAGCAACCACGCCATTCTGAAACATATGTGACAGCTCAACAAAATTCCAGAAAATGCAGTGCCTAAGGCAAGATCAGATGCATGAAGCTGGAAATGAAATTCATTGGAAGTAGGCTACGAAATAGTGTTCTTGTTTTCATGGTGCTAACACACCTTTCAGTGACACCATGCATATCTAACTGAAGGCAATTTTGTATTAAACAACAAATAATTTGTGGTGACTGGTCAGCTTTTACATACATTGGCATAAATCAATTCATGTCCAAAAAAGCATTTAAACGCAACATAACTGTGAATGTGTTCTTCCAACAGTTGGATGTGGCATCAATAATGCCATTTGATTTTTTCTACCTCTTCTTTGGGTTTAATCCAGTATTTAGGACAAATAGGATGTTAAAGGTAAGATAACTGTATTTAACTGTATGCTAACTCATATATATGGAATCTAAAAAAATGGTACTGATGAACCCAGTAACAGGATAAGAATAAAGATGCAGATGCAGAGAACGGACTTGAGGACAGGGGTGGGGGGCGAAGGGGAAGCTGGGATGAAGCGAGAGAATAGTATAGACATATATACACTACCATATGTAATACAGATAGCTAGTAGGAAAGTGCTGCATAACACAGGGAGATCAACTAGATGATGGGCAATGACTTAGAGGTATGGGATAGGGAGTGCGGGAGGGAGTCACAGGAGGGACGGGATATGGGGACATGTGTATAAATACAGATGATTCATTTTGTTGTACAGCAAAACCTGGCACAACAATGTAAAGCAATTATATTCCAGCTTTAAAATGGAAAAAAAAAACTGTATTTAATTGTCTTCTTATAATAATGGAAATCTTGAAGTAATTTAAGATATCCTAAAAGTATTATATTCTTAATTTTTCCCAAACTGTCCTCCATTTTTCTGCCCTCATCAGTGCTATGAATTTTAAAAATGAAATGAAGGAAACACATCATTGTTTATACTGATGGAAGTTGCTCTTGATTGTTTTGAGTCTATGTCTCATAACAGGTATTTTTATAATTTAAAATAGGAATGCTTCTGTATTTCTAAATACAGCTATAATTACAAATGAATATTTTATAATTCTATTCTTTTCCACTTGTCACTTTTTATTACATAGTCACTGAATGCCTAGAATACTGGCTGTAAAATGAGGGTATTAGATTAGATGACATCTAAGTTATCTCACTCATCTAAAATTCTACAATTATAGAAAAAAGCAAACACACTTTTGCATAACAAAATTATTTATATACTTAGATACAACTCAAATGTCCATCAAGAGGAAACTAGTTAAATAACTTGCAGTACATCTATACAGGTAGAATACTTGGTAATGCAGAAATAAAGAGGAAGTTTTCTATGCACTGATACAAAAAGACCTCCAAGATAAACTCCTAAGTTTAAAAAAAAAAAAAAAAAAAGCTAGTTAACAGAAGAGTTTATAGACCAATACTAACTTTTGTATCAGAAAGGGAAAAATGTTCTATTTTTCTATATTACATAAACAGTCGAAGACTACCCAAAAAATCTAATAAAAATGGTTAACTGAGAATGGGAGGCCGGAGGGAAAATCAGGATGAGTAGGGGCAGGAACAGGAGAAAAGAATTTGAAGGTATATATTTCCTATTGTTTTTGAACTATGAGAATGTATTACCTATTCAAAAAGATTCTAAGACATAAATATTTTATAGCTCATAGTTTTATCGCGTACCTAAAATGAATCTGAGGAGAGTCAAGACAGGAAATTTCATATAAATCTTTAATAATAGCAATGATTGCTTGTATTTCCAAAGACAATCTTCTTAAAAGGAACACCAAAGATTTCATCAGTTTTAGGTGGTCATCTCTTTGACACCTTGGGAAGACAGGATGGCATAACCTGGAGAGTCGGGTGGACCCTGACACAACAGCAGCTGCTATTTGTTGAATACGTACTCGGAGCTGCATACTTTGTTAAACTTCGTATGCATTATCTCATTCATTCCTCCAAACAACCTCTTTTTAGAGCTGAGGAAAATGAGAATTCGCAGGGTAAAAAATCTGTCCAGACACGCTGCTGGTGAGTGGCAGCATCCGGATTCCATCACATATTTCTCTGACTCTAAATTATTTGCGATAATCAGATGGGCAAATACGCTTCCGGCTGAAAGGGCTTTCCTTCCACACCCATGATTTTTCCAAGTCAAGAGGGATCTTACTCTATATTCTCATACACTCAAGACAACTTGAGAGACTTCTGTTTTGACCACAGAATGTGGGTCTAGATTGAGCTGAACTGAATGTTCCCAGCAGGCTGGTGGGCTGGCCGTCCCACATCAAATTGGTAGCGTTGAACGGACGTTTCAGGAGGCCACTGCTCGGAAACAACCAACTTTCAGACAGACTCGGGTTCCTATGGATTTGAGTGTTTGTCTAGCATTATAATAAAAGCTTATAAAATGCTAACTCTTCACACCTGTATCCCTAAGTGTCCAAAAATCCACTCGCTGTATTAGATAGTTTTTTTTTAATAGTATAAGAGATCCTGAAAGTCAACATTGATCTTCTTCTCATAGCCCCATAGTCCAGTCGTTTCCACATAAGTGTGTCATTTTAATACACGGTTCTCTAGGGAAAATATCATTTGCCTATCTCTAAATTATATATGAGGAAACAAATTAGGAATATAAATTTTCTCTGCAGTGAACACTTAAGCTAAATTTTAAAATGTCCCTTTTTGCAAACTTCTAAAAGCACAATAAACAAATTACCACAGATTGAAATTATCTTAATCTGAATGCTTAATGGATGTTTCCTACTCAGGAATTCTGGAAAAACAAAGCATTTGTGTATGTTTCTAGTTGAATAGTCATCGCTAATATTCAAATGTTGTATTACAGTCATATCTACATTGGATGAAATTTTGAACTAAATAATCTTTGAACTAAAAAATCTCTAATAGCCCTTTCTTACAGTTACTGTAAGATCCTATGAGTCTAAGTACATTATATAATTAAATGCATTAACTCATGTATGCATGCAACCCCTTTAGGGAGCATGTTCTCTTATTGTCCCCATTTTACAGATGGGGAAACCAAAGCACAGAAATATTAAGTGACTTTTCCAAAGTCACACAATTAATAAATGGCAGAGAGGAGATTAGTATTTGGCTCTGGAGCTCATGCTCTTGTTCTTACATTTTATAGCCTACAGATTAAAAAGAGAAAGTAAGGGGTAAGAGTACATGTAGGGAGTATCTATTGAGGTAGAAGTGGGTGTAAGCAGAAGAAAACCTTAAGGCAAATAGCAACTATTTGGATTAGATACATATAAACTCTCTGTATCTTTGAACAATGTCAAGAATAGATAACCAATGCTAATATTTGCTGGACTTTAAATTTTGTTGAAATAAATACACATTTAATGCTACTTGCTTAAAAACAATGCTAGTGTTGAACAACAGGACTTAACACCTATTTATGACTTCAATGTATTTTATTATTCTTTTCCTATTTTACTTATGTTTTGGGAGGAGGTGTGATTTTTAATTATTGTAAAATAAAGTTCTATTATATGCTTTAAAGAGAAAAAAGGAAAGAAATGTTTTTAAGCTTGATTTTCAACAAACGTTATAAACGAGACTATAACTAGAGGGTAGAAATAAAATTAAGCAAGAAGCTCTGGAAGTTTGGCACCTTGCTAAAATGCACTGCCCAGAGGGAAATACCACTAACAGACCTTAGTTTTTTTTAAGACATGAATAGAATTATTTTTAATAACAAATTCTATTTTATATTGTTTTATTTAAATATAATAGATGTATTTAAGGCTAACACACTTTTGGATTTCTTTTGCTTGTTTCTACATAGTACACATCATTTTTTGAGTTTAATCATCACCTAGAGTCGATAATGAACAAGGCATATATCTACAGGTAAAGTATAACTCAGTGTAGTTTGGGGCTTGGAGAGAGAGCAATGGTAAAACATTTTAGACAGGATGTGGGAAGAATATGGCCTGCTTGCAAAAAGAGATGGAGATCATCTCAGATGTGGGGCTATGTAAAATACTGGGTTATGTTCTGAAACAGATTTGAACATTTTGAAGTGAGATAAAAGTATGAAAATTATATTAGATTTTAGAAGAATACAGGACTGAAAAAGAGGACACCTTACCTGCTTCAGTCAGAACAAGGACAAGGAAACGTGCTCTTTCACAAGCTGACTTTACACCTCTCTCGCGACAATTCATTCTAACTGAATTTTCATTCATTTGCCGTTCCGAACTTAACTTGTCCAGAGACCTCTAGTCAGTCAATCACAGCATAAAGTCCCATGAACTTTACAGAGATATCCAGTGAAATCAGCATGGTGTATTTTATGGGACTCAAAGTGGAGACGTGATCCTGGAGGCATGTCTTTCAGGGAGTTGTCATCTCATCTGTGAAAAGAAAGGATTTTTTTCCACTCTGTCAGTCCCAGTCAAGACACCGCAGTCAGAAAACATGTGATGGCACCATCATTTTATACTTTACCAGTGAGAGTTGATAGCCTACAAATTTAAAGCAAGGAGATTCAGGAGAGACTTTAAGGAAATGTTAAAATAGGCTGTATTCCAGGAACAACACGAGCCTTACTTTGCTTTTATTCTCCTTGACAGAGTCATTCGAACCACTGGATACTTGCTCTTTACTCTGCACATTAATGCCTGTATGTATTATTGGGCTTCAAACTATGAAGGAATTGGAACTACCAGATGGGTGTATGACGGTGAAGGAAACAAGTAAGTTTTAATTTTGAAGGAAACTTTTATTGATTCTTCTTAACTTTCTGCTTCAGTGTGAGTTTTCTTAAGCCAGTATTTTTGAAACTATAAATCACAATCCATTAATGGGCAGTAAAAGCTCTTTAGCAGGTCGGTATGTTTTTAAGTGAAAGAGGGTAGAATAGAGGACAGAATAGAAAATATCCAAGTCTCTCATATTTAGTAGGGGATGTGTGTGTGTGTGTGTGTGTATCTTGGGTTCACCTGTGAAATGCATTTCTTACTCCAGAACATGATCAAAAAACTTGAAAGCCCCTGCTTTAGACAACCGAGTGGTAAGGTAAATTTTAATAACTCCAGTGCTGATTGTTAGTAAGGAACAATGCTAATTATTTGGAGGGCAGGTGCAGTGGCTAATTAGTTTACCACTGAAGGGTTTTATGGGTTTATGAGTTAGCTTTAACCACTAACTCAAACACTCACAGAGTAACAAGGATCATAAACTAAACTTGCCAATTAGATACACAAGGACCCTGAGAGTAAAAAAGATTGTGTGAAAGTTTTAGTATAGGAGAATCAGGACTCAACAATGGCAACTGAGTTATTCAATAGTGAAATTTCCTTTTGGTAGATACAAAGGCCTGGCATAAAGTAGACTCCACTAACTTTCTGCTCCAATGAAATGACATTGAACATGTTATAAGGCAATGTCCTTACTGGAAAATAGCAGGTCCCAGAATGACTTCGAAGGGCAACTCACGGCAGCCTTGGGAAGGAAAGCAATTATAGGATAGAGCAAAGAGAGCAAAGATACCTCACAAAATTACACACTAGCTAGAGTGAGTAGGATCTGAATGAGGGATTATAACAACATTGTTTGAACTTTTAACCAGAACTAATTTTAAAAATTTAAAAAGAGAAGGCCCACTGATTGGGAAAATACATACACACACACACCACACACACACACATACAGAAACAGAATAAAGTGTATAATCAAATCTATAAGTAATTCCCTTTAGAATGTGAATTAAATATGTATGTAGCTTAATATAAGTAACTATATAGAAAACTGAGTAAGATACCAACTATATTAAATATTGCCTAGAAGTACACAATTCAACATCATTAGATGCATAAGTCTAATTACTATTTTTATCAAATTAGCAAAATAATATACAGTTGCCATCCAGAAAAAGTGGAGCTATTTCTCTTTTCATACCTGGATGTCTCTCTGCAGCATTTCCAGAGAATATATCTTGTTCCCAGTGCCCTGAACATTGTTAAGTGTATAACATATACTCTGTATATGTTAGGTGTTTAAAGAAAGCAAGAAGGAAGTTTCTTTACTCTCTCTCTCTTCCTTCTTGCCTTCTTTAAATACCTAACATATGTTGAGTGTATGAGAGTAAAGAATGACCAAATCTATCTTACAACAAGAAGAAAAAAACTTAAGCTAAAATGTGCTAATATTTTAGACCTGTAATTCCAGCTATAAGGCAGACAAGATATGCAAAGCCCTCTCACTAAAATACAAGATAAACTACTTGAAATTTTTGTTGTATTAGTTATTATGATTACTTTTTATAGGATACATTTCTATATAAATTATAATTATAGCAGTTTCCAAGGATCACTAAATTCTCTAGAAAGTCAAAGGAATCTCCAAAGTCTAAAAAACAAATGTGTGTACTGAAGCTGGAGTAAAGTAGTAAGATAATCACTAAGGAACAGAAATAGAGAGGATGACTTCTTAATCAGTAGAATAAAAAAATGGTAAGATGGTAGCAACAACTTAAAATATATCAGTAAGCAGAATAAGTTAATAAGGCCTACATTAACCAACTAAAAAAGACTGTCAAATAACATTAGTCAAAATAGACTTTAAAACAAAAATTATTTTAGGGAAAAATAAGGTTACCATATAATGGTAAAAGTTTCAATTCTTCATTGATATTTTCCAGTTCTAAATGTTATGCACCTAATGCAAAATACTTATCATGAATCAAAGAAATTCATAAAGCAAAAATTATTAGAAGGAAGAGAAATTGGGAAATACACCATCAAAGTGTGAGACACCAACACAACTATTGACCGATCAAGCAATCAAAGACAATTAGTAAAGATATAAAAGGTTTGAGAACCCATTAACAAGCTTGATTAAACAGATTCAAATGGAACCTTGTACCCAAGAATTAGAAACCACTCATTCTTTTTTTAAATTTGCATTGAGTTATTGTCACTGTACAATATTATACAAGTTACAGCTGTACAATATAGTAAGTCACAATTTTTAAAGGTTACACTCCATTACAGTTATTGTAAAATATTGGCTAATTCCCCATGTTGTACAATATATCCTTGTAGCGTATTTTATACATAAGAGTTTATACCTCTCAACTTCTCTCTCCCACTGGTAACCACTAGTTTGTTCTCTATATCTGTGAGTCTGCTTCTTTTTTTGTTATATCCACTAGTTTGTTGTATTTTTTAGATTCCATATATAAGTGATATCATACAGTATTTGTCTTTCTCTGTCTGACTTACTTCACTTAGTATAATGCCCTCCAAGTCCATCCATGTTGCTGCAAATGGCAAGATTTCATTCTCTATCATGGCTGAGTAGTGTGCAAGTGTGTGTCTGTGTGTGTGTGTGTGTCACATCTTCTTTATCCATTCATCTATTAATGGACACTTAGGTTGCTTCCATATCTTGGTGATTGTAAACACTACTATGAACATCGGAATACATGTTTCTTTTCAAATTAACATTTTTGTTTTTGTTTTGTTTTTCATATATGCCCAGGAGCAGAATTGCTGAGTTATATGGTAGTCCTATTTTAGCTTTTTGAGAAACCTCCATACTGTTTTCCACAGTGGCTACACCAGTTTACAGTTACCATTAACAGTGTACAAAGGTTCCCTTTTCTCCACATCCTAGTCAACATTTGTTATTTGTGTTCTTTTTGATGATAGCCATTCTGACAGGTGTGTGGTGATATCTCATTGTGGTTTTGACTTATACTTCCCTGATGATTAGCAATGTTGAGCATCTTTTCATGTGTCTATAGGCCATTTGCATTTCCCCTTTGGAAAAAGAAACCACTCATTCTTCTTAATCACTCATGGAAAGATTACAAAAAGTGGTCATTTTCTAGGCCAAAAAGCAAGTTTCAATACATTTCACAGCATTGGGTATCATATAGCCCCCATTCTCTGCTCCTTTAGATAGGAGGGTTCTCACCTAAAACCAAAGCTCTTGTTATCAGCTGTTATCAGCTGTCAGGGACACATCCTTACATAGAAAATGTCTTTTTTTTTTTTTAAATAATCCCACTAAGCAGTCTCTTTATTAAGGGTCCTCTATGTGCCAGTCCTCTGCCAAGCCTTTTCCTTTTTTTTTTAATAAATTTATTTATTTATTTTATTTATTTATTGGCTGTGTTGGGTCTTCGTTGCTGCACATGGGCTTTCTCTAGTTGCGGCGAGCGGGGGCTACTCTTCATTGTGGTGTGCAGGCTCCTCATTGTAGTGGCGTCTCTTGTGGAGCACAGGCTCTAGGTGCATGGGCTTCAGTAGCTGCAGCACACAGGCTCAATAGTTGTGGCTCACAGGCTCTAGAGCGCAGGCTCAGTAGTTGTGGCGCACGGGCTCTGTTGCTCCATGGCATGTGGGATCTTCCCAGAGCAGGGCTTGAAACCATGTCCCCTGCATTAGCAGGCGGATTCTTAACCACTGCGCCACCTAGGAAGTCCGACAATGTCTTTAAAAGCAGCATTTATATATATTTTAAGATAATTTGTAAATAGCAGTTTTTAATATACTTACATTTTCCCACAGTTTTTAAGCATCACCTGCTCCTTCTGTTATTTCATATTACCCTTTGACCACATAAGCTTAAAGCATTTTCTTAGTTAACCCTCATGGTGGTTTCTGATGACCTATAAATTGAAGGTTGCTTATGAGATCTCTGGACTTGTAAACTTTGTCCTAGTTAGAATTACGCAGCAACTGTGGGGCATAAGTGGAGCATTGTGAACATTTAAAATAAGAGGCACTTATTGCTATTCTGTTAATCTGCATCAGAATAACAATGTCTGTTCATTTCAATAGAAGACAAGAAATTTTCATTTATACTAAGTAAATGGCATCCTTCATTTGACTGTTAAATCTGACAAAGTAGGAAAGGGCTTACTCAGCTCAAAAGGAAAATATAAGTAGTTAAGGTTATTTGATATTCAGAAATGTTCCCAATGTCCCTGTATCTATATATACCCAAATTTATTTATTTTCTGAGATAAATTTCCCAATGTGCACAAACTTCTTAGCAAGTCCCTAGCCTCAATCCCTAACACATAGGTCGTCAAAAGAAAGAGTGAAAAAGCAAGCAAGTTTGTCATGGGAATCATGACTTTAGATGGGATGAAGGAGGAGTCAGAATGTCCTTAGTGCTAGGGAAATTTAAGATAACTTACTCCATTTTACACGGGAGGAGGATGAAACCAGGGTAGATGAAGGTATTAACTCAGGGTCCCCTAGACACTTCAGTTCAGACACTGGGGGAAAAAACAATAATCTTTACACTAGACACTTAGACACACTTTAAGTGTACAAAACCACTCCCAAAACAGCAGAATTCAGTAGACCAGAAGGGAGATGAAAGGCAGCTGGCAGTGTGACAGGGTGGAGTCTAGAAGGGGATTACACAGATGTGCTCACAGATACTGCCTTGCTATGTTCTTAAGTCTAGGTATGCATAAGCTTTCACTTATTCTTTCAGATTATTTAACAAATATTATTAAGCTCCTATTGTGTAATACTTGTCTTTGAGGAGTTTATCTTCTAATAAGACCACTCTCTTCCATATTCAGTGCCTTCAGTGATAAATTTACAGAAACTTAGAACTAAGATGGATTGGGGTAGTTAAAAGATCCACTTATAGAATATTGAATTGGGTGCTTTTAAAAGTTGCTTGTCCCACTATATACCCACCACAATGGCCAAAATTAAAAAGACTGACAATACCAAGTCTTGGGCTAAGAATATGAAGCAGCTGGAACTCTCATACATTGTTGGAGGGATAAAATCTGACAGTTTCTTTTACAACTAAATATAACACCTACCTTAAAAACAAAAATTCCAAGCCCAAATATTTATCCAAGTGAACTGAAAATATATGTCTACCAAAAAAACATATATGTTTATTACTAGAATGCCTATTCACAAGAACCAAAAACTTGAAACAGCCTGGGTGTTCATCCACAGAAAGACAGATAAACATACTGTGCGACAGTCACTCAAGGGATACTGCTCAGCAATAAAAAGGAATCAACTGTTGATACAAACAAAAACACAGCTAAGTCTCAAAAACATTATTCTGAGTGAAAGACATCTTACACAATAGCGTACATACTGTGTGATTTCATTTGTGTGAAACTCTAAAGAAGGCAAAACTCATCTGAGATAGAAAAAAATTAGAACAGTAGTTGCCTCTGGGGGCAGAGATTAACTGGGAAAAGGAATGAGAGCACTTTCTGGAGTGATGGAAATTTTCTCTGTCTTGGGTTACACAGGTGTATGGATTTGTCAAAATTCATCAAAAATTATCAAATAGTATACTTAAGATTTGTGTTTTCAATGTATGTTCAAATTTTTAAAATAAATATTACATATTATACAAATATTGAACCCTAATATATTAGGGCTCAATATTTGTATAATATTGTATATTCTGAAGCATATTCTGAGTTTTATGTATATTATATATATATATATATATATGTATTCTGAAGTACTGTATTTAGGAGGAAGTGTCTACTATCTGCAAATTACTTTGAAATGCGTCAAAAAAATAAGATGGATTGGTGGATTGAAAGTGGAGGAATACGTGACAAAGAAGGTAAACTGTCCATAATAGAATGTAGGTCGTGGATATATGGGTGTTCAAGGTGAAATTCTTTCAGTTTCTCTGTTTGAAATATTTCAAAACAAAATGTTGAGGGAAATCATGTTGCGTTTGTTTCACAGAAGCAGAATTTCTATTTTCACACTAAATTTTTTTATGGTTTTATGTCAAATTCTGCCTTAGTGCTTTAACTTGGAGTTGTATATATACAGCCTGTAAGATAGCTCATGTATTAAATCAGCCTGATAGAATCTCCTTGAAAAGATCTATCTGCCTGGGGTGTAAATATTAGAGGTGGACACACTTGACTAATTAAGCTAATCCTAGAAAATCAATAAGATGCCATCTAATTAAATTACAAATCTTACCTTTGGTTGTGCATGTCTGGATGTAAGACATGACTAGGAAAAGAATCCCAAAATAAACCTCAAAGCATCAGGGCAGAAAACTTCCAATTAACATAGCAGACTGTTTCATTATGAAAAAATAGTTCGATGCTAACCCTTCAGACTTGGAAAGTCAATGCCTAAGTTTTACATTTAATTGTTATTTTCTAACATCCATAAATAAGAAAGTGAGAGAAAGTAATTCATATGTTTATTCCTCCTAATACTAGAGGAACTTTGTACAGGATAGTAATCCAAACACTTGAAATGGAGTTGGCCATGTAGGGAGAGAATCTGGTCCCTGTCCCACTCTTGGGCTATATTGGGGCCAATAAATTTCCTTAATTCAAAGAGACCCACAGGTCCAGGACCTGTGATAAAACTAAATCAGGTAACAGGAAATCATAAATTGGAATTGAAACGTTAAAATGAAATCCATAAAATTAATTCCATACTTTTTCAAGGTGGTTCTCTTTGACATCAGGTTCACTATAATATTTGTAAGTCCAAGGAAGCCTGCTAGAAAAAATATTGCAGAGTAGTAATATTTTTATTCTCTTGGAACTGTGGTTTCAAACCCTACCGAAGAGTCAATTCTTTGTCTGTTCCTATATCTACCAGGTAAAACAAACATGCAAACAAAAAACTCACGTTCTTCAAAAGGTGTTGAATTTCAAAACAAGTGACCTCTTTCTAGACTTGTTTTTATTTGAATACTGACTTTAACTGCAGTTTGATTCTCTCTTTGTAAACTTCAACTTCTTACTATTTGAATCTGAAAATCATAATCTATTTTCACAAGAAAAAGGCCATTCTTGTTCAAAGACAAATACACAGTTACTTAAAGTGCAAATGTTTATGTGGCATACCCAGACAAGAAATAAAAGCCTGACTAGGCCAGGATTCTGTAAAAAGTGCTGCTTTTCTGTGTTTACCCCAGAAATTAGAATAGCTAGCTGGAACCCACAAAATCCAAATGCCTCTCTGTAACAAAATCTGAAGATGTTCTCTATATATGGGACATTTTTCTTCAAAGATTCAGTGGAAATGTCTGATCCAGATCATGTTATCAGAGCTGTATGAAATATACCAAATAGTATTACCTAATTATGTACCAAAATTTTAATATATATATATGCAAAGGGGTTCTAATACTAACTTCTATTCCTACCTCACCCTGGATCCATGAAACCCTTCACCAAATATAGCTAAGTGAATCTTATATGTTCTGTCCTAATCTTTATCATATTCTTTTATGTTGCCCTGGTTCCTGGTTTTCTTCCCATCTGAGCTGTAATGATCTGTCTCTCCGTTTGCAATTGCTCGAGTTAAGTACAGAATCTTTATCGAGTACATTTCTGAGCGTAACTGGTTTTCTTCAATACTGAATTTCTAGATAAATTACCTATTACACCCAAGAGTAATTTCCCTTTTAAGATAGAACTCAGTTCTCCTCTGTCTCTGCCATGGTTATATATATTTATTAACATAAATAAGATATGAGTAGAAAAGAGAGAAGAGGTATATACCTATTGCTCTATTTTCCATCAGTAAAAAATAACTGGTTCTAAACTATAAAGTGTTCTCCCATCTCCATAAATACCCTTGATGTCTATGATATTCCTCACAAATCACTAGTGAGGTAAAGCTAGCCTCACATTCTTTACTGCTCCCCTCTTTGAGATGTAGATTCAAGTATCTCTTCCCTTGAATTTGGGCTGGTCTTAGTGACTTGCTTGGCAAATATACATGGCAAGCAATTAAGACATAACAGGGCTTCTGAGTTTTAAGAAGTCTTATAGCTACTGCCTGGGCTGCTACCACTCTGGGGGAAACCAGCCACTAGGCAAGAAGTCCATCTACCCTAAGACTTTGATGCTGAAAGGAAGCCTAAGCTAGTCATACTAAGAGGCTGGATAAAAATATCCAGCCAGCCCCAAGTGTTTCAACCACTCCAGCCCAGGCTCAGACTGTGAGAAAAGACACCCTGGGCATTCCAAACAGTCATAACATGAAGAATGGAGGAACCCAGTCAAACGTCAGAACCAAGGCCTCAGACCTTAGCCTCGATCACATCCTCCCAGCTGTTTCTAGCTATTCAAGTCACCTGAGGGCCCACTCATCCTAGAGCATAGATGAGCCATCTCTGGGGGGCCTTTCTCAAATACCTGAGCCACAGTATTATGAGCCTAGTAAAACAGTTGTTGTTTTACACCACTAAACTTTAGGGTGATTTGTTTTGCAGCGAGAGATAAGTGGAACACCTAGTAAATACCCTCCTTGGGTTTGTTTGGTCATTTCACAATGTTTAAGACGTTTACATTAAAAAAGAAGTTTACATTAGTACACATGGTATTTGCTAACACTGCCTACAGAAAGAAAATCTTGATTAGGAGGAAATATGTTAAAATCTAGTAGTTATCTATACTCCCAAGCATAGTGACATTTTACTGTTATAATAAAGAGCAAAATGTATATCTTCTCTTTTCACAGGTATCTGAGATGTTATTACTGGGCAGTGCGAACTTTAATTACCATTGGGGGCCTTCCAGAACCACAGACTTCATTTGAAATTGTTTTTCAACTGTTGAATTTTTTTTCTGGAGTTTTTGTGTTCTCCAGCTTAATTGGTCAGGTAAATTGAGATATGAAACCCTAGACACATAATGCTGTCATTTTCCTAACAAATCTTTATAAACTTTGTAGAGAAAACATCAAAATCTATCTGGTGTTGTTTTTTTGTTTTTTTTTTTTTACTGACTTCCATCTATTGTAATGAATTGAAGGAGGATATGAATGGATCAACATTGCCTTTCAGTTTTTAAACCACTAAATCTATCAGAAAACTTGTACACAATTAGCATCAGGTTAGACTCTCAGAGAGTCACGTTTCTAAATTAACTTCTTCCTTGGTGTTTTCTGAAAACTTTAGAAGCTCTCTTTTTTACTTAAACTTCAAATATTGTCATAAAATCCCTGGGTTAAAAATGAACTTCAGAGGTCATTTAAACCAGAGGCTACCAAATGCCACCTAAATTAACTTAATTAAAAAATCATTGGTTCATAAATGTTTATTATGGTATCTCCTTGTCCCTATTCTCAAGGAATCACAGTCTAGTAAGCCAGTAAAACCAGTACCCAAATAACTCTATTGCAAGGTAGTTGGCATTTGCCAGGGATAGAGTCCAACACATTTGTGAATTCCCAGATTCACAAGAAATAAGAAGCTCGACAGCACAGCATCTTTAGAAGTTACACTTCCTTGTAAGGCACTTTACATACTGTATGTCTGAGAGCAAAAAGCCATGTTGAGATTTTGTGTACTGGGTAAATAGTTAGACAAAATCACAAAATGATTACTACCACTAGATAAATGATTGGTTCCCACTGACAATACTGACAGTGGTATGAATAAAATCCATGCTTTAACAAAATTTAGCAATGAAAACTATTCTTTATAACATTTGAAACTGATCACAAATAGTCAAAACTCAAATCCTACCTCCATGAATATTAAGGGGCCGCTATCCATTGTAAGTTCCAGAGGAGAGTTTGAAAATTCTATATTAGATCAGAAAAGGGAAGCTTCCCAGGAGGTTTCATGGAGGAGAATGTATTTAAAAAGCCAGACAGGATTCAGTAGTTATAGACAGATAGTTCAATCAATCAGAAACAGTGTGTGAAAGATAGCAGTGATAAAGTGCCAGATATGTTTGAGGAATGGAAAGAGTACCAAAAAGACGGGAATAAAGCACACCTATAATTAAGGTTAGAGATGTATGTAAGGACGAGATATTTTAAGGGCTCTGAATGTTAAATTAAAGATGTTGAACTTTATCCTAAGGGCAATGGGAAGTCAGCCAGGAAAGGATTTTGGACAAATAAAAGATTTAAGGAAGATTAATCAAAATACAATATAAATTGGAAGGGTTATACTGTTTTAAAATATAGATTTTATTATCATTTATGGATGGTGAGGCCAACAGATCAGGAGACTATTGGCATTGAAAGGAAAGTCTGGTATACAAACAGATCCAGGAGGAGGGGACCACACCTTGCCAAGAAGGCTATATAGGGAGACACCAGAAGAGGAATGATCAAGCAGGATAAGGGGGTTTAAGATTTGCAAGTTCAGATAATTTCAGCAGGCTCTGGGGTGTAGGGACTGTTTCTAGTTGTCTGGTACCTGGCCCTGCAGTAATTGGGGCAGGTGGATAGTAGCCTGGAATATGAGAGCCCAATAAAGAAGGCTGTTGGACGTCTGAGCTCAGTGTTGGCTATTTTGCATATGAAAGGCACACTCCCAGTAGAGTTGTTTGCTATCTTTAGGAATTAGCTAACTCTGGGAGGGATAATCCCAGAAATCAAAGCATCAAAATATGGAAAATAAAAAGTATGATTAACACAGATACTCAGAGATTTGGCAACTTCAGCCTGACCATGGTAATCAAGTAGAGAGAGAGATTGTAAAGGAAACTCTATTTAGAAAATGTTCAGATATGGAAGATGAACACCAAGCAGTTAAAAACTATAAGCATAAGATGCTGAGAATGGACTGGAGGACACAGGGTTGAGGGGGCGGGGGGCAAAGGAGAAGCTGGGACAAAGTGAGAGAGTAGCATAGACATATATACACTACCAACTGTAAAACAGACAGCTAATGGGAAGTTGCTGTATAACAAAGGGAGATCAACTCAATGATGGGTGATGCCTTAGAGGGCCAGGACGGGGAGGGTGGGGGGGAGTCGCAGGAGGGAGGGGATATGGGGATATGTGTATAAACACAGCTGATTCACTTTGGTGTACCTCAAAAACTGGTATAAAAGTGTAAAGCAATTATATTCCAATAAAGAGCTTAAAAAATATACATATAAGCTTAAATTATCATAATCTTAATGCCTGGGGAGATTACATTAACAGTGATTGAAAATAGGAAGCTTGTTTATAGAGAAATGCAATTAATTTGAATATAAATGGAAAAAATCATATTATTTAATAATTTCTTATAAAATCTATGTGAAGTAGCCAGATGCCCTTCAATGTTTTCTGTTTTGCAGTTGAGTCAAGAACAGTTTAAAGAGATTAAGGGGCATCCCTAATTCATACATGTAATTCCTACAGTCATATGATAAGGCCATATGATATTCATAAAAATAGTAAAGTCTAACATGTATTTAGCACTTATTATGTCCAAGGAAATTTTCACAAGATTAAAAAACTATGTCCGACTCCAGATAAAATTCCATTGAAAGTGGTCTTTGGACTAACAGTAGAAGCATCACCTGGGAAATTCAGAATTCAGGCTTCAGCCCTTACCTACAGAGTCAGAATTTGCATTTTAATAGGATCTTCAGGTGATTCATACGCACATGAAAGTTTGAAAGGGCTGCTTTATACCCCACACTGCACCCGCCTTTACATTGACTCTGAGGTTCCAACAGGAACAAGAAGAAATATCCACTAAAAATGTAGGACTAGACCCCAAAAGAAAGATTGAGGCAGGAGACAGAGATTTGTGCCTTAACTCTCACAGTGAATAAAAAATGCTGAGAAGGAGAACGGTTAAAAATGAAAGTAAGAAAGCCCTGGACAAAACCTCCACTTATTCAGAATTCCCACATAAAACCGCACCAAAAACTACACCCTGGATGTGATCATCACATTTTAACTGCAATATTCTATTCTCACATACAACTCATAAAGACTGACATTGTCTTCCTCTAATCTGGAACACACATCATAGAATATATGTCTTCTTCACCTGCACCATCAAAATTCAGCATTGCACGTAAAGGATTCAGATTACTGTCACTATAAATTCTCAGCTCTCAACACCAATCAATAATGTTTTTAATTGTCCTTGGGTCCCAATTTAAAACTCTATTAAATCTCCCAGTCCAATCTCTAATGTCCCAATTCTCAAGGCCTTACCCAGGTGACTGGGTAATGCTCATCATGTGTCCAAAATGGCTTGGAAAAAGGAGATCTAGGAACTGAGATTGTTGAAGAATAGCCCTCGAGGAGTAAGTGAAAAACTGAAAAAGTGTATCCAGTTTGCCTCTCTGCATAGCTCCCCAGCAGACACTTTCAACAAGTAGAAGAACCTATTAACTCTGAAAATAGAAACTGAGGAAGGCATCACAAGAAAAGAGCCATTTGATCTAGACCTCAAAGAATGAGTCGTTTTCCCATAAGCAGAAAAGGCTCAGCTACTAGAATGAATGAGCAAAGTCTTAAGAGTGCGAAAGCAAGGCCCAGGTTTTCCTCCCTATTATAAACCCACAGTCAAAGCAAATTTACAACCACTTGCTTCCCTCTATGTGAGAGGAAGAGTTGAGCTATATATCTTTTTTGTGCTGAGACCTTAAAGATCAGCTTTTAACCTAGAGTGGGTTTTTATGGCTGAGTTATAAACATCGGAGAACTAAAACCTGACAGTTCCTTAAGAATTGTCACAGCAGTAGATGATGCTTCAGTAATTTCAGCACATTTCAACTTCTGCTGAATACTATGCCTTAAGCATGATGAGATTTGATTTTATCTGTCTAAACAACACAAAGGGAAGTACAGAGGTTGCAATTTCGTGATGAATTGAGTCTATATAGCCAGCCACACTGCAAAGTCTATGAAGGATGCTTTCAAAGCAAGACTCACTAAAATGGACTAGCCGTTCTGCCAGGTAATTGCTCAACTTTCTCCGCACATTTCTTCCATAACCACAAGCTATATAATTTTTAAAATATCAACCAACATCTTTGCAGTAATATACAAGTTTGCAAAGAAGATTGTGTGCAGTCACATGCATTATCTGACTGAATCCTCACAAAAGTCTCCCATGGTAGGTAAAACAGGTTCTATTGTCCTTATTGGGTCAGAAAGAGGATATGATTTGCCCAATATTTTCTAGGTAAATGGCTGAAAGTAGGACCCAATATCAATGTGTTAAAAATCAAGTAGTCAGCATTAGAATGAAATGTATTATGCGAGAAAATTCAACTGGGCTTATAGTAACTCTTCCACTTCCTCTGCCGGGTATGGAGTGACCATATTTGTGGTTTTAGATGCAAGATGTAATTGGGGCAGCTACAGCCAATCAGAACAACTTCCGTATCTGCATGGATCACACCATTGCCTACATGAACACTTATTCTATTCCCAAGATTGTACAGAATCGGGTGCGGACTTGGTATGAATATACATGGGACTCTCAAAGAATGTTAGGTAAGCATGACAAATTACTGACTAAATACCTGGAAACCATGTCCTATAATGAAAATCTTGTAAGGCAGCAGTGGAGACTAATTGGATCTGAACAAAAGATTGGGAAACAACTAAATAATAATCTTTAAAGCATTAATTTAATACTATGGGATTTCTTTTCTTAAATATCCAGACATGTCTTACTGGTTATGCAAATCCTGGAAGAGCAAAGTTTTACTCAGTGCCCACCAGATGCTAGATATTACACACATTACTTCATATAATCTTTACCCAAAAAATGCGGAAAATTAGGTGTCATCAACCCCCTTTTAGGAGACAAGGAAGTGGAGGCTCCTAACTGAAAAAATTGGCCAAGGGCACAGAGCTAGAAACTGGCCTAAATGGAACTCAGACACACACCTGTTCTCCTCCAAACGCTTGCCCTCTCTCTGCAATATCATCCTCTTCCCAGAGCACAGTACTCAGAACAGCAATCTTTCAGACCACTTTCAACCTGCTGCAGGTCTCTTCCAAGAGACCCTTAATCATTTGTGGTGTCTACTGTTAGTGCTATAACACTGGAGTTAAAAATAATGTTCACTAAAGGATATAAACTAAGTTAAAGATAATGTGCTAGTTGACAATAATCAGATTCAACTTTTAGTTTGCTCCTCACCATATAAAAATAGGAATTAGTGCTACTGAGATGCCAAAAAAGCTACTGCCTTCAGAATGCAAATTACAACACAATTCCCAAATCACAAAAGTTCTTACAAGCAGGTAAGAACCACTGGTTGTTGACTGATAGGACCTTATCTTCTCCTTTCTGCCAGTCTTAAGAGATTCCAACCTCTTCCTGCATCTAAATGACAAAAACAACAAGCCTTTTTCTTAAACACCCACATCTATTCCTGAGGGCATCTCAAGTGGGGAGGAAGAGCAGGAAGAGGGGCGGTAACAGGCTCCTTCCCTCTCTCCCTGTGGACACTGCTCCAACTCTTTGGTTTAGGAAGGAACTAGAGACAAAGAGTCCTTGGAAACAAGGAGCTGTATTTTTATAGGAAGGATTTAGAATCAAGATTGGAATCAAAATAAGGATATAGTATATACTTTTTTTTTTCTTTTCTAAATGGATGCAAGAAAACATTAAAAATAATCAACTCTCAGAAACCCATAATATACTGTAGACTAAGAATGGGCAGTTTTGTTCATGGACCGTTTTATCAGCCTGAAGGCCCGTCATTTAATTCACATGTAGAAAAATCTTTAATGTATTCACATACTTCACTGAGTTAATAAGCAAGTAAATAACAATAACTTGAATTTACCCACTTAACACATTTCTTCTTTAAATTCTATTCCCAGTTCAGCCACCCACCAGTCATGCACAAATGAATAAGTCACTTACAGCCTCTCTGAGCTTCAGTTCCTCTTTTGTTTCTTCTTTCCAGAAAGCAGGAATGAGAATACTTACCCTTAGGGTTGTCACGTGGGTCCAATAAGATCATGACAGAACTCTGTAAGCCACACGGTGCTCTTTATTCTTTGCCATTTCTAGGATAGTAGGGCTGGTCTGCAGAATCAGAAGACAGGAACTAGGTCCTTTCTCCATCCCAGTTTGTTTGCTCACCTTTGTCCCATCATCACTAAACTTTCTATCCAAAGTTTCAGCAAACACAAAATTCTGGAATTATTCAGAACTATTATGTCGCCAATAGTGAAAATATTTTTCTTTCATGAAAGTAATAGTGCTATTGTGATAGGTATATACTTTCAATAGAAGCAATGGAAATATAGACTGTGATGCAGCTGTTTATAAAAAGAGTTGACTTTTCGTTTCCTTTATTTTTTTAAATTTTTCTTGAACTTTGGCATTGTTTTCTTAATTATTCTGCTTTGTGGATTGATGTGTTTATCTCTATGAAGATGAATCTGATCTACTTGAGACGCTACCTACGACAATGCAGTTAGCCCTCACCGTTGATGTGAACTTCAGCATCATCAGCAAAGTCGACTTGTTCAAGGCAAGTGCTTTTCCAGTTCATAGGCAGGCACCATATCAATTTCTCTGTAAAAATCAAAGCTTCTTCTGAATACAGCATTTATGATTTTTTGCCTTATGTTTTAAACAAAATCAAAATAATCTGGAGAATCTATGTGAAATTAGAGTCAAATAAATGATGGGTCTTTCTTCAGCAGATGATTTCTTCTTTAGAAGTCTCTCTCTCCTAATTGGTGTCAAAGAAGAAGAGTTCTTCAGGCTCTTCTTGCATTAATTTAAATATAATTAAATTCTGTAGCTCTGCGTCTCTCCTACTATGCATGTCATTTCCCATTTATGAATGTGCCTTGGCAACACATGACAAATCAGGCCCCAGATTAGCTCTAATGATCAGAGAATCATACCTAATCATGTCTCCAATACAAATGCGTTGGAGTTAGACTTTTTACATGGCCAAATTCAAATTTACAGGTCTTTTAATTTTTTTTTTTTCAGAAAAACATATATTCCAAAGAAATTTTTAATGTTTTTAATTTTCTGCCCTCTTCTCAATGCATTATACCACATGTAAGATTTTCTCACCTAACACTTATTCTGTGTGTGGCATTTACTGATTCATTATTTAAATAATTCATCCAACAAACACTTATTAAGTTCCTACTATGTTCCAGGCACCATTTTAGCCATTAGGAATTCAACAGTTTAAAAACAAATACTTGGACACATGGAGCTTAAATTCCAGAAGAAGGCAATGAAAAATAAATATATAACGTGTAGAGGTGATAACGCTATGAACAAAATTAAACAGATTAAAAAGGATGAGGGTGGTACTGGGCATGAAAGGTATGCACTATTGAAGTGCAGTTGGGCATTTGGGCAGAGAACTGCAGGAAGCAAGGGAGTGAGACCTACAGATATTGGGAGCAGCAAAGGAGGGATGGATAGAGAGGGAAAATTACAGAAGGATGCACAAGATGAAGCCCTGAGCTGGGATGCTGGAGCAAAGGCAGAGTGATGGAAAGCAGGAGTAGTCAGAGGAGAATAAAAAAAGGGAGGATGAGTCAGGGAGCAAGTTAATGGAAGGCTTTGGAGGCTGTAGCATAAACTTTGGATTGCACTCCGAGGTGCAAAAACCACTGAAGATCTTGAGCAGAAGGTGACCTACTTGAGATCTGTTTGAAAGGGATTTTTTTCCTGCTGTGTGGAGAATAGACCACGGAAGCAAATATGAAAGTCAGGAAGGCCAAAGAGGGGTAACCATCTACAGATGTCTATAGGGATGATGGTGATCAGACTCAGAGTAGTAGGAGCAGAGTTAAAAAGTGCCCAAATATTGGATGTATTCAAAGGAAGAGCCTACAGTTTTTGCTGTTTGATTGTTTGAAGGGAGAGAAAGAGAGAGACAGAAATCAAGGATGATTCAGGATTTAAGCTAAGGAACGGGAAAAACAAGGATACCATTTGCAAAATAGGAAAATTTAGAGTAATCATAGGGTGAGGAGGGTAGACATAGACTGTTTCTTGATGTGTTAGTTTGAGGTGAGAGTTAGACTTAAGATGGAATGTCATGTAAGCAGTTTGATAAATAAATCTGAATTCAGGGAAGAGGTCCAAGCTGAAGCCATAAATTTGGGCAAATCAACATATTGATGGATTTTAAGCTAGGAACTAGATATAATCCCCTATGATGTAATGCAAACAGAAAGATATGCCTTGAAAATACATAATCAATACCATTATAGAGATGATGAAGAAGCAGATGCTGTATGGTAAATTGGATAGGCAGAGTCACTCTCGATGTTAGGTTAACTTAAGACTCCTAAGGAAACTAGAGGTATGTCTGTATACTAGACTCTTTTCTTGATATGTTCCATTCTACATTTCCATTAAGATTTTAATGAAGATATAAACCATATGATTTTCGAATTGGCAGATGACAGAAAGGAAGAGGAATGTTTTAAATGTCTTAGATTACAAAACAAAATTAATTGAATACTTTGAAACAATGAGCAAAACCAAGATTAACTTCCATAGACATAAAAGTAAAATTCTGAATTTAGCCCTAAAATTTAAATGTTACAAATTTAAAAGAGCAATAGTTTTGTAACAATTTTTTTACACCTGGGAGTTTTAGTTGACCTCAAACTACATACAGGTCGAGTTATTTATACATGATATTGCCCTAAAATTTTAACTTAATATTAGTTTTTTTATTTCAACTACAACTGTATTAATATATATTGCAAATAACCAGTTTTAAGAAGGACTTTGACAAATTAGAGTATCTTCCAGGGGATAAGAAGTATGGGTTGAACAGTGCACCCAGGAGTAGCAAAAGGATGATTTTAGAAACAAAATTATTCTATATTGATACCAATGAAACCAGTGATTGCTTCTAGTGAGGAGTGGGGATGAAGATATTGACTAGGAAGAAGCATGAGGGAACTTTCTGGAGTGACAGAAACTTTTTTTGTCTTACAAGGGAAATTCCAGAGTGTACGCATGTCAAAATTGATCTAACTGTCCCTTTAAATTTGTATATTTCACTGCATATAAATTATTCTTCAATTTAAAAAAAACAGAATGGCTTCAAAAGAATATGTATAGATGTTAAGTATGTTTAATTCTGGGGGAAAATTAACTCAAGAGCAGAAGTAGTTACATATACTAATGTCTGTTTTATGGACAAGGAATAAGTTTCCTATGTCTGTGTTGTCCGGCAAAATACAACATTTGACTCTAAATTCCACTTCTGAGCTGCAGATACATCTACTGGAGTAAAACCTCCTTGGAGAATAAGGCTTGGCCCTAACAGTCTTGATACCCACAGGACACAGAATAGTCTCAGACACAGAATAATTGCTTAGTAAAAGCCTTAGGAAGAAAGAGAGGGGAGAGGGAGGGAGAGGGAGGGGAGAGGGAGGGAGAGGGAGGGGAGAGAAGGGAGGATGCCCTGGGGTCAATTTCTGGAGATTATAGGAAAGTAGTTTCCTAATTGGAAAGTGGTTCCCAATTTCTAGTGCGAGTGCCATACTGGAAGCCCTGGTGAAGCAGAAGCATCATGGAATGTGTTCAGTTTTTCGATCTTCTCTCAGGGAGACTGGGAAAGGGATTTCCACCTTGGTTAACAGGTTCATCTAGATAAATGCTTTTCAAGCTGCACTTGCAATTCACTCAGGGATCATGAATGCAATTAAATGGGTCACAACCAGCATACAAAATAGATGAGAAAATATCAGAGTGCTTCACACATAAGTAAAGGTAAGCATCATATTACAAAATTTTTGTTTCTGTTTTTTATTTTTAAATACACATATACATATCTATGTGTGTACTGGGTACAATGTAAATGTCTGTGTTACTATAAGTTATGGTCAAAAAAGGAATGAAACCCACAAGGCTAAATTAACAGTATTTTAAAATATTATAAAACTTTTTACTATTTAATGACTAGCTTAACTGAGAATGAGTGAGAACAACTGGCTCTCTTTTAAAGAAAACAAAAGCTTTAAATTTTATACCAATGGCTTTTATGGGATTATCTCTGGTCTGGGAAGTTATCAGTTTTCAGCCTCAGAGTTTTTTTGCTTTATTTTTACATGTATTTTTGGAAATCCATAAAATCAGCAACAACGGATTGAGAAAAAAAGGTTAAATTTTCACATGTTGCTAACCTTGTACATAAACGTAGACTCATTCTTCCCTGACATTTCCATTAAAGATGTAGTTCCTTCCAGAAAGAACCCATTTCCATTTATATTTCTGTTAAATGAAAAAAGTTATTTTTTTTCTAAAAGCCAAATGAAGCAGAAAATAAGCAGGTATGGAACCTTTCTAAATTTATTTCTTTTCTAAATCTTACTAGTTTATACAAATTTGTTACTTTCTTAGAGAGGAAATAGGCTGACTAGGGATCCTAGACCCTTACCTCATAAATAGAACCAACTGATTTACGTTGCTTCTGACTCAGTCACAACCAAATACTTGTGACTGAATATGCACTGAGAGCCGCCTATGCCCACAAGAGGCTGAGGCACAAAGGAGGAAACCTTTGGAGTGTGTGTGCCCAAAGGTTGCTCAGGAAGCTACAGGGTGAAAGGGGAGAGGCACCCGGGCAGCAGTCTCATTATTACTCATTAGGACCAAAGCATAGGGTGACAACCAAAGATGAATCTAGAAAGGTCAACTGAAGCCAGGCTATGGTGTGTGGGCCCAATCCTACAGGCTAAGGAAGCTGGAAAGAAGGAAACCAGCAGATTTCAGTTTTACAAAGACAAGAAATGGGGATACGTTGAATAAACCAGGATATCCAGGGATGACGAAGAAGGGTGACTCAACTGTTGAAAGCCTCCGTATCTTGAATTCTGCCTGAAAAATGAATCTTCCATATCTTTCAAAGGCAGGAGGAGAGAGAGAAAGAGAGAGAAAAGAGAAAGAGGACAGAGAGACAAAGAGTGAGAGAGACAGAGAGAGAGAGAGATCTGACACCAAGATTGGAGGCTGGCAGACATGCTTTGTGTCTCTCCCATCTTCAGGATTAGGGTAAATTAAAGGTACTTGGAAATCATTTAACTCACAAATAAGTAGTTTACGATGTTCTAAAAGATATTTTAAATTTATACCTTGGAACTTCAGTCAAAAATTTCACAAGGACTTTCCTTCATTGTGTAAATTTGTGAAGGGATACAGATGCAATAGAATTTGTTTGCAATGCCGCACCAGAAAATAACTATGTTAAATAAACTTGCTTCAGTTTTTCCAAAGACATATGTCTGTTGCTTTCCGTGTGCATTGTATTCAATTTTTAAAACTCCAGAAAGGACAATGTGCCTATATTTCTTTCCTTTGAGCCTTGTGAAATTTGTTTATACATTACTGGAACAGTGAGTGTCCTAATGCTTTAACAAAAGTAACGTAAGTAATGATGGAGTATCACAGATTATAATATGGACAGTGTTACATGAAGGTGGTCCACACTGTCTACGATCTTTCATTCCCTAAAGTGTCACCACATACCTTGCTATACCCAGTTCTCACATGGCCTTGTATTAGTCAGGGTACTCCAGAGAAACAGGGTCCATGTGATGTGGAGAGAGAGAGAGATTAATTTTAAGGAATGGCTCATGCAGTCATGAGGGCTGACAGATCTAAAACCTTCAGGACAGGCCAGCTTGTTGGAGACCATGGGAAGTGTTAATGCTGCAGCTCAAGTCCAAAGGCAATCTAGAAGCAGAATCCCTTCTTCCTCAGGGAACTTCAGACTTTTTTCCCTTAAGGTAGGAATCCCCAACCCCCAGGCCATGGACCAGTACCTGTCCGAGGCCTGTTAGGAACCAGGCCACACAGCACGAGGTCATGAGAGAGTGAAGCTTCATCTGCTGCTCCCCATCGCTCCCCATCATTCTGATCATCGCCTCAACATCCCACCCACCCTGACCCACCCCACCCCCCATCCATAGAAAAATTGTCTTCCATGAGACTGGTCCCTGGTGCCAAAAAGGTTGGGGACCGCTGTCTTCAGGCCTTCAACTAATCAGATGAGGCCAACCCACATAATGGAGTGTACCCTGCTGTACTGAAAGTATACTGATTTAAATGTTAATCTTATCTAAAAAGTACCTTCACAGTGACATTTAGACTTGCATTTGACCAAATATCTGTGTACCATGGCCTAGCCAAGTTGACACATAAAGTTAACCATCCCACCCCCCAAGCATTGTCCAGCTGTGTGGAATATAATTAAGTCAAAGAAACCAAGCTATGGCTAAGCCCAAATTTTTAAATTTATACATGTATCTTCTCAAAAATCATAGCTGCTGTTTATTGAGTTTTGATTGTGTGCTACACTGTATTATCTTATTTGTTATTATCACAACAAGCCTCTGAGAAAAGCTTTATGACCTCCCATTTTACAGAAAGTACAAACTACTTACCTGACTGAGGCCAAAGTGCTGGAAGTAATGGGACAGGGTTTGAGCACTGATTTTTCTTATTCCACAGTCTACAATCTTAACCACTCCATGGTGCCACCTCTCAGTTCTCCACCAGCCCTATCTGGATAAAAGATAAGATGCTAAGTTTCCCTAGAGTCAAAAAAAAATGTAACCTCAGGGTCATCCTTTGGCAATTTTCACAGACTTAGACTTGGCACATCAGTTAGTTTCACACCAGATACCTAACTTCACACACATTTTGCTACTCTCCTAGTAAACAAAGACCTTGAATCTCATGTGGTTTTTCAGCCTCTTAATCAAAGCAGGTAGAATTAAAGTCACAGAATTTCACTAAAACTTTGCTTCAATCAGTTGTGGTTAATTAGTAAGATTTGCTGCTTCTACATGGGGTGATCCAAGTTTCTAAAGAGCTTAGAGATGAATAGTTTTTTTTTTTTTTAATTTTTCACAGAAATAATTCTCTTCCTTGCAGATTGAATGTTTTTCCACCCAAGCTCAAGTATTAAAGCTAATAAGGAGTGATTCATTTCTATGAGGTTGGGCAATTTCCCCTCCTTTCTGATGATTTGTTATTTTTATATTAATTTTTAAATATGTTTTATGAAATTAAATGCTAGGGAAATCACATTTTGTCTCTACCACTAAATTACCAGATATAGAAAATTTAGTAAAAGGTCTGTTGCGCCACCTAGTGTCTATAATTTAAATTGCCTCCTTAGAAACTGAAAACGAGTCCCCTGCTTAAGGGTAGGGAGAAAAGACACCAAAACGGGAATGTAGGTACCACCAGTCTGTCAAAGAAAGCACAATGTGTCTCACTATTCGCTGCTCTGGCAAAAATGGAGAACACATCCCAAACAGGACACCTCACTGGGGTCTGTCACTCATTGTCATTATGTGGTAAGTAGAGCCTGGAAAGGCTGAGACTTCAGTGATAGGAAATATGTGGAGGTAGAGTTTCGTACGTGAGTGGCAGACTGAGCTAGGCATGGAATGGGAATGGCAAAATTATTTCTTCTCCTCACACAAGGATCCCGCAGCAGTGACACCCTAATCACATATTTCTTCCCAAGGGCCTGAAATCAGAGCATTACAGGGAGGCTTACTACCTTTCATTTTTAACTTTATTTTTAACCCTGGTGGTATCAGTAATAAAGTACTGTTGCTAGACTTTTTAAAGGTTTTGAACAATGAGCTCATAACCCAGGTGAACTCCGTTCAACTATATATTCTGAGCAGTTGCTCTGTCTAAAGCACTAGTGGGGTACCCCAGATACTGCACCCAGTCCTGCTCTCCTGCTCTCCATTGCCTCCCAGAAAGGGGCGGGGTGGCGAGGAGAACACTGTATACATAAGATGACATCCTCGGCTGTTGTGTGATAATTCAGTGACTCGAAACATATAAAGTGTTTGTATCAATACCTCAGATATAGTAAGTTATATTCTTATTATGATTACTAGTACTGAGAAATAAAACTGATTTAGTCACAGGGAAGTTTCACACAGGTAAAATCAGTATGTGGCCATGCTTGGTCATAGGAAGATGGATTAGATTCATCCTCAGGGTTTCATCCAACTTGTGACTCCTCCCTTTGACTACATAATACTGAGCCTCCTAGAAAAAATAGAATTATTGTCAGTTCTCAAGGAAAGCTTGATGGAGATGACTGTACCGGTGTTGGCAAATATTAAGCATAGGGCTGGGTCCGATGTCACTGAGAACTCAACAGGTTACGACATCATAGTACGTTGCAAATTATTTATCACTTTTGACTTTGCTTCTCCCAGTAGCTACCAATCAGTAGCACCACTGATGTAGTCAATAGCATGAACACTGGATTCAGAATTCCTGCCCTAGACATATCACCCATCACTTGCTTAGTGGGTATAGAGTTTAAGATGGGACAAAGTATGTCCTTTTATAATAAACAATGCTGAGTTCAGAAAAGCCCTGAAGAGTGTTTATACTTTTAAGTGACTTAATAAGGTCACAATGAGTTACGTATTACTGATACTATCTTAAGTTCTTTTTCGAAGAATTTAAGGATGAATGAGCCTAGAAATGAAAAATCCTTTAAGACTGAAAAGGTAAACATCCATTTTACCAACTTTACAATTGTGTTCAGAGCTTGCCAATATTAAAGGAAGAACTTCCTGGATATGGGAACCATCATCTAACATATAGGTTATGTTTTGAATAAAAATAAAATTTCTCCCAACTTCATTCAAATCTCCAGAAGCCTTATTCAAATCTGTAACACAGTTTTTATACAGCACTGAATTTCCCATTGTTGAAAATGGAATAATTTCTAACAACTTCATTCTATACATCAGGCCGCATTTATTTAGTGCCTGCATGCCCTAAGCCCTCACAAGGCTCTGGATATATAGAAGTGACTAATATAAAATCTTGCCCTTCAGTTGCTCAGAATGTAGATTAAACACACACACACATATATACACACACACTCTCTCTCTCTCTCTCTCTCTCTGGGTCTCTTCCTCTGACACCTCTTGCATGTGTGACCGCAAAATAGTCAATAGAATTCTTGACCTCTGGTCCCTCATCTAAAAACCAAGAGTGTTAACAATATATTAATTAATGCCAAGCATCACAGGGACAATGAAAGAATTAAACAGATAAAAATAAGAAAATAAAATGTAATACAAATGTTGTGTTAAGACATTAATATTAACACTTACACAGGTACTCTCACTTTATAAATAAAAAAAGAACATTTTTGAAACAATTACTGTGTTCTGACTTTCTGTGAATCAGAAATTTTCCTAATTACCTCTAAGAAGGAAATGGAGCTGCATTATAAAGAAAAAAACACTAGTGCTGGGATGTAATTCTTTTTTAATCATACGATAATGGAGCAAACTGTATTTCAAGAAAATAACCTTTTTGGGGGGAGGGGAGAGATAATTGTTCTCAAATACATCATAAAATAGAATGATGTCATAATGCAAACCTGATTTCACTAAACCAAAATACAGAAAGGAAGGATATAGTCCTAAATCACAGCTGCCCCAAGGCCAGTGGTACCTGTCCACAAAGCAATCATTAGGGGGCAAAATCACTTAGCTGATGAAGCTTAACTTGTAATTTTTTTATTACACACAACTGCTATGGTCTGTTTACATGACCTAATTCATATTTTATGCAAGTACGTTGATAAAAATTCATATTTATAATGGTTCAAATGCTTTCTCTGAGTAAATCCAAGCAATAAACTAACAGCTCTCCATGTTAAGTATTTGGGCATTTCTACTGAGGAAAGCACTAATTGTTCGTTAATCTATTTTAAGGCTTATCTCCTAGTTTGGTCCAACACTTTCCATTAATTGGATTTCTTTATAGGGCTTTCTGCCAGTGAGCTAACCTGAAAGAAGAAAAAAGATGAGATGTGTTCCTTCTCAAAGAGGATTTTGTTCCTACAAACCATCGTGGGATGTGTGTTTTACTTTATTCTTATTAACATTAATAAAAGTAAAAGTTGAAGTCTCATTAATTCTTCTTCCCAGTTCTATTCTCCTTTCTCCCTCCCCAGAGGTGGCAACTAAGATGATTTTAAGGCTATCCTTCCAATCCTCATTATTTTTTTACTTTTTATCTCTATAAACATCAATGACAGGCAGTATTATTTTGTAGTTTTTTTTCATAGTTAGAGTCATATTGAATATATTCTATAGCTTGCTTTTGTGTAGACCACCTTATTTGTTGAATTTAATCACATCTGGAGAAAGAGAGAACTGGTTTATTGATTTTAATCACTTTATGGTATTGCAACCTACAAATCTTCAAAATTTTTATCCATTCACAGATTACCATTTTGTTGTTTCCAGTGTTTTCAGTTCTGAAAACAATACTGCCATACACATCTTTGTACATTTACGGAGTTATTGCCATAGGAAAACAACATTTAAAATCATTAATAATTCCCATGAATACAATTTAATACAGTTGGAAATTTTCATCAAAGTTCATTCCAGTAAGAATTGTTCAAGGAATGAAAACTTTATTTTGGCCTACAGATTATAATTGTAAAAGTTAATGCCAAAAGAATCAAATTGTGCATATGAAAGTAAATGTAAGTGGGTTTTTTTAGATCTTCTCTTTCTGATTATTTTCAACGCTATTATTCTCCATGGATGTGAATCACTGAGAGCTACCTTCATTGCAGTGATATTCTAGACATGTTTAAGCTTAAGAACTTCCAGATGTATTTCTAATGAATTTTCTCTAAAGTATCAAGGACACTAGCTTTCTTTAGTGGGAGAGATCTTAAAATGAAGCCAAAGTTTGTGTTTTTTCCTGAGTTCTGAGTGATCAGAATGCCAGTTTCTGAAATGAAATTATTCTGAATCAATGATAGCCTTAAAAGAACTAGGACACATGAGCCATATATTTAGAGAAGTTTTACTAAAAACAAAATAATTTTTAGAAAGAAATTAATGTTTGTCATTTGCCTTAGCAAATATGATAACCTATGAGACATGGTAGGGATAAAATAAATATAAATAAAAATTATATACTTTGCACAAAACAAATACATAACAATGAAAAAAAGGTAAATTTCCCTCTGCCTAAAAGGACCTTTGTGCATATTTGCAAACACAAATCATACCCATCCTCACGTGACTCGACTGTGTATCAACTGTGTATTCACCTGAGCCCCTCCTTGACGCTTCTCCTCTCTCCATCCCCACTCCCAGGCACAAGTAAACGCCCCTCCTTGTAAACGTTCTATGGCTATTTACCTGGGATAGCTTATGACATGATTAACTTTTACCACAAATTACAGTTTTTGAGTTTATTTAAAACCTTATGCCAACTAGACTTACTCTCTTTCATCTCTGAATGCACTAAGGACATGGTTCAAAGGCTTGCTCGTAGCAGCTTCTCATCAGTATTTGTTGGACTGTATTAAGAAGGTATTCCTATTGGCTTTTGCCATTCTTTCCATCTGACATAACCAAAAGCTATAATTTCTCAAATAAATTTTTAAAATTCTAACTTCAAGTTCATCTGAATGCTTCTCACCCATGGCTACTTGAAAATACTTCAATCATAAATCATTAACTTTCCTTATCAATCAAGCAACCCAAAGTCCTCAGTTTCATATGGATCTAGGCCAAGTGTCTGCTACTGAAATCATTATGGAAACCTGTGATTGCTAAAGAAATGTTTATCCAATCCACAAATTGGGGGTAGGCCCTTTGCTTTTCAGCCTTCTTCCTCTGCTACTAACTAAGATTAGTTCTCTGGAAAATAATAATTTCCCCTAAGGGATGGACAGGGCTAACTGCAAAAGGAAAGCTGCTACATGTTAATAGCTCTGGAAGGAAAAAAACTAAAATGTTTGATGAAAGCAGAAGATTCAAAATCACTATATCAAGTGAGATTTTTCAGAATCTACAAATTTTTCTTTAGCCTATCATATAGATAAATTACAATTATTTAGACAGAAAATAAATATAGATGTATTTTCTAACAAATCAAATTTGTTTCTTACCCTACTGAAGTGGATATGAACAGTCATTTGTTTAACAGATATTGTTTTTGTATCTCTTATGCACAGTTACTGTGCCTTTAAGAAGATGACAAGTTGAGGGGAAAAAAATACAAGCTTGTAAAGTTAAATAATAATATCTAACAACAGTATGAAATATGTTATTAAAAAGAAAAATATTCAGCAGAGATTTTTACCTGTCAGTGTTAATATATTCACAATTGTTATTATCTCTATTATACTACCATAATCTTTAATACCTATCATTTATTAAGCATCATGTTAAGTTTTACATGAGTAAAATTTTACCATTACAAGATTAGTACCATCTGAATCCCCATTTAACAGATTAGGTAACTGAGACATGAGATACACAGACACATAGCAATAAGTAGTAGAAACAGGATTAAAACCCAAATATTCCTGACCAGGATCTAAATTCTAGCCATCATACCATAGGTATTTTTTTCCCTAAATTTTGGGTCAAGACAAGTCCTTATCCACTGACAACTAACATTGAGTTGGCCAAAAAGTTTGTTTGGGTTCATTTCATAAGATGCTGCAGAAAACCCAGAACGAACATTTTGGCCAACCCAATATTTTAGTGTTAACACAGACAACATCTATTACTGTTTATTTCCATTGCATTTTAAAATCATTTCAGAACATCGGCCTTTTAGCTGTGTCTATAAGAATTATTTTTCTCTTTACTATTTTTTCTTTAGGGTTGTGATACACAGATGATTTATGACATGTTGCTAAGATTGAAATCCATTGTCTATTTACCTGGTGACTTTGTCTGCAAAAAGGTGAGTGCAGGATGTTTTTCAAATGCATGACTAATAAATACATTTGAGGAGTTCAGACATAGTCAAGAGAATAGTTTAAATAAAATTTCTCCAGGGTGAATTCCATAGTATGGAAATAATCATGAGATACAATTCTGTAAAAACAATAATGTGCTCTTAGAGTTCAAAATGGAACAAGACAATATGGATTTCATTACTTATAGGAGTGTGGGTGGTCTGAAAAGCTGCTTTGTGCAAAGGTAAATCATAAATTTTTATGCCCCATTAATTCCAAATACTTTCCCTTAATTCCACCTTTTCCCTTAACGTGGAGGGAAAAGGTACAGAAGTGAAAGGTGGTTCTGCCCTTCATATGTCTTCAGCAAACTATCAGTTACCTCCATTTAACTCACCCAATTAGTGGATAATCAATGCCATATTTTTTTAAATTTTACGGTGCTTTTTATGATTACAAAGTAATACATGTTCATTATGTTTAAAATGGGAAACACATAAAAGCACAAAAATTCCACCACCCAGAAATAACCACTATTAATATATTTCAACCTATCTTTTTAAAATCAATTGATGGATGGTTAGAGATTGTTTTATAAAATTGGCATCATACCTCACTTATGTTTGAAACTTGTTTTGTCATGTCACAATATATCATAGGAACATTTTACATATTATTAAGTAATCTATAACCTCCTTTTTTAAAGCTGTATACTCTTCCAGTCTATGAATATATCATAATCAATTTCCAAGTATTTGCGGCTATAAATAACTCTAAAATGAACATTTTTGCACATCTCTGATTACTAACTTAAGGGGGGAGAGAAGGAATGATGACCTTGGGTTTTACATCTTGAGGTATTAAATCAATAGTGAAGGCAATAATCAAAATAAAAAGCAAAGAAAGATGAGCAGTTCAAAGAAATGAGAGATGATCCAAAACCTTGGGGAGTTCACATGCAAGTGAGGGTAAGAAGCGCTCATATCATTCCAAAATAATGCATGAAGTGCGGTGGTAGAAGTAAGTACAAGCTGTGGTAGGACACAGAGTAATAATACTTCTCCACTGGGGTACTGGCAAGATTTCCCAGAGAATATGCTGGTAAAGCTAAGTCTGGAAAAAAAAATCAGCATGAACCAGGGGAGAGAAGAAGCAGGCATTCCAGATAGAGGAAGGAATTCACATGAGCTAAGGCAGAAAGGAAGGAACTGTGTCTTCAGAGGGAGTGTATAGAACTACAATAATTCAAAAGCTAGAAAATTTTACTATCATGTATTCAGTGAAACTAAATAAACAATTTTGAAATACTGTGGGCCAGGCACTGTGCTAGGTACTGGATATATTCAGCAGTGAGCATAAAAGGGTGGTTCTTGTCCTCCAGGGGCTTACAGTCTAGAGCTGGAGTATTCAATTCACAGTGTACATCAGAATCACCTGAGTTTGGAAGTCTGGGCTCCACCCCCAGCAATTCAATTGGTCTGGGTGGAGCCCACATATCAACATTTTTTAAAGCTCCCAGATGATTCTAAAATGCAGCCCAAGTTGAGTATCACTGGCCTGATGGAAGAGACAATAAACAAATAAAATTGAATAAGTGCATAACTTCAAAACGTGCTAACTTATATGAAGGGAGAACAGAATTTGCCAGGAGAGTGTGTGGTGGCAAAGGCACTTAATTTAGACTGGGGCACTCGGAGAAGGGTAGATTGTCAGTTTGTCAGGCATGATCTTTGTGAAAATCTAAAGAGAAATGGTTCTCTAGTGAAAAAAAAAAAAAACCAGAGAGGACAGTATTTTAGATGAAGACTTGGGACCATTAGGCAGGACAGAACTTGAATATTTAAGGAATGGAAGCAAATGATCAACTAGGATTATGGTGAAACACAAAGTTAAATAGAGTGAAGGTACTTTAAGGCAACCATGTAAAGATACCTAGTACACAGGTGGAAATCAGTCTAGTCCCGTGAGAGAGGATAGAACTGGAGGTAAATCTTTGGGAACCAACATGTGATGGAAATGATATCATAAGAAGCTCGAGAAAAGGTAAATGAAGAAGACCAAGGCTGTAACTTTGAAGAATACCAGCATTTATGAAAGCAGTCAATGAAGAAGATTCACAGAGGGCAACTGAGAAGGAGCTGTCAGAGGTAAAAGAGGAAAAATGGAGGAGAGGTTGTGATATTAATGAAACCAGGGATATAGACTCCTACACAAGTTAGTCCAGATTAAAAGTGGGCAGATTGATGATATGAAATCATTTTCATTAAAATGGGAAATACAAACCACTGCTGAGTTTAAGGACCCCTTTAGGGCAGGGATGCATTTAGGATGACACGGCCTTAGTGCATCAAAATGGCCTTTCAATTTGTTCCAATAACAGCAGGGACTGAACACTGAGATGACTTGTAGAAACTTCAGCAACCGTGCCCCCAAGCAGTAAAAATTTGCTTAACAAAGTGTGAAATGCAGAATAGATGCAGCCTTCTCATTTCTAATTTCTTCCTCACATCACATCCATCACTCGATAATAAAAACAGATCAGTGAACACAAATGAAGGAAGGAAAAAAATAAGCAGGAGGAAGAGAATGAAAAGACTTGAGACTCCAAGCCACATTTCTTTGTTTTGAAGACGGTGTTTAATTAATAGTAGACATTGACAGAGATGAAAAGTTGTTACATGACCAGACTTTAGACAGCTGAATTCATTTCTGAGTTTGCTTTATCATTTCTGCAAATCATTATAGGAAAAGGGAAGGGAAAAAAAACAAAAACAAAACAAAACAAACAAACAAAAAATGTGTTCCTTTAGAGGTTGTTTAAATAATTGAAGAAATGGCAGCGTTCAGGACTGAGTTTGCGGACTTACCTAATCCTCTGGATGGCTCCTAAACTTACCAAGTGGGTAGCTTGGACTGCTTCAAAGAGTATTTGGGAATTTTCCCAGGATTAATTTGCAAGAATTAATTTAAGTGTCATAACAACCCTGCCAGCCTTGGAAATAGCCTTCAACACAGGAAGCCCGAAATGCTGCTTCACTGAGGGTTGCCTCATTGTGTATGAAGTGCTTGCATTTCTACACTTTCTCTAAATTAGTACATAAACCAACCACAAGAGATTGGTTTGATCTTGTTTTGCACATGCTGTCAGACCTTGTTCTCTAAGGAATGTCTACTGCATTTGAATGCTAATTAAACTTGCAGGAAGGTCTTAAATTAGCCTAGAAATATGCAAGAAATAGTGGAAGTTTTGGTTCGTTGATTATGCCACATCTCCTTGGAAAATTATTGAAATGATCATTAAAAAATAATTAAAAGTGCTGAACTATATTTAAGTACCCATTCTGTACTTCTACCTCCAGTCAGTTGTAATAACTGCCTTGAAAAATCATTCCAGTTCCTTGAGAATTATTTCATGCAAAGAATTAAGGAATATGACCCTGTCCTAATCATTACTTCTTGGAGTATCTCTTGAAAAACTAATTTTCAGACACTTTCCCTCATTTTTAAAACAATTCATAGCTATTTTATTGGTTTTAAAGAGATCAGTCTTGATATTGGATTCAACAATAGATATGGCCTATCTGTATATATTATATAGTGAGGAGACATAGGTGTTGCTAGTTCTAATGCCATCATCTGCCAGCCTCGTAAATTTACCCAAGACACCTAACTTTTCAAGTTTCTACTACCAATTTTTAAATAAGAATAATGATATCCTTAGAAAAATGGTACAAATCAACCGGTTTGCAAGGCAGAAATAGAGACACAGATGTAGAGAACAAACATATGGACACCAAATGGGGAAAGCTGGGGGGGGGTGGGCGGGAAGTGAATTGGGAGATTGGGATTGCCATATATATATTACTAATAAGAAAAAAATATCAAATTGTACACTGTAAATATATGCAGTTTATTGTATATCAAAAGAAAAATATAGTTACATGTGGCTTGCATAAAGTAAAAAAAAAGAATAATGATATCTTTCCTATTTGACCTCACTGGGATTTTTGCAAGAATTAAATGAGCTAATATCTATGAAAATACTTTGCAGCTATAAAGTAGAATGTTCTGATTGAACAAACACAGGCATTAAAATAAGGAGCAATGTAGAATCTGATATTAAGATTTTAAAAGTACTTTGCAAATGCAAGATGTATTATTAACATTGATATTATGGAAATAATTATTAGATCCACTGTATTGGAATTTCTACTTAGATCAATATTCGGGAATAAATATATGTTTAATATTCTGCACAATGAAAAATTTAAATACACTGTTTGCATAGCTTAGTTAGGAGATATGCATTCCAGGCTTCCTTTTGCTTCTAATTACTGTCTTGGAGCATTGATTACTCAGCCAACATTGGCCAGTAAGCCAATATGTGACTTTATTTTCTTTCTGTAAAATGGAAATCATAACACCTACCTCAGCTTCCTCATAAAAGTCATTTCCTCATAAAAGGAATTTCAGTGTCACAGATGTTAACTAAGAGGTAGAGTCTGAAAACATTAAACTTAACCTAACAATTATAATATGACAATAAGTAATCTTCAGGAAAATAACACCTGGTATTAAAGAACGTCAAAACTTCCCAGAGAATGGTTAAATTATAAATTATTCATAAATGGGCGCCTGTGTCATAATTCCTATGTTCAGCACTGGAACAAAGTAGACATTGTCTCAGCCATTGCAGAGCATAAACTATAATCAACATTGTTTAATCCTAAATTAATTTTAGTGTATTCTAATCCTTTGAAAATATGGTTAACAAGAATATTTGATGAACTCAAGTAACCCAGTCCCCTCCTGAACCAAGTATAAGAGAATTTATTGTATTTATGCTATTTTCAATAGCTCAGGGTGATCAAGACTCAACTTACTTAGACTTATAGGTACTATTATCCAAGTTGTTTGCCTAGTGTTACAAGAACTGGCTTATTTAAAGTTTTAACAGCTTTTCTTGACCCAAGTGCCGCTTAGGTCTCCTGTAAAACATATCTATTCCCTGTTCTTTTTGGATACTGGAGTAAGATGTGTTCCAAGGATCCCACAAACACCCACTGGTTTGGTGATTTGCATGACTCAATGTAAAGTTATATTTACCACTTAAGATTTATTATAGCAAAGCACACAGTGCAGGAACAGCAAGAAAAAGACAGGCAAAGACTAGAGAAATCAGGTGCAGATTTCCATGGTCCTTCTTCGGAGAGGGTCACATGGATGCATTTTTATCTCCTGCTGTGGACCATAGAGACAAGGGCAAATATCTCTGCCTAGGAAAGCTCATCGTCTTGGAGTCCAGAGTTTTTAAATGGATCTGGTCACATAGCTACATGACCAGCCATAGTTCAGACTCCAAACTAGATACAAAGCACACATAAATCTTTGTGTTTACATTAAACAGCATTGACAGCCTGGTGCATCCCGCCACACTGCCTGAGGCATACAGAATAGCATCATTAACCAGTGCTATGTGAACATTCTAGCAGTTTAGTGCTCAGGACTTTGAAAAAGGGTCATTGCCCTGGCTCCAGAGTCCCCAGAGATAAACGAGAACTGAATAAAACAACCTGCTTGCTGCATTAACACTTTCCCCTCAATATGGAACAAGAATAATAGCTTAAAAGTCTCCTTTGCCTCAATTACTAAAATCAGACCTCAATGCTATAGGCAGAAGAAAAGAGTTCACCTTTTTTTTTTCTTCAGATCTTTATTGCAGTATAATTGCTTTACAACGTAGTGGCAGTTTCCACTGTACAACAAAGTGAATCATCTGTGTTTATACATATATCCCCATATCCCCTCCCTCCTGAGCCTCCCTCCCACCTTCGCTATCCTACCCCTCTAGGTCATCACCAAGCAACAAGTTGATCTCCCTGTGCTACGCAGCAGCTTCCCATTAGCCTTCCATTTTACATTTGGTAGTGTATATATGTCAATGCTACTCTCTCACTTTGTCCCAGCTTCCCCTTCCCCCACTATGTCCTTACGTCCGTTCTCTACATCTGCGTCTTTATTCTTGCCCTGCCGCTGGGTTCATCTTTGAATGATTGTAACCCCTGCATAGCAGTGGTCACCAAAGCCAAGGTGACTATGTTTACAATCTGTTATTTCCTCTATCCATGCCCATTCCTGAAACAATGTTCTGACTGAAGTATCTTTACCTGTCCAGTAGTGGCACACAGTGCTCATGTTTTGGAGAGTATCATTTTCCTTATAATTTCCTTTCACGTGATATGTCAAACTAATGTCCATAACTACCTCAGGTTTTAAGGTAATTACTTTTACACTGATGTTCCTTGCTTCCTTCATGTACATTTATTCCTCTTGAAGAATTTATATTTCTTATTTGGGGGCATAATTATTAAGAATAAAGTGACTACCATTTCCTCTTTATATCTGGTGTACAGGGAGAAATTGGCAAGGAAATGTATATCATTAAGCAAGGAGAAGTCCAAGTTCTTGGAGGTGCTGATGGCGCTCAAGTTCTGGTTACTCTGAAAGCCGGGGCAGTGTTTGGAGAAATCAGGTATCTGAAAGACACCTTGTAAATATTAAAGTCTGTCCTTTGTCATAAAAGAAAAGTCTTAAGTCATGAAATAAGTAAAGTTCCTGCTCATATTCACCAATGGTTTGATTGTGTTAACAGCATTGATAAAAATAAGGATTTTCACATTTCTATTTATCCTTTCCCTTCCCCAGAAGACCTACCTCATTCAGCCCTTTAGGCCAAGGGCTTAGGTCAGTGCCTGGCATAAGGTAGATGCTCAATATGTGTTGACTAATGAATGTGTGAGTGAATTAATGGATGGATGATGAAAGACGAGATTGGGAGAGTTAGTTTTAGATTGTTGGAAAGCTTGAATGCCAGGCTAAGACAGCAGTTTTGAGTGGATGCGTGATGATGATGATGGTTGTTTGACCAAATTGCATAAGTCCAAATCCCAGTGCTTGCACTTACAACCTCTGTTCCTTGGTTACTTGACCCCTTGTCCCTCATCTTAATAATTAGGAGAACAATAGTATGTGTCTTAGAGGGTTGGTAAGTGACACTACAGACAGCAAATTTAAGCATTTTGTGTGTTAAACATTCCATATGCATTATTGTATTTAAGCATATTCATGTATTCATCCAATAAACACTTATTGAGTGCCTAGTACATGCTGGGCTGTCAGGTATTGCTCTAAACTCTGGGAATGTACTGTGAAAACAGTAAACAAGAGCCTACAGTCTTGTAGGAGAAAGCTAACAATAAACAACCAACTAGACAAGACAAATTCACATTGTGAAAACTGCTATGGAGGTAAAAACTGTTAGAAAGTGACTGGAGATGCTACTTCACATACAGTGGTCAGGCACACCTCTCTGGACAGGTAGTATTCGAACTGAGACTTGAGAGAGTAAACAGAGCAGCCATCCAGACATGGGGGAAGAGCCTCCCAGGTGATGGAACAGCAAGTGCAGAGACCTAGAGGTAAAGAAAGCTTGTCTGGTTAAAAGACATAGAGGTCAGTGAATAAGGCTGGAGCTCAGTGAATAAGGTGCGCTGTGGGGAAATAAGGCCAAAGAGGTGAGCAAAGACCAAATTACACAGGTCTTTCAGGTCATAGTAAGGAATTTGTATTTTATTCTAAATACCAATGGATGTCAATGCAGGATTTTAGGCAAAAGAATGGTACAATTTGAATAATGATGTTAAAAGACCACTCTAACAGCTATATGTAGAAGAGACAGTAAAGGAGCAAGAATGAAATAGAGGAGATCAATTAGAAGTCAGATGTGCTTGTTCAAGTGAGAGATGATGGAGTCTTGAACTAGGATGCTGGCTCTTAAGGCAAAGAGACGAGTGCACAGACAGGCAGTTATTAACATGTTCATTTCACAATTGGGAAAACTGCAGTTCCAAGGTGTCAATTATATTGCCCAGGATAACATAGCTAATAAATGAAAGGGCCAATATTCAAACACAAGTTTCGTGGATCAGAGTCTAGTGATCTTTCCACCACACCACAGAAGAAAGTGTTCATCCAACCTTTGATTTCATAGCTACTAAGAAGTTATCTTCAGAGTTCCAGAGATATGAATAATTGCAGATGACTTTATATTAACATAAGTAGGGTTTCCTTAGAATGTTGATGCATGTTAATTCTCCATTGATAATGTGCTTTCTCTTCTTTATTTTTCCTCCTTGCTTAAAACTGGGTGGGCACTCCTGTAAGGGTTCTGCTCTGGGGCAGTGGTGGAAACACTTCTCAAATTGTCCAGGTCTGTGTGTTCTCTGCCTATTTTCTATTGCTTCCTTACTGGGAGTCCTTGCAAAAGTAATTTAATATTTTAGTGACTTAATAGTCACTGTAATCTTCAAGGTCATAAACAAGCAACGGTCTAATCTAAAACATTGCAGAAATTAATTACCTGACCTCTCCCAAGGGTTGAGTACTCCCTGAAGAATAAGGCTTTATAAATACAGGTATGTTAACTGCTGATATTATCATCACAGGAGGAAATACTCTAAGAATACAGTCCAGGTGCTGCTGAGTTGCAATTGAAAGGAATCTTAAATTCTTGATAGCAGCTTCTCAAATAAATCTATTACTCATTGGGTTTCTAAGGCCAAATTGAAACCAGCAGACCAGACAAGCTCTAAATTTGCTCAATAATCTGGCTGATTCAAGCAAAAGGGAGATTTTTGCCTTGATTCCCTTCTTGGCTGTGGTTGAGGAGAAATAGGATGCATCTGCCTCTTCCCAGATACCCCCAGGCTTCACAGACCCACAGCTGTCATACACCCCTGGAGCTCTAGTTATTTATTCCAGCAGTGGAGGCATGCCTGCCAAACATCTAGATACTGGAAAGATCTAGTAATCGTATTTGCTACTCAAAAATGCTGTGACCTTTGTTAAAATGAGCTAAGTCCAGCACTATCATGTAGCTTTTGAAAGAAGTTTCTTTTTCCTTAGGAAAAAAAGAAAAAAGAAAAGAACTGAGAGCTTTCAAGGACATTATATACTAATCCAAAAGAGCAAAGCCCTGACTAAAACATAGATTTACAGCCTGTCATGGAGAAAACCCAGACCACATTTCCAATTAACATCTAAAGAGTTCAGACACCCCATTTTTAATAGAGAGACCCAGGGTCTGCCGGAGGATGACCTTGTAGTAGTTCTGACTCCACTGGTTTTTATACAAATACATTTATTGCCAAGTCTTATTCACCAAATGTATTTAACTACTTCTTATCCTTCTTCTGCATCTGTTAAAAATCTCACTTTTCCTGAAATGCATCTGAATTTTTACCCTTGCTAGTGCTATTATTATTTCAATAGAAATCCCTACTGGTTTCATCTCCCTTCGGAATGTCCTCCCCCTGAAAAATACCTCTTCACCTTTCAAGACTTTAATTCAGATGTTGCCTCTGTGAAGCCACATCTAACCATCCCCAAAACAACTAGTTGCTCCCTGTTCTATGCTTCCATGGTATCTCATTCATGACTTTACTACGAGAATTACCACTAACTTATAAACAGTTCGTTCAAATGGATCTCAACAGACAAATCTATTAAAATCTAAGAACTACAACTTTTCATCTTTAGTCACCAGCAGCTATATAAAAACTATACAATGTGTTGATTTTCACTGATATTCTGCCTCCATTCAAAATAATTTGCAGGTGCTATTTAGAAATTTCTGATTAGTTAAGCAGTTAATTGTGATTTGATAAAAATAAAATTATATTCGAGACCCCTGACAGCATAATGTGAAGTACCTTAAAGAAGGCCATGCCTGGCATGGTGAACAAGAATGGTAAACAAGAAACAATCACTTCCTTCAAGGGCCTTACAAATGAGAGACAAGGAAACAAAAAGATCCCAATACCAGGTGATAAAACATATAGATTTCATTCAATGATGGAGCATACACAGAATGTTATGGTGTGCCAAGTCTTCACAAGCTAAATGCTTTAGATTTAGTAATCGCTTTGGGAACTGAAGGCAGACTTTTCAGTGCTTGTCAAATGACATGTGGAGACAATAATGTGTGCAGACAATATGTGTGCGTAAAGGTCAGTCTTGGTAGCCTGTACAGGGGGGTATGGAAAGGATTGTTCACATAATGCCTGTAGTGGGTTGAATGTTGGCCCCCACAAAGATATATCCATGCCCTAAGCCCTGGAATTTGTGAATGTGGCCTTATTTGGCGAAAAAAAAAAAAGTCTTTGCAGATATAATTATGGTAAGGATTTCAAGGTGAGATCATTCTGGATTTTCCTGGATTGGCCCTAAATCCAATGGCAAGTGTCCTCACATGAGACAGAAGAGAAGACACGCAAACACAGGGAGAAGAGGGGAAGGCCATGTGAGGACTGAGACAGAAAGTGGAGTTATGCAGCCACAGCCAAAGAACTCCTGGAGCCACCAGGAGCTGGAAGAGGCAAGAAAGCATTCTTTCCTAGAATCCTTGGAGGGAGCACAGCCCTGGCAACATCTTGATTTTGGATTCTGGCCTCCAGAACTGTGAGAGAATAAAGTTCTGTTGTTCATAGTCACTGGTTTTGCAGTAATTTGGTACAGCAGACTTAGGAAACTAATACAATACTAAACTGTTTACGTTGTTAACTTTTGAAATTTACTGGGGGAAAGAAAGGTCTGCTTGAACTCCCTCAACTCACCATGCACAACCAGTCCACCTCTAAGACCTACCAATTTCACCTCAAGTGTGTCTCCAATCGTTCGCGCCTTATCAACTCCACTGACCCCACTTTTGTCCACACCACTTCCCTCTCTCACTGGACAACTGCAGTGGCCGCTCCAAATCTCCCACTCTAACCACCACATCCTCTGTAATCCAGGCCCCACTAGTAGCCAGAGGGGTCCTTCCGAAACAGGTACGATCATGTCATTGACCTCCTGCTTAAAACCACTCCAGGCTTTTGCCCATGTTCTTAGAAATCAGACCAAAGTCCTTGCCTGAGCTACAAGATCCTAGAGCCTAGCCCCTGCCTACCTGTCTACTGCAGGGTGTACCATGCACCCCTTGCTCTCTTTAATCCACAGACTTCAGTTTCTTGAGTGTGCCACACGCCATTCAGCCATGAGGAGTTGGTTTATTTTTTCCGAATTTTGGAATCAGAAAACTTTTTATTGAGGTAATGTCGGTTTATAACTTTGTATATGTTTCCTGTATACATTACATTTTGACTTCTGCATATACTGCAGTGTGCTCACCACCAAAAGTTTAGTTTCCATTTGTCACCATATAGTTGACCCCCTTTATCCATTTCACCCTCCCCCAACCCCTCTTCCCCTCTGGAAACTACTACCTTGTTCTCTGTATCTGTGTTTTTGTATTGGTTTGGTTTGGTTTGGTTTGGTTTGGTCATTTTGTTTCGTTTTTGTTTTTTATATTCCACATATGAGTGAAAATATACTGTATTTGTCTTTCTCTGTCTGACTTATTTCAGTTAGCGTAATACCCTCAAGGTCCATCCATGTTGTGAAAATGGCAGGATTTCATCTTTTTATAGCTGAGTAGTATTGCGTTGTATATATATATTATCCATTCATTCATTGGACTCCATAATATATATATATTATCCATTCAGTCATTGGACGCTTAGGTCACTTCCATATCTTGGCTATTGTAAATAATGCTGCAATGCACATAAGGGTGTATATATCTTTTCAAATTAGTTTTTGTATTCTTCGGATGAATATACAGAAGTGGAATAGCTGGATCATATGGTGGTTCTAGTCTTAATGTTTTGACAAATCTCCATACTCTGCCCAGATAGGTTTCCCATCCGTTTAACCTAATCTCAGCTTCTTTCAGGACTTCTCCCTTCAGGACTTTCAGGACTTTTTCTCCATTATAGGGACCTCCCAGATCTCCTTGCTATATTCTCTGGTCAGACTACATTCCTATCTTTTGGAGCATTTACCTTGGTAATTACACAATCACTGGTGCACTTATTTCTTCAGCATCTTCCTTCCTTCCCCACTAAATGATAAGCACCAGGACTACTATGTATGGCTGTGACAGTCGCCTGTGCATCAGGAGGGCTGAAATGCAGCCTGCGCTCCCCCCTGAGCATAAGCCCTGCTGTTGCACTCTTCCTCATACACAGATGCCCTTCACTTTGTGAAAGGGGGCATTTTTCTGGCCAAGTTCTGCACGGCATGTGCTCAGAGAGACCGTATTTTTTCATTTTGCACAAAGACACAGGCCCTAGCAGACACCATACTCAATCTATACTTGATCCCCAGACTCTAGGGCAGTGCCTGGCCCACATAAACGCCTGATAGTTATTGAATAAATAAGTGAATGTAATTATCTTTCTATCTTTGTAAATGTACTAATACATTCATTTTTGTCATGAATATGCATGTTCAGCCTTGTGCCCTTTTTGTCAGTTTTTATTATTAAGAATAGGACTGCTGTGTTTAACTTTGTAAAATCATTTTGCTTTTCTTTTATTTCTTTGACATTTATTCCCCAACGTGAAACAACTAGGTCAAAAGGTAGAAACATTTCTATAACTCTTGGAATATATGGGCAGATTATTTTCTAGAAAAATTGAACCAATTTACAATAAAACATGAAATGCATAGCTATTTTTCTGTAGCATCAGTGATATTACCTCATTATTCTCATTGGTTTTGCATCTTTAATAGGTTGTTTTAATTTGCATTTCTCTAAATAGTGCCTAGAAAATAATAGGTCCTCAATAAATATTTGCTAAATGAATTATTTTCCTCTGGGCCTATTTTCATAAATGTGATCATTTACTGTCCACGTTTCTTTCTTTGTACAACACCCTTTTTTCATCATATATAACAAGTTATTGAGTAGAATTTAGGCAGTGATACATAATATGTTTTAGATAGTCTGGTTTTCATTTAAAGTATTTAAGTTCTGACTTTTCACAGGCTATATTGGTGAAATCACCCATTCTGCATATGTAAACATATGCAGAATGGGTGATTTCACAATATGAAATCTATATCATTGTGAAAAGACCAAATATTTTGAAAAATAATTTTAACTCTTTTTACTCCCTCCAAACAATGTTTACCTATTTCTCCTGAACACTCAGTTTTCAAAATGAGAGTACCAAGGTAGGCTTTTAGTTTTTTGAACTATTATAATTCTGCATTCATATTCCTCATCAGAATAACTCTGTTATACCTTCCCCCCTACTCTGCCTTTCCTAAAAGACAAAAAGTAGTAGATACATCAGAAGTGTGAGCAGGGCTAAGAAGATTGACTAATATTGAGGGAGAAAACCTTTCATTTCCATTTTTTTCTAGCGCAATCCTGTGAACACTACCTGTGTTAAAATATGTATTTGTATTTTCACTACATTCTTGATATACAGTCTCTTTGTAACATCTTTTTACTCAGAGCAAAGAGCAAACCTCATCTAAGTTTCACAATATTCCTGTGAACAATATTCCTGATAATATTATCAGTACCATTGTTTAAACATGCATTCAAATATTCTCAGGACTCCTCAAAACTGACTTTATCTGGTGACTCTAATTTATGAAAATCAAGGCTCTTTTCCACCATTGGGAAGAGCAGCGAGGGAGTCAAGAATCTGACTGTCAGAGTGGGAGGTTGGGATTAGCAGATGCAAACTATTATATACAGGATGGATAAACAACAAGGTCCTACTGTATAGCACAGGGAACTATATTCAATATCCTGTGATAGACCATAACGCAAAAGAATATGAAAAAGAACATATATATGTATAACTGAATCGCTTTGCTGTATGGCAGAAATTAACACAACATTGTAAATCAACTATACTTCAATTTAAATATTTAAAATTTAAAATTTAAAAATTTAAAAATTAAAAATTAAAAAATTTAAAAAAAAAAAAGGATCTGACTGTCAGACTTTGGCAGAGCTTGTCATAAACAGCCTAACTGGCTTCCTCCCTGATTTTTCTAACATCCATGTTCTAATCTACATTATTAGAACAATAAAAAGGACTTCATTAGCAGCTCTAGAGTTAGGGTGTAAAGAAAAGACCCCACGACTTGAAGTTAACTCTGGTCTTGGATTTGAATTTCAACCATGAAACTCATGAAGTATTTGTTCTGGAATAAGTCACTTCACTAGAATCTGAAACTCAATTTCCATGTCAGTAAGTGTAGGCAAGAACCTACCTCACAAGCTTGATGTGGTCATCAATATATGACATTTTTAGCTATTTTGACCCCAAAGAAACAGTTAAGCTAGAATATTAGTTTGTTTGATACAATATTTTCTAGCCAGAGTATCATATATCTTCATGGGTATTGAAGGGACATAAATAAACAGGGCATGGAATAAAATGTGCATGTTATTCTTTTTTTTCCTTTCTCCCTCATTAGAATTTTTTACGTAGATTCTTCAACAATCACCCACTTCTTCTAAGGCCAATTCAACTCCAAAATCAAGATCTCCTGGGGGAAAGAGGGCTACATGTTTTGTATCTATGAAATCTTAACTCTCTGACTCTGAGAAAAATCCATACATAGAGATTTTCCTCAAAAATCTAGGTTAACATGTGTTTGCCTTGCAGTAGTTTTATGAATATCAAAGTAACTGCACAGAGCAAGCAGCCTGGGCAAAGATGACACTAGAACATCCTCTGATATTTGCTTACCCACAAAAGTTTTGTTAGAATTTATTTTTAGTGAAGTGGTAAAAATTTTCAAGCAACAAAGTGTTTTCCGATAACACTGAAATGAATAAAAGAAGATCTCAAAAAAAGTCTACACAGGTGACCTAACTTCCTGCCCTCCAAATATAATCCAGTTGGAAATTTTCTTCATGAAAACAGATATTTGAAGCTGTGATATCTCACTCAGCCCTTGATGTGATTGACACTCTTTTCATAGACAGTATTCAGAGTTAGTTTTGTTTCTATTATACGAAATAATTCTACATGAGAAGATGGTCTTAGACAAGAAACTTCTTCATTTTAGGAAATATTCTCATTTTTTACAGTTATCAAGGCATTAATCATTGGGATGAATGTATCTTTTTGAATGAGAGCTTTTGACTTTTCCAGATATATGCCCAGGAGTGGGATTATTGGATCTTATGGTAACCCTATTTTTAGTTTTTTTAAGGAAACTCCATGCTGTTTTCCGTAGTGGGTGCACCAACTTACATTTCCATCAATGGTGTAGGAGGGTTTCCTTTTGGCTTGAGGGTAGATGTTAATCATCTTTATAACCCCAGAACTTGGCATAGTATCTAGGTCATTATGGAGTATGTTATTTCTGCACACTTTTTTTTTTTTTTTTTTTTTTTTTTTTTTGGTTTCTGAAGTTCTTTTTAAGCTCTTTATTGGAATATAATTGCTTTACACTCTTGTATCAGCTTATGAGGTACACCAAAGTCAATCAGCTGTACTTATACACATATCCCCATATCCCCTCCCTCCCACTACTCCCCCCTACCCTCCCCGTCCCAGCCCTCTAAGGCATCACCCATCATCGAGCTAATCTCCCTTTTTTATATAGCAACTTCCCACTAGCTATCTATTTTACAGTTGGTAGTGAATATATGTCTATGCTACTCTCTCACTTCGACCCAGTTTTCCTTTCACCCCCCGCCCTCCCAACCCCGTGTCCTCCAGTCCATTTTCTGCATATGCATCCTTATTCTTGCCCTGTCACTGGGTTCATCAGTACCATTTTTTTTTTTTTAGATTCTGTGTATATGAGTTAGCATACAATATTTGTTTTTCTCTTTCTGGCTTACTTGACTCTGTATTACAGACTCTAGGTCTATCCACCTCATTACATATAGCTCCATTTCATTCCTTTTTAAAGCTCAGTAATATTCCATTGTATATATGTGTCACATCTTCTTTATCCACTCATTTGTTGGTGGGCATTTAGGTTGCTTCCATGTTCTGGCTATTGTAAATAGTGCTGCAATAAACATTATGGTACATGCTTCTTTTGGGATTATGGTTTTCTCTGGGTATATGCCCAGGAGTGGGATTACTGGACCATATGGTAGTTCTATTTTTAGTTTTTTAAGGAACCTCCAAACTGTTTTCCATAGTGGCTGTACCAACTTACATTCCCATGAAAAGTGCAGGAGAATTCCCTTTTCTCCACACCCTCTCCAACATTTATTGTTTCTAGATTTTTTGATGATGGCCATTCTGACCAGTGTAAGGCGATACCTCATTGTGGCTTTGACTTGCATTTCTCTAATGATTAGTGATGTTGAGTATCTTTTCATGTGTTTTTTGGCTATCTATATGTCTTATTTGGAGAAATGTCTATTTAGGTGTTCTGCCCATTTGTGGGTTGGGTTATTTGCCTTTTTGGTAGTAAGCTGCATGAGCTGCTTGTATATTTGGGAGATTATTCCTTTGTCTGTTGCTTCATTGGCAAGTATTTTCTCCCATTCTGAGGGTTGCCTTCTTGTCTTGTTTATGGTTTCTTTCGCTGTGCAACAGCTTTTAAGTTTCATGAGGTCCCATTGGTTTATTCTTGATTTTATTTCCATGATTCGAGGAGGTGGGTCCAAAAGGATCTTGCTTTGATGGATGTCATAGAGTGTTCTGCCTATGTTTTCCTCTAGGAGTTTTCTAGTGTCTGGCCTTACATGTAGGTCTTTAATCCATTTGGAGTTTATTTTTGTGTATGGTGTTAGGAAGTGTTCTAATTTCATTCTTTGATGTGTAGCTGTCCTATTTTCTCAGCACCACTTATTGAAGAGGCTGTCTTTTTTCCATTGTATATTCTTGCCTCCTTTGTCAAAGATAAGGTGCCCATAAGTGCTTGGGTTTACCTCTGAGTTCTCTATTCTGTTCCATTGATCTTCCTTTCTATTTTTGTGCCAGTACCATACTGTCTTGATCACTGTGGCCTTGTAGTATAGTTTGAAGTCAGGAATCCTAAATGCACCAACTCCATCTTTCCTTCTCATCTACACACTCTTGATTTATCTCTAATTTCTTTTTTTCCCTTTCTTTTCAATTTATACAGTGAATTCCTTATATGTTTGTACATGATTTGTCTCCAAAGTATAATGGTCTGTACAATCTCAAACTTATAGAAAACAACTATCAAAAGTCCAGCTCAGAAAGGCAATGTTTAAGAGGATTATTTTTCTATAGATATTCTAGGTACCACTGAAAACCAAGAGAAAGATGAGTATCTGATATATACTGTACTGAACAGCCTCTCCCCACTCCCCCCCATCCCCACAGAATTGTTCTTACAGAAATGGACCTTGGAGTGACACACAGCCTTTACTGAGGACTACATCACTTAGTTTTGCATCTATAATAAGAATATGAAGATGCTGTCCCCCAATTTATATAGTGGTCTCTCTACTAAAGCCCTTCAGGAGCTATTTCTGTCTTAAAACTAAGAATTCATCAACTTTTTTATGATATAAGAGACTTAAAGCCAAATTTGAAGCCCTCTTGTAGCAAAGTTTGAGTTTTTGTGTGAATCACATTTTGCGTTTCCATTCTTGTTTTTCTTTTGCTCTTCCTTTCAACTTGTGCTCTTTTGTATTCTAATTATCCTTGTAAGTGTTTGCTGGATAAACTAGCTCTGCTAAAAAGGGTTGCACAGGTTGTGTTCCAGGCACATAATAGTCGGTGCGTGCAAGGCACAATTTATGATGCCATATGTAACAGCCCTGGAAATAAGTTAGGAATGAATGACTGACTAGGGACTATCTGAATATTCTAGCTCTTTCTGATATAAACACACACATATATCTATGTATATATAAACACATATATATGTATAATTGTTTACATGCATATGTATGTATGTACTATATACACATGTATATAGTATATGTGTATATTATATATGTATAATTTATGCAGATGTGTATATAAATATGTTATATATACACATATATAATCTCCATGTGGCTATTTATTACTGACAATTACAGAGTTTTGCACATACAGGTCATCTCACACTAAATACACCTTCTCCCTCTGACATTCACACCACTGATTACATTCACTTATCCACCTTTGGCAGGCTGGTACTATGATGGTTAATTTTTTGTGTCAACTTGATTAAGCTAAGGGATGCCCAGATAGCTGATAAAACATTATCTCTGGGTGTGTTTGTGAGGGTATTTGGGGAAGAGATTAGCATTTGAATCGGTAGATTGAGTAAGGAAGATCACCCTCACCAATGCTGGTGGGATCATCCAATCCACTGAGGGCCTGAATAGAAAAAATAAGGTTGAAGAAAAGGCAGATTTACTCTCTCAGCTTGATCTGGCACATGTATCTTCTCCTGTCCTCAGACATCAGTCCTGGTTCTGGACTTTCAGACCCAGACCTGGACCGACATCAGAGGCTCCCCTTTCTCACCCCCTCAGGCCTTTGGACCAAGACTGACTTACACCACCTGCTTCCCTGGTCTCCAGCTTGCAGACGGCAGACATCTCAGCCTCCATAACCATGTGAGCCAATTCCCATAATGAATCTCTTCTTATATATAACTGTATATGTCCTATTTTTTCTGTTTCTCTGGAGAACCGTAAGTAATAAACAAGTATTTTTACTTGTTATAGTTACATATCACAAATTAGGATTTAAAACTTCTCAGCCAGGGAACTTCCTAGGTGGCGCAGTGGGTAAGAATCTGCCTGCCAATGCAGTGGACATGGGTTCAATCCCTGCCCCAGGGAGATACCACATGCCAAGGAGCAACCAAGCCCATGAGCCACAACTATTGAGCCCATGTGCCACAACTACTGAAGCCACGCACCTAGAGCCCATGCTCCACAATAAGAGAGCCCACTGCAATGAGAAGCCCATGCACCACAACAAAGAGTAGCCTCGGCTTACTGCAACTAGAGAAGGCCCGTGTGCAGCAACGAAGACCCAACATAGCCAATAAAATAAATAAATTAATTAAAAATAAAAAATTTAAAACTTCTCAGCCAGGAGTTTTACCTAATAACACCTTCATAATTGAATATTAGGAGTCTATAAACACTTATCTCTCCCTAAAGATAATCAGATACCTATAGTAGGTACTAAAAGATAGTCTCATTTTCAAAAAAGAGATTAAGTATCCTGCTCAGAAATATACTTAATAAATGGTAGGGTTCAACTATACTTCCATTAAAATTTTTTAATTAACCATTATAAATAAATAAATAGATAAATAAATAATTAAAATTATAGAATTATATGGTTCCAAAATCTGTATCTTTCCAGAAAACCATACCATGCTTTAATTTTTTTTCTGCCCTACTTTACCTGCTGCAAGCATGAGAGGTGCTTAATAAATAAGAACGAATATGATTGGAGTGAAAATCAGAAAGGTCCTTAGGTTATTGTTTAATGTCACAGCAAACAAAGGTGGATCTAGAATTAGAATCCATTCCTTAGTTTCTCTGGCCATTACTCTGTTCACTACTTTTTGACCTGGGGACACTTACCATTAACCTTGGCTGTTTGTCCTCCAGCACATGCTCTTTCAGAAACTCTATGTGGGCTTGGGAATATTTAGAGATCTTCTTACTAAGCTATTTAATGAGAGAAACTTTCCATTGGTGGAATGCTGGAGAAGCATTTTGTGGACAGGAGGGAAAAAAAGATGCTATTTTAAACATTGCTGAGAGAGTTTGGGCAAAATCCATCTGGCAGACAGACTATTTCTTCTGTTCAAAAACTCATCAAGCACTCCAAATGTGTAACCTGTAGGCAAGTTTAATTAAAGCTTGAGAAATCTCAAAATAACTTGACATTTAAATATGTTATTTCCGTTCTGCTCTCATAGTCTGACACACACAGAGACAATCTTGGGTCCAAATTAAGCTCCCTGATGCCATCTAGCCCTGCCTAACTACTTGATTATCCCATGTCCAAGGCAATAGGAATGTGAATGAAATAGGCTCATCCAATCATTGTCCTTCAAATATTAACATTCATTTCATAGATAGATAGGTAGGAAGATAGATGATAGAGCAATAGATAGATAGATAGATAGATTGATAGATAGATAGATGATAGATAGATGATAGAGTAAAATTTATTTCTCTTCCTTAAAAAAAAAAAGGTGAAGGCAGACCTTGTCTTGAGGAGAACCTAATTAAAGGACTAAAAAGTAAGTGGGGTTGTTTTGTCTTGTTTTGTTTTGCCATGGAGCAACAAAAGTTTGACTTTTAATGTGGAATCTTGAGCAAAATAAGTAGGCATTAACATAGCCAACATTTCTGGATTCCAAGTAAATACTTTCTGTCTTGGAGGAGTAAATCCATTCTTAAGTGGCCTGGATAGTCCTGGACCCAAGTTTAACGTGAAATGCAGGTAAGAGGCCGCGTTTAATGCCTGATGGTGGCCTTACAGTAGTCTTTTTTTCCCCTCTTTTTCTGCCTTCTCTGGTTTTAATTGAGCATTTTATATGATTCTATTTTCTCTTTTCTTTTAGCATATCAACTATAATTCTTGTCAAAAAATTTCAGTGTTTGCAATATACATTTTAAACTGAGTTTACTTTCACATTAACACTATACCACTTCACATGTAATGCAGGAACCTTGTAACAGCCCTTCCCTACCAGCCCTTAAGACATTGATGTCATTCATTTCACTTATCCATATGCTACAATCACCCAGGGAATTGTTACTTTATTATCTAAAGTTATATTTTAGATCAATTATGAATAAGGAAAAAAAAGACTTTTGCTTTACCTCTACTTGTTCCTTCTCCCATGTCTTTCACTCTTCATGTAGACCTAGGTTTTTAATCTGTATCATTTTCCTTCTTTCTGAAGAATTTCTTTCAACATTTTTTAAGAGTAGATCTGCTAAAGTTGAAATCCTTCAGTTTTTGGTTTTCTGAGAAAATCTTTGTATCTCCTTAACTTTTTAAGGATAACTTCATTATACATAGAATTCTAGGTTGGTGATTTTGTTTTTCTCAACAGTTAATAGTTCACTCCACTCTCTTCTTACTTACAAGGTTTCTGATGAAAACTCTAATATAATTCTTATTCTTGTTCCTTTATAAGTAAGGTTTTTACCCCCTCAGTTCTTTTCAAGATTTTCTTTGTCTTTGGTTTATTACAGTTCAAATATGATATGCCTAGAAATGGGGGGGGGGCATGTGTTTATTCTGCTTGGTATTCTCTGAGCTTCCTGGATCTGTGGTTTGTTGTCTGTCATTAATTTGGAAAAGTTCTTGGGCACTATTACTTCAAGTGGTTTTTCTAGTATTAGAGAGTGATGTATGCGCATACATATATATATATATATATATATATATATATATATAAAATCTTTTGAAAATGTCTCACGGTTTTTGATGTTCTGTTCTGGTTGGGTTTTTATTTTCCATTCCTTTTTTTCTTTTTGCATTTCAGCTTGGGAAATTTCTACTCACCTATCTTCAATTTCATCTATTCTTTTTTTGTCCATGCCCAGTCTACTGATGAGCCCATCAAAGTCAGAATTCATTTCTGTTATAGTATTTTTGATTTCTAACATTTCTTTTCAAATCTGTCTTAGAATTTCTCTCTCGCTGCTTAAATTACCCATCCGCTCTTGTATGATGCCTATTTTTCCCAATAGATCTGTTAACATATTAATCATAGTTATTTTAAATTCTCTGTCTGATAATTCCAACATCTGTGTCACATAGTCTGGGAACATGCTTTCTTTGCCTCTTCAGGCTATATTTCACTTGTTTTTTAGCGTGCTTTGTAATTTTCTTTGAAAGCTGTATATGACATAATGGGAATTGAGGTAAAAGGTCTTTAGAATGAGGTTTTGTATTAGTCTGGCTAGGAGTTTGGCTCTGTTTAATGTTTGCTGTAGCTGTAGGTGCTAGAGCTTCTGAATTCTCTAGTGCCCTTGTTTCCATCTACTCTGTTGACTTTGGCCTTCCCTAAATATTCCTCTTCAGAGAAAATCTGCGTTTTGCAGCTATAATCCACTGTTATTATACAGAAGCCCTTTGGTATGGTGCTAAGGTATGGGCTCTAAGTTTACAATTAAATCTCAGTCTTTTAGTGGATCTGTGTCCCTGGGGTGCGATCTTCACAGGTGTTTGTTATCCCCTTGGGTAAGACAGGGAGGCTAGATGTGCCTGGAGGGAGAGATGCCCTTCCTCCAGGTGGGATAAGCCTCTGGTAATCTTTTCCCCTGCACAGTAGGCCTTTGTAATGGAGAACAAATATATTCTGGGTGTATTACACAATGATTAATTATCCCTTTCTACTGCCAGAGCAACAGGCAGATCTCTCTTGGCTCTCAACAGTGAGAATCTGCTAAAGTTTCTCAAGGTAAAACCCATAAAAGTATCAGTTTCCCCATAATTGTGGCCCTCAGAATTTCTCACGCTTTTGATACTTCGCAATTTGCCAAAATTACCATTTAAGTGTTCCCCACCAGTTACCGCTCCAAGGGCTTCTGTTCCAGGTACACAGGTCTGGCCGTGGCTTTCTGGATTCACCTGTCTCCGCAGATTTGGATGGGAGTTGACCCTGTAACTTCAGTTCTTTGATAGTTCCTAGAGAAGTCATTGATTTTCAGTTTGTTCAGCTTTCTCGTGGTGTAAGGACAAGAATGACAAAACTTCCAGTCTCTTTACATGTCAGAGCTGAAACGCTGTGTTAGTTTCTTAATGATTAACAGCCAGTCAGAATGTTCCCTTTCCTGCAACAACAGCTGGAGAAATACACATGGTCTGATATCAATCTTTAGGCATAGGACCCATGCAGCTTCTCATATCTCATTGCCCCCAAAGGCAGGGCTGTGAACCTGTGAACATTCCTATTGCCAGAATGCTTTCTCAGTCCTTTCCACCCCTGGAGATTGTTTTCATTAATGTGAGCCTTCTTTCTCCATTTCTAAATGGTTGACTCTGAGAGATTGAATCTCATGTTATCATCTCACTGCAGAGCCTATAGTGTTTTTTTTAAACATTTGAAATGTGTTATTTTTGTCTTGCTTTCAAAGACCAACCCTTATTTTCCAGATTATTGGTGAGTGATAGAAGTTATATTCATTTGTTTTATTCATTCGAGTGTTCAAGTATTTGATAACTATTAGTTGGTTACTTCCCAAATGCAAAATGCCCCAGCTATGTCCCTGGAGATGCAAAGCCCAGAATTCTCTGACATTCCAAGTGGGAAGTTGTACGTGAATGACTATTCTACAGAACAATTTATCATGCTGAGAAACAATTTGATCTGGGAATTAAGTATAGGAAGAGACTGAATTCACCTAATGTAATTAGGGTGTCATTAAGATTTGATGTCAGAGCTTTATCAGTCAGAGTCCAGGCAAAAAAGAGAACATACACTTAAGTGAGCTAACTAAGAAGACTTTAATAAAGGGATTATTGACAGAAGTCAATCAAATGAAATCAGAAGGAAAATCTAAAACTACCCAACAAGAGATGGTGATACATCTCGAAGCTAGCTACAAGGGAGCTGTTTCCACAGCCAGACATAAGGGGGCAAGGGCAGGGCTTGTTACCAGAGCCCAGAAAGAAATCTGTGGGAGTTGGACTTCTAGGAGATGGCCACGTGTCAAAAGCTGTGGATTTCGGTAGGAACAGCAGCCATTGCTAACCTAAGGCCTGGGAGGGGAAGAATCGGGGAATAAATGCTCCAATCTCACTCTCTTCCTGCCTTCCAATTTCCTACTGGTATTTTCCATTGGCCAAACCCAGATGAGAGTCAGAGAGCAAGCCCACAGAGGTCAGATTCCTGGAGTGCAAAGAGAACAAAAAGTGAGTCTGGAAGAGCAAATGGAGGATACCCAGTCCAAAGAGAGTCTGCACTTCTGGAATCTGGGAGGAAGAATCTCCCAGGGCTCTGATGGCCACAAGGCCTTGATTTGAGGTGGGAGTGAGATGCAAAACATGTTGAAACCTGTTGCCACTTCCATTACCACCACAACTTGACTCTCCACACAATCACCTGAACTCTCACCTCCAGGGAACACTCTCTGAAGTAGTATAAATGGTTTTAGTATTTGATATTTATTTTTTTAAAGATTTTGGTGGAGGAAAATGGAAACTGGTGGCAAAGATTTGTTTTTCTCTCTTACAGCCTTCTAGCAGCAAAAGGAGGAAACCGTAGAACCGCCAATGTGGTGGCCCATGGCTTTGCCAATCTTTTAACTCTGGACAAAAAGACCCTCCAAGAAATTCTAGTGCATTATCCAGATTCTGAAAAGCTCCTCATGAAGAAAGCCAGGTACAACCTTTAAAACCCCATTAGAGAGGCGTTGGTTTTACTTTGTAAAATCGAAGACAAGAACTGTGCTGTGGTGGCAGCAATCAACTTTCTCCATGAGATACACTTAACAGACAACTGTTTATGCATTTGAACATTGAAAACTTCACAGATTAGGAGAAGTGATAGTATTTCTGGTAAGTTTTTCCAGAACTCTCACAGTGCTATCTGAAATGGCCTTTCTGTCTTGTCCGCAGAGTGCTTCTAAAGAACAAGGCTCCGGGCACAGGGGCAACCCCTCCAAATAAAGGACTTGCCTTTCTCTTCCCACCAAAACAAGAGACACCCAAAATGTTTAAAGCTCTCCTGGGGGGCTCAGGAAGAGCAGGTCTTGCAAGACTACTCACATTGAAGAGAGAACAAACAATCCAGGTAATAAGGCGGAGGGAAAGGGGGGCTGTAACAGAGACCACAGGCCTAAATACACCCAGCCAAGCTCCTACTTTAATTCCATTTCAGACACTGGGATAGTCTGGATTCATCTAATGCAAATCATTACTACCTTATATACAGCACTTATTATTATTTACTGTATGCCCATATCACATCACATTTAATCCTCACGGGTTTATTATGGATAGTTTTAATGTATATATGCATAAATACAGTCGACTCTCATTTTTGTGGATTCTGTGTTTGTGAAGCTGCCTGCTCACTATAAAATGTGTTTGTAACCTCAAAATCCATATTTATGGTGTTTTGGAGGTCATTCGCAGACATACACATGCAGAGCAGTGAAAAATTTGTTACTGGAGGCACCTGTTCCCAGCTAAGTTTGAACAAAGAGACACTTGGCCTTCTTGTTTCAACTTTCACATTGTAAACAAGTGACCTTTTCATGGTCTATTTATTGCCATGTTTTTTGCATTTTTGTGCATCTCCCGCAAGCATACTGCCAAAGCACTATCTAGCGTTCCTCAGCACGAAAGTGTTATGATGTGCCTTGCAGAGAAATACATGTGTTAGATAAGCTTCATTCAGGCATGAGATATCGTGCTGGTGGCTGTGAGCTCAATGTAATGAATAAACAATATATATTAAATAAGGTGTCTCTAAACAGAAATGCACATGAAACAAGGTTACATGTTGAGCAGCTGACAAAAATGTTGTAGCCAGAGGCTTGTAGGAGCCTAAACCTGCATTACCCCCAGAAGCGATAGGTGAGGGTTCGCTAATTCAATGTTTGTGACAGCTTTATAGAACAAAACTACCATGAATAATGAGGAGCAGCTGTATAGCTATAAACCTATAAATATATGACATTTTACCAGTAAGCCAATAAATATTTTCACTAATATTCATTTAATTACCATCGCTGTTTAAAGTCAGAAATAACCTCATCGATTGCATCCAAGCCTCATGTTATAGATGAAGAAACTGAGATTCAGATCAATTTATTTGGATAAGATCACAGTCAGTGACAGAGTGAAAGCTATTACTCTGGTATTCAGACTTCCACACCTACACCAAGCTGTCTCCCAATTCCTAGAAATGTCAAGAAACTCAAACGTTATTGTTTTTCTCTCTCTCTTTTTTTTTTTCATATTTCTTTGATTCTCATAAGTCTACGAGGACAGATACTGAAAAACAGAGCAAGGATTCAGGTTTTCTGAATCTAGTCATTATGTTATCTTTAAAACTGTAAGAAATGGGTGGCTGTGGTTCTTTCCGAAAATTGGTAAAGCAAATATTATAAAGTCAGTCATGCTCAAGAGACTAAAATTTGCCTCTTCCTTTTCCACACGCACAACACTGCAATAAAAATTAGTGTATACCAAGTGCCTCATTTAATCAGCATAGAAATAATAATTTGTGTAAAACACTTATGGGTTAAAGAACTATGTAAGTCAGTGTGTTAAGTAAGGTTCTCAATTTTATATATGCACAGACATATTCTGTGCAAGCCTCTCTCAAACTGATCCCAGATATCACCAGTAAAGACCATAGTATATTTTTTACAATGAAATTTCTACAGATGATACTAAATACAATAGGTTCTAAAGCAGTATCAGACACTCATGGGACAAATGGAGAAGACTGAGCTAGGAAAGAGATATGAATTTCTCCCTAAGGTTCTCCAATGAGCTTATGCAGGAGGAAAACCATAGTTCTAGAGTGTTTTTATGGTATTTGGTTAATACTTTTTTATTAAAAGATAAATATTTAAAATTTTATCTTCATAAGATAAATAAGTAAATATTTAAAAAGCAAAGAGTCTTGAGCGCTAAGTCCAATAATTCTGAGACCGTGAGGGCCAATAGGAAGGGAATTCCTTGGCAGAGACAAAAATGCATTGCAGACTAACACCAAATTCAAATTTAAATGTGACAGCTCAGCCCCATTCTCCAGCATTCAGAAAACTCAGATAAATGATAGTCAAAGGCAGACATGATTCCCATATTAACTTAATTCAGTCAGTCTTTGTCTGGGTGGTGATCCTTAGCTATTGCATATTAATCAAAAGACTCCAATGTCCTCAATTATGATTTCAATACCTATTCTTTTCAATAACTGTTTCTATCAGAATAAAAGTGAAAACTCCGAAGAAGAGGCTAAAGGAAAAGAATATGAAGATAAAGGAAGAGAGCCAGAAGAGAAACCACTTGAAACACCCAAATGTCGAACGAGTTCTATGACAGCAGAGGAAGCACCCCAGTCGATTAGAAGGGCAGTTTTACCCAGAGGAGCTACCCGTCAATCACTCATCATCAGCATGGCTCCTTCTGCGGAGGCTGGGGAAGAGGTTCTGACCATTGAAGTCAAAGAAAAGGCTAAGCAATAAATGTTTGATTATCTTTAGATACAGTCTAGCTAGTTCCCAAAGAGATCGTAGCCAGGATGGTAGCTTAAACTAATGAGAGGAAAAGGCCTTACCGGGACCCTTGAGAAACCATAGGCAAATCCCTAGCTTAGTTTCTAGGACTTCTCTGAGAGTGTGATCTTCTGCAGTGGTAATAAGAAGATTATTAAAAAACCATCCCTATTCTCCATTGTCATTAGCTTTGTGCAATTGGTATTTCTCCTAATTGTATGTAGTAGGTCATTTTTCTTCCATTCTTTCTTGATGATGTTTCTTCCCTCCTTTTTGATTAGGTTCATCTTGGCACTAAAATGATTCACTTTTTCTCTTAATTTGTGTGTGTGTGTGTGTGTGTGTGTGTGTGTTAAAGGCTTGCACTGCACTGTTAGTCTTGGTTAAAAGTTCTATGTATATGAATATTATCTCTTACTTGGGGAATATGAAATTTTAATAAAATGTCAAAAGTCAGATGATTTTCATTGAAGCCAGGGTGATGAGTCAGTTAAGTATCAAATCAACCCAGCATCTGGGACTGAAGGGAAGCAAACATAATGGAGCTGATGGATGTAAAACCGGACTTGCAGAGGAGTCCCCTGAAGAGCACTGCTAGTTAGCAGTGCTAACAAACCCACAAGCAAAATCACTTTACAGCAACATGTTGGAAAAATGGTACCCTTTACTAAAGAAACAAACTTGAATATTTTCCCTTATATCAACTTAAAAGTCTCATCTGGCTCAACAGACTCAAACAGGAGGAATCAGATTGTCCCCATCTTCATGGAGGCTAAAGTGACATTTCTCAGAAACTTTTGCAAGCATTTGCTTTAGAAGGTGCCAGATTTGAGCTTCTCATTTTCAGCTTTAGTAAAAAATGATGAGGTTAGGAAGGCATACTGCACACATGTCAGATTGACATATCCCTACAATTTGCAGAACCTACATGTACAGCTGTTTACAAAAATCTCCAAGTTAATTAAGTGCACTTTAGGAAGTTGTCCTCATAAATCAGCCAGTATTAGCATAATTATCAAAGTCTCATGCTGTGAGGAGGCTAAAAAAGCCAGGCTGCTGTCGGAAGTAATAATACATATAGAATTCCATCCTAATAAATGCCATTAGTGTATAACATTAAGTTCTGTATAATAAGGCTATTTCCAAGTCCCAGAAGATGGTCATTGTAACAGCACTTTGCTGAGAGCATTCTAGCAAATTATATTAGCCAAAAAGCCTACAACACATATGCATTCAGCAAACCATGTATAAATTAATCACTATAATATAATGTATAATTTGGTACTCACTATTTTTGAATACAGTGATCCAGTATCGCAGAAACATTACAAGTTTTACAAAAGGCTGGGTGGTGTTTTCAGGATTTAAGGGAATGGAGAGAAATTGTTAAATAGTGCTTACCTGATAAATGAGAGTTTATGTGTAGAAAGAGTGATTAGAAGAGCCAGAAAGGAAAGGTAAAAATAGGGCCTGAAAAAAGTCTGGTAATAGGAAAAAAAACGAAAGGAGAAAACTCCTGAACTTGTGAATAATATGTCCTCCCTTTTCATTCTATAAAGAAATTAAAATATAACCCCACTGCAATTTATATTCTTCCCCTGTCATCAATTTCCCCTCCCAAACTATCCTTTTTTAGATGATATCTTCATTCTTCCAATCTCTCAAACTCAAATCTAAGAATAATTAGCAATTCTTCCATTGCTTATATAGTGGCACCAAATCCTGTTTCTTTCTTAAATCTTTCTAATTGTCTTTTCTTTTTCAAATTCATGCTAACAACTCATTTCATATTTTCTGTTCAATTCAAATAAACAATCACTTTTTACCAACTATCGGCTCTTATCACTTGTCTACCTTTCTCAATCCTTTTGCCATAGGTAAAATCATATCTCTCTAAAATACAACTATCTTAGTCCATTTAGGCTGCTATAACAAAAATACCGCAGACTGGGTAGCTTATAAACAACAGAAAGTTATTTCTCACAGTTTTGGAGGCTGGGAAGTACAAGGTCACGGCCCAGCATGGGTCAGAGCAGGCTCCTTCTCACTGTGTCCTCCCATGGTGGAGGGGCAAGGGATCCCTCTGGAGCCTCTTGTACGAAGGCACTAATCATATTCATGAGGGCAGAACACCTCCCAAAGGCCCCACCTCCTAATACATAGATTTGCTGGGGAGGGGGAGAGGCAGAGGTGAGGGACACTAACATTCAAAACCATAGCAACCACTTTTGACTGTGCTACTTCTCTGCTCAGGGACCTCCTAGTTTGTCCTAGTGATTAAATCTTATCTGCCGAAATTTAATTACCACTTTCCCAACCATACGCTCCACCAAAGCTTGTCATCTCGCTTTTTCTGGAACCACCACCTACATTTCTTCCTCTGGCATTTGTCCATGCTGCCTACCATAGTACGGAGCATTGTCTCTCCTCCATCACGTCCCTCTTTCCTATACGTCCACATCTCTCCTACTACCTCTAAAAACAGCAACCCATGATGATTCTAATTTCAAGGGATTATCACGGTACAGCACTCCATTGTTCCCTAACTCCTGCTTAATTTTAAATTATAAAAAGGCAAAGACAAGTTCTTCCGCTTTATTTGTAAATATAAAGACAGAAAGCCCAGGGTCTTTTTAAAGGAGAAAGGATAGTAATAGTAATTCATAGAAGCAAAATAAGTAGGAAATCAACATAGAAAAGATGCTTGACAGCACTTGTGCTTAAAGAAATACAAATCAGAACAAAAATGGAATACTATTTTATACTCATAAAATTGGAAAATATTTTTGAAGTAGACAGTAATACCTACCGCTGGCAAGTATGTAAATTGGAGCTACTGTTCTGGCAGTACACCTTAGAACTCAGCAGTACTACTTCAGACATATATCCCAGAAAATCCCCAAGCAGGTCCGTAAAAGAAAATGCAAGAGGAGGAGAAAAAGATGGCGGCGAAGTAGAGAGACGTGGAGTGCATCCCTCTCCACAGATGCATTGGGAATGAACGGAAGGACTCAGTCATTCCCACAGAGAACCAGCTGAACACCAGCAGACGGCCTCGGACACCAGAAAGGGCTGCGGGGAGCCCGACATAGCCGGTAGGGAGGCATCTACGAGGGCTCAAAGAGGGTGAAGCGGCGGAGCTGTGGCAGACGGGAGGGAGTGAGAAACATACGGAGGGTCCGCAGCGCAGCTCAGCGTTCCCGGACCGAGACATCGATCCGCGGCTGAACGGAGGGTCCAGGAGCGGGAGCTTGGGAACCGGAGAGCTGGTTCAGGGGGAGAAACATTGTTGCCGGTAGGGTGACGGACCGAGAGGACAGGAGGGAGGAGGTCCGCGGAGAGGAGTGCTGGTCCCTGAGAGCTGCCCGGCCATGATGGCGGCTGGAGGCTGCAGGCTCCCGGGCGGCGGGGAGGAGCCACGCGCATAGCCTCTCCCTCTCTTTCGGTGCCTCTGCAACAGGCAGTGGAGAGACGCCCTGCGGGCCACCTAAGGCGCTCAGGGATAACAAGCACCATCAGGCACTCGGGCGGGGCTAGATTAAAACTCCTTGCAACGCCAGCAGCAGGGAGGCTGCCGAGAGAAAAAAAAAAAACAGCATCAAAAAGAAAAAACCCCGAGAGAGGCCCAACTCTAAGACTTTCTGTGTACGCCTGAGCCACCAGCGCCCTCTGCAACAGGCACCTCCAAGCCTGACTGAAACAACAGTGCGCCACTGCTCACTCACTCCCAGGAGAAGGAGCCACTATTGTACCCTCTCCCTCCCCACACACCGAGGCTTACAGACGAACAATAAAGTAACCTCTGCTGGTCACAGAATAACGCAAAAAAAACCCCAAGGCAAGGAGAAGGACACTTACAGCTGAGACGCTAAGGAAACAGAAATAGTAGTATCAATACCTATTGAACTGGTCCATTCTGGGATCAGTTCTGGATTTTTTTTTTTTTTCATTCTCTCTCTCTTTTTTTTTTTTTTCTTTTTTTTTGATTTATTAAATACGATCTTAGCCCTAAGGGATCTACAAGTTTTACAACATAATTTTTTAAGGATATTTTTTATTCTTTTTTTTTTTTTTTTTTTTTTTGCCTTTTTATATACTTCTATATCTAACTAAGTTTTTGGTAGTACGGACAAAATATCTTTCATACTTTCCTTTCATCCCTTTCTTTTATACACTTCTATTCCTTTCTTTTTCTTTGCATATTTCCAACTACATTACGCACTTCTGTTCCCCTTTCTTCCAGCCATTTTAAGTGTATTTTATCTTAACATACTTATAAGCAACACTATCAGTCTGCTCAGACTCCTTGCTCTATTCTCCAGATGATGCACTGCCTTGGTATTAATATTAGGCTTTTGTTTCTATCTTAGTTCTTAGTACAGTTATCTAATTACATTCTGAGAATCTCCATTCTCTCTGGTGGTACACTAGCTCTTTTCTATATTTGATCCTAGCTTACAAAATCTCCCTGGATTGATGTTTGTATGTGTAGGGTGTTATTTGTTGTTTGTTTGCTTTTGCTTTTGTCTCTGATTTGTTCTGTTTCAGTTGTCAATTTCTGCTGGGTTTCTCTTTGAATATCTGATAGCACACTGGGGTTCTGTCAGGTCTTTCTAGAGCCTTATGTCCTAACGGATTCAATAATTGTGTGTCTTATACATGTATGTGTTTCCTAGACTGAATATTCGTTTAATCCAATACTTGGACATTAGTCTGAGGCTTGGACACTCTTCTATAAACACCTCTATCACCAGGACAAGCAACCCCAAAAGCTTGGACAACCATGAGGAAACAAAGAAACCCCATGCAGGCAAAGGAGCAGGAAAAAAACCCACAAGACCAAATAAATGAGGAGGAAATAGGAAAAATGCCTGAAAAAGAATTTAGAGTAATGATAGTAAAAATGATACAAAATCTCGATAACAAAATAGAGAAAGTATAAGAAACAGTTCATAAGAACTCAGAAAAACAAACAGCAATGGATAACAAAATAACTGAAATTAAAAATACTCTAGATGCTATAACCAGCAGAATGACTGAGGCAGAAGAACGAATAAGTGAGTTGGAAGATAGAACGGGGGAAATAAATGCCACAGAGCAGGAAAAAGAAAAAAAAATAAAAAGACTAGAAGACAGCCTCAGAGACCTCAGTGATAACCTTAAACGCACCAACATTCGAATTATAGGCATCCCAGAAGAAGAAGAAAACAAGAAAGGGTCTGAGAAAATATTTGAAGAGGTTCTAGTGGAAAACTTCCCCAACATGGGAAAGGAAATAATTCACCAAGCCCAAGAAGCACAGAGAGTCCCATACAGAATAAACCCAAGGAGAAATACACCAAGACACATATTAATCAAACTAACGACAATTCAACACAAAGAAAAAATATTAAAAGCAGCAAGAGAAAAGCAACAAACAACATATAAGGGAAAACCCATCAGGATAACAGCTGACCTTTCTACAGAAACTCTGCAGGCCAGAAGGGAATGGCAGGATATACTGAAAGTCCTGAAAGAGAGAAACCTACAGCCAAGAATACTTTACCCAGCAAGAATCTCATTCAGATTTGAGGGAGAAATCAAAAGCTTTCCAGACAAGCAAAAGTTAAGAGAATTCAGCACCACCAAACCAGCCTTACAACAAGTGCTAAAGGAACTTCTCTAAGTAGGAAACACAAGAAAAGGAAAACACCTACAAATACAAACCCAAAACAATTAAGACAATGGTAATTGGAACACACATGTCAATAATCACTTTAAATGTAAATGGATTAAATGCTCCAACCAAAAGACACAGACTGGCTGAATGGATGCAAAAACAAGACCCTTCTATATGCTGCCTACAAGAAACCCACTTCAGACCAAGGGATACATATAGACTGAAAGTGAAGGGATGGAAAAAGATATTCCATGCAAATGGAAGTCAAAAGAAAGCTGGAGTAGCAATACTCATATCAGACAAATTAGACTTGAAAGTAAAGACTATTACAAGAGACAAGGAAGGGCACTACATAATGATCAAGGGATCCATCCAAGAAGAACATATCACAATGGTAAATATCTATGCCCCCAATATAGGAGCACCTCAATACATAAGGCAAATGCTAACAGCTATAAAAGGGGACATCGACAGGAACACAATAATAGTGGGAGACTTGAACACCCCACTTACACCAATGGATAGATCATCCAAACAGAAAATAAATAAAGACACACAAGCTTTAAATGACACATTAGACCATCTCGACTTAATTGATATTTATAGGACATTCCATCCAAAAACGACAGACTACACTTTCTTCTCAAGTGCACACGGAACATTTTCCAGGATAGATCACATCTTGGGTCACAAATCAAACCTCAGCAAATTCAAGAAAATTGAAATCACATCAAGCATCTTCTCAGACCACAACACCATGAGACGAGATATCAATTACAGGAAAAAAACTGCAAAAAATACAAACACATGGAGGCTAAACAATTCACTCTTAAACAACCAAGGAATCACTACAGAAATCAAAGAGGAAATCAAAAAATATCTAGAAACAAATGACAATGAAAACACAACAACCCAAAACCTATGGGACACAGCAAAAGCAGTTCTAAGAGGGAAGTTTATAGCAATACAGTCCTCCCTTAAGAAACAAGAAAATGATCGAATAAACAACCTAACCTTACACCTAAAACAACTAGAGAAAGAAGAACAAAGAAACCCCAAAGTGAGCAGAAGGAAAGAAATCATAAAGATCAGAGCAGAAATAAATGAAAAAGAAAGGAAAGAAACCATAAGAAAAATAAATAAAACTAAAAGCTGGTTCTTTGAGAAGATGAACAAAATTGATAAACCATTAGCCAGACTCATCAAGAAAAAAAGGGAGAAGATGCAAATCAACAGAATTAGAAATGAAAAAGGAGAAGTCACAACGGACACCTCAGAAATACAAAACATCATGAGAGACTACTACAAGCAACTATATGCCAATCAATTGGATAACCTGGAAGAAATGGATACATTCTTAGAAAAATACAATCTTCCAAGACTGAACCAGGAAGAAATAGAAACCATGAACAGACCAATCACAAGTACAGAAATTGAGGGAGTGATTACAAATCTCCCAACACACAAAAGCCCGGGACCAGATGGATTCACAGGCGAATTCTATCAAACATTTCGAGAAGAGTTAACACCTATCCTTCTCAAACTCTTCCAAAATATTGCAGAAGGCAGAGCACTCCCAAACTCATTCTATGAGGCTACCATCACCCTGATACCAAAACCAGGCAAAGATGTCACAAAAAAAGAAAACTACAGACCAATATCACTGATGAATATAGATGCAAAAATCCTCAACAAAATACTAGCTAACAGACTGCAACAACGCATTAAAAAAATCATACACCACGATCAAGTGGGGTTTATCCCTGGGATGCAAGGATTCTTCAATATATGCAAATCAATCAATGTGATACATCATATCAACAAATTGAAGGATAAAAACCATATGATCATTTCAATAGATGCAGAAAAAGCTTTTGACAAAGTTCAACATCCATTTATGATAAAAGCTCTCCAGAAAATGGGCATAGAAGGAAATTACCTCAACATCATAAAAGCCATATATGACAAACCAAAAGCCAACATTGTTCTCAATGGAGAAAAACTGGAAGAATTCCCTCTAAGAACAGGAACAAGACAAGGGTGTCCACTCTCACCACTGTTATTCAACATAGTTTTGGAAGTGTTAGCCACAGCAATCAGAGAAGAAAAAGAAATTAAAGGAATCCAAATTGGAAAAGAAGAAGTAAAATTGTCACTCTTTGCAGATGACATGATATTATATATAGAAAACCCTAAAGACTCTACCAGAAAACTGCTAGCACTCATTGATGAGTTTAGTAAAGTAGCAGGATACAAAATTAATGCACAGAAATCTCTTGCATTCCTATACACTAACAATGGAAGAGCAGAAAGAGAAATTAAGGAAACTCTCCCATTCACCATTGCAACAAAAAGAATCAAATACCTAGGAATAAACCTGCCTAAGGAGGCAAAAGATCTGTATGCAGAAAACTTTAAGACATTCATGAAAGAAATCAAAGACGACACAAACAGATGGAGGGACATACCATGTTCCTGGATTGGAAGAATCAACATCGTGAAAATGACTGTACTACCCAAAGCAATTTACAGATTCAATGCAATCCCAATGAAATTACCAATGGCATTTTTCACAGAACTAGAGCAAGAAAGCTTACGATTTGTATGGAAACACAAAAGACCCCGAATAGCCAAAGCAATCTTGAGAAGGAAAAATGGAGTTGGTAGAATCAGGCTTCCTGACTTCAAACTATACTACAAGGCCATAGTGATCAAGACAGTATGGTACTGGCACAAAAATAGAAAGGAAGATCAATGGAATAGAATAGAGAACTCAGAAGTAAGCCCAAACACATATGGGCACCTTATCTTTGACAAAGGAGGCACGAGTATACAATGGAAAAAAGACAGCCTCTTCAATAAGTGGTGCTGGGAAAATTGGACAGCAACATGTAAAAGAATGAAATTAGAACACTTCCTAACACCATACACAAAAATAAACTCCAAATGGATTAAAGACCTACATGTAAGGCCAGACACTATAAAACTCCTAGAGGAAAACCTAGGCAGAACACTCTTTGACATACATCAAAGCAACATCCTTTTTGACCCACCTCCTAGAATCATGGAAATAAAATCAAGAATAAACGAATGGGACCTCATGAAGCTTAAAAGCTTTTGCACAGCAAAAGAAACCATAAACAAGACTAAAAGGCAACCCTCAGAATGGGAAAAAATAATTGCCTATGAAACAATGGACAAAGGATTAACCTCCAAAATATACAAGCAGCTCATGCAGCTTCATACCAGAAAAGCAAATAACCCAATCCACAAATGGGCAGAAGACTTAAATAGACATTTCTCCAAAGAAGACATACAGATGGCCAACAAACACATGAAAAGATGCTCAACATCACTCATCATCAGAGAAATGCAAGTCAAAGCCACAATGAGGTATCACCTCACACCAATCAGAATGGCCATCATCACAAAGTCTGGAAACAACAAATGTTGGAGAGGGTGTGGAGAAAAGGGAACTCTCCTGCACTGTTGGTGGGACGGTAAGTTGGTACAGCCACTATGGAAAACAATTTGGAGGTTCCTTAAAAAACTACAAATAGAACTACCATATGATCCAGTAATCCCACTCCTGGGCATATACCCAAAGAAATCCATAATCCCAAAAGAAACTTGTACCATAATGTTTATTGCAGCACTCTTTACAATAGCCAGGACATGGAAGCAACCTAAATGCCCATCAACAAATGAATGGATACAGAAGATGTGGCATATATATACAATGGAATATTACTCAGCTATAAAAAGGGATGAGATGGAGCTATATGTAATGAGGTGGATAGAACTACAATCTGTCATACAGAGTGAAGTAAGTCAGAAAGAGAAGGACAAATATTGTATGCTAACTCACATATACGGAATCTAAAAATGGTACTGATGAACTCAGTGACAAGAACAAGGAAGCAGATACAGAGAATGGACTGGAGAACTCGAGGTATGGGGGGGGCGGGGGGTGAAGGGGAAACTGAGAAGAAGCGAGAGAGTAGCACAGACATATATATACTACCAACTGTAAAATAGTCAGTGGGAAGTTGTTGTATAGCAAAGGGAGTCCAACTCGAGGATGGAAGATGCCTTAGAGGACTGGGGCAGGGAGGGTGGGGGGGACTCGAGGGGGGGGCGTCAAGGAAGGGAGGGAATATGGGGATATGTGTATAAAAACAGTTGATTGAACCTGGTGTACCCCCCCCCCAAAAAAAAATAAAAAAATAAAAAGAAAAAAAAAAAGAAAAGAAAAAAAAAGAAAATGCAAGAGGAAATGCATTGGTTTTAGTACAAAGAACTGAAGGCAACTGGGGTGTCTACACTAGGTGTATGGATGGATAAAAAAAATATGGCATGTGGCATATGGATATGTTTTTAAGATGAAATTCTATTTAGTCATTAGAAATAATGAATTAGATTTACACAGAACAACATGCATAGATCTCTTTTAAAAACTAGTGTGGATTTTTTTAAGTAAGAAAAAACAATGAGATCTTTAGTCATACCATGCGTGCATATTTTTATAAACCCTATCTGATCAAGACTATCCGGGACAAATCTGTAGCCCAACAAAGCCAAGTTTATTAGCCTGCAGCAACAAGGGAGACCATTCACCAGAGGAAATGTGAGTGTCCCACCAAACACAGGAAAGGACAAGTTATGATAGGATACTAGGGAAAGGTAGAGGTTAGGTAGAGTTAAAATGAAGTGATGTTTTCAGAGGCCGAGATCAAAGCAAGACTGTAATGTAAAGGGGTTAACATCAGTCCCGGACCAAAAAGCAGACTCGGAGTCTTATTTTCTTGGAAACTACTCAGTTAAGATAAACAGACTGTTGTGTCCAGAAATCACTTATCTGAAGCTGTATACCTAGCTGCTTCTCATGTCAGAATGACTCAGATTCTCCAGGCAAACGTGGAATGTTTCAGTCTGACTGATAAGATTTCAAATAGAAAAGTTTCTAACATTCTATGATTTTAGAGAACAAAGTTTCTCAGCACTGTCTTTTTGTTGATTAGCAAAAGCAGTGTTTATAGGTTCCCAATTTAGAACATGCGCAAACACTATGTCTTTCAAAAGTATATACATGTGTAAGGAACTATGTTAAATGCATTAGAGATGGTGGCTATGGGGAGAAAGGAATTTGGAAGTGGTAATAGGAATAGATGATGTGAGAAAAAAATAATAAATCAAGAGCCTCAAACAATGAGGATAATGTGCCATGAACTGAGAAGCATGATTAACTCAGTTCTATGCACTTGAGTTCAGTGTTGAGTCTAGAAATAGGCCAATGGAAAAATGAGACCCCACCTACCAAGGGTCTTTCCTTCAGCCTCTGTTACATTGAGCCACACATGCACCCACTGTAGACAGAGCCACTACTTCATCTTCCCTCTGGGGTTTGACCTGCCAGTGAGGCTTTTCTTCTGTATATGGGCAGGTCTCTGACTGATCCCAGCAGAGACTACTAAGCATGCTTAGTGTTAGGGACTGAATTGCATCCTCTTGAAATTCACAGGTCGAAGCCCTAAACACTAACGTGATCATATTTGGCGATAGGGCCGTTAGGAGGTAATTAAGGTTAAATGCGGTCATAAAGTTGCCGTCCTAATCCAATAGCACCGGTGTCCTTGTTTTTATAAGAAGAGGCAGAGATACCAGGGGTGCTCATGCACAGAAAAAAAGCCATGTGAAGACACAATGAGGGAATTCCCTAGTGGTCCAGTGGTTAGGATTCCTTGTGTCCACTGAAGGGGGTTGAATACCTGGTTGGGGAACTAAGTTACCACATACAGCACTATATGGCCAGAAAAAAAGAAAAGAAAAAAAAAAAGACACAGTAAGAAGCTGCAAGCCAAGGAGAGAAGCCTTAGGAGAAACCAAAAGTTTGGGCATCCTGATCTTGGACTTTGAGTCTCCAGAACCGTGAGAAAAGAAATTTCTGTTGTTAAATACCATTTCTGTGACATTCTGTATGGCAGCCCCAGCAGACTAGTGCACTTAGCTTCATGAACTATGGCAGGAAATAGCTCTTGGTTGGAGAAGCAGGAAACAAAAATGAGGAATGCATTGTGGAGATTCAAGAGGCAGTGATAACAGGTTCGTGGAGGTGTAAAATAATTATACCTGGGGAACAGCTGTGAGTGAATGAATTGAGGGCAAGGCTTAAATTGTATCAGCTGATTTGTTAGGTATGTGCTGAACAGAGTTGCCAGCAACTTAGCTATGGGGAAGAAATCTGAATTTGCAACCTCCATAGATGTTGACCACACTTCTCTCGACAAATCTTAATACATTCATTCATTCTTCATAAAACCCCAGGGTATTATCATCTCCTTGTTCCTAACAGACCCCAGGCCCACAACCCACTCTTGGTAACATTAATTCCATACTTTTCTTAAAGATGTGAAATATGTGAGGGGGAGGGTGGGAATATGGTAAAACATGGATGGGGGAGATATTTTCCCCTATGAATTTCAAAAATATTTTCTGATTAAAAACCAAAATTTTTTTATAAAGTAGGATTCCCTGCCTCTCCCCAGAATAGCATGACTGTGTGTTCAATAAAAGGTAGCTGAGTGAATGGAATCTCCAAATTAAATATGGTATTCCTCTGTCCAGTGCTGGAGCCAGCCCTAGCCTCCTTGAGTCTGCCTTTATCACTCTGCCAGGCCTCACTGTTACTGCTAAGATTTCTGCGGAAATAATCTGGTTTTGCAAAGCATGGAGTCCTCCTGGTCTCATTGCTCTACACTCTCCTAGCTTTTTTCAGCTGAGGATTTATAAGTTCTCAGGAAGTGATCACTCAAGCTTTCTCTTCCTCACCCAGATCCTCTCAAAAGGCAGGGTTGATCTTCCAGTATTCTATACTCCATTTCAAGTAACACCAAGTCTCAAGTCTGTTGACAAAGTCTTCCAAATGCTATTGTGCAGAACACCCACCCAAGCTTGTCCCCAAACTCCCCAAGCTGCTGTCTCCTGCCAGCTATCTGCATTCATGCTGTAGCCCGGGCTTGCACTCGCATGGAGTGAGTTAGCACCGACATCCTTCCCTGCAGGACCTCGTTCCTCCAACCCATCTCCATGCCTAAAAAGTGTGCTCTCCAGGGAGTGCAAACTAAATCTAGCATTAGTGTAAATCAAATATCGTTAAGAAAGCAAAACAATTACCCTAGTACTATTCTCTGAACACACACAAGGGCGTTTGAATGTGACCAATAAAATTTCTAATGTTGAACTGCAGAGAAACAATAAATTAATTTTTAATGATTTTGTGTCCCACAGCAAGGGGACCCATTAATATGAACAATTAAGAACCAACTATTTTAAAACATGATTTTGCTTAATAAGAGGTGGGTGGACAGGAAACAATTACCATACACACAAATATAGGGGGGAAAATGTTGAGGCAAAAGTCAGTCCTCCATGCTGTTTTCAGATAGGCTGAAAATAATAATATAGCATTTATATTATTTATAGCATTTATATGTGTCAAATATTCTGTGCACTGTGCCTTTATTAACTCATTTAATCTTAACAACCTTATGAGGTAGTTATTATTTTTATCATCTTCATCCTTTTCCAGATGAGGAAAATGAGACATGGTAATCATTAATTTGGGTCATTGTGAGTGCAAAGATTTCCTAAGTTAGGGTATTGGAAAGGGCTCAACCACACTCCACAGAGCATACTCATACTCCATAGAGATTTTATTTAAAGGTAATCAATACAAGGGAGAAAGAGAAAAAGAGCCCAGGTAAGCACTGAGCAGTCTAACATCCCATGAGCAAGCTCCCAGTGTCCTTAGTCACATAAGGATGTGATCACATTCTGTTTCAGGACTGAACTACACATGTCTATGTAAGGAATCTAAGCTTCAGAGGAGTTCAAAGCTGAGGTTCCCAGTGGGGGTATTATACCCCTGGAGCTACATATAGAAGGCAGGCTGACTAACAAGTTAGGCCACTAGAAAACCCTCAGTGAAGCCTGATTCTGCGGGTCACCAGCAGAGTTCAGCATTTTAAACACCACCTCATAAATCCCACCCCCCTCTTCTTGACCAAGAGTCAAAACCCAGATGTGCAGGGGTCCCCAGAGATAAAGACTGCGCTTTCCCCCATTTCTTCTTTCTTCTCCTACTAAGTACTGCTAAGCCACCTCTCTCTCGTCTCTGGACCCTTGAAAGCCCATGTTCATTAATCATTTGACCAGTCAACAATTAGCTGTTGACTAACTGGCTGATGATGCAGCTCTGCCCCCACCCCCACCTGGATCTCACCTCAATAATGAGTCACCAAAGGTGTAACACCAAGTAAGCTAGTTCAAAGGAAAGTATCTTGAAAAGATCTGCAGAGAAGGAACTAGAAAGTAGGGGACCACTCAGTAGACGTTCTACACTTTATAAACATTAAATGGTTAAAGAAGCAAAACAATGTCTCTTTACAGAAGTGAATTTTTTTTCTGAGCCCGTGTTTATTCAACAAGCAATTTCCTCTGATTCCTTGCAGTCACCCCAAGTGTGATTTGCTCAAAGCTGATTACAAAAATTACCTGTTATATTACTTTCATCTGTGGTCCTCAAAACTCAGCACAACCTATGAGCTGTTCTCTAGTCTTAAACAAATTCCCAGCCCTGCTTTGCATTGTTCGACTGTTTCAATTTGCTTTTGCTAACTAAAACTTCAGGACTTAAAATAACAATCATGATTCTGTGAGTTGCCAATTTGGGCTAGGCTCAGCTGGTGTTTCTTGTGGTCTTAGCTGAGCTAATTCATGCTCTATAATCAGCTGCTGGATTGGCTGGGGTTGGGGATGGTGTGCTGATTTAGGAAGTCTGAGATGGGATAGTTTGTCTCTAATTCATGTGGTTGCCCATCCTCCAAAAGGCTAGCCTGGGCCTGGAGGCTGAACAGGGTTCCAAGAGAGAGCGAGCAGAAGTGAGCAAGCTCTTGAGACCTAGCCCCAGAATTGGCACATAGTTACTCCTGCCAAATTCTACTAGCCAAGTCACAAGACCAGCCTACATACAAGGGATGGGGAAATAAAATCCACCTCTTGATAGGACAACTGCAAAGTCACACTGCAAAAGTGGTAGATACAGAGAGGGGAAGGATTTGGGCCATTTTTACAATCTATCTTCCAGGTAGATTGCCAGAAAAAATACAGGACACCTAGTTAACGAATAATTTTTTTAGTATAGGTATGTTCCATGCCATATTTAGGACATATCTATACTAAAAAAAAATTCTTTGTTTATCTGAAATTCAAATTTAACTTGATGTGCTGTATTTTTGTTTGCTAAATCTGCCAACCCTACATACAGATCACGTCAAAAATAAATAAAACCTTTCTTTATCTAAAAGAGAAAGAGAACTTTGAACTTCAAATTATTTTTAAAGTGTACAACAATACCAAATGTTGTGTTAAAATGTGCCAAAAGCTCTAAGTACACCCACAGAAAAGGAGTAACTTGGCCCCTCTCCACAGTCTAGGAACCATCTTGGCTTAACTGGTATTAACTAACCCTAAAATAAAATATAAAAGACTATGTTTCATTTTAGTTATGCATTAGATGAAAAAAATGCCACATTGAACACTAACGAGAGAAGGGTCTGTACTTTCTGTAATTTGGACCTAATCTATACTTACAATAATTCTTTTACCTACCTAGGAGGAATTTTTAAAAATCTTCAGAGGATATTAATCATTATGCTATCCTGGAATTTATTATGTCTAATCAGACCAAAGATACTTGAAATTCATGTTTTAAGCACCTTACCCATACACTGTAGTAAAAATTGATGCTTTCCTCTATGAGTTTTTATGACTGGCTGTATTTTTCCCACTATAACTTTTGTGAGTAGAAGTGACAGTGCAAAGGTCAAATAAATGTGCATCATGAAGCAATATAACTTGACATTTCTAGACAATAACTCCCTCAGATGAGGAAAGAAAAGTATTCCTGAAAGGTCACAGCCCCTTTTACTGTCCCTTTGCTCCTCTTGCCATCTCCGCCCACTACATGCAAAGATTCTGCTACTGATTTACGAGGACCTTCTGTGCTGGGACTCCTACGTAATACGAATTCAGTACACAGTGCCTGCTAATGGTTATTAAACAGGCCCATGATGTAGTTTCTTCCACCCAGCTTTAAATAAATCAAGTTCTGTTGTTTATTCCAAAACCTCAGACTTGAAAAGAAATTTAGAGATTCCTACTCCATGCTGCCATTTTACAAAACACAAAACAAAATCCTGCGTTCAGGATCACATCAGCAGATGTATGAGTGATGGCAGAGCCCAAGAACAAAGATACCACATTGTTTTTCAAACATGAAGATGATGGACAAGCTTGACAAAAGTAGCTTCCGCCTGAAGAAGGACATTTTCAAATAAATAAGTACATTTCCTGAGATTTCATGGAGCAAAATGATGGTCAAGTCTGCCATGTTAGGACCATATTTATATTTCAAATTTGATAGGAAACTTTCAGATTTAGCTTGTCCAGAAATGGACTAACCACAGATTTCACTAAAACAGGGATGTGAAAGATTATTACAGTTGTAATTTTGATATGCCATTTGTAAAAGTGAGTAGAGATTCACTTATGAAATAAAAGGGTTATTACAAGCACATATTCATTTTCCTGTACCAATAAGGTTCCCAACTCATCCTCCTTTCTGACTTCAAGCCATGGACAATGTCTGTTTCTTTGTGTAGAGCCTCATCTTTACATTATAAAACCCTATGTAACCATCAAATCCCAGAAGAAATGCCAAACCACCCATGAAGATCTCCCAGATCTCCCCACTGTTGTAATTCCTCCCCACATTTTGAAGAAAATCTCCCCACTCTAAGCTTCAATATTTTCTCATATAAATTAACTTCTGTCCTTGCATGTGCTCTAATACATACCTTATTCATTCATTCTTTCGGTGTCTATTAGGGAGGGCCTACTTAATGACAAGTTCTCTTCCATACAATGAACAAAATAAACAAAAATCCCTGATTTCTTAAAACTGACATGCCAGTGGGTGAAAAGGACAATAAAATAAATAAAATCCAGACAGGGAAATAACATACCTAGGAATAAACCTTCCTAAGGAATCAAAGACTTGTACTCTGAAAACTATAAGATGCTGATGAAAGAAACTGAAGATGACACAGATAGATGTTTTTGGATTGGAAGAATCAATATTGTCAAAATGACTGTACTACCCAAGGCACTCTACAGATTCAGTGCAATCCCTATCAAATTACCAATGGCATTTTTCACAAAACTAGAGCAAAAAATTTTACAATTTGTACGGAAACACAAAAGACCATGAAGAGCCAAAGCAATCCTGAGAAAGAAAAACAGAGCTGAAGGAATCAGGCTCCCTGACTTCAGACTATACTGCAAAGCTACAGCCATCAAAACAGTATGGTACTGGCAAAAAACAGAAATATAGATCAGTGGAACAGGATAGAAAGCCCAGAGATAAACCCATGCACCTGTGGTCAATTAATCTGTGATAAAAGAGATAAGATATACAATGGAAAAAAGACAGACTCTTCAATAAGTGGTGCTGGGAAAACTGGACAGCTACATGTAAAAGAATGAAATTTGAACATTCTCTAACACTATACACAAAAATAAACTCAAAATGGATTAAAGACCTAAATATAAGACCAGATACTGCTTGCTTCGGCAGCACATATACTAAAATTGGAATGATACAGAGAAGATTAGCATGGCTCCTGTGCAAGGATGACACGCAAATTCGTGAAGCGTTCCATATTTTTAAAGAAAACCATAATCCCAAAAGAAACATGTACCATAATGTTTATTGCAGCACTATTTACAATAGCCAGGACATGGAAGCAACCTAAATGCCCATCAACAAATGAATGGATAAAGAAGATGTGGCATATATATACAATGGAATATTACTCAGCTATAAAAAGGGATGAGATGGAGCTATATGTAATGAGGTGGATAGACCTAGAGTCTGTCATACAGAGTGAAGTAAGTCAGAAAGAGAAAGACAAATATTGTATGCTAACTCACATATACGGAATCTAAAAATGGTACTGATGAACTCAGTGACAAGAACAAGGACGCAGATGCAGAGAATGGACTGGAGAACTCGAGGTTTGGGGGGGGCGGGGGGTGAAGGGGAAACTGAGACGAAGCAAAAGAGTAGCACAGACATATATATAGTACCAACTGTAAAATAGGTAGCCAGTGGGAAGTTGTTGTATAACAAAGGGAGTCCAACTCAAGGATGGAAGATGCCTTAGAGGACTGGGACGGGGAGGGTGGGCGGGACTCGAGGGAGGGTGGGGGGGAGTTGAGGGAGGGAGGGAATACAGGGATATGTGTATAAAAACAGATGATTGAACTTGGTGTACCCCTCAAAAAATAATAAATAAAAAAGATAATAATAAAATAAAATAAACATAATTATTAAAAAAAAAAAAAGACCAGATACTATAAAATTCTTAGAGGAAAACATAGGCAGAACACTCTTTGACATAAATCACAGCAACATCTTTTTTGGATCCAGTAATGAAAATAAAAACAAAAGTAAACCAATGGAACCTAATTAAACTTAAAAACTTTTGCAAAGCAAAGGAAACCATTAAACAAAATGAAAAGACAACCCACAGAATGGGAGAAAATATTTGCAAATGATGTGGCTGACAAGGGATTAATCTCCAAAATATACAAACAGCTCTTGCAGTTCAATATCACGCCCCCCTCCAAAAAAAAAAAAAAAATCAAGAAATGTGTCAAAGATCTGAATAGATATTTCTCCAAGGAAAACATACAGATGGCCTAGAGGCACGTGAAAAGATGCTCAATATCACTAATTATTAGAGAAATGCAAATCAAACCTACAAAGAGTTACCATCTCACACCAGTCAGAATGGCCATCATCAAGAAGCCTACAATAAAAGCTGGAGAGGGTGTGGAGAAAAGGGAAACATCCCTGCTACACTGTTGGTGGGAATGTAAATTGGTACAGTCACTATGGAGAACAGTATGGAGGTTCCTTAAGAAACTAAAAATCGTTCTACCATATGATCCAGCAGTCCCACCCCAGGGCATATATCCAGAGAAAACCACAATTTGAAAAGATACATGCACACCAATGCTCATTGCAGTACTGTTTACAATAGCTGGGACATGGAAGCAACCTAAATGTCCATTGACAGAGGAGTGGATGAAGAAGATATGGTACATATATACAATGGAATATTACTCAGTTATAAAAAAAGTGAAACCATTTCATCAAACCACTTGCAGTAACATGGTTGCAACTAAAGATTATCACACAAAGTTAAGTCAGACAGAGAAAGACTGTATATCACTTATATGGGTAATCTAAAAAAAATGATACAAATGAACTTACTTACAAAACAAAAACAGACTCACAGACTTTGAAAATAAATATACGGTTACCAAACGGGAAAGGTGGGGGGAGGAGGGATAAATTAGGAATTTGGGATTAATATATATACACTACTATATATAAAATAGATAATCAACATAGACCTACTGTATAACACAGGGAACTCAACTCAATATTCTGTAATAACCTATATGGGAAAAGAATCTGTAAAAGAATGGAAGTACGTATATGTATAACTGAATCACTTTTCTGTACACCTGAAACTAACACAATATTATAAATCAACTATACGCCAATATAAAATAAAAATTAAAAAAAAAACAAAAACCAAAAAGCAAAACCCTAAACAGGGAAGAGGGATAGAATGTCCTGAGGAAAGAGGTGCAATTTTAAAGGCAAAGGACTCACTGGCTGATACTGGAATGGAGACTTGAAAGAGGTGAGAGAGCAAGGCTCACAAGTGACCAGGGAAGGTTCTTCAGGAAGGTGCAAAAGCCTTGAGCTAGGAGGATGCCAGGCATACTCAAATAAGAGCAAGAAAGTCCACATTGTTGGAGCATAATGGCCAAGGCAAAGACTAGCAGGGAAGAAGTCCGGAAAAGAAGCAGGAGGGGGTCCCACCATGAAAGCCATTGAACACTTGGAAGATTTAATGGTTCAAAGGTACTGATGGGGAATGATTTGTTGGAATTTTAGTACTAGAGGGAGTAAGCTGGAAAATGGGTTGTTATTGGAAAATGGGATACTTGAAACTGAGATTAGGGAGGGGTTTGTAATCAATAATGATAAGGTCTACCATATGACTTCAGGAGTGAGGGCTGAGGTAAGAGGGAGAATAAGATTATTGGATGAGGGACAGAGCATGGTCTAGTCTAAGGATATGATATTCAGAGCTGGTTGTTTTAAAGAATAGGGAAAGGTTGGGACTTCCCTGGTAGCGCAGTGGTTAAGAATCCGCCTGCCAATGCAGGCCACACGGGTTCGATACCTGGTCCAGGAAGATTCCACATGCTGTGAAGCAACTAAGCCCATGTGCCACAACTCCTAAGCCTGCACTCTAGAGCCCGTGAGCCACAACTATTGAGCCCATGTGCCACAACAACTGAAGCCCATGCGCCTAGAGCCCATGCTCAGCACCAAGAGAAGCTGCCACAATGAGAAGCCCACATACCACAATGAAGAGTAGCCCCCACTCACCACAACTAGAGAAAGACCACATGCAGCAACGAAGACCCAATGCATCCAATAAATAAAAAAATAAATACTAAAAAAAATAGGAAAAGTTTATCTGAATGCAGAAAGGAGGACATAGAGGGACACTTAACCCGCTTCCAAGCCCAGTGGTGGATCAGGAAAATAACGACTTTGAGAGGGCTGCAGAGGAAGTAAGTTTCTTCAAGAGAGCCAGGTTTTAATTAGAATAGAAACATGAAGGGATTGTTCAGAAAATGCACTGATATAAGGATTTTGCTGATGAATGACTCAGTTGCCAAGGGCAGAATGAAAGTGGTTGGGGAGTGGGAGAGAAGTAGGGTGTGGTCAGAATAGGGGTTGCACAGAGGAGCCACATGGAGATTAGAATAAGGGATCAGGACCCAGCTTCTTGTGAGGATGGCAGGATCCGTCCTGGTGGTCATAGGACTGCGGCAGTGAGCAACAAAACCTGGAGGGCACGGAGGGAGGAGCATCTCGCCAGAAGCAGTGTTCAGGGTCCCTTCTGTAGTCTCGACCACAGATGACTGAAGGCATAAGGTACAGTCTCACTCTAAACACAAAAGGCTGCCTCACCTTGCTCATTCCTTCTTTGCTTTAGCATCATATACTGTCTCCTTTTTCATATTAGATCATAAGCTCTTTGAGGCTAGTAAGAAATTTTACTCACTTTGACTTCACCTACTGGTTACCAGTACTAAGCTATTCAATAAATATTTGTTCAAAAACAAGTAAATACTTTTCACTGGATTGAAGGCATGGTTGAAAAGACTAATTATTTTGCACTTAGTCTTCTCTCTGAGAACTCTCTAGTGCTCCCCAACCCATGACATTCTTGAGTCCCGTACTATAAGACCAAGTGCTGTTATAAAACCTGGCGCATTGTGAGTTTATGAAAAAACCGAAGATATTAGGGCTCTCCTTTCCCTATTGTCAGAAGTCACAATTCTGCTTATAATGATATTTGCCTCACTGATCATTTCCTTTTAGAGATGAGAGAATCAATAGCCAAGACAAAGTACAATTCTCCAAGGACACTGCAACCTGTTGTGAGTAGTCTGGAGAATCTGGCCAAACATGGCCATGCTTGGTGACAAACAACAGGGTGATGGTCCTGCTACAAGCAAGGGTTTGCCAATCCTGGGGATTTGTGTCATCATCAGGTGTGAGCCAGCCGTGGAATCATTAAGGAATTGATAACATGGGGCTAAGAGATGATTTGAGGTGGAGGCAGGGTTGTGGCAGAAAAAGCCCAGAATTCAGAAACTGACCTAGAATCAGAACTTAGCAAGTGTGTAATCAAACCGCATAAGGTGACTACCACCAACTCCCTCATCAGGGCTTCACCAAGACAAAGCCATTGTGGACACAGCAACTTTGGCAACAGTGTCCCTCCTATCTGCCCTAAAATGTAAGGCCCTCTTGTTTTCCAAAAACACAACTCTGATCACATTGGTCCATTCAGCGGCACCGCATTACTTTCAGACTAAGTATGAACTCCCTTGCATGCCTCACAGGCCCTCACAGGATGTAAAACCCACCCACCACTCCACCTCCTCTCTCCACTCTTCTCTCACTCCTTTCCCTCTCACACTCTGTATTCCAGCAAACTTCAATGCCTTCCATTCCTAAAACCTTCAAAGCCATAGTTCATAAATGCTTTAAACTTTCTTCATCCAGTGAATTTTCAGGTCTTATCCTTCAGCACATCCTCAGGAAAGTACTCCTTGACAGCTAGATGGGTCAGATCTCCCCCTACACTTACGTTATGTCCCACACTGATCTCATGTCTCTACAATCACTCATTTAATGTTTTCTCTCTCCTCCAGTCCATTATTTCTATGAAGGTAGCAACTCTGGCTGCCTAGGTCACCACTGTAACCCCAAGGCCTTGCCCAATGACTGCAACATAATAGAAGCAGCTTTTAAAAAGTTAGGTGAATATACTGTCCTGCTTAACACACCCGATAAAATGTGAGCACCGTAATTCTCAGGCCACTCTAATTAAGCTGAGAATCTTTCCCTTACTGCACCCTGAAAAACATCTTGAATGCATTCAATATCTTTTAAATGAATACATCCCATAAAAAATAAAATTCCCCAAACTGTTTAATTCAGTGAAAATACAGAATACAGGCTGATTAAAATACTAACTTTATTACTAATTTTTCAACAGATAACATTTAGAGAAAGAATAAACATGAAAACAAGGTACTATTGTATCACATCAAGAATTAACTTTATCCAAAGGAAATTCAAATGGAAGATACATTTAACATAATTCATATATTAGTAATTTATATACTTATTATCAAGTATGACATCAAGAAAGGCAAAAAATAGTCTCTAGCAATCTCAACCAAGCTTCTGGCTTACCTTACGTGTCACTTCCATGACTATCAACCACACACACAAAGACACTAGGAGAAATTTATTAGAGATGACTTTCCAGAAGATTTACAAAATGAAAAAGGCAAGTATGTCAAATAAGGCAGAGGCAGCAACAGGGCCCTGAACTTATTCTGGAAAGGTTGCCTAAGGCACTGCCAAAATGGACGCTTGTAAATCCCTGATCCGACTTTAAATTTTTATGATCTTAAAATTGTCAACTCTAAGCACAAGGTGACATGACTGTGCTAATTGCTATTTTCTCAGTACAGGCAGATGTGAGAAATAGTACATCTATCCAGGGCACTGTCACCCTAATATATGTTTGTAATATATCTGTTTATATGAGGTATGAAAGCCAACTTGGTTATTTTTTCTTTAAATGCACTTTAAGAACTAATGGCATCTGAATGAATGGTGGCACAATAGGGAAAAGGACTACTTTAATATAAAAAAATACTAAATCAGCATGTGATGAGGTAAAATATTGAAACTGTAAGAATTTTATAAAATAATTTAGAAATTATAAATGCTTTTATTCAAAACTGCAGAAAGGTATCAATTACTCTAATTTCCTGGAATCACAAGTCTTATGAATAATAGCATCTACTGATGAACAAAATTAGGAATGCATAATACAAAATTAACTTTCAAAAGGGAACAATTCTGGTGAAAGTCAGAATATAAAATTATGAAGACCAAATCAGTTTGACAGTGGTGACAGAAGCACTATTATTTGGCCAGTAAAAACAACGAATGCTCATGAGCAGCAGTTCCCAGGTGTCCTGTGCAGGTGACTCAGGTGCTGCAAGGATGTGATTAAGGAGACTGAGGAAGAGGCCCAGTGAATGGAGCTGTGGACCACGCCCCAGCTTCAAACAGAAAACCTGTACTTCTATCTTTTACCATACACCGAGAACATATGTAAATCGTTTCTTTTAAAGGCTTCAAGTGTTTAAAAAAGAAAATTCTGAAAACCACTGCAACATATATATGCTGTTTCCAAGCATACAAAGAGAAATGAAATTAGGACATCTTAGAAAACAAAGGCTCCAAACTCCTGGAAGAATCATCAGGGTTTTTTTCCCCCTAACTGATGTCAAGATGACTTGTCAACTAATGAGACAAACTATAGAGTAACAGACTACTAGTTAGGTACCTTCAGGTTAACAACACATACCCAGAGACCAGCTAGCTAAGTGGAAAATGTTAACTGCTCACCTGGGCTAGGCAACCACGATGGCAAGCAGATCCCCTCTCAGCCTGACCCTGGCAACAAGCAGTTTCTGAGAAGCCAAAAGCTGTTCATGGCTGAGAGCTCACTTGCTTCAGACATTTCAGAACGAGACCTGAGCTGTGTTGCAAGTTTTCAGTAAGACTGAAAGGCACGTCAGCACGGCACGGGGTGCATCCACTTATGGATTTGTGATAAACGTGCAATTCTCAGTGTTAAATCGTTCAAGATGATTGGCCACTACACAGATATGCGTGGTACTGAATCTATTCTGAAAAGGTAATGTTTGCTAAGTATTATGTTCTAAAGGGTTAACATCAGGAAAAACAATTCTACTGAAAAAAAAAGAATGTAAAGTCTATTTTATCCCATGGAGCAGTTGGATCTTTTTTTTTAAAGTTATAACGGGTTTTATGCTTAATACAATACATTCTGGGCTTAGGAAATAGCATATTATTAAAATGTAAAATATGATTTTGATTAATAACCACTATCATGAGTTAAAAATAAATCAGATGAAAAAATGTTACTTAAAAAAAAAAAGAGAGAATATCTAAATGAATCTATACAAATATACAAACCAATATATGGGACCTTAACAAGGAAAGGGTAAAAACTGTCTTTTTAAAAAAGTAAAGGCCTTAATTAATTAAAAGGAAGTGGAATTCTGAATTTCCCCTTATGTGTTTGGTCCTTATAGCTTTCCCGGACAAATCAGTCTTAACTTTTTTAACAAATTCCAATTAAAATAATCTAATAATGTTGAATCTAGGATAACATAACATCAATGCAGATATAAAATCCTTAGTGTCGCGTACAATCAATGAAAAGGTCGAATCTGACCATGTTTACGGTTTTCAACAATGAAAATGAAAGATCTAGGAAGGCAAATAAAAATGGCTTACTTACATGAGGTTCCTTTTACTTGCTGATTATACAATTTCAAGAACTGAATATGTGCCTTCCCTTCTCATTTGGTACTTTTAATGAAGTCCTATGAGGATGCACACTGTTTTGAACTGTGCATGTCTAAATTGCAGCAAAATTCAGGTGCAAGTAAAGGTAGTTTTATCCCATGGAAAAGCACTAAATACAGTCCTAGAAACAAGTTCAATATCATCTAATTTAAGAAGCTCTTGTCATCAGGTATGGACATTGGCTTATAAAACATATATTGCCTAGAGCACAGCAACCTGTAAATCGCATCATTCCAACAATTTCCCACTCTTTCTGTTCACAAACACTCAAAAACAGCATTTTCATCATAGGAAAGTAAACAACTATAAGAACAAAATTCGCTTTTCTCACACCAGTTTCTAATTCAAATAGCCTCACTGCAATTACTGTAAATCACTAGCAATCACTGAATTGATTAGGCAAAGATTAAGTTAGCATTTTCCTCTAAAAAAAGTATAAGAAGAATGCTTTAAATAGACATAATCCACAGAGAACTAGGTTTGCATCATAAATGCTGGGGTTCGTGAGAAGTGTGTAAAATGACAGATCCATGATTTGGGGTCAGAAAGAAATCCATTGCTCCACACAGCAGAAAAGAATTCTGCTCAGGCGACCAGAGGCTCCTTTCATTTCGTAGCTGGGTTCTTGGGAGGAAGGAGTTTGTATGTGTTGAAGTAGCCCACCACCTGCTGGGGGACCTCTGCCAAGACACACTGAGCAAGCGCTTCTTTTGGAGCCTTGTGAAAAAATAAAATCAAAGAAATTTTATTAGCAACCAAATTTTTACTGACATTTTGGTAAAAGACTAGGAATTCCTCACCCATCAGGAAAAAGCAGTTAGTTCCTAATTCCTAGGCTTGTATCTTGTCTCAGGAACAGTCCATGAAACACAGAATAAACCAAGGTTACTTAGGAACGCTTTAGTATGGCTCACAAACATTTGTCAAGTCCTTTTCTGGTGCCCGCATTTTGACATTTAATGATGGGGTTTTTTTTGCTCTTTAACTTCTAAATGTGGGTCTTTCACTCACTTGGTATTAATTTTTTTAACTTTTTATTTTGAAAGAATTACAGATTCAGAGGAAGCTGCAAAAATAGTACAGAAAGGCCCCATGTACCCATCACCCAGTTTTCTCCAAAGGTAACATCTTATGTAACTTTAGTACAATATCAAAACCAGGAAACCAACATTGGTACAGTTCACAGAACTTATTCAGATTTCACGAGTTTTACATGCACTCATTAGTGTGTGTGTGTCTGTGTGTGTGTGTGTGTGTACATGTGCACATGTTCTATGTAATTTTATCTGGGTAGATCTGTGTAACCACCATCACAATCAAGATAGAGAACTGTTTCATCACCACAAAGGTCCATAACATTACCACATTTTTAATACACACCCACTTTGTCCCCCGCACCCAGCTCCACTCATATGTTGGCTGGTGGGAATGTAAAATGACATAACTGTGCCTGAAAAGTTCAGCAGTTTCTTTAATGATTAAAATACAACAACCACACAACCCAGCAACTGCACTTCTGGGTATTTATCCCAGAGAAATAAAAACTTATGTTCACACGACAATCTGTACATGAATGTTTATAGCAGCTTTCTGTATGATAGATGAGAACTGGAAACAACTGAAGATGTCCTTCATTGGGTGAATGGTTAAACAAACTGGTACACCCACCATGGAATACTAACTACTCAGAAACAAAAAGGAATACATTTAACAACTGGGAGGACTCTCAGAGAATTAAGCTGAGTGAAAAAAAGCCAATGTCAAGGTTATATACTGTATGATTCCATTCACATAACATTGTTGAAATGACAAAAATATAGAAACGGAGAACAGATTAGTGGTTGCCAAGGGTTAAGGAGGGAATGAAGGTGGCAAGGAAGTGGGTGTAGTTATAAAAGGGCTACATGAGGAAGCCTGCTATAATGGACCTTGATTGTATCAATGTCAATATCCTGGTTATGATGCTGGACCTATAGTTCTATAAGATGTTACCATTAGCGCAAATTGAGTAAAACAGTTTACTGTTTACAATTTTCAGCAAATCAATTTCTAGTTTGGTATATTCATCATATACTTGCATAGGATTTTTCTGTTGTTACACAGGTAAAGATAATATATATTTTAAAACATTCACAACAATATCGTTTTTAACAATTTATCATATGGATTGCAAGAGGCACATACAACATGAAAAAAAAACCCTGCCAAATCTAATTAAAGCTCTTCGAATGAAAAATTCACATACTCTAACCCCAGACACCTACTCAACTGCCTGGTTATGGACTGGCAAAGATCCGTGTTCAAACACCTTAGAGTGCATGAAGAGTAGGGAGGAGTGGTACTCACCTTCTGGAACTGTCTGAAAGGCACAAACTGGACGATATCCCTGATGGCTACCTCGCCTGATGGAGAGCGGAGACTTCCACCATCACCATCCAGAAACTCCATGGCACCAAAGTCAGCACCTCCAACTCCAACAATGATGACAGACATAGGCAGCTTGGCAGCGTTAACGATAGCTTGTCTGGTCTCATCAAGGTCTGTGATCACGCCATCAGTAATGATTAAGAGCACAAAATATTGCTGCCAAAAAAGACAATTATGTTCACTGAGCAAGCTGAGCTCCCCAACAGGGAAAGCGATGGTTAATGACATTTCCAGCATGATGAGTCATTTAGTCTGTTTCTTGCCCATTTTCCTTGTTGGTCTCTACCCACAATACCATCTATTTAAAATATTCTAAGATTCTCTCACAACAAGGAAATTAACTGATACAAAAACTGTAGGTTCATTAAAAGTGCAACAGACCACAAAAGAGAGTTGGCATAAATACACAGAAGCAAGACATCTAAATGTCAAAGTTTAAACTTTCAGTTAGCACTGAAACACTCTGATTTAACTGAAGTATTGAATATGTCGATGTACCTATCAAGGGAGTGAGTGGCAACTCCATTCTTAAAAGATCAAATATGGAAGAAGTAGAATTGTTTATCAAACTAAAATACACTTTTTAAAAAATGGATATGGTTCCAGGTGGGGAAATCTTTCTCTCAATCCTGTCATCTCTGATAAATCATTTTAGAGAGTAGTAAAATGTTACATGAAGTTGTACTCCATCTTTTGGGCCATTTAAGTCTAGTTATAATAGTAACTGTTGTGCGCTGAGTTTACTCTGACTCAGGCACTGTGCACTTTATATGAATTACCTCCTCTCCCTCTTTCAGTGAGGTGGTTATCCCTGCCTTATTTCTGAGGATACTGAAGCTGAGTGAGGTCTGGTGTCCAGGAACAACAGGTAAAGACTGTTTAATTCAAACTTCTTTTGTACAGTAAGTAATTTTGCAACAGCAACTGAAGTAGTATGTCTCCTCAAGCCTTAACTTGCTAAATCTACCTCCTAAAAAAATTTTTTTTGAGAACCTACCTGAGAAAGTTACTTCAAAAGACAGAGAAAAAACTCATAAAGGTTGGTTGTTGTCTTGTTCTTAATGATCACTTTTAACAACAACAGATGTTACTTCCAAACCAAGGATGACATATCATTGCTTCATGCCCTGTCTCTGTATCTCAAGAGACTAAATAAACAGAAAAATTGCACTGGAAGCAACTACCAATCCACATTCTCCCTGCCCGCTGGCGACAGGGCACTTACAGAAGCTGTCTGTTGTTGTGTAGCTGCGGCAGCAAACCTGGCCACATGATTTATGATTGGAGAAAAATTGGTTGGTCCATAGAGTTTTATCTGAGGAAGGCAGGCCCGATATGCCTCTATAATGCCTTGGATTCCTAGACAAAAAAAGCAGGATTAAACATTCTGAAGCATAATTTAATTGTTTACTATTTACCATACTGACTAATTTAATCTACATACCAACATACAGTGCTTTAAACTGTCAAAAGTTCCATATTCAGGAGATCTCTAAGGTATCTATTCCAAAACTCCATAGCTATGCCCCATCACAAAAACCTTATACACTTTACTCTCCCTCAGTAGAAGGCATTTGTTTTCACCTCAGCCAAATTATTCATTAGTCTACAGTAGGGCTGTTACACTGCTTAATTTTGATATGTTTTGGAAATGAGACACTTATGGAAAAAGAACCATGCAAAAGATGCTGCAGCATACAACTAATGACAAGGTAAGAAAAAGTAACTGATAAAATGGAAAAACTTTTGCATATATGACCAGAGGTTCCAAAAAAAAAAATCAGATGGCTATAAATGTTAATTCTAGCCAAGGGTTTATTCAATAACTTACAGGCTAAGCATGGTATAGTAGACTCTATTAATTGCAAATATTCACTTCCAGATTATTTATCACATTTTCTGCAGAAACACTAAAGCGTTTGTTTGTGGGGTGCAGCTGAGGCCTGCTGGGTGTTATGTAATGGAAGACTGGGGAGGTCCATTTGACTAGCTTTGTCCAGGGCATATGAATGGATGTGACATCCACGTCTAAGCAGATGTTTTAAGAATCACTGCTTGTTTTTGCCAGCCCTCTTGCTTTTTCCCTCTGCCATGGGAACAGCATATCCTGGACAGCCTGAGGCCCAGATTAAGAAGAAACAGAGCAGAGCTGCAGTCTAGCCAAGCGTCAAGTGATTTGTAAAGTGAGCAAAAAATAAATTATCATCATAAGTTCCTGAGACTTCGAGACTGTTGATTACACCAGCACAACCTATCAACAGTTGAACGCATTGCTGATTAAAGTACTGCTGATGAATCTGCCCCTCATACACAACAGAATATCTGGGGTGTAGATGACGGACTAGAATCCTAGAAATTCCCCACAGTACTTTGCTAAGTTATCAAGAAAATCTTAGAAGACTTTTAATGTAAACCAGAATAGGTCTCTTGCTTAAAAAATGTCCAACAGAACATAGATCAATAGGAGGAGAAGCATATACCTGGTTTAAAAGCTTCACAAGACCAAGTCTCTCCACTTGCCAATAAACTCCTCTTAGGCACTTTGAATTTAGGAATAAGTGGTCTTATGAACAACCTTTGAGAATGTAACTAATTGATAAGTAGAGGTTATTTTACCTCATATGGTGAGGCTGTAACTAGTGGTTAGTCAGTCCAGTAGCAACAAAAAAAATACAAACATAGGCCAGCAGCAGGATCTTACTGTAATAATACATGCTATAGAAAAATTGAACCCATAACCACAGCAATAGTAATATTTTCTTCCATTTCTATCATCTGGTTTGCTTTTCAATCTGAAGGTATATGAAACTGTTAATTAAATTTCTTCATAGGGACTTCCCTGGTGGCGCAGCGGTTGAGAATCCGCCTGCCAGTGTAGGGGACATGGGTTCGATCCCTGGTCCGGGAGGATCCTACGTGCCGCAGAGCAACTGAGCCTGTGTGCCACAACTACTGAGCCTGTGCTCTGGAGCCTGTAAGCCATAACTGCTGAGCCTGAGTGCCACAACTGCTAAGGCCTGCACGCCTAAAGCCTGTGCTCTGCAAGAGGAGAAGCCACCGCAGTGAACAGCCCACGCAATGCAACGAAGAGTAGCCCCTGCTCTTCACAACTAGAGAAAGCCCACACACAGCAACGAAGACCCAACACAACCAATAAAAATAAGTAAATATATTAAAAAAATTCTTCATAAATATCAATTGCCTTCAATTCCTCAACTAAAACTGAATTATGCTAAAAATTTTTTCATTACATTAAAGGAACAAGTGAGACATGCTCTTTCTGTGCAACTAAGTTCAATGATTAATTACGAAAAGGGTATTAAACTTCCTTGTTTTAAAATAAGGCTGATTTTTTAATATGTAGTATTTCCTTTGTCTAAAATCAAATTGATTCTTTTTTCAGGACTAAACCAAAATTAGAAAAGCTGACCTTGGTGGCAAGACTAAAGATGGGCTCATATTACTCAGAGTTAATGAACTTTTAAAATGAATTATCCCATGATATGGCATCCATATTTACTTGCAATAAATAAAATCTAATTACAACAAATTCCGAAAATTGCTCCAATTGCATAATAAGCATGAAGCACATTTTTTAAAAAAAGAAAAATATTCTCAGTTTCATATGGCTAGGGACACAAAAGGTTACAATCAGCCACTGAAAGCACATAAAAGAACACTGAATTAGTACGAGAAAAGAGTTTTAGAAAAAAGGAGGAAATCCTAATCCAAAGTAGTCCAACAAAACGTTCACGCTCTTCTACTTTATGAGTATTGTTTAGGAAGAGAAGGAAAGAATACCCTCTTTTGTTAGAAATCTGTACCTTTTGTAATTGCTAAAAGGACTCTTTGCAGAAAATTAGCTTATTGTCTACAAGTTTATGCCTCTGCCCCTACCTCTTTTCCTCCTCCAAACTGTTCAGTCTTATGTAATTCTGTGGGAGATTTGGCATTTTAGGTAGATTGCTCCATGCAGTAAAAAGGAAGAGGTACTGGGATATTTGAGGGATAAACAGAAAAGTGAAATAAAAGAAATGTCTGTCCCTGCTTCCTACACAAAGGAAAGCTACTCATGGAGCTTAATTCTGTGTTCCTTTAGCCCACCCCATCTCCCTATAGAACTCTGTGTAACGAGTAATTTGATGCTGGACGCTTTTTCTTGAGAGAGTTAACAGCTAATCTGAGGAAAGCATCTGTATATGGAATGATTCGTTTTGCTGAAGGTTTATTTTAACATCAACTTATATGTGAAAATAATATGATTATTCTTATTGATCTACCCTCAAGACTGAGAATTCTTTTGTTCTACTACACCTCTTAGGGTGGAAGAATTCAGCCTGCAGACTTCATCATCATACAGGGACTGCATTGTCATCATTGCCACACTGACTACCAACTTGGTGTAGAATTCTACTGCTTTACATGATAGAAAACTCAATACGTTCCAGAAAGAAACCTAGAGAGGAAATGTGAATCGTTTTAAATCACAGAGGGAAAAAACTGACAAAGACTAGCGAGGCTTTCTGTTTAAAAATTCATGTTTATTTTTAACTTACCATTACAGTAGGGATTAGATGGATTAAAGTTTATTGGAAATTCATGAGAAACCTGTCAAAAGATGAAAGAAGGACTGATGAGGCTTGTTTTGCTTTGCTAGGAGGCAAAGCTTCACAATGGGAGTTCTTCTTACCTGCCACTGAGGTGGAATCTGAGCTCCAAAGCCAAAAGCTGGAAACATCTTATCACTGAAAAGAAAATTTGAAAAAAGCAAAAAGTCATTTTTATCTTTACTCATAATAAAACTGATATGAGCTTACTTTTTAAAAATTCCATCTTAGAAAAATATAAAAATAAAACAAAGATTGGAACTAATGTTAATATTTGGCAACTCTCATTCTAAATATTTTTCTGTGCATTGAAGAAGAATAATGTCTCCCTATACATATTTATTGAAATGGACTTTATATTAATATTTTATAATTATTCTTTTCTACTTATACACTGTTCATCATTTCACAAAGTAAATATGTAAATAAATCCATAAAGTTTTAAAAAGCACAAGTTTTTCATTTGTTTACAAAAATACTCATTTGGCAGCAAAACCTGCTCTCTCTATATTTATTAAAATGGACGTTATATTAATATTTTATAACCATTCTTTTCTACTTATACACTGTTTATCATTTCACTAAATAAATATGTAAATAAATCCATAAAGTTTTAAAAAGTACAAATTTTTCTTTTGTTTACAAAAACACTCATTTGGCAGCAAAACCTGACTTCAACTGACATGAGGTTATTTATAGCCTTTATTTATGCCACTTAATATGAATATTCATACATTTGGCCACAGAAACATGGTACAAATGTCACACATCATAAAACTCTCACATTTCTGCAGCAAAATGTATGAATATTTGGCCCAAGGGTTAGAGATAATTATGGACCAGAATATATAACATCATGTGAGTGGCTAGGTATTCCACTGTATATATATTATCCCCCAACTGATAGACATCCAATGTCTTGCCATTATAAAACATTGTAATGATTATACTAATATTTCTACTAGGGATATTCTTTTTTATATTACTTCTTAATGGTTCTTTTTGCACTGAGGATAGAAGCTATGTCACATATGTCACAATATTTTTCCTGGTTGATAGTCTGCCTTTAACTTTGTTTAAAATATCTTCCCCTTTCTAGTTATTAATATTAATGAATGTGAACACATAAAAATTCTTGCATGATTTTTGTCTTCTCTGTCTTGCTTAAAGGTTGTCCTCACTGCAAGATTATAAACAATTCACATATGTTTTCTCCTAGAACTTTCAAGCTTTGTTTTTGATATTAAACTTGAAATTCATCTGGAGTAGGATATGAAGCAGAAACTGCTACTCTCCACCAGTATTCCTCCTCTCCCTCTTTAATTATGGATCCCCTGGGCTACTGGCAGCCACACTAGCTCCACTCCAGCTTCTCTGGGCTGGCAGTGGTCGGGTGGCGAGGTTCTGGCCAGAGATGTGAGTAGAGTGATTTGTCAACCACTTTTGAATCACGCCCTGAAAGGGAAAGCACATGCATTCTCAGTCCCTTTGTCCTCTTCCCACTGGCTAGAGAATCATAGCAGCTGCCTCAAACCCAGCATGGAAGCTATGAGGGGCACAACTGCCCTCTCAGTCCTGAACTACTTACCTCTAGACATGCAACATGAAAGAGACAAAAATCTTATTTTGTCAACATCACTTTGTTCTGGGGTATCCATTTCAGCAGTTTTGTCTATAGTCTATACAGAATAGTATCCTAACATACAGACGCATGAGTCGGGGATCTAAATCCAGTTCCTATGCAGTTTGACAGCTGTTATAACCCTTTTCTGCAAAATGCCATCTCTATCATATACTAAATCACATACACTCTTGGGTCTATTTTAAGACTGTATACTTGTTTCTACTGGTCATGTACTAGTTCCATATTCTTAATTAACATATAATATTATACACATGAAATGTATATAATGTTATAAACCAATAAAAAATTAAATTATACACACACACACACACACACACACACACACAGCTTTAAAATAAGTTTCAATATCTGCTAGAACAAATTCCCCTTCATTTTTTTTTCCTGAAAAACTTCTTGGTATTCTGATTCATTTTACCCTCTAGAAAATTTTAAGAATCATTTTCTCGGGGTTCCATTGGAATTCTGATTAAAATTGACTAATTCAGGGAAAAATGTTATATTTTCATCTTTGTGACATCTGCCTGTCTTAGAATTGTGGCATATCTTTCCATTTAAACAAGTTTCCTTCTTTGTACTACAGCACAATTCTGTAGTTTTCTCTCATTAAAGATCCTAGACTTTTTACTAAAATTCATTCTCATGTTTTATTGCATTATGAACTGTGATCTTTTATCCACTACAATTTTTTTCATTTGGTTTTTGCTGGTTAGTGAAAAATTGTTGGTTTTTTATTTTATGTTGTATCTGACCACCTTTTGAACTTTCACTACTTTCTGATACTTTTCACTTGATTCTCTCAGGTTTGCATTCATTCCTCACAGGTTTGGTAGAATTCATGCATGAAGTTGTCTTGGCTGGTGCCTTTGTGAGGAGAGGCTCTTTGACCAGCCACTCCATTCCCTCCACGGTTCCTGGTCTGATCAGGTTCTCTGCCTCTTTGAGTCAAATTTGGTAACTTACAGCTTTCTAAAAAAATAAAAGATCAGCCTTCAATCTGGATTTTTCAATGAAATAGCATAAGGTTTTACAGAACATTAACATACAATTTTTTATGTTTTTTCTGAATTTATGCTTATAATCTGTCTCATTACTAACATTCTACATATTTTCTCTTTTTCTTGGGTGTTAGTGTTGCCAAAGGTTTACCTAAGTTTTGTTGAATTTGCAAAGAATCATCTCTTCATTTAATTTATTAATTTGGTGACTTTCAAGTCATTACTTTGTGAGTTTGGAGGAAGCACAGCACAGCAGAATTGTGAGGGCACGTCTCTGGAGCCTGACAGCCCAAGTTCAGTCCTGTCTCTGCCAGTTACCAGCTGAGTGACCCGGGACAAGTTACTTTACCGTACCCTATGTCTCAGTTTTCTCATCTGGAAAATGAAGATGATAACAACGCCTATCTCACAACTAAATATGAGGATTAGGTGAATATCATATAGAAAGTATTTAAAATTTTCCCTGACACATAATAGCTGACATGTATATGGAATCTCCTACTATTACTGTATCTATATTTTTCTTCCTATTCTTTAATTTTATTTTGTTGAAAAGCTAGTTCATTTATATTCAATTCTTATTTAAAAATAAAAGCACACAAATCCAGAAATCTTCCTCTATAAAGACAAGACTGCCTGGGTGGCTCAGTTGGTAGAAGATCAGACTTTTAATTGGAGGGCCCAGGGTTCAAGTCCCTTTCCAGGTGCTTTAAAAAAAAAAGAAAGAAAGAAAGAAAAAAATTAAATAAAGTGGCGTTTCCTGGCGGTCCAGTGGTTAGGACTTGGTACCTTCACTGCCATGGGCCCAGTCAAGGAACTAAGATTCCACAACCCACACAGCAAGACAAGACCACACACAGTCTTCTCACTACTCTTTATTTCTAGATAGTCTGTTACTTCACTTTGATTTTCTCTTTGATCTAAGAACTACTTAAGAGTTTTTTTTAATTTCCATGTGGTAAACGTTTTTCAGTTAACTTTGTGTTTTAACTTCCAGGAAGCAGTCTGAAAAAGGAAATGTGTAAATTTTCTACTTTTTATCTAAGTCCCATTACAACTGTTTTACTTTGAAATTTTTATTATATTTCTAGCTATTTTCAACTGAAATACTTTGATACTCTGTTACCAAACATGTCCATGTTCATATTTTCATTTTGGATTATATAATAAAGTGTCCTATAAAGTAATTCTTAAATTATATTTAATGAGTTTTGCCTTAAATTCTATTAGGCTGGTATTAGAACTGCTAGCCTTGCTTTAATTTGTTTGCATTTGCCTGAAAATTTCACCTCTTTAAATGTCATAATAAATTAATGAAAAGCTCCATCAATATGTAAGGGCTTTTATCATAAAATAATAGGCAAAAACCAATCAAAATTTATACTGTGCCCTAACAGATCCAGAACAAAAACTTAATAACGTGTATTTTTTTCCTATTGGTTAGTAAACCTTCAAGAGAACGTATTTAAGTCTATTCAAAATCTATCCATTGAGAACTTATTCAAAATATTTTATAGCAATTATGTCAAGTTATTCTTCAGCACTTGTTGAAAATCACCATTAAGAAAATAATTTGGGCTTCCTAGGTGGTGCAGTGGTTGGGAATCCACCTGCCAATGCAGAGGACATGAGTTCAATCCCTGCTCCAGGAAGATCCAACATGCCGCGGAGCAACTAAGCCCGTGCGCCAAAAAATAAAAAAAATTAAAAAAAAAAAGAAAATAATTTGACAATGACTGCCAAGGAAACAGACATGTTAAAAACGTGTGGGGACCTCCCCAGTGGTGCAGTGGTTAAGAATCTGCCTGCCAATGCAGGGAACACAGGTTCGATCCCTGGTCTAGGAAGATCCCACAGGCTGTGGAGCAACTAAGCGTGTGCACCACAACTACTGAGCCTGCTCTCTAGAGCCCATGTGTCACAAGTACTGAAGCCCATGCACCACAACTACTAAAGCCAGTGCGCCTAGAGCCTGTGCTCTGTAACAAGAGAAGCCACCGCAATAAGAAGCCCGCGCACCACAACAAAGAGTAGCCCCTGCTCTCCAATGCAGCAAAAATAAATAATAAATAAATAAAATTAATTAATTTTAAAAAATAGTCTGAGTGTTTACAAAATGTGTCTTCTGGACTTCAATCACACAGAAAACCTATCCCTAATGAATAAACCCCAAGGAAACCAGATCAAAGAAACAAAAGCCTTGCTGACTTCAGTCAGCTGTCAAAGAAGCAAGCTATATACATAATACATTATAACTAATCACAGTCAGAGATTAGAGGTCAAAGGTAATGTCATACAGGGAAAAATAGAAAAGATAAGACAGGAGAAATTTTAGGGAGAAAGCTACTCCTCCCCAGCACATTTATCCTGTCAACTATATCAAAGAACCAGCAGATGATACGGAAACTGCCTTTTCTGGGGAGTTACGTGTTAAGAGTCATACTCACGCATCATAATCTTGAATGACCATTCCCACAGACCAGATTGCAGTCAAATACTCATTAACACCATTGGGGCTGATGTAATGAAGGGAGTCGGGAGACCTTGGATCGCCATTGGAGCCAGTGAAGTCCACTCCCACCTGCCAAATAACAATTGCAGTTCTTACTAAGGTGAAGGCAGGGACGCCCTTGCTTGATGTCCAGGAAAACACAAATATTGAATGTTGAGACAAAAACATTCATCCCAGAGTGTGCTACTGTCATTTCCTAACAAATGCTGGAGCCTCCGGGTATTTCCACAGATAATGAAACAATTAAAGCCTCAGTCTGAAGCAACCCGCTATTCCTATTTTTCTAGATGTCTTAAATCATGGATTATTACATCCATGACTTTAGACACAGGGCTTTTTTTGTATGTTTGACCAATACTTTTTATTATTTAAATTACTGTAGGACAATCAATGATTTGTACTCATCCGCTTTCTTGCAGGAGGAAAAGATCTTACCAACAAGGCCAAAAGCTTCAGGGTGAACCTAGACAAACTCTGAGGAGACCATACTCAACAGATTGTATAAATTTCATCACAAAGTCAGTTTGTCAGTAAAAGAAAGAACACTGCAAAATGGAGGAAAAAAAGCCACATGTTACAGTCTACTTTGAAAAATCCTGTGTGTTACTCACAGTAAAATTCAGTTGACATCCTCCCATGATATAGTCAAGGAATGTACATTCCACTGTAATCTAAAAACAAACAGTAAATTTAAAATTAAAACTCTCCCACTATATAATGGAAGCAAAGAGCTCTCTGGCATATATTTTTAACCATTTATAAACGGAACAGTACATGATATAAACACATGGAAACCACCCCCTGCATTTGAATTTAAGGCAAGCTGCCCCTATCTGTCATGCATCTGTATGATCCAAGATAATTATAGCAATGTTAAGATTAGAATATTAATGGCCAAAGATGAAATACACTCACTGTAAGTTTTAAGAAACTAACAATGAGTCTAATATGTTGAGAGCTTTAATAAGTATAATAAGCAAAATTAAAAACAAAAACAAAACTCCCACTTGTTTGTTATAAGAAATCTCTTGGACTTTTTTCCCTTCACTTATAACATATCTTGAAATTATGACCAGGATAGATGTAGAGTCAAGCCATTTCCACTAATGTGCTGGAAAAATACCAACGGTGCCCCAAATTTCCTAAAATAATGAAAAAATTCAATATTTTTTGTCCTTTGCTAAAAAGTTGTCAAACTTTAGAAGCAAAGTTACTTGAAATATTTCTCTACTATTTCCTATTCTCTTCTTTTTCCTAAAGGTGCCCAGATGCTCACGTAATTTTCAACTGTTCAAAGTGTTTGTTTGATATATACCATATTGATAGAACTTGAAATGTGTCCTCATTACACTATAAGTCGTCAGGAGCAACTGACCTCACACTGTTTCACACTGATAACCCCTGAATTCTTGTAGCTTTTCTTCTTTTGCCTCTTTTTTTCATTTATGCATTCAAATTCGACCTGTAGGAAGAAAAGACAAAACGTTCATTTTTTTTTTTTAATTTTATTTATTTATTTATTATTTTTTGGGGGGGTACACCAAGTTCAATCATCTGTTTTTATACACATATCCCCATATTCCCTCCCTTCCTTGACTCCCCCCCCCGAGTCCCCCCCACCCTCCCAGCCCCAGTCCTCTAAGGCATCTTCCATCCTCGAGTTGGACTCCCTTTGTTATACAACTTCCCACTGACTATCTGTTTTACAGTTGGTAGTATATATATGTCTGTGCTACTCTCTCGCTTCGTCTCAGCTTCCCCTTCACCCCCCGCCCCCTCCCAAACCTCGAGTTCTCCAGTCCATTCTCTGTATCTGCGTCCTTGTTCTTGTCACTGAGTTCATCAGTACCATTTTTAGATTCCGTATATGTGAGTTAGCATACAATATTTGTCTTTCTCTTTCTGACTTACTTCACTCTGTATGACATGGAAGCAACCTAAATGCCCATCAACAAATGAATGGATAAAGAAGATGTGGCATATATATACAATGGAATATTACTCAGCTATAAAAAGGGATGAGATGGAGCTATATGTAATGAGGTGGATAGAACTACATTCTGTCATACAGAGTGAAAACGTTCATTATTATTAGTGATGTTAAAAATGCCAACATAAATTTAAATGAATGACTTTCTTCTCTTGGAATCAAAGCACCTACTAATGTAGGTCTGCTACAAAATACAGCTCTGAAACAATTACATACTATATTATATATTTGAAATATATATCAGTGACATTTCTAAAACGCACGTCTAAAATTGTGTACATTTTAAAACAGTTCCTAAGTACAAATTTTGCCTCTGTAGATCATTTCCTTACAAATGCTCCAAGTAATAATCTTTTTTCTTTATAATATAGGAAATAAAATATCACCTCTAGCTGTTACCCACACAAAGTACAAAAACATACTGCTTAGAAAAAAGAAATATATGAAGCTCAACTCTATGGTAAAATATGCAGCAAAGATTATCTGTTTCCACTGGGAATATGTGTAGAAATAGACCTAATATCTTACATCTTCTCAGTATAGTTCCTCCCCCAAACAGATAATCTTCCTCATCACCCCCATCCGCTTATCCATCTGCAGGGCTTGGCTCAAGTCATCCTGTTCTAGTCATCAAATTCCTGCTCTAGTCATCTCTGATCTCCATCTATCTCATTAAACTTCTACAACCACATAAAATTTAGTTACATAGCTGGTATTATTCTCAATTGTTTCATTAATTTTTTTTCCATAGCTAGGGTATAATCACTTTCAAGTTATACTCTGAAATTCTCAGTCTTGCCTAATAATAAGAGATACTCAATGAATACTGGATAAGTTACCTCTTCTGGTTAGTAGAAAGCAACTTATGTACTTTAAACACAGGCATTGCTAATTTTCTAAGAATCAAACATTTAAAAATACACTTGATATAATGACACAAAACAAAATGTTAAAAAATTCTTTGATGATTCATGATCTTGCCAGAGTCTCAGCCATTATCCTACATATTAATTACTGAATATTAGAGCTGCAGAAATGCCCTAAACAGAATTCTTATTGTTAAAAGGCTACATTATTTATTTACATTTTTACAGTGTCTACCCAAGTGGCAGGTACTGTTCTAGGCACTGAGAACACAGAGTTGATAAGACATAGCACTGCCTTTGAAGAACAAGAGTGGATAAACTCTGTCACTGCAGCAATATTAAAAGCCTCATTCTGTCAAGGGCAAGGGAAGGATCAAGTTAGCTGGATCTAGGAGCATTTTACATGCCCCAGAAGGTATTATACTGCTAGCTGCTGGTTCATTACCTTCTAAAAGCAGGTCATTTACTGGTTCTGGAAAATAACAACAAACTGAAACCAGTGAAACAACAATCCAGATTGCTCCTCATATTTAGGTCTTTTAGGTAGCTTGCTTTATTTTAATTGTTCAGATTTTCACTATTTTCCAGTATTTCTGCCTTTAAAAAAAAATCTTTAAATAGAAAATTTACAGCTGAATTTTGCTGTTGTTTTAATTCCAACTGTTAACCCAATTCAATCTTTGCATTTAAACCATTAGGTGTGATTTGAAAGCCTTCCCTACTTCACACAAGCACTACTGCTACCTCTAGTACCTGGGCTTTGTGACCAGGGTGTAGGGATAGGACTAGAGATCTCCACATGACCTACTGAAAATTCTAGTCCCAGTATGTTTGTTCAAAACTCATTATTTAAATCAAATAGCTAATATGTTTTATTTATTCATTTAGTATTTAAGTGTTGATCTAAAACTATCAGTATCTTCTTTTGGGTCACCTCACCTACATGACTTGGTGAAAAGACCTTCCCACCTGACCATAATCTCTTACCTTTTAAACCTCATGTTGAGATTTTCAAAAGCAATTGCTATATACATAAGCATTATTCAGGTCTGTAAGTAAGTAATAAACATTTCATACTATTCTAAATAAGCTATAAAGAGAATTAACAACTTATCTCAAACTAGAAAGGTAAATAAGAGGGAAGTAATTAATTTTATTTATAAAATACTCTGGAGTAGTTTTCAGGCACTTTGCCTTAGAGACAGAAAAGTTTTAGAAGCAATCTTAGAAATACGTGGGGATGCTAACTAGTAAGCTGAATGTACTTAACGCAGACAAGTGATCCTAACAAAATTAGACCATTAGATGGCAGCTTAATATCACATAATTTGAAATAGCATAACTATGCTTTTATCCTTCCCTTGGGCGAGGACAAGTCAGAGAGGAAAGCCACAGGCAGAATGTAAGAGCCAATTTGTAAAATGTCCAAAAGGAGAATAAATGTACACAATTCAAGTCCAGGTATTTGTCTAGTTTAGATATTAATTATTGTGACCAATGAAATGCCAAGATCTTTAAAACGAAGGATTTCCAATCAAACCATGTAAACTGTCTGAAGCCAAACGAAACCAAACCTCTAAACATAAACATAAACTCATTCCAAGTAAAAATTTTGGATCATCCAGTTACTAAACAAATAAAATCCACAGATTTCAGAGCATTACATAACATAGAGTAAAAAGCATGGAAAACTATTTGCTATGCCAAGAGAAAAAAATGAAGTAATGAATACAGGGCCAAACTATAAGGTATATGAAAATGACAAAGATGCAACTTACAGGTGAATTTCTGGAGGCTTCTTTCAGTTTTGTCATGGTGGTTTGAAATGTTCCAATGAGATCATGTGACCCATCATTGTCATAATCATAACACTCTACCTAGAAGTATAATAAGAACATATAAAAATCAATATGATTTTGTTTAAAAGTATTGGCTGCAATACATGGGACTTAGCAAGAAGTGCACTTTTAATTAAAATAAGTGAAAATGTTTAATATACAGTCCTACTTGGAGAAGTAGGAACTAACCTCCTAGAGGAACAATACTTTCAAACCCTCACTTTTCTTGGAATGGGGTTCTAGAACAGATCACAGGTAGATGAAAACACAAATACTGCTCAAACTCCACATTAAGTAGTTTCCAGTTCCTGTACATGCCCTTTACAAGTGCTGATAAAATCAAAATGGAGTCAGACCTTCTTTCTCATCCACTTTTTACCTTGTTATCATTTTACAATTGCTAAAAGCCACTATCTATCTGGAGGAAGAAGAAGTCAGCATCCTAGGCAGCCAAAAATTGTATAATTAAATTCTAGATGATTTATAATTATAGAAAGTGTATTTCATTAGCTGCAATCTGGCTTCTATTAAGAGTTAGACATGATGAAGTCAGATTTGCATTATTCTGAAGATCACAACTCTCACAATGAAAAGGAAAATTTCGGGAAAACAATATTTAATCCACTGAGAAAGTATCTATACTGGGTCATAACTGTTCTATTTCCATGCAAGACGGGGTCAATTCTAGTCTTAGCTATGGCTTTCACTAAGTGCTCTCGCTTTCTTAAAGCAGACTGAAGAGAGCTGAGGGTATCTGATTTCCATGTAGTTTTGTACCAGGTTGACAAATGTGGACAAAGAGTAAATATTCACAAGAATACCTGAATATTCACTGCAATGAGAAAATTAATGTGGTGTGAACGCTTAGCAAGCAGAGGTGTTCACTGTGATCATAAATAACCAATGTTTTTATAGTGCTTTATAATTTCAAACATTTCTTTCTGCAAAACTTTATTATGTGCATTGCACACATTATCTACTGAGGCTTGTCAGATAGGCAGAAGAATTAAATAGTCGTAGAAGATGACATATCTTGTGTGGCAACCAACAAAGTAAATCTGTGCCAAGAAAATTTTTGAATCCTTCTAGAGCCTATGATTTAAAATAAAAGCCTGTAACAGAAACAATTTGCATTTACCCTATGCCAATCTTCCATCTTGCTATAATCCTTTACAAAGTTATATTAATCACTAAGCTAAAATGCTCAGGATTTATACATATTCACCTAGCAAAGTGATTTTTTTTCTCCTCAGTTCTATAAGTAAATTGAGTGCTTGTAATAGGAAGTCTTTCACTCCTTATATTTTCATCATTATTCAGGAAGATTAAAAATCAAACAATCAATAAATAAAAACAAACAAGGTCCAGAATTGCAATTTTGAGTAATAGTAAGGGTTTTTATTTCTTTCCAACACTTCAGTCACTGACCAATTCTGACCTGTTAACTCTTGCCCTGTATATCTGATACTCAATTTTTAAACCAAAAGCCCTTTATCTGACAGAAAAGAAAATTAATGACCTTAATATTTTTTTCCTAGAGGAACTAAAATTAAGATAAAGTCAAAACAATCTTAATATTTTAATAATTTCATTTTTATTTTATAAATTTATTTATTTATTTATTTATTTATTTATTTATTTATTTATTTATTGGCTGTGCTGGGTCTTCATTGCTGCACACGGGCTTTCTCTAGTTGCTGCGAGCGGGGACTACTCTTCCTTGTGGTGCACAGTCTCCTCATTGTAGTGGCTTCTCTTGTTGTGGAGCACAGGCCCTAGGCACGTGGGCTTCAATAGTTGCGGCACATGGGCTCAGTAGTTGTGGCTTATGGGCTCTAGAGCACAGGCTCAATAGTTGTGGCGCACAGGCTTAGTTGCTCCATGGCAAGTGGAATGTTCCCAGGGCAAGGCTCAAACCTGTGTCCCCTGCATTGGCAGGTGGATTCTTTACCACTGCACCACCTTGGAAGTCCAATAATTTCATTTTTAAGAGTTTTTTTTTTTTTTTAATTACAGAAAACAGAATGTTACATTTTAGATTTGCATTCAGGAAACTCCAATTCCAAATCCTACTCTTGTTGTCTTATACCTAAGACAACAAGATCAAGCTTTGTAAAGGCCAAGATTTTATTTAAACAAAGCTTATGGGAGAGCTAAAACTGTTCATGTTTAGACTATCCAAAACTTCCGAGAATGTAAAAACATGTTTTAAATGTAATTTTAAATATAAATATATAAGAAAAGTTCACTGTTGCCCCATTAAAGGCAAATATTTGATGCTAAAGGAAAATGTGACATTTATAATGCTGGCATACGTTCAGATACAGTTTTAGGTAAATGATGTAATAATCTGTGTCATTTAATTTCTCTTCTCAAGAATTCAAAAACTAGTACTATTGGCTGTTTTAAACAACAACATCAGCAGTGTTTATGAAACTGAAATGTATGCATATATACATATGTGCACATGTATATATGTAAAAGAATGCACACATCACACGATAACTACATTCACTAAGGCATTCCCCATTGAGACATGCATGACTATTTTTCTTATTTGCATGATCTTATGAAAATAATAATACATGCTAGAGTGATAACACTGACAGGTTCTCACTGCAGCAAAGAAATTACCAATGATTCTGACTCTATTCTCTGCTCTATAACTCTTTGCTACACCTCTAAGCAATTTCCAAACACCAAGAGAATCACTGATGCATGACTTTCTGATTTTGCAAAGAAATACAGAACTAAAGAAATAAAGACGGTGATGGTGTGGCAAACCAAGTTGTGTATAGTTAAAACAAATGGAGAAACTTTTAGGAATAGAAGACATTCATCACAGAAAGCTCAGAAAATCAGTTTACTTACTATAATAAAATAGCCCTGTAAGCATGCCACTGTGCACAAAAAAAAAAAAAAGTTTAAAAAACATTGTTTCATGGTTAACTTATTATTGCAAACAATTAAATAGTTATGGTTTCAGCATTTTTTCCCCAGCTTTCTTGCTTCTCAGATCTAATGAAGCTTCAGCTTACTATTTTTAATGTGAAAAGCAGATTCTAGATTTAATATAACAGTAAAAAGTAATTTGTAAAGCTCCTTTTCTTTATTGACTTTGTACCTAGATTTTCACTGCTATTTGAACTATCACAGAAAACACACTCATACTGATTTTTAAAGTTCCCTGCAAACTGAGGACAACATTTATGGATCTAAGAAATGAAGTAGTTTTCAATAATAACAGCACCTCTACTGTGTTTAACAGTTTATAAAACTTTTCACTTGCATTAATTTAATCCTTACTTTATTTTCTTACGTAAACATTATCTTCTTTACTATATAAGTAAAGAAGTTAGATAATCTGCCCAAGATCCCTTAGCTGGTTAAAGGCCTACGTCAAGTCTTGGCCTGTGGTCTGACTCTAAGTCCTTTGCTCATTCCAGGCCATCACCTTTCCTGCCTTCACCACACTAATTATCAAACAAACAAACAAAAAACCCCAAAACCAAAACAAAACAAAAAGCCTAAACAAGTAAACAAAAAACTCACCTCAGTTTGCTGACACCTGAACATAAGAAAAGGCTTCTATCTGGTATTTTGTATAAAGAAGTGACTCTAGTATAAAAGTGTCTTAAAAATAATGTATCTATTTTGATAAACAGCTGTAAGTGAAAACATTTTAAAAAAATCTTAGCTATCTGCTTCTGCTCCCTGTTCCCACTCTGTTTTCCTCTAAAAACTCTAAAACTAAAGCTATCCAAATGTTTTAATAAATTTCACCCTACTCTGAAAAATCAATGATGGGAAATGTCACCACTATTCTGCTCTGTGCTAAGGGCAGCAAGAAGCTCTGGATTCTCTAACATCTATTTTTATCTGCAAGGGACACTCCAAAGGCAAAGAGTGTAGTTCAAGGTTCCTAGTCACAGAGCAGAGGAATCTTATTAAAAGAAAGACTTAAGTATTTTATTTAAAAAATATAAGAATAAAATAAAAATCACAATGTTTGATTAAGCATTAGATCAACAGATCACTCAAAATGTCTACTCCTTCAGACTGACCACTTACCAGAAACATTTCTATTTTAGTATTCCTAAATGTAAATAAAATTCAAACTTATATCATTTCTTACTTTAAATACTATCTAACAAATTAATTTATAAAAGCAGTAAGTGTGTATGTGTGCATATAATACATACATAATTTCAAATTACCTTAATAGTTTTATCCATATCTCCATAGCACAGAGAGTTAAGAGAGATTTTAAAAGGCCTCCAAACAGGATTCAAGTTGTTTTTAATAACCTATAAAAAAATGAAGATTCAAAGACTATTTTGAAAAACATCCCATTCATTAATACTTTGTTCTTGCCTTTCCTAGATTCCCACCACCCTCTCACCATCCATCCTTCACCTCTTCACCCACCCAACTTTGCCAATGAAAACCTAGGACAATATTATACACCTGTTATGAAAAATGTGATAGATTGTCAAGTTGTGATACATTGTGAGAAAAAAAAAAAACTGGGAAATATATCCACCCATTACAAGGTACACTTAAAAATTACAGAAGATTATTGGTTTTGTTGGAAACCAGAGTTTTCACTGTGGGACACAAGATTCAAACACTGAATAAAAGAAGTTGAGAAAGAACCTTGCTATGCTGTACGTGAATTGGAAAAACAGTCTAAATCCATAATTTAAAATTTTAAAAATATGTATATATAATAAACATATATACACAAATATACATATTCCTCAGTTGTGTCCATTGAAAAGGTCGAAAAGCATCAACATCTCAGGAGAATGAACACTCATACCCTACTGTCCAAATACTACTGCTCTCTTAAAGGAATAGGGTTCCATAAGAGAAATAGCTCACTCCAGACTTGGGAAAGGGTAAGTACAAGGTGAATTGAGAACATAATTTCACAAAAAATAAGAGACTGCTCAAAGACTAATTGAGTCATTTCAAAGAACCCAAGACCCATTTGAAGGAACTCTTCCTGGTCAAATCTGGATTAATATGAGCAGCAAAATGCATGACAGTAACGGATTATAAACACAGTGAATATACTATAACAATCCATGAGTCTATAATGATACTAAAAATAAAAGAGACAGAGAAGGGTATCTGTGAATATATGTAAACAGATGAAAGATTTAGAAAAAAATTACTAGTTTAGAACCCTGAAAATAATAAGTGATTCAGGCATCAATCATCAATGGATGCTAAAACCATCAGGTGAAATGGAGGTTACTCATGCAGTCTCAAAGAATCACACTGCAGTCACTTACTAACTACAAAGGGAAAAAAGTGAGACTTTATCACGGCACAATCTGGTGGTCACCAGTTAACCTAGCAGCCCAGACTGGAATCATCCATACTAGGTATCCTGACACTACGGGTCCCCTGATGATGGAAGATACACATATAGTGTTCTTGATGGAAATGTCTGATCTGGACCTAACTGTGAGGAAATAAAAGAATCCAGTATGTTGGACATACGAGTCTTGATTACTCAAGAGATTCATAGCCTGAAGGTATAAGGGAGGTAGGGAGAAGAGGAGTATGTTGGGAACATAATAGCCAAATGCAAAATGCGAACCTCGACTGGATCATGTATGAAAAAAAACAAAACATATACAAAACATGTATGGGAAAACTGGGGCGATCTGAAGATGAATAGTATATTAGATGATGATATACTGAATCACTGTTAATTCTCTCAGTTATGGAGGTGTAGAGAAATGCCCTTGTTCTTGAGACATACCTACTGTAGTAGCATTTAAAGGTGAAGAGCCATGATGTCTGCAGCCTACATTAGGACAGTTTTGCAAAAGGGCATGGACATGAGTGAGAGAGAGAGAGAGAGAACACACATGTGTGCTGGTATGGGCATTTGATAAATCTAGGTGAAGGATACACTGGTGTACATTTTAGTGTTCTTTATAGGGTTTTAAAAATTAAGCATAGTTGTACCTCATTAAAATTAAAAAAATTAGCATGCTGACATCGTGTCTCTGGCAATTATATATGCCTGAACTCAGATTAATATTTTTACAAATGCATAATTTTTAAAAATTCGGATTACTACAATTCAAAAGGAAACCTCAACTCTACTTTTCAAATTCAGATATTCACCTCTGTTCGATGAACCATTAGCCAGTTTCCATCAGATGTCTGCTTGTGGAATTCCAGGTATGGATCTGACTTCCCAAATAGATCCTACATTAAAATAAAAAAGCAATTATTCTCCTCCTAACCCATGTGAAACCACACTCTATACATGTTAGCAGTAAGCTTAGCAGTACCTGAAGCTTAATTCTACAGCATAGACATATACAGTACAATACAGCAGTAAATACAAATCCCAACACCTTTCTCACAAACATATAAACCTCCTGACGTCTACTAGGAAAACTTTTAAGGCCTTTGTGATAAATGCTCATAATCCTGTGTATCACACCCTTAACATGATGGCTTTAAAATACAGTGATCAATAGGACCGATTATCAATATAAAATGTTTTTAGCTTGTTTTCATTATTAACAGTGTTCATTCATTCACATTGTGCTTTTATATAAATGATCCCATACATTAGTCATACTAACTCCATGAGAAACAGAACGAGAAAATAGATTCAGAGGAGTTAAATGACTTTCCAAAATCACACATCTAATTAATTGATGGATCTGAGCCTTAACTTCATATCTTACCCTCTATGTCCAATACCCTTTCAGCAATCCCACACATATCTTTACACACACAATGGAGCACACACAAGTAGACATGTGGAATGCATAAGAGAAGTAGTTCAAGGGCACAAAGTATATCCCCTATTTCCTCTGTAATTCACCACAGCACAGCACTCCTGTACAATGCTCAAGTACAGTGAGTGTTCAAAAATACCCTTATCGCCATCTTACATACACATACACACACACACACACACACACACACACACACACACACACACACACTTACGCAGGGAGATAAAATTCTGGAAGGATGTACAAATCATTCCCAGAGGCAAAACTCAGTGAGGTGGTGGACGATTTTATTTTCTCATTTTTATCTATCTTCATTTTGAAATTTCTATACTCCTTAGCATATATTACTTATTATTTGTGAACTTGAAAGGACCACCTGTCAATCTAACAGTAATTTGTAGATACGTCCCTAAACTGAAGATTTTTTTCAGTCTTGAATTTATTCAGTATTAAATTAAGAACTAAGATAATATTACTTCCTTCCTCAGCACATTTTAATGTTAAGAAAGTAACACATTTGGCACAGTCAAAAATATAAACACAAAGACTAAGAAGAACTTTTAAAATTTAACCTTATCTCTAAGAAGAATTTTAATACAATAAGCCTCTCTATGCCCCATTTTATAAAACTAAGAACAACATTACACACACACACACACACACACACACACACACACAGATTATATATATATTGTGGAAGTTAACTTTCCAAAAATACAATAACAGGCCCTGTCTCCCTTATCTTAGAAATAATCTTTTGAGACAGGCAGAATATCAATTATTACCATATTGAAAGTCAGAAAACAGACCTTGTTTGAAAGTTCATTAAGCTGAGTATAGTAGAACTAAAATAAGAATTAAAAGTCCCTGACTCTGATCTCCAGGATAAGTTAAGTCAACAAAGCAAGGCAGAGGAAGGTATGCATAATATATTATGCTACGCTTATTCAAGGGCTGAGGCTGGGGAATATAAATATACATATATACATATACACGTGCACACATGTATCTGTCTATATAGATACACACATGTATATCTATTTGTATGTTTATATATACACACATACACACACATAGAGACGTATATGCATACACATATGTATAGACACACAAAAAAACTTGTTTTTTTGGAAAATGTGGAATTTATATTTTTTGGAAAACCATAAAATATAAATTTTAAAAAAGTATTACATACAGCAAGGAAAGAGAAAAAAATGTAGAGTGGACAGGGAAAGAAGCTAAATTTCTTGAGTATAGCTTGTTTTGTAGATTTGGCTTTGGAACCATGATTGTAAAACGAACTTAAATCAAAAAAATTTTCAAAGCAATCCCTAAATAGCAAAAGCAAAATTTGATTATGTGTTAATGTTATAGCATAACCACTCAGAGAAGAATTACTTCTTTAAAACACAAGAATTGAACTGTAGAACTCAAGTGGAATATATAACCCTAAGACAAAAAGAACTTCAAAGAAAGCTCAAACTGTTTTCAGTAAAAATATTTTAATTATAATCTGGATGTTTGTATTGTTAAACTATTAGATAGTATATAGGACAAAACAGATAAGCAACTATGTTATTATCTTTAGGAATCAACATTTTTGACATAAGTGAAAAGAGGTGTACCTACAGAATTAAAGAAATACAGCCTTGTAATTCTACATCTGAGTTGGATATCGTTGTACAAATTTATGATTTAGTTTCTCTTAAAAAAGAAAAGACTTTCCTATATCTGTCCACTGAAAAGTCAGAAAAAATGAGTGACAATAATCAATAAACACTAAGCAACCCTAGTACCACACTGTGGACTCACTGCAGAAAGGCCCCCTTCAATCTGCCAATCTGGGGCAGAAATTAGATAAAATAAGCTTGGAACATTTGTCATGCCACAGAGCAGGAAGCTATCCAAAGGCCTCTGGGGTTGTGCCAAATGGTCTCATGAACAAACTTAAATACACTCCCTCCCATAGGCTAAAGCTGGGATACTTGAAGCATTAATGAGAATTAATCAATACAGCTCATAGCAACACACACACACACACACACACACACACACACAAAGCCCTCATTGGTCACATATAAAGGAATTTATTATTCTGAAAAATGGTAAATATGATAAAAAATCAAACAGTTCAACTTGCCTTTTCTGGACAAACTATATCTCAGAATAAATACCTAATGTGAAGAATACTTCTCTCTAAAAAAGTAGTCTCACTAACAAATGAAGAAGCAATGATAGCATGAGAATATCACTATTTTAAGATGCTTAATAAAATAATACATCCAGGGAGTAGATATATATATATATATTAGGGACCACTAACATCCCAAAACACAGAACTCAACAATATGATGGAATTAATGTCACCACCTATGAAACTCATACCAATTCAAAATACCACCAGACCATACCTCTAGATTCAATTCCAGCTTACAGAAATCAGGAAATAAAGGTAGAGAGATGAACATATTACATGACACCACAGGGATGTAATTAGCTTATACAGTGTGTGGAAACTTCTACAGGACAAAGAAGTCAGTTTATTGAATAAGTCCATGGATGGAGGGAGGGGGAGAGAGGGAATAAGAGATGAAGAGAGGGAGGAAGGGCAGAAGTAAAAAGGAAGGGAAGAATTTATAGATTAAAAAAAATTTAAGAGACATATTAACCAATTATATTATTTAGAAAGTCCTTAGAGATACATCAAAACATTTACAGATGAAATGATATGAAGACTGGGAGGAGAGAAAGTAGACAGGGGTAAGGATGAGACAAAATTGGTCATGAGTTAAAACTGTTAGCGATAGGTGGTGGGAACATGCAATCTTTTAAAAATACTATTCTATGTTTGTATATGTTTAAATGTGTTCAAAATATAAAAGAAAAAAAGATACTGGCTACTAGTCTAAGATATTCGCAAATTGAATTGTAAGGTATATGAAAATGATGAAACTATGGATTGGATTATAGAATTCCATACAAAAATGACTCAAAGAATTATTCCAATGCATGCTATAAACTAAACTGTTGTGTTCTTATGTACTGGTACTCATCCTTCGAAAAAATTGACTTTTGAATGCAAAGATGAAAATCTAATTAATAAAGCATAGAATTTTCATTTTCCTTAAATAATACAAATACACTCAAACGTCTCTTACAATAACATTAATGCTTGTATTAACTCTTCTTTTAAACTATACAAACCTTTTGATTACATCTAGAGGAAAGAGGTAAAGAAAAATGGCTCTGCTTAAACAAACATACAGGAAAAAGATGGCGGCGAAGTAGAGAGAGGTGGAGTGCATCCCTCTCCACAGATGCATTGGGAATGCACGGAAGGACACAGTCATTCCCACAGAGAACCAGCTGAACACCAGCAGACGGCCTCGGACACCAGAAAGGGCTGCGGAGAACCTGACATAGCCGGTAGGGAGGCATCTATGAGGGCTCAAAGAGGGTGAAGCGGCGGAGCTGTGGCAGACGGGAGGGAGTGAGAAACATACGGAGGGTCCGCAGCGCAGCTCAGCGTTCCCGGACCGAGACATCGATCCGCGGCTGAACGGAGGGTCCAGGAGCGGGAGCTTGGGAACCGGAGAGCTGGTTCAGGGGGAGAAACATTGTTGCCGGTAGGGTGACGGACCGAGAGGACAGGAGGGAGGAGGTCCGCGGAGAGGAGTGCCGATCCCTGAGAGCTGCCCGGCCATGATGGCGGCTGGAGGCTGCAGGCTCCCGGGCGGCGGGGAGGAGCCACGCGCATAGCCTCTCCCTCTCTTTCGGTGCCTCTGCAACAGGCAGTGGAGAGACGCCCTGCGGGGCCACATAAGGCACTCAGGGATAACAAGCACCCTCAGGCGCTCGGGCGGGGCTAGATTAAAACTCCTTGCAACGCCAGCAGCAGGGAGGCTGCCGAGAGAAAAAAAAAAAAAAAAAACCAGCATCAAAAAGAAAAAACCCCGAGAGAGGCCCAACTCTAAGACTTTCTGTGTACGCCTGAGCCACCAGCGCCCTCTGCAACAGGCACCTCCAAGCCTGACTGAAGCAACAGTGCGCCACTGCTCACTCCCTCCCAGGAGAAGGAGCCACTATTGCACCCTCTCCCTCCCCACACACCGAGGCTTACAGACGAACAATAAAGGAACCTCTGCTGGTCACAGAATAATGCAAAAAAAAAAACCCAAGGCAAGGAAAAGGACACTTACAGCTGAGACGCTAAGGAAACAGAAATAGTAGTATCAATACCTATTGAACTGGTCCATTCGGGGATCAGTTCTGGATTTTTTTTTTTTTTTTTGATTTATTAAATACGATCTTAGCCCTAAGGGATCTACAAGTTTTACAACATAATTTTATAAGGATATTTTTTACTCTTTTTTTTTTTTTTTTTTTTTTTTTTGCCTTTTAAAATACTTCTATATCTAGCTAAGTTTTTGGTAGTACGGACAAAATATCTTTCATACTTTCCTTTCATCCCTTTCTTTTATACACTTCTATTCCTTTCTTTTTCTTTGCATATTTCCAACCACATTACGCTCTTCTGTTCCCCTTTCTTCCAGCCATTTTAAGTGTATTTTATCTTAACATACTTATAAGCAACACTATCGGTCTGCTCAGACTCCTTGCTCTATTCTCCAGATGATGCACTGCCTTGGTATTAATATTAGGCTTTTGTCTTTATCTTAGTTCTTAGTACAGTTGTCTAATTACATTCTGAGAATCTCCATTCTCTCTGGTGGTAGTCCAGCTCATTTCTATATTTGACCCTAGCTTACAAAATCTCCCTGGATTGATGTTTGTATGTGTAGGGTGTTATTTGTTGTTTGTTTGCTTTTGCTTTTGTCTCTGATTTGTTCTGTTTCAGTTGTCAATTTCTGCTGGGTTTCTCTCTGAATATCTGATAGCACACTGGGGTTCTGTCAGGTCTTTCTAGAGCCTTATGTCCTAACGGATTCAATAATTGTGTGTCTTATACATGTATGTGTTTCCTAGACTGAATATTCGTCTAATCCAATACTTGGACATTAGTCTGAGGCTTGGACAGTCTTCTATAAACACCTCTATCACCAGGACAAGCAACCCCAAAAGCTTGGACAACCATGAGGAAACAAAGAAACACCATGCAGGCAAAGGAGCAGGAAAAAAACCCACAAGACCAAATAAATGAGGAGGAAATAGGAAAAATGCCTGAAAAAGAATTTAGAGTAATGATAGTAAAAATGATACAAAATCTCGATAACAAATTAGAGAAAGTACAAGAAACAGTTCATAAGAACTCAGAAAAACAAACAGCAATGGATAACAAAATAACTGAAATTAAAAATACTCTAGATGCTCTAACCAGCAGAATGACTGAGGCAGAAGAACGAATAAGTGAGTTGGAAGATAGAATGGAAGAAATAAACGCCACAGAGCAGGAAAAAGATAAAAAAATAAAAAGACTAGAAGACAGCCTCAGAGACCTCAGTGATAACCTTAAACGTACCAACATTCGAATTATAGGCATCCCAGAAGAAGAAGAAAACAAGAAAGGGTCTGTGAAAATATTTGAAGAGGTTCTAGTGGAAAACTTCCCCAACATGGGAAAGGAAATAATGAACCAAGTCCAAGAAGCACAGAGAGTCCCATACAGAATAAACCCAAGGAGAAATACACCAAGACACATATTAATCAAACTAACGACAATTCAACACAAAGAAAAAATATTAAAAGCAGCAAGAGAAAAGCAACAAACAACATATAAGGGAAAACCCATCAGGATAACAGCTGACCTTTCTACAGAAACTCTGCAGGCCAGAAGGGAATGGCAGGATATACTGAAAGTCCTGAAAGAGAGAAACCTACAGCCAAGAATACTTTACCCAGCAAGAATCTCATTCAGATTTGAGGGAGAAATCAAAAGCTTTCCAGACAAGCAAAAGTTAAGAGAATTCAGCACCACCAAACCAGCCTTACAACAAGTGCTAAAGGAACTTCTCTAAGTAGGACACACAAGAAAAGGAAAACACCTACAAATACAAACCCAAAACAATTAAGAAAATGGTAATTGGAACACACATGTCAATAATCACTTTAAATGTCAATGGATTAAATGCTCCAACCAAAAGACACAGACTGGCTGAATGGATACAAAAACAAGACCCTTCTATATGCTGCCTACAAGAAACCCACTTCAGACCAAGGGATACATATAGACTGAAAGTGAAGGGATGGAAAAAGATATTCCATGCAAATGGAAGTCAAAAGAAAGCTGGAGTAGCAATACTCATATCAGACAAATTAGACTTGAAAGTAAAGACTATTACAAGAGACAAGGAAGGGCACTACATAATGATCAAGGGATCCATCCAAGAAGAACATATCACAATGGTAAATATCTATGCCCCCAATATAGGAGCACCTCAATACATAAGGCAAATGCTAACAGCTATAAAAGGGGACATCGACAGGAACACAATTATAGTGGGAGACTTGAACACCCCACTTACATCAATGGACAGATCATCCAAACAGAAAATAAATAAAGACACACAAGCTTTAAATGACACATTAGACCATCTCGACTTAATTGATATTTATAGGACATTCCATCCAAAAACGACAGACTACACTTTCTTCTCAAGTGCACACGGAACATTTTCCAGGATAGATCACATCTTGGGTCACAAATCAAACCTCAGCAAATTCAAGAAAATTGAAATCATATCAAGCATCTTCTCAGACCACAACACCATGAGACGAGATATCAATTACAGGAAAAAAACTGCAAAAAATACAAACACATGGAGGCTAAACAATTCACTCTTAAACAACCAAGGAATCACTACAGAAATCAAAGAGGAAATCAAAAAGTATCTAGAAACAAATGACAATGAAAACACAACAACCCAAAACCTATGGGACGCAGCAAAAGCAGTTCTAAGAGGGAAGTTTATAGCAATACAGTCCTACCTTAAGAAACAAGAAAATGATCGAATAAACAACCTAACCTTACACCTCAAACAACTAGAGAAAGAAGAACAAAGAAACCCCAAAGTGAGCAGAAGGAAGGAAATCGTAAAGATCAGAGCAGAAATAAATGAAAAAGAAAGGAAAGAAACCATAAGAAAAATAAATAAAACTAAAAGCTGGTTCTTTGAGAAGATGAACAAAATTGATAAACCATTAGCCAGACTCATCAAGAAAAAAAGGGAGAAGATGCAAATCAACAGAATTAGAAATGAAAAAGGAGAAGTCACAACGGACACCTCAGAAATACAAAACATCATGAGAGACTACTACAAGCAACTATATGCCAATCAATTGGATAACCTGGAAGAAATGGATACATTCTTAGAAAAATACAATCTTCCAAGACTGAACCAGGAAGAAATAGAAACCATGAACAGACCAATCACAAGTACGGAAATTGAGGCAGTGATTAAAAATCTCCCAACACACAAAAGCCCAGGACCAGATGGGTTCACGGGCGAATTCTATCAAACATTTCGAGAAGAGTTAACACCTATCCTTCTCAAACTCTTCCAAAATATTGCAGAAGGCGGAGCACTCCCAAACTCATTCTATGAGGCTACCATCACCCTGATACCAAAACCAGGCAAAGATGTCACAAAAAACGAAAACTACAGACCAATATCACTGATGAATATAGATGCAAAAATCCTCAACAAAATACTAGCTAACAGACTGCAACAGCACATTAAAAAAATCATACACCACGATCAAGTGGGGTTTATCCCTGGGATGCAAGGATTCTTCAATATACGCAAATCAATCAACGTGATACATCATATCAACAAATTGAAGGATAAAAACCATATGATCATTTCAATAGATGCAGAAAAAGCTTTTGACAAAGTTCAACATCCATTTATGATAAAAGCTCTCCAGAAAATGGGCATAGAAGGAAATTACCTCAACATCATAAAAGCCATATATGACAAACCAAAAGCCAACATTGTTCTCAATGGAGAAAAACTGGAAGAATTCCCTCTAAGAACAGGAACAAGACAAGGGTGTCCACTCTCACCACTGTTATTCAACATAGTTTTGGAAGTGTTAGCCACAGCAATCAGAGAAGAAAAAGAAATTAAAGGAATCCAAATTGGAAAAGAAGAAGTAAAATTATCACTCTTTGCAGATGACATGATACTATATATAGAAAACCCTAAAGACTCTACCAGAAAACTGCTAGCACTCATTGATGAGTTTAGTAAAGTAGCAGGATACAAAATTAATGTGCAGAAATCTCTTGCATTCCTATACACTAACAACGGAAGAGCAGAAAGAGAAATTAAGGAAACTCTCCCATTCACCATTGCAACAAAAAGAATCAAATACCTAGGAATAAACCTGCCTAAGGAGGCAAAAGATCTGTATGCAGAAAACTTTAAGACATTCATGAAAGAAATCAAAGATGACATAAACAGATGGAGGGACATACCATGTTCCTGGATTGGAAGAATCAACATCGTGAAAATGACTGTACTACCCAAAGCAATTTACAGATTTAATGCAATCCCGATCAGATTACCAATGGCATTTTTCACAGAACTAGAGCAAGAAATCTTACGATTTGTATGGAAACGCAAAAGACCCCGAATAGCCAAAGCAATCTTGAGAAGGAAAAATGGAGTTGGTGGAATCAGGCTTCCTGACTTCAAACTATACTACAAGGCCATAGTGATCAAGACAGTATGGTACTGGCACAAAAATAGAAAGGAAGATCAATGGAACAGAATAGAGAACTCAGAAGTAAGCCCAAACACATATGGGCACCTTATCTTTGACAAAGGAGGCACGAGTATACAATGGAAAAAAGACAGCCTCTTCAATAAGTGGTGCTGGGAAAATTGGACAGCAACATGTAAAAGAATGAAATTAGAACACTTCCTAACACCATACACAAAAATAAACTCCAAATGGATTAAAGACCTACATGTAAGGCCAGACACGATAAAACTCCTAGAGGAAAACATAGGCAGAACACTCTTTGACATACATCAAAGCAACATCCTTTTTGACCCACCTCCTAGAATCATGGAAATAAAATCAAGAATAAACGAATGGGACCTCATGAAACTTAAAAGCTTTTGCACAGCAAAAGAAACCATAAACAAGACTAAAAGGCAACCCTCAGAATGGGAAAAAATTATTGCCTATGAAACAACGGACAAAGGATTAACCTCCAAAATATACAAGCAGCTCATGCAGCTTCATACCAAAAAAGCAAATAACCCAATCCACAAATGGGCAGAAGACCTAAATAGACATTTCTCCAAAGAAGACATACAGATGGCCAACAAACACATGAAAAGATGCTCAACATCACTCATCATCAGAGAAATGCAAGTCAAAGCCACAATGAGGTATCACCTCACACCAATCAGAATGGCCATCATCACAAAGTCTGGAAACAACAAATGTTGGAGAGGGTGTGGAGAAAAGGGAACTCTCCTGCACTGTTGGTGGGACTGTAAGTTGGTACAGCCACTATGGAAAACAATTTGGAGGCTCCTTAAAAAACTACAAATAGAACTACCATATGATCCAGTAATCCCACTCCTGGGCATATACCCAAAGAAAACCATAATCCCAAACGAAACTTGTACCATCATGTTTATTGCAGCACTCTTTACAATAGCCAGGACATGGAAGCAACCTAAATGCCCATCAACAAATGAATGGATACAGAAGATGTGGCATATATATACAATGGAATATTACTCAGCTATAAAAAGGGATGAGATGGAGCTATATGTAATGAGGTGGATAGAACTACAATCTGTCATACAGAGTGAAGTAAGTCAGAAAGAGAAAGACAAATATTGTATGCTAACTCACATATACGGAATCTAAAAATGGTACTGATGAACTCAGTGACAAGAACAGGGAAGCAGATACAGGGAATGGACTGGAGAACTCGAGGTATGGGAGGGGGCGGGGGGTGAAGGGGAAACTGAGAAGAAGCGGGAGAGTAGTACAGACATATATATACTACCAACTGTAAAATAGTCAGTGGGAAGTTGTTGTATAACAAAGGGAGTCCAACTCGAGGATGGAAGATGCCTTAGAGGACTGGGGCAGGGAGGGTGGGGGGGAATCGAGGGGGGGGCGTCAAGGAAGGGAGGGAATATGGGGATATGTGTATAAAAACAGTTGATTGAACCTGGTGTACCCCCCAAAAAAATAAAATAAAATAATAATAAAAAAAAACAAAACAAAAAAAAACAAACATACATACAGAAAACAGAATTTGGAAGTAACTAACACTCGAAGTGATGCTTAGATGACAGTTCATGATATTAATTGCATTATTATTTTCTCAAAAAGGAATCAATGTTAGGCAAAACATGATATCCTTGTTGAAATCTGCATCAGCTACCTACCTTATTATCCAGTTTTCTTGCTTCCATTTCAAATAAGACAACCCTGTTATCCTTTATTTCTTCAGCTGAAATCTATGAGTAGACAAGGTAAGTGAAAGAAAATGTTTTAGGGATTCTGATATACTCAGGAAGTACTGATTTATTCTGTTATCTAATAGTATGTAAACTTCACACTAATATTAGTGAATTCTAAAATGCTTAATAACAAAATGGAGGCATTAAGAAAGATTTATTACTATTTCTTTTATGCATGTGAAATAAATATTTTCCCCAAATATGCCTAATCTGCATTATGCAACTTCTTCTTTAGTGTTGTCGCCCAAACTGGATCTACCCTCTTCCAGTTAAAATTCAAAGTCCTGGAGGGCTGCACAACACTAGCGTGAGCTCTCCAAACATTAAGAAACATGAGTAAATCACACACTATAAATTCAAATATCGGATCAGTATTTTTCATCCAAGGTAACTAAAAGACTTTTTCTACTTGAAAACAATTTCCAGGCTATCACGGCCCCACAAGCAATAAAGCTAACTGCTGATAATGATCTCTGTCCCACACACAGAAGACAACACCCACAAAAGACTGAACATTCTTATGCCTCAGGAATCTACACTAGAGCAAAACAGCTGCTCACAGAAAAATGTGTTTGATAACCGTACTAATCCTCAACCATGGCTTTCTCAGGGAGCCAGCCTTCTCGGGCAGAGCTAAAGTAAGACCACTATCTCCTCAGGCAGTGATTACCTGGACAGAAGCTCTAGAAGATAAAATATTTAAAAGTATGGCATTATATAATTTGAAATCTAAAACAAGATAATGCATTTATTCGCTTGCCCAAGTCCAGTAATCAGCAAAGGAAAATTTAGGTAGGAGGGTGGACAGCAAAGTGCAAGCACAAAAAAACACGCTTCACAGTCGAGAGGTTCAATGGCCATGTCATAACACAAGATCATTCTGGAATCAAAACCATTATGGAAAGTTTCTGCCATGTTGAGGGGACTATGTTGCTTTGTTCAGAGCCAAATTGATCCATTCAGATTATTAAGTAATTTCTTTCTAACTTGGGAATTTACGCTTCCATCAGGGAGACACAAGCATTACCAAGATGCACCTGACTCTATAGGCAACTTAAAAAAACACAAAGAAGGGATTCCCACACTGCATTTTTCTTTCTTTTTAGCACAACACAGTTTCCATTTGTGATCACTGTAAGGCAAGGAAAGGGTGGATGGAGGGCAACACTCGGGATGAAATGATAAGGCATGGCTATAGGATATCTGTCTGACATACACAGTTCCAGCATGTCCTATTATGCTAAATCTTCAGAGGCAAAAAACAAGTATCTTTTTTTTTTTTTGGGGGGGGGGGTACACCAGGTTCAATCATCTGTAAAAAACAAGTATCTTATTGTTACCGTAATGCTTCCTTTTCCAGCAGGTCTGCCATTTTTAAGCACCAGCGGCCGAGTTAGCTTCTTACTGGAAACAATCTGTTAAAATTGGAAAGTGATACATAGAGCTATTTCACTTCAACATGTGAATGTTTAAACTGAATTGTTTCAAAAAAGAATTGAGTATAAAGTTCACTTACAGTCATTAGAAATGGAAACATTAAGTCCATTCCTTAAAGATTTAGAGATTATAAAATGCATCTATGGGACTTCCTAGGTGGCACAGAGGTTAAGAATCCGTCTGCCAGTGCATGGGATACGGGTTTGAACCCTGCTCCAGGAAGACCCCACATGCCGCAGAGCAACTAAGCCCATGCAGCACAAGTACTGAGCCTCTGCTCTAGCCCGTGAGCCACAACTATTAAGCCCATGTGCTACAACTACTGAAGCCCATGCGTCTAGAGCCCCGTGCTCCACAAGAGAAGCCACCACAATGAGGAACCCACGCACCACAATGAAGAGTAGCCCCTGCTCTCTGCAACGAGAGAAAGCCTGTGTGCAGCAACAAAGACCCAATGCAGCCAATAAACAAACAAATAAATTTGTTTAAAAAAATAATAAAATGCATCTACACTCACTGGAAAAGATTTCCAAAGAGCCAGCCCTGACAGATAAAATCTCCCCACCCACTAGTTTCTGTATCAACTGCTTCAAAGTTAAATTCTTCCTTGTAATGAAAAAAGGCCAGACTCTCATCACATATCCAAATCACAAAGCTGAAATGAAACCCCTGTAGGTAAAAGGTGGGTTTTAGAATACTCAATAAGTGGGATTCATTTTTTCAGCTGACATATAACTTCAATATATAATCCTCACAAGATATCATTTTGATTAAAATAATACAGTAGACCTAGGTACTCTCAGATATATTTCTCAAATTTATTATAATTTTAGATACACTATAATTTTTCTCCAAAAAATAAATACTTCTTTAATTTTGTCTTTGATACTATTTATCAAAGTTTGAAAAAACTGATCAGATCCATGTTGTCCTTGAGACATAGGAAATACCAAGATCTCTGAAAAATTCAACAGTAAAAAATAAACTCATAAGAGACAAATCTTAGAAATAGATGTCGCCCATTGTGAAAAATGACTCCTCCCTCCTGAAGCCTTCCCCATTCTATTACAAATGGTCATGATCTCTTCCTTAGAAGTCAAACTGAGATAGGAACACAATGGGGAGCCCACAAACCCCTGCTCTGACCCAACCTGTCACATCCTAGAAAGACAGATAATTAAGCAATTACAATAAAATATGGTGAGTGTTAAGGTAGAGGCGGTAAAAAGGACCAAGTGAGCATCGGGAGGTGATCCAAACTACTCTAGTGTGTCAGAGAAGGCTTGCTAGGGGGAGTAAGGTTTATACCTGAGGTTAGAGGAGGAGCAAGCCAGGTTAAGGGATGGTGCTGGGGCATGGGGGGTGGGGGTCAAGGGGCACCAGTCATGCTAGCTAGAACATCAGAGAAGTTGCTGTTACTTTGACAGCATGTACGACTTAAACATAAGAACAGCACTGAACTGAAATCTGTAAACAGCAGATAAGCAGCTAGAGCAATGGTATTATTTATTGAAATGTTGAATGAAACACCCTTAACTCAGAAGAATTAATAGGCTTTGCCAAAAACACTTGGTCCCTACCCTCATGAAAACTAAGATAAATTCTATAATGTTCAAGGCAAACATACTAATACATGAACTCAGTCTTTAAAGTGATTATGTGCTTTTTAGTTTTAACAATTAAACCAATGAGCACTTCATCAAAAATATTCAATCCTTTGGTTCAAATTTAGACAAAGTATTTATACTATTCATACTCACTTGTCCAAGGGTACATTCACATTCTCCTAAGAAGTCATCATCGCTCAGATCAACAGTTTTGTTGTCGATGTCATAAATCCCAAATTTCAATTTCTGAACCACTTCGAAGTAGTAATCAATAATAAATGTCTTGGAAAATTTGGGATTCAAGCAATTCTTAATCCTTTCTGTGCGCTCAACCTATATTCACCCCCCAAAACAAAAAAGTTTCTTCAGATCAAAGGTGCACTTGATTTTAACATCTTTATGTACTATACATGTAACTAAATATAGGCATGTTAGCTAAAGGAAGTGTCTATATTTGCATCGAAAATTCCACAATCAAGGACAAACTTGCCCAAAAAACTGCATTAACAGATGAGATGGTGTTATTATTTTTAACATTTTTAATAAACTCTTCATATTGTCAATAGAGCAATTCAGATTGCTTTTTACCTACAAATATTTAATATTACCTCATACCACTGTTGACCGCTTGTATTCAAAAATAACACACATAAAGGGTCTGACTTTGACCCTACATCTTTATCCAAAAGATTGTCACAGGAAATATTCAGCTCCACCTTTGTGACACACTGGGCAGCCATCTCTCGAGCTGGGAGAAAAACAAAGAAATGAGAGAGACAGAGAAATGGTGCCTTTAAGAAATACATGCACTCCTAATGAAATATCTGAATTTTTAAGACACATTGTCAGAATAGGATAGCAGAGAACTTGCTAAAATAAGACTTTGTTTTACATGCTTCCAGGAGATTCAGATGTCTTATTAGCCCATGCCAGTGATATTGCTTCAGTCAGATTCTCTTGCTGGGATAAAACTCATTTACTGTGTGACAATAAAATGCAGCTTTTAAGATGGCAAATAAGGCATAGCCTTTTCATTTCACTATAAATCTTACCAGAAAAAGTCCAAGTATAATCTTGATCCTTCACTTAAAGGTAAACATAGCCTTCTGCTACAAAACAAAACAGATTAAACCTCAACCTTAATTTTATTTTTCTTTATCTGACAAGATGCTGAGTGAGATATTTGCCATTTTCAAGGAATTTTGGCTAAGACCCAAACCTGGGTAATAAAGGACTCCAAATACCCCTCTTTTCCTCACCACAACCCTGTAGATTTTACAGCAGTGATTTTCAAGCTTGACTGGTTATTGGAATCACATGGGGAGCTTTCAAAGCCACTGATGCTAGTGTCCCACACAAAGAGGTTTAATCTAATTGGTTTACGGCAGGTACCACCTGGGCATTGGCTCCTTGGATGATTTCCATGTGTAGACAAGGTTGACAAACCCACTGTTCTACAGACAGCATCTAGCAAATGCACATGGCTCATCTTTCCTCAAGACTTGCTAAGAAACACCAGAGTTAGCCTAACGTTTACCCAGCCCTCCTTGCCCCAACCTCTAATCAGTATATAAAGAGGACTAGGGAGAGGGCGGGGTAGTGATGCAGTGTTGACGGTGAGCTGCTTTCCTCCCTGAACCCAGGGAAAGAAAGGGCCTGCAGGTGTCACCAAGAAGAGGAAGCAGGCTTCGCATTTCCCACTTGGAAATCCACTTAGCCATCTGCCTAAAGCAAAACAGTGGTTGCAGGTTCTGGAGGTAGAAAGGTATCTCCTCCCCTAGAGCTGCTGGCTACATCCTTAGAATGTGGAGTAATTAGTGCTCTTCGCCCTCCACCTTGAGATTCAGCTGAAATTCCAGGACTACGGGAAGAAACCTATTTATCATCTTGCTATATTTAAACAGGATTTCCGTACAAAATGTGTGACCAGTTCTGAAATAATAAGGATCACTATTAGAAGAGCTCTTTGGCAATGTCAAAAACAACTAATATCTTATAGAAACTAATTACTCTAGTGGACTCTATAAAAACAGCAGCAATCCTCAATGTGTGTCACAAAATCCAATATTAACATTTAAGATTCCTAAATTAAAGAAAACTGAGAATAATGAGGTAGGTTTTATAGTCTTAGTAGCTAAAAATTCCTTTTAAAAACCATGCTATTTGTGTATCCCTTCACCTGGGAAGAGAACTATTCTCTAATAAGCAACAAACTTCACAAACTCCCAGCTCGTTTCCTAAATTCTTTACCTAGGGACGGTTGTAGTAAAATTAAAACTACAGTGGCCTTTTACTATGAAGTCAGATTTTTTTTAGCCACTTTACATGCAACAAAATTAAGTGCTAAAATACACAGTGCTGACATGTACCAAAGATATTAAGGTCAAGGAGAAATCAATAAAACAGACAGAGGAGAATTAACAGTATTAACAGTGTGGGTGAGACTGACACTGCCCGGGCTTTGAAAATCTCATTTAAACAGGTGAAGAGGGGAAACAGCACAGGCACAGGAAAGAACAAGACAAGAGAAGCGAGCATCTGTGCCAGGGAAAGTCAAGCTGGACAGAAAGAGGGGCAAGTTTAGAGTGTCCTGGGAGGCGGTTCAAGGACTCAGTAGGTGAGTAACAAGGCGCTACTGCAAGTTCTCAAACTGGGGACAACGATAAACGAAAATGGTTTATTTTAAAATGTCACTTGTGTCAAACCTCTACTAATTTTATCTTGGAATTTAAAACACTCTAACATATCAATAAGGTCTCTTCATCCAGTAATATGCAAAATACAGAATTCACCAAAATTAGCATGTCTTCACACCCATTTAATTGAGAAGATTAGCTATTTATTTTCCGAGATATATATAATACCAGAGGGCATTTGCAATAATAGTGTGAATACAATCATCATTCCTTCTCACTTTGAGTTATGAAAAAAGTGCTAAAAACATAATAAGAGGCAAGAAGAAACTAGTAGGAAAGGCAACACACCTCAAAACACCAAAGCACAGAGAAAGAGACTTCCCTGGTGGTCCAATGGTTGAGAATCTGCCTTCCGATGCAAGGGATATGGGTTCAATCCCTGGTGGGGGAACTAAATCCCGCATGCCGTGGGGCAACTAAACCCGAGCGCCACAACTAGTGAGTCCGTGCCACAACAGAGACCCAACACAGCCAAAATAAAAAATTAATAATAAAAAAAAAAAAGCACAGAGACAATGGTCTAGGGCCTTTGAAGTTATGCACATCCACGAAGTCTCTGGCTTCACTGGGGCCTCATCCTCAATCTCCTTAGATTGTCCATGCCTAATTCTCTTCTCCACCTTTGACTAGTACTCTTCCTCCTCCCTTCCGAGAAACTGTGAGCATCCCTTCAGGTTCTATTACCTCCTGATCTTTGTCTACCTTTACTACTTTGACCTGACCTTGCTCAAGGCTTCAGCCATCCACTTGGCATAAGGTACTCCCAAACCTACATCCTTCACCCCTGCCCCTATGCACAATTACTTTTCCCCTATGTTACACCTACTCTTTTCAGCCCTGAAGCATCCTCCCTTGATTTATCCCCTTCCTCTTCACTGCCTCCTATCATAGGCTCTGGAATCAGACTGCTGAGTTCTCATCCGGATCCCACCACTGGCTTAACGTGTGACCTTAGGCAAGAGCCTTAACCTCCCTGTTTCCTCTTGGTTTCCTCATCTACAAAATGAAAATAACTGTCCATACCTTATAGGGTTGTTGTAAGGACTAAATGAATTAATAAATTTAAACAGTGCCTAGAACATGGTAAAAGGTGTTTCTTAAAATTATTTTTATTATTAGGACTACCTGCCTCCAGGGTCTGATCCTCTCCTATCTCTCCCATGTTTCATATTTTTTTATTATTCCATTCCATGTTTCCCTAGTTATTCCAACCCACACTAAGTCCCTTGTTTAGATTCCTGCTACTTTAACAGCAACAGATTACTAAGTACAGAACAAGATCAAATTTGCAGTAATACATACCTGGGTCAAATCCTGCAGCTCTCACTAGCTGCGTGACCTCTTGTATAGGTTACTTTTGGAACCTAGATTTCCTCATCAGTAAAAATGAAGACACTGCAAGTAAACTTGCAAATCTGGCCTGCGCCAGGCATCTTGCTTTTCATATTTAACACAGAATCTATGGAATAAATGTCAATTGTGTAATTTTTTTCTTTTGCATAAGGTACTTTAGAGTCTTGTAAGCTGCAAGGATAATGCAATACCTTGTGGAGGGACTTAGAATGAGCAAGGACCTCTAAAGCTCCTGCAAAACAACATGTAAAGAATTCTCTACCAGCAGCCAGAAAGCCCTGAAATTTCTAAGGATGGGGAGCATTCAACAGAGAATGAAGATAATCCCTATGTGTAAAGTCAGTCTCATGGCAAAGAGACACAACACATCTGAAGAGCTATTTTTTTTCCTTAACAATGCTCATACAGGAGCTACAAAAACAACATGCCAGGCATACCTGCTTATGTGGTAAATTGCTGACAGTTACATTACTGCATTGCAGCTGGGGCATAAATTTCCTGTATTAGCAACAATCCCCCTCTGAAAATGACTCTAAATGCAGCATCATTTTTATCTAGAAACCCATTATGGCTGAATGGCAAATGGAAGAAATTACATAAACCCTTGGGTCTGAAATGTTCTTAATAGCAACATTTATGAAGATGTTCTTTTCATTTCACTTCTAAGCAATTATCCAGCACAGGATAACTTTTATTATCATATATTAAAATATCCAGTTTTTAAAAGAGCAATAGGTATTATTTTATGATGAAGAAAATAAAAAATATTTTATACCCTTTAGTATGGAAAATAGGAGATTTGGCTGGGATTGAGGCAGGAGACAGCTGGGCCCCCAGGGCAAACGGTCTGAATTCATTCCCTGAGGACCGATACTCTGAGATAGGAATAACAGGGCAATCAGGAGAGGAGGCTGGGTCCTGCACAGAATAGAAGGTAAGAGACCACATATTCCTCATTCTCGAAGTCAGGAGACCTCCCTCACCTACACATGCACAGAAAGCCCCCTTGGAAATCAAAGGGGGAGTGATGCCAAGTGGCCAAACCTACCCATAGGCCTCTTTGGTGGAATCTATCTTGGCTAAGAGATGTGTGCGCACACATGCGAAAATCCTGAGATACGCCAAATATGGACTTTGAACCAGGTAAATCGAAATGACTGGTCAAAGGAAACATGGAAGAAATGCCCCACAGAAGTGATTTAAACTGCCACGAGGGCACGACTCTCTCTCTGAGCCCACCTGTGTATCTACCCACACGTACTTTTTTTTCCTAATAAATACTTTACTTGTTTCATTACTTTCCATCTTTGTGGAAATTCTTTTCTGCATAGCCATAGGGCCAAGGCCTGGTCACTGACCACTGGTCTAGTGGTTAGGATTCAGTGCTCTCACTGAAGCGATCCGACCTCAATCTCTGGCCCGGGAACCGAAACCCTGCTTCAAGAACCCTGCTTCAAGCCCCTGCAGGCTGAGGCCACCCAAGATCAGTGATGTCCACGTTTTTATTTAATCCCTGCCATGGGATACTAGAGATGGAGATAGGGAATTAGGTCAAGTACAAAAGCACAAAAACAGAGAAACGGGGATATTTTCTTTTCAATGTGCAAAAGGGGCCAACAGGAGGTCACTGGATCAGGAGTCAGAAAAACTGGACTGCAGTTCTGTGTCAGTCACACCACAGGTTGGGCAAGTGTTGCAACTTCTTTAGGCCTCAGTTTTTTCAATTGTTAAATCTAAGAACTGAGTCAATCACTTTAACTTCCAAGGCTTCTTCCAGTTAATGTTCTATGACCCTAATTTAATTACAGTGAATATGGTGCTTGTTTAGGAACTAGTACTAAAGGAGTAAGAAAAAAAAAAAATTTAAGGGGGGGAAGAGAAAATTTATAAGAACCAAGAAGAGAAATTAAAGGAAAAGGATAAAGTTTTCCAAACTCAGCCTCCATCTCCTGCTATTGAAAAAGCTGTATCTGAAAAAAATATATATATTCAGATACTTTCCCACTGAAGGGGGTACCTTTGCTTGAAATTGTTATTCAATTCCCCATCCCAAGATGACTTGAATAAATCATGCAAATCAATAAATAAAACAGAGGGCCCGGTCTATTAGGTACAGGCAGCATAGTAAGGAAGTGAATTTTACTACCATCCACTGGGATTATTAAACTCGAAGTTCATGTCACAGGAGCAAAAGGAATCAGCTTTTGGCCACCATTTGTTTTTCTAATGAACTTCCAGATTCTTCAATTATCCTGAATAAAATCCAAATATATACTATGGCTGATACCTGAACATACAGAAGTGGGGACAGCAGGAGTTCACATGGAAGTCTTGACACCTGATCACTCTTTCTTTACACACAAGGAGTAAGTACAGTTCTACTCTGTCCTCATTGCTAAAAAGTGAGCAAGCAACTAAGGCCCCTTCCTTGATTTGTCTAGAAGTCTCTGTTCTATGATTCCTAGCAGACTACAGAGTTTACTTAACATGTGTTTCAGGTTATACTGCTTTACTAATCCTTTGGCTGCTGTATATACATTTTGGAAATGTCACTGATTATACTTTCGAGCATAAGCGTATCAAATGAACCGTTCATCATAGGTGCAATGAGTGACATGTTAATAAAAGTTAGAAGCAGTGACATCTCAGTATTGCTTCACCTTATGAAACATGCATCTTGGCAAAGTTAGTTACGCAGTACATACCTTACCTTACTAGGTGAATCATCTTTTACCAAAAACTGCCTTGATAAAAATCAAAGCTGCATGACCCAGCAGAAAATTCCAGGATGCTCAATTGCAAATTTTTTTAAGTTACAATAAAGACAGTAAAACTGCTGGCCGGCTGTGCAGTAGGCAGTTGGTCGTTATATTAAGGCACAGCAACCTGCTGAGACTGAAGTCCCTTGGGGTTCTCATTCCCCTCAGAGCATTTCAAGAACTTCCCACCTTCTGCAATCTCCCAGATGTTGGACAGCAATCAGAACATCTTACCTGCCCTTATTATCCAACTATGCCCAACTGTGAAAGCATGCTTTCTAAAACCTTTCTAAACCTCTCTTCCTTCTCTCCTTAGCTGGGCACACGTACTACCTAACTGGGCAAGACCGGCGTTTCACACTTTAACACTATATGCTCCTCTCTAGTTCATGGTGAACAATGATATGAAAATTCTTTCCGCTTAAAACTACAACAACTACAGAATTTAAAACCTTGGTGTGTCCTCAAGTTTTAAAAGTTTGCATGTGGAGAAAGGACTGTTGAGATGTTTATACATTTCCTAATTTCAAGAATATTCGTTTTATGGTTGCTTAGCACACACGTTTCAGCTGTTTTTAGCTTTCTGGCAAACCACTTTACATTTCCCAATCATGAACAGTTAAATAGTACTATTCATTCACTCAACACTCATTCAACAAATACTTATAGAATGCCTGTGTGTCAGACACTGTTCTAAGGGATTAGGAAACAGAAATGAACAATCAGACAAATATCCCTGCCCTCATGAGGTTACACTGTAGGGAGATCTATATAGTATGCTAAGCAACAGCAAGTGCTAAAGAGAAAAATAAGGTACAGAAGGGGAGCAAGAAGTATTGAAGGTGGGATGTAATTTTAGATATTTTACCAACTTATTTTGACACCATTGAAAAATACTTGTTTAAAATTTTCCCTTCTTTTTAAAAATTCCTGACCCCTAAGCAGATTGTACATTGATTTTCCCATTAAATGTTTCTAGGGAAGACCAAAGCTTAAATTTGCAGTGTGGATAAGTCAGACTGTCTAACAAGCAGTGTGTTATGAAACCATGCAATAAAGGCCCTGCTGTGAAATAACTTGTTGGAAAGTTGGAAGTTTTGGTTAGCTTCCTACATGGACTGCTCAGGGGTAGTCTTCCCTTGGACAGGAATGCAGAGTCTTTACAAAAACGTTTGCTCTTATGAGGTAATTTACATATTTGCTTTCAGTTGAAATAACTGAAATTTGTTAAATCTAACAGTTGTTTATGTATTATATAGAGAATGTCATATGTATTTAAGTTGTGTGTTTTTATAAAGCCAAATACCAAGAAAAGGGGGAGGGGGTACAGACAAATTCCTCCTTACACTTGCAGGTATCTGTTTTAACATGTACTATCACCTTAGGGTCTAGAGAGATGGTAAACTAAATGCTCAGAATATTGAAGTAGCCTGATGACAATACATATTGCAACCACACTATTGCTTTGGTAATTTTCACAGGAACCGACATAGTACTTGGTAAGAGGATATTTCAAAACTATTTGCTAAAATGAATATGTAGCATTTCCTTCTGTTTCATGGGGAAACTGTGTTAGTGTGCTATCCATCTAATTTGTATTGGTAAATTTAACTATTACATTGACTGATTTTAATGTCTTTTTAAAAATTATGATTGCATACTCATAAGCTGTTATATATTAAAAGAATAAACACTCTCCATAAGAATCCCAATACCCTCCCCCCACTCAGCTTCCTCAAATACATTTAAAGCAGCATAATTGGCTTAAATGTAGTTATAATCTTATCAAAGTGTATACAGTGGTGATCATTTTGTAATGTAATATATAAAAATATTGAATCACCGTTGCACCTAAAACTAACATAGTATTATAGGTCAATTATACTTCAAATAAATAAATAAATAAAAGGTATACATAATGTCTGCGTTTGATCATCATATTAGAAACTTAACGTAGTCAAATAAAATCTATGATACTTTACTTTTAGGTGCTAATTTAAACCTCCTTCTCAGTCAATCTTTTAACAAATCTTCTACGTAATTGTTTGGACTTTAACCCTATTAGCAATCCTTATAAGGTAAGTAAGAACATGACGGGAAAATACTGGTGGGAAGCTGGCCTGTAGGGTGAAGGTAATAATGGGTACCTTAAAAGAATGGCCAAGTTTGTACTCTTCAAACTTGTTGAGTGCCACCAATGAAAGTAGTACTAATCCTTGCTAAAAGATCCATCTAAAAGATCATGCTTTTGATGAGCAGTGGTGGCTAATCACTAATCCTTGAAGGTCAAATGTTATTTAATCATGTTTCACATCCTACAATAACTCTCTTGGTTTTGTTGACAGGCATACTTTCTAACATAATAAATCACTGGCTAAATAACGTTTTTAAAAAGAAAGAGAAAACTCTAAAATAGTAGGAAAAAAGCACAGCAATCACCATAAAAGAAAGAGGGCAAGGAACACTATGTCTAAACCTATACCAAGAATTGACAGGAGCTAGGGTATGGTATAAATTGGGTATCTGAACCCATGCTACAAAGGAAATATTCAGGGCAATAGTGATAGCACTGTGAAGAGTATATAAAAATATGTAATACTTAGGTTGACTTAAATTTACATGGAAATGAAAATTATTGTTTATAAAGTGTTCACAGCTATAGGTAAAATTAGGAGAGGTGTCTAGTCATTAAGCAACCCTTAAAAGGCAAAGAAACGTTTTGTATCCTTCATCCTGAAATCTCCTGTGCTTTTTTCTTCAGGGGCTCGATGTGAGAGAAGAAATCCCGAAAGAGAATCACACACTTGAGTGTGGGGTCAGGCCAGGCACTGTGCTGAGTGTTCTGCAGTGCGGAAATGCGGCTCCCCATCACAGGCAGAGAGCCTCAGAACTGTCCAGTCCCAGACACTTACCTCTCAGAATGTCTTCAGCCCAGAATGGGGTGCATTTTCCAACTCTTTAGTGAAAAGGAACTGCCTTTTAAAAGATTCTCAGGAAGGCAAAAGAGTGGCCCTGGGTACCACAGATTAATCTATTGGTGTGCCTCTAATTGCCATCATACATGTCATCTGTTCTCAGTTCTCTGTTCTTTTCTTATCATTTCCTGCCCTCCTCTGCCTATGCGCTACCCCCACACAAGTTGTGTTTGGCTCTGGCTGGCAGCACTCAGAGCTGCAGTTTGCTGTCCTCAATTGATGATAACAACATGATATATGTAGCTATATATAGCTTACCACTATGTGCCACACACTTTGCTAAATGTAGTCCAAAAATGACCTCATTTAATCTTCATAACGACCCTATGACATAGGAGATATTTTATCTCCATTTTACAAATACAGAAACAGGCTCTAAAAGGTTAAGTAACCTGCCCAAGTTCATACAGCTAACAAATCTCAAAGTATAGATTTCAAACCTAGGTATCCATCTTATTCCAAAGAGTAATAATGTTCTTTACATTAAGCCATAAAGCCTGTGTTCTGAAGTCACACAGACCTGAATTTCAACCTTAATGTTACCACTTACCTCTTGTGCAATTTGGTAAATTATTCAATCTGAGTTTCCTCGATTATGAAATGGAATAGCAATACCACTTAAGTTGGCGATTGTGAGCACTAAGTGAGCTAACATATACGAAAGTTGTCTAGCAGCGTTTGTGGGACACTGTAATCAGTACTCGCTGCATTCAATCCTTCTATTTGATTATCAGTTATTGAGACAGCCACGAAAAGATAACACCAAGGATAAGCAAAAATTGTGGACCATCAAGTGCAGCGTCAGTGGTAGGTTTGCTGGGTCTCCCAGAGGTTCTGGCACAGAAAAACCAATGTAACCGCACTCCCTCCACGCCCCTGGTTGTAGCGAGCCCCAAACAGAAGAAATTCGAAGCTGGAGCCTGAACTGGAACCGCTAGGATACGCCACCTCGCAACCTCCTGCTTTACACCAAAATCAAGAGTCACCTTTGCCAACCCCACCTCCCTAGCTGCTTCCCCGGAACCATCCGCTACTCGGAAGCGCGCCCCATTCCTCGGGGTATTCGCTAAGCGCAGAGCGGGGCGCGTGACCGCGTACCTCTCCTGGCTAAGGAGCTGCGGCGATTTCTAGGCACGTCACTGCTCCCTGCGCCGCAGGCCTGTCTCCCCTCCTGGGGTGGCTGGAGGATCCCGGGGACCGCCCGCCCAGGTGCAGGACCGCCAGGTCTAGGAGGCGCCTCGCGGCCCGGAGCTGAGGCCGGAACTCTGGCTCCCCCGGGAGGCGCGGGCCAGCCCTGGGCCTCTGCAGGCCGCCGACCTCGCGTCCAGCAGCTCCAGACGCCCCGCGCGCCCCGGCCTATCCCTGGCCGCACGGAGCCCAGGATGCATCTCCAGCGAGAGGGCCGGGAGGGCCCAGTCGCGCGGAGTCTGCGGGCCCGATTCTCCCGACCCGGACTCTGCTCCTCCCCCAGGGGATCGGTGCGTTGCCCGCCACACCGGGCCCGAAAGAGAAGTCCACACTCACGTCTCGGTCTCAGGGGTGGAAGTCGCGCCAAGGTAGAGACCAGGCCCGCAAAGACTGCAGAATCTCCTGGGGCCGGGGATTCACGGAAACCTGGGGCGGATCCGGCTGAAGGGCGGGGCGGGGGCGGGGCGAGGCTGAGGCCGGCTCCGCCCACCCGGCCACTGCCTGCCAAGAGCTGCTAGGTCCTGACCTGTTCCTTACCTGTAGGTGGATGCTTCAAGGCTACTCAGGTGGCTTGCTTACCGAAAACCGCAAGTTGACTTCAGGCCTTTAAATAAGTTATTTGATAAATCAAAATAAATGCCTGAAAATAAAAGAATTTATATTTGAGAAAATTTATACCACAACCTGAACCAGGAAAGAATCAGCTTCAGCATGAAAGTAGTGAAAAGCTAACTCCTGACCATTCTTATGTAGAGCTCTTTCAATGTGCACACTACTGGAGTCATTTGGTATTCTTAATTTCATTTAATCCTCACGATTTTGTGACGTATTTGTGCCATGATCCCCATTTCGCAAATGAGAAAACTACGATTGAGTAACTTGAGATTTGATAGCTAAGTAATTGGCCTACTTGCCCAAAGTCCCAGATTCAGAGTAACCTCTAAGTGACCCACTTGACTGCGACTTGGTGCTGCCTGAGATTAAACTACTGCGGAAAATATTTCTCCATTTGACTGCTTGAAATTTGAACTTCTGCCCCCCAAAACGGGGACAAAATCAATAGACAAACGCATGGGAAAAAAATATATGCCACAAACCTGACATTCAAAAAAAGGGCTAGTATCTTCAGTATAATTGCTTTTACAAAACAGAAAAAATGGGCAGGGATTTTTTTTCTTAATTACAAAAGTGGAAAAACAAAACAAATGAAGAAATATAGACTTTTCTAAGCCAAACTTTTAACCAAAAAAATGCAAAGTAAACACTTTTGAATAACTGTATCAGTGCAAGTGAAGATTCATTCATTTATTTATTCAGTACCTCCTGGGTGCCTGTTATGTGCTAAGCATTGTTTTATAGAGACTTGTGATAAACTAGTGACAGATAGAAGCTTCTATCCTAAAGGGAGAACAAATAATAAGTTATTAAAAAGAACCAAAATGATTTCAGATAACTATTCATACTGTGAAAGGAAAATCAAATTGGAATCGGTATTGATAAAAGAGCTTTCGAAAATGGAGCCAGGAGCCCACTGAGGAAGTGTGACATATGCTCATCACGGCTCAGGTGGAATCTCAATAGGAGCATCAGGAACATCTGCCCAATGTTCATGGAACTCAAGATGCTTATGGGACCCTTGTGATAGCCTATCCATTAAGGACAAATATCTTCTTCTCTGCACCAGAATCAACCATAATTTTTGCCAGACAACTTTAACAATCTCATAGTGTCTTCCTTTATAAGCCCCTTACTCTCTTTCTAGAAACACTCTTTCATTTTTACTCGTCTGTGTCTCCCAAATTGCAAATCCTGAGACCCCCAAATAAAGCTCTTTGTTCATTGCAACCTTCATACTGATTATTGTTCACAGTACCATGAGGAAAGTAATACAGGGTAATGTGATAGAAAGGGAATTGGGATAATAACCTATTCAGACAGGGAAGTTCTCTCTAAAGTGGTGATATTTTATGTGAGAACTGAAAAATAAGAAAGAGCCAGTCATACGAAGATCTGAAGGTGGAGGAATGATAGCACGGACAAAGGCAGGAATAGACTTAGCAAACCGGAGGAAGAGAAACAAGGCCTTTGTGGTTGGAACATAGTAGGGAGGAAAGAGAAGTGTTTTATTTTGTTTTTACTACAGGTTGGTAAAAACAACCTTTTTGTTTTATTTTTGATTCTGTTTTTACATTAAAGCGAAGGTCCCCAGGTATCACTAATTTAGTTTCAAGTTTCAAAATTTCCAGAATACACAGTATCAATACCCAACTTTCATGACCTTTGTCTCCACAAAAATATGGAGTAGAGAAATTAAACGCTCTTGTGCTTTTAGTACCCAATAAGCAACCTCTCATTTAAATAGACAGTGCCATAGCTACTCAATGTATTTATTCATTCTCCAACTGTAGCCTAAATTCCATTCTACTTTTGTACTTATTCATTCACCCATTTATTCAACAGGTATTGAATGCACAATATGTATCGGGCATAACAAGTTTCTAGAAACAAATTACAAATAGGCATGGGACGCAACACCTGGCAGAGATTTAAAGGGATGCTAAAATGAATGAGATATTCACAAAATACCCTCTTAGTGTTCTTCTACCTCACTGGTTGTTCCTTTCTATCTCCTTTACTTTTTGATCCTCATATACTCAGTTCTTACTGGAGTGCCCCAAGTTTTAGTTGTTGACTCTTCGTTTTTCTGTATTTATCCACACCTTTAGTTACCTCACCTAGTCTTACAGCTATATTCTAAAGGCTACCAAACTTTCAACTCCTGAAACTCTAGATTCCAACTCCCTACTTGGCAGTTGTGTTAGTTATCTACCGCTCCACAATAGAGTATACATTTATTACACAGCTTCTGTGTTTCAGGAATTTCAGAGTGGCTTAGCTGAGTGGCTCTGGCTCATCCTCTCTCACAAGAGTTGCAGTCAGGTTTTGTGCAGGGTTGCAGGGGCTGGAGGAACCACTTCCAAGGCGGCTTACTCACATGTAATGGTGTTGCTTCTTGTCAATGGGAAACCTCAGTTCCTCTCCAACATGCGCCTCTTAATAGGGCTGCTTGAGTACCCTAACAGCATGGCTGTTGGCTTCCACTAGAGTAAACAATCCAAAAGCTCAAGGCAGAAGCTTAATGAGTTTTATGATTTAGCCTCAGGAGTCACATACCATCACCTCTGCAGTATTCTATTGGTCAAATAGACCAGGCTATATCTAATGTGAGAGGGAATCCCATAAAGGAGTGAAACCAGGAGGTAAGAACCATTGGGGGCCATCCTGAAGGCTGGCTACCACAGATGTCTAATAATCACTTCAAATCTAAATGTATAAATAAACCCTCCTGATCTTCCTTCCCAAACTTGTATCTCTCACAGTCTTCTCTATGTCAAGTAACGGCAAATCTTCCTTCCAGTTGTTTGGGCCAAAACACTTGGAGACACCTTTGCCTCTCTCATACCCCAACCCATCTGGTCCAGGGTGTTGGCTGCTCTTATCAACTCTACTTTCAAAATACATCTGGATTCTGACTACTCCTATTTTCCAGCCTAGCCCAATTCATCATGATCTCATTCTAGATTACTGTAGTATCCTAGTAACAGCTACCCTACCTGCTCCCCTTCACTCTATGTTCAAAATAGTCAGAAGGATCTAATTAAAATGTAAATTAGACTGTGTCACACACAATCATACAAAGAAAAAAAGCCAAAGTCCCTACAATTGACTACAAGGTTCTACATTACTTGGTCCCCACCTCCTCTCTGACCTTATCTCTTAATACTCTCCTCCTTGATCACTCAATCTAAAGTAGACTTATGTTCAGAGAAAATGCCACCTGCCTTCCCAGTTCAGGCCTTTGCACTTTCATTTTCCTTGGCATGATATGTCAGCCCCCAGATGTCTTCATGGCTCATTCCTTCTTTCCCCTCAGTGAGTTCTTTTGTGGCCACCACCCTATTTAAAACTGTAATGCCTACACAGAAATACACTCTATACCCCTTCCTGCTTTGTCTTCCTTTTCAGCATTTATCATCATCTATTATATCTTCTGAAATCTATTATATCATTTATCTTGCTTACTATCTTTCCCCAACTGGAATATATAGTCCACTAGGAATTATTCATTCAGATCTAGAAGGATACCAAGCATACCATAGATAAACAAAATATATTTGTTTAATGAATGAAGAAATTGTGCCAGGCCCTGTTATAGGCAAAAATTAGACATGTCATTAAGTTTACAGTATAGTGAGGGCACATATTACTAATTGTTATCAACTTGGGGATATATATATAGATACAGCTGATTCACTTTGTTGCACAACAGAAACTGGCACAAGAGTGTAAAGCAATTATACTCCAAAAAAGATCTGAAAAAATATATACAAACCACAAATTATAAGCAAAAAGATTAAAAAATAAAAATAAAATATACTCTAGATTGACAAATAATCACAAATATAAAAATGAAATTATAACATGTGCTTAGAGCCATAAAGAAAATGAAAATACATTAGGGGATTCAAGAAAAATTTCTCTGAGGAAGTAACATTTGGACTGAGAGCTGAAAGTATATGAATAGGAATTAGCTAGGTGAGGAATAGTGGAGTGCGGTGGAGGGAGGGGGAGAGTGCCCAGGTAGCGAAATGGGAAGGAATCCTGACAGAACGAATATCACAGAAAGTCTGAGGCTCACAGGAGGCAAGAAAAGATACTGTGCCTGGAGCCGAGAGAGAAATATTACAGATTTAAAGAGACTAAAGAAACAGGACAAATAAATGCAACACATAATCAGGATTTGATCCGAGTTGGGGAAAAAATAGTTTCTATAAAGGACAGCATTGGGAAAATAAGCAAAACTTGTATATTAAATAATAATATTCTGTCAATTTCAATTTCCTGAATTTGATAATTGTACTGGGACTAAATAAGAGAACGTCTTTGTTTCTGGTCATGAAGAGTCATGATATCTGTAATCTACTCTCAAGAGGTTCAACAACAGAAAATAATAATAGAAATATAATATACATAATATATGTAATATAAGTAAAGAAAGATAAAGAAAATGTGATAAAGCATTAACAATGGATGAATTTAGGCAAAGAATATATGGGATTTCTTACAACTTTCCTATGGATCTAAATTTTTTTTCACAATGAAAATTTTAATTAAAATTTTACTCTGGCTGAAATAGAAACTCAATCTCAGGATTATGACGGCATATTCAGTGGTATAAACATATTATTTAGCAATGATGAGAAAACCACTAGTAGAAATATGTAAAAAAAAAAAAAGTAAATTGGGAAGAGGATCTGTATATTTTTTAAAATATAGTTTAAGGGCTTCCCTGGTGGCACAGTGGTTAAGAATCCGTCTGCCAATGAAGGGGACATGAGTTTGAGCCCTGGTTGGGGAAAATCCCACATGCTGTGGAGCAGCTAAGCCCAAGCGCCACAACTACTGAGTCTGTGCTCTAGAGCCCACGAGCCACAACTAATGAGCCCATGCACCACAACTATTGAAGCTCAGCTGCCTAGACCCCTGCTCTGCAACAAGAGGAGCCACCGCAATGAGAAGCCTGCGCACCGCAATGAAGAGTAGCCCCTGCTCTCTGAAATTACAGAAGGCCCACACGCAGCAATGAAGACCCAACACAGCCAAAAAAAATAAACATAAAAAATATAGTTTATTTTATACGTTTATTTATTTTTGGCTGCATTGGTCCTTTGTTTCTGCATGCAAGCTTTCTCTAGTTGTGGCCAGAGGGAGCTACTCTTTGTTGCAGTGCACAGGCTTCTCATTGCAGTGGCTTCTCTTGCTGCAGAGCACCGGCTCTAGGCACACAGGCTTCAGTAGTTGCAGCACACAGGCTCAGTTGCTCCATGGAACGTGTGATCTTCCCGAACCCGTGAGCGAACCCAAGTCCCCTGCACTGGCAGGTGGATTCTTAACCACTGTATCAACAGGAAGTCCCTAAATATACTTTAAAAACAAAAAACAATGATATCACTGACGTAATCCTAAAGAAATGTGGTTGATTTATTGGGAAGTGGTGGAAGGAGCAATCAACAGAAGCACTGGACTTGTTAGAAGACATGCATTCTAGTCTTCTACCAATATTTGCCAGCTATGTATCCTTGGTTAATAAATCTCTTTGGGCTATAATTCACTTGCTTATTAACTTGGGAACCACTTACTTCACAAGGTAGTTGAGAAGATCAAATGAAATAAAAATGTGTGTTAATTCACTACACAGTACTAAAAGTATTATATAAATGTAGCCTAGTTTTTAAAAACTATTATTTTCCCTTATTGCCCATAAAAATTTTCATATATTCCATACAGTAGGTTTGCAGCTTGTGTTTTCTCCTACATCGGCTCTGAAGTAGGATTCAAAACCTCTTCATTTCCCCCAAAAGAATTTCAGTCCAGTGAGAAGCAATACTGACCTTACTGACTATTCTGAGGGAAAGTCAGGGATCTTATACCACACATCCCAAAGCATACGACGCCATCAACCTTCTGGAAAGAGGCCTCCTCTCCCTAGTCTTTCTCACTGGACCAGTGTGGGCTGGTCATTCTTTGCTCATCTCTTGGCTTCTCCCTTCTCCCCGAGAAACTCCCCCTCCAGTCTCTCAACCTCTTCCATTCCCTTCTTTACATAGAATAGTTGAATTCTAACAAGCATTTATTTCCTAAAAGGACCCTCCAGTACCAGGATTCTCCCCACCTTTGAAGGCAGCAGAGAATTATAAACAACAAATCATTATTTACTTGCAGACGTAAATTCTTGAGGCTATTTCAGCTCTTTCAAGTCTGTTCTGCTGATCTGTCCTCCTGCCAAAGCCAAGACAGATCCCCAGACCCCCACCTCCCCAGGGGGGGCAGAAGCCTGAAGGCAGGAGGGCGCAAGCTTCCGGTGCCAGTCCACTCGACGCAGGCGCGGAAAGGAGGGTCCCACCCAATCGGGGTATTTCCCGCCCCCAGAAACCGTGGGCCGGAAGCCGCGAAGGCGAAGAGACCAGGCCCCGGAAGCGGGAGGACGCGGCTCTCTCTGGAAAGACCCGGGCGCCTTTTGCTCTGCCCCGCTTCGTGGCGGCCAAAGGGTTGCAGGGTCAAGCCTGCGAGTTGTGGGTCATGGCGCTAGCCGTGCGGCTCTGGCGCTCTCTTCGTTTGGGGCGTAGCGGCGCCCCGGGACCTCGGCTCCCGACGGGCGCTGCCGGCAGCCGCGGACAGTGCGTTCCTTGGCGACTCGGCGGCTCTGAGGTACCCTCGCGCTCCCGCTTTCCTCCCCTAGCGGCTGGGCTCCGGCGGCCTCTTCCTTCCTCAGGCTTGGTGGCCCCGCGTCACCTTAGGGTCTGTGGTGAACTGAGGAAGGAGCGCTCCCGGAGACCGTGACGGACAGGTTCTCTTTAGCAAGCTCCTTCACTCTCTGAAAACTGGGGTGGGAAGAAGAGCGGCGAGCCCCGCCCCCGGCCCCCAGCCCCTCCCGTCTCTCCGGAGAATCTGTCTCCTCCCTGTCTTTCCTATGTAAACACATGGAGGGGAGAAAGACCTTGACCGCCGGGAGGTAATTTTCGCTTTCGGTGATGGCCGGATCCGGTGATAGATAGCACCAGAGGCTGTCAGCCTACCCGATTTTGAAAAGTTTGCAGTGTGATGTTGAAAATTTCTTCCACTCAGAAACAGAGATTTTTGTCCTATTTAGGTTTAAAACTTATTTTTGTTTCTTGTTTCATCGGTGTAGTGCTAAGGAAGAATGTTGGGATGTTGGATTGTCATCCCGATTTTGGCATTTCTGTTAGGCTGCTTGGCCTTGGTTTGTTTATCTCTGAAGGGGGATTGAAGGATGAGGGTGCGCATTGGATATATATCATTTGAACTAGGTGCTTCATTATTTTAAATTATTTTAAAGACATATTTTTGACTGCCTGCTATGTTCAGAGTTGTGGGGTGGGGGAGGGATGAAAGACAGTAAGGCTTGATCCCTTTCCTTGGAAGAGCTTATAGCCAGATGGATTGATGTTAGATATGAGCAGAGGGATGGGAGGAGTACTAAGTATGAAACTAGCCTCAAGTTTCCAAATAAGAGCTTTGATGAGATAAAAATTCCGTTTTACTGGAATGATCATAGTTTAAATAATAATAGCTAACATGTATTGAAGGCTTACTATATAACCTTGCATTGTGTTAAGCATTACCTGATTTAATTGTCTATTGAAATGTTTCCATGCACCCTATGAAATAAGAATTGTTATATTAACCGTTTTTTAGAAGAGGAAACTGAAATAAGGTTAAATAATGTATCCAAGTCACAAAGCTAGGAAGACGTTGTATCTCCAGATACTCCGAGTATCTCCAGAGCACATGAGCTGCATGTGGCCTTTGTGCTTAAAAAACTGAAAACTAGAAAAGAAAGATAGAAAAAAATAGAAAAAAATCACGAGATACTAGAGAGGTTTGTAGGTAATAAAACTCCACTCTAAGCCAAAGGCAATAATGAAAATTCTTTCCTCCAAGTATATTGAATTTTTAGGGAATTGGAACTATTTACAATTACCAGATTTTCAGTTTTTCTTGCATTTTCATAGCCTTATTTCTGTTTTTCTTTTTCCTAGAACTTCCTCCCAGTGTGATGTCAGTAAGTTGAGCTTGAGGTATTTATTCCCTAGGAGTTTGCAGAGATTGTGGGCTACTTTTGAGTAGCTGAGAAGAGATTTCATTTTTTCTGTCTTTTTCAATTTGTAATCTGTATTACAAAATACTCATCTCTGAATGTTTATTTTTCAGTTAATTTGTACTGAGTGCTTACTATGAGCAAGGCTGTTCTAAGCTTTGAGGGTATAATGAACGTGAGAAACAAACCCTTTTCTCATTGATCTGACAGAGGGAAAGATAGTTATTGAGTAAATGTAATGAATGCTAAGTGTTAGGAAAAGGGAAGTACAGTTAAGCCTAAACTGATCTTAAAGGGAAAAGGGGAAATGTGTAGAAAGTTAGAGATGAGATATGATAATGAGATGACAGGAGAAAAGAATATGCCGGTAGAGAGAGTAGCATGCTACAGGCTTTGAAGTAAGAAAAAGTGGCATTTTTGAGGAACTGAAAGTATGACTGAAGCTTGGAGTGGGAGAGTAAACTGAAATAAACGAAAGCTGAAAAGTTAGGCAAGTGCAAGTTTATTAGTTATCTGTTACTGATAACAAATTATCACAAAACCTGATATCTTAAAGCAACAAACGTGTATTATCTCATGGTTTCTGTTGCCTGGGAATTCAGGTGAGGTTTATCTGGGTGCCTCTAACTGAAGATCTCTCATAAGGTTTAATAAAGCTGTTCAGTTGCTAAGTGCTCATGTGAAGGCTCAACTTGAGGGTAGAGGGTTAAGTTCTGCTTCTAAGTTCATCATGTGCCTGTAGACAGGCCTTTGTTACTCACCAGAAGGCCTTCTCAGGGCTTCCTCAAGACACAGCAGCTAGATTCCTCCATGGCAGGCATGCAGTCAGAATGAACACATGAGAAAGTGAGTATCAAACATGGAAGCCACAGTCTTTTTATAACCTAATCTTAGAAGTAACAGCTTTTCATTTCTGCATATTCTGTTTCTTAGAAGGAAATCAGTAAGTTCAGCCTGCCTTTAAGGGAAGTGAATATCAGAAGGCAGCACTCATTGAGGGCCATTTTATTTTATTTATTTTTAAATTGAGAGATAATCGACATATATTAGTTTCAGGTGTACAACATGATTATTCAGTATTTTTAATTGTATATATTGTGAAATGATCACCACAGTAAATCTAATTAACATCAATCTCCACACATACTTACCATATCCTGGTGATGAGAACTTTTAAGATTTATTCTCTCAGCAACTTTCAAATGTACAATACAGTATTGTTAACTGTAGTCACCAGGCTGTACATTATATCCCCAAGATGTATTTATTTAATAACTGGAAGTTTGTACCTTTTGACCACCTTCACCCATCTCTTGCCCAAACCCCCAACTCCTCTTCCTCTCACCACAACCCCTCTTCTCCTGCCTCTGGCAACCAATAAGCTCTTATCTATGAGTGGATTTTTTTTTTTTTTTTTTTTTTTAGACTCTACATTTAAGTGAGATCATTCTGTATTTGTCTTTTTCTCTCTCACTTATTTCACTTAGCCTAATGCCCTCTAGGTCCATGTTGTTGCAAATGGCAAGATTTCTTTTTTTCAAGGTTGAATAATATTACATTGTGTGTGTGTGTGTGTGTATCATTTTGTTGTTTATTCATTGATGGACACTTAGGTTGCTTTCATGTCTTGGCTATTGTAAATAATATTGCAGTGCAACATGGGGTGCATATATTTTTTCAAGTTAATGTTTTTGTTTCCTTTGGATAAATACCCAGAAGTGGAATTGGTGGATCATATTGAAGTTCTATTTTTAATTTTTGGAAGAACCTTCATACCGTTTTCCATAGTGGCTGCATCAATTTACATTCCCAACAAGGGCACACAAAAGTGTCCTTTTCTTAAATCGTCTCCAGCACTGGTTATATCTTTTCTTTTTGATAATAGCCATTCTAACAGATGTGAGGTGAGATTTCATTTTTTTTTGATTTGCATTTCTGTGGTGATTAGTGATGTTGAGTACCTTTTCATGTATCAGTTGGCTATATGTATATCTTCTTTGGAAAAATGTCTCTTCAGATCCTTTGCCCATTTTTTTAATTGGATGTTTGTTTTTTTGCTTTTGAGTTGTATGAGTTCTCAATATATTTTAGATACTAACCCCTTATCAGATATGTGATTTGCAAATATTTTTTCCCTTTTGGTAGGTTGCCTTTTCATTTTGTTCATTGTTTCCTTTGCTGTGCAGAAGCTTTTTAGTTTGATGAAGTCCCACTTGTTTGTTTTTTGCTTCTGTTGCCTTTGTTTTTGGTGTCAAAGTCATTACCAAGACTAATGTTCTGGAGTTTACCCATGTTTCCTTCTAGGAGTTTTATGGTTTCAGGTCTTCTAATCAAGTCTTTAATCCATTTTGAGTTAATTTTTGTGTATGGAGTAGTGATAGTGGTCCAGTTTCATTCTTTTGCATGTGGCTGTCCAGTCTTCCCAACACCAAAGAGACTGTCCTTTCCCCATTATATAGTCTTGACTCCTTTGTCAATAATTAACTGACAACATAGGCATGGGGTTATTTCGGGGCTCTCTGTTCTGTTTCATTGACCTATATGTCTGTTTTTTATGTGAATACCATACTGTTTTGATCACTATAGCTTTATAATTTAGTTTGAAATCAGGGAGCATGATGCCTCCAGCTTTGCTCTTTTTTTCTCCAGATTGCTTTGGCTATTTGGGGTCTTTTGTAATTCCATACAAATTTTAGGATTGTTTGTTATATTTCTGTGAAAAACACCATTGAAATTTTGATAGGGATTATACTGAACCTGCAGATTGCTTTGAGTAGTATGGGCCTTTTAGCAATATTAATTCCTTTAAACCACGAGCATGGAATATCTTTCCATTGTGTCCTCTTCAATTTCTTTCATCAGTTTCTTATAGTTTTTAGTGTACAGGTCTTTCACCTCCTTGGTTAAATTTATTCCTAGGTATTTTATTCTTTTTGGCATAACTGAATGGGATTGTTTTCTTAATTTCTCTTTTTGATAATTTGTTATTAGTATATAAAAACAACATTTTTGTATATTGATTTTGTATGCTGCAACTTTAATGAATTTGTAAATTATTTCTAACAGTTTTTTGGTGGAGTCTTTAGGGTTTTCTGTGTACACCATCATATCATCTGCAGATACTGACAATTTTACTTTTCTAATTTGTATGCCCCTTCCCCCCCTTTTTTTCTTGCCTAATTGCTCTGGCTAGGACTTCCAATACTATACTGAATAAAAGTGGCAAGAGAGGGTATCTGTGTCTTGTTTCTCATCTTAGAGGAAAAGCTTTCAACTTTTTACCATTGACTGTAATGTTAGCTATGGGCTTGTTATTTATGGCCTTTATTATGTTGAGGTACATTCCCTCTATATCCTCTTTGTTCATAATTTTATCATAAATAGTGAATTTTGACAAATGCTTTTTTTGCATCTATTGAGATGATCATACAATTTTTGGTATTCATTTTGTTAATGTGGTGTATCATATTGATTTGCAGATGTTGAACCATCCTTGCATTCCTAAAATAAATCTCACTTGATCTTGGCTTATGATTCTTTTAATATATTGTTAAATTTCATTCGCTAATTTTGTTGAAGATTTTTGCATCTATATTCATCAGGGATATTGGCCTGTTCTTTTTTTTTCTTGTAATGTTCTTGTCTAACTTTGGAATTAGGGTAATGCTGGCCTCATAAAATGAATTTGGAAGTTTTTCCTCTTCTGTTTTTGAAAGAGTTTGAGAAAGATTGGTATTCAGTCCTTAAATGTTTGATAGAATTCACCAGTGAATCCATCTAGTCCTAGGCTGTTCTTTGTTGGGAGGCTTTTTATTACTGATTCAGTTGCCTTAATTGGTCTGTTTAGATTTTCTATTTCTTCATGATACAGCCTTGGTAGGTTGTATGTTAGTAGGAATTTATCCATTTCTTCTAGGTTGTTCAATTTGTTGGTGTGTGATTGTTCATAGTAGTTGCTTCTGGTCCTTTTATACTTCTTTGGTACTAATTGCATTGTCTCCTCTTTCATTTATAATTATGTTTGAGTCCTCTCTCTTTTACTTGGTGAATCTAGGTAAATGTTTGTTGATTTTGTGTACCTTAAAAAATAAAAACAAAAACAAAAAAAATGCTGGCCTTTGTTTTATTGATCTCTTCTATTGTCTTTTTAGTCTCTATTTCATTTGTTTTCCCTCTTATCTTAGTTATTTCCTTCCTTTCCACTAATTTTGGATTTTTTTTCTTTTCTTTTTTTCCCCTCCTTCCCTTCCTCCTTTCCTTCCTTCTTTTCATTCTTTCTTTCCTCCTTGAGGTGTAAAGTGAGTTGTTTAATTGAAATCTTTAATGTTTTTTAACATAGGCATTTATCACCGTGAACTTCCATCTTAGAACTACTTTTGCTACATCCTTTCCTCTTAGAACTACTTTTGGTATGCTGTATTGCCATTCAGGTTTTTCAAGGGTTTTTTTGTTTTGTCTTGTTTTGTTTTAATTTCTCTTGATTTCTTTTTTGGAGCATTGGTTGTTCAGTCATGTGTTGCTTAATCTTCAGATATATGTGAATTTTCTTTTTTTTTATTATTTTTTTAAGAACTTTTATTGAGATACAGTTAACAGACAATAAACAGCATGTATTTAGAGTGTACAATTTGGTATCCCAATCTCCCAATTCATTCCCCCCCAACCCTCCTCGCTTTCCCCACCTGGTGTCCACGTGTTTGTTCTCTACACCTGTGTCTCTATTTCTGCCTTGCATTTCCTCTTTCATAGTTGTTAGCATTTGCCTTATGTATTGAGGTGCTCCTATATTGGGTTCATATAGATTTATAATTGTTATCTCCTCTTCTTGGATGGATCTCTTGATCTTTATGTAATGTCCTTTCTTGTCTCTTGTAACATTTTTTATTTTAAAGTCTATTTTATCTGAGATGAGTATTGCTACTCCAGCTTTCTTTTGATTTTCATTTGCATGGAATATCTTTTTCCATCCCCTCACTTTCAGTCTGTATGTGTCCCTAGGTCTGAAGTGAGTCTCTTGTAGACAGCATATATATGGGTCTTGTTTTTGTATCCATTCAGCCAATCTGTGTCTTCTGGTTGGTGCATTTAGTCCATTTATATTCAAGGTAATTATCGATATGTATGTTCCTTGTACCATTTTCTTAATTGTTTTGTTTTTGTTTTTGTAGGTCCTTTTCTTCTCTTAAGTTTCCCGCTTAGAGAAGTTCCTTTAGCATTTGTTGTAGGACTGGTTTGGTGGTGCTGAATTCTCTTAGCTGTTGCTTGTCTGTAAAGCTTTTGATTTCTCCATCAAATCTGAATGAGATCCTTGCTGGGTAGAGTATTGGTTGTAGGTTCTTTCCTTTCATCACTTTAAATATATCATGCCACTCTCTTTTGGCTTGCAGAGTTTCTGCTGAGAAATCAGCTGTTAACCTGATGGGAGTTCCCTTATGTGTTATTTGTCATTTTTCCCTTGTTGCTTTTAATAACATTTCTCTGTCTTTAATTTCTGTCAGTTTGACTACTATATGTCTTGGCATGTTTCTCCTTGGGTTTATCCTGCCTGGGACTCTCTGTGCTTCCTGGACTTGGGTAGCTATTTCCTTTCCCATGTTAGGGAAGTTTTCAACTATAATCTCTTCCAATATTTTCTCAGGTCCTTTCTCTCTCTCTCTCTTCTCCTTCTGGGACCCCTATAATGCGAATGTTGGCACGTTTAACATTGTCTCAGAGGTATCTTAGGCTGTCCTCAGTTCTTTTCATTCTTTTTTCTTTATTCTTTTTTGCATCAGTGATTATCACCATTCTGTCTTCCAGGTCACTTATTTGCCCTTCTGCCTCAGTTAATCTGCTATTGGTTCCTTCTAGTGTATTTTTCATTTCAGTTATTGTGTTACATATCTCTGTTTGTTTGCTCTTTAATTCTTCTAGGTCTTTGGTAAACTTTTCCATCTTTGCATCCAGTCTTTTTTCAAAGTGCTGGATCATCTTCACTATCATTATTCTGAATTCTTTTTCTGTAAGGGTGCCTGTCTCCTCTTCATTTAGTTGTTTTTCTGGGGCTTTATCCTGTCCCTTCATCTGGTACAAAGTCCTCTGCTTTTTCATTTTCTCTATCTTTTTGGCTGTGGTTTTCAGTTCCACAAGATGAAATACTGCTGATACTGCTTGATACTCTGAATTTTCTTTTTTTTGAAAACATTTATTTATTTTATTTCTTTATTTTTGGCTGCATTGGGTCTTAGTTGTGGAGTGTAGGACCTTCGTTGCAATGTGTGGGCTTTTTGTTGTGGTGTGTAGTCTCTTCGTTGTGGTGCTCAGGCTTCTCTCTAGTGGCACTTGGTCTCTCTAGTTATGGTACGCAAGCTCCAGAGTATGTTGGCTCTGTAATTGTGACACATGGGCTCTGTAGTTTGTGGCATGCGGGTCAGTAGTTGTGACACGTGGAGTTAGTTGCCTTGCAGCATGTGGGGTCTTAGTTCCTTGACCAGGGATTGAACCTGTGTCCCCTGCATTAGAAGGTGGATTCCTAACCACTGGACCTGTGTCCCCTGCATTGGAAGGTGGATTCCTAACCACTGGACCACCAGGGAAGTCCTGAATTTTCTTCTTCTTGTAATTGGTTTCTAGTTACATACCATTGTGCTTAGATAAAATGCTTGATATGATTGATATGATTTTAATCTTCTTAAATTTATTAAGACTTATTTTGTGACCTGACATTATGATCTGTCCTGGAGAATGTTCCATGTATGCATGTATATTCTTTTGCTTTGGAATGGAATGTTATGTATATGCTCATTAAGCCATCTGCTTAAACATATTATTTAAGGCCAGTGTTTCCTTATTGATTTTCTTTCTGGATGATCTGTCCATTGATGAAAGTGGGGTATTGAAGTCCCTTACTATTATTGAATTGCCATCTATTTCTCTCTTTAGGTCTGTTGATATTTGCTTTATATATTTAGGTCCTCCTGTGTTGGATGCATAAATATTTACAAACGTTATATTGTCTCATTGGATTGAGCCCTTTATTGTGATATAATGGCATTCTTTGTTCCTTATTACAGCCTTTGTATTAATGTCTATTTTGTCTGACACAAATATAGCTACCACAACTTTCTTTTGGTTTCTTTTTGCATGGAATGTTTTTTCCATCCCTTCATTTTCAGTCTTTGTGTGTCCTTAATGCTGAATTGTTTCTGTTGTAGGCAGCATATAGTTGAACCTGGTTATTTATTTTTATCCATTCAGCCACTCTGTGTCTTTTGATTGGAGAAATTGGTCCGTTTACATTTAAAGTAATTATTAATAGGTATGGATTTACTATTGCCATTTTCTTAATTGTTTTTTGGTTGTTTTGTAATTCCTTTGTTCCTTTATTCTTTTGTTCTCTTCCTTTGTAATTTGTTTGTTTTCTGAAGTGGAATGCTTATGTTCTTTTCTCTTTCTCTTTGGTGTATCTCCTGTAGGTTTTTGCTTTGTGGTTACCATGAGGTGTATGTAAAACATCTTTGAGATTTAACAGTTTAAGTTGATAGCAACTTAAGTTTGAATGCATTCTAAAGCTGTATGTTTTTACTCTTCCCCCTCCCCCCATGTTTTATGTTTTTGATGTCACAATTTAATTTTTGTTTTTATCATTTGTGTCTGTTAACAAATTTTTGTACATATTTTTGCTACTTTTGTCTTTTAATTTTCGTATTAGCTTTATAAGTGATTAACCTACCATCTTTACATGAGGTTTTCTCAATTTTCATATATATTACTTTTAATGGTGAGATTTATGCTTTCATTTGTTTTCCTGTTACTTATCAGCACCCTTTCATTTCAAATTAAAGAAGTCCCTTTAAGGTTCTTGTAAGACCATTCTAGTAGTGATGAATTTCTTTAGATTTTGCTTGTCTGGAAAACTGTTAATTTCTACTTCAATTCTGAAAGACAGCTTCACCAGGTAGAGTGTTCTTAGTTGTCAGTTTTTCCTTTCAGTACTTGGAATGTATCGTGCGCAACTCTCTTCTGGCCTGCAAAGGTTCTGCTGAAATATCTGCTGATAAGTCTTGAGGGTGGGGGTAAGGGTAATCCCTGTACATAACAAGTTGCTTTTCTCTTGCTTCTTTTAAGGTTCTCTGCTTGTCTTGACTCTTTAGTTTTCTTATATCTTGGTGTGGGTCTCTTTGGGTTCATCTTTTTTTTTTGAATTCCCTGGGTTTCCTGGATCTGGATGTCTATTTTCTTCCCTAGGTTAGGAAAGTTTTGAGCCACTGTTTCTTCAAATAAGTTTTCTGCCTCTTTCTCTTCTGGGACACCTATAATACAAATATTGGTCTGCTTGATGTTGTCCCCTATGTCCCTTAAACTATCTTTACTCTTTTTTACTCTTTTTTATTTTCCTTTGTGCTGCTCTGATTGGATGAGTTCCACTTCCCTGTCTTCGAGTTCACTGATACTTTCTTCCACTTCTTCTAGTCTGCTGTTGAACCTCTTTATTGTATTTTTCAGTTCAATTATTATATTCTTCAGCTCTATGATTTCTGTTTGGTACTTCCTTGTATTTTCTTTCCCTTTGTTGAAATTCTCACTTTGTTCATCTGTTCTTCCCCTGAGCTCAGTGAGCATCTTTGTGGCTTATTTTGAACACTTTATCAGGTAAATCACTGGTTTCCATTTCATTAAGGCCTTTTTGTGAGGTTTTATAATTGGAGAGGATTGTAATTGGCCCCTATATGTGTATTTAATTAGTGATCTTCCCCTTAGGCCTAGCTATGGAAGAGAAGCTAATAGGCCTCTGTCACAGAAAGAGTGGAGATGCATTACAGTCAATTTTCTGTGTATAGTAAGTCCCCTACATATGAATGAGTTCCATTCCAGGAGTGCGTTCATCAATCCAATTTGTTGTCCAACAAAGTTAGCCTAGGTACCCAGCTAACACAGTCAGCTACATAATGTTTTACTGGAACAGTTTATAATACTTTTCACACAAATAATACATAAAAAAACACAAAAAATAAAATATTTTTAATATCATGGTACAATACCTTGAAAATTATAGTAGTATAGTACAACAGCTGGCATACAGGGGCTAGCATTGAGTGAACAGGCAAGAAGAGTTACTGACTGGAGGAAGCAGAGGAGGTGGGAGATGGTAGAGCTGAAGGATCATCAGCAATAGGAGATGGAGGGCCAGCTGCAATTTCACTCATGCCTGACATTGATGGCACAGGTTCTGTTTCCTTGCTGGATTCAATTCTATATACTTTCTTCAAAAAATGATCCAGTGATGTCTGGGTAGTAGCTCTTTTTTTCTCATCATAGATAACATTGTAGCACTGGATTGCATTCTGAATGGTTACTGCAACCTTCATGTACTGTTCTACATTTGAGTCCTGTGCCTCAAAAACTAACAGTGCCTCCTTAAATAAAGAAAATCCCGTTGCCATTTCCTGTGTTGTGAATCTCTTCAGTTCTTCAGTTACTTTTTCTTCCTCATATCTCTTTTCGTCCTTTCTCTGGACCTCCAGTTCCATCAGGTCTTTATTAGTAAGCTTGTCATGTTGCACAGCAAAGAGGTCAGTGAAGTTGTCGTCTTGCAGATCTAGCTCCAGCTTCTCACTGAGGGTCTCTAAGTTGCTGAAGACCTCTTTGGACTCCTCTTCCACTCTCAAATCCATGAAAATTGTGAACAAACTGTGGGCATAAGTTCTTCCAAACCCCATTCATGGTGACGACCATAACCTCACACCAAGCAAAGTCAATGTTTTGTATGGCCTTGTAGATGTTATAGTCCCTCCAAAATTGTCACAAGGTTGTTCTGGATTCATCACTCACCTTTACTGCCTGATGAAAAGTGTGACATAACTAAAAGTCACTATGACTCTCTGGTTCATAGGTTGGATGAGCAATGTAGTATTTGGTGGCAGATGCACTACTTTGATGTTGGGATGAAAGTCAGCTATGAATGGAGGGTGGTTCAGAGCATTGTCAAGCAGCAAAAGAATGTCGAATGGGACATCCTTCTCCAAACAATGTTTCTCTACCTCTGGGATAAAGTGGAAAGCCAGTTCTGGAAAATGGCCTGTGTAACCCAGTCTTTGGGTTTACTCTTCCACATAACAGGAAGAGAGCCCTTGGCTATGTTTTTTAGGGCTCTTGAGTTCTCTGAATGATTAACTAAGAGAGGCTTCAGCTTCATATTGCTGGAAGCATTGCCACCAGAAAACAGAGTTAGCCTATCCTTTGCTGCTTTATAGCCTGGCACCTTTTAGCCAGCTTTTCCTCCTTACTAATGCAACTTTGATCTAGCATCCCCTTCCAGTACAGTCCTGTCTCATCCACATTAAAAACCTGCTCAGGTTACACGCTTTCATCAATAATTTCTCAAAGTGTTTCAGGAAATTTCCGGGCAGCTACCGTATCTGCACTTGCTGCCTCACCACTTATTTTTATGTTGTGAATGTTGGCTCTAGCCTTGAACCAATGAAACCAGCCATGGCTGGCATTAAAAGATGCACCCTCTGATCCTTCGCCGTGTTTCTTCTTCAAGTCTTCATAAAGGCTTTTAGCTTTCTCCTGAATCAGCATTAAGCTGAACGAGACTCGATGCCAATGTTGATCCTGCATCGACACACTGAGAAGTTTCTCCATCTCCTCCATCGCTTTTCCATGCTTCTTCTATATATTGTTGACATCATTGGCACAGCAGATTTCACGTTTGATGATCTTGTCCTTGTTCTTTAGAATTGTGCCAGTGGTTGAACAATTCAGGTTATAAGAACAAGCGATGTCTACTATCTTTTTGCCTTGCTCCACTCTTCCAATTATTTTCACTTTTGTTTCCATCGTTATTGCTTGGAGCTTCTTAGCAGTACCAGGTGCATCACTGATGCTTTTACGCTTGCTTCGGGACATCCTGGGCTTGAAATAAAGACACTACTACTGTATTCTATACAGTACTATACAGTAAAGTACACAAAAGCATAACCAGTTGTAGAGGATGCATGCATGTGACAGTGTACGCTAGACACGTGAACTAACTTATGTGATTGAACATGCGAATGAATACATGTTCATATCTTTGAAAGTGTGCAACTTTAATTTTCATATGTAGGGGATTTACTGTATTGTGTCCTGGGGGCAGGGAGTTAGCCAGTTTAGAACTGTTTTCCTGTTTGTTACATTTCTGTGAAACTCATGAACATAAGCCTCATTGACCACCAGAGTCAAACAAACAGGGGGTGTTTCCTGGTGGCAGCTGCAAAAACCGGAGCACCAAAAGTATACACAAGATCTTTTGGGGGAGATACTGGTTAGCTGGAGCATGGCCAAGAGAGAGTGCTGTGATAGTGCCCACCCTCTGAAATCTCTGGAAATGATTGTTGTAGGCCCCTAGATGTGTGTTAAATTAGATGCCTATTTCTCAGGCTGAAGTTTTAAGATAAGCAAGTAAGCCTTTCACAGAAAGTCTGGGTGCTTTTCAGTTGACTGTCTCTGTGCTGGGCTCTGGGAAGGGTGAGTTTGCATGACCCTATAAGAGCTGTTTCTCAGTTTTCTGTGGCCTTGTGGGTCTCATGGGTGCAAGCTCCACTGGAGGCTTGCCTCTCAGGCACAAGTCTTTAAAGTTGAGGTGACCAGTGTAGGTTTCAAACCCTTTTCTCCTCAGGGAGAAGCTCAGTGTTGTGAGTTCCCTCACAATACTGGGTCTCCACACCAAAGGTGTGGTTTATGGGAAAATTTTGTTCAGCATTGTGCCTATTTTGACGTGGATTTTTCCTCCTTTGCCTGATGTGGAGGAGTCACTCAGCTAGTTTGGGGGTTTCTTTCAGAGGAAATTATTCTATATGTAGCTGTAGATTTGGTGTGTCTGTGGGAGGAGGTGTGTTCAGCATCCTCCTGTGTTGCCATCTTGAACCAGGACTCATTGAGGACCATTTTAGAGCCTGCCTACCACAACTAGGCTCTGAAAACCTTGTAAAGCGAATTTTTTATTTTATTCTAAAGGTTATAGGAAACCATCAAAGAGTTTTAAACAGAGAATTCATAAGATCAGATTTGAGTTAAAAAATAACCTTGTCTAGTGTCAATAGTAGATAGGCTAGGACTTCCCTGGTTGCACAGTGGGTAAGAATCCACCTGCCAATGCAGGGGACACGAGTTCAATCCCTGGTTCGGGAAGATGCCACATGCCATAGAGCAGCTAAGCTGATGTGCCACAACTACCGAGCCTGCATGCTGCAACTACTGAAGCCTATGTGCCTGGAGCCCGTGCTCCGCAACAGTAGAAGCCAGCACAATGAGAAGCCAGCACATTGGAAGGAAGAGTAGCCCCCACTCACCACAACTAGAGAAGGCCCATGAGCAGCAATGAAGACCCAAAGCAGCCATAAATAAATAAATACATACATACATACATAGATAAATAAAATAAATAAATAAGAGTAGATAGGCTAGAGTGGATGCTGGAGACCAAATAAAAGATCATCTCTGTAGGATAGGTAAGATATGTGGTGGTTTGAACTGTAGTGGTAGCTATGGAAATGGAAATAAGTGGATGCAATAAAAGAACATTAATGATGTGAACTTATTGGACCTAAAAGATTGCTTTGATGTAGGGGTTCAAAGGAAGAAGTCAAGGATGATTCTCAGTTTTTTGGCTACTCCAACAGTGTGGATGGTGGTGCTATTTCCTGGGATAGGACCAGGGAAGACAATTTGGAGGAATAAAGGTGAAGATGAGTTATATCTTGGGGTAGTTAAGGTGAATATGATGAGACAGCCAGATTGACATGTGGGATAGGCAGTAGTTTGATAGGTCTGATGTTTAATTACCTTATGAGGTTTGGGCTGGGGATCCAGATTCAGGAGACTTTAGCATATGGTTGTAAATGATGCCATGGTAGAAGTTGAAAGTACAGTTAACCCCTGAACAGTACAGGGATTAAGGGTGCTGATCTCCCAAGCAGTCGAAAATCTGGCTATAACTTTACAGTCAGTCCTCTGTATCTGTGGTTCCACATCCATGGGTTTAGTACTGTGGTACATATTTATTGAAGAATATTCACATATAAGTGGACCCACACAGTTTAAACCTTTGTTGTTGAAGGGTCAATAGTAAGATGAGAATAAGGCCTATCACAGAGGAATTCCAACATTTAAGAGGAGGAGGAGCTGGCAGGAAGTTAGGAGAAAAACCAGGAGATGGTGGTGACACAATCCTTCTCATCTAGTGATGAGTTTGTATTTTTGAATTCTTTCTAGCTTGAAGTCAGTATAATCAATGTTGAAGAAAAGACATATCTAAGAGATAGCTTGCTTCTTTTGTTCAGCAAATGTTTTTTGTCAACAGATATTTTTTCAGAGTTCATTGTATGAAAGGCATTGTGCTGAGTAATGGCTAATGTACAAGGTGAAACGGCACATTCTAGTTCAGACAGTCTCACAAGTTGTTAGCATCTTGGAGGTGTCACTGAGTCCTGATTCTTTTCGTTGATTATTTTAGTTCTAGAAACATAATTTTTGTCTACTTTCCCATAGATGAGCAGAGAGCTCTTTCATATTAACTAAACTGATATAAAAGTCCCACTGGTAAACTGTCACTTCATTAATTTAGAATAAGCAGTATGAATGTCAGCTGCACAAATGTTTTTTCTCCTCTCTAAGAAAGCCAGGATATTGTGTATTGAGTATCATATCAGCAAGGAAGTCAAATACTCTAAATGTATAATTTCCTCAAGCTATAATATTCTATGCAACCTCTTCTACTATGTGATATACCTACCAGAACAATAGGGAACTAGGAGACTTACTGAAAAAATCTTAGTCTTTTTCCTTTTCTTTTTGTAGGTACCACCACCATCATACACACACTCCCACACCATCCTTTATGCTCCTATCCCATCTGGCTTCTCTTAAATGTTAAAAATGTGACTGTGTCAAATTTAGTTTCACTGCTTTGCTGTTGATTTGTTTTGAATCCAATTGTATTCAATGTCTTGAATATTCATGCTCAAGAAGGTAAAGCAACTCAGCAAATTGTAATAGGTTGCATAACCCTAGATACTTATAAGAAGCTAAAATGTGGTTCGGGTGTGGCTTGTGAGAGAAAGAGCTGAAAATGACTCCAAGGTTTTTTTGTTTGTTTTTTCAATCTGAACAACTGGAAGAATAGAGTTGCCATTTACCACGAAGGGGAAAACTGAGTGGAGTGGGTTTGAGGGAAACAACAGATGTTTTGGTTGATACTTGAGATGCCTGTTATACTTCATGTGGAGGTAAATGTTGTTTGGGCAGCTGGATATATGATTCTGAAGTTAAGAGGAGACCTCTGGACTTTATTTAATTTGCTTGTTTTTGGCATGCTGATGGCATTTAAAGCCTTGAAGCAAAATGAGATCACAAAAATGATATGAATAGAGAAACGAAGGTCTGGGATTAAGCCAAGGACACACCTGGGCAGCGAGGTTTTGGAGATAAGGAACCAACAAAAGAGAAAGAGCAGTTGTTGAAACTGGAGTAAATTCAAGAGAGTAGTATTCCAAAAGCCACGTGAAGAGTGTATCAAGAGTGAGAGAACATAGCAAGTGCTGAGGAAAGGGGTTGGATGAATATAAAGAGATGTGAGGAAATTTGGGAGATTGATGGGTATGTTCATTATCTTGATTGTGGTGATGGTTTTACGGGTTTACATATATTCTTAACACATGGTACATGTTACAAATATGCAGTTTACTATGTCACTTATATCTCAATAAAGTGACATTTAAAAATTTCTTATATTAAACATCCATTTATGATTGTTTTTAAAAAGAAGGGAGTGAACAGGTGTCGAATGCTGTTCATAAATCAAGTAAGATGAACATTTACTAGGAAAGTAACATCCTTGGTTGCCTTAACTAGAATACTGTCAGTGGAGTTGTGGGGATAAAAGTGTGATTTGTGTGAGTTCAAGAGAGAATGGGAAGAGAGAAAGTGAAAACAGAACTCCAGACAACTTTTTGAAAGAGTTTTGCTGAAAAGAGAATTTGGAAAATGAGACTAAAGGGAAATGTGAAGTCAAAAGGAAGCTTTTTTGTTTTGTTTTTAAGAAGGGAGCAATTACAGCTTACAAAGATGGTATAGCTTGTTTTTATACAGATGAGAATAAATTGACAGAAAGGGAAAAATTGATGCTATGTGAAAGAAAAGGGAAGAATTGCTGCAGTGATATCCATATACTCCTTTGCCATTGATCTTGAGAATTCTGGCCATAATTATGAAAATTAATTTCTAAATCTGTTTGGATATGCTCTTTATTTTATTCATTGTTTATTTTAGAACTGGGTTTCACGGGTCACTGTTCTTTTGTTTTTTTTGCTGCGTTGGGTCTTCATTGCTGCACGTGGGCTTTCTCTACAAAGAGCAGCCCCTGCTTGCTGCAGTGAGCAGGGGCTACTCTTTGTTGCGGTGCACAGGCTTCTCTTATTGCAGCAGCTTCTCTTGTTGCGGAGCATGGGCTCTAGGCATGTGGGCTTCAGTAGTTGCGGCATGTGGGCCCTAGAGCATTTGGACTTCAGTAGTTGTGGTGCGTGGGCTCAGTAGTTGCGGTGCACAGGTTCTAGGGCATGGGCTTCAGTAGTTGTGGCTCCTGGGCTCTAGAGCACAGTCTCAGTAGTTGTGGTGCATGGGCTTAGTTGCTCCGTGGCATGTGGGATCTTCCTGGTCCATGGATCGAATCTGTGTCCCCTGCATTTACAGGTGATTCTTAACCACTGCGCCACCAGGGAAGTCCCTATGGATCACTTTTGAAGATAGCTTTATTTAAAACCATGTATATATTTTATGTGTAATTCCCACGTTTGATATTTTTTATCTTGTCTATTTTTTTTTTTTTTAGTTTATTTATTTACTTATTGTCTACGTTAGGTTTTCAACCTACACACGGGCTTTCTCTAGTTGTGGCGAGCGGGGGCTATTCTTTGTTGTGGTGTGCAGGCTCCTCATTGCAGTGGCTTCTCTTGTTGTGGAGCATGGGCTCTAGGTGCGTGGGCTTCAGTAGTTGTGGCTCTCAGGCTCTAGAGCACAGGCTCAGTAGTTGTGGTGCACAGGCTTGGTTGCTCTGCGGCATGTGGGATCTTCTGGAGCAGGGATCGAACCCCTGTCCCCTGCATTGGTAGGTGGATTCTTAACCACAGTGCCACCTGGGAAGTCCCTTGTCTATTCTTAAGATTGATATTAGTTATATATTGGTGTTTTTTATTTTATTTCAAGAAATTATAATATCCATGCTTCCTCAAATAAAATGTAGATCTTCCAATCCAGCACTTATCAGCTTAACTGTGATTGTTACATAAGGTACCACCATTAGCCATTGTTCAGAATCTCTTTTTAACAGGATATGCTCTCCCTATAAAGTAATTATGTGAAATAGTTTTACTGAAGAATTTGACAAAGTAAATTTTGAGCTTCCAGTATTCTTAGGATTGATTGCCTTGGGGGTGGGAGAAAATTGATGTAATCTTTGCTTGGGGTAGCAGTTTCTTCAAATTTTCTGAGTTTGATAATCCTGATCATAATTCTTTCCATAGGTGATGGGAAACCCGGGAGTTTTCAAAAGAAGTCTTTTATTCTCTGCCTTGTCTTATTTGGGTTTTGAAACTTATCAAATCATTTCCCAGGCTGCTGTGTTTCATGCTGCAGCCAAAGGTAAGCCTAAGCTAAATATCAGGAACACTTAGAGTTATTTATGTTTGTTATATTTTGTTAATAACTTATTTTGAATGAATAATGCAACTAACATAGGCTAGATGATTTTCTGCTTTTCTCTAGTTGTTAGTCTATATAAAATGTCTTCTAGCAGCTAGAGCTCCTTCAGTGAGAAATACTCTATTAATACTTTATAGTTTTATAGGACCCTTGGGCTAAGAATGTTTTTTACATTTTTAAAGGGTTGAGGGGTTGGGGAATGGGGGCATAATATACCACAGAGGCCATATCTGGCCCACAAAGCCTTAAAATATTTACCCTCTGTATCTTTTTAGAAAAAGTTTGCCAATCCCTACTTTATTTTTATTTGTATTTATTTGACTGTGCCTACTTTATAATGACAAGATGATTCTTTTGTTTCCTTAATGTCACAGTGTTACATTCTTCTTGATGTAGTTAAGAAAGGCCCAATTACTTTGAGATAAAAATATTTTATTTATAAACAGAATGCAGTTTGGTACTAAATATCAAATAACTGGTTGAAAAATAGAAAAATTCCATCAAAATTTTTATTTTTATTTTTAATTTTTTTATTTAGCATACTGTAGATATGTAAACATAAAATAAGACTTGCTGTATTTTAAAAATTAAATTTCGTTAACCCGGTTGTGTATGTAGACAGAGCCAAAATTCAGTCTATTAGAGAAAAACTTTTAATATATTAGTTAATAAGCCTCTTTGTTTTTCACAGTCCTCACTTCTGAACCATCAAGAAGGTGATTTGGGAAAGAAGAAGAGATTTGATTTTGAATAGATGTGCTTATTAAAGTTCTGGTAGATGAAGAATTTGAGATTAAAAATTACTAGCTATTTGTTGATTTTATTTGTTCATGACTATTCTTGTATTTAAAAAAAGCAGGTACTTGAATTGCTACGTTTCTGCTTTATCTTTTCTTTCTTTTTTTAATGTGTCATTTTCATGAAAGACAAAGTAGAGGACTTGATTTTGTCACTGGCTCAGTGACATATTTTGGTTCTAAAGCTCCGTAGACTTTTCACCATAACTTTAACTCTTTCAGCAACGTTGTACAGTAGTTAGGAGCAACCGTATTTTCACGTTACAATGTTAATTTTCAAAGCATTCTTGAGAGACGTGCCCAGTGGTTGCACTTTTAAGATTTTTCTGTGTGTGTGTGTGTGTCCCCCATTATGTTAATTTTTGAAAAGCTCACAAAGTTAAACTTCAAAGTCAAAGTGTCAGAGCAGAGATCTTACCTATTTCTTTTTGTGTCTATCACACTTAGTTGCAGTGTGCTTTAGCACCATTTCATTACAGAGATGAATGCAAAGCTTTAGGCCTTCCCTAAGCAACAAAATATGGCACTTTGAAAGGCAAAGTCAAAATTATTTTTAGCCTTAACAATCACAGTTGGTTTTTTCAGAAGTGTCCTATCGACAGAAACTGCATATTTGGTAAATTAAAAATAACATTTTAAGGTGCCAGGCTCCTGTGAGGCCTGCATGATCTGGAGTGTGGCCTTGAGCAGACATAGTAGCAGTGGTAAGGGAAATGTCAAACCATCAACTGCCCTGACTTTGCACCTCAAGGTACTTTGATGTGGCTTTCCTCCATTTTCTTCCTCCACCTCTTGAGTGAGTGGCCATGAACTGGGCTACAGGAGTCCTCTGGATCAGCCAGTGAGTAGGCACTGTAGGAGCAAATCTCCTTTGCCCGGAGATCGCTCTTTGTCCCAGCCAGGGTCACACCTCCTGCTGAGGAATGGCTGGCCCTTTACCCCCATTTCCAAGATGGCTACTGTCAAGTGTGAACATATTAAGAATTTTACTTCAGAGGAAATCATTCACCACAATAAGATCTCCATTATAGGAGCTGAACTGGTTGGCATGGCCTGTGCTAATAGTATTGCCTTTGTGGATGTTGATGAAGACAAACTGAAGGGTGAGACAGTGGATCTTCAACATGGCAGCCCTTTCATGAAAATGCCAAATATTGTTTCCAGCAAAGATTACTTAGGACTGCAAATTCCGGCCTAATGATTATCAGAACAGGTGTATACCCAAGAAAAAGAGAAACATACTTTGATGTCATCAAGTAAAATGTGGCCATCTTTAAACTAATGATTTCCAGTACTACCCAATGTAGGCCTGGCTGCAAACCGATATTTGTTTCCAATCCAGTGGATATGTTAACTTATGTAGCTTGGAAGTTGAGTGCATTTCCCAAAAACCATGTTATTGGAAGTGGCTGTAATCTGAACTCTACCCATTTCCATTTCTTTATTGGGCAAAGAAAGTCTTGCTATCCACCCTGAAAGCTGTTATAGACGGATCCTTGGCAAGCATAGAAACTCAAGCATACCTGTGTGGAGTGGAGTTAACATTGCCATGACCCTCTGAAGGGTCTAAACTCAGATATAGGAACAGATAAAGATCCTGAGCAGTGGGAAAATGTCCACAAAGAAGTGATTACCTATGGCTATGAAATGGTTAAAAGGAAAGCTTATATTAATTGGGCCATTGGCCTAACTTTAGCTGATTTAACATAAAGCATTTTTAAGAGTCTACGGAGAGTTTCCACCATAAATAAGGACCTCTGTGGAATAAAGGAAGTGTTCCTTTATATTCCTTGTATTCTGGGAGAGAATTGTATTGCACACCTTAAAAAGATAAAGCTAACCCCTGAAGAGGAGGCCCATTTGAAAAAGATACAGAAAAACTTTAGGAAATTCAGAAAGAGCTCATGCTTTAAAGTTGTTTAAAGCTACCATTCTGAAGTTATTGAAGAGATAGTAGTTATAGGATTGTATTTCAAACTTTTGAATAAAACTGAATTCATAGAAGTTGGGAAAAGGAAATGGGGTAGAGTGACTCCCCTGTTTATTTAGCCCTCCAGCTTTTTTATTTAGCATCCAGATGCTAGATGATCCTAAAATATATATTTTTTACAATTCCTAGGTAATTGCATCTTTGTTTCCTTTGTCATGCCAGCTGTGATTTTCTTCTTCTGTCTTCTGCTTCCACTTCTAAGGACGCTTGTAATTATATTGGACCCACCTGACTAAGATAATTTACTGTTTTACTGTTAGCTAATTAGCAACCTTAATTCCATCTACAAGCTTAATTCTCCTTTGCCCTAGTAACCTTTACATTTTCACAGGTCCAGGGATTGAGATGCGGACTTGTCTGGGGCCGTTATTTTGCCTCCCACAAATATCAACTAAGAATGCTGAGACTACTTACTTCCTACTACTTACTCTTTTTAAGACTCTTTGGGTTTTTTTAACCTAAATACAGAGAACCAGCTGCTGATAAAAATATAAAATACAATGAAAGCAAACGTAAGAAAATTAACCAGCCATGAGAATGTTACTAAACTATAGTGCCTAACCAGATTGAAGTGGGATTATAAAGGAAAAAACATCTTTATTTAATTTTAGGGTTTCTTTGCTGTTGTCATTTAATTTTTCTTAAATTATTATAATTACATGATGATTTTAACTTGAAAAGTACTTCACTTTACATAGTTGTGTCATATTTATGAGGTTTTTTTTTTTTGCTGGTCTAGATTTTAATTTTTCTTAAACTTAAAATTTTAGTACACATGTACTTTATATAATATTGTATACCAGCTGTACTTAAATGAAAAAAATTTTTTTAACCTCACACACACTATGATTAAAGCATACCAAGATAAACAATAAAGTAACTTAACTGAACATTTTGGAATGTTGGCTTATACATAAGACTATACAGCACCCTTATACCAGACAAAATTAAATATATATATTCCTTAGTAGTAAATGGGATATCTGAAATTCAGATTTACTGTGTTTTTTAGTAACTAGTCAGCTTTTTCAGAGCATTACACTGTCTATAAGGTTTATAGTTTTTGTTGTAATATCTAAACTCATTCATGAGTTGGTTGGAGCATATCGCCTATGATATGCTTGAGATCCTCTGTGTAGTTAACTTCATCTAAATTTTTGTTTGTTTGTTTGTTTTCTTTTGTTTTTGGCACACGGGCTTAGTTGCTCCGCAGCATGTGGGATCTTCCTGGACCTGGGATCGAACCCATGGCCTCTGCATTGGCAGGGAGATTCTTAACCAATGCGCCACCTAGGAAGCCCTCATCTAAATTTTTTAATAGCAGATTTGATTCTTTTTCCATAACAATGTCTGTATAAGTTAGATCATAAAAAGAATATAGTAAAACAGTGTGTTGCATTCTATGCAAATTAATAATTTTCATTGCTGTAAGTGGATGTCATATCATCATTTTCTACAATGGACTTTACTTAACAGCAGCAACAATAACAAAGGCTTTGTGTGGAGGGTAAAGGTACCATAAATTCCTCACAGGAGATTACTTTTTTCATTTTTTAAAATGTGTCATATTTAGTCAGTACCAGAATGTTTTCTAATTTTTTATTTTTCAAGGTTTTAATAAGTCACTTATTGTGTGTGATAGCTTCATACTTATTTCTACTACACTTACATCTTGATGCTTCAGAATTTCTGACCTTTCTTTATAGGTGATTTCTGTATCTTTTTCTTTTGCTTCTATGTAAAAATGTTTGTGTTTCTTAGAATTATTGCCAACTGGCATGGGAAGACCTACTTTGCTGTGTCTTTTTTCTTTTATAGTCTTCAGAGTTGAAGAAATCCTTGAACAAGCAGACTACCTATATGAAAGTGGAGAAACAGAGAAACTTTACCAGTTGCTAACCCAGTACAAGGAAAGGTGGGCTATGTATGATAGGCCTGGGTTTGCGGTTTCCTGAAATTTTTTGTTATTTAACAATTAAAATATTCCTGGTGCTTGAAATTTTTATAGTTTTTAAAAGTTTGTACTTCAAAATAATATTTCTTAGAGTTTAATTTATAGTATGATTTTTTTCTTATTTTAAATGACTCAGAAGTGCTACATATATCTCATTGATTTAGAAAAGGTGGTTCTACTTACTCATTCTAGTTGAATGTTGAAATATTTTTTTCATTTTGTTACTTTGCTTTGAATACAAGGTAGTCATTGAATAGATGTTTATCTTATCTATATTGTATATTTCTCATTTCTTCTAAATTGATTTCTTATTGATTTAAGATTTGGATGAGCTAGGATGATTTTCTGTCACCACTGAATGGTATCTGTGTATCACTGTGAAGCACAGTCTCACAGAGAAACTAAAAATACCTCCTTTTTCTATTTTTAGTATTAGCTTACATGCTTAGTCCAGTGTATTAATGTGCAGTAATTTTGGGGAGGAGGATGGAGAAGGAGGGCGATTCAGCCCAATAATATAAGTCAAATCAGGCTAAATGGCACTTCCAGATCACTGATTTACTTCATCTCCTGACCTAAAAATATTGAGTCACTTTCAACTACCTTCTTAGATTCCCCAAACCAGTTTTCCCCCTAAGACCCATCAATTTTATTTCCTAAATATCTGTAGGATCCAGTTTACCTTCTCCATTGTCCCCTCAGTAACTTGAGCTGGTTGGCTTGGCATTTTCTGGTCATTTCAGTAGTTATTTGAAAAGTAAGCTATAAGGTAGTTATTCCATATTCATTGAATTATAGATAATACTATTGCTACCTTTAGTTTCATTCAATTTTATGTGAATAGTATTTTTGTTAAGAAATGTATAATGTAGTAGGCTTAAAGACAAACATTTACTAAAAAGGAATTTAAGGTTACTTTTTTTTAAAGAACTATGTCTAACTTTTAATCTTGGTTTCTATTTTATTTATTAGCCATTTCAAGTCTTAGGTAATTATACTTAAATGGAAGTTCTTCAAGGAGTCCAAAGCCCTTGCTTTAAATATTCCATGCATCATGGCATGGTTGACACATTCAAAAATAGGATTTATTTTGATATTACATTATATTTAATCATTCATTCATTAACAGATATTTATCATATATCTTTTGTGTGCCTGGTACTGTATTTGAAGCTACAGATACAGCATTTTGTTTTATAGAGCATGACCCTGTCTATAAATTTATGTATTTTATGGTATTGTCTGAACCAGTTAGTGACTTTTCTGAAGCACAGTGCCTCAAGTTATATGTTGAATTCTGTAGGGAAAGTGTTTAGAGAATTCAAATACAAAGATATTTTCTAAGGAAGTTACTATTTTAGATATTATAGGTAAGTTAATGTGTATGTGTAATATTGGATATTTTGTAGAAAATTTTAGCAAATACAGGTTTTGTGTGATAGAAAATAATAAATTTAACATTATGAATAATAGATTTTGATATTGTGTTGCTCTCTGTATCCTCACTAACCTGAAAGACCATGTGTATTCATTAGTGATATGACCTTTAACAGTTTTAAATTGTGAGTTAAAATGGTTGTTGTTTTATATTTATTTCAAATCAGTGAAGATGCAGAGTTACTGTGGCGTTTGGCACGAGCATCACGTGATATAGCTCAACTTAGTGGAACCTCAGAAGAGGAGAAAAAACTCTTGGTGTATGAAGCCCTAGAGTATGCAAAAAGGGCACTAGAGAAAAATGAATCAAGTTTTGCAGCTCATAAGGTGAGGTGCTTACAGTACTGAAACTGTTACCATATACTGAGGGGGACATTGGTCTGTACTTATCCAATACCTCTAATTTACATAGGAAAGAAATAGCTCTCTTTTAAAAAAGTAGGGAAGAGATTTATTTTTATAACATTTTTTCAAAAAGAAGTAGCTTCTTTGCATTCTTGAACATTTATTCTAACTTCATTATTGTGTTTGATAAATTACTTTTGTGAACGCTTATTTTTAAACTGAAGTGTTAGTAGTTTCATGAATTACCTCTATCTTTATTGCTAGTAGTTCAAACAATGGACAAATGTTTTCTCATTTTCCTCACATTATATTTCTGTTTTATGTGGAGGCAGGAGTACAGCAGCTGGACAGCTGAGACCTAGTATAACTTTTTACGTGTAACTCCACTAGCTTCTGGATTTCCTGACTGGTTTAGAATAATGTTTTTCAACAGACTAGGGGACATTATTGGTATTTTGGATTAGGACATCACTTTATCATTTAGACTGTCTTCAGTGGAGTCCCTAAGTCACTGTGACAACCAAATTCCGTCTCCTTGCATTTCCACATGCTCTCTTTAGGGGATGGTTCTGTCTCCCTCTGACCCCTACTACGATCACTACTTGCTTATATTAAGAATAAAACATACAGGCCTTTTAAATTTGTTGAGACTTGTTTTATGACCCAGCATACGGTCCATATTTGTAAATGTTCTTTTTTTAGCACATGAAAAGAATATTTATTCAGCCATTGTTGGATATATTTCATAAATGTCATTCAGGTCAAGTTGGTTGATAGTGGTGTTTGAGTCTTCTATATCCTTACTGATTTTCTGTCTAATTCTATGAATTATTGACAGAGGGATGTTGAACTCTCCAAGTATAATGGTAGATTTATCTCTTTCTGTTTGTAATTTTTTAGTTTTTACACCATATATTTTAAAGTGCTGTTATTAGGAATATAAACATTTAGTATCACTAGATTTTCTTGATGCATTGACCGCTTTATCATTGTAAAATGATCCTCTTTATATCTAGAAATATTCTTGGTTTTATAGTCTGCTTTGTCTGATATTCATGTAGCTACTCTTGTTTCCTTCTGATTGTTAACATGTTACATCCTTTTCTGTCCTTTTACTTTTATTTGTGCCTTTATGTTTAACATGTACTTTTTGTAAGGAGATGCTAATTCTTGCTTTTATTTTTACTTATTTTATTTTTTCACATTATATAAAATTCACCATTGTAATGTATACACTTCAGCGGTTTGTAGCATATTTTACTATGTTGTGCAACCTTCACCACTGTCTAATTCCAGAACACTTCCATTACCCCCAAAACAAACCCCATATCTATTGCCATTTAGTCCCAGTTTTCACCTCTCCTGTCCCCTGGCAAGCACTGAGGTACTTTCTGTCTTTATTAATTTGCCTATTCTGGACATTTCATGTAAATAGAATCATACAATAAGTGGCCTTTGTGTGTCTGGCCTTTTCACTTAGCCACTTCAACTCACTTAGTTGAGTATATGACAGTACTTCGTTCCTTTTTATGGCTGAATGATATTCCATTGTATGGAAATACCATTTTTGTTTATTAATTTATTAGCTGATGGGCATTTGGGTTTCCACTTCTTGGCTATTACCAATAATGCTGCTATAAACAATTATGTACAAGTTTTTGTGTGAACACCTGCTTTTATTATTTTTTTTTATTGAGGTAAATTCACATAAGAGCAACCATTTTATATATTTGGCATTTTTATACTATTGGCATATCATACATTTGCAGTGTTGTACAACGGTTACCTCTGTCTAGTTCTAAAACATTTTCATCACCCCGAAAGGAAACCTTGTACCCATTAAACTGTCACTCTATTCCTTCTTATTCCTAGCCCCTGACAACCACTACTCTGCTTTCTGTCTCTATGGTTTTACCTACTCTGAATATTTCATAGAAGTGGAATCATACAATATGGGATAATTTGTGTCTGACACCTTTCACTTACCTTGTTTTTGAAGTACATTCACATTGCAGCATTTATCAGAAATTTATTCTTTTTTATGGATGAATAATTTTTCATTATATACCACATTTTGTTTACCCCTTCATTAGTTGGTGGACATTTAAGTTATTTCCACTTTTGGCTATTGTTTATAGTGTATCTCTCATTAGTGCACAAATATTTGTTTAAATATCTGTCTTAAATTCTTTTGAGTGTATACCTTGTCTTTTTATTGTTGAATTGTAAGAGAATATTTTCTAAATACTAGTCCCTTGTTAAATATACGACTTACAGATATTTTCTCCCATTCTGTAACTTGTCTTTTCACTTTCTTAATAGTGTTCTTTGCAAAAGTTTCAATTTTGATAAAGTCCAATATATTTATTTTTCTTTGTTCGCTTGTGCTTTTGATGTCATATCTAAAATACCTGCCCAATCCAGTGTTACAAAGGTTTTCACCTATGTTTCCTTCTAAGAGTTTTATATTTTGCAGCTCTTATCTTTGGGTCTTTGATATATTTGGACTTAACTTTTATACATGGTGAGAAGTAGGAGTCCAGATTCATTCTTTAGCATATAAATATCCAGTTGTCCTGTCACCACTTGTTGAAAAGGTTATTCTTTCTCCACTGAATGGTCTTGGCATCCTTGAGGAAAATCAGTTCAACATAAATTTATGGGCTTATTTTTGCCTGAAAGTTCTATTCCATTGGTCAGTATGTATCCTTTTGCTAGTACCACAATGTATTGATTACTATTGCTTTATAGTAAGTTTTGAAATAAGGAAGTGTGAGTCCTCCAATTTTGTTCTTCTTTTGTCTTGACTTCTTTTGTTTTAACTATTCTCAGCCCCTTGAATTGCTATATGAACTTTAGGATCAGCCTGTAAATTTCTGCAAAGATGCCAGTTGGATTTTTTAAACGGATTTCATTGAATCTGTAGATCAGTTTGGGGAGTATTACCATTTTAACCATATCTTCCAATCCATGAACTTATGCTGTCTTTCCCTTTATTTAGATCTTTTTTTTTTTTTTTTCCCATCAGTGTTTTGTAATTTTTCAGTGTCAAATAACAATCAAAGAGAGGATCTTCAAAGTAGCAGGAGAGAAGGTTTTTAGGCAGGACTAACGTAGCATTTAATTTAGAAGGGTTTTTGTTGTTGTTTCTCCTTACAACTGATATTCCTAGATCTTTGTGAGCTCTGGATTTCTAAACCTTTGGAGTGGTTCTTTTCCCAGCCTTGGGTAGTCTCTTCATATGCAAGTGATGATATTTACTCAGCTGAACAAGGGTGACCCTCTGCAGTTCTTCCTCTGGAGTTCTAGCTCTGGTCAGCTATTTCTTCTTCAGTATACTGCTGTGTAAACTGCAGCCACCTGGGCTTCCCCAGACTCCCAGTTCCATCTCTTTAAAGCAGAGAGACTGCTTGGTCTGTTTTGCCTCCCTGGGCTTCAACCTGGAAATTTCTACAGGGCAGTCATAGGGCTCCTCTCATTTGTTTCCTGTCTCTGAGATGTCACTGTTGCCTGATGTATAATATCTTATTTCTTATATTTTGTCTGCTTATTTTAGTGTTTCAGGCAAGAAGGTAGGTATAGTATCTATTACCGCTTCTTGGCTAGATTATCTGTTATAAAAAATGTTTTCTTTAAAAATAATGTAAACTCATTACAGAAAATAGATATTTTGGAAATTAAAAAAAAGTACCAATATGGAAATAAAAATCATCCATCACAGCTCCTACCATCAGCTCTTGCTAGCATGATCGTTAATTAACAGTCCTATATGGTGACTAAATGCCAATCTAAGCAGAATTTTTAGGATTCATCCATAAGTTCATGTTTCCTTTGATATAGGTGATAGCTAAATGCATAAGAGAAAGTGATTTTATCTGGAGTCCTGATACGTGGGAAAAGATCAGAGCACCAAATTTGAAACCCTGTATGACACCTCTAGTCCTCTGAATTTGGGCAGCTGGGTGACTGTCAGTGGAGTTAATGAGCATAGTCTACAGAGAGGGGTGCATTTTATTTATTTATTTATTTAACTTTTAAAACTTATTTACTTTATGTATTTATTTTTAAGCTCTTTATTGCAATATAATTGCTTTACAGTCTTGTACCAGTTTTTGAGGTACACCGAAGTGAATCAGCTATATTTATTCATATACCCCACATATCCCCTCCCTCATGCATCTCCCTCCCACCTTCCCTGTCCTGGCCCTCTAAGGCATCACCCAGCATTGAGTTGATCTCCCTTTGTTATACAGCAACTTCCCACTAGCTATCTGTTTTACAGTTGGTAGTGCACATATGTCTATGCTACTCTCTCATTTTATCCCAGCTTCCCCTTCACCCTCCTCCCCCCCCCCACCCCGTGTCCTCCAGTCCATTCTCTGCATCTGCATCTTTATTCTTGCCCTGCCACTGGGTTCATCAGTACCATTTTTTTAGAATCCATATATATGAGTTAGCATACAGTATTTGTTTTTCTCTTTCTGGTTTACTTCGCTCTGTATGACAGTCTCTAGGTCTATCCACCTCATTATATATAGATCCATTTCATTCCTTTTTATGGTTGGGTAATATTCCATTGTATATATGTGCCACATCTTCTTTATCCATTCATCTGTTGATGGGCATTTAGGTTGCTTCCATGTCCTGGCTATTGTAAATAGTGCTGCAGTGAACATTATGGTACATGTTTCTTTTTGGATTATGGTTTTCTCTGGGTATATGCCCAGTAGTGGGTTTACTGGGTCATATGGTAGTTCCATTTTTAATTTTTTAAGGAACCTCCAAACTGTTTTCCATAGTGGCTGTACCAATTTACATTCCCACCAACAGTGCAGGAGAGTTCCCTTTTCTCCACACCCTCTCCAACATTTGTGGTTTCCAGATTTTGTGATGATGGCCATTCTGACCGGAGTGAGGTGATATGTCATTGTGGCTTTGCCTTGCATTTCTCTAATGATTAGTGATGTTGAGCATCTTCTCATGTGTTTGTTGGCCCTCTGTATGTCTTCTTTGGAGAAATGTCTATTTAGGTCTTCTGCCATTTGTGGATTGGGTTATTTGCTTTTTTGGTATTAAGCTGCATGAGCTGCTTGTATATTTTGGAGATTAATCCTTTGTCCATTGTTTTATTGGCAGGTATTTTCTCCCATTCTGAGGGCTGTCTTCTTGTCTTGTTTATGGTTTCTTTCGCTGTGCAAAAGCTTTTAAGTTTCATGAGGTCCCATTGGTTTATTCTTGATTTTATTTCCATGATTCGAGGAGGTGGGTCCAAAAGGTCCAAAAGCTTTGATGGATGTCATAGAGTGTTCTGCCTATGTTTTCCTCTAGGAGTTTTCTAGTGTCTGGCCTTACATGTAGGTCTTTAATCCATTTGGAGTTTATTTTTGTGTATGGTGTTAGGAAGTGTTCTAATTTCATTCTTTGATGTGTAGCTGTCCAATTCTCCCAGCACCACTTATTGAAGAGGCTCTCTTTTTTCCATTGTATATTCTTGCCTCCTCTGTCAAAGATAAGGTGCCCATATGTGTTTGGGCTTACTTCTGAGTTCTCTATTCTGTTCCATTGATCTTCCTTTCTATTTTTGTGCCAGTACCATACTGTCTTGATCACTGTGGCCTTGTAGTATAGTTTGAAGTCAGGAAGCCTGATTCCACCAACTCCATTTTTCCTTCTCAAGATTGCTTTGGCTATTCGGGGTCTTTTGCGTTTCCATACAAATTGTAAGATTTCTTGTTCTAGTTCTGTGAAAAATGCCATTGGTAATTTGATCGGGATTGCATTGAATCTGTAAATTGCTTTGGGTAGTATGTTGATTCTTCCAATCCAAGAAGATGGTATGTCGTTCCATCTGTTTGTATCGTCTTTGATTTCTTTCATCAGTGTCTTGTAGTTTTCTGCATACAGGTCTTTTGCCTCCTTAGGCAGGTTTATTCCTAGGTATTTTATTCTTTTTGTTGCAATGGTAAATGGGAGAGTTTCCTTCATTTCTCTTTCTGCTCTTTCATTGTTAGTGTAGAGGAATGCAAGAGATTTCTGTGCATTAATTTGTATCCTGCTACTTTACTAAATTCGATTAGTGTTAGCAGTTTTCTCGTATGATCTTTTTAATGTGCTGTTGGATTCTGTTAGCTGTTATTTTATTGAGGATTTTTGCATCTATATTCATCAGTGATATTGGCCTGTAATTTTCCTTTTTTTGTGACATCTTTGCTTAGAAAACTTCCTTTAGCAATTGTTGTAAGGCTGGTTTGGTGGTGCTGAATTCTGTTAAATTTTGCGTGTCTGTAAAGCTTTTGATTTCTCCGTCGAATCTGAATGAGATTCTTGCTGGGTAGAGTATTCTTGGCTGTAGGTTTTTCTCTTTCAGAACTTTGAGTATATCCCACCACTCCTTTCTGGCCTGCAGAGTTTCTTGATTGTTTAATAGTGTATTGTTTAGCCTCCATGTGTTTGTATTTTTTACAGTTTTTTTCAGGTAATTGATACCTAGTCTCATGGCATTGTGGTCAGAGAAGATGCTTGATACGATTTCAGTTTTCTTGAGTTTACTGAGGCTTGAGTTGTGACCCAAGATGTGATCTGTCCTGGAGAATGTTCCGTGTGCACCTGAAAAGAAAGTATTCTGCAGTTTTTGGATAGAATGACCTATAAATATCAATTAAGTTGAGATGGTCTAATGTGTCATTTAAAACTTGTGTTTCCTTATTTATTTTCTGTTTGGATGATCGGTCCATTGGTGTCAGTGGGGTGTTAAAGTCTCCTTCTATTATTGTGTTACTGTCGATTTCCCCTTTTATGGCTGTTAGCATTTGCCTTATGTATTGAGGTGCTCCTATGTTGGGTGCATAGATATTTTAATATTTACAATTGTTAATATTATTTCTTTATGTTTAATTTTCATTAGTTTGATTAATATGTGCCTCAGTGTATTTCTCTTTGGGTTTATTCTGTATGGGACTCTCTGCACTTGTTGGACTTATTTCCTTTTCCATTTTGGGGAAGTTTTCCACTATAACCTCTTTAAATATTTTCTCAGACCCTTTCTTTTTTTCTTCCTCTGGGATGCTTATGATTCGAATGTTGCTGTGCTTAATGTTGTCACCAAGGTCTCTGAGACTGTCTTCCATTCTTTTTTTTTTTTTTTTATAAATTTATTTATTTATTTTATTGGCTGTGTTGGGTCTTCGTTGCTGCACATGGGCTTTCTCTAGTTGTGGTGAGCAGAGGCTACTCTTCGTTGTGGTGCATGGGCTTCTCATTGCTGTGGCCTTTCTTGTTGCAGAACATGGGCTCTAGGCACATGGGCTTCAGTAGTTGCGGCACATGGGCTCAATAGTTGTGGCTCACGGGCTCTAGAGTGCAGACTCAGTAGTTGTGGCGCACAGGCTTAGCTGCTCCGCGGTATGTGCTGTCTTTCTGGGGCAGGGCTCGAACCCATGTCCCCTGCATTGGCAGGAGGATTCTTACCCACTGCACCACCTAGGAAGTCCTGTCTTCCATTCTTTTTATTCTGTTTTCTTTTTCCTGCTCTGTGGCAGTTATTTCCCCAGTTCTGTCTTCCAACTCACTTATTTGTTCTTCTGCCTCAGTTATTCTGCTGTTTATACCATCGAGTATTTTTAATTTCAGTTATTGTGTTGTGCATTACTATTTGTTTGCTCTTTAGTTCTTCTATGTCCTTATTAACTGTTTCTTGTATTTTTTCTGTTCTGTTATCGAGATACTGGATCATCTTTACTATCATTACTCTGAATTCTTTTTCAGGCAATTTTCCTATTTCCTCTTCATTTATTTGGTCTTGTGGGTTTTTATCTTCTTCCTTTGTCTGCAAGGTGTTTCTTTGTTTTCTCATTTTGTCTAATTTATAGGATTTGCTATCTCCTTTCCCTGTGCTGCCTAGTAGTCATTCCTCTTGTTTCTGCTCTCTGCCCCTGTGGTGGGGTTTGTCCACTGTCTTGAGTAGGCTTCCTGGTGGGGGGTGGTCTGGTGTCCGCTTTCTGGTGTATGGCTCTGTATCTTTTCTCTCTGATGAGCAGGGCCATGTCAGGTGGTGTGTTTTAGGGTATCTGTGAGCTTAATATGGCTTTAGATACTCTGTCTGCTGATGGGTGGGTTTGTGTTCCTGTCTTGTTTGTAGTTTGGTGTGAGGTATCCAGCACTGGCAGTTGCAGACAGTCGGATGAAGCCGGGTCTTAGACTCTGATACAGGGCTCTGTGAGACTTCTCTGCAGTTAATCTTCCCTGTGGCTGAGGACTCCCTAGTGGTCTAGCATCCTGGATTCAGTGCTCCCTCCCCAGAGCCTCCTACGTGACTTCTGATGGAGTAGTCCAGACTTCAGAGATTGCTTGTCCCAGCAATAAAGGGGATTAAAAAAGACTGTCCAAGCCCCAGACTAATGGCAGAGTATTGAGTCACACAAATACTAAATCAAGGAAACACATACATGCACAAGACACACAAATACTGAACCCAATATAAAATAAAGCACTAGAAAAACCTGACAGAAGAACCGCAGTATGCAAGCAATCAGAGAAAACCAACAAAAATTCAAAACCAAAAAAAACAAAACAAACAAGAAAAACAATAAAACCCCCACACACACAAACACAAATCCACAGAAATTTTGAAAGCTAGGATCAAACATAATAAAGAGCAAGAAAACAACCAGACAGACTGGAGATTCCCAAAACAAAATCAGACAGTTATAATTAGAACTAAGAAAAAGACAAAACCTAATAAGAAAAACCAAAGCAGTGTGTCATCTGGGGAATAAAGCAAGGAAACAGAGCAGACCCATAATATTGATTAAAAGTATATTAAAAGAAACTAAAAAAGGATAGAAGACAGGGCAACAGAAGAGTGTAGTATGGCTGAAAATATGAAAAGAAAAAGAAAAAAATAGAAATGTATAAAAGAGAAGAAAAGAAGGTAGGAGGGATAAAGTCAGCACTACAAAAAAAAAACTTAGCTAGAAATAGAAATATATAAAAAGGCTGAAAATAAAAATATAAGAAAAATAGAATAAAAAATATGTTATAAAACTTGTAGATCCCTTATAGGACTAAGATCTTAATTAAAAAAAAAAAAAAAGCTAGAACTGACCCCAGAATGGACCAGATCAATAGAGTTAATAATAATGTTTCTCTTTCCTTCGGGTCTCAGCTCTAAGTGTCCTTCTACCTGCCTTGGGCTTTTTGTATTACTCTGCAACCAGCAGAACTTTCTTTATTTTTCGTCTGTAAGCACTGGTGTGTGGGGAGAGAGAGGGTACAATAGTGGCTCCTTCCCCTGGGAGTGAGTGAGCAGTAGCACCCTGTCTGGGTCGCGGGAGCCCGGGAGGCAGTGGCAGTGCCTATTGCAGAGGGAAGCTGGCAGCTCAGGCCGAGAGAGAGACGACAACCGTGGCTCTTCCCCCCTGCAAATGACTCTGCAGTAGCACCCTGTCTTAGTTGCAGGAGCCCTTGCGGCAGTGGCAGTGTCTTGCATAGGGAAGTCGGTGGCTCAGGTGTAAACAGAATGTCTCCAAAGCTAGGCCACTCTGTGGACTTTTGGCTCTCGGCTGCAGGCACTCCAGGCCAGCCCTGCCAGGGGGCCTTTGTTATCCCTTGTCAACTGCGATAGCCAGGCCCAGAGGAGGCCTCCCTTTGTCTGTTGCAGGTTCCGAGAGAGGGACTACACCCGTGGTTCCTCCCGCCTGCTTGTGAGTCAGCAGTATTGAGCTGCCACCATGGCTGCCCAGCTTTCTGCAGTAGGCATTCTCCACTGTGGATTTCTTCCCTCCTGTCCCCTCAGTCCATCTCCCCACTGCCAACAAACACTGCCTCACCCTGAACCAGTTCTCCAGTTCCCACATTCCAGCTCCCAGACCCCCTGTTCAGCTGTGAACCCATGTCTCAGTCTGGACACACTGAGCTGTGGTGCGGACCTTCCATGTGTTTCTCACTCTTTCCCGTCTGCTGCAGATCAGCCACTTCACCCTCTTTGAACAGTCCCAAATGCCTCCCTTCTTACCTGATGAAATTCCCCATTGGAGGAGGGGTTTCCCCATCAGATAAGGGATGTTTCCCCGAATTCGGCAATCTCCCCTCTGTTTCAGCTCCCCCTGCCCCAGGGTGTGGGAGCCGTCCCTTTCCTTTCTTCTCCTCCTTTTTTTCCCCTCTCTGTCCTACCCAGTTATGTTGGGATCTTTGCAGTGCTTTCTGGCGTCCGAGGTCATCTGTTGGTGTTCAGCTGATTTTCTGTGGGAATTATTGCATCTTTTGATGTGTTCCTGAGGTATCTGTGGAGAGGGATGCATTCTACATCCTTCTACTTCACCGCCATGTTTTCTTCCGTGTGTTTTAAATTATACTTTTTATTTTCAGTAAAAATATCAAGATACAAAAGATTTTGGTGGAGAATAGCTTTAAACAGAAGTTTTAGTTAACATTTTTCTGGTTGTAATTATTAAAATTTCAGAGAGGATAAGCTCAAACAAAAAGAAATTGTGAGTGTTTATAACAAACTATTGTATTTCACAGAACCTAAAAGCAGGCTGCATTTAGGCTTCAGGAAAAACTGGCTTAATTGCTCTGAAGCTTCATTGTCTCTCCTCTTGACTGTTATTTGTAAATCTTTTTTTATTTTAGTTTTTTTTTTTTTAAGCTCTTTATTGGAATATAATTGCTTTACACCCTTGTACCAGCTTTTGAGGTACACCAGAGTGAATCAGCTGTATTTATACATATATCCCCATATCCCCTCCCACCCTCCCTGTCCTGGCCCTGTAAGGCATCACCCATCATCGAGTTGATCTCCCTTTGTTATACAGCAACTTCCCACCTGCTATCTGTTTTACAGTTGGTAGTGTACATATGTCTATGCTACTCTGTCACTTCGTCCCAGCTTCCCCCTCGCCCCCTGCCCCCCTAACCCCATGTCCTCCATAGTTTTTCTTATTTTTTTCATCATCAATCTTGGAACTTTCTACAGTTTCTGGGCTTATGAAGCTTGGATATTTTGGTTTTGGTTCTTAGGGAAGGAACTCAGATTGTCTCACTTTGGGTCTGTTGTCTAGCTATGGGTATGGGGACAAGGTCACAATTGACAATGTGGCTGTTATTACTGTAACAATGTGGGTGTGGGAGAAGACACAGCTCCCAGAAAATAGGATGAGAAAATAAAATGATAATTATTAAATTGCACATTTTTCTAAATTTATATTCCTACCATAAATATGAATCATTATCTCCCCATTGTATTGGTAAATTTCTTACAGATTCACTACCCTTTGCCTAGTATTATAGTTCTCCATAAACATGGCCTAACTTAAGTTTCTTGAGGGCCATGTCTACTTTTTCTTTGTATATTCCAGTATATTTAATACAGTTTTTGTGCTCAGCTTTTTGTTAAATGAGAATGACTAGTGAGGAATTAATATTCACTTTTACCTTGTATTGAATGGAATATTATTGAGCATTATTATTCTTACACCTTTTTTCCTTCTATTTTTAGTGGTATGCAATCTGTATTAGTGATGTCGGAGATTATGAAGGAATCAAGGCTAAAATTGCAAATGCCTACATTATCAAAGAGCATTTTGAGGTACTGATGAACTTTAAAATTCATTAGTTTTCTGAATAGATTTCTATTTCACTTATCTCTTGCTGTATAGCAAACCACCTAAATTTAGTGTCCTAAAACAATGACAGTTTATTTCTCACGATCCTGTGGATTAACTATGCACAGTGGTGCTTCTCTTCTGCTTGTTGTGGCTGAAGTCATTTAGAGGGCTACATTCACCTGGACCCTCAGCTGGGACAGGAGTGTACAAGATGCCCTCTCATCTGTGACATTTTCTCTCTACTTTACTTCTCATCATTTAGTAGTGTAGCCCAGGCTTCTTTATAGCATGGTAGCTGGCTTCCAAGAGTGAGCATTCCAGGGGAAAAGTTCCACTGTGCAAACTTTTATTAAGCATGTTTGTATCACACTTGGTAATAACCTGTTGACCTAAAATAAGTAATGTGCCCAAGACCAGAGAACATGGGAGGTGATTATACAAAGTCCTGAGTGCCAAGAGGTGTGGTCTCACTTAACAGTCTAATACAATTGACATACTACTCTCAAAGGTGATAGTACTATATACGATTATGGTCTCTGTGTGTTTTAATATTTCCCCCGAAGTTAATTACTTACTTATAGTAAGCGCTTCCTTAGGTGCCAGAAATTCTCCAGGAGTTTGTATATTTGATGATGTGCATACACACTAGTCTGTTGTCCATAAACAAACAAAAAAACTGCAGCTAAACACCTAGTGTATTTGTCTTTTGATATTATAGACCATCTCAAAAATACACAGGAAGAGAAAGTGATGAAAACAAACATATTTATCATTATAGTCTCAATTTCTAGTTAATGTAATGACTAGCAGAAAAGAACACTGCACTAGGAATCAGGAGACCTAGCTTCTTATTTGAGCATCAATACACATACATGTATATTTCAATTCAATAATATACAACATTTTTTACAGATTAAGACCTTTGAAATCAGATTACATTATATATAATCAGTGGTATCTTATAATTGGCAGTGCTTTTTTTCTTAGTGGGATATAAAATAATGATGTGTCATAATGTTTATGGTATCTTAGATTCAGTGAAATATAGTAATTTACTCAGTGGCACTAGATAAATCACTGAAAGTACTCTGTGCCTTGGGATGTAGAAATACCTGACAAATAACTTCCAGTGTGTATAGTGAAATACTGGGAATATATTAATGTATACTTTAAAGAAACAGTGAAGGCTATGGATCATTTAAAAATAACCAACGTTTTGTGTAAGTTTTCAATGTTTATGTTTTATGTATATTTTAAAAATGACAGTGTTTAGTATTTACATACTAAGATTATTTCTACTACTTGAATTTCAGATTCCATTATTACATCCAAAGTCATAAGGAATTATCATCTTTGCATTGCTTTTAAAGACATTTGAACTAATGATAGTAGAAAGAATTATAAAAGAAAAGGTTTGCTTGAGAGTAGCCCCTCTCATTCCATCTCAAAAGAAAATTAAACTGTAATGCCCCAAGATGTCCATTATATATGATGAATTAACTTCTCTCCCTTGCATCAAAATGGAGTAGCTCTGTACCATTCTTAGTAGAATGGAAAGTGCAGTTACTCATATAATTTTTTGCGGGGCTTAATTTTCTTGTGGAACTCTGGGAAAGTTGCTTAGAATATAAGTTTATATACTTTAAAATATATTTTGCTGTGTAAATCATATCACTCTATTTACAGAAAAGGAAAAATTAGGTCAGTGCTCATTCTTACCCATATTATTAACAGGATTTCTGCCAAGTCATACTTGGTTAGCCTTATTTTAGATATTATCTCTCCCATTATTAACATTATAATCAATGTTAGTAATAAAGTGTCTGAAACTTATGAAAAGTAAAAATAATGATGATTTTGATGATAGAAAATATTACTGTGTTAAGTACCTCCTGTTACTTGTTCATTTAGCTTTCACCACAACCCTATAAGATAGGTGTACTACTTTCTTGATTGTATCCAAGAGCAAACTCAGGCATAGAAAGAATATAGAATTTGCCAAGGTCAAAAGGTTAGAGGTCATTGAGCTGTGATTTAAACCCTGATGTCTGGCTTCAGAGCCACTCTGGTAACCAGTGCAGATATTTGAAAATGTGTATGTCACAGATTACCAACTGAAAGTGAAAATGTGTGTTTATAGAAAAGCATAAGCTAGGAAGTCAATTTTTTAAAAAGGGTTTTTTATCTTTAATAGGATTAACATTAATCTGTGAGATGTTCTTATGGTTTTCAACAAAATGGATAAAAGGAGGAGTAATTTTTTTTAAATTATTCTGTAGTTTACATTAATTCACATAGGACTTTCACATATAAATTGAAATTAGGGAGACTATCAATATATTTTATATTGTACATAATTATTGTATTAATAAATTCTGTGAGTAGTATTTATTTTTCCTTTGTTAGCTATAGATGGGGGAGTTAAACAAAATTTGCATACAGGAAGAGACTTTCTAAAATTATTACATATTTTGTTCTTTTACCAAAGAATACTTTTACTCTATAGTCATATAGGATTTGCCAAAAAGAACTTTCTTATTTATTGTTCCTTTAATCTAGAAGAAATACTGAGAGCTATAGATTAGTTTTCAGAATTAGATTCATTTATAGATTTCATATTTTCTTCCATTTTGATAAATCCTATCATTTTCTGATTCTTATGAAATAGTAACCTTAGTATAAGTCATTAATAGTGCACTGATAAATCTAACTAAAGAATTAGGGAAAAAGTTGGCATTGATTATCATTTAAAAATTGAAATGCAGGGTTTCTTTTTTTTTTTTTGAAGTCATGGTTTCTTCAGCAAACATAGTAAAGTACTTATTGGTGTTTAGAAAACAAATATGATTGATTTTTCTCATTTCTTGTTAGAAAGCAATTGAACTAAACCCTAAAGATGCTACCTCAATTCACCTTATGGGTATTTGGTAAGAAAATTTATTTAAATACAGATTTTAATGGTATTTACTATGATCTTATTTTGTAGTGTGTATACATATTTTGTAGTATATAAAAAAGCAAAATTTAAAATATTTAAAAATATTATTTGGCAGTGGAGTGTTTATTGTATTAACTAACAGTTGTACTGGTTATTTAGTGTTTAGTATTTAGAAAATACTAAATTGATTGTGATCTTGTTAAATATTGTTATTCAGATCATTTAGAAACGTACTAAGACTAAAAAGGCATTGAAGATTTGCGTTACACCTTTAAATTCCTTGTTTTGGGAAAGACTATTCTTATTTACCAGACTAAATGGAATTGGATTAATCTAACTATAGTAATACAGTCTTTGTATCCTCAAAGTGTGTCAAATGCAGTCTGATTCATCTGAGGAATAATATAATCTGACTTTTGGTATCTTTCCATTTTTAGGTAACCTTTTTTCAAAGCACAGCATTACTTTGCTCGTATGAGTGTACACCAATGTGTTAAATGCTTACTGGTTTAACAGTCTTTCTTGAGACAGGTTTGCCACTGTTTTCTTTGGGTGTAGTCTACAGAGCTAAGTATTCATTGTCTTCTATGAGGGGTAACAGTGCAAAGTCCAGTATCAAACTCTTTAAAAGAGAAGTAGTAAATATCCTTCAGGATAAAGGACATATTTAACACAACACTGAGAATTAATGATAATTGAGGGACAGTCAGTAACTAAGATGCTGGCAGACAAAGATGAATGAAATACAGTTTCTTCCTCAAGGAGTTCAGACCTTAATCAAAGATCCAAGACTTTTTTTCCTACTTATTTCAGAAAGTTGTCAAGAGCTTTGGATGTTATTTGCCACACGGTTTCAAATATCAAGACTTTAAATTGTTGGTTGCCATTATTATTTAGGTATATCATGTTTAGTTTTGTTATTTTTCTTGCTTTTTTTTAAATTCTCTGAGTTAGTTTTTATGTGTAAAAAAATAGGGGTAATGATTCTGTCTCATTTAATTATTGTAAGGAGTAGATGAGAGAATCACTTAGCTCAGCACTTGGCACAAAGTGAGCACTCAATGGTGAATGATATGTCTTATCATTACTATTATAAATATTGCTTACTATTTATACTTAGTCACAAAATACACCATAATTGATGGATCAATATAAATCAGTCTCTAGATAATTCAGTATAAATATTAACCCACTGGATATTATGTAAAGTACAAACTGTTTAAACATACAACAGAAGATTCCTTTTATATGTGTGAAGATGCTTAGTTCTAAGAGAAAAAAAAGGTGCAATTTGAATGTATATGTCATCTTATTTCCCTGTAGGTGTTACACATTTGCTGAAATGCCTTGGTATCAAAGAAGAATTGCTAAAATGCTGTTTGCAACTCCTCCTAGTTCCACCTATGAGGAGGTAGTGTGATGTCTTTGTTAAGTTAGTACTGATTTCTTAACTGCTGAGCCACTCTACAGTGTTCACACATCTGGAGCTCTGATCAGTGAGGGACTTGAGCACGTTTCTAATGATCCAATGCAACTATCTTATCACAAAGGCTTAACACTTATTATCTGTGACTGGTGAGTGTTTTTTTTTCCCCCTTAGGTGAGTGGCTGATAAATCTGGTATATTGTCAGCCAAAATAATGCATGGCTGGAATCTACCTTCATTTTCTGTTTGAAATCTATGCCATATAAAAATCATAAAATAGAACAAGAAATATAGCAATGCTTCTCAGCATGTTTTAGGTACACATTCTGTAAGATAAAAGTCATTTACCTGGAAATTAAAGCATGTGTTTGTATTGATAAATGAAGAGTAATTATAACATTTTTTTCAAAGCAGGTTTGAAAGGCTCATAGTCTCATATTTCCAAGGCCTTTTCCTTCTCTTGTTAAAAATAAAATTTGAAAGGGATTTCTGAGCAAATATTTTGGGTTTACTTATCACAAAATTTTCAGAGTAAAGAAGTAGACAGTTGAAAAGTTTTCCCAACACTTGTATCATAATGAGCTTGTATCATAATGTTTTCTGTGAAGCTATAGTGTAGAATTTGATGTAAAGAATATTTAGTTGCAGGGCTTCCTAGGCAGCGCAGTGGTTAAGAATCTGCCTGCCAATGCAGGGGACACGGGTTTGATCCCTGCTTCAGGAAGATCCTACATGCTATGGAGCAACTAAGCCCGTGTGCCACAACTATTGAGCCTGTGCTCTAGAGCCCGTGAGCCACAACTATTGAGCCATGTGCCACAACTACTGAAGCCCACATGTCTAGAGCGCATGCTCCACAACGAGAGAAACCACAGCAATGAGGAGCCCACGCACCACAATGAAGAGCAGCCGCCACTCACCACAACTAGAGAAAGCCCATGTGCAGCAACGAAGACCCAACACAGCCAATAAATAAATAAGTAAATTTATTTAAAAAATAAAGAATATTTATTTGCAGGGCTTCCCTGGTGGTGCAGTGGTTAAGAATCTGCCTGCCAATGCAGGACAGGTTCAAGCCCTGGTCTGGGACGATCCCACATGCTGCAGAGCTACTAAGCCCATGTGCCACAATTACTGAGCCTGTGCTCTAGAGCCCGTGAGTTCACAACTATTGAGCCCATATGCCACAACTACTGAAGCCCGTGTGCCTAGAGCCTGTGCTCTGCAGCAAGAGAAGCCAGCGTAATGAGAAGCCCATGCACAGCAACAGAGTAGCCCCCACCTAGCCACAACTAGAGAAAGCCCGAGCACAGCAATGAAGACCCAAAACAGCCAATAAATAAGTTAATTTAAAAAAAAAAGAATATTTAGTTGTATAAATAGAACAGAGTTGGGAAATACTTGTTATTAAAAAGAATTCATTCTAAGAAAAAAACACACGATCAGCTCTACTATAACAAATTATTTATGTATCTAAGAAATCAACTGTCAGTTAATGAAGTATGAAAACAATCTAAGTGGGACAAAAATAATTAGGGAGTTTTAGAGTGACATTAACATTTTATACAGGAACTTCAATAATAAAGGACTTTAAAAAATTCATTGGCACAACCTATGTATCACTGAGTAAACTCAGCTTTTGATTTTATCTAGTTTTTATTGGTAGTCCCTATAGGATTTAAGAAGAGAAAGGTCAAAATATCTGAGTTGCACATGATAATATTCTTTCCTCTCTGCATGTGATGCCGGTTTGGTACAAGCTGTAAGTAGCAGTCAAGTTATTACTAGAAATGGTCCACATATTGTAATCTGTATTCTGATGATTTAATAGTGTTATGTTTAATTTTGCTATATTAACTCTTACTGTTGATGAATTGACCATTATTTTTTTAGGGGACTTATTTTAAGATTTTTTTTTCCTGGTGGATTTTTTTTTTTTTTGGCTGTGTGGTCTTTCTCTAGCTGGGGCTACTGGGGGCTACTCTTTGTTGCAGTGCACAGGCTTCTCATTAGGGTGGCTTCTCTTGTTGTGGAGCATGGGCTCTAGGCGCACGTGGGCTTAGCAGTTGTGGCTTGTGGGCTCTAGAGCACAGGCTCAGTAGTTGTGGCACACCGGCTTAGTTGCTCCATGGCATGTGGGATCTTCCCGGCCCAGGGATCGAACCCATGTCCCCTGTATTGGCAGGCAGATTCTTAACCACTGTGCCACCAGGGAAGGCCAAGATGTTTTCGTTTATTTCCTGTTTTATATTTACTATAGGTTTTAGCTCTTTTGAGAAAATGCTTTTTTAATATTGACTCTGTTCTAATCCTTTTCATCATGTTTGGGCTTTTTTGTGTTTTTAACAGGCTTTAGGCTACTTTCACAGGGCAGAGCAAGGTAAGAAATTTTTTATTTCACATACTACTATACTTAAAATTGTATGAATGCTTCACATATAATAGGAATTTTTAAACAAAAATAAGTTGTTCTGTTAAAATTCATAAACTTCTTTCTGAACTAGACATTATCAAATAATTTTTAATGTCCTTATTTAGTAAAAAGCACCTAAGAAATAGACTGCTACTGAATTTAGAGCTGTAATTCTGGAATGGTCCTTCATTTGATGTAAATAACCTTCCTTTTTGAGAGGAGGCTTTGACAGATTAACTGTTTAAGATCACACAGTTACTCAGGCATTTATTTATTTATTTCCATTAAAAATTTTTATTTTTAAAATTGAAGTATAATTGATGTATAACATTGTATTAACTTCATGTGTACAATGTAATGATTTGATATTCATATACATTGCGAAATGATCACAAGACCAGTTAACAGCCATTGCCTTACACAGCTACAAAAAAATACTTTTTTAAGATAGACTCTCTTAGCAAATTTCAGATGGCATTTAAATGAGAACTCTCTGGTTTTAAATCAGGCCAGTTTTTGTTCTGTTGCAGATACTGTCTTTTGTGACAAAGAGTTTCCTGTCACTCTTACTTTGAAGAAATAGCCAGCCTATCCTAAGTTTATCCTTCCTAATATTAATAGGAGAAATTAGAGAAGTAAGGGACATAAGCCTATATTACGAAGTACACCTCTCCCCCCCAAAAAAATTTTCAGATGTATTTCTTTAAAACTTAATCAGAAGAAAATTAAAGAGTTTATTAAATTTGAGAGCCTTTTCATATGGACTAGTTCAAATGCTTTTATAATAGCAAAACATTTTTGAAACACATTTCTTCTAAAGAATTTTGTCTGAATTTGAACTCTCTTCTGATTTACTCTGTTACTACTTTCCATTGATATCCTCTCAGCCTGGTAGTTTTACATATCATGGATATGATCTGGGAATGCAGTTTCCTCAGAGACTTAGAAGTGTAATTGCAAAGTTAAAATAGGGCTTTAGAGGCTTAAGTGTTCATGTTGTTGAAAAAAACATGGTCATACTCTTGTGGAGCTAAAATAATCCTTGGTAATTCCAGTCATCCTCCAGGTTTTACCTTCAAGGTTACTTCCTGGGTGGGGGGGGGGGGGGGGGGAGGGGCTTTCCTTCTGGCCCATATCTGATTTAGAAGCTTCTCGTATGCTTTTAGTACCTTTTACTTCCTCCATCATGGGCCTTATCACTCCATAGTATGAGTATTTGTTTACATGTCTAAAACTAAATTTAGGGAAGATGGGGACCCTGTCTTCTTGTTCACAGTTGAATCCTCATTGCTTAGCATGTAATGCTTGGCAGATTTGCTGAATGACTAAGTAGATGAATGAATGAATGAATGAATGAATTTACTTAACTCCAAGGAAACCTTAAGTATATCAACATGGTATCTCACAATATGTTCAAATTAAAGAAATAAAACAATTTTGGGTTAAAGGGCAAATGGAATTAATCATAAATTATGTCCAGGAAAAATTATGCTTTGAATATAGAATGGTCCCAGGTTAAGAGGAAACTGTGTAAAGAATTAATGCAGTTAGTGAGACAGTCCTATGCTTTCACTCATAGGCTTTTTGTTCACATTTTTGCTTCAGCCAAGAATGTTCTCCACTTGCCTGCTAAAATTCTATTCAGCCTCCAGGTCAGCTCAGGTGTAATCACTTAGTTGCTTTTTTTCTTTGGTTTCTCATAGCACTTTAAAATTTGTACACCTATCAAAGCATTCCTTTTATTCTTATATTACATTTAGTTGTGCTGGTGCTTGTCTCTCCATTTCATTATAAATTCCAGAAGAGCAGAGACTTTATCTATGCTTAAACACAGCCCACATTCAGTAAAGGTTGACTAAGTGTGTGTGTGTGTGTGTGTGTGTGTGTGTGTGTATCATCATGATTTCATTTACTTATTCAGCAGATGTATATTTACGAGTACAGTTCTAGGCACTGTTCTAGGCACTTAGGATACAGGGGACAAAAGAGATGATAAAAAGAAAACCCTTGTCCTTATGGAACTTATATTTTATCAGGACCCTTAGTTTTCCATCTATTAAATACAATACCAATTTTATAAAATTGCTGCAAAAATGAGAAGTATGTGTAATATAGTGCCTGGCACATAGTAGACACTCAATAAATGGTAATTATCTCATAAAATTTTTTGAGATAGGAATAGTTGAACAAAAGAGAATTCTAATTAGCCTGATCATTTATTGACCACACAAGTGTATTACTGGAATTTAGACCAAAAATATTAAGCCTTTAAAAATAAGAGCAATACTATTTCATATGAGATAAATTTAAATTGCTTTTCTTTTCTTATGTACAGTGGATCCAAACTTCTACAGCAAAAACTTGCTTCTTCTAGGGAAGACATATTTGAAGCTACACAACAAAAAGCTTGCTGCTTTGTGGCTAACAAAAGCCAAGGACTATCCGGCACACACAGAGGAGGATAAACAGGTAAAGCATCTCCAATAAAGTAAGGCAGATAGGTTTCCACTGAAGTATGTTAAGTAAAGATGAATCAAGAACTTCTTTAAAAACGTAATCATCTAAATGTGTATTGTTAAATAGTGTTTATTTCAAATGTGTATAGCAAATATTTAGTTACCACCAACAAACATGTATGAATTACTTGCTGCGATAGAGAATTGTTCCTGTTTGACATATATATAGATCAAATAAGATTTCTAAGACAGAAAAGGCAGGGGATGTGCACTAATATGGAAGAGTTCTTTCTCTTAAGAGTCTCATCTCTGAGTTCTCTAAGAAATTGTATTCTTACAATGTGCTATCCTGGTTTTTTGGAAACTCACAGAAACTACTTTATAAACTTGTCTCACAAGTTGATCTATGTGCTGTACTGTTTATTTATAATATGTATTCTTCTATTTTAGATACAGATAGAAGCTGCTCAGTTGCTTACAGCTTTCAGTGACAAAAACTGAGAATTTTTCAATGAAATAGCTAAGAAGCATTGCCTTTTTTATTAAATTATAAAGATAATAAATACATTAACCATAACTGTTCTATGGCCGTTTTCTGTTATTTTAATGTTGTGACCATTTAACAAATTAAATATACAGAATTCTAGATTTCTTCACAAATAACAAGGCAAAAGAAATAATTGCCACAAAGTGGCAGAGATATCTGCATGGCGTAGAGGCAGACATTATTGACATTATTGTGTACCTGAGACACGACAATACAAAGGTTACTAAGGAGAACTGGATCACATCAGGATGGGAGATTAAGAAAAGAAAGATTTGTGGCATGGGGGAGTGCATTTTCAAGTTGGATTGATTCAAAGTTGAGATCTTGCAGAGAAGGTACAGTGAAAGCTAGGAGGTTAGGATGATGAGGGTTCTTGGTATAAGGTATTAAATGATGTAACTTGGTGCCAACCTGCATGAGGAAAGAACTCAAGTCAGGAGAGGACTGAAAATGGAGTGGTTTTTTTTTTCTTTTTTTGTAATGTGAGGTAGTCTTGCAAGTGGTTTGATTTTGTTGCTAGGAGAGCCCAAATTCTATTCCCTAATGGGGTGAAAGAAACACAGAACTCAAGGGTGAAATGGAAATTAAGATGTTTTAAATAAGCAGGACAGTGATACTTACTGGGGGTGCCACCACTACAAAATCTTAAGTTTTGTAAAAAGTAGTATCTTGAATGCCACTTGGAGAATTCTGAGAGAGAACGTATAGGTGGATTTTTCTCGAAAGGAAAACATGTAATATGGGTATGTGCTGTTTCTGTTTATCATATATATTTTCAAACAAAAGAGAAACTGAAAGTGTTGATTCTACACACCCATCTATGATTCAACAATTGCTAATCTTTTGCTATACTTTGCTTATATGTGTGTATATAATCATATTTACATGTATTTCTGAACTTTTGAAATTAATAGCAGACATTATCTCATCCCTAAATATTTCAGCATTCATTGTCTCAGAAGGACATCCTTCTAAATAAATACAAATCAATATCACAGCTAGAAAATTAACAGTAATCCTTTAATATCATCTAATATCCAGCTATATTCAAATATCCTCAAATGTCCCAAAATGTCTTAACACTTTTAAAAACCAGGATTCAAAGGTCATACATTGCATTTAATTTTTGCCTTAGTATTTTAAAATCTAGAGCAGTAACCCCATCTTTTTTTTCCTCACAGCATTGACTTTTTGAAGAGGCCTGTTATAAATTGTCCCTCATTCCTGAATGGCCTTATTGACCACACTTAGAGAAACACTGTTCCATCTTATTTTCAGGGACTCCAGTTAATTATATGCATATTAAATCTTTGTCTTTTATATTTATCACTTTCTCTCTGATTTTTCTTTTTACCTCTTTCAGTTTTATTTTCTTGGCTTTTTTCATTTCTATTTTCCATGTCCCTTAATTTTTTACTATGTATTCTTCCTTAGATATACTGTTTGTCTTCACTACTGAGATGTCTTTTTCTTCAATTTTTTCCTCGATTTTAGTTAGCAGGCATTTCACATCCTCATGTTGTTTGCCCAGTTCTAATTCAAAAACTAGAGTTTTTGAGTTTCTAATTTGGATTTTTTTCATGTCTGCAATTATTTATTTATATTTAATTCATACTAGTGTATTGTGTTTAAGAATTTTACTGTTTTTTTCTATGTTAAGCATTTTCATCTGAAATTTCCTCATTTTCAGTTTTCTCTTTAGAGTGACTTTGAACATTATTTTCTGGAGGTGTGATTTTTTGTGTATGTGCCGAGTTACCAGCAATGCCAGGTTATCACATGGGATGTAAGGGGTTTGAATTAGTTCAGTAATATCCTCTGCTACACAAATTTTGTAAAATAAGCTATCTGTCAGTAATAAAGCCTTTTATGGAGGGAAGGGTCTGTCTTTGATATTATAAAGGGCTTTTAAAAAAATTTTCCTTTGAAATAATTATAGATTCATAAGAAGTTGCCAAAAAATAGTTCACAGAGAGGTCCTGTGTATCCTCCCCTCAGTTTGCCTCAATGGTAACACATAACTATAGTACAATATCAAAACCAGGAAATTGTACAGTCCACAGATCTTATTCAGATTTTACCACTTTTAAGTTTTTGTAACTGCCACAATCAAGATATGGAACTGTTCCATCAAAAAAATTCTTAGTGCTATCCCTTTATAATCACACCCATTCCCTGCCACCATCCCTAATCCTGATAGCCACTCATCTGTTCTCTAATTTTGTTAAGAACTTCATATAAATGGATCATACAGAATATGACCTTTTGAGATTGGCTTTTTTCAGTCAGCATAGCTTCTTTGATATCCATCTAAATTTAGTCAGTAGTTCCTTTGTATTGTTGATTATATTTCATGCTATGCAGTGTACCAGTTTATTTAAGTATCCACCTTAAAGCATGTAGGCTGTTTCTGGTCCGGCTGCTATGAACATAAGGTACAAGTTATATCAACAAATTTTCATCTCTGTGGGATAAACGTCCAGAGACATGGTTGCTGGGTCTTTTATAAGGCTGTTATCTTTGTTCATTCCCCCTTTACAAAGGAAAAACTCCCTTCTCCAAGACCTGGTACATTCCTAAGATTCTAGTTATGTGTGCTTTCTCAAACTCTTTCTTTTGACTTTCCAGAAGTCTGATTCACCATATCTCACACTGGTTCTTGGCATTTCTCCACTCAGGGTGAGACCTACTACTTCTGGGAATGAATCTAGGGGCCCCATTATATTCTCCTTCCTGTGCAGTCCCCACTTGACTTGGTTCTTGTGTGTTCCAGAGCTGACTGCTACTTTGAGATGCCTGTTTCCCCACATACATATAAACAGAAGTTTGTAGTATTCTGTCTTCTAAATATATTACAGTCGTGGGCTACAGGTGATTATAATCGCCACTTCTTGTGCATCTGTTTCCTTCTTTTAAGAATGAGAGGACTTCCTAGGTTGCGCAGTGGTGAAGAATCTGCCTGCCAATGCAGGTGACACGGGTTCGAGCCCTGTCCTGGGAAGATTCCACATGCCATGGAGCAACTGAGCCCATGTGCCACAACTAGTGAGCCTGTGCTCTAGAGCCCATGAGCCACAGCTACTGAGCCCATGTGCCGCAACTATTGAAGCCCACGCGCCTAGAGCCCATGCTCCACAACAAGGGACACCACTACAATGAGGGGCCTGTGCACCACAATGAAGAGTAGCCCCCGCTCTCAGCAACTAGAGAAAGCCCATGTAAGACCCAAAGCAGCCAATAAAATAAATAAATAAATTTTAAAAAAAAATTAAAAAAAAAAAAAAAAAAGAATGAGAAAAAAAAAAAAAATCTGACTTGGAAAGTGGCTGTTATCCTATTAGAATCTGAAAGCTCTCAATTAACTTGTTGCCAGAAATTTTCCTGAGTGTTTAATTATAGACTATGTACTAGCTGTGGACTTTGTAAAAATGACTTCTCTAGACTCACTTTTTAAAATAAGCATAATTACAACAAGGAAAAAACAAAAAACCCAGTAACCTAACAGAATTGTTAGGATTAAAGAACATGTATTTACCATGAATATCAGTAAATATTTTAAAATGTTGTTATCATCTGATTGTGTTCTCCTTGGTTGAGGTTGGGGAGAGAAAATTTGGAATTTAGGAGATGCTGCTTTTGTTCCAATTTTAAGTGCTACTGAAGTGAGCACAGGAGATGCCACTTTTAGCCTTTTACTCTTTATTGTTGGTTTGGGGGTTTTTTTTCCCCTGCTTTTTTTCCTTTTTTTTGTTGCATTCGTGTGGTGCTCACTGTATGACCTGTTTTGGGCTGTGCCTCGCATTATTGGGAAGAAAAAATTGGAGGGGTTGATTACTTTGGCAAGGGCCATTAAGTTTACTTAACTAATGTCCTGTTCTGGCCCATTGCACTGCGCTTTTGAACAGTGACCTTTATGGTTCTGTCTTGTGACTGAAGAGTATACACTAGGTACAAAGGAGCCTCATAAAGGTAAAGGCTCTTCTGATATGGTCTGAGCTTTTCCCTTGAGAGACAGACCAGATCCCTAGTGGACTTAGAGTCTGACTTCTAAGTTCAATGGATTAAGAAAAGTGGGGACTGTTACCAGAGAATCTTTACGCTCTTATTTGCCTGTTTCAACCAGAGAAGGTATGGCTTCTGTAATGCCCACTAGAAAGAAGATCTTCTTAGGTTCAACCAAATATTCAGACTCAAAAAGCCCACGATAGGCTTCATCTGGCACCAATTTACTCTGGCCAGAAACCACAACTGGCCCAGCAGGTCAATGTCAGGCATCCTTACCTTCAAAAGATGACCTTACAGCAGCAGTCTGTGTAGCAGCACATCCATGCACCTCCTAAAATTATCATCTCCCCAAGTGACAGTTCAGGAATTTCAAAGGGAAATGCAGTTCTGAGTTTCCATATTCGGAGAAGTCCAAAGCTATGGTTTCCTATCAAGTATCCGGAGTTTTCCCAGTCCAAATGTAACACACCAGTCAGGCGTCATTTTTAACAGAAGCACTATTGCCTGACAACATTGTTGGCACATACTACCCTCTCAGACTTTGAGAGCTGGAAAAGCTAGGTGGTAAGGCTAGAGGGCAAAGGGTTTTGTTAACCCTTTTGGCTTTAACTGCTCTGGAAGTACTAAAAAACACCACCACCACTTGTAGCTTTTCCTGGAAGACAGACAACTAATCTGATTGGTGAAATTGTGTTGTGCCTGTGACCCACTGACTGGGCTGTTTACTAGTTAGTGGTGGTAGTGGGGCAGTGAAATGAAATGACAATATGAACCTGTCTTTGAGCCTCCCTCTTTTGCCGATGTCCTCATGAAGTGCCTGTGTTTAGGCACAGCCAGCCTTGCACTTCTAATTTCTCTATGCTTGGCCCAGCACAGGAAAGGGATGGGAAGGGAGGGGAGAAAACAAGCCTCAGGTTTGCCTCACTGCCACTGAGTGGATACATCAAGACAATAAATCCTGCCTGTAGGCCTGGATTTCTGTAATTAATATGAAAGACAGAAAGACCCGATGGGTCTCCCAACTAGCCTTCTCCAGAAAGCTGGTTTGGTTTCTCTGTAGGCTCTGTGTAGCCTCATCCATTGTACAGTAATTTCTTACCTGAAGTGAGGAGGGGGAATGGGCACCCTGAAAGTTTCCTGTCTTCAGTCAAATCTACTACATGGTGTTCTCACATACCTCTACTGAATGACAGTAACTTCTGTCATAGCAAAATTCATCAGCAGTGGTGCTTCTTTCATGGTATAATTTAAGTAGCCCTTTTGAAGACTAGTCACCCTCTATTGTATAGTCTGTCCTATACCTTAGTTTTTTTGTTGTTTGTTTTTTATTCTTTAGGCATGAAAATAACTGGAATGTCAGTAATGAGGATTTGGGCAAAGGGTCTATTCAACCAAGTGGATCACTGACTTTATTTCATCTTTACTATGAATTTTAAATAAAAATGCAGAACACAATCTAAATATGTAGAAAAATAAAATTTTGGCAAAACAAAAACTACTGTTTAGGGAAGTTAAGCTGAATCTAGTATTTTCTGTATATACTTAGTAGTGAAATATGTTACACATAACATTCTAAGACATCAGTTCCACGGTTGTAAAAAAAAAATTTAAGTTAATGAAATTTACAGTGCATACTGAAATAATGATTTAAGTGGAAATTTAAATTTTTATATTAATAAGGAAGCCCAGCTTGCTAAAGCAGCATTAATATCATTCACATCAGACAGACTTTGTTATACATTTTTGTAGTTCAGTAAATATCCTTGATAATGAAAAACAAAAAGTGTTACTTAGGACAAAAATAATAATCTATGTAAAAAGAGGGGAAGACCAAAATATTTTTTATATGCTTATATTACTCAGATACACAGAATTTTTGTGAATTTAAGAGGAATGAAGATATTCCAACAGTAACAGAAAATCATTAGACCTATTTGAGTGTTCAAATGCTTAGGTAAGTCTTCAATCCATCTGGTTTTATAAAACCAAAACTTTGAACACAAAAGCAGAAAAGTTCACATTACCTTTTTATATGCTGCTAAGTATCAAACTGCCATCAATTTATTATGAATTTAAAGAACACCACAGGTTTTAAAACTAAAGTACAGAAGTGCCTGATTGTTTTTAATTCCTCAAATACCTAGATCCCAAAGAAACGTGTAAACAAACCTCTAAGCTGCTCAGTGAATTCTCTACAAGTTCTAGAATAAACTAAATGGTAGTAGATCTAGTATATGACTTTCATGTAAGTTATGGTTTCATTCATGACTTTCATTGTATTAGTGATGTAGCAAAGAGGGAAATTTTTCAACTACTGTATTTATTTAAAACAAACTGACAGGTTCAAGCACCCATCTGAAGAAAAGCCAGCAGCATTTTTAAACATATTCAAAGTAAGATTTTGGCCTAAGCCCTTAATACCTTCCTGAACAGCCATGCAACTAAACACCCTCAAGAGATGTTACATAAGGGGAATAAAACTTTGAGAAATTTGTACTTCTTCCCTTGGATAATAGAAACAAGGTAAAAGCAAATCCAGATTATTTTTGAATGAATGGCTGTCATGTTTAACACACTCTGAGCTCTATAAAACTAGAGCCACTATCATATATGCTTATATAGATATATACTTATTTTTAATAAAGTCTCTTGCTTCAAAATTTAAGGATGATTTTTTTCCTGGTCAGTCACTTCAAGAGGACAATAAATAAAGTAGAAAAGGATGAACTGTTTTGCATATTTCTGTGGAAGAACAGAAAACATTTATACTTTGAGAGGTTCAGAAAATTCACTGTACAGAAGGAACAGCTTATATACACTATCTGTGCAACTTTTCTTGGCTGGGGTATTTAAATGCAAGAACTCCTCCAAGACAAGAGCCACATTCATTCTTGTCCAAATCCCTCTGTCTCTTCTATTGCAAAAAGAAGTTTTTCCTTTAGTTGTTCATAACTCTTATATGGTGGTAGATCCAAGCGATTAAAACTGAACAAAAACAAAAACAAAATCAGATGTGTTTTCAATAAAACAAACTCTGAGAAGATTTCTAATACAATATTTTTTAAAGTACATTTGAGAAACTAAATAGAGGAAGAATGTAAAAATTTTGCTAGAATTATTCTGACAACTTACTATATTATTATTACTTAACAAATATTAAATATACAGATTTTCTTATAGCACTCTACTCAAATTTAAGACCTATTCACAAAAATATTTCAACGTTTCCCAGAGAAAGCTGGAATTACAAATAATAATTGTAGCAGTATGGATAAAGCCGCTGGAATTTTTTTAAGCGCTAATTTTTCTCTTTCCTGTACTATACTATTATTGTTACAGTGTGTCATGAGTCCCCCTCACTTCTCTTGGATTAAATAATGAGTCCATTTCTTTCACTCACTCACCACCAATTCATTCATCAGTTATTTATTGAGAATCTTTTATATATTTTTTCAGGAGCTAGTGATACAGTGATGAAAAACTAAGTCCCTGTCCTCATATCGAACTTACATTCTAGGGTGGAGACAGTCAATAACCAAATATATATTTTTGTCTTTTCAAATAATCTTGTCATACATATAACCATTTCTAAAATAATATGCTTGCAGTCTTGCCAGACTGAAAGAATTCCCTGCTGGGATTAACTGATGAAATACAGAAAATACTGAAAATGCCTAAAACATCAATGTATTGTTTTACAATTTACAAAGGTGTGAAATAACATTTAATTTTTTAAGATACAGCACTGAGTAGCTGGGTTAGGATTCAGGAGTTTTGGATTTCGGGTTTTGGTCCCCACTCACTTAAAAGTGTCTAGTGAAATAGCTCTGAGAAGTCAAAACCTTTCTGTGCTTTCATTTTCTCATGTGGAAGGTTTCTATAGATTATCAAGTTCCCTTCTACTACTCCTACCAGTTATCTGTCCTTGTTAAGAGTCAGGAAACCTGTAAATCAAGAAAGAGCCTTTTGAAACAAGGCAGCCAATTAGAATGGCTCTCCTATATAGACACCTTTAATCTAGACCATCAGTATTTCCTGCCTACTGATCTTGCATCCAATTTTTTTTTTAACTTCTTCACAACCTAAAGAGCCTTATATCACTGCTAGGGGTACTTTCTTAAAAAGACTTGCTGGTTTAAAAAACTTCTTGCTGCTTCTAATTCCTATGGATGGGGGAGTGGGGAAGGAAGCCTATGCTGTTTGACACAGCCCTCATTAACTTATTTAATGTTCTCTAAGCATACCACACACTTTACTGTTCTCTGACCATGCTCTTATGGCTCTCCTCTATGTTCTGGAATACCCTTTTCTGCCTATGAAAATATTATTAAGAATCAGTCCAAATGCTACAACTTCCTCCAAGAATTCTCCTTGAACATGTTATATAGACAATAATTCCCCTCTCCATAAGCTCTATTTTTTTTTTTTTTAAAAGAACAATGTAAAAACTTTTCATACGCGAGGACCTAGCAAATGCTGTAAATTCTTGGATTTGGTGAAAATCAAAACATTCTGCATAAATTATGGTCATGTTTATCCATGTATATAATATGGAAGGTGAATATATCTAAAGAGTTGGCATTTGTAATCCATAAGCTCTTTTTATTTCTATTTTAGCATTTACTTTACTCTGTATTATGACTGACTGGTTTCTTCTATTAGATTCTAAAACCCACAAGGGCAGAGTCATCTCTTCTCTCCTAACACTTTTGCATACAGTAGACATTTAGTAAATGTTGAGTTGAATCACATAAGAAAATGGATTACTTTAGAACATCCAAAACAGGGTTCTGTTTTAAGACATTAACCATTATGTTTTTTGCTGGTTTACAAAAGGACAGACATACTAGAATCTGTTCATCTTTTATTGAGTACTTACTATGTGAATATCAGAATACTGTTTGAAATTTTAGTTTAGCTTTTTGTTTTAGTTTCAGCCTTGAGTAAAGCTTGCTACGTCTGTTTTCTTATATGTGAAAAGGGAAGAAGACATCAATACATTTCTCATGGACTCTAAGGGAACAGTACCCTACTGGCCTGCTACACCACTGTACATAGCCTGCGGCACCCCTGCCCTGAAAGCTGCCACCTCACTAAGCAAAGTACTGGGGATGACAGCACTAGGATCCAATCTGAAAATTATCAAGACTGCTTCCACCATAGATTATAGCACTGCTTACCTCAGTCACTACCGAAAACTCAAGTCTTTCTGGATCATCTATTTTCACCTAATTCTCATCCTAATACTGATCAACTGTATTTCCCCTGATCTGAATTAAATCTCCACCTGTGTCCTCCATCTCAGACCTTTCCAATCCATTCTTTTAGAACTTCTATTTATGATCTGCAGGCTTCTGTAGTCTTAACAACTTCTCTCTTGCCTTAACTGAAATCCAGCTTGTCTGAAATATTCCATTTCCTTTGCAGCCAGTCAACAAACTTTCCTCCTCTGAGGCAAACACAATCTGGTTATGCAACCTTCTTTCTGAACTTTTTGCTATCACCTGTTGGCCATGTTCCTTCACTGACTGAAAGCTCTGGCACCTGGTTCATAGTCCTCTCATTCACGTGGGTGACATGCAATGCCCTAGCCTCCCAATTCTTGCCCTTCTTCAGTGACATGTTCCTCTACTTCAGTATCATACCTTGAACCTTGTCATCACCAGTAAAGGAAATTACTAAACACTGTATTCTCTGATTATCTGTCTTTCTCAACTTATTTCAATTAAAATGCCAACCAATTAACCCATTACTTTCTCATCATCCTATCTTGTCCTCAGACTTCCTATCTTCACTTTTTACTTAAGCCACAGCCCACCATGATAATTACTTTAGAGGTCATGGTCCATCATTGTAATCATTACCTTGCAAATATTTCAAAATCCCTGTCTCTCCTTTTTGAACTTACTCTAACCCTGAATGAATTCAACCTTCTACTTTCTCATTCCTTGAACCTTAACAGTTGAAAATTACTTCAGGGGAAAGCTGACAACTTAGGTAGACTAGTGTCATTTTAGATGAAGTACTAGGTCCAAGTGGGCGATCCAATGTTGGCCAGCATTCTTAGCCATATTTCTCTAGTAAATACTTGTCTACTCTCTGACAGTTCTCCCTTTCTTTCTCAAGTCCTTCCTTTCTTCACTGTTAGCCAGTGACCACCCCTTATACTTTGAGAAAACAAACCAATAGTTAACTCTGTTTTTCCTTCACAAAATCTAAAATCTATCTATAGTTTACACCCAACTTTTCTTCCTCTTCTGTTACAATAAAGGAAATGTTTTTTATCAAAGGTGAATTCCTTAACTTACACTCAGAATCCCAATTCTTTTCATCTTTCTTAAAGAATTATCTCCGTTGGTTATGAACTCTCTGTCCCCTGCCTCAACAATCTCTCCTCTGTTGGATTCACCAATTTAATCTAACCTGGTGTTCTCAGATGTTTTTGGTCACAGGATCCCTTCTCACATCTAAAAATACCGAGAAAAGCAAAAAGTTTTTGTTTATGTGAACTATAGCTACTGATATTTTACCATATTATAAATTAAGGAATTAAAAAATAATTTACTTTGAAATAAAAGTAAACGTATTTTTATGAAAAAAATGACTTTTCAAAAAAGCAATGAAAAGAGTCACCTTGTTTCATATTTTTGCAAATCATTTCAATGTCTGGCTTAACAGAAGACATCTAGATTCTGATACCTATGTGAGCATTTATTCTGTTGAACTAGACTGTTTTGGATTAAGTATATGAAAACTGTCCCCACACAGATATGCAGTTAGTAAATAGAGATGTACTCAAGTTATTTTTTTCTGGTAATTGTGGATATTATTTATATAGTAAATTTGACAAGGTTATGCATAATATGGATTTTGAAATCATACCAAAGAACTTTTTGTACGCTGTTATATGAAATCTGCTGGTTTATTTTGCACTTTGAATGGATGTTTTACCCATGCATGAGTTTGTAACATCATGCATCAGGCATTTGGAAATACTGGTTCACCAAGTTATAAAGAGCTTTCAAATATCAAAAAAAGTCTTGGGAAGCTGTTGAGCTCAAGGTGGTACATACAAATTTTCCAAAATTCCGATTTTTGCATGAAACCTCAATTTTATCATCACCAACAAACGCTCTTAGTTGTTTTCGTTAAGGTAACGCGCTTTTACTTCATTAATTTTCAAGGGAAAAGTCTGAATAAACAGTTTGTCTGTCATGTTTTCAAGTAAAAACAGTGTTCCATAAAAAGAAGCAAGCTGTTCAGCTTTCAACTCAACAACTGCCTAAGAGCTTCCCCTCAAGACAACCACCAAGTGCATTATACAGACTTCGCATTTTGTCACACAGAATGTTAAAAAGCTACATACATACTTCAAGCGTCAAGATTTAATAAAGTTAATAGTTTTTACTACTTCATAAAGAAGACCTCTCAATAAGCCTGGCTTTTTTTTTTTTTGCTTTAAACTTCAAATGTGTGGTGTTGAAAACTGGAGAGAGAGTATTTTGGTGCCACTGCCTTGACTTCTGCTAAGTCAATAGCAGCTGACCCACCATTACTTGGTACCACAAGTGCAAATGTCAAAACAATAAAAAGGCAAAAAATGACTTGGTGTGAAAGTAGTTTTACCTCCTGAAACAACCGTGTATCTGTAAGCCATCACCATCTTTTGCCTGGATGACCCTCACAGTTCTGTACCTGATCTCCCTGCACTCCCTCATCCAGTGCCCTCTCCTCTGCTGCCACAGTGGCTCCTCCTGGAACTCATTATCTGCTATTTAAAACTCTCCACAGGCTTCTAATTGTTCTTAGAAACAAATTCCTTATAACAGCCTGTAAGGCTCTACATAATTTATCTCCTGCCTACATTTCCAAATTCTTCCCACCCCCCCACCCCTGATTCATTAAGTTCCATTCACACCAAGTCGTCTTTTAGTTCCTTGAAAAACGACCCTATACAAAGAGTGCTCTTCCCCGGTTTCTTCCCATAGCATGCTATTTATCAAACTCAACTTACACATCACCATTTCCAAGAAACCTTCCTGACCACCCAATCTAGAGGAGGTTCCCCTCCAGCTGTTCTCTTGGTTTCCTTTGAAGGAGTCCTAGCATTTGCAAAGAGTCATTTACCTGTTTGTGTTTTGTGTTCCCATCCCCAGTGGAGCGCAAACTTCATAAAAGGCAGGGAGCACTTCAATCTTATTCTATACATAGTGGGTACTCTAAATATTTGTTGAATCAATGGATACATTTCTCAAGTATTTATATTAACCAATCATTCTAAAGTGTTTAGTTATAGAATGCCATATTAATCAGTCTGTTCTCAAAACTGAAATTCTGACTACTTTAATGAATAAGCAATTATACTGAGCTTATATAAAAAACCCAAAAGACTCTGGCTTTCACCTTCCTATTTAAGATTTTTGAACTTACCATGTGTGGCTTCTTGGTAACCAGGTGTCTTTGCCAACTTTTTCAATGCAAAATTTTTGAGGCCCATTACTTCCTAAATCAAGAAAATATAAGACAAAATTTATCTGATCCTTTCAACTTTTTGGTTTTGACAACTAGGCAAATAATAGAACATGTCACACAGTAAACACGAATGATACAGGGTAAATAAACTACAGTGTAAGCTGCTTCTGCCTAGAGAAGCAAAGTGGAAACATAAGTATCTCTACAGAATCTTGCTCCCTTCACAAAGCAATGGCCAACCAGGCTATGTGAGCAGACTCATTTTTTTTAAAATTTTATTTATTTATTTATTATTTTTGGGGGGTACACCAAGTTCAATCATCTGTTTTTATATGACTTTCATTTTTGTCTTACAAATGTATATGATATTAACCATTAATTTGTCTTTGTTCTGGTAGACGCCCTACATAAAGCACAGAAGAATAACCCTTAGGTTCAAGTCTGCTGTGTGTCTAAATGCACTATCACAAAATTATCTACCAAGAAATTGCATTTACCCATGAGCTCAGCAAATCCTCCCAGAGGTAAACGGCAGGTTCCAGTGACAAACTGCAGTAGTCGCATCCTTACTTCATTGTCTGTCTCTTTCACAAACTGTGTAACAAAATCAAATTTACTTTAATATAAAATAAATACTAGATTATCTTCAATAGTGAAAATAGGAGAGCTTTAAATTATTCTTAAATTTCTTTCAGAAAACTAAGATTTAACTTGAAGAATAAGAAATTTAACACCGAAACTAGTTTTAAAACTTATGTGGTAAGTGGCTGTAGCATTTATCATTTATTAAGGCTAAGGCACTATGCTAGGTACACTATGAATCTTACTTCAATTCATCCTTATAACTCTACCATTTATCGGCCACTATTATTACTATTATATCCATCTTATAGAGAGAAAATGGAGGCCTAAAAAGGTGGTCATTTGTCCAAGGTCAGGCCACTAAAAGGTAACCAGGGCAGATACCGCAGCTAGGCTACACTATTACAGCTCTCACCCGTTGAGGGCTCCTGCCCTTTGCTGTGCCAGGTGCTTCCGGTGTATTTGGGCCTCACAACAATACAATGAGGTAGCTGCTATCATTAGCACCCCCACTATACATATAAGAAAATGGAGGCCTGAAGAGGTGAAATAATTTGTCCTTCTCAAATTGCTAATAAGTGGCAGAACTAACATTTGAATTCTGGACTGGCTGAGCTCTAAACCACTGTTATCCTGACCTGAGCCAACTATCCTCCCCTGTATGCTACCAAAAGATGAACAAATACTTCCCAACTGCCACTCTCAACAACAGTCTGTGGTATTTTCTTCCACGAAACACCATTTTCCCAACTCTGTTCTTCATACTTGAAACCTAAAGTATGCATTCTTCTAAAAATACATGAGGTTGAGTCAAAAATTTATCTTCATTCTGGCTGTAGAATTTAACTTTTAGAAAAGACAAACATCATTTTTCGACATAATCTCCTTGCTTTTCAATACACTCTGTCCATCTGTCAACAAGCTTTCGTATTCCCTCATTAAAAAATGTTTTAGGCTGAGCTGCGAGCCCTGAATGCACCGCTGTCTTCACTTCATCAGAAGTGAATCTTCGTCCTCATAGGGCTGTTTTCAGGGGACCAAGATCAGGACTACAGAGAAGATGCTTTAACACCTCAAAACGAAGTTTCTGCAGTGTCGACAGTGTGGGCAGAAGTATACGGATATGCACACCCTCAGACCACAAAAAATGAATCACTGCACAGTGCTCCTCTTAAGTGCAAACCACAAGTGAAGCATTCATTTCTGCTCATGCCACAGTTACAAATGAGCTGATGTAACACGTTCACACCTGCACAGCAGTGACTGGGGAGACAGTAGCCTTGAACGGAAAGCACTGATAAGACAGTGCGGCCAACAGAAGTTTTAGTATAACTGAAGTGCGGATAATTTTTGACTCAACCTTGTATCTAGTGCGTGGACTATCTCTTTTCAAAGCAGACATAAATAGGTAATGTGAAATACTGATCTGAATTGGTCTGAGTACCTTACAAAAGAAGGCAACAAACTCAGGGAACAGTGTGAGAGTAGAAATGTATCTTCAAAACAGGAACTAAACTTTAGCTAATAATAAAACAAAATGTTGCATTATGACCAAAAATGTTTCTGCACAGAACTGTGCTGAGGCAACATACTTCATCAACACAAAGAAATGGAGCTTATTACCAGGTGTGGCATAAACCTCACCACTTTCCCCAAAACAAACCCAATTCAGAAAACACAACTATTCATTTAGATTTACATAACCCAAAGCTTCAGCTCCTTGGGTATATAGATACAAAATCCAAAGGGAAAGTCAAGGAACACAAGGAGTAAGGAAGCTGGTAACGAGCCTAAAAGGGAAGGTTGCAGGTACTTGTACACATGCTGTATGTGATGCAATTCTGATGTTTTAGGCTTGAAAATGGAGTTATTCCTAACTTTTTGTTTATCTATTTTTTACAATAGATAATATACATGCATGTAGTGTGGAACTCAAAGGCAGTAAAAGGGCACAGCAGGACGAGCAACCCACATGCACACCTTTGCCTCAATGTCAGCTCTCCTCCACAACTGATGCTTGCATGCCCTTTGTCTTTTCTGATGCTGTATTCATACACAGCAGACACTTTGTCTATACAGAATATATATTTTCCTTTTAACCAAAAAATACACACCTTCCTTTTTCCCTCACTATTGTACTGAAAAATATTATTCTCCAATGTTTTTGTTAATTTGCATTAAGAAAAAGAATGATTATAGAATTACAGAATGGATATGTTACAATTTATTTACTCATTTCTCCTTGATGGGCATCTGGATGTCTCAAGTCTCCATTAGTGTACCAGTAATGTCGCAATAAATACTCTGGCATAAGCCATTGTGCATATGTGAAGTGTATCCACAGGATAAATTTCTAGTAGTGTCCACACTTCTTTAAAATGTGGAGCTATAAACATATGACATATCCTTATGAAAAGATGCAACTTTTGGAAAATCTTTCTATAATAATATAAAAACCCAGGCTTTTCACCTGAAAGTGAAATAGTTAAGCACAAGTACACTAGATGTTCAGTTACTAAGCTGCTCAAATGAGTCTCAATTAATATATTTATGTGGAGAATATCCCTGGCCTAGAGATTTTAAATTTCAAACAACCCACAAACACAAATGAAAGAAAGGAGAGGGAGACAGAGAGAGAAAGGAGAGAGAGGATAGAAAAGTCATTCCTGGACATTATCCTCTAGCTTGTTCTAATTCCCTGGCATATTATCTGCATTGACTTTCTCACTAAGAACATACTTCTTCATTTACTTCTAGAATTAAGTGGAATTTACAGAATACGCTCATACTTCTAGAAAAAAATGTTATACCTACAACTATTACCATTAAACTATTATTTAAAGAAGATGGTCATTTATTCTTTCATTTAGGAAATAAGCAATGCAAAAATCCTTTAACAAGTATTCACACTATCCACTTCTGATTTAAAATTCAAAGACTACCATGCCCACAAGCAGTCTCAACTTTAAAAATGAACAGTTTTTAAACCTCTGTTTCATGAGAAAACATTTTCTTTGAGTACTCTGATTCAAAAGATAAAAGCAAATACCTGCCAAAACCAAATGATCTGCTTGCTGTTTCTGGTATAATGTCGATACACAGTGTTTCTCTGCCAATCTGCCAAGTCAACCTCCTGCATGCCACACAACATGACCTGGGAAGGGGCACAACATCAGGTCACAGTGAAGATTTAGTGAAGAGAGTAGCTATATGACTTGATCTGCTAATGCCCAGCTATGCACATGCATCATTATGTAAACAGCTAAGTATACATCAAATAATGATCATAGTAATAAGCAAATGCAACAAAATCTGTGGCAATTTAACATGCAGAATTCTTTGGTACTTTATCTGACCCATGTTTACTGAACTTAAATTGAAAACATTTAAGTAACTATTCTTCAAGAAAAACGTCAGCTATGTCAAAACAATCGCTTTACTATAAATATTTCCCAAATTAGATATCCAAATTATAAATAAGTTTCAAACATAAATTTCTGGTTCTTTTTTTAAATCTATGCTACCTTATCTATTTAAAATTAAAAACATACTAACCTCTTGTTATTTCTATCCAGGCTTTGGGAATATAATATTCTATATATATGAAATTTTCAAATAATTCCAATTTATTATATATGGGATGAAAACTATTTTTGGCATAATAAAATAAACAGTATAATATATTTTTCATAATCAACTATAACCTATAATTTACATACAATAAAATGTGCATATTTTAAGTACAGAGTTAGATACATTTTGACAGATGTATACACCTGTGTAACCACCACATAATCGAGATAGACTATTTCCACTGTGTCCCTTGTCTCAATTAAAACCACCATCCTCATCTTTGGCTCCTGGTAATCGATTTCACCACAGATTAAATTTTTGAGAATATCAGAGACACTATACAAACCCCCTCTCTTTTCTCTTTTCCTGCTCAGCACAATGTTTTTGAGATTCATCCATGTTGTTGTGGGTACCAGTACTTCTTTCATATTGCTGACTGGTATTTCATTATATAAATATACAGCAATTTATTTATCCATTCCCTTGTTGATGGACATTTAGGTTACTTCAAAGTTTTGATTTTGATGAATAAAGTGAACATTTACAGAAAAGTTTTGTGTGAACAAGTATTTCATTTCCACATGAGTATACACCTACTAACAGAACTGCTAGGGCAAAAGGCTGAGGTAAATTTAATACTAAGAAACTACCAACACTGTCCCCAAATGGTAATTCATTTAGTTTGAATTTGCATTTCCCCAATGACTAGTGAGCATCCTTCTTGCTTATGTGCCATCAATACAGCTTCTGTGAAGTGAGTCAGTGCACACTTAGAAAAAAATTGTCTTTTTATTGAGTTACAAGTTTTTAATATATTCTGGATATAAGACCTTTGTTTCAAGAGTTTCTCTCAGTATACGGGCTGCCTTTTCATTTACTTATCACCGTCTTTTGAAGAGAAGTTTTTAGTTTTGATGAAGTCCAACACCCTTTTTGTGTATGTATGGTCTACTGCTTTACTGTGTTCTCCCTAAGACACTTCTGTCTACACTAAGATTTCTGTACTATGTTTTCTTTTTAGCTTTCGTATTTATGTTTATGACTTTTTACATTAATCTTTGTTTATGAGCTGAAGTAGGGGCCAAGATTAATTTTTTCCCATATATGAACAACGTTGATTCAACATCATTTGTTTACAAATCTTTCCCTTTCCCCATCAAAATATATTAGTACTTTTGATGGAAATCAATCAACAACATACATGTGCGTCTACTCCTGGACACTCTTAAGGTGTTCCACTGATCTATTTGTCTATCCTTGCACAAATACCACACTATATGAATTACTATGACTTTGTAATAATTCTTTTAAAAAGTTTTAAAATTAATTTATTTATTTGGTTGCACTGGGTCTTAGATGTGGCTTGAGGGCTCCTTAGTTGTAGGAAGCGGGCTTCTTAGTTGTGGCATGGAAACTCTTAGTTGTGACATGCATGTGGGATCTAGTTCCCTGATGAGGGATCAAACCCAGGCCCACTGCATTGGGAGCATGGAGCCTTAACCACTGTGCCAGCAGGGAAGTCACTACAGTAATTCTTGAAATCAGGTAATAAACATCTTACAAGCCTGTCCTTTTTCAAAATTGTTTTGGCTAATCTACAGCTTTTGCATTTCCTTTTAATTTTAGAACTAGTCTGTCAATTTTTACAGAAAATTCTGCTAGGATGTTGACTGGGATTGTGTCAAATATACAGCTCAATTTGGAGAAAACTGACATATTTATAATATTGAATCTTTTAATACATAACATGGTTTCTCTCTCCACAATTTTTCTGAGCAATGTTTTAAGTTTTTAGTGTAAAGTTCTCACATGCCTTTGGCTAAATTTGTTCATTTCTATGATGCTTTAGTAACTGAAAGTTTGAAATTTCTGAATGTTTGCTGCTAGCATATAGAACATATACAATTGAGAAATCACTGACCTTGTACCCTAGTCTTACTAAATTCACTATTATTTCCAGTAGTTTTTTGGTAGGTCCTTTAGGGTTTTCTAAGTTGACAATCATGTTATCATCTGTGAATAAAGGCAGTTTTACTTCTTTCCAATCTTTATGCTTTTTGCTTCTACTTTTGCCTTATTGCACTGACTCAGGAATCCGGTGCAATGTAGAACAGAAATGGTGAGAGTGGACATCTCTGCCTTGTTCTGATCTCAAATGAGAAATATTCAAGGTATCACCATTTAGAATGATATTAGGGTTTATCCTTTTTGTTGATGCCCTTTAATAAACTGAGAAAGTTGTCTTCTAGTGTGATTAGAATTTTTTTATATTGAATGTTTTATCTTCTTAAAGTTAAAACAGATCTTAACCTGTAAAAGGGGGCACTATTATGAATAACCATTATTTTGGATAATGGTATGAATACTCCTTATTGTGGTATGATTCATGGTTAAGAGAGACAATGAATGGGAGTAAAAGAAAGAACAACAGGAGTAAAAGCCAAGACAAAGCAAAACAAAACAACACAAATCTCTATTTTCTCACAACTCTGTACTATGAGCTAAAGGTAAATCACTAGTCAATAAGGGCTTTAGTCTCCTTATCTGTGTAAGGAAATTATCATACGGCCTTTCTTGATCTACTGTTTCAGTTTCATCTCAGCTCTAATGTCAGGCCCTTGCCATAACATCCCTCTTTCACTGAGTGGGCCTCTAAAACAGGAATTCTTAATCGGGGGGTATCAAATATTTTTAAGTGTATACATTTTGAGGATACAAAGTGGTTTAATTTTCTTCAGATTCTTAATGAAATCAGTGATTTAAAAAATGATTAACATTACTCTAAAGAGTATCTTCCATTCTACTAATTCATTTCTGCTAATCTGTGTAAGCAAGCTGTTAAGAGATGTTAACCAGGTTTACAGAGCTTACATGTAATTCAGGCTGAGTCCTGATTTTCACATACTTCTCATGTCAGAGTTTCTAGAAGGCTAATTCCTACATAGAAATATTACTGTATAAAATTTCAAATGCTAATTTTTCATAGGCACATTTGGTTACATGAACAAACCAAGTTTCTTAACAGAGGACCAAGGATGGCTGAACCTAACACCCTGCCTGTGTTCTAATCTATGTGGAGAATTCATAATAACTAATCATTCAGGAAATACACATCAAAACCACAGTGAGCTATCACCTCACACCCATTTGAATGGCTATTATTAAAAACAAAAATAGAAAATAACAAGTATAGGCAAAGATGTGGAGAAGTTGGAAGGCTTATATACTTTTGGTGGGAATTTAAAATGGTGCAGCCGCTATGGAAAACAGTGTGGCAGCCCTCAAAAAGTTAAGCAGAGAATTACTACATGATTCAGCAATACCACTCCTGGGTATATATCCAAAAGAATTGAAAGCAGGGTCTCAAAGTGGTAGTTGTACACCCATGTTCATAGGAGTGTTACAATAGGCAAAGATCCACTGACTCATGAATGGATAAACAAAATACAGCATATACATACAATGGAATATTATTCACTCTTAAAAAGGAAAGAAATTCTTACACAAGCTACAACATGGATGAACCATGAGGGCATTATGGTAACTGAAAAAAGCCAGTCACAATAAGACAAATATTATATGATTTCACTTACATGAGGTAACAAGAGTTAGCCAAACTCAGAAATAGAAAGTAAAATGGTAGTTGCCAGGGGCTGGGGAGGAAGGGGAAATAGGAAGTTGTTTAATAGGTATAGAGTTTCAGTTTTGCAAAATGAAAAGTTCTAGAGATTGGTTGCATAATAATGTAAATATACTTAACATTACTGAACTGTACACTTAAAAATATTCAAGATGATAAATTTTATGTTATGTGTATTTTACCATCAACAAAAAGGGGGGAGGGGAGAAAAAAAAAAAAAGAATTTCTGATACACTTCTAACAATTCTGAAGTTAAGACCACTAAGAACTCATGACTTAGAAATTTAACCTTTGGGGTAACTCACTACTAAAGCAGGAGTTCCCCAAATTATTAATAAGGTTGCACTCACTCTTTAGTAGTCCTAACAGCTGGCACTGATTGATGATTCTATGCTCATGACATCATCGCATTTTGGAGAACTTAAGACCCTTACCCAGTGCTGGCATTTTAGTACCCCCTAAACACTTGGATGAATGAGAGAGGATTGAAGTTTGTGCCACGTGATTTTAAAACTTGGGGAAATTCTTTTGTAAAAGCATAACAACAGTCCCTCTTCCCATTAACATTCCCTATAATAGCATAATAAAAGATCCTAACCTCCAATTCTTTTTCATCAAAGTACTGCAGCCACTGAAGGGGAACAACCTCATTAAAACCATCAAGAAAAGCTTTGGTCTGCTCTTGTACTCCTCGAGAAAAACGCCACTCTGTCATTAAACTGAAAATAAAGATGGTATTTAAAAATATGTAATTTGTATGTGAGGTAAAAGACTTAAAAACAGAGTACTTTTAACCATCATTAAAAGAGAAAGTGAAGAAAATCAGTATGCTGTATGGACTATAGAATTCCAAAGAACACAGCTTCAAAAGAGAAGCTGTGGTGAGCACTACTAAAAGAGTATGTTAAAAAGGGAACATGAGATGGAGCAGGAAATGAGCGTTACAGTCCTAGACAGGTGTGGCTCCAGACTTGGTTTTGCTGCTATGGAACAGAGTGCCTCCATCTCCTCATCTAGAAGTGGAGAGACTGCACGCGCTTTGTAAAGCCCTTTTTTAGCACCAATGTTCTCTGATTTTTGATTGGGACAAAGGTAGGATGCATACAGCAAGTGGCAGTGGGAAAGTGAAGATCATCATATATACTCTTATTTCAAGAACACTGGTACTGTGGAGAATTTAAATAAATGTATGTCAGAGGCCAGGGAATGGGGGGAGGGGTTGTTTTTGTTTTCTTACTACATTTGAATTTTTGAGTGGTGTTGCAGCATGTTTATAAATTGAGAGGAAGACTGAGTAGAGAAAAAAATGATTAAAAAGGGTAAGTGAAGGAGGGAATGAATGTGGAACATCTTACCAGAGGAGCAAACAGGGGATAAAGGTAAGGGTATAGACTGAGGGTTCTAACATGCTCTAGTAGTTCTAGAAGTTAAGGTCAATCAGATGATCGTCTTACCCAATATATTCATCTTTGTTCTCCTCTGTCACCAGGATATTGGAACCTCCCAACTTCAGGTCATGTGAAGTAACTTTTCCCAAAATCTCCATGTCAACAGAAAAGTACATTTCTAAGCCACATTCTTCAATGTTGTTGTCTCTGGGTGATATAAATATATAGCCGCTAATTAACAAAATATGTAAAACTGGTTTTAAGAAAATACCTTAGAAAGATAAATCTTCAAACCTGATCCAGATAAGGGAGTTATAAAACTCAGTATCAATAGATTCCAAATCCTTAATAGTCAGTTTTTTACTTAGCATACGCTTGTAGAAGGGTAAAGAGAAACCAGTATCAATAAACTTTCCATGAAAAAGTGCCTGCCAAGAAAAACAAAACATTTTACTTAAAAAATTTACAAAATAACAATTTTCTTATTTAGAGCATAATGATATAACAGAGAAATCATGAGGCTTTACTTAAATATTATATAAAATGCTAAGTATGAAAAACAAATTTACAGAGTTAAAACAGGATCTCTTTAACTGAGATCAAACACTTGACTATATCATGTCCTATCAATAACTGTGAAAGAGGATGATAATGGAGCTTTATCAAACCCCCACTCTTTTTAATATGTTTCATGAATTACCGTATCCCCACTGGATACAGAAATGAAGGCATCTCCCTGTGCGTGCACCTGGGAAGACCTCCCCCTCCCCCTCAATCCTTTCCTATCCCACAGCTGCCTGAGAGATCTTCAGGAGTAACCGCATCATGCCTTCACTCCTATTCACAACAGCCAGCGCAGGAAGCACAGACCTGCAGTACCTTGACTCTCACCCCCATCTGCCTGTTCCCTTCAAAACCTGATTCCATGTCTCCTATCTCCCCAAACTCTCAAAAACATCTATGTTTCCCCCTCTGAAGTTCACGATCCATGATTAGCAAAATCTCCCACATCCTCAACTCATTCTTTGACAATCCTTTACATCTTGTAACAGAAATCTGGCATTTTTCTAAGGACCTTGCTTCCTTTCAAATACTCTCAGAGGGGTGGCTGTTTCTCTCCATGTCACCAGGCCTGGGAGTGCGGTGTGTGTTGCTTCTCATTACTAATCTCACCTCCCTAACTTGCCCCAGCCTTTGAGCCTATGCCACCCTCCTTTCTTTACGGCTCACCACCCCCCATGCTTCCTTGCTGCAGTCATCCTTATATCTCCAGGTTTCTCCCCTTAAATCCTTCAACGCTGCGTTTTTTGACGACTATCACCATTTTGAAGATGTCAACATCTACACTGATGATTCTTTTACTACCCTGCCATTTTAGTCCTTTCCGTGATTTTAGTCTTTACCTTAGCTAAACATCCTCAACACCATACTCTAGACACTGTTATTAGCACTAACTTGAATTCCTTCATACACTCAATTCCAAACAGCACCTAATTTTCCAGCTCACCGCCCTTAGTAGTAACACCAGCAATTTTTGACTCCACTGGGATCTAAAAATATCCAGGGAACCTGTTACCTTATCACTGTCTCACAGACCCCTGGTGAAATTATTTCTCCCCCTACTCAGTTTAAATTCTATCGTCAGTCATTAAAAATTACTCCCTTGTACCTTCAAATTCTGTCTCCTTGGTATAAAGGTATACACAAATACAATATACCTTTGTATTTCTGGCAAAATCCAAAACCTAGCTACATACAACTGTCAACCTACTCTATGCCTGTACCTGGGCAGTGGAACATGCCAGAAGTGCATATGCAACCATGCTGACCAGTTCATGACCAACACCCTCAAGCAGGAGGCCACTGCATTCAGTCTCCCACTCTCCTGGATGACTATTTCATTCCTCAAGTACCTCCTCACACTCTAAGCTAATGATCTTGCTTTCTAGTTCATGGAGGAAACAGCCATCATAAGAGAACTTGTGTGTGTTCCACCACATCTGTGTTCCACCACATCTGCTCACTAATAGCATCTGAATCTATACACTCTTGTTATGGAGAAGCTCTCTAATACTTCTATGTGCACTAAATAGATCTCCTCCTTGCTCTCCTATTCAAGGTCATTGCTCCCATATCCCCTATCTCTTTGACCTCATCAAATTCTTTCTTCTCTTACTTATCACCATCAGCATATAAATATGTTTTATTCTCCTCCCATTCTTGGTCCCATGTGTACTTCTAGTTACTGCCCAATTTCTCTATAATCCTTTATAGCAAGCTTCTTTAAAAGATTTGTTTATATTTGTTGTCTCCACCTCTCCTTCCATTCTCTCAATTTCACTCCCATCAATCTTCCCTCTCCACTGCCCCTGAATATCATTCACCTTGCCAAATCAAAAGGTTACTTCTCAGACTTCACCTTGCTCAGCCGACCAGCATTTGACACCGTTGAAACACACTTCCTTCCTCCTTTGTCTTCTGGAAACCATTCTTATTTCCTTCTTCTATTTCCTCCTCTGCCTCAGCTCTTTTGCTGGTCCCTTCTTATCTCCCCAACTTATGTGTCCTTAAACTTCTTCTCTGTCTACACTTATTCTTTAAATAGTCACACAGCCTTACCTAGATATCCCCTCATTGTCAGACTTGTATATCCAACTACCTATTCTACATCTCCACTTGAATGTTTGCAAGCATCTTAAACAAACCAAATATCAATTCTGGATTCCCTCTCCTCCCCAAATTTCCTCTTGCCACAAACCTGCCATCCTTGGAAATGGCAACTGCAACCAGACACACAGGCCATACAGTTTGGTTCCGTACTTGACTCTCTCTCACATCTTGCATCTAAACTGTCAGAAGACCCTGCTGGCTCTACCTACACAATATATCCAGAATCCAAAGCACTTATCACTACCTCCACTGCTACACCACTCAAGTCCAAGCCACTGTCCTCTCTCATCTGGGTTGTTGCAAGTGGTCTTCCTGCTTCTACTCTTGCTTTTTTCTGCCCTCAATGATAGTCTCTATCTACACAGATGCTAAGTGAACTTAATAAAATCTAAGTCACATTATGTTACTTAGATCATGTCACTTCCTGCTCAAAACCCTTAAGTGAATTTCCTAAAGATCCCACACTGTACCTCACAACCCTATCTCCTACCAGTCTTTCTCAGATACTCTGCTCCAGCTATGACATTTTGCATTCAAAAATGTACTTCTACCTAAGACCCTTTTTTCTTGCTGTTCCCTATGCCTAGAATGTTGTTGTCCAAACATTTGCACAACTCCAACCCCCTGCTTTCTTATTTCTGTTCATGTGTTATCCATCAGAGAGGCCTTCTCTAATCATATTAAAGAAAAGCAACACTTCCTTTCCCTCAGTACATACTTATTATTTGTCTCCCTCTAATAGAATTTAGATCCCTGAGAACAGGGACTGTGTCTTCTCATGGTTTCATCCCTCTCATACTATGATGCCATCGTAGACACTCAAAAAGTATTTGCTGAGTGAATGAATAGATAATAAAGTGCAAATAAATAAATACAAACACTTCTCAAGAAGGCCATAGTCCCACAAGACCTTCTGCAAAGTTCTAAAAATTCCAAAAACATCAATCAAGTTAAATTATTATAGAACTCAGATTTTCCTTTTATAGAGAAGTGGTCATACTTTAATTAGGCTTCAATGAAAGGACTTTTAAAGACCAAGTGGCTATATCAATAATCCTCATACTCATAATCTTGATTTTACACAGGTACTCAAGAAATAAACTATATTTTGATACTCTCCAGGCAGACTTCTTTGTTAACAAAATTTGTGATCACACATAACCAAGGATAATGTCGACTTTTAAAAAAAAGTCCATTTTTTTTAAAGTTCTCTCTAAAATACTTTTGAAATAAGCAAAGTTTAAATAAATAAGTGAATAAACAAATAAATATGTAACAAAGTCAGGACTCACCATAGCAATAAAACGACCAATGAAACAGAAGTATGAAAGATGGTCTGGATTAATGGTTGATGCTGGGTTTATCTGTAGACAATAGTTGTTCTTGCCAGCATACTCAAATAAGCAATACATGGGGTTCAAAACTTCATGTGAAAGCAGGAAAAACCATTCTCTAAAAGAGAATAAGTCAACATTATTTTTAGCACCCATATATATATATATATATGAATTTAAAAACAGATCTTAAATACATCCATACATACATCATACCTCTGCTCAACAGCCTTTAACAACTCCATTATCGCATTCCTCAGCTCTCCGTTTACGTTTCTCTACAATATGGCCCTCCACTCCAAGTTATCTGCCAGTTCCCGAGTTGCCAAACTATACGCTTGGTGTTTCTCATATACAGCATGCTTCTTCCTCTGCCGTGTTTTTGTCTGTGTATGAATCCTCAACTTCAACTCAGCCTATGGGGATCCCACTTTCTCCTTCAAGTCCAGCTTAGATCCATTCCACTTCAGGAATTTTTTGAAATGATTTTCAGTGTATTTCAGTGTCTCAGTCACTGAATACTCTGTGGTAACAACCTCACAATAGTATTCATTTTTCTGCACTTAACTGGCCCATGTGACCACTCATCCACCAGACTGTAAGCTCCTCAAAAGCAAAAGTCATGTTCTCCATATATTTTTTGTATCTTTAACTCTTACAGGCATCTTATGACCTATATGCAATAGGTTTGATTAAACATTTGCTGATGATACTGAGATACACAGCACTGCTGCTATGGAACAGTTTTAATTTTCTTAAACTTAAAAAAATTTAATCTTTTCCATTAAAAACGGAACTAAAACTTTAAAAGGTGAAATCTTTAAATGTGATAGGCATTCTCTAACTTATTACCACCTAGTTTGCCTCATTTTAAAATGTCCAATATATAAAACCGTATTAGATAAAAGATTAATAATTTATACTACAAAATAAACTCAATTTGCAAAGACTCTTCAACAGCAATTTCTTCTAATGCAGGGTTCCAAACTCAAATGCCTACAGATATCAGTAGTGAGTACAAGGGGTTTCCTTCTCTTCATGGGCTCATGTTCTCTACTTAGCCACAACGCCTCATTCCTCATTGTATCCCTGATAAAAGTTATCATCGGTCTTAAGGAAGAATTACTTCTGGGCATATAATCAGAGTCCTCAGGCAACTTGGCAGCGGTGGTCAGGAAGTGAAAATGAGTGTATGCCACCCTACAGGGGAAGCAGCTACTCTGATTCAGTCAATTGATGCCATGTGAGAAGGTGGGGCAAGTGTTCTTAAAGAGAAGCCAGAAATCTTGATTCATAAGCATAATCTAGTGATTTTCTTTAATACTGTCAAATAATTTAAAAAGATTTAAAATCACAATGGGGGCCATCACTGTGCAGGCTAGATATGGCCTGGTAGTAGCCTGTTCACAAATGCTTTTTTAAAACTTCTAAAATACAATCTTGGAAACTTACTGCAAGGCAGAGAAGGGAGTCTAAATCAACTGAGAAATGATAAACACCCATTTATAAAACGAAATCCAGTCCCAACACAGCTGAACCAAGTCAACTTCCCACTGTGATGAGGCTGAAGTAAGACATGTCCCCAGAGAAGAGGACTGAACAGATCTAGTGAGAATGTGTTTAGACACAAAAAGCTTGAAATAAAATTCCCAGTTGTTGCATATCACTTTTAGCACACAATAGACCACAGAAAACTAAGTAAATTCAAAGAAAGAATGACTACAACACGGCATCTAACCTAGTAGTAAGAAAAAAGGAAAGAGGCAGAAGAGTTTTCCTTTCAACATATTCTTCCGTATAGTCTCAAATAAACTAAAGGGTTACAAGAGGCTGAAAAAATTATTAAGACAACAAATGACTAGCAGAGCCTAGAGAAGAAAACGAAGAAAACACTAAAACCACTAACAATGAAAAATCACATTAGAAGCAGCAAAATGTAGGGCAGTACTGCAGTGACATGAGGATAAGCTTGAGAAAAATCAAAACAAAATGAAAAAGCACAAAGATAAAAAGGATCAGAGAAAAGATGACAGACATGTAAGACTGACAAAGGAGGTTCCACGTACCCATGACTGATGTTCCTGAAGAAAAATGGAACAAATGGAACAGAAAAAATATTCAAAGACATAATAGAAGAAAATTTCCCTTAAATTAAGGAAGATCTTAATATGTTCCTAAAAAAAGATATAAAACAATCAACAATGAAATTAATGAACTTCAAAGAAAAGGCCTGTGTGGGCACCCAGAGGAAAAGTGCTTCCTATGAGGGGCTGGTCTCCCACTTCACAATGCTTACATTCAATACTAGAAGACAGTGAAGCAACGTCTGCAGAGTACTGCAGAAACTAGTGTTGTGTGAGACATTTCTATCTAGTGAAGTTGCTGTTTAAATACCAAAGCAACAGAAAACACATTCTTAAACATGCAGCAAAACTACAGGAATATGTCACCCTTGGGAACTCCTGACTAAACTAAAACCAATACGTGAATCAAAATAAAGAATTTGGGAATAAAAAAATCATGGTGTGGAGTAACTGACTATACACATTATATGCATTAAAACCATCAAAATATAAAACAAAACCCAAACAGCTGAGGTAAAAAAGGATTCAGGCAAGAATGTGAAAGTCAGACACTATAAAAATAATACCATATTTCATTTTTAAGATGTACCTTTCTTTTTAATGTCTGAACATTTCTGAAATTGAGACAAATCACAATAGATGTGATATGAATATCCATTGTGACAGGTGGTGTTTCTTTTCTGAAAAAATTTAACAATGTTTTAGATGAGAAAATATGTCAATACAACCAGCTCTGATAACCCCACATGTATATCTCCACCAGTTGTACCTAGTCCCACATCTCTTTTCAAAAGCCAGCTGTACTAAAATTGTGATCATGTAATTCTGTGCACCTGTGAAATGTGAGTTCAAAAAGAGAGTTATTTCTATTAAAAAGCAAGTTTAATTCTTTGGAAATATTTAATGAAAGTGTTTTACTAAAAAATAAACTGCTGTCAAATTAGGTTTGGGCAAAGCAATTGAGGGAAAAAAAATAAAAAGGATTTCTTATTCTTATTGCTTCACAAGTGTCTGTTAATAATATACTTAGTGAATGTGGAAAACTACATTCTCAAAAGGACTCAGAATGAATTAAAAACGCAAGCATAAAACCAACATAAATTGTTATAATAGCAAAAAATAAGAAACAGCCTTATGCGTGCTAACCTATTAATTATGCTATCTCCAAACAATGGAATATTGTGCAACCATTAGTGTTCGCTCTATACATGATATGGAAAGATGTCCATGATATGCAAAATAACAAAATCCAGCTCCTATATATTATGCACGTTGTATGATCAATTCTATTTTAAAAAACAGCAAATATGTATGATATCAAACATATATTCAAATTTATATACAGCTGACCCTTGAACAAGGGGCTTTTGAACTCTGCAGGTCCCCTTATACATGGATTTTTTTTCAATAAATATAGTACCTGTATTTTCATTTTACAAATCTTTAAATTAAGTGTGGGGAAAAGCTTGTGTTCAATTAGAGATCACAGTGTGTAGAATCAAAAGAACTAGGGTTCGAATCCAGATTCTATGCAAACTGCTTCAGCTTCCTGCCCGCTTGGGAGAGTCTTTTATCAATTCCTTTGTTTTGTTTTTAACTGAAATATAGTTGATTTACAATACTATGCTCGTTTAAGGTGTACAGCAAAGTGATTCAGTTATATTTTTTTAGATTATATTCCATTATAGGTGTATACAAGGTACTGAATATAGTTCCCTGTGCTATACAGTAAATCCTTCTTGCTTATCTATTTTATATATAGAAGTTTGTATCTACCAATCCCATACTCTTGTTTTTGAAGCAGAGACAGCAGTACACAGACTTCTGACAATGTAGGGGTCAGCACCCCTAACCCCCATGGTTTCAAGGGTCAATCAAATATGCAGAGAAAATGTACAGGATAACCAACATAATAATAATGGTTACTGCTAGACTTATGTGAATATTTCAACTTTTGTTTTTAAAAATAATTCTGAATTGCTAATGAAAAAAATGTATCTTTTCAAGACTATATCCATTGCGTACAATGGAGATACACTTATTTCGAAGCAGATACGTTCTTTATTTTACCTTGCCAGACCACCGTAATCAAGTCCTTCTTCTCCTCTAAATATTACATATAATCGCCTCCTCAAGTCATACGGTTTTAATGCCATAATCTAATTAAAAACAAAAAACATGCATATTTAAACACTCATATATAACACAAGTATCCTCCAAAACAATTTTACTTAAATTTCATCTGTATTTTCAAAGTTATACATTTCTTTATCTTATATAGCAATGCTTTTAACTCGAGATCAACTGGTTTGTTCCACAAACTAGCAAAGATGTATCATACTCTACTAAGCTTTCTCTGATTTACTATAATAAATCTCTTTCCCCTCTTCTAGTAGTAAATGGTAGTTCTACTTTAGGTTAGTAGCAAGACAGAACAATCTGACACAAAGTTTTTAAGGTTAGAAAATATTCCCTCCCCTGTCACTCTCCAAATTTCACCAAAATCTTGTAAAAGGTGACTTGTAAATTTTCTTCACTAGCAACACTTAATGAGAAGCAAAAGTTATTGCTCTGGGCCCTCCTTATACCACACATTCCATTTCTCAGCAGGAAAGGAACTCAGCTATCGTGAAGAACTATTTATAAGATGATGAATTTCAGCATAAAAAAGTATATCTTAAAAAAATATCTATAGCAGAATTTTATAATCCTTAAAGGCTTATACTAAGGTTACTAGTAAATAAGCTTTACTTCTGGATAAAAATCAACTACTTCCCAAAGTCAAGACTGGTCTAGGTTGGGGCACACCTCACCAGCAGGCATCCACTTCAAAGGTAGTCATGGGCTCAGTTTCCCACAGCACTATCCTCCCCAAGCCAGAGGACAAAGCAAAGTAAAATCTACCACGAATTTAGATGTGCACTTACTAAAACAAAGTTCACACAGAGCTTGGGACTAGCTAAGAATTTACTAACCCAAACCAAAAAAAGTTTTGATAATAAACAGCTATATTAAGTATCTTGTCCAAACTCCAACAGCTACTAAAATGAATCTAAGATTTGAACATCACTGACTTGAGAGTTATTATTCCATTTTGGCTTGTATACATAAAAGTCCCTGTGTACCTGTATAAACAAAGAATTTTAGTTCATCATTGTAATACCTGGGGAGAGGATTGAGAAGGAAAATTCTCGAATTCATCAGAAAAAAAGAACTGACAATATTTTGATTTTTCATCTTTATTCTACAGATGATTCAGGAAAGTAAACCTATTACATTCATTTATTCATGCACCGAATGTTTATTAATGCCTGCTATGTGCAAAGCACTGTTCTAGGTACTGTGCACAACAGCAGTAAACAAAGAGTTGTGATCGCATGGAGCTTCATTCCAGTAAGGGAGATAAACGAAGTGTGTCAGGTGGTGGTAAGTGTTGCAAACAACAATGAAGTACCATAAATGGCTAGAATGGTACTGCGAGGGAGGTGAGCAGAGAACTGCCATCTCAAATGGAGTGCTCTGACAAGGTCTGAGATCATGATGTTTAAACAGAAACCAAGAGGAGGTGAGAATTAACATTAGCATTATTAAAGGAATATTTAAGTGGAATAAAGTATCTATACCACTCTAATTTTAAATAGTTTAGTAGCATTATCATGACTTTTTTGAGTTAATAAAGTCTTAGAAAAATAAATATGTATTAAAATGTGTCAACTTGTTCCAGAAGCTCTTTAAGCTTTATTTTAGTAATCTAGTTCATGGTAGAATGATTCTGTCTCTCAGCCTAGGTACCTGTGCCTGTAAAATGGAGATAATGACAGAAGCTATCTCAAAGGGATGCTGTGAGGATGAAGTAAATGAAATGACAAATCTAAGGTGCCAGTGTTAAGCATATGGGCAATCACTCAATACATAATGGGGTTTATTACAACTATTATTATAATGGACACTCAGTAGGTGGTAGTCATTATTACAGCTATGTTCTGAATGGTTTAAAATTTCTAAACCATTATTCTGTATATCTAACATGTATTCTGTATATCTAACTCCCTTCAGATATACAGAATACAGTGACTTAAGCTGTACAATTTCTCTCAGTATCTGAGGTGTGTTAGTTCCAGGACACCCCCACAGATACCAAAATCTGAGGATGCTCAACCTATACACATCTTCCCATATATTTTAAATCATCTCTAAATTACTTATAATACCTAATACAATATAAATACTACATAAATAAAGGCATACCTTGGAGACATTACATGTTTGGTTCCAGATCACCACAATAAAAATATCACAATAAATCGAGTTACACAGATTTTTTGGCTTCCCAGTGCATATAAAAGTCACATTTACACTGCACTATAATCTATTAAGTGTGCAACAGCATTATGTCTAAAAAGACAATGCATATACCTTATTTAAAAATTCTTTGTTAAAAAAATGCTAACTATCATCTGATCAAATCATAATCTTTTTGCAATAGTAAATAAAAGATCACAGATCAAAGATCACCATAAAAAGTTAACAATAATGAAAAAGTTTGGAATATTTCAAGAATTATGAAAATGTGACACAAGAGACACCAAGTGAGCAAACGCTGTTGGAAAAATGGTGCCAAGAGACTTGCTCAACACAAGGCTGCCATAAACTTTCAATTTGTAAAAAACACAGTATCTGCAAAGCGAAATAAAGTATAAAGCACAACACAACAAGGTATACCAGAATTTGCTGGCTGCAGCAAATTAAAATTTTGCCTTTTGAAACTTTCTGGAGTCCCCATTCCACCCCACCCCGAGATATTTTCTATCCACAGTTGGCCGAAGCCACGGATGCTGTACCTGTGGATACAGAGGACTGACTGTACAATTTTATTCGTATAACACCTTTCTTACCTGCTGGAAGGAATCTTCGAACAATGTCTGCCGGGATACATTGATCTTTACGTGACTGGGTAGTGCATTAGACTAAAAGCAAAAATAATATCGGAATATCATGTAAGTTACAGTACATGTATTGCATAAAGATAAAACTAAATGATTATGAACAGAAGATTTATTTACCACCATAGTACCTGGCACAAATAACGGAAGTGAGCAAGTTTCCACCTAAAGCTGCGTTCATAAGCAATCTGTGGACCACCTTTAGTTCTAAAGAAAAACAAACCATACATTAATTTATAATAAAGCTGGATATTTAATATTCAGTATGAAATTGGAGTGTACCAGGGTCCTACAAATGACCATAGTAAAGTTACCTGCTGGGAGAGAAGTCAAGATACATTTAGTGGACCAGCAGAGACTTGATCAAGGAGGACACACAACATACACAAAGAGGGAGATCATGTGTATGGATGGATCTTTCGTAAGGAAAGTTAATGTGCTAAGAGGGTATAATAACAAACCTAAAAATTGCATGCAATCAAAAATACCTTTTGGAAAAAAATGAAAACATCGATAAAAAAAAAACAAAACAGATTTGTCATTAGCATGACAAACTAAAGGGTAACAGTAAAAAATATTTTTTAAGAAGAAGAGGGACAATCCCAGATAAGAGCGCGGAGAAGCAGGAACAAAATTAAATATGTTGGTAACTCCAAATAAATAAAAAGTGTATAAAACAGTGATAATATGTGATAGATTTAAATATTTATGTATATTATACATGGTCATAGTTAGCATAACAGGAAAGGTTTCCTCACATCTGGAAAACAAATATTAAAAGCCAGCACTAGGGGGCTTCCTAGGTGGCGCAGTGGTTGAGAATCCGCCTGTCAGTGCAGAGGACATGGGTTCGATCCCTGCTCCAGGAAGATCCCACATGCCACGGAGCAACTAAGCCCGTGCGCCAAAAAAAAAAAAAAAAAAAAAAAAGAGCCAGCACTATTCCAGACAGAAAGTCACAAAACACAAGTCATATGCATCAGTTCACTCAGCCCCATGTGGTTAATTTTTGTTGATCGTGATCTCCTGTTAGCAGTTTATGAAGCCATCAGGTTTCCCATGAGGATTCTAGTTTCTTACCCAGTTTGGTGGTGTGATCTAAAAGTTATCAGAAACCTATATTTGCAAAAAAGTCCTTTCATGAACTTTCTTGAAGGTCTTCATTTTTGTAAAAGCATCAGAGTAATATAAATGTCAAAGACTTAAGATGGCATGGTCAAAGACCTGATTACAACGCAAGTGACAAAGAAATTTGGTTATTTATGCAACATATAACATCTTAAGATAATAACTAAAATCATGACATAACATTATACCAGGACATATGCCAGGGCAAATTTTACGAATTTCATATAATTTCTAGAACATTTATATTGATAACATTTACCCATGTAAGTGAAGAAGGTTTATCATCATTCATTTGACAATGCTTCCCATGTAATTCAACATACCAAATAAGCCTAATTAGTTTAATCTCCCTCTTTGAGATGTTTCAGGGAACTTCTGCAGCATCCCAAATTTAGCTAGAGGTCAAAAGAATCCTCTTAGCACATTAAGGCTACCTTTCCATTGTTGGAGGGGGCGGGGGGGGGGGGGGACTGGGGAGTAAATCCACACAAAAATATTTTGCCTGGCAATAAATAAAATAAAATAAGATAAAAAAGATAACCAACAAGGACCTACTGTACAGCACAGGGAACTCTACTACTCAATACTCTGTAATAACTTATATGGGAAAAGAATCTGGAAAAGAATATATATATATATATATACACAAAACTAAATCACTTTGCTGTACACCTGAAACTTATACAACACTGTAAATCAAATATACTGCAATATAAAATAAAATTTAAAAAAATTTTAAGAGTACAAAAAAAAAAAAAACAACCAAAAAACCTGACAGATTTTCAAATAATCCAGCAGTCCTAATAGAGTGTTGTAGGGGAAAAAAAATGTTTCGAAGGCTTAATTCTCATTAACATAGTGAGATTTACATTTTTATTAGAAAACAAAAATAAATTGACATTAGGATTTGCAGGAATGTAGGTTGGCGGGAGAAAGAAAACCAATAGGCATGATACCTATAATACAAAAATATAAAATTGAATTTTGTTGTAAACACCAGGATTGGCACCAGGACTTGTCTGTGAATGGTATATATTGTTTTTTCTACACTTTTTTGGGGGAGTCATGGTTTCAACTACATATATTAGATTGCAAAAATAAAAAGTTATGTTATATAAAAAATAAAAAAGTCAGTTAAATAAAATACTAAAGTCTACTACTGACTACTGCAAAGAAAACTTGATAACCCTTAAATCCAAGGAGGAGAGAGGCTCTAGACAGACGACATGAAAGGAAATTCTACCACATCTTAAAATTAATCTGAAATCAAAACAAAAACTGCTAGAGAGAGTAAGCAAAGCAAAACTGAGTTCCTAGGAAGAAGTGATATCCGGTTACCTAGCTCAGCTAGTCAGTGAGGGAAGAAGCAGGGTGCGCAGCATGTAGGCATAGGTTCTGTTCACACTGAGAGGGCCTGAGTCTTCTGTCTACTGAGTGATAGCCTAATAGACAGGCAGAAAGAACGTTCACAATCTTAGGGAACATTTTGGAATGGATGAAAAATGTTCTCTTCTGTTGTCAGGTTCAAGTGAATTCATCCAATCAATACTGACAAAATGCACAATATGTACCCTGGCACTACTCTAGATAGGGAGAGTATTATTGGTTAATAAAACAGACAAAAATACCTGTTTTTGTGCAGCCTATGTACCAGTGAAGGAGACAGACAAGAAACAGAATGAATAAGTTAAACTACCAATACAATAATTCGTGTTAGAAGGGGATAAATGCCTCACCACTCCCGCGCCTCAAGAAGGAAAAAAAGGTAGGGTAAAAAGGACAAGGAGTAAAGTGGGGAGAAGAATTTTTCAGTTGTGGAAAGGGTAAACAGTGTAGGGCCCACAGACAAAGTAGTATGTGAGCAAAAACATGGTGGGCATAAGCCATATAGACAATACTGGGGGAAAGAACATACCCAGAAGAGGAAATAAAAGCCCAGATGTGAACGCCTCAGATGTCAGAGGCACAGCTAAGTGGCCAGGCAGGCTGAAGCAGAGTGAGTGAGGAGAAATATCAGAGATGAGGCTGAAGAGATAACAGGGGTCAGACGCTGTAAGCGCTTGGAGGCCACTGTAAGTACTTTGCTTTTCACTCTGATTGAGACGGAAACCACTGAAGGCTTTTGAGCAAAGGAATAACTTCTTACTTAAATTAAAAGAAAAAAATTTAAAAGTCTCGCTGCTGCATGCAGAATAGTATTATATGAGGTGTGGGTAGAAAGTGGAGCAGCACTTAGAGGCACCACTCCAAGTGAGAGACCATGGTACCCTGGACCAAAGTGGCGACAGTGGATTGGCGAGACACAGCTGGTCCTGGAAACATTCTGGAAGCGAGGTAACTAGAATTCTTGATGGACCGTACGTGAGGTAAGAGAGAAAGAGTAGTCAAGGATAATTTCAAGATTTTTGGCTCAAGCACACCTAAAAGTGGAGTTGCCTTCAACTGAGATGGGAAATATCCTAGGCAGAAAAAGTCTGATTGATGGCAGTTACCAGGAAGGGGTTATGAACAGAGTTAACAAGCAGCTGAGTATGTGAAACAAATTTCAAGTGAAAAGTGAAAAGCTAGCGATAATATTTGTGAGTGATCAGCATATAGAAATTTTTTTAAAAGCATGACACTGGATTAGAGTCACCAAGACAATGAGCATAAACAGAAAAGAAAAGAGATCTAAGGGCAGAGCCATGGGTACTTCAAGGTTAACAGGCTGACGAAAAAAGGAGGACCCCAAAAAACAGAGGAAGAAATAAGACCAGAAAGACAGAAGAAAATCATGAAAGTTGAGTCCCTGTGCTATTGATACTCTTGCCAGGAGACAGAAATTTTTGTCAAACACTTCTGATTGTGTCAAATGAGACAAAATTGCAAGCCAACCCCTCAACTAACTATGTGGAGGTCACTGGTGCCCTATGTAAGGTCAGGGTCAGTGAAACTTCCTTGTTGTCGGTTTGAGAGAGAAATTAGAAACAGCAATATAGAGACAACTCTTTCAGGTAGTTTTCTTGTAAACGGCAGCAATAAAAATGAATTTTCACTGAATGGATTTATAAGGTGAAGAGTTATCGCTTTCTACTTGTTCATTTTCTATCTAAGAGACATGACAGCTGATGAAGATAATTCAGCAGAGAAAGATGGAAGACAGAAACATGATCACTTCTGGAGCAGTTAACTGGAAAAGAGGGGGAAAGATATAGTCAACCAGCAGAGGGACTGGCCTTTGATAGGAGCAATGACAGTTCATCTTTAGGATGAAGAGGGAAGACAGATGCTGACAGGTGGTTAGATATAATGGTAGGAATCTGTAAAAAACTTTTATGGCTGCTTCTATTTTTTTAGTGACTCAAATATATCACACCTAAGAGTAAGGATGAAGGAGAGATCTTTCAAATACTTAATTAAAGCTATTTTTACCTGGAAAATTCAATTTTGGTGAACATCTCATTCTCTGATGCTGCAGCAGCATGATGCGTCTGTTAAGAGCACCGTCTCTGCGGACATACTGCCTTGGTCTGAAATCACTTCCATTACTTGCTGTATGATTTTGTATAAATTAGTTATGCTCAGTAAGGCTCAGTTTCTATACTTGGAAAATAACATTATCTACACCTCAAGGAATTGTTGGAAGATAAAAAGCTAATTTATATAAAGTGCTCAGAAGAATCCTTGGCACATAGTAATCACTAAATAAATATTTGCTGTTGTTCTTAAAGGAATTATGTGCCACAAATGCATCCTGTAATAAGGCAGAGCAAAGACAGGTATACTAGGGTATTACTTGTGCAGATTTTCTTGATACAAAAAATATGTTGCTAAACTTGAGGCTAAATTAGAAGTGAAACTTTATGTCCTCGTTAAACAGCATTTAAGAACTTCACTTACACAGATGACTTCCCATTGCGAGGATCTTTGAATGTTGTTGTTCTTGTATTATGATCAACAAAGTACCTAACACCTTCGCGGGTATACCTAATTTCCCAGCCTTCTGGCAGGGGTTCTTCATTCTGTAAGCTAAAAGACAAAGTTACAATCACAAGGTGAACATTTCCTAGGTGCTAAAAATGTCTGAATCAAGGTTTACTTGATTTCATCTTCAGACTATGTAATAAGATCATTTAAGTAAGGCTGCAGTATATACATACCCTTGAGTTCTGGGATCTTCCCACTGGGTTGTTTTTGTGTTATGATTCACAAAGTAAACTCTGTCTGTTGAATCCACTCTTTTTTCTAAACAACAGAGAGCAAATGGCATTTAATAACTATTTGCTATATATATGTTTCAGATATTTTTACCAACAACATATTAGCTTACCCCAGCCTGGTGGCAAAGGCCCGTATGGGTCATTTTCTGCAGCTAACATTGAAGCCTGATTGGAGAAAAGGGTTGGGAGGAGAAATTTAAAAAAATGGGTTTTAATATAAAATCATAAACTAAGCACTTGGCAGAATCACATTTTTTAGTAATTTTCTAAAAAATATGATAAAGGAATGTGAATACAGTAATTTCAAGACACGAAGTTCTGAAAGTGTCATGAGTTAAAAGAAGTCAATTAAGTGATAAAAATAGTAGTTTTTCTAAAATGATTTAGAAATAATATATCAACATCAGTACTTTAATCTCTTAGCCCTTCCTTCCGTAAGAGTCCGTAAGAATGAAATGACATAAGAGGAGAGCATATAGAAAACTGTAGTTTAAATGAGGCAACACTATTTGTTTAAAAATAGAATAATTATCACATTTCTCTTTAAAACAAAGGAATATTAATAAAATAATATTAAACTCTAATATTATCTTTATACAAATAAACTTTTACCTTAGTATTAATATCTTTTATATATTCATACATAAAAACGTATTAACGCTTACATATTATTACAACCCAGAAATATATTTAAAAGAAAATATAAACATTTTATCATCAATTTTTAAAGAATGACAAATATAAAAATCATTGCCTGAAAAATAATTTCTTAATAATAAAGTATAAGTATCTTGATAAATATTTTATAACCCTGTAATAGATACTGTTAATTGCACTCATATTATTCAGGTAACTAAACCTCAACTATCTAAAGATGTTCTGTTATGTGTAGAAGAACATACTTCTGATACACACTATTAGCTAATTCTGCCCTGTTTCCCCAAGGTTTTCATATACATAACAAAGTCCAACCAAAACAAACGCACAGAGTACATAATTTGTTTACTATATTCAGCTAAACAATGGAAGCCTACCACAGACTTCTGTACAAGTTACCAAAGCACCAGCAATGGACAGCACAAGATGCTGTGCGAGCTGAGCTGGCCCACTCTCTCTCTGCTGGCTACTTGCAAATGAGAACTTATTTAACCTCTGAAGAAAGTGGAGCTGAATGAGCCAGGCTGAGGTAGGATTCTGAAGAGTTGTTTTCTTTTTGTATCTTTCCTAATTTCTTTCTACATTTTGGGGTTTCAAGTTGCCTCAAAACACTATTTAGAGATGCCCAGTACTTAAAATTTATATTTTCTACTTGCGATCAAATCTATTTAACAGAAGTCCTCCTAGCCCATCATTCTTGTGGATGTTTGCTTATGGCAATAAACAGATAACCAACTGGTCAAATTTTCAGAGAGCATTAGATTTTTTTTGGACAAAACTATCTCCAATCCCCAAAATATATATTTGGTGGGCCACAATAGATGAAGACTTTCTGAGAATCTGGGATGGGAATGAGAACAGCTGGAATATGGCAAGACTGGCCTTAAGTAAAATCAGTAGGTAACTGGTTTTGTTTAGAGCAAACAAAATGATTATAACTAAAAATGGAAGACTAGGAACTGGTAAAGACAAATTATTTTATTAAGAAACTGCATTTATGAAACTACCACTTGGGACTTTCCTGGTGGTCCAGTGGTAAAGAATCCGTCCTGCAATGCAGGGGATTCAGGTTCAATCCCTGGTCAGGGAACTAAGATCCCACATGCCATGGGGCAACTAAGTCTGTGCACCGCAACTACTGAGCCTGTGTGCCTCAACTAGAGAGCCCATGTGCTGCAAACTACACAGCCTATACTCCCTGGGGCCCATGTGCCACAACTACAGAAGAGAAAACCGACACGCCAAAACTAGAGAGAAGCCTGTGTGCCGCAATGAAGGATTCCGCCTGCTGCAACAAAGATCAACGAAGACCTGATGCGAAAAGAAAGAGAGAGAGAGAGAGAGGGAGAGGGAGGGAGGAAGGAAGAAAGAAAGAAAGAGAAAGAAACTACCACTTAATAAGGACAAAAACCTATTGTATAGTTATGTTAGTAAACTAGAATTTAAAAAAAAAAAACAAAAGCAAAGTGCTTACATATATCAGAAATGCTAATTATTTATTAAAGAGCAACTAAAAATCACCAAGGTAGAAAAGGGCAAATGCCTGGAGGAAAAGCTGTATTAACATCTTATAATTTCCTAATTACCGAGTAGAGGTATCGTTGGTTGAACTGCTGCATAGCTCCCTGCAGTTGGTTCCGCTGAGACTGCCACTGTTCAAAATTCCGGACAGATTCCATGGTAGGCCGCTGCCAGGTTGTTGTCCTGGTGTTATGATCCACATAATAAACTCTTCCCCGATCATCCACTCTTCTTTCCCAACTACCAAAAATAAAATAAGCAATAGTAAAGATGAAAATAAATAATCTCTTGATATAATAAACTGGAAAGCAGTTAGGCAATACTTCACTTAAATAATTTAAAAATCAAGCCTAAGAGATGATAAGTTTAAAAGAATGTAAATACTGATATTCTTCAGAAAAATTATGAACACGCAACTTGCTATCTATTTTAGCTAAGTTACCTTTCCATTCTTCCTGTACATGATTTCTAAGGGCCATCTAAAAAAGAGGCCATAGATTGAACAGTATCAATGTGAATATCCTTTCTCCCTCTTTTTTTGATAAACATTTGCTGAGTGCTTGCTGTATACCTAGCAATCTGCTTTTATCAACCCTACCTATTTAAAGGGCTTTAACTCAACTTGTACAGCTTTCAACCTGCCTTTCAGTTAGTTACACTGTGGCTGAACTAAAGTGCAGATGGAGCCATGCCATTCCACCTGTCACAGCATAAAAATGAACTCATTCACCATTTCAGCCTCAGCTCCCTTAAGGTCTTTCAAGAGACCCTATGAGAGCCAAAGCAACTACCTGCTGGCCCCAAATGTGTCATATGTTTCATTCTGCCAGGCCTTAGAACAGAAGGCCCTTCTCCACCAGGCAGAATTCTCCATATCCTCCAGAGTTCAACTTAAGCCAATTTGTATCATTAATTTATATGATTTCAGTATCCCTTCAGCAACCAGTCTCACAAAAACAACACACTTCTTGCCTTGAATTTTCTGAACTCTGAATATGTTTTACATTGGTGGACTCTGAGTTGCATCTGGAGGGCAGTTTGTGAACAGCCTTGAATGACAGCCTAAGAGCATAAACTTTATTTAGTATGTAACAGAAATGCTTTTTCATGTAAAACCCTCTACAACTTTAGCCATAATGTAATAATACAACTTTACTTGTAGCAATCTTTTAGATAATAATTTTGAACCACACTAATACCTCTTACGTAAATGTCGTGCACTAGCATAGTTCAGATCCCTGTCTATGGAGAACCATACATATAAATTGCCCCAAATATGACTTTCACTCCTTAAAAAGTAACAAGGACTGAAATTGGATCAAAATTCTTCAACTACTCTCAGTAAACTCATGCCAGTGTTTGACAATCTCTTAATCTCTTGGAAGCCCTTCAGACTAACTGTAAAAGAGACACAATGTAACAAATCTCATCTACTGAACATTCATTATTCACAAAAGCAAATCAAGGAAATGTAACCTGCAGAATGAAAGAATCATTTTATGTTGTATTAAATACACTTTTAAAATTACACGCATAAAACACAACTAAAGATACATAAAATGCTACCCTGGAGGTAAAGGTTGCGGCCTTTCCCATGTGGTCGTTCGAGTGTTATGATCCACGTAATAGGTTCTACCATGAGGATCTTTTCTTTGTTCCCACCTTTAAGAAAAATGCAAAAATAAAAAAAAAGACAACAAACTAAGACAATCTGAAAAACGATTCCTTCTTATAATCCAAAAAATTACAGATGTTTTACTTTAAAAGGTCACATATATACATAAAGTTGCTTCTTTTCTCAATTATTATGCTTTCTAAGTTCTTAATTATTCCCCTTTCATTAACAGCACTGGAAACTCAGTAAGTACAGCTAGCAGAGGAAGACAATAATACCTAAAGTTTTTAAAAGTTACTAATTTACAGAATTCCAAATCATCATGAAACAGAAATTTAATCAAGGGCAGAGGAACTTCAGCCTAATATATCACACCCAAAGCATAAAATGTCAATGAAGTAATGTCCATTTTTGCAATTTAAAAAATACACATCTAAAAGATTTTAGCAGAAATCGCCTTAAAGTATGTGGCAACACAGTTCCATGAAAATTCTTTCTTCTATTTGCATACAGTGTCTTTTTGTGCACATCTATCCCTCTCTTGTCTTTGGCAAGCCTCTGAGTTTATGGACAACCCAATTTTATTTTTTTCTGTTCTACCTTGAAGACTCTCAATCTCTTATTTCCCCTACCCTCATTCTCTCCTCTGTGATCCGTTTCTTCCTCTCCAGTCTTTCCCTAAAATGGTATAGAAGAAAAATTTTGAACATAAATAAAAACCTGGTATTTCTGAGTTTAACACTCTTGTTTTCAACTGAAAGTAGAACAAATGAAAAATATTTTCCTTTCTCTTAAAGACAGGGATCCAATTTAATCTGACTTCTTTTTGATTAGAGATGTCTTTAATTTTTAAATTATTTTCCTATACAATGACCATATATGTATTCAAGTTATTCCCCAACAAAGTGTACACATACATACATATTTCCAATAGCATGAAAAAAAATAATCATTTGTTTAAGCTGCATCTGACAGTCACAACATGCTTAAACAGTAATCATGAACAATAAAGGTGCCCAAGTTCAAAACTGATTCAGATCATATAAATTATTAAACTTATTTATTACAAATCAGTGGTATAAAATCTTACACTAGAACATTCATGCTATCCTGTAACTACAAAAATTTAGATATTCCTCATAAGTATTTCACTAAAAATAATAACCTGTAATTTCAGATTTACTTCCTATGTTTTTATATAATAAGAGTTCATGGGAAGGCAGGATTTAAGTATGGCATTTCACTTTAAAGACATTTCTGGAATACCTAGAATACATACCAGTGGGTTATTGATTTGTACGAAAGCTTAACAGCCAAAAACAAATACCTACACAACATATCAAGTTTCAAGAACTTCCTGATAATGGTACTTTTGCTTTTTTTTAGGTATTAATTCCAAAATCAGTTCTTGAATTTGTATTGCTATTCTGTATCAAAATTTCCTGGTTTCCATCCTTTCTTCACAAATACTCTTCACTACTTTTAATTTAGCTTTAATTTTTATCAAAATTATGTACACTTTCACATACTAGTTTAATATATATCTCACAGTTACACAATTATGTAACCTCCACACACTTTAAACAATCATACAGTCTATGAGGCTCATCACAAAAAAACAACAGTGCCTACTGTCTCCTAACCTCATTTTCTGTTCTCCAAAGGTAACATTTTCAACTGTTTTAGCCAATTCTTTTAGTATTTGTCTCTTTTTCCTTATTAGCAAGCTTACTCTACTAATTTAATTTCAAGCATAATTTATTGATTTCTCACTATGAAAAGTGAAGCTGTAAGTTTCTTTCCTGCACAATATACACATATACTCTGTAACTTGGACCCTCCTTCCAACTGTTCCAAATACATACATATGCTGTGTCCTTCCCTTATAATTACTATGACTGTGTAAACCCTCTGACAGCTGAGCCATGAATACACCATTATTTCTTTAATTGCCTCATTTCCTCCCATTTCCTTATTTTTCATACTTATCATTAATTTAACCACAAATACTTTCCTAGCTGCATAAATCTCCTCAAAATATTCAAGCTCACTAGGTATTTTATCAGTCACACCTACCATCAAGCTTTCCTTTCATCATCCTGCTGGTAACTCCTTTCACTCTTTTATCAAGAGAGTGGACCCCACGTCCTTCACTTTTACTACCTAAGCTTGGAGAAACACATGTCCTGGTAGCCTCCTCAAAAAGTAAACTTATGTGGGAAGTACACTTTTGGAAGCCTAGGCTGTCTGAAATATATTTATTCTGAGTGCACACTAACAGTGAGACTGGATACAGAATTCTAGGCTGAATATAATTTCTCTCAGCATTTAAGGTATATTGTTTCCTGGCTTCTTGCGTTGATTCTGAGACATCTAATACTTCTCTGATGGTTATGAGATTTGCTTTTTTCCATTTTTTTTTTTAAATCTCTGGAAATGCTTATGATTTTTTCTTTGGCCCCAATGTACTAAAATTTTCATAACAAGTTATCTTAATATGGGTTTATTTTCACTTATTATCCTGAGTTTTGGTAAGCCCTCTCCAAAAGGAAATTCATGTCCTTCATGTTTGTAAAAGGTGAGTTATTTTTGGTTATTTTGTTAAATATTTCCTCCTATTTTCTCTTTCTGCAACTTCTCTTATCAGACCTTCTGAACTGGCCCTCTAATTTTTCTATTTTATTTCCTTTATTTTATAAATTTATCTTTTTGTTCTACTTTCTGGGAAATTCATCTACCTTTCTTAGCCAGGTCTTCCAGTGAATTAGATTTCTAAGAGCTTTTTACAAACCTCATTCTTCTTTAATATATGTTATATCTACTCTTATCCCTCTGAGAATATTAAAATCGTCTGTTTTCTTCAAGAGCATTTTCTAGGTTATTTTGATCTTGACCTTTCACATTAAGAGGTTTCCCTCAGATGTCTAATGAGTAGGGCACCAAAAAAACTGACCAGGAGCTTCGTGGCCTGGGTGGGGCTTGTGGATTGTGGGATTAATTGAAGGGCAATATAATAAGGCTATTTTGTTGGAGAACAAATAGATTATCAATATTTTTAGTCTTTTGGTGGGGGGGGGGGGGTACTCTTCGATAGAAGATACTTCCAGTCACCTGGGTGGAAAAGTAAAATCCTGGCTGTCAATATTTGGGGATTTGGGTATGAAAGAAGGATGTGGGTTTGGAAATTCACTTGTAACTTTATTCAGTTACTAACCTCATAAAGGTTTACTCACGTCCCCCTGAAGTAGTACAGTACCTGGCTCTCAAATGTGCCTGATGTTCCAAACGCAGAGAACCTTCAGAGAAGAAACCCTAGGCAAGGTAGCAGTCCTAGCTGCAGGGAGGAAAATCAGGGATTCATTTCTTAAAGTGACTTTCAATCAACATTGCTATTTATAGTGCCATCTTCACAGCCACTTCCAAAGGTATCTGATGCTGCCAATTCCTGAGCCTTCTGGAGGCACCAATGCGTAGACGTAGCTTTTCCCACTGACAGGCCAGAATTCAGCTCTCTTGGATTTGCAAAGTCAGCTCCACTTAATCATACTCCAGATGACTGCAACCTCATAAGCGACACTGCACAAAAGCACCCTGCTACACACTTCCCGATTCCTGAGCCTCAGAAACTGTGTAAGAGTATGTTTGTTGTTATAAACTGCTAAATTTTAGGGTAACTTGTTACACAGCAATAATTAATACAAAAGGAATACCATAAACCCATTCAAAAGGATTAAGGTAAACTTATACATTTAGACCAAAAGCTTCACGAAGGTTGGGCCTTGATCTATGTTGCTAATCAGTGTACTAACAGCACAGTGTCTGCCACAGAAGAGGTGTCTGATAAACATTTATTAATGTTTGGTGCATGTGTGAACCTAGCCGTACTGACATGGAAATATGATCAAGTTTAAAACGCAACTGAAAAACAGTATGCGAGTCTATGCAAAATAGTAATGTACATAGTTGCTTTTTATCCTCTTCACCGACTTTTTCCTTCCTCATATAACCTGTCGCTATCTGACATTACTGAGCAGGTTTTTAATGCAAGGCCACTGCTGGCAGCTGCTGTAACATACGCCCCACAGCAGCAGAGGTTCTCTTGTCCCTCTGAGTACCCAGTGCCTAGGACAATGTCTGACCCAGAGAAGCTCTCAAATATTTGCTGCTGGAATAACATTTAGACACCACTCTCTCTGTGGTAAGCTTAAGGGGTACTTTAACAAGTGTTTCTGTATCATTTAAATATTTTATTTGGTCATGTCTTGCTTTTGTGATCAGAAACGAATTTTAAATTAGGGGAAAAAAATAAACGTAACCAAGTGTACCATCCATAAAACAGGCTATGAAGCCATTTTCTAGTTTTATCCTGTTAGTTGCAAATACTTTCAATTTAATATTCAATATTCAGTAAGCACTTAGGTTCCAAGCATAATTCTAGCCACTGGTTCTTAATTTTTCTAAAACAAGGGATCACTTCCAGATTTCAGTGTTTTCGCTCCAAAGAGAATTTATCTTTCTCAAACTAAATTGCTTGCTACACACATCATAAATACTTTTGGATATCGTCTTTATAATTTTCTACATTCTATTCATTAGATCAAGGAGAGGCAAACTTTTTCTGTAAAGTGCTAGACAGAAAATGTTTTAGGCTTTGTGGGCCAAAGGGCAAAATCAAGAATATTATGTAGGTACTCACATAATAAGAGCAAAAACTCCTGTCATACCCCACCCTATCTTCCTGGAGTAGGGCATCCCAGGCTGTGGACATGCCGCGTACCCAGTTGTCCTCTGCTGATGACACTGTTGGGACAAAGAACTCCTTGCCCACAGGGGAGGAGCCTGGTCACTTTCATCACCTGCCCCACTGACTCTAGGATCCCAGTGTGCTTTTCTCTCCTCCCCCCGCAGCCAGTCCACAAGGAGGCAACTTGCGGAGTTGTCACTCCCAGAGTGAGAGTCTACCTTTTGGAGCATGACAGTTGCCCAGAATGAGTCCCTACTGTGGTGACAGAGCAGGCCTTGGGCAACAATGATGAAGGAAGGTGCTGGCAGGGGGAAAAGGCGGTACAGGGATAAAGGGACTTGGTCTCAGGCTTGGTCTGGGTAACTCAGAGTGACAGCCAACTAGAGCTGTACCCATGGGCCCTAAAAAGTGATGGACTGGAACTGGCCAGAGACTAGATTATCCCTGCAGTGGAAATTCATGAATACTCCTCAAATAGTTGCAAATTATCAGGTTGACTGCTGAGACTTCTCAATAGAATTCTTTAATTTCATGGGAATAAGTGCTAATTTATAACTGCTACACCTCACCTTCAACCATAATACTCTCCCTTTGCCTTCCTAGTATTCAGATATAGCCTCCCTGTCTCATATATATAAATTTCCAAAATCTACTGCTGAAGAAAGACCTTGTAAAAAGGGGGGGGGGATATAAATGTGGAAGAGTTTTGTTAAATATATTACAATAAACATGACAGAATTTAGTTACTGATTGGATAACTACTGGTTTCGAACTTGGATAATGGGATAGGTGGTAAGACTTCCCTTCTCATAAACCATGATCAACAGTTGCCCCTCTCTCCTGTATGGCTTGCCAATCTCTCTCCTGGCTCCTGCCCACCAGCAACTGACCACCCTTTATGTTACTCCCATTTTTTAAAACAAAAAACTACTCCTGAGTACTGTAGCTTCCCTTGTTCACCTCTACCAGACATTCCTCTTTCTCTGTGTGTTCACAGGGAAGTTTTATCCATTAGTTCTCACTCTTTCAAAGAGTTTTCTATCACACTTCCACCCCTTCCATTCACTCCAACACACAGCAGTCTGAATACAGCTCTATTTCCTGGAAGTCATTCTGTCAAAGGTCAACAATAAATAATCTCTTTGTTGTTAAACTCAATGGCTGCCTTTCAGTTCTTATCTTACTTGAATTTTCAGTAGTTTTTGACCTTGTTAACCATTTCCTCCAAAGCATTTACAAGCCAGGGCCTTTGCCCAATTGCTCACTCACTCAAAATCATTTAATCAAGCACTGATTCACTTATAAATATTTATTGAGTATCTGCTACATGGCAGGCATAGTTTTAGGCATGAGAAATACAGAAATGGACACAATACAGCCCCCTTTTCAATCTAGTGGAGAGAAAACTGACAATAACACATAAATAGATGTCACATGGTGATTTAAGTGTTATAAAGAAAAGTAATACAAACATCATGCTGATTAAAAGAACGCTACTGATTCCATTTATGTTAAGTTCTACAACATGGAATACTAATCTATAATCTATTGATACCGAGCAGGACCCTGTGGAGCTCCTGGGCACAAAGCCTTTTTGTCTTCCCCATTTCTCTGATTATAGGAAGCAGCCCTCATTCAGCCTCCATGACCTTCCCTGAGTTCCAGTGGGCAGATTCAAGCAGTTGTTAATTAGGGAAGGGAGGGGAGGCGGGAGACCAGGGAGAAACAGTCAAGAGCAACTTGGGGGCAGGTCCTGTTTCCCCATCAACATACACGCAACAAAATCTTTGAGCTATTCTGCAGAAGTTGAAACCCCTCCAGATGGCAGAAGCTAATGACTAACGATGGTATGCTGCCCACAAGCACGTAGACCCCAGACCAGTTGGACTTGAAGGCTGATGATGCTGACTCCTACTTACCTCACCACCAGCCCATCAGAAGAATGCAAGACTGTTACTACCCTGATCCTTACTGCCTATGCCTGGCCAAGAGCCCTGACTATAGGACCTCTCCCTGTTCCCCAGGAAGGGGGGCACAGTTCTTGAAGGGCTGGCTCACCGTGTTCCCCCTTTGCCTGGCAAAGTAATAAAGCGATTCCTTTCTACTCCTCCAAAGCTCTGTCTCCGTATTTCCATTCGGCATCGGTAAACAGAGGCCAGGTTTTTTACAGCAACAAATTGTGGGGCCTCTTCTGGGATCTGACTCATATGCAGGGCAGCCCCACAGTGCCCCTCAGCTTGATTGGAAGCTCAGAGGTTTCTATCCACGCCAGCCTCCTTTGGGAGAGCAGAGGGTAGAGGACTTCAGGGAAGCCAGATAGCCAGGGATCCCCTGCCGTAGGGCTGTGACCCTGTCATACCAAGACTGCCATCTCAGTAGTAGGAACTCTGAGATGGAAGTGGAGCACGGGAGAGAGGCTGCCCTGGCAGCTGCCAAGGCCGGACCATCACAGCATTCTCAAACTGTACTGTGTACATGTTTAAAAACCTGAGACCAGAGACAATGAATCATTAACATTAGTGTCATCAGAGTCAAGTAGAGCCAAAAAACATCTTAAGTAAACATGGGAGAGATGACCAAATGAATACACACACAGAATACTCTTTAAAGAAAATCTAGGAAGCTGAATAACTACAGTAGGAAATTTAAAGATGATTAAGAATTACTACGCAGCAATGAAAACCTCAGTTTGCAACACCACTACTCAGCAGGCTTAGGTGACTTTCCCCAGTACCCAGTATAAACCGAGAAAAAAAGGTGGCTACCTGCTCTCAAGTTCTGCCTGGGGAGGCAACAATAAAGACAGCTAGAGAACTGAGGTTATTATGTAGAGTGTCAGGGTCACTCTTACCTAAAAGTAAACCAAGAATCAAATTCAAGAGAGTCTTGCAAATTAATATAACGTTTTTTTCCTTTTCCTTTCATACAGCACACACCAAAACGAGCAATTGTTCTTAGTTTTAAAAAATACTTGGATTGTAGCAAATAAACAAATTGTATGAATCAGATTCCAACTTAGATTTCAAATTACCAAACAATGGAAAAATTTTATATACATATCCAACATTCAGATATTACCATAAAGTTCCTATTAAATGTAAGTCAAACGTGTTAAAAAAAAAAAAAGAAAGAAAAGAAAATTTAACATACCCTGATGGCAGAGTTTCTGTGTTGGCATTTCCAGACTGCTGCCGGGCAGGTTCCACACACCCATCTGGCTGTCTTAATTTGGCTGCTTCAAAAGCAGAGCTACTTCCAGAACCAGAGGTGGAAGGACCTAATGTACTTCTAGCTTCAGATCCAAATGCTCCACTGTTAGAAAGAATACATTCATTGTCTTCTGAGGAAGTCAGTATTTCTTGAACTGGAGGATCTTCGACAGTAGTACTAGTGCAATTTGAAGACAAGGTGGCTTCTCCAGATGCTACTACAGTGCCCACAGTGGAAGCATTGTCAGTTGGTGCAGATGGGGATGACTCTCCATTAACTGGAAAGGGAAAATTAGTAAGATGATCTATCGAGGAACAAAGCAACCAAGTAACTCATCGATTATATTTATGCAGAGCTTAATTTACAATGAGCAACACATCAGCTACTGATGGAAATTAGACAGATACTTTTTGTTGCTCACATTTTAGAGATACACATTTAAATAATAAAACTTAAGAATATACATATACCAATAACCCTAACTTAAGGAAAGAGAAACCAATATGAACAAACATTTTTTTCCTCCAAATAATCAATTCTGCATATCTGCATGGGTTCTATAAAAACTTTAAAATGACCCCATTCAATCTCCCTGTGTAAATCCAGCTAATATCAAAAGAACTCTTGCGAAATATAAAGCGGCATTAATTCTTAAGATAGTACTTCAGGGGATTGCACAGGAACTCGTTCTACCCTTGCTGGAGAAATAACCCAGCACTGGGGTCCAGTGACATCATTTTCTTAACTTTCATTTTAAATGTGATTGATCCACTTCAACTGTGTGTCACTATGAAAGTGAGTCAAATTAAAACTGGAAAGAGAACAGATTACTGAACAAAACCTATCAGAAAATTACACATCAAAATTCTAACTGAAACAGAGGAGGGAGACATAATTAAGATTAATGGAATGTTCGGATAGATTTTTAAAGAAAGAGACTTAAATAGTGGGAAGGAGAGAAAACGAGTACTATTAAAGACATCAAACAGTAAGCACAAAAGAACAACAGAGCCAACAGAACCAATGAAGTTCTGTACCAACTACAGGGAAGAGTAGCTTTGGGAGAAAAAAAACCAGTAACAAAATATAAGAGATAAAATGTTTAGAGTGCTACCTGTACTCAACATTGTTAGATAACATGGAGAAAAGAAAAGAGAATATGCACAGAGAGACTAAATTCTGTGTCTCTTACATGATGTTCAGAATTGACAGATGTTCAAAAGTGAATTTTCTCACTTAATTTTTATTCTTCAGCAATGCAGAAATTAATTTCCAAAAAAAGAAAAGATTAACAGTAGTATTTTCAAAGCAAAATAACACTAAATGGGAAAAGAGGAATATATGACACAAGATAATCCTGTCCAATAAGAATCAAAAACCCTTATGCGCATTAAAACATAGCACATGCTACAGTCTGTTAAAAACAGAGGAAGAAAATTATTAAATAGCACCTTTCAGTTGTTCAAGGTAAAAATTTCTCTCTGACAACATTTCAACTACAAGTGCTCTCAGCTCTTCTCTCCATCTACACCACTACCCCACCCATCATGTTTTGTTTATTGTAACAATGTCCGAATTGGTCTGCCTACTTCCTCTCTGGTCCAACTTCAAACCGTTCTTCAAACAGCAGCCAAAGCAATCTTTTAAAAGCACGCAAAAGATCTTTTCACTCCCTAATTAAACACACCCATTACAACCAGAAGAAATTCCAAACTCTATACCACAGCTCGTGACAAAGACTCTACCTAGTCTTCTCCACAGCCACACCTGACTTCTCACAATGGTCTCCTTTGTGTCCCTTGAGTATAGCAAATTCCCTCCCATTCAGGGAGGTGCACTTGCTGTTCCCATGGTCTCAAAGCAGCTCCTGACTGGCTGCTGTTCATCATGCAGAGCCCAGGCTCAGCCACTCCTTCAGAAAGGCAGTGCTGGGGTACCTTATTTAATGCTGCACCTGCCCCGCCTTCGTCCCAGGCTGCATATTAGACTGTTTTGTTTCTCACGTTCTGAAATATTTTATTTGTTTTTATTTCTTTTTCACTGAGTTCAGAATGCAAACACTTTGTCAGACTTGTTCACTTTTGTATTCTCAACAGCTACAATGTGCCTGGCATACTACAATAATAAATGTTAAATAAAGACAAATCACAGAGGAAGAAGTGAACATACCTCTCTCAAAACTAGGCAGATAAAAACAGCATTAGTAGAAATATTAAGTATGTGAAGGATTTCTAAATCACAGACTTAAAGAGGTAGTTTTGAGTCTCCATTATATATATATTCCATCCAAACAATCTAAGAAGTTTTAGAAAAAATGACATGTAAAGGACCAAAGGAAAATCCCAATTCTACAATCAAGAGGTGACATTCTGACTATAATTTAATAAAGCTAGAAACAAACAAAATACAACTTACTGAAATGTTTACTAAAAGTCTGGCAGAATCTGTTAAATTTTTTTTTAAGGATTATCTTATTTAACTCTCAAAGAACAATGCTATGAGGCAGATACCAGCATTATTCCCATTTTACTGGTGAGAAAATTTATGCTTATATGTCCCTAAAAACAATAGTTCTCCACCCACAATTAATTTTACTTAGAAGATTAAGAAAAAGAATCTAAATAATTAAGTTAAAGAAAAAACAATAATGAAATCACAAACTTTAGGGAAATTAATGGCAATGAAAATACTTGTATCAAATATATGATATGGCAAAAGAAGTATCCAAGGATATAAGAAAGAATAACAACAAATGAGCTTAGCATTCAATTCCAGAGCCAGGGGGAAATGGTAGAAGGAAAGGAATTAAAAGAACAATATAACAGATCAGAACTTCCTAACTTACCTGATTAGAATCAGTTGGGATCTTGTAGAAAGTACAGATCTCAGTTTCCATTTTAGAATTACTGAATCTCTAGGGGAAATCTCTAGGGAACGCTCTGGGAATCTGTATTTTTAACAAATGCTTTAGATGAATTCTTACCAGAAATGTTGGAGAAATCATGAAATATATCTTTCCAAATTTTACAAGGAAAAATAACACTTTGAATAGCATTAGGAATACCATGTATAGTTTTATATCAATAAGGCTAAAATATATTAACTAAACTAACTCAAAAGAAAAATTGAAAAGATCAGTCAGAGTAGAAATGGAAAAGGTGATGAAAGATCTAATACTATCCCTCCAAAAGGCACCAGGCTCAGTTAGTTTTTGAGTTTTTTGAAGCCTTCAATGAACAGATTACCTTCATGTTGTCTGAAGTGTTATCATACATTGGTGGAAAAAAAAGAAAAAAGGAGTTTCTTAATTCATTCTGCAAGGGTAATATAACCCTAAAACTGAAACTGAATACATTAAAAAATGGCTCAATATTAGGAAATTGTTAGGAAACTGACTGTTAACAGGTTAAGAGAGAAAAGCCACATGATTATTTTCAATACAAACCAAAAAGCACTCAAAATCTTAATGAAACTACTGATAAGAGGAATCAAGGAAAATTCATAAATAACCTATAGACTATCCACCAGAAACCCAGAGCAAGCATGATATATTAATGGTAAAACATTAGAAGAACTTCTATCAAGATCAGGAACAAATTAAAATCAAGAACAAAACAAGGAAGATCACAATCGCCACTCCAATACTGCTGATTATACATGAAAATGCATTAAGACAAGACAGAAGTGAAAAATACCAGATATAAAATTGTACATTCATTTAGAGAGATAAGATTATTTATTTAAAACACAAGAGAATCAACTGAGAAACCATTAGAAGAGCCAATTATTAATCTGACCAAAACATTTCAACACCATGACCCGATACAAGTTCAACATCAAGATTACACTCAAGACCTTTCTGAATAAGACTAAAGAACATTACTAAGAGATATTTTAAAACACAGAATGGGACTTCCCTGGTGGCACAGTGGTTAAGGATCTGCCTGCCAATGAAGGGAATACCGGTTCAATCCCTGGTCCAGGAAGATCTCACATGCTGCAGAGCAACTAAGCCCAAGTGCCACAGCTACTGAGCCTGCGCTCTGAAGCCCAAGACCCACAACTACTGAAGCCCATGCACCTAGAACCCATGCTCCACAACAAGAGAAACCATTGTAATGAGAAGCCTGCGTACTGCAACAAAGAGTAGCCCCTGCACTCTACAACTAGAGAAAGCCCACGTGCAGCAATGAAGACCCAACGCAGCCAATAAATAAATAAATGTATTTAAAAAAAATTTTTAAAAACAAAGAATGAATGGAGAGAGACATAAAATATCTCTGGATGAGAAGATTCAGCATGGTTGAAAAATAAAAAAAGTAATAATAATAATAATAAACTCTCCTCAAAATGCAAAAACTGGGTAAGGATACATAGCAAGAATTCTCATTCATTGGTGGCGGAAATGCAAAAGGGTATAGCCATTTTGGATGACAGTTTGGCAGTCAAAATAGGCACACTCTTATCACACAACCCTATAGTCCCAGTCCTCAACTCAGTCGAGTTGAAAATTTATGTCCACACCAAAACCTGCATATGAATGTTTATATCAGCTTTATTCATAAATGCCAAAAACTGTAAACAACCAAGATGCTTCAACAGGTGAACAGATATACAAACTGTGATATATAACACAATGGACTATCATTCAGCAACAACCAGAAATGAGATATCACACCACAAAAATACATGAAGGAGCCTTAAATGCATATTTCTAAGTCAAAGAAGCATCTGAAACGGCTACATACTGTACGATTTCAACTATATGACCTTCTGAAAAAGGCCAAACTATACAGACACTAAAAGATCAGTGGTTGCTAGGACTGTGGGAAAGGAGATGAATGGGAGGAACACAGGGATTTTTAGAGTGAAACAATTCTGCATGATACTGTGCTGGTGAGTCCATGGCAACATGCATTTCTCAAATCTCACTGGAACCCATGCAACACCAAGAGTGAACCTTGACATAAACTATGAACTTTCATTAATAATAACGCATTTATACTGGTTCATTAATTGTAACAAATATACCACAGTAAAGCAAGATGTTAATAACAGGGGAAATTCTGAGTGGAGTATTGGGAGCATGTATTTGATTAGAGGGATTACTATTCATATATATCATTGGTTCATAACTGGGGACATATTTGTCCCCACCAACCAAAGACATTTAGCAACGTCTGAAGACGTGTCTGGTTGTCACAATTAGGGGAAAGGGAGGATGTTACTGGCACCTAGTGGGTACAGGCCAGGAATGCTGCTACTATCCTAAAACATACAGGGACAGCTACCCACAACAAAGAATTATCTGGACCCAAAATGGCAACAGTACCAAAGCTGAGTAACTCTCACTGATAGTATGTACCCAGCTACCAGGCAGCGTCAAGTCTATAGTAGTTGCAAAATAAACACCTGTTAACAAATGATATAAGATGACTGAATGGACAAACAATAAAGACAAATGAGAAAGGGAAGGAAGGCAGGGAGTAAGGGATCACAGCTTCCTTACTCATGAAAGAATAGGAAAATTATACGTAAGCAAATAATTAAAATCTTATGTGACAGGAATGACAGCAGAAGCTTATGCAAAGCATTTTCTTCTCCACAGATATAAGATCACATCCACTTACCTGGTTTCTTAATGAGCATATTTCAAGCCTGACTTTCTGCCATTATGACTTTTGGGTTAGGAGACAGATCGCCCTCATTTCAGGTTTAATCCTTGAAAGGTAAGTTTCCCATGGACTTTATGATATGTACATCTCATAGCACCATGCATCTGTCCTCACTCTAACAGTTCAGCCAAATAAAGCAGGAAAAGGCAGAAATACGGAGTAACTGAGTATCATTTTTATTCCTTTCTAAAAGCATGACACAAAAAACTGCTTGTATATATACACTAAATTTCTTTAAAAAGTAAACTTACACTTGAAAGTGGCTGTAGCTTTAAGGGAGGTAGAGCACAAGGGAGCCTTTGGTGATGGTGCAGTTTTGCATCTTGATTGTAGTGCTAGCTACGTGAAGCCACACATGACAAAACTAAACACACACACACACACACACACACACACACACACACTCTCTCTCTCTCTCTCTCTGCCGGTAAAACTGGCAAAGTGTGGATTGTGTCAACCCCAATTTCCTGATTTTCATATTGTACTATAGTTACACAAGATGTTAACATTCGGGAAGGCCGGTGAAAGGAGCGTGGGACCTCCCTGTACATTTCTTGGCAACTTTCTGTGAATTTGTATTTCAAAATAAAAAGCTAAAAGCAAAGTCTAACAAACTTGTGAAATCAATTCTGCCTGAAACTTACCATACTGAGCTCTATTTTATTAATAAAGCAATAATCATACATTATAAAGTCATTTCCACTAGAAGCTAGGGGCAGGAGGAAAAAGTGAAGAAGAAAATAATATTTTTCTTAAATACCACTGTTCGAGGACTATGGTAAATGTTTTCAACTTACCTCATTTAACCTTCAAAACAATCCTATACGGTATTATTGTGTATTAGTCTCTTTTTATAAGTGGAGAACCTTAATTTTGAGGATGTTAAATTTATCCAAGGTCATATGGTTAAAGCGTTAAGTGGCAGAGCTGGGATTTGAAACCAGTCCTGTTAGAAGCTGAATCTAATCTTTTTAGTCATGACTGCCTCCCATTTTAGCTTAATATAAGTACCAATATTTATTAAACTTATCAAATGGATTTCTCTTAAGACTCAAAAGAACAGGTCGGGGTGAGGGGGAAATCCCCTCTCCTCCAAAGCCCTCAAGCACAATACTGTCTTTCGTGAAAAGAAATCATTTGTCTTCAGCTTCAGGCCCACAATCCCTTATCTGAAATACTCGGGGCCAAGTGTGTTCCAGAATTCATAACTTTGGAATTTACAAAGGTTTATGGCACATATATTGTCTATTACACTTCTACCAAGTCAAATTGGGGCCACACACTGTAATTAAACACAATATTATTTCTGTAGCAAAACAGAAGAATATTCACACTAAGAACGAAAAGTTACAGATACCCTCAAGTCAGTCTTAGTCATCTTGCCATCAAATGAAATTACCAAAAAAACTGTTGGTTTTAAAGATTTTAGGATTTTGGAATCACAGGCAATGGATTAAAAACAATGTGATGTGTTATACACAGAATATGCACACTCCCACCCCATCACCACTTCAGCAAGGAAAACTGATTTTTAAAGTTCTTGATTAGAAAAAAGAATCCTACTTTTTACACCAACACCTTAAAGGGGACTCCCCCATTCCCTGAAAAGATACCTGAATTCATCCTCCTACTAAGGGATGATCGATCATACAGAAGACGTCGGTTAAGTGGTTGCTACCAACAGAGTAGGCTCTGGAAGCCTTTGGAACCCAGCCAGTGGAATGATGACAGTTGAACTGTTTTGTCAGATGTCACCAACAATAATCAAAGAACATGCAAACACAATCACTAAGTTGACTGGGGGAATATTACTTGAAGCTTATCATGGTATAAAAGATGAACAACATAACTTTGAGACACTGTAAAAAAACCACATACATCTAAGCCAACAGGAAAGCAAAGAGGTGAGAGCCACAGAGGTGGATGTCAATCAACAGCTCCTCTACTAGCTGGGGTCTCTTTGTGCCTCAGTTCCTTCACAAGAAAAATACTAGTATCTATTTCAAAGAGTTATTGTGAAGAGTTAAATCAGTCAATGGATATATAGTGTTTAAGAACATGTGTAGCACAAATATTAGCTGTTACTCTGATTGTCTTAGGTTTCCTTGAAATAACTGTGAAAGTCATGGGCATTATTTACAATGGAGCCTTCATTTCTAGTCCCTTGTGTGTGTGTGTTTTACTTTCACCTTGAAATTTCAGGCAAGGATAAATAAGGGAAGAATGTGGGACTCCCTTTTGCAAGAACACCAGAATTAAAACTAACTGCTGAACAATCATCAACAGAAAGACACTGGAACTCACCAAAAAAGACACCCCACATCCAGAGACAAAGGAGAAGCCACAATGAGACTGTAGGAGGGGCGCGATCACATTAAAATCAAATCCCATAAATGCTGGGTGGGTGACTCACAAACTGGAGAGCTGTTACACCGCAGAAGTCCACCCACTAAAGTAAGGGTTCTGAGACCCACGTCAGGCTTCCCAACCTGGGAGTCCAGCAACGGGAGAAGGAATCCCCAGAGAATCAGACTTCGGAAGCCAGTGGGATTTAATTGCAGGACCTCCACAGGACTGGGGGAAATGGAGACTCCACTCTTGGAGGCCACACAAAAAAGTGTGCTCACCAGGACCCAGGGGGAAGGAGCAGGGACCCCATAGGAGACTGAACCAGACCTACCTGCTGGTGTTGGAGGGTGGCCTGCAGAGGTGGGGGGCAGCTGTGGCTCACCAAGGAGACAGGAGCACTGGCGGCGGGGGTTCTGGGAAGTGCTCATTGGCGTGAGCCCTCCCAGAGTCTGCCATTAACCCCACCAAAGAGCCTGTTAGCTCCAGTGCTAGGCAGCCTCAGGCCAAACATCCAACAAGGTGGGAACACAGCCCCACCCACTGGCAGACAAGCAGATTAAAGTTTTACTGAGCTCCGCCCACCAAATCAGAGGAAAGTCTTACTGAGCTCTGCCCACCCAGCCCTACCCATCATCAGTCCCTCCCATCAGGAAGCACACACTAGCCTCCTAGATAGTTTCCTCCACAAGAGGGCAGACAGCAGTATCAAGCAGTATCAGCAGTACTTCGTCTTGTGGAACTGAAAACCACAGCCACAGAAAGATAAAGAAAATGAAAAAGCAGAGGACTTTGTACCAGATGAAGGGACAGGATAAAACCCCAGAAAAACAACTAAATGAAGAGGAAATAGGCACCCTTCCAGAAAAAGAATTCAGAATAATAATGGTGAAGATGATCGAGGACTGAAAAAAGACTGGATGCAAAGATCGAAAAGTTTACCATAGACCTAGAAGAATTACAGAGCAAACAAACAGAGATATGCAACACAATAACTGAAATGAAAAATACATTAGAAGGAACCAATAGCAGATTAACTGAGGCAGAAGGGCAAATAAGTGACCTGGAAGACAGAATGGTGATAATCACTGATGTGGAAAAGAATAAAGAAAAAAGAATGAAAAGAACTGAAGACAGCCTAAGAGACCTCTGGGACAATGTTAAACGCACCAACATTTGCATTATAGGGGTCCCAGAAGGAGAAGAGAGAGAGAAAGGACCTGAGAAAATACTGGAAGAGATTATAGTTGAAAACTTCCCTAACATGGGAAAGGAAATAACTACCCAAGTCCAGGAAGCACAGAGAGTCCCAGGCAGAAAAAACCCAAATAGAAACATGCCAAGACATACAACAGTCAAATTGACAAAAATTAAAGACAGAGAAAAGTTATTAAAAGCAACAAGAGAAAAACAACGAATAACATACAAGGGAACTCCCATGAGGTTAACAGCTGATTTCTCAGCAGAAACTCTGCAAGCTGGAAGGGAGTGGCACGATACATTTAAAGTGATGAAAGGGAAGAACCTACAACCAAGAACACTCTACCCAGCAAGGATCTCATTCAGATTCAATGGAGAAATCAAAAGCTTTACAGACAAGCAACAGCTAAGAGAGTTCAGCATCACCAAACCAGCCTTACAACAAATGCTAAAGGAACTCATCTAAGTGGGAAACATAAGAGAAGAAAAGGACCTACAAAAACAAAAACAAAACAATTAAGAAAATGGTACAAGGAACATACATATTGATAATTACCTTGAATGTAAATGGACTAAATGCACCAACCAAAAGACACAGACTGGCTGAATGGATAAAAAAACAAGACCCATATATATGCTGTCTCCAAGAGACCCACTTCAGACCTAGGGACACATACAGACTGAAAGTGAGGGGATAGAAAAAGATATTCCATGCAAATGGAAATCAAAAGAAAGCTGGAGCAGCAATACTCATCTCAGATAAAATAGACTTTAAAATAAAAAATGTTACAAGAGACAAGAAAGGACACTACATAAAGATTGAGGGATCAATCCAAGAAGAAGAGATAACAATTATAAATATGTATGCACCCAATATAGGAGCACCTCAATACATAAGGCAAATGCTAACAACTATGAAAGAGGAAGTCAACAGTAACACAATCATAGTGGGGGACTTTAACACCCCACTTACACCAATGGACAGATCATCCAGACAGAAAATTAATAAGGAAACACAAGCTTTAAATGACACAATAAATCAGCTTATTTAATAGATATGTATAGGACATTACATCCAAAAACAGCAGATTACACATTCTTCTCAAGTGCACATGGAACATTCTCCAGGATAGGTCACATTTTGGGTCATAAATCAAGTGTTGGTAAATTCAAGAAAATTGAAATCGTATTAAGCATCTTTTCCGATCACAACGTTATGAGATTAGAAATCAATTACTGGAAAAAAAATTGTGAAAAACACAAACACACAGAGGCTAAACAATATACTACTAAGTAACCAAGAGATCACTGAAGAAATCAAAGAGGAAATCAAAAAATACCTATAGACAAATGACAATGAAAACACAATGATCCAAAATCTATGGGATGCAGCAATGGCAGTTCTAAGGAGGAAGTTTATAGCAATACACTCCTACCTCAAGAAACAAGAAAAATCCCAAATAAAGAATCTAACCTTACACCTAAGTAAACTAGAGAAAGAGGAGAAAACAAAACCCAAAGTTAGCAGACGGAGAGAAATCATAAAGATCAGAGCAGAAATAAATGAAATAGAAACAAAGAAAACAATAGCAAAAATCAATAAAACTAAAAGCTGATTCTTTGAAACTGGGACATTTGTAGAGACGTGGATGGACCTAGAGACTATCATACAGAGTGAAGTGAGTCAGAAAGAGAAAAACAAATATCGTATATTAACACATATAGGTGGACTGTAGAAAAATGGTACAAATCAACCAGTTTGCAAAGCAGAAATAGAGACTCAGATGTAGGGTACAAACATATGGACAATAAGTGGGGAAAGCGGGTGGGTTGTGGGGAAATGAATTGGGAGATTGGGATACCAAATTGTACACTCTAAATATATGCTGTTTATTGTCTGTTAACTGTGTCTCAATAAAAGTTCTTAAAAAAAAAAGAGAGAGAAGAATGTGAAAAGTGAAACTTTTCCCAACAGAAACAGTCTGCAAAGTATTTAACAAGCTGTGGAATACAAATAAGAGATTCTACAATGAGGGGGAACTCAGTAAGTCCTTCTCTCTTTGCATCAGCATCTGAACAAGCCTGAAAGCTGAAACATGCAACTTATCTAGTGGTCAGCAGATACTCTGGCCAATTTACTCTAACAGCTAAATATTTTAGAAAGAAGAGATAAATCCCCAAATCACATATACTTTAAGTGGAAGGTGATGACATGAATGAAATAGAATGGTGGTATAAGCCTTTCTGAAATGAGCAGTCAACATTCTTATACTTCTCATGAATAAAGAGTGGACTTAATAATTGGCCCTGCTATCTAATTACTTCCAGAAATAAATGGAATTGGATCTACCATTTTGAATCCGATGCTAATCCCATATAACAAATCGAGTCTGGTCACATAAGGGTATTTTTATTTTTTTACAACCCCTCTGGAGTGTTCTCAAAGAAGTTACGTTTATAATATAAATTTCTTTATGGGTGAATAACTAGTTTGTATGTGTGTGTGCGCGTGGTTTTTGGTATGGGTAAATATGGGTAATTATTTGATAACCTAAAAATCCATAGGCCAAGAGCACTGGATTTATGTTTTATTGTTTAGAACTCTTGTACTCAACCACTTCTCTATGTGTAATATTTCAAAAAAATAAATTATTGGTCCTTCGCATAGGTGCTTTCCCAGACTATTTTTTAAAACAGTAAATTTAATTTAGGACAGGTAACATAAGTCAGAGTTCAATGAAACTCACTATTGTATTTACTTTCTTGGAATTAGCAAGGATGTTGGTCACATTATGGTGCCTTTTCAAACAGATTTATAAAAGATGGAATATCAGGAATAGCAGCTGTTTGTTTTTGTTTGTTTGCTTTTTGGGGTTTTTTGGCCATGCCGTGAGGCTTGCGGGACCTTAGTTCTCTGACCAGGGATCAAACTTGGGCCCCGGCAGTGACAGTGCTGAATCCTAACCACTGAACCTCCAGGGAATTCCCAATAGGAGCTGTTTTAAGTGGGTTGCTCTTAATTCTGAATAATCTAAAATGATGTTTCCTTTTCCCCCTTGCTAACAAATCTGAGGCAAACGTTCTTACTAGAAAGGATGCCAGAATCAGAAAATAAATGCATTCTGCTCACTAATTTCACCCCGGTCACCTGTGTTTATCTTCTCTCCATTTTCCAGACACCTTAAATTAATGACTAAGAAGTCTACTTATTGTGGGGTACTTAGGATCTTTAAGTCTATCTTTTTTTTAAAAAAAGGCGCAGGCAGCTTTAAAAAACAAATTAAATTTTCAAAAAACCACGTAGATTTCATGCTTACAAAAACACAAAATACATGGTAAATGCCTCCCCAACCTTGCATATAAACATACAATAGTCTTACTTATACATCCATTTATTTTCATTTAATTACTAAATTACTTCCTTACATGTTTCTACTTTTGAATACTTTCCCACAATAGACAAAGGAAAGAATACAGACTTTGGAATCAAAAGAACAGGATTCCAACTCTAGCCCCAAGACGTATGCTAGTAATCTTAAGCAAGTCCTAAAATGTTTGAGGTTTCAAGAAAGTCATCTGAAAGAGTTAAGTTACAAAGATCAAACAAAAAATGATTATGACTATTACAGCTGAATCCACTGAAAAACAGGATTATGGAAAAACATCTTCCTTGGACAGCCCTTCTATAAGAGAATAACATTTACTCTTAGAAAATCTAAAACTTTCGGAGAGCTATATCAGCTCACATTTTTCTACTAAGTTATGTGCCAAGGTGTAAATATTTGTATATTAAAAGACAGGTTAAAGGAACCATTCATTACTAACAAATCAATGAATTCCCTAAAGTTCTTTTAGAAATATATCCTATATTATGAATTAAATACATTTTTGGTAGTATAAAACCTAAGAATCTAGATATCATTAAGTACTTGCTTAGTGAAATGTGTTATTTCTAAACTAAATATATTTTCAGTATATCTTCCTAAATAATCCAGAAAAATTCAAATTACTAGAAAAAAACTCAGGTATTGTAATCTTCACATTCCTTTTATAAAACTGAAGATTAAAAAAGATTGTACGATAAGAAAAGTATAGGTATAGGGACTTCCCTGGTGGTCCAGAGATTAAGACTCCACGCTCCCAATGCAAGGGAGCAGGGTTAGATCCCTGGTCAGGGAACTAGATCCTGCACACCACAACTAAAAGATCCACATGCAAAACTAAGACCTGGCACAGCCAAATAAATAAATAAATATAAAAAAAAAAAGAAAGAAAAAGAAAAAAGAAATGTATAGGTATAGATACATAAAATTTAATTTACGACTCATTTAAACAACGTGTCATAAGTAGCCATGCTTACCAGCGTCACTGGCAGGCTCAGCTGTGAGTGGTTTCGGAGCTGGTGTGTTTTTGGGTCTGGCAGCAACCTGGGATGGAGATGAAGGTGTGTTGTCTCCATTAACTACATATGTACAGCATGAGTTCTGTACTACAGTATTTGTAGCTATATGATTGTCTATTCCATTAGTACTTTCACCAGCCAACCTTTAAAAAAAAAAAAAGTCTTACTTCAATGAATTAAGTACAATTAAACAACTTTTCATCAGAAGTTTCATAAGAAATGTTTACCAAGTTCTTAAATTTGAAGCAAAATGATAGGTATAAAGAGTAACGAATAAAGAGTAACAAACAAAAGATACCTTGATTACTTTTTTAACATTTTATTTTTTACATTTTACATTTTATTACATACTTGGTTACCTTAAAGTTTAAATTACTTTCAGTATCCACACTGTCAGATAAATGTATCAATATACTGAGATATATAAATATACTAAGTCAAAATGAATTCAGTCCCTCAAAGCAATGATCAAACTGTACATTTTAAATATTTAAGTCTAAGGATATTAATATTTATTTAAAATGCTCTGAAAGTATTTTCAAAAAGGTCATGAAACTTATAAAATCAATTCCAAACTGTTTATTGTAATTTTATTTAATACTGAAAGACCAAAAACGTCTCCAAAAACTGATCGCAAGTTTTTATGTACCAGCACTAAAATAATGAGTACATGATGATCAGAAAAATCTAAATATTATATCCCAGAGTTACAAGAATTTACAGTGTATTCATTACTGCAAATGAATACACAAATATATCTACAACTATAAAATCAAACATTTTAAATCTTACTAGCAGAGAGTTAGGAGATATCATGTAAGTGACCAGGAGAGCTTTTCCAAATACACAGGTCACCTGTATCTCTTCTCCAGAGAGCAGCCTTAATTTTTTAAAAAATATAAATCAGATCACATCTCAGTCTTGCCCCACCCCATCTATCTCTCTGATCTCTCTCTCCAAGCTCCACCTTGCCACCTTGCAGGAGATACACTAGTATATCAATATATGAAAACTGTGCTGAAAAGTCTTCAAACGTTATTATAAATTATTAGATACAGGGAGTAAAATTATAATGACTTACAATATTATCAAAGAAAGGTTAAATATACTCTAGAGTTAGAAGAATCTGCAGCGCATAAATTAACGAGAATAGTCAGCATCTTTTTACTTGCTATTTCCTATGCCTGGAATGCTCTTCCCTCAAATCTCTGCATGAATGGTACATTTTTGGCCTTTTAATTTTAGCTCAAACGGCACTTCCTCAGAGGCGATTCCCTGAGATTTCTCTTTAAAACAGGCTCCTTTACATCCCTGTCACCCTGTCGTGTATTTCAATGACTTCATAGTTCTTATCGCTATGACCAATTAGCCAGTTTATTTCTTCACTTATCTACTATGTACCTCTATCCCACCAGAATGAAAATTTCACAGGAACAGGACTGGTATCCTCAGTGCCTGGACTAGTGTCTGGCACCAAGCAGGTATTCAGTAAGTACCCGGATGAATAAATGATACTTTCCCTTGTCACCTATATATTTAGAATGAAATGTGTTCAGGAACTACGGGCAGGTAAAGTTTTAAAAAATCTCCCAAGTGATTCTGACTTGTACACCCCTCCCCAGGCCAGCCAGCAAGGATCAGTGATCTGAGAGTCCGAGTAAAAGAACCCAACTCAAGTTCTCCTGGTTTTGTAGAACTAATCTTTGGTTCAAAATGTGTTATTAAGTAATAAACAATATTAGGTTTTAGGTTAGTAGTGATTCAAGCTCCTTTACCCATCTAAAATTGTATTTCAAAAATTATAAGAACAGATATACATACACACATGCTAATGCATTTTAATCTACCTAACTGTTGTACTCTTTCAGTTCTGAATTCTTTCAATGTAAATTATAATGTGTATACTAAATAAATTTAAGCCAAATATATATTCAGAAGACATACTTATCTGTTCAAGTGCTCTATGAAAATCACTCATTAAATGATTGCCATTAGCAATTTAGGAGTAATATTAGTAACTGTAGATTTTAATAAAAGTCCTATTTTGTTATATATCAGCATGCTTTTTCAAATGCAACAAGTCAATTTCACAGCAACATATTTTCATTTTTTCAGGTGTTCATTCCATTATATTTTATATATTATATGCTTTTATTCTAATTCAAAATATTTCAATCAGAAAGTCTATTAATTGTCATCAAATGTGGAACGTATGCGAGTCACTGAGACGGCAGGATGATCTCTGAGCGGAGACCACAATCGGTGCAACACTTATCTTCTAGTGATTACAGCAAGCTGCCAATTCAGACAGCAATAAGATAATCATTTTTCTACATTATCTGATTCAATTTACTGATAAAATATGCCTAAATATAGATTTTTAAAAGCCATTTCCTATAAAAAAGAATGAAGTTCTGACACCTGCTGCAACATGGATGAACCTTATAGTAAGTAAAGAAGCCAGTAACAGAAGGTCATATATTGCATGATACCATTTACAAGAAATGGCCAGAATAGGTAAATCCACTGAGATGTAAGATTAGTTGCTGCCAGGAGATGGGAGGAAAGAGGGATGGAGAAAGAATGCTCACGGGTACAGAGTTTCTTTTTAAGGGTGATGAGAATGTTCTGAAATTAGACAGCAGTGATGGTTACCCAACTCTGCTAACGTAAAAACCCCTGAAATATACACTTTTTACTTAACAATATGTGTATTATCTCATTAAAGCTGTTATTTTTTAAAACTACTCTGGTAAGAATTCAACCAAATGATATGCTTAGATATAAGCTTTTAAATTCTACAATAAACTCTAAATGAAGGTTAAAAACTTCAGGACTTCCCTGGTTGCACAGTGGTTAAGAATCCACCTGCCAATGCAGGCGACACAGGTTTGATCCCTGGGCTGGGAAGATCCCACATGCCGCGGAGCAAGTAAGCCCGTGCGCCACAACTACTGAGCCTGCGCTCCACAGCCCGCGAGCCACAACTATTGAGCCAATGTGCTACAACTACTGAAGTCCACATGCCTAGAGCCTGTGCTCTGCAACAAGAGAAGCCACCGCAATGAGAAGCCCATGCACTGCAATGAAGAGTAGCCCCTGCTCGCTGCAACTAGAGAAAGCCTGCGCACAGCAACAAAGACCCAACACAGCCAATAAATAAAAATAAATAAATTTATTAAAAAAAAAAAACTTCATATATGGTAAATGTTACATTATTTTGTCACAAATACTAAAATAAAACATTCTACCTCATGGTTGTCCTTGCTGAAGGCTCTCCATTTTCATGTAAGGCATCACCATTTTGCTGTATTTCTACTGAATAACAAAAAGGAAACACACTAGTTTTTATACACTTCTTGCTGGGTTTTTTTTCCTTCAAATTTTAAAACACATGAAGTTAGCTTACTGGTTGGAGATGAGCTGCAGTTTGTAGTATTTTCTTGTTCAACCACCAGTCCATCAAGCACAACTGTTAATTCACCAGTCTGCACAACGCCATTCTTGGTTTCCAAGGAAAGTTTTAATTGTTCTTTCACTCTTTCCACTGGGGGTGGGGGCAAACAAAAACAAAACAAAACAAAAAACTAATTTAAAAGCTTTTGTTATATACAAAATTACGTTTTACACTTGATCTTAGCCAAAAGGCCGAGAAGTGATCAAAATTACGTTTTAGAAATCAAAAATACATATCAAGAACTACTCTAATTCGGGGCTTGATGGCTACATTTGGAAGGAATTATTTGCTTTTATCTGTAGGCCCTTCTATACTACACCAGGATCACTTCCTTTCTCACCGAGTTGAATGACTCCTTTCCCTCCACTACATACTTTCAACATTATCTTTAATTGCCCCTTTGCACAGCATAAACCTCAGAGAACATACAATATATCTAGATAATAAGCACAGCAATTGCCTACTTGCTCTTTGGCCCAAGGTACCACATAAGATTTTGGTTAAGACAAAATTTCTGCAGGACAGTCAGGGGGTTTGGTTCCTAATTTAGCTCAGGAACTTCTAGCAGTACTTCGAGTAAGTAAACTACTTAAAGCCTCAGTTTCCTCATTACAAATTGGAGATAATAAAAGCATCAAACTAAAGGAACTGTCATAAGGTCCTAATGCAAAGCCACAGAGAAAGTTCTTAGCACCACATCTGACACACAGTAAGTGCTCAATAAATGGTAATAGTTTATTTCTTTTTCATATAAGGTCAAATATTTCTTCCTATTATTAGGATATCTAGTTCTTACTTAAACTCAAGATCATTTTGCTTCAACAACTTCTATCCCACAGACTATATACCAAAAGTATTAGTGATCCTTTTATTACCCAAAATGAGGCCACTTACTTCAATCTGATCTTCACTTTTGCAATCATGAAACATATTTCTTCTTACATTATGTCCTTGACTTTGGTCCCTCGTATATTTAACAAATTTTTTCCCCATTTACAAAATGTCTAGCATAAACATATTGACTAATTATCCAAATACAGACAAGACAAAAAAAAAATCTGGAGCCACTAATCACCAGATAGGAATTCTTTGCAAAAAATTTAAGAATCACGTAATAAAGAAAACCTTGTAGAAGACCTACCCCAACCATTTTCACCACCATAAACCTCATTTCCACTCCACATCACAAAATCAACATCAATAAAAACAGAGAAACTAGAGGAAATATTAAAGTATCAAAAAAAAGAAAAAAACCCAACAAAAACCAACCCTACAAAAGCACGAATTTCAGTTTTAGCTAGATTTTAACAATCTATATCTGAAAAAAACTATACTGACCACCATTCTATTTTATGTTTTGTCACCTTTCTCTATTTAAAGTATTTGTTTAGCTCTCATTGCTAAAATATTTAGCGGTTTGAGTAGATTCTTTAAGAAGAGGCTTTCACTCCATAATGGCCTATGTGAGAAAAGAATCTAAAAGAAATGGTTGTATGTATGCATATTCACTTTGCTGTACACCAGAAACTAATACAACATTGCAAATCAACTATCCTCCAATAAAAGTTAAAAAAAAAAAAAAAGAATAGCCTTTCAAAATCCCTTTAAAGTAGGTCTTTTGGTGGTAAATCCTCTAATTTTTTAAAAATCTGTAAGTGTTTGGGCATGCCAACTTTATATTGATAATGACCTCTGAACTCTCTGAAGATATTTTTCCACTATCTTATCTTATTACTGCTAATTATGTAAGTCTAATTTATAAATCTTTGCAAATGACCAGTTTTTCTCCACAGCTGCTCTTTTGTCCTTGATATCATGCATTTCACTTTGATGAAACCATGACTTCCTCTTTATCATCCTGCTCTGGATATCATGAACCTGTGGATTTATTTTTCAACAATGTTCAAAAAACCTACAGCCATTAACTCTTAAAATATCTCCTCTACTCCACCCTCTATTCCAGGGATCAGCAAACTACAGATCATAGGCTAAATCTGGCCCATTACCTGTTTTTGTAAATAACATTTTATTTGAACACAGCCATGCTCATTCACGTACATTATTTTCTGTGGCTGCTTCCCCACTACAATGGAAAAGTTGAATAGGTGCAAGAGAGATTATATGACTTGCAAAGTCTAAATATTTACCATGTGGCCCTTTACAGAAAATGTTTGCCAACCTCTGCTCATGGGTGGCTTCTTATAATTTGTACTCTTTGATAATGAGTTCATTTTCTCATATTAATCTATGGGTAATCTTCGAGCTTTAGTACAGGCGGGGTCAGTTTCTTATCCTCTCAGTGGTGTGAGGACACCACAAGAGTCCAGACTATAGGAGTCTAAGCTCAGCTCCCCTAGCTGGCTGTCAACCAAAACTGCTGTCAGCATCATCTACTAATTAACTCCAGTTCATAAGGTTTTCTTCACCGTTTTTTTTTTTTCCAGAAGAAGGGGTGCCTTGGAGACCACCCCTGCCTCTTTGCAAAATTCATCTATGTCACAGAAATTTGTCCTATCCAGGACCTAATTGTTCTGCAATGGGAGGTTGTTTACAACATCTAGCCTTTCACAATTCTAAACATGGAAGACTGGAATATAACATTTCTGAGTCATAAAACTGGGAGGACTATCACATAAATAATTCTCTCTACATGTGTGTGTGGGGGATGGGGTGGAATATGAGGGTATTATTCTATTACAGTATAAACAAACCAACTCAGACATGTTCATCCATTCGATATGTGAATGCCTAGTGCGTGCCAGATACTGCACTCTGGGAAAGCAGGATAAACCCTGGCCAGCCTAAGGCCGACCTCTCCCTACATTACTTGACTTGCTTTCTTCAATGGACTTACTACCAGGATGAAGGGGGGAGGGGGGAGGTCCATCCTATCTTCCCAACTATACTTATGTTTCCAATAGAGCAAGAGTTCTTATTCATCTAATTCAGTGGCGTATCCTCCATATCTGATAGAAGGTAGGTGCTTAATAAAATTTAAAATAAACTATTAAGATGGGTTGTTCTCAGGAAACTTACAAGGCAGTAGCTCATTTTTTTTTCCTACCTCCTGGACATTCTTCCTTAGTTTTAACTGGGGAAAAGAACGGTCTGAACCTGAGTTTCTAGGGAGCTACATATATGACTAGATAATCTATCCTTTCATCATGGGACTTGTCAAAAACATACACTATTTCTGTCCCCACAGAAAGCAAGAGATCTTCAAAACTCTTGGTTTTCAAGGCATTTTACAGAACTAGACTTAGCTCAGAGTCACATTCTGAAGCTATTTTTTTAAATTGCTTGCTAGGTAACAAATTATCTTAAAATTCAGTCACTTAAAATAACTATAAAAAGTTTGGATACTGAAAAAGAAAAAAAAAAAAAAAAAAAAAACCACAGCCACTTAATATTGTTCATAGTTTCTGTGGGCCAGTAATTTGGGAGGGTGAAAAAACCTGCCTAAAAGGTGGCTCATATACAGAGCCGACAGGTTGGCACTGACTGCTGAGAAGCCTCAGCTCCTCTCTACTTGGGCCCGTCTACAGACCTGTCGAGAGTCTTTACAATGGTGACTTGTTTCCTGCAATGAGTAATCTAAGAGACCAGGGCAAAAGCTGAAATGTCTTCACTGACCAAGTCTTGGAGGTCATATATCACTACTTCTGCATATTCTATTTGTCACACAGACCATTTCTGTTTCAATGTGGGAGGGGGCTACACAAATGTACAAAATAGCAGAAGGTAGGAATGTATGAGGGCCACTTTGGAGGCTGGCCAACATACTCTTAAATATGATTATGACAGAAATTTTAGGTTACAAAAGCTTGTAAGTAACAGTCCCAAGAATAACCAGGTCTTCTGAACCCTAAATCTTTTCATTACATCATACAACAAGTTAGCGTGTTAGGTTCCCATCTCCCATCATATAACAAAATAACTTTCAGAATTTATAAAAGAAATTAAAGTAAAAATAAAGTTAAAAATGTGGAAGAAAATAGACAGCTATTAAATACAGGGACTGGAAAGAATTCTTTGAGCATAATAACAATGGAAAGTGAATAAACTTTAATGACTGAAATAATATTAAACTTCTATAAATCAAAACCGGGGACAAAATATAAAGAGGCAAATGATTAACTGGGAGAAAAAAGTAAGAGCTTTTATAAATCAATGAGAACAAAAAGGAACAAACCAATAAAAAATGTACAAAGAAGATGACAATCACAGACGAAATATGATCCATAAACATCTGACTTTAGTGACAGGTAAAGACATGCTCTGGTAAGAAAAACATTCATCTTTCCATCTACTAGTGCAGCAAATGTTTCCAAATGGGCACTCTCAGATGTTACATTTTGTGTACAAATTATTATAACTTTTCAGAAAGCAATCAGACAGCTATGCATAGCTAGAGGCTTAAAAATGTTTATTCCCTTTCACCTAGTAATTCCAATCCTAAAAATCTTTCCAAAGGATAGAAATGCATTTATCACCAGTAATGAAAAAATTATTTGTTCAAAACCTTGGCTTAACATATCTTAGTTTGTGCTGATACTAAGTGAATTTTAAAAAGAAAACTTAAGACTCAGCAGACTAATCAAATAACTAGTATTAACTAAGTAAATAAGGATAAAAGAAAATGTTTTAATAAACTTAAATTTGACTATGCTCTGTCTTCTATCATAAATGACACATTGCTCTGCTCTGCTTCTCTACCATTCAACGTAAGGGATAATTTTCACTGTAAATCATTTTGGACATAATTCAATTTGAAGTGATCTTAATGGTTTTCAAAATACTTTTGTTAACAAAAGCTACTAACACCAGAAAAACAAACAAAAAAAACAAAAACCAGTGTAAATTTCAGTGTTTGAAAGGCAGACATCTGACTCCTCTCTGAAGTGTTTAAAGTGGCTCTGTCAGTTTCAAAACTGAAATATCAAATGAAGTTCTATATTCACCTTAACCTAGGAATTAGTGACACTACTCTTAGACTGTTGATCCATGAATATGATGAGAAAGATTTTCTCCTTGCCCAAATTCAAGACAGGCTCCTCTGAGTCATCTTCTCAACTTGGCCTCAATCTTGGCCTATAAAAACTGCAAACTCTCAGCACAAAAGACTTTATCCACCCCACCCTCCCAAAAATTAAAAGATTTTAACAAACAGTAACATAGTTCCAACAACTCAAGAAGACCCTACCCTGCCTTGAAAGCATTTACTGTTTGTTCCAGGCAACATCTGTGACAGGCCACCCTTTCTAAGAGCACTTAAAAGCACCCTAAGGGCTTTTAATGGTGGGTCTCTCCTCTGTCCCTTTAAGATGTATAAGTGTCCCCTACTCAGGGGCATTTAAGCTATTCCTCTGAAATGTAATCATCAGGAAGGATGGGGCCTCGGTCTCAGTCTCTGTGGGAGAATAAAATTCTAACTTAGAGAAAGCTGGCCTAATTGCATTTACACTGATCAACCCTTTGTAATTTTTCACTTCCCTGACTCCATTTAGCTTGCACTTTGCCCCTTTCTACTCCCTTACCTCTGTATAAATTGAAGCTGAGTTCAAATCAAGCTGGACTTCTTCCTTACTGAAAAACTGTATCACTGATTAAAATATGTCCTTACTGCTAGTGTCTGGCTTTATCTTTGACAACAGAGGGATTTTTCCTTTGCAATTTAAGAAATAGTAGGTTTGAGAAGAAGAAATATACCTCATATATCAGTATCTAATGCTAATGACATAAAGAAAAAAAAGCTAAAAATACCACATAGCTCTACAAAGCCAATTAAATAATTTCCACAATTTAGAATGGTGTTCAAGAGATCCGAACATATAACTAAAGGCTGAGGTGCAAATGAGGGTTTAAATTCACAGAAGCTCTGAGATAAGGTATCAAAGCATTGCATGGGTTTGGATGCCATCCAACGAGGTTTATTACACAAAACAAATGAAGGTTAAGGATTTGAAGGCTCCCTAGGATTTTTTTTTTATTGGAGTATAATTGCTTCACAATGTTGTGTTAGTTTCTGCTGTACAATGAAGTGAATCAGCTATATGTATACATATATCCCCTCCATTTTAGACCTCCCCCCCCATCCTACCCATCTAGGTTGTCACAGAGCACCGAGCTGAGCTTCCCGTGCTTTATAGCATGTTCCCACTAGCTAGCTATTCTACACACAGCAGTGCATATGTCACTCCCAATCTCCCAATTCGTCCCACCCTCCCCTTCCCCCACGTGTCCACATGTCCGTTCTCTACATCTACATCTCTATTCTTGCCCTGCAGATAGGTTCATCTGTACCATTTTTCTAGATTTCCACATATATGCGTTAATACACAATAGCTGTTTTTCCCTTACTGGCTTAATTCACTCTGTATGACAGACTCTACAAATGGCCCAATTTCATTCTTTTCTATGGCTGAGTAATATTTCTATGGCTGAGTATATATGTACCATATCTTATTTATCCATTCATCTGTCACTGGCTGTTTAGGTTGTTTCCATATCCTGGCTATTGTAAATAGTGCTGCAATGAACATTGGGGTACATGGGTCCTTTTGAATTATGGTTTTCTCAGGGTGTATGCTCAGCAGTGGACTGCTGGATCATATGGTAATTCCATTGTTAGTTTTTTAAGGAACCTCCATACTGTTCTCCACAGTGGCTGTACCAATCTGCATTCCCCCTCAACAGTGCAAAAGGGTTCTCTTTTCTCCACACCCTCTCCAGCATTTAGTGTTTATGGATTTTTTGATGATGGCCATTCTGACAGGTGGGAGGTGACACCTCATTGTAGTTTTGATTTGCATTTCTCTAATAATAAGTGATGTTGAGTACCTTTACATATGCCTCTTGGCCATCTGTATTTCTTCTTTGGTGAAATGTCTATGTCTTCTGCTCATTTTTTTTTTTCTTTTTTTTCAAGCTCTTTATTGGAATATAATTGCTTTACATTGTTGTGCCATTTTTTGCTGTACAACAAAGTGAATCAGCTGTATTTATACATATATCCCCATATGCCCTCTCTCCCGCGACTCCCTTCCGCCCTCCCTGTCCCAGCCCTCTAAGTCATCACCCATCATAAAGTTGATCTCCCTGTGTTATGCAACAGCTTCCCACTAGCTAGCTATTTTACATTTGGTAGTGTATATATGTCAATGCTACTCTCTCACTTCGTCCCAGCTTCCCCTTCGCCCCTCCCCAGGTCCTCAAGTCCATTCTCTATATCTGCATCTTTATTCTTGCCCTGTCACTGGGTTCATCAGTACCATTTTTTTTTTTTAGATTACATTTATATGAGTTAGCATACAATATTTGTTTTTCTCTTTCTGGCTTCGCTCTGTGTGACAGACTCTAGGTCCATCCACCTCACTACAAATAACTCAATTTCATTCCTTTTTATGGCTGAGTAATATTCCATTGTATATATGTGCCACATCTTCTTGATCCATTCATCTGCTGATGGGCATTTAGGTTGCTTCCATGTCCTGGCTATTGTAAATAGTGCTGCAATGAACACTGTGGTACATGTTTCTTTTTGGATTATGGTTTTCTCAGGGTATGTGCCCAGGAGTGGGACTGTTGGGTCATATGGTAGTTCTATTTTTAGTTTTTTTTTTTTTTTTTTAATTTTTTTATTTTTTTTGGGGGGGGGTACACCAGGTTCAATCATCTGTTTCCATACACACATCCCCGTACTCCCTCCCTTCCCCGACTGCTCATTTTTTAATTGGGTTGTTTTTTTGATATGCAGTTCCATGTGCTGCTTCTATATTTTGGAGATAAATCCTTTGTCCTTTGCTTCATTTGCAAATATTTTCTCTCATTCTGAGGGTTGTTTTTCATCTTGTTTATGGTTTACTCTTCTGTGCAAAAGCTTTTAAGTTTAGTTAGGTCCCATTTGTTTATTTTTGTTACTCTAGGAGATGAGTCAAAAAAGATGTGGCTGTGATTTATGGCAAAGAGTGTTTTTCCTATGTTTTCCTCTAAGAGTTTTATACTGTCTGGTCTTACATTTAGGTCTTTAATCCATTGAGTTTATTTTTGTGTATGGTGTTAGGCAGTGTTCTAATTTCATTCTTTTACATGTGGCTGTCCAGTTTTCCCAGTACCACTTACTGAAGAGGCTGTGTTCTCTCCACTGTATGTTCTTGCCTCTTTTGTCATAATTAGGTGATCATGTGTGTGAGGGTTTATCTCTGGGCCTTCTATCCTGTACCACTGATCTATACTTCTGTTTTTGTACCAGTACTATGCTGTCTTGACTACTGTAGCTTTGTAGTGTAATCTGAAGTCAGGGAGCCTAATTCCTCCAGCTCCGTTTTCCTTTCTCAAGATTGCTTTGGCTATTCGGGGTCTCTTGTGTTTCCATACAAATTGTAAAATTTTTTGTTCTAATTCTGTGAAGAATGCCATTGGTAATTTGATAGGGATTGCACTGAATCTGTAGATTGCTTTCAGTAGTATAGTCATTTTCACAATATTGATCCTTCCAATCCAAGAACTTGGTATATTCCTCCATCTGTTTGTGTCATCTTTTATTTCTTTCATCAGTATCTTATAGTTTTCTGAGAACAGGTTTTTGCCTCCTTAGGTGGGTTTATTTCTAGGTATTTTAATCTTTTTATTGCAATGGTAAATGGGGTTGTTTCCTTTATTTCTCTTTCTGATCTTTTGTTACTGGTGTATAGGAATGCAAGAGATTTCTGTTCATTAATTTTGTATCCTGCACCCTTACCAAATTCATGATTAGTTCTAGTAGTTTTCTGGTGGCACCTTGAGGATTTTCTATGTACAGTATTATGTCATCTGCAAACAGTCACAGTTTTACTTCTTTTCCAATTTGGATTCTTTTATTTCCTTTTCTTCTCTGATTGCCCACGGCTTGGTCTTCCAAAACTATGTTGAATAAGAGCAGTGAGAGCAGACATCCTTGTCTTGCTCCTGATCTTAGTGAAAATGCTTTCAGTTTTTCACCACTGAGAATAACATTTGCTGTGGGTTTATCATATATGGACTTTATTATGTTGAGGTAGGTTCCCTCTAGGCTCATGTTCTGGAGAGTTTCTATCATAAATGGGTGTTGAATTTTGTCAAAAGCTTTTGATCATATGGTCTTTATTCTTTAATTTGGTAATATGGTATACCACATTGATTGATTTGTACATACTGAAGAATCCTTGCATTCCTGGGATAAATCCCACTTGATCATACTGCATGATCCTTTAAATGTGCTGTTGGATTCTGTTTGCTAGTATTTTGTTGAGGATTTTTGCAACTATGTTCACCAGTGATATTGGTCTGTAATTTTCTTTTTTTGTGATATTTGTCTGGTTTCGGTATCAAGGTGATGGTGTCCTCGTAGAACGAATTTGGGAGTGTTCCTCCCTCTTTAATTTTTTGGAAGAGTTTGAGAAGGATAGGTGTTAGCCCTTCTCTAAATATCTGACAGAATTTGCCCGTGAAGCTATCTGGTCCTGGACTTTTGTTTTTTGGAAGATTTTTAATTACAGTTTCAATTTCATTACTTGTGATAGGTCTGTTTATATTTTCTAATTCTTCCTGGTTCAGTCTTCAAAAATTGTACCTTTCCAAGAATTTGTACATTTCCTCTAGGTTGTCCATTTTACTGGCATATAGTTGTCTGTAATAGTCTCTTATAATCCTGTGTATTTCTGCAGTGTCAGTTGTGATTTCTCCTTTTTCATTTCTAATTTTATTGACTTGTGTCCTCTCCCTTTTTTTCTTGATGAGTCTGGCTAAAAGTTTATCAATTTTGTTTATCTTCTCAAAGAACCAACTTTTAGTTTTATTAATCTTTGCTATTGCTTTCTTCATTTCTATTTCATTTATTTCTGCTCTGATCTTTATGATTTCTTTCCTCCTGACTTTGAGTTTTCTTTGTTCTTTCTCTAGCTGCTTTAGATGTAAGGTTAGATTGAGATTTTTCTTGTTTGTTGAGGTGAGACTGAATTGCTATAAACTTCCCTCTTCTACTTTTGCTGTGTCCCATAGGTTTTGGGTTGTCATGTTTTCGTTGTCATTTGTTTCTATGTATTTTTTTATTTCTTGAAGTGAAAGAACCTACCCAGTAGGCTGTGGATGGATTTTTATCAGGAAAATACAGATGGTTTTATGCTGGATTAGTTGTGAATTTTACCTAAGGCTGTGGATGACTGTAACAATTCATAATACACCATGAAGGATAAAGAAGTATCCTCAAAAACAACAACAAAAACCTATTCAAATAGATTAATACTCTGCCCTTACCCCAAATACATCAGGAGAACAGATACATAAAAACATGAACTTATGAGAGAAGAAAATGTCAAGGCCCTGAGTACAGGAAGAAATTAGCCTCATAAATTTGAAGAGGGATAATGTCCAAGTGCTAAACCAAAAGCCTGAATCAAAGGCAACCAAGGATTTTTATCAATTATGAGTATTTTTGTAAATCCTACAAGGTTGTCTGGGACCAAATTTTCTATAACTTCTGTTCAAAACTGAGCAGCTAAGAATAAGAAAACCTGTGCTCTAGTCAAAACTCTGCAATTACTTCTGTTCTTGAGCAATCACTTAGATTAACTTATTTAATCAATAAAGCAAATGACTGGGATTAATGCCCATAGCTTTCTTCTGCCTTTAGAGCTCTGTGATTCTATCACAACTTTAATTTTTGAAATTCACTTACTTCCTTTCTGTTATACGCTGAATTTTGTCCCCCAACTCCATCCCATTCATATGTTTAAGTCCTAATCTGGTACCCCAGAAGGTGACTTTATTTGGAAATATGATCTTCAAAGAGGTAATTAAGTTAAAATGAGGTCATCAGTGTGGCCCAAATCCAATACGACTGGTGTTCTTTTATTTATTTATTTATTTTAAAGTAACTAATTAATTTATTTATTGGCCACACTGGGTCTTCGTAGCTGCGCGCGGGCTTTTTCTCTAGTTGCAGCCAGCAGGGGCTATTCTTTGTTGTGATGCACGGGCTTCTCGCTGCAGTGGTTTCTCTTGTTGCAGAGCATGGGCACTAGGCACGTAGGCTTCAGTAGTTGTGGCACGTGGGCTCAGTAGTTGTCGCTCGCAGGCTCTAGAGTGCAGGCTCCCTAAGTTGTGGCACACAGGCTTAGCTGCTGCATGGCATGTGGGATCTTCCCGGACCAGGGATCGAACCTGTGTCCCCTGAATTGGCAGGCAGATTCTTAACACTGCACCACCAGGGAAGTGCTGGTGTCCTTTTATGAGAAGGAAATTTGGACACAAATACACACACACAGGGAAGACCATGTGAACATATAAGGCAAAGATAGATATCTACAAGCCAAGAAGAAAGTCTTCTGAAGAAACCAACCTTGTCAACACCTTGATCTCAGATTTCTAGCTTCCAGACTGTGAGAAAGTACATTTCTGTTGTTTAGGCCACCCAGTCTGCAGTGCTTTGGTATGCCAGCCCTGGAAAACTAATACACTTTTTCAATTTCAGGGAAAAAAAAAAAAAATTACTGACTGCCTAGGATATACAGGATGCTGCTACTACAATTTCTGAAGCCACTGACTTCAGACATGCATGAATGTTTATAAAATTTTGTTTTTTCTCTCAGCATATTCTGCTCAATTAAATCATAAGAGATAACTTTAAGTTTATGTAATTTATAAGAGTTTCATTTCCAAGTATATAGAGATTACAATCTTTCTACAAAATGACTTTGGCAGATAAATGTTATAATCTTTGTATAGAGCGCAATTATAACCTTTATATGAAGGTTCAGTACAGCTTAACATAACATTTGGAAACAATCTAAATGGCAACAGTAGGAGCATGGTTTAAAAATTATAGTTTGGGATAAAATATGAAACTACTAAAATTAGCTTTCAAAGAATACCACTGAATTACACAAAGAAATGCACATGATATAACACTGAGAGCTGAGCAGAACATGAAACTGAATATGATCCCAATAATTATACATGCACACATGTAGACAAAATTCACCAAAATATTAGCACTCATTATCTCTGGGTTGTGAGATTATGAGAAACAGCTTTTGCACTAGAAAAGAGGTCCCATGCAAAAGCTTAAACCAGAGCAGAAATAGCATAAAAATAGGTGAAACCAAATACTAAATTCTGAAATAACATAGGTTAACTGAGGTATGACGTATTTACCCCAATCGTGCCAGAGAGCCCACAAAAAAGTACAAATCCAGCCACCATCAGACCAAGCAAGGTACGTATGCTTACAAGACCTACTACTTATTTCTGTAACCAAGATAAACTTAATGACCAAAAGCCATGACATAACAGAGAATTAAACTTTCAATGCTTAAGAGAATTTTTTTTTAAATCACTACACATAAAAACTAGTGTGGCATTTACATTTTCTTGACTCATAACTCCTAATGTCCAAAAACCACATCAGAAACAGATTTTCTAGTTACACATTAATTTTTCTTGTTAAAAGCAGTAAAAACTTTTCAAAAAATTAACTTATTTTAAAAACTAGCATTTTATACCATATGCTTAACTCATATATATGGAAACTAAAAAAATGGTACTGATGAACCCAGTGACAGGGCAAGAATAAAGATGAGATGTAGAGAATGGACCTGAGGACATGGGGTTGGGGTGGGGCGAAGGGGAAGCTGGGACAAAGTGAGAGAGTAGCACTGACATACATGCACTACCAAATGTAAAACAGATAGCTAGTGGGAAGTTGCTGCATAACATAGGGAGATAAACTCGATGGTGGGTGATGACTTAGAGGGCCAGGATAGGGAGGGTGGGAGGGAGTCGCAGGAGGGAGGGGATATGGGGATATATGTATAAATACAGTTGATTCACTTTGGTGTACAGAAAAAACTGGCACAATAGGGTAAAGCAATTATATTGCAATAAAGAGCTTTAAAAAAAAAACAACTAGCATTTTAACCCTTAACCTAGCACACCTGTTAGGAAAATTTCTAAGGAAATAAGAAGATGAACATAAAACCATTTATAGTGGTATTGGTTTGAGTGATTAGAAGCTGCCTAAATATCAAATAATAAGAAATTAGTTAAATCATAAACTAGGACTCCAGCTTTTAATATTCTCTGGATCACACAATATTCTGAGAATTTTATAAAAGCATTAAACTCTCTCCTCAGAATTAGAAACACATGTATATACCCCCAAATTTTGCATACCATGATAGGTAGTTTAAAAATAATTGAAGCTTAAACTACTTTAAGAATCCTCACACTAGAAAACTTTAATATCATGGAAACATAATGTTCATATTATATTCTTAAATGAAAAAGGAAGAGGATAAATCAGTAGACACAAAGAAGGAAAAAGAAATCTGTGTCTATGAACAACAGACCAAATTATTAGCAGTGGTTATCCTTGGATAGCAAAAATTACAGATAATTTTTATATTTGTGATTTTCTATATTGTCCATATTTTCTAAAAATGAACTAGTTAGATAATGAAAAAAGAAAATTTAAGGGTTAGAATTTATTTTCTACAAACAGAATTGTTATTAGCTAAGAAACAAAGTAGAGTAGGTTTAGATAATGATCATCTTTTCAAGTCTTTAAGTATAAAATACATCACTGATGATCAGTGATAACGGTATACTCATGGATGACTGGGATTACTTTGTATATATCTGTTGGACAGAGAAATGCTGGGGTAAATATTTCTTATTTCATATAATGCTATAAAAACTTAAAAGCAATCACAGGCAATAAATGAAGTTCTTTATAAATACAGAACTTTTTTTTTTTTTGCTTTTGCACTTTAGGATATTCTCAAGGTGTCTAAAATAAACTTTTTAAGAAACAAAAATTAGAAAAAAAAACTTACATTTTCTATTGTGTATTAAGAGAGCTTGTTTCAAATCTATTGTCGCTCTTCCTAATAAAGCATCTGCTTTTAAAGTGTGATGACTCCAAACTCGAAATTCCAATGTAGTCTGTGGGGTCACATTTCTGTAAGGGTAAAATTATAATAAAAATACAGGAGAATACATTTACTTTAATAATTTTGAAAAAGCCATGAATTCAGCTTATTTGAGGAAAGAATATTAAATGAAATAGTAAACTATCTGAATTATAAATAAAAGCAAATATTTACTTTCACATACATTAGGACTTTACTGCTCAGATTAGAAGTTTTTGTAATTAACAAACCAAAACACCAGCAATACATCAAATGTCTTATTAAGGCTTCACAATAACACTATTTTTACTCGAACAAATACCAAGACAGTTGACCGCATCAGTTATAACACTTTCACTATACACAAATTTATAACATTGTATTTCAGAAGTGCCAAATGATTTTCTGCCCTATTTATTTTTACATGACAACAAGAAAAAATATGGCTGTACAGAAAATATTAGTTTGTAAAGCAAAAGAAAGGATTATTATGCTTCATTTCTAAAGAAAATAAAACTAACCAAAATTTTTTTCATAATTAAAATTGTCTAGTCACACTAAAAAATAGCATTCCTTATTTTCAGGTCATCTTACCAAACAAAACCAAAAACCAAATCAAACAAAAGAACACCGAAAAACAAAACAAAACAAAAAACATACCACCACCAGAAAAACATTCCAAGAAGCACTCTCTTCTGAAAATTTTGCATTCTTTATGCCAGATACTTACACAGTTAGCTGTTCATCCCATTTTGGATTAGAAGAACTACTGGATTTTGCTGTTTTCTTACTTTCTCCATCTACAACTACTTCTGTATATATTGCTGTTCCAAACCAGTTCTTTTTTCTTTTTAGTTTGGCACTAGAAACTAACAGAAACATGATAATCACTAGTGAATATATTTAGCCACAAAGTAGTATAAATCAATAAAAATAGAATTGCGCTTCTTATGCAACTCAAATTCTTTTCACTGGCAGGAGGAAGAAACAATACAAAAGGGTTATTGTTAATGCCTGAGAACCATTTGACTTTAACAGTTTTATTGAAATATAATTCACATAGCATATAATTCACCCATTTAAACTGCACAATAGTTTTAATATATTCACAGAGTTGTGCAACCATGAATCACCACAAGCAATTTTAAAACACATTCATTATCCCCAAAAGAAACCCCATACCATTAAGCAGTCACCCTCCTATTCCATTCCACCTCCTCCCACCAGCCCTAGGCAGCTACGAATCTACTCTGCATCTCTACAGATGTGCCTATTCTGGACATTACATATAAATGGATTCATACAACGTGGTCTTTTGTGACTGCCTTCTTTCACTTAGCATACTTTCAAAGTTCAGCCACGTTGTAGTATATATCAGTATTTTTATTCATTTCATTGACAAGTAATATGCCACTGTACAGGCATACCATTTTTTATTTATCCACTCAGCAGTTAATAGACATTTGATTTCCACTTTTTGGCAATTGTGCATAATACTGCTATAAACATTCACGTACAGGTTTTTGTGTGGACATATGTTTTCATTTCTCTTGGCATATACCTAGGAGTGGAATTCTGGATCATATGGTAACTCTGCTGGATAACTGCCAGACCATTTCCCATAGTGGCTGTACCATTTTACACACCCAGCAGCACTGCATAAGAGCTCTGATTTCTCCACATCCTTGCCAACTGTTTGAACTTAAATACTGAACTATATCAAGCACCAAGAGAAAGGTAATTACCTTCAGATTCAATATATCAATTAATCTCTGTCAGGTAGTATTCACAGCTTACCCATATGAAATTATATAAACTTCTGTAATTTTTTAAAAATGCTTTTCTTAGAAAGTTGGTTTCAAAAAAAGGAGGTATTTGCCTTTTCAAAGAAAAACGTTAAAATCAAAATGTCACTATAGAAGTTAATCATAACCCTTTACAGAAAGTGTGTTTTAAATTGAATTTACTTGACTTGGAGGAAGACTTGGTTAATTTAGGCTAAACATTTGATTTTTAAATAATTTTTACAACTACTAATTCAAACTGGGAATACATACTTTCAGGGCAAAGTACTGACTACCAAGTAGTAATAAGAACTTATCAAGATCACATCTATAATCAATTAGCTATGAACACTGTGGGTCTGAGATGAGAAAGAGGAAAGCCCCCTCTGTGCCATGTGTACCACATGGTAAAAATATGAACATAAACAAGCTGAGGTAAGCTTCCATTCTACTGTGAGGGAACAGTAATGTAAATAAGCAGTCACACAAATAAATTACTGCAACATGATGCGAAAGATGCTTCAGCAGAAGTAGAGTATTTGAAATACAGTAGTCCTCAATTCACGTTTGAAGAACAGGAAAAGATTCAAAGGAAATACTGTACTTAAGTACTGACAACATAAAGCAATCAAAGAGTGTTTAATGTTATGTCTGAAGTGTTACTAACAGGGTCTTGGCAAAATTCACTTCCATCCTTCTCTGTTCTAAACTGCTCTAAATTCAATGCCACCAAAGTAATATAGAAGGCAAAGACCTCTCCCAAGAAATTCCCCAACCAAATTTTCTGCACTCCAAATAAAGTCATTTCCTTAGTATACGCAGGACTTATCTACATACTGAAAGAAAGGGAAGGCAGTACTGGATGGTGTTAAAAGCACAGGATATCTTTTAAACAAATGGTGCTGGAACAACTGGACATCCACATGCAAAAAAAATGCATTCTAAACACAGACCTTATTCCCTTCATAAAAATTAACTCAAAATGTATTATAGACCTAAATACAAAACACAAAACTATAAAACTCCTAGAAGATAACACAGGAAAAAATTCAGGTGACCTCGGGTATGGCCAATGGATGCCTTCTTAGATACAACACCAAAGGCGTGACCCATGCAAGAAGCAGCTGATGAGGTGCACTTCATTAACATTCAACACTTCTGCACTGTGAGAGACAACGTCCAGAGAATGAAAAGGCAAGCCACAGACAAGGAGAAAATGTTTGCAAAAGACACATCTGATAAAGCACTACTGTCCAAAAAACACAAAGAACTCCTAAAAGTCAACAATAAGAAAACAAACAACCCCATGGGCCAGACCTAAACAAACACCTCACCAAAGAAGATATATGGACAGCAAATAAGCATATGAAAAGCTCAGCATCATAAGTCATCAGGGAAATATAAGTTACAACGATGGCATACCATTACACACCTATTAGAATGGCCAAAATCTAGAACACTAACCACACCAAATGCTGGGGTGGATGTGGAGCAACAGGAACTCTCACTCACTGCTGGTGGGGACACAAAATGGTTCAGCCACTTTGGAAGACAGTTTGATGGTTTCTTAAAAACTAAACATAGGTTTACCATATGATCCAGCAATTGCATTCCTTGGTATTTACCCAAAGGAGCTGAAAACTTATGTCCACACAAAAACATCCACATGGATATTTATAGCAGCTTTATTTATGTAACTGCCAAAACTTCTAAGTAACCAAGATGTTCTTCAGTAGGTGAATGGATAAACAACTGGTACATCCAAACAATGAAATATGACTCCGTGCTAAAAAGAAATAAGCTATCAAGTCACGGACAGGCATGCAGAAAATTTAAATGCATAATACTAAGTGAAAAAAGCCAATCTGAAAAAGTTGTATCTTGCATGATTCCAACTATATAACATTTTGGAAAAGGCAAAACTATGAAGACAGTATAAAGATCAGTGGTTACTACGGACTGGGGGGGCAGGGGTGAGGGATGAATAGATGGAACACAGACGATTTTTAGGGCAGTGAAAGTACTCTGTATAATACTATAATGACAGATATATGTCACTATGCTTTTGTCCAAACCCAGAGAATGTACAACACCAAGTGTGAACACTGATGTAAACCATGAACTTTGGGTGATTATGTAGGTTCATCACTTGTAATGGACATAGCACTCTGGTGAGGGATGCTAATAATGGGGGAGGTTATGCATGTGTGGAGGTTGGGGTATCTGAAAATCTTTGTACCTTCCTCTCAATTTTGCTGTGATTCCAAAGCTGCTCTTCAAAAAAAGAGACTTTAAAATAAGTGCTGGGCTGGACACATCTGGGTTCATATTTTAACTCTGCCACTTACTAGATGTCTGACTTTAAGTAAGCCAATTAACCTCCCTAACATTCAACTTTCTCATATGAAAAATAGGGGAACAATAAACAGTATCTGATTCTTAGGACTGGTAAAGGCATCCGAGGTACTATTATTATCAACAAATGCCTAGCACCCAACAATAGTGACTATTTCTCTATTACTATTATGACCTACTGCATAGTATTAACTCTTCTGAGTTACTTGAAGACATATTCAAAATATATCCATTGTATACTTTTAATTGGCACAGTCTTCAATAATACCAGATGCTGGCAGGGTAAGGAAAGTGATTTTTAAAAGATAATTTTTAATCTCACAAGGAATTTATAATATTATGGCAAAAGTGTGCATATATAATAACGAATACTATGATTTTAAATAACCAAAAGATAACCTTTTTAATTCAAATAAGAATTCTGATTAGTGGAATACATAGATTTTATTTTCCTATTTCATGAGTTTCCTTTGGTGTTATACCTGAATGTTCTCTACTGTAAGGTTACATAAATATGGAAAATCTATCAGAAAAAGAGAGTCCTCTGTGCACCTGTGGGAGAATTTAACAATCCCATTCATAATAACACCACCCCCCTAAAATCTAGTAATAAACGTTAAGAAATATACATACATGAGGATAACTATAAAACTTGACTGATGAACATAAAAAACTTGCAGGGAATGACATGATTATCCCTGGATTTGGGAATTTAAACACTGAAAGATTTCAATTATTGCCAATTTAATACATTATTTTATTTTTTTCATTTTTCTTTAAACCTTTATTTTTTTGAGCAGTTTAGGCTGACAGCAAAATTGAGGGGGATTTTTCATAAACTCCCTGCTCCCACATACGTACAGCCTTCCCCATTACAAAAGTGGTACATTTACTACAACTGATAAACTAAAAATATGGAACGCTTCACGAATTTGTGTCATCGTTGCATCGCAGCCATGTTAATCTTCTCTGCATCGTTCCAATTGTTTTAGTATATGTGCTGCCAAAGCGAGCACTTTAATAAATTGTTTTTAAATGATCTACATGAAAATACTACTAATGGGATTTTGGGGGGCAGGGGGGGAGGAAAAGGGAAGGAGACTAAAATTCAAATGAAATGTAAAGAAAGAGAATAATACATATTTTAAAATTCAAAGTAATGAGAGATTTCTCCCTTAATGTATTGTTTAAAAGTACCACAAAATGAAAATAATTAAGCAGCCTGACTGTGCTATAAGGGCAGAGGTGAAAAGAAAAGAACAAATGTTAGTATGTGGTAATGGTGGTATTTCAAATCAATGGGAAAAGATAGCTTATTCCATAAATGCTGAAGCGTTTGACAAGAATAAAGTTAAACCCATAATTTACAACACATACAAAAAAATATGACACATGGTTACGCTTTTTAATTTAAAAACTAAACTATTAAGATACTATAAGACACAACAGTCAAAAAACTATAAATGTGAATATAACAGCCCATTAGTTTTTCAATCTCAAATCTTATCTTCTTATCCATCTTGCACACTTTGTTTCTGCTACTTTCCTATAGAAAGCCTGAAATCTAGACTAATGAAGATGATGCACTTCTGTGCACTATTAACCCTCATATACAGGCGCTTCTCTATAGTAAACTTATACCATGTTATGGTAGGTAGTTTTCACTTTGATTTTTTTCTGTTATAGTTTTCCCACTTTCCATGATCAATATTCTTATTCTTATCTGTTGCTGCCAATCAGATATGGGTTAAGAACGAAATAAGAATAAAACTATATAAGCTAATAGAGTGTCTCAGTTTACAGACCATGACCTGTCAGACTGCAAAAGCAGAGGGGACCTTAATCCTGGTACTATCTGATAATCTTAAAAATAAAGAAAAATCAATACAGAGGTAATTGTTACCTAATAAAAGGAACAACAACCTAAGACCTTGGTTCGTTTCTTATTACTTAATCTGATTCTCAGTTTCTTCCTTGGTAAAACTGGAGTACATATTTATTCCACAAGGTACTATTAGACCAATAAGATTGTGGATTTTAGAGGTTTTGTAATTTAAAAAACTAGATCATCAAAATGAAAGACAAAGACAAGGAAAAGAGAAGAGAGAAAAGCAAGGCACTAAAACCTGGTGCCATTTAGCATAGGTCCAAGTTTGGTTTCCCAAGAGCATCACTGTATTTCAAAGGAGAACAATAATTGATACTCAAAGTGATAAATAACTGGAGGCACTATCTTGGCTATTTTCCACTTGGTTATCTAGACTTCCGATGATTCTATGAGCTACCTGATAGCTTCTCTACAAGTTGCCTTTTGGCTCAAATCAGCTAGATCAGGGCTTTGTTATTTCAACGAAGTACTCATACATTAGGTAAAGACCAGGAAGAAAGTTACACCTAAGATATACTGGCCACAGGTCCTGCACAAGTAACACTGGAAACCAAATATATGGCTCTAAGCTTATGTAGAGCAAAAGCAGAAGTATTAGGAATTACACTTATAACTGGTTCTTAAGTGGAATACACATCAGAATCACCAGGGAATTGCTTCAAAATTTTCATAGTTCACAGAAAACTGAATGCAAATATCCCTTGAAAATGGCTCAACCTCACTCATAATGAGAGAAATGATATTTAAAATGACACTTAAGATACCACTTCTTACCTAACTGTCAACATGCCTGATAGCATATCTTGATGAGGCTACAGGAAAACAGGCACTCTCACAGACAGCTGGCGAGAACACAGAAATAGTACAGATTCTATGCAGAGGACTGGCCTTTGAACAACAGGGGTCTGAACTGCGCGGCTCCACTTACACAGAGATTTTTAAAAATAAGGATATACTGCAGAACTACACAATCATCGATTGGTTGAACCCATGGATGTGGAACCACAGACACTGAGGGCTGAATGTAAAGTTATACACAGATTTTCAACTGTACAGGAGTCAGCACCCGTAACCCCTGTGACTCAGGGGTCAACTGTCATTGACATTAGTATATGTGCTTACTCTCTGACCCAGCAGCAATCTCACTCTAGGATTTTATCCTAACGACACGAGCAAAAATAAGAAATGACATTCGCATGAAGCTCTTTATTGCAGCACTAGTTGCAACAGCAAAAGATGGAAGCCAGTGTCCATCAACAGAGGGCTAGCTGAATTAACTTTGGTAATATTTAGTCAATAGATTACTGTGCAGCGATAAAAAGGTATATGGAATACCCTACTATGGATATTACTCCAGGGTATTACTGTTAAATGAAGAAAAGCAAGGTGCAGAAACTAAGTGCTAAGAACTAGGGGGTTGGGAGGAGAGATGTGAACACACACACTGTGCATATCTGCTTATATTTTCAAAAGGAAGAAATGGAAGGATAAACCAAAACTAGTAAAAATGTTTACCAAAAGGGCAGGGGAGAGACAGGAGAGGAACGGGATAGAGTAGCCAGACTTCTCCAAATATACCTTGATTTAATAATTTTGACTCCAGAACTGTATAAATGCTTTACATGGTGATAAAATTAAATAAAAAACAAATAACTGAAATCAATGAATCTAACTGATTAACTCAGTTGGTGGCATAACCAAATGGAAAATTACTTTAAGTTTCTTAGAAACATGGTACTCTGACTATACATGGTAAGGAGGGGAAGCTCACAAAGAAATCTTAAAACTGCAATGAATGGGCCTGTCACTTTCGGTAATTTTAATGTTGCTATTCTGTGTGTGTGTTAGGATAAAACAGATATAAGTGTGTTAATGTCATTTAGAATTAAAATTCTGAGGTTAAGAGAAAAGAGATAAGTCAAATGAAGCCTTTTTTCTCCTTTTAGTGGAAAATGGTTATTTGGAAACTACAGCTATTATTTTGAATTGGAAATATCAGCATGAACTCAGGATTTGTTTTTTGCTTCTTCTAAGAAAATAAACATTTTCTAGCTCTGTTCACTGAAAACTCCTAGAAACAACTGACCTCACAGTAATGAGTACTGTTGGAATTACAGTATATCTCCTTCTTATCCTAACCTCCTAAGGCAAATATTATTTCTAATGTTCTAAGCATAGAGCCGCACACAAACACCCCTCCTTTTTCACATCCAGATGGTCACATACTATACACACTATTCCATACCTTGCTCTTTCACTTAACAATATTATCTTAGAACTTGGCTCCTAATGGTACAGACTCATTTGTTTCACGTCACTGTTTATCTAGAATTCCACTGCCAGTCTTTTGCTGTTAAAAACTCTTTCTCTGTTACTTCTACTAATTTACCTTGCAGATATTTCATATATATATATATATAAACTAAATACATACATCATATATGGACATTATTTATATGCATATATAAACAATATAAATACCTGCAAGATAAATTTCTACAAGCAAAATTGCTCGTTTAAGGACCACTCCTTGAATCATTACTCCAACTAGCTAGAATAAATTATATCAAGTCACCTAACCAAGACTCTTTCATGCTTTTACATATGCTGTTCCCTCTCACTCTCATGCTTTTGGCTGCCGATCTAATTTGAGATGAACTCTGATCCTTCCTACAAGAGTCAAAGTGTTACCCTCTGTGAGTCTTTCTCTTACCCTATTCTCCTAGATCTATCTATAGGCCATCTCCAATCCCAAGCAGACCTATAACACTTTCCTCTAAGTTCTCACTGCATCCACTTAATGATAACTTTGCATGGTAACTGTCCATGCAAAACAAACCTGTCTCAACATTATATAGTAAGTCCCTAGAATACTAGGGCATTGTGTTTTCATATATGGAATTCCACTTAACAAATATTTGCCCAATGATTGAATGAATGGCTTAAGTAGATGAAAAAAGGCTTTTAGCATCCTTCGCTATCCTAATAATCATTTAAGGACCAACTCAATGGTGCTTTTCCAATACCCAAATTCTCCCACCACCAAAGAGGATACAGCTTCTCTGCATCCAGCACAGGTTCAATAAATACTTACTAAATAAATAAAATATTTTTAGAGGGTTTCTAGCTTTGAGGCCTATTGCAACAAATCCACCACGGCATGAATCTAAAAGAAAAGATACTGATGAAATATGTCTGCTGAATTAGGTATTAAAAAGAAAGTTTCATCAAGGAACTACTATTTTAAATTATTATGAAAATAACTTACCAGTTACCTGTAACTGTAACCTTCCACTGTGGTTATTACTAGTATCAAACCTTGGTGAAGCAGTGGCCATGTCCCAAAATTCAACTCAAACCTACAAAAAAGTTAATTTATTCATATATTAGACTAAATTACCATTTTCAATATGATTAACACTATTTGCTTGAATTAATTAAGAAACCACACCTAATAGAATATTTTCAACCAATCACATGTTGATATAGCCACAGCTGTCCTCCATTTAAAATTAAGACTTAATACTATTGTAAGAATTACAGGAGAACATGGCCAAGTAACCATATCTGGGTCAACCTGAACAACAAAATAAATGATGATACTAAGAATCCAAGGTCATGTGTTGATTTATAAATCAAATAAATACATAAACAATTTTATACATTTATTTTTACATATTATATAATATTATACATTATTTATTTATTACCTGAAGCACCTAAGTAAACTGTCCCTTTACTCTTTAATACTTTAGTATGTACTTCCTAAGAACAGAAATATTCTTGTAAGTAACAATACAATGGGGACCTCCCTGGCAGTCCAGTGGTTGGGATTTCGCCTTCCAATGCAGGTGGTGCAGGTGTGACCCCTGGTTGGGGAGCTAGGATCCCACACGCCTCACGGCCAAAAAGGCCAAAGTACAGAACAGAGGCAACACTGTGATGAGTTCTATAAAGACTTTAAAAATGGTCCACACCAAAAAAAATCTTAAAAAAAAAAAATTAATAACAATACGATAGAATTCAGGAACTTAGCTAGTACATTACTATTATCTAATATGCAGTCCATATTCTATAATTTCATCAACTGTCCCAAAAATGTCCTTTACCATAATCTTTAAATATAGTACCTAGAGCAGATTTATGTATCACATTAAGCTGTCATGTCCCCAGTAAATCTTGCACTTTTTCTTCTGAAGAATGACCAAAATCAAATCTTTATTTTTATAACTGTATAAATGTGATCCAAATGTGTCCACCACTAATTTTTCAAAAAGAAACATGTTATAAATAAGCAAACTACATCTGCTCACTGATATGTGTATGGACTCCCTAGATGTCTTGTTGGGTTTAAATACAGACCACTCACAGCAATACATTTTTAGTAGAAAGTATAGCATGATGTTAAGCCATTTTAGCTTTTGCACATACATGTTGCACTTTTGGCTGATGATGCAAAAAGGTTCTCAGCATTAAGCTGGGCTGCATCCCCCCTTTAAATAGCATCAATATCAATGTCATCGTCCTTGTTGTCAGACTTTACAGCTTCAACTTTCAGTACACTGGCAGTCTTTGAATACACCACCTCAATATTCTCATCTTCATCGTCTTCTTCACCACTGGAAGATTCTTCCTCTGCTTCCTTCAACCATTTTATAAAAGGTTCTGCTTTGACATGAATCTCTTTGGCAAGTTCTTTTGAGAGATATTTCTTAGAGGCCTTTTCTGACCAGCTAATGATGACTTCTTCCAAAAGGTCTGCATCATACATCTCCTTCAAGATGTGTGGAATCTTGGAGATGAGCTGAGCTTGATGCATTGCTACCACACACTCCAAACCATGAAGAAGGTACCGCTGAGCTTTTTTGTTGTTGTGACAAAATCGTAAGAAATGGCGCCTGTATTTCTTAATTTGTTCTCTAATCTTCTCATTAAAAAGAACTTCAGTTAAAACAAGAGGGCCCATGGCTTTTACATCCAGTCTTTCTGCTTCAGCTACAATTTCTTTGTCAGATGAGTCAATAATACCCTCTTCTTTCTTTTTCTTAGCAAAACCAAACAGGATATTGACATGCTCTTCAACAGTCCTTTCCAAATCATCACTGAAGGTTAAAACTTTTGCATGGTCACTGATTTCATCCATTCTGTGCCTTTAAGCTTCCTCTGTTGTATCCTCCCCCCAATCATCATCTTCCTCTTCCTCCACAGCATGTGGAGGAGGACTGATTTCATTTGGTGGTGGTGGTGGTGGTGGTGTTTCACTGCTGGACACGGAGCCATTTTCCTTGTCTTTGCCCTTTCTATTTTTCTTTTCCTTTTCCTTCTTTCCTGTACCACTGTCACTATTCTCAGGTGGGTTTTGAGAATGAACGTGCAGAGTTTATGATGTGTGTCAAGCATGCCTCGATAGCCACAGGCTTCACAAGAATTACCTATTGTTTGCTTCTTTGGATTGACATGCAGATCCGTTTCAGGATTCTCACACTCAGGACAGAGAACAAATTTTTTAATGAATCCATCCAACATGTCTTGCAGCTTATTTGCCTCATGAGATCCATTGACAATGTAACGGTCATTCTTAACATCAAACTGGGTCTGTGCTTCCAGTTCACAACCAAAATATTTGGTGGGATACGTTGGAGGCCGATTAAGCGCTTTGGCTACCTCAACCATGTTGACTATAACTGTCTTGATTCCATTTCCTTTGCCCTCAACCTTGGCAATCAGACGGGGCATCTTGTAGCGATAGAACTGGTCTGACACGCTGCGGTTGACGTTGACAGACATTTTGGCTTATTAGTGGCTTTATCAATAGGATGAAGAGATCTTTGATTGCAACTTTTTGGTATCCTCTGGAGAAGAAGGGATGACATAAACGACTGCAAGAGTTCTCGGTCTCTGACATGAAAAATTTTTCGCCACTGAGACTGTAAGCTTCTTGCTTATATGCTATGTTTCCCCAATACAGGTACCAATGGCTGCGCAACAGCTCGTTTTCGTCAAATAAAGACATAAACCCAACGCTGCTCGCTCGGGACTGGGATGAGTGAGGTGCGCGCGAACCCGAGTCCGAGGAGCGGCAGCGGAGGCAGCACAGCGAAGCAGCGGCCGGGCCAGGCGCCGACGAGCAGCGGGGAGGGGCTGTCCCAGCGACGTCCGGGGTCCACACCCTTTAGCGCCAAGGCGCCCGGGGCCTGGCGACCTGGCGAGGAGACACTGCGCAGTGAGCCGCGGGCGTCGGGGCGCGTTCCCCGCCAGCCAGCGGCCTGCGGGGGTCGAGGGGGTGGGGAGGACGGCGGACTGGGCGCTGGCCTACCGCCCCTCCACCGGACTCCGCACGTTTCTTTTCATCGATAATTTTTTTCAAGTTATGTTTCACTGCTCCATCCAGTTTTTACTTTTTAAATAAAATACAAAACATAGTTACCTCAGCTTTCTTCTGCATGGCAAATATTTTAAGGCTAAACTTCTATTCACCCTTAACCTACTAAGATAAAGTGTAACATTCAAGGCAAGAATGAGAAATATTAACAAACATGTTTCTTACTCTTTATGGACTTTACATATTATGGCTATATTAAACAAATTTTTAAAAATTAGTTTTAGCAATAAAATATAAAATAAAACATGGCCAAGCAAAGAGATTATGAAAATGGCATCGCATATCTGAAAAAGAACCATATAGGATTTGTTTAAACTCTTCATTTTAGAATAGTTTCAGATTTACAGAAAAGCTGTGAAGATAATAGAGAATTCTCATATACCCTACACCCAGTTTCCCCTATTAATTTTTTATATTAGTATGTTACATTTGTCATAATTAATGAACCAATGTCAATGTATCATTATTAAAGTCCATAGTTTATTCAGATTAGACAGAACTTAACAGAGAATCAGCAAACTTAAATATAAATCTACAACAATCATTTAGAAGTAATGCTGAAATAAACAGCTCAAAAACACCAGAGAAGCTAAAAGATATGAAAAATAAAATGTGACCTGACATATATTTCTACTCATAATCTCAGAAAATGAAGGAAGAGGAGGTCATACTAGGAGAGAAGATGACTTAATTTTCTAGAACCATGAAAAACATTTATTCACAATTCTAAGAAACACAATATATATAAAAGAGACAGGATAAACATAAAGACATTCACATTTGGACACACAACAGTTAAACTACAGAACACCAAAACAGAGAGCATGTTAAAAGCAGCCAGAGAGAAACGTGTTTACATACAAAAGAAGACAGTAAAGTGACAGCAGAATTCTCAGCAGCAGCAATGGAAGCACAGAAGGCTGAACACGCACCTATGTGAGACAATAATTATTCAACCACCAAAATTCTCTTTGGGGCATAGAAGGCATCAAGATTTTGCCAGATACACCAAAGAGACTTTATCAGCAGCAGACCTTTGCTTGAACAAGATCGAAAGCACATGTTTCATAAAAGAGTAAAACTACACAGAAGGATGATCTGAGATGCACGAAGGGACAGATGAGTAGAGAAACTGGTGAGCACACAAGTAAATCTATACAAACACTGTCTGAATAAGATAACAACAGCAACACCTTATTATGGCATTTAAACATAACCAGGATAAACCCTTAAAACATGGGACAAAGAACAGAAGCATACAATGGAGGAGCAGGGCAGGGAGAGAGGGGACAGGAGTTGATGATGTAAATTCTTGCATTGTCCAGCAGAGGAATTACGATCTGGTCTAACTTTAGACTATACAGTATTCCAGCAGAATTTCAAGGGCCATCATAAAATAGAAAAAAGGTGAGTGTAATTTCCAAACTAGTAGAGTAGAAAAGAATACAATAAAAATGAAAACAAAAATCAATTCCCAAAAAAAGACTAGAAAAGGAAAGAAAAAAAAAAGCATAAGCAACCAGGACTATCAGAAAGCACAAAGTAACAGAGTCCAAATATAGAAATAATCACAATAAATGTAAATGGACAAATTCAAAAGTAAGATATTGAGACACCTACAAAATAAAGATGCTAATAGAATGAAAACAAAAATATAGAAAAGGACATATTAGGCAAATATAAACAAAAAGAAAGCTGGGATTAGTTATAATAGCAGAAAAAGAGCATTATTGGGAGAACAAAGAAAATGATACGTGATCCAGTCTAACAAGTAGACATAAAACTACAAACGTACATGCTTTAAAAAAAAAAAAAAAAAAGCCTAGTTTTGGTTCTTTCCCCTAGCTCAGCAAAGTGACCTCAGCCAAAAAGAATGGGAAGACTACGTCCCTAACAAACTTCCAGGCTGAGGATGGTAACACTAGTGAAAGCAGCATCTATGTCCCCAGTTACCTGGACTGGTAAAAGAGATGATATGGAGGATGTTTCAATCACTTGGCACAGTTACGATGACAACATGTATAAGGCACCTGCAACTGACCATTACCTCCTGCCCACTTCTCCACAGGCTGCCTGGGAACCAGAGCCATTTCCCCACCTGTCACCCTACGCTGCTTTTCCAGGGAACCCAACTTGTGATAGACAGAAGTCTTCATTAAGGAATTCTTTAGAGGATTAATATCAGTGCAGTGCATTTACCATGCGAACCCAGTAATCCAAAGAGGTTGAAAGGTTTTGATTATGCTGAGTTTGAGAACCTGGGGTCCCTGCTCAGTGTCCTCAACCTCAATAAAGAATCTCTAGTTAGCAGCAATGAAGACCCAACACAGCCAAATAAATAAATAAAATACCTAACAAAAAAAAAAAAAAAAAGAATCTCTAGGTAACACAGTTCCAGGGGACACTGCTAATCAAGCACAGGATAAAGACAAGGATGACGGTTCTTTTGACTGAAAAGGAAATCAGGATTCTCACAAAACAGATACAGAATGGAGGAACTGTCTTGCCACAGACAGCTTGGATTTGACTATCCACCTAGAAGAGGAAAAGAGAGCTTTGAAGGCAAACATCGTGATCACTATGGAGGCCTGGACTGCTGTCATGACTAAGGCAGCAGAGACCATGGTAGAGGCTATGACTTCAGGATAAACACTGGCAGAAATGCATGTCATAGTTGGTACTATAGGAATGATGACTACAGAGGAAGCAGGACCACCGTGAAGACTGACAGACAGGACATTCAGTCATGGAGCACCAAAGACAACTGCTCTCCGGATGATTACAGGTGTGATGACAGAGGACCCTCCCAGACATCCAAACTGAATCTAAAGCCTCAGAGTACTCCTAAGGAAGATGACTCCTCTGCTGATACCCCACAGTCTAGTCAAGCACCTTCTATCTTTGGAGCCGCAAAGCCTGTTGAGCCAGCTGTGAGAGAACGAGTAGAAGACCAGCTACAGAAGCAATGGGAGAAATCACAGCATCAGCTAGATGAACCAAAACTAGAATGACAGCCTCGGGAGAGACACCCTAACTGGCAAAGTGAAGATTCTCAAGAACAGTAATGATCAAGGACAGGAAGTAAGTCATCTCAGACTGGGACCTTGCCACACCTGCCAGAAGTCAGACTGGGATGCAGAGAGAGAGGGTGAGATGTCTCTGAAAAAGAAACAGTGAGGCAAAAGACTCTCATTCTCCAACTTCTAAGCCTCCCAAACCTTATTAGCTGTTAAAAGTAATACTGGCCCCTCCATCAAAAGGGAATGCTTCAGTGAGGTGAGATGCTAATCTTTCGGCTTGATCTCTGAGCTCAAACAGAGAGCAGCAATCCCCTGCAAGTGATGGGGGAAAAGTCACTCCAGCTCAGCCATCTCAGGAAGGATCAACTCGGAAAGATGAAAATAAAATAGATGCAGTGAGTGTCCCAAAAGGTTAAAGTGGAAACTCCAGCATGGACCAAGAGATGAATGAACAAAGCCTAATGGAAGAAGTCTGAAAGAAAACATAACAAAAAGGATCAAGAACTCTAATCTGCATCTGAGCCAAAGAACCCTGAAGAATCAAGCCTATAATTTCAGTACTATGACTATGCTACTCTCTCAGTTGATAGTGAAAATTAAAACAGAATTCTACTTCTGGTGCTTTCTCCTAGTCTCTCTCTACTCTGGAACATTTCTAAGCAAATCAAATCTCTATCCAGACAAGGCAAAATAAAATTCACCATCTCCTGGGGGTAGTAAATCCTCCAAAGACTGTTAGAACTACAGGAAGAAATTGACAAGTTAGCCACTGTCTTGGGCGATTTCCAACACACACTAATTTTCCACAGGTCAAGTGGATCAAAAAAATTAAAAAGAAAAAAGATAAGCAAGCAGGATTTAATGAACAGAATCTTATGCCCAATTATTAGAAAATAAACATTCTTCTCAAGTATACATGGGACATACAGAAAAACAATACACACACTGAGAGATAATAAAAATGTCACTAAATTTTAACGAATACATATCATATTGTTCTCGGGCTCTGATCAAAATGCAATTAAGTTAAAAATCAATAATGAAAGATAAGGGACTTCCCTGGTAGTGCAGTGGTTAAGAATCCACCTGCCAATGCAGCAGACACAGGTTCGAGCTCTGGTCAGGGAAGATCCCACATTCCAAGGAGCGACTAAGCCTGTGTGCCGCAACTACTGAGCCTGCGCTCTACAGCCCGCAAACCACAATTACTGAGCCCGAATGTCACAACTACTGAAGCCCACTCACCTAGAGCCCATGCTCCACAACAAGAGAAGCCACCGCAATGAGAAGCCCATGCACTGCAACGAAGAGTAGCCCCTGCTTGCCGCAACTTGAGAGCCTGCTGTGCACAGCAGTGAAGACCCAATGTAGCCCAAAATAAGTAAATAAATTTTTTAAAAAGTAATGAAAGATAAAACAGAAGCGATAATGTAACAAACTCAATAAAGACTTTAAAAATGGTCCACATCAAAAGAAATCTTAAAAAAAAAAAAAACACATGAGATCTTATTTTCAAACTCACTAGAATGGTAAAAACTAGGAATTTTAACAGTATCAAATAATGGCAAAAAAAAAAAAAAGTGGAGCAGTGATGACTCTTACACACTGCTACTAGGTGTTTAGTCCTGCTGGTAGGTGTTAAATTTTGTAAAACTGTTGGAAAAACAATTTGACATTATTATGTAAAGTTGAACATCTATACGTCCTTTAATGAGCAATTCTAGAAACATACTATAAAAATTTTTGTACTTGTGTGCCAAGTATAAACATTCTTCATAACAACAACAAAAATGCTCAAATGTAACACACAATGGAATATTATACAGTAGTGAGAATGAATGACCTATAGCTGCAGGCAACAACATGAACAGATCTGAGATATATAATAGTAAATGAAAAAAGACAAACAGGAGTTCTAAGTATTAACATATTCTTCTCACTCAGTCCCACCTCCAATATTTAACGTTTTACACTGAGCATCAAGAATTGCTTCCAACTCCTAACAACAAACAAGAAAGAAATGAATTCTTTTGGAGGTTACCACGTCCTCATCTTTTGCTATGCATTTCTTTTGAAAATGCCATGATTCCATGACTGAAAAAAAATCCAGAAACATAGAGGCATTGTGGATCCTGAGTCTCAAAAGCTTCTAAGATCAATAAACAATTGAATGAAGCCCACTGAAGAACTGCTGAGGTACAAAGGGCAACCAAATGACAAGTTGTCACTCTTCCAAAGAGTACACTATGAATCTAATTGAAACACTTCTGCACAAACTCAAGAAATTAGTATGTGGAAATACATCTGCTACATTTCTGCACTCTGAATGAGGAGCTTTCTTTTATATATGGTACGCAATATCCTCACAGTACACAAATAAGTCTCCATTATTATTTTCTTGTTATAAATTTGAATATGCTTTCTGAGATTTTTCTGTTATTCTTTTATGATGCCTGAATGCTTTCTCTGAAATGTATAAAGATTTATAAATTAGACTTTTCTCTATAAAAAAATACCATTTGTGCAAGCTTTAAAAAGACTAAACATAACATTAAACTCAAAACAAAGAAATATATTTGTGGTGATACTATTTTTTAAAAAAGAGATTAAAAAAATTCAAAATAGCAATTACTTCAGGGGTTGGGGAAAGGCAGGAATATGGGGTTACAGAGGTGCTCACAGGTAGCTCTTTGTATTGGTACTGACCTAGTTCTAATTTGAGTGGTTGGTTCCCAAATGTTGGTTTCTATTATTAACTTCCATGTGTTACATGTAATCCGGAATTGGCATGTTCAAATTACAGAGTTTTAAAAAATGTAAAGAATGCATGGAAGGCAAGGAAGTAGATACAGGAAAATGAAGAGCGCTAATTCATCAAATGTGGTGGTAAGGAAGTATGTCTGCAGCCTGAGAAGGAAAAGCCACAGCTCTCACACAGATGATGCATAACTAATCTTCCAAGAAAAAGACACTTCTTCCTCTGAACAGTAAATGAGGGAGCTAAGGATAAGTGAAGATATGAATTCATTTGGAGGTAGATTAAAAGCAAATTGAGAGACTTTATTAGTGAATTGGACAGAAAGGTAATTGCTGAGGATTAAGACTGAGGATAAATTATTTAAAAAGAGCTGTAAAGTTTAAAACGCTGTGAAGACTGGGAAGATGCCAATGAGGACAAAGATTGTTCACCATAACTGCTTAGAACTTGTTCTGTACCCAGATACCCACCCCCAAGCTATTTCTCCCTTTGTCTTATATGAACCAATCCTCACACTCAAGAGTGCATGCCTCCAGTCACCAGTAACTGCAAATTTAAACTGCAAACGATAAAGATGGTTCAAAAATGGTACTATTTTGCCTTAAGAGGGAAGATACACAGCAAACAAAATCATATACAACAAACAATCAGTTCTCAAATTTCATTTAATGACAAAGTTGTATGGCACTTAAAATACACATAATGTACTGTTACATACATTCTTCCTTTAATGTGATAATTTTTTACTGAAGTATAGTTGATGTACAATATTATAAGTTACAGGTATACAGTACAGCGATCCAGAGTTTTTAAAGATTAGACTCCATTTATAGTTACTATAAAACACTGGCTGCATTCCCCGTTTGTATAACTATATCCTTGCAGCTTATTTCATACATAACAGTTTATACCTCTTAACCCCCTGCCCCTACATTGCCCTTCCCTCTTCTCTCTCAGCCCTGGTAACCACTAGTGTGTTCTCTGTATCTGAGTCTGTTTCTTTCTTCTTATACTCACTAGTTTGTTGTATTTTTTAGATTCCACATATGTGGATGAGTGATATCATACAGTATTTGTCTTTCTCTGACTTATTTCATTTAGCATATTACCCTCCAAGTCCATCTGTTGCTACAAATGGCAAAATTTCGTTCTTTTTTATGCTGCATAATATTGCACTGTTTCACCATATATTCTTAATCCACTCATCTGCTGATGGACACTTAGGTTGCTTCCATATGTATATACTCCTTCATGTGAGCATTACGATAACACTACATGAGTAGGGAGGTCCTATTTCCATATTATAGATGAGGAAACTGTGGCTCAGAAGTGTTAACAGTCTACAACCGTATTTTTTATGACAACATATTTCTCAGTCTACATAGGTATAATTAACTATCAACACGTACAGAGTTTAACTGCTAAATATAGTGTTAGCTTAAAAAAGGTGCTGGACTTCCCTGGTGGCCCAGTGATTACGAATCTGCCTGCCAATGCAGGGGACACGGGTTCGATCCCTGGTCCGGGAAGATCCCAGATGCCGCAGAGCAACTAAGTCTGTGCACCACAACTACTGAGCCTGCATTCTGCTACTACTGAAGCCCGCACAGCTAGAGCTTGTGCTCCACAACAAGAGAAGTCACTGCAGTGAGAAGCCCGTGCACCACAACGAAGATTGCCCCCATTTGCCACAACTAGAGAAAAACCCATGTGCAGCAATGAACAAAGACCCAACCAAAAAAATAATAAATAAATAAAGTTCTTTAGGGGGAAAAGAAAAACAGTTGTTACTCACTTACTTTGTACCAGGAACTGTTCTAGATACTGGAGATATAAAGATGAGTAAGACACGATTCCTTCTTTCAAGGAGCTCATAGTCTAGTGAGGAGACAACCTATAAACAAATAAACAGTTTTCAGTGTGACAGTTACTAAAACAGATGCAAAATGTCAACTAGTACATCTAGGGCACGCAAGAGAAAATGGATAATCCAACCCACAGGAATCAGGAAAAGGTTCACAGAGAAGGTAACCTTTGAATGAACTGTGTCTTAAAGTATAATTCTTCAAAAAAGAATTATAGAAAGTATGAAGCATTCAGAGAACGGTTGGTAAGGCTGATGCAAAATGATGAGGTCAACAGGCAAACAGCAGTCTAAACTGTATAGGATCCTGTGGGACAGTTCATACAGTATCCAAAATATACCAAGCACAGTTGTTTAAAGCTTATCCTGAAGGTAACTGATAGACCCTGATAGGTTTCCATAGCAAGAACTGCATTTTAGAAGAATAACTTTGGTAGCAATGGGTCTGGATTTAAAACAATGAGTTTATCTGAACCAGAGCACTGGTAGGATGAAGGAAAAAGTTCAGCATATGTTTTAGGTCTCTGACAGATGATTATGGGATAGCTGAGGCTTAGAAAGAAGAAAGATTTTGAACAACTAAAATTTCCCCCTTCCCTATCTGGGTGGATGACAGGGCCATAACCAGGACAGGGAACAGAAGAAGTGGAGCAAATTGTAGGAGACAATATGGCACAAAGTTTTCAAGAGCTAATTCATTTCCAATTCTGCCACTTAACAGCTGTGTGACCAAGTGTGGCAAAAGGAAAAACAAAGTCTGAGTTTTAACAAACTTTCAAGTGAATTGGTTATTCATCCAAATGAATTTAGATCATAACCTATGCCCAGAGGATATGTAAGTTGATCAATGCTTTAAGAATGCCAGAGTCGCATAAGGGTTCATTATTACTCGACTGCAAAGAACAGAATGAGAGTCCTGAATGTAGATAATAAACTACATTTTCAGTCCTGCAAGGTTACAGACCTATCAACTCCTCACTTAGAAGGTATATCTTAATTGTCTGCTTACTTCAATATGTCACTCTTAAGTCAGAAGCAAAATTTTAAAAAAACAACAACAGAAATGATCCATTTTGCATACTATGCATAGCATTAAGGATTGGAAAAGCCAGAGAAATATCATCATATATCTATCTGCCTGGATCAATTAGTAAACATACTTACTGATTGTCTAGTATGTAAAGTGGGTATGGAAAGGACACAAAAATGGTAGAATACAAAGTCCCCATTTCCATACTGGTACTCTAGTTTTAAAGATGATATTAATACAAAGGTAACATCTCAATAACAAGACAGAATGGTACATACCAGTTGCTAAAGAAGTTTAGTCCAATGAATGCGGAACTTGAAAGGTTAGAAAGCCTCCATTTAGGCAACAGCACAAAATTTAAAACTCAATGAATGTGGCAAAGATAAAGATAGATGAACAAAGCCTCCCTCTCCCTAAAATATCCAAAATTCAACAACTCTAAAGCAGAAAATAAGTATTTCATAGAAGTGTAAACTAGGGACTTCCCTGGTGGTCCAGTGGTTAAGAATCCGCCTTCCAATGCAGGGAACGCAGGTTTGATTCCTGGTCAGGGAACTAAGTTCCCACATGCTGTGGGGCAACTAAACCCGTGTGCCACAACTACTGAGCCCATGTGCCGCAACTAGAGAGCCCATGCACTGCAATAAAGAGCCTGCTTACCACAATGAAAGATCCCACATGCCTCAACTAAGACCTAACTCAGCCAAAAAAAAAAAAAAAAAAAAGTACCAAAAACACCTTTAAAAAAAGCATAAACTACAAAATAGGGGATTTATTTTTGAACAACACAGGAATATTACTCCTATATAGAGATCATTTATGAAAATATATTGTTGATCATTTTAACGAATTCATCCTGATTCGCCCAGGACAATCTAGGTTTTGAGTTCTGCTTCCTGGGAACCTCTCAGTCCTGGGCACACCAAGATCTGTTACTAAGGGTAACCTTAATAAACTATGTAATGGCTCTAACTGCACAGACAGCTTTTTGGATGTATCTCAAGGATATTTTTCTAGTGGAATCCTGTTATAATAAAGCATAATTCTGTTAGATTTTACAATTTCTGGGTGACCTACATATTCAGAAAGAAAAAATCAACTTTATAGGGACTACTCATCACTAGGCCTCAATTTCACATCCCTGGGGACTACATATGGGCAGAAAGGAAGAGGAAGGAGCAAAAACTTTCTCAATACCCAGTGCCTTTAAACCTCAGAATCGTTTACTTTTACCGAACTCTCCAAACAATCACCACGTGGTCTCCTACAGATTCGAAGACACTTTCGACTTTCTGCGTAGCCTCCGAACACTCAGTCCTACTGTTCTTCCCCACCTCATGCCATCACTCTCACTCCAGTCGCCGCATCTGTACCAATGCTGTATCTTGCCCACTTCTATTCCACTGACTAGCAGGGATGACCCCATGTTGGGCTTGAAGGCGCCATTCTGCTCGGCATCTCTGAGCAGTTATCTCCAGTACTGCACTCTCTCTTCAGATTCTGTTCACTTCACTCAGGGCCCTCTGTTCCCCTAGCTGTCCTCGAAGCACCTAGTGTCAATACCACCCCTAGTTTATGTCTGCACAGCACCTCACAGTTCCAAACCTTCACAGTCCTATCTCAAGGAAGTAGGCTAAGTACAACCATTTCAAATTTTAACACTGCAACATTAACATTATTTTTAATTCCTACTCTATCTCCCATGGGGCTTTTCTTCCCAAGATCTCTCAACCACTGTGCCTTTTCCTCTACTTTCAAATAAACTTGGTGCTAAGGTCTCAGTATATACTTTTAATTGTTTGGGATAGAAGCTAGGTGATTTCTTAAAAACTCTACTTGTCCACACTTATCTCTCTGTACAAACTTCACTGATTAATCCTCAATGCAAAACACTGGCATTTCACCCTCCTGATAATTTATAAGTGCTACTGGGTAAAAAGGAATAATACTTTTAACTATACATTCCAGTGACCTGAAGAGCATTTGCTGTATCTACCAGACAAAGGACAAATGAAGCCAGGCATCCACATGTATTTTTATCCTCCAGCTACAGTCTGGGTGTTTATTTTCATGTAAAAATGCCTATCTAATCATAGGATCTAATAACCACAACTTTCCATCTTTCTGTACTTTCAGTAATTTTCAAAGTTCCTTTTAGTGCACAATATATGTCATTTTATGGGAAGAACATCGAAGTGTTTTTGATGAGGAAAATGTATTTATCTTCAAAACACCAAATTTCCTAAGTCAGTATTAATATCCAACTCTTATTATTTATTTCTACCCAATTTCAGATTTTCAACCAGAGGAGGTAAATAAATGCATGAATTTTCCCCAAGCCTTCTGGTTCTGTTTTCACTCATCTTCCAATTCTTATCTCTACTTTTCCAGCAACACAAATCTAGGCCTATTTCCTTGACTTCTGTTTTTCAGATATATCTCATATCTCTCCTTTCGTAAGTTCAGTCTCTTCCTAGTCTTTACCTATATCACTTTCTTGTGTTCAATGAGTTCATAATCAACCATATTTTTTTATTTTTAAGTATTATTCCTCTCAAACAATTACATGGAAAATCTGCTTTACAGTTAACTTGTCTCAAAATTTGCCTCTCATTAACATATGTATCTGCTGCCACTTCAAGCTAATAAGTAAAAAAACTTACGCTGAAATGCACCATACACATCACAACTTTAATTTTTTAAGCACTAAATCTTGATCCATCTATAGATTCTCTTTTAAACTGCCAATTTTAACCATTTCCAAACTATGTGACCACCTTGCTCTCAAAATTACTGTGTAATCAATCTACTCTTAAACTATCAGTTACATAATTAATACAAACTATCAGTTGCATAATTAATACAGATTTATTTTCCTTTCTCAAATCTACAAACATTTGTTTTGTTACTGCATGCCCCTTGCTGTAACAGTCAAAAGCCTCGCTGAATTTAACCTTATGCCTCCTCAAATTATTACGGCACACACCCTTATACCTGCTGCCCATTAATTCCATGCAATTTATTTCCTAGTTTACTTCCTGCAATTTATTTATTCACTAGAAATTCACATTCAATAGCTAGTCAAACTACTTAATTCTCTTCCTCATTCTCATTAATTCTAATCAAGGTAATTCTTGATTTTGGCTACTTTAAATTCTACCTACTTCTTTGCCTTAAAACAGCTTTCCATCACAGTGAAGCACCAGTCATAGCACAAAACATGATCAGAGCAACTTAACTTGCTCTGCTTTTCTTATCAAGGTGCTTACCCCCAATTAATAATAGTTACAATTACCTACCTAAAGCAAAACTAACCACCCACCCTTTCAAATAAAATATGTTTCACGCAAACTTCAAGCCAGCAAAATTTACAAGGTCTTCTTGTCCATAAAGAATGCAAATTCCTTCCCCCAAAAGCAATAAATAATTAATATTAGACTTTGGACAGAGGACTAGAGGCTAACCTAGCACTAACTACAACACACCAGAGTAAAGGCCAGTCCAGAGATCAAATATCAAAGAAATTTCTATTCTGTGCTGACAGAAGCCCTGGTTTTTGCTATTTTCGAAGTCAGAAATCAGCAAATTTTTAAAAATTACATTTACTGATAACTTAATAGGAAACTATCATTTACCAGAGTCTAGTTTGAATTTGGATTTGAATTTCTGCTCCCACATTTACTAAGAGGCAACATAACAGTGGTTAAGAGAGTAAATTCTGCAGCCAGACTGCCTAGGTTCAAATCCCGGTTCCACTACTGGCAAGCTCCTTTACCCCGCAGTGCCTCAGTTTTTATATCTATAAAATGAGAACAATAATAGTACCTGCCTCATAGTTGTTAAAAGAATTAAATGAGTTAATATTGTCAAATAGCTAAAAAGACTGCTTGGCACACACTTAATAAATAAATCGACATGACCCTGGCCAAGTAATTTAACCTCTCTCAGCAGCAGATGTCTTAGAAGAAATTAATATTATATAAGCACTTTATGAATTATAAAGTGCTGTATAAATGCTGAATTATTAAGAATATAACATGAAAAAACAATAATATCAAATATGAGACAATGAAAAATAAAGCATTTACAGAAAAACATAGTCTTGCTATATCATAATTTTATCACTTAATTTTTCTGAATATGGAGGTTACTTTTATTTTTTTAAACTTTTCTTTATTTTTTAAAAATATTTATGTATTTACATATTTTGGCTGCACCAGGTCTTAGCTGCAGCAAGCAGGATCTTTGTTGTGGCATGAGGATTTAGTTTTGGCATGCATGGGGGATCTAATTCCCCAACCAGGGATGGAACCCGGGCCCCCTGCATTGGGATCACAGCCTTACCCCCTGGACCACCAGGGAAGTCCCCAGAGGTTACTTTTAAACTTAACACTTTGGCCTTATGAGACACTCACCCTATCTACGTTATTTTAAATAATTTCTACATTGATGAAAGAAATCAAAGATGACACAAACAGATGGAGGGACATACCATGTTCCTGGATTGGAAGAATCAACATTGTGAAAATGCCTGTACTACCCAAAGCAATTTACAGATTCAATGCAATCCCGATCAAATTACCAATGGCATTTTTCACAGAACTAGTGCAAGAAATCTTACGATTTGTATGGAAACGCAAAAGACCCCGAATAGCCAAAGCAATCTTGAGAAGGAAAAATGGAGTTGGTGGAATCAGGCTTCCTGACTTCAAACTATACTACAAGGCCATAGTGATCAAGACAGTATGGTACTGGCCCAAAAATAGAAAGGAAGATCAATGGAATAGAATAGAGAACTCAGAAGTAAGCCCAAACACATATGGGCACCTTATCTTTGACAAAGGAGGCACGAGTATACAATGGAAAAAAGACAGCTTCTTCAATAAGTGGTGCTGGGAAAATTGGACAGCAACATGTAAAAGAATGAAATTAGAACACTTCCTAACACCATACACAAAAATAAACTCAAAATGGATTAAAGACCTACATGGAAGGCCAGACACTATAAAACTCCTCGAGGAAAACATAGGCAGAACACTCTATGACATCCATCAAAGCAAGATCCTTTTGGACCCACTTCCTAGAATCATGGAAATAAAATCAAGAATAAACAAATGGGACCTCATGAAACATAAAAGCTTTTGCACAGCGAAAGAAACCATAAACAAGACTAAAAGGCAACCCTCAGAATGGGAAAAAATTATTGCCTATGAAACAACGCACAAAGGAATAACCTCCAAAATATACAAGCAGCTCATGAAGCTTAATACCAAAAAAGCAAATAACCCAATCCACAAATGGGCGGAAGACTTAAATAGACATTTCTCCAAAGAAGACATATAGATGGCCAACAAACACATGAAAAGATGCTCAACATCACTCATCATCAGAGAAATGCAAATCAAAGCCACAGTGAGGTATCACCTCACACCAGTCAGAATGGCCATCATCACAAAATCTAGAAACAACAAATGTTGGAGAGGGTGTGGAGAAAAGGGAAGTCTCCTGCACTGTTGGTGGGACTGTAAGTTGGTACAGCCACTATGGAAAACAATTTGGAGGTTCCTTAAAAAACTACAAATAGAACTACTATATGATCCAGTAATCCCACTACTGGGCATATACCCAAAGAAAACCACAATCCCAAAAGAAACTTGTACCATAATGTTTATTGCAGCACTATTTACAATAGCCAGGACATGGAAGCAACCTAAATGCCCATCAACAAATGAATGGATAAAGAAGATGTGGCATATATACACAATGGAATATTACTCAGCTACAAAAAGGGATGAGATGGAGCTATATGTAATGAGGTGGATAGAACTACAATCTGTCATACAGAGTGAAGTAAGTCAGAAAGAGAAAGACAAATATTGTATGCTAACTCACATATACGGAATCTAAAAATGGTACTGATGAACTCAGTGACAAGAACAAGGATGCAGATACAGAGAATGGACTGGAGAACTCGAGGTATGGGAGGGGGCGGGGGGTGAAGTGGAAACTGAGACGAAGCGAGAGAGCAGCCCAGACATATATATACTACCAACTGTAAAATAGATAGTCAGTGGGAAGTTGTATAACAAAGGGAGTCCAACTCGAGGATGGAAGATGCCTTAGAGGACTGGGGCGGGGAGGGTGGGGGGGACTCGAGGGGGGGGAGTCAAGGAAGGGAGGGAATACAGGGATATGTGTATAAAAACAGATGATTGAACTTGGTGTACCCCCCAAAAAATAAAAAAATAAATAAAAATAAATAATTTCTAATGGAGATTCTTATAAAAATATACTGCATATAACCTTGTTCTAGTATTAAGTCTCTAAAAATGAAGTATACTGCTCTTCTACTTTCCAAAGTGCCCCGAGTACCTACACAACTTTCACCTCCTAAGATATACTCTCTCCCTGCACTTATATCCTCTTCTTTTTGGCCACCAAAGAGACTTGGGGCTTGTGTATTACTAAAAAAATAAGAAGACAAAACAAGTGAGAAAAAGGAAAGAAAGGAAAGAAAGGAAAGAAAGAGAGAGAGAGAGAGAGAGAGAGAGAGAGAGAAAGAAAGAAAGAAAGAAAGAAAGAAAGAAAGAAAGAAAGAAAGAAAGAAAGAAAGAAAGAAAGAAAGAAAAAGAAAGAAAAAGAAAAAAGAAAGAAAGAAAGAAAGAAAAAGAAAGGGATGGAAGGAAGGAAGGAAAGAGAGAGAGAGAGAGAGAAAGAAAGAAAGAAAGAAAGAAAGAAAGAAAGAAAGAAAGAAAGAAAGAAAGAAAGGGAAAGAAAGAAAAAGAAAGGAAAAAAAAAGAAAAAGAAAGAAAGAAGGGAGGGAGGGAAAAAAATGCTTTGACCAAATAACTTCTTAAAAGAATATTTCTTTTTCACCTCCTACTCACTCCTCCACCCATGCAATTTGGTTGAGGACTCACCACCCTACTGAAATATCTCCCCTCCTCTTCCATGACCAAATAGTAGCCACCTCATAGCCATTCTCTCCTGGACATCTCTGAACTATCAGACAAGTATTCACCCAATAAACACTGACTGGGCTTCCATGTGCTCCCTATGAAATCCTGACTCAAGCCACTAATCTCTCCAGTAACAGAAAATCAATTTACCATGGGGCAAAAAAAGAGCTATCAATATACAAAGTAGATAGCAGGCACTTCTTCTAACACTTTTTCTGAATTAAGTCATTCAGCATATATATCTACTAGGCATGTTTACAGGTAGTGCGGTAAACACTAGGAATACAAAAATCATCTAAGATATACTCTTTGCCCTCAGTGAGTCTGCAATTCAGCAGTGGGAACAAGACAAGGCAGTCAGCAGCTGCAAGCTCACTGGCAGGGCTACGCAGAGAGTACTACAGAAGTACAGAAGACAGCATCTAAATCAGATTTTGTAGAACAGGTGAAGAGGTGTCAAGAAAGGCTTCTGAGAGATGGTAACAGTTGAGATGAATTATGTAGGACTCCTACATAGACACTGTATACATGAGAGGAAAGAAGTGCTATTGGGATCTTCTGTACTCAGAGAAATGAGACCACCAACGTGGGCAGTGAATAAACAAATAGTTCTGCTCAGGGAAGTATGTGGAGAGAGTGTTGCAAGAGATGAAACCTTAAGGCAGAAAGAAGCTGCACCATGAAGAGTACTAAGAAAGCCATAGAGAGTCAATGCATTCTCCGCAGGGAAGGAACATACTTATATTTTGGGAAAACTGCTCTAATAGTGTTGTGAGGGTAGCCTGAAAGTGGGCTAGGCTGGAAATGGCCTGAAATAAAGGAAGAAGCAGAGATATTAAGGACCAGAATCTACAACTGGTGGACTAGTCAGATGCAGGGATAAAAGAAAGGAAGATTACTTCTCATCATCTCCAATACAGCCCTCTTCTCCAAGCTTCATAATTTCTCATCTAAACTACAAGCACATGGTCTCCCTGCCCCCAGCGCTTGATGCTTACTTCCACACCATATCCAGCCTCTATGAAGCAGTCAGAGTGAGCTTTCCAAAACAGCATGCATCACAAAAACTGTTTCACACTCCAACCTTCGCTCATTTTAACTACAATAAACCCAAACGCATATATGGTCCCATGTGATCTGCTGCCCCGACATCTCTCACCTCTCTCCTCCCCTCTTTTCTCTCTCACTGGCATTTCTGCCATCCCTAACCTGACCGACTGGTGCTGCTGAGGGAAGCCCCTCCACCCCCCACCCCGAAGTATTACTGACTGACTGAGACAGAGCTCAGAAAACAGATGTTGGAGGTAAAGGTAAGCGGAGTTCAATTCCCTGCCAATTCCCTCACTGAAGGAGGCACTCCTTGAGTCATTTGAAATACAATGGTCAATAAACACAGAAAAAATTCCCTGTTTTAACATGGATGTGGTAGGTAAGGAATTCAAGGGAGACAGAGCAGAGACTTGGGCCCAGGTGAGTAACAGCACCAATCGCCACACGTGTGAGTTTTTTTTCCAACTCATTTTTATAGTTCACGTTTAGAGGCAAAGATACATTAGCGCTGTTTAGAGCATAAGGTCCAGAAGAGAAAAAGGCATACTCTAGGTACTCTCAAACTGGTTCTAGTTACTCATATGCATTAAATATATATATGTTCTCTGCCACCTTCATTCATTAAAATTCAGCTAGAAAAAATAAAATAACAAGTATTCTCCAAAAAAGCTCTTAATCCAAAGCTCACTAATTATGCATATTTCTAATCCACTACCACTACTTTCCTCAACCTGGCTGCATGTCAGAATTACCTGGGGACTACAGGGGGCGGGGGGTGAACCCCAAGTGATTCTCACGGACATATGGGGACCAATGACTTTCTACATATTATTCCCACTGCTCATCTACCTAATTTCTAACCATCCCTCAAGATTCAGCTCAAGCAAACAGCACTATAACCATTTTTTTTCTTTATTTCCCCCATTACACCAGAAATTTCTTTATTACTACTCATCTTTATAATTCCAGCCCCTAGCTCACTGCTCTGCCCTTACTATATACTTAAAAAATGTGTGTTAAATGAAGATTCACAATTAATAAAACATTTAACCTGTAAAAGTGGTTAAAGTGGTTATGTTAAAAAAATGTACCTAGATAGCACAAAACTGAAACTTTAAAATATTACAAAGAAAATCCTATACAGGTAGGATGACTAATCACTTATTCCCACTCCCATCTTTGTTCTGATAATTCTGAGCACCAAGTCCACGTCCATCTTACCAATGTGATTTTATCTCCACAGCCCACAATAAAGGCTTAATACAAAGATGTCCAATACAAAAGTAAAAGATAAGTGTTACCTAAAATGTTCACCTGACTTATTAAATACTCAAATGTCCAAAAGTATACAAACCAGAGAAAAGCTCCTGAAACTTGGCCACTTTCTGTCCCTAACTAAATATTCAAAATAATTTAATATTGTTTATATACTTTTAAGAATAATTATGAAAAATAAACATAGTCAATAAGTAAAAATTTCTTTCTTTTTTTTTAAATGACCTGAGGAAGGAAGGGGATTGGAACAGATGTTGGCCAATAAACTAATTCTCAAGTTATACATCAACTGGACTCTAATAAAAAGTCTGCGGGAAGGACAGCTCCTTAGAACACGGTACAGATTTTCCAACAGAAATGTTATGAACCGTGGTGAGACACCAAGACCAAGCCACAAAAGCCTACCAAATCCATAAGAGCCAAACTACTTGTACTGTCCATAGAGATGTTTCAGAGCTTCCACAAAGATGTATTTGTGTGCATATGCAAAAATGAAAGCAGAATTCCAAAATAAATTGTTGACACTGAGAAAAAGTACTAAAAGCACTTGGCATGGTACCTGACACATGCTAAATATGAGTATTTACCATATGTTATAGCTATTTTTTACCCAGAATCTCTGATTCCAAACTTTTGTGTTCATCAAAATAGCTTTATTTTTCTCACTGCATTCTAGACTATAAATTCCAAGAGTGCAAGACAAATCCTAGCCATTGGCCATTGTATCCACCATGCCTCCCTCAAAGCCTGGCACACAGGAGGGTTTAATACTATTTAGATGATATTTCGATACTTACTGTCAACCATTTGAATCTTAAAAACAACTAAGTAAACACAGGCTTAAAACCAAATAGCCTTATTTAGTTTTTAGGTGCTCTTTTAAATGAACTATGGTACTTCTCAAATAGATTTTATTTTTTAAAAAAACTACTATCAAAATGAAGGAAAAAAGTGTAAAAATTCACGCAGAAAATACTCCTCCAAGAGTCACCAGCTTAGAAAACACTGCTCTAGATAAGCAGCCTCACTAAATGGCTGAATGAAGACAGGACATCTAAAACTTCTCTGGGCCTTGGTAATCCCATTAAGAAATGGGGGACAGAACATATTGAGATTTTCTAGCTTAGAACTGCTTGACTAGAAACACTGCATATTTCATGAAAACGCAAGAGCAGCAATCATCCACAATCTTTGCATCAACTAATTCGCAACTGTTTCCATTTTTGTACAGTTATTTTCCTCCAATAAAGATTTTTTTTTTACAAAGTTGAAATCCTAGTATACGAGTCATTTTATTTTCTAATTTCCACCTCCCATTTACAGTAAGAGCTGCTGAATACAAATCTGATTGAGCCCTTGGCCAATATCAGAGAACAATTTAATTTATGCTTGCAGTTTTTACAACATACCTTTGGCAACAATTTTCTAGAAGGCCACAAGATGGTGATACTGCTCCACAAAACACACCTTTTAAAAATATAATCGAATACTTTATACCAACTTTTCCAAAAAATGATATCAGCAGTTTTCCTGCACTTCAAGTAAACGATATAAAAAAAAGTTTGTACTCTATTTACTAGAAAATATTACTGAGGAAGAAAACACATTCATCAAATTTAGCAGTAACTATTTTAATTTTCAAGCTAAACAGTTATGATCCTTAAGAACAAAACAAAAACACAAGACTCTGTCACTATTACTGTGTCTTATCACGAATCTTTCCTTCCCTCTCTGCTCCAATCCCCTTCCTTCCTCAGGTCATTTAAAAAAAAAAAAGAAAGAAATTTTTACTTATTGACTACTTTTTTTCCCATAATTATTCTTAACTTAGGGAGATATTTCTCTGTTTTAAAAGAATTGATATTTAAATGTATTTCCATCAGTAAAGGCAAACTACGCCAAAATGAAAATGAAATCATTTCTATTTGCTTTTATTTCTCAATTTCTTATAATATACAATATTATGTTCATAATGGCAAATTACCAAAGCTTTTCAAGCAGAAAATGTTTAGTCATTTTCCCCATGCCTTAGTGAGTATCAATAGAAAGTAGGTTTCCCATTCCTGTGGTGCATGTCAATTAAAAAAACAAAATCAAATACCAGCATCTTGAAACCTGAATTCCAAACTTTTAGAATCAACTTAAGTTAATATGTAAAAAGAGCTGCGTAAATACTCCCTAAGCAGAAGAATAGGATAACAGAGCATAACTACCTGGGACTGGCAGCACTTACGTGCAGTGCCTAAGTGACGCAGAAACACGGCCAATCTTAAACCTGGAATCTAAATCAGGTCTCTGACTCCAAAAATAATAAGAATCACAGTGACCATTTATTAGGCTCCTCTTATTTGTCAGTCACGTTGCCAAAAAACCTCTCTCTAATGTTATCAATCACCCTTGAGAGTCATTATTTCTACTAACAGGTAAGGAAAATGAGGTTTCAGGAATTTAAGTAAATTGCCCAGGGTCTCAAAACTGGTGAAAGTCAGGATTCCGAACCCGGATCTCCTGGATTCAAAACCAATGCTCTTTTTGCTACATTTGTGCTACAAAAACAATATAAAAAAAGAAATTCTGATCTAAACCCAAACCTTAAAATGAGCAGTTTGCTGTATCAATCTGATGATCCTATTCTTTTATTCTCTTATCAATTAAGCAACTTCATAGTAGGGTGGTTTTGTGGGGCTTTTAAGCTAGGTCACTGAAAACACTTTTCCTGAAGGTTGAAAAAGGAATCTAAAACAGGGAATGTGTAAAAGCATAAACACATTAACAATGAAAGAGGTAGGCTGCTGGGATTGTGTTTAATAAATCATTTCCATGTATTCTGGGAAAAACATCCAGGGCAACATAACATTCTCACTCTGCAAAGATTAAGTTTCATGTACTTACATCACGTAACATCTCATCTTTCAAAATGACACAAACATTTCCATAAATAATGTGTCATTTGTTTCAAAGTGTGGTATTTTTAATAATATATGTGCTTACCAAACTTTTTTCCTTCAAATCCAAAAAGTTTAAAGGTTTGGTATTCTTCAAATACATAGTATTTGCTACATCTCATGAAGCAGCAGAAAGCATAGAGTCATGAATTAGAGCTGAAGCTGAGGCTGAGAGCTGATTAAAAGACTCACTGAGGGACACAAAGCTTCTTAATGTCAGGCCAAACCCGGGTCTGCTGACAAGGCCAGCACTCTTCTCCAATGCACTGGTCACTAGGATAGCATGACCCAAAGTTACACTCACCTCAAAACATGTCCTGATTGTTTCTAAATATATTAAGGCTTCTAATTTTCCAGTATTTAAGTAGCCATGGAGATCTGTTAACTCTTCAATTCCAAAGAGCCAATTCCTAGTGTGAGAAGAGCATGTTGGGTAATGTAAGAGAGTTGAACAGATCTAGGTTCCAAACTTCAATTCTATTATTCAGGTGCATTTCACCTCTCTGAGTCTCAGTTTTGTTACCTGTAAAATGAAGATACCAACTTAGTTTTGTGAAGGGGAAAAGAAGTGTTAACATTAACTCCAGGAAATCAGAATTGTTTCTAGAATGGAACATAGGTGTCCAATAGCTGATGACTTCCTAACACCCTCTCATCACCACCACCACTCCTGTCACACTCTCAATTACCCTGAGAAACTCCACTATTTTTCTATCACACTTCCACAACAATACAGAGGACAGCAGGTTAAGAAGCACTTCCATCACACTGCCATGCTGCAAAGTGATACTGCACTGGCAGGCAAATTCTCAACCTCCACGCCGCCAGGGAAGTCCCAGATATCCCCATTGTTACAGGAAAATATTAGAATCCAAAATACACAGAAACTTTCCAAAATGAGATAATCAATTAAACAGCTAAGATTTTACTCCTAGAATAACACAATTCTTCTCAAGTTTAAAATACAGGGTTACAATCCACAAATCCAAAATTCCAAAGGCTATAAAAACTTAAAAGTTCCTTCTTAACTCATTTGGTGACAAAAGCTGAGCTGATCTGAACTCATCTGGCAGCAAAATCTGACCAGATGTATAACTATTTATTGCCCTTATTTATCCATAATTAAACAACTGCCAAGGAATGTATATAGTGCTGCCCTAAGACTTCACTGGGGTTTTATGTAACACAGAATATGGAGTGTATTATATTTCTAAAATTTTTAAAAAGAATTATTTCTGTAACACATCTGACACCAAAAACAAGGTGGTATAAACCCATCCTAGTGAATATTTATTCAGTACTAAATGTTAGGTTTAAGTCACACAACATATCTATGAATAGGTAGTATTAGTACCATTTTACATGTGAATATCCAGTTTACATACTGTAAAATTAGGCCTTAATCTAAGGTTACCTTTACCAAGATTGCTTCGCCAATAAATAAGTGCCAGAACTCAAGTCTAGGTTTGTCTTACTTGGAGGCCTAAGCTCTTCTTCTTTTTTTTTTTTTTTGGCTGCGATGGGTCTTTGTTGCTGTGCGTGGGCTTTCTCTAGTTGTGGCAAGTGGGGGCTACTTTTCGTTGTGGTGCGAGGGCTTCTCATTGCGGTGGCTTCTCTTGCTGCAGAGCATGGGCTCTAGGTGCGAGAGATTCAGTAGTTGCAGCACGTGGCTTAGCTGCTCCACAGCATGTGGGATCTTCCCGGACTAGGGATGGAACCTGTGTCCCCTGCATTGGCCGATGGATTCTTAATCACTGCACCACCAGAGAAGTCCAAGGCCTAAGCTCTTAAACAGCTGATACTTCACATGAAAATTAAATTACAAAGAAAGTTTTAAAACAAATTACAATTACCAAAACTTTTAATGTAGAACAATGAAATTCCTGAGTATGATGTATACTTTCCATTCTAGGCATTCACATCTAAGCATCAGAGCATATTTCACAGCTCAAAGGACAAAAAGAGATGAGTTTATTGTTGCTTTTCTTCCCAAAGAACTGGCCACAGTCAGTGAAAACAAAAACAACAGGCTCCTCAAACAAATGCCAACTAATCCTTTCCACTCAAATTTAGAAAGAATCATGGGTTTAGCATGTTTTTTACCACAAGATAAAAATAAGGTTGATACAAACAAAGGTTAAGTTTTTCCAGGAACAGCCTCAATTTAAAGATTGGCTGTTCCAATGACATATGATCACAGGACTGAGAAGGGTTAAGGTGACACAGATGCAGACTGTCACTACCACTGCCCTAAGCAAAAGTCAGAGAAAATAAGCTTCAAGGTTTTGGTTTTTTTCTTTTGGATTGATCGATTTAAAATTTAAAACCTTCTCTCAAGACTTTCTTCTCAAATCAATATCCTCATTCTAAGCAATGGTTTTTCCCCACAAGAGACAGAGCACAGCCCTCATCCAACCAAATTAGGCACACTTCAATAGAAATCTCAATTTCTGAGCAGCTTATTTTAACTAAGTGAAAAGTGGTAAGATTATCAGATAAATAATCCAATAGCTAACTTAACTGTTTCAGCTAAGGCATTTTTTAAAAAGAAACAGCTTCATTCATAAAAATGTATTTTGTAGAAGTACGGGGAAATTTTGTGAAGAAGGAATCCTGATGGGTACTCCTTGCAGGGTTACTTCTCTTGCCTACTTCTTACTGTAAGTCACCATGTATCAAGTTTCTACAGTTTGTTTGGATCAAGTCCTTGGCAATTATCTTAAGCCTCTATAATACTTGAAAGGTTCAGATGTTAAGCTCTCTTTGTGTTTATATTACACATGTGTATTTATTTAACACTGTAGCTTAAAAATGGTCTCAGGGAACACCAGAACCCCAAATTACGGCTTCAGTTTATACCAGCAGTTCTCAAACTAATGTGTACAAAATCACCTGAGGTATTTATTAAAAATGAAGATTCCTGACCTCCACTATCAAGGGCCATACCGCAGATCTCGAAGAATTCTCAAGAATCTACAGGTTTAACAAATATCCCAAATGACCATGATGCAGGGACTACACTTTGACAAATACTTCTCTACCCTGTATTTCATCCAGTGACGGTATTAACAATTTCTTGTTCCCAGACTGTACAGCCAAACCATCACCACCTGATATACCGCAGCCATGTTGAGTCAGTACCTTTCTCAGATTCAGTCTTAACCTTTCCACAACTTCCTTTTTAAGCTAAGCGGTAAGATGTGATATCCAGCTCTGCACATGCCAAACTAAACTACATCTGTCCTTGAGAAATGCGTGGCTCACAGAAAAGCGGACTACTTGTCTGAATTTTCAACTTGCTAATAATAAAGAATTAAGAGCAATAAAAATGATTTAGGGGCTGCTAATGACCGAGGGACCACACTTTCTGCTTTACAAACATTATTTCAATGAATCCTTACAAAAATCCAGTACAGAAGATATTTTTTACCTATTACAGAAGAAGAAACTGAGGCAACACTGTTGTTATACATCACTGACAGAAGTCAGCTGTGCTGACTAAAGCTACAGCTCTTGACCCACATGCAGGAATGCCTTTAATTCTTAAACTTTAAGAGCAGAACGATCTAGTTTATTTACTTCTAAAGTAAAGTATGCCCTAAATTATACAGAGCACGTTCATTTGACTAATTCTCCTCCCACACCTAACTAAACACAAAGAATAGTTCATCTTGGCAAGTTGGAGCTAAGGTACAACAGGAGTATCCTACTTCAAGTCAGGGCTCAAGTCAGTTTGCTTCTACCCATCCTAATTATGGGCACACCTAAACAGTTCTCAAAAGAACTTGTTTTCCTTAGTTAAATAAAAAGCTATCACACCTACAATTCTGTGAATGCTAGTACATTTTTAAACCATTCATGTAATTTAGGGCAGGGAGAACAGCCATAAAGAAACACCTTAAGGTAATTCTACCTACACCTTCCTTTGTGTCCTAGCCTATCCTATTTATATAATGTTTCTTAGTACACTCAATCATCAAGTCCTGCCCACAACAGCCAACATACTACTATATTCAGAAATTTGCAAAGAGATTTGTACTAGGAGGCAGGGGCCCATTTTTTCATCTATTCAAAATTCAAACATGTTCCAAATCTATACCTAAATTCTTTAAATGACATATAATGATTCATTATTCCACTCAGAAACTATAATGCAATAACAACAAAATATGCATTTTCTTCATTCCACAGTTAGCCATAACATTACTTAGCATATAACTTGAACTAAAAAAAGGATAGTACTGAGATAAAGTGACAGTGAGATAACAATGAGGTGAGAAAACCCCAGTTAGCAATCAGTGAAACTGCCTGTTCCTGGGAAGGACGAGCATCGCCTTATTCCTTACATTTCATTAAGGAGACAGATTTCCATTCCAGTCTCCACAATGAAAGAATATTTTCTCTACTATAATGACTCCTCCTCAAGGAAGGGTGGCTTATCCCAAACTTTCCCGGACACTGCAAACAGAAAATACTATTTGTGAGGCACCAGTTTCCTCAAGGTTAGTCAAGGCCAGAGTAATGGGCCAAGGAGCTCTGCACTCCAGGTCTCGCATCTAATCACAAAGGCTAATCCATCTCTGCCTATACACTGCACAGGGTGTTTGATCCAAATGGTTAAACTGGGTAAATCACTGTTTCGGGGCAGCCTGGGCTCTGGGTCCTGCAGTTTCCTGGCCTCACCTACAGGAAGTCAATCCTGCCCCATTATGGTAGCATATGGGTCAAATCCCAGAGACCCGAAACTCTCTCTTCTTTTCTACCCCAGGAGTGCTTGCTATTCCCATTTGTGTAATAAGCCAAACACACTATCATTTGCACTTTAGACTCAGTTTTCCCTCAGACAGGCCCAGACTCAAAGTACCAAAAGTACCAGGCAGCTCAAGTCACAGCTTCCAAAACAGTTTTCCAAAAGCCCCATTTTGGGGTAATGCAGCTGTGTGGTATAATCCTGGGATTCGCATACTTGTCTAGTCCCTTTCCCTTGAATCTGGGCAGGATCTATGACTTGCTTTAACCAACAGAATGTTACAGAAATGAAGCTATGCTGGTTCCAAGTCTACATCTTAACAAGGCCTGGTTGCTTCTGCATTCCTAGAAGCCCTAAGCCACCATGTAAGGCCAGCAATCCTTCTGGAAAGGCCACATGGAGAGAAGTGGCCGTGAGACAAGACTATGTGATAAAAGAGAAAGAGAGAGAGAAGACCAGCACCCAGCTGAAAGCCAGCCTTTAAAGTGACCACCAGCAGAACTGCTCAAAAGAGCCCAGCCCGGGAGAGCAAACCTGTGAGCCAAAAACAGAAAAACAAAAAACAACCTGGTTGTTTTAAGTCACTTAGTTTCAGGTTTGTTAGTTACACCACAAAAAATAACCAAAACAATGCTCACCTGGTTCCCTGTTTTTTTGCCTAATTTATTCGAAACCCAGAAAAAGGGAGGGGTGTAGCGGCAGGCAGCAGAGACACCATGATGTATTATGAACAAATAATGGGTTTAAGGAACATCAAGACACGTGCTGGTCTTTCTTACACCTCAGGAATTATCTGACAAATGGTTTTACGAAATGTACTCCAAAAAAAAGATGTTAAACATATGAATTTGAAATGTATACTAAGAGCTTTTTAAGGTAAATTTCTTTTTAAGTGATAAAGCTTTTTACGTACTGGTAAAAACCATGAAATATCATGATACATACTTTTGAAAATCAGATCCTGATTTACATGCTCCAAAAATACAAATTTTCACAGACAAAGCTTTTACAAAAGGCAAACTAACTTCATCTGTAAAAACAGCTGAATTAAAATCAACAAATTTTCAAAAGGAAATTAATACCTACATTTCACCAACGTACTTTTTCAGACAAGAAATCACCTTCTGCTTTTTCCTTGATGGGAGGATAACTATTTGTGATAAATACTGAAAATTTTCAAGTTTACCTACCAATAGCCACTACAATGAGGTTACCGTTTTAACACAAAGGAGGAAACAGACAAGCTCAGATCTACACAGTAAAAAAATTTAACATAGATTCCAAACAGGTAAAATCAAATTTCTCACATAGAGCCTTTAGTTAAATATCCATTTTAGATGAAGAGCTGGTGGGAAAAGAATACTGACTCAGCAACAAAAAATGGGTTTTAGCTCTAGTTCTAATTTTAGCCACTTGCTAGCCATTTACCCTGGAAATTTCATATTTTTTAATTTCTTTGAGCTTCAGGGTCTTCACCTAAAAAACAATTATCTCCTGATATACCTACTGCTCAGTTTTCATGAGAATCAAATGATGTCTATACAACCATGATGAAAAAGTGTAAAATACTGTAATACATAAAATATGATACACTTAATGCCAGCAAAGAGTAAAAGGCCACCGATGTGTGTGCTGTTAGACATTTTTCCTCCACTGTGTATTAGTTACTTCAACAACCACTATTAAGGCTAATTTATTGCCTTCCACTGCTTGTTATAATTACATCATATTTTGACAGAAAGAGTAAAAAAGATCCTAGCCTTTCTAAAAATCACGTAATCAAAGTTTCTAGAGCTATAAAAAATATTATGTAATAACTTGCTCTGCTTCCCTACCAGGAAGCCAATCCTATAGGTGCAGAAAAGGCAACTGTTTACTAATCAAATTATTCTTTAACCATAACAGGCAGAGTTAAGTACTTAATCTAATGAAAAAATTCACTGACTAGGTCTCCACACTCCACTAATTTTTACTTGATAAAGGGTTCCTGAATGAAGAAGTATTCTCAAGTAGGGAATACCTGAATAAAGATAAAAGTTCTTAAAGTTTCTTATTTCACCTACTTCCCGTCCAGCCCCACCTCTCCAACCCAAACTGAGATATAAAGGAAATAAATGAGAACAGGACTGTTGTGATACTTCTATGTGCTCTCCAAACAGCCAATTCATCCCTCAGCTTCACTAGCTCTCTTGCACATGGGAAACAAGAAAGGTACAGATAGTTCAATAAAAATCTAAAACCCAAGAATCACAAAATGTTAAGAACTGGAAGGAACCTCCCCGGATCATCTACTCCCTACTGATGACGTCACTTAAAGGCAGTGGCTACATCCAATCGATGGTAAATCGGTTGCACACATCTCCATACCAGAAAACCATCACTGTCAATCAACTCCTATTTCACCCACCTGCTAACTGAAATACTTGGCACAAATCACTTAACATCTTGGATTAGTCTGTTCTGTAATAGAGTAGGAAATAAGTTACTCAAAATTCTCTATAAGCTGTAACGCACAACAGCAAGTCTAAGGAGATACTGTCTCTAGATGTACATAGAATACGTCTCTACAGCAGAGGTTCTTATTGGTAAATGAAAGTATCTGAAGGTTCTATTGTTTTAAAAGACCCCCATAATTCTAAGCACTGTTCCCAACCCACTGGCCCATGGGTTCCATGGATGAGATTTAGGTGGTCTACAGACTCTCCTAAAATTATGTCCACAAAGCACAGGTGCATACGGAAATTTTCCAGGCCAGCAGATTTCTTTAGTTTCACCAAGGGTTACTAACCCCTCAAAGGTTGAGGACCACCGCTGTAAAGTGACACACATACGCTGAAGATAAAGCTTCCAATGGATGTTGCTCAAAATGTACCACTATTCTCCCAACTAACCTGGGTCAGAATCTGTTATTTTTACTTTCTTCATTTTCCCTCTCATCATCAAATTCTGTCTATTCTACTTCCTTCTTCTATTCCTATTACTACCGCCAGAGTTCAGACCCTTACACCTATGACCACAGCAATGAAGAAGTCTGTCTACCTCCAGGTTCCATTTCAATTCACATTGCAAGCTGCTGCCAGATTAATCCTCTGAAAACAAAGCTTTAATCGTTTCATTCCCAATTCAAAAATCACCTGTAAAACCCACATCACCTACTAAATCCAAGGTCATAAGCCTAGCATTAAAAGCAATCCATAAACTGGTCCAAATTTTTACTTGAAGCTTACCACCCATTATACTGGTACAAATATGGTATATTCCACCCAAACATATCTGCCTTTCCCCAAATGTATGAACTCTGTGCTCTCTTATTCCCTTCTCTCTGCCTGGATTATCTTTCCCAGTCTGTCAAAATTCTATAGTCATCCTTCAAACCAAAGATTTCAAAAACCAGCTCTATGAAATAACTCTAACTCCACCTGGCCAAATGAGATATGAGCTCTACCCCTCTGAATCTGAATTCAGTATATATTAAAAGACAAATGAGGCATTTGTGTAGAGTCCTACCTGCCTAGCTAGTCTGTGAAGGCAGAAACTGTTATCACTCTCATCTTTATATTCCCCCAAATCCACCGCAGTCATGCAGTAGATGCTTAATAACTGTGTAAGGAAGTAGAAGAAATTTCAGCCCTCGCATAGCAGGCAGATTACCATCTCTTGAAGGCAGAGATCTTACATGCAACATCCTCTATCATGCCAGGCTTCCAAAAACATAATCTTTAGTTACTGCTTTTCAAAGCCCGTATGTTGTAGGTCATATAAATAGTTTTGCATTTTAAGGGAAGAACTATTTGAAAATGTTAACAAGCTACTTCAGAAAGAACTGTTTCCCCACATACTTTACACTTCTCAATCTGAAGAGCTCCCAACACTTGGCCACTAAGTATTCAATTTAAAAAATATTAACTATTTATGAAAAGTGATCATTTCAGCCACAACTTATCTATTTTATGACTAAAAACAAGTCACATAAAGAATGCCTTTCTTCTTTAAAAGGTCCATTTCGCTTATATAATACATACAGAGACTTAATGAGACAGGTAAAGTGGGTTTACACATAACCAAGAATTCTTGCAGAAACCTGCACACAACTGTACCCCCGATATTTCAGGCCAAAAAAAAACCCCAAAGAGGGGGAAGATGACTTTGGACGTTATTCTTTTACGCTACTGTTTATTACCAATAACAATTTAAAGCAGGAAATCACATCTTCTGCACACTAGCTACACAAAACGATAAAAACCAATGACACAGAAAAAGAAAGCCACATCAAGCCCCTGGAAAATACTTTATCCTGGAAAAGTAAAAATGTCAGAATAATAGATACTTCTCTTCTTTGGTAATGAAGGTTTCAAATAATCACAGGAGCAAAAGAAAGCTCAACTCCGAATCGATGGAGCAAAGAAAGGGCTGTGCACAAGAGTGATCATTTAAAGGGTGTAAACGCAAAGGGCAAATTACAAAATTTTTAAAAGGTCTAACAGATGAAAGAAGAAGGTCCAAGTCACAGACGAGATAAGGACTGGTAAAAAAAAAAACCTGCAAGGTCACTGGAACCTGCCAGGTCACAAAGGTGGAGGTGGGGGTTGTGTCGTGGGGAGCTGCAGAGCCAGCGAAGCACCGAGAGCGATGAAAACGTTGCAAGGCGAGGAGTCCTTGGTTTGGGACGGTGGAGCTGCAGTGAAAGTCAGGGCACGGGCAGTAAGTCCACAGATGAGGGCTTTCAGGAGAGGGGTTCGAGGAAGGAAGAGGACGTAGAAAAAAGGTGAAGGAAGCTGGAGAACTGCGGCTGCCGAGTCACGGAAACACTTCTCTCCTCTCCAGGATCATTCGCTCAGGCCTGTGCCGGGGCCAACTCGGGGCAGGACCCGTAACCCCACCCCAGAAAACTCCCAGCCCCCGGGCAGCCGGCAGCCCGGGCGGCGCGGGCGGCCCCCGACGGCCCTCAGAGTGTCCTTCCCGCCCTGCCGCGGAGGTCCCCGGCCCGCGCCCCCCGACCCCCGGCCCCCCATTCCGCCGGCACCCAGCCCCGCACCGCGGCGTCCTCACCCGGCGCGAAGCCGTCGGCTCCCGGCAGCCCGGCGGCCCCGGCGGCGGCGCCTCCTCCACCGGCGGGCGCCCTCACCCTTCCGCGCCCAGGATCGCCATCTCGCAGCAGGCGCGGCGGCGGCGGCGGGGCGGCGGCCCCCCCCAAGGCGTCGGCCCCGGCAGCCCAGGCCGCCGGTAGCCACTCGCAACCCGCTCGCCGCGCTGGCCGACACCCGACCCTCCCCCCACCCCCACCCCGGCCGCGCGCCACCCTCGTCAGGCAGACCCCACGCCTCCCTCCTCGGGGGCGCGCCGCGTGCTCACGTCGCCGGCGCCGCGCCCCGAGCGCGCGCGCCTCCCCACAGGCCCGGCCCCGCGCTCTGCGCCGCGGCCGCCCAGAACCCGGAATCCGGCTGCCCGCGAGCATGCGCAGCGAGGGAGCCCCAGGCTGCCTTTGGAAAACTCCGCTCCTCCGGGTCTTCCGAGAGGTCGAGGAGGGGGAGGGCCAGCCAATCGGAGGGGCGGGGGGCGGGGCCGCCGCCGAGATTTGGGAAGCAGGCTCTGTAAAGCGGAGGTGGGTGCTGCAGGCTTGACTTTACGGTTAGCGGCAGGACCCGCGCACGACTTCCAGTAAGGTCCTCGGGGCGCTGGCGTTCTTTCTTGAACGCTTTACGGCAAAAGGAGGCTGTGAATAAGTACTCCTTGACCTAGCTGAGTGTTTCGCTTAGAACCCATTAGAAGAGTAAATAATTGCATTTAGCAGATGGCCACACCAGAAGACTTCCAGATAACTGGAAGTCATACCAGATAACTTTTGGTTACTTTTGCTAGTAAGCAAAACATTCACTCCCCCAACCCCACAAGAGTACAATGGTAAAACTAATGCTGAGCAAGTGCGTGTGTCAGTGCAGTTAATCCATACAGCAGTGCCGTAAAGAAGGGTCTATTATCCCCATTTATACAAAAGAGTCAGCTAGTCTGGAGAAGAGCTCTTGGTCCTGTGCCTGGCTTTTAGAACCAAGGCCACCCTGCAGATAGAAATCAGTAACGACCACATTACTCACCAGATGACATGGTCCTCTACTTCAGAGAGATAATAAGGGTCATCCAGCATGGATTTCTACAGTTTTTTGCCCAGCTGCCCCACCCAAACCCCGCAAATTACCTACATCCACACCCAAGCTTACAAGTTTACCTCCGTCTCAGGCTGGGTGTCCCTGCTCCCCTCCAAGCAAAACTGCACTGCCTGTGCCTTCCTGTGAGGCCCTCCTTGGCAGATCTTTAACCTCATCCTTTCTGTTAGGTACGACTCTTCAGCATAATCATGTTTAAGACTTTTCTGTCTGAAATTTTCCCTTGACTTTAAAACCTCTTTCTAGTTCTCTCTCTTCTTCCATCATAACTAAGACTTCGAAAGAATTCTGTACCAAGAACATTGGCACTCCATGAATATTTGCAGGATTCAGTAAATATCTCTTGACTGAATAAATGCACATTCTCTTCCTCTCCACTCCATCAGTCCTTGCCCTCTGACTTCCTACCTGCACCTGATGCGTTCTGCATCCACCATGATTATTGTAAAATATACGTATGAGCCCATCACTCCACTGCGTAAAGGCTTTCACTGGATCCTCAAGACAAAGACCAACATGATCTTCAAGGCTTCTCTCATGCCTTCGTTCTCTGTCCCTCCTGTTGGGACAAACTCTTCATAATTCTGCTCACTCATCTCTACTTTGAAGAGTACTGTTTCCTCTAACCTTTACCTCACCTTTTTGCTTATCCAGCTCCTTTAAAAATAAATTCAAGAACATGCTCCCAAGTGCATTCTCAGACATAATCTATGTGCAGAGGTCTGCACTCCATCTGCAGAATGCACACAGGCCTCCTCCCACTGCCTGCTCTGCTTCCAGCTCCTCAGTTTCTGCCTCAATTGAGCTCCATTCAGAAGTTCCTAGTACTCACCTTGGCCTCTAAGTTGACAGCCAACACTGGACCAGCCTTTTATTATTAAATATTTCTTTGGTGTTCAAATAAACACTCTTACAAATATCTTTTCATACATCATTGCCACGTTGTTACTTACTGCCTTAACTTATATTCTTAAAACCAATCAAAGGTGTGAACAATTTTAGCCCTCTTGAAACATATTGGCAAGATACCTTCCAGGAAGAACTTAGGCCTCGATTTACATTGCCTGGGATCAAAATGCAGCTCTGCTACCTGGGGCCACGTTCTGATTTTCATGGATCCTAGATGCTTTTACTTTGTGGGTCTCTTCTCCCATAAAATAATATTTAAAATTATTTATAACTACATTATTATAAAGATGACATACTGTTATTATACATTAAAATATTTTCTTTGAACTAAAGCATTCATTTTTTTCTTTCTGATTTTAAAAGAAATTAAAGCATTACATGGGCCTCTAAAATACGATGAGCCTGAGGCACTGTGCCTGTTGTGGCAATTGTGTAAGTCAACACTCCTGCCACCTATGAGCTATGAGGTTTGACCAAAATTCTTAATCTGTGCCTCAACCAGAAAACTGGTATATGACATTGTAGTAAAAAGAAAATGAGTTGCTACAAATAAAATACCTAGAACTCTGTGGCACATAATTAATAAATTACTGATATTATCATTGTCATTCTCAATGACACATTCCCACAATACTATATGAGAATATGTGATTGTCCTTCTTCACTGTGCTAAAGTCATCATGGTGTATTCTCATCCTGGTATAGTCTCATCACAGGGCAAATACAGTATCTTACTGTTTGTCCATTGTCCATTTTCTTTGTAGGGGATTCACAAAAAAATCCCTTTATATAATGTAGATATTGATCTGAGATAAAATTATCAATCTTTTCCATTTTTTCTATTATGTTTTGCTTTGTAACTTCACTGCCATTCTGAGATGATGTCATTTATCTGCCTTTACTTTTTCCTATGTGTTTGATAATTTTGCTTTATCCATTAAATAATTTAACCCTTTCAGATTTATCTTGGTGTGACAATCTACCTTTCCTTTTTCTAAAGAGTTCATGGTTTCCCCCAGCTCATTCGTTAAACAATCTTTTTCTCCAACTATGATGATTTTAAAATATGCCCACAAATTCATCAATACTCCTCCCTTCAAAAAGTGGTGTCTAGGGGAGGGTTGGGAGGGAATTAATTGAGAGGTTGGGATACCAAATTGTACACTCTAAATATATGCAATTTGGGGGAGGAATGAATTGGGAGATTGGGATACCAAATTGTACACTCTAAATATATGCAGTTTATTGTAAAAAATAAAAAGTTAAAAATAAATAAATAATATCATCCAAAAAAATATATGCAGTTTATTGTCTGTTAACTGTATCTCAATAAAAGTTCTTAAAAAAAAAAGTGGTGTCTAATTCCCATTCAAATGAATATGGCTTGTACTTAGCGACTTATTTCTAGTGGATACAATACAGCAAAAGTGACAGTATGTACTTTCAAAGTGTAGATCTTAAAGAGGTATTGTGACTCCTCTCTACTCTCCCTCAGATCACTTGCTCTGAGGAAGGCAGTTACCATGTTGTGAAGACATCAAGTAGCCTTATCAGACACCCACGTAGCAAGGAACTGAATATTGTGCCAACAACCAGCAAGGATATGAGACCTCCTGCCAATCTCCATATATATAGAGCCATCCTGGAAGTGGATCTGCCAGCCCCAGTCAGGCTTTAGATGATGCAGACATCTTGACTGCAACCTCGTTAGAGACCTTGAACCAGAAACCCTCAACTAAATACCTGACCCATAGTAACTGTGAGGTAATAAATGTTCATGGTTTTAAGCCACTAAACTTGGGGGATAATTTGTTACACAGCGATAGATAATAAACATACTAACTCAGTGATTCTCAACTGGGGACTATCTTGTATCCCAGGAGACATTTGTAAATGTTGTGAGATATTTTTGATTGTCACAACTAGCGAGCTGGGGGAGGTTTCCATTGGCATCTTGTGGGTCGAGGCCAGAGAATGAGAAACACCTTCAGTGCACAGGCCAGCGCACGCACACACACACACACACACGCATGTAAAGAATTATCAGATCCAAAATGGCAATAGTGCTAAAGATGAGAAAACCTACACTAACCTGTCCATTTTCCCTTCACCTTAAACTTTCTCTCTTTCACATGTACTTGTTTCATATCCTTTGCTCATCTGGTTGCTGCTTTACCTGGCTTTACCTCTGGCCCTAGGCAACTACCAATCTTCTTTCTGTCACTAGAAAATAATTTTACTTTTTCAAAGATTTGGTATAAATGGAATCAAACGGTGTGTACTTTTTTTGTGTCTCGCTTCTTCAGCTCAGCATATTTTAAAGATTTATTGCTGTTGTTTTGTGTAGAAGTGGTTGTTTCTTTTCTTATTGCTGACTGTTATTCCATTGTATGAATTTTCCAACATTTTTTTATATTTGTCTTATTGGTGAACATTTAATTTGTTTCCAGCCTTTGGCTAAAATGACTAAAGATGCTATGACCATTGGCTTAAAGTTTTTTGTGATGACATATGTTTTCATTTTTCTTGGGTAAATAATGCCGAGGAATGGAATTGCTTATATTTAATATAAGAAATTGCCAAACTGCTCTCCAAAGTGGTTGTACCATTTTACATTCCCACCAGCAATGTATGAGAGTTCCAGTCATTCTTTTTCCTTTCCAACACTTGGTAATGTCAGTCCTTTCTGATTTTAGCCCTTGTAGCAGATGTGTAGCAGGAAGACACTATGTTTTAATTTTTATTTCCCTGATAACTAATGATGTTGAGCATCTTCTCATGTGATTATGGCTCATTTGTATATTTTCTTTTGCAAAGTGTATGTTCAAAGTTTTTATCCATTTCAAATCATCTATTCTGTGTATATTTTGCATATAATCCTTTGTCAGATACATTCGTTGTGAATCTTTTCTCTCAGATTGTGGCTTGCTGTAGTGGCCAGCCTCCAGGATGGATACCACTGATCTTGGCCTCCCAGTGTCTACACTGTTGTACAGTCATTTCCCCTTTAGAGTAGACCCATGTCAGCTTTTCCAAGAGGAATTGTGAAAGTGATGGTATGTGACTTCTAAGACTAGGTCATGAGAGTCATTATAACTTGTATCTTCCCCCTTGGATTGCTTGCTCTAGAGAATGTCTTTGGGAAGATCCATGCAGAGAGGAACTAACACCTCTTGATAAACAGCCAACAGCAACTTACCAGCCATACGCAGCATCTTAGAAATGAATCCTCCAACGTCTGTCAAGCCATCAGATGACTGCCATCTCAGATGATGCTCCAAGTCAGAACTGGGCAGTCGAGCAATTCACATATTCCTAAACCACAAAGACTGTGAGAGATAATAATTGTTTACTATTGTTTTCAGTCACTAGGCTTTGGAGAAATTTTTTACACAGGAACAGTTAAACTTGCATTTCATTTTCTTAACAATATCTTTTTTTTTTTTAATTGTGATTTTTTTTTTCGGTTCTTTTTTTTATAAGCTCTTTGTTTGAATAAAATTGTTTACACACTTGTACCAGCTTTTGAGGTACACCAAAGTCAATCAGCTGTATTTATACATATACCGCCATATCCCCTCCCTCCCACGACTCCCTCCTACCCTCCCTGTCCTGGCCCTCTAAGGCATCACCCATCATCCAGTTGATCTCTCTTTGTTATACAGCAACTTTCCGCTAGCTATCCATTTTACAGTTGGGAGAGTATATATGTCTATGCTACTCTCTCATTTCATCCCAGCTTCCCCTCCGCCATCTCCCCCAGGCCCGTTTCCTCCAGTCCATTCTCTGCATCTGCATCTTTATTCTTGCCCTGTCACTGGGTTCATCAGTACCATTTTTTTTTTTCAGATTGCATACATATGAGTTAGCATACAATATTTGTCTTACTCTTTCTGGCTTACTTCACTCTGTATGACAGACTCTAGGTCTATCCACCTCATTACATGTAGCTCCATCTCATTCCTTTTTATGGATGAGTAATATTCCATTATATATATGTGCCACCTCTTCTTTATCCATTCTTCTGTTGATGGGCTTTTAGGTTGCTTCCATGTCCTGGCTATTGTAAATAGTGCTGCAATGAACATTATGGTACATGTTTCTTTTGGGATTATGGTTTTCTCTGGTATATGCCCAGCAGTGGGATTACTAGCTCACACGGTAGTTCTATTTTTAGTTTTTTAAGGAACCTCCAAACGTTTTCCATAGTGGCTGTACCAACTTACAGTCCCACCAACAGTGCAGGAGAGTTCCCTTTTCTCCATACACTCTCCAACATTTAATGTTTCTAGATTTTTTGATGAAGGCCATTCTGAATGGTGTGAGGTGATACCTCATTGTGGTTTTGACTTGCATTTCTCTAATGATTAGTGATGTTGAGCATCTTTTCATGTGTTTGTTGGCCATCTGTATGTCTTCTTTGGAGAAATGTCTATTTAGGTCTTGCACCCATTTGTGGATTGGGTTATTTGCTTTTTTGGTATTAAGCTGCATGAGCTGCCTATATATTTTGGAGATTAATCCTTTGTCAGTTGCTTCATTGGCAAGTATTTTTTCCCATTCTGAGGGTTGTCTTCTTGATTTGTTTATGATTTCTTTTGCTGTGCAAAAGCTTTTATGTTTCATGAGGTCCCATTTGTTTATTCTTGATTTTATTTCCATTATTGTAAGAGGTGGGTCAAAAAGTATCTTGCTTTGATGTATGTCATAGAGTGTTCTGCCTAAGTTTTCCTCTAGGAGTTTTATAGTGTCTGGCCTTACATTTAGGTCTTTAATGCATTTTGAGTATATTTTTGTGTATAATGTTAGGAAGTGTTCTATTTTCATTCTTTTACATGTTGCTGTCCAATTTTCCCAGCACCGCTTATTGAAGAGGCTCTCTTTTTTCCATTGTATATTCTTGCCTCCTCTGTCCAAGATAAGGTGCCCATATGTGCGTGGGTTTACCTCTGGGTTCTCTATTCTGTTCCATTGATCTACCTTTCTATTTTTGTGCCAGTACCATACTGTCTTGATCACCTTGGCCTCATAGTATAGTTTGAAGTCAGGAAGCCTAATTCCACCAACTCTGTCTTTCCTTATCAAGGTTGCTTTGGATATTTGGGGTCTTTTGTGTTAACATACAAATTGTAAGATTTCATGTTCTAGTTCTGTGAAAATGCCATTGGTAATTTGATATGGATTGCGTTGAATCTGTAAATTGCTTTGGGTAGGATAATCATTTTCACAATGTTGATTCTTCCAATCCAAGAACATGGTATGTCTCTCCATCTGTTTGTATCAACTTTGATTTCTTTCATCAGTGTCTTATAGTTTTCTGCATACAGGTCTTTTGCCTCCTTAGGCAGGTTTATTCCGAGGTATTTTATTCTTTTTGTTGCAATGGTAAATGGGAGAGTTTCCTTAATTTCTCTTTCTGTTTTTTCATTGTTAGTGTATAGGAATGCAAAAGATTTCTGTGCATTAATTTTGTATCTTGCTACTTTACTAAATTCATTGATTAGTGCTAGCAGTTTTCTGGTAGCATCTTTAGGGTTTTCTATGTATAATATCATGTTATCTGCAAAGAGTGACAATTTTACTTCTTTTCCAACTTGGATTCCTTTTATTTCTTTTTCTTCTCTGATTGCTGTGGCTAAAACTTCCAAAACTATGTTGAATAAAAATGGGGAAAGTGGGCACCCTTGTCTTGTTCCTGTTCTTAGAGGGAATTCTTCCAGTTTTTCACCTTTTAGAATGATGTTGGCATTTGGTTTCTCATATATGGCTTTTATTATGTTGAGGTAATTTCCTCCTATGCCCATTTTCTGCAGAGTTTTTATCATAAATGGATGTTGAATTTTGCCAAAAGCTTTTTCCACATCTATTGAGATGATCATATGGATTTTATCCTTCAATTTGTTGATATGATGTATCACATTAATTGATTTGCTCATATTGAAGAATCCTTGCATTCCAGGGATAAACCCCACTTGATTGTGGTTTATGATCTTTTTAATGTGCTCTTGGATTCTGTTAGCTAGTATTTTGTTAAGGATTTTTGCATCTATATTCATCAGTGATATTGGCCTGTAATTTTCTTTTTTTGTGATATCTTTACCTGTTTTCAGTATCAGGGTGATGGTGGCCTTGTAGAATGAGTTTGGAAGTGTTCCTCTTTCTGCTATATTTTGGAAGACTTTGAGAAGGATAGGTGTTAGCTCTTCTAGAAATGGTTGATAGAATTCACCTGTGAAGCCATCTGGCCCTGGGCTTTTGTTTGTTGGGAGATTTTTAATCACTGCCTCAATTTCCGTACTTGTGATTTGTCTGTTCATATGTTCTATTTCTTCCTGGTTCAGTCTTGGAAGGTTGTACTTTTCTAAGAATTTATCCATTTCTCCCAGGTTATTCAATTTATTGGCATACAGTTGCTTGTAGTAGTCTCTCGTGATCTTTTGTATTTCTGCAGTGTCCGTTGTTACTTCTCCTTTTTCATTTCTAATTCTGTTGATTTGCATCTTCTCCCTTTTTTTCCTGAGTCTGGCTAATGGTTTATCAATTTTGTTTATCTTCTCAAAGAAACAGCTTTTAGACTCATTGATCTTTGCTATTGTTTCCTTCATTTCTTTTTCACTTATTTCTGCTCTGATCTTTATGATTTCTTTCCTTCTGCTCACTTTGGGGTTTTTGTGCTCTTCTTTCTCTAATTGTTTTAGGTGTAAGATTAGGTTGTTTATTCGATATTTTTCTTGTTTCTTGGGGTAGGACTGTATTGCTATAAAATTCCTTCTTAGAACTGCTCTTGCTGCATCCCATAGGTTTTGGGTTGTTGTGTTTTCATTGTCATTTTTTCTAGATATTTTTTGATTTCTTCTTTCATTTCTTTAGTGATTTCTTGATTGTTTAATAGCATATTGTTTAGCCTCCATGTGGTTGTATTTTTTACAGATTTTTTTCCTGTAATTGGTATCTATTCTCATGGCATTGTGGTCATAGAAGATGCTTGATATGATTTCAATTTTCTTGAATTTACTGAGGCTTGATTTGTGACCCAAGATGTGATCTATTCTGGAAAATGTTCCGTGTGCACTTGAGAAGAAAGTGTATTCTCTAGTTTTTGGATGGAATGTCCTTTAAATATCAATTAAGTCAAGATGGTCGGATGTGTTATTTGAAGCTTGTGTGTGCTTATTTATTTTCTGTTTCGATGATCTGTCCATTGGTGTAAGTGGGGTGTTCAAGTCTCCCACTATTATTGTTTTACCGTTGATTTCCCCTTTATGGCTGTTAGCATTTACCTTATGTATTGAGGTACTCCTATGTTGGGTACATAGATGTTTACAATTGTTGGATTGATCCCTTGATCACTATGTAGTGTTCTTCCTTGTCTCTTGTAATAGTCTTTACTTTAAAGTCAAATTTGTCTGATATTGCTGATATTTTATTGCTGCTCCAGCTTTCTTTTGACTTCCATTTGCATGGAATATCTTTTTCCATCCATTTACTTTCAGTCTATATGTTTCCCTTGGTCTGAAGTGGGTTTCTTGTAGGCAGCATATAGAAGGGTCTTGTTTTTGTATCCATTCAGCCAGTCTGTGTCTTTTAGTTGGAGCATTTAATCCATTTACCTTTAAGGTGATTATTGACATGTGTGTTCCTATTACCATTTTCTTAATTGTTTTGGGTTTGTTTTTGTAGGTCTTTTCCTTCTCTTGTGTTTCCTACTTAGAAAAGTTCCTTTAGCACTTGTTGTAAGGCTGGTTTGGTGGTGCTGAATTCTCTTCACTTTTGCTTGTCCATAAAGCTTTTGATTTCTCTGTTGAATCTGAATGAGATTCTTGCTGGGTAGAGCATTCTTGGCTGTAGGTTTTTCTCTTTCAGGACTTTCAGTATATCCTGCCATTCCCTTCTGGCCTGCAGAGTTTCTGCAGAAAGGTCAGCTGTTATCCTTATGGGTTTTCCCTTATATGATATTTGTTGCTTTTCTCTTGTTGCTTTTAATATTTTTTCTTTGTGTTTAATTGTCATTAGTTTGATTAATATGTGCCTCGGTGTATTTCTCCTTGGGTTTATTCTGTACGAGACTCTCTGCACTTCTTGGACTTGATTAACTATTTCCTTTCCCATGTTGGGGAAGTTTTCCACTATAATCTCTTGAAATATTTTCTCAGACCCTTTCTTTTTTTCTTCTTCTTCTGGATTGTCTATGATTTGAATGTTGGTGTGCTTAATGTTGTCACCAAAGTCTCTGAGACTGTCTTCCATTCTTTTCATTCTTTTTTCTCTTTCCTGCTCTGTGGCAGTTATTTCCCACATTCTATCTTCCAAATCACTTATTCATTCTTCTCTCTCAGTTATTCTGCTGTTTATACCATGTAGAGTATTTTTAATTTCAGTTATTTTGTTGTCCATTACTGTTTGTTTGCTCTTTAGTTCTTCTGAGTCCTTACTAACTGTTTCTTGTATTTTCTCTATTTTGTTGTTGAGATTTTGGATCATCTTTACTATCGTTACTCTAAATTCTTTTTTTCAGGCAATTTTCCTATTTCCTCTTCTTTTATTTGGTCTTGTGGGTTTTTTTCCTGCTCTTTGCCTGCCTGGTGTTTCTTTTTTTCATTTTGTCTAATTTATAGGATTTGCTGTCTCATTTCCCTATGCTGCCTGGTAGTAATTCCTCTTGTTTCTGCCCTCTGCCCCCTGTGGTGGGGTTTGTCCAGTGTCTTGAGTAGGCTTCCTGATGGGCAGTGGCGGGGGGGGTCTGGTGTCTGCTTTGTGGTGTGTGGCTCTGTGTCTTTTCTCTCTGATGAGGAGGGCTATGTCGTGTGGTGTGTTTTAGGGTATCTGTGAGATTAATATGGCTTTAGGTGGTCTGTGTGCTGATGGGTGGGTTTGTGTTCCTGTCTTGCTTGTAGTTTGGTGTGAGGTGTCCAGCACTGGCAGTTGCAGACAGTTGGACGAAGCTGGGTCTTAGACTCTGATACAGGGCTCCATGAGAGTTCTCTGCAGTTAATCTTCCCTGCTTCTGAGGACTCTCTAGCAGTCTAGCAACCTGGATTTGGTGCTCCCTCCCCAGAACCTCCTACTTGACTTCTGATGGAGCAGTCCAGACTTCAGAGGTTGCTTGTCCCGGCAATAAGTGGGTTTAAAGAAGGCTATCCAAGACCCAGACTAATGGCCGAGTGTTGAGTCAAACAAATACTAAATCAAGAAAACACATACATGTATAAGACACACAAATACTGAATCCAACAGAACATTAGGCACTAGAAAGACTTGACAGAAGAACCCCAGTATGCAATAAGACAATCAAAGAGAAAACCAACAGAAATTCAAAACCAAAAAAAACAAAACAACAACAGCAAAAAAAAAAAAAAAAAAAAAAAAAACTACCACACACACACAAACACAAATCCAGGGAGATTTTGAAAGCTAGGATCAAATATACTAAAGAGCAAGAGTACCACCAGACAAACTGAAGATTCTCAGAATGAAATCAGATGATTATACTTAGAACTAAGATAAAGACAAAAGCTATTAATAACAACCAAAGCAGTGTCACATCTGGAGAATAAAAGAAGGAAACAGAGCAGACTGATAATGTTGCTTATAAGTATATTAAGATAAAATAAACTAAAAAAGGATAGAAGACAGGGCAACAGAAGAATGTAGTGTGAGTGGAAATATGAAAAGAAAAAGAGAAAAAAAAATAGAAATGTATAAAAGATAGAGAAGGAAGGAAGGTAGAAGAGATAAAGTTAGCACTACAAAAACCTTAGCTAGATATAGAAATATGTAAAAAGTTTAAAAATAAAAATAGAAGAAAAAATAGAATAAAAGAATAAAAAAATATGTTATAATACATGTAGATCCCTTAGGACTAAAATCGGAATTAATTAAAAATAAAACAACACACACACACAAATACAAATCCAGGGAAATTAAAAGCTAGGATCAAATATAATAATGAACGAAAGTGCAATCAGACAGACTGAAGTTTCCCAAAACAAAATCAGACAATTATAATGAGAACTAAGATAAAGATCAAACCTAATAATAAAAACCAAAGCAGTGTGTTATCTGGAGAATAAAGCAAGGAAACAGAGCTGAGAGATAATATTGATTATAAGTATATTAAGGTAAAATAAGCTAAAAATGGTTGGAAGACAGGTCAACAGAAGAGCATAGTGTGACTGGAAATATGAAAAGAAAAAGAAAAAAATAGAAATGTATAAAAGGTAGAGATGAAAAGAAGATAGGAGAGATACAGTCAGCACTACAAAAAACTTAGCTAGAAATAGAAATATATAAAAAGGCTAAAAATAAAAATAGAATAAAAAATAGAAAAAAATGTTATAAAAAGTGTAGAGCCCTTAGGACTAAGTTCATAATTAATTTAAAACAAACTAACAAACAAAAAAACCCAAAAAACTAGAACTGACCCCAGAATGGACCTGATCAATAGAATTAATAATACTATTTCTCTTTCCTTGGGATCTCAGCTGTAAGTGTCCTTCTACCACCTTGGGCTTTTTGTATTACTCTGCAACCAGCAGAGCTTCCTTTATTGTTCTTCTGCAAGTGCCAGTGTGTGGGGAGAGAGAGGTACAATAGTGGCTCCTTCCCCTCCGCATGAGTAAGCAGTGGTTCCCTGCCTGAGTTGCAGCAGCTTGGGTGGCTTGGGCAGTGCCTGTTGCAGAGGGACATCAGCAGCTCAGGTGTAAACAGAATGTCTCCAGAGCTGGGGCACTCTGTGGATTTTTGACTCTCGGCTGCAGGCACTCTAGGTCAGCCCCTCCGGGGGCCTTTGTTATCCCTGAGTGCATTAGCCAGGCCCAGAGGGGTCCTTCTTTTGTCCATCACAGGCACCAAGAGACAGAGGCTACATCCGTGGCTCCTCCCCCCAGCTTGTGAGTCAGCAGTATCCAGCCACCACCATGGCTGTGCAGCTTTCCACAGTAAGCATTCTCTGCTGCAGATTTCTTCCCTCCTGTCCTCTCAGTACGTCTGCCCACAGCCAACGTTTCTCACCCTGAACCAGTTCTCCAGTTCCCACATTCCAGCTCCCAGACCCCCTGTTCAGTTGTGAACTGATGTCTCATTCTGGACACGCTGAGCCGTGGTTCAGACCCTCCGTGTGTTTCTCACTCTTTCCTGTCTGCTCAGCCGCTTCACCCTCTTTGAACTGTCCCAAATGTCTCCCCTCTGACCCAGGGAAATTCCCCTTTGGAGAAGAGGTTTCCTTATCAGATAAGGGACATTTCCCCCAATTTGGCAATCTCCCCTCTGTTTCACCTCCCCCTGTCCCAGGGTGTGGGACCCGTCCCTTTCCTTTCTTCTCCTCCTCTTTCTCCTTTTTTTCCCCCTCTGTCCTACCCAGTTATGTTGGGATTTTTGCAGTTCTTTCTGGTGTCCAAGGTCATCTGCTGGTGTTCAGCTGGTTCTCTGTGGAAATTGTTGTGTCTTTTGATGTATTCCTGACGCATCTGTGGAGAGGGATGCATTCCACATCCTTCAGCTTCACTGCCATCTTTCTTCCAACAATGTCCTTTGAAGAACAGAGTTTTTCTTTTGCTAAAGTTCAATTTATCAACTCTTTGTCTCATGACCCATGCTTTTTACAGTGTATTTAAAAAGTTTACCTACTCCAAAAAAAAAAAAAAAGGATTTTTTACATGTTTTCTTCTTGAAATTTATAGTTTTAACTTTGTCATTGGGACTATAACACATTTCAAATTAATTTTTGCATGAGGTATGAGGAAAGGGTCAATGTTAATTTTTTTCTAAATGGATATACTATTGTTTCAACATCATTTGTTGAAAAGACAGTCCTTTCCCCCCAACTAACTTTGGCAACTTTGGTGAAAACTCAATGTCTGTTTTTAGATTCTTTAATCCATTCCATTTAACTATAAGCCTATCTTTATCACACTGTATTGATTACTATAGCTTTGGAAAGTGATGAAACCGGGAAGTGAAAATCTTTCAAATTTGTTCTTGTTTTTCAAAATGATTTTGATTCTCCGAGGTTCTTTGCATTTCCAGATAAATTTTAGAATTAGCTATTTAATTTTTATTAAAAAAAATACCTCCAGCAGTTTGGGATTGTTAATATGTAGATCAATTTAAGAAGAAATGACACATTTACAGTATTTAGGCTTCTAGTCCATGAATATGGTATAGATCTCATTTTATTTAGATCTCCTCTAATTTCTCTTAGCAATGCTCTGTGTTCTTGACAGTACTGGTATTGCATATACTTATCCTTAAGTGTATCATGCTTTTAGTGCTATTGTAAACAGATTCTTAATTTCATTTTCTAATGGTCCATTGATAGTATATTTAAATATATTTGATTTTTTAATATTGGCCTAGTATGCTGAGACCTTGCTAATGAACTTATTAGTTCTAGTAGTGTTTTATAGATTTCTTGGGAGTTTTCGTGTATGCTATCATATCTCTTTACATAGAGTTTTACTTTTTCCTTTCCATTCTGTATGCTTTTGTTTATTTTTCCACTGATTAGAACACACAGTATAATGCTGAACAGAAGTAGTAAGAAATAGTATCCTTGCCTTGTTCCTGATTTTAAGGGAAATCAGTGTTTTGCCATTAAATATGATGTTTTCTCTAAATTTTTTTGCATATGTCCGTTGCCAGGTTGAGGAAGTTCCCTTCCTTTCCAAATTTGCTGAGAGATTTTATCATGAATGAGTGTTAAATTTTATCAAATGCTTTCAAGGTACATCTATTGCGATGATCTTATGTTTACTTGTTTGTTTTCCTTTTTAGATTGTTGAGATGATGCATTAAATTGATTTTCAAATGCCAAACCAACCTTACATTCCTGACATAAACCAAACTTTTTCTTGGTGTATTATACTTTTTATATATTGCTGGGTTCTATTAGCTAAATTTTAAAAATATTAAGGAATCCAAGTTCATTGGGAATGTTGGTCTGTTGTTTTCTTGTAATGTCTTTTTCTAGTTTTGTTATAAGGGTAAGTCTGGCCCAATAAAATGAGCTTGGAGGCTCCTTATCTATTTTCTGAATAAGTTGTGTAAGATTTTTATTATTTATTTCTTAAAAGTTTGAAAGTTTTATTTAAATTTTTAATTTATTTTTTATTGAAATATAGTTGATTTACATGAAAGTTTTCATCAATGAAGTCATCTAGGCCAGGAGTCTTCTTTTTGAGAAAATTTAAATTAATTTTCTTTGTAGATAAAAGACAATCTAATTTTCTTTTTCTTCTTGTGCCAGTTTTAGAAATTTGTGTCTGTCCAGGTTTTTTTCCATTTTATTTAAGTGGTCAGATTTACTGGCCTAAAAGTTATTTATAATATACCCTTGTTATTCTTTAATGTTTAATATTTGATGTCTCATTGTTTATTCCTAATATTAATATTTTATGTTTTCTCTCTTTTTTCACTTGATAAGCTTAGTTAAAGGTATTTTGTTTGAATGATCTCTTCAAAGAAGAAGTTTTAGTTTCATTAATTTTATTGTCTGTTCATCTTCTGTTTATTTCAGCTTTTATCTTATTATTTCTATTTAGTTGGGACTTATTTGCTCTTCTTTTTCTAGCTCATTAAGGTGAAAGCTTACATTATTCACTTGGCACCTCATTTCTTTTCTGAGATTTTCTTCTGAGCACTGCTTAGATGTACCTCCAAAATTTAGGTATATTTTATCTTAATTTTCATTTAGTTCTAAATATTTTCTGATGTTCCTTGTGATTTCTTTTTTGACCCATGAGTTATTAGGAAATCTGTTGTACATTTTCCAAATATTTGGGAATTCCCCAGATATCTTTTTGTTATTGTTTTATAATTTAACTCCATTATGGTCAGAGTACATACTCTAGCATTTCTATCTTTTCAAAGTATTGATACTTGTTTTATCCCTCAGCATTCTTGTTGAATTTTTCATTTGCATATGAATAGTGTGTATCTCTTATTGCAGAGAGTGATGATTATTCTATAAATGGCTATTAGGTCAAGTTAGATGATAGGATTTTTCAAGTTTTCTATAGGTTTACTGAGTTTTGTCTACTTGTTCTATCAGTTACTCAGAGGAATAAAGAAGTCTTTATAAATCTAGATGCACCTTTTTATCCTTTCAATTCTGTCAGCTCTTGATTCATGTATTTTGTAAGCCTATTATTAGGTGTTTACACATTAGCATTGTTATATAGTCTTTATCATTACACAATTTCCCTCTTAATCTCTGTTAGGGTTACTTGTTCTGAAATTTACCTTTTCTGATATTAATATATACACTCTAGATTTTGTGTGGTATATTTTCCCATCTTTTTCCTTTAATGATTCAACGTCTTCGTATTTAAAGTAGTTTTCCTGTAGACAACATTAGTTGAGCCTTGATGTTTTAGCCAGTATGGGCAATCTCTGCCTTTTAATTAGAATGTCTAGATCATTTAAATTTAATGTGATTATTGACATGATCAGGTTCATATGTAACTTTTAAAGTTTCTTTTCTATTTGCACCATCTCTTTTTTTTTCTCCTTTACTCCTTACTTTCAATTAGATGAGTAGTTTTTAATGTTTAATTTTATCTCCACCATTAACTTATTAGCTATAGCTCTTAGTAGTTTTTTAGTGGTTGTCTTAGGGTCTATACTATGCATCTTTAATTTATGCAATCTAACTCCAAATAATATTACACCACTTTGTGTTTAATAAAAGAAATTTACAATGGTACACTTCCATTTCTCCCTTCCTCTTCTTAGTGCTATTGTTATAATAATTTTAAGTTCTGCACATACTATAACCTCTATATTATTAGCATTTTTGTGTTAAATAATCATCATTTGAAGAATAAAAAAATGAAAAAAATATTATATACCATTTCCAGTAATATTCATTGCACTGTGTGATTCTGAATTACAGATAGATTTCAATTTCCTTCATCCTGAAGGACTTCCTTTAATCTTTCTTGTAGTAAAATTCTACTGGCATTAAGTACCTCAGACTTCATTCACCCAAGAAGTTTTATTTCGGTTTGCATTTTTTAAAGGAATTTTTTTGCTGGATAAAGAGTTCTAGTTTGATCACTTTTTTCCCTTCAGTTCTTTGAAAATGCTATGCATTGTCTTCTGAGTTGGATAGTTTCTGATGAAAAGCCTGAAATAATTTTTATTTTTATTTCTTTGTAATAATGTACCTTTTGTTATTATTGTTTCTTTCAGAATGTTTTTCTTATCAATGGTATGAACAACTTAATTATTATGTGTCTTTGTGTAATTTGCTATTTACTTTGCATAAGACATGATAAATTTATTGAATTGTGGGTTTATGTTTTGTTCCAATGCTTTTTTTCTGCTTCCTCTTTCTCTCTCCTCCTAGGACTCCAATTATATATATTGCAATTAAACATATATAACATATTTTAAATAATTCCTACTTAATTTTTTCCCCATAGGCCACTGAGGTCCTGTTTTTCTTGTTGTTGATGTTTCAATTTGTTTATTTTTAGAGGTTTTTTTTTTTCCTGTCTGCACTTTCAATTTGGATACTTTTGATTATTATATCTTGAATTTCACTGATTTTTTTTCTTTTTTAGTATCTAATCTACTGTTAAGATCATCCAGCAAAATCCTATTTCAGATATTGTATTTTTTCAACCTTACAAAAGTAAGGTTTTAAAAAATATTTTCTCATCTCCTCTTCATTATATTCATATTTTCTTTTGAATACTTGAACATGTTTACAATAGCTCTTTTATCATTCTTGTCTGCTAATTCCATCATTTATATCATTCCCCAGTTTGTTTCTATTGACAGGTTACTCTTCTGGTACAAGAAACATGTTCATGCTTCTCTGCATGTCTAGTAAATTTTAACTGCACGCTGGACATTGTAAGTGGGAGCGTGCTGAGTTCTGGGTTTTTTTTCTTTATCTTCTTTTTAAAGACTGCTAAACTGTGAAACTTTGTTCTGTTAGCTAAGTTACTTGATAACAAGCTAGATTTTTTTGAATACATATTTTATTTAGAATGCAGCATTAACAGCATGGTGATAAACTGTCACAATTTCGTACCAAGAAACACACAATCTTTAACACATGTTGTTTTCACAAGTAATTTAAGTATAGCATTATTATCACTTGGTACTAGAGTCAAAGATGACATTTAGATTCTTCAGCTTTGGTGCACTTAGTAACATCAAAATAATTGTCTAGTCAGGCAGAGGAAGGAAATTCAAGTGCAGTTTCTTTTCTTTCTGCCAGTTCCCTTGCAGTAAGATTCACCTTCTCGTGGGAGAAATCATTAACAGGGACATCTTCAACAGCCTTCCAGGTTTTGTTCTTGATTATAACAGGGAATGAGTTGAGCAGATCATCGGGAATACGGAAGAAGTTGCCATAAGGGATGATGCTCATCGACATGAAGTCTCCCTCTGGGGTTCCAAACCAGATGTCTTTGATGTTGTCACAGATGACTTTTGCAGCCAACATTGCACTGGATATATTTCAAGCCTTGATCACAGCAGTACCACTCTGCGGCACAACCATGATGAATTCTCCCTTGAGCCAGCTGTCTTCTTTCAGAGCTTCATAAATACCATCTTCCTTTCCTTGCAGTTTCACCTTGGCATGGTTGACATCTGGATACTGAGGGATGTTTTCTCCAGATGATGACATCCTTTACATCACCAGAATTCACACCAAATTTAACACCAAGTGTAACAGAGCAATTCAGCTAGGTTGTGATCCAAAAGAGTCAAGCAACAAGAGTTCTCCTCGGGGATGGACTTGAAGCAATTAGGTCATTGGTATTGTCTGGGTTTCCACCACAATAACCTTAGCTGACTTCTTGGCATATTTCTCAAAGGCTGAACCCTGGCATTTGAAGATTTTCACATTTGCTTTGAGTAAATCTTTCCTCTCTGTGCTCTCTGCTTTTGGCATAGAGCCCACAAGAATGGCCACAACCAGGTCTTTGAAAGCAATCTCTTCTTTATCTGTTGCGATGACCTCTTTCAAGAGGGATGGGCACAGTCTTGCAGTTCCATTAGGACACCATCCAGGACACCCATCATGGGAGTAATATCCAACAGCACAAGAATTATAGGCTGGTCTTTATCAAAGACAGATCCATTTCCAATAGTGTACAGCAGTGAACGTGCAATTTGACAAGCTGTTACAGTCACAGGGACTCTGATTTGTTCAGAATTTGTAGTCGAGGGCCTTCTGCTTTCAAGGGCTTTGTGATAAAAACCCTTAAAAACACTGTTGACATGATTGGGAACTGCATGAACAATTTCAATACCTGCCTCAGCTAGGTTCTTTTAAGTCTCGTTTTTAAGCTTTTTTTTTGGTGGGGTTTTTTAGAGTAGGCTGTGCTCTGGGTATTCAATATGGCTGCTAGAATCTGGCTGGCCAGAACTTAAACATCTCCAAGTTCTTTGTGAGCTTTGAGAATCATCCACTTTACAGCTTCCTGGTCCATTTTTTGTCTAATCTTTTTTTCTTTTTTGGCTGCGTTGGGTCTTAATTGCTGCGCGTGGGCTTTCTCTAGTTGTAGCCAGCAGGGGCTACTCCTTGTTGTGGTGCACTGACTTCTCATTGTGGTGGCCTCTCTTGTTGCAGAGCACGGGCTCTAGGCATGTGGGCTCAGTAGTTGTGATGCACAGGTTTAGTTGCTCCGCAACATGTGGACTCTTCCCAGACCAGGGATCAAACCCATGTCCCCTGCATTGGCAGGTGGATTCTTAACCACTGCGCCACCAGGGAAGTCCCTTTTGTCTAGTCTTAGAGAATTTCACCCTATGATATATCACTGAGTATTAAATAGCAGTCTCATGGTGACCCCTGTGCAGGATTCTAGGTCTCATTCTTCATGTTGCTTCCTCCTCCCCAGTTCTTTTCTCTACAAAGTTCAGTGATTTTCCCAAACTATGTTTTCTGTCACATCAACTCAAGGGGTTAATTTCACCTTAGCATCCATTCAATCTTCCCCTACTACTGCTCCAGCAGCAGTAAAATTCCCAAGCATAAGTCATGCTGTCTAAAATAATGCTCCGGGGCCCCAGCAGTTCTATCTGTGTTAGTTTTTGGTCCTCCATATACAGTAAAATGATCTCAGAAGGTGGGGTGACCGTGGTACTCAAAGCCCCTCTGCCATGAAAACTGCAGTACCTTCACTTTTGGTGGTCATTTCACCAATTATTTGCACACTCTTTAATCTTTTCATAATCTAGAAAGTGGATGTCAGATCAGTCTCACACAAGCATGTTTCCATGTTTGCATGTATACAAATACAAACACATGTGTACACACACATACTCATCAAGGACAAAGTTTATTATCAGTAGCTATTTTATTATCACAAGAAAACATAGCAATAATGGCTAAGATTTTTTTTTGAGACTTTATTATGAACCAGGAACTGTGACAAATACTCTATATGCATTGTTTTATTTTCTTCTTTTGAAATATGAAGATTAGAATTGGGGTGATTTGTACAAGGTCATACATTAAATAACAGATGAAGCCAAGTTTGAGTACAACCAGCTTGACTCTAGAGAAGGAATTGGTAAATGACGTCTTGCAGTCTGCCACCTGTTTTTGTAAATAAAGTTTTATCCCAAGAGAGCCAATTATATTCATTTTTGTAGTGCCTGTGATTTCTTTTGAGCTGCAGTGGTAGAGTTGATTAGTTGCAACACAGACTGAATGGTAGCCTAAAATATTTATTATCTGTCCCTTTACAGATTAAGTTTGCTGACCCTTCCTTGCTCAAAATCATGAATTAATTCCTCTGCAATTTTCTAGGCCTTCTTCATTGTTACCTTGAGGTAGTTTTTCATGCCATTTTCCTGACTATATAAATACTCTTCATTTGTATCCCCTGCTTTCAAAGCGTAATTTTCAGAATACTAAAAATAACCCATCACTAAGAGCTATACCACTCACTTTCAAAATGTCTGTCTCTATCTTCTAGAATGGAAAGTTTTTGAAAGCAGGTGTTTTATCTACTGTGTTCATGGCTGTATCCCCAGTGCCTAAGACAGAGCCTGGCACTGAGTAGGTGTTTAACTGTATAACTTTTAATGAATGATCCCTTAACCATAGAAATTACTATCTGATTAAACTCAGTTAAGATTCCATCCTTCCCTAGCTGAAACGATAAGGAAAGTTGGCTTCTTTCTTTCATATATGTTTCCTTTCCCATTGATTCATAATGCCACTTTTTTTTTTTTTTAAATCACCAGCTGAATTACTATATGTACTAGCTAACTCAGTTGTCATCTGAGGCTGGTTCACCCTCCGATATTTAAAGAAAACTGGCCCTAAACACTCAGTCGACAGCCTATGAGAAGTCCAACCTCCTTCCCTCCCTACCACAACTTCTCTGAACTTTCAAGAGAATATGTTCAATGGCCTCTTCAGGCTGTGTGAATCAGCTTCAAATTAACTTTTGCTTTCACACATATCTCATCCTGTATGGCTGGTTTTCTCTCTGCCCCACACTAGACATGAATCTCAAGACTCTTTTTTTTTGGACTTCTTCTCAATACCCCACCCGCTCAAAAAATATCTCACACACAAAAGTTGTTCTTTGTACGTAGCATCCTTCACTCACAGTTAGAGGGAGAGAAAGGGGATTTGCATGCAGCAATGCAAACAAATTAAAGTCTTTAGAAACTTCTTGCTTTCAAAAAAGCCCTCAGCCAACACACAGCCAGGAATTCCTCTCTGGCCATGTCTCTCTATAAGCGTGGTGATTCTTTCTCTCTTCACTTTCTCTTCATACAATTTTTTTTTATTTTGGGGGCACAGTGGTTTGTCTATCTCTTTGTTATGTTATCTTCTTCCAGCCTAAGTCTCCAGGGTCTCACCTTTTACCTTCATGCAATATATTAAGATATATTTCTCAACAAAACAATTTCTTTCCCAAGAGACTTTCTGACAACAGATGTTAAAAATTTTTTTTTCATGCTACTAAACAGGAATTTGTTTCTGGGCCGTCTACTCTATTCTTTTCAACTGTCTTTGTGTTCTTTGCAACCATTTGTATCACATTCTTAATTACTACTACTATAGCATGTGGTTTAATACCTGTAAGCAGAGTTGATATACTAAGTGTTTAAAGCACAAACATGAACCAATCAGAAAAAATGAACTGACCCGTCATAACAAGGGGATGATGCAACCCACAGTGTGGACAGACTGCCTTTAGGGAAGTATCCCTCATTACTCTCCTTTTTCAAAATTTTCCTGGTTATTCCCACATGACTGCTCTTATCAGTTTTATTAGTCATTGTGTCTAATTAAAAAAATGCACTTGGATGCTTGCACCTGCCCACTGTATAGGTTAAATTTTTTTCTGCTACATCCTGTTTCTTTCTCATTGGATCCTCTGTATTACCTGTCTAATCAGTTTCACTTTGCTGGATTTGACAAAATTACTTTCAGTTTACCATTGCTATTATTGCATAGTTTTCCTTTACCCTTACATCTGATGAGTGTACCTCAGATGGAGAATATATATATATTTTTAAAAATCTGTAGCTTTGTGAAACCGGGTGCTAAATTCCAAATATAAATTTCAAAATCTTTAAACACTGTAGTATATTTCTCAGAGAACTCTACTTTCTGAAGTATCCAAAATTCATTATGTGGAAATGTTCAGCAATTTTTCTTGAACAGGTTTTTAAAGTTTAGTGTCATGGTAGGTTCAGGAGTCCATAGATTTATTTTATTAATGACCCCAAGTAATGGCCTCCATGAGTCCACAGTGTTTGTCCTGTAACTTTAAAGTTTCCTCCCACTCTGACTCTAGGCTTGGGCATGTGACTTGCTTTGGGCAATAGGATGTTAGCCTACCCGACACAGCAGAGACTTGAAAAGTGCAAATGCTTTTTTACTTCTCTCTTGCATGATTAGGTCTGCTCACTATTCCCCTCTGCCATGCTTTGAAAACATGCCTGGGCTAGCCTGCAGGAAGGAAGTAGAGACATGTGGAAGAAAGCCAGGTTGTTCCAGGCAACCCAGCTAGGGCCATCCCAGATCAGCCAACTACCAGCTGGCCCCCAGATATATGAGGATATCCAGCTGAGATCAGAAGAATCTCCCAGCTAAACTCATTCAAAATTGTCAACTGTAGTGAACAAAATAAATGCTTGTTATTTTAAGGCATTGAGTTAGGGTTGGTTTGTTATGAGGCACTATTGTGGCAATAGATAATACAGAGATGCCAAAATAGCAGTTGGTCAAAGAGGGGAACTCCTTGTGTATTTGAGGTGTCAAGTCAGAGATAATAGTCACAGATGGTAGATGTTTTCGTATGTTCATATCTCTTTTTGTTTTCTTCTGTCTCTGAAAAAGCTCATTTACTACCCCAGGGAGAGATATGGTACCAGAGAATGTTCCCCTCTAGCACCTTAATAACATTTTAGACACTAGACTGGCCAGAAAAAAAAGTCTGACTTTGCTTGTTATGTAGTCTTTTGGTATTTGAAGTGTTAAGAAGTTATGGATTTTATGTGATCAGGATGGTAGAGATAATGACATTCTTTGCCTCAAATTCTCATGTGGATTTAAGTTGTGGGTGAGAAGAAAGAGAATGTGATCAAGGTTGTGAATGCTTTCAGTTATGACCTTTCCAGAGGTTTCTTAGATTGTAGATGCCTTTTAAAAAAATCTGGAATACAGGCTGTCAGATATAGTCTTGGTTCTTATATTAGGCAGACATAGGTTTCTAAATAGAAAACAGAGGTTTCAGTTCAAGTTAACAAACATTTATTGATCACCTGTTATGTACTAAGCACTAAGAATATAGAATCAGGGAAAATTAGCCTCTGTCCTAGAGGAACTTAGAATTCAAAAAAGAGACAGACAATTAAATCATGATTTCAATATGGTACGCGCAGTGATGAGGCATTCACATGAAGCATATGGTGGTCTAGGGGGTGTCAGATGTTGGATGGGGGGGCTGTGTTTGTGTTTGAGAAGTTTAAAGGTTGAGTGGATACAGACAAGTAAAAGATAGGCCTTGGTGGAAATGAATTCCAGCAAGAAGAAATGGTGTGAACCATGACCTGGAGTACGGAGCATCATGGATTATACTGGAAGCCACAGAACATCATGTGGGACCAGGAGTTATACTTGCCAAAGTATAATCACAAACCTGTTAGGTATTTGCTTATATTGTCCAATATGCAATTATTTTTGCTACCAAAGCATTTTTTATATTACATGTTAGAAAAACAATTTTTGAGCCCTTAGTACCTTCTGGATTTCTGTAAATTCCACGTGGACAGAGACCAAGATTATCTATTCTCTCCTGCATCTCAGCACCCAGCACAGTGTCTGGCTCTTCATATGGATTCAGTACATATATGTCAAGCAAATGACTGAATTCTTGAAGGTATCAGACTCTGCCAAAATCCAACAGAAATTTATATTACATTATTCTTTTAAATTTACTCATACTTATTTTTTAGAATAATTTATCTTCCTCAATTGTCTCCAGTAAAGATTGCTTAATCTTCGGGTTTTATAGTTCTCCCTACATTTATTCTTTCAGTTTTTGAGATACAATTTACCTACATATAACACCGCATAAGATTAAGATACAACATAATCCCTATTTTTTTTATTTTAAAATATATGCAATTCTTGCTGCTGTTTTCTCCCCATGCATCCATCTACCTTATTATTCAACATATTCCTATTGAATACTTGATTTTATGCCAGCACTGTGATACACACTAGGGGAAGAGTAGTAATAGTTCAGACCTGCTCTGGGCCCCAATGGTGCACATAGTCCAGTGAGGTAAACAGGCCAATATTGAACAAAGAATTTACGAGGACATTGAGAATACAAACAAAAGTGAATAGCTTTATGTGAGTGTGTAACCCCTTCTTTAAGCCTCTATTCAATATGGGTTATTACATGATGATTATATAACATGTGTACTTCAATCACATTTTTACTTTGTGTTCTCTGCTTTCTGTTTTATTATACTACATTTATAATTAATATGTAACAAATGGAAAGCACACTGTAAACATTAGTTGGTTGTATGAATGAAAGAATAGATGAATATTTCCTCATAGAATTTCTTATTTAATTATTATTTTGATACTGTTTCTCAAAAGTACATGTACTCTTTGTGGGAAGATGTACATATTTTTCTCTTGATGATACATGTTAATTGAGTGAAATGTTCATGGGGATGGTGTAGATAATTTGTACTGTCTAAAACTAATTTGTACTGTTCAGCATTACATTAGAGCCCTGATCCCTAGCTTATTGACTTTGTTTCTGTGTAAAATGAGGTTATTGGCCAAATCTGTTTGGTTATCCAGTTTTAGTCAACAAATATTTATTACAAGTTCATGTAAGTCATGTAGCAGATGTGGGGAATCCAAAGAACAGTTTCCCTTATAGAAGTTGCAATCCAGGATAAAAAGACAATAGCATGTGAGAAGTTAAAAATAATTTAGCACAAGAAAACATGCATTATATATCTTCTAGACAAAGTATTGTGCTAGGTAACATGAGGGGAAAAAAGAGAAGAGTAAGAAGTATTCTGTGCCTTCAATTTGCTTATAATTTAGTTGAGGCTTATGATTTAAACAGACAAACATACTTAAAATGAAAATAACACCAAACAATAAATGATACATTCTGGTGCTGAAGATCATACAAGTCTTAGGACTTCAATGGATGGAAATCTCTTAAAGAATTGGCATGTTTTCTCCTTCAACCAAACATTAGAACAGTTACTCCAAAGTAGGGTGTGTGTACTTCAAAGGAGCACAGGACAACCCAGTAGCAGTCATGGTAGTAGTTTGGGAGGAAAATATTAAAACCCCTACTTATTTAAAAATAATTTCAAAAAAGAAACTAGTTATTACTAAAGTTTAATAAAAAGGATTGATAATGGACCATCAGTCTGTAGCCCATGGGTGTATGGTATTAGTATTTGACATGGTATCACATGGAAATGAAAGTAGAAATTACACCCCCCAGAACAAAGGGACGCCTCCCTCCAATAACTTTTATGACAACTTTCATGGACAAGTCGCTTAAAAAACTCCCACAAAGAAATAATAGCAGATAAAATTAATTATGCGAGCACAATTGAACACAAAAGAAAATCCTAGCTGTGACGATTCTCTTTGTGAATAAGCTTTTTGGCAGCCAAATTATTAAACAAGACCTAATGAGATCTAACAAAAAGACACCTTCCCCCACATTCAAAGTTATGATGAAACCATTTGAAATGTGGATTTTTTGTTATTATTGTTAACGAAGATACTTATCTGCATGTATTGTGCCTTGATATGCTAGTGATTAACAAGACATTAAAAAAACCAAGCATCCAAAATGTAAGGACAATCTTTTACAAGTTTTTCAGAAATTTTCAAAGTCAAGAGTTACTCAATCTGGCATTTAGTGAAATTTCACTGAATTTTGTAACAAATGTTTAGAAGTTTACTTATTAATAAAAGACCCCTTGGAAAACTGTTTTCCTTCCAGCGTGATAACACTGAAATAATACATGGAGCAATAAGCCACAAACTAATATGCAGTCCTTTGTCAGCAGTATTGGAAGATACATGGAAAATTTTCTGAAGACTTTGAGAAATAGGCATTAGAACAAATTGTGTAGCATTAGAATTTATGCAGTGTTAGAACTGAGTGGATCCATCAGCATTTCTACCATGTCACAAAATATATTTGCTAGATTGCATTTCAGAAAGAAAGTTCGTGATTGATCACAATTTTGTGCCTTTGAAGGAAGAGTATGTTGAAGAAGATAAATTGTCAGCAGTAAGAGAATCCATGTTGATTTTCTTTGAAAAATGTTTTGTGGGAAGTATATGTTATACTGCTTTGATGGAATTAAAAATTTTTAAACATTCTAATGTAATGTTTTCATATATGACATCTTAACTGCATCATTGTTTTAAAAAGAACTTTATTTATTTAGTTATTTATTTTTGGCTAAGTTGGGTCTTCGTTGCTACTCATAGGCTTCCTCTAGTTGCAGAGAGCAGGGGCTACTCTTCCGTTGTGGTTGGCAGGCTTCTCATTGTGGTGGCTTCTCTTGTTGTGGAGCACGGGCTCTAGGCGTGTGGGCTTCAGTTGTTGCAGCAGGTGGGCTTGGTAGTCATAACTCATGGGCTCTAGAATGCAGGCTCAGTAGTTGGGGTGCACCGGCTTAGTTGCTCTACAGCATGTGGCATCTTCCCAGACTAGGGATTAAACCCACGTCCCCTGCATTGGCAGGTGGAATCTTCACCACTGTACCACCAGGGAATTCCCTTAACTGCATCATTAATAGGCAAGTTTTTCAGAGAAATTGAAGTCAGGAGTACACCAACACTGATGTTTCTAATTTCATAAGAACACAACTCTTTAAAATAACATCAAATATTTATATGACTTTGTAATAAGATAGGGGATAACAAATGCTATAACAGCAAATAATATTTGCTGCCAGAGAAGTTCACTGGTTATTTCACTGAAAAGTACTTAAAAGAGCTGTTGAATTTAAAGACAAATTAAGCATTTCATTTACAAAAAGATAAATACTGAAAATGTGTTGACCTTTTCACTGATGACAAAAGACTGTCTACAGAGTGCAACTCAGCAGATATATAAAAACAAGCACTTATTTAGCCTTGACATATAATTAAAGGGAAAATATTTACAGTGAATGAGAAAGTAAACAATTTTGGGGAAAATTGATATTATGGAGAATGTTTGGAAAAATTTCCATTAATTATGATATTATGGCTGAAAAATGGTACGTGTGTCACCTACAAGATTGCTTATAGTTGCAAACTTTAAAACTTTTCACATAGAATTTTCTACACTATTTGTCTTCCAAGTGAAGAGTTTGAATACTTTTGCTAATCTTTTTTTTTTTTTAACCCAATGCCTACATCAAGGTAACATCAAGGTGAACTGAGTGGCCTGTCTGAATTTCAACAAGTTTGGCATAATTGGTGTCTGGGAATGAAACATGAATATCATATTTTAATAACTAAGGACAAAGGTACACTTAATCCATGTGAATCAACATATTTTTGAAGTATCATTTTCATCTATGATAGCCGTTAAAATTAAGCACTGAATCAATTGAACTTAGAACCCAAGCACTCAAAATATTATATCGCTAAATATTATACCAACATGAAAATAAGATTAAAATAAACCAAGTAAGAACAAAAAAAGTTTATATTACTAATAAATACAATAAAATCTCACAGTTTTAAAATATTTATTTCATTTCTATCTAATCTTTCCTTTCAATTATTATGGTTTTGCATATGGTTATGAGTGTACACAAAATATCAGTACAATGCTACACGTATGCAATTTATTTTAAAAGTATGAATAAATTTATACACAAATTTACCCCCCTCATTTAGCAGAGGTATGCGTTCAAATATTTTTTACTTATCAAGATATGTTATCAAAACAGTTTGGAAGTCATTAATTGGTAAAAGGGACAGAGGCAGCTTTCTTGCGATAGTTAATCTAATAAAGTAGTAGGATATAATTGGGGGAAAAAAGAAGCAATACAAAAAATTTTAGTGCTATAAAACAGAAAAACCTGGGAATAATTTAGTGTAGAGACCAAGAGTCCCACATATTTCAAATCCCTCTTTATATGATACACTATTCATTTCAGTTCAACATTTGTTGGATACTTATGCTAGGTTGGCTCTTGTAATGGAAAGATGAATGATGTGGTCTCCTGTCTGGAGCTGCACACTATCTAATGGGGAAAACAGAGCATGTGTGACCATGTGACGTAGTGGAATCATGTAAATAGACAGATAATTTCCATAACATTGTAAGCAGTATATGAAGGAGTTCTATGAATAATATGTGACAGCTGATGGGATAGGGTTAGAGAAGGCTTCCTGGGGGAGGTGGAACCCCAACTAAGCTTTCTTGAGACAATGTTAAAGAACAGTATAATTGATTCATAAAAAGAAATTTGAATAAATTACAAAGTACTCATTACAGTTTCAATTTTGTTTATTGAGTCAGAAATCTGTAAGACAATTTCTAAAGATTTCTGTCTTCATAAAATATTTTAAAAGTTTTGATTGCTGAAGGTGTAAACTTCAATTATCTGGGACATCCCTCAGACTGCACTTGCCCCAAGTCAATAACATCCTTTACTCTCTCATTCAGTCAACACTTCTTGAACACCAGCTCTGTTTCAGGCACTGAGCTAGATGTCAGAAATATACAGTCAAATAAGACACTGTTTCTGCGCTTGAGGGACTTAAAGTTGCACTGCAGACACAGTGTTGTAAAGCAGTACATGTAGGTTAGTGTGAGAATTGTTACAATGAAGGATGAAGCCAGGTGCATGTTGCAGTGTTGATCACAGAAGAGACTATCTTTGTCTGAAAGAGGAAAGTGGACCACATCCGAAAAGGCTTCCTAGAAGGGATGGTTAATCTAGGTCTTGAAAAATGAATAAGACTTTGCCAAGAAGAGGGTGGAAGGAAAGGCATTCTAGGGAGAAGAATAGCATTTCCAAGTGCAAGGAAGCCTGCCACCATTTTCTAGCCCCTTATAAACTATTTTTTTATTCACTTTCTTTTTCACTATTACTTCATAAGTTCTTGCTTAACTAGACAAATTCTATTGGGTCAAGATTTACAAAATGTCTACCTTCAGCTTGTCTGCAATCTGATTTGCCTTTGGAAAGTGAACAAATTTAGAACTACATTCTACACCAACACTGGACAATTCAAACATTCGTATAAGCTGGAAGCACCAGATTCTTTATGGTCTTTGGCTTAGAAAGTATGGCCTCAGTAGTTGTGGGTGGCGACTGGATTTTTTAGCTTCACTGGTCCTGTATGCTAATCATTGGCTCCCTCACCTTGCCCGTCAATCTTTCCCCTGGCCCACCAACGGCTACCACGGTATAGCACAGAATCTTAAGGTCCTCAATCCCAAGGGCTCACCGTAGCTGACTAGATAGATAAGCCAAATTAAAACATCCCAAAGCTCAGTTGGGCCAATCAGATTCTCTTTCTGAGAATCTGATGTTAAGATGTTATTCGCTGAACACTTGGTGGTAAAGTGTCCTGAATAAGATATCTAAACTCTAAGCCTGCTGGTTGGCAGAGAAAAATTTTACCCACCAGTGGCCAAAATGTCAACAGTCAGAGAGGTAGACCTATGGACACAGGTAGAAGAAGCAAAGGTAGCATAGGAATACCTATCGAGAACTTATTAGGCCATGGGGCGGACTGCTCTACCAAAGAGTTTGAGGTGCCTTAAAATAGCTCGGTAGATTCTTCGTACAAAGTCATTCACCTGGGGAGCTGAGAACGATTTTCCAGTGGAGCAGGTGAATAGGGAGCTTATCTGAAGGCCATGTGGGAATCTCCAGAATCCAACTGCAGGTAGTACCACTATTACCACTATGCCTCATAAAAGCTGAAAAAAATTTCAGGCAAGTTACTTCTCTTCTTTTTCCTTCAGGCAGCACCATATCTCTTCTCTGCATCTCTGTATCTTTACCTCCATTTCATTCTCCTTCATGCAGCCAGGCTTCTTTCAGCCAGGCTTTTAGTTCCTGTTCCTGAGTAACTTCAGTTTAACATGAGCCTCTGTCCTGCTCTGGAGCCAACTGGCACAGATTTGATGTTCCAGCACCAGTAAATGCTATTACTTATGAAGTCAAACTCTTCTGTGACTTAGTGCGAATTCTTGTGCCCAGGGGTAGACCTCTCAGACAGTGGACATTTTTGGTACTGATGGGTAGAGTCATTCTCTGCCGACTAGAAGTCTTATACATTTGATATCTTATTCGGGACCCTTTACTACCAAGTGTTCACAGCATAATATCTTAATCTCTGTTGGCAAAATATTCTAGATAGTATAGATTGAAAAGGTATTGCTGGAACATTTGTAAGAGTAGGACAGTTGGCAAAAGTCCTGATGCTGGCACAGGGAAAACAAAGACCAGATTCTGCCAGGATGTCATCATTGTGGGGCATGTCAGCAACATGTTTCATCCAAGTTCCAACTAGAGTTAGGCCCTGCAGAGGATTATGCAAACTTGCTTGTTGTAGAAAGCAAACAGGATACTGTAGGTACTGGGGTAGAGAGAGGAGGCACGGCTCAAGGTTAAATAGAATCTGATATCAACAATATTAAGGCAGTCAAGAAAAATAATCAAAGAGGTTATAAATCAGGGCATGCTCAGAGGGAGTAGTTATTTCAGTCAAGAGCATTTGCCGAAAGAATCCTATAATTTCAGGGCAATTCAGAGTATTGGACAATATTCCTGCTTCTAGATCATGAAGAGCCTTTTGTAGCCAAATTAAGGACCAGTCAGGAGCCTTCAGAGCTGTTGTCCAAGAGGGATGAATATGCTGAATGCTGCACAGACTTGGATTTTGAATAGTCCCTGATCCCCACAGGGGCACTGATGGGTCACAGCCCAATGGTGCCAGCCCGGCACCTTGGAGAGGATTTCATTCTACTGAATGTCAAAGTCACGCTCTATTACATTACCCTAGTTGAGTTTCTTCACGGAACTTATCACCATCTGGAAATCTCATTTGCTTATCTCCTATTTCCCCCCAGTAAAATGGAAATTCCTTCACAATAGAAACATTAATCTGTTTTTTCCCCCGTTGCTATATTCTTAGCACCTTGAATAATGCTTAGTTGTTGGTATGTTCTCAGTAAATATTTATTGACTAAATAAACAAAAGTTCATGAACTCAGTAACATGGTCAAGGGCCAAGGGCCAAGGACCTGGACAAGGGTCCAAGTCCTGGTGATCCTGACAGCCCTTGATTAAAATGTCTGCATTTTTAAATACACTCAGAAAACTTGATGGGGTGTCAGCAACTGACACTGACCTCCCAGCCCACGCACACCCAAATTCTGTTGTCAACTGATTTAGCAGATTTCCGAGAGGAAAAAATGTGACCCTGCCCTTCTGGTGAGAAGAATATGTATCTACTTGTTCCTGTTGAAAAAGCCCTCAGCCACAAATGTTTTCTCATTTTCAGCCTGCTTCTGAGATGACTCTCCAACACCTCTCCCCGCCCAGCTCCATTTTGTCTCTTTCTTCCCAATAAACAAACTCCTTAGTTCTCACAGGTAATAAACCCTCTCTCTTTCAGGAAGTGTAAGTGAACATATTTTCAGGAAACAGCTGAAATTTCTCCCTGGACTTTGCCTTTTGAAAAGCAGCCCCGTGGCTCAGTATGTGTACAGCACATGTTTACTTTAACAAAGAGCCTCCTGCTGAGTCAGCCTCCTTTCCTCCCAGTTTCCTTTTCCATTCTTAGAAGAGTGTTTGAATGAGTCCAGGCTTGGCCCAGCGCTTCTCCCACATGCAGTGGGACTCCATGTATTAGCATGAACACTGCCACTCTGGAAATACATATTTCTTCAGAGGGTGTAATCAAGTGAAAATAGCATTCTGTTAACAAAAGCACATTTTGTAGTCATTAAGAGGATATCTACTTTGTATGATGACTTTACACACGATCTCTTTCTTTGAAGCAATACGTTAGAGTGAATTTTATTAAGTTGCAGAATGAAATAATTAGCTTTAAAATCCAGTAATAAGATTTTCATTAGTGGCTGAGTCAATCGACAGATATTTATTCCTTTGGTAAGATAGACTGCTACCTCATCTAACCACTCACATCCCTATTAGGACATTTCTTAGTATTCCCTGTTTTAATAAGTGGTTCACAATCTAGTGGAAGAAATAGATAAAAACCAGCATTTATGAAATGGTAATAGTGCATTAAGGGAGTTAGACACAAGATATTAAATATGTTTAGGGAGGGGCAATTAATGCAACTAAGTGCGATGGAACACAGAGGGCATTATTCTTTCTCATCAGAGGAGAATTTCCCTCTACATTTAAGACCAGATTAAAGCACACATCACTGGGTAATTCTTTTCAAAGGTATCTTTTTTTCTTCTTTGCAGATGCTGTGTCTGTCTTATGGGCTGATAGAGTTATCCCTTGAATAACATGGGTCATTCTTTTTGGTGTTTCTGCCTGAGAATTTAGCGCCTTTCTGATTCCTGTATTTTTCTTACAAAACTGAATTGAACTGCTAGCCAAAAGGGTCAGCTTTTTTCATTATTCACAAAGTTTAGAGTTCCCTCTTCTTCAGCCACGGCTGAATCAGTAATGACTCTCATGGCAACCATTTTGATTATCACATCAGTTTAATTGCTTTCAGAAACTATCTTCACTTTGCAAATCCCCTTTGGACTGCATAATTAATGATGGGACTGTTAAAACTGAGAAACCAGTTTTAGAATTTAATGGGCTTTATAACTTGTCCTCTGTTTGAAAAGACAAATTTTGTTCTATGATATTTAAAGAATATGTTCAGAATTTCAATATGGAGAATTATTTATGACTCAACTAATTGTAAAACATATAATGATAATGCGGTCTAGGTCTAATTTTCCAGTGTATTGGTGTGTATCATATATAAACCCTATTTGATATGAGGTCTCTGTAGTTCAGTGCAAAATATTTTCTCATTAGAGAGGTGAGAAGGTTCCTGGAGCACTTAGGCAAAGATCATTATTAGCCTGTTGACAAGAAGATTAGTTTTTATTTTTATGGATCTATTCATGCATATATGTGAAAATTGTTTTTAATTAATTGATTGCTAGTGAAATAGTATTCTCTAGTACTCAATAGTCAGTTTCAGATTTAGCAGGTAGTCAGTGGAATAGGCAACTGTTTGTGAAGAGGAAGATCTCCTGTCCCCCAAACTCCAAACCATTCCCTACCATTTTCAGTATTTTATTTTCATTCCTTTGTGACTGAGAAGGTTTTTGGACTTCAAAGCCTTGATAGACGGATAGGAAGATTTTGACAGGAAAAGAATAGGATCAAATGGGCTCCTAATTATAGAAATATAAATGTGTGAAACTTTAGAGGCATGGATGAGGATATTTGGGAAAAGTGATTTTATCAGGTAATGCCTTAAAAGTAATTTAATGGCTATTTAGTATATGCTTATTACATACCAGGTGTCATGAGAATACCTTTACGTAGATTACCATGTAGATTACCATGTATAATCTGCATGTAAGTCCAGTTTCAATAGGGCCCCATTTCAAAGTGAAGAAAATTAATCTTAGAAGTGGAGAGGTGTGAGTCAACAAATCCTCTAGGGTTCACCTTTAAAATATTTCCAGAATTAGACCACTTTTATCACATTCATCCCTGCTATCTAAAGCATCATTTTTCCACTTGACCATTGCAATAGTCTTCAAACTGGTCTCCCTGTTTCTATTTTTGCTCTCCTGCAATGTATTCTTCACACTGCATTCAGAAAAATAATTTTTACATTGATGTAAAATCAGGTCACTTCTTTGCTCAAAACTCCCCAAAGATTTTGTCTAAAATAAAACCTAAACCCTTTACCATTGCCTGCAAGGCACTACATGCTCCCATGCTTTAGAGGTGCCCACATATTACAAACACACACACAAATATACGTACTAGATGACACACAGGTAACCTTTGTCACTCAGGAGCCATTTCTCAGCACTGGCACAACACAGCCCCATCCTAAACATACACGTTTATGAGCAACACTGTTCAGGACCCAGGGAAATGTCTTTTCACATTTTTTACCTGTGTCTTCAAAATGCTGTGAATATTTGTGGATTGTGCTGTTGCCAACATCTGAAAGTGACATGACTTCAAAAGGCAGTGGAAGAACTTAAGAGAAAAGACAACCTAATTAACTTCTCAAATCCTTTCAGATAGCATGAATACCAAAAATTCTTGCATAATGAAGTACTGTTTCCCAGTATGCCCCGCATCTTTTCTTCTGTTTCAATTCATGGTTCAGAAAAATTGTTTGGGACCTGAGGAATAATAATTGCAGGTGGGCCCTGAGGAATATTTTTAAACAATTTATATTTATTCCTAGGTTTGTATATGAGTAGATCTAAGCAGAGCATATGAAACAATATCAATTCTTTACAGTGGCAATTAGGCATAAAATGTAAAATTACAAATAGTTTTCTTTCTTTGACAAAATTTAATAAGATTTAACTAAAATTTTGAAAATGAAATTCAAATGTTCATTTTATTTATATAACTGAAATTTTTTTGATGTTCTTTAGTCACAATTTGAATTTTGCCCTTTGATTTTAACAGATAATTCTAAACATTTTAGAAAAAAATGGAACACTTTTGAAAACATAAATGAAAATTTTAACCTTTATATTTATTATTTTTTAGATATATATATTAAAATTATGAACACATTGAATACAATTTCATGTACATATACATGTGTGTATATATGTGTGTGTATACATGTTATCCTTTAGATCACAAGAATGAGGACAAGTTGAAAGCACAACAGAAGTTTAGAAATACAAAATAGAGCCTCCCCAAATAAAAAAGCCTGAAAAGAAAAATGAAATAGAAAATCTCCCCAGAAAGCAGATTGCTTAAAATTTTAAAAACTAGAGGGACTTACCTGGTGGCACAGTGGTTAAGAATCCGCCTGCCAACGCAGGGGACAGGAGTTCGAGCTTGGTCCGGGAAGACCCCACATGCCACGGAGCAACAAAGCCTGTGCGCCACAACTACTCAGCCTGAGAGCCACAACTATTGAGCCCATGTGCCGCAACTACTGAAGCACTGACTTCAAAAGGCAGTGGATGAATTTAAAAGACAACCTCATTAACTGCTCAGACTCTGCAATTACTCAGACTCTCTCCGTCCCATCTGAGGAAAATCCCAGACTTTTCACTCATTAGCCACCAACTTTGGACCAGTTTAAGTATGATAATGCATGTGTAATGAAAGAATTCTTGTGCAGGATTAACAGAGAACTTCTTCATTCTCGGTATGTCCTGGGATTTACCTACTTGTCCTGGGCTTCCATTACATCTGAGTTAATATGGAGATGGAGGATTCAGCCTAGAATTATACAGCATTGCTTATCTTTAAATTTCCAAATGGAGAGTTAACGTCTATCATAGAGAAAATAACCTGAAAGCCTGAAGACCAGGCTAGAGAAGCTATATTTTCATAATGGAGGCCTTTGAGCACCATAGGAAGGCATTGGGTGGGGCCCATCCTATTTTTTAAAAAAAACTTTATTTTTTTAAGTTTTTTTTTTTGATGTGGACCATTTTTAAAGTCTTTATTGAGTTTTGTTACAACATTGTCTCCGTTTTATGTTTTTTTGGGTTTTTTTGGTTGTGAGGCATGTTAGCTCCCCAACCAGAAATCAAACTCACAGCCCCTGCCTTAGAAAGCAAAGTCTTAACCATTGGACCTCCAAGGAATTCCCAGGTTGGGCTGATCCTTATGTCACATCATTACCAGGGAAAGATGAGCTAAAGGGGGAGGTTGAAATTTTGCACTGAAATTAAATTCTGAATTTAATCCTTTTCAAATCAAAAATGCCTGGAATTACTTTGAGTGGGCAAATTTATATTTTTCCTCAATTAGTGGACCTAGGTTCTTATGGATTCATATGTATTCAATTCTAGAGAAATGAATAGTCATTTTTGGAGCACCTGAGAGCTTTTTGACTGTTCATTTCTGCTACCCCTGTGAGGGGGCTGGCACACTGCCACATAGAATGTATTCAATTAGCATTACTTATTGTTACTAATAGTATTATGTACATAAATTTACAAAGCCTTGGTGACAACTGAGGAGTGTTTGAAATCTGTCTCAGGTGTACCCTTCATGCTTCCTGCTTTTCTTCTTTTGTGTTGCTTCAGATCTCTCACTGCCTTCTTTAGTAACTAATTCTCTCTAAAGTGTTAATTGATAGATTTACTCTTCCCAAGAATATTTTTCAATTGCATAAGACAACCAAAAACAAAAGGCCTTCAAGACCCAGAAAAAACGCACATCTGATTATGGGGTGTGACATCTCAGACTAGCTGTGGAGATATTTTGGAGTAGAGGAGAGCTCTCGCTTTTCTCAAATTATACGTCAGAAATGTCTGCCTGCTTTCTTTTTTCCAAGCTGCATGGTTTAGTGCAGGATCCTTAAAGTGCTAATTCCAAGTAGAGCGTAAAAGTAGAGATTGATGTTTCTCCTGGCAGACTTTAAGGAGAATTATTTTGGCCAAGTTTCCAAATTCTCTCTCCATTCCCCACCCCTTCAAGACCTGAAATTATGCCATTTGGTGTCAGTCTTTTCCAACTGTGAAAAACAATAGACAGGAAAATATTACTTGTGTTTTTTATCACTGACGTTTCTCTGCCTTGAGATTTGTCTGATGAAACCTTTTGATACCTATATTGGCTCCACAAAACTCTTGTAAACGATTCATTATACTTTGGTTTACAGAATGCTTAGCCTTACTGCCACTATTCCAAAAGAGGGACGCTGTTTAATTAATCTACTTCTTAAATGTTAATTTTTGAACTAGTATCTTTAAAAAAATAACTTATAACAACTCTTTGAAAATCAGTTTTGGCTAACAACTTAATTTTAGCTCATTTTTCCCTCATTAAATTATTCACTGTTTCCTATATCTTTATGGGAGGATACATAAAAGCATATCTGGATTTTTATAGATACCATTTAAAAAAAAAACGTTTTATTGTATTCACAAGAAATCCTTAATTTCTGCTTGGCTTTGATCCCAATGATCAAGCCTCCACAGATACATTTTATTTTATTTATTTATTTGTTTGTTTGTTTGTTTGTTTAAATGCAAATGGCTCCTATGTGTAAAGCCAAAGTGACTTGCTTTTTTTTTAAAAGATAAATTTTATTTATTTATTTGTTTATTTATTTATTGGCTGCATTGGGTCTTTGATGCTGCACACCAGCTTTCTCTAGCTGTGGAAAGCAGGGACTATTCTTTGCTGTGGTGTGTGGGCTTCTCATTGTGGTGGCTTTTCTTGTGGAGCACGGGCTCTAGGTACATGGGCTTCAGTAGTTGAGGCACTTGAGCTCAATAGTTGTGGCTCATGGGCTCTAGAGCGCAGGCTCAATAGCTGTGGCACACAGGCTTAGTTGCTCCATGGCATGTGGGATCTTCCTGGACCAGGGCTCAAATCCGTGTCCCCTGCATTGGCAGGAGGATTCTTAACCACTGCACCACCAGGGAAGCCCACAGATACATTTTAAAAATCTGTTTCTTACTCCTTTTTCTACAGGAGATTTATTATAATCAACTTGAGTGTGCTTTCGATTTTATTCCATTGAGTTTGAAAGAAAAATCACTTAACACTTAAAATTACCATTGAATGCTTCCTTCTCCAAAGTGTCTGGAAATGGATTCTCCAAATTCTACACAAAGATAAATCCATGCAAAACCATGTGTGTGAAAATCTATACACTTTTTCCTTAAGAATGAGATCATGTGTCTATATATTCCTAGATATATAATGTCTAGCATATGGTAACAGGTATATTTTTAAAACTGCACAGAATTTATACTTAAAAAGCACTATTTTTTGGTTAAAATGAAAATTATGGCTGCTTCTTAAGAACGTGCAATTTAGTAGCGGCTGCAATGCAGCCAGCTGGCATGTCTACTTTGTTACCTACAAGTGGAGGCTGCATCTACCTGCCCAGAGATGGTGCATTTTTTTAATGGTAGAGAAATTCCACTTTCATATCTTGATAAATTAGAACCTGCCTCTCTCATTTACTCATTTTTTTTTGTTCTGTTTCCCTTCTCTATTAAATCTATACTGCACTCAATAAAAGTTACTGAAAATAAAATATTTTTCTCTTTCCTAAAACCTATCTGGGGCCTTGATTTCAAGTTAAGAGGACAGCTTCATTTGCTCTGTCCACTTTTTAAATTTCTAGTACCATCATCTTAAAATTTATTTCATTCTGTCTACATTTCCTGGTATTCCTAAATGCCTAGGGAAGCGTTTCTATGTTTTTATACAATTATAAATAGGATACATACTTAGAGCTATTTTACTGTTATTAACTGATTGACTTTAAGCCCAAAATTATTTAGTATGGTGTATGTTGCATAGTTATTTGCACTAACTTGAAATCTGCTCAGATTCAACCATGGAAGCTATTTCAATAAGAAACAAGAAAAATTATGGACTGAAAGCATCTTAGAAATAGGAAGATGCTTACATGTCTATAGCATGCCTAGCTTGCATGGTTCCAGTTATGGGGAATTCTCTACCTTCAGAAAATTGTGAAAGCCTGTAGCTTTCACAAATTGGTGATAAATTGGTGGAGTCTAAAATCTCTTTCATTTTAGTAGTTGGAAGGCAAATACTGTCATGCCCTTTGGTCCACATTTCACTAGTCCAATCATTCTCAATTTCTCTGTAATATGCCTGGCTTTTATCTGATTTATCAGCCTGGTCAATTTTCTTTACTCTTATACACTTTCTAAATATGTCAGACCCAAGAATGAATACAATCCCTCCAGATATTGCCTGACAGAGGAGGTGTAGAGCAGGACTGTATATTTGCTAATATTTGCTGTATGTTGACTCTCAGACCATGCATAGATGGATTTCATAAATTTCATTAATGTCATGGATTTCATAAATCTCTTACCAAAACTAGAGCTTTATTTATTATTACATTTACCAAAGATAGTAAATAAGTCCTCCCAGGGAACACATTCTTCCACAGAAAGATGCAAAGAAATTAGGTAACCGTGACAGAAAGGAGAAATATAAAATTTGTCTTTGAGGGAAGTAAAATAAATTTGCAACACGATTTATACACTGTATTTTAAAATAAGACCTTATAGAAAGCTTGTTCTGTAAATCTGTTGTCTTCAAATTCCTTCTGTACAGATACTAAACATTAACGTTTATTCTGGGAGCTGTGATTATGTTGAGTGGTGTGAGGTGTGGAGCCAGGATTTTTTAATATGTATCTCCCTGAGGACCTAAGGGAAGAGATTTAATTGCTGTGCTTTCCAAAATGGGGCCGATCACATTTCCAGAAATACCCATATTTATCTTGTAGATTATTCCACTGATGCGTGTACCACACTTTGAAGACAAAATGTAACAGCCACCATGATTCTGGGGTAAAGGACTAAGTAAATCTTTAATGACTGGTTTGTCAACATGTAATCAAAGAAGGAGGTGGTATCTTGTGAGCTTGCTGTTAAAAAGAGCCCAGGGAGAAGAGAACTGAGTTTTCCACATTTTTCTTTTCTTTTTTTTTTTTAAGATTTTTATTGGAATATAATTGCTTTACACTCTTGTACCAGTTTTTGAGGTACACCAAAGTGAATCAGCTGTATTTATACATATATCCCCATATCCCCTCCCTCCCACAACTCCCTCCCACCCTCCCTGTCCTGGCCCTCTAAGGCATCACCCATCATTGAGTTGATGTCCCTTTGTTATACAGCGACTTTCCACTAGCTATCTATTTTACAGTTGGTAGTGTATCTATGTCTATACTACTCTCTCACTTTGTCCCAGCTTCCCCTTCACTCCCCCCTCAACCCCGTGTCCTCCAGTCCATTCTCTGCATCTGCATCTTTATTCTTGCCCTGTCACTGGGTTCATCAGTACCATTTTTTTAGATTCCATATATATGAGATAGCATATGGTATTTGTTTTTCTCTTTCTGGCTTATTTCACTCTTTATGACAGTCTCTAGGTCTATCCACCTCATTATATATAGCTTCATTTCATTCCTTTTTATGGCTGAGTAATATTCCGTTGTATATATGTGCCACATCTTCTTTATCCATTCATCTGTTGATGGGCATTTAGGTTGCTTCCATGTCCTGGCTATTGTAAATAGTGCTGCAATGAACATTATGGTACAAGTTTCTTTTGGGATTATGGTTTTCTCTGGGTATATGCCCAGTAGTGGGATTACTGGATCATATGGTAGTTCCATTTTTAGTTTTTTAAGGAACCTCCAGACTGTTTTCCATAGTTCTGCCTTTTTCAATTAAATTCCTCACTTGTTGCTGTGGATCCTCTGGTGTCAGTGATGCTTACTTTCGTAGGCAGAAACTCATTGACACAGTAGAGTTTGTACCATAAGTGAACAATTTCAGACTCAGACCTAATAAAAGAGTATTGTTAGACACTGTTTGTGTTAGCATGATTTGATTGCAGAAATGAAACCCAACTAACTTAAAAGAGGTCAACTTATTAGAAAGATACGGAACTTTATTTTGAAGAACTGGGCTTGAGAACGGGCAGGAACTGAGCAAACTCAGAGGCCACCCAACAATGAGCTTGTGGCAGGAACTGTCTTGCCAGATGGTACTTATTCTAATCATTTTCAGAGTCTAGGGTCCTCTGCTCAAGCTTCTGTTCGGTTCATTTTTTTTATGGAAGGGGTAAGACCATAATTACTATCCTCCAGATCAGTGGTTCTCAAACTTTTTGGTCTCAAGAACTTTACACTCCAGAAGATTACGGAGGACTCCAAAGAACTGTTGTTAATGTAGGTTGTATCCATGTATGTTTACTTTTTAAAGTAAATTCATTTTTTAATTTTATTTATTTAGCTTTCTAAATTGTCCTTATAAAGAGAGATGAGAGGATGAGAAGAAGTATTAATATCTGAGTGCCCACCATGTGCCAAGGAGGGTCTGTAAAAATAACAGTACTGTCTGTCATTTTTGAGTGACACTCAATAAATTTATTATATGGACAAAATAATGAAGAAAGTCTTTTATCATTATTTCCTTATACATATATACTATACACCATCCATGTATGACCTCATTTAATTTGTATACCAGATTTGCAAAGTAGCTGGACATTTACTGTATTATAAGCCAAGAGTGAGACATTTAAGAACATTCATTTATTAATTTATTTTAAAATATCAACAAGAAACTCATCACATGTTAACATAGACAGCATACTCTTATGAAAAATATTTGTATTTTCCCAAACCAAAAAAAAAAAATTAGTGTATAGAGTGTCATTACTTTATATTTTTGCAGATACCTTTAATGTTTGGCTTCATAGATGAATTCTCATACCTACTCTGCATTCAGTCTTTTGCAGTATACTGTTTCAGTTGAAGTATATAAAGAAAATTTAGTCTCACACAGATAGATAGTTAGAAAATAGAGGAGTATGTAAAGTCTTTTTCAGTGAATTGTGAATAAATGGTGTTAATCTGTGAAATAGAGACATAGTCTGAAAGCCTGAAGACTAAGCTAGTGAAGCTTTGCCTCAGTGGAGGTCTTTGAGGACCAGAGGAAGACGTTGGGATGGGACACCTGCTCCTCATGCCAGGAAGCCATATAAATCATCCATCTTTTCCCATCGCCATCTTCCTCACACCATCACTGGGGACAAGGTGAGATCAAAGGGAAGTTGAGAGTCTTTCACTGACTGAGATTAAATCCCAAATTTACTTCCTTTAAGATCAGAAGTATCTGAAATTGAACACGGTCACGTGGAGGGTTTTCCAGTCTTACATCGTGAACCCATTCTAGCGTGCCGAATTTTCTGAGCCTTTGATCCCTTCTTCCACTAATTTGATATGGTAGATCTGGCATCTTTGCTCAATATGGGCCATTCTTTTTTCTAAGCTTCCAGGAACTATCCCAGTAGCGTATTGGAGCACTTACCCAGGGCCTTGACCAAGATGTTAAGTCTTGCATTGTGGAAGAGTGTCCCCATATTGACAAACACCCTATGCAGTTTTATATTCCATCTGTCTTAATCCAACACTCATTTTCTCAGTCCTATAGCAACTTCAGCATATGCTCTCTTTCTTCTCTTAGTAGGCCCAGATTACCCAATCTGGTTGTGCAGAGATTTGACACTAATTGTGTGTCTATAGCCATGGAGGTGGAAGCAGATATTGAGGAAGGCAATATGATCTTGCAAAACTCCTGCCTCACATGAAGTCTCCCCATAGGCTTCAAGCAAGGAAGTGAAAGTCGATCTATCTTTCAGTAAGAGGAAAGTAGGTCAACTCTGCAGGCCCAAAGGGTTCAGGGGAATTCAGACGTTAAAGGTTTTGAAGTTCATCTACCTGGTTATCCTCAGCCTGTTACTAAACCAAACTTGGGTCTACTCGTCCCATATGCAGTAAAGCCAACCTACTGACGCTGGGCTGTGGTGAAGCAGAGTGCAGCATTTATTATAGGGTACCAAGCAAGGGGTCGAGGACAGCTAGTGCTCAAAAAGCCTGAAATCCCCTATGGGTTTCAGGAAAGAATTTTTAAAGGCCAGGTGAAGGAGGGAAGTCGCTGGGTCTATGATCAGCTCGTGCACAATTCTCTGATTGATGGTGAGATAATAGGGCAGTGTCACATGGTTAACATTACCAATCCTTAGGCTCCTATATGCCTGGGGACCACGTGCTCACAGTCATCAAGTATTAACATCTTCCATTTGGTGGGGGGATGGGGACTTTAGCATCTGCAAAACAACTCAGGAAATATGTGTCAGATACTCTTATCTAGGTTCTTCAGAGAGAAGCTAAAGCAGAGGATATGGTGGAGGAATCTGTCCCAGGAAGTCTGCATAGGGTTCTTCTCGGTTAAAATCCCAGATGTCAGTTTTACTCATTTCCTGTCAGAACCCTGACTTTGCCATCAGAGATTTGCCAGAAGGAGAATTTGGCCTTCCCTGTGGTTCTGCCACTTTACAATAAAATCCTATACCTGATCTCCAGTGTTTCAACTACATGACATGAGGCTCTATGTAAAGGCAGTAAAGGAAGTCCTCTGACTTTCATGTTTTGCTTTAAGTTGTTGATTAATAATTCTGAGGCTGTTATTTTTCTCTTCCTTGAGTCAGTAACACTTAGCATCTCATTCCAATCTTTATATCTGCTATTTCTCTAATACTTCTCAAATGTCCCAACCATCGCACCAACTTTTGTAAGCCCTTACACATCTTTACAGTTTGCCCGAAATGAAAGTCTTCACAATTGCAAAACTACAGCAAGTTAGCGAGAGTGACTAATTCATGTATTACCTGTGATGGGTCCTCATCGCCATTCACTTGGCAAGTGGTGCAACTCCAGAATCTCAGGCTTAGAGACTGCTTTGTAGGACCCATTCTAGAACATAAACAGAGCCTGAGACTGGGGATCTTATGGTAGTGATTTATTACAGAAACATGCTCTAGATAAGGGGAAGGAAGGAAACAGGATACAGCAAGGGATTAAAAGCTAAGCAAAATTGTGGTCTCAACTAGAGGCTTGCTTTAATCTCTCCCTAGGGGAGTTTTAGAGCAGAAATTTTATCATAGTTAAGGTTTCCTTTATTAGTTTCTTTCTAGGTAAGGTAACTCATTTGGCTGAGGGCAATATTCTAGAGAATGGGACCATGAGTCATTACTAGCCAGTAACAAGTGTTAAAAGAGTTCTTGATAACAATATTTACAAGTGCTTGGAAGATGTAATACTGCTGAAAACAATTATTGAGAGGAAAAGCCTCTCTCTGGTTTCCATGCATTGCAATTCATTTGGAAAGTCAGCATGTTTGAGAACTTCTTCTCCCTCTCCATTTACTGTTTTTCATTTTCTTTTTCTGCTATGACTGGTACTGCTATAAGTACCACTGCAAAAACTGAGCAAACCAAATGAGTTAATTTATAAACATTCATGGCATTATTTTTTATGTGCTTTGGCCATTTCCTCCAAAACATTGTTATCAACCCAAGTGAACATTTCCACTGTGGAAGAGCTCCACAAGTTTTTATTAGTATAAAGAAGAAAAATGATTTAATAGTCTTTTCCTCTCTCAGTCTCGCCAACATGCTTCTTTCCTTTTTTCTTCCCCCTTGCCTCCCTTTTCTTTTTGGCTTTCCCTTCACTCTCTTCTTCCTTCTGTCTTTCTTTCATTTATTCTTCTGTCCCTACATCTAACTTTCTGTCTCTCTTTTACTTAATTCATTGTCTGATGCAATATGGCTATTTTTCACACATATATGTTTTTATTTTTCAAGATTGTTTTCTTTTCTGGCACCATTTGTCTTTATCTCAGACAGGTATTTCTCTCATGATTTTAGAAGTTTTTATCAGCATGCTATAAAACAGGTTCAATAGCAGAAGACTTTCCAGATTTTCAACTTTTAACTACTTTCTCTGAATATCTCTTAAAGAAAAGAAAGTCTTTTTTGGAGCATATGCTGGCTATTACAATTGTAAATTCTTAGTCTAAATCAAAAGGAAGAGATAAGAAAAAAAAACATAACTAACTTTTATCATGTAGAAAACATTTTCTGAAATTAAATAATTTCAATACCTTATATTTTAATACTATGGTACTGTATCAGTTTGCTAGGATGTAATAACAAAGTACTGCAGACTGGGTGGCTTAAATAACAGAAATTTATTTTTTTCAGAATTCTGGAGGCTAGAAGTCTGAAGGTGTTGGCAGGATTGTTTTATTCTGATGCCTCTCCTCATACCTTGTAAATTACTGTCTTCTCCCAGTGTCTTCACATGGTCTTCTGTCTGTGTGTTCATTTGTGTCTAAATTTCCTCTTGTTATAAGGACACAAGTCATATTAGATTAGGGCCACCTTAAAGACCTCATTTTAGTTTAATTACCTCTCCAAGACCCTATCTCCAAATATAGTCACATTCTGAGCCATTGGGGGTTAGGGTGTCAACATTTAAATTTTTAGGCAGACACATTCAGCCCATAACAGGTAATTATCAACTACATGAGAAATCTTCATATTCTGATGAATAAGTCTATATGTTACTATTTGCTATGTTACAATGTTTTAGAAACTGCTAAACAAGGGTCTTAGTCTCTTTGGCCTTGGTTTGCTATAACAAGATACCATAAACTAGGTGGTTTATGAACACCAGAAATTTATTTCTCACAGTTCTGGAAGATGGGAAGTCCGAGATCAAGGTGTCTGCAAATTCTGTGTCTGGTGAGAGCTCACTTCCTGGTTCACAGATGGTTATTATTTATTTTTTTTCTGTAACCTCACATGGTAGAAAAGGTAGGGAGATTGCTGTGGGTCCTCTTTTATAGAGGTAATAATCCTCCTCACGTAGGCTCCACACTCATGACCTGATCATCTCCTAAAGACCCAACTTCCAAACACCATCACGTTGAGGATTAGGTCTCAACATACGAATTTTGGGGGAAACAAATATTCAGTCTATGGCAAGGGGGTCTTATGCTTCCAGGCAGATTAAGCTGACATGTATTTCCCTATTCTTCTCAGTAAACACAATGAAAAATTCTGGACATCATATATGAAACAAAAAGGAAACTCCGAACAGTAGAAAGAAAAAGGTGGACCAGCTAGGGACATCTAGGCCCAAGGAATGACATGAAGGTATATTCCCTGGGCTTTCTTATTTTTTGCCACACGTATACCAAACTGGATACTAGAGAAGCTGGCAACCCATAAATGCTAATGTTCTCATACATAAAAATATGCCTCACCAAAGTCTGCTGTCTCTAGCCAAAAGATCAAGAAAGGGGCAGCTGAACAAGGCAAAAAATGTTTTGGGTGATAACTGCTCTACTCCAGTCAAACATCACAGGAAAAAAAATATGATCTTATCCTCACCCCACAAGCAAGGGTAAAATAGACTTAAATGACACATTAAACCAGATAGACATATTCAGAACATTCTATCCAACATTAGAGAGTACACATTCTTCTGATTGAGCGGAATATTCTCCAGGATAGATCATATATTAGGCCACAAAACAAGGCTTAATATGTTTAAGAAGGCTGAAATCATAGCAAGCATCTTTTTCTAGAAATCAGTTACAAGAAGAAAACTGAAAAATTCACAAATATGTGGCAATAAAACAACACATTTCTGAACAACCAACATGTCAAAGAAGAAACCAATGGGAAATCAAAAAATATATTGAGACAAATGAAAATGGAAATACAACCTACAAAACCACATGGGGTATGGCAAAAGCAGTACTGAGATGGAATTTCATAGTGATAAACACCTGTGTTATGAAAAAATAAAGAACCTCAACTAAACAACCTAATTTTTCACCTCAAAGAACTAGAAAGAGAAGAGCAAACTAAGCCTCAAATTAGTAGAATTAAGGCCATAACAAAGATCGGCGGTGGGGTGGGGAATGAAATAGAGACTAGGAAAATAATATAAAAGATCAAAGAAATCAAAAGCTGATTTTTGAAAACATAAACAAAATTGAAAACACTAGCTAGACTTACAAAAAAGAAAAAGGAAACTAGAGGACAAATAAAATCAGAAATGAAAGAGGAGACATTATAGCTGATAAAGAAATACTGAGGAACATAAGAAACTACTATGAAAAATTATATGCCAACAAATGAGGAAATCTAAAGGAAGTGGCTAAATTCTTGGAATCATGTGACCTACTAGGACATAATCATGAAGAAATACAAAATATGAACAGACCAATTACCAGTAATGAAACTAAATCAGTAATAATAAAATATTCCCAGCAGGAAAAAGTCCATTGGATCTGTAGATTGCTTTGGGCAGTATACTCATTTTCACAATGTTGATTCTTCCAATCCAAGAACATGGTATATCTCTCCATCTGTATCATCTTTGATTTCTTTCAACAGTGTCTTACAGTTTTCTGCATACAGGTCTTTCTCCTCCTTAGGTAGGTTTATTCCTATGTATTTTATTCTTTTTGTTGCAATGGTAAATGGGAGTGTTTCCTTAATTTCTCTTTCTGATTCTCCATTGTTAGTGTATAGGAATGAAAGAGATTTTTGTGCATTAATTTTGTATCCTGCTACTTTACCAAATTCATTGATTAGCTCTAGTAGTTTTCTGGCACCATTTTTAGGATTTTCTATGTATAGTATCATATTATCTGCAAACAGAGACAATTTTACTTTTTTTCCAATTTAGATTCCTTTTATTTCTTTTTCTTCTCTGATTGCCATGGCTAAAACTTCCAAAATTATGTTGAATAATAGTGGTGAGAGTGGGCACCCTTGTCTTGTTCCTGATCTTAGAGGAAATATTTTGAGTTTTTCACCACAGAGAATGATGTTGGCTGTGGGTTTGTCATATATGGCCTTTATTATGTGGAGGTAGGTTCCCTCTATGCCCATTTTCTGGAAAGGTTTTATCATAAATGGGTGTTGAATTTTGTTGAAAGCTTTTTCTGTATCTATGGAGATTATCATATGTTTTTATCCTTCAGTTTGTTAATATGGTTTATCACATTGATTGATTTGCATATATTGAAGAATCCTTCCATTCCTGGGATAAATCCCACTTGATCAGGGTGTATGATCCTTTTAATGGGCTGTTGGATTCTGTTTGCTAGTATTTTGTTGAGGATTTTTGCATCTATGTTCATCAGTGATATTGGCCTGTAATTTTCTTTTTGGGGGACATCTTTGTCTGGTTTTGGTATCAGGGTGATGGGGGCCTCGTAGAATAAGTTTGGGAATGTTCCTCCGTCTGCTATAATTTGGAAGAGTTTGAGAAGGATAGGCATTAACTCTTCTTGAAATGTTTGATAGAATTCGCCTGTGAAGCCATCTGGCCCTGGGCTTCTGTTTGTTGGAAGATTTTCAATTTCAGTGCTTGTGATTGGTCTGCTTGTATTTTCTGTTTCTTCCTGGTTCACTCTTGGAAGGCTGTACTTTTCTAAGAATTTGTCCATTTCTTCCAGGTTATCCATTTTATTGGTGTATAGTTGCTTGTAGTACTCTCTCATGATCCTTTATATTTCTGTGGTGTCAGTTGTTACTTCTTTTTCATTTTTAATTCTGTTGACTTGAGTCTTCTCCCTTTTTTTCCTGATGAGTCTGGCTAATGGTCTATCAATTTTGTTTATCTTCTCAAAGAACCAGCCTTTAGTTTCATTTATCTCTGCTATTGTTTTGTTCATTTCTATTTTATTTATTTATGCTCAAATTTTTATGATTTCTTTCCTTCTACTGGCTTTGGGTTTTGTTTGTTCTTTATCTAGATGCTTTAGGTGTAAGGTTAGGGTGTTTATTTGAGATTTTTCTTGTTTCTTGAGGTAGGATTGTATTGTTATAAACTTCCCTCTTAGAACTGCTTTTGCTACATCGCATAGGTTTAGGATCATTGTGTTTTCATTGCCATTTTTTTCTGGGTGATTTGAATTTCCTCTTTGATTTCTTCAGTGATCTCTTGGTTATTTAGTAGCATATTGTTTAGCCTCCATGTGTTTGTGTTTTTTTTACCTTTTTTTCCTGTAATTGACTTCTAATTTCATAGCACTGTAGTCAGAAAAGATGCTTGATATGATTTCAATTTTCTTAAATTTTCTGAGACTTAATATGTGACATGAGATGTGATCTATCCTGTGGTGTTCCTCATGCACTTGAGTAGAAACTATATTCTGCTGTTTTCAGATGGAATGCCCTATAAATATCAATTAGGTATATCTGGTCTAATGTGCCATTTAAAGTCGTGTTTCCTTATTAATTTTCTGTCTGTGTGATCTGTCCATTGGTGTAAGTGGGGTGTTAAAATTCCCCACTTTTATTGTGCTACTGTTGATTTCCACTTTTATGTCCATTAGCATTTGCCTTATGTATTGAGGTGCTCCTATGTTGGGTGCATAAATACTTTCAATTGTTATATCTTCTTGGATTGATCCTTTGATCATTATGTAGTGTCCTTCCTGGTCTCTTGTGACAGTGTTTATTTTAAAGTCTATTTTGTCTGATATAAATATTGCTACTCCAGCTTTCTTTTGGTTTTCATTTTGCATGGAATGTCTTTTTCCATCCCTCACTTTCAGTCTGTATGTGTCGATAGGTATGTTCATATTACCATTTTCTTAATTGTTTTGGGTTTGTTTTTGTGGGTCTTTTTTTTCTCTTGTTTTTTCTGCCTCGAGAAGTTTCTTTAGCATTTGTTGTAAAGCTGGCTTGGTGGTGCTAAATTCTCTTAGTTTTTGCTTGTCTGTAAAGCTTTTGATTTCTCCATCAAATCTGAATGGTACAGTTGCTGGGTAGAGTTATCTTGGTTGTAGGTTTTTCCCTTTCATCACTTTACATATATCCTGCCACTCCTTCTGGCCTGTAGAATTTCTCTTGAAAAATCAGCTGATGACATTGTGGGGATTCCCTTGTATGTTATTTGTTGCTTTTTCCTTGCTGCTTTTAATATTTTTTCTTTGAACTTAATTTTTGTTAGTTTGATTAATATGTGTCTTGGTATGTTTCTCCTTGGGGTTATTCTGTATGGAACTCTCTGCACTTCCTAAACTTGGGTGGCTATTTCCTTTCCCATATTAGGGCAGTTTTCAACTATAATCTCTACAGATATTTTCTCAGACCCTTTCTCTTTCTCTTCTTCTGGGACCCCTATAATTCAAATGTTGGTGTGTTTAATATTGTCCCAGAGGTCTCTAAGGCTGTCCTCATTTCCTTTTATTCTTTTTTCTTTATTCTGCTCTTTAGCAATTATTTCCACCATTTTATCTTCCAGCTCACTTAATTGTTCTTCTGACTCAGTTATTCTGCTATTGAGTCCTTCTAGTGTATTTTTCATTTCAATTATTGTGTTGTTCATCATTGTTTGTTCTTTAGTTCTTCTAGGTCCTTGTTAAACATTTTTTGTAGTTTCTCATTCTGTCTCCATTCTATTTCCAAGATTTTGGATCATCTTTACTCTGAATTCTTTTTCAGGTAGGTTGCCTATTTCTTCTTCATTTATTTGGTTTCATGGATTTTTACCTTGCTCCTTCAGCTGTAACATATTTCTCTGTCGTCTCATTTATTTTTTTCATGGATGGGGCTATGTTCCTATCTTGCTGATTGTTTGGCCTGAGGTGTCCAGCACAGGAGTTTGCAGGCAGTTGGATGGAGTTCTTCTGCCAGTTTCCAGTTAGTTTTCCATGAGAGTTGTTCCAGATGTAGATGCATTTTTGATTGTGTAGGGAGGTGAGCTCCATGTCTTCTTACTCGGCCATCTTGATCCCCCTCAATCATTTCACACTCTGTATATCAAATCATTATGTTGTACACCTGAAACTAATATAATGTTACCATGTCAGTCATACTTGACTTTTTTTTTAAAAAAAGGAGGAAATCTTTTGCCATTTGTGACAACATGGATGAAACTGGAGGGCATCATGCTGAATGAAATAAGCCACACAGGAAAAACAAAATACCGTATAGTATCACTGATATGTGGAAACTAAAAAACAAAAAGTTAAACTTATGGAAATGAAGAGAAGAATGGTGGTTGCAGGGATGTGGGTGTGGGAAAAATAGGAAGTGGTTAGTAAAAGGTTATACACTTTTAGTTATAAGTGGAATAAGACCTGAGGATTAATGTGTAACACGGTAAATATAGTTGATAACACTATTGTATAACTGACATTTGCTAAGAGAGAACTTAAGTGCTCTCATTTCTAAAAGGTGTAAAATCACTATAGATGTTCATTGAAAGAAAATTCACTTCTATTTGGAGAAAGCTTCATGAAGAAGGTGGCAAATTGAGCTGAGTCTTGAAAAATGATCTTGAATAGATCATTTTAGCCAGAGTAGACAATAGAAATAAGGCTATGGAGACAGAAAAGAAAGGGCTGTGTACTGAAATAGGTATTTATCCCAAAGGGGCTATAATAAGGGGTATCTATAATGCCATGAAAATGGCAAAAATCACTGAAGGAAGTGTGCAGTGAAGGAGACAGAGGGAAAGGTGACATAAGGCTAGGCAATTCCTCATCGTAACAGACAGCTTACAGAGGAGAATGTATTCAAGACACTAGAAAATTGTGTTCAGAGAGAACTAATATATTTCCATGAAGGAAGGGTTCGGCAAGAGAGTCACATGCCATGGAGAAATTAAAGAGACTGAAGTGGGAGGAGGATGTTTTTGGACTCTTTTCACCTCTGAGAAGGAAGGAGAAGGAAGCCACATTACATGGATTATGTGATAGAAAGAAAAAGCTATTTTTGTGACATTTGTGATGAAAGAACCTCATGATAGAATGGTAATTTGAGGGGAAAGCAGAAAGAAGAAAACTTCCATAATAACAGTAAATCTTTCCGGTCACAATCAGCCAATTTCCTCTTGTTCCACTGCTGGATAGGGTATAATGGTAGTTCAGATACTTTCCCTAAAGACAATTTTAGAAAAGGTATTAACAGGCAAGTTGTCCTGCAGTCCTTTTGCCAGTACTGTTATTTATGTAGGAATCTGACAGCTGCAGTTGGAAAAATGTCATTGTTCACTGTGGGTCTGGGTGGGTTTTTTCACTTGAAAAAAAAAGTTTCCTGTACAAAGGATAATTTAAAAGCAGTTTGGATTAAGATTTATAAAAAGTACTTATTCTATTGTCCCTTGGGTTCAAGCTCTAAGAATAGATGATAATGGTGTTTCATTATCCTTTATTAAAATCAGTTTGAAGACTTGTTTCTTCTTGCACGTTTAGTTGTGCATGAGTACAACACAAAGTTATCAGGAAGTTACAGATAATCCAAATAGATATCCCTCTTGCTACCAAGTCCTTGCACTATTAGTATTATTAGTAGTAATAATGATTTATTAGATTTCTAGTGTTTTCCAGGGACATTAATTATGTTATATCTAATCCTTATAACAACTGAAAGGTAGATATCATCACTCCCATTTAATTTTAAGGAAATTGAGGCTTAGAGAGTTATCTTAAATTGCCCTAGCTCTCATTGCTAGTATGATAGAGACCAGTGTTTCCTGTCCTCATTGTCTATATTTACCATACTTTAAACCAAAAACTGGGGCCCACCGTGTGAGAACAGGATGTCATATTTGAAACTGTGTTTCAGTTTCATGAAATTTTCAACACTATGAAATGTCTGTGATATGTGTCTGGAACATATGTGTCTATTTCTTTAGAACTGCAGAGCCTATCTTTTTCAAAAATCATAACTAATGAACAGTATTTATTTTTTCTTTCCTTTGTTATTTAGGGAGACTGACGAACCCCAGATGATTCCAAAGCATATAATTAATGACAGCTCCCTTAGTGACTGTGGTTTCTTCTCTGCTAACTTTTTCAGACCCTCCAGGAAGTCCTCTACTTATGTTTAATAGCAAATAACTAAGAGAAAAATGAACTTACCTCTCATTCATCAAGTGCTTAACTGCCACTAAGTTATTGAGGAATGTTGTTGTTCTTGTTTTATATGAATGAGAACAACATAAAGAAACAACCAAAACTATTTTTTTGTGCAGGAAGATTTTTTTAAATAAATTCATTTATTTATTTTTAATTTATTTATTGGCTGCATTGGGTCTTTGTTGCTGCACACGCTCCTCATTGCGGTGGCTTCTCTTGTGGCAGAACACAGGCTCGAGGCACGTGGGCTTCAGTTGCTGTGGCACATGGGCTCAATAGTTGTAGCTCATGGGCTCTAGAGTGCAGGCTCAATAGCTGTGGCGCACAGGCTTAGCTGCTCTGTGGCATGTGGGATCTTCCTGGAGTAGGGATCAAACCCGTGTCCCCTGCACTGGCAGGCAGATTCTTAACCTCTATGTCACCTAGGAAGTCCTGTGTAGGAGGACTTTTATCCTTAAGTATAATTACATTTTTTGATTATATTAAATTCATTTCAAATACCATAATTGAAACTGCATAGTAAAGAAGTAAAGATTTGACTGAAGTTTCTGTTTTCTTTTTTGTAATCCTTTTTCATAAGGCTTTCCCTAAGCACCATGTGAACTGTGATACCATCTATAAAACCTTTGGAAGGATTTGTGTTTCACAGTTCCTAACTGGAAATAAAGAGTGTTTACTCTTATTCATTTATTTGACTGTTACACATTTTTGCAAAAAATTGTATAAAGTATATATACAACATAAAACTTATAATTTTAACCATTTCTAAGTGTACAGTTCTGTCACATTACGTATATTCACATTGTTGTGCAACTGCCACCACCATCCATCTCCAGAACTTTTTCATCTTCCCAAACTGAAACTCCATAACCATTAACACTAACTTCCTATTCCTCTGCTCACCCCAAGCCCTGGCAACCGCCATTCTACTTTGTGTCTCTATGCATTTGATTATTCTAGGTACCTCCTATAAGCAGAATCATACAATATTTATCATTTTGTGACTGATTTATTTCACTTAGCGTGATGTCATCAAGGTTCATCCATGTAGTAGCATAGATCAGAATTTTCTTCCCTTTTAAGGCTGAATAATATGTCATTGCTTGTATGTACTACATTTTGCTTATTCATCCACTTGGTCAATGGACACTTGTATTACTTCCGCCTTTTGGCTATTGTGAATAATGCTGCTATGGACATGGGTGTAAAAACATTAGCTCGAGTACCCACTTTTAATTCTTTTAATTCTTTTCGTTTAATTTTAATACTCAGAAGTGGAATTTCCAGGTCATACAGCAATTCCATGTTTCATTTCTTGAGGACTCACCATACCATTTTTCACAGTGGCTGCACCATTTTACATACTTGCCAACAATGCACTAGAGTTTCAGTTTCTCTACATTTTTATCAACCCTTGTGGCTTTCTGTTTGTTTTTTTTTTAAACAACAATTATGCTCATGGGTGTAAAGGGTGTGTTCTCTTGAAAGAGTATGTACTAAAGATTAATAGGAACACACGCCAACAAACCAACAATTTTTAATTCTCTTATGGATATTTGTTGTAAAGTCAGTTTGAAAATAAGCCCTTAAATTAATGAAAATTAGATAGAGCAGTATTTTAGTGTCTCTGTTAAGTATAGAAAGTGGGAAAAGAATAAGAATATGTACCACAAAAATCTCAACGGGAAGAACATGTATTAAACAGTAACATATCCAAGGAAGATGAGGAAATGTGGAAAAGAGTGAGAACTAGGGAAGTGGGAAATTAATGGCTTCCTAAATAAAACACTAAACCTCATTTACTTATCTACTATAAACACTGAAAGCAAATTCCTTTTGAGTACATGACTGTTGCCCCTTTAGTGAATGCCTAAGAGGTTTAGAAAGCTTCTGTAAGACTCTAATCATGGTTTTTAGTTTTACCTCTGTTCTTAAATTATGCCAAGAATAGAAGATGCTGGATTTTAATGATCTAGCCATGCTAGGGACATGCCAGCTAAACAAAAGCAAGATTGATTTCTCTAGTAACAAAATTTGAAAACATCGTATATGAATAATGATTAGTTAACTTTCAAGAAGTATGAGTGTGTTGTGGTAATAATTTTAATAAAATGTCTAAATTTTTGTTTGGATGTGGAAACACTATAAATATGGTGTGACCTGACTAAGAATAACATGCGACCTGATTTACTTTTATTTAAAATGCCTACTCCTAGACCAATTTCGGGTATAATTTAACTTTTAAAAGTTTAGAATTACAGTCTTTGGTTCTAATTCTAGATGTTTATTAATTAAAAATGTTGAGTATCTAGTGTGTCCTAGACACTTTTCTAGGCACTGGGGATCTACAAGCGAAAAACAAATTAGATTAAAATCTTTGTTTTCATAGACCTTATATTTTAGCAAAGGGAGAGAAACTATAAATAGTAAATATAGCAAATAAATAATGATTTAGGTATTAGATGATGGGAATTACCAGGTATTAAGTACTGTTAGGGTATTAGAAGATGTTAAGTGTTATGAAAAAGCAAAAGATGAGGATAAGGGCAATGGGGAAAAGGACAAAGCATGGGTTGCAGTTTCAAATGGGCTGGTCACAAGAGGCTTTGTTGGGAAGGTGACATTTGAAAAAAGGCTTTAAGCAGGTAAAGGAAAAGAGGATTCCAGATAGAGGGAACGGCCAATGCAAATCCCTAAGGCAGGAACTGTCTGGCACTTTGAGGAACAACAAGAAAGCAAGTGTGACCAGAACAAAGAGAGCAAGGAGTGAGAAGGCAATGAGTAGAAGAATAAAAATCAGAGGTGCACAAAGATTTATGCATGTTGGTGTCCAGCAATGGATACTATTGAATAAATTGGGGTACCAACATATGATGGACTATCATATAGCTCATGTTTATAAAGAATATTTAATGACTTAATATAATGCTTATAACTTAATGGTAACTGAGATATGTGTTGTAAAATTATAAAATCACAGCACATATCAATTATTAGGCAACTGAGATATGTGCTATAATCATAGATATAGAATAGATTTGTTTATATATATATAAGTGCACTAAATTTAAGAGTAATAATCTGTTGTTCATGTTATTATGGGCAATTTTTATTTATTTTCTAGATTTTCTAAATTATTTTCTAAACTTTCTAAATTATCCACATACCATTTTCTTATCCTGAAAAAAATATTTGCAATCTAGAAATTTTTTCTTAAATTAAAAAAGATGATAGGGTGAACATTTTCAACCAATTACATCAAAAAACTGAAGTGATATCTATTATGTTGAGTGAACTGCTCTTTGATAATTTGGATAATTGTTCAGCAAGTATTCACTTCCCTTCCCCTCACACTGTAGGTGGAGTATTCTTCACCAGTCTCACGATGTTGGGCTTGGTCTGGTGTCTTGCTTTGGCCAATGGAATGTTAGCAGTCATTATGTGAGCAGAAGCTCTAAATATGTTTAGGTCTTAATGTGGATTGGTCCTGGAATCACAGTGGCACGCCTTGTGGAGAGCAGGACTCAGGCAGAATGAACACATACAGAACAAACCTGAACCTGATCCGCAGGCTGAACCCAGGCCAAGAGAACAGCCACTCAGCTGAGGCAAGGGTAAATCAGATGCACTTACATATTCTTCAGCCCAAAAATAAATGCTTGTTTTCATAAGCCATTGAGTTTGATTTGGTTTGTTACATATCAGTATTGCAGCAATAGATAATATGTAGACAATGTGTTTTTCTGGATCAACATAGAAAACTTCACTCAAAGATGTAATAAATAAATAGAAGATTGAAAAGAAAAGATAGAAGGTTAGTATTCTTGTGGATTTTTATACCAGGCCCAGGTTCTGAACTCTGACCTGTTTGTTCCCATATTACTCCATTGGAGGAATTGAATATTGATCTAATTTTTAAGTAAATTCTGGTAGCAAGACTGTGATAGGTTAAGTTGGGATGAAATTGCATAGAATCATTGTGGTTGCAAGAGCAAGCTGGGTACCAATGTTCTCAGCGTCGCAGTTCAAAGACTTCCTTTTTTCTCCCACATGTGTTATACCTGAGACAGTTCTTCTGTTAACCTTCTGCATGCAAATCTGTATTTCAAGTCTATTTCCCAGGAAACTAACTTAAGCCAGTAAACAATATTTGTGGTTTTATCTTATGTATGTAAAAAATAGTGACTAGCCATGTTTTCTATGCACACGTGCACACTGGTAAATGCTTAGAAGATGTCTGAGATGATGTAATAAAAAGTTGTGGATAAAGAAGATGTGGTGTGTATATATATATATATATACACACAATGGAATATTAATCAGCCCATAAAAAAGAATGAAATATTGCCACTTGCAGCAAAGCGGATGGACCCAGAGATTATCACGTTAAGTGAAGAAAGTCAGGCAGAAAAAGACAAGTATTATATGATATTACTTACATGTGGAATCCAAAAAAAAATGCAAATCAACTTATTTACAAAAAAGAGAGACTCACAGACTTAGAAAACAAATTTATGGTTACCAAAGGGGAAAGGGGAGAAGGAGGGATAAATTAGGAGTATAGGATTAAAAGATACACACCACTATATATAAAATAATAAACAATAAGGATTTACTGTATGATGCAGGGAATCATATTCAATATCTTGTAGTAACCTATAATGGAAAAGAATCTGAAGCTGTGCACCTGAAACTAACATAATATTGTAAATCAACTATAGTTAAATTTTTAAAAAACTTTTTGCATTGGAAATGGGAAGAGGGGATTGTTAATGATAGGATTTGCTTTTCACAATACCTTTTTTCTTTGAAATTTTCCAAGAGTTTACATTACTTTCATAATAAAGAATGTTTAAAAGGATTCTTGAAAGATAAAAACAAATATGGTAAAAAAAAAAAAAAGCTCCTTCAGGCTCTACTAGGGTAGAGGGCTGAACCAAAAGATCTTCTGACTATAAGCAGCTATTTTGCCAGGGACATTGTGTTTGATTGTATAAAATCCCTTAATAGTCTAACAGTAAATATACTTAAGTATGTAACACCTAAAGATATACAATCTAAGGAGTGCAAGAAATGATTTTTCTTCTTCCCATGTAATATGATTTTTATTTTAATAACAAAGGATCAATAAAGAACTTAGTAATGTAAAAAAGTTAAAAAAAGAAATTAAAAAACCACTGCCAGTCCACTATTTAGAAATAACTTTACCCCAGATATTTTTCTATAATTATATACAGATAGAAGCACAGGTATATAAATTGGTGAAAGTAATTTTTTAATGCGATCATATTCTAAATGAAAAATATTATATTTAACTTTATTGTGTTTAAGGGGGACAAAATTGATGGGATATTATATTCTAAAAGATTTCTCTAAGCTTAAGGAAAGATAATAAAATGCATTAAGAAGTTGGAGCCATTCTTAAAAATTACTTATTTCCATTTTAAACACTATCGATTGAAGCCTCTGCTCTGGGAAATGAGGGCATTACTAACAAAAACTAACACTTATTGAGTGATTACAATACTCCAAGCACTATTCTAAATGCTTTAAGTGTATTAAGTCACATGATCCTTAGAACAACCCCACAAGGTGGAATTATCATCCTCGTTTTTTAGATGAAAAAACTAAGGTAAAGAAAATTTACATGATTATCCAAGGCCACATAATTAAGAAGCACTAAAACTAGAATTCAGGGCTAGGCCCAGAGCCTTGGGTTCCTAACTCTCACCACCCCCTTTCACACTGGTGCCTGCATCCCCATTGGTTAGCTGAATTCTTTTTTATACTGTCAAATTGTACGTTACTTCTATTGTTTTATGTTCCATTTGTTTGTTTCATTTTGTTCCTGAGTTTAAGGTCAAATTGAAATTTCTTTCCTACCTCTTTTCATTTTTTTCCCTTTTTTCCCCAGGTTTATTGAGAAATAATTGACATACATCACTGTATAAGTTCAAGGTGTGAAACATGGTGTCAAGTTTGATTTACCAGAATAGGTTTAGTTGACATCTATCATCTTATACAGATACAATAAAAAGAAAAGAAAAAAATTTCTCCTTGTAATGAGAACTCTTGGAATCTACTCTCAATAACTTTCCTACATATCATATAGCAGTGTTAACATATTGTACATATTAAAACTAATTTTTATTTACTTTAAATCTGGAAGTTTGTACCTTTTGGCCACTTTCCTCTAACTACGCTTACCCTCAACCTCTGCCTCTGGTAACCACAAACCTATGAGCTTGGTGGTTTTTTGTTTTGTTTTATTAAAAAAAATTTTTTTTGTATTAGATTCCACCTATAAGTGAGATCATACAGTATTTGTCTTTCTCTCTCTGACATTTCATTTAGCGTAATGCCCTCCACTTTCACCCATGTTGTCATAAATGGTAGGATTTCCCTGTTTTTTCTATTTTTTTATGGCTGAACAATATTCCATTGTATATATACAGTCAACCCTTGAACAACTTGGGGATAAAGGGGGCTGACTGGCCAGTGCAGTCAAAAATCCATGTATAATTTTGCGGTTGGCCCTCCATATCCGTGGTTTTGTATTTGCAGATCCAACCAACTGTGAGTCGTATAGTACTGTAATATGTATTTACTGGGGAAAATTCATAGATAAGCAGACCTACACAGTTCATACCTGTGTTGTTCAAAAGTTAACTGTATACCACTGATTTGTGAACACAATAGCTTAGAATTTATTCCACATTTTGGTCAATTTCATTCCATCCCCAGTCCTTTTACATGGATTTTCTATTTCTGAGTTCAGTAATTTGTGTTTTTGTGGGGATTTTTTTGCTTTTCTTTTTTTTTTTTTTCTCTTAATAAGAAACCATGAGTCCTATGTTGCTGCAGTGTTTTTCTACCTTGGAAGGTCTGTTTGATACTCTCACATTTTAGTAGAGTATAATCTCCTTGGGCCATACGGGTTTTTGTTGTTTTTGTTTGTTTGTTTTTTCCTTTTAGAAGTTTTCTGCATGTATTTCTCCACTATGCTTTGGCTTGCATCATTCTGTGCCTCAATTCTTTCTCCTTTTCAGCAAATTTTTTTTTTCTGACTGATGACTGAAGAATTTCTTCTTTTCCTAACTTTTCCTTTCCTGTCTCCCTCTTTCTCTTTCCTCTTTTTCTTTCTTCTTCATTTTTTTATTTTTAAAATATAATGATTTTACTAAGCTATGACTTGATTAGTGTTGGTTATGTGTGTTCAGTCTGCTGGAATCATTATTTATTTGGGGGTTTTTTGTTGGTAGTAATTCTTTGGAGGCTTTTGTTATTACGTTTGTTTAGTTCTCTAGTTTCAGGATGCTTCTAGTGAATTGTAGATATCTGTGCACCTCATCTATTTATATTTGATTATTTCAATGCCCACCTCCACTCATATTTTCATCTGGTGATTGATCATATTGGTGATTTTCTCAAACTTTTCATCTATTTTAGTAATTCAATTTTCATCTCTGTCCATTCTGTTTTTAATTCAGTTATCCATAACAATGCTGAGTTGAATTGAGTTCTTATAATCTCTCATTTCTTCTCCTTCTTTTCTTATCATCTTGTTTATAGCTATTTTAAATTGATTAACATAGTAGATTGTCTACCCATTTCTTTTTACCTTATTCTTGGTTAGTGTTGTTCAGAATTTATTTTTGTTCTAATATATTTAATTATTGGTTCTCTTTCCACTGTGCCTAAGAGAAGTTGATTTTCTTTTCTGTGATACAATTTAGAGATGTTTTCTATAGCACAAAGTGTGATAGGAGTAAGGGATAACTCAGAGGAAATTATATCTAATATTTGTAACAAGGCCTAGGCTCTGCTCTTGTATCTGAAGTTTTATCTTAACATTCTGTACAGGGGTTATCTATTAGGGTTAAGCTATCTGCTGTAACAAGTAATTCTCAAACCTTGGAGATTTAACACAATAAAAGTTTATTTAGTTCACTTATGTCTTAGTCTGATGAGGATATTGTGGGGGAAGGAGACGATAGCCGTTCAGGGACTAAAGTCCTCTATCTTATGAGGCTGTCATCTTCAACATGTGGCTTCCAGGGTCATTATGGAAAGGGAAGAGAAGACAAAGAATCTCACATGAGTCTGGAAGTATCATTTGTAACTTTTGCCCACATTCCATTGGCTGAAACTTAGTTTCATGGCCCCATGTAGTTGCAAAGTAGCTTGGAGATGCAGAGAAAATGTGTGCTCAGCAGTAACATTAGATGGGTTTGGTGAACACGTAACTATGTTTCTGCCGAAGGTTCACTCCCTGCTTTGGTGCTCAGAAAATAATGGTAAAGGGTGAGCACTATCAAGCCACAAATCAGTTCTCCAGTTCAGTGTGATTCAATGCGGATCAATCTCGTGGCTAGCTTCCCCTGTTGAAACTTTCCCCCATCACTCATTTCTATGACAAAAATAAGATGACTCAGTTTTACTTTAAAGGCTAAGTATTGGAGTATTAGAGAGAATTCTTAGGAATTTGTTTACTCAACAGTATAGCGGGGTAAAGATACACAATTTCACGTGCGGCCATGACATCCTTCAGCCCCAAAGGCCTTACTGTGAGTTCTCCTTCTCTTGCCAGATATGCCTCCCACCCATTAGGAGAGGCTCCTCACCTGGCTAATTCTTCTTTCAGCTGGACCAGCTGCACCAAACCTAGTCCTCAATCTAATGGGTTTTACCTCTGTGTTAGCCTGCAAATTATTCAAATAAGCAATCACAACCTCCAATGGGGAGCAGAAGGCACCTCATCCACTTGTTACGGCAAAGGCTAATTCCCACAGTCCTTGTTGGTTCACTCTGCTCCTGTGTGCAATCCCTGCGTGGCCCTACATGGCATGCAGTGTCCTCTTACCCTAAGATGTGAGTTATGTGACTAATAAACTGCTGTTATTCTCATCTGTCCAATGTTGGGTGTCATCTGTTCAGTCCAATGTTGGGTGTCATCTGTTCAGCCATATCATAGTATTTAGGGTGAAGAATCCCTCCTTCATCAATAAGGTGAATTGGAAGTGGTCAGAACAGGAGGGTTAGGAGGCTTCTCACATTGCATCATCCAATTTTGCTTCAGCATCTTGTGGAAAACAAATGTTAGATGACAATATTAGACGACACCTGTCTCATTGTTTGGTTTAGTTGGTTTTGTTCATTTGTTTGATTGGTTTTTGTTTCAATTACTTAAATGTTGTGGATAACTTTCAGAATAATTTTGTTTTGCTTCAAAGTTCTCTATAGGCAATGATCTTATAGAAAAGTGTAGAAGGACAATGTGTAGAAGTTAAGAGTATCCAGGAGCAGCCAGCATCAATGTCATTATTGGACATGAACAGTAAATCAGACAGGAGAAAAATCTAAGTAGAATGAGACTTTTGGTATATTGGCATTAGAAACAACAAAAATAACTCACAAGCTTTTAAAAAATGGACTCAGTGAAGCTATTAAAGTGTTGAATCATATGATGTCACTGTAATTTCATCATACTGTAATTTCATCATTCTTATTATTTTATGAGAGGACAATATGTTGATGCCATCAGAGACAAACTAGAGCCACTGAAGTCCAAACTAGAGCACCTTATAGAGCAAATACACCCAGGGACACTTTGTATTCTATGTCCTAATTCTGCTTCTGAAGAGCAATTCTGTAGCTAATCATGCATTCATGTTTGAAAACCATTACTGGATTATTCATGAATTAGCACTCTGCATTTCTTCTTAATCATATGACAAGTAGATTAGACAACTTCTTAAGCGGTGCTTTGAGAACTCCTAACCCAAACTGTCAACCTACCACTTTACAATTTCCATCCTAACTTTCTGGTTTGGTTTGAGTTTGGAAAACTATTTGGTTTTCAATGCCTCAAAAAATAAGGAGGGAGACTTCCTAGGTGGCACAGCAGGTAAGAATCCGCCTGCCAATGTAGGGAACAGGAGTTCGATCCCTGCCCCAGGAAGATGCCACGTGCCGCAGAGCAGTTATGGCCGTGCGCCACAACTGTTGAGCCTGCACTCTAGAGCCCGTGAGCCACAACTGTTGAGCCCATGTGTCACAACTATTGAGGCCCACACACCTAGAGCCCGTGCTCTGCAGCAGGAGAGGCCACTGCAATGAGAGGCCCACGCACCACAATGAAGAGTGGTCCCCGCTCGTCACAACTAGAGAAAGCCCATGTGCAGCAATGAAGACCCAACACAGCCAATAAAATAAATAAATTAATTAATTAATTAAAAAAAGGAGGATTTTAATAGAAAGAATGAATAGGTAACAACATTTCTATTATGAATAAGTATTGGTCAAAAAGTTCTGGACTTAAAACAGGAAAAGATGCTCTATATATAATTATAGGCTTGTTTTGTGTCAATAATAATAATAATAATGACAGCTAATATGTATGAAGTAATTACAAAATATTAGGCTTATTGCTAAGAGTATGACTTGAACTATACATCAGCAAAAAGTTAGAAAACTTTATTATCTATATTTTGCAGATAAAGAAACTGAGGCTTAGAGAAGTTGAGTAAAGAGCCACAGATATACAGCTAACGAGTTTGGGGGCTGAGAATCTAACCTTGGATTTCAGACTCTGCTGTCAGAGCTCTTAACCAATGCACTGAGAGTATTCTGGGATGCAGGAAATAACACCTGGAGTAAAGATTACTTGGGCTATCTTCTTCAAAAGAGTTTCTCTCAAGTTCTAACTTAATTGCCAATTTATTTATCCAGCAATTTATTGGCCATCAACTATGGTCTTGGGACTGTACTAGATATTATAAATATAAAAATGAATGAAAGAAGGTCCCTGCCCTCAAGCAGCTCACAGCAGCCCAATGGAAGAATTAGAAAATAGACAAAGAACTAAAATACAGCATAGTAAGGACCATGTACGGACAAGCAAAGGGAGCTAGGCACCCCACACTGGCACTGGGGAGATTTTTATAACTGGCAGTGGTGACACTATACTATGATTTACACTACTTTAGAAGTTCTAAGAGGTACAATATTTTCCCTCCCTGTCTTCGCTGCTGCTCTTTGTCCCATTATTTCATCAGATAGTGCACATAATTAAATAAAAATAACCAAGAGAGCCACACAATGGTTACAAGCTTGTTTACCTTTTCCACTCATTAGCTGTGTGACTTTGGCTTAGTTACTTAACCTCTCAGAATCTCATGTTTTCTCATTTGTACTTCTGAGGTTTGTTTTGACTATTAAATTAGGGAATAGCAAATCTGACTCCATATTAGATCTGTTTCTTTTACTTTACCCTTTATATTCTATTGCTTTTTCTTCCTTAGGAATGTTGCCTATAGCCTGAAATATTCAGGATAGCCCATTCCCAAGCCTCTGACTTTCAAGGGTATAACACTTTCCCACTCATTTAGAGATAAAAAGTTGCAGAGCAGAGAATAACGTTTGTTACTTCGGAGGTTTACAGGAACCTGTGACCTACATGGACAGCTACAAGAACAAAGGATTCCCACACCAAGATGTTTGCAACAGCCAATTACGCCCCTCCCTCAACTTGCCTTTAAAAATGCTATGCTGAAACCCTTCAGGGAGTTCTAGATTTTGCAGGGATAGGAGCCACCCATTCTCCTTGCAATAAACCTTTCTCTGCTCCACACTCCAGGGATTCAGTTTGTTTGGCCTCACTGTGGGTTGGGCACACGGACTTGTGTTTGGTAACAATATGAGATACTGCCAACCCTTTCTAACCATCTTTCCCTGCTTTATTTTTCAACATAGCCCTTATGACCTGTTGATATGCTGTCTATCACTAATCTGTGCCCTCCATGAGAGTAGGGATATTATCTGCATTTTTCATTGCTATAACCCATGTGCCATAAATAGTGCTTGACTCAATAATTGAATAAATAAATGAACAAATGAAAACAAAACAGCACAGTGTTTGGTTCATAGTAAACATACAATAAGATGACTTTTTATGATTTTGATTATACCCTGACACACATTTGCGTTTTAAAAGTGGCAAAGTTAGCCTCAGCTGTAAGGGAGAATTGGCTAACATTTGTCTTGTGTGCCCTGTTTAGTTATCTTCTGCCCATTCCTGTTTTTCTATTAATCTCAGTTTTTGACTGTTCTAAAAGGTATTAAGAGAATGGTTTCTCCTTCACACTAGTATTTAAGAATGAGGAGAAAATGCCTGAATGCAGAATGACTCGACAGCAGAAAGATAAACACTTAATTGTGTGGTTTGAGATTTGTGGCTGAAATATTGACACCAGCAGTGGAGGTATTTGGGGGGGAGGGGAAGGGATAAAGCTCAGAAACGGCTGAGGGAATTGTTGGTCAACTCACCGTTGGTTTTTTTTGTTTTTAATTCTCCTGCCCTTCCCCCATTCCTTCCACCTCTTAAATCACACCAATAATCTGCTACCTTCTGACTGGAACACAGCTGAATGATGTTTTGTGGGTTTATAACATGAAGTTTTTCTAGCTTGGGACCTGATTATTTGTTTGCCCTGAAGAAAATCTCCCTAAGCCCATACTGGCCAGGGCTGCAAGTGGTCATAATCCTGACACACACGTGGGGTGGGATAAGGCAGCAAAATCCTGACAAAGATGCCCTCTGAAATCATCTTGTTTCATTCAGTTTCATTTTACACCTTCAGCGGTGGCTCAACTTGCTTTCGGTCCTTAACCCAGATGCTGTTTTCTGTGTCATTAGAGAAATATGCAGATATCTTTTTATGGGTTTCCATATCTAAACTGTTAATCTGTTTTGGTTTTGATCCCAATGATCATGTCTCCATTTTATCTATCTATAATATTTTCCCTGTAGGATATGTTTTATTTACTTTTAGTATTCTTTAAATTGTATTTTGTTTTGATGAAAATCATTGATTTATAATTGCTATCAAATGCTTCTTTACCTGATGTCACTGATGAATAGCTACCAGAGCAGGAAGCTATGAAAAACATAGCTTTGTGAGGATGCTTCAAATTCCAAATAAAGATTAAATATCTGCTAAATCAAAAATAGCAAAAAGAATATAATACATTTAATTTTGAAGTGAAATACTAGGGAAATGTGCCTAAATTCAAACCTAGCCTATTATAGGTTCACATTGTTTTACATAATGTATATCTCTTTAAAATTGATTGGGGCTTCCTAGGTGGCACAGTGGTTAAGAATCCACCTGCCAATGCAGGGGACACAGGTTCGAGCCCTGCTCCAGGAAGATCCCACATGCTGCGGAGCAACTAAGCCCCTGAGCCACATCTATTGAGCCTGTGTGCCACAACTACTGAAGCCCACGCACTTAAAACCCGTGCCCTGCAATAAGAGAAGCCACGGTAATGAGGAGCCCATGCACCACAATGAAGAGTAGCCCCTGCTTGTCACTACTAGAGAAAGCTCATGCATAGCAATGAAGACCCAACACAGCCAATAAATAAATAAATAAATTTATATTAAAAACTTGATCGGCATGGTTGTTTCATTAAATAAAAGAGTTGCTCATATTCAATTCTTTTTTTCTGTACTTTATTGAATTTGTAAGTTATGCTCAATTAAAAGGAAATAATTGGAATAAAATAAAATATTCTCTTTAGTTTTTCTGACTATTTCTATTGATACTGATTTGAAAATGAGGGTAATGCCTTTTGCCCAATCAATATTTTCTTCCTAGTGTTTTATTCCTGGGGGAAGCTGATATATGGGGATATTTATCTCTGTTTTTTTTTTTTTTCTGTGTGCATTCAAAAAAGTCTCAGATGCCTTAGAGAAACAATATTAGTGTGTGTGTATTCAAAATAAGACCCACATCAATTTCTGCTCACATACTATAATCATATGGCAAATTTGATTCTTGTGACTTAAAATTTGTTGTTATTTTTCTCATTTTTTGCAGATTCAGTCTCACAGCTTCAAATTCACAATATCTGGCAGCTACTTAAATTACAAATGAGAATAATCATAGCCCAGGATTATCATCTCTTTAATTCTAGGTATCAAACTTCCCTTAATTGCTTTGGAAGCCACATCAATCAACAGAGTCTAGTGTTACATTGTTTTATAAGTAAAGCATGTTAGTCTTTTACATAAAAGTGTGATTGTTAAGCCTCACTTTCTCTTCCTGCCACTTGATGACGACCATCCTTAGATCGAACTGGGAAGGATGCTAATGGAACACAGGTAAATAAAGCAGTAGGAAAATATTTTGATTATTATAAATGTGTATTCTTTCTCCTTAAAGCTTTGTAAATTTTACAGCCATTATATCAATTAAATGTTCTTTTTCAGTGGTGTGCTGGAGTCGGTTTGTACTGGTTCACAAGACCTGACTGTGACATCTTTTCAATTCCAAGTTTAGTGGGGTGTTGACATCAGGTTGACATTAGGTTGTTGGCTTGAAATTAGTCATTGTGGGAGTATTTATACCATAAGAAGTAGCAAATAAGACAACCCAGGGCCTTTTTACTTTTTTTGTAAACCGTAGAGCTGATTGTTAAACATTTACCAGCATTCTACCACTAGTATTGTTACCGTTGTTGATTTCCTGATTTTTAAAAAAAATTACTTATTTGCAGCTCCTTCATCATGGCATGTGGGCTCCTTAGTTTTGGCATGCAAACTCTTAGTTGCAGCATATATGTGGGGTCTAGTTCCCTGACCAGGGATTGAACCCAGGTCCCCTGCATTGGGAGCGTGGAGCCTCAACCACTGTGCCACCAGGGAAGTCCCTAATTTCCTGATTTTGATAATTGTACTAAACTATGTAAGAGAAAATCTTTGTTTTTAGTAAACCCTGAATATTTAAAGGCAAAGAGGTTTTATGTCTACAACTTACTCTCAAGAAATTTGATATGGTTATATGCATATAATCTCCATACATAGACAGACGAGACAGAGAGAGAATGGCAAAGCAAATGTGGTAAAATATTAACATCTGCAGAATTCGGGTGGTGGTTACAAGGAATTCTTTGTGTTATTTCTGTAACTTTTTTGTAAGTCTGAAGTGTTATCAAAATAAAAAGCTGAAGAAGTGTCCTTGAGGCTGGGATAAAGTACTATAAGAAAAGGAGAATGTAAAAGAACAAGTGAACACCAAGAGCACATTCTTGAAAGGTGTACAAGGCAGTGGACAGGAGCACAGACTTGGGGGTGGGGGTGGGGGTCGGGTTTACCTTGGTTCAAAGGACAAAGATCAACTCTGCTAGTTCTTTTCTGTGGACTTGGCCCACTAACCCTCTATAAGCATGCTTCATCTGTAAAATAGGGTAATAATAATAATATCTATGCCATGTAGTTGTTGTAGTGATTGAATAAGTAAATATATAAAGCACTTGCATTAGGGCCTGGCCCTTAGTGAGCAATTGCTATTGCTTTTGTCAGTGGCTTTGAATTTTAAAACAGGGCATTAAAGCTTCCAAGAGCTAGGTGGTTGGGAGAGAATGCTCTCTGAATTCAAAAATCTTGACTTTAAGTATCAAGAACCAAAGCTGTGGGCTTAAAGCAAAGAGTAAACCACAACATTACAGAGTATGAAACTTTAAGATACAGATAAAAGAGCAGTTTTAAGTCACAAGGTAAGGAAATTAGAAAACAAAAACCAAATCAGAAACTCGACAACCAAAAATATGCTCCCTTGGTTTGAGAAAGGTATACTGGGAGGATTGGGAAAGAAGAGCCAGACAGCTTAGATCAAATGTGAAGCTTTATTGCCTGCCTGCCCGTTCTCCCCTTCCCTGCATGAAATTGTTGTGTCAATGATGATGGTAATATTTACTGAGCAGTTACTATATGCCAGAGTGTTCTAAGTGCTTTAACATGGATCATCTTTTATAATTCTCCCAACACGTCATGGTAGGTGGAATTAATAACTCTATTTTATACATGAGGACTTTGATGCAGAAATATTAAGTAAATCGCCCAGGTCACACACTAAAAAGTGTTGAAAGAGAATTAGAAGCCAGATAGTAAACTCCAGAGCCTGCACCATCTCTGGTGAGTTTTGGGATCAGAAAGAATTACTTGTGCCTTGCATCCCATGTGGAATTCTGGGAAGAGAGAAACTTGACAGAAAAAAATATTCATGTGAGAGTCAGCCTCCAAGATGTCCTGCAGTGACCTTCTCCTGGTGCTGGCATGCTTATGTAGAGCCACTCCGAAGTGTAATGGTGTGCCCCAGTAGAATGGTATGTGACTTCCTAAGCCAGGTCACAAAAGACACAATGTGGCTTCTTCTTTGTTCTCTTTCTCAGATCACTTGCCCTGGGAGAAGCTAGCGGCCATGTCCTGGGGAGTCTTCAGGACCCACACCCAGAAGCCCACACGGTGAGGAACTGAGGTCTCCTGCCAGTAGGCAGTGAGGACTGAGGCCTCCTGCCAACAGGAACACGAGTAACTTTGGAAATAGACCTCCTCCAACCCCAACCAAACCTTCAGGTAACTGCAGCCCTACTGACCTTGTTATTGAATAAAAGTTCACGTGCCTGACAAACCGAAACGTCAGAGTTTGGAGCAGAGAAAGGTTTATTGCAGGGCTAAGCAAGGAGAACAGGTGGTTCATGTTCAAAAACCCTGAACTCCCAGATGGTTCTGGGGGGAGGAGTTTTTATAGGCAAAATTTTGGGTGAGGGTTGCAGGGTGTGTGACTTTCTTCTGACTGGTTGGTGGTGACATAACAGGGCTGTACTCCAGTAACCTTGTGCTCAGCCTGGAGTTGCCATCCTTTATCTGGGTAGGGGCCTTAGTTCTGCAGAAGAACTCAAGATATTGTTATGCATATTGCTTGAGGAGGAACCAGGACCCTGCCCCAAGGCTGCACTGTTTTTTTTTTTATCTATATCAATATCTATATATTTTTAATTGAAGAATAGTTGATTTACAATGTGTTAATTTCTGCTATACAGCACAGTGATTCAATTACATACATATATACCATACATATATATATATTCTTTTTTAAAATATTCTTTTCCATTATGGTTTATCATAGGATATTGAATATAGTTGTCTGTGCTATATAGTAGGACCCTGTTGTTTATCCATTCTATATATAAAACCTTACATCTGCTAAACCCAATCTCTCATTCCATCCTTCCCTCACCCCTCTCTCCTTGGCAACCGCCAGTCTCTTCTCTATGTTGGTGGTTCTGTTTCTGTTTAATAGGTAGGGTTTTTTGTGTCATATTTTAGATTCCACATATAAGTGATATCATATGGTATTTCTCTTTCTCTTTCTGACTCACTTCACTTATGATAGTATAATAATCTCTAGTTGCATCCGTGCTGCTGCAAATGGCATTATTTCATTCTTTTTTCATGGTGAGTAGTATTTCATTGTATATGTGTACCACATCTTCTTTATGCATTCATCTGTCTATGGACATTTAGGTTGTTTCCATGTCCACGGCTGTATTATTGTTTCTGACTGCTCCTCCCTTGTTTTTGCATTCCCTCCCTTCGCTGATTAGCAACTGAATCTGCCCTTTGGAACTCAGGGAAGGTCAACGAGGCTGGATGAAGCCTATTTCCTACAAACAAGAAATGGAGGATATAGAAAGGATTTGTACCTGGCAGCCCCACAGGGGCCTGCTTGGTTTCAACATCATGATTTCCTGATTGCAGCTTCATGAGAGACCCCAAGCAACAACCACCCACCTAGATTGCTCCTGAATTCCTGACCAACAGAAACTGAGATAATACATGTTTTTTCTTTTAAACCACTAAGTGTTGGGATAATATGTTATGCAGCAATGGGTGACTAATACAGTCTAGTACCAACAAAAGATAGCTTCCAGAGAAATGGTGGTGTGGAATGTTTGTGCAAAGAGAGCATGAGCTGGTCTACCCCTCCCTCACCAAATGTTTTTGGTTAAGAATTAAGATCTGAGAGGGGAGCCCAGGGCTAGGGTGATGGAACCCTGTACTAGGGTCTGCAGAGTGGATCACCCATGCCAAGGCAACAGAATCCACGTTACATCAGCTGAGGACACATGTGGGAAGCAGTGGAGACAGGCTGATACCCAAGGTCAAGTAGCTCAAACTTTACTCTTGGTGCAGTTGTACCTGAGATAGATCAGCACACCCACTCCCACAAGCCCAAGACAACTCTCTCAGGAACTTATAAAATCCCAGGAACTTTACCACTGGGTAAAGGGGGTAAAGGCAAAGAGAGAGATGGGACAGTCATGAGAAACTAAGTTTTAAACTGAAAGTGACTAAGTTACCTTGAATCGGCAAGAATAAATTTTCTTCCACAGATACAAAATAGGGCTTGAGAATAAAATTAATTTCAGTTACGGAGAACTAAAAGTTATTAACAGACTTTTGCACAATCAGTATTTGTAGTTACAAATCACACGCACTATTTCACATTTGGTAGGGACTTCTTGATCCCAGAGCAAGATAAAAGAAATAAATAATTAGTGTCACAGAAAGGCAATGCCAATTTTCTTTGTTCAGAAATGTAACTGCATTGGGTTTTGGTGATGAGAAATAAGTCTTTATGGAGAACAAGCTCTCTTGCTTTGCACTAACATTGCCTTATACTCCTGATATACTCACAATGTTCCAGGAAGTTGTTCTCACCATTTTACAAACATTAACTCATTCTGTTTACACAGAAAATCCGTGGGGTGCTTATTAGCTTCAGCCCAATTTAAAAATGGGAAAACTAAGGCACAGGAAGATGAAGCAAACTGTCAAAGGTTGTACATAGCCAGTCTGCTTCTGGAGTCTATAATTTAACCACTGCCTTCTGATGCTCTTCAGACTGTATCTTATATTTCTTCAAATACTTTATTTCCAGTACTTCAGGTTTATCCTAAGAGCTGTGACTAAGTTGGAAACGTGAATGATTTGGACCCAGATTTAATCTGGATTTTCCTGATGATACTAGACAAGGAACTTATTGGCTGATTTCTGAAATGGGGTTAATTGCACTCATCTGCATTCACAGATGTTTATGCAGGTTATTCCAGTAGTGTCTGGATTTCACTTTAATGGTGAATAGCTTTAGGTGTCCTGGCTATGGAATAGAGCCCCATAAATCTTTAAGGACTGGCTTGTAAACATGTAATCAGAGGATCTGGTGCTGCTTGAGAAGCCAGAGCAGGTTTTAAATAGCTCACAGAGCACTAAGCTGGTCTTTCCAAGTTTGAGTTATCAAAAATAGTTTCCTAGTTTGTATGTGTGACCTTTCCTGGCCGCAGACACTGAGCCATAAAGGCTATTTTGCCTTTGCCTGTCTCCAGAGGCAAGAGCAAACTCCCGACTTTTTCAAATATGAACTATAGTTTAAAGACAAATAATCTCAAACATGGTGCTAGCACACAGCCCTGTGAGGCCCTTGGGTTTCCCTGAATTCGATAGAATCACTCTTTCCACCAAATACTTCTGAGATAAGGAACAAGGGCTCAATAGCTACATCCTGCCTTCATCAGAATATTCAGCCAGAAACAGAAACAGTCACAGAGGCCTGAGAATTCTTCTATAGACAACTTGAGAATCTCTGATATTGTTGATTAACTTGTTTTACCTGACTTGTATAAAATGCATTGGAAGAAGCCCTAATACAGTCTGATGGCTTTGCTTACTTCTTTTCTTTAGGCTTTTAAAAAAGGTTTCATCCAACAGTTCCAAATTCATTTTATGAACTTTCCCCTTGAGAACAGTTCTGACCAACACCTATATGTGAAGCCAGCAGGGAACAAGAAAAACAATTGTTATGCTGAGATATTTTCTAGAATGGTAATCATGTAGAAAGATTGTGAAACAAAAACTTAAAAAAAAAAAAAAAACCCACCTAGAAGATAACCATTCAAAGTACTAAGGGAGTGGAATTTTGGTATTATTCTCCACTTGAAAAAAATATGCCATTTTGGTCCAGAAAAAAATATGTTTCAGTGTTCTTTTTTGTAAAGAGATTTCAAAATTCCCATCTGGTAGAACTTGTTATATGTTATATTCACATGAAATATTGAGTCATAATCTTTTAATACCCTTTTCTTGAAAATTTATTTTTTATTGAGGTATAGTTGATTTACAATGTATTAGTTTCAGGTGTACAGCAACGTGATTCATATATATATATATATGTTATATTCTTTTTCAGATTCTTTTCCCATAAATGTTATATCAAAATATTTCATTGCCTCTGCTGTACAGCAGGTCCTTTTTGTTTATCTATTTTATATACAGTAGTGCATATATGTTACCTTTCAATACCCTTTCCCCCCCAGTTTTCCAATGAGTATTTATTATTAGTTAAGCCATGATTCAGGATCCCAGGGTGGGGATCACCAAGTACCCAGGTCCCCCTTTGCCACCCTGTGAGAAGGATGGAGGACAGAGGAGATGGATGAAGCCAGTTCAGATCTTCCCAGGACACCTCATCCCAGTCTGACACCCAAGATATGGGGCGGAGGGACTTGTGCACATGCTACCATTCGCGCCCTGAGGTGTCGCCCCCTTTAGCTGTCATTGCCTTCTCACAGTGGCGCAGGTCCAGGGAGTTCTGCCCGCAGTTCCAGGTCTGGTTCTGGTTGGGGAAGGGGCTGTCAAAGGGGCAGTCCAGTGGTTCTTGATTTTTGGTCTTGATGTCTTTGGCCATAGTGCTGACTCCTGGTGATGCTCCCAAAGCAGCTGGAAACTCAATGTCTGATACGATGGTTAATCAGCAAAGGACTTAGTTTAGTTTTCCAAGTGAGTTGGCTATGATTTAACACTATTTTGCTGATTCATAATTATGTCAACATTTATTCAGAGAATGGAACAAATAGAATTTATTTTCATTATTTATAAAAAGAATAGATATTTCTTGAACCTTTGCATTACTCTTTTTAATATGAACTCACTAGGCCTGTTGTTTTTTAATTGACTGTTCTTGAATCATGTAGAAAAAAATTAAACTATGCATTCAGGGCACTCGTCATGTGCTTTAATAAACTTCTGCTGTCAGAACTTTCCTTGCACAGGAATATTGCTTACTATAGGTCCATTTCAACTTTGTGGAAACTTTTCACATTCACAACCGCCACTGTTTCTTCCTCTGTTTTTCAGTTTCCATTTCTTAAGTGAGGAATCCGACTGGCCCAGCTCATCTTTTTGACCAAGTCTTAGAGAGCAACACAGGCCGCTGAACCTTGTATGTGTTGCATGCTTTTGGGCCAACTGCCTTCCCCTGGCCGACACAGATGCTGGAGATAAGTGAGTTCTCACAGAAGAGGGATGCAACACCTGGCAGTACTGGCATTTTGAGTATAATGTAAAGCAGGAAAGTAAAGGGTAACCTAGTTTCTAGAATGTTTAGTTCTTTTGAAATAAAGTTCCTTGCAATTTGTTACAGAGTGCTAGAACTTGATTTATTTAATAGTAAGGATCTTAGGACAAAGAAATAAAAGCAACTATTGAAAACTATTGCTGACACTGTTGGTTGGCTGACCCAAGAGTTCTTCCTACCTCTTGAGCTGGAGCATTTCACCCCAGTTTTCTTGATTTTCTGGTAAAAGAAACATGTGAGGCAGCACGGCTGGTCTGGCCTTCCTCTTGCCCTGGTTGCTGGTGCTGAGCCTGAGCTCTGGCAGCCTGCTTGTGACACTTACGGACCTTGGGAGGGGTGAGTCCCTGAACTGATGTCTACCTCAGTCTTCTTCTGATGCAAGAAAAAAAGATGACTATATTTTTAAGAGCTACTCCAATTTCTTGTAACTTGATTTGCATGTAGTCCTTACTGATACAATAAAATAGGGTTACACCATATTTTAGAGGACCGATGGTGATATTGAAGCCAAACTGGACATTGTCTCATTTCTTCAATGCAATGAAAAATTTCAAGACCAATTTCAAAATGAAAAAGTGCGTTTACTAGTTCAACATTTCTCCTTTTCATTTTTCTCTTCATAAGTCTAGTTAATTCTAAGTATCACCTCATATGAACTGGGCAAATTATGTTGTCTTACAAACAGTGGTTTTTATAGATTGGCCATTTCTCTCAAAGCATTATAACAAATCAATACAAAACCTTCTACTTTGGAAGAACTCCTGAGATTTGAATGTAAAATTTAATTAATAGCAAAAGATAAATTACATCTCTTTCCTTTTTCCTTTCCTTTTTTCTTTATCTCTCTTTGTTTCCAACTCTTTCCTTCAATTCGCAATGTTTTTCCTTATTTAATCTTCCCATTCTCCTTCTTAAAAAAATCTTTCCTATACTTGGTACTTTTCTTTTATTGGTGTAGTGTGATATACTTCTCATAAAGAATATAGACATTTTTCTAAGTATTTATGTACCTTTGTGGTAGACATTTTTTACTAGTGCATTTTGTGGGGATTTTGCCAGCATGTTATACAACATATTATACAACAGAACCAGTAATGGAAAAGTTTTTCAGATTTTCAATTTCAAATAAATTTCCCCAATTTTTTTTTTCTGTAAACATACAATCCATGTTTGAAGCACATGCTGTTATGTCACAGTTGGGGATTTTTGATCCAAGTCAAAATATGATATCACAAATAATAATCACATTAGATTATTTACCAATATTTTTCCCACTTACATGTATAAAAACACTGTGTATTTTAATGTTATGTCTACTCGCTAAATATAGCTCCATCAGTGTCTGAGAAATAAGATAGGATTAAATAACATTATTTGGTATGTTATAAATGTTTTAAACTGAACAGAATCAGAAAAAAAAAAGCTTAATGCTGTGTAAGACATATTGAAAGCAAGCTTAAGCCATTTGCTTGCATAAGAAGGGCCATTTAGTACATAAATGAGAGAAACAAAACAATGCATTTTCCAGTTTTTACCAAATTCAAGAAAGTTAAAATAATGTATTGAAACATTGTTTCTCTGTCCATATTAATCTGAAAAGCTGAACAGACAGTATTTAACCAGAATCCCAAGTTCAGGGGCAAGATTGTTCAAAGGTCCCTAAGTTTAAAATCGTTGTTTGTAGAAGTAAACCTTTGTTCCCGGTCTGTAAATTATTAAAATAAGTAAATAACGAGTTCCCAGGTCTCTTTGTTAGGTCTTCTTGTAGGCACAGTGAGCTGTTTCCTGATGTGCCTCACTCTTGGGCAATTCATTACCAGTGATGGTACCAGTACTTTTAGATGTGCAGAGGTTACGCAGGGATTCCATGACTGCGCACACGTATCCTCACGCAAATTACAGGGCAACTGTTCCTGCTACAAGTTTGGGAACCTCACTGGAGGATAGAGTTCTTGCTAGAAGCTTCTTTAATGTCTATTCCTTTATTTTCTGTATAATTCACTTTGATTGTTGTCTCAAAGTGCTTATTTTGCCAGAGGCAGAAAACTTAGTCATTTCCAAGTGAAAATAAATTGTTATTTTCAGTCATTTAATTTTGAAGTTTAATTACATTCATGATGTTTCCCCTGTTCAGTCTTTTCTTACTATCTTTTTCCCTGGGTTGGATTTTTAAATTTGAGGAGCTTATGCAACTGCCACTCTGGGTGATGTGGGAGGGGACTGATCTGCAGGTCTTGGTTTGTTCAGTCCTGCACTAGATCCTTACTGTCTATATAATTTATCCTATCAGACTCTTGGCAAAGCTGAAGTATGATGCTTTCTCAAGTGGCAACATGGACAGAATGTGGCGTTATTTTGGCAACTACTCTGCTTCATAGCACTGGTGATGCCCTGAGCCCATTCTATCCCTTCTGTTTTGAGGAGGGCCCACAAATGATCTGTTGGATGTATATCTCTTCATCTCAGTTGTAGGACCATGTGCAAAGGTAAACATGCTTTCCCCCAGTTAACGTCCATGCCACAAGAAGGACCCAAAGGAACTTTCAGACCCCCTTCTACACTCCACAGGTACCACATGTGTCTCTGGAGGATGTGTATATCTCTTTCTCCCCCAGCGTGCCACACTATCATCCCTACTTCCCCGTTAAATTGATCTTCTGAGACTCAGTTTCCAACGTTGGGGAGGAAAGTTCTCCACACTTCCTACAAGCAACTCTGGTGTCCAAGAATTCAACTCAATTCTGACACTACAAACCTGGAGATAGAATCAAATTTCATAGGCAAAGGGCTCAGTCCCAGGAGACCACTCTCCATTTCAGATGCCAGTTGCAAACACAGGTTTTACCTGTATTTTGTGATTAATTGGCTGTACACAAGAGGTTCCCACAACCCCCTCCTTGGGTTCGATTAATTTGCTGGGCAGCTCACAGAACTCAGGAAAAGCCATTTACTCACTGATGACCTGTTTATTACATATGAATCAACAACCAGATGAAGAGATGCTGAGGGTGAGGTCCGGAACAAAGATGCTTCTGTTCTTTTGGAGCTTGGGGCACAACAGAATGTGACAGCATTCTGATTTCTCCATGTGGAAGCTCTCTGAAAAAAGTTGTGCTTTGGGGGTTTTAATGGAAACTCATTACATAGTCATGATTGACTAAATCATTAGCCAATGTCAACTGATGCCACCTCAAGCCCTCTCCTCTCCCTGGAAATCAGGGGTGGGACTGAAAGTTCCACCCCTCTAATCACTTGGTTGGTGCTCCTGGCAACCAGCCTCCTTCCTGGTTTGGGATCCAAAAGTCACTCTCATTAACATAAACCCAACTGCGGTGGAAAGGGCTTGTTATGAATAACACCCATCTCACCTTTTGGCCCTGAAGACAAGAACTGAGGACCAAATATTATTTAAAAAGGTGCTCCTGGGACTTGCATGGTGGTCCAGTGATTAAGAATCCACCTGCCAGTGGTTAAGAATCTGCCTGCCAATGCAGGGGACACGGGTTTGAGCCCTGGGCTGGGAAGATCCCACATGCCACTGAGCAACTAAGCCCATGTGCCACAACTACTGAGCCTGCACTCTAGAGCCCGAGCTCTGCAACAAGAGAAGCCACTGCAATGAGAAACCAGTGCACCGCAACAAAGAGTAGCCCCTGCTTACCACGACTAGAGAAAGCCCATGCACAGCAATGAAGACCCAATGCAGCCAAAAATAAAATTAAATAAATAAATAATAAAATAAATCTTAAAAAAAAAAAAAAAAAGAATCCACCTGCCAATGTGGGGGACACGGGTTTGATCTCTGGTCCAGGAAGATCCCACATCCCATGGAGGAACTAAGCCCATGCATCACAACTGCTGAGCCTGAGCTCTAGAGCCCATGAGACACAACTGCTGAGTCCACGTGCCACAGCTACTGAAGCACACGTGCCTAGAGCCTGTGCTCTGCAGCAAGAGAAGCCTGTGCACCGCTATGAAGAGTAGCTCCTGCTCACTACAACTAGAGAAAGCCCGTGCACAGCAATGAAGACCCAACATAGCCAATAAATAAATAAATAAATTAATTAATTAAAAAAAAAGACTCTGTGGTCCCAATGCAGAGGGCCCAGTTTTGATCCCTGGTCAGGGAACTAGATCCCACATGCTGCAACTAAAGATATCACATGCTGCAACGAGGATCCCAGGTGCCTCAGCTAAGACCCAGCACAGCCAAATATAAATAATAAATAAATAAATAAATAAATAAATAAAAAGATGTTCCCATTGCTCTTATTGATTAGAAAATTCCAAGGGTTTTGGGAGCCAGGAACTATGCATGAAGACCAAATATATCTGTGAAACATATTTTGATCATTTGAATGACTAAATATATATATTTCTTATAAATCACAATGTTCCACCCACCCTTTTCCTATTTCCTTCAGGGTGCAGTAGGCTTCTGGCTTTCAGAAATCTCAGATGGAAGTCAGCGCACAAGTTTCTTCTATTTTTGGTTCCACATCCACACCATTGCATCATTCCCCCAGAACCTGACACAGAAGTTATGGCTAAGAGTTGGGTGACCAATTTCCTGATTTGTTTGAGAATGAAGGGGTTCCCAGGATGCAGGACTTTCAGTTTGAAGACATAGAAAGTTGTGGAGTTGGTCACCCTAGAAGAGGCATGTCCTCTACAAATGTGCTTAACTCTCTTTTTCCTCTCCAAAGTCCTTACTTCTTTTTTAAAAATAATTTTTATTATTTATTTATTTAATTATTTGACTGCATTGGGTCTTCGTTACAGCATGCAGGATCTTCGCTGTAGCATGTGGGATCTTTCGTTGCAGTGAGACAGCCTGCCGTTGCAGCCCCAGGCTTCTCTCTAGCTGTGGCGCACAGGCTCTAGACTGGAGTAGGGCTCAGTAGTTGTGGTGCACGGGCTTAGTTTCCCCGCGAAAAGTCCTTACTTCTTGCTCAGAGGATTTCTTATCTACTGGGGGCTGAGAGCACTTTTTCTCCTTTAAATATGTTCTCTCTGGAACGGGAGTTTTCAGCTTAGAAGTAGATAACTTGGCATCTATATTTTCCCTTCACCTTGGAAATATACACTTTTGTCTCCCATATAGTTACAGTTGGGAGGATTAATAGGAAATCAGGGGGAATAAGAGAAAATACTAATTAATACTTCACATATCACATTACCATGGTTCTTTTTGAAAAAAACTTTATTGAAGTATAGTTGACCTTCATTCATTTGAAGTGTACAATTTAATGATATTTAGTCATTTTACCAGGTAATCTTACCATTTCCATGACATTTTTTCTTTCCCAATAAGATCCCTCATGACTATTTACAGTTCATTCTTATTCCTAACTCCAGCCTCAAGCAACCACTAATTTACTTTCTATCTCTGTAAATTTGCCTTTTCTACACATTTCATATAAATGGAATCATACGATATGTAGTCTCTTTTGTTTAGCCTCTTTCCTTTAGTGTGATGTTTCTCAGGCTCATCCATGATATACCATATATCAGTAGGTTGTTCTTTTCAATGATGAATAGTCTTTCATTGTATGGATATACTGCATTTCCCCCCTAGGTATTCATCAGTTGACAGACACTTAGACTGTTTTCAATTTCTGATTATTATTGATAATGTTGCTATGAATGTTTTTGTGTAAGTCTTTGTGCAGATATATATTTTCATTCCTCTTAGGCTTAGGAGTGGAATTGTTGGGTGATATGGCAGTTTAATGTTTAGCGTTTTGAGAAATGAATGAACTCTTTTTCAAAATGCCTCCGCTACTTGACACTCCTACCAGCAACATAGGAGGGTTCCTGTTTGTCCACATCCTTGCCAATATTTGTTAATGTCAGTCTGATTTATTAGAGCCATTCTGGTGGGTGTGAAATGGTATCTCGTGATTTTAATTTGCGTTTCCCTAATGGATATTATCGAGCACCTTTTCAGATACCATTTTTCCATCAGCCATTCATGCATCTTCTTTCATAAATGTCTGTTCACATGTCTGACCATTTTTGATGGATGATCTTCTTATTCCTGAGTTGTCAGCGTTCTTCATAGGTTCTGGGTATAAGTCCTTTATTGGACACATGTTTTGAAAATTCTTGCTTCCTATCTATTTCTTATCATCTCATTTTCTTAATGGTGTCTTTTGGAATGCAAAATTTTAAAACTTTGATGAGGTCCAATTTAACAATTTTCTTCTTTGATGAATTATGCTTTGGTCTTTCCCTAACTTAAGGTCTTGAAGATTTTCTTTACGTATTTTTCCTAAAATTTTATTGTTTCAACTCTTACATTCAAGTATATAATCCATTTTGAGTTCATTTTGCATATGTTCTGAGATAAACATCAAAGTTGATCTTTTTGTGTGTGGATCTTGGTCCCAGCGCAATTTACTGAACAGACTATCCTTTCCCCCAATGAATTGCTTTGTAAAACAAATCAGCTGACTGAAATATAAGGCTTTCATTCTGTTCCATTACTCTATATATGATTGACCTTAAACAACATGGGAGGTTAGGGGCATCGGCCCTCCTCACACTTGAAAATTCACCTATAACTTAGAGTCAGCCCTCCATACCAGAAGTTCCTTCATAATTGCAGCTCTGCATCCATGAATTCAACCAACTGCAGATCATGTAGTACTGTAGTACTTACTATTGAAAAAAAATCTGAATATAAGTGGACCCTTATAGTTCAAATCTGTGTTGTTCTAGGGTCAATTATATTTACATGTCTATATGCCAATACCAGACTGTCTTGATTACTTTAGCTTTGATAGTTAGTTTTGAAATTAGGAAGTGAGGGTTCTTCAACATTGTTCTTAATTTTCGAAATTATTTTGGCTATTAGATGTTTTGCATTTTCATATAAATTTTAGAACTTGTCAGTTTCTGTAAAAAGTTTTCTGATAGGGATAGTGTTGAATCTATAGACCAATTTGGGAGAGAACTGCGGTCTTAGCAATATTGAGTCTTCTAATCCATAATCACAGAATTTATTTAAGTCTTCTTTAATTTTCTTCACTAAAGTTTTATGATTTTTAGTGTATGCTTTGCACTTCTCTTGTTAAATATATTCCTGAGTAGTTTATTCATTTTTGTGCTATTGTGAGTGAAATTTTATTCTTAATTTTGCTTATGTATCAAAATACAATTGATTTTTGTAAATTGATCTTGTAGCCAGCAAACTTGCTGTCTTTTTTAAAAAAATTAATAGACTTTATTTTTAGAGCAGTTTTAGATTTACAGAAAAATTTAGCAGAAAGTACAGAGTTCCCACATACCCCTCCCCCTCTGCCACTCCCCTCTACCCCTTCTACACAGTTTACCCATTATTAACATCTTGTTAATATATTATATAATACTAAAAATTGGCTTACCAAGTGATGCAGTAATTGCTGGATGTAGTGTAAGAAATACAATTGATGAGCCAATATTAATATATTGTTATTAACTAAAGTCCATAGTTTATATTAGGGTTCATTCTATGTTGTATACCCTATGGGTTTTTACCACTGCATCCACCATTACAGTATCATACAAATTGTTTCACTGCCCCCAAATTACCTGTGCAACACCTGTTCACTCATCCTTTCTTTCCTCCTTGGAAGCCACTTATCTTTTTACTGTATCAGTAATTTTGCCTTTTCCAGATGCCAACTGTTGTGACTTTGTTAAATTAGCTTTTGTTGAGTCCTGGGATGACAGATGGTGACCTCTGGTTCAACAAAAGACCACAAGGGAATTGAAATAGAGCAGGTTATTGCTCGCAGGTCCTGGGGGAAGTACACAGCATACATCGAGGGACCACATGGGGATGTCAAGGCAGGGTGTAGGCAGAGAGAGTGACAAGATGTAGGGCACGTGCCTTCATTAAGGTCCATGGGTGGAGGGTTTTGGAGTTCCCAGGCTAAGCCAGATTGATCAATTCAAACCAAAAAGAGTGGGGCTTTGATAATCTCCCCAGTTGTCTTATCTAAGGGGTACGTGAGGGGAAGGCCCTGGGAGGAGGGGTGACTATCACAAGGGCTGTTGGGGAAGTCATACTGGGAACTTACATTTACTTGTGACTCTGCAGGTTGTTATCTGGGCAATGTTCTTGCATCAGGAGCTAAAGTCAGTTTAAGACCCCTGCAAGTTTCTTGGCCAAAAAAATGGATACCAAGTCAGCAATGCCATGTTATAGCTTAGCTAAATTCTCAACAGTTGGAATCATGTAGTTTGTAGTGTTTTTGAATTGGCTTCTTTCACTTAGCAATATACATTTAAGGTTTCTCCATGTCTTATCATTTCTTTTAATTGCTGAATAGTATTCCAGTGTACACCACATCATGTTATTCCATTAATATACCACGGATGTTTATTCTTTCACCTTTGCAGGACATCTTGGCCGCCTCCAAGTTTTAGTTAAGTTATGGATAGTGTTAAGTGTGCAGGTTTTTGTGTGGAGGTAAGATTCCAACTCATTTATGTAAATACCAAGCAGTGCAATGGCTGGATCATATGTTAAGCCAATGTTCAGTTTTTTAAGAGACTGCCAAATCATCTTCAATGTGGCTATATTACTTTTGCGTTCCCACCAGCAACAAATGAGCATTCTTATTGCTCCATATCCTTACTAGCATTAGGTATTGTAAGTGCTGTTGTCGGTGATGTCAGCCATTCTAATAGGCATGTAGTGTCACTTTAATTTGCAATCCCCTCATGACATATGATGTGGAGCATCTCTTCGTATGCTTATTTGCCATCTGTATATCTTACCTGACAAGGTATCTGATCAGTTCTTTTGCTTACTTTTTAATTGCATTGTTTGCTTTCTTATTGCTAGGTTTTAAGAGTTCTTTCTATATTTTGGATACAAACTCCTTATTAGATATGTTTTGTAAACATTTTTTTCCAGTCTGTGGTTAATCTTTTCATTCTCTTAACAATGTCTTTGTAGATCCAAAGTGTTTAAATTAGGAAAAGTCCAATTTATCACATTTTTCTTTCATGGATTGTGTTTTTGGTTTTGTGTCTAAGAAGTCATCACTAAGCCAAAGGTCACCTAGAGTTTTTCTTATGTTGTCTTTAAGAGTTTTGTAGTTTTGTGTTTTATATCTAGGTCTATGATCCATTTTGAGTTAATTTTTATGAAAGGTATATAGTCTGTGTCTGGATTCATTTTTTTGCATTTGGATGTTTAGTTGTTTCAGCATCACTTGTTGAAAAGATTCTATTTTCTCCATTGAATTGCCTTTGTTCCTTTGTTAAAGATCAGTTGATTATATTTGTGTGGATCTGTTTCTGGGATCTCTGTTCTGTTCCCTTGATCTATTTGTTTATTCTTTTGCCAGTACCACACAGTCTTGATTGCTGTAGATTTCTTCTGTTTTTGATTTATAATTTAACTCCATTTGTATGACTTAAATCCACTTAAACTTTTTAATACTTGTGTCATGACTTAACATGTGATCTATCCTAGAAAATGTTCCATGTGGTTGAAAATAATTTATATTCTGCTGATGATGTGTATTAGGTTAAGTGGGTTGACAATATTTCTTAATTTTTATATATTCTTGCTGATTTTTGTTCCAGTTTTTCTATCCACTTTTGAGAGCAACTATTTTCTTTTTTCAATTCTTTTTTTTTTCTTTTGGCCGTGCCATGTGGCTTGTGGGACCTTGTTCAATCTAATTTAGACTAATATTAACTTAATTTCAATAGTATATATAAACTGTGCTCTAATAGAGAAACTCTGCTCCATTCCCTCCTTTTTCCTATGTGATGTTATTGTTATATAAATTATATCTTTAAACATTGTGAGACCATCAACACAAATTTATATTAATTGCTTTATATAGTTGTCTTCTAAATCAGATAGGAGAAGAAAAAAGCTGCAAAAATTGCACTTGTATTGTGTTTTATATTTATGTAGTTACCCTTACTGATAATCTATTTCTTCATGTGGATTTGAATTACCCTCTAGTGTCTTTTCATTTGAGACTGAAAGATTCCCATTAGAACTGGTAGTTGTGAATTCCCTCAGCATTTTTTTATCTTGGAATATCTTAATTTCTTTCACAGTTTTGAGGAATAGTTTTGCTGAACATAGAATTCTTTTTTTTTAAATTTATTTTATTATTTTTTTTTGAGGTACACCAAGTTCAATCATCTGTATTTATACACATATTCCCGTATTCCCTTCCTCCCTCGACTCCCCCCCACCCTCCCCATCCCAGTCCTTTAAGGCATCATCCATCCTCGAGTTGAACTCCCTTTGTTATACAGCAACTTCCCACTGGCTATCTATTTTACAGTTGGTAATATATATATGCCAATGCTACTCTTTCACTTCATCTAGCTTCCCTTTCACCCCCGGCCCCCACAAACCTCGAGTTCTCCAGTCCATTCTCTGCATCTGCGTCCTTGTTCTTGTCTTGTCACTGAGTTCATCAGTACCATTTTTAGGTTCCGTATATGTGAGTTAGCATATAATATTTGTCTTTCTCTTTCTGACTTACTTCACTCTGTATGACAGACTCTAGGTCTGTCCACCTCATTACATATAGCTCCATCTCATTCCTTTTTATAGCTGAGTAATATTCCATTGTATATATATGCCACATCTTCTTTATCCATTCATCTGTTGATGGGCATTTAGGTTGCTTCCATGTCCTGGCTATTGTAAATAGTGCTGCAATAAACATTAAGGTACAAGTTTCTTTTGGGATTATGGTTTTCTTTGGGTATATGTCCAGTAGTGGGATGACTGGATCATATGGTAGTTCTATTTTTAGTTTTTTAAGGAACCTCCAAACTGTTTTCCAGAGTGGCTGTACCAATTTACATTCCCACCAACAGTGCAGGAGAGTTCCCTTTTCTCCACACCCTCTCCAACATTTATTGTTTCCAGATTTTGTGATGATGGCCATTCTGATCGGTGTGAGGTGATACCTCATTGTGGCTTTGACTTGTATTTCTCTGATGGTTAGTGATGTTGAGCATCTTTTCATGTGTTTGTTGGCCATCTGTATGTCTTCTTTGGAGAAATGTCTATTTAGGTCTTCCACCCATTTGTGGATTGGGTTATTTGCTTTTCTGGTATTAAGCTGCATGAGCTGCTTGTATATTTTGGAGGTTAATCCTTTGTCCGTTGTTTCATAGGCAACTATTTTTTTCCATTCTGAGGGTTGCCTTCTTGTCTTGTTTATGGTTTCTTTTGCTGTGCAACAGCTTTTAAGTTTCATGAGGTCTCATTTGTTTATTCTTGATTTTATTTCCATTATTTTAAGAGGTGGGTCAAAAAGGATCTTGCTTTGATGGATGTCATAGAGTGTTCTGCCTATGTTTTCCTCTAGGAGTTTTATTGTGTCTGGCCTTCCATGTAGGTCTTTAATCCATTTGGAGTTTATTTTTGTGTATAATGTTTTGTGTATAATGTGTATAATTTCATTCTTTTACATGTTGCTGTCCAATTTTCCCAGCACCACTTATTGAAGAGGCTGTCTTTTTTCCATTGTATATTCGTGCCTCCTTTGTCAAAGAGAAGGTGCCCATATGTGTTTGGGCTTACTTCTGAGTTCTCTATTCTATTCCATTGATCTTCCTTTCTATTTTTGGGCCAGTACCATACTGTCTTGATCACTATGGCCTTGTAGTATAGTTTGAAGTCAGGAAGCCTGATTCCACCAACTCCATTTTTCCTTCTCAAGATTGCTTTGGCTATTCGGAGTCTTTTGCGTTTCCTTACAAATCGTAAGATTTCTTGCTCTAGTTCTGTGAAAAATGCCATTGGTAATTTGATTGGGATTGCATTGAATCTGTAGATTGCTTTGGGTAGTACAGTCATTTTCACTACGTTGATTCTTCCAATCCAGGAACTGAGTATAGAATTCTTGATTGACAGTCTTCCACCCCCACCTCCAGCACTTTGATTGTATCATTTCACTGCCTCTGGCCTCCATAGTTTCTAATGAGAAGTTAGCATTAATCTTATTGAGAATTTCTTATACATGATGAGTAGTTTTCTTTTGAGGCTTTCAAGAATCCCTCTTTGTCTATGTCTTTCTAAGTTTGAATATAATGTGCTATAGTATGGACATTTAAATTTATTCTATTTGGTTTTTATCACTTTGAAGGGACTCTAGTCATACTGGATTAGGGCCTACCCTAATAACGTCATTTTAAATTGATTACCTCTGTAAAGATCCTTTTCCGAATATCGTCACATTTTGAGGTACCAGGTATTGGGACTTAAACATGTCTTTTGGAGTAACACAATTCAATCCATAATATAAACTTTATAGAATTAGTCTAGGAAAGTGATTAAACACACACACACACAAACATACACACACACCAGCAGCAATAACAACAATAACAACAAACTTTAAGGAGGAGAGATGTGATTTCCAGAGTTGCCACATTTATATTATCTAAAGTGTCCAGTTGCAACAAAAATTTATGTAACTCATGAAGAAAAAAAGAAAGGCACAGAGGAAAAAGAAGATATGAAGACACAGGAAGAAAAGAGCATGTAACTGGAGTCTTGCATCTATAAACCAAGAAATGCTGTGGATTGTCAGAAATCACCCAAAGCTGGATGAGATAAGGAAGGATTCTCACCTAGAGCTGTCAGAGATTGTGTGGCCCTGCTGAGATCTTGATTTTGAACTTCTAGCTTCCAGAACAATGAGACAATAAATTTCTGTTGTTTTAAGACACCCCATTTCTTATGGCAGCCCTGAGAAACAAATATAGTTTGTATTCCCTAGCGTGCAGTCACTGAATTGTCTATTAGGTGGGCTTAGTAGTCAACTAATAAATGATCAGAGATTCCCTTAAATGCTTGGGACCAATAAGTCTTCCAGTCTTTGCTAAGGAGCTCTCTATGTGGGTTGAGACACTCCTTCTATGCTCAGGCAAATTACTAGACTAACTTAGGCTTTGTTTCTAGTTTTCACAGGGCCTCAGTGTAAGCCAGAGGTGAGAGCCTGGAGCCTTGTCAGGTCTTTCCTGGGCATTTATACAGCCCTGAATGTGCACATGGCCTTCTAGTTATTTAAGAATATATCAGCGCTTTCCAAAGGCCTTGCTGGACATCTCTTCCTCCAGATCTTCCTTTTAAATTTTAGGCTGGAATTATTTTTCTCCCTAAACTGGCATTGCTGCCTTAGGCTGTTGCTGTGTTCAACAATTGTAGTTGATTGCTTGAGTTAAACACTCTGCTGATAGGGATTTTTCCAAGCCCTGCATATGGGTTTTTTCCCAAGGAGCCAAGAGATAGGTCCAGTGAGAAGAATGCTCTGGAGATGGTGCTCTTTGAGGAGCTCCTGGTTTTCCCCTTTCCAGTGGCTGCAACACTGCTCCTTTTTAAAGCTACAAGATTTCAGGGCTGCTGGCTTTCAAGGCTAGTTTGGAGCTGGGGGAAGGAGGATGAGAATAGGCCAAGTTTAAAAATCCACAAACTCAACTATTCTTATTGAAGTTCAGAAGTTTTTCTTGAATAAATTCTCCCTAGATTGTGGCAGATCTTGGGTTAGTTTCTAAAGTACAGGAGAAGTTGATTTTGACAAAATTTTCAGTATTTTGTTGCTTTTATGGAAGAGCAGACATATGGAGATCCTCAATCTGACATTGTGGCTACCATACTTATATTTTAAATCAGGGCTACAAAAGGTAGAATTTAGATATTAAGAACATGGACTTTGGAGTAACACAGGATTGGAGGCTTATGAGTTGGACAAGTTCTTTCACTTCTGTAAGCCTCTTTTTGCATATCTGTACAGTTAAGCTTATGATATACATTCAACAAAACTGACATTGTTTGGTCTGCTATCATGACAGATCTTCTCTTAGTAGGGCAATTATAGAAAAAGGAAAATAAAGATAAACAGGATAAACATTGTAAACCCTTCAGGGCGGCATCTTGCTGTAAAATTTAGTCTTTCAAAAGGTCTCCTCTCTGCTGTTCGCAATCTCTTGTTTCTTAAGTCATGCGTGAAAAGGTGTGGGCATGGCAGTTTCTCATTTAGCTTTCCAGAGTTTCTGTCCAAGGACGGAGCTCTCCTTCATAGTTTGTGGAAGATAAGTCTCTGGGCACTGGAGGAGCTACTCCAGTGAGTCTAATATTGGATGACTTACACATTCCCCCCTTTGATGGAGTGGCCCCACCTAGAATCTTCAAGAATACCCCCATTAGAGTAGGAGTCCTCTTTCAAAGAGTTTGGAGAATCTCTGATAGTCCTGAGAAAGCCAAAAATGGAGGTTAACATCCCAGCCCAAGTCTCTTGTTTTACACTCTCATTTTTTATTGTCACAGACATACCTGAATACTATTGAACTTGAAATGGCAGAGCCTTTGGTCCTTGTATTAATTAGACCAGCAGAACCACTAGGAAATTGTATCAACATCTACATCTATTTCTATATCTATGTATAGATCTATCTATATCTATTAATCTTTATATCTTTATCTGTATCAATATCTGAATCTCTATTTCTATCTCTATCTATAAAAATTAAAGGGACTTGCTTGTAATAGAGATTTGACTTTACGTAACTGTGGGAGCTGATTAAGTAGTCTCTATTAAAGCTGTTGTCCTCAAGTCTGCTGCTGGGAAGTTGAAGTTCAGCTCGTCCAAAAGGCCTGACGGATATAAAAGTTAAGGAGAACAAGAACCAGTTGGAGCCCACAAGGATGAACTGAAATCCTTCAGTTTTTATTACCACTAACCTTGATGGTGTGGACATCTCACAGGAGTTGGGGCCCTTCCTGGTGGAACTAAACACGCATCAGACCCAGAAGTTTAGCAGCTGAAGGAGGATCTTGGTAAAGGTGAAAGAGTTACAGGCTTACTTACTACCTCATGCTAATGAGATAAGCCAGCAGATACAGGACAATTACAGCAAAGGGGCGGGCCATCGTGTATAACACAATGTATATTGTAAAAGAAAAATTTCCCAGAAGGCTGGTTACAAATGGCAAGGCAGATTTTATTCGAGCTACTGTAGTAGTGGAAAGAGACTTCAGTCTACAACTGAACTTGACACCAAATACAGCAAAGACAGTGGGAATTTGTAGCCAATGGGCAGAGTGAGGGGGTCAGTGAATGGGGAAGGACTAAGAGGAACTTGATTAGATAGCAAGGGTGTGGATATTCTTGCTAAACTGTGTTGAGCAGGCCAAGGGTGAGGGCTCAAAGGAGCCTGATTAAGTTTGGTCAAAGAGGGGTTCCTTGTCAGTGTGAAAAATCAAAGTGATGGCTGCTTCACTTCTGCTTTCTCAGTCTCACACAAGAATCTTTCTTATGGTCCATTCTAACTGAGAAATTTGGGAAATGTAGTTCAGCATAGCCAAATGCGTAGTTCACACACTACAAAGCTACCATACTGCTATTTGAGAGCCATAGTTCTTTCTCTAGTCTTACTTTCCTGCTGTGAAATCCAGGGCATGGGTAGTAGATTCACTCACTGTCTCTCCTGAAAGTAGGTTGGTTGGCAGTAGTAGGAGATTGATTGGCAGGACATTGGCTAACTCTGCCCCCTGCTTCTACTTTGTTTCTTTTTTTTTCCCCATGAGTTAAATTATATTTTACCCTCTCTTAAAATATTTTATTGTGATAAGATGTGGACTTAAAAAATGCATAATGTGAGAGTTATGAGTTAAGTTTTATTTGGGGCAAAATAAGGACTGCAGCCTGGGTGATAGCATTCCCAATAGCTCTGAGAAACTATTCCAAAGGGGTAGGGGGTAAGGTCAGTATATATGTAATCTTGGTGTAGGAGGAGCACATGCACTGAAACACATATTTTTGTAGAGGGTTTCTGCTAGTCACGAGGAGCAGACATCACTATGAAGGGATTTAGTGCTTTTCTAAATATGAGGAGATGCAAGGATTGGCTCACAAAATCAGCTCCTGAAAACATCTAACTATCTGAAGACTGATTCAGCCCATTTTTCCAAAGCACAGGCTGCCTCATTGCTGATCTCCACCTTGAATTCCCTTCAAGGAATGTTGAAAGTCAGCAGCTACAGCAGCACATGTGATTTAATCCTTGTAGAGGTAAATGGCAAGTGCCCATGGCAAGTGCCAACTTATAGTTGACAAAGAGCAAAACATGGGATCTATCCTCTTAAATTTTCAGTGTATATTATTGTTGACTATAGTTATAATGTTGCACACATCTAGAGTTTATTGATATTACTTAGCTGAAATTTTATGACTGTTGATTAATAGCTTACCCATTCCCCCCTGGTCCCAGCCCCTGGTAACCACCATTCCAGTCTTTGACTTTATGGATTTGAATATTTAAGATACCTCATATAAGTGGAATCATGCAATACTTGTCTTTCTGTGTGCTGCATATTTCACATACTGTATTTCTATTTTAAGGTGAGCTTTCTGATCTCCTTCCCTCACTCTTAGGTCCTTCTCTCTGGGATAGGAGGGGAGGCATTCTCTCATTTGGGTAGTGAGCCTGCTCATGTTTATTGAGATATGTACAGTATTATTACTGGACTTTCTGGTGGAGCAGATGCAATCTGCCAGAAAATAGCCAGTTTACCCATAACCAAAGCAAAAACATCAACAACTTCATTTTCATTTGCTCTTAAAGGATAATTCGGAAATAATTTACTTCTGAGCCGGGGGTGTGCTCCAAGCTTATGGGGCTCTAGAGATGCTGAGGACAATGCTTTGCATTGTAGAGTCAATATCTATAAGGGCTATTAAAGCTCAGGCCTTGCTCAGTTGTTCAGGATCCTCCTTCCTTCTGTCCACGGGGGTCAGGCCTCCTCCTGTACTTCCTGTCCACAGCTTTCTGCATGTGACCCATGCAACCAGAGTGATGGCTGTTTAGGGGACAGGCTTATGTTGCAGGGTCTTTAACTCACTCACCTTGTTAATTGGTTTCCATGAACCCGATAAAAGGTAAATGCTTGCTTTCTTGAAAGCTCGATGGTAAAAAACGAGAGGAAGAGGGAGTAGAGTAAGTGAGAGAATGATCATTGAGCAGATTCCTAATATTCACGGAGGAAGTCAACAGACACTTTCTTAAGCTGAGATACGTAAGAATAAAAGTCTTTTCATATGGTTTAGGGTTGTGGAAGCAGCCACCGAAAAGAACCAAAACCATGTATACTTTTAAATGGTTGTTTCCAGAGAAAAGAACTGGGAATATGTTTGGGAAGGAGTGAAATAGAGCAAGAAATGCCTGCTTTTTGCTGTAATAGCCTGTCTTATTGAAATTCTTTTTTTCCACCTGAATGTATTATTTTGATAATAATTAAGAAAAACAAGTCAAACTTAAAACCTTCCAAGTAATCTTACATTATTTTACAGGGATGCATCACATATATTTTGTTAACGTTGAACATAGGTTATATTTAACAAAGGTAGAAAAAGAGGGCAGCATTCTTTTATTTCAGAGAATCCATGATCATCCTTTCCAGCAAGATAGGCAGGAAAATTCAGGAATTGTAATTTATATAAATAGAATTTAAAACTTCTTCAATTACAATGGGTACAGAGAGGAAGATACAGCTCAAGAGAGTATTTGGATATTGCTGGGGCACAAGTTTTTTAATTGTAAATATAATTGGAACAGGCATTTTTGTGGCCCCCAAAGGGGTATTGAAGTACTCGTGCATGAATGTGGGGCTCTCCCTGTGCATCTGGGTTGGTTGTGCCCTGTTGTCCATTATGACCACTCTCTGCTCAGCAGCGATAGGTATAACCTTCCCATGCAGTGGAGCTCACTACTATTTTCTCAAGAGATGTTTTGGCAATTTGATCTCTTTCCTGAATCTTTGGACAACCTTGTTTCTGGGGCCAGGGCTAGCTGCCAGCCAAGCCCTGCTCCTTGCTGAGTATAGTATCCAGCCTTTTTATCCCAGCTGCTTTGCTCCAAAGCTGCCAAAGAAATGTCTGGCACTAGCCTTATTGTGGATTGTGGGAATTCTGAATTCTCGTGGTATGCAAGAGGTGACTTGGCTTCAGATAGCCAGCACTGTGCTGAAAATGGCCACACTTGGCCTTATTTCCCTAAGTGGAGTAGTGTTGCTGGTGAGAGGGAGGAAGCAGAATCTAGAATTATTTCAGATCTCTTTTGATGCTGAGTTTCCAGAAGGCTCCCGGTTTATTGAAGCCGTCTTCCAAGGATATTTTGCATATTCAGGTGGAGGATGCTTTATGTATATAGCAGGTAACCAACGATACTTTGAGAAATAAAATCTCAAGCCATGACTTACTGCATGCAATGTGAAATGCACTTCTTTTATTATATTTAGTGTTTCATTTAAAATAAATGATTCAATGTATTTTTTTCCTCTTTATTGTTTCCTAAATCAGATCAGAATATCTCAGCTCTGCACTTATTACCTACTCTTAATTTTTCCCACAGTTGTTCCAAAGTACTTACTTTCTTGAATAACTCCTCTTTTTCAACTTTCTTTTCTGGGACCATAGACATAGGACCTCCAATGTCAATATAGTTTTTACTCTATTAATGGATGAATTCTGGGGTTGTGGAAATGCTCACCCTCCGCGAAACTGTGAATCCAAGAATAATTCAATGCCAGACTATGTTTGTGTTATGGGTGGGTGTGACACACTCAGGCTCTTAAGTATTTTTAAAAAGAATAGAACCATGGATATCCCTGATTGCTCTAAGGCTGGATTTAATACTCTTCCCTTCAAAGCCAGGACACAAGTTTTCTCTCCATTTTGAAAGTCAGTCTCTTCTCTTGAACTCTACCTGTATCCTTTCCCTCTGACCTCCTCAGGAAACTTTCACACATGTATTTTATATTTCTTAACTTCAACCTTTTTATCAGCTTTTTTCCTTTGGCATTTAAACATGAAGCAGATTCTCTACTACTGAACAAATTTTTTGTTTAATTTTAGGACCCCCTGTAGTCACTGATGTGTCCATCATTCATTAAATCACTTGATCAGCAGATATTTTTTTAAACACTAGCTAATTTTAAAGCCTTGTATTAATGCCTGAAGATGAGTAAGATGTATTCTTTACCCCCAAAGAGGCTTATAGCCTAGTAGAAGAGGTAATACCTAGATTTGGGGCTGACTTCTGCAGCTTACTAGCTGTGGCAAGTATCTTTAACTCTGTGGACTTTTTTTTTTCTCCTTCATCTGAAAATGGGCATTATCACTTAAAAGCACTATGATTCCTTGCCTTACGAACAAATAATGGCATGATAGTATTTAATAAGGGGCTATAAGGGAACAATATAATTACTATGGAAATTCAGTGTAAGGTAAAAATCACCTTTTGCTGTGTCATCAAGTGGAAAAGGTAGCACTTTTAATTGAATCCAAAAAAATTCTAGCAGTAGAAAAACCTGAGTGAAGCTGTGGAGACCAGAAGTGTGCAGATGTGTATAAGAGGACATGGCGCACAATCTTGGGTGACTGCAAAATGCTTTCCACCTGATAGTCTTGATAATAAATATGATTGCTAAGCCAAGCACCTAGAGAGATGCAGAACACAATGACATAGGATTGGAGACAGATGACTGCAGAATGCACACCTTAAGGCTGTAGGTGGAGAGAGAGGATCTGATGAAGAAGCCAGAGGAAGTTTAGAGAATTATGAAAGAAAATCACCATGTTTCCAAAAGAGGGTGTAATCAACATGGTGAAATGCTTCAGAAATTGAGGAGTATGAGAACAGCAGAAACAGTGTTATGAACAAAGAGGTCGTTGGTGAATTTTGAGCCTGAGAGGAAAGTCTGCATTGAATTTAAAAGTGAAATAATAAGAAAAGGAAGCTATAAGAAATTAGCCTTTTATGCTTAAATGGCTCACTGCAATTTGAGAGCCTAGCATAATGAGCAAAACTTTCTTTTTCTCTCTCTTGCTTTGTCTCTCTCTCTTTTAAGGATAGAAGAGATATTTTTGGCTTTTGTTTGTGCTAATTTCATCTTGTTCCATGGCCAAAGATGTTTCATTACTAGATGGCTTTTCTCTGTTGAAAACAGATTAACAGATTAAAATTTGCTAACCTATCAACCATTACAGAACTCTTCAAAACCACTTAGCGGTAAACGAAAGCTGAAGGAATTTCAGTGTATGCTGGGATTGTTAATTTACTTCATAGATTTTAAGTATAACTAAATTCTAAGTAACACTTTTACCGGTACAATGGTCATTTGTAGGCAGCTGACTTTGCCTGCTGTAGGAATATCCATCTTTTAAGTTCAAAACCAAGGATATTCACTACCCGTCTAGCTATTATATTGTGCTATATTCCCTATCTCCTCTGTAACGATCTCATACATAATGAGAAAGAACAAAAGCCCAGAGGAAACTACAGGTAATCCTAAAGGTTGTCCTTTTGCATGCTCAAAAGCTTTAACTAATAACCATAGTCATTAATAACATTAAATGCTAGGCATTTGATTGGAATTTTATTAACTCTGTATTTTCCATTTCCTCCCGTATACAGGTAAGGAAATTGAAATCTTGACAGTTAATAAATTGTCCAGAAGCCCATAAGTAGTAAGTGGTTGAGGCAGCATTTAAATGAGAGCTTTCTAATTCTTTACTCTTCAAGTACTTACTCAGCTCATATTGGTCTATGCCATGAACATTGCATTCAACACTTGGGCAGATGCAGATGGAAGGAATGTGATATTTGTCAAAGGACAAGTATTTATTAGTCAGAGGGATTTGGCTTTAGGTAACAGGAACCCACACACGTTAGCTTAAACAAGCAAAGGGGAACTTGCTGGAAGAATAATGCTGCACTTCCAGGAAGACCTGAGCAACCGGTCTTCAGGAGCAACAGGAATTAGGGAAGCTCTAGAACTTAAAAACTGGAGTCATTAGCTGCCTTTTTTTGGCCACCATTACATGCTTTTTTCCTGATTCTCTCATTTCTGTTGACATATGGTTCAAATCCTTGCAAGAAATCTTCTTGTGTACTTACTGGCAATGATTGGCTTCCAGTGAGTCAGAGGTCTGTGCTTGGTCCTATTACCTATTACCAGCGCACAGAGTCGCATTGTGTACACATAGCTATAATGTTCAATTCTTCATGTCGGGGATAATTCTCAGAAAATGGTGAAACTGGGGAAATGGTGTCACAAATGGGACAATATTTGAGAATTAGACTATCCTGGAAAATCATTCTATATTATGCTAAATCACCACCAAATATTGGCATAAAGGGAAGGAAAAGAGCCTACAGGGAGAGAGTATTTATGACTGACTCTTTTGCTCTATTTACCTATGCTATGAGAATGTATAATAGGACAATTTTGTTAGCCTAGAGCTTTTTCACTCTTATTTTCCCAGAAGAAGTTATGATTTGCTGAAGGAAGGGTAAGTGTCAACTGGGCAACTGGGAAAGGAAAGAACATTGCACATGAGAGGATGGGCTGAGGGCAACAGGGAACATGACATTTCTGAGGAATGGAGAGAAGGCCAGTGTACCTGTAATACAGAGAGCGAAGGGGACCATCACATCGTCCTGTAATGTATTCTGGCAGCCCTCTCTCCCTTTTCACGTGGACGCTTATTACAGTCACTACTTTAACTTCTCTTTCTGTGCTTATTGAATGAATCACAGCTCCTCTTCTCGAGGCTGACCTTCCTGTTTGTTTTTTCTCACCACTGTCTTCCCACTGCTCACACTCAGTGCCTACTAGTACCTAACAGAGGAGACTGAAGACACAGGTAGACTCTGAACCTACAGGTCTTAATGGCTCAGCTTTCATTTTCATTCTCGCACCTTTCTACAGAAATTTTACCATCTGTGGAGCAAATGAAGACATTAATCCCCCTTTTTTTCATTTAGCTCCAAGCTCTGAGGGAGGGGGGATGTGTAGCAGTTCCCACTGTGTGTTTGTGTGCACGCACGTGTGTGTGTGTGTGTGTGTGTTTGCGCGCGCGCGTGTGGTGGTCATGGTCAGGTTGTAGAGGAAGAATCCAGCCCAACATTGAAACATGGAGCAATTTTAAAGATTAATTTAAGGCATCAGTTTTACCAGTTGTGATTTTGCTCTTTTGTGTGTTATAGGGGAGCTGAAGAAACCCAGAAAGACAATTCTAAAATGCATATTTACTGCATTCCCTTAGGTGACTATCATTTATTTACTGGTTAACATTTCCTACCTGGCTGTTCCGACACCCAAGGAAATTCTCTCTTCAGGTTTGTACATAAATGACTAAGGTAATAAATAATAACAATGACAGGTCTGATCCTTTTACATATGTAAGCATCATTTTACCAGTTGGGACTGCTGTTTGCTTTTAATTATAGAGAGTCAATTTGTAATTTTTGAAAATAACAGAGGGGCCAAAGGGTATGATTTGGCTTAGAAAAGAGTTTCACCTTTAAGCATGGTAATACGTTTTCTGATAATATGGAAAAGTATATATAAGGCTGGTGTGTGGTTCAGACTGGATTAAAAATGTTAGTATTCCTTTCATGATCTCTTCTCACCAGAGTGACACTGTGTAATCAGTGCTTTATATCTATTAAAACGTTCACAACATGAATTTTCCAAATGTTCTTCTAGGTGACATAAAGAATGATAAACTTGAAATGTAGGACATCAGCAGTTAAAAGAATAGATGCGAATGGTCAATTGATGTACATAGTTAATACAATTAATATGTAATATAATGTTATTTACCATAAATAACTCTAAAATTTATGGTGGCAAAGGGCCCTGAACATATTGGAAATTTGACTAAAAGGTAACTATGTTAGGGTCCTAATTGCAGAATTAAAAATGAAAGAATAAGCAAATGTTAAGGAAATAAACGTATATTTAAAAATGAGTGACAGATTCAAGGAATAAAAGGAAATTTGGAAAGAAATGAGGAACAGGAAATATGAAAGGCCAGCAATTTCCTCAAACCAGCATTAAATGTTGAATACCCACTTCTGTGATAAGCTATCAGCCAATACCTTTGGGACTAATCTCTTTTGAGTAGCCATTACTGTTTTGGTAGATCTTTGGGGCACTGTAAATAAATCTAAGGGAGGCTTAATATGAAAGTTCCAATACATTGTGCTTCAATTCTTGTGTGACTGCCATGGAGGAAGCTGTCCGATAGAAGGTATCAGTGCTGGTTCATAGTGACCTAGCTTTGTTAGGGAGCCGTACCCTAGAAATAATCAAGATTCTGAGTATTTGTGGGAACAAACCAATTGCTAAATTGGATAAAAACAAGTAGTGATTTAGTAACTATTTTGATTATGTAGGAAATAAATTTACAAAGCTAGTTATGGATGTGGTCAGGGCTGTTGGTCACCTGGTCAGCCACGGTTCACTGAAACTGGCATCTTTTACGGCCAGTGCCCTGGCCATACTGGTTGTTAAAAATATGGAATATCCCTTCTGGTGTGTCATAATAGTTGCAGCATTGTTGTGGGTGGTATAGTAGTTTTGGCATCTATGGAAGACTCATGAAGCGTTTTGACTATAATTGATACAACTGTTTCAGATATGTCATCTTTAGATCTTGTTTAAATTCTGAAGTAATAGTTTTGATTTGAAATGTCTACCTTTTACTGTATTATGAACTTAAGGAAATAATCAGAGCTATACACAAAAAATGTATGCACAGGGACAATCATCATAGCATTACCTATGAGAGCAAAAAATTAAAGATCGACAAAATAGCCAATAAATTTGAAGTAAATAAATAATGTATACAAATTTATATAATAGACCATTCTGAGCTTTTTCAAGGATCATATTTTTGAAGAATAAAGTAAAAAGACAATGTTTATAATGTAATAATGAGGAGAAAAGGCAGGATTTATATTATGATATAAAACAGAAAGTATCAATAACTAGTTAATAATGATCTGCTGGAATGATATTTTGGGTGATTTTTGTTTATTCTTTTCTAAATTTTCCAAATCTTCTTTAACGAACTGCAAAATTTATATAATAGAAGAAAAAATCATAAGCAAAAGAGATTCCTAAATTAAGGAATTTTAAGGATTAGGGAGTGAATATTTTCAAACAAATGGGTATATTTTAAAGATATGAAAAGTTACAAAGGGATAGCAAGCATCTGGGATGTGGTGTGCTTTTCTTAGAAAAAAAAAAGCCTTCGTTTTGAGTAAGTTCTCAACACAGAGAGGAAGGGTGTCCCTCTAGAATGAGGTCTGTAGAAATGTTATAGTGAGGAGCCCGGGTTCCTGGCTTTTTCAGCCTGAGGATTTCAATGTTCCCCAAAACCATTCTAACACACCATTGACACAGGTGCTCCCACTTGGTGTTCTTGAGGGTTCCATGTTATATTTGAAACTAGAGAGTATTGGCATAGAAAAAAGCAATCCAAAAGAGTAAACGCATTGTCTGGGAGCAGAGGCTAAGATGGTTTCCCTGACTAGAAGCAGCCTGCAGATAGCTGACCAACCAGGTGTGATTATTTTGAGAGGAAACTGAAAATGTTAGAATCACTTACTAATAAATTGGTACAATCATTTTTGGAGGGTAAATTCATAACCCCTAGCTTATTTTAAGAAGTATATACCTTTTAACTCACAAATCCAACTTCTAAGAATTTACTCTTAGAGGAGAAGTGCACCAACACCTGGAGGCACAAGTGTGTTCATATTTTTAGTTAATAAGAAATTGAAAACAACCTAAAAATCCACCAATATGGAATTATCAAGTAATTTAATTTGCAGTTAATTACTGGAATAATGAAAAATTTTAAAGATTGATGGATGCATATATGCTAATATGATCAAGATATATTGGAAGGTGAGGAAAGCAAGACCAACCATGCAGGCACACACACACACAAAGACATATATGTACACATATACATACCTCTCACAGATGCTTATATATGTACAGGAAATTTATGAAAGAATATGGAAAAAGATGTTAACAGTAGTTACATCTGGGGTGTATGAATGAAGGATTGGCAAGGAAAGGGACACTTACTTTTTACTTTATGTATTTCAGAGCTATTTATTTTACTTTTTATCAAAAGCATATATAATATAATTTTTAAAGAAAATAAATGACATGAGGAAAGGAATGAAAAAGGAAAAAAAATCACTTGTAGGATAGAGTTAAAGGTTATGCAGCAGAGTTGAACTAGAACCTCCTCTAATTATAACCAACCAGGTTTGTAGAATCCATGACAAGAAATCAAAAGAGAATAAGGGCTTCACTGCTCAGAAGAAGTATTTCTGAAATGTGTCTGAAAATGGAAAATGTGTGGAGGTATGAGTGTTCAGGAGGAATAACCAACAACACCTTATTGAAAATGAATAACAAGTGAGGCAGGAGACCTTTTAAAACAAGACCCAATATTATAGAATAACATAAAGAGAAAAGTGAAAAGAGTACTTGAGACTATTTGAAAGGACTTAAAAAATAGATTTTAAAGAACAGGAACCATTGATGAGATTTCAATTTCGTCATATTGAAAAAATTTTACTCTTTGTGATAAACCAATATGTTGATGTGTTGGAGGCTCCCCTGGAAACCAACATTGTCCTGGAGGACACCTACCTCCAAGGACACAAGATCTTGCTGTACTCTTTCCACTGAAAAACTGAGAATTTATTTTTCTGAGTCCGAATGATCTATCCTAGCTTATATGTCCTGCATAATATGAATTGGACTCAAACAGATTCTCATAGTGGATAATTTTCTTCACTGGTGCCATTTATATCTACTGACTTATACTGAATTAGTGCTTATAAGATCTCTTTGCCTTTAAGTAAAAAAAATTCACACTATTCTCTAAAGTTTGGTCAATACCGAGGTTTCTCAATCTTAGTGCTAGACATTTTGGACCATATCATTTTTTGTTGTGGAGGCCTGTCCCATGCATTGTGGAATATTTGACAGCATCCTTGGCCTCTACCCACTAGATGCCAGCAGTAACCTCCTACCTCCCCTGTTGTGACAACCAAAAATGTCTCCAGACTTTGTCAAATGCCCCTGAGGAGCAAAATCACCTCCCTTGAGAACCACTGGTTTATGGTTCAGACTAGTGCCCAGATGTCATAAGTATTTTAATCTGCAAGTAATTTATTTTCCCTCTCTACATGGTTTATTTTTATTTCTGTTAAGTATTTCAAATTGCACCACTATATGGGAACTTTGTAAGTCTCATTCTTGTGTTAGCAGCATTGCACTGTAGCACTCACTCAATCATCCATTCAACAAAATCAATTTATTTTGCAAGTGTCATTGGAAATTTACTATATATCTGTCACTGAATGAAATACTAGTTTTACAGAAAGGAAACGATCTTTGCCCTCAAGAAGTGAAATTCCTGGTCTATTGGGGAAGACAAGTGAAATAATAAGCAGTTTGATGGGGCTAAGATGGACATGCGCATAAGGAAATAGTGAAATTAAATGAAATTCAAAATTTTAATTACTCTTTAAGTGTCCTGCTTTTATTTAAAAATAATTCTTGAAGTTTTATCATTCTCTTTTTAAATACATTTTCTTTTGTGTGTTCTTGTTTTCTCGCAGATGCTGCGGCTATTGTGTGGACTGATAGAGTTATCCTCTCATTAACGTGGGTTATTCCTTTAGGTATTTCTGCCTCGTTATTTCGCACCCTTCTGATTAATGTATTTGAATCGTCGAGTAATATATATTGCAGGCCAAGAGGGCCAGCTGCCTTTGTTATTTAACATGCTTAATGATTACTCCTCTCCATTTATATCTGTGCTACTACTTGTCACCATGGCATCCGTTGCAGTTGTCTTGACAAACCTAATTGATTTGATAAACTATCTTTATTTTGTAGTTTCTATTTGGTCTGCTTTATCATTGATAGCAATACTAAAACTGAGATACCAGCAGCCCAATCTACCTCGACCTTATAAGGTAAAAGTGAGTTTTCTGATGTTTTCTTTGTGAAATCAAAGATATTGGGTGTAAATACATTAGAAGACTATATCCAAAATGTCTACAGCAGATTTTTTTATTACTAACAAGTTATGAAACACATGCAGATGATTTGGTCTTAGTTTTCACTTTTATTTTTATTGGGCAGATTTTACTCAATATAAAATCTCTCAGGTTCTGTTCAGTTTATTAGAGAGAAGAATAGTCCTCTGGACTGTTGGACAGATCATTATGAGTCTTTTCAGTGAGATTACTGTGTTCACTTATGTAGCTACTGCTGCATACCAGTATCTTCCACAGTCAGGGTCAGAGTTAGCAGGTGGGAAGTAAGAGGCAAGTGTTGCTGTGGGGTCACAAGTTATAACATCTCCTGTCCCGAAACATCAGCTTAATTTGATCACCAACAAATTCCATCTTTTCAGTTTTGCTTACATTTAAACTTACTTTCGGTCTGGATGAAGAAGAGCTTCACAGGAGTATCCTTTAATCATAGAAAAGGAAGGAAGCAAAAACTTGACAGCATAAGTATACTATTGGAAAAATGTGGCCTGAGGCTCCGATTATCAGAATAGTAAAATAATCTTGGTTGGCCCAACATCATGTTAAAACTTTGGTTAGATTATTATATTTAGTCCTCTCAGTAATACAAAAGGCAGATACTGCTGTTATCCCCATTTTGCAGATAAGGAAACAGATTTATAAAAGTTAAGTCACTTGCCCAAGGTCACATGGCATGGAGTGCAGCCAAGATTCAAATCTAGGCAGTCTCTTTGGGAGGTCTGTCTCTCACAAAGTACAAAATGCAAGAAAGAACACCAGGAGGAAGCAATGTTCGAATCAACTTTGGTTGACTCACAACCCATCCTTCCTTTTCAGTTCTTCCTTCCACTTTCATCCAGCCATCCCCTAATTGTATCAGTTATTGAGAAGCCACTATGATTTGAGTACCTTGCTAGGTATTCTGGGTGCAGAAAGTAATGATCTGGCTTCTGTATTCAAGCAAGGTATAATCTATCTGGACAGTCAGGTGAACCAAACATAGTATGTGGCTTGCCGCATGGTGGCCTCCACAATATGCTCAGAGAGTACGTAGGGAAAGGGAATCTTCTTGTTCTTTAACCACTGATCTTCAGTGTCTTCAACCTAAAATGGGAATAAATAATGCTTACCTCCTAAGAATGTGGGATGTGTTAAATGAGCTAAGGCAAGCAAACGATACAGAGCCTGATACTGATAGCTATTATTATTTATATTATCCTTTGATATGCATTTGCATCAAAAAGGAAGGCAAGGGTAACTGTACTTAAGTGGTTGAAGTTTGTCTCTAATGTCTACAGGAATGCTCTTCTCTCCTCTCTCAGTTTTTGAGTAACTGGCAGTAAGTTGTGTGATGATAGGTTATCTTTCTCAGGGGTATTTTACTCATTAAAAGGAGCTTTTTAATGATTTAAGTCCCTGAATTAGTGACCCTCTAATTAAAGGGTTTCATAAAATATAACTAGCTGTGTTATACTTTGGGGGGGTATAGATTCATATCTATCTCTTAAAGACATTGCAAAAGTGACTGCCTACTGACTTTTCTCCCTAAGTAGGGTAATGTTTGGTGCAAGATGCTTGCAATCCTAACACAAAGCAAGTACCAAGGATAGGATTTCAAAGTTTATGGCAAAAACAGAAACCAAAAAAATCCACACAAAAAAGGGAGAATTGCTTCAACCAAAGTTTTTGTTTTGATTTGTTTTGTTTTTAATATACTGAGCCTACAAAGTCATAATACTTACCTGTCAATATCTACCTGAGTAACAGAGGGTCTGAGGGTACTCTGTGTATTGACATGAATTCCTTCCTGCCTTGAGATATTTTTCTGGGAAAATTGTTTTGACTTCCTTAGGGCCTTAGGAACTCCCTCTTAAAGAACTCATGCCATCTAGATCAGAAGATGTTTATCCTATCTCAAACGGTCACGATTATTTTCACTCATGAACAGTCAAATGCTAGATGTTCATTCCCTACAGCCAACTCCCCAACAATGAGAGTTTTCAACATCTTAAGTAGTAAGCCAGGTTCATCTAAATGCATGGATAATTTAGCCCATTTTCTGTCATTAGGTTATATCTTATTTTTTGTTTGTATAAATATGCAGGTACCTTGTATGGGTTTTCATACCTAAGTTTTTAAAAAAATTTTGCTTTTTTCAGATGTTTTTGCCATTTCCATTGGTAGCAATAGCCATCAGCCTATGCTTGGTTTTGATACCTTTTGTGAAGTCTCCACACATGCATTATATCTACGTGTGTCTCTTTATTCTCAGTGGACTCTTGTTTTATATACCTTTAATATATTTTAAATTGAGGTTGGTTTGGTTTGAGACGATGACGTGTTATTTACAATTGCTACTTAATATTTGCCTCCCTGATGTGTCTGATGAACAGATGTTAGAAATAGAAATAGGAACCGTTAAAAAAAATAACATTCTAAAAACACGCCAAGTTCCAAATAAAGATTAAGCACATTAACAACATTAATGATGAAGTGCCTATGGTAACTTTCTTTCTTGAATGAGATAATATATACAGAAGTACCCAGGACAGTACCTATCTTTAGATGGAGCTGACACAGTGGGTCCAGAGATCTACCTAGAGGTCTTGGAGGGCCTCCTGGGGAGTTGGGGATTGCATGTGGCTCATCATGGGGGCAAGGATACTGATAGCAGAGGCACCAAGGAATTCTTATTTTTATTTGTTTTTCATTTTTTAATTTTTATATTATTTATTTATTTATTGCTGTTATGTTTTGATGTTTCATTTTTATTTTTTCTAACATATTTTTTATTTTTCTAATTTTATTTTATTTTTTAATTATTTTTTATTGTTCTGCTCTCTTTTGTTACCTGAGTTTTTAATTTTTGTTTTTTTGTTTTGTTTTGTTTTGTTTTTGTTGGTTTGTTCTTTTGATATTTTTGTGTTGTTTTGTTTCATTTTTTTTAAATTTTGTTTCTAGCTATTCTATTTTTTATTTTTTTAAATTTTGTTTTTGTCATGTTTGTGTGTTTGTCTCTTGTGCTTTTTGCTTTTCTTTTAGTTTGTTCTTTAGATTTTTTTGTTTGTTTCTTGTTTTCTGTTTAGGTTAGTTTTCTTTTTATTATTGGTTTGGGGGCTATCTTGTTTGGGTGTCTTCTGGTTTTTTGCTTTCCTTGAGGTTTTGTTGTTGTTGCTGTTGATGTTGTTTGCTTGTTGGTTTGTTTTTTGTTTCCTTGGATTTTTTTTTATTATTTGTCTTGGGTTTTATTTGCTTTTTTTTCTTTCTTTCTTTTTTAATATTTATTTCTTTATTTTATTTTATTTTTGGCTGTATTGGGTCTTTGTTGCTATGCATGTGCTTTCTCTAGTTGTGGCGAGGAGGGGCTACTCTTTGTTGTGGCGCACAGGCTTCTCATTGCTGTTGCTTCTCTTGTGGCCGAGCACGGGCTCTAGGCATGTGGGCTTCAGTAGTTGCAGCATGTGGGCTCAGCAGTTATGACTCATGGGCTCTAGTGCACAGGCTCAGCAGTTGTGGTGCACAGGCTTAGTTGCATCGGGGCACTTGGGATCTTCCCAGACCAGGGATCAAACCCATGTCCCCTGCATTAGCAGGTGGATTCTTAACCACTGTGCCACCAGGGAAGTCCCCGTCTGTTTTCTTTTCTTTTCTTGTTTGTTTTTATTTGTTTTGTTTTTATTATTTACCTTGGACTTTGCCTGTTTTGTTTTGTTTTGTTTGCCATGCCACACAGCTTGTGGGGTCTTGGTTCCCATGCTGGGGTTCTGTCCTGAGCCTCTGTGGTGGGAGCATGAGTCCAAGCCACTGGACTAACAGAGAATTTCAGGCCCCAGGGAATGAGAATTGGTGTGAGCTCTCCCAGAGGTTCTCATCTCTGTACCAAGACCTGGCTCCACCAAACTGCCTGCAAACTCCAGTGCTGGACGCCTCAGGCCAAACAACCAGCAAGACAGGAACATAGCCCCAGACATCAACAAAAATGAGATGACAGAGAAATATGCTATAGATGAAGGAGCTAGGTAAAAACCTATAAAACCAAATAAATGAAGAGGAAATAGGTGATCTACCTAAAAAAGAATTCAGAATAATGATAGTAAAGATGACCCCAAATCCCAGAAAAAGAATAGAGGCACAGATCAATAAAATACAAGAAATGTTTAACAAGGACCTAGAAGAACTAAAAAACAAACAAACAGGGATGAACAACACAATAACTGAAATGAAAAACAACTTGAAACAATCAGCAGAATAAGTGAGGCAGAAAAATAAATAAGTAAGCTGGAAAACAGAATGGTGGGAATAACTGTCACAGAGCAGAATAAAGAAAAAAGAGTGAAAAGAAATGAGAACAGTCTCAGAGACCTCTGGGACAATACTAAACACACTAATGTTTGGATTATGGGGGTCCTAGAAGAAGAAAAGAAAGAGAAAAGCTCTGAAAAAATGTTTAAGAGGTTATAGTGAAAAACTTCCCTAACATAGGAAAGGAAATAGCCACCAGAGTCCAGGAAGTGCAGACAGTCCAATATAGGATAAACCTACGGAGAAACATGCTGAGACACATATTAATGAAACTAAGAAAATTAAATTAAAAAAGATATTAAAAGCATCAAGGAAAAAGCAACAAATAACACACACAGGAAACCACATAAGTTTATCAGCTGATTATTCGGGAGAAACTCTTCAGTCTAGAAGGCAGTGGCACCATGTATTTAAAGTGATGAAAGGGAAAAATCTACAATGAAGATTACTCTACCAAGCAACCATATCATTCAGATTTGATGGAGAAATCAAAAGCTTTACAGACAAGCAAAAGCTAAGAGAATTTAGCACCACCAAGCCAGATTTACAACAAATTCTAAAGAAACTTCTTGAAGCAGGAAACACAAGAGAAGAAAAAGACTTATAAAAACAAACCCAAAACAATTAAGAAAATGGTAATAGGAAAATACATATCAATAATTACCTTAAATGTAAACGGATTAAGTGCTCCAACCAAAAGACACAGAGTGGCTGAATGGATACAAAAACAAGACCCTTATATATGCTATCTACAAGAGACAAACTTCAGACCTAGGGACACATACAACTGAAAGTGAGGGGATGGAAAAAGATATTCCATGCAAATGGAAGTCAAAAGAAAGCTGGAGTGGCAATACTCACATCAGACAAAATAGACTTTAAAATAATGTTACAAGAGACAAGGAAGGAGACAATGTAATGATCAAAGGATCAATTCAAGAAGAAGATATAACAATTATAAATATTTATGCACCCAACATAGGAGCACCTCAATATGTAAGGCAAATGCTAACAGCCATAAAAGAGGAAATTGATAGTAACACAATAATAGTGGGGCATTAAAAAAAATAAATTTATTTATTTATTTATTTATTTTATTGGCTATGTTGGGTCTTTGTTGCTGCATATGGGCTTTCTCTAGTTGTGGCAAGTGGGGGCTACTCTTCGTTGTGGTGTGCGGGTTCCTCATTGCGGTGGCCTCTCTTGTTGTGAAGCACGGGCTCTAGGCGCGTGGGCTTCAGTAGTTGCAGCACGTGGGCTCAGTAGTTGTGGCTCACAGGCCCTAGAGCTCAGGTTCAATAGTTGTGGTGCACGGGCTTAGTTGCTCCATGGCATGTGGTATCTTCCTGGGGCAGGGATTGAACCTGTGTCCCCTGCATTGGCAGGGGGATTCTTAACCACTGTGCAACCTAGGAAGTCCAATAGTGAGGGATTTTAACAGCCCACTTACACCAATGGACAGATCATCCAGACAGAAAATTGATAAGGAAACACAAACTTTAAAGTGACACAACCAGATAGATTTAATTGATATTTATAGGACATTCCACGCAAAGCAGCACAATGCAGTTTCTTCTCAAGTGCACGTGGCACATTCTCCAGGTTAGATTACATCTTGGGTCACAAACCAAGCCTCAGTAAATTAAAAAAAATTGAAATCCTATCAAGCATCTTTTACAACCACAACACTAGGAGATTAGAAATCAATTACAGGAAAAAGAAAAACAAACACAAACACAGGCAGGCTAAAAAATATGCTACTAAATAACCAAAAGGTCACTGAAGAAATCAAAGAGGAAATAAAAAATACATAGAAACAAATGACAACAAAAACACAACAACCCAAAACCTATGGGATGTAGCAAAAGCAGTCCTAAGAAGGAAGTTTATAGCAATACAATCCTGCCTCATGAGATAAGAAAAATCTCAAATAAACAACCTAACCTTACACCTAAAGCAACTAGAGAAAGAACAAATCAAAACCCAAAGCCAGTAGAAGGAAAGAAATCATAAAAATTCGAGCAGAAATAAATGACATAGAAATGAAGAAAACAATAGTAAAGATCAATGAAACTAAAAGCAGCTTCTTTGAGAAAATAAAGAAAATTGATAAACCTTTAGACAGATTCATCAAGAAAATAAGCGATAAGACAAAAATCAATAAAACTAGAAATGAAAAAGGAGAAATTACAACTGACAGTGGAGGAATACAAAGGATCATAAGAGGCCACTACCACAAAATATATACCAATAAAATGGACAACCTGGAAGAAATGGACAGATTCTTATAAATGTACAATCTCCCAAGACTGAACCAAGAAGAATTAGAAAATATTAACAGACCAAGCACAAGTAATGAAATTGAAACCGTGATTAAAAATCTTCCAACAAACAAAAGTCCAAGACTAGATGGCTTCACAGGTGAATGCTATCAAACACTTAGAGAAGAGCTAACACCTATCCTTCTCAAACTTATCCAAAAAATTTCAGAGGAAGGAACACTCCCAAACTCATTCTATGAGGCCACTATCACCCTGATATCAAAACCAGACAAAGATATCAGCAAAAAAGAAAATTACAGACCAATATCACTGAGGAATGTAGACAAAAATCCTCAACAAAATACTAGCAAACAGAATCCAACAACACATTAAAAGGATCATACACAATGATCAAGTGGGATTTATCCCAGGGCAAGGATTCTTCAATGTATGCAACTCAATCAATGTGATACACTGCATCAACAAACTGAAGAATGAAAACCATATGATCATCTCAATAGATGCAGAAAAAGCTTTTGACAAAATTCAACACCATTTATGATAAAGAAAACTCTCCAGAAAGTGGGCATAGAGGGAAACTACCCCACATAATAAAGGCCATATATAACAAACCCACAGCAAACATTATTCTCAATGGTGAAAAAACAGCATTTCCTCTAAAATCAGGAATAAGACAAGGACGTCCACTCTTGCCACTATTATTCAACATAGTTTTGGAAGTCCTATTCAAGGCTATCAGAGAAGAAAAAGAAATAAAAGAAATACAAATTGGAAAAGAAGAAGTAAAACTGTCATTGTTTTCAGATGACATGATATTATACATACAAAATCCTAAAGATGCCAACAGAAAACTCCTGGTGCTAATCAATGAATTTGGTAAAGTTCCAGGATACAAAATTAACACACAAAAAACTCTTTCATTCCTATACCCTAGCAATGAAAGATCAGAAAGAGAAATTATGGAAACAATCCCAATTTCCATTGCAACAAAAAGAATAAAATACCTGACAATAAACCTACCAAAGGAGGCAAAAACCTGTATGCAGAGAACTATAAGATATTGGTGAAAGAAATCAAAGACAACACAAACAGATGGGGAGATGTATCATGTTCTTGGATTGGAAGAATCAATATTGTGAAAATGATTATATTACCCAAAGCAATCTACAGATTCAATGCAATCCCTGTCAAATTACCAATGACATTCTTCACAGAATTAGAACAAAAATGTTTACAATGTGTATGGAAACACAAAAGATCCCAAATAGCCCAAATAGCCAAAGCAACACTGAGGAAGGAAAATGGATCTGGAAGAATCAGGCTTCCTGACAGAGTATACTACAAAGCTATGGTAATCAAGACAATATGGTACTGGCACAAAAACATAAATATAGATGCATGGAACAGGATAGAAAGCCCAGAGATAAACCCACACACCCATGGTCACCTAATCTAGGACAGAAGAGTCAGAATATCCAATGGAGCAAAGACAGCCTCTTTAATAAGTGGTGTTGGGAAAACTGGACAGCTACATGTAAAAGAATGAAATTGGAACACTCTATAACACTATACACAAAAATAAACTCAAAATGTATTAAAGACCTAAATGTAAGACTGGACATTATAAGACTCTTAGAGGAAAACATAGGCAGAATACTCTTTGACATAAATCATAGCAATATCTTTTTTGACCCACATCCTAGGGTAATGAAAATAAAAATAAACAAAGGGACCTAATTAAACCTAAAAGCTTTTGCACAGTGAAAGAAACCATAAACAAAATGAAAAGAAAACCCTCAGAATGGGAGAAAATATTTGAAAATGAAACAACTGATAAGGGATAATCTCCAAAATATATAAACAGCTCATGTAGCTCAATATCAAAAAAACAAACAACCCAACCAAAAATGGGCAGAAGACCTAAACAGACATTTCTCCAAAGAAGACAACAAACACATGAATAGATGCTCAACATCACTAATTATTAGAGAAATGCAAATCAAAACTACAATGAGGTATCACCTCACACTGGTCAGAATGGCCATCATCAGAATATCTAGAAACAATAAATGCTGGAGAAGGTGTGGAGGAAAGGGAACCCTTTCGCACTGTTGGTGGGAATGTAAATTGATACAGCCATTATGGAAAACAGTATGGAGATTCCTTAAAAAACTAAAAATAGAATTACCATATGACCCATCAATTCCACTACTGGGCATATACCCTGAGAATACTGTAATTCCAAAAGATACATGGACCCCAATGTTCATTGCAGCACTATTTACAATAGCCAGGACATGGAAGCAACCTAAATGTCCATCAACAGAGGAATGGATAAGGAAGAAGTGGTACATAGATACAATGGAATATTACTCATCCATAAAAAGGAAGGTAATTGTGCCATTTGCAGAGATGTGGATGGACCTAGAGACTGTCATACAGAGTGAAGTAAGTTGGAAAGAGAAAAACAAATATTGTATATTAATACATATATGTGCATTCTATAGAAATAGTACAGATAAACCTATTTGCAAAGCAGAAATAGAGATACAGATGTAGAGAAGAAATGTATGGACACCAAGGTGGGGTGTGGAGGTGGGATGAATTGGGAGATTGGAATTGACATAAACACACTATTAATACTTTGTATAAAATTAATGACTAATGAGAACCTCTGTATAGCACAGGGAACTCTGTGGTGACCTAAATGTGAAGGAAATCCAAAACAGAGATATATGTATATACATAGCTAATTCACATTGTTGTACAGCAGAAGCTAACACAACATTGTAAAATTACTATACTCCAAAAAAAAAAAAACAAAAAAACCCACAACACAACATTTGTCTTACTAGCTTTCCCTGCTAGAAGTATTTTTCCAACCTAAAAGCTATTTTAGAAGCATGAATTTTTAGGTTGTTTTCCTTTGTGCTTCTTTCTCTAAATTCTGAAGTGTCTTAGAGAAACAAATTTACTTTGTGTCCATTTGATTAAAATCTGACCTCTCTACAACTATGTAGTTGTGTGTATAAAGTGTAATAGATGAGTGAGTGCATTGTATCCCAATAGTGGCACCCATTCAGTATTATTCAATATAAAAAATTCCTCTACTTAGCTTAGAGTTTTAAAGGATTGGGGTTTGGAGCTGTCCTTTCAAAAAGACAGAGACAATGTGGGAAGATGTTCCCGAACTTTGTTAGCCAACTCTGCTCCCAGTCTCCTTTCATCCCTCAGAGATGGTGCCCACAAAAGTCAAAAGACTTGTCAAGTATGAAGACTACCCCCTGGTGTGATGAATAATTTTATGTGTCAGACTTGCTGGCCCACATAATTTTGGATGTTTCTGTGAGGGTGTTTTTTGGATGACATTAATATTTAGATCAGTGGATTCTGAGTAAAGCAGATCAGCCTCCACAATGTTGATGGACCTCAACCAATCAGTTGAAGACTTTAATAGGAAGACTGACTTCCTCTGGTCAGGAAGGAATTCTGTCGACAGAAGGTCTTTGGACTTGAACTGCTACATCAACTCTCCAGGCTGCCAGCCATCCTGCATGTTTTGGACTCACCAGCCTCCATGATAGAGTAAGCCAGTTTCATAAGAGAAATCTCTCTTTCTTCCCCCTACCCTTGTCTCTCTCTCCATCTGTGTCTCTCTGTTTCTGTCTCTCTCTCTCTCTCCACCCTGCCCTTTCTTTCTCTCTATATATACATACTTTTGAGATATTGCAGATTCTGTTCCAGATGACTGCAATAAAGCAAATATAGCAATTAAGTGAGTCAAATGAATTTTTTGGTTTCCCAGTGAATATAAAAGCTATGTTTACATTATGCTATAGTCTTTTAAGTGTGCAATAGCATTAAATCTAAAAAAGAAAACAAGGTACATACCTTTATTAAAAATAATGCTGTTGAAGAGCTACATGTAAAAGAGTGAAATTAGAATATTTTCCAACATCATACACAAAAATAAACTCAAAATAGATTAAAGACTTAAATGTATAAACTCTTAGAGGAAAACATAGCAGAATTTTTTTTTTTTAAAAAACTTTTACTGAGATACAGTTAACAGACAATAAACAGCATATATTTAGAGTGTACAATTTGGTATCCCAATCTCCTGATTCATCCCCCCCCAACCCTCCCTGCTTTCCCCACTTGGTGTCCATATGTTTGTTCTCTGTATCTGTGTCTCTATTTCTGCCTTGCTTTTCCTCTTTCATAGTTGTTAGCATTTGCCTTGTGTATTGAGGTGCTCCTATGTTGGGTGCATATATATATTTGTAATTGTTATCTCCTCTTCTTGGATTGATTCCTTGATCTTTATGTAATGTCCTTTCTTGTCTCTTGTAACATTTTTTATTTTAAAGTCTATTTTATCTGATATGAGTATCGCTACTCCAGCTTTCTTTTGATTTTCATTTGCATGGAATAACTTTTTCCATTCCCTCACTTTCCATCTGTATGTGTCCCTAGGTCTGAAGTGGGTCTCTTGTAGACAGCACATATATGGGTCTTGTTTTTGTATCCATTCAGCCAGTCTGTGTCTTTTGGTTGGTGCATGTAGTCCATTTACATTCAAGGTGATTATTGATATGTATGTTCCTATTACCATTTTCTTAATTGTTTTGGGTTTGTTTTTGTAGGTCCTTTTCTTCTCTTATGTTTCCCACTTAGAGAAGTTCCTTTAGCATTTGTTGTAGGGCTGGTTTGGTGGTGCTGAATTCTCTTAGCTGTTGCTTGTCTGTAAAGCTTTTGATTTCTCCATTGAATCTGAATGAGATCCTTGCTGGATAGAGTATTCTTGGTTGTAGGTTTTTCCCTTTCATCACTTTAAATATATCATGCCACTCCCTTCTGGCTTGCAGAGTTTCTGCTGAGAAATCAGCTGTTAACCTGATGGGAGTTCCCTTGTATGTTATTTGTCGTTTTTCCCTTGTTGCTGTTAATAATTTTTCTCTGTCTTTAATTTTTATCAATTTGACTACTATATGTCTTGGCGTGTTTCTCCTTGGATTTATCTTACCTGGGACTCTCTGCACTTCCTGGACTTGGGTAGTTATTTCCTTTCACATGTTAGGGAAATTTTCAACTAGAATCTCTTCCAATATTTTCTCAGGTCCTTTCTCTCTCTCTTCTCCTTCTGGGACCCCTGTAATGCGAATGTTGGTGCGTTTAACATTGTTCCAGAGGCCTCTTAGGCTGTCTTCAGTTCTTTTCATTCTTTTTTCTTGATTCTTTTCTGCATCAGTGATGATCACCATTCTGTCTTCCAGATCACTTATTCGCCCTTCTGCCTCAGTTAATCTGCTATTGGTTCCTTCTAGTGTATTTTTCATTTCAGTTATTGTGTTGCATATCTCTGCTTGTTTGCTCTTTAATTCTTCTAGGCCTTTGGTAAACTTTTCAATCTTTGCATCCAGTCTTTTTTCAAAGTGCTGGATCATCTTCACTATCATTATTCTGAATTCTTTTTCTGGAAGGGTGCCTATTTCCTCTTCATTTAGTTGTTTTTCTGGGGTTTTATCCTGTCCCTTCATCTGGTACAAAGTCCTCTGCTTTTTCATTTTCTCTATCTTTCTGTGGCTGTGGTTTTCAGTTCCTCAAGACAAAATACTGCTGATACTGCTTGATACTGCTGCCTGCTCTCTTGTAGGCAGAATATTCTTTGACATAAATCACAGCAATATCTTTTTGGATCCACCTCCTAGAGTGATGAAAATAAAAACAAAAATAAACAAATGGGACCTAATTAAACCTAAAAGCTTTCGCAAAGCAAAGGAAACCATAAACAAAACCAAAAGACAATCCTCAGAATGGGAGAAAATATTTGCAAATGAAGCAACTGACAAAGGATTAATCTCCAAAATATACAAATAGCTCATGCAACTCAATATCAAAACAAAACAAAAATAAAAACAAAAAAGTGAATTGAAAAATGGGCAGAAGATCTAAATGGGCATTTCTCCAAAGAAGACATACAGATGGCCAAAAGGCATATGAAAAGATACTCAACATCACTAATTATTGGAAAAATACAAATCAAAACTACAACAAATGCTGGAGAGGGTGCAAAGAAAATGGAACCCTCATACACTGTTGGTGGGAATGTAGATGGGGAACAGTATGGAGTTCCTTAAAAAACTAAAAATACAGCTACTGTATGATTCAGAAATCCTACTCCTGGGCATATATCCAGATAAAACAATAATTCAAAAATACACATACACTCCAATGTTCACTGCAGCACTATTTACAATAGCTAAGACATAGTAACAACCTAACTGCCCATGGACAGAGGAATGGATAAAGATGTGGTACATATATGTACAATGGAATACTACTCAGTCATAAAAAATGAATGAAATAATGTCAGCTGCAGCAATGTGGATGGACCTAGAGATTATCATACTAAGTGAAGTAAGTCAGGTAGCAAAAGACAGATATCATATAATATCAGTTATATGTGGAATCTAAAAAAATAATACAGGAGAAGTTTCAAGATGGCAGAGTAGAAGGACGTGTGCTCACTCCCTCTTGCAAGAGCACCAGAATCACAACTAACTTCTGAACAATCACTGACAGGAAGACACTGGAACTCACCAAAAAATGACACCCAACATCCAGAGACAAAGGAGAAGCCACAATGAGATGGTAGGAGGGGAGCAATCACTATAAAATCAAATCCCATAACTGCTGGGTGGGTGACTCACAAACTGGAGAACAGTTATACCACAGAAGTCCACGCACTGGAGTAAGGGTTCTGAGCCCCACATCAGACTTCCCAACCTGGGGGTCCGGCAATGAGAGAAGGAATCTCCAGAGAATCAGACTTTGAAGGTCAAGGGGATTTGATTGCAGAACTTCCACAGGACTGGGGAAAACAGAGACTCCACTCTTGGAGGGCACACAAAGAGTAGTATGTGCACCAGAACCCAGGGGGAAGGAGCAGTGACCCTATAGGAGACTGAACCAGACCTACCTGCTGGGGTTGGAGGGTCACCTGCAGATGTGGGGGGCAGCTGTGGCTCACCAAAGGGACAGGGACACTGGTGGTGAGGGTTCTGGGAAGTGCTCATTGGCATGAGCCCTCCCAGAGTTACCCATTAGCCCTGCCGAAGAGCTGGTAAGCTCCAGTGCTGGGTCACCTCAGACCAAACAACCAGCAAGGTGGGAACTCAGCCCCACCCATCAGCAGACAAACAGATTAAAGTTTTACTGGGCTCTGCTCACCAAAGTAACACCCAGTCTTACCCACTACCAGTCGCTCCCATCATGAAGAGTACACAAGCCTCTTAGATAGCCTCACCCACTAGAGGGCAGATAGCAGTATCAAGAAGAACTATACTCCTACAGTCTGTGGAACAAAAACCACAGCCACAGAAAGAGAAAATGAAAAGAGAATTCAGCACCACCAAACCAGCCCTGCAGCGATACTCATATCAGATAAAATAGACCTTAAAATAAAGAATGTTGCAAGAGACAATAAACGACACTACATAATGATCAAGGGATCAATCCAAGAAGAAGATATAACAATTATAAATATATATGCACCCAACATAGGAGCACCTCAATACATAAGGCAAATGCTAACAACTATGAAAGAGGAAATCGACAGTAACCCAATAATAGTGGGGGACTTTAGCACCCCACTTACACCAATGGACAGATCCTCCACACAGAAAATTAATAAGGAAACACAAGCTTTAAATGACACAATAGACCAGCTAGATTTAATTGATATTTTTAGGACATTCCATCCAAAAACAGCAGAATACACTTTCTTCTCAAGTGCACATGGAACATTCTTCAGGATAGATCACATCTTGGGTCACAAATCAAGCCTTGGTAAATTTAAGAAAATTGAAATTGTATTAAGCATCTTTTCTGACCACAACGCTGTTAGATTAGAAATCAATTACACGAAAAAAAAAAAACTGTAAAAAGCACAGGCATATGGAGGCTAAACAATACACTACTAAATAACCAAGAGATCACTGAAGAAATCAAAGAGGAAATAAAAAAATACCTAGAGACAAATGATAACAAAAACACAATGATCCAAAACTTCTGGGATGCAGCAAAGAGCAGTTCTAAGAGGGAAGTTTATAGCAATACAATCCTATGTAAAGAAACAAGAAAATTCCCAAATAAACAATCTAACCTTACACCTAAAGAAACTAGAGAAAGAAGAATAAACAAAACCCAAAGTTAGTAGAAGGAAAGAAATCATAAAGATCAGAGTAGAAATAAATGAAATAGAAACAAAGAAAACAGCAAAGATCAATAAAACTAGAAACTGGCTCTTTATGAACATAAAATTGATAAGCCTTTAGCAAGACTCATTAAGGAAAAGAGGAAGCAGACTCAAATCAATAAAATTAGAAATGAAACAGGAGAAGTTACAACGGACCCCTCAGAAATAGAAGGCACCATAAGAGACTACTACGAGCAACTATATGCCAGTAAAATGGACATCCTGGAAGAAATGGACAGATTCTTAGAAAGGTATAACCTTCCAAGACTGAATCAGGAAGAAATAGAAAATATGAACAGACCAAGCACAAGTAATGAAATTGAAACTGTGATTAAAAATCTTCCAACAAACTAAAGTCCAGGACTAGATGGCTTCACAGGTGAATGCTATCAAACATTTAGAGAAGAGCTAACACCTATCCTTCTCAAAGTCATCCAAAAAATTTCAGAGGAAGGAACACTCCCAAACTCATTCTACAAGGGCACCATCACCCTCATACCAAAACCAGGCAAAGATACTACAAAAAAAATGATACAAATGAACTTATTTACGAAACAGAGACTCACAGACATAGAAATCACACTATGGGTTACCAAAGGGGAAAGGTGGGCAGAGGAATAAATTAAGAGTTTGGGATTAACATATACACAGTACTGTATATAAAATAATCAACAAGGACCTATTGTATAGCACAGATAACTCTACTCAATATTCTGTTAATGGGAAAGGAATCTGGAAAAGAATAGATATATGTATATGTGTAACTGAATCACTTTGCTGTACACCTGAAACTAACATAACATTGTAAATCTACTATACTCCAATATAAAATAAAAATTAAAAAAATTAATGCTGTGGGAGAAATGGTGATGTTACATTTGCTCAACACAGGGCTGGCATAAACGTTCAATTAGAAAATGCAATATCTGTAAAGCACAATAAAGTGAATCTCAGTAAAATGAGGTGTGTGTGTGTGTATATATATATGTGCATTGCCAAAAGGTCTTACTAGAAAAACCATCACAAAGGGGGAAATGAACATGTTGTATATGCTTAAAATAAAGTATTAAGTAAAAATATTGCATTAAAAAAGTTTAAGAGAAAGGGTACAAACTTCAAGATGCTTTTATGTCATAGACTACAGTGTCTCCTACTTGGCCTATAGTGCTTTGCAGGCTCATGAGGCAGAATAATATATATATATTATATATATATATATTATATATATATATATATACACAGCTCCTGTTGGGTGTGTTTCTCTGCAGAATTCTAATTTTCTCAGGCAACTGAGATGCCAATTCTTGCTTCCTAAGGACAACTCCTCCCAGTTCTCCATGTTCCATCCCCTTTTGGAGTATTGGTAAACATTATTCAAACTTAAACAATAACATATTCAAGTAAGAAGGATAAATACATCTACAGAGTACATGGCAAAATAATTCTTGGACTTCAGTTCCATAGAAGTCATTTGCAGTTTTTTTGCATATTGAGGATCAGAACTTCAGATTCTGGAGACCTGGGAAATATTTAAATTACGAGGGAGAAGAACTATAACTTTGATTAACATTAAATTAGAAGAAAGCGTAAAGGTCTGCATTACCACCAGCTCCTGCAAAGTAACACCACTGCCTGTGCTTGTATCCTCCCTGGGGCAAAGGGGTCACTACTTGCTAAATATGTTGGTCCTATCTTTGGACAGCTCTGCCTTTCTAAAAGAGCTTCCTAACATGAAGCTGAAATGTAACCTCTACCTACCGAATAAGTCTAACCCTCTTTCACACTACATCCTTTCAGACTTTTGTTGATAGCCATCTCATGTCTCTGAGTCTTCTATTCTTTAAATCCTCCAGTATTCAAGAGTTGTTGCTTTGAGAACCTTGATCTCTCCACCCCTCACTAGGCTCTTTTTATGAAAAAGTATCCCTAAATTTCATGCTGTGCACAATGCAGACTTTCCAGATATGGTCTGACTATGCCAAGGTAGAGCAGAGCTGTCATTTCCCTTGTCCTAAATATTGTAATTTTGCTCACTCTTTTGGCACCACACTACGCTTAAACCTCTTAAAATCTCTCCTATCAATTATGGCTGAGACATGCCTATTCTAAGACTATATGGGATACTCACTAGGCAAGTCTGATAAGTCAATACAACTTCTCAGGGAAACTGTTATTTCACAACAAGATAACAGAAATCGGCTGATGGTAGCAAAACCCAGGGTTTAAAAATTGGTCTTTCAAGGAAAATTGCAGCATGAATTTCTTTTGTATTTTTTACACTTCATTATACACATATATATTTAAGTGTATATATACACATATATAAATATATACACTTATATATGTATAATATATACAAAAATTTATTATACATATATACATATATACATTTATGTATGTATAATATATATAAAAAGTATACGTATATACACTTGAATATAAGGCCTTATAGGGTATTTGCATAGCAAATATTCTGCTTTTTAATTCCCTTTGTATCACTCCTGACCATCAGTATTTTACCTTCCTTTAGGAATAGTCATATTTTCTTTAAGAAGAGTCTGTTTTGAAGCCATCTATCAAGAACTCTTTTGATGAACTTAGGCAAGGGGCTTATTTGCTGTACTCTGAAGTGGAGTTAATGACACTTATTTGACCCAGGCGTACCATGGAGGTCAATCAGTGAATGTACTTAGAAGAACAAAAGTAATCTCACCTGTACTGTGCATATAGGGCCTCAGAGATACGACCTCTAGTTCACTCTCAAAGCAGTGCCATTTGAGAAGCTTTTACTTCCCCTCTATCCAGAGTAGGTTTAGAATACCTCTGAGAGGTGTATTAGTTTCCTAGAGTTGTCATAACAGATTATCACAGATTTAGTGGCTTAAAAAAAAACAACAACCCAGAAAGGTATTCTCTCCCAGTTCTAGTGGCCAGAAGTCCAAAATCAAGGTGTCAGCAGGATTGGTTCCTTCTGGAGGCTCTGAGGGAGAATCTGTTCCATGTGTCTTTTCTAACTTCCAGTGGTGGCTGGCCACCCTCAACAGTCCTTGGCTTGCAGCTGCATCAGTCCAACATCTGCCTCTTTCTTTTCCTTTGAGTCCCTCTGTGTGTCAAATCCCTCCTTTCTCTTATTAGGACACCAGTCATTGGATTTAGGACCCATCCTAAATCCAGGATGATTTCATCTTGAGAACCTTAGCTGAATTACATCTGTACAGACCTTCATTCCAAATAATGTCCCATTATGATGTTCCAGGTAGCTATGTTTTTAGGGGGCCACTGTTCAACCCACTAAGCCAGGTCTTCCTAGTTATCAAATTCAGCTCCCAGTTTGTGTGGTAATCTCTTCCAGCCACAGAGGCTTACTCCTGAAGACCACCCTTGTTTGCCACCTTTCTGTGGGTACCAATTCATGTGCACACTGGAGGGTTGGAACTAAATGTGCAATCTGGAAGGATCTCAAACATGACCCCAGTAAGTAGTGTGGGAGCTTCTGCATTAGCAATGTCTCCTGAAAAGATAGGACCAGCGCATCAAAACAAACTATACATTAGACTTGAAGATCATAGCCAGGTAATCTATAGACCTAGATTATTATGATCCTGTTATCAGGGCATTCCACCAGACAAAAAGAACCCTGGGAAATCTTGACAAGCAAGAATCTTGATGTTGCTATTTACACCATGTTTTGTTGTCTTGACTAATGATGTGGTTGTGAAGGAAATAATTGCGCTTAAGTGGCTCTGTTGGTGTTTTTCCATTAGGCCTAGAAGATGGACTGGGAGTCTCAACGAGAACATCGTTTTAAATTGTTACAGATTGCAGCTTTTTTTAGTTTCTTGCACATGAAGCCAATAGGAATAAAAGTCATTTTGCTTAAGGTGTCAGTGGGTTAGGCCTGTTTGGATATTTTCTAGAATATAGAGAATATAGCTGACTTAGGAGCATGAGAAACAAACTGCCTGAATGTAGAAATCACACGGTAATTTTTGTAGGGAGCAAAGTTTCAGGATTATATTTCTAAGTAAACGCAATGTCGAAAGAACTCAATTTAAAAAGAAGAAAAAAAGAACTCAATTTCATTCTTTTAGACCATTTGAGGGCCCATTATGCTCATTCAGACTATTTATCCTAGATAAAAATCTGATCTCTTGGTCTATTTTCACCTTTACTGACATAGCATTGATTGGACAACTCTCATTTGTCATTTCTATCAAGTCTCTTAATTCAGTGACTCCAAGACCTGACCTTGTTTCAATTGTTAAAATCATGAAGGAAGATTTTGAAGAACATAGATTCAAGGCCCCTGGAAAATCTGATTTAGTGGATCTGGAGTGAACCCTGCAACCTTATTAGGACCTTTTCTTAAAATATAAATTTATCGAAAAAGTAATATATTCTTGTTGTAAAAGATCTGACTATAAATAAATGTATACAACAAAACGAGTAAGGACTTAGGAAGTTGTCTTCTATCCAGAGGTAAAATTGGTAAAAACATGTGGCATATAGGTTGATAGTTCTCTTTCTATAAAATTAGGCATATCTCTACATTTTTACACCTATATTCAATTTCTTAAACAAAAAGGACAACATTATTTGCAATACTTTGAAACTATTTTCTAATCTAATAGTATGTTGTAATATAGGCATTATGTAGTGACTTGTTTGTTTTTCCTCACTTAATGTTGAACTTTGGAGATATTTCCTTGTCTGCATATACCACTCTGCTTTATTTTTAGTGGCTGCTCAATATTCTGAAGTAGAGATTTTTCATTATTTTTTAATAATTTTAATTACTAAAAAATAATGCTAAAATTAGCAGTATTTTACACATATATTAGCAATTTTTGTGGTGGGATAGATTTTTAGAAGTGATGATTAATTTTGAGATACTGCCTAATCACCTTGCAATAGGACTTTACCTACCCACTTAGCTCTCATACTAATGTGCAGGTGTATTTTTTACTCTATACATTTAGCTACACTGGAAATAATAAACTATCTAAATTTTGCCAAGCTAATGGCTCATATATACTTTGCATTTCTTTGCTTATTAGGGAGGAAAATTATTATATATGTATACACTGTGAAAATTTCCTGCAAGTCTGTAGTTTTTTGTTTACTTTTATTTGGTTTTAGCTGATTGTTTGAAAAGTCTTTTCTTTATATGAATTGCTTACATTAACTTCCTAATATTTTATGGTTTTGTTTTCAAACCTAGATCTTTATATAAAAATTTATTTTTGTGTATATTTGGAAGAAGTCCTCTAAATTTATTTTCTTTTCCTCTGAAATGGACAGCCAATTACCAATGTGTTTTGTTTTCATAATCTTTAATTTTAAAATATATGTCTTATTCTGTTCTATTGCTCTATTGATCCATTTGCCTATTCTGTAAGAGCATGCAATTTCTAAAACTAACAGTGTCTATTTATTTGTTGTTTTTAAACTGTCAGTCTTTTGTTATGGTAGCACAGGAGCAGTTGCCTAAAGTTTAAGAGTAGAACTGGGAATCTAGAAATCATTTCCACATAATCCTCTTCAAGTGCTGTAACTGCCCCTGCCCCGGTCATGCTTAATTTCATTAATTTATATGATGCTTTTGAACATTCCGCAGAGTAAATCTGGTTGTTTCTCAGTTTCTTCTACTTTTAGTTTAGAGACCCAAATCTGTACTGCATCTTTAGTTTAGAGACCCACATCTGTACATATGTTTGCTTTCCAGTGTCCAATATTTTGTTGGTCTCCTCTTTTTCCCCTTCCTCATGGGGTTATTTACTTTAAAATTTTCTTTACTGTAGTTTTGCTGGGATTCCAGAAGAGGGGTTTAAATAGACATTTCTTCAGTCTGACATCTTAACCTAAGAATTTTTAAAAATGTGTTGCAAAGATTTTTTTACAAATAATATGTCAGCCATGAAATCTGAATTGATCTGACTAATTATTCTGAGTAAAATTTAAAGGAACGGTGTTGAAAGAGATTTGAATTAAAGATCTTTGTCTCGGTGATTAAATTGTTTTAAAACAAAAATATAATTAGTCTACATTGTCTTGTTCCATGGTGTAGGGCAGTATTTTCTTCCTTTTAATGGCTGGTCCCATTCTCAGGTTAAATTTGGTGTCAGTATATTTACATGTGATGCACAAGGTAAAAATTGGCCAAGGTGTACTATAGTTTTATCACTCTCCATTTCCACATATTTAGGTTAATGGTGCATTCAAAATTTCTATCGTGGTTTAAGTCTTAGGGAGGATGATGTATTTAGTGGCAAGCTAGAAAATTCTTTATTACCTGGAATCTATGAGTACTTTACTATATGAAGGGAGATCCTATAGGTTACCTCCTTCTCCCTTGCTAATCAAAATTGTTTTTATTTAGGTAAAAGCCAAAATCACACTCATCTTCAGGGGATGAATCATAACTGATCTTGGCCAATCCCAGTAATCTGATGCGCCTTGCCTGTGATTTGTTTAGGGACAGGTGTGAGACCCAGTTTTTGCAAATGAAGTGTAAGGCAGAGTCTGATGCAGAGTTTGTGAGAAAGATTGTTCACTCTGATTAAGAAAGGAGCCAGAACAAGTTCTCTGTCCTTTCCTTTCTTGGATTTTGTTATGTAAAGGTAGAATGCTTGAAGCTGTGCTGACCATCCTGTAACCCTGAGGTGAATGTCAAGAGAACATGGAGAAATGGAATACGCGTATTGTGAAGCTGAAAACTTAACCAGCCCTAGTACTGCTTGCCTCCAGATTTCTTTTTATGTGACTTAATTTAGTATACTTATGATTTAAGACAATTTTACCCAGTTATTCTACTTTAAGCCAAAAATATTTTAACTGGCAAAAATGGTAAAATGCAGGGTGCTTCGGGGTCATCAAATGATGAGATGGTAATCAATATCTTTAAACCTGTTTTATCATTTACAAATTGGAGTTAATACCCACCACTTAGGTTTTTTATGAGAATTAAATGAGGTAATACATTTAAAATGAGATAAGGTGCTTTCTCAGTGCCTGGCACCTGGTGAATTCTAAGTAAATAGTAGTTAACATTATCTTAATTAAGACCTGTACCTTCTTTCATTTTAACAACTGTCATAATGATACTCATTATTTGGCCTAATGAGACTAAACACTTTAGAGGCAAGCACAACCTTACATGTAGTTTTTCACATCCAATGTGAGGCACATAATAAATGCTCCATAAAATTAATAAAACAAGTTAACACAGTAGGCATGCAATACATTTTTATTAAATTAATGAATAAAAGAATAAGTGGGTCAGTGAAGTAGTGAGTGTCAATTTTGTCTAGTGACTATTGGTTACCCTAAGCTGTTAGATGAAATGGTGACATGGTATCCAAATAAGTTCTGTGAAAAATCTGATAGAGACAGTTCCTCTAGAGAACTTAGGATAGCATGATGATATGAACTCTACATAGAACATTATGTCATGTATCTTACCACTGAAACAGTAGTTCATTGCATCATGGGAAATTATCCTGGAGCTATTCATGGGAAATCTCTCTGAATTGTGTTAAGGACAGACCTTGTCTGTCACCCTATCTGGAATTTCATCTTAGAATCTTACAGGCTTAAGTAGGATCAAATTTCAATTTATATAATACACATTTAGCATTTTGCCATAAACAGAACTCATTAAAACAAATGGAATGAACCAGAGAGTTTTCTACAGAACAAGGTGTTCCTTGTAAAAGCCAGTGGCCTCTGTAATTCTCTTCCCTTTCTGAACTGATGGGCTCATTCTGGGCACCAAGCAGAGTTCCAACTCCAATGTCATCATCTGCTGGTCCCAATCTTATCACAACAGTTTGTATTTTTAAAGGAAATACATAAAACTGAAAGATAATATTCTTTTCTTCTGCTCACAGGAAACACGCGTTGTGTTTTTCACTAAAAAATCCTGGCTCACCTAACTCTTGACATCACAACTGATCTCAAAGCCTATTCTTGTTTTGGAATTTTTAAAAAGCTTGATTGCAAGTTATGCAGAAATCATAATTTAAAAAGCAAGAGCTCAAAACTTCATGATGTTTTTGATGCTGGTTCAACAGAAATCAAGGTACCTCAGGTCAATATAAAGGAAATGACTTAAACCAATGATTAAATTTGTGTAAAGTCCTCGGAAAGCAGTAAATGATTTATGTCTAAATATTTTATGAACCTAAAGGCCGAATCTGAGAGAAGCGGCTTTGAAAAGCTAGTCATCGAAGAATTAATGCTATAGTTTCTTTGGTTGCTCTTCTGGAAAGCCATTGAAAGATTATGGGCATACATCTGTGGTTAAGGGGAAAAAGCCACTAATGGGACAATGCCATATGATTTCTTCATCTTGTAGATGAGCTGAAAGATGAACCTTGTTGAGTCTTCAAGCCCCAGTCAGTGGAAGACTCATCTTGCGGTCAGATAAGGACAAATGTTTATTCACAAACTTGTGAATCAGTAATGACAGAAGGGAGAGTGTGGCTGATTTAGATAGAATCTGACTGCATTGAGGAAATTTTCAACTGTGGTAAAACTAGTAAAAGGAGAGCTTAAACTCCAGTGTGAGAGAATATTCTGCTGAAGAGTTTGTGAAGCAGAGTATGCAAAAAGTTTGAGAACGACAATTTCGCTCTCTGTATTGGAGGTGGAGATTTTGTTGGCATGTTCACACTGATGATGAAGGTGTGCATGACAATTATCTCATCCTCCTAAAATTGGTGTGAAGCTTAAATGAAATTATGCCTATAATAAAGACAGTAATTGTCATTATATGTGCAGCAAAAATAGTTATTCTACAGAGACAATTATTTAGATTATCTTTAGATGCTACTCTGAATCAGACAGCTATGAAAGAAGTAAGTCAGCCATTCTATCTCAGACATTCATGATTTACTGATTCTGATTTTTAGAACAGGACAGAATAGACGAAAGAATTTCTGATGTTTAAAGAGAGAATTACCTTTCATTCCACATCTATCAAGGCTTCTTTAAAAGCACTAGAAAATGTTCAGCGAAGCTGAAGACAATGCTGATCGTTAGACTCAGAGTTCATTGCCAGATAGTGTGCCTGGGATTGTGCAGAAGTTACTTGGTGGCCTAGTCTGTCTCAAAAACTCTCCTTTTCACTCTTCTCCTCATTACATCTTGCCAACTTTATGTTGTATTCTTTCAAAATTTCTAACAAGGATTAGGTATCCTTGGCTACTTGAGAAAAAGTTGAATATATTAAAGGACATGGCTAAGCTATATATTACTTTCAAAATTTGAAGGGGTACATTTCAGACAGAATACAGAAAAACAGAAAGAAAAGAAAGTCTTTTAAAGTTGCATGGAGGAGCACAGGAAGATATGAATCCATCTTCAGAAACAGGAATGTAATTAACATAGCACAAAGACAAAAGCATCGTCTGAGCCCCAAAGTCAATAATAATACATTTTCTAAAAAGATCTAAAGGTAAGTCCTTCAAGGACTCGTTTAAAATTTATATTTTCTTCTTATCTTGGGAATGACTATTTTCTCAACTTGCTTTCTTAGTGGTAAACATTATTTCCAAATGCTTGACTTTCTTTTAAAAATTATCTATCTGTTAGAGAGGATAAAATGTCAATGTGTCCCAAAGTTTTATTTGGTTTGATCCAATCTCAAGAAGCAATGCTTTCAATCAGTATAAAATTCTCACTTGACTGTACCCTAATATTTCCATCTTCCTATTGAGTTGTTGCATTTGGATTTTTTTACTGGTATTTCAAACTCAGCATGTACAAGATTGAACATCTTCCCTACCGAATCTTCTCTACTTTTACCTCTCAGTAAGTAGCATCAATATCTTTCCAGCAATGTGGATTCATACTTAAGAGCCATCTTTGAGTCCTTCCCCCTCCCTCCCCACATTCAATTGACTATCTAACTTTTATTAATTCTAGCTTGATAGTATTTGTCACATTGCTTCTTTCTTTTCTGTTGCCACATATACTTTCCTAGTACAAGTCCTTAACTTCTGACCACCAGTTCCAGGATGTTTTCCAACATCAACAACCAATTCTTTTTTTCTTTTATCAGGTGCTGCAATACCCTCTTGTTGTATTATGGACAGATATTTGGTCTTTGGCCCCCATCCCTGGCACAGAGCTCCTAAAACCCTTAAAGTTTCCTGAGTGATAAGGGTAAAAAGAAACTTCTTTTGTTCTAGTGAGGTGACTCTTAGGGATCCCTAGATACCTTTGGGGTGGGGTTTGGTCATCAGAAAGACCAAGTCTTGATTGGAAGCTTAGAAGGGGCTGGAGATTGAGTTAATCACTAATGGTCGATTATTTAATCAATCATGCTTATGTAATGAAACCCCTAAATGATGGTGTTAGGAGAACATCTGGGGTGGTGAACACATTGAAGACATCCATATGCCAGAAGGGGGCACACTCCAATTCTAAGGTGACAGAAGCTCCTGCACTCAGGACCCCTCTGGACCTTGCCCTGTGTGCCTCTTCATCTGGCTGGTCATTTGTATCTTTATAGTATCTTTTATAATAAACCAGTAAACATAAGTAAAGTGTGTTCCTGAGTTCTATGAGCCATTCTAGCAAATAATCGAACCTGAGAAGGGGGTCATGGGTAGCCCTAATTTACAGCTAGTTGGTCAGAAGTATGAGAGACCCAGAATTTACGATTGGCGTCTGAAGTGGGAATGGCCTTGTGGATCTTATGGGTCTTCCTGTTAACACTCAGGACCCCACTAAAAGGGCACCTGGTAGTGTCTACTGACCATTTCCAAATCTTTGACAAATTTTCCACACATTATCCATCTTCGTTTCACATAAAATGCCAAGAACCAGTACCTTGTGAATATCAGACTGGAAAATGATATACCATTAACTATGTATTATTAGTGCTGTGGAGAAACAATAAAATAAATTAGGAATCTGGAGAAAAGCCATAATTATATAACCCCTAAAAGTGTATTTATTATATGTTCTAAATCTAGGTCATATATTGAATTCTAAGCTTGCCTTTAAGTTTTTTAGTAGCATTATTTGAAAATTCTTTAGTTCCCAGGAATAGGCAAACTAAGATCATCTGGTTTTAATTAGCTTAGCCAAGACATATTGATTTATGATGGTCAGTGAAAATTAACACCAGTTTTTAGGGAATAAAATAAATCATGCTCTGGGCATTTCCAAAATACCTTATTTTGATTGTTATAACCTGAAACAAGCTAGTTCTTCTAAATGATTCAGTAAATAAACTTGATCTTACTCAAAGCTTCTCAAAAAATTTTGACCATAGAAATCCTTTTAATTGTACCACTTATTAAAACAAGTGGTATAGAATTTGGGAACCCTACACATAAAATAATGAATAAAAAAATTTTGTCTTGGGACTTTCCTGGTTGCGCAGTGGTTAGGAATCCGCCTGCCAATGCAGGGGACATGGGTTTAATCCCTGCTCTGGGTAGATCCCACATACTGCGGAGCGACTAAACCCGTGCGCCGCAACTACTGAGCCTGTGCTCTGAAGCCTACGGCCACAACTATTGAGCCCATGGGCCCCAACTACTGAAGCCTGCACACCTAGAGCCCATGCTCTGCAACAAGACACTGCAGTGAGAAGCCCATGCACCGCAAGGAAGAGTAGCCTCTGCTCAAAAAACTACAGAAAGCCTGCACGCAGCAAAGAAGACCTAATAAAGCCAATAAATAAAATAAATTAATTTAAAAAAATTTTTGTCTTAAAGAAAAGACTCAGATGACTTTTTTATTCAAGGAATGTTTATATGCCCACTATTTGCCAGGCGAAAACTTTTCAGGGCTTCAAATGTAATCTAAGATGGAAATGGGAAATATTCTGATAAATAGGAAGCTATAGCATCAGAGCTCATTCCACGTGATTAATCCTCTCTGCACAGTGTTGTTTTCATGGTACCTGGAGGAAATACCATGACTCATGTAGACTTTACATGACATACTTTCAGTTGAGATTAAAGACAGAACTACCAAAGAGACCAGGTTAGCATTGTGCCTCAAGTAGGACCAAACTTATCTCTACAATTGGCCCAGTCAAAAATTACTTAATCAATGAATTTACTTAATGTGTTTACAAAAAGAGAACCCAAGTTTACTGACTTTAAGTTTAAGAGGGAAATTCAGATTAACTGGTTTCAGATTCAAGAAACTTGTCACAACTGACTTCTTGCCAAATTGCTAATGAATATGCAGATCTGATCAGACACCAAAGGGGTGATTCTTCTGTGCAATTTGGTTGGCATTTCCCTGAATGTTATCAATGATGGTACTGCACTGATTTATCTATCTAACTAACCAGTTTATGGGCCACAGAGCTTTTCAAGGAGATGGGGCCACATGTCACCTTCACATGCAGGAGTCTTGGGAACTGTCCCTAATTGATGTTGATGGTGGGGTTGCAGAGGTGCTCCAGCCCTGCTACCTAATCCACTTGCAAACAGCAGCTGGGGAGCTGCAGGCAAGGCCCTCTGTACAGCCCTTTATGCTGACTGGAGGAAGCTGTGGGAGAAGGCTTGGAGCAAAAGGAAGAAAAATGCAGGCTGATGAGGGGCAAATTTGACTTTGGAAGCCTTGAGATCTCACTATTGCCACTGGAATTCTGCTGTGGGGGGAAAATACATTCCTGCTGGATGAGAAGAAAGTGTTGAATTTAACTCATCTTACATCCTACATCACCATTAGCATGGTCATCATCAATGTGTAATTATTATTCAATGCCTACTGGGTACATACCTTTAATTAGGGAATATGCAGCTCTTGTAAACCATGGAAAAATGATGGAGAATTTTTAGGAGATTTAACAGAGAAATGAGTAGTCACATATTAAGCATAAAAAATTATATGTAAATACACACATCCGTGTAAAATGAATGAATATTGATAGCCAAATGGCTATTTTGGCTTTGAGCTAGTGTCCAGATTGGAAATGACACGCTCAAATTGAGAACAGGTGGTCATAAGTTTATAGTTAAAGCAATTTAATATTTTAACATCCATGTGCAAACCCCCCCCCAAAAAACGACAAAAGAATCTCAGTTTATACCTTCACCATATACAAAAACTAGCTCAGTATTTATTACAGACCTAAATTGAAACCCTAAATTGAAAACCTAGATCTATAAAAAGTTCTACAAAAAACTTAGGAGAAAATATGTATCACCTTGAATTAGGCAAAGATTTCTTAGATACGCCACCAACAGAATATTAAAAAAAAGCAATATAATATTTTAAAAGCATTTAGTAATATTTTTCAATAGTTACTGAACTAATTACTGTTACATTAAGCTTAAGAAATAAATGCAATTTAATAAAGAGCTGTGAAGCTATTTTAGGTCTTCAAAGTACTATGTTCTTTAAATCCAGAGCATTATTATGACATTTTCTTCCCACCAGTGGTCCCATGAATCTCTAGGACCACTCAGATAACAGTGACAAACACTGTTGGTTAATATCTGCAGGCTCTCTGTCCTCTTACTTACAGGCAACTCTTTGGAAATGGAAATATTAAGGACAAAGTGAACTATAGTTATGGTCCCCTCAGAATCCTGGATTTCTAAACTTCTTGGTAAGTTAGCTCAAATAAGATTCAAACAAGGAGGAGGTTAGAGAAAAATAACCTGCCTTTTGAGGAAGGAGAACTGCTTTCTTTCATTTGAAATCTTGCCTCGCCTCTGTCTGGGAGTGGTCCCCTCATAGCACCCCTGTCCTCCTCTGGTTCTATCCAAGACCTGGTTAAAGGCCATGGGCCTCTGTCCAAGGTCACCAAGGTGGGCAAGTTCAAGTGCAGACTCACTCTTCTTTACTACCACCCACCATTCAATACACAGAATAGTTTTCTCAAACCTTGTTATACAGCTTGGTGTAATTTAAGAATGTTGCCAAATATACACCAAATATGACTTTTCCCAAGCTCCAGAGAGTAGCACACAAGAAGCTAAAGCATTCCTAAAAGAACCCCTCTTTGACCCATCCATGTTCCTCTGCTGGTTCCTTCCATTCCATGCTTCATTTTTCTGACTTCTGCTTTGCAAACCTATATCCTCCTTTTGGGAACCATGCCTCTTAAACACAGAGGTTGATTTCCTCCCACAATCCATTCTTCTCTTCTACAAAAGTACATTTTTTAAAAAGTCTGAGACATTCCTTTCAAAGTAACATTCTTGGTGGGTTGGGGGAGAGAGTCAATGGTCTGTGCTGACATTTCCTAAATAGCTTGGCAACAGCCAGGATGGGCGTGGGTCTTCCAGGACCAGTCCACCTGAGAGAGCACTGTGAGTCCACGGAATGGCATCTTCTTTCCCCAGTTGTTCAGTGAGGAATATTTAAGACTGTCAGACACACACAAGACACACACACACACATCCTCCCAAAGCACATCTCAATTCTGATAACGAATTGCAATTCTACAATAAAATAGAGAAATATTTTTCTCATTTATTCATGACTATACTTTCACATTTTTTTAGGCTGAGCAAAAAATACTATTTCCCTTCTTCCATTGTTTACTTTTAATGACTAACGCCTTTTCTTCACAAAGGCCCCACCAAAGCTCAGAAATTCTTTCCCATTTTCCTGAGGGTAGAGAGGAAGTATTACTCTTCAATTTACCTTTTGTTTTTCCAGTTACATTTTTTGCACAATACCTCAGGAGATTCATTAATTCTTCATTCATTCATTGATTCATTCAACAGACATTTGTTGAGTGCCACTATGTGCTAATTGATACTTGGGGGAAATATAGACATAAGATATGCTTTCAGTCCACAAATAGCTCACAGTGTAATTAACTACAACACCACATAGAAAGTGCTGTAGAAGGTGTTAGGTGGGCATGGAGAAAGTTCCAATTAAATTTTCCTTGGAGAGTCATGGCTTATTTCCCATTTATCTTCATTTGATAATGGGAAGTAGCAATTCAGTTGTGAGAGAAACATTTCTTTTTTTCCTTATTATGTATTCATACTGCAGTTTCTTTGAAAGTTCATATTTGGGTTTTATAGATGTATGTGTGCTACCGTCAACAATCCTCTGTGTTCAGTTGGGAGAAGAAATTGCCAAGCCTTCAACTTAGAGTAATGGGTGATGTTGCAAAGGATGACTAGACTCGAAAGACCCCAGTCACCTGGGTATATTCTGAAATATTCTCATTTCATCTTAAGCATTAATGATTCTTACATCATAAGTATCAGTTAATTTCATCAACTTCTCCCTTGCAAAAAAGCTGCTTCCTGTGGTGCACATATAACCACTCTCTCATTATTGTAATTCTCCCAGGCCTCCTGCTCTTCTTCTGGATCCACATCTTTCTCTGGCTGGGAGAGAGGAAAGGGTCAAACATGGGGAAATGTCAGTGATGGTGTGAATGTAAAATCCATTCATCCATTTATCCTTTGAATATTTGTTCAGCACTCGCTATGGAGTGGGCACTGTGGTAGGCTCTGAAGGTATAATGTTCAATAGCAACAAACACAGATATTGTGGTACCCTGCTGGTTGTCCCCCTAGATTCAATTTCCTCTTCTTTCCAGTACAGGCTAGCTAAAGCCTACATTTCCCAGATTCTTTTGCAATTAATAATGACCATGTGACTAAGTTGTGGCTGATAGGTTTTGAGTGGAAGCAAAGTTTTCTTCTTTAGGGAATCTCACCTATTAAAGTACTATTGAATATGTGCTGCTCTGGTCCTTTTCCTCTTCAAATTGATGGTAAGGAATTGGCAGCCCTCTTGAGTCAGAGATGGGGGACCTGTGTTGAGGAAAGCAGAGCCATCCCAACCGTTCTGGATTGCCCTCATCTGGAATGTTATACGAAAGAGAAATAGACTTGCAGGCTGTATAAGTTGCATTATTTGTGGTTCTCTTCGTGAAAGCATTTTAGTCTGTTCCTTAATTAACACGATCTCTGCTTTCATGGAGTTTACAAACTGCAAGGAAACTTAGGCATTTATGAAGTAATCTCAAAATAAACATACTTACAAACTGAAATAAAAGTTATGAAAGAAAATAAAGTGATATTATAAGAGCATATAATGAAAAGATTTGACAATCTGAGGGGTCAGGGAAGATCTGAGAAAGCAAGAATGGAGTGAACACAGTCTTTGAATATTTGAAAAATAGTGATTTTACATTAAGCCAGTTTTTAAAATTCATAACCTAAATACTTTTCTGCATAAATTTTTCTACCTGAGGTGACTTTGGATTTGAGGGAGCAATTATAAATGTCTTGTATGTAGAATAGTCAAGTAAAGTAAAGCAATAAAATGAAAAATATTTAGCATCTTCTAAGACACTGAATTAAGATGAATTATCAAATAACAGTGTATAGTAAATTGTATAAGCTATGTCATTAAAAGGAAAAAATTCTAAATTCTGAACAGAAAAACATTATTAGTATTTAAATTATAATGCTCAGCTTAAAAAGAAAGAGCAGAGTAAAATGGCAAACATATGAGGACACCTGAAGTACATAGAAAATCCAATAAAAAATTACAATCATTTCTCTTACTAAAGAAGAGAATGAGGTTATTTTTGGTCTAAGTTTTTGGTTTGTTGCTTACAATGATCAAATGCACTGAAAAACTGCAACTTTCTGTTTCCTTTGTGCAGACTTAGAGCCAGAGACTAATTACAACTCATTGTGTGTACTGACAGGGAAGCCGGCATTAAATTAGAACACTGCTGCATGGAAGAACAAGAAACACTTTTTGAATGCTAGACACACAAGCAATTTTAATAAGGTAAGGCACAATTATGCAGTTTTACAACCAAGGGACATTGCACTGCTGGATGACTTAAGACACAAGAATAGGAAAACCAGTGACCAACTTGTTGATTAAGAGCTGAGTATATCTGATTGTTCTAGTTTAATTCCATTGTGGTCTGAGAGCAGACATTGTATGATTTCTTTTAAATTTGTTAAGTTGTGTTTTATGGCCCAGAATGTGCTCTATTTTGGTGAATCTTCCATGTAAGCTTGAGATGATTATTCTATACAGGTTTTTGTTTCTGTTATATCTAACATGTGGGTAATATGGACTTGGAAGCACAGGGAATTTACTAGATCCTCGATATTAATCTAGAACATATTTACTTAATCACACCTGGTACCAAAATTTTAAAAAACAACCAGTCATTATGGTAAAGAGTAGCTATTTACCCTTATTACTTTTTTTTTAAGCTCTTGGAATATATTTGCTTTACACTCCTGTTACTTTTACATATTAAATCGTTTTCCCATTTTACTCCTTCCCATTTTACTCCATGATGAAGCATCTTAGTCTCACCAAATTAAGAGATAATTGTGTACAAGAAATAGATATGTCAAGAAAAACTGACTTTTGTAAAAGTATTGCCTTTGCTAATTAGTTCACATGCTAAATTAAATATGATTTTCATTTAAGGATCCTGAGATAAAAGAAAATATTCATTGGGAGGAAGAGAGAAGCATGAAAAATGTATAAAAATAGTTAAAAATATTGATAGCAAAATAGCTGTAAACCTATTTCTTTTCTATATAAATGGAAAATTCTACCAGCGGATATACTCTTATTATGATGATGATGCAATGTTCACTTCATTAGAAGTTACTGGAAGTATTTTGCAAGAGAGTTCTGGTCATTTAAACAAATTTCTTTTGAGAGGAAATGGTTTAACATTATGTTTTAACTACTCCATTGTATAAAGAGGAAGAATATGTGTCTCTGGAAAGCTAACTTTTAAAATAGGAAAGAAGAAATTTCAAAGAATTCATTGTAAATATCACCCTTATCTGTTCGGGCATAATTTTATTATGATAGTAAAAGTCATACCTAATTCAACTTAAATAACATTAATATCACAGTTCAGTTATGACTATTTCATAGAAATAAAATTCATCATTTTGAAAATGAATTGCAATACTAAGTGGAAAATAGAAAAAGCTAACGAAAATAGAAAAAAAATACATTTGTTCAAGAAGCAAAACATATTTTTATATACTCAATCATCTTAAAATATTATTTCATCATTTTTGAGGCATTCTTATAGGCATCACATTGTTTTGAGACATAACATTCACGTGAAAGCAGGTGTTTATTCAAGCAGGTGCTTATGGAGCACCTACTGTGTGTCAAGCACTGCTAGGCCTTGAAAATATGATGTTGGGCCAACAGAGTCACTGATATCTTGGAGTTTTCAGGAAGGAAGAAGAGCCAATATATTTGCTAGTTCTTAAGTAGGAGGAAGAATGATTTAGTAGAGGAGCTTAAGGTTGGTTGGTGTGTTTGAAGCACAGAATGTAGGAGGGAGTCTGAGGCTGGAGAGAGGAATAGGCAGAGGTGTGCTGGTAAACTGGTTCTCCCAGAAAAAAAAAAGCTCTGCTTTGCAACATTTGCCAATTTCCATAGGTTACTTGTTCCTACCACATGCAACTTTAAACTACCAATGGTTCAACAGTTGGTTTGCAAAATTCCAGAAAATTTGACCATTTGCAATGCCAGCACCAGCCAATACAAGCCAGCTCCAACACACCCCTTTTCCCATACAGGGGCCAGATCATCGAGGACCTTGTATGCCACGATAAGGAGTTTATTATCTTAAAAACACAGAAAGCCATAGAAGGAATTGTATTTTTTAAATATAACTTTGGCAATAATACGGAGAAAAGATTGGAGAGAAATAGGATAAGATGTAATGAAATAACTTCTGAGGCTGTTGCAGGTGCCCAAATGACAGAGAATGATGGCTTGGGCATGGGTGATCGGGTGATGGAAATGGAGAAAGAGAAATAGAAAAACTCAAAAAGCATTTTGAAGGTAAAATCAACAGGACTTAGTGATAGATTAGATGGGTTTTTGGGTGGTGCAATCCAGATTGAAAACCCGGGGTGAAAAGATGATGAAATCAATTTTGGATTTGTAGGTTTTGAGTTGCCTTTCAGATCTCCAAGTAAAATGTTGAGTGGGCAATAAGACATGCATATTTGGAGATTAAGGAGAGGTCTGGGATAAAGATAACCTTTTGGGAATCAAGGGTTCAATTAGATGATAATTGATACCACGTGCTTGTATTTTTGCCTAGAAAGAAAATATAGAATGAGAAAAACGAGGGCATCTAGGAAGGAGCTTTGAGGACTTACAGCATTTGAAGATCAGGCAGAAGAGACCGAACCAGCTAGAGGGACCCTGTGGCCAGCACAGTAGGAGAAAACCAGTAGAGTGTGGTGTCACAGAAACCAAGAGAGACAAGGCTTCAGGATGAATGGAGGAGGCAATATTGCTGAATGTTGATTGAGGGAAAAACTTGTCCAAATTCACCCTGGGGACTGGGAGCCAAGCATTCTCACTCTGTGTTAGCCAGGAACAAAATCTCAGTCTAGTTAGGCCAAATAGAAAGAAAGATTATTACAAAGGTACATAGATTTCATTAATAAGTAAAGACAGAATCTGGGGGATTATTGCGAATTGAAACTGGAAGCTCTTAACCTTTATTATATGTCATTTTATTTTATTTTAAGTAATATATGACATTATAAATGTCATATTTAATATGTTACAAAGAATTATTCAATATGCTGTTAACATCAATTATTAGCTTACTATGGGTCAGACACTGCTCCATTTTACAGATGAGAAAATTGAGTTTTCAAGAGGTAAAGTAACTTGCGCAAGGTCATGCTGGTTGATAAGGAGCCAGGGCTCGAGCTTACGGTTAACTGATTCTGAAGCTCATACTCTTGAACAGTGCACAGGTTGACATGCATCAAGGTAGCTACTCCCTCTGTTGCCCTCTCTTTCAGGGGTCCACAGTCACTTCTGCTTCTCTCCACAGGAGTCGTCCAATCGCTTCTTTTTGATATCTGGCTTCCTCAGCTTCAGCTTGCACGTGGCCCATCATAGTCTCAGCCCTGACTCTTCATGAACTCAGGCTCTGCACAACTAAATTCCAAACCCCCAAAAGAATAAGATCAGACTAGCTCATCTAGGATATAGAAGGAAGCCAGGTGCCCTTCCATGAACCAAACAGTGTGACTGGGGGTTGAGGTCACAAGAACAATAGAGATTTTACAGGGACTGTTCCTTTAGAAGGGAGCTGTGGGCGAGTAGAAACAAGATTGTCATCCGCAATACACTCTCAAATTCTGTCTTTTGGTATCTTCATCCTTTCTTTTTGCTTTCTTCCCTATACATATAAGCATGTTGCTCTCAGTATTAATTGATGGTAAATGACAGAAACCCAGCTAGAATTTACTTAAGCAGGAAGGGATTTTTATTATAAGGATCTTGACGATCTCACAAATCTCAAGGGAAAGAATGTTGCTGGGTCTTAGGACCAATCAGAAGCAAGAATCTAAATGTTGCTAGGACACTGACCTTCCTTTCTTTCTGTCTGTCAGCCTTCAATCTCTGTATTCCTCTTAATCCTAACTTCGTTTGTCTTTCTCATTGAAGGCTGCTTTTCAACACATGATGAAAAATGCGGCTGCCAACCTGTTTTACAGCTTATAGTTTCAATCGCCGGAATGAAATTGACTTGCTATTTCTCTGACAGGAAACCTAAAACTCCCATGGTAGGGATTTTAGTAAATTAGCCACTCCTCATTTATGCAAATGGTTTGTGGGGTTGAATTCTTTGGATCAATTAGGATTAGATTTACTCTTGACCAATTAACCTTGACCATGAAATCGGTCATATAAGAACATGACATCTCAAAAAAATCCCACAAAAACCAAATTCCTTTGGGAGGAGGTAGGAAAAGGAAGCAGTTTCCAGGAGAAGGTTGCTCCATTGGCATGTTTCTGAGGGCTGCTTCCCTCTGCTGAAGCCTGCACATGGCCCCTCAAAGTCTGAACCCTTACTCTACATGAGCTGTTTTCCCATGACAGTGCTGAGCTAAATGATCTCACCTCTCACCTTCTTTTCCACAGACCAGCTTGTTGAAAGCAAAATCTATATTCATTTTCATTTCCCTTACCTTAAAATCAGTTTTCTATCTATTGTAACTTGACTTACATTTTCATTGCTCCAAGAAATTACTTTTACCAAGGTTGTCATTGACTAATTCAATGGATACTGTTCAGTTCTTATCTCACAAGAACTCTCTGCAGTTTGTGTCACTGTTCACCAACTCCTGTGTGGCAGAAATTTCCAGTTTGCTTTCAGGATTTATTTTTCCCTTCTTAGTAAAATAGAGCCATGTTTTCAGCTGGACTCATGGTTGCCCAGAATTTGATGTACACTTACCAGCCTGCTTTAAAGGTAGATGTGGTCATACGGCTAAATTCTGCCAGTGGATGGAAGAAGTGCTGTGCAGAGTGTAGAGCGTCTTTAAAGGGATTAAAGGACTGGTGCTCAATTCTTCAGCATGTTCTCCTTCCCCGAGATGAATCTTAAAGAACCAAGTTGGACTATCAAGATGCCGGGTAGAATGTAGAAAGAACTGGATGATAATGGAGCCCCTATACTATTACCAGTTGCCTAGCTCCACACCTAGTCTATGTGAGAAAGAATTGTAACCTGCAGCTAGTTCTCTTCCTAACCAATACATATGCTTTTTTGAAACTCACTTCCCTTTCCTCTGCTTACTTTCTATTATATCTGCTCTTTACTGGTCTTCCTCCTATTATTCTCGATTTTTCAACTCAGTCTTCTTTTCCCTGGTCCATCTCTTAATTACATTAATGGATGTAAGTAAGGGATGGACCATAATTACAAGATTAAGGTCTCCAGGATTCCATTCTGAGGTCTGTACTTATTCAAAATATTCTACATATGAAACCTCATCAATACCCACACTCTGAATGGCTGCCTTATGCTGTTGACCCAGAAATATGTCTCTCTTTTGACTGCAGACCCATGTATGCACTTGGCCTCTGAATGGCTTCAACATTCTCCTCTTCATCCTCTTCCTCCTCCTCCCAGCTAGTGACCCCACCATCTAGTCTGTTGCCTGAGAAAGAAGACTGAATTTCCCCGGAACTCCCTTTTCTACTCTATTGCAGTTTCTGTGTAGCAGGTCTTCTTCTCTTGTTCATACTCTGTTCCACCTGTTACCAAAATGGTCTTTCTAAAAACAACATTGAACACATCACTGCCTCAAATCATAAATCCTTTACTGACTCTCTGTTGCCTAAAGCATCTGACCCACAGACCTCAATGTTATATAATAGAAACTTCAGGGACAAGCCTCTTCCTCCAGACTTAGTTTCAGCAACTTCCTCCTTCAGATACCTAAACTCCAACAATACTGAACTAGTCACAGCTCCCCAGTGAACCACACTGTCTCTTACTTCTACCCTTTGTAGGTATTGTATGCTTCCAAAATGCACTTTTCCTATACGGCATACCTCTCATTTCCTTTTCATAATAAATTCCCACTTATTCTTCCAGACTCACCTCATAGCCTATATTAGAAAATAAGCTGAAAAATTATACATATAACTGAAGCACTTTGCTATACACTTGAAACTAACACAATATCATAAATCAACGATACTTCAATTTAAAAAGAAGACAACTCAAATATTCCTTCCTCTGAAAAGCTTTCCCTGACATCTTCAGGTGTATGTAGATTGATACTTCTCTTCAAAGCTTCTAACAACTTCCTAAATATGCACAAGCTTGAATTATATCTGTTATTATGCTAATCATTACTTACACATCTGCATCTCTTACTTGAGTGAGAACTTATCTTTTTATACCTAGAGTTTTGTCTTCTCCCTGGCACACTGTGGGTATTTAATAAAGTATTGAAATTTTTCATTATTTTTAAAAGATAAACATATAGGAAAACCAATGTTCTGTTTATAGCACCACGAATCTAGAGCCTGATTATGACATCACCGATAACAGTAGGTGGAATTGGGGTTGCTGCTCGGTGCACAAGGATTTCTGAATGCTCTTGGCTGTATTCCCTTCCCTTTCATTCTCTACCCTTAGTCCTTTGCAGTGGCTGTTAATCCAAGGGTAGAGATGCTAACTGTGCCTGCGCCAATAGGATGTTCCTTCCCTAGACATTTGACAATGAATGGAGATCTGCAGAAACTGAAGCTTCTCAGAGCTGTCACCTGATGTGAGTGTCCTAGAGAGAAGGTTGATGAGCAACCAACCCTGGTGCTTTCCCTGGATCTGCTCTGATTTCTGTCCTCTGCAAGGTCTGTACTGCCCTTCCTTTGATTTTGTGAGCAACTCTTTAACACATTCTGCTAATTCATTTGGACTAGCTAAAATCAGTTTCTTTTGCTTGAAAATGAAAGAATCTTAACCAAAGTGCCAATTATGAAAGTCCTGAAGGATGGCAAACATGATTGGCAGGTCCTCTGTTCCGTGGGTTAATGATTAGGTTCTTATAAACCCACACACATGAAGCTCTTTGAGCAGACAGATTTTATAGCCCTCCAAGAGCTTAGATTTAGCAGAAGCAAAAGTGGACAAATACACAATAATCTTTTCCACAAACCATAATCAACTAAATTTAAATCTTTTATTTTTTCCTTTTCAGGTGTCCTGTTCTCGAGTTTTTCACATAAAGAATATATTTTTTTCCTCCTCAAGAAGCTGAGTTTTCACTTCAAATTTAAAATGCTGCATCAAGTTAGTAAAGAATTTTGGCTTAAATTGTTCCTAGAGATTAGGTCTACTTCCCCTCAAAGCCAATTAAAATGACATAGTCTGACAGCATGTAGTATCTGATGTTTCCATAGCAGCTGGCACTAAGCAGCTTTGCTTACTAATTAGCCTCAAGGTACAGTCTGATATTCCCTCTACCCAAAGACCAGAGGTTAGAAGATATAGCCTTTTTGTAAACATAACCTTATATGACAGGAAACCAAAAAAGTAAAATTTATCCGGATGAAACAGAAAGGGGAAATGTGCTCAGCCAAAGTGTTAAATTCAAGCTGAGAGTTGGCAGAACACTGGGAAGAAAATATCCTCTCCTGATTTGCATCACACACATACTCAGGGGAATATTTGACAATCAGAAGGAATTAAAGGCTTGTTTTGTAATGCAGTTTAGCAATTGGCATCTCCACTACCTGAGGTCTTTAAATGTTGTCACAAGACATGATTTAACACTGATTTAGAGGACATATCAGTCTGCTGATTCAGCTCCAACACTTCCTGTCAACAAGAACACTATTATAAAAACTCTTCACGTACCCAAGTGGTTATTTAACAAAGTAATCTCAGCTCTCAGGAAATAGAAAATAATCCATCAAGCCAAAGGGCTTACAGAGAATTCAAAGCTGCATCACAACACCCAGGTATACTGAAGCTTACCCTGAGCTCTATTTACATATCTTTTGGACCAAATTCTAACTGGTATAAAAGTATAGTTTTATTGCTCCCCTTAGGTGAGCAGCAAATTAGATATGATAGAAGGAAGCTAGAGAAAAGTAATAAAAAATAATTTCTATTACACTGACAGTGAGAGAAGGGGCAAGAAAATTATAGGAAAAGTAGTCATAAAACTATAAAACATGTACTTGTCTGGAGTCATTCCATTTCTTTTTTTTTTAAATTAATTAATGTATTTATTGGCTGTGTTGGGTCTTCGATGCTGCACACTGGCTTTCTCTAGTTGCAGTGAGCAGGGACTACTCTTCATTGTGGTGCGTGGGCTCCTCATTGCGGTGGCTTCTCTTGTTGTGGAGCATGGGCTCTAGGTGCGCAGGCATCAGTAGTTGCAGCACACAGGCTCAGTAGTTGTGGCATGCGGGCTTAGCTGCTCCACGGCATGTGGGATCTTCCTGTACCAGGGATCGAACACGTGTCCCCTCCATTGGCAGGTGGATTCTTAACCACTGTGCCACCTAGCAAGTCCTGGGGTCATTTCATTTAAAATGGGCTTATTCAGCTTAGTAGCCCCTAAGCAACTCTGTATTATTATTATTTTTGGCCTTTTTTACCCCCTTTATATTCTGAAATTATAAGGAAAGATATATACTTTCTAACAGTAATAATTTTAGAATGGCAGCTACCTGGACACAAGTACATACTGTACACCAAAAAAATAAATACATAAAATAAAATAAAATAAAATGCAACAGCACCCAAAGGGAGGGCTGTGAAGAGGTTAGTTGCCTGTGGATGGGCGCTGGTGTGAGGATGTGCCTATAAGTGTCAGGCACAGAGGGATATTTCAGGGCACACTCCAAATGCTGGCTGTTCTGTGGGTGCCCTCACCCCTCCTGGTGCAGGAAGGGGACTTCTGTCCTTGTAAACTAGGCAAGAGCAGGACTCCAGATGTCTAGGTCCCCTGGAACCTCTCTTCATCTCAGAATCTGTGACCAGACACTTTCTAAAAAAAGTAAATCAGTAAAATATAAATTATGAAGACAAAACAACAAAAAAATGGAGTAGCAGGTGGTGGAAAGAAGGCTCTCAAGCCACCAACAAGAGTTTCCATCCAGTGTGGAGGCTTCTACTTAAGAAGGTAGGACCATATTTACATAACTTTTTATTAGAATTTATTGTAAGACTGAGTTGAGGCCTGGGGAGGCAAAGAGACTGAAAAAAGAGGAGCGATGAGTCCCAGGAAACATGATAGGAGACATGACTATGGGCTAAGTGGTATTACAGCAGACATGCAGTGAAGGACTTGGAGAGGTAAGGGCAAGGAGAGTTGGGAGCAGTAACTGGAAGTGCAAGACCAGAACATGACTTGCTCTAGGAGTTTGGGAAAGGGAGGCCATGGACTGGAACCAGAAGAAATTATTGTACACAAGAGACCATATAGTGTTTTGCAGATTGATATGGAAGGCAGTAGTCCTCATTTATTAGAATTGATTAATGTGCAGCCAACCTGGGAATTAAGTAAAATTCTTTTGGTCGTATATCTGTATGTCAATATTTAGTAGCAAAGTTTGATTTTATTTAAAAAGCATGTATGATTGATTTTAAGCAAACATTGTGTTGTGAACTAATGGAGACACAAAAGCAATTAAGAGGCGGTCTTCACTTTCCAGGTGCTTTCAGCCTGGTGACTGGGACAGTCACATCCATGTTATTCAAATGCAGGTCTGTCCAAAGGAGGTATGAATAGGACGTTTATTGAGCTCCTAGTTTGTGCCAGGCTGTGTACTAAGCATTTAAACATATTTAATCTAAATTCCATAGCAATCTCAAGAAGTAGTTATAATTCTGTCACTTTCACAGATGGGGAAACTCAATCTTAAAAGTTCAATAACTTGCCTAAGGCCACAAAGTTCTGGAAACTAGGGAAGATAGATTCAAATTCCTGACTCTCATACTTGTTTTCTTTTTATATATATATAAATTTGTTTATTTATTTATATTTTTGGCTGTGTTGGGCCTTTGTTGCTGCATGCAGGCTTTCTCTAGTTGCAGCGAGCGGGGGCTGCTCTTCATTGTGGTGCATGGGCTTCTCAGTGCGGTGGCTTCTCTTGTTGCGGAGCACAGGCTCTAGGCACACGGGCTTCAGTAGTTGTGGCACACAGGCTCAGTAATTGTGGCTTGCGGGCTCTAGAATGCAGGCTTGGTAGTTGTGGCACACAGGCTTAGTTGCTCGGCGGCATGTGGAATCTTCCCAGGCCAGGGATCGAACCCATGTCCCCTCACTGGCAGACTGATTCCTAACTACCTGCCAACGCCAGGTGGTTAATGTCAATGTTAGGCGCCACCTGGGAAGTCCTCATACTTGTTTTCTCAAAGGCTTTTCTCCTCTAACCAATTAATTTCTTAGAGTCTAAGTGTGTTTGTTTGATGTCTAACAAGATTGAGGCATGTATTTTTAAAGCCCTTGTCTGCTGTGCTCTGTCTAGCAGAGTAAATGCCTCTCTTTTAGAGGATGGAGCAATGATACTAAGAGGGAAGGACCTCCATGGAGGACAGGGCTCTCTCTGTTATCCTGAAGGGTGACTAGAGGATGAAGCTCACCTCTGAAATCATTTATACTTTGATTCTTTAAACCCCCACTCCCTGCTACTGGAAAACTATGAGAGCTCGTCAATGAATTTGTTAAAGTTGTAGGATACAAAATTAATATACAGAAACCTGTTGTATATCTATACACTAAAAATGAACTATCAGAAAAAGAAACTAAGGAAACAATCCCATTTACCATCACATCAAAAAGAATAAAACACCCAGGAATAAACCTACCTAAGCAGGCAAAGGACCTGTACTCAGAAAACTTTAAGACACTGATGAAAGAAACTGAAGATGATACAAAGAGATGGAAAGATATACCATGTTCTTGGATTAGAAGAATCAATATGTTAAAATGACCATACTCCTAAAGGTCATCTACAGATTCAATGAAATCCCTATCAAAATATCAATGGTGTTTTTCACAGAACTAGAAAAAATAATTTTTAAATTTATATGGAAACACAAAAGACTGTGAATAGTAAAAACAATCTTGAGAAAAAAGAAAGGTGCTGGAGAAATCATGCTCCCTGACTTCAGACTATACTTCAAGGCTACAGTAATCAAAGCAGTATGGTGCTGACACAGAAACAGACACAGAGATCAATGGAACAGAATAGAGAGTCCAGAAATAAATCCACACACTTTTGGTCAATTAATTTACGACAAAGGAGGCAAAACTATATAGTGGAGACACTGATGAAAGAAACTGAAGATGTTTCTTCAATAAGCTGTGCTGGGAAAACTGGACAGCTACATGTAAAAGAATGAAATTAAAACATTCTTTAACATCATGTACAAAAGAAACTCAAAACAGATTAAAGATCTACTTATAAGACCAAATACTATAAGACTCCCAGAGGAAAACACAGGCAGAACACTGTGACATAAATCACAGCAATATTTTCTTTGATCTGCCTCCTAGAGTAATGGAAATAAAAACAAAAATAAACAATTGACCTAATTAAACTTAAAAGCTTTTGCACAGCAAAGGAAATCATCAACAAAACAAAAAGACAATCTACAGACTGGGAGAATATATTTGCAAATGATGCTACCAGCAAGGGATTGATCTCCAAAACATACAACAGCTCATTCAGCTCAATATCAAAAACACAAGCAACACAATCAAAAAATGGGCAGAAGAATCTAAACAGACATTTCTCCAAAGAAGACATACAAATGGCCAAAAAAGCACATGAAAAGATGATCAACATCACTAATTATTAGAGAGATTCAAATCAAAACCACAATGAGGTATCACCTCACACTGATCAGAATAGCCATCACTAGTCTACAAATAACAAATGCTGGCAAGGGTGTGGAGAAAAGGGAACCCTCCTACACTGTTGGTGGAAATGTAAATTGGTACACCACTATGGAGAATAGCACGGAGGTTTCTTAAAAATCTAAAAATAGAGCTACCGGATTTCCTAGGTGGCACAGTGGTTAAGAATCCACCTGCCAATTCAGGGGACACATGTTCGAGCCCTGCTCTGGGAAGATTCCACATGCCACAGAGCAACTAAGCCCATGTGCCACAACTATTGAGCCTATGCTCTAGATCCCGTGAGCCACAATCACTGAGCCCATGTGCTGCAACTATCGAAGCCCACGTGCCTAGAGCCTGTGCTCCACAACAAGAGAAGCCACTATAATAAGCAGCCTGTGCACCACAATGAAGAGCAGCCCCCGCTTGCAGCAACTAGAGAAAGTCCGTGTGCAGCAACAAACACCCAACGCAGCCAATAAATAAATAAAGTAAATAAATAAATTTATAAAAAAAAATAGAGCTACCATATAATCCGGCAATCCCACTTCTGAGTGTATATCTGGAGAAAACCATAATTCGAAAATATACATGCACCCTGATGTTCATGGCAGCACTATTTACAGTAGCCAAGACATGGAAGCAATTTAAATGTCTATCAACAGAGGAATGGATAAAGAAGACGTACATATATACAATGGAATATTACTCAGCCATAAAAAAGAATGAAATAAGATCATTTGCAGCAACATGGATGGACCTAGAGATTATCATACTAAGTGAAGTAAGTCAGAGAAAGGCAAATATCATATGATATCACTTGTACGTGGAATCTAAAAAAAAAAAGCAATGTTACAGATGAGCTTATTAACAAAACAGAAATAGGCTCACAGATACAGAAAATAAGCTTATGGTTACTAAAGGGGAAGATGGGGGGAGGGATAAATTAAAAGTTTGGGGTTAATATATACACACTACTATATATAAAATAGATAATCACCAAGGACCTACTGTATAGCACAGGGAACTATACTCAATTCTTTGTGATAATCTATAAGGGAAAAGAATCTGAAAAAAATAGATACATACGTATATATAACAGAATCACTTTGTTGTACACCTGAAACCACCACAACATTGTAAATCAATTATACTCCAATACAAAGTTGTTTGTTTTGGAAAAAACCCCACTCCCACATAGCATCAAAGCCAATAATAGTCTTTGAGGTATCCTTGTCTTAAAATAGTTCCCCATAACTGTGAAGTAATTTCTGGAGAAAGGGCTTGAGACAGATGGTCAGAAAAGCAGCTAGATAATAGCGAGGATGTCCAAAATATCTTCATCTTGATTATTTCCCTTTACCTAGGGCTGTATTTCACGCCTTCCCAAGTTTCACTAAGTTCAAGTATTAGGAATACTGAACTGGTTTATTTGGGGAGTCTCTCTTTTGGAATGGCACATTTGAGAAACATTTGACATGTCAGATTTACTGTTTAAGCACCTAGGAGGAGCGGGTGTCACTGAGGAAACACAATGCTATTCCCCAGTGAGTGCATTTTCAACATTACTCACCTCTGAAAAGAATTACATAAGGACAGAGGTTTCATAAGGTTTCATGCGTTCCTACGGCTTTTAGTCTGTGTTTGGGCTTAGTTTACTTATCTTAACCTATACCTGAAGGCGACCACTGTGGAACAGCCATCCTTCTCTCCCCAAAGATTACACATTTAAGTAAAGAAAATTGTTTGTTTGGAACAGATGCCTTAATGCCACCTAATATAAGGAGACCATACTAAGAGTATGTAATAAATGTGAAACCCCCAAAACAGTTATTACTGAAAACCTCAGCTACTCTTTTAGTTGAAAGTAGATTTGTCTGAGTGCCTTTCTGTCCCTGATGGGATGAAAGGGGTGTGGCTTAATGCCTGGTGGACAGAGAGACACTCAGTAATGTTCCAGTAACGTCAAGACTTTGCAATTAACCTTGAATTCCACCTTCAGTTGTTTGAAATAATTTCCATTCCTCTCCTCTCTCTAAATATCATTCATCTTTTTCCCTCTTAATATACCCACTAATTTTTCTCATTAAAGTGGAATATTCTGTGCTTCTGCTTTTATCTACATGCCTTGAACCCTTTGAAGGAGAGAGGTAACATAATTAGTTGAATGAACAAACAGTGCATGGCAGAGTAAACCTGCCATGATAATTCAGTCTAATTTTTGATAATTTAGTCTAATTTTTCTCTCTTTTAATATGCTTCATAAATGAGGGGAATAACCAGTTCTTTATGTATGGTGGACTCCTGTGAGTTTCGAGTTAGCTGTTAAGGGTTTGAGCAGGCAGGCAAATTGGACTAACAGTCATTACCCACATTTATCTCGGTGTTCAGGAAACACCACGGAGCAATTTTGGTTAATTTACCTGTTCTTCGGGTTTGTCCTTTGTAGACACCTGTGTGTGTAGACCACAGGAAGTAGGTTCCATTTAGTTAAGCAGTTCTTGGCTGAAGTGTATTTCTGTGATTGAATTGGCTTGGCTTCTGCCTGTGGGTGTTGTGCCAAGTGTGACCGCAGGCAAAGAATGGCAATCTGGCTGCTCTGACATTCCGTGAATGCTGGGCTTGGTATGGACCCTGGGTCATTTTTTTCCCTTTTTGCTGCAAGGGTCAGGGTTGGGTAGTGATGCAGTACTGGCCCGGCATTATGGGTTTATTCATTCAACAAATATGTGTTGGATGCCTACGAAGTGTTGAAGATTGCACTTTGGTCCAGAGGAACAAGCAGGGTCCCCGCCTTCAAGTGTGTTTCTGTTTTCACTGATTGAGGAGGTGACAGTCTTTCAGACTCAGTTGTTTTGGCTTTTCTGTCTTCCTGGGCACTGAAAATATGTGCGCCCCAAAGGAAATTTATGGACTCCCAGCCTAGTTATGTTTTGGCTTTTGCTTCTATGAAATTAATTACACAAGGATGACGTTAGACTGAGATGCTCCTAATACCTTAGCAGCCTTTGTAAACAAACCAAAACTTAGACCTATAAATGCCTTAAGGTTAGGAAATAAAAACCTGAGGACAACCCATCACAAACAGCCAACTCGGCTCTGCCAAAGAAAACAGACACTTAAGCTACAGCCATTCAAATAGTTTCTTTGCTTTGCTTCTGCCTTTTCTCTGTAAGTCTTTCCCCTTAGCTGCTATCAGTGGAGCATGCCTAAGTACTTCTAGTTTGGAGCTGCCCAACTGGAATCGATTTTGCTTCAATAAACTCTTAAAATTTTTAATATGCCTCAGTTATCTTTTAGCAGTTCTTGATTTGAATCTATGAATTTTGCAGGTGGAAGAATTTGTTCATTGGCTCATTACACGAATATCTATTAAATGCTGCTATATGCCAGGCTCTGTGCCAAATGGAAAAAATAAACTTCCTGCTCTCACAGAGCATAGTTGGATGGGGAGGACCACCATTACAAAACAAATGTACACTTAAGGTTACAAATCGTAGTAAGATTTTAAGGTAATGCACAGGGTGACTTGAGAGAGACCATGCAAGTTACCTCCTTAAGACGTCCTGAATATGTATGATGGTGGTGCACTGCTGCTTTGCACAATTCCGAAGACATGAAAGATGCCCACTGGAGCTGGGCAACATGGCAAAATATGATGCTAGAACTCAGAGCAGGGGGACTTCCCTGGTGGCACAGTGGTTAAGAATCCGCCTGCCAATGCAGGGGACATGAGTTTGAGCCCTGGTCTGGGAAGATCCCACATGCATGGAACAGCTAAGCCTGTGCACCACAACTACTGAGCCTGCGCTCTAGAGCCTGTGATCCACAACTACTGAGCCTGCATGCCACAGCTACTGAGGCCTGCATGCCTAGAGCCCAGGCTCTGTAACAAGAGAAGCCACCACACTGAGAAGCCTGCGCACTGCAACAAAGAGTAGCCCCCGCTCGCTGCAACTAGAGAAAGCCCGCATACACCAACAAAGACCCAACGCAGCCAAAAATAAATAAATAAATAAATACCTAAATAAATAAAACTTGAAGGAGGGACTTCCCTGGTGGTGCAGTGGTTAGGACTCCATGCTCCCAATGCAGGGGGCCTGGATTCAATCTCTGGTCAGGGAACTAGATCCCACATGCATGCCACAACTAAGAATTTGCATGCCACAACAAAGGAGACTGCTTCCTGCAACTAAGGGGCCCACCTGCAGCAACAAAGACCTGGTGCAGCCAAATAAAAATAAATAAATTAAAAAAAAAAAAAAACCTGAAGGAAAGGAGTCAGCCATGTGAGAATCCAGTGGGAAAAGATTCTATGTAGAGAGAAGAACATGCTAGCCCCCAAATGGAAACAAGTTCAGGGTATTGGAAATCTGAGAGAAGGCCAGTGAGCACGGGATAGTGGACAGAAGGAAGCCAGTGGGAGAAGAGAATGGAAAGGCAGCAAAGGCCTGATCATTCTGGGCCTTGTAGGTTGTAGTAAAGTTTTTTTTTAAATTAATTAATTAATTACTTTATTCACTGTGTTGGGTCCTTGTTGCTGCATATGGGCTTCCTCTAGTTGCAGTGAGTGGAGGCTACTCTTGTTGCAGTGGGCAGGCTTTCTCATTGCGGTGGCTTCTTTTGTTGCAGAGCACAGGCTCTAGGCATGCAGGCTTCAGTAGTTGTGGCACATGGGCTCAATAGTTGTGGCTCATGGGCTCTAGAGTGCAGGCTCAGTAGTTGTGGCACACGGGCTTAGTTGCTCCATGGCATGCGGAATCTTTCTCTACCAGGGATTGAACTGTGTCCCCTGCATTGGCAGGCAGATTCTTAATCACTGTGCCACCAGGGAAGTCCGGTCATAGTAAATATTGATTTTATTTCGAATGCAATGGGATACAGTGGAAGAGTTTTTTTGCTCGTTTGTTGGTTTTTTTTAAAAGGATGATAAATTCCTAGGTTTTTAAAAGCTCTCTCAGTTGTAGTGGGGATAATGACAGACTAGAGACCAGTTGGAGGTTTATGGACCTAATCTACACAAAAGATGATGAAGGATTGGATTTAGCTGGTGGATTAAAGAAATATTTTTCCTGGTAGAACTGGAAGAATTTACTTATGGGCTGTATATGGTGAGTGAGGGAGGTTAAGATGTCATGATATAACTTAATTATTAACATTTTAAATTTAAAATCTTAATAAACCAAAACTTTAATAATTAGCATTCCAAATAATTTTATGTATTTGGCACTTAGTGTTGAACAATGGCAAAATTATTTCCAAAATTACATGGGCCATGATATGGCCTGGTACTCAATAAATAATTAGATAAAATAGGTGGTGTTTCTACTATTCTAACAATTTATTAAAGTAAATCAACAAATTTTAAAAAATGCTTCCTCATTGCTCAAATATTTGAATAAAAATTATAATTGCAAACATTTATGTGAAATGCCTTGGCAGGTCAGTCACTGTCAAATCCAGAACATTTGTTGCTATTGGACTAGAGGAACAGTTTCCACTAGGCCGGGTGGCTGGTGTAATGTGACCTTGGGATGCTGCTAGTCACCTCCGACATGACATGAGGAAGACAGAGAAATAATTTTTAATGAAGTCTTTGAAGTCCTGGGTCCAGTTCCATGAACTCTTCAAATTCTCAAAGGCATGAGATTAAAAGATTCCGTTTTGTATTTTAAGCTAGTTTGACAGGATTTCTGTCATTTTTCACAGAACATATTTGGACCAAAAGGGAAGCTTAGTTTTAAACTGGAGGCTAAAACTTAAAGAGAAAGTGAAAAATGAAACCACAACTAAGAAATATATATATATATATATATATATATTTTTTTTTTTTTAAAGTGGAAGAGATAGGACACTTGAGACCTAGTTCTTTTTTTTTTTTTTTTTTTTGGGCACACGGGCTTAGTTGCTCCGTGGCATGTGGGATCTTCCTGGAGCTGGGATCGAACCCGTGACCTCTGCATTGTCAGGCGGATTCTTAACCACTGCGCCACCTAGGAAGCCCGAGACCTAGTTCTGACTCCTCTACACTTTGCTCTTTTGAGTATAGTTACCTTACCTGGAAATCTAGTATCCATTCTAGTGCTGAAATTCTAAGTAACCATCTTATGCCTGTATTTTAGTATCCAGCTTAAATTATCCGTCTTATTTTTTGTTTTTGATTTTTAGGATAGATACAACAGTGAGGAAATACAGACATGTTTCTTAGATGGCTATATTGAATAAGGAATATGTACTAAAGTTGTCAGACCAAGGTGTGACCATTTGAATAGATAGATTTACTGAAAGTTAATGGATTACACACATGTCAATTTATTTATGGAGACGCTGTGTTGATATTCAGTTTGAATTTGTGCTGTAAGACAAAGACCTAGCTTCAGAGACCATGGAGAACGCCAGTCTCTCAGGAACATACAGACCAAATTATGCTGCTTATTTTCTTCAGGTAAGTTACCTCTTTAAGTCGGCTATTCTCATGGCTTCAAACCACAGCGAATAATGAAAAAAGTCATTTTCTCTGTTGACTGCTGATTTCTGCTTTATTTTTACAGAGGCATCTCTTTTCTCCTTGCTGCTGCTTTCTCATACTTTAAAATCGTTCCTGTCTTAAGTCAGCTGATGCTCTCCATGTGGCTCAGGAGGGGCTGGCAGTGTGTCCAGCTGTTTTTGATTTATATACAATCACTCTCTCCACAGTATTGCCTGAAAATGGTCTCATCAATGCAGGATAGCACAGGCTACTTCCTGAATGTAAAGATATATGTTTCCTTCTAGGATATATACCAATTTAAATTTCCACCTGCTCTCCTTAGATTTATTATATTTACTAAGGCGGTTGTGCATCTGTCTTGCTCACTCATTACTATTCCACTTGACTTACTTTTATTTGGCTTTAAGCAATAAAAGATGACTTTTATATAAATAAAAAAGATAGAAATGACTCATTTCAAGGTGATGTGAGGGAATGTGAGAGCACAATTTTCTTCTTTTTCACCGAAGGTGATATCTTAATAGTAATTTTTCCCATTTGATCATTCAATCCTGAAAATAAGCTTCAGGAAATATCAGCTGGTCAGATTTATTTATGTTTTTAAGACTTTATTTTTTAGAGCAGTTTTAGGTTTACAACTAAATTGAGAGGGAGGTACAGAGATTTTCCATATACTACTTGCCCCACACATGCAGAGTTTCCCCCATTATCCACATCACTCACCAGAATAGTACATTTTTATCAAGGATGAACCTGTAGTAAAACATCATAATTACTGAAAGTCCACAGTTTACCTTAGGGTTAGTTGTTGTTATACATTATATGGGTTTAGACAAATGTATAGTGACATATATCCATCATTATAATATCATACAGAGTATTTTCACTCATCTAAAAATCCTAAACATCCCCTACGCTGTGCCTATTCATCTGTCCCCCCCTCCATCCCTGGCAACCACTAATTTTTTTATTGTCTCCATAATTTTGCTTTTTCCAGAATGTCATATAGTTGGGTTTTTTTGGTTTTTGTTTCTTTTCCATCTGCACTGCACATCTTGTGGGATCTTAGCTCCCTGACCAGAGATTGAACCCGGGCCCTTGGCAATGAATGCACAGAGTCCTAACAACTGGACCTCCAGGGAATTCTAGAATGTCATATAATTGGAATCATACAGTATGTAGGCTTTTCATATTAGCTTCTGTCACTTAATAATATGCTTTTAAGTTTCCTCCATGTCTTTTCACAACTTTAGTAGTGTTGAATAATATTCCATTGTCTGGATGTACCACCATTTATCCATTTACATACTGAGGAAATCTTGGTTGCTTCCAAGTTTTGGCAATTATGAATAAAGCTGCTATAACCATCTGTGTGCAGGTTTTTGTGTGGACATAAATTTCCAACTCCTTTGGGAAAATACTGAGGTGGGGCGGTGATTGCTGGATTGTATGGTAAGAGTATGTTTACTTCTGTAAGAAACTTCCAAACTATCTTTCATGGTGGCCATGCCATTTTGCATTCCCACCAGCAATGAATGAGAGTTCTTATTGTTCCACATCCTCGCCAGCATCTGGTGTTCGAGTTCTGGATTTTGACCATTCTAATAGGCTTGCAGTAGTGTCTCATTGTTGCTTGAATTTGCATTTCCATGATGACATATGACATAGAGCATCTTTTCATATGCTTATTTGCCATCTACATATCTTCCTCGGTGAAGTTTCTCTTAAGGTCTTTTTTTTTAATCAGGTTATTTTCTTAGTGTTGAGTTTTAAGAGTTCTTTATATGTTTTCAATAATACTGCTTTATCAGATGTGTCTTTGGCAATATTTTATCCTAGTCTATATTTATCTTGTAATTATCTTGGTATTGGCTTCTGCAGAGAAGAAAATTTGAATTTTAATGAGGTCCAGCTTATCAATTAGATAAGAAATTTCGTGGATTGTGTCTTTAGTGTTGTATCAAAAAAAGATATTACCATGCCCAAGGTCATCTAGCTTTCTCCTATGTTGTCTTCTACAAGATTTATAGTTTCGTGTTTTACATGTAGGTCTGTGATCCATTTTAAGCTAATTTTTGTGAAGGGTGTAAAGTCTGTATCTACAGCCATTTTTTGCACATAGATGTCTAGTTCTTCCAGCACCGTTTGTTGAAGAAACTGTTTTTGCTCCATTGTATTGCCTTTGCTCTTTTTTCCCCCATATATCTTTATTGGCGTATAACTGCTTTACAATGTTGTGTTAGTTTCTGCTGTACAGCAAAGTGAATCAGCTGTATGTATACGTATATCCCCATATCCCCTCCCTCTTAAGCCTCCCTCCTACCCTTCCTAACCCATCCCCCTAGGTCATCACAAATCACGGAGCTGATCTTCCTGTGCTATGCAGCAGCTTCCCACTAGCTATTTTACATTTGGTAGTATATACATGTCAATGCTACTCTCTCACTATATCCCAGCTTCCCCTCACCCTGCCCCCAAGTCCTCAAGTCCATTCTCTACGTCTGCATCTTTATTCCTGCCCTGTCACTAGGTTCATCAGTACCATTCTTCTAGACTCCATATATATGTGTTAGTATATGGTATTTGTTTTTCTCTTTCTGACAATTCACTCTGTACGACAGACTCTAGGTCCATCCACCTCACGACAAATAACTCAATTTCATTCCTTTTTATGGCTGAGTAATATTCCATTGTATATATATGCCACATCTTTATCCATCCATCTCTTGATGGGCATTTAGGTTGCTTCCATGTCCTGGCTATTGTAAATAGGGCTGCAATGAACACTGGAGTGCATGTGTCCTTTTGAATTGTGGTGTTCTCTTGGTATATGCCCAGTACTGGGATTGCTGGGTCATATGGTAGTTCTATTTTTAGTTTTTTAAGGAACCTCCATACTGTTCTCCACAGTGACTGTATCAATTTACATTTCCACCAACAGTGCGGGAAGGTTCCCTTTCCTCCACACTCTCTCCAGCATTTACTGTTTCCAATTTTTTTGTTGATGGCCATTCTGACTGGTGTGAGGTGATAACTCATTGTGGTTTTGATTTGCATTTCTCTAATTGTTAGTGATATTGAGCACCTTGCATGTGTTTGTTGGCCATCTGTATGTCTTTTTTAGAGAAATGTCTATTTAGGTCTTCTGCCCATTTTCTGATTGGGTTGTTTGTTTTGATATTGAGCTGCTTGTATATTTTGGAGATTAATCCTCTGTCAGTTGCTTCATTTGCAAATATTTTCTCCCATTCTGAGGGTTCTCTTTTCATCTTCTTTATGGTTTCACTTGCTGTGGAAAAGCTTTTGTTTCATTAGGTTCCATTTATTTATTTTTATTTTTTAAGAACTTTTATTGAGATACAGTTAACATACAATAAACTGCATATATTTAGAGTGTACAATTTGGTATCCCAATCTCCCAATTCATCCCATTCATTTATTTTTGTTTTTAGTTCCATTACTCTAGGAGGTCTGTCAAAAAGGATCTTGCTCTGATTTATGTCATAGAGTGTTCTGCCTATGTTTTCCTATAAGAGTTTTGTAGTGTCTGGCCTTACATTTAGGACTTTAATCCATTTTGAGTTTATTTTTGTGTACGGTGTGAGGAAATGTCCTAATTTCATTCCTTTACATGTAGCTGTCCAGTTTTCTGAAAACCATTTATTGAAGAGGCTGTCTTTGCTCCATTGGATTATCTGCCCTCCTTTGTCAAATAAGGTGACCATATGTGCATGGGTTTATCTCTGAGATTTCTATCCTGTTCCATTGGTCTATATTTCTGTTTTTGAGCCAGTACCATACTGTCTTGATTACTGTAGCTTTGGTGTATAGTCTGAAGTCAGGGAGCCTGATTCTTCCAGTTCTGTTTTTCTTTCTCAAGATTGCTTTGGCTATTCAGGTTGTTTTGTGTTTCCATACAAAATGCAAAAATTTTTTTCTAGTTCTGTAAACAATGACATTAATAATTTGACAGGGATTGCATTGAATCTGTAGATTGCTTTGGGTAGTATAGCTATTTTCACAACAATAATTTTTCCAATCCAAGAACATGGTGTATCTCTCCATCTGTTTGTATCATCTTTGATTTCTTTCACTAGTGTATTATAGTTTTCTGCATACAGGTCTTTTGCCTTCTTAGGTAGATTTATTCCTAGGTATTTTATTCTTTATGTTGCAATGGTAAATGAGAGTGTTTCCTTAATATCTCTTTCTGATTTTTCATTTTTAGTGTATAGGAATGCAAGAGATTTTTGTGCATTAATTTTGTATCCTGCTACTTTACCAAATTCATTGATTAGCTCTGGTAGTTTTCTGGTGCATCTTTAGGATTTTCTATGTATAGTATCATGTCGTCTGCAAACAGTGGCAGTTTTACTTCTTCTTTTCCAATTTGGATTCCCTTTATTTCTTCTTTTTTTTTTAATAAATGTATTTATTTATTTATTTTTATTGACTGTGTTTGGTCTTCATTGCTGCACATGGCTTTCTCTAGTTGCAGTAAGCGGGGGCTACTCTTTGTTGTGGTGCACGGGCTCCTCATTGCCATGGCTTCTCTTGTTATGGAGCACAGGCTCTAGGTGTGTGAGCTTCAGTAGTTGTGCCATATGGGCTCAATAGTTGTGGCTCATGGGCTCTAAAGTGCAGGCTCAATAGTTATGGCACACAGGCTTAGTTGCTCCATGACATGTGGGATCTTCCTGGAGCAGGGATCAAACCCATGTCTCCTGCATTGGCAGGTGGATTCTTAACCACTGTGCTACCTAGGAAGCCGCATTTATCTCCTTTTCTTCTCTGATTGCTGTGGCTAGGACTTCCAAAACTATGATGAATGATAGTGGCAAGGGGACTTCCTGGTGGCTCAGTGGTTAATAATCTGCCTGCCAATTCAAGGGACATGGGTTTGAGCCCTGGTCTGAGAGAATCCCACATGCCGTGGAGCAACAAAACCCATGTGCCACAACTACTTAGCACACGTGCCGCAACTACTAAAGCCTGTGAGCCTAGAGCCCCGCAACAAAAGAAGCCACCACAATGCAAAGCCTGAGCACTGCAATGAAGGGTAGCCCTCGCTTGCCACAGCTAGAGAAAGCCCGCGAGCAGCAACAAAGACCCAATGTAGCTAAAAATAAATAAATAAATAAATAAACAAATAAACAAATAAATAAATATTTTTAAAAAATAGTGGCAAGAGTGGACATCCTTGTCTTTTTCCTGATTTAGAGAAAATGCTTTGAGTTTTTCACCATTGAGAATGATGTTAGCTGTGGGTTTGTTATATATGGCCTTTATCATACTGAGGTATGTTCCCTCTATGCCCACTTTCTGGAGAGTTTTTATCATAAATGAGTGTTGAATTTTGTTGAATCTTTTTCTGCATCTATTGAGATTATCATATGGTTTTTATCCTTCAATTTGTTAGTAAGGTGCACCACATTGATTGATTCGCATATATTGAAGAATCCTTGCATTCCTGGGATAAACCCCACTTGATCATGGTGTATGATCCTTTTAATGTGCTGTTGGATTCTGTTTGCTGGTATTTTGTTGAGAACTTTTGCAACTATGTTCATCAGTAATATTGGTCTGTAATTTTCTTTTTTTGTGACATCTTTGTCTGCTTTTGGTATCAGGGTGATGGTGGCCTTTTAGGATGAGTTTGGGAGTGTTTCTCCCTCTGCTATATTTTGGAAGACTTTGAGAAGGATAAATGTTAGCTCTTCTCTAAATGTTTGATAGAATTCTCCTGTGAAGCCATCTGGCCCTGGGCTTTTGTTTGTTGGAAGATTTTTGATCACGGTTTCAATTTCAGTGCTTGTGATTGGTCTGTTCATATTTTCTATTTCTTCCTGGTTCAGTCTTGGAAGGCTGTACTTTTCTAAGAATTTGTCCATTTCTTCCAGGTTATCCATTTTATTGGCATATAGTTGCTTGCAGTAGTCTCTCATGATCCTTTGTATTTCTGTGGTGTCAGTTGTGATTTATCCTTTTTCATTTCTAATTCTGTTGATTTGAGTCTTCTCCCTTTTTTTCCCTGATAAGTCTGGCTAACGCTTTACCAATTCTGTTTTTCTTCTCAAAGAACCAGCTTTTAGTTTTATTGATCTTTGCTATTGTTTCCTTCATTTCTTTTTCATTTATTTCTGATCTGATCTTTATGATTTCTTCACTTCTGGTAAATTTGGGATTTTTTTGTTCTTCTTTCTCTAATTGCTTTGGTGTAAGGTTAGGTTATTTGAGATTTTTCTTGTTTCTTGAGGTAGGATTGTGCTGCTATAAACTTTCCTCTTAGAACTACTTCTGCTGTATCCCATAGGTTTTGGGTCATTGTGTTTTCATTGTCAATTGTTTTTAGGTATTTTTTGATTTCCTCTTTGATTTCTTCAGTGATCTTTTGGTTATTTAGTAGTGTATTGTTTAGCCTCTGTGTGTTTGTGTTTTTTACAGTTTTTTTTTTCCTGTAATTGACATCTAGTCTCATAGTTTGTGGTTGGAAAAGATGCTTGATATGATTTCAATTTTCTTAAATTTACTGAGGCTTGATTTGTGATACAAGATGTGATCTATGCTGGAGAATGTTTCATGTGCACTTGAGAAGAAAGTGTAATCTGTTGTTTTTGGATGGAATGTCTTATAAATGTCAATTAATTCAATCTGTGTTTCCTTATTTATTTTCTTTTTGGATGATCTGTCCATTGGTGTAAGTGGGGTGTTAAAGTCCCTCAGTATTATTGTTACTGTCAATTTCCTCTTTTGTTAGCTTTTGCCTTATGTATTGAGGTGCTGCTATATTGTATGCGTACATATTTATAATTGTTATCTCCTCTTCTTGGATTGATCCTTTGATCTTTATGTAATGTCCTTTCTTGTCTCTTGTAACGTTTTTTATTTTAAGGTCTATTTTATCTGATATGCGTATCACTACTCCAGCTTTCTTTTGATTTCCATTTGCATGGAATATCTTTTTCTATCCCCTCACTTTCAGTCTATATGTGTCCCTAGATCAGAAGTGGGTCTCTTGTAGACAGCATATATATGGGTCTTGTTTTTGTATCCATTCAGCCAGTGTGTCTTTTGGTTGGAGCATTTAATCCAGTTACCTTTAAGGTAATTATTGATATGTATGTTCCTATTACCATTTTCTTAATTGTTTTTTGTTTGTTTTTATAGGTCTTTTCCTTCTATTGTGTTTCCTGAGTAGAGAAGTTCCTTTAGCATTTGTTGTAAAGCTGGTTTGGTGGTGCTGAATTCTCTTAACTCTTGCTTGTCTGTAAAGCTTTTGATTTCTCTGTTGAATCTGAATGAGATTCTTTCTGGGTAGAGTAATCTTGGTTGTAGGTTTTTCCCTTTCATCACTTTAAATATATCCTGCTACTCCTTTTGGCCTGCAGAGTTTCTGCTGAAAGATCATCTGTTAACCTTATGGGGATTCCGTTGCATGTTACTTGTTGCTTTTCCCTTGATGCTTTTAATATTTTTTCTTTGTGGTTAATTTTTGTTAGTTTGATCAATATGTGTCTCAGAGTGTTTCTCCTTGGGTTTATCCTGTATGGGACTCTCTGCACTTCCTGGACTTGAGTATTTCCTTTCCCATGTTGGGGAAGTTTTCAACTATAATCTCTTCAAATACTTTCTCAGAGCCTTTCCTTTTTTCTTCTTTTGGGATACCTATACAGTATTTCTAATATTGGTGTGCTTAATGTTGTCCCAGAGGTCCTGAGACTGTCTTCAATTCTTTTCATTTTTTCTTTAGTCTGATCTGCTGCAGTTATTTCCACCATTCTATGTTCTAACTCACTTATCCATCCTTCTGCCTCAGTTATTCTGCTATTGATTCCTTCTAGAGTATTTTTTTAGAGTATTTTTAATTTCAGCTATTGTACTGTTCATCACTATTTGTTTGCTCTTTAGTTCTTCTAGGTCCTTGTTAAACATTTCTTATATTTTCTCCATTTTATTTCTGAGATTTTAGATCATCTTTACTATCATTACTCTGAATTCCTTTTCAGGTAGTTTGCCTATTTCTTCTTCATTTATTTGGTTGTGTGGGTTTTTATCTTGCTCCTTTGTCTGCAAGATATTCCTCTGTCTTTTCATTTTGTCTAATTTACAGTATTTGAGATCTCCTTTCCTTAGGCTGTAGAGTCATAGTTCCTCTTGCTTCTGTTCTCTGCCCCTGGTGGTGAGGTTGGTCCAGTGGCTTGTGTAGGCTTCCTGATGGGAGGGGCTGGTGCCTACACTCTGGTGGGTGGAGCTGAGTCTCTTCCCTCTGATGAGGATGGTCATGTCACATGGTGTGTTTTGGGCCTGTGTGAGCTTAGCATGACTTTAGGTAGTCTGTGTGCCGATGAGTAGGTTTGTGTTCCTATCTTGTTTGTTGTTTGGTGTGAGGGGTCCAGTGCTAGAAGCTGCAGTCAGTTGGGTGGAGCTGGGTCTTGGACTCAGATAGAGGCCTCCATGAGAGTTCTCAGTGATTAATATTCCCTGGGGCTGGGAATTCTCTAGCCGTCCAGCATCCTAGATTTGGCTCTCCCACCCCAGAGCCTCAAGCCTGACTTCTGGTCAGGGAACGAAGACCCTGAAAGTTGCTCATCATGGCAATAAAGGGGATAAAAAAAAAAAAAAAAGAAAAAAGAAAGAAAGAAAGAAAAAAAGACTAACAACCCCCCAGACAAATGGTAAAAAGTAAAATCAAACAAATAAAAACAGAAACAAGGCTTGCCTTCGCTCTTTAACCCTAACTTATAAGTCAGCAATTATTTTCAACCAATCTGCAAAGTTTTCACCTACTTTACTTACAAAAATCCCCATAGCATTATTTAATATATTTGAAGATATGAACATCAATAGTTTTAAGAAGTAGAGTTAGATGCTTTAGATTATAATGTCAGCTTAGTATGAGAGCAAACTGACTGTGACCTATGTGCCTCCATCATCTCCATGATTGCCATGACTGAACTTGCTGACCAGGATGGGAGCCTTTTCCACCAGAGCACCAGTTTCCATCCCAAAGTTACTTGCTCAGCTGAACAGAATGCCCTTCTAAGAAATGAGGTGTGTACATGAGAATCTATACTTTATTCTTCAAATTAAAATCTTTTCCCATCTATTACTTTTTAACCTGTCATTTTCTTTCATTCCTCAGCCTATGCAATGCAGGTTTCTAATCTGAGTCTATAGACTTCTAGGTTGCTCATGAGTGAATTTTTAGGTGAATGTGCAATGTCTATTATTCTAAAGGAAGGTATCCAGTATTTGTCAGATTCTTAAAGGGTTATTTGAACCCAAATGATTAAAGCCACTGTTGACAACTCATGTTAAATTCAGTGGCTCAGATAATCCTGGTATTTCACAGAATTGCCTCCAGCAAAGGGAACAGTAGAACAGTGAACTGCTAATTCCTTATGATATGATTTATGTTTTTTTGTACGTGTGGATCTTGCATAACTTTCCTCTGATCTTTCTACTGAAAAGCCTTTCAGGTTCTAAAAGTTTTATTCAGTATAAAGCACTCATCATACCACCAGGGTGAATCCTTGCACACAACCATGTGATCTGGACACTGGGAGCTGGGCTTGATGGTCACCCACCCTTCCATGTATCCACATATATTAAGAAATATATTGTTGAATTTAAAAAATATAATCATGAAGATCACTAAAATGTTAGCTCTCCTTTTAATTTTCATTTACATTTGGAGTCTAAAAAAACTATCAATCTCATAGAAGCAGAGAGTAGAAAATTTAATACTGGGGGCAGGGAGTGATACAAATAGGGAGAAGCTGGTAAAAAGGTACAAACCTTCAGTTATAAGATGAATACGGTGTTAGAAACTAATATATTACATGGTGGATATAGTTGTATTGTATAATTGAAGTTTCCTAAGAGAGTAGAAGTTTTCGCACACTTAAGAAAAAAAGTGTTGAGAGGTGCCTACTGTCCCCATGGTGGCTGTGCCGGAACACAGGGAGCCAGGGAAGGGGAAGGCCTTTAAGCTCCTAGGAATTTTAGATGTTGAAAACATTCCCTGTGCACGAGATTCAATATTATATGGTTCGTTAGGATCTGTTGTGGCTGGCCTTGGACACTTTTTGTTAACTAGTAGAATTAGAAGATCATGTGATGTTGGAGTAGGAGGATTTATCTTGGTGACTTTAGGATGCTGGTTCCATTGTAGGTATAATTATGCAAAGCTAAGAATCCAGGAAAGACTTACTAGGGAAGGAATTAAAAACAAGATTTTATATGAAAGTACCCACGTTTATCCTGAAAGAAAACAAACCAATGGTGACAGCAGCAGCAACTGAGCAGTCCTGAGCATAGGAAACCCAGATACAACTCACCTTCAGTGTGAACAAAGCTGAGATCAACTACAGATAGCATTTTATGTACCATAAGGCAGCTTTCAATCAAGTAAATAAAGCATGTGTAAGTTGTAAAAAAAAAAAGAAAAAAGGTGTTAATTTGATGAGGGCAATCCTTTCACAATGTCTATATCTATGTATGTCAAATCATCATATTGTACACTTTAAATATCCTACAATTTTATTTGTCAATTACACATCAAGAAAGCTGAAAAAACTGAAAATCTTTTAATTAAAAAAAATTTCTGGTGTTGTAGAAATAAAATAATATATTACTATTTCACTCATATTTAAATAAAAACCATAAAATTAAAAATAAAACCCAAACTGAAACAAAGTAAAAATTTAAAAATGGTGAACATCTTACATAATGAAATATGTATCTCAGCATTAACAGTTAAATAGAGAATGAACTGTTTCAATTTTTTAAATCCTACAAAAGAAGAATGTATAAATTATTTAAAATCTAAAACTGATGTTTGTTCAAAAAACAACAAAGGTAATAATGACTTTCGCCTCTGAAGAGCTAGATCCAGGGTCACTAACCTAATGCTACCAAATCTTATGGGAAAGCAAGATGCTACATTGTCACCTGGAGTTGCTTGTTCATATCTGGACCTGGGGATGACACTCTGTCTCTAAATGGCATAGAGGAGGTAGTCCCTCCAGGCCAGAGTCAAGACTCATTTGTAGGTGACATGTGCAGAAAACCATACCTGCCCTGAACACCTGCAAAGATGACTGGAGAGCAGAAGACCTAAGCAGGCCTTAGAAAGGACTTCAGAGTAGACACAAAAACCTGTAGGACACGTTCAGTGGATGACTGCTAAGCACCGTTGTCCCATTTGTACTACTGCATAAAAGTACCCCAAACTTAGTGGTTTGAAACAGCTCTTTTATTACGCTCAAGGATTCCATGGATCAGTAACTTAGGAAGGACTTGTCTAGATATCTCTCCCCTGAGATTTCTCATTCAGTTGTGGTCTTGGGCTATAGTATCTGACTTGATATGGCCAGATATGGCTGCTAGTTGATACTATTTTTTGGAGCCCAACTGGGACTGTCATATTTGTCTATACTTGGCCTCTCCATGTGGTCTGAGTATCTAAACTTGGCCTCTCTATGTGGCTTGGCTTCCTCAAAGTAAGGGAGGCTCAGGGAAGCTGGACTACTTACATGGTCACTCAGGACTCCAAAATCCAGTAAGCAAAGGAAATTGCATTGCCTTGGAAGTCATACAACACTGCTCTTCTGGATTTTGGTGGTTATGAGTAAGTCACTAAGGCCAGTTCGCATTCAAGGAAGAGGGACAAAGGCCCCATCTCTTGCTGGTGGAGTTTTAAAGAATGTGCAGACATGTAAAGCCACTGCAACCAGTCTTAATGAGAGCCCTTGCTATTGATTGGGAGTCTCATTCTTGCTACCTGATATGGAGACCTAATATTTTCTTATTTATTTATTTATTTATTTATTTTAAAAACTTGTTTCCGACTTTGTCAATAAGAGACCCACACTGGCTGGAATGTTAACAACATTCCCAGGCATATCAGAAGTCTGCATAGAGCTACTGATATACTTTCACAGCTTGTCAACGATCCCAGTCTTTAAATGACGTTTTGTGGATCTGGTCAGAGTGATAATTCTCTAGGGAAAATTCCTTTCTAGTATATTGACACTAGTTTGTACACGTATCTTTTAATGTATTCTCTTTTCTTTCCAAAGAGAATTCCAACTTTCCTTCCCTTGCATAAGCAGCCGGATATTGTCCACATTGAGCAGTGCTCTGACCAGCTGGATTTCAATTAGTGATCAACTTGCTGGTGGAAGCCAAAAACTGCAGCACGAAGTGACTGAGGAGAAAGCAAGAGGAGGGTGGAAGAGTAACTGATGGGAGGCAAGACAGAATAATGAAGACGTAAAAGAGGAAAAAGAGAATGGGAAGTTGCTCAGGGCAGGTGGTTTGGCCTTTATCATAGCTTCTGCATCCTATTTTCCTATTTACAAAGCGTATAGATTTTGTGACTACACAGCAATCCAAAATGACATCAAAACTCCTAACATCAGCTCTTGTGAGGCATAAGGGATGAAATCACTAAGAATGATATGGCCTGATAATGTCACATATGTTCCTTAGCAATTCTATTCCACACATATTAGTATGAATGCATCCATTTGCAGATGGGAAGAAAAAATGACTTAGAGATGACTGAAATGAATCAAACAACAAGGAGAATTTTGTCTGCTTCTGAAACTAAGACAAAACAGGGTGACACTGCAATTGTATACTTCTCATCTAGGTCTTACCTGCGGGATCTGACATTAACAGCATTTTTCAAGTGGTAAGCTAAAAGTTACTATTAATGAAACCCCTCCAAACTGATCATCACCAAGTGATGATGGATTTCTTCATTCTACACTTATATACTTTCCTCAGTGTCTTCTTACCTTGCTGCCATACTGTGGGGAAGGGTTAACTCAACTCCTCCACTATCCAGCAAGTTAGCCTTAGTCCAAACTCACCCAGATTCAGAATGGGCATTTCAATTTGCTCTCAGCATTCCTAAAGTATAGCTACAAATAAAAGAACTGCATTTTTTTCTCATACTCTCCAAATATCCTGAGAACTGCAATTGCTAATTTTGAATCCTAGCACCGCAATTTCTCCTGATTGCAAAACTTTCTTAGAGATTTAATGGATTCCTGCCCATGGGGAGACTGATAACTTTCGAACCCTTGAGAAGGACGGTAAAGGAAGTGGGAATGAAGGGGTGGGCGTGGCCAGAAGTCTGCACCAGCAGGATTTGCTGCAGACTGACCGCAATTTTGAGTATAGAATTCACCGGAATACAACGTGCGGAGGCAAACAGCAGCAAATTGCAGAGGTGGAACTCTGAGAGACTGATGAAATACTGCTGGGAGAAGGGTGGGAAAAGGATGGTGTAGAGCCTTGGCTTCGGTCACTTAGAAAAAGAAATGTTTTGGCCTCTGTTTTCTACGTTGCTCTGTGTATCTAATTTGTTGGCCTCATTTTCTAGCACATGTAATGTTTTTCAAAGGTCCATCTTTTCCAGTGTGGACTGGTTCCCTGAGGTATGACAGAGAAGTTGGATCCCAGCAACACTTAAAAGCTGTAAGTTCAAGGCAAGTTCTTCAAATTGCAGAGTGTGTATCTCCCTCTCTAACAGGGGCACATTCTACATTATTTGCATCATGAGGTTACAGGAAATGCCTCTCTATTCACACAATGGTTAGACTTGGTGCCTAGGGAAGGAGTTTGGTAGATTGGCGGCTTCATTCCTTACACAGAGGGAATGAGAGAGGTAACCTCAGCCTGTGGCCCCGTTAGGCACATGAAGGGCTCCTGAGCATATATCATGCAGAGGTGGGTGGGAAGGGCTTAGTCTGAGAATCATCAGATTTCTCAGAGCTGCCTCTTTCCTATCAGCATCTTTGCTCTCAACCCTTAAAGCAGCCCAGAGTCTTACCCCCACTTCCTCCCTACAATAGACACCATAGGGGAAAATGTAAAATATAGGTGTCTTCTGGCATCCAGGCCTCAGAGTGAAAGACAGCAGCCGCATGCAGGGGCAGGAACAAGTCAGGGAGGATGCTTTTCAGACCAGAGGCCACACATGGGAAGCCGGTTCTCTGGGTCCAGCTGATGGACCTGCACCAGAGCCCTGCACACGGCTCTGGCCTCGGTGCCATCAGAACTGGGGTGTGGCCTAGGCCTCCCGCACAGATGAGAGGCTAATAGGCACTTGGTTTTCCTTCTGGCTGTATGAGCCGCTGTTTTTCCTTATGGTCAAAAATTCCTATCACTAAAATTATGAAAGTATTCTACAAAAAAAGTTGGAATTCTGCAGAAAATCTGATTTACTTCTTGGTCTTTGTGCCTAATTCTAGATACTACTCTATGTATATTCTCTGTAAATATTCTCACTTGAAGAACTTTCAAATAAGTATATATGTTTAATTTTTAGCATATACAGATTTCCTATCTAGGAATTAATTTTTAAAGAAAGCACTCCAGTGGTGTTTGTTGCCTTTTCTTTTGCTGCATAGCTCTCTGCACTAGTTCTACTGAAGTTTTACAGAGAATCCATTTCCTGTAAACTGCACCTGACTGATGCTTCTGAATGAATAAAATGCAACTAATGGCATTATTTTCCTCTCAGGCAAAGTATAAAGTAACTGCAAGAAAGAGAGGTATACCTTTTATTTAAAGAAAGTTGTGAGAAAATAAGTGATAAATGGTAGCCTTAAGAACAAATTTAACACTACTTGCATCTACGGAATATGATATGGAATTGTGTAGCTTTTCCAAGCCTACCACACGTTCCACCTTACGTGGTCCATGTCAGCTACATACAGCTCTGGATTTTTGTGGACCTAGGGAAGGAATGGACGCTTAAAAAGTAAAGCAGACACTCAGTATTTGGGCCTATGGAGAATCGTGCAAAAGCAAAACACTTTTAATAGACTTGATTTTTAAAAGAACAAAACAAGAATAGGAAAAGTACCCGAGGGTTAATTAAAAGTAATGTCTAAGGCCCAGTGAAGAATGAGACATAACGTGGAAACAAGATTTAAGGTTCCTGGAAGAAAAAGAAATGTTTCGTTTCAGGGTTGGTTTGCTGTGTTTCCAGTGGGTCTGCAATTCATGAAGTGCAGTGTGGCTAATTTGTGTGTGATCTAGATAACACAACTCCTTCTATTTCTCTAACTTCTTAACATTTATGATTTTCTGCATTTGAGGCCCCTCGCTGGGTTATAAGATTGGAATGTAACTGTTAATTTTAGTTCGGTGTCTTTGTGAAATGCATTCGGCTATCCACACGACATTTCTCATTTCTTGTTCCTTCAGCTTGGTGTATGCATAAAACACCCCATAATGGAATTGCCTGTTGAATGCCAGCACGTTCATCTGTACCTGAGGAAGGAAAAAAAAGAAAACATGGACCATCAACCTCTCTGGAACATACTACGTTAATGAAATAATATTAAGCTACAAGACTGGCTTGTGCTTGTGCAGTGCTTATCTGTATTTAAATAGACAATTTCCAAAATGGGTCAAAGAAAGGGAAGCACTAGGAAATTTTCCTTGGTCACAACTTTTAAAATTTTAAAGCAGTTTTAGGCTACTGAACTCCCTTTCACGGTAATGCCACTGGCCTCTGGAATTTGCACCAGGTGATATTATGAGTTTTCTTAGGACGCTCTGCAAAAATCTGACATACAGCTGAATTGTTTTATTTCTGCAGAAGACAGATCAGTACAAGAAAATTTTCAAAAAAATTTTTTTAAACTGGGGTACAGTCTGAAATGGAACAATTCCTTTATTCTTTACCATTTAGAAAAAAGGAGAAGGGGTACTGCGTCCCTCACACAGTTTTAAAAACCTTAAGCAAAGCAGTCAGGAAGGGGAGGCCCCCTGCTCTCAGAAACAAGCACAAGTTTTTCCTGCCAAGGGCAGCTCCTTTAACAGCCATCTTTTCAGTATAAGTGCAATAGTGTGGAATTTTAAAACATCCCTAATATATGGGATAACCTGCATTGTTTTCACGTCTTTCTAAAGAATCATTGACAATGTCTAGACTAGGACTTACAGGAAGACCCCCATACTACTTTCTCAAGCCAGTCTAACCTTAAAGTGTGGGTAAATTTCAGTGTTCTCTGTTAGTTCCAATCAGACTGAGATGGAAGGACCAGTGGTTTTAGGGAAATGAATAAAGTACACTAGAAAAAAATTTTCCAGGTTTGGAGGACCTATCAGGCTACCCTCCCCCAAAGTCCTCTTGTTGCACATTTCAGTAGCCCAGGATTTGGCTATAAATGGATTAAAGTACTCTTCAGCCTTTTCAGGGAAAGAGAATCTAGACTGGATGGATTTCCATGCAAATAATTCCTAAGTGTTATAACTGTGCACAGGAGTGATAAATCCTTCTTGAATAAGGGCTAGGTTACAGTGGGATGCACTTAACAGTGTGACCCACGGGGACAGTCAATATGTGATCATGAGAACATCCTAGCTTTGTTTCCCTAGTTAATTACAGAATGACTGCCTTACTGCCAGAGCTTCACTCTGTGCACATCCATCTGGATATGACAATCCCGCAAGAAGCCATCATATGTGAATCACAGGGCCTTGACTCTCCCAGGCAGAGATACTAATATCCATTCAAACGACAAATATGCCTAATTAATTGGCCTGATCAACTGTAAAAAGAAAATCCAAGTTAAAAAAAAATACTAAAACCCAGAGCATGAGAAAAAGAGTTTAAAAGCTAGCAGCATCTCCTTTCACATCATACCTCACGCTCATAAAACACATCCTCCAATGTCTTTCCCCCACTGCTATCACCTACAGCCTCAAACAAGGGCTTGTATACCTGGAAAACAAAGACAAGAAGTTGTTTTTTTAAACAAATTTTCATTTTTTAGTAATATAAAAACTATTTTTCTAGCAACATAGAAATTGGGCATTTATTTTAGAAAATCTATCCAGAAGGCCTGGATGTTTTTTTGTAGGATCTTTGGCCTCTTAAGGAAATACTGAAAAATCCAAACAACGAGAGTATGGATGGAATTCCATCCTGTTGGCTTTATCGGGCCTACAAGGCAAGAGGCAAAAGCGGCTCTACTCCCAGTGTACACTGTTTGAGCTAATTTCCACATTTGATTCTTAGGCTAGTTAGACACATTATAGAAGCTAAATGAGTACTTATGGTTTAATCAGTATGGCTTCATGGGTTCTTTGAGATGACAACTGAAAAAATTTGCATGGAATTTCAAATGAGGAAGGGGTGGAAATGGGGGAGAAGCTCAAATTTTAATATTATGCTAAAGAGCCTCTTACAGTGACACAAGAGATGTTACAAAGGTTCATGCATTGTTTGCTGGCTTATCTTTGCTGGAGGGCTTTGGAAATCCACAGGCAAAGATTAAGAGGGGTGTCATTCAAGTTCTGGAAAAGCTACCTGGAGGGTATGTTACTGTTTGCAGGTCAGAAGGAACAGTATGAGGGCACGAAGTTATAACCTTGAGCTGAGAAGCTTCAGGTTTTCCAAGAGCAACTGGGTGCTGGAGTGGGAGAGGACATAGCAGCCCTCTTTCCTTTCCTGGATCCTGGCCACTCAGCAAAGGGAGTGGTATAAACAGCATGTCCACATTTTCCCCTGTCCTTCAAGTAGACATTCTGTACCTAACACTGTTTGCCCAATGGGCACTTGAAAGGACGGCTGGGTCAGGCTCTTTTACATAACTCTGACATGAGCTCACATTTCCAGAACACTGCACCCGTCCCTTGGGGAACTTGCTTTATCAAGCACTTTCAAAAAATAAAGGGCTCAAATGACCATTCCTTGGAGACTTAAACAACTACTTGCTTGGCAGGAACCTTAAAAAACACCACTAGCTTGCGTTAGAAGCGCGATGTATTTCTTTGGGAGAGACATTATGGCAAGAGACACTGTTTTCAATTCTACAAACATTACAACTGCTTTAGCTAAGAAATGTGAATGTGATATGTGGACTTCTAAAGTACATGTGACAAAATTATGCAAGGCGTTTCGGGGATGAGGGATAAGCACATACTCCGTAATGGTCCGCTACTCTCTTCATCTGCTCAAAGTCCTCTGCTTGGGCCAGGAGGCGCAGCCCCTCGGGGTAGAGCTTGCCACAGGTCGGGTAGAGGGTCTCCCGGTCCTCTTTGCTCAACTCGGTGCCAAAGGAGTTAAGAGTGATGATAAAGGCACGTCTGTCCGCCTCAAACTGAATTTGCAAGGCATAAAAATCCATGAAATCGAACCACCTTACTAAGTGCTCTAGACAAATTCATTTCCAAAATGATTTGCTTTCCTTTCCCGATCTATGTCTAATTATAAAACTGACATATGTTATTAATGTTCCCGTAGTCTCTTCCTGTAATGGAGTAACTCTGCTTGCCAGAGAAGGGTCACACAGCAGTGATGACAGCTCAGGAGCCCAGGACATCCCACTAAACTTCAGTTTCCAGGCTCTCTGTTGTGACTCACGTGTCTCTCTCACGTAGGCTACTAGAGTCTCAAATGTCTCTTCCATAAAAATTGGAATAAAACATACTTGCTGGGGTCGATTCAGAGATAGAACAAGATAATGTAAATAGAAGGGCTTGGCAGAGTGTTTAGAATGAAAGTGCCCTGTCATACGTGTTAACATACCTTTCTGGTTGTTGACGTCAGTATGACTTTTTTACATAATGAAACTGTGCTAATTACTATTTGTTTGTACTTTCCTGGTTTTGGTATTCTTCTTTAAAGTCCTAGGTTAGATATCAATAAATCTAAGTCTGTAGATAAGGATTACAGGGCTCAGGACAAGTGATTGTCTTCTCAGGGCCTCAGTTTCCTTATTTGTAAATGGTGGGATTTGGCTACACGATCTCTCAGGTGGGTCACATACTCTCCCAGCCTGTCTTCTCTGTGCTGAGCACCCACTAGGCACCTGAGCTCCCAGCCCCACGTCAGGCCTCTCTGTCTCATCTAACCACGGAGTCCTTCTTGAAATTGCCTTCTATTCCTTTGGACTCCTCTTAGTTTTCCTTCTATCTACTCTAACCATTTCATCTCAGTCTTTTCCTCCATGGGCACCTCCTCTGCCCACCATAGAAGTTTGCCATGATGTCCTTGGGCTAAGAAGGCCTTCTCCATCCACCCAAAGCAACCGGCACTTACCACGTTATTTTAAAATATGTGCATGTGTCTTTCACCCCACTACACTCTAAAATCTTTGAGGGATCATGTCTTTCTTGTTCACTGTTCATTTTTGAATATCCAGTGCCTGACACAGGCAGATCTGAACTGTTTACTAAATCCAATAAAATGGTCCATGGTTCTATTACTTTAAAAATTCTCTAACATTCTCTACAATGTTGCTACCCAAGGTGTGTTTCAAGGATTAGTAGCTTTGACATCACCTGGAAGCTTGTTAGAAGTTCAGAATCTTAGACTGTAGTCCAGACCTAGTGAACCAGAATCTGCATTTTAACAAGATTCCAAGCGTGTTCACATGCACAGGAAAGCTGAAATGAATTGCTCTACAATATTATTTTTGACTAATTAACCAATAACAAATCCAGACTTGCAATAGATTTTACTGGAACTCTTCTGTTAGAACAGGTGTTTCCTATCAGTAGAGCGAGAGTTGGTTCCTTCTGATCCTTTTGATTGCTCTCATGGAAATGATGGGCGCATCAGAAACGAGGAGCAGCCTCATTGGGAAGCAAAGGCAGCTGCCTCTGGCTACTGAATGTAACCAGTCCTGTCTGTAATTTTAGACCTTCCAGGGATAAGAGAAGAAATGCAAGAGGGAGATTTCATGGCAATAAGAAATATCAAATAGGGTAGGAGGAGCAACAGTGGAGTTAATTGTCCCAGATCATCTTCAAGGTCCTTTCTAGTTCTAAAATGTTAGAATAATGAGAGAAATAGGGCTGGGTAGGCAGCACTGCAGGCATGCAAGGCAGAGCAAGAAGCTCTATATAGAGCTTGACATTTTGGAGGAATGGTCACAGCTCAAACCCTGGGGAAGCAGCTGGAGAGGCAGGATGGACAGGTAGCTGGTGAGGGAACAGGAGAGGCTTCACAAGTCACACCAAGAAGAGAGGACTTTGATGTGGCTGGTTATCTGAACATGCCACACACTTTCCAACTTCCTGTCCTTGTTAATACTTGTTTCCTTTGCCTACAGAGCACATACTCTGTTGCATAACTCTCCAGGCCGAAATCTGCATCTTGAGGGTTCCACCAAATGAAATCTTTTTCACAAGAAGCCCTTCTCTTTCCTCTCTAATTGGATATGATTTCTTTTGACTCCTTATCATACTTTAATTTCCCTTTTATTATAACTGTCTATCTACTTTGCTACTTTCTTCTAGCCGAAAGGCTCTGTGTGTGTGTGTGTGTGTGTGTGTATTCTCTTAGTGAAAAGAACTATAATTTCTGAATTGTGAAGGGGCTATCCTGTCTTTGACCATCCCTAAGCAGACAGTTTGCCATGGCATCTGATTATAGCGGAGAGTAGATGGGGTGTTCCTAGTTTCCTGTAAGCCCTTGTATCATTTTCAGAGGGCAGCCAGCCTGTGTGGTACAGAGTATATCAGAGGTATTTCTGTTCACTCTTCCCTTCAAAGGCTCATGCATTTTAAAACCATAACTTATTTTTTGTTGTTGTTGCAAAAGATTACCATGCACCATGGATGTATTCAAAACCATTATCCATTGCTCATGATGGAGTTGGGCTTGATCAGGTCAAAAATTCTTGCCAGTTCCTTACAGGAGGAAGGGCTCCCTGGTGGGAGTAGCGGATAGAGGTGTCAATGGCAGTGGAAGAGAGTGAAGTGAACGGGGACCAAACCCAGCCTTATTAGCATGTGCACTGACCAAGGGAGATGAAACAAACTTATGCGGTGCTTGTTTTTCACTGCTTCGTTAACCTTACAGACTGTCAGAAGAGCAGGAATAAGAGACAAACACGGCAGCACATTGCCTGGAACATAAGTCAATTTCTTCTTTTAAATATGAAGCTACAATCTTGTAATTAGGTCACATTTTCACCTACAAGCCTAAGTTAATGCCCTCTTCCACTACATTCAGTTTTTTGAAGTCTCCTGTCAATTGAGACCAAATGAGAATATATATGGAAGAACTTTAGAAATTCTAAATGCTCTACAGTTGCACAAATAAAAGGGGAAGTAATTACATGATCTGGTATATATATATATAAAACTGACAAACCTCTTCTGATCATATTATTAGAAATGGTATAATTGCATGCCATGTGTAACTGATATTTTTATATAAAAGTATAAAGATAGTTAAATGGATTTTTATTTTTAACACAGCTTGAAAAAAATCTGATCTAATAAGGCAGTATCATGGGTATAGGAAAGGGACAAAGAGGACACAGGGTATATAGTATGAGTATTTTGACCGAATCTTCCTGATGATGTGTTCTTCTAATATTGTGCTGTCCTTTTTACACTACCAAGGGTTACAAAGACGTAATTCTTATTTTTTTCTGATTTTTATAGCACGTGCAGCGTGATCTTGCTTAAGAATTAGCACTTTCCTTTATACAAAAGAACTGTGTAGGTGAATTTAATGCAGAGGTAATTTAACATAGTAGATAAACATGTAAGAACTGGAACCAGGCTACCTGGGTTCAAATCCTGACATTACCACTTACTAGCTGTTTGACATCAGGCAACTTACTAGCCTTCTCTGTGCCTCAGTTGTCCCTTCTGAAAAAGAGGTGCTAAGCTACCAATCTCATTGTGCTATTTTGAAGTCCAAGTGAATTTGTGTACACAAAGCACTTAGGATAGTATCTGGTATATAATAAATGTCAGCTATTAATAGTGCCATTGTAGCATAAAGAAGATGTGGCACATATATACAATGGAATATTACTAAGCCATAAAAAAGGAATGAAATTGAACTATATGTAATGAGGTGGATAGACCTACAGACTATCATACATAGCGAAGTAAGCCAGAAAGAGAAAAACAAACACTGTATGCTAACTCATATATATGGAATCTAGAAAAATGGTACTGATGAACCCAGTGACAGGGCAAGAATAAAGATGCAGATGCAGAGAACGGACGTGAGGGCATGGGGGGCAGGGGGTGGCGAAGGGGAAGCTGGGATGAAGTGCGAGAGTAGTACTGACGTAAATACACTACCAAATATAAAATAGATAGCTAGTGGGAAGTTGCTGCATAACATAGGGAGATCAACTCGATGATGGGTGATGACTTAGAGGGCTGGGATAGGGAGGGTGGGAGGGAGTCATGGGAGGGAGGGCATATGGAGATATATGTATAAATACAGCTGATTCACTTTGGTGTACAGCAAAAACTGTCACAACAGTGTAAAGCAATTATATTCCAATAAAGAGCTTTAAAAAAAAGGCAAAAAAAATGCCATCGTATACCTCTGTAAGGTTATTATTTTTTCTTTTTTTATTGAATGAAAGGTTCTTTAAATTCTGTAGTGCTTTATAATTTTCAAGTTTCACATTTCACATACTCTCATAACAACCCTTTTTCCCCTTTCCCCTTATACTGCCCTTCCTCCCTTCCCTCTCCCCACTGGTAACCACTAGTTTGTTCTCTACATCTGTGAGTCTGCTTTTTAGTTTTATTCACTGGTTTGTTGTATTTTTTAGATTTCACATATAAATGATATCATACAGTATTTGTCTTTCTCTGTCTGACTTATTTCACTTAGCATAATGCCCTCCAAGTCCATTCATGTTGCTGCAAATGGCAAAATTGTATCCTTTTCTATGGCCAAATAGTATTTCATTGTATATATATACACCACATCTTTTCTACCCATTCATCTGTTGATGGACATTTAGGTGGCTTCCATACCTTGGCAGTTGTAAATAATGCTGCTACGTACATTGGGGTGCATGTATCTTTTCAAATTAGTATTTTTGTTTTTGGGGATATATACCCAGGAGTGGAATTGCTGGGTCATATGGTAGTTCTATTTTTGGTTTTTTGAAAAACCCCCATAGCATTTTCCACGTTGGCTGCACCAATTTACGTTCCCAACGACAGTGTAGGAGAGTTCCCTTTTCTCCACATCCTTGCCAACATTTTTTATCTGTATTCCTTTTGATGATAGCCATTCTGGCAGGTGTGAAGGTTATTAATTGTAACATAACTCTTTTCCCACATATTTTGTAGGTATAAAGTACATGAACCATTTTTGAACCACAGGAATTATGCCATGTAGAAAGTATACTTCTGAGCCATAGGTAATGTGGCTTTTTGTAGTGTGGCTAGTAGTTCAGTTTATGAAAAGAAAGGGAGGAGCTTCATAGGGTCACTAGGCTGCTTGTGTTATGTGATCAGCATGCCTGGAAGAGACTAGCTCACGTACTGACAATTAGTATGCCATGAAAAAAATGTTATTTATTGATGCCCACTGTCTGTGTAATATAGATAAAGACAAAAAATATTTTTTGGAGTTCTCCAAAGAGTTCTTCAAGGACTGCTTTGACCTTAAAGTTTCAACAGTATCTTTAACTGTAAAATGTTAAAAATTAGATATTTGAGGGGAACTAATTTTATCAAATGCACAGCTTCAGAGCGTTAGTTTAAAATATACGTGGGTGAAGTTGTTTCAGTTTTTTTCTCTTCCTGCCCAAAGGGTAGTTCTTATCAGGCTTTTCTTGAAATCAGAAATCACTGAACTATCTAAATATCTACCCACCAATGAAGCTACTATATCAGATAATCTAATGATTAAAGATATTAAAGATATTCTTTAGGCAGAACTTGTTTCACAGGGCAAAGCAAGTGCTTTCTAAGCCCAGTAAGGTTTTTGTTTGTTTGTTTGTTTTGTTTTTGTTTTTTGGCTGCAGGCTTATGGGATCTTAGTTCCCCAACCAGGGATTGAACCCACATTCTTGATTGTGAAAGAGCAGTGTCCTAATCACCATTAGACTGCCAGGGAATTCCCTAAATTTTTTTTTTTTTTTTAAGATTCAAGTGAAATAGAAAGTCAGCAAGAGACATCTATGTAGAACACTCAGTGCAAACTACGCCCAGAATTCCCCTCAGATCCTTCTGATCTGTGGCCTTAGTCTCCCATACATGTGCAGGTTGACATTTGCAAGCCAGAGGACCTCTGGGCACAGACGAAACCTGTGATTAAAAAGAGGAATTAGAGTATAACGTCAATTAAAGAGGTGGTGGCACCTGACACACTGTGAGGATGAAGTGGTCATGCCAACCGTGAATCACCACCCACAGAGTCTTCCTGCTGAGAGCAGGGATGCGCAAGGTTGCTTGGGGTGGCCTTTATTTTAGGATTTATAGAAGGAATGATGCGCACAGTGGACTTTGTTGCCAAATTGTGGGGGTTCCCAGCTGCTCAATGTTGGGAGGGAAGTTGGTGATTATTATAAGAGTACCTATAGAACATCAGTTGTCCAAACCACACTAAATTTTTAACTTATTGTAATCTACTTTCTTCATACTACATCAGAGTGAATCATGATCAAACTTCTATGAACATTATTCTTTTCTAATTCCAAAATAACTCTTCTATCTAGAAAACTAGGAAAATACCGCTTTTAATTGAAGACATCAAATGATATATATATAATAAAATATACTGTTAAAACATAAAGGAACTTCTAAGATTTAAAAAATTGGTACAATTATATAAATTAAAAGTGTGTAAGCACATTACTTGACATAAAAAAATTCAAGGACTCTTTCTTACCTCAAGAATGGGACACATAATTTCTGCTGTGACATCACCATGATTCTTACAGAATTTATAGAATGCCTCGATGTAAGACTTAAAAAGAAGAATGATCATAAAACAAGAAAATGAATATATTTTCCTTTTGGAAATTTCTAGATCAGCTTTTCATGGCTTATTAAACGCTTTAATGGAAATTGAATTACTTCTCCCATAGGGAGATATTTTATGATAAATTTGGTGCAAACTTTCACCTTGAAGCACATTGCACAGCCTAAAAAAGGAACTCCATAAAAGAACAAAATTGCACTTATCATAGCTTATAATTACTTAACAAGCACTTTTTTGCATAGCTCTTAGATTATTTCACATGGTTAATTCTTGCTACTCTAATAAGAGTGCCAAACTCTTTTATGAGCTCAGCAAATAAGTCTAGATTTGGTCCTATGCTGGCATTTAATCTCTCCTAGTGCTCAGGAGACACATTTGGGATGGCATTGAGCATGGAAGATACACTGGAAAGACAGAGGCTAGGCTATAGAGTCAGGCAGCCTGTGTTTGAATCCCAACTCTGTTACTTACTAGCTAACTGACTTCTGCCAAGTAGATTTACCTCTCCATGCCTCAGTCTTCTCATCTGAGGAATGGGGATGGCACACAGTTTTGCTGGGTGGATTAAGTGAGCTAATGCCTATAAATGTTTAAAACAGTGACTTCTGTTAGCTATATCTCAGGGATGCCTCCTCTAAGCCCATAAGTCTCTTTATAAAAAGGAAAACTGCTGCAGTGCAATGCTTTTGAGAGGCCCACATGTTTCAGCATAAGAAGCCAGCTATACAGCATGACAGTGTATATATATACATGTATATATATATATATGAAAATATATTACACAGAGTTACTCAAATGGTGGCAGCACAGTCCAGACAGACAGCTGGTCAGATTATACAAAGTGGTGTCTATAATGTCATGTCCACAACTTGGTCATCTTGATGTGCTGTACACTGTCAGTAGATTAAAACTGTGTGGACAGGTTAACTGTAAAATTCCGGAACTCTGTAACAGGATCGAGGACAAAGATGGACACTACATAACACAAGGTTCACTATATATGCTTGTTCTTCTGAAATGGATTAATATGGCTCATCCCACTCACCTATCCATCCACCCACCCACCATCCATCCATCCATCCATCCATCCATCCATCCATCCATCCATCCGACAGCTTTTATGTTCCATCCATCCATCCATCCATCCATCCATCCATCCATCCATCCGACAGCTTTTATGTTCCATCCATCCATCCATCCATTCATCCATCCATCCATCCAACCAACAGCTTTTATGTTGCAGGCACCATGTAAAGAGCTAAAGATACAGAGAAACATGGGACCCTCTTAAGAATATTGCTGGTTGGGAGAAGTTGACATACACACGTATGTATTTAACTCGAAGACAGGCCAGGAGTAAAAGAGCTTTCTTCCCAGTATGTCTAGCTTCATAATTCAGAAGTTGGCTAACAGGGAAGTACATTTAATAAAGAACTCTGGTTATGATGTATTAGGTAATAAAGAAGAATGTAATTTTTTGGGGAAACAGTTACCTTGTATAGTTTATTGCGCAGTATTTCAATATTCAGTTCGTTTAGAGTATTTTCAGACATGCAGTCTTCAAAGAACGGAGCTGAAAGCAGAAATTATTGTACAAAATAAATTAATCAAAACACGATTACAAACTGTAGAAAACGCCTCCCAAATGCACCATCCTCTGCTCACCCCTCACTAGGACACTGTGGAGTGGCAATCCACAGACTCATTGAGGCTAACACTGACGGTGACAAGAGGAGTGATTACTTGGGAAGCATTTGCTCTGTGCAAGCCCTCACTAAACACTGCAAATACTTGAACTTATTTAATCCTAACAACCTTGAACTTCTCACTTTATGGCTTACTTTTTGAAGCCCCCCTTCCTCCACAACTCGCCTTTAGATAATAGTAATATTTACCATTTGCAACCTTACCTATGTGCCAAGCATTGAGTTGTGTCAAAACTGTCTTATTTCATTTTCAAAACTCTGTTATAGTAAGATATTATTATTTTTAAAATGAGGAAACTGAGGTAAAATGAATTGTTTCAAGTCACCTGCTTGGGGGCGAGCAGAGCCTGGCTTCCTGCTGGCGGATGTCTACTCTCAGATTCAGATTCTTTCTGCCATGCTATGCTCCTTTAGCATTGGACACCTAATAATGATGTATTTTTTTTTTCTTTTTAAAATTTATTTTAAACAGAAACTATTTTGATGAATGATCAACAGTGAATTGCTATAATCCAGGTTTCCTGACAGTCACTGTACAAAATTATCCCATTAGTATTTTAAATACTACAATGATTGTCAGTGCTAAATTATGATGAAATTAACACTTATTTCATCATTGCTTCAGGTCATTAGATAGACACTCCTGAGCATCTCAGAAAAATGGCATTCCTAAATTTCCTAAAACCAAATGTTTCTTATACACAGCCTTATTAAGACAGAAATTTAAAATGAAAAGATAAGGAACTAAACACATAAAACCCAGCTACAAAATTAATTTTTTGAAAAATTAAAAGTTCTATCATTTATTTGTTATGGTCAGGAACAAATTACAAGGGTTCGGAGGTTGGGAGATGAGCCCTAGCTCCTTCTCAGCTAAAAATGGTTTGTATGTGATCTGGGGTAGTATACTTCATGTGTCTTGATCTGAAACATAAGGGAGTTGGACTGGATGATTCTTTAATGTCCCCTTCACTCCTAGGGATCTGTATAGTGTGACACTGTATTCATGGAGAAAACTGTGAATTGAAAATGCATTTTCTAATACTGTGATAACATACACAGGCAGCTGTACAATTATTTATGCATTCATACCTAATGGTGTTTCAACCAGAATAGCATTAAAGAGATCAGAAGGTGTCTCTGCAATGTTGACTGCTTCCATTTCTGTGAAACGGCCCAATGGGTGGCACTTCACCAGAATTTCTTTCACAGCTTTTTTTTGCAATGCACCATTCATCAGTAGAATCACATTGTCTATCATGTAACTGCACCTGGTGTAGAAGGAAGGCTCAATCGTTAGGAAAACAATTGCATGAAAATAAGAAGCATCTCATGGACTGAAAAAAAAAAAGTACACACAGTTCAGGCACATACTCTCTCATTAAGGAAATTATATCTCCTTTTATTTTAAACTATGGGGTTTGAGAGACGTGGGTGGGGTAAAATATCTGACTCTCAGAGGGTACCATAGTTTGAAAAACATATTTACTGTTATGCTAACTGACTGGTGGAACCACGCAGATGACCCCTACACAGTAACTGTAAAATGTTGGGGCAAAACAGAGAACAGTGAGGGTGTAAAATTGTTTGGTTTCTCATAATGGACTTAAAAAGCTGAGAAACACAGACCTAAAGTGTTTCATTCTACTTTAAAAACTGACTATTTAAATCTGTGATGAAGCTCATTGTTGAGGTTTCGAAGTTTTAAATATTTAAAAATAAAAATAAAAATATTTATTAATTTTAATATTAAAATGTTTTATGTATTAAAAATTAAAATACTCTGTATTCTTTTCCTCCATAAGAGCAGAACATGAACTTTCTAAGAGCTTTTTCCCCTCCCAGAACTCCGAGAGTCCATAGGTTCACACTTTATGTGATTTCTTTCTTCAGTATAAGCTCTCCCCAGGATAGAGAAGTAAGAGAGATGCAGTGGCTTCCTTCACAGAGAATACAGCTTAAGGGAGGTGCTAGACAAAGGATCCATTGAGATCCATTGCAATGTAGCATACAGGCTGCATAAAGGAGATTACAGGATAGTGTGGGGATTCAGAGCTGGGTAGTCTGGGATCAGACTTCCTAGGGAGTGACATTCAGGCTGCAACTTGCAGAATGAGTAGGAGTTGCCCAGGCAAAAGCGGCTGGGAATTGGGGTAAAGACTGCTTCCAAGCAGAAGGGAGAGCATGTGAAAAGTCCCAGAGATGAGAGGGCCAGGAACAAGGATGTTCTTTTGCCTGAGGCCGAGCACTGGAGGTGGGGCCCAGGCTGAACGTGCAGGGTCCTGAAAGACAAGATGAGGAATTTGAATTGAGGGCGATGGGAGATGCTGAACGCTTTTAAGGAGAGGAGGGAATTATAATCTATGTAGATAGAACATGCATTAAAACAGGAGAAGAGGTAAACCAACGGTTATATAGTGAAGTGCTTTACAAAAGTTATTTTGTATTTTTACTTAATCATGATAGTCACGCTGTGATGATAATGTGTACTATTATTACCTCTCTTTTACAGATGAGGAACCAGAGGCCCAGACAGGTAAAAATCTCGCACATAATGACACAGCTAACAAATGAGAGAGCTGAGAATCAAACTCAGACAGTCTGCTTCTGGAACCTTTCTCTTAACACTCAGATTATGCTGTGTTTAGTTGTCAAGGATGACATATAGGTTTCTAGGCTTAACAGTTAGAAGCTGGACCCATTTATTGAGATGAGAGCATTAGAGGAAAAGCAGGCTGTAGTGGGAGCAGATGTTTTGGGCAGAATGAGTTTAGATGCCCAGGAGGAGATGCCAAGTAGGCCTTAGATGTTTGAGTTCTGAAAAGAGAGCTGTGGACCAGAGACATTTAGGGGGTGGGGGTGGGGCAGTTTAAAGGTAGAAGCGGATGTCTTCGGAATGCTTGAGACCACATTCTAGAATGTATGTCAAGAGTTCTGTCCTGAGAACTCTGGGGAACCCCAACATTTAAGGACCTTGATGGAACCTGAGAAGGAATGACCAGATGGTAGGCAGAAAACCAGGGGAGAGAATGCTAGGAAGTTTTAGGAAGAAGAGGTCAACGGCCACAAGAAAGTCAATGTCTGCATTGAAGCAAAGTGTTCTCAGGATGCAGCCACTAAGAGGTCATCTGGCACTAGTGTGAAAAAATGTTCAGTGGAGTTTGCTTGTGGAAGGCAATGTTTGTGGGTTTTTTTGTTTGTTTGTTTTTTAAGATGGGAGAGGAGAGAACACGTTGAAGAGCTGAGAGGAAAGAGGCAGCCAAGAGGCTGAGGTGGCGGCTCAGAGAGGAAAGGGACAGCCAAGTGATGAGACAAAGGTTGACAGTGATAGGACTCAACACAAGTTAGGCTTGAAAAGAACACCTTTCACTGGGTGGAAATAAACCTGGTCACTCAGAAGCACTGTCACTGCAGTCTAGCTGTATGCGTTACTGACTTCCTGTGCAAGAATGCATTTCCAGCAAGAAAAGTCTCCTTCATTGCAACTGAGCTTCTGCAATTTACCCCACTAAAAATTTTACCTAAAGAAATTTAGAAGGCAATTATCCCTTTATAAAAAGCACATGATTATAAAGTTTCTTCACCCTCCCCCCCAAACAGCAGTACCAAATTTAGACATTATGGAATTTTAGAATCCTTTTCATCTCTTGAAAATGATATTAAAATGGAAGTGCTTATTTAAGTGTCCCTTTATGGCTCAAAAGCTATTACCTGAGAGGGGAATTGCCAGCACTTAACAATCCTTAGCAGACTCCAGATATTTAATTGTTCCCCACAGCACCCCTGTAATGTAAAAAACATACGAGCCGCCAACATTCCCAATTCGCAGAGGACTATTAGACCACAGTTGATGGGGGTAGCGAAAGTCAGTGCTGTGAGAATTAAGCCCATGCGCGACTCTCAAGCCTATGCCTGTGCAGAGTGTGTGGGGATGTGCACATGTTATGTGTGCACGTGTGTAAGGAGCGCTTTTTTTTTTAATATAAGTTAATAGAGAGGCCCTGTATTGCAAAAAGCAAGGGCTATGGAGATTGAATTGTTTTATTTCAATTCATTTAAGTGGCCTTGTTTCTAAGACAGGGCAATAATAGCAGTTCTCATACTTTTGTTCAGAAAATGAAGTGAGAACTCAGGATTTGACCCATGGCAGGGGAGAGGGGTCTCTTTCCTGTCCCCTCCCTCATCCCTATCACAGAGACACCAGGCATACAATTATCATTAGTTGTTTGGGATGGCAGGGGGATCATATGCCCAGAAGACAGCTTACTCTCTCCAGACTACAATCTTGATAGACCTCCAAGGCCATGTCTCTGGTGATTAGGAATGAAATCACTGCTGGTGTTGCTTGAGGAATGTTTCAGTTTAAAGACATCTGGATGTTCACTCAGTTCAAACTCCTCATGTGTTAAATAATTGTGCTTATAAGTAGTAACAGAGCCAAGAATAGTGCCCACCCAGTTGCGTTAATTTTCCTCCCACTCATAGTCTAGACAAACATCTTCACTTAGAGCACCTTCTAAATATTTTCTTCGGTAACTCTGATATTGGCACCTGTGAAAATCATGCAGTCATCTAAAATTGTAAGAGTAAAATGACTCTATTTCAAAAGTTTTAGGTTGTAAAAATAATACGTTTTTTAAATGCCAATCCTTCTTGAGGTTGTTGCTATGTGACAGGCATTACATGCATTACACTGCATTGCATACATGTTCCCATTCAAGCCTCCCCACAAGTCAGTGCTCTAAGGACCATCATCACCACCACTTTACACATAAGAAACTAAGGCTTTGAGAGGTTCCATGCCTCGTCCAAGGTCACACCGCTGGAAAGGTGCAGGGTTGGGACCCCACAGCCAAAGCCCCAGCTCCATGTTGGATTCAGATAAAGCAGCTTCAGCCAGAAGATATTTTAACATTTCCTTTTGGACTTAGCACTGACCTTTTTCCTTTTGCTCCCAAACTTATTTAAGGCTCTTGCAGCTAACTAAATTACATTTCTTGTATGATAACTATCACATTCTGGCCTAATATAACAGTTGCTAAATGGTCAGATAATGCAGAGCCATAATTTGGTGAGTTAGAGGAACTGTTCTATGGATAAAAATTTTAAGTACTTAAATGTCATTAGCAACAGCTGAGAAATGACCGTCATTCCCTAAGCACTTTGGCATGAGATAGACAAAGAAAGAGAGGGCTTCTGAGAACACAGGTGAAGTTAAGTTCAGAAGAAAGGTGTCAGGTGCTTTCTGAAGATGCAGCTGCTAAGATGTGGGCACAGGCAAAAGCCAGAGGATTTTATAAATCCTTTTAGGCCTCTCGACAGATTTTGGGCTGAGCATATACATGCACTATTTGACCCTCCCCAAACCATATTAATATTCAAGGTATATGAAAAGGGAAACATTCATCATAGAGTGACATGAGGAAAACAGAGATTTCAATAAATTTTTATAAGATCTCAAATAGAATCTTATTGATGGATTAGAGCAAAAGAAGTCACTGATTAGAACGTACACGTGATAAAGCAGCTGCAGAACTGGGAAATTATCAAGAAAAGTGTCAAGCTTGGATTGGTTCAGGAACAGAGGCAAGGACTGGGCTAAAGGCAAAGGATCAGGGCAATTAACTACAATGACTTTCTAGGGGAGTGACCTCCCAGGTGGGATCAGGCAGCAAGTGTGAAGAGTGTTGGCCTGGAACAACATAAAACAATGTTGAAGCTATGCACTACTGCATTTATTTTAAGTTGATATGTAAAAACTTTTATTATAAGTTTAAATACTGCAAAGATATTTCTGGTATATTGTGAATGTCAGTATTTAAAGTGAAACTGTTAAATCAGTCAAATTAAATTATTCAGTGAAGTATCTGGATACCCACTTGCTATAGGCTGATATTTGTGCCCCTAAAATTCACGTTGAAGCCCTAACCCCCAATGTGATGACCTATGGAGATGGGCCTTTGGGGCTATTAATTAGTTTCAAGTGAGGTCATGAGGGTGGGGTCTGCATGATGGGATTAGTGTCCTTATAGGAATAGACATGGAAGAGCTTGCTCTCTCTCCCTGTGCTACACGAGAACACAGTGAGAAGGCAGGTGTCTACACCTGAGGAATAGAGTCTTTACCAAGGAACCAAATTGGGTGGCACCCTGATTTTGGACTTCCATGCCTCCAAAACTAAGAGAAATAAATTCCTATTGTTCAAGCCACCCAGTCTATGGCATCTTGTTACAGAAACCTGAGCTCACTAAGACACTGCTATTATTTAATTATAAATACATAAACAGAAGGAAATTACATTCTCATTTTTTTCCTGGAAATGTTACTTCTATTCCAATTCTCTGATGAGATTTTACCCTAATATAGCATTTATATCTTTACATCAAAAGTCTTTTATGCCTCTCTAAAACTCTATGTACATATAATTGAATACTAATTTTTCATTTCCTGTGATCACAGGCTTCAAATTTTAGAAGAAATTTTTTTGAGTTATTATTACTATTACTACTATGTGGGCACAACAACATGGTATAAGTTTTTAAAGCTTTTTATCTTGAAATAATTATAGATTGACAGGAAGTTGCAAAAATAATACAGAGAGGTCCTAAGTACTGTTCACCCAGTTTACACATAGCTGTAGTAAAATATTAGAACTAGAGAATTGAATTGGTACTCTGTGTGTGCATAGTTCTGTGTTGGTTTATCCCATGTGAAGATTTATGTAACCACCACCACATTCAAGGTAAAGAACTATTGTATCATCCAAAGATCTCCAATGTGCTACCCCTTCATAGTCACACCCCTCTCTTCCCACCCACCATCTCCTAACCTCTGGCAAATACTAATCTGTTCTTTCTATAATTTTGCCATTTTGTGAATAACATTTAACAGGAATTGTATATTATGTGACATTTTGAGATTGGCTATTTTAATTCAGCTTAATTCCCTTGAGATACTTGTAAGACATACAAGTTGTTGTTGCATGTAAATAATTTGTGCCTTTATTGGTGAGTAGTATTCTCCCGTATGTGTATACTTGTTTGTTTAACCATTCAGCTATGGAGGGCATTTGGTTTTGGGTTTTTCCCCCCAGTTTTTGGCTATTATAAATAAAAACTGTTACGGATATTTGTGTATCATTTGTTACATGGAAATAAATTTTAATTTATCTGGGATAAATGCCAGTGCAATTTGAGTTGCATGGTAAGGGTATGTTTAGTTTTTCAAGAAACTACCAAACTATTTTCCAGAGTGGCTGTACAACTTTTAGTGAAATATATAAATCTTACATCTTTTAAAATCTCCTTACCTTCCCTATTTATAATAGAATTGTCTTAAATGCTTCCTCTGCATACAGTAAGGACATCAGACAAGTATTAATTTTTGCTTCAGCTGTCAAATATAATTTAGAAAATCAAGTCTATTGTATTTACACATATCTTCCTGCTTTTTATTGTTCTTTTCCTGTTTTTTTCAGATTCCTTCTTTTATTATTTTAAGGTAGGTCTATGGGCCACAAATTCTTAGTTTTCATTCATCTGAGACTGTTTTGAGTTGCCCTTTATTCTTGAAAGATACATTCATTGTATACAGAATTCTGAGTTGGCATTTTTCCTCTTAGCATTAAAAAATGTTATACCCTTTCCTTCTGAACGCCCTGGTTTCTAATGAAAAATCCACCATTGTTCACATTGCTTTTCCCCTACAAGTGTCACAGCTTTCAGGCATTTTTATCTTTGTCTTTCAGGAGTTTGACTATGATGTGTCTTGGCTTGGATTTCATTGGCTTCTTCTTGTTTGGGGTTCACTCAGCTTCCTGAATCAGCAGGTGTATGTCGTTTGCCAAACTTGGAAAATTTTTAGTTATTGTTTCTTTGAATATATTTTCAGCCTTTCCCCTTTTTTTCTCTCCTTCTGGGACTCATTGCTGCTGTGCATTTTGAGTCCCAGAAGTGAGGGAGAGAATGGAGTTGGGGGAGTCTTAATCTTAAAGGATGTGGAGGGAAGAATTGGAAGCTTGAAATCCAGAAGCTTGGAGAAGGGTTCTGTGTCCACCTGACCCACCCAGTCACCCCTGCAGACTACGTCTGCACGTCCACAAGCTAAGCAGAAGGAGCCGTTTTCATCACATCATATCAAAGGCACATGCTATGAGTACAGTTTGTGACTGTGCTGATCTTGATCGCCTGGCTCAGGAACGTCTGCCAGCTTCCTCCACTGAAAAGGTGCTGCGCCCTCTTCCCATATTGTACTCTTTGGAAGAAGTCACTATGTGCAGCCTACCCTTAAGAAGCAGGGAATATGATTCCCCTCCCTGAGGATGGAGCATCTACACAGATTATTCTGCGAGGGAGATCTGTCTCTTCTCCCTCATTTATTAAGTTATTCAATCATATATTTAGACCAGGATGGCCTTATCAATATTTATTTTACATGTACTTTATATTTTGGGTGACAATTCAGTACAACTTCCTTTATTTTGGGGCTCAAATTGTTCCAGTTGTGGCCACTGGTGGTTCTTGCAGTTGGCTGCTGCGTGCTCTTTTAACATGCCCCAGCCACTGCAGGTTTTTTGTTTTGTTATGTTTCATTTTTCATGGCCCCATATTCTGGCATTACAAGACAGTTTAAGCTCATATTGTGTATTTCTTGCCCCAGTCCTAGAATTAGCTGTTTCTCCAAGGAATGTTGATTCCCTTTATGGGAGAATGGTATTAGAAACCAAGATCTGGGCAACAGGTGGGCTATTTGCTAGTGTGGTTTCTCTTGTAGGGTTTCTCAGCTGAGAGCAAAGAAATATATACACATGTACTGAGCAAGGATTCCATCTGAGTATTATTCTCACTTAGTATGTCCCACTTCAAAAACCTTATCCATGGCCACACTTCCTTCTACTATGTAGAAGCAAACTATTTGCAAATCTTCAGCTCCAGGCAAAACCTTTTTCCCCAGCCTCTGATCCATATTCTTTCACTTCCTTTCTGTGAACCTGATTTTCTCAAAGGCACCTCAGTCACACTATCTCAAAAATCTTATTGCCCCTAATCTTTCTCCTCCTTCTGGAATCTCTATCTGTATCAGCAACCTCACTACTCTTCTTCCTAAAAATCTGTCAATGGCTTCCTTCTGCCTTTAGAATGAAACACAAATTTCTCATCATTGTATAAAGGCCCTTTATTCACTGGTTTTTGATTACTTCTCCAGCTATTGATGTCAATAATATCATTAAAAAGAAAGTGTGTATTTTAGAAGAGAGAATAGAAGAGAGCCCGCACAACTTTTAAAGGGCAGGAAGAGACTTTACAAGGAAGAATGATGAAGGGCCAGAATGGTTAAAGGAGCCCAAAGAGAAAGTGTCTTCACAGAATGCACGGAATGAGGACTTCAACTGTGAATACCACGATGACTTACGAAAAAGCTGAAAATATATCCATTAGACTTAGCAACTAGAGTGGTTTTGAGGGCTTGGTGGGGTAGAAAATAAGACTGAAGTGGGTTGAGTAAATAAGTGAGAATTTAGGAGTAGAGACTATCCTTTTTAAGAAGCTTGGCATCAAGGGGTAGGAAAGGGTAGAATATCACTGTCACTGGGCAAATTAAAGCAAATCACACATATGAACACAGTTTGTAAATCATAAATTGTCACAGTAAAAGGAGCCCAAGCTTTGAAACAGATAAGTCTAATTCTAAGCCCAGCTCTGTTACTTAAAAACCAGTTTAACAAGAGCTCTGCTTTCTCATTCTTAAATGGAAATATTTATTCAACTTGAATGGCTGGCACCAGGGTTAGTCGTACATATGAAAGCATTAGTACAGTGCCTCCTGTAAAGAAGGAGGGTCATACACCCTTAGAGGAAGTTAATTCCCTATAAACCGGACCTTGGAGAAAGAGGGGAAAATTATAAGCCACACACATAATCTTTAGTGTAAAAAATTTACAACGGTTATACTCTCTCATCAAGTCTGAGATTTCTACATCTCTGTACATTTACACTTAATTCTAGTTAACAGAATCCTTTCTAAATTTACCTATTGCTCTTAGAAGATAAGGGGTTAACCCCTGGTATGGCGTGGAGACAAGGAGCTGAGTGGTACAGTCATTTGGAAGACAGAACATCCATAAGATCATAAATCATCTGTTGGGATAGTGGCCCTCAGGTCTGAGTTATATCTTTTATAAAATCTGTTACCATCCTGTTCTGCATCTTATTTCCCTAGAGTTATCCTTGTGTGCTCATTATTTCATATGATGTTTCCTTCAAGATATCTGAACTTCAAAATATTTAATGCTTTCTCTTTGGAAATGTGATCATTAATCTTGAAACAATGCTGGTTAACTCATCATAAATGATAGCTGCTTTTATGTAATAAAAAGGCCTGAACTCCTCTGTTAAGATGGAAGCTCTTTACAACTCAGTCTGAACTTCTCCCGTCCGGCACGACGAGACAGGAAATAACTCGGTGAACTTGGAGATGGCAAAACATTGTGACTAAGGTTTGGCTTCATCATGGGAGCCACACCCTGATGTCAGGACTGGTTCCTTCTCCCTAAGTGGCTGGGTCAGCATCCTTTCATCTGCAACATGTGATACACCGTTCTCAGCGATCACCCTTCCGTTTTAGGCGAGCAGGACTGTGATATGTTTCTAGGTCATAATTGTACATATGGAAAATACAAGATCAGGGATATAAAATGCACAATCAGGAGTAATTGTTCATGGAAAGGACAGGGGTGTGTGTGAAATAACATGAGTTATTTCATTCCTCAGTGAAATGTCTCAATGAAAGGTGCTGATCCACCCCTAACAAGCCCACCAGTTATTTATTGTGACGTGGACAATAGGATCACGTTGAAAGTATTTTCCAATGCGTTAATTTTCAAATGAAAGTTTTCCTTGATCATATTGATAAACATTTCTGATATTCCCCAGATTTATTCAATCCAATGCTAATCGCACATACTCAGGTGGGGCAGCCCTCTGCCACTTAGTCCGATTTGCTAAATAGACAGTTGAGATTTAGAATATCCCAATAAACATTCTGCTCCCTTTTGAAATTTGACATTTTGGTTAATATTTCTCACTTCCCTTAAGTTTCCCATTTTTTAAACAGAGGAAGTGAAAATGAAAACAATTTTTAAAAGCAATTAATTTTGCTTCCACACTCATTTTTTTTTTCCTTCTAGGAAAATAAAATACTGCAAAACTACTCAGAAGTCAGCATTGCCGTAACAGCACTTTTAGAACAAAAATGCTGATCACTACGCATTTCCCAAAACCTTGGTAGCTCTGGAATCTTTAGAAAACTCTTTTCTCTAGTGCTTCAGATTCTCTACAATCTTGGTCTAATCCATGTGTTTGGATTAAAAATTCTTCAAACTGATTCATCCTTTTCTATATGTGTCTTTGCTCCTACCCTTCTTTAGATGGATAAAGTACCCCTTCCCCACCAATTACTAAAAGCTGAACTCTTTCCCATCCTTTATGGCCAGTATTCAAATATTCACTTTAAGCTTTTAAAGTGTCTCTAGCTAGAAATGATATCTTTTTTCTCTCTAAATTTCTGTATTTATATTTATCTTGGTGTGAAATTAATTTTCAATATACATTGGCAGCAGCAACGTTGAACATGAGGAACAGTTAGCTCATTCATTCACACATATTTGTTACATATCTAAGGAGCTAAGACCTGGATTCCTGCACTACTTTCACCACTATTCAATTGCTCTTGGGTGAGTGATTTTACATGTTCATTTCAACTGTAATTATCTACAGATAATTCCTACTCATCTTTATTACTTATAATATTCTTAAAATAAGAACTTTGTTCAGTACATTTTTTGTGGCCTCCAAGAGGCCTGAACCATACTTGCATAGAACAGGGACACACTGAGGATTTTTTGCAATTGATGGGTAAATTGTTCTCTATGTTCAGACAAGTATGTTCACTCTGATCTTCACTGAGTAAACAGAAAGGAGATAACTGGCATTTTTTCTAGGGGTCCTAGCTGCTTGTTCCCTGCTTTTTCTATATTTTTGTACTGAGGAGAATAACCTTAGCGAGAGTGCTCCAGCGTTGCCCCTTCTCTAGCAGTGTATGTAAACATTACAGAAATTCACAGGAAAACACTAATGGAGAGATTCTTCTTGCCATTAGACAGTTAAATGTGCTGCTATCACAGCCTGTTCTCCACCTGGTCAAGAACAGTGACTGGTGAATCTCATGTTAATTATATTCAAAACACCAGTCACAGTGGATTTTGGAGAATCGTATTTCTTCCAATGAGGAAAGAAAGGAAGAAAAAGCTGAGACGACAGGGAGAGGAACAAAGTTTTCATACATGGTTAGAGCAGGAGAGAGGAATCTGCTAATAGCCATCAAAATCAAGAACCTGCACAGCTGTTGACAAAGCAATTTCACTTCTGGGATTCCAATGTAAGGAAATTCTGGCATGAGAAAGCAAATATATACGTACAATGGTGTCTGTTGTACCATTACTTGAAACAGCAAGGAAAGAAAACTATATGGACAAAGGGGGATGCTTAAATACATTATGGTACAACCAACGCAATGGAATATAATGTATGCTTTAAAATAAGACAGATCTATATACATTTATGTAGAAAATTCTTAGTAGATTACATAAAAAAAGATAGTTTGCGGGCAATGCATAGCATAATCTCATTGTTCTAAAAAAACCCCAACTATGTGTATTTATTGGTTTAGATATAAACGTATGCAGACATATAAAACTTTTTTCACATAGAAAGAAATTTGGAAAGGCATGCATAAAACTTATGAGTGTTTGCCTCTAGGCTTCAGAAAATAGGCACTGGAATATACTCTTTACTTAAAATCTCTGTTCCGTATTTCTAAGAAACCATCTCATAGGACTGTAGTGAGAATTAAATAAGTTTAATACATGTAAAGTGAATTGCTATAAAATTGCTGGCTTGTAGTGGGCACTAAACACATTTTTTAATAAAAATTCTTTTTTAAAAAAATACACACATGTGCTTCGTTTTCAACTTAAAAAAATAAAATAGATGAGATAAAATACAACTAAAGCAGTGGTTATCTGGGTTAGTACCAGGGTGGATTTTAATCTCTCCAGATTATGGGACAGCCTCAAGTCTTTTCCTAAACAACGACTGGGGAAGGAGCAATTCTTCGGAATACAGATTACTGGGATCAATCACGCCCCCTGGTGGGTGATTGCTGCCTAGCCAGAATGCTGACAAAGCAAAGGACAACTTGTCCACCTGTGCCCTGATGTATCAATCTTATATGCTCTACTCAGGGGAGAACTTTTGTGGTATCCATTACCCTCATTAACCCTCAGACACCACTTTTGCTGATGTCAAGTGGCACCGGCAACCCAACAGCGGTACTGGTTAAGACTGTGTTTCTGCTTCCCCGCTGGATGTGCCTCCTGCCCACGGACTAACAGGGTCCCATTCTTCAAGCCTCAGTTTGAGCATCACCTCCTTTATGCAACCTTTTCTCACCTTCACGGGTGATAAGACCCTAATGTGTAAAGTTAGCTATATTTTTTGAGTACATGCATGTAGATATACTGCATGTGTGGATTTATTTATATATTATATATGTGCATATTTTTCAATTAGCTTGTTTCATGGATGTGCTATTTGTATAGGCACACAGGGCTCCACACTTAGAAGGGCCCCATGCTTGGCTTAATTCTCTGCTGTTGTTCTCCTGAAATTACTAAACATTTTTTAACAAGGCCGCTGTCTTTTCACTTCACTAGGCCTCATAAAGTAATGTAGTTGGTTCTGTTTTCAATTAAACTCACAACTCTATATTGAATATGATAATTATTATTCTAGATGAGGAAACCAAGGTTTTGAGTGACTCAGGAACTCTTTACAGGGTCGCATAACTGGTGTACACTCAGAACCTACCTACTGGCTATAAGAATTTCTTATGTACACCAGGGTCACCAGAGGGCTTATTGAAAGTGAATGTTCCTAGATCACAAACACAATTTTTGGAGGAATGGTCTTGGAATCTGCACCTTAAGTAACTCTTCTACTGGCTGAGAGAACAAAGTCTACGTTCAATTCACCTCTAATCTTAGAACCTAGCATAGGCCTTCACTCATAGCAGTAACTTAATAAATGTTATGCTAATTAAGTGAGTATCATTCACTTACAGATCGACTAAGTATCACTTTTGCAGAAGAGCACCAGTATTTTTCCATTCAAGTGCTTCAGAGTTTTATACGAGGAAGGCTTTATCAGCAGCTAGAGTTGAGATAGTTTTGCCCTGCACTTGTTCCCCACTGAACATTCACATGGAATCTACGGATATAAAACCTTTAAGTTGGGACAGTCTTTATATTTCAGAACTTTTCTGGCCAAAGAGTCAGAATCACATATGTACCATGCTGTCAAATAGTCAATCCCATAATATTATTGGGAATTCAATTCTTGGAATCAGAATTTAACAAATTGAATACTATGCAGACTTGGAGGTAAGAAAGACACAAAACACATCTAGAATGTTCATGACCAGACGGAAGGCTATATAGACATTTAAAAATATTAGAGTGGGGAGGGGGAAGCAGAGGAGAGGAGAGGAGGTGGAGGAAGAGGCTTGGGCTCACACTGCTAAAGTCGGCTCATCTACTGGATGCCTCCTGACAAGTGGAAGGGATCTGCTGTGGACCAAGGGAAGCGGAGGAGCCTGGTGGCAGCCACCCCTTTTCCCACTTCTCTGCCCTCTCATCTCTCCCGGCATTGGCCTCTGACATGAGAAAGAGATGCTGGTTGAAAGTTTTGGAGATTCCTGTTTTTTATGGAACACAGTTCTGTAAAGTTTTCATAAGATTCCTTGGCAATAACATACACTTGTGATGGACCCTAGAACTACTGCTATGTTAGGATTGGGTTCTGATTCCAACGGATTTTCAAGGAGTTCCTCTGCCATCAATACTGGCACACTGGTCAGCAAGAGAGAAGTAGAGCTAGAGAACAAAGCAAAAGAAGAAGAGGACCTTTGCAAGCGGAATCAGGAAAGAAACATCGAAGTACGGAAAGATGATGGTTTGATGCACCGCAAGTTTTCAGTGAAAGAAACAAATTTTTCAGAGGGAAACTGAAAATTGAAAACTGGCCTTCAGGCTAAGAGAACTAAAAAACCTCCAAGGAACTTAGAGAACTATGTATGTCGACCTGCCAGAAAAACAGCTATCAAGCACCCAAGGAAAGCACTTAAAAATGGGAAGATGATAAAAGAAAAGAATGAACACCATCCTTCAAAACGGTGTCCTCTGATCCACAAATGTTTTCAATTTTGATAAACTCCAATTTGTCTATTTTTTCTTCTATTGCCTGTGCTTTGGTATCACAGCCAAGATATCACTGGCAAATCTAACATCGTGAAGATTTCCCCCCATGTTTTCTTCTAAAGGGTTTTACAGTCCTGGGTCTTATGTTTAGGTCTTTGAGAGATTTTCAGGTATCCATCTCACCCTGAACTTGCTCTCTGAATTCAGAAACTGATTAAGATAGCAAGGGATGCTTTGGACAAGGGAAACTGTTATAAAAAATTTAATGTATAGGAGTATGGATATTAGACTAGCAACTATTATTTTTGAGTAGGTAATACACTCCTAGGATTCAGAATTTAAAAGATAAAAAAGGAAACAATAACACATTGTTACCATCATTATCCTTCTTTCCCGAGTACTCAAATCCATTTAGGAATCTCCTCTTTGGCAATCATGTGATAACCCCCTACTAACTATGATAACTAGTTAAGCAGAACAACCATTTCTGAACCAAAATGAAGAAAACTGTTCTGTATATTGAAATTATCTTACTTGGAAAATAAATAGGAGCAAATTGTTTGGAACCAAAATTGGTGCAAAGAAACCTCCAGGAGTGTAACTCCAACATCAGTGCCTTTGATATCTCCCACAAATATATTATGCTGTATTTATACATATACAAGCAAATATATATAAACCTGTCCATTTAAAAATACAAATGGTACCATACTGTAAAAAAAAAATAAAAAAAACTTTTGACATGAAAATAATGGTGATAATAGATATTTAAAATTAATTAAATAATTTTTACAGAGTGATTTTCTTTTAAAATGTATAGAGAGTATAAAAATATGTCAAATCATGGTGAGATTAAGGATGATTGAGTTATTTATATAATTTTACCTAACTTAAATGGGCTTCTTATTCTTTCTGACTAGACATAAAAAGAAAATCCTGTATTTTACTTGCAAATTCTTTCTTCTCTTAGCTTAGAATTCCCAGGAATCATTGACTGTTTTCTTTCACTTATTATAAATCAAGATACTAAGTTCTAAGTTTACCTCTCAAATGCATCTAACTACTGTCCCCCTCCTTCCTCACTCTAGTATCAATATTTTCACTCTAAACTTTAAAAATAGCTTCCTCTATGGCTTCTCTGCTCCAAGCCTCATTTCTTCAATGCCTCTTTCACAATAACAGAATCATCTTCCTAAAATATGTATCAGATCATCACCCCTCATTTTTCAAGGCAATAAGAGTTGAAAAATAAAAACAAACAAAAAAGAAAAAGTAGCACCTTTGAAATACTGTTTGGAGAGCCCTGATGTCACATCTTAACATCTCTATTACTTACTAGCTACGAGGACTTGGGTACTTGCAGCTTGAAATAGTAGCGCCCTTTCTGAAAAGACTTCCTTGATTGTTACTTAGAGAGACTTAGGTCAGAGCCCTAAATCAGGCCAGGCTTTTGACTCTCGTTCCCCAGTCCATGCTCCTGCTCTTGTCTGGGCTCCAGCCACACCTGAGATGACTTATCTTCAGATACACAATCTTTTCATGCCTCACTAGTACATATGTATTCCTTCAATCTGACACCCACTTGAAATACTGGTTCAAATTCTATTTTCTCTGTAAAATCTTTTAAAACCAGAACTAGTTATTTCATCTTTCAGACCCCTCCAACTGAATGTCCAAGTCTCTATTATAGCTGTTGCTTAATTCTGTTATCTTTTCACCCTTGGTGGACACATCTGCCTACTCCATTAAAATGTAAGTTCTTAGTGACTCAGAATTATGTTGTTTATGTTTTGACTAACAAGTGATGGGGTGACCAACTCATCCAGTGTGCTGAGAACTTTCCTGGTTTTAGCACAAAAAGACCTGATCCTGAGAAACCCTTTAGGGCAAACCAAGGTATATAGCCTCCTAATGTACAGCACAGTTCAAAGCCTGAAGAAAGGTTATAAAGCGTCACTGGGATAGTCCAGAACTTTGATTAGTTTTTATAAATGAATCTCTAAAGATTTCTTCACTGTGTGGTCCTTAACCTATGATTCTTGGTTGATGTTACTGTGAAGAATTGAATATTCCATTTCCTTGGTCATCCTATAAGGAGAAAATTTGATTATTTTAAAAGATTAAAATAATCTTTTACTTTAAGATTAAAATAACCTTAAAGTAAAATTAGTATTTTGAATATTAAAATATTATTTTAATCAGATGGCTAATCTCAAAAGATAGGAGAAATTGAAATGCTGCTGGAAAGTGTTGAGTAGGAGGGAAGAAAAATGAAACAATCCAAGCCTATATTGCATAGTCTCTTCATTAAAATGCTATTGGATTCATTCCTTTGTTTCACACCACTGTGTATAATTATAGTACACAAAACCTCCAGATTTTCCTGCTATTAGGCATTTAAAAATATCCATTTCAGATTTCCAAACAAGTTTCACATATACAGTAATTATATCACACGAATGTGCAATGCTTTGGTTATATTCATAATACCACCTTAAATTTAGACCATCTCTATTAGGGTTGACTTAATCATTTTCATAATGATGCCCTGGACATTTCCTAATAGGGCAGGAAGTAATCCTACTTGATGAGAGCTCACAGGTGCTAGACAGACACTTGACTGCAACATATTCTAAAAGAGAAATAAGAAAAATAGTTTCAGAACTATTGGACACCTGTCCTGCACACATACTTTTATTACCTTTTATTATGGTAACACATCTCTAGGCTCTGCAGAGCACAGCTGGATGCTGCCAGGGCTGGTAGGCCACACGACATGGTGGAACTAACCATGGACTGAGATTCAGAAGACCTAGCTTTTGGTACAGTTGAGCTCTCTGGTCTCTGACAAGGAGATAATGCTATCTGTGTACTTCACTGTGGTGAAAAACTCATACAGTTGAGGCATCATAATGCGAGATTTTAAATTAAGGGTGCACATCAGAATAACCTGGGTGCCTTCCAAAATACAGGTGGACCCCACTCCAAGGCCAACTAGATCAGCATCTCCTGGGATAGGGATCAGAAATATACTTCTTTTTTAAAGGCCCACAGATATTCCTGATTTACTTGCCTTTTTATAAATTATTGGACCCATATAAGACCATTAGTTTTCTAGAATGGACCTGAAATCAAATCCCTTCCAAATCTCTTAATAATGTTGTGACTTTGAAATATACATTAATACATTGAGCCTCAGTTTCTCTAGTTTGAAAATTGGAGTTATAAACACTCCTTTGAAGGGTTCTTGTGTAGAGATGTAGGTAAAACATCTAGGTCAGATGTCTGATAAGTAACCTAAATACCTGGGATCTGATAAGTAACCTAAATACCTGAAGATCATAAGACAAGAGGGAGTGTTGGAGACTGCCACTAATTGGAGAATGCAAGCCTCAACTAAACATATTTTTAAAAATTATTCTAAGGACTGACCTGATCAAACAAAATGTATCTGCAGGCATGGCATCTGGTTTTTACCCCTAACATACTGGCCAATAAATAACCAATTCTCAAGTACTATATGAAATATAAAATCCTGAATTGTCTGAGAGTATGTTTCTATATGCATGTGTAAGATGCTGGCAAATACAGGATGATATATTGGTTCAACAAATATTCAATGCCCATCATGTACTTGTGAGTCCAGATAGAGATACTAATTTGAAGAGCTTACAGCAGAGAAAGAGAGAGAGAGAGAGACAGAAGATAAATTAAAACATGTCCATTACTAACAACACTAATACTACCAAACCTACATTTCCACATCCAATTTTGTATTAACATTCTATCCAGGTATTAGTGACGATCTGTATTCTTATATACAGTTTTTAATAAACATTGCTAATGACTAGAAATATTTGGGATTTTAATTTTTTTTTTTAAGAAACAGAGTATATTTTAACTAGATCAACATGGTAGTTTGTTATAAAATAAGGCTTCCTTAACTAATACTGAGGCTCCTTCCTGGTTTAAGATTCTATAATTAGGAAACAGTAAATCATGGAATCATCTTGTAAGAGATACTGCTGACCAAATGACTCAGAGTCATCCTTAGAGCTAGAGCATCTCAATATATTTGGGGAAAATTTTCATCATGTGAGATTGTCTTGCAACCTAAAAAGTACAAAGGCTGGCAGCTTCCTGATTTAGTTAAAATTGGACTGTCCTCTGTCATCATTATAGGTCAGATTTTCTGAACTCACCTAAAATCTGAGCAAAATAATTCTACAAAGCCTACGGCTAACATTTATTTCTAATCATGACTCCTCCACTTTTTAGATTTGTGACTTGGGCAAGTTACTACACTTGCCCAAGTTTTCATTTTCTTACCCTTAGAATGGTGATGTTCAGGACTGAGTAAGACTTCTCATGAGGGTGAAATGAGAAGTAAAGCACTTAGCAGAGCCTTGGCATATAGTAATAGTGCATAAGTGGTGTCCATTATTCAGATCATCATTTTACTGTCACACAACTAGGGCCATCTTGTCTTGAAGCTTGGGAATCTTTAATGTCTTCATAATCATATGTGCCAGACACCTTTGCAAGAGCCTTCCCTGCTTGCAAAGCCTCTCTCGCAGGAGGCCCTTCAAGATTAGGTATAAACTCAGGTCTGACTCAGTCCAAAGCTCAAGTGCATTCTGCTTCACCCCAACTGTTATGGGGAGGAAAGAATCTTGGGAGCAAACCTGCCCTTATCTTTTATCTCTTTTACATTTGAGGTTTCTGCTTAAGATTTTTATTTTTAAGGAAGGGGCTTGCTGATAACCAACAAAACACACACACACACACACACACACACACACACACACACACACACACACACACAATACTCTAATGTGATAAAGGCCAACTTCCTTAACCTGCCACTCACTGAAGACGCCACAATCTGGCTGGAATTTACTTCTCTAGCCTCCCTTCCCTGTTTCCGCACAGCCAGCTCTAGCCAAAACTGACCTGTTATTCCTCAGGCAGGCAGCATCCTTCCCATCTTCATGCTTGCGCACCAGATGCTCAGCCTTCTCCCAAATCTACCCCATCTCCAGACTTGGTAACAATGTCGGCCCTGCTGGGAAAGCTTTCCAGAATTCTTCTCAAAGAAAGTGCCTGGGCTTCCGACTGAGTCAGAGCCACGTTCATATCAGATCTTCATTGCTGACTAGCTGTATACTGGTGGAATCTTTAAAAATGTCAGCATCTGGACTTCCTTGGTGGCGCATAAGTTAAGAATCTGCCTGCCAATGCAGGGAACCCGGGTTCAAGTCCTGGTCCGGGAAGATGCCACGTGCCATGGAGCAACTAAGCCTGTGTGTCACAACTCTTGAGCCTGCACTTTAGAGCCCACGAGCCACAACTACAGAGCCCACACACCACAACTATTGAAGCCCAAGCCTAGAGCCCATGCTCTGCAGCGAGAAGCCACTGTACTGAGAAGCCTGTGTGCCACAATGAAGAGTAGCCTCTGCTCGCCACAACTAGACAAAATCTGCGTGCAGTATTGAAGACCCAAAGCAGCCAAAAAAAAAAAAAAATCAGCATCTGTGTTTTGCTTATAAATAAAATCCTAGACTGCGGTGCTGATAGGAGGATGGACTGCACAAACAAGGAACACAGGCACGAACAACACGTCTCAGGGACGTCAACGGTCACTTCCTGCTGCACTTATGATCATTTCTTCCACTTGCTTATTTATGGAAATGATACAGAACCACTGGATCACTATCTGGGAAACACAGTTTGAGCTGGATCTCTAGTCTTGGTCCTTACACCAAAATAAATTTTAGATGAATCAAAGTTTTAAATGTAAAAAATGAAACATCATCATCAACAACAAAAGAATGCAACAAAAGACAGGTGAATTTATTGATGAAGTGGAGTGGAGAAAACCTTTCTAAGCAGGACACAATAATCAAAAGATTGTACAATGAAAAGACTGACAATTATAGTAATTTAAATTTTTCAGTGTTCCTACAGCAAAAAAATAAAAATAAAAATTAAATTATATCAAACTGAGAAAATAAATTTTCAATACATGTGATAAAAGGCTAACTTTCTTAATTTACAAAGAGCCCTTATATAGCAACAAAAAATGATGAATACTCCAATAAAAAAAAATAAAGTATTTGGTCAGGTAGCAAATACACATGACTAGTAAGTGTGAAAAGATGTTCCCTTTTGCTAGTAAAAAAAAAAAATTAAAGCAAAGAGAGAATAGCTCTTAACCTATTAGAAGGGCAAAAATTAAAAAGATGATATCTGATGTTGATAATGGTGTCCGGTCATATGCCTTCTCATGCACCAATGTGGGGGTGCAAATTGGTGCTACTTTTGTTGGGTTCAACTTAGCAAATTTTACTAAAATAAAAAAAGGGACATTCCTTTGACTTACTACTCACACTGCTAGAAATTTAACTTAGAAATAAATTCAAGACCTACACAGTAATAAGCTAATTGCACACCTTTTTGTAATTAAAGAAAAAAGTTAGTTATTTGTCAATAGATGCCTGATAAATTGAGTCATGATATATACCAAACATGGACTTCTACGCGGTGATTTAAAAAGTATGACATTGACGAGGATATTTCTAACAAATAGTGGGAAAAAACTGATTCCATTTGTATAAATTTGAAATGTGGGAGTAGGATGGGTTGAGTGTGTATCAATATACATATACAACATAAATTTTTTTTTTTAAGAAAAATAATAAGAAACTGAGAAGTGCTTACTCTTAGGGAGAGGAACTGAGTGGGGAAGGAGGGGACATGTGGAATAGAGGGATATTTTTATTTTATGCCTTTCTCAACCAGTCTAGGGCCTGGACCTAGTAATCATAACTTTGTATGTTACATCTAAATTGTATACACACGATAAACAGCTCATCTATTGAGGGCGTTCGTTCCCAGCTTGTCAGCTAAGACAACTAGAGAGGCCCAAAGTTTTGAGCAGTGGATATAATTTTTTAACTCAAGAAATACAATTTACTATCGTGTATAAGTTCAAACATTTTTTAGAAAGAAGAGCCTTCACACTGAAAGACTGGAAGCACTGGTGACAGAGAGGGGTGAAAATAAAACATGTAACTATGATGGGAGCTCCTTATGCTGTCGAAGGGGAATCAGGAAAGCGTAGGTGTGGCTTTAAGAACGATTTGTGATATGTCAACCCCACCCTTATAAGTGATCCAAAAACACTGCACAGTACCTACCTTCAAGCATCAGCAGTATTTATCATTTTTAGAATGAAAACTGAAAACCTTGCTTTACACGAGGCCATTGCCACCTACCTAATCATGTTTATAAATAAATGAAATCTATTTTCTAACAGTGAAAATGCAGCTCTGTAAGCTTATCAGTTGCTCGGATTTGAATGTATTCAAACTTACAAACACTAGAAGAGGCCTTAAGCCAGCCTAACACCCCACCTGTAACTGTTCGAGGTCCTTTATACCTTCACGCTGGGGAGAAGCACGCCCTTCTGCTATCACTTACGTCATGTACGTGAAAAAGGTGCTCAGGGGCTCCAGGGAATGATTCTGGAAATACTCAAATTCTCTGCATAGCTTTTTCCTCATCTCTGTGTCAATAATGGAAACAGTAAGAGGATTTGTTTGATTAGCCAAGAAGTTGCCATAATCGGTAGTCTGGAGATGAATTTTCAGATCTGAAATTAAAAGAAATCCCAAATTAGGTTAAATTTTGAACATGCACGAATAACCCTTCAAACACTGAATTTATGGTAACTTTATGATAAATGCATATTTAATTATTACTGTCTTATTAGACTGTAAGGTTTACATATGATTTAGACTTGAGGGTCAATCTCTAAAGCAGTAAAAATTTAACGTTAACACAGACAGTTTAGTGCAACTAACAATTTTTTTTAAAGCTCTTTATTGGAGTATAATTGCTTTACACTGTTGTGCCAGTTTTTGCTGTACAACAAAATGAATCAGCTATACATAGTTTTTAATTATCTAAAAAATCTAGAATTATTTAGCACACTTGAAAAGAACATTAAAAACCACCTGGTCCAGGGATTGCAAATTGGTTTTAACTGAACCAACTTAATTGTTTGAAATAGTGCTAAGAAAACTGTTTGAGAATACTAAGGCTCCAACCCAGCTTGATGGAAAAGGAAAGTTTATTACGAATATTTACCACGGGTATGGGAGGGCAGCCATCAATATCCTTTGATGACAGATGAAGAAACTGAGCCTCAGTGGGTCTAAATGGGTTTTGCATAGTAGTGGAGCTTAAACTAGGAGATAGGTCTCCTTACTCTTGAATTCCAACATCATTTCCACGGGACCATACTAGGTACCCTTTAAATACTTATGTTTTTGGTTGACAGACAATTTAATTGATTTCCGACTTCGTTTACTGTCACTTCACCCTGAACAAACCAATTGTTTTCCAGCCCCACACTTCTGTTAATACTGACCTCACTGCACTCTCTAGAATTGCCCCTCCTTTTCAGATTGCCCATTATAATGTACCCTTCAACATTAAAATAATAGTTACCAGCGACAGAGTGCTTACTGGGTATCAAGCATGTATTATCTAATTTACTACTTATGGCAGCCCTATGAGTTAGGAATGATGTTTACCCCCTTTTACAGATGAGAACTCTGAAGCTCAGAGAGGTTAATAACTTGTTCAAGATCACATTGAGAAACGGATTCAAAGCCAGCCTGCTACCTTAAAAATCTGTATTTTATTGCCAGTCAATCAATTCAGATTATCAATTGTTTTCTAAAGCCTTAATTCTGTCTGGTGAAATTATTTGATCTCACTCATATGAATTTCAAAGTACTTGGACAATACTTCTAGCACAGCTCCTGTCTCAGGATATTATGAAGTCTTAATATGTTAACTCCAAAGAGGCAGTTCCACTTTCCTACTATATCTTTTATCTTTTGGTTCCTGTGTGGTACCCAACACATAAGTGTTTTTAAATATCTGAATATCAAAAATGTCTTTGGCACCATCTAGAACACAACTGGAGCCAATACAGCATCCTGGAGCTTATTGTGTTTTTCATTCAAACATTTATCAAGCATCTATTATGTGCTGTTACCAGGGAGACCCAAAGATGAACAAGACATATTCCTCATCTTCAAGGAAACTCTAATGGGACTTCCCAGGTGGCACAGTGGTTAAGAATCCACCTGCCAATCAGGGGACATAGGTTCGATCCCTGGTCCGGGAAGATCCCACATGCTGCAGAGCACATGTGCGCCACAACCACTGAGCCTGTGCTCTAGAGCCCACGAGCCACAACTACTGAAGCCCAAGTGCCTAGAGCCCGTGCTCCACAACAAGAGAAGCCACCGCAATGAGAAGCCCGCGCACTGCAATGAAGAGTAACCCCTGCTCTCCGCAACTAGAAAAAGCCCGTGTGCAGCAATGAAGACCCAATGCAGCCAAAAATAAAAAATAAATACATAAATAGATAAATTTATTTTAAAAAAAAAGGAAACTCTGGTGGAGGTAGAGGCACAGCAAACAGATGATGCAAACAACAAAGTTCAATGATAAAGATAAAAACCTTGATTTATGGGAACACAGAAAATGAGAGCAAGATTCATTAGGGATGAGAGCAAAAAAGCCTAGGAGGGTTTCCAGAAGAAGGTTAAGCCAGAGATGAGCCTTAAGGTGCTATGTAAGAGTGCAAGGAAGGCATTCCATGAATTAGTATGGGCACAGTGAGCCCAAGAAACTCAAAGTAGTTCAGTGTTGTTGAAGCACTGAGTGGGAGAGAAGGAGAGGTGAGAAATGAAGCCAGAGAAATAAAGCAGGGGCTGTCCCCAGGAAGGCTTGGTGTGACATCCTTGATCCTAAGGATAACAGGGAGCCCCTGTGGGCTGTGAACTAATCACTCTGGTAGCTGCGGGGAGGGTGGATTTGCAGTTAGGCACTCACGTGGTTCTTGAGCCTCCGAGATTCCGCAGACAGGCATTCTTCCTCGGTGTCTGGAGTAGATCACGCGTCAGAAATACTCTTCATCTGACTGACTGCAGAATTTATTTGCTCAATTACCTATTTAATTAACTTAATTAAAAAAAATCATACTCCTTTGCCATGTCTTGTTTGGCTTTTATTTTGTTAGTTCGGATTTCTATATAATTTGACAGTTTCCATTCTCAGCACTGAGGAATATTTGCCAACAGAAGTGACACAAATGGTATTTCTTCCAAAACCATGACATATCACTCATATGACATATGTTTCTTTTAAGCAAAATAACTTCCAAACCTTTCAGCTGCCAGTGAGATTCTGAGATTAAATGTGTCAAGTGTTTCAGACCCTATAAACAATCTTGTAATCCTGTGCTCAGGGGAGAGACAGTTGAGATAGAAGGAGTCCTTGGGACTTCCCTGGTGGCAAAGTGGTTAAGAATCTGCCTGCCAATGCAGGGGACACAACTTCGATCCCTGGCCCAGGAAGATCCCTCATGCCACGAAAAAACTAAGCCTGTGTGCCACAACTACTGAGCCTGTGCTCTAGAGCCCACGAGCCACAACGACTGAGCCCACGTGCTGCAACTACTGAAGCCCATATGCCTAGAGCCTGTGCTCAGCAACCAGAGAAGCCACTGCACCACAACCAAGAGTAGCCCCCACTCACCGCAACTAGAGGAAGCCCCGCAAGCAGCAACAAAGACCCAGCACAGCCAAAAATAAATAAATAAATAAATAAATGAATAAATAAATAAATAAATAAATGAATAAATACAAATGCACCTACTCTTTTTTTTTTTTGGGGGGGGGGTACACCAGGTTCAATCATCTGTTTTTATACACATATCCCTGTATTCCCTCCCTTACTTGACTCCCCCCACCTCGAGTCCCCCCCACCCTCCCCGCCCCAGTCCTCTAAGGCATCTTCCATCCTCAAGTTGGACTCCCTTTGTTATACAACAACTTCCCACTGACTATTTTACAGTTGGTAGTATATATATGTCTGTGCTACTCTCTCGCTTTGTCTCAGTTTCCCCTTCACACCCCGCCCCCTCCCATACCTCGAGTTCTCCAGTCCATTCTCTGTATCTGCATCCTTGTTCTTGTCACTGAGTTCATCAGTACCATTTTTAGATTCCGTATATGTGAGTTAGCATACAATATTTGTCCTTCTCTTTCTGACTTACTTCACTCTGACTTACTTCACTCTGTAGTTCTATCCACCTCATTACATATAGCTCCATCTCATCCCTTTTTATAGCTGAGTAATATTCCATTGTATATATATGCCACATCTTCTGTATCCATTCATTTGTTGATGGGCATTTAGGTTGCTTCCATGTCCTGGCTATTGTAAAGAGTGCTGCAATAAACATGATGGTACGTGTTTCTTTTGGGATTATGGTTTTCTTTGGGTACATGCCCAGGAGTGGGATTACTGGATCATATAGTAGTTCTATTTGTAGTTTTTTAAGGAACCTCCAAATTGTTTTCCATAGTGGCTGTACCAACTTACAGTCCCACCAACAGTATAGGAGAGTTCCCTTTTCTCCACACCCTCTCCAACATTTGTGGTTTCCAGATTTTGTGATGATGGCCATTCTGATTGGTGTGAGGTGATACCTCATTGTGGCTTTGACTTGCATTTCTCTGATGATGAGTGATGTTGAGCATCTTTTCATGTGTGTGTTGGCCATCTGTGTCTTCTTTGGAGAAATGTCTATTTAGGTCTTCTGCCCATTTGTGGATTGGGTTATTTGCTTTTTTGGTAGTAAGCTGCATGAGCTGCTTGTATATTTTGGAGGTTAATCCTTTGTCCGTTGTTTCATAGGCAATTATTTTTTCCCATTCTGAGGGTTGCCTTCTTGTCTTGTTTATGGTTTCTTTCGCTGTGCAAAAGCTTTTAAGTTTCATGAGGTCCCATTGGTTTATTCTTGATTTTATTTCCATGATTCTAGGAGGTGGGTCCAAAACGATCTTGCTTTGATGGATGTCATAGAGTGTTCTGCCTATGTTTTCCTCTAAGACTTTTATCTTGTCTGGCCTTACATGTAGGTCTTTAATCCATTTGGAGTTTATTTTTGTGTATGGTGTTAGGAAGTGTTCTAATTTCATTCTTTTACATGTTGCTGTCCAATTTTCCCAGCACCACTTATTGAAGAGGCTGTCTTTTTTCCATTGTATAGTCGTGCCTCCTTTGTCAAAGAGAAGGTGCCCATATGTGTTTGGGCTTACTTCTGAGTTCTCTATTCTATTCCATTGATCGTCCTTTCTATTTTTGGGCCAGTACCATACTGTCTTGATCACTATGGCCTTGTAGTATAGTTTGAAGTCAGGAAGCCTGATTCCACCAACTCCATTTTTCCTTTTCAAGATTGCTTTGGCTATTCGGGGTCTTTTGCGTTTCCATACAAATCGTAAGATTTCTTGCTCTAGTTCTGTGAAAAATGCCATTGGTAATTTGATCGGGATTGCATTGAATCTCCTTTGGGTAGTACAGACATTTTCACGACACCTACTCTTAAAAAAAGAAAAAAAAAGAAAAGAAAAGGAGCCCTGTCTCCCCAGCCCCAGGACGATCCAAGGGACCCTTGCAATCAGATCCTAAGAAAATCTTAAGACCTGAAATATCTGCTGAGATATCATTACCTGCCAATAATAACAATAATGCTTATAGTTTTACAGTTTCTAAAATGGAATCACATATTTTTCCTCACATTTCCCCAAGTGCTTATCTAAATAGGTATGTGATGAATAGAGCTTTGCGGCCAAATACATTTGGAATAAACAGGCTTCTTAACTGTAGGAACTGAAAGCCTTTCATACATTAATTTGAATGATTTTTTTGGAAAGCGTATGGTACAGAACCTCCCAAGCTACTAGAAAACAACAGAGCCACCCACAGAGCACACGTTGGAAAATTACACTCTTTTTTTATCCAGAGTAGTGTGTCAAGTGGCATTTTTTTCTTGTTTTATTCAAATGAGGAACTGTGAGATCACTACCAACTAAATCAATTTTATAGTTCCCACAATAGCAAACAGGGAATAGATTCAGCTATTATAACAAATATCTTAGTATATCACCCAGAGGAGCGTATGTGCAATGTGCCTGCCTTTGTGTACACAGGACCATAAAGTAAAAATGCATCTACTGCGGGTTGTAGTCACTGGGTTCAGGGAATTATCTAAGATCTCTTGGCCAGTGAGGCAAAGACAACTATCTGGTGGTTATCTCTTCTTTATCAATTTGTTGGATAGATCATTGTTTTTTTTCCTGTGCAGCTTCCTATTGGGACTCTATAAAAATGAATGTCCAAACCTTTCACACTCTAGGTAGGTTAGGCCAAGGAAGCACCTTCAGAGGTACCTGTAAAGGGTAGTATCTCTGAGCAGCCCCCCTTCCTCTTCCCCACACTCTGTTGGTGCTGAACTTATGAAAGTTATCTTACCTTTCTGAACTCAGTTTCTTCATCTACAAAATAGGTATAGAATCTATGCTTTTGGGTTGTTGCGGGGATGTAGGTGAAGAGCCTTTTTCCCCCTCACTTGTACGCATCTGCTTCCAAAATAATTTGATTCAGTTGGCTAAGACTTTGAATTTTATTCTCTAAACCAGAATTTTCTTAAATAATACGTTGGAATCTACTATCATATCTTATGATTACTCAGACATTAATAAATCTATCAGGATCTATTAAAACCAGGGGCTTCTTCCTCCATTTTTGCTAATGTACTGCCATTCTCATGGTGATAAGACTTCAAGTCCTGTTTGATGCTTTTAACTCCACATCCCCTGCATTATTCCTTAATATCTTCCTGGACTTCCTCTCCTTATATCCCCAGTTTAGAATGACCATATCATTAACCTAGATCACTGTGGCAATCTCTTAATAGATTCTCCCAGGCTTGTTTCTCTTCATGTACTCCATGCCTCAAAATTTAAGCTTTCCTAAGAAATATTTTGATCTTATAATGATCCTATAAGTAGTTTGGAGCTACTGAGTTTTAGGCAGATTAAGAGCAACTTGCATAATATCTGTAGAGTATTTTACCACTGACAGGATGATTTTAATATACATTACCTCTCAACCTTAACAATAATCCCCATTTCACAGATGAAGACACCGACACTCAGAGAAATAACTTGTTCGTGTTTTCTATGCTTACAAGTATTTGACTGAAAATTCAAACATGTCTCTTTCCTCATTCAATATTTTGAAATTCCATAATTAGACTTTCAAGGGCCTTCAAAAACTTTCCCAGCCTAAATTCTTGCCTTATTCTCCAGGTATGCTAGTATTGCAGTCAAAATGCTTTACTACTCCCTCAACCATATGCTTTTATTGTTTTTTATCTATAGTTCATTAATTCTCCCCAAGAGCCTAGAATGTCTTGCCATCTCAACTCCCCTCCCCCCACCTCCCATTCCCCATCTCATTGGCATTTTCCCAACTTACTGTCTTTCAAGATTTGATTCACTTTCAAATATATTTTCTATCTATAGGTTTAAATTCTTCTTATATTTTTAATTGTTTTTATTTATTTACAGAATGAATATTTCCAAAAGAAACCAGTGCTCTTTGAAGGCAAACAGAATCAACTGCTTAGAATCATATCCAAAACACCATTAACCATAACCAAGAAATGGAAGGGTTATTTTAGGAATTCAAAAGTCCAGCAGAAGAGGGTAAATTAATTCTTGTTATATATATTGCAGTTCAGGGAGTGTTCTTATGACTTCCCAGGAATTCTTATGATTTACAGTTTACAAAACATCTTCAGAAATTTCTATTTCCCTTGGTAACTGGGAGTAAGGCCAGGAAGATACCATCTAAATATCAGATAAGAAAGCACCATGACTAACAGTTAAGCAGCTGGCTTAACATCCCAGAGCCAGAAAGTAGAAGAGCCAGGACTTAAATATGCAGGCATTTCTAATGTGTATTTTCAGATACTTACTATGTGCAAAACACAGCCTTAGGCTAGAGCCACTAGGAGACAAAAAAGTATAAGGTGTGGTTTCTACCCTTAAAAAAGAGTGTTCTTTAAAAAAATTTAGTTTGATGGAGGTATAACCAACAAATAAAATGGTAAGATCTTTAAAGTGTGCATTGGGGTGATTTGATAAACATTTACATTGTGAAAGGATTCTCCCTCCTAGTTAATTAACACTTCTATCACCAGACATGTTTATAGTTTCTGCCCTTAAAGCTTACAGTTTAGGAGAGGATAGATTCATTTATTCATTCAGTTAACTGTGATAATTCAGGGGAGTAGATAGATAAACAAGACAAATGTCCTGCCCCAGGGTGACATACTTATGCAAATATGACAGATGCTACACAGAATTAGGCCCATTACAAGGTACAAGAGAGCACAAAATTGAGACTTGTCAATTCTGTCCTTATAGGGATACAGTAGAAAAGGGTTTATAGAGAAAGTGACTCTGAAGTGGAGACTTTGAAGAGGAATGGGCATTCCCAGGCAAGTGGGACAGAGGATGGAATTTGTGGCTGAAGAATAACTGTCAAAAGGCAGAAGGGTTCTGAGGAAATGCTTACCAGGTAGAGATAGGACAGACTGCTCCAGCCTTTAAACTGAGTGAAGCTTATCTTGCCTGATGAAGGTATTTTTGAACAGAAAAGTGACAGTAGTGGTATGCATTTTGTGTGTGTGTGTGATATGCATTTTTAATACAAGGCAGAGAAAATAAGTACTATAATTACAGGTACAAATAATATCTAGAGGAGCTTGGTGAAAGCCCTTTGAAATAAGAGTCTTCGTTCCATATGATTTTTTTAAAATATAAAATAGGTAAACAGTGAAAGGTCTCCTATTTGTCATCTACCTATCCACCACCCCCACCACTCATTACTAGCCCCAGTAATTACTATTTTTAGTTGCATTTGAACCCTTTCAGTTTCTTTGTATCGAGACAATCATATAGAAGATATATTTTAAGTGTACTTGCATTTTTCAGTAAAGAGTATCTATATGTTACACAGTTCTTCCCCTTGCTTTCCTCACCTAATACATCTCAGCTATCTTTCCATATCAGTCCTCTGAGAGTGTGTCCTCATGCTTTTTCATTTTTTTTTCTTTTCTTTCTTTCCTTTTTTCTTTTTTTGTAGCCGTATAATATTCTACTACATGACTGTTCTGTAATTTATTTACACTAGTTCTCTGCCAATGGACATTTGATTTATTTTTCATTTTCTGCTATTCCCAATAATGCTGCATGAAGTCCCAGATCAAGTGTACGTGCCTTTGGAATTTTGAGGCCCAACTGCTCTCATTAAGGGGTTCTTATTTTTTCAATATTCTCTAGAATGGGAGCCCTTTTAGGGCAGGAACTATATCTTTTCCATCTTTACTTTCTCAGCTCTAACTAGAAAGTGCTCAGTATATGAATTAATTCCCACGTGAAGGTACAGTTGTGAAAGAATGAAGATCATGTCCCTTGAAAAGGAAGTAATTGTTCATGAGCTATAATCAGCTCCTCTCATTCTCTTCCCAAAAACAATGGCAGAGAGGATGCGGTAAAGGCTGGGTCCAGAGTGCTCTCACCCTACCTGGAGAGCCAGGGATCTCTTTCACTATATATTTTAGAAAATGCTATTTCTTACTAAATTCTAAAGCTCTGAAATATTAACGTTACCAACTTTGTCTTTTTTTTTTTTTTGGAAGAGGAAAGAATACTTATAACAGTCTTGTTTGTAATTAAAAAAAAATCTGATATAAATAGCAGTGTTGCCATGAAAAGACACGGAGAAGCCTCAAATGTATATGACCAAGTGAAAGAAGCCAGTCTGTATGATTCCAACTACTTGACATTCTGGAAAAGGCCAAACTAGGGAAACAGTAAAATGACAGTGGTTGCCGTGGTGGGGGTCAGCGAGAGGGAGAAAAGTCAGAGCACAGAGGAATTTTAGGGCAGTGAAAAATATTCTGTATAAATACAATAATGGTGGATACATGTTATACAATTGTCTAAACCCACAGAATGTACAGCACCAAGAGTGACTGCAATGTAAACTCAGGACTCTAGGTGATTACAATACATCAGTATAGGTTCACTGATTATAACAAACGTATCACTCTGGAGGGGGATGTTGATGGGGGGGAGATTATGCATATGTGGGAGTAGGGATTATATAGGAAATCTCTATTTTCTCCTTAATTTTGTTGTGAACCTACACAATTAAAAAGTTTTAATTAAACAAAATAGCAGTGTTAATTCCTCTCAAGACTATTTTATGTGCCTTTAACATTATTATTTTGGTTCAAGTTAATTTTAAAGAATTTTTTAAAAACTTACTTTTTAAGAATTTTCTATGTGAATATAGCCTCCGAGCAGTACCAGTGATACAGGCCTTGTGAACTGGCTTCCACTCCCGTCCCCGGGAAGGACTGAGTCACAGAGGGTCCCCGTGACTGGCTCAGGTTACTTAGTCAGGGTCAGGCCTTGGAGCGGATGAGTATTTCTGACCACACTGACACAATCATAAATACTAGGATTTTTCAAAGCGTTTCTGGTCAATTTTCATATTTCTCTCTTCCACATTTACCTGATACCTTATGTGTTCCTGGTAAGTGGTTCTAAAACAATTTGTTGATATCAGGACACTTTTCTCTTAAAGATTAGAGGACCTTAAAAGACTAAAGGCAAATTTAATCTTCGCCAAGTTAGCTTTGCTTTACAGAAAGTGTCTGCTTCAGCAGATAGTACTATCCTGACACTGTTTCACCTACTCTTCTTTACCCATAATTTGTATGGTGCATATTATGTGCAAAAGTAAACAGAAATCCTAAAGTCCTTAACTTCTGTCCCAAAGAGTGTCCTTGTTTCTTCTCTTCATGTCTTAAGACAGCTCAGAAGGTGGCTGGGTTTCTCTCTACATTCACATGTGTAACAGTTTCCTTGCTTTTCACAAGTGATTTATTTCCTAACACCCTATACAATAAACAGGCAGGGCAGACCTTATTATTTTCTATATCAAAATGGAGCTCTGAGCAACATGGACCTATTCATGGATCTTCCATTCACATGCAGGAGGCAGACATTTTAGTGGAAAAACAGATGCAGATGTCTGCATACCTCACCCCAACAAGGCGGATAGATTAGTCACAGCCACGCTAAGCCTCAACTGTTAAGGGAGGACATTGAACACTTACTTTACTTAGATTGATTTTCTCAGCAGTCATTATAGTTTAGAGTTTGATGGCTCATATTTGATATTTTCAGGAGTCTCCAAACAGACTGGCAACAGATTCAAACACAGTTGTGAAAGAAATGGTTGAAAAAAAAATTATTGGGAGGAAAGAAAGGTAGAAACCATGAGATACAATGACAATAAAGCAATGGTGTACATAGGAGGGTTTCTTACTCAGGTGCAGGATGACTGCAGGTGGTCCATGACCCCCTGATGTTATATGGAAAATTCTATATGTCTGCACCTGTGTGTATCTTTCTAAGAAGTTCATTTTTCAGGTCTTCAAAAGTGTCTGAAACCTTTCCTTCTCCCTCAAACTGAACTGAAGCTGAGGGTGGTTTCTCTGTGAATTCTTTAGTGAGCTGGCTAAACCTTGCTTTGTATTACGAAGACATTTTATGTATTGTTTGTGTTTAAATTTTCATTTCTCAGCCCATTTCAAAGTTTGACTGAAAACTATTTAGAGTTCATTCAAATGGCTTCTCTCAGAAGCATTCATTCTGCCCTGTGTTCATTAATTTTTCTAGTTCAATTTATGCTGATTTTCTATATATAATTAACATTTTCCAGGCACCAAACTCCTAATTAAATATGCTGAAGTGATTTAGGGTTTGGGATTATATTTGTAATTATTTGTAGCCAACAGAATTAGTTATCACCTACAAGATTTGTGTAGCTGTTTCCATCATTAATAAAAGGAGATGGTTTCCCTCAACTTGGGCAGTTCTGCCTTAACTCTGGCTTTAACTGGTCAGAATCATAAACAAATGACCTCAGGACCCTCAGCCCTACTTGAGAAGCCTGCAAAGTCACCTTCCGGTTTTTTGTTTTGTTTTTGCTTTCTAATATTCTTCCTGGCAGTCCTGATCCTTACTGCCTTTTTGCTTTTTCTAGAATAATCTAGAAATTTTAAAGCACCTTATTATTGACTATTATATTGATTTTATAAGCATGTTTCAAAATAAGTGAATGTAGCTGTTTTTAATAATGAAAATACTATATTATAGATGTGAAATTTTTGGTAAGTCTTTGAAAATACTGTAGCTTAAAGATAATTTCCAGAAAGGCAGGCAAATGAGGAGGTATGAGTCAGAGGGTATCAAGTGTTTGTTATACAAGATGAATAAGTCCTTGAGATCTACTGTAGGGCATAGAGCCTATAGTTTAAACACATACACACACACACACACACATACACACTAATAGAGGGCAGGAGGAAACCTCTGCAGGTGATGGATGGGTTTATGGCATAGATTGTGGTGATTCCCAGGTGTATACTTATCTCCAAACTCAGCTGTACACATTAAATATGTACAGCTTTTTGTATGTCAATCAAACCTCATAAACTGATTAAAAAAAAGAATTTCCATTTATAGAGTGCTTCACAGTTCTTAACACATTCTTTTGTGTACTGCCTTATTTATTTCTCCAAACAACTCAGCAAAGCAGGCGTTACCATCAAGTTTTACAAATAAGGAATCAGGCTCAGAGGCTTTGAGCCCCAGGTCACCTACCTACACCTGGCAGAGGTCAAAGTCAGGACTTTTGAATCTAGGATGGCCTCACCACATGCTATGTCTCTTGATTTTTTTCTTAAGCTCCATTAAAGACAAACCTCAAATATACATACTCTCATATTAATAGATACTGAGAAATGAGATAGAATAAAATTCTCTAGACCAAAGTTTAGGGGTTTTTTTGTTTTGTTTTGTTTTGTTTTTTTGGCAGTGGACCCCTGGACAGTTTGGTGAAATCCTTCTCCAAATAATATTTATAAATATGTAGAATGAAAATACACAGCATTACAAAGGAAACCAAATATATTAAAATATAGTTATTAAGATATTTTAAAGTTTGTAGTAACGTGCTTCTTTATTGACATTAAATATCAAGGATGAGTGCAATATCTAGTATAATTTTGAAATAGTGAAAACATAAATGGTATTTCAAGGTATCTGCAAGAACTGTATGAGGATATGAACACTGAATTTTTATTGGTGACAAAGTACTAACCGCCGTGATTTCTTGCCTACATTCATAATGAAAGGAAATGCTAAATTTCACTTAGAGAAAATTGAAAACAAAAAAGTAATTTTTTTTTCCTTGTCCAAGTTTTTGGACCCCTGAAGTCTGAACCCTGGGCATAAGAACCCACTCTGGACTCCCAGGCCATGGGAATGCAGTCCCTGGTCCGTGCAGGCGGCATCAATCCCTTTTTTTTTTTGTCTTTTTAAACGGCGAGAAGAGCAGCACTTACCTTCTAAGGTCTCACACTGGACCAGGTTGATGTAGTCCTGCTGGGTCAGGAGGCCGGCCTTGCACCCTCGCACCAGGCCCTCCAGGTAGCCATGGTCCGCATTGAAGTACAGCTCGGCGGCCTCAAGCATCGGGGATGCGGTCGCGGCCGAGGGAGGCTGAAAGAGCTCTGCGTCCCGGGCAGCCCCGAGGACGTGCACCCGTCTAGAAAGAGTGCTAGCAGGTCTCAGGAGCTACCGGGAAGCGATGTCTCAGCTGATAGTCGGGGTTTCGTGGTGACTAGTTTCCTCCGCTTTCAGTGGCTTTCAACACAGGCTGCACAGCCCTGTTTTTATATCAACAGTGAATCAGCTAGATAACCCGAGTGAACCCGGGAGCAAACCCCTGCTGGGAGAGGAGGGTTGTGAGAGGGAGGGTCAGGGCTCTGCTCTTTCCCTGCCAGAGCAACTGGCCCCTTCCCAGCTTTGCTATTGAAACCCTTGCTACACCTGAATGTGGTGAAAACATTCCTCCCCCATCTGAGCTTCTGAGCTTTCAACTGTAAATTACACGTGTCCTAAATGTCTTGAGGACTAGTAATAAGAAGAAATAGAGGGCTTAAAAATTAACATGTAAATAGATCAAATATGAGCAGGCAATTTGGAGAACCCTGAGAAGCTAGTTCAGCAGCACGGTGTTTGAAAACAAGTGGCTAGTAATGCCTTAACCTGGTCAAAGACTTGTAGCTGCTTCCCTCCCTGCCCCCAGTCTTGGGGCAGAGACCAGAAAACAGTCCTGGAAGCAGATACACAGTGTTGTGATCCTATAATAATAAGCTGCTACCTTCGCAAAATTTGACCCTTTACAAGGCGCTCTTCATTCTCTTTTTCCCATTTGGATCTCAGGATAGTCAGACGAGTATCTGGACTCAAATATTACTCAAATCACAAATGAGGAACCATCTCTCAGAAGTAGGGAGGCAGCTCAAAACTCACAGCTTAATTAAGCCAGGGCATAATTGTTGTTTCATGCTCCAAAAAGGAATGCTGGTTCTCCCTTGCACTTAGCTCAAAAACTGTATCAAATATCCTGAACGTTTTGTTACATATGTAGTATTTCACTTTCATATATATTGTGTCAAATTCTTAATTGAAGTTAAAATGCCAGAAATTCTCCAGTCTCTTCTCAGTGTTTCCAAGACTGCAAGCCACCTGGCAGAGCACCTGGTTCCCTTACCCTGCTGTCCTCCATCTGGGGCCCCTTCCCAATAACATCTCTTGCTTTGTCAGCACATGTCTCCTCGAACAATTCATTTCACAGTGTTAGGCAAGAGACCACTCTCCAGCCCTGGTAGGGGGTCTCCTGTCCAGTAACAGTTACATCGTGAATTGCAAAAAATTTGAAGAAATAGTCTTTCAGCATTCAAAAGCCATTGTCTGAGTCAGCAAGGAAGCCACTCATATTACATATGTCTTCATTGTTTCATTTTTGTCCTACTCATTTATGTAAATAAAAATATCAACCGACAGTCAATGGAACTGCACTTGTTTGTCAATCGCAACCATAGTTTGGTTACAGATACTAGAGGTGAACAAAGATCAATGAAAATATACTGTGAAAATCAATGGACTATATGGAATTTATAAGAAAGTATCATTTTATTGTTATTTGTAAATTGGGTGACATATCCTTTATATCTTAAAATTTATAATAAACATATATACATATTTTAGAGGGAGAGCCAGTTGTTAAACATTTAGAGCACAACACGAAGTCTTCATAGTTTTGCCAAGAACTAGCCCTGAATGTCAACGTGCTCAAAAAAGAATGGATTTTGTGTGAGAACTTCAGTTTGCCATATTTTATATTTATAAGCAAAGTTCCAACATTTCTTTAAAATGATAGAGAGCTACTTTTTTAAAAAAAATAAATTAATTTATTTTATTTTTATTGGCTGCATTTGGTCTTCGTTGCTGTGTGAGAGATCGTTCTAGTTGCAACGAGCAGGGGCTACTCTTCGTTGTGGTGTATGGGCTTCTCATTGAGGTGGCTACTCTTGTTGCTGAGTACAGCCTCTAGGCATGTGGACTTCAATAGTTGCGGCACATTGGCTCAGTAGTTGTGGCGCACGGGCTCTAGAGCACAGTGTCAGTAATTCTGGAGCACAGGCTTAGTTGCTCCGTGGCATGTGGGATCTTCCTGGCCCAGGGATCAAACCTGTGTCCCCTGCGTTGGCACTGCCCCACCAGGGAAGTCTCAGAAGTCTCTACTTTTTAAACTATTATGAAATTGGTGGATGAAGCAGGCAAAGTATTTCCTTTTCTTCACATTACTCTTCCAACCTAGCAGAAGCAAAAATGTCTCATTCCTGCTAAAGGCATGTATCAAAAATGAGGTCAAACTCATGGGATATGAGAGGAAACCCAGTACAGTGACAATAAATGGGTCCTTCTGGTGGAAATGTAATAAAAATGTTCATTTCAGTGTTTAAACTACCAATGATGTTTAGGAGAGTGGGCTTTGGAGTATGAATTTAAATGACTTCTTCTCTCTGAGTGTCGGTGTTTTCACATGTAAAATGAAGATAACAACACTTACCTCAGTTTGTTGTAAGTATTAAATGAGATACAATCCTTTATATGCTTAGCAGGTGTGGGAATGTGTGCTAAGAAGCTACTGCAATAGCTTCTCTTCTTCCTCCTGTTGCTACAAACCACTGTAATCCTAATTCATTAACTACACTGAGTTCCTGAAAGCCAGGAGCAGTCTCTTATCTTTCTGTCTCTCAGGTGCCTAGTAGCATGCCTGGAGGGGAGCAGATACTCAATAGCAGTTTGCTGGATAAAATTGCTCTTACAGAATTTTTAGTTCCACATTTCTCTAGGACACACTATATTTGGTAATCATATCTGAAGAATGAAGATATTTTGTGGTTTTGTAGCATTCTATGCATATATATGTGTATGTGCAGGTGTGCTTATCTATATAGAATATATAGGACTTATGACAACTTTATGGCAATTTAAGAGCTCCCAAGCATCATTAGCTTCTTAGACATCAGAGGGTCAACTATACTCTTCTGAAGAATGGAGGTATTTTTTAGAGAGGTACAATGTCTATTCTCCTAATCATAAAAGGTTTCCTTTTAGATGTAGTAGGCTCTCCAGAGGACAGCAAGGAAGCAAAGAAGATCCAAGCTGCTTCCTGTGAGCAGTCCTCCGGATGTCGCCATGCAAATTGACCAAGGCAAGCCAAGTGCTTGCTAAACTCTGAGGTAGCTGTGGACAGCCATACCCACCCTCAAACAGTCCCTCGGAGTATCTTTAGCAGCAGTGTTGTGTAGGATACACCTTGGGGTGGGCCCAGGATGCCATCCTCAATGACAAGGTGAAAGGCCAAGTCAAAGTCCTTTCCTAAAGCTATCAGCATTTAAAACAAACAAACTTTAAACCATTTTATTATGTGACATTTCAAATACATGAGTGGAAACAATACTATATAATGAACACCCCATAAATCCATCACCCTGCTTCAATAATTACTCACTCATGGCCAATCTTGGTTCAGCTTTACCAGGGCTTAGGAAGCTTTTTTCCTATAGGGCCAAATATGAGAGTAAGTATTTTAGCCTTTGTGGACCATACAATCTCTATGACAAATACTCAGCTCTGCCTTTGTAGCAAGAAAGCAGTCACAGATCACATTAATGAATGAAGCTGACTGTGTTCCAATAAAGCTGTAATTACCAAAAGTAGGTGGTGGGCCAGATTTGGCCTCTGGGCCATAGTTTCTGGCCCTGCTCTAACATCGCCCACTTCTTCCCTACCCTTAGTTATTTTCAAGTAAATCCAAGATATCATTTTTTATCCATAAATATTTCAGTGTCTCTAAAAGATAAAGATCTTTTAATAATAGTATAATATTGTTATATATACTATATTATATATTATAATATAATCATAATTCTATTGTACTTGAAGTTATTCCTTAATATTAAATATCCAGTTACTGTTCAAATTTTCTCAACATAAATTTTTTTACACTTGGTTTGTTGGAATGAGGAGACATTACAATTGGGTTACATGTCTCTTAACTTTCTTTAGGTATGCCTTCCCTTCTACTAGCCCTGCTTTTTGTTCAAAAAGCTTGGTCACAGATTCTAGAGAGTTTTTCACAGTCTGGAATTTGCTGATTACATCCTCAGGTGTCACTGAACTTGTTGCCCTATCTCCTGTTATTCCAATAAATTAGTAGTTAAATCTGGGAGCTACATCACTTTCATGTTCGATTTTTTGCAAGAACACTTCCCAGCAGTATTGAATGCTTCCATCAGGATGCGTGCAATATGTTTCTTTTTTAAAAATGTCAGCTGCTATTTAAGATCACCACTTAGATCCACTGTTTCATTCAGTCACAAAATGACTATATTTTAGTTTATCAATCCTTCTTCATTTATTAGCTGGAGAACTTATATAAAAAGAGACTTTTCAACATCAGCTGTTGGTTACCCTAGTTGATGTTTCACATAAGAATGGCAGGATAAATGCTTACCTCATTCCATTTACTTACCAGTTTTCCAAATAACGAGTTGGTTCCTTAGCATCCTCCAAAAGTGACCAAAAAGGGTTTTTTTAAAAGTAAAAAATAATATTATTAACATATGGATTTAAGCATAGTCATCATGTTCTCTCTTTTTTTTAATGTTTTATTTATATATTTATTTATTTATTGGCTGCGTTGGGTCTTCGTTGCTGCACATGGGCTTTCTCTAGTTGCGGTGAGCGGGGGCTACTCTTCATTGTGATTCATGGGCTTCTCATTGCGGTGGTTTCTTTTGTTGCAGAGCTCAGGCTCTAGGTGCGTGGGCTTCAGTAGTTGTGGCACATGGGCTCAGTAGTTGTGGCTCATGGGCTCTAGATCACAGGATTAGTAGTTGTGACACATGGTCTTAGTTGCTCCGCGACATGTGGGATCTTCCTGGACCAGGGATCAAACCCATGTCCCCAGCACTGGGGGGCAGATTCTTAACCACTGCACTGCCAGGGAAGTCCCATCATGTTCTTCTGATATAACCCTGTAGTCTTTGACAACTTGTAGTCCTTGCTTTCTGTCATGACAGGCTGTTCCATGCTCATTTTGTACAATTTTTGCCCAGACTTGGAATCAGCTATTTCTCCAAGGAGCTCTGGTTTAATACTGCAATTCTTAATAATGAGTGTTCAGAAAAAGGCAAAGTCTCCACAGTGGAGTGGGCAGTGCAACAAGTGGGGTGATATCCCCACTCTGCTCACTGGAAGCTAAGGTCAGTACACACAGATGGCTAATTTCTAAGAGTATATGTGCCCAGTAGAGGCAATGCTTTTGTAGACAGATCTATGATTACCTCTCCTTAACTGTTTTCTCCAGTACTTAAGTTTTCTAATTAGAACATGTCGAAACAAAGCAAACCTCCCATATCAGTCCCAAAAAAAAAAAAAAAAAACATGCTGAAAAATTGAGTTTTGAAGCCACATGAACTTAACTTCATTGTATGTTCTTCAAGACTCCCAACTTGATTAAAGTGGGTTACAGTGAGAAACCCAGAAAGCAGGTGACTGAATTCAGGGCAAGAACACTGCAGGCAAAGCAAGACTGCTGCCTTGACATTGATTCAGAACAGCTATCACGTTGCTCAGCCAGAGTGCACTCCTGGGTTAACTGCTTTCTTATAAGCAGGAGCATTTTCAGCTGTCATCAGCATCATTGACTTTCTGCACCCCTTCAGCAAGAAGGATCTCTTGTTTGAGGTTAAAATTGGGACCATTTACTCTTCGTTGGTTTTAGATAATTTAAAGTTTTAAGGGTGTTTTAATATTTTCTCCTTGCTGAAGAGAAGACTAAAAGTACCTCACTTGCTGGCTGGTGATGAAATCTGTTCTGTCAGTTATTTGTGATGTGCTGTTTGCCTTAATGATTCACCTTTTATACTTTATCAAAATTATATTTTTGCTTTTTATATGTTAATTAAGCCTGGGCCTGATATAGTATGTGTCTTCCTTCATAATATCTTATTATTCTTCAGTGACCCTATTTAATTTCTTATTACAAAATCTGTTCTAGGGCAAAAATTTTAATCTGATTAGAAAAGTACAAAAACCAATCATCACTCATAACACTTAGATAAAATATTTATGTAAGTATAACTCTAAAGCAAAGGTAAAAAGTTCAAAATCCTGTTTATTTTAAAAGATTAAGAGCATTAATTTACTGTAATCCAAATTCTATATTCTGGCTTGCAGAGAAATGAATATCTACCCAAGAAAGATGATAATTTTCCCTTATATTTTGTTTAGTCTTTACTGTTTTCTGCTCTGCTCACCAGAGCAATGCATACTTTTTGCAAAAATTTTAATTATTACAGAAATATATGAGATGAAAGTCCCTCTAATACCACTCTGAAGAGATAACCACTGAAATAGTTTGGGGGAACATGGCAAGAGGTTATTTAAATTCGAAGATATTTGCTGCTCATGGTGCCAGAATTAATTTTCCAAAGGGTCATTTTGGTTTTGAACCACAAGGGGTCATCATAACATTATAGCAAGCATCTTTTCATTTGATTTACCTGTCAGGAAACAATTCAACTGAGTAAATCTGAAGGTATAATTGGCTTTATTCAACAATTCATGAGCCAGGAAGCATCTCATCTGGTAACTAGAAGGGTGCTCCCTGGCGTGGTACCAGGCAGAAGGTTTTTATAGAAAGGAGGGTGGGGTGAGGAAGTTATTAGTAAAAGAAAAGAAAGGATTATTTTGGGCCAGGACAACTTCTTTTTGGAGGGAAGTGACTCAAGGGTTTTATCATGTAGGTTGCCTCTTCAGCTTCCTCTAGGATGGGGCACAGAGATGGGAGATGGGAGAAGGCCCATCTGCTGACCAGAAAATTCCAACTGCTTGTTTAAGATTACATTCCTGAGGGATGTTGAAACTGCAATTAGGTTAGGTATTAAACCTAGGTGTTATCACGGGCTTTAGCACAAGTGACACCACTTGGGACCTCTGGTTTTTCTAACATACATTACATATAAATTTTTCATTCAAAAAAGTCACATTGCAATTTAAAGTGACTTCCTGTTGTTTATGTTAGAAGATGTTTTTTGGACATCTCACTAAGTGTCAAGGACTTCTACTGCCTATCCCTTACTCCGCTGTCCAAACCATCACTGGTCTTCACCATAATGCAAGCCCTTCTTTTCTTCCTCCTAAATAGCAAATGTTTTTTATGTTTTTAACTGTTATTTCACAGTCTGGTTCCATTTACCCTAACTGTTCATTGCAACTTATCTTGTTTCAAGGGTCTGTAAACAAAGAAAACAGGGTGTCCCTCATTATCCAGTTACACAAAGGGGTAGATTGCAACCCACTGCAGTATGCTCTGAATTCAGTGAATTCAGGATGGAAAAGAACAGGATGAAGCATTCTGTGTTTTGGATTATGGTCCCTAGATAGTTAAGATGCATATCTAAGGAAGAATTTCAATGACCCCAGATTCCTGCACCTTCCCATACATAGAAAAACACTAAACTCATTGAATTAAGATATCTGTTTTTTGTGATTAGCAATAATCTTTTACCAAGATGTGTGCTTGACTACATGTATTCCCCAGGCCCAAATTCATATATATACTAATTCTACCCCTACCTCTTCAGAGCAGTTCTCAGAGCTCTCTGAGATGCTGTCTCCCAGGCTACAGTCCTCATTAAGATTCCCCAATAAAACTGAAACTCACTGCTCTTAAGCTGTGGGGTTTTTTTGTTGTTTGTTTTGTTTTGTTTTTTTCAGTCCATACTTTCTTGAGAGAGATGTTCTGTTGGGTGGGGCGGGGAGGGGTGGGGGAGAAAAGCTCTGTGAACAGACAGGTTAGATAGTACATCCCACCTTGGACAGTCAAAGTGCATGTTAACATACTGAAGTCTCTGAGCAGTCCTTTGGTGCTTAGAGTCACTTAACTTTAAAACAGCACTTTCCAAATAATTGATTGGACAATGGCTCCCTTTGTTGGGGCAATTGATGTCTTTAACAACCTGAAGAAGTAGTAATCTTTGGAATAGTATTTGACAAATTCTGATTTATATCATTTAAAAAAGTTATAAAACTCATATATCACACTATTGTATAAATATTCATTTTTCACTTCAAGAAATTATATATTTTTGAATTCACATGTATTTTAACCTGTAATAGCTTTACAACGTTTTCTTCTCCATTCCAAATATTTCCCATTTTTCATTTTTTTCTGTCTTGATGGCAGAGATCCCAGGACCTGTCTTGCTACAGCAGAAAGATCGTATGGTAATTACATGAATTAATGATGAAAAATTTACCAGTGGGAATAATAAATGGCATTGTTATGCTGAAAACACTGTTCCTACGAGAAAATATGAACTAAGAAGAATGAATTATTGGTTAGAAAGGTCATTATTTTACATTATTATAGAAGACATTATTATACATTGTATTTACATTATTAAAAATGTCACAGAAGGAAGATTTGTAATCAGAAAAAGTTTTATATGTACAAACCTTACAATCTTAGAATAGGAAGGGATGTTATCAGAGAAAATTTGCTAGAGTGTCATACCAAAAAGGAGGAACTCATGTTTTTTTTTTGTGGCTAATCATGAAATTTCCAGATATCTCCAAGAATTAGAAATATTTATTTCTTAGTAAAGAAAAACATGCTCCCATGAAATTTCAATCAACTAGTTCTATTTCTGAAAGATATAGGGTTTTTTTTTTAAAGATCATTTTATTTGGTTTTCCAAATTCTCTTAAAATTGTTACAAAATGGCTTTTAAAATATTTGAAATTATTTCCCTTTTTTTTTTTTCATAAGAACTTTGTAGGAGTTCTCCAAATGCCACACATAACAGGACTATAAAATGCACTGGAAATGGCAGAGTACTTAGGAACATCAAAACCAGCCTTCTTACCTTAAAGAAAGGGAGGTCCAACCTCAAAAATGTTGAGGAATTTTTTTTTTAAACAGACAATACAAATCAGTAATGGCAGAACTGGGGATAAAACATAGGTATTCTGACTCTAGGTTTATAATTCATTCTACTATTTAAAAAGTTATTTATAAACTTTTCATAGTTTTATACAAATATGAGGTTATTACTGGAGTGACTCTAGAGGGGAAAGGCCTGTACTTCTCCATTTCCACCACTAGAAGGCAGGCTACTGAATAACACACAATAGGGGGATTTCATAGGTCTGGCGTGGTAAACAGGGTCAACACGAGGAATGGACAGTTGCAGAGTCAGGAAAGACAGAAAGTTATAAAGATTTGGGTTGAGCTGGGATTTACCTGGGGTGAATGAGGCCATAACTTTCCCCTGCTTTACTTCTACAGCAATGAGAACCGGGTCTAATTCCTCTTGAACCCTGAGATATAAGTTGCTATGGTCATCTCACGTCTGTGTGGTGGGTAGGAAATCAGGAAGTGTTTAATCAAAGGCACACAGTGCATGTATCCAAGGTAGGAGTCCTTTCTGAGTACAATGCAAAAGGCTGAAACAATACAGGAAAAAAAATTAAAAGACATCACAAACATTTAAAATACTTATGTGCTGAAGGAGATGGTGGTAGTACATCCCATGTCCACCACACAATGGGAATAAATACTCTATAACAAAGGAATATTTAATTAAATAGTGGAATAGCTACACAATGGAATGCTGGTTAGCCATTTAAAAGCATCTTTTAGATAATTTTTTTTGACCTGGGAAATAAGGATACTGATAGGTGGGAAAAAAGTTACATTGAATTGTATATATCATGATATTTTTAGGAAATAATAATATATAAATATGAAAAATAATGATGTATATGCATCTATAAGTTACAGTTATTTTTAATGGTCAGCTTTCTTTCTGTATTTTCAAAAATGTTGCATTTAGCATGCACTACCTCTGAAATTGGAAAACTACAAAACTGAAATAAATGTTAACGGAAGGGTTGGTAAAGCAACTCCTTTCAGTGATCAGTACCCTGACCCTTCCCTGCTGGCCAAGCCATTCAGAGCTTGCCTGTCTCTCTCTCACTTTCTCTCTCTCTCTCTCCTCCCAGTGGTGGCCAGCTCATATCCGATTTCCCTGGAGGCGATGGCATTTTGATGGGATCTACGAATTTACTGTCTAGGTGGCCAGTTTTGCCATTTATGAGTAATAGCACTGAATATGGTTATGATTCTTTGATTTAAATGTAATGACTTTCAGATTTGAATGGCTAAAACAATATTTTCAAACTGTGGTTTATAGACCACTTTGCATTGGTTTGTTAAAAATGCAGATTCTTGGGATTTTTCCCAAGCTCATTGAAGCTGAAGTTCTGGAATTTACATTTTTAACTAGCTCTCGGAGTTATTTTCATGCACATTCAAGTTTGAGAACCGTTGGTAACGGCTGGGATCAAGCGTGAGAAAAATGAGAGTAAAAATATCGAGCTAGTGAACACTTTTAAATCAGTATTTATCAGACTCCGCATCTGAGCTATTTTTCCAGCAAATGCTTATATATTCAATATTTTTAAAGGCACAAACATACAGGGACAAATAATAATAATAACTTTAATAACCTAAGCGCTCCCTCACCACCCACCAAAAATTGACTACTTCATGAAAGCACCCAGCATGTATGCGGAAACTGAAGCAAATAAACCAAGAAGCAATGTCTTAAAAATAAAAAGAAACAAAACAGCACTTCAGAAATAAAACTCACATAATGGAGAAATAAATCTGGATTTAAACATTCTCTGTTATTCCTGACATCAAATGGCACCTGACAAACTTGGATGCCAGTGGAGTTGATGACAGGGTGAGGAGATTAGGTCTTGAAAGCTTTCACAGCTGGCTTCAGCTTGACCATGGGCCCCTCTTGCGCACAGGGCTGTGTCCTACATTCTGAGACTCACGTTTGGAAGGAAACTGTGACCTCCAATTTCAATCCACAGGTTTCTCCAAAATATTGGAGAGAGAAAATTGGTCACAGACTTAGAGTCAGAAAGAAAAGCAGTTGATGGAATCCTAGGAAGAGAAAGCTATTTCCCTGGAGAGAAAGGTTTGCATAGGAATAACAGATGTGAGAGAAGTATCACGTTGTGGAAATGCCTCAAAACCACAAGTCAATCAAAAACCAAGGTTCTTTTCCATGTTAACTTTTTTTAGTATTGTTTGACTTAAACACAGTAGCAGGGAAATCCAGGGCATGTTTCAGTAAATAGTTAAGAAATGTTGATTTATTTAAGTTAGAAATCAGTCTCTAAGCCACTGGCTTTTGAAATGTTTATGGAAACTGTGCAAATACTCTTGGAATAAAAGTTTTGGGTTTTTTTTTTTTTAATTTACTTTCTTATGTATGTATGTATGTATGTGGCTGTGTTGGGTCTTTGTTGCTGTGCACAGGCTTTCTCTAGTTGTGATGAGTAGGGGCTACTCTTCATTGTGGTGCACGGGTTTCTCATTGCAGTGGCTTCTCTTGTTGCGGAACATAGACTGTAGGCGTGTGGGCTTCAGTAGTTGCAGCTTGTGGGCTCAGTAGTTGTGGCTCACAGGCTCTAGAGCTCAGGTCAGTAGTTGTGGCACACGGGCTTAGTTGTTCCTCATCATGTGGGATCCTCCTGGCCCAGAGATTGAACCCATGTCCCCCGCATTGGCAGGTAGATTCCCAACCACTGTGCCACCAGGGAAGCCGTGGAATAAAAGTTTTGATTTTTGTTTGTTAAAATGCTCATTTAAAAATCGTTCATCTAGGGACTTCCTTGGTGGTCTAGTGGGTAAGACTCTATGCTCCCAATGCTGGGGACCCGGGTTCCGTCTTTGGTTGGGGACTAGCTCCTGCATGCATGCCACAACTAAGAGTTCACATGCTGCAATTATGAGCCCGCATGTTGCAACTAAAAGATCTCGTGTGCCACAACTAAGACCCTGGGCAGCCTAAATAGAGAGATAAATATTAAAAAAAAAAAAAAAAAAGTTCGTCTAGCTATTCAAATATGGTTTTCTTTTCATAACAATTGTCTTGATACTTGATTATCTGTGGCAGCCATGGGAACTGCACCTTGAGAACCTCCTACTAGAGGGAGGGCCCAGACAACTGTTCATTTTCACAGAAGTAACCTCTCTGATGCCCAAGTGTGGTGGCCCTGCTCAGACAGACCTATCCCTGAGAGACAGGGGACGCTTCTCAGCTCACTTTGTTGTTTAAAAGCTACTAAATTCAGGGGAGATTTGTTATGAAACAGGAGCTAACTAACACAACCCCTTAAAGCCATTTACTTATGTTAGTTTTTCGTGTACTAGGTAGTCATTATATAAAATATATTACAATAATATTTATTGCACATTTATAATGTTCCAAGTACTGTTCTCTACGTGAATGAAGTTATTCACAGCAACCCTATGACATTTGTGTTATTACTGTTTCACATTCATCGATGAGAAAGCTGGAGGGATGGTGAGGCTAGGTAACTTTCCTAAGGTCATAGCGCTGGTAAGTGGCATTAACAGCACTTGAAGGTGGAAGTCTCCTTTCAGAGCCAAGCGCTCCCTGGGTGGCAGCAAAGCTGTCATCTGGGGCTGTAGTCATCTTGAGGCTCAGTTAGGGTTGGAGAACCTGTTCCCAAGTTCAGTCACAGAGCTGTCAGCAGGCCTTGGTTCCTTGCTGTTTGATTTTTGGCTGGAGGCTTCCTTCCTCACCAAGGGACCTTACTTCATTAGTGAGTTTACAAATGAGGCCACACTATATAAGGTTTGGTTTTCTTACCCCATCCCGAAATGTGTTGTAAATATCTTTGCATGTAGCTAGGCCTATTTCTAATCACCATTTTTTTCTAAAGATTTGGGTCCAAATATCAACTTGAAAACACAGAATTCTTTTAGGCAAATCAGCTAAAATATCATGGAAAAGGTTTCGTTTTATCATCTTTGATTTATCTACTAAAACGGGGAAACGTCACACATCAGCTGGTAGTCGGCCTCTTTGATTCATTACAATTAAATAAAGGAAAATTTGTGTTTTTATCTGACAGCAGAGATTTTACCTGAAATTTATTACTATATACTAACATTTATCTTCTTTTTTTTTTAATTATAAGATAAATAAGTTGTAAAACTTGAAATTCTGCAGGAGCTGAATATTCTTTTTTCAGTGCTAAATGTAGAGCTATGCAAGTTAACAGGAATGATTCACTACTATAGTGGAGACAAAATGTTTTCAGTAATGGAAAATTTCTTACTGACTTGTCTGAATTATTATGATTTTTTTTTTTTTTTGGTGTTGTGACAATGAACAATAGTCTGCCAAGCGTAGCAGAAATGTTTTTCTCGTCTCTGAATTTCACATAAAGACATCCTACTTAGGGGTGCTTTATTATTGGTTTGTGGGAAGAAAGAGAAGAGCTTTGCACTGTTGGTTCCATGCTTCACTGTGTATGTGAAATTGGCTTCAAAGAGCCCCATGCTAGTTGTCATTACAAACACAAACCCTGCACGTTGGGGAAAAGGAAGTCGATAAGATGACCACCTTCAAACTGATGTTTCAGGCACAAGATCACTCTAGAGAAAATTAATCCCAGTAGGGGGATCCTAAAGAAAAGGAAAACCTGAAAAACAACAACAAAATTGCAGCTATTCCAAGAGGATCTCATTCCAAATGAAGCAAATTCTTCATTTTTACCTGTTAAATAGGTCTTTTGGTTATATCTTTTTCTGCTTAATCTAAAGAGGAGGGTATAGAATTGCAGGGCTTCCCAGTGTATCACCCTTTGTGACACCCCTAATTTCTTGTGTTGCTCTCTTTCTTTCACTGAAGTGTACTAAAGACTGACAATAGAATAGAATACAAAAATTTATTTTTCTGTGTTTTCCATCAATATTATTCAGGTGAGAGAGAAATGACTTTTCCCTAAATGATAGTCCAAGTCTTTAATGAGTTTTTGATTCGGCATAATTCCTTAAATCCTTTCAGTGTAATATTCTTTAGGGATTGAATTATAATTTGTTGAGTATATCATTCACACATCAAGTTATTTAACTGACTCCATTTATGACATATAAGCCAGGGTGTTATTCTAGGAAGTTTCTATGGGTTCAGAATCTCTATTGCCTAGGACTCAATGCGCCCTTCTAACTCTGCTTTTTAAAAATTGGGGGACTTCCCTGGTGGTACAGTGGTTAAGAATCTGCCTGCCAATGCAGGGGACGTGTTCGAGCGCTAGTCCAGGAAGATCCTACATGCCACGGAGCCTGTGTGCCGCAACTACTGAGCCTGAACTCTGGAGACTGCGAGCCACAACTATTGAGCCCATGTGCCACAGCTACTGAAGCCCACCTGCCTAGAACCCATGCTCTGCAACAAGAGAAGCCACAGAACTGAGAAGGCTGCCCACCGCAATGAAGAGTAGCCCCTGCTTGCCACAACTAGAGAAAGCCTGCATGCAACAACGAACACCTAATGCAGCCCAAAATAAATAAATAAATAAATAAATAAATAAGTAAGTAAGTAAGTAAGTAAATTTATAAAAAACAAAACGGGGGAGTCAAGGAAGGGAGGGAATACGGGGATATGTGTATAAAAACAGATGATTGAACCTGGTGTACCCCCCCAAAAAAATAAATAAATAATAAAAAACCAAAACAAAACAAAACAAAACAAAACAAAATAACTGGGTACAGGAGGGAGACCAGCAGTGGGTGATTGGAGCAAAGAATTACACATTGTTCTGAATATTATGGCTGAGTAGTTAATGAGACTGTGATTGGGGTAATATGTGGGAGTTGAGGATGAGGGAAGATTTTTTTTCTTTAGAAACTGAAGGTTCAATTTATTTGATACTCTTCAGAAAAGACCACTGGAGTAAAGTTTAGCACAGAACCAGATGTTAAACACTATTTTCATTTCTTCAACTGGTGTGACTGATACAGGAAGCTGTTTGTAAGCACTAAACACACGGACCTAACAATAAAAGTTCATTTAAAACTGGCCTTAAGTCTAAAACTTACTTTAACAAGTTTATTACTTCAAGTATGATAAAATATATAATTTAAATAACTATAAATAGTTAATTAATACATAAGTAGCCTGTGGTCCCAAAAAATGTTTGCAAGATCTCCAAAGCAATGTAACCACGCACAATAGAGAGAAATACACACAGGAGACCCTGCAGTAGGGTGCTATTCTGCACATGACTGATTCTTTCAAAGGGGTTGGTTAGGCTAAAAGAACACACTGATGATGTGTTTTTAACATTTCAAAGCTTGGTGAAAGCACTGAAAAGTAAAAGTTTTGAATATGTAAGTAGTTAAATTTTGTCTCCTGGCACGGAATTTATATCGTCAACAGCACTTCCAGTTAATAGTTGGTGTTTTGCAAGAGAGAACTAATCGGTGGTTTCTATTTACTGTTTTCATTTTTAAAGGGCTTAAAAACCAGTGACTGTACTAGCCAATTTTCAAGGAAAATTCAGGCTTAGCAGGTGGCCCTCGACAAAGCTCTTGCTGCCAGGAGGCCAGCTGCATAGAGGGACTGCCTCGCGGGCCTGCTGCCCAGGGCCAGGATTCACAGTGGACGCTTCCCGTCCACTGGGCTGCACATATCCAGCCCTGGGCTCCCTAAGCAAGAGAGCTCGCTCTTTGCGCAGCTCCTGAATGTTTTACTTCTCTCCATCTGCTCCCTACAAAACTGACTTTGAGGCTGCTTTGTGGGAGGGTGGGAGTGGAGGGTGGAAGGGGAGGAGGTGGATTGGCTTTGTAGATGCATTCTCTCATGCCTGATTCCATCCTTAATGTTTTCAAAATACAGGTGACAATTTGGAAATGATATGCATTCATTCAGTGAATGATTCTCTCATTCACCATTTATTGCTGTCCACTCTGTGCCGGGCACCGCACAAGATGCAGCCACCCAAGCTGTAAAAATAGTCACCATCCTCACAATCCATGGCCATCAAGGGTTCACAAGCAAGGCTGCAGCGTCAGGAATTTGTTATGGGATGTTTGTTATTTGAACCCATTTACTTCCACTACTCTGAATTTGGCTTAAAGCTTACTGTTTCTTCCAATGCCAAATTACTAGCATTGTTTCAAACTTTGGGTTTATGAAGGCCCGTAGCAGTGTTGAGTAATGCTTCTTTTATTTGAGCAAGAGTGTAGTTCCTCAGAAATGGTAATTTGCCTGACAGCAATGATTAATTCCATGAGCAAATGAATTTTCCTGCAGTTTTGAGGGCATAGTGATAAATTAGTATTTGTCAAGTGCTTTCATCCACATTAGAGGAAATATGTTGGTCTGCAAAGCAACAGAATTTGAAATGCCTGTGATTATCTTCAAAATCACACTAGGAATGCATCTGAGTAAAAAAAGCAAAATTGGAAAGAGAAGAGGGACAGAATCCACTTAAGATTACTAAATTGCTATCTGTTTTGATAAGGTAATTGGCCAGAAAATTAAATGCACTGTATAGAACAAAGCTATTTTCTGTAAGCTGCTGTAGCCAAATGCCATTTTTACTCAGTAAGCACAGGAATATAAAGAATAAGTAAGTAGAGAAAAAAAAAATTTCAGGAAGAATAAACTCAGCAAAAAGAAATAAGGCTATTAAATGCACAGATTGATATTTACATTTGAACCTTTGGTATTGAACATGTGACTTAAAGAATTACCTTCTCCCTGATCCTCCCTGAGTACATTCCATTTGCTGGCATCCTTACTTGGGAGAAGTTTTAATAGAGTGGGAAAAGCACCAAATTATAATGCAGGTAAGGAGACGTGGGGTCTAATCCTTACTCCACAACTTAAACTGCCAATCAGCTAACCTGATCTTCAAATGTCTTCATTTGTAAAATGAGGGTTTGGAGTAAATCATTGTCTACTATTCTTCCCAGCTGTAAAATCATGATTCAAGCACTTTCTCAACATTTCTTAGACAAACATAGAAGGTTAAATTTTGATAGGATTCTTAAATTTACATAGACATTAACACAGATGATTCAAGTTTAAGATCCCTAGCCTTTGAAATCATAACTGATTTCCTGGTCTTTCTGAGAGATGATTACTTTAAATATTATTGCCACTCATCCCAGGTTAAAACTCTGTTGGCTGTGTAAAAATTGCAACTGCAGGAGGATCAGGTAGGGGGAAACTATGACAGCTGCTGGCTGCAAGGTGGTCCTGACACAATCCCCACCAGTTTTCTGAAAGCTGCTCTTATAATAGCACAGCCATGCTGACTTTCTCAATGGTACATCTACTAAGGAATGATTTTAGGCGAGACCTTGGGTGAGAAATGAGATATGCCTGGGACTGAGAGCTCACAGTCAAGTAACCTGAGGAAGGCTACTCTTTGTACCCTGTCTCCTGATATGGTTTCCTCCATCTTTGGAGAAGTTATGAACAGGACTAAGCTTCTTTTTTATTTTCTCCACCTGGTGGTTGCTGCTGCAGAATGATAAAAACAAGAGCTTGAGGGAGGAAAGAAAATGATAGATGGAGGTCCCAAAATTCTTCAAGGAAATTTTGGAGAAATGCATTTGAAGGAATTGGATTTAAATCCCATCTATTGCAACTATAATCTGCGTGGCCTTGGGAAATCATTTGACTTTTTAATATCACCCAATAAGAATTTTATAGGATAGGATTAAAAAAATAAAACTCCTGGCATATAATAAATGAGTAATAAATGGTAGCTATTGTTATTAAGATTGTTTGTCTTTTGACCAACTAATTACTTTTATATCACTTGCCTCCATTTCAAAAGAGTATTTGGGGTGACTTTCAAAAATAATGAGCACAATTAAGCAAGGAAATTGGTTTGGGGGAGGAACATAAAGCTAAAAAAAGATGATGTAAAGCATCTAATTAAATAATTTTGAAAATCATCACTTCAGAGGATAACAGATTTAATTGGTTTTTCTTCCAACAAATATGATATCAAGGCTGTTATCAGGACAGGCATTCAGCAAGTTTCTCAGCATGGAGCCCAAAACCACCAAGAAACCTTTTGCAGTGGAAACCAGGATGAGAGAAGGCAGAGAGGAACGTGAGTCTGAGCTCTCTGTCCTGTGGCAGGTTAGCCATTGTTACATCGTCCAGCTCCTGGAGATCTTTGATTCCCTGTATCGTGTTTACATGGTGATGGAGTTGGCTACAGGAGGGGAACTCTCTGATCGACTCAACTCAAGGATGCTTTACAGAACAGGATGCTGTCAGAATCCTCCGCATGGTTGCTGATGACATGACGTGTTTGTATGCATTGAGAGTAACTCACAGGGACCTAAAGCCTGAAAATCTCTTATATTATTACCCTTGTGCAGAGTTAAAAATTTCAATCACAGATTTTGGTTTGGCACACTCTGGGAACAAAAGTGGTGACTGGACAGTGAGGATGCTCTGTGGGACCCCAGAGTACATAGTCCCAGAGGTTTTACTAAGGAAAACTACCAGTGCAGTTGGCATATGGGCTTGTCATCACATTTATTTTACTTATCGGATTCTTACCTTTTGATGGTGAAAGCCGTAAGAGGCTTTATAGGAATATTCTAAAAGGCAAATATAATTATACAAGAGAGGTAAGAGTTCACTTTCTTCCTATTGACTTGGTCTTGAATAGAGTTTCTCGATCTCAGCACTATTGTTATTTAAGGCGGGATGATACTTTATTGGGGGTGGGGTGGGAAGAGATGTTGGGGTGAGACTGTCCTGTGCATTGTAGGATCCCTGGCCTCTACCAACTAGGTACTAGTAGATACACTACTAGCAGATACTGGTAGATACTGATTTCTAGTAGCTACACTAGATACACACCTTGTCCCAGTTGTGACAACCAAAATTGTCTCCAGACATTGTTAAATGTCCCCTATAGGGCAAAATCACCCCTGGCTGAGAGCCACTGATCTCAAGGTAGCAAGGACCTCAATTACTGAGTCGCCCTTACACATGGTTAGCACATGACATTGACCATCAAGTAGATGAGCGAGTTTGCCGTTTTTTCTCCAGTCATGGTGTGGAGCCTGAGTGAGCTGAGTAGACTAATGTGTACTCAGAAGCTCAGCATGATGTTTGGGTATTTGGTGGGAGATTTTCTGCCCTAATTCTAGATGATCTGATCCCTTTTTGAGATGTAGTGTTTCCTCAGTGAAATGTTTAACCTCACAGTTTGTGTAAAATATTTATCCATTGTTTAAACTTGGAACTCCCAGCTTTTATGAATGTGTTAACTTTTTGTTGTTTTGTTTAGGGAAGGAAAGTTGCCAATGCTTCTGTGTGGGAAGCCTGACACAATAGGAAATTCACTTTGTGTTGGGCAAGTGACCAGATTCATTTTATGTTTAAGTATGAACTAACTTTTTTTTCCTCATGAAAATGTATTGATAGTTTGATTATAACTACATAATGTGTAACATTTATATATATAACATCTTAAGCAAAATTAAAAGCTAGATAACAAATTGAAAAATAATATTTTCTACACTCTGACAGATTTAATATCTTCTTATACAGTGCATATATATTTAAAAAAAACTCATGCAAATTAATAATTGAGAACTGAGACTTACATAGGGAGTAGGAAAGGATGGGAAGAATTCACAGACAATGAAAACCATTGATTATTTAAAAATTATTTTTTATTAGAGTATAGTTGCTTTACACTGCTATGTGAGTTTCTGCCATACAGCAAAGTGAATCAATCGTATGTACACATATATCCCCTCTTTTTTGGATTTCCTTTCCATTTAAGTCACCACAGAACATTAAGTAAAGTTCCCTGTGCTACACAATATGTTCTCATTAGTTATCTATTTTATACATAGTAGTGTATATATGTCAATCCCAATCTCCCAATTCCAATCTCCCAATCCCAGTTTCCCGATTTGTTTTCTATGTCTGTCACTATTTCTACCTTGCAAATAAAATCATCTATACCATTTTTCTAGATTCCACATATAAACATTAATATATGATATTTTTCTCTTTCTGACTTACTTCACTCTGTAAGACAGTCTCTAGGTCCATCCATGTCTCTGCAAATAACCCAATTTCATTCTTTTTCATGGCTAATATTCCATTGTATATATGTACAACATCTTCTTTATCCATTCCACTGTTGATGGACATTTAGGTTACTTCCATGTCCTGGCTACTGTAAATAGTGAACATTGGGATACATGTATCTTTTTGAATTATGGTTTTTCTGGGTATATGCCTAGTTGTGGGATTCCTGGGTCATATGGTAACTCTATTTTTAGCTTTTTAAGGAACCTCCATATTGTTCTTCATAGTGGCTGCATCAATTTACATTCTCACCAACAGTGGAGGAGGGTTCCCTTTTCTCCACACCCTCTCCAGCATTTATTGTTTGTTGATTTTTTTGATGGTGGCCATTCTGACCTGTGTGAGGTAATACCAATTGTAGTTTTGATTTGCATTTCTCTAATAATTATTGATGTTGATCATCTTTTCATGTGTTTGTTGGCCATTTGTATGTCTTCTTTGGAGAAATGTCTATTTAACTTTTTCCACTCATTTTTTGATTGGGTTGTTTGTTTTTTTGACATTGAGGTGCACGAGCTGCTTGTATATTTTAGAGGTTAATCCTTTGTCAGTTGCTTTGTTTGCAAATATTTTCTCCCATTCTGAGGATTGTCTTTTCCTCTTGTTTATGGTTTCCTTTGCTGTGCAAAAGCTTTTAAGTTTCATTAGGTCCCATTTATTTATTTTTGTTTTTATTTTTATTACTTTAGGTTGTGGGTCAAAAATATCTTGCTGCAATTTATATCATAGAGTATTCTGCCTATGTTTTCCTCTAAGAGTTTTGTAGTGTCTGGCCTTACATTTATGCCTTTAATCCATTTTGAGTTTATTTTTGTGTATGGTGTTAGAGAATATTCTAATTTCATTCTTTTACACATAGTTGTTCAGTTTTCCTGCACCACTTATTGAAGACACTGTCTTTTCTCCATTGTATATTCTTGCCTCCTTTGTTATAGATTAGGTGCCCATATATGCATGGGTTTGTCTCTGGGCTCTCTATTCTGTTCCATTGATCTATATTTCTCTTTTTGTACCAGTACCATACTGTCTTGATTACTGTAGCTTTGTAGTATAGTCTGAAGTTGGGGAGCTTGATTCTTCTAGCTCTGTTTTTCTTTCCCCAGATTGCTTTGGCTATTCAGGGTCTTTTGGGTTTCCATACAAATTGTAAAATTTTTGTTCTAATTCTGTGAAAAGTGCCATTGGTAAATTCATAGGGATTGCATTGAATCTGTAGGTTGCTTTGGGTAGTATAGTCATTTCACAATATTGATTCTTCCAGTTCAAGAACATGGTGTATCTCTCCATCTGCTTGTGTCATCTTTGATTTCTTTCATCAATATCTTATAGTTTTCTGAGTACAGGTTTTTTGCCTCCTTAGGTAGGTTTATTCCTAGGTGTTTTACTCTTTTTGTTGCAATGGTTAATAGGATTGTTTCCTTAATTTCTCTTTCTAATCTTTCATTGTTAATTTATAGGAATGCAAGAAATTTCTGTGTATTAATTTTGTATCCTGTAACTTTACTAAGTTAATCGCTTAGCTCTAGTAGTTTTCTGGTGGCATCTCTAGGGTTTTCTAAGTATAGTATAATGTCATCTGCAAACAGTGACAGTTTTAATTCTTCTTTCCAATTTGGATTCCTTTTACTTAATTTTCTTCTCTGGTTGCTGTGGCTAGGACTTCCAAAACTGTTGGGCTGGCCAAAGAGTTCATTTGTTTTTTTTCCATAAGATGGTTCTAGTACTGCTTAGTTGTCTTTAACTTCACTTGAAACAATTATGTTATATTGTATTGTGACAGCTGTCATATCAGCATGCATTTAAAAAAAAATCAAAATTGGTGAATTTTTGTGTAGCCAGTTTAATACTGAAGATAGAAGAAAAAAAGCAACATTTTCAGCATATTATGCTTTATTATTTCAAGAGAGGTAAAAGTGCAACTGAAATGCAAAAAAAGATTTGTGCAGTGCACGGGGAAGGTGCTGTGACTGATCAAACGTGTCAAAAGTGGTTTGCTAAGCTTTGTTCTGGGGATTTATCGCTGAATGATGCTCCACAGTTGGGTAGACCAGTTGAAGTTGATAGCGATCAAATCAAGACATTAATTGAGAACAATCAACGTTATACCATGCGGGATATAGCTGACATACTCAAAATATCCAAGTCAAGTGTTGAAAATCATTTGCACCACTTTGGTTATGTGAATCACTTTGATGTTTGTATTCCACCTAAATGACAAAAACCTTCTTAACCATATTTCCATATGCAATTCTCTACTTAAAAGTAATGAAAATGTTCCATTTTTAAAGCAAATTGTGATGGACAATGAAAAGTGGATGCTGTACAATAGTGTGGACTGGAAGAGAATGTGGGGCAAGCGAAATGAACCACCATCAACCACACCAAAGGCCGGTCTTCATCCAAAGAAGGTGATGTTGTGTATATGGTAGGATTGGAAGGGAGTCCTCTATTATGATCTCCTTCTAGAAAATCAAACGATTAATTCCAATGAGTACTGATCCCACTTAAATCAACTGAAAGTGGCACTCTGCGAAAAGATCCTGAATTAGTCGACTGAAAATGCATAATCTTCCATCAGGATAATGCAAGACCATATGTTTCTTTAATGACCAGGCAAAAACTGTTACAGCTTGGCTGGGAAGTTCTGATTCACCTGCTGTGTTCACCAGACATTGTACCTTCGGATTTCCATTTATTTCAGTCCTTACAAAATTCTCTTAATGGAAAAAATTTCAATTCCCTGGAAGACTGTAAAAGGCACCTGAAATAGTCCTTTGCTCAAAAATATAAAATGCTTTGGGAAGATGGAATTATGAAGTTGCCTGAAAAATGACAGAAGCTTGTGGAACAAAAGGGTGAATACAATGTTCAATAAAATTCTTGGTGAAAATGAAAAATGTGTCTTTTATTTTTACTTAAAAAACTGAAGGTCCTTTTTGGCCTACCCTATACATATGTATAGTATCTAGTTATCAAGTGTACCTGTTTCATCTTTTAAATGGAGTAGTGAGAAAAGTGTGGTAACATTTAAATATTAATGGTAAATTACACATTCTTGCCAATGAATTGGGAATCACATATTTTTGCCTAATTATTGCCACTATATCACAGTACTCTTTTTTTGGTGTGAAGTAAACTGATAATAAAATGAGTCATAACCGTATTAGGTATCTGACAAGGATAAACACTGATATTAAAAAGATATTTTAAAAATCACCCGCATGGACATTGATAGAAACTGGTGCCCATCTGCTTAGATTCACCCGTGACTGCTGTCCTGTTGGGAAAAGATTTACTGATGTGCTACCTTGTAAGGAACAGATCCGATGAATTATGCTCACCAGCCACGACCGCAATTTCTTTCTATCTCCTTATCTCTGCTAGTTTCTCTCATTTTTTCTTTACTATATTTCTTCTCCTCTCAGGTTATTAAGTAGGAAAAAAAGGAGAGGAGAGCAGAGGATTCGGTCCTTTAACTCCTGTTCATTCTCTTTCCAACACGACTAGAATGCCAATAGCGTATATTACACCATCCCTCAGGCTATAATTCTTATAATTTTTTTCCCATTCCTGTGCTTTAGTTCTTAAGTATCTATGCTCACAAAAAGAAAATGTGATGCTCAATTTTTTTAACGATATTTTTACTTCAAAAGTTGTTTTACAGACAATAATTTAAAGATAAATCTTTCAAATTGTACTTCATTTTCTGCTTGTCACTTTCTTCATCTCTTCTCTGACTCACCTTAAATTGAATGTATGTATGTTTTCTTTTAAACTCAATCACAAATAGTGAGTGTTTGTAAGAATTGAAACAGTGGTGCATCTCGTTTTGACTGTGTAGATGTTACGCTTGGTATAAGGGATAGTGATTAGAGTGGAAAATAGCTATCGGCTTCCTTGATTATGCTGCACCTCTTGACCTTGATATCATCAGTGGAATTCATGGAGTTGAGGAGAAAAGAACTATTTGCATACAGTTTTTATAAAACTTAGAAATATCTGAATTTAATATTATATTTATATTGTTTATGTTATGGTTTATGAGGCTTATAATATAGGAACTAGTTCTAAATGTACGATATGTATGGAAGAATGGGTCAACCAATGATTTAGGGATCAAAGGCCAATTTAGTTTTTTGTTATTTTTCTTATCATCTTTATTGAGGGTTATCTCTGCCCAATCCTGTTAAAGTTTCACTACTTTCTTTATGAGTGAAGAACAAAAAGCATCTCTCCCCTCATGTCAGGAGCCTCTTAACTTACAAAAATATCCTCTTTATGAGCCTCATGTAGGATTAATTGGTTTTCTCATTTTTTATTAGATATCACCTATAATAACTTGAGAATGTCTATTCACTTTTCCCAGAGTTTACAAATGTCCCAACAGATAGAGCATTCTGGCATAATTAGTCAAAGCTCAACTTTGAGCAGTTTCAGCTTTGGCAAATATGACACAATTTGAAGTCTGTTTTGAATATTGGGAAGAAAAAAACCTTAAATATCTTTGGTATAGAGATGATGTACAGAATCTCTTGCTTTTTGAAATGAGGAAGAATGATTTTGCCCAGTCTACTGCTAACAATGTTATGGAGAGTTGTCAGTACTTTGGGGCACATGTACATAAAATTTAATTGCAAAGCTTAAATGAAATCCTAACACGCTCACAGGCTAACATTCAAAGAAGGAAGGGAAATGCTAGTCAGAGGGTTATTACCAGTAGAAATTTTGATAAAAACTACAATTTTTGAGGGAATTAATGCTACTTTGAGTGTGCTCCTACTCCAAAGGTTTGAAAGATAGCTTAACTATATACTTAAAAAAATAGATGTTTGTAGTTTTATGAAAACTTATGATTAAATCCACCAATAATTACCCCTTACTTCTATAAACTCTATATCTATCGTGTCAACATTACTTATAATCCTTAAATGTTTTTCTTCCCCTTTTATTGAGATATCATTGACATATAGCGCTGTGTAAATTTAAGGTGCACAGCGTAATGATTTGACTTACATACATCATGAAATGATTATCACAATAAATTTAGTGAACATCCATCATCCAATATAGATACAAAATAAAAGAAAAAGAACAAAACGCTTTTCTTTCCGATGAAAATTCTTAACGATTTACTCTCTTAACTTTCGTATATAACATATAGCAGTATTAAATATTTAACTTTGTTGTACATTACATCCTCAGTACTTATTTATCTTGTTACTGAAAGTTGCTACCTTTTGACTGCCTTCATTCAAATCCTCTTCCCCCTTCCCACCTGCCTCTGGTAGCCAAAAATCTGATCTCTTTTTCTATGAGGTTGTTTGTTTTTGAAGTATAATTGTTCTAGTGCTGATTCCTAGTACACAACATAGTGATTCAATATTTCTGCACATTACAAAATGATCACCACTTCGGTGTTTAAAATTTAAGACGTTGCATCCAGAATTTTAGGGACTACATCTATATTGTGTGTGCCTATGCTTGTAGTGTCTAGCTTTTAATAATGATTTTTCATAATGATTCTCTGTAGGAATGCCTCAGAGGAATCAAGAAGTATGAAAGCTTTGACTAGTCATAGGAATATTATTGATTTTTTAAAACTAGTTACATAGTCAGTTTTTGTATATTTATTAATCTTCTGCACAAGCTATTACATTAGCTTTATTAATCGGTGTTCATTAAAAAAAAGAAAGAACATGGGCATCTTTGGAATGTAGGACTCTGTTGTCTCTTGCGGGGGTTGCTGGGAGTCTCTATGCAGACTCCTGGGGCTCCAAGTGGGGAGCAGAGTAAAGGAGACTAGAGGATACAGAGCTGTGGGAAACTCCTAGGTAAGAGAACCCTGAACAAATGATTTAATTTGGGAGCTGATGCAGAAAACTAGAGATGAAGTAGGGCCTGGTTGTCAGAACAAGTAAAAAGTGCAGGAAAGGATAGGGTGGAGGACAGAGCCAGTGAAAGGAACACTGCAGAGAAGGCCAGGAGCACCAGGTAAGGGGACGTGGGCAGACTCTGCTGGACAATAAGCCAGCAAGGCCCCCACCAGGCAGGATCCAGAGAGCCAGACTTGTTCGAAGGCCCTGCACTTGGGCCACATTAAGAGAAAATTATTCATCAACAAATTGGAAAGCAATAAACTGCAATCATTCCCTAATGCTCTGTTTAGAGGCAAAGGAGTGAAGACATCAGTAGAATATGATACCATCCCTCTAAGTTTCTTTTATTCCTCCAAATAAAATAGTGCAATTGCTAGCACTGAATTTCAGTTTTATACCTTTTTTGTTGTTGCTTTGTACAGTTTATCTAGTTTCTATTAGAGAGGATAGAGAAATAGGCAAAGATGAGGAAAGGAGGAAAGGAAGAGAGAAGAATATTTTCCACAAATATTACAATGTACTTGTAACTGATTGGATGAGTTTGGGATAAAAGAAAGTGCTGTCTTTCTTTTTACATGGTTCATTACCTCTTCACACAGAACAGTTTTGGTTTTTTTGTTTGTTTGTTTTTGAGGGCACACGTTTATCATGGCAATAGTAAGTAGAATTGGTCTGAGAAGTTTTGGATAATTTTCATCTTCTGGTCCTCTAAATATTGTTAGTGAAATGTGTCTATAAAAGAACTGAAGAGGGAGTTACATTGTGTTTTAATAGTAACCACAACAGGAGCAACAACAATCTATGTAATATTTTATACTTTGAAAACATTTTTCACATACTTTATGAATTTGCTCCTAATAGAAATCTTATGGAGGAGCTATGATGATCCCCATTTTTTTGATGAGGAAACCAAGACCTTGAGGTTTAGAGCTGAGTGTGGCCAGTCAGCGTGTCTGCTCCAGACCCACTTACCTCAATACCCAGCTCCTTCCTTATTAAGATGGGTTAACAGGATGCCTGGCAGCAGTGTCTCTCTGAGACTGAGGAGAGAAGCCAGATGGGAATTAAGTCAAAGAGTGGGAATGGCCATGTCCAAGAAGAGAAATGATAATGAAAGCCTCGTTGGACATAACGTGGATGTGAGAGTTGCTGACAGGACTGAATGATGTCATCAGGTGACAGTTGGTTCAGAGTAGGAATTTGATTCAACCTGTGGTCCCATAACCTGATTGTTTTGTGTCACATAACACTATTAGTTCAAAAATTTTGAGCATGCGTACTCAGTTCTTATGCATTTCTAGAATATATACATATATGTATATTAATCTGTTTTATACTTTATAAAACATAGACAAAAATAAATTTTGTATTAAGAAGATAAAAATACAGTAGAAGTTCTAACATTCTTTTCTTATACTTGTGATTTTCTAATACGTAACATGAAACTGTCTTCTACACACTCTCTAGTTGTTCTTTATGGCTCAGGGATTCTGTAATTTATAACCTACATTTGAATAATGAGCTTTGTCTAAAGAAATTTTTTCCAGGACACCAGTTACCTTATTTTCTGCAACTGCATTTCAAGGTATATTCATTTGGTCATCTTAATGAGTTCACCATAAATCTCATTGCACATATATTATATTCTTTCCAGAAAGACTCATTTGCTTGTCTTATAATGTTCCACTGGAGACATCTAATTTAACCTTCATTTAAGTGGCCTTGAGCCCCAATAAATAGGTCTGGATCCAGGGCCAAATAAATGTCTAGCCAGAATCAGAGCTTCCTCTGCCATCATGAGTATCAACTACTGACGTGTTTTGTCTAGAATTGCAAGGTTTATGTTTTATTCTCCTTGTGTTTGAGTATTTGGCAAATGTGTTCATTAATTTCAGGAATTTTATTTTGGGGATAAATATTTCTTATATCTCATCTATTTAAATAAACTGAAGAAATAAAAGAAGAAGTAATTCCTTTGCTGGTTTCTTTGATCCAAATTCTCAGAGTGCCAGGAGATTGGCAGGTGTAATGTTTATGTATGGAGTTTGATTTTTTCTTCCACAAGGACTAAGACAATAGCTTGTAAGGATGCCCTTATTTTTCTTGAGATACACAATTTTTAAAAAACACATATCCACCAGAAATTGCTGTTTGCGGTACAGCAAATATATGGGCAGTTTTCTCAATTTCTCTCCTTTGTAGATGAGGAGGGACACAAAACCATAGTATTTTCCAGATACGTGCTACATGTTGATAGGTAATGCAGAAAACAAGCTTGAGGAAAAACAACAGGCTTCGTGTCTCTATCCTCACAAAAGTCACTATGAATTTCTGTCGTACTTAAATCATGTGCAAAAGCTGTAGATTTTGCCAGAATACATCCTTGAAACATCAAATAGCTGGTTGCACATGTTATATCTCTGCTATGGGCTGAATCATGCTTGTGGGCAACGGCCTGGGAGCAGCGAGGGTCCTGTGTGCCCAGAGGAATTGCACTGTGGAGGATTCTTCCCTGAGGTCCTCTGTTCTCTCCAGACTGTGGAGTTGTAGGCATTGTTAAATTCAGCGTAAGTTTTCAAATGGAGAGAAAAGTTGATTTCGCAGTCCCTTCCACTTTCCACTCTAACTCATCCTTGGAGGCACAGGGACTCTCTGACATGACCACAGTGGGGTAAATACTCACCTGATGCTGGTGGAGTTCACCACCAACAGCTGCTTCGCCTTGTCCTGCTCATGTGAACACGATGTGGGAACGTGTGTCACTGATGGCAGCGCAAGGGGACAGATTTCTGGAAGAAGAATTCTCATTCGTTGGACAGAGAGTTTGGAAGAGAATTTCTGTGTTTGTTCTTTTCTATTGCTAAAGAGAGATTCTTTTTGTCTTTTCAAAACTGGATTTTTTGGTTCACTGTATTTAATGACATAATTTTCAAATGGCTTATTTGAAGAAGTCATTTGTATATGATAAACATTGATCTTTATGATTAGGAACATGATTCTCTATGTGTGTTTGTGTGTGTGTTTTTATTTTATTCTATTTTATTTATTTGCTTTTATTCTCGGCCTTGGCCAAATATTTCCCACTTGGCAAAGGACTTAAACTACTGATTTTGGAGCCTAATCTTAGAGTGTCAGCTGGCGGGCACTGGACCATCTCTGGGTCATCACCATGACTGCAGGGTCTTCCATGAAGAATCTTCAGAGGGTCATTTCCCAGAAGCTCATGCAAAGGGCATCTCCCCAACCACAGAGTCCCAGATATGCACAATCTTCTAAGTCGTATCCTTATCACGAGTAAAGGCATATGTGGAGCAAGAGAAACTGAAGGGTAGAAGAATCACTACTATCTGCACTTTAGTAAGCAGATGGCCTTTAAAACCACTTTTTCCAATTTTAAGCCAGATACATTAACTTCATTAATAGCACTAGGTCAATAGGGACCATTTCATCATGATTAAGGCACCCTAAAGCTCCAAGGGCCTGGGAGTATGTGATTATTGTTGGATAATGGGGACTTTCACTTTTAACATTTTTTGAGCTATAATTTTTTCCATATTTATATAGGAAATATATAAATTCTCCAAAATATCCTGCTGTAAATGATGACTAATATACTAAATACTTAGTGCATTTATATAAGAGGAAATAGTAGATGAAGAAAATCTCACCTAACAACTGATGGATTAAATAAAATGTAAGATTATAGGAGTAAGAGGTGAATATGTGAGGGAATGATGAATCAGAGACACAGCAGGCGTGGTTAGATGTGGGGAATAAATGTACTTATGCTGAAATTACTGATTTATAGTTAAGACGAGTATATGGTGATAATAACCACTGGGTAACACTTAAGATAGTGATAAATGTCTGTTAATTTCAAATTTAGTTTGCAAGTATTCGTGGAAATTGCTAATTACAGGGTATATAAATAAGCTTAGCAGGCAATAAAATAAAAATAAACCAGTGGAACTAACTGAAACTAAAAAGCTTCTGTATAGCAAAGGGAACAATTAACAAAACAAAAAGGTAACCCACAGAATGGGAAAGAATATATGTGAACCATATATCTGATGAGAGGTTAATGTCCAACATATAAGGAATTTCCATAGCTCAATAGTTAAAAAAAAAAAAAAAAGCAAACTAACAACCCAACTTTTAAAATAGGCTAAGGGCCTGAATAGACATTTCTCTGAAGAAGACATATAGACGGCCATCAGGTACATCATCAGGGAAAAAAAGCAATCAAAACCACAGTGAAATATCACCTCACACCTGTCATTAAGAAAAAGGAAGTCAGCAAGTGTTGGCGAGGATGCGGAGAAAAGGGAATCCTGGTACACTGTCAATGGGAATGTAAATTGGTATGACTACAATGGAAAACAGTATGGTGGTTTCTCAAAAAAATTAGAAACAGAGCTACTGTATGATCCAACAATCTCACTTCTGGACATTTATCCAAAAGAGCTGAAATCAGGATCTGGAAGAGAGATGAGCACTCCTATGTTCATTGTGCATTGTTTACAAAAGCCAAGATGTGGAAGCAACCTAGATGTCCATCTGCAGATGGATGGATAAGAAAATGTGGTATATACATACAATGGAGTATTATTCAGGCTTAAAGAAGCAGGAAATTCTTAAGATACAGTAGCTATCCATCAGAAGCTTGAAGTCTAATTGGGGCATTATTCACTGGAAAATAGGATTTTATAGAATCAGACAATAGTGATATTTTTCTAATGTTAGCACTCATCACCCACCAGAGTTTACAAAGGAATGTGTATGTGATCATCTTGCTTCATCCCTCTACTGTCAAGTCTTTTTGATTAGCCCAATTTTCTTTTAGAATCATTTAATCAAATATCTTGATGGCTTTAAATACCCACCATAGGATAATTATAACTGATGTATTAAAAGAAGTAAGCTCCAAAACTCAGTTCTCCAGGCAAGGCACATATGGTCTGATCCCTAGTACAGTAAATTTTTGTAAAGTGATACAAAGACTGAAATATTTTTAAGTATAGCACTTGATATCACTCGTATGAATGGATAAATATAGTAAATAATGATTGATCAGTTGACATTATCTTATTTTGTTAAGTACAATAATAAAATACTAGAGTGATGTTTAGTATAACCATAAAATCAGTCCTAATTTTCTATTTTGTTTTTCTCTTTTAGGTTATATATATGAAACAATTATATGTGATATATAAATGTGAATGTTAATTAGTGACATATTTTCAGTATAAATTATAATGCTATGTCATATACTGCAAACAATGGGTTAATTCCTTTACTATAGAAAACATCCAAAGTCATTAAAAAATAGGAAAAAATGGGCAAATATCTTGACAGGTAGTTCATAAAAATACAGATGGAGGGGCTTCTCTGGTGGAGCAGTGGTTAAGAATCTGCCTGCCAATGCAGGGGTCACAGGTTCTAGCCCTGGTGCAGTAAGATCCCACATGCCGTCCATGGAGCAACTAAGCCCATGCGCCACAACTACTGAGCCTGTGCTCTAGATCCTGTGAGCCACAACTACTGAAGCCTGCGTGCCTAGAGCCAGTGCTCTGCAACGAGAGAAGCCACCACAATGAGAAACCACGGAAATGAGAAGCCCGTGCACTGCAACAAAGAGTAGTCCCCACTTGCCACAACTAGAAAAAGCCCACGCAGCAACGAAGACCCAATGCAACCAATAAACAAACAAATAAATAAATAAATTTATTTAAAAAATACAGATGGCTAACAAGTATGTGAAAATGTTCAATTTCACTCATAGTTTAAAAATGAAAATTAAAACCACAAAAAGATAATTTTTCACCTACCAGATGAATGCAATTTAACACTCGAATCATGTCTGGTGGAGGTTGCAGGAAAGCAGACACTGTCCTGTACCCTTGAGAGAGAGGAGTGCAAGCAGGTTCCACTTCACAGGGGTACAGTTTAGCAGCAACATCTATTCAGATTAATAATGTAGTGGCCCTTTGACCTAATAGCGGCATTTCTAGAAACTTGCCGTACCTATATTCCTGCCAAAGTGTGCAAAGATATACGTGCAAAAGTGTATAAAACACTGTTATTTATATAAATAGGAATCCCAAGTGAATGCCCATCAGTATGGGACCTTCTTAAATAAAGCTTGTTAACATCTAAGCAACAGGCAACCACACATTAAAAATGACGTGGTAGATCTGTATGTTATGTTATATGATATGTTACTGTGCAAAATGAAAAGGCAAAGTGCAGAGAAGTATTATAGTATGGTCTCATTTGTGTGAAAATGCATTTAGAAGCTTGAAAGTTGTAAGAATTTGGTGAAAATAGTGATTATATCTGGGGTGGGGGGAAAGATTAGGAAGTCTTGGGTGGAAGGGAAAGGTTTATTTTTCACTTTATACCTATTTCTACCTTGAATTTTTTTTAGTTGATGCATTTAAGTTTATAGTAAAAAGAAAATCCAGTTGAAAATGCAAGTGGCAGAAGTGAAAAAATCAAAAAGGGAGAAGCTTGAATAAGCAGTCCTAGAGGAATTGGGGATTGACTGAACAATCAGCTGTGAAAACTGGTTCTTTATATACTTGGATATTTCATATCTTTTCCAACTGAAAAATTTGGAATAAAAATACAAGCAATAAAAATTGTGATGCTAGATGTAGAAAACAAACTTTTGGTTACCAAAGGGGAAGGTGGGGGAGGGATAAATTGAGAGTTTGGAATTAACATATACACACTACTATGTAAAAATATTAGATAAAAAAGACTTACTGTATAGCACAGGAAACTATATTCAATATCTTGTAATAACCTATGATGGAAAAGAATCTGAAAAAGAATATATATATAGCTGAATCACTTTGCTGTATACCTGAAACTAATACAACTTTGTAAATCAACTATATTTCAATAAAAATTCTAATGCTAATACTTTCAGATTTCTTAAATGATTAGAAAATAGCTTTAACATGCAGCCATGTTATTCTATCCTAATATTTACTGAGTACTTACTCTGTGCCAAGACCTATGCTCAACACCTTTATTAAATATTATCTTGTTTACTCTTCACAACAAACTTATGATGCAGATATTATTCCTAATTTGACTTTACAGATAGCTTAGAGATGTGCAGTAACTTATTCATGATCACACAGCAGGTAAATAGCTCTGAAATTAGAAACTCAGAACTCCTCCCACAATCTCTATGTTGGATTACTTCCAGGAGATTAGAATGCAAGAGGAAGGTTCTGACGTCTTAGATTTTGTCCATACTGACACAAAGAAATAGTGGGATACACTATTACCTAAAGTTATGGTGTAAATATCTGTAATTTCCATGGATAATTTGCTTTCATGTCCTTTGCTTATGCAGGTTACCTAGACTTAAAGAACCCACCTGCAAGCATCCTCTAGTCCAAAGTCAGCACTAGGTTATTGAGGGAGGCTACAGAGGATGTTGAATGTAGGGTACAAGAAAGGTTTAAGAGAGGTAGGGCTGGCTAGGAAGATGGGTCAAGCCTCAGAGATGAACAACGGCAGGGAGTTTAGAATCCAGGGAAGTGGTCTGGGGCAGCAAGGACCAGACAAGAAGGATCAGGAATCCAGGCAGAGGGAGACAGTAAGGACTCAATGCCCTGGGAGAGGAGCTTAACACTGAGTCCAGGGTTCCTCAGGGTCACAGAGCTTGTTTACATAGTAACTGGGGACCATTAGTGAGAGAATCTACAGGATGGAAGGACCAGGAGGCAGATAGTGGCTCATGGCTCCTACATTTTTAACTTCTCAAGGGCAGACACCAGACCTTATTAATTTTTGAAATCCCAGAGCCTGATAATTTCCACTTAGCAGGCACTCAGTGTTTGAAAATAAAGTGTGGACTGTTCTCCTCCTGCCCTTCCTCCGAGGGTTTCCCTGCTTAGCAGCCAAAGTTCCTGTTGGCACTTCCTGGTAGCACAGTGGTTAAGAATCCGCCTGCCAATGCAGGGGACACAGATTCGAGCCTTGGGCTGGGAAGATCCCATATGCCGTGGAGCAACAAAGCCCATGTGCCACAACTACTGAATCTGTGCTCTGGAGCCCGCGAGTCACAACTATTGAGCCCAGTTGCCATAACCACTGAAGCCCATGTGCCTAGAGCCTGTGCTCCACAGCAAGAGAAACCACCGCAATGAAAAACCCACACACCGCAACGAAGAGTAGCCCCTGCTCACGACAACTAGAGAAAGCCCGCGCCCAGCAACGAAGACCCAATGTAGCTAGTAAAAATAAATTAAAAATAAAGTTCCTGTTGATCGAAATCTCTTGACCATTTGTAGAAGCTGGGTAGATGAGAAGGCAAAGGCTCAAGATGTCTAGCAGAATTTTCATGAACAGGAAAAAACACCCTCCTCTTTCCTACTGGCTACTCGTGGACCAGAACACTTTAAAGAGTTTTGAATGAAGGGCTGTGGTTGGGTAATAAGTCCCCTTCGCTCCAACTTTTGTAAAGTTCTCACAGGTGAACTCTGTTTTTAACTGTCTCTCTGAAAAATTCACAGGCTCACAGGCTCACTTTCTTATTATGTTGATTTGATGTGACAAGGAACTTGTAGGCCATATTTTAATGTCCCAGGGTGGAGTTCTTTCCACCCTCCTCTCGCCACCCCAAAGAAACAAACTAACAAGCAAGTCAACCAAACTCCCAGCCATATCATCTTCAGAAATTTTATTTTTCAGAAAAAGATTTTGACAGTTCTACAATTCATGGAACTTTGTTGTGAACTCCTGAGAGAAAAATATGTATTAGCAGTTTTTCATGTGTTTTGACCCTCTTCTACCATCCTCTGGTGAAATTAGGTATTGCAAACAAATTTATAAATATTTTGATATTCTTTACTTGAACATGCTTAATATGAATTGAGTGAAAAGAGCAAAAGATTGTTTTATAAAAGATACATTAAATCTCACATTTCTTTTTATATTCTTTTATTACTTTTACAAGCTCACTTCTATTTTTTTCTAATAGAGAAAATAGATTTATCCTGAATAATAACATTGACTTCCTCTTTCATCACTGTCTAATGGATATTTAGATTTTGTTCTGTATTATTATTTGCCCTGAGTTTTCTTATCTCAGTATTTTGTCTCTTACCCGTTCTCCCTGTCTTCTGGTGGTTATGTGATTGTTTACTATTATCTTTGCTTGCATATTTTAAAAATGTTTGTCAAAAAGATCTACTTTCTATAATATAAATACAAAGTTGATAACTATATTTTGAGGAGTTCTATGTTTGATTGATATAATCTGAATAATAGAAAGCAAGCACATATGAGCTGTATTTTTTCATTCTATTGCATATCATACCGTTGTTTTTTAAAATACGTCATATGAAAATGTGATGACAAATAGTCTTTAAGTGTACAAACTTCTGGACAGTTAAAACATTAGGCTGCAGTACAAACATCTTCAACTTAATATACCAAATAATTACTGATTTGTGTTTGAAACATGTTTTTCAAAATGAAGAAGCTTCATTTTCAAAAAGTCACTTTAACTAAGAGTTAAATTCACAGAGAAAGGTTCTGAAACCTAAAACACAGGTTGGTGTGAGTTTGAATCAGGAGACCTAAGAAGGTGCATTAGTTTCCCAGGGCTGCTGGAGACCAGAGTCTGAAATCAAGGTACCTGAGGGTGTGATTCCTTGTGGAGGCTCCATGGCAGAATCTGCTCCAGGCCCCTCTCCTGGGTTCTGGTGGCTGCTGGCAATGCTTGGCACGCCTTGGCTTGTGGCTGCCCTCCAGTTTCTGCCTCAGTCTTCATATTGCTTTTCTGTGTGTGTGTGTGTGTGTGTGTGTGTGTCTCCTTCTCTCTCTCTCTTTTTCTTTTTTGTAAGAACTTTTACTGAGATACAGTTAACAGACAATAAACAGCATATATTTAGAGTGTACAATTTGGTATCCCAATCTCCCAATTCATCCCCCCGCCGACCTTCCCCACTTTCCCCACTTGGTGTCCATATGTTTGTTCTCTATATCCATGTCTCTATTTCTGCCTTGCAAACCGGTTGATTTGTACCATTTTTCTATAGTCCACATATATGTGTTAACATATGATATTTGTTTTCCTCTTTCTGATTCATTTCACTTTGTATGACAGTCTCTAGGTCCATCCAAGTCTCTACAAATGTCCCAGTTTGTCTGCTAACTTTGGGTTTTGTTTGCTTTTCTTTCTCTGGATTCTTTAGGTGTAAGGTTCGATTTTTTATTTGGGATTTTTCTTGTTTCTTGAGGTAGGATTGTATTGCTATAAACTTCCCTCTTAGAACTGCCTTTGTTGCATCCCATAGGTTTTGGATCATTGTGTTTTCATTGTCATTTGTCTCTAGGTATTTTTTGATTTCCTCTTTGATTTCTTCAGTGATCTCTTGGTTATTTAGTAGTGTATTGTTTAGCCTCCATGTGTTTGTGTTTTTTACAGTTTTTTCCCAGTAATTGATTTCTAACCTCATAGTGTTGTGAACAGAAAAGATGGTTGATATGATTTAAATTTTCTTGAATTTACCAATGCTTGATTTATGACCCAGAACATGATCTATCCTGGAGAATGTTCCATGTGTACTTGAGAAGAATGTGTAATCTGCTGTTTTTGGATGTTATGTCCTATAGATATCTCTTAAATCCAGCTGATTTATTGTGTCATTTAAAGCTTGTGTTTCCTTATTAATTTTCTGTCTGGATTGATCTGTCCATTGGTATAAGTGGGGTGTTAAAGTTCCCCACTATTATTGGGTTACTGTTGATTTCCTCTTTCATAGTTGTTAGCATTTGCCTTATGTATTGAGGTGCTCCTATTTTGGGTGCATATAGATTTATAATTGTTATCTCCTCTTTGTGGATTGATCTCTTGATCTTTATGTAATGTCCTTTCTTGTCTCTTGTAACATTTTTTATTTCAAAGTCTATTTTATCTGATATGAGTATTGCTATCCCACCTTTCTTTTGATTTCCATTTGCATGGAATATCTTTTTCCATCCCCTCACTTTCAGTCTGTATGTGTCCCTAGGTCTGAAGTGGGTCTCTTGGAGACAGCATATATATGGGTCTTGTTTTTGTATCCATTCAGTCAGTCTGTGTCTTTTGGTTGGTGCATTTAGTCCATTTACATTCAAGGTGATTATCAATATGTATGTTCCTATTATCATTTTCTTAATTGTTTCATTTTTTTTTTCTGTAGGTCCTTTTCTTCTCTTATGTTTCCCGCTTAGAGAAGTTCCTTTAGCATTTGTTGTAGGGTTGGTTTGGTGGTGCTGAATTCTCTTAGCTGTTGCTTGTCTGTAAAGCTTTTGATTTCTCCTTCAAATCTGAATGAGATCCTTGCTGGGTAGAGTATTCTTGGTTGTAGGTTCTTCCCTTTCATCACTTTAAATATATCATGCCACTCCCTTCTGGCTTGCAGAGTTTCTGCTGAGAAATGAGCTGTTAACCTCATGGGAGTTCCCTTGTATGTTATTTGTCATTTTTCCCTTGTTGCTTTTAATAACTTTTCTCTGTCTTTCATGTTTTTCAATTTGGCTACTATGTGTCTTGGCATGTTTCTCCTTGGGTTTATCCTGCCTGGGACTCTCTGCACTTCCTGGACTTGGATAGCTATTTCCTTTCCCATGTTAGGGAAGTTTTCAACTAGAATCTCTTCCAATATTTTCTCAGGTCCTTTCTCTCTCTCTTCTCCTTCTGGGACCCCTATAATGTGAATGTTGGTGCATTTAACATTGTCCCAGAGGTCTCTTATGCTGTCTTCAGTTCTTTTCATTCTTTTTTCTTTATTCTTTTCCACATCAGTGATTATCACCATTTTGTCTTCCAGGTCACTTATTTGCCCTTCTGCCTCAGTTAATCTGCTATTGGTTCCTCCTAGTGTATTTTTCATTTCAGTTATTGTGTTGCATATCTCTGTTTGTTTGCCCTTTAATTCTTTGAGGTCTTTGGTAAACTTTTCCATCTTTGCATCCAGTCTTTTTTCAAAGTTCTGAATCATCTTCGCCATCATTATTTTGAATTCTTTTTCTGTAAGGGTGCCTATCTCCTCTTCATTTAGTTGTTTCTCTGGGGCTTTATCCTGTCCCTTCATCTGGTACAAAGTCCTCTGCTTTTTCATTTTCTCTATCTTTCTGTGGCTGTGGTTTTCAGTTCCACAAGACTAAATACTGCTGATACTGCTTGATACTGCTGTCTGCCCTCTTGTGGAGGAAGATATCTAGGAGGCTTGTAGGTGCTTCCTGATGGGAGGGACTGATGGTGGGTAGAGCTGTGTGGGCAGAGCTCAGTGGGACTTTAATCCGATTTGGTGGGCTGAGCTCAGAAAAACTTTAATCTGCTTGTCTGCCAATGGGTGGGGCTGTGTTCCCACCCTGCTGGTCATTTGGCCTGAGGCCACCTAGCACTGGAGCCCACAGGCTCTTTGGTGGGGTTAATGGCAGACTCTGGGAGGGCTCACACCAATGAGCACTTCCCAGAACCCCTGCTGCCAGTGCCCCCATATCCTCGGTGAGCCACAGCTGCCCCCCACCTCCTCAGGCAACCCTCCAACACCAGCAGGTAGGTCTGGTTCAGTCTCCTATGGGGTCAATGTTCCTTCTCCCAGGTCCTGGTGAGCACACTTTTTTGTGTGCTCTCTAAGAGTGGAGTCTCTGTTTCCCCCAGTCCTGTGGAGGTCCTGCAATCAAATCCCACTGGCCTTCAAAGTCTGATTCTCTGGGGATTCCTCTTCCCGTTGCTGGACTCCCAGGTTGGGAAGCCTGACATGGGGCTCCGAACCCTCACTTTAGTGGGTGGACTTCTGCGGTATAACTCTTCTCCCCTTCTATGTCTCTTATAAGGACATGTGTAATTGGACTTAACACCTTAATTCCAGATGATCTCATCTCTAGATCCTTACCTTAATTACATATATTTTTTCTTTTTCTTTTTTCTTTTTTTAAGCTCTTTATTGGAATATAATTGCTTTACACTGTTGTGTCAGTTTTTGCTGTACAAAAAAGTGAATCATCTGTATTTATACATATATCCCCATATCTCCTACTTCCCTTCTTAATTACATATCCCCATATCCCCTCCCTCCCTCCTTAATTATATTTTAAAAGACCCTTATTCCAAATAAGATCATATTCTGCGGTTCTGCTTGGACAACTTTCAACCCATTACAGATGGGAATTACCTATGTTTGCAGCTTTGAGGTCACACTTGGTGTCCTTCCTTAGACCTGGCTTCTTAAACTGCTGTCTTCCTCTTTCTGTTGCCTATTGTCCTGGCGTTGGGGCTCCATTTCCAATCTTTCATGAAATGGTGCTCTGAGTATTAACTAGTGGATTTGTTTGAAACCATACCCTATAGAATTGTTCCAATTCTACAGAATTCTATGATTCTATTCTATTTCCTAGTATATCAGTTTAGGAAAAGAGAAAAATTTCATTTGCCTCTGAGAAATAAAGTACCAGATATTCCAGTATTTATTTATTTATTTATTTCCCTGTTTCAATGGTTTTAAGGTACCTTACCTAAATAGATAAAAATGAGGTAAAAATCAATTTGAATTAAGTAAAAGAGGAAAGCAGGAAAAATGAAGATGAAAGTAGAAGGGAGAGGAAGAAGCTAGAAGGTAAAATTATTACATAAAATTTGTAAATAAAATGATTAAAAACCATACATTGTAGAAGGTGATTTGCTAAACTTCAAATTTGACTCTCAGCTTTCCAGCAGTCCATTCAAAGAAGAAAGCATGTACATGCTTCAAAGTGTCCATGAGATTAGAGCAGATTAACTTTAATTAGTTGCTTGGAGAAAGCACACTCATTCCTGACTCTGAGACTCAAAAGAAAATTTCTGTGGGATCTCCTGGAGGGGATGTGCCTTGTAATTAGCAAGTGCAATGCAGTTATCAGCATCTTTAGAGTAAACACAGTGAGAAGTTTCCACAAGTTTCTTTGTTCATAATGTCCCTCAATATAAACCAATGGATAATTTGGTGAAAATAGTTCCAGGTTGCTCAAAAGTATATCGTCCAGGCACAGAACTCAACGTTTGTCTGGAGAGAGGGATTTTTAGAAAACCAAAAGGAAGGGATATCTTATGTGTCTTCCAAGTGATATTCCAAATATATTATTTCTCAACACGATTTTGGCTTGTGTGTCACCGCAGTGACAGCAGGCTGTACTAGTTACAAGAACCTGGAGGGTGGCTTCCTGCGATGTCAGCTGTCATGTGCTCCAGCCGGCAGCCAGCAGGGCAGGCTGACAACCTATGTCTCACTCATAGTGATGAGAAGCTGCCTCCCCTGCCCACGTGCAGGGAAGATGAGGCCACAGCCTTGGGGGCCACCAGGATTTTCTCCAGGAATTGGCACCTGCTGTGGTGCCCCGAGGAAAGGGCCACCAGGGCCACCAAAACTCCATGGCAAATGGTATAGATGGTTTTATATTTGAGAAATCCTTAAAGGTCTATGGCAAAATATTTACTTCAGATGTAAAAATATTTCAGTAAAGTTTCACAGAATCTTTACTGTTAAATAGTGTTTTTTCTTGGTGTAACTTCTGAAATAAACTAGCAAAAAGAACTACAAATGATGACTTTGATTCTAAAAGATCACTAGCCCTTCTTTCCAACAGATATCAGGTAGCAGGCTCATTTATCTACTGAAAGCATACCTAGTTTGTGGCAACAGAGCCTCTTATCCTGCATTTAAAAAAGTAACTACCTGGGATTTTATTTTACATAGGATTGCTTACCAATTATTAACACATTTTCTTGATAAAATAAGTGATCTAGCTACAGATAGAAGATAATCTCTCATTGGCAAGGGAAAATCTTTATGTTAGCAAAAAATCAAGAACCTTTTTGTTTTGGCCACTTTATGCCGTAGTAGGAACTGGAGAAAAGCCAATTTCATTTGCTTCCCATCACCGCACAGGTTTGGGATGATGAGAGGATTGTTACTTTTAGGCTGGGTCCTTGAGCATACACACTCCTGTCCCCTCCAACACCAGTACCTCCAGCATTTAAACAATGGGGCAGAAAGCCTGGAGCTGGAGGGCACAGGTGCTGCTCCGTGCCTGTGGGGCCGTCCAGGGGATTCACATGCTGGGTTCAGTTGGATGGGTCTCCTCTGGATCCAGAGGCAGAGTTCTGCTTGTTCTCACAAACCATCTAAAGTTAGATTCATGCTGCAGGCAATTCTCCTGGTACCAGCTTGGTGTGGAGGCTCTGGCCACAGTTTAGAGCAACTTCAGAAGAGCCCTGCTCACTCTGTGCCAGGGCTGGCTTGGGGTTGAAAGTGATTAGTGCAGCCCAGTGCTACATGCCGTGCATTAGCGGCACTTCAGTGCTAAGAACATTTCCTGCTGTGATAAATGCCCTCTACTCAGTGGGGGTTAGGGACAAGCAGAATAGCAAGAAGGGGGTGGATGGTGGAGGAGAGAGCATTTTATGGCCTTTTAGGAGAGATTTCTCCTCAAAAGGGAAATGGAAAACCAAAGGGAAGGGAGTCGAGGACAAAGTCACTTTTTAACATACATTCCAATGTCTTTGAAGAAACCAAGGGACTCTTCTTCACCAGCCAGAGTGAACCTGAAGCAAAGCTGCCCTCTGGAGTGGAGAAGGCGCCCCAGAGTGAGTCATGAATCCCAGCTTGGGTTGAGGTTTTCACTAATCCAGGCTTCTGCCAAGACAGGGGACTTGGACTGGCATCTTTCCGAGGGATGGCTGGTCTCCACTGGCATCCCTGACAAAGCAGGAGACACCAATGGCTGAAGGGGGCATGCTGTGTGCTGTCTGGCAGGAGAGCCGGGGAGGGAGATGGCACTTTGGATATGTGAGTATGCACAGAAGCCACTGTGAAGTGTCCCAAGAACAAAAGTCTTCTTAGTGGTCAGTGCGTTGCCCCCAGTGGGAATTCTTCTCCATGAAAGACCAGTATTACAGGAGCAACTGTTTTCTATGTTCAGATATGGGTGTTTCTGAAAATGAGTCTTTCTCTAAAGTCTTAAAAGAAAAAAAACAAAACAAAAAACTTTGTAGCTGCTGGATGGAAAAAGAGAGAGAAAAGAAGAGACAAAAATCAGTTCAGAATAGGACCTCAAAATAGGTCCTCAAAATTCCTATCCATTGAAGCCTTCAAGAAGGAAGGAAACCTATGAACACAACTTTATCAAAAGCCTTTATAAAACTGGTAGATAGGGTGAAATATGTGTCATAACTTAGAAAATGCAGCCTTTGATATGTTGTTTCTATTGGAATGTACACATCTATGTGAGGGACCTTTCACAACTGAGACAGCCATTCAAAACAAGCAGAGAAATACATCTCATTTAGAAACAAATTTCTAATTACAGTGTTGCAAAGCTTAGACAAGGTTTCCAACAATAATGAGGTGTAAGTAGTTATACGATCTTATTAAATATATGTTTTAATAAAAGTAAAATGTATTTTATTAAGAAATGACATTTTATCATTAATAAATAAAATTTACATTTCTTTAAAACTGTTATTTTATCTTTAGCTTGCCCTTTCAAAATCACTAGTTTTATGTATTTTCCCTAAAGTCTGTATTAACATAATAGTATTTGCAAATAATTTTAAAGTAAATTTAAATATATAAATACATTTACTGATAAAAACTAGATAAGAAACTTGGGAGATCATTCATCTAAGTTATCAAAAGAGTATTTCTAATGATCAGCATACTCAGATTTAAGTTATTGATGTTATTGAATATTTTGAGTTCTTCTTTGAATTCAAGAATGCAAACTTATGGAGTCAAATACAGATGAAAGACCAATAAAAGCCATAAGTAATTTTGTTATTCCTAACAGATTTTCCCCCCAAATGGTTAAGAGTATATAATTGTGGTCAGTAGCCCAGTCTATAATTAATTTGTCAAGAAGAAAAATGGGAAATGGCATTCATTTCTCTGCAAGGTCTAATAAGTTAATAGTTTACAACTTAGGAAAAGAATTGTTCTTTTAAAAATGGGAAAGTCCTTCTCTAGTTGCAGAGAGAAGGGATAAACTTGTAGATATTATCATCAAAGAGACTAGGGTTGAAGCTCAAGTTTCATAAAAATCCTTAAATTGTTTTGAGGGCAGAATATCACCTTGTTAATCAATCAGCATCATTTTTTTTCAGGCTTCTTTCTATATAAAGCACTATTATCTAAAATTTTTTTCTTGGAAAGTTTTGTTCTGCTAAAATCAACTTTAATCTTTAAGAATAACGTAACTATATATTTACCAAGTTCTGTTTTAAGTCTTCAATAGGCTGTAGTAGCCGTTTCCTAGTTAATCGTAAATATTATACTTTTGGAAGTATAATGCTAATTTTGAAATTTGTTCAGCCAATGAACATTACCAATGTAAGTATACGAGAAGAATATGAGAGGTGAGATGCAGCCTATGGGAGTCAATGGCCAGAAAATACGCAGACACTTTGCCTGGAGGATTGGCTGCACGCTCCACGAGGAGCCAGTGAGACAGACACATGACTCATGTGTGGCTTCCCTGTTGGATGATGAAAACCCTCACCGCCACCCACTAGCCCCCTTCTGACTGGCCCCACTGGGGCCCCCACCCCGAGTGAGGGGTGACAAGAGGCTCAGGGAAGAGCTGAGAATGTTTGCGTCACACACCGCTTTTTATTAAAATAGCAGCAAGAGCAACAACAAAAAACGCCATACGTGTACTGAATTCTTTTCTTTTTGGTGAGGGTGTTAGGTCAAAATTTGCTTCTTTAATAAATACGCCTACAGGGAATTCTGCTCGATATTATGTAACAACCTAAATGAGAAGAGAATTTGAAAAAGAATACGTACATGTGTATAACTGAATCACTTTGCTGTACACCTGAAACTAACACAATTGTTCATCAATAATACTCTAAAATAAAATAAAAAGTTAAAAAAAACCTATATTCTAAAATTAATATTTAAAAAATGTCCAGTTTTTAGGTATCTGTATCATTGCTCTTCCGACGTTGTGCTTGACGCAGAGGTAGCCGGACATACAGGAGGAATAAATGCCATGTCCTCCAAGGTTTGAAGGGGCTCTTTGTGGCTATAAGAAGCTAGGAGTAGAGTGGTACAGTGTCACTTGTTAAAGGGGACGAGGTTTGTAGCTGTAAGATGTTTTCTACTCATATATACTGATGATCAAAACTTCCAAGGTGTGTGCTGGTTCCACCATCGTGGCTGAGCAGTCAGTCCCCTGTTAAAGTCTCCTCCGTCACTTTCTGATTCCACTGGATCACCACGCCCTGTTCTCTCCACCTCCACGGAGCCTCTTTAATCTGTTTCCTTCTCACCACCATTTCTGTTGTTCTAGTCCTATTCCAGGCCTTCTTTTATTTTTATTTTTTGTTTATAATTCCCTGTGCTATAAGTAGGTCCTTTTTGTTTATCTATTTTATATACAGTAGTCTGAACCTACCAAATTCCCAAATGTATCCCTCCCCACCCCTTTCCCTTTGATAACTATAAAGTCTGTTTTCTATGTCTGTGAGTCTTTCTGTTTTGTAAATAAGTTCATTTATAACATTTTTTAAGATTCCACATATAAGTGATATTGTATGATATTTGTCTTTCTCTGTCCGACTTACTTCACTTAGCATGATAATCTCCAGGTCCATCCGTGTTGCTGCAAATGGTATTATTTTGTTCTTTTTTTATGTCTGAGTAATATCCCATTATATGTATGTATACATACTACATTATCTTTATCCATTCATCTGTAGATGAATATTTAGTTGTTTGCATATCTTAACTATTGTAAATAGTGCTGCTATGAACATTTGGGTGTACATATCTTTTCAAATTAGAGTTTTTTATGGATATATACCCAGGAGTGGGATTGCTGGATCATATGGTAACTCTATTTTTAGTTTTTTGAGGAAACTCCATACTGTTCTCCATAGTGGTTGCACCAATTTACATTGCTACCCACAGTGCAGGAGGCTTGCCTGTTCTCCACACCCTCTCCAGTATTTGTTATTTGTAGATGTTTGGATAATGGCCATTTTATTATTTTTTTCTAAAGCCTGCACTACTGCAGTAGCTTCCAGACTGGCAAATCTTCTGGTTTCTTTTGTTTCAATTCATTTTCCACATGACACACACACACACCTACATGTTTCTAAAACACAGACCTTAATTGTGGTGCCAGTGTGCTGAAAATGCTTGAAAAAAATTCCTGCCAGTGACCCAGTGAAGATGTCCAAACTCCAAAGAGAGTCCTCTCATAGCATCTTCATAAGACATTCAAAGTCATCTTTCCAGTTTTTTCCCTGTTCCCAAATTGCACCATGAGTTGTGGTCACACTGTAGCCTCCTGGTGATTGAAACACCGTTCACGCTGCAGCTTCTCCCAGCCACGGCTGTGCAGTCTTGGCACACTGTGTGAGCCCCATTCTCACCCTGTGGCTCAGCATCAGCCTTACACATGCTCATTGCCCAGTCCAGTCCTGCTGCAGGACATTAGTATAAGTTATCGTGAAAGTAAAAGCTGGAGGACACTCACGAAATCCCATCACTTAGGTCCTAAACAGCGGTGACACTTGGCTGGCCCCTGTTATATCTGCTGAGCTGCAGTTACAGAGTCATGATTATTTTGGAAGAACAATGGTTGTTTCTGTTTCTTCATTCAGGATCATGACTCTATCCAACACATGATGATTCTTCTTCTTAATTTTTTTTATTGTTTATTTTTCAGATTACAATGGACATACATGCTCTTTGTTCAAATCTGTAAAGTGCAAAGAGATAATTGATTTATCCATAATAACAACACCTAGAGATATCTACTGCTTACGCTACCATACTTTATAAATATGTACAAACTGTTTCATAATGTTTTTTTCTCTAATTTTATATTGTGAAAAATTTTTATCTCTTTAAATATTCTTCCATACACTATTTAAAATAACTATATAGTGCTTCATCATGTGGATAGATCATAACTTATTTAGCCATTATCCCACTTTTGAGTGTTTAGGTTGTTTCTAAAACTTCGTTATTATCAATAAAAGGTATAATGAAAATCCTTGTAACATCCTTCTTTCCACATTTTTTCTTGGGCTAAATCTTCAGAATGGAATCACTGTGTCAAAGGGCATGCACTTTTTATTCTCTAGAAAGCTTATATGTTTATACCTCCCCCATCTTTGCCGATATACTGGGTACTGGTAGTTTCAAAAGAATCTGGCCTACTCAAATAAGTAAAAAATGATGTCTTGATTTAACTTGGATTCTTTTACTTTTCAGCTGCAAATGATCCCAAACATGAATTGGAGGGTAGAGAACAGAGCTAAACAGATGTATGCAAAGATAGTTTGTTATGTTATTTTGGCAAGCTTTTAAAATTCAGGCCCGTCCTTCCCCTTTTGTTTTACCTATCAGGAATAAAACAAACAAAAAATCCAGAGCAGAAATATTCCATAATTTATTGGCAAGTTGTACAAAGTAGCTTATTTTAATGAGCTATTCTTGGTAACTTTCTTGCCCCGCCCTTTGCTGCCAACATCAGAGCCTAGAAAGGTCTGCCTGACTTCACTGTCAGGGCTGAGGCCTGTGTCAGCCCGGCCCGAAGGACCGTAGAGTGATCATTTATGACCTTCAGTTAGGGGCAGGGGCAGGGGCAGGGATAGACTTCCTTTGCACCCACGATTCTATGAGCTGAAACACTAATAAAAGAGAGGACATTGACCTTAATGTTACTTTGAGTGCCTGCTCTCACTGAATTCTGTGGACTTGACGATTTGTTTACGTTTTCAGGGAGGCTGCAGGCAAGTGGATTTGCTCAAATTTGGGAAGTCATTATGTCTCGCAGGTACTTTCTTATCCAATAAGGGCGAAATGTAAAACTCCTTATTAAGAATAGCTAACAACTTGTCACAAGCAATGAAAATACCAATTTTTAACTTTATTTTGTTGAGCTATCTGAGACAGTTTAATTTATAATTAAGAATCCAATTCCTACCCTTGAAAAACACACAAGCAAATACACAGAATGGGCTCTTGTTCACTGAGATTTGGTGTACCATCCCTGAGGATACAGGTCAAGAGAATGGAGGCTGCATGTGCTTCTGATCAGGCAAACGCTGTCCTCACAAACCCCTAGCCTCAGTGTCTCTCTTTAGACTGCTACACACATGCAAGACGTGCTCTGTAAGTAAGGCTGTCAACACAGTCAGACTACCAAAGCTCAAAATGCCAAAAGCCTCACCTAAAGCAGCATAGAGAAGAAATGATTGTATATAATTTTACCACCAGAGATTTTTGTTATTCTTTGTAAAGATACACCTTTATTTTGTAAGGGAATTTATTCTGGCTGTATTTTTTTTCCTTTTAAAATACAGTGTAACTAGCACATTGTTGATATTTCCATACTCATCCATTGTTCCAAGTACTGCAAACAGCATGGCAGCCACAGGGAAGGATGAGACTGGGTTCCTACCTGTCCAGGACACGGGAAAAGGGCACATGTGGGAAAAAATCACATGGATTCAACAGGTAAAAGTATAGAATATAATGTTAACAGAGACAAAGGGCTTCTAACCTAACACTGCATTCTGGCCCTTCCAAATAACGGCTCATGAAATCTCTGTATGATAGGGATGCTTAGTCCTAGAAGAGCAGATTGTAGTCATAACTCTTTGACACTAGATGGCGCCATAAGGCATTCATGTGTTAGTATTTTGGCGAGCTGGTGTGAGGCTAGTTAACTCAAACTGAAGCTTGAGGTTGAAAAAATTTATTAAGGAAGAGGCATAGTTTCTAAAGTCCACATTTTTTATCTTTAAAAAATCTTCATATATTCTTCAAAAACTAATGGATTATAGGCATACATTTTATATGGTTATAAAATAGATTTTTCACTTAAAAATATATGTAGATATTATTACCATGTGGCAAAATGTTCCATTCTTCGTGTTTTCAGGCCTAACCTTTATTAAACACTCGCTGTCTTTTTTTTTAGACTGAAGTATAATTGACATACTACATTATATCAGTTTCAGGTGTACAACATAATGCTTCAACATTTACAAACATTGCAAAATGATTGTCATAATAGTTACCATCTGTCAGGATACAAAGTTTCAAAACTTTTTTTTCTTATGCTGAGAACTTTTAAGATTTACTCTCTTAGCAACTTTAAAATATTCGGTACACTATTACTGACTAAAGTCACTATGCTGTATGTTACATCCCCACAACTTATTTCTTTTATAGCTGGAATTTTTAGCTGTGGACCCTCTTCACCCATTTTGCCTCCCCGCCCCCCCCCCCCCCCGCCTCCCTCTTAGAAACCACCAATCTGTTCTTTGTATTAAGAGTTTTGTTTGGTTTGGTTTGTTTGGTTTGTTTTTTTAGATTCCACGTAGGAGTGAATTCACACAGTATTAGTTTTTGTGTGAAAGCACTCACTGTCTTCTCTATCAAGATAGTATAAAAGTCATGATAGCGGTACTTGTAATAATGAAGAAGATGCATTCCAATGAGTGTCTTCATTTTCAGAAAACTTTGACAGAAGAGATAATACTGGGGAGAAAATAGATCAAAAAATAGAATTACAGTATAAAAATATTTGGTTAATTAAATAAATTTCAAATTAATAAACAATTATTGAGTGCCCCTGTGTATTAAGACCTGGGCTAAGTGTTTTCCAAACATAAATAAAGAAAAACTTTGAAACAGTTTTCATGACTCCTGATTTACGGTGAAGAAAACTAAGACTCAGAGAAGTAATTTGTAATAGATCATGTTGTAAATAAATGCCAGGATTATTAAAATAATGTCAGATTGTCAAAGACCAAACGTGTACTTTGATGTGAATTTTAACATTTAATTCTGAAAAATTCTTCATTTGCTCTTCAAATCGTTCTCCCTAACGATCTAGACCCACTATTGTATTACGTCTAGTAAATACACGTTAGAACTCCTTCATTTACCTTCCAAATATTTTATTTTTTCTCTTTATCACTCCATATCATATTCTGGGTAATTTCCCCAAATTTAGCTTCCAATGCTGCTAATTCTTTCAATTCTGTCCGATCTACTCTTTAATCTTTTGTTCAAATAATTATATTTCTTATCTTTAAAAATTTGTTTGCTCTTTTTCATTACCTCTTGCTTTAGAGACCCTACTGGGGAAGAAATTTAAGCAGAGGCTAAATAAAAGTGGAGGTTCCGGGGTCAGACTGCCTGGTTTGCAGTCAGGCAGGCAAAGGTCAGACCTTTGGTTCTGATCTGTGTGATCTCTGGCAGGTTACTTAACCTCTCTGTGCCTCAGTCCCCTCATTTTTAAAGCATGATAGTAATACCTACTCACAGGAAATGGAAGTCCACTTTTCCATTTGAAAAGGAACCCTGCTTTGAGAAAGATAAGTTAGAAGGAGGGAAAGCAAGTAATGGTTGTTCTTGGGTGATGTGAATTGGGTTCCTGGGGTCTCCCCTGCCTGACCCATCACAAACAGAAGGCTGTCAGTGGTGAGGGATGGCCCCGGCAGCTATTTTGCTCTTTTCTTTTCTTCTAGGTGAAGCAATCTGGAAATCTCCCTGGAATTCTCACTCTGTCTGTGGATACATGTTGGCAGATAATGCAGGATAGCCTCTCTCAGGCAATCTCCTCCCATGATTCTGCCTCCCATCTTTGGTGATATGAATGCAGAGTTTGGGCCACACCCTTTTTGTAAGCCCTGGAATGTGGTCCTTGCAGCTGCCAGGCTTGTAAGAGGTTGATACAGAAGGTGCTTCAGATGGTGCCAGCACAGTCTCCGCTATTGCCACCCACCCTCTCTTCAAGTCTCTCCTTTCCTCTATCCTAGTCCCCATTTCCCACCTCACTACGTCCTGACCTCCTGGCCTCCAAAAATTATGAATCTAAGACAGAAATTGTTTGGGGCAGGGGCGAAAAGAGAGAAGGAGAGAGAGGAAACTTTTAGAGGTGATGGGTATGTTTATGGTATTGTTTATGGTGATGGTTTCACAGATGTGTACTTATCTTCAAACTCACCAAGATGTATACATTAAACATGAACAGCTTTTTGCATGTTAATTATACCACCACAACAAAAAAGGGTTATATTCTTTGAGAATTTACTAGTAGGGGAATCATTGTAATGAAGATATCTTTCATCCAATGAAATTTTAAAACTATCCCTTAGAAACATTCCTTCCTCTCCCAGTTCATGTAGACAGCCTACAGGAGGCTACAGGGTCACCAAAGCAATGAAGCCGCAGAGCGCAGCTACTGCAGCATCTCCGGTGAGGAGTCACCCTGCTCGCATGTGCTGGATCTGATGGCGTATTAATCTTGCCCCTCTCCCTGCTTTCTTAATGGCCTCACAGCCCTCCCAATTTTTAAAGCTAGAAACCTCACAGCTGTCTTCAGCATATTTTCTTCATTGGCCCCGATGTTTGAGTATTCACCAAAGCATGTCACATCTAACTCCAAGATTCCTCTCAAATGTATCCCCCGTTGTGTTGCTCTCTATTACTTAGGCTCAGGCTTTATCGGTCTCACTTGGATGGCTTGGTACCTTCTAACTAGCCTCCTTGGCTTCAGGATCCTCCCCCTCAAATCCATTTTCACACCTATTGGAGACAGCTTTCTAAACACAGACCTGACCCCAGTTCTTCCCTGTGGTGATGGCCGCCCCAAGCCCAAAGTCTCAAGGCAACTCCTTTGCATGTGACAAGGCTCTTCACAGTATATAATGGCCTGTCTGTGCATTTCCCTCCTGGCCAGTCCTCCTATCAGGATGTCATTCCAGGGAGCTGACGGCGCCCAGTCCTGTGGGTTTTCTCGCCTCAGCTCAGCAACAGTGCGTGGAGCCCAGGGCAGTTGTTAGGAGCAGCATCCAAATCTGTGCCGGGCAGAACCGACAGACCAAAGCTGCATCCTCAGCCCAGATGGACAAGGAGAAACAGACGACGTGTAGACCAGAAGAAACGGACACCGCTGAGAAGTGAGAAGCAAGGAGCTGGGGTGGAGGGGGGGTGGAGGGAGGGTGTATAAGCCCCACACGGGTCTGTGCAGAGCGAGCTAGATGGATCTCCGAGTGGCATGCCAGGAAGGTTATTTTTCTTTTGTGGGGGCAGTTTTTAAAAAGCCTAAGGGGAGCCAGTTCCCTTTATGAACCTTCCTTCCACTTTGATTGCTGCTGCTCTGAGAAACTGGGCATCTCCGCTGTGTATTTGCTTTCTTCATTCTGATTACTGTTATAAGTGTACTGTTCAGACATAGGAGGTTGGTAATGAAGTTGAAAGGTCGTAGATTGGTTAGGCCCGAGATAGGGAAAAAGGCAACTGTTCTTGTGGATATGAGATGTCATGTTTCAGGAGCATAAAGAATAGAGAGGCACAGGTTGGCAGAGGGAAACTGACACGCAGAGCTTAGCAACTGTGATCACCATTCTCCGTTGTGGGACTTACAATAGTGCCAGTATTTACTGACAAGCTTTTGGGACAAGAGACAACAGGACAGATAGTTATAAGAGAGCACACGAGAGCAATACCTGTGATATTAACAGAGAGGCATGATAGTACAGAGGCGTGATTAATTCTGTCTTGGAGCATCTGTAGGAAGGCTGTATGGAAGAGGAGACCACAAACAAGGTCCCGAAAGATGAGTAGGGACTTGCAACCTGGCAAAAAGAAGGAAGAGAATTCCAGGAAGAAGGTATGTGCACATAACACCACGAAGGTATCGAGGATCACAGCTGATCTGAAGATCAGAGTGACACTGAGTGGAAATGGGATGGAGACAAGTGGTGGGTAGTGAGGAGACATCGGCCAGGAGGCCAGGCTGTAGTTGGGTTGTGAGGAACCCTGCACACCATACTGGGAAACGTGTGAGGTATCTGTCAGGGATGGCAATGGGAAAACGGTTTACTTTGTCCATTTAAAAACAGCAGGCGATTAACAGCTTCCTGGGAGGTGCATTTCTTGTCAGGCATATCTCTGGTGGAATCGTCCCTTCTGAGGTTCTCACAGTAGAAAATACAGTAAGAATTCTTCAGCACAAATGGGATGCCTTTATTGCTGTGGCAATTAAGAGGGTTCAAATGCAAAAGGAGATTTTCTGACTCTTCAGTGGAGTCTAGGAGACAGAGAGCAGTATGGGACAGTGATTCAGAGCAAGAACTTTGGCTTCAGAATGTCTGGGTTTGAATCCTGACTCCACCTTGAGTAAGCTACTAACCCCTTAAAACCTCAGTCTCTTCATCTGTGAAATAGTGTGAAAATAATGCTACTCACCTCATGGGGCTGCATAAGGACTGAGATCATGCTTATAAAGCACTTAGCTCAGTACCTCCAGCACAGAGGAACACTCCATAAATGTTAGCTAACAAATGGTGCAATGATTATCCAAGATGTATTTAGTGCACATCAGAATCCACCCCCCTGTCCACGGAGCCTGAATCAGTCATTGTTCAACGCAAGAGCTGCCTCATTAGAAAGTCGCTGAAGTTAGAATGAGTCTTGTTTTCTGGGACCTTATTAAATATTCCTTCCCAGGCTCTATATGATGAAATCCCAGTGACTGATGAACAACAGCTATCTGCACATCTGTCACCCCGAGACCCTGAAGTCGTTAAGACCATAAATCTGAATACAAGTAGTTTTGTCTTAATTATTTTTGTGACAATTAAGAGCTTTGAAAATCACATTTTTGGTTACCGCGAAGCAGAAAGGTTGGAGTAACTTTGGAGCAGTCATTACTCTTGTCATCATGATAATGAAAGAATGACATGAGTTAAAATATGCAAATTAATGGAGAGCCATGTGTAAATCCTTATACAACGCGGCTTAGAAGATTCAAAGAAAAGTTGTAGTTAGGCAGGCAGAAGGCTGTGGATGAGAAAGGCCATAATAGAAGATCTTTAAAAGAAATGGCTCGTAAGAACAGATATTAATCTCTGTCTCACCTCCTCTCTTGGCAGGAGTGGATGGTGAGATGGAGTGGGGTGGGGTTGGCTGAGAGGCCGGTTTAGCACAGCCAAAGCAACGATAACTTCTAGAGACCAGTCCTAGACATCGTGAATGCTTAACAAAGAGAACACAACAAAATATGCAGAGAATATTTTTGGTAACAGGAGTGAGAGGTACCTCTTCACATTTTATCATGAAGGGAAAGATCTTTTTCTTTCAGCCCATCTCTGCTCACTGCCAGGTTGACCACAGAAAATGGGAGGGAGGCAGTTATGTGCAGAACCCACAAAGAATAGAGAAATTTCAAAAAAAAAAAAAAGAAAGATGTTGACTTAGGAAATCACCTCAAACCAGAACATTGATATAGCTCCGGGGATTGTGAAAATGAACTCTTCTCGTATGTGATGATTATGTGAAGAACCTAGAGGGCTTGTACTTACATTTCTTACATCTGCTGAGGATAGGATGGCCCCAATACATGTTCTTTCTGTCTCTCCTTTTCAGCCCTCCTCTCTTTCAATCCCTTTGTTGAATCATTTCAGTAATATTTCAAGGGGAAAAACAACATTAGAAACAAAACCAATGAATGGCTAAGTTAACATGCATATGTTTTAATTTTCATCTACTAGATTTTAAAGTCCTTAAGGGCAAGAAATGTCATGGTGTTCCCACAACAGCCTATATCTACTCATAATATGACCTTGGGTAAGCCATGTAAGCTGTCTGTGTCCTGATTTTACTAGCTATAAAATATGAATAATAGTAGTACCTACCTCATTTGGTTATTGTGCTAATATAATGAAATGACACAAGTGAAGTGTGTATCTTGGTGCCTGACACGTGTCCTTTGTTTACTAATATAGTGCCCCATATTTATAAATGCACCACGAGACCTTCACTCAGGGTGCTGTATCGTTCAAAAATTTTATCATCCTACCTCTTCTTTTTTTTTTTTTCCTTGACTGCACCATGCAGCATGTGGGATCTTAGTTCCCAGACTGGGGATTGAAACCCTGCCCCCTTCAGTGGAAGCACAGAGTCTTAACCACTGGACTGCCAAGGAAGTCCCTCACCTTACTTCTAAGTACCACAAACTGGGTGGCTTAAAACAACAGAAATTTATTGTCTTACATTTCTAGAGGCTAGAAATCCAGGATCGAGATGTTGGCAGGGTCACACTCCCCTGGAAATCTATCTGAGAGGCTCTTCCCTTACCTCTCCCTGGCTTCCGGTGGTTTCCTGTCAGTCCTTGCAGTATAGCTGCAGCCTTTAGTCTCTGCCTCCATCATCACATGCCGTTCTCCTTGTGAGTCTCTCTCTCCTTTTTCTACAAGGACACCAGTCATCGTGGGTTAAGGGCCCATTGTACTCCAGTATGACCTCAATTTAACTAATTACACCTCCCCAATCACGTTCTATGTATAAGGTCACATTGTGAGATAATAGGAGTTAGGACTTTAGCATATATTTTGGGTGACACAACCCATAACATTACTTCATTTTATGTTCATTAAAGCTGCTGCATAACACAGGGAGATCAACTCGATGATGGGTAATGACTTAGAGGGCTGGGATAGGGAGGGTGGGAAGGAATCATGGGAGGGAGGGGATGTGGGGACATACGTATAAATATAGCTGATTCACTTTGTTGTACAGCAAAAACTGGCACAACAGTGTAAAGCAATTATATTCCAATAAAGAGCTTAAAAAACATAAAAAAAAAAAGCTATGACTATATGTGATCATTAAGCATTAGTTCATAATCAAATAAACAGAGAAACGGGAGATGGCTTAAATTGCCCAGGATTACGGCAGACTAGAAATCAAACTCTCTGCTTCGCAGCTCTTTCCCTAATACAAAATCCTACCTGCAGTTATACGACTGTAGATAAATGAATAGCAAATGGAGTATCAGCACCTTTGGTTTATATATATTTACACATATCATTTTGATTTTAATCTTGAGTCAGTTATGATTGTGTTTTCATTCCAGGGTCTGTTGTAGCATTACCAAATACAATCACAAAGCAAACAGTCTAGGAAGAGAACAAATAGTATTAGGAACACACCTTGGTACAAATGAGGGGACAGACATGAAGTTGAAGGCCTTAGCTGTTTCATTTGTGTTTTTTTGGTTAATCTGTTTGTTCAATCAAACAGGGTATTTTTCTAAGAAAAAGACTACAGAGGCGATCCAACAAGAGGAGAACTTTTTAAGAATTTTTTTTGGATACAGATATAGATTTATTTTAAGAAGCTGGTTCGTGAAATTATAGGGGCTGGCAAGTCCTAAATCTGTAGGGTAGGCCATAGGTGAGAGTTGATTTGCAGTCTTGAGTGTGGGATGTGTAGGGCTGGCCGACAGGTTAGAAACTCAGGGAGGATTCCTCTGTTACAGTCTTGAGGCAGAATTCCTTCTTCTCTGGGAAATTTCAGATTTTGTCCTAAAGCCTTCAACTGATTGGACGAGGCCCACTCACATCAGCAAGGTATCTCTCTCTCTCTCGCTCTCTCACTCTTTTTTTCATTCTCTGAAATCTTGATGAAGTCAGAACTAAATTGCAATGTTGTCCAAACTTGAAAGAGCACACTTTGCAAAGAGCAGTATAAATGTCTCATTGGCAAATGAGCTGAGCAGTCCAAACAACTAAAAGGATGAGGAGTCAGAGGTGCAAGAAGTGATTCTCCTGCAGTTATAGGATGGGGCACAGCTAGAAAGGCTATTTTTATAAGAAAAAGACTGCAGAGGTGATCTAACAAGAAGAGAACTTTTTAAGAATTTTTTTTGGATACAGATATAGATTTATTTTAAGAAGATTTATTTTAATACCATTTGCTCTGTTCCTAGACTGTTTGCTTATCCCCTGCCCAATTCATTGTCTGGTAAGCTTCTAGTCCCAACCCCTGCATCAGTCTCTTGCCTGGGCCTCTGCCTCTGTTCACAACCTTGCAAAGTGGCTCAGACTGGGGCCTCTCAAGTCCTTAGAGAGAATGTCATCGGTCAATAATTATTCTCATCACTTCACTCTTGTTTTATGTTTTCATTGTTTTTATTGAAGGATATCTAATCTTGAAGGATTATATTTTCTAAGAATGAATTTATTTGAAATTCAGTTCAAAAATCTACATAACAGGAAGGAAAACCACAGAACATCAACTGAGCAACGTTTATGTACAAGTCATGGACCTCACTCATCACTTTGATCCTGAGAATTCCCAGAAACAGAGGTGTTATTACTCCCTGTTCAGAGGTTGGAAAACAGTCAGCAAGGCTGGTGCTTTGTCCACAGCCTCTCAGAAGGAAACAATTCAGTCTGAAGTGATATTAGGATCATCTTGGTTCTTTCTTTCCTTTTTCATTAAGATATAGTTGATGTACAATATTATGTAAGTTTCAGGTGTACAAGGGATCATTTTGTTTCTTAAATGTCTCTAGTCCCTTCTGGAAGCTGGCTCTGCCTAAGGCTCATGTTAATCATGCTTTTTGCATGTTTAAGCCTATCACATGGCCATCACTCTGCAATGCGTCTTAGCTAAAATAATCGAAAACATATCTCAGGTGCAGTGAAAGTGCTGGTGGCTCACAGAGTCACATTTCACAGAGCTGGGCTGCTGTTCCCGAGGAAGCTCACATTTGCAGATGTTGGCTCCACTGTGCACCATGCCGGCATTTCTACGTCTCCACATTTTCTAGCTGCTTACGTACAGAAATGTGCCAAGAAAATGTACAGCAGAGAGTGTTTTGGAAAAGCAACATTTGTGCAAAATTGATGCTCTTCAGTTTCTTCTGTGTGCCTGGCTGCTTTCTTTGGAAGGTAATTTGTACACTGAGTACAGTTAGCACAGACTATCAAGGCTCTCCCAATCTCAATGCATCCCTCTGTCAGCATTTCTATTGAGTTATAAATATTGCATGCACATTGCCAAACCATTTTTGTCTTTCTGGCATTTGCTTGAAAGAGTAAGTTCTATTGCTCATTTCAATCATCTGTCTCTTTGACATATTATCATTCAGATCTTCCTTTATATGGAGAGATGAGCGGTCCCTCCTTTGAAGAGCTGGTCACAGCTATTTCTGAGATTGAAGAAAGACAATCGCATGCAGGGGTTAAGTGTGTGAGTTCGGAGGCCAGACTGAAGCTCAGAATCCCAGCTCTGCTTCTTATTGAAAATTGCTCAACCTCTTTAGTCTTAGTGTACCTATCAGTTAAATAAGGATCATCGCAATTGTACCTCATTTTTAGGATTTTAGTGACAATTAGCGGTGATCACACACTCAAACTGCTTAGCACAGTGCCTGGCATATAGTAAATCTACAATAAATATTAGCTAAAATTAATTTCCCAGTCGTTCCTATCAATTTAGAAGCCAGAGGACTTGCACACATATGGATATCTTGAGAAATCTTAAATCAGGTTTATGAATTAATGTCTAATTCAATTCAGTGAACACTTGGTGACCATTCCTAGGACACCAGGTATTCAGCTGGGTGCTGAGAGTCCAGAGGGGGACTAATCATGAACCCTGTTTCCAGGAAGTTCACAGCCCACAGGGGAGGCAGTTATGGAAATACCTGTTTACACAGCGCATGTACAATGACACAGGAACAGAGGATGCAGGAGGTGCAGCAGGAGAACAGGGGTGGCACCAGGTAGCTCTGAGTGACCCTGAGGGGAGATCACACATGGTGAGGGCACCCAGGCAGCATGAGGATTTTTCCTTCTCTCCCTTGTCCAGAGCGTTGTCAGTTCCTACCAAGTTAACCTTTAAATGCTTCTTGCCGCTTCGTACCGTGGCAGTGTCCTAGTTCCTATGCCTGTTACCTCTGGCCTGAACTATTGCAACGGTGCCTGTGTCGTCTCCAGCTTGTTCCTGCCCAATCTATTGAAAAATAAAAAACAAGTCATGGCTTAGTAAGGAGAGACTTTGTTCCAGAGGATGATTTTGAAGCCGAGAGTGTGAAATGGACTATAGCAATAGGGCGAATGCTCTGACCATGAGATCTGCAAGGGGTTTTCTTTTGGAGGGAGGCGTAAACAAGGTTGGAAGGAACCAGGTGTGGGCACGTGGGTTGAATGGAGGTGGCCTCTTGGACTGTGCAGCAGAGAGTGTTCTGAGGCTGCAGTCGGCTCCCAGGAGGGGTTGTTAAACAGGGGCCGCTTGCTGGCTCAGGCTGATGGGGCCACAGCTCACCTTTTCCAAAATTTGATTAACAGACACTTTATTCTGATTGAGCAGTGGGGACAAAACAGTTCAGCTAATTATTTGTGAAACAAAAATGGGAACCTGGAGGGTCTGTGTCTGGCCTTGTCATAGGTAAACACAGGGTATCCACAACTCTTGATCTAAGTCATATGGAAACGTAACCTCTTTGCAGTAAGTAAGCATTTCCAGAACACAAAAGGCTTTCTAAAGCTTTGCCATTTTCCAGGAGCACAGGGCTCGGGCCAAGTTCCCGTCCTCTATCATCTGCAAGAACTTCCTCTCCAAATGGCACGTGTGGTCAGGCGGCCCCTGGTGTAGCACAGCTCAGTGGCTCTCATCAGATGGCCCTGCCTACCTCTCCTGCCTTGTCTCTGGCTTCCAGCTCCAGCAACACCAAACTGCTCATGGTTTCAGGCCTACAGCAGGTGGCTTCCATCCTCTGTGTCTTTTTTCATACCGTCCTTTGTGCCTGCGATACCATCTCCCCATTTTACTTGATGACACCTAAACTCCTAATTATTCCAAAAGTCTCAGATGGCAACATCTTCAGGAGACCTCCCCCAGCCCTGCACGGATTTGGGTACTTTTTGGTGTTCCTGTAGCACTCTGAATTTATAGCTCTTGGTGTAATGACTGCTTTTAAGTCTTTAGTGTCAAGGACTATATTATAAACCTTATCAGTCAACATTTGTTTAGTGTGTGCCTGGTTCTCTGCCAAGTGCTGTAAACTCAGTTATTTGTTAATCTCTATCTTTCACACAAGAATACTGAGATTAGAGGATGAGCGACTTGCCAATTATCATGCAGAGACTTTGCATTGAATAGAATGGATATGCTGATGTGAAGATTATTTTAGAATCCTCCCCCTAAAGTTCTCTTACAGTTTGCCGGCAGTGACAGGACGTTTGAGCTCAGCAGGATTGTGGTGTTCACCCAGGTCACTGTCACCAACGTACAGGTATTTCACTTCTGGGAGGTAGAAGACACAGAGCTCTTCATGCTTGAACTGTTTTTTCTAGATCCCACTGAGGGTTTGCAACAGTGAGTTATCATCTGCAGTCGTGTAGCACTCAAGTTAACTAGTGTATGCAGTCAGCATGGCCCTAGAAAGCTGGTATCTTTATTCAGAATTCTGAATAAAATGTTAAGAAGCTGCTTAGCTTTCATTCCCAGAGAAAGTTTCCTGGTGTTTCAGAGGTTCCTCGCTTGTCTCATCCTTTGATCCTCTAATAGTGGCAAAATGTGGGCTCTCCGGCCTTCTGAAGGGCAGACAAAGGCCTACTGAGACATACAGTGGTTGCTCATGCAATTAATTATTTACTCATTCATTTGGTACCTCAACCAATATTTATTAAACACTTAATTTGTGCCAGGTACTATCAGAGGCTCTGGGAATAAAGAGAAAAAATAGGACGTGATTCCTATTTTCAAGGAATTTATGAGCTTCTAGATGAATCAGTCAGGTAAACAAGGAAGCCATAAAAAGATATCAGCGTAAGTTAGAAATAATGCTGGGGCAAAAGAAAGGAAAAATGGAGCTGTGATTCCTCAAAACATTATTTATGGTAATGATGGTCTCCCTGACTATTCCAGGTCTCATGTCACTCAGTAATTATAAGGCTTGAAGCCAAATCACCCACCAGATTCTACTGAGAGGCAATGTAACTCATTCCAAATACTCTTATCATTTTGCAGATTTAAGTCTGTCAACTGAGGAAAAAAGCACAACCTCAGAGTTGAGGACTGTGTCTTAATCAGCAAAATTACCAAGTACAGAAGCCTGGGATACAGCCTCTCAAATAGCTCTGAGGAACTATTCTGAAGAGGTAAGGGAGGAACCAGGATACATAAAAGTTTTTGTAAAAACCCCCCAAAAAACAGAAACCAAACCAAAACAAAAAAACAACTAGGTACTCAGAACATCAGAAGAGTGCTGTTAATTAAAGAGAACAGGCACCTTAAATTAACGAATTTAGCACTTTTCTATGGGAAGATCCAAGTGTTTGGGCTTCTTGAAATTATCCTTTGATATGAACCTTAACTATCTAGGGTCAGTATCCTGTTGTTTTCCACCCTGAATTCCCTCAGAATATCCCGTCAGGGACCACTGCAATGGCTGATGGCTTGATGGCTTCAATATCCTTTGTTTACTGAAATGGCAGGTGATATTTTTTGTCCATGAATCTGTGTGTGTAGATGGCACATATGGCAAAAAATTATAGGAGTACACTTTGAATCATTAATAAAACTTGAGACCCTGTGTTGAAGAGAGAACATGAGTGCTGATCGCTGAGTCTGAAAAATAGTAAGTGTCAGAGTATCCGCGATGAAATTGTCAGCCACACAGTCTTGATAAAAATACCAAGATAGAAATCAGAGGGCTTTGTTTTGCTTCCCTGTCTCCTGCAGGTGGTTGACAGGATGAAACCCCGAAAGGCTCTCTTAAGAAATTTTTGTTTCTCTTGTTTGTTTTTTTTCTCTTCCTGTCCCTCCACACAGGGGTCTGTGACCTGGTACCACCTTCCCTCATACCCAAGAGCACACAGAAAGGCTGCCCCTTTTGGTAGAAGGCTTCTGGGGCATATTGACTTACAAAGAAAATATCTTGTGAAAGAAAAGTGCATGCAAGTCCAGGAAATGTCTCTTTTCTCATCTAATTTTTATTCAAATGAGAACAAAATATGGTAACTTATTCCAGCTGCCATTGTTGTTTGCAAGATGGACTTATCTTCTTTGCGGAGCTAGTGCATCTCTGCAGGACTCCACCAGAGGCCTGGTGAGGTCCCAACACCACTTATTGGAGCCTCTTCCTCTTCTCACTAAGTGACGACAGTAGTAGTTTTCATCCCCTGGGGAGATAAGTTTATTTCAGCAAAACTGTAAATGATCCAGCTTGGGGAACATGAAAAAAAAATGATAATACAGTATTAATATAACACTAACACTGTGAGTTAATTCTTTACTTTTTTTTATCAGAAGGGCACCAGAGTGGAGGTGGATGGTGTCAGATAGACCTGGCGTGTATTTACGAGCGACTTGGATTAATTGCTTAACCTCCTTTTCCTCTTCCTTGAAATAACACCTTTAACAATTGTAGGATTAATTGTGGGTAGAAGCCAAGGATGCTGCTGAACATCACTAGATGCCAGTAGCACACCCCCCTCTCCCTGATTATGACAATCAAAAATGACCCCAGATGTTGCGAGGGGTCAAAATCATCCCTGGCTGAGAACCGTAACTATAGAAAATGGTGCCTTGAGCTCAGGAAGCAAAAAGTGCGTCATACTTCCAGCTAGTCTACCTACTAATTCTAGATTTTGCTTTTCTCACCTTTAAAAACTAGGTGTTAAGCAAGATTATCTTTAAGGTGCTTTCTACCTCTAATAAGCTGTGATTGTATGGAAGGAAGTAAAAAAAGATGATGAAGATTTAGGAAGACATGCAGTGAAGGCCAGGGAAATCTGCTAAGATAGGAAGAGCTCTGGTAAGTTGTGCATTTCTGAGCAAAGTTGAGAGAGAGTACCACCAATTAGATAGGATTGCTAATCTAAGCTAACTAATTAGGGAACAAAGAGTCCGAAATCCAGACCAGGAATCAGGTGATGGAGAAGACAATGATGATGGTGGTGGTGGTGATGGAAATGACAGAGCAGCTAACATTTATTGAGCACTAATTATGGACCATGCTCCCAGGCCAGAGTGTGGGCAACAGGGGTCAGCATATAGACTCAGGTGGGATGTGATGTAGGAATCATAGAGAGAAGCTGTGAGAACAGAAGTGCTCTCAGATCTGGGGTAAGTCAGAGCCAAGGGAGATGTGCTCTGGGGATGTGCACACGTTTTACATGGTCCTTTGTGAAGCCACTTCGATTTGTCTTGGGTGTTTGGTGTTGAGCAAAGGAATCCCATTCTTAACTTCTTCCTTCATCAGATCCTCTTCAGTTGGCTTTAAAGAAGATCAGTATGTTAGACCGGGGTTGTGACAAAGGAGGAGCTTTGAGTCTCCAAATTCTCAGTATACCACAACTTGTGCTTTGGATGATGACCTGTTCTCTGCATCTCTAACCCAATAGTTTAAGTTAAAGGGTAGACTAGTCTAAGTAAGTAATGGGGGGGAGGGAATAGAAATTCAACAGAATGAAGTAAGAGTGATTTTTTTCTGTAGTAAGAGAGAAATTGAAATATTTCCAAGGGCAGGAAAGAGTATATGCAGTAGTACAGTTGAGATACTAACATTGTCTGGATAGGTGGGGCATTAGGAATTTGTTTTTGGAAAATAAAGTGAGTTAATAACAATAATGTCTAAAGGAGTTTTTGGCCTTTTCCCTGAGAAGGATATTGTTGATTTCTAGTATCACAATTCTCTCATGTTCCCTTATTCTATACTACGAGATTAATAGAGAGGATACACAATTCTTAGGGGTGAGTGTGGTAGGGGTCATGGGGAGGATGGTATTTTTCTGGACATACTGAACTATATATAATCCAGAAAGAAATCTCTGTATGTTTGTGTGTATGCATCTATCTCTAAAATATCTTCAGGTTTCATTTCCCCTTTTTAATTATGGTAACATACTGTTACAAATTAAGAATTTTGAAAGCAATTTCTTTCTTAGAATTAAGAACAGTCTTTGGATAAAATTTTTCCATAAGGCATCATTTCCCCATAATCCTATTAAAATAATCAGTTGAAGCTCACCAGATACATTTATAATTCTTTCCTTCAGTGTGCAGTAACCCATCCAGAAGAGTTTTATTATGAATCTTATGCTATATGTGCTTGTAAATGCTAACCCATCAGAACTACTTTCATGGAGAAATAATAATGAGTTAGTTTTGCAAGTAATGAAGAAAAGAAACCATCGCCATGAAGGATGTAATTCAAACACAAACAAATAGGAAATATGTACTTTCCTTCTACTCACTTTTTAAAAAATGCAATCTTAAAAACCAAGTATATTAATTAAAAGCACCTAAGTATGCATCTTGATTTGACAGTGTGATCAGAGGAAAAACACTAAATGTATAGATTTAGAAGTAATATAGGTCTAAAAACATTTCAATCAGCCCAACATTTCCTCTATAACTCACTAATTAGACTGAGAAGTAGATATGGAAAAAGTTGTAACTCTCATAGGAATACTAAGTAACTGAGTGGCGTGGTCTTTACTAGCCTTATACTATACTAGAAAGTAATATTAAAGTTTTCCTATCAATATTTATAAAGGACCTATCTTCAAGACAATTCACTATATGAATGCTTTCACTTGTCACCTACCAGCAACAAAAGTTATTTCAAATCAAAAGAGGAAAAGAGTGTTTGCTTGGGCATGGTTGAATTCTGAGACCTGAAAATTAAGGGTTTCAGTGTTTTCTTATTGTATAGCAATAAAGCCTGTCATTCACTGCTCTCTGTGCTTTTTTCCAGACCCACCTTTTTAATATGCGACTTCTCCAGAAATGGCCTCCAACTATATACTTTTGGCTCTATCTTCCATTTTCTTTTCATGTCCATCATGTTCCAGCCAAGCTGAGGAATTCTTTTGGTCTATCTCTTTCTTGGTCTATTGTCTCTTGTTTAGAAGTTTCATTCCTTCAACTCCATCTGTGAAATCCTTCACATACGTGAGCCTCTCATTCAGCATTACATCTTTTTTGAGGTCTCTCTTGATCCCTCCTGTTAGGCGTGTTTCCCCCTCTTTCCTGAGCAAGCAAGGCTGGTACCATTCATTACATCATGCTTAGACCAGAGTGCTGTACAAAGTATGAGTGCATGAAACATTGACTGAATGGGCTGTATGTGGAATGATTGTAGGAGAGGCCAGCAGAGTTGTATTTGCGTCTCCTGTATGAGAATGTGGGAGAAGAAGGAATAAATCAGTCTCAGCTCAGTCAAGGTTAAGGCTAGGCTGCTGAAGCAAAAAGACCAAATAATATACAGTGGCCTGCAACAGATTATAGAGCTTGACAGCAGTCTCCCTGGATGAGGCTGTAGTGTGGCTCTGTTCTATATGGCCACTCAGGGACACAGGTTTCTTCCATAGTTTTTATCCCTTCCCCAGTGCACTGGCTTGTCTGGAAGGCTGAAGCTGCATCTCAGGCATAGCCGTGTTCACTCAGCACAAAGGGGTAACAGAGCACGTCGAGGGAAAATAACTTCCTACTAAAACCAAGTGAAGCAGAGTTCATGTACATCGCTTCTGCTTGTACTCCATTGGTGAGAAATTTAGTCATATGGCCACCCTTAGCTACAAGTGTGTAGCTATAACCCTTAGTTTCCTCATTGTACCCAGGAAGACGAGGAGGATGCATTTGGTAAGGAAGGTAGCTGCGAGGCTACTTCCTTCAGGAACTAGTTGTCCAGCTCAGGGAGGATCTTTTGCACTTATGTAGGTCCATGCTCTCTCAGGGCCTGGACTCCCTGGGAACCAGAAATCCTGCAGAGGAAAGAGAAAATCCCACAATGTAATGTTTTCATTTAGCTTTGAAAGGAGCAAACATTAAGAAAATAACATCAGGGATTTCCCTGGTGGTCCAGCTGTTGGGAACTGCAGGGAGCAGTGGTTCAATCCCTGGTCAGGAAACTAGGATTCTGCAGGCCACACATTGTGGCAAAAAAGGAAAAAAACAAAAACAAAAACAAACAAAAAAAAAAACCAACAAAAAAACCGCAAAAGCAAAAAAGTCAAAATACAAACAAAAAATATCATCAAAATGTGTAATGACACAAAGTTCAACATCACAATGGGACATTCTTCACATTTGGAGGTGAGAATGGAGGAAGGTGGGGAAGGAGAAAGAACACTGAGGACCAGATGCATTTCTTCTCCCACCCTGTGCTGCGTGGAGCGACTTGGTGGAAGCAGAGGATTGAGTTCCATCCCTCTTTATTGTATTCCTGGTCTCATTGATCGAAGCCTAACACTAATCCATGAAAACTGCTGAGAAGACTAGCTCATATTTTTCTGAGGAGCCATACAAAATTTAAAAGTGTTAAAATTCTGGAGGCTTACACAGATAGCTGCAATAACAGGGAGAAAGGAAAAATTTTAAGTATTGGGAAGGACCTAGAGAATCAAAAGTAATCAGTGCAACCCAATCGTTAGTGTCATTTCCACTGCATGAGTTCGGATCTGCCGTGAAGCCAACAGCATTTCGTGGAGGACATTTGTGGCCTTCGGTGGAGGAGAGAGCATTTGCAGGGTACCGTTCTACTAAACTTTTTATAAATTGCAGAAGCAATTCTAGATGATGTTAAGAGCTTTAGTTTTTCTACTGAATATAATAAAATCTGTAATATCTTTGCTTAAATTGTGGCAGCTCAAAGAATAGAGCGAGCGTCTATTATTGTGCGTGCAGGAAACCAGGTGAGGAACAGGTGCCCACGGATGGAATTTGGAAAAAGAAGCCATATTTTCAGAGTAAAAAATGTCTTTATTTCTCTTGAAAGAGAGACTACATAACAAATGAAATTATTTATTTATTTATTTTATTTATATTTATTTATTATTGGTTGCATTGGGTCTTCATTGCCGCGCTGGTTTTCTCTAGTTGTGTTGAGTGGGGGGCTACTCTCTTGTATGGTGCACAGGCTTCTCATTGCAGTGGCTTCTATTGTTGCAGAGCATGGGCTCTAGGTGCCCAGCTTCAGTAGTTGTGGCTCACGGTCTTAGTTGCTCTGTGGCAGGTGGGATCTTCCCAGACCAGGGATCAAACCCATCTCCCCTGCATTGGCAGAAGGATTGTTAACCACTGCACCACCAGGAAAGTCCAAATATTTTAAAATTATAAATATCTCCTCATCCTAAAAATGACCTCAGACACAGAAAAGAAATTCTAAAAGATGAGAAGAATCAGTCATGTGCATATTTAAAAACAATGAAAACTTAAGGCTCAAGGAATTGAGAATCTGTTTTTTGATATGAAAGAGAAATTACTTTAATGGGAGATTGGCGAGATTGTCATTTCCATGGAAAATGACATGGAAAAATGACAGTTTTCAGGAAATCAATGTGCTCATCTCATTGCCACATTTGTGCACATTTTCTGACCTGAACTCACAATGTAAGAGGCAGCAGGTTTATGAAACAGAAACCTTGAAAGACATAATGGTTTCTGGACTATGCACCAGCTTCTGAATCTTCTGTACACTGTTTCTGTCTTCTGAAATGTCCCCTTCACATCCGTTCCATGTCTCATTCTATTCTTTTTTCCATCCTCTATACATTCATCACAACTTTGCCCACAGAGATTTTGAACTCAGAGCATTTATTACCTATGACATCCACTCCGCGGTTACAATTTGTTTCATCACATTGTTACTTAGTTTTAGAAGTGCTTGTCCAATCTACCCTCATTTACGGTGCCTTGCCCCCCATCCCCATGAAGTCAGGAGCCGGACAAGAAGCTGTTTCAGTGATGCAGGCGGAATATCATAAGTTGGATAATAAGACAGTGAGTGTGGGGAAGGAAAAACATGATGGATTTGAGACTTTGAGCCTGTTCACTAAGTATAGGTATCTATTTTATTGAACAAACACTGCTATTGAGCTTACTATGTGCCAGGCTCTGTTCTAAACACTTGACAAGCAATAACTCATTTAACACTCATAGTAAGCCAAGAAGACGGACACGGTGCTTCTGAACAGACACTATTCTCTCCAAATTCTATTCCTGGAAACCATTTAGTGTTATTATTTCCCAGCTGACACAAGAATTTTGGGGTGCCTTTCCTCCCATCTTCAACCTCCGAAATTTCTTCAGACTACATTGCGTACACTCAGGCTAAATTGTATATGCTCAGAAAACTGTTGTGCCTCTTTCCTGGCCCTGGTGAGCCAACATCTGTCTCCTAGGAAGAAAAGAACCAGAACTATTATCTTCTCTGCTGAAACTCCCTGGATATGCCTATGTCACCCAGTTCCCCGCAGAGCTGAAGGAATGGGTAGTGGGGGACTTAATTCTTATCATAATCCAGTTCTCTTGTGCTGGCAGAGAATAGTTTTCTGACTCATTGGATCTTCTTTTTCCAGATTCATGGGCTTTGGAATCAGACTGCTTGAGTTCGAATCCCAGCTTGGCCACTTAATAACTGTTTGACATCCGTCTGTAAAATGTAAGTTATTACTACCACTCGATTGGTTGTTGTAAGTATTAAGTGAATACTTACACGTCAAGAGTTTAGAACAGTGCCTGACATAAAGCATCCAAAAGCTTTTAGATATAGTAATTCTTTATTATGGTTTCGTTAGATTTATCTTGCTATCGAAACAAAGTTTAAAATTTGTTCAAGATGTTGAAAATTCTTTATCCTCTTTTAAGCCCTCCACAGACCCTAGAACATTGTCAAGCTTATAACAAGCAGAATGAGAAGCACTGAAGGAAAATGGGGAAGTCCAGATTTTGAAGCTAACCTAACCAGATACTGGGGCTCAGATCCACCGTTTACTGACTAAATGTTCGTCTCCACGACTGATGAGCAGGATAATTGTTGATTCCTACACCACAGAGCTGTTGAGAAAATTAAATTATATGTATGTATGCATATATATTAATACATCTGTATATATCTATATGTGTGTATGTACATACGTGGGTAAATATACATAGTATATATTTACACCAGTATATATATTTATATAGTATTCAATAAATAACAGTTACTTCATAATACAGTGAGGTTACATTTATTTATCCACAGCCTCAGGTCACGAGTCAATAGAAAAATGGCTACACATTTAGATCTATGAATACAGTTTTTAGCCTGAAGAAGATGTCGCTTAGTTCTGCTGGAGACGTCCAATAAGCAATTTGGGTTGTAGAAAAATTTTAATTATAATGTCCTGCAGGCAGATTCTCCTGTTTAAGCTGTCAGGTTGGCAATATAACCAAGCTTTCATGTGGATTATAGATCATTTTTAAATGAAGAACTTATAAAACAAGCTTTGTCTTACTATTGAAAGCTTATTTGGTGTAATTTAACTTTAGGCTGTTTGAGCCTCATTAAATGATATTATTTAGAAAGAAGTTTGCTGCTAACTAGAATTTATTGTCAGGACAAACTTCAGGAAGTGAAACTTACGTAATGTGGCTCTTGTGAATTTTCGCAATGATAATGTTGTGTTTTTCTTTTATGTAAAGTTTGGTAATAATCAGTTTTCTAAATTTTTAGAAAAACGGATTTTAAATTAATCAAAGCATAATTGTATTTATTGATGAGAATGTATTAGGTTATAGCAATTTACCATTATATTGAATATTGAAAATTAAATTTGTGATGACTCTAGGAAATAACATCTTGAAATGAAAATTGAAAAATGTACTCATCTACTTATTGATCAATTCTGCCCGAGCCAGAGGTCCTGAGGTTACAGGCAGAGGTTGTTATCTCTGGCTGTAGTTTCACTCATCAACTGGGAGTTCAAATACCAGTAACGTATCTGCAGCTTCTCCTTTATTTAGACCTTATTTTTTTCTGACTTTAACTTCTTTGATTTAATAAGAATAAATGCAGGAGAGGGAGCATGTTCTTAGGCAGATATTAGTTTGTGTTCTTTCTGGTAAGAAAGAAGTAACACCCTTGAGAAGATTGCAATTTGTTAATGACAGTAATACCATGTCTTAGTTTGCCATCTCCCTACCTCCTAGCATTTAGGTGTTGAATAAGTGTATTGCCATGAAAAGTCTAGCATCAGTCACAAGAATGAAACATTGAATTCAAGGGACAGTGAGGAAGGGGCTATGGACTGCATTTTGTTCCCTCAAAATTCATATATTGAAGTCCCCCCATTGTGACTATACTAAGAGATAGGGCCTCTATTAGGTAACTGAGGTTAAATGAGGCCAGAAAGGTGGGACCCTAATTTAATAGGATTGGTAGCCTTATATGAAGAGGAAGAGAGATGTCTCTCTTTCTGTGTGAGGCCATAGTGAGGAGGTACCTAGAGAGTTCCCACCAGAAGCTGGGAAAAGAGTTCCCACTGGAAACCAAACCCTATTAGACCTTGATCAGGGACTTCCAGCCTCCATGACCATGAAAAATACATTTCTAAGTCACCCAGTCTGTGATACTTTATTATGGCAGCCTGGAAAGACTAATACAAAAGGAAAAGGAGAGGAAGGAAGGAAAGGGACACAGTTTCCTGTAGATTCATATTCTAGACAAAGACAAAGTAAGAAATCAAGTGGATTCAGTTTGACACGTGCAACTAATCAGGAGGTTTTAAAAATATCACCTTGTACACTGGAATACTCAGCAAGCAGAACAAAATTTGGCAGGGCGGGGAGAGTGAGGGTGGGAGTGGGAGGGTGGCTTTTTTACATCATTTTCTAAGAAATTTGCTATATAAACGTTACAAGTGATTGCTTTGCTTACTAGAGAAGATTACAAGTCACATTGGGGCAGACTGGTTTTGTTTCGGGAAGATTTATTTGAAATACTTTTAGCTATGATTCTATAAAAAGCAAAACAAAGCAAGCAGGCATCCAATATTTCAGGGGAGGTGTGTAACAGGGAAATATTCTTTGTTTGTCATAGAATTCCTAATCATTCTTTAGTTTGCAAAAGTAGAATGCAGCTCCAGGAGTCATGGGGGGTTTCAATAAGGGACTATTTAGTCTTCCAGGAAGAGAAAGATTGCAGTCAAATGCTCTTCCCCTGAGCTATAACACCTGGAAAAAGATTAACACAATTCCTCCTTCTTTGGAAATCAAAGCTATTAGATGGATTAAAAAAGCTCTGTCTGAGCTTGCCTGACAGAAGAAAATCCTAAGTATCCCTAAGGGTTATTGCTCATGATGGAGAGAGAAGTGTCATAATAGGAATTGTTACCAAACCAGGTTCATTTCACCCGGTGTGCCTCAAGCCAAAATCCTGAGATGCTCATGTCTGCAACAAAGAGAGGGTTTATTCGGGAGACAGCCAAGTGAGGAGAAGAGAACAGGTCTCAGATCTGCTTCCCTAAAGGCTTGGGGTGTTTGTAGAATAAAGAATAAAGAAGTAGGGTGGTCTGATCAGTGGGGAGCATGGGGAAAGGTGATTGGGAAAAGGTGCATTAACTGCTGTTCTGAGCAGAGGTAACTAAGCTACAGGCTTCTGCACGTTAAAAAATGGAGGTACTTAGCATGATCTGAGGGTGGAGTTTTCAGCCCTGATATCAAAAGATCACCAGGCAGACACTTCCTCATGCCTAATTGTAGGGCCAGTGGTCCTACCCAGTCTTAATAGCTCAGCTCAAACTAGACACAGCTGACTCCAAGTTCCTGGAAAACAACTGGGGCAAACATCTTATTGTTTAGATGCTGCTTGGAGGACAAGCAAGTCTTTGATAGATGACCTTGATTAGTGAAGGCAGGTGAAATGGATTTGACTGATAACTCATGGTTTCAATCTCCCCATCTTTTGAAACTTTCTCCATCTTGGTGGAAAGTGGCAATGACTGCTCTGGCCAATTCCTGCTGATAAGGGGCACAGACCTCACAAGGGTTGAGGAATAAAACTATTTAGCACTCATTTGAGAATATTCTCTGTTCTCAGTTTCCAGTTAACATTTTGATCCCAATAAACAAATACCACTTTTTTTGCCAGCTGTCAAGGCATTTATATGCCTGAGATAGGTAAACCACAGACAAAGATGTACCCTGAGGGACACGCAGAATACCAGAATACATTTAGGCTCTTATTTTTAGGAATTTTATCTAGGAGACAGTCAAGCCTGTGATCAGTGTCTTACTGTTTACATATTAGAGGGTCTTGATCATTACCAGTTTGGAATAAGCAACTACTTCTTTATTCTTTGCTTCTTCTTACCCTTATGCTGCAGCATGTCGGCAGAGAGCTGCTACTTCACGCCCAGGGGACTTATAGTCAGGGCTTCTGTGTGCTTTCATTCAAGCCAATAATCTTACCAAAGTCTGGGAAGATGGTCTGGAAAGGATCCTGTTATAACGTTCTCCTTAAGAGGAAGTTAAGGCCGAAAGGAACCACTGAAAATAGGTTATCAAGAGTAAAATGGAGAAAAATGCCATCTTGTCAATGCAATTAGATCTTGTGTATCCTGTTAGAAGGCAAACTTGGTTCCTCATAAGGTGCTACATGGTGAGAACCTGAGCCCACCAATTCAGCTCTGCAGTAATTCATTCAATCTACAGATGTTTTTGATTGCCATGTGTAAGGAATACTCTGACCATTTTAAAAGCTTTTATTAAAACCTGCCTACCGGGCTTCCCTGTTGGTGCAGTGGTTAAGAATCTGCTTGCCAATGCAGAGGATATGGGTTTGATCCCTGGTTTGGGAAGATCCCACATGCCACAGGGCAACTAAGCCCATGTGCTGCAACTATTGAGCCCATGTACCACAACAACTAAAACCCACGTGCCTAGAGCCCATGCTCCACAACAAGAGAAGCCACTGCAATGAGAAGCCAGCACACCGCAATGAAGAGTAGCCCCCACTCACCAAAACTAGAGAAAGCCCGTGCACAGCAACAAAGACCCAATGCAGCCAATAAATACATAAATTTATTAAAAAAAACAAACCTGTCTACCTTCATTTTCTTGCTTAGACAACAGAATAGTTTTGAAAACTTTAGCATGGCTTTTAATGTACTAGTTCTAGACTCCATGAAATGAAATATCACTTCTTCTTTACTCCAAATATTTAAAAAGCATTTTAAGAAACAAGTTGGCAAGATCTGAACTTCTTACTTACATTCAAGGATGTTTCCAAGTATTGTCTGGGCAATAACAGGTTTCATAGTCACATGCAAGTGCAGCTGACTCCATCAGCAGGACCTTTTCCTTAAGCCTGCCTGTGAAGGAGGGTTTACACTGAGTCGTTCATACCTAGTTTCCATTTGACACATTTTGCTGGAGACCTGGGCAACCAGCGGAGGCAGGAGTGGGGGCAAAGAGAGGAGAGTGTCCTCTTGAAGGAAGCCAAGTGATCTAAAGTGGAACTCAAATTTCTCCTCCAATAGCTCCAGACTATTACCAATAGAACTAACTAGGTTGGCCCTTGCCCTGCTGAATTGGCTTATGTAGAAAGAGTTCCGGCTCTGTTGAATGGAAAAGTTCATTGGCCACAATGGACCATTTCCTAAGTCATGAGGTGATGGCTCTTCCATTTAAATTAAATCGTACTTTCGTATGCTCCTACAGTTGCCCGTTTTTCCCTACTTGTAGCATTCAGCAGTCCCATGATTAGCTACTTAATGTTTTCCTTCATCAACTGTGACTTCCAGGAAGGCAAAGACCCCCACACTAGCCTCACAATCCTGGTGTTTAGCACAAGCATGCAGTAAAATTATATAGAATTTAGTTAAAATGTATTTTTATTTTCTTTATATAAGTGGATGACTCAAAATATCATTAATAATCATTTAAATACTCTGAGTTTATTCCACTCACATACTTGTAGAAGTTGGTTTAGGTCATCAGGACTTTAATTACTACATAGAAAATTAAGAGAAGAATCATCCATGGAGTATCTTCAGAAATGAGCTTTTATATAAATTCTTGATATACAAGGCAAATAATCTTTCAGATAGAGACATGTTACTATACAAAAAGAGAACAGTTCCATTTTCAGAGGTAATTCAAGGACATATTTGCCAATAGCCTTCTGTTTTCTATTAGCTACAGAACACGAGCTGTTTAGTGACACTTGTGACATTGTCCATGCCTTTCAAGGTGAAAAATCAAAAGTTTATGAGTCTTGAATGATTGTCTTATTATTTCTTACAAAGAGAAGGCAGCAAGTGATAATTAGGCTTTCAGATTCAGGTTTTTAGTGTCACAGAGGGAAGATCATAATTTTCATTAATTATGGTAAGATTTCTGTGTTGAATTACCTACACGCCAATGTGCATATTTACCCATTAATATATAGTCTGCAAAACATAAAAATGTATGTAATATACTGCTTTGGCCACTTTATATCAGCATTTCCAAAATGGAAATGATTTAGCAACAAAAGAGACCACGTGTTCTCAGGTATAAGAACACCTTGAAGATTATCCCAGAGAATTTTCCTGAGGTCGTCAACATTACATCAGCTTTTTGCTTGTGCTCATTACTTCAGCAGTGATTAGAATGATTCAAATATGTTCCGAGAGAGTTTTAATGTAACTATATTAATGCAATTGTCTGCCAGTTAATTAAAATTCTGAATGTTATAGTCAGAGCTGCTACAGGCAATGTTCCTTTTTATGCTGTATTTTGTGAACACAGCATTAGTAACATTCTTCGTCCATCGGGTTTACAATCTGAATGTGACACAGGCAAGTCACAGAGAAAGGACAGGAATCACTTAAGGGTCAGGGGATCTTAATACACCAGAAAGCAGGGATGCTCAGTATTGTTCAGTGGACCCTGGAAATCTTAAGGCGACTAAAGCTGACTCCAAAGAAAGGTGGGGTTTGAGAAGGGATTAGTGTGACGGAAGAAAAGGGAACAAGCTAGTGAGCTCATTTATTTTGTTCATATGCATATAAAGAAGAAAGGAAAGTAAGGCTATGAGAAAAAATAACATAATAAGTTGCATTTATCTAGGTCGAAGAAAGTATGTGTGGTTGAAGCAAACAAACAAACAAAATAAGTGGGCCAGGGAAGAGGCATGAATGGTCTTGGAAGAAGGGATGCTCATATTTGATCTAAAAGTAAGGGGAGGATAAGTATGGTCCCTAGGATAAAAAAAAATCATAGTAATGTAATCATAGAATTTGCGATTATAGACACATTTTTGCTGTAGATAAACGAAGGAAACCTGGAGCCAGGAGAATTGTGTCCTAGTCCTAGTTGGGCTGCTTTTTGGACAAATAATGCAGCTTTCATTTCAGTTCAACAAATTTTTTTGAGCATCAACTATATGGCCGGTCCTCTGCAGGTACCAGAAAAAACTCAGAGGCAAATACCTGCCCCAGAGGAACTAGGAGTGCTGGAGGAGAGGCTGCCCTGTATATGAACTAAACCTCAATTTTCCTCGGCTGTAAAATGAAGATAATATGTGTAATTCCGGTTCAAATGGGTTTTCTAGAAGGTTAAATAAAACTTTTGCTTCAGTAAAAATAATGGTTCAGTAACATTAATATTTGAGATCGGTTTGAAGTATATCATATTTGCATACTAATTCCAATTTAGAGGTTTTGGTTTCATTTATTGAAAGCCCTGAAAGAAAAGTTTGAGAATGCTGCTGAGACATCATCTAATGTTTTTTTTGACAGTTAAAGCAATTTTTAAATTTAAGTATAGATGATTTACTGTACTGTGTTAGTTTCAGGTGTACAGCATAGTTACTCAGTATTTTTGCAGACTATGTTCCATGATACTTTATTACAAGTTATTGGGTATAATTCCCTGTGCTATATGGTAAATCCTTGTTGCTTATCTGTTTTATATATAATAGTTTGTATCTGTTAATCCTATACCACTAATTTGTCCCTCCACCCTGTCTCTCCCCTTTGGTAACCATAAGTTTGTTTTCTATGTCTGTCAGCCTGTTCTTGTTTTGTATATACATTCATTTGTACTATTTTTTTTAAAATTTCACATATAAGAGATATCATGTAGTATTTTGTCTTTCTCTGTCTGACTTCACTAAGCATAATATTCTCTAGATTTAACCACATTTCTACAAATAGCAATATTTCATTCTTTTTTGTGGATGAGTAATATCCATATATATATATGTACACAACATATTCTTTATCCAGTTATCAGTCGATGGGCACTTGGGTTGCTTCCATATCTTGACTATCGTAAATAATGTTGCTGTGAACATTGGGGTGCATGTATCTTTTCAAATTAGTGTTTTTATTTCTTATGGACATATACCCAGAAGTGGGATTGCTGGATCGTATGAAAACTCTATTTTTAGTTTTTAAGGAACCTTCATACTGTCCTCCACAGTGGCTTTACCAATTTATATTCCCACCAAGAGTGCAGGAGGGTTCCTTTTTCTTCACCTTCTATAAATAGCATTTGTTATTATTTACAGACTTTTTGATGATAGCCATTCTGACAGGTGCAAGGTGATATTGTGGTTTTGATTTGCACTTCTCTTATAACTAGCAATGTTGAGCATCTTTTCATGTGTCTTTTAGCAATCTGTATGTCTTCTTTGGAAAAATGTCTATTCAAATCTTCCATTTTTTGATTGGATTGTTTGGTTTTTTTTTTTGATATTGAGTTGAGTGAACTATTTGTATATTTTGGATATTATCCTCTTGTCAGTTGCGTCATTTGCAAATATTATTTTCCTATTCTGTAGGTTGTCTTTTTGTTTTGTTGATGGTTTCTTTTGCCGTGAAAAAGCTTTAAAGTTTAATTAGGTTCCATTTGTTTATTTTTGCTTTTATTTCTTTTGCCTTGGGAGACTGATCTAAGGAAACACTGCTACAATTAATGTCAGAGAATGTTTTCCCTATGATCTTTTCTAGGAGTTTTATCGTGTCCTGTCTTATATTTAAGTCATTAAGCCATTTTGAGTTTATTTTTCTGTATGTGTAAGGAAGTGTTCTAATTTCACTGATTTACATGTGGCTGTCCAGCTTTCCCAACGGCACTTTCTAGAGAGACTGTCTTTTCTCTACTGCATGTTCTTGCCTCCTCTATTGTAGACTAATCGACCATAGGTACATGAGTTCATTTCTGGGTTCCCTATTGCGTTCCATTGATCTATGAGATATCATATAATCTTAACTGCCATAAATATTCCATCAGAAGAGGTTAATTTTCTCTGTGATGGTAGGAGGGGGTACTAGTTGGAAAGGGACTGAGATTGGGAATATCTGTTGGTAGAATCAGGCAAGACCCCTGTTGCCCAGGCATCTCTTTGCAACTACTATTATACAGAGGTTATAAAGTGTTTACTAGGAAAAGGATTTGAATTGTGTCTGCAAATATATATAAAACACCCTCTGGAGAGTTGAGAGGGTTGGGATGGGGAGCAAAGTATTTAAATTCCAAGAGGTACCTTAAGAGAGAAGTCATTCTAAGGAAAGATAGAATCAAGTGTGGCGTAAATAAGACTGGACATTGAGGGACAACCCTGGTGCCACCTGCAGGCCATTACCTAAAGCCATTCTGGTGCAGGGGTGTCTGCTGGAAGGAAACATCTAGATGTAATTCTGTGGTTCCTCACGGTCCTGCTGTGGGACTCCTTTTGTATCAATAGATGTAATGGAGGAGAGGAAAGTCTTTAGCTTTTTATTTGCGACTAACCTCTAAGCAGTCCCAGAGCCACCAGCCTTGGAAGGATTCATGATGGCAGCCTAAGAAGTCACGCTGTAGCAGGTGATTTTGGCTCAGAGCTAAACATTGATCAAAGATAGCAGTACAGGCAAGCAGGAGCCCAAATGGAGTGTTGATGGGAGGGTGGTAGCCTATCAGAGCAAAGCATTGATCAACAGTAATGAGAAGTGAGCCCTGATTCAGAATAATTTGAAGAGACAGAATAATCCAGAATAATTAGTGAGCTGAGTTGATCATAAGTGGGCTCTGGTTTAAATTAATCACTGCTTTTCCATTATCATCAATCTATTTGTCTCAATGGTGGTGATATTCTTTTTTTTAATTAATTAATTAATTAATTAATTTTTTGGGGGGGTACACCAAATTCAACCATCTGTTTTTATACACATATGTGGTGTGTGTGAACTCAGAAATCTACCATTTTGGGCATATGCATGAACTGTAAGAAGTTTGAATGAAAGAATTCAGAAGCTTTTTTAAAAACCCTGATCATATATAAACTACCTGGCAGGCATGTCAGTAAGGAAAAGATTGTGAATTCAGCCTCATTAAAGTCTGCTTTAAATGAATCCTCAGAAAGAAAAAAAGAAATTTATTTTCAAGTTATTTTATCATTAAAGCTATTCTTATGTTACCCCTCCTACCTCATGCCTTGGGTGTTCATTTTCTAAAAGGACCAAATGTGTTATAAAATGTACACACTGACTACATACACAGTTATGTAGTCAGATGCTTTGGATATGAGACTGTCTTTATAGCATTAAGCTTGGACATGCCAAGCATGGAGAAAGACTGGTCAGTTACTACTGGAAGTGATCCAGTTTTCCCTTTGGCCACTGTAGGCCTAAGTTCTCCCCAGCTCAACTCCATTTCTTCAGAAAAGTGGTGAGTGCCTGCTGTGTGCATTGCACCCTGCTAGGACACTATAGCATCCTAGGAAAAACAGGTAAGGGGGCATGATGTCAGTGCCACACGGAGTTATTAGCAGAGCTGTCCATTCTAGTTGGAGGAATTTAAAAATAGACAATAGAAATTAATTAAGGAATAAATGATGGCATTTGAACTTAGCTTCTAAGGATGCATAGGGTTCTGATGGGCAGAGAAAAGTATGGGGAAGGCTATTGCAGGACAAGCTTTGTATGGAAAGGTTGTGCTTCAGTGGAAAACTGTGCATCGTCTGGAAAATGATCCTTTTGATTATCTGATTCTGAGATCAGTTTTACAACTTTGTAAATTGGAGGTAACTGATGGCAATTGTACATTAGTTTCCTGAGACTGCCTTAACAAATTGCCACAAACTTGGTGGTATAAAACAACAGAAGTTTACTCTTCCATAATTTTGGAGGCCAGAAGCCTGGAATCAAATTGTCAGCAGGGCTCCGCTTCCTCTGAAGGCTCCAGGCGAGATTCTCTTCCTTGTTTCTGAGGTTCTGGTGGCTCCAGGCATTCCTTGGCTTGTGGCTGCATCAGTTCATTTCTCCCTCCATTGTCACATTGCCCCCTCCCCTTCTGTCTGCCAATCTCCCCTGTGTGTCTCTTGTAAGAATACCTGTCACTGGACTTAGGGCCTACGTTGACAATCCAGGATGATCTATTCATTTCAAGATCCTTAACTTAATTACATCTGCAAAGACCTTCTTTCCAAATAAATTAGTATTTACAGGTTCTAGGAATTAAAATATGGACCTATTTTTTGGGGGACCACCATCCAACCCACTGCAATGCAAAGTAATTCTTACCTATAGATATGCACATTATTTCTTTTCAAAGAGGTTCAGTTGACTTTCCTACCTCCCAGCCCCTTTTGGGAAAACCAGGTTTGTCCCTATTTGCACATTCATTTCAATATTTCTGATTTGTAAATGAGGCTGCTTTTTGACTTCTCCTATGACATCAACATGGTACCCTCATTTATTTAAATAAAATCTTTAACACGTGTTTATTTTATATCAACATAAAACATTATTTGGGGAGATAATTTGTCTTTTAACAGGTAGCTACAGTGAAAAGTGCTGCTTGAAAAAAAAAAGTTAAGAATTAATCATTTATTTATTGCCATTAGAATGTAAGGTTTATAGTAGCAGGCATTTTTTTTTTTATTTTTTTTATTTTTTATTTTTTATTTTCTTTTTTATTTTTATTTTTTTATTTTTATTTTTTTGGGGGGTACACCAGGTTCAATCAACTGTTTTTATACACATATCCCCATATTCCCTCCCTTGAGTAGCAGGCATTTTTTAAAATGTTTTTTAAATGCATCTTTATTGGCGTATAATTGCTTTACAGTGTTGTGTTAGTTTTTGCTGTACAACAAAGTGAATCACCTGTATGTATACATATATCTCCATATCTCCTCCCTCTCGAGCCTCCCTCCCACCCTCCTTATCCCACCCCTCCAGGTCGTCACAAAGGACTGAGCTTAGGCATTTTTATAAGTTTTGTTCACCGATGTATTCCCTGTGCTGAAAAGTGCCAGACTTTTTAAGGATTTTATAACAATTAAAAATGAATGAGTGTTGAATTAAAAAACAATGAGCAATGTGGGGCATTTTATATTTGAAAGCACATGGTGGGAGTAGATGCAATGAAGAAGCAGGGTGCAAATTGTTGGTGGACTTGAATGCTATACAAAAGCATTTGGACTTATTTTGTGAGTATTTGAAGGTGCAAGTTGATGTCATTGAATTACATGTTTGTCTCTGTCTGCTTTCTGAAGTTGGACTATGAAAACTCTGCCAAATAACATAGAGATTTATGCTCTGTGTATTATGTTTTCTCCAATGGATAGAAGAGAATTTAGATTTAACCCTAAAATTGACATTTAATAATGACAAAACATATTAATCATAGTGGTTTATAAAATGGCCTTATGAAGATATCAGGCTCAAGTTCTGGCTATTGTTGCTTGACGGTTGGATGAAAAATTTAACACTGACCAGTTATCAACATAAATTAATCTTAGTATATCTGTACACATCAGAAATGCTTTTGGGGATTATAATATTTTTGGAAAGATTATTACTATTTATTGCAGATAAAAGATGATATAAGTGCTTTCAATTTCAGATCCTAGAAATCAATAAGTATGAAAAAATCCAGTGCAAAACCAACTTAAAAAAACTCAGGGACATGGTGGGAAATCATTCCTGTTTTCCAATTAGCTGTCTTTCCTATATATTTTTCACTATTTAAATATGTAAGCACATATTCAAATATTTTTCTTTATTACCCACAGTAGGAAATCAGTTTGGACCACATTCTTTCACAGACAGAAAACATAATCTTGGTCCAAAAAGTTACTGAGATGTCAAGGAGTTTTGAAGCTTGGTTAAATATCCTCTAATCTTCTGTGCCATCCAACAAAAAGAATATATGTATGCTGACATCATTGTAGGAGATCTTTACAAGTTGATAATTTTGTAAATAACCTGTATTCTAAAGTTGATGGAATTATTCACTATGAGGGATGCTGTCACATTGAGTTTAGAGTAGCATAAAGCATTTGGCAGAGTTCTGATTTGCCCAGGTCCAGGAGAGGTTTAAAGCAGGCGCAGGGTATCTGTTGTTCAGGGCTGGTTCCAGGTCCTCTTTGTGTTTCGAATCAATGGGCTCCCTTGTAGTCAAGGCTACAGTGACGCATTCTGAGGCTAAGGAGAGATGCAATCCCAGCCCTGAAGTTGGAGAAAAGAACACAGACTTGTAGAACACAAATTAGGCTCTCAGATGTTTTAGTGATGCTTCCGGTCACTTGTTTTCACAAATAGCTTTTAAGTTCCTTCAATTATTAACCCAAAGCAAAATGACCCTATTGTTTTCCAGCCAAACTGTTTTCTCTTTTAATAGGTCAGTTACTCATGTAAGAACAGGTCTCTAAATATTCAGAATAGTTTAGAAGTTTAAGTAGTTTTCGGGGGTAAAGTGCAGGGGAAAATTATGCTTTAAAGAATCTAAAAAGGCTACTAATATATTTCTGCCATTATAAATCTAAACGTGAAATTATTTCTTTAATGGACTGCTAAATGAGTGGAGACGAGACCAGGAGGAGTAACAGCTGGGGGACCTTCAAGTCTTTTGTTTCTATTGACTAAACAGAAGAACTGTATGGAATATTCCTATAGGAATATCTGGTTTAGAAATAGCAAATGTTCCTTTTAATTGGTTGAGAGCTATCACCCTAAATTGATCGAAGTTAACATTGCTTGTCTCCACATATCAACTGGAAAGTGACTTTATTTTTAAAAAGTATTATTACTTCTCTCAGAGAGACCCTTAGAAAAGTATTCCAGACTACTTCATTCCTTATCTTTTTTATTAAACACACACACACACACACACACACACACACACACACAGACACACACACGTGCGTGAAAGAAATTTGTAGGCAATGGATTGACCACAGTTATCTTATTTGGGGTTCGGGGGAGTGGAAGATATTCAAACTGGAAGAGAATCAAGCAGTATGAATCTGAGGAAAGAGGAAGGACAAATGAGCACTGTTCACAATGCATGGGAACAAATTAGCTAATTAACTAGCAAATTTGCTGTTTCTACCCGAGAGAAAAGGTCTTTGACTACTAACACGTGAGCAGGCTTAGGAGCTTCTGGAGACACAGATGTGAATAAGAACTTCAAAGATGGTCGAGTTTTATCAGTAAACAATCTGATATGTGAACATGATTAATTAATTTCCACCGATGGGTGGTGTTTGGCTTTTTGGTAAGCATCAAGAATTTCAGGATAAAAAACAATATATTCTTTTAATAAATTCTTTTTAGCCAAGCAGGGTCTATCTGGGAAGATAAAGGTAAAGAAAGTTTAATGGGGGCTGGAAATAATGCTTAAAGGGTTCTGTTGATATTGGACAAGGTTGTAGTTGTACTTACTTTGCTATCCTTTATGTGCCTTAATGTCCTTATAATTCATAATTTAAGAAGATGATTAAGACTATTCTAATTATAATAATACATAAGCAAATGATTTCCCCAGATGTCAAGAGAAAAAAATAGAAGTTGGGTCTCTGTCATTTTAACTATTTTTCCAAATCCCATTTCTTATAGAAGCCAATTTAATAAGATTCAGTGCACTTTCTTTTTAAATTTATGTACAGAAAACTTCACATTTTGGGGTGTGCAGTTCTAAGATTTTTGACAAGTGTATAAAGTCTTGTGAGTACCACCGAAATCAAGATACAGAACAGACAGCCTCACACCCCGCAACACCCCATCCTGCTGTGTGTTTATGGTCACCCCTCTCTCCACACTTAATCCCTGGTAACCACTGATCTGGTTTTTGTTCCAATAGTTTTGCCTTTTCCAGAATGTCATAGAAATATAATCCTTTACATACTTTCTTTCTTCCTTTTTTTTTTTTTTGCTGATGTCTTCGGAATCTCAAGGATATCTAGGTGCTTTTTAAAAAAGGAAAAAGACAGGGGGGAAGGATAAATTAGGAGTTTGGGATTAAAATATTCACACTACTGTATATAAAATAGATAACCAAAAGGAACTGCTGTACAGCACAGGGAGTTCTACTCAGTATCTTGTAATAACCTATAATGGAAGAGAATGTAAATAAAGAATATATATATAAAACTAACACAACATTGTAGATCAACTATATTTCAGTAAAAATTTTAAAAAAGGGGAAAATAAAAAATTGAAGATGTCGTAGCTGCCAAGTGTACTAGAACTGTTATATTGGCATTTAATTATTTAAAAATACATGTATATCAGAGATATCAGTTATGATTCCTAGACTTTGAATCTCCTCTTGGCCCCTGAAAGATAAGACAAACTCATGTACATCGAATGAAAATAAAGGAATCTTGCCTCTAAAAGGATATTGAACTGAGGTGTTTCGAGACAAGAAGGGATGGTTATTGTGTGAAGGGCTGTGGTTGAGCTGATCTAGAGGTAGCACTTGATGAATGAATGGTCGTACGAGTGTGAATTTTTAGATGAAATTGCCACTTGACTGACCCCTCTGATCAAATCTGCTGGCGTGGCCTTCTTGATGGGCTTCCAGGATGTGCAGACCTTCGCCAGTGTGTCTCAGTGAGGCACTGGATCCCCTGGGTGGAGGAAGCCCTTAACTGGTCAGGGGCACACGAGATGCTGCGCTGCCTTCTGAAAGCTTTGAAACAAGTTTGGTTATCAGTTTTCTTTAACTTCAGCCTCTTTCTTTATACTGACTGGCTCTTTCCCTGCCAAGCCCCCTGCTTTGCTGAGAGATCAAAAACTTACCCATCAAGGGAAAGTGATGATCTTGAGGTGGTCCTCAGGGCCTCGTGCAGGTTCAGCCCACCTTAACTCCCCTTGCTCAAAATAGCAGATGTGCTATATTTATTTGGTAAATGTTTTTGGATAATGATGATATCAATTTTAAAAAATGTCCAGTTTTTGTCTTTCTAAAGGGCTGCAAACCACAATCTCTGGGGTCACAAGGCATATATTGATGGGTGAATCTTACTGTTATAGGTATTTCTAAGACTTGGAAATATTTTACTAAATTCTGTTAAAAAATATTTCTGAGTACATTAATATTAAGGGATTGTAAATAAATATAAATTATTTAAATACATGTAGTAAGACAACATCTTGAAATATTAATGTTCGTGTTTTACTTTTCCCCACTTATTTATGCACGAACTTTATTCTACATTAATTCAAGAAGTAAGATTGTTTTCCTGGGACTAAAAGATGAATAGTTTGTCCATCCTTATTATTTTTTAAAAAATTGTTCAAGTCACACTCTTGATAATCATCAGAAAGAAACTTGTGAAGTAAACAAGTCCCAGATGATGCGAATTAACAATAGATTTGGAACAAAATGGAAGAACCAATCACTCCACCCACACTGTCCTCCCATCCCTTGAGACCAGAAGCAGGGTTTCTAGAAAGAAGTAGGAGTTATGGAGTGGGAGCAGGAGTTAGGAACTTCCCTTGCAGGAGATTGGAGGGAGGGGAGAAGGAGAGAATGTGAGCTGGCTGGACCCCACGTGTGGAGTTGGTGTAGTGGAAACTGTTGAGGATTACAGGTGCTGAGTGAGGCTGGCAGACTTCAAAGAAGCACCGCTCGTTGCTTTGGGGAGCCGCCACATCAGAGACTTTGATGATTCCAGTTGATCCCAGAGATTGTGGACAGTCTCAGCAGTACAGGACACATTTAAGCTCCCTACAACAGAATGGTCATCTTCAAAATTCAAAAGGGGATGGGAATGTGTAAGAGAAAGCCCCAACCCTGGAGCTTGGATGAGACTGGTGGACAGCCAAACCAAGAAAGAATGAAAGACAATTATTCAGTTATTGAAAATAGGGAACCTAATTAAAGTAGTCATCTGAGATAGGCTGAGTGTGGTTATCACTAAAGCAGCAAAAATTCAAAATTTATCTCTGGTGAGTCCTGCTGCCCTAACCCCTTTTTATATTCTTCCCTTGGAGCCTGCCTCCTATTTGCATTAGATACACAGCTAGCTACCACCTAACCCCCAACAAAGGTTGCCAACTGACAGATTTTGAGTAAAGATTTGCATCCTTAAGAGTGGCATTTTAAAGATCAAAAAGTTTCATGGTGGAATTAAAAGTTTTAGGAGGTTGTATAGGAAAATTTGATTGAGTAATAAAAATGAATGAGCTATTGATAGATGTAACGGTATGGATGACAAAAAAATTATGCTGAGTAAAGGGAGTTAGACCAAAAGAGTGTATATCCTAAGATACTATGTATGTAAAACTTTAGAAAGTACAGAGTAAATTTGAGGGGGTGGGAAGGGAGAGATTACAAAGGTGCACAAGGAGACTTTTGGGGGTGAGGGACATGTTTGGTACCTTGATTGTGAGGATGGTTTCACGGCTGTACACATATGCCAGAACATATCAAAGTGCGCATTGTAGGTATGTACAGTTTACTGCATATAAACTATACGTCAATGAAGCTATTAAAACAGAAACAAATGAACAAGAAAACAAAATGAACAAATGATGGAGTAAGGAGCCTTGAACCAGAGCAGACAGCCGCCTACTCCACCTACCTTATAAAGTTGTTACCTGAAAACCGCCTCTTAGTATGAGTTGAGCCAAAAGACACAACCAAACCGAAGAATGGAAGAAGGAAGAATTTATTACCTGCAGCAAGTTAGGTGAACACCAGGGGCTTGGCTGTTGACAGAGTCCAAGCTTTAGTTAATTGAAGTCACCAGGGTCAGAAAAGATCAGCGTAATCATCCCTTAGGTTTCAGCTGATCTGGTGTTTGAGCGCTTCAAGCTAATCTTTACCATTGAAACAGAACTTGACAACTGATATTTTATCCTTGGTATTGTTACTTCTCTTGCCTGATAATAGTCGTTTGCTTCTCCATTCTTTTGTTTCCTTAAGATCATTAATTACTGAGACCTGTTCAAGAAACAGCATTGCATTGCAGCCAGGCTTAGATCACAAAATGGCTTAGGCCAAAAATGGCTTCTCTTATTTCAAGAAAGCCATGCCTGGTTGTCTTTCTCCAGCGACTCCCCTATCCTACCTGCTTACAAAGTCATCTGTGAGAACATTTATAACCTATTCTTGGGGGATACAAAGCTACAGGGCAAGAGGTAAAGTGACTCACAGAAGACCACACGGTTTGAGCTGCCTCTTCTATCGTGCCACCCATAAAGTCACAGTGCTGGGAAGTGCTCAGGGGCGAAGGATCTCCTATCCCTTTAGAAGTATCACCTAGCCTTAGTCAAGTAGCCAACTGTTTCGGACTGGAAGTGTCATGGGAAAACATACATTGTCATTTAAATTAGGGCATTAGACTTGGCCCCTGAAGCTAAATTAGTTAAGTCCTTGTGATTTGTCATTGACTTTACTTCTTTTTGTACTTTTTGTCTGAATTGCTTAATAAGCATTCCTAATTTAGCCTTTACGAGAAAAGAGACTTTCCTAACCTTTTTTTGTGCATTTAGGATCTTGTTTAAAGATGCTGAGTTCCCTCACAGAGAGGGAACCTTCTTTTACGGTGTTTGGGGTTGTGGTGATACCATTTTGTTTGAACATGTTTGGATTTCAAAGCCCTTTAACCACACCAGCCCCTTTGTCTTCTCACACCTCCGCCCTCGTCTCCAGCCTGGCACTCCTAGAAATGGAGCTGGTTCCTGTGATGAAGGTCACAGCTGGTCAGAGGTGGTCCAGGAGAGGACCTTAGGCTGCCAGTCCCCTGCCCAGTGCCCCTTCCTGGAGCAGGCTTTCCTGGAGGACTCTGTTAGGTGTCCTCCACCATTTCCCCAACCTTTTCCCTGGTCCCCCACAGGTACTAGAGTTCATCTTATTTATGAGCAAATTCCTATCTTAATTATTCAATATTTCAATATTTCCCCCTAATTCTCTCATTCCATGTGTAAATTGTAAAATTGGGCTCTTAGATTGTTTTTCATTAGCGAGGTCTTGAATAAACCCAAGTGGTAAAGCATTCTGTTGTCTCCAAGGGATTAATTATTGAGTTCCTGAAGTGAAATCACACCAAATATCAGCCTCTTCCTAACAATGAGCTTAAAAGGTATAGTCTGTGCAAAGTGTATTTTATGGAAATAGGATTTAAATTATTAAAATAAACCCCTATAATCTTTCCTTCCCAGAAGAGTGAGTCATTTTTCTACTCATCTTTATATATCTGTCCAAAAAAGAAAAAACAACATGAAAAGTCAAACTCCATCAGCATCTGAGATACCCCCATGGATTTAAGCCCCTAAACAATCCTGTCCTCCCTCCCAGAACATTAAATTAATCCATGCTTGAAAGCATAGCCCTGTTTCCTTTGCTTATTTTTGTCCTAGAGCATGTCTAATCTCTCCCTGCCTGTCTCTACTCTAATCCTGCTTGTGGACCTTAACTCCCTGAGTTCAGGCAAGGATGCAGCACAGAAATTAATTTAAAGGTCCTGAGTTAAAGCAACTACCTAAGTTCTTAATGTGTTTTTAATATATTTTGAGGTATCTTCTGGCCTTTGTTGATTTTTGGGGGGAGGGTATAAATCTCTTCTGGGAAGAGGTCAAAACAAACCATCAAGAAAGCAATGAATAATTGCCCAGGAGCTGAAGAGCACCAGGGGGGTGTGGGAAGGGGGAGTCCTCCAAGTGGAGGGCACAGTGGCTTGTCTAGGCTCTGCATGGGAGGGAGGGTGGGTGCTGGTGAAGGATTATGAAATCATGCTCCTGAAATGGGAGAAGGGGCAATATCTTGGTTTTCTGCGAAGGCAGCTATCTAAGGTATTTTTGTTGCAGCTTCCTGAGGCAGGAGGGGGAAAGAGGAGGATTAGATCTGAGAGTGAGGGGAGGGGGATGGGATAAGAGACAATTTAGCTGACACATTCTATGATCGTGGTCACAGAGTCCCTCAAATCCTTTTTCTCCCCTTTTTCATTGAGATCTGTAAGACTGCTGGTTTCATATTCTCAGAGTAAATAGATCATTTTTTATCCACTCACAGATGCAAAGTTATGCTTACCATTTATACTGAATATATATAAAACAAATATCCTCTCTTTGTTGTCTGCCAAAGAAAACAATTTCCTGGCTGAGCAGCCAACTGAGCAAGATTGCCTTTTACAGGGCTGATGACCAGCCAGTTCACGCTAATATTTAAAAAGAATAAGGAACCTCACACTTCACTACCAATATCCAAAAGCAGTTCTAACACTAGCACAATTATACGCTTGGAAACAAGTGCTATAGGCCCTTACAGAATAGTTGCTTTACTGAGTATCCTAAATAATAATAATAATAAAAATCATTTGAGAGTTAACACAGAAGGCATTTCTTAAGCAATTTATTATTTTAAAAAGCAAGCAGAAAAGATGAAAAATGTAGTTTCTTATTGTTCATGAGAGTTATCTAACAGAGTTTTATTTTAGATTTTAGTAGATTTTACAACTAAAATTTTGCTCTATGGAAGAGTTTCTATGATATTAACTTCAAATATAGGCAAAACTGTTAAATATACAAAGGTGGAATATAGGGTTTTCTTAACTTCACTTTTGATAATGAACTTTTAAAAATTTTGGACACACTGGATTTCCATGACATTTTCCTCAGCTCTCTGTAAAAAGACTTTCCCTAACATATATGGCAAAATAATTTGCCCAGGAGGTTTTGTGGTATTGGACTTAGGAAACTAGAAAAATCTTTTAAGATCCAGAGAAATAAGTGGTGAAATTTCAGGAATGGTGGCAGAATGTGGGAAAGCTCTGTGGGACCAAGGGGCGTCCCATAGGCAGTTACATAGGCATAGTCCACTTATTAGTGGACATGCTGGTCCCAATTTGATTGTCTTTTTATATACTGCACAAGAAACAAAACAGAAGGCAGTGACAAGATTATCTAGGTACACTTAAGGGACAGAAGTCTGAACTGATAGCCAGGAATGGTGTGTAAACACGAAAAGGAAACTTGAAATTTGGACATTTCTCCAAACTAAGACAGACACCACTTTCAGAACTGAACTGTATTTTGAATGGAAACTTGACCGATTAGTTTAGAATTCAGTCCATAGTCAACATTTAATTGCTAGTGTATTCATGAGTTTCTCAGCAACCAACATGGGGGCCTAATTTTTCATATTTGAAAATATAGATGTTATGCAAGTTGACCTCTAAAACTTTCTTCAGATTCCACTTATCAATCTTGAGGACATGAGATGTCAGAACAAGTGGTGTGCTAGAGCAAAGAGTGCTCATCTTTCCACTTCCACACTCAGTGAAATCACATCGGTAGCTTGAAATCCTCCAGAGTGGGAGTATTTACATGACAGAAATTGGTAGACTCTACAAACCAGTGCTCTCCCCATCCCCCACCCAGGTGGCATTGTTTAACATTTACCAGCCTTCAATGAATAAGTTAATACATATGTATGGTGCTAGTACATTGTAACTTCTATATGAATGTTAACAATTTTTGAAATATATTTTCATGGGAAATTATTACTTTCAAGAATTAAAATGTAAAAACTTCATGTTCTTTCTTCATTTATTCTTTCACTGAAGGATAAAACTAAATGTAAATTCTATTATTAGGGTGTCTGTGTGTATGTTTATGTGTGTGTGTATATGTGTGTGTGTATTTTGACAACTCAGCCAATTTACTGTTCTTAAATCTAATTTACACTAGAGATGTCCATAATTTCAAAAGAAATCAGATAAAAAATGTAAATGATAAGATTTAATTTTGGATCTAAATAATACCTACAAGCAAACTGAGTATTTTCATTGAACTGTCAAAATGTAAAGGTTGCTCTGAATTAGCTGATGTTCCAGCTTCTCTCTGATGTCTAATCTTACTACTGTCCATTTGTTACCGAGTCCAAACTTATACTCTTGCCACACAACAGGCCAATAAATCAAGGGATGAGGCCTTGGGGCAACGAAGAGTGACTTTATTTGGAAAGCCAGCAGACCAAGAAGATGGCAGACTGGCATCCCAAAGAACCATCTTACCCAAGTTAGAATTCAGGCTTCTTTCACACTAAAAGAGGAGGGGATATGGTTGGTTGTTGTAAACATTTTGCTGCTTGCCAGACCATGGAGGGTATGTGACAGTCCTTTGTTCTTGTAGCTATCCATGTGGGTCTGGTCATGATGCTCCTGTAAACCTCCAACAAGATAAATGTTACTCTCTGTTCTGCAACTTTTTATCTCTGTATGAATGGAAAAGTGTTATACCTTTAAAGGTCAAGCTTGGGAGGCAGAGACTTGAGAAAGCTATCAGGCTATTGGCAACATTCTTTTTCAAAGGTGCAGACGCAGTATAACTAAGCACAGGCAACAGAGCACAAAGTTTAGAGCTAAAGGAATAGATACAATATGGAGTCAGGTTTGCTCTTCTCTGTTACACATACTCTCTTCTTTGAAGTCATGTAGTACCTCAGGTTTACATGACCAAATCTAACACTGAGCTATATCCTGTTTTGTATTACTTTCTAATATTTTAATGTATGACGTGTTTCTCCAACTAGATAGTACTTCTCGGAGTGAGGGCAGCAGCCACATTTGCTCCCTTTCTGTCCCCATCATCCACCCTATATAGGTATCTTACCATCAAGGCTGTCTATCAATTAATTGAGCAAAGTGTAGGAGTGAAGATGGTGAAGGGGGATGATTTTTTACCCCAAATCTGACTCCCAAATTTACTCAGATTCTCTCCTTTTGTTCCAGTCCCACTCATCTCATTTTCTGCCTCTTGTTTGGACTCTCACTTGTGCTCTCTCTCTCTTCAACTAGGTTGTCTAGTCAATGAGGACAAAGACAGTACCATACACCTGTTTGTAATTCTGTTTCCTTATTCCAAATATAGTATTAGTTCTTCAGTGTAAATAACAGAAATTAATTTTGTTTAACTTCAACTTGAATTGTATTTATTTGAAAATATGTTAAGAGCTGGAAAGCTTGAAGGGAGAGATGAAGATCCAAGCCTAGGACACATAGTCAGGTCCAGTAGATCTCTGCAGCAGGAAGTGTTTGAGAATCCTCCATTGACACAGCCACTCCAAGCAGTCAACTCCATTGCTTCTCTATGCTTACATCACTCTGCCAACAATTCAAAAATTCCTGAATAGAGAGTGATTAAACTGGCTTAGGCTGTATGCTCATACTTGACTATGCCTGGACAGTGAGAAGAAGGGTCTTACAGCCCTTGGCAATTCTTTTACATTTTTAGATGGAGGGAAGTCTCTGGATTTCCTGCCCCAGGAAGACTATATGCATCTCTTGATAAAGGAGCATGAATGCTGGGTGACTTCCAATTGACAACTGCTCATTTATGGATTTGATAAATATTTAATGCTTAGTTGATGATGAATGGGCAAAATAGGGTTTAAGAATTATTTTACAAACTTATTTAGAAAGAAAATGTATCTTTTCATAAACTTTGAAGACAATTTTTATTCCTTTCTACAATACATTCTTATAAACACACACACACACACACACACACACACACGAATGCTTATACAAAATTACAGAATGGGAAGATAAAAAATATTTTCAACAGAATCCTATTCTAACATAAAACAACTATTAGAAACCTCTTACAAATCAGTTATTTCCATATCCAAATTAGGCATGCTTGGACCAAAAGCACTCAGACAATCAACCTGTTTTCTGGTGCCTTACTGACACTGCTTTCTATGTTTATTACTGAGATTATGTTCCTAAAAGTATCCAAGGCTGTAGGGACTACTGAAAAGCCCTGGGCTAACTGAATCCATTGCCAACAGTTCCAGGAGAATCTAGGTCACATGGCTTCCATAATACCTGCAGCCCCCCTCTCTGCATTGTGCAAAAAGCCATTGAGTTCAAAGGAAGTTTAAAGAGCGATAGTAGAACAATCCTGGGAGAACTGGGCTTTGGTGGGATGATTGGCTTGTGGCAAGCATGCACTTATTCATTCCTTTCTTCATTCATTCACTAAACATTTATTTAGTATCTAGTATTTCCCCAGGCACTGTGCTCGTAGGCACTAGGAATAGATTAGGACTAATATTTAACCAGCAAAAAATTCTGCCCACATTGGTGGTTGACAGTCAGCATCTGTTCTGATTGGTCAAAGCCTCTCCCCTAGTGGTTGTGAAATACATATCCCTGGATATGAAGATGGGTAAGATGTAGTTCTTGCTCTTAGGAAGCTTATAGTTTTGTAGAAGGGACAAACACATAAGTAAATAAAGCAAGATGGTACAGTAAGTGTTATTCTTGGCCTGATAATTTATTCTTTAGTTTGGTCTGTTTCAGGCTTCTGGACTTTCTTTACATCTTTTATTTTCATTGTAAAAATTAAATTCATTCAGAAACAAAGTAAAAGTATACTATATTAACAGCCAAAACATTGCTGCAACTCTCTAATCTCTTCCAAGGCGAAGTCTCTCGCTCTAATAAATTCTTGGAAATGATTTATTTTCCCAGGGCTTGTGCATTCATACAAGCGTAACTAATTGTGCAATGAGAAACCAAGGCAGAAAAATAGCAAATTAGCAGCTGTATTCCTTCTCTCTTCCAATTACTGACTATGGTAGATTTTTCTGAAACGCTAAAAAATGTGTATCTACTGAGAACCTACTAAGTGCCAGGCAATAGATGTGGGGGCTAGAAATATAAATATTTGACAGATGTGGTCCCCTCAAGAAACTGAAAATGACTTAGTATGACTAAATGCAGAGTATGTGCACTGTGAAATCTGAGTCCCAGAGAAGTTAAATAATTTTCCCAGGTTTGCTGTCTCTCTACTTCTTCAATCAATCATTTGGCAATGAATTTTTAAGGTGTTATGAGTAAAACACAGTCAAGACAAACTAGTATCTTTATTTATTTTCTGCATTTAATTATATTGGAATCCTGCCACTCTGGATTTCTTTGGTGGCGGGAGGTAAAATTAGGTGCTACTGCAAACTAGTATTTTTCAATGTGACCTTAGTTCAGTGAACAAATGAATAAAGAGGAAGGAAAGGGTTATAGCATCTTTTAGCTGACTTTATCAGAATGAGATGGCCATTAGGATTTTGGCTTCTTATCTTTCACTTTTCACCTGGAGCCAATACCATCCTACCAGCACATATGCCTTTTTGTATCCTACTGTTTAATTTTTTCCATGTTCATTTTGCAGGTAACTGGAGTCCATGGTCTGTAGGCGATACTTCATGTGTGTGTGTGACGTACATTTTTAAGGAGCTATTGGTACAGTGAGAAGGTACATTATGAGCAGATAGAAGCTACTTAGCTGTTCCAAGTAGCAACACAACAATGTGAAATTCTAAGTGGTGGTGTCTGCAGAGCAGTTTGGAAAGTGCAGACTGTGCATCTCATATACTCATCTGAAAAGCTTCTCTGGGAACATGAGACTTCCAGTCTTTTAAGTAAGAAACAGCCTCTGTCTTTAGCAGGTCCATTGGTCAGAGGTAATGAAATGTTTGCAAATAAAATTCAAGTTAATATGTTAAATTGCAAATCCCACTGAAAAGTAATTACTTCAGGATGCTTTCTTTTGTTTCATATCTCAGCCTTAAGGTAAAATGGGTACCTTCACTCCTACAGAGGAAGGCAATTGGCGAGTCTCCTTGCTCTAAACATAGAGAGGCTTCTTTCCTTGCTATGAAAAAATAATGAGGATGATTGAAAGCACTCATTGTAGCTAATATTATTCAAACTTTATTTTCTCTTATATACGGCAACTGATATTTAGTTAAATAAACAGAAATACTAAGTAAAAAATTATATTTTAAGTAAAGATGATCAAAATCTTTTAAGGTCTTTTAACATTACCTCGTGTCTGTTATTGGAAACGTTTTGATCCTGTCTGTTTAATGCTCACCACTTGCTAGGACGTTAGAGAGGAATAGGAAGGAGGGAAGGGAGAGGAGATGGTGGGGCAGCAGAGCAGAGGGTTATAGAACCCGTTCTAGAACCACGCTTTCCCCTTGTCCAAATTCCAGCTTGGCCACCTTTGAGCTGTGTGATACTGCAAGAGTTTCTCCGTTTTTCCGCGTCCGCCAATGTAAATTAATAATAATACTAGTAGTAGTAGTAACAATAACTTCACAGGGCTTATGAATAATAAGCGAATTATGATTTGCCAGTCACTGGAAGGCAGCGCCTGGCTTATAGTAAATACTAAAAAGGTGCTTGGTAAGTAGAATTGTAGTGGTTGTAGCAATAACAGCTGACATTTGCTGAGCCCATAGCGGTGCCAAGCACTGTGGTAAACATTTCATGTGGATTTGCTCCTTTAGCTCTCACAAAACCCCTATGAAATTGGTTTTATCGTTATCCTTAGTTTATAGATGTGGAAACTGAGGATTAAAGTGATCAGGTAACTTGTTTAAGGTCACAGAGATGGGAGTGAGGAAGCAACAATTTGGAATCTATACGGCGGGAGTCTAAAGCGCCTACATCCTCACTCAGCTTAAAGTTTAATATAAAGTATATAAAATAAAAAGTAAACCAGTAGTAAACATTTTCATGAGTATAGGAAGCAGTACATACAATTGGAAAAAAACCACACACTGGTTCAAACATATCTCATCCCAACCAATGATTCACTTAAAACATGTATAATTTGTGTAGCCCATCTCTGTCTTTGTTTCTTTTGTTCCTTTCTTCATTTTAGAGAAGAGAAATAAGATGGTGGAGACTTTAACATGCTTAACATATTGGGGGGAAAAGTGGCATTTTTAAAAGGGAGTGCTTCATAAGTAATGGCATCTGGATCGCATTCTTGTGAATTTTATGTAACAGATTTGCATCTTTATTTTTCTTGGTATACGAAAAAAAACTTCGATAGCAAACACGAAAGAAATCTAAAGCACTGCTGCTTAGTTAGATATACGTTCGTCTCCTCAAGTCTGTCATCGAAGACCCAAGCTCACTTTTTCTTCTTTTCATTTCACTATTCTTAGCATGTTAGTGTGATTTTTCATGGTCTCAAGATGTCTACTCCCATAGAAGCCCTCATTTTCCTTCAAGGTGGGAAGTGAGGAGGAGAGTAAAAAGCTTATCAGAGCCCCCAAATGCTCTCTTACATCATCATGACTTTGTGTTGGTTAGAAACTGTTCACATGACTAGTCTAGCTGTGAAGAAGTCTACCACAGTGAGGTCTTCCAGCCTCTACAGTGAAGGTGGGCAGAGGAAAGGGGATCGGGTTAGCCAGCCAACTGGGTCCACCACAGCCACTCAAAATGCAGTTGATTTTCTAGTAAAGATGGGAAAACTTTCACTTAGATATTTAAACTAACGTGAATTAATTGTATGTGTGTGTGTGTGAGAGAGAGAGAGAGAGAGAGAGAGAGAGAGGGAGAGAGAAAGAACAAACAGGAAACACAGGGTGGTCAATTACGTCTTCTTTGTTTAAACAAAACTTAAAATGAAAAGCATACATTTAACCTATCTATGGTGTGTAAGAAATTGACACATCATTATAACTAATTTAAAAAAAATCTGAGATGTATATAAAAGCTGTGTCTTCCTGATTTAGTTTTACTTATACTGATCATCATTTATTTGATCCAAGAGTTTCTTTATTCTTTCTGCTTTTCTGTTAACAATGTACTGAAAGTGCAGAAAAGCCAGTTTGCTTACTCTCAGCTCCCTTGTGATCCAATTCAGGCTGAAACCACCTAATTGGATTTGAAGAGTTTTGGAATGTTAAATCACCAGTGTTTAGTTTAGTACAGACAAGTCATTAAAGTTTTGTTTGTATTCCTGTGACTTGGAGAAAGCTTCTATGTCCCTTTACATGAGGGGAACTTGACTTCCACTCTGAGGACACCTCATACATTAAGGGCACAGATTCTTCCAGATTCTTCCAATTTAAGGAAGAATTCTTAAATCATGTTCCTTAAATTGGAGGAGGATGGACTACCTGCCCAACCCAACATCCACATCCATCCACCTTCTTGCACTTTGGCAGCCTTTGACCAACTGTCCCAGCTTTTAGCAGATTTAGGGCTCAGCTTCTGCAAAGATTCTAAATATAATACAGTAATGCTATCTACCAGATACGGAATATGTGCCAGGCTAAGTGCCTCAAGTGTATTATGTTAAAGCTTTATGATGCTACAGATGGATATATTATCTTTATTTCATAGATGAACAAACTGAGAGAGATTAAGCCACTGCTCAAGGCCTCTTAGCTGGTAAATGCCCAAATCAAGTTTTCAGTGAGGTTCTATGTGATCCCAAAGCCCATTATTTTCCATTATAAATATTTTAAAATTAAAGTTTTTTTTATTGAAGTAAAATATGCACATAATTTAAAAGCCAAATAAGGCCAAAAGGCTTACAGACAACAAAACAGCAATTCCCTGCTCACCTCTCTTCATGCCCTTGTTGTATTTCCCTTTGGCCAACACTTTCAATCTTATTAGTCTCCATGGGACTTAACTTCACACTTCCAAGTAATATGCTTACACAATTGTTTTTTTAAATTTTAATTTAAAATTAATGCTAATTAGAAATTACTTGAAGACTACATACATTTACATTCTTATTTAAAATATTCAAATAGAACTGAAGTTCATTTACTAGGAAGTTCTCTTTATTTCCTTCCAACTGTGTACCCCAACTCATTTTTTCTTTTTATAATGAAAAATTTCAAACAAATATAGAGAGAACACCACGTTGAACCCTGTAGCCACCACTGGGTGATCTTTAATAGCGTCCTTGCTTTCAGGCGTGACAAGTTGTCCTGGGCTCATTTTGTGCATTTCTTACTGCGGACCTGAAAGCAAGCATTTGTCCAAGAAACTCTCCTTCCTTTTACTGGAATGTAGTACTATATTTAGAGACTGAGCGATACCTATTGACTTCCTTTTCCATAGGTGAGAATTTTGCTCTCTTACATCATTCCCTGCCCATCAATAACTGTATCATAGTTTTCGGTTAAATCAATATTTGCTGATTACATTCTTAGGGTTCATATAATGTGTTGTAATTATATTTCTATCCTTGCACAACTTCTTGTCTTCCTCCTGAACTAACAATTGTTCTGTTTTTAATTTGCTTAGCTTTCTATCTACCTTATTCTATATGCTTGCTCTTCTCAAGTTCTCCTGCTGTTTTTTAATGAAATTTTCCGCATAAAATACATCAGAAAATCTATCACTTTCATTTTACTGATTGTTTGTTTTCTTCTGGACATTTCTTTAAGTCATTCTGTTCTAATCTTTACTGGTTGCTTTCATGGCCTACTGTAAAGCTTTTGCCCTGGAACTTTATTTCCATCATCAAGGGATCACCTTTGATATTCTTTTATGTGAGATCTCATTTCCTCTTGGATCCTATGTCTTCCTCTTCTTGGTTTATTCCCTTATTTTGATGGAGAACATCCTCCAGAAATTCCTGAGAAAATTCCGGAACTAGAGTTTCAAATACCTTGGTAAAGTTTCAAAGCCCGTGGATATTCAGAAAGGTTTATTTATTCTGCCATTGCTCTTGATTAGTGGCTTGGCTGAGTATGGAATGCTAGACAGAAAACGCTTTTCACAAAGGATTTGATGATGGTTTTTTTTTTTTTTCAAGTTTCTAATATTGCCTTAGGAGAACAATGTTATCTTTAACAGATGACCTTTTTGTTCTCTCTGAGAGTTTTGGGGTCTTCCCTTTATTCCCCGGGTTGTAGAATTTCATGATGGTGATCACTAAGGTAAATCATTTTCTTGTTATTGCTCATTATACTGGATATTCTGTGATTCTTTTCATCCAGATGTCAAGTCCTTCAGTTCTGCAAAATAATCTTGATTTATGGCTTTTATAATTTCTTCTCATCTGCCTTCTTTCATCCTTTGGGAATTTCGGTTATTAGATATTTGACATGTCAATCAGATTTCTTCAACTTTAAGTCCTTTTGATGAATATTTTTCTGCTATAATATTTTATTTTGTTATTTTCCCAAACCTTCTACTTGTTGTGTTCCTTTATCAAAAAAATAAAAACCCGTTGTTCCTTGATTCAATATCCAATATCTCTCTAAGGATATGAATAGCATATGATTTACACGATTTCTGTATACACATCCAAGGGCATATGGCTGCTGAACAGAGCACAAGCCAAACCAAGTATTAACAATTGTTTAAAAAATATTATCAAGTGTTTTTGATTTGGAGAAACAGAATCTACCAAATCTAACAGAATTGGTTAGCTTATACAAGAAAGGATTTTCTCTCTATGAAAGAAGCTTTATTGTTTTAGTAAGCTGTGGTTCAAAAGAGCGATACAAAAATGCAATGCCAACACTCATCACACGTTCTCCTTTGAAGAAGATGTGTTTGATGCACAACACCAGGCTGTGGTCCATGGATTTCCTGCTTGATTACGCAGGTATGGTGAAACCTGCAGCGAAGCAGTGTTTGTTGTTATGGACAGGCTTTAATCTGGAGATGTGTGATACTATACAGACTTCTAGCTCTCTGTAAACTTACCCAGGTGCTCACATCAAAGGGAAAGTTGTGGTTATGATAATTTTAAAATATCTATTCATTTACATTTAACAGATAATAGAATATGCCCTGTGCCATTCTATGATTTTTTTCTTTTAAATTTCTCTAACTTTTGTCTCTTAGGAAATCTGGATGCTCCATTTACTCCAAGAACCACTCTTAGGTCCACAATATACTTACATTCCAGGTCTAGCTGCATTCAAAATGGCAGATTGGTTTAGAAATTTTCCATAAAATTTAGTTAAATGAATCATTCTATGTCAATAAAATAAAGGTCACTGTGAATGGTCATTGTTTAATGACCTTGTTGATACTCTGGATTTTCTCAGCTTTCTCTTCCACCATGTAAATCCTGATTCTCAGAGAATTTCTTACCGGAGCAAAAACTGTTTTTTATACTTACTTTTTCTCCATTCAGATAAGAAAATTCTTGAGACATCAGACTTGACTTTTTTTTAAATGAAATTGCTATTTTCTACTAAACACTAAACCTAACCGATAATTTTCTTTGCCCACTTTTCACACCTGAAGACTTTTTCTTCTTCTTTTCATTCATTTTTCTTAACTTTGGAGTCCCCAGTTTTCTAGACAAAACAAATGCTCTCTTTATAGCAATACTAGTGTTCTTCAGCATTATGTTGGAATAGCAACAATCAGAAATAAGGAGAGTTTAGAAAGCTGCCGTTTCTCTTTCTCTCTCTCTCTCTCTCTCTCTGTGTGCGCGTGCGTGTGTGCTGGTAATGGGTGCATAGCTGGAGAGCCCTGTTTATCTCTTAGTCACCTGTATGGTACCCAGAGATGTGATCTTGCTTCTGAGTAGATCAGTGTTGCCCATGTGGCTGCTTCTATATTTTTTAAAAAGGGTTCAGAGAAATTCGAGTTTGAATCTTGATGTTGCTGCTTAATAGCTATGTGCCCTATTTACTTATATATAAAATAGAGATATATTTTACCTTATCAGAAGAGTGATTTGAGGACTAAATTAAGTCATGCATGCAAAGTGTCTAGTACAGCAACTAGAATGTTAATAAATCCCCAACAATTGATTAAATAAATTGGATGCTTTTTCTAGGCTGTTTTTAATGGGTATAAAACAATATTGAGAAAGGATGTACTCCATCCAACTCTTTTTAGTGACGTTTTCATAATTAGGCAGGGAATTACTTTAGTTGCCAGAGACTACTAGCTGCAAATAATCCCTTCTCATGGAGAGCAAGTAGGGAATCCAGAAAGAGAAATGGAGAAAATTTTCACCTGAGGAATGCTGTTTCTTGAACATGCCAACCTTGTTTCTATCTTTTTCTCTGGCTGTTCCTTCTCCTGAAAGGATGTTTATAGGAATGATGTTTATATGACAGCTGCTCTTGTTCAGATCTTAGATTACATTTAAATTTCTCAAAAAGAGTTAGTTTCTGACAGGTCAACTCAAAGTAGAACTATCCTGTGATCTAGTTCTTTTCTTGTTTGTTTTACATGTCAATTTACTGCCCCACCCCCCAAAACCTGGCTCTTTGTCCATCCAGGTCGCTGAATCCTGGTGGGTCATATGCACATGTATTTAGTACATGGCAGGCATTAAAAAATATTTGTTCCTAGAGTAATGGAAATAAAAACAAAAATAAATAAGTGGGACCTAACGAAACTTGAAAGCTTTTGCACAGCAAAGGAAACTATAAACAAGATGAAAAGAAAACCCTCAGAATGGGAGAAAATATTTGCAAATGAATCAACAAAGGATTAATCTCCAAAATATATAAACAGTTCATGCAGCTAAATATCAAAACAAACAAACAAACAAACAAACAACCCAATCAAAAAATGGGCAGAAGACCTAAATAGGCATTTCTCCAAAGAAGGCATGCAGATGGCCAAGAGGCACATGAAAAGTTGCTCAACATCACTAATTATTAGAGAAATGCAAATCAAAATTGCAGTGAGGTATCACCCCACACTGGTTAGAAAGGGCATCATCAGAAAATCTACAAACAATAAATACTGGAGAGGGTGTGGAGAAAAGGGAACCCTCTTGCACTCTTGGTGGGAATGTAAATTGATACAGCCACTCTGGAGAGCAGTATGGAGGTTCCTTAAAAAACTAAACATAGAATTACCATATGACCCTGCAATCACACCACTGGGCATATACCCAGAGGAAACCATAATTCAAAAGGACACATGCACCCCAATATTCATTGCAGCACTATTTACAGTAGCCAGGTCATGATAGCAACCTAAATGTCCATCAACAGATGAATGGATAAAGAGGATGTATATATGTATACATATATACAATGGAATATTACTCATCCTTAAAAAAGAAAAAAATTAGGACACTTGTAGAGACATGAATGTCATATATTGTGAAGTAAGTCAGAAAGAGGAAAAATATCGTATATTAATGCATATATGTGGAATCTAGAAATATGGTACAGATCAACCATTTGCAAGGCAGAAATAGAGACACAGATGTAGAGAACAAACATATGGACACCAAAGGGGGAAAGTGAAGGGGGGATGAATTGGGAGATTGGGATTGCCATATATACATTATTAATAAGAAAAAAAAATTGTACACTTTAAATATATGCAGTTTATTGTATGTCAATTATATCTCAACAAAAGGTATTAAAAAATATTTGTTGAATGCATGTTTAAATGCGCGGACCATATTTTAACACTAAGAATACAAAGAATAGTGATGAAATAAAATTCATATTTTATGGAAGACAAGGAAATTTAAACCTAAAAATTTTCACCCCCCGTTTGGGCCTTCTCCCTTCCCTTTAGTGTGTATTGTACATCTGCGTTATTCAGACATCCTGAGGAGGTAACATTCCTTCTTAGTCTTGTAAGGGGTCATGGTGACCCACTACTCACTTAGTACGTGCAGATCTGGATTGTGTTAACTGTCGGGAAGTCATCTGGTGTATAACTCTTTGTCTCAAAAATGTATGTAATTGTGCTTGACCTCTAACAGGTGGAGGAGTGCTCTGAGTTTTCTGAAAGACTGTTTCCTGGGTTATAATCCTCAGATAGGCTCAAATAAAATTTTTTATTTCTTTCTTAGATTGATCAGTAATTAATTTTTCATCAACAATAGAAAGTCAGTCACTGACTTATTGCTAGCAATTCACTACTCTCTATGTATGGAGAAACCACTTCATGATGGTGGTGAAGGAGATACTCAAATCTTTACTGAATAAATCAAGAAGCAAGGAGTCAATTTAGTTTGCAGTTGATGATGGATTTATAGTCAATGAGAATGTGTTTTAGAAATAATTTGTCAATCACCGGCCCCAGAATGAAGCAAGGTACAATGAACAGAAGATGTCAAGAACTTTCACATCCAAGCAGTCTGTCTTCACACGTTGCCCCATCACTGTCCAGGCGCCTTTCCCTGGGAACCTGCTGTGGGCCTCAATTCTTTTAGCAGCACCTGGGTTCTGCACCTCTAATCTTTCTGCTCCTTTAACCTTCCATCAACCAAATCTCATCTACCATATGCTCTTTCACAAAGAGCCTTGTTCAACAGATAGTGCTTTCAATAGCTTTCCTCCTCTTTGACTTCTTATACAACCAAATCAATAAAATAAATTAGAATGTATTTTAATAGCACTCTCCTTTGTTCATTGTTCAGTAATGAATACTGGACTGGCTCAAGCACCATCAGCAGAAAGCAGAAAGATAGCTTAGTAAATAGTTCAAGAATGGACCCGTATCCATTCAAAGGCTGAAAGAGGAGTGTGTTTTGGGTCCATGTCTATTGAGGCCAAAATTCCATTTTGCCAGCACCTGCTCCACATCCATTGCCTGGAGGATGCACTGCTGTTGACTTACTAAGTGGGCTCAAGTGACCCCTGTGGGGCCTTTGAAATTCTATTGGAAATCTGTAAATTCTACCTATTTTGGGAGCAGCCAGCCACAGCTAATGGCAGGCCTATGATCTTAGTGGAAAAAAACTTTAGCTTTTTATATTGACTTGATTGAAGAACTAGGTAAATATGAAATTGTTACACATTTTTTTTTCTTATTTGTGTCATAATAATTAATAATACCTAACATTTAATGAGTAGTTAATATGTGTCGAGCATTTCTATAAGCTTAACATGTGTTCTCTTTTTTTTATCTTCTTTTTAGGGGCAAGGTTTCCAGACAGCCAGAGAGGTTAGGTAATTTTGCCAAAGGTCATTCAGGCAATGGAAAGCAGAGTCAGAAATTTGATCCCAGCTAGTTTGATCCTTATTCTGAGCATTTAATCCCTGTCCCACTCTTGCTCTTGCAAGGGTGTGAATGAGCAGTGATTACATGCTGTTCTAAAACACAATAGCAATTGTCTCTAATGAATTTCAACATGTAAAATCCAGAAACACTCCTTTCTTTCCCTTGCCATAGATAATCCTCTTAATAAGCACAGTTCAAAGGTTATTGAATAATTTCAAATTGTTTAATTCTTTATAAGAAATGGCATATCTCATTAAGTATTATTTCAAAGATGAAGTACTAAATTTTGTCAATTGTTCTCTCTGAAAGGCTCTCGTGTTTTATTTTTCTAGGTGGACTTTTTCCACCTGTTACCACTAGATGGTGCATAGGTTATGCAAACGGCTCGAATCTCTTAAGAGAAATTAGCCCAAAACAAAAGGAAAAAAATTCAGCAGATAAATGTGGAATTTGGCCTCAGTTGAAGATAACAACACCCTACTTAATGGCTTTCTAATGGTGAGAACCTCGGTCTCTAGTTCCCTCCCTTTTCCATTCAGAATAAACATTAATAGCTACTTAATCTGAGATAAAGACATGAATAATAGCCAAAAGCTGTTGGAGAGTTTTTCTCAGAAAGCTGCATGTCCATAATTGCAGCCAGGGTTGGCATTTTGAAAAAGAGGAACAAATTGCAAGAAACCCAACAACAGCTTCCTCTAATTTTGTGTTTTCTTGAACCTAGTAAAATCTGCAAATAGTTACTGATTCCTAGTTTTCTTCAGTCTCTAATAAAAATGGGCACAAATAGACAGTTACCACTTTCTAGCAACCATCTGACCAACCCAAATTCTGATATTCTAAAATTCAGCGTTGTTCAATGCATAAGACTGGAAAAAACGTTTGGAATTCCCATGAGAATCGATTTTAAAACCAAAGGGAAGTCACTTAATCTTTCTGAGCTTTGATTCTTCTACAAAATGAAAAAGTAGATCACCATAGCCCTTTGCAGGCAGCTTTATGACATCCAAAGAAAAAGAGAACAGCATTGGTGATCAGACCCACAAACACACATATGTACAGATACCCTCTGTTGTTTGGTTTTAACAGAGTTACATTCTGTTTCCATATTTAAGGTACACAATCATGTTATATTTGCTGAAGGAGTTAGGAGAACAAAACGTTGTTTTTCACCACATCAGGTGTCGCGGTGGTTGGAATTAGGTATTGTTCGAGGGAGTACCATCATTAGTTCTCTTTTTTACCAGTCCTGCAGATCCTGTTTGTGAGGCAAATGATGGTGATGACAGGTACTAACATACACTGCTAGGTTAATAGTTTTCACTACATGTGGAGTTCTTTCCTCTAAGTTTTTTCCTCAGGTAAATATATTTTATCCACTCTTAGCTGTTAAACCTTAAGCATACCCAGCTGTCATTTTTACTTTGGACCAGATCCAGGTTTTTGGATTGAAAACATAATTGGAAATGACCCCGTAACAAATACATAAGTGAAATAAATAATGCCCACAAAGCAGTCCTGCCATCATGATGCTCATTGGCATGCTTACATGAAAACTGTTACCTAACACCTCTTCCTTTGGTGGAATTCAGAGTTGTAACAGAGCCAGAGTGCTTGGCCTTCACTTGGGTGGCCATTCTCAGTCCTGAGCTGGGAGGGGGCGCCAGTGCTGCGTAGATAGAAAAACACCGTAGTTTCCCTGGGAAGGGTGTTTGTCTTTCTCTCTTGGGGGTATTGAACTGTAGGGCTCCTCTCTAAAGACACATCATTCTTTTCTGGGGAACCTGCAAAAGCAAATTTGGCTTCATGTTAATTGCATTCGCTGTGCTGAATTTTATAAGCAATTGTTACAGTCATTGTTTTACTGTAATGTTGGTTATCTATTCTTATGATTATCAAGCAACTGTCAAACTGTAACGGCACTCAGTGGGCATCTAGGGTGCCTTAAAAAAAAGCAGCTTTCTAAGCAATATAGACTAGGGGAGAAATGTGAAACATGGTGGATGGGTAGGAAAGGGACAGGAGATCAAAGAGACATCTGTGTTTCTTCTCTCTGAAGACTTCTGATGTTTATGTCACCCTCATTCTGCATTCAGTGTCTCTAAAGATCTGGTAGAGCCACTCCCCCCCAACATTAATCATCACGGTCACCTTGACCCACTCAAAAATGGGTCAGGACACGCTCTAGCCCCAAGTTGTGCTGGATAATCTGTTTCGTACAGAACATAGATAGAATTCAGTATAATTTTCAGGATGCATTACATGAACTGCAGGGCTCCTCATTTACTTGAAAAGGGTTTTGCTCCCAGAAAGGAATCCATCCTTAATTGGAAATATAGAGATGTTTTGATTACAGTATCATTGGTTATTTTATAACAGAATATGATGCTCTATTTTCAAAAAAAGTGATCAATAATAAGGCTCTGTATGTGCCTTAAAAACTTGGAGGGACTTCCCTGGTGGCACAGCAGTTGAGAATCTTCCTGCCAGTGCAGGGAGCCCTGGTCCAGGAAGATCCCACATGCCACGGAGCAACTAAGCCCTATGCACCACAACTACTGATCCTGTGCTCTAGAGCCCACAAGCCACAACTACTGAGCCTACATGCTGCAACTACTGAAGCCTGAGCTCCTAGAGCGCCTGCTCTGCAACAAGAGAAGCCATCGCACTGAGAAGCCCGCATACCATGACAAAAAGTAGCTCCTGCTCCCCACAACTAGAGAGAGCCTGTGTACAGCAAAGAACACCCAACACAGCCAATAAATAAATAAATAAATAAATAAATTTTAAAACTTGGAGATAATTTTTCAGGAAAAAAAGGGTTAATATATGGTTTCAGAGTTAGGAACAGTTTGGCATCAGGTACCTGGGTATTGTAAATGGAAGATCAGAAAAAAGAGACTCTAGATGCCGTTTAAAGCCACTCGGTATCTCAGATCTTCAAAGGAATAAGATTAGTCTGTAAATGAAAACTAGTGTTTCAAGAACCTGTCACCCACTGTCATCTGGTTATGTTGAAAGTGTCCTCTTTTCTGAAGAAAAATACATGCTGGATTCTATGACCTGAGTGGAATGGCAGGATTTTCTTTTACTTACAGTCTCTTTGGGACCACACTCTATAACTTAAATGGCCATTCACCAAAATGGTCACTCAGGGTGACTTGCATGTCCAAAATGCAAAGGATTGAGCTCTACAGTGCTGGTAATAAGCTAAGTTATAGGCATGCTGTGGCCATTGTCAATCCTTTTATAATACCATTGTTTAAGGTTAATAACAAACATGACAATTCAAAATTATTTGCATAAGGAAAATGTAACGTTAGTAAGAAGACAAACAAAAACAGTAGCCAGTCAAGGAAACACCCAGCAGAGAAATCTTTAAGAAAATCCTCTAGTTACTAAGTCTGGGAAGGGTCAGTCTCTTAAGGACTAAGGGACTTCCTATGAGCATTTTGTTAACTGTGCTTTATGGTGTGCTAATATAGGATTACTTCCTTTCACCTATCTCATTCCTCACTACAGCATATTCTTATTTAGGGGGAAGTGGACAGCCCGCAGCTGAGCACCAGCTTAGGTGAGATAGCTAGCTCTCTCGCTTACAATGGGTTAAAAAGAAGACATGCAGCTGTGGAATCTTTGAGACTAAAGGATAGAGATGATATATTGGTGGGAACAAATCCATCGGCTGCCTTACCTTCTGAGGTCTGGATGATGTCTTTTTAATTTCTACTGCATGTTTCATTGACTTCCCAGGTAAAAAGAGTGAGTTGAGGCTGTGGACAAAGAATGTCATCTGCCATATGACTAAACAAAGAATGTTAGGGCCATTAAGCCATCAGCCACTGCAACCGCCCCCCACCTCCCCCAACGGTGTACCTCATGAGGGGATTCAGGATGCAGAAAATAGGATACTGGCCCTAGGTAGTTAAGGTGCATATCAAAGAAAAGATTTCAATGAGCCCAGTCTCTTGCGTCTTCCCATATACAGAAAAGTGCTAAATTCATAAACTTGAGATGTCTGGTTTTCTGTAATTAACAGTAACCTTTTGATGTTTCAACAGCCTGGGATTTTTTTGTTTGTTTTGTTTTGTTTTATTTTTGTTTTTGTTTTTGTTTTGTTTGTAAAAACTCCTATATATCCTGGCTCCTTCCTTAACTTCTTCAGAGCAGTCCTTCAGAGCTACCTGAGAGGCTGCCTCCCAGGCTTTAGTCCTCAGTATGTTTGCTGAATAAAACATAATACCCAACTTTTAGGTTGTGCATATTTTTCCGTTGACAAGGCCAATAAAGAAGATACTTCACACAACTTAAGCTGATGAGGGATTTTGGACTTAGTATCTCCAGCTCCAGCTTAGACCTCTCCAAAACAGCATCACTTATTTATTTTATTTTGTTTCATTTTATTGAATGAATGAATGAATGAATGATTTATTTATTTATTTGGCTGCTTTGGGTCTTCGTTGCTGCACGTGGGCTTTCTCTAGTTGTGTAAGTGCAGCCTTCTTTTGCCGCAGAGCAGGGGCTCTAGGAGCTCGGGCTTCAGCAGTTGCAGTATGTCGGCTCACTAGTTGCAGCACATGGGCTCTAGAGCGCAGTCTCCATAGATGTGGCGCATGGGCTTGTGGGATCTTCCCGGCCCTGGGATTGAACTCCTGTCCCATGCATTGGCAGGAGGATTCTTAACCACTGCGTGCTAACCAGGGAAGTCCCAGCATCACTGATTTTTAATAGAACTTTAATCCTTCAAGTTAAAAACAAAAAAAAAGTGTACCAATAAAATGTACAGAAACCAAATGAATATTCCAGAAGGACTGCAATGTGTACAATTCTGTTTTCACTCCACTGATGTTATTTTAAAAATAGGAATTTATTTTGTAGATCATCTCTTTCAATATATTAATTTCATATGTTTTCATTTATATCTCTTTTCTTCTCCATTTTTTGGCATTGAATATAAATATTTCTTGTACCGGTTTTCTAATTGGAATCAAAACACTTTAAATGGACTGTATTTTGAGTTAAAACATGTTTTCTTGGTAAATATCATAGACTTCCTCAGCACTATAATTTCTGGAGATGATTGATAGCATTGCTATTGTCATAAAAAAGTAGCATCGCTGCCATATAAGACGGTACTGTACAAATCATGTCAAACAATTTTTTTTTCTCCTTCCAGAAATTCTTTTTCTAAGAGGTGTGCCATCACAAGAGGTGGATTGTTTTCACCAATTGCTCCTAACCATCAATAGCAAGGAGCTTAGGGCTTCCTAGGTCGCGCAGTGGTTGAGGATCCACCTGCCAATGCAGGGGACACGGGTTCGATCCCTACTCCAGGAAGATCCCACTGGCCATGGAGCAACTAAGCCCGTGAGCCACAAATATTGAGCCCATGTGCTGCAACTACTGAAGCCCACACGCCTAGAGCCCATGCTCCACAACAAGAGAAGCCATGGCAATGAGTAGCCCGTGCACCACAACAAAGAGTAGCCCCCACTCACCACAACTAAAATGAAAGCCCACGCACAGCAAAAAAAGACCCAACACAGCCAATAAAATAATTAAATAAATAATTAAAATAGCAAGGAGCTTATATTCATATGAGTACAATGCTTCATAATATATGTATTATTAATATGTTTTAGATTATATTTGATTGGCAATTTTATTTAGGTTTACGGAGCATTTTTAAAATTTATTATCTAATTTAATCCTCAGAAGATATTATTCCCTCTCTTTACACATTAGCAAACCGAAGCTTGGGGAAGTGAAGGGAGTTTGCTTAAGATACACAGATGGCAAGCAGCAGAGCCAAATGCAAAGGTATTTTGTCCACATCCCATGTGCAGCGTACTGGGGTTTGCAGAATAAGTATACAACATAGTTTCTGCCTTTAAGGAACTTACAGTTTAGTTGGGAAAAAGACTGATGCCATGAAAACAACTCTCATGGATGGTAGATGGAGGCTGTTCCTGGGACCAGAGAGCCTTTGCAGCTTATAAAAACTTGCTTCTTTGAGTTGAATAAAGTTATATGTAAAGTGTAAAGCAGAAAATCTTTTGACTGATAAAGGTGCTGTCACAGACATCTGTTGTCTAAGGATCTCAGGGACAATTTGAGATAATCAAGCCTAGATTTACCTACACGTAAACATTTGTCAACCATACCACCATGTCTTCCCAACAGCCATGCATCACACAATGTAGCTACACGAGGGAAGCCAGTCTGTGTTCTTGACAAATACATCCGGTTTTAAGTGCATCCAGTTTTACATCCTGGGCCAGTTTTACATCCAGTTTTACATGCAGGACCAGCAGCAGGATGCATGTTGGGTACACTGGTTGAACACGCTACTCCAAGTGACCTCAGACTCTGTCCTCTGTAAAACTAGCTGCTGGTTAATGTTCAGCTGGGCTGTTAACTAGAACACAAAAGTAGGGACAAGATTTGCAATCTGTTAATGTTTTCTTAAAATCTGTTAAGTAAAAGCTAAATCCATCATTACCAGGAGCAATATAAATTAGATGCTGTAATTAGCAGTCCCAATGTGTACCTTTGCAAAAGATTGTCTTTAACATCTTCTTAAAAAATTTAATGTATTGATAATGGTGTGTTTTGGATAATCATAGCCACAGGGAAAAACTAGGAACTGCAAAAGTACTATTGCTGAGTCAAACAGAAATGAGAAGGTAATGTCTGCCAATGTCATAAGCATGAGAAAGGAAATGAATAACAGATAACACATCCATGTATCTAGCAAACTATTTAACAAATATTAATGAATATTACTGTGTTTCCTTTAAACTGGTATTTTTTAAAGAAATAAAATGTTTCATGTAGCTAAAAAAAAGAAAGGAGTGTAGTCCAAGTGAGCCACCACATAATTAGTTAGAATAATGTTGGGTAGTTAAGATCCTTTGGAAGGAAGAGACAGACTATTTAAAAGTAACTTTTAGTATCTTGCCCTTTATGGAGATTGTGTAGATAAAGTACCACAGTTTGGCACAAAGTACATATTCAAACACCGTACTAGCTCTTATGAAGTTAGTGTTTGTGATAATCAGAGAATGTAGATCCTCTATCATTGTTTCCAGGGCCTTTCAGGCACCAACATAGCCCTTATCTTGTGGTAGCTAATGCTGTTGATTTGTCCCACTCTTCGGGCTTGGAGCTTTCTTAGGCCAAGTTCTCACCTTTCTCTCCTTGGCAAATACCACATCCTCTGGTGGACAATAGGTACTAAATAAGTTTTTGTTAAAGTAATGTCTCTAGTCTAATTTTTCTCTGTTCATTATTTCATATTGATCATCTGATTTCAGCTAATCAAAGAGAGTCAAAACTGAATCAGTTGAGATCAGAACAACATCATCTCTCTCTCATGTTATTTCAGCAACTTACCTGTCTCTTCACCTCTCTTCTGCTTCCCCCAACTTCTCATTCATTATCATTAGTTCAATCCTCCCGAAGCTGGTCAGCAGATCGTTATAAAACAAAATCTGATTCTATTATCCTTTTGCTCAAAAAATGTTGGTGCTTTCACATGCACCCTGGGGTAAATATGTAACTCTTTTTCATGAAATGCAAGGTCTTTCTATGAGTAGACGCTTCTCCCTCAGTTTCTCGGCCACTTCCCCCTTTTGTTTTACACTCCAGCTATGCTACAACCTGTGTTGCATCCTCATCTCTTTTAATTTTTCCAACTGCCTGCAACATGCCCTCCCCTCCCTGGGCCTCCCCCACAGCCCTCTTGCTTCTTTGCCTTGCAGTCTCTTATTTGTTCTCTGGCTTGCAGTCCAATACTTCTCTCTCCATGAATCTTCCCTGCTTCTCACTGCAGATGCAGGCTCCTTTCCTGTGCTCCTCCCCGGCCCCCCCTCCCCACCCCCCGCTATCTCCCTGCCACCCCTTACACATATCTTTATTAAATCAAAGTTCTTGTATTAAAATTGTGTGTTTTCATGTCTATCTTCCCTCAAAACCATAAGCTCCTAGAGGTAGGGTACTATTTGGCAGGAAATAGTAACTCAAGGCATATTTGTTGAATAAATGAACTTGATAGATGTGACTAGAAAAATGTCTTCATAAAGTCAGAAATGCAAAAAGAAAAAGAAAACTCCTGTCCTCTGGAGGTTTGTTGAAATGACTAATTCTCCATCTCGTGGTGATAAAGGCAGCAAAGAAGGAAAAGAAACTCTCACGTATTCAGTCCTTGTTCGCCACAGGCACATAGATCAGCTGTCCTAATACTTTTCCCCGCTTTCTGCTTTGAGAAGGAAAGAGACAGGACAACACAATTCAGAGGAAATTTTCCATGACATTAAAGAATATTATGAAAGCTGCTATACAGCTGGTGAGAGGAGTGAAAATAAACTCAGTGATTTAATATAAACTGTCACTTACTTCTACAGAACAGAAACATTGTACAGGTGTTCACTGAAAATGGTGCAGGCTGGTGGGGCCCATATTGGCTTCTGAGGATGGGATCTGCATCTGAGTCATCTTTGCTTTCCCGACAATGCCCAACACAGGTGTGCATGCAGTAGGTGTTTGTTAAATGCACAAAGAAAGGAATAATCTGACCCATTATTTTAGAGGCATTAGGTCAGTAATTTAGAGAGTGTCAGATATTGTCCTAATCTCTGGATTATGGTACCCAAGTGATGAGGATGCTGCTGGGAGCCTCTTCACTAAATATATATATGTGTGTGTGTGTGTATATATATATATATATATATATAAACATGGTCAATAAAAATGAAAAGGTAATGTCTGCCAATGTCAGAAGCATGAGAAAGGAATACGAATCCAAGACAGCTACTGTTTCCACTTTGGTCAAAGGCATTTTGAAAATGGGGCTTCTTGTGTGGTTAGAAACAGCGTGTTCCTAAATCATGTATCTGCTGCTCTGCTGAGTCTTATTAACTTTGGCCCAAAAAATGAAGCCTGGGGGACTTCCCTGGTGGCGCAGTGGTTAAGAGTCAACATGCCAACTCAGGGAACATGGGTTCGAGCCCTGGTCTGGGAAGATCTCATATGCCACGGAGCCACTAAGCCCATGCGCCACAACTACTGAGCCTGTGCACCACAACTACTGAAACCCATGGGTCTAGAGCCTGTGCTGCACAGCAAGAGAAGCCCATGCAATGAGAAGCCCATGCACCACAACAAAGAGTAGTCCCCGTTCACCACCACTAGAGAAAGTCTGTGTGCAGCAACGAAGACCCAACACAGCCGAAAATAAATAAATAAATAATAATAAAATAAATCTTAAAAAAAAAATGAAGCCTCGGACAAAGGGCGGGAATCATTGAAGTTTTCACATGCGTTCAGCCAAGGGCCTATCTGTCTTCAGTCCCTGAAGCAGGGGTTTTGCTCCTTCCTTTTCACCTAAGTCTTTCTCTCATCCACCTACCCATTTTTAATTCTTCTTAAAGTCTGAATTTAAATTATTCAATGAATATTTGTTGAATACCTACTCTGTGCCAGGTTCTGTTCCAGGCCCTGGGGACACAGCAGGGTTCCCTGCTCTCCCTGATCTCAGGACCGTGCAATCTAGTCCTGCAAGACCAAAGATAAACTATTAGTACATCATGTGACTGGTGGGGTAAGAATTTTGAAGGGGCAGGAGACAGAGGCCATGGGACTGAAGGAACAAGAGCTCTTTTAGATGAGATTATCAGGAAAGACAACTCCTAAGAAGTAACATTTTCCTTTGTTTTATCCCATTTTTCACTTCCATCCACATGATTGCCACAGCGTCTAGCTTAGACGAGTCTGATATTGAGAGCTATTTATTATTACCTCATAGACACTTGCAAAGATCTTGCTGGATTTCTGATTGAATGCTCCCATTCACACTTCATCTTCTTGAAGTGTTTCTGAGGTGTAGGGCTGTGGTAGGTGCTGTGGGAAACAATGGGGTCCTGGAGAAGACAGATCTCCCCTCTCTTTGTGGCTAGTACGACAAAACACATGCCACCCACATATGTGTTGAAGAACTTCTGTTTATGAAACAGCCTAATCAGAAGCACAACTGAATACACACAAATTAAAAACCCAACCCTTTAGGGAAGGATGGGGAAACTGTTGCCTCCTGGACCATTTCATCTTTTAATCATAGCTTTCCTTTCCATGGAGGAGCATAAAATTCCAGAAGTACAGTAGGAGGCCATTCTGGTATTTACCACTTTGAAAATGGGGAGGGACATTGCTAGAGAGGGGAGATGTACTCAAGAAAAATTTTGCTTGATTCAAGGTAACTTCAGCCTACTTGCCTTATAACTCCACTTTCTTTCTGTGTTTGACTGTTTCACAATTTCATCTGGGGTAGTTATAGACTGGAGAAAATAAGGTTAACCTTTATCATTTAAATGTCTCAATCTCTATGCCAATGGTGATCTAGAGTTTTCAACATCCTAATGAGAAATGGTGGAACTTGTCAAGCAGAATGGTTATGCTTAAATAGACCTTCTCTAGAAAGTCTTCTGCTGATGAATTTCTGAAACTGGGGTACTACTTTGATTTGGAATGCACTCTCTTTTTTTTTTAAGCTCTTTATTGGAATATAATTGTTTTACATTCTTGTACCAGCTTTTGAGGTACACCAAAGTGAATCAGCTGTATTTATACATATACCCCCATATCCCCTCCCTCCCGCGACTCCCTCCCTCTCTCCCTGTCCTGGCCCTCTAAGGCATCACCCATCATCGAGTTGATCTCCCTTTGTTATACTGGAATGTACTTTCTTCTCAGTACCTATGTTCTAGTTATTATTACCACGTAACAAATAACCCCAAAACTTAGTGGCTTAAAACATACAATTATTTCCTTATCTCTACTGTTTCTGTGGGGCAGCTGTTTGGGAAGAGAGGCTTGGTGGGGTGGTTCTGGCTCAGGATACTCACGTGGTTGTAGGCAGCAGCTAAATTGGAGAAGTGGGGGAAGGAGTAGCTGGGGCTCCCTTCATATTCTCCCAATTCTTTAGTGGTTTCTCTATGTGGGTTAGATTGGGCTTCCTCCTCTCATGGCTGCTGTGGGGCAGCTGGGCCCCTTGCAGGTGGTTCAAGGCTCTGGCATGAGTGTTCCGGCATACTCAGGGAAGCTGACCTAGCCTCAGAAGTCACACAGCATCCCTTCCGCTTCGTTCCAGTGCCTTCATGTCTGTCACACCTCTGCTCACATTCAAGATTGAAGGGGGCAGTTGCAGGGTCCTGAGGAGCATTTGGGATGGGACACAATGTTGCTGCTGTCTTTGGAAAATACACTCGGCCACAGCCTACTAATAGCAGGTTGCAGGAGCTGGCCTATTTTAGGAGATAGACAACTTCTAATGGAATGAAAATGTGGCTTCTAGCATTTTTAGTTGGAAACTAGATGTGAGAAGTCAAGAGGGCCCAGATATCAGGTCAACTAAATACTAAAGGGGGAGAGACAAAACTTCTACTGCTTTTTTTTTTTTTTTTTTTTCTGCATTGGGATAAAAATACCATAGTTATTTTTAACAAAATAAAAATGTGATATTTTTTTCTTTTAGTACTGCCATGTATTATTCTGTGATGAGAAATAATGATCCTAGATCTGTATAATAACTTCAGTATTTCAAACGCTGACAGTAGACCTAAAAAAAAAGTTGATTATGATAAGTTTTATCCTCTGCCTGAAAGAAGAAGAAAAAACTCAGACATCTTATCTCACAGTCACATGAGGAATGTGAGAAAGCTGCATATATTATATAGTGCTGAAACTGAGGCTTGAGTTCCTGGTTTATACTTCTTACTTTGCTATTTTAAAAATGGTTTGGTTCTGTGGGGTTGATTGCAAGTATAATGGAAACCACATGTTCCTGAACTATAAATTAATATAAACCAGTTTTTAGATGTGGGATTTTGTTAGCTGAGAAATGAATTACAATTCAGAATTATTCATTTCCTTTTCATCTTATGTAAACATTTTAGCCCTTGTCATAATTTTATTCAAGATGACTTAGAACACAGGATGCTGTGTAATTCAGATTTATTAATGGATGACCATTAATATACTCTTGACCTTGACTTGTGAGGAATTGGTATTTGTTGTTTCATTCAGTTGTGATTTTGAATGTGGACCTTTTTTCATGTGTACCCAGGAGAAGGCATACAAGCCCACAACCAACAATCCCCTTAGATTCGTCTCAAGCCTCGATATACTTTCGAAGTTAGCACAATATTTACCTCCAATTTTTCAAACCATGTTTCCAATACGGCTTTAAAATCTGCGTGTGTGTGTGTGCACGCGTGTCTGTGTGTCTGTGTGTTTTGAACAGAGGAAAATATTTCAAATGGGTGTGAAAATATGTAGAAATTGTTGCCTCTCATTTCTCATTCTACTTGCTGAACTTTCAGCTCTTTTGCTTTGCTCTTCCTAGATCTCTAGGAAGACATTTGGGGTAGAAGTGAAGGAAGGATACACTCCAAATGAGGGAAATAAGTTGGTCCTTCCTTGTAATAAATGCCTTGGACTGAAAACTCTTCCTTGTGAGGTGTGATGGTGCCCAGAGTCTGCAGCAAATAACCCCGGGGGACCTGCATGCACTGGAGCCGATCACATGGGGAAGGCACATCCGGTCAGCAGACACTTCCCCACTTCCCCACCCACTTGCAAATGGAACACCTGGGGGGGGGTTTCTGCCTCTGAGAGGGACTGCAAGGAATTCCACTCTGAGAGTTTGAATTCATGCAACTCTTAGCACAGATGGTTTGTGGGATTTTTTTCCCAATGCCAATACAGTCAGACATTTTCCCAAAAAGAAAGTGAGAATATCAACAGCAGTAATCTCTTCGTTTTACCTTATTTAAACTAAATTGTTTGGAGACCCAGACAATTTTTTTTTTTCAGATCTGCCTACAGTTACAGTTAGGGTGTCAAGGCAGACTGAGAAGCAGCTTTTTCTGGGTCACAAGGTAGTCAGATAAACACAGCTGAACCCCTTACACAGCGCTTCAGTCATTATCAAGTAAATTACAGTATTCTGGGTAAGACTGACATGTTGCAACTGTCTTCAAGTTGAACTGAAGGATTATATTTCATCAAGTACCACCGATGATTTCAAAACCAGAAATCATTTGCAGGGGTCCACTTCCTTCAAATGCCTGCATCTTCATGTATTCAGGAAAGAACTGGCTTTCAGTAACTGTTACTCGAACCTCAAATGCACAAAAAAACACGGCAGCTTAAAAACAGCGGAAGGATGACAAATTTTATCTTTGGTGACCAGATGTTAGGTGCTAACGTCCGATGGCAGTGAATGGAGTTTGCAGAAGAGTTAAGTGACCGGTGAGGGTGAATAATGGGAAGTGATGTAAGGGATGTTTCTGTCTAACTTCAGAAGCTTCAGTCACACAAATGTTCAGGATGTTTGCACATTTCCAGGGAGAACAAGCGAGATTAGAACGCTCGAGTCAAAGAAGCATCTAAAATTTGATGACTCACTTTCTCTTTCATTTGAATACAGGCTCTGAACACAAAGACATGGCCTCAATACATCTAAATATGGCACTAGGAAAAGAAAATAGGTTCTCAAATAAAGTAACAAAGAGGTAAGTGGTAATTAGCAGCTTAAAGATCTCTATGTCTAAGGAAAGATGCTGTTAATTTAGCCATTGAGAATAACTGTTCAGGCTAGGCTCAGAGAGCAAACTGCAGTGTTCCACACACAGACTATGTCAGTTAGCAGTAGCATGCCTTTGGGCAGCTTACTTAACTTTTGTTCACCTCAGTCTCTTCATCTGTAAATGGGAAATACTAATAGTATCTATCTCCTGGGAAGTTTCTCCTTGGAAGAGTGGATGAATTAAATAATATGCACACAACAGTTAACAGAGTGCCTGGGTCATGGCGACTAGTCAATAAATGCTGAGAGTTATCATGATGATATGTACCCTTTAGAATACTAATATTCTTGGGATCCCGGTACCTAGAATCCTGGAATATTCCAAATATTCTGGATAATGAAATATACAGGTTAATTTGGATGTTTTTGTGACTAAAATAATGACAGGGATACAGGCTTGTTTTCCTTTTAATTGAATCAGCCTATTTTGTGAGTAGATTAAAGTCAGTCAAAAAATTACCCACGTGTGAAAACCCCAGGCAACATTGCTCAAAGCCACAGTCAGAAAATCCTGGACTATAATTCTGCAGGGTTCCTGAACACAAGTCAGGAATATCAAAGATTCACAAATGAAGTAAAAATAGGCATTAACCATTTCTGGTCTTGAAGGCTTTCTGTCCTGAGTGGAGACCCAAGGACAAAGAAGCCAAGGTACTTCTCTGTAATGCCTCAGACCCTTAATTATCAGGCAAGGGTGTGATGACAGCCCATTTCTTCCTTGGAAATAGTTCCCATGTGTTCTTTCCCCTTCAAACTCCTTTGCACTTCTTAGCCATGTTCTCATCACCTTAGGACCAGATTCCTGCCATCGGCCAACTGTTTACCCTTTGTGAGACTATTTCTTCCATTACCCTAATTTTAACCTAACCTTAGTTTTTAGGAAGCTTCCTAAGCAATTAGCGAAAATTTTTGAAAAGCAACTCATTCATCTCTCCTTCCGTTTATTAAAACTCCTCATCACTTCATACATTCAATAGAAAATGCAGTATCTGGCTATCAAGATTGCAAAGGAATTTCTCTGTTTCCCTGAAGGTAATTCTTGTTGTTTTTAACATCTAGTTAAAGACTTATATACTGTAAAAATGTAATAAGTAGCTATAAATTCAAAGTAATATAAATAAAAATTCCAGTGAGAAATGTTATGGAATTTAGCAGGCTAAATATAAAGTTCATCTAGAAAATAAAACACAAGAATGATTAAGAAATTATTTTTTTAAATAAGGGGGAATTTCATCTCCTATACTAAAGTGTATTCTTAAATTAAAGGAGTCTGATATTCATGCAAAAATGGAACAATAGATCTGTTACATCTAATAGAGAGTTCAGAAACAGAAAAAATATACATTAAACTTTAGTAAATGATAAAGGTAGCATCTGACATCAGAGAGGAAAGCATTAACTATTCAGTAAATGATTTTGTGCCAATGGCTATTCATTTGGAGAAAAAGGTAAATTATTTAAATCAATATGTACAACAGTGAACTCTGAGTAGATTAAACAGTTAAGTAAAATTTTAAAACTGTTAAAAAAATTAGGTGGGAATATGTTTATAAATCTGGTGTGGGCAAAGCCTTTGAATCAATATGCAAAATGCAAACACAATAAAGAAAAATATTCACTGTTTAATTCTGTACAAATTACAAAGTTCCTGTACCATAACAATTAATGGTCAAGGAACAGAGAAGGAAGAAATATTTGTAACAAACATTTAAAAACAAACAAAGAAAAACTGGCGATTGGGTGTTATATGAAGATGTGGAAAAATGAAGGGTATGCAAATTAGTTAAGTAGCTTTTAGGGAAATTCGTCAGTTTTTATTAAGATAATTATCTATACTAGAAAACTACTCCTACATATGTGCAAAGCAATATTTAGGAATATTTCTTTCAGCAGTTTTTGGGAAGAGTGAAAATTGCTAAGCACCTCAGGGAACTGATGATTAAATTATGGTACATTCATAAGTATGCAGCAGTTGAAAGAATAAGGAAGATCTATGTTTAGAGATGGGAAAATATTTTCAAGACATACTAACTTAAAACATGCTGCTTAACTAACTGAACAGTATAATTCCAGTTTTGTAAGCAAAATAAAAAATTTCACAAAACAAAACTGCATTGTGTATGTATTTAGCTATATCTATATGTATCTATCTATCTAACATCTATCTCTCTAGCTAGCTAGAAAATGGTCTGAGATGATACAAACCACATTGTCAATGGTAGTTTTCCTGTAGCGTGTAATGAAAAAGGAGGAGGATTAATGAAAGCCGAGGAAAATTGGGCTTTATCTGTATTTTTACAGTTAGAATGTTTTCATGCACAGCTTCTGAATTAACTGTTCTTTTTTTGTGGTCATTTTTATTTTTTAATTTTCGTTTTTTTATTGAAGTATAGTTGATGTACAATATTATATAAGTTAAATGTGTATAATATAGTGATTCACAATTTTTGAAAGTTATACTCCATTTATAGTTATTATAAAATATCGGCTATAGTCCCTGTGTTGTACAATATAACCTTGTAGCTTATTTTATACATAATAGTTTGTACCTCTTAATCTCCTACCCCAATAATGCCCCTCCCCCCTCCCCTCTCCCCGCTGGAAACTGCTATTTTGTTCTCTACATCTGTGAGTCTTCTTCTTTTTTGCTATATTCACTAGTTTGTTGTATTTTTTAGATTCCACTTAGAAGGGATATCATACAGTATTTGTCTTTCTCTGACTTATTTCACTTAGCATAATGCCCTCCAAGTCCATCCATGTTACTATGAATGGCAAATTTCATTCTTTTTTATGGCTAAGTATTCCATTGTCTATATATATCACACCTTTTTTTTTCATTCATCTGTTGATGGACTCTTAGGTTGTTTCCATATCTTGGCACTGTAAATAATGCTGCTATGAACACTGGGGTGCATATATCTTTTCAAATTAGTGGTTTTGTTTCTTTTGGTATATACCCAGGAGTGGAATTGCTGGGTCATATGATATTTCTATTTTTAGTTTTTTAAGAAACCTCCATACTGTTTTCTAGAGTGGCTGCACCAATTTACATTCTCACCAACAGTGTATGAGGGTTCCCTTTTCTCCACATCCTTACCAACATTGTTATTTACTTTCTTTTTGATGATAGCCATTCTGACAGGTGTGGTTTACATTTCTCTGATGATTAATGATGTTGAGGATCTTCATGGTCCTGTTGGCCATCTGCATTTCCTCTTTGGAAAAATGTCTGTTTATTCTTCTGCCCATTTTTATTTTTATATTTGCTTTTTAATTTAATTTATTTATTTATTATTTTTTGGGGGGTACAGCAAGTTCAATCATCTGTTTTTATACTCATATGCCCGTATTCCCTCCCTCCCTTGACTCTCCCCCCCACCCTCCCTCGAGTCCCCCCCACCCTCCCCATCCCAGTCCTCTAAGGCATCTTCCATCCTCAAGTTGAACTCCCTTTGTTATACAACAACTTCCCACTGGCTATCTATTTTACAGTTGGTAGTATATATATGTCTGTGCTACTCTCCCGCTTTCTTTCAGCTTCCTCTTCACCCCCCCGCCTCCCCCAAACCTCAAGTTCTCCAGTCCATTCTCTGTATCTGCATCCTTGTTCTTGTCTTGTCACTGAGTTCATCAGTACCATTTTTAGATTCCGTATATGTGAGTTAGCATACAATATTTGTCCTTCTCTTTCTGACTTACTTCACTCTGTATGACAGACTCTAGATCTATCCACCTCATTACATATAGCTCCATCTCATCCCTTTTTATAGCTGAGTAATATTCCATTGTATATATATGCCACATCTTCTGTATCCATTCATTTGTTGATGGGCATTTAGGTTGCTTCCATGTCCTGGCTATTGTAAATAGTGCTACAATAAACATTATGGTACATGTTTCTTTTTGGATTATGGTTTTCTTTGGGTATATGCCCAGGAGTGGGATGACTGGATCATATGGTAGTTCTATGTGTAGTTTTTTAAGGAACCTCCAAATTGTTTTCCATAGTGGCTGTATCAACTTACATTCCCACCAACAGTGCAGGAGAGTTCCCTTTTCTCCATACCCTCTCCAACATTTGTGGCTTCCAGACTTTGTGATGATGGCCATTCTGATCGGTGTGAGGTGATACCTCATTGTGGCTTTGACTTGCATTTCTCTGATGATGAGTGATGTTGAGCATCTTTTCATGTGTTTGTTGGCCATCTGTATGTCTTCTTTGGAGAAATGTCTATTTAAGTCTTCCGCCCATTTGTGGATTGGGTTATTTGTTTTTTTGGTATGAGCTGGCTTGTATATTTTGGAGGTTAATCCTTTGTCCGTTGTTTCATAGGCAACTATTTTTTCCCATTCTGAGTGTTGCCTTCTAGTCTTGTTTATGGTTTCTTTCGCTGTGCAAAAGCTTTTAAGTTTCATGAGGTCCCATTTGTTTATTCTTGATTTTATTTCCATGATTCTAGGAGGTGGGTCCAAAAGGATCTTGCTTTGATGTATGTCATAGAGTGTTCTGCCTATGTTTTCCTCTAGGAGTTTGATAGTGTCTGGCCTTACATGTAGGTCTTTAATCCATTTGGAGTTTATTTTTGTGTACGGTCTTAGGAAGTGTTCTAATTTCATTCTTTGACATGTTGCTGTCCAATTTTCCCAGCACCACTTATTGAAGAGGCTGTCTTTTTTCCATTGTATACTCATGCCTCCTTTGTCAAAGATAAGGTGCCCATATGTGTTTGGGCTTACTTCTGAGTTCTCTATTCTATTCCATTGATCTTCCTTTCTATTTTTGTGCCAATATCATACTGTCTTGATCACTATCTGCCCATTTTTAAATAGAGTTGTTTGTTTTTTTTGATGTTGAGTTGCATGAGCTGTTGATATCTGTTGTATATTAACCCCTTATAAGTCATATTATTTGCAAATATCTTCTCCCACTCAGTAGGTTGTCTTTTCATTTTATCAATGGTTTCCTTTGCTCTGCAAAAGCTTGTAAGTTTAATTAGGTCCTGTTTGTTTGTTTTTGCTTTTATTTCCTTTGCTTTAAGAGACAGATCCAAAAAAAATGTATTGCTGTGATTTATGTCAAAGGATGTTCTGCCTATGTTTTCCTCTAGGAGTTTTATGGTTTTGGGTTTTACATTTAGGTCTTTAATCCATTTTGAGTTTATTTTTGTACATGGTGTTAGAGGACGTTCTAATTTCATTCTTTTACACACAGCTGTCCAGTTTTCTCAGCACCATTTATTGAAGAGACTCTTTTTTTTTTCCATTGTATATTCTTGCCTCTTTTTCAAAATGTAACAGAACTTATATGTGATGAGCTAACCCTAGGTAGTACATTTCCCTCTGGCTGAGGAGCTATTGGGTAGCACCTGGCAGAGCAAAGTGATAAATTGAATGAGAAGCACACAGGGAGATGGTCTTCGCCTTTCTCATGTTATTCCAGAGTCAGCCATATCTGTTAGAAATGATAACTTACATCTTGTTGTTTCTTTATATTAATGCCCATCCTGTGTCATTAATTAAGAAGTTGATGTGCTCCTCAGACAGGAAGAGCAAATTAATAACTTGGCTGAAGGGAAACTAAAGTTCTGTGAACAAAAAGAGAAACAATTTATTGAAGATGTTTAGAGGAGAAAAAGAAAATTTGTTGAAATTACAAGAATCAAGCAAGGGGGATGATTATGATTGGAGCCTCCTAGGTGACAGTAGGTTGACTTGGAGGGATGTTTATACTCTGGATGTATGCTTGGAGCAGTAGGGTGATGACTAAACCTAGCCTGGATTTCTGGCCAGTGAGAAGATGCATCATACAAATGGAATGGAGAGTGCAACGAACAGTAGTAATTATATGCATGTGTTGATTGATTTATATCAACTTGGCCTGAAATTTTAGCATAATATTGAATACTTGGGCTCTATTTTTATAGCAACTGGTGTGGAAGTAGGGCCTGACTTTCTATCTCCCTTAATATAGCAGGAATGCCCATGTTCCAGGTGATAAGAATGTGTTCTCAGTCCTGACTTGAGTTTGGTTAACACAACTTTTTTCTCTCTTAAATAGAGTTTTCTCCCTCTTTGAAAGGAGAGTGTCAGACTGGGCCAAACAAGGCCTTGGATTCCAAGTAGGAAGCTGATGGGAAAAAGCGTAATTGAATGAGGAGGGGAGGAAGTTTGGGACCTCAACTCCCATCCTTTGCCAACATCAGACCAGCCTAGTTAACAAGAATGGAGGTGAAGTGTGTGATTTAAAGAACTTTGAGTTCCCTCTCTCCCCATGCAGGATCCAAGCTAAATCCTCCAGACTTTCTCAGACTTTATCTGCTTGAGATCCATCTGGGTTAATTAGTTAACACTCCTGGGAATCAATTTGATTCCAGCATCTGGCTGAGGACAGGTACCATGTTGGAAATTGTTATGGCTGATGAATTTAAGAAGACAGGGTAAATGTATCTTATGAGTCACTCCTTGAGACCAGAGCCAAGGGCTAGCACAGCTTTTGCTACATAGTAAGCATTTAATAAGTACATGAATGAATGAATGAACAAAAAGTTCTGAGGTTCAAAACATGGTTTGGGGTCTCTATGAAATATTTCAGGAGAGAAGACAAAACTGCCTCTGCAGATTTTGGAAACAAGAGGAGCAGATTATTCAGAGGTCTTGACTGATTCTATTTAAGGAACTCCTTCTCCCCATATTTTCCCACTTCCCTCCTGCTGCAATAGAAACACATTCTAGGACCAGAGGGAGGCTTCTCAGATTTAGCTGTGCTCCCAGTGGAGCGTTTTGTATTTGTAAACACCTAAGAGTTCATTATGATAGTAAATCTGCCCGTCTCTTACCAAGGAAGCTGGCCCAGGAAACAATGAGTTGGCTTAAAGTCTATTTAAGTATAAGCAGAAGAGACAGCTGAATGTTTAAGTTCTTAGAAAAAAATGGTCTATTTCAATTTTTATTTGAAGTCATTCAAATACATTAGACTCATCTGGTGTTAGATTCTTTTAGGATGCAATGCACCTTTTTAAAAATTAATTAATTAATTAATTTATTTATTTATTGACTGTGTTGGGTCTGTTGCTGTGCATGAGCTTTCTCTAGCTGTGGTGAGCAGGACCTACTCGTCACTGCAGTGCATGGGCTTCTCATTGTGGTGGTTTCTCTTGTTGCGGAGCATGGGCTCTAGGTGCATGGGCTTCAGTAGCTGTGGCTTGCAGGCTCTAGAGCAGAGGCTCAGTAGTTGTGGCACACAGGTTTGGTTGCCTCATGGTATGTGGGATCTTCCCAGACTAGGGATCAAATCTGTGTCCCCTGCATTGGCAGGCAGATTCTTAACCACTGCACTACCAGGGAAGCCCCTAGGATGCAATGTTCTTTTTTGTTTTTTTTTAGCTCGTTATTGGAATATAATTGCTTTATACTCTTGTACCAGGTTTTGAGGTACACCAAAGTGAATCAGCTGGATTTATACATATATCCCCATATCCCCTCCCTCCCACGACTCCCTCCCACCCTCCCCGTCCCGGCCCTCTAAGGCATCACCCATGATCGAGTTGATCTCCCTTTGTCATACAGCAACTTCCCACTAGCTATCTATTTTACAGTTGGTAGTGTATATATGTTTATACTATTTTCTCACTTTGTCCCAGCTTCCCCTTCACCCCCTGCCCCCTCAACCCCGTGTCCTCCAGTCCATTCGCTGCATCTGCATCCTTATTCTTGCCCTGGGATGCAATGTTCTTGACACGTCAACTGGTTTGGAATGGTGTACAAAATCTGGAAAATGAGGCAGTGGAATAAGGAATGAATTTCAGGATGCTGTGTAGAAGGAGGTCTGGAAAGTTGGAAGACTTAACTACAAGGGTGGCATTTGAAAGGATAAAATTTGAAGGTAAAATAACGTAAAAGAAGTTGGGTTGATTTGTAACTGGAGGGACAGAAAACAGGAAAGACTAAGAAATAGATAATGGCCTCAAATATCTATTTGATCTATGGATCAAAAAGGAGGTAAATAACCAAGCAGTTAGGGAAGAAAATGAGCAGATGTACAGGAAAAAGGAGAGCTGGTTGATCAAGGAAATATGAAAAGAATCAGAGGAGATTTAGGAGAGAAACTTGGTAGAAAAGTTAAGAAGATGGAGTCATTCACAAACACTAGCTGTCATTGAATCAGTGATGGAATTCTTACCTCTCACTCAGGTTTAATTCTTAACAGTGCACTTTATCCTACCCACCAGTGCTCCAAATATGACTTAAAATAGTGCAGACAGGGAGTTCCCTGGTGGTCTAGTGGTTAGGATTTGGCACTTTCACTTCCATGGCAAAGATTCAATATCTGGTTGGGGAACTAAGATCCCATAGGCCAAGTGGTGTGGCCAAAAAAAAAAAAAAAAAGTGCAGATAATCAGTTTTACTTTCCTTATATATGATCAAAGTGATACATTTTTATACTGACATTTAGTGGGGCATTTGGCCCACAAATAATGAGATTAAGAGTGAATATGGATTTGGATTGGATACTTCCTAGAGTAACTATGCTAGAAGAAAATCAGACATCATGTTTAATTTTAAGAAAATACACTGATTTAAAATCAATCATTTTATTTTGTTATTTTATTGTTTTGCTAATTTATTTAATGATTATTGTTTTTATTATATGTTTCAGCTGTACAGCATTATAGTTCAACATATGTATGTATACATCACACAGTGATCATCACCACAAGCCTCATTCCATCCACCACCATGCAATTACCCCCTTCAGCTATTATATTCCCCATGTTTCCTTTAAAATTATAAGAAAATGATAAAAATCATAACTATTTTTAAATGAAATAATTTTAAACTTCTTGTTTCTTGAAAATTTTAATTCACAGTTTATGCAAAAATCATTTTCATTTGGCTGCTGATGGTAAATATTTGGAACATAAATTCAAAACATGGATACAAACATTTTTTAACATACAATGCTTACTTAATTCCCAATGTCATCTGACTTCTACAGCTTAGTGACAGTTCCAAATTGACACAGAGCCTCGATTTAGGCGACTTTATGTTGAGAGACTTCAGCAAATCCTGATTTATTGAGCCTTTAATAAACTTATGGATCAAATGTAGAAATTAGTAAAAAAGAGAGAAAACATAGTTTAGTTGCAAAATAAACAGCATTTTGAAGACTCAGGGGTTCTACTTTTGGATTTTTTTGAATAAAAATATTAATCTCGTGAATCTGGCTATATTGACATGGGACATGAGGATCGAATATAAATTAAAAAATTGGCTTGTATTGTCTGTATGAAGCTGTTTATAACAGGAATTTCAGTGTCTGCAAACATCTCATACAACTTCTTGTTTTTTGATTTTAAAATTTTCATAGTTCTTGCTAATTAAAAACACTTCTGCCTATATTAGTCACTGCTGGCCCTCCAAGGTGCTAAGCAGATGCTAAGTCAGAATTAGAATTATTAGAGATTTACTAGGGGAAAGTCTTGTGAAAGGTGAAGTAGAGAGGGGCAAGTATGACTGTGGAAGGAGACAAGGGAATATAGGGGAGTTGGGTAGGAAGAGCCTCTGAGATCAGCATAGCTCTGAATAGGTCTTGGATAGGCCAGGGGTGGAGCCCTAGAACAAAGAGGGGACACCAGGCACTAGGATAGGCCAGTGCCAGGGCTAATCCTTTCATGCCAGCCACTGTGCACTAGGAAAGATTCCCACTAGGGCTGGATCTCTTGTGCCTGTGGCTGCTGGCTTCCCCATGTACTGCATCACTGACAGGACTGGATCTCTCGTGGCTGCTGAGTCCTTGGTGCAACTGTGGCCACTGGGGCTCCCACAACTCTGGCAGCTGTGCCACCTCCATGCCCTGTCCTCACCAGGGCAGACCCGAGTGCTCCAGGGCAGCCTCAGGAGCAGAAGCATAGGTGGGGTGAAAACCACAGCTAAGCCCCAGGGGTGGGGAGACTAAGGAAGAGAAGCAAAAATATTTCCATGGGCCTGTAGGAGACACAGGTTAAATTCCTGTAATCAGCTTAGTAAACCCTGCATCCATGGAATATTTGAATGGACAATGTGTGTTCCCACAACTGAGACCAGTCTAGCTTTATCAGCTATGGACTTTGGGGGCAAGTACATGCAGGCCTTGGGCCAGGTCAGAGTCTGAGCTGGCTCCACAGTGTGTGCAGCAGGTCCAGAAACCTACCTAGAGGTTTTGGAGGGCCCCTGGGGGAGATGGAGGCTGGCTGTGGCTCATGGTGTGGGTAAGGACACTGACAGCTGAGACCCTAGGAAAAAATTATTACTACTATTTTTTATGTTTTGTTTTTTTCTGTTGTTGTTCAAGTTATTTTAATTTTTATTTGTAAAAAATTTTTAAAGTATATTTTAAATTTTTCTATTTTTACTTTACTTTCTCATTGTTTTGTGTTTTTTTTCCTTGTTTTTGTTTTTCTTTGTTCTGCTTTGTTTTTATCTTTTTTCTGTTTTTTTTTTTATCATTTTGGTGTGTTTGTTATGTTTTCTTTGCTTTTTGTAAAATTTGCATTCTGCTTTTGTTTGGTTTTTTGTTTTTGTTGGTTTTGTTTTTTATGGTTTGATTTCCTTCTTGGCTTCTTCTGTTTGTCTGGTTGTTCTCTTGTTTTTTTGTTTTCTTTGTTTTTGTTTCTTTGTGTGTGTTTGTTTGTTTTTGGTTTTGTTTGTTTAGTTTTCCTTTTACCATTTGTCTTGGGTTTTCTTTGTTCATTTGTTTTCTTTTTTAAAATTGTTGTTGTTGCTTTTTGTTTGTTTTTGTCCTTGCTACCTGTCTTGGGTTTTGTTTGTCTGTTTTCTCCCCTCCTCCTTTTTTCAGTTTTTAAATTTTTTTCCATGGAGTGCACTTGTGGAGTCTTGGTTGCCTGGCTGGGGGTTGAGCCTGAGCCTCTGGGGTGGGAGTGCCAAGCCCAGGACTCTGGACTGCCAGAGAATTTCCGGCCCCAGGGAACATTAATTGGTGTGAGGTCTCCCAGAGGTCTGTTTCTCAATTCTAAGACACAGCTCCACTCAACTGCTTTCAGGCTCCAGTGCACTACACCTCATGCCAAACAACAAGCAAGAAAGGAACACAATCCCACCCATCAGCAGACAGGCTGCCTAAAGTTGTGCTAAGCTCACAAACATCCTGAAACACACCACCTGATGTGGTTTTGCCCATCAGAGGAACAAGATCCAGCTCCACCCCCCAGAGCGCAAGCACCAGTCCCTCCCACTGGGAAGCTTACACAGCCACTGGACCAACCTCACCCACTGGGACAGACACCAGAAACAAGAACTATGAATCTGCAGCCTGTGGAAATGAAACCTCAAACACAGTAAATTAGACAAAATGAGAAGACAGAGAAATATGTTGCAAATGAAGGAGCAAGGTAAAAACCTATAAAACCAAATAAATGAAGAGGAAATAGGCAATTTAGCTGAAAAAGCATTCAGAATAATTATAGTAAAAGTGATCCAAACTCTCAAATAGAATGGAGGCACAGATAGAGAAAATACAAGAAATGTTTAACAAGGAACTAGAAGAACTAGAGAATAAACAAACAGTGATGAACAACACAATACCTGAATTTAAAAATACACTAGAAGGAAACAATAACAGAATAACTGAGGCAGAAGAATGGGCAAGTGAGCTGGAAGATAGACTGGTGGAAATAACTGTCACAGAGCAGAATAAAGAAAAAAGAATGAAAAGAAATGAGGACAGTTTCAGAGACCTCTGGGACAACATTAAATGCCCAACATTCAAATTATAGGAGTCCCAGAAGAAGAAAAGAGAAAGTGTATAAGAAAATATTTGAAGAGATTATAGTCAAAAACTTCCCAAACATGGGAAAGGAAATAATCAATCAAATCCAGGAAGCACAGAAAGTTCCATACAGGATAAAACCTGAGACACATATTAATCAAACTAACAAAAATTAAACACAAAGAAAAATATTAAAAGCAGCAAGGGAAAAGCAACAAATAACATACGAGGGAATCCCATAAAGGTTATGAGCTGATTTTTCAGCAGAAACTCTGCAGGCTAGAGCAGAATGGCAGGATATATTTAAAGTGATGAAAGGGAAAAAGCAACAACAAAGATTACTCTACCCAGGAAGGATCTCATTCAGATTCAATGAAGAAATCGAAAGCTTTAAAGACAAGCAAAAGCTAAGAGAATTCAGCACCATCAAACCTGCTTTACAAAAAATGCTAAAGGAACTTCTAGGCAAGAAATGCAAGAAAAGAAAAAAAGACCTACAAGAACAAACCCCAAAATAAAAAAAATGGTAATAGGAACATACATATCTATAATTACCTTAAATGTAAATGGATTCAATGCTTCAACCAAAAGACACAGACTAGCTGAATGTATACAAAAATAAGACCCATCTCTATGCTGTCTACAAGAGACTCACTTCAGACCTAGGGATACCTACAGAGTGAAAGTGAGGGGATTGAAAAAGATACTCTGTGAAAATGGAAACTAAAAGAAAGCTGGAGTGGCAATACTCTTATCAGATAAAATAGACTTTAGAATAAAATATGTTGCAAGAGACAAGAAAGGACACTACATAATGATTAATGACCAATCCAAGAAGAGGAGATAAATTTATATGCACCCAATATAGAAGCACCTCAATACATAAGGCAAGTGCTTACAGCCATAAAAGGGGAAATCAACAGTAACATAAAAATTGTGGGGGGTTTTAACACCCCACTTACACCAATGGACAGATCATCCACACAGAAAATAAACAAGGAAACACAAGGCTTAAATGACACTTTAGACCAGACAAACTTAATTGATATTTACAAGACATTCCAACTGAAAGCAGCAGAATACACTTTCTTCTCAAGTGCACATGGAACGTTCTCCAGGATAGATCACATCTTGGGTCACAAATAAAGCCTCAGTAAATTTAAGAAAATTGAAATCATATCAAGCATCTTTTCTGACCACAACATTATGAGATTAGAAATCAACTGCAGGGAAAAAAAAACTGTAAAAATCACAAACACATGGAAGCTAAACAATATGCTATGAAATAATCAAGAGATCACTGAAGACATCAAAGTGGAAATAAAATAATACCTAGAAACAAATGACTATGAAAACACAATGACCCAAAGCCTATGTGATGCAGCAAAAGCAGTTCTAAGAGGGAAGTTTATAGCAATACAATCCTACCTCAAGACTCAAGGAAAATATCAAATAAACAACCTAACCTTATACCTAAAGGAACTAGAGAAAGAAGAAAAAAAAACCCTCCAAAGTTAGTAAAGGAAAGAAATCATAAGGATCAGAACAGAAATAAATGAAATAGAAATGATGAAAACAATAGCAAAGATCAATGAAACTAAAAGCTCGTTCTTTGAGAAGATAAAAAAAATTGATAAATCTATAGCTAGACTCAGCAAGAAAAAAAGGGAGAGGACTCAAATCAATGAAATTAGAAATGAAAAAGAAGTAACAACTGACATCACAGAAATACAAAGGATAATAAGAGATTACTACAAACAACCATATGCCAATAAAATGGACATTCTGGAAGAAATGAACAAATTCTCAGAAGAGTACAACTTTCCAAGATTAAACCATGAAGAAATAGAAAATATAAGCAGACCAATCAAAAGCAATGAAATTGAAACTGTGATTAGAAATCTTCCAACAAACAAAAGTTGAGGACCAGATGGCTTCACAGGTGAATTCTATCAAACAGAGAAGAGTTAACATCTATCCTTCTAAAACTCTTCCAAAAAATTACAGAGGGTAGAACCCTCCCAAACTCATTCTATAAGACCACCATCACCCTGATACCAAAACCAGACAAACATATCACAAACAAGAAAATTATAGGCCAATATCACTGATGAAAATAGATGCAAAAATCCTCAACAAAATACTAGCAAACAGAATCCAACAACACATTAAAAAGATTATACACCATGATCCATAGGATTTATCCCAGCAATTGAAGAATTGTTCAATATATGCAAATCAATCAACACAATACACCACATTAACAGATTGAGGAATAGAAACCATATGATTATCTCAATAGATACAGAGAAAGCTTTTGATAAAATTCAACACTCATTTATGATAAAAACTCTCAAGAGAGTAGGCATAGAGGGAACTTACCTCAACAGAATAAAGGCCATATATGATAAACCCACAGCAAACATCATTCTCAATGGTGAAAAACTGAAAGCATTTCCTCTAAGATCAGGAACAAGACAAGAGTGTCCAATCTTGCCAATAGCACTCAACATACGAGAGTAAGTTAAAAATTATCTGCACTCTGGCTGTAGAATTTATTTTATTTAACTTCTAGTAAAAACAAATACATCGTTTTTTGACATAATCTCCTTGCTTTTTAATACACTTTGTCTATCTGACAAGCTTTCGGATTCCCTCATTAAAAAATGTTTTAGGCTGAGCTGCAAGCCACAAAAGCACTGCTGTCTTCACTTCTTCATCAGAAGTGAATCTGGATCCTTCTTGATGGCTAAAACTTGTGTGACCTTCCTTGAACTTCTCTATCCATTCATAGACACATTTACCACAAAATGCTTTCTCCATACTGTGCATAAATACTTCAATAAATAATGGCACCAGGTACACCCTCAGACCACAAAAAGTGAATCACTGCATGCTGCTCTTCTTTCATACCAATCACAACTGGGGCATCCATTTTTGCTAACACTGCAGTCACAAATGAACTGATGTAACATGTTCACACTCACACAGCAGTGACTGGGGAGATGGTAGACTTGGGCAGAAAGTGATAATGAGACAGTGTAGACAAAAGAAGTTTTAATAACCAGAGTGTGGATAAATTTTGACTCACTCTCATAGTATTGAAAGTCCTAGCCATGGCAATCAGGGAAGAAAAAGAAAAAAAAAAAAAAAAAAAGGAATCCAAATTGGGAAAGAAGAAGTAAAACAATCACTGTTTGCAGATAACATGATACTATACACAGAAAATCCTAAAGATGCTACTAAAAACTACTGAATTTAGTAAAGTTACAGGATATAAAATTAATACACAGAAATCTCTTGCATTTCTATGCACTAACAATGAAAGATCAGAAAGAGAAGTTAAGGAAACAATCTCATTTACTATTGCAACAAAAAGAATAAAATACCTAGGAATAAACCTAATTTAGTGAGGGAAAAGACCTGAACAGAGAAAACTATAAGATACTGATGACAGAAACCAAAGATGACACAAACAGATGGTGAGATATACCATGTTGATGGATTAGAACATTTAATATTATGAAAATGACTATACTACCCAAAACAATCTACAGATTCAATGAAATCCCTATCAAATCACCAAAGGCATTTTTTCACAGAACTAGAATAAAATTTTTTACAATTTGTATGGAAACACAAAAGACCCCAAATAGCCAAAGCAATCTTGAGAAAGAAAAATGGAGTTGGAGGAATCAGGCACCCTGACTTCAGATTATACTACAAAGCTGCAGTAATCAAGACAGCATGGTACTGGCACAAAAACAGAAATATAGATCAATGGAACAGGATAGAAAGCCCAGAGATAAACCCATGCACCTGTGGTCACTTAGTCTTTGACAAAAGCAGCAAGAATATACAATGGAAAGAAGACAACCTCTTCAATAAGTGGTGGTGGGAAAATAGGACAGCTACATGTAAAAGAATGAAATTAGAACACCCCCTAACATCATACACAAAAATAAACTCAAAATGGATTAAAGACCTAAGTGTAAGCTCAGATACTACAAAAATCTTAGAGGAAAACATAGGCAGAACACTCTTTGACATAAATCACAGAGAAATCTTTTTTGACCCACCTCCTAGAATAATGGCAATAAAAACAAGAATAAACAAATCAGACCTGATGAAACAAAAGCTCTTGATCAACAAAGAAAACCATAAATAAGAGAAAAAGACAACCCTCAGAATGGGAGAAAATATTTGCAAATGAAGCATCTGACAAAAATTTCATCTCCAAAATGTACAAATAACACATGCAGCTCAATATCAAAAAAACAAACAACCCAATCAAAAAATGGGCAGATGACCCAAATAGACATTTCTCCGAAGAAGACATACAGATAGTGAAGAAACACATGAAAACATGCTGAACATCACTAATTATTAGAGAAATGCAAATCAAAACTAAAATAAGGTACCACCTCACACCAGTTAGAATGGCCATCATCAAAAAATCTAGAAACAATAAATGCTAGAGAGGGTGTGGAGAAAAGGGAACCCTCCTGCACTGTTGGTGGGAATGTAAATTGATATAACCACTATGGAGAACAATATGGAGGTTCCTTAAAAAGCTAAGAATAGAACTACCATATGATCCAACAATCCCACTCTTGGGTATATACCTGGAGAAAACCATAATTCAAAAAGATACATGCACCTCAATGTGCATTGCAGCACTGTCTATAATAGCTAAGACATGGAAGCAACCTAAATGTCCATCAACAGAAGAATGGATAAAGAAGCTGTGGTACATATATACAATGGAATATTACTCAGCCCTAAAAAGGAAAGAAATTAGGTCATTTGTAGAGATGTGAATGGACCTAGAGAGTGTCATACAGAGTGAAGTAAGTTAGAAAGAGAAAAACAAATATAGTATATTAACACTTATATGTGGAATCTAGGAAAAAATTATGGATGAACTTACTTGCAAAGAAGAAATAGAGACACAGTCATAGAGAAAAAAAACATGGATAGCAAGGGGGGGACTGTGGATGGTGGAATGGACTGTGAGATGGGGACTGACATATATACACTACTATGTATAAAATAGATAACTAATGAGAACCAACTGTATAGCACAGATAATTCTACTCAATGATCGTGGTGACCTAAATGGGAAGGAAATCCAAGGAAAAGAGGATGTGTGTGTGTGTGTATGTGTGTGTGTGTGTGTGTGTGTGGCTGATTCACTTTGCTATACAGCAGAAAATAACACTACATTCTAAAGCAACTATACTAGAATTGAAAGAAAAAAGAATCATGCCTTCAAAATGTTGGAGGGGAAAACTCTTTAATTACAACAAAAAAAATCTCTGAATATGGTTATATATTTATCTAGTTTTCCTAGCATTTCCATTGCTTTGATTTTTGTAGTTTGAGACTATTTTATTATTTACTTAAAAATTTAAACTGTATGGCATCTTTGTGAAAAATTGAATCTTTTATCAATATTAAATGACTATCTCTGGTAATGTTTTTTGCTTAAGAGTAACTTTGTCAAATATTAATATAGCTGCATCTGCCATGTTGTTTGCTAGAATTGCATAGTATATCTATGTTCTTTTCTTTAATTTTTTTCTTTTTATATATATATTTTAAAGCTCTTTGTTGAAATATAATTGCTTTACACACTTGTATCAGCTTTTGAGGTATACCAAAGTGAATCAGCTGGATTTATACATATATCCCCATATCCGCTCCCTGCCATGGCTCTCTCCCACCCTCCCTGTCCTGGCCCTCTAAGGCATCACCCATCATTGAGTTGATCTCCCTTTGTTATACAGCAAATTCCCAATAGCTATCTACTTTACAGTTGGTAGTGTATATATGTCTATGCTACTCTTTCACTTTGTCCCAGCTTCCCCTTTGCCCCCCGCCCCCCAACCCCATGTCCTCCAGTCCATTCTCTGCATCTGCATCCTTATTCTTGCCCTGTCACTGGGTTCATCAGCACTTTATTTTTATTTATTTATTTATTTATTTATTTAAGATTCTGTATATATGAGTTAGCATACAGTATTTGTTTTTCTCTTTCTGGCTTACTTCACTCTGCATGACAGACTCTAGGTCTATCCACCTCATTACATATAGCTCCATCTCATTCCTTTGTATGGCTGAGTAATATTCCATTGTATATATGTGCCACCTCTTCTTTATCCATTCATCTGTTGATGGGCATTTAGGTTGCTTCCATGTCCTGGCTATTGTAAATAGTGCTACAATAAACATTATGGTACATGTTTCTTTTTGGATTATGGTTTTCTTTGGGTATATGCCCAGGAGTGGGATTACTGGATCATGTGGTAGTTCTATTTGTAGTTTTTTAAGGAACCTCCAAATTGTTTTCCATAGTGGCTGTACCAACTTACATTCCCACCAACAGTGCAGGAGAGTTCCCTTTTCTCCACACCCTCTCCAACATTTATTGTTTCTAGAATTTTAGATGATGGCCATTCTGACCAGTGTGAGATGATACCTCATTGTGGCTTTAATTTGCATTTCTCTGATGATTAGTGATGTTGAGCATCTTTTTGTGTGCTTGTTGGACATCTGTGTGTCTTCTTTGGAGAAATGTCTATTTAGGTCTTCTGCCAATTTGTGGGTTGGGTTATTTGCTTTTTTGGTATTAAGCTGCATGAGCTGTGCTTATATATTTTGGAGATTAATCCTTTGTCCGTTGTTTCATTGGCAAGTATTTTTTCCCACTCTGAGTGTTGTCTTCTTGTCTTGTTTATGATTTCTTTCACTGTGCAGAAGCTTTTAAGTTTCATGAGGTCCCATTTGTTTATTCTTGATTTTATTTCCATTATTCCAAGAGGTGGGTCAAAAAGCATCTTGCTGTGATGCATGTCATAGAGTGTTCTACCTATGTGTTCCTCTAGGAGTTTTCTAGTCTCTGGCCTTACATTTAGGTCTTTAATCCATTTTGAGTTTATTTTTGTGTATGGTCTTAGGAAGTGTTCTATTTTCATTCTTTTACATGTTGCTGTCCAATTTTCCCAGCACCATTTATTGAAGAGGCTGTCTTTGTTTCCATGGTATATTTTTGCATCCTCTGTCAAAGATAAGGTGCCCATATGTGCTTGGGTTTACCTCTGGATTCTCTATTCTGTTCCATTGATCTTCCCTTCTATTTTTGTGCCAGTACCATACTGTCTTGATCACCTTGGCCTTGTAGTATAGTTTGAAGTCAGGAAGCCTAATTCCACTCACTCCATCATTCCTTCTCAAGATTGCTTTGGCTATTTGGGGTCTTTTGTGTTTCCATACAAATAGTTAAGTTTTCTTATTCTAGTTCTGTGAAAAATGCCATTGGTAATTTGATAGGGATTGTGTTGAATCTGTAAATTGCTTTGAGTAGGATAATCATTTTCACAATGTTGATTCTTCCAATCCAAGAAGAATGTCTCTCCATCTGTTTGTATCATCTTTGATTTCTTTCATCAGTGTCTTCTAGTTTTCTGTGTACAGGTCTTTTGCCTCCTTAGGCAGGTTTATTCCTAGGTATTTTATTCTTTTTGCTGGAATGGTAAATGGGAGAGTTTCCTTAATTTCTTTCTTCTTTTTTGTTGTTAGTGTATAGGAATGCAAGAGACTTCTGTGCATTAATTTTGTATCCTGCTACTTTACTAAACTCATCAATCAGTGTTAGCAGTTTTCTGGTAAAATCTTTAGAATTTTCTATGTAAAATATCATGTCATCTGGAAACAGTGACAGTTTTACTTCTTTCCCAATTTGGTTTCCTTTTATTTCATTTTTTCTCTGATTGCTGTGGCTAACACTTCCAAAACTATGTTGAATAATAATGGTGAGAGTGCACACCCTTGTCTTTTCCCTGTCCTCAGGGGGAATTCTTTCAGTGTTTCACCATTTAGAATGATGTTGGCTGTTGGTTTCTCATATATGGCTTTTATTATGTTGAGGTAATTTCCTTCTATGCCCATTTTCTGGAGAGGTTTTTTTTTTTTTTTTTTATCATAAATGGATGTTGAATTTTGTCAAAAGCTTTTTCTTCATCCATTGAGATGATCATATAGTTTTTGTCCTTCAATTTGTTGATATGATGTATCACATTGATTCATTTGCATATGTTGAAGAATCCTTGCATTCCAGGTTTAAATCCCACTTGATCATGGTGTATGATCTTTTTAATGTGCTGCAGGATTCTGCTAGGTAGTGTTTTGTTGAGGATTTTTGCATCTATATTCATCAGTGATATTGGCCTGTAATTTTTTTTTGTGTGTGACATCTTTGCCTGGTTTTGGTATCAGGGTGATGGTGGCCTTGTGGAATGAGTTTGGGAGTGTTCCTCCTTCTGCTCTATTTTGGAAGACTTTGAGAAGGATAGGTGTTAGCTCTTCTCTAAATGTTTGATAGAATCCGCCTGTGAAGCCATCTGACACTGAGCTTTTGTTTGTTGGGAGATTTTTAATCACAGTCTCAATTTCCGTACTTGTGATTGGGCTGTTCGTATTTTCTATTTCTTTCTGGTTCAGTCTTTGAGGATTGTATTTTTCTAATAATTTATCCATTTCTTCCAGGTTACCCAATTTCTTGGCATGTAGTTGCTTGTAGTAGTCTCTCATGATCTTTTGTATTTCTGCGGTGTCCGTTGTTACTTCTTCTTCATTTCTAAGTCTGTTTATTTGCATCTTCTTCCTTTTTTTCCTGATGAATCTGGCTATTGGTTTATCAATTTTGTTTATCTTCTCAAAGAACCAGCTTTTAATTTCATTGATCTTTGCTATTGCTTTCTTCATTTCTTTTTCATTTATTTCTGATGTGATCTTTATGATTTCTTTCCTTCTGCTCACCTTGGGGTTTTTTTTTTGTTCTTTCTCTAACTGTTTTAGGTGTAAGGTTAGGTTGTTTATTCGATATTTTTCTTGTTTCTTGAGGTAGGACTGTATTGCTATAAAATTCCCTCTTAGAACTGCTTTTGCTGTGTCCCATAGGTTTTGGGTTGTTGTGTTTTCATTGTCATTTATTTCTAGATATTTTTTGATTTCCTCTTTGATTTCTTCAGTGATTTCTTGGCTGTTTAATAGTGTATTGTTTAGCCTCCATGTGTTTGTATTTTTTACAGTTTTTTTTTTTTTTCCTGTAATTGATATCTAGTCTCATGGCATTGTGGTCAAAGAGGATGCTTGATATAATTTCAATTTTCTTGAATTTATTGAGGCTTGATTTGTGACCCAAGATGTGATCTATCCTGGAAAATGTTCCATCTGCACTTGAGAAGAAAGTGCATTCTGTAGTTTTTGGATGGAATGTCCTATAAATATCAATCAAGTCCAGATGGCCAATGCGTCATTGAAAGCTTGTGTTTCCTTGTTTATTTTCTGTGTGGATGGTGTATCCATTGGTGTAAGTGGGGTGTTAGAGTCTCCTACTATTATTGTGTTACTCTCAATTTCCCCTTTTATGGCTGTTAGCATTTGCCTTATGTATTGAGGTTCTCCTATGTTGGGTGCATAGATATTTACAATTGTGATATGTTCTTCTTGAATGGATCCCTTGATCATTATATAGTGTCCTTCCTTGTCTCTTTTAATAGTCTTTACTTTCAAGTCTAATTTGTCTGATATGAGTATTGCTACTCCAGCTTTCTTTTGACTTCCATTTGCATGGAAGATCTTTTTCCATCCCTTTCCTTTGAATCTATATGTGTCCTTTGGTCTGAAGTGGGTTTCTTGAGGCAACATTTATAAGGGTCTTGTTTTTGTATCCATTCAGTCAGTCCGTGACTTTTGGTTGGAGCATTTAATCCATTTACATTTAAGGTGATTATTGACATGTGTGTTCCAATTACCATTTTCTTAATTGTTTTGGGTTTGTTTTTGTATGTCTTTTCCTTCTCTTGTGTTTCCTACTTAGAAAAATTCCTTAAGCAATTGTTGTAATGCTGGTTTGGTGGTGCTGAATTCTCTTAGGTGTTGCTTCTCTGTAAAGCTTTTGATTTCTCCCTCAAATCTGAATGAGATTCTTGCTGGGTGGAATATTCATGGCTGTAGGTTTTTCTCTTTCAGGACTTCAATAATCCCCTGCCACTCCCTTCTGGCCTGCAGAATTTCTGCAGAAAGGTCAGCTGTTATCCTTATGGGTTTTCCCTTATATGTTATTTGTTGCTTTTCTGTTGCTGCTTTTAATTTTTTTGTGTGTGTTTAATTTTCATTTGTATGATTAGTATGTGCCTTGGTGTATTTCTCCTTGGGTTTATTCTGTATTGGACACTCTGTGCTTCTTGGACTTGGTTAATTATTTCCTTTCCCATGTTGGGGGAGTTTTCCACTATAACCTCTTCAAATATGTTCTCAGACCCTTTCTTTTTTTCTTCTTCTTCTGGGATGCCTATGATTCGAATGTTGGTATGCTTAATGTTGTCACCAAGGTCTCTGAGACTGTCTTCCATTCTTTTTATTCTCTTTCCTGCTCTGTGGAAGTTATTTCCCCCACTCTATCTTCCAACTCACTTATTCATTCTACTGCCTCCGTTTTTCTGCTGTTTATACCATCTAGAGTATTTTTAATTTTGGGTATTATGTTGTCCATTACTGTTTGTTTGCTCCTTAGTTCTTCTGAGTCCTTATCAACTGTTTCTTGTATTTTCTCTATTTTCTTTTTGAGATTTTGGATCATCCTTACTCTCATTACTCTGAATTATTTTGCAGGCAACTTTCCTATTTCCTCTTTATTTATTTGTTCTCATGGGTTTTTTTCCTGCTCCTTTGCCTGCATGGTGTTTCTTTGTTTTCTCCTTTTGTCTAATTTATAGGATTTGCTCTCTCTTTTCCCTATGCTCCCTAGTAGTAATTCCTCTTGTTTCTGCTCTCTGCCCCCTGTGGTGGGGTTTTTCTAGTGTCTTGAGTAAGCTTCCTGGTGGGGGGTCTGATGCCTACTTTCCTGTGTGTGGCTCTGTGTCTTTTCTCTCTGATGAGCCGGGCCATGTCAGGTGGTGTGTTTTAGGGTATCTGTGAGCTTAAAATGGCTTTAGGTAGTCTGTGTGCTGATGGGCGGATTTGTGTTCCTGTCTTGTTTGTAGTTTGGTGTGAGGTATTCAGCAGTGGCAGTTGCAGACAGTCGGAAGAAGCCAAGTCTTAGGCTCTGATACAGCACTCTGTGAGAGTTCTCTGCAGTTAATTTTCCCTGTGACTGAGGACTCCCTAGTGGTCTAGCATCCTGTATTCAGTGCTCCCTCCCCAAAGCCTCCTAGTTGACTTTTGATCAAGTAGTGTGTACTTCAGAGGTTGCTTTTCCCAGCAATAAAGGGGTTAAAGAAGGCTGTCCAAGCCCCAGACTAATAGCATTGTGTTGTCAAATAAATACTAAATCAAGGAAACACAAACATGTATAAGACACACAAATACTGAATCCAATAGAACATAAGGCACTAGAAACAGCTGACAGAAGAACCCCAGTATGCAATCAGACAATCAAAGAGAAAACCAACAGAAATTCAAAACCAAAAAAAAAAAAAAAACCCACCACACACACACAAACACCAATCCAGGGAGATTATGAAAGCTAGGATCAAATATAATAAAGAGCAAGAGTACCACCAGGCAGACTGAAGATTCTCAGAATGAAATCAGACAATTATACTTAGATCTAAGATAAAAACAAAACCTAATGATAAAAACCAAAGGAGCATGTCATCTGGAGAATAAAGCAAGGAAACAGAGCAGATCCATAATATTGCTTATAGGTATATTAAGATAAAATAAACTAAAAAAGGATAGAAGACAGGGCAACAGAAGTGTAACTTAGTGTGACTGGAAATATGAAAAGAGAAAGAAAAGAAAGAAACTAATAAATATGTACAAAAGATAGAGAAGGAAAGAAGGTAGGAGAGATAAAGTTAGGTCTACAAGAGAAGGACAAATATTGTATGCTAACTCACATATACGGAATCTAAAAATGGTACTGATGAACTCAGTGACAAGAACAAGGACACAGATACAGAGAATGGACTGGAGAACTCGAGGTATGGGAGGGGGTGGGGGGTGAAGGGGAAACTGAGACGAAGCGAGAGAGTAGCCCAGACATATATATACTACCAACTGTAAAATAGATAGTCAGTGGGAAGTTGTTGTATAACAAAGGGAGTCCAACTCGAGGATGGAAGATGCCTTAGAGGACTGGGATGGGGAGGGTGGGGGAGACTGGGGGGGGGGAGTCAAGGAAGGGAGGGAATATGGGGATATGTGTATAAAAACAGATGATTGAACTTGGTGTACCCCCCCCCAAAAAAAAGTTAGTTCTACAAAAACTTAGCTAGAAATAGAAATATGTAAAAAGTCTAAAAATAAAAATAGAATAAAAAAAGATTAAAAGAATAAAAAATATGTTATAATACATGTAGATCCCTTAGGACTAAGACCATAATTAATTAAAAAAAAAAAAAACACACACACACACAAACACATATCCAAGGAAATTTTGAAACCTTGGATCAAATATAATAAAGAGCAAGAGTACAATCAGACAGACTGAAGATTCCCAAAACAAAATCAGAAAATTATAATCAGAACTAAGATAAAGACAAACCTAATAATAAAAACCAAAGCAGTGTGTCATCTGGAGAACAAAGCAAGGAAACAAATCTGAGTGATAATATTGATTATAAGTATATTAAGGTGAAATAAGCTAAAAAATGATAGAAGACAGGGCCGCAGAAGAGTGTAGTGTGACTGGAAATATGAAAAGAAAAAGAAAATAATAGAAATGCATAAAAGATAGAGGTGAAAAGAAGGTAGAGGAGATACAGTGAGCACTACAAAAAACTCAGCTAGAAATAGAAATATATAAAAAGATGTAAAAATAGAATGAAAAATAGAATAAAAAAATATGGTATAAAACATGTAGATCCCTTAGGACTAAGATCATAATTAATTAAAAAAAAACAACAGCAAACTACAACTGACCCCAGAATGGACCAGACCAATAGAATTAATAATATTATTTCTGTTTCCTTGGGGTCTCAGCTGTAAGTGTCCTTCTACCCACCTTGGGTTTTTGTATTACTCTGCAACTAGCAGAGCTTCCTATATTATTCGTCTGTAAGTGTGTGTGGAGAGAGAGGGTACAATAGTGGCCCCTTCCCCTGGCAGTGAGTGAGCAGTGGCACCCTGCCTGGGTCATGGAGTTTCAGTCAGCTGTGGCAATGCCTGTTGCAGAGGGATGCCAATGGCTCAGGTGTAAACAGAATGTCTCCAGTGCTGGGCCACTCTGCGGGCTTTTGGCTCTTGGCTGCAGGCACTCCAGGCCAGCCCCACCAGGGGGCCTTTGTTATCCCTGAGTGCGTTAGCCAGGCCTAGAGGGATCCTTCCTTTGTCCATCACAGATGCCAAGAGAGAGGCTACCCTCATGGCTCCTCCCTCTACTTGTGAGTCAGCAGTATCAAGCCACCAACGTGGCCACTCAGCTTTCCACTGTAGGCATCCTCTGCTATGGATTTCTTCCCTCCTGTCCTCTCAGTCTGTATCTCCACTGCCAATAATGTTTCTCACCCTGAACCAGTTCTCCAGTTCCCATGTTCCAGCTCCCAGACCCCCTGCTCAGCTGTGAACCAATGTCTCAATCTGGACATGCTGAGCCATGGTGCAGACCCTCCATGTGTTTCTCACTCTTTCCCATCTGCCACAGCTCAGCTGCTTCACCCTCTTTGAACAGTCCCAAGTGCCTCTCTTCTGAGCCAGGAAAATTCCCCATTGGAGAAGGGGTTTCCCCATCAGCTAAGGGATGTTTCCCCAAATTTGTCAATCTCCCCTCTGCTTCAGATCCCCCTGCCCCAGGGTGTGGGACCCGTCCTTTTCTTTTCTTCTCCTCCTCTTTCTCCTTTTTTTCCCTCTGTCCTACCCAGTTATGTTGGGATCTGTGCAGTCCTTTCTGGTGTCCGAAGTCATCTGCTGGTGTTCAGCTGGTTCTTTGTGGGAATTATTGTGTCTTTTGATGTATTCCTGATGCACCTGTGGTGAGGGATGCATTCCACGTCCTTCAACTTTGCCGCCATCTTTCTTCCCCCTTGTTTTACATTTTTAATGCTATTTTAAAGGTTATTTTTCAATTACAGTTATTACAAAATATTGGCTATATTCCCTGTGTTGTGCAATACATCCCTTAGCCTATCTTACACCCAGTATTTTGTGCCTCCTGCTCCCCCACCCCTGTATTGTGTCCCCCCACTGATAACCGCTAGTTTGTTCTCTACATCTGTGAGTCTGCTTCTATTTTGTTATATTCATGTTTATTTTTTAAATTCCACATAGAAGTGATATCACATAGTATTTGTCTTTCTCTGTCTGACTTATTTCACTTAGCATAATGCCCTCCAAGTCTATCCATGTTGCTGCAAATGGCAAAAATTCATTCTTTTCTATAGCTGAGTAGTATTCCATTATATTTGTTAATCCATACATTTGTTGATGGACACTTAGGTTGCTTCCATAACTTGGCAATTGTAAATAGTGCTGATATGAACATTGGGGCACGTGTATCTTTTCAAATCATTGTTTTTATTTTTTTTTGGATATATACCCAGGAGTGGAATTGCTGAGTCATATGATAGTTCTATATTCAGCTTTTTTTTTGAGAAACCTCCATACTGTTTTCCACAGTAGCTATACCAATTTACATTCCCACTAATAACGTACGTGTGTTCCCTTTTCTCTACATCCTTTCCGACATTTGTTATTTATGTTCTTTTGATGATAGCCATTCTGACAGCTGTAGGGTGATATCTCATTGTGGTTTTTATTTGTACTTTTGTATGTTCTTTTCTTTAAACTTATGTAAAGAGCACATCTTTTTTAGAAACAAGTCTGACAATCCCTATTTCATAACTGAAGCATTATGTACATTCACATTCTTAAAAGATGTTTTTTATGAGTATGGAATTCTAGATTGGCAATTATTTTATTTCTATGCATTTAAGCAATCATACTATTGACTTTCAGCTTCTGTTGTTTCTTGTAAATCCCTACATTTTTGAGTAAGTTTTTTTTTTTTTTTTTATTTTATACCTGATACCAACACACTGCAGCAAGAACAAATCAGGCCTTGTATTTCTTACAACTGAAGATGCACATTTGTGAAGGGAGGTTAACCTGCCCTCTTAACTCAACAGTGATTCTAATGTCCTATGCAGTGCAATGAATCCTGTTGGGTAAGCTTATCTCTGGTTTTTCATATAGTTCGATTTTCATCTTAACTTACACTCTCCTCCAGCTCAGGGATGTTGGATTGAGGAAGGTGGTGGTAGATGGGCTGTGGTGTGTTTCTTTCAAGGGAGCCCATAAAACAGAATGTGTCATACATTACATTTCCCAGAGCCTGTGCTCACATGTTGGATTTGACCCTCATAATAAATCACAGTGGGGCAAATATTTCTACCTGTTATCTCTTATAGACATGGAAACTGAGACCCAGATAGATTAAGGAATTTGCTGAAGGTCACGTCTGCTACAAGCTAGCTTGGTGCTATTCTAAAACACTAATATCTCTATTCAGTAGAGCTATGGGTTAGATGTTGGTCTGTAGCAGCACTGTCCAAAATAAATATAAAGTGAGCTGCATGTGTAACTTAAAATTTTCTGGTAGCTATGTTAAAAAAATAAGTGAAACAACAGCAACAACAACAAAAAGCCTGACTCTCTCTCATTCTTTTGACAATCTGCCTTTTTTTTCTGTGGCTGTTTTAAGAGAGTTGCATTTTCTTTGGTGTTTTGTAGTTTCATGATGATATTTCTAAATGTTGTTTCATTTATTGAATTTGTTTTACTGAGCTCTGGAAAATTATCAGCTATTACCTTAGTTATTACCTTTAATTATTACCTCTAATTATTACCTCTGTCCTCTTTTCTGAATTTGTTATCTTCTGGAACTCTGATTAAAAGTATGTTACCTCCTTTCCATCATTCATGTCTTAACTCTCCACCATATTTTCCAAATTTTTGTCTCTGTATGCTGCACTCTAGTTAATTTTCTGGCCTATTTTCCAATTCACAAAATCTTTTCAGCTGTATCTCATTTTGTCTTCACCCCTCAAATAAGTTATTACATTTGTCTCTTGTCTTTGTTGCTTTTATACTATTTCTTTCTTTCTTTTTCAAATTTTCCAGGTTTATCTTTATAATTTCCCTTTCTTGTACATATTTTCAAATTTTATTTAATATCTTTAAACAGAGTAAGCATACCTGTTTTATTTCTGGATCTGATAATCTCAACCTCTCAAATATTTTTTGATCTGTTCTGTAATTTTATTTTTCTGCTGATTTTTTATGTTGCCTTATTTTCTTGTGTATTTTTATTTTATTATTTTTACCATGGACTACTCAATATTTCTTGAAGGATTATTATTTTTTGATTCTTTGAGGCTTAAGATTAAGGTGCCTTCCTGCAGAGACAATCTGCTTTTCCCTCTGCAGTCTCAATGGGCACTACTAACTTCATAATGCTACCAACCATGTTTATGGCTTGAAATTGACTGGCTGCCCAAATAATGTAATCCAGTCTTTGGACCTACTCCAGGATAAGGCTGTGGTGACCATGACTTCTCAGGGAATTTCTCTGCCTTCTTATCTTTCCCTCTATTTGCGCAGTGGCATGGCAGCTACCTTCCCTACAGTCTTCTGAGAGATGTGTAAGGGGGTGTGGTAGGTGACTTATTTCTGATAAATTTTTACCCTGAGATGAGCCCCATGGCACCCAGCTTAATGAGGGGAGGGTTTCACTGTATGCTTACCACCTTGAGTAGACTCTGGGCTGTACCTTCTGACCGTCTCGTCTCCTGAGACCAAATTTACTGAGTTCACCAAATGCTCTCAAGGCAGAAGAAGCTTCCATGTTCATTTATTTCTTTGGTTCCCACTTTCCTTTAGGTTTCAGTTTGATAGTCTCCTACTAGTTTGTTAAATACTTTATTCTTTTAAGAAGATTAAAACAAAAACTTACATAGTATTTTAGTGTTTTCAGCAGGAATTTGGTCCAAATCTAGTTTGCTGCCTACTGGAAACAGAAATCTTTGCTTCTTAGTCCTTCTGATAGGAATCACAACCTGAAAATTAACCAATGGAATTGCTTAGAACACATCTTAGAAATGGAAGAATAATACAGTGTGGAAAAGTACCACAATGTTTTGCAAAGCATAAGGGAAACAAATTTGGCTTGGGGTGTGAAGCATTTATTTCTTTTTTCAAGATACAATTTTGCAGCCCCCAATCAGCTAGACTGTGTCACCTGGTGGAATTGTCTAACTCTTTCCTTCATCCTTAATAGACTCTAATCCTAAAGCAAATATGTCTTAGTCTACTTGGGCTGTTATGACAGAATATCACAGACTGGGTGGCTTATAAACAATAGAAAATTATCCCTCACAGTTCTGGAAGCTGGAAATCCAAGGTTAAAGCATCCATAGATTCGATGTTGGGTGAGAGCCTGTCTCTGCTCATAGAAAGCTGTCTACTTGCTGTGTCCTCACATGGCAGAAGGGACAAGAGTCTCTAGAGTCTCTTTTAGAAGGGCACTAATCCCATTTAGGAGTGCCCCACCCTCATGACCTAATCACCTTCCAAAGACCCACCTCCTAATGCCACTACATTGGACATTAGGATTTAACAAATAAATTTAGAGGGAACACAAACATGCAGACTAGCAGTATGAAACCCATAGATGCTTACAGATGGTCAGTTATACAGTGGAGGGTCACATCTTGAATAGAAGGGTTAGGAAATGCTGCACTCCACCCTGTTTTATCTATAATTTGCTCTCCTGCTTGAGACTGGTTGAAAGACACGGAATTTTAGAAAAAAAAGAGAAATTTTGATTTCATAATTTATTTTGAAACATTATCAAATATATCATTTCTGGGACATGGTAAGTTTGGAATGGACCACAAAAATAATTAATAGCTAATAGATACTAAAATATAGGTTACAGAGAAACGAGGGTTGGTTTTTCACTCCCAGTCCATGCTAATTAATAATATTAATTAGCAGGGCCTCATCTACTGTGATTTGTCAACTAGTGGTAGACAGACTTAAAGACCAATTTCTTATTTGAAATATGAGTGAAATAAACATTAGGAGAAATATAGTTTTTAATTTTTCATCGTGAATCTGAATTAAAAGAAAGTTCAAATTTGCATTGCAATGAGGACTTCTATGAGAGAATGTCAGTTTATAATAAGTGATAAAATAAGACAAGGCACTGAAACTTACAAATGCCGTATTCGTAATGCTCAGTATCTGTTTCCTGGAAAAGAAGAACATTTAAGTCACTGCTTTTGGTGAGGAGAGAAACAATATATATGGAAGTCATCAATTCCAAATGACCCACTTTTTAAGATCTTCCTGCCACTTCTGACATTGTATATGTTTTAAATAAGTACTTCCAAGAATGTCAATAGAGTATTTCCTGTATTTCAGCAGCCATGTTACTGGCATCTGTAGCTCTACTAAGACATAAAAGTCAATACTGTATGTCAACATGAAATTGTGTAACATGAGGCCTTCAGATTGGTAGAAACTTTATCTTTCAAACATCAGTCTTTATTAGTATTCACCAGATTAATCTTTGGGAGATAATTCAAAACAGCCTCTGTCATATGTTCAAGTTCTAGCTTTAAAACATTAACTCATTACAAAATTAAAGTAAATGGGACGTTGTGGAGTGATTTGTAGACACAGTTCTGTATTCGCTCTCTAGGAAACTAACAAGTATGAAGAACTGGCTAATTTGAACATATTGCTAATGCAGCGGCCTTCTAGACATTGAGCAATAAAAATTGAATATACTTAATCATATTGAGCCTTAATTCTTTTCACAGAAATTCCTAGTAGAAGAGACAATAACTTGGTAACTCCTTATTCAAGATATTACAAATCTGTAAGCACCGTGTGCTGTGCTAGTATGATATACTTAGCTAATTATTTTTCTTAACCAGAAATTATTTTTTACTGAATACATTCAGTAGAAAGACTTTTAGGTTTCCATCAACCAAAGATAAGGGTGTTTGTGGTATCAGGACCAGAAGAGCTGGGATTTTCTGTTTGAGCACAGGCTAGGGTTTCAAAGGACTGAAAATTTATTGTCTCAAACAGACTCAAGAATATCTGGTCATTGTCATGCAGATTCTTGTTATGTTGTTTGTGCATGTCTAAAAATAGACCTAATTTTTTTTTACCATGTCCTGCTTTACTTTTCTCATGTTTTTCTTTTCTCTCTTCATTTCCCCTTTCCTGATGAACTGATGAAGAATAAGTCTAGATTCTTCAACTGCCAGTGAACCCACCTCTCCCAGACCCAGGGTTGAGCTCACAATCACAGCATCAGGTGCTACTGCGGATAGAGGAGACTCAAGTGAGCAGATGAGCCCTTTCTAAGTCTCACCATAAATCTCCAGATTGCTGAACTACTGCCCACTCGTTACCCCGGTTACAGCCCACACACTCTGTCTCCTCACGCTCATAGATGTTCCTCAATAAAACAAAGTTCATTATTACCAGAGGAATTTTTTTTGCTTCTCCCTGGAAGGAACAAATTATTCTTACATTGAACTCACTGCCTACTCACGCCCAGTCTCCTTTTGTGCCTTCCCTGTCTCCAGCTCCGCTCCCTTTGCATTCTTTCTCTGTGCTGCTGAGCTTAACTGATTTCCATCTGCGGAGCAGTGAACCAAGGTGGGGCAGCAATAGAATAGGCCTTCTTTGGGAAGAACAGAGCAAGGCATCTGGCTTCCCTCCTGGATGCAGCCTGCTTCACTCATTGTACAGCCTTCACAAACTCCCAGCCTTTGTGCTTCCAGAGCCATACATATTTTAAAAGGTTATTGATATAAAAACATCAAGCCATACTACGTCAAATTTCTTCTGGCTAAAAAAAAATTGTGATGCTAAGGGCAAAAATAAACCATTTCTATGGTTTTACAAACACTAATTATTTCAGGAATCAGAAAAGTAATGCCAATAGGTGAAGCTGAGTGGATATAAGACAGTAAAGAATGGGGAGGTCAGTGAGGCACTAGATCTCATGTCATCTAAAAGGGGTCAAAGACAGCTGTAAAATGGCCAGGACAAATTTTTCAGGGACCAGATTCTGCAGATGAAGCCATCAGTTTGCGAAACATTTGAATATTTATGTGACATGTATCCAAAGCTAAGTTTTAATAATATATGCTAAGTACTTCTCTGCATCTATAATGCATGCCATTACCAGCCCAGAAAACAATGTTTGTGCTGATGTGTCATCTACAACATCTCCATCCAAATTAACTCTGTGTAAAGAAGTGAATTCTCCAAGGCTCCAGATGAATTTCTGCTCTGGTTTCTCCAAGTTGAGCAAACAAGCTGATTGCTTGTATGAATTTTCCAAGAGAACTGTGGTCTTCAAGCAGGGTCTGCTGCTTTCCCCAGGGGCAGTGCTCTCCCCTAGTATGGTGATCTCTTACATGTCTAGAGAAGATGGACTGCAAGTGCTCCTACTTGAAAGAAACCGATAGTTTAGAAATGCTGCTGGAATGCAAGAAGAGAAGAATTTGTTCTTGTTCCATTGCTGCAGAAAATACTTAGGGTGTCTAGCCACTCAGGTAGAGAAACAACTTTAGATTTTAAATACATAAATCAGGGGAAAAAAAAGTGCCATCCCTGAAGCCCTATCTTTTGGATTCTAGACGTAATTCCCTGAAACCAAGATAATGCTAAGGGAGTGGGAGGTCTCATCTCTCCAGCCTTGAAGTGGCTGAATCAGGAAATTTTTGCAAGAACAACACCCCTATAGGGCGCCCAGGGAGCACTGCATATTCTGGACTACTCCGTCTTTGTTTTAAATGAGAGAAGCCAAATAAAAAAGGGCCCTTGGAAATAGAAAAAAAATTTTTGAAAAATATTCTTAGAAAACCAATATTTAACCTAAACTCTCCTGATTTCCATTTTATTCTCTTCCATTCATTTCAAGAAACTTGGCTTTAAACCAGAAGAAGTTTGCATTCAGAGGAAGAGAGGTCATGCCAAGCTTTGCCCACATGTTGTCCTTTCCATTATGGGACAGACTGTGGCTGTGGAGTGTACAGTTTGCCCTTCTTTTGACTGTTCTGGCCTGATTCTGGGACAGCCCAGTAACCCAGGCTTCTAGCCCTATTGGGCTTTCTTTTCATTTGGTCCAGTGCAGGGTTCCCTGACTGAACGAGAGGGAAGACAGCCGCTGCCTTTTCCTTCAACTGCTGATTAGCTTTGAGCATGAGCTGTCTGCAGGCCTCAAAAGATTTCTTGGATACCAAGGTTAAACAAAAGTAGTAGGATAAAATCCTTTTCTCTTCTGTTAAAATAAAAGAAAAAAAAAAGAAAATATTAACACTTATGAAGTAGTTTAAAAATAGCATGTGATGTGGTCCTTATGGAGCATTTAATAGGATGATGACTCCTCAATTATTCCACAAGCATATACAATTCAGATGATACATGCATTTACTTGTACTCCTGACCTTAAGATGATAGTTATACTTACTGAGTATCCACTATGTGTCAGCCCCAAGTATATATTAACTCATTAGGGCTAAAAACAACTCAATACAGCAGATATTATTACTAACATCTTCATTTTAGGGGTGGGAGAATTAAGGTACAAAAAGATGGAGTAAATTTCCTAAGGTCAAATAGCTAACAAGTACCAGCACTAGGAATTTAACCCAAAGTTTCTGTTCTTTCCACTCAGACATGCTACAACCTCAAAGGAGAGAGGGATCTTAATCCCCTCAAGAGGCCCCATACTTGCTCCACAAATGCAAAGCGTGGAGCCCTGACCCCAGCATGACCGTTGCTTGATCTCACCGAGTTCACATGCAGGTTGTCTCAGTGTTCCTTTAGGGACAAGAAAATGAATCTTGTGTGAAATAAAGCTCACAAAAATCCCCCAAACTCAACAATATCTGGTCTCTGTCTTCTCTCAGGAAGGAAACTGATGATTGAGAGCTACACAGGTGAGGGTTTTCAGACTTTATAGAGAAGGGCAAGGGAAAGAAGGGTGAGGATATACTTTCATAAAAACACCCATCATAGCTGTGTATCAGCACAGCTGTCCTGGAGAGACACTGTGCAAGTGTCTGGCTCAGTGACTATGTACAATAAGTGCCTGCTAAGCAGTGAACACTCTCCTGAGGCTTGAATGGTTCTGTTCTGTAGGGGAGGAGAGGTTTGGAGGGATTCAGAACTCTGGCAGGATTGTCCAAGTGCATGGACTATCAGCTCTTATGCAGCTCTCCGTGGCAGCTTTGCTCTCAAATCTTACTTAACATCTCACCTCCTCTCTTAAATTATTCTCATGTAGCCATGGCAACAAAACTTAACATTCTCATTTTATCCTTTCTTTTTGGTCCAGCCTATCTGACCTCTTCTGTTCAGTTTCCCAGTCTCCCCCAAAAGATTAACACTGTTTTAATTACTACCCCACTAATCTGGAAAAGTTGAGAAAGCCCATCATAAAGTCTTCAAGAAAGGACAACTCTTCTCATTACCGTGATTAATCAGTGAGGGAGGCTATTAATTCCAAGAATGTTCCTGAAAGAATTAAAGTTGCCAAACAGATGGGTAAGTTTGGGAATAAAAGATAGAAGATGTGAAAAATTTAGCACAGTTCCTGGCCCAGAGAACAGACTGAACAAATGTTAGTTGTCTTTCCCTGCAAAGTCCTACTCACAGAGCTTATGAAAATATTAAAAGAGATGATGTGTATTCAAATGTATTCTAGAGAGTAAAGCTCGATGTAAGTAACCTATTCTTAATACGATTTTGTGGTTGAAAGTTGACCCATGGCCTCTCCTCATTGCAGTCACCTGCCAATCCTTTCATGCCACTTCTCCTCAATCCTCAAGGTTTCAGGTCGCTCTGTCCTACCTCACCCCTGTCACATTGATTATTGTAGTCTCAATAGCCACATTGATGATCCTCCCAGCACCTTAGCCTCTTGGTTCCTTGACTTCTTCCCTCCCGGTATCTTGCCCTCCACCCTTCCTTAGACACTTACTTTACAATTCTGCTCTCTGCCATCCCCTCCTCCCTCCAGCTGCCTCATTTAGTGTCCTTCATCCAACCATCCATTGACTCGCTACGATCCAATGTCTTTCACCCCCTCATGCCTTCACTTACCCAGATTAACTTCCAGAGCCAACCATTTCAGCGCATCCCTAGGATATTCCTTCAAACCCTCTGTCTCTCTCATTTATTGAGTTCTCGGCAGCCTCCTTCTTGTCCACACCTCCACCCAGGCTCTTAACTACTCACTGTACTGCCACCAGAAGGCTGTGAAAAAAGAAAGAGGCATATGTGACTCAGTAACATTTAATGAAGTAATTACATCATTGCATTCATGACAAACTGCCCAGCAAGCATTATGATCTCAGCTAGTTTTCCTCTGGGAGGAAAGGGTCCCCAAGGTTTCTCCAGGTGGTCAGTTTTAAATCCTAACCTGGTTGATTGCAGGGCGTTAGCTGCCATCATGCCCCTTCCTCTGAGGCTTACAGATGGGAGTGGGAGAACGTCCAAAGCAGAGGAAGCACATCTGAACTTTCTGAGGGAAGAAAGAGCCTCTTGTGTTGTTGTATTTGTGGAAGGGAAAAGTGGCCCTTGTGACTGAAGAGTCAGGAGGATAAGGAATAAAAAGTATACCTCTGTAGGCGTGAATCAATCCTGCAGGCATCACAGGCCACGGTTAGAAATTTAGACTGGTTTCTATGTGCGGTAGAAAAACATTGGATAGAGTCGTCTAAAATTTTAAACGGATTAGTCTGGCTGCTGTGGGAGGAAATTATTTATAAGGACCAAAGGAGATGTTAAAAAGCAATGAAGAGAGAGAAAAGATGGCGGCGAAGTAGAGAGACGTGGAGTGCATCCCTCTCCACAGATGCATTGGGAATGCACGGAAGGACGCAGTGATTCCCGCAGAGAACCAGCTGAACACCAGCAGACGGCCTCGGACACCAGAGAGGGCTGCGGGGAGCCCGACACAGCTGGTAGGGAGGCGTCTACAAGGGCTCAGAGAGGGTGAAGCGGTGGAGCTGTGGCAGACGGGAGGGAGTGAGAAACATACGGAGGGTCCGCAGTGCAGCTCAGCGTTCCCGGACCGAGACGTCGGACCGAGACGTCGATCCGCGGCTGAACGGAGGGTCCAGGAGCGGGAGCGTGGGAACCGGAGAGCTGGTTCAGGGTGAGAAACATTGTTGCCGGTAGGGTGACGGACCGAGAGGACAGGAGGGAGGAGGTCCGCAGAGAGGAGTGCCCGTCCCTGAGAGCTGCCCGGCCATGATGGCGGCTGGAGGCTGCAGGCTCACGGGCGGGGGGGAGGGGGGGGGAGGAGCCGCGCACATAGCCTCTCCCTCTCTTTCAGCACCTCTGCAACAGGCAGTGGAGAGACGCCCTGCGGGCCACCTAAGGCGCTCAGGGATAACAAGCACCCTCAGGTGCTTGGGGGGGGCCAGATTAAAACCCCTTGCAACGCCAGCAGCAGGGAGGCTGCTGAGAGAAAAAAAAAAAAAAAAGCATCAAAAAGAAAAAAAACCCTGAGAGAGGCCCAACTCTAAGACTTTCTGTTTACACCTGAGCCACCAGCACCCTCTGCAACAGGCACCTCAAAGCCTGACTGAAACAACAGTGCACCACTGCTCACTCACTGCCAGGAGAAGGAGCCACTATTGTACCCTCTCCCTCCCCACACACCGACCCTTACAGACGAAAATTAAAGGAACCTCTGCTGGTCCCAGAATAACGCAAAAAAAACCCAAGGCAAGGAGAAGGACACTTACAGCTGAGACGCTAAGGAAACAGAAATAGTAGTATCAATACCTATTGAACTGGTCCATTCTGGGATCAGTTCTGGATTTTTCTTTTTTTTCTTTCTCTCTCTCTCTTTTTTTTTTTTTTTTTTTGATTTATTAAATATGATCTTAGCCCTAAGGGATCTACAAGTTTTATAACATAATTTTTTAAGGATATTTTTATTCTCTCTTTTTTTTTTTTTTTTGCCTTTCTATATCTAGCTAAGTTTTTGGTAGTACGGACAAAATATCTCTCATACTTTCCTTTCATCCCTATCTTTTATACATTTCTATTCCTTTCTTTTTATTTGCATATTTCCAACCACATTATGCTCTTCTGTTCCCCTTTCTTCCAGCCTTTTTAAGTTTATTTTGTCTTAACATACTTATAAGCAACACTATCGGTCTGCTCAGACTCCTTGCTCTATTCTCCAGATGACGCACTGCCTTGGTATTTAATATTAGGCTTTTTTCTTTATCTTAGTTCTTAGTACAGTTGTCTAACTACGTTCTGAGAATCTCCATTCTCTCTGGTGGTACTCCAGCTCTTTTCTATATTTGATCCTAGCTTACAAAATCTCCCTGGATTGATGTTTGTATGTGTAGGGTGTTATTTGTTGTTTGTTTGCTTTTGCTTTTGTCTCTGATTTGTTCTGTTTCAGTTGTCAATTTCTGCTGGGTTTCTCTTTGAATATCTGATAGCACACTGGGGTTCTGTCAGGTCTTTCTAGAGCCTTATGTCCTAACGGATTCAGTAATTGTGCGTCTTATACATGTATGTGTTTCCTAGAATTAATATTCGTTTTATCCAATACTTGGACATTAGTCTGAGGCTTGGACAGTCTTGTATAAACACCTCTATCGCCAGGACAAGCAACCCCAAAAGTTTGGACAACCATGAGGAAACAAAGAAACACCATGCAGGCAAAGGAGCAGGAAAAAAACCCACATGACCAAATAAATGAAGAGGAAATAGAAAAAAGCCTGAAAAAGAATTTAGAGTAATGATAGTAAAAATGATACAAAATCTCAATAACAAAATAGAGAAAGTACAAGAAACAGTTCAGAAGAACTCAGAAAAACAAACAGCAAAGGATAACAAAATAACTGAAATTAAAAATACTCTAGATGCTATAACCAGCAGAATGACTGAGGCAGAAGAATGAATAAGTGAGTTGGAAGATAGAATGGGGGAAATAACTGCCACAGAGCAGGAAAAAGAAAAAAGAATAAAAAGATTAGAAGACAGTCTCAGAGACCTCAGTGATAACCTTAAACGTACCAACATTCGAATTATAGGCATCCCAGAAGAAGAAGAAAACAAGAAAGGGTCTGAGAAAATATTTGAAGAGGTTCTAGTGGAAAACTTCCCCAACATGGGAAAGGAAATCATTAACCAAGTCCAAGAAGCACAGAGAGTCCCATACAGAATAAACGCAAGGAGAAATACACCAAGACACATATTAATCAAACTAACGACAATTCAACACAAAGAAAAAATATTAAAAGCAGCAAGAGAAAAGCAACAAACAACATATAAGGGAAAACCCATCAGGATAACAGCTGACCTCTCTACAGAAACTCTGCAGGCCAGAAGGGAATGGCAGGATATACTGAAAGTTCTGAAAGAGAGAAACCTACAGCCAAGAATACTCTACACAGCAAGAATCTCATTCAGATTTGAGGGAAAAATCAAAAGCTTTCCAGACAAGCAAAAGTGAAGAGAATTCAAAACCACCAAACCAGCCTTACAACAAGTGCTAAAGGAACTTCTCTAAGTAGGAAACACAAGAAAAGGAAAACACCTACAAATACAAACCCAAAACAAATCAGAAAATGGTAATTGGAACACACATGTCAATAATCACTTTAAATGTAAATGGATTAAATGCTCCAACCAAAAGAGACAGACTGGCTGAATGGATACAAAAACAAGACCCTTCTATATGCTGCCTACAAGAAACCCACTTCAGACCAAGGGATACATACAGACTGAAAGTAAAGGGATGGAAAAAGATATTCCATGCAAATGGAAGTCAAAAGAAAGCTGGAGTAGCAATACTCATATCAGACAAATTAGACTTGAAAGTAAAGACTATTAAAAGAGACAAGGAAGGACACTATATAATGATCAAGGGATCCATTCAAGAAGAACATATCACAATGGTAAATATCTATGCCCCCAATATAGGAGCACCTCAATACATAAGGCAAATGCTAACAGCCATAAAAGGGGACATCAACAGTAACACAATAATAGTGGGAGACTTGAACACCCCACTTACATCAATGGACAGATCATCCAAACAGAAAATAAACAACGACACACAAGCTTTCAATGACACATTAGACCATCTCCACTTAATTGATATTTATAGGACATTCCATCCAAAAACGACAGACTACACTTTCTTCTCAAGTGCACATGGAACATTTTCCAGGATAGATCACATCTTGGGTCACAAATCAAACCTCAGCAAATTCAAGAAAATTGAAATCATATCAAGCATCTTCTCAGACCACAACGCCATGAGACTAGATATCAATTACAGGAAAAAAACTGCAAAAAATACAAACACATGGAGGCTAAACAATTCACTATTAAACAACCAAGGAATCACTACAGAAATCAAAGAGGAAATCAAAAAGTATCTAGAAACAAATGACAACGAAAACACAACAACCCAAAACCTATGGGATGCAGCAAAAGCAGTTCTAAGAGGGAAGTTTATAGCAATACAGTCCTACCTTAAGAAACAAGAAAATGATCGAATAAACAACCTAACCTTACACCTCAAACAACTAGAGAAAGAAGAACAAAGAAACCCCAAAGTGAGCAGAAGGAAAGAAATCGTAAAGATCAGAGCAGAAATAAATGAAAAAGAAAGGAAAGAAACCATAAGAAAAATAAATAAAACTAAAAGCTGGTTCTTTGAGAAGATTAACAAAATTGATAAACCATTAGCCAGACTCATCAAGAAAAAAAGGGAGAAGATGCAAATCAACAGAATTAGAAATGAAAAAGGAGAAGTAACATCAGACACCTCAGAAATACAAAACATCATGAGAGACTGCTACAAGCAACTCTATGCCAATCAATTGGATAACCTGGAAGAAATGGATACATTCTTAGAAAAATACAATCTTCCAAGACTGAACCAGGAAGAAATAGAAACCATGAACAGAGCAATCACAAGTACGGAAATTGAGGCAGTGATTAAAAATCTCCCAACACACAAAAGCCCAGGACCAGATGGGTTCACGGGCGAATTCTATCAAACATTTCAAGAAGAGTTAACACCTATCCTTCTCAAACTCTTCCAAAATATTGCAGAAGGTGGAGCACTCCCAAACTCATTCTACGAGGCTACCATCACCCTGATACCAAAACCAGGCAAAGATGTCACAAAAAAAGAAAACTACAGACCAATATCACTGATGAATATAGATGCAAAAATCCTCAACAAAATACTAGCTAACAGACTCCAACAGCACATTAAAAAAATCATACACCATGATCAAGTGGGGTTTATCCCTGGGATGCAAGGATTCTTCAATATACACAAATCAATCAACGTGATACATCATATCAACAAATTGAAGGGTAAAAACCGTATGATCATTTCAATAGATGCAGAAAAAGCTTTTGACAAAGTTCAACATCCATTTATGATAAAAAGCTCTCCAGAAAATGGGCATAGAAGGAAATTACCTCAACATAATCAAAGCCATATATGAAAAACCAAAAGCCAACATCGTTCTCAATGGGGAAAAAGTGGAAGAATTCCCTCTAAGAACAGGAACAAGACAAGGGTGTCCACTCTCACCACTATTATTCAACATAGTTTTGGAAGTTTTAGCCACAGCAATCAGAGAAGAAAAAGAAATCAAAGGAATCCAAATTGGAAAAGAAGAAGTCAAATTGTCACTCTTTGCAGATGACATGATATTATATATAGAAAACCCTAAAGACTCTACCAGAAAACTGCTAGCATTAATTGATGAGTTTAGTAAAGTAGCAGGATACAAAATGAATGCACAGAAATCTCTTGCATTCCTATACACTAACAACGGAAGAACAGAAAGAGAAATGAAGGAAGCTCTCCCATTCACCGTTGCAACAAAAAGAATGAAATACCTAGGAATAAACCTGCCTAAGGAGGCAAAAGATCTGTATGCAGAAAACTTTAAGACATTGATGAAAGAAATCAAAGATGACACAAACAGATGGAGGGACATACCATGTTCCTGGATTGGAAGAATCAACATCGTGAAAATGTCTGTACTACCCAAAGCAATTTACAGATTCAATGCAATCCCGATCAAATTACCAATGGCATTTTTCACAGAACTAGAGCAAGAAATCTTACGATTTGTATGGAAACGCAAAAGACCCCGAATAGCCAAAGCAATCTTGAGAAGGAAAAATGGAGTTGGTGGAGTCAGGCTTCCTGACTTCAAACTATACTACAAGGCCCTAGTGATCAAGACAGTATGATACTGGCACAAAAATAGAAAAGACGATCAATGGAATAGAATAGAGAACTCAGAAGTAAGCCCAAACACATATGGGCACCTTATCTTTGACAAAGGAGGCACGAGTATACAATGGAAAAAAGGCAGCCTCTTCAATAAGTGGTGCTGGGAAAATTGGACAGCAACATGTCAAAGAATGAAATTAGAACACTTCCTAACACCATACACAAAAATAAACTCCAAATGGATGAAAGACCTACATGGAAGGCCAGACACTATAAAACTCCTAGAGGAAAACATAGGCAGAACACTCTATGACATCCATCAAAGAAACATCCTTTTTGACCCACCTCCTAGAATCAGGGAAATAAAATCAAGAATAAATGAATGGGACCTCATGAAACTTAAAAGCTTTTGCACAGCAAAAGAAACCATAAACAAGACTAAAAGGCAACACTCAGAATGGGAAAAAATAATTGCCTATGAAACAACGGACAAAGGATTAACCTCCAAAATATACAAGCAGCTCATGCAGCTTAATACCAAAAAAGCAAATAACCCAATCCACAAATGGGCAGAAGACCTAAATAGACATTTCTCCAAAGAAGACATACAGATGGCCAACAAACACATGAAAAGATGCTCAACATCACTCATCATCAGAGAAATGCAAGTCAAAGCCACAATGAGGTATCACCTCACACCGATCAGAATGGCCATCATCACAAAGTCTGGAAGCCACAAATGTTGGAGAGGGTGTGGAGAAAAGGGAACTCTCCTGCACTGTTGGTGGGACTGTAAGTTGGTACAGCCACTATGGAAAACAATTTGGAGGTTCCTTAAAAAACTACACATAGAACTACCATATGATCCAGTAATCCCACTGCTGGGCATATACCCAAAGAAAACCATAATCCCAAAAGAAACACATACCATAATGTTTATTGCAGCACTATTTACAATAGCCAGGACATGGAAGCAACCTAAATGCCCATCAACAAATGAATGGATACAGAAGATGTGGCATATATACAGAATGGAATATTACTCAGCTATAAAAAGGGATGAGATGGAGCTATATGTAATGAGGTGGATAGAACTACAATCTGTCATACAGAGTGAAGTAAGTCAGAAAGAGAAGGACAAATATTGTATGCTAACTCACATATACGGAATCTAAAAATGGTACTGATGAACTCAGTGATAAGAACAAGGACGCAGATACAGAGAATGGACTGGAGAACTCGAGGTATGGGAGGGGGCGGGGGGTGAAGGGGAAACTGAGATGAAGCAAGAGAGTAGCAGAGACATATATATACTACCAACTGTAAAATAGTCAGTGGGAAGTTGTTGTATAACAAAGGGAGTCCAACTCGAGGATGGAAGATGCCTTAGAGGACTGGGGCAGGGAGGGTGGGTGGACTTGAGGGGGGGGAGTCAAGGAAGGAAGGGAATATGGGAATATGTGTATGGAAACAGATGATTGAACCTGGTGTACCCCCCAAAAAAAAAATAAAAAAAATAAAAAGAAATGAAATCCTGATATAAGCTACAGCATAGATGAAACTTGAAGATATTATGCTAAGTGAAATATGGACACACGCAAAAATAATGTGATTCCACTTACATGAGGTCCCCAGAGTAGTCAAATTCATAGAGACAAAAGTAGAGTAGTGGTTACCCGGGGCTGGGGAAGGAAAGAATGGAGAGATGTTTAATTGGCAGAGTTTCAGTAGAGGATGATGAAAAGGTTCTGGAGATGAATCAGGATGATGGCTACACAATAATGTGAATGTACTTAATGCCACTGAACTGCACACTTAAAATGACAAATTAAAATGATAATTAAAATGGTAAATTCTTATGTTATGTATATTTTACCACCATAAAAAAAATTAAGAATTATTTAGATGAAGGCTGAAAAGCAATTTCTAGTTTCTCCAAATAACTGCAGTATAATTTTATTACAAAGTTGGTAAATATATGATTAATGATGCAACAAAAGCTGACAGGTATTATTTCAAAGCTTGCTCTGTGAAAGTTACTGTCTCCTCTTGGTTTCCTCTGGGAAAAGTATCAAATATATCCCCACATAACTAGATGCTCATTGGGAATTACCTATAATATTCCACACAGATTCATGCACATTACCCAGCATTGCAACTGGTGTGGGTGTACACACTTTACATTGGTTAGGTGCATATTTCTTGAGGATATTTATTATTTCAATGGTTTTCCCTATTTCTTTCCATCCTCCCCAAGTAGATAGGATACAAATATCTGATTAGGACAAATAGTTTCAAAGTTTCTTATAAAAATTCATTTCAAATTCATCAAAAGGATGTATGAAGGAGAAGTAATACTTTGAAAATACACAAATACCTATTTAAATATACATATGAGAGGTGAAGAAAGATGGCAATGAAGTAGTAGGACGTGGAATGTATCCCTCTCCACAGATGCCTCAGGAATACATCAAAAGATGCAATAATTCCCACAGAGAATCATCTGAACACCAGCAGACGAACTCGGACACGAGAAAGCACTGCAAAGATCCTAACATAACTGGATAGGACAGAGGGGAAACAAAAGGAGAAAGAGGAGGAGAAGAAAGGAAAGGGATGGGTCCCACACCCTGGGGTATGGGGAGCTGAAAGAGAGGGGAGATTGCCGAATTCAGGGAAATGTCCTTTAGCTGACAGGGAAACCCCTTCTCCAATGGGGAATTTCTCTGGCTCAGAAGTGAGGCATTTGGGACTGTTCAAAGAGGGTGAAGTGGCTGAAATGGGGAAGATGGGAAAGAGTGAAAAACAAATGGAGAGTTGGCACCATGGCTCAGTGTGTCTGGACTGAAACATGGGTTCACAGCTGAACAGGGGGTCTGGGAGCTGGAACATGGGAACCAGAGAACTGGTTCAGGGTGAGAAACATTGCTGGCAGTGGGGAGATGGACTGAGGTGACAGGAGGGAAGAAATCTACAGCAGAGAATGCCTACCATGGAAAGCTGCATGGCCATGGTGGTGGCTCAATACTGCTGAGTCACAAGCAGGGGGGAGGAGCTGCAGTGGTAGTCTCTCTCTTGGCACCTGCAAGGGACAAAGGAAGACCCCTACTGGGCCTGGCTATCATAGTCAGGGATAACAAAGGCCCCTGGGCGGGGCTGGCCTAGAGTGCCTGCAGCCGAGAGCCAAAAGTCCGCAGAGGGGCCCAGCTCTGGAAACATCCTGTTTACACCTGAGCTGCTGGCTTCCCTCTGCAACAGGCATCACCACCGCTGCCCGGGCCACCGCAACACAGGCCGGGCACCATTGTGGAGTCATACGTAGAGGGGAGGAGCCATGGTTATGGTCTCTCTCTTGGCCTGAGCCACCAGTATCCCTCTGCAATAGGCACAGCCACTGCCACCCAGGCTCCTGCAACCCAGACAGGGTGCTACTGCTCACTCACTCCCAGGGGAAGGAGCCACTATTGTACTATCTCTTACCCCACACACCAGCACTTACAAACTAACAATAAAGGAAGCGCTGCTGAATGCAGGGTAATACAAAAATCCCAAGTGGGTAGAAGGACACTTACAGCTGAGACCCCAAGGAAACAGAAGTATTATGATTAATTCTACTGATCTGGTCCATTCTGGGGTCAGTTCTAGCTTTTTTTTTTTTTTCTAATTAATTACTATCCAAGTCCTAAGGGATCTATACATTTTATAACATTTTTTTTCTATTTTTTCTTCTATTTTTATTTTTAGCCTTTTTATATATTTCTATTTCTAGCTAAGTATTTTGTATTGCTGACTTTCTCTCTCCTACCTTCTTTCCTTCTCTATCTTATATACATTTCTATTTTTTTTCTTATTCTTTTTGTATTTCCAGTCACACTATGCTCTTCTGTTACCCTGTCTTCTGTCCTTTTTTAGCTTATTTTATCTTAATATGCTTACAATCAATATTAGCGGTCTGCTCTGTTTGCTTGCTTTATTCTCCAGATGACACACTGCTTTGATTTTTATTATTAGCTTTGGTTTTTATCTTGGTTCTAATTATAATTGTCTGATTTTGTTTTGGGAATCTTCAGTCTGTCTGATTGTACTCTTGCTCTTTATTATATTTGATCCTAGCTTTCAAAATTTCCTTGGATTTGTGTTTATGTGTGGGGTTTTTTTGTTTTTTTGTTTTTGTTTTAAATTTTAGCTGGTTTTCTATTTGATTGTCTGATTGCATACTGCAATTCTTCTGTCAGGTCTTTCTAGTGCCTTATGTTCTAATGCATTCAGTATTTGTGTGCCGTGAGCATGTATGTGTTTCTCCGATTTAGCATTTGTTAGACTCAACACTCTGCCATTAGTCTGGGGCTTGGACAGTCTTTTTTAAACCTCTTTATTGCTGGGACAAGCAACATCTGAAGTCTGGACTACTCCATCAGAATTCAAGTAGGAGGCTCTGGGGAGGGAGCACTGAAGCCAGGATGCTAGACCACCAGGGAGTCCTCAGCCACAGGGCATGTTAACTGCAAAGAACTCTCATGGAACCCTTTATCAGAGTCTAAGACTCAGCTTCATTCGACTGTCTGCAACTGCCAGTGCTGGATACCTCACACCAAACTACAAACAAGACAGGAACACAAACCCGACCATCAGCACACAGACTACCTAAAGCCATATTAAGCTCACAGGCACCTTAAAACACACCATCTGACATGGCCTTGCTCATCAGAGAGAAAAGACTGAGAGCCACACACCGAGAAGCAGGCACCAGACCCTCCCAACAGGAAGCCTACTCAAGACACTGGACAAACCCCATCACAGGGGGCAGAGAGCAGAAACAAGAGGAATTACTACTAGGGAGCATAGGAAAAGGAGACAGCAAATCCTATAAATTAAACAAAATGAGAAGACAAAGAAACACCTTGCAGGCACAGGAGCAAGAAAAAAACCCACAAAAGCAAATTAATGAAGAGGAAATAGGAAAAATGCCTGAAAAAGAATTCAGAGTAATGATAGTAAAGGTAATCCAAAATCTCAATAACAAAATAGAGAAAATAAAAGAAACATTTAATATGGACTCAGAAGAACTAAAAGAGCAAACAAACAGTAATGGACAACAAAATCACTGAAATTAAAAATACTCTGGATGGTATAAACAGCAGAATAACTGATGCAGAAGAATGAATGAGTTGGAAGATAGAATGGGGAAAATAACTTCCACAGAGCAGGAAAGAGAATAAAAAGAATGGAAGACAGTCTCAGAGACCTTGGAGACAACATTAAGTGCACCAACATTTGAATCATAGTCATCCCAGAAGAAGAAGAAAAAAAGAAAAGGTCTGAGAAAATATTTGAAGAGGTTATAGTGGAAAACTTCCCCAACATGGGAAAGGAAATATTTAATCAATTCCAAGAAGTGCAGAGAGTCTCATAGAGAATAAACCCAAGGAGAAATAAACCAAGGCACATATTAATCAAATGAATGCAAATTAAACAAAAAGAAAAAAATATTAAAAGCAGCCAGAGAAAAGCAACAAACAACATATAAGGGAAAACCCATAAGGATAACAGCTGACCTTTCAGCAGAAATTCTGCAGGCCAGAAGGGAATGGCAGGATATACTGAAAGTCTTCAAGGGGAAAACCTAGAGCCAAGAATACTCTACCCAGCAAGAATCTCATTGAGATTCAATGGAGAAATCAAAAGCATTACAGACAATCAAAAGGTAAGAGAATTCAGTACCACAAAACCAGCCTTACAACAATTGCTAAAGGAATTTTTCTAAGTAGGAAACACAAGAGAAGGAAAAGACATACAAAAACAAACCCAAAACAATTAAGAAAATGGTAACAGAACATACATGTCAATAATCACCTTAAATGTAAATGGATTAAATGCCCCAACCAAAAGACACAGACTGGCTGAATGGATACAAAAATAAGACCCTTATATATGCTGCCTACAGGAAAACCCACATCAGACCAAGGGACACATATAGACTGAAAGTAAAGGGATGGAAACAGATCTTCCATGCAAATGGAAGTCAAAAGAAAGCTGGAGTAGCAATACTCATATCAGAAAAGTTAGACCTTAAAGTAAAGCCTATTACAAGAGATAAGGAAGGACACTACATAGTGATCAAGGGATCCATCCAAGAAGAACATATCACAATTGTAAATATCTATGCATCCAATATAGGAGCACCTCCATACATAAGGCAAATGCTAACAGCCATAAAAGGGGAAATCGAGAGTAACACAATAATAGTAGGAGACTTTAACACCCCACTTACATCAATGGACAGATCATCCAAACAGAAAATAAACAATGACACACAAGCTTTCAATGACACAGTAGACCATCTGGACTTGATTGATATTTATAGGACATTCCATCCAAAAACTACAGAATACACTTCTCAAGTGCAGATGGAACATTTTCCAGGATAGATCACATCTTGGGTCACAAATCAAGCCTCAATAAATTCAAGAAAATTGAAATTATATCAAGCATCTTCTCTGACCACAATGCCATGAGACTAGATATCAATTACAGGAAAAAAACTAAGAAATACAAACACATGGAGGCTAAACAATATGCTATTAAACAACCAAGAAATCACTAAAGAAATCAAAGAGGAAATCAAAATCTCCCTAGAAACAAATGACAATGAAAACACAACCCAAAACCTATGGGATGCAGCAAAAGCAGTTCTAAGAGGGAAGTTTATAGCAATACAGTCCTAACTCAAGAAACAAGAAAAATATCAAATAAACAATCTAACATTACACCTAAAACAACTAGAGAAAGAACAAAAAAAAAAAAACCCCAAGGTGAGCAGAAGGAAAGAAATCATAAAGATCACATCAGAAATAAATGAAAAAGAAATGAAAACAGCAATAGCAAAGATCAATGAAACTAAAAGCTTGTTCTTTGAGAAGATAAACACAATTGATAAACCATTAGCCAGACTCATCAAGAAAAAAGGGAGAAGACACAAATCAACAGAATTAGAAATGTAAAAGGAGAAGTAACAATGCACACCACAGAATTACAAAAGATCATGAAAGACTATTACAAGCAATTATATGCCAATAAATTGGATAACCTGGAAGAAATGGATACATTCTTAGAAAAATACAATCTTCCAAGACTGAACCAGGAAGAAATAGAACATATGAATAGCCCAATCACAAGTATGGAAATTGAGACTGTGATTAAAAATCTCCCAACAAACAAAAGCCCAGGACCAGATGGATTCACAGGCAAATTCTATCAAACATTTAGAGAAGAGTTAACACCTATCCTTCTCAAAGTCTTCCAAAATATAGCAGGAGGAACACTCCCAAACTCATCCTATGAGGCCACCATCACCCTGATACCAAACCCAGAAAAGATGTCACATAAAAAGAAAATTACAGACCAATATCACTGATGAATATTGATGCAAAAATCCTCAATAAAATAATACCTAACAGAATTCAACAGCACATTAAAAACATCATACACCATGATCAAGTGGGGTTTATCCCTGGAATGCAAGGATTCTTCAATATATGCAAATCACTCAATGTGATACATCATATCAACAAATTGAAGGATAAAAACCATATGATCATCTCAATAGATGCAGAAATAGCTTTTGACAAAATTCAACATCCATTTTTGATAAAACTCTCCAGAAAATGGGCATAGAAGGAAATTACCTCAACATAATAAAGGCCATATATGAGAAACCAAAAGCCTACATCATTCTAAATGGTGAATAACTGAAAGCATTCCCTCTAAGAACAGGAACAAGAAAAGGGTGTGCACTCTCACCATTATTATTCAGCGTAGTTTTGGAAGTTCTAGGCAGAGCAATCAGAGGAAAAAAATGAAATAAAAGAAATCCAAATAGGAAAAGAAGTAACATTGTCACTCTTTACAGATGACATGCTATTATACATAGAAAACCTAAAGATTCTACCAGAAAACTGCTAGCACTAATCCATGAATTTAGTAAAGTAGCAGGATACAAAATTAATGCACAGAAGTCTCTTGCATTCCTATACACTAACAATGAAAAAGCAGAAAGAGAAATTAAGGAAACTCTCCCATTCACCATTGCAACAAAAAGAATAAAATACCTAGGAATAAACCTGCCTAAGGAAGCAAAAGACCAGTATACAGAAAACTATAAGACACTGATGAAAGAAATCAAAGATGATACAAACAGATGGAGAGATATACCATGTTCTTGGATTGGAAGAATCAACATTGTGAAAATGATTATCCTACTCAAAGCAATTTACAGATTCAACACAATCCCTATCAAATTACCAATGGCATTTTTCACAGAACTAGAACAAGAAAACTTATGATTTGTGTGGAAACACAAAGACCCCAAATAGTCAAAGCAATCTTGAGAAGGAATGATGGAGTGAGTGGAATTAGGCTTCCTGACTTCAAACTACACTGCAAGGCCAAGGTGATCAGGACAGTATGGCACTGACACAAAAATAGAAAGGTAGATCAATGGAACAGAATAGAGAACCCAGAGGTAAACCCAAGCACATATGGGCACCTTATCTTTGAAAGAGGAGGCAAGAATATACAATGGAAAAAAGACAGCCTCTTCAAAAAGTGGTGCCGGAAAAACTGGACAGTTACATGTAAAAGAATGAAAATAGAACACTTCCTAAGACCATACACAAAAATAAACTCAAAATGGATTAAAGACCTAAACATAAGGCCAGACACTAGAAAACTCCTAGAGGAAAACATAGGCAGAACACTATGACATACATCAAATCAAGATCCTTTTTGGCCCACTTCCTTAGAATAATGGAAATAAAATCAAGAATAAATGAATGGGACCTCATGAAACTTAAAAGCTTTTGCACAGAGAAAGAAACCATAAACAAGACAAGAAGACAACCCTTAGAATGGGAGAAAATACTTGCCAACGAAGCAACGGACAAAGGATTAATCTCCAAAACATATAAGCAGCTCACACAGCTTAATACCAAAAAAGCAAATAACCCAATCCACAAGTGGGCGGAAGACTTAAATAGACATTTCTCCAAAGAAGACATACAGATGGCCAACAAACACATGAAAAAATTCTCAACATCACTAATCATTAGAGAAATGCAAGTCAAAGCCACAATGATGTATCACCTCACACCAGTCAGAATGGCCCTCATCAAAAAATCTAGAAACAATAAATGTTGGAGAGGGTGTGGAGAAAAGGGAACTCTCCTGCACTGTTGGTGGGAATGTAAGTTGGTACAGCCACTATGGAAAACAGTTTGGAGGTTCCTTAAAAAACTAAAAATGGAACCACCATATGACCTAGTAATCCCAGTCCTGGGCATATACCCAAAGAAAACCATAATCCAAAAAGAAACATGTACCATAATGTTCACTGCAGCACTATTTATAACAGCCAGGACATGGAAGCAACCTAAATGCCCATCAGGAGATGAATGGATAAAGAAGATGTGGCACATATATACAATGGAATATTACTCAGCCATAAAAAGGAATGAAATTGAACTATATGTAATGAGGTAGATAGACCTAGAGACTGTCATAAAGAGTGAAGTAAGCCAGAAAGAGAAAAACAAATACTGTATGCTAACTCATATATATGGAATCTAAAAAAAAAAAATGATTCTGATGAACCGAGTGACAGGTTAAGAATAAAGATGTAGATGCAGAGAATGGACTGGAGGACACCGGGTTGTTGCGGGGACAGGGTGAATGGGAAGCTGGGATGAAGTGAGAGAATAGCATAGACATATATAGACTACCAACTGTAAAGTAGATAGCTATTGGGAAGTTGCTGTATAACAAAGGGAGATCATCTCGATGATGGGTGATGCCTTAGAGGGCCAGGACAAGGAGGGTGGGAGAGAGCCACGGGAGGGAGGGGATATGGGGTTATATGTACAGCTGATTCACTTGGTGTACCTGAAAAACTGGTACAAGAGTGTAAAGCAACTATATTCCAATAAGGAGCTTAAAAAAATAAAAATAAAAAATAAATAAATATACATATGAATATACATTATATTAATATAATATCATCTATATGAGAGAGAGACAAATAGATGGATGGACAGATGGTGAGACAGAGAAGCAGACATTTAACCTTTAATATACAATGAACCTAAGTTTGAAGACATATGTTTTACTTGGTTTTCCCCTTTTTTTAATGTCATTGTTACAATAAGAGTTTTACAAAGAATCTTAGGTTTAAAGTGAGGGACCAGGATCAGTATTTGTATTTGATGATTCTGGACCACTTCCTCTAGTAATCAGGGGCCAGAATCTATGGAGGCCAGAATCATGTAGGTCAATATCTAAAGGATCATTACATTAGATTTTGGTTTCTGAATGAGAAACCAAAGAAATAATATTAAAGTAATAATTAGGGAAAACGGAATAAACTTTACCCCCCAATACTAAACTTAAACATTTTTAATGGTTGATTAATGTTTTTAATAGATTTTAAAAGATCATAAGCATTTAAACACTAGTTTAGAAATCAGAAAACTCACGTTTTAGTTCTAGCTTTCCTACTTACCATCCAAGCAACTCCAGGCAAGTTATCTAACACATCAGAATGTCAGTTTCCTCATCTGCAATCTGGAGTTGAAAATAATGGCTTTGCCTCCCTCTTAAGTGGATGAGTGGAAAAAACCAGTTGTAAGTACTTTGAAAATTATAAAGTGCTTCTACAAATGTAAAGATTATTATCACTCTGTAGTTCTCACAGACAATGAATCACAAAAACAGAAAGAGAAAAAAGAAAAGAGAAAAAAAGCTAAATTACATTATCCAGCAAATATTGAAGTGGAAATATTTCTACTTTTGGGTGAAACAAAAAAATTGAGATTCTATTCTTACACCCTTAAGGATAAAATAGGAGAAGTAGGCCCAGCTGTTGTGAGCTGTATATGTGAATCAAAGAAACAATCTAACCTCATAGAGTCTTCCTAAAGTTCTGTTCTTCCAACCCTGCTTCCCTCTCAGACCTGGATCTCTGCCTACAGATCTAGCTCTGTCTTAGGCTCAGTGACCACTATTGAAGTTAGGCAGCTGGATTCAGCTCATTCATAGGAGCTCTGGTTAATTGCTGAGGGATTCAGCAACAAGTTAGCCTCACCACTAATTGAGTTCTGACCTCAAGGGCCTTTTCTAACAGTTGGATTTAGTCCCCAGTTTTGGCCCCACTTTGTAGACCCATTATTATCTCTGGATCCATGTACTATTCCCTGCATTTGAGCCCTTCTTGACAATCCTGTCCTCAGTCCTTCTTTTCTTGTATCCATCTTCTCTCAGGAATCAGTATCCTCCCTGTGAGGACCAGGTTCTGTCTGAGGCCTTCACCTGCTATAAGACTGTTTCCTGGAGCAGCCTGCCTGGACATAAAAGCACTGCCAGCTGATAGGCTCCTTGTTGTCACCCAGTCTGCCTGTAAGTGTGCTCCTGACCTTGAAATTCCCTGACAGTCCTCCCTCTCATGCCTGCTGCATGGGATGTTGAATGTTCTCCACTTGTGAAATTCTGCCTGCTTAGATGAAATTTTTCCTAGCACCTACAGTTGATTTACCTCTAAGTGTCTATCTAACTCCAAGGATTGTCACTTTATACTTTCTTCATTTACCACATGCTTCTTTAGGGCTGAGACCTACCAAATCCTATGTCCAGCTTTGTGCACAAAAAGGCTTGCATTAGCTGTCTATTGTTGCTTTTTAGTTGTCCCCCAAAATGTAACAGCTTAGTACAACATTTATTATCTCACATGTTTTCTGAGAGCCAGGAATCTGGGAGATAATAAATGTTGGGTGGTTCTTTTCCAGGGCCTCTCCACGAGGTTGCATCAAGATTTGGCCGTGGTTGTAATCATCTGAAAGGGCTGGAGCACCTGCTTCCCAGATGGCTCATTACATAGCTACTGGCTGGAGTTTTGCAGTCCCTCTCTGCATACATCTCTCCATGGAGCTGCTTGAGCACCTTCCCATCACAGCAGCTAGCTTCCATCAGAGCGACAATCCAAAAGAGAGAGCAAGGTAGACGTCCAATGCCTTTTACAAACTAACTAGGAGTCACATACCAACACTTCTGCCATGTTCTAATGGCCTGGTACAAAGTAAGAGGGAACTATACAAGGGGTGAATACCAGGTGGGGATTATTAGGGGCCACCACAAGGACTACATGGAAACAAAGTTCTGTAAACAAACAGCATAGTTGCCTACTTGTTGAATCATCAGCATACCTCATTACGTTGAGTTCAGTGTATGATGCTGAGGTAGACATCTTCTCTGAGTACTTTCAGATCGTTGCCAGAAGCTATTAGTTTTCTTGCAATTTTATCTGAGAATTCCATATGTCCAAGAAAAGATGCTCAGTGCAATGTTTGTACTAATAATATTCAATGAATTAATAACAATGGCAAATTTCTTCTTGATTTGATTATGAATTATATTTAATGATATAATCCAGTCAAGAAATTAACATTTAGCTGAACTTCTCTGTATTATCCTCCCCTTCTTCCTCCCTCTCACTTTTTTCGTTTTGAATTGAGAATAATAAAAGACTTAGAAATCATATTTTCCTGAAAGTAAAAACAGGAAACGAGAGCACAGAGAGATGATGGAAAATATCCATAATTTCTTTTGATCTTTTTTGACAATCTTCACACCGTGGTTCCCTACCTTTTTGCCCCACAAATTCTCTTTCCTAGACTAAATGTCCAAAAGTGTATCTCTCAATTTAATTTGGAGTCAGGCCTGAGGGATGTGGAGAATGTGGGTAAACCATATTAGAAGAAAGCTTGGACTTTAGTGAGCCTGCGTCTCTCTGTTCTTCAGAAACAGGAGCTTAAATGCTACCACGTGTTCTTTCTAGTGACTCAAGCAGATGCTGCAGGTTATCTCCTCTCCTTGTTCTTTTTCTGTCTCTTATTAGTTTTCCTTCCACATTTAACCTTTCAAAGTTGGTGTTTGTCACCCTTGGTCCTGGGGTCTGAGATCTTCCTTCTACTATTCTCTACCTAAGTTACCTCACTCTTTTCTGTGGCTTTAAGTGCCTTCTACACACCAACAATGTCCAACTTTGTGTTTCCAGTCTAACCGCCTCTCTGAGTTTCAGTTGTAAAAATGCAACGGCCAACTGGTATTATCATTGCAGCTCTCTGCAACTCAACATGTCTGTGATTAACATGAATTTATATACAAAACAGACCCACAGACACAGAAAACAAACTGTGGTTACCAAAGGGGAAATGGGGGGGAGAGAGAAATTAGGAATTTTGGATTAACATATACACACATATACTATACATAAAATAGATAAACAACAAGGACCTACGGTATAGCACAGGGGAATTACTCAATATTTTATAAAACCTATAATGGAAAAGAATCTGAAAAAGAATACATAAACTTGTATATATATATATACACATATATATAACTGAATCACTTTGCTGTACACCTGAAACTAACACTACATTGTACACCAACTGTACCTCAACTTAAAAAAATAAATATTTCAAACTTGAGAATAAATTAAAACAAAACAAAACAAAACCCATTCTTGATCATGTGTCCTCCTACCAATGTTTGTTTGTCTCTCAGTCTTCACATCCAGCTGCATGAACCAAGAAACCTAAAAATTATCCTTGAATCCTTTCTTTCTCTCACATTTCGTACATCTAGTATATCACACACATCTGCTCATTTCTGCCCCTTAAATAGTTGGTAACTCTCTTCTTCTCCATTCCATTAATCATGGCCCCAGTTCAAGTGCCATCATTTCTCACCTGGTTTCCTATGATAGCCTCCTCATTGCTTTTTTTTGTTTTTTATTTTTTTTATTTTTTGGGGGGTACACCAGGTTCAATCACCTGTTTCCATACACACATCCCCATACTCCCTCCCTTCCCCGAAACCCCCCCTCGAGTCCCCCCCACCCTCCCTGCCCCAGTCCTCCAAGGCATCTTCCATCCTCGAGCTGGACTCCCTTTGTTATACAACAACTTCCCACTGACTATTTTACAGTTGGTAGTATATATATGTCTCTGCTACTCTCTCGCTTCGTCTCAGTTTCCCCTTCACCCCCCGCCCCCTCCCATACCTCAACTTCTCCAGTCCATTCTCTGTATCTGCATCCTTGTTCTTGTCACTGAGTTCATCAGTACCATTTTTAGATTCCGTATATGTGAGTTAGCATACAATATTTGTCCTTCTCTTTCTGACTTACTTCACTCTGTATGATAGATTGTAGTTCCATCCACCTCATTACATATAGCTCCATCTCATCCCTTTTTATAGCTGAATAATATTCCATTGTATATATATGCCACATCTTCTGTATCCATTCATTTGTTGATGGGCATTTAGGTTGCTTCCATGTCCTGGCTATTGTAAATAGTGCTGCAATAAACATTATGGTACGTGTTTCTTTTGGGATTATGGTTTTCTTTGGGTATATGCCCAGGAGTGGGATGACTGGATCATATGGTAGTTCTATGTGTAGTTTTTTAAGGAACCTCCAAATTGTTTTCCATAGTGGCTGTACCAACTTACATTCCCACCAACAGTGCAGGAGAGTTCCCTTTTCTCCACACCCTCTCCAACATTTGTGGTTTCCAGACTTTGTGATGATGGCCATTCTGATCGGTGTGAGGTGATACCTCATTGTGGCTTTGACTTGCATTTCTCTGATGATGAGTGATGTTGAGCATCTTTTCATGTGTTTGTTGGCCATCTGTATGTCTTCTTTGGAGAAATGTCTATTTAGGTCTTCTGCCCATTTGTGGATTGGGTTATTTGCTTTTTTGGTATTAAGCTGCATGAGCTGCTTGTATATTTTGGAGGTTAATCCTTTGTCCGTTGTTTCATAGGCAATTATTTTTTCCCATTCTGAGTGTTGCCTTTTAGTCTTGTTTATGGTTTCTTTTGCTGTGCAAAAGCTTTTAAGTTTCATGAGGTCCCATTTGTTTATTCTTGATTTTATTTCCATGATTCAAGGAGGTGGGTCAAAAAGGATGTTTCTTTGATGGATGTCATAGAGTGTTCTGCCTATGTTTTCCTCTAGGAGTTTTATAGTGTCTGGCCTTCCATGTAGGTCTTTCATCCATTTGGAGTTTATTTTTGTGTATGGTGTTAGGAAGTGTTCTAATTTCATTCTTTGACATGTTGCTGTCCAATTTTCCCAGCACCACTTATTGAAGAGGCTGCCTTTTTTCCATTGTATACTCGTGCCTCCTTTGTCAAAGATAAGGTGCCCATATGTGTTTGGGCTTACTTCTGAGTTCTCTATTCTATTCCATTGATCGTCTTTTCTATTTTTGTGCCAGTATCATACTGTCTTGATCACTAGGGCCTTGTAGTATAGTTTGAAGTCAGGAAGCCTGACTCCACCAACTCCATTTTTCCTTCTCAAGATTGCTTTGGCTATTCGGGGTCTTTTGCATTTCCATACAAATCGTAAGATTTCTTGCTCTAGTTCTGTGAAAAATGCCATTGGTAATTTGATCGGGATTGCATTGAATCTGTAAATTGCTTTGGGTAGTACAGACATTTTCACGATGTTGATTCTTCCAATCCAGGAACATGGTATGTCCCTCCATCTGTTTGTGTCATCTTTGATTTCTTTCATCAATGTCTTAAAGTTTTCTGCATACAGATCTTTTGCCTCCTTAGGCAGGTTTATTCCTAGGTATTTCATTCTTTTGGTTGCAATGGTGAGTGGGAGAGTTTCCTTCATTTCTCTTTCTGCTCTTCCGTTGTTAGTGTATAGGAATGCAAGAGATTTCTGTGCATTACTTTTGTATCCTGCTACTTTACTAAACTCATCAATGAGTGCTAGCAGTTTTCTGGTAGAGTCTTTAGGGTTTTCTATATATAGTATCATGTCATCTGCAAAGAGTGATAATTTTACTTCTTCTTTTCCAATTTGGATTCCTTTAATTTCTTTTTCTTCTCTGATTGCTGTGGCTAACACTTCCAAAACTATGTTGAATAACAGTGGTGAGAGTGGACACCCTTGTCTTGTTCCTGTTCTTAGAGGGAATTCTTCCAGTTTTTCTCCATTGAGAACAATGTTGGCTTTTGGTTTGTCATATATGGCTTTTATGATGTTGAGGTAATTTCCTTCTATGCCCATTTTCTGGAGAGCTTTTATCATAAATGGATGTTGAACTTTGTCAAAAGCTTTTTCTGCATCTATTGAAATGATCATATGGTTTTTATCCTTCAATTTGTTGATATGATGTATCACGTTGATTGATTTGCGTATATTGAAGAATCCTTGCATCCCAGGGATAAACCCCACTTGATCGTGGTGTATGATTTTTTTAATGTGCTGTTGCAGTCTGTTAGCTAGTATTTTGTTGAGGATTTTTGCATCTATATTCATCAGTGATATTGGTCTGTAGTTTTCTTTTTTTGTGACATCTTTGCCTGGTTTTGGTATCAGGGTGATGGTAGCCTCGTAGAATGAGTTTGGGAGTGCTCTGCCTTCTGCAATATTTTGGAAGAGTTTGAGAAGGATAGGTGTTAACTCTTCTCGAAATGTTTGATAGAATTTGCCTGTGAATCCATCTGGTCCTGGGCTTTTGTGTGTTGGGAGATTTTTAATCACTGCCTCAATTTCCGTACTTGTGATTGCTCTGTTCATGGTTTCTATTTCTTCCTGGTTCAGTCTTGGAAGATTGTATTTTTCTAAGAATGTATCCATTTCTTCCAGGTTATCCAATTGATTGGCATAGAGTTGCTTGTAGTAGTCTCTCATGATGTTTTGTATTTCTGAGGTGTCCGTTGTGACTTCTCCTTTTTCATTTCTAATTCTGTTGATTTGCATCTTCTCCCTTTTTTTCTTGATGAGTCTGGCTAATGGTTTATCAATTTTGTTAACCTTCTCAAAGAACCAGCTTTTAGTTTTATTTATTTTTCTTATGGTTTCTTTCCTTTCTTTTTCATTTATTTCTGCTCTGATCTTTACGATTTCTTTCCTTCTGCTCACTTTGGGGTTTCTTTGTTCTTCTTTCTCTAGTTGTTTGAGGTGTAAGGTTAGGTTGTTTATTCGATCATTTTCTTGTTTCTTAAGGTAGGACTGTATTGCTATAAACTTCCCTCTTAGAACTGCTTTTGCTGCATCCCATAGGTTTTGGGTTGTTGTGTTTTCGTTGTCATTTGTTTCTAGATACTTTTTGATTTCCTCTTTGATTTCTGTAGTGATTCCTTGGCTGTTTAATAGTGAATTGTTTAGCCTCCATGTGTTTGTATTTTTTGCAGTTTTTTTCCTGTAATTGATATCTAGTCTCATGGCGTTGTGGTCTGAGAAGATGCTTGATATGATTTCAATTTTCTTGAATTTGCTGAGGTTTGATTTGTGACCCAAGATGTGATCTATCCTGGAAAATGTTCCGTGTGCACTTGAGAAGAAAGTGTATTCTGTCGTTTTTGGATGGAATGTCCTATAAATATCAATTAAGTGGAGATGGTCTAATGTGTCATTGAACGCTTGTGTGTCGTTGTTTATTTTCTGTTTGGATGATCTGTCCATTGATGTAAGTGGGGTGTTCAAGTCTCCCACTATTATTGTGTTACTGTTGATGTCCCCTTTTATAGCTGTTAGCATTTGCCTTATGTATTGAGGTGCTCCTATATTGGGGGCATAGATATTTACCATTGTGATATGTTCTTCTTGGATGGATCCCTTGATCATTATGTAGTGCCCTTCCTTGTCTCTTTTAATAGTCTTTACTTTCAAGTCTAATTTGTCTGATATGAGTATTGCTACTCCAGCTTTCTTTTGACTTCCATTTGCATGGAATATCTGTTTCCATCCCTTCACTTTCAATCTATATGTATCCCTTGGTCTGAAGTGGGTTTCTTGTAGGCAGCATATAGAAGGGTCTTGTTTTTGTATCCATTCAGCCAGTCTGTCTCTTTTGGTTGGAGCATTTAATCCATTTACATTTAAAGTGATTATTGACATGTGTGTTCCAATTACCATTTTCTTAATTGTTTTGGGTTTGTATTTGTAGGTGTTTTCCTTTTCTTGTGTTTCCTACTTAGAGAAGTTCCTTTAGCACTTGTTGTAAGGCTGGTTTGGTGGTGCTGAATTCTCTTCACTTTTGCTTGTCTGGAAAGCTTTTGATTTCTCCCTCAAATCTGAATGAGATTCTTGCTGGGTAGAGTATTCTTGGCTGTAGGTTTCTCTCTTTCAGGACTTTCAGTATATCCTGCCATTCCCTTCTGGCCTGCAGAGTTTCTGTAGAAAGGTCAGCTGTTATCCTGATGGGTTTTCCCTTATATGTTGTTTGTTGCTTTTCTCTTGCTGCTTTTAATATTTTTTCTTTGTGTTGAATTGTCGTTAGTTTGATTAATATGTGTCTTGGTGTATTTCTCCTTGGGTTTATTCTGTATGGGACTCTCTGTGCTTCTTGGACTTGGTTCATTATTTCCTTTCCCATGTTGGGGAAGTTTTCCACTAGAACCTCTTCAAATATTTTCTCAGACCCTTTCTTGTTTTCTTCTTCTTCTGGGATGCCTATCATTCGAATGTTGGTACGTTTAAGGTTATCACTGAGGTCTCTGAGGCTGTCTTCTAGTCTTTTTATTTTTTTATCTTTTTCCTGCTCTGTGGCGTTTATTTCTCCCATTCTATCTTCCAACTCACTTATTCGTTCTTCTGCCTCAGTCATTCTGCTGGTTAGAGCATCTAGAGTATTTTTAATTTCAGTTATTTTGTTATCCATTGCTCTTTGTTTTTCTGAGTTCTTATGAACTGTTTCTTGTACTTTCTCTAATTTGTTATCAAGATTTTGTATCATTTTTACTATCATTACTCTAAATTCTTTTTCAGGCATTTTTCCTATTTCCTCCTCATTTATTTGGTCTTGTGGGTTTTTTTCCTGCTCCTTTGCCTGCATGGTGTTTCTTTGTTTCCTCATGGTTGTCCAAGCTTTTGGGGTTGCTTGTCCTGGTGATAGAGGTGTTTATAGAAGACTGTCCAAGCCTCAGACTAATGTCCAAGTATTGGATTAGACGAATATTCAGTCTTTGCTTTTTCCAACTGGGCCTGGGCCTATCGCTCTGCTTCTCTGCGCACTGCCTCCCGATCTTCCTCCAAAGAAACATCTGAATCGGATGGATGGCTGGTGTAGGAGTCTGCCGAACGTATTTGGGAACCGTAGGTGCTGTAACTGTAAGTTAAATGCTGGGAATATGACTTGTTTCCATCATGGACTTTGACATTCTAGTGAAGAAGACCAATTAAAATTATCAGAGAAATAATTACAGTGAGAAAACAGTGAATGGGCTGAGATGAGAGAATGAATGATAGTGGGAAGATGCTACTTTAGATGGGAAGACGAGATGATCATCTGAGACAATAGTTAAGCTGAGATATCCCAAAAGATAAAGAAAAAACAAGTTAGCCTTCGGATATACTGAGAAAAGCAATGCAGGAAGGGGGAATAGTATATGCTAAGGCCCTGAGGACAAGGAATGCTCAGCAGTTTGAGGAATTCCAGTGATTTTTAAATAATTTCTTTTTCAACTTTTTTATATCTGTCATAGAAATCTAGAGCTTAATTACAGTTATGCTTTCCTTTCTTTAAGTAATGTGAAAATAAATAAATTAATAAATGATCCTTCCTTGTCCATTTCTGCCTTCCTTGCTTAAGAATCTCATCCTTCAGTTTTTTTTATTAATTAATTTTTATTGGAATCTAGTTGCTTTACAATGTTGTATTAGCTTCTCCTGCACAGCAAAATGAATCAGCCATACATATACAGATATCTGCTCCCTTTTGGATTTCCCTCCCATTTAGGACACCACAATGCATAAACTAGAGTTCCCCGTGCTGTACAGTATGTTCTCATCAGTTGTCTATTTTATACATACTATCAATAGTGTATAATTGTCAATCCCAATTTCCCAATTCCTCGCACCCAACCCCTTTCCCCCTTGGTATCCATACATTTATTCTCTATGTCTGTGTCTCTATTTCTGATTTGCAAATAAGGTCATCTATACCATTTTTCTAGATTCCACATGCAAGCATTAATATATGATATTTATTTTTCTCTTTCTGACTTACTACACTCTGTATGACACTCTCTAGGTCCATCCACATCTCTACAAATGACCTAATTTCATTCCTTTTTAGGTCTGAGTAATATTCCATTGTGTATATATACCACATTTTCTCTAACTATTCATCCATCAGTGGACATATAGGTTGCTTCCATGTGCTGGCTATTGTAAATAGTGCTGCTACAAACATTGGGGTGCATGTGTCTTTTTGAATTATGGTTTTCTCTGGGTATACACCCAGTAGTGGGATTGCTGGGTCATACAGTCATTCTATTTTTAGTTTTTTAAGGAATCGCCATACTGTTTTCTGTAGTGATTGTATCAATTGACATTCCCACCAACAGTGCAAAAGAGTTCTCTTTTCTCCACAACCTCTCCAGCATTTAGTGTAGATTTTTTGATGATGGCCATTCTGACCACTGTGAGGTGATACTTCATTGTAGTTTTGATTTGCATTTCTCTAATAATTACTGATGTTGAACATCTTTTCATATGTTTGTTGGCCATCTGTATATCTTCTTTGGAGAAATGTCTATTTAGGTCTTCTGCCTGTTTTTGGATTGGATTGTTTGTCTGTTTGTTTTGATATTGAGCTGCATGAGCTGCTTGTATATTTTGGAGATTAATCCTTTGTCAGTTGCTTCGCTTGCAAATATTTTCCCCCATTCTGAGTGTTGTCTTTTCATTTTGTTTATGGTTTCTTTTGCTGTGCAAAAGATTTTAAGTTTCATTAGGTCCCATTCATTTATTTTTCCTTTTCTTTTCATTATTTTAGGAGGTGGGTCAAAAAAGATCTTGCTATGTCACAAAGAGCATTCTGCCGATGTTTTCCTCTAAGAGTTTTACAGTATCTGGTTTTACATGTAGGTCTTTAATCCACTTTGATTTTATTTTTGTGTATGGTGTTAGAGAATGTTCTAATTTCATTCTTTTATATGTAACTGTCCAGTTTTCCCAGCGCTGTTTATTGAAGTGGCTATCTTTTCTCCATTGTATATTTTTGCCTCCTTTGTCATAAATCAGGTGACCACAAGTGTGTGGGTTTATCTCTGGGCTTTCTATCCTGTTCCATTGATCTATATTTCTGTTTTTATGCCAATACCATGCTGTCTTATTTACTGTAGCTTTGTAGTATAGTCTGAAGTCAGGGAGTCTGATTCCTCCAGCTCTATTTTTCTTTCTCAAGAGTGCTTTGGTTATTCAAGGTCTTTTGTGTTTCCATACAAATTGTAAGATTTTTTTGTTCTAGTTCTGTGGAAAATGCCATTGGTAATTTGGTAGGGATTGCATTGATCTGTAGATTGTTTTGGGTAGTATAGTCATTTTCACAATATTAATTCTTCCAATTCAAGAACATGGAATATCTTTCCATCTGTTTGTTTAAACTTTGATTTCTTTCATCAATATCTTATAGTTTTCTGTGTACAGGTTTTTTGTCTCCTTAGGTAGTTTATGCCTAGGTATTTTATTCTTTTTGTTGCAAAGGTAAATGGGATTGTTTCCTTAATTTCTCTTTCTGTTCTTTTGTTGTCAGTGTATGGGAATGCAAGAGATTTCCATGTACTAATTTTCTATCCTGAAACTTTACTAAATTCATTGATTAGCTCTAGTAGTTTTCTGGTGGCATCTTTCTATGTCTAGTAGCATGTCATCCGCAAACAATGACAGTTTTACTTCTTCTTTTCTAGTTTGGATTCCTTTTATTTCTTTTTCTTCTCTGATTGCCATGGCTAGGACTTCCAAAACTATGTTGACTAACAGTGGTGAGAGTGGATACTCTTGTCTTGTTCCTGATCTTAGAGGAAATGCTTTCAATTTTCACCATTGAGAATAATGTTTGCTGTGGATTTGTCATGTATGATCTTTATTATGTTGAGGTAGGGTCCCTCTATGCCCACTTTCTGGAGAATTTTTATCATAAATGGGTGTTGGATTTTATCAAAAGCTATTTCTGCATCTACTGAGATGATCATATGGTTTTTATTCTTTGATTTGTTAATATGGGTATCACATTAATTGATTTGCTTATATTGAAGAATGCTTGCATCCCTGGGATAAATCCCACTTGATCATGGTGTACGATCTTTTTAATGTATTGTTGGATTCTCTTTGCTAGTATTATGTTGAGGATTTTTGTGTCTATGTTCATCAGTGATATTGGCCTATAATTTTCTTTTTTGGTGATATCTTTGTCAGTTTTGGTTTCAGGGTGATGGTGGCCTCATAGAATGAGTTTGGGAGTGTTCTATCCTTTTTTTTCTGGAAGTGTTTGAGAAGGATAGGTGTTATCTCTCCTCTAAATGTTTTATAGAATTCACCTGTGAATCCATTGGTCCTGGATTCTTGTTTGTTGGAAGAATTTTATCACAGTTTCAATTTTATTACTTGTGTTTAGTGTGTTCATATTTTCTGTGTCTTCCTGGTTCAATCTTTGAAGATTGTATTTTTCTTAGAATTTGCCCATTTCTTTCAGATTGTCCATTTTATTGGCATATAGTTGCTTGTAGTACTCTCTTTTGATCCTTTGTATTTCTGTGGTGTCAGTTGTAACATCTACTTTTTCATTTCTAATTTTATTGATTTGAGTCCTCTCCTTTTTTTTTTTTTTTTTTTTTTTTTTTGATGAGTCTGGCTAAAGGTTTATCAGCTTTGTCTTCTCAAAGAGCCAGCTTTTAGTTTTATTGATATTTGCTATTGTTTCCTTGTTTCCATTTCATTTATTTCTGCTCTGATCTTTATCACTTCTTTCCTTCTACTGAGTTTGGGTTTTTTTGTTCTTCTTTCTCTAGTTGCTTTAGTTGTAAGTTTAGGTTGTTTATTTGAGATTTTTCTTGTTTCTTGAGGTAGGACTGTATTGCTATAAACTTCCCTCTTAGAACTGCTTTTGCTGCATGCCATTGGTTTTGAGTTGTCATGTTTCCATTGTCATCTGTTTCTGGTATTTTTTTATTTCCTCTGATTTTTTCAGTGATCTCTTGGTTGTTTAGTAGTGTATTCTTTAGCCTCCATGTGTTTGAGTTTTCTACAGTTTTTTCTCTGTAACTGATTTCTAATCTCATAGCATTGTTGTTGGAAAAGACGCTTGATGTGATTTCAATTTTCTTAAATTTACTGAGGCTTGATTTGTGACACAAGATGTGATCTATCCAGGAGAATGTTCTGTGAGCACTTTTGAAGTAAGAATATTCTGCCTTTTTTGGATGGAATGCCCTATAAATATCAATTAAGTTTGTTTGGTCTATTGTGTCAATTAGAGTTTGTGTTTCTTCAATTTCTGTTTAGAAGATCTGTCCATTGGTGTAAGTGGGGTGTTAAAATCCCCCACTATTTTTGTGTTACTACTGATTTCCCCTTTTGTGGCTGTTAGCATTTGCCTTATGTATTGAGGTTCTCCTATGCATAGATATTTACAATTGTTATAACTTCTTCTTGGATTGATCCCTTGATCATTATGTAGTGTCCTTTCTTGTCTCTTGTAACATTTTTAATTTTAAAGTCTATTTTATCTGATATAAGTATCGCTACTCCAGCTTTCTCTTGATTTCCATTTGCATAGAATATCTATTTCCATCCCCTCACTTTCAGTCTGTATGTGTCCCTAGGTCTGAAATGGGTCTCTTATAGACAGCATACACATGGGTCTTGTTTTTTGTTATCCATTCAGCTAGTCTGTGTCTTATGGTTGGAGAGTTTAATCCATTTACATTTAAGGTAATTATCAATATCTTTGTTCCAATTACCATTTTCTTAATTGTTTTGGGTTTGTATTTGTAGGTGTTTTCCTTTTCTTGTGTTTCCTACTTAGAGAAGTTCCTTTAGCACTTGTTGTAAGGCTGGTTTGGTGGTGCTGAATTCTCTTCACTTTTGCTTGTCTGGAAAGCTTTTGATTTCTCCCTCAAATCTGAATGAGATTCTTGCTGGGTAGAGTATTCTTGGCTGTAGGTTTCTCTCTTTCAGGACTTTCAGTATATCCTGCCATTCCCTTCTGGCCTGCAGAGTTTCTGTAGAAAGGTCAGCTGTTATCCTGATGGGTTTTCCCTTATATGTTGTTTGTTGCTTTTCTCTTGCTGCTTTTAATATTTTTTCTTTGTGTTGAATTGTCGTTAGTTTGATTAATATGTGTCTTGGTGTATTTCTCCTTGGGTTTATTCTGTATGGGACTCTCTGTGCTTCTTGGACTTGGTTCATTATTTCCTTTCCCATGTTGGGGAAGTTTTCCACTAGAACCTCTTCAAATATTTTCTCAGACCCTTTCTTGTTTTCTTCTTCTTCTGGGATGCCTATCATTCGAATGTTGGTACGTTTAAGGTTATCACTGAGGTCTCTGAGGCTGTCTTCTAGTCTTTTTATTTTTTTATCTTTTTCCTGCTCTGTGGCGTTTATTTCTCCCATTCTATCTTCCAACTCACTTATTCGTTCTTCTGCCTCAGTCATTCTGCTGGTTAGAGCATCTAGAGTATTTTTAATTTCAGTTATTTTGTTATCCATTGCTCTTTGTTTTTCTGAGTTCTTATGAACTGTTTCTTGTACTTTCTCTAATTTGTTATCAAGATTTTGTATCATTTTTACTATCATTACTCTAAATTCTTTTTCAGGCATTTTTCCTATTTCCTCCTCATTTATTTGGTCTTGTGGGTTTTTTTCCTGCTCCTTTGCCTGCATGGTGTTTCTTTGTTTCCTCATGGTTGTCCAAGCTTTTGGGGTTGCTTGTCCTGGTGATAGAGGTGTTTATAGAAGACTGTCCAAGCCTCAGACTAATGTCCAAGTATTGGATTAGACGAATATTCAGTCTTTGCTTTTTCCAACTGGGCCTGGGCCTATCGCTCTGCTTCTCTGCGCACTGCCTCCCGATCTTCCTCCAAAGAAACATCTGAATCGGATGGATGGCTGGTGTAGGAGTCTGCCGAACGTATTTGGGAACCGTAGGTGCTGTAACTGTAAGTTAAATGCTGGGAATATGACTTGTTTCCATCATGGACTTTGACATTCTAGTGAAGAAGACCAATTAAAATTATCAGAGAAATAATTACAGTGAGAAAACAGTGAATGGGCTGAGATGAGAGAATGAATGATAGTGGGAAGATGCTACTTTAGATGGGAAGACGAGATGATCATCTGAGACAATAGTTAAGCTGAGATATCCCAAAAGATAAAGAAAAAACAAGTTAGCCTTCGGATATACTGAGAAAAGCAATGCAGGAAGGGGGAATAGTATATGCTAAGGCCCTGAGGACAAGGAATGCTCAGCAGTTTGAGGAATTCCAGTGATTTTTAAATAATTTCTTTTTCAACTTTTTTATATCTGTCATAGAAATCTAGAGCTTAATTACAGTTATGCTTTCCTTTCTTTAAGTAATGTGAAAATAAATAAATTAATAAATGATCCTTCCTTGTCCATTTCTGCCTTCCTTGCTTAAGAATCTCATCCTTCAGTTTTTTTTATTAATTAATTTTTATTGGAATCTAGTTGCTTTACAATGTTGTATTAGCTTCTCCTGCACAGCAAAATGAATCAGCCATACATATACAGATATCTGCTCCCTTTTGGATTTCCCTCCCATTTAGGACACCACAATGCATAAACTAGAGTTCCCCGTGCTGTACAGTATGTTCTCATCAGTTGTCTATTTTATACATACTATCAATAGTGTATAATTGTCAATCCCAATTTCCCAATTCCTCGCACCCAACCCCTTTCCCCCTTGGTATCCATACATTTATTCTCTATGTCTGTGTCTCTATTTCTGATTTGCAAATAAGGTCATCTATACCATTTTTCTAGATTCCACATGCAAGCATTAATATATGATATTTATTTTTCTCTTTCTGACTTACTACACTCTGTATGACACTCTCTAGGTCCATCCACATCTCTACAAATGACCTAATTTCATTCCTTTTTAGGTCTGAGTAATATTCCATTGTGTATATATACCACATTTTCTCTAACTATTCATCCATCAGTGGACATATAGGTTGCTTCCATGTGCTGGCTATTGTAAATAGTGCTGCTACAAACATTGGGGTGCATGTGTCTTTTTGAATTATGGTTTTCTCTGGGTATACACCCAGTAGTGGGATTGCTGGGTCATACAGTCATTCTATTTTTAGTTTTTTAAGGAATCGCCATACTGTTTTCTGTAGTGATTGTATCAATTGACATTCCCACCAACAGTGCAAAAGAGTTCTCTTTTCTCCACAACCTCTCCAGCATTTAGTGTAGATTTTTTGATGATGGCCATTCTGACCACTGTGAGGTGATACTTCATTGTAGTTTTGATTTGCATTTCTCTAATAATTACTGATGTTGAACATCTTTTCATATGTTTGTTGGCCATCTGTATATCTTCTTTGGAGAAATGTCTATTTAGGTCTTCTGCCTGTTTTTGGATTGGATTGTTTGTCTGTTTGTTTTGATATTGAGCTGCATGAGCTGCTTGTATATTTTGGAGATTAATCCTTTGTCAGTTGCTTCGCTTGCAAATATTTTCCCCCATTCTGAGTGTTGTCTTTTCATTTTGTTTATGGTTTCTTTTGCTGTGCAAAAGATTTTAAGTTTCATTAGGTCCCATTCATTTATTTTTCCTTTTCTTTTCATTATTTTAGGAGGTGGGTCAAAAAAGATCTTGCTATGTCACAAAGAGCATTCTGCCGATGTTTTCCTCTAAGAGTTTTACAGTATCTGGTTTTACATGTAGGTCTTTAATCCACTTTGATTTTATTTTTGTGTATGGTGTTAGAGAATGTTCTAATTTCATTCTTTTATATGTAACTGTCCAGTTTTCCCAGCGCTGTTTATTGAAGTGGCTATCTTTTCTCCATTGTATATTTTTGCCTCCTTTGTCATAAATCAGGTGACCACAAGTGTGTGGGTTTATCTCTGGGCTTTCTATCCTGTTCCATTGATCTATATTTCTGTTTTTATGCCAATACCATGCTGTCTTATTTACTGTAGCTTTGTAGTATAGTCTGAAGTCAGGGAGTCTGATTCCTCCAGCTCTATTTTTCTTTCTCAAGAGTGCTTTGGTTATTCAAGGTCTTTTGTGTTTCCATACAAATTGTAAGATTTTTTTGTTCTAGTTCTGTGGAAAATGCCATTGGTAATTTGGTAGGGATTGCATTGATCTGTAGATTGTTTTGGGTAGTATAGTCATTTTCACAATATTAATTCTTCCAATTCAAGAACATGGAATATCTTTCCATCTGTTTGTTTAAACTTTGATTTCTTTCATCAATATCTTATAGTTTTCTGTGTACAGGTTTTTTGTCTCCTTAGGTAGTTTATGCCTAGGTATTTTATTCTTTTTGTTGCAAAGGTAAATGGGATTGTTTCCTTAATTTCTCTTTCTGTTCTTTTGTTGTCAGTGTATGGGAATGCAAGAGATTTCCATGTACTAATTTTCTATCCTGAAACTTTACTAAATTCATTGATTAGCTCTAGTAGTTTTCTGGTGGCATCTTTCTATGTCTAGTAGCATGTCATCCGCAAACAATGACAGTTTTACTTCTTCTTTTCTAGTTTGGATTCCTTTTATTTCTTTTTCTTCTCTGATTGCCATGGCTAGGACTTCCAAAACTATGTTGACTAACAGTGGTGAGAGTGGATACTCTTGTCTTGTTCCTGATCTTAGAGGAAATGCTTTCAATTTTCACCATTGAGAATAATGTTTGCTGTGGATTTGTCATGTATGATCTTTATTATGTTGAGGTAGGGTCCCTCTATGCCCACTTTCTGGAGAATTTTTATCATAAATGGGTGTTGGATTTTATCAAAAGCTATTTCTGCATCTACTGAGATGATCATATGGTTTTTATTCTTTGATTTGTTAATATGGGTATCACATTAATTGATTTGCTTATATTGAAGAATGCTTGCATCCCTGGGATAAATCCCACTTGATCATGGTGTACGATCTTTTTAATGTATTGTTGGATTCTCTTTGCTAGTATTATGTTGAGGATTTTTGTGTCTATGTTCATCAGTGATATTGGCCTATAATTTTCTTTTTTGGTGATATCTTTGTCAGTTTTGGTTTCAGGGTGATGGTGGCCTCATAGAATGAGTTTGGGAGTGTTCTATCCTTTTTTTTCTGGAAGTGTTTGAGAAGGATAGGTGTTATCTCTCCTCTAAATGTTTTATAGAATTCACCTGTGAATCCATTGGTCCTGGATTCTTGTTTGTTGGAAGAATTTTATCACAGTTTCAATTTTATTACTTGTGTTTAGTGTGTTCATATTTTCTGTGTCTTCCTGGTTCAATCTTTGAAGATTGTATTTTTCTTAGAATTTGCCCATTTCTTTCAGATTGTCCATTTTATTGGCATATAGTTGCTTGTAGTACTCTCTTTTGATCCTTTGTATTTCTGTGGTGTCAGTTGTAACATCTACTTTTTCATTTCTAATTTTATTGATTTGAGTCCTCTCCTTTTTTTTTTTTTTTTTTTTTTTTTTTGATGAGTCTGGCTAAAGGTTTATCAGCTTTGTCTTCTCAAAGAGCCAGCTTTTAGTTTTATTGATATTTGCTATTGTTTCCTTGTTTCCATTTCATTTATTTCTGCTCTGATCTTTATCACTTCTTTCCTTCTACTGAGTTTGGGTTTTTTTGTTCTTCTTTCTCTAGTTGCTTTAGTTGTAAGTTTAGGTTGTTTATTTGAGATTTTTCTTGTTTCTTGAGGTAGGACTGTATTGCTATAAACTTCCCTCTTAGAACTGCTTTTGCTGCATGCCATTGGTTTTGAGTTGTCATGTTTCCATTGTCATCTGTTTCTGGTATTTTTTTATTTCCTCTGATTTTTTCAGTGATCTCTTGGTTGTTTAGTAGTGTATTCTTTAGCCTCCATGTGTTTGAGTTTTCTACAGTTTTTTCTCTGTAACTGATTTCTAATCTCATAGCATTGTTGTTGGAAAAGACGCTTGATGTGATTTCAATTTTCTTAAATTTACTGAGGCTTGATTTGTGACACAAGATGTGATCTATCCAGGAGAATGTTCTGTGAGCACTTTTGAAGTAAGAATATTCTGCCTTTTTTGGATGGAATGCCCTATAAATATCAATTAAGTTTGTTTGGTCTATTGTGTCAATTAGAGTTTGTGTTTCTTCAATTTCTGTTTAGAAGATCTGTCCATTGGTGTAAGTGGGGTGTTAAAATCCCCCACTATTTTTGTGTTACTACTGATTTCCCCTTTTGTGGCTGTTAGCATTTGCCTTATGTATTGAGGTTCTCCTATGCATAGATATTTACAATTGTTATAACTTCTTCTTGGATTGATCCCTTGATCATTATGTAGTGTCCTTTCTTGTCTCTTGTAACATTTTTAATTTTAAAGTCTATTTTATCTGATATAAGTATCGCTACTCCAGCTTTCTCTTGATTTCCATTTGCATAGAATATCTATTTCCATCCCCTCACTTTCAGTCTGTATGTGTCCCTAGGTCTGAAATGGGTCTCTTATAGACAGCATACACATGGGTCTTGTTTTTTGTTATCCATTCAGCTAGTCTGTGTCTTATGGTTGGAGAGTTTAATCCATTTACATTTAAGGTAATTATCAATATCTTTGTTCCTATTACCATTTTCTTAATTGTTTTGGGTTTGTTCTCATGGGTTTTTTTTTTTTTTTTTTTTACTTTTTCTTTTCTTGTGTTTCCTGCCTAGAGAAGTTCCTTTAGCATTTGTTGTAAAGCTGGTTTGGTGGTGCTGAATTGTCTTAGCTTTTGCTTCTCTGTAAAGCTTTTGATTTCTCCATTGAATCTGAATGAGATCCTCCCTGAGTAGAGTAATCTTGGTTGTAGATTCTTCCCTTCATCAGTTTAATATGTCCTGCCTCTTCCCTCTGGCCTGCAGAGCTTCTGCTGAAAAATCAGCTAATAACCTTATGAGGATTCCCTTGTAGGTTATTTGTTACTTTTCCTTTGCTGCTTTTAATATTTTTTCTTTGTATTCAATTTTTGTTAGTTTGATTAGTATATGTCTTGGTATGTTTCTCCTTGCATTTATCCTGTATAGGACTCTCTGCACTTCCTGGACTTGATTGACTGTTTCCTTTCCCATATTGGGAAAGTTTTCAACTATAATCTCTTCAAAGATTTCCCTTTCTCTTCTTCTTCTGGTACCCCTATAAATCGAATGTTGGTGCATTTAATGTTGTCTCAGAGGTCTTGAAGACTATCCCCAATTCTTTTCATTCTTTTTTCTTTTTTCTGCTCCTTGCCAGTTATTCCCACCATTCTATCTTCCAGCTCACTTGTCCATTCTTTTGCCTCAGTTATTCTACTGTCAATTCCTTCTAGTGTTTTTTTACTTTCAGTTATTGTGTGGTTTACCACTGATTGTTATTCTTTAGTTCTTCTAGGTCCTTGTTAAACATTTCTTGAATCTTCTCAATCTGTGCCTCCATCACATTTCTGAGATCTTGAATTACCTTTACTATCATTGCTAAGAATTCTTTTTCAGGTAGATTGCCTATTTCCTCTTCATTTATTCGGTCTTGTGGGATTTTATCTTGCTCCTTTGTTCACAACATATTTGTCATCTCATTTTGTCTAACCTACTGTGTTTATGGTCTCATTTCTTCAGGCTGCAGGGTCATTCATAGTTCTTCTTGCTTCTGTTTTCTACCCCCTGGTGAGTGAGTTTTGTCCAGAAGCTTGTGTAGGCCTCCTAGTGGTAGAGCCTGGTGCCTGTGCTCTCATCAGTGCAGTTGAATCTTTTCCCTCTGAAGGGCAGGGCCTTGTCAGGTGATATGTTTTAGAGTGTTTGTGAGCTTAGTATGACTTTAGGCAGCCTGTCTACTGGTTGTTTGGCATGAGGTATCCAACACTGGAGCCTGCAGGCAGTTGCGTGGGACTGGGTCTTGGTGCTGATATGGATACCTTCAGGAGCATGCACACTGATTAATATTCCCTGGTTCTGGGAATTCTTTGGTGGCCCAGTGTCCTGGACTCCATGCTCCCACTCCAGAAGCCCAGGCCAACCCCTGGCTGGAGAACCAAGAGCTTGCAAGCTTTACAGTGCAGCCCAAGAAAAAAAGAAGGAAACAAAAGGAAAAAAATGAAAAGAAAAGAAAACAAACAAATAAAACCCAAGATCAATAGCAAAAAGATCAGCAAACAAATAGTACCAACAACAACACAATACACACTCACACATACAGAAAAAAGAAAAAAAAATAGGAAAAAAAAAACAAAAAGAAAAAGCAAAAACAAACAAATGAAACCTAAGGGGACAAACAAATGAATAAAATAATTCCAATATGAGAGCAGTCAATAAGGACTAAACTAATGAAGGATGAAAAATGAAACAAAAACAGAAATCAAACAACAAAAAAGTGAAGAAAACATAAAAAATGCACAGAAAAACAATAAAAAAGAGAATAAAAAGAAAATAGGAAACAAAGAACAAAAGCAAGAAAAAACACAAAGCAACAAAAAAATAAAGTAGAAATAGAAAAATAAGAAATTATATATATTAAAAAAAGCTAAAGAAATAATAAAAATTAAAATGAAAAATAGACAAAAATAATAAAAGCAACAACACCAATGACTGAGCAACATGAAACAAATAAAAAAGAATAATATTAACAAGAATATTTTTCTGGGGCCTCCTTTGTCTATGTTTTTGCTCCCAAAGTGAGCCAGTGTTAATCTCCACCTCCCCAAAAGGCCTTCCAATATCTCTTCATAGGTCTCTAGACCTGCTGTGGGCAGTGTGGAGCCCACTCAGACTCTGACTTGGCCTGATTCTTGTGCCCAGAGTCCAGTGCTGTGAGGGGTAGACTGGTCTCAATTGTTGAAACACTCATCTATTCAGATATTCCAGACACAGGATTTACCCAGCAGATCTCGGGGATTTAGTCCATAGCTTGCACAGTTGCATGGAAAGATTTCTGTTCATCTTCCTTAGTCATGCCACCCCCTCCTCTGAGTGTGCATCACCCTCAGACATCTGTTCCTTGCCCAGGCAAGTGGGAGTGAAAGCAATGGCTGCTTGGGGCACACTTACTCACTCACACCAGGGCAGGGGTACTGCAAGTTGCCTGTGGTCGCAGGACCAATAGACAGTTGGGATAGACTGTGGCACACTTGCTCTGGTGGACGTCCCTCCCAATGCCCACAGAGGCAGGAGTTGGTGGGTGTGGTGACATCCCTGCCCCTTGTGTGCCTCTCAACAATGGCACCTCACTTTCTGGGCAGACCATGCTTCCTCTAGGGGCATTCCCAGGCACGCTCCTGTCCCCTCTGCTATATCCACACAGCCAATAACATTTTTCTCCACAGATCCATTTTCCCAACTTTATTCTGGTTTTAGCACTCACCCTTCCTCCTCCCCCCACACTGGTAGATTCTCGTCCCAGGCAGAGGCACCCAGGCTTCCCAAGGAGGCTTTGGGATGAGTGGTACTCAGGTCCCCAGAGCCCATATAGGTGGAGGAGGCCCCAGCCTGAGGGGGGAGAGGCCCACTCAGGTGGGAGCCCTAAGGGTTACAATGGTGGCTCTGCCCTTTGCACGCCACTCCACAATGATGCTTTGCTTTTATGGTATCTCAGGCTTTTTTCCACAGATTTTCCTCGTGGAGTTCCTTACTCCTGTCCCTTCAGGCTGTCTTTTCACAGCCAACAGCTGTCTTCTCCCTGAGTCCGTGCTCCAAACCCCACTTTTCAGAACTCAGCCACATTTTGCAACAGACAACTCACGATTCAGGCTGGAATGCCCAGAGCTGTGGTGTGGACCATGCATGCAGTTCTCACTTTGTCCTGCCTTCCACAGACTGTCTGCTGTGTTCTCCTCTGATCCCCTGCAGGTCCTTTTCTGTCCCAGCTGATTTCCCCACTGTGATGGAGTTTTTCTGAGTGTGTGGACCTTCTTTTGCCTTCAGCCTCCCTCCAGGGTTGCTGGTCTCTTTTTTGATTCTTCTTTTCATTTTTTCTTCTTTCTTTCATTCTTTTAGGTGTCTGAAGTCTTCTGCTAATGTTCAGCAGGTGCTCTGTGGGAATTGTTCCCTTTGTAGATGAATTCTTGATGTATTTGTGAGGAACAATGAATTTTCCATTCTCCTATTCCACACTTGACTTCTCCCCCTTCATCCTTCAGTTTGGAGGAGAAAATAAAATGCTTTCTCTTTCTCCAAATAATTATCTGTTTCTGCTTCTATCAGTATAAACAGGAGAAATTCTTGAAAAAAGCAATTAAAAATGTAGTAGACTCTCCTACTATTCACCAACATCCAATGCCCTATACATCTAGGCCCATGGGAAGATTACACTTCTCAATCCCTTTGCATTTGAGTTGGGTCATGTGACTGGTTCCAACCAGTGGATTGTGGGTCAGTTCCATAGCTGAATATTTAATTGCCAGTGCCCGACACTCCAAAGGATTCTTCTGCGACCACAGTAACAACAACAGCATGTGTAAAGATGGATCTGCCATTGGTTTGGTTTCTTGAAGCACTAAGATAAACAGAGCAGTGAGCCAAGACCCCGCCAACACACACTGGTGACTGGCATAAGCTTTGTTGTTCTACCCACTGAAATTTTGGGAGAGTTAGCACAATATAAGCTAAGCAATCTTAGCTAATACAGCGAGAACAACTAATAATAATTTTAATAAAACAGCTAAGAATATTTCTACTCTAAGCTGATATGGATTTGACGTATACTATGTGTCAGACACTTAAAACTACCCTGTAAGATAATTATTAATATGATTCCTATTTTATAGATGAGGCAACTGAGACCCAAGAAGATTAAATAATGAGATTACCCAATGAAAAGTTATTAGAATGAGAATTTGAATTTAGATAGATTTACTCCCCAGTTTAACTATTAACCAGAATGACCTTCTAATAACTCTCCAAATGGTACCAAGATTTCATCAATGTGCCCCAGGAAAAATAATGTTCTGGGCTATAGATCTAAGTGTTCCACCCTTTAGTCAATAATTGCAGATGAGAAATATTTAACTGCAAGCCAGTTTTCTACACCCCTAATAAAACTATATATATGTCATATACACATATTGATAGCATTGTTATATGCTTTTACAATCATTACACTTTTCTATTTCTTTCTCATCTTATTGTACTGACTAGGACTTCTAGCCCAATATTAAATAAAAATGATGTTATCAACAACAACAACATCAAAACTATATATAAAGTTTTCGAAGCTGAACAAATATTTAGGAATATTTATTACGAATTACGCAGTCTACTAGGTGCACTTTACTTATGTTTTTCAATTATTCCTCCTTGGATTCTTTTCAGTTTATAACATTATTACCCCTGCTTTATAGAAGAAAATTAAGGGCCAGGGAATATATGTAATATTCTCAAGATCATCCTGTTTGTGGATGGCAGAGGAGGAGTTCAAACTCTGTTCTGACTCAAAACTCCATGCTTTTTCTGTTAGGAGAGAATTCATGTGCATAAACACAGGAAATGAAGCAAAACTCTGTGAGGCTGATTCCTTTAGGATGGGCTGAGCCTTGGACAAAGTTGGCTTAGGGAACTATGAGAATTTCTGCCAGCTCAATCAGACCGTATCTCATCCTGCTGGCTCAGAGTGCTGGCTATGTGCAGGCTGGTGACCCAACAGCATTGAACTGGGGAAAGAGTCTTCCTGCGGCACTTGAAGCAAAAGTGCAGAATGGATTTCCAAATATGTCTGAAATGGCACTGCAAAAGCCACAGACATGCCATCTGTTATGACTTTCAGTTATTGTAAAGGTTTCCTCTTGAACACCCTCCAGAGAGCACCAGGTCACCTACAACTTTCTGGTTTCCATACCACTCTGATCAATGTTTCAGCACATGGTCTGACATCTGTCTCTCATTGGGTCCTTCACTGTAAACCTTCCACTTTTACACTTCCAAATTTTAAAAATGCATTAAGGAGACTTTTTCAGACTCTGCCCCTTAATAATACTACCAACAAGCCTGTTAAGTCAGCACTATGACCAACTCTCTACTAAAATTCAAATTTAAAGTCAATGTGAACACAAGATTGCCACAGAAGCAGAGTAAAACAAGGAAGTCTTGTTACCTGTTATACCCAGTCTTAAACAAATTTGATTTGTCAGTGAAATTCCATAGCAAGTTGGCAGTGCCTTGCCCCACATGCGATAACAGTACATTTTATCATAATACCAATAAGTGTAAAGCCCTGCCCTGTACTTACCCTGGATTTTGAAGTTTCTTTATGGAATGTCTAAATTCCTGATGCCTCTCTCTATGTGAAAAGCTTCCTTTAGCTTCTTTACACACCGCTTGTCAAAGTTTGACTAATTATAACCTTCACTTTGTTTTTGAAACTAAATCAAATCTAAAGTGTTAATGTCCTTAGAGAATGGACTTGTGGTAGCCAAAAAGGGTGTAGGATGAGGGAGGGATGAATGGGAGTTTGGTGTTAACAGATGCAAACTATTACATATAGAATGGATAAACAACAAGGTCCTACTGTATCGCTCAGGGAACTATATTCAATATCCTGGAATAAACCATAATGGAAAATGAATATAAAAAAGAACACATATATATAGGTATAACTGAATCACTTTGCTGTCCAGCAGAAATTAATACAACATTGTAAATCAACTATACATCAATAAAAAATAAGTAAAGGGCACATCCTTCACAAAAAAAAGCATTAATGTTTTTAAGATTCCTTCCATGAGTGGCATTTAGAGTCTTCTTTGATCTTTGTAGTTCATGGAGCTGAATTTTCCTGATGGAAGAGTCTGAGCATTGTTGACAAGAGGATAAATAGCCAATGTCTGTGTCTTCTCTGTCTGTATCTTCTATCTCCAAAAGCCAGATGTGGGATTGCTAGAAGGCAGACTTTCCTGCCAGACTTCCATCAGGAAGCTGTTTAGACTGCCATTACTATTTTCTTTTCAAACTTTTTGATATCACTGGAGCCACTGATGTTTTTAACAAGTAAAAATGATTAGATGTAACATAGAGCACCATAAGTAAAACAAGAAAAATTGTGTTAGAATTTTACCTTCTTGTTACCTCCAGAGATATGAAGCCTACCTGAGAGAACTCACTGACACTTCTTTGGGTATAATTTCTTGAATTTATATATCTCATGTTTGAGCCTATTTTTTCTTTCTTACTTCACCCTTCTCCCCACCCTCCCCCCACTACTACCACCACTGTGGACAATAAAGTTAAAGTAAAGAAAGAATTTAATTGCAAAATAGAAGAATTTCTTTCTAATAATATTTACTTTTCTTAGTATTACATTTAAAATTGGTCAAACTGTTTTCAAGTTAAAATATATGAGGTTGAAAAAGTGAAATAAAGTCCTAAACCACAGAAAATTTGTCCTAAATTAAAATATAAATGTGACATTTCATCTTCTAGTTCAGTATTTTAAAAATGTTGTGGAACAGCAATGTATCTTGAGATTGTAGCAAATATTTTTCACTCTCCTCAATCATTATTCCCTTTTCTCTACCACACACACACAGAGTCACACACACAGTGACACCCACTCACCCACACATACACTTAAAGAGTTTTGTGGCAAATCAGTGTGGGTAAATAAGTTTGGGAAGCTGCTTCTCTTGGTGATTCATAATGTGTCTAAGCATCTTAAAGCCTCTACCAAGTTTCAGTTAAGTGGACACTTTGACATTGTGTAATAGCATCATCGCCCCAGGAATACCTATTTTATTTTTGGGATTCACAGCTTCAGAGATGCTGTAAATATGTGAGTAATAATCAAGCCCCAGATCTGCAGCGACTTAAGTGCTGGCCAAATTACTTGTGGGCAGCACATAATTGTGGCGGGGGTGGTAAAGTGAAACGGTCAGGGATGTGGGCCAGACTGTCAAAGACTTCAGTTAGAATCTAGCTTGACAACCTAAGTGTATGCTCATGGGCAGGTGACCTCACTTCCCTGCAGCTCTGATCCCTCATTTATAAAAACTGGAGTTGTGAATATATACTTCATGGTGTTATTGGGAGGGACTGGCACATGCTGAGGGGCTGCAACATCCTTGAAATAGAAATTCCCCCGGAATGTTATTAGTAATTTCAAAGTCTCAATGCATAATGTTCTCTTTTAAGAGTTAGTGAATGGCTCTAGAAATGTCAAGCAAATCAACTTCCTCCTTATTTGTTAATAATTACAGGTTCACGGAGTCTTTTTTTCTTTTGGATCAAAGCAGGTAGCCTCCCTGAGTAACACTGGCATGAGTTCATGGTAGAAGCAAATGTAAAAAAAAAATGAGTCAGCTTTTCTCAGCCCATGAGAATGATCAACACAAATACAGTTCTGAAGGCATTAGGGGAAGAAGGTACATCTCCTTATCAATTGTTATTTATCTTGCCATTTTTCCTATTAATATTGACTGTGATAATATTGTGATATTTATTGGCATTCTTTCTATATTATTCCTGTGCCTCTCAAGTTCACATCACTTATAAATAAGAAGAAAGTATAAATATGTTATTTTTCCTTTTCATATATAAATATGCTGCTGCATGGCAATGTACCATAAAATTATGGTAAGAAAAGCAACTGTGGGGAAAAGAGAGAGAAGATTAAAAGTCTATAAAGTAAGAGATGTCATGAAGAGGAAAGAAAAAAATGAGACGAAATAATGCTGGCAACTGCCATTGAAATGAATTGGACCCTATTTGGGACTGACATGAACACACTGCTGTATTTAAAATAGATAACTAACAAGGACCAACTGTATACCACAGGGAACTCTGCTTAATAGTCTGTAACAACCTAAATGGGAAAATAATTTGAAAAAAAATAGATACACCTATATGTAAAAAAATTAAATTTAATTTAATTTTTAAAAAAAGAAAGAAATGAATTGGGTCCTGTCCCTGAGTGGAATTGTCAAGAATTTGGTGATGTGAGCTGAAGCAGAAACACGAGCTTGGAATGACACTTGGATTTTCAGAAGATGGTACCTGAAGCAGATGGTGAGGCAAATACACTTCCTGATATCTGATGTGAATATCATATCGCATTTTTAGTTTCTGGTACTTTTATTTATTTATTTATTTTGGCCATGCATCGCAGCTTGTGAGATCTTAGTTTCCAGACCAGGGACCGAACGCAGGTCCCCAAGCAAAGTGCTCAGAGTCCTAAGCACTGGACCACCAGGGAATTCCCCTGGTACTTCTTTAGATAATTGCCATAAGAGTGCTTGTCTAATATTTCAGATGATCTTAGCGGTAGTAAGTTCTGAAAGCATATGAATGTAAATCATGTCATAACCAACGTGCCATTAAGTGAGAATTATCTGGGGGAATTCTTATAAAACTGCACTGATATATTTGCCACACATATTTTCTTCCTTAAAAAACCCTTCATTGCAGTGGACCACCATTGCCAGGAAAGATAGTCTTGAAGCTATGAAGTGTTGGTCCCTACCAAAGTTAAGAAGACAAAAACAACTCTGCTTTATTCAATCATTAAAAACAAACAAACAAACAAGAAAACCCCCAGATATTTATTGAGATCCTTCTATATGTCAGATATTATGCTGGGCTGAAGTATTGTTAATGGGGAAATAAGGCATACACACATTAATTCATTCAATAGACATTGAGTACCTACCATGTGCCATACTGTATATTATATTCTAGTTATATTCTAGTTGTCTAATTGGGAAGGACTTTGAAAGTATATTCAGAAGGAGGTTTTGGTGGATTAAATGTGGAAAAGAGAAATGTCGAGGACTCCTCTAGAATTTTCAGTCTGAGCAAAGCATGAGGTAGGCAGACCGAGGCACAAACAAGTTTGGGTGGGGTGGTGAAAATCAAAAGTGCAGCCTTAGTCATGTTAGGCTCGGGTTACCTACTAGACAGCCAAGTGGACACAGACATAGGAGCCTGGAGTTGAGGGGAGAAGTCCAAGCTGGAGATATAAATTTGGACGTTGTCAGCATAGGTATGGTACTTAAAACAATACAACTGGATGAAATCATCTAGGGAATAAGTTTTTTGTATAAAAGAGAAAAGATCCAATGGGTGAGCCTGGGATCTCTTCCTAACTTAGTGGTGCGGAAAATTGGAGAATCCAGCAACAGTAAGTGAGAAAGAATAATTTGTGAGGTAGTAGGAAAACCAAAACAGGGATAAAGCAAAAGACATTGCTGAGAATGAGAGAGAGAGAGGTGTCAATTGTAAACGGTGTCAAATGCAACTTAGGTGAAGGAAATGAGGGCTCAGAACTGACCACTGCATTTAGCAACATGGTGACCTTGGGAAGCACATATAAAAAAAGAAATAATAATGGAGCAAAGCTCAAGTGTCTGGTGTGTGGTATAAATCCTGCACATGAGGATGACCTAGAAAGCACAGATTTTTGGACTCTGTTCCCAGAGAATTGACAAGGGTGCTTAGGAAACTTTATTTTTAAAATTTTCCATTTCACTCAGATGAGCAGCCAGTTTTGGAATCCTGTAGGTGATTTGCAGTCAGGAGAAAGAGTAATCATGGTGACCAACACAGTGTTACTTGGAGCAGAAAATTAAGTTGAAGAAGCAAAGAGAAGCTAGGAAGCCTTGTTGCCACCTCGCGAGCAACGCAGCCAAGTGATGGTAAAGAATATGGAAAAGGAGCCCAAACTGCTTAGATGAAGGGGAGATGCATTTGGAAAAGGAAAGTTGAAGCTGAATGCTGCAAACCTGGCAAGCCCTGCTAAGGCTGTGTTAAGTAACAGAGTCACAGAGTGCTTCTGCACCTGAATGGGACATAATTGATGTTTGCGAGTATTACATATGGTGGCATTTTTTTTAAAGAAAGGAATTTGAAAGTAATCCATTATAAAGGTTGTCTTTCATCTCAACTTTGATAGTTAACATTTTGGTTTTAGGCTCCTTGTGAACCTCAGTTTTTGGGTTTCATAACTCTAAATTAGCGTTTCTAGCCACTGCCACATCTCCATGATTTCTATCACCACTTTATTTTCCACCATCATTTACACTTATCTGAACAGTGATTCTCAGTCAGTAAGCTCTCATATTCTTATGAGCTCACACATTTTGATCAGTGTGTAATATTTATTTTATTGTGACATTTTAAATACTGTAACAACTGCATTTGTCAGGCAGAACATGGCATTGAGGAATTTTACATTGGAATATAAATGTAGAGAAACTCAGAGGTAAGAGTAAGGTAACCATATGGTTAATATCCCCACAAAAACACTTTTGATAGGAAAAAATGCCATTGATAATTACATCGGGACAACGGGCACAGACTGGACTCCTCAGGTAAATTGGGACATATGGTCACCCAGGAAAGCCATATTTCACTGCTAAGTTTAATATTAAAAAGAATATTCTGCTTATGGAATTTATGAGAAATTTGCCTTTTGAGTATATTATGTCCAGGCTGTAAACAATATTATTCAAACAGCTGCTAAAGGACAACCAGATAAGTAATGCAGGAAATGTGGTTGTGTACAGAGATTCTACAAAATACAGTGTCTCTTTAATGGTGATTTTATGTCATGATTATTTGGATTGTTGATACCTATTTTGAGATTTGAATTCTATATGCTTGGGCTGTATCACTATGATAAAGGTTGTAATCCCTTCAAATATGCTGCTAAAATTCTAATATTTGGAAATGTGTACAAAAAGAATGTGTACATCTAACATGGAAATGATCAGTCTCCAACGATTACTAAGAACAGTTTCTCTTAAGGTTTAAGAATAATTAAAGACGTGAACTGTGGTTAAACGCTTCCATTAACTTCTAGGAAACTCTCCTTAGGTTGTATTTCCTTTGTCTTCAAATATCTTCTTGTGTCCCCCAACGTGAGTAACAAAAAGTCAGCACGACCCTGACAATATTTCTATACACCCATTTGGTTAAAAAATTACTACATGATTGTCGAACCTAATGATAGATTTTCAATCCATTCTCTTTGTTAATCTCACAGTATTCAGTGATCTCTCCTTCTGCAAATTCTGCCCCTGCCCCCACCTTTGGAAACATTACAGTTTCCTCCTGTGTAAACTTTCTAGAAGTGCTTCACTTATGTTTTTTCTCCTCCTTTTCCAAAGTTGTTGGTATTGCTTGAGGGTAATTCTGTGGCTGTTCTTGTGTCCTTCTTTTCTAAAATATTTTCATGCAACCCAAGAGGTTTCAATATAAATCATGCTGATGACCCCAATTCTTACACTGAATTTTCTCTTCATCTCTCTCTCTCAGTTACTGGATTTTTCACTATATCTCAATTTCCACTTATTACAAGCAAAACTCATCATGTCTTTCTCATGACCAGTTCCCACATCTGACTCCCTTGCACAATTCCCTAAAAAGGTTGACTGCTGGATGCTTTGTGATTGAACAGCATAGCCTTTCACCCACTCATACTGCTTTTTCAATGCTTGACAGTGATAGTCGTAGGAAATTTTTTATCTCATACTTCCACCTCAGGAATCTCAGCAGTGTAGCTAATCCATATCATAGTTAATTAGTATTAACATGCCCAAGGCATGGGCAGTGCAAGACTTGGGAAATCTTCCTAGGTAGGGGCAAAGATTGACTCGGTAAAGCTTATAGTACAGAGCTGCTGAGCAGGAGGCATGACTCACATGGGCAGCTTGCACCCAAGAGAAAAAGGAGAAAGCGGAGAGCGTCAGACTCTACTTGTCCAGTTTTTCTTCCAAAATTCACCAGTCAAATTAAATCAGAGAAGCCAGGGGAGTAATGAAAATGATACTTCCCTTGCATGGAAAAAAAAAAAAAAATTAACATGAACGGAAAGTATCTCCCCTCCAGAGTTCCATTCTTTTAAACTAGTTGGGCAAGTAGTAGCTGGGAGAAGTCATCAAATCTACCACGTAACCCAACAGTAAAGTGAGAGTAATGAAGTGTCCCACATTTGAATATAAAATCCCATCCCATTTTCAGATTGTCAAAGAGAATTAAAGTCCAAAGATTAAACCCCTGAAATTCAAAATACAAAGCATCAAGTCCACAATCAAATCTTCTTGTCCTATGGGCTAATTTCACAGGAACTAAAGTCCAAAATTCATTAACCACCACAACTTCCGGTTCTGTGCAGTCTCAGCCAGATGGTTCTTGATGCCTAGGAAGTGTTGTGATTGCTTTAGCAGCTACAGGCAAGTCTGTCTCAAGCCAAGTTCCTCCTGCTTCACTTGAGAGTCCCAAAAAGATTATCTGAGAACTGCCTCACCAACTGACCAAATTTAGAAAACAAGCCAGTCTTCAGGACACCGGGCCAGTTATTTCTGGCAAAGATTTGTTCCCAGAACCTAGTGAAAACCCACCGTACTCAGTATTGCCAAAGATCTTAGCGGGTATTCATGACATCAGAGTGAGAGAGGACAGATGACAAAAACTGTGATTTCTGCCTTGCCAGGATGCTAGCCACTCCAGCCAGGCCAGTGGCTCAAAATCTGTGACTGAAGTTAAATTCGTCTGAGGAACAGTGCTCAGTAACATAGTAATTTTGATTCCATATATTTATTGTACCATGGATGTAAATTCAACTATTCATTCTTAATTTTCCTCTGGAGAATATCAAATTAGACATTGCTGCTTTCTTGTAAACTTTAGAAATTAGCAATCAGTCACTAGGCCTTATTGAGGAGTGTTTTGTTTTTTTTTTTACCTCCAGTCTTTTGAAAGTCATTGAACCCATAGTTCTAATTCTCAATCAGCCCCTGAACTAGGTGGAAGGTCTACCTCGTGACTTGGTATCACACTCGCTAGTGAGTAGGTGTATTCAGGTCTGAGCCACAATAGCTCTTTCCACTCCCTCTTCTTTTGGAATTGCTTCAGCCTTAAAACCTTGCCTCAAGCATGTGTAACCAACCAATTCATGTGTAACCAACCAGTTCATATGTAACCAATTCATATGTAACCAACCAATTCAGAGTCAACTTGAAACTGCGTGCACATATGGGGTTAACTCTTGAGTGTGGGCAAGCCTCATTAACTCAAGAATTGCCTCTTTTAAAGGTAAAAGCAAAATGAAGCTTGGGACAGCTAATCCACTGCTGCCCATCTAGCCCTAATTAGAACAGAGGCCAGCAATTTATGGTCTGCAATTGTTTCTGTAAACATGTTACTTCATTTGTGTGTTGTCTGTGGGGTACGGCGCTTTTACAGCACGGCATCAGAGCTGAGTTCTTGTGAGCAGCCCTAGTGCTTTAATACATCATATTCTATCACTAAACACAAAGCATTTCCATGCAACTACCAGGTTCTTGTGTCTGGTATACCATTTCTTTCTTAAACATGCATTATTGCATAATAACAACACAGAAAAATATATTTTGTATTTTTATGTATTTATAAATATATATATTTTTAAATTTATCAGGAGTGTATATAGCCTATAGCACATTTTGGGATATACTAGCTTTTGTGGCCATAATGCGTTAATTTGATTTATTTTGGCTTAAAGTTAAATTAGAATGAAATTAGAAGCCAAATATAGTGATCAAAATAGAGATCTTTCTCTCTAGCATTCTTTAAAATGGTACCACCTAGAGGAGGGGCCGAGCTGGCGGAGGAAGAAGACCCTGAGCTCACTTCCTCCCACGGGCACACCAAAATCACACTATGTACAGAGAAACTATCGATGAGAAAAACAGGAAGACCAGCAGAAAAGATCTTCTACAACTTCTAAAACTAAAGATATAAAGAAAAAACCCCAACAAAATGGGGTAGGAGGGGCAGAGATGCTGTACGGATAATTACACATGTTCTGTAGTAGGACTGGCAACCGTTTTCTGTAGTTTTACAGTAAGAAGTCTTGCGTGGAAATCTGTCCCCAAACGCCTAGAAGATCTAATCTTATTCTACTTTGCTGGCAACATTAGGCCAAGAGGCACTGATAGAGTTCAAGGCTAAGAGACAGCCCCCTGTATCCTGGGTTCACCACATGCAACACCATGCAGCCAATATCTCCTGAGGCAAGCTCTGTGACTGGCACTTGGCTAAGTTCCCCATGGCCTGAGCCTTTTCTGAGGCCTATCCCCCATTTTGTGAGACTCCATACAGACCTGTCTGTATAAATAGTCACTCACTGGTGGACAAGGCTGCTATATACTGCAATGACTCACCATGGTCAAAGTCCCACGGTCTTCATCTAAGGCCTAATGCTGTCCACATAGTTTGCTATAAAGAGACTGCATAAAAACCAGTCTCTTATCCCTTAGAATCCTCTACAAACCACCAAGGTCAACATATCTTGCCTTCATATTTAAGTTTAAAGCCCCAAATCACAGGCCCTGCCCATCAAATTCTTGCTTTATGTATTTGGTTTCTCTAAGCTACTGGCAAGTGAACACGATATCAAGGTGCTTGAGGGAAGATAGTAAATGGCACCCAATACCTGACTTGAGTCCAGAGCAAATTAAGAGATAAATGAGGAGTAAAACCAAAGTAGCTGAACTATAATATTTATTTCTGATAAAGCTGATATTGATGAATACGACCTATGTCTGTAGGCAAGTGAGTGTCGGAATACTGGACCCCAGAATTAAATAGCTGTGTTGACCCAGTCACGAGAGCCCTAAGCCAGGGAAGCCTGTCTCCTAAACTTACAGTTGAAGGTAGAGCACAATAGGTATGTATCATGTGGAGATCACTGAGAAAGGAAAGGAGAGTGGAAATCCTGGGCTCCTGCCTTGGTTTTCCTGCAAAACTCATTAACCTAAGTCCCTCCTTCCACCACAAGCCTGGGTGAGGAAAGAGAAAGCACAGAGATGGTCCAGGTGTGTTATGCTAGCGGAGTCCCCTGCACATAGACGAAAACATCAAGAATGGGAAGGAAGTGTTGTCCCACCAACATAAAATGAAAGTTCAACAGATCGTTTTGTTTATTGCAGAAGTCTTTCGTGATTATTTTCTGTCCCTTGACATGTATCCACATTTCAAGTAATGGAGTATTTTCATGACTATAAGTCCCTCATAGGTGTTACCTAGAATACATTTATACAAGGTCAATAATTAATCATTATTTCTGGATTCTCTGTCATAAGAGACAGCGAGAGGCTCACGTGACCTCTAAACATAAGGGGAAATGCCTGCTGTTTCAAAACTAGAGAAATAATATTCAATTTGGAGACATGAATTAACCACAAGTCTCTTTCTAGCTAGTTCACTTCTTTAAGCCATGTTCTAAGTCAACAAATAGTTTTCTCAAGAGATGGTTCAAACAGATAATTACACGTTCTATAGTAGGATTGGCAACCTTTCTCTGTAAAAGGTCAGATAGTAAATATTTTTGGCTTTTTGGACTATATGATCTCTGTTGCAGAGACTAAACTCTGCTTTTGTAGCAAGAAATAAGCTATAGGCAACAGGCAAATGAGTGTGACTATGTACCAATAAAACTTTATTTACAAGTAGGTGATTTGGCCCATTGGCCAGTTTGCTGACCCCTGTTCTATAGGGTTATTTGATGATTTAGTGAGATAATGTGCCTAATATAATGCATGTCACATGGTAGGCATTCAACAAATACTAGTCTCCCATCCTTCTCTTCTTTAGAAAACACTAAGAATTCTTCCAGGCTTCTAAACATGTTAGACAACTATATATTACTATATATTAATAAATATATTTTTAATTTATATATTATTATATATATTAATCCATATATTATTATATATATTAATATATATTGATCCACATATTATTATATATATTAATACATATATTCAGATCAGGGGCCAGCACAGCATACAGGGAATCGTTATCACACCATCATCATCATCGCTAAGGGATTTGGATTCTTATTAAAGTTTATTAATTATTATTGCAAGAAGTCAACAAGATGTCCAGGGATTCAGGCTACTAGATTTACAATATATGTGTACAGAGAAATCCATATGTTTTTTATTAAGCAGATCCTGAATACAAGTCAGACTACTATTTAAGTTTTTATCTATAACATAAAAACTAGTATAATACTTAGTAGTCTTCCCAAAATGAAATATTAAAAAAATTTATGAGTAAAGTTAATTTTGCCTAAAATTAATTTTGCCTTCTTTGTATCCTAAATCAATATTTTCATTCTCTCCCTTTAAAGATAATGTAATAGGAAGCTATACGAAACTTGTTTCAGAGAATTTGACCAAGCTCTTGGTGTACTAAAAATATATATTTATACGTATATGATTTCTGTCCAAGTGCAAAATAAATAACATTATCTTTTCTGTTTTAAGCCATTGCATTGTTGTTTTTCACATGTAGGACTTCACAACCTAAAATAACTGTTCTCAACTCTTCCTGCACATTTGAATCACCTGGGGAACTTGTAAAACCACCCATGTCAGGGCCCCATCTCTAAAGATTCTGATTTAAATTACTTGGAGTAGGTCCCTGCACTGGTACTTTTAAAAAGCTCCCCAGCTGTTTCTCTGTATTGACAGCCTTAATTGATGGACCTGAATTGCTGTGCTGAAGAAAGCCCGAAGGATGGTACATGAGAGACAGCTCCTCTTTACCAATGGACCCCGTGTTACTGATTTTTGCAGATTAATTACTGAGGGACTATAATCATTTTAAACAATAATTACAAAATATGTTAAATAAAGATATGAAAATTTAAAGAAAGTTTCTAAGGCATACCCATATCCCATCTGTTTCATCTTCATTTGATATCCTTTGTGGCTGATGTCAGCAGCCAGGTTTTTGGTAAGAATAACAGCTGCAGGAATATTCTGTTACTCCTGAGAGCTTGCTGTGGCTTCAGTGGTTTCATGTAACACACTCAGAAAAATACACATGTTCTTTTTTAAAAAAGGATATATATCAATATTATATTATATTAATTAATTTCAGTTTACAACATGATTTAATATTTGTATATATTGCAAAACGATCCCAGAATGTTTGTCTTTGTTACAAAATTTATTTTTCTTATAATGAGAACTTTTAAGATCTACTCTCTTAGCAACTTTCAAAAATGCAATACAGTATCATTAACTATAGTCACCATGCTGTCCATTACATCCCCAGGACTTATTTATTTTATAACTAGAAGTTTGTACCTTTTGATCCCTGCTTCAGCCATTTCACCCATCGCCAACGGTCCCACCTATGGCAACCACCAGTCTGTTTAATGTATCTATGAGCTTGGTTATTGTTTTGTTTTGTTTTGTTTTGGTTTTAAGATCCCACATATAAGTGAGATGATATGGTATTTGTCTTTCTCTGACACTTCACTTACTATATTACCCTCTAGATCCATCCATATTGTTGCAAATGGCAAGATTTTATTCTTTTTTATGGCTTTATAATATATATATATTTTATATATAATATATATATTTTATGGCTTTATAATATATAATGCATATTTTATGGATTTATAATATATATAATATATTATGTGTACATTTTTTGGCTTTATAATATATAATATATATACATATATATGTATATATACATATATATATATACACAACTTTTTTGTTATATATCTATCTATCAACAGACCTTTAGGTTGCTTTCATATCTTGGGTATTGTAAATAATGCTGTGATGAACATAGGGTGCATATATTCTTTGAAGTAGTGTTTTTTTTTTCTTTTTTGTTTTTCTTTTTTCTTCAGATATATACCCAAAAGTGGAATTGCTGGATTATACGTATGGTAGTGCCATTTTTAAATTTTGAGGAACCTCCATACTGTTTTTCATAGTGGCTGTACCAATTTACATTCTCTCCAACAGTGCATAAGTGTTCCCCTTTCTCCACATTCTTTTCAATACTCGTTATTTGTTGTCTTTTGGATAATAGCCATTCTAACATGTGTGACGTGGTATCTCATTGTGGTTTTGATTTGCATTTCCCTGTTTATTAGTGATGTTGAACACCTTTTCATGTATTTGTTGGCCATCTGTATGTCTTCTTTGGAAAAATGTCTATTCAGCTTCCCTGCCCATTTTTAAATTGGATTGTTTGTATTTTTGCTGTTGAGTTATATATGTTCTTACATATTTTGAATATTTGTCCCTTACTAGATATATGATTTGCAAATATTTTCTCCCATCAGTAGATTGCCTTTTCATTTTTCAGTGGTTTCCTTTGCTGTGCAGAGCTTTTTAGTTTAATGTACTCCTACTTACTTATTTTTGCTTGTGTTGTCTTTTGTTGTCATATCCAAAAAATCATTGCAAGACCAATGGTCAAGGAACTTACCGCCTATATTTTCTTCTAGGAATTTTATGATTTCAGGTCTTAGGTTCAAGTCTTTAATCCATCTTGAGTTAATTTTTGTTTGTGGTGTAAAATAGGGGTCCAGTTTCATTCTTTTGCAAGTGGCTGTCCAATTTTCCCAACACCATTTATTGACAAGATTCCCCTTTCCATATTGTATGTTCTTTGCTCGTTTGTTGTAACCTACATATGCTTTAAGTGGGCAAACTGTGTGATTTGTTTGCACCTTAATTAACTAACTTTATTTATTTTTATTTTTCATGTTTCTTTGGCTGCATTGGGTCTCCATTGCTGCACATGGGCTTTCTCTAATTGTGGCAAGCAGGGGCTACTCTTGCATGTGATGCACAGGCTTCTCACTGCAGTGACTTCTCTTGTTGTGGAGCATGGGCTCTAGACACGTGGCCTTCAATAGTTGCGGTGTGTGGGCTCAGTAGCTGTGGCGCACGGGCTTAGCTGCTCCACAGCATGTGGGATCTTCTCGGACCAGGGATGGAACCTATGTTCCCTGCATTGGCAGGCAGATTCTTAATCACTGCACTACCAGGGAAGACCTGCACTTTAACTTTTAAAAGCAAATAACTTTTTCCCAGGTAGAAATTAGCCTAGGAAACAAGTTAGGCACAGAGTGCCTATTCACACATAGTGAATATTAATATTTATTGGCATTCCATTTTAATATTGCTTTTAATTGCTCTTATATACATGGATTTCTAAACTTTGTGACCCTAGGGAGTTGGACCAGTTCAAGGAGAGAAGGTGGAGAGAATACAAAGAACAGTAGTTGAGGCTAGAACAGCTTCAGGAGTAATTCGGCTTGCCGCATTACTCTTCTTTTGGGCAAACTCCACAGAATATCTGCTGGAACTCCTAAAACATGGCAACACAGTGCCCATACATTCCACCCGGGACAGGGAGTTAGCTTCATGTGATACCCTCCAGCTGAGGCTGCCCATGTGGCACTTTGAACTTTCTCGCAAGTATTCAGATGGATCTTTTTTTTTTCAATGTCATCTTTTTTTTTTATTGGAGTATAATTGGTTAATAACAGTCCCTTTGTCATATCTTAACCCATGATTTTTATTTGAATTTGCCTTTCAATTTTGAGTCACACTTCAGTGCAAGCTTGAGGATTTGGAAAAGCAAACTGTTTACGGCCTGTCCCTGTGGCAATGTCTAAGAGCTATATGCTTTTGCTGGCCCCTTCACACAGGCTGGGGAATGGTCAGCGTAGAGGCCACTGTTTTGTTTTTAAAACTAAGCACGTAGGCTAATTTCACAGCCTGTGTTCCAGCTGGGCAGATGGAAGGATTTTTGCACAGTCTTCTGATTACTCTCCCAGCACTGGACACTGCATTGGGCCACACCCACGATAGATTCTCCCGGGAGTTTGAGCTCCAGAAGACTTCTTGTGACAATTTTGATAGCTCTCAGGAATTAAACTGCGCCTAAGTGTTGAGGATCTGAAATGTGCCGCTGTTCTATATAGAAGAAACTATATTGTAGGTAGAAACCAAAGATAAAATGAAAAGCAAGTATTTAAATTCTCCTGGCTTATTCTTTTAGATGCTTTTATTCCTTATCCAATAACTAATGTAGAAAACTGAGATAGGCTGGTTTGAATCCTACTCCTCCAATGTCAGTTATGTTACTTTGGGCTTGTTTATTTTTCTCTTTGAACTTCGGTTTCCTTGCTCAAAAATGGGAATAACAATGTACCTATGTCATTGGATTGGCAAAAGTTTGTAAATGACTTAACACCTTGCCTACGCCACAGTAAATGCTCCATTTACGATTATTAAAAAGAAGGACAAAGGACAGCTATTCTTATGTTATCAGACACTCAAACAATTGTTTCATTCTCTGTTGTTCATGTGATTGCTTTCTGTCCAAAACCAAATCATAATATTTTTATTGACAAAGATTTTTGCTTTTGCTTTTATTTTAAAAAATCTTCTTGAGATTTTTTAATGCACAGCAAGAGTAAATGCTGGGTACGGTGGAGGACTAGATTGCTTTCAAATGAATCAATCTACAATTTATTAGTCTTTGCAGAATAAATGGACTTTTTTTTTTTAACTTTTATATCAGCAAAAATACCCTATTTCCATTTTGTTTTTAGTTCTACTTTGTATGGAAAGATTATTAATGATTTATAGACAGGGCCTTAAATAACCTTGAATCATAAAGTGAGACAATTCTTTCTTAACTATCTTCCATTCCTTCTGATTTTGTCAAGGAAAGGTGTCTCACTTTCAAGTTAGTAAGACTTTATCGTCTTAGTAATCTTCGTTGTTAACAGAGACGGCAGAGATCAGACTGTAATATTAGGAGACAACAGTATTTAGTGTGAATTAAACAATACCATATTGCTTTCGTTGTGTATATTTTTAACTTCTATTTTTGCTAAATTAAACTGGTTAGTAAAATACCATTTAAAAATTATTTGAATAAAATAATGAGCCATTTAAAGAAAAGCATTTACTAAATAACAGTCCATTCGATACCCATATATGAAAAAAAGTGTGACTGTGGCAATCAAATAGCTCCAAATTGGGAAAAGGCCAGACTAGGTGACTTGCCACTTTTCCTTCGGGTCTCAGGGACTCTGGTGAAGTGAGAACCTAACTCCCCTTTTGGTGCTCAGAGGAGCTGATCTACAGGGCGATGACTCAAGGGACCATATTGGAGCGAATATGCTTCCCTCACCTCCCACTCGCCTGCCTCTTCCCTATGGGCTGCAAAAAACAGGAAAGGAGCTAGGAAAGAAAAGGAGACTGGAGTAGGAATAAGAAGAATATTCATTCCCAGATTGTCTGGACATAGCATATGTTTCCTCAGGGGGGAACAAAAGAGAGATTCTCTGGGGAAAAAGACAGCTGTAGTCTGAACACGTCTCCTAACATTTTAACCCAGCAATGAAAATATCTTAGTAGCTGAAGCTATTGGCTTATTCATGGGCTGCCTGGTATTTTTTTTTTTTTCCTGCCTGATTTAAGCAGGTTACTTTCCAGTGTGAACAGGAGACGACATTTTCCATATTGCACCTTATCTTGCTCTCTCTCTCTCTCTCTCCCTCTTCCTTTCTAATCCTTTTGCTCCTCTAGACTCTTGTGAGATGTTTTTCCATCACCTCAAAAATATTTGCCTAGAAATTTGAAATTATTTCTTCGCTGAGTTTAATAAAACATTTGACAGACAAAATAATATAAAAACATTAGGTAGAACATTTTAGTCTGATAAAGATTACACTTAGATGTCTACAATTGTATAGTGTTTATATACTAAAAGTTGAATTAAATTTGATTTTTTGTGTGCTTTCCTTAACTGAACCCCACCATTGTCCATTGACTGAACAAGCCTATGATTTCTATTTAGTTCTTATTATTCATTTAAAAAATTATCTCTACCAAGGCTAACATTTTACATATGCTTACTGGAGTGTATTGCTTGGTTAAGAGGAACTAAGGAACAGGTCATTGCGGACAGAAGGTATCTTAGAGATGATCCAGTTCATCCCATGCATTTTATGAGTAGACAGGCTGAGGCCTGGAGAGAGTAAGTGAGCTTGCCCAGGGTTACACCACTAGTAACTGCACAGAGCTAGAAATGGACCCAGACTGACCCTATATTCCTAGGCAAGGGCTCCCCCATATTTTTCATCTGCCAGGACATACATGGCTAGTAACATTTGTTTCAATCTCCTGTAACATATCTATCTTGACAATCTTCTCAGTTGTTTAAAAAAAGATAGATAATTCTTTTAAATAGTACAAAGCCATCCACTACTCTTTTCTTAACATTATATTAAACACTTTATAGTATATCCTCTTTTGAATCATAAATGTAAACATGCACTTTCTGTTAAGAACTTCCCATAATGGAGATCAAAGCTGGCATTAAAGCTTTCTCAAAAGTTGAATCTTTCATTTCCTTTTTCATGAATTTGAACTTCAGGAAATTGCACCTCTAGCTGTAGTTGGCTAGGGAATCTATCCATCTTCTCTTCAAAGCAATGTCTTTTCTTTCATATTTGTTCCTTTGATAAATAATGTTGCAGCATTTATTGCTGAAGGGAAGAAAGTTATCACATCTAGGTATAAAGTGAAATATTTTGAAACGTAGCAAATAGTGTTTTAAAGGGTGATTTTCTATGTAGCTACAAACATCATTTTCCAAGATAATTTATACCTGCAAATGGTTGAGTAAGCTCACCCTTATATAATATATATTATGTTATTAATAATTAATATATAATATTAATAGTACATATAATAGTAAATATACTATATACTATATATTATATAGTATATAATTACTATATAATATATAATATCAACATAGTATATATAATATAGGATATTAACAATATTATAATTTGTTATATATTAATATAATATTAATATACAGTATATATAATATTAATATTAATTATATATAATCAATATATCATATAATTAATATAATTAATTATGTATATACAATTATATATTATGTTATATATAATTATGACTAACATATTATATACAATTATATATTATATTATATAGTTAATATAATATAATTAATGTCATTATTATATAATTATTATTATATAATTAATATAATATACAATATAAATGATATATAATTATATTATATATTATTTATGTATATAATATATAATATGTATTATATATTATAATATATAAAATATCTATATATGCACATGTATAAATATATATGCATTAATATCACATTAATATAGTATCTCTAAATTATACTTCTGTACCACTGTTGTAAGGAGCATTCCTGGAGTCAATGATCTAAGGTGTAGCTAAACAATCTTCTAAGCAAAGCATTTAAGTAGTATCATTTATATAGGCTGCATGTGATAATTCACCTATGAAAAATGATATAAGCATCAAATTACCCTCTCAGTTGCTGACAAAAGTTGTTTTTTTGTTGTTGTTTGTTTTTGTTTTAATGAGTAAGAAAAAATCTGAAAGAAAAGTAGTATAAAAATTTTAAAATTAAGAATTTTAAAAGTCTAAAATTAATTCGTGCCTGGTTTTTGTACTGAACAAAACAAGAATACCTCCCTCTGAAAACACTCACACATAAAACCAGGTACAGAAATGCAGGCAAAGAAGAAGAAAGAAAAGGCAACTTTTCTGTTAGAGAACAGAGGAAAGTTGGTGCCATTGTGTCTAGCGCTCCCTAAAAAGGAAGAGAGATAACTATGTCCCGAGTGATGTAAATCCTCTGGTCAACACAGAATATGAATGCACAGCTCTGCACAGCCTTGGGTTCCTCTTATCATTCCAGTTCGGATCTGATAAACAGAGATTTAGTCTGATCATATATTTGGTAGCTACAAACGCTTTAAGATAAAGCAAATTCTTTCCTCTGAATGCCCTGAAACCAATGCAACACTTTGTGGGAATGTACACTGGTACATTTTTTTTTTCTGGGACATTAGCTCACAGAATTTATTAGGGTCTCAAAGGGATTTGTGGCATAACCAAGGTTAAGAACCACAATAAGGAGGTAATGAATTGAAATGGAATTTCGAACGCCTTGCAGCAGTTGGGGAAAGACTCTGGGTAGGCCTCCTCCTTCCTCTCAAAAAAGAGCACCTACTATATGACTCTGTTTATAAGAAAATTCTAGAAAATCAAACTAAACTATAGTGACTTAAAGTAAATTACTCTTTGCCTGGGGTCTGGAAGGAGAAGGCAGCATGGGAGGATGGATGGATGGTATGTGTTTTGAAGCTTTTTCCTCTTTAAACCTTAGACTTCACCATTGAATGGTTTCCTATTTTAAGAAGACATCATCTCTGGTATTCTTCCCTAGGGATCAGTGGTGGGGGGAGAAGGTTAGCAGACCTTAGAGTGTTCCTTTTAGTTCCCTCTACCTCATGCATATAGTAATTTTTCAGTACAACAGTCTTTTCCTACCAACAGTTCTGGTTGTCTTTCGCCAGGCTGGTGTCACGCTCAGCTATCTGGCTCTGCTTCTGGGGCTACGTGGGAAAGAGCCCTATTCTTTTACTCATTATTATGCAATTGCTAACTAACTTGCTTCTGCAAAGTTAACTGTTAATGTGTGTGGAGTTGTTCATGAAACAACTTTCAATTACCAGTGAGAACTATAAAAGGGCACATCATAATGAATACTGAGATAATAAATATGGTGGTAATAGCTTCCATTTATTGTATTTCTCTTATGTGCCAGGGATTGTGCTTTAAAAATATTATCCACATTAATTCTTTTTTTTGTCCAATTGCTCTTATTTACATTCATTCTTGCAAAACTTCTATAATAATTACTCTCCATATTATGCAGGTTTCAAAAAAGGGTGCTCAGCAAAATTGAGCAAATTTCCCAAGGTTGCACAATTACTAGGCAAGAAGAGGGAATCTGGAACAAGTAGGGTAGGGCTTCCAAGAGACAGGGCTTACTTCACCCTAGTTTACTGATTCTTTTGATCATAACAAATACGTGACATGTCAATTACAATATTACTTTTCCACCAAGTTTCATTTCAGTTGAAAAATTACTTGACTTAAATTTCATCCTACATTTCCTCCGTGATGGAATCAAGAGAATGTCAAGAGTATGAAGAGAGGCAACAAAAGCTGGGGTGGTATAGAGACGGATTATTTTATTACTATTATTGATAGTTACCAAGATGAAACCAAGTTAAAAACTAATCCTTTGAGGAATATAATTGCTGTATATTTCTCCTGAGTAGTCATTATTCAAAATCATTTTAAAATTTTTTATATGTGTGCCACTTCCATGTCTACCTTGCCCATTACATGTGATTCAAAGAAAAGTGCTATTTGGTGGGGAGGAGAGGAGCACATTTTATTAGAAAAAAAAACTATAATGTTTCTAAATTAATGTTTTAGTCACATAAAACTGTAGTCAACTCTTATTCTTTCATTTTACACATGCAAGAATTAAATGGTTCGTTAATCATTTTTTCAAATAAAACCATTTGTACTATCAACTGTTTTTATAGACTCAATTTGCTATTAAAAGTTCAAATTGTGTGATGTTAATCCTCTTGGATTATGACTATTTAAGGAGGGGCCAATCTGTGTTTATTGCCTCATGAAAGACCCTCCCTTTATATGAGAGCCATAAATCTGCCAAAATGTCAGTGCATGTGACACTCAACAAAGGCCATTAAGCCTTGGCATTGCCAAAAAGCTCTGTGACTCAGCACCTGCTGAGCTACCCTTAGCAGACATGGTCTCACTGTGCCTTCACACTGAGTTTGACAAGGTGTGGCCTTGCACGTCTTTGCAAACTGTTCAGAACAAAGTACACACTTTAGCGCTTTATAAAAAAAATATTAAAATCACATGCTATATATTATTTTTATTTTTTATGTGTATGTTGTGTATAAAATCAAAATAAGTGGGTTTTTTTCTTATCCTGGTACTCTCGTTTCTTTTCCTGCTTTATTTTTTATCTCCTGTTGAGTCCAAAACTTCGAACAACAGACTTATTAACTGTTTACACATATATCCCTCCTTAGTTATACCAGGCTATTTGGTGTTTGGTTTATGATATTTAAAAACTTACAAGGGTGGAGAGCACTGGCAAAGACTTTTTTTTTAATCTAATGTCTTTTCCAGTTAGAATGACACTTAAGTTAGGTATACTTTTTCTTGGTCTGTTCAAGTTCTTTATATAAAAGAACTTTTAGAAATTAATTCACCAGCAAGGCAGTCTAAGAATCTACCTAATCCCTTCAACAGAAATCATTGAGGTTAACAAATTAAATTTCCCTAATTTAAGAGAAATTTTCCTTCCCACAACTATAAAAAGTTGGTATAGTTGGAGGTCAGGATTAAGTACGGTAAAGTTTAAATAAAGTGCCATGCTTGCTGTTTGTTATATCTGTTTTTAGCAGGAAGATTGTCTTCTATAGTCTTTGGTCTTTGATTTCTGCCTAGCATTTTCTCCCAAGTTCAGCAAGGAAGTTTTGCAGTATTTCCAGATTTACAGAAATTACAGCTATAATTTTATTTTCATTATTTGTGTAGTTTATTATAAATTTATTTTCATTCATTCATCGTTTATTTTTATTATTACCAATTGTTCCTAATTTGGCTAATCATTTAAAATTATTGTCCTTTCTTCATAGCTGCTTCAATAAGTTCTACTTGTGAAAGAAAGGATATCTGTATGAATGGAATTAAAGATTTGATTAAAGCACTGATACCAATCTCTCTCTGAAACATTATCTCAAATAATACTATGTGTCCTCTATGCTCTCTCATGTATTAGTATAACTTCATAAATACGTGGCTACTCTTTGCAGACTTATTGAGATATAATTGACATACAATGAGGTATACATGTTTAAAATGTACAGTTTTACAAGGTTTAAACTATGTTTGCATCTGTGAAAGTGTATGATTGTATTAGTGTAGTTGATAGTTACATGAATTTTTAAATCAAAGTAAATTTTTAAAGGAGAAAAATTTTAATTGAAATTACAATTTAGGTGGTTAACTCCCAGTTTGGTTCATTTTCTTTATCCAGTGTAAGGACTCAAGGTGGTATATTTTGGGTGGTAGATGTGATAGAGTTAACTTCGTAGTAATTCTAAATGGATTTTCAAAAATCGATTCTAAATGACCAATATCTTTATCTGCTTGTTTTTACCTAACATTTCCTTAATGTTTTTTTATTATTTAATGGGATATCTTTGCGGTCCAAATTCTGCAGGGCGTATTTTTCCATACTCTTGGATAAACATTCTTGTTGTTAATATTCACTTGACCTGGTTACCACATACGTAAATTCCAAAGTAAAGTAAGATTATTTTAACAATTAGCTTTCATTCTAAAACGATAAAGTGATTTATAACCCCCAAGATGTACTTTCTTTTCATGTTAGTCTGTACCCTAGTTAAATATGCGCGCGCGCGCGCGCGCACGCACGCACACACACACACACACACACACAATGCGTGTCCTCAGAAATTCTGTGCTGTTGCCGGTGCCAGCTGTCTGGAAGGGGTCTCTGCATTGTCACCCGTCTGCATAGTCTGATAGCAGTCAGATCTTGTTCAGCCAGGGTAAGGCTGCAATGTGGCCTCATGTAGGCTTCATGTCAAATAACACACAATCTCCTCCTGCGTCCCTGTGACACCACGAAGGGGAGAGCAGATTGCAACTCTTCACACATGTTTCTCAGAGTTCTGAAGTGAGTCCTTTTTCTTGGAATCGCAATGCCTGGATGCCCGGTTTTTCTGAGCTCAGAAAATTCATCTGTTTCTGAACTGTAAAAACTTGTTTTTTTATGCCAAACAGATATTGATTTTTTAAATATCTTGTATTTCTTCTGGCACTCGTTCCTTTAAAAATATCTATGCTATTTTAGACCTCTGACAACTAGATAAGGTAAGGGCTGAAGCAGTGTTCCTTCAATGTCTACTCCTTCACAGTCAATATAAACGTTTATGTTTATATTGAGGAGACCTTCCAGAGTCTTTGTTCCCCATCAGTGGTGAAGTTCTCAGGAGGTGGGTAGGGTCCCACATCCTGTGTATCTGTGTTAGACTGTAGGTCCCTTGAAGGTAATTTGTTTTTGCATCTTCACTGAGCTGGCAGAATCCCCACACGTAGCCAGTGTTTAACAATTGTTTATAAAATGAATCTCTCTATGGCCAGGAAGAGAGGTAAACCCAGTGTCATATTATGTCAGGCTAGAGGCAGCAGTGAGTGAGCATAAGAGAAATGCAGCTCAGCACAATTTTGAAAATTAATTTCTAGTTCCACAATTTGTGTGATATACATTTAAGTGGAGATTTTTAAAAGTGAGCCACTATTGCACTGACCTTTGGAATATGAAGGATTAATACTATCTCTGCATTGTCGGTTAATGGTGGACTTTATTTGGTTGCAGGACAGCCACTGAAGCAGTTTACAAACTCAATAGATATTATTACTTCTACTTTCCAGTGTAGGGCACCTTGGAATGAATTTTCGCTAAGAGAAGAAGTACTAAAATGTGAACTACAGAGAAAACTAGTTTTTAAAGTTTGTCTTATATTCCCCTAGAATCCTAGGTAAAGTCCTGTGCAGAAAGATGGAATAATCAAAACACTGTTAGAAATTCCTATCATCCTTAAGATTCTGGGAAAGTGTAAGAAAGGATAAGGAAAAGAAAAGCATTTAGTTGTGTCTTAGTGATAAAGAAAAGATGGATTCTTTTAACTTAATCTTTGCTGAAAATCTTTTAAAATATATTGGTCCATATCTTCACCTCAATAAATAACATTACACAGAAGTACAATTGAATACTATTGAATCTTTCTTTAGAAATCTAGAATCTTTTGGTTCCTTGGATCATGGTGTTTCTGTAGTTGTTAATCAAATTCTTGCTGAGTTCCTAAAACATAATTAATGATATTCTAGTGGTTAAGGTACAATAGTATAAAAATATAATCCTCTATACAAGTTTGGGAAATAAAATATACAGACAGGATATAGCATTTCAAATACCAGCAAGACTAATTTTCATTGAATGTAAGATGCCATAGCTTATGATATACGTAATTACTTTTGTGACATTAAAAAGAGAAAAGAATAGTTAATTATATTTGCAATGTGTCATTAATTAAGATTCATTCTGATTTGAGAGATGTTAAAGTATGAAAAAAGTGTGCTTCTCAGAATTAACAACACCCTGCATGTTTGACGTAACAGAGAGGATAAACTGAACTAGTTGGCAGCAGAGATGATAACTGCATATGAGTGGCCACATGAGGACTGGTAGGTAGGACTTCATTGGGAAGATGTGATATTTCAGGAGCACGAGAACAGCATAAAGGCAGAGTTGATTACGTTAGATGCAGAAACAGAGATGTCTGTTAGATTATATATGTACCAGATCTAGGACATATCTCGATATTTGCTTTTTTGAATAAAACTGTAGTATGTATTTTCTGGTGTTCACAGAAATAAAACAAACTCTAGATTTTAGACCCATTGGAGACTTTAAGATATCAGCGACTAAGAAGCTGTCCTTAGAGTACACTTTTACACATGAGAAAACTGAGCCCACATGAAGAGACATAGTTAAAGTTACCCAGGTAGTAAATGGTGAAGGGAAAATGATGGCTCAGGTCTCCCGTGTGGTAGAGTAGTGACCAAGGTGTTGAGGGCTCTGGTGAATTGAGAGGTTAGTGTACCTTTCGTGTCCACATCTTGAGATAGACAACCAAGTGTCCCCATTTCCAAAATTGTTTATTGGTGTCTTCTGGCTTGTTTCTTGTTAAACCCTATGTTCTAAGACATGTAATTGTTAGTTGCTACCAGTTACTAAAAATATTTCTAGTGGAAAATGCTACAGGCAACAATCATTAAATGAACTGGGCAACATGAGAAATTATTGAAGAAAAGAATATGGGCAGTTGTGACCTTCATTGGTGTGTAAAGTCCTTGAATACATGCAAAATGCTTTCAACAGTGCCTAGCAGCTAATGTATATTAGTTATTATTATACCTCCCTGATCAGAGAGTAATGGCCTTACATGCTCTAGAATTTGGATGAGTGTCGCCTAATTAGCCAAGATAAGCCACATATATGTATAATATTTAAATATCTAAAGAATGAAAAAATATGTAATATAAAACAAAATATAAAATTTAAATATAATTAAATATATATTATATATATATAAAGTATATAATTTAGAAGAATTCTGGACAAGTCTGGATAATGCAGGAAATGGGTTTTGTTCATGTCAATAAATGTTATCACAGCAGAAATAAAAATGGAAAGCCAAGAGATGTGCTGTGTTCCGCTTTCATCAGTGTGATTTTAACCTTAACTTATCTGTTTCTAATACACAAATCACTTTTGGGGATGTGTTAGGAGGCTGGAAATAAAGTTCCTGAAAGGGCATATTTCTTCAGTGGCCTGGTTATGATCTAAACTATAAAGCTCTAAAGGGATGTTTATGACTAAAATTCTATTCAAACCAAGTATTCAGCATAGCTGTATTAATCTCCTTGGGGGCACTGGGGAAGATTGAAGACATTTAGAAGTATTGGGAATGAGCAATACAAACATAATTTAAACATTTGGGTTGTTCCATGATAATATATATTCTGTACATGTGCACATTCAAACACTCACCCTATCTGTTGCTATTTCCTTCACCAAAAATAATTTAGGCTTTTATTTAAAAGAAAGGAACCATAAATATTTAAAATAAATATTTCTAGAACATCACTGAACCACTGAAGTTACTGAAAATTATATTTCCCATCAGGGTCTGTGTCTTATCATATTTCAGCTGGACTTTGGTACATCCATTTCAGATTTGACTTGTTTTCCAAAGATAAGAACCTAGGAAGAAATTTTTAATCTGGGGTTACATCAGAAAAGAGAAAATCAGTCAGATATCCAGGGTATAAACCAAAAAAGTAAATTTATGTGTATGTGTGATAAAGATTGTATAAATAGACACAGTTCTTATCCTGGTAGAATTTTAAGAAGCCTTATATAGATGTTTACATGTATAATTAACCCAATAATAATTATTAATACTAATTATTTTAGCTCTATTTGGTGAATTTTTTACTATGGTCAGGAGAAGTGTTGATGCTTTAATGTACTATCAAATTGTTATAACAGCTCTGTTTGATAGCTATGTTTATTCCCATTTACAGATGAAGAAATTAAATTCAGGGAGATACAGTTGTTTCAATGAGGTCACACAACGATCTGTGACAGAGTCAACTCTGAAGTTGATCTTTATGCTCTACTATGGCATAAAAATAGATTAAACATCCTATAGGGATATGAGCCCCCAAATGGGGCAGGAGCAAGGGAGCCAATTACCTTCCCTGTGGGAGTGAGTGGATGGGTCAAAGAAAATTTTACAGAGAAGAGGACATTTGAACTGGAAGACCAAAGAACATCTTCCTGGGGAGAGGGATGTAAAAGCTATGTAAAAGCTGGAGGTCTGAGAGAGATGCTGGAGGAATAGTAGAGAATCTCATGTGCAGAGAGGGCTTGGTGAGAGTGAGGTATGATGATGGCAGAATGATGCCAGACTACAAAGGGCCCCAGAGACCATGCCAAGGTGTTGGACTTTATCCTGTGTGCACAAGAGAGCATATTTTCAAATTCCTTGCTTGGAATGATAACCTCGGTAGCCTTGCGTACAGATCACCTGGAAGAGTGAATTAACAGGATGGTGGAAGAGGCACCTTATTCACAAATTATTTCAACTCAGTAAATCTTGGTGACTAGGTGAATGTGGAGATTGAGGGAGAGAGAGTTAAGAATATCATAAGAGTATATCATAGTGTTTACTATGTAATTATGAAATATTAGGCCATGACTAGACAAGCACCATAGGTTTACTTCTTAGATTCCAGCCAGTAGTGTAGGTAGGTTTGTCTTGGGATCAACTAGTTTTCCCCTATGAATTACAGTTGGCAGCAATGTCTTCTCGTTTCCATCTGATAGAGTTAAGTTTCTAAAACTGCATGTCAATTTTAAGTCTATACATCTAATTCTGGGCAGTTTGAATAATTAAGGAGGCATTACTATGTAAGATATTTTAATAAAATAGCTTTATTAAGCAACCATTTATTACGGTTTAATTTCTACCTCACTGTGTAAAAGTAGTGGCCAAAAAAATATACAGTTTCTCAACAGACCCTGACTTCATGTGACAGTCTCCAAAGTTCTGTGGGACAGGATGTCTGTGGTTTCACCACCTCGGCCACTGCTTAGCCAGTTCTCTGAATTCTCTCCTCCCTGTTTCCCACGCCCGCCCCTCCAGTCGTGGTCTCCCGGTTCGAAATAGTGCACTTGCTCCCCTAAGCTCCCAAACTGGACTAACTGTTGGGGCAATAGGAGCTTGGTTTGGGATAAACAAAAGAGATAAGATCAAAGTCCCAACACAAACAGAAATAGCCTGCCCTTTGAGACCCTGGCCGACTACACACCGACCTTGTGTTTATAAAGCCTTCAGTGCCTCACAAGGGAGACGTGGGGACAGAAAAATTGGATGAGATGTTCAGGTTTCTCCATATATTAGGTTTTAGGTGAAGTCAGTTTTATATCTTAGAATCCTTTTTCTTTCTTTTTTTTCCTGTTCTTAGAGTTGCTTTCTAAATCAGATCTTGTTGAAATCAGGTTGCAGTGTTCCCTTTGTTTTATAAGGACATGCTCAATTGAATTTTTAAAATATGTAACTGACAACTTAAAATTTAATAATTTAAAGTGTCTATTTTAGAAAATAGGATTTATCAGCATCACATATAGGCCTTGAGACTTTTGCAAATCTTCCATTCTAGTTTGAGGTCAAATACCAAAATTTAATTTATTTATTTACTTGTTTATTTAAATTTAATTTTTATTTTATATTGGAGTATAGTTGATTTACAGTGTTGTGTTAGTTTCAGATGTACAGCAAAGTGATTCAGTTATACATATACATATATCCATTCTTTTTCAGATTCTTTTCTTATATAGGTTATTACAGAATATTGAGTAGAGTTCCCTGTGCTAAATTTTAAAAATCATTGCTTTTTTATTAACATTCCCCTCAGCTGAATTCCTAGAGCTGCTAATCCATTTGCTGTATTTTGTGGCCTGAGTTTTCTTTTCTTTTTCAGAATATAGTAGTAATAAATGAATATATTATTATAAACAAGAGTTTCATATAATACAGAATTGTTCATATAACTCTTTTTGCTGGTCTAGGTTTAATAAAGCAAATAATATATTGATTCAATATTAGAATAGTCACATGAGCTTTCAATATTAGCCATATAACTAGGAATCTCTGTGATTTGTTTTTACCAAGTGGTGTCTTAGGAAGGCCCAAGTTTAACATGGAAAGAGTCAACCTAATTCTAGTGTATATTAAAACCTTATTTATGCATTCTTAATTTTATTAGGAAAATGGGTATCTTGGAACTTATGAACTATGTAATTCAAGCTGTTTTGTTTATTTATGTGAAAAAAAAAAAGAGCTTTGCTAAAACTTCCAGGAAATTTGAATTGATTCTTGGGCTTTAATATTTCTGTCAAAATGCTTCTGGAGGCCTGACATGAATGTCCTGAGTTCTAAGAAGTTGTTCAATGTCCCAAGAGTGATTTTGAAAAAGCACAACACTTACAAATAATGAATTTCCCATGAAAATCATGACACCATAGGAGAGAAAGGAGGCTCCAGGACCTTTTAGCCTGGCATCCCAGGGGATATAGATTTTTCCCAAGAACATGACACATCTTTGTAAAGTTTTCATGGTTCTTCTCTTTAGCTTCTCAAAGGAGTCCTTGGCAAACAAATGGTTAAAAAAACCCTGGTTTAGGACCTCCCGTTGCTCTAAAAGTAATCACTTTTTTTTTACCATTAGCTCAGCACCCAGGTAAACAACAAAAACTATATTAGTCCCTGGAGTGACCCAAGTTTATTTTTACATACAGAAAGATGTAACCACAAAGGCAGCACCTCTTTCTTTGGGTGAGTTTTGCTGTAACATCATTCATTAACTCCCAGGCTGTGGGAGTTAATGAATGATGCTCAAGGCAGTAGAGTCATTTGTGTGAACAAGGAACTCCATGATCCTGACTCCTCCTGCCCCCCCACCCTCCACACCCCTTCCTGGGTTAATCTGGTCCCTTACAGTGCCTGCCACGAGAAACTTGGCCACACTCACCAAGAATCAGAAAAGCTAAAAATGGTTGGGGAAAAAATAAATTAATGGTCATAGTTTATTCCTGAAATGTGTTACTATTAGTTTGATCCAGTTAAATGTGAAATGAAGCAGACATATTTAACTAATGCTTTACTAAATTGCTATTTTTATTTTATTTTATTTTATATCTCACAGGAATAATGTTCCTTGGACAACAACTTTGGAAGAAGTCACTGAAAGAAAAAAATCAAGAATTACAGTTTCATCACAATTGTTATATTCAATTATAGATAGTCTTTGATACACTTAGGTGTCTATGGACTAGTTTTACTTTTAATCTTCATTGCAGTGGATCAGTGCCTTCACAGCTTTCCTAGAAAACAGGGTCTTTTAAAACGAAGACTTTGACTAGGGTAAGACTTCCCTGAAGACACTAAATTAAACGAACTTTTATTGAGCTCTTTTCATGTACAAGGTGCTAGAAATTAGGCAAAGATAAAAAATAAGACAATTTTGGTCTTCAGAGACCAACATTCTGTGAAGGAGTTCACAGACATGTAATTTATATACATAATGTAATTTACGTAAATTACTTTGGTGAACTGTATTGCACTGTGATCTCAGAGAGAAGGAAAAAACTGATGGGAGGAGGAAGGCTTCGCAAAGAGGTTACTTTGGGTGAAAGTCTTAAAGACTAGGTAACTTGTGTGTGATGTTTGTTTTCCCCCTGACCAGAAAAACAGGAGAAAGCAGGCACCGAGACAGGAGTGTGACAAAGCGTGACTGCTCCAGAGAACAGTGAGTAATCCCAGGTGGCAGAAGCGTAGAGCACAGGAGAGAGGTGGGAAGCGAAGCCAGGAGGGTGAACTGTGACTGCCCTCCAAGGGCACGTGAAGGAATTCAGACTTTTCTGCAAAACAGTGTCTCTATAGTAGAGAGGGCAAGGAATATTAGGGTGTAGTTTAAAGTTTGCTTTTTGTCTCTTTCTTTTTAAATGTCTATTTTTAATGTGTGTTTTTTTCCTATTTATCTATTAGTGGAACAGTAAGTGGATATCTTATGTGGATTAATATGCATTCGTAATTAACCTTTTTCCTGGAGAGCCCAGTTGAAAACATGTGGACGACTGGTATGAATGACTACATCTTCTCCAAACTCAAGTAGAGGATGGAGCAGATTAACTTCTGAATTAGGTGATGGAGATTTTTAGATCTGGGAGGATCTTGGGCTGATATAATTTGACTTGGCATTTCTACAGATGAACTAGAGTCCAGTGACTAGAAATCATTTGCCAAGATTTACATAGTGTTGGTGGAAGATAACCCACCAGCGGGTCTGAATAATCCATCTGCATTTCTCCCTTGACGGCCACATGTTTTTTCTTAACTAAGGAACTTCTTGCCTTTTAACAATATTCTGTCACCAAATTGAACATAAATCCTGTGTTCATGGCACCGATGGATAAAACCCAAATAACGTTAACTGAAGCCTGAGGAACAGAAGATATGTAAAAGGGGACCCTGATGACAGAAAGTATTTTACCAAAAATTCTTTATTCTTAAAAGAGCATTTAAAGTGAAAGCCTGTTATCTGCAAAACTGTCACATGATATAACTCCTTAGTCTCCAAACCACCAGCTAGAACATTGGTTTTGTTCTGTGATAAGAAGAAGGAGCTGGGCAGGCAGATAATCTGACTCCCGGGGCCCTTGACAATCCTCAAGTCTTTGACTCTTAGCTGAAATTCTCACAATATTGCCTTGTTTTGAAATTTGCCCCCTCCATCCTTTTTAAAAGTAATTTTGGGGAAGAAATCACACTTAGGCATTACAACATAGAATCAGCCTTGAGCTGGAAGGCTTAAAAGCCTTTTATTTTCATTAATTCGAGTTTCACTGCAATTTTGTTTTGTTGTTTTTGTTGTTTGTTTGTTTTGTTCTGTTTTGTTTACTACTTCCTTAACTATTTCGAGTAAGTCAATGATATTTTAAATCAGAGGCCACAAACTGGCATTTCATGTGTAGAATTTGACTTACAGATTGTTTTGTCTTTGTTTTCCCCCACAGACTTTGTTTTATAATTTTTTAAATAGATTTATTTTTTTTTATTGGCTGCATTGCATCTTTGTTGCTGTGTGCTGGCTTTCTCTAGTTGTGGCGAGTGGGGGCTACTCTTCATTGAAGTGTGCAGGCCTCTCACTGCGGTGGCCTTTCCTGTTGCACAGCACGGGCTCCAGGCATGCAGGCTTCAGCAGTTGCAGCACGTGGGCTCAATAGCTGTGAATCACAGGCTTTAGAGCACAGGCTTAGTAGTTGTGGCACACGGGCTTAGTTGCTCTGCAGTGTGTGGGATCTTCCCGGACCAGGGATTGAACCCGTGTCTCCTGCATTGGCAGGAGGATTCTTAACCACTGTGCCACCAGGGAAGCCCTGTTTTATAATTTTTAAACTTTGGAAAATGTTTTATTTTGAAAATGTGAACAAAGAACATCTATATATGCTTTACATAGACTAACCACCTTGTTTGCTTTATCATTCTCTTTCTTTCTCTCTTTACACACACACATATGTCCCACAGATTTTTTGTGTTTTTTTTTTCCCCTGGACAGTTTTAAAAAAACTATTTGAGAGTAGATTGCATATATCATTCCTTTAACACCTTAACACTTCAATGTGTGTTTTCTAAGAACAATGATAATTCCGGTACAATGATAACTTCCATAACTCCAGTACAATTATTTAATTTAGGAAATGTATCATTGATCTATATTTCTCTTATGTACTTTCCATATTCCACTTTTTTTTTTTTGGCTGCATTGGGTCTTCATTGCTGTGCACGGGCTTTCTAGCTGTGGCGAGTAGGGGCTTCTCTTCATTGTGGTGTGCGGGCTTCTCAGTGTGGTGGCTTCTCTTGTTTTGGAGCATGGGCTCTAGGTGCATAGGCTTCAGTAGTTGTGGCACACAGCCTCAGTGGTTGTGGCATGCAGGCCCTGGAATGCAAATGCAAGTTTAGTAGTTGTGGCACACAGGCTTAATTGCTCTGTGGCATGTGGGATCTTCCCGGACCAGGGCTTGAACCCGTGTCCCCTGCATTGGCAGGCAGATTTTTAACCACTGCACCACCAGAGAAATCCCCATATTCCGCTTTTATCCACCTGTTCCCTTGATGTTCCCTAAAGCAATTCCCTCTAATATGGAATCTAGTCTAGGATCACATTTTGTATTTAGTTCTCTGTTTAGTTTCCTCAATCCGGAATGGTTCTTCAGCCTTTTCTTGGGTTTGCTTATTTGTTTGTTTGTTATGATGGCAACAATATATTTGAAGAATTCAGTTCAATTAGTTTATAGAAAGTCACTCAGTTTGGGTTTTTCAAGTTTCCTCATGATTGTATTTAGGTTATGCATTTTTTGGCTGAAATCCTACATAACAGATGTGTGTTACTCAGGGAACCATGTCTGGTAGGGCAAGATGCCCTTCCATACCACCCCCCACCTCGGTGATATTAATTTTAATCACCTGGTCAGATTTTCTCTTTTCTCCACTGTATTGTTATACTGTTTTCTCTTTCATAATTAAGTAATTTATGGGGAAATGCTTTGAGACTATGTCAGCATCCTATTCCTTATCCACTCCCTTCCCCACCTTAATTTAGCATCCATTACTGATTCTTGTCTAAAATCATTTTTTTTTCTTATGATAGTTGTAAAGTCATGATTTTCTAATTCCATTATTCCTTCTCTATATTAGTCAGCACTCTACTGTTAGGAAGAAGTAGGCTTTCTTTTTCTCTTTTTCTTTCTTTTCTTTCCTTCTTTCCTCCTCTTCCCTCTTTCTTTCTTATCAGTATGAGCTCATGGATTATTTTGTATTCAATTTTGTTTCAGTCCATTACTGTCTTCATTTATTTTGATTCTGAAATTGTCCCAGATCTGTCTCCTTCAAACTGTCTACTTGTGTCCTTTTGATTAGTTAATTAATTAGCACTTCTTTATTTTCTGGCACAAGCTGCTCTAGATTCATCTTGTACTTCCCCTGCCTTAGGCCCAGAATTAGCCACTTCTAAAACAAACAAAAACGGGTTTCTTTTGGTGTGGAATAATGTTTATAAAAATCTGGACGCTGACCTGGACACTGAGATCATTGTTTCTGGGATGTATTATTTCCACGGACTTTCAGCAGTTTTTGGCTTTCTGTTGCCAAACAACCCCAAAATGTAGTGACCTGAAACAACAATTTATTATTATCTCTCACAATTATTGTGTCGGCTGGTCTCAGCTAGGCAGTTTTTGCCTGGGCTTTCTCACACAATTGTAGTTAAATGGTGCCTGGGACTGGAGTTGTCTAAAGGCTCAACTGGAATGACATCTAAGACAGCTCACTCACAGGGCTGGCAGCTGGTGCTGGCTGTTGGCTGAGAGCTCAACTGAGGGTGTCAACTGGAGCATCTCTAAGTGGCCCCTCCATGAGGCCTGGGCTTCCATAGCACAATGGCTGGGTTCTGAGAAGAGCCATGACAAGAGTGATAGGAGGAAGCTGAGACTGCCAATTCTTTTAGAGGCTAAGTCTGGAACTGGTACAGTGCCCTTTCCTGCATATTCTCTTGGTGTAAGAAGACACAGACAATCCCAGATTGAAGCAGGTGGAGAAATAGGTACCACCTCTCTATAGCAGTCTGGTGTACATGTACAGGTAGGGAAGATGTTGATGGTAGCCATCTTTAGAGACAAGCTACTATTTATTTTAGAAATAATGAGTTTATACTGATACCTCCTATATCATCCCAACTCCACAATGATCTCCTTTATATTTCCCTTCTTCTCAGTTGTTCAATCTAACAACACACTCAAAACAGTTTCAAGATTGCTGTACATATACCATGAAAAACAAACTCACTGCCAAGAGATCAAGATTTGTTTGCAGCTCTTATTTTTGTAGACTGGGGGTTTATAATTGAAATCTTCATACACGTTTACCATTTTCTTATTGTTTGTTCTTGATTTAATCTCTTTTGTCGTTTTTATAAATAGGATTGTATCTTTTATAATATTGTTTAACTTGTATTTATTTGCCTACTCATCATTTTTAAATAGATTGGTTGTGAATGCTTTTAACTTGAAATGCACTATTTCAGTCTTCACAACTACTCATTATCCTAGATCTAACCTGTTATTTGGCTAGCTTTTAAAGGCATTTTAATTTTTTTCAACCATTGAAAATGTATTTCAAATTAATTTATAAAAGAATCTGTTGTAAATAGTTTGAGAATATAAATAAATTATCCATAATGCAAATCTCATCCCAATAGAGGTGTTTTAAAAATTTTATTTTAATATGTACTTTTTTTTTTTTAATAACAAGCACACTGACTTCATAATTCATTCGTTTTTATCCAAGGCATACGTTTGGCTACCTGGTACTGCTCCCAAGTTAAGTGATGGGTCATGTAATTTGAGAAGATCCTCTCAGGTAGTGCAATAATAATAATTAGATATTGCACATGTATTCAACATGACATTCTAATTAACTTTGCATAAAATGTCTTCATACTGCTTGGCATTTACAAATTCAGTGGCCTTTAAGAAAGAAGGTTACATCAGAAATGCCCACCTATTCTACTTTTAAGTTGAATAAAAAGTGAGCAAAAGTCAGCCCTTGAATACAAGTGCAAATATAATAAATGACCCTTGAATACTTTATTAGTAAGCAATGATGTAATTATCACAGGCAGTTATCTAATCAGCCTTTAGTTTTAAAGCATCTGTAGAGTGGTGTTTCCTAACACCAAACAACTCTTCAGTTCTCCTACAACAGCTGGGTGTCCAACAATTCAGTTCAGGTCTGACACTAACTACCTGGAGTCTGCATCAGATTCCACAGATTAAGGGCTCAGTCCCACAAGGCTGCTCCCCCTTTAGATACCAGTTGCAAGTTCGGAGCCACTCAGACTTCTGATGGTGATAAACTGTGGGTTCCCACAACTCCCTCCTCAAGTTTGGTAATTTGCTAGAATGGCTCACAGAACTCAGGAAAACACTTCACTTATGTTTACCAATTTATTATAAAGGATATAATTCAGGAACAGCCAAATGGAAGAGTTGCATAGGGCAAGGTGGGGGCAGGGCACAGAGCTTCCTTGCCCTCTCCAGGTGCACCACCCTCTCGCAACCTCGGTCTGTGCACCAACCTGGAAGTTCCCTGAATCCTGTTGAAGAGTTTTTATAGAACTCGATCTCTGACAAACCCTTCCTTCCCAGGAGGTAAATGGATAGGGCTAAAAATTCCAACCCTCTCATCTCTTGGTTGGTGACCAGTCCCATCCTGAAGTTATCTAGAGGCCCCATTATAAGTCATTTTATTATAAATTCAGGTATGAGGGAAGGGGGCTTGTTATGAATAACAAAAGACACTTCTATCACTCAGGAAATTCCAAGTGCTTTAGAAATCTGTGCCAGAACTGGGGACAAAGACTGAATATATTTCTTATTATACCAAATGTAGATATTTACATATAAACTATGGCTTTACTTTGGCTTTTCCACGAGGAGTGGTGGAGAGAAGAAGCAATGTGAGGGAGCAAAATAAGTGAATAGATTGAAAGAGAGAAAACAAGAGGAGGAAGGACGTAGAGATAAAGGCGAAAAAGAGCAAAATAGAGAAAAGCATTTATGTGCTCTTACAACATCTCAGAGATTTTCACAGGATTAATTTGAAGCTGGAACTTGTTTAATTTTGATAAAATTTCTGCTTATTTCTAATTATTTTCTCTATCTTTAATGATGAGGATGATGATAAGTCATACTATTGAAAGATAATGTCTTTTAAAGTTTGCTTATTATGAAGATATATATCAGACTTACTATAAACTTGGATGATTGAGTATTTTCATAAATGTGTAGTTCATTTTCTTAATTGGGGAAGAAGTCATAGGTAGGCTAGAATACTATAAGAAAACATGACCAAATGAATGTCCTTAAGACTTAATGACTCCGGAATCGCTTTAATGCAAGGCAATTATTTCAGTCAAGTTAAGCTATTATAATCATTCATTAATCATGTTTTCTGCCTGAAATACATAGTCACCAAAGTCACGTTATTAGGTTATGTAAAATAAGCATGACACATTTGCTTAGGGATGGCTTGTTGGGTATTTAGTTCAATAAAGAAACATTATTTTAAAGTGTCTAAAATAGCTCCCAGAGGTAAATTCAGGAATAATAACAATGAGAACAGCTCTTCTTAATGAAAGAAAACTTTATTAATTGCTATTCTCAGCCAGAGTCTCTAATGGACGAGTGAATAAGGGACAGTGACTCCTGGGAGAAATACCATTGGGAAACTTGTGATTACCATAGTCACAGGAAAAAGTTTTATTCTTATTGACTTTCTAAATACTTTTATTTATCTCCTTCATTGCCATACAATTGTAAGAAAAGATACATAACAATTCACTGAAGAAGTCTGAATTGATATTGAATTTGTTCTTGGATCAGAAGAAAATCAATAAGTAAGGTCTGGGAAATAACACCCCAAAGAATAAACTCAATAACAACAACAGCTGCTGTGTATTGAGTGGTTGCGGGGGGGATGTGTGAGGCACTGCGTTAAGTCATTAACATAAACTTTCTTATCTTCCTCTTCTCCAGACCTTTTGAAGTAGATAGAACCATAGACTAGAAGAAACTTTCTTCTTCACACTAGTCTACATTTTCTCTTCCTTTCTTCTTTACATTAAAATTTGTCAAACACCTCTGTAGTGTCTCCCTGAAATGTATGTAGAAACTTGATGATCTTTTAATATGTACACAATTGTGGAGGAAAAACATCCTTTCTTTTGTTCTGGACTTAATAAAATATGTGTAGCTTAGACTGTATTACTTGTTGGTTCAGCCGCATTGCATTATCGACTGTATTTGTTTTGATGGCAGCTAAAGCACCAAATTGATTTTTGCATGTGAACTGCTTAGCCATGACCATCTATCTTGAACTTGTGATTATTGACAGGAGGGATGGATATTTAATTTATATTTTATATATTTATTTTTATTACTATATGAATACATAACATTTATATGGTATTTATGTATTATATAACCATATTATATAAAATGTAGAAATGAGTTTTAGTTTATATTTTGCTTACATATTTGTTTATATATTATGTCATAAATATTTATTTACCTCATTAATTTTGTCTTATTAGATCTATCATAACCTTAATATCAATTTCTATAACTTTTTCTTTCCTTCTACTTTCATGCTATCTCAATAATTACTGGTTTAATAAATTTGCCAGTTTGTCATGTATGTCCTTACTGAGGTCACTGACCAAAAATGTATACACACACACGCACAACCCGTCTTGGATAGAATACTGGGATTTATTCATTAGTTAGTCTTTTGTTTGTTTTAAGTAAAACAATATACTTTGCCAGACACCTTGCCAAAGCCCTCACCAAAAATGGAAAATGTTTTCTTAGTTAATCCCTTATTAACATTAATGAGTCTTTATTCTTTAAGCAGTCCTCAAATCGTATTTGTTCAAGTTTTGTGCGACGGACTAATGTCAAGATCACCAAACTATAGTTTACAGCATTTACCTTTTTTTTTTTTCAAATTTGGGAAAAATAGTAACCTTTCTCCTGTGTTTGAATGCATTTTATGAAGTCAACATTTCCTTAAAGATTGTGGACAATAGTTTAATGGTTAAGCTGGAATTTTTCACTGTACCTTGCAAGAGATTCATCCAAGAGACCTAAACTCATTCAGAATAAAAAACTGGCTCTCTTACAGTTTTCTATCCTAATTTCTGGTTTAATTTCATTGAATAATTAAAGAAAGTTTTCTTCCCAATATGATAATTATCTTTTTGACAGAACAAAGAAAATGTTGGAACATTTTCATTTTGTCCTTTATTAACATGATACTATTCATCCTAATCACCAGGCCTAATTCTTTATTTTCCCAGGGCTGCACTTACCTCAAAAAAATGTTTTTTAGTTTGTTCTTGCTATATTTTCAAGCCTTGGTTCATTCCTAGCTTTAACCTTTGTTAAACTATTCTTATAGAAGGCCTGTTTCACACTTTGTATTCATCTTAACCATGTGTAATGATTTAATCTAACAATTATTGAGCATTTTATATACATTATCTTATTTGAAATTCACAATATTTTATAAGCATGTATCATTAACCCATTTTACAGATGAGAAATTAAGTATTTCTACAAAGTCAGGCATCTGGTATGCAGTAGAGCTGGACTAAAATGAACAATTTTATTTCAGAGTCTGCACACCACTATGATATATTGGTTCTTCCTTCCATGTTTTCTATAGGCCATCTGGAAAGCTCCTTTCATAACCATATTAATAAGCCCCTTCTTGTTATTCAAAGGTGTTGTGTACAATAATCTCTCTGTCCTCCTGAGTCATTATTTCCCATTTAAAATAAATCTACATATAACTTTCTTTGGACTTTTTGATATTTAACTTCCTAAATTTTAGGAAGCATGTGTGATTGTAACTAGATTTTCCTCCTTGGGTGCCCAAATTTAAAGATTACATTTTACCACAGGTCTTGCATTGACACTTTATGAACAGGTTTGTTCTTGAAATTCAGGATTAGAAAAATATATTCCCATGGCTTCCTTTACTTTCAGAAGTTAACTACCAACAACAAGATTAAGAATTTCTCAAATATAGTTCTTATCATCAAAAGGTATTCCAATGATTATATTATTGATTTGAATATGGAGGTAAAAGAAAAGTACCAGGCAATTTTCACATAATCAAGATTATAACATAATAAGAAAAAAGTAATAAGTGGCCAGTTTGGAGCACTGAATAGGCAGAAACTTTGGTTGACCCAGTGGGGACAGGAACTGACTCTATAGACCTGACCGGAAAAGTTGTGGAAAAAGGAAGAGAAGTGAGATGTTGACAGTCATCAAAAACTAATAGACATTAAAATATGTTTGTCAAAGGAAAAATTTCAAAAGAAGAGTTGAAAAATGTATTCAAAGAAATCTTCTTGGAAATAAAACAAAAATACAAAGTCAAAATAACACAGAGAAAGAAAAAAGATGAAATATGTGTAAGAAAAGACAAAAGAGTCTATGCAAGAGAGTTTACATGAGGCTAATAGGAGTTACACAGACACACACACACACACACACACACACACACACACACGGGAAGAAAAGGCCCAAATAAGTGCCTAACTCACTGAATGACAAAAAAAATGACACAAAGAACAGTGTGTGAAATTTTACAAAAGAGAATTTTTAAAAGCTCTGAGAGGGAAAAACACCTTGAATACATCATCTACAAACACAGGGGGAATCAGAATAACACTGGAGTTCTCAATGGTATGCTCAATGACTTGTTAACAACGTGCCAGAGATGGTAGAGCAATACTTTAAATTTTTTGAAGGAATGGTTTTCACCCAGAATTCTATACTCAGCCAAAATATCGATCAAAGTTGGAGAGTAGAAAAAAATATTTTAAGACATGCAAGGGCTCAGAAAGCATCTCCATAAAATCTTTTTTTCTTTCAGGAAGCTTCTTGAAAGAGTAAATCAAGAGGAAGACCAGGGATCTAGAAAAAAATGATGATACACTTGATGCCAAAAAATGGTCACTAATTACAGTGGGAAGGTAGATAGTGAAGTGGGAGTGAAAGAGAACTAAATCATTATCTGTTACAGCAGGAAGTAAATAACGTCTGAAATTGATAAATAAAAAATTGCAGTATAAAAATATAATTTAGTGATGGCTATCAGAAGGAATAGCTAAAAGCATTAAAAATGGTTGTTCTCAAGTCTGTTCTCTACATCTGCAGCTTTATTCCTGACCTGTCACTGGGTTCATCAGCACCTTTTTAAAAAAATTCCATATATATAAGTTAGCATATGGTATTTGTTTTTCTCTTTCTGGCTTACTTCACTTGAAGACATGGTGGGCGGGGGGTGGGAGGTGAGGGGAGGCAAAGGGGAAGCTGGGAGAGTGAGAGAGTAGCATTGACATATATACACTGCCAACTGTAAAATAGCTAATGGGAAGCTGCTGCATAACACAGGGAGATTAACTAGATAATGGGTGATGACTTAGAGGGCTGGGATAGGGAGGGTGGGAGAGAGTCTCGGGAGGGAGGGGGTATGGGGATATACAGCTGATTCACTTTGTTGTACAACAGAAACTGGTACAACAGTGTAAAGCAATTATACTCCAATAAAGAGCTTAAAAAAAAAAAGTGTTGTTCCTGAGAATGCAAAGGGGCTAGAAAAGGGATCGTGGTTTCTCATTATTAGCTATTAAGTACTTATTATTTTTTTAATCTAATGCTTGTGAATCAGTCAGAATATGCTAGGTTATGCTTCAGTAGTAAATGATCCCCAAATCTCTGTCTAGCTGTCTTTGGAGTCAAGCCACTACAAATATGAGAAATGATGAGTTTATACTAATGCCTCCAATTTCATTCCAACCCTACAATGATCTCCCTTGTTTGCATCTCCTTTCTTCTCTGTTGCTCAGTCTAAGAACACACACAAAGCAGTTAGAAAATTGCTGTATACATGCCAGTATGAAAAACAAACCTGTTGAGAAGAAAATAAGATTTGTTTGCAGTTCTCAAATCAATCTCTAGGACTTAAGTTCTAAGCAATATACTCAGAAAATTAATGAAAGGGTTAAAAAAGCCTCTTCAAAACAGGTTCCATCTAGTGTCCTAAAAACATTCTTCTAGAGTTTGAGATTAACTTGATATTTAGACTGTAGCATCTGGAAAAATATAGTGTCCAGTGCTTAACAAAAGCAAGTACAAGACAAGATCAGATCATGTCTATGGAAAACTACTGAGAGGCTTCACTGGTGTTCTTAGCAACTCTAAACCTTTTGCAACTTCTGAGTCACTCTACATGGGCTTTCTTTCCTCAAATGCTTTCCTCTTTATCAGATGATATTGACTGGTTTTTATTGGTTTCTATTTACCTGTTTTCTTGGCAAGGCTATTTAATTCTCTGCTCTGTCTCGAGCTCCTCAATAGGCACACCTGTTAGCAACTGTGTATTAACCAACAAAAATGAACCACCCATTCTTCTGGCTCCATTATTTTGGTTGTTCATGGATCAGCTCTCTTGGCATAGAGCCCTTAGTCAGCAACTCTCCTATTGATTTTCAAAAGTGGAAAAATGCCCCTTGCCATTTGAAGGAAGAAAGAGTGGAACAAAAGCATCTAGTCGTGTTGGTCTTCAGTTCAACTGAAGTGAACGTTGCTGACCCACTGGAGCTAATTAAAATCAATGCTCCAAACAATGAAAGGCCAGGATTACCTGGGAATAAGAGAAACTTGCAAAACTGAATATTGTCTACACTCAGAAACAGGCCAAACTCATCTTAAAAACATAGGTAAAAAATGCAATCCCTATCAAAATACCAATGTCATTTTTCACAGAACTAGAACAAATAATTCTAAAATTTGTATGGAAATGCAAAAGACTTCAAAACAATCTTAAGAAAGAAGAACAAAGCTGGAGATGTCACGCTCCTTGACTTCAGACTATACTGCAAAGCTATAGTCATCAACACCATATGGTACTGGCACAAAAACAGACACCTAGATCAATGCAATAGAATACAGAGCCCAGAAATGAACCCATACATATATGGGCAATTAATCTACAACAGGCCAGGCAAGAATATAAAATGGGGAAAAGACAGTCTCTTCAATAAATAATGCTGGGAAAACTGGACAGCTACATGCAAAATAATCAAAATGGACTACTCTCTCACACCATATGCAAAAATAAACTCAAAATGGATTAAAGCCTTAATTGTAAGGCCTGACACCATAAAGCTAGAAGAAAACATAGGCAGTACTCTCTTTGACATCAGTCACAGTAATAATTTTTTGTATATGTCTCCTCAGGAAATAAAAGCAAAAACAAACAAATTGGACTACATCAACCTAAAAAGCTTTTGCACAGTGAAGGAAAATATCAACAAAATGAAAGGCCACCTACTACGTGGGAGAAGATATTTGCAAACAATATATCCAATAAGGGGTTATATTCAAAACATACAAAGAACACATACAACACAATAGCAAACAAACAAACAAACTGATTAAAAAAATGGGCAGAGGATCTGAATAGCCATTTTTCCAAAGAAGACTTACACATGGCTAACAGGCATATGAAAAGATGCTCAACATCAGTAACCATCAGGGAAATGCAAGTTAAAACCACAATGCGATATCACCTCACACCTATCAGAATGGCTATTATTCAAAAGACAACAAATAACAAGTGTTGGTAAAGATGTGGAGAAAAGCAAACCCTTGTGCACTGCTGGTGAGAATGTAAATTGGTGCAGCCACTATAGAAAATAGTATGGAGATTCCTCAAAAAATTAAAAATAAAACTACCATGTGATCCAGCAATTCCACTCCAGTATGTGTGTGTGTGTGTGTGTGTGTGTGTATATCTTCATTGCAGCATTATTTACAATAGCCAAGATATAGAAGCAACCCAAATGTCCATCAATATATGAATGGATAAAGAAGACATGGTATGCGTGCGCGCGCACACACACACACACACACACACACGTGCACACACAATGGAACATTACTCATAAAAAAGGATGATATCTTGCCCTTTGCAACAACATGGATGGACCTAGAGGGCATCATGTTACCAGGTGTTTACCAGAGGAGAGAGGGTGGGGGAGGAAAGAAATAGATGAGGGATATTAAGAGGTACAAAATTCCAGTTGCAAAATAAATGAGTCACAATTATGAAAAGTACAGTGTGGAGGATACAGTCAATATCTAAGTATTATCTTTGTATGGTGACATATCCTAACTAGAGTTATCATGGCGATCATTTTGAAATCATAGGAAAAAATCTCTATGTTGTGTAAAACGAAAACAAAAACAAAAAAGTTAGGGGAAAAAAGCCTTGAATTTAGTGAAATCTGAAAACTTTTCCTGGAAAATTTGTCCCATAAATTCAGTTCTGACTGGAAAGGAGAAGTCAATCAATTGAATCTTTATTCTAATTAGTTCTAACGCATATGTTCCGGCTGAGGAATAAGACAAATAATTAAACATCTTGGAAAGTCCCATGAAATTGTAGTCTTACTTCCCCTACATCACTTAGAAACAAATTTAGAAACTTAAGAGTTCATTCAATTTTGAAAATGAATTTCAGAATGGTTAGACCACTTGTTTTACTTTGCAGGGTAAAGCAATTATTAGATAAGCTAAGAATTTATATTCTGATTTGCAGTTTGAACTATACAATCACTCTAAGCTCCCACTCTTTCCCCAAAATATACCATTGTTTGTAAGAGATTTCAGCCAAACCCAGTCATCCAATGACACCTCACTACCCTGGTCCTCAGTTACTCACTCAGCTGGGGGCTCATTCTGATTCTTTTTCAAGTTGTTACCATCTTAAATCTCTGAAATCCGAAATAAAAACCTTCAGCATTTTACTGGCACAATCATCATTGCTGAAAACAATATTATGAATGAAATTTCCAATATTTTTCAAGACTAATGTCCTTTTCAGTAAATGGTCTCTTGATAATTGCTCTGTGAACATTTAAACATTACGATTATAGTTCTTAAAATGACCAGAAGTCATTATTCAAAAGCTTCCTTACCACACAATTAGTGGGTCATGTGCTTCTTTTGTGCTTCTGGGCTACTCCACCATGATTCAACTTTTGTTTGGGAAAAATAAACTTTGTGTTAGCAGCACAAAAAATAAATAAATAAAATAAAATACAATCACTGTCTTTCACGGAAATCTAAAAAAAACAAAAACTTGCATTATTTTAATGAAATCAAGCCCATGGAAATATGTGTTAGGAGTATTATAATTCTAGTATCTTATTGAACATTTATTATGTGCCAAGTGTAACATTGTTACAGGGATTATCTCATATAATTTAATCTGGACATCGCCCCTGTGGAGTGGATACTAAAATTAACCCAGTTTTGAAGAGAAATAAATTGTTTAATAGCAATTCCCGTGTCACTCAAAGTGAAGCTATTAAAGCAATTTTTGGAAAAGATAATGAAAGTCCTAATAGTGGTGGTGAGGTTGGTGAGGAGGAGGCTGATTATCGCAGGGACAATTGGGAAACCCCTTGGTGGATGTACCTGGGAAGGCACCAGAGAATCAAAGGAGACTCAAGCCATTTCTAAGCTCTCATGACACTAGTCTTTACTCACCAAAAGTCATTTTCTACCTCAAAACTTCTGAGTATGGATTTAAGCTTCTTTGGGGGGTGCAAAGGCACTGCAAGAGTCTTGGTGCTGATATCTCTAGCAAATCTCTTCTCTCCAAATTTCGCACTAGATTCTAAGGTCATCTGGGGCTGGGTAAAGGTGGCTCTTGTTTCTCTTCTGCCAAAGAAGAACAAGATGGAGGCGAGTACCCTAGAAAAGATCACTAAACTCCCAAGGGAATATTAAGAGACAGGCGATAGCAAGCAGAAAGGTACAAAGGTAGACCATGGATTACTAGGTTGCATGTCAGTCACCTACTACTGGATGGCATCATCACTATAGGCTCTGTTTCAAAGTTAAGACTCTCTTTGTCTGACAAAGAAGAATCAGACCAATGACCTACAGTTTTTTGGGTTTTGTTTTTCTTTATACTGCAGGTTTAGCAAGGACTAGATTCTTGTAAGCTATAATTTTGTATTGTGTTTCCCAAACTAGAAATCACAATAGATAAGTTGTCTTTTGTTCTTTGTCAGTCTTGTCAGACTCCAGTCTGCCCACTAGCATTAATCTTCATGGTCACTACACTTTCTATATTTGGTTACAAAAGCTCCAGCTGCATATGTATGAACCAAACAATAGCCAGGGAAGGACAAAAGTTCATTCATGAGACAGTGTCAAAGCTGCAACAGAATAGAGAGACTATTCTTTTTGCCTTTTAAATGGGGATGAAACACAACCATGATTATTCTCATTGTCTGTGCTGTCACAAGTGTAGTTAGTGACAATTGCAGCTCATAGTACTTCCCTTCATTCCTGCTCATACACTTCCATTCAGAGGAGATGGGAAAGAGTTCACTTGAATATGAATGTTTTTACAGGGGGTCAACAGAGTCCTGTTTGATTTTGGAACTATTTCCATTTAAAACACATCCTTTCCAAGTTGCCTTGAATATTTAATATTAATACTAAATTAATATATTAACAATATAATTAACATATTAATTACATTAATATTTATCATTAGAATTGTCTTTTGATAATATTAATATTAAAATAATTATGTCAATGATTTACAAGGAGAAAGATTTTATATAAAACTCTCAGGCAAGAGGTTAAAAGAGGCAATAGGCCCATTCTGATATAATGGGTAAACGGTTTAAATTCCCATCTTTGTTCTTTTAGACCCAGCAATTTGATTCTAATAACAGCTAAGGGTTTAGTTATATGAAAAAGAATATCTCAGAAATCTTCAACATTCCAGTATGAGGCCAGATCTGCCTGCCTCAAAATGTAATTGACCTACTTAACTATTCCATTTTACCACCATTTTTCAAATAGAAGTCTTACCCAAAGTCTTTTCTGCAAACTGAATGACAATAAAAATTTAGCCTTTACTAATCCATTTATTTATTTACAAAACACTTTCTGAGCATCTACCATGTGACAGGTACATGCTAGATTGGAGACACAGATGATTAAGTCATTCTCTCTACCCTCAAGGAACTCATAAATGTTGTAGTCAGATCAGTAATGGAGATAATCATGGAAGTAGCTAATATTTATTGAGTGTTTTACTATGTGCCAGGTAGGGTGCTAAGAACTTGATAGGTACAAGCTCTTTTAATATATAACAGTATCCTTTTGGAGATAGACACATTATTATTCCCATTTCACAGGTGTAGAGATTGAGGCAAAGAGGGACTTGACCAAGGTCATATGGGACAATAAGGCATAGAGCTAGGATTCAAGTGCAGGCAATTTGACTTTGTTCTCAGACACTATGCAGAGAGGGTGCCTCACCCAGTCTGGTAATGGAAGCAGGTCAGGGGACAGACTTTCAGAATAAAATGGAACTAAGGCTGAGCCTTAAAGACTGCGTAGGAGTTAGCTAGCAAAGGGATGAAGAATAGGTGGGGACATGGTAAAGATAAATGATGTGATTCCAGCCAAGGCTTGAAAGTGACACACAGCATCCCTTGTGAAGAGGCTTACACACTACTGCCACTGCTGCTGCTGCTGCTGCTGCTGCTGCTGCTGCTGCTGCTGCTGGGTGGGGTCCCAGGAAAATTGATGTAAAGTGGGAGGGAGATGGGGGTTAACGGTGAAGCTGGACCAAGTGTAGGGCTTCATCGGGGTGGGCCTTGCTGACTTCCTTAGGAGACTTGGATCTTATCCTATTCTTCATACGCAACTACATTTTGTGGGGTTTTTGTTTGTTTACATTGCTTTGACCTACAATTTATAAGCTGAGTAAATGTCAAGTCATTTTTCTGCGTGGCTTCAGTTTCCTCATTACGATATAAGGAGTTTGGTTTAGATGATCACTTAGATCCCTTCTAGTTGAGCCCTATATCTGTTTATCTCATCTTTCAGTCTCTTGTCTGTGTGATTAAGTTCTTTCTAAAGCTGAACTTTACCAAGCTTATGCACCTCTGCCTCAGCTCAATATAGAAGCAAAGTCCAGTGAAACACTGGGTAATTACGGTTTAAAGGAGTAATGCTCCCCTCACTTCAATACAGAAGACGGTGATGATGTTAGGGAATGACCTAGCAGTAGCAGAATCACAAGCTAAGTGTACATGTGGGTAAAACCAAATTATATATTAGTGAGGCATGGTGTATTACTGTAGGGTATACTAATCCTTTGTTCTTTGGCTCTCCTAATTGCAATGAACTCTGATTCAGAGACTGCTTTGTCCTGTCATCTCTTTTCTCAGTTGTGTCTTTCTGATTTCTTGTTCTGCCCAAATTATGTTGTCTTGTAACCAGGTCAGCTCTCCCCTCCCAGTCTCCTGTGCTCAGCTGTGACCTTACTCTCTTTGGGGCCCTTGCTGCAGAATCCATCTTTGATATACCCTGTTGCAAAACTGTCGTCTTCTCTCTTATTACCGTCAGTGAGCTTTCCTTCCCACTTTTCTTTAAATATAGCCTAATCTGTTTCATGTTCCTTGGTACACTTGAAAGAAATTTCTACTTGTCAAAAGTTTCTCGAAAAGTACCTGCTTGCGGAAACATCTTGGTCTTTTTTGGGTACACATAGGAAGGATGAACCGGAAAGACTCACAAGGCCGATGGTGAGTCTCTCAGGGTAGGTTTCCTTCTCTTTCCCGCTTCCTCTCTCATTCCCTTCCCTTTACCCCTTTCCTCTCCAGCCAGAAATGCCATAAAACAGCTTTAATAAGGAAATACAACGTGACTAGAGCAAATCAAACTAGAATTTTGTGACTGGGGAAATAAGTCAGAGGGGAAATAAGAGAAGTCAAGTTCAGAACAAGTGGTATGAGGTCCTTCCTGCACGTGCATAAAAGGCAAGACTCTGGCTTGGCTCCAACCAGTGTAACAGCTAAAACGCTTCAGGGGAAAGCTGACCTTCTGTATCCAGAGGAACTTCTCCCATGAATCCCCCTGAAGGAGACCCAACCACGTACAGCGTTCTGAGCGGTATCTTCACAAAAAACAACCACACGTAGGACTTTTTTTAATGGTCTGTACTTTGGGACTTATATCACACCAAAGTCAATTCAGTAAAAGTAGCTTTAGAGGGCTCCCGTGATGTGCCCTGGTCAGTTAGTGCAGGGATGGGCTGTGGAAGCTGGGGAGCAACAGCCTTTCTTCTATGACTCGTTAGTTACAGGAAAAGTTGGGGGGAGGGATAAAAGCTTCCATGGCCAAATTTATTTGGATTTGCAAGCTCTCTTTGAAGACTGAAAATGCATATTAGCATATAAGAACTCTGAACAGTCCTTCGGTAAGGAAACAGTCTCACCATTGTTTAATCTACTTTCCCTCCAAAGATGTTAAACATAGAAATGGTTTTTATTTTCATTGTGTTGCTCTTGTCTCCCGGTTCAGTACATGGATCACTTCACTATGTTTAAGAAACAGATTAGAGGTTAATAATATTAATTGGATGACTCAAACACAAACACTTATTTTTTAATGTACTTTCTTATTTTTTTTAATGTATTAGAAGTTATACTAGCTTATAGATTGTTATAAAATCATGGTGGAAATTAGGTGAAATTAAATTAAATCTTGCTAAGGACTTCAATGACATTTTACTTTGGGTCAAACAAAAACTCTTCCTTTTGGAATACAAGAAAATGTCCACTTTGATATTTAAAAAATGACTACTTAAAATACTACTGACATGATATTAACAATACTCATTTACAAATTTTCAAATATACTGAATATTAATTTTTTTCAAAAAAAATGCTGGCGGTTGAGGTTTTTTGAGCTGTGTTGTTTCTGTTTTAACTGAACTGGTTAATCATTTTAGGGCTACACCATGATTAAACTTAAAAGACAAACATTTCTTAGATACATACCAAACACTCCTTCAGTGAGCCTTGTGTATTTAAGCTCTAGGAAGAAATGAACAATTAATAAATTCTAACTTAGGCTCCCTTTTCAGTTCAAGAGACAGGAAATTAAAGAAAGATATTTAAAGAAACACTGTTGCAAGCCTTCTGGCTCTATTATTAGATGTACAAAATCCTCCCCAGGTCTATTTTTGCCCCAAGCAAACAAACAAATAAACAAGCATCAATGAATGAATTGTGTATGAGCCAGAAGTTCTCCCTCAAATATTTTCCAAGCAGCACCTTTGCAGTTGTTAGTTCTTTCCCATTCTCAGTGCATTTTCTTCTCTTTAGCTATACAAACATGCTATTTTGGGATCACTATTTATCTGAGGTATAATGCAGATTCTAGCTTATCTTCATTTTTAGAACCCACATAACAATTAAATTTTCTTACTGAGAAAATTACTAGGCACAGAGAATAAATCCTCCTTTACTAGTTAGACTTTGCTGGTTAGGAGAAGTTCTGCACATTGGACATTTTTAAAGGGTTATAAACTAGTAGTTGAAACTGATCTGTCTAGTGAGAGATATACAGTACTTCCCTTTTGAAAGTTATAAACAATATAAAATATCATAACTGGAAAGGTCCTATCCCATAATATTATACTTACAGAGACTGAAGGTCAGGGATGGAAAGGGATTTTCCCATGATCACATACAAGTTAGTGGCAAAAATTAGAACGAAGCCTGGATATTCTATTTCCTAGACCAGTGGTTTTCTCATGACAACGTGATGATAGTTCATAGAAATCTTTATAGATAAACAGCAATTTTTTTCTGTTGATCAAATAGGTTTAAAAAAATCATGAGGTCATAGAGCTTATAAGTGTTTATTAAACACTGACTATATTTGTAAATAACATGGTAGCAACACACTGAGTCAGAACATCCCAAGAAATGAAGTGATGCTGGTGTTTGGGGGAAGCTCACCCACACTCAGGTCACGTATTGGACTGAGAAAATACACACCATGTATTACTTACTGTCACACTGATCATCTTTGGTCCTCTTATTCCGTAAAGCCCACCACCATCTATATGCTGGTGACATTGAAATACACATCTCTAAACCAGCTCTCTGTCCTGAAGTCTAGCATCATAAATCCAATAGCCTATGGGACATTTTCTCTCTTAATTTCCTCAGAGACCTTAAACTTACCATGGTGAGATTTGAATTCATCACCTTGAGCCCCCAAATCTAATCTCAGGAACGCCCTCATCAACCCTTCCAACTGGAAAACGTGGGCCTCACCCTGGGTGTCTTCCTCTCCCCCAACCTTAACATCAAATCAGTCACTAAGTCCTAAAGCTGTTACTTCCTTAGTATCTCTTGCATCCATGACCTTCTTTCCATCTTCCCTGCAGAGCTTTAGTTCAGGTTCTCACCATTTTCTCTGTTTTGCAACAGCCTCCTAATTAATTTCCCACAAATTTCCTGCATCTCCTGTCATTCTCTTTCAGATCACTAGCCAATCTTTTCTATTGTTCTGGCAACAGAAAATGTCATATTTACTTGGTTGTCAGAACCCTGTCAAATTCTGTATAATCTAGTAGTTACCATAGATTCTTGCTTAGTGAACTGGCTGATGCTACAGGCAAAGTTACTTGGTTGTAAGCTGCTGCCTGAAATCATTGCTCTTAATACACTTTCTGTGCCTCCTCCTTGTTTCATCAAATACCACAGTAGAAAGGGAAGGGGAATGTGGCAGGTATAGATTGGCCTTTCTGGACATATAATTAAATAGGTTTTAATAATTTTCACGAAGCATATTCGTAATCTCATCACTTACTTGGGAACAACATTTATAGTTAGATACAAGATAAAAATACAGCAATGGCATTACGTTCTGGCTTTCCCTTTCAATATCGTTTATTTAGAACTAAGAAAAGAGTGAAGTTAGCAATGTACATAAATGTTAAGCAAATAAAGGTTTACAAGCAAAGATTTATAAAAATGAATTCATGTTACAGTCACTGGGAGAAGTTCTAGAGTGTATGAGTCTAGCGTGTGTGCATGTAGTGCATGGGCTCGCACGCATGTGACTGCGTGTGTGATTATCTAATTTTCTCCCATTCATGACAAATACAGTTTTGAGACGTTGCTTCATAAATATCGACACTGCAGCTGACAGCTCTGACTTCTGAAAAACGGCACGTGTACTTTCTGGGGATAGGTTGCTCTCTCTCTTTATTCTCTTTTCTGTAATTTTCCCCACAGCCTCACTGATTCTATTCTTCTTAACATTTCTTTTGCCACTATTTGAAAAAAATCCATACTTTACTTTTATGTCAAAGAAGTTGAAGAGTCTAAGTAATGACACCTGCTATAGCTGGGCAGCCAAATAGACCACAGGCATTTCATAACCCGACCATATGAGACAAGCATCTGGGATTACAAAAGGGCATTAGTGCTTCAATCAATAGATTCTAAACCTTTCCAACCCAATGCACTCAGATGAATAATTTGTATGATTCTTATTCAAAAGAGGAATCCTAAAAAAAAAAAATTCCATCAACTGTCTCCATTTACTTAGTTGCATAGTTCAGAACGTCTCCCTTCTCTTTCATTCTTCTCTCCATTTCTAGAGTATTCTATTTAATATACCTGGGAAGACCTACAGCACTCACATTAGCTTGTGAATAAGAAAGAACATAGGCAGATATAGGGAACCTGCAAAAGCATACAAATTCATAGGCCTTTCAGAGTTTGATAAGAATGCACAATCCAATATCCTCATTTTACAGATAAAAAAACCAATTTTGTTCCAGGCAGGTAATTCAGACTTAGGTTACAAAGTCAATAAATAGGCAAATTGATATTACTATTCAAGATTATTTCATCAACGGCATGTGGAACAGGAGGGGTGATGGGAGCTGTTACATTAAGGCTGCATGCTCTGAGCTAGCATTTAAGTAATGTCTATTCCCAAGCCCATATCGTCAAATTACCTTTTTAGGGTTGAGTATGTTGGAAAGGAGAAAAATGCTTCTATACAGGTCTGGAAATATTGTATGTAAAACACAGAAGATGGCAATTATTTGGGGTGAATTGGGAAAGATTTATCCCAAACTTCTGGTCCGTTGGTCTGCTCCCTTGCTTTCTGCTCCTGACTAGAGGAATTACATCACTGGGCATGATTAGCACAATGGCGAATTAGGCTACATATGGCTGCATACACTGTGTCAAGGAACCAGAGCGTCACTGCCTGCTTTGCTACCCCTTTCCTTCCTCCCTCTTTTCCTTCTTCCTTCCCTTCCCCTCCCTTTTCTTCCTGCTCTCCTCTCCCACTTCTTTCCTCATATATTTATTGGTGTCTATCATGCATCAGGCACTGTAACAGTTACTGCAAATAGAAAGATTAGAAACACATAGTCATCATCAGCAAGGAGCTCAAAGTCCAGCGGGAGGATAGATCTACAAAGGCACAAGTACAAGGACGACGATGCAACGTCATAAGTGCTAAAATAGAGTTCTATACACAGTATTATGGGAACTCAGAGAAGGGAAAACCTAACAACGGAGTTGGGTTGAAAGGCAGAGACAGGGTGGAAAGCGTCAGGAAAGGCTTCAAAGATTTCAAGAGAAGAGACCATGTTCACGTGGTCTAAAAGGAAAAGCTCTTCGTTTCAATCATTCAATTTACAAGCACGTGCTGAGGATTGTTCTAGGTATTGAAGGTTAGAGTAACTGTCACTGTCACTGTGCCTAGGATTTTCCTGGTTTTCAAACGGAAAGTTCCACATTTCAGGGCATTCTTCAGTTTTGGGCAATAATGCATTTGAAGTGCTTGCGCAATATCCAATGAGAGGTGTCAAGCAGGGGGTTAACTGTGTATGTTTAGAATGCAGAAGAGAGCACGGGGGTGGGTTGTCAGCATAGAGATGGTATTTAAAGCCATGAGAGTGGATAATATTACTTGGTGAGACTGTGAAGAGTGATATGAGGAGAGGACTTAACCTGATACTTTTTTTTCCTAGGGAGATGCAATAGAAGAGAGGAGAGTGTTTGCAAGAGAATGATTGAACAGACATACTGCAGAATATGAGCCAGAGACACTGAATACTGAAGGGGATTAATGAATAGGTAGAAAGGTAGCTTCCTTGCAAAGAGGGGGTGATCAAGGCTTTAGTGAACTCAGTGATGGGAAGGAACAATGGTAGTCATGAGTGGTTGACAGCTAGCTAACTAGATAGTTAAGAGGAGAGTGATTTTCAATTAATGACTTAGGAAGTTGGACTGTTTCATCTTAAAGACAAGGTTCTTGGTGCCAACCACAGGGATGATGGCTGTGGCAGAAATGAAGGTAAATATGCATATAAAAATTAAAGTCTACTAGGAAGATGGCTGATGTTTGGATGGAGAAGTGTTTCTCAGACTCAGAGTCTTCATCGAAGGGGATGTGACTGGGAAGCCAGTAGATGGCTACGATGAGCAGGAGAGAGGATGGTTCAGCTCAAGGTAGGAGCCTCAGAGCAGAGGTGTTATTTTTCTTTTGTTTTCCCAGTTTCATTGAGATATAATTGACATATAATAGTCCAGAGTATATAACATAATGATTTGATATATGTATATATTGCATAGTGATCCCTACAATAAGTTAATATCAATCACCTCACATAGTTACAAAATTTTTTTCTTGCAATGAGAACTCTTAGATAATCTTAGGTAAGGTTTACTCTTAGCAACTTTCAAATATACAATACAGTATTGTTAACTATAGTCACCATGCTGTACATGACATCTCCAGAACTTATTTACCTTATAACTGGTTGTTTTCGTCTTTTGGCCACCATCATCCATTTTACCTACCCCCACCCACTGCCTCTGGCAACTGCCAATCTGTTCTCTGTATCTGAGTTGACAGATTGGTTTCACAAAGGAGCTTTTCATGAGTAATAACTGGTAAAAACAGAAATAAGTGAAAGGTGGATTGATTCCCCTTGGGAGAGGGTAAGTGTTAAGCTTGGTAGCAACGCCAGTGGTTGGGGTGTGGAACCAGATATTATTTTCCAAGTGGTCCTCTCTTCTAACGGGTTCTAGGTGTGGTTGAGGAGGCACTAAGTGTGGTCTTGAATGGGGCATGTTAGTGTGTCACGTGATCCCAGGGCTGAGGAGAGGAAGGGCGTTGCTGCGTCTGTGCTTCCCCGTGGTGGTCAGCTTCCCTCTGGTCTTCTCAGGCTGGGTGTGTTGGGTGGCCTTCTATTTGAAAGGGACTGTGAAAAATTCTAAATAGCCTAATGTTCCCTTATATTTTACAGTGTCCCGCCTGTCGTTTTGGAGATATTGATGTAAGTAGCATAGACATATTTACACTACCAACTGTAAAATAGCTAGTGGGAAGTTGCTGTATAACAAAAGGAGATCAACTCGATGATGGGAGATGCCTTAGAGGGCCAGGACGGGGGGGCGGGGGGGTGGTTAGGGAGTCGCGGGAGGGAGGGGATATGGGGATATATGTATAAATACAGCTGATTCACTTTGATGTACCTCAAAAACTTGTACAAGAGTGTAAAGCAAATATATTCCAATTAAGAGCTTTAAAAAAAAAAGAATGAGTAAATGGTCCATCGATTCTAGAATCTTCCATTTCCAGGGAGAATAGAGAAAACACTTATGAAAACCTATGTCGTCTTCTCTGGTTCTCATGGAATCTTTTTGGTGTTCAGCATTTTTGGCTTCTAATAGGTCTTCAGATTAACGCTTCATGGCAGTGCTCTTAATTAAGTATGCTTTGATCATTGGTTTTCTATCTCTGGCCTAACATTCAATAACTGCCTTGTTCCAATGGTCACAGCTTTATAAAATTTATTCTGCTAGATGATAACCATTGCTGTATTTTTATCCAGCTTTATTTTATCCATCCATTTCCTTTAATATCAGCCTCAATATTGAGAAATGCTTACCTCCTTAAGCAAGTTTCTCAGGTCATGAATAATAAAACCTGGCCCAGTGATTTATGTGGCACTTGACTGTCTCTCCATGGAATCTTCCAACAACCTCGTTGCATCATGAAAGTTCACCTTACAAAGTTTCTTGAAGGAGGACCTCAGAAAAAACAAATGAACACTAGCATGCCAAGAGTAAAAGATTACTTTTGATATTTCTGTGAGCTATTTCCATCCTTCTGCAAAATGACTAGTCATAGATTGCTTGCTGTTATTTGATAGCTGTGGGATGTAGAAATCTTGAGATTATGTCCGATTTTAGCCACAGACAGTAATTAAAAGTTAAATGTAACAAATGAAAGTCTAAGAATTCGAGTTTCCTATGCTCTGAAACCCCACTCTGTGTATTGTGTTTACCCCTGAGGGTGAAATGGTTCAGCCTGAACAGCTGGCAGCACAAAGATGTCTAAACCGAAATCCCTCCTGGCTTGTATTTATGTAACATTCTCTCCTTGACCTCATCACAAATAGGCCAGAAGACTGCAACCCTTATCCAGAAACCTTATCAGAAACTAAGGGTTCCTGCCTTGGTTGCTCACTCCATTCACTTTAAGTTCTAAAGACACTAGACAGGCTTCTATTTAGAATTACCTACTGTTAGTCAGCTGCCTCATTCCTGTGTTTATGACATAACCCGCAGAAAGGGAAGACCAGGGCAGAGTTTTCTTGTATATGATACCACCCTTATTTCCTGTCTTGATTGGGTCTAGGTTTGTTTTAAGTTGTGGGGGTTTTTGTGTGTTTGATTTATATATTTATATTATATATAAATATTATACATTTATGTGTATATATACACACATATATAATTATGTATGTATGTATATCTATTTTTCTATATTTATTCTATAAATTACTATCGCCTGCGTAGTCAATGATTCTCAGGAATCCTGCTCTATTTGTTTTAAAGTAACCAGCCAATGCAATTAACGCTGTGGATGCTCTAGGAAAGATCCAGCCTGGGCCACAGAACCAAGATTCCCAGAACTAATTGCGACTCCCTCTACATTCCATAAAAATATCCTACTCCTCCAAAAAGAGTTGTGTAGAAACACACAGGTGTGTTTCTTTTAGAGACTCTGACACTGCCCACAAAAATTTAGGATGAATTTCCCAGCATTGTCTACAAAGCCACTTCATAAGTCACCCAAGAAAAGACGGTTTATTATCTGATAGTCATTGCCTCAATTTTTTAAAATTTAGTTTTACATTTACATATTGAGGTATAATTGACATTCAGCACTGTGTAAGTTTAAGGTGTACAGCATAGTGATCTGACTTACATACATCATGAAGTGGTTATCACAATAAGTTTAGTGAATATCTATCATCTCATATAGATACAATATTTAAAAAAATAGAAAAAAATTTTGTGTATGTGATAAGAACTCTTAAAAACATTCTTAACAACATTCATATATACCATAGAGTGGTGTTAATTATCTTGCTGTACCTGTTGCTTCTGTATCTTGGCCATAATTGTAAATAATGGTGCAGTGTACAAAAGGTACATATATCTTCTCTAATTAGTGTTTTTGTTTTCTTTGAATAAATACCCAGTGATGGAATTGCTGGATCATATGGTAGTTCTATTTTTAATTTTTTGAGGAATTTCCTTACTGTTTTCTGTAGTGGCTGCATCAACTTACATTCCCACCAGCAATGCACAAAGGCCCCCTTTTCTCCACACCCTCACCAATACTTGTTACTTCTTGTCTTTTGGATAATAGCCATTCTGCAGATGTGAGGTGGTATCTCATTGTGGTTTTGATTTGAATTTCCCTGTTGATTACTGATGCTGAGCAGCTTTTCATGTGTCTTTTGTCCATCTCTAAGTCTTTGAAAAAAATCGCTATTCAGATCCTCTGCCCATTTTTTAATCAGGTCGTTTGCTTTTTTGATGTTGTGTTGTATGTGTCCTTTGTATATTTTGGATGTTAACCCTGCACTGGATGTATCGTTTGCAAATATCTTCTCCCATTCAGTAGGTGACTTTTTTGTTTGGTTGATATTTTCCTTCACTGTGCAAAAGTTTTTTAGTTTGATGTAGTCTCATTAGTTTCTTTTTGCTTTTGTTTCCCTTGTCTGAGGAGACATATCCCCCCAAATATTACCAAATCCATGTCAAAGTGAGTATTTCCTATGTTTTCTTCTAGAAATTTTATGGTTTCAGGTTTACATTTAATTCTTTAATCCATTTTGAGTTTTTTTTTTGTGCATTGTATGAGAGAGTAGTCCAGTCTAATTCTTTTGCATGTAGCTGTCCAGTTTTCCCAACACCATTTATTGAAGAGACTGTCTTTTCCCCATTGTATATTCTTTCCTCCTTTAATGCCTCAATTTTATTCAAACAAAGAGAATGGTAAAAAACCCTCCACTCTTACCCAGTTTGGTTCCCCACCTTGTTTATAATAACTAGCTCTTAATGAATTGTGTGTGTTTCCAAAATACCAAGCCCTCTCTGAAGTCATGATTTGTCACTGTTGAAGATATAGGTGTATTGAATTTTTAAAAAACCTCTGGCTCTCAATTCAGGGTCAGAGGTTGAGAGTGAGTCCTTACACTTAGGATGTTGACTTTGTAAATGTCGTTTACTTTTTCAAGTCCCCATGTCTTCACCTGTGAAGCATGGTTAACAATGATCCCTTCAAGTATGTATTGAGCTCCTGTTAGGTGTGCTCCCTTCACATATCTCATGATGACGCCCTGTTCTTATAAGGATTAGACAATGTTTGTGCTCTGGCTCCGTGAATAAAAGGTGTTATATAACTAATACACTTCAGACCCTGAAAACAAATGAAAAAGAAGTTCTGAAAATGTTTTGATCCTTGGCAGCTTCACCAGAGTAAATATTTGGCTTACCAAGGTGCCTGAAACTCAGTGACTATTTATCAAATGGATACATTTACTGAGCTCTGGGACTTCAGGAAAAAATCGATAGCCTTACTTATGGCCTGGCAGAATCTAAATAAATGAATGAATGATAATACTTACTGGTAAAATATACACTTTTATATGTTAAGGAAGGTATCTGACATTATTTAACACTTGCACTTCATATCTTAAGAAAGGTTATATCTGAGGTTTAATGTCCTAATTAATTTTCTGGTTAATAATCTTCTAGAGAAACTGAAAAAGAAATATTTCTATGATTCCTTTTCCTAGCCTGATCATTGATCTGAGCTCCATTTAAAGATAAAAAGCCATTCCTTCATTTATTCCTTCACTGATCACTTTATCAAGCACTTTTTGTGATGGGTGCTCAGGCATATCCTGAATGAAATATTCCCCCAAACTTTGTGAAGCTTGCATGTGTACTTTGCGACTTTCCCAGATCCAAAGATGGGCAGATAATCACAGTCAACTGCAGTGCTGGGTACCACTGCACCAATTATTTCTGCAATAAGAGCATCATCTTACTCTCATGCTACCTGAAAAAGGCTCTACAGGCAAAACAAAAAAGGAGTTACCTGGAAAATTGAAGCCAGGTCAGAAGAGCCTCCTACAGAGGATTTATGACCATGAGGATGTAGGATAACTGCCTGCTGTCATTTCTCAATTTTAATAATAGTAACATAATAGTAAAAAAATTGTGTGGTGCTTTAAGTGTTATCTTCATTTCGTACATAGAAACTGAATCTCAGAGATCCAAGAAAGCATAGTTTGGGAATGATGACACAGCCAGGGTAAGATTTCAGGCCTCCTAACTCCCAGCCCGGAACACATTCAAACATACTGTGACATCCCTCTCCTGGGGAGTCCTTTTGTGTTCATTTCTGTGTTAAAAAATCACAAACTTTATTTTAGGGTAGGGTGGGAACGGAAAATGTGATCATTTCATTAACCAAGATTTTGCTAGCAAAGGAAGAAATAAACTCGATTTTAATCTGGAGATTGCTTAATTTGCAGCTTCTTGGTAGAAACAGTCATCACTATTGACTGAATTATGGTAATATCCCAAAATCCTTTGTCCATATAGGATTCCATGATAATTACAAGAAACCTCTTACATATGCATACAATAAACATTTTCTTTATCAGAAAATACAAGAAATTTATAGACGACACCTCAGACAATTCGTGTGATTTATTTGTTCTAAATGAACTAATCAAGTATGATTAAGAATGGATTCCCACAAAGTTTTTTCTTTAATCTCAGAATTTTTACTTAATTACCTTTAAATCAATGGAGACCCCACACAAGCCAGCATCCATAAGTGAAATGGTTTTTAGAACCAGATGTGGAGGTATGGGATGGAACCAGAGTGGAGGTATGGGATAGAACCAAATGTGGAGGTATGGGATAGAACCAGATGTGGTGGTATGGGATAGAACCAGATGTGGAGGTATGGGATAGAACCAGATGTGGAGTTATGGGATGGAATCAGAGTGGAGGTATGGGACAGAACCAGATGTGGAGGCATGGGACAGAACCAGAGTGGAGGTATGGAATAGAACCAGATGTGGAGGTATGGGACAGAACCAGAAGTTTAGATATGGGGTAAAATCAGAAGTTATAAGATAGACCCAGAAGTGGAGGTATAGGATAGATAGCACAGCAGGCTAATGTATGTGTTGCCTAAAGACTGAGTTTATGAGGGGCTCTGAAGGTAAGTAAAGTAGCAGCCTTTTTATTTTATTTATTATTTATTTATTTATTTGTTTGTTTTTGACTGCATTTGGGTCTTTGTTGCTGCACATGGGCTTTTCTCTAGTTGTGGTGTGTAGGGGCTTCTCTTGTGGAGCATGGGCTCTAGACATGCAGGCTTCAGTAGTTACAGCACAGGAGCTCAGTAGTTGTGGCTCGCAGGCTCTAGAGCACAGGCTCCGTTGTGCTTAGCTGCTCTGCGGCATGTGGGATCCTCCCAGCTCAGGGATGAAACCCGTGTCCCCTGCCTTGACAGGCAGATTCTCAACCACTGAGCCACCAGGGAAGTCCTCGCCTTTTTATTTTAATGAGGGCTTTTGAAGTTGAAGAGCCCATGGAGAAACCTAGCTTCCCTCCTTGTCAGCTGTGTGCCTCAGATGGATTCTTCCTTCCTAATTCTGCACTTCAATTATCATCCATAATATGAAAATAATCATACTTACATCATAGAATTATTGGGAGGGTTAAACAAGATATTGGAAAAGCCGTTGGCATACTGTTTGGCACACAGTTTCATTTAGTAAATAAAAACTTTTAGAGCTGTAGAAAGAAAAGCCAAAGCATACTGACCCAAGTGAATTCTCAGTATCTATTCTAGCGGGAAAAAAGGGAAATGCAGACATTCCAGTGACCCGTGCACACTGAAGCAGAAGAGAATCCAAACAAAGGCATCCCTTATCTGAATATCAGATCAGCCCTCAGAATGTAGGCTAAGTATGGGCAATGAATGGGTCCTGTCATAAAGAGCCCTGGCCTTCTTAGGCATTAAGTGTTATACATTCCCAACAAAGAGAATTATAACGGTGTACAAAGGATATCATGTCCAAACCTAAGTCCAAGTGGAGTTAATTCTGGGGAACAGGATGCAAACCTACCAAAATGTTTGCCTAAGTGATGACGCAGCCTGCTGGGAGACTTCCTCAGAGGAGACACACAGATGGGCACTTTTGACCTAATTACAAAGTCTCTGTCAGGAGGTCATGAGTGGAAGAGCTCAGGATCGTATTTGTCATCCAATGAAGCTTGCGCCCCCCGCGTGTGGGAACTTAAAGTAATTTGAAAGAACTGTTGACCCATATTACTTGGGTTTAAGTCTTGGTTTTCTTGCTTACTGTCTGGCTTCCGTTGGGCAAGTTGTTACTATTATTTTTCTGCTGTTGTCTACCAGATCACCATCCTTTATGCCTTAACACAGCACCCACTGATCAGTTCACAGTGCTAAGGGCAGAAGTCCAGCAGGGTGTGATTGGTTTCTCTGCTTCCTGGAGTCTCCCAGGGCTGAGGTCAAGGTGTCATGTGGGCTGGGTTCTTACCTGGAGGTCCTGGAGAAGAATTCACTTTCCAGGTCATTCATGTTCTTGGTAGAATTCTGTTTCTTGTGACCCTACATCTAAGGTTCCATTTCACTACTGTTACCCTCCTGTCACTGTCTTTTCTTAGACCTCAGCTGCATTCTTTGTCATGTACCCTCCTCTACATTCAAAGCCAGCATTAAAAATGTTGAGTCCTTCTCATGCTTAAAATCTCTCTGACTTCTTCTTCTGCTGGAGAAGAAGCTGGAAAAATGAAGAAAATGCTCTACTTTTGAAGAGCTCATTTGTTTGGATCAGACTTACCCTTGTGAATCTCTGAACATTAAGAGAAACTAATTTGGAACTTAAAGTACACCCACAAAATCCTATCAACAGCAGTATCTATATTAGTCTTTGACTGAATAATCAGGGGATGGAATCTTGGGGGGTTCCTCTTTAGGATTTTTCCTCCGTATTACCTAACCTCTCTGTGCTTCAGGCTCTTTATCTGTAAATTGGGATAATAACAGTGCCTACTTCATAAGGTTGTTGTGAAGATTAAGTGGTTAAATGTTACATATATGTAAAGTGTGCCCAGAACAGTTCTGGCACATAGGAAAAGTAAGGTGTTTATTATTATTAGCGTTGGGGCCTAAGGGCCCTGATTCTGGAGATGGTACACAGTTGACTCCATGGTGGCCCCTGGGGGGAGCAGCAGGCCGTAGAAGTGATGTAGGTGGCTGGCATACATGGTAGGGAAGAGCAGAGATGTGGCAATGTCAAGCAGGCAGGAAGATGCCCAACAGAAGGGGGCACAACCAGAAAAGGGATGGAGGGAGGATAGAGCCCACTGGCAACTGACCTGATGTAATCCTGAGCACACTGGACTTTCAGAAATGCTCAAGGGGGCACTTTTCAAGCTAAGCTCCAGCTGCATATTAAAATCCCTTGGGAGGTTTTCAAAGGCACTTAGCTTGGCCCTCACCCTAGACCAACTAGATTAAAATTTAAGGCTTGCATCTAAACTGATTTTTAAAAGCTCCCTCAGTATTTCCATGGATTGGGAGGATTCAAAACTACTAGGCTAATGAGAAACCCAAAATACTCCTGAAAGAGTCCAAAGAACTGTCATTCCTTCAGGCCACACTATCGAGGGCCAAATAGGAAACAATCCATTTGGAAGTAAAATCTCTTTTTCTTTAAGGCAGAAAGTGCCCGGGCTTCCAATGGAGCAAATGGAGGTCGGTTCTGGCCTGGTAGTGGCTGCAGTGGGTGGTGGGAGGGAGGGGCTGACGGGTCGGGAGCATCATTGAGGAGGCCAGCAGTGAGAACAGCAGCTGCGCAGGGAACTTCTCCCTGGGCGGTCCCACACTCACCCACCAGCCACCACGCAGTGCTTGTACTGGACCAGCCAGTGGTGCAGGGGCATCCAGATTCAAAATCACAAAGTTGATGGGGCTGGAGCTACTCCCGCTGTGGTTGTTACTGGAGGCCTTGATTTTTCGTAGTGATTGTTCCAGTCTAGGGAAATAAAGGTTACATGGGGGAGTTAAGTTTGTTTTTTTTTTTTTGGAGCAGACTTGTCTTGGCTGACACTAAAGCCAACGTATGGTGCTTTGGCACAAACTAGCTGAGTAAATTAGAAAAGATAGCTGAAGTCGATTGAGCATGGGTTGTCAGTGAGGAAGGCAGCTCAAGATTTCAACTTGGACTTTGATAATTCACTGAGAGTGCAAACTACATAATGGAGGGTTAACAATACATTAAAATATATAGGGTTTTTTGGAATGTCTTTTAGAAGTGCTTTCGTGAGTTCTACCTAGTCTATTTGATAGTACTTAGAGTTAAAAACTATATATATATTTATTCGTTTACATCATGTCTTCCCCCCTTCCCCCCAAACAGTTTAAACTAGATTACGGTTCCATTTACATATTCCTACCTCATTTTAAAAAAATTTTAAATCTTTTCTTTTTAACTGAAGTATAGTGGATTTACAATACTGTGTTAGTTTTAGGTGTATAGCAAAGTGATTCAGATATATATAGTTCAGATTATTTTCCATTATAGGTTACCACAAGATACTGAATATAGTTCCCTGTGCTATACAGTAGATCCTTGTTGTTTATCCATTTTACATATAGTAGTTTGTGCCTGTTAATTCCAAACTCCTAATTTATTCCTGGCTATCCCCTTTGATAACCATGTGCGTTTCTTATGTCTGAGTCTGTTTCTGTTTCGTGTATAGATTCATTTGTATTATTTTTTAGATTGTACATATAAGTGATATAATATAATATTTATCTTTCTCTGTCTGACTTACTTCACTTAGTATGATACGCTCTAGGTCCATGTTGCTGCAAATGGCAAGATTTCATTCTTTAAAATTTTAAATCTTGATAATTTGTACTTTAAAGCATTTAATTATCCCATCTTTATTAATATAGTTTTCCTAGTAAAAGTTGAACTTTTAAGCATCCCTTTGAGTGATAATATTGCCATTAAGGTCTCTTAAAGTGCTTTTAATCTTTTTTTTTTTTTGCGCATGGGCTTAGTTGCTACGTGGCATGTGGGATCTTCCTGGAGCAGGGATAGAACCCATGTCCTCCGCATTGGCAGGCAGATTCTTAACCACTGAGCCACCTAGGAGGCCTGCTTTTAATCTTTATTTTGAAAAAACTTTCCTGAAAAGTACATTTCCCAGCAAATTACACCACCCTACTAGATTTGGGTTGCTTGACAGGCCAAGATATGGGTGGAAGAAGTTGCATGAATCCAAGACCTTGAGCACTTTCAATTCTCTTCACAGTGAACTCAAAACACAAGGCAATCTTTTAATGCTCTTTTCCACCTTTACATTGGTTTTCTCATTGTGCCAGCTTGACATGCCTTCCTGTCTTAGGGCTCAATGCAAATGTGAATTTTTTTTTATAAATTTATTTATTTATTTTATTTATTGGCTGTGTTGGGTCTTCGTTGCTGCACACAGGCTTTCTCTAGTTGCTGCGAGTGGGGGTTGCTCTTCATTGTGGTGCGCAGACTTCTCATTGCGGTGGCTTCTCTTGTTGTGGAGCACAGGCCCTAGGGGCGTGAGCTTCAATAGTTGCGGCACACGTGCTCAACAGTTGTGGCTCACGGGCTCTAGAGCACAGGCTCAACAGTCGTGGCGCATGGGCTTAGTTGCTCCATGGCATGTGGAATCTTCCCAGAGCAGGGCTCGAACCCATGTCCCCTGCATTGGCAGGCGGATTCTTAACCACTATGCCACCTAGGAAGTCCAGATGTGAATTATTAAAGACCAAACTAGTAGACTGATCTAGCGGAAAAATAAATTATAGGCTGCAGGGAGCTCTTAGCCCAGAACACAAGGTAAGGGGAAGCTTGGGCCTGAGGGCAAAAAGATCTAAAGTGATTCCTGAAGTAGAAAACAGAATCCAGCACTCTTGCTTTCTAGACATATGTTAGCAAATAGAAAACAACAGCTTTTGTTTCTTCTTTAAGAACTATCTTTACTACTTAAAAGCTTAACAAAACAGTCCCCAAACCAAGCAAATAGAAATATAATATGTAGGTCATTCTTACAGCTCTATTCTCAGATCCAAATTGGTTCCCTATTTGTGCAATACACATGTTTTCTAAATTGTGTGAAAAAGTAGTTGGCCAGAATTCTTTTTAAGATATTAACCTTCTTATGTGTTTTATAGAATTAACTTAGATTGGCTGAATTCATCAGTTTTTAATATTATTCACTGAAAAGGCATTGTTAAATGCTTTTAAAATAAACATAGCAGGATAGGTGTATCATCTGCTCTAGAAACCAGCCCTGGGGTGCTTCTTACAGTCATTGACCCAGGACTAGAGAGGAGAAGTAGGCTACAACTTACCTTTCTATCAGCATCTCTAGTTTTTAAATATAACCTATGGCTTTGTAGAAAATCAATCAGTGATCTGAACTGTTGGATATGCAACTTAGCTATTCCTAATTTTTTTTATTTTTTTCATTTTAAAGATGCAAAACTGCCTGAGGATGTTAAAATTGCAGCAAGAAAAGGCCAGTTCTATTTTGGGCTGTCTCTGAAGCCTGTCATAGAGAAGGGAGGGAGGAAAACGGAGGTAGACACATCTGGGATACTATTTTCAGGCTCCTGGATTCCAGAAAGACTCTGGAAGCTGGAAAGAGACCGGAAGTATGAAAGGAAATAATTAATAAGTGAAGTCAGGACAGAACCGTAAGAATGACTGTCCAGGGAGTGGCTGAGAACTTGAAAACCAGGGAGACTTGGGAACGGTAGAAAAGAACCCCCCATCTCATCAGTCCATGGGGGACCACACATTTAAATAAATCAGAGCTAAAGCTAAGTTAAAAAAAGACACTGGTCTCACTGGTTTTGAATCCAGCAAAGACTTTGAGGCTGTGGATCAGACATCTTGGAGACAGCAGTGGCCCTTGGCCCTGGCTGCATGTTAGCTTCCCTAGGAAAGCTTTAGAAAACACCCATGCCCGGGTCTCATCCCCAGAGGCAATGGGGATGCCTAAGAACAGCTTTCCAGACTGTGAATACCTGTAGAGATGACAATGATACTTGTAGATTACATGAAAACTTCTTAAAGGAATAGTCAAATCATTGTCACTTTTAAATAGAAGCATGGTATTGTACAATATTGTACAGAAAATCTTAAAGTTAGTTAAATGATTAAATATGGAAACTTTTCATTTTCATTTGAAGAATGATAATATGATTGAAATAATTTATGATGCCTTTAAACAACGATTATTTAAACAAGACCATAGACTATTGCGCTCTATAGATGGGTGCTTCTCAAACGTTAATGTGCAAAGGACTTATCCAGAGGACCTTATAAGATGAAGGTTCTGATCTGATAGGGCTGAGTGGGGCTTGAGATTTTGTTTTTCTAATGAGCCCTCAGGTGAGGCTGAGACCGCTGTTCCAGGCACACACGTGGAGCAGTTGAGGCTGCGGTATGTTAAATGGCTCCCTTTCCCATATTCTCAGACCTGAAAAACCTCCAGAAGTGATTTCTATGTGAGATTTGGCACATTCGTTCACAATCCAAGAGGGTGGAGTTGGAAGAAAAAATAAATGTTTTTAACACATCATGAATGACTCAGCATTTATCTTTAAGATATAGAGGTCACAGGGAAAGCACTTTTGGTTAAAGAAATTTCATCCCTGCCATTTCCAAAATGTCAATTCATCCACACCAAAATTATGTCTTGACTTGAAGTAAAATGTTAAATGCCGTAAATAAACTATGAGAATACAAAAAAGCAGGAATGTTCTTCATGGTAGGAAAATAACTTGCTCCTGAAGAATCTGGCTGGGGTTTTTTGTCTTAAATGCAGTGCCCGGTCTGTACTCATGGCTAACATTAGGTGTCCTGTGTGTGATGAAGCAGGTAAAGACGCCACTAAGAGGGCTGGGGAAGGCCAGGAAGCAAACGTACTTGAGTTTGCCAATGTACAGAAACATTTAAAAAATTGTTTTTGATCATACACTGTACCTAAGGATATTGCACATATTCTTTGGGAAATGCTTTCTTTTTTTCTCAACACAAGTAAATTAAGTGAATTAAACAAATATAGATTCTCACCTTTTCAATAAGAGATATACTAACACAGGCCCAATGTCTTTTTAGGAATTTGATCCAAAGCGAGACTTTCTTTAAAATTATAAATCCTTTCCAATGTTTAGTCTAGTTGGGTTTTTTTCCTCTTCAGGTTTGAATTTTTTGAGCCTTTAAAATATCTGTAAAGTGTCTGGGTGTTATGCTTTCAAATGCTTATCAATTTTTGGTGCAGGGAAGATTTAAAACTCAAAATATTTAAATCCATGGTTACTGCGCTTATAAGTAATACCATGAGTCCAATAGAATAAAAGAATAAGCAAATAGTGTTTGATAAGCTGGTAGAAATCAAAGAGGAGGTAATGTAATCTTCCTAATGTTTTTTTTTTTTTTTCTATTTGTGTTCCCAAATGTTCATAGCCTTTCACATTTCAAAGGCCACATGAGAGTTATTTAAAGAATAGTAGAAACTGTCCTGGATTTGCAGGTTGTGTTGTTTCCAAAGTTTCCTACTGAAAGGGTGAGAAAATGTCTTCCTTTCCCTCCATTTCTGTCCCAATGGCTCTCTTCTCCAACAATCTTCAGAGAATGTCTGTGTCTGTGTATCCAAAGCAGCTTGTCACCTGTCAGGTGTGAGCACTTGAAATGCTGCTTGTCCAAATTGAGGTGTCCTATAAAGTATAGAATACATACCCAATTTCCCAGACTTAGTATCAAAAAAATAAAATATTTCATTAACAATTTTTATATTGATTTTGTGTTGAAATAATAATACTTTGGATATAGTGGATTAAACAACATTATTAAAATTTTCACCTTTTGCTTTTTACATTTTTAAACGTGACTACTGGAAAACGTAAAATTATGTATATGGTTTACATTAAATTTCTATTGGACAGTACTATTGTATAGTAATTATCTAGATTGTCATTTTGCTTTTGGAATAATATTCTACTTATTGAATATTTGCTATCCCTAACCTAAGCATTTTACCTGTATTAACTCAATTTAATTATCTCCACTTTACAAATGAGGCTATTGAGCTTACAGAAGTCAGGTAACTTGCTCAAGTCACACTTGAGTAAGTGGGAGAGATGGGTTCAAACCTACAGCTGAAACTTGAAACTAAAGCTGTCTCTCAGCCAGGGTGTCACCAGACCAGGGCCAGGATCAAGCAAGGAAGCCATTCACCCTGGGTGCGAAACTCAGGAATCAAAATATATAGTGTTTTAATAGAATATTAACCAAAAAATCAAAATTAGTGCAAACAATTCATAATGAACAAAATATTAAAATTTTAAATAAAGACAGAATTTGTTCCTGAACTTGCATGATGCAGTTCACCTCACCTCACCATAGTCTTGGCCCTGACAGTCGGTCCACCTTGCTGAACACCCGCTTACTTCTATGTGTGTTATTTTCTCAAGTATGTTGTCAGTGCTTGGAGAGAGGGCCTAGACCTCACATCTCAGAGCTGCTCCTCAGGGCGCCCAGGCCTAGTGAAGTGCTAAGACATGGGGGCTGCTGATAAACACATAACCAGCAAAAGACCGAAAGGAAATAGACCACAATGTTTAAAGACGTTTTCTCTCTGTGTGCAGTGGGGCCAGGGTGATTTCTCCATCACTTACATACACACACACACACACACACACACACACACACTCATATATGTGTATATATATATATATAACTCTTACAATTCAAAACAAACTTTTAAGTTTTTGCTGAATAAGCTCTGAACTCGATTTAAAACTGTGGAGCAAGCACATCTAGTTGAGAAAGGCGCTTACAACAACCATATGCAATGAATGAAAAGCCATGATTTTGACAGCCAGACTCAACAAATCGAGTGTACTGTTGGGAAATCCTTGCCTGTTCATTTAACTCCCTTTGTTCAATGTGTGAATCATAGGGTGGGCCTTTTATAACAGGCTTTTCCAAACACCGATTGCATGATATGGGCCTGTTATCCAGGCTAAAGGACCTCAATCATTCCTCTATATTAGAGGTTCTCCATCAGCAGGCCCAAGGAATTTCCCATGGAATTTTCAAATCTCTCCTCCCACAGCTCTCCCACCAAATGTTCACAACCTTTATATCTTTCTATCCTCTTTCCCAGCTAAGCTGCTTGAAAAAATAACCAACCCCATTTCTACTTTTTACCTCCTTTCCCTTTTCAACTCACTCCCTTTGTCAGGGGAACGGCTGACTGACACTGCCCACCCTGACCAGGCACCGCAGTAACCATTTGCATGAGTTATCTTACTACAGCAGGTCTTGGTAAGGAATGCGGAACTAACAAGCCACCACAAACCAGAAGAATTTGGGAAAGGTAAAAAAGGAAAGGAGACACCAGTCCATATGTCCTACCAACCTCCCAGAATCCTCCGCACTGAATCCATCTAGGCTGAGTGAGGCACATGCCACCAGGAAGGACCCTGAGTCAGAATGACTGGCCAGAGACAGCCCGGGAACTAATCCCATCACCATAAAACCTGAGACTGTGAGCCACGTGACAGAGCCATCATCGTGGGTTCCCTTACCTTGCTGCCCTCCACCCGGGCACCCCTTCCCAGTAAAGTCTCTTGTTTCATCAGCACATGTGTCTCCTCTAACGATTCATTTCCGAGTGTTAGACAGGAGGCCCCTCTCAGGCCCTGGGAAGGGACCCCCGCTCCGGCAACACCTGCTGACTCTCGCCCTTCTCTCTATACAGAAACTACTTTTGTAATGGATCATATTGACCTTCGTTTCGTCACATCTAGGGGACAATTTACAGTTTGCAACTTTCTTAATCTCTTAGCTGCTTTTGACACAGTGGACCATTGTCTCCTTTAAATACTCTTTTCTTGGCTTCTTTCATTCCATTTTCTCCTGGTTTTCATCCACATTCCCGGATTCCTTCTGAGTTTCCTTCAGAGGAATTCCCTAGAGGAAAACACCCCTCCATCTCCCTCCTGTCTCCCCTGCTATAACATCCCCCTATCAACAGTGTTCACCCTAAGCTTCACCATGAGTGTCTTCTTCGCCTTTCGAAATCTTAACTTCCACTATAAGTTTGTATTGCTCCCCCAGAATCCATCCCCTTCCCTAAATTCAAATCATTCAATCAAGAGTAGCAACAACAGGATAACTAGAATTTGGGGATCTAATATCCATAGAGGATTATTCTACTAAAATCACCTGGTTTCTTTGTTTGCCTTCCCAGTTAGCCTGCGTCTAGCTCTTATTCACCATTGTGGCCTCAGTGTCTGGAGGAGATCTGGCACCTATCAATATATATCAGTATGATTTTAGCAGGAAGTAATAGAAATTCCAACCCCCAATGACCAAAACAAAAAAGAAATGAAGTCTTTCATATAATTGGAAGTCCAGCAAAAAGTGTACCAGGAGCTCCATAATTAGCAAGAACTAAGGTTCTTTTCAGTTTTACCACTTAGTTATCCTCTGGGTCATCTTCACCCTGAGGCCAAATCCATTCATCTTCACCCTGAGACAATGATCCACTGTGTCAAAAGCAGCTAAGAGATCAAGAAAGTTGCAAACTGTAACTTGTCCAGCTAGATGTGACCACACGAAGGTCAATATGAACCATCACAAAAGTAGGAGGCCAGTGGGAAGCAAGGGAAACTACAGTGTTCCCTTGTTCAAGAAGGAATTCCTGTCCTTTTGTATTTCTGTACCTCTAATTAACAGTGAATAATCAACAATAACTGCCCCAGTCATTTTACAGGCAGAGGGCAGGAGGGAGGAACAGGATTTGGAGTATTTTATCCAGATGTGAAAAGTCTTGAGATAGATAATATAATATATAAAGCCATTGAAATTTCACACATATAATGCAATTACAGAAACCATAGTACCCTGTTTAAGAAAAAAAAATCTTTGAGATTTTCCCAGGTATGAATCTCTCTTAAAAAGGAACAAAATTCCTTTAAGCCAAGCCCTTCCAGGAGCAACTTTTCAAACTTTGCTCCAAGTAATGTGCTTTGTTTTACAAATTCCATTCTGCTTTTCCACTCCACCTCCCAACCCCTAAGGAATCAAGGATTTTTCTGTGTGATTCTCCAAGTCTTGCCCTGTATCTTTAAATAAATAAATAAGTAAATAAATAAATAAATAAAATAAAATAAAATAAAAATTCAGAAGCCTTCTGAAAATTCTGTTTATTGAACGCATGGTCCTCCCAAACACCTTCAGTTTCTTCCAACTGATTCAAATTGCCAAACCCCAAACACTAACCCAAAAGCCATTAAAGAGAAGATAATGTCCTCTCTTTGGGGTGCAACCTTCTAGATATTTCCTAGCTTTGCTGTCATCCTTCCTCTTGCTCCGTTTCAGATCTGTGTTTCCTTTCCCTTGGCTTATCTGCTATTTTTAGCCCAAGGCCTGTCCTTTGGATTTGTCAGTTACATTTATCCCAGATTAAACCCTCAGCATTTTCTCTGTGCTCTAGCTGATTCTGTCCTCGACTGCCATGGGCTGGCAGACTCTAGACAGCCAAATCTCTTCCATTGCCCTGCAAGTGGCTACTGCTTCCCTTTTCTTATGCCCCTTTATGTTTAAATTCCTTCTTTTAATCCACATTTATTAGTACTAGGCAGTCTAAACACTAATTTCACCCCTTTCATCACCTATTACAGAATCGCCAACACAATGAAGCATTTGTATTTACATGATAGAAAACACCCTTGGGTCTTCCATTCCAGAGGGACAGGCCAAAAAAAAACTGGTTCATGTTAGCAGATCCAGATCCTGTTTGGTTCCACTTGAGTTTTGTGAGCCTTGTCCAACTGAAGATTTGGCTCACGCCATAGAAATCAATATCTAAGTTGATAACCAGTTGCAATGAATGAATTCAGGCTTTGCCTGGTTTTTAATATCTGAAGGGCTTCTTTACATATGAAGTTGGGAAAGTAATGACATCAATTATTATAAACAAAACAATTTAGACCAGAGGTAGGGAAACTTTTTCCATAATGAGACAGATAGCAAATAATTTTGTCTTTGCGGGCCTTAGAGTCTCTGTTGCAAGTACTCTACTCTGCTTTTGTAGTATGAAAACAGCCATAGACAGTATTAAATGAGTAGGCATGGCTGTGTGCCAAAAAACTTTTATTTACAGAAACACGTGGTAGGGGACTTCCCTGGTGGGGAATCCACAGTGGTTAAGAATCCTCCTGCCAATGCAGGGGACATGGGTTCAATTCCTGTGTCCAGGAAGATCCCACATGCCACGGAGCAATTAAGCCTGTGCACCACAACTACTGAGCCTTTGATCTAGAGCCCGCAAGCCACAACTATTGAGCCCGTGTGCCACAACTACTGAAGCCCACACGCCTAAAGCCCACGCTCCACAACAAGAGAAGTCACCACAATGAGAAGCCTGTGCACCTACAAGGAAGAGTAGCCCCCGCTCGCCGCAACTAGAGAAAGCCCACATGCAGCAAAGAAGACCCAACACAGCCAAGAAAGAAAGGAAGGAAGGAAGGAAGGAAGGAAGGAAGGAAGGAACAGGTGGTGGGCCGGACGTGGCCCATGGGCAGTAGTTTGCCAACCACTGATCTAGACGACGAGCACACAGGCTGATGAAAAGCCCCTTCCCTGGCCTTTTGTGCTAGGAGGATGAGAAGGTATGAGGTCCTTCTTGATGAAGGGTCAGTTTTATCTGGTGGTAAATAATATGAACAACTGTTATATTAAAACAAATCCAAATATTTTATACAACATTGGACTCTGCTGAGGCAGGATCTTGGGAATACCTTTTTTTAAATTGAAGTATAGTTGATTTACAATATTGTAATAGTTTCAGGTGTACATCATAGTGATTCAGCATTTTTGCAGATCCTATTCCATTCTAGGTTATTACAAGATAATGGCTACAATACCCTGTGCTATACAGTATATTCTTGTTGTTTACGTATTTTATACAGAGTAGTTTGTAACTTTTAATCTCATATCCCTAATTTGTTCCTCTGCTCTTTCCTCTCCCATTTGGTAACCACAAGTTTGTTTCTATATCTGTGAGTCTGTTTTTGTTTTGCATATACATTCATTTATATTATTTTTTAGATTCCACATATAAGTGATATATATTTGTCTTTGTCTGATTTATTTCACTAACATAAAATTCTCCACATCCATCCATGTTGTTGCAAACGGCAGTATCTCATTCTTTTTTTATAGCTGAATAATATTCCATTGTATCTCTATATACCACTTCTTAATTGGGAATACCTTTCTGTCTCCCCTATGCTATTAGAGGAACTTGGATTTGAGAAATGCTGATTGGGAGACACTTCTGTAACTGATGACTATGTGGGAACACCAATATGGTCTTGTCCAATTGCAGTGCCTTCATTTCCCCACAGAAGTCTGAAATGTGGTCACTGCTGCACCTGTTGCATTATCGTGAGACTCACAAGCTTTGCACTCTTTTGGGATTTCACATGGTGCCTGCCTGCTGGCCAGTGAGACTCACAGGCTGTCTTTGTACTTTCCCAGAAGAATCCAATTGTTTTATCATGGTGTCCTGAAATTTTCTGCTATTGTTACTGAAGTTGCTGCAGTTATTAGGTCTCTTCTGGTTCATTGCACATCTGAATATTATACAGTCGGTCTTCACTCACAGAGTCCATATCTGTGGTTTCACCTACTCACCAAAATTTAGTTTCCACCCCCAAATCAACACTGATGGCATATTCATGGTCATAGCAGACATGTAGCAAGAGGTGAAACATTTGAGTCCGAGGCAAAATATTTGAGTCACTCAATTCACAAGTTCCCAGCTGAGGTCAAACAAGGTGATGTTCTGCCTTCTTGTTTTAGCTCTAAGACTGTAAACACGTCCTTTCTGCAGCATATTGAGTGTCACATTCTGCACATTTTTTATGCTTTTTGGGGTGATTTTGCTATTTACAATGGCATCCAATCATAGTACTGTCTGTTTGAAGTATCCCTGAGTGCAAGAAGCCTCTGATGTACTACACAGAGAAAGTACATATGTTAGATAAGCTTCATTCAGGCATGAGCTACAGTGCTGAAGGCCATGAATGTAATGATGATGAATCAATAATATATACTTAATAAAGTGCCTGTGAACAGAAAAACACATAAAACAAAATTATGTATTGATTGGTTGCCAAAAACACTGTGACCCGAGGCTCACAGGGACCTAGTTCTGTATTTCCCCCGGGATCAATAGTTCAGTATTTGCTAATTCAGTGTTCAGTGACTTTATAGAAGGTAACTACCACAAAGAACAAGAATCCACTGTAACTGCACAAGCAGGGCCCTGCTAGCTTTGTGCCCACTGTCAGCCGCTCTCAAGGGTGGCCTGTCACCTTATAAGGCCAGGCCCTGGAAGTCTTGCTACTCAGACCGTGAATCAGCAGCAGCAGCATCACCTAGGAGGTTCAGAACCCCAGGCCCCTACCCAGATGTAATAAATCAGAATCTGTATTTAAACAAGATTCCCAGGCAATTCACATTTACATTAAAGTTTGAGACACACTACTTTAAGGCACTTCTATTATGCCCACAATTATCTCACTGGTCACTTTTTTTTTTTTCTTTCTGGTTACAGTAGAAGCATCTTTAGTTTTCACACGTCAAACACCTCTCATGGTCAATTGCATATGTTTAGTCTGATACCATCCATCCGCCCACTCACCAATCCATTAATTTAAGCAAGAAGACTTTTTCTGAGCATCTGTTTTATAGCAGATAAAATGCTGATAGTGAGATTATGCAGAAAAAAAAAATCTTCAAAGACCCCCTTCATGTTAGGGGGACAGTCTGCAAGCCAACTGCATAAACTACTAAGGAGATGGCAGGAATAGAGACAGAAAAGAGGCACAAAGGTGACAGAGAAAGTAATACTAGATGAATGTGTCCCTGAATACTTCCTGGAGGAATTATTTTGAACACAAAAACCTTTTAATCTCTGTCAATATGATTTAGCAAAGAAGAAGGTGTCTCAAAACATTCATCAATCCTTGCAAATCTACTATGTAACATTCTCTGCACATACATGCCATAACTAGATTATAATAGTTTTCCTACACAAACAAAAAATAACAGTAACAACAAAAGAAGTGCATCTAAGAAATAATAGAGAATGTATGCAGAGAGAAGGAATTTTTGTCATAGTCACACTTCAAGTGTCTTTTGATCCAGCATAATAATTCGCTTTCCCTTTCCTTTCCTTACAGAATCTGATGATTCTGCACAATGCAAAAAACTTAATCATTTTTCTGATCTACTTTTACCTAATGTGATTTTCTTCAGGTCAGAACTCAACAAAGGAAGTTAACTTTTTTCCTGTATGTCTTTTGAGAAGTCACAAGTTTATTTCCCCTCTTACATTAAATTATACGTTAGAACTGCAAAACAAAAATGGAAAAAATATGGAATCAAATGAGCTATTGATTTGCTTGTCTCAACAGTCACTTAGACCTTTGAGAAAAGCCTTCTCCTTTGAGTACAAGCAAGCTACAATTTAGCTTGCTCTCATTTTTCACTGCTTGTCACAAAAATGCCTCAAAGCTGGTCTGTATTAGTGTCTCCAGTTTACCAATGAGAAACCCAAGGCACTGGAAGGTAAAGTGATTTTATGTTATGAGTCAGCAGAGCCCTGGAAAGCCAGAAGGAAATACGAGCTGCAGGCAATTTGGGGTAAGACTGTTCTTAAGTCAGTGAGTGACCTTATGAAGAGGTAAATTTGAAATTAAAAGCTATAATTAACTCTCTAAGCTGGAGCTTTGTTCCACCCTATTCACTTTAGAATAATGAAAACATTCTTATAATTTCAAGAAATAAGTTAAAGGGAGGCTGAGTGGAATTGTGGAATGTCTTTGAGTCGTGCACATGTTACGAAGCCATGCTAATGTCCCAACTGCTGCTGAGACATGGACACTGTGATGGGTGGATAATGACACGGGAGTGAGTGCTATGGTGTGCACTAGGAGTAACTTATCTATATATTAATGTACTCCTGGGTAAAAGAATTCTGAATCGTCCAGGAAGAGAGAAATAAATTAATACAAGACTCCTGACAATTCACTTCTATAGTTGTAGGAAGCTAGCACATTATCAAGTGATGGATTTTGAAGTGTGGGCCAAATATAATAACCCAAGACAGCAATTCAAGAAGGTAGAGAGTTTGAGAAGCTAGAGCAGCTGGGAGATTGGAGTGCAGTTTGAGCAAGTCTTCCCTGGCAAGTCCTTTCCTGTCTGTTTCTTCATCTGCAATGAGAAAAGGGAACTGGGCTAGATGGTTTCCAGCGTTCCATACAGCTCTGGTGCTCTCTAATCATATACTTGCATGACCTACTCCCACTGGAGTCCCAGGAGAGACCCACTGTAGCCACCACACACAGAGCCACCTCCGGGCAAACATATCAATGGGCAGCCGATGATACCCTGCAAACTCAGTCTTCTTGTCCCTTTCCCTAAGTGGGAAAACTGCTCTGAGAGTCCTCTCAGTGTATAAGTAATTTGAAGCCTGACAGAGTGAAGTTCAACTCCTGTTTTCCCTAATTACTGATTGTGTGCTGCTGGTGGTTCCATACTTACTCCCTGGGCTTTTGCTAGGCCTCAGTTTTCTCATCCATACAATGGGTACAATGACATCTATTTCACAGTTTTCGTGTATGGATTAAACAAATAAGATAATGCAAAGTGATTTTGCCTAAAAGAATACTGGTCACATGTTAGATTTTAAAAATGCTAGCTCCTTTCCCACTTTCTCCACACTGTGCAGTGTATTAGTGCTGAAAGATAAAGGGACAGTACTCTCAAAGTCAAATTTAAGACTGCATTCAGTGATGAGGGACAGATTCAGCTCTTTACCCTTGAAACCTCATTACGTAAACAGGTACACATTCTGCTTAAACAGCAGGTCCGGACCTTAACTGAGACTGCCAAGTCTCTCTAATAGACGGGAGTCTCAGGGCCTGTGCCAGCCACCACTGAAAACAGAGTAAGAGCAGATAACAGCATGCAGGCACTTTGCCTGTCTGACAGTCCGTATTTATGCCATACCTGTGGGGCCAAAGGGCTAAAATAGAACACAGAGATTCTTCTAATGTGGGCAGTAGGGCTACTGTAATGATGCTGATGTAATCTTTGGATGAGCTGAAAGAAGCTGGCGCAGCCAAATTGCCCAGAGAAATGAGAGGAAACAGGCAGGATCGTGGCCCAGGAGAAAGGATTAAGGTGTTCGTAATGCAAACCTTAATACATATGAAACCTTAAATATCCAAAAAAAAACCCACTTTTTTTTTCTTGCCATATACAGCAAGGCAGAGGTAAGAAATTTACCCTCTGAACTTAGACTTTTGATAAACAACATTAACATGAAAGTTTCTAACTATCCATTAAATCTGACGACGGCATAGAGAACACTTAAAAGGCAAGCTGTCTATCTGGGCAATGTCTCTTTGGACTGTTTGCTGGAAAGTACCTCTCATAGAATGCAAAGCCCTGAGGTCAAATGGTCTTGCTCCAATTTCCCAGGTTGATTCACCTCACTTATTTAAGTCTGAGCTCTCATATTTAGAGAAGAAATCCACAACATAGAATGACTGTAAAATATCAAAAGCCCCACTCTAATGCCTGCAAAGAGAAGCCAAATTAATTGTCAGAGAATCAGGATGATTCTAAATGTGTTGCCAGTTTATTTTGTACCAGGCACAAAGCTGGAAATGGGAAAAGAAAAAATTAAGACAGTGTGGTCACTGACTTTGGGTGTTTACTAGGAGGGAGTGGGGCAACAGACTATTTCTCCCTTACTGTTGTTAGCAAAGCAGGAACTCAGTAAGGTAAGCTTCTGTTTAGAGAGGTAGGTGCTCAAGCCAGCAAGATGTCTCAGACAGAGTAAATCCTGGGGCAAAATGGTGCTAGCCTCGCAACCACAACCACGGCACGCCCTTCCCTTCCCTTCATCCTTTCTGAGCCTGAGGTGTGCAGACTAGCAGGTGAGAATAATATTGATCTTGGAAATTTTACACTGCAGAGCAGTCTCCAAACACCCTATTCCCATAGGTTTGCAGCTCACAGAACCAGAGTTTGTGCACTGCTGCTGCTATCATTTTCATACCATTTAACGCTCTCTAAAAATAATGTTTCAAATTAAGCAAATCTGGTATCTTCAAAACAAGGGAAATCAAAGGGTTCTGCTAGTTTTGTTAGTTGTTCTAACACCTTGAGACATTAAACAGTTAAAGGACTAATTTCTTCTGTTCTTAGGCAAATATTTTTATAGTCTTTAAAACATAGTGATTGTCAATCAAATTTTTTTAGATTTCAGTTCAGACAAAACATAGTTCTTGCCATGAATCAAGGTGACTTGGACTTTCAAAGTCAGTATCATGCTTCAAGAATTCTTGATTTTAATCCTATAAAATAAAGGACAGGATTATCATTCACAAGAGCACAGTATATAAGAAATACAGGATGAGTCTGGGACTGTATAGTTAAATGATGTCATCCTAATGAATCATTGGAATCATTGGTGTTTCTTAAGCCACACTTCTTTTCTCACATTAGTGATTTTGTGCTTATGCATTGCTGCCAAGGTGCACGGGTGCTATTGCCCATTAGCCAGAATCTCAGCTCTTATTCTGCACAGCCTGACAAAATGGGCCTGAAGGGTTAATAGACACGTCTGTAGTCAGGCTTTGGCATGCACATGAAGGCACTGAGCATGGCCAGCTCAACAATGAATTGCAAAGACTGGCAATGAAATGGCAAGATCTTTCATAGGAAACAGTGGATGTGGGTGGACCTACTTAAATATGGGATCTTCATCTATTTTCCCTCCAAGAAAATGAGTATTAGGTTAGAGGTCTTCCTGAGAATAGCAAGGAACTGAAAGAACCATCTCCCTCATAGTATCTTTTCTTTTACCCAAGCAAGACAGGTTCATATGGGGAAAGAAGAACCAAGTGCAGCAACAAGAGGAGTAAGTGCTTTCACTTGAAGGGAAACATTTGAAAGTCAAATGCTTGAGATATTCAGGCTAGATTCAATGATTCAAGGATGAGCCTACTAACTCCTAATCACTTCATCTGCTAGGTATTATATTCAAATTGGCCAGGTTTACATAAAATCAGAGAGTAGGGTTTTCCTATTCCACAGGCTCTTTTACCTCATCACCTTCCACAAATCCTATGAACATGAGGATTTTGTGAAAGGAAAGTAAGTGACCTTGAAGTAGTTTGAAGGGGCTGGACATGATGCAGAAGGTGATGACCCACAGCCCTAAATCCCAGACCAGCCCCCCATTCCTGAAGGTATATTGAAGCATGGAAAATACTCTTGTATTAGTGTGTTACCTTTAAAAATGAATGTACTGAAAAAATAAACAAGAGAACCAGTGGATTCTGATTAAAAAAAAAAAAAAAGCAATAAGGAGCACTAGCCTGAGCAAAGATTAAAATGTGTGTGTATATAAAAAATACCTAAAGCAATTAGAAAAAGAACAAAAAACCCCCAAAATTAGTAGAAAGAAAGAAATCATAAAGATCAGATCAGAAATAAATGAAAAAGAAGGAAACAATAGTAAAGATCAATAAAACTAAAAGCTAATTCTTTGAGAAGATAAATAAAATTGATAAACCATTAGCCAGACTCAACAGGAAAAAAAGGGAGAAGATGCAAATCAACAGAATTAGAAATGAAAAAGGAGAAGTAACAACTGACACCGCAGAAATACAGAGGATCATGAGAGATTACTACAAGCAACCATACGCCAATAAAATGGAAAACCCGGAAGAAGTGGAGGAATTCTTAGAAAAGTACAACTTCTAAGACTGAACTAGGAAGAAATAGAAAATATGAACAGACCAATCACAAGCACTGAAATTGAAACTGTGATTAAAACTCTTCCAACAAACAAAAGCCCAGGGCCAGATGGCTTCACAGACAAATTCTATCAAACATTTAGAGAAAAGCTATCACTTACCCTTCTCAAACTCTTCCAAAATATAGCATGGGGAGGAACACTCCCAAACTCATTCTACAAGGCCATCATCATGCTGATACCAAAACCAGACAAAGACATTACAAAAAAAGAAAATTACATGCCAATATCACTGATGAACATAATGCAAAAATACTCAACAAAATCCAATAGCACATTAAAAGGATCCTACACCATTATCAAGTGGGGTTTATCCCAAGAAAGCCAGGATTCTTCAACATATGTAAATCAATCAATGTGATACATCATATTAACAAATTGAAGTATAAAAACCATATGATAATCTCAATAGATGCAGAAAAAGCTTTGACAATTTTCAACACCCATTTATGATTAAAACTCTCCAGAAAGTGAGGATGGGGGAAACTACATCAATATGATAAAAGCCATAAACGACAAATCCACAGACAACATCATTCTAAATGGTGAAAAATTCAAAACATTCCCTCTAAGAACAGGAACAGGCCAAGGGTGTCCACTCTCACCACTATTATTCAACATAGTTTTGGAAGTTTTAGCCCAAATCAAAGAAGAAAAAGAAATAAAAGCAATTCAAGTTGGAAAAGAAGTAAAATTGTCACTGTTTATAGATGACATGATATTATACGTAGGAAATCCTAAAGATGCCACCAGAAAACTACTAGAGCTAGTTGATGAATTTAGTAAAGTAGCAGGATACAAAATTAATGCATAGAAATCTCTTGCATTCCTATACACTAATAACAGAAGAGCAGAAAGAGAAATTAAGGAAACTCTCCCATTCACCATTGCAACCAAAAGAATCAAATACCTAGGAATAAACCTGCCTAAGGAGGCAAAAGATCTGTATGCAGAAAACTTTAAGACATTGATGAAAGAAATCAAAGACGACACAAACAGATGGAGGGACATACCATGTTCCTGGATTGGAAGAATCAACATAGTGAAAATGTCTGTACTATCCAAAGCAATTTACACATTCAATGCAATCCCAATCAAATTACCAATGGCATTTTACACAGAACTAGAGCAAGAAATCTTACGATTTGTATGGAGACGCAAAAGACCCGGAATAGCCAAAGCAATCTTGAGAAGGAAAAATGGAGTGGGTGGAATCAGGCTTCCGGACTTCAAACTATACTACAAGGCCATAGTGATCAAGACAGTATGGTACTGGCACAAAAATAGAAAGGAAGATCAATGGAACAGAATAGAGATCTCAGAAGTAAGCCCAAACACATATGGGCACCTTATCTTTGACAAAGGAGGCAAGAATATACAATGGAGAAAAGACAGCCTCTTCAATAAGCGGTGCTGGGAAAACTGGACAACAACATGTCAAAGAATGAAATTAGAACACTTCCTAACACCATACACAAAAATAAACTCCAAATGGATTAAAGACCTAAATGTAAGTCCAGACACTGTAAAACTCCTAGAGGAAAACATAGGCAGAACACTCTATGACATCCATCAAAGCAAGATCCTTTTTGACCCACCTCTTAGAATAATGGAAATAAAATCAAGACTAAACCAATGGGACCTAATGAAACTTAAAAGCTTCTGCACAGCAAAAGAAATCATAAACAAGACAAAAAGACACCCTCCAGAATGAGAGAAAATACTTGCCAATGAAGCATCTGACAAAGGATTAATCTCCAAAATATACAAGCAGCTCATGCAGCTCAATAACAAAAAAAAGCAAACAACCTAATCCACAAATGGGCGGAAGACCTAAATAGATATTTCTCCAAAGAAGACATACAGATGGCCAACAAACACATGAAAAGATGCTCAACATCACTAATCATCAGAGAAATGCAAATCAAAGCCACAATGAGGTATCACCTCACACTGGTCAGAATGGCCATCATCAAAAAATCTAGAAACAATAAATGCTGGAGAGGGTGTGGAGAAAAGGGATCCCTCCTGCAGCAATGTTGGTGGGAATGTAAATTGATATAGCCACTATGGAGAACAGTATGGAGGTTCCTTAAAAAAGTAAAAATAAAACTACCATATAAGTCTGCAATCCTACTACTGGCCATACACCCTGGGAAAACCATAATTCAAAAAGATACATGTACCACAATGTTCACTGCAGCACTATTTACAATAGCCAGGACATGGAAGCACCTAAATGCCCATCAACTGATGAATGGATAAAGAAGATGTGGCACATATATACAATGGAATATTACTCAGCCATAAAAAAGGATGAAATTGGGTTATTTGTAGTAAGGTGGATGGACCTAGAGTCTGTCATACAGAGTGAAGTAAGTCAGAAAGAGAAAAACAAGTACCACTGTACGCTAATGCATATATGTGTAATCTAAAAAAACGGTATTGATGAACCTAGTGATAGGGCGAGAATAAAGATGCAGACATAGAGAAGGGATTTGAGAATATGGGGCGGAATGGGAAGCTGGGACGAAGTGAGAGAGTAGCATTGACATATATACACTACCAAATGTAAAATAGAAGGCTGGTGGGAAGCTGCTGCATAGCACAGGGAGATCAACTCGATGCTTGGTGATGACCTAGAGGGGTGGGATAGGGAGGATGAGAGGGGGACTCAAGAGGGAGAGGATGTGGGGATATATGTATAAATACAGTTGATTCGCTTTGTTGTACAGTGGAAACTGGCACAACATTCTAACGCAATTATACTCCAATAAAGATCTGAAGAAAAAAATAGGGAGGAAGCATTTTCTGAAAAGAAAGATTAAAGGGACAGGATAGAAAGTCCAGAAATGAGTAGAAAGTCCAAACATACATAGAAAGTTAGAAACAAGAAGGGATTCAGTATCAGATAATGGTGGCATCTCAAATAAATGTAGGAAAGATGGGTATTTTAATATAAGGTGTTGGACATTTGGGTGACCATCTGGGAAACACAAGGTTGGATCTATAATTCACGTTATGCTAACAGGATAAATTCCACATGGATCAAAAATTTAAATGTTAAAAAGAGGGAAGTCCTAAAACTATTAGAAGAAAACTGTGGGAGAATTTCTTTATCATTTGAAACCAAAATCATTAAGGAAAAATTGTTAGACTAACTAAAAGTTTATTTCAAAAGCCTGTTTAGGAAAAAAAAATGCTGTAAGCAAGATCAGAAAATAACTGACATATTGGAAAAAGTATTTGCAACTCATATCACAAAAGGCTAATCTCCCTGATATATATAAAGAGCTTCTAGAAATTCATGAAAAAAAAAACAAAAACCAACAACCCAGAAGTAGAATGAGCAAGAGATGAACAGATGGTTCACAGGGAAGAAAATTAAAATGATTCAAACATATGAGGAGACACTCAACCTCATCAACAACAAAATGCAGGCTAATTAAAACTACAATGAAACACAATTTTCCACCAATCAGTAAAAATCCAAAGTAAAGGCATTCTGTTGGTCTGACTGCAGAGAAAAAGGTGCTGTCATGTATTGCTGGTGGGAGGATGAATTATACAACTCCTGTGGAGAACAATTTTGCCCAATCCATCAAAATTATAAATATATATTATATTTGACCAAGCAATTCCACTTCTTGATCTATACACAATTTCTACTACAGCACTTTTAAAAATAATAGTACAAGTATCCTTCTGTGAGAGAGTGGTTAAATAAATTATGATGTATTTATATGATGGAATACTATACAGCTGTTTATAAAAATGAGAAAATGCCGTATAGACTGATTTGGAAAGAACTCTCTGATTCATTGATAAGGAAGAAAGGGTGCTGTATAATATGCCTCCGTTTTGGGTAAGTAGATGGGAAATAAGAACCTATACTCATGTTTGTTGATACACTCAAAAAGAGACTCTGGAAGGACAGCTAGGGTATTTCTAACACTGGCTCCCTGGGTGGTGGAGGGTTGGAAGATGAGGAGAGGCGGAAGAATTTTAGTCCCCTGAAAGAGTGGGTTTCCTAAACTATAGCTGCATGGAATTAGAGGCACAGTCTGGGGTCACGGAATTGACTGAGTTTGGGGCCTGACTCAGGATCAGACAAATGGCTTTGGCCTCATTTTCCCAGAGGGCTTGCCAGCAGCACCGACCAGCTCTCAGACTATAATACACAGCACATTCCAGAATCAAAAATGAGAGTGAGAAGAGGCTCCAAGACACCGTTGGACTAAGACTTGGACTCAAACCTTCTTCGACCTTCTCCTTTCCTCATTTTGTCCTCCACAAGACCAACAGTTCTGAGCTAGGGGTAATTTTCCCCCAAGGTGGAATTTTTTGGTTGTCACAAATAGGAATATATGCATTTGGCATAAAACGTCAATAGTATTGAAGGTGAGAAACTTTGCACTAGTGTAAGATGCCAGGGAAAGGATGAAACCTGTGAGGCAAAACAAAGGGAAAATGAGGACATAAAAAAGATTGAAACCTTTAAAGCCGCTGGTGTGTCTGAAGTCATGCTGGAGGAAATGGATGACTTTTCTATGCTCTGGTATGACAAACACTGTGAAACTTGACCTTGAATAAAGCGTAAAGCAGATCTAAAAGCACCGTTCTATAGCTCAAGAATAGCAATTAAATCCCTGCATGTATGGGAAATCTGTGTTCAGTGCTGGCACCTCTCATTATTGCCTATCCCTCTCACAGTCACCACCTGGCCTGATTAGCATGAGACCCCATGTTTGGAAACCCTGTGAAGACTCAGTGAAAACAGCACTCCCACTGCAGAAGGACTGTCTTTTCGCCAAGGTAATTCAGCAGCCGTGAAGGAGTCTCCAATTTACTGCAAAGCAACTAAAAGGAGGAAGAGCCGTGTGCTGACTCGCTAACCTCCAGAACTGTGGGAAGGGGTGCAGGGAAGAAAGGAGAGGTTTCGCTAGAAGAGATGCAACGAATCACTGGGTGGTAGTGACTGCCTGGACCGAGGCCAGCATTCCAGGCTTCATTAGCTGATGTTTGGAAGAGCAGGGAAACAAATCTCAAGGCAGAGGCAACAAAAATGAATTCTCATGCCAGGGAAACAATCAGAAAGAATGATAGCAAGTAAGAAAAAATAGATGATCTGCAGAGCGGAAGAGAGAGCACTGGGGTGCTGAGCTGGCAATCTCCTCGTGTGAGCACCAGTGCTCCCAGTGCCCTAATTGGCTTCCCAGTTGTGGCACCGAGGCTAGGATGGGAGCTCAGGGCTGAGGACGAACAGATTAGCGCCGCGCCTGGGGCGTCCTTAGAAGCTGGCTTCCCGCAGGGTGTATGGTATTTATCCAGCGCCTGTGGGGAAAAAGAGTTGCCCTCCCATTTTTCCAAGAGATCTTTTTTTCTTTTTTTTAAAGGCACTACCCTGGCCCTCTGCCCTGTGGAACTCCAACTGCCTGGAGATTTGGCTTCGTGGGATTTTTCCTGGTTTTCTTGTAGAACTAGCCTAGCACGCTTAAAGAATTAAATAGTAGCCTTGGTGGATGCTTGCCTCTCTCTTTCAATGGGCTGTCACTGAGTCATCAAGTCAGAGTCTCTTCTTAACTATTTGTTCTTCTGCTGATTCCGATTATTCCCTCCACACCCAGGCTGTGAAGCTCTTCCTGGTATTGAGCAAGGAGGTGGAACTCGTGCCCTCAGAGCAGAAGGATGCCCGAGGCAGGGGGAAGTCAGTCAGATTCACAGCTCAAAGCCACTGAGTCTTAATAATTATTTTTGGCCACTATTTTCTGTCCACAGAGAAATACCAGCAACAAAAATCCTTGAAGAATCACAGAAAATAACATACTCCTCAAGAAATGAAGGGAGTCTGAATGTACCTCCCATCTTTCCATCCTTTGAAGTCTCACTGGGAAGAACTTCCACACAGAGATCAAGATTCAGGTTTAACTATATAAATGTCTGGTTAATGAACCGGATTTCTGTTTCCTTGGGATGACCCTAAAAATCAGAAGAGCTTCCATTTGCATCACCTTTTAGATGAGTAACAGTGTTTCAGAGTGTTGCCACATACCTTACCTTGTTTAGTCCTTGCTATTCCCTGTGAGATTACTGTAGTACTTGCATTTTTTTTTTATTATTTTTTTGGGGTACACCAAGTTCAATCATCTGTTTTTATACACATATCCCCGTATTCCCTCCCTTCCTTGACTCCCCCACCCTCGAGTCCCCCCCACCCTCCCCGCCCCAGTCCTCTAAGGCATCTTCCATCCTCGAGTTGGACTCCCTTTGTTATACAACAACTTCCCACTGACTATCTATTTTACAGTTGGTAGTATATATATGACTGGGCTACTCTCTCGCTTCTTCTCAGTTTCCCCTTCACCCCCCGCCCCCTCCCATACCTCGAGTTCTCCAGTCCATTCTCTGTATCTGCGTCCTTGTTCTTGTCACTGAGTTCATCAGTACCATTTTTAGATTCCGTATATGTGAGTTAGCATACAATATTTGTCCTTCTCTTTCTGACTTATTTCACTCTGTATGACAGATTGTAGTTCTATCCACCTCATTACATATAGCTCCATCTCATCCCTTTTTATAGCTGAGTAATATTCCATTGTGTATATATGCCACATCTTCTGTATCCATTCATTTGTTGATGGGCGTTTAGGTTGCTTCCATGTCCTGGCTATTGTAAATAGTGCTGCAATAAACATTATGGTACAAGTTTCTTTTGGGATTATGGTTTTCTTTGGGTATATGCCCAGGAGTGGGATTACTGGATCATAGGGTAGTTCAAAAATAGAAAGGAAGATCAATGGAATAGAATAGAGATCTCAGAAGTAAGCCCAAACACATATGGGCACCTTCTCTTTGACAAAGGAGGCACGAGTATACAATGGAAAAAAGACAGCCTCTTCAATAAGTGGTGCTGGGAAAATTGGACAGCAACATGTCAAAGAATGAAATTAGAACACTTCCTAACACCATACACAAAAATAAACTCCAAATGGATTAAAGACCTACATATAAGGCCAGACACTATCAAACTCCTAGAGGAAAACATAGGCAGAACACTCTATGACACCCATCAAAGCAACATCCTTTTTGACCCACCTCCTAGAATCATGGAAATAAAATCAAGAATAAACAAATGGGACATCATGAAACTTAAAAGCTTTTGCACAGCAAAAGAAACCATAAACAAGACTAAAAGTCAACCCTCAGAATGGGAAAAAATAATTGCCTATGAAACAACGGACAAAGGATTAACCTCCAAAATATACAAGCAGCTCATGAAGCTTAATACCAAAAAAGCAAATAACCCAATCCACAAATGGGTGGAAGACCTAAATAGACATTTCTCCAAAGAAGACATACAGATGGCCAACAAACACATGAAAAGATGCTCAACATCACTCATCATCAGAGAAATGCAAGTCAAAGCCACAATGAGGTATCACCTCACACCGATCAGAATGGCCATCATCACAAAGTCTGGAAACCACAAATGTTGGAGAGGGTGTGGAGAAAAGGGAACTCTCTTGCACTGTTGGTGGGACTGTAAGTTGATACAGCCACTATGGAAAACAATTTGGAGGTTCCTTAAAAAACTACAAATAGAAGTACTTGCATTTTAAAGATCAAGAAATCACGGTCCAGAGGGATGACTATAAGTTACTTAAGATAACAGCCAATGACATAGATGGTTCTTTCCTAGGCCCTGGTGCTACAGGCGCTTTGGAGCTATCAGAAAGGACCTGGGGAAGCAGCAGCAGCAAAGTCTTTTTTAGCATTTGCCCGGTGTTAAGCGCTGTGTTATACATTTGCCTTCTTTACTCTCTTTAATGCAAATAACACTCCTGTAATGTGGGTACTGTTATTTTCAACATGAACTAATAGCACACTATATATATATATATATATATATATATATATATATATATATATATATATATATACTGCAGGAGGATGGGGGCTCATTGATGAAAATTAGTACAACCTGCTTTGTCTGCTGAAAATATACACATCTCTTTTTTTTCTATTAACTATTTAGGAATTCACTAAATAATTAATAAAAAGCTTTCATTAATAAAAAGTCTAGGATTGCTCTCATAGGGAGTCTCACAAACCTACTCAGTTCAAAAGAATTAATTCTCCCTCTGAATGCCAGGCAGAGAGAAAACTGCAGTGTCTGGCTTGTCCACTTGTGTCATTGATTCTGCTACTCTCCCACAGTGTCTATTGCTGTCCCTCAGTCTCCTAGTGAACACTTTGATGTTTCCAAGGCTCCGAGGTCCAAAGTACAATTATTCTTTCTGCCAGTGAAGCCTCTGCGGGTCCTGATTCTTGCAGAGGCTGTGGAAAACCCACCTCCTTGGGCTGTTTAGTTTATGTTCATATCCTCAACCACTGATCCCGAAAGAGAAACAAGGTGCCTGAGGAGCCTGGGTCTGCAGGGACATCAGCCTCATCTGCCCACTGTGCCCGAATCAGTTCTTGGCCATGAGTCTCTAGGCCCAAATGACCATACAAGCTCCACCTTCCTTCATGGCAGCTTCCCCTCCCAGGTCTGTGCTGTGCTTTCCTACCAGAGGACCTCTGTCATCGCCATTCCAGCACAGTAGGGGGGTTTTTCTAAGGCCGAAATTCAAAGGGAAGAGGGAGCTTGACCCCTTTATTTCCAAGCAGTACCTTGGTGCTTGGGTAAATTTTCCTATCTTCTCTCCAGGACCAGTTTCCATTCAGGTGGTATTTAGACGGCCACTTTCAGGAGGCTACATATGGTTCTGTGTTTTTTCCCTCCAGTATAAAGGTACATATTGGCCTTACATTGTCATAACTAATGTAGGCCCCCCAAGTAATTTCTCCCAAAATAATAATTTTTAAAAAATTTGCTTCAAAGTGACTCTGCCTCTAGGCATAGAAGAACCTGGCACAATTTTGAGAGTTCCATCTCACCAGGTACCCTTTTAATTCCTGTGGGAATCCAACAATTGGATGATATTGCTAATCACTCTGGTGTTATCTGTTCCCCCAAAATCTACCCAACAGAACAACTTATATTTTTATCTAAGCTACACCATTTTTCAGATGACTGGCATAAAACAGAAACAAAACATGTAAATAATTCCAGAACATCTTAATAACTAACCCATCACTGTGGAAGTCACAGCTCATAAACATCTTGGTTCTATCAACACATGGTTTTGTGATATTAGGCGGTGCGGCAGATAGTACGTTTCCTCGTGACAATTTACCAGCAAGCTAAAAATGTACACATACCTCTAAAACGATGACAGAAAAGGGGGAAACAAATTCCAAACCATAGGAAGCAGGTGATAATCTTGTTGTGTAAAGCTGTGAGCCATTTCCCATAATACAAAGTAACTTCTGTTACTGTGGGAGGAACACTGAACACATAAAAAAAGTTAAGTTACCAAATACACTGGATTGAACACACACACTTTCTTCTTTTGTGCTCTTCCAACTCCTCACTAAAACAAAAGACAATAGATTTTGTTTTAGAGATATAAACCCCTTAGGGACAAAGAATTGTGAAAGGGCACGACAGCATCAAAATCTTGAAAACTGGAGAGATGGAAAAGGCAGCAGGCCCGAGGAAGGTGAATTTAAAACTGGTAGTGGGAAAAGCTGAAAACCAATCTGATTTATACGGTGAAACCCCAGAAGTTCTGGAGTTGATAGTACCAGGCACCCCTGAAGGGGGATAAAGAGAGATGGGCTGCCTAAAATAAGAAGAATGACTTGAAAACTATAACTAAGAAACAGAGGGATCCTCAGATCCTTCACTTCACAAGCTGGGTGACTGAGCCTCCCCATTCTGCCAGAAAATTGGAAGTTTATTCTCTGCAGAAGGTAAGGAGAGCATCTCCAAATTGGGAGACATTAAACACAGTTAAGGGTGGGAATTCTCCTCGCAGTAACTACAAAAGTGGACCTCATGCATATTCTTAACCAGTTCTACCTCTAGGAATACACACAACAGGCAGATGTGCACAGAAGCCATTATTTGTAGTTAAGAATTAGAGTCAACCCAAAGGTTTACCAACAATGGGATGGAGAAATTAGCTATGGCATATTCTTATAATAGAAACTCACAAAAATAATATTGAGTGAAAGAAATCAGACACCAAATGTTACCTATTGTGAGTTTCTAATTATAAAAAAGTTAAAAAAAAAAAAAAGAGGCAAACCTAATCTATGGTCTTAAATATCAGGGTAGTGATTAATCTAGGGGAAGTAGGAGGCCATAGAGCCTGGTAGGGGACATTGGAGAACCTTACAGACCCTGGCAATTTTTCTTTTCTTGAGCTGAGTGTGGTCGTATGGGTATGTTCACTTTGTGATAATTTGTTGATCTGTACACTTACGAGCTTGTTGCTTTTCTGTATGAATGTAATACTTCAACAATAAAGTTTATTTTTTTAAAAGTAAACAGATCCAAACAGGCCAACTAACATATCTATAATTGCATATCAAATTCAGAAGTCTTGAAGACCCTTATTTTCATTATGGGTAAGGGTTTCATCATAAACTTGCCATCAGTGGAAAGGAAATGGGTAAGGCTGTTGGAGAGGACATTCTCTTGGCCCAGAAGCCTCTAGTGAGAGGCAAGTTGCACCTAGACTAAGCTGTGACTTCATCACTTACATCCACCCATCAGAATAAGCTTGTTCTGTTTATACTCTAGATCAGGGGTCCTCAACCCCCGGGCCTTGAGCCGCTACCGGTGCGAGGCCTGTTAGGGACTGGGCTGCACAGCAGGAAGTGAGTGGCGGACAAGTGAGGGAAGCTTCATCTGCCACTCCCCATTGCTCACATTACTGTCTGAACCATCATATGCCCCCCCGCCCCCGCAATCTATGGAAAAATTGTCTTCCACGAAACTGGTCCCTGGTGCCAAAAAGGTTGGGGACTGCCGCTCTACAAGTCTAGCATTAAATAATCTCCGTTTCTTCCTAGATCATTTTGATAAGTAGAATTCTAAGATGTCCCCAAGATTCCAGGTTCTTGGCATACTCACACTTTCTCCTAGTTATTCAATTAAATATCAGTTTACTGAAGTGAAGGAATTTTTCAGATGTAATTAAGTTCCCAGATCATTTGATCTTAAAATTGGGAGATTATCCTGCGTGAACCTGACCTAATGAGGCAAACCCTTTAAAAGCAAAGAGTTTTTCTGGTCAGGAAGAGAAAATCAGAGAGATGTGCTCCACTGGCCTGGAAGAACGCAAAGCAAACCTCTGTGTGTAAACTACCTATGCGGGCCATGTGGCCAAGAACTGTAGGCAGTTCTAGGAACTAAGAATGGTCCCTAGGTGAAAGCTAGCAGAAAAATTGAGGCCTTAGTCCTACAGCCACAAGGAAATGAATTTTTTCAACAACCAGTGAGCTTGGAGGAAGACCTCAAGCCCCATGTGAAAACCATAGCTCAGGCGGACACCTTGATTTCAGCCTGGGAAGATCCTGAGCAGCAATCCAGCCACACCATGCCTGGACTTCTACCTGCAGAAATGGTTAGATAATAAATTTGTGTTGTTTTAAGCTGCTAAATTTGTGATAATTTGTTATAAAACGAATATAGTCATCTTCTCCCAAGGCTATTAAGTCACTGTCTCATTCTCTATGTTGTATAAACGTTACTAATTACTAGTGTGAATGAAAAATATTGCCTGCCGTATCAGTAAACAAAGGATGCTGCAGCCATCAAGCCATCACATTACAGCCTCCTTGACGATGGTGAGCTCTAAGCGAGTTTGGGATGGAGGCAGGATGCCCGCCATCTAGCAGTCACCTGCTGCAGCCACCCCCAAGGGTGCACCCTGAGGAGACTCAGGATGAGAAAGCAGGGGATGCTGGCCTCAGATAGCTGAGGTACTTATCAAAGGAATGATTTCAGTGAGCCCAGATTCTTGCATTTTCCCATACATAGAAAAGCCCTAAATTCCTTAACTTGAGATATCTGGTTTCCTTTAATTAACAGTAATCTTTTGATGTTCTGACTACCTGGTCTTTGTTGCAAAAATTCCTATATATCCTGTCTCCTTGTCTCTTGGGAAGGGTCTCTCAGAGTTATCTGAGATGCTGTGTCCTGGGCTTAAGTCCTCAGTTTTGTCAGCCGAATAAAGCATAATTCTCAGCTTTTAGGTTGTGCATTTTTTTTTCAGTTAACACATGTTAAGCTGCCCTTTTAAAACTCTCTAAAATTCTCTACTATAAGAGTTGTCATGATTCCTCTAAGTACCAGATCAATAACTCCCGTATTAGCCCCTTAGTAGGGTTTAGAACTCAGCCTGTAACCTTGAAGATTAAGAAGGATGAAAGATGAAATCTAGAAAAGAAAATGTATTAAATAAAGTGAGCACAAATTTGTTGACCAGCTCTTGACACATTTAACACGATGAGTAATCTTTGAGAGCTGAGGGGGCAAATGAATGAATAAAACGTAAGTATATTGTCACGTAGAATTTGTTTCACTTAAGGAACTAATCATAGAATTTGTTCCTACGGAGGACTAGAGATAATTTAGATTTCTAAAAGCTTTGAACTAATGTGTGTGTGTCAGAGACAATAAATGGCAAAGAAGAGAAGGTGGAATCTGCTCGGTCTCTGCAAATGACACAGTGAGGGCGACCATATCCTCCCACAGTCCACTGTGGGATTTCCTTTGGAACCAAACCATTGTCTTCGATGCAGCTGTGGGTGGGATCATACGGCAAGTGCTTTGTCTCTGCCTTGCTGATTGTATAATTGGCACACTTAACTATTCCAGTCTATGCTGGAACTACACCCTTTTCCTACCACCTATAGGCTGCTCTGTATTTCTGCCCCATCGTTATGATCCACACAATGCCATATTTCAAAGAACATTAAAAATAGTACTTGAAAACAAACTTCCTGTCTGTAATTCCAGTAATTTCCAGTGTTTCAAACATCCATATCCTCTATACTAAAATGGGGATTAAGTTGAGAAAAGCTGTATTTTGTAAAAGATTGCCTACACAGGTGATGTCTGAATGCTTGGGGATTTATGGAAGTAGAGAATTTCATAGTCTTTTGCGGGCTCGGCCAGGAAATTCTGAGAAATTGCTTAATTAAATCAGCACGTCATGGGAGAAGAGAAAATGCCTCCAGGTCTAAAGACAAAATCTGCCTTTGACCAGTGCAGACTTTGAGTACATCTAAAGAAAGTGACTGCATCTGAAGTAAGAAGGAGTGGTCGGCAGGAAAGACAGCGTATTGGTAGACGAGAGCCACAGAGGTCACACAGCACTAGCTGAGTGAGTGACAGAGACTGCATTTGGGAAGGGAAAGCAATCTTCTCACTAAAGAGACAGACCTTCGTGGGTGGCAGAGTTATTTCATCTAACTTCGCTACACTTGAGAGAAGCTGTTTTGAATCCCTTTCTTGATTTTATACTCACCCAATGAAATCCTTATTTAAAAAAATTTAGATTTTCAGATGCCTTTTTATGAAGAAGGAGGTATCATAGATGAATAACTGGAGTGTTGCAGGTTTCGTGTTTAATTGTGACTTTGGTTGTCTATTGTGCTTTAAATATCTTACTTCTGCAAAGTTTCAAAACCAGAAGACCACTGCATCAATTCCCTGATAACTATGCTTCAACCTATGAGGTAGATTCTATTACTCGCCCCTTCAACTGATGAGAAGAATGACACAGAAATTAACTTGCCCGTGTTTACCCAGCTAGCAATGGTACAGGAGCTGGGAGAGATTTTTTCATGGGACTGCGTTGATGTCATTATTTTGGGGGGAATCAGACCTTCATATTACTGAAGCTTTTAATACATGAACATGGTATATGTCTCTATTTATATCCTCCTTAATTTCTCAACCATGTTCTATTGTTTTTTTCATAGAGGTTTTTCAGTTCATAGGTATTTGATAGGATTTGTTTTTTACATTTATATCTTTAAATTTTTTAATGTCTAATTGATGTTGTTTTTCTGTAAAAATACAGTTGCTTTTATGTAGAAATCTTATATCCATATATATAAGATCCCTTACTACTTCTAAAAGCCTATAGGTAAATTTGTTTGGGTTTTCTACATACCCAAATGCGTCATCTGTGAATGAAAAGTTTTATTTCTTTTCATCCATCTCTTTTCTTTCTTTCTCTTGTCTTATTGCACTGGCTGAGACCTTGTGTACAGTTTTAACTAGTAGGTATTCCTATCTCATACCTGATCTCACATTAATTTTGCTGTAAGATTTTTATAGATGTCCTTTACCAGATTAAGGAAGTTTTCTTTTTTCTTAGTTTGCTAATGACTATTATTATGAGTAAATATTACATTTTCATGAAGGCAATTATGCATCTATTGAGATAGTCATGTGAGTTTTCTTCTCTATACCACTAATGTGTTGAACTACCCTGATTAATTTCAAAGGTTAATTTGAGACCTAGAATTCTTGGACTAAACCCAACTTGTTCATGTTATATATTATTAGATTTAATTTGCTAATACTCTGTTTAATATTGTTACATTTATAATCATGAGAAATTGACTGCAATTTTTTCTTTTTTGCAATGTCCTTGTTAGATTTCAGGATCAGAATTTTAATAGCTTTGTAAAACAAGTTGGGGACTACCCCTCCACTTTTATTTGCTGAAGGATTTGTGAAAGATTGATGCAATTTCTTCATTAACTGTTTGGAAGAATTTCCTTGTGAAGCCTTTTGGATCTGGAATAGTCTTTGTGTGAGAAGTAGATTTACCATAAATCTAACATTATACTGCCTTACCAAGTGTCCTGACACAAAGCTATAGAGGCAAAGGTCATATTGCACTGTAGTCTTATCCTATGGCACCTGGCACCAGAAGATGACAAATGTGGATCTTGAGGCTGACACATGGAAAATTCTCCAATCATCCATGAGATACATAGACTGTAAGCAGAGAATGTAGTTATTCTCAAAATTAAAGTCCTAATACTGTCAGGAATACACTTGATAATTCCCTGAAATCTTATAACACATATTAAAGAAAATGGACAAAAGTTTCTCCCAAATTTGACAATAATTCTAAAAGTTTATGTGGTACTACAATAATTAGTCATAAATATGAAACTTTACTAACCTATCAGAAATAAAATGACACAATTTGATCAACTAGAAAAAAGACTCAAATTATCTTATTCTCAGAATACATAGATGATATTACAAAATTATTGTTATTTATGAAGGTGATCAAAGTGTTTAAGACAAGTGATATAGAATAAAATTATTAGAAGTGTGTCAGGCAACTAATTAGTAAAAGTAATATACTATTTTTCTGGATGTGGTCTTACTCTGATATTGGGCAGTTTTTTGTAACCTATGTTTTGTTGTGATTTATTTTTTCATCCAAAGAAATTTTCAATTTTGTATTTCTAATTTTGCCTTTTTTTCTTAAATAAGGCCTTCAAAGTTGTGTAAGTATTGGGTCTCACGAAACGTAGTCCTTCCTCTGATTTACAGAAATGTTTAAAATAATGGATTAGCTTATTTAATAACTATATAATTCTTCAGATTTTTCTCTTCCTATGAAAAGTCCCATTTTCCTAAGAAATTGCTCATTTCATCTAAACATTTTTTGCTCAGACTTGTTCGTAATATTGTCTATTATAGTTTTAATTTTTGTAGGACATGTAGTGATGACATTTTTATTCTTGACAATTGTTATTTGTGTTTCCTCTGTCTTTTTTTTTCTTGTTAAGTATTCCAAGGGTTTTGTCACCATTTTAGTTTTCTCTCCAAAGCAACCAACTTTTGCCTTTTTGAGCTCTCCTATAAATGTTTGTTTTCTAATTCTATTTCTGCTCTTAATTCTATTTCCTTCTTTTTACTTTCTTTGACTTAATTTGCTGATTTTACATCTTGAAATGGATGCTTAGACCATTGATTTTCAGTGTTTTTTTTTCTTTCTAATGCATGTTTTTGATGTAACAGAGGGGTTAGACAATAATGATAAGGAAATATCCCAGGAAGTAAGGCAAAAATAGAGGTGGAAAATTTAGAAAGAAAAAATAAAAGAATTAGGGGTTAATTCTGGAAATACAACATCTGAATAATAAGAGGTCTAGAATGAGAAAAACAAGGAAATAAATAACAAATAAAGTAATTCAAAAAGGATTCCCAGACTTGAAAGACATTGGTTTGTGAATTAAAAGGTCTGACAAAATAGTGAGCAAAACAGATGAGGATAAATCCACAGTGAGTGAAAATTTAGACAACTGGGGATAGAAAGAAGATATGACAGAAGAAAGAAAGAGAGAAAGAAAGAAAGAAAGAAAGAGAAAAGAAAGAAAGGAAGGTAGGAAGGAAGGAAGGAAAGTGGAAGGAAGGGAGGGAGAAAGAAAGGAAGAAAGAGAAAGAAGAAAGAAAAAAGAAGAAAGAAAAGGAAGGGAAGGAGGGAGGAAGGAAAGAAGGAAGGAAGAATAGAGAAAGTCCATTACTAAAGAGTAAAGCGTAAAGAATTCCTTTGAAGAATGACAAAAAGTATCTAAAACTACATTGGAAAATATAAGGCAATATAACAATATCTTCGATATTCTGAAAAATACGTATTTCTATTTTAAGCCAAATTATTAAGTGTGAATGTAAAGATATTCCTGGATATGCAATATGTCGATAATTTACATTCTATACCAATTATAAGGAATCTACTAGAAGTTGTATTTCTTCAAAAGAGCAAGTGAACCAAGGAAGAGGTAGACATGGAATTCAGGAATCAAGGCGTCTCACATAACAGAGGCAAAGGGAACTTCCAGGAGTATTGTGAAGGGAGACTCTAAAATGATAGCTGTCGGTCATCCCACACACCACCATTCCAGATTGGAGCAGGTCAGAAGGCTCTGCTAGAGTTTGAAATACTCAAATGTTTGAATATATTGAGAGGAAATTTACACAACTTGGGGGGGGGGTGAATTTTAGTATTGAATTAGTGATAGTTACGTAGAAAACAATTCAAACAAAAATGTATATAATTATTTATGAAATGAGGTAGTGACTTGTACAAGAATTTAAAAATGATTATGTTATACTACATGGTTTAGCATTATAGTCATATTAAGACACATACTGAATGTTGATCTCATAAAAATTACTACATAATGATATTCAGTGCTTGCGGACAGGGCAAGTGTTGTGGGCAGGAGTGTGGAGAGAATGAGCGAGACCCAGTCCTGTTTCACAGGGAGAAGTCCATAAATAACGATCCAGTATGAAAAATTAAGAAGAAAGAATGTCAGCACTTATTAAGAGAAGTGGTGGTAAATCTCCAAATAAGTAACTTAAAAAGTTGGAAATGGTTGCTTTTGGATAGCAAAAAAATTGGGTAGCAAAAAAATTGCGAGTTGATTACCTTCAAGAAACTGTTCCATTTTTTCACAGCTTGTGGGGAAAAAATGTAGGTAAAAACTTGGCTCTGTGTGTGTTTGTGTGTGTATGTAAAAATTTAACAGAAATAAAAACTAAATTAAAAAAAAAACATACAGATGTAAAATGTTTTCTAAAGTTTTATATTCTTTTTACAATAGGAAATCAATTCTGGGTGTATATCCGTAGGGAAATTACTCTACTTAATTGACTTCAAATTTTCTTTCTTTGAATGTTCAGGGGAAGGGGAGATTTAAGAGAAATTGTGATATAAATTATTACATTTGAAGCAACTGAAAGTAAATAATGTTGTTAAACAAAGGGATAAAATAGTTATTAGGTAAGTTTTCCAACTGGAATTACAGTTCCTTTTCATAGCTCTCCTCCATTCTGTCCAGGGATCAACTTACAAAAGGAACTTTTTTGCCTGTCCTATTGCTGGTCTATACCCTAATGCACTGCTCATTCTCATTCATTCATTTAATAAATATTTATTAAATACCTGCTGTGCTTATCACCATGATGCTTATGACCAAGGACATCCTGTTTAACAAGATGGGAGTTGTCTCTGTTCTCATGAAATTTGATGAAGTCACACTTTAAACTAGCAATATAGTAATATGATCCCCTTGCCTTGCCTTCTGAGCGCTATTTCTCTGACTGTACGGACTTTCCATTTCTTCCAAAATCCAAGTCCTACGCTTCATACGAGGCTTAACTCAAGCTTTTTCTGACTTGTCCAAACTTAGTCTTTCCAAAAACCTTGAGAATTCTCTTCAATGTTTCTGTGTTTGTATCTGTAAAATGTTATTTCTTCAATGTTTTCACAGTGGTAAGGACACACGAAATTACGTATGCGTAGATGAATGACTGAATGTGTTAATTACTGGTTTACTGTTTAGGGAAAACAGTAGGTGGCCATACCATAACCTAAGTCATAACCTTCCTTATTATTTCATACTGCAGCCAACCTTCATAGAGTGTGAGTAATCCTCATGAACAAAACTGGGGCTAACAGCTACCTTACAGCTTCATTATAGTAACCATTGTTGGAGAAGAGAAAACTTTCCTCTACCTGTTTTTCCTGCCTGGTCTAAGCATTAAATTGACATGAGACAGATTAACAGGAGAAAATCAAATTTAATTTTACACATATGGGAACTCTACACATAAGAGAAGTTCAGAGACAGAAAAGTAAAATGAAGACTATAGGTCATCCTGAGCTAAGGAATGGGATAGGGGCCTGGGGCTTCCAAGGGCAAGAAGGTCATTCACAGGATGACAAGAAGAGTAGATGTTTGGTAATTAGATGTGTGCCCTGCCTTATAGATGCAGCCATGTAGGTAAAACTTACCTCCAGTAATAACTCTTTTTCTGAGAAAAATACCCAATTTAAATTTCTCTAGGTAGCTTAATGAGGGGTGGTAGTTTCTTTTGAAACTGCAGGGTCTCAACTGCTTCTAGCTCAAAATAATCCTCATGCAAAAGTGACAAAATTTTCTTTGGGAGGCTCCTTCTGGACCCCTACACCATAAAGCATTTTATTCAGTTCTGACCGTCAAAATAATAGCTAACATTTACAGAGTAGTTGCCATGTGCCAGGCATTGTTCTATGTGCTTTAATAAATTAACTACCTTAATCCTCAAAGAGATCCTATGAGATATATATGATTATTTGGCCCATTTTTATGAAGGACAAAACTGAGACTTAGAGAGATTAAAGAACCTGCCTACTGTCACAGAGCTTGCAGATGCAAAGCCAAGCAATCTGGCTCCAGTGTCCACTCAGCCTCTAGGTGATACTTCTGATCAAAGAAATGCTCAATGATGAATATTAAATTATGGAAACTAGTCAGTTTATCCTATACCAAGTATTCACTGACTTTTCCATGGTTGCTAATTATAATTCTTCCCTATTTTATGAGCTTGGTGTTTTGACTTCAAAGTGAGAAACACCAATAAAAAAATAATAAAAGAAAAAAAAAAGATTAGAATTTAGAATACTTGAGGGGACTTCCCTGGTGGCGTAGTGGTTAAGAATCCACTTGCCGATGCAGGGGACACGGTTCAATCCCTGGTCTAGGAAGATCCCACATGCTGTGGAGCAACTAAGCCCGTGCATCACAACTACTGAGCCTGCGCTCTAGAGCCCGCGAGCCACAACTACTGAAGCCCACGTGCCTAGAGACCCTGCTCCACAACAAGAGAAGCCACTGCAGTGAGAAGCCCGCGTATCACAACAAAGAGTAGCCCCCATTCGCCACAGCTAGAGAAAGCTCGCATGCAGCAATAAAAGACCCCACGCAGCCAAAAATAAAGTAATAAATATAAAAAACTGCATAACGCTGTTCTTTAAAAAAAATACTTGAGTGGTAGGGTTTATCTCATAGTATTAGAATAATAAAAAAGAGAGAATCCATAGAGTTAAGACTGTTTTAGATGGAAGCTTAAGAGAAAAACACTTTATGACTATTTTATTGATGCTATACATTGTATCTTTGCTGTTTCCACTTTTCTTGCAAAATGGCACAAAAACTGTCTTTTCTCTATAAGAGCAAAGTATGAACAGCTGATTTCAGAAGTCATAAGACTCAGTGTTGTTTCTGAAAGATTAAGGGCATTTTCTTTTGCACTGTGATTAATTGCTTTCCATATTTAGGGACCTATAATCAAAATCTGAAATGCGAAAGGACAAGGTCAGATAATCATAAAGCCCAGGCTGAAAATAAAACTTAAAATTAAATTAATTGAGGAAATAAAATCACAACAATCATTTCCCCAAGTTTTCTAGGTATATCAATAAAGGATAATGGAGTTTAAAGACCCTCAGACTGAACATTTTGAGTCTTTAGTTTTTTACCATTTCCCAAATCAAGTTACAAAACTAATGCAGTTTCTGACAGACAACTTTGAAAATGTAAAAGCAACAAAGAAAAAAAAAATTAATTCTTTACTTCATTGCTAAATACAACCATCACCTCCACTGGGGCTTATCCTAGCCTGGCCCCTCCAGGGGCAGCAGTTACGGCTCCTTTAGGGAGAAAAGAAAGGATTTGTGGGATTCAGTAATTTGTAGCATTTCCCCATCCATTCCATCCCCTTCATCACTTTATCTTCAGAAGAATAGAAGGTGGAGTGGGCAGAAGTTCTGTGCTGAACTGACATTATATAGATTTGAGGCAGGAAAGTGGCTCTTGTGGTTACTAAGAGTTTCCCTTAAATGAGTGCAAAAGACAGTGTAAAGCTTTTCATGATTTGTTAGCTGTGTCCTTTGAGCAAACCACTTAATCCCACCGAGTCCTTGTTTTCTTGTATATTAAAAAGAAGGTAAAAATACTTTACGTAATCTTTTTCTTGTAAAGCACAAACCATATATATATATACACACGTATAAATATATATGCATGTATTATATATTTACATATATATTTACTTATGTACTACATATTTACTGTATTATATATTATTTTGTAAAAGGAGAAAGCATTATATATATTTTGGTAACTATAGCAAGTAGTATATAACTTTTAAAGTGTGTACTATTATGTGAAGAGACAGGTAAGACCTGTAAATTCTTCTTCATTATGTGCCATTATATGTTTATTTATAAAAGTTACTTAGATCTCCTTTTTCCTCATTTACATGAAAGAATAATAGTAATGACAGCTACCACTTAACAAGCTACTGGCAATGCAAAGTATTTTACATACATCATCCAAGGCCCACAATGACCCTTAGAGATAAGTAATTCAAGGCCAAGGACCAGGGTAAGGCAAGAAGGCACTCTCTTCAGGTACAAAATTAAGGGGGTAACAAAAAGTTCAACTATGAAGATAAATAATATCTTAATGCAATATTTAAAAAAATCAGAAGTAACACAGATAAATCCATGGTAAAGAAAATATCAACATTTGAAATAAAGATGAGACAGTTGTCTTGTATATGCCTGAGTAAATTAACTTCTTTGTGCTTCCATTTTTTTTATCTTAAAATAATAATAATAATATCTACTTCCTAGAGCTGTGTGAGGATTAAATGAGTTAATGTTTGTAAAGTGATTAGGACAGTGTCTGGCACATTTGAAATACTTGAAACATATTAGTTAAAGTCATCACAGTTACTGGGTTTTCAATTTTAAATATGAGAAAACTGAGACTCAAAGCATTGAAGCGGCTTGCCCAAGGTTACAAAGGTGGTGACAGGATTCACATTCAGGAAGTGGTACATTTCTCACAAGGATGCTATGAAAACCACATGCTCTTAAAGTGCTGTGAGCACATGTATGTGTGCACCTCGGCTGGTCGATGAGTGAGCTGTACAGTGTGAGGTTTTAAAATCTCTCAAAATTCTACCTAAAATTAATGCACTGACTGAGAGGAGCTTAATTAGATAGGCATTGTTTGGCAAAGGATCACAAAAGGAAACAGAAGAAATACCCTGCATTTTGACTGTGGGATTGTGCCAACAGGGTCTGTCTACACTTCACTGAAGAGGTTAAAACAAATCATATAACCCAGTCCTTTTTAGATTAGAGAGCAATCTATCTTCGTGAGGCGCTATATTAAGAGTTAGGATTCACTGTGTGGTTTGCCTTGTTTAATTTGTTCCTTTGAATTTAACTATGGACAGATAATTTTTTTAATGAAAATATTTGGAGCTATTTGTTAACAGGGATGGGTGGGAAATAAGACACACACGCGGATACAACTGTACCCACAACATATAGTTCACTTTGTGAGGTCATGGCACAGAGAAACAGCACTCCATTATTTAAAGAGCTTAAGGCTTTAATTATATTTCTTAGTAAAGGGAGCCAGGGATTATTAGTAGAGATTTCGAGTTTCTTACAGTCATGCTTTCTAAGAATAAAGCTTAGTTGTTTAAACTTGTGACTCAGTGCTATCTATCCTGACCAAATCTGTGTTACTGCTATTATACATTATCCTTTATCCAGATTTTGGAAGACAATTTAATTTCCCTTGAGAATGAACAGGGGCGAAATAGAGGGTTAATTTGTATGTTGTTTCTTTTTAATATTTCTTCACTGAATTCTACAGTGATTTGAAGTACAAAGCCCTGGCTTCTAGTCTTCAGCGTAATCCTATTTAGTGAAACATAACACACATACTCATGCATAAATACGGCAAAATAGGCAGAGATAGATTTATACAACATTTGAGAAGGGAACGTCTCTTTTACAAAGTGCTGAAGCTTACATGATACCCTTTTCACAACAGGCATATATTTCACCATTTCATAACATATTTATAAGGAGCTGGTTCAACAAATTGAGAACATGTCTTTACCACACTTTTATCTGGGATCTGCCACTAACTAACCCTGTAACTCCCTATTTCTGTACCCTGATTCTTTACCTGCAAATGAAGCTAACAGTGGCATCCTTCTAACAAACTTATTGTGAAGATTAAATAAAATAAAACATACAAAGTACTTAGCAGAGGGTAATTGATCAAAGATGTTACTTCTTCCAATTTCAGACATATCGTAGGAAAAGTCTTGTAATTACAAAACATTTAATAGTGAACGTGGATATTTACCTTCTTGGATCCTCATTTTACTTGGCTAAGTCATGATTACTTCCCTGTAAAACCGAGAATATTCCTCCTTCCTTTCTTTTTTTCCAACAGCTGCCATGTCCTTGATTATCTGTGAAAAGGCATCAGGATAGGAAATGCAATAAAGTTTTTGACAATATGCATTACAAGTAAGATTCTGTGATTTTTTTTCTGATACAGTGTTTAGCATTTCCTTTCTCGTCTGGGTGTAAAAAGTGGGATAAAATCAAAGTATAAGTCTCTATTTTCACTGAGATTTCTTGTTTTTTGTTCCATTAGTTCCCAAATGAAATCTTCCTTAGAGTTGTTCTGTGAGTTTGGTGACACAGAGGTAGCATGGCTGTGTCTTGCCCTCCTACACACTAGAGTATAACATTAAACTGACCACTATGTGTAGAGGATATAAGACATATACTGAAACTGAAGAGCAAACACATCTAGGGTACATTCATGATTAGAGCCATAATAGCTCTTACCTCTTAAAAAAATAAATTTCAACCCAAGGATTTTCCTCACCAAGTAGAGAAACCCTTGTATCAATAATAGGACATAAGGACACAATGATTTTGATGAACAATTACCTAATGAAAGGTAATTGTTACCTTTCACACACAGCTTTAAGAACCTGATAGCGGTTTTCAAAAACAATAAACTTCACTCAACACCCAATGGAGTATATTATTTAACAGAATCAATGTCATAGCTTCTCTCAGCCAACTCAACAGCATACACATTCCCATCATGTTCTAATTGACAAATGAAACAAAACAAAAAGGCAAAGAGGATGACTTCTTTTGTGGGGAAAAAACAGAAACTTAAGAGAACCTTTTAAAAATGCCAACAATACTCTTTGTCTTGGAGACTTATGTGTCATTTAAGTGGAAACTTAAAGAGTTCTGTTGCACAATTGATTTTTGAAAGCTTCGAAGTTGAGTAATTTGCCATTTCTTAGTGTCCTCTAAGCAAATATATGTATATTTTTTCTGAGTTTTCACAGCTATTTGAAACACCAGAAAGTGTATTTCTAACCAGAAGACAGACAGACAGAGAGAGAGAGAGAGAGAGAGAAAGGTGAGGTGTATGGTATAAGGAAAATAGATGTGGAAAGTGGGTGATGTTAATTTTAATTTTGTTAGTTGAAAACATTCCCCAATATAAAAATATTTTAAAAATCAAGTAAAAAAGTGTCTGCCTTCAAATTATTTAAGACAGCTGACTAACTCACAATATATAGGACACAGAAATTATACTGGCAATAAATTTAACGTTCTCAACGTTTGATTTTTTTAATTTCTGTATGCTAAGTTTGTTTAAAGTACAAATATATTTTGATGTTACTGGACCCAAATAACAAAAAACTAATCTAAAGGTATGAAAGGTGAAGGTCTTAACCAACCACCTTCCTATAGGAGAAGACTTGAGAGCTCAGAGAGAAAGAGGTATGGAGCATGGCATTTGGCACAGTGGTATCCTCCATGGGAGCCTGAAAGGCAAACTTGGGGTCTGACTTTTTCATGTCTGAGCTGATGTGCTTTGCTCTGTTTCTTGGACACAGATGATGCATGTAAGCTTGTGTTTCAGACTCAGTTTCTAGATCCACATGAGAACATGGCGAAGGTGTGTCTGACAAGCACAAATGCCCTCCAGCTGCTAGAAAAAAAAACTACTGCACACACCCTAGTGAGGCCTATCCAATGGCCTTTTTATTCTTCTGTGAGAAACACTAATGTTTGTGTTTCAGTAGAGATTATATAAAATCCTGGTGATTTACCTCCTGAATGTTCCCATCCACTTTATTCCTTCTCCACCACTACTTCTCTATTCTAAAGTATTCTGTTCTCTTACCTACCTGGGAGCAGCTTCCTAACTGATCCACCTGCCTCCACACTGCATCCTCCCTCATTGTTTCTTTACCCTGTAGAATGCACACCTTACCTTATTCAGATCAGTCTGCACTGCTTCCCTCCCACCCCTACTGCCACCTCCAACCTAGGGTTCTCCATTGCTCTTAGAGTGAAAGACAATAATTGGCAACATGGCTTAGATGTAGATCTGAGTCATCGCTACCTCTCTAGCCTCATCTGGAAACCCCTTTCTTCTTGCTTTCTTTGTTCCATACTCAAAAGCCTCTTTCCCTTGTACTTTCCGTGTTCCCTCTCACCACAGGGCCTTTTCACATGCCACTCCTTTTACCCAAAAGGCACCTCACCCTCCCTCCTCCTCCCTCCTAGTGTTTCACACCTCAGAGTACTACTTCCTCAGAGAAGCCTTCCTTGACCTCCAGGAGTCCAGCCACTCATCACAGCACTTGTAAGAGTGGCAATTTTACACTTTTTGTGCTATAATTTGATTAAGGAAGCACTTTGAGAGAAACTGCCACCTCTCACAGCTGCAATATCTTGAATTTAATAGTCCCTTCGATAGCTCAGCTGGTAGAGCGGAGGACTGTAGCTGACACTCTTCATGAAGAGGCATCCTTAGGTTGTCGGTTCAACTCCGGCTCAAAGGAGACAAGCACAATTTAGGTCATTAAAAAAAAAAAAGAAAAAAGAAAGAAAAAATAAAATGAAAAGAATTTAATAAAGACTTTGTTATGAGCTAAAAATAAAAAATCATCAAAGCACTTGTGTCAGAAAACAGCAAGCGCCAAATATCGTCTAAATGAATTTAATATTTTAAATACTTTTAAATTCAATTTTTAGAAAGATTTTTATTGAAATTTAAAGAGTCAAAGAAGCTATTTTATCAATATTGATTTCTTAGTCTCCTGTATTTGAACACAGTTGCCTAGAGTTGCCCCACAACACTAGGCCCATATTCTATTCCAGGAATAGGCCCTTTCTTTAAACTCTTTCATTTGTTTTGTTTTTTTTAATTTTTAAATTTTTAATTATTCTTTATTTTTATTTTTATTGAGGTATAGTTTATTTATAACACTGTGTTAGTTTCAGCACTAGACAGCTAAAGGGGAGGTAAAAAGAAAGACTTACTGAGTTTTTTGTTTCTTAATTGTTTTCAGCTCAAAATAATCCATATACTAAAGAGACATTTTGGGGTGGAAAATTTTGCTCCCCTACAACCCCAATGTCACAGATAATGGTGAAATGTTGTAAAATAGTTAGGAATTGATGAGTCGGGAGCATTTATTGCCTTTGTTTTGTAATATAACATTTAACTACAGGTTTATGTAATTTAATTTTGAATAATGGCTATTTAACTCAGAAAATTTCTGGAAATTTAACAATTGACTCTCAGTAGCCTGTATGGGACTGTTTCAGAACACCATTAAACTGAGTCACCAAAAGGGATGTGTCACAAAATTTCTATAAAGTGAAATATCTGGCTAGGGAGATTATAGAATATTGCAAATCTTCTCTCTCTTCAAATCCAAGCGATGCATTTGACATGGATCAATTTGTGGGGATTGGAAAAGCTAAATGTCAGAAAATATTTGGTTTAAAATAAGTTCTTTTTTAAACATGAGCAATGTTGAAGTAATAACAACAGAGTGATTAAGAGCATGGGCCTAGTAATCAGCCTTATATATATATTTTTAATTTTATTTATTTATTTATTATTCTTTTGGGGGTACACCAAGTTCAATCATCTGTTTTTATACACATATCCCCATATTCCCTCCCTCTCTTGACTCCCCCCCACCCTCCCTCAAGTCCCCCCCACCCTCCCCGTCCCAGTCCTCTAAGTCATCTTCCATCCTCAAGTTGAAAGGCCTTATATTTGATGTCAAATCCTGTTATTTGATAACTTGTCCAACTGAGCAAGAATTCTAATCATTCTGAAATTAACTAACTATATATCTATAAATGAGGATAAAAATGTCTACCTTCCCAGGTTCCTTTAAAAAAGAATTGACACAATATTGCCTTTTCCCAAGTGGGTACCACAAGGCACTGGTTTTGTGAAATGCTGATAGGTACTAATTTGAGAAAATTCTGGTTTAAAAAATCAGTAAATTTAAAATGTGGAATCTAAAAAAATGATATAGGTCAAGATGGTGGAATAGAAGGATGTGGAATTTGCCACTCCTCACAAGTTCATCAAAAACACATCTACAAATGGAACAATTCCCACAGAGCTCCTGCTGAACAGTAGTGGTAGACTTCGGACACCTAAAAGAAAGAAAGAGAAAGAAAGAAAGAAAGAAAGAAAGAAAGGGAGAGAAAGAAAGAAAGAAAGGAAAAAAGAGGATCAAAACAGAGACCAGCAACCCTGGTAAGCTGAAGGTGAGCAAAGATCTCCACATTAAGAAAGACGCCCTCATTGCAGAAGGCGCAGCACTCCCAAACTCATTCTACGAGGCCACCATCACCCTGATACCAAAACCAGGCAAAGATATCATAAAAAAAGAAAACTACAGACCACTATCACTGATGAATATAGATGCAAAAATCCTCAACAAAATACTAGCTAACAGACTCCAACAGCACATTAAAAAAAATCATACACCATGATCAAGTGGGGTTTATCCCTGGGATGCAAGGATTCTTCAATATACGCAAATCAATCAACGTGATACATCATATCAACAACTTGAAGGATAAAAACCATATGATCATCTCAATAGATGCAGAAAAAGCTTTTGACAAAGTTCAACATCCATTTATGATAAAAGCTCTCCAGAAAATGGGCATAGAAGGAAATTACCTCAACATAATAAAAGCCATATATGAAAAACCAAAAGCCAACATCATTCTCAATGGGGAAAAACTGGAAGAATTCCCTCTAAGAACAGGAACAAGACAAGGGTGTCCACTCTCACCACTATTATTCAACATAGTTTTGGAAGTGTTAGCCACAGCAATCAGAGAAGAAAAAGAAATCAAAGGAATCCAAATTGGAAAAGAAGAAGTCAAATTGTCCCTCTTTGCAGATGACATGATATTATATATAGAAAACCCTAAAGACTCTACCAGAAAACTGCTAGCACTCATTGATGAGTTTAGTAAAGTAGCAGGATACAAAATGAATGCACAGAAATCTCTTGCATTCCTATACACTAACAATGGAAGAGCAGAAAGAGAAATGAAGGAAACTCTCCCATTCACCATTGCAACCAAAAGAATAAAATACCTAGGAATAAACCTGCCTAAGGAGGCAAAAGATCTGTATGCAGAAAACTTTAAGACATTGATGAAAGAAATCAAAGACGACACAAACAGATGGAGAGACATACCATGTTCCTGGATTGGAAGAATCAACATAGTGAAAATGTCTGTACTACCCAAAGCAATTTACAGATTCAATGCAATCCCGATCAAATTACCAATGGCATTTTTCACAGAACTAGAGCAAGAAATCTTATGATTCGTATGGAAATGCAAAAGACCCCGAATAGCCAAAGCAATCTTGAGAAGGAAAAATGGAGTTGGTGGAATCAGGCTTCCTGACTTCAAACTATACTACAAGGCCCTAGTGATCAAGACAGTATGGTACTGGCACAAAAATAGAAAGGAAGATGAATGGAATAGAGTAGAGAACTCAGAAGTAAGCCCAAACACATATGGGCACCTTATCTTTGACAAAGGAGGCATGAGTATACAATGGAAAAAAGACAGCCTTTTCAATAAGTGGTGCTGGGAACATTGGACAGCAACATGTCAAAGAATGAAATTAGAACACTTCCTAACACCATACACAAAAATAAACTCCTAATGGATTAAAGACCTACATGTAAGGCCAGACATTATCAAACTCCTAGAGGAAAACATAGGCAGAACACTCTATGACATACATCAAAGCAACATCCTTTTTGACCCACCTCCTAGAATCATGGAAATAAAATCAAGAATAAATGAATGGGACCTCATGAAACTTAAAAGCTTTTGCACAGCAAAAGAAACCATAAACAAGACTAAAAGGCAACCCTCAGAATGGGAAAAAATAATTGCCTATGAAACAACGGACAAAGGATTAACCTCCAAAATATACAAACAGCTCATGAAGCTTCATACCAAAAAAGCAAATAACCCAATCCACAAATGGGCAGAAGACCTAAATAGACATTTCTCCAAAGAAGACATACAGATGGCCAACAAACACATGAAAAGATGCTCAACATCACTAATCAGCAGAGAAATGCAAGTCAAAGCCACAATGAGGTATCACCTCACACCAGTCAGAATGGCCATCATCACAAAATCTAGAAACAACAAATGTTGGAGAGGGTGTGGAGAAAAGGGAACTCTCCTGCACTGTTGGTGGGACTGTAAGTTGGTACAGCCACTATGGAAAACAATTTGGAGGTTCCTTAAAAAACTACAAATAGAACTACCATATGATCCAGTCATCCCACTCCTGGGCATATACCCAAAGAAAACCATAATCCAACAAGAAACTTGTACCATAATGTTCATTGCAGCACTATTCACAACAGCCAGGACATGGAAGCAACCTAAATGCCCATCAACAAATGAATGGATACAGAAGATGTGGCATATATACACAATGGAATATTACTCAGCTATAAAAAGGGATGAGATGGAGCTATATGTAATGAGGTGGATAGAACTACAATCTGTCATACAGAGTGAAATAAGTCAGAAAGAGAAGGACAAATATTGTATGCTAACTCACATATACGGAATCTAAAAGTGGTACTGATGAGCTCAGTGACAAGAACAAGGATGCAGATACAGAGAATGGACTGGAGAACTCGAGGTATGGGAGGGGGCGGGGGGTGAAGGGGAAACTGAGACGAAGCGAGAGAGTAGCACAGACATATATATACTACCAACTGTAAAATAGTCAGTGGGAAGTTGTTGTATAACAAAGGGAGCCCAACTCGAGGATGGAAGATGCCTTAGAGGACTGGGGTGGGGAGGGTGGGGGGAACTCGAGATGAGGGGAGTCAAGGAAGGGAGGGAATATGGGGATATGTGTATAAAAACAGATGATTGAACCTGGTGTACCCCCTAAAAAATAAAAAAAAAATAAAAAGACGCCCTCATGGAGGGAAAATCAGCTAGGACAGAAAAGGAAGTTTGGGGGATCAAAGGAGAATGCAGCAGATGGTCTAGGAAAATAATAGTAAAGATCAATAAAATTAAATGCTGGTTCTTTGAGAAGATAAGCAAAATTGATGAAACTTTAGCCAGACTCATCAAGAAAAAAAAAAAAAAAAAGGGAGAGGACTCAAATCAGTAAAATTAGAAATGAAAAAGGAGAAGATACAACTGACACCATAGAAATACAATGAATCATAAAAGACTACTACAAGCAACTATATGCCAATAAAATGGACAAGCTGGGTGAAATGAACAAAGTCTTAGAAAAGTACAACCTTCCAAGACTGAAACAAGAAGACATAGAAAATATGAACAGACCAATCACAAGTAATGAAATTGAAACTGTGATTTAAAATCTTCCAACAAACACAAGTCTAGGACCAGATGGCTTCATAGGTGAATTCTATAAAACATTTAGAAAAGAGTTAACACCTATCCTTCTCAAACTCTTCCAAAAAATTGCAGAGGGTGGGACACTCTCAAACTCATTCTATGAGGCTACCATCACCATGATACCAAAACCAGAAAAAGATGTCACAAAAAAAGAAAATTGTAGGCCAATATCACTGATGAACATAGATGCAAAAATCCTCAACAAAATACTAGCAAACAGAATCCAACCACACATCAAAAGGATCATACACCATGAGCAAGTGGAATTTATTCCAGGGATGCAAGGATTCTTCAATATACATAGATCAAGCAATGTGATATACCATATTAATAAACTAAAGAATAAAAACCATAAGATCATCTCAATAGATGCAGAAAAAAAAATCAACAAAATTCAACACCTATTTATGATAAAAACTCTCCAGAAAGAGGGCATAGAGGGAACCTACCTCAATATAATAAAGGCCATATATGACAAACCCACAGGAAACATTATTCTCAATGGTGAAAAATTGAAAGCATTTCCTCTAATATCAGGAACAAGACAAGTGTGTCTACTCTTGCCACTATCATTCAACATAGTTTTGGAAGTCCTAGCCATGGCAATCAGAGAAGAAAAAGAAATAAAAGGAATCCAAATTGGAAAAGAAGAAGTAAAACTGTCACTGTTTGCAGATGACGTGATATTACACACAGAAAATCCTAAAGGTGCCACCAAAAAACTGCTAGAGATAATCAATGAATCTGGTAAAGCAGCAGGATGCAAAATAAATACACAGAGATCTCTTGCATTCCTATACACTAACAATGAAAGGGCAGAAAGAGAAATTAAGGAAATAATCCCATTTACCATGACATCAAAAAGAATAAAATACCTAGGAATAAAGCTAACTAAGGAGGTAAAAGACCTGTACTCAGAAAACTATAAAATGCTGATGAAAGAAATCAAAGATGACATAGAAAGATGGAGAGATATACCATGTTCTTGGATTGGAAGAATCAACATTGTGAAAATAACTATATTACCCAAAATAATGTATAGATTCAATGCAATCCGTATCAAATTACCAATGGCATTTTTTACAGAACTAGAACAAAAAAAAAAAATCTTAAAATTTGTATGGAAACACAAAAGGCCCCAAATAGCCAAAGAAATCTTGAGAAAGATAAACAGAGCTGGAGGAATCAGGCTCCTTGACTTTAGAGTATACTACAAAACTACGGTAACCAAGACAGTATGGTATTGGCACAAAAACAGATATATAGATCAACAGAACAGGATAGAAAGCCGAGAGATAAACCCACACACATATGGTACCTAATCTATGATAAAGGAGGCAAAAATATACAATGGAGAAAAGATAGTCTCGTAAATAATTGGTGCTGGGAAAACTGGACAGCTACATGTAAAAGAATGAAAGTAGACCACTCCCTAATACCATACACAAAAATAAACTCAAAATGGATTAAAGACCTAAATGTAAGACCAGACATTATGAAACTCCTAGAGGAAAACATAGGAAGAACACTCTGATATAAATCACAGCAACATTTTTTTGACCCACCTCCTTGAGTAATGAAAATTAAAACAAAAATAAACAAATGGGACCTAATGAAATGTAAAAGCTTTTGCACAGCAAAGGAGACCATAAATAAGACAAACAGACAACCCTCAGAATGGGAGAAAATATTTGCAAACAAAGCAACTGACAAAGGATTAATCTTCAAAGTATAGAAGCAGCTCATGCAACTCAATATCAAAAAAACATACAACCCCCAAATGTGCAGAAGACCTAAACAGACATTTCTCCAAAGAAGACATACAGATGGCCAAAAAACACATGAAAAAAATGTTCAACATCACTAATTATTAGAGAAATGTAAATCAAAACTGTAATGAGGTATCACTTCACACCAGTCAGAATGGCCATCACCAAATAATCTAGAAACGATAAGTGATGGAGAGGGTGTGGAGAAAAGAGAACCCTCATACACTGCTGGTGGAAATGTAAAGTCAGAAAGAGAAAAGCAAATGTTGGATAGTAATGCATATACGTGAATCTAGAAAAATGGTATAGAAGATCTTATTTGCAAAGCAGAAATAGAGACAAAGACGTAGAGAATAAATGTATGGATACCAAGGGGAAAGGGGGTGGGGAGGGAGGAATTGGGAGACTGGGGTTGACACATATACATTATTGATACTATGTATAAAATAGATAGCTGACAGGAACATACTGTATAGCACAGAGAACTCTACCTAATGCACTGTAGTAACCTAAATGGGAAGGAAGTCCAAAAGGGAGGGGATATCTGTATATGCATGGCTGATTCATTTTGTTGTGCAGTGGAGGCTAACACCACATTGTAAAGCAACCATTTGCCAATAAAAATTAACAAAAAAGAAAAAACACATAAGATAACCAACAAGGACCTATTGTATAGCGCAGGGAACTATATTCAATATCTTGTAATAACCTATAATGGAAAATAATGGAAGAGAATCTGAAAAAGAATATATATAGCTGAATCACTTTGCTGTACACCTAAAACATTGTAAATCAACATAATTCAATAAAAATTTTTTAAATGATATAAATGATACACAGAAATATACTTACAGACTTAGAAAACAAACTTATGGTTGCCAAAGTGGATAGGGAGGAGGGGTTTAAATTAGGAGTTTGGGATTAACATATACACACTACTATATAAAAAATAAACAACAAGGACCTACTATATAGCACAGGAAACTATATTCAATATCTTGTAATAACCTATAATTGAAAAGAATCTGAAAAAGAATCTATTATCTATCTATCTATCTATCATCTATCTGAATTATTTTGCTGTACACCTTAAACGAATACAACATTGTAAACTAAGTATACTTCAATCTAAAAAAATGGTTTGAAAAACCCAAAAAACTACAAAAAATTTTCAGTGTATTTAAGTAATTAAGAAAGGTATATAATAAGGAATATTTTTTAAATGATCTCTATTCGTACTGTTTTGAAGTTCTGTTTATTGTATTCTGAGGAACACATTGATAAATATTTACTAAGTGCTAAGCTTGGGCCTGGTAAATGCCTGTGTGCTTAATAAAGGGAACAATAAAAGTATTATTACCAAAATTATTAAAAATAATGCTCTGATACATTGTGAAATATCTAGCAAAGATGTGGTAGTTAGTCCAACGAGGAAACAAAGTCTTCCTGCACAGCCAGGGCCAAAGTCATTAAAGGCAAGAACTTCCTGAACACTTAGTGGCTTTTTGTAGATTCAGATAGAATAAAAACCAAAGTGAATTAAAAGAGAATTGAAAGGCTAGGACTATTAGTCAGCCAGAAAGAAACTGTATGATAATCAATCTGGTTTCTTAACAAACACTTAAGAAAAAACAAACAAAAACAACAAAATAGAGCCTTTTTGGAGGAAGGTATCACAAATAATTAGCAGTTCTGTGTAATGATTATGAGAACCCAAGAATCAAGATTAATCCCTTTTACCCTTCTAAGATATTTCTTTGATCTACAGTTCAGGATTTGTTTCTGACCCTGTCACTTAAGTTGTACTATAAGACATTGTGATGACAGATAATCTTTCCAAATAAAGATCTAGTGAGCACTGACCTTTACGGAGCATGCAGCATCAGCACTGCAATGCCCAGACTAAAATGCGTTGAAAGAAAGGCAAAGTGGCTGGTTGTGCTTATTTCACTTGACCAAGTGCACTTGTTGTATCTCTTCAATTCAAAGTCTTTTTGACATTTAAGAGTTCACAACACAGTCCCATCAAAAGTAAAAATTATTCCATTATACACTCTCTGAGTTTTTAGGTTCAGCTTTTAAAAAACATCCCTACTACACTATCTTGCTTCTGTCAAGGATGCCATCTTGCCCCTGGCATTCAGCGCTGACCCAGTCTTACAGAAGCAGGGCAGGCTATAAATAGCAGCAACAAAGCCAGCTAGGGATTCCCTGCTGCTCTGAGGATGCTTTTGCATTTTTCCCTTCCTTCCTTCCTTCCTTCCTTCCTTCCTTCCTTCTTTCCTTCCTTCCCTCCTTCTTTCCTTCCTTCCTTCTTTCCTTCCTTCCTTCCTTCCCTCCTTCTTTCCTTCCTTCCTTCCTTCCTTCCTTCCTTCCTTCCTTCCTTCCTTCCTTCCTTCCTTCCTTCCTTTTATGCAGTAATAAAGCTTTATTGGAAGTCTAAAATGTGAATTTTTGATAGGAAATACTGATCTAAGAGATTATGCTACATATGTCATAGTACTGCCCACCCCACTCTGGTCCCCATGGTTTAAAAATATACACACATACAAATATATATGGTTAAATCTTAAGCAATAGAAGTGCATTTTCTAATTCCATACCCTGAACTCTCAGCATGTATTCTGCACTCAGATTGGGTATAAGTAGTTGCCCTTTTACTCTACCACATTTGCTTTCCTCTGACAACATCTTTGTATCTCAAATGCCTGGCATATGGTAGTTATTTAATAAATATTAAATCAATTAATTAATGACTATATATTATATCAGTCAGCATAGCATAGGTTATGCTATAGTAACAAATGACTCCAAACATTTATTTCTTGTTCATGCTTTATGTCCATTAAGCTCAGCTGTGGCTCTGTTCATTTCACTTCTTTCATTGGCCAAGGAAAGTCACATGTAGAAGCCTAACATCAGTGGGTTGGGTTAGTATAACCTGCTTCTAGGGAGGGACATTAAATATAACAAATATTTACTTTTCTCAACTCCCACATGTATGTAGACCACACTTACCCACTCCCCATAGGAGATAATCCTACTAGTCATGGCTCAGGCTCAAAATCCAGGGGTTAATGATGGTTTTTATATTGGTCTGGAGGCCTATTAACAAATTATCAACCCCATAGACATCCAATATACAGTGGCTGAGCAAGATCAAGATAATTGCAATAAGTATTCTCAATCAGAGAAGGGAAGAATGGCAGCTACAACAGTCAATGGTCCATAAAAGTCTGAGGTCACCTAAAGGTGGAATGTTCCTTGATAATTCTCTGATTCCACCCCTGGGGATGGCTCTGAAGTTCATTATTTCCCACAGGCTCTAACTGCCCTCTGAGAAGTCTTCCTTTCTATTATTTTCTTTGGTTACATCTGAAAGGAATATTAGAGATCATGCTCTTTGGGGGCTGAGATGCATTCTCGGTCTGCTTTCTACCCATGGAAGTTTAGTGGCCCAAGTCTCAAGAAGTCACAGTCTCTTTTAGTTCATGGGTGTTTTTATGATGATACCACTCACTCAGAAGCATAGCTGACTTCTTGCCTATTTGATTCCAACAATTTTATTTGACAGGAGACAAGCCCCTCTCTCTGCACTTAATTTAGGTAGCCTGAGCCTATCATGCCTCCTTAGCAGTGCCGCGCCATTAGTCTCTCTTCTCTGAGCCATTTGTTCAATTCAAGATGTACTGTGTGTCACATTGATCAATACGAGGGTTTTAACAAAGGATATGACAGCTGTATGCTTGTTTTGCTTTTGGCTGAATTTTAATTGGCTCCCTTTGTCATGCTAAAGCCGTGTCAGTTTTAGCATTCACAGGTTATAGTTGAGAATAGGTAGCATCTTTCAACCCTGCGAGTTCCTAAGGCTCTTGACTTTCCCTATTTCCTTTCATTCCTTGTTGCAAATTGGCCAATGTATTTTGAGCTCTTCTTTGTCAAGTGTACCTTGCCAAATGCACCTTGCCAAATGCAATTTGCAGCAACCGAGACACACAACACTACTTCCCAACTCCTTGGTCTACAGCAATAAGCTCATCAGGAACATTATTTGCTCTTTAAGTTATTAGAGGCCACAGTTTTATGAACTATTTCACTATTGCATGACATGAATTACCATATGACCAATCTCAAGTAACTGTTCCGTTCTACTTACAACCTGGCTTTGTTTGTTTGGGGGCCAATTTCTGTGTCAGTGTAGGCTAGCTAAATTATACTACAGTAATAACAACTCCACATCTCCAAAATTTCAGTGACTTATAACAGCAAAGGTATATTTATTATAGCTCTTGCTGCAGGTGCATTGTGTGCTGGCCATGGCTGTGGTCCCCATCTTCATGTTCACTACAGGACCTGGTCTGATGGAACAGCTCCTTTCTGGGCCGTGGCCACTTCTGTGGCCAAGGAGAAAGAGAACATGACAAATCATGTGCTGGCTCGTAAAGCTACTACTGGCAAATAGAACATTTCATTGTCCGAAAAAAATCACATGGCCAAACCTGACTCAATGAGGCCAGGAAGTAAAATTTTCCTTCTGGAAAGGGCAGTGAATATTTAGGAACAATAATATAATCGATGCTACTTATATGGGAATTTTTTCATGATATTTTTCTACAAAATTAAACATAATATGAAAAACAAAGGGAAAATTAGTGTGAGCTCTGGAATCAAATTACCTTCACATCCTTGCCTTGATACATACCACAAACAAGTTACTTAATCTCTTACACTCAACTTTCTGTAAAATTAGGATAAAAATATACCGACTTTATGAAGCTGCATAGAGATGAAGAAGGTGTATGTAATATTTTATATACATCACAGTGAAAGCTTATTAATATCTCATCATTACTATTTGGCATAGAATTACTATTCCTGTTAGTATCATTAAAATGTTGCTTATCCACACAATTATTCATTAAATTCATAGAACATTCATAAAATGTTCTCTCACTTTATCTACAGCTTGGATCAGTTTTGTAATTGTTAAGTAAAAGTAGTAAGAAGAAAATCCTAAAGTTAATGGAGCTCCCAACAAAATTTGCAGTATGGGAGAAGTAGATTCCATAATATCCCTAAGATGCAATCTCATTTTTACTATCTATTTCTGTGTGGAAAATCTGAATTTTAATTAAAATCTTTTAATATCTAATCGTTGAATTCTATATTCACAGACACCTGTACACAGAATATACACAAAAATGATTCAAGAAACTAATTATATGTATAATTCTATGTGGTGAGACTTTCAGATAGTGCTATATATAGTGCTAAGATACATGAAAAACCAGTTAACTGTGTATCAAAAAATTACGTAAACCAACATTTTACCTTTTTAAATCAGGTTGCCACATTTGTAGAAAGATCTGTAGTTTTTAGAAAGATAAAGATAATATTTCTCATTTCACTCATAAAATACCCAACTATAAAGACAAAAACTTAACTTTTTTAAAGATATAATAAAGTGTAGCATTTATCCTGAAAATCTTTTCAGAGCCTAGTCTAGACTCATGTGGTATCTTAGTATTGGGTATGGGTTGGTCCTTTGTTTGTTTTGAAGTGTTCCTTACCTTTTTCTGGGCAAGTTTTCAATGGCCAAGCAAAAATAGCAGCAAAATTACCATGCTCTGCCTAGATAACAATATTTTAAATATGCACCACTTTCCCAAAATGGAGTGAATTATGTAGACATTAGCCCACTAATCCTCACAACTAAAGTATAAGTTAGGACATGTTTGACTAATATCCCACTTAACAAACATGGAAACTGAAACAAAGAAAATGAGAAGTGCGCAAGGTATTTTAGGAAATCAATCGCAAGGTTCTTTTAATGAAGACTTAAGACTGCTAGGACTCCGACCATTTAGGGCTTGGCTCTGTGTTTAACCTCTCTTTGTCATTTTTTCATAGCTGCATTTATACATGATTGGCTTAGGGAGAGATATTTCAGTTGTAATTCAAATTATATTACAGACCCAGAGTATACAATACACTGCAAAGTCCTTGTTTCTCTATGTATATCCAGAACCTGAATTTAAGGCGCCATCGTTAGTAGACCATTAGAATTAGAACTGAAAGCTAATAATATCTAGAAGATAATCCACAGTGTTTCTTCAAAACATCAATTTTCTTGTCCTTGTGATTAGCCAATATTTTAATGTATTTACTTGATTTCTAATTAGGTGCTTGTACAGACAATCACATTGAATTTAAGAAATTGATATATGAATATATGTGAATGTGATGTGGTATATGAATATAGATAGGATATAGAGTTTATAAAGAGATCTTATGGCTTTTGACCACAACAGTTATAATGAAGTCAATACATAGGCGAAATGTATACAAAAAAAGAATTGATGTGTCTCACTTTACTTTCGGTTTCATACTTTCAGTTGTCAGAAGCAACTGGGATCAAATGGGAGGTGGCTGCTTTACCTAAGCTGACCCACAGGAAATAAAAACACACAATGTAACCCAACAATTGTGGTTATTTTTATGTATAATATTTCAAAATTCTTATGTCTTTTATTTTAAGAATTTTATTTATGAATGACTACATAATATCTGAAATGTAGGAAATGCATTTAATAAATGATCACTTTAAATTTTAGTGTTTGCATTTTTTACAAAATGTTTTCTTTCCTCAGTAATGGACAAATCTGAGCCCCAACTTTTACATATTAATCTCTCTGTGTATGTTATTGTTCTATTTTATGAATTGATTTGAATTTTCAAATTATGCCTAATTCATTCAGTCATCAAAATTTTTGGGACACATATTATTTACAAGTCTCAATTAGGTATTTGGTAAATATTTTTAAAGATGAGGAAGTAATTCCTAAATAAAAATTACTCTCAAAACGTTTTTTACAAGAGTAAAGGCCTAATTTTTAAGAATAAAATTAGTCATTCATTTAATGAATCAGGGAAACCTTTCACAACTTTAATTTGGTTAATATTAAACTGAAGAGATAATTTATAATCCTAACTTTAGGTCAGGTAAACTTGAAATTTTGTTGGATGGAAGAAGCATTTTGTAATGTGTTTCCTCTAAGCCATTACAAACGCAAATGTCTCAAAAATGTCAAATGCTACAAATATTATAATTCAGGTGATTGCTCTCTTCATCTTTGTTATAATCAAACCTTTTTATGTAATTGTATTATCACTGACTTGATTCTTGCCTGCCCCCATTTATTACTGATTCCTCCAAAAATAACTCAACATTTTTTATGCTTGGCTTTCTAAAGCAAGGCCTTCTTTTCTCATATTTGATTCAAAATATTGGAAACATTTTATTTTTATAAAAGTAAGATATTGATTAATTATAGGTCTTTTTTTTTTCCCCTGGAGGAAACAACAGATGCATTTTAGATAAACTGAGATTTCTATATTTATTTTCACAGCTAATAATTCTATGTTTCCTTCTATCATCTGTCCCAGTAGATATTTTTATCATGATCTAATCCTACTGGTTTCTATTTCTTAATCTCCTTCAAGAGGATCTAAGTACAGCCCTATGCCCACAGTTCAAGTTCAGATTCAGTGGGGACAAACCACAATGAATGGGAGCCAATCAATGATTCATCTTCTTGGGCAGCTGTGATTTCCTCTATTGTTTTTGATGTGCCGCTTCTTCTTTCCTTTTATTTTACCCACTAGATTTAAGCCCACATTTTTATATTTAAATGTGTTCTCAACCATGGCAACATTTCAGTACTACTTGGTTTCGCTATGAAATTGTGAGAAATTCATTAGGCCTCTTGCCTGATCAGTAATCCATTACATAATTTTGATTTTGATTGATTACTGATTATACAGCTGAATTCCATCTGCTGACAAAACATAGTTCTGTCTCATGTCCAAGACTCTCATCTACAACATTTATTTATCGAGGTAATAAAAATCATCTCTGAAAATTGCTACATTTGGGGCATACATTGTTTATTTTTATTTAGTATTTCCTAAACAATGTTTTATATTGTCAGTTATCATATTTGTTGTCTCATATTTTAGTAGAAAAATCTAAAAATAATCGTTATCAATAATTTTTAGGATCTGAAAAGCAGGAAATTATTTCAGAATTTAAAATAAACACATCTATTAACTATGCTGCTATACTTGCTACTCTTAATTGTTAAAGCACTGGCTTTTAACTTGTTATAGGAAACACCTTGCGTTTTACTCCTAAAATTGTACCTTGAATATGAAACAAAACCAAATATATATAGTACAGAAAAGGGAGGATACAAGACCATTGATACAACAATTCACCTCATTTGAGAGGATATTTTCAAATTCTACTCAGTTCTATGAGAATTTTGGATGTCTTTGTGCAAAAATCCTTCCATTGGCTATGAGGAGAGAAACCAAGATGAAAAAGCCACGCTCCCCAGTTTCAGATTTATAAAGTTCTTCAAAATAAATATTATTATGATTTTATAGATGAGAAAACTGAGGCTCAGAGAAAATAAGTAATTTGACCAAGTGAAAGAGCTCAAGTAGTCAAACCAGGTGTCCATTCTCACACTTGACAACCACAAATCGCCTGTGTTGTTCATTACCCCAGCATTCATGCTATAGAACTGCAGTGTCCAGTGGGGTAGCCACTAACCACATGTCTCTGTTGAACACTTGAAATGTGGTTAGTCCAAATTGAGGTACACTGTAAGTGTAAAACACCTGAATCTCCAAGACTTAATACCAAAAAAAGACAGTAAAATATCACATTAATAATTTTTATGTTGATTACATATTGAAATACATGTAAGTACTTCAAAAAGCATTTTGGACATACAAGATTAAGTAAAATATATTACTGAAATTCATTTTACTTGCTTTTTTCCATTTTTAATGTGGCTATTGGAAAATTTAAAATTATGTGTCACATTTGTAGCTTACAGTGTAGTTCTCCTGGACAAGACTGTTTTAGAAAATGTTATAAATTTCTTACTCAGTATGTTTCAAATTGCCTTTACTTAGTCCTTTTATCCTCCTAAAATCTATGAAGCTACATGAATGTGGTCATTAACAAGACTCAGAAAACTTTTATTGGACTCGTCAGCAAAGTCTTTTTCCCTGAGTGCTTGAATTAGAAGGTTTGTAACTTCCTGAGTGCTCCTGAAAAGCCTTTTGGCTACTGCAGAATTTTATTGCTGTCTGAATAGAATTTAAATACATTCAAACAAAGGCCAATTTTTGCCTTCTTTTTTGTACTACTATCAACACTGTAAATGGTTGGTGCAGATGGATTAGCAAGTAAGGGAGCTAAAGGCTGGAGGGTGAGAGAGAACACGAACTGATTCTATTCAATGATAAGAGAGACAAAGCAAATTATTGTCATTAAAACTTAGACTTGCAAACTATTTTTATCCTGACAAAAAAAATGTTTATTTCCACTGCTTTTATAGTTATCTGCAGCACTCTCTCTCTTCATGCCCCTTGCCCTCCGAGATTCTCTTTATCTGTAGCCTAAAAGGACACAAATATCTTGTTAAAATCAGAATCTCCCCTATTTTCCCCTAAGTCCCAACCACTTAGGCCAAAATTTATCAAAATAACAATTTAAAAAGGAAAATAAACTGAGAAGCGAAACAGCTCAATTTAGTTTCTTTGATTTCCAAATTAGGATATTATTAAAAACAGGACAACTGGCCCAAAATGGAATTGCTTATGCTAAGTCCCAAGGCACCAAACAGAGACTTAATTATAGTTCTGGCTCTTCCAGAAGTGGAATCTTAAACCAGTCAATCAGGAATTGCCTGATTCAGCACTGGTTACATAATCTACCTGATAGACCCCTACCATCCCCCAAAGGACAGTAACCTTGGAATAACCAACCGGCTTTTTTTTTTGCCTAGTGTAAGTTCCTTTTTCCTATTCCCCTCTGCCTCTGCAAGTCTTTCATTTTGTATAGGCGCTCAGATCTCTTTTCTATCTGTTAGATTTGGGTGCTACCCAATTCAAATTGATTTTTGCTCAAATAAACCCTTAAAAATGTTAATATACCTCAGTTTTTCTTTTAGCAGTATATTTGATCTTTAACTTCTCTTGAAATCATTTCTGATTTAGTCCATCACCCTAAACGATAAAAGATCTAGAGTATGCTTTTATCTCCTCCTCCCCTATTAGTTGAGGAAACCATCTAGGCAGAAATCTGAACCCGTTTAGGGAATAGCCCACAGGGATTTGCATACTAAGATTTTTCAATAAATGGTTTTAAGGATCCAAATGCTCATTTAACTAGTGAAAACTAAGATTTGATTTTTTTCAGATCTAGAGACAAAATTAAAAGAGACTAAGACCAGAAAAACCCCTAAATTATAATCTCTTTCCTCAGACTATAAGAAGGGGAGGGACTACAAGGCTATATTGGAAACATGAAGTTCAAGTTAATTTGATGATATCTCAGTGAGTTCTGAAGGTCTTAGTGTTTGGTTTGCTTTTTGCTTGCTTGTTTTTAAGTCTATACTGTTCTCCCTTGAAACAAAGCATTACCTAAAGTGTGTGATTTCAAATATTTTGCTTGCAGCGTTATGATTTGACATCCCACCTCTGCAAAGTACTTTGTGGCACATATTTTTAATTCAAATAAATCAATTAACCTGATTTTAGGACGTTTCTGTGTTGCTATCCAGTGATAACCAGACTTACTCATGGCCTTCATAAAAATTACTCACCTAGGGGAAAAATAGGGGCTCAAGAGGCTTCTAATGTTTGAACAACAAATTTAACAATATAACCTTTTTGTTTAACATAAATTGGTTATTAAATATTTTACATTAATTTGTTCATTCAGATAACATCACAAAAATTAAGTGGTTTATATCTTCAAGGACTGACCCAATGTACCAAGATAAATAGACAATAACAAAGAATAGATTTCTATTAATTTCCAATTCCTTTGGCAGATAATAATTTTTTTCTTTATCATTAAAATCAACCAAGGTTCTCAGACCTAGAAGTGCCCCATACTGTAATCTCAGTGCTCTAATTTGGCATGTAGAAACTAGATAGCATTATACTTAGATGGTGTTGCATATATATCTTAGTCTGTTTGCACTTCTATAATAGAATAACACAGTCTGGGTGCCTTATAAACAACTGAAATTTATTACTCACAATTCTGGAAGCTGGGAAGTTCCTAAGTGAGGTACCAGCAGATTCAGTGTCTGGGGAGGGTCTGCTTCCTGGGTTCATGGATGGCTGACTTCTTGCTGTGTCCCCTTATGGTGGAAAGGATGAAGGAGCTCCTTGGGGGTCTCTTTTACAGAACTACTAAACCCATAGCAGCCCTCATGATCCAATCGCCTCTTAAAGGCCCCATCTCCAAATATCATCACACTGGGAGTTAGGATTTCAACAAGAATTTTAGAGGGAAGACACAAGCATTACATCTATACATATACACATATATAGAACATATATATCAAGAGATGTATCATAAGAAAATATAAGAAAGAAACATTATAAAAAGTTAGCTCACATGATTATGGAGGCTGACAAATCCCAAGATCTGCATTCAATAAGCTGAAGACCCAGGAGAACTGACAATGTAGTAACAATCCAAGGGCCAGAGGCTGGCAGGACTGAAACCCAGGAAGAGCTGATGTTTCAGTTCAAGTCAGAAGGCAGGAAAAAGCCAACGTCCTATTTGAAAGCAATCAGGCCGGAGAAACCCCTCTAGTTCACAACAGGTTCAGTCCTTTTGTGCTATTCGGGCCTTCAACTGATTGGATGAGACCCACCCAGATTAGGGAGGGCAATCTGCTTTACTCACTCTACCCATTCAAACATTAATCTCACCCAGAGATATCCTTACAAACACACCCAGAATAATGTTTTATTAAATGATGTCTGGCCACCCCATGGCCCAGTTAAGTTGACACATAAAACTAATCATCAATGTGTGTGTGCGCGTGTGTGTGTGTGTGTGTGTGTGTGTAATCTTTCAGAAAGGTTACTCTAGGCACTAACACATAATAGAAATTGACAAGAAAGGGAGAAATATTGAGTACTCATCCTATGGCATTTCTATATGCATCATATTTCCAAATAAATGAATAGCCCTATTTGATAAGGGAAATATTTTTCTTTATGAAAGAATTCCAGCTTAGTAAATGTTAAAGGGATATTAGAATTGGAAACCAACATTTTTCAATCTCTCAGACAATTGATTCAAAAGAAAGACACCAATAGATGTAATCATTAAGTAGAAAATTGATGGGGATCTTTACAAAGGAGAGATCAGGGGGTTGTCTCCTAAATCCACTAATCAATCTCAGCATCTCTAAATGTGAGAAATAGAAGATTGTATGATTCTCAGTGTAAGGCAATATGAAGTATATAGCATTGCCTATGATGTATTCTTACAAAAAAGATGAACCAAAATTTAATCAAGACCACTTACAGGAAATGTAAAGGACAAATCAAAATTGTGGGACGTTCTATCCCACAACTGACTTGGTTTTTTACATACCAATATCATGTACAAGGGAAGAATGAGTAGGGATATCCTTAAATAAGAGACTTAAAGAGTTAAGACAGAACTAACAGAGTTTGTCTACTTCTTGATAATAACTAACAAAGTATAAAAAGACTTTTTCAGCCAGTCGGAGAAATCAGCAGTTATTAGGTGATACCAAGGAATTATTGTGACATTTATTAGGTGTCACACATGGAATTTCTTTATACTATGCTCTTTATTCTTATGCGTATTTGAAATTTTTCATAAGAAAAAATCTTTTAAATAAAGGGGAAAAAAGCCTACACTACATTATGCTTTACCTTCACTGTGTGAGGATGCCCATTTCTTCTTACCCTTAAGAACATTTAAATGTTTTTTGTTAATCTGACAAATGGAAATAATTTGTTCTTACCAATTTAATTTGCAGTTCTTTAATCATGAGTGAAGTTGAGCATCTCTCATGTTTATTTTACATTTTTATTTCTTTTAGGAATTCTGTTTCTATTACTTGCTACTTGTGAAACTGGGTGCTTTGTCTTTTTAGCTGTATTGTGATGCCAAGAACCATATCTAAAGTCACACAGCAAGTCAGTGTCAGAGCCTGGCTTAGAACCTATCTCCACTGGCCCTTCAAATGCATCAGACGACCTTCATTATCCCTATTTCACAAAAGGAATTCATTTCTTCCCATTTTTTCTAGTTTTATTAGAAATAATTGACATACATCATGGTATAAGTTTAAAGTACACAGCATGATGGTTTGAGTTACATATATTGTGAAGCGGTTACCAATATAAGCTTAGCTAACATTCATCTTCTCATATAGATACAATAAAAAGAAAAGAAAGAAGGAAAGCATAAGGGAAAATAATTTTTCTCATTATGATGAGGATGCTTAGGATTTACTGTCTTAACAACTTCCCTGTATATCAAACATCAGTGTATAACATCACGTTGTACATTACATTCCTAGTATTTATTTATCTTCTAACTGGAAGTTTGTGCCTTTTGACTACCTTCCTCCCATCTCTCCCCTTCCCCACCTTTAGTAACTACGAGTCTGATCTCTTTTTCTACTAATTTGGGGTTTATTTTAGATTCCACATACAAGTCAGATCATACAATATTTGTCTTTCTCCATCTGACTTATTTCACTCAGCATTTGTTGTCACAAATGGTAGGATTTCCTCATTTTTTTATAGCTGAATAATATTTTATTCTATAATAAAATATTATATTTTATATATAGTAAAATATCAAAAAATATACACATATATGCCACAACTTCTTTCTTTATCCATTCATCCACCCATGGACACTTAGGTTGTTTCCATGTGTAAATACTATAAATAATGCTGCTATGAACATGAGGACGCAGGTATCTCTTCAAATTAATGTTTCCATTACCTTTGAATATATTCTCAGAAGTGGAATTGTTGGATCATATGGGAGTTTTATTTTTAATTTTTTGAGGACACTCCATGCAATTCTCCATAGTGTACCTATTTATAATCTTACCAACAGTGCCCAAAGGTTCCCTTTTCTCTACATCCATGCCAGCATTTGTTATCTCACATCTTTTTGATGATGGCCATTCTAACAGACGAAAAGTGATATCTCATTGTGGTTTTAATTTGCATTTGCCCAACAGCTAGTGATGTTGAGCATCTTTTCAAGAACCTGTTGGCCTTTTGTAGGTCTTCTTTGAAAAATGTCTATTCAGGTTCTTTGCCAATTTTTTAATTAGGTTAACTTTTGCTATTGAGTTGTATGGGTATGTTTTGGATATTAACCCCTTTTCAGATACATGGTTTGCAGTTTCTTTCCATTTTTAATCCTTTTTCCCCAAAAATGGAGTTATGTTACTTAAAGTTCCTATTCCTCATCCTACAGGCTGCATGTGTTTATGCATATAACTTAAAGCTGACAACTGTTTTCTCTGTGCCTGATGGTGATAGACAAAACTACTAAATCTTGATGCCTAGACAATCTGGAATCCAGTTGAACATTTCTCAAGGCTTACATCGCTAGTAATAATTGCAGGACTTCACAAGAAAACCAGTTAGCCAAATTTACTCAAAATTTTGCCAAATGAATAAATATTTCTCCTTTCATTTTTACTTTAATATGTTACATAAAGACAGCTCCTTGTAGCTTAATACTATGAGAAAATATGTTTCATGATCTTAAAAGTGAACATTCTACACTCATACTACTTTTCTATGAAGCAGCCCTTAAGCTTCCTTAAACCTATTAGTGGGACCACCAAAACTTGGGAGTTAGGAAACCTAATACACATTTTGTTGACAAAAAAATTTTTGTATTCATCTCTAAGTGCTTCTTGAAATAGGCACCTCTCATAGTTCATGTTAACCAGTGAATACCTGAAGTCAGACCTGGCTCTTGCATGTATGAACAAAATGGGCCTTATAGCTCTTATTCACATATTGATAATAATGTCTGAGAAGCAAATATAATGCATGACTAGATTAGTAGGCCATATATCAGGAGGACTACAAATGGGCTATGTAATTCATTATGTATGAATCCTATTACAAGTCTATAAATTCTATATCAGCAAAAAATGTTGAGTGCACATAAAACTTGGGGAAACTCTCTGCCATTGACTCCTTATTCTAATAATAATGATCACATTTTTAAAATAATGTATTATGGCTCAGAGTAGAGAAGATTCAGAGGCACATGTCACTCTACATTTTTAGGAGCCCTATTTTTTTCAGCTCACTAGGCCTAGGTAACTGTATAGATCCCTTTACCTTTCTCCACCTGAGAGTGAATAAGCTGTAACCTTCCTGATTGGCAAAACTGGATTTTAGATAGCTCTCCTTGGAGATGTCTTACATTAACCTTAACTGGCCCTTTATGTTGAGTTCACTAATAAGCCCATCAGAGCTCTACCAAGCCAAGGAAGCAATTATCCTGTTCTAAAATCTTCATTTCTGGGAGCAGGTGGAAATATGTCAGACACTGGCTGACAAGACTGTTTATTCTGTAAACATTAACATTTGTTCTGACTCATAAGCTACCTTTTTCTTTGCTGAAATTCCTTAAATATGATTCTTCCTAGATGGATTTAAAATAAAGTTTATTCCCTTAAAAAATGTTAAATTCATCCTGCTAAATTATTTGCCTGTTGTAATGTTCAAGGTTCATTTAAATTTTATCATGGCTTCCTTCTTAATAAAGTTTAGATTCTTTTGTCCAAAATCAACATTGAGAAACAATTTCAAGCATAAAACTCCAGTCTTGATGATGGTAACATATTCTTGATTCATATAGAAACTGTCAAAACACATAAGGTTATGGCTTTTATTGATGTCCAGCAGTCTTTAATATACAGATGCTGTGGTGGGTTATGGATTTGAGCTTAAGACATACCAGAGTTAAAAATGCTATGGCAGAAACTACTAGTTGTGAAGCCACTATCCATTCTCCACTTTTTTATTAGTAAAAAATTCTCTATATTATGGGGAGCAGCAATCCTTCCAAATATAAAATTATTATATATCTCACATCTTTGGTGGGGTGATCAATTCAATGTAAGTAAATGTTACTATGGAGGAGAGGTCCACGAAATCTCTCTAAAAGGGAATTAACTACTCTAGAAGCCACACTCATCTTTTCTTTTATCACTTTCTTTCTGATATAGTCTTGCTAGAGCAACAGTGGTTACTTTGTGAGCATAAAGCTACCTTGGGGCTGGAAGCTGGATGCTAAGAATGTCAAGGCAAGGAGACAGAAGGAGCCTGAGACAATGCCGACCTTATGGAACCCCCAGACTATTCTAGGGATGCCCAAGAATGTGCTTTGCCATAACGGGAAACAAGCCTCTACTTTGGTAAAGCCATTTTAGGTCCTAGCGATTGAGTAGAATTCCTAATTGAATAAACTATTTTAGCAAAATCTGTATTCTAATAACACACCGAGAATCAGAGTGATGGTCTTTTTTTCCTTTTTTTCCTTTTTTACTTCTTTTCCTTCCAGTGTTATTGAGATGTAATTGACACACAGCACTGTATACATTTAAGGTGTACAGCATAATGATTTGACTCACATACCTCATGATTTGGTTATCACAGTAGGTTTAGTGATCATCCATCATCTCATATAGACACAGAATTAAAAAAATAGAAAAAAATGTTTTCCTTGAAGTGAAAATTCTTAGGATCTACTCTCTTAACAACCTTTGTGTATAACATACAGCAGTGCTAATTATATTCATCATGTTGTATGTTACATACCTAGTACTTATTTATCTTGTAATTGGATGTTTGTACCTTTCAGTTGCCTTCATCCAATCCCCCCTGGCCCACACCCCTGCCTTTGGTAACTGCAAATCTGATTTCTTTTTTCAAGAGTTTGCTTTTGAAGAATAACTGGCCTACAATACCTTGTGAGTTTGAGAGTGATGATCTCTTGAAAAACATACAATAATATTAAGTGGTATAAATATATTTTAGACCATCTATACTTAAATGTGCATCTTAATGGGATGATGCTTTTGATGAAGTCAGTATTTCCCTCCTGCCACCCTGTCCTAATGAATATAAGGGGCAATGTCCTATCTACCAATGATATGATTTTATCATCATAAATGAAACATTGATTTCACTAAAACATATTTCTATCAATTAGAATGCTTTCAATTGAAAGAATATAATATAAATTGAGTATGTAACAACATCTCAGTAAATTATTTTATCTTTTAGGATAACTTGGTATAATCTAGACTTTATATAGACAAAGAATACTTCTTACACATTTATTAATATGCACATAGTGAGCATATGTTGTTTTTGTTATGCACAAATCACCTCCCACTACTTCTGGGATCAGACCTCCTCTTTCCTGAGAAAATTCATTCCAAACTGTTCAGTTGGGGCCCACTTTGCTTCCTGTCTTAAGCTATAGGGTCTGGATTTAGCCAGTCCTGACCAATCAAATTATCTCTTATTCTTGGTTACGGTAAGTGATTCTGAATTGACAGCTGACACAAGCTGGACTAATAAGATCTTAGGATGTTTTATCAAAATTATTGAGAAAGACTTTTCACAGATAGGAAATAAGCCTATGAGATGCCGGTGGCCATTTGGGGGTCTAATGGAAGAACACAGAATTAGCAACCTAATAACTTGACATTATTTGAGGCTCTAGATTCAACTGTGTCTGAAGCCACTCATGTCCTATTATATATGTCCGTGTTTCCTATTCTGTAAAAATATGTTAAAAAAGGAATATAAATGTAATAAAAATGTACTCTAATCTCACCATGAGAGATATCTGTGTTTCTGTGTATACTTCCATAAGCTTTACTTACATTTCCTTTATTTTTAAACTTTATTAATGCTGCAAAAATCAAAGAATACCTAAAGTAACATTTCTTGTAATAACAATTTGAAGATATATAGTCCTGTAGCCATGTCTCCATATTTATACTTTTGCAAAAGAAGAAATCAGAAAAGTCTATGGCCCTAATCCGTTATCAAATACAAGTTTTTCCTCAAAGTAAAACACACATACACACACATATACATACATTCTTTTTTATATTCTTTTCCATTATGGTTTACCCCAGGACATTGAATATAGTTCCCTGTGCTATACAGCAGGACCTTGTTGTCCTTCCATTCTGTATGTAATAATTTGCATCTACTAACCCCAAACTCCTGTATTGATGTTTTTAAAAGCCAAAGTGGTAGTTTTCTGTTCCCTATAAATTTTTTAATTTTTTGAGTAGAAAGGTTATGGGGCCCCTAGTTATTTATTACTTAATTGACATAATAACCACTCATCTCAATGCAATACTTCAAGGGCCAAATGGAGCTGGTAAGATAAAATTCCATTGTGAAAAAGGATCAAATATAGCGACAAGCAACTTACCAACATTATTATGTATACATAAAATCATTAAAAGTGAAATGAAAAAATGTATGTCTACTGTATGGTCAGGCCACTCAAGGTGGCTATTCTCTTGCTTTCTGTACATCCCCCGCTCAACCAGTGCCTGCTTCACCTATACCCTACTTACATGACTGACCTTCCTACATATTTGCTCCAGGCCCCAGCTAGTGTCTGTCCTTATCAAAGCGGTGGTGTGGGGCATGCCCTTCTGCTACTTTCCCAGGTAACCTGATGAGCCATTCTGACATCAAATGGCCATTCTGACATCAATTTCCCTATAACTGGTAATATTCCTCTTCCCCCAGAGCGAAGACTGCCTCCAGGTCCTGCCCACCTTTGGCCACACATGGTGGGGTGTCACTCCAGGACCTTGCTTCAAACATGTAAGCCCCCCCATCCATTAAGCCCTTGATGTCTCTGTTTTGACTCCAGGCTCTTTCTCGAGTCTTAAAGGTGGGCAAATACAGGCCTTGTAGGTCTGCGGGGTATAGCACAACTTCTATTCCCAAGCTTTTCACCATTGCCATAAAATGCATGAATGCAACTCTCTCAGAAATATGAATTTTTTGGACAATTGTGTATCTATATCTGTAACAGAAAAATTTTCCTCCAAATTAAAACAAATTCGAGAACATCATTTTTTTGCAGAATAGAATTACTCTGCATAGACTCTTTAGTGTTTGACAAATTGACTATATTAGTGCCAAGTCACAGCAGAGAACTTTTCAAATTTTTCGGTTTTCTGGACTGGTTTTATTTTGATTTTTTTTTAATGTGAGAGAATAACCATTTAAAAGCTGCTAGCAGTCTCTATTTTGAGAGATGTAGAAATTAAATGACATTTTTTCATAGATTTTTATTTATTCAGTGATAATCAACAAATGGTCCTTTTAATGAAAAAAAAGGATAAGGCAAATAATCTAAGAATACGAGAATAATAAAGTACTTTTGCAAGGATCTGGGATATAAAAGCTGGTGGTGGGTGAAATTAACTGCATTCCACAAACGTTGATTCGAACGTTTGGCTTTTGGCTTTACTTTGGGACCAAAGAAAAGGTGCATATCCCACAGCTTTTACTTGAAAGTTCAGAGTAGTTTGAGAATAATTGTTGGACTGGTGTGTTCCTGAGTGAGGCAGTTGGTCTCCAAGGTTAATAGTATCCCAAAGAAAAAATTCATCACAGGAAAGGGTCTTATCTGAACTGACCCGAGGTCAAAGCAAAAGCCTTGGGCCCAGAAGGAGGACGGGTAGAAAGCTGTGGCTGCATGTGATTCAGCCTGACTGGAATAAAATGACTGTGTTTGAAGTACAAGAAGTGAGCATTCAGAGCAATTCCACATGGGAATTTCAACCTACTTTGGCAGGAAATATCATAGTTCAAGTGTTGCCTTGGGATTAGAGGACCTCTGGGTGCCCTGAGAAAGTATTGGGACATTAGAAGCAGATCTTGGCTGGTGGACTGACCATAGTTTCTTGTTTCTTACTGTTTGAAACTGTTGAATCGGACCCTTTGATCTAAGTAAGCACTTTGGAAAGAGAAGTTATGCAAGTGTCTCAAAGAGGTGCCTGGTCCAATTTTGGGGAGATGTGGATTAAAACTCATTATTTGTTCACAGTACCCCTGTTGCAGCCATAGTTAATAACCGATTGAGGTAATTCATCATAAACTAAGACAGCATAGTATGCTTTCATGTCTTATCTTTTCTCTACAACTGTCAAATCCTTCTCAGATGCTGGGTGAACTATGGGCTTTGTCAGTGAATGTGTACCGAGAATTTTTAGCTTCCCTCATTTATTTGTTTATATTAATTTACCTTTTCTTTGAAAATTCGGTAAACATGAACTCTTATCCTATACCCTCCAATTAGATACTTAAAATAGAGTGACAACCAGAATATAGTCTCTTGCTCTCTAAGAACTGAGTAGGTTGCTCCAACCTACCACCAGTGCTGGATGGAACCAAATGCCCGTTCATCTCCGTCAAACAGATGAACTCAGGTATCTCAGCACTGTGTGTAACTCTAAAAAAGAAAATCAGTTGATATCAAGTTTATTCCCCAGTTCCTTTCCTTCAACAAATATAACTGATTTCTCATGACATTTCCAGCATTTCCTGTGTCAGCCAAGTTTAGAATAGCTTGAACTCAGATGATCCTTGTATCCCAGTATATTCTCATTTGTCCATCTCAGTTCAGAATAAACAGAAAGACAAACAGGAGAAAAAAAAAACATGCTATTCACATTTCTTCCAATCTAAAATAATATTGAGAATAAATCTCTTTATGAAAAAGCAGCTCACTGCTCTTTGTTAAGGAACTGAATTATATTAATTATGTTTAAGACTCGAAAAGGGAGAAAAATGGTTTCTAGAGCTTTTGGTTTAGAAGCTATGGTTTGCAGGTGATTTTAAAATGTATTTTAAAAGCCCCATTATGTTTCACTAAGGGCAGTTTCCCTGGTTTCCATAGTGATATCCAAAATGAGTGTAGGTGCAATCAAAGACAGTCATTGCATTAATAGGTGGTTTAGCATTTCTGTTGAATATGAAGATTGCCCAATGTTTTAATATAATTGAGCTATTTTTTAAGTTCTCATTCCTTAATAAATGCATTTAACATCAGATGTCTTCTTACGAAATGAGGAATGAAGCCTACTTTACTTGAAATTTAAAACAGTTTCAAAGATAGTGGAAGTTATTTTGGTAGTATCTTGCTTTTATAAAGATTATATGAATAAAGTTTTTCAGGCAAATACTCAGAAAGCACTTTTTAAATAATTTTTCACACCATGTAAATAAAAGGGATGGAGAGAGGATGTGCGAGCACATACAAAATGAGTACATTCTTGCCCTCAAGGAGCTTACGTCACTTTCAATCTATTAAGGACCCTAGCCTAATTCTGTTCGGAAGTTAATTTCCACCATAGTAACAACTGAAGTCAGCATTTTTGTACCCAATGAAATAGAGGGTAAAGAAATAGTTGAAGTTAGCTCTCAGAAAGCCCTTAGGATACTCTTTTCTCCGCCTTGGACTATGTAGAACTAATTCACTTAGAAGCCAAACACCTGTTGGGTCTAATGAATAATTATCTAATCATTTTAAAAGCAAACAGAAGTAGCAAGATGTTTTGTGACATTTATTCAGCAAACAATTATTTTCCCAGGTATTCTCCTAGGATTCTCATGAATTAGACGAGTGATGAAACTTAGGAGAACATTTTTTAAAACAGTCAATCAAACAAACAAACAAAAAACCCAAACCGAACAACCTATACTAGCCAACTGTGAGAACAAAACTTAGCAGATAATCAGAAGGATCTAATTCAAGTTTGGAGGTAAGAACCTCCAAAATTATTTTGGTTATATGTTAACAACATACTTCAGCTGTTATTTAGATGTTAATAGCAATCTTTTAGTGTTCTGGGTTGAACTTGTAGTATGCTCAAGGAAGATTAAGAGTATCAGTATGATTCTCAAGGATTAAGGCGTTTCAGTGTCCTTTTAAAGATAGATATATATATATATTTTATATCTATCTATCTACCTACCTATTTGTTCAGTTGAATATTTATTGAGTGCAATATTTATTGAATGTTGTGTGCTTCAGCTGTGTTCAGCATCATGGAGAGGAAAAAATAGACATGGTCTCCATTCTTACCTCATGTAGCAATAGACCTAAGTCAAACAATCCTAATCACTATAAAAGTGTGCTACAAGGGAGAATAGGTATTAACAGCGGTAGTGAGTCTATGATAGGGAGGGATTTAATGGGACGGGAGATAAGAGAAGACTCTCAGAAGAAGGAATGTATAAGACAAAATCTAAAAGAGGAGTAGGAGGTAATTGGAAAGATGGCCAGTTTCTCCAGAGGGCAAGAGGAACCAGAAATAAAGGTAGTGGCAAGACCATACAAGTCCTTGTGGTCCATATTAAGAAATTCCTATCATTGTCTGAAGAGCCGTCACTATTAAGGGCCATTGAAAAGTCTACAGGGATGTGGGTGGATATTGTCAGATTTTTGTATCAAAGAGTTATAGTTGTGGACAATGGGGGAAAGTTGAGTTAATTCTCTTTAAGAATTAGTAGATAAATAGCACAGAAAGCTGGTTTTTAACTCTGTTAACTTTAATTGGGCTATCTAAAATTAGGAGTTCAGAGCTCTATAAGAACACATTATTCAGCCCATTGCACATGCTTATTTGACACCTAATGAGAGTTTGAAGCTTACAGAGTGCCAATGTAAAGCTGTCAGGTTGTTAAATCTATGTAGCCATAAACCATCACCACAGAAAAATGTGAAAATATGATGAATAACAGACAGAAGTCTAGGCTGCCTTATTTTAAGTTTTATATGTTCTGACTGATGAAAAAAAATAATTGAAAGCATTGGGTAACTGAATCAAGCAGTAGTAAGTTCAAGGTCATTTATTCAATACAGAGAAAGAAAATTTTCATTAACCCTCTAGTATTTGAAGATACTAAAATTGTTGAAATGTGTGAGGAAGGAACTCCCAAAATGTAGGCAAAGTTTTCCTTTTCTCTTTTTCTTGAGCATAAAAGAGGTGGGGTTGTAAAGATACTGCAAGCTGATAAGAACCAGATGCCTCACATAGTAAAGCATTTGTCTGAAAAGTATTTTCAGGAGGACATGAAAAGAAGGAATGACAAAAAAATAATGATGAAGAATGAAGTAGAGAAAGGAGCTAAGAAGTGAGGGAGTGGAAGAGGAAGCAAAAGAGAAAAGAGAAAGAAAGAAAAAAAAAGAAATAAAGAAGAAAAGTAAAGAAAGAAATGTTTTGAGATGGGTATCAGACTAGCCGTTCTTCTATAAACAAATGTATGGAGAAACTGTTTTCAGGTTTTGAATAATAACCACAACAAAACTGATCCTTGGGAAAAAAAAAAAAAAAGGAAATAACCTGAGGTGGGCCAAATAATTGTCCAGGGCTTTTAGGTTGGAGGCATTTTTGGACTGTGCCAGGGGTTAGACCCCAAGCAGAATACTGAAGTCTTACTGACCTGAAGAGGCAGAGATTGGTGTTCAGGGCTTCTGAAAGAGGCTGGAATTTGTGAAACACACAATCCTGGAGAGGAGAGAGTTATGCAGAGAAGGATCTTGGAAAATATGCATAGAAGTTTCCCTTAAGTCTTTAGCCAAATAATAAACTGCATGTAGGGCAAGATCTTACAAGGCCTGGCACAGAATAGCTATTGGGGAGCTATGAGCTGAATGCAAATTCTGGAGGCCACATAGTGTTTGGAAACATTAGACCAATGCAGAGTATAGAGATCTTAGTAAACACCCTGGATATTCAATTAAGGCCCTAGAAAATCCATGATTTAATGTAAAGTCTACTCTCGACTAGTAGTCAGCCAACTTTTTCCATAAAGGACCAGAGAGTAAATATTTTAGGTTTGCAGGCCACACAATTTCTATTTTAACTACTTAATTCTGCCATTGTAGCATGAAAGCAGCCATAAGCAATAGATAAAGAAATGAGCATGGATGTTTTCCAATAAAACATTATTTACAAAAACATTTGGTGAGCCAGATTTTGCCTGTGAGTGTAATTTGTTAACCCTTGCTCTAGACATTCCATAACAAGGTGTAAAATATCAGTATACACCATCAGCAAATTAACTGCCAGCCAGATGTAAATCCAATACTCTTCAAAGACAATAGAATCCAGAAAATTGACAACATAGTATCCAAAATGTCCTCCATACCAAAATATTACTAGACATATAAGGAAGCATGAAAATGCGATGCATATATAAGAAAAAAATAAGCAGTCAATAAAAAGAGAGCCAAAGATAACAAAGATATTAGGATTAAGAGACAAAAACTTTAAAAGAGTTATTGATACTATATTGAAGAATTTAAAGAAAAATATTGCATAATAAGTAAACAGTTTCAACAGAGAAAAACTATTAAAAATACAAATTCTAGAACTAAAAAATATATGCATGAAGTTTAAAATTCATAGCAATTTACAAATGAAAAGATCAGTGATGTTATGAAGAGATAATAGAGGCTATCTAAACTGAAGCAAAGAGAGAAAAAGGTCTAAGAAAGAAGCAGCAGAGCCTCTATGACCAGTGGGAAATAGCAAGTGGTTTAAATTCTTAAATTTAAGAATTTAAGAAGAGAGGAGAGAGAGAATGGGGCAGAAAAATTGTTGAAAAAGCAATGGTCAAATTTATTACACATTTGGTAAAAAATATTAACCCATAAGTGCAAGCTCAACAATCTCCAAACAGGATTAGCACAAGAAATCCACATCTATGCCTATCAAGTCTAAATGTTGGAACAAAATATAAAGAGAAAAACAAAATGTCCTCCATACCAAAATATTACTTCAAAACAACCAAAATGGGTAAAAGACACTTCACATTCAGAGGCTCAATGATAAAAATTACTACCTTCTTCTCATCAGAAATAATGCAAGCCAAAATACAGTAGAATAATTTTTTAAAGTACTACACGTAGAGGAAACTGTTAACCTTAAATTCTATATTAAGTGAAAATATCTTTCAAAAATAAAAGTGAACTATATTTTTAAATAAATAAAAGCTGAGAGAATTTGTTGCCCACAGACTTGTAGAATAAGAAATGTTATTGCTTTCTTTAATTTTCAGAATAAAGGAAAATGAAACCATTTACAAATCCAGATATATACAATGGAATGAAGAATTCCTGAAATAGTAGATGTATAAGAAATAAAGATTTTTTTACTTATGTTTTAATTTCTTTAAAATATAATTGATTGTTTATGGAAAAGTAATAATAATGCATTGTGAGGTTTATTACAAAATTGGAAGTAAAATAGCACAATGAATAAGAAAGGGCAAATGAAAGTATATTACTATAAAGTTCTTATATTTTATATGAGGTGTATCAATTTATGGTAGACCATGAGAAATAAAGGATAAATTTTTAATCCCTAGCACAACCACAAAAAAAGTATACCTAAAGAGCCAATAGATGAGATAAAAAGGAAGAGTAAAAATATACAATTAATCCAAGAATGACAGGAAAAAACAATAAATAAAATACAGCTGGAACAAATAGAAAACAAATAGCAAGATGTTAACCCCAGACATATCAATAATACTAACACTTCAATCAAAAAGCAGAAATTGCCAGACTACACAAAAAAGCAAGACACAATTCCATGCTGTTAAAAAAGATGTCCTTTAAATATAAATATACAGATAGGTTAAGAAGTAAAATTATATATATGTATAGCTGAGTAGCTATAACAATATCTGAAAATGTAGATTTCAAGATTGGGATTATTACTAGAGATTAGAAAGGAACATTTATTAATGATAAATTGGTCAATTCATCAGGAAGTGTACTAATACTTAATGAGTATGTACATAATTACAGATGTTCAAAATGTATAAATCACTTACATAATTTAATTGAGAAATGGATAAATCCACAATTATAGTTAAAAATTTTAACTTTCCTTTTTCAATAATTGGTAGAAAATCATGACCAAAAAATGAGATAATGATATAGAAGATCTGAACAACACTATCAACTAACTTGACCTCACAGCATTTATAGAAACTACACTCAACAATGCAAAATACACATTCTGTTTAAGGGCATATGAAACAAATACCAATAGAGATTATATTTTAAGCCATAAGTTAAATCCTAATATTTAAAAGGATGAAAATTATATAGAGCATAGCCTCCTACCATAACAGAATTAAATAAGAAATCTGTAACAAAAAGGTGTTTGAAAAATACCAATATTTGGAAATCTAATAACTCATGGGTCAAAGAATAAATTGCAAGGAACATTACAGAATACTATGAACTACTGAAAACAAAAATATAATATATCAAAAATTGTGAGATACAGCTAAAGCAGTGCTCAGAAGGACATTTACAGCTTTAAATGCTTATGCTAAAAAAGAGGAGAGGTCTAAAATCAGTCACTGATGTTTCCACCTTAAGAATCTTTAAAAAGCAAAAAAAGAGGGACTTCTGGTTTCCAGTCCAATATGTAAGAAGCTGAAAGTTGCCACACTGTCCTAAAAACAAGTTAAAAGCTGATCAGACTGAAAAATCAATATTCTTCTTAGATCCATGGACACAAATTACTAGAATCAGAAATGAAAGCAGGAGGATCACTACAGACCCCATGGACATTAAAATGATAATCAAGGAATTCTATAAACAATCATATACCCACAAATTTGATCACCTAGATGAAATGGACTAATTCCTTGAAGGACATAAGCTGCTGAAACACGCAAGAAGAAACAATCTGAATAGGCCTGTATCAATTAAAGAAGTAAATAATTAATAACCTTCCAAAATAGAAAGCATCAAGTCCAGATGAGTTCACTGGTGAATTCTACCAAATATTTAAGGAAGAAATTATACCTATCTTTTACAATCTCCTTCAGAGGATAGAAGCAGAGGAATTACTTTCTAATTCATTCTATGAGGCCAGCATTACCCTAATACCAAGAGCAGAAGTAGACATTACAAGAAAAGAAAATTACAGATTAATATTTCTCATAAACATGATGTAAAAATCCTCAATAAGATATCATCAAAATGAAACAAAAAATGTATAAAAAGAATTACATAGCACAACCAAGTGGGATTTATTCCAAAGTAAGCAAGCCTGTTTCAAAATTTGAAAATTAATTAATTAACATAATCCATTTCATCAATAGGTTAAAGAAGAAAAATCACATGGTCATATCAATAGATTCAGAAAAAGCATTTGACAAAACCCAACACCTATTTACAATGAAAGCTCTCAGCAAATTAGAAAGAGAAGAGAAACTCTTTAGCTCAATAATGAATATCTACAAATAACCTACAGCTAATATCATACTTAATAGTGAGCAGTTCCCCACTAAGATCTGGTTCAAGGCAAGGATATTCCCATCACCACTGCTTTTCAACATTGTGTTGGAAGTTTTAGCTAAAATAGTAAGACAAGAAAAGGAAATTAAACATATACAGATTGGGAAGGAAGAAATAAATCTGTCTTTGTTTGCAGATGGCATGATTATCTTTTTAGAAAATCCAAAGGAGTTGATTTGAAAAACTCCTGGATTAATAACTCATGATAGCAGGGTCGTAGGATACTTGGTTAACATATAAAAGTGCATTGTGTTCAGCAATGAACAACTGAAATCCAAAATTAAATACATAGTACCATTTGCATTAGACTTCAAAAAATGAAATAGTTACAAATCTAACAAAATATGTACAAATCTCTATGAGGAAAACCACAGAACCCTGATGAATGAAATTAAAAACGAACTAAATAAATGAAGAGAGATTCCATGTTCATAGACAGGAAGACAATATTGTCAAAATCATCTCAACATGATTTATAGATTCAACACAATTTCAATTAAAATCCCAGGAAGTTATTTTGTGGATATTGACAAACTGATTCTAAAGTTTACTTGGAAAGGTAGAAGACCCAGAATAGCCAGCACAATATTGAAGGAAAAGAACAGAGTTGAAGGACTGGCACTACCTGATTCCAAGACTTACTATAGAGCTATAGTAATCAATACATTGTGGTATTGGTGAAAGAATGCAGGAATAGATCAATGGTACAAAATAGAGAACCTGGAAACAGACCCACATAAATATAGTCAGCTAGTCTCTGACAAAGGATCAAAGGTCATACAATGGATAAAAAATAGACTTTTCAAAAAATAGTGTGGGAACAGCTATATATTCACATGCCAAAAACAAAAACAAAAACAAAAAAAAACTGAATGTAGACACAGACCTAACACCCTTCACAAAATTAACTTGCATTGGAAGATAGGCCTAAATGTAAAGCACAAAACTATAAATCTCCTAGAAGATAACACAGGAGAAAATCTAGATTACCTTTGGTATGGTGGTGATTTTTTTAGATACAACACCAAAGGCATGATCTTTGAATGAAAGAATGGATAAGCTGGACTTCACTAAAATTAAACATTTCTGCTTTGTGAAAGACACTGTCTAGAGAATGAAAAGACAAGCCACAGACTGGGAGAAAATATTTGCAGAAGACACAGCTGATATAAGACTGTTATCCAAAATATACAAAGAACTTTTTTAAAATTCAGCAATAAGAAAACAAATATCCTAATTGAAAAAAAAAAAAAAAAAAAAAAAAAACAGTCGAAGACCTTAACAGACACCTTATCAATGAAGATATACAGATGGCAAATAAACATATGAAAAGACACTCCATATCGTATGCTATCAGTGAAATGCAAACTACAACAATGAAGAGATACTACTACATACTTATTAGAATGGCCAAAATTCAAAACATTAACCACACCAAATGCTGACAAGGATGTGGAGCAACAGGAACTCTCATTCTTTGCTGGTGGGAATGCAAAATGGTATAGCCACTTTGACAGTTTAGCTGTTTCTCACAAAACTAGACACAGTCTTACCATATGATCCAGCAATCTAATTTCTTGGTATTTACTCAAATGAGTTGAAAGCTTGTATTCACACAAGTACCTGCACAAAGGTTATAAACAGATATTTACAACAACTTTATTCATAAATCCCCTAATTGAACTTAAAATCTTTCCCAGAGTAGTGGAAATAAAAACAAAAATAAATAAATTGGACCTAATTAAACTTAAAAGATTTGCACAGCAAAGGAAACCATAAACAAAACAAGACAACCTACAGACTGGGAGAAAATATTGCAAATGATGCTACCCAAAAGGCATTGATTTCCAAAATATTCAAACAGCTTAATATCAAAAACAACAAACAATTCAATCAAAAAATGGGCAGAAAAACCTAAATAGACATTTCTCTGAAGAAGACAGAGATGGTCAACAGGCACATGAAAAGATGTCAATATAGCTATTAATTAGAGAATTAGGCATCACTTCACACCACTCAGAATGGCTATCATTAAAAAGTCTACAAATAAATGCTGGCGAAGGTGTGGAGAAAAAGGAACCCTCCTACACTGTTGGTGGGAATGCAAATTGGTATAGCCACTATGGAGAACAGTGTGGAGATTCCTTAAAAACTAAAAACAAGAGTTACGATGTGATCCTACAATCCTACTCCTGGGCATATATCCAGAGAAAACTCTTACTCAAAAAGATGCATGCACCCCACTATTCATAGTAACACTGTCTGTAATAGTTAAGACATGGGAGCAACTTAAATGTCCATAAACAGATATAGTTAAAGAAGATGTGCTATGTATACATGCAATGGAATATTATTCAGCCATAAAAAAGAATGAAATAATGTCATTTGCAGTAACGTCATTGGACCTAGAGATTATCACACTAAGTGAAGTAAGTCAGACAGAGGAAGATAAATATCCTATAATATCACCTATATGTGATATCTAAAATGTGATATGAATGAACCTATTTACAAAACAGAAATAGACTCACAGATATAGTAAACAAATTTATGGCTACCAAAGAGGAAGGGGGGAAGATAAATTAGAAATTTGGAATTAACATATATATTATTATATGTGAAATAGATAAATAGCAACTATCTACTGTACAGCATAGGGAACTATATTCAATATCTTATAATAACATATAATGGAAAAGAATCTGAATATTTATATATATATAAATTTCCTGAAACTAACAAAACATTGTAAATTACCTAAGCTTTAATTTAAAATAAAGGTTTAAAAAATCCCCAAACATGGAAGCAACCAAGATATACTTGAGTAGGTGAATGGGTGAGTAACTGTGGTACATCTAGACAAAGGAATATTATTTAGCATTAAAAAGAAATGAACTATCAAGCCATGAAAAGACATTGAGGAAACTTAAATGCTTATTACTAAGTAGAAGTAGCCAATCTGGAAAAGACACACACTGCTTTATCGAACTATATAACATTCTGAAAAAGGCAAGCTGTGGAGACAGTAAAAAGATTCATAGTTGCAAAGGTTTGGGGAAGAGGGATTGTTGAATTGGCACAGCACAGAGGATTTTTAGAGCAGTGAAATTGTTCTGTGTGATACTCTAGTGGTGTTAGGGGAACCACTGACTGAAACCACTTGCCCTGGCCAGGCACTATAGTAACCACCTGCATGAGTTAACAGAAGGTCCTGGTAAGGAACATGGAACTAACAAGCTACCACCAACCAGAAGAATTCCGTGAATGTCAAATGGAGAGAGAGGACTACAGTCCATACATCCTATCACCCTCTCAGAATCATTTCTGGAATCCATCTTGGCTGAGTATTGTTCTAGCCACCAGGAAGGACTCTAAGTCAGAGTGATTGGCCAGAGACCACCCAGAAACTAACCCCATCACCATAAAACCAGACACTGTGAGCCATGTGGCAAGTCATTCTGCTGGGTTCCCTTACCCTGCTGCTTTCTGCCCAGGCACCCCTTCCCAGTAAAGTCTCTTGCCTTATCAGCACATATGTCTCACTGGACAATTCATTTCTTAATGTTAGACAAGAGTCCACTCTTGGGCCCTGGAAAGTGTACCTATTCCTGCAAAAAATGGCAACTTTAGCAGGACCTCCTCTTTGCTATGACTGACATCCTAACCACTCAAGGTAATTGGGGACCAGCTTGACTGCTGACAGACCAGACCCAGTGGCTGCTACCAGGACTCTTTAGTCCCTGGTCTCCTCCTGATGTGGTGACTGGCCAAAGTGCCCTGACTGGGTAACAAACAAGAGATTTTGTTGACCTCTTTTCTCTTCCTCTCCCTTTCCTCTTTTCAACCCTTCCAATCCTATGCTTTTTTCTTTTTTCTTCTGTCCTGGTCCTGGACACAGGAGTCTGGTTGAAGGGCCTCAGCCTGATCTGAGGGTCAGAGCCTGATCACCTCTGGTAGACAGAGAACTTGAATTCTGGTTCTGGTCTGGTATCTGGTATCTGGTTTCTGGTTTCTGGTTTCTGGTTTCTATTAGGGCCAAATTTCCATCCTACCTTCCTGAAAGTCCAGGGAAATGTCCCTTAATGCCTAGGCATCTGCTGGTGACAGAAGACATCTGTAAAGCCACCCCTTTTTTGTCCCTCCTCCTTCCCCTCTTCTTTCAACCTGGCCTCCTCTCCTCCCTTTGAAATCTTTGAAGACCTGAGATATTTCCATTTACTCTGTCAGTACTCATAGCTGAAGTTCTGTATCTCTATAGGAGGTTTTCTGACAGCCTTCAATCTTGTATTTAAGACAGTGTCTGATTAGGATGGCCTTGCCTAATTGTGTCTTATACTTTGTATTCTGTGCTGTGATTTGTGATGGCTATTCTGCCCTATGAAATGGGAAATTCTGGTTCTGTTCCACTGTGAAGCCCTCTTGAGTGAATTCTGTCTGACTGGAAAGAATTTAGCTATGAGCCTATGACTAAGAAAGGGATGATATTTCATTTTGAATTGTGTGGCCACCATATTCTTCAGACTCCAGAGAAAATTGGTTTAGGTAAAACTCTTGAAAATTCCAAAACTGTTTTTTTTTGCTTATAGTTAGAAAAGGCAATCTTGATAAAATATTGTTTCAGAATTCTGACCCTGAGGGAAAAAGTGCTTCTAGGAAAACTTGTTTTTCTTGCCCCATGCCTTGTGACCAGGGCTCTCAGGATCACTTTTGTTATCTAGACTATCTCTAATTCCTGAGATTGAGGGAGAAAAAGAAGGGGTGGTAGCAAACCTTCTTAAATTATCCTATTCCAACTGTTCTTTATCAACTAGTGAGTTTTATATTGTAATACCTAATTCATGACTAAGTTTAGAAAATGAAGCTGTGAGATCTTTGGTTATGTTTGTCTATCTGTCTGTGTGCCTTATATATGTATGTCCTTACCTTTGGATGGTGTTATCACAATTAGTTTGTCAATGAGCTCTACTTAATCGGCTTTAAGGAGTAAAGAGCTTATGTAAATTCTGGAAAGTACAGAAGGTAACTGGCCAGAATTAATTTCAGGTTCATGTGAACTGGAAAATATTCAGTATTAAATTAATATCTGGTATTAAACAGTTTGTTAATTTAATCAATATATATATCTTTAGAGTCATCAACATTAAGTACAATACCTTTATTGCACCTAGATTTATAGAAGCTAAATAAGATCCTATTATATCTGTTGCAGATTTGTCAGCAAGAAAAGTAACTTCATATGATGAAATTGTATAAGTGAATTAAATGCAAGTGAGATAGGAGCTTTGGGTGAAGTTTTAGGAATAATTATATTTCAGGAATGTCTACTTTAGAATAACCTCTCCATATATTGAAAGTTAGAGTTGTGCTAAGATAAGTTAAGTGATGGAAAAAGTTTGTGGAAAGTGGACCCTGAGAAAAGAGGTTTGTGCGTGGTCAGGACTGACTAAGTTTAGAATAAATTTAATTGAGTAAATGAATTTTAAAAGTAAGCTGGTGCAAAACTTGAATTTGGCTTTTCTCTCTGTTAAGAGGACAAATTTTCTAAAAACATTGAACTGCTGCTTGATAACAGATTTAAGTTTCTTTACTTTTTAAGTGATCTGTTCTGTATTTGCCTTTGAAATCTTTTATTGCCACTTTGGCTAAGTAAATAACTATTGTTTCACAGTGACCTGTGATCCTATCTGACTGAGTGTTCTAAACCCTTTTTGATATTTTTTGACAAAATTTCCTAAATCAAATTCAAATGAAGTTCTTTTGACTTCTAGCTAACTTTAGGATGCTTCAAAGGGTCCCTGAAACATCCCAAAGGGAGATACTAACTAATTAGTTTCACTTGGTATGTTAAATTACATGGGAAGTATTGTCAAATGAGTAATAAATCTTTTTAGGTTATAATGTATGGTAAATGTCACTAATATAGATATTCTAGAAATTATATGGAGCTCCTAAAAATCTCATATGTTCTGGTAAAATGTTATCAGTTATAATTCTATTAATTATCTGAGAGTATTTATGTCATAGAAGTAACCAAGTCTCTTTATCAATTGCACTGTAATCAGATTTTAAACATGCTTTCATCAATTTCTTGTCATTATAGACAGTTATGGTTTCACTCTGATGCTTTTGCAAAAATGCTTCCTCCTCAAGAAGATTAATAGGAAGGATTTTTAGATAAATACAAGTTTCTGACATTCAGACCATAATGCTGAACTGGGTACAAAATTAAAGAATTCTAATGGGAAACCTGATGGCTTCATAAAACTGTAAACAAAAAGAATTAGTTACATAGGACTGAGTGAACTGGTGAATATGGTTATAATTTTTATAGTTTCTGTCTGAAAAATTACTGGTTTAAATCTGTGTTTTCCAGACATAAAGAAACCCTTCCCCTCAAACTAATTATGAGATAGCAATTTGGTAAAATTATACCTTAGTAAGCAGAACTGAAACATTTCTCCTTTCTCTCTACCTGATTCCTCCAGAGATTAAAAACTATTAGGTTCCCATCAGATAAATTAGGAAGGCCACCTTTCAACAGCTGCAGGAATCCAAAGGTATTTTGTGGAGCTAAAAAAGGGAGGAATTCACCTAGGTCTGTAAAGCAAAGCTGTGAGAAGTCCTTGGTGTGGCTTTCCTCATCTTGGGAGGCCTTTAGAAATTAATCCTGATTTGGCTATATTTGATAAAAATGAGGGTAATTTTAGAGGAAAAGAGATGTGTCAGTAGATATTAAATGGTAATTGTTTATTGCAGTCTATATTCGCTAAGACTCTCCTCTCAGATAATTCCTTGTTGTTATGTTATATTGCTGCAAAATTTAATTGAATTATGAAAAGGACACTCTAAGTTTATTTCTTGAAGCTTAACTCAGTAATCTCTCTTTGGATGGAGATCGGATGTTCCATAATCTGCAACCAGGAGGTTAACACCAGACTATGGTCATTTAAACTTAAAGGGTCCCTTATATGTTGGGAACAATTAAACCATACTAGGGATAACCAGGCTAATAACACTAGGAAGCTGGGCTGCATGCTTTATGACAATATATAATTTCCCTTAAAGATAAGGACTGGTGGTTAAGACTAAGTCAGATGATCTGGGATATACTGGGCTGCACCTAACAGAGATTCTTGACTTAAATTCCTACTTATGACCTTACTAATACTGCTAGCTGCACTATTTTTTACATTGCCTGTTTTACAAAATAGTCATTTGTTGCGTTACCAAATGTGTGACTGAGCCTGTGATAAAATGATGATATATAGTGACATTTAGTTCCATATAAGACCAATGACTGTAATAATATAACTCTAGATATGGGAAGGAGCAACAAGAGGGAATAGTTTCTGGGACCATTAAAGACTATTAAGATAGATGGTCCATTTGGTTACTGTTAATAGGGCCTAGTCCAGTAATAGCACATTGAGTGGCCTATCAGCAAAGTCTTCATCAGACCTGGAAATGAATAATCCTGGCACCGTGAGATGAAATGGTCATGAAATACTCCCCAAACCATGGTTGAATTCATGACCCTGAAGGAGTCCTGCCAACTGAAAATTAGTACTTGCCATCTGCCTCTGCAAGGTTTAGATCAATGTCCACTGCAGCCACTGACATTCCACACACCCTGCAAGGAGTTCAGGTTGGAGATCAGGAATGAGGCACTCTATGCTCTGGAAAAACTGGCAGCACAGGCCTTCAGATAGATACTTTCAGAAAAAGATTTTATGAGCCCAAAGTCTTCATCTTCTCAGATCTAGAAAAGCACTAAAATCATAATGCTGACATCTTCTTTGGCCATTAAGGAGAGAAATGCAATTGAAAGTCAAAATGAAGTAAATGTGGTTCTGACATGCAAGGTAATACTAGGTGGTATTATGGACATAATTTCAGACAAGTCCTTGTATTGTTAAGAACTTGAGTTTTCTGAGCTGTGTCAGACATGGGATGCCACCAGCCATTCTCAAAACAAGGTCTGATGGTAGATGGTAACTGCAACCCTGTGGTTTCAAGTATCCTCTTGTAACTGTTAAATTTTAGAAAATGAAATTGTTTTATATCAGATATTAGTAGGAAAAGGAGATATGTACTGGCCAATAGCTCCTGAAATGTATATGTTAATACCACATCAGAAGTTAAAACCTACTTAGATAAAATTAAAGAACTGGCTACCTGGCTACAAGTCTCCCCAAGGTGTGAGGTCCAGACGGGGTTTCAGGCTTACTCTTCTGAGTTCCTCAGGGAATGAGATTTATTCTGCCTATTAAAATTCCAGTTGTCATTCCACCAACTACTTCTTTTTTTTTTTTATTTTTTTTTATTTTTTATTTTTTGGGGGTACACCAGGTTCAATCATCTGTTTTTATACACATATCCCCGTATTCCCTCCCTTCCTTGACTCCCCCCGCCTCGAGTCCCCCCCCACCCTCCCCGCCCCAGTCCTCTAAGGCATCTTCCATCCTCGAGTTGGGCTCCCTTTGTTATACAATAACTTCCCACTGACTATCTATTTTACAGTTGGTAGTATATATATGTCTCTGCTACTCTCTCGCCTCGTCTCAGTTTCCCCTTCACCCCCCGCCCCCTCCCATACCTCGAGTTCTCCAGTCCATTCTCTGTATCTGCGTCCTTGTTCTTGTCACTGAGTTCATCAGTACCATTTTTAGATTCCGTATATGTGAGTTAGCATACAATATTTGTCCTTCTCTTTCTGACTTACTTCACTCTGTATGACAGATTGTAGTTCTATCCACCTCATTACATATAGCTCCATCTCATCCCTTTTTATAGCTGAGTAATATTCCGTACTTCTAATTGGGTCTGTTACACCAAAATGGCAGACCAAGGGATTGAGATTTTAATCATACAAGACTCAGATCCAGAACTTGGAACCCAGAAATATTCTCAATTCAGTGTCTGTTCTCTACATTGAGGCAGGACTATGCTCCATTTTATCAGGAAGTGGCGAGAGCCATTGTCACCCAGTTCCCTGAATTGAAACTGAGCAGGACGCTGTGGGACTCCAGAGTACAAATCCTTTCTGTGTCCCCTGTTTCTTGTTTGCCGGATATAGGCCTCATTCAGCCTCCTTGACCTTCCCTGAATACCAAAAGGAAGATTCAAACAGTTGCTAATCAGAGAAGGGAGGGGATACAGGAACAGGGGAGGAGCATTCAAATGGTGCTGCAGCTTTGGGGCATGGTTCTCCTCTAGGAGTATGCATAACACATAACAATATCTTTGAGTTCTTCTGCAGAACTGGAGCCCCAACTGGGTGGAAGATGGTAACTTCAGTTTGAGCACAGGATTCCTGGAGCACCACCCTGTTAACTCACCACCAATCAATCAAAAGAAAGTCATACACCTTGCAACCCTCACCCCAAATTTTGACTTCCTTTTCTGGGCCTGGGGACTACCATCCTCTTAGGCCTCCTGTTTGTTCCCTGTCTCTTTCAACTGTTTATAACATTCATCTCTGACAGGGTCCAACAGTGTCAGGCTAAATTGTTGTTACTATGAGGGTGAATGCTGGTTTTGGGCACAGAATACCTCAAATTAAATCTGACTTCTACTCTACTAGGCAGGACTACACCCACTCTCAGCAGAAGGTAGTTAGAGAAGAAAGAGACCTCTTCCCCAATTCCCAAGAAGTATCTTTTTTTTTTTTAAGCCCTTTGTTAGAATATAATTGCTTTATCCTGTTGTGCCAGTTTTTGCTATGCAACAAAGTTAATCAGCTGTATTTATACATATATCCCCATATTCCCTCCCCCCCATCCCAACCCTCTAAATCATTAGCAATCATTGAGTTGATCCCCCTGTGTTATGCAGCAGTTTCCCACTAGCTATCTATTTTAATTTGGTAGCATATATATGTCAGTGCTACTCTCTCACTTCATCCCAGCTTCCCCTTGCCCCCCCCCACCCCCCACCCCGTGTCCTCAAGTCTGTTCTCTACATCTGCATCTTTATTCTTGCCCTGTCACTGGGTTCATCAGTACCTTTTTTTTTAGATTCTATATATGTGAGTTAGCATACAGTATTTGTTTTTCTCTTTCTGGCTTGCTTTGCTCTGTATGACAGACTCTAGGTGCATCCACCTCACTACAAATAACCCAATGTCATTCCCTTTTATGTCTGAGTAATATTCCATTGTATATATGTGCCACATCTTCTTTATCCATTCATCTGTTGATGGGCATTTATTGAGTATGAAGTCTCTCAGGGGGCAGTTGTTAGGGGAACCACTGACTGAAACCACCCACCCTGGCCAGGCACCATAGTAATGACTTGCATGAGTTATCTTACAACAGGGGGTCCTGGTAAGGAACACAGAACTGACAAGATACCACCAACCAGAAGAATTCCAGGAATGTCAAAAGGAGAGAGGGGACTCTAGTCCATATATCCTATCACCCTCTCAGAATCCTTTCTGGATACATCTTGGCTGAGTGATGTACTTGCCACCAGGAAGGACCCTGAGTCAAAGTAATTGGCCAGAGATAATCCGGAAATTAACCCCATCACCATAAAATCAGACACTGTGAGCCATGTGGCAGAACAGTCCTCATGGGTTCCCTTACCCTGCTGCTCTCCACCCAGGCACCCCTTCCCAATAAAGTCTCTTGCTTTGTCAGCATGTGTGTCTCATCACACAATTCATTTCCAAACTTTAGACAAGAGCCCACTCTCAGGCCCTGGAAGGGATTCCCCTTCCTGCAACAGTGGTGGATACATGTCGTTATGCATTTGTCCAAACCTATAGAATGTACCACACCATGAGTGAACCCTAGTGTAAACTGTGGAAGCTGAATGATGATGTGTTAATGGAGGTTCATAGATTATAACAAATGTACTACTCCAGTGGTAGATATTTATAATGAGGAGGCTATTCATGTGTGGTGGCAGGGAGTATATGGGAAATCTCTGTCCTCCTGCTCAATTTTGCACTGAATACAAAAGTGCTCTGAAAAAAAAAAAATCTATTACCAAAAAATGCAAGAGAATATTAAACCCAAAGTAAGAGAAAAGAAGGAAATAACAAAGATAAAAACAAAAGTCAATTAAATAGAAAATAAAGTTAACAAAACCTAAAATTTTTTTTTTGAAAATATCAATTAAGTTGAAAATATTGGAATGGCATTTTTATATTTGAATTTTTAAAAATATTTAGCTATTTTAATTTTTAGGTGTGATGGTTACTTTTTTGTGTCAACTTGACTGGACAAAGGAATGCCCAGATATCTGGTAAAACATTATTTCTGGGTGCATCTATGAGGGTGTTTCTAAAAGAGATTAACATTTGAATCAGTAAACTGAGTAAAGAAATTTACTTTCACCAATGTTGATAGGCTGGATCACCCAACCCCTTGAGGCCTGGGTGGAGGAAGGGGAAGTTTGCTCTGTGCTTGAGCTGGATACAGGTGCACTTGGTTCTTGCCTTTTCAACAAATGGTGCTGGAACAGCTACATATTCACATACAAAAGAAAATTGAACCTAGACACAGATTTTACCCCTTCACAAAGATAACTCACAATGGATCATAGATCTAAAGGTAAAACACAAAACTATAAAACTTCTAGAAAACAACATAGGAGAAAATCTAGATAACCTTGGGTTTGGTGATGACATTTTAGATACAACAGCAAAGGCATGATCTTTGAATTAAAGAATTGATAAGCTGGACTTCATTAAAATTAGACATTTCTGCTTTGTGAAAGACACTGTCTAGAGAATGAAAAGACAAGCCACAGACTGGGAGAAAAATTTACAAAAGATAAATCTGATAAAAGATTCACATGGCTGAGAGAGACCATCTCTCTTCTGTCTTTGATTTTAAGGGCACGAATCCTATTCATGAGGCTCCATCCTCATGACCTAATTATCTTCCAAAGGTCCCATCTCTTCATACCATCACACTGGTGATTAGGGCTTCAACATATGAACTTTAGAGGGGATGGGGGACACATTCAGTCCATAGCATACATACTTTCCTGAAGGAAAAAAAAGGATGACATCTTAAAGTATACTTTGAGGATTATAATAGCCATAGGCATCTCCATGAATATGTGTCCTAAATTTGAACATCGCTGTCATACTTGTTGAGAGGTAGGAGAGAAAAAAGTTAAGAATTGCTGAACTAGCCCAGCTAATGAGGTCCTTATGTTAGAACACAAAAAGTTGTCAAAACAAAATTACTTGGAATAAAATCACAGAAGAATGATCACAGAACATAATCAAAGGATTGAAGAAAACCAAGAGTAAAGGTCTGTTGGCATTCACACCCATTCCTGTGCAAAAATCCATTAGATTCTAAGCCCAAGCTTGTAAAAATTCTTCCTAAAAATAAACTCTGCCCTTGTTGAGAGAAGTGTTTTGTGTTTTATGTGAATCTTTCTGAAAATTTCAGATAGCAAATTTAAAAGCAATGTCAGGGACTTCCCTGGTGGCGCAGTGCAGTGGACATCGGTCTGATCCCTGGACCTGGAAGATCTCACAAGCCGTTGAGCAACTGAGCATGTGTGCCACAACTACTGAGCCTGCACTCTAGAGCCCATGAGCCACAACTACTGAGACTGTGCACTGCAACTACTGAAGCTCACATGCCTACAGCCTGTGCTCCACAACAAGAGAAGGCACCACAATGAGAAGCCCTGGCAACAAAACAAAGAGTAGCCCCTGCTTGATGCAGCTAGAGAAAGCCCACGCATAGCAACAAATACCCAATGCAGCCAAAAGTAAATTAAATAAATAAATAAGTAAATAAGTAAGTAAATAAATAAATAAATAAATAAATGTGATGTCAAAATCTTTCAGGGTAATGAAAGTTAAACAGAATTACATTTCTTAAATAAATATTTCCTTTGCTTTATTCTGACCATCCTACATTTATTTCTGGTTTATTCCTTTGGATGAGAAAAGATCAGGAGGATTTTATGGAGTATGGAATAAAATTAGTCCTACGTCTGGGCAAAGATTTGGTAAAACATATTATCAGAAGAAATTGCCAGTCCTTCTAACTCCATGGCTACTTTCTAGATCATACATATCTTCTATTCATTCAACAGCAAATTTATTTGCATTTTCAACAAAGTGGGTGGACTTGGAGGGCATTTTGCTAAGTGAAGTAACTCAGACAGAGAAAGACCAATAGTGTATGATATCACTTTTATGTGGGATCTAAAAAATACAACAAACTAGGGAATATAACAAAGAAGAAGCAGACTCACAGGTATAGAGAACAAACCAGTGGTTACAAGTAACTAGTGGTTACAGGGAAAGAGAACAAGGGGTAATAGAGGAATAGAGGATTAAGAGGTAAAACTACTAGGTATAAAATAAACTACAATGATATATGGTACAACATGAGGAATATAGTCAATATTTTACAATAAATTAAATGGAGTATAACCTTTAAAAATTGTGAATCACTATACTATACACCTGTAACATATAATATTGTACAGCAATTATGTTTCAAAAAAAAAAAAAAAACCCAGCAAATTTATGAAGTACCTTCTAGGTGCCAGACACAGTGCTAGATGCTGGGGAGATAAAGACAGTTTTCTCTTGTTTCTACTTGTTGAAATAGACAAGTGCTTGGATTTGAGCACCAAATATAAGTAAAACTTGGGTGAGGGTGAAACAGAATAATGTCACTCAAATGTCCCTCTGTCTACTTATGGGCTATTGTCAAGCTATAAACTCCAAGAAAGTGGGGGCCATGTGTGCTCTTCACTTATTTTTTAATCCCCAGTGCCTGGAAATTTCCTGGTATATGACTGATGATCAATTAATAATTATTGAATGAGTGAATGAAAACTAGCAATAAGACCAAAAATGTTTTTAGAAGAATGGTAGCAGAAGATGACAAAATATTTGAATTGCCCAAGATCCACGGAGAGTAGAAAACTTGGAAGCCCTGGAGTAACAATGATAACACCAGTGGAGATCTGAGTTTTAAATACTGTTGGATTGTTACCTACCTCTGAACTGACCCCAAGCTTGATAAGGTATGGGAAAGAAAACATTTATTTTAAAGACGTTTCTTGAATCCAGGGCCGAAAAAACACATATATTTTCAGGTACATTTCCTTTTATTGGGCAACAAAAATCACATCCATTTCTCTTTTTAACTTTTGCCAAGAAACCCAGGAAAACAGTGCTCAACTGTTGAACCTCAACTGTAAATGCAGGTGCTAATATCTTCCCATTGATATATCATTAAAACTATACACGGGGAGTTCCCTGGTGGCTTAGTGGTTAGGATTTTGGGCTTTCACTGCTGTGGCCAGGGTTCTGAGAGGTTCAGTGAGGCCAAGAAAGAGAAAGAGAGAAAGAAAGGAAGGAAGGAAGGGGGAAGGAAGGAAGGAAGGAAGGAAGGAAGGAAGGAAGGAAGGAAGGAAGGAAAGAAGGGAGAGAGAGATGGAGGGACGGAGGGAAAGGAAGGAAGGAAGAAAGGGAGGGAGGAAGGGAGGGAAGGAGGAAGGGAAAGGAAAGGAAAAAGACTACATGGGACACTTTATGACAAGAGCACTACACGGACTCAGTTACATGGGAGGAGCTCACAGCGAGCACCAACCTTAAATATCCTAAGATCCCTTTTATAGTCCTGGTGCCTAGAGGTAGGACCAACATGTTATGCATCCCTGAATCCTAGTGGTGTGATAGTAGCTAATCATTCAACAGTAAGTGGCTGAGAACTTGAGCCAGACAGAGCTCTAATTCTGGGTCTGTCACTTATCATCTCTGTTTCCTCATCCATCAATTAGGGATAATATTAGTATTTGCCTCACAGGCTTGTTAAAAAGTAAATTAATACATATCAAGGGCTTGGTGTACTTTCCCAGTTCATAGTAAGCATATAGTAAAAATTAACTCTTTCAATATTTTTGGTTGTAATTAACAGAGAACCTTCATTGTCAACACAGCATAGTGATTAAGAGCAAGACCATGGGGGTCAAGTTGCCTGGGTTCATATCTTAGGGCTTCTGCTTCCTAGCTTCCTTTGTGAACTCAAACAAATTAAAGTCTCTGAGTTTAAATGTCCTTATTGGTAAAATGAGAATACTGATAGTATTATAAGATTTTCTGAGGAAAATTAAATAACTCATCTGACACAAAACAAAATCTGGCGCATAACTGAACACTCACTAAGTATTGGCCCTTCTTGTAATGAAGAAGTACATACCTCATGGAGTTCACAGTCTAGTAGGACTCGGAGAAAGAGAGATGTAACAAACAATAACAATGTACATGTAAGTGCCCATAGACATCACTACAATGTGTAATACGAGTATGAGGCAGGCTTGTTTATGTAGAACATGAAATAAATGATCCCCTAATAGATAGAGTTAGCAAAATATATTTACTTGGGTGCACTACAATAACTTAATTACCTGATGGGAATAACAAATATTGACAAAGAAGGGGAAACCCTATTATAGATAATAAGCATCCTTTTAGTGGGATGGCTTTGTTTTGATCATAAATGAATTAGATGCATTTTATTTATCCTAGGTTTCATAAAAAAAATTGTTCCACTGTGGTAATAAAAGCGAATCTGGCTCTTACTTCATAAAGGCAGAAAACATGCTTAATTAAGATTGCAAATCACAACAGTGCCCCTGTAAATGTGCTATTTTCACAGCTTGCCTCACACCTCTTCTACCAGCACCTAGTAATTCTTCGTGTATTTTTGTCCTCAGAGGAAATCGCTGCCATTATCTCAGGCTGTGTCTAAGTAGGTTGCATGCACTCAGAGTTTCTGTGCTACTTCTTCATACTCACCAACCTCATCTGTCTACCCTGGTCCTTTTGTTCTTTCCACTTTGATTTTTTTTCCTATAATTATGCTGAGAAAAATCCAAGAACAAATACCCATTCTTTAGGAGTGTATTATCAGGATGTAAGTCAGGAATGTTTAAATCAAAGTCATCAGAGTCAAAGTAAGCTTGATACATGTTGGGAGGTCTTACAGTGGTGGCTCAGAATTGTCATTACATAAAGTAATCATTATTGCCCTTGGTTCTGTAGACATGCCGATTGGTGGAACATTCTGGTTAATGGAATTCTGAGCATTTGCAAATGGTGTTTCTATTATTCTATTTGCTCCTTAGCTTTTTTTCTTGTTTTTCAGTTCAGATTTGCTTTGAAATATTTTTTTCCTTGCCCTTTCTTCCCCTTAGAGAGGAATGTAAAAGTTTAAGGTCACTGTCCATATATATGATAAAGGTATAATCTCCAACCAAATTACACAGAAATTTCTTTCTCTGAGAGGCAACAGATGAGTTTAAAGAGTTTATGTACCAGAAGCATTTTGCCAAAACTGAAGGACTGTTCCCACTGCAAATAATGCCCTGAATCTCAGGGAAGAAAAGACTTACTTTATTAAAGAGTTTAACAATATCAATTTTGGATCATTCATGAAAAGAGGTCTTGAGAACATGCTTATTCTTAACCTTAAGTAATACCGGATAAAAAAGAAGTCACATGGTAGTAATTTTGCTATTGTATTAGTTGGAGTCTTTTTCCACCCCTCTGTACTTTTTTCCACTGGCTTCAATATTAGGGTCCATGTGGTAATACGACACCTGCCAGCAGCTGCAGCCCTACATCCTCCCAAGTGCAGATGCAGTAGAATTTCAGTCTCCTCATTGACCTGAGTCATGCGGTTAGGTTGGGAGAATGCCCACTTGACTTAGGCATAGATGACGTGCTCTTCTCTGAGCCTTAAGGACCGAACACTGGGGAAGGATGCTTACATGGGAAATTTATGGCATTACTAACAAACAAGCAAAAAAGATAAAGTGGAATAGTAAGCACTCATCACAAAACAAATGCCATCTATTAATAAGTGATAATTTGCCACTTAACAGTTAGTTAATATGTTGAGCACTTACCATTTGCCAAGCAATGTTCTATGAATGTACTGGCTCTCAAAAGAAAATAATTTTGTGTTCCTCTGTGTTACAGTAACCAATAAATTAAATAAATTTTGGGTTTTTTTCTCCCACTCTTAATTCAGACCCATACTTTAAAACTCAGTATACCTGACAAAAAATTAAAATAAAATATGAGAACCTAAGAATCTGGAGCTCTTTTATAGAGATAAACACCATAGAGCAGAATTCTCCAAACCATTTTGATCAAGGTCACCTATGAACAGAAAATTTTTGAATATGTGTGTCAATATATTGTACATCTTATAAAATGTACATAAAAACTAAAATTACAGAACATTTTAAAGATGAAGTAGATAATATTTTATAATATCTTACTGACCATGACTGCTTCCTGTTTTCATTTGCACAATATTCACTATGAAAGAGTCATCACTAGCAATACTGAGTGAAAATCCATAGTCCAGATACCCTTCTGATAATTTCACATATTTGGCCAACATGTTCCCAGTATTGCTTAAGTAGACTTTTTAAAAAGTCATGTAACATTGCTAATAGAGAGCTAGTGATAATTCAGAGAAAGGTCAGTTCTGCCGTTTTCCTATTTGTGCCTGGAGTATTAGTATTTCTTCAGTCTGCCAAAGCAAACTCTTCTCTTCTGTTTCTCACAGAAATCTGTATAAACCACTTGTCCTTTCTGTATTACTTCATGTAAAATCAAACAAATAATAATAAATCCATAAAGCTTGACTGGGCACTCATCATCTGTACTGAGAGCAACAACCCTCTGTCGAGGACCACCCACTCTTTCCTCAGGACCCATTTCACATCTTAAGTGGTTCAGAGAAGGGCAATACAATTTTTATGTATTAAATATTTTAAAAGCTGATTTTTTTTCATTTGTTAGATAAAGATTAAAAATAAGTGCTAATGTTCTTTCTCTCCCGACCTGTGAACTACTTGGACAGCCTCTGGATTATACTGATCTCACGTGGAAGACCAATGGCTAGTGGCACAGAAAGCGGAGAGGCAACCATGGTGCATATTCTGTTCATCTGAAAAATGAGGATTATAAGGTGGTCCTCATAGAATTTTTGTGAGGATTACATGAGATAATCATTTCAGTGCCATGCAAGTTTTCTGAAAGTGGAGTAATGTATCCTGATTAGAATCTGGTGTGGTCTGGAGTCAGACTACCTAAGCACAAAAGCCAAGTCTAGAATTTGCCTGTGATATAACTTTGGGTGGGTCATTTATGCCCTCCAATGCCCAGTCTCACTTGTTAGGTGGTACAATAATATTAGTGGCACAGTCTTCCAGGATTGTTTTGAGGATTAAATTAAACGACTTTTGCAAAGCTCTTAGTACAGTGCCTGATATAAGGAGTGCTTTATGTGTTAGGTCTTGTTGTTATTGTTATTCTAAGGATCAATTCAGAAAAAATGAAAAGCTCTATTGACAGTTATTTTCACTCATAATGAACATAACTATATAATTCTTTGGTTTAAAAATATATTTCCGTATATGGGAATTCCCTGGTGGTCCAGTGATTAGGACTCCATGTTCTCACTGCCAAAGGCCCAGGTTCAGTCTGGGGAACTAAGATCCCACACGTTGTGTGGTGCAGCCAAAAAATAAAATAAAATAAAATAAAATAAAGTATATATATTTTTACATATACACATTATATATATTATATATGTACATAATGATAAATATTTTATATATACATAATGATTTTATATATATACATGAATACATTAATATATAAAAATATATACATTATTTATTTATATGTATGTAAAGTAAATCCTTGCAATTTAGAGTAACTACTCTATCATATAGAACAGCAGTTGCAAACAGAGGTCTGGGACTCCTGAGGTCTCCAAAACCCTTTCAGGAGCTCTGAGAGGTCAAAGCATTTTCATACAACACTAAGAAGTTATTTTACTTTTTCACTCTCCTTCTTCCATGAGTTGAGAGTGGCATTTTCCTGAGGCTCCACATGTAATGTTACAACAGATCAAATAAAGAAGCATACATAAGAATCCAGCTGACACCTGTAACATCTGAGCCAGATGTTACAGAGATTTGTAAAAATCTCCTTTACACTTTTCTCACTGGATGTTTTTTGAATTGGAAAATCATTTTTCACAAAAAGTAAGTCATTTATAAAATGGATGTTTTATTTTTAAACAAATTAATAAATATATAATTTTGAAAGTCCTCAGCTTTAATTTTCATTGAAGTAAATTTTGATAGATACAACCCATGTAACAAAATGTTTGGGAGGTTCCTTTTTTGTTGAAGGATAGTTGCTGTACAATATTATATAGGTTGCAGGTGTACAATATAGTGATTTACAATTTTTAAAGGCTATACTCTATGTGTAATTATTATAAACTATTGGCTATATTCCCCATAGTGTACAATATATTCTTGCAGCTTATTTTACACCTAATAGTTTGTACCTCTTAATCCTATAACCTTGTATTTCTGCTCACCACTTCCCTCTCCCCTCTAGTAACCACTAATTTGTTTTCTATACCTGGGAGTCTGCTTCTTTTCTGTTATATTCAGTAGTTTGTTGTATGTTTTTAGATTCCACATATAGGTGATATCATACAGTATTGGTCTTTCTCTGTCTGACTTACATCACTTAGCATAGTACCCTCCCAAGTCTATCCACATTGCTGCAAATGGCAAAATTTCACTTTTTCTTATGGCTGAGTAGTATTCCATTGTATATATGTACCACATCTTCTTTATCCAATCATCTGTTGATGGACACTTAGGTTGTTTTCATATCTTGGCAATTGTAAATAATGCTGCTGTGAACATTGCAGTGCATGTATCTTTTCAAATTAATGTTTTTGTTTGTTTGTTTGTTTTTGTACATATACCCAGGATTGGAATTGCTGGGTTACATAGTTCTATTTTCAGTTTTTTGAGAAACCTCCATTCTGTTTTCCACAGTGGCTGCACCAATTTACCTTCCCACCAACCATGTCGAGGGTTCCCTTTTCTCCTTATCCTCTCCAACATTTGTTATATGTGTTCTTTTTTTATGGTAGCCATTCTTACAGGTGTGAGGTGATATTTCATTGTGGTTTTGAATTGCATTTCCTTGATGATTATTGATGATCAACATCTTTTCATGTTCCTATTGGCCATCTGCATTTCCTCTTTGGAAAAATATCTATTCAATTCTTCTGTTGTTTTTTGTTTGTTTGTTTGCTTGCTTGCGACAACACCATGAGGCTTACAGGACCTTAGTTCCTCAGTCAGGGATTCCTGGGCCCATGGCAGTGAAAGGGCCAAGTTCTAACCACTGGACCACCAGGGAACTCCCTTCTGCCCATTTTTTAACCAGATTGTTTTTTGATGTTGAGCTGTATGAGCTGTTTATATATGTTGGATATTAATAATTTGGGGGATTCTTAATAATTTTTTGCATAGAGTCCTAAAACCAAAAAGCTTGAGAGTTGCTGATACAGAAGTCAAGGATGAAAAAGTTGACATCATTTTTAACCATTAAAATTAGTGACACATTCTATTCTCTCAGCCTGAAAGTAAACTCCAGGCTGTAGCATAAGGTTAAGCTGAATGCACAGAGCCAGCTGGAGGAGGTGGCTCTAGGATGCTCTGTAAAGCACGCTCTGGAACGCTGTGTAAAGCACTAAGCATGCTGCCTGATAAGTACCAAGGGCTCTGTAAAAGGTAGATTGTAGCACAGAATCATGGTGGTTGAAAAGTGATACAGCTTTATTAAATATCTTGCTTCAGGTTACAGACCATTAGTGGTGGAGCCAGAATACTAAATGGAATGTTCTTTTCTCCTCCAAATTTTTATCTGAAGGTGAGATTTCAGATATAAAGATTTCAGAGGTTCTCAAGATTCTATTCCTGTCTTACAGTTTCTCTGAGATGTAGTGGAAATAATAGAAAAAAGTCATTATGAAACATTTGTTTATTAAATTGCAGTTTCATCTGAATCTTAGCATGCATCTCATTTACCGTCATCCATTTAACTAGCTCTATCAAAGAGAGGCACATTATTGGCTTTCTGGTTGTAAACTATGCAAGTTAAGGGCATCATTATTTGTTACATTTTATAGGTGCCCTTACAGAATTGCTTAATGTAGAATCTGGATTTTCCCCATAAGATGCCTTATACAAATGTCATGTTGCTCTTTTCCTTTTACATCTAGTGATATTGTCAGCTACAAATTAGCACTTGTCATCTACCGCTACAAGAATTAAATTATGAGCCACTGCAGCTGCTGACCTTCAACACCCCTTGAAAGGAGTTCAGGGTGGAGATCAGGAATGAGGCACTCTGTGCCCTGGGAAAAACTGGCAGAACAGATCTTCAGATAGATATTTTCAGGAAAAGATTTTAGGAGCCCAATTCTTGCATCTCCTCATATCTAGAAAAGCACTAAAATACTTCATGGTGATGTCTGCTCCTTGTGACTAGCAGTAACCTTCATGAGACTAGCAGAAACCTGCAAAAAAATTGCACATATTTCCCCTTCACCAAAATTACACATACACTGACCTTCCCCCCTACCTCTTTGGAGCAGTTTCTCAGAGCTATCTGAGAAGCTGTCTCCCAGACAAAAGTCCACATTTTGCCCCAAATAAAACTTAACTCACAACTCTCACGTTGTGCTTTTTTTTTTTCTTCAGTTGACAATATTTAGACTTTTTATTTATTTATGTATTTAAAATACATCCACTTCGGAGCAATGGCATCTTTCTTCTCTTCTTCATGTCTCATCTCAAATAATTGAAGCTGACTGTAACCCATCAACTAGTGAAAATTAACAGCTAAGGAGTCTCCTTTCTGACTGTAATCTCTACATGTTCAGAGCGCATGCTGGGAGTTAGTCACTCAATTCTGTTTGAAATCAGCTTTGCAAGGTGGTTTGCGACTGTGTTCTACTTCAAGCTGGTGGTGGTGGGAATAATTTGTTTATTTATTTATTTATTTATTTTTTTAATGGTAGTAGACACCACATTTGAGTTTTCCATGCCCCTCTTAGCTCCCATAAATTCTAAGGATATTTAAATAATAACAGCTGTCAGAATGTCATAGGAAATTTTGAGGCAGCTTAATCCTTTGCTAACACAGGCAGTTCTAAAGCAGCTAATAATTTAATAATGTTGTTTTTGTCTTGCAAAAGTGGTCTGTAGGCTTAATTTGCTAGCAGCCACAGAAAGTGAATGCTTTCACTTGTTCCCTGTAGCTTTCTTCCAGGTTAGAGTTGTTGCAATGATTTATAGAAAATACTTTTCAAGATGTAGGTTCCATCTGCCACGCTTTATGCAGAGTCTCAGAGACAAAAGTATGGGCTGTCAGGGAAGAAAAATAATTTTCTGTCTGGTCTTCTCATTTCTTGGGTGAGACTCCCCCTGGAATAAAAAGACAGATTAAGAGAAAAAAAAAATTTTTTTAAATTATGTATGGACATACGGGAGTCCCATAAAGATATGAGACTCGAAAGGTGGCCAGACATTTGAGGCTTAAATAACATCTGGAGCTAAGGAAAAGGGTAGGGGCCTGGAGCTACAAAGCAAGGAAGATAATTCACCCAGAAGGTGAGATGAGGAAATGTTTGATGAACAAAGTTTGCTCTGGCCTGAAGGTAAGTTTCTCAGGAGTAAAAGTTATCTCCAGTGATGACTCTCTTCTGGGACAGGCCCCCATTCTAAAATAAATTTCTTTTACAAATGTAAATTTCCCTTACAAAAGGGAATGTTTTACTCTGTTTTCAGAGCTTCTCCTGTGTCTGCAGTTTCTTAAAAATTATGAACTCAAAATAATCCTTATGCCAAAGAGGCATATTGCGGGGGGCACCTCCTGCCACCCTGTACTGTGAAGTCTGCATTAAAGCAGGTGTAGGATTAGTTAGTGGTCAGACATGCCTGTGTTGTCTCAGTCCCACTGGCCCCCATGGAATCCTGGTCAGGTCTCTCCACTGCCTCGAACTACAAACTATAAATTGGGCCTGTAAATAGTTCCTACATGCTTTACTACACAGATTAAATAAGGCCAGATTTTTTTACACCTATTACAATTTTCAACACCTAATTAGCACTACATACATAATCATCAGGGTAGGAAAAGGATGAAGAGAGAAAAAGAGAAAGTTTAACATGACAAGAGAGAAAATAATGTGTTTTTTTGTTGTTGTTTTTGTTTGTTTTTTAAGAAAATATAGTTTGGTAAGCATAGGAATAGGAGAAAGTGTTAACTGTGACAATTGAGAAAAAAAATTAATGAAAAGCTTAAATCAGTTACCAAAACCTAAACTTGATTTAGAACCCAAGTCAGATATTTCTTGCCAAAACTGTTCAGTCAAAGCTGTTCAGTGTGGACAAGCACAGATAAAATTATTTAGATCTATATTTTTCCATAAAGTCTAGAAGAACCAATTGCTTCTAAAAATTGGGTTTTTCTGGAGGCTGGAAGTATGAAGGGCTCCTGGAATCTACCTTGAGTTCTGGCCTCTTGGGAATTTGGCTGTCTAGCTTTGTGGAGATATTCCACCCCCAGACTCTTTCAGAAACACCAAAGCTGTTTTATAAATTTGGTAAGGAAGTTGTAAGAGATCTGTTACCCTTATCTCTGCCAAGAGAAGAATATGATTTCCAGGAGCTTCAGCCAACAACCTTGATCTAAGTCATCTCCTTCTATCACCGCCTCTCAAAAAACGCACTTAATAGTTAAGATGTTTTTCAGAGTCCTGATAAATACCAGGGCATTTATTGTTGCTTTGAAAAAAGGAAAAAGAAAGTTGTCCTCCTGTGTTGTTTGGTATTTCATTTTTCAGTAGCTTGGGAGAAAGAATATAATATAGAAGTTTGAATTATATTTGGATTAAACTTCTGGGACTTTATACATTCTGCAAAGAAAACCTAAGACAAAAACAAAAAAAAACAAAAAATGAAAACAAACCTGACTGTCCTACTGTGGGATACTGGTGAAGGGAAAGGGCTTGCTTTTATATTTGGGAGTTAATGCTGCAGTTTGAATTTAGCACATAAGCTTAGCCTTTCTGAAATTATTCTTACATACCTCTCTGATTGATATTCCAGTTGAATGGGCAGTGGAACTCTGGCATATTTAAATTCTTCATTATAAAATGGCTCATTTTCTTTCCCCTCTATTAGATAATACATATGGTTGAGAGTTCTACCCGGTGGCTGTAAGCAGCTACGGGCTGAATTACAATTGCGAGCAATAGCTGTATAGAATCAGATAAGCTGAATTCTCACTCTCATCTGGGTGCCTTAAAGATAAAATAAGGAAGGCCTTATCTGAGCTTAGAAAACCCTCCAGAAAAACGTATTTTTCCTGGGGGAAAAAAAAAAAAAACAGTAAAGGGAATCAAAACGCTTCCTGTGGAAACCTGAAGTAAATCAACAGATAGAAGTTTTCCAATGGTGAATAAACTAGGATCCCTTTATTCACCTCAGCCATTTGTAAAGAAAGGTGGATATAAACATATTCATCTACTGCTCTTTCATGAACCACTGACTTGTATTGTTTGGCTCAAACTCTAAGGAAGTAATTTAAGGTCAAGAAGATATGGTAAATATACCAACTCTGGCTAAGAATTCATCCAGTAACATGTCAGTGCTTATACTGTAACGTCTCTACGTGCAGATTTAGTCATGCTTACAAAGAGAGATTTACATGGACCAAATCCATTCTGATTTAGGCTTAATAGGGCTTGTAAAATCTCTTCATGTAGTCACACTTTCATTCAACAAATACTTGAGTTGCCTACTCTGTGCCCAATGCTGTTCTACACATATTAGAGAATGGAAGTTTGATTTAAGGCAGGTATTTCAGTGGGAGGGGAAGGCTTGATTAGGATTGGGTCAGGATCATGATATAACAGTTTAGAATTGGTGGAAAGAGTAAAGTGAGGAATTTTTAGGTAAGGGATTCAAAGAATCTTCAGCAGTTAACTGTGTTTTCTAGTGAAGAATTTGTAGGGGTTCAAAATACATCTCCCTAAAGTCTGACGCTTTGGTATATTGATTATTTTAAATTAAAAGTACTTGAGGGGAAAAAGATGGTGGCCAAGTAGAAGGACATGGAATGCATCCCTCTCCAAAAATGCATCAGGAATACATCAAAAGATGCAATAATTCCCACAGAAAACCAGCTGAACACCAGAAGATGACCTTGGACAAAAGAAAGGACTGCAAAGATCCCAACATAACTGGGTAGGACAGAGAGGGAAAAAAATAGAAAGAGGAGGAGAAGAAAGGAAAGGGACGGGTCTTATACCCTGGGGCAGGGGGAGCTGAAACAGAGGAGAGATTGCTGAATTCAGGGAAACCTCCCTTATCTGATGGGGGAATCCCCCTCTCCAATGGGGAATTTGATTGGGTCAGAAGGGAGGCATTTGGGACTGTCCAAAGAGGGTAAAGCAGCTGATCTGTGGCAGACAGGAAAGTGTGAGAAACACACAGAGGGTCTGCACCACAGCTCAGCTTGTCCAGGACTGAGATGTGGATTCACAGCTGAACAGGGGGTCTGGGAGCTGGAACGTGGAATGGGAGAACTGGTTCAGGGTGAGAAATATTGTTGGCTATGGGGAGACAGACTGAGGGTACAGGAAGGAAGAAATCCACAGTGGAGAATGCCTACCGCAGAACGCTGGGCAGCCACAGTGGCAGCTCACTATTGCTGACTCACAGGCAGCAGTGAGGAGCCACTGTTGTAGCCTCTCTCTCTAGGCACCTGCAATGAACAAAGGGAGGCCCACTCTGGGCCTGGCTGTTGCAGTCGACAAGGGATAGAAAAAGCCCCCTGACGGGGTTGGCTTGGTGTGCCTGCAGCCAAGAGCCACAAGAAATCTGCAGAGTGGCCCAGCTCTGGAGGTATTTTGCTTACACCTGAGCCCACCAGCTTCCTTCTGCGATAGGCACCACCACCACTGACAGGGCTACCGTAACCCAGGCAGGGCACTATGGCTCACTCACTCAGGGGAAGGAGCCACTATTGTTCCCTCTCTCTCCCCACACACTGGCACCTAAAGACAAACAATAAAGGAAGTTCTGCTGGTCACAGAGTAATACAAAAAGCCCCCAAAGACTGCCCAGCAGGTGCCTTGCACCAGGTACCAGTAAAGAACCACACTGAGGCCAGATTTCCTATACCCATGCTGCCTGCATCCCTGCACATTTGGCATCACCCCCAGGGCTCCCATGATCCAAGCAGGGCACTACTGTTGACTAACACAGAGGGAGAGGAGCCACTATCAAAGCCTCTCTCTCCCCACACACATCCATCTGCAGATGAACAATAAAGCAAACCCTCACTGAGGCAGACCCAAAGAGCTCCAAGGCAACCTCAGGACCAGACTCTGGCAGTTAGACCACATGCAGAAGCAGGGACAAAACCAAAGCTGAACACCAGGGACAGGGAGACTGAGGAAGAGGTTCTAAAATCTTTCCATCGCATATACATGCTACAGACTAAATCCCCGTGATCAGCTACGTAGACCCTATGTCTTTAGAATATCTAAGTAAATAATGAATGTTCCCACAAATGAAAAAGGTCTAACTCTGGCAGCTGTGGACTGTGGGAGCAAGCACACACAGGAATTGGGCCACATCAAAGCCTAAGTGGACCCCATAGGACCCACAGCAGGGCCAGAGTCCAACCCAGAGGCAGAAGAGGGTCTCTTGGGGAGGTGAAGGTGGCCTGAGGCCCAAGGCAGGTACAAGGACACTTACAGCTGAGACCCCAAGGAAATAGAATTATTATTATTAATTCTATTGATCTGATCCATTCTGTGCCCAGTTCTAGTTTTTTCTTTGTTTGTTTGTTTAATTACGATCTTAGTCCTAAGGGATCTTCACATTTTATAACATACTTTTTATTCTATTTTTTACTTCTATTTTTATTTTTAGGCTTTTTGTATGTTTCTAGCTAGTTTTTTTTTGTAGTGCTGAGTTTATCTCCCCTATCCTTTTCTTCTTTATCTTTTATACATTTTTTCATTTTTTTTATATTTCCAGTCATACTACGTTCTTCTGTTGCTCTGTGTTCTATCCCTTTTTAGTTTATTTTATCTTATTACACTTTTTTTTTTAATTTATTGGCTGTGTTGGGTCTCCACTGCTGCGTGTGGGCTTTCCCCAGTTGCTGTGAGTGGGGGCTACTCTTCATTGCGGTGTGCAGACTCCTCATTGCTGTGGCTTCTCTTGCTGCAGAGCATGGTATCTTATTATACTTTTAATCAATATTTTTGGTCTGCTCTGTTTCCTTGCTTTATTCTTCAGATGACACACTGCTTTGGTTTTTGTTATTAGGTTTTGTATTTAACTTAGTTTTAATTATAATTGTTTGATTTCATTTTGGGCATTGATCTACACTCTGTCTGGTTGTTCTCTTGAACTTTGTTATATTTGATCCTTGTTTTAACAATTTCCCTGGTTGTGTGTTTTTGTCTGTTTTTTGTTTTTTGTTTTTTTTTTGGTTTTGAATTTTTGTTGGTTCTCTCTTTGATTGTCTAATTGTGTTCTGGGGTTCTTCTATCAGTTATTCTAGTGCTTTGTGTTCTATTGGGTTCAGTTTTTGTTTCTTGTGTGTGTACGTGTTTCCTTGATTTAGTATTTGTTTGACTTAACCTTTTGCCATTACTCAGAGGCTTGGATAGTCTTTTTTAATCCCCTTTATTGCCAGGACAAGCAACCTCTGGAGTCTGGATTCCTCGACCAGAAGTCAAGTTGGAGGCTCTGGGGAGGGAGCACCGAGTTCAGCACACTAGATCCCTAGAAAGTCCTCAACCACAGGGAAGATTAACTGCAGAAAATTCTCATGCAGGCCTCTATCAGAATCTAAGACCTGGCTTCACCTGACTGCCTGCAACTGCCAGTGTTGGATACCTCACACAAAACTAAAAACAAGACAGGAACACAAACCCACCCATCAGCACACAGACTACCTAAACTTGTATTAAGCTCACAGATACCCTAAAACACATGACCTGACACAGCCCTACTCATAAGAGGGAAAGGACTCAGATCCACACACCAGAAAGCAGGCACCAGACCCTCCCACCAGGAAACCTACTCAGGACACTGGACCAAAACCATCACAGGGGGCAGAGGGCAGAAACAAGAGGAATTATCACTAGGCAGCATAGGGAAAGGAGGCAGAAAATCCTATAAATTAGACAAAATGAGAAAACAAAGAAACACCTTGTGGGCAAAGGAGCAAGAAAAAACCCACAAGACCAAATAAATGAAGAGAAAATAGGAAAATGGCCTGAAAAAGAACTCAGAGTAATGATAATAAAAATGATCCAAAATCTCAAAAACAAAAGAGAGGATATACAAGAAACAGTTAATAAGGACCTAGAAGAACTTCAGAGCAAACAAATAGTAATGAATAACACAATAACTGAAATAAAAAATACTCTAGATGGCATAAACAGCAGAATAACTGAGACAGAAGAATGAGTAAGTGAGTTGGAAGATAGAATGGGGGAAATAACTGCCACAGAGCAGGAAAAAGAAAAAAGAATGAAAAGAATGGAATACAATCTCAGAAACCTCAGGGACAACATTAAGCATGAAAACATTCGAATCATAGGCATCCCAGAAGAAGAAGAAAAAAAGAAAGGATCTGAGAAAATATTTCAAGAGTTTAGAGTGGAAAACTTCCCCAACATGGGAAAGGAAATATTAATCAAGTCCAAGAAGCACAGAGAGTTCCACATAGAATAAACCCAAGGAGAAATATACCAAGGCACATATTAATCAAATTAATGAAAATTAAACACAAAGAAAAAAATATTAAAAGCAGCAAGAGAAGCAACAAATAACATATAAGGGAAAACCCATAGGGATAACAGCTGATCTTTCTGCAGAAACTCTGCAGGCCAGAAGGGAGGGGCAGGACATACTTAAAGTCTTGAAAGAGAAAAAACTACAGCCAAGAATACTCTACCCAATAAGAATCTCATTCAGGTTAGATGGAGCCTTACAACAATTGCTAAAGGAAATTTTCTAGGCAGGAAACACAAGAGAAGGAAAAGACCTACAAAAACAAACCCAAAACAATTAAGAAAATGGTAATAGGAACACACATGTCAATAATTACCTTAAATGTCAATGGATTAAATGCTCCAACCAAAAGACACAGACTGGCTGAATGGATACAAAAACAAGACCCTTATATATGTTGTCTACAAGAAACCCACTTCACACCTAGAGACACATACAGACTGAAAGAAAGGGGATGGAAAAAGATATTCCATGCAAATGGAAGTCAAAAGAAAGCTGGGGTAGCAATATTCATATCCAATACTCATATCAGACAAATTAGACTTTAAAGTAAAGACTATTACAAGAGACGAGGAAGGACACAACATAATGATCAAGGGATCAATTCAAGAAGGAGATATAACAATTGTAAACATCTATGCACCCAACATAGGTGCGCCTCAATACATAAGGCAAACGCTAACAGCCATAAAAGGGGAAATCAACAATAACACAATAATTACACCAACGGACACCCCACTTACACCAGTGGACAGATCATCCAAACAGAAAATAAATAAGGAAACACAAGCTTTAAATGACATATTAGACCATCTTGACAACTGATATTTATAGGACATTCCATCCAAAAACTACAGAATACACTTTCTTCTCAAGTGCACACAGAACATTCTCCAGGATAGATCACATCTTGGGTCACAAATGAAGCCTCAGTAAATTCAAGAAAACTGAAATTGTATCAAGCATCTTCTCTGACCACGCCAGGAGACTAGATATCAATTACTGGAAAAAAAACTGTAAAAAATAAAAACACATGGAGACTAAACAATACGTTATTAAACAACCAATTTCTTTCACTGAAGAAATCAGAGGAAATCAAAAAATACCTAGAAACAAATGACAATGAAAACACAACAACCCAAAATCTACGGGATTCAGCAAAAGCAGATCTAAGAGAGAAGTTTATAGCAATACAGTCCTACCTCAAGAAACAAGAAAAATATCAATTAAGCAACCTAACCTTACATCTAACACAATTCGAGTAAGAACAACAACAACAACAACAAAAACCCCAAAGTGAGCAGAAGGAAAGAAATCATAAAGATCAGAGCAGAAATGAATGAAAAAGAAAGGAAGGAAACAATAGCAAAGATCAATAAAACTAAAAGCTGGTCCTTTGAGAAGATAAACAAAATTGATAATCCATTAGTCGGACTCATCACGAAAAAAGGGAGAAGATGAAAATAAATATAATTAGAAATGAAAAAGAAGTAACAACTGACACCACAGAAGTACAAAGGATCATGTGAGACTACTACAAGCAACTATATGCCAATAATTGGATAACCTGGAAGAAATGGATAAATTCTTAGAAAAGTACAATCTTCCAAGACTGAACCAGGAAGAAATAGAAAATATGAACAGACCAATCACAAGCACTGAAATTGAGACTGTGATGAAAACTCTCCCAACAGACAAAATCCCAGGGCTAGATGGCTTCACAGGTGAATTCAATCAAACATTTAGAGAAGAGCTAATACCTAACCTTCTCAAACTCTTCCAAAATATAGCAGAAGGAGGAACACTCCCAAACTCATTCTATGATGCCACCATCATCCTGATACCAAAACCAGGCAAAGATGTCACAAAAAAAGAAAATTACAGGCCAATATCTCTGATGAATATAGATGCAAATATCCTCAACAAAATATTAGCTAACAGAATCCACAGCACATTAAAAAAATCATACACCATGATCAAGCAGGGTTTAGCCCTGGAATACAGGGATTCTTCAACATATGCAAATCAATCAATGTGATACATCATATCAACAAATTGAAGGATAAAAACCATATGATCATCTCAATAGACGCAGAAAAAGCTTTAGACAAAATTCAACACCCATTTATGATAAAAACTCTCCAGAAAATGAGCATAGAAGGAAATTACCTCAACATAATAAAAGCCATATATGAAAAACCAAAAGCCAACATCGTTCTAAATGGTGAAAAACTGAAGCATTCCCTCTAAGAACAGGAACAAGACAAGGGTGTCCACTCTCATCATTATTATTCAACATAGTTTTGGAAGTTTTAGGCACAGCAATCAGAGAAGAAAATGAAATAAAAGGAATCCAAATTGGAAAAGAAGAAGTAAAATTGTCACTCTTTGCAGATGACATAATATTATACACAGAAAACCCTAAAGACTCTATCAGAAAACTGCTAGCACTAATCAATGACTTTAGTAAGGTAGCAAGGTACAAAATTAGTGTGCAGAAATCTCTTGCATTCCTATATACTAACAACAAATAGCAGAAAGAGAAATCAAGGAAACTCTCCTATTTACGATTGCAACAAAAAGAATAAAATACCTAGGAATAAACCTGCCTAAGGAGGCAAAAGACCTGTATGCAGAAAACTATAAGACACTGATGAAAGAAATCAAAGACAATAAAAACAGATGGAGAGACATACCATGTTCCTGGATTAGAAGAATCAACATCGTGAAAATGATTATCCTACCCAAAGCAATTTACAGATTCAACACAATCCCCATCAAATTACCAATGGCATTTTTCACAGAACTAGAACAAGAAATCTTACAATTTGTATGGAAACACAAAAGACCCTGAATAGCCAAAGCAATCTTGAGAAGGAAAGATGGAGTTGCTGGAATTAGGCTTCCTGACTTCAAACTACACTACAAGGCCACAGTGATCAAGACAGTATGGTAATGGCACAAAAAGAGAAAGGTAGATCAATGGAACAGAATAGAGAACCCAGAGGTAAGCCCAAGCACACATGGGCACCTTATCTTTGACAGAGGAGGCAACAACATACAATGGAAAAACGACAGCCTCTTCAATAAGTCGTGCTGGGAAACTTGGACAGCTACATGTCAAAGAATGAAATCAGAACACTTCCTAACACCATACACAAAAATAAACTCAAAATGGATTAAAGACCTAAATATAAGGCCAGACATTATAAAACTCTTGGAGGAAAACATAGGCAGAACACTCTATGACATAAATCAAAGCAAGATCCTTTTTGATCCACCTCTTAGAATAATGGAAATAAAATAAAAAATAAACAAATGGAACCCGATGAAACTTAGAAGCTTTTGCACAGTGAAAGAAACTATAAACAAGACAAGAAGATAAGCCTCAGAATGGGAGAAAATATTTGCCAATGAAGCAACGGACAAAGGATTAATCTCCAAAATATACAAGCAGCTAGTGAGGCTTAATACCAAAAAAGCCAATAACCCAATCCAAAAATAGGTCGAAGATCTAAATAGTCATTTCTCCAAAGAACACATGCAGATAGCTAACAAACACACGAAAAGATGCTCAACATCACTAATCATTAGAGAAATGCAAATCAAAGCCACAATGAGGTATTGCCTCACACCAGTCAGAATGGCCATCATCAAAAAATCTAGAAACAATAAGTGCTGGAGAGAGTGTGAAGAAAAGGGAACGCTCCAGCAGTGTTGGTGGAAATATAAGTTGGTACAACCACTATGGAAAACAGTTTGGAGGTTCCTTAAAAAACTAAAAATGGAACTACCATATGACCTAGCAATCCCACTGCTGGGCATATACCCTGAGAAAACCATAATCCAAAAAGAATCATGTACCACAATGTTCATTGTAGCACTATTTACAATAGCCAGGACATGGAAGAAACCTAAATGCCCATCAGCAGATGAATAGATAAAGAAGATGTGGCACATATATACAATGGAATATTACTCATCCGTAAGAAGGAATGAAGTTATTTGTAGTGAGGTGGATGGAATTTGAGTCTGTCATACAGAGCTAAGAAAGCTAGAAAGAGAAAAACAAATACTGTATGCTAACTCATATATATGGAATGTAAAACAATGGTACTGATGAACCCAGTGACAGGGCAAGAATAGAGATGCAGTTGTAGAGAACAGACTTGAGGACACGGGGTACGGTGGAGCATAGGGGAAGCTGGAATGAAGTAGGAGAGTAGCATTGACATATATGCTCTACGCAACGTAAAATAGCTAGTGGGAATTTGCTGCATAACCTAGGGAGATCAACTCGATGATGGGAGATGACTTAGAGGGCTGGGATAGGGAGGGTGGGAGAGAGTCGCGGGAGGGAGGGGATATGGGGATATATGTATAAATACAGCTGATTCACTTTGGTGCACCTCAAAAACTGGCACAACAGTGTAAAGCAATTATATTCCAATAAAGAGCTTAAAAATATATATATATAATGGTTTCAAAAAATACTTGAGAAACAGCCAATGCAAAAATAATATTGTGATCCTCCTTCTATCCCCTAGGAAGCAGGGGATTAATCTTCTATGTGAAAGTTACCTTCCCTGCATCAGGAGAGTAGAAGGCATCCTTATCACCAAAGGCAGGGAATTTAGGGCCAAGAAAGCCATATAAACAAACCTTGTTACTCCTTCACCATTTTACTACCCCAAACCCAAATCCCCTTGTTTAGTCAATTTTCACAAATTTATTGTTTCTTTGTCTAAAAGGTATAAAAGATTCCTACTCTAGTCACTCTGAGTCTCATTTTTGTGGGGCCCCTGCATGAATGTAAGTAATTAAATTTGTTTTTCTCCTGTTAACCTGCTTTTAAAAAAAATTTACGGGGGAGTCTCCGCCAAGAACCTTGAAATGTAGAGGAAAAATTATTTTTCCTCCCTACAAGTTGAGAGGTCTTTCTGGAAGTTAATGGAATGAATAATCAAGTTTTGTGCTTGGGCAAGAGTCTCCTGGAATGGGAGCGGAATGAAAACAATGGGATTGTGAGGTCATGTGACTGTAGTCAGGATGCTGTGTGTGGGAGTGAGGATGGGGATAGGTAATTCCTGGCATTTGGGATCCACCAGCGGACAAAATGGCAAAAATCCGTGCATTTGTGGGGTTTACATTCTAGAAATTTCAGTTCACTTCAGATTGTGAACAAAACTGAATAGTTTAAATTGTGTGCCAGTTACTGATTTATTCTTTCACAATTCAAATTTAGAATTAACCAGACACTATTTCTTCATTAGGTCACTCAACAAGGCGTTTTGGACTCTTCCAAATGCCTGGCCTTGGACTAGGTGTGATGGAGTGACTGTCCTCAAAAATTTCATTGTCTAGTGGATGACACCAACTTACAGATAGATGCTATAAAAAATAAGCTAGCAAGTGATGCCTAAGAAAGAGTTATTTATCTGATAAAATTTGTGTTTTTCCTAAGATACTGTTCTACTTGGAAAAGTACTAACCTTACAACAGCAATGCATGAAAAAGAAGTGAATGAGTTGGAAAGTGAACCCACAGGCAGATTTACAACCTGGCCTAAGTTTGATAAATCTGTTTCAAAGGGACTATACCTTTGAATAAGACCCAAGGTCATTGCCTCTGCTTGTTCTTAGGACTAAGCATGAGGAAATTGCTACTGTGTCTCTTCTTCCATTTTCCCACCCTGTGGGGTTATTCTGCACATGGTTTTAACACACAAAGTAGTCACATAAGTCACAGGACTTTTACAGCCTGGCAGATAGGGTGATAAGTGAAGTGACTAGCCAGCCAACTAGCCTAGGGCAACCAGAAGGTTGGAACTGAGTTTAATTGGAGAGTATGTGCACACCCTGAGTGGCGGGTGGGGCAGGAAATGTGCACACCTGCCAAAGAAAGGTCTATAATCCTGATTTTGCCTGCCAGTGACCAGCTTCTTAGCCCTGATTAATCAGTAAATAAATGTCACAGGGGTTCCCACTCAGTGCAATGGGATCTCCTTGGTAGATTGAGAAGCCGGTCTTGGTAGATGGGAAGCTACGATGTGCTTCCCTGCTCCACTAGGGACCTGACCATTTGCTGTCTTATTTTTTTTTTCAGATATTCCCCCCATGCTGGGATAGCTCAAAATATAAGGCAAGTAAAAGTATTATATGTTTTGATTTTACATAAAAGTTTATGCAGTAATCATTTCACCAGGAGCAATTCATCTAGAGAACAAAGATAAAACAACCCTTTTGGTTTTAAATATTGGACACTGTGCTTTCATTAAGTTATAGTTAATGCTTATGCATCTTGTTTAATGCACCTTTTCCAAATGTCATTCTAACTTCAAAATTGTGTTTGTGCATATCATAAAACCTAAAAATAAAAAGATCTGTGTTTATAAACTATTAAAACTGAAAGAGACATTAATGCCCGTACAGCTCTAATCCCCCATTTTCAGATGAATGAACAATGTTAGAGAGATGGATCTATTTAATCCAAGTCACCAAGTATGTGAGAGGTGGAGCCAAAGTCAAACCTCCAGGTCTATGGCCAATGTGTACCTTTCTGACTTTCCTAAGGGCTTTTTTCCTAAGGAGACAGTGTGACAAAGTAGCTAGAACTACTAAGTACTACACAGAAATCTATAAGGTAAAATATGAAAGCTGTAAGCTTCCCTTTCTTCACTCCCAATTTACTATTCTTACAGCTATCTCTTCATGCATGTATATAGCATATACAATACATGTGTAGTCATTTAATTTTTGTTTGTTGCTACCAAAATGGGGTTAAACTTTTGCAATTTGATTTTTTTCCAATACTATATCATGTTCATCTTTCCACATACAGACAACTTATCATTACAACTTATTTCTTTATGTGCAGAGCATTCCATAGTGGGCAGGTCATGACTTATTACCAACATTCCTTTATTTACGTATTAGATTTTCATCAATTTGGGCTAGTATAAAAAATGTTTCAGTGAACATGTTTGCCATATATTATTTAAGGGGGTTGTTAATATTTCTATGGTAGAGATTCCTAAATATGGAATTTCTAAGGCAAAGAGTTTTATCATTGTAAATTTTGGTTTTAAATTTTGGTAGGTACTACCAAATTGCCATCAAAAAAAAAAAAAAGCCTACACCCAGCAGCAGTGAATGTGAGAGCTCTCTTCAACACCATCAAGGATAGCATTTGCACTACTCTATATTTACAGGAAGCAAGTTCCTGAATCTTAATAGGAACTAAAATAAGCATAAAGGGAGGAATTTACTGAGCCAAATTTGAGAAGGAGAGGGGCAGTACCGGCTTTAGGGAAGTCTATAATTGGAGACTTCAGTATCACCAGAGTGCACTTGCATTTCCCGCCACTCCCCCACTCCCCGCCTGCCCCCCCCTCCCCATCCATAGCCTTCTGAGTGAAGCACCAGCTCAGCTGGCTTCTCCCCGAGCCCTCCCCTCAGTTTCTAAGAAACAACATACTTCTGACGTCATATCCTAACAGTTCCGTAAGTTAGGAGGAAAAGACACTTCTTTTTCGTAACTTCAGTTTGCAAAACCCTAGAGAAGATTCGGATTGGCCCAGCTTACATAGCACGTGCTCCCCACTTGGCTGGATTATTGATGTGGAGGAAGCGAAGTGCTATGATGGGATCACCTGGAAGTATGTGCCCTGCCCACTCCTGTGTTTGATAGCTTCAAAAGGGGGAAAGTAAGTGTTGACAGTCAGTATGTATGTGTGTATGTGTATATACATATACACAGAATATATACATGTAGCCATGACTAGATTTAATGGATACCTATAATTAATTTATACCTGTTTGAGATCACGGTTCAGATTTTTACATGTAAAATAATTTTAGTGGGAAGCAGCTGCATAACACAGGGAGATCAACTCTATAACTGGTAATGCCCTAGAGGGGTGTGATAGGGAGGGTAGGAAGGAGGCTCAAGAGGGAGGGGATATGGGGATATATGTATAAAGACAGTTGATTCACTTTGTTGTACAGCAGAAATTGGCACAACAGTGTAAAGCAATTATATTCCAATAAAGATATGATAAATTAAAAAAAAAAGAAAGGTTGTTTGAATGTTTAAACAACTGCCATGGATAACATCTCTTGGCCTAGAATGTCTCTTCCCTAAAGATTTGTTGTAACCAGTTCAGAGTGAAGACAAAACTGCTGATTCCTATTAAAATGCTTTTTATTATATCTCCACAGAACACATCTGAGCTATAAAAGAAATATAAAATGCCAGTAACGGTGAACTTCATCATAAATGCCTTTTGTTTTTGGCCTTACTTCAGTTTCCTAAAACTTGTCTGATAGAGGGGAAATCCAGGATTTTACTTAGTCATTGCTCTGACACAGTGCATCAAAATTAGCTAGTGTCCAATCACTCAGTAAAGACTCACAAAATAGGAACATGGGTGCAGGGAGCCTCGATGCTTATTTCTCTTTTGGACCCCAGTTCACTGACAGTAGAATCGCCGGATCTGCATGGGAGGATCCCCTTTGGCTGTTACTGTCTATGCACGTGGGAAGTTAGATAGGGCTGTGGATACAGCAGGGGCTCTAAATCCAGACTGAGTAGATCTAAATTCTGGCTATGATACTCACTAGTGTCACGACCTTTTCTAAAATATTTGACTTGTGCTTCAGTTTCCCCATCTGTAAAGTGGGAAGAAGACTGTTATCTCCCCTGTAAATATTGTGAGGACTGAATGGGTCAACGTATGCAAAGTGTCAAGTACGTAATAAGCCAGGAACTACTGCTTGTTATTGTCACCGTTATTATTTACAGCAAGCTGGAGCCGCAGTTTCTTTAGGCATAAAAGTGAGCTTTAATTATTTACCCAGAGAGGTATTGTCAAGATTAATGCGATGATGTTCGTGAATTTCTATTAAAGGTATTACAAAAAGAAATAGACAACATTAACTGAATGTTAATTGAACCACGTACCGAGCATTGTTCTAAGACTCCCCAAGTGTTGCTTATTCATTCCTCACTATGAACACTATGATCCCATTTTAAAGATAAAGAAATGGAAGCATAGAAAGGCTAAGTTACTTGCCCAATGTTACAAAGCTAGTAAGTGGTAAAACTTGAATTTGAACCCAGATGTCTAACTGCAGAGCCTAAGTGCTTAATCCATCTCATTATGATGCCTCCTTGGAAAAACACAGCTAAGGGTACCGTCATAAGCAAAAGCCTTCCAGTTGTTCTGGTAGTTGCCTAGGTAACCTTCAGATGCCCTCAGCTAGGGCAACAGAGGAACGGGGTGGGGTGGGAAGAAGAGCAGCCTGGGTTTGCATCATGGCCCTGCCTTTTACTAGTTGTGCCACCTTAAGTCAGTTGTGTGAAATTTCCCCAGAAGACTTGTGAGGATGCCCTCACAAACCCCTACATTGAGTATGACTCACATTCCAAGAGTCCTTCACACAACATTGGGCGCTTAATAAGATGGAGCACGGAGATTGCTGTGCTGGACAGTAGGCAGTATAGGCATGGGTGGGGGGGACTCAGAGGAGAAGAACCGGGGGTGCCAGGGCTATGGAGGGGAAGGAGGGACGATTCTGACACTCGGTGAACTTTGTTTCTTTAAACCTATTCAACAAGCCTATGAGGAAGATTTCATTGATCTGAAACTACAAATGGAGGAACAGGTATCTCTAAAAACAAATGCAATATTTTCAGATTGGAATAGCTTTAAATCCACACATGAATTTGGGAGAGATTTTTTGTCATCAGGTACCTTATACCTTACCATAAACAACATTCTAAAATTTTGCAAATGGATTTTGTGTGTCCAACAAGAAAAAGAGCAGAAAGAAAATCTTACTTAATAGCTCATTGCCATCAGTGATGAAGGTGTACATCTCATTGCTTTTCCCTCTATGTTTTGCCTGTCAGCTTCCCCACACTCATCCCAGTCACCCAAGCTCAGTACTTCCCACTAAGCCTCTTAGGACAACCAGCCTGTCTTGAAGGCCTGCCTCTGATGTGCCAGGGAGTCACATCTGCCTGCCACTCCAACTTGAGTAACCCTGGGTAGACTGCCGCCCTGCACCTGGATGACCAACAGCTAGCAGAAGACCCTCCCTTCATCACTGTTTCCACCAGTCCTTCCTCCTCCTGCAGTAGCCCTCCCTCCTTATTTGAACCTAGGAAGTGATTATAGTATTTTTCAAACATCTCTTTCTCTGGATGGTCTCTCCCAACCTTCTGCCATTAAATTTCAACAGAAGCATTTAGTTAGTTTCTTCTAAGATGGTAAACTACCTGTAGGCATTTATAAGTACACTTGAAAATAAAAAATGGTATATACCACTTTATCTTATTAAATACAGAATTCCTAGCTTAGTATTTGTTAGTGCTTTATTTTTCAATAGGTAATCACAAAATCCAAGAGGCTCAAAGAGTATATATAAGAGAAATGCATGCTCTCACCCTGTTCCCAGTGACCAAGGTCTCTTCCCTAACGATTCTCAAAGTTTTCAGTGTCTCAAATAGTGGTCTAAATATATTTTATATTTGTAAAAGCAAGTAACTAATGTATTCTCACATTCAAAGAGAGGAAAATTAGGCTCTACCTTTTCAAGGGAAGATGGTCAAAGAATTTGTCTATGCAATTTCAAACCCTCCTATATATACAATCTATTTTTATTAACACAAATTTAGCACAAAAAATACTCCTCTTTTTAATTTGTTTTACTTAATATATTTTGGAGATAATTCCAAATCAACACATGTAAAATTTTGTCTGTTATTTTGTTTTAGTTACGTAGTACTCTCTTATAAGGATGGATATACCATAATTTATTTAAACCAGCCTCTTAATGATGGGCAATTAAGCTGCTTTAATCTTTTGTTCTTAAAAATATTATCATTTCATACATGTGCATGTCTATGTAAAACAAATTACTTGAAGTAGAATTGCTGGGCCAAAAGGTCTGCACATTCGTGATTCTAATATATACTGCAAAATTTTCCTTCATAGAGGATTTTCTGAGTCATACCCCTACAAGCAGTATACGGTAGGAAAAGCATCATTTAGATGAAAAAACAACAACAACAAAAACCATTTTCTCTGTATCTCAGTTCAAAGGATCTGAAATTGTAGTCTTTATCTTCTTCCGTAATGACAATGGAGTAAAAACACAAGATGATAAATTACCTTCTTGTATTTTTCTGTCATAAATAGAGACTAGAGTTAGAACTATGCAAAGAAATCATTGTAAGGAAGCATAGATGAGTAAATGCCCCTGTGCTGGAGGAATCTGTACATCCAATGCATCACCAACTCCTACACTCCTTACTTGCTACCAGCTGTGAGAGCAGCACCATCCCTCAGTGGCAAAGTTGGAATATGCAACCACACATTGATCCACGCATTTAAGAGATGTCCATTTCATACCTGCCATGTGTCTGGTGATATACACCCTCAGGCAGCTCAGAGTGAGGTTACTATATCTATAGACCAAGGCCGAAGTCAAGTCAAACCCCAGCAAGGATGATGGGAGTAGGACTCTGCTATGGAAAGGAAAGACTTTATGTTCCTGGAAACCCAGTGATGCTGGTGTATAGAAGCTGCTTTTTTTGTCTTTGCAATCTTACAGCACAGTTGTTCAGAGTATGGACTTTGGATTCAAATCTTGCTTCTGTATGTCTCAATACTTCTTTCCTCATCTGTGAAGTGCAAATAAATGTATTAACTCTCTCATGGGTTACAAGATTAGAGTAACATATGCAAAATTCTTAGAATAGTGATTTCCACATATGAAACTCACTAGTAATAAGTTTTCTAATAGTATTATAAGTAACAATGTATTCTTTTATATCATTTTTAATAAAATTTTAATAAATTATTATTATATTAATGATAATATTGTTTAATATTATTACCCAATTCCTTATTTGTTGTATTAGTTATCCATTGCTGCATAACAAATTACCCCAAAACCTGGTGGTTTAAAATAACAACATCTATTATCTTAACTTCCATAGGTCAGGAATCTGGGTGTGGTTTAGCTGGGTGCTCCGCTTCAGGGTGTCTCTCAAGACTGAAATCAAGGTGTTAGCTGGGGCTACAATCATTTCAAGATTCAATGCGGACAAGATATATTTCAAGCTCCTTCATGTGCTTGTTGGCAGGATTCAGTTCCTTGTAATCTGTTAGCTGAAGGCTACCCTTATTTCCTTTCAGCAGAGACTCTTCCAACATGGCAACTTGCCTCACCAAAGTGAGCAAGGCAAGGCAGCAAGACAAAGAGAGCACCAGGCAGACAAAAGCCTCAGTATTTATACTTTCATCTCAGAAGTAATGTACTATCTCTTCTGCCACACTATATTCCTTAGAAAAAGTTTCTAGGTCCAGCCCACACCTTAGGGCAGTGAACACCAGCAGGGAGGTTCATTAGCAGTCATTTTAGAAGCAGCCTCCCACAGTGTTCTCCCCTGTGCCTTTGTGGCTTGGGAGAGGAAGACAAAATAGAGACGTTTACAAGCATTACCTAACTGAGTTAAAAACCAGACTGGTTATAGATTATGTTATAGTCTGACATGAAGAAAAATATCCTGTTTGCCTAATTTTCTTTACAGAAAAAAAATAAAGTTCAAGATTACAATAAAACAAAGCACACTTGAGACTACTATCCAGACATGTATGAAGACAGTGATGGAGGTGTCAGCTTAGCTGTAAATGACAACCACAAAATTGCACAAGCAATTTCCATTCTCAAGATCACTATGATTTGGTTAATTGCCAGCATAATGTGGGTGGATTATTCCTGGGAGAGGAAAGAAAACATTTTATAAAAGTTAATAATGCTTTCAACCTGGGCAAATAAATGGCAACACAACTAAATTAACTTCAGTGACTACTTGGCACTCTTTTGCTTAAAATCTGCTAAAAGACAGCACCCATTTATTCAGTGGAGGAAGAATCAATTAATGGTTTTGATATAGTGAAGACCTCTGAAAAGAACAGAATAAAATTTTTGCTTTCTTTTTTATACCAAAACACAATTTTAAATGGCTCTATTTCAATAGAAATAAAATGAATAAGTTCATCAAGGGAAAATGGTTTTTTAGCTTTGGAGTAGAGAATGCATTTTATGTGTCCTAACCAAACTCAGAAATCAGAAAATAAAAGAATAATGTTTTAATATGTAAAAATTAAAAATTTCTGATGGGTGAAAAATGGCAAAATAAGGGTAAAATACTAAATGATATAAAACAAGCTGCAACAAATATTTGCAATATATATTATTGCCAAGTTGATAATTTTCTGTATATATAAACTCTTCAATAATCAATAAGAAAAAGTCCAAAAAAGACCAAAGAATATTCCAAGACATCCATTAAAGCATTATTTAAAATACAAAATATTGAAAATAATCATAAATAAACTCTTAAATCAATGATACTGATGAAAAAACATTATAGTATATAAGTACAATGGAATGTTATTTGGCCATTAGAAGGAATGAAGTAAATCTCAATAAATAAATAAAGAATGATCTCCATGACATATAGTTAATTTTAAAAAACTAAGATGTGGAACAGTATGTGGGAGTATGACTTCATTTGTGTTTAAAAAGTAGTACAAAGGATACAGAAACACACTTATACACATATAAATATATATTTGCATATGCATAGGCCATCTCTGGGATGATACACTTCTGTAGATAACAGTGATTTGCTTTTCACTGTATATTTTTATGCTTTTTTTTTTTTACTATTCGTATGCATTTACTATTCAAAATATAAAAATCATTTAAAAAAATTTAACAATGTGATACCAACAAATACAACCAATAACAAAGGAAAGGCAATCCAATATCAACATTTTTAAAATTAGCTGAGGCACGTTTCAAGGAATGGTGATTTAGATACAGAGTCTCACGTTTAGCTTTGTTGGAATTTGGTGGTGAATTCTGAACCAAATTAAAGTAATGAAAAGTCAGAAAATTTAGTGGAACCATTTAACTGATCCTACTATTAAACCTAATTTTGTTATATTAGTTTTAAGCTAATTCACTTGTTTGTGTTTTTTTTTTTCCAATTAACATCTATTGCACACCCAGCTTGGGTCAGGCAGAGTGCTAGAGTATAAAACAAATTAAAGCACAATTCTGGTCATGGAGAATGTTTACACTGGAGAAACCTGGCAGAAACTGTCATCACCAAATAATTAAAGTCAACATCACCAGTAAGAAGACCTGTCAGCATTCTGTACCTCCTGATGATACCATGCACCAGGAAGCACACAACACCACTTCTGTGATAATATTGCCAAAAATGTATAACCTCAATCTAATCAAAAAAAGTTCATACAAATCCAATTCGGAGGTCATTCTAAAACAAGGAGTAAAGAATCAGTATCTTTTTTAAAGGGGTCAAAATTATGAAAGGCAAACAGAAACTGTCACAGATTAAAGTGCCTAAGGAGACATGACACCTCAATGCAGCATGTGAATTCTGGATTAGATTCTAGAACAGAAACAGAACATGAGCATGAAAGCCGGGGAACTTCTAATCAAGTCCGTAGATGAGTTAATAGTGTTGTATTTAGTGAACGGTATTAATTTACTGGTTTCAGTAATTGTACTGTGGTCATGTAAGACGTTAACATCTGATGAAACTGGGTGAAGGGTATGCAAGAACATTTTATACTATTTTGGAAACTTTTGTATAAGTTTTAAATTATTTCAAACTGAAAAAACAAAAACACTGGGACGGGGAGGGTGGGGGGGAGTTGCGGGAGAGAGGGGATATGGGGGTATATGTATAAATACAGCTGATTCACTTTGGTGTACCTCAAAAGCTGGTACAAGAGTATAAAGCAATTATATTCCAATAAAGAGCTTAAACAAACAAACAAACAAAAAAAACAAAGACAAACAAAAACCCTGAGGAATACCATTCCTTACCCTAGGTTTGGTCAATTCAGAGCACTTTAATAATTGTCAGAGCAACTTGATTGTTTCTCTTGTGGGGAAAATTCAGCTTTGCTTACTTTATGGCAAATATGCTGAACCCAATTTATGAGAAGAAATGTTTTAACTTTAGGTAACTCATTTCCTTATGTAATATTTGATGTATTAGAGCGCTTTACCAAATAACTACCAGAACCTTTAGATATACCCGTAAAGAAACACTCTTAAGACAAAAGGCTGGTATAGAGAGAAAAATTCTTAATGTTTATTTTTTTCCATATCTCCAGATTTCTCTCTCTCTTGGATGACAAGTGGCTACAATCTCACTGCAAACCCTGGCCAGTTTACAACGACATGAAAGGGCCAGTCCTGGAAATTGAAGGATAAGATTCACAGGTGTACAGAGGAATGACCTCTCTGGAATTATTGTCTAGAGTAAAACACAATATTAAAAGTTGACAATTTAGCACTAGACTATGAGCCCTTCTAGGATCTAAGAGCTCCAAGAGAATAGGAAAAAAAATTGAAGACTATTTGTGATTTTGATCGTATATTATCTAATTGGGGCAAGAAAAATATCCACGTGCAATGACAAGAATTAAATACAAAACAATATATTACAGATGCATCTCAATTAAATGGAATCCAGCTCACTAGAACCTTTAATTAACTTTATTTTTTTCCTTTCCAATTTCTTCTTATAGGAGAATGACAACAAGAGAACAAAACAGGAGAGTTAGGAAGAGGGAAGAGGTGTTGGGGTTAGAGGCTTGCATAGCACAGAGAGTTCAAGACGCTTTTGGATCTACCCCTGCCTGTTCCAGGCTTCTGGTCCCCTCTCCTCTTGCCCCCCCCCCACCAAGACTGCCCTGTTAAATCCCAATGGCCTCCTTGCTCTTCCTCAAACACCACCACCAAGCTCCAGAATCTCTGAGAATTTTGCCTCCTAGGACTTCTGCTCCCATTCCCTCTCCTGGATCACTCTTTCCTATTTCACTCACATGCTCACCCTTTACTTCAGGTCTCTGCTCAAACGATATCATCCCTCAGGTCTTTCTTTAGTATCTAGTGTTAACAGCCAGCTCACCCTCACCCTACATTTTCCCTTCCTCAGCTCCATTTTTCTGCATAGCTCTCTACCACTTAACATCTGCCCATTTAGGTATATTTGTTGATGTCTGTGCCCCAGCTCTCTAGAAAGTCATCCCCATGAGAGCAGAAACACTGCTTTTTTTTTTTTTCACTGCAGTATCTCAGGGCTTGAAAGTGCCCAGTTATTGTTTGTTGAATGAACGGATGGACCTGGTTCATTAGTTATCGCAATGCCCTATAACCTCTATAGTTCCTACACTTAGAAAAATCACCTTTTTCTAATAAGTCACTTAGTACATTCTGTTCCACATGAATGTTACTCTATATGAGGATTATGTTTCCCTATTGGACTGTAAGATTTCTTAAGGCAGAATCTACTCATCATTAAGAGCATGGTACATAGTATACATTGAAAGAATGAATACATTTGACCTTAATGACCTAGTGCCTTAAAACATGGCAAGAACCAAAATCCCCCAAATAAGAGTCAATGCACTTATTATACAGTAGATCTTCCTTATTCATGAGGCTGTGTTCCAAGATCCCCAGTGGATGCCTGAAGCAAGAGTTAGTACCTAACCCTATATATATATACACGTTTTGTACTATACTAATGTGCAGGTAGCATATACATGGTAGATACACCGGACAAAGGAATGATTCATGTCCCTGACAGGACTCAGCAGGATGGCACAAGAGAGTATGGGATTTCATCACGCTACTCAGAACAGCCAGGAAGCATGCACTTTAAAACTTATGAATTGTTTATTTCTGGACTTTTCCATATAATATTTTTGGACTGCATTTGACTGTGAGTAACTGAAAATGTGAAAAATGAAACTACAGATAAGAGGGCTACTCTATTTTGTTTGCTAAGGCAAAAAATATCTATTATACCTTAGAAATGTTTCTAATCATTTCTATTCATACATGGGACAACTAAAAGTGTTTTTTTTTTTTTCAATCCCTCATTTCACTATGAAATCCAATTACCTGATATAATGCCTTTTTTGAACATTCTGACTTAGCTGAGATAAAGGCTCATTGGAAAAAAAAAAGAAATGAATCTTACTTTCATTAAACCAGGGAAATGAAACAAAACACAAATGAGCGCCAAGCACATTAAAGATATTCAATTGAAAATAAGATCCAACTCCTCTGGGTGCAGAAAGAAACATTGTTTCATTTGGCAGGGTAGTGTGTATGCAGTTATGATTTTTAGTTTCCTATAAATTGTGTGACTGCATTTCTACTGACTTACAGAACCATGAGTATGATAGGTACAACTACGGGTTATTTGAATGAGGACTTAAGGTGTCAAAAATGAACAGAGCAAGTAAAGTCAGACCAGAACTTAAAGTGGCCCAGCAGAGAACAGTCTGGATTGGCAGTCAATGCTTAGCGGAGTCCGACAGAAGGAAAAAGGAAGCCATCTGGGGAATATAGCATTAGAGGTCCAAATGAAGATGGATGTTTCTGGGCTTACTATTGAGATGGGCAGAGCACAAGAGCAAGGAGTTCAGATTTAGCACTCAAGAACAAGACTCGTGTCCTTGGGAGGATTGTTTCAACCTTTAAACTTTACAGTAAGACAGTCATTAGTCATAGAGAAAATCAGTCTGTGGCTCTGTAATCCACCCAGTGCCACAGGCGTGAAGGAATAAGGCAGTTGAGAATTGGCAGTGAAGACTAGCAAAGCAAGAGCCAATTGCCTAATAATTGTACCTAAAATCAGATTTCACTTGATGACTAAAGGCCTGCAACTGAAAAGAATAATTGATCTCAATGGATAGAAGAATGTTAAGAGGTGGATGATGTGGAGCTGGGAGTCTGTCCTTCTAGGAGGGAGCAGAGAAAAGCATGATGGGAATGAAGATCTTCCTCCTCGTCCTCAGGCATCTTTCTCACCACAGGGATTATTTTAGGTTTAGAAGCATTTCATTTATCTTGTATATTAAGAACATTTGTGACTATCTATCTTTGGGAGAAAAAATAGGACAGGAGCCTGGACATTGGAATTCTCTTTCCTAATTTGGTTTCTTCATTTTTAATGGGTAAGCATTGGAGCCAATGTGGAGAACTCACTAACTCAGGAAATGAAAGATTTTGGCTAGAATTATTTCAATAGACTGTGCTTTTAGATAATTATACAAGGCTCTGCTTCACTTAAGCATTGCCCACACAGCCTATGTAATGTCATCTGTTATGAGAAAACTGTCCCTTCTCCCACAACAGGGTGATTACAGAGTTCTGGAAATAAACTCTATCAATAGGAGGGGAGAGGAAGAAAAAGGAAAGCAGAGACATTGAGATCAGTTGCAAATATAAGATCATAGGTATGCAATTTTTATGTTTTTTTTTTTAAATAAAGGAACTATTATGAGGAATATAGTTATCTGCAGCTGTGGATATAGCTAGAATTGTGCCTCTGATTCAGGAGCAATTAAAGCATGAGTGCTAAAATATTTCAAAAATAGAGGACCAGAGACTTCCCTGGTGACGCAGTGGCTAAGAAGCCACCTGCCAATGCAGGAGACATGGATTTGACCCCTGGTCTGGGAAGATCCCACATGCTGCAGAGCAACTAAGCCCGTGCATCACAACTACTGAGCCTGTGCTCCAGAGCCCGTGAGCCACAACTACTGAGCCCACATGCCACAACTACTGAAGCCCGCATGCCTAGAACCCATGCTCCACAATGAGAAGCCACCGCAGTGAGGAGCCCACGCACCACAACGAAGAGTGGCCCCCGCTTGCCACAACTAGAGAAAGCCTGTGCACAGCAACAAAGACCCAATGCAGCCAATAAAAACAATTAATTAAAAAAAAAATTTTAAAATAGACAACCAAAATAGGGGAAAAGGTGAAGGAACAGCTGAAAACAAAGGAAGCAGAAAAGAAAACAAAAGAGACAAGGCAGGGAGATTCCAGGAGAGTGGATTGAGGGGCTGAGACCAAGACCAAGTAGATGGATGAGAGCATGACACAAGCGAGGACAATTCTAAGCCAGGGAGTGAGCCGACAGCCCAGGGCACAACTAAGCTCAGTTCACACAGAACATGATGTGATAGCCTGTGGGTGAGACAAACTACAGATCAGTGATACTCTGAGAGCCCCTCACACTGCAGTATCCCCAAATTGTGTGGGAAACTGCCTTAGGGTCCTGAGTCAGCCTGGACCAAAGTTGAGTGTAGACCTCATGACCCTCATATGGATAATAAAGACTTGTCATACCTATTTTCTGCTCAAAATATAAGCAAAAAGAATTTACCACAACTATTTTCAATTTTTCCTTTTGTCATTCATACCTGGATCGTTTTGTCTTTTGCAAAGCACATTAGAAGAAATGACAGAAGTAATTATCCGTAGAAAATTCTGACATATTTGCAAGATCTTTGAGACAAAATTTATGTTTCGTTCATTTCTTTTATACTTACGTGTCTCCCTCAGTGCTAGGCACATAGTGGGGCTTAAAAATTACTGACCGATTTCCTTTTAGTTGAGGAAACTGAAATTGTGTTGTGTCCAAGCTGTGGTGTTAGTTATGAGAGCCAACTCCTGACTCCCAGCCAAAGTCACTGGATCCACACTCTTCTTTAATTCATGGATTATTACAATTCTAAATTAAAATATTTCCTGTTACAGTTTTCAATATTTCCTATTATTAGGTCTAGGAATTTGAGTTATTTTACAATTAAATTTTTCTTTTAAGCTCTTTATATTCATATTAAGAAAGAAAACTAAATCCTACTGCTTAAATAATTTTAAAAAGTACACTTTCAAAACCATAAGAAATTTGTTTGTATACTTTTTAAGGCTGTAATCTCCTTTCCCCCTTCCATCATATTCTGATTATTTTGTTAGTCCTGTTCTTGGCACCACCAACTCCCTGACTCCCAGACTCATCTCTTCTGTTCAAATACTTCTCTTCTAATATTTCCTATTAATTTAACTAAGAATATTTACTTATGGTCACCATGTGATTTTTTTTTCTCTTTTTTATACCATCTTTCCTCCTTCCCAAAATTGGTCTTTGGTGCATCAATTAGTTATTATTTTTAACTGTTACTTTACAAAAACAAATCCTGCTTTTCTCCAAAGGTCTGAAATACTAGAAGTATAATCATTAATTTCCTGATTCATGGAGCTGCATTTTATGCCCTGTTTCTTTACAAGGATGAACATGTTTTGAAATAGTAGCTCCTTGGAATCGGTCTTTATAAGGTAATAGGAACTACTTGTATTTTCCTCTGATTTGTATCTGACTCATTAAACTCACTGATTCCTTTACTTCTAAAAATTCTTCTATTGATCAAGTTAATATTCTAATTCTGAAACTTTTTCCTTTTAAAGAAATAAATTTATTTTAGAAAAAAAGGCAAGTAGACACAATTCTTAAATTTATCATTGCAAATGGTGCATAAAAATGTGAGAAAAAGAAATGGTGACTCATTGGCAGCTTGTTCTTATGAAATCATTTATGTGAACCATAAAAATATTGGCTTCTCAGTCCAGTGAATTCCCAACGCTCTGTGATTGTTCTCATTTAACAGTCATTAGTTTCCAAACCCTTACAATCTAATTTACAATTTTTTTGAATTTTGAGTAAAATATAGATAGGTGATAGATAGACAATAGATAGATACATAGATGATACATCTTAATTACTTGGAATAAATTAATATGGATTTTTGACATAAAAGAAAAATAATATACTTGCTACAATTATGGATTCTCATGAGATTACTTATAATTAAGTAGCTACAAATAAGTTATCTTCTTCATCAAATATACTGCATGATTTCTTACATTTGTCTAGTTTTGAGGCAGTGCTACTACTAACTGATGGACTTTCAGTCCACTTGATATTGAAACTGTGTATATGTATTAATAATATCATGAACAATGAGAGCTTTTCCCAAGCTGATGCTACAGTTGTTTCAAGGTGGGGTATTGTAGCAACTCTGGCGCCCTGTCTAAATACTTTCTCCATCTTACAAGCTGTGTGACTTTAAATGTGGCGCTTAATCTCTCTCTGTAATTCAGCTTCTTCATTTTTAAAACGGAATGACAATAGTATTACCTCACTGGGTCATTGAGGGTATTAAGATGAGTCAGTAATTGGCCTGTATGTCTGATATATAACAAAGATATATAACAAAGTGTTTGGGGAAGTGGCACGGTCCTTTCATCACCAGCAGAGCTTGATGTTATGTATCCTAACAAACATTCAACCCACGAAAAATATCCTTCATGTTTTATTCCTTTGAAACACCTGAAACACCATCGGGAGCTCATTGCAGAACTTCAATGTCATACTTCTCTTTGTTCTTTTAAGCAAACACTGTGACTGGCCTTATTTTCAAATGTATATTACTAGTTTTCACTTTCAAAGTTTGTTTACTTGGAAGCGCAAGACCCTTCCTCTCCTGGACATCATGAAGCAATTCCCATAAAGCGATTCCTGTAATAAGTATGTGTGTTGATTATAAGGAGTGGGGGTTGGACCTGTGAATACTGGGATATAAGAAGGCCTGTAATTCTCAAGTCTTAAGGACCCCGGGTGGACTGATTCCTAACTCCTGACTAGTGAGCCCTCTCCTCCTTCTTGCCTAAAGTATTGTTTTCATAAATGGCAAAATTCTGATTTTTAAAATTTAAGTCTGTGATCCCTTTTTCCTTCTCACACCTTTAACTACAAAGGCAAATAAGTTTTCCCCCCTTAAAAGATTCCTTTAATTTAAAGCATTTGAAAATTTAACAAAAACTTTTTCTAAATTCAAAGAAAGCTCTATATATAAATAGATTTTTTTTTCCTGGTCATTCATTCTCCACTTCTATAATTAAATGGGGCAGAGAAGAGGTTTATTTAACTCTAAACTTGAATTTCCCCTTTCCAGAAGGGGAAGTGGCTTAAGTTAGAGGCCCAACAATTAAGTTTTGCATGGGGGAGAAAAATTCACAGGATAGGTGATACTTGCAGTATAACTTTTATTTCTCCCTTAGATAACAAGGAAAGAAAACAGAACTATTTCACAGCATCAACTTCAGTGAAGAAAATCCTTCTTGGAAACCAACTAACTGCTTCCAGTGTTGGGTATCTGTAGTGGCAGACAACAGGAGAAAGAGATTCTTTCATTTTTCCCCTTAAGGAAATGATTTTGCTCAGAGACTTCCTGGGCCTAGAGCTCAGAGTGAAACTTAGACAATCTCTTCAGTGGAGGCAGCAATCTGGAGGCAAATGCTTCACACAAATGTCATTTCTGGAGCTCTGGGCCAAGTGACCTTTGGGTCTCAGTCAATATTGAGTAATAAAGAGAAGGAAAGTCTTAAAGTTCTCAGTTCCTGAACTTTTAATAAGCAAATGTCAATGCATCTCAAATGACATCTGAAATGTAACCCTTACAAATGGACATTTTGGACCCATAAACACACTCTTTCTGAAAATAAAAATACACCAATGTGTATTTCTGAATGCGCAGCACTACATGGAGAAAAAACATTATTTTACTGTTAGACCAGGCCCTCAGAGCTGCCTAGGCCATGGGAAAAATTAAATAAAGAGGGAATTTATGCATGCATTTACAAAGTCTGTCAGTCATACAAAGACTTGGAACAAACAAAATTTATTTTTAGAAAACTCGGTATATTCTAACCTCATCCTTGGAATCAATGACCAGGCACAAACAATAAACTGTTATTCCTAAAGCCAGAAATGCTAAGCCTGTCAGATGACCTCATTAACCTGTGGATTCAAATGAGGTCACTATATTATTGAGACTCACCTTGCAGCTCAAGGGCACAATTCAGACAAATTCCGAGGGTCCCCGTCCCTCCCTCTTACCTGTGAGAGTCCCCAGGAATTATCTCTGCAGGCCCATGAATTGGTCTGGACCCATCATCTCCATAGGGTACAGCAGACCAGGCCTCAAGGTGTTCCACTTAAGCAGATGCCAGTTGCACCCTCGCAGTGCCCTCAGGACCATCGCTCTCGTGAATGCTGCCACTTATGACAAATCATCACTTGATGATTGTTTGGAAAATGAGGAGGCAGCTTCTTCCTCTTCTGGAGGAGCTCTCTCAGCACAGTTGGTCAGCAGAGATGTGTGTGACCCAAGCCATGAGCGCTCACTAAGTTTAAACACAACCCTTCATTCCCAGTGTGAGGAGACTTTCAGGTTGTCTGCTATGAAGGTGGGTTCCAGTAATAGCCCTACCCTAGATCCAGATCTCCTACTCCCCTCTGGTTTTTCTCACTTTGGATCAGTTCTTTCAGGGGGCCCTTCGGTTCCTTCCTATAATTTGTCTTCTGCCATTTTCCCCCTCTCCTAGTTAATCAGGCATATACACATATTGGGTTTCAATTGTAGACAAGGTTCTCACAGGTGGTTCCTCAGCCATGGTAAAATCAGCCAGTGTGAGTCAATAACAGAGAGAAGAGAGTGTCACCTTATTTCACATCCAAAAGAGATAGAAGGACTCTCAGCTCTCTGGGCTTGATTCTGAAATGTCTGGGTTCTAATCTTAGGACTATAACTTACTAGAGGTGTAACCTTGGCAAAGTACTTAACCTTGTTGTAGTTCAGTTTTCTCCTCTCCAAAATTAGAACCATTGTACATAACAAACATTACTGCTTTGAAAGAGTTAATACAAAAGGAAGCTCTTATTAAAAAGTTTTCGATATAAGTTATCTTATGTATGGCCAGAGTCCTTACTTGACTTGTCACCAGGATTCAGAAGTACATGGATGTGTCTGAGGAACTTGCCATCTAAGCCAACTAAAATGTAATTGCAAGAGTGCTGAAGAGCTTTCTAAGAGAGACTCCAAGTTAACTGGAGGATTTAGATGCAAGGCACATGGCTCAGCAAGGAAATTTTAGTCTTCGGAAAGAAGGGATGAATTTCATTCAACATGTTGACATATCTCGCTTTAAGCTCAACTCTCTGGACTCAGGTCTCCCTAAACATCTAGTTAGAAGGCTGAGCTTCTTCTTGAATGGGACAAGCTTTGAAAAGCTGATAGAATTTGAATTGTTTCCATTTGAATTATGGTACAAATTAACTTCATTTCTACCATAAGTGGTGAGACCTGGGAAAACTAATTACATATATCCAGATATATTTATATATCTCAGAAATACATATTAGATATATTCTACATTTGCCATCCTAACCTAAGAAAAGGTAAACATTCCCTAAGAAATTATCCTGTCTCATCACTTTATACAATTTTTGCTGAGATTAATGAAAATTATAGTTTCCATTTCTTTATCTTTGATCTACAAAAGTACAGAAAAGTACTAGGTTTAGTTGGTCACCAGAAAATGGTTCAGGCAATTATAATTAACAATGAATTACTACTTTAAAGTAGATCTTATGTAACAGAAAAGTTCTTCTTTTTTTGGAAGCTGGTTATCAACTAAGAATCACTTGTTGCATTTACTTCTTTGTGAGTTGACAGGAAAACCATAAACAAATCTCACAGGAGACAGATGAGTAAGGTTTCAAGGACAGCCTGAAAATACGGAATTCAGAATTTCAATGTTTCCTCAAATTACAAGTGGACAAATGTGGAAGAAATCAGGACATTCGCCAAACTGCTCACAAAACAATTTAAGGAAGTTACAATGTCAGTCATATATCAAATCTTGAAAGCAAAACTAACATCCTAAAAAAGGAAGGTTACAGTCCCTGTTATGGGCTGAATTGTGTCCCCTCCTCCCAAATTTATGTTAAATCCTTACACCCATATCTCAGGATGTGACTGTATTTGGAGATAGGGCCTTTAAAGAGGTAATTGAGGTAAATGAGGTCATTGGGGTGAGCCCAAATCCAATATGTCCTTACAAGAAAAGGGGATTGTGACACAGACATACACAGAGAGAAGACAGTGCAAAGACAGAAGATGGTCATCTGGGAGCCAAGGACAAAGGCACAGAATGCAATCAACCCTCCCGACACTTTGATCTTGGACTTCTGGCCTCCAGAACCGTGAAGAAATAAATTTCTGTTGTTTAAGTCGCTCAGTCTGTAGTATTTGTTATGACAGCACTAGCAAATGAATACAGTCCCCCACACCAAAAACCTTCCCAAAAAGTTCATACAAAGGAGGGAGAACCATCATTCTTTCTCTTGGATCCATGAATTCCATTTGGATTGTGCTTATAATTTTCAAAGCATCTTCACGTCTATCATCTCCTATGAGACTCACAACAACCCCATTTAATGGGAGGAGAGATTGAGGCTGAGAGGAGAGCCAAGACTTGCTCAATGACAGACTAAATCAGCACTAAGCCTCTTGATTCAGTTGCAGGGGCAGCAGCTAAGGTTGAGGAGGATGGGTAGACCAGTATTCCACTGATGAGTGAGGGAGGGTGAGGCACCAGGTGACTGGATAACCTGCCCAAGGCCAGCCCAGCAGGAACAGCCTCCTGGACCTGAAGCCAGATCTTCAGACTTGACCTTGTGATGTTTCCACTGCCCCACGAGAGAAAGTGACGTACTTCCTCTGTAGTCCCCAAATGATTCCTAGCGCCCTTCCTCTCCTTTCTTCCTTCCACCTTGCCAAGGAGATGCCAACTCGCAGGACAATACGGAGGACAACTGGTTAGGCATATACTTTATAACTTTTGAAAGAAATCTTTAGTAGCACAAAGACAAATTTGTGTTTCCATATATCTTTAACTTTTGTTCCTAATGAGGAAGAGTGTCAATCTCTATATGATAAAAACAAAAATAAGTATTAATAACACATAAACCCCATCCCAAAACACACACATGCTGTTATGCCTTTTTAGGGAGGAAATGGATTTTTCTACATATAAAAGTCATTTAAAAAGACAGGCTTATAATGGGGTTAAGGGTGTGCAGAGATTTGAATAACCACAGAGAATTTGTGAGAGATGAAGGGATATCTACTAAAGAATTTTAAGAAGTCTAGCTTATAATGTACTATGTAAACTCTACTGTGTAATTCCCATTTGGATGTCTTCAAGCACGTTTCAGTAAGGGATTACATTACTTTTCAATGACTTTTGGAGCTGGAGCTGTTTTCCTTCCTTCCCTCCTTCCTTGCTTCTTTCTTTCCCTCCCTCCTTCCTTCCTTTCTTCCTTTCACATGTAATACTAAACTGGTACCAGTCTTAAAATGGGCCACTTCTATTTGAATCATAATTGTTTTCCCTTAGGTTCACTGAGGAGTGAGAGTAAAGACTCAGGCGTACGATCAGATCTGAAACTCTTCAGATCCCAAAATGTGACTCCTGCACAAAGTCTTCTTCTTTTTCTTAATCTTTATTTATTTATTTGGCTGCACCAGGTCTCAGTTGCAGGATCTTCATTGTTACATGCAGGATCTTCATTGTTACATGCAGGATCTTTAGTTGCGGCATATGGGATCTAGTTCCTTGCCCAGGAATCGAACCCGGGTCCCCTGCCTTGGGAGTTGGGAGTCTCAGCCACTGGATCACGAGGGGAGTCCCTGCATAAAGTCTGGATCAGCTAATACTTCTTAACAAAGTCACTTCTAGGACTAAAATGAAGTACTAGTCTGTTTGTCTCTCTGACTCTCTCCTTTCTCTTTTACCATCTATCACTACATCCATCCATTCATCCATCCGTCTGTCTGCTTTCATATTTGTCTGTATATTCTATTGGGATATTTCTCTTCACTGGTTTTCGTTTACAAAGTTTTCCCCCATGAAAGTTCCAAATGAGAAAAACTATCCATAATTAAAATAAGACAGTGTGAAAATCAGAGCTCCTGTTTATAGTTCAACTTTCCCCACTCGCTGATGAATGACTCATTGTCTCTCACCTGCATGAAATAGAGCCAAGGGGTGAAGGAGCTAAGGATGACACAATCTTTAACTAAAAAGGGGGGAAAACGGGCTTTAAAAAGCAGTTCCCAATTATCCTAAATGTTTTATCAGACTTCTTTTAGTCTTTTTAATATGGTCAGTTCCCATTTATAAACCATTCAGAAAGCTATCAAATCCAGCCAGGGATTCCTGGAGAGGATGGGGAGGGTCTCAGTGGAAAGGATGCCTCTGAAGTCTCCTTCAGCAATTCCGTAGGTAACTGTCTGAGAATGTAGAGAATCAGCGGCTATTTGCATGAGACTGCTGGGGATTCCAGGTGACTTCCAGAGACTCCACTGAGATTCCACCTGACCTTCATCAGTTAAGGAGTCCAGCAAGAAGGCCATAGCCTAGAGTTAGAATTCACACGCATGTTAGTGCTTAGGCAATGACAGACTTGGGACTCTGATGTCAGATACTAGTCAGCAGGTCTTTCAAAGTGAGAGGCGGACCTCAAGGGAAAAGCCCTTCATTTCCCATCCAGCATGAGTCTTAAATTAGGCTATCTTCCTGTTGTGTAGCTGCGAGAGAGTGAGATCATTCTCTGAGCGGTCAGGAGGGATGCTCACCTTTCCAGCAAGGTCACTCGTTCCAGCTAGCCCAAGAGCTGTGGGCACCTGTTCGTTCTTTATTTAGTAATAGTCCACTTTGCAATCTACTTGCTATTCTAAACTGTCTTCTCTATTTTTATCCCTGTCATTAACTGGATTCCCTGCCTCCTGTGTTGCCTCCATCCTGACCCTCTCACCCACTCCACCCTACCCCGGACATCCCTCCATCAATTAATACAAATATTTTAGTAGAATGGCTGGTTGTCCTTGGCTGAATTCTCCTCTTTCTTAGACCACGTGGCTACCCTTGAATTCCTCCCTGGTTTGACTTAATCGTGTAGAGGGCTTTCTAGAGTACTTTCCTCAGACACATCCCTCTTTGGAGAATGTTAGTTCATTGCTCATCTTTTCCTTAAAATAGATCCTTCTCCTAGGTCTCCAAGGTGTTTTTGGTCTTTAAACATATCTAATGCTTGCTAAAAGCATTTTAATCAACAAACAATTGAGACAAGACCCTATGGCTACTTGACGCCAAATAATGGGCAAATGACACTAGCAATCAGTATTTTCAGTGCATAGTTCTCTCCTGAACCTCAGACCATATACAACCATATAGACAAGGAGGCATTCCCTCCTAGTTATTGACCACACCCTTCATACTCCACATGTCCCAAGCCCACCTCCTTTGTCTCCTCCAAGTCTTCCAATAATCCTTCCCGATCTCATGGAAGTTATATATTCTATTTTTGGTATTTCAGTTTGGATATAGGTAATGAACATGTAAACATATAAATACACTGTATCAGACGGTGAGAAGTGCCAAGAAAGCAGCGTATGGTGGCAGGGGAAAGGGCAGCTGTCGGTGGCAGGAGGACTCACCATTAAGTGACATTTGAGCAGAGACCTGAGGGACCTGAAAGCCAGGCGGCTGTTGGGAAAAGAGAGTGTTTCATGCAGGAGGAAAAGCAACTGCAAAATCCCTGAGAAAAGAAATGGAAGCAAAGAGACGTGGGGAAATCAGATATTGACCTTGGGGGATCAATTACTACCTAATATTAGAGATCATGGCCAACAGTATAAGAGAAAGGAATATATCGCATAAGAAATGAAAAGTAAGGAATAACCCAGGAGAACTAAAAAGGCCTTATTATAACTGCAGAATACAAGATCAATGTTTTCCTCTACCCTATGGGTTGGCACACTTTTTCTGTAAAAAGCAACATAATAAATACTTTCATCTTTGCAGGCCTTAAGGTAATATGCCATTGTGGCATGAAAGCAATCATGGACAGTATGTAAATGAATGGACATGCCAACATTTCAATAAAACTTTACTTACAAAAACAGGTGGTAGGTCAGATTTGGTTTGCCAACCTCTGCTCTACATCAACAACTACCAAGCAGAAAATGGTATAGAAAGCGAAACACTTTCATAGTAACAACGAAACTATTAACTATCTAGGAATTAACCTAAATGATACAGTACAATACCTTTACAGAGAACATTTTAAAATGTTTGTAAGGACATTAAGAAAGCTATGAATATGGGGAGAAATATATCACATTCACAAATGGGCAACTTTCATAGTAAAGTTATCAGTATTCCTCCAAAATAATCTCTGAATTTATTATAATCCAAATAAAAATTTTAGCAACATTTTTCAAAATATGTAAACACCTATTCTAGAATTAACATGGAATATAAAATCCATGAATAGCTCAACAAGGCTAAAATAAGAGCAAAGAGTGGTGCTTTTTTCTGCTAGATATTAAAGTTACAATGCCTTAGTAATAAAAAGAAAATGACACTGGTGGAAAACAGACAAATAAACCAATGAAGGTGAAATGAGAGCTAATATGCATGTATATATATCATATATAATACAGACATATAATTTTACATGTATATAACCTTAATATATGATAAAAGGAGCAAAAAAACCAATGGGGAATAATTCATTGTTTAGTAGATTATGTTGGGAAATCTCACTCAGTTTATATAGATAAATAAACTGGATCTTTACTTATATAAAGATGAACATTAGATTAAAGATATAAATGTAAAATTATGAGTCAATATGATATATGTCGGGGTGATATCTTTGTGACCTTGTGGTAGAAAAAAATATGTAATTAAGTAAGACATACAAGATAAGCTTATCAAGTTGATAAATTTGACTATATCAAAAGTAAGGATCTCTTTTATAAAAATACTATACGCAAGGTTAACAGATGACAGAATGGTAGAAGATACCAATAATATCTAAAACTGCCAAAGGATTAATATCTTAAAAATAGGAAACCTTTGCAAAACAAAAGAAAAAGAAAATGGCAAGCACTAGAATAAGAATCACACAAAAAGGAAATAACGGATAAGAAATCCTCAAACTCATCAGTAACCAAAGAAATGCAGATTAAACAATGAGACACCGCTTTAGAGACATCAAATTAGAAAATTTTTAAATTTGGATGCTGCCCAATAATGATGAGAACGCGTGTAAACTGGAAGCCTCGTGCATTATAGATGAGAGCAGAAAATTCCTGTTGCCCTGAAAAATAATCCGACGGTACTTAATGAAATCCATCATGCAAAAAGCCCAGAGACCCAGCAATCTCACTCTTGGCCATAAATCTCAGGGAAATGTTCTCAAAGTCCATTATGTGACATTTGAGAGGATTCACTGCAACATTATTTGTTTCCTGGAAATTGTAGGCAATTTAGTTGTCTACTACAAAATGTCACATATGCACTTTTTTTTTTTTTTTTGCACATTTAAAAGACTTACAAATATGATGTTTTGGAAGGATACAAACGTATTCTAAAACTAGGTGTCTATCAGAGAAGAAACTGTGCTTGGGAGGGTCAGGAAAAATGTGGATAAAGAAAAAGAGACAAGAAGGGTCTTGACTGCACTCAGCATGAGGGGGTGTTATAAACTGAGGGCGTGATTAACTCTTCACATGAGGTTCAATGAGAGAAAATGTACTGACTTCTGTATCACAACAAAGATATTAAAAATCATAAGTAAGAATAACGCAGAAATGTAGGCGTGCCAAAAGGTAATGTAGAAAAACATAAAGATTGCTGTGTCTGAGTGACAAAAATATGTGAAAAAAATTTCCTTTATTGCTATATGTTGTTAGTGTTACCGAGACTTTTCTTTAAAAAGTAAACATAACATGAGAAACACCCTAACACTGATCATTTTTATGAGTGCTTAAAACTTTCACAGGGCAGTGGGTAAGCAAAACTGATAGTCTGAGTAAAATGACTGCTTAGCTAGCTATTGAACCTTCTTAAATGTTTTGTTTCTTAGTACTTATCATGGTAAGTATTTTGGCTTTTTCTAATATGTCGTAATAATTTTATTGCATTCATTTATTTAGCAAAGTTTTTATTCCCTTCTGAATGCTGAGCATGTTGGCCCACAGTAATGAGCCTTGGGACTGAGGAAGTCTCTGGGGCTCTCCTTCAACACTTGCACCCACGGGCCTGGCAGTATGAAGGCTTAAGGTCTTTTGTGCAAACTCCTCCTCCCTACATCAAAAGTTGCAAGCCCCTAGCCTTGGTTTTTCTCGGGAAACCCCAAAGCATAAATGGACTCACTCAAACCCACTAAGCCCCATTTTTCTTGTTAAACTCACACAGGGTGGTCCTGCTTGTCCTCAGCCATCTATGTCTGAGAACATTTGCCTCACTCTCTGTCACGGTTTCTGTTCCTTTGTTCTTTTCTCCTGGCCAACCTCAGTTCCTATAAAATATAAAATCTCTGTTTACTACCAGACAGGGCTGTCCCACTTTTAGAATGCCTTCCCTGCTAGCAGTAAAATAAAGGTCCTCTGGTGGCTGCTGCACTTTGATAGCCTTAAGTTCAAGATCTTTCTAAACTGTAAGCTCTGGAGTTCAGTTGTGCACACGGTAGCATCGGACAAGCGTCAGGCACACTTTCATAAAGGTCTGGAATCTACCCTTTGGACCAATAGATTTAGACCCCTAAGTCTTCAGAATACCTGCTGTTCTTTGGCTTTCAAGTTTTGAAGAAGAGTAGATCTTGTTTTTCTTAAAGGGAGAGAAAGTGATTCTCAGGCCCATTGCTTCCTTTACTCCTTCCCTCTCCTCCTTTCTAAACTAATGGGTGTGCAAAGGCCTGAAGCCAGATGCCTGGCTTGGAATACTGTCTCCGCTATTTACGACCTGTGTCCCCTTGGGCAAGTTACTTAACCTTTCTATGTCTCAGTTTCCTTATCTGTAAATGGGGGCAAATACCAGTAATAATCTCATAAATTTGATGTGAGGATTAATTGAAAAGCTTATCATGGTTACTGCATGTCAAACCCTGTAGGCTTTGTGCTTGGGTTGCCATGCTGAACAAGACAGAGGTAATTCTTGTCCTCATGTTGCATCTGTCTTACTGAGAGTCTTTGATCTGTTACTTAGCATCAAAGTTACAGTGACTAAAAGGCAAAAGTCTTAGATCCATATTCCAAACACTAGGATTCTTTATGCCTTCAGCCACATCCTCCACTTTATCAACTGGCACCAGGGCTTTCAGAGATCCCTGCCCCCTAATTTCTCATGTCTGTTTTCTCTTGTCTCCCTCACCTCTAGATATTCTTGAATATCCCAGCCATCTGTTTCAGTATCCCCACTCTCTAGAAGGGCAAACCCAGGTATACAAGAAAGAGAATACCAGGCAGGAGGTTGTGAGTTCAGTTGCAAATGGAGCAAAAACAACATCCTTATAATCCCCTGGAATGGTAAGGTAACAACTAATGCTGTAATTGGAGTCTTCTTCATTGGATTTTTATTAATATATCAATGAGGAAAGATGTGTAGTACCATTGGTTGAATTAACTGTGGGAAAGTTTTATGAGAAGTTACAAAACTAAATTTGGCTCAAGAAAAGCTGAAAGACAGTTCATCCGCAGTGTGTGGCCTATGTAAGGATCCACCTGGTTTATATACATCCAGGTGCAAATCTGGTACCAAATGATAAAACGAAGGAACATCATAGGGTAACTGATAAGAAACCAGCCTCATCACAGGTGAGGTGCAGAAAAGAAAATAGGTTATTTGAAGGAAGACATTGAATAATTCCAGTGAAGCCTTGATTGCTGCAACGTTTGATGTAATCCCTTCTGGACTCAGGAAAGTAAAGGCATACTATTAACAGTTCAACCCAAATGGACCTTGCCTACCTGATGTTCACCAACCCTTGAAAACTATATAGAACAGCTGTAATGTGAATGAGAGTGTTGTGTGTATATAAACCAGCTAATGAAATAGTAAAGCAATCAAAGTAGTGTGATCAAGATTTTAACATTTGGAACTTGGATCTTTTGGTGAGTCATATTAAACTTTATCCACCCTTGATGTCTTATATTTAAGATAAGATTTGCCTTTTACTTTCCATGTTTGTAGCTAAAATACCAGCCACTGGCAGTCCTTTGCCACTAGATATTTAAGAGGATGAAATATGGGATATTAGGTTCCCTTATGCAGAGAGGGAATAGAAAAAATCCAGAAAGACTGAGCAGTTGGCCTGTCCTTAGGGAAAAAAGATTCAGGTCCTGAGATTAGAAATTTATTTTCAAAGTCCAGATTCTGGAACAAATCTTATCTAAAACATAAAAATATTTTATATCATTTGAGTCTGGAATCTGCTAAGTTCTGGTGGAACGGGAGAAGACCAAAGCATGCAACTCATATCTTTTATTAATGGGGTACTGACAGCTGGATGCTATCCTACAATCATGGGTCTCCAGTCTTGCCTAGGGGTTAGGCTTTTATTTATTTTTTTTTTTAAAGATTTTATCTTATTATTTATTTATTTAATTTTTGGCTGCATTGGGTCTTCATTGCTGTGCACGGGCTTTCTCTAGTTGCAGCAAGCTGGGGCTACTCTTTGTTGTGTTGCATGGGCTTCTCATTGCGGTGGCTTCTTTTGTTGTGGAGCATGGGCTCTAGGTGCGCGGGCTTCAGTAGTTGCAGCGCACGGGCTTCGTTGCTCCGCGGGATGTGGGATCTTCCCAGACCAGGGCTCGAACCTGTGTCCCCTGCATTGGCAGGCAGATTCTTAACCACTGCGCCATCAGGGAAGCCCTGGTGGGAGGGCTAGGCTTTTAGAGGCTAATGTACATGTAGTCCCTCAGGCATGCATACACTGCCCAACCAACAACCAAACCAAACTGCTAGACTTGTGTTCATCCCTAACCTCTGCAGATATGCAAATGAACACACTGATACTCAAATATTTATTCTTATTAATAATAAATTACAACATCTGGACTGACTAGAGAGACTATTTAGAGAGATTCCAAGATAATGCCATTGAACCTCTTACAAATATATGTGTTTCTTTAAATTGTTGATCAATTTGATCAGAAATTTTAGGTTTCACAACTGTGATCTCTTCTGCCAGGCCAAATTTCCTTTTACTGACTTAAGTGTTGGCTACAAAGGGTAAAAGCATAGGAAATATAGTGATATGGTCCTATAGATGGTTCAAAAGAAGAGAGGCATGGTCCCGCTTGAACCAATATCACTAAGGTAGCTTAACCGCACCAAGAGGGCAAGGATTTGTGTCTGGGGATACTAAATATAGATTTTTTGCATGAAAGGATTCCAGTTTTTAAAACCCTTTTTCACTTAAAAATATAAACTCTACATTTCATTTTCTGCCTTATTTTCTCTCTTTCTTGGTATTCCTCCAGTATCTAACAACATTTGTCTGCCCCAAGATACACACCACCAACAAAAGCAGCTGATCTCCCTCATCCTTAAACTCAGCCTGATTTGCTGAAAATGTATCACATCTCTCTCTAAAGAGAGAGAGAACGAGAGAAACTTTGAAGTCTTGGAGCATCTTATTGGAGTCCTGGAGATCTTATTCTTCAGAAATGAAAACTGTATAGATGAAAATATATCTACAAAAATCAGACATTCACTCTTTAGAATCATTTACTACTCTGGAAGATAACAAAGGGCAAGCATTAAGCAAAGACACAAGCGTCTTTGTTGCACATATTTTATTTAACCAGTAATTTTGTGATCCCTAAAATAAAAACAACACTCAGTAATCTTGTGAACTTTAATTAACCTCCAGGACAAGCCCATAATTTTTAATTAGCTCAGAATATGTTGACACATACAGAAAATGTGTCCATCTAAAACTCTTTACTGGGCAGAAATGTATTTCACAACAGCAAGCTCAAACACTAATGGAAACTCCAGTGTATCAAGATGATCCTTCGGAGTGTGCCAGTGTCGAGACAATCAAGGAACCCTTGAAAACCTAGAAAGGGCAAACACATAAGAAACTCCAAGAGATCATACTATGTATTTAAGTCAACCAAACCAAGCTCGTTTATACCTTGACAAAGTCCCTATGCATCAGAAATCATGATGCCTTTTTTAAAAGTATCTTAGTTAATATTTTTGGTGATCTTCTGAAATTATTTAAAGACATTTTTAAGAAATCACCATAGACCAGTAATTAGCTCAACTAGTTCTTTCACAAACATACATTCAAGCTTAGTCAACATTAAAATTCTCTGAATTATTTAAATACGTTGAGGCCACTTCCAGTATTTACCTAGAAGTCATGAAATTACATACACATATATTTGCATACCTTTGTGTGCGTATATATATGAACATAGTATGTATATGTGTATTAATGTATAGGTATATTTAGTGTATGTATATATATATGTATGTGTACATATTTAATGTTTAAAATATCTTTAAAAAACAACAACAAAAAAGTCAAATCCAGTGCTTGTTTAGGGCAACGTTAAATCCAGACTCCCGAGGCTTAGCCTATCAATGCTTGCCATCTAGAAAGATCTCGTCAGAAGAATTAAGCATCCACAGTGCTTGCAGCTGTATTAAAGCGAAATGAAACAAGAATTCTTACTGTTGGCTGTGTTGGATGCCTCTTCTTATCGCAAGTCTTTTTCAGGCAACTATCCCTCAGCTCATTATTGGATTTGCCACCAAAGAGATTTCTTTCCCCCTTGCCAAGTGTCTGACTGCATTTGTTCTAGCAACCTAAGTGCAGTGTCATTATTACACGATTCTTCACATAGCCCAGGGTCAAACATGCTTTAAAGTCTACAGTAAGTTTCAACTCTGTGGGCAGCATTATAAAAGAGATCCAAATAGACAAATGTGCTATCAATATTTTATATTTGTGGAGAAAGTGGTAGACGCTTTTGGCTTTCTCTGAGTCCTTCTGAAAGGATGTGGTTTTTAAACAAGAGAGCCATTTCACAAGCAAACTCTACTTTTAATTCGGAGTGTGCCACTCAATGTTCCACCCCTGTACTACTTTTGTTGGTGTGTAATTCCTAATGAAATTACTGGGTGAAGGACATCTCTGTGTGTGTCTCTGAAAAATGCTCAGAGCACCATTTCCGTCCTGGAAGGCCTCCATCTGACAGCTCAGTAGCACATACTGCTATGAAGCAAAAGGCATGAAAGAGGATTACCATGCCAGTTTTGGGAGTGAAGAATATTTTTAAAGAAGCTGCGACGGAAAAGAATAGGCTGGATCTAGGGTGCCATAATTACAACCATTTGGCAAAATATAGACAACATCACAAAGGTAGGTTTCCTGTTTTAGTGTTAAAAATGAAGGACATTTCTTAGCACTTGTAGATGGCCCCCAGCCTTCAGTTCCTTTGCATTTCTAATGAGCCATTTCCTTATTCACAGCATACACACCCCCATCGTCATTACCAAATCTTTCTTTTTTATTTCCACATCTGCTCTCATCTTCATCTGGATAACCTCTACTCATTCCTCGGGTCTCACCTTAGCTGTCACGTTCCACAGGAAATCTTTCTGACTTCTTTCTCTCCCAACTGTATTTCTCCACTGCAAAGTGTCATAGGTAATTCAAAGTCAACATGCACAGATCCAAGGCCCCCACAGCCCACAAAACCTGTTCACCAACCTCCTTTGTGCCCTGCCTCCATGAATGGCTCCACAGCAGGCAGTGGCCCAAGACAGAAACAAGGATGCCACTGTTGGTTCTGTGGTTCCTGTTTCCGATGTCAGTTTGATCACCAAGTTTCTCAGTCACTCTCATCCCCTCCCTAGTCTTCTGATTCAGGTGGTCATCAACAGGATGAGGTCACCATCATCTCTCACTTGCTAATGACAGTCTGCTACCAGGTTTCCCATTCTTGGTTCCCTCACAACCATCCTCTACTCTATTGACAGTCATCTTTCTTACATGTGAATCTATCCAGTCAATTATTCTTCAGCTTTAAACCCTTCACTAGTCTGCCATTGCTTCAGGGTATAATCCAACCTTCTTATCATGATTTACAAGGAACTTCATCATCTTTTAGCTTTCATGGGTTCTTCCCTTGAATTCCATTCTCTGTGGTAGATATTATTACCCTTAATATAGAGATAATCAGATTAAGTTTCCATGACATTGGACACACTGATTTGGGTCACACAGCCAGGAATTAGTGGTGTTAGAGCTGAATTCACATTAAAAGTCTAAATAAAGTCTTTAGAAATTTGATTCAGTTGAATTTGCTTTTGCTCAGGAGGTCATGCATTCTAGGGTTCCATTTAACATACCCCTGATCTCATATACAGAACAACATGGGTCAATTTCATTAGAATGTTACTTGTATATGCATTGCTAGACTGTCCTTCCCTGGTATCTTAGTTGGGTCTTCTAGAAAACAGAGCCTGATGAAGGACTTGTGTACAGGCAATTTACTTGGGAGATGAGCATAGGGAGTAGGGGTGGGGAGGAGCAGGAGGCAGAGAAGGAGGACTGGCCAACAGAGGTACGTGTTAGCAATCTTGATGCTGTGACAACAGGGCTCAATTCCCCCAGGAGAAAGTACTGGATACCTTCTAAAATTGCTACCTGATGGGTGAAAGACAGAAGGAATTTTCCACTAGCTTCTGGCCCCATTGGTTGAAAGTTGCCCTCAGAAGTGTTAATTACCCCAAGGTTCTGAGTTGTAACATGTGTAATAACCAAGCAAGACCTGCCAGGACTTCTCCCTTCCTTCTGTGAGTCAAGCATGCGTGGACCTGCATACAACAGCCACAGCTGAAATCGGAGATGGTGGCAGCCAGGATGAATCTGGGCAACAGAGGCATCTAAGACACCCATTGGCAGGAAATGAAATAATTAACAAATAGAATATCATGCTATTCACTAATATTTTTAGACTCACACAGATTTCGCTTAATAGGTTACAGATTAGCACAAATACATTTTTCACTGATTTTTCTCTGCAGAAAACAAAGATAACTGAATTATGTGTAGGTGGTCTATTAAGTGACTCATTTGTAGCAAATATAAGTACCAGGTGCTTAGTTGCAAAGCTAGGGCTAATCATAAATAATTCTCTCTGGAACGGAGACAGAGTTCTCTATTTCTATAATAGTCCATTTATAGATCTGTTAAATATTAAAAACTCTGAACTCAAAATTAATGATACAGAAAATGATTTTAGCCATATTTTAGAACTTTGGAAATCATCTGACTGATATTTTCACTACTCTTTATTCTATGTCAATTCTGAAGCTTCTTTGTTTTTTTACATATTAGGGCACAAGAAATATGCCAGGGTAACCTGTAACTTTCAAAAATGAAATCCTTCATATGTTTTTGGAACACAAATTCTTTATATCTATTTCATCTCATTCTAAAATGTATGTTAATATATCCATAAACTAAAGATAAAGATAAGATGTAATTAAAATACTAACAACAGTTATTGCCTTGGGATGGAATTAAAAGAGTTTTTATTTTCTTCTCTGTGTTGTTTGGAATTTTCCAAATTTTCTGTAGTTCTTTCATGCTATTTTTATAGTAAGAAACAATCCTACATTGTACCTCGTTTTTCAAAGGTCAAATTAAAAAGAAGACACTTTGGTAACCATTTTTATCTCAGATGTGGTCCAAGATGGTTTTTATGAAAAATTGTTACAACAAAATTCTCTCTCATGCATGTAGAGAATTTTCCATCACAATGAAAAAGAATCAACCATTTGATTTTACCCTAAGTTAGCTTCTTTCCACTGATATTAATACCTGAGGTTTAGAGGCCATACACGGAGAGTCCAGGAGATGCTGAACAAAGAAAGGGGGAAAAGACTATATTTTCCTCTTTCCAGAATAGATTCCAGACAGGAATGTGGCATGAACTACCAAATTCCACTGACCTTACTTTTGCCTATACAGGGACAGAGATATCACTTGTTATTTCATGTCTGGATTGGTGATGATCTCCTAGTTTCTGGGTAGATTTGCATCATCTTCTTCGGGCAGGAATGTTCTTCTGGCTCTATTCCTCCACGTTTCTCCTCCTGTACAGATGGAAAATTCCAGAAAGATACCAGAAACATCTTACATAAGGGAGTTGGTGAATTAATTAATCATTAACCACTGCAACCTTATCAAACCTGCTAGAAATAGACCAGGCTGATAGGCAGAGCCAATAATTCCATTATGCTCACTGCTTACCACCGGCAAATCCCAGGCAGATCTTTACGTAGTAGTTAATCCTGGGTCAATTCCCAGGCCTTACTCCTTTTCCAGAAACTCCTGGCACTTGTCAACTGTCACTGGACTTGTACAACTGCGGCCCTTTGCTGTCGTGCTCTTCCCCAGCACTGGCTGCAGAGTGGAACTCAGCCTGCGTGGTTCCCCTGTGCCATGTTGCTTTCAGTGTCAATCATGTAGGCCCTTTTGGTTTGTCAGGGTTTGGGGAGGGGGGTAGTTTGGGGGTTTTGCTTTGTTTTGTTTTTGCTTTTAATCTTGAGAAAATGGGGGTCAAGAAAAAGAAATAATAAACAAAGTCAAATTTCTGATAATCATAATTCTTACCCTACAAGGCTGATTATATTCCTGAGATGGTCTCATTCCATCCTCTGCTTTATTCCTCAAGTTGGGGCTCTCCTAACATCCTCTCATTTTCTGACTCTCATTAGAGAAGGAAATGAAGATGAAGTCTACATTTCTGTATGTTGGCAAGCAAATAAATCAGGACAGAACAAGTATGCCCTTTGTCTTTGGTGAGTAATTTACCTTTCTGTGAACGTCCATACTGGGCAGCAGAGAGGCCTTACCTAAATCCCAACCCCTTTATCATTATATGCTCCTAAATATTCTATAGTTTTCTTTTATATTAGGTTTCCTTGACCTTGGTGTTATTGACCTTTTGGGCTGGGTGATTCTTTGTGGGGGGAAAGGGGCTGTCCTACATATCGTAGGATGCTGAGCAACCCCCCCGGCCTCTACACCTGATGCCAATAGCACCACAGTCATTGGTGGCAACAGTGTCTCCAGACATTATGAAGTATCATCTGGGGGGCAAAATCACCCCTGACTGAGATTGTAAACTACTTGTCTAGAGAACTCAACTTATAATTATATGTTCATTTGTCTAATTATAAATATTGTCTCTTCCACTAGACTGTAAATGCCATAGGGGCAAGGATCATCTCTATTCTAAATTCTGCCCAATTTCTGTTCCTGGTACATAGTAACCACTCGTTAAATACATATTGACTTAATAAATGAATAAATGATGTGGCTAGTTTTATGAGCTGTTACAATAATTCTAAGAATTCCAGAGTTAATTAGTATCAGGAGAAAAATGATTATTCTGGCTTTGCAATGAAATGATATTTACAGACTGTAACAATATTAAAAGACCTGACATTTTGGGAAACATGTCATAACTTTTTTCTTATAACTTACAAACTTGAAATTTAGATGTATAAGATTTTTATATTATTTCAAAAAATGATTTTAACTTTAACCTCTACTATATTTCTCCATAAATTATTTCTGAATGTTTGTGGGTGTGAGAGTACATTTATTAATACTGATGGAGGATGCATAGCTCAGTTCTCTTAAGGCATTTCATTCTTAAATTTAATATAATTTTTAAAATTTTTGATTACAAAATTAATATTTACTCACTCTAGAAAATAAAGAATTCAAATCGTACAAAATAAAGCTCCTGACTTTCCTACAAACCAGTGCTTGCCCCTGATTGCTTTAGAGTTTATATATGCATTCATGAATAAATACATATATATGTTTCATTGTTTTGTTTAAAAAATGCTTTTTCTTAAATGGTATATGGTACCATACTTATTTTTCCTCAACTTGTTTACTTACTTAACAATATTTCTTGGATCCACATAGGCTTACCTCACCCTTTACCTGATGTTTACTGGTTTATAGTATGGACTCACTGTAGTTTATTTTTTTAAACAGCAATAAGATCAAGCATTAAGATAGTAATGAAGTTTATTTCCCGCGCAGACATTTATGTCCTGACATGTGCTTCTGTTTAGTTAGCAGTATTGATTTCTTCAAAGGAGTGCTAACACACCCAAATGACCCAGTTAGTCCATTTCTTAACTTTGAAGCTTCTAAGTAAGATTTGCAGAATCATGGCCCAAAAGTCTCAAGTCATTTTTTTTTCTTTTGACAGAGATTGTTTTTGTTTTTCCTTTTGTGTTTAGTTTTGATACTCAAAAGTAAAATTTGGGCAGAACTGAGAAAATAAAAATCCATAAACAGTAGCTTGGAAAGAGAATCGCTAAAGAGGCAGAATAACTATTTCTGCTCCATCCCCAACTGCAGCAGCACACCAGTGAATATTGCTAGTTCTGGGAGTGGAAGGAATTGGAAGGTCAGGTTTCCCTAGGGGTCTTTGGTGATAGAAAACTTTGACCAGATGCTATTAGATTAATGGAGGGAAGGAATTCCAATGATCTATTACCTCATAACAAATTACCACAAAACTTCAGTAGCTTAAAAAGAAACCAATTCTTTTATCATTACTCAAAATTTCTGCAAGTCAGACACTTGAGAGGTTTGGCTGGCTGATCTTGGGTCAGGATCCTTCCATTCATTTGCAGTCAGACAGTGGCTTGAGCAGAACAGGAGTGGTGTCAGCTGGGGCTCGCAGGGCATCTGTCCCTCTTCAGGAAGTCTCAGGGCCACCCCCATGGTCTCTGCTACACGTGTGCTCGTTTGGCCTTCCTCATAGCAGAGTGGCCTCAGTTCAGCCAGCTCAGAACTCCAAAGGCAAGTGTCCCAAGAGGACAAGGCAGAGTGCGTGACATTTCTACGACCTTGCTCAGAAGTCGCATAGCATCGTTTGTACCACACTTGACCGGTTGAGGCGGTCATGAAGTCCTGCCCAGGTTCAAGGGGAGAGGACATAGACTGCCTGACCTCTCGATGAGAGGAATGTCAAAGTCTCATTGTAAGAAAAGCATATGAGTTGGGAGAGATGCCTGCAGCTATCTTTTGAAAATACAGTCTGGCTCAGGGACGAACAATAGACCTGCAGACCCTCAGATAAGTTTTGTGTTATCTGAGAGTGGAGAGAACTCGTTCCCGCTTCCTGTCTGGGACCCTGACAGGCAGTAGGCCCCTCACAGCTCTCTTCCCTATCACAGCAAATGCAGTAGCAGTTGGCTAAAGATGACAAGTGTAGTTCCAAGAACGGAGGGGCCCTGAGGCAGCCCTGTCAGACCTTCTGCTGCCCATAGTCGGGAAACAGAAGAGCTGGATTTTCCCCTAGTCCCCCAAAGATGGGAAAATACATTAAGAGAGAGAGCATGGGTGCAAGAGAGCCCATAGTATGAAGAGACATGTTGGTTGTGAAGAGGGAATGGCTTTCTCCACAGGAAAGTCATGCCACCCTTGAACTGGAAGCAGATAGGGTGGTAGCCATCTAAGGAAGGTTAGTGTGCTGGGGTGGGGCGAGGGGGGTTTGGGTTGTGAGAAAGGGGTGAGTTGCCAGAAGCAGGAATTGTCGGTGTCCATATCTTGAGAAAGATATCACACTCTTCAGCAGATGCCCGTGTGGCAGGTACCAAGCAATGGCTCCCCAACGCCAAGTCTGAAGCTCTCTTAGTACCTGGGAATTTACCCGGCATCCCAGGGTGAAGGAAAGAGGAAGAAAGTTCTGAATCGATCAAGTTTGTCTGAAGTGATCAGATGAAGTTTTCTGCCGTCAGACTAAATGGGAACTGTAACATATCATCTTTATCTTGAGTTATAGAAAAATAAAGAACATTTCCAATTTTGTTTTCATGTCTGAGGTTTCGACTTGCAACAATCATATGAACTATATAACAATTCCTCATCTGTAGATATTTTTAAATGTTTCGAATTTTTCACTGTAAAAATTATCTGGAATGACAGTTTATAAATGCTCACTTATACAGGTGTCTATTTCTCTAGGAAAGACGACTAGAAGGAAAAATGCAAATGATTGTTTGTGCTTTTCTACAAAGAGTTGTCCCACCCAACCACTTGTCTAGAACAACTTTTATCATATTACTAGAACATGAGTTTCTTGAAAGCAAGGGGTTTTGTTTATTCTGTGTTAACGGCACAATAAATATTTGTTGGACAAACAATCCACATTTTTGTGTTAAATAACTCTATGCTCTCTTTTCAAAATGTTTATCTTTGAGATAATCTCATGAGCCACTTTTTCTCAACACAGCTTCCTATTTCCTGAATAAAACTAATGCCAGAAGCAGATTATAAGCCAGCTAAGGAAGTCTGAGTAAGAATTTGAGTGGGAAGGGGGCCAGGATTCTTGCTCAAGAATATCAGTTTGATCACCAATGGAATCGCAGTTTTTACAGCTTGTTGCTGGGAATCTTGAAGAGGTTTGGTTTTCTAATAAATCCTCTCGGTGGGTAACATATCTGCCTCCCCCATACATCACCACCACTAAATTTTGCAGCAGTCATTACTGATAATTTAAACAGGGATTGTTAGGGACAAATGCCACTCATTTTAATTAAGATGTAGAGGAGTAAGGCGACCAGAAGGGAAGAAGGGGCACCAAGGATATAATCTCCTCTAATTTCATTTTGCCGGGGGGCATACCTAGCCTGAGATTGGCGATGACAGAGTTCAGATTTACAGAGCTTCCATTACTTGACAGTTAGATCTTGTCTGTGAATATCACTAATTGTCTACTTCTCAGGTTTTAGTTTACCAATCTGTAAGTCCAGGTGAAATAAATCTATTGGACAAGTATTCTACCTAAGTCTACTTCATACATAAAGCCTGCTACACTATTAGGTGTCAGTAAGAGTTAAGTAATACCGTGATGTTGTCATCGAAATGTTCAGTTTTCACTACTTTTTAAATTCAGGTCAGCCCAGGTATTTAGAACAGCGTTTGCCCTCTCAGTCATAGTGGAAACTGAGTTTTAAAAATCTCCAACAAGTGACCGTAACAAAGCAAGGAAAATGCAAATCAGGGCTTTTCTCAAAGAGATATTAAAAATCTAGATAATTTTTTAGTGAGTTTGAGATTTAAACTCTGAGCTAGATGTAATTACGGAATAGATAGACCTTGGGGAAAAAAGAGGTAGGAGGGAAAAATACATTGCAAGAATATCCTTGAGGGTGTTCTTGAGAATTTTAGGATTAAAAAATGTTTCTCTCAATCAATAAATATAGCAAAGGTCTCACACAAATATTCTCAGAGAAAAAAAATGCAAGGCTAGTGAAATAAATAAAAGGAAATCTCTATAAAAACTTAAACTGTTTTTCATTTTTACTTATTTCACTTTATCAATTGACTAATCAATAGCGGATGAATATAGTTTAGCTCTGCCTGCAGACTAGAAATTTAATTTTTTTCTGGGTTTGGATTATAGTGTGTTTCTAGTGAAGGAGGCTCTTAGCATTTCAAAATGTTGTTAATAACGCAAGCAATTATCAACTGAACAGACCTAGATGATCCTTTCTGTTCACAGGGTGCAATCTTAGACAATCTCCAGGTCTCAGTTTAGGTGCCATTCAATAGTGATGGATGTCAACATGCATTGAGTGCTCACTATGTGCCTCACACTTCACATGTACTATCACATTTCATTATCATAATAACTTTATGACTTAACCCCATTTTAGAGTAGAGGAAATTGAGGCATGATGTGCTCATACGTCCTTAGCTATTACACTGTATGTATGGAATAATACAGGTAGCCTGGCTCCAAGGCTTATGCTTAATCACAGTGCAATTAATTCCTCTAAGATAATTATAGTGAAGAGCCTTAAAAACAAGACTACTTGGTTTCAAATTTTGGCTCTGAAACTTGTTGTGTGACTATAGGCAAATCATCAGGCTCTTGGTAGTTGCTGGCTGAGGAATAACATTAGTACCTGCTTCACAGTGTTGTTTTACAGACTAAATGTTAGGAGACCTTCAACAGTGCCTGGTGTTTAGAAACAATTTAATGAGGAATCCAACTCACAGATGTATTTCTTGAATGAAGAAAGCAATACACCAACATAAAAAACCTTTTAAAAAATTACTAAAGGTCTATTCAGATTCGAAGGATGATCACGTGTTAATAAATGAAAGAAAAGGACATCTTACATAACATGAATATTCTTCACTATTTATGCTAAGTAGAATTTTACTTATTTGACAAATATTATCCTCTGCTACACCTTGTGCTTTGGAATCATGATTAATGATGTCAGAAAAAGCTACCTATAAATCTCGAAGTATTACCTCTAGCAGTGGCTCCTCAAAGTGGTTGAATCACCTAGGAGTTTTTTTAAACCATGTATACCCTGGTCTTACTCTCAGAGACTCTGATTCTTCAGAACTGAAGGGGGAGCACCAAGAAATTTGCACTCAGTGTTCTGTTGTGCTGCTTTGTTTCTTTTAAATCTGAAAGTCACTGATTTAAGAGAGTTGGATACCACTTAGCTGTGTTATACTCCCACCCCTCCCCTATTTTTCAAGGAACACCAGGGAAGATCAGGCCAGGCTGAGCGATCACCCTGCTACTGACTCTGTCCTGGGCTTTACTGAGGTCATTGCTCTTCTGTTCATGGATTTCCCACCAGCTTTAGCCCCTTCTGCTGGGAGTTAATAATATTGGAGACATTTTTAAAAATACTCCATTAGAAATGTATTAGAAACATAATATTTAATTTTGTTGGTGATTAAAATTGTGGTTGAGATTACCAACAACAACAACAACAACAAAAGAAATGTTTTGGTAAACACTGTGTATTTTAAGCAATTAAAGCAGGTAAATTATTCATTTCCACTAAATAATGAAGACTACTTTTATATCAGACACTAGCTTATTTTTTTTTCTTACATTGATTATTTTCTCTTCATAATAATCCTGTGAGGTAGGCATTATTTCACCATTTGTTGATTAGGAAACTGACATTCGTGATAACTTATTCAAGGTCCTGGCCAGTAAAGGCAGAGCTCAGGTGCATGTCCAGATTTCTGAGTCCATGTTCAGAGCTCTTTCCCCTTTGCTAGACTAACACGGGCTCATTTATCTCTTCTGTGGTAAAAAAAAAAAACCAAAAACCAAAAAACATTAAACTGGGATTTTTGTAATGCACTATCAATTTTTCATAATATTTTTTGTAACCTTACTTTTCAATAGACAGTCAGTCTTTTTTGGTAAGAATTACTCCACAGCCCCCACAATGAGTAGGCAGTGAAAGCGGGCGGCACAGTCCAGAGTCTGATTTAGTCAAACATCAATCCACTTGTAACAGCCCTTGGTAAAGAAAAAATGTCTTTAACACTTTGCCAAGCAGTGGAGAGGAGGCTGGTTTGAAGGTAATAGAAGCTTTCTTCCCACAGTTCAGAACATTCTACTTCACAGCTTCAAACCACTACATAACTTTTTTTCTCTCACTTGATTGTTTGTAATACACAAGGAGATGAAATTTTCCCCATAAGACACAGAACCCTCTTGGGCAGCCCCCCGGGTAGCCTTCAGCCTCCGGGTAGCCCTCAGTTGCTCGTGACCCTTCATTTTGAGCTAGGTGCCCTTTCACCTTGTTCCCGGAGGGACAGTAGTCTTTTTTTTTTTTTTTTAATGTATTTATTTATTTTGGCTGCGCTGGATCTTCGTTGCAGTGCATAGGCTTTCTCTAGCTGTGGCAAGCGGGGGCTACTCTTCGCTGCAGGTGTGCACGCTTCTCATTGTAGTACCTTCTCTTGTTGGGAAGCACAGGCTCTAGGCGTGCAGGCTTCAGTAGTTGTGGCACCTGGGCTCAGTAGTTGTGGCTCACGGGCTCACAGAGCGCAGGCTCCGTAGTTGTGGTGCATGGACTTAGTTGCTCTGCGGCATGTGGAATCTTCTCTGACCAGGGATTGAACCCGTGTGTCCTGCATTGGCAGGCGGATTCTTAACCACTGCACCACCAGGGAAGTCCGGGACAGCAGTGTTGAAGCAGGAGCTTATTTCCCTGCCCAGGGATTGAACCTAGCTGCCAGTCCACCAGGGGCTAGAGGCTAGAAGCAACATTCCCTGGCTGTTACCCCGTTTGAATGCAAAACTATTTCAAGGAGGCAAAAACTGCAAAACCAGGTACAAAGTATATTATTAGAGACACAGCACAAAGTATGGGAGAGCACACAGAGAAACAATTTATTTAAGTCAGAAGCAAGGCAGAAATACACACCCTGAGAGAAGTGTAGATATCCTGAGAGGAGGGCAGTAAAGAGGTGATTTAAACCACTTATATTAGGACAGTGCCTACAGGTCTTTGTTCACCTCTGGCCAATTATCTTGTTTCTTTTTTCACACCTGATGGGTCTTAGGACTCTCCCCAACACATGTGCGCAACTTTTTGTTAAGATAGATTCCACCACAGAGCTCTGTGGGGGTATGTCCACACTTATTATGGGGTGATGCCACTCCCTTTTTGACCCTCAAGGAGGTTTCCTGCGCATACGCAGACGGGAAAGTTTTCCTTGACCTCAAGAGTGATCAGCTTATCTCTCTACTTCAGCAGATCTCAGCTTCTGCCACTAGCTTTGTCCTTGGAGTGTCTGGGGGAAAACAGAGCTTCAATTTTCCACCACTTGACAACCACCAGCTGTCCTTCGCAGGAGCCCTTCTATCTCCTACCTCAACCTGACTCGGGATGCTGTCACCAAAAAGGGGAACATGTGCAGTCTCTGACCAGGCAGCTTCTCTCCTGACAGCTGCTGCTCCCCACACCTGCTCCCTCCCTCTGACTCTGCTCATCCGCGGAGTCTCTTGGTTGAGCAAATTGAAAAATACTCTTAAGATATGTGACCAAGCACTTCTGATCCATGTAATAGAACCTGGGTGGGGTGAGGAGGCTTAGTGACTGTGTCAGTTTCCAGCTTCACCCCATTTTCCATTTTCATTCCTTCATTTATTCATTTAGTCAGTACATGTTCTCTAACAGGAGCTGTGTGCCAAGTACTCTGTTAAGCACTAGAAATGATTAAGTACCTACTGTCTGCCCTCAGGAAGCTGACCAAGCAGTGATTTACAAAAGCAGGCTGATAGATCCAGTAACCGTGCCTGCTCAGGGCACTGGGGAGCCCACAGAAGAGGTGCATCTCTCCCAGCCTGGGGCCGGGCAGATGGTTACAGGGCAAAGAGAAGATTCAGGGGGAGGTTACTCTGCAGTTCATTCTGGTAAGATATGTGTAAGGGATTGGACTGAGGTGAGAAAGAGCAGTGGAATGGGACTTGATGAGGTGCATTCTAGACAATGGAGACGTAAGCAAAGGCTTTGAAGAAGGAAAGTCGTGTGTGTGTATGTGTGTGTCTGTATGTTGGTATGTATGTGTGAGTGTGGGGGTGAAAGTGAGCGTGTGTATGAGTCTATGTATGTGAGTGTGTGGGGAGGTGTGTGTGTGTGAGATAGTTACTGAAGTCAGTTCATTGAGCAGAAGAGTGAAGTATAGAATGGAGGAACACATTCACAGCTTCCCTTCTGCTTAATGATCAGAAATCCTGAGGTGTACAAACAGCTACCTAAAGCCTGAAAATAAAGACCAACGCTCCTCAGAAGCCTTGGGGATCCTTCCCCAAAGCCTTTTTCTTTAAGCTTTAGTTTCTTAAGTTGTGAAATGAAAAGTTGGAATTGTGGAGTGATCAAGCATGAAGCCTCTGAGACTGACTGCCTGAGTCTGAATCCTGACTCTAATTGCAAGTTCTAAACTGAGGCCAATTACTTAACTCTTACTTAACTCTCTGGAGGGGTGGAGAGCTGACTGGTTGACCATTACTGATGTCATCAACCAGAGGGCACTAGATATCTAATGGGGCAGCTCTGCAACCATCCCTCCTCTTCCTTTTCAAGACCTACATCCTGCTTCCATACATATAGAACATTTTGATGCTATAAACCAAAGGTTATATTCCTTAAATCTGAGCACAATACCTTGTGTGTTGTGATTATTCAGAAATTTGTATAGATGACATGCGTTATGGGTTGAATTGTGTCCCCCCCAAAAAAGATATGTTGAAATCTTAACCTCAAAATATGGCCTTATCTGGAAGTAGGATCTTTACACAGGTAATCAAGATTAAATGAGGTCATTAGGGTGAACCCTGATCAAATAGGACTGGTGTCAGAATGAAAAGGGGAAATTTGGACACAGAAATAGACATACAAGAAGGATGATGCAAAGACACACAGGGAGAATGTCATGTGAAGATAGAGGGTCTGAGTGATGCATCTACAAACCAAGGAACCCTACAAATTGCTGGCAAACCCCCAGAAGCTAAGAAGAGGCAAAGAAGGATGCTCCCCTATGGGTGTCAGAGGGAGCATGGCCTGCTGATGCCTTGATTTCAGACTTCCAGCCTCCATAACTGTGAAACAATAAATTTCTGTTGTTCTAAGCTACTCAGTTTGTGGTAATTTGCTATGGCAGCCCTAGGAGTCTAATACAGCATGATATAATTTCTTTTATTTAGTGGGTTCTTAAGAATGATCAAATGCCAACACTTCATTATTTGCTCAAAATATTTTTAATCATAGGGAAAAAGTGTGGAAAGGAAGAGTCAAAATATATCTATCTTTTTTACACTTTATAAGAGCCCAGCAAATGCAATAGATAGCAACATGTTTGCCTGTGCTTAATTTCCAGTAGCTATCATAGGAAGTGCTGATGTAAATTTGGCTAAGTGGCTGCTTCCCACTAGAATGTGATCACGCAAAAATAATGCAGGATCTCAAGGGCTGTTCCAAGTTTTTCCAAGGGAGAAAGTTAAGTACCCCAGAGGTTAAGGGACTGTTGCAAACTTCCGTGATTGTTACAGTGCAGAGAAAAGACTGTAATCATGTAGGAAGTTTCAGTGTTCTGGAATCCCGTGTGTGGCCACCGGTTGGCCCACTGGAGATAAAATAGTTTTTGAATTGAAAAGCTTGTGGCCAAAATGAAACACTCAGAACCTAAAGCTAATGGTTTTCTTCTTAAGGTATTTGTACCCTATAATGTATTCAAATACTTTTAAAGTTTCTGAAATCAACCCAAAACTCATGAAACATTTCTCTCCTCCAAAGAAACACAAAATCTGAGACATATCACTTGCACATCATGATCAAGCTTTGTGTCACTTAAAACACACTCAAAATGTAAAGTTTCACCTTAAGCCAAAGATAACCAATTTTTCTGAAAAATGATCAAGATCTTTTGATTCATACACTCAGCTCTTCATAACACCAAGGATCAAGTGAGCACGATTTTCTTCTTAAAAAGGAAATAATATCATTCAAATATTTGTTAAGATGACATTTTAATCAGACTTCCTGAAAAGTATCCCAAGGTCAGACTTTATTTATTAGCTGACATTTTAAAATAGAAATGTATTTTAGTGTTACATGGAATAAAGCCTCCATTTTTTAATTCTCTTTAAAAAATAAAATATTATTTGACTTTTTCGAGTGATTAAAAACAATATAAGGAATAATTCTCTCAGGGCTTCAATGAAATGCTAAACAAAATAATTTGCATTTTAATCCTGATGAAAAACAAAGTGGCAGAGTGTATATAATTGTTTCAATCCTCTTTTGGTTTTCCTGGGATTTGGCCCTATTTGGGAAAGGAGAGCTTTCATTTTCTGTTTTATCCTCACCTAAAAACTCTCCTGTACTTTTTTGGTCATTATTACCTTTGACCCCAAACCCTTCTCCATTAACATATTTCCCTTTGCTCCACAAATCCATGTTGACGTGGAAGTCACCTAGGAGTCTTAGAAGTGGCTAAAAGGGAACAAAATATCCTGTAAATTTTTAACAGGCAGTAGCAAAGTCTTCTTGATCCAAAATTGCCCTCTGACTCCCAAAAAACTCTTCTTTAAAGATCTTGTAAAGTAACTGAGGCAATGTGCTGCTACTTGGTCCTGTTTTCTTACAGCTCTACTAAATATTACAGTGATGCAGAGGAAGGGGGTGTAATTGCTTTTGCTTTCTTTTTATGAGCTAGTTTGTAGGTCCTCCTTCTGTGCTAAATACCTTTCAATGAATATTGCAAGAGCTGTGCACGGGTTTGCATCCCAAATGAAATCAGTTTGTTAACTTTCAGTTGTTTCTCAAAGGATGAAAAAATCTCCCTGAGAGATTCCTTCTCAATTTGAGCACCAGGTTACCTGTGGTATGAAAATATAGAGAGGACTTTCAAAGTCACTGACTAGAATTTTTAAAGGCCATGGATAGGCTTTAATCTTCATGACTTTTAAAGTTAGTTAATTGCAAGTAACTTGGATGTGTTCTGTTCTGAGACTGTTTCCACATTCATTAAAATTGATCCTCCTTCTGGGTCAGGTTAATACTTGCTTTGTTCCTGCTGAAAGCAACATTCTGGACTCAATGAGTTTTCTTTCACCTTATTTTCAGAAACTTTGCTATAAAAGAATTGCCTGCTCTGTCCCCAGCATGAGACTGTGTATAATACGCTGCTTACATTCATGTACCCAAGTCAGGATTAATGCTGGAATCTGAAACTCCTATCACAGTTCAAAATGTTGGTTTTCCCCAGAAGAAGAGCTCAGAAAGATGGGCACAGGGAGGCAGTGGACTAGGAAACCGTGCGGTGCCAGGAGGAAGCTCAGAGATCTTCTCTATGGCCTAAAGTTTTATTAGAAGAATTGCCTGAACATGTGGGCAGAGTTGAATGAAAACTGGAATAAAATTTTTTTGGCCACTTCTCTTTCCTTCATATGTGTCTCTATATTCAAGCCCTTTATAGGCTGGCCATAAGGACAAAAATTTTCAAACAAATGAATACTGATTTTTACCCAGCCCATGTTGGAATGTAATTTAAGAGAACTGAAATTGTCCTGCTGTATTATGACGGAAGTGAACTCAACTGATTTTGAACTCTCCTGAGACAATGTTTTATATTTATTTATTTATTTATGTATTTATTATTTACTTATTTTAATTTTGGCTGCATCGAGTCTTAGCTGCGGCACACAGGATATTCGTTGAGACATGCATGATTGCGTGGGCTTCTCTCTAGTTGTAGTGTACAGGTTTTTCTCTCTCTAGTTGTGGCACGCAGGCTCCAGGGCACATGGGCTCTGTGTTGTGGCACGTGAGCTCAGTAGTTGTGGTGCACAGGCTTAGTTGCCTCATGGCATGTGGGATCCTAATTCCCTGACCAGGGATTGAACCCGCATCCCAGGCATTGTAAGACGGATTCATTACCATTGGACCACCAGGGAAGTCCCGAGACAAAGTTTTAAATAACAGCTCTATTTAAATATAATTCATGTAGCATAAAATTCACCCTTTAGAAGTGTACAATTCAGTGGTTTTTAGTATATTCAAATGATTGTGCCACTGTCAACACTAATTTTAGAACATTTTCATCAGTCCAAGAAGAAACCTTGTACTCATTAGCAATTACTCCCTATTCCTCCAACCCCCAAGACCCTGGCAACCACTTACCTACTTTCTGTCACTATGGATTTGTCTCTACTAGGCATTCCATGTAAATGCAATCACACAATATGTGGTCTTTTGTCACTGGCTTCTTTCACTTACTATCATGTTTTTAAGGTTTATTCACGCTGTACGTCATTCCCTCAGTATCAGTACTTCATTCCTTTTTATTGCCAAATTGCTGAACTGAGAAGATCAAGCTCAATAGCCCAAGAAAAACTATTTGTTAGATGTTTATTACCTAGAGAAGCCTTTTCACATTAGCCTGATGCGATTGGCTGTATTTCTGCGTTATGACCAAAGAGCAACTCAGTAAGTGTAATCTCATTTCGGCCAGAGTCACGGCTGGAAACAAAGTCAGGTACCAATTGGATAATCTGATGAGAGTTTAATAAAGGGACTCTTCAGAAAGTATGGGTGAGATGTGGACTCTCCTTGGGGTAGAGTAATACCAGTAGGAGCAAGGGGCTCCTCCCATGCCTGGCCCTGAAGGGCAAAGAATAGAAACAGCGATGAGATCCCAGAGAGAGAGCTGTGTGGAGAGGACCACCTGGCAGGAGCTGAATGGTAGGAGGAGAAAGAGCACCCTAGAGGACCAGGAAATTAGGGTGCTGGCTGTGCTGCTCCACCTGACCAACCGTGGCACTTCCTGGGGATCCTGTGTCTAGAGAGAAAGCTCTGCAGAGGGAGAATTGTGAATAGTGAGCCAGGGAGCTGAGAGTGTGTGATTCATCCCTCTCCAGTAATGCATCAAGATCTTCAGGAAAGTTACAAACACCAAGAGATGCTTGCCAAGAGCATCTTTTTACTTTTTCTTTTTCGTGGAAACCAGAATAAGGCTGAACTGAGAGAGCGGATTTGGCTGAGGAATACAAAGAGGTAGGAAAAAGAGAAAATAATATAAAAAATCCACAGTCATGGAGGAGGGCATTTTTTTTTTCCAGACCCATAAAGATCTCCAAAGGATACGAGGGACTGAGTGATATCAAGTGGGGCCTGGGTGCATTTATATCCAAGAATAGAGAACTAATTATTTCTAGGTAAAATGATTCATAATAATAAAAGTTAGCCTTATTATGATCTCCACAAAAGATGTACTCTTACACTTCTTTAATGAAAACAAATTTAAAATGCATACATCATAATTTGATTCAATGTCATTAGTTTTTTCCTCTTGCCTAGTTATTCCTTCAGTTTAATATTGCAATAACATTGCCTTATTCTCCCTTTCATTGAAAATGAACAGTACCACAAGCATATTAGAGATTAGGTAAATTTTGCTTGCTAGGTTGGAAAACCCACCACCACTTTTATAAAATTTATTAGACTGTACGTTATAATTCCAAGTAACAAACTTTAAAATAACCTTTCATAATATACCTATTTTTGAACTGGGGACTATTGGTCTCAGCAGCTGAATCTAAGAAGCTTGCCAGAAGAAGAGGGTCAGAGGGAAGGATGTGGGCAGATGCAGTTATGAACTTTTTATAGGGAGATAAGAAATTTAAAAACACAATAAATCAGTGAGGGAATTTTGAGTAGTGCTGCTCAAAAGATAAACTTATTGTGTTGAAGGAGGGCAACATACTAGATTAAATATGTCTTGTCAATAAATTTTGAAGTATATAGTCTTCAACAAGGCATTGAGACAAATTAGGTAAAGAGATTATAGAATGTTTACATTCTTTCAATCAACCAAAGTGAGGCTGGCCAAGTTCACAAGTGAAATTAGTCCAAACCGAGAGAAGGTTCAGCTAAATTTATTGCATCTGCACCTTTCCCAGTTTCTTGAACTACTGAGGCCCTCCTATTCTTAATTATTTTATAACAAGTAAGGCTACACCTTGTCCAAGCCTCCAAGCCAGGCCGGCTGCAGATAAGTGCCCTTTCCCCTAGCATCTTAGGCATCTGAACTATACTAGTTCTTTGTAAATGGCATGACATTATATGTAGAAAATCCTAAAGTCACCAAACAAAAACCTGTTAGAACTAATAAATGAATTCAGGAATGCTGCAGAACACAAAATCAATATTCACATGAACAGCAAACTGTACAGAAAAAAATAAGAAAACAATTCTATTCACAATAGCATCAAAAAGAACAAAAACTTAGGAATAAACTTAACAAAGGAGGTGAAAGACTTAGACAGAAAATTATGAAACACGGATAAAAGAAATTAAAGAAAAAACAAATAAATGGAAAGTCATTTTGTATTCGTGGATTAGATATTAAAATGTTGATACAACCCAAAGTGATCTAGCAAATCAATACTATCCCCATCAAAATCCCAATGGTATTGTTTTAACAGAAACAGAAAAAACAGCCCTAAAATTCAAATAGAATCACAAAAAACCCAAAGTAGTCAAAGTGATCTTGGGAAAGAAGAACAAAACTGAAGACACAGTAACTAAAACAGTGTGGTACTGGCATAGACATATATATAGACCAATGAAATAAAATAGAGAAGCCAGAATTAAGCCCATATACAGTCAAGTAATCTTTAACAAGAATACACAATGGGAAAAAAATAGTCTCTTCAACAATTGGTGTTAGGCAAACTGGGTGTTCGTATGCAAAAAAAAAAAAAAAAAAATTGGACCCCTATCTTACACCACACACAAAAATAAACTCTGAATGAATTAAAGCCTTAAATGTAAGACCTGAAATGTAAAACTACTAGAAGAAAACATTGGGTAAAAGCTTCTTGACATTGGTCTTGGCAAGGATTTCTTTGCTATGACACCAAAAGCACAAGCAACAAAAGGCAAAATAGACAAATGGGATGAGATCAAACTAAAAAGTTTTTGCACAGAAAAGGAAACAATCAACAGAAATGACAGGACAACCTAAGGAATGTATTTGATAAGGGATTAATATCCAAAATATATAAGAAACTCCTACAACCCAATAACAAAAAGCAAATAACCCATTTAAAAAATGGACAAAGGACTTGAAACCACATTTCTCCAAGGAAGACATACAAATGGCCAATGGGTATATGAACATCACCAATCACCAGAGAAATGCAAATCAAAACCATAGTGCAAGACCATCTCATGTCTGTCAGGATGGCTATTATTGAAAAAAAAAAAAAAGACAGCAAGTGTTGGGGAAGATGTGGAGAAATTGGAATCCTTCTACACTGTTGGTGGAAATATAAAATGGTGCAGCTGCTGTAGAAAACAGGATGGCATGTGCTCAAAAAATTAAAAATAGAACTACCACACAATCCAGCAAGCCTACTTCTGGGTTTATAGCCAAAATAATTGAAATCAGAATCTTGAAAGATATCTGCACTCCCATGTTCAATGCAACACTATCCACAATAGTCAAGTTATAGCAATAACCCAAATGTCCACTGACATATAAATGGATAAATTGTGCTGTACACATACAATGTAATATCATTCAGTCTTTAAAAAGAAGGAAATTATGCTTCAGAGTAGCTTGAATAATCAGTTAACATCTATGGGAAAAAAGTGTTTCTTTGAGGTAATAAACTATTCAAATGGGAATTATCTACTACACCAAGGGTTCTTAACTTTTCTGGGCCATGGACTCTTCTAGTAGTCAATGAAGCCTATGCATAACTCAAAATAATATTTCTTAATGCATAAAATAAAATGCATAGGATTATAAGAGAACTTCTTGAAAAGAGTGAAATACAGCTCTTAAAATATTAAAAACCAAATTTATGCTTTCATAGTGTATATGTGTTTTTGTTAACACCTTAGAACAAGACAAAACATGTAAAACATTCCAAGTATTTGCAACAACATGGACGAACCTGGAAGACATTATACTAAGTGAAATATGCCAGTCACAGAAGGACAAATACTGCATGGTCCCACCTATGTGAGCTGCTTAAATTAGACAAACTCATAAAAGCAGAGAATAGAATGGTGGTTACCAGGGGAGTTAATAATCTTACTTTAGCTAAGCTACAATAGCTTTTATACTGATGTTTTAAAAATTAAAATTAACTTGCCTACGTTTTAAATGTTTTGTCTTGTTCTAAGGTGTTAACTTCTAAAATAGATTTAAATCTATTTTTTAACTACAATGAATATTGTCAGTTTGAACAGTTTAATGCAGGAAGCGTGCAGATCAGTTACAACCAAAACACATTCATAAATACAACTACAATAACACAAACCACCAATGGAGCTTCTTCAACCTATTCAGAGACACTAATCAATCCTCAAAATGTTTTTTCTCATCTGAGTAATATGCCAGCAGCTTGAGGCTGGAAAGGGGAATGAACTCAATAACAAAAAGCAAATAACCCAATTAAAAAATGGACAAAGGACTTGAAACAACATTTCTCCAAGGAAGACATACAAATGGCCAATGGGTATATAGCCAAAATAATTGAAATCAGAATCTCAAAAGTTCTCTTTTAATCCTATGCGATTTATTTTATGCAATTTATTTTATGCATTAAGAAATATTATTTTGAGAAGGTGTCCGTAGGCTTCATTGACTACCAGAAGAGTTCACGGGCCAGAAAAGTTAAGAACCCTTGGTGTAGTAGATAATGCACATTTGAATAGTTTATTACCTTAAAGAAACACTTTTTCCCATAGATGTTAACTGATTATTCAAGCTATTCTGAACGTGGCCCTTTTCATTAGACAGAAATGAAATGCAATAAGAGAACCCAAATGCAAGTCAGAGTTGCCTGTCATGACTAATAATCGAATTCTACAGAGAAAAGAAGAAACAAACTAAGATTCATCAGGATTGCCCATAACAGAGTTTTTTAATTCAATTTTGTTCTCAGAGTTTGTCCCACTCGCTGAGTGCTCTGGGTACTTTTGAGAAGGTGAATTAATTATCAAGAAACTTCTATAAAACTACTTGTCAGCTTTTTCTTTCCATCCCAAGAGTAATGATGCAAACAAATGAAGTCATAGAGTAGGATGCAACTAAAGTTTCAATTGATTTCAATTATTGACATTTCAGCTAAATTGGGAATTTAAGATTAATTTCCTCATCTAACTTTAATTTTCTACAAAAGAGAGGACAGATGTTTTACACTTTTTGATTATTTATTTATGAAACATGTATTTTAATTTTTTTATACCACAGCAACTATTATCCACTGTTTTTCTATAAATAGAGACCCCTCCAATTAATAGGCTTATTTATTATTCATAGTTATTCCAGAGAATATTGATAATCAATTCTGCCAAGGCAAAACAAAGTTCCTAAAAGGTTTCAAGAAAGGACAATGGAAATTAGAAGCTAGTATTAGAATTGTTGATCTGTGAGCATATTTTCGATCATTTTTTAAGTGTTCTGACTATATCTCTGGTTGCCTGGTATAATGAGTTCACAATTAGATAAACTACATGTTTATATTAAGAAGAAACCTGAGATATGCTTACAAAAGGAACTCAATTAAAATCCTTCTATTGTTATCAAAATTATTAAATATTAAATTACAACGCTCCTTAAGTTCTACTCAACAGTAGAGTTGACCTTTTTAAACCAAAGAATTTCTTTGCATGAATTACTTGTGAAACTTTCTGATCAATGTTAATGACAAATGAAAATTATGAGGATTATAATCACAGTTCATCCATGTGCCATTTAGAGTGTGTGCTGTTGTGAGTCACTGACAACCCTGCCCAAATAGGCTTAAACAGTAACAGGAGGTTCACTGACTCACAGAACTGGGGTCCTCATTGCTGGTGCCTTCAATATTTCCACTCCATTTTCCTTTTTTTTTTTTTTCCCCAGGCTGTGTCTTCCTCTAGAATTTTGCTTTCTCTAGATGGTTCCCCCTCAAGGAAACAAAATGGCTCATACATTCCAGATGCCACACTGGTGACCCGAAATATGCTGGGATAGATCATTCATCTGAGTTACTCTGTCTCAAAAGCAAGCAATTCCTTTCACAAAAACTCTCATCTAATTGGTTTGAATTCTGCCACTTGCAGAATCAATCCCTGGGGCCAGAGAAATGCCCTGATTGGCTTGTGGCTGAGTTCCTTACCCAATCACCATGGCCAGAGGGACAGGACTGCCCTGACTGTCTAGGACCAATCACTGCTCCCCACAGGACATGGTCAAGGGGCGAGTCCCACCTAGACCACAGGCTGCTACACCTGGAAAAAGAGGAATAGACACCAGGGAGACCGCCACGTGGCCACTTAAGTTCCTAAACTTTTTGTGGGTTTTTTGTTGTTGTTGTTCAACTGTATTCACAGGAAAAGGGTGCAGGCATATGTGAAACCCACACATACACTAAAGCAGTTATAAATAATTGTTGTAGATAGAAGCCTACGGATTATGGCGAGTCCCAGCTTCCTATTTCTGAGATTTTCCTGGAGACTCAAACACTGAAATTTCCTTGAATTCTAGATCAAAGTACATGTGGCTTTTAATAGCATTTTCTCACTGCTTTTAAGAAACTTTCAAGAATTTACTGCATCTGGCTCTTAGGCTATCTGTCATTCCAGAAAAATCAGCAGGCATGAGGATTCCCACCTCCTTAACAGCTTCCCATGAGGCAGCTTCTTCTCGGTGATGCCACTGCCTGAGAATCCAAGGGCAAGGAAGCAGCTAAGCGAGCCAGAGCCTTCTCTCCCTCACAGCCAGGTAATACATCCTTGTCACCAGCATGGAGACAAAGAGACGTGCTAAATCAGCAACTCCTCATCTTCCCTGGTGCTGGAAAGTAGATGTAGATGCTTTGAAGAATGCATCCAAACAAATCCATAAGTCCAGCCACTGAGTCCATAAGGGGCAAGTCATTTCTGATACAGAAACAGAATCGACTGTACCACTAGTTTTATTATTGAACCATCCTTCTTTTCATAACTGTTTGAAAAGACCATAACAGTATTTAAGCGTCTAGTGAAGGAATTCTTGTACCTCTCCTGAAAGGAAAATGATGTCTTAACCTAACCAAAATAGCAAATTTAGGAACTTAGGAATAGGAGTAGTTATTTAGTATGTTATTCTTTACAAACAATAGAATTCACAGTGTTTTCTATTTGAACCTTTTCATTTTAAGTCTCTTAAAACTGAGTTTCTAATAAATCCTGTCAGTTTCACAGAGAACTATCATACCCAACTAATCAAACTCCTTTAAGTAGCCAGGTGACAAGTCTGTTAGTGTCTAGAGCAAGTCAGAGAAGTAGTCTGTCTTGACTTAGGCAAAGCTGAAGAATCTGTCTTATTTGGCAAGCATACCTTTTGTACTTACTGCATGCCAGGCACGGTGCTTGTCAATGTCCAAATTTCCAACTTCACACCAACAGCAACAACTGAAGGTTGCAAGAGAAGGATGTGAGGAATGGGAGAAATCAGAGGCAGGAGAGAGAAGAAGGAAGGGAGGGAGAGAAGAGGAGAGAAAAGGTAGGAGAAAAGGAAAAGATAATATTTATCCATCGCTCGCCAATTAACGCTGCTAGCTGGCTTCTTTCCTGGCCACGATCTTGTTTAGTGAGAATGGAGGGGAGAAAAGGGAGGAAAAGGCAAAGGCAAAATGAAGAGAGAAAACTCTGCCCCAGAGCTCGCCACCACCTCCACTCAATCAGTTTCATTTTTAATCCTCTCACCATCTACCTTCACACCTGTATTCAGTGGCCCATTTCTAGCCCTGCTTCCCTCATCCCAGAGTGTTGGAAGACAATTCCAATGCCTTGACACCACCAGGGATGAAACAGTAGAAGATATGTTCCTGGTTCCCTAAGACGTGACTCTGAATAAATACTCTGGTGACAGTTGGGATCTCAATTACTACATACAGTAGTTCTATAATTTACTGAATTCCCTCCTCATGCATTGAGGCTCTGCTATTGTCAGTGACTAGTCTAGGTTATGAGAGGCAGTGATGAACAAGGTCTCTCTTATGGAGCTTACATATTAGCAGGGCACATACATAATGTACAAAGAAATTAACAAGAAAGTATCAGGTGGTAGATATTTTTGAGCTATGCAAAAAATTAAAACAGGTTAACAGACTAGAATAAATAGGTGGCTAATTTACACTGGGTGTCAGAGAAGATCTAATAGTTAAAGTTAATCTACTAGGTAGGTGTACCCAGGGTCATTTTTCTGAATGGCTGAAGGACAAGAAGGAGCAGTCTTGTTAAAATCAGAGAGCATAGCATCTAAGTGAGAAAACAGGTAATGCCAATGTGCTAAGATGACAACAAATCTGACTTACTCAACGATCTCAAGGAAGACCAGTGTGACTGGAGCACCGACAGTGAGGGAAGAGTGGTGAGAGATGAGGTTTGAGAGGGAGCAGAGGGAGAAGCACAAAAGGCATTGTGGGAAACTCCTAGGGTACAAGGAAGTCATTGAGTTAGAGAGTTCTGGCATTTTCAGTATTATCCATATTATCAGCTGCCAGCCTTATCAGTACATATTGCAAATCTATTGCATGTTAAAGAAATGTGTGGCCTTTTCTGGGATCCAAATCATGATAAGAAAGATTATTTCCATGAGAAAATGCTTTCTGAATTCTAGACAAGACACTCGCACAATCTCTTCAGACCTGATTCATTTGCAACCCGTGTGGGATATTGTCCCAATATTGCATCGCTGTTTACCTTTTTCTTGAGGTCAGATTTGGGGAATGGATAACTGCAGGCTGTTTGAATCTTCTAGGCTGCAAAGAGAATCTGGCTTATCATCTCTCTCTTTACCAATGTATGTGGAACCTTACCACTGGAGAGTCATCTATCTAATGCCAGGTCTATTATTCTTAAGTCCTGTTTAATTTGCTTTAAAATGTTTTCTGACAAAAAGAGGAAACAATTAATTCACACCATCTTCTCCTCAGTCTTAATTAAGACAAATTTCACTTTGAATTTTTTCATAAACCTTTTTGACTTAAAAGGCAATAGTAATAAATCATCACCACTTTGAAAATTGCATTAGTAAGCAAAACATGAAATATGATTATATATTATTTGTGAAAATTATTTTCTGAGGTTCAAGTATTTTATTTTGAGAAATGTATCCTGTTTTCTAGGATAAGAGATCACTCTAGTATATGTCATCGGCCACATCAAGTAATTTGAAACAAGTTGGGACCTAAATAAATGTAAAATGGTGTTCTTCAAAAAATTAATGGCTATCTGATGCACAAGATTTATTTTTTGTTCAGTCAAGTTACTCAGATAGAAAATGGTAATATCTTTAGCATTATCTTTAATTGAATTTGATTGAATCCTTATTGTAAATTATTTTCTAGGGGAAGGGATTTGGGGGACTATTTTCTCAAGAGATTATAGCAATGTAATTTAAGCTTACATGTGAATTCAACAGACCCACAAATTCAGAGGCTAAATAAGTTGATCAAGTAATTTAATAAAATTGCTATATGATTTTCCAGCTTGGGATATTTATCACACATAATACTGCCATAACACTTTCAAGAAACTTTATATTATGGAAAACTTCAAATATACCCCAAAGTAGAGAAAATTGTATAGTGAACTCCCATATACATGCCACCTAGCTTCAATAATTTTCAGTATTTTGTCCATTTTGTTTTATTATTGCACCCAATTTCTGATAAGAAATTTAAGAGCTGCAAAGAATATATGCAATAAACTTGTAGTTATTTTGAAGTTAACTGCAAGGTTAACTTTCCTAACACGGTATATCTTTTTATAATTTTTCTTACTTTTAATCACAAGTATTAGATCTAGATTTCTTAAGTAAAATGTAAGATATAATGACTCATCATATTTTTTTCATAGCATCACACCTGTCAGTGACTTGTGGGAATTCAGAAAGAGGTAACTACTAATTGTTCTGATATATCCAGCTTTTCTGTTTCAGAACCTTAGCTGTAAGAGGGGAGGCTGGCAAGAGAGCAAAGGAGTGAGAGAATAGTTGAAAAGGACAAAATAGGAACCATTTTATTGCTTGATGATACTCGATGAGTTTAGATGGAATGATAGGAGAGCAATCTTAGGATGTGGGAATCTCTGCAAAAGATTGTAAATTTCTTTGTGGGCTTGTGCCTAATGAATAATCTTAGATTTGTTTCCCTGCTTGGAGAAGCCAGTTTTAAACTCTCCATCCCTACAGCCATTATGCTATTTAAGATTCCTGTTATCTCTCTCATGTATTTCTGTGATGGCCTCTTCCCAACTCTCCCAACCCCAGTACGTTTTCCACACTGTCTACCTTCAGTCAGAGAAATGTTCCTAAAACTCAGTGATGAGCATGTTGACATTCTCCAGTGGTTCCTCGTTGACCTCAGGACGAGGCTGTCTCTTTAGTGTGACTTGGGTGAACATTTTAAACCTGACTCCAACTTACCTCTTTGCCACCACGGTATGTTGAATTTGTTGCATGAACTGGGAAGACTGTCCAAGATGGCCCTTCTGGGTGAAACTAACATCACACCATCTATTTATTCTTCAAATTATCCTCTCACTCAGGGTCCTGAGGCCTCATCGCTGTGAAGGAAGTGCTCATCCTTTGCTCCCATAACACCAATGAGGCTATGTTGTAAAGCCAGTTGACATTCTCATTTCCCAATAAGACAAAAACTCACTGAGGCAGGGACCGTGTTGTACTCATCACTGCATCCTCAACCCGTGTCCCATTGCTCAGCACATCCTAAGTGTTCAGTAAAGGTTTGTTGTAGAAATAGCCAAGTGAATGAATGAAAAATACATGATTCTGCTTTTTTCAGTAAAATAATTCCCCCCAAAAGGAAATAATAAATAAATTAATTAATTAATAAATTCTAAAAATTAAAAATTTTAAAAAGGAAAGAATTATCATTTGGGGTGTCATTTTCTATAATAAAAGTTATGGCAGAAAATTCCTTCTAGGCAAGTATAAGGTTCTAGAGCTATTTTCTTAATATATACTAATACTCTTAATATTATATCTTCTTATCTACTTTTTAAAATAGATATATTCCAGATCCATAATCTTAAAATATTATTATTCATTGTATCAAGTCCACAGCAACAATATACCACAGTGGGATTTCACTAGCACATTATTGCTGTGAGCTGAATAGAAGTCCTTCACCTTCCCAGCCCACATGAGTTAGTGTACTTATTAAGAGCAACCCAGATAGCTCTAGCTTCCCTAAGAGACTCCTAAGAGAATGGATAAGAGGAAGTCGAGTCAATTATTTCCTTAAGAAACCAAGAAGACTTTCCCCAGAAACTGAAAAGCACAGGTTATTTAGGTTTTTGATGGAATTTATTGATTTACTGGTGTTATGTTTCAATGTCTCTTGCAACTTTAAACCATTTGTATTCTATACACTGCCTTATATTCTTTCAGAAGCAGATGGGACATAAATTTAAAATAAAGGTTCATCTTTATATATAATAACTACAGAGTTGTCAACACAATCACATATGTTGGTGTATTTGTTTCCTGTCTATGAGATTAAATTGATCAATTTTGTTTCTTACAGGATGAATCCATTGCTTTACTCTATAAGATATTTAAACCTTCTTACCCTACATAAAGAATGTGACTGACTGCTTCATTTAAATAGCTCTGATCTTAATGCAATACGTAATAGAGAAAAGATATGAAAAAATATGCCAGTTTTTAAAGTTCTTGGGCAATACACAATCTTTCAAATACATTTAAGAATAATTTGTCAAAAATGTTATAATTCAGGCTATAATTTATTTTTATTTTCTGATCTTTGCTGTCATTTTCTTCATTATATTTGTTCTTCTGCCAAAAATAAAGCTTGCATGTATCTGACAATATGTACTTTTCATAAAGTTATGGAAGAATTTTCAGCTTTAAAGCACATAACATTTGATAAAGGTCCTCTAGTCTTATTCTAAGAATCATAGTGAAGATGATATGATTCAGATTAAACAAACATTTATTGAAAAGCTAAATGTTCCAAGTGCTTTCTCATGTATCTCCTGTGATCTTTATAACAATGTGGTAAGGAGGGTATTATTAGCATCTCTGTTTTACAGATGGGCAACTGAAACTCATGGGAACTAAGTTGCTTACTGTTACACAAACAGAATGGAAAATACCTATGAAGCAGCCTGACACATGGTAGCATTCAGTAAATTCTTGCCAAACCAGAAAATACACTGCATTTTAAGACAAATACTGTTTCTTTTTTTCACTTTCAAATCCCACCACACTAAATGAGTAAACAATGAGGCTTAGCAAGCATTCTGACTCATTTATGTATGTAATTTTATAAGTAATCTGTTATTTTATCTGAACAGGATATTAAACCATCTGCCATTTTAAAAAACTCTTTCAGCAGGTTTGAAGCCAGTCTTCTCAAATTATATTGTATTATTAGCCTAACACATCTCTTTCCTTTATTGTTTTATTGAGTTATCTAAGAGAAATTGTTTCAGCCAAAGTAGTTTGAGATTGTTTTAGTTAATCTAGAAAACCATCTCCTATGTTTAATCAATGCTTACCTGTTCTAACATTGAAGTTTGGGATTTGCAAATGGCAAATTGCTTTAAGATCCATTTTCATGTTTTACTAATCTTCCACACCACCCCACCACCCCCAACACAGTGCCTAGTATATCATAGATAATCAATAAATATAAGATAAATTAAATAATTGATAACAGTTTCTATATTGAATGCCACTCACATATTCAACAAGTAATTCCTCCCTGAAATGTTTCTTTGGGTTGGATTCAATAAGGCTAGTTAGGACAATGTTCAAACTCTATTCCTTGCTTACTGTGGGAATTTGATTTATTCATATAACAGCCATTAGCCTCAGTTTACTCCTTTTTAACATGGTAACAATGAACTCTATTCACTGTAAATGATGACGTGACAAAGGTAGTTCTTGAAGTTCATACATGTTATGGATTGGATCATGCCCCTATCCCCTCAAAATATTCATGTGTTTGTCCTAACCCCCATTGCCTCAAAATGTTACCTTACTTGGAGGTAAGGTCTTTACAGAGGTAACCAAGGTAAAATGAGGTTTTTAGCATGGGCGCTAATCCAATATGACTGGTGTCGTTATAAAAAGGGGAATTTTAGAGAAAGAAACACACATGCATGTGCGTGCACACACACACGAACACCACATGAAGGCAGAGATTGAAGTGATGCTCCTACACACTAAGGAACACCACAGATTGCCAGCAAACCCCCAGAAGCTAGGAACGAGATGTAGAACCAATTCTTCACCACAGTCCTAAGAAGGAATCAATGCTCAGGACTTTGGCCTTTCAGTCTCCAGAACTATGAGACAATGAATTTTTGTAGGTTTAAGTGACTCAGTTTGTGACATTTTGCTATGGCAGCCATAGGAAACTAACACAGTGCCTGACTGTGATGATTTTTAATGCAAGAAATTAAAGTCATCTGGGAGGGAGGAGCTGGCATAGAGATGAAAGCTTGAGAAGAGAGAGAATTTTTTCATTCATTCCAGCTGTAATGACTGAACTTCTCCCATGTGTCAGCTATTGCACTTATCACCAGAGATACAACCATGGGTAAGACCCTCACATCCACCACCTTCATAAATCCAAATGTCTAGTAAAGGTCTGGAAATGTTGTGGGGGAAAACAGATATTGAAGGCAACTTGGGATACATAAACTGATTGTCAAAAAGTACAGAGTTCAATCTCTTGATAAACAATCTCTTCTATGATTTGGATTTTGCCTGCTTCTTTGACTTCAGTTTCAACATCCAACCCCCAATTCCTTCCCCACCACTGCCATTACCCACATATTGCATGCACACACACGTGCACACACACAGACACACACACTCACAGGCTATGTTTGAGTCACTCCTGCTTGCATCTTCCACAGACTTCCCATATTCTTCTTTATTTGGTGACTTTACATGTGCCATTCTCTCTGCATGAAAGTCTCCTACTCCTCTTTATTTACTTAGTAGGCTCTGAGGTTTTCCTGGAGTCCAAACTCAAGTGTTATCTTCATATTTTAAAGCCTTTCCTGACCACAGTTCAAGTTAGAAGTGCCTTCTCTGCTCCCACAGAACCAGATACTCATTACTACACTGGACTGTGATTGGCTGTGGACATGCTTGAGAGCAGAGATTCTGTGTCTTTTATCTCTCTCCCTCATGCTGAGTATAGTTCTTAGAATACAGTAGATGGACAATACATGTTTCTCAGGTCAAATGTGTAATTAATTAACATAGAGAAACGTTATATTTAAAGATATTCAACAACATATATACACATGGCAAAATGGCCCCAGGGCTGATTTTTGGTATCACATGTTGCCTGGCTATGTGTTACTCTGTCCTGCAGGACAGTGACTTCCACCTCCACCTTTCACATCCTCATCCACCACGAAGGTATCACTCTCTACCAGCCAGCTTACCATCAGTTACTAAGTATGTCTCTACTCTTCTCCACTCAGTAGGAAAGCCTTTGGAATGTTGGCCTTTATTTTTTGAAAAGTTGTCAAGCACAATCCTAAAGCTGTGTAGTATTTTTCACCTACATACCTTTTATTTCAACCATGTCTTAAAATGTGTTACGTGGAAGCCCTGAAAAATCATAAAGCATTGAGTCCTTCTACAGTGATATATCAGTCTCTTTGGAAATAAATATGTAAAAATAAAAGGAAAATTAAAGTAGTTGAAAAGTTTCAATTTTTATGCACCCACATATCTCCAATGAACAAGTATAGGTGAACAAGTACTACTTAAAACAGTCTTACAAGAATTAATAATCATTAATCCTAATTTTTACTCTGTCTTTGAATTGGTTGTGACTTGGTTTCAGTCTGTCACACATGTACATTTGTTCTGTTCATAAAATGGAAAGGGTTTAGGTGAGTCTATTATAATGCATGTTCACTTTCTTCAAAATCACACACTAAAAATGAGAACTTATGGGAAGAGTAGGATCAGGGAAGATCGTTTACTAGCTATGGAACTTTTGCAAACAAAGCGCCAATAAGGGCAGTTAACAACCTAAGAGACGTATGAGCACAGTTACATTTCCACTGGTACTTATTCCCTATCAGTCAATCTTTGCATCCTTAACCCCTGGTGCTGCTGCTTCCTTTGTGAGATAGAGACCCTGGAGGTAGACCATTCTATCAGACTGTGTAATGAAAATTAAAAATCTAATTCAGAGTGTAACATTTTACTTTTTTCCATTGTTTTAATGCAAGAGAAATGTCTGTGCATCTTCTTCATCTAAACTCAGTTTCTCCAGGAAGCTTAACATAGTAGAAAGTTTAGGAGTTCTTGAAGCCACTAAACCAATCTCTACCTGCAGTTCTGTAGATTTCCAGTTCTTCCTAAGGTCTCCACAGATCACTAAGGCGTTCTCTTTAATTGAGAAAAAACCTGCTCTTGATGACTTCAAAGTGTTAACTTGATGAGAAAAATCATATAAAAGCCATTCCGTGACTAACATGTTACATAGACATTCTCCTATTTACGAAGAGTTAATAGAGTTATCAGTACAAAGCATACTTTGAAGTAGAACAGATTGTAGTTCTAAAACCTTATTTAACTGATGAACAAAATAATCAGTAGGTGCTTCAGGAGATCATGTCAGGAAATTTTGCAAATTCCATGGTACAACTGTATTATGCAGCAATATGTAGTATTTTCAAATAAGAATCCTTGCAATCACTTCCACTTTTACGTTGAAAGGAAATGTATTGTTAGTTATGGTAACTCTATCCTGGCTACCTTCCCAGAAAGTTGTGTGCTAAATATATTCCAGACAAAAACAAGGAAGACTTGCTCAAATGTTGCCATTGGAATTCTTTTGGGTTTTGCAATGAATACCTTACTGACCAAGGAGGACACAGTTCTAAACTCTGCAGCTGAAAATGCTTCCATAGTGGTCTATCAAATTATTTCCCTCTAGGATGAGGACATTTAGGTACCATTGGAAAAGAACTGTGCTGAATCGTGCTCAAATAAAAATCACCTCTCTCTAAGTCTACCAACTGAGACTCAAAAACCGTTGGAATGTAAAGTGATACTGGGGTGCACTGGTGAAAATAAAAGTGTTCCATTATAGCCAGCATATTTGAAATTTTATTCTTTTAATCTGAAACTTTGTTACACTTCTGGAAATTGTATGATAACTATGTGGCACCTAAGTAGTATTCTTATGTAAGGCTCCTGTTTCAGGATAGGTATTTAGAGTCCATATCCTTCCAGATTAGGTAAATGTCTATTGTATTAGGTGCTATGTGCTCTTAAAATCCATCTACTCCTACAGTTACAGATGTGCAGACTGTTAAAATAGACTGAACCTTAGGAATCAATTAGATCATCTGTAGATTCTTTTCATAGATCACAAAATGGATAGAAGACATGATGGTGGGACGTCACAGTATTTCTTGCAATACATAACTTGTTTCATAAGTTGTGAGAACAGGAAGCAATTATGATTACACTGGCAAAGTGAGAGGGCAATAGTGTGTCCTTTCTCGTTTGTATATCAAAGCTGTGAACAAAACTACGAGGTATAGGAATTTGCCTGTAGCACAGTTAGTAAACTTCAAAGGAGATGGCTGCTCATCTTATTTCAATCCATTTAAAATTGGGAGTTATGTAAGCCATGTGAGTCCCCCAGAAAGGCATACTGAATGAGAGGAGCAGTGGGCAAGGACAGAAACTGGAGAAGCAATAGTCTGAGAGGCAGGAAAAGCAGCCCATGCATGAGAGCAAGAGGGAATGAGAAAAGAAGGAGAATGACCAGGAGAGAGGATTTTCATGACAGTTGAGAGATTTTATAAGAAATAATCGGGCAACATTGTCCAACACTACAAAGTGGTCAGGAACGATGACAGCTGAAGATAACACACATTTTGGCAAAACTAACTGGAATATTAGAGATTATGTCAGGATGGGATACTGGGGTTGATGATTTCTGATAGGAATTAATCAGGGTTATGACAAAGTCCACAGTGTGAGTCTGACTATATGCAACTGAGGTGGAGGGAAGGTCAGGATCTTTGGAGATAAGGAAATCAAGGGACTGACCGCAAGAGCAGGTTTCACGTGGGTCATTCACATGACGATGGCAGTCACTGATACGTTGGCAGGACATGAGGTACATGAAAAAGTAAGTTTCAAAACCTGTTATTATTGGGAAGTGAGCAGTACACTAATAGAACAACAGGTACTAAAAACAGTGAAGTTTTGCATAAGGAAGGAAAGACAATTGGCTTTAGATACAACAACTAGGATTTAAGAGAATACTGACTACTCTTTTTTTTTTAAGTTAATTAATTAATTTAATGGGCTTGTTGGGTCTTTTTTTTTTTTTCTGCTGTGCTCAGGCTTTATTTTTTTTTTTTAGTTGTGGCAAGCAGGGGCTACTCTTCATTGTGGTGCGTGGGCTCCTTAGTGCCGTGGTTTCTCTTGCTGTGGAGCAGGGGCTCTAGGCGTGTGGGCTTCAGGAGTTGCAGCAAATGGGCTCAATAGTTGTGGCTCACAGGCTCTAAAGCACAGGCTCAATTGTTGTGGCGCGCAGGCTTAGTTGCTCCTCGGCATGTGGTATCTTCCTGGAGCAGGTATCCAACCATGTTCCCTGCATTGGCAGGCAGATTCTCAACCACTGGGCCACCTAGGAAGCCCCTGACTCCTCTTTTTAATCACAAAGTTCATGAGGCCCCCATGGTATATAGCTTTGGGATTGGCCTGAAAAGAAACAGGTAAATGTGGGTCATAAATAAGAGGCATGGAACAGTATGGGTTGAGATAGGAGAGAAGTCAAATGACTCTTGAGGCTTACATGTTGGGAGACTGGTCAAGAACTATTTAAGAGCATAGTACTTCTAAGCCACCAAGGATAACTGAGGGCAAACAAAATCTTGCCCCTGCCTTCATGGAGTCTATAGTACAATGAAGGTAAACTTTATCAAAGGCTCAAATACACGTGAAACTGTAGCCCAGTAAGAGCGAGGAAGGAACACTGCAAAGACCTGGGAGAATAGGTCACAGGAGGATCTGTCTACTCCAGGAGGACAGGTTTTCTTGAGAAAGGAACGACTGTGCTGAGCTCAGAAGCGCTGGGGAGAGGATGGGGCATGGGCAGCGGCGCTGAACTGGACAGGGAGGATAGCATGTGCCAACACCCGGCGCTGCGCACGGGGTGTGGTGCAGGGCACGGCGCACATGTGCCGCAGGGACAGCGGCTGCAGCCAATCCTGGCAGGCCTTGGAGGTCACGTGGAAGAGCGTGTTCTTTAAGGGCACGTTGTGTGTCTGTGACAGGAATCCTCAAACTATCCTCACGAGGCGGATGCCGACGTCTAAACATACGCTTCTGTTGACAGATCAGTTGGCGAGCAGAGAAGGCATTTACCCTCTGCTCAATCAAGGTTATTGTGGTTTTCATAGTTGGCAGCTACTTCTTCAAAAGGATTACTATAACATCCTGTGTGGTGACCTTGTGTCTATGAACACATCACGCAAGTTAAGACATCATGTACCAGTTTTTGGAGTAACCCTCCGCTCCCTCCCCCGCCCCCATACTGTGCATCCTGTCTCCTTCCCTCTGTGGTGAGACAGCCTTTCCTGCGCCACAGTACAGTGCAGGATGAATTAGCAGATGACAGATATAAACCGCCTTTTGATAGAGCAGTTTCAAGGAGATTGTGTGTGTAAAAATCAAATTGCTGTAGGTAAATAAGGAAGTGGAGGTGGTTAGTCAAATCGCTATTTCTAAAAATATCAAGAGAGAAGAAGAGAGAGATGAGAATGAAGCTTGAAGGGAAACGAGGTTAAAGTAGACTTTTTTTTGTTTATATAGCCTTTTAAAACAACTTTTGGAAGAAAAAATTTCAAATACACAAAAGTAGCAAGAAGTAAAATGAACCATCGCAATTCAGGCTAAATAATTATCAATAATTACACTGTTACATTTACTACATTTTCCTTTCTCTTGCTCTCTTTTCTGAATTATTTTATGGCAAATCCCAGACATCATGTTATTTAATCCCCATATTTTTTACCATGCTTCACTAAAAATATGTATTTTCCTTTATAAATATAATGCCATAATTCTACCCAACAAAATTAACAGTAACTCCTTATTACCAGTTTTTATTCAAATTTTCCTTATTGCCTCAAAAAAGTCCTTCTATGATTAGTTTCTTGAAATCAGGGAATTTAGTTATTGTGTCTCCTTTTCAGTGTCTTGCAGCCTAAAACAGCCCTTCCCTGTTTGTTTTTGTTGTTGTTGTTATTTGTCTTTTTCGCATTTAACATTTCTTGATAAAAATCAGTCAGTTCCTCTACTCTCATATTTTTATAAATGAAAGTTAGGCCTAGAGTCTTCATGGATAACTTTTTTTAATATTGAGGAGGGATTAAGTCACACATGAAGTAAAAGGAGCTGGCATGAGGAAGAGGTTGAAGATCAAAGGGAAGGCAGAATAATCATTGGTGTAAAATTATAAAGAAGTGACATACAGAGGTTAGCTGTTGTTTGAAAGTGAAATTGTCTTCTTCTCAGACAGACAGAAGTAAGGATAAAATATTGGTAAATTTTGAAGTGGCAACAGAAGCAATATTCAAAATAGTGCTTAATCTGTTTGACTGGGGCATCAACGATATGGAACAGATTGATGCAAACAACCCATGTGTATGGCAGGCACATATCAGTGAGTGATATCACTTTCCACCCCTAAGTGATGGGGAGGAAAGTTTACGTTTGTGTCTAGTGACCTTTATTTTCACATTGAAGTAGAAGATAAGGTTGTCTGATGAAAGGAAGGGATTAGGGCATGGTTGAGATTTTGAGAATTAAATATTTGGAATAACTATGGTAATGAATGAGCAAGTATGTCAGCCAAGGATGAGGTAAAGAGTTCCTATCAAAATCAAAGACCTAGAAAGAGTAGTTCACTTAAAGGTCCTGAAGGTGCTTGATTGACTGGTTATAGAGACATAAAGTGAGCAGAATTATTAATACTCGGGAAGAGGTGTCTAATAACAAAGAAATATGACTTGCATATTTTCAAATCTTAGTCATGTAATTTTTTTAAATTAATAACTGAGGAGAAAAGACAAAGCAAAATCAAGGAAATATTAATAGCTGTTAGAGGATAATGAGAATATGGGTATTATAATATTTTTGGTACTTTTCTATATTTTTTTCACTAGTTAAAAAGCAACTGACAAATGAAAGCTAGATTACTAGACACATAAGATTGCGCTAAAAAGCTGCTTTAAACAAAATTATTATGAATATGTACTTCTGTTTATCATATACTCATAATAAAAATAGAAATAATTAAAGAAAGTTGGAAATTAGAGAAAAATCACTGTTTATCCCCATTTTTCAACGGATTTTTATTTGGGGGGAGGCATGTAACATAATAAGTTTTATACTTGCTATGTATATATTTTATAAAATATGTATTTTTATACTTACTATAGTATATACTCATACTATTACAAATAATGACAGATAAATTTTTTTTAATTTTGTTTACTTTATGAAAATATAAATATAATTTTCTTTGGATATTTATGAATCAAAGGGTATGGAAATTACCAAGGTCTTTCATAACAGTTGGAGGTCTTGCTCCATAAGTCCCATTGGCTCTCTAAGAGGATTCAGTTTCTGTCAGCAATGTGTGAGAACGTCTGTTTCATCACACCTATTCAGCATTACTAATAGCTAATAGATAGCAAATTTGCTAGACCTGAAATTATATTTTAGGAATATAATTCCTAAAATTCCACCCTGGCAGTCCAGTGGTGAGGACTCTGTGCTCTCACTGCCAAGGACCGGGGTTCAATCCTTGGTCAGGGAACTAGGCTCCTACAAACCATGCGATGTAGCTAAAAAAAAAAAAAATTATATTTTAAAAACAATAAGGCTAACGTTTACTAAACACCTCTCTATAAGTCCAGCTAAGCACTTTATAAACAACCCTAAGATACATCTTGTTTCTGTCCTAAACTTACAGAGAAATTAAAGCATCTATTCAGACAACTGACAACTATTAATGGAAGAATCCCCTGCTGTGTGCTGGGTGCTGTTGCGGGTGCTACTGTTACAGAAAGATTTTACATTATAGAGACCAGAGAAATATCATAAACCAAAACATATATATTTACAAATAAATAAAATGTTTTCAAATAGTGGTAGGTGCTTTGCAGAGAATAAAATAGAATGATACTCTGGAAAGTGACAGAGATAGAGCATTGGGGATGCTATTTTAACTAGGATAGTAAGGTAAGGACTTTAGAAAATGGCATCACTTCAGCTGAGACCTCAAATGAGAGGAAAGGGCCACTTGAAAACCTCAGAGGAAAGCATTCCAAGGAGAAGGAATAGCATGTGTGAAGCCCTTGAGGCATACACACAAAAAATGGAAGTAAACTGGAATGCAGGAAAACAGGAAAAGAAGGCGGCAAGTTCAAAGGGGAAGGCTGAAGCCAAATCCAGTAGGGCACTGAGGGCAGATTTGGATTTTCTTGTCAATTCCATGGGAATCCATTGGAGGGTTTCATGGAGGAGAGTAACATGATCTAATTTATGCTTTAGATCGTAAGACTGTGTGGACAATAAACAGCAGAGTAGCCAGAATAGAGGCAGAAAGACGTATTGAGATGTTATTGCAGTAGTATCTTCAGGGAAGATACAGTGTTGGCTTGGACAAGAGTTGCGTGGAAAGTGTTAGGGAAAAAGGAATCAGATGTGATTTCTAAGTCTTTGGCATGAGCAGTTGGGTGGGAGGTGATGCTGTTTGCCAATCTAGAGGTCTGGAGAGAGGTCTTGAGTGGAGAATAAAAATTGAGAGTCTTCAATATGTAGGTAGCCTTTAAAGCAGAAATCCTGGATGAAATATACTAGGTAGAAAATGTAGCTATAGGGAAAATGGGCAAAGAATAGGTTTGTGGGGGAACTCCATCAATAAAAGTTCTGCTAGAGAAAGAGGAGCCAGCAAGTGAGGCTAATATGGGATAGGCAGTACACTGGAGGAAAACTATGAGTGCAGCATTGTTGAAGTTAACTGAAGTAAGTGTTTAAATAATAGGGGTGATGCACTGTATCAAATGCATCAAGATACCAAGTTAGGTGAGGACAGAGAAGGGGTTTGTTTCCATTGTATCAGGTCTTTGTAGTCTTCACTAGTGCCACTTCAGTGGTCCACTGGAGACAAAATGCTGATTGAAGTGAGCCAAGGAGAAAGGGAATGAGGAAATGGAGATAGTAAGTATAGACAACTCTTAGAGACATGCTGTGAACAAAGACATGGATTTGTAGCTGAAGTGGTTGATGTAACTTGCCCAAGTGTGCAGAGATAGTAAGCGAGTAGTCCCTTGCTTTGAACCTCAGAGTTTCTGACCCTGAATAGAACAAGCTTTTAATCAAATATACTGTTTTAATTTGTATCTAAAGAGTCTTGTGTATTTGCTTAATATTGTCTCTTTAATTTTCATCTTTAACTAAATACTACTATGGTCGATTAGACAGGTTAGTCAATTAGCCAAATATTGAGACCTGTCAGAGTCGATGCTTAGATAAGAGGTCTGGGAATACTATACTAGATGGCTGGGAGGTGTCCAAAGAAGGCAGAAATGTGGCACAGACTTAATCACTGAAAAGAGCCATGGCTGTCACTAGGAAGAACTAACTGTATCTGGTATACTTTTGGAGTCCCATCTTCAGAAAAGAAATATTTCCCGTTTCCCAACCACATGCCTTGTTGTAGAAAGAGCAGAGTTACAAGTGATTTCACCGTGCTTCCTCTGAAAGATTATATAGGACACGGGAAGAAAACTGTTTTTCTCTGGTTTGCATTTAAGGTCAGCCAGTATATGTGAAATAAGAAATGAATGTCATATGAAGTGGAATTGACTCAGAATAGTAAAATATATTGCCACATAGGTTTGAGGATGTGGTGCTGAAGGTAAAATTTAAAAGTAGACTTTTAAAGACTGCATGTAATTTTATTGATAACAAGAATTGGAAAGGAGGAAGTGAAGGAGGAAAGGAAAGGCACTAACAATGATTGTCACGTGCCAAGCACTATGCTAAGTACTTTATTTTTTTAATTAATTTATTTGTTTATTTATTTATTATTGGCTGTGTTGGGTCTTCTTTCTCTAGTTGTGGAGAGCGGGGGCTACCCTTCCTTGCGGTGTGAGGGCTTCTTATTGCGGTGACTACTCTTGTTGCAGAGCACAGACTCTATGTGCGAGGGCTTCAGTAGCTGTGGCACACAGGCTCAGTAGTTGTGGCTTCGAGCTCTATAGCACAGGCTCAGTAGCTGTGGTGCACAGGCTTAGTTGCTCCACAGCATGTGGGATCTTCCAGGACCAGGGATCAAACCCACGTCCCCTGCATTGGCAGGCGGATTCTTAACCACCGTGCCACCAGGCAAGTCCCTATGCTAAGTACTTTAAAATGGGTTCTTTTTTGATTCTTACCAAAGGTCTTTTAGGGTTATTATTTATTTACACTTTTCAAGATGGAAAAATTGAAACTCAGGGAAGTTAAAATACCATATCAGGGAACCAATGCACTGTCTACCCAAATTCCAGCTCCAACAATTAAATATATCATCCACATTAGCAAAAACTTTGTCACATAACTATCACAAATGTCTTTATTTCTTATTTACATTTATTTTGAAGAAGAAAAATAATGACATTGTGTAGGAATCCTTAGAGTTCTATTGAACACCTTTCCATTCCACCTGGCTGTGACCACAAGTGTTGGACTGCACCCCACAGGCCTACAAGCCTTGTGATTGCCCAGCCTCAAGACTGAAGGAAGAGCCCCGGAGACAGAGACAGAGACATAAGGGTTTATTGGATGGGGGATCTTACATGCCGGGGGCAAAAGCATCCTGGAGTGACACCCCACTGTGGATGGCAGAAGGCAGGCAGGACAGGGCAGCAGTCTTTGCAGCCAAGGGGAGGGGAAGGTTACCAGTTGTAGATGGAATTGACATCATGTTGGCTTATCTGTTACCAGGGAAACCAGCAGAGGAACATGCCCCTCGCTGCCCCTTTGATAAACTGTCATAGTGGTCGTGTTCTAATCTAAAGATTAGAACAGGCACTAGCTGGGGCCAGGGGCGAGTATGTGGGTATTTGCTGATTCAGCTCTATGATAAGAGGGGAGGTCGGTGGGGGAGGGTGTAGGTGAGGTGGGGACTGGTCTAGCAGGGGATGTACAGAGAGCAAGAGAACAGCCATCTTGAGTGGCCTGATCGTACAGATCATATGTCATTCATGTGAGTGTGACACATGAGGGAAGAAATTCCTGCACCCCTGACTCAAAAGGGGTTTGTGATCCATTTATAAGGTCTTTCAGGAAGACAGAAATGAAAACTACACATAGTTCTGCTACTATATTAATTAATATGTTAATGCAGTCCCTTATTTAGATAAAAAAGAACAATCTGTAGAGGATTTCTATGTGCATTACTGGAAGACTGGAAGTCTTTAGCTCAGAGCCCAGCACCTAATAAGAGGAGCTCAAAAATATTCATGGAAATAAAATGATCTCTGATTATGTGTGTACTTGGCTCTTTGGATAATAAAAAGGAAAGAATAGCTCAGGCTACGTTAGGAACAGGGAGGCTAGGAATTCACAGAAACAGTCAGAAACAGAGAGCTGGCAGAGACCTAGGCAGCTCTGGGGACTAACTTCTCCCTCCTCTCTTTTGGGCTTCAAGATCTTTGCCTGTGGGCTCCCTGTACAGTTTTCCTTCCTTCTCTCTGACTATTAGGCAATTCTCTTTGTAATTTTGAGTCTGGTTTGCAGACTCAAAAGGAGGTCTGCCTGCTCACTGTTATCTCTTTGGGCAGAAACCTTTATTCCAGACCATTTCTTAGTCTAGATTTGAGCTGGGTCCCCACTTCAGTTCAATAAGTGGTCAATGGTGAGAACAACCAAGCATTGTTTTCTGAACAGAGGACAGTGGAGAGACAACTTCAGCTGGAAGGTGCCTTGGCAAGGTGATCATGGCCAGTGCATTAGTCCCTGTGATCTTTCACCTAATGATCTGATTTAAGTTGTGAGAACAGCACAGAGTTTGGCTAACTCTCTGCCCGGGTCATTTCAATACAAGTCTAATGCTTTGCTTCCTGTCCTTGAAGAACAAAGGAAAATTATATGAAGTACTCATTCACAATTCCTTTTAAAAAGGAGCTCATCTGAAATTTAGATGTGCCAGAATTTTAGACACTTAAGGAAGATGTTTGAAAGTGAATTGTTTCTACTTAAAGATTCAATGAGTTGACCCAAAACCGAAGTCATGCTCTACTTACTTTATACAAAAAGTTATTTTTTCAACTAACAAAGCTATTAGAGCTTTATTTTACCTAAGAAGGTAGAAATTTGATACACTGGTAGTGGTAGGTCATATTCTGATGTAGAATAGAAATAGAAATAGCTTTGCCCCAATTGAAAAAGAACGTGCCTTGTAACTGAAACTCTAGGATAATAAACATGCTGGGGAAATGCACAACAGGGGCAAGAGACTCACTGCTTCCTGAAAACAATGAAGATTTCTAACAAAATGCATTTGAAGACATCAGGGATGTGAGTGTATCTTAATAAATGTTTATTTTTTTCAGTTTGGCACATATGCAAATATTCTGTAAAAATGTCTGCCTCTTGTGAAAGATGGAAGTTTACGTACAGTATAAACGCATGGAAACTCTAAATTATGCTTTTTTTTCCCCCTTTTCTTTTTAATTTTTTAAAAACTTCTGGACTTCCCTGTGGTCCAGTGGTTAAGACTCCGTGCTTCCACTGCAGGGGACATGGGTTCAATCCCTGGTTGGGGAACTAAGATACTGCATGCCATGCGGCCCAACCAAAAAATTAAAATAAAATTTAAAAATTTCTGTTGCAATGATTAAAACTTGCCATGTATATTCCACTAAATCCTTTAGAAGGAAGTAATAATAATTAAAGTGTACATCCAAATAAGGAATATTTAGGAATTTCTGAAGAATATAATTTCACTTTGTCATTGAACACAAGTGTTATGTTAAAGGACATTTATGTTGTGTTATTGGTTAAATTGTGTCCCTCCCCCCTCAAAAATAAATATTGGAGTCTTAACCCCAGTACCTCAGAGTGTGACCTTTTATGGAAATTAGGTGGTTACAGACAATTAGTTAAGATGAGGTCATGCTGGAGTAGGGTGGGTCCCTAATCCAATATGACTGATGTCCTTATGAAAAGGGGAAATTTGGGCACAGACACACAGGGGAATACCAAGAGTGTTAGAGTTAGGCTGCCATGAGTCAAGGAACTACCAGAAGCTATGAGAGGGGCCTGGAGCAGATCCTTCCCTAGCGCCTTCAGAGGCCCTTACCTTAATCTTGAACTTCAGCCTCTAGGACTGAGAGACAATAAAGTGTTGCTTAAGTCACTCAGTATATGGTACCGTGTTAACAGAAGCCCTAGCAAACTAATATAGATGGTCAGCTGTTGTTGGTGAGTGGCTTTGGGAATCTCCTTCATTCAAGGAATTCATAAGAATGTTGAGTTCACTGTGGAGGAGCAGAGCTGGACAACACCCCACATGTCTATTAGGATGAGCTAATGTATGTAAAACTGAAAATCTGCCTTTGAAAAAGACATGGGAACACTGGCCTTTTTGGAATTCAAGTTTATAAAAACATGCAAACTGTGTAGCACGTGATTAAAACCAGAATGAACCATGGAAGTGGTAATACTACCAGGGCAGGTGAAGCCTGGCCCCTGAGCTGCCCACAGCACGAAGCTCAAACAGCCATGGAGCAATGGAAGCATCCTGGAGACATTGATATGTGCATGTGTGTGGGTATGTGTGTGTGAGAGAGAGATAGAGAATGCACAGACAGTTCTGTAGTGGGTGGGACAGCCCCAAGCAAGTTCAATGCCCTTTTTGCCCCAGAACATCACAACCTGCGTGAGTTGAAGGAGGTCTGCACTAAGACCACGAGACTATCAAGGCTTAAGCAGAAAGCCCTGGCCAGGCTGACAGTAAGCACCACCAGTGATGTTGTGAGTTCCCAGCCCATTGCAGATTGCAATGGCAGGTCTCCGATTCCGTCGCTGGGAGCAGGAGTGATGGAAACACAGAGAATCAGAAACCTTCAGGGGTGCATCACCTATGGAATTTGCCTGCAAGGAATTTCTGATTTTCTGCTCCATCAGCAGGCAATAATAGTATATTATGCCCAAGGGATAATTTTTGAATAAATGTAGGCACCCATCAGACCTGAGAAAGTATCTTGAAAGAAAGAATCTATTGGCACAGATCAAACTTTCTGCAAGTCTATCAGGTAAGATTGGAGCATCAAAAATTTAAACATTAATGTAAATGTTTCCTGACTTGCATGCAAATCTGGATATAGCAATCTTACTAGTATACATTTAAAGTCAATTTATTGTCTTTTTTTTGGGGGGGGGTGTACACCAAGTTCAATCATCTGTTTTTATACACATATTCCCGTATTCCCTCACTCCCTTGACTCCGCCCCTCGAGTCCCCCCCACCCTCCCCGCCCCAGTCCTCTAAGGCATCTTCCATCCTCGAGTTGGACTCCCTTTGTTATACAACAACTTCCCACTGGCTATCTATTTTACAGCTGGTAGTATATACATGTCTGGGCTACTCTCTCGCTTCGTCTCAGTTTCCCCTTCACCCCCCACCCCCTCCCAAACCTCGAGTTCTCCAGTCCATTCTCTGTATCTGCGTCCTTGATCTTGTCACTGAGTTAATCAGTACCATTTTCAGATTCCGTATATGTGAGTTAGCATAAAATATTTGTCCTTCTCTTTCTGACTTACGTCACTCTGTATGACAGACTGTAGTTCTATCCACCTCATTACATATAGCTCCATCTCATCCCTTTTTATAGCTGAGTAATATTCCATTGTATATATATGCCACATCTTCTTTATCCATTCATTTGTTGATGGGCATTTAGGTTGCTTCCATGTCCTGGCTATTGTAGATAGTGCTGCAATAAACATTATGGTACAAGTTTCTTTTGGGATTATGGTTTTCTTTGGGTATATGCCCAGGAGTGGGATGACTGGATCATATGGTAGTTCTATTTGTAGTTTTTTAAGGAACCTCCAAATTGTTGTCCATAGTGGCTGTACCAACTTACAGTCCCACCAGCAGTGCAGGAGAGTTCCCTTTTCTCCACACCCTCTCCAACATTTGTTGTTTCCAGATTTTGTGATGATGGCCATTCTAATCAGTATGAGGTGATACCTCATTGTGGCTTTGACTTGCATTTCTCTAATGATTAGTGATGTTGAGCATCTTTTCATGTGTTTGTTGGCCATCTGTATGTCTTCTTTGGAGAAATGTCTATTTAGGTCTTCTGCCCATTTGTGGATTGGGTTATTTGCTTTTTTGGTATTAAGCTGCATGAGCTGCTTGTATATTTTGGAGGTTAATCCTTTGTCCATTGTTTCATAGGCAAATATTTTTTCCCATTCTGAGGGTTGCCTTTTAGTCTTGTTTATGGTTTCTTTCGCTGTGCAAAAGCTTTTAAGTTTCATGAGGTCCCATTGGTTTTTTCTTGATTTTATTTCCATGATTCAAGGAGGTGGGTTAAAAAGGATGTTGCTTTGATGGATGTCATAGAGTGTTCTGCCTATGTTTTCCTCTAGGAGTTTTGTAGTGTCTGGCCTTCCATGTAGGTCTTTAATCCATTTGGAGTTTATTTTTGTGTATGGTGTTAGGAAGTGTTCTAATTTCATTCTTTGACATGTTGCTGTCCAGTTTTCCCAGCACCACTTATTGAAGAGGCTGTCTTTTTTCCATTGTATACTCGTGCCTCCCCTGTCAAAGATAAGGTGCCCATATGTGTTTGGGCTTACTTCTGAGTTCTCTATTCTATTCCATTGATCTTCCTTTCTATTTTTGTGCCAGTACCATACTGTCTTGATCACTATGGCCTTGTAGTATAGTTTGAAGTCAAGAAGCCTGATTCCACCAACTCCATTTTGCCTTCTCAAGATTGCTTTGGCTATTCGGGGTCTTTTGCGTTTCCATACAAATCGTAAGATTTCTTGCTCTAGTTCTGTGAAAAATGCCTTTGGTAATTTGATGGGGATTGCCTTGAATCTGTAAATTGCTTTGGGTAGTACAGACATTTTCACGATGTTGATTCTTCCAGTCCAGGAACATGGTATGTCTCTCCATCTGTTTGTGTCGTCTTTGATTTCTTTCATCAATGTCTTAAAGTTTTCTGCATACAGATCTTTTGCCTCCTTAGGCAGGTTTATTCCTAGGTATTTTATTCTTTTGGTTGCAATGGTGAATGGGAGAGCTTCCTTCATTTCTCTTTCTGCTCTTCTGTTATTAGTGTATAGGAATTCAAGAGATTTCTGTGCATTCATTTTGTGTCCTGCTACTTTACTAAACTCATCAATTAGTGCTAGCAGTTTTCTGGTAGAGTCTTTAGGGTTTTCTATATATAATATCATGTCATCTGCAAAGAGTGACAATTTGACTTCTTCTTTTCCATTTTGGATTCCTTTTATTTCTTTTTCTTCTCTGATTGCTGTGGCTAAAACTTCCAAAACTATGTTGAATAATAGTGGTGAGAGTGGACACCCTTGTCTTGTTCCTGTTCTTAGAGGGAATTCTTCCAGTTTTTCCCCATTGAGAACGATGTTGGCTTTTGATTTTTCATATATGGCTTTTATTATGTAGAGGTAATTTCCTTCTATGCCCATTTTCTGGAGAGCTTTTATCATAAATGGATGTTGAACTTTGTCAAAAGCTTTTTCTGCATCTATTGAGATGATCATATGGTTTTTATCCTTCAAGTTGTTGATATGATGTATCACGTTGATTGATTTGCGTATATTGAAGAATCCTTGCATCCCAGGGATAAACCCCACTTGATCATGGTGTATGATTTTTTTAACGTGCTGTTGGAGTCTGTTAGCTAGTATTTTGTTGAGGATTTTTGCATCTATATTCATCAGTGATATTGGTCTGTAGTTTTCTTTTTTTGTGACATCTTTGCCTGGTTTTGGTATCAGGGTGATGGTAGCCTCGTAGAATGAGTTTGGGAGTGTTCCGCCTTCTGCAATATTTTGGAAAAGTTTGAGAAGGAAAGGTGTTAGCTCTTCTCGAAATGTTTCATAGAATTCACCCATGAACCCATCTGGTCCTGGGCTTTTGTGCGTTGGGAGATTTTTAATCACTGCCGCAATTTCTGTACTTCTGATTGATCTGTTCATGGTTTCTATTTCTTCCTGGTTCAGTCTTGGAAGATTGTATTTTTCTAAGAATGTATCCATTTCTTCCAGGTTATCCAATTGATTGGCATAGAGTTGCTTGTAGTAGTCTCTCATGATGTTTTGTATTTGTAAGGTGTCCGTAGTTACTTCTCCTTTTTCATTTCTAATTCTGTTGATTTGCATCTTCTCCCTTTTTTTCTTGATGAGTCTGGCTAATGGTTTATCAATTTTGTTTCTCTTCTCAAAGAACCAGCTTTTAGTTTTATTTATTTTTGCTATGGCTTCCTTCCTTTCTTTTTCATTTATTTCTGCTCTGATCTTTATGATTTCTTTCCTTCTGCTCACTTTGGGGTTTCTTTGTTCTTCTTTCTCTAGTTGTTTGAGGTGTTAGGTTAAGTTGTTTATTCGATCATTTTCTTGTTTCTTAAGGTAGGACTGTATTGCTATACACTTCCCTCTTAGAACTGCTTTTGCTGCGTCCCATAGGTTTTGGGTTGTTGTGTTTTCATTGTCGTTTGTTTCTAGATATTTTTTGATTTCCTCTTTGATTTCTTTAGTGATTCCTTGGTTGTTTAAGAGTGAATTGTTTAGCCTCCATGTGTTTGTATTTTTTGCAGTTTTTGTCCTGTAATTGATATCTAGTCTCATGGCGTTGTGGTCTGAGAAGATGCTTGATATGATTTCAATTTTCTTGAATTTGCCGAGGTTTGATTTGTGACCCAAGATGTGATCTATCCTGGAAAATGTTCCGTGTGCACTTGAGAGGAATGTGTATTCTGTCGTTTTTGGATGGAATGTCCTATAAATATCAATGAAGTCGAGATGGTCTAATGTGTCATTTAAAGCTTGTGTGTCTTTATTGATTTTCTGTTTGGATGATCTGTCCATTGATGTAAGTGGGGTGTTCAAGTCTCCCACTATTATTGTGTTACTGTCGATGTCCCCTTTTATAGCTGTTAGCATTTGCCTTATGTATTGAGGTGCTCCTATGTTGGGGGCATAGATATTTACCATTGTGATATGTTCTTCTTGAATGGATCCCTTGATCATTATGTAGTGTCCTTCCTTGTCTCTTTTAATAGTCTTTACTTTCAAGTCTAATTTGTCTGATATGAGTATTGCTACTCCAGCTTTCTTTTGACTTCCATTTGCATGGAATATCTTTTTCCATCCCTTCACTTTCAGTCTATATGTATCCCTTGGTCTGAAGTGGGTTTCTTGTAGGCAGCATATAGAAGGGTCTTGTTTTTGTATCCATTCAGCCAGTCTGTGTCTTTTGGTTGGAGCATTTAATCCATTTACATTTAAGGTGATTATTGACATGTGTGTTCCAATTACCATTTTCTTAATTGTTTTGGGTTTGTATTTGTAGGTGTCTTCCTTTTCTTGTGTTTCCTACTTAGAGAAGTTCCTTTAGCACTTGTTGTAAGGCTGGTTTGGTGGTGCTGAATTCTCTTCACTTTTGCTTGTCTGGAAAGCTTTTGATTTCTCCCTCAAATCTGAATGAGATTCTTGCTGGGTAGAGTATTCTTGGCTGTAGGTTTCTCTCTTTCAGGACTTTGAGTATATCCTGCCATTCCCTTCTGGCCTGCAGAGTTTCTGTAGAAAGGTCAGCTGTTATCCTTATGGGTTTTCCCTTATATGTTGTTTGTTGCTTTTCTCTTGCTGCTTTTAATATTTTTTCTTTGTGTTGAATTGTCGTTAGTTTGATTAATATGTGTCTTGGTGTATTTCTCCTTGGGTTTATTCTGTATGGGACTCTCTGTGCTTCGTGGACTTGGTTAATTATTTCCTTTCCCATGTTGGGGAAGTTTTCCACTAGAACCTCTTCAAATATTTTCTCAGACCCTTTCTTGTTTTCTTCTTCTTCTGGGATGCCTATAATTCAAATGTTGGTACGCTTAATGTTATCACTGAGGTCTCTGAGACTGTCTTCTATTCTTTTTTCTTTTTCCTGCTCTGTGGCATTTATTTCCCCCATTCTATCTTCCAATTCACTTATTCATTCTTCTGCCTCAGTCATTCTGCTGGTTATAGCATCTAGAGTATTTTTAATTTCAGTTATTTTGTTATCCATTGCTGTTTGTTTTTCTGAGTTCTTACGAACTGTTTCTTGTACTTTCTCTATTTTGTTATCGAGATTTTGTATCATTTTTACTATCATCACTCTAAATTCTTTTTCAGGCATTTTTCCTATTTCCTCCTCATTTATTTGGTCCTGTGGGTTTTTTTCCTGCTCCTTTGCCTGCATGGTGTTTCTTTGTTTCCTCATGGTTGTCCAGACTTTTGGGGTTGCTTGTCCTGGTGATAGAGATGTTTATAGAAGACTGTCCAAGCCTCAGACTAATGTCCAATATTGGATTAAACAATTATTAAGTCTAGGAAACACATACATGTATAAGACACTCAATTACTGAATCCATTAGGACATAAGGCTCTAGAAAGACCTGGCAGAACCCCAGTGTGCTATCAGATATTCAAAGAGAAACCCAGCAGAAATTGACAACTGAAACAGAACAAATCAGAGACAAAAGCAAAAGCAAACAAACAAACAAATAACACCTTATGCATACAAACATGAATCCAGGGAGATTTTGTAAGCTAGGATCAAATATAGAAAAGAGCCAGAGTACCACCAGAGAGAATGGAGATTCTCAGAATGTAATTAGACAACTGTACTAAGAACTAAGATAAAGACAAAAGCCTAATATTAAATACCAAGACAGTGCGTCATCTGGAGAATAGAGCAAGGAGTCTGAGCAGACCGATAGTGTTGCTTATAAGTATGTTAAGATAAAATAAACTTAAAATGGCTGGAAGAAAGGGAAGTAGAAGAGCGTAATGTGGTTGGAAATATGCAAATAAAAAGAAAGGAATAGAAATGTATAAAAGATAGGGATGAAAGGAAAGTATGAGAGATATATTGTCCGTACTACCAAAAACTTAGCTAGATATAGAAGTATATAAAAAGGCAAAAAAAAAAAAAAAAAGAATAAAAAATATCATTAAAAAATTATGTTTTAAAACTTGTAGATCCCTTAGGGCTAAGATCGTATTTAATAAAGAAAAAGAAAAAAAAAAAGAAAAAAAAAAAGAGAGAGAAAGAAAAAAAATCCAGAACTGATCCCAGAATGGACCAGTTCAATAGGAATTGATACTACTATTTCTGTTTCCTTAGCGTCTCAGCTGTAAGTGTCCTTCTCCTTGCCTTGGGTTTTTTTGCATCATTCTGTGACCAGCAGAGTTTCCTTTATTGTTCGTCTGTAAGCGTGGGTGTGTGGGGAGGGAGAGCGTATAATAGTGGCTCCTTCTCCTGGGAGTGAGTAAGCAGTGGCGCACTGTTGTTTCAGTCAGGCTTGGAGGTGCCTGTTGCAGAGAGACGCCTGTGGCTCAGGCGTAAACAGAAAGTCTTAGAGTTGGGCCTCTCTCTGGTTTTTTGTTGTTGTTGCTGTTTTGTTTTTTTTTTTCTCTTGGCAGCCTCCCTGCTGCTGGTGTTCCAAGGGGTTTTAATCTAGCCCCGCCCGAGCACCTGAGGGTGCTTGTTATCCCTGAGCGCCTTAGGTGGCCCACGGGTGTCTCTCCATTGCCTGTTGCAGAGGTGCCCGAAAGAGAGAGAGAGAGAGGCTATGCACGCGGCTCCTCCCCCCCACCGTGAGCCTGCAGCCTCCAGCCGCCATCATGGCCGGGCAGCTCTCAGGGACGGGCACTCCTCTCCGCGGACCTCCTCCCTCCTGTCCTCTTGGTCCGTCACCCTACCGGCAACAATGTTTCTCACCCTGAACCAGCTCTCCGGTTCCCATGCTCCTGCTCCTGGACCCTCCGTTCAGCCGCAGATCAATGTCTCGGTCCGGGAACGCTGAGCTGCGCTGCGGACCCTCCATATGTTTCTCACTCCCTCCCGTCTGCCACAGCTCTGCCGCTTCACCCTCTTTGAGCCGTCGTAGATGCCTCCCTACCGGCTATGCCGGGCTCCCCGCGGTCCTTTCTGGTGTCCAAGGCCGTCTGCTGGTGTTCAGCTGGTTCTCTGTGGGAATGACTGCGTCCTTCCGTGTATTCCCAATGCATCTGTGGAGAGGGATGCACTCCACGTCCCTCTACTTCGCCGCCATCTTTTCCGATCTATTGTCTTTTATACATATATAAAAGTAATTATTTCAAGGACTATGGCTTTAAAAAACAAAAAACACATATTGTAACCTTGTGGCTGCAACAACTATTTTGTACTTGCTCAGCAAATTTACCTGAGAAGCAGGTAAATGAAAACTAAGCAAAAACACTGAAGGTTTGCTCACTGGCACAGTGGAAAAGGCTGTGAAAATGCTTGGGGGTGGCCGGAAAGAGTGCTTCTTGAACATTGCAAGATCGGCTGAAAAAAGTGAACGGAAGAGCCTGTCAGGGCTGACATCTCTATCTCTACACTAAGAAAGGCGTCAGATACCATGTCTTCATACACTCATTCCATTCCACAGTTAATGAACCGTTTATCTGCTGGATGGCCTCCATCGTAGAAGATGCCACAGTGGATGTTCCACAAGCTATACCCAGAAGACTCAGACATCGCACTGGGCTCACAGCATGATCAATCTGTGTTCCGAAGTGATGTGATGGTTGGAGAGAGCATATAATCACCTCTTTGGTGATGCATTTCCAGAAGCCTGGAAAAAAGCCAATGGATTTCTGTGTGGTTGAGTCAATGAATTTTTAATACCTGTAGCTAACATTTATAGAGCACTTACTATGAGCAAGGTATGGTGATAAGAGTTTTACCTAGATTACCTCTTTAAATCCTCAAACCAGCCCTAACATCTCCATAGAATGGATGGGGAAACTGAAGCTCTGGGGGGTTAAGTACCTCACCTCTCATCTCCCAGCAAGCAGTAGCAGAGCTCACACTCTTACCCTCTACCTTACTGTACCTCAGGCAGCAGGTGGAGGCTGATGTGGTCCTCAATAAAGAGAGGGCCTTAGTTTTGTGTGATGGAAAAATAGCCCTTATTATAAGCATGCATACACGAGCGACTATCTCTTGAGCACTTACCAGACTACACTCATGCTCTTTGTACAAACCCCATTTACTTCTGACATTAACCCTCTGATATATATTATCACCATTTTACACATGAAGGAACAGGTTTGAGTCACTATGCAACTTATTCAAGGTCACACGGCCTGAAAAACGTCTCTCAGTTGGACGCTTTAAAGGCTGTCCTTCCTGCTCTAAACTTCTTTCTTTTTGTTTGTTTCTGATACTGTACCTATAAAACCCTAGGGATAACAACGATGGACCTGAAACATTGTTTTCCTCGAAACTGATATTTTTATTTTCATGTCCCAGCAGGCTCAGATAAGCTAGAAAGTGCCCTTGACAGGGGGTAATCTCCCCCAGAGTGGTCAGTAAGTTAAACAAGTAAAAACATCCATCTGAAATGGATTCATTATCTCCTTTTCTGGTTGCCTAAGGGCTCTGTAGACGTTGACACACAAAGGAGAAGAAAGCTTGTTCTTCATTTACCTAGTACACACTTCACAGAATGATCAGGTCACACGTGAATTCTTGGGGCATCCCTAGCCGAAAGAGAGGAAAGTGATGTACGGAGTCATTCACGGCTTTCTGCGAGCGGCAGCCTGGTCTGAGTTGGACTAATACTGGAGACTTTTCATTTTTAGTCGCTTTTGGGGTCTACACCTTCTTGCTAGTCATAGCTGATACTTTTGATTATTTTCTCAGCATGGTGGCAATTTCTTTCACATGGGTTATCTTCCAAAAATCTTTTGTGACAGCTAGTATCATAATCCTCAATTTACAGATGAGGAAAAGGAGATTTAAAGAGATTACATAACTTGCCCCAGTTCATGCTGCTAAGAGTGAAAAAGCCCGGCCTTGAATCCAGACAGTCCAATTCCAGAACCCATTAGATGAACCACAACATTTGCGCCCTTAAACCCCACATGTGTTGGTGCCACAGTCTTAAGGCCCTATCCATCTTTCAAGTGAGATTGTTAATATCTCTTCTGCTTTGTGCGTGTTTTCAACTGACGGGAGAAGTGAATAATAAAACAATGGATAATGTAAAAGGAATTTACGCTTGACCTTTTAAAAAACTGATTAAAATTTACCATTTTAATCATTGTTAAGTAGGCAGTTAGTGGTATTAGGCACGTTCGCGTGGTTGTGTAACCATCACCCACATCCTTCCCCAGAACTCTTTTAATTACATTTGAGTTTAAAATACAGTCATTCATTTATTCAGCAATATCTATGTGAGCTCTAACTGAACCTCTGTGCTGAGCCACGCACTGTACTGGCAAAGCCTGGCCCACTTCACATTCTCAAATTCCCCGCGTGAGGCTAGCCAGTCTAGCTTGGCGAGCTCTGTTCTCGTGTTTGATCCCCTCCGCTCCCCAAAACCCTAGCAGTTTAGAGAAAAGGCAGGGATGGAACTGGGTGGTTGATGGAGTTAAGAGAACAGGTCCTGGGCCATCATCCTTCACACAGGTTTGAATGAATAGCTCATCCTTCCCATAGCTCAGTGGAGGCGTGAACACAAAACTTGTGTTTACATCCGTTTTGTGCTGTGGGATCTTGGATGTATTTCCTAGTCCCTGAGCCCTCAAGCCTCCATTTGTAAAAGAAGATTAATTTTTACTTTATTGTGTTGAGAGCATGAGAGACAATACATGTATGGTAAAAGAGTTAAAAGTAATTAGTTACAAGAAAAATAAATATGCGTGATTTTCCTGCCACTTTTACGGAGAGTGGATCTTGAAACTGGAGGAACTTTCCTTTGCTGGCCTTTAGCATGCTTAAGTGTAATACAGTATCAAGAGATTGATATCTGTGTGTGTGTGCAGATGTGCACACATGTTCACACATGCATTGTGTGTATATGTACATATGAGTGTGTGTGTGTATGTATTCTGAGGGAGAAAGAGGGAAGATGGTGCTAAATTGTCCTAAGTTAGAAACAGAGGAGAAAATGAGGTCCAAGGGAGGCTGCAGGGACAGGGGACTGCAGCCCAGGGAGATGCGGAGTCCTTGAGGATAGAGGCGGCAGTGGGGGGGGGTCTGGGCTGTGAAATTCTAAACAGCATGTGATGTAAAACCTCACTTCTGTTCTCTCTCTAATTTCAGCTTGTGTTGTTCAGCAGTATTTGAATTTTCTCTCTATTTTCGAGGGTGTATACATGGGGGTGGGTAACACGGGAAGAGATGTAATGCAAAGTCCTACTTCATGACTGGCTCCTGAAAGAACCAGGTGGTTCACCAAGAAAGCCATCCATAAATTATCTTGTACATCAGAAACACACATTGCCAGCCACTGTGTGTGTGTGTGTGTGTGTGTGTGTGTTTAACAAAAATTGTTTTGAAATTCTATAAATATGCACAGGTCTTAGACCTGAAAGGCATCATTCCTCCTGCCAGAACTTTCCAAGAGTAGACTTTGGACAACAAAGCATACAGACTTGAAAACTTTTACAAAGGAGAAACTCAGGTGGAGTGAAGGGAGGGAGAGAAAGACAGACTAGTTGAAGAGCCCTATTCTGGGAGGGTATGCTGGTCTCTGCCAAAATAAGCCAGAGTCACTCTTCTAAGAGGAGGTTCGGGAACAGTACCTTCTCTGAAAACATTGGGGACATCCAAACACCAAAGGTGTGTGGAGAAAACCTTCAGATGCCTGGGGCCGCCGGCTTGGACAATAGAAGCCTGCAGTTCCAGTCCCTGTGGAGGTGAGAATACAGGCGGCGGGGACTGCCCTGGGCCCACTCTCTCCACTGGCAACTGCAGGCCCCTGGGGCTGAGGGCTGAGCCTCCTTCCAGGCTAAGACAGTGTAAGACTTTGTAAGACAAGTCCTCAATAGCAGAGCCACCACACTGCTCTGCAGAATGTAACTTCCTCAGATATCCTGGTGATGTAATTCTCCCCCAAATCCCACAGATGGACCATCCGACCCTAGGGTGTCACACATAAAAAGGAAGTGTGATTCCCTATTTGTTAAACACAAACCTTTCATATCAGAGCCTTCAAAGTTCTCTCTTGTTTCAACAAATTGTTAGAAATATTAGATGAAAAGTAATCATGCTACCTTTTGTTGACATATTTAAGCATATTTACCTTCGTTGTCTTATAATGAAGGTAGGGTTTCAGGACAGAAAGAGAATGGAGAAAAAAGGGGGAGAAACGCAAGTTAAATATCTTCTAGATTGTTACCAAGTAGGCTAACGAGATTGCTTAAAGTCTCCACTGACAATATATTGCTAGGGATAACATGAATAGTAATTTTGAAATATTTTCTGATGGACCCTCCTCTACTGGTGAAACCAATTGTCTTTATGTGCATTTTATCTGCTATTATGACTGTGGGGAAGGGTCCTGGTAAATGTTGCTTCCAGATGAAGACAGTACAAGAGTAGCCCTCTCCTACATGAAGAAGGGACAGACTACCTTTCTTATCAGTGTAAAGAGGAAGAGAGAAGGGGAAGTTAGAAAAGAGGTCAAGTACCAATGTCTTTGTACCCCCATACCATCTTTCAGGGTCCAATCTGGGTGATGAGGGGAAAGCAAGGGCCCTAGTACCTAGGTCAGAAGAGGGAGGCTGTCCCTGTGTGATTCTTCCTGTGTGAAAGGGGCTTCCCTTATACTCTGTTTCCTTTTGGAAACAACATTCCCAAGGGCTATAATGGGAGAGTACAGGATGTTGCATTTGGGGCAATGGCGGGAATGAGTTCAGCCATAGACACCGCCGAAGACCAGATGAAAGAGGTGTCAGCAGACACAGACTGAGGCCGGGGCCAGCTTAGGCAGGTCGCTCCATGGCTGAGGCCAGCCAGCACCTAGGGGACTTCTTGTAGATCCAGATCTGCTCCAGTCACCCAGGCATGCCCTCTGTGTGGAATCAGAGATAGGAAACTTTAAAAAGCTGCTTCAACCAGAATAGATTGAGATGCTCTTTGGTGGTAGGTTTGAGTTTTCAACCACCCTGCCACCACTACACAGAACGCTGTGGATGGGTGTGAGCCTGGGGAAGATGAGATGAGCCTTAGTAAATAGCTACATTTTCTTTGCAGACAAAGTGCAGAGTGCATGTCTGAGAGCAGGGCCTCTTCCAACACCCATTCACTCCACTCATTTCAGATCTAGGACAAAGTTCATTCCCCTCAGAAGGCTTTTCCTAATTAATTCCATTCCACTCATGTTTGCCAAGTACCAGCTGTGTATACAGCACTCAGCGGGTGAAGCAAAAACTGCCCTCCAGGGGCTCTCAAGGCTGGAAGGGAGACAGACGTGTCAGGATTGTAGTCCCACGTGGAGGAGGGCACTGGCGTTAGAAGACACAGAATCACAAACTCTCCTGAGTGAGAGATTGGGAGTCGATGTTAAGAGCTGACGGTAGAGCTCGCATCCAAGAACAGGTGAGATTTCATAGTTAGGGATGGAGAGGAGGAACATTCTAGGCCAAGGAATGATTTCTACCAGGGCTCAGAGGCTGGACAGGTAAACTTTTGGCTATTCACAGTTTATTTCTGTAAGGGTTTTCCATATAATTCTTGCATCTGTATTATGTTGCCTTTGCTGCTGTAACAAATCACTACAAACTTAGTGGCTTAAAAGAACAGATTTATTATTTTACCTTTCTAGAGGTCAGAAGTCCAAAGTGAGTCTTGTGGAGCTAAACTCCAGGTGTCAGCAGGGCTGGTTCTCTCTAGAGGGCTCCAGAGGAGAGTCTGTTCCTTGCCTCTTCCAGATTGCAGAGGCCGCCGGCTTCCCTTGCCTGTGGCCACATCACTCCCGTCTCGGCTTCTGTTGTCCCATCTCCTCCCTCTGCTTCTGACCTTCTTGTCTCCCTCTGATAAGACCCCTAGTGATCACAGTGGGCGCATGAGGATAATTCAGGATAATTGCCTCATTTCAAAATCCTTAATGTAATCAGATCTATAAAGTCTCTTTTACCACATAAGGCAACTTATTCACAATTTTAGGATGTAGACATCTGTGGAGGGCCACCGGTCTGCCTACTACAGTACCATTTATGTTACTTCCCTTCTTCTAATTCAATGTGAATAGTTGAGTTAGGGTCCTGTTAGTGAAATGCCAAAGAAAAATTCAAATATACTTTAAAAAATGTAAACATACTAATACCAATTATGATATCCATTAAGGTATCAAGGTGAGTGCCATTTAAATTTATTTATTTATTTTATTGGCTGTGTTAGGTCTTTTTTGCTGTGCGCAGGCTTTCTTTTAGATGTGGTCAGTGGGGGCTACTCTTCATTGTGGTGTGTGAACTCCTTATTGCCTTGGCTTGTTGCAGAGCACAGGCTATAGGTGCATGGGCTTCAGTAGTTGCAGCACATGGGCTCAATAGTTATGGCTCATGGGCTCTAAAGCACAGGCTCAATAGTTATGGCACATGGGCTTAGTTGTTCCGTGGCATGTGGGATCTTCCTGGAGCAGGGATCGAATCTGTGTCCCCTGCATTGGCAGGTGGATTCTCAACCGTGCACCACTTAGGAAGCCCCTAGGTGAGTGCCATTTAAAACTAACAATTGTCCTTGGAGAAATAAATATAATCAAAATCCTGAATATTTAACATGAAATTGTTCTTTCCTGCCTCGCAACCTTACTTTATTAGTACTTCTCAAACTGGGACCACCCAGGTGCCAGCAGATACACCTGATAACCAGAGGTGATGATAAGATGCAAGATAAACATTCCCTCACTGCCAATTTTATTAGGTGTAATAAGCCAGTTGAAACATTTTATATCAAAATGAACATGGCTATAATACAGAGTCGAATGGAAATTTTGAATACATTTTATAAAATATGAGATTTTAAAGAAGCAATGATCTGCTCCAAACCGTGCTGAAGGAATTTCTTCTCTGCTTTAAGGAGTATTTTGATGGAACATCTGAAAAGCACTGGTATAAATTAGAATAATTTGTGAAAGATTTTTGTTTCTCAAAAAAAAATCGAGAAAATAATATCTCCTGATTACATGTAATCCTGGCTGAGAGTGATATAAAATGTTTTCATTGTAGAATTTAGAGATCATTTATTATGCACCAAGAACATCATAATTCATCTGTATATAGTACTCACTGGTTGACAGTTTCTGCTTCCATATATAACTGAAAACCAATATGTAAAAATATGCACAAATTAAACTCTTTGTATTTAGAAGAGGCTGTCTGGAACTCACCTGGAGCAGATTTACTTTTAGTTCATATACAGTTCTGCTTAAGGCTGTCTTTGTGGGTCCCTTACCCAGAGCAATAAACAACAAATTAGAGGAGAAGCCTTGTTCTAGGAAACTAAGTTGACAGATTCACACACACACACACACATATACACATTTAAAATGCACTATTTTTGACTACTTCTTATACACCAGATGTTACCTCATATGATTATGAATATCCTGGGTCTTATCCTCTTTTTACACCCAGGATCAGAGGGGTTGAGGAAAGCTGGAATTCAAAACAAATCATCCAACTCCAAAGCTTTCTTCTATAGAAAACTCAGCTTAATTCTTTAGGAAGGCAGGTAAGACTGAGTTGAGTTTTCTATCTATGGGAACAAAGAATTCTTTTTCCCTCCTCAAAGTGTGGAAGCTGAGTTACATGCTAAACTTGGCTTCCTAGAATAACTCATTAGCCAAACATCCATGGTCTGGGCACGGAGCTAAATCCAAAACAGCCATAGTGGGAAACTGATATTTCATCTATTCACTATTCTTCCTACCTGTAATAGGTATAATTTACCTTCCTAAGATTCAAATGACTCTTTTACTTCCAGGTACCACTTGGATTCCCTTTTTGAATAAAATGGCTTATTTCCAATGAGCATATGTTGATGAATCAGGCCGTCTTCCCCTCCTGCCTCCTCCCCACCCCCCCCCCCAGCTGTTCATGTCACCACTTCCTCTCTCCTTTGCAGGATCTACCTCATAGAGATCACATGAGCGAGTGTTCAGAAAGCACTTAAAACAGTGCTTGGCAAATAATAAACGACCTTCAGGGTTTTTTCCTTTTATGGAGACTCCTTCAATTATGAGTAAGTCAATTATAATGGCTTGTTACTTATAGTGAATTAATATGAATTATAAAAGTACACATGTGCTCCTCTACTGTTACCCACTACCCAGCATAAAATAAAATAACCCAAAATAGAATTCCAGATTTTATTAGAGAATATATCTAAAATACAGTATTCATTGTTATGATATATTATTTGAATGGAAATATACTCTGTATCACAGCTATAACAATTTTTACAGATAATATTTCATTTAGATCTCTATAGTGCAAAAGTCACTAAATTACAACATAATTCATATTTAAGATAACATTGCTACAAATTTATAAGAATTAAAAATTTTTCTTTAATATACCATCTTGGAATCACAAACATTTATTTTATCTGATTTACATTACATGGGATCATGTCTATTTTACCTGATTTATATTACACAGCTCGATTTATTTCATTATATGATTTGCACTCAATCACCCTAATTTCTTATGTTTTAAAAATAACATTTTAGTGAACAATTGTGAGTGCTTCTTACCCCACATGCTGTGAACAAAGTCAAAATTTCTCCTACTCTTTATTGTATATTCTCTGTAATAGAAAACCTACTACCATAAGCAAAGCACCAGTCACAGCAATTCTGTCAAGCATGACAATTGGTCTCAGTTTTCATATTTTAGTAGTAAGCACATCAGGTGAGAGATGCAGTGTCTAGAAAACCAAATGCAAAGCAGCCAGGGTCCAATTCACCAAGGCAGACTTATGCTTAGCTAAAGAGAAACCCAAAGATTCTTCATTGGACCCTGGCTCTGGGACCATCTTATTTGCAGGAAGCTCTGATGTGTCTGTTTTTCAGTGGCTGAGTCGGGCGCCAGTTATCCACCATCAGTTGTTCAGGTTCACCCTCCGCATTGAATCTAAGGGTACGGAATTTCGACATCTAAAAGACAAAATCAAAGATGAAAAAATTAAAAATTAAAGTTTCACAAGAGCATTCAATAATGTGCTTGTGTTAAATCTTGAAATACATTCTCCAATATTCACAGTCTCATATTGCAATGTTCAAAATTCAATTTTATTCCCAATAGATATATAATCACTTACAGATTACACATATATACTTTTATATAACAAATCAGTTTCTATAAAATACCTATAAAATCTTGCTGTCATTTGAAAGGAAATTTTCAGTGAGCTTGTATTTTCCTCTTTTAATTCTATAATCAAACATCAAAAGCCTATAAAATACTTCTGAGGTGTAAAGCAATAATAACAATTCTAGATCCAAATTAAGGTTTTGTTTTTTGCCCCAGGGAAGATAAACAGCATCTGTGCAATTCAATGAAGTGATCTGGGATCTGCAAGCTCTGGGGCCAAATGATGGCTGCCATCTCTGCTTAAATTTATAGAAACACAGGAATGAAGCTGTCCAAGCTGGGATTTCAAATCCTTACCATTGGTTAATTTTGATTCCCTTTTAAATTTGTGACAGTTCCCACCATAGTGATGTGACACAGGCAGCCCTCAACCAGTTTCCTCCTTCTCTGAGGTTGTTCTCGCACAGTGGAACTTCCCTTTCCCTAAGCATGACTTGATCTAAATGAAGAAGGATGGTTTGGGAGGTAACGTAGCTGCCCATGAATCAATAGCCTTGAACCTGATATCTTTGGTCAAATAATATTCCCTCCTTCACCCCCTAGGAAGTCAACTTCAAGTAAGCCAACTACTGTAACATGAACAACCATCGTGACTGCAGTGCACTGATCACTCAAACAGCACAAACTACACTGTATACGAAATGTGTGTCCAGTCTAAGCTGCTAAAGCAACCTGGAATGACTTTTAATAGACATACTTTCTCCAAGGGATAAAGCTCACCTTTGTCAGAATCCAGAAATGTATCCTAACATAAATAAACTGAAGTAAGCTCTTAGGTGAGTGAGCAGTAGGCTGGAATTATCACACACACCTATGCACCCTTGAATAGAAAATCTCTGTTCCACGCTTCAGTTTCCTCATAGCTTACAAAAAAGCATTACTTAGGTGACAGATATCTTTCTCATCTAATCCTCAATGTTACCCAATTTTAGAGTGAAAAAGAAAAAACTGCCTAAAGTTATGGTTAATAACAGCAAATGCTTATTGAGTGATGGTTATCTGCTAAGCACTGTTGTCGGCACTAGTTGCACAGCTAGAAGCAGCAGGATTAAAGGAGGATTAAAGCCCAGGTGTGTCTGACTGCAAAGGCCAAGTCCTTCTGCCTGGACTAAAGGCTCCACCTCACTTTAGCAGACGGACCTGCTCACTGCTAACAGAGATGGGTTCTTTGAGCACAATCCAGGTCACGCTTTCCAGGAGAGGAGGCGTGGTCAGTGAGCCCAGGTAGGTCCAGTAGTCGAAGCACTCAGGAAGGAGGCCACAAGGATCAAAGTTAGTGAAGCTGGCACTCTTACCCTGGAACAAGGCAAATAAAGACACAGGTTAAAAATGTCACAACATCAGAGTAGGGGGAAGGCAGGAGAATAGGAACCAGAACTATTTCCCTCTGGCAGCCACAAAACTTTCATTTTTTTTTAAAGAGAAGTTCCATGCTCACCAGAAAACAGAATAAAAGAAATCAACAGAAGACATTTGACACAGAAATTTAGACTGGCAGATATGAGCAAGAGAACCCTGACGATTAATTTCACCTGTCCATTTTCTCATCTTGTCCTCTAAAATAATCCCTTATATTTTTCATTGTCATTAACTGCTCATAGCCAGTATTTAAAGTGAAATTGCTGCCACTGAAATGATGCAACTTTAGGTTTCAGTAACAGAAAATATGTAGTATCCTTGATGAGGAGGTCTTGCTATCGTATTTGATGGTGTGGTCAGAACTAAAGAACTACACTCAGTTCTAGACAGCATGCTTTTAGAGCAACAGAAGCAACGGAAAAAGTTACTGGAAGAGCGACAAGGTTGCTGCAAAGAGACAACTGTCGTGTAAGACTAGTTAAAATGGACTAAAGAGAACTAGGCTGGGGGTGGGTGAAAGGCTGATCAGGAATAGGGTCGAGTGTAAGGAAGAGCACGTTTCATTTTTTGGGTTTTGTTTTGAGGTATACTTGACATGGTTTCAGGAATACAAGGTAATGATTCAATTTTTGAATATGTTATAAAATGATCACCCTCAGTAAGTCTAGTCAACATCTGTCAACATATATAGTTATAGAATTTTCTTTTCTTATAAGAACTTTTAAATCTACTCTCTTAGGAACTTTCAAATAGGCAATACAGTATTATTAACTATAGTCACCTTAGTACTTATTTACTTTGACTTATTTATGTCATCTCCATGATTTACTTTATAAGTTATTTATTTTTGTACCTTTTGACCCCTTTCACCCATTTTGGCCCCCAACACCACCTCTGGCAACTACCAATCTAGTCTCTGTATTTTTAAGCTGGCTTTTTGTTTGTTTGTTTTGTTTGCTTATTTGTTTAGATTCCACATATGAGTTCATATGATATTTGTCTTTCTTTGTCTGACTTATCTCACTTAGCCTAATGTCCTCAAGGTCCATCCATGTTGTCACAAATGGCATGATTTCATTCTTTTTTATGGCTGAATCTATCATATCTACCTATGTATATACCACATTTTCTTTATCCGTTTGTTACTGGATGCTTAGGCTGTTTCTGTCTTGGTTATTGTGAATAACGCTCAGTGAATATGGGGTGCATATATCTTTTTGAATTAGTATTACAGGGTCAGGTTTATTCTTTATGAATCAAGGGAGTCAAGCTCAGGGTAACAGGTGAGCATATCAGAAGATAGAAGCTGCTTCAACTTGAGAATGAGCTTTATAAAGCCAGGCAGATGACCTCAGCACAGCTGTGCTGTGGAGCAGATTTATATTCTACGACCTCTTGAATTAAAAGAGGTCGTAGAATATGTCTCCACAAAGCACGACTTTATTCATTGTGTTAACCACTGTATTTCCTGGATTAACAAAGTGACCTGCCTGTAGTGAGTGCGCAACAAATATCTGCCGTATGAATGAGTGGATAATTTGACCAGATGATCTTTCAGCCTTCTCGCAGTCATGATTTTCCCTGACTCTTGCATATGGATGTCCAAATGATGGGAAGCAAGATTAAATAAATACAAGTCAAAATTATACAAGCATTAGGATCAACTCTGGGATAAAGATAAGTTAGATAAACATATAAGCAACATTTTACCTTTATTAACTGCTCCTTAATGGCACATCAAACAGAGACTGCTCAATTTGAGCAAAAGAGTGTTCAAAAATGAGCGGAGTATGGAAAATAGGTACCCTATTCAGGTGGCAAAAAATTCAACCGTACCTTTGTTTTAATGCAATCCAGCATGTCAATGACTTTCTGGAGGCCTGGTTTAGCATTACCAATCTATAGAAAGAGATGAGGGACAAGATAATGTTTTCCAGTTGACACTACACCAGTGTTTCATTAGGGCAGCTCTACGGTAAAATTTCTCCAAATAGCAAGCCAAAACCCCCCCACTTGCAACACACCACCCATCAGTCTTAGTTTGATTTCCCTACTTTCACTGACCACCTCCTTCGGCCTCTGCTCCTATAGTTCCCCTGAAATCACCCTCTCAGATGTCACCAGTGACCTCCAACTGCCAAAGCAAAGAGTACTGTTCAAGTGCTTACTTTAAGCTTGATGTAGGATTTTGCACTACTGTCTTTCCTCCTTTTAAAAATTCTCCCCTCTTTTGGTTTTCCTTCCGCCCTCCAGCCTGCAGAATCTCCCTTGACTCCTGTATTCCTTTTTAGTCATTTAAGTAGCATCTTTCTCTACAGTTTGCAGTTTCTTAGGGCTGCCTACTGAGCAGTTTTATCCTCTCCCTCTCCATGCTTTCTCTGGATGATTTCATATACTCTTGTAGCTTCCAGCTTGACAAAGGATTTCCAGAACCATGAATCTGCAGCCCAGACCTTTCTCCACTGGGTTTATAACTATCCAGAGGGCAGCTCAACCTGTATGTCCTACTCTTATTGCCTGACTTCTCCAATATGGAGTCACTGTCCTGCACCCCTCCAAAACTTGGTCTTAATTTAGCATCATCTATCATAAAAATGGCACTATCTAGCTTAAGGTTGAATGAAAAAAAAAAATACTAGTATTCAGCCAAAGTATTCCTCTTTCTGATTTCACATTTCACATGTATAAATCCTTCACATTTGCATCCAAACAGTACCTAAGAAATACTTCTGGAATTGTCTTTTTGTCCTCCATCTCTGCTGCGACTCGCAGAAAATAAGCCTGAAAATACCTCAGAGCCAAAGGCATTTCCTGGGCTCTTTGTAGAATGTCCTATTTGTTATGAGTGTTCTGTCGGGTTAATCTTTTTTGAAAACAGGGGAAGAAAAGAACTGGGCCATCAACTAACCTTCAGGAAAACACCCAAAACAGCCAGTCCATCAGGGTGTTGTGATGCTTTTCCAAATTCCCCATACTTGGTGTTCCAATGAACCAAGTGTAGCTAAAGCAGGAGACAAAACCGCAAACAACAAATGATTTACATGATAAAAGCCTACACAGCTAGCTAGGGATCTTTTCTGCATAGCTAGAGGTTACTAAAGAAAATGAAACTGTAAATAATTTTAAATCTAAACTTGTATTTTAATTCTAATTGTCCACTACTTGGCATAATAGCAAGTGATTCCTTCAACAGCTCTAAGACAAAGAGTTGCATACTTTTGATGAAAGACAAAGATTATTTCTAGATTTGCACTGAAACAGGATCCTCCAATTTGAATTCATTAACTTTGTGCAAATGGTGTCCTTGGAGGTCTTAGAGAAAGTTTTGCAGCATTAATCGTAATATCATAAATAAAGGTTACAAGAAGCAAATGTGAAGGTCCTTTGTAAAAGAGGTAGTTTGAGTTGAGTTTACAAAATTAAGATTTTTGAAAGAAAAAAAGTGTATCTTACCTCTGCAGGATATTTCTTTTTATCCACAGTATGCTCGGAACCTTGCTCATCAGATGAACCCCAGTGAAAGTGAAACTGAACCAATCTATAAGTGCCAGTAAGCGGTCCTCCTTCCAGCACTAAAATTAAAAAAATATATATATATACACACACACAAACACACACACACACACACTTACATACACACACACTCATGCACATGCACATGAAACACATACTACTCAATATTACACTTTTTAACCCCATTTTATAGTACTAAATTTAGGCCTGAACCCACATTTTCACTCTCTGAAAATTAAATCTACACTCAGATTTAGTTTGCAGAGCTTAACAGAATACTTTCAACCGTGTTTTGTTTTGTTTTTTTTTTTGGATGCTTTTCCCATCTGTTTTCTGAGCACAGTGACACTTCTCTTGTGGGTTTGTTTTGGACCTCCTCATAGGTTCAGGTTCAGGTTGTCTGGGGAACTGTGAATTCCTCTGAATCCGTGAGGAAGTGCCTGCAGCTGCTTGCAGGTGCTAGTCTGCCGCACACCTGCAAGCTCAGGAACCTCTCCTCTGCCTGGGCCCAGGGACTGACCTTCAGCTGGCTTTACTAACCTCTGATATCAGTTCTAACCAGAATTTGTGAAACAATAAGCAGTCCCTTGAGCTTAACAGGATAAAATCAATTTTCCTTACACAGGCTTCCCAAATTCTTTAGAATTTGGATGGTCACTGCTACTAATTAGCTTTATACCCTTAAAATGTTCTATTTAGCCTCTCTGACCTTAATTTGCTCATCTGTAAAATGGATACCTTCAATTATTTACTACTTCACTACAAACTGATTGATCATCTGTGAGATGCAGTGCATAGAGCTTTCTTAAAATTCGAACTTCAATAACTATCCCAAGATTCTACTGTTCTGATATTAATGTAACTTTGTTATACTTAAATACATACTAGAAATCACATTCTTAGTCTATAGTCTATCTGTAGATAATTAACGAGCTGTGTCTGAAGAGAGGATTAAAATAGTTAGAAATCACTGTTTCCCCCATTCCCTCCAAAAAGGCTTTTACCTAATTTATATGTATTAATGGGACTTAACCAATACATGTAAAAGCTTTTAAAATTAGTTCAGTTCTACCACTTCAATTTTCTTTCTCTAGAACACCTTTTGCTTTAAGTGTATTTTATTAACTTTGGTTTATAATTCTACAGAATAATGAGCCCAAACTAACTTTGGCTTTGTAAAACCAAGGAACAAAGTCTGTACAATAAAGTTTGTTCACTCCACTTCACCTAAATATGCTTAGATGGTAGCAACACCCATTCATCTATTCAAAGAAAAGGTAAAGCTGGCTGGAAGATATTTAGGCAATCAGGCCTTTCTGTGGCTCCTGATATAACCTCTGGCTGACAGCTCTGCCTTACAATTGGGCAGGAGAAGAAAAGAATAAAAAGGGGAGAGAGAGAGAACAAGTTACAAATGGTGTTGCATTACAGACCTATTAAGAAACATGAATTTGGATGTATTCTGATAAAATCACATCTCTTGAAACTTAAAAACAACTTACTGTAAAAGTTTTTTTTTAATCTGATAATAAGGAAAGAATTATCCATATACCCCCAAATAGACTTTTCCCAAAATGATGGAATTCCCATTTTTCATAATTATATATACCCTTAAAACAAAATACATGTTTACAAAGTAATTTGATACCAAAATTAATTCCTTTATAATAACTTTTTTTTTAATTGCCTGCATTGGGTCTTCAATTGCTGCACGCAGGCTTTCTGTAGTTGCGGAGAACAGGGGCTACTCTTCATTGCAGTGCACAGGCTTCTTATTGCAGTGGCTTCTCTTGTGGAGCATGGGCTCTAGGTGCGCACACTTCAGTAGTTGCGGCACTGGGGCTCAACAGTTGTGGCTTGGGAGCTCTAGAGCTCAGGCTCAATAGTTGTGGCACATGGACTTAGTTGCTCCACAGCATGTGGGATCTTCCCGCACCAGGGCTCAAACCCACTTCCCCTGCATTGGCAGGTGGCTTCTTAACCACTGAGCCACCAGGGAAGCCCAATTCCTTTATAATAACTTTTTAAAACTAACTGGCTGATGATAAAAACCATTTGTAACATCATTAATTCTACCAAGTGGCAAAATTAGTTAAATAAAACCATAGTAAGCATCTGAGATAATTGATCTTATTTCAGAAAAGATTTAGAATTGGCAAAGAACATATGGCTTTTATTAAATAAGGCTTCTTAATACTAAAAAAAAAAAAAAAGCTCTGGGATCAATGATTAAACACTTTCAGGGCTAATCTGTTATTCCCAGATACTTGTTTGAGCTCTTGTTAAAATAAAACTGTGTTGCTATGTAGATTAGAAGCCCTCTGTAATTAGGAAAGGTATTAAATTCTTAAAGTTTAATTGCTACAAAAAGCAGCATTTCTGGTCTTCTTCAACTAATAGGTCATTTCTCAGCAAATTCTTAGCATGGAGTTTAGTAATGAAACCTCTCAAAACATTGTTATAATAATATATTGCCAGAAACTCTAATGAAGGTGGCATACATTTTTCATTTGAGAAATAGGAAAGGTAAGGTTAGAGACAGGGAACTTATACAATATCCAGATCTACTTATTTTTTTACTTAATTTGATTGCTCCATGCCATAAACTACCCCAGTTTAAAACAAAACCTGTTTTTCTAATGCAAAAATAATTTTAAAGAATCGCAGAAATTGCTGACTGCATTTTTTTTTCTCTGTAAAATCCAGCCATGTTAGTGGGGCTCTGAAGAGTCAGTCATCTATTGTACCACAGAAATATGTTCCACAAGTGATAGAGATATGTACATGGGGTTTTCTACTCAAAGACTCAATGTCTTATTCAAGACTCCTCCAGAAGATTTTAACTTTCATGATCTTCCATCACTTATACATATGATACATAAAACACAAAATAAGCACTAAATGTAATATTATAATCTGTCTTCCTATACATATTACTTATGTACCTTATATGTTACTTGTGAAAAGCAAGAGATTATTTCCAGTAATATTGAAATAAATTGGATACTTACACAAATTAAAAACTAAAAACTTAACATTAAAATCTTTTTCCTTCTTGATAGCTTTATTATTACTTAATATAAGATGTATAGAAATTAGAAACTAAAGACCTAGTGAGTGTCAATAATCTCCCTTAAATCCAAAATATAAATAAACTATTCACAATAATCCTTAGTTTAAAACTAAAATGTAAAGGATTTCCTATTAATGAAGTAAATGACTAAGTCTACTAAAAACACATTTCTTGCAGGTGAATAATCTTCTCTAAAAATAACTGGAAATTCATTAAATCTGTTTTGGTGTTTTTGACAGTGGTCAATAATTCTAGGTTAAAAAAATAAATGTCAATGTAGATAAATCTGAGAAAAAGACACTCACATTCCATTTCTTTCTAAGTAATGCAGTGTTTCGCCATCACTTTCACTAGTGTAAGCACAACTACGATTCAAAGGAACAGAAGTTTTTTGTTTCAGGTTTATGGCAATTGTACAAGAGTGAAGAAAAAAAAGCTTTAACTCTTTGACAGGAACATAATTAAATACAGCGTCTAGAATGCTTTTGTCAGTTTTATAGAAGCAAAAGATCTGCTCACACCATTAACAGAATGCAGGACGAGCCCTTCCATTTTTTGTTGTTTTGTTTCCTTTCAACTTATAATTGTTTGTGAAAGGAAAATGGTAAAGCTTCAAAAGCAAGTCCCTGAAAATCAAGCAGGACTCTTGTATCATTATATCATACAGACAAAGGTCTGCTTGAAATGAGCACAGGTAAACTCAGCTTCCTTCCTTCTCTTTCTTGAAATAATATAAACTGATAAAAATATTCCAGTTGCTAAAAGCAGAAATGATATGAGAGTTGTATATGGGTTGGTCCAATAATTAGAGCATTGGTTTTTAAATGATATTTGCCTCTAACTTTGCAATAAAGCAGGAGAGTTTTAAACTCATTAATAAAAGTTAATAAGTTAGCAGGAGTTAATAATTTGACTACCATTCTTTTCTCCTAGATAAAGAGTGTAATAAAAGATCTCAAGCAGGGAGAGTTATTTTTTAATAATTAAAAAAAATATCCCACAGGATTAATAATTTTTCATTAATTTAAGGTGGTTTATTTTTAAAGGAATTTGGAAGATTGATGAGAGCTTTAACCCAAGCTTCTAGTTAAAGCCTATTAATTCCACATTTAAAAAAGAATTCTCTCAAACTTAAACATATCAATAAATTCTACCAGTTCAGTTCCTTATACCCAAGTATTTAAGTTTGAGTATAAGATAACATTTAGGATACATCTAAAAATCTGAGTCTGTGAAAAGTTCTAGAAGACTGAAATCTCTCTAAGGGGGTGGGGGGGAAGTAAATGAACTGAAACATTTAAATATAGAAATTAAAGGAAATCTAAAAATGTTAACACCATGAAACTAATTCCTAACAAAAAGAGATGATAAACAGTCGATTTTAAAAAACTGAGTGACCAAAATGAAAAATTATTTTTAGATTTAAGTGAACAGAAAAGTATATCAGTCTTTAAAAACATGGTATGGGTAAAAACACACTAAACATTAACTATGACTGTCATTCTAAGATTCTTATTCAATTTCTATTTTTAAGTGATGGCCATTTAGTCTCATTCCAACAAACTAGGAAGGAGATGACTAGCAAGTAACTTAAACTCTTGAGTGTTCTGTTTCTTCATGTTTATTTTAAGTGGGTTTGACTACACTATCTTTACCATTTGTTCTAACTTGAGAGTCTAGGATCTTAAAGAAAAAGTCTGAAGGGTGTTTCTCTGCATGGTATGATTGGTTTTGTTCTACTTTGTTTTCTTTTTTCTGTCCTGTAGATGTTTCCCTTAGCATCAACATTTAATATATTATGTATTCTAGAAAAAAAATGCTTCCTTGTTTAATCAAAACAACTACAAATGTTGAAGAGACATGGACAAAATTACAAAGGAGTCTTTCACATATAAAGGAGAACAAGTCTTTCTAACATTCACTCATCTTGTTTTTACTGTACCTCCTGCCTGGCTCTCTCAAGTCCCCTGTGTTTCCTATTTCCTTTTGCCTGGAGTCTCCTCCAAGACACTGAAATCCTTCAGGCCTCATCCCTCAAGCATAAACCTTATTCACTCCAAAAATTTTCTGACTTGCTCAGGCCAACTCCAAACCTGCTTTCCATATTTCCTTGGAATACTTCCTTGTTGTACTTATCAAAGTGACTGTCAGCATCTATTATTTCTGTCTTTCTACTTGAGGTATCCCTAGCATGGGCTCTGGGGATGCAGGAGAGGGACCAGGACTCCATCCTATCCTCAAGATGCTTAGCTTATGTTACATATATGTGGTTTTTGTAAGATTTTTTTTCTTTTGTATAAAAACTAGGTGATTAATGTATCTGTCTCTAAAGACATGAGTTTTTGCCTCTATCTGAACCACTTGGTTTCCATCTGTTTCACAATCTAAACATGGCCAGTTGCTTTAATAATATATGTGCTATTCACCAAGAGAAGTAGTTAGAAAAAGGTGGCTAGCTCTCATCAGTTACTGCTCAGGTAGAAATCTATCAGAACTTGACATATTTATGAAAAACATATTACTATGCAATAATGTAATATATAAAATCAGTACATAGTTTAATTTAATAAGTGGTATATTTGGGAAAATATAAAAGTAAGATTTTTAAAATACCAAGTGATGGGAAATAATTTTAAAGCTAACTAAAAACTTAATTCAAAAATCTTATCAGGACTTCTGTGGTGGTGCAGTGGTTAAGAATCTGCCTGCCAATGCAGGGGACACCAGTTCTATCCCTGGTCCAGGAAGATCCCACGTGCTGCAGAGCAACTAAGCCTGTGTGCTGCAACTACTGAGTCTGTGCTCTAGAGCCCTCGAGTCACAACTACTGAGCCCGCATGCTGCAACTACTGAAGCCTGTGTGCCTAGAGCCTGTGCTCTGCAACAAGAAAAGTCACCTCAATAAGAAGCCCAAGCACCACAATGAAGAGTAGGCCCCACTCTCCACAACTAGAGAAAGCACACACAGCAACAAAGACCCAGTGCAGCCTAAACAAACAAACAAATAAATATGAAACAAATACACTGTGATAAAAGTTATGTTCTAAAAAATAAATATTATCAAAGGTGCAATAGCTGTAGCATCGCCTAATAAAGGCAGTCAAAGATGTGCAAACCTGACAAGAGCAATTGAGGAACTGTTAGGTGCCAGGCACTGGGCTTTATATGTCTGTCCCACTTAATCCTTCCTTTGTAATAGATACTACTGCTACTCCAATTTTATAGTTAAGAAAACAAAAACTTAGAGAGATTAAGTTACTATCATTCCCAGGAGGGGAGAAAGGAAGAAGAATTTTTTCAAAACTCTACTGAATACATTGGATAGCTACTGAAAAAGAATAGTCAACTCTATTTTAATGATTATAATTACATTTATATAATATATGAGTACTGTAGATCATTACTGCAACATTTTGACAGCATTATTGAATGTTGTCTCTATCTTGTCTCATTTTGCCCCAGTGCTCCCCCCACTCCCACACACCACCACTCATAATGTGTTTGTAGCACCATTCACTCAATGCCCTTCAGAGGAAATCACTCAGGAAAATAGGACACTGGCAATGAAATCAACCACTGGGCAAAGTAGGCTGCTACTACATCTGAAGGGGATTGTTCTTCTATTTCTAAGCAAGAAAAAAAGAAGCATTCAAAGGGCATTCTGTAAACAGCTCAACAACAAATAAATTATGGTAACTGGTTTTGTCAGTAAGGGACCAGGTATGTCCACCAACTCTAAAACATCTGCATTTGTGGAATGAATTTCTGGGTGTATACCTCGATATACCTTTATCACACTAACCCAATGTCGAGAAAATATTCATAAATACAATGTTTCCAAGAATTTTAGGATTTTAAAGTATCAGGTTTTCATCACTCTTCTCACTGGTACCTTGAAGATGTGCTTTTTATTGGATAGGTATCAATTCTGGAAAGCAAGTATTTTAGAAAGAGTCTTCAAAGTTCAAGTTTTGCAGATCTCATCGTTACTGATCCCTATTGCCAGGGAACCTTGCCTTCTGTGACTTTTCCCAGGCATATCACAGTTATTCAATGCCCTACACTGAAACCAGGAATTTTACAGGGAGAAACAGCCCCTGTCACTTCAAAGTAATCAGCCTGCTTCTCAGAGACTGAAACCTCATGAAGATTATCAGAGGGTAGTATTAAGGGGGTCCTGCTGCTGCCCCTGCTAAGCTGAGAAAACAGCTACTGGCTGAAACGCACAAGTTATTTTTTAAACACTGACCTGCTTTGTCCTGGGAGTCGTCAAACTCCACGTTGAAAGAGTGACCGTTGTTGACAATTCTCTTAGCAGTTGCATGCTCATAGCGAAGAGACAGAGGCTTCAGGTGAGGGTCATAAACGACTGCCTTGGTGTCAATATCAACAGGGGACTGGCGTTCTCCCTTGGCGTTGGGGAAGTCCTTATGCCAATGCTTGGGTCCTGTGGTTGAGAAGAGACGTGTGAACCCCCCAGGGTGGGGAAGGGCACACCCAGACCCCTAGAAAGGGCAATGACTCTGGAGCCAAACTGCTAGGCTCCCGTTTCGGCCGCACCATTTAAGAGCTGAATAACCTTTGGGAAAATCTTTAATCTGTGCCTTCGCTTTCTCATTTGTATTAGGGGGTAATAATAACATCTAGCTTATAGAGGTTGGTGTGAGAATTAGAATCCATACATGTAAAGCTTTTAGAACAAGTAGTGAGTGTCATATAAGTATTAGCTATTTTTATGCTCCTTTTACTGAACTTGAGCAATTGACACTGGGTTTGTGATCAGGATTTGGGATTTGCAAGCTCCCTTAAGACACTCCAGCAGATCAGGATGCCTTCCTCTAATGCTCGGTACTAGATGTAAGGACAGGGTCAACTGCTCAGGCCCGGCACCCCTCCTTTGATGGTCAGGGTCCCCATTACTTGGGAAGCCCCAAACCTCTAAAGATGCTCAAAGATGCGCCAGACACATCTTTCTCTTGCGTTTGCTGGCCCTGGAGAACCCAGATCTGTGGCCCTGATAAAGCCGCGTTCCTGGTGACCTTCTAACATTAGAAGTCCAGAGATGAAAAGAAAACTCAGAAATCAGTGCAGAGGATTCAAACCAGCCCCCCAAAACCGGAACCGTTCGTGCTGAGAGTCTTAGCCACAGGTGGTGCTGAGGATGAAGTGGGGGTGCGGGGCAGGGGGTCCCCTAATTTCTCTGCCATCAACAACTAAAATGTTTCGTTACACCCTTCCTAGTTTCCTCCTGGGTCAGGAGAGGATGGTCTCCGGCTTGTTACCCGGGAGGGGCTGCGCGGGGGTCCCGCGGTTGCGACTGCGCGCCCACTTCCCAGGGTCCTGCGTGCCGCCGTGGGACCCAGGGATTCCTCGACAGTGGCCTCGGGCTCTGCGCTGGGGGCATCCCGCGCCTAGGAGCAGCGGGCGGGGCAGGGCGCCGGGGACGCACCTGAGCCTCTGGCGCTCCGGGCGGCCGCAGTAAACAGCAGGTGCCGGCGCTCCGCAGCCCACTCGGGGACCGGGGCCCCGGGGGCCGCGCCGTGCCGCCCCGCCCCGCCCCGCCCGCCGCTTGCACTCACCGTTGTGCTCGCAGTATCCCCAGTGATGGGACATGGTCGCACCGCAGGTCCGGACAGGGCAGGAGTTGCAGCGGATCTAAGAGGCGGCTGCTGGGGCGCCAGCACCGTGTGTCCGCAGGTCCCTCCGTCGCCGGCTTTTATAGGCTCCCGCCAACTTCGTGCTTGGGGGCGGCCCGGGGGAGGGGGCCTCGGGTGGACCTGGGCCAAGCCGGGAGGAGGTGACGGGCGGAGGTGATCTCCCCGCGCTCGGGGCGGGCCGGGCGGGCGAGGCTCCGGGGGCGGGGAGAACGCCCTCCTGGCGGGCGCTGGGCCAAGTTCAGGAGCTCCTCTCTCGCCTCCCGGCTCCCCTCGGCCCGCGGCCCGGGCCCCTGGTCCCCGGGTGGCCAAGAAGCTCCAAGCTCTCCGAGCGCGTGGCGCCGGCGGCGGCGGCGGCGGCGGCAGCGGCTTCTGGGTTCCTGGGTCGGCCTGGGCTGCGGAGAGTCTACGCGCACCCCATCCCCCTCCTGGGCACTGAGGCCGGAGGCGGCGCTGACAGCTCCGGACCCGGGCCCGGTGCCTCTCATCCCCTGTCCCCTTTGTGATCGCATCCCTGGCCTCGGAGCCCTTCCGCCCCGCCCCATCGGCTGCAGCCGCGCCGAGGTCTCCAGCCCGGAGGGACTGATGCCTGGTGTCCCGGGCCCTGGGCCGGCGAGCTCAGTTAGGAGCTATGACCTTGGGGCAAATAGGGATACGGTCCTTGAGGCGCTGAGACGCGAGCAGCTTAGGGCTGAGAACCACGCGCCCCTTGCTGGAACGCCGTGGAATAAACCAAAAGAGAGGAGGGACGGTGTCTTTTGCTTAAGTCCAAACTGAAGAGAGACTCAGTTTAAGAGAATGCATTTCTTTGCGAGCTGTCACGGTCTCAAGCACTCATGAAGTGTTCATCTCCTGCTACCTTCTTTCTTCTCTTTAAAAAATTAACTTTGGGGGAGAGACGTCCTGGTCGAGTACATATTGATTTAAAGCAATCAAAACTTCTGAAGCATCATTTTTCTAACAGGAATTGGGTAAAAGAAAGTATTTCTTGCAGAAAGATGAGAACTTTCCTTGGCTGGCATCTGGCATACGTGAGAACCAATTAAAAGAAATTTAAGAGAGGATATTTTTGAGACAAGGCAGCATTATGGCTTTCCTGGGCCCTAGGCATTTTGCCTTTATGGGTCCCTCCTTCATAAACACACACACACACACAAACATATACATGTATTTATGGCTGTGTTGATATAAAGATTAATATCTGAATAGTATATTTTTAAACATTTTCTTTGATCTAAATGTTCATTGTTTTTCTTCTGATTTTAAAAGAAAATATCTTCGTGGATATCTGAAAGCGTTGTGGGCCTGAGGCACTGTTTTTCCTGTACCTAATGGATAAGTCAGGACAGTTTTGAGGTGGGGACAGAATTCATTTCCCTCAAGAGACTTTGACACAAAAAGGGAAGAAGGATTTTCTGTCCTGTGGATCTCTGGAATCTTTGAGAGCATAGTATTAGAGTTAAAATTGGGGCAGTAGGACATAGTTTTACACAAGTCTATCAGCCTTAATATCATATTACTTATATAGATAAATAAAAAGATAAATTATAGTATTAGCGTAAATTTTTGCAATGTTGATCTTAAAATAGTTATTTAGTATTTATTTCAGTCAGTTCCCCACGAATAAATGTGATTCACATTTAGATTTACTTGTTCTTGTCCTAAGACTCCAAAAAAGTGTGTCCTCTTTCTGTTGGGGCCTTTTGGTTGATGTCACCATCAATTCTTAGGCAATGAGCTATTTTTTATTTCTAGTAACATCACAAAATGTAGTTCGTAGTTACAAAGAACCTTTTATTTATTTATGCCTCTTTAGCTGCATAATCTCTCATGGAGCCCAGTAAAATAATTTTGATTCTTTGTATAATTTTCAAATATTTATTTAATACAAAAGAAGAGGGCCTTGCAGTTGCTATGAGATTTTTCACTAGGCCCTGAGGATATAAAGTTGGTAAGTGCTAAGAGTTGAATACTAACTCCATGAATGAAAAGTGGGTTCTAAAGATTCTGTGAAGGTAGTCAGGCTTTCACATCTGCTGGAATCCTTGTCTCTCTCTCATTTTCTGTGAAGCTGGTTGGTGGCTTTACTAACATGGAAATAATAGGAGCATATTTTGATTATTAAATACCTCTAAAACTTCAAACACCACCAACCTGCAGTTCAGAAAATAGATTCTTATTATTCAAGTGAGTTTCCTCCTTCTCAGTCACTTCTGGAAAATGAACTCATTTTCAGTGGAGCAGGCCCTCTCCACAGAGCTGCGCTTGGAGAGAATATCACATGCTCACTGCAGGGCAGAAAATATCTCACCTTTGGATATTCAGCAGAGATCTACATTTTTTTATTAACTTTTCTTTATTACAGTGATTGTCTTAGCATTTTGTTTTCTGTCCACTTTTTTTAAACGATGGAAATACATTCCTTCATATAGATACATTCAAAATGTAACTTTATTTTACTGAGGGCATTCTTAGCAGACTGGTTCACTTATGTTCAAAAGACTACTCTAAGATTGAATTTTTAAATATAAAAAATATTAATTATCCCATACCCATGTTTCTGCTAGAGGGAAAGACTTGTTCATTTAAGAATAATTCTAAATAAACTGTACAGTACCTGAAGAAAGGCACTTTTTTTCCTGCCCCAAGAGGAAGAATTGGCAGGCTATATATATCAGGGAACTATAACACAAAAATCTTGAAGTCCACGCTCTAAGTAGCATAATAAAAAGGCTTCTAACATATTAATCTTAGTAAAAATATAAAATAAAGTGGAAAAATCTTTGCTTCCCCCCTCCAAGTAAAGATACTGTTAATATATTTTACAAAGTGAAATATACATAGTTTATTAAACATTTAACTACAAAACTAATAAGATGATAAAAAATTAACTAATCTCATGTTTGTTACAATTATAGTTTTCAAGTAAACATCTGTGGAGGCTAAGAGCCCATGCCTTCTTGGACCTCACATAGGTCTTTGCACACATATTCGTCCATTCCTAGTATTTTCAATACCACATCCCAATCAGACACTACTATGATCATCAAGTTGTAATCGACCACCCCAATTAGCTGTTGGCTGCTCATTTGTAAAGTAGGAATAATGAGACCCACCTCAGGGTTATTGTAAGGATTCACTTAGGGACTGTGTATAAATCACGGGCTACATGAAGGCACTCAGTAAATGGTGGCCGTTCAGTTCACCCCAGACAGTGTTAAACCGTTAGAATATAATGTAATGAATGCAAAATGAAATACCTGGGCAAGGTTCAGGGGAATGATTAAGAAGAATGAGCCTCCAGCAATCTGGGGGTTTTTTGTGGGGGGAGGGAGGAGTGTTCAGATCATGGAGAAGTCCATTCTAGCATACTTGCAATATTTGTTTTTCTTATTAAACTGAGCTACCTGAGGTTGGGAACTGTATACCATTATTCACCTCCGAATCCTAGATATCTATCACTTTTATCTGGCATGAGCCTCAGGATGCAACTAGTAACTACCCAAGTAATGCTCTTTGAATTCTGAAGTCATTAATCCAAACGGAGGCAATAGCAGTTTCTCTGTACAGAAGCCAGTCAGTTAACAAATAACATTGTGCTGAAATTAGACTTGGTTTTGAATGTGGGCTAATTTACTAGGACTCTGACCTTAGGCAAATTGCATGGTCTTGCAAAGATTCGATTTCCTCATTTGAAAAACTAGGATAATAATATTACGTGCCTGCTAGAGTTGTGGCAAGGACTAATGTATACAATTTGTATAAAAGATATAAAAGATTCAGCACAGTGCCAATATTTAGAATTTGAGAAGTCCTACTTATCAATGCTACTATTATATGTTTTTTGAACTCCTATTATGTGCTTACTATACTTTTAGGCACTAGGTGGGCTGTAAAAGCTGTAGTCATCTATCCATTCACTCATTCAATAAATCTATCAAGTACTGTTATGTGCCAGGCTGCAGCACAGGGGCTACAGCCATGAACCAGATCAACAGAGTCCCTGTCTTAATGGAGCTTATACGGGGACAGATGGGCGTAGAATACAATAAATGAATAAGCAACAAGAAAAGTGAATTTCCAGTGAGGTAATGAAAAATGGGGTAGATGTTATTGTAGGTGCAGTGGTTATGGTAGACCTTTTGAAGGCAGTGGCGTTTCAGGAACCAATAAGAAAGAATCTGGGGAAGGACATTTCAAGCAGAGGAAAAAGTAAGTGTAAAGACCCTGATCAAGGACATTTCTAGAACAGAAAAACTTGTGACAGGAGCATTCTGATTGAGGAAAAGAAAACAAGGAGGTAAGGTCAGAGGCACTCAGGGGTGGCCACCTGCAGAGCCTTTCGGACACTGTTCCCTGGGAAGGATTTTGTACTAGTTACCCTGGAAGCTACTAGGAGTTTGGAAGGAAGGGAATGATACAAACTGCAGTAATATAGTGTGTTTCAGAACTAGAAGGAATTCAGAGATTATCTAGTCTGAGTATTTGTTTTATGGATGAGGAAATTGGTAGAGGTTCCCGGAATGCACGTGCTGTTCCCTCACTTCCTTGCCTTTGACCATCTGACGATGACTTTTCACAAGAAGACTCAAACTGCTTTTCCTGACCCAGAAAGCCATTTTAATCCTGGTTCTGGCTTCTCTCTTGGCCTCTGAGTCTCTTGACATTCTTCTACCATAGAATGAGAGGCAGTATCCCACAGCAGCCAGGAGCGCAGGTTTCCTGAGTTTGGATACAGGTTCCACGACTTACCCTCTGCTCAGCCTTGGATGACTTATTTCACCTCCTTGAGCCGCAGTTTCTACATCCAAAGTGTAATAGGAGTACCTAGGGTTGTTGGGAGAGTTCGATGGGCTAATTTGTGTGATTTAGTCATATAAGCTAGCGTGATGCCTGGTGCTGTTAGCTACTCCATTAGGATTCTTGTTAGTATAGCAGAGAGGCATAGAACTGTGCAGGGGGAATTAGCTGTGTAAGAAGATGGAACTGAGTCCAGATTCTGGCTCCGACACTCATGTGCTGCGTCCCTATCACCTTCAGTGAGCTACACGAGCCTTCTGAACTTAAATTACTTTATTTGTAAAGTAGGGGGAAATTCTAGTTCCAAAGCATTATGTTGAGAACTGATGCCTGGAAGGCAGCAGATACAGTTCTGGAACATTTTCCTTATTGAATAAATGGTATAATTTTTATTACAGTACTTCCCATTGTAAAATCGTGAAATGGCTTTTCTGTTTCTCATTTAGATGAAAAAACTCACATTTACTGAAGGAACATTTTTAGAGTTCCTACTCCTTTAAAAAAAAGTAACATTTTTGGGAATCTGATTATGCCGCAAGCATGATTCTGAAGGTTTTACACAGCCCTGAGGCATAGATGTAGGTCAGTTTGCCCCAAAAGGGGTTGTCCTACTTTTGAGTACTTGGCCGTCTGCTGTGCGGCCTGAGGTGTTACAGTAACAATGCATTCGGGTCATGCATGCAATAACTGCTCTGTAAAACAAAGTTATATCAACACACTTGTCATTTTTAGGGTTTCCTACCAAAACCCCTCTAATCACTAAAGTGGCAGGAGATAGCACCAAGTATACATCTAATAAACAGAGAAGTTCAACTTCCCTTAGTAAACTGCTTTTCAGACTTTTAAAACATTAGTTCTTAAACATGTATTTTTCTTTCATGATAACTAGTAACATTTCAACTTTTCTGTAGTAATAAATCTATTTAGTTTTTAAGAGTAGTTGGTGAATTCAAACACTGCTTCAATCAACCAGAACCGGAATGGGAATATTAAGTGGGACAGTTATACTAAAAATGCAAATTATACATTTAAAACATTTTATCTTCCATGGTAGCTGCCACATGTGGCACCAGGAGTCCTCAAGAAAAGTCCTTTAAGAAAAGTCCACCTCTTCTTAGAGCACTGGTTCTCAACTGGGGGCAAAGTTGACAATGTCTAGAGATGTTTTGGTTGTCACAACTAGTGGGCGGTAGTGTCCTCCTGGCCCTCAGGAATGCTGCTAAACACCCTATAACGCACACAACAACCCCCGTTCCAAAGAATTATTCCATCCAAAATGTTAATAGTACCACGATCATGAAATTCTGCCTTAAGAGTATCTGTAAGGTAATGCTTTTATAAAAGATACGTACATATCCAGCAACTCATGAGCCCTGGAACAGTGCTTTGCCCATAATATGCCCTCACCCTTTTTTTTTTCCGGTTGGATTGGATAGACAAGCATAAAGTCTCAGCTCCGCACCTTACAACTACTGTGTATTCACTTTGCTTCAGCATATCTCCAATAATGGCTTTCCTACCCAAATCGTGATAGTTGGTTATGTCAGTAGTAACTTCATCACATGATTAAACGCCTCATTTGCTTACAAATCACCACCTTGTATGGGGAATTTTTGAATTCCTTTTAGTAACAAGAGCAACTTAACTTTTCCATGCAAGGGGAATGATAAGCATGACAAGTAGTTTTTTCCCCCTTATCCACGGCAAAAGTCAGGATTCACTGGTGTCATAGACTAGAGGCAAAACATACTCTCCCATCCCAAATTTTAAATTTGAATATATGCTTTTAATGATTTTTTTGTTGTTGTTTTAGGTTGTTGATTAGGGTGCCTTCAAATGTCTCCCTGTATTCGTGTCTTTTCCCTGCAAAGAGAACCTAGCTTTTAGCCATCATTTTAAAGACAGGAGTAAAGTAAATTACTTTATGCTTCTAGGGCCTCGCTCATGCCAGAAGAGCCTATGGAAGGCTTAGATCCAGATAAATTTGGTTTTCTGAAAACTGTCTTAAGAGTATACAAAGGGGAAACCAGCACTTTTATAATTCTAAAGTATATATGGATAGGCCACAGGAAACAGAAAGGTTACCTTTTATAATTCTATAGTTTGCTCATATTGTCCTTATCCAGGTTAATCCTAAAGAGAAAATAAGACTATTTTATGAAAGAAAAGATATCGTGAAAGTTTGGGACTGCCGAATGAGGATTTGGGGGTAGAAAAGAAGTAGTCTGTAACCTGAAAGTATTGCTCCTGATGTTGAAATGACAGCATTTTCTTTATACTTCTTTGCTTCGTATTACTTGTGTGTATTTGTTTTACCACTTCACAGAAATTTTCTTTGTTTTACAAGCCACAACATTTTCAAAGTTATTCCCTACAAGTTACTTCCCTATTTCTTAGTACCTCTCTTTCTCTTTCCCTTCCTGCTCCTGCCCCCCCCAACCTTCTTCTTCTTCTTCTCCTCCCCCTTCTTCTTCTTTTCCCTCCTTCTCCTCCTTCTTCTTTCTCTTTCACTTCCACCTGAGCATAGTGCCTTGTACACAATACACACTCGAGTGAATAAAGTTCCACATGTTAATGCTTTAAGGGATAGAAAGAATGGTACAGTGCATATCCCTTGAGTTATCTTTGATATGATGGGATGCTTTTCCTTTCTTCTTTTTCTTGTTTTTTTCTTTTGCCATCTTTGACTGAGCTGAAAGAGTTTATAACCAATTCAAAAAACCACCCAACCCAAGGTCGAAACTGGTCAGTCAGAACTGTGTGCTACACTTGTCACATTCATGGCAGGGCCTACTGGCACTATTTTTCTAAAACATATGATAGAATTATCCTTTCTACTTCTACTCTCAGCTAATCCCCACTATGTGAGACAGTGAATGCAACAGTGGCCCAGTGAGGTGAGGAATCACAGAACAGAGTGAAGTCAACAGGCTGGTAGGAGGACACCTCCTAAGCTGATCTTGTTAGTGGAAGGCTCCAAACCAGCAACCTCCGCACGCAGTGCACACACCTTGGGGTACACCTAAAGGATCGCTCCATGGCAGGAAGAAAACAGGAGACTGTTTCTCTTAATAGTTATTTTTTCCACTCCCTGAAAATGTCCACTTATTTATATTTTATAACATACATAGTCGTATCATCCGTGACTGTATAATTTACTTGTAGAAATTCTATATTGGGGGTTCATGTTCTAAAACTGGGCCCTCATGGCTATACCATCTGGAAAAAATCTCAAGTCCACTGTTGGCCTAGAGGCTCAGTTGACCCAGGGCCTGGGTTTGCAGGTCGCCTGTGCCCTTGTTTCTGCTATCACTTCCTTCTTTCCAATGGCACTGATATCACTATTTATCACATATTTCATGCCCAGTGTGCTGGGCGCCATGGCCGTGGCCGATAAGGCCTTCCCCTCTGCAGTCACAGCTACGGTTAGTACAATTTCTCTTGAATAATGTTTGAAGGTGCACTTTTTCTTTCCTTTTTTTTTTTTTTTTCCCTCTTCCTAGGTGCTTCCAGGTAGATCCTTGACCTACTTTTATTTTTTTCATACTCGACACATAACTGCTTTTGAAAAGCATGAAATCCTTTCAACAAAAGGGTTTTTTTAGTCACTTGTGTGTACTTTTTTAGTCACTTGTGTATACATCAGCTATTGAATGCTTCTGCCTAGCTAAAACCACATTCTTAGCAAGCTGCAAACTTTTTTCTTTGCTCCTCGTGGTTATTTCATAATTCCTCTGAAACTCCCCACCCCTCCTGGGGCCTAATCAATGTTCCATATCAATTAAGCTGCTAAGGACAAGAGGCTTAGTACACCTCACAATCTTGACAACAGGCCCTTTGTTAGAGAAAACAAACTAAAAGAAAGAAATTAGACCTCTGATGAAATATCATTAATACTTATTTTAATTAAAAAAATGTATACAGGCAGCTAGCAATTTATACTTCAAGTTATAAATTGAGCAGCCAAGTACCATTTCCTACCCCCTTTCCCACCCGTCAAAAGAGAACTTGAGTTTGATTTCTGGTAAATTCACTGTCTGAATAAATGTTTTTCCCAAAGAATCCTCCACTGTATTGTAAAGTAAGCTCTAGGTAGTAATTAAAAGTGTGTGAGGATATATGTGGGGTATAAGTCTGTGTTGTTTGTGGAGGGCAGGACATCTACCTGAACTGACCATCAGTTTGCTTGGAGTGGGGCAGAATGTGTCAGTTGAAAATGTTTATTGAATTTTCAAAAGTATCATAGTTTGCTCATTTCTGGCCATAACACAAGCATTTGAGTTAAAGAGTTATCTTTATTATGTATGTGGAATTGCTATGAGCACAAAGCATAACTAAAATCACAAATGAGAAAATAAAGGCAAATTTATAAAAGTTCAAGCACTAGCATGAATCGTGCAAGTTAGGATCACCAGAATCCAGTGTCACAGACTCACTGCCAACTACCTTCAGTTTGCACGTTAGAAGCGTGGGTGCTAAGAGATAAATACTCCTGTAGAGAATCTCCTTTTGTATCTCTTAAAATATGTCTCTTCTATTTACAAATGATAAGGTTTGGATATATGCAAAACTCCCTCTTTGCTGGCATCCACACTCTCTGAGAGACAAGCCTGAGTGGCAGCAATAGAAACCCACGCTTTTCTCCAAGAGCCCTTCGAGATATCAGTCACTGACCTTCCTAGGATGAGGACACAGCTCCCACCAGCTCATGGACATAGACTGGCATTCACTATCTCAGGATTCTCACTGCCTCCTCCACCTGTCCATCCGTCCACGCATCCATCCATTCCTCCGTTCAACAAGTACTTTTCGAGAACTGGCTACGTTCCAGGTAATTGTGTCAGGTACTGGGGCCTCTGTAGTATAGCAAGACAGAGAAAGCCCTCACCCTCCTAAAATCTCCCTGCCCCCACTACTCATCACACATATACACACACATGCACACACCGACTTGCATTACACATAGACTTTACAAGTAATCTTGTTACTCTTAAAATTAATTCCTGGTGCAAGAACCTGAGCCCCAGGTCTTCACTGGACAGTAGTTTCCTTACTACCAACTGTCTAACTGCACCTTTTCCTGCTTAGTTCTCAGTTCTTCCCCGGGCTGGGCGCCACCCTTCCAGATTCTCTGCTTGGCTTGTACAATCCCCTACTCATGTCAGGCCCCTTCTCTGGGGTCCTGCATTCCATTAAATCAATCACACACACAGGAGGCAGAAGTGTGAATTCTTTGAGCCCAGGCTGCATTGTATTTTCAAACGCTTCCATCTGTAATATACTTTCATGGGACTCAAGTGCCCTTAGGGGAATGACTTCCCTCGAACAAATGTGTTTGGAACTATCCGAATTTGAAATGAGTAAGTATGATAAAAATGTATGGACGTGCTGAAACATAATATGTACATTTAATAGCCAAAATTATTTTCCTGAGCTTCCAGACTCCTCTACCTGGAGATAATTTAAATACAAGGAAGAATCTGATTCCTTGTTTACTACACAGAGCCAATTCTCACCTGGCTAAAATTAGCTTTTAAATCACTGGGTTTTATGCTGCAGCAGTGTACTTGGTCCCCTGTGACTGCACCATTACACGCACTCACTCCTGCTAATTACCTGTGATTATCTACCTGGTCAAGTTGTCAAAAGGCTGCCATTAAATGCCTTCAAATATAAAGTAGTTCATTAGTTCTCTAGTCCTTCCCTGGATCCTGGATTTTATGCCTCGACTGTTTTATTTCCTTTTGTACAATTGAAGCTGAGTTGCCCCCAGATGGATAAACTCATCTCCCAGGATTGCTTGTGCATCTCATTCGGGATCCTGATTTTATGACATGCCTAGACAAGCCCCACATTAATTTCATGGCAAAAGACTTTCTGTACTTATAATGGGGATAGATTTTCCGCTTCACACAGCATTTCGAGGGACCCTATCCTGCCAACATTCCAAAGTCAGCAAGACAGAATGAACACCGTGGTTCTCCCACCTCTCCAACTTGGTTTCTTTTTTGGATGTTTTGCTAATCGTACACTTCCTCAGAAGGTCAGGTGCAAGGCTCCGGAATCAAACCTTCCTCCAGAAAAATTTTCTCTCCGCCAATCACCCCTTCTAGCTTTCTGCTGGTTTCTAATGTGGCCACATCTTGTTTTTCCTGCTGAAAAGTGTGAGACAAGAGTTATCACCATTGTTTTTAGAAACCATTTCACCAATGCCAAGTACAGAGGGAACTCATTAGGGGAGCCCATTATGGTAACTCCTAAGTATTATCTGAATTGATAAGATATGGATTCATGACCTTACTCATAGATAAAGAAACATGATTTTAGGTGTTGAATAAGCCATTATTTTTCTTGCTTGAAGTTAAATTAACTTACAGAAGATAATAGTTAACCCCTTTCGAGAGTTTTATTACCTGCTAGAATAACTACTCTAAGAGGTTTACATATATTAACTCATTTAATTCCTAAAATAACCATCTGAGCAGGTACTATTATCATTCCTGCTCACTGATGAAGTTAACATGCCTGCGAACATGTATCCAGGAAGTGTTGTGTACATTGCTCAGGCCTCCAGAAGACTGAACAGAGCTGAAAAATACTCATTTCTCATTTGTCTCAATTTTAGTGTAGCAACTACTAACTCACAGGCCTCACTTTTGGCTATTAAAATTCTCAGAAATATGTAAGATTCTCTCACCATCTTTTCTGCTGCAGATAGATATTGATGGTTAATATTGAACATTTGAGAAAAGGAAATAGGGTGTTCAGTATTTAAAGATAAAAACCCTAATTGCTCAGCAAATGGCATTTCATTTGTCAGTTTTGTAATTATTTTGCTGCCATCTAGTGACCCAAAGGAAATTTTTTAAATGTGTTGCTGCCATCTAGTGATCTAAATGAAAATAACATGCAAACTTGATTTTGCCTTACTTGCATTTCAAGTCTTTAAGTGCTACCTTAGGAGTCATTTAAAAAAATCGTTAAATCTTTACATACTAACGTAAAATTCTAAAAATATGACATTATTCTTTTTTCTTACTTCTTACTTACTCTTTCTCCACTAAAATAATGTATTTCGCTCATGTCCCCAGTTCCTCTTTAATACCAAATAAGACGGTATTAGAGGAAAAACTAAAATATAATTAATTTTATTTATGCCTGATATCTGATGTGGTTTTGGGCCATATGTGTTGTTTTAGAACAATTTTATTTGTGCCAATTCTTATTTGAGTAACTAACTCAATTTTTCCCATCTATCCAAGCTTGTTTATAGTTGATCAAATTCACCCATATTTATTTGATTATATAAATGATTTTAGTTAGACACAAATCTGCAGTTTTACATGTTCTATGTAGAATACTTTCTATTCATCTACATATTCACTGGTTACACATAAAGAATTTTGGATCAGTGCTCCTGAATACCTGAATACTTCTTCTTAAATATATTGTCTCCCCATTAAAGGGGTAGGAACTACATATGCACTCTCAAAATGTAACAATGCCCTATATTCAGTAAATTCTTGCTGATGACGCCCCATTCCTAGACTTTTAGGGATATAATCGTCTGACTATTATAACACACTTCATTCAAGTTAGTTTCTGCTCTTCGGTGAAGTTTTAGAGTATCTGAAATGATTACATCCCGAAGAAGAAAAGTCTGCAGATGTGGCAACATTTTCACCACAGCAGCTCCTAGCCACGTCTCCTCTGTAGGCTGTGTATGCCTAAAATGTAATTATTTGGAAGCCTGTGCTTGATCAGGAAAACGATCCCCCACCCCCACCCCGAGTAAGGACACAAGTGTGGTTTCAATATTCTAGTGGACATTTATAACTCAGCACTTTGAGTTGCAGGGCGAAGTGGAGGGGAAGTTTTAAGCTGGGCGATAACTGTGATCACTGGTAATGACTTGGATGGGGGGCAGAGAATATATGTTCTACTGGAAAGCTACCACCTGAAGCTAAAAAGATAATTTTCCAAGGAGAACTAAACTAAATGAAATGAGCAAAAAACAGTATTCTTCTTAATCCTGTGTTGTTCGAGAAGATGAGTATTTTGTCCTGGGCTCATCTATGTTCATGACATCATTTATTCACCACATATTTATTGAGTGCTTATCAAGTGCCAGACACCATACTAGGCAAAAAGGGGAATGTTAGTGTATGAGATTCATGTCTGTGCCCTCATGGAGCTCACGGTCTAGGGAGATACCTTCTCTTGGTTAGACATTTTCCCTTAAAACTGTTCCAGCCTTGTCCAGCCTATGTCCTTGAGTACACATGACTGCAGATGGAATTAAGTCATATGTTCCTCCACCACATAGAGTGTACACTGGATACATTTTTACAGTGCTCCCAGCCTTACCAAGTAAGCACCCTGAGAGAAGCAGCTTGTGTATCACCACTAATTGATGAAAGCTCCACACCTCCTAATTTCAAGGGATTTAATTAACACATCCAGTTTGCACTGACCAACCTGGTTTTACTTCACCCAAGTGGTAATTTATTAAATAACGTTAGCCTCCTAGGATTTTGTCACATGACTTGACTTCTAGCATTGCAGGACTCTCCTGACCCAATACCATTTTCATTCCTCAGGGTAATGCAATTATTGCTGCCGTTTTCGAAAGTAAGTTAACACATTAGCCAGTAATGTGATGAGAGATTTATCAAAGCCACTAACTGCAAAATTAGACTTTATGTCTTAAGATATTTTGTGTTTTGAAGGTCTCAATGTATGGATTTTTGCAGCATTAGACTGGTGTTATCATGATGCACATTAAAAAAAATAAGGGCATGAAGGCTACAGTCTGACTTGATTCCATGTTCCTAAGTTAGCAACCATGGTACTGGTATGGACCCCAGAGTCCAAAAACAACTTTGAAATCTCCAGAAACTAGTCCACACTCTCAAATGTATGGCTACACATTCCTCTTCTTGTCTTCAATTTCCTCGGAATGCCCCCAGTAATTGCTTCAGCTGCTCCACAATCAAACTCAGAATTCAAGTCCCTTGAGCTATAAAAACAAACTTACAAAGTTCTCGCTCCTTAAAAAACACAACACTCAACTGTTTGCATTCATGTCTTTATTAGCTTTGATGATCAGTACAACTGCTTTTACTTCAAGTGCAGTTATTCACTCCTGCATGTTCTAGGAATCATTAACCCCACGCTGAAATCAGAGGTGGTTTTTATTTTAATAAGCATGCAAAGATATAAGTAGTAAAATGAAAAATAAATGGCCCTCCTTCAGGTAAAGAAAAATATTAGGATAAAGTCAACCATCTTTATGAAGAAAACATTCAAATAATGGGTCAAAATTTCTTAAAAATTCCTGGTCAGTGTGTTTTACTTTCATTGATAATCAAAACCAGGCAATCTTTACAGTAGTTTAAAAGTTAATAAATGATGGACCCCTTGTTGGTTTTATATACGGGTTAAAACACATCATCATCTCAATTCTTGGTGTCCACGGTCATATTAATTTCTGGCTTATGTTGAATTGCTATATTATCTTCAGACACCTCTACCCCCACATATAGAATTACTCACTATTTCTTTAAGAAGGATAACGCAGAACCACGTAGAGAGTAAACTGAAGTTCTGTGAAATTTAAGATGACACAAAAATAGTGCCCAACAGCCATTTTTCTCTATCTTTACTCTTCCAATTTTGTTTCTTCTTCTTTGAAACCTTACTAGAAATGCTGCTTTTGCAGGAAAGGTGATTAATTATTACAAAGGCCAAATGCTTTCATCGGAGATCTAGTCAATAGTATCACTCTGGTTTCTTGGTGATTGCATCTCTCATCTTCATTGCACAGTATGGAAAACTGAAATATACTTGGAGTAAGGAGCACCGAAAGGAGGCAAGGAACCAAGCTCCGCAGTGTCGGTTTCCTTCCCTGAAGAGGGCAAGCTCCAGCGGCCTCATTTGAAGGAGGCCTTCACTATCCTGTCCTTGATAGGCTGCGGGGGGCGCCAGTTCCTCACCAGGGGCACCGGGGGCTCATTCTCCGGGCTGGAGTAGAGGCTCCGCAGCTTGGCCATCTGCAAGGGACAAGGGGTGAATGTCAGCAGGACACACAGACCAAGTGAACACATTAGGAATGAAACAAAGAGTTAGAAATTGCTGGCTTTCTAAACAAGCAAACCAAGAAACCTGTCTCCAGTATGCAGTTCAGAGTTATTTGGTTACCAGTTCCTGAGTAATAAAAATCTTTTTTTAAAATTTGTAAAAACACTTTTCTTCCTTTTATAGAGGATCACCATAAACTCCGGTCAAAACCTTTTCCTCCGGAATTCTGAAACAACTATTTTAATTTGACGGATCAGTATGAAATCTACCCCTTACGTAGGAGTGGAAGACAGTATCAGTGCAAATAATAAGCTCAATTGGCCTTCATTGCATAAGTTAATAGAATCAATTTACATGACACTTAAAAGGGAGGCCTGAGCAGAGAGGTCAAAGGTATTGAAAGCAGACAGACTGAAATTGGAATCTCAGATCCGGCCCTTGGCTGTGTGATCACAAACAAATTACTTAACCTTTCTGAGCCTCAACCTACTTAGCTGTAAAACTGGGGAACTAGTATACAGCTCACAAGGATGTTCAATTCCTTCCACCAGCATCTTCTCCCTGGGCCTGTACTGACCATCCCATCTGCTAAACAGTGCTTCATATTTGGGAGTTCTCCAAATTAGCAAAGACTAACTTATATGCATCTGTACCCTTAAGTGTTTCTAGAGCACAAACTTGGGCATTGTTCAGCTTCACCACCACCTTTAAATGTTTTGCATTTAGCCTGGTACCCTTTGGAAGTTGAGTTTTAGAAAGTTAAACAGGCAAACTATGAAATCGCCGGTCGTAGAGCTGTTTGGTAAGCATCTATTAGCAGCTTTATGTTTTCAGTTTAGCATTTTTATCTCACAGAGCCCGCCAGCGATGCTAAGTCCACGTGCTCCCGAGACCGGCCTGCGGCTGCTGCTCACCTGGTCAGAGCTCACGGTGATGGGCTCCTTCAGCAGGATCCACACGATGCATTCCTCACAGGGCGGCGTGGTGAAGGAGCCGTGGTAGGTCCAGTAGTCTCGGCAGGCAGGGAACAGGCAGGATGGGTCGAAGTTCGTGAAGGGCGCCTCCTTGCCCTGGGAGAGAGCGAAAGACCAGGACCAGGAGCAGTGAGCGGGCACATGCGCACAGCCCGCCCCTAGCATCTCATGGTTGTCAGAGAATGGATTTCAAATGCAACTGAGAAAATGGAGCGTGTGAACAAATACTTGCCTTTTAGAAATAAAAGGTAAGGGGGAGGCCGGTTTGCATGGTGTGACTTTGGCACAGTTATTGTAATATTTTATTTCTTACTGTCGGTAGACCTATAAATCTAAATTTCTCAAGAAAAAGGACAAACTCATTTTAAACTGTAACAAAAATATTTCATGTAAGTTAATGCTAAAAAAATATATAAGTTAATGCTGAGGTTCCCGATACAAAACAGGTTTGCATTTTTATTGAATATCATACTCAGAATACTTACTTTTTCTGGTGGTAAAACTATAAAGCATTTGATTAGAACAGTCCCAAAGAATTAAAGTGAGTCTGTCAAGTAGAAGAATCTACTGCTAAGATTTAAAATACATAGGTGCAACCCAGGAGAGAAAGGGAAACACTAGGACCCAAACATTTAGTACCTCTGCAAGTATGTAAGTATGTGTGTGTTGGGCAGGGGGACCCCTCTCAACTCTCTCAAACACTTCATTAAAAATGTAATTATCCGACAGGTTGACTCTGAGAATTGAATAAGCTTTTGTATGTGAAACTGCTCTAAAAACTACAACCCATAAAAATATATATACAGGGACTTTCTAGGTGGCACAGTGGTTACGAATCCGCCTGCCAATGCAGGGGACACAGGTTCAATCCCTGCTCCAAGAAGATCCCACAGGCCATGGAGCAACTAAGCCCGTGCGCCACAACTATTGAGCCCACGTGCTGCAACTACTGAAGCCCACGCACCTAGAGCCTGTGCTCCGCAACAAGAGAAGCCACCTCAATGAGGAGCCCGCGCACCACAATAAAGAGTGGCCCCCACTCGCTGCAGCTAGAGAAAGCCCGCGTGCAGCAATGAAGACCCAGTGAAGACAACCCCCCCAAAAATATATATTTAGACACAAATATAACAGCATTTGCTTCTATATGTAGGCTTAGCATATTCATCAAACTTACTAACAGATTTTAGGTGAAAGGAGTACACTTGAAAATGTAAAAAGACAAAATTGACATACCCTGCTTTTATGTTCTAAGAGGGAAAATTTTTTTTTTTTTTACCTTCGTCTTAATTTTGTCCAATGCATCAAGGACTATCTGGAACTCGCCTTTCTCATGTCCTATCTGTAAAAGAAAAAGGAAAAGAAAAAGAGAAAGAAAAAGAAAAAGAAAAAGAAAACCAACAATTATATTTTTCTCTCCTCCATAATTTAGGATTGTCTTAAAAACTGATTTTAATCCATCCATCTACAATTAGTGTTTATAAATCTGCCAGAATATCTTGTACTAAGCAAAAACATAAGTTTATTTCCCCCCCAAGATTTTAGAGTATATATTTTCTGAACTAAACTTGGACTCCAGGCCTCTGAAGTACAAAGCCACAAATTACATGTTGATTTATATCTATGTCCTTGACCTTCTCTGGGAAGTCATTCTACTTTTCCTTTTAATAGAATTAGAGCTAGGATGGACTCAGTGTACGTAAAACCAACTTCGTTGTCTTTCTGCTGAGACTCACTCCACTTCCTGTAGTACCGTGTTCGAGCACTAAAAATGACCCAGTGAATTCAGAGCATAAGACAAATTAGGTCATTCAAAAAGAAAGAAGCTAGATTTTCACCTCTGGCTTAAAATCTGGATTATGTTACCACTAAATTCATGTGTTAATGACACTAAGTCCTCTCTAAACCAAGGCTGGCTCAACAACACACACATTCCATGTGCTATCTTAGCCTGGGATCATGTGAGTGGTAGCCACCCTAAGCCGAGGGGATGTCCAGCCAGGGACTTGGCATCACAGTGGTTCCCAACATTGGCTTTTCTGGTTTCCACTGCAATTGACGTGGGGTAGTGGGAAAGGGTAATGAACAATGCTGCCCTTGCGCTCACTGCCACTGAAATAAGCTCCTTCAAAGGCTCCATCTCCACCGCCCCTACACACACACACACACACACACACACACACACACACAGGCACACGCACACACACATCCTGCGTCTTGAGAAAATTTAGAAGCACTAGGGGTACTGAAGTATGGCAAAAGTTACCCTTTTAAGGAAGAGCAAAACATTTTGAGCTGATCTCAGCAGAAATACCTTGATTAGTTGAATGAATACTGAAATTCATTTTTCTCTCCCCTTTAAATAAAAGGAGGGAGTGACACTTAATCATTGATAAGGAACTATCCTAAGCATTGATAAGGAAATAATCTGAAAAAAAAAATGGTCAATTTTTACCCTACCTTCAGAAAAATGCCAACCACAGCTACTCCATCAGGTTTCTTCAGAGCACTTGAAAAACTGTTATACTTTGAATTCCAGTGAACCAAATGAAGCTGAAACCACAGAACAGAGGTTATGAGGTAAATTCCTAAAATAAGGAAATAAATATAAAATTATTCATAATAAACTCAATAATTATACAGTCGAAGATTGCTGAACACTCTCACAGAAGTTGATACAATTCTGAAAATTAACATGCAATTTTTGGTAAGACTTTTAATGGCTCAAATGAAAAGTTATGATAGAATCGGTGGAAACTGAACTTTCATTAAACCCACTTAAAATATTATTTTAGTTTTGTATAAGATTAGTCCTTTTCCTGACCAAATCAAACAGTGAAACACAGAGCTATAAACAGGAATCTGCTAACTAGAATTCTAAAGTCACAATTAACTGGGAAGCAAGAGAGGAAAAACAAGGGGACAAATTCTTGGGCATTTTCATGCCTCTCTCCTTTCAGCAAAAAGTGCTCTAGAATCAGGTGGTAACCTTAATAAGGTTAAGGTGCTAACATACTCACTAGTTAAATTAGTCAAATTTTCCACATTGAGTTATATAGAATGGCCAGAGGATACAATAGTTCATGGCAGTTTAAACATATTTTATTCAAGACCAAAAGTGTGAGATAATCCCACACGTAAAGACCAAACCACAAGCCTTGCCCACATTTGTAAGGAATATACTAAACTTTCCCCATTTGTGGGGGGAAGATGTCTGGAAGGCATTCTCGATTAATTTATCCTGTCACTGGCTGTCTAGATGGGCTATAGAGAACGGAACGATCACAGGCAAGTACTTTGGGTCTCCTGCAGTTTAGTTTAACTGTTTAGTTAAGTTCAATTAAGCTGCCTAATGATTCTGCCTAAGAGAGTATCCACAAGGAGCTCCAAGGTTCCTGTCTCAGCACCTCTGTGAACCAGAGCCTGCCTCTGCGAACCAGAGCCTGCCTCTGCAAGAGTCTGGCAGGACAAATGGAATTATCCTCACCTCCAGGGCATTTGTCACCCCTTATAGGCTTGGCTTTATACAGAGAACATGCAGGAGGCTTGTCTTATTTCCTTGTAATTTGATGCCTTGATCTGAGCTACAAATCATGGGTTTTCTTTAATGAGTTAACTGGAACAGAGAGTAGTGTTTGCTCATATTAAATAATGTGTATCTATATCTAACTATCTCTGTGTGCGTAAGCACATATGTACATATAAAATCACACACACACACACACACACACACAAGCACACCCTTCATTAGGAGATGAGAGCGTAGCATTAGCCAGAATTACTAAATGCTATTTTTAAAGCATCACACTCTTGTAAAAGCAGCAGCTTAGGGCACTGGGCAGCGTGATGGACTATGAAGCCAATCAGCATAAGGTAGAGCCCAGGTCTAGCATTCATGCCCTGTGTGACTTTGTTACGTAACGTTCCTGTGCCTCAGTTTCCTTGTCTGTAACCCATCTGACAGTGTGCCGAGAGGATCAAATGAGTCAGTACTTGTAGGCACTTAATACGTATTAGCTATCCTTATCTTTTCAGTTCCATTCAGGACCCTGGCTTTTTAAAAAATTATTATTATTAAGCTGCTAGCCAATGTCTAAATATAACCTTGAAAGGCTTCATGGGTGATGCTAACGCACCTACACTCTTTAAACTGTCTAGCCATGAATGTTTGGCAGCTTCAGTTTTTACCGAAACTACTGCAGCACTTTTTATAACTACAGGCTTGAAGCAAACACGGTGATGCTAGTCTGTCACGATCATTCAGTTTTCAGTTTGCACTGGGTGAGATCCAGAGTGGGTAACAGCAGTACCTCCTACCTCCGCTGCATACTTGACTCCATCCACGATGTGCTCAGAGCCGTGATCATCCGAGGAGCCCCAGTGAAGATGAAACTGGCGAAGCCGGTAGGGTGCAGTGAGAGGACCACCTCTCAGCACTGTGATTCAGAGAAGCTAGGTCAGCAAGTGAACACTTCTTTTACAGAGCCCTGCTTTAAACAGCCCTTATAGCCAAAGCTTGACGCACTGGGCTGATGGTGCTGTTCCCAAGCACACTGGTCTCTTTCTCATAAAATAAAGTCTTGGGGTATATCAAAATAAATGCTTTCTCTTCTCTGTCTTTCTGTTTGCTTGTTTTATTGTTTTCTAAATGTCAATTTAACATTTATGAAAATAAAACTAAAACAGTAGAGGCAATGAAAATAACCAAAGCACGGGTGTGTTGCGTGATGTCCTGGGGAGAACAGGACAGTTGAGAGCCAGGCAGATTTAGGTTCCAATCCCGGCCCCACCCCTTGCTCGTTGTGTGATTTCAGGCAAGTTGCTACACTTCTCTGAACCCGTTTCTGCATCTCTCTGAAGGTGATAATAATACTCACCTTTCAGAGCTGCTGTGAGGATTAAATGAGATTAAAGACTTTAAACTGCTCGCCACAGTGCCCAGCACCGTCATCGCTGAGCAAATGTGAATTCCTTCTCCAAGTCTTGCCTCCAATTACACTTTTCTTCAAGACTGCAGGCAAGAGCTCTCACTCACATTTTATTCGGACTGTGTTTATTCAAATGAGATGAAACGGAAAATGCAGAAGTTTCCCAAGGCATCAATCAACGTGGACCCCTAAACGAGATGATTCTCCATAGCATGAATGTGTTTGCTGTCCAAATACCCCAACTTGGCACTTAACTTGGTTTCACTTCATTTAGCCTGGGGAGTCATTTAGAAATGCAAATATTTTCTAAAAGATATTGGAAACTATACAGAAACCCTAAAATTAAAATTCAGCAATGTATGCTAGATCAAAATAGAATTCAGAGGGTAGCTATTCTAGAAAAGATTGACCAGCTGTTGGTGCTGATAACCAATGAGATTATTGTTGAAGAAAAAATATATATCTATGATATTCCTTACCTGGAACGTGCTAGTAGGTAGAAATTATAACTGTTACTCTAATTACAACATCATCGAGAATATTCATTCATGTACATCAGTAAGGATAATTTTAATTTCTTTACAAATATGGTTATAGGAAAATGTATTACTGTATACCAAGTACCAAAAGGCTAAAGGTAGATTCTTACCTCATTCACAGTGAAATAAAGCATTTCTAATTAGCCTTCTTTTATTTCACTGATTTGCTTAACAGTGTAGGTGAAATAAAGAGATTTTTTTAAACATGCGATTTTTCATTTTCACACAAATGCAAATCACAACTCAAGGAGAAATTATCAGATTCTTCAAAAACACTCACCAAAATGATTAGTCAGATGAACCCCACTGAAGCACTGAAGGCAAGTCTTCTTGACTCATACAGTGGGTCTACTCTCTTCTCTGACTGGCCCCCACCCACACGCCAGGGGAAGAGAGTACCTACTTGGTTTCTTTGCTATGTTCCTTGCTCTGTAGAAGGGAATCTGTGCCACATTTGGGAATGGGAGTCTTGCTCTCCAGGCCTTGGTTAGGATGCAGAAAACCCCTCAGCTATAGACCAACAGAGCCTGAAGAACACTCATGTGGACTCATTATCATCACCTCCCTATCAAGCTTCATTTCAGGAATGAATTGCCAACTTTTAGCTTTGGCATGGGGCAATTTTGTAGAAGCCAGGGTGACCAGGGTTAGAGACTGAGACATTGCTCTCCCATGTATAAATAGAATTCTTCATGGCTAGAGCAAAGTCAAATGTCATCTCCATTTTCAGAGAAGTGTCCCCTCTTCCCACCAATTCCGTTGCTGTCATAAATCACACTTTGCCAACATGGACACTGAAAATGTTCATGTGTCTCTACCTCAGTGTCATACTTACTTGACCTGTCATAAGTATCATCAAACACTACCCTGCAGGTCTTCCCATTGTTCAGGATGGTCTTGGCAGAGCCAGGGTCATAAGATGCTGTCCATGGCTTCAGGGAAGGGTCGTGGTTGATGTCTTTAGTGTGCAGTTCAATGGGTGACTGGTTGTTTCCCTTGGCAATCGGGTAAAGTTCATGCCAGTGGTCAGGACCTAGGAAATCAAATTGAAGGGATTTATTTATTTGGTGGTACAATCCAAGCCCTCTTTCTAAGTGACTAAACCAGCAAAATACACAGAGGCTAGACAGTGATTATGAAAAGGTCTAGGATTTCAGATTGGGCAATACAAGGCTTAGCGTTTAAGACCTGTTCATAGTTTTGTTAATAGTGTTACCTAGAAACTATATTTAACTCCGTGTAGTTCCTCAAATTTTCCATCTATTTGCTCAAATGTAGGCTCAAAGGCTTACTTCTGAAGTGGACTTCATCACGTTTTACCAATGCCATATTCTATCATAGAGGTGCAGTAAAACAACACTGACCCTAAGTGGATTTCAGAGCACATCCACATTCCTTTTCCCATGGGCAGGCAGAAGCTGCAGGCAGAGCAGCTTATACGAATAGCAGGCTCAGAGAGGTTACATGCTTGCCCAGCATCACGGAGAAAGAGACAGTCAGAGCTGGCCCTCTGTGGTCTGACTTCTCCGTCAGAGGCACTGCGATCTGGGCAAGTTACCGAGCCTCTCTGCGCTTCAGTTCCCTCCAATGGGAGTAAACAGCTCCACACCGGGGAGAACTAAATGACATAAAGGTAGAAGGGTCATCAGTGTTTGGCACTCGGGAAGCGCTCAGTAAATGTTCGTTTCCATCGACTCCCCTGCACTTGCTGGAATTGCCCACTTTCTGAGCAGCGCCCTCCCGGACTAACCAGGAGCGGCCGCGCACACTCACCGTTGTGGTCCGCATAGCCCCACTCCTTGGCCATGGTGGTTTTCCTGGGCCCTGGACGGCTGCTGCCTTCTCTCCCCCGCCGCCGTGCACAGTCCCCGCGAGCCCGCACCTCTTATATAGGTCCCCCCCACACTTGCATGGCCTTATTAGGTCAGCGAGGGTGGGGCGGGGGGCTAAACAGGATTGGGGTGGTATTTGGGAGGCGGGGTGGCAAAGCCAATGAATTCCAAGAGCTGGACAGCTGTCGGGGTGTGGGGAGATGGGCGGAGGGCCCCCCTCCCCACTCTCTGGATGCGCTGCTCCTGGCCCTTCTACCCTCCCTCCTGGCTTCTAAAGCTGCACGGCTCTCTAACCCCGGCGCCGAAGTGCAGAAATGCCGGCGACTTTCGCCTCCTCCTCCCTCCCTCCTCCAAACTTTTTTTTTTTTTTTTTTTTCCGTAGGGGGGATGGGATGTGGTAGTTGTGCTTAGCCTCCTACTAAAATGTGCACCCCGCCGCCTGCTCTTGCAGCCTCACTTAGAAGTTGCTTTCAGCGCAGGCTGCTGGTCTGGCTTCGGTCTCTGGATGCTTCTACGGGTTTTTTTCGCTCCAGCGATCCGGTTACGGTGGCTGGAAAGAACATGTTTGTTTGCCTGACCCATGTTTGACTCCCTTGCAGGCAACTTGTAAAATCCTAGGAGCAAAGGAAGATAGGAAGAAAGAGGGCGGAGGTCACGTTCTCTAACTCCGTTATCCTTAAGAAATTGACAATGCCAGGTCCCAGGAAACACACCAGGGGGTATTTCTTAACCTCAGGACTCCGAAGGCTGGGTCGTGGGAATCTGGGAGGGATGTGGATCCAGGTTATCGCAGAGCAGGAACCTGGGACTGATTTACCGACTCCGTGAGCTGCACCTCTGCTCACGAAACGTCAAGAACATTCTGGAGTGCTGGAAAGCCACTAACGTAAAGTGAGCCATATTGTTTAAAACGTGTGACCTCACTTTCCAAGACATAATGAAAGATTGGAAGACGAGAGAGGAAAAGTTTTCCAGAATTGCTTTGTATTTTTTTCTCCCCCTCCCAATTTGTGTTATAGTTTGATGACCCACGTAGAAGGAGAATAGAACTGGCATATCCAGTGTGCACATGTCAAAGAAATAGTTTTAAATGTCTGGTTGTAGTTCACATTGTAGTTATTTACAATTTTAAGAGTATATTGAACATTTTTTCTTTGTTCCAACTCAGTATTAATTTTATTTTTTAAAAAGACAGCAAGAAGAGATAGGCCTAATTTCAGTGCTATCTTGGACAAAGTTGTAATATACATTTTCTTAATTACTTTGACTTTTAGTGATGTTAGGATTTTGTATTTGGGGATTACAAAACTTGAAAAGGAAATCTCTCATCATGGTAAAGATAGCTCATCCCCAAGGCATGTGGAATGACTGACCACACTCATAACCTGGACGCCAGGAGAGTCACTCCCTAGCGTATTTTTGTGACCAGGGATTATTTGATCCACACAATAGCAGTGTGGAATCAAGAACTGAGATGGTTTGGAAAATCCAAGCAAACAGCAAAGCAAGTGGCCTTAGACTCTGAGCTCAAATATGTCAGTGCTGGATTAGAAAGGCTACTGAGTTGGCATCTCTGGGCCAGTTTTCTGCTTTACTGTGATAGTGTGCTGCTGTAGTTTGTGGTCAGTGGAGCTTATATTGTGCATAGTTATTTGTATTAGTAAACTGTGATCTGGTGCCAGTTCATTAAATTGTTTCCATCCCTCTTTTTCTGCTATTTGTGGTTAGAAGATTGGTAACTAAATTTCATGTTATTTGATACATCAATAATACAGATAAAGCTTTAAATAAGGTCTTTGTACCAAGCAAGGCCAAAAATCCAGGAATTTATCTTATTGTTACTATCTATGCATAGGTAGAGTTTTAAAATGGGCTGTCATTAATTAAAAATTTAAAAAGACTGCACAACACATAAACAATAAATTAAACACTTGCACGGTAGCACATAATTTCACATAAACACTGGTTAGAATTTGCAAAGTGAAATATTTAACAGTTTTGGATTTGTGGCTTTGAAAACTCATGGCTTTTTTTTTATTGTACTTTCTTATGAGTTAATCAAAGTTGGAATTTTAAGACAGTTTATATCAAATCATGTTATTTTAGACCATAATATATTCTTCAGAAACCCCACATTAATTATCTGCATCTTAATTCATTTACACCAGCATGTTTGTCTATAAATTTCAAAATTCCCTGCCAACAGAGCAAAGAGAAAATTCTAAATTATGTACAAGATTCAAATTGTGTACTGGGATTTCTGGAGTTGGCTTAAAAAAAGAAAACCATTAGGTATACACTGATAAAAATAATGCCAGAAAAAGAGCTACAAATTATCCTTTAGCATTTGCACAGTATTTCTCTTAGCACTGTTATTGGAAAGTTGATGTATTGGGCAATGTGTAAGATTTATCCCCCAAAATGAGTGTATTCTTACAGAGAAAGGAGGAGAGAGAGAAAGAGAGGGACAATAGAGTAATCAAGGAAGATAATTTGGGTAAACAAAATTATTGGGGGGAGGGAGTGTCTGAATGTAGAAGTTTCAACTAGGTGGTATATTAAAATTATAAACTCGAAAGATCTAACATGATAAAATTTAAATATATTTTTACTCTTTATTTGCATTTTATTTTGCAAGATGCTAGGCAATATAACGAAGTCAAATCTTCTGCAAGTTGATACCATTTGGTGTTTCTAGTGCGTCAGAAACAAATAAAAAAAATGAGAAATTACATATGTATTCACCTCTGAGATCAAAGCATAAATTAGGATTTGAAGAAATTACATGATTGTGCTTAAATATCTTATATGTTTGAGGGATATGTATTTTCTACCACATTTTTATTTTCATAGAACAAATTCTGGGATACAAATGTAAATATGGCTAATAAAAATTAAAAAATAATTTTTTGCCTTCAGTTTATATCTTTTGCAATTTTTTTTAGTTTCATGTGTACAACCTTATATTTCCAATTCTTTTTTTTGAATTGAAATATAGTTGATTTACAATATTATATTAGTTTCAGTTGTACAATTTAATATTTTCAGGTGTTCAGTATATTTATAGATTATACTCCATTTAAAATCATTATAAAATATTGGCAATATTCCCTCTGTTGTACAATATATTCATGTAGCTTACTTATTTTAGACATAGTAGTTTATACCTCTTAATGCCCTATCCCTATTTCGCTCCTCACCCTTCCCTTTTCCCCACTGGTAACCACTAGTTTGACCTCTGTATCTGTGAATCTGTTTCTGTTTTGGTAGATTCATTCATTCTTTTATTTTTTAGAATTCACATATAAGTGATAACACACAGTGTCTGTCGTTGTTGGACTCATTTCACTAAGCATAAAACCCTCCAGGTCAATCCATGTTGTTGCAAATGGTAGAATTTCAGTCTTTATTATGGCTGAGTAGCATTCCATTGTGTGTGTGTGTGTGTGTGTGTGTATACACATGTGTGTGAACATGCTACACACACACATACAGGAGAGTGAGTAAAAAATTATTTGCACTCTGGGTATGTTAAAACTTCTCTTGGCCTCACTGTCTTATTAACACTTTCCATTCAAGGCTCCTGTCTCCCCAGTCACTGCTGTGCAGGTATGAACACGTTACGTCAGTTAATTTGTAACTGCGGTGCAAGCCAAAATGGAATCCCCTGCTTGTGATTTGCACTAAAGAGCAGCGTGCAGTGATTCGTTTTTTTTGTGGTCTGAGGGTGTACCTGGTGCTGTTATTTATCCAAGACTTTGTGCACAACATGGAGAAAGCATTTTGTCACAAAGAAGTGTGTATGAATGGCTAGAGAGGCTCAAAGAATGTCGCACTAGTGTTAGCCATCAAAAAGGAGCCAGACGAATGAATTGGGAGATTGGGATACCAAATTGTACACTCTAAATATATGCAGTTTATTGTATGTTAACTGTATCTCAATAAAAGTCCTAAAAAAAATTAAAAAAAAAAGAAGGAGCCAAATGCCCGTCCATGTGAAGACATGAAGACCATGGTGCATTTGTGGTTCACAGCTCAGCCTAAAATGTTTTTTTAATGAGGGAATACGAAAGCTTGTTGACAGATGGACAAAGTGTATTGAAAAGCAAGATTATGTCAAAAATTATGTATTTGTCTCTTCTAAAAGTTAATTAAAATAAATTCTACAGCCAAAGTGAGGGTAATTTTTTACTCACCCTCGTGTGTGTGTGTGTGTGTGTGTGTGTATAAAACACATCTTCTTTATCCATTCATCTGTTGATGGACACTTAGGTGGCTTCCATATCTTGGCTATTGTAAGTAATGCTGCTATGAATATTAGGATGCATGCATCTTTTCAAAATAATGTTTTAATTTTCTTCTTATATATGCTCAGGAGTAGAATTGCTGGGTCATATGGTAGTTCTATTTTTAGTTTTTTGAGGAAATTCCATGCCGTTTCCCATAGTAGCTGCACCAATTTACATTCCCACCAATAGTGTACTTGGGTCTGTTCTTCTCCATATGCTGGCTAACATTTGTTATTTGTAGACTTTTTGATGATAGCCATTTTGACAGGTGTGAGGTGATATCTTCTTGTGAATTTGATTTCCATTTCTCTGATGATTGGTAATGTTGAGTACCTTTTCGTGTGCCTGTTGCCTATCTATATATCTTCTTTGGAAAAATATCTATTTAGGTCTTCTGCCCATTTTTTAATCAAGTTGTTTGTTTTTTTGATATTGAGTTGTATGAACTGTTCATATAATTTGGATATTAACCTTTTATTGGACATGTCATTTGCAAATATTTTCTCCATTCAGTAAGTTGTCTTTTTATTTTCTTGAAAGTTTCCTTTGCTGTGCAAAGCTTTCAAGTTTAATGAGGTCCCGTTTGCTTATTTTTGCTTCTGTTTTCATTGTTTTAAGAGACAGATCCAAAAATATTACTATGATTTATGTCAAAGAGTGTCCTACCTATATTTTCTTCTAGGAGTTTTGTAGTTTCTGGTCCTCCACTTAGGTCTTCAATCCATTTTGAGGGTTTTGTTTTTTTGTTTGTTTGTTTCTTGGTTTTGTATATGGTATGAGAAAATGTTCTAATTTCACTCTTTTATGTAGCCACCCAATTTTCCTAGTACCACTTATTAAAGAGACTGTCTTTTCTCCATTGTATATTCTTGTCTCTTTTGTTGTATATTAATTGACCACAGGTGTGTGTATTTATTTCTGGGCACTCTCTCCTGTTCCATTGTTCAATGTGTCTGTTTTTGTGCCAACACCATACTGTTTTGACTACTGTAACTTTATAGTATAGTCTAAAGTCAGGAAGCATGGTACCTCCAGTTCTGCTTTTATTTCTCAAGATTGTTTTGGCTATTTGGGGTCTTTTGTGCTTCTCTATAAATTTTAGGATTATTATTCTAGTTCTGTGAAAATGTCATGAGTATTTTGATAGGGATTGCATTAAATCTGTTGATTGTTTTGGGTACTATGGACAGTTTAACAATATTAATTCTTCCAATCCATAAACATGGGATATATTTCAGTTTATTTGTGTCATCTTCAGTTTCCTTCATGAATGTTTTATAGTTTGCAGAATAGCCTTTTACATTCTTGGTTAAGATTATTCCTAGGTATTTTATTCTATTGATGCAATTTCAAACAGAATTATTTTCTTGTTTTCTCTTTGTGATAGTTCACTTTTAGTTTATAGGGAAGCAACAAATTTCTGTATATTAATCTTGTATCCTGCGATTTTGCTGAATTCATTTATTAGTTCTTATAGTTTTTGAGTGGAGACTTTAGGGTTTTCTATATACTGTATCATGTCTTCTGCAAATAGTGACAGTTTTAGTCCTATCCTTCCCATTTGAATGCCTTTTATTTCTTTTTCTTATCTGATTGTTTTGGCTAGGACTTCCAATACTATGTTAAATAGAAGTGTCAAGAGTGGGCATCCTTCTCTTGTTCCTGTTTTTAGAAGAAAAGCTCTAAGCTTTTCACCATTGAATATGGTGTTAGCTGTAAGTTTGTCATAAATAGCCTTTATTATATTGAAATATGCTCCCGCTATATATATGAGCATTTTTGTCATGAGTGGGTGTTGAACTTTGTCAAGTGCTTTTTCTGCATTTATTGAAATGATCATGTGATTTTTCTTCTTCCTTTTCTTAATGTAGTGTATCGCATTCATTGATTTGGGGATATTGAACTATTCTTGCATCCTGGAATAAATCCCATTGATCGTGGTGTATGATCCATTTTATATATTGCTTAATTTAGTTTGTTAATATTTTGTTTAAGATCTTTGCATCTATATTCATCAGAGATATTGGCCTGTAATTTCTTTTTTTGTAGTTTCTTCATCTAGTTTTGGTATGAGGAAATGGTGGTCTTGTAGAATGAATTTGGGAGTGTTCCCTCCTCTTCAATTTTTTGACTAGCTTGAGAAGGATAGGTATTAGCTGTTTTTTATGTTAAGTGAATTCCCTGTGAAGCCATCCATTCCTGGACTTTTGTTTCCTGGAAGTTATTTTTCAATTGTAAGTTCAATTTCACTACTGGTGTCTATTCAGATTTTTGTTTCTTCCTGATTCAGGCTTGGAAGTTTGCACATGTCTAGAAATTTATCCATTTCTTCTAGGTTGTCCACTTTGTTTGCATAGAACTGCTCATAGTATTCTCTTATGGTTTTTTGCATCTCAGTGATATCTGTTCCTATTTCTCTTCTTTCTTATTTTGTTTTCTTGAGTCTTCTCTTTTTTTCTTGATAAGCTAGCTAAAGACATAAATTTTGTTTGTCTTTTAAAAAAACAGCTTTTGGTTTCATTGATATTTTCTAATTTTTGTCTCTATTTTATTTATTTCCTCTCTGATCTTTGTTATTTCCTTCCTTCTCCTCACTTTGGGCTTTGTTTGTTCTTCTTTTTCTAATTTCTTTAGATGGTAGGTTAAGTTGTTTATTTGAGATTTTTTTCTTGTTTCTTGAGGTAGGCCTATATTGCTATAAATTTTCCTCTTAGAATTGCTTTTTCTGTGTTCCTAGATTTTGGAAATTTGTGTTGTCATTTTCACTTGTCTCGAGGTGTTTTCTGATTTCCTCTTTGATCTCTTCATTGACCCACTGGTTTTTAATAAAATGTTGTTTAGTTTCCATGTGTTTGTGTTTTTCCATTTTTCTTCCTGTAATTGATTTCTAGTTTCATACTATTGTGGTCAGAAAAAAATGCTTAATATGGTTTATATCCTCTCAAATTTGTTGAGACTTGTTTTGTGGCCAAACTTGTGAACTGTCCTGGAAAACATTCCATGTGCACTGGGGAAGAATGTATATTCTGCTGGTTTTGGATGGATTGTCCTGTAGGTATCTACTAAATCCAACCAGTCTAATATGTCATTTAATGGCTACTGTTTTCTTATTAATTTACTTTTTGGAAGATCTGTCCATTGACATAAGTAAGATGTTAAAGTCCCTTAGTATTATTGTATTATTGTCAATTTCTCCTCATAAGTCTGTTAATATTTGCTCTATATATTTATGTGCTTCTATTCTATATTAGGTATATATATATTAATGAGTGTTATCTACTCTTTTATTGTCCCTATATTATTATATAATGCCTTTCTTTGTCTTTTATTATAGACTTTGTTTTAAAGTATATTTTGTCTTATATCAGTATTACAACCCTAGCTTTCTTGTCATTTCCATTTGCATGAAGTATCCTTTTCTGTCCCCTCACTTTCAGTCTTTGTTTGTCTTTAGCTCTGAAGTGACGATCTTGTAAGTAGCATATAGATGGCTCTTGTATTATCCAATTTGCCACCCTTTATCTTTTGCATGGAACATTTAGTCCATTGACATTTAAAAAGATTGTTGATAAGTATGTGCTTCTTGTCATTTTTGTTACTGGTTTTCTGGTTGTTTTTGTAGTTCTTCTCTGTCCTTCTTGTTGTAATTTCTTCCTTTGTGGTTTTGTGGTTTTCTTTAGTGGTATGCTTGTGTTCCATTCTCTCTAGTTTTTATGTATCTATGTAGATTTTTGATTTGTGGTTACCATGGGGTTTGTGTATATTGACCTATAACTATATCTACTTGATTTAAATTGGTAGTCATTTGGGGAAGGAGTCAAGATTGCGGAATAGGAGGACACAGAATTTGTCACTCCTCACAAGTACATCAAGAATTCATCTACCAAAAAACAAATAATAATAATTCATCTACAAAAGGAACAATTCCCACAGAGCACCTGCTGAACATTAGTGGACCACTTTGGACACCTAAAAGAATGAAATAAAGAAGAAAAAAAGAAAAGAGGAATCAAAAAAGGGACCAGCAACCCTGGTGAGAAGCTCAAGGTGAGCAGAGGCCCCACACTCAGAAAAACTCCCTCACAGTGGAGAAATCAGCTGAGACAGAAAAGGACATTTGGAAGATCAAAGGAGAATGCAACAGAAGGCCTGTAGAAGGCAGGACAATGTAAGAACTGCACAAGGTCTTCACTGCAGCTCTGCACATTCCAGCTTGAATCATGAGTTGCCTGTTGCAAGAGGGGGCTGGATGCTGGAAAGTGGGGTTTGAAGCAAGGACCCAGGGAGAGGACAACTCTTGGCTGTAAAAAGGCAGCTTGAAGGGACAGGAGTAAGGAGGTCCACAACTGGGAAAGTCTGTGGAAAAAGCCTGAGATACCATAAAAGCAAGGAGTCATTGTTGAGTGGCATGCAAGGGGCAGAGCCACCATTATAATACTTTTCCCAAACTACCAGCTTCTTTGGCCTCTGCTGGCACTGAAAGGGGCTCCTACCATGGTGGAAGATCTCCTCCACCCAAGTGGGGTCCAGGGACCTGAGCACCACCCATCCCAAAGCCTCCTTGGGAATCATCCCTGGGTGCCCCTGCCTGGGATGAGATTCCACCAATGCTGGTGTTGGTTGGGAGCTGAGTGATAAAGTGTGGGGTTGAAAGAGTGGATCCGGGGAGAGGAAGGCTGTTGGCTGTGCAGATACAGCAAAGGGGACAGGAAAATGAGGGGATGTGTGGCTGGGAATGCCCCTAGAGGAAGTGTGTTCTACCTGGAAAGCAAGGTGCCATTGTTGAGAGGTACATGAGAGGCAGGTCTGCCACTGCTCCCACTCATCAGCACCACAGTGTTCCAGCTGCCTGTTGGTCCCACAGACACAAGCAACTTGCGGACACTTCAGATGTGGCTGCAGTACCTCTCTTTGGCATGTGTGAGTGACTGTGCTCCAAGCAGCAGATGCTTTCACTCTCTCTAGCCTGTGCAAGGAACAGATGCCTGAGGGCAGCACACACACAGAGGTAGGGGCAAAACCAAAGCTGAGCCCCAGAGGCGGTGCAATGAAGGAAGAGGAACAGAAATCTTTCTGTGCAGCTTCACAAGCCATGGATTAAATCCCCATGATGGGTTTGGTAAATCCTGCTTCTGTGGAATATCTGAATAGACAATGAGTGTTTCAACAATTGAGACCAGTCTTGCCTTCACAGCATTGGAATCTAGAGACAATCACTCACGGCAATCAAGCCAGGTCAGAGTCTGAACAGGTTACACCTTGCAAATAGCAGATCCAGAGACCTGACTAGAGATACTGGAAGGCCTCCTGGGGAGGCAGGGGTTTGCTCTGGCTCACTGTGGAAGCAAAGACACTGACAGGGGAGGCCCTAGGAAAATACAACTTATTACTATTATTCCTTTTTTGTTTGTTTCGTTTTGCTCAGTTGTTGGTGTTGTTGCTTTTACAGCATTTTATCTTTCATTTTTAATTTTTATTCTTTTTTAATCTTTTTTCAATATGTATAATTTTTTACATTTCTATTTTTATTTTACTTTTTTGATGTCTTGTGGTTGTTTCCTTGTTTTTGTTCCTTGTTTTCCATTTATTTCATTTTTTCTTTTCTTTTTTATTGTTTTCATGTATATAGTTTATGTTTTTTTCACTTTCTTGTTTGCTTTCTGTTTTTGTTTTATTTTTCATTCCTTGTTTTTGTTAGTTTAGTTCTCATTGACTGTACTCAGAATTCTTTTGTTTGGTTGATTGTTCTCTTTTTTTCTGTTTTTTTTTTTTTTTTGGTTGTTTTTGTTGTTTTTTTTTCTTTTTTCTGTGTGTTGTGTGCATGTGTGTGTATGTGTGTGTTCTGTGTTGTTGTTGTTGCTGTTTGCTGTTGTTTTTGCTATTTTTCTTGGGTTTTGTTTTCTGTTTGTTTTCCTTTTTTTCTTTTCTTTTTCTTCTTTCATTTTCTTTATTCTCATCTTTCTTGAGCCATGCTGTGTGGCTTGCGGGCTCTTGGTTCTCTGGCCTGGATTGGGCCTGAGCTTCTGGGGTGGGAGCATAGAGTCCAGGATGCTGGACCACCACAGAATTCCTGAGTCTAGGGAATATTAATTGATGTGCATGCTTCCTGAGGTATCCATATCAACACCAAGAACAAGCCCCACACAACTGCCTGCAGGCTCCAGTGCTAGACACTTCACATCAACCAGCAAGACAGGAACACAGACCCACCCATCAGTAGATAGGCTGCCAAGAGTCATACTAAGCTCACAGACACTGCAAAAACACCACCTGATGAGGCCCTCCCCTTCAGAGGGAAAAGACTTAACTCCACTCACCAAAGCATAGGCACCAGGCCCTCCCACCAGGAAGCATACACAAGCACCTGGACCAGCCTCACTCACCAGGGGGCAGACAGCAGAATCAAGAGGAACTATGGCCCTGCAACCTGAGGAAAGAAGACCATAAGGTTAGCCAAAATGAGAAGATAGAGAAATATGTTGCAGACAAAGGAGCAAGGTAAAATCCCACAAGACCAAACCAATGAAGAGGAAATAGGCAATGTACCTGAAAAATAATTTAAAGTAATGATGGTAAAGAGATCTCAGAAATAGAATAGAGGCATGGATCAGGAATATTAACAAGGACCTAGAAGAACTAAAGTACAAACAGTCTGTGATGACAACACAATAACTGAAATGAAAAATATACTAAAAGGAATCAATAGCAGAATAACTGAGGCAGAAGAATGAATTAAGTGACCTGGAAGTTAGAATGGTGGAAATAAATACCAAGGAGCAGGTTACAGAAAAAAGAATGAAAAGACTTAGAGACCTCTGGGAAAACTTTAAATGCACCACATTCGAATATAGGGGTCCCAAGAGAAGAAGAGAAAGGGAAAGAGCCTGAGAAAATATTTGAAGAAATTATAATAAAAAACTTCCCTAACATGGGAAAGGAAATAGTCAATCAAATCCAAAAAACACAGAGTTTCATACACATAAACCCAAGGAGAAACAAGCCAAGACACATATTAATCAAATTAATAAAAATTAAATACAAATAAAAAATATTAAAAGCAGCAAGGGAAAACAGCAAATAACATAAAAGGGAATCCCCATAAGGTTATCAGCTGATCTTTCACCAGAAACTCCACAGGCCAGAAGGGAGTGACAGAACATATTTAAAATGATGAAAGGGAAAAACCTACAACCAAGATTACTCTACCCAGCAAGGATCTCATTTAGATTTGACAGAGAAATCAAAAGTTTTACAGTCAAGCAAAAGCTAAGAGAATTCAGCACCACCAAACCAGCTTTACAACAATGCTAAAGGAACTTCTCTAGGTGGGAAACACAAGAAAAGAAAAAAGACCTACCAGAACAAACCCAAATTAAGAAAATGGTAATAGGAACATACATATCAATAATTACATTAAATGTAAATGGATTAAATGCTCCAACCAAAAGACTCAGACCGACTGAAGGGATACAAAAACAAGATCCATATATATGCTGTCTACAAGAGATCCACCTCAGACCTAGAGACACATACAGACTGAAAGTGAGGGAATGGAAAAAGATATTCCATGCAAATGGGAATCAAAAGAAAGCTGGAGTAGCAATACTCATATCAGACAAGATATACTTTAAAATAAAGACTATTATAAGTGACAAGGAAGCACACTACATAATGATAAAGGGCTCAATCCAAGAAGAAGATATAATGATTGTAAATATTTCTGCACCCAACATAGGAGCACTTCAATACATAGGAGCACTTCAATACATAAGACAAATTCTAACAGCCATAAAAGGGGAAATCAACAGTAACACAATAAAAATGGGGAATTTTTAACATCCTATTCACACCAATCAACAGATCATCCAGAAACAACATTTAAATGAAACAATAGACCAAAAAGACTTAATTGATGCTTATAGGACATTCCACCTGAAAGTGGCAGAATACAATTTCTTCTCAAGTGCTCACAGAACATTCTCTAAGATAGATCACAACTTAAGTCACAAATCAAGCCTTGGTAAATTTAAGAAAATTGAAATCATATCAAGCATCTTTTTCTGACCACAATGCTACGATTTTACAAACCAATTACAGAAAAAATCTGTAAAAAATACAAACACATGGAGGCTAAAGAATATACTGCTAAAGAACCAAGAGATCACTGAAGAAATCAAACAGAAAGTCAAAAAATACTTAGAAAAAAATGACAACAAAAACAAGGGACCAAAACCCATGGGATGCAACAAAAGCTGTTCTAAAAGGAAAGTTTATAGTAATAAATGCTACCTCAAGAAACAAAAAAAAAATCTCAAATAAACAACCTAACCTTACACCTAAAGCAGTTAGAGAAAGAAGAGCAAACACAACCCAAATTTGGAAGAAGGAAAGAAATAATAAAGATAGGAGCAGAAATAAATGAAATAGAAAAGAAGAAAACAATAACAAAGATCAATGAAACTAAAAGCTGGTTCTTTGAGAAGATAAACAAAATTGATAAACTTTTAGCCAGACTCATCATGAAAAAAAGGGAGAGGACTCAAATCAATATAAATAGAAATGAAAGAGAAGTTACAACTGATGCCATAGAAATACAAAGGATCATAAGAAAGTACTACAAGCAGCTATATGTCAATAAATGGACAATCTGGAAGAAATGGACAAATTCTTAGAAAAGTACAACCTTCACAGACTAAACTAGGAAGAAATAGAAAATATGAACAGACCAATCAAAAGTAATGAAATTGAAACTGTGATTAAAAATCTTCCAACAAACAAAAGTCCAGGACCAGATGGCTTCACAGGCTAATTCTATCAAACATTTAGAGAAGAGCTAACACATATCCATCTCAAACTCTTCCAAAAAATTGCAGAGGGTGCACTTCTCCCAAACTCATTCTATAAGACTACCAACACCCTGATACCAAAACCAGACAAAGATATCACACAAAAAAAGAACATTACAGTCCAATATCACTGATGAACATAGACACAAAAATCCTCAACAAAATACTAGCAAACAGAATCCAACAACACATTAAAGGGATCACACACCATGATCAAGTGGGGTTTATCCCAGGAATGCAAGGATTCTTCAATATATGTAAATCAATTGATGTGGTACACCATATTAACAAATTGAAGAATAAAAACCATATGATCATCTCAAAAGATCAGAAAAAGCTTTTGACAAAATTCAACACCCATTTATGGTAAACATTCTCCTGAATGTGGGCATACAGTGAATCTACCTCAACGTAATAAAGGGCATATATGACAAACCCACAGCAAACTTTATTCTCAATGGTGAAAAACTGAAAACATTTCCTCTAAGATCAGGAACACGATACAGGTGTCCACCCTTAACACTATTATTCAACACAGTTTCTCAAGTCCTAGCCATGGCAATCAGAGAAGAAAAAGAAATAAAAGGAATCCAAATTGGAAAAGAAGAAGTAAAATTGTCACTGTTTACAGATAATATGATTCTTTACATAGATAATCCTAAACATGCTACTAGAGCTAAGCAATGAATTTAGTAAAGTTGCAGGATACAAAATAAATACACAGAAATCTCTTGCATTCCTATACACTGACAACAAAAAATCAGAAGGAGAAATTAGAAAAATTGGAAGGAGAAATTAGAACAAAAAGAATAAAATACCTAGGAATAAACCTACCTAGGGAGGCAAAAAACCTTTACACAGAAAACTATAAGATGCTGATGAAAGAAATCAGATATGACACAAACAGATGGAGAGATATACCATCTTCTTGGATTGGAAGAATCAATATTGTGAAAATGACTGTACTACCCAAAGCAAATTACATATTCAATGCAGTCCCTATCAAATTACCAATGGCATTTTTCACAGAATTAGAACAGAAAATTTTAAAATTTGTATGTAAACACAAAAAAAAAAAAACACAAATAGCCAAAGCAATCTTGAGAAAGAAAAACTGAGCTGGAAGAATCAGGCTCCCTGACTTCAGACTATACTACAAAGTTACAGTAATCAAGACAGTATGGTACTGGCACAAAAACAGAAATATAGATCAATGGAACAGGATAGAAAGCCCAGAAATATACCCATACACATATGGTCACTTTATCTTTGACAAAGGAGGCAAGAATCTACAATGAAGAAAAAGACCATCTCTTCAATAAATGGTGTTAGGAAAACCTGGACAGCTACATGTAGAGGAATGAAATTATTACCCTTCTTAACACCAGACACAAAAATAAACTCAAAATGGATTAAAGACCTAAACATAAGACCAGACACTATAAAACTCTTAGAGGAAAACATAGGCAGAACACTCTTTGACATAAATTGCAGCAATTTTGACCCATCTCCTAGAATAATGAAAATAAAACCAAAAATAAACAAATGGGACCTAATTAAACTAAAAAGCTTTTGCACAGCAAAGGAAACCATAAATAAGATGAAAAGACAGCTTTCAGAATGGGAGAAAACATTTGCAAGCAAAGCAACTAACAAAGGATTAATCTCCAAAATATACAAGCAGTTCACGCAACTCAATATCAAAAAAGCAAATAACCCAATCCAAAAATGGGTGAGAGACCAAATAGATATTTCTCCAAAGAAGACATACAGATGACCAACAAACACATGAAAAGATGCTCAACATCACTACTTATTAGAGAAATTCAAATCAAAATATAATGAGGTATCACTTAGCACCAGTCAGAATGGCCATCGTCAAAAAATCTAGAAACAATAAATGCTGGAGAGGCTGTGGAGAAAAGTGAACCCTCTTGCACTACTGGTCAGAATGTAAATTGATACAGCCACTATGAAAAACAGTATGGAGCAGGTTCCTTAAAAAACTGAAAATAGAGCTACCATGTGACACAGAAATCCCCTGAGAAAACCATAATTCAAAAAGATACATGCACCCCAATGTTCATAGCAGGACTATTTACAATAGCCAGGACATGGAAGCAACCTAAATGTCCCTCAACAGAGGAATGGATAAAGAAGATGTGATACATAGATGTAATGGAATATTACTCAGTCATAAGAAGGAATGAAATTGGGTTATTTGTAGAGATGTGGATGGACCTAGAGCATGTCATACAGAGTAAAGTAAGTCAGAAAGAGAAAAACAAATATCGTATATTAACACATGTATGTGGAATCTAGAAAAATGGTATAGATGACCTTATTTGCCAAGCAGAAATAGAGACACAGACATAGAGAACAAATGTGTGGATACCAAAAGGGAAAAGGGTGGGGTGGGATGAATTGGGAAATTGGGATTGACACACATATGCTATTAACACTATGTTTAAAATAGACAGGGACTTCCTTGGTGGTGCACTAGTTAAGGATCCACCTGCCAGTGCAGGGGACACTGGTTCAATCTCCTGTTCCAGGAAGATCCCACATGCCATGAAACAACTAACCCCAAGAGCCACAACTACTGAGCCCATATGCTGCAACTACTGAAGCCTGCGTGCCTAGAGCCTGTGCTCCACAACAAGAGAAGCCACCACACTGAGAAGCCCACACACCACAACAAAAAGCAGCCCCCACTAACCACAACTAGAGATAGCCCATGCAGCAACGAAGACCCAATGCAGCCAAAAAAAAAAAAATAGACAACTGATGGGAACATAGCACAGGGAACTCTACTTGATGCACTGTGGTGTCCTAAATGGGAGGGAAATCCAACAGGGAGGGGGCACATATATATGTATAGTTGATTCATTTTGCTCTGCAGTAGAAGCTAACATAACATTGTAAAGCAACTATACTCCAATAAAAATTAATTGAAGTAGATAAACTGGTAGTCATTTAAGTTAAAATACATTCTAAAAGAATTACATTTTCATTCCCCTCCCCCACATTTTGTATTTTTGATGTCATATTTTATATCTTCGTTTGTCTCTTCATTATTTATTGTATTTATAATTGATTTCACAACTTTTTGTTCCTTAATCTTCATACAAGGTTATTCAAATGGTTAATCCATAGCCTTTACTATATATTTGCCTTTATTAGTCAGACTTTTTTCTTTATTATAAATTCTAACTTCTTGTTATAGTCTTTCCTTTTCCACTTAGAGAAGACCCTTTAACATTCCTTTTATGATAGATTTAATATTGATGAACTTTCAGTTTTTGCTTCTTTGAGAAGTTGTTTCTTTCTCTTTCATTTTAAATGATAATTTTGCTGGGTAAAGTATCCTAGTTTGCAGGTTTTTCCCTTTCAACAGTTTAAATATATCTTGCCACTTCCTTCTGGACTGTAAAGTTTCTTCAGAAAAATCTACTGAGAGTCTTACGGGTGTTCCCTTGTATGTGACTTTTTGTTTTTCTCTTGCTGCCTTCAGATTTCTCTCTTTATCTTTAAATCTTGCCATGTTAATTATGTTGTGTCTTGGTATGGGTCTTTTGGGGTTCATCTTGTTTTTGACCCTCCATGTTCCTTCTTCAGGTTCAGGAAGTTTTCAGCCATAATTTTATAAAATACATTTTCAACCCCTTTCTCTCACTCTTCTCCTTCTGGGATCCCTGTAATGTGAATGTTAGTATGTTTGATGTTGTCACAGAGATTCCTTAAATGGTTCTCAATTTCTTGAAATTGTTTTTCTTTTTGCTGTTTGGACTCAGTGATTTCCATTATTCTGTCTTCCATATCACTTATGTGATCTTCTGTATCATCTAGTCTGCTTTTAACTTCTTTTAGTGTGTTTTTCATTTCAGTTATTTTATTCTTCAGCTTTGACTGGTCATTTTTTATATTGTCTAATTTCTTCTAATTCTCACTGATTATTTGTTCTTCCGTAATTCAGTTAGCATTCTTATTACTAATGCTTTGAACTCTTTATCCGATGTTATTTATTTCTGTTTTAACTGTTTTTTCAGAATTCTTTCTTTGTCCTTTCATTTATAACAAATTCCTCTTTCCTTTGAGTTTGCTTAACTTTTTCTGTCTCTATGAAATTAGGTGAAACCATTACCTATCCTGTTCTTGAAGGGGTGTCCTTACATGGGTTGTCCTTATGTAATCTGCACGAACCCGTGGCTTTGGTGGGAGAGCTGGATCTGATGTGGACATGAGTCAAGTCTTTCCCCAGGGTGTGCTGGCAGCTACCACTTTGGTAGGAGGTGGGGTTGGAGATGGAGTGGCTAAAGCCAGAGCCAGGTGTGAGCAGGTTTTCTCCTCTGCTCAGTGGCCAACACCACACTTTTGAGGGCTGGTGAGGATTCGAAGTTGCTGGAGCAGAAGCCCTGAGGGTTGGGTCCAAGCTGGCTCCATTCTTTCTAAGTGTGTGCTTCCTCATTTCCCACCTTGCACCCCAGGGGAGCAGTGCTGGAGTGAGAGGGGCTAGAGTAAGTGTTCAGCATTAGTCAGGGCACTGGCTCTGGTGGTACCAGCACCAGTCAGAGTTCTGGACGGCTCCTGACTCACTGCTCCTGTAAGTGCCAGTAGTGGCTTTCCCTGCCCCATCCAGTTCCCAGTTGGCTACATCTTTCACAACTGAGTACTTCCCTTGGCCATGGCAGCCATCATCCCAGTGTGGATCTGCTGGCAGAGCAGGCAAGGCCTGAGTAGGCACTCAGCTCAGGCTGGTGCATACTGGGGCTGTTGCAGGAAACCAGCTAGTCCTGGGTAGTTTCAATCTGCTTCCTCTGCCTTGTTTCAGGAGTAAGCAGCATGTGCATGTGAGCAGAGTCTAGGTTTATTACAGCCCTCCTGTTAGTCCCATTGGTTCTCAAATCAGCTAAGGGGACTTGGCCCCCTGGTGTCAGACCCCAGAACTGGGGTGCTCTAAATGAGGTTTGAAGTACAGTAAGTCCCCTACATATGAACGAGTTCCATTCCAGGAGCGTGTTCGTAAGTCGAATTTGTTCCTAAGTCCAACAAAGATAGCCTAGGTACCCAACTAACACAATCAGCTATATACTACCATACTATAATAGGTTTATAATACTTTTCACACAAATAATACATTAAAAACAACCACAAAAAATAAAGCATTTTTAATCTTACAGTACAGTACCTTGAAAAGTACAGTAGTGCAGTACAGCAGCTGGCATACAGAGGCTGGCTTCTAGTGAACAGATAAGAAGAGTTACTGACTAGAGGAGGGAAAAGAGGTGGGAGATGGTAGAGCTGAAGGATTGTCAGCAGTAGGAGATGGAGGGCCAGCTGCAATTTCACTCATGCCTGACGTTGATGGCATAGATTTTGGTTCCTTGCTGGATTTGATTCTATCTACCCTCTTGAAAAAATGGTCCAGTGATATCTGGATAGTAGCTCTTTTTTTCTTGTCGTAGGTGACATGGTAGCATCATCTACCATGAAAGGTGGGTGCAACTTTTGTGTACGTTCGGGTCCTGTGCCTCGAAACCTAATGGTGCCTCCTCAAATAAAGAAAATCCCCTTGCCATTTCCTCCATTATAAATCTCTTCAGTTCTTCAGTTACGTCTTCCTCTTGTCTCTCTTCGTCCTTCCTCTGGGCCTCCAATTCCATCAGGTCTTTGTTAGTAAGCACCTTGCATTGCACAGCAACAGTACTATACAGTAAAGGACACAGAAGCACAGCCACTTGTAGAAGATGCACACACATGGCAATGTACTCCAGACACATGAACTAACTTACGTGATTGGACATGAGAACGCACGTTCACATCTTTGAAAGTTCGCAACTTGAAGGTTCGTATGTAGGGGACTTACTGTACTCACTCCCTAGGGAGGATCTCGACCCCAGTGTAATCCCCCCTGCTCTTCTGTGTCCCCTCTCTGGCTCACAGGCCCCAACCTGATCCCTTCTCTTCCCTTCCTGCCTGACTCCATGTGGGTTTTTAGAGCCCTGGTTGTATAAGAATCTTTCTGCCAGTGTCCAATTTGTTTTCAGTGAGAATTGCTCCACATGTAGATGTATTTTTGATGTGTTCTTGGGGGGAGGTGGGCCCTACATCCTGCTCCTCCACCATCTTGATCTCCCCTTTATCTCTAATTCTGTATACACTACAGAGTGCTCACCACCAAAAACTTAGTTTCTACCCATAACCATAGAGTTGATCCTTTTTATCCATCTCTCCCTCTAAAAATTTAAATTACTCTGTTTAACTATAATACATAACTAAACTTTAGCTTCCTTCCTGACAATGTTTTTGACAAACATTGTCAGGAAGCTTGACTCACCATTTTATACAGGAACATGATAGGCCTGGTTCCTGAGTATGTCACCAGTGACAGCTGAGCCACTTGGATCAAATCTTAAATTTTGGCTCCTGTTCATGGCAAATTTGTTGGCGAGCAGCCTGAGACCTTGCTTGTCCCAACTAGTGTCCCTCACTAAATATACTGACTTGAGATAGTCACTTTATTTGAGAGTGGGAGCGTGAATCCAAAGGTGAGCACCTCCCCGCTCCAGATCTATGCAGTAAGATTTGATCATCAGGGTTCATAAATTCACTCTATTTTCTTCCAAATACAAATTCTTCTTTTGAAATACAGTAATACCATCTTAAAAGGAGGAAAATGCATTAATTAAACTTTATGATACATTTTCTTAGAGTCAAATTTAGATTATCAATTCTAGCTTTCAATAACTTAATGATAGTATTTGTTTGCAAAATTAACTGATGGAATTGTGTTTTGTTTTGACATTTCATAACATTTAGGTGGCCATTTGCCTAAATTTTTCTTTGGCTACAGGTACCTCATCTATGAAATGGAGAGAATAATGCCTGCCTTTAAGGGTTCTTGTGAGACTTCAGTGAGATACCATAGTAAAAGACTTATCACAGTCAGGGCCAGTGTATTTTTACTCAGCAAAGCTAGTACCCTTCTCTGGCTTTGTTCATTTTTATCCAGTTTCTCATTGGACAATCAACTACCCTGAAAAATCCTTGTTCCTTGTTGGTTATAAACAGTGTCTTTTGTGCACGGCACCAAACACAGGAGTTAACCCACAGACATCACTGAGATGAAGGATGCATTCTGCTGGTGTAAGATAAAATTAATACCCACACCATTCACCTTCTTCTTGAATTACTTTGAGCTGCTCCATCTAATGGACCTTTCTTTTCTAACTGTATGGGACCGTTTATGTGCAAAATGTATTAATCTAATATAACAAAATTAACTGAAACTCTAAGCACTGTGATAAGAACTAAAAAGACTCATTCCTACAAGGCTTAACACTTCTTTGGTATATTATTTCATAAATGAGTTTTTAAAAGTGAAATGCAAACTCCTCTAAATAGCATTCAGGGTCTTCAAAAGTCTATCCAATTTGCTTTTCCATTTTATCCCTACCTTTCCTTCCAAATTCACCCATCCTCTGCTTCAGCTGCATAGTGTCGTTCACTCTTCCCATGACACACTTTATTTTTCCCTACATCTGTGCCTTTTCACACACTATTCTCATTGACCCCGTTGTCCTTTTCATCGTCTATACCTGGTAAAGCTAAACAGTTCATATCAACAGTTCTGCAGGCTGTGTAGTGAGTGTTTACGTAAAATTTCACACTGAAAAGGCATTGGCTCATCTTTAAGATCAGTTCTCTGTGAAACCTGCTTTCTTCTCCTCTCTGCTGCCATTCTAACTCAAGGCCAAGCCACTGTTAGAGTTACATTGGCTTGTTTTATGTATTATTTTTACTGGTGGGGGGAGGGTTGTTTCCCATATGATGTAAATTTTTTTTTGCTTCCCTGAGAAAAATCAAGCATCAATCTCACTTCTCTGAGAGCTAGAAAAACCCCAATTCCACTTCTGGCTCTTCCTGTAGAGCGCTGCTAGCCTGGGCTGGTCAGATAGCTTCTCAGAATAGTAATAACTGCACTGCACACTACACTCGGTTATTAGCATCAATAGAAGTAATATATGTACAAGTACTTGAAAACTAACATTTCACATTTGTCATTATTCTCACTTTACACAGTTAGTTGAATAAATATTTAAGAGCTGTGGAGTTTTCATGCAGGAAGAAATTCAAAGTGTGATTTTTTTTTAATGGTAAGGCACAAACCTGGCAAACCTAAAATTGTGGTTTTTAAAGGTGTCAAGAGACATTAGAAATTACTTCTCATCAAATTTCTGAGTAACAGAGAAGAAAAATATCTGCATGAATTGTTTGAATTTTATAGCCTTTTAATATTATTAAGTAATGTTTTTTACCAAAATTAAGTAATCAAGGCTAACAGGAATCTTTGAAGTAGTGTAATACATCACAGAGCTGTCTTATCCTACTTGTTCCAAATAAATAATATTTAAATAATCTATTCTTAAAATATTTTATGTTGATATAATTGCAGAATTTTCTGTATTTTTTCACTTTATTGAGGTATAATTGACAAAATTGTAAACTAAAGTATACATTGTGATGATTTGATATATGTATATATTGTGAAGATTCCTCCTATCTAGTTAATTAACACATCTGTCACCTCACCTATTTATCTTTTTGTACGTGTGAGAACATTTAGTTCTACTCTCAGCAAATTTCAGTTATACAACAAAACGTTATTAACTATAGTCGCCACATTATACATTAAATCCCTCAGAACTTATTCATCTTATAGCTTACTAACCTCTTCCTATTTCCAACTTTCAGTATTTTAAAACTAAAAATTCCTATTTAATATCTTCATTTCCTCCATTGTAGATGCTGTTAATCCTAGGATAAATTATTATTTTATGTCCCAATAAGGAAAAAAAATTGCTGTCAATTAAGCCATCATGCACTACTTAAAAAAATTCCTTCAATAGTGTCTCAGCATGCCTCATACCCTAAGATATGATTAATTTTTTTCATCTTTATTGGAGTATAATTGCTTTATAATGCTGTGTTAGTTTCTGCTGTACAACAAAGTGAATCATCTATATGCATATATATATCCCCTCCCTCTTGAGCCTCCCTCCCACCCTCCCTATCCCACCCCTCTAGGTCATCACAAAGCACTGAGCTGATCTTCCTGTGCCATGCAGCAGCTTCCCACTAGCTATCCATTTTACATTTGGTACTGTATATATGTCAATGCTACTCTCTCACTTCATCCCAGCCTCCCCTTCCCCCACTGTGTCCTCAATTTCATTCTCTATGTCTGCTTCTCTAATGAGTTATTTGTAGTGGTATGATTAATTTTTATCTGCTGCTTTTAGAAAAATTTATTTGGACACTTCTGATAAGGACTACCTTATCATGTAAAAAATGTAATTTCTGATAAATTCATAGCCACGTATTTCACATTTCTCTATGTGATAGAAAATTCATATGACAGCATTGAAGGTGTAAATGAGTGACTTTTGGAGCTGATAAATACATTGAACTTCATGGAGAAACCCAGATTCTAGTCTCATTCTTAACTATGTGTGTAAGCTTGCAAAGTTGCCTAACATCTCAAGTAATATTTTCTTATATATAAATGAGAGGACTGGACTAGAGATTGGGAATGTCCCTTCATCTTTGAATATCTATGATCATCAAATATCACATATAACATTTGAATTCTCTAAGTTGTTAGACCTTAATATTTGGAGGAATTAATACTTCTCACAGGTAAGGAGACTACTAATTTGTATGCATTAAAAACTATATAATGCCTATTATCATGAAAACCAAAAAAAAAAGCAAAAAATCTAATTTATATTCATATATGCTTTATAATATTGTCTGTTACTTTGTTTTACTCATCCTAATACACCCTCTTGATTTGTAATGATATGGGGAAATTATTTACTGTGATACAATATTAATTCCTCTCATAAATTACAATCAACTGAAATCCCTGGCATATAGTTTGGTCTTTGGTATGCAAATAACTTAAAACCAATATGAAATTTTGAGGTAAATTTTCTCAAACCAGAAACTTCTTTAGTTGACCATTGTCAATGTAAAGAAAAACGCAACTGTGGAACACAATATGGTAAGCTACATTGTCTTCAAGGTGATTATAGTATATACTCATTCAGATGAAATGTAAGACTAGGAAGGAGAAATTCCTCTTGGAGGTCGAATAGCTACACTGAACTACTGTTTCTATGTTGTGCTCTGCTACATAAGTTATCTGCCTTGTTTTAGCAAAGTAATGTTTATGATAAAATTCTAATATATCCTTTGTGAAATGCTAGCTCATCATCTCCCCAAGAAAAAAAGTATACTATTCTCTTTCTATGAGCTTGAAAAGCATAATGCAATATAAATATCTAATCATACAAAACCCTGTAAAACTAAAAGTGTTGAAACAGGTCAACAAAAATATTGATGTCTAAAACAAATGTTTTGTTACATGCTAGAATAAACATTTTTCTGGAGCCAATTCAAAGTAAAACTAAAATTGAAAACTTTGGAATTAAACTTCCTTATCAGAATTGTCTTTAGTAAAATGTGTTTTTCCTCCTACATCATAAGTATCATGTGAATTTGGAAGACTTTAAGGAATTTATGTATAATACTAAAAAATTCTTTTGTAAGATTCAATACATTTTAACCTTGAAACAAAATACAACTTAATAGAAACCAGAATTAGTCTTCATAACAATTTTTCAGAATATCCTACTGAAAATGGAATATAACTGAATGAAAAGTACTTGTACGATAGGTAAAAGTAAATTGCAATATGGAAGAGCCAGAGCTTCTTTCTCAGGGCAATGAAAGCATCTCATTCTTTAGACCAGAGAACCTAATCATTGTTAGCATTTATGAATGTCAACAATATGGAAAAATTGGAAAGCATATCCACACTTCAGGGCCAAAAAATTCCAATTTAGACTTGATACGTAAGAAGCACAGACAGACAAAAACCAATGGGAAATTGGTGGGTCAGACGGGGAACAGCATGATCAGGGATCAAGAGTGTCCTGGTGCTGCTTGGAGATCTCTCCTGCCGCCTCCCAGTTAACCCCTGGTTGAGCTCCTATGTTCTACTGACATTAACCCTTAGGACAGTTTATCCCTCTGTACTGTCAGAGCTTGAATACTCAAGGGTCCCCATTCTGACCAGATTTTTGGTTTTCAGTTTCAAGCACAATTAGTAATTGTTTATTATTGACCTTAAAGACATTCTTCTTTTCGGAAGCTGCCAAGAACAGGGTAGAAAAGACAAAAACTTCACTCAGAGGAATCTCCATTCAAATGAGATGGATGAACCTTGCTGTCCCTCTCGGGCAGAAGCACACACATGAATACCTTGCTCACAGCCAGATTGATGCACGTGGCTCTTCCAAAATAAACAGGCCTGGATTCTTTGCTTGGCAATCCCTGTATTCGGACTCACAATTACTTTTCTAAGGTATTCTTTCTTCACACAGGGATCAGAACTGAGCCTGAGAGGAACAGCTGGTCAGATCTTTTCATCTTTGGCCTAAGTCACCAACTTCCCACATTGATATTTGATTGAGAGGATGAGTAATGGGCATTGCTGTCCAGGGTTCAGTACTCAGATTGCAACCAGCAACACTGCCTACCCTGGGGCAGGGTGATGAGAGAAATAATGGCAGCCTAGCATGTCTGATATTGCACTAACTTTCTCCTTGCCATAATTAAAAAGTGGCATGAGCCCAAAATGGACTTTAAAAAATGAACCCATCAGTTCTGATTGAGGAACAACCATTTCTTCACACTTTCACATTGCTGAAATGTTGTGTTACTAAAAGCTACATTGATTTTTTTAAGGTACATTATTTAAGAAAATAAAGAAGGATCTCTCTTTGGTAGTAATAATTTAGAAAGAGTTGTTCATTATTACTTGCCTTGTAAAGAGTTTTATTGTTCTTTTAACAAGAAAAGAGTAATTTTGAAAATCCAGAAATGTAAGTATTGAATTGCATGTAAAATGTAGGTTATAATCATTTATTTCATAAATTTAATATACTTTGACTTGAGTATATATCTTCAAATTAGGTTTTACTACAGTACGGGTAAATGATATGTCACAAATCTTAGCACAAATTCTCTCTCTCAGAAATGGTTTCTTTGCCAACCAACGAATAGAAACTTCTGAGGTCATCACATTTCATTTCATAATCTTCAAGTCATTACAGTGCAAAAGTGTATTTATTTTATTCAATGACTGGTCCTCCAGCCTATGATAAGGTGATTAATTATAGTAACTACTACTGCTGAAGTTCCTATTAATACATTTGACATACAAAATTCAGGGAATTCCAAAGGGAATAATATTTTATCAAAATCCAATAGGTTTTTAAAAAATATCTAAAGAATCTATTGAAAGAATATCACTTATTCATGCATCCAATACAGTTGTTTTTTTTTAATGTTTTCTACGTGCTTCTATAAGCTCTTTTCTAGGCACTGGAGATAAAGAGAGCAAGAGAGACTGTGCACCTCAACGAGTTGAGGTTCTAGTTGGGTGGTACTGATGAAAAGCAAGTAAACAGACAATGATCATTGGTTTATAGGGAAAAATCCACTGGAGAGACTGCAAAAGAAAGATCTTTAGATATGATAATTATGGAAGAGTTTCCTGAGGAGGAGAAATAAAAGAACTAAAACATGGAAAGGCATTAACCAATGCAGGAATTCAAGAAAGAGCATTTCAGATGGAAGGAACTCCAAGGACACTTTGTCTGCACAGTAGTAATCAAGAGAAAGGGTGGTACAAGGCGAAGCTAGAAAAGATGGTAGAGGCCAGGCCATGTAGGACCGTGTAGTTCGCAGGGAAGAGTCGATCTTTTTACTTCAGTGCAACAGCAGTTGTTGGAGAATGTAATGCTGATGAGAGACAGGACTTGATTTGCCTTTGCAGATCACTCTGACTACTGCATGGAGTGGAAATGGAGGTAAGAAGCAAGAGGGGAGCAAAAATTTGCAGTTATGATTCAAGTAAAACATTGATTCATGTGATGAAGCTACATATTTCAGAGTCTGTAGTACAACTAGTGAAATTTGTATGGCTGCACAAAGAGGAAGAAGCAAGAAACAAAATGCAATACTACATTTCAACTTGGTTACCTTTAAAATAAGACAAGGGAAATAGAGAAAGATACCTTGTTTTCCTTCACATTAGGAGACAGGAATTGGTTATCAGTTAGAGATTCAGGTTAACTAATAGGTCATTGATATTGTTCCCAGTAATCTCCATTTTATGACTTCTCTTAAAATATATCTAAAATGCTTGTAGACCAGAGGAACCTGAGAAAAGGAAGTATAAACCTCTCCAGTTCCCTCCCAACTAAAGGAAGACCACAGATTCAGCTGTGGTGAGAAACAGCTGATGCTTGAGCAAGTTTTTATTTGCTCATTCCTTTGCTTTTATTTATATATTTGCTTAGTTTTAAAATAAAATTAGAAAGACCTCAAAGCATTGTAATTAAGAGCTGGAACTCAGAGTTCCAGAGACCTGGGTGCCAACCTCAGCTCTGCCACTTACTTAGGGCCAGTAACTTCCCTGAGCTCCAGCTTCCTCATTTCTACTAATGAGGACTGTGGGAATGTATTTGCTTTAAGGATTAATTAAGGTAACACCTATAAAGTGCTTAGAATACTGCCAGGTGTTAATAAGTATTCCATAATTACTAGCTTAAAAAACACAGAAACGTAAAAGAGAGAAAATTTTGCCCCAGGTTAGTTAGCTCTCAATTAAATGAAAATTTCATGAAGGCAGAAACCAGGAATGTTTTGCTCATAACTGCATGCCCAATAGGTAGCTCATTGCCAGATGCCAAGTAGCCATGTAATACTGATACGTACTACTGAAGGAAAGCAGGCAGTAAGGGAGGGAGGGAGGGAGGGGGGAGTTTCTAACTAATGGAAAGTGAATTGTCTGAAGGAGGATCCCATTAAAGAAAAGGAATTGCCTATATTTGTTAAAAGACTGAAACATGTTGAAGATTTCTTGAGATTATATAGAATTAGAATAGGGATTCTAGAGCTATTTGTGCATTCTAGCTATTTGTGCGTATGTGTTGCACCTAGAATTTTGTATATACGTATAGTGTCCATTCTAGTGTGTGATTTCAATTTCCAAAATATACCTCCAGTGTATCCATTCGTCACCATTTCCACTGTTATCATCCTACTCCAAGACACAGACATCCCTCTACTGGACTATTGCCGAGTCTTCTGTGTATGCCTGGAATATACTAAACCCCTTCCAGTCGCAGCGCCTTTCAGCTTGCTGTATCTTCTATCTAGAATACTCTTCCTCTGGAATCTTTCTTTTTACTCAGACTTCAACTTAAGAGTCACCAACTCTGGGAATGTAAATTGGTGCGGCTGCTATGGAGAACAGTATGGCGGTTCCCTAAAAAACTAAAACTAGAGTTACCATATGATCCTGCAATCCCACTCCTGGGTATATATCTGGAGAAAAACATAATTTGAAAAGATACATGCACCCCAATGTTCATTGCAGCACTATTTACAATAGCCAAGATATGGAAGCTACCTGAATGTCCATCAATGGATGAGTGGATAAAGAAGTTGTGAGATATATATATATAATGGAACATTACATAAATACATAATGGAACACTACATACATATATAATGGAACACTACTCAGCCATAAAAAAAGAATGAAATAATGCCATCTATAGCAACATGGATGAACCTAGAGATTATCATACTGAGTAAAGTAAGCCAGACAATGACAAATATCATATGATATAGCTTATATGTGGAATCTGAAAAAAAAAAACTCACGGTTATCAAAGGGGAAGGTAGGGGAGGGAGAGGGGTAAATTAGGAGGATGGGATTAACATATACACACTACTCATATAAAATATATAACCAACAAGGACCAACTGCAGCACAGGGAACTATACTCAATATTTTATAATAACCTACAAGGGAAAAGAATCTGAAAAAGAATATATATATATACACACATGTGTACATATATATGTATATGTATAACTGAATCACTGTGCTATACATCTGAAGCTAACATAACATTGTAAATCAACTCTACGTCAACAAAAAAAATTAAAGTCACAAACTCAGAGTGCCCTTTCTTGGCCATCTCACCCAAGTATATTCTCATTAATTTTTGTGAGCATACCGTATGTATATTCTTTCTTCTACTGATTAAAATCTATCTGTTTCCTAAAATGACTGAATTAATGAATTTATTTCTGATTTGACTGTCTTCAAAATACTTTGAATTAGACAAGAATTTATTGAAACAAAACGCTATTGTCCTTTGTCTCTTCCAAAGACTTAAACTTTGTGGTGGGACCTACAAATTCAAATTAAACACGTTTTTCCAAACAACATATTAGAGAGCACCTGTTAGTCACTGGTTCACTATTTATAGGAAATTAAAACCACTATGCAAACTGCAGAAAAGTCATCTGCCTACCACAACAGTAAATACGGTAATTTCCATTCCTTACTCCTTCCATTCTTTGGTAGGCATCTGCTATCATGGCATGCATATTGAAATCCCAATTCAGGAATGAAAATCTGAAACCAAGCTATCTGCTTTTGTGTACTCTGGCGCTGTAATATTTAAAATAATCCAAGAATGAAAATATGAGCTAAGCTGTTTGCTTTTTTAAACACTGAACGAGTCAATCCTAAAATTCCACTGCCAGGCTTTTACTCTCCACAAAGATAAGGGTTCTTGTTGACCTTGAATTATTCAAATGTCTAGCAATACGATACCCTCCAATATATTCACTCTGAACAGATAGAATTTGAGCCAAATTATGTCAGAATCACAGTCAGTCTGTTCTAACTCATTAAATAACATAGAGATTAAAAGAGTTTTTAGGAAAGCGTTAAGATCTGAGGCTCTGAAATCACAGCACCCTGAGTTTCAGTGCTAGCACTAACATGCCATGTATCCTTGGGAAAGTTACTCTACCTGTCTGAGGCCCCTGTTTCCTCATCTATAAAATGAGGATAATAAAATATTTCATTAAGTTCTTGTCAGAGCTAAATATAATAATGCATGTAGAATATTTTCCATAGTAGCTTTCTCAATGCATATTAACTGATACAATAATGATGATTATTATTATAACTGTTATCGGGTCTTTGACTTCAAATGGATATCTTGGATCTTCAAGTCCAACCATCAGTGAAGTTCCAGGGATCTCCGATTTACAAGTGGTCATCCAGACTCTTCCTGAATGATTCCCATGAGTAACTGCTCAGTAAATTACAAAGTAGATTATTCTCTTTTCCATAACTTCAATTACTTGAAACTAATTTATGAGCACAAATCTGTCTTTCTATCTTGTGTGGGTCCTAATTCTGTTTGTTGGAGTGAATAGAATTAAACTAAACCTTCAGCCCTAAGATATGCCTTCAAGTTTTTGAAAAAAGCAATTTCATTTCCCTTCTCCCACCTCCACTGTACTTCCATTTCTTCGTGCTAAGCTAAACATCTCCAGTTTTTCACGTGACAGTTTCAGTCGCCTGAACTCTCTCCTCTAAACATATTCCACTTTGCCACTATTCTTCTTAACAATAACTGAACAAAATACTTCAGAATTTGTCTGACAAGAGCAGTAACTAGAAGTCCAATTACATTCTTTTTCCTGGACACTACTTTTCATTTAATGCAAGATAAGAATGCCTTAGCTTTTTTGGCTCACAGCTTTGAATGATATTGAGCTTCCTCTCAATTAAATATCCAAGTTTTTTTCATGTGAATTCCTGTTAAGCCAGTTATCCCTGCATCCTGTATTAATATCAGCCTGTAGTTCCAGTCTGATGAAATCTTTTAAAATCCCGATTCTTTCTTTGAGCATATTAACTGTCACTTCCAGCTTTGTGTCAACAACAAATGTGGTCAGGCTGCCTTCTGTGTCTTCATTTATGCTGTTGATAAGAATAACAGATAGGATCCAGTCATGGGAAGAACCCTTTGACCATTCTGGGGATGTCCTTCCAGGTTGAGATCAGTCCAGGAATTAACATTCTTTGCATACAGTTATTCTCTTTGTAAATCTCCCCAGTTACACTGTTACCTAGCTCCTATTCTTACCTACAAGCACACTGCTGTTGGATATGTGATGTAATGGAACATCACAGGCTTTGAACCCAGATATAACTGGATTCAAATCCTTGCTTTGTCACTGACTACCTGTGTGATGTTGGACCAGTTATTTAACTTCTCTGAACTTCTCTTGCCTAATTTACAAAACAGTTTTTAACTAGTAGGCTAATTCTGTGAAGAATTGTGTCATGTTGATCTATATCTTCAATAGCCAGCATACTTCAGGTACATTCTCAGTAAATTTGCAAAATGAATTACTGAATAACTAAAGCAACAATGAATGGGTCAAATTATTTATTTAAATCAACACACGTTGCCTATATCTATGTCATTTCTCTGATCTATTTGTCTGGTCCATTATGAAAAAGATGATAGTAAATGAGATTATTAAAGTATTATTTATTCTTAAGTGATCCATTTCTAGCTCCTAATAATCACTGTATCTCTCCATTTTTATTGAGATGTAGTTCACATATTATAAAATTTACCCAAAGTGTATAATCTAATGGATTTTAATATATTCACAGAGTTGTGCAAACCTCAGAATCTAATTTCAGAACATTTCTATCACCCAGAAAAGAAATTCTGTATCCATTAGCAGTCACTCCCTATTTTCTCTCAAACCTTGAGTCCTAGACAACTACTAATCTACTTTCTGATTCTATAGATTTGTCTTTTATAGCTAACATTTTAGATAAATAGGATTATTTAATAAGTTGTCTTTTGTGATTGTATTCCTTCACTTAATCTTTTCAATGTTCATCCAGGTTGTAGTCTGTATCAGTACTTCATTCCTTTTTAGGGCCAACTAGTATTGTATGGATGTATCATGTGTTATTTATCCATTCATCAGCTGATAGACATGGGAGTTGTTTCAACTTTTTGGCTATTATGAGTAATGCTGCTATGAGCATTTGCATATAAGTTTTTGGATAGACATATGTTTTCATGTCTCTTGGGTGTATACCCAGGAGTGGGATTTATTGGTTACAAGGTTACTCTGTTTAATGTTTTAAGGGATTGTTTTCAAAAGCAGTTGTACCATTTTACATTCCCACCAACAGTGTAAGAGGGTTCCAATTTCTCCATATTCTAGCCAACACTTGCTATTGGTCAACATTTTGATTATAGACATCTTAGTGTGTGTGTACTGGCATCTCCTCGTGGTTTTGATTTGCATCTCCGTAATGACTGACGCTGTTGGGCATCTTTTCACGCATGTATTGGCGATTTGTGTATCTTCTTTGAAGAATCCCTACCCAAAGTATTTGCCCATTTTTCAATTTATTATTTGTCTTTTTATTGTTGAGTTGCAAGAGGTCTTTTATATTCTGGATGCTACTCCATTATCAGATGTATGATTTGCAAGTATTTTCTCCCATTTTATGGGTTATATTTTACCTTTTTTTAGTGTCTTTTGAAGCACAAAATTTTTTTCAGTTTTGTAAGTTGTGTGTGTGTATGTATGTTGTTCTTGTGCTTTTAGTGTCATATGTAAGAAAACGTTGCCTAATCCAAAGTTACAAAGTTATATGTCTATGTTTTCTTCCATGTTTTCTTCCAAGAGCTTTATAGTTTTGCTCTTAATTTTAGGTCTTTAACCTTTTAGAATTAATTTTTGTGTATGGTGTGAGATGGTGGTCTTTCTTCATTCTACAGCATATGGATATCCAGTTGTCCTAGCACAGTTTGTTAAAAAGGCTAATTTTTCTGTGTTGAATATTCTTGGAACCCTTGTTGAAAATCAATTGACTGTAAATGTTTATTCCTGTACTTTCAATTCTTTTCTAGTGCTCTATATGTCTATCATTATGCCACTACCACATTGTTTTGAAAACTATAACTTTGTAGCAAGTTTTGAAATTGATAAATGGGAGTCCTTCATCTTTATTCTTTTCCAAGATTGCTTAAGCTGTCTGGGTCTCTTGTATTTTTATCTAAATTTTGCCAGAGCTTGCCCATTTCTGTAAAAAAGAAAAGACAGCTGGAATTTTAATAGGAATTGCACTGACTATGAAGATCAGTTTGGGGAGTATTGCCATCTTAACAATATCAAGTTTTCAATCCATGATGCCTTTCCCTGTGTTAGGTCTTTAATTTCTTCCAATGATGTTTTGTAGTTTTCAGTGGGTAAGTCATAAAGTTTTTTGCTGATTTTATTTGTAAAATTTTATTCTTTTTGATGCAATTGTAAATGGAATTTTTAAAATTTTCCTTGCAGATTGTTCATTGCTAATGTTATAGATATGTAACTGGCTTTTGCATCATTACTTGTAGGCTGAAACCTTGTTGAGCCTGTTTATTAACTGCAATAGGGGGTTTTTTGCATCTTCCCTAGAATTTTTCATATATAAAATGTCCTTTTCAAATACGGACAATTTTACTTCTTGTTTTCTGATTTTGATGCCTATTATTTCCCTTTCTTGCTTAATTATGCTAACTGAATCTCCAGTACGATGTTGTATTGTATGTTGAACATTGAAGTGGTGAGAGTGGACATTCTTATCCCATTCCTGATGTGGGGGAAAAGATTTCAGCCTTTTATGAGTAAGTATGACGTTAGCTATGGGGATTTGCAGATGCCCTGCATCAAGTTGGGGAAGTTTCCTTCTGGTCCTGATTTGTTAAATGTTTTTTATCATGCAAGGGCATGATTTTGTCAAATGCTTTCCTTCATCTGTTGAGATGATCATGTGTTTTTTGTCCTTTATTCTATTAATATGGTGCATTACATTGATTTATTTTCATATGTTGAAACAACCTTGCATTCTAGGATAAATCCTATGTGATCATGGAATATAATCCTTTTCTTTTAATGTCATTGGGTTTAGTTTGCTAATAACTCAATGAACCAATATTTTCCAAATGCCCAAAGGATGACATCACAAAATCAAGCATGAGTAAACAATCTATTTAAAGTACAAGATGGGCCATGAATTTTAATGTAACAGAATATGAAAGACATTAATATGGTTTAATATGGTTTTAGATTCTACATTGAACCTACTATTTGATGAGTTTTACGGTAATTTTAAAAAAATTAGCCATAATTATATGAAAAGCCTATTAAAATGTAGTCAGTTCTGCTTTAATGCATGTTTTGAAAGTGTAAAGTTGTTCTAACTGGAACCATTAGGTAAGTGCAATAAACTGTGCCTGGCTGAATGGAGCTGTGTAGGGCTATGTAAAATGCATCCAGGCACATACTTCATGAGTACACTGGGCCACAGCCATTCAAATCTAGTATTGTAAGGTTCCTTTTAACACCTGTCACCAGTTCTTAGAAACTCTCAAGCTATAAGGCTTTTGGTGGCCAATGCCACATGCACTAAAGTCTCTTTAACATTTCCATTTTCTCTCCGTTGGTTTTTATTTTCCCTCTCCTTTCTCTTTTTTCATCTCTCTTTTCTCTTACTTTGTTCTCTTCCTCTGGTACATGTGGTGATAGAAGTGGGAACCAAGACAGGCAAAAAGCCTGGTGAAAGTGAAGGTACCCACTTCTACAAGCAAACTTTCGATAATTTGCAAGGTAAACTACCATATATATTGCAGTATTTATTCATTCCTTAATCACTGAACATGTGTAAAGCTGTGCTACCCATTTTATTAGAGTCCTGTCTTTTAAATTACATTCCTTTCTTTTTTTTAATGTGCCACTGAGAAGTTTATGAATGTTAGATCCCTAATCCTATTTTCCTATCATCCTTGGGTGTTTTTTACTGAGGTAAACTTCACCTAACATAAAATTCATCATTTTAACCATTTTAAAATATACAGTCCAGTGGCTTTTAGTACATTCTCAACATGTGGAACCGTTACAGCTATCTAATTCCAGAACATTCTCCATATCCCCCAAAGAAATGCCATACCTACTGTGCAACCCCTCCCATCCCCCCTCCCATCAGCACTGGCAATCACTAATCTGCTTTCTCTGGATTTGCCTATTCTGGACATTTCATATGAATGGAATCATACAATATGTGGTCTGTTGTGCCTGGCTTCTTTCATTTAGCATGATGTTTTCAGTTTCATCCATGTTGTGGCTTATGTCAGTACTTCATTCCTTTTCATGACAGAATAGTATTCCCTTTATGAATATATGACATTTAGTTTATCCATTGTTGGACATTTTTTTTTTCGGCTATTATGAGTAATGCTTTAATAAACATTGGTGTATAAGTACATGAGTCTCTTTTCAGTTCTCTTGGTTATATATCTAGCACGAGGATTGCTGGGTCAGGTTGCAATTCTATGTGTAACTATTTGAGGAATAGCACAATCCCCTCCCCCCATTAAAAATTATTATAGCCATCTTAGCGAGTGTGAAGTAGTATTTCATTGCAGTTTTGACTTGCATCTCTGTTCATGAGGAATATTAGTCTGAAATGATCTGTTTTTCTGGTTTTGTTATCACAGTCTCATAGAATGAGTATGAAAGTTTTGGGAAGAGTTTTAAAAGGATTTCACTTTTCGATGAGTTTGAAAATGACTCATGATAATTATTCTTTAAATGTTTGGTGAATTCATTGATGAAGCCGTTTGATCATGAACTTTTCTTGTTGGAAGTGTAACAGTTACTGACTTAATCTCTTTACTTGTTATAGGTCTATTTAGATTTTCTCTTTCCTTTTTAGTTAGTTTAGTTAGTTTTGATAGTTTATGTCTTTCTAAGAATTTGCCAATTCCATCTAAATTATTTAATTTGTTGGTACGCATTTATTCTTTTACAACCTTATTTGTTCTACCCTTTACAACTTAAAGATCATGCCACTTGCAAAAAAGATAAGCTGATCATTTTCTTTTTCTCCCCTTGAAACTTTAGCATCTACTCTAAGGGATAGTCAAAGTTTTTCAAAACATCTAGATTAGTAAAAATCATAACAAAGTACAGCATACAATTGCATTTGACATTTCAGGCATAATAGCTAATATGTGGTTTTTTACAGTTTTCACAAAGTGTAGCTCATTCTGAATGTTAGTATAATGTTCATATTCCTATGTAATTCCTATTTTTACATGTCTTATTTTTACACCCTTTTTGGTGTTTCCCTTAGTTAAGTGACTTTGCTCTTATCTTTAGCCAGAACTAACCTGCTAAACAGGACTGCAGTTGCCTAATATTCGTTGAATAATAAAATGTATACATTTTTAATAATGTTCATAACCGGGTACTTTTACCTTTTCTGTCCCTTTGCAGGGGGAAGGAAGTGAGAATGAAAATGAGAATTGCCTTTCCAGAATATATGGCACTTTAGACTCTGTTTCTGTGTCTCTCTTGTCCCTTTGACCTTGTTTCCAATATTGGTGCTCTCCTCTCCGATTTCTCCTTGAAGGCTACAATCAGACAGACCTTTGGGCCTTTCATATCTGGGGCACACCACTGCCATTTCTGTATCTATCAAATGAAGACAAATATGCCATGTCAGTAATATTTACATCTACAAAGAAAAACAACCAAAATGCCCCAAAAGCAACTTAATGAAGGATTCACGCTGAGGAATCTTTTCTAGGTATATATTCAGAATGAGAGTTTTCAGTTTTTGGAGATCTTCCATCTACCTCACGCTCTGCCAATGTTTATGCACGTGAGCATATAACACAACAAATTTTGAAGAGAATTAACATGCAATATTCTGTTCTCCTAAAAGATACTATGTTTTCCATCCTAAGATTGCGGACTTAGGTATGCATTCATTCATTCATTCATTCATTCATTCAAGAAATTTGTATTACTATATGCCAGGTATATAAAAGTGAACCAAAGAAAAAATGGACAGATGTTCTTGACCTCATTACTTCTAGCTAGAGGAGATGGACAATACAAAAAATTGATTAGTAAATTGTATAACAATTTAAAATGTTATTAGCACTTTCAAGAAAAAGGAAAAAGGTGAAATGCTAATTAAAAAAAAGATGAGAGGTGTGAGAGGCTGATTTCACAACGGGTGGTCATTTTCTTCCCTTCAAGCATGACATTTATACAAATAATTAGAAGATATTTCCACAGTTAGTTACTCTGTTCAAGTTGGTGTCATGATCTTCCTTCTTCAAAGTTTCCCTTTGACATACAGCACCTGCCTCTCTGCCTATATAAAATATCCCCCTGTTTTGTGTGCTATTCTTCCACCTCCAACACCTCCATGCATACTTGTCCTTTTTCCAGTCCTCATCAAATATCTTTCCACTGTGCTTACAATGGAGGGTGTGTTCTCCAAGCAGGAGAAATATTTGTTCCTCTAAATGGCATTTTTAAAGAACATTTGACTTATACCATGAATGTCTTATAATAGACATATGTCCTCTAAAGAATTTCCCCTTTTGGACACACTCTCCAAGTTCACCCTTCCAAATCTTCCTCACATGTTGCAATGTATTTTTCTTCCAGAACAAGCTGCCAGTTTCTATGATCTTTTATGTGGGCCATTATTCTCAATTACTAGAGGAACCTGTCTTTTTACATATTTTTAAAACTTTTTACAAAAATAATCCCATCCAATTTTAGTAAGCTATGTTTAAGTAAACATGTTTAATCCAATACTTTATGAGTACAATTAGAAAGCAGTCTACCAGTTTTTTATTTTCTTAAGTTAGACACTTGCATTTGAATTAGCAAAAGAGTCCCCCAGATCTGAAGCCTGAAGAACCAACCACTGGTATCATTCTTCCAAGAATATTTATATTATTTAAGGATATTTATACTGAAAGAATTTTCTTATAGGTAGATTCACTGCAGTAAGATAAAAATCCCTAAAATTATAGAGTCAAAAGTTTGGGAGAGATATTTTCTTTAGTAGGATGCAAAGAGAAAGGAATTAGCATGTGTTGAATATCTGCTAGACATAAAGCCCTATAACGGTCCTCACAGAACTGTAAAGAGCTAGACTCTACCATACCCATTTGACAAATAATGCAAGTGCTGTCCGAGAAAGTAAGTAACCTACTCTAGGTCACACAGTTGTAGACTGGCAAAGCTCAGGCTCAAAAACTTGTCTAAAGACCGTAGTCTGTCTTTTCAGGAGTTCATGTAATAATAGAACTCAAACTAGGTCCTTTCCAAAGAGTAATTAATATAGAAATCCAAGCTACAAGAGCTCATTAACCAAATAAAGAATGGTTGAGTCACATCCCATTTGTAAAGTACCTAAGGACAGTTAATTGAAGAGTCATCAATTTATATGAAAAACTGATGCATAATTTGTGACAGGAAAAGAGAACAAAGGCAAAAATTCCTGCCCTGCCCCGAACACACACAAAGCAGAAAAGGTTTTGTCCTAAGACTTTACGAAATTCTTTTTAAAACCTTAATTTTCAGCATATTTTAGGAAGCATGACAGGTATTTAACAAACACTCAAGTATTCAATTAACACAGTGGTGAACATTCAAGATTGACATGTGAATTTTTTGTTCAGGTGCAAAGTGTACAAAGGGAGTGTCTCTCTCCTTTTCGCCAAGGTTGTAATTATCAAGCTGTTACTGGGGTTAGCTTCCCTCTTGGTTAGTGCAGGGGAAAGATGGGTCCCATGGTCATGGTCTCCACACAGCTCTGCTCTGAGAAAAACTTGTTGCATAACCACCAGTAGCACTCTTAAATTAGACCAGACATCATGAGAGTTCACATGCAAAACAGGGATTGTGCAAGAGAGTGGGGATGACTTGGAGCCCACCAAAAAGAATCATGACTGGAAAACCAGTTCAGTTGCTCAGGTTTAACTGAGGATCTGTAATTATTATTAGTATGGTGACCATATAATTTATCATTTAAACTAGAACGCTTTGGGCGGGGAGGGTTGTTATTAATAAATACTTTGGGATAACGGACATAAACTGGGGTTGCACCAAGAAGTGAAAGACTACTTCTTAGTATCATGTTTGTAATTAAGAAGATAAGCATCTCAACTGTACATACGCACCAAGAAGTGTCACAAGCGCTCTGGGATCATTTTAGACGAAAGAAGCCTATGTAATAGTACCAGCTAGAAGCATCGCCTCTGGTCTGGGTCCCTGATTAAATGAACCTTGATCCATGTTATGTGCAGAAAGTGAGAACATGGTTCTGTTTTGCCTTCTGTCCCAAGACTAAGAACTCTGAGGCTAAACAGCAGGGATACAGAGTAAACCATGGTTTCCACCCTTTTTCCTGCAGCCTCATGGCATTTTGTTCATATTTAGATACTAGTACTTTAAAGGATCTGTGGACCTTGGTTTTATTCCCTGTCTATCAGTGAGCAACTCAAGAACAAAGAGCACTGTCTCACTTATCTCTGGAGCCTCAATACTCATCACAGAGATGCACAATGCATCTTCAATAAACGTAGGTAAGTTGAATGAAAATGGTAGAATTGAGGCTTTTCATCCTGAAAAGTATATGATTTACTACATTGACTAACACTGAACTAAAGAAATGAATTTTCCCTCTTGGTTATTAAAAACCAAACTGATTGAGTTTCAGGAAGAACCTCCTAAGAAAATCTTAGTGCTTCTAACCCTCACTTCTACTTCACTTTGCTTTCACATGCAAATGTAAGAGTGAAAGCAAAATAGATATTTTCAAGTTTGTTCCAACATTAACGACAGGCTTAAAGCGACTTTAACTTTGCCAATTACTTGTTCAATCCCTGCAGAGCCTTTTTGATTGTTTCAGCTTTGTTCTACAGGCACAGTATCAGTGTTACAATCCTATTTTTGTGTCTGCTAAGCAGAAATTATTGCAGTGTTTCCTAAGATGGACTGGAATGGTAAATATTCTTTTTGAACTCACCCTGCCTGCCATACCTTTCTTTCTCTTCAGCCATCATGGAATCAGAGTTCTAAATAAAGAACTTACATGTATTTTTATGCAGCCAAATTCACCTCTGTTTATTTCACCTCCAGGAATATTCTTTGGCTAGACGCTCCGGGAGCTTCATTTACTGGTGACTCAGTTAGGACAGACAACGACATACTTCCAAGATGCTTTTTGGGCTGAATTCAACTAGAGCTGCTTCAGATTCTTTTTAGGCATAGACAGGGCATAAATACATATGTTTTTGATAACAACTATGGATGAGTTGTGGCGTATCTTTTTTCGAATGAGGTGGGATATAAATAAATAGATAACTATGCAGAGTTCCATCTCAGATATTTGTTTACAAGGACAAGGTCTGATGCCTCCAATCCATCCTCTTTACGCGGCCAGAGTTATTTTCCTAAAGTGAGAAACTGATCCTGTCACTGCTCTGCCTCCAATCCTTCCAAGTCTCACTTGACCCATCAGTTCACGTTTCTTACTTCCATTTACAAGGCCTGGACTTTCTGGACTCACCTCCCTCCACCCTGTCACATGCTCTTTCCATGTCTGCATAGTGACATAGATTGATAGCAAAAGTGACCCCAGTCCCCTACCCCTCCACATTCTGCCATGTGACTGTGCAACACCTACTGATTTTCCTACTCGTGACTTGCTTTCCCTAACTGTACATGATGGGGCATGTTTTCATATCCAGTCTTCAGAAGGCCTTATGTATGTTTGCTGTCTCTTAGAACACTGCCTTGGCCACAAAAACAAGCCCATGCCATTTTGGTGGAAAATGAGAGTTCGCACACAGCAGAGACAAGTCATCCTAGCTGAGGCCATCTTAGACCAGCCAGCTCCCAGCTACAGCAGATCACAGATGCAAGAGTGTACCCTGCTTAGACGGGCGAATGCAGCCAGATCCTCAGAACCACCCAGCCTACCCAGAGATTCATGATAAATAAAAATACTTGTTGTTTAAGCCACTGGATTTGAGCTTTAACGTGGCCAGACAGAATGGATAGACATACCAAACTACTTATAGTTCCTGAACACAAATGACTTTTCACCTCTGCATTGTTTTTAAAGATGCTATTCTCTCTGCTTAGAGTAAGTCTCAGTTCAGTCCATAGTTATTAAAATGTCACCCACATTCCTCAACATTCATCTCCCTTCCCTTTGTCAGCCAGCAACAGTTCCACTCACTTTCCAAGATCTTGCAGCTCAAGGGCTCCTCTGACACCAGCAATAGTGTGGAGGATCGAAATCTCCCACATTCCTCTTCCTCTCTCTTCCTTCAGAGTCACTCGCTCTCTCCCCTGTGCTTCTGAGCATTTCACACCCATCTCCATTCTAGCAGTTGTCACATTATATTGAATTTGTTTTACATTTCTGTCTCCTACGTTGGGCTGTAAGCTCCTTGGAGAGGAGGGGCGAGGCCCTGAGTAGCCAGGGCGTAGGACAGGTCTGCACATTTTAGTTGCATGACTCTATTAACTTCCTACTAAGAGTTTGTTCCTTTTCAATGAATCTCTAGACTCATAAAATAAAGATATGGAAATATTACACAAGTGCGGAGAAGTTAATTTTCAATCACATGTTAGCACTATGCTACCATTAAAGAAATAAAAAGCAAGCCATTAAGCCTATAAAAGAGATGAGTTAAAGTCATCATAAAGATTTGTGATCTATGTAACCCCCAGAATGATCTGATTTATCAAATTTTTACTGTATTCAGAAACCAGAAACTATATTCTTATTGGAACAAATATACTTAAGAAGGAAGACATGAGGCAGAAAAAAGATTTTCATTGTATAGTAATTCTGCCTTGACAAACCTGTTTGATTAGTATATATGATTCCTGCTCAAAGGGCATATTTTCTGACTAGCAGAGATGACTTGAAAAGTTCATAGAGTGAATTAAACTTGTTTTAATCCTGCAGTGTGTTCTCTCCCCTTTTATGGCATTCATGTTAAACAGGTCCTTTTGGATGTGTGGAATGAAGACTCCACCCAGGTAGCTCCGTGAGGGAAGCTAATTGAAAGGATACTAAGACTAAGGCCAACAGGATCCTTATTTGAAAAACTCTGAGGACAGGAACCACAGGACAGCTATGTCACAGAGAAGGGAACTGGCTGGAAGGCTCACAACCATATGATGTGTCCCATCAGCAACAGGAGTCCATGTGATTTCCACTCACTCAGCTGCTGGCTACCATCCTGGTGCTGACTACTACTGCTCACTCTCTCTTCTTCCCTGACCCCAGGTCCCTGCCTCCACCTAAGTGAAACTCACAACTTTGGCCCACTGCCCTCACGGCCTCTCTCAGCATGGCCAGTTCAATTCTGCTCCCCTTCAGAGGACTAATTCACTTCACATTTGTACCTTCAAACTGCCAAGAGGAATAATCTGATGGACACAGCTACTTCACATTTAATCTTTCCACAGCAGTTCTCCACTCAAGCTGGGGGCCAGCCCTGAGATCGGCTGCCTCACTCTTTTGGAAAGGAATGCTACATCAAAGTAAGATTGAAGAATGAAATTTACATTTCCTCCGGGGCCTTAAATATTCATTATTAGTTTAGCCTTCCTTTCAAAAAGAAAATCAGGAAAAAATTTTAAGATCCTGATTGGTTGACTTGTTAAAAAAATAGACTTAATTTTTACAGCAATTTTAGGTTCACAGCAAAATTGAGTCATAGTATAGAGATTTCCCCTATATCCCCTGGTGGCACGCATGCACAGTCTCTCCCACTCTCAATATCCCACACCAGAGTGGGTATAATCAATGAACCTACATCGATATACTGTTATCACTCAAAATCCATAGTTTACTTTAGGGTTTACTCTTGGCGTTGCACACTATGTGGGTTGTAAATTTATGACATGTATCCACCACTATAGCATCATACAGAATAGCTTCACCGCCCTGAAAATCCTCTGTACTCTGCCTGTTATCCCTCTCCCTCCCTAACTGCTGGCAATCGTCACTGATTCTTTTCACTGTCTCCAAAGTTTTACCTTTTCTAAAATGTAATATAGCTGGAATTATACACTGTGTAGCCTTTTTTTTTTTTAAGATTTATGTATGTATGTATGTATGTATGTATGTATTTTATTGACTGCATTGGGTCTTCATTGCTGCGCATGGGTTTTCTCTAGTTGCAGAGAGCAGGGGCTACTACTCTTCACTGCGGTGCATGGGCTTCTCATTGTGGTGGCTTCTCTTGTTGTAGAGTACCAGCCCTAGGAGTGCAGGCTTCAATAGTTGCAACACATAGGCTCAGTAGTTGTGGCGTATGGGCTTAGTTGCTCCATGGCATGTGGGATCTTCCCTGACCAGGGCTTGAAACTGTGTCCCCTGAAGGGGATTCTTAACCACTGTGCCACCAGGGAAGCCCACTGTATAGCCTTTTCAAACTGGCTTCTTTAACTCAGTAACATGCATTTCAGTTTCCTCCATGTTTTTTCATGGATTATTATTTCTTTTTAGCACTGAATAGCATTCCATTGTCTGAATGTACTACAGTTTATTCATCCATTCACTTACTCTGTTGTTTCCAAGTTTGAGCAATTATGAATAAAGCTGCTATCAACCTCCAAATGCAAATTTTTGTGTAGATGTAAGTTCTTAACTCAGTTGGGCAAATACCAAGCTATTGCTGGATCACATGATAAGAGTATGTTTAGTTTTATAAGAAACTGACAAATGTCTTCTGACTGGTTGATTTTGAAACTTTCTACTCTCAAAATATTAATGCTTTCTTCTCCAAAGCATGGAACTGATGATGATGTAAAATGACTCATCTATGCTCTAATGTCTATGAAAATCACCTCCTATTGCCTTTCTTATCTCTTTCACTTATTCTTTGCAACAATTTTGCAATTTCCATATCTTGCCCACTCCCCATCTACTACCCGAGATTGTAATTTCAGAGAAAATGAAGCGTTCTGGATTGAGCCTCTTCAACAATTCCTAACTGCAAAATTACCCGCCCTCACCCCCTTCCATCCATATCTTCTTTCCCTTTGTCACACACACACAAAACAAAAGAATTCTCTCTCCTCCAGCTGAACGTAATCCTTTTATCTGAGCTCTGAACCTTGATCCAACCCACATAGTTTTCTCAGTTTTCCTTTTATGCCTTCAAAATTTTCCTCTTCTATTTCTTCCCAGCAAGTAAAAAGCTTAATTCACTCACATCTGAAAACAAGCAAAACTAAATGCCTCCAATTACCCTGCTCTCTTTCTTCCCTTCATAGCGTCTTTCCTAGAAACAGTAGGTCTACTCTAACTCAACTTGCTCTGTTACCATTTAGTCTTCTACCCACTGACCTTTGCACCTCTACTCCTCTGAATCTCTGTTCTCTAGGGTCAGCAGTTAACCTCTAATTGCAAAACTTGGTGAATATTTTTCAGCCTTGTATGGCTCTATTCCAGTTGCTTCCAGTGCCTCATTTTGACTTCTTTCCCAGTTTTGATCCCACCCCTACGCTTTGGTCCCATCCACTGACTTACCCCTCCTGGCTCATACACGTCTTTTTTGCAGACTCTTCTCCTCTTGTTCTTTCTTCTCAAGGCCTCAGGTTGGCTGCTTACACCTAGTGGTATTAACCTGTGTGGCTGACACATCAGTCTAGCACACCTTCACCCCACTGATGGGTGGCAGGATATTTTAACTTTATATCATCTCACCAGATTACTTCAATTCCCACTTATAAGTTAAAGGCTCACAAATTTACGACTCACAAATTTATATCTCCAGCTCTCAGAAGCATCTACCAGGAAGTCCGACAAACACTTCAAATTCAACATTTCCAAAACTAATCACTTCATTTTAGCACTCCAGTCTGCTCCTCCTCCAATATTCCCTTTCTTATTGAATGGATTTCTGATCATCCAAATCAGTTGTGTTTTCTTCAGTAGTTTTAGTACCTTTGCAATACTCTCTTGCTATTCTCTCTACACTCAATCCTCCTCAATTCATCCCATAATGCAGTACCAGAGTTGTTATGCTAACAAATAAATCTGACTTTCACCTCTCTATTTAGAAATATTTGATAGCTCTCTGCTACCTATAGAATGAAATATGAACTCCTTAGAGGTCAAACAAATCCCCCATCATCTGAGCTCTTCTCTGACTCTCTAGGTTTATCTCCTGCCATGCTTGCTCTCATACTTTGTGCTCCGGAAATACTAAATTACTATACATATGTGCTCTAGAGAACATTTATCATTTTGGATGCTCAACAACAGAAGAAAAAAACCGAAGATCCACACTAGTTTTGTTAATAGAAAGAATTAAACATAATGAATCGGTTGAATATGTACCGGGGGACTGAAAAGCAAAGGAGACAACTGAGGCAACACAGAGATAATAACTGCAGAAGTCATCTGTCAGCCTGTGGTTGGGGGAACAAAGGGAAGATGTTGGGATTAATAGAACTTGGAAGTTTAGGGAAAGGGCCGTGTAGAGTTGGGATCCGGACATCCCAAGAGGAGATGCAGCCTTCCTGATGCTTTAGTATCTCAGAAGTAAGTCTCCATGGAGCTTAGACCCAGATTACTGAAAAGGGGGCACTAGCTGGCTGGAACAGGTATCTCTGTGGGAGATGGGCAGTTATGAATTGCTTCTTGGACTGTGGTGAAAATCTCAAGCCTGGAATCAACTGCCTCTATCAAGTTGAACAACCATTTCCGGGGTGACTCTGATAGGAGAGTGGAGCAAAAGAGGCAGAAACAAGCCCCTTCTCCATCCTGTAAACTAAACAAGCCCCTTCTCCATCCTGTAAACTTCTAGTCTTCCCTATTAGCAGAATTTATTAGGGGTCCAACTGGTGAAGGAGAAATGTGGTTTGCAGAGTCTCAGCCCCATCACCACTAAGCAGAGAACAGAGGACAGTAGCTTAATAACCAGCATCCAAACAATCTTCCTATTTGAGGAAATAACAAGATTGATGAAAAGTGGAGCCCTGCTTCTGACTTTGAAAGATGAAGGAGGAAGAGTGTTATTCTGTTTCTGAGTTCCCTGCAGCTAGAGCACCTATGCTTACCTAAAGGAATGTCCCTCCCAGAACTTTAGCCTTGGAATGAGAGATGCAAAGAAGAGGGGACAATACAGAATTCATTTCAGTTGTGGCTCTGGCAGTAGCAGAGTCCAGTGTCACGAGACAGTGGTCTCGGGCTTCCCTGGTAGTGCAGTGGTTAAGAATCTGCCTGCCAATGCAGGGGACACAGGTTCGATCCCTGGGCCAGGAAGATCCCACATGCCATGGAGCAACTGAACCTCTGCACCACAACTACTGAGCCTGTGCTCTAGAGCCTGCAAGCCACAACTACTGAGCCCATGTGCTGCAACTACTGAAGCCCACGTGCCTAGAGCCCGTGCTCCACAACAAGAGAAGCCTCGGCAATGAGAAGCCAGCTCACCACAATGAAGAGTAGCCCCCGCTTGCCACAAGTAGAGAAAGCCCATGCGCAGCAACGAAGACCCAATGCAACCAAAAATAAATAAATAAATAAATAATAAATCTTAAAAAAATAAAAAGAGGCAGTGGTCTCAGGAATGGCAATAATGGTGACCAGTGACAGGGCTGTCAGTGGAGGTGACCAGGGTCTACCAGTGCCAGCTCTAGCTCCCCAGTCTCCTCTTGGTTTTTTTCTCTATTCTGAGCTTATTTCTTTAGACTTCCTGAGGATTCTGGGGTTTACACAAATAACATTCAATATATCACTTTTTTGCTTAAGTTAACCAGCATCAGTTTCTATTGACTGGAAAAAAAACAAAAACCAAAAAATAACTTGCCTAGTATATCCAACATGCTCTCTCATATCTCATGCCTTTACAATTTTTTTTTCCCACTTGTGAGATTCCTTATTTTCATTCATTCCCTTACTTGTCTTTCAGGTGCTTCCTCCTCTGCTCCCAAAGAGATGTAGACTCCCATCGCAAAGAGGGTCTGTCTTCATAACAGCAGAACTCATCTTGCACTCTTACCACATGTTAATGTGTTTCCCCCTCTGGTAGTAAACTTCTTGAGGTCTCTTTATCTAGCACAGAGGCTGAAATACTATAGGAGCTCAAAAATATTTGTTGAATAAGGAAATGAATGGCTTTAAATTCATTGACATTGTTCATGTCTAGCTGCAAATGTCTCGATATTTTCTTGTACTACCCAAATCATAACTATCAGTAATCAAAACTGATACTCCTTCAGGGCCAAGTCACCCAACAATTTCAACATTTAGAATTTATAACATTTAGAAAGTTCACAAGAGTTTCACTTAGGTCTTGTTTTTGTTTATACCCTCATCCAGTATATTCACGTATTTCCATGGTAGCTAAGTTTATTAATCAAAATATCAAGTTCAGAAAAATTATATCACGTTGCAGAAACAATGTCCTTGCTGGATGTCCTGTGCATTATAATTTATCCATAATCATGATAGTTTATACATTGCATCCATTGTGGTGGCTCCTTTAACAACTAATAATAGAGGAATCTGAAGTGACTTTTTCCTTTTCAATGAGCCTCTGTAATCCCAGGGTAGAGCAAAAAGCCTGTTCAGTGGCCATTTTTGGACAGCCTCTATGCAGTTAGTTGATCCTTCTCTGTCCCCTCTTACCCTTACAATGCCTTATACAGCCATTGGCAGCCAGCTGTGGTGCTTCTGATACCTTTCCAGGGCTGGCAGCTTCCTTTTCACTTTCACAAATCTGATTTCTTGAACCTCTCTGACACCCTATGCAGGCGGCTTCCTAGAGTACAAAGCAGGTCCCTTTGCCAATACATTTGAGCATGCTTTCCTAGCTACTCTAGAATAGAGCTTAAACCTCTGAGCATTGGCACTCCTAAGCCAGAGAATTAAGAGGAACAGAGAGCCTGTTAAAAAACTGTGATCCGGGAGAGAATTCTAGGGGGCACGTGCCTTAAGGGCCGTCACTGACCAAGAGTTTATTAAACATTTACTGTGGGATCAGAACTTTGCCCCTGCTCCCAAATTTAACTCCAAGTATGCCGGAATGAATTACTGTCTTCTTACTTACCTAGCATAAATGGAGGAAAAAAATCCTTTCTGTTTCTGGTTTCTCTTGGAAAAGCAAACACATCTATATTGCCTGGACAAGATGAGGGTTCACCCTGGGGAACATTCCCGGCCTCTTCCAATTCTGGAATCTATCTTCAAACCGTCTGACCTCTGATTAGGAGTCTGTCAGTCACAGAGAGATTCAAGAGCACTAAAAAGTAGAGAAATGAAAAAAATTTTGTTAGTCTCAGCAGGACTCTGAGTACAAATTTTGTAATTTTATGAAGAATAATCAGAATTCCTTCCAACATTATACTTTGTGGAATTGCTATGGAGCCAAACATAGAGAATTATAATCACAATACAAGTCATTTGTGTCTAATGTTTTATTTATTGTGTCCCAACATGTCTTGAAGGGTAGAGTTACAGAAAAAGTCCAGTTGACTACTTTCAATTGAATTCCTTTTGCTGTATCTAGCACATATCTCTATAATAAAAATTTTTATAATTGAATAATAAGAATTTGCATTCTTATCTTTTCCATTGCTTTGCACCCTCACAGTGGGTCAACTTAGGGCCTAATTCATCTTTCTGGACCCAGCATCTAGTCAAGTGCCTGACTTCTAGGAGCCACTCATTAAATAGTTTGTGAAAACATAAATAAAAACTTCTTAAGAAACAAAAGAGGCAAAAGGGAGGACTCTTGCCCTTCAGTCTGAGTAGAGAAGGTTCACATAAATGGCACAGTTGGGGAGCTAACATGAAGCAAGTACTGATGCCCAAGATGGTACCCTGTCAATTTTGACCATGAGGATTGAAGGCATTTCAGATGATGAAAAGAACAATTTGGGAGTTAAACTGGCCTGAGCAGGGTTTCACGGTGCAGAGAATTGAGTTAGAACTTATGGGAAAGGATTTGAACTGACAGAATAAGAGCATTAGGGTAGTGATGAAAACTAAATGTTATGGCAATGGAATTTTATAGAAGATATTAATGATTGTATTACAAATCTGTTGGATAGAGTAGTGAGGGAAAAGAACTTTCTCTTGCTTGAGATCTGCTTGATTTCTCCTCTTTTGAAAATATATGTTCCACCTGTTCTTCAAAGCCATGTTCATGACACACTTCCCTTCCTTAGCTGACCCAGCTTTAGTCTTGCTCCCTTCTAAGAACTTCTTCCTTTGCATATTTTTTCTTGTACCATTTGGCACCCAAAGCATACCACATTGAAGTAGTGGAAAGTAATGGAAAGAGGGGCCAAAAAACTGACATTCCAATTCTTCAACCAACTGGCTTGGTGACTTTGGCTAATCGTTAAATTCTATAGACCTCAGTTTCCTAGGTAATTTCTAAGGTCCCTTTCACATATAAGAATCAAATTTTTTTTCTTTTTGGCCTTTTAGCAGCAAAAAGGAAAAACATCAGACAGAGCCTCCAAATACTCTCAGTTTCCAAAACTCTTAGGCACTTTCTAATCCAATTCATGTCCTGTCCAGGGTGTGAGATCTTTTGCAGCCTCCTCTAGCTACACAGCATATTCTTTAAAGACTCCTCTCTGGTTTCTCAAGTCAGATTGCCTTGCTTTGAATTCAACTCTACCACTTTCTGTTTGCCTGTGGCAAGTTGCTTAACCTTATTTTACTATACACAAAATAGGTCTATATGAGCACCTACTCCTTGTTGTGAGGTTTAAAAGCTTGTGTGAGGATTAAGTAGATAACCCATGAAGAATTTAAAACACTTATTCCCAGAAGAAAGGCACAAAGAAGTGATTTTCTTCCCCTCATCCAGTGTGCTGAAACCCTGCTCCAAGAATCACGACTATCCCTAAGAGACACTTGAGCCTTTAACAAAACACCACCTGCCGTACAGGTGTGGTACATTCCAAGTTAATGAGGTTGAGAAGTTAAGACTTAATTTAATAGATAGCAAAATAAAAACTATAAATTCTTAAGGGGTGAGTGAGCAAGGGGTGATACTTTAAGGAAAACTGAGCAAGCGCCGGGTATAAATTGGGTATTGCATTCGAGGAACGAAAAGATGTCTGTTCCACAAATGTGTATATTCTGATGGGATTAGGATGTGTTGCTTTTTAAAATACTTGGAAAATACAATCTCACCCAAATGTCAAAGTCTAATTAGTAGAGTTCTATTCTCAGAAGCACATTTAGAAAGGAAGAAAGGAAGGAAAGAAGAGGCCCAGAGAGGTACTTGGCTTTTTTATGAAAAACTACACTGCTATAATCCCCTGAATAGAAGTAAACTGAAGTGCTAGTGTCTCATCTAAGCACATTTCAAGTAACAAGTTAGCTTGTAGAATCTACATTAGTATTTTGAAATCTGTAGAGGGAGACTGGAAATCATTGATTCAACAGCATTTCACTTTAAGAGGAGCAAACAGACTGAAACCTTTGACCCAATATGTTTATCATCAGTAACCTGTCGGTGAACTACCCAGTGGGTGATGTGTATTTTGGAAACTAAAGCCAAAATTAGCAGATTTTGGTAGAGCATATAATCATTAAGCAACTACTCAAAATAAGTACAAGGAAGTTCCATTTTCCTCAACCAAAATTGGGAAAACATAAAAATGAAGTTAGGCAATCTAAAAAGTTCTGGAATATAATAAAGTAATTTTTCCTCAAAATGTAACACATTTTTAAAAACTGAATTCACCATTTGAAAAAAACACACGTCTTTAATTCCTGAACTTCCCTAATTATTTCTCAATTTAATTTTTACTTTATGGATCAGAGAATCCAGGTTTTATTATTTTTTAGCCAAAAACTTTATTTAATTTTTTAACAGCTTTATTGAGATACAATTCACATACCATCTAATTCATCTATTTAAAGTATACAATTCAATGGTTTTTAGTATATTCAGAGTCGTTTATCTGTTACCACAATCAGTTTTAGGACATTTTCATTATCCCCAGAAGAAACCCCATACACATTAGCAGAAACTTTTATTTTCCATCATTCCCCCAGCCGGTCCTAGGCAACCACTGATTTTTCATATGTTGTCCTTTGTGACTACAGGTTTTATTATGAACATATCCAAGAATAGAATATACATTACCCTATTGCAGTTCTGCTTTCATAATTATAGTGAATTAAATGAGAAAATGTAGCTCTCTTTCTTTCTGAGTAAATATTGTATGAGAAGACAGTATTAGAAAAAGGGACAGAATGGTAGATTTTCATAAAGAAGAAGAAAGAAACCTGATGTATAAGAGGGACAGAATAGGATGGGCTGGTATTTCCAGCTTCCTACTGGAAAGGCACACTACTGACTCTTAACCCAGCTTTAAGAGAGGACAAAGGCCAGATGTAAAATCCTACGGTCTTGTAAAGTGAACCAACATACAAGTGCTGCAAATGTGTATCAGAGTAATCATCTTGAGATGGGTCAAACATAGACAAAAACTACTGAAGAGTCACCTGTTCAGTAAGTAAAATAAAAATTTACCCCATCATTTCCCTCCTAAATTGCTGTTTTTATTGATATCCATACATCCACTGTCCTGACTCTGAGTTCAGACACTGTTTTTCTTCATATTCTCAAATGCTGTTGTTTTCAACATTTGTCACCACACCCAGTCACAAAAGAAAATTTTTTTCTTCTCGTGATGCAATCTACTCTCCTAGCAACTCTCAAACATGCAAAATACAGCATTATTAACCATAGTCCCCATGACACACATTACATGCCATGACATTTACTTTATAACTGGAAGTTTGTACCTTTTGATTCCCTTTGGCCAAATGCTTTTGATGACAGTGCATATTCGAAAGTCTCTTGAGTGTAATGTTTAATCTGTATCTCTGTACTCATCTGGCATATCTCTCCACTGATGTACTCATCCTCATTCATGATTTTTTATACATCTATTGAGGTTTGCAGTTTTATCTTTTCACCTCACTGGCTGGCAATGCCTCTGTTTAAAAGAGTTGACCCTGTTCAGTCCTCTTTAAATGACCTTGACTTGTCCATGCAAACAGATATAGTTACACTATACCTGGAAGGGACTTAGGGATCATCTGCCAACTTTATTAGAGATGAGCTATCATGGCCTAAGAAGGTAGGGTCTTTTGCCTAAGGTCTCAGAGCCATTGACTGGAAGAGCCAATATTTCCAATTCTTTCCTATTTTAAGTTTTTCTTTAACTTCTATGAAAAATTAGTCAAGTTGCATTATGGCTTCATGTCTTCAAATTGGAGTGCACAGCCCTTAGGGGTACATTGTTAATGGAAACAATTCAAGGACACAAAGAGATTTCAGGCAATCAGCTTCTAGATTCTTACCTTCAATACCTGCCTTTTCCTAATATTTGTTTGCCTGAGAATGCATCTGTGGTTGAAGCCCCATTTATCCTTTCCTATTTCCATTTTCCTAACTGACCACCTCTTGATTTATAAAAGACCATCTCTCACTTTATTTCTCACCCTTCCTGATTTTACTATGCATCACCCCACGAATAAAGGGACAATTCAAATGTTGACATCACCCAAACCTCCTTTATGCCAAGGCACCAGATAGCACAATGGGGCTTTGTGTCTTTCCTTTTCTTATATATATTTCTGCTAAGACAAAAATATGATGTTAACAAAACAGTACTTTTATCTGTTGTTGCAATGCTCTAAATTGAATACATTATAAAGTAGTGGTAATTGATAGAGTTTGCTAATGACCTCTTCTGCTCTATCCTTCAACTGTTGCCAAACTATTAATTTTCAGTTATTACAAAAGCACTTCTTCTGAGAGAAAGTCCTATTGAAGCAAAGCAAAGAGAGTATCTCTAAGAAAAACTCAATGTGACGTCTTATTTCATTTAGGTAACAAACTGCAAAGTTCTGTGCTTTATCTGTCTCAGAATTCAAATTCAAAAGTAAGGTTATTATTACAAAGATCTGTATTAACATACTTCTTTAGTTGCAAAAATGAACCTAATGTCTGTTACTAATCCTTTAACTACACAGAGGTAAGCAATTAACTAATTGTTAACAATTAGTCCACTAATTGTTAACAATTAGTGAATGTAAATAAAGAATATGTTTATTGTACTGTTTTGAACATTTTTTTCTGTATTTGAAATTCTAAAAATAAAAATTTGGGGAAAAATCATTTTGTATTCATGTCTGCAAGGTTTGTCATTACTCTTGAAACCAAGTCCTATAAAAACTCGGTCTTTGCACTCAACAACAACAAAAAAATGGTGTAAGAAATTTCATTCAGTTCATTTGTTTCTGTTTGTATTGAATTTTATATTTTCCCAAATATTTTCTGGTTTTATTTATTTGTTTGGGGGAACATCAAAAGTTAGCAAGGTTTCCAAAATCAAAACTGTACAAAGAGTATACTAGAGACACATCCCTCCCCTGAACCCCTTCTTTCTTTTACCCATTGTCACTAACCACCTGATAGGAAACCAGTCTCACCGCTTTGTGCCTCATGCCTCCTGTGCTTCTTTTAAAAAATAAGAAGATGCATATTTATTTTCTCATTTCCCTCTCTGTTACACAAAAGGTAGCATATTATAGACAAGCATTTAAATTTGTTTTCCCCCATTTAATGTTTCTGAAAATTGTGCTTTATCAGTTTATAGTAATCATCTCCCTACCTCTTTTTTTTTAACAGCTGCAGAATACTAAGTTGCAGCTTAGTTTACATACCCAATCTTCATGTACAGGAATTTTAGTTGTGTCCGTATTTTGCAATAACCAAAAACTGCTGCATTGAATAATCCTGTTCGTAATATTTCTACTGTTGTAAGGTGTATCTTCATGGGAAAGTCCAAGAGGTGAGCTTGAGGAGTCAAAAATTAAACACACATGTAATTCTGTTAAATCCCCTCCATAAGGGTCACACCATTCTGCATTCTTACCAGCAATGTATGAGAATGTCCATATGAGAGTATGTTGTTAAACTTTTACATTTTTGCCAATTTGATAGGTGACTTTTGGCATCAGTGCAGTTTTAATTTGCATTCCTCTTGTTAAGTGAGGTTGAGCAACTTTTCATATGTTTAAAGAAAATTTATATAATTTTGTGAAACATAAAAATACATTTTGTGTTGTCTCTTCATATCTTTTGTCTGTTTTTTCCTACCAGGTTTTGGTCTTTTTCCTCTCAATTTTTAAGAGTTATATATCAGGAATATCAGTCTTTTATTTGTGACATGTGTTGCAAGCAATTATTTCAAATTTATCATTTGTTTTTTCTACTTAATTTATGGAGTTTTTGTCTTAACATTTTTTATGTAGTCAAAGTTTTCAATCTTTTCTTTTCTTGCATGTGGATTTTGAAACATGGTTATAAAGTCTTTATTTACACGCCTAGATAATAGAAGAATTCACCCCCCCCTTTTTTCAGTACTTAAAAATTCATTTTTTCTTTTTTGTCTTTCTCTCTCTCTTCTTTTTCTGTTTCTTTCTTTCTTTTTCTTTCTTTCTCTCTCTCTCTCTTAAATCTTTGATCCATGTGATGCCTTTCTTGTGCGAAGAGTGAGGTGTTGATCTGACTGTATCATTTTCCAAATAGCTTTCCTCTTTCCCCAGCAATTTACTTAAAAGTTTTTATATTTTTGGGGATTTCCTAGGTGGCGCAGTGGTTGGGAATCTGCCTGCCAATACAGGGGACACAGGTTCAATCCCTGCTCCAGGAAGATCCCACATGCTGTGAAGCAACTAAGCCCGTGAGATACAACTATTGAGCCTGCACTCTAGAGCCTGTGAGCCACAACTATTGAGCCCACGTGCTGCAGCCACTGAAGCCTGCGCACCTAGAGCCCCTGCTCCGCAGCAAGAGAAGCCTGTGCACCACAACGAAGAGTAGCCCCCACTCGATGCAACCAGAGAAAGCCCACATGTAGCAACAAAGACCCAACACAGCCAATAAATAAATTTATAAAAAAAAAAAAAGTTTTTATATTTTTTAAAAAGTCTATCTTTTGTCTGGTGATTTGAGACATCATTTTAATTATACATGAATTTAAATATGTATTTTGATCTATTTCTGGACTTTCTCTTTGATTTCACTGAACTATCTACCTATTCACGTGCCAGTTACCACACTGTGATAACTATCAAGGCTTTCTAGTATGTTTTAATAGCTATGGAAGAAGGTTAGTCCCATCTCACAGCTTTTCTTTTTCAGTATTCTGCTGGCTATTCTGGATGAGATTTTTTTGTCCTGCATATTAGTGAATATTTACCTGATCCATAAAATGTTTCGATATTTTATTAAGATTGTATTAAATGTGTACATTAACATAAAGAGAATTGATATCTTTATGATTGAGTCTTTTACCCCAAAATAGTGGATATTTTTTCATTTGTTCAAATCTACGTTTGTGTTCTCCTCACACAGATTTTGCAAATTTCTTGTTAAGTTTACTTCTAAGAATTTTATCTTCTTTTGCTATGTAAATAGAGTTTTCTGTATCATTTAACTGGCTATTTTGAGGTATATAAAGATTATTTCTTTTTATTAATTTTATATCCTGCTACATTACTGAATCTTTTTATTGTTTGAGTTCATGGACATTCTTTTGAAAATTACACAGTACACATTTTCTTATAGAAGACAACATTTCCTAATAGAAGATTCCTTACTTTAGTTAAAAGTATGTGATGTTACCATTGCACCAAAAAGAATAAAATACCTAGGAATAAACCTGCCTGAGGAAGCAGAAGACCTGTACTCAGAAAACTATCAGACACTGATGAAAGAGATAAAAGATGACACAAACAAGTGGAGAGATTATACCATGTTCTTGGATTAGAAGAATCATATTGTCAAAATGATTGTACTACTCAAAGCAATCTACAGATTCAATGCAATCCTTATCAAATTACTAATGGTATTTTTCACAGAATTAGAACAAAAAACTTTACAATATGTATGGAAATGCAAAAGACCCCAAAGCAATCTTGAGAAACAAAAATGGAGCAAAAGGAATCAAACTCCCTGACTTCAGACAATAACTACAAAGCTACAGTAATCAAAACAGTATGATACTGGCACAAAGACAGAAATATAGATCAATGGAACAGGATAGAAAGCCCAGAGATAAACCCACACACATATGGTCAACTAATCTATGACAAAGGAGGCAAGAATATACAATGGAGTAAAGAAAATCTCTTCAATATGTAATGCTGGGAAAACTGCACAGCTACATGTAAGTGATTGAAATTAGAATACTCCCTAACACCATACACAAAAATAAACTCAAAATGGATTAAAGACCTAAATGTAAGGCCAGACACTACAAAACTCTTAGAGGAAAACATAAGCAGAACACTCTATGACATAAATGACAGCAGGATCCTTTTCAACCCACCTCCTAGAGTAATGAAAATAAAACCAAAAATAAACAAATGGGACCTAATGAAACAAAAATTCTTGCAAATGAAAGGAAACCATAAACAAAATGAAAAGACAACCTCCAGAATGGGAGAAAATATTTGCAAATGAAGCAACTGACAAAGGATTACTCTTCAAAATATACAAGAAGCTCATGCAGCTCAATATCGAAAAAAAACAAACAACCCACCAAAAATGGGCGAAGGACCTATATAGACATTTCTCCAAAGACATACAGATTGCCAACAAACACATGAAAAGATGCTCAACATCACTAATCATTAGAGAAATGCAAGTCAAAACCACAATGAGGTATCACCTCACACTGATTAGAATGGCCATCATCAAAAAATCTAGGAACAATAAATGTTAGAGAGGGTTTGGAGAAAATGAACTCTCCTGCACTGTTGGTGGGAATGTAAATTGATACAGCCACTATGGAAAACAGTTTGGAGGTTCCTTAAAAACCTAAAAATAGAACTACCATATGACCCAGCAATTCCACTACTGGGCATATACCCTGAGAAAACCGTAATTCAAAAAGATACATGTACCCCAATATTCATTGCAGCGTTATTTACAATAGCCAGGACATGGAAGCAACCTAAATGTCCATCAACAGATGAATTGATAAAGAAGATGTGGTAGATATATACAATGGAATATTACTCAGTCATAAAAATGAACCAAATAATGCCATTTGCAGTGACATGGATGGACCTAGAGATTGTCATACTCAGTGAAGTAAGTCAAACAGAGAAAGACAAATATCATATGATATCACTTACATATGGAATCTTAAAAAATGGGTACAAATGGGCTTATCTACAAAACAGAAATAGAGTTACAGATGTAGAAAACAAACACAGTTACCAGAATGTAAGTGGGGGAGGGATAAATTAGGAGATTGGGATTGACATACACACACTACTGTATATAAAATAAGTAACCAATAAAGACTTACTGTATAGCACAGGGAACGCTACTCAATACTCTGTAATGGCTTATATGGCAAAAGAGTCTAAAAAAAAGTGGATATATGTATATGTGTATATATATATGTATATGTATAACCGATTCACTTTCACCTACACCTGAAGCTAACACAACATTGTAAATCAACTCTACTCCAATAAAAATGTAAAAAAAAAAAGTGCAAACCTGATTGTGCAAAAAAAAAAAAAAAAGAGTATATGATATTATTTTAGAGTTAAAGGAAACTATAACAATGTTGAAGTTTCTACATCTATTTGTTTCAAGAAGAGGTCAGTACAAAATTTCAATGCTTAATACAAACAGTGGTAATGGAGACAATGTGGTACTGGCACAAGAATAGGCATATATATCAAAGGAATAGAACTGAAAGTCCAGAAGTAAACCAGTATATCTATGGTCAGCGTATTTTCAACAAGCATGTATAGCCCATTAAATGGGAAAGAATAGCCTTCTACAAGTGGTGATGGGACAGCTGGATAGCCATATGCAAAAGAATGAATCATTTCACACCATAACAAAAATTAACTCATACTAGATCAAGGACCTAAATATAAGAGTAAAGCCTATACAACTCTTATAAGAAAACATAGAATTAAATCTTCATGACACAGGATTTGACAAATGATTCTTAAATACTATACCAAAAGCCTGAACAAGAAAAGAAAGTTGATAAATTGAAGTTCATCAGAGTTAAAAACTTTTGTCTTTCAAAAAGCACTGCTAAGAAAGAGAAAAGACAAACCAAAGAATGGGAGAAAATACTTGCAAATTATACATCTAACAAGGGACTTATATTTAGAATATATTATGAGCACTTACAATTCAATAATAAAGACAATAAGCCATTTTTAAATGAACAAAGGATCTGAGTAGACACTCCACCAAAGAATATATACAAACGACAAATAAGCACGTGAAAAGATCAGCAATATTAATCATCAGGGAAATAAAAATCAAAACCACAACAAGATATTACTTCTTTCTTACTGGGATGTCTAGAAACAGTCAGATAACAACAAGTGTTGGCAAGGATGTAGAAAAATCAGAACCCTCATCCACTGCTGGTGAGAATGTAAAAAGGTACAGCCACTTTGGAAAACATTCTGGCAGTTTCTCACACAGTTAAACATAGAGTTAGCATATAATCCAGCACTTCTATTCCTAGGTATACATCAAAAAGAAATCAAAAGATATGTCTAAACAGAAACTTACACATAAATGTTTATAGCAATATTATTCAAAATTGCCAAAGATGGAGGCAATCCGATGGACAATATGGATAAACAAAATATGGCATATCCACACAATAGAATATTATTGGCAATAAAAAGAAATGAAATATTGAAACATGCTACAACATGGATGAACCTTGAAAACATGATGCTGAGTGCAAAAAGCCAGTAATGAAAGACCACAAACTAAATTATTCCATTCATATGAAATGCCAACATAGGAAAAACTATAGAGACAGAAGGTAGATTTGTGGTTGTTTAATGCTAGGGGCAGGGGTTGGGGGAGCTGGGACAGGTAATAGCTAGATGGTATAGAATTTCTTTGGGAGGTGATGAAAAGGTTCTAAAATTGACTGTTATGATGGTTGCATGTATCCATGGGTATATAAGACCATTGAATTGTACAGTTGAAATTATTGAAATTATTGAATTGTATAGTATGTGAATTATATCCAGCAATGTTGTTCTCAGATGAACAAGAAGGAGGAGGAAGAGGAAGAGGAGGAGGAGGTTAGTAGGACTTCTCCAAAATGTCCTAAAAACCTTGAAATTTTCCTGAAAGTTCTAGAAGCCCATATTGGGGCCATATGATAGTAACTACAAAACTCTTTAATAAAATGTACTACCTATTTCCACCCCCCCCCCAAAAAATGGAAATTGCTTACATTAAATTATATGGACATAAGTTTAAGAAAAAAGAAATATGAAATAAGGATCAAGAAATAGTGAAATGGGCATATGGAAGGCCAGAGGCAGAAATGAAATTATGATCTGTTGCAAAGCTCTAACTTTCAGAGAGGAGAAAGTTTATCACTTCCTTGGGAGACACAGAGTCTTCTTTTCTGTCACTAATGTCTTAAAAGTTGAAAAGAAATCTTATAGAAAGAGCTGTTAAAGAATTTAACATGAATAGTGCATATTATACATATTTTAGGATTATAGTTAAAATTACAATGCTTATAGAGTACTTAAACTGGAAACATACAGTATCTTGTTCACACATAGCTTATTAGATTTCAGAAGATTTGGTGAAAGTAGGAAAAAAATGTGTAAGAATCACTAAATTTACAAATGAACAAAATCAAAATGTAGGAGGTCTTTAATATTTAAATAGATTTGACCTCAAAGTTGTGATCATTTATGGAAAAAAGCCATTCTAATCAAACACATTAGATAAAAAACAGTTCAGCACGAAAGTCATGCATATAAATATACAATGTCCTCATTTTTTCAAAAAAGAAGCTACTGTTTATTGAGAACAGCTAGGTTCTGGGCACCATGTTTAGCACCTTAAAACATTATCTTTTTTAAGCTTTACAAGCTCCCTGCACAGTGGATATTTATAACCACTATTTTTCAGATAAGGCAAAGTGATCAGAGAAAGTCAGTGTTGATGAACATCCTGGACATTAAATACAGCCTTAAGCCAGACTTCAATTTCAGGTGGAGTCACTTGTCTGCTAAGAGAAATGTCATCACTGACGATAAGGATTTTTAGACTGTAGCTTCAGAGTCCTGAATCTTGAGTGATAGTTCCAAATGGCCCATTAAAATCTAGAGTCAGAAAAAGCTTTGTTTGAATTCTACAGAGTCATGGCACTGAATCTAACAGCAAGATTGATTGTACACTTGCAGACTTGGCAGTATTTGCAATGATGATTTAGAATAATCAATTTTCACCTCTCCCTTTCCTCTGGGATTTCTGGAGAATGTTTTTATTTTTGGAGAGTTTTCTTGCTTACAGAGAAAAATGCTTGGCTTAGTGCCACTCTAACCTCAGGGCTGATTTAGAAAAACACACCAAGGAGTTTAATATTTTTCCATAATGACACATATTTAAAATATTATAATAACAAAAATGTAGACTAAATTTCCCCTAAAGTATGCTTAAATAGTTCTAAGCTGAAGTAAAAGCTGAGCATAGAATTTTAAAATTATCTAGATCCTGTGTCTCTTCTATTGTTTTTACCTGGCTGCTGGCCAGTTACTATAAGCTGAGTGGAGAATGAGAAAACAGGGAAACAACTTTGCATATTATTTTTAAAAAGAAAAGAACTTGAAATTAACATGATTGCATTTCAGTTATTTATAGATTAAATTTTTTGTGTTTGTTCACTATGCCTGTTAACCTGTGAATACAGCTAAATTTGTATTCTAAAACTTAAATAAAGTCATATAAAGATGGATTTTAGTGAGCACAAACTTTCTCTTTAAGAAATAAGACCATAAATGGCTGAAAGAAAAATATGGATAAAATCACTGGAATGATTCAGAGTACCCTTTTACATTTTTGGTGATAAGTTGATCAGTAATCTACTTTGCCACAAAGGAGATTTCAGTCTGTAGATCAGTTAAAGTAAATTTGGAACTATATTTTCACACCACTGCTGACTCTTAGTGTCTTGGCCTCCTACCTTATCCCTTCCTTTGAGTATCTGCCTCAATTCCAGGTCAATAAATTGCCATTGCCCCTAAGTAGTGTCATTCTCTGTGGCTTTCAAATATTGCCCTGGTCGGATTCTCTAAGCCCAGCTATGTGTCCTCTCCAGTGACCTTCAGTCAGCCCAGTCCTGGCATTTACCTAAGAACAAGATATTAAAACATTCCCTTGTGTGTATTTGAAGTTGATACTCACTGCTCAGCTATTTCAGAAACGTTTTAGAACAACTGCTCTGTGTTTAAAGTGTCTGTAGACAAGTGTCATGGGTAGACCTCCAAGAGTGTCAGAAGCCATTAAGAGATTAGTAATGTTATTCACATTACTAATCCCAAATCTTGTAGGTCATCTGGTCCAACTCCCCATCTAATTCAAGAATTCCTTCTCTACCATTTGTGGAAAAAGGAAAGAGAAGGAAAGAGCATGGTATATGTGAATTCAGAAGGGCTGGGCCTGAATCCTGGCTCCAGCTCATTCAACTCTTATGTTATCTTTGATTTTAAGCAGAATATAAATCATCTGAATCTTGGTTGCACATGTAAGCACTTGGGTGTGTAGTAAGTACTTAATAAAATAAGCTTAAATGAATTAACATGACAGTAACATCAATCTCTCAGAGTTGTGCTTATAATTTTCCAAATCATTCTCTTCATCTCAGCTGTGCTTTTGGACATTCTGTATTCTCTGTCTGGGATTACCTCTGCTCTTTCTCACCGTTTCACCTGGTTAACTTGTACCTGTCCAAATAAATCTCTCCTGATAATAGCCCTCTACCCCAGCCACACTGCAGTCTAAGTACTATTTTTAAGCAGCCTGTGCTTATGTCCATTATGGAATTAATCATGTCTCCACCCTATCTGCCTGCTAGAGTTCCATGAGTGAGTTCCATGAAGACAGGGACAATGTTTTATTCCTTTAGTTATATACTTTTCTCAGGTACAGAAGGTCAAGTTAATTAAATCCCTCAGTTTAGTGAAATGAAACAGAGAATAATAGAAAAGAACATCACTGAAACACTGAAAAGATAAACAAAATAGTCAAAGCTTCAGCAGGATAAACCCAGAAAAAAAGGGAGAAGACTCAAATAAATAAAATCAAAATCAAAGTGGATGTTGAATTTTGTAAAATAATTTCTCCATCTATTAAGATGATATAATTTTAACTTTCCTTCTATTAAATTGATTTGTACAACTAATACAACAGAAATACAAAAGATCATGAAAAGACTATGAATAATTATATGGTAAAAAAAAAAAAAAAAAAGGGCAACCTAGAAGAAATGGACAAATTCCTAGAAACATATAATCTACCAAGACTGAATAATGAAGAAATAGAAAATCCTAACAGACCAATTATTAGTAAAGAGATTAAATTAATAATCAAAAACTTCCCATCAAAGAAAAGTTTAGAACCAGTTGGTTTCACAGGTAAATTCTCCAAACATTTAAAGAAGAATTAATGTCAATTCTCAAGCTCTTCCCAAAAAGTTGAAGAGGAGGCAACACTCCCAAACTCATTTTAAAGGCCTGACACCAAAGCCTGATAAAGACACTACATGAAAAGAAACTACAAGCTAATATCTTTGATGAATATAGATGCAAAAATTTCAACAAAATACAAGCAAAATGAATTCAACAGCACACTGAAAGGATCATTCACCATGATCAAGTGGGATTTATTCTTGGGATGTAAAGATGGGTCAACATATGCAAACCAATAAGTGTGATGTAGCACATCTATAGTAAGATAAAAGTCATATGGTCATCTCAATATATCCAGAAAAATCAGTTTTACAAAATTCAACATTCCTTTATAATTAAAAATTCTCAACAATTTGAGTGCGGAAGGAATGTACCTCAATATAATAAAGGCCATAGATGACAAATCTACAGTTAACATCACACTCAATGGTGAAAGATTAAAAGCTTTTTTACTAAGATCAGGAATAAGATAAGGATTTCCCCTTCTCACCACTCCTATTCAACATAGTATTGGAAGTCCTAGCCAGAGCAATCAGGCAAGAAAAAAAATAAATAAAAGGCATACAAATCAGAAAGGAAGAAGTAAGACATCTTCAATCTGTGGTTAGTTGAATCTACAGCTGCAGAACTCTGTAATAGGGAGGGCTGACTGTAGCCAACTGATATTTGACAAAGAAGCAAAGACAATACAACGGAGCAAAGATAATCTCTTCAACAAATAGTGCTGGAAAAAGTGGACATCCATATGCAAATCAAAAACAAAAACAAAAAACTAGACATATAAATTACACCCTTCAAAAAATTAACTCAAAATGAATCAGAGACCTAAATGTAAAACACAAAGCTATAAAACTCCTAGAAGATAACACAGGAGAAAATCTACATGACCTTTGAAATGGCAATGACTTTAGATATAACACAAAAGTCACAATCCATAAAAAAAATTGATATTTGAATTTCATTGAAATTAAATACTTGTGTTCTATGAAAGACAGTGTCAAGAGAATAAGAAGTGAAGCCATGGACCGGGAGAAAATATTTGCAAAATACACATCTGATAAAAATGTACTGTTATCAAAAATATACAAAGAACTCTTAAAACTCAACAATAAGAAAATAAACAACCCAATTAAAAAATGGGCCATGGGACTTCACTGATGGTTCAGTGGTTAACACTAGGTGCTTCCACTGCAGGGGGCATGGGTTCAGTCCTTGGTTGGGTAACTCAGATCCCACATGCTGCGCAGTGCAGCCAAACCACCCCCCCCCAAAAAAAAAGGGCCAAAGACCTTAACTTACACTTTACTAAAGAAGATATACAGATGGCAAATAAGCATATGTAAAGATGCTTCACATAATAAGTCATCAAGGGAGTGCAAATTAAAACAACGGGTTTGCACTACATACCTGTTAGAATGGCAAAACTCCAGAACACTGACAACACCAAATTCTGGCAAGTATGTGGAGCAATAGCAACTTTCAGTTATTACTGATGAGAATGCAAAATGGTATAGCAACTTTGGAAGACAGTTTGATAGTTTTTTATAAAGCGAAACATACTCTTACCATTTTATCCAACAATTGTGCTCCTTGGTATTTACCCAAATGAGCTGAAAACTTACATCCACACAAAAACCTATGTGTGGATATTTATAAAAGCTTTATTCATAATTGCTATAACTGGGAAGATGTCCTTCAGTAGGTAAATGTATAACTAAACTGTGATTCATCCAGACAATGGAATATTATTTAACACTAAAAAGAAATGAGATATCAAGCCATGGAAACATATGGAAGAAACTTAAATAAATATTACTAAGTGAAAGAAGCCAATCTGAAATCCTACATACTGTCTGATTTCAACTATATGACATTCTGGAGAAGGTAAAACTGTGGATACAATAAAAAGATCAGTGGCTTCTAGGGGTTAGATGGGGGAGAGATGAATAAGCAGAGCACAGACTATTTTTAAGACAGTGAAAATATTCTGTGTGATACTATAATGATGGATACATGTCATTATATGTTTATCCAAACCTATAAAATGAACATAAACCCACAACACCAAAAGTGAACTCTAATGTAAACTAGGGACTTTGGGTCATTATGATGTGTTGATGTAGTTTCACCTATTGTTACAAAAGTACCACTCTGGTGGGAGATGTTAATAACGTGGGAGACAGTATGTGTCTGTGCAGAGGATAGATGGGAAATCTCTGAAAGTTCCCCTCCACTTTGCTGTGACCCTAAAAGTCTCTTTAGAAAGTAAAATCATAATGATAACAAAATATAAGGGGTCATTAAAAAATGGAAGCTTACCATTGGTTATCATGATCTATATGCTGTGATTTCTCCCATCAAAGCACCCATATCCAATATTGTTGACATGACTGAAGACAATGGCACTTGAAAAATATTTTGCTGTCATTGACCTAGCCAATGTGTTTTATTTTGTTCTTATACTGAGGCTTCCCAGACTCAATTTTTTTTTTGTATATTGAGGTTTAATATAGTAGGCTACAATATATTCAGAAATGGGTGCCATACTGTGGGAAAAGGCACCTCTGTAGAAATATTTTTGCATATTTGCAATGCAGTTGTAAATGATAGACACTTGTAGTCATAGCCAGCTGCTTATTCTGACTTCGTACCTTAAAAGCTTATTAGTTTGCAAACATATTTTTTTAAAGCTCTTTATTGGAATGTAATTACTTTATACTGTTGTGCCAGTTTTTGCTGTACACCAAAGTGAATCAGCTCTATTTATACATATATCCCCATATCCCTTCCCTCCTGTGACTCCCTCCCACCCTCCCTATCCCAGCCTTCTAAGTCATCACCTATTATCAAGTTGATCTCCCTTTGTTATGCAGAAATTTCTCACTAGCTATTTTATATTTTGTATTGTATATATGTCAGTGCCACTCTGTCACTTTGTCTGAGCTTCCCCTTCACACTGCTTCCCACCCCATCCTCAAGTTTGTTCTGTACATCTGTGTCTTTATTCTATCCCTGTCACTGGGTTCATCAGTACCATTATTTTAGATTCCATATATATGAGTTAGCATATGGTATTTGTTTTTCTCTTTCTGGCTTACTTCACTCTGTATGACAGTCTCTAGGTCCATCCACCTTGCTACAAATAACTCAATTTTATCCCTTTCGATGACTGAGTAATATTCCACTGTATATATGTCCCACATCTTCTTTATCTATTCATCTGTTGATGGGTATTTAGGTTGCTTTCATATCCTGGCTATTGTAAATAGTGCTTCAATGAACATCATGGTACATGTTTCTTTTTGGCTTATGGTTTTCTCTGCATATATGCCCAGAAGGGGGATTGCTGGGTTATATGGTAGTCCTATTTTTAGTTTCTTAAGGAATCTGCTCCATACTGTTCTCCATAGTGGCTCTACCAATTTACATTCCCACCAACAGTGCAGGAGGTTTCCCTTTTCTCCACACCCTCTCCAGCATTTATTGTTTCTAGATTTTTGGGTAATGGTCATTCTGAAAGGTGTGAGGTGATACCTCATTGTGGCTTTGATTTGCATTTCTCTAATGATTAGTGATGTTGAGCATCTTTTCATGTGTTTGTTAGCCATCTGCATGTCTTCTTTGGAGAAATGTCTATTTAGATCTTCTGCCCATTTGTGGATTGGGTTATTTGCTTTTTTGGTATTAAGCTGCATGAGCTGCTTGTATATTTTGGAGATTAATCCTTTGTCTGTTGCTTTGTTGGCAAATATTTTCTCCCATTCTGAGGGTTGTCTTCTTGTCTTATGGTTTCTTTTGCTGTGCAAAAGCTTTTACGTTTCATTAGGTCCCATTTATTTTTTTATTTTATTTCCATTATTCTAGGAGGTGGGTCAAAAAGGATCTTGCCTTCATTTATGTCATAGAGTGTTCTGCCTATGTTTTCCTCTAAGAGTTTTATAGTATCTGGCCTTATATTTAGGTCATTAATCCATTTTGAATTTATTTTTGTGTATGGTGTTAGGAAGTATTCTAATTTCATTCTTTTACATATAGCTGTCCAATTTTCCCAGCACTACTTAAAGAGGCTGTCTTTTTTCCATTGTATATTCTTGCCTCCTTTGTCATAGATTAGGTGACCATATGTGTGTGGGTTTATCTCTGGGATCTCTATTCTGTTTCATTGATCTATATTTCTGTCTTTGTTCCAGTACCATATTGTCTTGATCACTGTAGCCTTGTAGTATAGTTTGAAGTCAAGGAGCCTGATTCCTCCATCTCTGTTTTTCTCTCTCAAGATTGCTTTGGCTATTCAGGGTCTTTTGTGTTTCCATACAAATAGTAAAATTTCTTGCTCTAGTTCTGTGAAAAATGCTGTTGGTAACTTGATAGGGATTGCATGGAATCTATAATTACTTTGGGTAGTATAGTCACTTTTCACAGTGTTGACTCTTCCAATCCAAGAACATGGTATGTCCCTCCATCTCTTTCTGTCATCTTTGATTTCTTTCATCAGTGTCTTATAGTTTTCTGCATACAGGTCTTTGCCTCTTTAGGCAGGTTTATTCCTAGGTATTTTACTCTTTTTGTTGCAATGGTAAATGGGAGTGTTTCCTTAATTTCTCTTTCTGATTTTTTGTTTTAGTGTATAGGAATGCAGGAGAATTCTGTGCATTAATTTTGTTCTTTTTTTTGGGGGGGGTACACCAAGTTCAATCATCTGTTTTTATACACATATTCCCATATTCCCTCACTCCCTTGACTCCCCCCCCCCGCCAGTCTCAGTCCTCTAAGGCATCTTCCATCCTCGAGTTGAACTCCCTTTGTTATACAACAACTTCCCACTGGCTATCTATTTTACAATTGGTAGTATATATATGTCTGTGCTACTCTCTCGCTTCGTCTCAGCTTCCCCTTCACCCCCGCCCCCTCCCAAACCTCGAGTTCTCCAGTCCATTCTCTGCACCTGCGTCCTTGTTCTTGTCACTGAGTTCATCAGTACCATTTTTAGATTCCATATATGTGAGTTAGCATACAGTATCTGTCTTTCTCTTTCTGACTTACTTCACTCTGTATGACAGACTGTAGGTCTATCCACCTCATTATATATAGCTCCATCTCATCCCTTTTTATAGCTGAGTAATATTCCATTGTATATATATGCCACATCTTCTGTATCCATTCATTTGTTGATGGGCATTTAGGTTGCTTCCATGTCCTGGCTATTGTAAATAGTGCTGAAATAAACGTGATGGTACATGTGTCTTTTAGGACTATGGTTTTCTTTGGGTATATGCCCAGGAGTGGGATTACTGGATCATATGGTAGTTCTATGTGTAGTTTTTTAAGGAACCTCCAAATTGTTGTCCATAGTGGCTGTACCAACTTACATTCCCACCAACAGTTCAGGAGAATTCCCTTTTCTCCACACCCTCTCCAACATTTGTTGTTTCCAGATTTTGTGATGATGGCCATTCTGATTGGTGTGAGGTGATACCTCATTGTGGCTTTGACTTGCATTTCTCTGATGATTAGTGATGTTGAGCATCTTTTCATGTGTTTGTTGGCCATCTGTATGTCTTCTTTGGAGAAATGTCTATTTAGATCTTCCACCCATTTGTGGATTAGTTTATTTGCTTTTTTGGTATTAAGCTGCAGGAGCTGCTTGTATATTTTGGATATTAATCCTTTGTCCATTGTTTCATAGGCAACTATTTTTTCCCATTCTGAGGGTTGCCTTTTAGTCTTGTTTATGGTTTCTTTCGCTGTGCAAAAGCTTTTAAGTTTCATGAGGTCCCATTGGTTTATTCTTGATTTTATTTCCATGATTCTAGGAGGTGGGTCAAAAAGGATCTTGCTTTGATGGATGTCATAGAGTGTTCTGCCTACGTTTTCCTCTAGGCGTTTTATAGTGTCTGGCCTTACATGTAGGTCTTTAATCCATTTGGAGTTTATTTTTGTGTATGGTGTTAGGAAGTGTTCTAATTTCATTCTTTTACATATAGCTGTCCAATTTTCCCAGCACCACTTATTGAAGAGGCTGCCTTTTTTCCATTGTATACTCATGCCTCCTTTGTCAAAGAGAAGGTGCCCATATGTGTTTGGGCTTACTTTTGAGTTCTCTATTCTATTCCATTGATCTTCCTTTCTATTTTTGTGCCAGTACCATACTGTCTTGATCACTATGGCCTTGTAGTATAGTTTGAAGTCAGGAAGCCTGATTCCACCAACTCCATTTTTCCTTCTCAAGATTGCTTTGGCTATTCGGGGTCTTTTGCGTTTCCATACAAATCGTAAGATTTCTTGCTCTAGTTCTGTGAAAAATGTCATTGGTAATTTGATTGGGATTGCCTTGAATCTGTAAATTGCTTTGGGTAGTACAGACATTTTCACGATGTTGATTATTCCAATCCAGGAACATGCTATGTCCCTCCATCTGTTTGTGTCATCTTTGATTTCTTTCATCAATGTCTTATAGTTTTCTGCATACAGATCTTTTGCCTCCTTAGGCAGGTTTATTCCTAGGTATTTTACTCTTTTGGTTGCAATGGTGAATGGGAGAGTTTCCTTAATTTCTCTTTCTGCTCTTCCATTGTTAGTGTATAGGAATGCAAGAGATTTCTGGGCATTAATTTTGTATCCTGCTACTTTACTAAACTCATCAATGAGTGCTAGCAGTTTTCTGGTAGAGTCTTTAGGGTTTTCTATGTATAATATCAAGTCATCTGCAAAGAGTGACAATTTTACTTCTTTTCCAATTTGGATTCCTTTTATTTCTTTTTCTTCTCTGATTGCTATGGCTAAAACTTCCAAAAGTATCTTGTTCCTGTTCTTAGAGGGAATTCTTTCAGTCTTTCACCATTTAGAATGATGTTGGCTGTTAGTTTCTCATATATGGCTTTTATAATGTTGAGATAATTTCCTTCTATGCCCATTTTCTGAAGAGTTTTATCGTAAATGTATGTTGAAGTTTGTCAAAAGCTTTTTCTGCATCTATTGAGATGATCATTTGGTTTTTATTCTTTGATTTGTTAATATAATGTATCACATTGATTGATTTGTGTATGTTGAAGAATCCTTGCATCCGAGGGAGAAACCCCACTTCATCATGGTGTATGAACTTTTTAATGTGCTGTTGGATTCTGTTAGCTAGTATTTTGTTGAGGATTTTTGCATCTAAATTCATCAGTGATATTGGTCTGTAATTTTCTTTTTTCATGACATCTTTGCCTGTTTTTGGTATCAGGGTGATGGTGGCCTAATAGAAAGAATTTGAGAGTGTTCTTCCTTCTGCTATATTTTGGAAGAATTTGAGAAGGATAGGTGTTACCTCTTCTGTAGATGTTTGATAGATTAGCCTGTGAAGCCATCTGGCCCTGGGCTTTTGTGTGTTGGGAGATTTTTCATCACAGTCTCAAGTTCAGTACTTATGATTGGTCTGTTCATATTTTCTATTTCTTCCTGGTTCAGTATTGGAAGATTGAAATTTTCTAAGAATTTATCCATTTCTTCCAGGTTATCCAATTTATTGGCATATAGTTGCTTGTAGTAGTCTCTCATGATCTTTTGTATTTCTGTGGTGTCCGTTGTTACTTCTTTTTCATTTCTAATTCTGCTGATTTGTGTCTTCTCCCTTATTTTCTTGATGAGTCTGGCTAATTGTTTATCAATTTTGTTTATCTCCTCGAAGAACCAGCTTTTATTTTTATTGATCTTTGCTATTGTTTCCTTCATTTAAATTTCATTTATTTCTGATCTGATCTTTATGATTTCCTGCCTTCTGCTCACTTTGGGGTTTTTTTGTTCTTCTTTCTCTAATTGTTTTAGGTGTAAGCTTAGGTTGTTTATTCTATATTTTTCTTGTTTCTTGAGGTAGGATTGTATTGCTATAAGGTTCCCTCTTAGAACTGTTTTTGCTTCATCCCATAGGTTTTGGGTTGTTGTGTTTTCATTGTCACTTGTTTCTAGGTATTTTTTGATTTCCTCTTTGATTTCTTCAGTGATTTCTTGGTTGTTTAATAACATATTGTTTACACTCCATGTGTTTGTATTTTTTACAGTTTTTTTCATGTAATTGATATCTAATCTCATGGCATTCTGGTCGGAGAAGATGCTTGATACAATTTCAATTTTCTTAAGTTCACCAAGGCTTGATTTGTGACCCTAGATGTGATCTATCCTGGAGAATGTTCCATGTGCAGTTGAGAAGAGAGCGTATTCTGTAGTTTTTGGATGGAATTTCCTATAAATATCAGTTAACTCAAGATGTTCTAATATCTCATTTGGAGCTTGTGTTTCCTTATTTATTTTCTGTTTGGATGATCTGTCCATTGATGAAAGTGTGGTGTTAAGGACTCCTACTATTATTGTGTTACTGTCAATTTCCCCTTTTATGGCTTTTAGCATTTACGTTATGTATTGAGGTGTTCCTATATTGGGTGCATAGATATTTACAATTGTTATATCTTCTTTGTGCATTGATCACTTCATCATTATGTAGTGTCCTTCCTTGTCTCTTGTAATAGTCTTTACTTTAAGGTCTAATTTGTCTGATATGAGTATTGCTACTCCAGCTTTCTTTTGATTTCCATTTGCATGGAAGATCTTTTTCCATCCCTTTACTTTCAGTCTGTATGTGTACCTAGGTCTGAAGTGGGTTTCTTGTAGAGAGCATATATAAGGGTCTTGTTTTTGTATCCATTCAGCCAGTCTGTGTCTTTTGGTTGGAGCATTTAATCCATTTACATTTAAGGTAATTATTGACATGTATGTTCCTATTACCATTTTCTTAATTGTTTTGGGTTTGTTTTGTAGGTCTTTTCCTTCTCTTGTGTTTCCTGCCTAGAGAAGTTCCTTTAGCAATTGTTGTAAGGCTGGTTTGGTGGTGCTGAATTCTCTTAACTTTTGCTTATCTGGAAAGCTTTTGATTTCTCCCTCAAATCTGAATGAGATTCTTGCTGGGTAGAGTATTCTTGGCTGTAGGTTTTTCTCTTTCAAGACTTTAAGTATGTCCTGCCACTCCCTTCTGGCCTGCAGAGTTTCTGCAGAAAGATCAGCTGTTATCCTTAATGGGTTTTCCCTTATATGTTATTTGTTTTTTTTCTCTTGCTGCTTTTAATATTTTTTCTTTGTGTTTAATTTTCATTAGTTTGATTAATATGTGCCTCATTGTGTTTCTCCTTGGGTTTACTCTATATGGGACCCTCTGAGCTTCTTGTACTTGGTTAATTATTTCCTTTCCCATGTTGGGGAAGTTTTCCAGTATAACCTCTTCAAATATTTTCTCAGACCCTTTCTTTCTTTCTTCTTCTTCTGGGATGCCTATGATTGAAATGTTGGTATGCTTAATGTTGTCACTAAGGTCTCTGAGACTGTCTTCCATTCTTTTTATTCTTTTTTCTTTTTCCTGCTCTGTGGCAGTTTTTTCCACCAATCTATCTTCCAACTCACTTACTCATTCTTCTGCATCAGTTATTCTGCTGTTTATACCATCTAGAGTATTTTTAATTTCAGTTATTGTGTTGTCCATCACTGTTTGTTTGCTCTTTAGTTCGTCTAGGTCCTTATTAACTGTTTCTTGTATTTTCTCTATTTTCTTCTTGAGATTTTGTATCATCTTTGCTATCATTACTCTGAATTCTTTTTCATGCATTTTTCCTCTTTCCTCTTCATTTATTTGGTTTTGTTGGTTTTTATTTTGCTCCTTTGCCTGCAAGTTGTTTCTTTGTTTTCTCATTTTGTCTAATTTATAGGATTTGCTTTCTCCTTTCCCTGTGCTGCCTAGTAGTAATTCCTCTTGTTTATGTTCTCTGGGGTTGGTCCAGTGTCTTGAGTAGGCTTCCTGGTGGGAGCGTCTGGTGTCTGCTTTCTGGTGTGTGGATCTGAGTTTTTTCTCTCTGATGAGCAGGACCATGTCAGGTGGTGTGTCTCAGGGTATCTGTGAGGTTGGTATGACTTTAGGTAGTCTGTGTGCTGATGGGTGGGTTTGTATTCCTGTCTTGTTTGTAGTTTCATGTGAGGTATTCAGCACTAGCAGTTGCACACAGTTGGGCAAAGCTGGGTCTTAGACTCTGATAGAGGATTCTGTGAGAATTCTATGTGCTTAATCTTCCCTATGGCTGAGGATTCTCTTGTGGTCTAGCTTCCTGGACTCAGTGCTCCCTGCCCAGAGCCTCCAACTTGACTTCTGATCGAGGAATCCAGACTCCAGAGGTCGTTTGTCTTGGCCAGTTATGTCTGGATCTTTGCAGTCATTTCTGGTATCCAGGGTGTTCTGCTTTGTTTAGCTAGTTTTCCGTGGGAATTAATGCATCTTTTGATGTATTCCTGATGCATCTGTGGAGAGAGATGCATTCCATGTCCTTCTATTTGCCACCATCTTTCCCAGACTCAATTTGCATTCTTTCAAAGTACCCAACATACTTTTATTTATTTGCCTGCAGGATATTTAAACAGCCTCGTCATGGCCCATAACTTCATCACCAAGACCTGGATAATATACCTGCTGTATACTCACTGCTGACGTTATATATATGATATTCTCTTAAAATCTCAATTACTAAAGTCCATCCAGGCAGACTTGGATGCCACGGTGACCGGGCTGCAAGTCAGAGGTTTGCTATCACCCCACATAAAGCCCAAAGGCTGACAACTTTTATGAAGAAAGCCAAAAGTCCTGTTTTTGGTCTGGCAAATAGCAAAAGAAAAATTTCCTAGGACTTACCTGGTGGCACAGTGGTTTAGAATCCGCCTGCCAATGCAGGGAACATGGGTTCAAGCCTTGGTCTGGGAAAATCCCACATGCTGTGGAGCAACCAAGCCTGTGTGCCACAACTACTGAGCCCAGGCACAGCAACTGCTAAAGCCCATGCTCCACAACAAGAGAAGCCATCACAATGAGAAGGCCACACACCACAATGAAGAGTAGCCCCCACTCTCTGCAACTAGAGAAAGTCCCCTTGCAGCAACAAAGACCCAAAAAGAACAATTTCCTTATCCAGGGTAATGAGCCATAGGGGCCATCCATTTGGCAACAGCTGGTTTGTACTGTCTTAAAATCTGGGTCACCTATGTCCCTGCTCATACCAAGGCCAACAGGCCTGAGGCTCTTTTCAGTGAACAAGCTGACTCACCCATGATGGCTGTCCTACAGGCTCAGCATGCGTCCACTTGCTAGGGGATCCATTTGAATCTAAATTCCCATCACCTAAGAATACTCTATACTATTTAGGCTATAATAGATGGATAATTAATCCAGGCTTTCAGTCTCAGTCCCTCAAGGAAATTTAAATTATTGCTCCAGGGTCATTTCCACGGATCATGTGGACTACCAAGAAGGGAGATGAGCAACTCCACTTGATAAATGAAACTCACACTTAAAAATAATGATAGAATCAACACTTCAGCCCATCACAATGCACCCTCCTTGGTACTAATTCATGCCAGACAGAAACACCCAGAAACAAATAGCCTTTAAGATGTAGCTGCACACCATTCTGTTGGATCTTGATCTTATTATGGGTCTAGGTGCTTTCATTGGTTTGCAACTCAGAAGCTCAACCCCTCCAAATAAGCCATTATTTCAACCAAATATGGCAAATTCTGAGGCCCAAATGCCATTGGATTTCAGTAATGCAAACCCTGTAGCCCGAAATCTCAATGCCTGCTCAACGCCAACCAACAAAAAAATAACAAAGACAAAACCCCATAATAATTGGTTAAGTTGGGGGCTTGTCTGAAGCTAATGCTGGAGCTCCAACCTCAGCCATAGATATTGTAATTGTCAAACAACTAACAGCCTATTAACCACATGCACCCAAATTAACCCTTATGATTTAAAACCTTTTTGTCGCCCACCTCTCTGGGTAAAACCTCGGACTACTGAGAACTTTTAGATTCAGCTACTCTTAAGTGGGGCTTTAATTATGACTGTCAAGTCTGGCACTTTGCTTTAATGATAGCAGTATCATGGATGCCAGTATCATGTTAGCTCTGTACCCACAAAACATTTGACTTAAAAGATATTTGCAAATGAAGCTTCCAGAGCCCAACACTATCTTCAAATTCTACAAGCCACTCAGTCTCAGTATAACAACATAGAGCCACAAAGATATGACCCATTTCAAACTACGTGGATATCTACATGGGAAGGATACTGCAGTATCACAGTGCCCAAGAGCTTGTCACTGGAGATGACTTCACCTCTGCCTCTCAACCAACTACCAGGAGTCCCAACTACACCAGAGCTGGGAAAGCCTCACCACCCACAGAAGACCCAGACTCTTGAGTTTCCAGTGATTAATTTCTGTTGAGTCCTGCTTTGAAAGGTGGGACCCACCAGACTGGAGTTACTTTCCAGATGTTGCAATTTGCTTTTTGCATGACCCAACTCTAGTTTTTGATATCTAAAAAACAATAAGTTCTGCTCTATGATTATAATTCAACCTATACCATGTTAAGCCCCTATGGGACCAAGTCCAATGTCTCCTCAATGCTCCCAAGATTCAGGTTGTTTTAATACCATCCACCTCTCCTTCCTAAAGGGCAGCCTTACCAGAGTATCCACACTGTGTGCTCTCCCAGCTTTAACAGGGGAATTCTGCTGGCCTCTCAATGTTTAAACCGTGCATTCCCCTTCATTCTCTTCCCCTCCCCCTGCACAGTTTTCAGCACCCACACCCCCACCTTAGTCTGTCTTATCCAAACAGTGTCTATCCCTCTTTCCCTCTAAAAGACTACAAGGCAAGTAAAATGCAGACCCAATGCCCCAGACTCTTGAATATTTACATATCTAATAGATGCATACCTCTGACTGAAATAGCCTCTCATGCACTGACTATCCACAACTGTCAGACTTGCTATCAGTCTGCTTCCACATATACCACACCACACATTTATCCAGCTGATATCTGGCCCAGAGAAGGAAAATATGAGAAAGTTACAACCTATTGCAAACTGCCAATCTTCCCTGTATCTGGAGCGCCCCCTCATGGCAAGTGGCAACTGCTCTCATGGTTCCTCAGTATGTGCCACGTAGGAACTACTGACCCTCAACACATACACAACAAAAATTGCTGTCTTCCTTCAGTCCCATTCTTTGATAATTCCCAGTTACCAAAAGCAAGGTACAGCTTTTCAATCTAAAGACAGCACCACAGAACTACACTGTGGTCCAAAGAATGAGGATCTCATCTCCTCCACTCTGCCCTTCCATTACCTGCCAGCCACAAACCACACAGATGAATTCCAGCCTCTAAAGATCTTCCATTTATATAAACTTTAATAATTTCTCCTGAACCTAGCCAAACATCATCAACGTGCAGCATTTATATCTGTGCTATTGGGACTTGCTGGAATGGCCACAGGTTTAGGTCATTGCTCTAACCCAACAGTCAAAAATCATTGACGCTAGCCTACCAATGTCCGAAACTCTAATATCTCATATTTCTAAAGTACAACAAATATTAAGCCTGCTTAACCAAGGCCAGGGAACCCTGGCAAAAATAGTTTTTGACAATAGATTTGTCCTAGCTAGTCAAGGAGGTGTTTGTGATGTTATTAATACTTCTCATTGTACAATCTAGTCCATCCAATGTAAACCCTGGACCACGAAATCAACATCCTAAAAAGCATAACTTGCGCCTTTGGCATACTCTCTAATTCAACCAAAATATTACTGGAGTCCTCTGCCGTGACTGATTCATTCTTCTGGTTAACATCAAACAAATGTGGAGCTCGGCTACAAGCCAGCCTTTAGGGACTCTTCATATTTTTCTTGCTTCAGCTTTAGTTTCCTCCTTTGTACTGTCATAATGAAATGTTTTCTATGCTGTTTAGGGTAACTTATATCCTACTCTTTAGAGGTCTTCTTGGCCACACTCGTCACTCAAATACCCCAAATAATTGAGCTCAAAACTCATGTCAAGACATTAAGGGGTCAACTGAGAAATATATAGATTAGATATAACTTTTCATTTTAATTTAATAAATGTATAACTTATTGCAGTGTCTTGACTCAGCTCTGAGGCCCTGGCTAGAGACTAGACAAACCTCCTTCTTGAACAACTGATTAAGTCCACACCTCAACCACTTTCTTTATCAGGCTCACACACTCTGGGGCCACCATTCACTTATCCTAATCTCTACCAGGTCAGGCACCAGATAGTTAGGGGACAAACCCAAGCCCCTGGGACCGCCAAAATTATTAAAATTAGCCAATGCATAGAAAGCCTGGGAAACCTAGCTAACCCCACCCTGCTTGCCATACATAAGCTGCCCCCTACAGCTCAAGCTTGCTGTTACTTTGTCCCCAGGTGCAACTCACTGCGTGGCCCTGCCTGGCAGCCTCTCTCCTTTGGAGCTGTAAGTAACAAAAGTTCTGCCTTTCAGTGTCTTGCGTCCTGCCACCAAAGAAATCTTTAAATCTTATAAAATATAGTTCTACATAGGTTTTAATTACCTATTAATGTATTAAAGCTGCCAAGTTTACTAGTTTAACTAATTTAACTGGTTTTTCTAAAGCTTTTGTATTTTTAGGTGAAAAATACAAATTATTACTTGTACTTAATCCTGAATGAATATTCAAACCAATGTTAATTCCCCTAAACAATTAATGGAATTGATAGACCTTGTTAATTAAGTTGCTTTAAATATTTTAAAATATATTAATTATAAATTTGGTTTATCAGAGTCTCTCAAATATTTCAAATGCCTGACACGTTAGTTTTTTACACGCTTGATAAGTTAAAGGCCAGGATAGGGGTGAAGAGCAGGCTTTTCTAATAAAGTAACTCTGGTAAAAGTAATAAATCAAATGTATGCATTAGCAAATTATGTTCTCTTAAATGTGTAAACACTGTACAAACTTAAGAAAGTTCTCTTATACCTTTGAAACTAAATGGCTCATATATATGATTTTCTAAAATGCCAGATTCTATTAACTGTTTTGAGTACCTTAAAAATAATACTTCATAGATTACTCCAATGATTAACTAATTCCTAAACTCAAGATGAACATGGTTTGAGTAATTTCAACATTACTGTTTTCCCAGTTTTACAGAGTCGGTTACTGAAATAAAGAGAAGGGGTATATGATCTTGCTGGGCTGAGGTTACTGTATCAGAAGATTAGGGTCAAGGTTGGTATATAAATTAAGGAATTTGAGAGAGAAGCAGGGACCCAGATAGGTGCTACCCAGGGCCAGGGGGACTCCTCGCGAGTCAAAGGTCAACATGTAGGTGTGTCCTTGAGGCAAGAGAACTTTTCAAGCTCACACCATTTTGTACAACCTGGTACATTATATGTATCTTTCCCCAGTTTTTAATGTTAATCTCTCTTACAATTTTTCATGGTCTGATTTGGTAGCTGATACTCCCTCTACAGGTTAATATTCTTCACTACTTGACTATATTTAACTTATCTCTTTACTGCGTGATTGGACTTTGCATGTTCATTATCTATAATCCTACTGTCATTTTATCCACATTTTATTGTCATTTTATTATTCCTTACCTGATTAACACAATCGATTTGATACTTATTTTAGAATATTACCTAGGTTTGTGTCGAGCTCCTGATCTGTAGCTCAGCGCCATGCACCCTTCCATCTCTGCAGTTTGGGTTAGCATGTGACAGGATACGGTCACTGCGTGGGTCTCCACTGTACCTTGGAGTTCCAGGCTGCGGTTCATCCATCTTATCCAAACATCCCTTCAATACCGTGTGTCTTATTCCTCTCAGAAAGATATAAATTCATAGAAAGCATGGAACTCTTGCCTTGGGAAGTTTTGCCTATTTTATTCTTTGCTTCTGTCATGCTGACATTTGTTTGAATCTTCATTTGTTGTATATATGTGTTCTAATCATAACTTTAAAAAAAAGGAATAAATAGATCTTTGATGGCATCATTGCGCAGGATAAGGTAGGTGGGCAAGATGTGGAATTAGAGATGCTTAGTGTTAATTTTCTGAAAGTGGGGACAAAAGGCTTGAAAATACGATAGTGCTATCCTAGTACAGACCAGCACGATGTAGGTGAATTCTTAGCTCCGAAGCTTTCCTTGACCCAGGCGGTTTTATGTGTCCTTTGTTGGTGTGTCCTTAGTGTCTAGTTAGGTTTCTATTGTTGCCCTTGCCTCACTACTTTATAACTGTCTGAGGTGGAATAGTATGGTTTTGAGAAGCAAAAATGTTGAGACTTGGGTAGAGGTGGCGTTACTGTGAAAATATGATGCTTAAGTTTCAGGACATTCCACTTGCTTGAACCCACTTCCAAGATCCTGGAAAGGCCCTAGAAATGTATTCAGGTGGTCGTGTGTTTACATAAAATTTACAAAAGATATTTAACCACAATTATACTTTCACATCTCACCATCATCAGGTTTCCTGTGTCAGATGTTGTTAGAGAGGCTACAGGTATTTTGAGGTCCAGATGAGGGAATGTTGAATTTTAGTTTGGGTTTAGTTTATTTATGTGGTTCACAGTCATTTCTGTATATTGATAATTTATTACTAGCCATTATGGTAGCAACCACTATGCCAAAAGTAACATGAAGAGCCCAAAGTCTTATCAAAATGTAAAAGTGTCCTAACAACTCCTAGCTCTGGAAATTGGTAGATTGTTGAAGAGAAAGAGATTGTGAAATGTAGAGACAGAGCAAATAGTTGGAAAAAAAATTCAATCACCAAATATATAAAATTGTAAACAGAGAATTTGGTTATCATCCTAGTCAAGACAGAAATTCTTTTCTCTTAGAAATAGATCTGATAGTGCCTAATATAAAATTAAAACCACATCATATTTTATTTATTTATTTATTTATTTATTTATTATTTATTTATTTATTTATTTATTTATTTATTTTATTGGCTGTGTTGGGTCTTGGTTGCTGCACACGGGCTTTCTCAAGTTGCTGCGAGCAGGGGCTACTCTTCATTGCCGTGTGCGGGCTCCTCATTGTAGTGGCCTCTTGTTGCAGAGCATGGGCTCTAGGTGCGTGGGCTTCAATAGTTGCGGCACACGGTCTCAATAGTCATGGCTCATGGGCTCCAGAACACAGGTTCAATAGTTGTGGTGCATGGGCTTAGTTGCTCTGTGGCATGTGGAATTTTAGAGCAGGGCTCAAACCCGTGTCCCCTGCATTGGCAGGCTGATTCTTAACCACTACGCCACCAGGGTAATCCAAAACCACATCGTATTTTTTTGATTGGAACAACATAAAATTAAATTTTTTTTTTTATTTTTTTTTTATTTTTTATTTTTTTTTTATTATTCTATTTTATTTTTTTTGGGGGGTACACCAGGTTCAATCAACTGTTTTTATACACATATCCCCATATTCCCTCCCTTCCTTAATGCCCCCCCTCGATTCCCCCCCACCCTCCCTGTCCCAGTCCTCTAAGGCATCTTCCATCCTCGAGTTGGACTCCCTTTGTTATACAACAACTTCCCACTGACTATTTTACAGTTGGTAGTATATATATGTCTGTACTACTCTCCCGCTTCTTCTCAGTTTCCCCTTCACCCCCCGCCCCCTCCCATATCTCGAGTTCTCCAGTCCATTCCCTGTATCTGCTTCCCTGTTCTTGTCACTGAGTTCATCAGTACCATTTTTAGATTCCGTATATGTGAGTTAGCATACAATATTTGTCTTTCTCTTTCTGACTTACTTCACTCTGTATGACAGATTGTAGTTCTATCCACCTCATTACATATAGCTCCATCTCATCCCTTTTTATAGCTGAGTAATATTCCATTGTATATATATGCCACATCTTCTGTATCCATTCATTTGTTGATGGGCATTTAGGTTGCTTCCATGTCCTGGCTATTGTAAATAGTGCTGCAATAAACATTATGGTACAAGTTTCTTTTGGGATTATGGTTTTCTTTGGGTATATGCCCAGGAGTGGGATTACTGGATCATATGGTAGTTCTATTTGTAGTTTTTTAAGGAACCTCCAAATTGTTTTCCATAGTGGCTGTACCAACTTACAGTCCCACCAACAGTGCAGGAGAGTACCCTTTTCTCCACACCCTCTCCAACATTTGTTGTTTCCAGACTTTGTGATGATGGCCATTCTGATTGGTGTGAGGTGATACCTCATTGTGGCTTTGACTTGCATTTCTCTGATGATGAGTGATATTGAGCATCTTTTCATGTGTGTGTTGGCCATGTATGTCTTCTTTGGAGAAATATCTATTTAGGTCTTCTGCCCATTTGTGGATTGGGTTATTTGCTTTTTTGGTATGAAGCTGCATGAGCTGCTTGTATATTTTGGAGGTTAATCCTTTGTCCATTGTTTCATAGGCAATTATTTTTTCCCATTCTGAGGGTTGCCTTTTAGTCTTGTTTATGGTTTCTTTCGCTGTGCAAAAGCTTTTAAGTTTCATGAGGTCCCATTCGTTTATTCTTGATTTTATTTCCATGATTCTAGGAGGTGGGTCAAAAAGGATGTTGCTTTGATGTATGTCAAAGAGTGTTCTGCCTATGTTTTCCTCTAGGAGTTTGATAGTGTCTGGCCTTATATGTAGGTCTTTAATCCATTTGGAGTTTATTTTTGTGTATGGTGTTAGGAAGTGTTCTAATTTCATTCTTTTACATGTTGCTGTCCAATGTTCCCAGCACCACTTATTGAAGAGGCTGTCTTTTTTCCATTGTATACTCGTGCCTCCTTTGTCAAAGATAAGGTGCCCATATGTGTTTGGGCTTACTTCTGAGTTCTCTATTCTGTTCCATTGATCTTCCTTTCTATTTTTGTGCCAGTACCATACTGTCTTGATCACTATGGCCTTGTAGTATAGTTTGAAGTCAGGAAGCCTGATTCCACCAACTCCATTTTTCCTTCTCAAGATTGCTTTGGCAATTCGGGGTCTTTTGCGTTTCCATACAAATCGTAAGATTTCTTGCTCTAGTTCTGTGAAAAATGCCATTGGTAATCTGATCGGGATTGCATTAAATCTGTAAATTGCTTTGGGTAGTACAGTCATTTTCACGATGTTGATTCTTCCAATCCAGGAACATGGTATATCCCTCCATCTGTTTATGTCATCTTTGATTTCTTTCATCAATGTCTTAAAGTTTTCTGCATACAGATCTTTTGCCTCCTTAGGCAGGTTTATTCCTAGGTATTTTATTGTTTTTGTTGCAATGGTGAATGGGAGAGTTTCCTTAATTTCTCTTTCTGCTCTTCCGTTGTTAGTGTATAGGAATGCAAGAGATTTCTGTGCATTAATTTTGTATCCTGCTACTTTACTAAACTCATCAATGAGTGCTAGCAGTTTTCTGGTAGAGTCTTTAGGGTTTTCTATATATAGTATCATGTCATCTGCAAAGAGTGATAATTTTACTTCTTCTTTTCCAATTTGGATTCCTTTGATTTCTTTTTCTTCTCTGATTGCTGTGGCTAACACTTCCAAAACTATGTTGAATAATAGTGGTGAGAGTGGACACCCTTGTCTTGTTCCTGTTCTTAGAGGGAATTCTTCCAGTTTTTCTCCATTGAGAACAATGTTGGCTTTTGGTTTGTCATATATGGCTTTTATGATGTTGAGGTAATTTCCTTCTATGCCCATTTTCTGGAGAGCTTTTATCATAAATGGATGTTGAACTTTGTCAAAAGCTTTTTCTGCATCTATTGAAATGATCATATGGTTTTTATCCTTCAATTTGTTGATATGATGTATCACGTTGATTGATTTGCATATATTGAAGAATCCTTGCATCCCAGGGATAAACCCCACTTGATCGTGGTGTATGATTTTTTTAATGTGCTGTTGGAGTCTGTTAGCTAGTATTTTGTTGAGGATTTTTGCATCTATATTCATCAGTGATATTGGTCTGTAGTTTTCTTTTTTTGTGACATCTTTGCCTGGTTTTGGTATCAGGGTGATGGTAGCCTCATAGAATGAGTTTGGGAGTGCTCCGCCTTCTGCAATATTTTGGAAGAGTTTGAGAAGGATAGGTGTTAACTCTTCTCGAAATGTTTGATAGAATTCGCCTGTGAATCCATCTGGTCCTGGGCTTTTGTGTGTTGGGAGATTTTTAATCACTGCCTCAATTTCTGTACTTGTGATTGGTCTGTTCATGGTTTCTATTTCTTCCTGGTTCAGTCTTGGAAGATTGTATTTTTCTAAGAATGTATCCATTTCTTCCAGGTTATCCAATTGATTGGCATATAGTTGCTTGTAGTAGTCTCTCATGATGTTTTGTATTTCTGAGGTGTCCGTTGTGACTTCTCCTTTTTCATTTCTAATTCTGTTGATTTGCATCTTCTCCCTTTTTTTCTTGATGAGTCTGGCTAATGGTTTATCAATTTTGTTAATCTTCTCAAAGAACCAGCTTTTAGTTTTATTTATTTTTCTTATGGTTTCTTTCCTTTCTTTTTCATTTATTTCTGCTCTGATCTTTATGATTTCTTTCCTTCTGCTCACTTTGGGGTTTCTTTGTTCTTCTTTCTCTAGTTGTTTGAGGTGTAAGGTTAGGTTGTTTATTCGATCATTTTCTTGTTTCTTAAGGTAGGACTGTATTGCTATAAACTTCCCTCTTAGAACTGCTTTTGCTGCGTCCCATAGGTTTTGGGTTGTTGTGTTTTCGTTGTCATTTGTTTCTAGATACTTTTTGATTTCCTCTTTGATTTCTGTAGTGATTCCTTGGTTGTTTAAGAGTGAATTGTTTAGCCTCCATGTGTTTGTATTTTTTGCAGTTTTTTTCCTGTAATTGATATCTAGTCTCATGGCGTTGTGGTCTGAGAAGATGCTTGATATGATTTCAATTTTCTTGAATTTGCTGAGGTTTGATTTGTGACCCAAGATGTGATCTATCCTGGAAAATGTTCCGTGTGCACTTGAGAAGAAAGTGTAGTCTGTCGTTTTTGGATGGAATGTCCTATAAATATCAATTAAGTCGAGATGGTCTAATGTGTCATTTAAAGCTTGTGTGTCTTTATTTATTTTCTGTTTGGATGATCTGTCCATTGATGTAAGTGGGGTGTTCAAGTCTCCCACTATAATTGTGTTCCTGTCGATGTCCCCTTTTATAGCTGTTAGCATTTGCCTTATGTATTGAGGTGCTCCTATGTTGAGGGCATAGATATTTACCATTGTGATATGTTCTTCTTGGATGGATCCCTTGATCATTATGTAGTGCCCTTCCTTGTTTCTTTTAATAGTCTTTACTTTCAAGTCTAATTTGTCTGATATGAGTATTGCTACTCCAGCTTTCTTTTGACTTCCATTTGCATGGAATATCTTTTTCCATCCCTTGACTTTCAGTCTATATGTATCCCTTGGTCTGAAGTGGGTTTCTTGTAGGCAGCATATAGAAGGGTCTTGTTTTTGTATCCATTCAGCCAGTCTGTGTCTTTTGGTTGGAGCATTTAATCCATTGACATTTAAAGTGATTATTGACATGTGTGTTCCAATTACCATTTTCTTAATTGTTTTGGGTTTGTATTTGTAGGTGTTTTCCTTTTCTTGTGTGTCCTACTTAGAGAAGTTCCTTTAGCACTTGTTGTAAGGCTGGTTTGGTGGTGCTGAATTCTCTTAACTTTTGCTTGTCTGGAAAGCTTTTGATTTCTCCCTCAAATCTGAATGAGATTCTTGCTGGGTAGAGGAGTCTTGGCTGTAGGTTTCTCTCTTTCAGGACTTTCAGTATATCCTGCCATTCCCTTCTGGCCTGCAGAGTTTCTGTAGAAAGGTCAGCTGTTATCCTGATGGGTTTTCCCTTATATGTTGTTTGTTGCTTTTCTCTTGCTGCTTTTAATATTTTTTCTTTGTGTTGAATTGTCGTTAGTTTGATTAATATGTGTCTTGGTGTATTTCTCCTTGGGTTTATTCTGTATGGGACTCTCTGTGCTTCTTGGACTTGGTTCATTATTTCCTTTCCCATGTTGGGGAAGTTTTCCACTAGAACCTCTTCAAATATTTTCACAGACCCTTTCTTGTTTTCTTCTTCTTCTGGGATGCCTATAATTCGAATGTTGGTACGTTTAAGGTTATCACTGAGGTCTCTGAGGCTGTCTTCTAGTCTTTTTATTTTTTTATCTTTTTCCTGCTCTGTGGCGTTTATTTCTTCCATTCTATCTTCCAACTCACTTATTCGTTCTTCTGCCTCAGTCATTCTGCTGGTTAGAGCATCTAGAGTATTTTTAATTTCAGTTATTTTGTTATCCATTGCTGTTTGTTTTTCTGAGTTCTTATGAACTGTTTCTTGTACTTTCTCTATTTTGTTATCGAGATTTTGTATCATTTTTACTATCATGACTCTAAATTCTTTTTCAGGCATTTTTCCTATTTCCTCCTCATTTATTTGGTCTTGTGGGTTTTTTTCCTGCTCCTTTGCCTGCATGGTGTTTCTTTGTTTCCTCATGGTTGTCCAAGCTTTTGGGGTTGCTTGTCCTGGTGATAGAGGTGTTTATAGAAGACTGTCCAAGCCTCAGACTAATGTCCAAGTATTGGATTAGACGAATATTCAGTCTAGGAAACACATACATGTATAAGACACACAATTATTGAATCCGTTAGGACATAAGGCTCTAGAAAGACCTGACAGAACCCCAGTGTGCTATCAGATATTCAGAGAGAAACCCAGCAGAAATTGACAACTGAAACAGAACAAATCAGAGACAAAAGCAAAAGCAAACAAACAACAAATAACACCCTACACATACAAACATCAATCCAGGGAGATTTTGTAAGCTAGGATCAAATATAGAAATGAGCTGGAGTACCACCAGAGAGAATGGAGATTCTCAGAATGTAATTAGACAACTGTACTAAGAACTAAGATAAAGACAAAAGCCTAATATTAATACCAAGGCAGTGCATCATCTGGAGAATAGAGCAAGGAGTCTGAGCAGACCGATAGTGTTGCTTATAAGTATGTTAAGATAAAATACACTTAAAATGGCTGGAAGAAAGGGGAACAGAAGAGCGTAATTTGGTTGGAAATATGCAAAGAAAAAGAAAGGAATAGAAGTGTATAAAAGAAAGGGATGAAAGGAAAGTATGAAAGATATTTTGTCCGTACTACCAAAAACTTAGCTAGATATAGAAGTATTTTAAAAGGCAAAAAAAAAAAAAAAAAAAAAAAAGAGTAAAAAATATCCTTATAAAATTATGTTGTAAAACTTGTAGATCCCTTAGGGCTAAGATCGTATTTAATAAATCAAAAAAAAAAAAAAAAAGAGAAAGGAAAAAAAAAAAAAAATCCAGAACTGATCCCCGAATGGACCAGTTCAATAGGTATTGATACTACTATTTCTGTTTCCTTAGCGTCTCAGCTGTAAGTGTCCTTTTCCTTGCCTTGGGTTTTTTTTTTTTGCGTTATTCTGTGACCAGCAGAGGTTCCTTTATTGTTCGTCTGTAAGCCTCGGTGTGTGGGGAGGGAGAGGGTGCAATAGTGGCTCCTTCTCCTGGGAGGGAGTGAGCAGTGGCGCACTGTTGCTTCAGTCAGGCTTGGAGGTGCCTGTTGCAGAGGGCGCTGGTGGCTCAGGCGTACACAGAAAGTCTTAGAGTTGGGCCTCTCTCGGGGTTTTTTCTTTTTGATGCTGGTTTTTTTTTTTTTTTTTCTCTCGGCAGCCTCCCTGCTGCTGGCTTTGCAAGGAGTTTTAATCTAGCCCCGCCCGAGCGCCTGAGGGTGCTTGTTATCCCTGAGCGCCTTATGTGGCCCCGCAGGGCGTCTCTCCGCTGCCTGTTGCAGAGGCCCAGAAAGAGAGAGAGGCTATGCGCGCGGCTCCTCCCCCCCCCCGCCCGGGAGCCTGCAGCCTCCAGCCGCCATCATGGCTGGGCAGCTCTCAGGGATCGGCACTCCTATCCGCGGACCTCCTCCCTCCTGTCCTCTCGGTCCGTCACCCTACCGGCAACAATGTTTCTCCCCCTGAACCAGCTCTCCGGTTCCCACGCTCCCGCTCCTGGACCCTCCGTTCAGCCGCGGATCGATGTCTCGGTCCGGGAACACTGAGCTGCGCTGCGGACCCTCCGTATGTTTCTCACTCCCTCCCGTCTGCCACAGCTCCGCCGCTTCACCCTCTTTGAGCCCTCGTAGATGCCTCCCTACCGGCTATGTCAGGTTCTCCGCAGCCCTTTCCGGTGTCCGAGGCCGTCTGCTGGTGTTCAGCTGGTTCTCTGTGGGAATGACTGTGTCCTTCCGTGCATTCCCAATGCATCTGTGGAGAGGGATGCACTCCACGTCTCTCTACTTCACCGCCATCTTTTTCTCTCCCCAAAATTAAATTTTTTATAATCCTATTTATAAGGCACAGATGTGAAGCAGTACTTCAAATGTGTGAAGTTTTTTGTGTCTCATTATCAATAACAAAAAATAAAGTTTAATTAACCATGCTGGAAGACTAAATTATCTTTCTAGTCTCTCTATAGAAAATGATATATGTTTTTTGTCATATGAAGAGGTAATTGAAGGTTATGAAACAAAAATGTAAGGAAAAGGCATTACAGAGTTGTATCAAGCAGTTTAATATAAAACATGGTATTTTTTTTTTAGATTTTGTGATGTTTTTGATATTTGCTAAACTTTTTAAATGTTATGATTTTTTTGTCCTAAGTAGATATTCACCTTAGTAACTAATTTCTATTATTAATTTTGTATTCTTTTCTGTGATAAAATTAAATTTACCATTTTAACCATTTAGGTATACAGTTCTGTGGCATTAAGTACAGCTGTCACCACTGTATCTATCTCCAGACCTTTTTCACCTTCTCAACCTGAAACTCCATACACATTAAATAATAAAATTCCCCAGTTGCTCTTCCCTCACCCCTGCTGCCACTGTTGTACTATCCAGCTCTATCAACTTGACTATTCTAAGTATGTCATATAAGTGGAATCATATTTGCATTAGTCCTTTGTCCTTTTGTGTCTGGCTTTTTTCATTTAGCATAGACTTCAAGGCCCACCTATGTTGCATCATTCCTTTTAAGGGCTGAATAATAATCTATTAAATGTATATACCATGTTTTGTTTATCCATTCATCTGTCAATGGACGCATGGATTGTTTCCCTTTTGGCTATTGTGAATAATGCTGCTATGAATGTGGGTGTACAAATATCTGTTTAAGCTCCTGCTTTCAATTTTTTTAGGTTTATACCCAGAAGTGGAAGTGCTGGATCATATGGTAGCTCTATATTTAATATTTAGAAACCACCATACAATTTTCTACAGTGGCTACACATTTTACATTCTCACAAGCAATATACAAGAATTTCCAGTTTCTCCACATCAACACCAACACTTGTTATTTTCTGTTTTGTTTTGTTTTGTTTTGTTTTGTTTTGTTTTGTTTTGCTTGGCTTGGCTTGGCTTTTGATAAGAGCTAACTAATGGGCGTGAAGTATATTCCATTTTTCAGAGGGCCCCCAAAACCTGGGTCCTCCCTGGATCCTAATCTGAACTTCAGCTCCACCATGGGATATGGTCCATTTACTCAATTTCTCTATGTTTTTTGTTTCTTCACTAATTAAATGAGGATAATAATAAGCCTGCCTCTAGAATAGTTTTGAAGGTTTGGTGAAGTAATGTATGTGAAACCCTTAACACAGTGCCTACACTTAGAAAGTAGCAGTACTTTTACTATTATTTTATTTACACATCTTTCTCCTATACTATATTTGATCTCCTCACTCATACTTTTGTCTACAAGACCTGGCTTGGGGCCTGAAACACAGTATTTAAAAAATGTTTCATGGTTGAGCTTAAAATAGTCTGTAGAACACAGGTCATAATTCTTTTAGCCACTGTGAATATAGGAGTTCAAAGTTTCCTTAGTGCAGAAGAACTGAAAGTACATATCAGAATTTTGCAGCTCTGTAATTCACTGTGTGCAATTAAGGTCTTATCAATATAGTAAACTTTTTATTGTCCTCCTTCTCTAATCCTCACTCATTCTCAGCAAGTGATTTTATTTTTTCTTATAAAGTTATAAGTCAAAGAACTTCTCTGGGTATTACTTTAGACAAATATTTGTACTGGGTTGACTCTACTTGAATATTGCTGACAAGATTTTCGTGCCCCGAGGGCAGATGAGATCAGTAGCATGTGTTTTAGGGTACCACCTGAGCTGAGCTGATTTCTACTTGGGTACACTATATATGACACTAAAACCTGCAAGATTTTGGGATCCCGTTCTTATGTGGGCTTAAGGCTTCATAAAAACCCTAAAACTGTATCTGAAATTGGGGAAGATGTGTATGTCTGAGAATATGTGCATTTTTAAAAGACACAGGTATGACTTTTATCAGAATCGCAAAGGAGTTCATGACCAAAAAAGGATTAGGAAAATCACACATCTAGAAAGCCTCAGGCACCTGACTCATTATCAAGCCAGCATCTGAAGTTTAAGAAAAGAAATAGAGCTGTTTATACAAATTTTGTTATAGGTTCAGGTCTCAGGCAAGGTAGGACTTAGCCACAGAATCAGCTCCCAGTCCTAACTGTCATTGAAACTGGAGGGATAATTTAAATCTCCTTTAAACTCCCTCTACCTACACACAGGATTGATCCAGAGACTGTAGATAGATGCTAAAGATGATAGTAAAGTCGTAATAGCTGGTGGTTATGCAAAGAAGCATGCAGGGATCACACAAGTAAACACAACTTCCAATCAATAAGGAATATAATAACATGAGTAATGGACAGAGGATGAATGGAGGACGTTGTGATCAATCCATCACAGTGCCAGGGTACCCATTCATTTCCTCTTCAGGTAAAGGTTGAGAGTATACTTTTTAAAAAGAAGATTGTTCATTTGTTTCCTGTCAAGTACAACCTTTGCAGCATCTCAAATTGAGGTACCTGTTACAATGTGAGGGACCCTGAGAAGCTGCTGTGGCCAAAATCTCCCCCCTTCTCTAGCCTGTGTTGGTCCATGAAAATATTGTTGAAAATATATCCCTTCACTGGAATATAAAATCACTATATAAAACACAGATGTGATTGAAAGTTATTGTATTAAACCATGTTCTGCCATTAACACACTGATGTGAATTCATTTCAAGATGGTTAACTAGCTAAGGTTAGACAAACTTGAAAACAGGACTGGAAGCTAGAGAGATGTGTCACAGGCAGTCCAATGTCCAAAGTGGGGTAGACAAGAGGTAGTATTAGGAAACCATAAACTTGAAAAAGACAATATACCATGAAAGATGGAATGGATGTGAACAAAGAAGTAGGAGGGCAAAGCCACCTCACAAATATGTCAACCAACTGCAATCTTGACCTCTGATTTCCCTAAATTAAGAGCTTTCACAAAGTTGACATGTTATTTTAAAGTGTATCTGAATAGTGAGGTGGATGGACGTAGAGACTGTCATACAGAGTGAAGTAAGCCAGAAAGAGAAAAACAAATACCATATGCTAACTCATATATATGGAATCTAAAAAAAATGGTATTGATGAACCCAGTGACAGGGCAAGAACAAAGACGCAGATGTAGAGAACGGACTTGAGGATACAGGGTGGGCAGGGGGGCAAAGGGGAAGCTGGGACGAAGTGAGAGAGTAGCATTGACATATATACAATACCAAATGTAAAATAAATAGCTAGTAGGAAGTTGTCACATAACAGAGGGAGATCAACTCGATGATGGGTGATGACTTAGAGGGCCGGGATAGGGAGGGTGGGAGGGAGTCGTGGGAGGGAGGGCATGTGGGGATATATGTATAAATAGAGCTGATTCACTTTGGTGTACAGAAAAAAACTGGCACAACAGTGTAAAGCAATTATAGTCGAATAAAGAGCTTTAAATAAATAAACAAACAAACAAAGTGTATCCAAGATGGCCATGCAATTATGATGTACAGTTTAATTGGAGCAGGGCAGAACCTCAAGGGGAAGAGCACAGATATCAGGGTACAAGGCTGTGAGAGGAGAAGAAAGGTGACTACTTGCTTGAAAATGTTTTTAGCTATCCTGGTCTGCCACTGAGCTGCAGCCTTCAAACTCCAACTGCAAGGGAAGCATTTTCTGAGCCTCCCTGGAGAAAACCCATGACCCCAAAATTCTCCCTCTGAAGCTCTGTCCAGAGGCTTGGTGCTGGCCCAAGAAGAAGATCGGATTTAGTTTCTAGGAGGCAGGACTTCGTTTGGAAAGTTGTAAGATTGACATGATGGTGACAAGCCTGGAACTTCTTGGCTTTGATGCACAGCTATTGGACCATCTTAGGAATAGAACACTGCCCTACCCCATCAAATATTACACAATTATATCTATCTGGGGTTTTCTAACATGTTTCTCTTTTTCAAAAACAGTTAAATTTTAAGAAAGACAGAGGGTCAGTCTTCGAAAATTATAGGGAAACCCAAAAGAACTTACTGTGCATGTCATTCAGTTAGAATGAAACATAATCATCAGATGGGTATTTATGTTTGTTTTGTACAAAGAAAATGGAAAAAATACTTCCATGTGCTTAGAGCAATTATATACCACAACTAAAGACAGAAAAGTTTTTTTTTTAATTACAAATGCAATTCACAAATAATCTGCCTTCTTTTTTCCTCCAATGTTCTGTGTTTTTTATTTATTTTCTAATGTGGGTAGCTATAAAAATTGAGTCCTTCATCCCTTGTTCCTTCCAGTCATATTTCCTTCAAGGCAACAAATGTTACCAGGTAGGTAGTTTTCTGCTCACTCTTCAATCAATGCATAAGCACGTATACATGCAAAAAAAAAATGTGTTCTACACAAAATCAGGATCATATTATGCTATTGCTCTGCAATTCACTTTTTACACTTAGAATATTACAAACACAGTTGCCTAGGTTCATTATTTCAACCATCTGCCTTTAAGTTATTTTGAAATGCTTGCTGTTACAAACACTGATTCAATTAACATCCTTATATTTCAAAAGGTTTTGGTCAATTCTTCAGTAGCATGGAGTTCTAAACATGAGATTTAGGGACCCAGGTCTATATCCATTTGTCATTCAAATGAGTACTACAAACCAATCATTATACCACTTTATGCTTCCATAAGGAATATTATCAATGTTTTGCATTTTACCCCCTATCCTGCTGGTTTCTCATTGCTTTGAATTTCATTTTCCTATACAATGGTCACATAGAGAGTCTTTTCACACACTATTGCCCATTGGTGAGCAGAGTCTAAGCACTCTTCTTTTGGAGGCAAAAGGAAAAAGGTGACCTCTTCGTGTTCCAGATGAGAAAGGGCACGGTGGGCTTGTCCCCTCCTTAACTGTGTGGATTAGCCACTACTGCACAAAGCTGCAGTTCTTCCCCAGAGTTGCTAGAACTGACCACCAAGAAGCAGGCTGCACACCAGAAACTGGCAGAGCAAAGTTTCTCCAAAGACCAAGGGGTATCCACTGGGCTTAACTGGTTGTCCCCACTCTGGGAGCCAAAGTTTCTGAGTTTCTCACCCTAGAACATCAAGTCAGGAGCCACTGCCTTCCCCAGTTCTGTAAACACTGATGCCCAAGTTTTGTGTGTGTTCTTAAGATTTTGTATTTTGGACACCCATAGGCCTTGCTTATTCAACTGGTTGAATCTTGCCAGCAAGGCAAAGACATGGAGAGCGGGTCATGGATTTGCAATCAGGTTGTCATCTTTCCCAATTTCTTGTGTCTTCATCTGTGTACTCAGAGATCAGTTGTTCTCCAAGTCCAGGCTATATTGAAGGTGAAGAGGAAAAAATTTTTTAAATGTTAAAAGTGAATCAACCTTTTATACATTTATATAAAATAAAACCCACACAAAGTCTATTAAGTGATTTACCAATTCTTGCAAATGCTAATCTTAAAGTAGCATCCTGTGTACGGATGGGTGCAGGGGTGCAGGACACTGTGGCATGAGGACCATATTTGGCTTTCCCAGCCTGCAATGTGAGAAATTCCTTTTACCATAACAATATTAGGGAGGCTGTGTCCAGCCAAGCAGGGTTCCCTTTCTTAAGTCATAGAGGTTTGTCAAGTCAGGTAAAGTTTCAGAATCATTTAATCTCACCTTTCATCATCCATTATGGTGTTGCCGAAGCTATCTACGTCTAGATTTATGTGCCTGCAATTTTTTTCATGTTGCTCCAAAATGGGGCAGCTGTAAGTTTACACCCCAGTGTTTCTGGAACATAGAAGTTATTCTTTTTCATAACTAATGCAATATAGTTTCTCAAGCAGATATTATGCCTCAGGTTAGAGATTGTCACCATTTTTTAAGCTCTTTATTGGAATATAATTGCTTTACACTGTTGTGCCAGTTTTAGCTGTACAACAAAGTGAATAAGCTGTATTTATACATATATCCCCATATCCCCTCCCTCCCGCGAACCCTTCCCACCCTCCCTATTCCAGCCCTCTAAGTCATCACCCATCATCAAGTTGATCTCCTCAAATGCCCATCAACAGATGAATGTCACCATTTTTTAGGCTGAAGACGAACTAACAAATCATCCTGCTTCTTGCAGTTCAGTTGTACTTCTAAGGCCAGAGTCTTCCTGCAGCCCTTGCCCCATCTGTCCACCCACCTTCCCATCACATCTTGGATCTCTTAGCTGTTGGGACTTTTCTCATCCATCTCTTGGCCAAAGAGGGAGGGCAGAGGGCTGCCTTCAGAGCCAAGTAGCAGCTGTTGCTGCCAGTACCATGACCAGAAGCTGAGAACCCACCCTCCCCAGACTTCTCTAGCTGCTGTCGCCACATAACCCTCGGCTGGCACTGTGAGGTGGCCAATATTCAGGCTAATGTGATACTTTCATCTCTGTCACAGTTTATAACATATTAAAAATTGAAACATTTGTTCTCCAGTTAGGAGGTTTCAGGTTTCTGGATTAGACCAAGTTTTAGGTAAAGAGACAGTATCCCTTTCCTGAAAATGGTGTGCTAAGATTCTGGCCAATTTTCCTGAAATGAGATGGTTCTTAGCTTACTGTGTATTAAAGCAGTCTTTCTTGATTGAAAATGCTGTCATTCCAGCTCCAAGCACATATTCTGGTGGCCTCACATTGCTTGCTCACAGCATCACACACCTCCCATTGAAATAAATGTACAAACGGAACTCACTTGTTTATCCATCCCAACATTTGGCAAATATTTATTGAGGATCTGTTATGGATAGTGGAAGATTTCTAGTATCTTATCATCAAGTGGAGACACAAGTATATACATAAATGTAACCAAGGTTTGAATATGAGAAGTGTCTTAAGAAAGATACAAAACAAATTCTGTGCCACCCAGAGATCTTTTCCAACTTGGGAGAGTATGAATTTCATGAAAGACTTCATGAAGCAAATACTTGTCATCTGAGATGCACTTTGAATAACAGGTTGGATTTTCACAAGTGGATATGCCTGTTTGGGCTGAGAAGCTGGGTGTTTCACAAGAGCAGCACGTAGAAAAGCCCAAAGGTGGAGGCAGACACAAAATCAACTTGGGGATAACATATAATCCTGTCTGATGGAAACATAAACAATATGAAGGGAACTAGCAAGATACAAAACCAGAAAAACAGATTTGCAGCCCTTGAATGCCATGCTGTGGTATTCACATTTCATGCAAAGCATTGGGAAGCTGTTGAAAGTTAACAGACTAGGAGTGAGCTGATTGGAACTATGCTTCAGGGTTATTATTCTCACAGGAGGACTTGAGCTGGATTGGAGAGGACAGAGACTCAGGCAGTGAGGCCAGGTAGGATGCGATTTTATATTGGCAGGTAAGAGGCAGTGGCAATGAAAAGAAAAAGGAAGGAAGGAATGCCAGAGGTGCTGTGGAGATAAAAATTGACCGCATTCACGCGTGGAAGCCTAAGGAAAGGAAGTGAGAACATGAGAAGTCCAAGTCCGTGGGCTTAGACCCTGCCTGTGCACTTTGGAGAATGATCATGAGATCATCTGGAGGCAGGAATAGCTCAGAGTGCGGGCAAGTCATTCAGTTAATGCTGATCTTTTAGCAGAAAGATTAGGCAGATGAGTTTTTAGTTAAAGAAGTAACATTTTCACAGCTGTGCCTTGCAAGTACGTAAATCTACACTTCTTAAAGGACTGACAGATGGAACACTTGACAACATTCACCACCTGCAAGAACAGAAATATTTATTGTGCTGTGCTCCTGTGCATGGCACTCCACCAGGGGTGGGAAAGATGTGGGTAAAGGTTAGTGTTTCAATTAACTACTAAGAAATTGGAGTTTCTCCCATTAGTAGTAAAAGTAACAAGGGGCAACTGAAGCCAAAGTGTTGAGAAAGAAAAATGTTCCCTTTACTTTTTCCTTAAACTGTGAGGGGATGAATGTGTCACAAAACACCAACCATAATGACTAACCAAAACTGTGTAGAGTTAACAGCCCTTATAAAATAAAACCCACATCAAAATCAGTCTGACTTACCTTTGTGCTACTGTGCCTCAGAGAAATTAAAGGTGAACAGTGCACATAAATGACTTTATTGGCAATCATTTTGCCAAAATACACGTTTTCAGCTCTTCTTAACCACTTCCTCTTATACCTCTATCATTGACATCAGCAGTGATATTTTCTTTAAAATAATATATGATATGTTATGTGCCTAGAAGATCCAATAGAATCAATGGGTGACCAATCAGAACTTAGAAAATCCAGTAAGATTGCTAGATGAAATAACAACGTAGAAAAATCCGTTGCCTTCTGCTATGTCAACCGTAGTCAGTTGAAAAATATCCAAACAAAAATACTCTTTACAGTAATAGTGAAACTATTATTTTATCATGTAATTTCAACCACCTATATTTCTTACCCCATCCCCCATCACACACAATTATACCTGCATTTTAGAAAGCAAAATTCCTGGATCATTTTAAGCTCAGGATGAAGCTAGTTTCCCTCACTCTCCTTCCTTATATGTGCCAAGCCCATCATGCCCAGAGCTGAAATCCATCTCTTTTCCCCATTTAGCCAGTTTTCCCCTCAACATCCGCCCCCCACTACTATTTAACGAATCTTTGAGAAGCTGCTCTCTGCTCCCTACCTGTGGAGGGCTGAATAATGGCCCCCAAAGATGCCCATGTCCTAATTCTCAGAACCTGTGAATTTGGTACCTTACAGGGACTTTGCAGAAGTAATTAAATTAAGGATCCTGAGATGGGAACATTATCCTGAATTATCTAGGTGGGCCTGTTTTAATCACAAGTTTCCTTATAAGAGGGAGGAAGAAGAGCAGAAAGAGAAAAGATGCTAAACTGCTGGCTTTAAAGATAGAGAAGGGGCCACGAGCCAAGAAACACTGGCAGTATCTAGAAGCTAGAAAAGGCAAGGAATCAGATTTCCCCCAGAGCTTTGAGAAGGAGTGCAGCCCTGCCAACACCTTGATTTTAGCCCCTAAGTCTCATCTCAGACTTCTGACTACCAGAAGTGTTAGGAGAACAAATTTGCACTGCTTTAAGCTATTAAATTTTTGATAATTTCTTATAGCAGCAGTTGAAAACTACTATATTACCTCTATGCATCATTTGCCTTAACCCTTGGACCGTGAAGCTTTGGACTGCCTACTTAGAGAGAGAGAACTTGCATGATCAGTGCATAGCTCAGGAAGACAGTGACTGGAGAACCAGTGCTAAGAGCAGTGGTTCAGAGCAGAAAGGACGAAGTGAAATCTAAATGGAACTTCTAGTAGGGAGCCCCCACTGCTTTTCACACATTGTTCTAAATGCTTTACATATAATTATCTCTTTAACTTTCTCTCCTGTATTATCTTTTTAAATATCTTTGAGATATACAGTGCTTGTCTTCTTGAAGATGAGTAGTCTTTGTAAGCTCATAATTTGATCATTATTTGTGGGAGTCCTAAATTCTAAATTGGGCAATCTTGCCTTCAGAGAGGTCAGTATTCTCTGACCATCACCAGTCTTTGGCCTGTTCATTTCCCTTGAGAGTCTTTGCTCAGCAGTAGAGTCAGGTGTTCAGATTCCAGTGGCCCAAGCCTCAGAATTTTCATGGGTTCTCATTATAAGGGCAATGCCACAGCTGTCCCTAAGACCCAGCTCTCAATTTGGAGGTTTTGTTAGAAGAGAGAAACTGCATCTCCTGACGGGATCAATTACCTTTTACATGATCAGCATTTTCTCCAAGAGTGAAATCTCTTCAGGGCCTGGTGGTCCTGCAAGAGAAAACTCATGGCAAAGAGGGAGATGCTATGAAGTCGGGGGACTTAAAATACATTTGAATAGATGGACTTACAATACATTTAAAAGGAAGAAAATATTAAACTTGCTGGTAGGTTGATATACAGGTTTTATGAAAGGAAATACTCAAAAAAGACTCCTAAAGTTCTTCCTCAAGAAATAAGGAAGGGGCTTCCTAGGTGGCGCAGTGGTTGAGAATCTGCCTGCCAATGCAGGGGACATAGGTTCTATCCCTGGTCCAGGAAGATCCCACATGCCGCGGAGCAACAAAGCCTGTACGCCACAACAATTGAGCCTGTGCTTTAGAGCCCATGAGCCACAACTATTGAGCCCATGTGCTGCAACTACTGAAGCTCATGCGCCTATAGCCAGTGCTCTGCAGCAAGAGAAGCCATGGCAATGAGGAGCCCGCACACCACAAAGAAGAGTAGCCCCCACTCACCACAACTAAAAAAAAAAAAGGAAAGCCCGTGCACAGCAAAAAAGACCCAACACAGCCAATAAAATAAATACATACATACATATATACATAAATTTATAAAAAAAGAAGAAAGAAAGAAGCAGGGAAGATAGTAGGGCCACTTATAGGTGAAATATTGGGAGGAAGAGTTGTGAGGGATGCGAGATGGGTTACATTTTAGACATGTTAACTTTGCTAGCTTCTGTTTTCTCCTAAAAATAGCCTTAATGTTGAGTGTACAGGCCAGTTTTTTCAGTTATATATGTTTCAGGTGTACATCATTCTAGTTCAACCCTTGTATACACTACAGAGTGACCATCACCACAGTCTAGTTACTCTCCATCACCACAGAGCTGCCCACCCACTTTGCCCATGCTCCAGGGTTTTCCCCTCTGGTAACCACTAACCCATTCTCTGTATCTATGAGTTTGTTTTTTTTATTTTGTTTATTTGTGGGGTTGTTTAGTTTTGTTTTTAGATTCCACATAGGAGTGAAATCATATAATACTTGTCTTTCTCTTTCTGACTCATTTCACCTACCACAGTATCTTCAAGATCCATTCATGTTGTCACAAATGGCAGGATTTCATTCTTTCATATAGCTGAGTAGTATTTCATTGTGTGTGTGTGTGCATCTGTGAGTGTGTGTATAAATACCACATATTTATATATACTACATCTTTTTCATCCATTCATCCATCTATGGGAACAGGTTGTTTCCTTATTTTGGCTATTTAAATAATGCTGCAGTAAACATAGACGTATATACCCTTTTGAATTATTGTTCTCACATTCTTTGGATAAATACCCAGAAGTGAAATAGCTGGGTCATATGGTAGTTCTATTCTTAATTTTTTGAGGAATCTTCATATTGTTTTCCATAGTGGCTAAACCAATTTACAGTCCCATAAACAATGTACAAGCGTTCCCTCTTCTCCACATCCTCTCCAACATTTGTTATTCCTTGACTTTTTATAATAGCCATTCTAACAAGTGTGAGTTGATATCTCATTATGGTTTTGATTTATATTTCCATGATAGGAATATTGAAGTTTTCAGATGCCTGTTGGAAAAATCTGTTTTCACATCCTCTGCCCATTTTTTAATCAGATTTTTTCAGGGGTTTTGTTGTTGTTGAATTGTATGAATTCTTCATATATTTTTGGATATTAACACCTTATTGAATACATAATTTGCAAGTATCTTCTTTCATTCAGCAGGTTGCCTTTTCATTTTGATGATGTTTTCCTTCACTGTACAAAACTCTTTTAGTTCAATGTAGTCCCAATTATTTATTTTGGCTTTTGTTTCCCTTGCCTTTGGAGTTAGATCCACAAAAACAATACTAAGACTGATGTCAATGAAGTTATCACTTGTGGTTTTGTTTTTTTGTTTGTTTGCTTAGGAATTTTATGGTTTCAGACTTTGCATTCACGTTAATTTTTGTCTATGGTGTAAGATAATTGTCTAGTTTCATTCTTCTGCATGTAGCTGTCCAGTTTTTCCACCACCATTTATTGAAAAGACTGTCTTTTCTCCACTGTATGTTCATTTCTCCTTTGTGTAGATTAATTGTCCGTATTAATTGTCCATGTGTGTTGGGTTTATTTCTGGGCTCTCAATTCTGTTCCATTGATCTATGTGTTTGCTTTTGGGCCAGTAACATACTACTTTGATTACTATAGCTTTGTAGTATGGTTTGAAATCAGGGAACTTGATACCTCCAGATTTGTTCTTCTTCCTCAAGATTGTTTTGGCCATTTGGAATCTTTTGTGTTTTCATACAAACTTTAGAATTATTTGTTCTAGTTCTGTGAAATGTGCCATTGGCATTTTGATAGAGATTGATTTGGGTAGTATGGATGTTTTAGCAATATTAGTTTTTCTTATCCATGAGCACAAAATATCTTTACATTTTTTGATATCTTCTTCAATTTCTTTCATGTGTCATAGTTTTCAGTGTACAATTCTTTCACCTCCTTAGCTAAATTTGTTTCTACTTATTCTATTCTTTTTGATGCAATTGTATGTGGGACTGTTTTCTTAATTTCTCTGTTAGTTCATTATTAGTGTATAGAAACACTACAGATTTCTGTATATTGATTGTGTATCCTGCAACTCTACTGAATTCATTATTTGTTCTAACAATTTTTGGTGAAGTCTTTAGGGTTTTTCATATATGGTATCATGTCACAAATAGTAACAGTTTTGCTTCTTCCTTTCATCTTTGAATGCCTCTTATTTCTTGCCTAATTGCTGTGGCTAGTACTTCTAATATTATGTTGGGTAACAGTGGCAAGAGTGAGAATTTTTATCTTGTCCTTGATTACAAAAGGAAGTTTTCAGCTTTTTGCTGTTGAATATGATGTTAGCTGTGGGTTTGTCATATATGGCCTTTATTATGTTGAGATACATTCCCACTATACCCACTTTATTGACAGTTTTTATCATAAATAGCTATTGAATTTTCTCACAAGCTTTCTCTGCATCTATTGAGATAATAGTACAGTTTTCATCCTTCATTTTGTTAATGTCATGTATCACATTGATTGCTTTGTAAATGTTAAACCATCCTTGCATCCCTGGAATAAATTCCAGTTGATCATGATGTATGATACTTTTAATGGTTTGAATTCAGTTTGCTAATATTTTTGAGGATTTTTTCATCTATGCTTATCAAGAATATTTGTAATTTTCTTTTTTTGTGTTGTCTTTGTCTGCTTTTGGTAATAGGGTAATGCTGGCTTTGTAAAGTGTGTTTGGAAGATTTCCCTCATCTTTAATTTTTTGGAAGAGTTTGAGAAGAATAGGTGTAAAATCTTCTTTGAATGTTTTTTAGAATGTGCTAATGAAGACATCTGGTTCTGGGCTTTTGTTTCTTGTGAGCTTTTTGATTACTATTTCAATCTCCTGATTCATAATTAATCTATTCAGATTTTTTATTTCTTCATGATCCAGTCCTAGAAGACCATATGTTTTTAGAAACTTATCCATTTCTTCTAGGTTGTCCAATTTGTTGGCATATATTTGTTCACAGTAGTCTATTCTGTGGTATCAGTTGTAACTTCTCTTTTGCTTCTGATTTTATTTGAGCCCTCTCATCTTTTCTTGATTAGTCTAACTAATGGCTTTGTTGATTTTTTTTATCATTTCAAAAAATCAGCTCTTAGTTTTATTGATCTTTTATATTGTATTTTTAGCCTCTATTTCACTTATTTCCTCTCTGATATTTATTATTTTCTTCCTTCTCCTAATTTTGGTCTTTGTTCTTTTCCCAGTTCCTTTAGGTATAAAGTTAGATTGTTTATTTGGGATTTTTTATTTGTTTATTTCTTGAGGTAGCCTGTATTGCTATAAAATTCCCTCTTAGAATTGCTTTAATTAAGACTAACATCCCTTAGATTTAGGTATGTTGTATTTCTGTTCTCATTTGTCTATAGGTATTTTTAAAATTTCTTCTTTGACTTTGACTCACTGGTTATTCAGTAGTATGTTATCTAATCTCTATGTTTTTGTAGTTTCTCCCATTTTTTTCCTTGCAATTGATTTCTAGTTTCATACCTTTGTGGTTGGAAAAGATGCTTGATGTGATTTTCTTGAATTTATTGAAACTTGTTTTGTGACCTAACACATGATCTATCCTGGAGAATTTTCCATGTGCACCTGTGAAAAATGTGCATTCTTCTGCTTTTGGGTGGAATATTCTATATCTCTATCTATCTATTTATCTATCTATCTATCTATCTATCTATCTATCTATTTATCTTAAGTGCAGCTGATAATGTGTTGTTTAAGTCTGCTGTTTCCTTATTGATTTTCTGCCTGGATGGCCTATCCATTGATGTAAGTAGGATGTTAAAGTCTACTATTATTGTAATGGACCATTTAGGTCCATTAATATTTGTTTATATATGTTGGTGCCCCTATGTTGCATGTATATATAGTTATAAATGTTATATCTTCTTGCCTATTGACCCCTTTATTATTATGCAATGCTCTTGTTTATCTTTTATTATAGTCTTTAAAGTCTATTTTGTCTAATATGAGTATAGCTACTACAGCTTTCTTTTATTTACATTTGCGTGAAATACCTTTTTTTATCCTTTCACTTTCAGCTGTGTGTGTCCTTACTTCTGAATTTAGTGTCTTGTAGATAGCATATAGATGGGTTTTGTTTTTTTATGCATTCATCCATTCTGTTTCTTTTGATTGGAGAATTTGGTCCATTTACACTTAGAGTATTAATAGGTATGTGCTTATTGCAATCTTGTTAATTGTTTTCTGGCTGTTTTGTGGGATCTCTCTGTTTCTTTCTTCTCTCTTTTTTAAAATTTATTTATTAATTTATTTATTGGCTGTGTTGGCTCTTCATTTCTGGGTGCAGGCTTTTGCTAGTTGTGGCAAGCAAGGGCTACTCTTTGTTGTGGTGAGCGGGCTTCTCATTGTGGTGGCTTCTCATTGTAGAGCACAGGCTCTAGGCACTTAGGCTTCAGTAGTTGTGGCTCACTGAGGTTGGGATATGGTTTTTTCCTCAGCATGACCATATCTTGGTTTTGCCTATGCATCTCAACGATATCCTTTTACCTTTTGTTATGAAGACTCTGTTCATCCACTTTTCCTGTCCCTTTCAGAGGGAATTATTCCATACGTAGTTGTAGATTTCTTTTGTCCATGGGAAAAGATGAGTTCAGGATTTTCCTAGACCACCATCTTGAACCTGCCTCCTGGGCCAATTTTGATATTTAATTTTCACCTTATAGGTTGACAAGTAAAGGTGAGTAGTGTCTTTAAAACACAGGTATGCCTATTTTCAGGGGACTCTGGTATTTCAACTTATAAATAAACTCTGGTTGGCTTGATTTTCTATTTAGTATATGAAAAAGTGACTACTTCAAGCATGTAGGGCTAAAGGCAATTTAAAAAACTACAAAATCTCATATTTTTTATTTTCCTGGAAGGATTTATGGAAAAAGGACTATGTGGTTTGTTCCCAAAGACTGGCTGACAAAGATTTCATGGAGCTTAAACTGGTCTTTCTGTATCTTTATATCTTGTTTTATTTTTTAATTTCTTCCATTTAACCAAATGCTACAACCAGGAAACATAATCTGTCTGGAACATTACCACAAGCTCTCTATGTTCCTCCAAGGAATTTGGTCTCCTCATTGGTATGTCATATATAACACCAGTAAATGGCTTTTTAGCCAGTTGTGCTTACCCTAGAACTTGGTTTTCAGAGAATCTGGATATTCCAGGGTAACTGAAGGAAGCCAATATTCATCATGGGCCATGGAAAAATGAGCTTTATTATAACTTTCACTACGTTTTCAACTAGATGTAAAGTACCATTGCAAGCAGCTTCTGCTGGGTTCTTGCAAAGATGAAGAGAAAAGACAATAACCTTCGACAAAACTGGCCTTCTGTTTCTCCAGCTTCCCTTTTTGCCTCACTTTTATCTCCAGGTCAAGTTTTCTTTTAGTTTGAGTCTCAGGGTTTTTCTCCTTTCAAACCCTCTCCACCAATTAAAATAAAATTAAAAAGGTCCTGATATGATCATTTGCATTTGGTTGAAACTTATTTTCCTTTATGTTAGCTATTCCAGATGTTTCTGTTTTTAAGTGTAACTTATATCTCCCTAGGCCTCACCCACCAACCTATAAGGCAAATTAAGTCACTGATTTCTTGATCTGACCTGCCAGAATAAGATTCTCTACACTCCCACCCCAATCAAAACCTCACCCCAGTTCATCCTCAGAGTCTTTCAGGATGTTTTGTATGTTCAGAGGCAAGTCTGCTAATGTTCTTCCATCTGGCCTTCCTGTTATAGCCTTACCTACCTCAAAAACAATTTGCAAGAGGTGCCATCCCACTACCTTAGCTGCTGATAACCTTTGTGGGAATGCTACTTCCCTGACTAGGGTACAATTCACGCATTTTTTTCCCAACTCCAAACTTCAAGGTATCAAGTTACACTTCACTTGTTTCAGTTCCCACTGTGTTCAATGTACTATGTGGTATTTTGTGAACATTAATGGGTTGAATGTTCCCCAAGTCATTGCAATTTGTCAACTGGGCCCTTAAACAATTTTGCTTTGGCCTCTGATCTTACAAAATCCATTTTAAAGACAGTTCCTTTGGCTCCTACCTGCTATTTTGCTTTCTTTTTTTTTTAAAGAAAATAAGAATTTATTGATACAATTAAAGCCTTTAGTCCACATGCCCCATTCCTTTTCCCTTCTTCCCTTCCCAGAGATTACCATGATAACCTGAAATTCATGGTTACTTTCCTCAAGTATATTGTTTGTTATTAGTACATAGTATAAATCCATAAATTATATGTTGCATTGTTATGAATATTTTACACTTTATGTAATTAGTATTATACTATATCCATTGTTATCCAATTTAACATTTTTTATTTATGTTTTTGAGATTTATCTGTGTTGTTGCATATAGTTCTATTTATACTCCATTGTATGACAATGTCACAATGTATTTGTCTATTTTCCTATTGGATGATATTTATTTTCAGCCTTTAGCTATCAACTACTGCAAACAATGCTTCAATAAGTATTTTGTTCCATCTAAAGAGATCTGAAGCAATTGTAGAATGGAAAGCAGAATAAGGAGATATTCTTCAGAGATTGTGGTCAGAGTCACTGAAGGTCAGAGTACTTGGAGTGGCGTATAGTTTGGGAGAAGGGTGGTAAGAAAAAAAGAGTTGCTTTCCTGGAATATCTCTTCCTTTCCTCTTATCTTCTCCCTGACTCTAACAACTTTTGCCTCTTCTCTTTCTGCCTCCAAGATTCTCCTATATTGCCAATCCAGAGCCCATCTAATCTCTTATAGTAGAAATCATCTACTTTTGGAATTTCTACCTCTATGAAAGTTTAAAACAAAGTGGTATAACCCAACTAAACTTTATTTTTATCATCCGTAAAAATTTAAATAATATTAATGACTTAAGAGTGTTATTGTAAGGAGTGAAAGATAATATCTGGGGCCTTAAGGCAGACTGGACTCTTCCCAAAGGTAGCTGGAGTAGGTCCCCTCCTGTTGAATCTGGGGGGGCTCTGTGACTTAGGGCCTCTTAACATGATAACTTTTTAAATGCAGGCTCACACCTCCAAGTTGTCACTCTCAAGGCCTAAGCCTGGAAATTGGTGAGGAATCTCTTTCACCATATTCCAATAGTCCAAGCAGCAATAGATGACTGGAATAGTCTCCTAACTGATCTTTTCAATCATAAATTCTTTCTTTCCTTCAAATCTATTAATTATTTCACATTGCATTTAATATAAAATAACTTTACACATACAAGGCTCTGAATGATTGTTTCCCTGTATACTTCTCTAACTCATTTCATATCCCTGTCCCTTGCTCACTATGCTTCAGCTTTGTTTCAGTTCTTTTGCAAGTAGCAAACTATCCAAAACCTCCGTGGTTTAAAGCAACTATTTTTTAATCTCACAATTCTGTGGTGTGGGAGTTCAGGGAAATAAGATGGTTGTTCTTCTGGTTTTGACTGGACCCACTCATGCAGCTGCATTTAACCAGAGGATCAGCAGGAAGCTAAGTTCAGTTGGGACTCTGGGGTGACCGGGCTTCGCTCTCCAAGTGGTATTTCCACTTGAAGGAGGAAAGACCAGGCAGGGCTCTCACTCAAGACTCATCTGTGTTCCAAATAAGCACTTGTCAAGCTTATGTTGTTCTTTGACGTCCTATTGGCCAAAGAAATGATGTGGCTAAGCCCAAAGTCAATGTGCGAGGGGGCTTCATAAGGGCATGGATACCAGGAAGCAGGCTTCATTGGGGGCCATTAATGTAACAAGACCCAAAGGCCTGATTTCACTTCCTATAATACACCAAGTTCTTTTCTACCTTAGGGTCTTTGCATAGTTTCTTTTTTTAGCCATTCAACAAATATTTAGATACCCACTGGTACTGGACAAGATGTTCAAGACTCTTATGAAGTTTTCCTTCTAAAAAGGGGAAAATACACAATAAGCAAGTGCAAAAATAAACAAGATAATTTTAAATGGTGATAAGAGCTCTGAAGAAATACATCAGGGTGGTGGGTAGAATGTGACTGGCAAAAGTTGAGAAATTAGGTTTAGTGAGGTCAGGAATATCTGAGCTGATGGCACTGGATTTGAAATCTGAATGAGAAGAAGGAGCCAGCCACAGGCCTTTACAGGCAAGGAGTGTTCTAGGCAGAAGAAACAGCTCCTGCACCTCCACCTCTGCCCCTACTGGTTGCCTCCTGCCTTTCTCTTTACACAGCTGGTGCCTTCTCATCTCAGCTTGAAGATTACTCCTTTTGACAGGCTTTCTCTGTCTGCCTATTCTAAAGTAGGCTATTCTTGCTCTCACCACTCCCTACCTAGTTTATTCTCTCAAAGAATTTACAGTTTTCAGTAATTTGCTTGTTTTCTTATTTATGTCCCCAATAAGCTATAATACCCATGAAAACAGGATAATATCTCAACATTTCTTAAATATTTTCATACAACTATGATCATTCAGCATTCAAAAATAATTGCTAAATGAATAAACAAGTGAATTAACACAGTTCTACTCTGAAAGTGTGACCACAAATGCCTGGAGCGGGACAGTTTCCTATATCTAATTCCTGATGGGTCCAAACTACTGTTGTCCTTCTCATTCCAGGTTGGTTTGGGATCATCCACTTTCTGGGAGTTTCATTTTTCAAGACTCTTTGGCGCTTCCCAGACTCTGAGCTTAGCTTAGCACTGCCCTGTCTACTCCAACAGGTTTCCATAAATTTAAATCCCAGAAAGGAAGCTTTGGGGTATTGATCCTTTTTCCTTAAAGGGCTCTTCTGGGATTCTTATACAAAATTCTTACCTTTCTCTCCTACTACTTTCAGATTCTTCATGAAAAAAAAGATTTTAATTCTATTTCATTAGACACCACCTCCCATGAACAATGATAACAGCTGTCAATCATCTTAGTTTGCTTACCAGGTGCTAGATACTTGAAACATAATATCATTAGCCCTCACTTCATCCTGCAAGGTAGGAATTATTTTCCTCATTTTTCAGATGAGGAAACAGAGGCTTACATAGGTCAAGAAACTCACATAGTATCATTTGAGGTTTAAATGGTAGAGCAGGTATTCAGACCCCTGGTCTGGATCTGACAGATTTCCTACCACCCACGTTGCCATTGCATTGACCCATTCAACACAGGAGAGGAAAATACAGGTCCACTATGACTTGCTTCCAACTCTGAAATCCAAAACTTTCTGAAAACCAAAAGTTTTTCTGCAAAAATCTGACCCTACTTGACCTGAACTCATTTGTGAACAAAACTTGACCTGAGCTGATATGAAGCTAATTATAGTCCTTATTTATTCCACTTATTATGACTATTTATACATTTCGCTCTAAAAATATAATGTGTTAAACTACAGATGCTCCTTCAGGCCCCACTAAGCATATTACTTATATAATATTTACATTGTAATGCTCTTATAAGATTTGAAAAATTTTAAACTCTGAAGCACATGTGGTCCCAGGAATTTCAGATGAGCAACTGGGAATCTGTTATATTTGTGAATGACTCTATAGCCCACAAAGCTTTTTCAAAGCTGAAGTAATTTTATCTTATTTTCCTCCCATACACAAAGAGTAATCTAGGGAATTTTTGGATGTGCCTTATTTTCTTGCTTTCTATACAGCAACTTCATTCTGTGGTTTCAAGGTATTGGTTGTACTTGATCCCAAGAGAAGTTCGGGGTTATTTGTTCAAGCAAAAAGCCATTTAATTTTAAATTTAAATAACATGTCCAGGGCAAAAGGTGAAAGCCAAAAAAGTATACAGAGTAAACTATCTGTATTTTTTGAAGAAGAAAATATATCCAGTTATTCTCATGTATATGCATCAACTAAAAGAGTAGGGGCAAAATTGATAACTTTGGTTCTCTGAGATAATGGGAGGGAGGTTTTTTGTATTTTGCACCCTTTTACACCTTTAAGTTTAGAACCATATGAACTTACTATCCCTTCAAAAAATAAAGTCACAAATAAATGTATCCATGAATGGTTTTTCACAATGTGTGAGAGACTCAAGATACAAATGCTACCCAAGTCAGCTGGTTACAAGTTCATAGTGGGCATTCGTCATTAGTGTGGTACATAATGAATGGCTCATGTTCTTCTTGCTTTCGCCCTTTTCTCACTTAGGCCAGATGTTTTCCCACACATTTTTGACCAACGAAGAGCACACACTGGCCTTTGTTTTTGGCTCATGCTGGCCTGCACTATTCCCTCAGCTGCCTAGGTCCCCGGACAATATTCTTCTCTGGCAAAAACTCTTAGCCTCTCGTCTAAGTGGTCATCTGAGCCTGAACTCAACTAATGGTCACAGAACAGGACAGAATAAGAGGATTCTGGACTGGAGGCTGGGCTAAGCTAGCAGGGACATGAGTCCTGAGGCAGGCAGCAGTCTGTCTATGATGGCCAACCCCAAAGAAAGGCAAGGTCAGAGTCCAGGTGGGAGGACTGGGGCTAAGGTCCAGATAGCAAAGCTGGTCTGGATGGCACCAGATAGAACTGAACCTGGGCATGCAAGTGTAGGTGTGACATTCAAACCAGGCACTAAAAACAGAGTTCAACTTCCAGAAAAGACAGGTTCACACATGTTTACTCAAGAATGGAACTATGACATCTGCTTTGGACTGGTCTTAAGCACTTTTCCTCCTGAGGACAAAAAGAGAGGGGCAGGATTCTATAAGTGCTACTTGTAACAGGTAGTGAATATGATTCTCTCCCCTCCCACACACAGGATTGTCCAGCTCAATTTTATACCCTAAGAAGAAATGGGTCACTGAAATCCCAATAGACTTTCACTGTCCATCCCCTGGAGTTGGGCTGAATGATCTGGGGGCAGCCCTGATGGTTAAGGAGGCAGGCTGGTGACCGTAATGGCAGTGTGTGAGTAATTGTGAGTCACAATCAATACATAGCTTGTTGCAACAACCAGAAGTGGTGGTGCCTGACTGCTATGGTAACATTTGTCTTATGCTTTGTTCATATTATGATGAGGGGATTAAGTTGTGCTTGATTTAGCTTTGTCTAGACACTGCAATTCAAGTCTTCTGTCAGTAGCTGCATTTCAATCCTACTAAATGAAATAGATTTAAGAATCTTTCAGGTGCATCCCTTTATTGTCAATCTTTGCATTGGTTCAAGCAGCCTTACCAGTAACAAAAATAATACATCAGTACCTCACCTCTAGGTTCTCTGAAGAGGTAGTGGAGAGAACTGGATTTTCAAGCTCACTTTGGAAGAGGCAAGTAGGAAGGAGACTGAAAGCAGATCATAAATCAGTTGCTCTAGGCAGGACACCTGCCCTGTCAGTCTCAGCTACATTCAAATGGAAAAATGGATGATCTAGGATTACCCGTGCGCAATGCCAATGGCCAAGGCACTGAAAGGTCACATGTATTATGGTTGGCCTTTCTCTCCCCACTGGGCTGTTTTTTGAGTGGATGTCATACTCATCTCATACAGAAGGCATGTTCATCACGCCAGAACATTGCTGCTAATATTTGATCTAATAAAAGTCACCCTATCTTTTCTTCAAACTTTATGATGTCTAGTCGCTGCCAAATGATGATTCCTTTTTTCCTCACCCCTCCAACTTTATATTTGAAGGACTTGAATCTTTAAGCAAAGTTTTCTTTACCACCTCTTATTTTAAAGTTAGAATGACTCTTTTAAAAACATAATAACTAAAATAAATGGCAAAGTCACCCTTATTTCCAAAAGTGACTTTATGCTGATAATCAATGCTGCTTTGGAAGGAGCCACTGGACGGTACTAATAATATCATGCCCACCAGCAAACAACTTAGCACTATATGTGTAGTATCAGAAGTGGGGGGAAGACTAGAAACACAACCTTACCCCAAAAAAAAAATTAGGATTGAAAAGTGTAGCAACAGCTGGTACCAGCTGCAAGCAACCACACAGTTGAACCCTGTCCAACTCTGCAGGGGGATCTCAGAGAACTCTTGGAGCCTGAGACGGGAGCAACAAAAGATCACGTTGTAAGAACGTCAAACATAAACCAAGCTAGCTAGCACCCCCAGAAATTACCACAGGAGGAACTGATAACATTGCCAGGAATTCATCTTCCCCAGATCAAATCACTGCATAAAAGCAGCCCTATTTGTTCTAGGAAGTCCAAGCTATGAGCTTCATTCTAACTGGAGCTTGGTTCTTAGCCACTAAGGCCCTTAAAGACATCTTTGAGTTCCATGGGTCTCCATTTTAAAAGCATTATTGACATGAACCTAGGGAGGTGTTTTTCCTGGAGTTCTTTCTCACCAGACTGGTTCTGGCTGCCTCCTGGGTGATGATGGAAAACTAAGGCACTGGCCAGCATGTCATTCCCTCATTTTGTAATCCTGAGGCAGTTGCACAAGTATTATGTGGAACTTATCCAAGTAGTTAAAGGCACAGTCTGGGACAGTCTTAAAGGATTTAGGACTGTTACTGCACTGCCCAAATAGTGCATATTAAGGAACTCCACCACAGGCCAGATAAACGAGGTGTAAGGAAATGCAATCAACACCTTTTCACTCTCAACCCTGAAGTTTGGAAACCCAAGGCCTTTCAAGTCACAGTTGAGAACTGTTGCCCAAACAGCCTTTCCAAAGTTTTCTGATTCCAGAAAGGAGCCCTAAGAAACCACAGGAAAAGATCCTGTGCACTCTCACTATGGGAGTCATTGCTAAAGGAGGAGTTATATTTTATTAGAGATCTTTAAGAGTTCATAATATTCTTCACTTACCTACAGCCAAGTCCATCTTAGAGATCAGCTTAGTATAAATTATATATTTATATAGCTCTCATTTTCCTAGAGCAACTTTTTAAAAAGTTTAAAGAAAAGCAGAGAAAATTCAGAATAAGACATATGGCCTGGGACTTCCCTGGTGGCACAGTGGTTGGCAATCTGCCTACCAGTGCAGGGGACATGGGTTTGATCCCTGGTCTGGGAAAATCCCACATGCTGTGGAGCAACTTAGCCCGTGTGCCACAATTACTGAGCCTGTGCTCTAGAGCCTGCAAGCCACAACTACTGAGCCTACATGCTCCAACTACTGAAGCCTGAATGCCTACAGCCCATGCTTCTCAACTAGAGAAGCCACTGCAATGAGAAGCCCATGCACTGCAATGAAGGGTAGCCCTAGCTTGCAACAACTAGAGAAAGCCCACTCGCAGCAACGAAGACCCAACACAGCCAAAAAAAAATAAAATAAAATAAAATTTCTGAAAAAAAAGAAGATATATGGCCTTTAGCAACTAAATTATGCAAGTAATCTATACATAGGAGACAGGATCTGGAGGGACTTTCATTAAAATCTTGCTATTTAGCCTTTAGCTAAAAGAACAAGAATCTTTTTTGAAATCTTGTTATAGGGAATCTAATATAAATTTACTTTTTCTCCCTCCAGCCCTAGAAATATAAGGGAGGAAGATCTGTTCCATTCTGTGCTCTGATCCTTCACCACTAGGACTAGAAGAAATAAGGTAGATGTTTGTGGAAATGTGGAAATATGTGCTCGCCTGGAACCAGGGAGTTGAAATCATGTTCAGATTGGTTTCTCTACAGAAATGTTGGAAGTGTGGGCACTGAAAGAGCATCAGGAAGGATGTGTGATAGTTCTGTGGGCCTGGACAGGCTGGCTGTGGAGATGCAAAAACCCACAGCACCCATCATTCAGGAGAGATGATGGCCCTTATCTCACCCCGAGACCCCATGCACAAAAAAAAAAACAATGTTTATGTTGACATTAAGAAGTCTATTTTAGGGAAAATAAAAAGACTGTTTGGGGGGTTGGGTAATAATTAACCATATCACTGAATTCTTTTTTTAATAATGAAGTACAAAGTGATGAAAGAAATGTTATTTTTAGTTTGATTTCATAATTTGTCACTGTAAAGGATGCTTGAAACAGAGTTTGAAGACACTGTTCTAACACTTACATATGACTTTGGGTAAGTAGCTTAAGTTTCTCATCTGTGAAAGTCTCTTTCTTCATTTTGAAATGGGGATACTAACATTTGTTCTACTCAGCTTACAGTCTTCTTAAAAGTTATAAATAAGATTACATGAGTAAAATCACAGACAGTAAAAGCCCCCATTCTATGGGTCTGTTTTAGAAGAAAGAATTTCTTTCTTGAAAAGAATTTATAATCATTCCATTTGTTTCTTACCCATTTCTTAGGAAAAAACACTAAGGAGGATTTCTTCCCATGGTTTTAAGGCCAATTAGCTAATATACTTCATTAGTCAAAGTCTTGGAAGTTCTGACACAGACGTGTGTCCTCAAATCTCAGGGGCATTTAACTCTCCCATCCAATTTAACGACAACCCATGCAGTTTTCCATTGTTAGTAGTACACACAGTGAAAAAAATAATAGCTATTTTTTACTGTGCATCTGCGATGTGCCTTTATCCCTAACCCTCATAAAAAAGGAAAACCTTCAAGGTGAGTACTATCATTAACCCAGTTCAAAATAAAGAAATAAAATGACTCAGAGAAATTGGGATAGACAGGTAGACATGTTTTAGTTAATGCTAACACCTGAAAATAGCTGTGAAGCAAAAGAAAGTCTTTAGAGACCAAAGGAGCATTGTAGCTATGGCTCCATCCCCATTAGGTATCTGTGTTCACTCTTTTAAGATCAATAAAGGGGCTCTCTGTAATGTACTTCTTCTGTGCACTCTGAGTCATTCTGCAAACCGCTATTTCAATTAGTGGTCTTGCCACTTTGTTTTGGTAGCCTTACTAGGGCAAGGATCAGTTAAGAGTGAATTAAAATGACAGCCTCCTGCATGCAGCCATGGATATTCTGCTACTACAAGGCATTTGATTATTATGCATCTCTTCACTTAATCATGTATCTGACCAGAGAATTTGATTCAAAAACCCCTGCAGAGCAAGTCACCGCCCTGTTATTAGCATATTGACCCAACAGATAAAAAAGCATCAAAAAAAAAAATGAAAGAAAAAAAGATTTTCTCCTCTAAAGCCAGGTACTAGTAAAATCATTAAGGGATTTTTAAAATCTTATTGGGATAAAAACTAGTGAAACAGTCAATATTTTTTCAAGTGGCTGCTATTATTTGTCATTCTTCTTAAAGGAGGAAGACATGTCAGGAATATGACATTCCTCTTAAAAGAGTGTGTGTAAAAGTGTCCAAATGTGTTTTAAAATGTCACCTGGGAATGCTGGTTAAAACTACAGATTCTCAGGCCTCCTGTGCAAGGATTTGGATTCAATAGGTGTTCTTCACTATAAATAATGTATTTGTTAATATAATCTAATGCTTAATAGGAATGCAGAATAGCATCCTCATCAGGACCTAGCATCTTCCGAGATGACTACTTATCATATCTACAGTTAACTCACCACTGAAAAATTTGTTATTTACTATAGAGGATGTTAGAAATAATTTTGTGCTCATGAAATTAATGATATCAAAAGTAATAACTGATGGGAAAATTTGCTAGACCCATAGTTCTGGCATGAACAAGATATATGAGTGGACAAGTCCAACAGCTGAATGCCATTGATGTAGTAATGTAAGTCTAGGCCCCATTGGGCCCCAGGGGAGCCAGCTGCCTGAATCAAAAACAAAGATCACCAGTCCTGATATCATCAAAGCCTGTCTGAAGTGGGTCTTCCATTCAAGGTGCTGGGTGGTGAGCCTCACTTGCAGCCAGCCTTCCTGAAACTGCAGACAAGTCATATGACTATTCTGTGCCCATTTGCTACTAATGAATGTACAACGGAGGGGATTTGATCAGAGACATGCTTTCATTGAAACACATCTTTTGGTAATTAGATTCATATAGCCTCCAGATACATCTAAAGAGGCTACCAGTACTTATTAAAAGAGATTGATATTTGTGAACAATCCAAATTGGCTCAGGTCATCTCACAAAAGCAAGGGATTGGATGAGACATGCATGGGCATTTTAATTCACATATATGTGAATCTCAGGCAGGCGGTCTACAGACTGTACGTTAAGAAACACAGGATTAAGAGAGGAGACAGTCAGTTGCAAATGTGTTTTAGAAATCTAGTCTTTGATAAAAGGGTTTAAGAGCCAACAGAATTATTTGGGGAGTGAGCAGAAAATGTTTTTAAATCTTCAGATAACTTTTAGGTAGGTAGACCCCAACAAGGCTTGCATGAAAGATGTTATGACAAGGTGACTGATGTGGCTGACCTTCACGTCCCTTAATATTTCCATTTGAGAACTTATCTCCTTTCACGTTTATGTGTGGAATTTAGTTTAATCTGTGGCAAGCAGATTTCTGTTATGCAATTATTTGAATTTCAGGCCACATGCAATCACTTGAACTGTTTTAATTTATGTATTTATATTATGTATTTACCTGAGAGTTAAAGTCAAGCTTTTTTTTTTTTTTTTGAGGCTGAAGTTAATCATTTACATTTGTGCAGGATTTTAAGGTTTATAAAGCATTATGCATGTTGTTTTCTTTTTAGATGAAAAATATTTCTTAATTACGTCATTTGTTGTAGAGAGCTCATCAATTCCCTAAACAGTTATAGGAGATGAGACAAATATTATTTTGTCTGTTTTAAAAATAAATATAAAGATGATACAATTAATCTGCTCAAGTTACCAATTCATCCAGTAACAGACTCCTAGCAATTAGCTTAAAAGCGCATAAGCCTGTATTTTCAGCGTATTCCGTATATATCTTTCCAACCAGTAATTTCAATACATATGACAATCAACTAGCTATATTTAAGTGTAATGTTCTCAAAAGCAAGAAATTGTAAGAGATCGAATGCCTCTAGGCTGTGGATTGAAAGAGTTACCTCTGTAGAGTTGACTTGGTTAATAAAATTATTCATTAATGAATTTTAAAACTGCCTTCAAAAATAAAAATAAAAGCTTCCAAGGCAGGAAATATAAGGCTCAAAGTTTTTCTTTAATTACAGTGATAAAATCCATAAGAGCTATGGACTTGTGAAATTTGTATGTCAAAATTTCAAACCACATTTCAAGAGTTAAGTTTTGACACTTACAAAGTGTCAAAAAATTTGGCACTTATTAAGACCAACGTTCTCACTCTCCCAGCAATGACTGACAGACACAGACGGGTCACTTCATTCCTCCATTAATAGAACAGATAGAGGAAAGGTTCTTTCTCCTTAGTTCCAAATACGAACATGAGTTCACCTCCAGCAAAGCTCATTCACACCCCCCTAAGTTCAGACCAGTGCATTTGGGTGGGCGCATTCCCTGTTGAGTATTCTCTTCTTCTAAGTCTTTATAAAAATACGGTAATTGAAGTTTAAAATGACCACTTGTAATCTTTCTCTCTAAAGTATTAATTGAACACCACAGTTTTCCATGCAGAAGTTAACACAGTGATTAAAAATAATAATAAAATGGTCCATCAATATCAAGGTGTCATTAAAGAGATGGTTATAGATATTAAGCAAGTAAACACATGAATTTCACAATGCAAAAAAAATAATTTCAGGATTCAATAAATCCTATGAAAGATATAAGACAGAGTGAATTAATAGCGTGACTGAGAAGTGGTGGGTATATTAAATTTGGAGGTCAGGAAACTTGTCTCTGAGGAGGTGGTATTTGAGCCTGTGAAAAGATCTGGATACAGAGGAATCCAAACAGAGGGGACAGCAAGTGCAAAGGTCCTAAAATGGGAACAAACTTGGTATAGATGGAGACTAAGGCATCCACTGGGAAGAATAAAGTTGGTGAGACATCTTGTTACAGGTGCAGAGGAAGACCAGTTGGGAAGAAATAATAGCTGTGAAATCCAGATAAACCATCTTGCCATTTAAATTGATTCAGTAGAATTTCCAGTTGTCTTACTGCAGAAATGTCCAAGATAGCATTACCATTTTCCATGACCCACTTCTCCACTAGAAATAAGCTTTCTCTTGTCACCCTAAACAATATTAATTCTGGAGAAGCAGGGAAATTAGGGAGCAATGTGAGAGTTATGCCAAATTTAATAAACATGGCACTTGATTTTCACTGTGTATATTTCCTTATTTTAGGGAAAATATAGGTCCCAGGGAAGCCACCTGTCCTTATGGAATGCTAAGCACTATAGAACTGCTACTGTCTTTCAGAATTTCTTTTTAGTGCATTTAGTAGATCTCTTCCATAACTAGACACAGTACTCTTACACATTCTTAGTTCCTTCTATACCAAAGAGCTATTTTTAATTAAAAATTTAAATTTGAAAGTCACATAATTTACTTGCCTTCATAAGAGTTCATGTTTTTAATTTTAAAATAGAAATTTAATTTTAAAGTAGAAATTTAATTTTGAAGTAGTAATCAGAGGAAAATGTTCATTTATGAGACTGGAAGAAAAAATTCAAATAAGAAACGCTGAGGCTTTTAAATATAATTTAAAATTGGCTAAACATGGCTTTCAAATTTTATAAAACACTGAGAAATTGTTTCTGCTTTTCTGAAAACATATTAGGGGACTAAAAAATCTTCAGCAAAGTTAATTAATTTATTAATAAATAAATGTAATAAGCTATTAAGTAGCTTTAAAGTGAATGTTTTATAGATAGCCTGTTAAAGATGGAGGTGTGATAAAATAGAAAAGAGGATGCACTTATGGGTTTTAGAGGCAACTGGAAATGGATTCAAATCCTGGCTCTTCCCCTTGAATTTTCTGTCTCAGTTATTCTTCTTTAAATGTGGGGTGAAAGTAACCTCACCCCTAGGTCTACTGTGAGAATTGAAATGTCATTATTTTAAAGGACCTGACAGATGGTAATTATTCAATGAACAATAGTCTTTTCTAGCCTACTCCAACACCTCTAGATGAGTGCATGGTGAAATAGCTCTCCTTAATAATAATAGTAAATCTTTTATCTCTCTTCATAATTATTTTTGCTTGTGTGCTTGTTGTAAGAATGTTATTTATTGTAAAGTAAGGTCAAGAGATAAAATTATAGCATATTATTCAAGGGTAAGATAATATCAACATCTTATCTCTAAATTTTTTTCAGCAAATATTTGGCCTCTAAAATTCCATTTCATGAGGTAAAGGAAGAAATCTTTCTTTTCCCACTACCTTCGGCCCATTAATACATTTTCATTGAATTTTCAAATTAAACCAAATGTAATTATTAAAATTAAACATTCTGCATATCATTTTTTCAACATTTTAAAATATCTAAAGTGCTACAATTGTTTTGTTTTTTTCCATTTTATTGACACAAAATTGACATAACTTCATTTTTTTAAGTGTTACCAATTAATCAATTCTCTATCAAAATTATTTATATAGTTTTGCATTACTTTTTTAAAATATAGGTTTTTCCTTCAATCTACTTGCTCCTGACTCAGTTCCAAGTATGTATGGATTTATCTGGAATATTCTAACAGGGAAAAAAAAAGCCTTCTTCAATATGTGCTTACATACTTGATGGTTCTAGGGAATGAACTGTTTAGATTAGAAGCACAGAGGCTGTGTAGACTGAACTCCTTGGGATGCAAAAGCAACCCAAAGATTACAGGCCTAGAAAAGTATACTGTGAGGAGGCTACAGGTAAAAGTGAAGAAAAAAAATGAGACAGATTGGATTTGGTATAGATATTAAGCTGCAAGAGGCTAAGTTTGTAAGCAGAAAAAGAGGGATAAAAGTAAATGGGAGGAGTGTTAGGACTTAAACCATAGGCGCTCATTAAATTTTACATCCTTTCTCTACATAGTTTTCTGCTTGTAAATGTACACAAACACACCCTGGGTGCATAATGGAATAAAGGGTCATAATGGTTAGGGTTTAAGGTAATTTAGTTTCTAGAACTTTAAATAAACTACCACCCTATATGAATGTTAAAACATTCATGTGATGAATCATCATGTAATCGTATAATGAAAAGGAAGTTGTCTTTTTTCCAAACAGATTGATTAATATAGTAGTTTGATTTAAAGTTACATTTAACAAAGTGGCAATTAGGAGGCAATTTAACTGGCAAAGAGTAGCCTATTTCTATCACTCCGTGAGCTTCTGGCCAACTTGAAACTCTGGGTCTAGAATGAAGTAGCCCAAGGGTCAAATCTGACTACTGGTCATCTTGAGTCAGACCAGACCAGATCAACCAATCCAGTCCTCCAGGAAACAGAATCAAATGGAGGTCAATGGGCATTTTTTGACAGTGGAAGGTTAAGAAAGGGGACAAGCTTTGGAGTTAGATCTAGGTTTAAACCCGAGGCTTATAAGATATAAGCAGCCATTTATAAGCTTTGTATAACCCTGAGGAGTTGTCTTCAATTTCTTCTTATGTGGAATACACATCTTAGTGCCTAATCTGGTTATTGTGAGAATTAAATGAATTAGTGCATATAAACTGTTTAGCCTAGCATTTGAGTCTTACTGGACCTTTAATAAATGGTACCTGTTAAAAAGGTTCTTTTTTAAGTAATAGTTTCTTCTGCCTACTAAAGTGTGGAATGCAAGCTTGGGCCTCTTCCAGCTCTGTTCATAAACCATACGTAACTCATCTGCATCTGAGCCAGTTGGCTACCATCAGCCAAAAGGGACAAAAACTGTGCCTCTGGGCAGCCCTTGCTAGAAATTGTGCCTGATTCCCTTATTTCAGAAAGTCCAGGTAGCTCAGACAATACCAGAGTGTGAATGGAGGTGTGACTCCCAAGGCATGGAAATCAGTTGTTACTATGGAAGCTTATTTTTTCTGATTGTATTTCCTCTGAGCAAATTTAGAGCCATGAAAGTATGGACCTAGCCAGTCTGACAGATACTCATCAGTTTTCTTTGCCTCCTTGAAAAGTCCTGTGGATCTTCTCATCACTCAACAGGTGGCAAGTCTCACGTTGGTCCAAGCTTAAATTGGACAAGAGAATTGTAGGCATAGAAAGAGAATTATGAATCACCCACCTCATAGCTTGCTCAATGTGGCATTCAGCAGAGGCGTAGTAAAGAAAACTGGACTTGGGGGCTGAAGTCTTGGCTTCTTGCTTCTTATTTCTTGCTTCTTGCTAGTTGTAGGGAAGACTCTCACTATCTCTCAGCTACACAATGATAATTCTCACTGTATAGGATTTGTGTGTCATGGTGATGGTAAAATAAAATAACATGAAAGTGTTCTATAAATTGTATAGAACTATACAGATGAAAGGCTTCTATTCCAGTAGATCTATATATGATGTGTAAAATAAATATTGGACCATATTTAATTTCAATATTAATAAAATCTTCTCCATTTTTGAATCCCAATACTGCTCTAAAAATGAAGGACTTTATTCTCATCTTGTGTATCTTTGAAATGTACCATTATGAATAACATATACTACAAATAATTAGTGATTCTATTATCTGAGTTTAAATAAACATCTTGATACTGGTTCTGATCAACCTGTAAACATGTAAATTATTCTCCTTACTAAATTACTATTGCTAGTATTGCTTAAGTGTCCAGCAAGGGTAAAAATTGGAAATCTCAAGTGCACAGTCATTTTTAGTTAGAAATCCAAAGAATCATACATGCGACTACTCAGCCATATCTCCTAGAAACATGAGAGAAACAGGGCTTGGTTTTATAAAAGCTAAGATTTTGATAGTTCTCTTTTATAAGAAAATAAAACAATTGGAACTGACCTTGCCCTTGTGGGCTGTTTTTTTACAATACATTTTTTTACATGCACATACTTCCTGATAGGTAGAGATGATGACATAGTGGCCTATTAAGGGCAGGGATGTTTCTGTAAAAACCCACAAATTGTTGTTTCAGTTGTCTACTGCACATTCAGGTGCAGTCAGTTATTTCAGGTATTATCTTTGTTTTCAGAAAAAGAAAACTAAGTAGAAGATCATGGCAAGTCCTGACTGGGGATATGATGGCGAAAATGGTAAGAGTTCTGTTCATGTAGATCAAATAACAGCTTATTCCCTTTTCCAATAAAGAGGTATTGAGCACTTAAAATACCTATATAGCCATAGATTAATGGCATGATTTGCCTGACTTTGAATTATAATAGTTTTGCATGTATTCTTAGCAGTTGTCCTTTGGGTCACGGTTGTCTACAAAATGTATTCTGTCTCTCTTCCTCGCTCTCTTCTGTCTCTCTCTCTCCATATGTGCATATTAGGAATCTATTGCTATGAAAGTAAAGTATGTATAGTCTGATCCCATAGACTATTACTTGTGTTGACAAATATACTATTTTATAGTATAGCATAGAAAAGGGGTATTCTCAAACATTGAATTTCCAATAAGCTAAACAGAATATCATTTAAGATACCTCATTAAATCCTAAGCTAATAAACAAAGTTATATTCCTAAAACTTGGACTTAAGCATTTGATCAAGTTTTGATTGCAAGCATATGTTTGTCCTGGTAGGTCCTGACCAATGGGGCAAGCTGTACCCCATTGCAAATGGAAATAACCAATCTCCCATTGACATCAAAACCAGTGAAGCCAAACACGATGCCTCTCTCAAACCTATCAGTGTCTCCTACAATCCAGCCACAGCCAAAGAAATTGTCAATGTGGGACATTCCTTCCATGTAAACTTCGAGGACAATGATAACCAATCAGGTGAGTCAAAAGACCCTTCTAATTTTTCTTTGACTTTACTGGGGAAATTAAAACAATAGGGCTTTAAGAAACGCAAATAACCATCTGCAGTCTCTTGTGCACATGTGTAACATTGCTGGAATCTGGTGAGGCATCTTGAACTTCTAGAAAATGTCTAAGTGGTAAAGATGATTTTGGGGACTCCTAGATCTGTCTTTTTTCAGTCTTTCCCCTTTTCAGGGACACTATCCCATCTCTTCTGGTTTCCAATGTCCTTTTGCTCACTTCACACCCTCTGAATAAACAGCAGTTTTTCAAAAAGGTCTATGAACCATCATAAATATAACAACTGAAAAGGCAAATATTTTCTAATTGAGATGAGGGTGGAAGAGCATAGTAGGGAAGAAAAACAGAGGTGAAGAATATATTTATTTTGTGTGACCAGAAAAATGGCCCTGTAACTGTGAAGTTCCAGTAAGAAAACGATGGAGCAATTCTGTGCACAAGTATGTCCCTTCTCCCTACTAGGCCGTAGTGACTTATCTTCACATCCCAGTATCTAGCACATTTCCTGCTACATGTTAAGATTTTCAGAACTCTTTACTGAATAATTTATTAAATGACAATTCCATAAAACAGCTCTACTGAAAAAAGGCAAAATTTGTTTTAGCACTTTCCGACAAGGTCCTGAGGCTAAATTTTAGATACCTTGCAGCTATGTCCATTGCTAATATTGGATTAGGCCTGGTATTATGTGTGTTTTATTAATTATATAATTGGACAGATTTTCTAAAGCAATATGGTCATTCAGTATTAGAATTTTAAAAGTAATTGTATTGTCCCACTGGGACTTTCTTTTGGTCCCTGACTAGGGATTCTTAACAAAGCTGTCAAGATATCCTCTTGTGTCTTGATCAGTTACAAGGATGTGATGAGTAATTTGTAACCAAAAATAAATTACTAAAGATCTTGATGCACACTGCCCATTACTGCCTTTGTTAAAAGAGTGAATGAATGAACTGGCAAATTAAAGCAGATTCAAGGAAAGCCCTGTAATCATATAATTCACTCATTTTCCAATATGTTTTCCAGAAGGCAGAAAAGGTAAAATTACAGCTCATGTGCTGAGAATCACATGTAACTCATGCACTATCTTAGGGCGCACCATATGTATGAAGGCCATCATTGTGGATGTGGGGGAAAAACCAACAAGAGAGAAACTTTGGCACTACTGCTTTTTCATTTCTACCCAACCCCATTTAATGTTAGTTTATATTGAATGCAAAGATAAGCTGGAGTTTATGATTGTAACACTAACAGCGGTTTCCTTTTTCTTCTAGTGCTGAAAGGCGGTCCTCTCTCTGAAACCTATAGGCTCCGTCAGTTCCATTTTCACTGGGGTGTCACAGATGACTATGGTTCTGAGCACTTAGTGGATGGAGTCAAATACGCTGCAGAGGTAATGTAGCTTAGTGAGTGAGAGGGAACTACACTGAGAGTCCTCCCAGAAGCAGCTCCCTTATAACATAAGACACCGTTATAATGGCTCCAAAGGAATAAGCATTCTGGTCTCTGAAAGGGACTTCCAGGCTCCAGTGAAATCAAACACACACACACTGTGTTCGGCAATACAGAGAAATTTTTCATGTGAAAGAAAAGGTGAACTTGGAGTCAAACTCCTGAACCCCAGAATACTCTTTCATTTCAGAATGCCTCAAAAACGTTATCTTGACGTCAGGCTAGCCTCAAGGGGAAATGCTGCTCTCCTTTTAAAGCTCTGACCCCCAAATTGAGTACACCATCATTCTCTTCTTATTTAAATGTTCAAGTTTGGACACACTGGTAGCATAGGTGTGTAACACTTCAGTAAGACTCTACTAAGAGTGCAAGTTTAATCACAGGTGTCACAGGGAGCAGCATAGTCTAGATTGAGGGTTTGAGGTTTCCTGGCTGCAGGCCACTACTCTCTGGCCTCTTGACTTGCCCCCACATGGAAGTTTATGACTCAATTCAAGACATTCTGTCTGTATATCCGTGGGAAAATCAAGAACATTGCCATCAAACTTTCAACAGAGGGTATGGAATGCTGAAAACAAAGAATTTTTGCTCTTTATATGTATGAATATACAATACATTTGTAGCAATATAGACTCGTTGGCTTTTTTATTTTACTTTTATAAAGTGAGTTTGTAACACATACAGTTTTCCAACATGTTTTTTTTTTCACTTGCCAATTTATCATGATCATTTTTCCAAGTCAGTAGGTTAACTGCACCTCTTCTCTCAATGCCTGTACAGTATTTCAGTGTGAGCATATGTCAGAATTCATTAGGTGACCCTCACATATGGACAATCACAATGCCTTCTCCTTTCTGTTCTGTTGGTATTTTGTGCTTTTACCAAAAAATGCTGCAATAAATACATTTGAACATCTTGCACACTAGTGAAAGCAATTATGTAGGGCAGATTTTCGTAAGAGGGCTTGTTAGGTACAGGGTACATGCATTTCTCATTTTGACAGAGGATTTGGGAATAGTATACAAATATAACTTACTTTATGTTAGATTGCAAAGCCAGGTTAATAACTTTCAGTGTTGCAGAAATACATTAAATGTTTTTTTTTTCCTATTTGTCTTTCATAGAATTGAAGGTGGACTAAAATTAAATGGGCTGAAAGCCTAAATTAGTACTAGTAGCATCTTTGGGGGAGGATATTTTGTTGTATATAAGAAATCTAAACCAGTGATTCTCTCATCTAAATTGAGAAAAATAAAAATAATCCAGGGTAGAGATGACAGGAACTTAGCCTCAAAGTTCAACATCTGACAGAGTGTGGGAGGAAGGATGGAAGGGAAAGCAGGAGGGAGAGAGAGGTGGAGAGAAAGAGAGAGAGAAGAGGCGAAGAGACGAAGAGAAGAGAAGAGGAGAGGAGAGGAGAAGAGAAGAAGAGAAGAGAGAAGAAGAGAAGAGAAGAGACGAAGAAGAGAGGAGAGGGGAGGGGAGGGGAGAGATGAGATATGTGGCATGAAGAAAATCGATTTGATTTAGAGTGATATGAGTGACCAGATGATCACTTTACATTGGGTGGTCAGAAAAGGATTCTTTCAGGAGTGGCATTTGAGTTCGGCCCTAATTCAAGTCAAAATCTTGCTGTTGAAAGATTATGGTGAAGGACATCCCAGAAAAAATCAGGAGGTAATGCAAAGACTCAAAGTTGTGAACCAAGTGAAGAGGTATAATCTATGAGTAGTGCTGAAAGATAGATGTTGACAAGTGGAGAAAAGTAAGAAATTAATGATAACTGTTGTATTCTTTGGTTGAGCAATTAGATGGAAGATAGTGCCTTTTCCTAAGAAGGGAAAATGATACAGGTCTGGCAAGGAGGAAATCAAGAGTTCTATTTTGGCCATATTAAGTTTGAGAATCATATTAGACATCCATGTGGAGATAGCAAGAAAATATCAAGAAGACATACACACATAATTGGATACACAAGTCTAGAGTTCCACAGAGAGGTTAGGCTGGAGATGTAGGTTTGAGAGGTGTCTGAATATGCTCAAGAGAATCTGTCCTTGTCCAAGACTCCAGATACTTCAGAAACTCTTTTCATAAAGTTACTAAATACCTCAAGTGAGAGAAAATTATTTCAGTTTTTATCCCCAAACTAGTTAGCCAGAATTCCTGATCTTCTCATATCAAAGAGATTTGAAGAAAGGAGTAATACTGAATAGTTATGATATTGTGGGAAAAGAAATTTTACATACTGGTTCCAGTATTTGCAATTTGCCTACTCTATTCAACACATAGATAACCCTTCTTAAGAGTACATAGCCCTTCTCATGCCCTGGGTAAAGGGTCACATAAGTTTGACCTGTCTAAGTCAAGATATATCTTTATATATTAACATATTTATGTCTAGCTTACTTTTTACCTTCACAATGGTATAAATAACTACTCAACTACATTGTCATTTTTAGCTTCATGTAGTTCACTGGAATTCTGCGAAGTACTCCAGCCTTGCTGAAGCTGCCTCAAAGGCTGATGGTTTGGCAATTATTGCTGTTTTGGTGAAGGTGAGTTATAGAGAGTTTCAGAGCTCTGCTAAGACTATTTCTTACCAGTCAGACCTCAAAATAGGATGAAATAAGGCAAAAGGACATTAGAGTCTCTTTTTTTTTAGAAAGTTCCCCTTATACTAATGTCTGACCATAGGTAAACAAACAGTTCCCTGGTGTGTTGTTAGTTTGTTTTCTCTTAGCTTTCCCTCTTGAAGAGTGAAATAAATTTCAGGTAAAGATGAAATGGGAAGGTGTTGAAGGTAAGACTAATTTTTTTTATTTTTCAGCTCTTCCAAGTTCCCTTTCTTCTAAACTTCCTGCCTTATAGAGTCAGGAGTTTATCAATTTAAAATTTCATCAGGAAAAAATATTAAGAGAATTTTTGTCCCATAAAGAAACTTCAAATGATATTTAAAATGGAAGATTTGCTCAAATCCTCTATAGGAGCATCCCTGAAAAGTTCTATAGGGAAGTTATTATTAACATGGGTATATTTGGGTGACTAACTTTTAGAATTACAGAAATTCTAGTTAATCTTTATTAAACACTTATAACATGCCATTCATTGTAATAATTATAATTAATAGAACAGACCAAAAGCAAGAGGTTTGCTTTTGTTTTACAATTTTGCTAAATTCCTGTATCTTAACTTGCATATTTTTTCTTCAATTACTGTTTTTAATTGAAAAAAAATTAACTAAATAGGATTTGTCTTGATAACAATTTTTACCTTACATTTTATTTTTTTTTAATCTCCAGGTGGGTCAGGCCAACCCAAACTTGCAGAAAGTACTCGATGCCCTAAAAGCAGTTAAAACTAAGGTAAATAAACTAATTAAGTTAGTTTAAATCAGAGAACAAGAATTTACAGAACTACAGAAATCATTTAATTGCATATTTGATGTGAGGAGTAGGAAGGTCGAAGCAAAAACTACCAATCTGAAAATCAAGGTACTTGTTAGACGCTCCTTGCTTCTGAGAAAGTCTCTGACTCAGAGCTTTGTTTTATTTTGGTTTTGTTTTTCATAGTAGTTGCTTATCTACTTCAGCAGGATGAAGCCTATAGAAGAATGGGTTTCACAGATGTTCAAACTTATTTTAAAAATAACCAACTCAAATGTGAAATTTTTTCTATTTCATAGAGAACAATATCTTTATTTTTTAGCAATACAAAAATGCAGAAGTGAAGGGTATTGTTTTGAGATCCCTTTGATGTGCAATGTCTAATAACCATGATTCCCCATTGTCAGCTTAAAAAATAAAAGATGGATTTCCTGATATATTTAAACTTAGCTTTACTGTTTTAATAGTAAATAGTTAAATCATATGTCAGAGATTTGTCACTTTCTTTTACAGTATGGGGAACTGTCATGTTTTTATATAAAATAAGGTTAATTCATGTTGAGTCTAAAAAATTAAACTTCAAAAGGGTGTATTATAAAGTGAGAAAGTCTGAAGATAAATAAGCATTCAGCTCAGGAATATAAGAAATAATATATGAAAAGAAAAAAGGAAATAATTAAAGAAGATGAAGTAAAACATTAATAAAATAAGAAAGAAAATGAATAAATACAAGGTAAAATTTTATTAATAAAATGCAAAAATTGATTCTTTGGAAAAAACAACAAAAAACACACTTTTGGCGAGTATGATGATGGGGAAAAAGGTACATATACAAAAAATTATTAGAAATAAGGAAATAAGACATAATTAAAGATGTAAACATTTTAAAACAAAAAAAGTTTGTACATTTAACCCTTGAATAGCATGGGTTTGAACTGCACAAGTACAATTATTTGTGGATTTTTTTTGATAAATCCATGCTGTAGCACTACACAATTGGCACTTAATTGAATCTGCCAATGCACAACTGTGGTTATAAGAGATGACCACAGAGTTATATGTGGATTTTTGACTGTGCAGGGGGTAAGCACTCCTAACCTCCACATTGTTCAAAGGTCAGCTGTGTAACATTATATCAGTAAATTTGAAAATTTAGATTAAATTGATGAATTTCTAGGAAAATGTGGAGAATGACTCAAAATGTATCAGACCAAGAATCAGACAGACCAAGAATCTAAAAAGAAATTGAAAAAATAGTAAAAAATATATCTAGTGAAAGGAAATTCTAGGTCCAGACCACTTTATGGGGAAGTGTTACACAACTTTTAAGAACTAATCATGCCACTGTTAACTAAACTGCTCAGATGCAGGAACAGAAAACTTTATTTCAACTTAATTTAATGAAACTTAATACCCAAACTGGGTAAGAACACCACAAAAAGGAAATCATAGGCCAATCTTTCTTAGGAATATACCTAAAAGATATATTAAAATTGATTACAGCAAATCATATTCAACAGTATATTAAAAGAGTAATGCTTCCAAACTAGTAGACTTCGTCTCAGGAATGCAAGGAAGGTTTGATATTAGACTATCTCCTAATATAATTCACTACATTAACAAATTAAAGAAAAACCATATTACAAGCTTGTCAGAAGCTTGGAAAGCATTTAATAAAAATTCAATGCCAATTCCTGAAAATAAAAAAAAAAAAGAAAGAACGAAATTCTCTGGAAACTTATTGAACCTAAGAAAAAACATCACATAGAAACTTGGAACAAACATCAAACTTAGTAATGAAATATTTGAAGCATTTACATTTCAATCAAGAACAAGACCAGGTGTCAACTGTGACCACCACAACTGACCATTGCAATGAATGTCTTAATAAATGTAACAAAATAAGGAAAGAAATAAGAGTACATATTAGGATAAATATTAGAAAAACAAAAACACATCTGTCATCAAATGCAGAAGATATAATCATTGGCATCCACCTGGAAAATACAAAACAGGGTAAAAAACAACTAATACACAAGTTTAATTAAGTTGACTACATAAAATATTAGCATACAAATATCACCTCATTTTCTATACACCAAATAACCAATCAGAAAAGAAAATAGGAATAAACAGAATAAAGATAAAACATACCAATATACATGTCTATAAATATCCTTACCACTGGAATAGTATCTGGTATCATTCCTAGAGAAGCAATAAATGTTTTATACTGGAAATTAAATATGTTTTAAAGAATATAGATTATAAAAAATTTTAAAACCTTGTTTATCTTCAACCAAATGAAGGAGGAAGATTGCCCAATCAAAATTCCAGTGTAGAATATTTTCAATCTTCTATTACTTTTACTGTTTATATCCACAAACATACCAGTTGTGAAATACTATATAGTAGAAAAATTTACTAAATTCTTAGCTAAGATCTATCTATCTGTCTATCTATCTACCTATCTACCAAATAATGTAACATATATGTCATATAGTAATGATGTAAATATTTTATATTATGATATAATAACATATTACTTTTTCATTCAGGGAAAACAAGCCCCATTCACAAATTTTGACCCCTCTGCTCTCCTTCCTTCATCCCTGGATTACTGGACCTACTTTGGCTCTCTGACGCATCCTCCTCTATACGAGAGTGTAATCTGGATCATCTTTAAGGAGAACATCAGTGTCAGCTCAGAACAGGTAGAGTATCAAAGGCAAATGAGTGAGAATTGGACGTGCAAAGCAGGAATATCATTTCAATTCACAGTATTATTGGGGGAAATTATTTCAACTAGATTTTGCAGAGTTCATGTTCCCTTCCAACTGGAAAAGATTTATTTGTGACATAAGGTCTATAGAATAATCAAAAAGAAAAGTATATTTACAAACACTTTTTTTTTTACTTTATGCAGAAAGAATATATGAGATTTAGAACTCCTGCTATTCTTTTTGCCTTAATAAGGAAAAATCCAATCTTGTTAAATATCTTCCTAAGAGTTTCAAAAACAAGGAAAAACTGTCACTGAGAGTGCTATTAAGACTTTAGGGAATTGTGATTCTCAGGTGGCATACCTTGATAGTTGACATGATTTTTTGGGTTTTTTTTTTTTTTTTTTTTTTGAAGCTTAAGCTTTTAAATGTTCAACAAAATATCTCATTAATTATTGCTTACAATTTGAAAATAATAACTACCGTTGATTGAGCAACTACTTTTATTCGGTGCCTTACATATGTTTTGTCAGCCAATTCTCATAACAAACCTTTAGGACAGGCAGTGTGACCTATTGGTAACTAACACTTCTTGAACCTATGCCATATGCAAAACACCATTTTAAGAACTTTACATATATTGACCCATTAAGTCCTCACAACAATAAAATGAAATAGTACTATGTGGAAACTGAGGCACCAAGCAGATAAATCTCTTACCCAAGAGTGAGAAAGCTGATATTCTAATCCAGTTCATCATCAATAATTTAAGGCAAATGCCCAGTGCAAAGAAATGTGAAGGAATTTTTGACTTCCTCCCTTCCCATCTGTGAAACCATTGCAATCTTCAATCCAATTTTCTAAATATCAGTGCATCAATTATACTAGAAGAAAAGTTTTGTGTAACTTTACTAGCTTTTGACTCTAAATATTTTATCCTTCCTCCAAGCTGGCACAGTTCCGCAGTCTTCTATCAAATGCTGAAGGTGACAAAGAAGTCCCCATTAAGCACAACAACCGACCACCCCAGCCTCTGAAGGGCAGAACAGTGAAAGCTTCATTCTGATGGGCCCGGGAAGAAATTTATCCTCCTCAAGGAATACTGCTCTGCTTCTGATGTAATCAAATAAAACAAGTTTTAAGAAACAAGTTCATTTCAACACTAACAAGACAGCCTACTTGCAAATTTAGAACTAAAACTAAACGAGAACTAAAAAACTTCAATTTTTGTTCTTAATGCTTAACTCAAATAGTAATCTGTAAGTTTACAAAACTTGGGCTTAAATTCAAGTCTACTTTGTTGAGTTCTTTATAATCACAATTAAGGTGTACTTAATTTCTTAGTGATTTGTATCTCTTTCCATTTTATTCAGTTTAATTGAACCAATAAAATAATTGTATCCCTCTCTTCTTGTCTACTATGTACTCTGTTTTTAAAAACCATTACATTCAAGAATCTTAAATGCTTTAATTGCAACATTATTTTGCCTCAAATGCAATAAGCTAAGAGCAGCTTGAGATGAAGTGTTGAGAATCCATTTGCTTACTCTTGAAGACAAAGACAGCTAAGATGACAATTGGATTTAATATTGTTATGCTGGCCCAATGTTGCTACCTTTTGTGTACTCTATAATAAAAATGATATATTTCATACAGGAAATGATGCTTCTGGTTACTGCTTCCACTTTCCCACCCCCATTAGCAAGGTCAGTGGGGTTTTTTTCCATTATCATAACTAGTCAGCTTGCATGGAGAATCTGTACTTCAAATCTGGAAGAAAAGTCACCAGAGAATTGTTTATAAAAATGATGAAGGAATCATTTGGCTTAGAATGATGTAGAAACATCAGATACTTTTAGTCAAATCTGTTCTTAACCTGAAGCCAGTTCTTTATGAAGCCATATCTAAGTTCAGAATTCTACAAATCTTGTGTCCAGTGTTTAGTCTTGTGATTTACTTATTTTCTCTTCTCTGAGAAATTATATTACAGACCAAAGCCCACATCTATTCCAATGTTCTAGTCTTGTCTAATGTCATAGAATCAGTCAAAACCTCTCAATAACTGTACTCTTAGTTAAAAAGACAGACAAAGCAGATTTTTTGTTGCTCTGAGGGAGCTTTTGTGTAAAGGCTGTGTTTATTTTGAACCTAAAAATCATAGGAGTTATCTTTTGAAATTTTTATTTGGGCCCCAGAATTTAAATGAATCTCTTTTTAAAAATGTAATGGACCAAGTAACACTTCATTTACCTCAGCTCCAGTAAGCGTAATATAAAAGTAAAATATAATCTTTGCAAAAGTACTTTGATTGTGCATATTAATATATATTTTCCAGATATTGAGAAAGCCTGAAACAGTTACACCTGTCCTATGACTGTCTTATTTCACTTGTTACATTGATAGGATTTTAATCTAAAGTTATCAATGGTCATCATGAAGGCCAAAGAAAGAGGAGTAAGAGTTTAAATTTAAGAAATATATTTGCAGAAGATGCTGTGGACCTACAGTGTTTGAAAGTATTTTGTGAAAAGAAATTGAGCAATTTAAAAATAAAAATAAATAAGTAAATAAATAAAATAAATCTCATGGCAAGGACCTGAAAAGTTCTTGACTTGATGACCTATATTTTTTAAGAAGGTTAAAATGGATTCCAGGATTTAAATATGTCTGTAAGTTTTATTATGGAAAGGGCAAAGAAGTGGCAGAAGATATATGATGGTCATCACACTTTATCCCTAATCCAAATGCCAACTGAGAAGCATGGTTCCCCTTACTTGCTTGTGCAAGAATTTCACATATTTGGCAGAATTCACAGGGTGCATTATGGGAGCTTTCCACATTTCTCTGAAGTATCCAATAAAAGCAGCTGTTGAGAGGAGGTACGTGGACAAGGCGTTGGATCATCTGAGAATGCAACTCATATGTTTCTTTGACTCACCCTCCTGCCGTGTGTCCTCTTCCCTTGCCAACTTAGGTAGAGAATTTGAACGTCCTGCAAGGATTCTCTGTCTCTTCCATGATGCTTGGCAGCTGGCTTTCTTTATGCCAAATCTATTGGGCTTCTAATCATCCAGAATGACAGTGCCAGCTGGTGGGGCTCAGCAGCAGGCTCAAGGGTAGAAGAGTGCTCTTACTCCCTGCTGTTTTTGTCTTATTTACCATCCCCCTCTTCATAAATATCATGCTGAGCACTGATGAAACCCTTTAGCTAATTTTGTGAGTCCAGATAGCTCAAGATATTTTCTAAATTATTCATTTCTGTAAGCTTTAGCAAAATAACTCTAAAAATTTTAAATTCATCAGAGAGAGTTAAGGCAAAGGAAAGGAAGGGAGAAAAATGTTGATTTAATTTCCTGAAAGAACTCGATAAAATTTTCATTTATTATAATTCTGGTTATCTATATCAATGGTTCATTACCTTTTTGTGATCACAGATTCCTATAAATATGTGATTAAAGCTATGAAAATTTTCCCTACCTCTCAAAATATAAATAATTACATACAGCTGAAGTTTTACACTGAGTTTTACAGTATTTAGGGACTCATTCCTTTCCTTCCTTCCTCATAACAAAGTCAGTACTGGACCCCAGGATAAGATCCTTACTCTAAACTATAAAAAACTGAGCTGCAATGGACTCCATGTCTCTCTTGATCTCGCTTCTAATTAACACTTATTTTTGCTTTTCTACCTCATTCTTTATAACAGGTCCCTAGAGATGGAATGACAGTATATTTCCAGTATAGCTCATTAATTATTTTTTTGTTGTTTTTCTATTTTCCAAATATTATTTTGAGTTGGTAAAAGGTCTCGCTGTAAAAGAGATATAAAAAAATAAAAAATAAAAAGAAAGATAATCCAAACTTTAGTGAACTGGTTCACTTATTAGTGGGTAGACTTACAAAGAGTTACAAATGAGGGTAAAGAGGCTTAAAAGAAAAAAATTCTTTGAGGAAGATATCATCAGATAATAATGGGCTCAAATCACTATGAAAGCCATCAACACATTTTGTATCTAAAACCATGAAAGCATAAGGAAATACTTATTTTCTGAGCATTAGTTTCATGATTATCTATAAATACCAAATATTTACCCACTGTTCTCTATGAGATACTGTACTAGGATTCCATTATTGCTCCTACTAGATTTGACTATTTTAAATCTCACTAGATAGACAAAGAGACAGATAGACAGGTATAAATTAGATATAAATGAATAGATAATTGCATTTATTCCAGGACTGCTCTATTTGACAAAATGGAAACATAAATGTGGGTATTTAACCTACCACAAGAAGATAGTGGATTTCACATTCCTAGGCTTATGTGGACATATTTATAAAGCTAAGGGGAAAATACATGAAATAAAAAAGATCTTAACAGAAATATAACATGCTTGAAAGAAGTTAGGAGAAATACTTCAAGCATTCCTGGTTACAAACCTCACTTTCAATAAAGAAGTAACTCATAGGAGTAACCTAGAGTCGTAAAGAAATGTGCATACCCCCTTCTTGTATCTTTACAAGTATCTGTAGTATCTTTATCCTAAAAGTAAACTGATGGACAAGGGGCAATGTTTGCAGACATTAGAATTCTCAGAGGGCAAGTGCACTTACTAGAGGTTTCTCAGAATGGCATCTGGCAAGAATAAAGATGCAAATGTAGGGACATCCTAGGTGGTTCAGTGAATAAGATGCAGATGTAGAGAATGGACTTGACATGGGGTGGGGGGGCGAAGGGGAAGCTGGGACAAAGTGAGAGAGTGGCATTGACATATATACAATACCAAATGTAAAATATATAGCTAGTGGGAAACGGTTGCATAACACAGGGAGATCAACTTGATGATGGGTGATGACCTAGAGGGCTGGGACAGGGAGAGTGGGAAGGAGTTATGGGAGGGAGGGGAGATGGGGATATATGTATAAATACAGCTGATTCACTTTGTTGTACAGCAAAAACTGACACAACAGTGTAAAGCAATTATATTCCAATAAAGACCTTAAAAAAATAAAAAAAAAAAAAAACAGAAAAAGAATGGCATCGAGACTAATCCCCTTACCATGAGAAGGTAGAAATAGCAATCACGTCAGAGGAAAATCAAGTTTAAGTGGCCTTATTTTCTTCCCTCAAAGACTAGAGAATATAACTCCCTGAAATCATCAACAAATATTTTAATACCCTTTAGAAACGAACACATGCCAAGCTATTTGGATATGTTATTTTCCATCATGTTATTAAATTACCTAAACTGCCAGCAAAAGCAAACAAGCATACCATGCAGGAATAATGTTTAGCTACTTAGAAAAAAATAGTTAGACCCTTATCTCATTCATACACCAAAATAAATCTGAGATGGCTTAGATTTTTCAATGAAATAATTAATATACTATAAAAGTAAATAAATATTTAAATATATGGTTGGAGAAGAACTTTTTCTCAAACACCAAATGCACAAACCAAGAAATAACAGCATAATTGATTGAACTATGAAAAATGTAAATATGTAGGTCCAGCAACAGTAATAAAAAAATTTAATGAAAAGGAAAGTGATAACTAGGGGAAAGTTTTCAATATAATTGACATCCACAGGAACAAGGTCCTTGCTGTAGAGAAAGTTTTCACTAGTTATTAACATAAAAATTGAATTCCCAAAAGAAAATGGCAAGAAGATATGAACAAGCAACTCTGTAAAGAAGAAAGATTGATAAACATATAAAAAATGCTCAGTCTTAATAATCAGAGAAGTACAGCTTTAAACAATGTTCTCCGATTCTTTGCATATAATATTGGTAAATATTTTTTAAATAATACACAGTGCTGTCAGTGATGTAAAGAAATAAAACTGTCATATGTTGCTGGAAAGAGCGTAAAGTATCAATAGTACAACCTGCTCATGAATAATGAAGAAGTTGTGTTCCAGAAGAAATTTTATTATCAAAAATTAAGTATTGTAAACCATAGATTCAATGTAAGAAAGGAAATTTAAATTGTAGAATTTTAGACTTATTATAATGTGATTAACTTATCTATTACCCTGGTTCCAAAGGCTATATAAACCTTATTTATTTACATTTATGATCCTCAAATTTATATTTTCATCTGAGATCAAATTTCAAGTGCCCTCATCCAGTTGACTGTTTGATGTCTCCACTTAGTTGTCACAAGGACATCTCAACCTATTCAAAACACAACTCATGGAGCCCACCTGGACCTGATGCCTACCAGCCCCAGTGGGCACAGAGATGATAGGAGGGTTTGTTTGCAGTCCAGGGGCCAATTGCAGGATGGAAACAAATAAAATATGGCCCTAACTGATGCCACCACTGAGCTTGAAGTTATTCCTTTGGTTCTAACTTTTCAAACATAACCTTCCCTTTATCACCATAACCCTCTTTATTCCAAAAAACTAATGAAATGGAAACCTCAATGAAATGGAGTCAGGAGTCCAGAAGGGGGAGCTCTCATGACCTGTGACAATAGCAGAACCCAACAAGAAGAAGCCCCAAAAACTTACCTCCCCTGACAAGGACTTGATCAATGAAGAGCCATGGATTTTGCTTACAGTAGCCTCCCAACTTCCTCCCCCCACCCCCAAAAGCCTTCTTCATTTGCCGTGCAGGGACTTAAATGTAGCTCACCATGGTTGCAGCCCCCAGATTGCAATTCTCTGCTGATCTTGAATAAATCATTTTTTCCCCTGGGGAAATAATTGCCAGTCTATTTGGTTTAGGTCAACATTTTGATGGCCCATACAGGGACCAGAAAAGACCCCCATAGACTCTGGGGCTGATGAACACACAGAAGGGGTACCCACAATTGAGCTCACTGTTTGAAGGATTGCTTTTTCCTGGAACCAAGTTTACACCATTCCTGTATTTGAAGCTCTCCAGGCTTTATCCATGATCTATTTTATGGTTTCATCTTTTCTGGTTAAGGCTTTGTTCTACATGTGACTACTCATTTGGCACTTTGGTCTGATTTTGAGATAAGACTGTTTCAATGGAAACTGTGCTGATTAAACCATCAGCTCACTCCTTTGAAATAGAGGCTATCCTATGGGAACTGGCTGAAAATCCTTTGCTCTGGCTCCTACGGGACCAAGCTGTTCCATTAGAACTGACTGGTATTAGGTCTGCAGGCTGTTTGAAGTGCAAGATCTTTGAATTGAGTTGTTTGAGCTATAAACTGTCTGAGCTATTGAAGGTTTTGAAAATACTTATTTTCCTTGAGCAAAAAAAAAACCTCTGAGAAGTAGAATCACAGTTATCTAAATATTTTGAGGGTGCACCCCCCCCACAGACACTCCAGCTGACTTTATGTTTAAAAACTGATGTTCTGGGACTTCCCTGGTGGCACAGCAGTTAAGAATCTGCCTGCCAATTCAGGGGATGAGCCCTGGTCCAGGAAGACCCCACATGCTGCAGAGCAACTAAGCCTGTGTGCCACAACTACAGAGCCTGTGCTCTAGGGACAGCGAACCACAACTACAGAAGCCTGCATGTGTAGAGGCGGTGCACCACAACAAGAGAAGCCATCACAATGAGAAGCCCCCCACTTGTCACAACTAGAGAAAGCCCAAGTGCAGCAAAGAAGACCCAACACAGCCATAAATAAATAAGTAAATAAATAAATAAATAAATAAATAAATAAATAAAATTTTTAAAAAACCAAAACTGATGTCCTTCTTCATGTGCATTTCTAGCTAAATGGACCCATCTGACCAAAGGCAATTTAGAATATCAATGGCCATTATGGGAAACTTTTGAAATCCCCAAGCTTAACTTTCTTAGAACTACATTAGACTACAATAGTGTTAAAATTTCCAGAACTGAACAGAATGCTTATTTTAATTGGTATTTGGAGGCATCCAAACATTATCAAGAGCCTAAATTTGCCTCTCTGCAGAATAAGATTTTAAGAATAACTGAGGCAGGAGCTGCCCTCCAGTGCTGGTTGTGAGCGCCGAGCCAGAGTAGAAGGAAGTGCAGCTGCAGCACTGCTGGAAGGGTTTCACCAGTTGCCTTCTACAGTCACGTCTCCATCAGCTCCCCTCACCATCACTGGGACACTGTGCAGCTCCAGTCCACGGCAGAGGCTACAGCCATCACAGGTGGCCGAATCCATGTCCTGCCTCAGTGCCCAGAGGATATGCAGGAGAGAGAATGAGCCAGAGGGATACACTGGTGCATTTGTTTGCTGGAGGATTCTTTTCCATTATAGTTTATTACAAGATATTGAATATAACTTGGAGGTGCCTCACATGCTCTCCTGTCTTGGATTGGATGTCTGCCCATCATTCCCTCAGTGAGAGCTGCTCCAAGGATGCAGCCTTGTGAAAATAAGATGTTGAGACCATCAGGACTGAATATGTAACTGAACCTGCCACATGTATGGCACAGGCACCGGTCTCTACCAACAGGAAGCCTATGCAAGCCTTAACCAACCTCACCCACCAGGGGGCAGACAAGAAAAACAAGAGGAACTATGACCCTGCAGCTTGTGGAAAGGAGACCTCAAACACAGTAAGTTAGACAAAATGAGAAGACAGAGAAATATATTGCAGATGATGGAGCAAGGTAAAAATCTCACAATACCAAATAAAAGAAGATGAAACAGGCAGTCTACCTAAAAAAGAATTCAAAGTAATGATAGTAAAGATGATCTAAGATCTCAGAATTAGAACAGAGGCATGGATTGAGAAGATACAAGAAATGTTTAACAAGGACTTAGAAGAACTAAAGAAGGAACAGTCAGTGATGAACAACACAATAACTGAAATGAAAAATGCACTAGAAGGAATCAATAGCAGAATAACTGAGGCAGAAAAATAGATAAGTGAGCTGGAAGATAGAATGGTGGAAATAAGTGCAGTGGAACAGAATAAAGAAAAGACAATGAAAAGAAATAAGGACAGTCTCAGAGACACCTGGGGCAACATTAAATGAACCAACATTCAAATTACAGGGGTCCCAAAAGAAGAAGAGAAAGAGAAAGTGTCTGAGAAAGTATTTGAAGAGATAATAGTCAAAAACTTCCCAAGCATGGGAAAGGAAATAGTCAACCAAGTCCAGGAGGTGCAGAGTCCCATACAAGATAAACCCAAGGAGAACAAGCCAAGACACATATTAATAAAACTAACAAAAATTAAGCACAAAAACAAAATATTAGAAGCAGCAAGGGAAAAGCAACAAATAATATACAAGGGAATCCCCATATCAGCTGATTTTTCAGCAGAAACTCTGCAGGCCAGAAGGGAGTGGCAGGATATATTTAAAGTTATGAAAGGGAAAAACCTACAACCAAGATTACTCTAGCTAGCAAGAATTTCATTCAGATTTGACAGAGAAATCAAAAGCTTTACAGATAAGCAAAAGCTAAGAGAATTCAGCACCACCAAACCAGCTTTGCAACAAATACTAAAGGAGCTTCTCTAGGGAAACACAAAAGAAGAAAAAGACCTACAAAAACAAACCCAAAACAATTAAGAAAATGGTAATGGGAACATACATATCAATAATTACCTTAAATGTAAATGGATTAAATGCTCCAACAGAAAGACACAGACTGGCTGAATGTATACAAAAACAAGACCTGTATATATATACACAGGATATATATATATATATATATATATATCCTGTCTACACAGGCCGAAGGACAAATACAGACTAAAAGTGAGGGGATGGAAAAAGATCTTCCATGCAACTGGAAATCAAAAGAAGGCTGGAGTAGCAATACTCACACCAGATGAAATAGACTTTAAAATAAAGATTGTTACAAGAGACAAGGAAGGACACTACATAATGATGAAGGGATCAATCCAAGGAGAAAATATAACAATTGTAAATATTTATGCCCCCAACATAGGAGCACCTCAGTACATAAGGCAAATGCTAACAGCCATAAAAGGGGCAATCTAAAGCAACACAATAATAGTGTGGGACTTTAACACTCCACTTACACTAATGGATAGATCATACAGACAGAAAATTAATAAGGAAACACAAGTGTTAAATGACACATTAGACCAGATAGATTTAATTGATATTTATAGGACATCCCATATGAAAGCAGCAGATTACACTTTCTTCTCAAGTCTACATGGAACATTTTCCAGGATAGATCACATCTTGGGTCAAAAATCAAGCCTTAGTAAATTTAAGATAATTGAAATTGTATCAAACATCTTTTCCAACAACAACGCTATGAGATTAGAAATTAATTACAGGGAAAAAGCTATGAAAAACACAGGCACATGGAGGCTAAACAATTTGCTACTAAACAAGCAAAAATCACTAAAAAAAAAAAAAAAAAAGAAATAAAAAAAAAAAACCTAGAAACAAATGACAATGGAAACACCATGACCCAAAACCTATGGGATGAAACAAAATCAGTTCTAGGAGGGAAGTTTATGGCAATACAATGTTACCTGAAGAAACAAGAAAAGTTTCAAATAAACAACCTAACCATATGCCTAAAGCAACTAGAGAAAGAAGAACAAACAAAACCCAAAGTTAGTAGAAGGAAAGAAACTATAAAGATCAGAGCAGAAATAAATGAAATAGCAAAGATCAATGAAACTAAAAGCAGGTTCTTTGATAAGATAAATAAAACTGATAAACATTTGGCCAGACTCAACAAGAAAAAGACGGAGAGGACTCAAATCAGTAAAATTAGAAGTAAAAAAAGGAGAAGTTACAACTGACACCACAGAAATACAGAAGATCATATGAGACAACTATATGCCAATAAAATGGACAACATGGAAGAAATGGACAAACTCTTAGAAATGTACAATCTTCCAAGACTGAACCAGGAAGACTTAGAAAATATGAACAGACCAATCACAAGTAATGAAATTGAAACTGATTTTAAATCTTTCAACAAACAAAAGTCCAGGGTCAGATGGCTTCACAGGCGAATTCTATCCAATATTTAGAGAAGCACTAACAGATATCCTTCTCAGACTCTTTCAGAATATAGCAGAAGTAGAAACATTCCCAAACTCATCTGACGAGGCCACAATCACCATGATACCAAAACCAAAGATATCACACAAAAAAGAAAATTACAGGACACTAATACTGATGAACATAGATGCAAAATTCCTCAACAAAATACTAGCAAACAGAATCTAACAGCACATTAAAAGGATCATATACCATGAGCAAGTGGGATTTATCCCAGGAATGTAAGGATTCTTCAATATATGCAAATCAATCAATGTGATACACCATGTTACCAAACTGAAGGAAAAACCATATGATCATCTCAATAGATGCATAAAAAGCTTTTGACAAAATTCAACACCCATTTATGATAAAAACTCTCCAGAAAGTGGACATAGAGGGAACATACCTCAACATAAGAAAGGCCATATATGACATGCCCACAGCAAACATCATTCTCAATGGTGAAAAACTGAAAGCATTTCCTCTAAGATCTGGAATAACACAATAGCATCCACTCTTGCCACTTTTATTCAACAAAATTTTGGAAGTCCTAGCCATGGCAGTCTGAGAAGAGAAAGAAATAAAGGTAATCTAGATTGGAAAAGAAGAAGTAAAACTCTCACTGTTTTCAGATTACATGATACTATACACAGAAAAACTAAAAACGCACCAGAAAGCTACTAGAGCTAATCACTGAATTTAGTAAAGTTGCATGATGCAAAATTAATACACAGAAGTCTCTTGCATTCCTATACACTACCAATGAAAGATCAGGAAGACAGATAAAGGAAACAAGCCCATTTACCACTGCATCAAAAAGAATAAAGTACCTCAGAATAAAACTACCTAAGGAAGCAAAAGATCTGTACTCAGAAAACTATAAGATACTGATGGAAGAAATTAAAGATGACACACACAGTGGAGAGATATACCATGTTCATGGATTGGAAGAATCAATATTGTGAAAATGACTATACTACCCAATGCAATCTACAGATTCAACACAATCCCTATCAATTTACCAACAGAATTTTACACAGAATTAGAACAAAAAAATCGTACAATTTGTATGGAAACACAAAAGATCCTAAATAACCAAAGCAATCTTGAGAAAGAAAAACAGAACTGGATGAATCAGTCTCCCTGATTTCAGACTATACTACAAAGCTACAGTAACCAAGACAATACGGTACTGGCACAAAAACAGAAATATAGATTAATGGTACAGGATAGAAAGCCCAGAAATAAACCTTCACACTTATGGTCATCTAATTTGACAAAGGGGGCAAGAATATACAAGGAAGAAAAGACAGTTTCTTCAATAAGTGGTGCTGGGAAAACTGGACAGTTACATGTAAAGGAATGAAATTAGAACACTCCCTAATATCATACACAAAAATAAACTGAAAATGGATTAAGGACCTACATGTAAGGCCAGAAACTATAAAACTCTTAAAGGAAAATATAGGCAGAACATTCTTTGATATAAAATGCAGCAAAATCTTCTCCAATCCACCTCCTAGAGTAATGAAAGTAAAAACAAAAGTAAACAAATGGGACCTAATTATACTTAAAAGCTTTTACACAGCAAAGGAAACCATAAACAAGATGAAAAGATAGCCCTCAGAATGGAAGAAAATATTTGCAAACAAAGCAACTAACAAGGGATTAATCTCAAAAATATAGAGAGCTCACACAGCTCAATATCAAAAAAAAAACAGGGCTTTCCTGGTAGCACAGTGGTTGAGAATCCTCCTGCCAATGCAGGGGACACAGGTTAAATCCCTGGTCTGGGAAGATCCCACATGCCATGGAGCAACTAGCCCATGTGCCACAACTACTGAAGCTTGTGTGCCTAGAGCCTGTGTTTTGCAACAAGAGAAGCCACTGCAATGAGAAGCCCACATGCCACATCCAAGAGTAGCCCCTGCTCACCACAACTAGAGAAAGCCCACGCACAGCAATGAGGACCCAATGCAGCCAATAAACTAATTAATTTTTAAAAATGAAAAAAAAAACAACCCAATCCAAAAATGGGTAGAAGACCAAAATAGACATTCCTCCAAAGAAGACATACAGATGGCCAACAAACACATGAAAAAATGCTCAACATAACTAATGATTAGAGAAATGCAAATCAAAACTCTAAAGAGGAAAGATGGCAGCGAAGTAGAGGGATGTGGAATGCATCCCTCTCCACAGATGCATTGGGAATGCACCAAAAGATGCAATAAATCCCACAGAGAACCAACTGAACACCAACAGATGACCTCGGACACCGAAAAGGACCACAAGGATCCTGACATAACCATTAGGGAGGCATCTATGATGGCTCAAAAAGGGTGAAGCTGTGGAACTCTGGCAGATGGGAGGGAGTGAGAAACACACGGAGGATCTGCACCACAGCTCAGCGTTCCCAGACTGAGATGTCAATTCACAGCTGAACAAAGCGTCTGGGAGCTGGAGCGTGGGAATGGAAGAGCTGGTTCAGGGTGAGAAAAATTGTTGCCAGTAAGGTGACAGACTGAGAGGACAGGAGGGAAGAGGTCCACAGCAAGGAGTGCCTGCCCCTGAGAGCTGCCTGGCCATGATGGCCACTGGATGCTACAGGCTCACAGGCAGCGGGGGGGGGGAAGAGCTACAGGCATTGCCTCTCTCACTCTTTTGGTGCCTGCAGAGGGCAGTGGAGGGACCCCTGTGGGCCACCTAAGGCACTCAAGGATAACAGGGACCCTCAGGCCCTCGGGCAGGGCTAGCTTAAAACCCCTTGGAAAGCCAGCAGCAGGAAGGCTGCCGAGAACAAAGAAGCCCAGAGAGAGGCCCAACTCTGAGACATTCTGTTTACACCTGAGCCACTGGCACCCCTCTGCAACAGGCACCTCGAAGCCCAACTGAAATGACAGAGCACCACTGCTCACTCACTCCCAGGGGAAGGAGCTACTATTGTACCCTCTACCTCCCCACACACCAACACTTATGGAAGAACAATAAAGGAAGCTCTGCTGGTCACAGAATAATACAAAAAACCCAAGGTGAATAGAAGGACACTTACAGGTGAGACTCTAAGGAAACAGAAATATTAGTATCAATTCTATTGAACTGGTCCATTCTGGGATCAGTTCCAGTCTTTTTTTATTATTATTATTAATCATGATCTTAGTCCTAAGGGATCTACAACTTTTATAACATTTTTTATTCTGTTTTTTATTCTGTTTTAATTTTTACCCTTTTTATATACTTCTATTTCTAGCTAAATTTTTGGTAGTATAGACTATAGCTATTCTACCTTCCTTTCATCTCTATCCTTTATACATTTCTATTCCCTTCTTTTTATTTACATATTTCCAGGCACACTACGATCTTCTGTTCCCCTGTCTTCCATCCATTTTTAGTTTATTTTATCCTAACATGTAAGCAACACTATCAATCTGCTCAGACTCCTTGCTCTATTCTCCAAATGACACACTGCCTTGGTATTTAATATTAGGTTTTTGTCATTATCTTAGTTCTTAGCACAATTGGCTAATTTCATTCTGAGAATCTCCATTCTTTCTGCTGGTACTCTAGCTCTTTTTTATATTTGATCCTAGGTTACAAAATCTCCCTGGATTTGTGTTTGTAAGTGTAAGGTGTTATTTGTTTGTTTGTTTCTTTTTGCTTTTGTTTCTGTTGTGTTCTCCTTTGGTTTTCAATTTCTCTTGGATTTCTCTTTGAATATCTGATAGCATATTGGGGTTCTTCTATCAGGTCTTTCCAGAGCCTTATGTCCTAATGGATTCAGTAATTGTGTGTCTTATACATGTATGTGTTTCCTAGACTTAGTATTTGTTTAACCCAACTCTCGGACATTAGTCTGGGGCTTGCACAGTCTTCTATAAACCCCTTTATCGCCACGACAAGCAAGCCCAGAAGTTTGGACTACCATAAGGAAACAAAGAAACACCATGCAGGCAAAGGAGCAGGAAAAAAACCCACAAGACCAAATAAATGAGGAGGAAATAGGAAAAATTCATGAAAAAGAATTCAGAGTGATGATAGTAAAAATGATACAAAATCTCAATAACAAAATAGAGAAAGTACAAGAAACAGTTCATAAGAACTCAGAAGAACTAAAGAACAAACAAACAGCAATGGATAACAAAATAACTGAAATTAAAAGTACTATAGATAGTATAACCAGCGGAATGACTGAGGCAGAAGGACGAATAAGTGAGTTGGAAGATAGAAAGGGGGAAATAACTGTCACAGAGCAGGAAAAAGAAAAAAGAATAAAAAGAATGGAAGACAGTCTCAGAGACCTCAGTGATAACATTAAGCATACCAACCTTCGAATCATAGCCATCCCAGAAGAAGAAGAAAACAAGAAAGGGTCTGAGAAAATATTTGAAGAGGTTCTAGTGGAAAACTTCCCCAACATGGGAAAGGAAATAATTAACCAAGTCCAAGAAGCACAGAGAGTCCCATACAGAATAAACCCAAGGAGAAATACACCAAGACACATATTAATCAAACTAATGACAATTAAATGCAAAGAAAAAATATTAAAAGCAGCAAGAGAAAAGCAACAAATAACATATAAGAGAAAACCCATCAGGATAACAGCTGACCTTTCCACAGAAACTCTGCAGGCCAGAAGGGAATGGCAGGATATATTGAAAGCCCTGAAAGAGAGAAACCTACAGCCAAGAATACTCTACCCAGCAAGAATTTCATTCAGATTCGATGGAGAAGTCAAAAGTTTTCCAGACAAGCAAAAGTTAAGAGAATTCAGCACCACCAAACCAGCCTTACAACAAGTGCTAAAGGACTTCTCTAAGTACGAAACACAAGAAAAGGAAAACACCTACAAATACAAACCCAAAACAATTCAGAAAATGGTAATTGGAACACACATGTCAATAATCACCTTAAATGTAAATGGATTAAATGTTCCAACCAAAAGACACAGACTGGCTGAATGGATACAAAAACAAGACCCTTCTGTATGCTGCCTACAAGAAACCCACTTCAGACCAAGGGATACATATAGACTGAAAGTAAAGGGATGGAAAAAGATCTTTCATGCAAATGGAAGTCAAAAGAAAGCTGGAGTAGAAATACTCATATCAGACAAATTAGATTTCAAAGTAAAGAATATGACAAGAGACAAGGAAGGACACTACCTAATGATCAAGGGATCCATCCAAGAAGAACATATCACAATGGTAAATATCTATGCCCCCAACATAGGAGCACCTCAATACATAAGGCAAATGCTAACAGCCATAAAAGAGGAAATCGATAGTAACACAATAATAGTGGGAGACGTGAACACCCCACTTACATCAATGGACAGATCATCCAAGCAGCAAATAAATAAAGACACACAAGTTTTAAATGACACATTAGACCATCTCGACCTAAATGATATTTTTAGGACATTCCATCCAAAATTGACAGAATACACTTTCTTCTCAAGTGCACAGGGAACATTTTCCAGGATAGATCACATCTTGGGTCACAAATCAAATCTCAGCAAATTCAAGATAATTGAAATCATATCAAGCATCTTCTCAGACCACAGTGCCATGAGAATAGATATCAATTACAGGAAAAAAACTGCAAAAAATACAACCACATGGAGACTAAACAATTCACTATTAAACAACCAAGAAATCACTAAAGAAATCAAAGAGGAAATCAAAAAGTATCTAGAAAAAAATGACAATGAAAACAAAAAAACCTAAAACCTATGGGATGCAGCAAAAGCAGTTCTAAGAGGGAAGTTTATAGCAATACAGTCCTACCTCAAGAAACAAGAAAAATATCAAATAAACAACCTAACCTTACACCTAAAACAATTAGAGAAAGGAACAAAGAAACCCCAAAGTGAGCAGAAGGAAAGAAATCATAAAGATCAGATCAGAAATAAATGAAAAAGAAATGAAGGAAACAATAGCAAAGATCTATAAAACTAAAAGCTGGTTCTTTGAGAAGATAAACAAAATTGATAAACCATTAGCCAGACCCATCAGGAAAAAAAGGGAGAAGACAGAAATCAATAGAATTGGAAATGAAAAAGCAGAAGTAACAACGGACACCACAAAAATATAAAAGATCATGAGAGACTACCACAAGCAACTATATGCCAATAAATTGGATAACCTGGAAGAAATGGATACATTCTTAGAAAAGTTCAATCTTCCAAGACTGAAACAGGAAGAAATAGAAAATATGAATAGACCAATCTCAAGTACTGAACTTGAGACTGTAATTAAAAATCTCCCAACAAACAAAAACCCAGGGCCAGATGGCTTCACAGGCTAATTCTATCAAACATTTAGAGAAGAGCTAACACCTATCCTTCTCAAACTCTTCCAAAATATAGCTGAAAGAGGAACACTCCCAAACTCATTCTATGAGGCCACCATCACCCTGATACCAAAACCAGGCAAAGATGTCACAAAAAAATAAAATTACAGACCAATATCACTGATGAATTTAGATGCAAAAATCCTCAACAAAATACTAGCGAACAGAATCCACAGCACATTAAAAAGATCATACACCATGATCAAGTGGGGTTTATCCCTGGAATGCAAGGGTTCTTCAATATACACAAATCAATCAATGTGATACATCATATTAACAAATTGAAGGGTAAAAACCAAATGATCATCTCAATAGATGCAGAAAAAGATTTTGACAAATTTGACATACATTTATGATAAAATATCTCCAGAAAATGGGTGTAGAAGGAAATTACCTCAACATGATAAAAGCCATATATGACAAACCAACAGCCAACATCACTCTCAATGGTGAAAAATTGAAAGCATTCCCTCTAAGTTCAGGAACAACGCAATGGTGCCCAGTCTCACCATTATAATTCAACATAGTTTTGGAAGTTTTAGCCACAGCAATCAGAGAAAAAAACGAAATAAAAGGAATACAAATTGGAAAAGAAGAAGTAAAATTGTCACTCTTTGCAGATGACATGATATTATACATAGAAAACACTGGATTCTACCAGAAAACTACTAGCACTAATTGATGAGTTTAGTAAAGTAGCAGGATACAAAATTAATGCACAGAAATTCATTGCATTCCTATACACTAACAACAGAAGAGCAGAAAGAGAAATTAAGGAAACACTCCCATTTACCATTGCAGCAAAAAGAATAAAATACCTAGGAATTAACCTGCCTAAGTAGGCAAAAGACCTGTATGTATAAAACTTTAAGACACTGATGAAAGAAATCAAAGACGATACAAACAGATGGTGGGACACACCATGTTCTTGGATTGGAAGAATCAACATTGTGAGAATGACTCTCCTACCCAAAGCAATTACAGATTCAATGCAATCCCTATCAAATTACCAATGGCATTTCCACAGAACTAGAAGAAGAAATTTTACGATTGTATTGAAACTCAAAGACCCTGAATACCCAAAGCAATCTTGAGAAGGAAAGACAGAGTTGGTGGAATCGGGCTTCCTGACTTCAAACCATACTACAAGGCTACAGTGAGCAAGACAGTATGGTACAGGCAAAAAATCAGAACTATAGAGCAATGGAACACAATAGAGAGCCCAGAGATAAATCCACGCAAATATAGGCACCTAATCCTTGACAAAGGAGGCAAGAATATAAAATGGAAAAAACACAGCCTCTTTTACAAGTGGTGCTGGGAGAATTGGACAGCTACATGTCAAAGAATGAAATTGGAACACTTCCTAACACCATACAGAAAAATAAAATCAAAAAGGATTAAAGAGCTAATTGTAAGGTCAGACACTATAAAACTCTTAGAGGAAAACATAGGCAGACACTCTATGACATACATCAAAGTAAGATCCTTTTTGATTCACCTCCTAGAATAATGGAAATAAAACAAAAATAAACAAATGGGACCTGATGAAACTTAGAATCTTTTGCACAGCAAAAGAAACCATAAATAAGACAGGAAGATAACCCTCCAAATGGGAGAAAATATTTGCCAATGAAGCAACTGACAAAAGATTTATCTCCAAAATATACAAGCAGCTCATGCAGCTTAATACCAAAAACCAATAACCCAACCCACAAATGGGCAGAAGACCTAAATAGACATTGCTCCAAAGAAGGCATGCATATGGCTAACAAACACATGAATAGATGCTCAACATCACTAATCATTAGAGAAATGCAAGTCAAAGCCACAATGAGATATCACCTCACTCCGGTCAGAATGGCCATCATCAAGACATCTAGAAATAATAAATGCTGGAGAGGGTGTGGAGAAAAGGGAACCCTCATGCACTGTTGGTGGTAATGTAAGTTGTATAGCCACTATGGAAAACAGTTTGGAGATTCCTTAAAATCTAAAAATGGAACTATCATATGACCCAGCAATCTCACTCCTGGGTATACACCCAGAGAAAACCATAATCCAAAAAGAAACATGTACCATAATGTTCATTGCAGCACTATTTACAATAGCCAGGACATGGAAGCAACCTAAATGCCCTTCAGCAGATGAATGGATAAAGAAGATATGGCACATATATACAGTGGAATATTAGCCATAAAAAGGAATGAAATTGAGTTATTTGTAGTGAGGTGGATGGACACAGAGTCTGTCATACAGAGCAAAGTAAGCCAAAAAGAGAAAAACAAATATGATATGCTAACTTATATGTACAGAATCTAAAAAAATGGTACTGATGAACCCAGTGACAGGGCAAGAATAAAGATGGAGATGTAGAGGACAGACTTGAGGACACGTTGGGGGGGGGGTGAAGGGGAAGCTGGGACAAAGTGAGAGAGTAGCATTGACATATAGACATTACCAAATGTAAAATAGATAGCTAGTTGGAAGTTGCTATATAACATAGGGAGATCAACTCGATGATGTGTAATGATTTAGAGGGCTGTGATAGGGAGAGTTGGAGGGAGTCATGGGAGGGAGGGGATGTGGGGATATATGTATAAATACAGCTGATTCACTTTGGTGTACCTCAAAAACTGAAACAACAGTGTAAAGCAATTATATTCCAATAAAGAGCTTAAAAAACATAATCCACAGCCCACCAACACACACACACACACACACACACACAATTGATAACTATTGAGAACCAACCGTATAGCACAGGGAACTCTACTCAGTGCTCTCTGGTGACTAAATGGGAAAGAAATCCAAAAAAGAGGGGATATATATATATATACACAAATGGCTGATTCACTTTGCTGTGCAGCAGAAACTGACACAGTAGTGTAAAGCAACTGTACTCCAATTTTAAAAAGTAATAACTGAGGCAAACTATTAAAGAAAGATAAAATGGTTTCCAAAACCTTATGACTTCTTCCTTTGTTCCTTTGTCTCAGGCTCTGCTGCTGGCATTAGCTTGTCTTTCTCCCTCTGGTCCATGTGCTCAGGCCCCAGTGCCATCACCAGCGCCATCTTCCTCCTTCCCTTCTGTGCTGCCTATACCCCCTCTACACACTCGGTTCCCCCATACTAATTCTCTCATCGAACTTACCCTTTTCTCTGAAAATCTCCCTACTCTCTTTTTCTCTAAACTTATCAGAGCCTATCTCTTTAAAATTAATCCTTCTGAGGATCCAGAGGCTAAACCCTTAATTTTTTTATATTCCCCGGAATGAAGCTGAACTTCAAGCCATAATCAAAGATTTTCCGAAGTAGCCAAAGAGCCTCACAGATTTGTGGAGGAATTTAATATAGTCATTCAAACTTATCAACCTGGTTTCTCTGACTTGTCAGCTAGTTCCCGTGCTCATTGGTGAAGGCCAGGCATAGCATTGGAAGAAAACTGCTAATTGGAAAATTCCTGAAAGATCTCTAGAATTAAAATTTGGAGATCAGCAGCTAACTTACTATATGATTAGGCATGGGCAATTGCTAAGTGACTTCATCAGACAGCTCTTTAGGCTTTTCCAAAGCCTGTTGATTGGAACAAAATTCATGCCTACACATAAAAATCTGATGAATCTGTTCATGGCTATTACAATTGATTTTGGATTATTTTTAAAGAAAACTCTGGTCTTCCTTCAAGTGTTGATTCCACCTGAGTAAATTTTAACTCTGTATTTATTAATGGGCTGAATTTATTAATTCCCTTCAAGTAAAAAGAACCAGGGCTTCCCTGGAGGTGCATTGGTTAAGAATCCACCTTCTGGGACTTCCTAGGTGGCCAGTGGTTAAGAATCCGCCTGCCAATGCAGGGCACACGGGTTCAATCCCTGCTCCAGGAAGATCCCACATGCCTCAGAGCAGCTAGGCCTGTGTGAGCCTGCACTCTAGAGCCCATAAGCCACAACTATTGAACCCACGTGCTACAACTACTGAAGCCCAAGTACCTAGAGACCATGTTCCGCAACAAGAGAAGCCACCGTAATGAGAAACCCATGCACCACAATGAAGAGTATCCCCTGCTCACCATAACTAGAGAAAGCCCATGTGAAGCAACGAAGACTCAACGCAGCCAATCAATCAGTCAATCAATTAAAAAACAAAAAAAATATCCGCCTGCTAATGTAGGGGACACAGGTTCATTCCCTGGACTGGGAAGATCCTACATGCTGTGGAGCAACTAAGCCTGTGCATCACAACTACTGACCCTCGCTCTAGAAGCAGCAAGCCACAACTACTGAAGCCCACGCACCTAGAGCCCATGCTCTGCAACAAGAGAAGCCACTGCAATGAAGAATAGCCCCTGCTCATCACAACTAGAGAAAGCCCATGTGCAGCAACAAAGACCCAATGCAGCCAAAAATTAAATAAATGAATAAATAAATAATTAAATGATAAAATAAATCTTTTAAAGTAAAAAGGACCAGAATGAAATGGGAAACTACATACACTGCAGATTTAGTTACTCTGGCAAATCAGCTCTCTCATACTCTAGATAAGGCACCTAAAAAGACCACCGAAATTCTTAATCTTCAACTTCAGCAAATGAAAGCCCCTAAACAGAACCAAACTCTCCTAGTTTCTGTTATTGCACAGAGCCAAGACATTGGAAAAGAGATTGCTACAAATTCAAGCACTTCAGATACCTTCTGCCCTCTATCCAGCCTTTCCAATGTCCTCTCAATTCTCAATTATGGGACTTCAAGGAACTACAGGGGCTCTTTCCAATCCTCCCTCTTAATTGGTTTATAGAAAAATCTCCAGATTGGGGATGAATCTCTTCCAATTGTAGTTGACAACGGAGCCACATGCCTGGTGCTCAGACCCACAACTATAAAAGAGCCCCTGCCTTGGAGTACTAAAACAGTTCAAATAGAGGCGTTTTCTAAGAAACTTCAAGTTTCCTGTCTCTGAAACTGTTCCCTTTCGTTTCAGCCCTTTATGAGATAACACATCCTTTTCTCCTTAGTCCTTCTGCCCCTATCCATTTATTAGGTAAAGACTTTTTAGAGAAATATCATGCCAGAATTTCTTTTTCCCAAAAGGGGACAATAACTCTAGAATCTGACAGTAGTCATTAAAGCAACCAACCAAGTGAATTTAAAAACCCTTTGACATCTTTTACTTGCTTTTTTCTGATGGTACTAGACCTGATTCTGGAAACACTGATCATTTGTCCCTACTGAATCAGCTACCACCCTCCTCAGGGGCAAAATCTCCAACTGATATTGGCAAAATTCATAGCTCATCTCCCTTCAAGATTCAAATAAATCCATCAAGACCTCTTCCCAGAATTAATCAATATCCTATAAGTAAAGAAGTTCTTCAAGGAATCAAGCCCATAATAGAAGATTACAAGGCACAGGGCCTCATTATTCCTTGTGCCAGCCCCTGTAATTCTCCCATTTACCAGTGAGAAAACCCAAAGGCCAATGGTAGAGGTTTGTCCAAGACCTCTGAGCAATAAATAACATTGCTATTCCTTAACACCCTGTGGTTCCTAATCCTCTTTCTGCTACTGACATCCCTTCCCACTGGAAATAACACTTTTTCTCTAATTGATTTAAGCAGTGCATTCTTTAGTATTCTAGTTGATAAAGCTAGCCAATACTTTTTTGCTTCTGCCCTTCTCTTGGAAGAAAAACAGTTCACCTGGACAGTAATGTCTCAGTGTTTTACTGAGAATCCTTATTTCTCTCTAACCTGAAGGCTGATCTGGATGATATAAAGGTCCCCTGAGGTTCTACTTCGTTGCAATATGTGGATGATTTGCTTCTTGGTTCTCCTTCTCAAGCCTCCTCACAGGAAGACAGCATCCATTTGCTAAGGCTTTTAGCCTGAAAGGGGCATAAAGTTACCAAAGAAAAGGGCTACATCTAGATCCAGACAGACTTCATGGTGTCCCAAGTTTCACAAAACCCAAAACTAAGTAGCAACTGCAAGATTTTCTTGGGCTGGTTGGATATTGCCAAAATTGGATTCTAAATTTCTCTCTCATGCCCAAATTTCTGTATGTTTTACTAAATAGTAACAATATTGACCAAATTTTGTGCGAAAAAACAGATGACATAACTTTTAAGGCCTTAAAAGAGAGTTTAATGAACCCATCTGCCCTTGGGCATCCCAATTATCAGATTCCCTTCTTACTTTTTGTGTATGAAGAGGAAGGGACTGCCCTTGGATACTCACCTCAAAAATGAGGGGACCACCATTGACCCCTAGTGTATTATAGCCAGGAAATGGACCTTGTGAGATATGGTTACCCCTTTGCTTTATAGCCATATGGCCTCTGCCCTATTAATTAAGGCCACCAAGAAAATCATATTTGGATCCCCCATTTAATCATTTTTATGCCTCATGCTTTAGAAGCTCTCCTGAATTCTCAATTATACTCAACATTTCTCAGTCAGCTGCCTCACCTTCTATAAAGTCCTTTTGTTAACTGCTCCTCGCATAAATCTTTTATACTGTGATGACCTTAATTCTGCTACTCTTTTCCCTTCAATCACTGATGAAGTCCCTCACAGCTGCTTAGAACTGCAAGATCACCTCCTGACTCTTCGTGTTGATCTGCAGGAAATTCTTCTGGGTAATGCTGACTTTTCATGGTTCATTGATGGTTCTTATTTTTAAAATGACAATGGTAAATATTATTCTGGGAATGCTATTGCAACTCCTGATGTTGTTGAGGCAGCATCTTTACCTTTAACTATTTCAGCCCAACAGGCTGAATTATACACTCTTACATGGGCTTGTAGTTTAGCCAAGGACAAAACTGTCAACATTTATACTGATAGTAGATATACTTTTGGAGTATAGCTCATGACTTTGAAATATAGTGGAAGCAACACAGCTTCCTTACTTCCAGTGGAAATAAAATTTTAAATAGCCCCTATATTCAGGAATTCTTAGACGCAATACTTTTACCCACTGCTTTAGCTATTATTAAGATTTGGGGGCATTCTAAACTTGACTCTGGAAGCTAAAGGAAATCACCTCCCTGATAGTTCTGCAAGGAATGCTTCTCTTAGAGGGACCAATAGCAGTCAAACCTCTGTCATGCTCCAAAAGGATATTTTCCCAAAAAATGATTTAGAAAAACTGACTAGAGAAGCCCAACTAGAGGCCTCAGAAAAAAAATGGCAATTCAACAATTGTGGTTTAACAAAAAAAGAAGGCTCTGGTTTGGACCAAATAACAACCTAGTCCTACTGTAGACTCTAAAATTCTCACTCCTCACCACTGTACATGCATCAAACCATTATTCTACTGACAAAGTGATAGCCTTCAGGAATCAATATGGGTGGAAAAACATTAACAAAGCCACAAAAAATGCCTACCTCACTAGACCCACTTGTCCAAACTACAACCCAGGGAAGACTGTTCTTATTGCTTCCGGACATTTTAAACTGCTTAATGAACAATTTGAGGTCTGGCAAATGGATTTTATACAGCTTCTTCTTCTAATGGATATAAATATGTTTTAGTCACAGTCTATGTTTTTACACTGGCCTGAAGCCTTCCCTTAAAGATAGGCTACTGCCTGTTATGTGGCTAAAGTCTTTTGGGAAAAGATTATCCCTCCCTGGGGAAACCCTTTCAAACATCATAGTGATCAAAAAACCATTTTACTGGTCAGATCTTTGACAAGTGTGCACTGTTTGGCCAGTTTTACAACACTTCCACTGTGCTTACCACCCTTAGTCCTTTGGTTTAGTCTAATACACTAACAGCATTACTAAAACAGAATTGGCAAAATTTGTAGAGGTCTTCCAAATACCTCAACCAAAAGCATTGTCAATTGTCTTTATAAGTCTCAGATCCACACCTTTTGGAGTTCATAAGTTCTTAATCCTTGAGACAGTCACAGGATGTCCAGTGCACTTCAATCTTGCTTACTTTGACCCACAACCCATAAAATGAGAGCTATTCCAATTATTGCAAAGGGCCAATTGCTTCTATTAAAAATAACCATGTTTTGGTAGGGAAATCTTTTCACAGTGTGCTCTTAGGAGATGAAGACCTTAAGCATTACACCATGCAATTTGAATATTTTATCTATTGGAAAAGGCACTTCCCGAATGCTCTTCAGTCTCACTAGAGAGGCCCCTATCAGGTACTGCTAACCAACCCTTGTGCCATCATCTCCAAGGAATAGACACTTGGATTCAGGGTGCAAACCTAAAGAAAGCACTGAACCCCAACTGGACCTGCACATCATCTGGTGACCTGAAAGTAAACATTACCCAGGATTGAAGCCATTGACGTCATGATGCCACCACTTTCCCAAGGTATCAAGATCAGCCCTGTTAGAAGTTTGTCACCAATACTTTGATGGTGACATAATGCTTTAGATGATCTCCAATTAGACACCAATCTTTGGTCTTGATTACATATGGATCTTAGATAAAAAGTGCCTAAGAGTTCTCTCTCCTACTCTTCCTTGTTACTCAAATGTGACCTCAACAGGTTTCTAATCTGTGCACTTTCCCTCCAACATGAGACACTACACCCAGGAAAGGTTCTTTTTATTACTGAGGCACAAAAAATTACTGAAACCAGGAATCCTAACACTTGATCAACAATGCATTCAGAGAAAGATCTTGTCAAAGGGGGAAATGTGAAAAATTAATAAATAGAAACCTCAATCAAATAGAGTCAGAAGAACTGAAAGGGGAGCCCAACAAGAAAGAAGAAAGACTCCTTTCTTAGAAAAAACTCAGCCAATGAAAAGGCATGACTATTTTGTTGACTATAGCCCTGCCAGGTTTCTTTTCCACTCTATAAGAGTTCTCCTTCCCTTGCTGTGTGGAACTTGCACATGGCTCGCCATGGTGGCAGACCCTGAATTGTAATTCTCTGCTTATCTCAAATAACCCCCTCCTTTTTTTTCCCTAAAGAAATAACTGACATTCTATTTGTTTTAGATCAACACTGCCATCAAAAGCAAAGTACTCTCAGACTAACCTAACTCTCTGTTTAGTAGTTACTTTCTGCATTTTTCTAGTCCCAGTTCCAGATTCCTAGGCAAAGGACTCCAATTGAGCCAGCTTGGATGAAGCTCAGCCTTGGTCCTCTCAACTCTGGCTGGGCACTGGATAGGAATCCCATTGGATTCACTGGCTTCCAGAAACAGATAAGCTCTGGGAGCAGAGGCAGTTTAGAGAATCATCATGAACCAAATGGAAACCCCAAAATGGGTTACCACTGCCTTGAAGGTGAGAGGGACAAAGAAAAGAAAAGTTGAGATTGGTAGGTAAAGTTTAAACTGGCCTTATTTGATAAAGATATCTCCAACTCTGAAATCTAGATTGTTCCCTAATATATGCAGTGGCAGAAACCTATCATGTCAATTGGGCATCGAAAGCAGCAATTTCCTTCCACTCACTATGTGAGTTGAATATCAGGTCAAGAAATTATTTTTATTTTGTAAGTGCCAGAGCTAATTGTTAAGCCAAGTCCAGGGAAAAATAAGTTGTTATGATCTTCAGAAAACTAACTCAAAGGGAAATCTAAGCTCTCAGATGGAACATAGATTAAACAGGGACCTTTATTAGTTCCATAGAAATTAGGAGCCCAGAAAGTTCTGCAATATAAAGAACAAGTAAAGAAAAAGGAATTGATGTCCTTAGATGGCTAAGACTCAATGAAAGCCAAAGAGAGAAGAGATATCTGGAGAAATATTTCAAAACTGAGAAATCACTTAGCCATTTTTTTCCTTTCCAAAATTGGAAAAAGAATGTATTCCTTTTTTTTTTTTTTTTTTTTGTATTTTTGTAAATCTGCATTGTACAAGAATGATGTGCAAACCCTAAATTCTTTACTCCAGCAGACATGTAGTTTTCTGTCACATGAAAAGAGAAGTTACCAAGGACTTAATTCCAGAGAGCAAAGTCCCAAGTCAAAACTTAAGTGTTCAGACAATGGCATTAATTCTTATTACAAACCTGGCAAAGCTATAGTTCCATCAATAGGTTGGCTCACTTTCTTCTTGTTCATGCCTTTGCCTTTTTTTTTTTTTTTTTTTTGCTTTACCTCCTGGTACTTTCCTTGTAATATTTTTTCCCTTGGTTTCATGGCCAAGCAAATAGAAACTGAAACACATCCAGCCCCTCCTTTACTCTATTTCAGGTCTTTATTGTTTTACCCTGAATTGCTATTGATAAAATGGCTTTCAAACCCTTCCTTTACTTGAGCCCTGAGGTTAACTAAAGTTTTTCCTCCTCAAAGTGGTCTCACCCAGCCAGAGTTGTCAGACCCCCCATTACATGCCCTCATGACACCCTAAACTTCTTGACAGTACTTAATACAGTTATAATTTGTGTAATTATTCATTTAGTGTTGGTTAACCTTGTCAGAGTATAAACCATGAGATCAATGACAGAGTCTATTGACTTCCTTTCTGTATTTCCAGTAATTAGCGCAATGTCTGTTTTACAGTAAACACTCAATAGACTTCCGATAAGTGAATGAATCGAATTTCCTAGCCAGCAATCTATAATCCATAAGTGACTCCCAAACCTGGGAAATTTTAATCATCCAGGGCATTTTTGTTTGTTTTTTAAGAGTTTTCTAAGTCACCCTCGTGTTCTCATTCTACAGACCTGAGGTGATTCAACATCGTTCTCAAAGATCCCCCCAGTGATTATGATGACCTGCTGTGGTTGTAAGTACAAGTTCCCTAAAGCTCATATTACGTCCCGCCCACCCACACCACCACCTTACTTTGTAAGACTTGTCTCCCACTTATTTGCTATTTGCACATTGTGATTCAGCCTGGTAAACACACTTGACATTCTCTAGACATCGTGCTTCCCTGCCACTGCTGATGCTCTTCCCTTTTCCAATGGCTTATTATTCCTTCTACCATTAAATTCCTGCCCATTTTTTCAGATTGATTTCAAATATCACTTGTCAAGAAAGCCTCCTGAGTTGCCACAGCTAGATACAAGTATTCCGAGCATAGAATTCCCCAGAGAACATTACATGAGCATCTCCCTGAGCTCTTCTTTCTTGTCTTGGTTCATAATTCCTGTACACTCCACTTATCTCTTTTTTAAGACTATAAACATCACAGAAAGAACAAGTGAGAGAAAAAAGCAGGAAGGCAGTGATTCATCTTTGTGTCTCCTGAAGAACTCAAAAATTTAGAGCATATCATGAGTATTTAGTGTATTTGACTTATACAGAAAAGTAGTTATTCTGGCTATAAAAAAAGAATAATACATTGCCTATGAAAATTAAGCACAAACAACCAATTTAACAGTGGTTTCTGATTTCTAAGCAGGAAAAATCTCAAACAGTAAAGTATTAACTCAGACATCTGAATAATTGAATTAGAATTCAATACTTTATTTCAACCATTTACAAAGTATTTTAGTATGTACGCTACACTAATGTCGTGGGGGATAAAGGAATGAATAAAACACTGATCCTATTTATTAATAAGCATCTTACAAATTCTAATTTTATATCCGTTTATTTCTTCAGCCATTTACTCTATGTTTACCACTTGGAGAGCTCTATGCTAATGCTTATGCTGGGAAAATACAGAAAAAAATAAAAATAGAACCAGTCACATAGGAGCTTACAGTCTATTGGGGGAGACAGCCATGTAAACAACGGTAAATCAAATTAGGCTTAAATAGATAGTACAGTACAATATAATATAAATGAAAAAAATGCTATGATAAGGAAAAGGAAGAATGATTTGACTTTAACTTCCTATTGTTATTCATCTAGCAAGGTTTCTCCACCATTATATGAGGTAGAGATTTGCCTATCTTTCAAAGCACAACCAACACACTTCAACAAGTTGGACACAATAGAAGAGTCTGGAATCTATTGTCAATCTTGTCTTCTGAGGAATGTGCTAGGAGAGTAGACTTAACTCAGTGAATTGAAGAAAGGTCATCTTGTCATGCAAAGTAAAATATGCAAAAGTAAGACCATAGACAAAAAGTAGTGGACCTATACTAAAAGATCAAACACAAGCTAATGTCATGCCCTGGAGAAAACAAGGACCAATTGGGTAACCCAGAATGTGGTCACAAAGTCAAGAGCACCAGTTAGAAATCTGAGGTTGAGGAACCAGGCTTCAATTCCTGAGTGAAATTAAAAGTGGATTAAAGCAATTATCGTCCGTATCTTAGGAGAATTGGGTTATCATTGCCTGGACTTCACTATACAGAGTCTAGGCAGAAGCAGTAATTTCCAAAGCTGGAGTAACAAGGTCTGTAGCAGAGTTGGCAGATGTGGAGTCCCAGATTACAGCTAGATTTCTCATATCCCTCTATTTAAGGTCAGGATAAGTTTTAGAGAACAGCAGAATTAAATTTGCATCAAGTCGTCCCGTGGTCCCAGCTATGATGAGAAGATATGTAATAAGCATGAATAAGGAAGAATTTTTTAAAAGGGATAAACAGAATAATCCTCATGCCCTGGGCAACTTCCAGCTACAAATGTTATAAAACGGTCCCCAATCAGTTTTGAAAGGTTAGATAAAGCCAAATAAAGCACAACGAAACAACCCAAAAAAGTCATTTGAGGTTAAAGTTGATTTATAAATAAATGATTCAGCACTTTAAAGAACAAAGGAACATTCTGTAAAGTTAGTCTATTCAGAAAACTCAAGAAGTATTCCAACTATATCCCACTGAGCAAAGTAGAAAAAAACTTAACAAAGGTAACTGCAGGGCAATGTACTATGTGCAGAAAACTTTTTGATGAGATGAGCAGCTGTATTATAATCCAATTATCTATGACCTGATGGGCCTATGGGATGAACATCTCCTTGGAACTCAGGGAGACAGCAGCCAAGAAACTGCTCATCGGTTGTGTAACAGCATCAGACCAGTTTCACTGAGAACTTCTTGGCACCAACCCTCCTTGGAGTCAAGTTTTCTTTGGTAAGAATATACCCACTCTGCAATTCATAGTATTAAAACAACATACTCAAATTAATTCACAGTGAAATAAAGGCATGTGATAGTGTACACAGTTAAAATTCTGGAGACACTGGAAACAAGAGCACGTTTCACTTCAACAACCATTTATTAAACCACTCCCATGTGCCAGGCCTACCCGAACATCTGGCATCTTGCCACATTCCAAATCCCTCTCAGCTTCTCTCATCATTTCCATTTTCACCACCACAACCTTGTTAAGGTCGTCATTGTTTCTAGCTGGGATAATTGCCACCCCAGCTGGTACCTCTACCTCTGCTCTGGTCCTTCTCTAACTGTGCTCCGCATCAAAGTTCAATGCAAACAAATTCCTCCCCTGTATAAAACCCTTTAGGGTTCCTCCTTGTTTCGGGATAAACTGTAAGTGGCCATTAAGACCTCTGTAATATGTTCCACTGTGTCCTCCTGCTTCATCTCCCACCACTCCCCCCAGGCCTCCTGTGCTCTAGCCATAATGATATGTCTGCAGTTCCCTGAACAGGCGACACAACTAAATACCTCAGTGCCTTTGCCTATGCCTCCAGCAGCATGCCCCATGGTGCTCTATTTCCTTCAAGATTCAACCAAACATTTGCCTCATCTAAAAAACTCCTTGGTCCCAGAGGTAGTCGTTACACAGTATCACCTTTAGACCCGAGCTAGAAGGACCCTGGGCTGGACCCTGCCCTTTGGAGGGCCTCAGACTTCATAAGCAAAACTAAATTTATGGAAGATCATATGGACACCTCTGCCTCTCGGGGTCTGGTGCTCAGCACTAGCACAGCAAGATCCGTAGCCCTAAATATCTGTCCTCATGACTAATATGATGCTCTCATGACTAACAGTCCCTTAGGAGATCCACCTCCACGTTTCTAACACTACATCCTCGAAACAAAAGGCAACAGTGTCTGAATGTCACACAGGTTTGTGGGCTCTGCCACTGCTTCAGAGTGTGGGGAGGATCGGAGGAGCAACCATGGGCCAGAGGCAAGAGGAAGGCCACAGTAATCATTCTTTTCAGATAACATACGTCCTTGTGACACAAACTGCTGTCCTCAGTAGAGCCAGGTATCCATCCTCTTGTTCACCGGTGGGCTCACATTTATGGTTCCAGAGCAACTCAGAAATTAGTGAGTATTCACAAAAGTGTGCCAATTCCCACAGGCAGCTGGGAACATTTTGCAATTCATATTACTCTTAAATTTGTATATAAATAGGTCTAGAGGTAACATGTGCGATTCATCAACCCAACTGACAACTACGTGGATATTGATTGTTAGAAATGGGATTCCCTTGATTTTTATAAAATATTTAATACAATTTCATTAAATTCTCAAAAAAAGAATAAGAAATTTCAGCTGCAGCTAAATAAAAAATTTCAGTTAATGTTTTTATTTTCTATTTTATTTTTAATACATATATTTGAATACACAAAAATAAATTTTTGAAAAATATGAAAGAATAATTTAAATTTTACGTTTTGTACATTTGTTTAAACACAATTTGATGACAATATGTTCAAATTTTATACACTTTAAACAATGTATAGTTAGACATTTAGGTCATCAACAGTATACAAAGTACGTGAAAATCTCAATTATAAAATTATCATTTGTTATTTTGCTAAAATTAAGTCCAGAAAAATATTTTTGTGAAATATATGAATTTTGTTTATTAATTGTGCTTATTTTTATTTTACTACTCATCCAAATATTGCCAGCCCTCCTGCAGAAGACACAGACATGCCCACTGATATTTAATTCAGTTATCATTGATACTGTGCCAACTTCTAGTAATAAAAAATTCATAGATTTACACATATTTTCAATTTTTTCATTACAAAAACAGCTTTGTGAAACTTGATTTTTAATGTTTAAATATTTGGACATACAGAATGTGGGTCTCCATTTGTGCTTGTTCCCAGCCCCTCAAATGTTACAAGAGGGCCTGGATTAAGCTTTCTCTCCTCTATGCTTGCTCAGCCACTGCACATTTGTCTTCTAGGGATGTGCAACATTGTATTATAATTATTTTTTCACAAACCTTTTTTTAGTGCTAACTGTGGCAGTCTCAGGGGCAGAGACTTCATCTTTGTAACCCAGGTGCCTAGGAAAATTCCTAGCACATGGTAGAAGTTAAATAAATTGGTTGAATTAATACATAAATAAAACAAGGCAGCATTGTCTAAGAACATGAATTATTGAGCCTAATTGCCCAGGTTGCAGTCCTGTTTCTGATATTGTCTATTAATCTAGAGTAGTAACCTCTTAATGTCTCAGCTCCTTGACTTTCTTACCTACAAAATAGAAATAATGAGTGCCTACCTCATAAGGTTGTTATTAGCACTGAAGTATTAAATGCAGTAATAAATGAGTTAATATTTACAAAAACTTAAAATTGTGGCTGCACTTTACATAGTTAGTATGTGCTAAATCAATCTGTAAATTAAATCAGATAATATTTGTTTAAGTTTCACTCGACACGGTATCTCTTCATCATTCCAGCAACGCTATGAATTATATACAGTTATTATCCTCACTTTATAGATGAAGAAATTGAGGCTTGAAGAGCTTTAGATGCTTGTCCAAAGCCACAAAGCAGCAAAACCAGGATTGGAATTCCAATTTTTGTGGCAGCAGAGGCTGAACCCTTAACCACCAAATGAATTTTCTTTCCAGATATGAGCACTTAGAAATGTATGTACATATATATAAATTATGAAAACTTAAGAAAAATGCTCTTTCATAAAGTTAAATTTTATTTAATTTTTTAATTGTCACAATGTTCGAAAAAGATTCCAAGGGGAAAGTTGTTTTAAGTCCAAACAGCAAATCAATAAAAGTTTAGTAGGCAACACGTCAAAAGAAGTAATATATTTTATTGCTAAATGTGAATAGAAGAAATGAGCTTAAATATCTACACATCATTAGCCTTTAGGAATACAGCATGCTCCTCCTAAAAGACTGGATATTGAGGGCTTTTATGAGCACTATTATATTTATTTTACGGTACAGGAAGTATATAAAAATCATGGATACCTTCCTGGTGTAACAAAAAATGAAACAAAATGACCTCTGTCAAGTCATCTTTGGAGCAAAGACAGTGACTTTGATGCTCGTTCCTGAACAAATTAGAATTATCTTAGCACCATAGATCTGTATTACTAAGCAGCTTCACAGGATCTGAAGGTGTTGTCACTGTGTTTTCTGCTATCAAGCTTATAAATTTTTCATGAGACATTACCCTCAAGGACCTTGTAATCTAATAGCCAGGCACAGGTTTTATAAAATGTACCTGCTAACATAGCCAAAAATGGGATTTAAATTTATAAATTTAGGGATATTGCATCATTCTGTGTTCACCCTGGCAGGCTGGAGTCGATAGTATAGTCAGAAAAACATACCAAGAAATAGACCAAAGGGTAGCACAGGAATCACACATAAAAAACATGTCAAGACACTTGCCCTATTGAAGCAAGAACAGTCTACATAAGTGGATTTAGTCAGGATGGTGATGTCATAGTAGAAATGCCACAGATTTGTAGTAATCCATAAAGTAATAATTTACCAACAGAAAAATTGAGGATGCCAGCTAGAATTGAAAGAAGGGTAGATAAAAGGACAGAGAGACATCCAATAGCACAATTCTGGAAATATTGTACAATGTATTCTTCCTGCCTCAGGCTGTTGCTCTTATAGTCTCTGAGCATACTCTATACTATTTACAAGTTCATTATACAGTCTTTAAGAACTCATTTGTTGCAGATAGTGAGTATAGATTCTAGACCACAGAGGCATAAGACACAACATTAACTTTTAATGGAAGTCATTAAAGGAAGAGAAAGAGAGAAAGCCATAGACAGTCCCATATCGCCCTTCTTCCAGCACTCATCACACTTATAATTACGGATTACTGTTTGAGGTTCCCATGAGGTCAGGAGCCTTGTTTATCATTTCACTGCCACATTCCAGCTGCCTGACACATAGTAGGTACTCCTCAAATATTCGTTCATTGATACAGACAATGCATTTGTCAGTTGGTAAGTTTGTTTTTTGTTCTGAGTGAAATTTATTGTTCCTGGGGGAGGAAAAAAAAGCGGATTTGTGAAATTATACAAAAAGAGTCTGCTAGAATTCTAATATGGTAGTTGCAAGGCTTACATAGACAACACACTGGTTTTCTTTATTAACATCCAAAATCTTCCATTTCTTAAACTTCACATATGGAACAAGTCCAATCAAAGAAATACGACCAGCAAGAATAGGATGGATTGCAGTTGGGCAAAACAGGAGGAGGGAAATCCAGTTAGTGGACAGACAAAAGCAGGCCTCTGGACCTCATTTTCTCAAGTGCAAATTGGTGATAATTTTTTGAGACTATTCTGAAACAACAATGATTCTTTAAAGAATATTCTAAGATACCAGGTATTAAAGAATCAGATGCAGAGTCCACATTCAATAAATCTTGTTGAATCTAACAGTAGAAATATTGTCCTTTAGAAGAGCTATTTCCAGGAGAAAGAGAGAAAGTTGTCTCAAGTTTACATTAGAACTAGGACATAAAAAACTTCAAGATCACATTTCAAAGATCTTGCTAAGGGACTTCCCAAATTACTCTACCTGAAGAAAATTCTTCAATCTTTTTTCAGTTTACTGGAATAAAGGTCTTTTCTTGCACACTCTTAACCTGATTAAGAACCTAACTCTTATCTGTGCATAATTTCAGTTTTGAAACATCCTTCTCAATCTGTGACCTGATGGTCTTAGATTTGTTACAGCTCCCTTCAGAACCTTGTTAATGGGAGCCTCTGGAAAAACAGGCTTGGAGACCAAACACTGGCTCAACCCAACCTCTTTCAAGGGACATTTCAGAAATAACTTCAGATATTAATTTTAAAAATATATACATTTCACTCTGTGGTGTAACATTTTAAAAAGTCAGCTTTAATATTTTATTTAGAATAAAATGAATTCTTAAAAATGAATATCAGGTGAACTAAGCAATACTGAGCTCAGTTCTATCACTGCTTCTTACTGACAGCATAAATGGTAATTAGATCATCAGGTCTTGTGTGTCTCCGTGATGCCCACAGACTGTGAGAGCCAAGTATGTAAAGTGTCAGTGTGGAAAAGACAATTTGGACGTTTTAGTAACAAAGCAACTGAAAGATTATACTCCGCTGAAATTGACTCTGAGCAAATGCCTTTGTGGTGCGTTAAAGTCACCAGAGCATTTTTTCTTTACTTCCTGAACAAATACATTACCCATAAGAACGGATTCTGTTGGCAAGAGCTCAGTCCTTATCTAGAAAAGATTTTAAAAGCTGATAGTAATCATACTGAGCTCTGAATCTGAGTGGGCATGCCCTGTTGAATGCTCTGGCGTGGAAACCTTGCTCTGATAATCCATGAGCTAAAAAAACGATGCAGAACACAGAAGGCATCCCGACTACGGGAACTGGCAATGCTTCTCTTTTCTGTAACCAAACCAGTACGATTCGTCATTGCTGAACCATTTTCACTTCTACTCTCCCGATCAGCATTTGCTGCCTTGTAGCATTGTATCTTGCTGGTTTTCTCTAAGAAGAATTTAGAACTCTTTATTTTTTTAAAGGAGACCCAGAATATCACGCTAGTCTTCTGAATACGTGGAGACCAGGAGATATGATGCTATATACATGCACGAGAAGCATCCCCTTTCATAAACAGAACTGTGAAGTTGCCCCCATCTAGCATTTTCTAGGATGTGTGGATAGAGGATGCAGCATTGCAATACAAGTTCATTTTGTAAAATAAAAATCATCTTTATGAATGAATAAAACTTATCCATAATCTTACTACCCAAAGACCACTACTCAGATTTTGGTACACAATCTCTAGATATACAAAATCAACCTGGAGAGAGAGAGAGAGAAGGGAAAGAGAGCAAGGACACTTTATTCTTTTGTGATATGCTTATGTCATTTGTCAATAATTTTTGAATGTTCTTCCATGTCAATGAATACATTTCTACAAGGTAATCTTTAATGACAAAATAGTATTCTAGCAAGTCAGTGTGTCATGATTTATTTCACAAATCCTTTACAGTTAGACATTTGAGTTGTCAACATTTTTTACAGGTGATTTTGTGGTGATCGTATTGCACAACGCGTACCAAATATTTACGCATTGTCTTAGTTTTTTCTTGGCATAAATTTACAAAAGATGAGAGAATAGGCATATTTCAAGCTTTTGGTGCATAATTCCCTTTGAAAGGCACACCTGGTGTCCCGGGGGAGTGAGGAGTCCTCTTCCATATGGGATCACAGTTGCCATTGCTCAGGGACAATCAACCGAATATAGGCTCTAATATTTTGATAAAGAGAATCTCCTTAGGAAAAAATATCAGGTTTTTGCTGTCATTTGAGGGAAAGTTGAGCTTCCCTAAATCTTGCAGACTAGCCTTAGCACCCACAGCAGATCCATTGGGCTATGTCTGATCAACTGTGGCAGTTGAAGGTGGCTTGGGGAAATGAGTTGCCCATCTTTAACGGGGTGTCAGGAACTACCTACCTGCCCTGGGGTAGAAGAAGGGGACATAGTCATTCTTCTTTAAGTGGGATTTAGGAAATCCAAATCCACCCTCTCTCAACAATAAAGCCTCAAGTCATAGACTTGACAACTGTGCCCATGGCTCTTCCAGTTATGACTTATATTCACAGAGTGCATCTGCTTTGCACTTATCATTTTCTCTATCAAGTTTCCATGAATACACCCATGTTTTCTCTCTTACATAAGTTTTATAATCCTTTATAAACTATATACCTCTTTATGTACACTCCCTTCTCACCCTCTTTTATTTACCATCTACACTTCCCTATTGCACAAAATTCCTACATCTATATTTTATTCCCTGTTCCTGAGTCTCCTTCCAGATGACCTGGCTCTTTCTAAGAAAGGGCAAGAGTTAGAGCACTAATGATCTGAGGGTAACTTGGGGAGTAGTAGCAAACATCATGGAAAAACAACATAAACGATTTCTGTTCATTGTAGTTAAATTTTTGAGCAATTGCTTTGACTTTAAAAGTTCATTTCCACAAAGCCACAATGAGACACCACATCACACCTACCAGGGTGTTGTTGATGAGGGTGCAGAGAAATTGGAACCCTTGCACATTACTGGTGGGAATGTGAAGTTGTGCAGCCTCATTGGAAAACAGTTTGGCTGTCCCTCACAAAGCTAAACATACATTACCATATAATCCAGCAATTCCACAACTAGGTATGTACCCAAAGATTTGAGAGCAGGGAGTCAAACAGATACCTATATGCCAATGTTCATTCCTGCATTTTTCACAATTGTCAAAACATGGAAACAACCCAAGTGTTCATCAACAGATGAATGGATAAACAAAATGTGGCATATATATGCAATGAAATATTATTCAGTCATAAAAAGAAATGAAGTTCTGATACATGCTGTAACATGAATAAACCTTGGAAACATTATACTAAGTAAAACAAATCAGACACAAAAGAACTCTACCACATGAACCATCGAAAATAGACAAATTTGGGCTTCCTAGGTGGCGCAGTGGTTAAGAATCTGCCTGCCAATGCAAGGGACACAGGTTCGATCCCTGCTCCAGGAAGATCCCACATGCCACGGAGCAACTAAGCCCGTGTGCCAAAAAAAAAAAAAAAAAAAGAAAAAAGAAAATAGACAAATTTGTAAAAACAGAAAGTAGATTAGAAGTTACAGAGGCTGAGAGGAGGAAGGGATGGGGAGTTATTGCTTCATGGTTACAGAGTTTCTATTTGGGGTGATGAAAATATTTTGGAAATAGTGGTGATGATTGCACAACACTGTGAATGTAATTAATGCCACTGAATTGTACACTTAAAATGACAAATTTTATGTCTATTTTATAGCAATGAAAAAACTCAAAAATGCAATACAACAAAAACCATTGAATTTTACACTTGAAATGAGTAAATTGTATGGTATGTGAACTATAGTCAATAGTGTTTTTTAAGTTCACTTATAGAAATTGTCCCTCTCTGTATCTGAATTACTGTGGTTAAGAAGAAATCACAGGTAAATTTGAAATATGTTTAATACTTTTTCCATTATCTTTCAGTGGCTTATTTTCCTTTTTTCTACCTACAGTCTGTGGTAGTATAGAAAAATGCCTTACCTGCACCATGTTATACTTTGACCATAATTATTTACGAGAGTACACATTTCTCTATTTAGCTGCTTAATTTACATTATCTGAACAAAGCAATACTGATACTAATGGTTTCCATCAGAGCTGGGCTTCCTGCTGTGAAAAGGGTGTAAACCATTCTCAATGTTGCTAAGCAAAAATCACCTAACCTAAGGCTACGATAAATCCAACTTTTTAAATTTTTAAAATAATTTCAAAAACAGTTGCTGCAAAATAACATATATCCATTTTTGCACCATAGGTAGAAAACAAAAAACAAATTTTGGAGGAAATCTTTACTGTGTTTCAATACTCAAGGATATGTAATAAGACTGGGAAAGAGAATGACCTAGTCTTCCAGTAAAAAACATCTGTTTTGAGGATGAGGGAGAATCTGCAGGGCATCATGATGGGCTTTGAATCCTTCTTCCCCCACTTTTTGGATGGAAGCTTTAACATCTTATCTGGAGTTTCACTTAATTTCTTACCTGCAGTTTTTCTTCTATAAAATAGGAATAATACAAATCAGGGTAGTTGTAAAGATCAAATGAAATATTTTGTAAAGTGATCAATAGCATGCTAGTTCTCAGCAATGAACAAGAAACACTACGTAAGAATCAGCTCATGAGAATTTGATCATTTCCAGATTTCCCAAGCAGTGGCTAAAGATTTCATTTTATCCTTTTTCCAACAGAAATTTTTAAATTGTTTTATTGGAGTATAGTTGATTTACAATGTTGTGTTAGTTTCAGGTGTACAGCAAAGTGAATCAGTTATATAAATACATATATCCACCCTTTTTAAGATTCTTTTCCCATATAAGTCATAACAGAGTACTGAGTAGAGTTCCTTGTGCTATACAATAGGTTCTTATTAGCTATCTATTTTATACATAGTAGTGTGTATATGTCAATCCGAACCTCCCAAAATATCCCTGCTGCCATTTTCCCCCTTGGTAACCATATCTTTGGTTTCTACATGTGTGGTGATATTTCTGTTTTGTAAATAAGTTAATGCGTACCATTTTTTTAGATTCCACATATACACAATATCATGTGATATTTGTCTTTCTCTGTCAGACTTACTTCACTCCATATGACGATTTCTAGGTCCATCCATATCACTGCAATGGCATTATTTCATTCTTTTTTTATGACTGAGTACTATTCCATTGTATATATGTAACAAATCTACTTTATCCATTCCCCTGTTGATGGACATTTAGGTTGCTTCCATACCCTGGCTATTGTAAACAGTACTGCAATGAACACTGGGGTGCATGTATCTTTTTGAATTATGGTTTTCACTGGATATATGCCCAGGAGTGGGATTGCTGGATCATATGGTAGCTCTATTTTCAGTTTTATAAGGAACCTCTGTACTGTTCTCCATAGTGGCTGTACCAATTTACATTCCCACCAACAGTGTAGGAGGGTTTCCTTTTCTCCACACCCTCTCCAGCATTTATTATTTGTAGATTTTTTGATGATGGCCATTCTGACCTGTGTAAGGTGATACCCATTGTAGTTTTGATTTGCATTTCTATAATTAATGATGTTGAACATCTTTTCATGTGATTTTTAGCCATCTGTATATCTTCTTTGGAGAAATGTCTATTTAGGTCTTCCACCCATTTTTTTTAAGAACTTTTATTGCGATACAGTTAACATACAATAAACTGCATATATTTAGAGTGTACAATTTGGTATCCCAATAACCCAATTCATTCCCCCCCAACCCTTCCCACTTTCCCCACTTGGTGTCCAGATGTTTGTTCTCTACATCTGGGTCTCTATTTCTGCCTTGCAAACCAGTTGATTTGTACCATTTTTCTATACTCCGCATATATGTGTTAATATATGATATTTGTTTTTCTCTTTCTGACTCACTTCACTCTGTATGACAGTCTTTAGGTCCATCCATGTCTCTACAAATGTCCCAGTTTCATTGCTTTTTACAGCTGAGTAATATTCCATTGTATATATGTACCACATCTTTTTTATCCATTCACCTGTTGATGGACATTTAGGTTGCTTCCATGTCCTGGCTATTGTAAATAGTGCGGCAATGAACATTGGAGTGCATGTGTCTTTTGCCCATCCATTTTTTGATGGGGTTATTTGTTTTTTTGATATTGAGTTGCATGAGCTGTTTGCATATTTTGGAAATCAATCCCTTGTCGGTCACTTCATTGGCAAATATTTTCTCCCATTCTGTGTGTTGTCTTTTTGTTTTGTTTACAGTTTCCTTTGCTGTGCAAAAGCTTTTAAGTTTAATTAGATCCCATTTGTTTATTTCTATTTTTATTTTTATTACTCTAGGAGATGGATCAAAAAATATCTTGCTGTAATTTATTTCAGAGAGTGATACTATACATAGAAAATCCTAAAGATGCTACCAGAAAACTTCTAGACCTCATCAATGAATTTGGTAAAGTTGCAGGATACAAAATTAATACACAGAAATCTCTTGCATTCCTATACACTAACAGCAAAAGATCAGAAATAGAGATTATGAAAACAATCCCATTTATCATCACATCAAAAAGAATAAAATACCTCAGAATAAACCTACCTAAGGAGGCAAAAGACCTGTATACAGAAAACTATAAAAGACTGATGAAAGAAATCAAAGATGACACAGATGGAGAGATATACCATGTTCTTGGATTGGAAGAATCAATATTGTCAAAATGACTATACTACCCAAAGTAATCTACATATTAAATGCAATCCCTATCAAATTATGAATAGCATTTTTCACAGAATTAGAACAAAAAAATTTATAATTTGTATGGAAACACAAAAGACCCTGAATAGCCAAAGCAATCTTGAGAGAGAAAAACGGAGATGGAGGAATCAGTTTCCTTGACTTCAGACTATACTACAAAGCTACAGTAATCAAAACAGTATGGTATTGGCACAAAAATAGAAATATAAATCAATGGAACAGGATTGAAAATCCAGAGATAAACTCACATGCCTAAGGTCACCTAATCTATGACAAAGGCAGCAAGAATATACAATGGAGAAAAGACAGTCTCTTCAATAAACGGTGCTGGAAAAACTGGACAGCTACATGTAAAAGAATGAAATTAGAATATTCTTTCAGGGGCTTCTTAGGTGACACAGTGGTTAAGAATCCACCTGCCAATGCAGGAGACATGGGTTCGATCCCTACTCCAGGAAGATCCCATATGCCACAGAGCAACTAAGCCCATGTGCCACTACTATTGAGCCTGCGCTTTAGAGCCCGTGAGCCACAACTATTGAGGCCATGTACTGCAACTACTGAAGCCCAAGCACCTAGAGCCCGTGCTCCACAACAAGAGAAGCCACTGCAATGAGGAGCCCACGCACCACAACGAAGAGTAGCCCCCACTCACTGCAACTAAAAAGAAAGCCCGCGCACAGCAAAAAAGTCGCAACACAGCCAATAAAATAAATAAGTAATTTTTAAAAGTTATTAAAAAAAAAAGAATATTCTTTCATACCACACAAAAAAAGTAAACTCGAAATGGATTAAAGATCTAAATGTAAGACAAGAAACTATAAAACTCATAAAGAAAAACATAGCCAACAGAACTATTAATCCCCTCCAACTGAGCCACACTACTGAATGAGAACTACCTGCCAACAGATGGCCCCCATGAAGAACCATAATGAGCTGTTCATTGCATCATTCTTGTATGAGTCAGACTCAACTCTTCTTGTCATATAATTATTATCATAATACATTCCTGTGTAAGTTTTCTATGGCTTCCATAACAAATTAACAGAAACTTGGTGGCTTAAAACAACACAAATTTGTTACCTTACAGTCTGTAGGTCAGAAATTCTACATGGGTCTCATTGAACTAAAATCAAATTATTAGAGAGTCTGAGTTCCTTTTTTGGTACCTCGAGGAGTGAACCTATTTCTTTAACATGTTTCTAGTTTCTAGAGTCCCCCTGTATATCTTGGTTCATGGTCCCTTTCCTTCATCTTTAAAGGTTTCAGACAAACAAATGGTCAATGGGTATATGAAAATGTGCTAATCATCAAGGAACTGCAAACTATAATGAGATACCACCTCACCCCTGTTAGGATGGTTATTATCAAAGAGATAAAAGATAACAAGTGTTATCAAGGGTATGGAGAAAAGGGAATCCTTGTGCACTATTGGTATGAATGTTAATTGGTACAGTTACCATGCAAAATAGTATAGGGTATTCTCAGAAAATTAAAAATAGAACTACTATATGACCCAGCAATCCCACTTCTAGGTATGTATCCAAAGGAAATGAAATCAGTATGTCAAAGACATACCTGCACTCCCATATTCATTGCAGTATTATTCATAATAGCCAAGATAATGGACAACTTGTGTCCATCAATGGATGAATAGATAAAGGAAACATGAATATTATTCAACCATAAAAAAGAAAGGAAATTCTGCCATTTGTGACAATGTGGATGAATCTGGAGGACATTATCTTTCAAGGACATTATTTTGTTATACTGAGCAAAAAAGTCCAAACACAGAACAACAAATACTGTATAATCTTGCTTATCTGTGAAATCTTAAAAAGTAAAGCTCAAAGCAATCTACAGATTCAGTGCAATACCTATCAAATTGCCAATGGCATTTTTCACAGAATTAGAACAAAAAAATTTACAGTATGTTATGGAAACAAGAAAGGCCACCAATAGCTAAAGCAATCCTGAGAAAGAAAAACTGAACTGAAGGAACCAGTATCCTTGACTTCAGACTATACTACAAAGCTACAGTGATCAAAACAATATGGTACTGGTACAAAAGCAGAAATATAGATCAATGGAACAGGATAGAAAGTCCAGAGATAAGCCCACACACCTATGGATGGACCTAGAGATTGTCATACTGAGTGAGGTAAGCTGGACACATATAGAAAGACAACTATCATATGATATTGCTTGCATATGGAATCTAAAAAAAAAAAAGGTACAAATAAACTTATCTACAACACAAATAAAGTTACAGATGAAGAAAACAAACTCATGGTTGCTGGGGGTAAGAAGGGAGGGGTAAACTGGGAGATTGGGACTGAAATATACACACTGCTTATATTAAATAGATAACTAATAAGGACCTACCGTATAGCACAAGGAATTCTACTCAGTGGTCTGTAATGGCCTATATAATAAAAGAATCTAAAAAAGGGTAGGTATATGTATATTTATAACATCCATTTTGCTGTACACCTGAAACTAACACAACATTGGAAATCAACTATACTCCATTAAAAATTTTTTAAAAAAGAAACCCACCCACCTATGGTTCACCTAATCTGTGACAAAGGAGGCAAGAATACACAATGGAGAAAAGACAGTGTCTTCAATAAGTGGTGCTGGGAAAACTGGACAGCTACATGTGAAAGAATGAAATTAGAACACTCCCTAATGCCATACACAACAATAAACTCAAAATGGATTAAAGACCTAAATGTAAGGTGAGACATTATAAAACTCTTAGAGGAAAACATAAGAAGAACACTCTGACATAAATCACAGGCAGATCTTTTTTGATCCATCTCTTAGAATAATGGAAATAAAAACAAAAATAAATAGATAGGACCTAATGAAACTTAAAAGCTTCTGCACAGCAAAGGAAACTATAAGCAAGGTGAAAAGACAACCCTCAGAATGGGAGAAAATATTTGCAAACAACACAACAGACAAAGGATTAATCTCCAAAATATATAAACAGTTCATGAAGCTCAATATTAAAAAAAGCAACCAACCCAATCCCAAAATGGGCAGGAGACCTAAATAGGCATTTCTCCAAAGAAGACATACAAATGGCCAAGAGGCACAGGAAAAGCTGTTCAACGTCACTAATTATTAGAGAAATGCAAATCAAAACTACAATGAGGTATCACCTCACACCAGTTAGAATGGGCATCATCAGAAAATCTACATACAGTAAATGCTGGAGACAGTGTGGAGAAAAGGGAACCCTCTTGCACTGTTGGTGGGAATGTAAATTGATACAGCCACTTGGAGAACAGTACGGAGGTTCCTTATAAAACTGAAAATAGAGCTACCATATGATCCAGTAATCCCACTCCTGGGCATATATCCAGTGAAAACCATAATTCAAAAAGATACATGCACCCCAGTGTTCATTGCAGTACTGTTTACAACAGCCAGGGCATGGAAGCAACCCAAATGTCCATCAACAGTGGAATGGATAAAGAAGATGTGGTACATAGATACAATGGAATATTATTCAGCCTTAAAAAAGAACAAAATAATGCCATTTGCGGCAACATGGATGGAAATAAAGACTGTCATACACATGAAGACAAATATCATATGATATAATTTGTGTATGGAATCTAAAAATGGGTACAGGTGAACTTATCTACAAAACAGAAATAGAGTTACAGATGTAGAAAACAAACTTATGGTTACCAGGGGATAAGGGAGGGAGGTATAAATTGGGAGATTGGGATTGACATATGCACATTACTATATATAAAATATCAGTAGATAACTAACAGGGACCTCCTGTACAGTGTAGTGTAAGGGTCTCCAACCCCTGAGGCACAGACTGCTGTACATCCGCGGCCTGTTAGGAATGGGGCCACACGGCAGGAGGTGAGCAGTGGGCAAGCAAGCAAGTGAAGCTTCATCTGCTGCTCCTCATCACTCCCCATCGCTTGCATTACTGCCTGAGCCATCTCCCCACCCCCATCCAAGGAAAAATTGTCTTCCACGAAACCAGTCCCTGATGCCAAAAGGGTTGGGACCACTGGCATAAGGAACTCTACTCAATGGTTTGTAATGGGAAAAGAATCTAAAAAAGAGTGCATATATGTATATGTATATCTGATTCACTTTGCTGTACTCCTGAAACTAACACAGCATTGTAAATCAACTATACTTAGGGGCTGAAGGATTGAGGAAATGGGCAAATGTTGGTCTAAGAGTGTAAGCTTTTTGTTACAGGTTGAATAAGCTCTGGGGATCTAAGGTACAGCATGGTTAATAATAATTTAATTAATAATATTGTATTACAGACTTGAAATTTGCTAAGAGTAAATTTTTAGAGTTCTCCCCACCAAAAAAAAAAAGGTAACTATGTAAGGTGATGGATGGGCTAATTAACTTGAGGGTGGTAATCATTTCACAATGTATGTATATGTGAACTTCAAAACTTAAAGATATATAATTTTTATTTGTCATTTATACTTCAATAAACCTGGGGAAGGGAATTATTTTTAAAAATTTAATTAATATATATAAGTCACAAAATGTAGCATCTCTGTGACCCTGCTTTTGTGGTCACATCTCTTTCTCTAACCACAGCCAGATATGGTTCTCTGTTTATAAGAATTTAAGTGATCAAGGCTTCCTAGGTGGCACAGTGGTTGAGAATCCACCTGCCAATGCAGGGGACACGGGTACGATCCCTGCTCCAGGAAGATCTCACATACCAAGGAGCAACAAAGCCCGTGTGCCACAACTACTGAGCCTGCACTTTAGAGCCCGTGAGCCACAACTATTGAGCCCATGTGCTGCAACTACTGAAGCCTATGCACCTAGAGCCCATGCTCTGCAACAAGAGAAGCCACAGCAATGAGGAGCCGGTGCACCACAACGAAGAGTAGCCCCCACTCACTGCAACTAAAAAGAAAGCCTGCACACAGCAAAAAAGACCCAACACAGCCAATAAAATAAATAAATAAATAAATAAATAAATAAATAAATAAATAAATAAATTTATATAAAAAATTAACTTAAAAGAATCTTTCAAAAAAAATAAGAAAAGAATTTAAATGATCAGACTGCACCCACCCGGATAATCTGGGATAACTTCTCACCTCAATATCTCTTTCATTATTCACATTTGTGACATCCCTGTTGCTATGTGAGCTAACATATCCGCAGCTCTGAGCATTAGGATATGAGCATCTTTCAGGGCCATTTTGTAACAATGAGGGTATACATCTCCACGCGATGCCCGCTCAGGGCATGCCTCTCCCTCCAGCCATCCCATAGAGCGCTCTGATTTGAAACCCAAAACCTGGGTCCAAATAAGCCCTGGTTTAAGTCATAGTCTTCCATTACCAAGCCAAAACTTACCTTATTGTCATTACCCAGGACAATTTTTACAGACTCCTACATCACAGATTGACAGACAATTTCTAATGGGCCTTTTACTCTTCTCTGGAAAATGGTAGCAAAAGGCATAAGACTTTTTTAGAAGCTGTATTAAATTTTGGGAAAGCTGACAAGGGAAAGAAGAAAGACAAAACAAAAATAGTTGAAAATAGCACCACAGAACTGATACTTAATAAATATTATTACTTACACTATGAAGAGCTTATTGTGCCTTTGCAAAAAAAAAAAAAAAAAATCTTCTTAATAGACTTTTCTGTTGCTCCACTAACACTAGGTCTATAGTTTTGCATTTGCAAACCCGGAGTGAATACTCACCCTTCATACCACCAAGGAGATGAGCAGCTCACTTCCTCCTACAGTAGGGCTGATATTTGTTTCTACAGTATCTTCAAGAGTGTGCATCTCACAGCTTTGTATTGTATCACATCCTGATATAATAATAGATGTAACATTTTATTATCTTTATTAATTAAAAAAAGAAAAGCTCACTCTCAAGAGATGAACAAAGAAAACTGATAATACAAGTAAGAAAATTGCAAAATGTCCTAAGAGTTCCTTGCTGTTCTAGAACATCACCTCATATACCATGCAGGTGTTAACTGAGCCGTTTGCTGGAAAAATATTTGGCTTCCAAAAATAGGATCTTGCTTATGGAGCTCATTCTCCTTTCTCTTGGTTTTTTTGAATGATTGAATGTCCTCTTTCTTAGAGGCAAGGGCTGAACCACCTGTCCGCCGGATGTCCCTTCTAGTCTTGTGATTCTCTGAATCTGGGTTTCCCTCCTTGTATAGTAGACAAATGTTTGTTTCCTCTACACAAGTCCTTTGTTTTTAAATTTATTTATTTTTTTTTATTTTCGTGCAACTGTTAAAAGTTACTTTCTATTTACAGTTATTACAAAAGATTGGCTACATTCCCCATGTGATACAATACCTCCCTGAGCCTATCTTACACCCAATAACTTGTGCCTCTCACTGTCCCACTCCTTTATTGCCCCACTCTCTCTCTCCCCACAGGTAACCACTAGTTTGTTCTTTATATCTGCGAGTCTGCTTTTGTTATACTCACTAGTTTGTTATTTTTAGATTCCAAATATAAAAGTGATATCACATAGTATTTGTCTTTTTCTGTCCGACTTATTTCACTCAGCATAATGTCCCCCAGGTTCATTTATGTTGCTGCAAATGACAAAATTTTGTTCTTTTTTATGGCTGAGTAGTATTCCATTGTGTATATACATGTACCACATCTTCTTTATCCGCTCATCTGTTGACGGACACTTAGGTTGATTCCATATCTTCACAGTTATAAATAATTCTGCTATGAACATTGGGGTGCATGTGTCTTTTCAAATTAGTGTTTTTGGTTTTTTCCGATATATACCCAGGAGTGGAATTGCTGAGTCATAAGTCTTTTTATAGTAACCTCTGACCTTTACTAAATGCCAGTTGACTATCTCAACTGTCCTTTTATATGTCATGGTTCATTAATAACTGGGATTCCTTGTCTCACTTGGCCAAACTAGAGGAAGGCTGTAGCAAACCCTCACTCCAAGCTTATGAGGTAGGCTTATGCTGAAATCAAAGACTGATGCAAGAATCTCTTTTGGTTATCTTCTTAAACTCTCACTTTACCAGAAGAAGGCTGAGGATGTTTTTGGAGATACTATTGCTTTGCTGCTAGTATTCCTGGAACAGTAGAGAGTCTCAGCAGGGTTCTGGCAGTGAAGGATGAAATATCTCCCTCTCTCTCTCTCTGTCTCTCTCTCTCTCTCTCTCTGTATTTCTAGCACCACTGCTCTTCTTCCAGGTAGTACAAACACCCAGGACCATGCCATTGCTGGTAAAACAAAGAGGAATTACTCAAAACATATCTTTTCTGAGTAGTACAGACCAGAAATTAAATATAATTTATATGTTTTTGCTACTTACACTCTTAAAATGCCACTACCCACTCTAAATTCATGCAGGAAAAAATCCAAATTTAAGAACCTTTTTCTATTTTACAAATAAATAAATGAATATACTCCACACTAATATGTCTATCTCCCTCACAAGGTTGTGGACCCCTTTCAGATCAGGAGCAATGACTTCATCATCTCCGAATACCAGTGCTCATCACAGTGCCTGGCACGTGGTAGGGACTTAGGAAAGAACAGTTAAATAAATAAGTAACAAATATTGATAAACAACAATTAATTTTTATTAATTCACCAGTAACTATAACCTATATATAAATAAATAAGTTTGTTGAAAAACATTAAGCAAACACTATGTGTCTGATACTGTGTTAGTTCTGGGGATAAAAACACGAAATAGACACACTGCAGAAGAGCTGCAGTCTGCCAGGAGTGGAAGAGGCAAATACAAAGAATTGTATTATAAGGTGGGCAGTGCTACAAACAGAATACATCAAAGCAGAGTTGAAAAAGCTCTTAGTTCTGCCCAGCAGAGAGAGATGGTCAAAGAAGAATTCTGAGAGGAGGCTACATTTGTGCTGGTACTTAAAGGACAAAGGAATAAAGAAAGTGAATTCAATGGAAAAGAAGAAAGCATGAGCACAAGCAAAGGTAGCAACCAAGAGGCTTGCTTAGAGCTTGGCAAGCTGTCTGGAGAGTCCAGACTTTGGGGGGTTGGGGGAGCAGCGCTGGCCAGGGAGTGGCAGGAAATGAGGCTGGAAAAAGGGGCTTGGAGGCAGAGAGAGCGAACTCTTGAAGGCAAAAACAGTTGTTAGGAATTTGCTCTGTTGGCTGTGTAACCCTCATCAAAAGTGTGTGGTCGGGAAAGAACCACCAGCTCTGTGTCATAGGGAGATGATAAGCAGAGCAGTGAGGCATTTGGGCTGAAGGCAAGAGAGTGGGAGGTGATGACAACAAAGGCCTGAACTTGGGCAACGGGTGTTAAGAAGAGTTCCTGCTTCCAAAGACCCTCGCCTTGCACATGATTTCCAGGTTCACAGATCTGTGTGAATGTGTGAAGTAGGGGCATTCCGTGGCCCCCATTCGTCCAATCCCTACTGCATTCCACAGAGCCAAACTGAACATGAATTTCTCTATGCAAAAAGACAAACATATGACTTCTGCCAGTTAAAATCCTGGCATCTCCTTGCACACATATTTAACAAGAAAAAACATATTCTTTCCTTTTTTTGCTCTACCCTTAATCCTGGCATCTTTGTGACACCATAGACTGAATGTCTCTGCTTTATGAGAAGAGAGATTAGCACCGAAGGGCACTGTGTGACATTCCTCACACATTTGCTATCACCCTGCCATGGATGATGTCATGTGGAGGTGAGGAAATAGTACCATTTTTCCTCCCGTCCTCTCTGCTGAGCTTGCAGGCAGAAATGCCAGCTGGAGGGTTTATGTTTGACTGAGGAAAGTAAACCAGTGCTTTTGGATAAAAGAACAGCCTTTATCCTTCCTATTATAAAATACATTGTAACTTACTGCAAATCTGGAATTTACAAGCATGGAGTTACACCCAATTTATCTGGTTCCTTCAATTTTCCACTGCATTATCCAATTTATAAAAAGTAAAACAAATTATCAAAATTTTAGAAAAGCAAGATGCACCAGAGAGTCATAGTTTTAACCCAAAAAAGGCAAAATGCTCAGAGTGCTATTGGTGTGGAAGTAAGAATATGAGTGACTTTTTTCTCTTTTTTTTTTCTAGTCTTCAATAAATGATATTTCAAAGCCACTCTCTGCATTTGTTAAATGCAGTAACATTTTCCAAATAGAGCCTGTGAAGGAGCTGCACCAAGTAAATTCTGCCTGTCTAACTTTCAGAGGCAAGATATCTCCTGGGAAAGTCCTAGGATGGCCCTTCACAATTCTAGGAGGACCAGCGTCTCTTACCTCTTCTATGGTCCCTGAATAACCGTTTGTGAATCGCTCCTGACAGTCTTCTACTTCAACAGACTCCCTATTCAGAGTTACACCATTTTCCCACCGACTCTCTTGGCCACCTGCCACAGCCAATCCAGCTCAACCAGTGTCAACCACGAGTCTGAGGCACAGCCTACCTTTTAAATTAGGTTAATTTAAATACACTAATTTATATTGCTGATTTTTGTATTGCTTGGGGTGTTCTTTGATTTCTCTTGTTTTGTTTTTTAAAGCTGTTACTTTTGGGTTGTGGGGCAAACTGCAGGTGTGCTCACATTGCTGTTGGCAGTATAAATTGTAAACTGCCTTAGACAGGGCAGCTTGGCAATGCTGCCCAAAATGCTTATAAACATCCATGCCCTGGGGGCCTATATCAACTCCTGGAAATTTAAAGTAAGGAAACAATTAAGGAAAAACTGAAAACAGTTAAAAGGAAAAAACTAAAAGAAAAAAAGATGCTCTTAGCAATATTATTTATAACAATAAAAAGTGGAACTAACCTATATGTTCAATAGAGAAATTATATCTTATGATATAGTTCATGATATTTAAACTTGGTTTAGCAACAGGAAACTGTCTTCACTGAAACATTATACATAAGCTAAATAAGCAAGTTAATGTAAAATATTTTATTTTTAAAGAGCAACTGCTCTACGTGAGGCAGGGAGTAGGGATAGGACCCGAGGCCATCCTGTTTGTGCTCCCAACCACCCTCCACGCTGCACGGGGCCCCAAACCACCTCTGAGACATCTGCAGAGCACTGTGGAGCATGGCAGGAAAACTGCTGCTGCACCATTTCTGTTGTCACTAAAAATAAGTGTACAGCAACACAAACAAAATGTTTCTGTGACAGTGCTATAAAGTGATGAAAGTGATGATCTATGAAGAGAACACAGGCACACTATACACACATACCTACATACAACTGTGTTAAAATGTGCATAATTAAGAAAACTGGAAAGATGGTGGAAAGATGAACATAATTGGCCTTATCTTATAAGATTGTTTTAGAAACATACACCTGGAAATTAATGGAAATGTATTTTATCAACATCACTGATTAGCCCTAATGCTTTAGACAATTAACCTGGTCTTCCTCAGCATTCTCGTCTGTAAAATGGCAATAATTACACTACCTGTGTCATGGGGTTACTGTGAGCCTCGAATGGGTTGATTTTTGTGCAGAGTTTAGAGCAGCGCCTCCACAGATATTAGCCATCATTAGTAGTAGTATCAATCCCTTACACTTAATTGTAAAACTTTTGCAGTAAAGTGAGACAGCAAAAGGGAAAAATTCAGATTTAGCCAGCTGCTCATCTGTTTCCTCTTTTGTAAAACACAGTAAATGCCTGCCCACACTGGCTACGGATGGCGGCCCCTAAGCTAAGACTCTCCGCTGCTATAGAGAAACCCCAGGAAACAGTGTTTAGGAGGTTTCTAGATTCCCCTCCCACCCACTTATTAATACTTCATAAAAATAGTATTTCCCGCTCAAACCTCTAATACGATTAACATAATCAGTACAACTTGAAACGCCATTCTTCTTGGGTATACACTGAATTCGGGAATTTTTACTTTAGAATATTTTCACTTAGTCTGATGTTCTATACACATAACAGTTCAGAGAAGGTACTTGAAATAAGGTTTCAATTATTTAAGTACATTGACTAAATATTTAATGGGAAGAAAAAGACGTATGTTTACATGGCGTCATCTGTCATATAAATACAGGGTCAGTAGGATGCTTTACGTCTTATTGTTTTTCTTTCTTCTGTTATTCATCTGTTTCCTAACATTCCGTCTTCATCTTCTCATCCAAGCCTCTAATTTCTGAGGCTGATTCCCTTGTTTTAGGCTTACATCAGAAGCAGCAGCATCTTAAATATAGAATGAGTGTTTATTTTTGTATCAACTTGAATCGGTTAGTCAGCAAACCATAACTGGCTTACCTGATGTCTAAGTATGTTGATTAAAGCCTTATGACTTTTCTAAAGATGACTCACTTTTATCATGATATTTAAAGGAATGTTCCAGGGCTTATGTTCTTAAGCAAGCAATCTCCCCCCACCCCCAACTCTTTTTTTTCCCTTTAGAACTTTTTTTAACCTTCATTGGAAAGTACCAAACATCGGCAGTGACATCTAGTGCCTGAATCTAAAAGGAATCTGGAACTACTACACTGTTCTTATATCTCCCTCATTGACTGACTGTGTTCATTCAAACAATAAGACTTCTTGAGTTTCCCTGTGATGATTCCTTTAAGTGCCTTTTCTTGTCTAGATGCACAGCCATCTTACTATTTTGAAACCCTCCCTTTTTTTGTGGATTAGCAAAGTGAGACCTGAAGAAGTTAAAAAACTCACCCACGCTCACAAGCCATTGTACTAGGTCCGCCCTCCTTTTGATTAGAATCAGTACTCCTAGGCCGCCACTGTCCTTAACCTCAAATCTAAAAATACGCAGAATGAAGTGAGCAGATTGGCCATGGGTGATGAGAGTGTGGGAGGGTAGGGACAGAAACCCTGAAGGCTTTTCAAAACGCTTTATCTTTTTGAGAAAAGATTTTTTTTAAAAATCACTTTTCTTGTATATGAGAAAGCAGTAACCTGATTTCTCTATAATTTTATGGCTAGGAACATCCTAGTTATGCTCCCCTTTTTATGAACATTTTTGTGAATTTTTTTATTTTTTAACAAAAAAAGTTAATTGTAAGAATGGCCTGAACAGAGAGGAGGTGTATGTATGGTGGATGGATATACAGGGATCTAAAAGAAGGAAGCTAGGCTAAGCAAGGCCGTAGACTGCCTTTAATGAAATCTCTGAGCCTTGAAGGCAGGGATGAGGTTTTGACACAACACAGAATGAGGACTGAAGAAAGAATACCAGCTGGTCTCCTAACCCCACCACAAATCTCAACAAGACTGAGGTGGTGCCGAAGAGAAAGACAATATGGTAAAAATGACACAGATCCCTTATAAGTAAGCCTCTAATGAGAAAGCTTTTAGTAAGTAATCTCTTATATCTGCTGATAGATCCTGAGCACGGCTTGAAGACCCCTGACCTAGTCTATCCCTTTTGTGTAGAAAGAGAACAACACTCACAGATGAGACTCTATGCCATTCACAAAAAACACAGGAAAGAATGACATATTAATAACAGTACAGTGAAGAGCCACCCAGCATTAAAGCAGTCTTGACTCCAGGAAAATTTCATGCAAACTTCAGGAAAATTTCATGCAAACCTGAGGCTGCTTCCCCTGATTTTGTGCTAGGAAAGGTAGACCACAGAGGGTAGGTACATTGAATGTTTACTGTTAATGAGCACTTCCTCAGCTTTCTCTCCCTTGGCAGGGACAGTGCAATCTGTATGGTGCCCAAAGGATTAAGAGATACCCAGAGCAGGTGGCAGAGATGCGCCCAGAGGGAATGGTAGCCTGGAGATGCACCTGGGGGAGAAGGCAGAAAAGGAGGTAAGAACCAAAGAGAAAGCATTATAGGACACCAAGTATGAGCTGATTTGACTTATTCATAAGCACCAATGAGACCCTCTCTGTCTCATATTAAAAAGTAAAGAAGAGGGAGCCCTTGGCAGGGACTGGAATCCAGCACCAGCAGACAGAAGTAAAGCACGGGGTTCTGTGTTAAAGGCCCATGGTCTGCAGTCTCCCTGCAGCCTGTCCACTCCCAGGAGAGCGGATCAGCTTTTCTTCTCTAACAGCGCCATCTGTGGGTTAACAAAAGGAACAGATCACTGCTGTCTTACACCTTCATTTTTCACCCTTTTGTGGAGATGACGCTCACCAAAATTTTTCCTCTGAAGGTTTTTTTAATTCCTGTTAAAATACTCTTTTCCTTTCACCATATACTCTCCATTTCAAATATTGACCATTTACTGCAAGAACATCTTGCTCCTCTTCTCATCCTCTCCTGTGCTTCCTTTCTCAGTGTGTCGTTCACACTAGCAGTGTTGTTCTGGAAGATTTGGTGTCCAGAACAAAGTGACCACCTGCGTTTGGAAATACGGCATCCATTACATAAAATTTACACATTTATACATTGCATGAAAATTTATAGAAGCCTTTCAAAGTACTAAGGCACTACTACAAATAGTTTGTGAACATACATGTTTATGCATTGTTGTACTAACGCATATCTTAAAGACTGCAAAATCATGTAAAAGTTTTCTTAAGGAACACTGCACACTCTGTATGATACCAAAGCTGATATATAATTATAGGTCTACACTCAGTCTTCTACAGAAGCGCAAAACTACTGCAGAAAATTAAAGATTATATTGTGAATCTCTATGTTATTTTACGTGTTTTTAAATGAGATATAATGTAATTTTATAGGTGTACAATGTGTTGATTTGATGCATTTGTATATTGCATTAGCTAAGGCCTCTCTCAGGCTACATAATTATCATTCCTTTTTTATGGTGAGAGCATTTTCGGTCTAGTCTTTCAGCAACTTTGAAATATGTAACAGTATCATTGGTTATAATCACTATGCTTTAGATCTTCATAACTTATTCATCTTCTAGTTGCACGTTTGTACCCTTTGACCAACTATGTTTATTTTAAATATGCATGAAAAAATATTCATTTGTTCATTAAATAAATATTTATTGATGTCTATCATGTGCCAAGTACTATTTTGATGCTTGAAACACTGAACCCCTGTTCTTAAGAAGGTTAACATTCTTGTAGATGACATTAGAAATAAACAATATTATGTTATATTAAGTGCTATGAAAAAATAGTCAGGCAGGGGAAGGAGAAAGAGTAACGGGTGCTACTTCAGAGACCGTGGCAGGGAAAGCCTCTTTGAGGAGGTGACCTCTGAACTGATGAGGAAGTGGTCCATGCGGGGATCTAGGGAAGGGCTCTACAGGCAAAGACATTATCAGATGTAAAGTCTCAAAAAGGCCTGTTGGAGGAACCACAGGAGTGTGCAGGTGGTGGGGAGCAGTGGGCGAGAAGGTAGTAGAGAGTGAGGACAAGAGAGGCAGCCAGCACACAGGTCCCGCAGACCTTCCCCCCCTCAACCCCCCAGCCCCCGTGAGGACTTTGGCTTTTATCCTGAGTGAGAGGAAGTCACTGAAGTGTGGAACTCAATGGAATGAAGCACTTTGACCTACTTTTTTAAAAGATTCACTCTGGCTGTTTTGTGGAGAAGACAGTAGGAGGCGAGAATAGAGCAGGGAAACCAGGTAGGAGCTGTCGTTTAAGAGTAGAGAGTCTGGGCTTCCTAGGTGGCGCAGCGGTTAAGAATCTGCCTGCCAATGCAGAGGTCACGGGTTCGATCCTAGCTCCAGGAAGATCCCACATGCCGCGGAGCAAGTAAGCCCGTGTGCAAAAAAATAAAAAAAAAGAGTAGAGAGTCTGCAGGACTTGCTGACAGATGGACGTGGTTTGAGAGGAAGAGAGGAAGAGAAATGGCTGTGAGTCTGGAGCAGCTGGAGGTGCCACTTACTGGGAAGAGGCTCCTGGGAGAGTGAGTGGCTGCGGGAGAGAACATGGTCTGTCTGGACGTGTTCATTGTGAGTGACCATCAGAGAGCCCATGAAGCTGTCCTGTAGGCAGCTGGATACATGAATAAGAAGTTCAGGGGACGTGCTGGAGATATAAATATGGGTAACATCAGTTTATTTAAATGTTGTTTAAAGTCATGGGGCTAGAAAACATCACCTAAGGAGGGAGGGAAGTCAAGAGCAGATCAGATGAGAAGGAAACAGCTGGAAAAGAGGGAGGAAACCAGGAGATGTGACTCAGAAAAGTGAGGAGATGCATACGTGTGTGTAGATGCACGTACATACGTGTGTGTGTGTGTGTATATGTATGTGTGGATATATATACATGCATGTGCATGTGTGTGTGTGTATGTGTGTGTATGTGTATATATATGTCTAGTAGCAAATAATTAAATTCATAATTAGGCACATAGTGTTTCTCAGATTCTGTGCCAAGACTAAAGGAGATTAAAGGAAGGTGGGGGAGAAGGGGCACAGGCAATTCCGGGCATTGATTTATGACTTCATTGCAGAATATTCACATGTAAGCCTAACCTCTATGAAATTATTGCAGAACAACAGCCTATGATTAACTTTTATGAAGCCATTTGTAACATACTCTCTGACCTGGTGATAAACTGACCTGTCTATAATAAACAATAATCAGGTATGGGGTCTAATTCAAGAATTAACTGTTATTGAACATTAGCAGTTCAGAGATATATCTGAAATATTTATTTTCTTAACAATATTAAAACAGAATATATCCTCATAACCTTGTCAATCTTACTAATTTTTAAAAAGAATACATCTTCATTAAATATGGCAGGGATTTTTTGCTTGGGTAGGAATGAAGTGTATTCTCATAATCAAGAAAGAAAGTAGAGCTCTCTGCTCCCTCTCTTAATTCATATTGGTTGGAAAGCCAGATTTGGCTTTGTTTTTTCTAAATAGAATCCTCTATGTAGAAGAACAACTGGGGCTCACATTTCAAACTCTTGGAATAAGGGAGTAAACTAGGCCGAAAGCGTGCTTCTAGGTAGCTACAAAGCATCACAGAAACTTCCATCGTTTAAGGAAGGAGCACTTCAAGCTTGTGTTTGTCCAAGCTCCCATCCCTAAAAGGAAAAACACAGAAAGTATACTGATTACATAGCAAATGAAAAGAGCAAACAGATGTGGGTTTAGGAATTGTTTCCCTGCTTGATCTCAGGATGTCCAGGTCGAGTGGCGGCTGGAATACCCCACACGGCAGAGTCCCTGTGTCAAGAGAAAAAAGGCACGGTGAGGTAAATGATATTTGGGAGATCCCTTGGGATCAGGGCTGTGGGAATTTCCTGGATCCCAGATTTTTATTATATAACAAGCCTGAAAATTGTCTTTAAAAGTCTTCATACATGCAAAAATCTTTACTTAGCCTCAGAATTGTGATTAGTCTGATTCGTGTTTACCACAGTTGATGCCTTCCATCTGCATCCTGATTTTATCCTTCTGTTTCTCATCTCAGCTGGCTAAGAAAACAGCGCATCTACCTTTGTCAAATGTTAAGTTTCCCAACCTAAATGTTCATCTACAGATGAATGGATAAAGAAGATATGGTACATATATACAATAGAATACTACTCAGCCATAAAAAAAGAATAAAATAATGCTATTTACAGCAACATGGATGGACTTAAAGATAATCGTACAAAGTAAAGTCAGTCAGAAAGAGAAAGACCAATGCCATTTGGTATCACTTATATGTGGAATCTAAAACAATGATACAAATGAGCTTATCTAGGAAACAGACATAGAGAACACACTTTTGGTTGCCAAGGGGGAGGAAGGGTGGGAGAGGGATGGATTGAGAGTTTGGGATTAGTAGATGCAAACTATTATGTATAGAATGGATAAACAGCAAAGTCCTACTGTAGAGCACAGCGAACTGTACTCAATACCCTCTGATAAACCATAATGGAAAAGAATATGAAAAAGAATATATATATATATCTGAATCACTTTGCTTAGAAATTAACAAGCATTGTAAATCAACTGATAAAATTGTTTAAGTTAAAAATTATTTCCCTTAGAGGACTTGGGCAGGGAGGGTGGGGGGGACTCGAGGGGGGGAGTCAAGGAAGGGAGGGAATACGGGGATATGTGTATAAAAACAGATGATTGAACTTGGTGTACCCCCAAAAAAGTAATTAAAAAAAAAAAGAAAAAAAAATTATTTCCCTAGAAGAAAATTACCATAAAAATATAATGCAATAAAATGAATAAACAGGCTATATTGAATTATTTTAGGTATGCTGTCTCATTTTTTGTTTTCTTTTTTATCCACTCAATAAATAGATTTAAACGATACCATTGTCAGTCCTTGGGAAATTTACTGAGCCGTTACCAAAAGAAAAAAGAAAACACCCTTGAGAATAAAAATAAGTTTAAAAGTTTAAACACCAACTTAATAGCTCTAAGAGTTGGGTTTTATAATCTACATATTATGAATAAGAGCAGACATTTGAAAACTCTCCTTAAAGGGCAGAGTAAGCTTCAGATTTAAAACTCTTACTTGAGTCACTGTGACATGTCCGAAAAAAGGCTGTGCCAACTAGGGAAAAGTTGATTTGTCACAAAAGAACAGAAAAATGAAAACCACAGAAGTACATATTAATGAAATTTATCCAAGCATGATCCAATGTTGAGAAAATATTAGCCAACAGACCAAGTCCTTCTGCGAAAATTATCCACATTTTAGAGGTAATGCTGTGGAGTTACAGCCGGCAAAATTCTATCATTATGGTCTCATTTTTAAAAGCGCTCTTTTAGTGAGTTGGATGTTTCATATTCTTCCAGGTCCAATGATATAAAACATTTACTGCTTCTGTTTATCTTCTTTGTTCTGAGTTCCATACTTACCAAGCAAATTTTGATTCAGTTTTTCTGTGTATGGTAGCCTTCCTGGTGGAACTCAATAAATGTTCCCTGAATTAATGGTCATGTGGATTTGAATATTCCAGCTAAGATTCATATTACTCTTTCTAAATTAATAACTTTACTTTTGTATGTCAGCCTTGTAAGCTCACCTATGGTGGGTCTGCACCTGAGGAAGGTATTCATTGCTGTGACTAATTAGGTTTCTGATCTTGCAGGGCAGAGGCCGTGTGTCAAGACCTGGGGAGTTCTATCAAGGTATATCAGCTTGTGTGATTCCTTCGGAAATGGCGTGATGGCCAACACCTGGCCACATATCCCCCTTTGGTATTGTTATGACCTAACAAGAAAGCTGAATTGTAACTAATCTGCCAAGATAGATAATTACTCTTTTTGAAGAGAAGAAGCAAGAACTGGAAGGTAGAAGCCCTAGAGAGATAATTCCCTAAGGGTGGAAGAGAAGGAGTTATGGAAAGGAGAAGGTTGATAAATGTGAAAGACGAGGTTAGGAAACGATATGGAAAGGAAATGATATGGAAAAGAACCTTGGAGTTCATAGTCAGAAGCATTCAGAAACACGCAATAAGCAAAAGAGGAAGGGCTGGAAAGAAATTTTTCAAAACTGAGTGCTTAGAACAAGAGGAAGAACAATTTGCTAGGAGCAAAAGATAAGTGGGAAATTTCTATTAGCATAAACCAGGGAACTGCTAGGCCAGGACCTCTAGTGACTATAATAAGTAGTCTTTTCTTCTTCTTCTTTTTTTTTTTTTTTTTGGTTTGGTCTTGAATTCAAGGAGTTAACCTAAACTGAGAGAAAATTATATTATTTCTTCAGCACCTAAATAGGAATTAATGCAAATTTCTTGGCCTTGAATTTGATGTTGAGAAGATTAAATCGTGAAGTATCTGAAATAGACTGACTAATCCCATGTCAAATAATGTGAGACTGTGTGACTACAGTTTAACTTTTTATATGTGAAATATGTGTGTGTGGGTGTGTGTGTGGTTTTATTGCAGCATAAGCAAGTCTGTTCATTAGAACTGATTCCAAGATTCCAACTCTTTTAGAGGAAAGGAGTGCTGAGAAGAACAAGGTGTGGGACACTGATCGTGGTATGGTCTACAAGGGTGGTTCTCAATCCTTTGGTCTCAAGACATTTTACACTCTTAAAAGCTCCTGAAGCCCCCAAAGAGCTTTTGTTTATGCAGGTTCTATCTTATTGATATTTACTGTACTAGAAATTAAAGCAGCAGTATTTATTCATTAATTCATTTAAGGATAATAGATTCATATGATAAATTAACATAGCAGATTTTATTAAAAAACAATATTTTATAAAACAAAAAATGTAAGAAAAAATTGGCACTTAAATTTTTGTAAATCCCTTTAGTATCTGCCTAAATAGAAAACAGCTGGATTCTTATATCTGTTTCTGCATTGAGTCTGTTGTGATCAGCTGTTTTATGTGAACTACAGGAAGCAAATCGAGCCTCACACAGATATGTAGCTAGAAAATGGAGGGGCATATTAATAGCCATTTCCGATAACTGTGGATAGTATTCTCCTTCAGTACTACACCAAAACTTAACAAGTGGTAGTTCCTTAAAATTTATGCATAAATAAACCATATGAATAAACTTTTCATACTCTGTTCCTTTAAAATCTATCGGTCTGTCTCGTATTTTGAATAGATCATTTGCTTGTGCATGATTTTGTAACATTATATACTGTCTGGTTAGAAACTATTGATTCACTGAGTTACACATATATTCAAAATGCTGACATGATTCATTATACAATATCAAAAAATCACATTTGTTAAAATTACTATTGGTTTCATCAGAAATATCTTTAAGCATTGAGAGGCGGGCATGCTCAGAGAGGCAGATGTAAGTTTTCCAAAATTCTAATTTTCTCTTGAAAGTTCTAATTTTAACACTGCTAACAAATGCTTTTTATTGTTTTTGTTGAAGTGACAAGCTCACTTTGTTCACTTACAAGAAAATATTTGCCAGTTACCCAAGTCTGAACATCTGTAGTTTGTCAGTTGCTCTTTCAAGTCAAAATGATGCTCTATGAAAAAAGTGGTTAATTTAGTTTGCAACTCAAACCATCATGTAAGTGCTTTCCCTAAAGAAAACCATCGTACTTTGATGTGCATCAGAAGGTCTTTATGCAGACTTTCCACTATATTACACCAAATATTAAAAGAATATGTCCTCGGGAGTTGAAATTAATCTCAAATTAATTTTAATAATATTAATACAATTAATAATTTTTAATTAAGGACATGGACATTCTTAAGAGACAGCGGTATTTTACAATGATGATTTCATGGTGGTGAAGAAAAAAATAATTACCAATACCATTTACAGTCACAGCCCTGATGCTAAGAAACCAGCAATTTTAAACATCATCGCTTTTGCACCAGCATTGCAAATGTCCAGTAGTGAAGAAGGCAAATAGCATCCTGGGACTATTAGAAAATAGTTTTGACTTCACTGACCCCTTGAAAGTGTTTTAGGACCCTCAGAGGTCTATCAAACCAGACTTTGAGAACCACTGGTCTGTGGTATGGGCTGTGAAAGAAAATTCCCTGGTTGTCCAGATGATGGCAGTAGGAGGTTTTACTCAGAGGAGAGATATGAGGACCTTGGCTTTCACAAGAAGGGAGACACTGGTCTGGAGATGATCTTGGGGAGAGGGTGTACCCATTTAGTTACAACACAACAATGCAAACTACACCCCCTCCCATTTATCTTGGATTAATTTCACAACTGATAAACTAACATTTCCTTAGGGAACAAATTGCTTAGATATTTAGGTCAATAACTTATGGGCACTTGTTATTTTATTGGGGAAGAAAACACTTCAAGATGCGCTAACTTTACACGAATCGGAGCATTTCTTAATCATTTATGTGTTCACTTGCTAATTCTTTCAACAAATGCTTCTTGAACTGCCTGCAAAGACAGGGCACTGTGAATAGTAAGTGTGATAAGTCCACAGCGGTTGCTTAGATAAGTTCAAAGGAGGCTAAAACAGGTGAGGACGAGTTCTAACAAAGACACCCCTATCTCCCTGGAACCTGAGAGAGGCCAGCAGAAGACAGACCACAGTGGTCAGAATCCAGTGTCTACACGTGAGCCCTACGTGGAAGACCCACTGATTGGGTCAACAAGTAGCTCTGTCCCGCTGAAAATGCCAAGTTCCCCGATTTCAGGTTGGATACCTCACTCTGACAATCCCTGTCCTTCCTCATCACTGTGGGAAAGTATCAATTTATCACTTCATCAAAGCATTAGTAGAAAAAAAATGTTTTAATCTTGTGTCCTTCTTGAAATGCTGACCTTACATTTGACTTGAAGGACTTGATTCTCTTTAGATGGATGATAGTGATTTCCTAGAAAAACTGAACTATCTCCTGAGTTTTATTTTTCTAAGGCCTTACTTCAGCCACTCTTTTATTCCAGAGTAGACATTCTTTGTTTTTGCCATGAAGAATTTTTTTTCTATTCTTCAGGTACTAACCCCAGTTTTCCTATACTGCAACCACCACCCCCCAACACACACACACACACACACACACACACACACACACACATAAACACTCTTAGTCTGTGCAATTTGGGAAGAGGCTGACTCCACCTTCCTTCCCCAGGAAGATAGAAAGCCACTGGCCACGATGACTTGATTAAGGATGGGCATGTGACTCAATCTGGGCAAATGAGAATTTAAGATAAAAAATTTTTTGATTCTCCTTTTGTCACTGGTGTGGTTTGCAGGAGATGTTTAAGTATACAGGTGCAGGTTTCCATCTTTCCAATATCAAAGGAGAGTCTGCCTATTGATGGAGACCACAGAGGTGGAAGCAACCAAAAAGGAAAGCAGTCTGAGGTCTGATCTTAACCCCTGGCTCCACATGATGAAAGCCAGCTGTACCCTTGGACTTTTCAATGATGTGAATGAATAAATTCCATTAATTGCTTTAGCGATTTTGCACTGAAGTTTCCATCGCTCTCAAAGGAGACATCTGACACATCTCCCTACCCAGGCACCAGGTACAAAACTACATAGAAAACTACAGAACCCAATTTCCAAATGTATCACACTTGCAAATCTTTATGCCTTTGTTCATTTCTCCAGAATGAATCACTCCATCTTCTCCATCTTCCCTTAGCACTCTACTGATACCTAATTTAAAATATGTAACATTTTGTATGATGCAATTCGTTTTTATACTTGTCTTAGATTTTGAGCTGTTTAAGAGAGGAAATCACATTTCAATCATCTTTATATCTCTAGTACTTAGCACAACATTTAGCACATATAAGATGCCTGATAAACTGTGATAAAATTAAATTTCTGGCGTAGGAGAAAAGTTTGGCAATGGTCTTCCATTTCTGGAGAACTCCGGCCTGGCATCATAGGCTTGACCTGCATAATGGAGGTTCCCAGCCCTTGGTGCTTTGGGTGGTTTTAAGCCCATTTTTTCTCAGATCCTGTTCCCAGACCTTTCCACTGTTTTGGTCTGTAACAGGTCAGATGAGAGGGGATGACCTCTCATGGTTCCATGTTATCTGACTTCTGGCTGGGTTCTACCAGTGGGTACCAGTAGAAGTTTGGAGGATGGAATAAAGGGAGAAGCCAGAATATTTCTCCTCCTCTCTCCACCTCAAGCACGGACTCAGGTAGTGGCTGTGTCTCTCCAAAAAATAACCAGATCCTCCTAGTCAAGACAACATTAGTTTCAACTTTAGCTGGATGGCATGGCTCCTGGGCTTCAGGAACATTTCCTCCTCCTGAGGAGAGTGAGAACTTCCTGCTCTTGCTAATCTCTTGGTTGCCTGTTCTCTTTGGTTTTTCAACATCTTCCAGTACTTGCATAATCAATTCCAAGCATTTAATACCCTCTGTTTGAAACACTGGGTGGTTCTATTTTCCTAATGGAACCTGACTGATACTGTCATTTTTTTTTTAATGCCAACAGCATTGAATTACATGTTTGCGTATGGGGCCCTCCAATACCCTTCAGTACTCGTTGATCATAGATCAGGAATTACCTCCATAAGGGTAGTTATTTTCAGAAGTCCCTGTTAATATACAAGTCCTTCATGTAACCTTTTTTTCTAGGTCATCCCTTCCATAAGGAACTTGGGGTTGAGTTATGTTTCATCTGACCTCATTGAGTCACAAACCCAGAGTTTCTGCAACTCTCACTCCATGAGCACAGCTAAGACAAACTGGTCGCCTCTCCTTCCAAAGGTACTTGTAATAAAAACAGACTCATTTGAATCAAGAAACTTTAATGTACCCAATTTCTTCCACCAAGTGACCTACAGAGGTGGGAGTGGTGAGGCAAGGACAGCTTGGGCACGAAGACTTCTCTCAGCCCGTGACAGGAGTTGGGAGGATCTCTGCTTGTTATAATTCCTCTCTAGGAAGGTAGAGGTGAGTTCCTGACCACATCAGAGAAATCTCCAATTACTTCAGTTCAATAAAGAGTGCATTTCATTCACCGACAATGAGTATTTGCTATACAACAATCATGGTGCAAGGTGTAAGGGTACAGGTAAGAATGAGGCATGTAAGCAAAATTGTGAAGCAGATCAAGTTCATCTTGGTTATCCACTCAGACCACTGACAATTTTGTATCATGTTGACATTCATCTGTCAGTCTTTATTCCCATCAAAACCTGTCATAAAAATCAATTATACTAAAGTGTAAATGACTTAAAAAATTATCCTCTGAGGGGAGTTTACATTTCAGTGGGTATTAAAAACCTGACCATAGGGATTTAGTCTTCTTCAGTAAATATGAAATAAAAACAACTTGTGGTAGTTATCCAAGTGTCTGGATGGCCTCCTAGCCTCTGAAATGAGACCACTATACCTTGATCTACATTCTCTGAAGCCCCACTCAGAGTATTAAAAATCTTTTACAAAATATTCCATTTCATTGCCATCTATGATAAAAAGTGTATAGGCAAAGCCACAGTTTCAATAACCTTGTGTTAGAAATAAAGAACCTACCTGTGAACAGTCCAGTGAGTATTTCAAAATGTAAGCTTGCTTTTCCCCCTCCCCTCTCCTCCCCTCGGGGACAAGGCAGCCCAGTGCAGGACATCACAATCCAAGCTGAGAGAAAAGGGCACCCATGCCTGTGGGGGTGAGAGGTCAGAAGTGGTGATGGGATACTGGTTACACACAGAAGAATTGGCCAAATAAGTAAGTACATTGAGGATAATGGGAGCCAGTTTTCTCACTGTTGAAGAAGGGAATTAGAACTATGGAGATGGAGAACTAGAATCAACCCCATAGAATTGGATTGAAATTACAGATATGAGTGTGAAATTGTGATTTTTTTTAATATAAAAATATAGATACAGAAATGTAGATGTTGTACATGTGAGTACACATTGTGTATGTGTGTGTGTGTACATTCCTGACCTCTGTCCACTGAGGGGATCTAGCAGTGGCAATGCTCCAATAGCCATGCACTCATCTTGTACCCAGATGTTAGTTTTTTCAATACTATTCTCCACTAAAAGAAACCAGGGCTCCGTGGAGAAATGTCAGATTCCAGGGAAGGGGAAGGTACAGAATGAGCTGAGCCAGGAACATCACACTGCTATCAGAAAGTAAGGAAGTGGGCACAATGTGTCAACAGGGCACAGAAGCCAGCTGGGAGGTGCTCCTCGTGGCCAATTAAAAAAATATGCACGTGAGAATAGATGGCAATAGTGATAACAGATTAGAGCCCACTGAACAACACAGGGGTCCTTTAAGTACACAGCGGAAATAAATGAATAAATTGGAGGTCTAATGAGAAACAGGATATTTACATAGTCTCAAAGCACATCCCCACACAAATATGTGTTAATTACAAAGGAAAGAAGAGTAACTTTGCAGTGGAGAAGCCTAGCAGACACCATCTCAATCAAGTTCTGAAGTGAATATTCTCCACTAGAGGACAAATCAATTTGCCTGATAGGATCCAGCATTGCTTTTGTGATCTTCCTGCCAGCAATACAAAAACCTGGATCTAATCACAAGGAAATCTCAAACAAATCCAAATTGAGGGGCATTCTGTCAAATAACTGGCCTATCATCTTCAAAAGTATCAAAATCGTAAAAACCAAAGAGACTGAGGACCAGTGCCCGACCGAAGGAAACACGACAACTAAATGAGCGAGTTACCCTCGAATGGCATAAGCATTGATAATACAGCAAGGTTAATCTCATGGTTGTTTTAGCTGCACTGTGGTTCTGTAGGATAATGTCCTAACTTTGTGAAAATACACGCTGATGCAGTAACAGGTTGGCAATTTACTCTCAAATTGTTCGGGGGAAAAATTGTGTTTGCATTTTTTTCTGTGAGTTTGAAATTGTTTTCTAAATAAAAAACATAAAAATGTAATCTCATTCTGTATCTTTTATATACAAGTTCAAAGTTTCTCTCGTTATCTTTATTGTGGTTGAATCCAGTTTAAGTTAAAATACAAAGTGCTTAACAAATATAAATCCAATATAGGTGGGAAACAAAAGATTATGTATGCTAGTATTTACAACTCTTTGATCTTTTCAAAAGATAACTTTTCTAAGATAACACTTAGACCTTTTGCCTCTGAGATATAAATTAGCAATCTTCAAGGAAATCAGGGCTGTGTTGACTTTTTTAGTGTACTAAAGTCCAATTTGTAGCATGGAACCGATGGAATACTTACCGTAGCAGAAACCATGAATTACAAAGTGGCAACGCTTATACTCAGTAATTAGAACCCCCATTCTGCATGCTACTTATTTTCTCTGAGAAAACAGACTTCTTTCTCTGACTAGGATACTTCACAACATGTTTTCCAAACTAAAGAAATTCATTCAACGCTGATATTTTTAAAGCCATTAGAACTCTGGTTACACAGGTAGATTTAACAAGTATTCCTTTAAAAAGAAAAACAATTTTCAAGACAGAGCTTGCACTTTACTTGTTACATGAACTTACAGTGCATTTGACTGCAAGCAGCAAGATAATGACCAAAGACACAAAATAAAGTTTTTTAAATATTCAATTAATTAAATATTTACTACATGTCAATCTCCTGCAAGGCCTCAAGCTAGATACCATGAAGGGGAAATGAAAACCAAAGGAGCTTTCATCTTCAGGAACTCATCTTAATGCAACCATATCTATCATTATTTCACAATTTATGATAATCGGTGATCCTATCAAGAAGACTATCACAAGGAATTCCCTGGTGGCCCAGTGGTTACGACTCAGTGCTTTCACTGCTATGGGCCCGGGTTTGATCAGTGGCCGGGGAACTAAGATCCCACAAGCCATGGGGTGCGGCAACAAAAAGAAGAAGAAGAAGACTGTCATGGAATACTTCCAAATATTAAAATCTACATTCAGAGGAAGAGAGGTGTCTGAAACAAATCATCAAAATTAAGTAAACTCAATTAAACTTCTCTCAGAAGATGACAGATGTGTAGCATGTGTTCAAGTCTTAAACATGATTATTAAGTGAATGCTTAGTGTCACTGTATTTGTACCAGAAAGAGCAGAAGGACCTCCCCCATCCTCCTTCACCAAAAACAAGAAAAACATACAAGAGACAATAGGTTAAAGTGAATATCAAGAACCAACTTACAAAATTCCTCAAGAGATGGAGGGACACATAAGGGGAAACGGGTGCTGCCATGGAAATGAGTTAAAGGGTTTGTGACTGATTATATCTATGAAACAAGTAATTTTTCCCCATCAATTGACAAAATAATGACCTTCACAGGACTGCTCTGTGCTCTGTTGGCAAAACGCAGGGCAAAATCAGGCAACCTGTTTCTCATGCCCATGGGCAGCTCTGCCTGCACTGGTACCTTGTAATCTTGTTAGTTTCAAACCATGGTAATGCAATACACTGACAACCACTGTATCTGATCAATTATTATCCAGTTTATCATGCACATCACCGAGTGAATAAGATATATGGCATAAGTCACTAAAGTTTAAATAGCCATTTATATCCTGGGAAATTCCTCGCCAAAATTCTATGGACTCTTTCTGAGCTGCGGAAGAGATGCTTTACTATATCCCACCCCCCTATAATTCTCATTTCGCTCATTTTAGTAGAGGTATCCTACAATGAAAATCAGCAACACAATCCAAATGAAATTTCACTTTAAAAGGAAACGGTTTCTCCTTTTATGAATTGGAATGATATCAAGATATTAAGCAGAATTACTTGTTTAGAAAAAGGCACCATAATCCTGTCATTTGGGGAATGAATTTAAATTTTTCACCAAACATCACTGAGAGACGTGACTGATCAGTCTTTATGGCAAGGGAAGATTGTTAATACATTCTGAGGTTTGCGATGCCCACCGTGTTGTCACGCAGGTTGAAGTAGATGTATTCCATGGGTTTTAATACACAACAGTGTGCAGATCTGAGACAGATGACTTAAATTAGTTTGATTAAAAAGATCTGATTTTCTTTGTACTGATGCTGATAGCAAAATGGCACCCCATAAATTAAATTCTAGGAAAAAACTCTTAGTAGCGATTTTTGTGTCTGTTTTGTTTTGCAGACACGTCTGGGGTGGTCTACTGGTGACAACTTTTAATGGAAAGAGGCTCTCACTTTTCTGCCCTTCAGAGGCTGTGGTGGACGGTGATTACTCAACAAAAAAGCTGCTGCTTCGCCTTCCCCTGTACACAAGAGGGTGCGGAATGTGGCCAGCTGTTGAAGGAAAGAAAAGAGTTAGCTTTAGCATAGAAAGTCACACCAATGTTAATGAATTGCCCTGCATAGAAAGTTAAGAAGCGTATAAGCTTTCCTCTACCAGGAACTAAATATATTTCAGTGAAAATTTTCTAAGTTATGGCTCATATATCATAAAGCAACTCTTCTGCTAGATTCTTACCACTATACAAACACCTATTAAGTTTAGATTCAAAAATTAAGTATACAAGCATTCTTCCTTTGAAGATCAAAGTAATAGGAGGAAATAACATTTGGAATGTGGTTTAAAGATTACATATCTAGGAACCAGAGAACGCCACCTATAAAGGCAGAATGGGACAGTGGAAAGGGCTTTCCAAGCTGGGTCCAAGTCCTGGTTCTGTCACTACTGAGCTGTGTGACCTTGGGAAAATCATTTATTGTCTCTAGTTTCCTTATCTGTAAAGTGAAGCACTAGATTAGATTACCTCAGTCGGTGTCATCCAGGTCTTGGAATTACACTGAACACCTACAAGCACTCCAATATAACATGGTCCAAGTTTTCATGGGAACCATGTGGTATTCATTTTACGGAATTTTCATCTTTTATGCACTGTTTTCCTTAAACAGTGATTTTTTTTCTCTCACCATATGTGTACCTTGTAAGCAATTAACTATGGGAGAAGCCTAGGACTCTTTAACCTATGATAATATTTCAATACAATTTAAGTGATATAGACATATTTCTCAACACAAGGGCTTACTTTTTCTTATCACACACGCGCACCAAAAAAAAAAAAATGCTTACTTATCTTACAGACTTCATATAGTACACAAAGTGTCAAGAAGAAAATAGAAATTACGAGAAACCACATCACAAAATATAACCACTGTTAACATTATGGAGTACATCCTTCTCCATGTACAAATACATGCACCAGTGCACACACTTGACATGTTTTATTGCAAAATAAGCTCAACTATACTTACTCTTTTGAAACCTTATTTTATCACTTAATATATATCCTTCGCATGTCAGTAGATATGCCTATGTCACTTTTTAATTGCTGAAAAGTTTTCTATTATAAGCATGTTTTATAAATTATTTAGCAATTCCTTGGTGATTTAATATTATCTTTTAAGACTAAGCACAGGTCTATAGTAGTAAAATGAAGATTGGGCAAATTACCTGAATATTTCTACTGCTTCAAAAACAGTCACTAAAAACACATTGCCACACAAGCAAGTTTTTGGTGTCCGTTTTGCTGTTTTGAGTGAGCACAAATTATTAAATTGTTGAGAATGAAAGCCTTCATTCTCCAAGCTTTGTTAGTCACCCAATCAAAGAGGTAAGGAACCAGGACACATATATTAGGTTTCCATCATCATCATTTACCTGAAGGCTAAAATATTTCTCTAGCCAGGATGGGAGACAGAGGTGATGCAGGTTCTTTGTAACAAACAGGTAATGGCTTACAACCACACACTATGGAGATAAATTCAGGTATCATACACAAGCAGCTGTGTATTTCCACAAGCGATATTTTGAGGTGTCTTTTCAAAGAGTACAGACATGGGAAGAATAAGACAAACATTTACAACTCGCCATCACTCATGTTTCATTAGACCGGATCATTACGGCTAACGCCAGACGAGATGTATATGATACTCTGGTAAAGTCAAGTAGCAGAGGCTAATGAAGTCTAACCTCCTGAGCCACAGAGAAGATGCCCAGCCTTCTGCAGATCATGACGATCCAGGTCTATCCACAGGGGCCACTCCAGGTGACTGTGCAGGAATCCAGAGACCTGAATCAGGGCACTGATTCACCAGCCTCCCCGAGCACAACGAGCCCAGAGAAACTGCCTATTCCTCTAAAGATCTTGGCTTTATTTATCCCCCTACCCCTTTGACTCCTCTGCAAATGGATCATGGCTCCCTATCCCTGCAACACCTTAGACTCATCGGTCTAGAACTAGATCGTTCTCTGACCAGCCTGCTCATGTTGGTAACAGTCTCTGAACCTGTCCTGATGTCTCATCAAACCCCTCCCCTTTTTAGTGCCGGATGGCCCTCCCAGTCCCTTAGCCCAGCTAGGCAGACCCTGCACCTGCCAGGCGCTGCTTACACTGGCCCCTATCCGTCCCACGCCCTTGCCAGGCCTCTGGCTTTGTTTAGGCAAAAAGTCTGTCCCTCTGTCACTAAGGCCGACTCAGCCTTTGTGACATCGACACAGCTCCTGGCAAGAATCTCCCCAGCTCAGCTTGAACGCTGAGGTAGGTATGACCTGTTTTGCTGTTTTCTTTGGCTCTCATACTGAAAGTTTACATTTCTTCTGCAGTAACCCCAGGAAGCAGAAATACCCTTTTCTAATGTTTTGTAAACAGCTTTGACGAGTCACTCTAGTGCTCAGATGTCTTTACCGTCTCTCCACTGCCTGCTGAAGTTGAGTAATAACAAAAATAAGCTTTCTCTTATAGAACATGGTAGGCCAAGTACTATGCTAAGTGTTTTACATTACACATATCACGTTTAATCCCCCAAACAAGCCTATCAATAATATACCATTATCCCCATTTTAAACGTGAAGAACTTGAGGGATAGTTAGGAAATTTCAGTAAATAAGCCATCTGGCAAATAAGCCATGCCCTAACCACAGCACTACACTGTGTCTCTAAGTGTTTTTCTTTCTTTTTTTTGCCCCCTCTTTTTTTTTTTTTTTTTTTTTTGCCATTTTCCCCTAATCTCTTCTTATTTACTTCTTATTATGGCAACTGCCAGATATAGAGGAAAGTAGATAGAGGAACATAATAAACCATCACCCAGCTTCGACAGTCATCAACACATTCCCAATTCTGTTTCATCCACACTCTCACCTATTCTCTCTCTCTACCTCTGAATCCTGCCCATACTGTATTATTTTGAAGCAAATTCCAAATATCATATCATTTCAGTTGCAAATATTTCAAAATCTGTCTCTAAAATATATAACATTTCAAACCCTATTAAGGCCCCCAAACAAAGTTGTTAGCATGGCTTCCAAGACCACCCAGTTCCAACTCATCTTTCTAGATTATTTCCTATGAGTTCCACACACAGGTCTCACTCTAAGCCAGTTGTGTGAAGTGGGGGACCCAGAGCATCTGAATGAAAAGACTTTGGGGTGACTCTTAAAATTTCAGATTCCTGGACCCCACCTCAGACTTCTGAATCAGAGTTTCTAACAAGGCCCAAGGATCCACATTTCAGTAAGCTTCATCAGGTGATTCTTGCATACTATAAATTTTGACAACCACAGGTACAAAGTTGCTCACATATTTTTGGCACTTCTCTTTCTTGCCTTTATTTATGCTGTTCCTTCTTGAAATTCCCCCTTTCCTTCACACCCCCAAACAGTCCCCACTTTTTGAACCAACCCAAATGTTAGCTCTTTCATGAAGTCTTTTTTGATTTCTCCCCTGAAAACTAGTCTCTCCCCTTCTGAACTTCCCTTACACCTCATATTCTCTTACTTACAAGCAAAGCCACAGTGTCATAGTTTTTTTTATTTTATCCCCTCTGCTAGATTACTAAACCACTGGAGGACAGGGCCTTTTTAACACTTGCTTGTATCTCTTCCATCACACCTTGCAAAAATTGGCAATTATTAAATAATTCTAGAATTGACTTGTAGTGTCTTCTAAAATTTAAAACTTTAATTTCAAAGCTAATTACAATTTTATATATTAAGTCAAAATTAATATTCAAGTGAATGAATTCTTTCCTTATTTCACACATAGTCTAAAGATGCAGAAGTTAGGGAAATTTTCCTAGATTGTTAATTATCATTAATTACAAAATATAAAATTTTACTATTAAAAAAGGACATTAGAGTTTTGATTCCAGATATATTGGAGTAAGACTCTGCAGACAACCTTCCTGCAGAAGACAACTCTAAAACCCAGGCACAATACAAAAATAGCAACCAGCTGCAGGTACTAAAGAGTGAACAGAAGCAGAGGGATTCAGATGGGGAGTTCACACGCACTTGGAGAGGTGAAAGCCCACAAGTGAGTTCCTGTCTCTCCAGTGTTTCGTCTGGACAGGGTGGAGTCTGCAAAGTGCACAGAGCTGCAATGAGGGCATACCCGTGTTTCAAGGAAAGAGCCAGAGACAAGATCCCCAAACTCACACCCAAGAACCACACATGTACTGAGACGGAAGCTACTGCAGAAGAAGGAAATTTGTAACTCAAGCCCAGCCAAGAAAATTACCTGCCAACACGAAGGAAAACAATACTCATCAGAGAGAAATAACAGATTCACAATCTCCACAACTTAATGTTTACAACATCTAGAATACAATAGAAAATTACTCAATCTACAAAGAAGAAAATGAAATACATGCTTAAAGAAAGAAGTGAGAATCAAGATGAACCAAATTTGGAATTTACAAGGATTGTAAAGTAGCTACTTTAACTACCCGTGGATTATATGAAGTTAAAGCATATGTTTTAGTGCATGAAAAATCTCAGCAGAGTAATGGGAAGTCTCAGCAGAGAAACAGAAATAGTAAAAAAGAATCAAGTGGAAATTTTAGAACTAAAAAATATAATTTCTAGAACAAAAATTCACCAGATAAAATTAACAGTCAAACTGACATGAGAGAGGAAAGAGCAAATAAACTTGACTATAGATCAATAGAAATTATCCACAATAAAGAACAGAGATTTTAAGAAAGATTTAAAACTAATAGAGCCTCAGGGGGGCCTGTTAGATGCTATTAAAACGTCAAGTGTTTGCCTTAGAATATCATATATGGAAGCAACCTCAGTGTCCATCAACAGATGAACGGATAAAGAAGATGTGGCATGTGTGTGGCATATATAATGGAATATTACTTGGCCATAGAAAAAGAATGAAATTTTGCCATTTGCAAAAACATGAATAGGCCTGGAGGGTATTGGCTTACTAAAATAAGTCAGAGAAAGACAAATATCACGTTTTCACTTATATATGTAATCTACAAAATAAAATAAATGAATAAATATAACAAAACAGAAACAGACTCACAGATAAGAAAACAAACTAGTGGTTACCAGAAGGCAGAAGGGTTGGGCAGGGACAAGATAGGGGTAGGTGATTAGAGGTACAAACTACCAGGTATAAAATAAAGAAGTTACAGGTAAGAGAAGTTATAGCACAGGGGAATATAGCCAATATTTTGTAATAACTTTACATAGAGTATAATCAATAAAAATAACAAAGCACTATGTTGTACACCTGAAACTGATAAAATATTGTGAGTCAACTATACTTCAATTGAAAAAAAGAATATCAGAAGGAAAGGAAAGAAAACAGGACACAGCACACATAGAAATTAACTCATAAATAATAGAAGACTTAAATGTAAGAGCTAAAACTATCACTTAAAGTAGGAAAAAATATTTTGTGGTATACAGTTAGGAAAAGATTTCTTAAACAGGACACCAAAGCACAAACTATAAAAGATAAAACAACCTTCATTAAGATTAAGAACTTTTTTTTCACTTATGCTCTTCAAAAGATACAGTGAAAAAAAAAAAAAAGGCAAACCACAGACTGAGAGAAAACACTCAAGTGTTTTGAATGCTTCCTCATGGAAAAGACCTTTAATTCCAAACCTGAAGGAGGAACAGGAGAGTTATGTACTGTACGATTCAGTTTAAATAAAATTCTAAAAAAAGACGAAATTCTAGTGACAGCGTCTCAGTGGTTGCCTGGGGCCATGGGTGAGGAAGAAGATTCAGTACAAAGGGGCACAAGGAAACTTTTCAGCCAAGGGATCCATTCTGTATCTTGATTGTAATGGTTGTTGCAATAACCAAAATCATCTGCTGTGCACTAAAATTCATGAATTTTATTGTATGCAAATACCATAGTAAATGAAAAAGATAATTTTTTTTTAAAAAGGAGCTCATAATTAAAGCCAAGTATTCTGCACATCAAATTTGAGCGGATGACTAAGCCAATTTATATAATCTGGCATAAACCAAAAAGACCTGGCAAGAGAAGTCAGCCTTCCAAAAACTGACAGATCTGGTATCGGAAGTAGCAAAGAACAGTATTATCTGTTTACTGGCCTGGCAGTTAAATCAAGCATTTTAGTAAATGACTCTGGGGAGAAAAATGGACTTGAAACAAGAAAAAGAAAATGAAAATCATCTGAATTGCCCTTCAGGTCAAACAGTGACTTGGCAAGAAATAGCAGCAGGAAAAAAAACCTAGAAAAAAATTGGCATCAACTTACTAAAAAGAGAATTTAATCTTCACAGATAATGACATTATATGGTGGAATTGAAAAATAAATAACAATAATATTTTCCAGTGGCTTTTAAAATAAGAGCTGCTAAAATTGATACTAAAAATAATCTTTTGAAAAGTAACTCCTAAATCAGTGGTTATAGGCACAAAAGACATTTTCATTTTACTTTATGTAAGAGTTAAGCAACTAAATAATCTTAACCTTCTCATGCTTTGGGTTTTTAAAAATATACTTTTTTATTTCAGAACAGTTTTGGATTTAGAGAATTCTTGCAAAGATAGAATAATTAGTTCCCCTATACTCCACACTCAGTTTCCCCTTTTATTTATTTTTTTCTTTCACTCTTTAAGGACACACACAAAACTTTCCCCTGTTATTAACATCTTGCATTAACATGGTACATTTTTCACAATTAGTGAACCAATATTAATATGTTATCATTAGCTGAAGTCCATCCTTTATTCAGATTTCTTTTGTTTTTACCTAGTATCTTTTTCTGTTTCAGGATCCTATCAGGAAACGGCATCGTACTTAGTTGTCTTGTCTCCTTGAGCATTTCGTGATTATGGCAATTTCTCAGACTTACCTTGTTTTTGATGACCTTGACAGTTTTGAGGACTACTGATAGGTATTTTGAGAATGTCTCTCAATTGGGCATTGTCTGATATTTTTCTCAAGATTAGAATGGAATTGGACTTTTAAAATATCTTTTGCTTCATTCTTTAAATCTTAAAATCACCATAATAATTTGGATTATTAAGATATTACAATCATCATAATAATTGGGATTATTACTCAGATAATTATTTCAGTCTGGTTAAAAATGAAAATGTCTGAAGGTGTTCCTGCTACAGTAGATTTAAGTGAATGCCTCAAAGTGAATTACCACTTACACCGAAGCTCTAAAATACAGCTATTATTTTACAAACTCTGCAAAAAACCACATTAATAATTAATATTAATGAATTGAGCCTCATATAAGATACAGTAGTGAATTCACAGCTAGGCAGTCATTCCTAAACTTGCAGGGAGTTATTTCTGATTAGGTTAACCTAATGTATTTTAAGTAACTAAATATATATTTTGATATATTCTCTTCCAAATCATAGATGGATTGAAAAAAATTATTTTCCAACTGGCTTTAAGGAATAAAGAAGTTCTTGAAATATGAGGAAAAACATGATTCTTTAATATTACTAATTTCATGTTATAATGTATTAACTCTTACTATTCATCTGTTCAAATTTAATAAAAGAATGTAAAAGTAACCAGTTTAGCACATGAAGGGGAGAAAAATGAGCTCCGTTAACAAAGCCACTAAATCCATGACAGGTCATTTTTCTCATGACACAACTCGCTTTATTTATGATGGAAAAAATTCACAGGAATTTCCATGTCAGTCAAGCTCTGGATTTCTACCCAGACTTTTATAAAATGTTTTAATAAGTATGCCCTAATTATTATTTGGCTTTCATCCTAAAGGCAAGGTCGACAGAAGTTGGACGTGTTCAACACCCGAAGGGGATTTACCTGATATGACCTTCGTAAAGGTGAACCAGCTCCAGTCTTTGATTGGAAGAAAGATATAAACAGCTAGGCAGGTGGGCCAGGCCAGGACAGGAGTACTTTATTAGATGCAAAACTTACTAGGCTATGTTCTTGCTAAGATTTCACAGCATATAATTCGAAAAGGAAGACAAAACAAACCCCATTAGGCACAGCATCCCAGAGCACACAGCATCCACCTGGCAGATTACTCAGTCATACGGTGTGTTCACAGCTCAGACCAGAGTTTCTGGGCATCAAAGACATCCCGAGACTGACCGGCCAACTGACCATGGGGGCTCTATAAGCACTTATGAGAAGAACGAGAGAGGAAATACCTTCTCAAGGAGAGCACAGGCAGCCACCCACAGCCTCTTAGCAAATGCTTAAAGCCCCTCAGGCAGCCCCACAATAGTTTTGTCAATAAAACCCAAAAGAACACATGGACTTGTTAAACTGAGCAAGTACACAGCTTCTTAGGGCGCTATGCCCATGGCTGTTCTCACTGTTCCCTTCCTGAATGTGAACTCTGTAGAGGGAACAGGTCCAAGGACTGAGGTCAAAAGGTCAATGGCATCTTTTGAGAGAAGACTTTCTCCTGATTTTCCTGTTTGTATCCCACACTGTTAATATCTCAGACCACACAGAAGAAAATAAAAGCAAACGAGTATAGCCCTCAAAGTGGCACTTCACTTCTGTTCATGTCTGTTCGTACATTACATTTCTGGGAAATGGGAAAGAAATCATCTAATCATAGTAGGTCAAATAAGAAAAGGACATAAATCTCATCTGGTCCAACCACCCATCTGATTAATGAAAGGAAAACAAGCTTCATAACAGCAGAAACTAAGGGCAGGCTTTGAAACACACACACACACACACACACACACACACACACAAACACACAAACACACACACACACGATTCAGCCCAGTTTCCTCTAGTGAATCAGGATCAACATGGAAGAAGCGATGTACCTGTTGAGAGCTGATGTTTATAGGTTGTTTTAAAATAATCCATGTGACGCTCTCCAGAAGAGGTGGGACTGTAAGGGAACCAGGATACGTCCAATAATCCCAGCATGGAGGAAGCAGAGATAACGCATCAAAATTCGTGAATCGAGTTTGTTTACCCTAAGGAAGAAAAGAGAATTACAAAATTCAATGGGAAATTACAATGGGAAAACTTTACACAGACCTCAAAAAATATACATCCATTGAAATATCGTTTCACTCGAATTCTATAATTCACGGAATTATTTAGTATCTGCCTTTTGTATCTTAAAAAATAAGTATCTGCCTTAATCTAAAAATTTAAGATGAAACAGTGCATCACCTAGATTTATTTAAGAAGCACAAGATTTATTTTTTAATGTAAGTAGCCTTTAAAATGTGTTGCAACTAGGAGGAAACCCACGGGAAGCAGAGAATGGAGGAAGGCTGGCTGCACATTAAAGAAATTTACGTGGTCAACATTTGTCTACATCTTTATGAAGAGACCCCTGTGAACATTTAGCAGTGCAGCATCCATTAAAATGTTTAAGAACCACTTGTACTGGAGGAATCAAGATGGCATAATAGAAGGACATGCACTCACTCCCTCTTGCAAGTGCACCGGAATTACAACCAACTGCTGAGCAATCATCGACAGAAAGACACTGGAACTCACCAAAAAAGACACCCCACATCCAGAGACAAAGGAGAAGCTTCAATGAGATGGCAGGAGGGGCGCAAGCAGGTTAAAATAAAATCCCATGAATGCTGGGTGGGTGACTCACAAAATGGAGAACACTTATACCACAGAAGTCCACCCACTAAAGTGAGGGTTCTGAGCCCCATGTCAGGCCTCCCAACCTGGGAGTCCAGCAACGGGAGGAGGAATCCTCAGAGAATCAGACTTTGAAAGCCAGTGGGATTTGATTGCAGGACCTCCACAGGACTGGGAGAAACAGAGACTCCACTCTTGGAGGGCACACAAAAAAGTGTGCTCACCAGGACCCAGGGGGAAGGAGCAGTGACCCCATAGGAGACTGAACCAGACCTACCTGCTGGTGCTGGAGGGTTGCCTGCAGAGGTGGGGGGTAGCTGTGGCTCACCAAGGACACCGGGACACTGGCGGCAGGGGTTCTGGGAAGTGCTCATTGGCGTGAGCCCTCCCAGAGTCCGCCATTAGCCCCACCAAAGAGCCTGTAAGCTCCAGGGCTGGGTAGCCTCAGGCCAACAGCCAACAAGGTGGTAGCACAGTCCCACCCATTGGCAGACAAGCAGATTAAAGTTTTACTGAGCTCCACCCACCCAGCCCAACCCACCATCAGTCCCTCCCATCAGGAAGTACCCACAAGCCTCCTAGACAGCTTCCTCCACAAGAGGGCAGACAGCAGTATCAAGCAGCATCAGCAGTATTTCGTCTTGTGGAACTGAAAACCACAGCCACAGAAGGAGAGAGAAAATGAAAAGGCAGAGACTTTGTATCAGATGAAGGGACAAGATAAAACCCAAGAAAAACAACTAAATGAAGAGAAGAGAGGCATCCTTCCAGGAAAAGAATTCAGAATAATGATGGTAAAGATGATCCAGGACTTTGAAAAAAGACTGGGTGCAAAGATGGAAAAGTTGCAAGAAAAGTTTACCAAAGACCTAGAAGAATTAACGAACCATCAAACAGAGATATGCAACACAATAACTGAAATGAAAAATACACTAGAAGGAACCAATAGCAGATTAACTGAGGCAGAAGGGCAAATAAGTGACCTGGAAGACAGGATGGTGATAATCACTGATGCGGAAAAGAATAAAGAAAAAGAATAAAAAGAACTGAAGACAGCCTAAGAGACCTCTGGGACAACGTTAAATGTACCAACATTCATGTTATAGGGGTCCCAGAAGGAGAAGAGAGAGAGAAAGGACCTGAGAAAATACTGGAAGAGATTATAGTCAAAAACTTCCCTAACATGGGAAAGGAAATAGCTACCCAAGTCCAGGAAGCACAGAAAGTCCCAGGCAGGATAAACCCCAGGAGAAACACACCAAGACATATAGTAGTCAAATTGACAAAAATTAAAGACAGAGAAAAGTTATTAAAAGCAACAAGGGAAAAATGACAAATAATATACAAGGGAACTCCCATAAGGTTAACAGCTGTTTTCTCAGCAGAAACTCTGCAAGCCAGAAGGGAGTGGCATGATATATTTCAAGTGATGAAAGGGAAGAATCCACAACCAAGAATACTCTACCCAGCAAGGATCTCATTCAGATTCGACGGAGAAATCAAAAGCTTTACAGACAAGCAACAGCTATGAGAATTCAGCACCACCAAACCAGCCCTACAACAAATGCTAAAGGAACTTCTCTAAGCGGGAAACATAAGCGAAGACAAGGACCTACAAAAACAAAAACAAGCAATTAAGAAAATGGTAATAGGAACATACATATTGATAATTACCTTGAATGTAAATGGACTAAATGCACCAGCCAAAAGACATAGACTGGCTGAATGGATACAGAAACAAGACTGATATATATGCTGTCTACAAGAGACCCACTTTAGACCTAGGGACACATACAGACTGAAAGTGAGGGGATGGAAAAAGATATTCCATGCAAATGGAAATCAAAAGCTGGAGTAGCGATACTCATATCAGATAAAATAGACTTTAACATAAAAAATGTTACAAGAGACAGAAAGGATACTTCATAAAGATCAAGGGATCCATCCAAGAAGAAGAGATAACAATTATAAATATATATGCACCCAATATAGGAGCAGCTCCATACATAAGACAAATGCTAACAGCCATAAAAGGGGAACTTGATAGTAACACAATACTAGTGGGGGACTTTAACACCCCACTTACACCAATGGACAGATCATCCACACAGAAAATTAATAAGGAAACACAAGCTATAAATGACACAATAAATCAGCTTGATTTAATAGATATCTATAGGACATTACATCCAAAAACAGCAGATTACACATTCTTCTCAAGTGCACATGGAACATTCTCCAGGATAGATCACATTTTGGGTCATAAATCAGGCCTTGGTAAATGTAAGAAAATTGAAATCGTATCAAGCATCTTTTCTAACCACAACGCTATGAGATTAGAAATCAATTACAGGAACAAAACTGTAAAAAACACAAACACATGGAGGCTAACCAATGCGCTACTAAATAACCAAGAGATCACTGAAGAAATCAAATAGGAAATCAAAAAATACCTAGAGACAAATGACAATGAAAACACAATGATCCAAAACCTATGGGATGCAGCAAAGGCAGTTCTAAGAGGGGAGTTTACAGCAATACAATCCTACCTCAAGAAACAAGAAAAATCCCAAATAAACAATCTAACCTTACACCTAAAGAAACTAGAGAAAGAAGAGCAAACAAAACCCAAAGTTAGTAGATGGAGAGAAATCATAAAGATCAGAGCAGAAATAAATGAAATAGAAACAAAGAAAACAACAGCAAAAATTCATAAAACTAAAAGCTGGTTCTTTGAGAAGATAAATAAAATTGATAAACCTCTAGCAAGACTCATCAAGAAAAAGAGGGAGAGGACTCAAATCAATAAAAGTAGAAAGGAAACAGGAGAAGTTACAACGGACACTGCAGAAAGAAAAAGCACCATAAGAGACTACTACAAGCAACTATATGCCGATAAAATGGACAACCTGGATGAAATGGACAGATTCTTAGAAAGGTAAAACCTTCCAAGACTGAATCAGGAAGACATAGAAAATATGAACAGACCAATCACAAGTAATGAAATTGAAACTGTGATTAAAAATCTCCCAACAAACAAAAGTCCAGGACCAGATGGATTCACAGGTAAATTTTATCAAACATTTAGAGAAGATCTAACACCCATCCTTCTCAAGCTCTTCCAAAAAATTGCAGAGGAAGGAACACTCCCAAACTCATTTTATGAGGCCACCAGCACCCTGATACCAAAACCAGACAAAGATACTACAAAAAAAGAAAATTACAGATCAATATCACTGATGAATTTAGATGCAAAAATCCTCAACAAAATACTAGCCAACAGAATTCAACAACACATTAAAAGGATCATACACCATGATCAAGTGGGGTTTATCCCTGGAATGCAAGGATTCTTCAATATGTGCAAATCAATCAATGTGATACACCATATTAACAAACTGAAGGATAAAAACCACATGATCATCTCAACAGATGCAGAAAAAGGTTTTGACAAAATTCAACACCCATTTATGATAAAAACTCTCCAGAAGGTGAGCAAAGAGGGAATCTACCTCAACATAATAAAGGCCATATACAATAAACCTACAGCAAACATCATTCTCAACAGTGAAAAATTGAAAGCATTCCCTCTAAGATCAGGAACAAGACAAGGATGCCCACTCTCGCCACTACTATTTAACATAGTTTTGGAAGTCCTTGCCACAGCAATCAGAGAAGAAAAAGAAATAAAAGGAATACAAACTGGAAAAGAAGAAGTGAAACTGTCACTGTTCGCAGATGATATGATACTATACATAGAAAATCCTAAAGATGCCACTAGAAATCTACCTGAGCTCATCAATGAATGTGGTAAAGTTGCAGGATACAAAATTAACACACAGAAATCTCTTGCATTTCTACACACTAACAATGAAAGATCAGAAAGAGAAATTAAGGAAACAATCCCATTCACCACTGCAACAAAAAAAATAAAATACCTAGGAATAAACCTAACCAAGGAGGTAAAAGACCTGTACTCAGAAAACTGTAAGACACTAATGAAAGAAATCAAAGGAGACACAGACAGATGGAGGGACACACCGTGTTCTTGGATTGGAAGAATCAACACTGTGAAAATGACTATACTACCCAAAGCAATCTACAGATTCAATGCAATTCCTATTAAATTACCAATGGCATTTTTCACAGAACTAGAACAAGAAATTTTACAATTTGTATGGAAATGCAAAAGACCCTGAATAGCCAAAGCAATTTTGAGAAGGAAAGACAGAGTTGGTGGAATCAGGCTTCCTGACTTCAGACTACACTACAAGGCTACAGTGATCAAGACAGGATGGTACTGGCACAAAAACAGAAATATGGATTAATGGACCAGAGATAAACTATGGTCAACTAATCTATGACAAAGGAGGCAAGGATATACAATGGAGAAAAGGCAGCCTCTTCAATTAGTGGTGCTGGGAAAACTGGACAACTACATGTCAAAGAATGAAATTAGAACACTTCCTAACACCATACACAAAAATAAACTCAAAATGGATTAAAGATCTAAATGTAAGGCCAGACACTATAAAACTCCGAGAGGAAAACATAGAAAGAACACTCTTTGACATAAATCACAGCAAGATCTTTTTTGATCCACCCCCTAGAGTAATGGAAATAAAAACAAAAATAAATAAGTGGAACCTAATGAAACTTCAAAGCTTCTGCACAGCAAAGGAAACTATAAGCAAGATGAAAAGACAGCCCTCAGAATGGGAGAAAATATTTGCAAATGAATCAACAGACAAAGGATTAATCTCCAAAATATATAAACAGTTCATCCAGCTCAATATCAAAAAAATAAACCCAATCAAAAAATGGGCAGAAGAACTAAATAGGCATTTCTCCAAAGAAGACATATGGATGGCCAAGAAGCACATGAAAAGCTGCTCAACATCACTAATTATTAGAGAAATGCAAATCAAAACGACAATGAGGTATCACCTCACACCGGTGAGAATGGGCATCATTAGAAAATCTACAAACAGTAAATGCTGGCGAGGGTGTGGAGAAAAAGGAATGCTCTTACACTGTTTGTGGGAATGGAAATTGATACAGCCACTCTGGAGAACAGTATGGAGGTTCCTTGCAAACCTAAAAATAGTGTTACCATATGACCCAGCAATCCCACTGCTGGGCATATACCCAGAGAACACCATAATTCAAAAAGACACCTGCACTCCAATGTTCATTGCAGCACTATTTACAATAGCCAGGACATGGAAGCAACCTAAATGTCTACCAACAGATGAATGGATAAAAAAGATGTGGTACATATATACAATAGAATATTACTCAGCTGTAAAAAGCAATGAAACTGGGACATTTGTAGAGATATGGATGGACCTAGAGACTGTCATACAGAGTGAAGTGAGTCAGAAAGAGAAAAACAAATATCGTATATTAACATATATATGCGGAATATAGAAAAATGGTACAAATCAACAGGTTTGCAAGGCAGAAATAGAGACACAGATGTAGAGAACAAACATCTGGACACCAAGTATGGAAAGCGGGGAGGGTTGGGGCGAATAATTTGGGAGATTGGGATACCAAATTGTACACTCTAAATATATGCAGTTTATTGCATGTTAAATGTATCTCAAGAAAAGTTTTTTTAAAAAATGTGTTGTAACTAAAGGCTTTCTCTGTAAAACTCCAATAAAAGAAACTGTGCAGAAATAGATTAATGATTGTTTCAGATAATTTAAGACCCCTTTATAATTTTCAAGAGATAAGTGGTAATAAGTCACTTCTGCTCTATTGGTCAAGTATGTTCCAAACCAGCTTCCCAGCTGGCAGCATATGCTATGTCGAAGTCTAAATATTTAAAAGAGAAATTCAAGAGATAAGGATTATATTAGTCACTAGTAGATAGCAATTAATTTTACCTTTACTTTAATGGAATCCAAAATGTCAGTAATCTTTTGCAGTTGGGGATTATGCTCACCAATCTGAAAACAGGAAAATTTCAGAAGAAATGATTACTGTAGCATATCAGGTCTGAATCACTCATTTCAGGCACTGAGCCAGCCCAGAACAAACAGTGATTGTTCTATAATGAGGCTCTCTTTCACCTGCCAGCCATATCACGCCAGAAAAATCTAAACAACGAGATAATATTACAGGGCTCCTTGGCTGAACTATAACTTTCATTCCAAAACTAGCAGTAACAGCTTCATATTTTTTCACCTTTATGAATGTTTAGGGTACAGGTTCTCTTGAGAGAAACTTGGCTTAGGAAACTCTTATATAACACCGAACTATTAAACCAAATGTGACATTCAGATCCTAGGACCAAACCGACTATTGGAGACATCAAAACATTAGAGGAAAACATCTCCCACTTTCAGCTTAAAATGACATGAGGTCCCAAATGAAAGGAATATACCATCATGAAGAGAATCCTTCAGAAAAATATATATACTTCTTTTCATTTCTTTGGGGTGTCCTGATCGATCTGAAGGTTTTATGTCCTTCAGGATTCAAGTATAATACCTTGCCCCACTTGGATCTCACTGCCAGCACCAGACTTGGGGACCGAAGAAGGAGCATGCCAGTCTCTACTCTGCCCCATGCTTCCCCCAGTCCCAGCGCGAGTTACAACATCACATACGGAGTCAGTGGCATAACGAAGGTGCACACCCTAAAGAATGTGGTCGCAGTGGGAGCTAAGCAGCCCAACCCACCCACAGGTACTATGACAGTGATACCTGTCTGACCTCCTGTGAACACCAGACAAAGAAAAATACAGCAGAATCTTTTCAAATGGTCGGTGTGTTTGGGACAACAAACCACTGTGGTCAAACTAGTGCTTCAAGAATCAGGAACTTGAACTTTACCCTATCCTGTATCTCCAAATATTGAGCAATCAGGAAGAGCCTGTTATCAAGATTTTCTTCTCAAGATCTCAGTTGTTACTTCTGCTACTATAGTTGCTGCATCTGCATTTGCTATTCACATACAAATGACCAGTGGACAACAAGATGAATCGTAAGACAATCCTCCTAACGTAGTTCTGGGCCCTTAGATGAACCATAAACTAATATATAAAACTTTAATATTCACTTCAAAAGTAAAACGAAACTTCAAAACTTCTAGGAAAACTAGAACTAGTTTACTATTAAAAAAATGGTAGACTATCTACCCCATGGCTAAGACTCTTTATTCAAAGTGGCTGATTTAGTTATTCAAAATGAAACTAGTGATTCTCACCTGTAAAAATACGCCCAAGACAGCGAGTCCATCTGGCTCGTGAGCTGCCTCAACAAAGCTGGGGTATTTGTCTGAATTCCAGTGAACGACATGGAGCTGAAACAGAGGAACACCACATGATTCAAATGTTTTTTTTAAATACCCTTAAAAACATAAATGCAAATAGAACATTTATATAGATCTTCTGGTGCTGTGCACTTAATGTATTCTTCACAAGAACCTTGAACAGAATCCTCCTGTTTACTTTTGTCTGAAAACTAAAGCACACAAGCGAAGGACTATGTCGCTTAGCTGGGCTGTGGGGTACTGTGCTGACGTCCACATCATGCAAAGGCTCTGGAGCCTCTTGCCAAGCCCCTCTAGTCCTCACAATCTCCAACCGTTGCTCCCAAGTGACTCGAGGCTCCTGCATGTCCACAGATGGGTCTGCAATCGTGCAGCCTTGGATGAGACCCCAGCTGGCAGTTGAGTCCAACACACAAGCACAAGCTCACAGGTGAGTGGAGAAGTCAGCCCCATGCAATACGTATTCAGGGACAGTCCTGCTGCTGAGAACAGTGCCAGTTCCCCAAACTGCCCAGTCCAGTGTCCATCACTGCAGCTTAAGACATTTAATGGCTTGAAAATGCAAATATCCCTTAGGGTAATTATCTTAGCAGTATTTACACATTTTCTACCTTCAACGAGTATGTTCAGATCCTCTGTTGAGAACAAGTTTTAATAGGGAAGAGGCTTCAGGGTCTTGTAAACAGAGGCATCGGAGGGAGCAAATGAGAGGCAGCTGGTGCTACTGACGAGCGGAAAAAGGAAAGAAGGGAGAGAGGAAGAGTTGGAGAACCTGGAACTCTAGAAAACAGGCTTCACCCACTTCACAACTCTACCCCACGTGAGTGGCCAACTGTCCTACAATTGTAAACAACTGCCGTGTCCCAAGCTCACAAACAAGTGTGAAGGACTGTAGAATATCAATAAGGCAGAAAACCACGCTTAGAGGTCTTCATTCCCTGTTAAGGGAAGGACAAACTGAGATAGCAGCCAGAGAGCAATAAAGGCACCCAAATGGCTTGGTCAAGATCATGACTTGGCCATATTGTCTAAGGTCCCTCCATGAAGGATGGACTTCAGATAAGATCTCTTTCAAATGAGTCCTTTGGCACCTTGCAGACGAAACACTTATTTATGAAGGGTTTCATACACAAGTCACCTTTCTGGTTGTTACAGAGAGAATTTAGTATATTCAAATGAATGTTGTTACCCTTTCCTTTAAATATAACTTCACATCTTACAGGCAACTAATATAAGAGGATTTCTAGATAAATAAGAGCTATCATAAACTGGGAACTATAAAACTATAAAATAGAGCACCATCCACAAACAATCCAGGAAGAATGTGGAATATCCAGATGGAAAATAAAAAAGCAGACTCTTGTGGTGTCATGTTCTATGCTGATGTCAGCATAGCTGGGAGAGGCACGAAGCTTGAAAACATGGGATGATAAAACAAACTTTTTTGGCTCACATGAGACAGATGAGGGAGGGGTAGGAAAGTACGCTCAAGTTGTTTTAAGTGGCTCCACGCCAACATAGCAGCTCACTTAGGAAGAGATGACACCAACGAGATAGAAAGATGTGAAATGCCCTCTTTAGATTCACAGCCTTAATGGATTAGAAAATGAATGTGTAACTAAAGAGATGTGACTCTATCTATATATCCTCCACTAGTTAAAAAACAATTTTTGAAATATTATGGGAAACTAAAGCAAGAAAAATCTTTTCTTTTTTTAAACAAGTCCTTCTCTCTGCCACACACCTGGTTTAACTGGCAGTGGTACCTTCAGAGGAATGGATGATATCACTTTTATTAGCATTTGTATTTGAACTAGAACTCAAACAGCAAACTCACATTTCCTAACAGTGACAGCCACAGTGATTTGAACTGAATGACAAGAAGTTATAGTAGCCACTGCACAAATGGAAATGATAAGATTCTTCCCTATTGGAAAGCAATTTCTAAGTAATAGTATTATTCAACTTTAGTATTTTTAAATTGCGTACTATTGGTACATAAAATGTGCCCATCATGCCCAAAGTCATCCTTAACGTTGATGTCATAATTTTACTATCAAGTACATATTTAACATGCTTATTATAGAGCTGGCATAAATTGTAATCAGATACAATTCCAAATATGCAGTGGACTATTAGCCTACTTTTTGTAGATATGTAACTCCTGGGATAAAGTCTTTTATGATTTAGATTACTTTAATCTCTGTAATGTCACAAATCATTAGATTAAGGCTCCAAATTAAATTTTTACAGGTTACGGCTTTAAAGGGTTTTTTTCTTTCATTTTTTTTCTTCATATTTTTATTTTAAAGAGGACCAAACTTGATAGTCCTGAGGTTAGGTACAAAAGCAGCTGAAAAAAACTAAACAGCTCCCTGGAATCACCTCTATAGCCAAGCACAAAGGGATTCTTTTGAACCTGAAACCAAATGCAAATGACTCCCAAATGCCTCCATTTCCAGCCCTGACCTCTTCTTTAAACTCCAGATTTGTATCCAGTAGCCTACTTCAACATGAGCCTAGAATATCATCTATAGGCTTCTCCAGCTTAACACGTCCAAACAGACAGTTAATTCCTGTCTGCAACCTGCTCCTCCCGGGACCTTCCCATCTCAGTGAATGGTACAACCATCCTCACGGTTGCTCAAGCTTCCTCTTTTTCCTTGCTTCAATCTTGACATCCTTCTCCTTAGCAAGTCCCATGGATTTTACCTCCCAAATGTATCATGGACTCATCTAGCTCTCTTCATCGCCACTATACCACAGTACAAATCGCCACCACCACTCACGTGAGCTACATTCACAACCTGCTAGTTTGTCTCCCTGCTTCTTCAATGTTTGCCCAAGCTCAGAGCAGCTAGTCATATCTTATAAAATATAAAGCAGATAATGTCATTGCCCTGCTACATGAATATAAACTCCAAACTGCTTACCAAGCCCCCCAAAGCCCAAAGTGGTGTGGCCCCTGCCAGCCTCTCTAGGACGTGGCTTATGATGTCTCCTCTCTCATTAATTTCAATCCTAGAAGCCAATGTCTTACTCTTCTTGACCATGCCAACCCCATTTCTGCCTGAGAGCATCTGTTCCTGCTGTTCCCACTTACTAGAAAAGATTCTCCCCAGATTTCCTCAGAGGGCTTCTTCTAGCCATTCAGTCTCTATTTACAGATCATCTCAAAGAAGCCTTTCTTAAGCACCCAGTCACTCTACCAGATCATACAGTATTGTTCCTATCAAAGAACTTACCACATACGATTTATTTATTTGTTTATTGTTGACCTTGAACACCCACCAACCCTGAGGTCTGATCCAGACTTCTTCTTCCTCCAGTAACATTTCTACCTCTAGCCAGAAACACTGACTCCTCCCCTCCCTCACCCTCACCCCCAATCAGTCACCAAACCCCACCACAGCAGCACTTCCAGCCAGCCAGCCCTCCAACTGCACTATGTTCTGTTACCTGGAACTTCCCCGAAAGCCTCCTGGCTGGCTCCCCTTACCTACTCTGCTTCCACCCAATCTATTCTCAAACTGCAGCTTGAAGGATATTTTTAAAACACAAATATGACCACGTCCCGATTTAAAGCCAATCAGTGGCTTCCTGTTGCGCTTCGAATAAAGTTGCAATCCTTCCATGACTTCCCTTAGTATGATTAGGTCCCTTCAGCCTCCCCAACTTTACCCCGACAAATCTCCCCTGTGTTCATGCTCTAACCACACTGGTCATCCTGTTCTTCAAATATGTGATACGCTTCTCATCCCCAGTCCTCACACACGATTCTATGCAGGTGTCTCTTCCCTTTGCCTGGCTCACTCCTGCTCCTCCTTCAGGTCTGGGGTTAAAGGCCTTTTCGCCAGGAAGCGTTCCCTGACCCATCCCCTCCTTCCCAGCACTCCCTTCAGAATGAGCACGCATAAGCTGGGCCAAGACTGGGGACATGCGAGGACCTCAATGAATGCTAAAAGAATGCATGCATGCATGAAGAAATGAAATAAGAAATAGACTTAAATACACATGAAAGAACAGTGTAAATTCCAGTCAAAGCTTTATCCACTTCAAGGAGGAAACCCAGCAAAGATGGCCTTTGCTCTGCAAGTCAGGACTCTGAGCTCCTGGCAAATTTCAGGATATGAGGGCCCTTTTCAGGAAAGCACTTGCCAACCCAGAGTCAACCTCTCTGAGAGTATACTTTCACGTTTATGAAGCTAGAAGGTGTAACCATAAAGCATTGTGACCAAATTTCCTACGTGGCTTAGGAGAATTACAAGGCAGTGACCCAAAGCCAGCTGTTAATCCCCACAAGCTTCTGAGATTTAGAACATGTCAAATTCAGAACACAAAACTTAAGAAAGCAAACCCAAAAACTATTCAGTAGGTGATATAAACTGAGGCACTGTACAGATTCAGGAGTCCCACTTTTTATATTCTTGGCATTTTTGTGTCCACTTTGGATGTAGATTTCTTTCCTCCACCTGGAGGACTGAGCAGGTCCCTTACTCTAAGCACTTGGCCTCAAACAAAAGTGCATTAGTAGGCAAAAAGGACATTTTGGTTGATAGTCTCAAAGAGCAGATGTACAAATCAATGGAAAAATAAAACTGGAAAGAGGTCTGTTTGCTGAATACCTCTGAACAGCCCGGCTAGAAAAGAGTGTCTCAATGCCACAGCTCGGTAATCACAAGAAAAATGAAGAAAAACTGCACTTGCCTGGTAACAAATTGCTCTGTCTTGCCTAGGCAACTCACAAGCCACATTATATATTTTCATTTAAGTAGCTTTGGTTGAGTCATACAATAATTTACTTTCGTCTCACGGTAAAGCTGAATGTTAGCTATATTTAACTGTACTAAAACAAAGTACATTATACTTTGTCCTTTAACCAGATGATTAGAAAAAGTAGAATATTATTAATGAATATGATTATAAGGAAAAGAAGTAACTCTCCAATGGAAAAAAAAAGTCAATGAACAGTTCATCCTGTTCTGCTTTACCAATGACCTGAATAATGAACAGAGTCTCCATTTTAACACCTGAGGTTGTAGAAGTAATGCGGAGTTTAGGAGAGTTTGTGGCTTTCTTTTTTTCCCTAAGACAAACTTTGCCACTTACTATTAACTCTATAATATGGACTTAACATGATATTAGTTTATATTTGCATCTGGACCAAATGTATACACAGTTGGGCCTAAACCAAATGTTTCTTTCTCTCCCTTCTCACTGGCTTTTCAGGAAATACAACAGAGTTTGTAATTTGGTATCAGACAGACCTGGGTTTTAAGCCATCTCAACTGCTTCCTAGCTGGATAAATTACTTAATCTAAGTCTCCAGTTTACTCATTTCTAAAATGGGCACAATAACTCTAAGCTCTAAGACTCAGAAGGGCCAAACTTGCAGCTTTCATGTTGATAAAATCTCACAGTGACAGAATAAAGCAATTTCAGCCACTGAGAAACCTAATCTGGCATAAAGGCAGGTGCCTTCTATGTCTCTTAAATCCCATCACATAGAAAAACTCTGTGTAAATGTATAACTGAATTACTTTGCTGTACACCTGAAACTAACACAATATTATAAATCAACTACACTCCAATATAAAATAAAAAACAAATTTAAAAAAAGAAAAACTCTGAATCATGAATACAGGTCTGCTGGCTCACCTCTGCGGCATATCTCACGCCATCCACCATGTGTTCAGAGCCGTGATCATCAGTGGACCCCCAGTGAAGATGAAACTGGCGTAACCTGTAGCTTCCGGTGAGAGGACCCCCACGCAGAACTAAATGTCAATATATTTTAAATTGTCAGCGAGGAAAAAAAAATATTTACACATCCTGTCACAAAGCACAGTATCTCCCTGGATCACTCAAACATCTCCAAGTCCTCCAAGGAATTTTTTATGAATGTGTCATTCGGTTTGCTGACAGAAATACAACTTTTAAATATATGAGGAGTAAAAACAAACATTGTCAAAGGTTAGAGAGTCCACAATACAGATTTTTATGGAATATCTGGGAAATCAAAACAGACACACTGGTTAGAAAGTAGCAGAAATTGGGAGTTCATAGAGGTAAAGAATTGCTCTGTTTAATGGAGGATGTCAGCCTCTCGAAATAAGAATGTGATCTGCAAAGAGCTCCACTTTGAACTTGGTAGAACAGGCCAGCATTACCGTCAGAGAAGAGGCTTCAGCATTAGAAGACCTGGGCTCACGCTCTCTTTACCAACTGTGTCATCTTGCACATAACCTTTAACTTTGAAGCCTCAGCTTCCATGTCTATAACCTCAAGAGAGTAACGCTACCTCCTCTTAACACTGTTGTGAAGCTGAATGCAAAACACTTATCATTGCCTGGCAGACAATCAGCAAGCTGGACATGTTAGCTATTATTACTATTTTCTTGCTGTTATGATTACTACAAAAACTGGCAAAGTAAGCATATCTTTTATACTTGAATTCTATCTTGGGGAAACATGAAACACAGGAAAAAAATTAACTCTTTTTAAATAAACCATTATATCTTTGTCACTTTGGCAGAGTACATTTTAGTACTTTGCCTCAACAAATATGATCTCTAAAACCATGGCAATAGAATCATGTCTTAAGTATACAGAAAAGCTTCTTAGCAGAAAACATAGCCCTAAACTGTCTCCTCCCGATTAATCTTTATTGGCACGCTTTAAAGGATACAGGAGGATGAGGAAGCACTTCACGCTGATTTCATCAAAGCCCCTACTAATCTCTCATCAACATCCAATAGGATTAAGTGCTGGATTGGTGCGGTTCAGCCTTAACAATAGTTTGCTTTAAATTACCTTTCTCTACAGAGGAGATATATATATATATATATAAATACGTAAGTATATCTCAAAATTTGTCAAGAATGATCCACCCTACATAAGAAGCAAAAGATGTTAAGAAGTATCACATGCAGTTTTCTATAAACAAGAACACAAAAAAGGACAAGATAATACATTTGCCTAAGGCACACCCCTCTTTGAGCTATAATGTAGGAGAAAGAACGATCCATCCTGCCATCTGTATTGACCGATGCCCCTGGACTCATTTCTGCCTTACTCAGTCTGACTCGGCTAAAGTTGAACATCAGTGATTAAAAGCTGGTGTAGTAGTTGGAATCAGCAGACCTGGGAATAGTCTCAGCTTGGCTGCTAAACTATGCCATCTTTCAAAACTCACTTAAGCCTCTATGGGCTTCAGCTTTCTTGTTTATATTTGTGATTGTTTGCCTATTTCTAATCAGGAGATAGGACTGGATGCTCCTTAACTCCTAGAATTCCCAAAACTGCCTAAGGGAAAAACATTGGGAGCGTCTGGAGTAAAACTTTTTGTAAGGTTGAATGGTTGGGGCTTCCTTTGGATTCATTTGGATCCAGATTTCTTTATGATAAATAAAGATCGCTATGTTCAGAGCTCTCTGAAAAATAAAAAAGAGAGAACCACTTACACCAGACTCTAGGGCTCGCTTTTCTGTTACTCTGTCACAAACATAAAATTGTACTGTTTCTTCTCCCACTGGACAATGTTCATGAGGACAGAGATTGCCTGCTTGGGTCTCTGCTGTACCCAGCACCTAGCATGGTAACCATCACAGAGGAGATGAGCAATAAATATCTGATGAAGGAATGAATCAAATATTTGATTTGTATTTAAACAAACAGTTTCAAAGATGATTCACAGATACATTAATTTAAAAAGGCACATTTCCCTAAGTGACTCCATATAGCATGGATGCAGTGGCATTCCAAACAAAAAGAAATCCACAGCTCTATTGTCTCTTTGTTCCTTTGCTGTTGCATGATAAGACCTGAGCTGAACCATGAAGTCATTCCTTCACAGATAAAAAGCAGATTAGAGAGCCTGAGTGATCGATGTGGAATTGACTTTGGGAGAAGATGCAAACAAGCTGGCTCAGGAGAAAGAAAGTGATACCGAAACACACACACACACAATATTAGGGAAACGTCCAAAAATACTGGTTGATCTCTGAAAAGCCTGCTTTGAATCCAGGGTTTAAAGCCAGATTAGCACAGCTCTGCTTAGTTAAGCAACAGAGATTGCCTTACTCTTTACATATCTGGACTTTGAGTGTTTCAACTGAAATATCCAACCTGGGGCTATGATCAGCAAATGTCTAATCATGAAGACCATTCTGTCAGAGCAGTGTGCTACCAAAGAAACACAGGGTGGGAAAAGATGAGTCCAAATATCAAGGGTAATCATTAACAATGAGATGGTCTGTAATAAAACAGCTAAATAGCTAAGCTATGGTATAAATGAATAATGGTGAAAAAAATTATTTTTAATGAGGATGATTTAGTGTTTTCAAGAGTCAAATTATTCATCTTACTTTCTAACCTAGGAGAATAAATATATTATAAATAAATAATAAATAAATATATTGTTTCCACATTATGTTTGAAAACTAGTCATTATTTCTGCAAAATCACACTTGGCAGATAGATAGATAGATAGATAGATAGATAGATAGATAGATAGATAGATAGACAGATGATAGATAGATATAGACATAGACATAGATATAATTCTTGTATCCCTCCATTAAATTTTTTTAAGATCTATTCCAAATAAAACTCTCATATAAGAGGTCTACAGAGATTAAGAAACCAGAGTTAAATGCCATTTTAAAATTTGGGAACATTTTAATAACAGTAAAAGGATGTCTGTCATTTGCTATATGCTGCAAAGACTACTAGAAATGTATGCATTATTCTAATGAACTTAACTTTTTTTTTAATTGTTAGTAATTCACTTACTCGACTCACTTTCTGAAGCTACACTGTAGTCAGTTGCCTAAAATGATAAGCAAGGCTGGCGAAACAAAATCAGAAAAAAATTAATTTAAAAATCGAAACACTTATCTGTTCACGTATTTACTGTCTATCTCACTAGGATGCAAACTCCTTTAAGGCAGAATTGAACTCATTCTCTTGTATACCCAGTGCCTAGGACAGTGCCCAGATCAATAAATATTACCAACATAAAGTAAGAAAGAAGCACTGCTCCACAAACTTTAGTTTGTAAGGATGCTAGTGAAGTGACCTGGGCATCGCTAAAGAGCATAGTCTTAGGACTTGTGAATCTAATGAAAGTCATGGCCCGATCACTGTGTGGTAAACACTTCTCTGAAGAAAAGCTAAACGAACATCACATCTATGGTGTGCTTGGAATCTAGGAAAAGAGGAAACAAAGAGCACACATCTGCCAGGATTATAGTGAGAGAGAGAGAGAAAGAGAGAGAGAGATACTGGGGCTTGAATTCTTTACCTGGGAGCCAGGATGGTCTTCATTAGTCTGGCTTCTAGCTTCCTTTGCTCTGAGCACATGCACACCAAGTTACTCTCTGATTACTCATTCATTCAAATATTCTTAAGAGCTTACAGTGGACCAGAAACTGTGTTCAATGCTAAGTACACAATGAGCAAGGTCATCCCTATCCTCAAGGAACTTACAGAAGGAAACATAATTACAATAAAGTTTTATAATACACAGTTATCAAAGATTACCAATTTAATTTTCTGTATATCTTGGGTTGGGGGGAAGGGGTGGGAATGACACAGCTAAGGTATGCTTAACACCCCCCTTCTTTTTCTGGTTTGTTTCTTTCTTAATGTAAAATTTAAGATCTTGTACATTTGGTTAACTTCAGGCAGTTACCTAGAACTAGATAATAGGATTATAACTGAGAAAACTGACAGTTTTTGGAGATGAAAATTAAAGAACGATCACTGAATCCATTGAGTTACTGATATTCCTAGGAGGTCTTTCTTAGCAAGAAAGCAGCTTCTTTCCTTCTGATATGTTTTTAAAATTTCAGCGCAACATATCTTATCCATAGAAAGGACACAGACCATTATTATTTATTATTATTTTTATTACTAGTTATTAATAGTTGTTGAGTATTTACTATGTGCCAGGGACTATTTCAGTTATTAAAATTTAAAAGTTAGTACCACAGCCTTTAAAAATTAAACGTTCACACGACGAATAATCCACCAATATTTAAACCATTTAGGTGTCAAAAGGTAAATATTAATTGATTTCTGGTGGTTTGTAATTTTATTGGGACTTCACCTACATATACTAATGCATTCTGTACCCTAACGCCATATCATGGTATTTTCCATATCCTCCAAGAAACATCACACCAAAAAATGGTTTTAACTGAAACATATGCCTACATTTATTGAGTACCCCACTGTATGCCAGGCACTGTACTAGGTAGATGAGTAAGACACAGCTGTTGCTCACAAGGAGCATTTAGCTGAGTGGAAAGAACCAACTGGCAGTCACAGTGCAGTGTGGGGCGTTCTGTAAGAGGACAGGCCTGGGATGCCACCGGGGGTGGGGGTGGGGGGTGGGGCAGGGCGGGGCCAGTCAGGTGTGATTCCCGGAGATGTGGGATCCTGTTTGGGTTCAGAAAAACCAGAAGCTAGGGTGAGAATACCCTTGTCTTTCTTCATCAGATTACTGTTTCCCCTCTACTACAGCCAATACGAGTTCTCTCTTATGAATTTCTTCCTGTGTGAATTTCACATCTACCTGTTGCTTTTTTTTTTAAAAGACAATCTTTTTTTTTTTTTTAATTTATTTTTTGGTTGCGTTGGGTCTTCGTTGCTGTACACGGGCTTTCTCTAGTTGCGGCGAGAGGGGGCTACTCTTCATTGTGGTGTGAGGGCTTCTCATTGCAGTGGCTTCTCTTGTGATGGAGCACCGGCTCTAGGCGCACAGGCTTCAGTAGTTGTGGCACATGGGCTCAATAGTTGTGGTTCACGGGCTCTCGATCACAGGCTTAGTAGCTGTGGCACACGGGTTTAGTTGCTCCACGGCATGTGGGATCTTCCCCGCCCAGGGATCAAACCCATGTTCCCTGTATTGGCAGGCAGATTCTTAACCACTGCACCACCAGGGAAGCCCTACCTGCTGCTTTGTAAAGGACTGTTAAAATTCTGAAGAGTGGCTCCCCACAGGTTAAGCTTTGATTATGCAGCCCTGCCAGGAGCATGAGGAAGGTTTCATGCCTGTGGTCTCTTGACTGGTAGGATTGAGAGTTAACTTTGGTAAGAATGGCTTCTTTACAAAATGGGAACGGTTTTATTCAAGTTAAAATGGCTTATTACAGAAGTATCTTTGTGTTCTTTATGGTTTGTACCAAAGAAAAAGAAAAATCAGCAACAACTTATTTTAGCCATGGTAGTTTCTACCTTTTCATTAATTTAATCCCCCAAATTACCATGAAACATTCTCTTCATTTATCTCAATAAAAAAGAAAGAGAATGGTGACCTATATTTATGCAGCTTCTATCTCAGGGGAATACTAAGTACTTTATGAATATTTTCAATTCATCCTGGTAATTTCATTGTGATCTAAATAGAAATGAGACCTTCGCTTTTGGGAGAGGGCACACATTACCCATCACAGACACAGTGTCAAATCTGGAAACACAGACAAACTGATTAACTCCAAGTAGAGGGAAAATGAGAGGAAGAGAGAAAGAGAGAGGGAAAGAGAGGAAGAGGGAGAGAGAGAAGACCAGGATCATCACTGAGCAAATGAGAGTAAGAATTTTTTATGACTAAGGTTTTTTATGAAAAAGTTTTAAATGAAGTACAATCTAATCATTTCTTATTCTAAAAGTAGGAATGGATAGCCTCAGTTTGTTTGAAAGAGTATAAACAGTATCAAACTACCATTATGGGTAGCATAACTTTGTACTTGGAAACTCTGGACTACTTTTATAATGTACCCATCACATCAACCATATCTATTAATACAAATTCATAAAACTGAGTGCTTGAATGAAAGAAAACTTAATATATATAAAAAGTGAGGTTACTTTTCCACCCAAAAGTTGAAAAATACCATGTGCTCATCTTTCCTTATGCATTTTTTAAATGCTCCAATGAAAGTGAATCACTTTTATGAATTTAACAAATACGAGGCAAAAATGTAATGGGCTTATAACTTTTGCTAACAATATAGTATCACATAAACACAAGATATTATTACTAAACTAAATCTGAGCTAATGAATAAGTGAAGACTTTCTTCCAGTTAAGGATTTTTATAATTTAACTATATTTTTCATTAATAGAGTAAATACAGCATAATCCTAATATTAGACTAAAAATAAAAATGATTTGTCAGAAGCCTTAAAAAAGTGTTCCAAAGTCTGATTCTCTCTAAACTTCTCTTTAATCTTACTTTTCAACTTGATATCATCTATTCTTTGGGCAGGAGGCATACCTGAAGAAGGATTAAATGTTCATTTTAAAAGAAAATGCTCTTTTCTACTTCATTCAGTTTTTACATTAACAAATAAACTAGTTCTGGGTTTTTTTTTGGTTGGTCTATTATTTATTCACAGTGTGAAAGACATTATTCCATGAACTAATCAAACAAAACTTTTATTACAAGTTCTAGCAAAGTACTAATAAGAAACACACAGTGCATAGGTATTTCAAATATGAAAGATAAGAATGTACCGTCCAATCATCCAAGCCCCTCACCCCCAACCAAAAAGAAAAAAAGAAAAGCCAACCTGATTTATCTTCTGTGTCATCAAAGTCAACATTGAAGGAATGGCCACTGTTACTGATGATTTTAGCTGAGCTTGCGTCATACTTGATACTAAGAGGTCGGAGGGAAGTATCGTATTTCACTTCTTTGGTTTTAATCTCAATCGGAGATTGTTGCTCCCCATCAGCAATAGGGAAAAATTCATTCCAATGAATAGGACCTTTAATATATATAGGACCAAAAGAAAAGTGCTGAATAAGTTATATCATTCAACAAATGCTTGTTGAGTGCAATGCACTGTACTTGACATTGAAGAAAATACAAAGATTAATAAAATACGAGCTTTATCCTCAGCACTTTAGCATCTAATGGTTTTGCTTTACAAGACCAATTGCTTTTATTATAGGTATAGAAACTTTCTGGTTTGCCTTAATTTATCTTCAGAATTAAACTCACCCTTGTAAACAAAAGAGTATGTAAGTTTTATAAAGTACTTCGCAAGTGCCTTCTACCAACTAAAAACAACAGTACAATTCATCATTGAAAACAATGAGATTCAGTCTCAGCTCCAAGAATGAACTGTGATAGCTCCACAGGTCAAGTTTATGGGCTGAAAGACCTAACGTAGCTGAGAAAGCTGTGTAGCAAAAAAAGGGTGCAGTTCTTTAAAATGCTCTCCCCACCCACTTCTATCACTCACTGTATCTTCGAGTGTCATGCAGTCCTCATCTCAATTTCCTGTGAATGTGCAACAGGCAAACTAAGGAAATATGTAAAATTTTCACATATAGAGTAATCCATATAAAATGACTGCACCATGTCAGGAAATGTAATATTGTTGGTTTTCTGCAGTAGCGCCAGGTAGCAATTTAATTCTCTCCTTCTATATTTCAGAATGTCCTTCCAGGGTTGCTTTGCCAATATTATATTGGAATGCCAACACAGGGACAATTGTCACCCCGGTCCTCCATTCACAAAGTCAAAACTGCATTAAGTTCCCCAATCAAACGCATGTTTGGTAAATTGAGGTGAACCAATAAACTGGCAATTCCCTGTCTAGTCTCTTCATTTCTCTGGGAGACTCATTCAAGTTCTGCCTCTCAAAATCAACAGCAAGGCTGCAGCTTCAAGTAAGCTCCAAGACTTTACAAGTTAGAGGTTCTTATTACCTCCTCTACTCTGCCTGCAATGGACACAGCCTCCACCAGGTCAGTAGAGCACCACTGCTGACTAAGCTTTTTCCTACTCCGCTAACCAACTAACTTGATTTCTCTAAAGCTCAAGTACTTACTGAAATGACACAGCATGACAATGAACTAAGCATTTGTTACTAACAGATATTTTTTAAAGATAAGATTTAGAATGAAATTTCAAGAAATGCAAATATATCACAATTATCAACAGCTTTGATCTCTAAATCTAAAGCTCCTTGTTACTCTTCTTCTTCGCAAAAGAAAAAGCATAAATTCTTTCCTTCACATATGTTTCAGGTAACAGAAAGTCATAGCATGAATATATTACCACACACATAACTTGGAAATTGTTCTCTTCTGAATCATACATTTTGGACTTGAAAGCAACTTGAAAATCAAAATCCTTGGTTACATCTTATAGAAAAGGCATTGCATTTCCTTATTTACTAAGTACAGTACTTTCATTTACCTTTCTAGTACTCTTTTTGCATACAATCTAGTCCTTTTTTCATGTGAAAAAATGTTCTATTTCACTGCCCACAAGTATGAGTTAACCTAACGAGAATCAGATTTCAAATATGCAATACATATGTCATAATATGCTTTTTCCAGTCAGGAAAGAGCATCTTTCTCCTCTTAATTCCTTTGTGTTCCTATTTCCAGACTTTCAAAACCGGAACTATTTTTAAAAGCAAAGGTAAACCAAAAAAATAAAATAAAAATATCACTTTGCATCAATTAGTCATTATTACCTACTAACCATGATGGTAGTAGGTTCATTTCCCTGCCTCTTACATGCAACTTTAAGCCCATGTAAACATTGCTGTAGAGATATAGGGGAGTTCTTCCATTGATTCAGGAACTTTTGAATATCCACAGAGATAGGTAGTTTTCAGTGATTGTCACATTTCCTAAACTCAATTAATAAAACTGTTGATCGTTCATTGTAGAAGTTCTAAGTTGTTTGTGAAGGTGGTAACCACTTCCAATGCCTCACCTCTTCATGTTCCATTTTATCACTGCTGCTATTCCCAGCTTGTTTCCTTTTATCTGCTTATTCACTGCTCTTGCCAGTCTAAACTGAAAACAAGCAACAAAACTTGCCCAGTCAGGATACAACACATTTCCAGTAGGATTTTGCCAACGTTGATCTACTTAAAGGTGTGGTCCTCACAAAGCTATTGAATCTAAAAGCAGGGAATGGCCCTACAACTCTAAGCAGAAATACAAAATCACTCCTTGTTAATGGCTTTTGTAAGATGGATTTTTTTTTATTTTTCAAATTTTTATTTTTTCTTCAATTTTCTCCAGCTTTATTGAGATATAATTGACCTACAGCACTTGCAAGTTTAAGGTGTACAGCATCAAGATGTGACTTACATACCCCCGCTATGATTACCACAATTAGTTTAGTGAGCGTCAATCATCTTGTACAGATACAAAATCAAAGAAATAGAAAGAAACATTTTTCCCTTGTGATGACAGCTCTTAGGATTTATTCTCTTAACAACTTTTATATGTAACATACAGCAGTGTCTATTGTATGTAGCATGTTGTACATTAAATCCCTAGTAACTGGAAGCATGTACCTTTTGACCACCTTCATCCAATTGTCCCTTCCCACTCACTCTGGTAATCATAAATCGGATCTCTTTTTCTATAAGCTTGCTTGTTTTTGAAGCATAATTTACCTACAACATTATTTTAGTACCTAGTGTACAACACAGTGATTCGATGTTTTTATACACTTCAAATGATTACCACAAGTCTGCTTACCATGTCACCATACAGACATCACATAACTTTTTACTATACTATATTCCCCACTCTGTACCTTGCATCCTTGTAACTCATTTATTTTGTAATTGAAAGTCTGTACCTCTTAATCTCCCTCACATATTTCTAAGACAGATTTTTTAAATTTCTGATGTGCTTCATTGAAGCCAGTATTTCCTGACATTAGGGAATAATCAATACTCATTGATTGAAAATACCCTTCTTCCTAATCATAGTCAGGGCACTGTTAACACTCAGTATCTATTAAATAACAAAAACAAAAATTATTCCAGCAGAAAGAAAAATTAAAAGAAATTTGTTTTGTAGGTTTTTTCCCCCAAACATAAATTGAAAATTAGCAAAATGTAAGATTATAATTGTAGTCTGTCAAAGAGAAATCCACCTAAATTATACCTTTCATTATTAAAACTCTAACTTTCACCTGCTGCCATTTTTTAACTGGCAAGTTAGTCATAGCCTCAAAAAGGCTACAATCAGATATGAAACTTTTCTGCTTTGTGAAAGTAAGCTTTCTATAAAATTAATTATACAGTACTGCTCAATAATATGTATGTTAATCCAAGGAAAGTATGTTACTATTATTATTCACAGACCTAATTTTGACAGATTCACTTTGCAATTATTTCAAATAATGATTATTTGAAATAATCAGTTCAGTTTTAACGTAAAAACAAGAAAAATAGTTTACTTTTGATAATTTAGTATATACATGAAGAAAAGTATACATATTATTATTACGGTTATATGTATACTTTTCTTCATGTATATGCTTTCATCAATAAGCTCATTTTTACCAACGTGTTAAAATTTCCATGATCCTTTACTAAATCCTCAGTCTCTGAAGAGATGCGTGTGGAAGGAGAAGGAGAAAGCGTGGAGAAGTAGCTTAAAATATAACTTCATTTCTCAGACAGAACCTAAAATCTTGCTGAAGTCAGCAGTACCAGTCCACCAACTGTAAAGTTGCTGTGGGAATATTTTACAGTAATGAGTATTAAGAAACCTGCGGTATATTGGTTGCCAAGAAGGCAACTTAAATCCTCAGTGTTGCAATTCAAGTCATTAAAATTTCCTCAGTATGTTTCCAGATATTTCCCATGACTTGTTTCCCCTAAGTGAATAATGAGCTTCAAAGACTGAAGGCAAGCTTGTCCTCGATTCCCTGGGGTATGTCCTCAGATCTCTACACTCCGTGCCTTTGACTGCTAAGCAGTTACTACTAGAGAAAGCTTTCGGCTTTTTAAATGGAAGTGAGTGGACACAGCTGAAGATTTGGGAGTCTAGGGCATCTGGACAGGGCTCACACTCCAGCTGGCCCCCCACTACCTACAGCCTCCCAGACGCTTCCCCCGTCTGCACCGGACGGAGCCCTCCCGCCGCTTCCCGCGTTTGGCTCCGGGGAGCGCGGCTCCTTCGAAAGAAGGACCGAAAAGTTTCCGGCGAATGGGGACGAGCAGAGCGTGGTCTGCGGGCTGGGGGCAGCGGGCGACCCCCCTCGGCCGCCCCCGGGGCAGAGCCCCCCCCCACCCCTCCGATGCGCGGACAGAGCTCACCGTTGTGCTCGCCATATCCCCAGCTGAACCTCGACATGGTCCCTCGGGAGGGCCGGCAACAGCAGAAGCGGCGGGACAGCGAGTGCAGGGAAGGAGGGAGCGGGCCGGGCGCGCGGGCCGGCGTGGGGGCGGGCGGTGGCCCAGCCTAGGGCGGGGACCGCGGGGGACCCGGGCAGCCCTCGAACCCCGGGGCCAGGGCGCTCTCGGCCTCGTCCGCCAGGGGGCGGGGGCGGGCGGGAAAGGCGCCCCGCGAGGGAGGGCGATGGGGGGGGTGGGGGGCGGGGGCGGGACACGAGGAGCCTGGCTGAGTCTTGCGGTGCGAGTCCTTGTCACAGTCAGCATGACCTCGGGAAAGAGACTGCTGGATAGGAAGGCGGAGAGGTGGAGAGGGAGGGAGAGGAGAAGGAGGGAAAGAGAGAAGGGCCTCTTCCGCAGGGTCTCTTCTGCTTTCTCAGAAGTGGTCATCCTAGAGAGAGAAGTGTTGCCTGGAGGACCGTCCAGGGAAATGAATGAATCACCCAGGCCGGGAGCCGCCGGGCTGGGAGGTGCGGGTCCGGCTGGAGACGTGAGGAGGTCGGTGATGGTCGGCGGTGGTGATTGCAAATACAATGCAGAGTAGTAATGGCAATGGTAATAGCCACAGAAAAGAATTTTGCTGCTGTGTATTAAGGGTTTACCACGGGCCAGGGTCTCAGCTAAGAAGTTTACCCACATTTTCCCGTTAGATCCTCACAACATTCTTTTGAGGAAGATACTATAAGTGCCCAGTAGTTAGGACACAAGGGAATGAGGCTTAAAAATTAAGTAACCGGCCCCAGATCACACAGCTAATAGGAGACTAGAGGTCCTTCTTAAAAGAGGAGCCGATCTCTACCCGCCCATTCTCGCTGCCCTCTTCCTCTGACTCTCACCCTCTGTGGCCTGTGGCTTGGGCAGTGAGCTACCCAAGCCTGGATATTGATACTCGGCCCTGAAATTCTGTTGCCCTTTTGACCCTGCAGGGAGGAAAGTGTCCAGGCCATCTTTTCCAGGTTGCTTTGTAGGCTTGCTGCCCTAAAGGGATGGCGCAACTGGCAGCAGAGCCTTGAATTTCTGTCCTGGTGTGGGTGTTCTGGGCTCCCAATGAAAAATAAGGAGAACTGTGTAACCCGCCAGGATTATAATTACTGTTCCAGCTGTGTAAGGGTTTGAGTTAGGTTTTGCGAAATTTCAAATTGAATTGTGCAGTGTTATTTATGGACAAACTAATGCAAAAGCTTCTTAATTGGCATGAGCCTTCCATACAAGACTTAAGAGCGGCTGTTTAAATATCTTTCATTTTCTCCTGCCATCCACAGGGCAGCTGCTTAATGTGGTAATTGCAAGTCCCAGGAGGTCCCTCTTTGGGTAACCATTGCATTGCTCAGGGACCACTAAGTAAGGATCATTTTGAACTGTTCTTCTTCAGACCTGACCTAAATACCCCATAGTGAGCCTGTAGCTCCTTCTGCTTTTATAGATCTTTTTTTTTAATAAATTTATTTATTTATTTATTTATTTATTGGCTGTGTTGGGTTTTAGTTGCTGCGCACGAGCTTTCTCTAGTTGCCACTAGTGGGAGCTACTCTTCATTACAGTACTTAGGCTTCTCATTTCTGTGGCTTTTCTTTCTTTTTTTTTTTTTTAATAAATTTATTTATTTATTTATTTATTTTATTGGCTGTGTTGGGTCTTCGTTGCTGCACACGGGCTTTCTCTAGTTGTGGCAAGCGGGGGCTACTCTTCATTGTGGTGCACAGGCTTCTCATTGCTGTGGCTTCTCTTGTTGTAGAGCACGGGCTCTAGATGTGTGGGCTTCAGTAGTTGCAGCACATGGGCTCAATAGTTGTGGCTCACGGGCTCTAGAGTGCAGGCTCAATAGTTGTGACGCATGGGTTTATTTGCTCCGCGGCATGTGGTATCTTCCTGGGACAGGGATCGAACCCATGTCCCCTGCATTGGCAGGCAGATTCTTACCCACTGCACCACCTAGGAAGTCCCTCTGTGGCTTTTCTTGTTGAGGAGTGCAGGGTCTAGACGAGCGGACTTTAGTAGTGGTGGCATGAGGGCTTCAGTAGTTGTGGCTTGCGGGCTCTAGAGTGCAGGCTCAGTAGTTGTGGCCCATGAGCTTAGTTGCTCTGCGGCATGTGGGATCTTCCCGGACCGCAGCTCGAACCCGTGTCCCATGCATTGGCAGGTGAATTCTTAACCACTGCACCACCAGGGAAGGTCTGCTTATATAGATCTTAATGAGGTTAGAATGCAACAGAAGAAATGTTGTACTTCATATAGCATTAAATATAATAAACTTTATGCTTCTTTGCAGCTAGAAGAAGCCCTAGGCTTCCATATTTCATATTCTGTGGTACAATTGGGTTCATTTATGTCAAGAATATAATAGGAACCAAACTTTTAAGAATAAGGTCTGATCTATATTCATTTTCTCCACAGAAGACAATACGCATATATATATTTATATACACACATATGGTTGTATATAAAATATGTAAGTACATATAAGATATATATGTAGAAGATATAAGTATCTTAAATTTATTTAAGAATGTGATCTTGAAAAGTTAAGTCTAGGTTACCTAGCTAAGTGCCCTAATTCTCCACTGAGTCTATAGATACAGTTGGGAATATATGTATGCATTGTATAAATGCCATGAAAGAGATCGTGAAAGCTCAAAATTCCATGAGCCACTTTCTCATGGTGACTTTATCTCAGATCAACTGTCTCATATTTTATAAACCCAAGGAACTTCTCTGTAATGAGCTTAGTGTACCCATTTTCAGTAACTCAGATGATTTAGCACATCAAGGTGAATAATGCTCTAAGTAAATGTCAGTTCCTAATGCTCAAGAATAGTCCTTGAATGAATGAATGAATGGACCAAAACTGTTAAAGAAGTTCCAATTAGTGGACTTCAAATCCTTCCCAAATTTTTACTTTTACTGCTTGGGTACACAGTTTCCTCTGGCTTGCATGTATTGGGTAGTCTATCCAATTTTCCAACAGAGCAACCTAACTGTTGGAATCAATCAAATTACCATTTATAGGAAATGGTTAGATAATCTGTAGAGCATCCACACAATGGGCTACTATCAAGATTTGAAAAGAATGAAAAAGATCTCTGTGAACAGAGATGAGGTAAGTCCTGGGACAGATTTGGTGAAAAAAAGAGGGGAAAAAAAGCAAAGGTGCGAAAGAGTGTATATAATATGTTACATTTTTTTAATTTTAAAAAAAGAGAAATAAGAATTTGTATACATATCTGCAGATTTTCTCCAAAAAAAATTATGGTGGATAAACCACAAATTAACCAAAATGGTTCCTTATAGAGGATGGTTGGGTGGGGATGGGGTGTAGATATAGGGATGAGAGTGAGATTTCTCAGTATATCTTTTTAATTTTCTAATTATAAATGTTTTCTATTTTCAAAAAAATTAAAGAGGTTAAAAAAAAACTTAAAATTGAATTTAGGCAGAAACAAATGAACTTAACTGTGTATTAATGTGATAATATAACCACACAGGAAAAAAAAATACGTTTTGAACAGATATTCTGGCTGTATCTCCTTAGTAGAGTATATAACATATTAAGAAGATCTGCAAAACAATCTTGAACTCTACTGCTAGATTTAATTTTGGTAGTAATATTAGTGTTGTTATTGTGAAGCCATTTCTGTGTATATTTCTTATATTAAGAAAGAACATTGAGTAAATATATTAATAACCTCTGGAACCAATGATTTTCATTCTGGTTTATACAAATATGAAATGGCAAAAGCTAAGATGAACACTGTGGTACTGGATCTGAATATTCTGTTCACCAAAAGATGCTAAAGCCAATAACATTCCAATGCCAGTGAAGCTAAGAGAACAAACTTTATGGCTCCTTACTTATGGACTCCTTGTAAGGCCCTATACATAATTTTATATTTGTAATTTTGGCTTCCTCTTTAAAAAAAAAAAAGACAGATTCCAAAATTATATTAGCTTCAGGCTCCACACATCTGCATCTACCTCTTGCTATGAGACACCTGGCATCCAGATTTTGATTTCTGAACTCCTTTTCCCTTTACAAGGAATCAGAGCCCCTTGGAGAAGTGGCTTTCAGAAATGGAACAAGGAAAGATCAGGGTGAGCCTAGAACATATTTTTTAGGCCAGAAAGCTAGCAAGTGTTCGAAAAATAATGTCATGAGAATGAGACAACAAGCCACAGAATGGGAGAAAATGCTTTCAAAAGACACATGTAATAAAGGGCTGTTATCCAAGATATACAAAATACTCTTAAAAATTAACAACAAGAAAACAATTTGATTTTTTAAATGTGCCAAAGAGCTTAACAGGCAACTCACAGATGGCAAATAAGTGTACAAAAGATGCTCCACACCATATGTCATCAGAGAAATGCAGATTAAAATGAGATACCACAAATTAGACTTGGTGAAAATCCAGAACACTGACAACACCAAATGCTGGCAACAATCTAGAGCAATAAGGACTCTCATTCATTGCTGGTGGGGATGCAAAATGGTACAGCCATTTTAGAAGACAGTTTGGCAATTTTTATAAAACTAAGCATACTCTTACCAGCCATCACACTACTTGGGAATTACCCAAATGAGTGGAAAACTTGTGTCCACACAAAAACCTGCACATGGATGTTTATAGCAGCTTGATTTATAATTGCCAAAACTTGGAAGCAACCAAGACGTCCTTCAGTAGGTGAATGGAAAATTAAACTATGGTACATCCAGACAACAGAATATTATTTAGTAGTAAAAAGAAATGAGCTAGCATCATGAAAATAAGTGGAGGTAGCTTAATTGCATACTTCTAAGTGAAAGAACCCAATCTGAAATGGCCACATACTGTATGATTCCAACTATATGACATTCTGAAAATGACAAAACTATGGAGACAGTAAAAAGATCAATGGTTGCCGAGGAGGTGCCGAAATGAACAGGCAGAACACAGAGGATTTTCAGAGCAGTGAAACTATTCTGTATTATACTACTATGATGAATACATGTTATTATAAATGTATTCAATTCCATAGAATGTAAAACACCAAGAATGAGCCCTAATGTAAACTATGGACTTTGGGTGATTATGATGTGTCAATGTAGGTTCATCGTTGGTAGCAAAGGTACCCTCTGGTGGGAGAATGTTGATAACGGTTGAGGCTATGCATGTGTGCGGGTAGAGGGTATTTGGAAACTCTCTGTACCTTCCTCTCAATTTTGCTGTGAACCTAAAACTGCCACCCAAAAATAAATTATAAAAAAAAAAATAAACCCATAAAAAGCCTAATGTGGTCATGTAAAACACACACACACACACACCCCACCCCACAGGAGCTAGCTTATAGGAGTTCCCACTGCAAAATTTGGGACAATTTGGCCATCAGAATGAATAATGATAATAATAATACATTAATCCTCTCCATCAGATATCCATGTGTCCATAGTGATACAGAATGAGAGAAAGAATGAGAGAGACTGAACTTCTTTATGGGAGAATGGCAGCTGCTAAACACAGATGAAATGACAGAATATTAAACAACCATTTTTGCAAGGCCAACGTTGTGCCTGTTTCAGGCAACGATCAGTAATGGGCTCTAAAACTTCTGGGTGAAAGGTTTGGTTATTGGTGAATAGAATATTCACACAATCTAGGATTAAGAGACAAAAGATACATAACAACAAAACAAAATGTGTGACCCTTAATTAGATCCTAGATTGGGGTGAAAGGCTGTAATAGATGCTTTGGGGACAATCGGAGAATGTAAGCACAGACAGCACGTGTATTATTGAAATGATATTAATTTTCACAGGTGCGATGATGGTACTGCGAATACTTGAGAAGGTGAATGTTAAACCTATAAGGTCGACGTACCTTGATGTCTGCAACTGACTCTCAAATGTCTCAATAATTGGTGACGCTAGTTGAGGGATGTTTGCGTGTTCATGAGGCCATTCTTAAATTTTTCTTTGGGTTTTAGTTTTATCAAAAGAATTTGGCGGCACAAAAACTTTCTACTTCCTCAAACCAATGAACCTATTAACTTAAAGTAACATTTTATAACTTTGTGTTATAAACCTATTAACTTGCTAAAGTAACCTTTTATAACTTTCTCCTTAACAAGGAGCCTCTGTCTCTGGGGTCATAACCATCAGGTGTAAGCAAGTAAAGCGAGATTAATACTGGCCAGAGAACCCAGGAATTCTGACAGAGGATCTCCACTTCACTCTTGAACCAATTAGATGCAGTACAAGCTTCCTTTGCAGAAAAGCATGCTTAAGTCACCTCTCCTCAATGAATGAGATACTGAATGTGTGAGAGGCACTTGTAAGTTACAACTCTAGCAATACAAATATTTAATTAAGTATAGCAGCATATTAAAGAAATATCAAAGTATGAATTAAAATTCTTTTTTTTTGGTGGGGGGGGGCTGTGGGACATACACAGACTCTTCCTAGGAAATACACATTTTTTTCCAGGGAATCTTTTTAGAAACTCTAAACATGAACTGAAGTGGCTCTTTTCCTATGACTTTTACCCAGCAGGAAACTGACATGAGTAAGTTTCCTCATTCCTCAGTTACCTAGAGAGGCAAGCCTCACAGTCAGGAACACAGCCCCAACCTGCAGAGTCCCAAGTCCAAGGTGCTCTCACTTTGTACCTTTCCTTCATTCAAGTCCTGTGATTTGTGCAGCTGGGACTGATTAACCATGAGACTGTCTTATCATTTGATTCACTTGATGTCTTGTGGAGAGTGTTGATTTTATGGAGCTGATACTATATGCGGTTTCGATTTCTTTAATTTCCTATTCCTAAGGTTATCCTGAGGTTAGAGTTGCACAAGGCAAGCTCTCCGGAGAGATTACATTGAGGTCCAAAGTGCTAAAGGTCTTGCTCAAGGCTCTGAGGTTTCACCCAGGATGAGAATTCTCTGACCAGAATTGGAAAGGTGACTGCAATGAATCACCTCTTAAGTCACTTCTCAGATTATAACTTTTAGAAACTAGAGCAAAACATTTTGTCCCATATTATCAGACAAGAGCACATTGCTAAAACCCTGCCTTCCACATTTTTGTTCTTTTGTTTAACCTTACACTGTTTTCTACAGTGATAGAAATGTATCCATACCCTATTTTATAGTATTTCGTCTTATTCGAACATATTATAAAAGTAGATAAAGTGTGAAAAAGGAGAGAGGTAAGATTATGTAAAAGAAAATAAAATTGATAAACGTCAGAACAGTGTTAAAAAGTCCAGATAATTCATGCCAAAATAATTCTGGTGCCAAGTTAATTGTTCCTTGGCTTGAAATGAATAAATCAGTGTCACTCTATCCCTGTCAACTCTTTGAAATATAATGACAGAGAGAAGTTAGGGTGCTAACAGACATTCTGTCATCATCTCTTCTAAAGTTTCTTTATCCTTTTCTGTCCTCTAGGAAGGGGCAGTCTATTTTTTTTTTCTTTCAATTTATTTGTTTGTTTTTGGCTGTTTTGGGTCTTCATTGCTGCAACTGGCTTTCTCTAGTTGTGGTGAGCAGGGGTTGCTCTGCATTGCGGTGTGGCACACGGGCTTCAGTAGTTGTGGCACTAGGGCTCAGTAATTGTGGCACACGTGCTTAGTTGCTCCATGGCATGTGGGATCTTCTTGGACCAGGGCTCAAACCCATGTCCCTGCATTGGCAGGCAGATTCTTAACCACTGCGAAGGTCAGTCTATTCTATCAAGAATGATACCCATATCTCCATCTCAGCATCAAGCAAGATGATACATCCTCACTCCAAGAATTTTCCCACCTGCATCCCACATTCCACTGCTGAAGGCTTGATGCACTAGCCTTGCACACGTAGCAAAACCTCCCACTGCCACCAAACACATACCATTATATCCTTCATAACCTATGTTACCAACTTCACTTCCTTTTCTTCACTGCAATTTGCATACTAATGTGTTCTAGAATTTTCTCTCTTTATGGGGAAAGTTTCTCCCAGAACATACATCAGCTCCCATTTGCTACCCACCCACCATCCTCTCTGGTGCTCCTTGGGTTTTTCTCTCTATACCAAACTGTATTAGAAAGGTTTCTCCAGAGACATGGGACCACACACTGTGTGTGTGTGTATAGGTGTTATAAAGATATTTATTATAAGGAATTGGCTCCCACAGTTATGGAAGCTGACAAGTCCCCAAATCTGCAGGATGAGCCAACAAGCCGGGGACCCTGGAGATCAGTGGTGCAGGTCCAGCCTGAAGGCCAACAGGCTCAAGACCCAGGAAGAGCCAGCGTTTCATTTCCAGTCCAAGGGCAGTAAAAGCTAATATCACACAGTTCATAGGCAGTCAGGCGGGAGGAATTTTGTTTTACTTGGGAAAGGGGTCGGCCTTTTTATTTCACTCAGGCCCTCAGTTGAAGAATGAGACCCACACACATTAAGCAGGACAGTCTGCTTCACTCAGTCTACTGATTTCAATGCCAATTTCATTCAACCCTCACAGAAACACCCAGGATACTGTTTGACCAAACATCCTGGCACCCTGTGGCCCAGTCGAGTTGACACGTGAAATTAACCATCACACAAACCTTTACATTTGGAGGGGGGTTGGGGCTTTCCACTAGGATCTCTCCTCTCTCTCCACTCTCTTCTTAGGTATTTCTATCAATTTCTAGGATGTAATCTACCTAGCTCAGATATCTATTCCAGAATTATCTGTTTTACTTCAACTATTTACATTAAAAAAATGTAAAATGAAAAGTGAAATTTGTTTAAACGATGGATCTTATTTAACCTGATATATCCAAAACGTTGTTTCAACAAAAATTAATATAAAAAATTATGTGTGCCAATTATCAATTTATTATTAAATTTATTATTAAAATTTTTATATTTATTATTAAATATAAAAAAATAAATCAATTAATATTAAATTAAATATCATTATGAAATTCAGCATTAAATTACCTGTTCTGTGATAAGGAAGCTTTAAGAATTTCTTTGCAGCAAGAACAATGTTAATGGTTTTCCAGTAGAGGGGAGGGGAGACTGGTTTCCACGTTCTGGCATGCTACATTTTTTTATTCTTGCCCCTCTTGGGCTGCTGGCAGGGACACGTGTGGGTGGACCTGCAAGGGCAGGGCACCCTGATCCAGTCTCACCCCAAGAGTGTGCAGTCCCTCGGCAAGCTCACAGCCCCAGCCCCAGCCCAGTGATCATCTCACTGCACTTCCTTAAGCAGACACCACATACCCCAGCTCTCGTGCCACCCTGCTGGCAAGCAGACGCGCCAGCTCCCTGTGCACACCAGCCCACCAGCCTCAGGCGGCCTGCACTATGGACGGCGTCTGCCATGGTGCTCCTGACCCAGACCTGTGCACCCTGGGCTGTGTGTCACCCTGCCAGAGAGTTGGTGCCCCATGCTCTGAGTTCCTTTGCAACCTGCATGCCAGACGTATACCACTGTACCCTGGAGGGGAGTTTTCTGCTTGCCTGGCAACCATGGGCCAGCTCTGATCTGGGCCACTCTTTAAACTGTTTGCCATTCAGTGGGCTGCAACTACACTTCTCCAGAGATCTGAATCCTAACCTTGGAAAGGAGGCCAACTGCCAAGTTTGTCCTTTCTTCGGAGCTCTCCCTTAGCCTAAAGGTATTCCTTCCAATTCTCTTTTACATCTTATTCCTTGTTAGAGTTAATAATTCTTTACAGTAAACTTTTCCTGTTCAAGTTATTGTATGATGTCTGTCTCCTGGTTCGACCTTAACTGACACAATGTATTTTATATTCTTTTCTTCTTACTAAGTCTTCTAAATCTGGTGTGTATTTTACAGAATATCTCAATTCAGGCCAGCCCCATTACAAGTGACTGATGGCCGAATGTGGTCAGTGGCTACTGGATGGGGCAGCACAACTCTAGATCTCCTGAACTGTATTCAACTGCTGCAAATTCAGGTGTCCAGATGGAATTATTTATTTCCCCCCATCCTAATGTCCCTCTCCCAAATTTTTCTGTTTCATTAAGTGGCCCCGCCACACATTCGGTTGCACAAGTCAGAAACAATATTCATACTTCCTGCTTTTCTCTTTCTCCCCTCACCTCTAAGTTTTATCTATTTTGACTCCTGAACTATCAGGAGTTCATATGACAAAAACAGAAAAGGAAGAAAACTACAATTTAAACATAAAATCAAATTCAAAAGATGTATAATTTTATTAAGGTCTTTATGCCATTTCTTCCTAATCAAAATTTCAGTTTCTTAAAATGTATCAACATTCCATATTAATGCAGTGAAGTAGGCATGTTCATACACTGTTGGTAGAAATGTAAAATGTATGATATTTCTGGAAACAATTTGGTAATTTAAATCAAGTATTCTAAGTATTTCTAATCTTAGATCTTATTCCTAGTCATGCTCTCCAAGAAAATATTAGGAGATTGCTCAAAGGTTTATGTAGAAAGATGTGCATTACAATGTATTTATAACAGAAGAAATCTAGAAACAACGGAAACGCTAGTGACAAGAAGACAGTTGAACATCGAACGTCAAAAAGCTGTAACTTTAAAGACATTAAATATATTTTTAAATATACTTAGTAAGTATATATGTTTACATTTATAGATTATAAATTTTTATCAAAAGAAAAATTCCAATTTTTATAAATGACGTAGTATATTTGCTTAGGAAAAAAAAGGACTGCAGAGAAATATATTTTTAAAAATCTAAGTGGTGGAATTCATTCATTGTTCAAAAATATCTTTTGGGGTCCCTTCATGTGCCAGGCAGTGTTTTAGGCACAGGGGATACAGCAGCTGCACTAGCCAGCTTCCAAGATAGTCTTCAATGATCCTCACCTCCTGGTATTCAACTCCTTTTGTAGTCTCCTTCTTCACTGAATAGGACCAGAACGTGTGACTTTAAAAATAAGTGGAAGCGATCGTGTATAACTTCTGAGTCCAGGGCATAAAAGGCAGTGCAGCTTCTCCCTTGCTCTCTTGGATCACTCAGTCTGGGGTGGCCAGCTTCCACAGCCAAGGATATTCACATAGCCCTGCAGAGGTGATGAGAATCTGTGGCGTTCACACACAGCTAGAAAATAGCTTTACACCTGCTCTGCTTCTGTAAAACCCGCTTGCTGCACAAGAGTGAGGACAAAATACTTTAACAATCAATTGGAACCTAAAAGATGATCAGATAAGTATGGAATGTTGTGTTCCTGCCCCTGCTCACCTTTGTTTGAAAACCCTTTGCATATAACCCCTAGCCGCTCCCGCGCTCTGTAATCACCTGTAACCTATGGAAACTGAGTAGCCAATCAATTAATGCCAACTGTAGCCAATCAATTAATGCCAACTGTAGCTATGTGTCTTAACCTATATAAGGAGAGAATTCACCAGGAATGGGGCCCAGAATTTTGGAGCGTTAGCTCATCTGGGTCCGCTGGCTCAATAAACCTGAGTTCTCCAACCCTCCAGGTGTGATGCTTGGTTTCTCGTGGGATCGATTTCTGCAACAGAGAGGTTCTCCTGGAGAGGATTTGGGGCATCCTGGCAATAGCCAGCACCAACCGCAACCACGTGAGTGAGTTGCTTTCCAAGGAAACCCTCCAGCCACAGTCAAGCCTTCAGATGCCTACAGCCTCAGCCAACCTCTGACTGAATCTCATAAAAAACCCTGAGTCAGAACCATCAAGCCAAATCCCTCACAAATTCCATACCCACTGAAATCATGAGAAAATAAATGATGACTGTTATTTTGAACAACTAAATTTTGGGGTGATTTATTATGCATTAGAGAACTAATACAGCAGTAAACAAAACCAGATAAAAATGCTTTGCCTTTATGGAGCTTACATTCTAGCAGGAGAAGACAGATAATAAGCAAAATAAATAAATATATGGGATGCTATATGGTGATAATGGGATAGTGGAGAAGGAGGGCAGGGATGTAGGAGGACTTGGAATTTTTCAGAGGTAAGTCGTGGAAGCCCTCACCGAAAAAATAGCATTTGAGAGAAGACCAGAAAAAAAGTAAGGGAGGAAATCTGCAGATATGTAGAGGGAGACTGCTCCAGGAAGAAGGGTCAAGAAGCAAGAGCACAGCTGGCATGATTACAGAAAACTAAGAAAGCAGTGAGGGCCTGTGAGGGGCGTGGTCAAATAGGGCTTCGCAGGCCATTGTAAGTACTTTGGCTTTTGTTCTGAGTGATGTGCAAAACACTGGAAGTTTTGAGCTAAGGGAATGACACGATCTGATTAACTTCTTAGCAGGATTCCTCTGGCTGCTGGGTTGAATCGAGATGAAAGCAGGGGAACTAGTTAGGAAGCTCTTACAGTAATCCAAATGAGAGAAAGATGGTGGTGAGTTAATGCAATAATTGCTGGTTGTTCACTTTCTTCTTTACACTTTTCTGAATGTGCCAAATTTCTGCAATGACTCTTCATGATTTTTCTAATCCAAAAGGAAAAAAAAATGTTCATGAAATACCTTATAGCCCTCAGTATTTTCTATTGTATTCATCACACTCTAGATGCCCATGTAATTCTTAGTAGGATTTCGGCACAGCACAGTTGCAATAAAACAACACAAAAAAAGAGTCAAAAACTGTCAACTTTAGTCTGTATCGACTCTGAACATAATAATAACTGAAAAACAACTCAAAATCATTGTTGAGCTTTAGACAACTTGAGTGTTTACATTATCATCTAAACTTGATAATTACAAAGCACAGCAGCCTTTAATTTCACTTTAAACACTGTTGAAATTTGGAGTGTCAAAGGGTAATTTAATAGCTCACTGCCTCCTTTGCAGTTACCAATTTTCTGAGTTTTAAACATGCACCTGCTAAACATTTCCCAATTCCTATAATTTTTAACCACTACTTGCATTTTAACCTAGCATGCCAAAAAATGTGAAAGGACTTCAAGTACTCTTCGAATATTTTTATTGCCTTTGTGATATGGATTTGACTGTCCTACACCTTCAATATTTCATATGTAAGCCATCCTTTGTGACTGCAATTAGTTCAGGTTCTGGATTTCTAGGCATTTGGCCAGGAGATTACTCTGGATAAAATCAGTTTAATTAAAAATATATTTGTCAAGTGTCTAACACTTCCAAGGAACAGTACTACAAGAAGATTAAAAAGAAGTGTTCTTCTAGGTATTTTTTACTCATGCTAAAGATGATAGAGCTTTAAAGTCATTTTCAATGCATTGACTACAATCTCTTCCCTGCTTTTTATACTTCAAGAAATTTTATTTCATTCAGCAAATGTTCATGCCACACCTCTCATGCACTGGAAATATGGAATCCTGGACAGAAACACACAGATGAGTGAGTAATGGACCCAGCCCCTGAAGAGTGCATGGGTTAGTTGAGAGACTAGTAATATGATATTTTAATTTAACCTATAGAAAATAAATAATAAAAATATAAAGCCTGTGATCTATGCCCTACAACTTTATAATAACCTAAAGAAGTGTCATTTTTCCTTCACTGCAAAGAGGTAATCATCTCTTCATTTACTGCTTCTTATCTTTCAAATATTTACAAAAATTTGATCTAGACAGAAGGCTGGAAAGTCCTGTTTGCTCTGCTCTACTTTATTATATAGAATATGTTATAAATGCTTATTCTAAGTCTGAAAATAAATGCTTCTCTCACTGAGGGGTTAAAGGAAGAAAAGAATCTCCATGTCTATAGTCAATCATGAAAAATTTCATGATAATTTCAAGAAATACAGATTTCATTGAAGGGTAGCGTTACTATTTTGGGGCCCACAAAGAAACCATAAAGAAATGCAGAATGTATATCATTTTTACTGACTGTTCTTCATGCATTGGATACTCAAAGGAGCCATAGCAGGGACACCAACATCCCAGGTTCTCCATCTCTTCATTACACCACATCATTTATTTCCTGGACCACTGCCTCCCTGCCTAAAACTCTCCCTTCTTCCAATCTACTTTTATGCTGCCAACTGAATTAGTTCCATACAAAAAACCATAATTGTGTGTGTGTGTTGGGGGCGGTGGGGGGGGAGACCCAGAAGGAAAGGGACTCCATTCCCCATAGAAAAAAATCTCAAACTCTGTTATTTGCTTGTCTTCCTTCTTTTTTCTCTTCCTTCCTTCATAATTCAGTCTAAAAGACATTAGGTCTTAATAAAGGAGGGGAGGTGGCAGCAGGCTAGGGAAGGTCAGAGCCTGAACAGGGTGAGGAAACCATATCTTCAGATGTCAGCAGCCAAAGCAAATGATGCAAGCTCAATGGGAGTTAGGAGTGCGCCTGCATGGGGTAGAGATGGGGGAACTGGCAACAGTGAAGGAAGATTTGTTACAAGTAGGAAGATAATGGGAGCCAGGTTTCTCATTGATGGAAAAGGAAATCACAAATATGGAAAGGTAGAAAACTGAAATAAACCCTATGGTATTCAATTGGAGTTGGAGATATTAGAATTGGAGATATTGGCATGAACTCATGGTTTGCACATACAGAAATATAGCTGGTGAGATGTGTGGATGTATATAGATAGGTAGCTAGACAGACAAATGGTATAAACATACTTGCATATATTGCCTAGCTCTGCCCACTGAGAAGACATCCCAGATTTTGGTTTCTAAATATTAATCTCCACTAAAAGGAACCAGCGCTCCATGGAGATATGACTGATTCTAGGACTAGAAAAGTGTAGGTCCTAGATGAACCTGAAATGCTTTGGTGTGTGAGAAAGTAGGGAGGTAGTCAAAGAATGGTGGGGACAAGTGAAAAGTATATACATTAAGGAGCAATCACTAGCCAAATCTGGGGCAATGGGAACATCAAAATAAATTATGATAATAACATCCACTGAAAAATATCCACTGAATAAACTAACATCTCATAAGCCCATAGTTAAATAAATAAATAAATAAATAAATAAATAAATAAATAAATAAAGGAGAAAATTTTTACTTACAATGGAGTGTCAACTGAAAACTGTAGAAGGAATGATGGAAATATAAATTATAGTTTCAGAGTCATCATTAGTTCATCCAAGAAACATTAATGTGTAGCAAAACTAGCATGTACAATTTTGATGAGGAATGGGATACTTACATAATTCCAAACAGCTCTTTACAAAATACTTATTGATTAAAACAGGGAAAATAGTAACTTTATAGTGGAGAAAGAAGCTGGTGGATATCATCTTAATTAAGTGATCAGAAGTTACATCCCCCATAATGGGACAAGTCAAAATCATGTACCACCTTACAGGATGCAATGAGAAGATCACAGTATCACTTCTGCGCTATTTCTCCCCTATCAAAAAAAAGTATGCATTCTGAATCTTATAATAAAGCAAGAACAACAACAACAAAAAAACCCAATTAAGAACATTCTACTTGGGGGAATTCCCTGGCAGTGCAATGGTTAGGACTCTGTGTTCTCACTGCAGAAGGCCCAGGTTCAATCCCTGGTTGGGGAACTGGGATCCTGCAAGCAGTGTGGTGCTGCCAAAAAAAAAGAAAAAGAAAAGAAAAGAAAATTCTACCTAATAACAGGACTATTATTATCAAAAGTATCAAGCCAGGAGAACCAAGGCAAGATTGAGGTGCTGTTTCAGATAAGAGTTGACTAGAGATATGGTAACTACCTGGCAAGGCTATCATTCAGATTTGATGGAGAGGTAAAGAGTTTTGCTGAGAAGCAAAAGCTAAAAGAGTTCAGCATCACTAAAATAGATTTATAAGAAATGTTAAAGGTACTTCTCTGAGCAGAAAAGAAAAGGCCACAACTAGAAATATGAAAATTAAGAAAGGAAAAACCTAATTGATGAAGGCAAATATACAGTAAAGGTAGTAGACCAACCACTTATAAAGCTAGTAGTTAGGTTAAAAGACAAAAGTAGAAAATCATGTTATATCCATAATAAGCACTTAAGGGATACTCAAAACAAAAGATATAAAATATTATGTCAAAAATGTTAAATGTGGTGGGGAATGGAGAAAAATGCAGGGCTGTTAAAATGAGTTGGAACTTAAGAGATCATCAACTTAAAAATAATCATATATGTACATATGACAATACATGGGTATAAATATGTTATATATATATTTCCACATATAAACCCCATGATAAACCAGAAACCAAAAACTATGATAGATGCACACACACAAGAAAAGAGAAAGGAATCCAAACAACACTAAAGATAGTCAACAAATCACAAGGAAAGAGAAAAAAAGAAGAAAGGAACAAAAAAGAACTACACAAACCACCAGTAAACAATTAACAAAATGGCAATAAGCACATGCCTATCAATAATTACTTTAAATGGGAATGGACTAAATTCTCTAATCAAAGGACACAGAGTGGCTGAAAAGATACAAAAACAAGACCCCTATATACGCTGCCTATGAGAGACTCACTTTAGCTCTAAAGACACACACAGACTGGAACTGAGGGGACAGAAAAAATATATTTCATGCAAATGGAAACAAAAAGAAAGCTAGGGTAGCAATACTTATACCAGACAAAACAAACCTTAAAACAAAGACTGTAGTAAGAGACAAAGAAGGACATCATATAATGATAAAGGGATCAATCCCAACAAGAAGATTTAACAACTGTAAATACAGAAGCACCCAACATAGGAGCACCTAAACATATAAAGCAAATATCAACAAACATAAAGGGAGAAACTAACAGTAACAAAATAACTGTAGGGGGCTTTAAACCCCACTTACATCAATAAGAAAATCAATAAGGAAACACCCTAAATGATACATTAGACGAGATGGACTTAATAGACTATAGAATATTCCATCCCAAAGCATCAGAATACACATTTTTTTCAGGTGACATGGAATATTCTCCAGGATAGACCACATGCTAATCCACAAAACATATCTCAATAAATTTAAGAAGATTGATATCAAGCATCTTTTCTGGCTACAATACCATGAGACTAGAAATCAACTACAAGAAAAAAATATTTTAAAAAAATACATGGAGGCTACACAATACGCTACTAAGCAACCAATGGGTCACTGAAGACATCAAGAGGAAATAAAAAATACCTGGAGACAAATGAAAACAAAAACACAATGATCCAAAAACTATGGGATGCAGCAAAAGAAGTTCTAAGAGGGAAGTGTATAGCAATACAAGTCTACCTCAGGACACAAACAAATGAAAAAATCTCAAAGATAGCAGAAGAAAAGAAATAATAAGAATCAGAGTGAAAATAATGAAATAGAGACTGAAAAAAACAATATAAAAATCAATGAAACTAAGAGCGTGTTCTTTAAAAAGATAATCAAAATTGATAAACTAGACTGACAGAGAAAAAGAGAGGTCCCAAATAAATAAAATCAGAAGTGAAAGAAGAGAAATTACAATCAACACCATAGCAATAAGAAGGATCATAAAGAATTAGTATGAACAATTAAATGCCAATAAAATGAACAACCTAGAAGAAATAAAATTCCTAGAAAAGTATAGTATCCTAAGACTGAATCAGGAAGAAATAGAAAATATTAACAGATAAATTACCAGTAATGAAATTGCATCAGTAATTTAAAAAAACAAAGCAAAACAAAACTCCCAAACAAACAAAAGTTCAGGACCAGATAGCTACACAGGTGAATACTACCAAACATTTAAACAAGAGTTAATGCCTATCCTTAAATTATTTCCAAAAACTGCAGAGGAAAAAATGTTTCTGAACTCATTCTATGAGGCCAGCATCATCCTGATACCAAAGTCAGACAAAGACACTACAACAAAAGAAAATTATAGGTCAATATTACTGATGAACATAGGTGCAAAAGTTCTCAACAAAGTATTAGCAAACCGAATTCAACAATATATTAAAAGGATCATATATCATGATCAAGTGGGACTTATTCCAAGGATACAGGATAGTTCAATATTCACAAATCAATGTGATACACCACATTAACAAAATGAAGATTAAAAATCATATGATCATTTCAGTAGATAAAGAAAAAGCTTTTGACAAAATTTGACATCCATTTATCATAAAAAAAAAACTCAATAAAGTGGGTATAGAGAGACCCTATCTCAACATAATAAAGGCCATATGTGACAAGCCCACAGCTTTCATACTCAATGGTGAAAAGCTGAAAGCATTTCCTCTGAGATCAGGAGAAAGACAAGGATGCCCACTCTCTTCACAGTTATTCAACAGTAGTACTGGAAGTCCTAGCCACAGCAATCAGATGAGAAAAAGAAATAAAATGCATCCAAATTGGAAAAGAGGAAGTAAAACTGTCACTGTTTGCAGATGACATGATATTATATATAGAAAATTCTAAAAAAGCCACACTATTAGAACTCATCAATGAAGTCAATAAAAAATTAATATGCAGGAATCTGCTGCATTTCTATATACTAACAATGAACTATAAGAAAGAAAAATTAAGACAAAATCCCATTTACAATTGCATCAAAAAGAATACCTAGGAATAAATCTAACTAAGAAGGTAAAAGACCTATATTCAAAAAACTATAAGACACTGGTGAAATAAACTGAAGAAGACACAAACAAATGGAAAGGTATACCATACTCACAAAATGGAAGAATTGATATTGTTAAAATGACCACAGTACCAAAGGAAATCTGTAGATTCAACGCAATCCCTATCAAAATACCAGGAATTCCCTGGCAGTCCAGTGGTTAGGCCTCTTCACTTCCATGGCACGGGGCATGGGTTCACTCCCTGGTCGGGGGCCTAAGATCCCACATGCCATGTGGCATGGCCAAAAAAGAAAAAAATACCAATGGCATATATAACAAATAATTATATAATTATATAACAAATAATTATATAACAAATAATTATAAAATTTGTATGGAAACACAAAAGACCCCAAATAGACAAAACAATCTTGAGAAATAAGAACAGAGCTAGAGGTATCATACTCCCTGACTTCAGAGTATACTACAAAGCTACAGTAATCAAAATAGTATGGTACTGGCACAAAAAACATAACACACAAATCAATGGAACAGAATAGAGAGCTCAAAAATAAACCCATACTTATATGGGCAATTAGTCCACAACAAAGAAGGCAAGAATATACAATGAAGAAAAGACAGCCTCTTTAATAAATGATGTTGGTAAACTAGACAGCTTCATTCAAAAGAATCAAACTAGACTACTTTCTCAAACCATATACAAAAATAATGTTACAATAAGTTAAAGACTTAAATGTGGGACCAGAAATCATAAAACTCCTAGAAAAAAAATCACAGGCAGGACACTCTTTGACATGGGTCTTAGCAATATTATTTTGGATTTGTCTCCTCAGGCAAGGGATATAAAAGCAAAAATATACAAGTGGGACCATATCAAACTAAAAAGCTTTTGCACAGTGAAGAAAGCTATCAACAAAACAAAAAGGCTGCCTATTGAATGGGATAAAATATTTGCAAACAGTATACCTGATAAGTGTTATCAGATATACTATTTGTACATCAGATATATTATTTGCACATTATGCAAAATACACAAAGAACTCATACAACTCAACATACAAAAAAAAAGCAATCTGATTAAAAAATAGGCAAGTGATCTGAACTGACTTTTTTCCAAAGAAGACATACAAATGACCAACAGGCACATGAAAAGATGCTCAACATCACTAATCATCAGGGAAATGCAAATCAAAACTACAAGATTTCACCTCACACCTGTCAGAATGGCTATTATCAAAAAGACAACAAATAACAAATTTGGGGGAGGATGTGGAGAAAGGGGAGACTTTGTGGACTGTTTCTGGGTGTGTACACTGGCACAGCTACAATAAAAACAGTATGGAGCCTCCACAAAAAAATTTAAAATAGACCTACTATATAATCCAGCCATTCCAATTCTGGGTACTTTTCCAAAGAAAACAAAAACAGTAATTCAAAAAGACACATGCACCCGAATGTTCATAGTAGCACTGTTTACAATAGCCAAGATATAGAAGCAACCTAAGTATCCATCAACAGATGAATGGATAAAGAAGATGTGATATATATACACATACACACACAATGGAATATCACTCAGACATAAAGAAAGAATGAAATTTTGCCATTTGTGACAACATGGATGGACCTAGAGGGTATTATATTACATGAAATAAGCCCAACAGAGAAAGACAAACACCATATAATTTCACTTATATGTGGAATCTAAAAAGCAAAACAAATGAACAAACAAAACAAAACAGAAACAGAGTCAAAGAGAAAAAACAAGTGGTTGCCATAGGGAAGTGTGGGGAGTGGAGGATGAGTAGAATAGGGGAGGGAGAATTGAGAGGTACAAAAATCCAGTTACAAAGTAAATGAGCCATGAGCATGATATGTACAGCATGAAGAATATAGTCAATAATGATGTAATATCTTTGTATGGTGACATGGTAATTAGACATCATGGTGATCATTTCTATAGAGTAATATACAGAAATATAAAATCACTAAGTTGTGCACCAAGAAATAAATAGTGTTGTAGGTCAACTATACTTCAATAAACAAACTTACAGAAAAAGAGACCAGATTTGACCAGAGGCAAGGTGGGGGGAGGGGGAATTGGATGAAGGTGATTAAAAGGTACATACTTCCAGTTATAAAATAAATAAGTACTAGCGTTGTAATATACAGCTCAATTAATATAATTAGCACTGTTGTACATTATATATGAGAGTTGTTAAGGGAGAAAATCCTGAGTTCTCATCATGGAAAAAAAGCTTCTTTTTTCATTTTCTTTTGTATCTATTGAATATATGAGATGATGGATGTTCATTAAGATTACTGTGGTAATCATCTCATAAGGTATGTAAGTAAAATCATTTTGCTGAACCGAACTTATATACCACTATAATGTCATGTATCTGGATAAACTGGAAGAAAAAAAAGGTATGACACTAAACGTAACACTTTATCCTGAATAGGATATTTTTACTATAAAAGACCTTATAGGGATAAATGACAGTTTGAATGGTGAATGTGAACTAGAAGGAATCAGTGTTCATGTCCTGATTTTTGATGGCTGTATTGTTATGTGGGAGAATATCCTTATTTGTAGGAAATACACACTAATGTATGTGGGGTAAAGGGACCTCTTTGTCAGTAATTTACTCTCAAATGGTTCAGAAAAAAAAAAACTTTTTTTATTTTTGTGATTTTTCTATAAGTTTGAAACTCTTCTAAAATCAAAATGAAATAAACCTTTGCTGGTTGTCAAGGCTGTTCATTAGCTCATCTTACCAGCCTCATCTTCAATAGCATCTCTACACCCCACTCCTCCATCCACACTGGACCGCTCCCACTCCTACAGGCATAGCATGTCCATTCTGGGTCTCTGGCTTCTTTTAGCTCCATTTCTGCCTGTTAAAATTCTTGACTGTAAGAAACATCATAACACTTATATGCTTGAGTGTATGCATATCAGAAATATCATAAAGCTTAAATTTTTAAATCAAATTAAATCTGCCTCCAAATTTTCACTCTTTAATTTGGCATAAAAACTCCATCTCAGTCTCAAGTATATGGGAAGCAGGTGGCTTACCCCACACACAGAAAATGAAAACTTTCTCTAGTTTTCAGTCCATCACAATGGCTGCTGTAATGCTTAATATCAAAATCCACATTTCACTTGAAGGCAGAAAGCTCCATCCCTTCTGAGACATTTGCTGGTGTAGGGATCTTATGCCACTACTCCCCAGGCCATGGCGGAATGTGTCAGTCTTGAGTCTCAATCACTTGCACCCTCTCCCCAACCATTTCCTTGGTCTCCAGAAGCTCATCTTCTCCCCGAAGATTAGGTTACTTCCTCTTTCCATTCCCTAAGGAAGATTCAGGTGGGAATGTCTATACATACCTGGAAACTTCCATTTTCAGCCTAGAAACGTAAAAATCATTGATAACCATTAGAGGCAAGGAAACTCAAACCCATTTTGTAAAGGTGTAGCTACCTTAGAATACTGTGAGGAAAAGTGATTTCATTCTTTTAAGCCTCCTATTGTTTTGAGTATAAAACATGAATACTTCAACCAACTACACTGCCACCCTGCTCATCCTCTAAGATGAGTTGATAGTTTTTAAAAGTATTAAGTTGGTCAAGGGCCAGATAGTAAATATTTTAGGCTTTGTAGGCTACGTGGTCTCTGTCACAACTACTCAACTCTGCTGTTGTAGTGTGAAAGCAGCCATAAATAGTATGTAAATGAGTGTGGCTCTGTTTCAATGAAACTGTGCTTACGGACACGGAAATGTGAATTTAATAAAATGTTCATGTATCGCAACATATTGTCCCTATTTTAATTTTTTCCTCCATTTTAAAATGTAAAACCATTCTTGGCTCATGGGTTGTACAAAAATAAGCCGTGGGCCGAATCTGGCCTGTAGGCTGTAGTTTGCCAATTTCTTCTCTAAGACAATCAGATGAGAACTTTAACATGAATGTTTCCAGAATTCTGAATTACTTCCTTCCATAAATAGCACATTTTTGTGCATTTATCATAGTCCTTACCACTTTCTGTCAAAAATGATCATTTCATATGATGATTTGAGTGTATGCATTTCATATGATGCATACATCTATCTGTTTCAGATGACTGCCCTCTTTGCAAGAAAGTACTTCCTTTGAGGTCCCACAGAGCCTACGTGTTCAAACTGTTTTGGTTGAATGAAACTGAGTAGCGGGGCAAATAAGGTTTAATGGAAAGTCTATTACAGAACAAAGGCTGGCTTTGTTCTAGGAGAGGGTTATGAGTTTTGTTGCAGATAATTTGTAATTATTTTTGTGGGCTCTCATTTTCTTCTCCCTAATTATCTTTGTTAACTTGTTGAATTGCTTCCAAGATTGTTCTTTGAGGACTGAACCTATATAGAGGACTCTGCATTGCTGAGTCTCCACAGGAAAGCTAAGGTTTCCCCCTCAAAAAAAAAAAAAAAAAGTTTTTTTTATTTATAATTTTATTCATCTTTAAGGTTTTTAGAAAAACTGGAAGTATGAAATTGGCAAGAATTTTTAAAGATTAGAAAACTTGAAGCTATTTTTATCTTTCTATATATACACAGTTCATTTGGTTCATAGAAAATTAGAAAACTGCCTTTTAGAAAATTACATGCTTCTTTCTTTTGTCTTAGTAATACCTTATGCTTTCATGTTTTGCATTTCACTAACTCCGCACAATAATCCTATGAAGTAGGTTGAACAGGAGTAAAGATTCTTTAAGGTACAAGTAGTTTTAAAAAATAGCCCAACAAAAAAACAATGTTTTAGTTCAGATGACTGAGAAGACAAGGGATGGATCTTTCTGCCATCTGTGGCTAATCCAAGGACTCAAATGCTATCACCAAGGTCCTGTGTTAGGTTGTTCAGCCCTGTGTTCTTCTCTATTGCTCTTATGCTCTCCCACTGCTGACAGACTTCCCTCAAGTTGCACAGCATCCCAGCACAAGGACACTAAAAGCAACACACTGTATTCTCCACTAGCTCTGGTTGGAAAATCTTTAGAAGAGGACTGGGATTATTACCTCAACCAGGATCACTCAATGGGAGAAGAGTGGTTCCCCAGAAAGGGATGCTGAGCAGATAATGAATGTTCTCTGAAGTGGGTATTTACTGAGTGGCCATCTACATCTGGGAAAGGGAGACACGGAAAAATGAAGTAACTTTTCCACAGTCACACTGTTGGCTGGAAACAGAAGTAAACAGAAATTCATGCCTCCTCACTCACACCTCATACAATGCCTCTGCCCTTGCCCGTGTAACCATGTTATGTCCATGGTGTATGTATCTCTATCTCACCGTTTCAAAATTAAAGCTAGGCCCATAAGTTTGCATAAAGACTATAATGTAATTTTATTGCATCTATTTCTTTGTCTTCTGCATATACATCAATAACTTCACATTCAAGGGACCATAATTATATATCGCCTTATTAGCTTCAGTATTGGTGGATAACACTGGTCTTGTGAAAGAATCTAATTGGGTTTCTGTTGCTTTGATGTTGTTTTGTTCTTGCCCTCACACATTATGGGCATTTCATACCGGTATTTTAAGGTGTTTTTAAAAGTCACTCTTTAGAAAAAATACAAAATTTTAATAAAAATACATTGGCAAGAAATTATTCCTCATTTCTTAATGTATTCCCTAATGTTTTGTGGACATAAACAAAATGATTTAGTGTAAAAGCGGCTCATCTTTCTACAAGCAGGCAAGGGGCTGATTTGGCAGGAAGAGGACTTGACCGAGGGCCAGTCCACCTGGATTCTAGATTGGCTTTGTCAATTACTAGCTGTGTGGATACCGAAAATGGCTTAGACTCTGAGCCTTAGTATTCTCAGAAAAGGGAAGTGGTACTTTGGCCAAAATATTTGATACTTAAAGCAGAACTCATGTACGTTACAAAAAATGATATAAAAATGTCAGTACTTCTACGTTTGTTTAAAAGCTGGCTTTTCCTATGACTTTAACAAAATAGGAGAGAACAGGTGAAAACTGTTACCTTTGTTGGAGAGATCCTCTTGGAAGAAGTGAGCCAATTTCCTAGAAAACTTAACCCAGGACACCTTAATTGGGAAATATACACACACAGGCATACAACTGGAAGGCAAACGTTTCTTCTAAGATTTTCTCAGTTCCCTGATTCTTGTTTTACAACTTATTTATATTTTCCTGTGCCTCTGCCATGCTGTCAGAAGTTATTTCGAGGCAAAGAAACTTCAATGAGAAAAGCATCTCAACTTTTGGCTCCTTGCAGCTCGAGATCTGTTCCAGACACTCGGTTCTTTGCACCGCCAACCAAGTCCGGGACGCCGCCCAGAGGTGCGCAGCGCCACCTGCTGGCAGCGCCGGCAGTCAGCCAGCAGTACGCGGCTGAGGGCCGACTACCCCGTGTTACTGTCTGCGTGGCTCTCAGGACTCAGACATGTCGGGTGGTTTCCGTACACGTACGCACGCGAAGAACTCGAGACTTGGCCGCGTCTCGGACGCCTCAGCAGAGTAGAGGTTCTCAACACAGCACCCGGCAAGAGATGGTAATGGGGCGGGACTTCCCACAGGGGGTGGAACTTCGCTCTGTGGGCGGGGCTTCGCTGTGTTTAGGGGCGGGTGCTCCGCGGCTGAGACGGCTCTGTGGGCGGGACCACGTCAGGTGGGCGGGAACCAGCCCGTGGGCGGGACGACACTCGGTGGGCGGGGCTCACCTCGGCCTACAGACCTATCTCAAGGGACCGGACTCCGCGCTGTGGGCGGGGCTTCTGTTGGTGGGCGGGACCACGACCTGCGATCGCACCCTGAACTGGCTCCCTCAGCCCGGAACTTCCTGGAGCCTGCGCGTGCAGATGGCGTCACCTGGAACTTGATCGGCTCCACGAGGGTATCGGAGATCTGGTGAGAGGTTAATACAGAAATTTTCTGGAGCGCTGGCGGGCCAGAAGTTTCCGGGGGTTGGGACAGCATTGGCGGGCCGCGGGCCGCTGCGGGCCAGAGGCTCGGTTCCGTCTCTCGCTGCCTTAGGCAGCCCTACTGGGCCGCAGGCCTGCTGGGTCAGGCCTGAAACCCCCGGTGCCTGATGGGCCTTCAGCCCGTGGCAGGGTACTAGTTTTAGGTTGTTCTCTTGTCATTCATTTACACGTGCTTGTCAGAGAAAACCCCTGTCCCCCCCACTCCCCTTAGCTAGGCTGTCACGTTCTCCACGAACCTTCCTCCAGCCCCCAGCGCTCCTGGATCTTTCCCTCTTGTGACTCCACTTGTATGCTGCCAGTTACAGCACCTGTCTTTCTTTGTCTTGTGTTTCTGTGTGTTTCATATCAGGTCTGTACCACACTTGGCACAGAGTAATTGATTAATGAATACTGGATGAATGATCGGATTTTGGTGACTTACTGGGAGGATTTTAGATTACTTAATTTGGGGGTGGCTTATTTGTATTTTATGCTTCTATAATAATTACGTACTTTCTACTGTGTTCATTTTTTTTAATTAGAAGTGCTGTTGGGATTCAGAGCGATTGCTGTCTCTTAAATTGTTTCCTGAGGCTAGACATTGAAGGAGAAGAGATACAATGTGAGCAAAGGAGGAAAGGAAGAATGTGAGAGGTTTCTTCAGAGAGTAATTAGTAGACGAGGGTGGGTATAGAGAAATAGCAGGAGATACCGTTGACAGATTTATGCTAGAGTCAGGTTTCCAGCAATACGTCAGGACAAAGAATATTGCTCCTTGTGGGTTGGAGGAGCCACTGAGGGATTTTAACATTGGGATGGTTCATTTCGTACCACCATGCAGGACAGACTTGAATGCATGTGGCTTAAGCCAGGGGTTGACAGTCTTTCTGTAAATGGCCAAATAGTAAATATTTTAGGCTTTTCAAGCCACAGTTATAGCAGGAAAGCAGCCACAGACAACACATACATAATCGAATGGACATAGCTGCGTTCTAATAAAATGTCATTTACAAAGACAGGTGCCTGACCTGGCTTGGTCCATGGGTATAGTTTGTCCCAACCCAGAGTCTAACCAAATAGTCTTAGGGACTAAAGTAGTAACCCAGTCCTGAACTAGGCAGCACTCAACCATGTTTTTGTACTGCATTTTTATTTATATATGAGAGGCCATATCACATAATGAAAGCTCAGGATCTAGTCTGCCTGGCTTCAAATCTTGGTATTCCCTGATTACTAACAAAGTAACAATAGGCAAATTAACTTCTCTGCATCAGTTTTATTTGTAAAAAGAGGATAAAATAGTACCTCCCACAAAAAATGTTAGCATAGTGCTTGTATACATAGTAAAAACTTAATAAATCTTAACTATTAATATTTTTTAAGTTGTTCCTTATGTACATTGTTAAAAGACAGGTTTGAGAGATGTTTCTAAAGTAGACTTTATAGGCTTAGTGTGTTTAGCTATATAGAACAAAGATAATATGTAAAGTTTTTAGGCAAGAACCATTCACATAGAGGTGATATGGAAGTCATGAAAGTAATTTAAGGTGGGGGTTAAGAAGTACAGGATTAAGTAATGATGTTGAGGAGATAAACATAGGAGTGAAAATGGGGCAAGTAAAAAGGAATGAAAGCAGAAAGAAGGGAGTCAGTCCTAGAGTCTGAAGGGAACCAGAATGGAATAGCAGTATGTAAACTAGCAGAAGGGTGGATAGTGATGGTTACCCTTGTCAGATGCTGCAGAGAGCTGAAAACAACTGTTGTGTTGATAATATTAGTTAATGAATGTAACTGGCAGAAATTAATGTGGAGCCTCTTATGGGCCAGGTGGTGGAGATGCAGAAAAGAATAAGATACACACTCTGCACCCAAACAGAAAAATCTAGTAGGACCAAAAGATATGCAAATAATTGTAATACAAGCAGCAATTTTAAAAATACTCTTGAGTAAGGTGGAATTTCAATTTAATTGGTACCTTTACTTCTAAAACTTAAATTGATTCATAGTTCACGAATGTGGGCAACTTAATTGAGCTCCTTTTCTTTCTTTCCTAGACAATGGCCAAGAACAAACTAAGAGGGCAGAAGTCCAGGAATGTGTTCCACATAGCCAGCCAAAAAAGCTTTAAGGTTAAAAATAAAGCAAAACCAGTTACCACTAATCTTAAGAAGGTGAGTCTCACTTAAGCACTCTGACTTTATTGTTTACAAGAAAAGCATAATTGTAAAGCTAGTGAAAAACTGAATGCTAATATTTACAACAGGTTCTTAGCCTTTCCTACAAAAGCAAGGTTATTTCAAACATTTGTTTTAAGAAAGAAAAAAAGATAAATAACCTTTCTTGAATCCAAATGTGCAAAAAAAGCATTTTAACTGCAGAGGTATGAGGCTCCAAGTAACAGTTTTAATAGCTTTCCCAGAGCATAGAAATTGTAAAAAACCATAGTATGGAAAAGTAATCTCTGAACTCAAATGTATTCAAGAAGCTCTCAATAGAACCAAGGCATACAATGTCAGCACTCATTCTTTTTCTCCTCAGTAATTCTTATTTCTCTATCTAGAACTCAAATAAAACCTGAAAATAGAAGATAAAATATTTTGTTTCTTAAAATACATAATTTAAAAAGAAAGGAGTTGCTTTATCTTTATTTCAAAATATTTGGGGCATGGGAAATTTCTTCAAGAGTAAGTAGACTCTTTAAGAAGGTTATTCAAGAAAATGTTTTCAGGCTTAAGTAGTAGGTGGAGGCAGCTCTTGAGGACTTAGTAATTATCATAATGGTCCACAGAAATGTAACATTTTATTTTTCAGTCTTCATGAACTAGCTGAGTTAAACTTTTTGGTGGAGCAGTTTCATGACTTTGGAAATGCTAAAAAGGAAATAAAATTGGGTGTTAAGAGTGGAGTTTGGAGGTGACAATTTTAGATAGAATTGTTTTCAAGGTTGACCCTGAAGCCAAGACCTGAGTGATAGGAGCTAGGGATGCAAAGAGCTGGGAAGTGTTGGGGGCAGCATGTTCTAAGCAGAAAGAATAGCAAGTGCAAAGGCCCCAAGCTGGGAAAAAGCTTGGTGTATTTGAGGAAGATTACTTTGTTCAGATAGGAATTCCTAGAACTTTGTGGGTGCTAATGGAAAAGATCTGTGGGTAGGCAGCCTGGCTGGAGAAAGTAGCCTAACTTATTAGGGGGGGTCGTTAAGAATGCCAGGCACTATATAAATGGTAAATTGAAACTGGTGGTCATGAACTTAAAGTGAAGTCAGTCAGCCACGATTTTCTACAGCTTCACTTGTAGGCTGAGAAGGCTGATAGTTGAGTTTAACTAGGTTGCCAAGCAAGTCTGAGGGAGAGAATACAAAGAGTTAGGAGGGTGTAAGAGGCAGTTAAGAGTAACTGATTATTGGTCATGGAATCTATGCAGGCTAAAGGAAAAAGTGGGGATATGAAAATGTGAACATTAATGAACTTGGTGGGAAAACATTTCAGTGAGATTTAAGAATTATTAATAAATTAAGTGAACTAGAAGGACAGGAGGTGGTGCAGTCCCAGGTAATGATGCAGCCTAAGGTAGCACGTGGGAGTGATGGCAAGGTAGGTCGTGGACAAGGTCCCTGGAGATGAGGACCTGAACAGATTAAGAAGCTGGTTGTAGGACAGGTTTTTGTTGAAGCCACTAAGCAGTAATGCCAAGCATGAGAGGGGTCACTGGGCCAAGGTTTGAGATCTTTCACAAAGGAGCAAGTAATTACAGTGTTGATAGGTGACAGTAATGAGGAGAGAGGTGTCAGAATGTCCTAATGCATAAGGTGCAAAGGAGTTGAGAGCTTTGAAGGAGAAATGGTCAGGGAGCAGCAGTGAAGAAGAATACTACCCCCATGTTTTAGACTCAGGTGAGGAGGGCTATAGGGGCCGCTGTTCTCAGGAGACTGCCGGGCACTTCCGTCAAGAAGGATTCAGAGAGGTACTGTTCAAAGGACACTGGAAGCATTCCATGCAGATTCCTCATTTGACAAATGAGAGGTGAGAGTGCTGTAGTCTAGAAAGACTGTGGTCACATATCTTGGTCTGCTTATACAAGGAAAGTCAACGTATGAGGTATATCCACGTAATTCTTATTTTTTAAAAAACAGAACCTTTGTCTAAAATGTCCCAATAAGCCTGTAAGAATTTGGGTGTGAACTGTTTCCACAAATTTGTAGGACTGACAAAAGTTTACAGATTTGGGGTTTAACAAGATTAAATTAAGATTACCTGCATTTTAAGATCATGGATTAAGGTTACCTACATTTTAAGATCATGGTTGTAGGATCATGGATTAATGCTCTTTGTCTTTTTTTAAAAGATAAACATTGTGAATGATGAAAAAATTAACAGAATGAATAAAGCTTTTGTAGATATACAAAAGGAACTTGCAAACTTCTCAAAAGGCCTTTCCCTCGAGCCTCTGCAGAAACAGCTGGTGAGCAGAAATGACTTCTTTTTGTTCTGGCTAATAAATTGAAGGCTAATAAATTAAATTCCAAATTTTCAAAACCTGTATTGATTGTAATTTTTGTAATACATACTTGGCTCTGTAGTATGTATAGCATACTCAGACTTCAAAACATTGAGTCTAAGTATGGGAATTTATTGTTCTACTTCCAAAAGTACAACTAGAAGAAATTGTATTGGATAATAGATTATATGTCAGTAGATTATATGTAATTTCTGTTCGCTATTGTTATCTACCTTTTTAAATGTAATTTTCTCTCTCCAGATTCCTCAGCAGCATCATGAAAACAACCCAGTTAATGTTGATGAAGCTACAAGATTAATGGCTCAGTTGTAATACACTGGTGATGCACCAAATTCCCCAAAAAGACCAATAAATTAAATGTTTTATACAATTTTATTTTAAAAAATCTTGTTAATGTACAGGCATTGGCACATTTTAAAAACAAACTACATAAACAGATCTTTCCTATAATCTAGGAAAGTGGAATGTCAGAAGTCAACAAAATGTGATAAACTTAAAGTGCTAAAACAGAAGGCACTTCACAAAATCTGTTCACTGAAACAGTTAATATATCCTAGTTTACACCCTTCACTTTATAAGTGGCAGTGAATGTCTGGATTGGAGGACACACAGAAATATGGACAGTCTCATGGCAGTAAAAATGTAAGACAAACAAGTGATGAGCCCTTGGCCAACTTTTTTGTTTTTGATGACCGTAAGTCTACTTTAACTTTCCTCGCATCTAAGGAAAAAACAGAAGGATTCAGAATAGGAAGAAAAGTTGAAATTCCAGAAGGTAATTACTTGAGGGTGGGGGGGTTAGTGGATATGAAATCACTTTTTCCCCTGAAGCAATCAGAATCCTTTGTTTTTAGGGTTGAAGTTTTGTGAAGTAAAAAAGAAAGTATTAGGGAAGACCATTTCAGAATCAGTGAACTAAAAAAGGTGTTACATTCATTATTTTAAATACTTAGGTTATTAAGAAGTCTAAAATGTTACACAGTTAGAGGTAGATAAGAGTCCCAAGTTTCCGTGGAATCTAATAATTTAGTATCTGGACATCAAACAGGTCGCAAACTCCTTCACTATCATCTAAATTAAAGTTGTAGTCATCTGCCGGGGTCGGAGAAAGCCGCAGGAGCGGAAACACTGCAAGCAAAAAACAAATTCAGTGTCAAAGAAGGTTTCCACATACAGATCATGATGTCTGACAGAAAATACTATCAAAAACAAGCCAAATTATGTTTCCCATGTTATATAGGAATTTTTAAAAAATCTATACTAGGAAATGTAATGATCAAATTAATGACTTGTATTTTGTGTATATTTTGAAAGACTCTTATTTAAAGACATTTTATGCATTGATTATATAGGTATATAGGTACTAGCTTGAGAAAGAGAAAATTTATATTGGTTGAACTTGTCACCGAAATTTATGATTCAGAAACACGGGTCAGGGACTTCCCTGGTGGTCCAGTGGTAAAGAATCCGTCCTGCAATGCAGGGGACGTGGGTTCAATCTCTAGTCAGGAAAATAAGATCCCACATGCTACGGGGCAACTAAGCCCTCGCACCACAACTACTGAGCCCGCATGCTGCAAACTACAGAGCCCATGCACTCTGGACCTCGCGCGCCACAACTGGAGAAGAGAAAACCCACACACTGCAACTAGAGAGAAGCCCATGCACCAAAGAGAAGAGCCCGCGCACCACAACGGAGATACCGTGTGCTGCAACAAAGACCTGACGCAGCTAAAACAATAAATAAATAAAATTAAAAAAAAAAAAGGAAATACTGGTCAAAGCATTTTCTCTGATCTGCTAAATAAGCTACCACTTTGGAAACAGAAAGGAACTAGATATAAATTAATAAGTATGCTGAAATTCTCTGCATTTACAGAAGTGTCTGATAAATCTCTAAGTGGTTACTTTACCATTTGTGAATTTAACAGCTGTCACTTCTAGGAACCAGGACTCTGAATCTAAGAACTTAACAGAAAGGTGAGGCCTGGAGAGTAACTGTTATGCTAAAGTAACTACAATATTATAGCTAGTTGATTTTTAAGAATTATTTCAGATTAGATGATGACATGGCTAATGCTAGTAATACCAACTTCACGTTGGCAACTTCAAAGTGGCCATGGTGGGAGTATTTACAAAACTATGATTTCAGATTTCCTGTTGACTCACATATATTGTCTAAATCTTCTTGGCCATATTCTTCAGGTGTGAAGAGGGCTCGTAGGCCAACAGTTTAGATGTTTATTCAGTAAAGGTGATACGTATCCCCTTATGAATTCCTTTTGCTCAAAACACAAGCAAAGAAAAATTCTGAAGGATGCCTTTAACTTACTATAAATTTCATGAATCATCATAGTACATTAAGCAGTTAAAAAATGTAGGTTCTTCATTTCTTTTAAATCATGGGCCACTCAAATTCTAGAACAGCATTATTGATGTATAAGGTTACTAAGTTTTTTAACTACTTACCATCAGAAGACATTAACTCATCAATGATATCTCCACTAATAGATCCCGCTGGAAACAGAAATGTGATAGTTTTTTTACACTTCTGTTTATATATTTTAACAGCAAAAAGGCAGTTATATTTAAACAGCATATATCGATATTTAAACATAGTATATATTAAACATGGTTATATTTAAACAGCAGCTTGATTAAAAGTACAAAATTAAAGTATCAGAACTGTATGTAAACAGCATTTTAATAACACTCACTCTGTACTTGACATTTCTTTTAAACTTCTAAACTCAAGATGTAGCACAAAAAGCTCATCATTGTTCTCCCAAAACTGACTCCTCAGTTTTATAAAGTCTTCCTCACAATGACGCAACCTTACAACTGCAACAGTACTTTCCAATCCTCATGTTAACTTTATCTTCAGATCTCACACATCAAATGTTACTTATCTTGCCTAAACAGTATTTCTCAAATCTTCCTTATTTTTCTCTCCAATCCCACTGTCATCACCCCATTTTAGCCTCAGTGTTCTCTCACGGTTAGATAACTGCAAACATCTAATCTTGTGTCTCCATTGCCTCTAATCTCTTCTTCCCAGGGCTAAAAGCCTCTTCTTTCCTAATCATGTTACTTCTGTGCTCACCAGTATACAGTAACATGCCACTTCTCTGGTCACAAAACTTCACTGGTTTATCGGTCTAAGTCCTAACTCAGTCTGATATTCAAGGCCCTCTCTAATCTGGCCCCAAATTATTTTCTATTTCCAAATACAAAATCATGTACAGAAACAAAATTCTCAAAAATTTCTGTAATGCTTTGTGGAAGGCAATGTACTAATTATGTCTGTCTGAGCTAAACCATATGAAGCCTGCTTACTTTATTCATCCCAATTAGATTATAATTAGATATAAGCTTTTGAAAGATGACACTTTGTTGTGCATCCCTATGGCCTACAGTATGGAAATACTTACAGGGGAAGGATAAAGGCAACAAGAAGCTGAAAATTCTCTGTGTCCAATTAGATCTTTTTATTCTCACTCTTAACTACTGTTAACTCCCAGAGGAGGCCACATCCCAAAGTTAAAAATAAACAAACTGGATTATATACAATGTAGTTTTCAAATTATCTGCAATACTACATCTAGATTGCATGGCAGTCATGCATTCAGCAACCAGGGGTCCTTTACTTGGAACCACTAAGGTGCTGTTAAATACCTAGCCATGTAATAACCAAGGGAAAAGACTGGATACATTTAAGAAATGTGGCCCCTATTCCTGATGCCCAGTTTTTAGCCATTTATCATTTCACAGATGAAACAAATTAGGAAAGCAAGATTTCCTAAATAATTGGAGTTGAGACCACTTATCAACTCTATAAAACTAAGCTTGTCAAATAAAAAGTATAACAGAATACAGAGAAACAGGAGACAAAAGTCACTATAGCCTACACTAGTATGATTTTTACTAAAAGTAGAACACATTTCAATTATATATACTAAGAGCTACTAAGAGAGAAAAGAACCTTACAAAGTAAATCTTAGATAAAATGCTGACATATGTAAATAGTGAAAGGAGGGTGGGGGAACAAATTTGGTTTAATTCCAAAGGAAAACTGCAAATATATTTACCCAGTCTATGAAACAAGTAGTAATATAATTAAAGACAGGATCTGTTTTTAAATTTTCCTCATAATATGTTTTCCAGTGCTGGGCACCAGGAGACACAAAACTAATACTTGTTGATTAGGTTTACTATTTTGCCTCTTGTGCTAGATAGAATAACACCATAATTGAGAAATTCAGAAAAGCTCTCCAACTTGTTCAATACAGTATTCATATTTACCCCTCTCTGCTTTTTAAAACAGGGCTCTGAACCCACCTGAAGATAAGTCTGTGGCTGGAGTCTGCTGAAGATCCTGGCTTCTTTCGGAGACGTGTTGCTCAGGCAGGTTCTGAGTTGCCGTGTTGGATTTCTGTGGAGGCACTGGAGTCGAGGGCTGAGAGGAAGGTTGTGTGAGGTCGTCAGGTGGGGGAACAGGAAAAACCACGGGCTTAGCTGAGCTGGACTCTTTATTTATAAGCAGCACGTGGATAGGTCCTGAATGACTCTTTAGATTGATCTGGTATTTCTTTTGTCCATTCTGACCCTTTGAAGTTATCGGGTGTAAACAAATGAATAAAGGTCAATATTTCTAGCTAACTTGAAACATTAAAAATAAGACAGGCAAAGCTATAGGGACTAACTAAATACAACAAAATTAAATCACTAAGTCAAAACATAGAGTAGAGACCAAGAGCAGAAAGAGATACTGAGAGCTATAAACCACTTGCCCCTAAAAGTAAGCTTTTCTCAAATACTGGTCATCAGAAACTCCCAGCTGCGGAACTCTGGAAACCATCTGTTTGTGCTGTGATTACACACGTCAGTGCACAGCCACGCCCCAAGCATCCTCCACATGTATGGAACTCCAACCCCTGGCATCGGCTGCCATGGATGTGGTCATCTCAATGTGTGGTCTTAAATAGCAACTATTTCACACGTCAAAACTTTTTTCCCATTCAGCAAAGCACAAAGACTACTGATGTTTCCTACAGAGATATAAATGTAAAGTCCCTCCATTTCAAAAAGGTAATCTGCATCCTGGGGCTTCAGAAACTAGTAACATAAATGCCTAAATACAAACTTCTAGAATAGCTGGAAGAAGGGAGGGAGGTGATAACAGTCATTTTTTTTCTGCCTTTTTGATTGTTATAGTTTTCAAATCAGTTTGTTTCAGGAAATTTGAATCAGGAAACTACAATCATGAAATTTATATTAGCATAGAGTCAATAACTATCTTTGACTCAATAAGCCAGAAAATGTTTGAGTCCAAATGTAAAGCAATATATTACTGTTGATATTTAAAGTGAACTTTTTCCACAGGATTGTTATATTGGTTATAAATATAGTCAAACTGATCTTTTAAGATTATTGACTCATCCCTTGATGTCTTCTAGCTCAAATAAAATCAAAAATTTTTTAAAAAGTAAAATGTTAAATGTTAAATGATTCAGTCACTTCCATAATTTTACCAAAGTACTGAAGACACCTGGATTCAGATATCAGTACTTTCAAACAGATAACTTACAAGCAGTAACTTGAAAGTGTTTGCAAATAGCTCATGTTCAGCTAAAGAAAATATATTTGTCCCTCTTGAAAGAGTGGATCCATTTTAACAAAAGTTATCTTACATACATACCATTTCTGGGATAGGTACCTCCAGTTGTGTACCAGAAGGTGCCTGAATGGCCAAAAGTGTATCACCTGGTCAAAAAAATTAAGAAATAAAGATTTTTACATTTCAGAAAATACTACTGATCCTGCAATACAGTGGCCAAGAGTGTGGGCTGTGGAGTCAGAATGCTTAAACTTGAATCCCAAGCTAGCTGACCTTGGGCTTTGGTTCTTAATTCTGTAAAATGGAGGCAATATAACTTACTGCACAGGTTTTTTTGAGGATTAAATGAGGTAATATATGTGTAAGTAGACCGGAGAACAGGGTAAATGTGTTAGCTCTATTTTCATTAACGAATTCAGCTCAAGTTAATTTTGCTTTCATCCAGTCTCATGTCAAGTCTGAGATTCTTGAAGTCTTTCAGCCTTAGTTAAATAGCATTGTTTAGGTGAAGTATTTGCACTACTTAAATGACTGGGGATGCTACAGATTAGGTATGATACAGTGAAATCTTGAGCTTACATGAACTTACTTTTGAAGCCAAATTCTACAGCAGTCTCTGCTGAGTTAAAGATTGAGAATACTTCCCCAAACTTTCTTTGAAAGCTTGGGAAATACGATGGGAAAGTAGAGCAATAAGGCCACATATATTACCAGCATAGTCTTAGGTGAAAGTCAGATTCCACTTGGCAGGGTGTTTGGCAGACTTTTTTTGTATGTGTACAAGACTGTCCTTTTAATAGGCCATGCAAAATTAAACATAAATGTGTATGCAAAATTTTATTTTCCTTGTGTTATATGTATTAGGGGACTACAGCCCCCACCCCTCATTTTCGTTATAAATATATTGTCATCTTAAGGGGAAAACATGGAGGCTGTGGATGGACTAGGGTGAGGGGTAATTTTCCTGATTATAAAATGGATAAGTCCTACTCTGTCCTCATGCTTTCTTTGGGTTCCATTTGTGACCAGCACACTTGCTACATATATTTTCATAAACAGTGCCAATGAGAACTGTGTTCTAGTTCAAGTTTAGTCATTGACTCTGTGATTCCGTGACTTTGAGATTGTTGCTTAATCCCTCTCTGACCTAGCTGCCTCTCCCACACACAGTTTATACTGACCAATGTGGGCAATGAAGTGAAAGCAGCCCTATCAACACATGGCACTGTAGAGTGAGACCAAAAAATGGCCCATAAGTCCTGAAAATAATGAGTTAGGGTGAGTGCATGGGGAATTTTGAATCACGTTACACTAAATAGGTTGATCAAAGGAAGGATGTAAGAAAAAATTTACTAATAGTACTTACCATTAAAGCAATTACAGATGTCTTCATGAGTTACATAGGAAAATGTACTGTCACAGAGTTAAGGAACAACATTTATATCAAGGCCTAGACATTTAAATTAAGATAATAAATCTGAAGGCCAAAATAAACAAAATGCCCAAATGCATGAAGGGACTGTCACACATGGTCAGATCAAAAAGAACACAAGTCTTTAGTCTGAAAAGGCAAAGACAATCAAATAAAGGTCCATAAGATAAGTGTCCATCCTTTGCTCTAAGAAGAAGCCACTTCTGATTTCTGTGTCATCTGAGGACTCTTAGGAAAGAGATGGAAAACGTATTCCTCATGGAGACAGGAGATTCTGAGGGAAAGATATTGATGGGGAAAAGGATGCTGTCAGTGGGAGTGAAGAGCAACTATATAAGCTTCTGCATCAAGAATATTCCTGGGTCATGGTTTGGGGAATTGGGAGTGGCCACAGTCTTGGAAAGCAGTGCAGCAAAGTGCATGATCAATTAGTTCAATGCTTTTTGAATCTTGGGGCTCCACAAAGCACAGCTGAAGACCCCCATTATTATAAAACTGTTAAGGAGTTCTGATCATAGAAAGAAAATAACAAATGAGACCACAGACTTGTTCACCAAAGACAAGGCAACATGAAAAATAAACTGTATACATTAGTCAAAAGTTCATGAGAGGTGGTACAAAATAAATGTAGTTAAAATGTTCCATACAAGTACAGGTAAGTTCACAAATCAAGAGTCACAGATATCTAAGAGAACACAGTGATTGTAAGAAACACATGGAGTATATCACTAATGTCTTCCTCCCCAATATAATATGATAGATACACCAGCCTTAGAATGCCGCCCTCCAGTAAGTACTGTCTTTAAAAGGCATAATATATCCTGGACTACTTGTAGGCCCGTGGTATTTCATTTTCAAACCAAAATTAATTTTTCAAAACTTTGAGAGTTGCTGAATTTTTACCACTTCAGAACACTGAATGATTTAAGTACAGAACAATGATTTAAGTATGTCTGTGCACTTAACAATGACTTCCAAATTCGCAGACACCCTAAGCACACTTTAGCTCTCATATTACATCTTAACAATGGGTAGACCGAATGTAAGTAGGTTTGTTTTTCTCAATGCAACACAGGAATGTTGCTAACAGATGTACTATATAACTTAAAAAGGTAAAAATTTTAAAATATTAGTATAAATTATTAGAAGAATATTATAAAATTAAAATGTTATATTCACTTGCAAAACTGAACTCTCTAAAAACATTAGAATAAAGTAACTGATCTTCAGACTGAAAGAATACATTATGTAAATACACAGTATGTATATGTATAGCTTATTTAAAAGGATATCTATTATTAATGGAGTCGTCCATCACATTTTTGATGCTTTGCTGTAGCCACAACTTCTGCTGATCAAGTTCTCTTTCCTTCAGTTCTAGATCTTCAATTTCAGCTTTAAGGTATCTTAATCTATCTATGACTTCTTTAGTATTACAGCCAGCACCTACACCTCTTAAAAACATATGAGAATTAATATCCCCAGTATCAGACCCAAGTTAACACCACATAATTTTTGTAGTAGTAAAACTCACTGAATATATTCAAGACAAAAATCTTTACATTCTTCTAAAAATCAAGCATTAAAATCCTTAGAAAATCTAAACACCATACCTCTGAACATGTCTGCTTAGACAATTTATTGGCAAGAATAACCAAATTACAAAAATTCTCCATATGCTCTAGTATGTTTTTTGTCTAGAAGGTCAGGCTGGTGACTGAGGCACCAAAGGACGTCAAAGTCAAACTGTCACACTGCAGGTCTCACTATGTAGACTGAGATGCTGGTAAAACACATTACAACCTTTTACTACATTTTGGTGGGATTTTTGGCTAAGATAAACCAAGAAACTAAGGCTAAAGGGGACAAATTTGTGGAACAGAAAGTGTTTATCACACTCAAACACACAACAGTTAACAAATGACGACATGCATTTCAACTAACCATTATTTATAAAGTACATATTCCTGTGTACAAGACATAGTTCCTGTTTTCAAGGAGTTTATATTAGGTGGACAGATAAAACACTTAAGACAGAGAGGGATTAATATTAGAAAGCAGTATGCAGCGTGTACCAAATGAGTAGCCTGAGGGAGAAAATAAGATCTGAATTGTAACAGTGTAAATTAAACAGCAGAGTGAGCAAGGGGACATCCCAACATAGGAGTGACACACACAGAAGCCCAGAGAGGTGTGTCCAGGGACACAGGAGGGGGCCTGATGTGACTAGATTAGACGGATGAAATAGAGGACTTAGGAGAGATAAATGGTAGAAAGGTCAGATTTTATAGAGCACTGAGGAGAAAAGCAAAGGTTTTAGAATAGAGTACTGGTTTGTAACTTACTTCCATTGTATACTATTTTTTGACTTTTTTTCAATTAAGTCAATTCCTTCCAAGACATTGGTGATATCATAAATTCTTCTCTTTTGCCTCACAGCCAAAGTATCTGCAGCCTGTTTAAAAAAAAAAAAAAGGAAAGAACAATGAAATAAATTATAGTTCATATTTTAAGGCCAAAAAGGCTTTGGTTGTTAAGGTCACAGCATGAGAGCCCAATCCTAAATTTGACGCAGTCAGTTGCTTGGGAACAATAGCTGGGTATGTGCAAAGCGACCCTCAAACACTGAAAATACCACAGAAATTATTTCATTTAAAAGCCAGCAGATGTTAGAATGGGAAAAAAAATGAGGAGGTCGTGACACAAAGCCCACAAAAATAAAAGAACACAATATGAATACTTCATATCACCTTATGGGCTAATCCTGAAGAGGCGCTGCTAATTGTCTGCCCTTGTCACTTCCTATCTTAATTCTCTGTTCATAAACAGTCTTGCCTAAAGACAGCCTTAATTATTTTTGAACCTTTGAAAAATTATATGTCAGCGATTTTTAAAGAATGAAGTCAAGATACTTGGGGGAAAATTCTGAATTACACACACATTGTAATATCTTGAAATACACAATCTGAATTTTTTAAACTCACAGTGAAAACAGAGGAATGACGCATGCCATCCCAACACAAAGCATAGAATCTACAAGAAATCAAACTCTGCAGCACAAGGTTGCAGTACTAGCAAATACAAAAGCTTGGTAGTCTCACTCACATTAGTTAAGACCAATGAAAATATTTCACGCTGTCATGTCATGAATGAATGGAGGAACGGGCAACGGTTCCTCTAATTAGTTCTCACTCACATTTCTGACATTTGTTCCCCAATAGTACAAACAGAACCTCAAAGAAGAAGTTACCTTACAGTTTTTTTCAGAGTGGATTAGACAAGAGACTATCTTGAATGTGGAGTCACGTTTTAAGATCCATGGTAGTAATGAAAATACACATTTATGTTGTTACTGACAATATTGAGTACATTATCTACAGGATTCCATTTCATATAATTAGTTACCAGCTACCCTAGGGCATCATTACCTTCTTGAGTCTGTTAAAAAGTACCTCCTACAAAAACTCAGGATAGCATTTTGTTTCCTTTCATGGGGAGCATGTGCGACCAACAGCAACTGTTCACTTCACAGGCATGTGGAACCTGCACGTGAAATGTTGGTTCTATCAATCTAGTTACTGTGTTACCAAAAAACACCAGGTTACTGTTGTCCAATCACTCAGGTCTTCAGGAAGGGGATTCATGCCTCAAATAGTGGACCAGGAAGGTAACTAGGAAGTGGCAGAGAGAAGGAAGAACCAGAGTGTGAGGCTGTTTGAATCCCCAACTCTGACCAGAGTTTGCCTCCATGTCTTCTAGAAAATGAAGAAATGAAAAAGAAGACTAGGCATTGTTTCATTGGTATCCTCTCCCTTGTACTTAGCAACTCCCTCTCTGTTTCATCTACCACCGTAGACTTTCTGTTCTTGAGCGTGAGGCTGTCTTTTTGAAGAGCAATCATCTACTGCAGAGCTAACTGTAAAAATCTTAAGTTGTAAGTTCATGTCTCACTTCCCTCTTGAGAAGTAGCCCAGAGCACTCCAAGCTAGCTCTGTGTTATCCGTAGCTACGGACTCACACACAAAAGCCGTCACAACCATAGCAACAGCTCACCGGGTAGGGTATTAAAATATTTTTGTAGGAACCAGACCACAGAGCTATTCTAGGTCACTGGGCAAAGAGCCATGAGATCTCGCTTTTAGCTCAAAATTTATAAAACGTATCTCATTTAACAATTTCTTACTGCTTAACAACTACAAGATGGAACACTTTATTTCCAAAACTAAACATTATTTCTTAAATATCTTTCCATTTAAGTGTATAAATATATAAATGACCAACATTAAAAAGGATCTCCAGGAGGCTTTCAGCCACATCTTCATTCCGAAGTCAGGTTCAGGAGCTAGGCACACTGCCATCCAACCCTAGCCCTGCCACTTCCTGTCTTCAGCTGGCTTCAAACGCATTAAACCTCATTTCGTTTTTGTAAAATGGGATAATAACGCATGTTGAATTATGGGGATTAAAGTGGATAATCTTAGCACGTCTGCTGCATACTTTATACTTATCATCGAATACACGTTGAAATAAGGGATTGTGGGTAAGAGTTAGACTTTGCATTTATCATATTTTATGTAGTGTTTTAAAAAGTTGAGTGTGAATTCTTGAAGTTTTATGAAGCCATCCAAGACCTTTGTACTTAATAAAATCATACAATGAATCACCACCAGCTTCATTCACGCATTCAGCACCCATGCGGTGCCAGGCTCTTTCTGGGTCTTAAGGACACAGTGGTGACAGAAGAAAGTCCCTGCCCTCGAAAGGGGGAGGGAAGTCAACAAATACAAATAATTATGTTAGGAGGAAGGCACGTGGGAAGGTGCTATATTTAAGAGGATTTTCAGAGAAGAGCTCCCTGATAAGGTGACACTTGAACTGAATGAAGTGACCCTTGGGAGCACGTGGCAGTAAGTACAAAGGCTCTGGAGTGGGAAATGCTTAGGTCCTTCAAGGACAGGCAGGCAGGCCAGTGTGGCCAGGATAGTGACTGGGAGGGAGAATTGGGGGGAGGTTATGAAAGGAGGGAGGAAGGGGAGGAGGAAGAGAGACTCACAGAGACAGGGAGACAAAGATAATAACAAGGAAGAGGTAGCGAGGGGTCAGATGACTGGGGTCTTGCAGGCCACTGTAAAGACTTCAGCTTTTACCCCCATGAAACAGAAAGCTACTGGAAGGCTCTGCACACACGGTGGTTTGGCTCCACATTTTAAGAGGTTCTCTTGGGCTACTCTGGGTGGAAGAAAGGAAGCCAGTGAGAAAGCAATGGCAATAATTCATTCAAGAGATGGTCATGGCTTGGGTGAGGGGGTAGCTGTGGAGGTTGTGAGAAATGATGAGATTCAGGATCTATTTTGAAGGTACAGCAAGCAGCCAGCACTGAGAAAGGAATCAAGAGCGACGCTTCAGTTTTTGACATGCACAACTGGAGATGAGGAAGGCTTCAGGAAGAACAGGTTTGGGGCACTGGAAATCAGGAAATTGGCTTTGGACATTTTGACATCCAGTGGGGAGAAATCAAGAAGACCACTGGACATCTGGAGTGTGTGGATTAGCGGAGAAGTCCAAGCTAGAGATACAAATTCAGAAGCCATCAGTAAATAAGACATTTTAGGATACAGGATGGAACCTACTAGATTCACCTAGAAGGTGGGCATAGAGAAGATGTCTAAGGGCCAACACTCGGGCCCGCCAGTGTTTAAGATCCAGGAAATGAGGGGCAACCTGCCACTGAAGTAAGAGAAGTAGGAAGAGTGGGGTCTTGGAAGCCAAGGGAAGAGTGTAAGAGAGAGCGACCATGTTAAATACAGCTGGCAGGCAGACCTGATTCACCAAGACCTGACCCGTGGATTTGACTTTGGAAAGATCACAAGCGACCTTGGTCAACGCTGTTTTGACAGAGTGGTGGAGTTGAAAGCCTTCGTGAAGAGATTCCAAGACACAGTGGAAGGAAAGCGGGAGTGGACAGCTCTTCTGAATATTTCTGCTGCAAAGAGGAACAGAAATGGGGCAGTCGCTATAAGGAACTGTGGGGTCTCCCCAGGAAGTTTTTTTTTTTTTTTCCCGTTCATTTCTCTTTTAAAGATGGAGTGATTTCAACATGTTAGTATGCTGAGAGGAATGACCCAGTAAAGGGGGAAGAGGGATAATTCATGATGTAGGAGAGAGAGGGGACGACCACTAAAGAAACCGCTGTAAGCAGGCAAGGAGGAATGTGAATCAGGTGAACTGAGCATCAGCCTCAGACAATGAGACGGGATATTAATAACAGAAGCTCAGCACAGTGCCCCAAGGGCAGCTGTGGGTACAGCGGTAGTTAAAGTAAGGGGAGAGGTTAGACACTTCCTTCTGGTTGCTTCTTATTTTCTCGTCACTGGAGGTGGAGTGGAGGAGTGAAGGGGGAGGGGGCAGTTAGTGGCTGAGAGAAGACAAAGTGTGGAATCCTCATCTAGGAGAGCCAGAGAATAAGTCTTGCAGAAGGAATGCTGGATGCCACTACGGTCTTGGTGAAGTCAGTGGTCCTGAATTTAAAGTGAGAGCCATCAGCATCCCTGTGCATTTTCCTGTGGCCTGGGTGTTGTCAAGGGGCAGGCGGAGAACATGATGGGTGCATCCTCATCCCGTGCTGGCACTGTGCCTGCTGAAGGCACGTGTATACGCATCACATTTACTTTAAAAGTTTACATTCACTATTTAGGACCTAACATATACAGCTATAAGGGAAGCATCTATTAGGTGCTCATTTTTTCAGGAAAAACAAACATAGCCTTCTGAAACACACAGATCTCCCCTCCAAATATTAAGTTCTTTTCTAAAAATAGTCACCAATAGTGAACAAAGTGATATCCACAGGTGGAACAAAATTAAAGCTTGTGATGCTTTTAATAGGTATACAAGTCAAATAGAACTAGGAAACCTGAAAGAGATCACATATAAGTGCTAAAAAGGGTTTTAGGAATTTTCTGGGCCCACCCCTTCACTTTAACAAATGAGTCTACTAAAACCCAGTGCTAACTCTGGGAGAGAGAGACATTATGTGGTAGCTTTATTTGGGTTAGGATTAGTTGCGGCTCATTTGCTCAAGGATATTCTTCGGAGGAAGCCTGATGCTGCATTCAAAAGGGCTGACGTAAACACAGTAACTATGGAAACGTCCTGTCTTTCAGGTTCTCCATCTGCAAAGCAGGTACTTAACTCTCTTCCAGGACCACAACTGTTGGCACACGTGCACTCAATGTCTTAGCGACTATGCTTCAGAGACTAACATTACATGAGGAGGGCCAGATCCAAAAATCAAAACTGTGCAATAGAAACGCAACAAAACATCAATTAGTTATATACACATGCACACACACATGCACAAGTGATGGGATCCTGAAAATAAGGTGGGAGGATCCCAAGTGATGCACCAAGATTGCCTATAGAATATTTTAATGAGAATTTTTTAAAAACTGAGTAAACTCATTTTCAACTGTGCTCCATGGTATGTTATGTTGATTTATCTCATGGTAACATTGCTAGCTAATTTCAAATACTATTAAAGATAATAAGTAGAACAATTTCAACTCAGTTAAGAATCATTTATAAGCTAGCAATGGGATAATTGTGTAATAGGATCTTTCACAGATGTTATCTAGTTTAATGTTCACAACTGCTATGTAAAGTAGATATCATTCTCCCTGTTTTATAGGAAACAGACTCAGAAGGCTAATGATAATCTGGTGGAATTTGGCATTAATTATATATTCATGAAATAAATTTGTAGCAAAACATTTTCAAGTGGGCTTTTATCGTTTTAAAAGACTTTAAATGCATGTGGTGGACAGTCAAAAGTTCCCAGGCTATAGAACTGCACTGAATAGGATTCAATAGGATTCAATTCAAATACCACCAGTCTGCAGGTGGTTTCATCTGGAGTGTATAAAATGGTCTGAAAAAGCACAAAGATCTTCATTTCCACTTATTTATTCAAAAATAATAACCAGTAACAAAAATACTGTAAACATATCTAAGGCTTCGGGACCACGGCTAACACCTTGCAGAATAAGTTTAAAAAAGTGAAACAGTTCCATGAAGTAGAGATAAAGTGTTATAAGAGACTAAGAAAAAAGAGGTTCCTGAAGGTTGGGGCAAAAGTGAAAGAGTTCCTGGAGGAGGCTGCTGTGTGCTTTCAGTGGGCCTATAGGGGACGTTAAAGCAATAAGGAAATTAAATTCCAAAAAAAAGTAACTTACTTTAAGGATATAAAGGGCTCCCTCCAGAAGCAGCACTAAGCATGCAAGCGTTTTAATTCCTAATCAGTAACCTTCCCCCAAAGGAATCTCTCCTAAAATAAATCTGCATTGTTTTCATTACCCCAAATTAACTGCTACTATATTTGATATTTTTTAGTGTATAGGCTATAAATATGTTCTAATTTTTTAAAAAATTTAATAAACTCTGCATAAGTTTTTAAAAAGAAACTTCCTTTGTAACTGTCTTAGGTCACCAAAGATTTCTCAAAAGAAAAAAGGAGATATTTGATAAAGTATCTATTTAAGCAGGAAAAGCCTGCTGAAACTCATGAAACCATTAAATGCAAGCTCTACAGGTTGTTTGTCTAAGTCCTCAAATGCACGCTTTGGAATTCTCACGTGTTAAAATTTTAAAACAGGAGCAAAATTAAGCGTGCATCTGCTATTCTACCAATGGGATTTGTATCCGCATTTTCTATCACCTTGATAAGAAGTTAGGAACCACAGAAGTGGCACAGAAGTTAGGGACATGGGCTAGCCTATAAGACAACTGCTAAGATGTTGCTGTGAAGATTAAATGAGTACGTGTGAAACACTCAGGAGAGTGCCTGGCACATCACAAGTATTACTTTCATGTTAGCCATTATCACTATCATTGATCCAATTTCTCACCTGAAGTCATAAGAAAACATTGTTCTTTGAAAGGTGTATCACAGAGTATAACAGAGCACCCCTACCTATCTGGTATAACTCACTAACTTTAACACTTCAGAACACAGCACAATGTAGTAGGAAAAAAGGCTTTCTGCAGAAACAAAAATAGATATAAAAAGGCATGTTTTACTATTCCAAGAGTTCACCGCATTTGGATCCTATTTACACCTTCTTTCCTATGATTTCTAACAGTGGGGCTATTTAATTTCAATGTCCTTGAGAGAACTGGAAATACTATCTGGGACACTGGCGAGGTAACTCAGCAGCAATCAAGGGACATGGCAGAAATTCTAGACAGGATAAAAAACTCACAAAGCAGGCAAAACTGAGGCCATTGGACATGACAGTAATCCAACATACTTAGAAAAGCTCTGAGGTTATCACCTTCAAAGAATATAAAAAATAATATTCATCATGACTATTTTGAGTTACAAAAGAGTAAAATCAAACAGTATTTTCAGTTTAAGAAGAGAAAGACATGTGTAATGCATTTTGGAAAATTTTCAAACCAGAATGGTTAAATGTTCTTTTACAAGAAATAATGTTATTAATAGACACAAACCCTTAACTAATCAGAAAACTCAGCTATTGACAAACTCTCATTATCTAAAGGATAAACAATGGTTTCAGAATACCTGGACTTGTTATATTCAAGAAGAATATACCACTCAGGGCTTCCCTGGTGGTGCAGTGGTTAAGAATCCACCTGCCAATGCAGGGGACATGAGTTCAAGCCCTGGTCCGAGAAGATCCCACATGCTGCAGAGCAACTAAGACTGTGCACCACAACTACTGAGCCTGCGCTCTAGAGCCCGCGAGCCATAACTGCTGAGTCTGTGCACTGCTGCTGAAGTCCGTGCACCTAGAGCCCATGCTCCACAAGAGGCCACCGCAATGAGAAGCCCGTGCACCACAACAAAGAGTAGCTCCCGCCGGCCACAACTAGGGAAAGCCCACGTGCAGCAACAATGACCCAATGTAGCCAAAAATAAATAAGTCTTAAAAAAATAAAAGAGAAAAAGCTCTTAAATTATAGACAAGAAAAAGAAAAGAATATACCAGTTAGACATGAATTTTAAAATAAATCTAAAAATCTCAACAGGATTACAATGAATGTGACCAATGACTGAGTTAAACTCAACTTGCATGTCAGCTTCCTTCCTAACTATGACCAGCAGCTTATCCTGAAAACTGATTAACCCTCCCCCAAATAACTGGAGCATCTCTTTCTCAAACACACACACACACACACACACACACACACATTACAATGACAAAAACTTCCTTCTCTAGGAACTTCTAAATATCTTTTATTTAGAAGAAATAAAAATGGAAAGATAAAGATTTGACTATCTCAATAATTAAAACATATATAAAAGAAAGCATGGGGACTTCTCTGGTGGTCCAGTGGTTAAGGCTTCTCGCTCCCAGCGCAGGGGGCCTGGGCTCAGTCCCTGGTCAGCGAAGTAGATCCCACATGCATGCCGCAAGTAAGAGCCCACATGCTGCAACTAAAGAGTCAGCATGCCACAACTAAGAGTCTGCATGCTGCAATGAAGATCCCATGTGCCACAACTTAAAAAAAGGATCCTGCATACCACAACAAAGATCCTACCCAGGGCAACGAAGATCCCATGAGCCACAACTAAGACCCAGTGCAGCCAAATAAATAAATAAATTTTTAAATAAAAGAAAGCATGAAGACCACAAATCAAAAGATGGACAAAAAGATAAATTTCACACCAATAAATTGTTAACATTCTTGAAAAGGTTTTTAAACTTTTAATGAGTTAAAATACTAAAGAAATGCAGATTGAAACAATGAAAACGTACATCTACACAGACTTGTACCTGAATATTCATAATAGCCCAAAATTGGGAGCAGCAGGTGAATGGATAAGCGAAGTGCAGTATTTCCACAAAACAAAATACCAATCAGGGACAGAAAAGAATGAACTATCGGTACAGGTGAGAACAGGCGTGAATTTCCAAATCATGCTGAGTGAAAGAAGCTAAACCCAGAGCACATACTGTATGAGTGTATTACCATGAAATTCTAGAAAAGGTCATTTTAATCCATGGAGAAGAAAACAGAGCAATGGCTGCTTGGGGGGTGAAGAGGTGGGGGTTTGGCTGGGAGAAGGCAAAAGGGAGCTGTTTGGATGCTGGAAATGCTCCACATCTGGCTGTGGTTACAGGTACAAGCATTTGTCAAAACTCACTGAACTGTACGCTTAAAATGGAAGCATTTAATGGGTGGAAATTATATTTTTATAAAGCTGACTAAAAAAACAGACTATTATTCATCACTTTTCAAATGTGCAGAATATGAAAACATCAGAACACCCAATATTGATTCATTCTATCCATCATTTATCTAACAAACACTTGGAAACAGCACTTACTATGTGCTGGCACTACGTGTTTTAAAAGTAAAAACTCACTTTAGCCATTCCTATAATGATAACCACATGAGACAGATACTATTATTGTCACCATTTTTGCAAAAGAGTAACGTGAAGCTCAGTAACTTGCCCAAGGCCACTGAACATGGTAAAGTCAGGATGTAAACCCAGGGTGCACACTTTCAGCCACTGCACTACGCTATTTCTGATGTGGTGAGGTGGCTGGTCATGATTATATGCTGCTAGTGGAGCGTAAGTATCATCTTCTTGTAAAGCAATTTGGCAACATCCATCAAAGGTTTTACATTTTTATTATCCTTTGATTTGGTAATTCTTTAGTATCGATTATCAGAAGCAGAAATAATTCAAGATGTCTAAATGCCAAAAATGTTTCCTGGACCTCTGTTGCTAAATCCAATGGTTACTACAGTCTTGTATCCTCTGCAGCACTTGACTCTGGTTCCCTGCTTCCTAAAACACTGTTCCCTGGTCTTGTTGCCACCGCAACCCACAGCTTTTTCCTCCCAAATCCCGGGCTGTTTCTTCTCACTCTTCTTTTTCTCTGCTGCTCTTGGACTATGAGTGTTTGCCAGAGTTCCATTCTTATTCCTCTTTCCACTCTAAACCTTCTTCCTTCATAAACCAAGCATTTCCAAATTAAACTGGTAGCCCTGGTCTTTTTCTTGGACTCCGGATTCATAATCTCCACAGGTTGCCAAATATCTACTCAAGGATGGCCTGTAGGCATCTCATACATGCCCAGAACTGAACCTCCCTTTCCTCCAAATCTTTTTCCTTTTTTATATCGTTTAAGTGAAAATCACCACCACTCAGCTGACTACGCCATTACTTGGCAGTCACCCAGGATTCCCTTTCCTATAGATTCAGCATCCAAGTTCTGTCACCTCTACAATGTAACATCATCTAATCTCTCCCCTTCTTTATAATTCCACTGCCTCTACCCTAGTTCCAACCTGTAACCTTTCCTGCAATACAATCCTATTCTCCTAATCCAACAGTCATCTGATTTACAGCTTCTCAAATGTACCTTTTCTTTCTCTGGCCTCTTGGCTCTGGCACTTGCTGCCTTGCTGGGAACGCCTTTTCACCTAAATCAAATCTAATCACATCCATTCTATTTGCTGAAAGCTTACAACAGACTGGCTGGATCAGTACTGGTAACACACAAGACATAGTCCCTCACCTCATGGAGCATTTTGGTCTAGAGGGGAACACACGCAAATAAATAAACAATCTCATCTTGTGATAAGGGGTATAAAGGAAAAGAACATAAATGAGAAAGAGCATAAATGGGAACCAACTTTAGCCACTTTAGATTAAGGGGAAGAGTCAGGAAATGATTTGTATCAGTTTCCTATTGCTGCTGCCAAAATTACCACAAATTTAGGGACTTAACACAAATTATTATCTTATAGTTCTGTAAATCATAAGCCCAAAATGAGTCTCACTGAGCCTGAATCAAGGTAAGGCTGTGTTCCTTCTGGATGCTCTAGAGAAGAAACCATCTCCAGCTTCTAGTCTGCAGCATTTCTTGGCTAGTGGCTCCTTTCCTCCAGCAGTGGTCGAGTTGAGTCCTTTCCATGCTTCCATCTCCCTGGCTCCCTCTCTTCTGCTTCCCTCTTCCACTTTTAAAGACACTTGTAATTACCAACGGGATCAGCTACATAATTCAGAAAAATCTCCCCATCTTAACATCAGCTGATTAGCAACTTTAACCTTAATTCCCCTTAACTGAACATATTTCTAGGTCCCAGGAATTAGGCAAAGGGTATCTTTCAGGAGTCATGTTCTACCTACTACAGCACCTAAGACAAGGAAACATTTAAACTGAGACCAGAGGGTTTAGAGAAATGGCCAGTCATGTAAGTGAGAGAGAGAGAGAGAGAGAGAGAGAGTGTGTGTGTGTGTGTATAAATGTGCTCCAGGCAGAACAAAAGCCTGTGCAGCAGCCCTAAGGTGAAGAGCACAGGTGCTAGAACAACTGGAGCCATGGAAGGGGCGAGGGTGCTAGAAGAGGTAGAGGAAGAAGGATGCCCAGAGGAGGCAGGGTCCTTTAGGCACTGGATGTTGTTCTAAGTAGAGGACCAAGATGACCTTAAATTCTAAAATTCTACATATTTCAATGTCACCCAACTTTTTGAGTCCCTTAGTCCCAGTTCAGCTCTAACTGCTCCCTAGAGCCATCAATGACTCTCACGTCACTGGTCCTCAGGGCTCAGTAGGTGTTTCCATACCTCCTCATGGTATGAAGTGTCCAACTCCCATTTCCCTCACTCTTCCCCACAACCACAAGCTGTAAGCTACTAAAGGAAGGGGCTAGGGCACATACTTCTATTTACTGAATGAGATGGAAAAAATCTATAAACAACTTATACACCTACCTATAAGAATGGTGAACTCTGGATAATATGATAGATCTAAGTTGAGGCCCTCACAATTTACGCTTATAATTTGGGAAAATAAAAGTTTGACCTCAGCTATTAAAAGGTATAACAAATTGGGGAAATACTGAAAACTGAAAACAGTGGCTCTCTTGGTGGCATACTGGGTAATTCTTTTTCCCTTTAAGAACTTTTATTGAGATACAGCTGACATACAATAAACTGCATATATTTAAAGTGTACAATTTGATTTTTTTTCTTATTAGTAATGTATACATGGCAATCCCAATCTCCCAATTCATTCATCCCCCAACATTCCCACCCCCCCGCCCTGCTTTCCCCACTTCGTGTCCATATGTTTGTTCTCTACATCTGTGTCTCTATTTCTGCCTTGCAAACCCGTTGATTTGTACCATTTTTCTATATTCCGTATATATATAAATATATGATATTTCTTTTTCTCTTTCTGACTCACTTCACTCTCTATGACAGTCTCTAGGTACATCCATGTCTCTACAAATGTCCCAGTTTCGTTCCTTTTTTACAGCTGAGTAATATTCCATTGTATATGTGTACCAATTCTTTATCCATTCATCTGCTGATGGACATTTAAGGTGCCACGTCCTGGCTATTGTAAATAGTGCTGCAATGAACACTGAAGTGCAAGTGTCTTTTTGAATTATGGTGTTCTCTGGGTATATGCCTAATAGTGGGATTGCTGGGTCATATGGTAACTCTGTTTTTAGTTTTTCAAGGAACCTCCATACTGTTCTCCATAGTGGCTGTATCAATTTACATTCCCACCAACAGTGCAAGAGCATTCCCTTTTCTCCACACCCTCTCCAGCCTTTACTGTTCGTAGATTTTCTGATGATGCCCATTCTAACCGGTGTGAGGTGATACCTCATTGTAGTTCTGATCTGCATTTCTCTAACAATTAGTGATGTTGGGCAGCTTTTCATGTGCCTCTTGGACGTCTGTATGTCTTCTTTGGAGAAATGCCTATTTAGGTCTTCTGCCCATTTTTGGATTGGGTTGTTTGTTTTTTTGATATTGAGCTGCATGAACTGTTTATATATTTTGGAGATTAATCCTTTGTCTGTTGATTCGTTTGCAAATATTTTCTCCCATTCTGAGGGTCGTCTTTTCGTCTTGCTTATAGTTTCCTTTGCTGTGCAGAAGCTTTTAAGTTTCATTAGGTTCATACTGGGTAATTTTTACTCTGGACTCTATTAATTTTTTCTAACTTTTCTACTATTTGTATGTTATTTCAACAGATATATTTTAAGTTTAAAAAGGTAAATCAGAAAAAATACCCTCCCTTGTACAAACATACTAAGTTTAAGACATAAAGGGAGACCCATGGACTAATAATTGGGAACAATCACTCTTAAATGGCAAAATGTAAAAGAAATGTATTTATAAGAAATATTTACCATACCAGTACTTACCATGCTAAAGAAAAGGCCTAACATTATACACACATCCAGACAAATGCATGTGTGATCCACACTGATAGGCACTAAACACTGACTTGTATGATTCATCCTTGGATTATGATCTCACTCTTAAAAACATCAATTTATACCATTGAGTGCACTTGATATTAAGGTAGACTTTCTCTGGAAATTGGTACTTTGACTCCTGATTTCTTTCTCTTTCCCTTTGCCTGGTATACCTCAATTTAAAATTTTTGAGTCCTTTTTCTTGTTGGTGCTTTTTTTGTGCACAGCAGGTTCCTGAATTTTTTTCACCTAAATAACTTTATTAAAAAGAAGAAGGAATTGGATACATTCACAGACTGGAGAAACTAGTAGGTTTCAATTATTACTCATTTGATGTTTTCTGTGTATTATGGTTTCATGCTTTTACCTTTCAATCCTTTTTACAGATTTGTTAAGCTTTCTGTGTTATTTTTTCCCTTTAAGTGAGATAGCAACTTAAAGTGTATTTCTAGTCTGTTAAAAGTTACCTTTAAATTTCTAACAACCTATTCCAAAAAAAAAGAAAAGAATGCATAATATCAGCAAAAGCTTAACTAAAGTACTTGGGAACTCTGCTAATGAAATCTGTCAATTAACTGAGGGTCTCAACTAGACACTCCTTACTCTTACCCTTGTTGAGAATCCTCCTAAAATGTCTACAGTCCTGCCTACATATATTCTTCATTCAAGGAAAGAATCTTTTTCAGGGATGGAGGCCCCTGCATCATTTTGAGCATCATCTCATTCACTGCTCAGTCCCCTGGAACACAAATGATGAAGAGGATTAGCTACAGCTACGCTGTATCTTGCTCTTCTTAAAAATTAAATCCAAAGTTTAAAAATGTTATAATTTTCCTATTCCCCTGTAAGTAAAATAAAATGGAATTTTATTATAAAAGTGGATTTTAATTTATTCCATTATAAATGACTCTCAAAACTTATAAATTTCAACTACAAATTAGGTCCCTTAATTAGTCAGATCTAAATGCCATAAAATGCTGCCATTCAGACATAAGCAGAGACTATTCCAGAGCATATAAGGAATTTCTTCCATCCCCAGCCTCCAACATTTTTCCAACAGTAGCTCTCATCCATCTCAGTGAGCTCCTAAAGGGTCAACTCTGACATTAACTCCTTCTACTACCAGAATAGTTCTTTTGGATTTGTGAATAAGATGACTGAAAAAGAAGAGGCAGCAGAGTTCATTCCATGGTTCTCAGACATCAGTAGGTATCAAAACCACCTAGGGTATGTATTTAAAATGCGGATTCCTAGGCTCCTTCCCTAGCCCTACAGAACCTGAATTCCCAGGTCTGACATTAGAATCTTTTTTTTTTTTTCTCCTTAAAGATCCAGGAGATGCTGAAACATTTGAGCTTTGGTCTACACCCTGAGAAAGCTGGTACAATCCCTTTCAGACCACCCCTTTCTTGAAGTGCCATGGGGGAGGGATTATACTGCTTAGCACAAAGATAAAATCTGCCTGGCGCTTCTCAGTTCACAACTACTGCCACCAGTTACGGGGGCTCATCCCTTCTCCCCCCTTATACTTTAATAATAAGATATAAAGGATATGGGACATGCCCAAGACACACTGCTGATAAGTGGCAGAATCAAGACCAAGAACTCATTAGTACTGTCTTAGCTATAAACCCATTCATCCTGTCCAGAGCTGGAAAATGAGATGGCTGGCTTTTTTGTTTTATTTTTTTGTTCTCTAGAAAAGTCGTTCTTCACATTATACCAAAACTTCAGAGGTAGGTACACTGCTTAGCATGGCATCAATTCTGACACCAGACTATCTGGGCTCTTACCTCCTTCACTGTGGATGTTGGCTGTAACCAGTGAACCTCATTAAGCTTCAATTTCCTAGTCAGCAAAATGGAGATATAATATCTCTTTCATAGTTTTGTCATAAGGATTAAATATGCTAATATAAGTAACGCATCTGGCACAGTGCCAGTCACTTACTATTAGCTACTAGTCATTTTCACCAGTGTTGTAAAGCTTTAGTCTCCTAAGAATTTTCTTTTTCCATTTGGTCATGCATCTTGTACTTAACTGATGTTTACTAATTAGACCCTGTAATAGATGTAACCAGAGCTTTATGTATGCATTTTTAAAATACTTTATTGTTTAGAAGTTCACAGCAAAACTGAGTAAAGATTTCAGAGATTTCCCATATGCCTCCCGCCTCCCACACATGCAGAGCCTCCCCCACTATCAACACCCCTCACCAGGGTGGTACGTTCATTACAACTGATGAACCTACACTGACACATCACAATCACCCAAAGTCCACAGCTTACATTAGGGGTCACTGCTGGTGTTGTGCATTCTGTGGGTTTTAATAAATGTATAATGACATGTGTCCACCATTATAATATCACACAGAATAATTCCACTGCCCTAAAAATCCTCTGTGTTCCACCTGTTCATCTCACTCCCCTAACCCCTGGAAACCACTGATCTTTTACTGTCTCCATGGTTTTGCCTTTTCCAGATGTTATATAGCAGGAGTTACATAGTGTGTAGACTTTTCAGATTGGCTTCTCTCACTGAGTAATATGCATTTAAGCTTCCTCCATGTCTTTTCATGGTAATAACTCACTTTTTTCAGCACTGAACACTATTCCATTGTCTGGATGTACCATAGTTTATTCATTCGTTCACCTATGGAAGGACATCTTGGTTGCTTCCAACTTCGATTGATTCATAACTGTCAAATCAATCATAACTTCTATACACATCCATGTGCAGGTTTTTGTGTAAACATAAGTTTTCAACTCCTTTGGGTAAATACCAAGTAGTGTGATAGCTGAATCGTATGGTAAAAGTATATTCAATTTTCAAAGAAACTTCTGTAACGTTTTGCATTCCCACCAAAGGTGAATGAGAGTTCCTGCTCTTCCACATTCTTGCCAGCATTTGTTTGTTAGTGTTTTGGATTTTTGCCATTCTATTAGGTATGTAGTGGTACTGTTGTTTTACCTATTTTTTAATTGCAGTAAAATACACATAATATAAAATTGGCATCACAGCCATTTTTTAAGTGTACAATTCAGTAGTTTTTAAAGTATCTTCACACTGTTGTGCAACCAATCTCCAGAACTCTTCTCATCTTGCAAAACTGAAACTCCATACACACAGTATTAGTTTGCTGGGGCTGCATAATAAAAATACCACAGACTGGGTGGTTCAAACAACAGAAATTTATTTTGTCACAGTTTTGGAGGCTTGAAGTCCAAGATCAAGGTGATAGCAAGTTTGATTTCTCCTGAAGCCTCTCTCCTTGGCCTGCAGACAGTCTCCCTCACTGTCCTCACATGGGCTCCCCTCTGTAAGCAGGCATCCCTGCGGTCTGCGAATCCAAATTTCCTCTTCTTACCAGTCAGATTGGCTTAGTGCTTATCCTAATGGCCTCATTTTAACTTAATCATCTCTTTGAAGGCTCCATCTCCAAATATAATCACTACTGGGGGTTAAGACTTCAACATACATATTTTGAGGGAACACAGTTCAGCCCAAAACACCCATGAAGCAACAACTTCCCATTCTCCCCTCCCCCAGTAACCACTCTTCTTTCTGTCTCTATGAACTTGACTACTCTGGTTACTTCATGTAAGTGGAATCATACAACATTTGTCTTTTTGTGACTAGCTTAATGTATTCAAGGTTCATCTACGCATGTATCAGAAATTTCTCCCAGGGGCTTCCCTGGTGGCACAGTGGTTAAGAATCCGCCTGCCAATGCAGGGGACACAGGTTTGATCCTTGGGCCAGGAAAATCCCACATGCCGTGGAGCAACTAGGCCCGTGCACCACAACTACTGAGTCTGCGCTCTAGAGCCCATGAGCCACAACTAATGAACCTGAGTTCCACAACTACTGAAGCCCATGCACCTAGAGCCAGTGCTCTGCAACAAGAGAAGCCATCGCAATGAGAAGCCCACACATCGCAACGAAGAGTTGCCCCCACTCGCCACAACTAGAGAAAGCCCGTGTGCAGCAACGAGGACCCAATACAGCCAAAAGTAAATAAATAAATAAATTTATATTAAAAAAAAAAAGATGGAAGTAAAATCAAGAATAAACACATGGGACCTCATGAAACTTAAAAGCTTTTGCACAGCGAAAGAAACCATAAACAAGACTAAAAGGCAACCCTCAGAATGGGAAAAAATAATTGCCTATGAAACAACAGACAAAGGATTAATCTCCAAAATATACAAGCAGCTCATGAAGCTTAATACCAAAAAAGCAAATAACCCAATCCACAAATGGGCAGAAGACCTAAATAGATATTTCTCCAAAGAAGACATACATGGCCAACACACACATGAAAAGATGCTCAACATCACTCATCATCAGAGAAATGCAAGTCAAAGCCACAATGAGGTATCACCTCACACCAATCAGAATGGCCATCATCACAAAATCTGGAAACAACAAATGTTGGAGAGGGTGTGGAGAAAAGGGAACTCTCCTGCACTGTTGGTGGGAATGTAAGTTGGTACAGCCACTATGGAAAACAATTTGGAGGTTCCTTCAAAAACTACAAATAGAACTACCATATGATCCAGTAATCCCACTCCTGGGCACATACCCAAAGAAAACCATAATCCCAAAAGAAACTTGTACCATAATGTTTATTGCAGCACTATTTACAATAGCCAGGCCATGGAAGCAACCTAGATGCCCATCAACAAATGAATGGATACAGAAGATGTGGCATATATATACAATGGAATACTACTCAGCTATAAAAAGGGATGAGATGGAGCTATATGTAATGAGGTGGATAGAACTACAATCTGTCATACAGAGTGAAGTAAGTCAGAAAGAGAAGGACAAATATTGTATGCTAACTCACATATACGGAATCTAAAAAGGGTACTGATGAACTCAGTGACAAGAACAAGGATGCAGATACAGAGTATGGACTGGAGAACTCGAGGTATGGGAGGGGGCGGGGGGTGAAGGGGAAACTGAGGCGAAGTGAGAAAGTAGCACAGACATATATATACTACCAACTGTAAAAAAGTCAGTGGGAAGTTGTTGTATAACAAAGGGAGTCCAACTCGAGGATGGAAGATGCCTTAGAGGACTGGGGCGGAGAGGGTGGGGGGGACTCGAGGCGGGGGAGTCAAGGAAGGGAGGGAATACGGGGATATGTGTATAAAAACAGATGATTGAACCTGGTGTACCCCCAAAAAAATAATTAAAAAAAAAAAGAAAGAAAGAAATCCCTTCCTTTTTAAGGCTGCATGATCTTCCATTAAATGTACATACCACATTTTGCTTATCTACTCATTTGTTGTTGGACCCTTGCGTTGTGTCCACCTTTTAGCTATTGTGAATAATGTTGCTATAAACATAGGTATACAAATATCTGTTCAAGACCCTGTTTTCAATTCTTTGAAGTATATACTCAAAAGGAAAATTGTCCTGAGAATTCTTAAGTATGCATTAAAGCTCTGGCTGTCCAACCCATATCTCTCTCCTTAGGATAATCCTTGCTTTATTCTGTGACATCGCAAACTAAGGCCTTAGATTAAATTATTTATTTCTTCCAGGGTGTGTATTAATCAGCTAATCATAAATGGGTATGAGTCAGGGACCTGTGAGATAAGAAACACCATAAATATTTTATCATATTAATCCAGGTATCATTCAGGCAATTGATAACTTGAACAACTATAATAAACAAGATAAGCAATCTTGAGTATACTTTAAAAAAGTTGAAGATGGCATCAAAATGGCAAATATAGAAATAGTTATAAATCAACAGGAATTTTCAAAACAACATATGGACAGTCATGACTATCCTTATTTAAATTCTTAGTTCTACAAAAATAGAACCCTAGTTTAATTTGTAAAATAACATGGACTTCGTCATCAATATCCTCATCTTCAGTGCAAAAGCTCAATACCTTCTCTTCTATCATGAGCAGAGGTACAAAAATGATCGTACATTTTTCTTTACAAGAAAGATTCCATGACCTTACACAGATGAAAAACTTAAATAAGAAACTAAATTTTTTAGGAATACTGAAAGGCAGCATAGCGCAGACAATAAGAAAAATTGGTCTACTTTCAAGTCATAGCTGTGACTTTCTATTGTGTGACACTGAGCAAGTTACTTAACCTATCAGTTTTCTGACCTGTGAAATGGGGATAAGTTCAATTTTCCACTGTTAGGAGGATAAAATTAATTAATATATGTAAAATGCCTCGCATAGACTAAGCTCAGCAAATGTCAGCTACTAACAGAATAAACTGGCAAGCCACATAACTGGAAAGGACCATGACATTACTTGTCATCTCACTAGAATAAAGAGACAGCAACTACCCCACTCCCACTATTGTAAATGAGGCTAGATAGTGGCAGTGTAGGAGGCACATACTGAACAAAAATTTCTCAAACCACCTCTGAGGTGTTTCCATTCCCTCCTAATTGTTAACATACTAGAACAGCTTCATTAAAATTTGTTTGCTTTGTTAAGCTATGTCTTCAATTAGTTAAACTATTAAGAAGAAATGCATCACTCAGATACAGCATTATGTTCTTATTCTTCAGTAGTATATGTCACAAATTAGAAAAGAAATAGCATGTATATGGTGTGCCTATTTTATGGATATCTAAGATATTTGGATGTGATGGTTGATATAATTTTTTATATTCATGACAGTCACAAGAATGATGTTTCACTAATTGCTTCTTAAAAAATACCAAGTGTAGGAGAGGAAAAAGATGGCGGCGAAGTAGAGAGACGTGGAGTGCATCCCTCTCCACACATGCATTGGGAATGCACGGAAGGACGCAGTCATTCCCACAGAGAACCAGCTGAACACCAGCAGACGGCCTCGGACACCAGAAAGGGCTGCGGAGAGCCTGACATAGCCGGTAGGGAGGCATCTACAACGGCTCAGAGAGGGTGAAGCGGCGGAGCTGTGGCAGACGGGAGGGAGTGAGAAACATACGGAGGGTCCGCAGCGCAGCTCAGCGTTCCCGGACCGAGACATCGATCCGCGGCTGAACGGAGGGTCCAGGAGCGGGAGCGTGGGAACCGGAGAGCTGGTTCAGGGTGAGAAACATTGTTGCCGGTAGGGTGACGGACCGAGAGGACAGGAGGGAGGAGGTCCGCGGAGAGGAGTGCCGGTCCCTGAGAGCTGCCCGGCCATAATGGCAGCTGGAGGCTGCAGGCTCCCGGGCGGGGGGGAGGAGCCGCGCGCATAGCCTCTCCCTCTCTTTCGGTGCCTCTGCAACAGGCAGCGGAGAGACGCCCTGCAGGCCACCTAAGGCGCGCAGGGATAACAACCACCCTCAGGCGCTTGGGCGGGGCTAGATTAAAACTCCTTGCAACGCCAGCAGCAGGGAGGCTGCCGAGAGAAAAAAAAAAAAAAAAAAAAAACCAGCATCAAAAAGAAAAAACCCCGAGAGAGGCCCAACTCTAAGACTTTCTGTGTACGCCTGAGCCACCAGCGCCCTCTGCAACAGGCACCTCCAAGCCTGACTGAAGCAACAGTGCGCCACTGCTCACTCACTCCCAGGAGAAGGAGCCACTATTGCACCCTCTCCCTCCCCACACACCAAGGCTTACAGACGAATAATAAAGGAACCTCTGCTGGTCACAGAATAACGCAAAAAAAAAAAAAACCCAAGGCAAGGAGAAGGACACTTACAGCTGAGACGCTAAGGAAACAGAAATAGTAGTATCAATACCTATGGAACTGGTCCATTCTGGGATCAGTTCTGGAATTTTTTTTTTTTTTTCCTTTCTTTTTTTTTTTTTGATTTATTAAATACGATCTTAGCCCTAAGGGATCTACAAGTTTTACAACATAATTTTTTAAGGATATTTTTTACTTTTTTTTTTTTTTTTTTTTTTTTTTTTTTTTGCCTTTTTATATACTTCTATATCTAGCTAAGTTTTTGGTAGTACGGACAAAATATCTTTCATACTTTCCTTTCATCCCTTTCTTTTATACACTTCTATTCCTTTCTTTTTCTTTGCATATTTCCAACCACATTACGCTCTTCTGTTCCCCTTTCTTCCAGCCATTTTAAGTGTATTTTATCTTAACATACTTATAAGCAACACTATCGGTCTGCTCAGACTCCTTGCTCTATTCTTCAGATGATGCACTGCCTTGGTATTAATATTAGGCTTTTGTCTTTATCTTAGTTCTTAGTACAGTTGTCTAATTACATTCTGAGAATCTCCATTCTCTCTGGTGGTACTCCAGCTCATTTCTATATTTGATCCTAGCTTACAAAATCTCCCTGGATTGATGTTTGTATGTGTAGCGTGTTATTTGTTGTTTGTTTGCTTTTGCTTTTGTCTCTGATTTGTTCTGTTTCAGTTGTCAATTTCTGCTGGGTTTCTCTTTGAATATCTGATAGCACACTGGGGTTCTGTCAGGTCTTTCTAGAGCCTTATGTCCTAACGGATTCAATAATTGTGTGTCATATACATGTATGTGTTTCCTAGACTGAATATTCGTCTACTCCAATACTTGGACATTAGTCTGAGGCTTGGACAGTCTTCTATAAACACCTCTATCACCAGGACAAGCAACCCCAAAAGCTTGGACAACCATGAGGAAACAAAGAAACACCATGCAGGCAAAGGAGCAGGAAAAAAACCCACAAGACCAAATAAATGAGGAGGAAATAGGAAAAATGCCTGAAAAAGAATTTAGAGTCATGATAGTAAAAATGATACAAAATCTCGATAACAAAATAGAGAAAGTACAAGAAACAGTTCATAAGAACTCAGAAAAACAAACAGCAATGGATAACAAAATAACTGAAATTAAAAATACTCTAGATGCTCTAACCAGCAGAATGACTGAGGCAGAAGAACGAATAAGTGAGCTGGAAGATAGAATGGGAGAAATAAACGCCACAGAGCAGGAAAAAGATAAAAAAATAAAAAGACTAGAAGACAGCCTCAGAGACCTCAGTGATAACCTTAAACGTACCAACATTCGAATTATAGGCATCCCAGAAGAAGAAGAAAACAAGAAAGGGTCTGAGAAAATATTTGAAGAGGTTATAGTGGAAAACTTCCCCAACATGGGAAAGGAAATAATTCACCAAGTCCAAGAAGCACAGAGAGTTCCATACAGAATAAACCCAAGGAGAAATACACCAAGACACATATTAATCAAACTAACGACAATTAAACACAAAGAAAAAATATGAAAAGCAGCAAGAGAAAAGCAACAAACAACATATAAGGGAAAACCCATCAGGATAACAGCTGACCTTTCTACAGAAACTCTGCAGGCCAGAAGGGAATGGCAGGATATACTGAAAGTCCTGAAAGAGAGAAACCTACAGCCAAGAATACTCTACCCAGCAAGAATCTCATTCAGATTTGAGGGAGAAATCAAAAGCTTTCCAGACAAGCAAAAGTTAAGAGAATTCAGCACCACCAAACCAGCCTTACAACAAGTGCTAAAGGAACTTCTCTAAGTAGGAAACACAAGAAAAGGAAAACACCTACAAATACAAACTCAAAACAATTAAGAAAATGGTAATTGGAACACACATGTCAATAATCACTTTAAATGTAAATGGACTAAATGCTCCAACCAAAAGACACAGACTGGCTGAATGGATACAAAAACAAGACCCTTCTATATGCTGCCTACAAGAAACCCACTTCAGACCAAGGGATACATATAGACTGAAAGTGAAGGGATGGAAAAAGATATTCCATGCAAATGGAAGTCAAAAGAAAGCTGGAGTAGCAATACTCATATCAGACAAATTAGACTTGAAAGTAAAGACTATTACAAGAGACAAGGAAGGGCACTACATAATGATCAAGGGATCCATCCAAGAAGAACATATCACAATGGTAAATATCTATGCCCCCAATATAGGAGCACCTCAATACATAAGGCAAACGCTAACAGCTATAAAAGGGGACATCGACAGTAACACAATTATAGTGGGAGACTTGAACACCCCACTTACATCAATGGACAGATCATCCAAACAGAAAATAAATAAAGACACACAAGCTTTAAATGACACATTAGACCATCTCGACTTAATTGATATTTATAGGACATTCCATCCAAAAACGACAGACTACACGTTCTTCTCAAGTGCACACGGAACATTTTCCAGGATAGATCACATCTTGGGTCACAAATCAAACCTCAGCAAATTCAAGAAAATTGAAATCATATCAAGCATCTTCTCAGACCACAACGCCATGAGACTAGATATCAACTACAAGAAAAAAACTGCAAAAAATACAAACACATGGAGGCTAAACAATTCACTCTTAAACAACCAAGGAATCACTACAGAAATCAAAGAGGAAATCAAAAAATATCTAGAAACAAATGACAATGAAAACACAACAACCCAAAACCTATGGGACGCAGCAAAAGCAGTTCTAAGAGGGAAGTTTATAGCAATACAGTCCTACCTTAAGAAACAAGAAAATGATCGAATAAACAACCTAACCTTACACCTCAAACAACTAGAGAAAGAAGAACAAAGAAACCCCAAAGTGAGCAGAAGGAAAGAAATCATAAAGATCAGAGCAGAAATAAATGAAAAAGAAAGGAAAGAAACCATAAGAAAAATAAATAAAACTAAAAGCTGGTTCTTTGAGAAGATTAACAAAATTGATAAACCATTAGCCAGACTCATCAAGAAAAAAAGGGAGAAGATGCAAATCAACAGAATTAGAAATGAAAAAGGAGAAGTCACAACAGATACCTCAGAAATACAAAACATCATGAGAGACTACTACAAGCAACTATATGCCAATCAATTGGATAACCTGGAAGAAATGGATACATTCTTAGAAAAATACAATCTTCCAAGACTGAACCAGGAAGAAATAGAAACCATGAACAGAGCAATCACAAGTACAGAAATTGAGGCAGTGATTAAAAATCTCCCAACACACAAAAGCCCAGGACCAGATGGATTCACTGGCGAATTCTATCAAACATTTCGAGAAGAGTTAACACCTATCCTTCTCAAACTCTTCCAAAATATTGCAGAAGGCGGAGCACTCCCAAACTCATTCTACGAGGCTACCATCACCCTGATACCAAAACCAGGCAAAGATGTCACAAAAAAAGAAAACTACAGACCAATATCACTGATGAATATAGATGCAAAAATCCTCAACAAAATACTAGCTAACAGACTGCAACAGCACATTAAAAAAATCATACACCACGATCAAGTGGGGTTTATCCCTGGGATGCAAGGATTCTTCAATATACGCAAATCAATCAACATGATACATCATATCAACAAATTGAAGGATAAAAACCATATGATCATTTCAATAGATGCAGAAAAAGCTTTTGACAAAGTTCAACATCCATTTATGATAAAAGCTCTCCAGAAAATGGGCATAGAAGGAAATTACCTCAACATCATAAAAGCCATATATGACAAACCAAAAGCCAACATTGTTCTCAATGGAGAAAAACTGGAAGAATTCCCTCTAAGAACAGGAACAAGACAAGGGTGTCCACTCTCACCACTGTTATTCAACATAGTTTTGGAAGTGTTAGCCACAGCAATCAGAGAAGAAAAAGAAATTAAAGGAATCCAAATTGGAAAAGAAGAAGTAAAATTATCACTCTTTGCAGATGACATGATACTATATATAGAAAACCCTAAAGACTCTACCAGAAAACTGCTAGCACTCATTGATGAGTTTAGTAAAGTAGCAGGATACAAAATTAATGCACAGAAATCTCTTGCATTCCTATACACTAACAACGGAAGAGCAGAAAGAGAAATTAAGGAAACTCTCCCATTCACCATTGCAACCAAAAGAATAAAATACCTAGGAATAAGCCTGCCTAAGGAGGCAAAAGACCTGTATGCAGAAAACTTTAAGACATTGCTGAAAGAAATCAAAGACGACACAAACAGATGGAGGGACATACCATGTTCCTGGATTGGAAGAATCAACCTTGTGAAAATGACCGTACTACCCAAAGCAATTTACAGATTTAATGCAATCCCGATCAGATTACCAATGGCATTTTTCACAGAACTAGAGCAAGAAATCTTACGATTTGTATGGAAACACAAAAGACCCCGAATAGCCAAAGCAATCTTGAGAAGGAAAAATGGAGTAGGTGGAATCAGGCTTCCTGACTTCAAACTATACTACAAGGCCATAGTGATCAAGACAGTATGGTACTGGCACAAAAATAGAAAGGATGATCAATGGAATAGAATAGAGAACTCAGAAGTAAGCCCAAACACATATGGGCACCTTATCTTTGACAAAGGAGGCACGAGTATACAATGGAAAAAAGACAGCCTCTTCAATAAGTGGTGCTGGGAAAATTGGACAGCAACATGTAAAAGAATGAAATTAGAACACTTCCTAACACCATACACAAAAATAAACTCCAAATGGATTAAAGACCTACATGTAAGGCCAGACACTATAAAACTCCTAGAGGAAAACATAGGCAGAACACTCTTTGACATACATCAAAGCAACATCCTTTTTGACCCACCTCCTAGAATCATGGAAATAAAATCAAGAATAAATGAATGGGACCTCATGAAACTTAAAAGCTTTTGCACAGCAAAAGAAACCGTAAACAAGACTAAAAGGCAGCCCTCAGAATGGGAAAAAATAATTGCCTATGAAACAACGGACAAAGGATTAACCTCCAAAATATACAAGCAGCTCATGAAGCTTAATACCAAAAAAGCAAATAACCCAATCCACAAATGGGCAGAAGACCTAAATAGACATTTCTCCAAAGAAGACATACAGATGGCCAACAAACACATGAAAAGATGCTCAACATCACTAATCATCAGAGAAATGCAAGTCAAAGCCACAATGAGGTATCACCTCACACCAATCAGAATGGCCATCATCACAAAGTCTGGAAACAACAAATGTTGGAGAGGGTGTGGAGAAAAGGGAACTCTCCTGCACTGTTGGTGGGACTGTAAGTTGGTACAGCCACTATGGAAAACAATTTGGAGGTTCCTTCAAAAACTACAAATAGAACTACCATATGATCCAGTCATCCCACTCCTGGGCATATACCCAAAGAAAACCATAATCCCAAAAGAAACTTGTACCATAATGTTTATTGCAGCACTCTTTACAATAGCCAGGACATGGAAGCAACCTAAATGCCCATCAACAAATGAATGGATACAGAAGATGTGGCATATATATACAATGGAATATTACTCAGCTATAAAAAGGGATGAGATGGAGCTATATGTAATGAGGTGGATAGAACTACAATCTGTCATACAGAGTGAAGTAAGTCAGAAAGAGAAGGACAAATATTGTATGGTAACTCACATATACGGAATCTAAAAATGGTACTGATGAACTCAGTGACAAGAACAAGGAAGCAGATACAGAGAATGGACTGGAGAACTCGAGGTATGGGAGGGGGCGGGGGGTGAAGGGGAAACTGAGACGAAGCGAGAGAGTAGCACAGACATATATATACTACCAACTGTAAAATAGTCAGTGGGAAGTTGTTGTATAACAAAGGGAGTCCAACTCGAGGATGGAAGATGCCTTAGAGGACTGGGGCAGGGAGGGTGGGGGGGACTCGAGGGGGGGGGCGTCAAGGAAGGGAGGGAATATGGGCATATGTGTATAAAAACAGTTGATTGAACCTGGTGTACCCCCAAAAAAAATAAAATAAAATAATAAAAAAAAATAAAAAAAAAAAATAAAAAAAAATGACTCTGTAACCTAAAAAAAAAAAAAAAAATACCAAGTGTATAACGCAAAAGTATCAATAACTTATGCTAAAATACACCACCCCCAAGTAAGATTATAAGAAAAAAATGTGACTTTAAAATTTCAACTTAGAAAAACTTAATCCATCTTCAATATGTCAAAAAGTCTTTATGACCTTATACTATGGTGTACAATAAGAAACATCGCTGGAAAGATTTCAATATAAGATTTTTACAATATAAGATTTTACATATATATATAAACATATGTAAATAAGTGAAATATATATTCACATATATGTGAAAAAGAATGATACTCAAACTGTTCTCTACAAGTAAAATGTCAATAATAACGAGACGTAATGTTACTGCAGAAACCTTTGAACTTTTAGGAAAGTTCCAAGAAGAATGAAACAACGCTGTTATGAAATAAACTCCACTTTCCACTAACTGCCTCTGTGACTTCCTGACAGCAAAATCTGGCCAGGATAAAAGAGGAGGAAGCCAAAGAATTTAGGGGAAAGCAAGGGCAAAGTTTCATCATATTCCAAGGCAAGTTGCAGAAGCCCTCACAGTCAGCTCTCACAGTTCAGTTTCATCAGGAAAACCCCAAACTTTCCTGATTTCTTACTAAAGTCACGGGCTACAACTGAAATTCTGGATTTTGAAGAGCAGTTTGCAAGCTGTTTTGTAACATTCCTGACTTTCACTGATGACCTCATGACTTCCTGTGAAATTCTTTAAACAGAATCCAATTTAGTGCACAACAATTTAAATATTATATATGCCATAAGCACTTTCAGGGAGGGAGGGAGGTATGGATGAAAGAGCTGTGGGGAAAAAAAAGAGAACAAGAATTTCCAAAGGTGTGGGAAAATTCTAGGAATAATGCTTGAAAAAGAAGAGAGTAGAAACTACTTCCAAAAATGCAAAATATATGCATCGTGCTTCATTTGTATAAAGTAGAACCATTCAGATAATTCACCAATCACTTACTGAATACATACTACACCCAAGGAAAGGAGAGGGCATTTGAAGCCATACCTCACCTCCCGTGATACGCTGAGAGGAGAGCCCCTAGCAGAGTCCATCAAATTGGCCTCTGTGGGCTCAGATCAGGGAGAACTAGAAGATGCTCTCCTGCTCAGCTGCTGCTTCTACCACTCTAGGCACAGCCTTGATGACTGCAGCCACACTCTCAAGCTAGCTAAGTTGGTCCTGGCACTCCCCTAGGTGCTGGGACCAATCCTCAGTGTAAAACGAAATTTAGGGGCAATGCCTAGGAGCGGTCTGCAGTGACTACTGAATCGTTAGTAATTTCTGTTTATTTGTTTTTAAAGCTTTAGTTCTTACTTAAACTGGATGCGCCAGCTGAATTTTAATTCAAGTGAGCACAGTCTCTTGTTCCTCAGCGCTGTGGAATCCTTCCAAGTCCTGCCTGGAACGGTTAAGTCATTTTGTTTAGCGGAACAGCTTTCCATGCATGTTGTTGTTTGAAAATTCCAAACTGCGTAAAAGACGAAGCGCACGGTCTCGTGAAATAGGAAAAAAGTTTACTGAGCGCTTCCATCCTTTTGGGTGAAAGTGATAAAACATCCCCTTTATGGGTGATGGCAAATCTCACTTTTAGAAACCTATATCAGAGACCGAATTGAGTCACAAATCAAGTATCTCTCTTAACCATCAGGATGATGAAAAGTGCACAAGGAAGAGCTTTCTTAAATTTATTCTTTTCACGGGGAGGGCTGAAGAGTTCACTTTTTTTTTTCCCCCAGAAGAGGTGGCAAAATCGGGTTTTGTTTGCTTGCTTGCTGGTTTTAAACAACCGAAACACGGTCCCAGCAAGAATCGCCTATTAAAGCCATCAATTCCCAACAGCAAAATCAATCCCAAGGGTGTCTCCGGGCAAAGCGCCCGGGGACCCCCTTGCGCCTCGGCCACAGGTGGACGCGGGGCAGCAAGGACACTGTGTCGCCCTCGGGTCCCTGCGCGCAGAGACAGAAGCCACGCGGGCGCGCCCGAGCTCCCGGGCTCTTTGTCGAGAGCCCCGCGCGGCGCCGGGCCCCATTGGCGACGCGGCCACTCCCGGCCGTCCGCGTCCAGCCGCCCCCCCACCCCCATCCCGGCCACGTGGCCCCCGCTCCCGGGTCTCCGGGTGCCCGCGAGGCGCGTCCACTCCGCGCCGCGCCGCCCACGCGGCAAGGGAGTGGGCTTCTCCCCGGACCGCAGGCTCGGAAGCCCGCCCCCTGCCCGCCTCCCGCGCTCACCGCTTTGAGATCCAGGACGCCGTCCTTGGCCTCCTGCAGCAGCGACACGAACTTGGTGGTGAGCAGCCCCAGGCTCTTCTCGTGCCTGCTGCTGCCGCCCCCGCCGCCCCCGAGCTGCTGCGGCGGCGGCGGCGGGGGCTGCGCTTGGGCCGGCGGCGGCTGCGGCCGCTGGCCCTGCCCCTGGCCCTGCGGCGCCGGCTGCCCGGAGCTCGCGGGCTCGGCCGCCGCCATCGCGTCCCCCCGCGGCGCGGCGGTGCGGCCCCCGCGCTCGGCCACCTGCCGGCTCGGCTCCGCGGCGGCCGCCGCCGTCGCCGCCCGCCGAGGGCGGGACGAAGGGTCGCGCGGGCTCCCGCAGGCAACAGGTGCGCGGTGCCCACCCGCCTGGGGGCCGCTCGGCGCGCCGGGCCTCCGCCCCCTCCCCGAGCCCCGGGACGCGAGAAGGAAGCCCGCGACCTAGGGGAGGGGGAGTGGAAGAGTGGAGAGGCGGCGGCGAAGGGTGGGGACCCGAGTTTAAATGGCAGGAAGTGACGCCGCGGCCCGCCGTTGCTTGGAGACGCATTTTTCTGTGGGAAGGAGGGGCGAGCCGGGAGGAGGGCCGCGTCGGGGAGTGGGTTTCGCGCTTGCTCCACTGCTGCTGGCGAGCCGCTCCCGGGGACGGCGACCTCCCGCAGCAACGCCCGCGGGGGTGAAACAGGCCTTAGGGGCGGAGAAAGCCCTGCCTAGTGGCCGTCGATGTCTGAGCTGCTGGGTCCGTGCAGCCGCACGAGATGAGCCTTCGGTCGCTTACCTTCACTGGGCGGTCTCTGCCGTCTGCTCCTTTCGAGCTTTCGCATCTTTTGCAGATGTTTCAGTGACTCGGTCCAAGGACGAGGTTATATTGCATACATCATCTTTTTGGATTCGGAATACAAGAAAAACAGAATCGTGAAGTCTTGTAGGGGGAGGTCCTGAATTGCCCAAAGACTCACCGCTGGACTCCAGATCTGCATTTAGAACAGTATTCTTAATACCTTATTGGAACCAAATTATACTGTACTGTTTAGAATATTAGGCACCCACAGGTTTTTGTGTTTCGCGATATCAGGTTATTGATTGGAAATGAAATAACAGATCTGAGTAAAAGTTTTTACCCATTTGATTACAAACTCTTGACAGGCAGAACTAAATTTTAAATGAGTTGGTGTCACACACAACACTTTGAATATAGTAGATGCTCACTAAATGTTAGGAGAATGAACATTCCATATGTTGGTAATTAATCAAAAAAGTTTCATGCAAGAAATATTTTAAATTTAAAATAGCAGTAAACTAGCAAAAAAAGCTCACTGGAATGAAGTGAACTACTCGGCAGCATTTAGCTAGTAAAACTGGACACACCATTTATAACAAAATATTTATGCTTCCAATTCATAGGTACAGAACTCTATTAATAACAAGATAGCCTTTATTTTAATCAAAGAACTCCATAAGCAATACTTGGAATTAAAACTCTTCAGTAAAACATGAAAAATTCAATTAATAAAACCACACAATTTATCTGAAAATAGGTTTTGCTATGTGATTTGTCATTAACAAAATCATCATTTTGCAGATTAATTTGCAAGTTAGTTTTAATTTATTATTAATAAATAGAATTAATAAACAATAGTGTTTCTTAAGGGGGGTTTAGTTTTTATTTGATGCAGTAGCATTCTGCTATAGATGCTGGGACAGTTGATAAAAATAAAGTTATTTTTAAAAACTTTTTTTATGTGTCTTAGCTGCAGTAACAAAAATACCATAGACAAAGGTAACTTGACAGAAATTTATTTTCTCACAGTTCTGGATCTTGAAAGTCCAAGATCAGGGTGCCAGCATGGTCAGGTTCTGGTGAGGGCTCTCTTCCTGGCTTTCAGACCGCCGCCTTCTCTCTGTGTCCTCACATGTCAGAGAGAGAGAGCAGACAAATTCTCTGATGTCTCTTCTTATAAGGACACTAATCCCATCATGAGGGCCCCCCTCTTGTGACCTTGTGTAAACCTGTAATTGCCAAAGGCTCCCTCTCCAAATGCCATCATATTGGGGGCTAGGGTTTTAACATATGAATTTGGGGGAGACAATTCATTTCATAGAGTGTAGTATTAAATCATAATAACTATTTTTGTAATGTTTTATTGTTTATAATTTATTTTTAATTTCAGTTTTTAAAGGTTTTTTTTTTACAAGGCAATTATATTATTAACGATGCTAGTAGGTCATTTGAAATTTATTTTGCAATATTTTTGTGTTTTTCCCAATGAATTTTTCATTTGTTTAAATTCACTAGGGTTCAACGAAAACACATTCACAAGTTAGCAGCCATTTCAATTAGCCTTCAAAATCCCATGTCTGTCAGAGAACCTACAAATTACTTACACCTATCATTTCCAAACTTTAAGGAGAAAAATTATGGTGTTTGTTAAAGATGTGATTTTTTGTTCCCAATTTCAGAGATTAAATCAGCATTTGATATGAGAATGTGACCTGGGAATCTGCATTTTTTCACAGATAGTTTCAGGTAGTTCTCATGCACACAGTCACCCCTTTAAGAAACACTGAATAACACAATGAAAAATAATAAAAATATAATTTTTCCTACAACTGCTAAAGATCAGAGCCTGATAATGCAAAAGTCTTTTTAATATTGTCTTTTTTGAAATTTCTGCTAATAAATTATTTAAGAATGTGATTTTTAAAAATCAGAATAGAAATAACCTTTAAGAAACTGATATTGGTTACTGTTTGAAATATATCACTCTGAATTTGATTTCTGTATCCTTTTGGCTATAAAGGAAAACTCTCAAAAGGCTATCGATTGCCTACACTAGTTCTTTGTGCCAATTCTGACAAAAGCCTAATAATTCTTTCCATCAAAAGTTAGGAGTCATAGCATATTATCAAGATGTAGGTAAAGTTTTTGTGCACTAGAGCAATTCAGTTAAACTAAACTGTATTGCATTGACCTGTGTAGCACTAGATGCATAACAGTAATCCTTTGTTAAACTCAGACTAATTACACTAGATTAATTGGGCAGTTATTATGATCAACTATAATATGGTTTATATGCTCCTGATTATATTTTCATTATTTTTATACATTTTGAAAGCGCAACTGCTTAGCCGGTTCAGGAGTAGAAGAGAGGACTTAAGTGTTTTGAATTCGACAGAATGATTTATTAGCCCATAGCTCATTGGACTGAGTGTCTAACATTTGTGGAATTTCACATATGCTATTTTCATAGATGTCCAGGATCAGTTTAAAGTATGTACAGTAGTGTCATAATATAGTAGTTAAATAATCAAGAAAACTCAACCAAATTGTATTTTGTTTACTGATGATGACGTACTGATTTTCAAATGCATGAGCCTCTCAGTTGGAAGTGATCAGTTGGAACTTCCAACTCTCAGGTCCCCTTTGAGCTAAGAAAATTCCATCAAAAGGCTGCTTACATCAGCTTTTTTACTCCCTTGTTTAATCTGTTTTAAGTTAATGAAGATAAAATTTGGCTTTCTGTTTTTCCTTCCAAATCTTACAACATACAGACATCTATCTTATTATACATTTTCAAGATTAAAAAAAATTTAGTTAAAAATATATGTTTCAGGGATTATTAATCCTCTCATTATGGTAAACAACATTATTCTTTGCCTACCTATAACCTGCTTGGTACAGTAATATGATAGATAAACCAAAGATCCTGTAAGTAGAAACAGAAAATGCAGATTACATTCAGAGATTTTAAATTTCATTTAGTGACTTTTACTCTACCTTATTGCCCTATCAAGGCAGCTTACAGAAAGAGGGAAGCTTACATTAAAAGGCAGCTTGCATTAAAAAATATGGCATGATATTAAAAGAAACAAAGAAATAGTGGCTTCTAAAGCTTCTTGACCCTTCAAGGGTCATATTGAAAATCCAAATTCTCATCTTCATAAAGTTAAAACTTACTATATGATATTGGGGTTTGAACTTCAACCACACATATTCAATGTAGGAACAAGAGATCCAAGTTTGCTGTAACAAAAATAAACTCAACTGATACACATTAGAAGCTTCTATTTACTAACGCCTGAACAGTCCTCTAACTGTTCTTGTAGATAAAAAGGGAAGGTAAATATGGTCAAACATTTAAAGAAACTGTATGTCACTTAGACCTTCCTGAAAAATTTCAAGTTGCTCAGCAACTTTCCCACTGGAAACACTGTTGATAACACTATTTCTTTGAAATTTAGTTAGATAAAAATGCTTATCACTAAACCACCAAAGCATGATGACATCTTGTCCAATTAATGAGCCATCACATAAAAACCTCCTGTTCACAATATACTGCCCCAATTAAGACACAAACTTAAAAATTGTACCCTCTGATACAAACCCCTTGGTAGCTAAGACCCTGTGTCAACCTAGTGTTGAAAATTTTTTAATTTATCACCAAGAGGGAGTAACTCTAAGTCCAAAGTGGTGTTATCAAAAGAATTTCTCACCAATGAATGGTACCCACACCATTCAATTCCTTGTGCAGTGTCAGATCTATTCTCTAGAATGAAAAAATAAAGCACTCTAAATAATTAAATAAATAAATCCCACAAGATAATGATTATAGGTACCCTAGAATTATCTGACGTTAACAAATGCACCATCCTACCTTGCTCCACTGTAATTGACTATTTTATTTATAAAAATACACATTTATTTAATTGTGTGCCATTTATAAAAATTAAGGAATTCATTCAGCAAAAATTAAATTCAGACTCATCAGTGGATATCTCCCAACTAAGTCATGTTAGCCATGCACATTACAAAATGAAATAACACATGCTTTTAGAATCTCTGGGAAAAAATGCTTTGTAAAATGGGAAAAAATTTACCTTTGGGATCTTTCCTCAGTCAGTAAATTATCCAACAATTTATCTGTCTTTTTAATTGTATAATATACATATTATTAGTGTTAATAGAATGACTGTAGCTGATACATGGTAAATCATTTGTTATTTTAATATTTTCATGATTAATTTAATGTGGATTAGGCAAAAATTAAAAATAAACATGACCAGAACATTAAACTAGTGATTTCATTTATGTTATTTACGTTGTGGCTAAAAGATATTCAATTTGTAAAAGTAAATCCATTTTGGAAAACTGATAAAAATCTAATAGTTTGGGTAGTGTGAAGATACAGCAAAAATCATGAAGGTGAAATTAACAATGATATATCAATTTTTATATGTGTCAGTTTATTCAATGACCACAATCAGTTGAACTTGGTAAACACTTATCTTTTAGCTGACAGGAAGAAAACTGATTAGAAAACTAAAAGTATTCTTGTAGTTTTTAGCCAATTATGCATCACAAAGAATTTTCTCTCAAAGTTCACAATTGTTATGTGGGTTTTATCAGTTGAGAGCAAGTACACAGATTTCATAAGATCAATAATATTTACAAAATAGTAGGTGATGCCTGCTAGTATTGTTAACACTGAGAGTAAGAAGGGCATTTGAAAGTATAAACTAGTGTTCTCTACACCACTGTCCAGAAGAAAATATTTGCTGATCAAGAATTCCCTCTCCACAAAGGTTTAAAAATAATGGAAAGTGGTATAGACCAATCTTCAAAGTCTCTCACTGTGTCCTTACTCTCAGTGGACCATATCCTAAGAAAACAGACTCTAAAATCAAGACAGGAACATTACCAACAAATATAGCAGTATGTATATGGAAGTGAACACTGGCTACCGAAAATAAGAAAATCCATTGAAAGTAGTGGCAGCTACAAGGGCAGCCTTTGGCAATGTGGGACTGGGAAGGTGGGGGAGAATCCTACAGCTATGAAGTGGGTAGAAAGTAATTATCTACTGTGGGCAACACTGCCAGACAGGAGTCAAAATCCTAGAAAGAGAGTGAAAATTCTTATGATATTGAACCTTGGCCCCAAAATCTTAAGATTCTAAGAACAACCATTTCCTTAGGTTTAAGTAAAAGGATATTCCAAGAATTTGATGAAATGGAAAATAAAAATCCAACCTCATTTATAAATCACAGGCTTACTTAGATCCATGTGTATATAAGCAGACTACAGCTTGTATACTTCTTAAAGGAAGTATAAGGAAAAATTTAGTTTACTTACAGATGTAACAACTGTACTTCTAAATTCCCTTCCAGAACCTGGTAGGGGTTGTGGTGGAAAACTGTACAGCAGCCCTTTGGAAATGAGTGGTTTGATTCGCTGAGACTCAGGTTAAGTCCCAGAGGCTGATCATCCTATAATTCCCTCTTAGTATGGACATCAAACCAAAGAGAGTTTCCACATGGCAGGGATGCTTACTCTTTCTTTAAACCCTGAACATATCCTCAACTAGATCCTGGGGTAAGGGTTGAGAGTGGGGATTGGTTCTAGCTTTTGTTTCATAAGTTCTAACAAATGATGTTTGCTTGTTTGTTTTACTTTGTAGATGGCTATCTGTGTGCCTGATTCAACAGACCTTTCAAAGAGTGATAATGGGGTAAGAGATTTGGTAGGGGGCTCTAGAAAGGACAAGGTATGAGCTATCTGATGGGAAGCAATTCAGTCAGACTGTTGACTTATACCCAAGCTGTGCCACAAAGGTAGGGAATAAGAGTGTGACTGAGCTGTAATGAAAGAACTCAACCAGAATCTGGGCACCCTAAAACAACTGTATTAAATTTATGTACTCCAGAGGTGACATTAGGACAAAAACAGTGGTTACATTCACTTAATGTGATCGAGTCAATTATATTAATAAAATGTGTTCAGCTGGTCATATTTCCTTTGATCACTGTGGTTCAAGCCATGAATATTAGGTATGAGAAGCAATATCAGCTCTCCAGAGGAAGTAAAATAATAGTTGTGATAACTGGGGACCATCATTGGTATTTCCACCCTATCTCCTTTCCATCCTCCAGTATGGCCAACCCATAAATCATAAATCAGATGGGATATAAGTATTTCTTGATAAAAGTCTACCAACCGAATTAAGCAATCACAACTTAAACTCCCACCCCTATAAAATCTGGATTCACCTACTATTTGTCACAGATTTATTTACTGGGACTTGAACTGATGAGATCAACCTAAGGACATTACTATCACCCACAGCACTGATGATATTTAAATGTTAGTAGGATTTAATGAAGCAGGATATCAACTTCTTATTCATTAATATCTCAACAAAAAAGGAGAGAGGATAAATTGTTATCCCTCCAAAAAACTTAGGATCTTGCCATGTAAGTGAACATACTAGGATTCCAGTGGATGAGAAAAGATAATTATCCTTTAGAATATTAAACTGAAACCTCTATTCTGTAGCATTCCAACCTTGACAGAGCCAGCAGTCTTGAGATAGCATATCTTGGCTTTGGGAATTTGATGTACTAGCTAAGCTGGAAGTCTAGTAAATTTGGGTTGAGGTACTTTTAAATCAAGATTTTGGATCCACGGATAGTCTTCAGTTGTAATCAACCCTTTCCCACAACCCAGAAAGTCAAATAATTTTTTAACATCTATTCAATCATCGTTAGGCAAAAGGCACATGCGCGCACGCACGTGCACACCCACACACAACACACACACCCACACACACACCCACACACACACCCCCATGGATCAATACAGAGCCCATTTCTGTTTCACACAATGGCCTGAACTACCTGTTATGAACTGAGGTCTTTCAGCTCTTCCTTCCACAGATAGGTGAGCCCAGTACTCTAGCAACTAGTAGAAATGGTATAATCAAGATTAGATAAATGGTAATAACTAAACAAGCTTGATGGAGCCTGTGCTACCTTAGCACACACTGAGGATTCCAGACTCCTCCTGACATGTCCTTCATGTTATATCATCTATTTTAAGAAATTGGGGTCAACCACATGCTGAGCTCATCATCAGGCAGAAAACCTGATGATTTATGAATGGGGCTGACTGGTATTTAGCTGAATGATATCTGTGGATCATAGCTGACTTGTATCCTCACTTTTATTTATCCATGCAATACGAAGGAACCACTCTTTCCTCCGGGAGGTTGAAGTAGACCAAAGTCTCCTTGATAGTTAGCTTGACAGGGACTACTGTGTTCGGGGGACTTTTAAAGGGAAAGCAGTGCACATGGCCATGTACTACCAACAGTATGGTCAGACGTGAGATATCAAGAATCTAGTGGCTCAGAGAAGAAATCCAGGCTGGTCTGCCCATGAAAGCCATTCCTTAAGATTGACACACACATCATAGATGGTACAGATTAGTAGAGACTTACTATAAGTGAGTTTACAATTATTATTTATAATTAATGGCCACCAGAAATTATCAACTTATTACTCGCCACATTGAATGAGTTGAGAACTACTCATTCCTTCTCTTTTTTCTGAAAGACTATGGCTACACACTGATTTTATTTCTTTTTAAAATATTTAATAGAATTCATTGGTTAAACTATTCGAACCTGAGCTTTTCTTTGTAGGAATTCAGTTTCTTTACTTATTATAGATTTTACTATGTTTTTTCTTGAATCAGTTTTGGTAATTTGTAACTTTTCAAATATTTGTTCAACTAAGTCACCTAATTTGTCAGCATAAAGTTGTTAATCATATTTCTTATAATCCTTTTTAGAAACTATAGATTCAGTAATGCTGCCCCCTCTTCATTCTTGATTTTAGTAATTTTTATTCTCTCTTCTTTATTGGCCAGAGTTGTTAAAAGTGCATCGTTTTTTGAAAATATTTTCAAAGAACCAACTTTTGGTTTGATTATTGCTTTTTTGTTTCTTTTCTATTTCATTGATTTCTGCTCTGAGATTTAATATTTTTATTCTTGGGGTTAAGTGAATCTTATTTTTCTGGTTTCTTAAAAAGGAAACAAATTAGATTTGAAACCTCTCTTTCTAACATAGTCATTTAAAGCTATACATTTCTCTCCAAACATTGTTTTGCTGCATCCCATAATTTTTTCTGTGTTCTGTTTTCATTTTCCTTTGATTCAAAATATTTTCTACACTTTGTGATTTTTTTATTGAGATATACTTGATTTACAATATTATATAAGTTTCAGGTGTACAAACATGGTAACTAACAATTTTTTAAAAGGTATATTCCATTTATAGTTATTATAAAATATTGGCTATATTCCCTATGTTGTATAATATATTCTTATAGTTTATTTATTTTATACATTGTAGTTTGTAACTCTTAATCCTCTACCCCTATCTTACCCACAAGTCTTCCATCTCCCCACTGGTTACCACTAGTTTGTTTCCTATAACTGTGATTCTGTTTCTATTATGTTATATTCCTTAGTTTGTTTTATTTTTAGATTCCACATATAAGTGATAACATAATATTTGGCTTTCTCTATCTAACTTATTTCACTAAGCATAATACCCATCAGGTCCAACATGTTATTAAAAATGGCAAAATTTCATTCTTTTTTATGGCTGAGTAGTATTCCACAGCAAATATATTCCATATCTTCTTTATCAGTTCATCTGGTGATAGACACTTAAGTTGCTCCCATATTTTGGCTATTGTAAAAAATGCTGCTCTCAACATTGGAGTGCATGTATCTTTTAAATTAATGTTTTCATTTTCTTTGGATATACACCCAGGAGTGGAATTGCTGGATCATATGGTAGTTTTATGTTTAGATTTTTTTTTAACATTTATTTACTTTTTATTTATTTATTTTGGCTGTGCCAAGTCTTAGTTGTGGCATGTGGCTCTTAGTTGCAGCATGTGGACTTCTTAGTTGCAGCATGCATGTGGGATCTAGTTTCCCAACCAGGGATCAAACCCAGGACCCCTAGCATGGAGTCTTACCCACTGGGCCACCAGGGAAGTCCCTATTTTTAGTTTCTTAAGAAACCTCCATGCTGATTTCAACAGTGCTGCACCAATTTACATTCCCATCAACAGTATGCATGGGTCCCCTTTTCTCTACATTCTTGCCAACATTTGTTATTTGTGATCTTTTTGATGATAGCTATTCTGACAGGTGTGAGATATCTCATTGTAGTTTTGATTTGCATTTCTCTGATGATTGTTGATGTTGAGCATCTTTTCATGTACCTGTTGACCATCTGTATGTCTTCTTTGGAAAAATGTCTATTCAGATCCTCTGCCTATTTTCTAATCAATTGTTTGTTTTTTGATAGTGAGTTGTATGAGCTGTTTATATATTTTGGATATTAACCCCTTATTGGTCTTATCACTTTCAAATATTTTCTCCCATTCAATAGATTGTCTTTTAATTTTGTTGATGGTTTCCTTTGTTGTACAAAACCTTTTAAGTTTAACTAGGTTCTATTTGCTAAATTTTGCTTTTGTTTACTTTGCTTTAGGAGACAGATAAAAAAATTGCTGTGATATATGTAAAAGAGTGTTTTGCCTATGTTTTCTTCTAGGAGTTTTATGGTATCTTGTCTTACATTTAGTTCTTTAATCCATTTTGAGTTTATTTTTGTATGAGAAAATGTTCTAATTTCATTCTTTTGCATATAGCTGTCAAGTTTTCCCAGCACCACTTATTGAAGAGATTGTCTTTTTTTCATTGTATGTTCTTGCCATCTTTGTTGTAGATTAATTGACCATAAGTGTGTGAGTTTATTTCTGGGTTCTCTGATCTGTTCCATTGATCTGTGTGTCTGTTTTTTGTGCCAGTACCATACTGTTTTGATTATTGTGGCTTTGTAGTATAGTCTGAAGTCAGGGAGCATGATTCCTCCAGCTCTATTATTATTTCTTTCTTTTTTTTATGAATTTATTTATTTGTTTATTGGCTGTATTGGGTCTTTGTTGCTGCACATGGGCTTTCTCTAGTTGTGGTGAGTCAGGGATACTCTTCATTGTGGTGCACAGGCTCCTCATTGCGGTGGCCTCTCTTGTGTGGAGCATGGGCTCTAGGAGCATGGGCTTCAGTAGTTGCAGCACATAGGCTCAATCGTTGTGGCTCATGAGCTCTAGAGCATTGGCTCAATAGTTGTGGTACACAGGCTTAGTTGCTCCATGGCATGTGGGATCTTCCCAGAGCAGGGCTCAAACCCATGTCCCCTGCATTGGCAGGCTGATTCTTAACCACTGTGCCACCTAGGGGGTCCCTGTTGTTTTTCCTTAAGATTGTTTTGCCTATTCAGGGTATTTTGTGTTTTCATTCTAATTTTTAAATTATTTGCTCTAGTTCTGTGAAAAATGCCCTTGATATTCTGATAGGGATTGCACTGAATCTGTAGATTGCCTTGAGAAGTATGGCATTCTAACAATATTAATTCTTCCAATCTGTGAACATGATTTATCTTTCCATTTGTTTGTGTTGTCTTCAGTTTCTTTAATTAGTGTCTTGTTTTCTGAGTTCAGTTCTTTTTACCTTTTTATGTCAGTTTATTCCTAGGTATTTTGTTCTTTTTGATACAATGGTAAATATTATTTCCTTAATTTCTCTAATAGCTCACTGTTAGTATATAGAAATGAAACCAATTTCTGTATATTAATTTTGTATCCTCCAACTTTATCAAATTCATTGATGAGCTCTAGTATTTTGGGGGGAGCATCTTAAGGAATTGTATGTATAGAATCATGTTGTCTACAAAAGTGAGTTTTACTTCTTCCTTGCCAACTTGGATTACTTTTATTTCTTTTTCTTGTCTGACTTCTGTGGCTAGGACCTCAATACTATGTTGAATAAAAGTGGTAAGAGTGGGTATCCTTGTCTTGTTCCTGACCTTAGAGGAAATGCTTTCAGCTTTTCACTGTTGAGTACGATGTTAGCTGTGAGCTTATCATATATAGCCTTTATTAATTATGTTGAGGTATGTTCCTTCTATGTCCACTTTCTGGAGAGTTTTTATTATAGACAATGTTGAATTTTATCAAAAGCTTTTTCTGTATCTTTTTAAATCATCATGTGGTTTTTATTCTTCCATTTGTTATTGTGATGTATCACATTGATTGATTTGTGGATATAGACCATCCTTGCATCCCTGGGATAAATCCCATTTGATCATGGTGTATGATCCTTTCAAGGTATTGTTTGAATTAATTTGCTAATATTTTCTTGAGTATTTTTGCATCTATATTCATCAGGGATACTGACCTATAATTTTATTTTTTGTGATATCTTTGTCTGGTTTTGGTATCAGGGTGACACTGGTCTCATAGAATGAGTTTGGAAGCATTTGTTCCTCTGCAATTTTCTTGAATAGTTTGAGGATAGGTGTTACCTCTTCTCTAAATGTTTGGTAGAAGTCACCTGTGAAGCCATCTGCTCTTGGACTTTCGTTTGTTGGGATTTTTTAAATTACTGATTCAATTTCATTACTGGTAATTGGTCTGTTCCTATTTTCTATTTCTTCCTGGTTCAGTCTTGGGAGATTGTACACTTCTAAGAATTTGTCCATTTCTTCTAGTTGTCCATTTTGTTGGCATATAATTGTTCATAATAGTTTCTTATGATCCTTTGTATTTCTGTGGTGTCGGTTGTAACTTCTCCTCTGATTTTATTGATTTGGGCCCTCTCTATTTTTTTCTTGATGGCTAAATGTTTATCAATTTTGTTTATCTTTTCAAAGAACCAGCTCTTAGTTTCATTAATCTTCTCTACTTTTTTATTCTCTGTTTCATTTAGTTCTGCTCTAATCTTTATGCTTTCTTTCCTTCTACTAACTTTGGGTTTTATTTGTTCTATTTCTAGATACTTTAAGTGTATGGTTATGTTGTTTACTTGAGATTTTTTCATTTCCTTGGGTAAGCTTGTGTCACTGTAAACTTCTGTCTTTGATCTTCTCTTACTGCAACCCATAGATTTTGGATCATTATATTTTCATTTTCATTTGTCTTCAGACATTCTTTTGATTTCCTCTTTGATGTCTTCAGTGATCCGTTGGTTGTTTGATAGCATATTGTTTAGCCTCCACATGTTTGTGGTTTTTGTTTTTTTTTTTCTTGTAGTTAATTTCTCATCTCATAGAATTTTGGTTGGAAAAGGTGCTTGATATGATTTCAATTTTCTTAAATTTACTAAAGCTTGTTTTGTGGCCTAGCATGTGGTCTCTCCTGGAGAATGTTCTATGTGTCCTTTGAAAGAATGTGTATTCTGCTGCTTTTAGGTGGAATGTTCAATGTATGTCTATTAAGTTCATCTGATCTAATGTGTCCTCTAAGGTGAGTGTTTCCTTATTGATTTTCTGTCTGTGTGATCCGTCCATTGATGTAAGCAGTGTGATAAAGTCCCCCACTATTATTGTGTCACTGTCAGTTTCTCCCTTTATGTTAGTTATTATTTACTTTATGTATTTAGATGCTTCTATGTTGGATGCATATGCATTTACAGTTGTTATATCTTCTTGGATTGATCCCTTCATCACTGTATAATTTCCTTCTTTGTTTTTTATAACAGTCTGTTTTAAAGTCCACTTTCTATGATATTTGTATTGGTACTCCAGCTTTCTTTTGATTCCCATTTGCATGGAATAACTTCTTCCATCCCCTTACTTTCATTCTATGTGTCTTTAGATCTGAAGTTTGAGTCTCTGGTATGCAGCATATATATGGGTCTTGTTTTTGTATTCATTCAACCACTCTATGTCTTTTGATTGGAGCATTTAGTCCATTTACTTTTAAAGTAATTACTGATATGATGTTCTTATTGCCATTTTGTGAATTGCTGTGGGATTATTTTTGTGGGCTTTTGTTGTTGTTCTATTCTCTTGTGAGTTGGTGCCTATCTTGGGTGTTATACTTGGATTTCTTTCTTTGTGTATGTGTATCTATTATAGATTTTTTGTTTGTGGTTACCATGAGGTTTACATATAGCAATCTCTCTCCCTCTCTCTCTCTCTCTCTCTCTCTCTCTATATATATATATATATATATACACACACACACATGATTGAATTAAGTTGCTGATCTCTTATTTTCAAATGTATTTTGACAACCCTGCAATTGTACTCTCCTCACCTCATGATTACTATTTTTGATATCATTTTGATATCATAAGGGAGATATCATCTCCCTTAACTGCTTATTGTAAATATGGATGATTTTACTACTTATATCTTTCAACCTTCCTACTAGCTTTGTATGTGGATGATTTCCTACATTTAATGTACATTTGCTTTTCTGATGAGCTTTTTCCTTTCATAATTTTTATGTTTCTAGTTGTGGCCTTTTCTTTTTCACTTAGAGAAGTCCTTTATCATTTCTTGTGAGGCTGATTTGGTGGTGCTGAACTCTTTGAGCTTTTGTTTGTCTTTAAAACGTTTGATCTCTCCATCAAATCTGAATGAGAGCCTTGCTGAGTGGAGTCTTCTTCATTGTAGATTTTTCCCTTTCATCACTTTAAATATATTGTGCTACTCTCATGTGGCCTGCAGAATTTCTGCTGAAAAGTCAGCTGAGTGCTTTATGGGAGCTTCCTTGTATGTTACTTGCTGCTTTTCCCTTGCTTCTTTTAAGTCTCTCTTTGGGCTTCCTAGGTGGCTCAGTGGTTAAGAATCCGCTTGCCAATGCAGGGGACACGGGTTTGATCCCTGCTCCAGGAAGATCCCACATGCCGTGGAGCAACTAAGCCTGTGTGCAAAAAAAAAAAAAAAAGTCTCTCTTTATCCTCAGTTTTTCCATTTTAATTACAGTATATCTTGGTGTTGTTCCTCTTTGGATTAGTACTGTTTGGGACTTTTTGTGCTTCCTGGACTTGGATGTCTATTTCTTTTCCTAGGTTAGGACAGTTTTCAGCTATTATGTCTTCAAATATGTTCTCAGTCCCTTTCTCTCTCTCTTCTCCTTCTGAGACCCCAATAATGCAAATGTTAGTAGACTTGATGTTGTCCCAAAAGTCTCTTGAATTGTCTTTATTTCTTCTCATTCTTTTTTCTGTTTGGCATCAGTGATTTCCACTACCCTGTCTTCCAGCTTGCTGTTCTGTTCCTCTGTGTCATTTAGTCTACTGTTGATTTCTTCTAGTGTATTTTTCATTTCAGTTATTGTAGTCTTTGTTTTTGTTTGGTTGTTACTTTTATTTTCTAACTCTTTGTTAAATGCTTCTAACTTCTCACTGTATGCATCTACTCTTCTACTGATTTCTTTGATCATCTTTACAATCATTACCCTGAACTCTCCCAGGTAGATTGCCTAACTCTATTTCACTTGCTTCTTTTTCTGGGGTTTTATCTTGTTCCTTCATTTGGAATGTGTTCCTCTGTCACTTTATTTTGCCTAACTTGTTTTTATTTCTATGTATTTGGTAGGTTGGTTACATTTTCCAGCCTTGCAGCAGTAGCCTTTTGTAGGAGACGTAGCTATGAGTCCCAGCAGTGCACTCCCCTCTTGTCACAAGAGCTATATGCTCTAGGGGTACCCCCTATGTGGGTTGCGTGGGTCCTTCTATTGTGGTGGGATGACTACTGTGGACAGTCTGGTAGGCTTGGTTGGTCCCTGGTCCAGTTGCTTACCAGGCCCTACCTTGTTTGGAGGCCAGTGACAGTAGTTGCCAAGACTGGGTCATGAGGCAGCTGGCTGTGGAAGCCCAGATGGCTAGTACTCACTCACTTGTGGACTAAGTCAGGTTCCAGGAAATCCCAGGGTTGGTCCCTGCCCAGCGGTGGATGAAGCCATGTCCTGGGGCTAGTGCTGACCTACTTGTAGGCAGAGCCACATCCTGAGGTCTGCCTTCAGGGCCCAGGAGGTCCCATAGCTGTTATTGGATGGGATTTGTTCCTGACACCCCTGGCTGTGGGGTCTGAGGTGTTCTGAAGCTTGTGTTGTCCTGCTGGTGGGCAGGGCCAGGGCCCAGCCAGTCTCAGGGCTGGTGCTGGACTGTTGGTGGGTGGGACTGCCATTGTCCTGGGGCTGGTGTCTGCCCTCTTGTCTGTGAGACTGGTCCCAAGTCTAGAGCAGGCTCACTGGTGAGTGGGGCCAGGGGTTTTGGGGTTGGTGCCTGTCCACTGGTACATGGATCTGTGTACTAGCATCTCTGGCTGCAGGGTCCTGTGGTCCCAGGTCTAGTGCCTGCACACTGGTGTGTGGGGGCAAGTTCCTTGGCCCTTTGGTGGAGGGTTATGTCCAGGGGAGGCTGAGGGCTCAGTGAGTCTTAAGGCAGCTTCTATGCTGGTGTGTGTGCATGGGGCTTTGTGTCTGCCTACTGAGTTGTCCCAGTATTGGTGACTATAGGCTGGTGGGTGTGGGCAGGGCTGGGTCCTGAGGCTTATGAGCTAGAGGGAGGGTTCCAAGTTGGCACTTGCCAGCACCAGTGTCCATTTTGTAGAATGAGCTCCCCAAAATGGCTGCTTCCAGTGTCTGTGTCCCTAGGGTGAGCTCCAGTTGCCTCCTGCCTCTCCAGGAAACTCTACAAGATCAGCAGATAGGTCTGACCCATGCTCCTTTCAAACCACTGCTTCTGAACTGGGTCCCAGAGTGTGTGAGATTTTGTGCATACCCTTTAAGAATGGAGCCTTTTTATGTTTCTTGACCTTGGAGAAGTGGCCCTCTGTAGGAGATGTTCTATGTGGCCCAGCAGTGTACTCTCCTCTCATTATCCAAAGGTTAAAGGCCAGCTGGTCCCAGGATAGTGTCTGGCCTGCATTTGTGGACTTAGTCTGCAGGCTGTGGGACTTTAGTTTTCTTGCTTCTGGTGTCTGCCCCCTGGAGGTTGAGGCTGGTCTAGAGGCTTGTGCAGGCTTCCAAGTGGGAGGTGCTGGTGCCTGCCTGCAAAGGGTTGGAGCTGGGTCTTGGTCCTCTGGTGGGAAGAACCATGTCTAGGGGGTGTGTCTAGAGGTGGCTGTGGGCTCAGGAAGTCTTTGGGAGCCTGTTTGCTGATGGGTGGGACTGTGTCCCCACTCAATTTGTTTGGCCTGAGGCATTCCAGCACTAGAGCCTACAGGCTGTTGGGTGGGGCCAGGTCTTTGTGCTAATGACCCAAGCAAGATGTCTGCCTCCAGTGAGAGTTCATATAGATGAACAGTCCCCCATATCTCTGCCATCAGCTTCTATGTCTCCAGGGTGGGCCACAGCTGCCCCTGCTTCTCCAGGAGACACTTTAAGACCAACAGGTAGGTCTGACCCAGGCACCTGTCAAATTACTGCTTTTGCCCTTGGTCCTGGTACTCATGAGATTTTGTGTGTACCCTTTAGGAATGAAGTCTCTATTTCCCCCAATCTGGTGGAGCTCCTACAATCAAGCCCTGCTGACCTGCAAAGCTGAATGCTCTAGGAACTCCTCTTCTCAGTGCCGGACCCCCCAGGCTAGAGGCCCTGATGTGGGGCTCAGAACTCTCAGTCCTGTGGGAGAACCTCTATAATATAATTATTCTCCAGTTTGTGGCTCGCCCACCCTGGGGGTATGAGATTTGGTTATATCATGAATCTGCCCCTCCTACCAGTCTCGTTGTGGTTCCTTCTTTATGACTTTTTCTGTAGAGGATATTTATTAGTAAGTTTCACTCTTTTTAAATGATGGTTGTTCTGCAGATTGTTGTGATTTTGATGTGCTCCTGAAAGGAGGTGAGCTTAAGGTCCTTTTACTCTGTCATCTTGGCTGCTGTCCCTGTGTACCTTTCTAGTAGATTTTTAAATAAGGAAGTGTGAGTATTCCAATTTTTTCAAGATTGTTTTGGCTAGTCTAGGTCTCTTGAATTTCTGTATGAATTTAAGAGACCATGTCCATTTATGTAAATAAGCTAGTGTAGATTTTGGTAGGGATTGCATTTATTTTTTTATTAAAGCTCTTTTTTTTTTATATATATGTGCCACATCTTCTTTTAAAGCTCTTTAATGGAATATAATTGCTTTACACTCTTGTGCCAGCTTTTGAGGTACACCAAAGTGAATCAGCTGTATTTATACATATATCCCCATATCCCCTCCCTCCTGGGACTCCCTTCCACCGTCCCTGTACTGGCCTTCTAAGGCATCATTCATCATTGAGATGCTCTCCCTTTGGTATATGGCAACTTCCCACTAGCTACCTATTTTACAGTTGGTAGTGTATCTGTGTCTATGCTACTCTCTCACTTTGTCCCAGCTTCCCCTTCGCCACCACTCCTGGCAAACCCTTGTCCTCAGGTCCATTCTCTACATCTGCATCTTTATTCTTGCCCTGTCACTGGGTTCATCAGTATCATTTTTTTAGATTCCATATATATGAGTTAGCATACAATATTTGTTTTTCTCTTTCTGGCTTACTTTGCTCTGTATGACAGTGTCTGGGTCTATTCACCTCATTACATATAGCTCCATTTCATTCCTTTTTATGGCTGAGTAATATTCCATTGTATAAACGTGCCACATATTCTTTATCCATTCATCTGTTTATGGACATATAGGTTGCTTCTCCACGTCCTGGCTATTGTAAATAGTACTGCAATGAATATAATGGTACATGTTTCTTTTTGGATTATGATTTTCTCTGGGTAGATGCCCAGTAGTGGGATTACTGAATCATACAGTAGTTCCATCTTTAGTTTTTTAAGGAACCTCCAAACTGTTCTCCACAGTGGCTGTACCAACTTACATTCCCACCAACAGTGCAGGAGAGTTCCCTTTTCTCCACACCATCTCTAACATTTATTGGTTCTAGATGTTCTGATGATGGCCATTTTGACTGGTGTGAGGTGATATCTCATTGTGGCTTTGACTTGCATTTCTCTGATGATTAGTGATGTTGAGCATCTTTTCATGTGTTTGTTAGCCATCTGCATGTCTTCTTTGGAGAAATGTCTATTTAGGTCTTCTGCCCATTTGTGGATTGGGTTATTTGCTTTTTATAGTATTCAGCTGCATGAGCTGCTTGTATATTTTGAAGATTAATCCTTTGTCAGTTGCTTCATTGGCAAATATTTTCTCCCATTCTGAGGGTTGTCCTCTTGTCTTGTTTATGGTTTCTTTTGCTGTGCAAAAGCTTTTAAGTTTCATGAGGTCCCATGTGTTTATTCTTGATTTTATTTCCGTTATTCTAGGACGTGGGTCAAAAAGGATCTTGCTTTGATGGATGTCATAGAGTGTTCTGCCTAGGTTTTCCTCTAGGAGTTTTATATTGTCTGGCCTTCCATTGAGGTCTTTAATCCATTTGGAGTTTATTTTTGTGTATGGTGTTAGGAAGTGTTCTGATTTCATTCTTTTACATGAAGCTGTCCAATTTTCCCAGCACCACTTATTGAAGAGGCTGTCTTTTTTCCATTGTATACTTGTTCCTCCTTTGTCAAAGATAAGGTGCCCATATGTGTGTGTGTTTACTTCTGAATTCTCTATTCTGTTCCATTGATCTTCCTTTCTATTTTTATGCCAGTACCATAATGTCTTGATCACTATGGCTTTGTAGTATAGTTTGAAGTCAGGAAGCCTAATTCCACCAAATCTGTCTTTCCTTCTCAAGATTGCTTTGGCTATTTGGGGTCTTTTGCGTTTCCATACAAATTGTAAGATTTCTTGTCCTAGTTCTGTGAAAAATACCATTGGTAATGTGATAGGGATTGCATTGAATCTGTAAATTGCTTTGGGTAGTACAGTCATTTTCACAATGTTGATTTTTACAAACCAAGAACATGGTATATCTCTCCATCTGTTTGTATCGTCATTTTTTTCTTTCATCAGTGTCTTATAGTTTTCTGTATACTGGTCTTTTGCCTCCTTAGGCCGGTTTATTCCTAGGTATTTTATTCTTTTTGTTGCAGTGGTGAATGGGAGAGTTTCCTTAATTTCTCTTTCTGCTCTTCCGTTGTTAGTGTATAGGAATACAAGAGATTTCTGTGCATTAATTTTGTATCCTGCTACTTTACTAAATTCATGGATTAGTGCTAGCAGTTTTCTGGTAGAGTCTTTATGGTTTTCTATGTATAATATCATGTCATCTGCAAAGAGTGACAATTTTACTTCTTTTCCAATTTGGATTCCTTTTATTTCATTTTCTTCTCTGATTGCTATGGCTAAAACTTCCAAAACTGTATTGAATAATAATGGTCAGAGTGGGCCCCCTTGTCTTGTTCCTGTTCTTAGAGAGAATGCTTTCAGTTTTTCACCATTTAGAACGATGTTGGCTTTTGGTTTCTCATATATGGCTTTTATTATGTTGAGGTAATTTCCTTCTATGCCCATTTTCTGGAGAGTTTTTATTATAAATCGATGTTGAATTTGTCAAAAGCTTTCTCTGCATCTATTGAGATTATCATATGGTTTTTATCCTTCAATTTGTTAATATGATGTATCACATTGATTGATTTGTGTATATTGAAGAATCCTTGCATTCCAGGGATAAACCCCACTTGATCATGGTGTATGATCTTTTTAATGTGCTGTTGGATTTTGTTAGCTAGTATTTTGTTGAGGATTTTTGCATCTATAGTCATCAGTGATATTGGCCTGTAATTTTCTTTTTTTGTGACATCTTTGTATGGCTTTGGTATCAGGGTGATGGTGGCCTCATAGAATGAGTTTGGGAGTGTTCTTCCTTATGCTATATTTTGGAAGACTTTGAGAAGGATAGGTGTTAGCTCTTCTCTAAATGTTTGATAGAATTCACCTGTGAATCTATTTGACCCTGGGCTTTTTAATCACAGTCTCAATTTCCGAATTTGTGATTGGTCTGTTCACATTTTTATTTCTTCCTGGTTCAGTCTTGGAGATTTGTACTTTTCTAAGAATGTATCCATTTCTTCCAGGTTATCCAATTTACTGGCACATAGTTCCCTGTAGTAGTCTCTCATGATCTTTTGTATTTCTGTGGTGTCCATTGTTACTTCTCCTTTTTCATTTCTAATTCTGTTGATTTGCATCTTCTCCTTTTTTTTTTTTATTAATGAGTCTGGCTAATGGTTTATCAATTTTGTTTATATTCTCAAAGAACCAGCTTTTCGTTTTATTGATCTTTGCTATTGTTTCCTTCATTTCATTTTCATTTATTTCTAATCTGATCTTTATGATCTCTTTCCATCTGCTCACTTTGGGGTTTTTTTGTTCTTCTTTCTCTAATTGATTTAGGTGTAACTTTAGGTTGTTTATTCAATATTTTTCTTGTTTCTTGAGGTAGGACTGTATTGCTATAAACTTCCCTCTTAGAACTGCTTTTGATGCATTCCATAGATTTTGGGTTGTTGTGTTTTCATTGTCATTTGTTTCTAGGTATTTTTTGATTTCCTCTTTGATTTCTGCAGTGATTTCTAGGATGTTTAATAGCTTATTTTTTATCTGCATGTGTTTGTATTTTTTACAGTTTTTTTTCCTGTAATTGATATCTAGTCTCATGGTGTTGTGGTCAGAGAAAATGCTTGCTATGATTTCAATTTTCTTGAATTTACTGAAGCTTGATTTGTGACCCAGGATGTGATCTATCCTGGAGAAAGTTCTGTGTGCACTTGAGAGGAAAGTGTTTTCTGTAGTTTTTGGATGGAATGTCCTATAAATGTCAATTAACTCAAGATGGTCTAATGTGTCTTTTAAAGCTTGTGTTTCCCTAGTTATTTTCTGTTTAGATGATCTGTCCATTGATGTAAGTTGGGTATTAAAGTCTCCTACTATTATTGTTTCTGTCAATTTCCCCTTTTATGGCTGTTAGCATTTGCCTTATGTAGTGAGGTGCTTCTATGTTGGGTGCATAGATATTTACAATTGATTCCTTGATCGTTACATAGTGTCCTTCCTTGTCTCTTGTAGTAGTCTTTAAAGTCTAATTTGTCTGATATGAGTTTTGCTACTCCAGCTTTCTTTTGATTTCCATTTGCATGGAATATCTTTTTCTATTTCCTTACTTTCAGTCTCTATGTGTCCCTTGGTCTGAAGTGGGTTTCTTTTAGACAGCATATATAAGCATCTTGTTTTTGTATCCATTCAGGCACTGTATCTTTTGATTGGAGCATTTAATCCATTTAAATTTAAGGTGATTATTGACATGTATGTTCCTATTACCATTTTCTTAATTGTTTTGGGTTTGTTTTTGTAGGTCTTTTCCTTCTCCTGTGTTTCCTGCTTAGAAAAGTTCCTTTAGCATTTGTTGTAAGGTTGGTTTGGTGGTGCTGAATTCCCTTAATTTTTGCTTGTCTGTAAAGCTTTTGATTTCTCCATCAAATCGAATGAGATTCTTGCTGGGTAGAGTATTCTTGGCTGTAGGTTTTTCTCTTTCTGGACTTTCAGTATATCCTGTCACTCCCTTCTGGCCTGCAGTGTTTCTGCAGAAAGATCAGCTCTTTTCCTTATGGATTTTCCCTTATATGTTATTTGGTGCTTTTCTCTTGCTGCTTTTAATTTTTTTTTTTTTTTTTTTTTTTTTTTATATCTTGCTGCTTTTAATTTTTGTTAGTTTGATTAACGACATATGCTCCAGTGTATTTCTCCTTGGGTTTATTCTGTATGTGACTCTGTGCCTCTTGGACTTGATTAATTATTTCCTTTCCCATGTTGGGGAAGTTTTTCATTCTAAACTCTTCAAATATTTGCTCAGACCCTTTCTTTTTTCTTCTTCTTCTGGGATGCCTATGATTTGAATGTTGGTGTGCTTAATATTGTCACCAAGATCTCTGAAACTGTCTTCCATTCTTTCTATTCTTTTTCCTTTTTCCTGCTCTGTGGCCGTTATTTCAACCATTCTATCTTCCAACTCACTTACTCATTCTTCTGCCTCAGTTATTCTGCTGTTTATATCATCTAGAGTATTTTTAATTCCAGTTATTTTGTTGTTCATTACTGTTTGTTTGCTCTTTAGTTGGTCTAGGTCCTTATTAAATGTTTCTTGTATTTTCTGTATTTTGTTTTAGAGATTTTTGATCATCTTTACTATCATTACTATGAATTCTTTTTCAGATGATTTTTCTGTTTCCTCTTCATTTGTTTGATCTTGTGGGTTTTTATCTTGCTCCTTTGCCTGCAAGGTGTTTCAGCTTTTTTCTCATTTTGTCTAATTTATAGAATTTGCTGTCTCCTTTCCCTATGGTGCCCAGTAGTATTTCCTCTTGTTTCTGCTCTCTGCCCCCTGTGGTGGGGGTTGTCCAATGTCTTCAGTAGGCTTCCTGATGGGAGGGTATGGTGCCTGCTTTCCAGTGTGTGGATCTTAGTCATTTCTCTCTGATGAGCAGGGCCACAACAGGTGGTGTGTTTTAGGGTATCTGTGAGCTTAATATGGCTTTAGATAGTCTGTGTGCTGATGGGTGGGTTTGTTTTCCTGTCTTAATTGTAGTTTGGTGTGAGGTATCCAGCACTGGCAGTTGCAGACAGTTGCATGAAGCTGGGTCTTAGACACTGATACTGGGCTCCGTGAGAATTCTCTACAGTTAATCTTCCCTGTGGCTGAGGACTCTCTAGTGTTCTAGCATCCTGGATTCAATGCTCCCTCCTGAGAGCCTCCTACTTGACTTCTGGTCAAGTAGTCCAGACTTCAGAGGTTGCTTGTCCTGGCAATAAAGGGGATTAGAAAAGACTGTCCAAGCCCCAGACAAATGGCAGAGTGTTGAGTCAAACAAATACTAAAGCAAGGAAACACATAATTACACAAGAAACAGAAATACTGATCCCAATAGAACACAAAGCACTAGAAAGACCTTACAGAAGAACCCCAGTATGCAATCAGAGAATCAAGGAGAAAACCAACAAAAATTCAACACCCCCCTGCCACAAAACAAAACAGAACAAAACAAAAAAAACCACACACACCAAACACAAATCCAGGGAAATTTTGAAAGTGAGGATCAAATATAATACAGAGCAAGAGAACAACCAGACTGACTGAAGATTCCCAAAACAAAATCAGACTGTTATAATTAGAACTAAGATAAACACAAAACCTAATAAGAAAAACCAAAGTAGTGTGTCATCTGGAGAATAAAGCAAGGAAACAGAGCAGACCTATAATATTGATTATAAGTATATTAAGATAAAATGAACTCAAAAAGGATAGAAGACAGGGCAACAGAAGAGCATAGTGTGTCTGGAAATATGAAAAGAATAAGAAAAAAATAGAAATGTATAAAAGATAAAGAAGAAGAAAAGGTAGGAGAGATAAAGTCAGCACTACAAAAAACAGCTAGAAATAGAAATATACAAAAAGTCAAAATAAAAATAGAAGAAAAAAGAAAGTAAGAAATATATTATAAAATGTGAGATCCCTTAGGACTAAGATCGTAATTTAAAACAAACAAACAAAAAGCTTGAACTGAACCCAGAATGGACCAGATCAATAGAGTTAATAATAATACTTCTCTTTCCTTGGGGTCTCAGCTGTAAGTGTTCTTCTACCCACCTTGGGAGTTTTGTATTACTCTGTGACCAGCAGGGCTTCCTTTATTGATTGTTTGTAAGTGCCAATGTGTGGTGAGAGAGAGGATACAGTAGTGGCTCCTTCCCCTGGGAGTGAGTGATCATTAGCACCCTGCCTGGGACGTGGGAGCCCGGGCAGTGGTGGTGGTGCCTATTGCAGAGGGAAGCTGGTGGCTCAGGTGTAAACAGGATGTTTCCAGAGCTGGGCCCCTCTGCCGACCTTTGGCTCTCAGCTGCAGGCACTCTAGGGCAGCCCCGCCCAGGGGCCTTTGTTATCCCTTGTCGACTGCAATAGCCTGGCCCAGTTGGGGTCTCCCTTTATTCGTCGCAGGCACCGAGAGAGAGAAAGAGAGAGAGAAAGAGAGGGAGAGAGGAACTACTCCTGTGGCTCCTTGCCCATGCTTGTGAGTCAGCAGTAGTGAGCTGCCACCATGGCCACCCAGCTTTCTGCGGTAGGGATTCTCCGCTGTGGATTTCTTCCCTTCTTTCCTTTCAGTCTGTCTCCCCACTGCCAACAATGTTCTCACCCTGAACTAGTTCTCCAGTTCCCACGTTCCAGCTCCCAGACCTCCTATTCATCTGTGAACCCATGTCTCAGTCCAGACACACTGAGCCATGGTGTGGATCCTCCATGTGTTTCTCACTCTTTCCTGTCTGCCACAGCTCAGCCACTTCACCCTCTTTGAACAGTCCCAAATGCTTCCCTTCTGACCCGATGAAATTCCCCACCGGAGAAGGGGTTTCCCTGACAGATAAGGGATGTTTCCCTGAATTCAGCCATCTCCCCTCTGTTTCAGCTCCCCCTGCCCTAGGGTGTGGGACATGTCCCTTTCCTTTCTTCTCCTCCTCTTTCTCCTCCCCCCCCGCCCCCCGTCCTACCCAGTTATGTTGGGATCTTTGCAGTCCTTTCTGGTGTCCAAGGTCTTCTGCTGTTGTTCAGCTGGTTTTCTGTGGGAATTATTACATCTTTTGATGTATTCCTGATGCATCTGTGGAGAGGGATGCATTCCACATCGTTCTACTTCACCACCATCTTTCTCCTCTCTGGGATTGTATTTAATCTGTAGATGAATTTGGGGAGATTTACCACCTTAACAATATTAAGGCTTGCAATTCATAAATATTGTCTTCTTTGTTTTCCTTTCAACAATGTTTTGTAGTTTTCAGAGTATGAGATTTGCACTTCTTTTGTTAAATTTATAACTAAGAATTTTTTTCTTTTGATTCTATTGCCAATGGGATCTTTTTTCTTTTTCTTTTAAACCGCTTTATTAAAGTATGATTGACATGTAAAAGCTGTACATATTTAATCTGTACAATTTGATGAGTGGAGATGTGTATAAACTCATGAAACTATCACCATCTTAAGGCCATAAACATATTCATCAACAGTCAAACTTTCCTTCATTATTATTGTTGTTATTTTCTTGCACTCATTCCTGATTTTAGTAATTTGAGCCCCTTTTTTACTTAATCTAGCTCAAAGTTTGTCAAATTTGTTGACTTTTCAAAGTCAAAATTTTAGGTGCGTTGATTGTCTATATTTTTTCTATTCTTTCATTGATTTCTGCTCCAATTTTTATTCCCTTCATTCTGTCTGCTTTGGCTTTAGTTTGGTCCACTTTTCCCAGTATTTATAGGTGGAAGGTTAGTATATGAATTTCAGATGTTTCTTCTTTTTTAATGTAGCTGCTTGCAGGTAAAAATTTCCTTCTAACAGCTACTGTAGCTACATCTCATAAATTTTGTTGTATTCTTAGTTCCATTCACCTCAAAGAATTTTTCTAATTTCCCTTGTGATTTATTCTTTGATCCAGTAGTTATTCAGGTGTGTATTGTTTAATTTCCACATGATTGTAAATTTCCCAAATTTGTTATTCCTTCCTAATTTCGGTTCACCGTGGTCAACTAGCATATTTTATGTGATTTCAATACTTCTAAACCCATTGAGGCTTGCTTTTGACCTTGCATCTGATCTATACTGCAGAATGTTCCATGTGACTTCAGAAGAATGTAAAGATTCTGCTGTTGTTGAAAGTGTCCTACAGATGCCTAGTTGGTTTACAATGTTGTTGAAGTTTTCTGTTTTCTTGTTGATTTTATGCCTTATTGTTCTATCCATTATTGAAAGTGAAATACTGAATTCTCTGTTACTGTTGAATTACCTTTTTTTCCCTTCAAGCCTCTCAGTTTTGCTTCATGGATTTTTGGAATATGTTGGTAAGTACATCCATATTAATATACTCCTGATAAATGGACATTTTATCGTCTCTTTTCTTTGAGTACATTTTTTGTTTTAAAGTCGAATTTGTCTGATATTAGTATAGCCACTCCACCTTTATGGTTTTACTTTCAACCTATTTGCATATTTGAATTGAAAGTGTCTTGTAGGCAACATATAATTTGATCTTGTCTACTTACCTAGTCTATTTTTGTCTTTGGATCATTTAATCCAATCACTTAAAAAATAAATTTATTTATTGGCTGCATTGGGTCTTTGTTGCTGCACACAGGCCTTCTCTAGTTGTAATGAGTGGGGGCTACTCTTTGTTGTGGTTCATGGGCTTCTCATTGCAGTGTCTTCTCTCACTGCAGAGCATGGGCTCTAGGCATATGAGCTTCAGTAGCTGTGGCATGTGGGCTCAATAGTTGTGGCTCACAGGCCCTAGAGCACAGGCGCAGTAGTTGTGCATGGGCTTAGCTGCTCTGCAGCATGTGGGATCTTCCCTGCCCAGGGATTGAACCTGTGTCCCCTGCATTGGCAGGTGGAGTCTTAACCACTGTGCTACCAGGGAAGTAACCCAGTCACACTTAACGTAATTATTGCTATAGTTGAATTGTACATGAGTTGAGCTTATTCCATTTCACTTTTTGTCTTCTAAATATTTTGTCTTTTTATTGCATTTAAGATTGCTTCATACATTTTTATTGCTCTACTTCTGCTGCTTCGTGTTACACAAATATTTTCTAGTATAACATTTCAATTCCCTTTAACTATCTTTCAGTTATATATTGAGTTACTTCCTTAATGGTTTCACAAGGGCTTATATATACCTTATCAGAATATACAACAGATGTGTACTAACCCAATTTCATTGAGATACTGAAATGTTTCTCCTGTGTAGCTCTATTCTCTCCCTCTTTTTGTGCTATTTTTGTTATATGTTACATCTATTTTATAAATGCAACTATGTTCATAGTTGTGTTATATAACTTAAAGCCTAAGGAGAGCAAATACATGTTATTATATTAATCTTATTTATCATTTATTGTCACTTGTTCCTATAGTTTCAAGTTACTATCTCCTGTTATTTCCTTGCTTCAATACAGCTGTGCTTCCACCCACCTTTGTGCTATTAAGAAATATTACATTTTATGTTTTACTCTCAACAATTATATAGTTTTATATATTTGCTTTTTAAAGGGATGAATGGAAAAATATATTTATATCCTTTTATAATTACATAATTACCTTTACCAGTGTTTTTTTTTTTTTTCTTCTTCTTCTCACATGTACTCAAATTACTCTCTAGGGTCACCTTCTGAAAGGATCTGAAGCCTTATGAACTTCCTTCAGCCTCTGTTGTAAGGTGGGTCTGGTAGGAACATATTTTCTCAGCTGTTACCTGGGAATGACTTTATTTTGGTTTCATGTTTGAAAGATAGTTTTGCAGGATATAAGATTCTTAACTTTTTTTTTTTCCTTTTGGGTACTTTGTCAGCCCACTGCTTCTAGTCTCCTTTGTTTTGCATTTATTTTGAAGGACAATTTTGTTGGATGTAGAATTCTTGATTTATTGTTCCTTTTCTTCCTGTACTTAAAATATGTCCTTCACTGCCTTCTGGTCTCCATTATTTCTGATGAGAAGTCAACTGTTAGTTATATTGTTCCTTTATATGAAATAAATGATATTTTCTTGCTGCTTTCTAGATTTTCCCAAGAGTTTGACTGTAAAGTGTCTAGGTGTGGTTGTTTATCCTGGGTTTTACTTAAGTTCTTGAATCTGTAGGTTAATTTCTGTCATCAAATTTAGGAAGTTTTCAGCTATGATTTTCCCCAATATTTCTTATGCCCTCCCCTCCCTCCACAGACTCCTATTACATATGTTGATATGCTTGATGTCCCATGGATTTTAGTATAAACCTTGTGTATAACAAAACGGGGCCCTCTCGTTACATTTACATTTTTTCTGTAAATATAAATTTCATTGGCTATTAGTTAAGAATTTAGTATTATATTCTTTCTTTCAGAAATACTAAGGAGAATAGTATTTAGATCTTTGTTCTGTGTATACAAGAACATAAGAGATGACAAAAGTAAAATAGTAATAAGTGAACTGATATGAAATGGAAGAAAACTGTTTCCAATTACAAAATAAGAATTCTCTTCATAAATAGTAAGTAAAAAGGAAAATGAAAGAATGAGGGTGGAACAGCAGTGTTCCTCTTGAGGAACAGACAATGTTTATAAAACCTTAAATAAAATTTTTAATGAAAAAGTCATATGCATTATATAAAAGGGGGTCATTATGAGTGATGTGGAGATGCATACATAAGCATTCTTAAAAATGCCACATCTCTTATACAGACTTAAAATATTTTTTGGCTACATTTATGAGCATTTTAAAAGACTGGAGCTACATCAGCTAAAGGACAGCCAATAAATATAATCAGTTTTTCATCAACACAGTAAGTTTAACAACAATATTAAAATACTTTCCCTCATATAGTCAAAATACTAATCTGAATTTTCATTAACATATTTGTAGGCAAATGTGTAATTACTAAACAATGTATACAGAAACAAGAAAAAGTGTTTTAAATCTAGTTATTTTGATAGGTTTTTCTAATACACATAATTGTCAACAATTTATTATAAAAAACCTACATATACAATTAATAAATACTTGATCAAAAGTCTTTTAAAATATAATCAGGATGAAATGTGTAGAAAGAGACATTTCAAAGTCATAGCAATTACTACTATTACAATATTTAATCATTTTTACAATAGGTCTGCTGGTTCATTTCAATTAAATTCCTTCTCAGAACAATCACATTTCTTGCTGAATTTGATTTAAAGCAAAAGCAAGTTGCTTAATTTTTGTTTCCATTGCCTTTTTGTTCTTGCATGTTTCTTCCAGAAGTCCACGCATTTCTTCTTCAACTTTATGAACCTAAATCGACATATAAATTTTATAACATTTAAATTTCTTAATGAAAACGTTATTTTAAAAAACGCAAAAAGTAAAAAATGTATTCTTATACGTTTTGTAATTTGTGATGTTCATTTAAAACAAAGAGGTTAATAAAATGTTAACTTGTTCAAATACTAATGGGAAAACAATATTATACTATATATAAGGTACTTACATGTGTATTATCCATTTATTTCTCACAGGTTCTTGTGATGAACACATGGTAATTTATTTTAACTCTATTTTATAGTTTAGAAAACTGTTCAAGGTTGTGTAGTTTCTCAGCAGCATATATGGATGAAACCCAGTCTTCTGACTTAATCTTTCCACTGTCCTATGCTGCTTATGAATGCTGAATCATGAATTCGACTTATCCTTAGAAAACTGAAATAACCTCCCTTCCCAAAGAAATTCTTTAAATACTGCATTTCTTTTCTTTTCCTTTTTTTAATATCTATTTATTTATTTGGTTGGAGCGGGTCTTAGTTCTGGTAGGCAGGCTCCTTAGTTGTGGCAGGCAGGCTCCTTAGTTGTGGCAGGCAGGCTCCTTAGTTGTGGCATGCAAATTCTTAGTTGTGGCATGCATGTGGGATTAGTTCCCTGACCAGGGATCAAACCCAGGTCCCCTGCATTGGGAGCGCAGAGTATTATCCACTGTGTTACCAGGGAAGTCCCTAAACACTGCATTTCTAAAACTGCTGGTGGTGGATATAAATTATCATCTGTTTGAGAGATCATTTTATGATTTATTATTAACCTACGTTCTCCTAGGATTCAATGTATTTAATACTATTAATTTTTGCTTGAGACTCTCTCTCCTATCATAAACCATTCCTGAGAGCACTACCAATATGACCATCCCTTTCTGTTTACTTCCCTCCTCTGTTACAGAAGCTCCCACATCAGAATCACCTGTTGAGTTTTAAAAATATCTGGGTCTGATCCCAGTCTCAGTGAATTAAAGTCTGAGGGGGAAGCTCATGCATGTGTATTATTAAAAGCTCTGCAGGTAATTCTGATGTTTGTCTTTGACTTAGTATCATCCTAAACCCATTCCTTTGTCAATGATATTAAAACAAGAAATTTCATAGTTTTGAACCCTAATTAATAATAAAATACTCCTTAAGAACTTATCCAAGGTACTGATGGACTGTATTTAATACATTCACATTCTCACCTTGTCTATGTGTAATCAAAGGGGCTTCCAGATGAAACTGGCTAGGGATATGGAATTTTTTATCCAGAGTTCATGGAGCAGGCACACATCAGGATCAAACTTATAATCTTAGTTTCATTAAAATTATATTCGACAACTAATCTAAGTATTACTGACATTTTGGTCTGTCTTCATTATTGTACTGGCAATTTTCTTCTTATCTATTTGGTTATTAAATCATGCTTCCTTTTCTCTTTCTCTTTTACCACTGTCAAAGATCTGATTTACTTAGCTTCAATAATTTAATACTGATTATCAAAGTGAATTTTACTTACGGTACCTTTAAATTTGCAGAATCAATACATTTCTGCTTTTCACTTGCCAGTTGTATTATTTCAGCTTGATGAGCTTCAACAATTGCATCAACTTGTTTTTTAAAGGCATCATCCATACTATGAAGCTTTTCCATTGCATTCCTTAAAAACAAAAACAAACCCACATATCTAGCTGTGTGTATAAAAATTAGGATATTCTGTCTTTTTAGATGGAAGTTCTTACATTCATATTGCAGTGGAAGCATAACTCCATTAAATAGCAAAGGGCTATCTTGCGTAACTAAAGATATAAGTAGTTCATCATACAACAATCTTTTAGTAACAGAATAGAGTAGGGTAACAGCAATGGAAGTTTGTTACACTGTTATACTCTGAAAGTTAGACTACATTGGTTCTCATTTATTTTGAATCTAAGGATATGGTTTATAAGCACCTTCACAGATGCTACTGTCAATCTTCTTTTCTCCACGTATTCGCAGTGTGATAATAATCTGAGATGTGTATACTAAGGGTATATGTCTGACGCTCCCTATGTTAATGCTTAACACAGAAAACCCTATGTTAATAAACGAACTATAAATAGTATTCACAAAATTGTAGTGCTAAAAGTTTCTTATAGGCAAAATACTCATTCTTTTATATTAAACATCCATAATTTCATTAAAAATGTTAAGTGCATAATGAACAAACTGCCTGGTTTTGGCGAAGCCCATTGTAATAGTGGATTGAACATGGAGACTGAAACCGAGCAGGACCCTGTGGGGCTCCTGGGCATAGAAACCATTCTGTGTTCCCCATTTCTTGCTTATAGGGAATAGACTCCAGCCTCCATGTCCTTCCCTGAGTTCCAAAGGGCAGATTCGAATAGCTGCTACTCAGGAAAGGGAGATGGTGAGGCTAGGGAGAAGACCACCTTAGGCCAGATTAAAGGAACCAGAGAAGCTCATCAGGAGACCACCTGAGGCCAGATTAAAGGACAGCAGACCCTGCACACACCCTGATCGTTATTAGCCACTCTGCCCTGAACCACTGCTATAAAACTCCTTACCAAATTCTCCCAGGTTGGGACACAACTGCTTGAAGCATGAGCTGTTGTGTCCCCCTTTGCCTGGCAAAGCAATAACACTATTCTCTACTTTACCCAAAACTCTGTCTCTGAGACTTAATTCGACACCGGTGCACAGAGATTGAGTTTTCAGCACCAGGACCATGAATCAAAAGCCTTGCTTTTATTCCCAGTTGCAACAGTTGGTAGCTGTGTGACTAAGGGCAAGTCACAAACTCTGCGTTTAAAGTTTGTCAACTATAAAACACAATAATCCTGCCTGTTCAGCCAACCTCACAGAATTATTGCTGGGTCCAAAATAAGATAAGAAAAATATCAATTTATACATTATAAGAAACTACGCAAATAAAATCCATTCTTATGAAAAATTTATTTTATTAAAATTCCATTAAATTAAAAAACATATATACCAATCTTAGTCATAAAAGCATTAGTGTATAAAATCAGGCCTCTTATTTTGCTCTTAAAGACATGATAAACAATGCAATATAAGAGATTCTAAAAACTGTCAGGCCTTATGATTTTTATTAAGTTTAGGAACTGCTAGTTATAGGAAATGATCATTTCTTTTAGGATCGAAAGGACTCCAAATTGCAAAGCTGTGACCAGCAGGAGAGAAAACTGCAATAGGTTCCAAGTCAAGGTCTCTGTATTAGTGCTTACTTGTAAAGCAAAGTGGAACAGGGCCCATTAGCAGACAAACAAATGGCTGTATTATCAATCAAAACTTTCTGGGAAGTATGGTAACACCTTTTCATTTACAAAGAGTTAAAATATGAGAAATCAAATTTCCAGGTTCTATTAGATTTGATATAATGGGAACTTACCTCTATATGAGATTTTTGGGCTACCTACATGCCACATTATTTATGCCATCCTGTATCTTGACATGAGAACTGGTCACTAAAACATGCTACCTATTTTTTAAGGCAGTCAACTTTGTAAATGATTTTAACAAGTCTAGTTATACCGTTTACGAGGTAAAACCCTGATTTCCTCTAGAGTATTTTATAAAATCCACACGACAATGGCATACCCATATACATTTTCTTCCCCTTCTTTAAAATCAGCTCTCATCCTCAGCTGGTGCAGGCCAACTGCTACCTAAATCTGTTTCAGCTTTTTCAGGAGCTCACTGTCCCTGATAGTGATTTCCTCCTCTAAACTTCACATACAACAGCCAAAAACATCACTTGCTGCTTTCATTCAAACAGAGTTTGAAAACAATAATCACAATACAAACAAAATATTTACAACAATTACTATGTGTCAGGTGCTATTCAAATGCTAAATAACCTACAAACCATATATATATATATAAAGGCACATATACACAAAGTTTAAGCCTCACATCAAACATTAGGGTAGGAACTATTATAATATTCATTTTATGGATGGAATGGAAATGCTTGGCAAATATCTATATCCAACATGTCTTTACCCTCCTCACCTCTAGCCCCCACCTTTCTACACATCCCACACACCCCAGTTCAGTTTTATGTTTAAAGATATTGCACATACTTTAGCACTTAATGCTTACTTTTGCAGTTCAATACTTTTGTCTCTTTCTGCTTTAAGTTTCCTTTCTTTGTTTTCAAAGTTTTCTTTCACTTCTTTTACTTGCATTTCAAGATGACATAGAAGTTCTCCTTTATCATGCCACTTCTGATTAAGAGTACTAACATGAGAAGAAATAATTAAAAAAAATAAAATTGGTTATATGAAATTATTAAGCCACATGTTATTTCTCAACAAGAAATACTGTAGTAATACCTGTAAGCTTTTCTAATTTCTTCAAGTTCTAATTCCTTTACTTTCAACTGCTGTTTTAGTTTTTCTTTTCTTTCATTGTGTCTTTCTAGTTTCTCAACTATTTCATCCAGTTGTGAAGATTTTTCATCAAGTTGTTCTTGAGTACATTTTTGTACTTCAGTGATCTTTTCATGTAATATTTTGATTTGTTCCTCTCTTTCCTGTAAACACTTCATTTTTACAGAAAAAAATCATTATTTAAAAAAATAACTATTAAACTTAAATGTCTCATTTCCTAATTAATTCAATATGGTTTAAAACTATTATACAAACTAAAGATTAAAAAATAAATTGAACATTCGATGAACGTTTTAGATTTACAGAACATTTTAAAACTCACAATCAATAAGGAACAGCACTACTACTTTGTTTTTTAACTGCCATTAAGAAAGATACACTGTTTATACTTTTTTATGTCATTAAGTTAGTAACTACCAACAACACAGAGGGAGTACAGGGAAGGAAAAGAGAACAGTACAGTACAATGAAAATTTCAATTAACATGGAATACAGAGAAGACTTATGCTTACCATGCATGTATGACAAATTAAAATGCTATTTCTACTATGTTAAACAAGTGTTTTCTGCATTAGGATGAGCAAATACTTTTAAGTAATGATTTCATCTCTATTACAATGTCACATGAAAACAGGCTCTGTATCCCCCAAAACTTCCTTTTATTATATCTTCCGTACTGTGAGTCAGACTTTATCCTCTATTTGCATACTACAAATCAGAGGATGATGAAAGATCAAAGCCACCTTAGGTACTGTTAAATGTCTGCAGCTATTAGGCCTCATATGGGTTACTTATTACTCCAATGAACATGTTTGCTTTAAGGGGGCACACCCGGACAGCTGGAAGAGCCTTGCTCTAACACCAACTACTGATATCAGTCTCCACAGTGAGAAAAGATGAAATTGGTAGTTCTTGTCTTTACCCTGTGTCCCCTGCCCCACCCTGCCTTTTATCCCTTTTGGGAAGAACATCAAGGCAAGCAAACAAAAACTAAACAAGGTTAATATAGGCATGAATTCATCAGTATTTAAAAAAGTGTGGTTCAGTTCCTCAGTGTGTTATACATCTAAAAATTCTAAGCAAACATATCAGGTAGTCTTCTAGTCTTGAGCAACATTTGCATAAAAGCCATGTTTATTTTCTCCCCACAACTCTGTATTTAAGGGTAAATACTTAAGCAAGTACTTAAGTAAGTAGGGGAGAGCAGTCTTGACACATATTATTAGGAATCCACAAAAGCTACAGAAGATTCTTACGAAATAATCCTATTAATAAAAAGAACATTGTAGCATCGGAGAATCTTGTGATCCATACTTAAAAGTACCAAAATAATACACAGGAAGAAATCAAATCTCAAAAAATTTGTTTCTGATTTCCATAGTTAGAAGCTAACTACAGGATCCACTAAATTGAAGATATCGAACTCCAAGTTTTGCAGATTAGGTCATTATTCCTTTAAGTTATTAGCTATGGTGATAAGCTGATAACTATCACCATAGCTAATGTGACTGCTAAAAGAAATTATGCCTAGCTATCTCTGTACCTTCTGTGATTAGTTGGAATGCACCATTAATGCTCATATCTTTGAGGTTGATACAATGTGTGTGTGTTTTTTTTAAGCTCTATTGGAGTATAATTGCTTTAAACTGCTGTGCCAGTTTCTGCTGTAAAACAAAGTGAATCAGCTTTATTTATACATATATCCTCATATCCCCTCCCTCCTGCGACTCCTTCCCACCCTCCCTAACCCACACCTCTAAGAGGATACTGGATGATACAATGTTTTTTAGAGTAAATGTACTAAATTGTGAAAAGAAAAATGATGAGTTGAAAATCTGAAAACTTTTTTTTAACCAAAGTCTAAAACTAAAAGTCATCTGTTTTTTGGCTCCACTATGTTATTCATTATTAGTCATTTCCTCCTAAACGTCTGCTCAGAGACTGATAAGTAGTAGTCTTACTGTGGAAGTAGTTATGTCAAACACAAATACTATACAAAGTATAAATTTTTAAAACAAGAAAAAATGCTCACTGCTAAAAAATTTAATTTTCAGTGTAGCTTGGCATGTATGACAGATATAACCGAAATTTTCGTTTCATCCAAAGATCAAAAAACCAGTAACTGTTTAGGGTAATACAGTTCAAGCATTCACAGCCTAAACTAGCTATGGATATAGCAACATGGTGATAAATATGTTTCTTTATTTTCTGTACTTAAGTCAAGTTCTCAAGGAGTTTCTTAAAAATGACTAAGCAGGAAAAAAAATCAAAGCTTAGCTAGTTACAGTTACTCTAAAGAATGAGTTCCTAACTTTATGGGTGATAATCTCAGAAGTTTCTTAAAAACTCTTTTCTCACCTATTTTTACTTACTCTAAAGATTAAAGATAATCTTTAGAAGAAAATTTTGGAGTTCAAATTTGATTCACTGTTCAAGCTAACTTTCAGAATACTTCTCTGGAAATTTTCATGTACAATACTTTGAAATAAATGATCCTGTTAGTATTCTCTCTTTTAAGATAGGCCATATTGAAGAAGAGGGTAAAAATGGTTTCCATTAGGAACAAACATGAATCTTTTACATTCTATTCACATACTTTAAAATATAGGATAGTAGTTTTTGTCATAATTTCGAGAAGTGTTTTAGCAATACTGGAAGATACTAAACAATGAAAAGTTTAAATAAAATATTAATATTTTTGTGGTTCCTAACCCTTTATGGACACTATTTCCAGTTATTTCAGAGGGCCATAATACCATTCTCCATGAAATTTTGAGGTAAAAGTAATTTCAAGTTAATAAATAAGTGTCATATATAACTTTTAAAAGCAAAGAGGCAAACATTATAAAAGAAAAAACATGATAATATGTCTTAAATTTCACAACAGCTGGGATGCATTGAGACAAATATTTATTAAATACTTTGATTCACAGATTTTCAAACCTTCCATATCCTCTTTTCCTAACATAAAATGTCAAGCTTACCTCTTTTAATTTTCCAATGGTTTCAGTCTGGTCTTCTATGATTTTGCACTTAATTCTTAATGTGTCATTATCACGTTCACTTGCTTTTCGCAGAGATTCATTCTCCCTACACAAACTTTCAATTTGAGCCTCTAGTCGCCCGTGATTTTGGGCTAGAGAAGATCCTAAGAAACAAACATCATCAGTAAAAAACTTAAAAACACCTTGAAGAATTTTATTTTATGAACATCTAATTTTACAATGTATAATATAGTAAATAAAAAGAAAAGCTGAATAAAGAAACAAAATATATAATAGGACAATATGAAGTGAAAAGGGGAAAAGATCAAAAAAGCCTTTAAACAACTGTGGCTATTTGAGAACCTAAAGCCATATATTATGAACAAGTAACTCAGACATTAAATATTAAAGGGTCATGTTATGCTGTCCAAACAAAATCATATTAGAGATTCCTACATGAAATGGATAAATAAACAACATTCCATTAGGCCAACATCTACTATCCATAATTTATAAAGTCTCTATGAATGCCTTAAAATGGTGTATATCTCTTGCTTTATGGTGACTGGAAAGAGAATGAGACTGAAGGTAAATTTACCTGAATCGAAAGTAATTTTTATTCATAATCGATTTCACATTTCTCCATATATAGCAACATAAATGTTACCAATAGTTTTAGCTAAAAAAAATGAATGCTGCAAATAATTTAAAATCACTAGATAAGAAAGAACTGTTTTCAATGACTTATTCAGTTGTAGCATTGTAAAGGTATACCTGTTCAGAAACATAACCAAATTATAGTGGGAAGAAAACCAACAGCAAAAGAATCAGAGCTATAACTTCGTAACAGGTGTAATAAACTACTTCCCAATTCCTAAGTATAATTTCATTCCTGTTTGACTGGCAAATGACTACTTATCCTTTCATATACAGTGTCACCTTCTTTCTTGGTACGTCCAGGCAGATATGAGCCCTTCCTTTTCTAATACCCAGATTTGCTGGATTAGCAGAATGGGCTATTTTTTTCCCTTTGAAAATTTGAGAATTTTACCCTGTTGTGCCAACTCATGTCCCCACACTTTTCTTTCTGTCCTTAAACCATAAATTAGCGACTCCTTGGCTGCTAGCTCGGAAATAAGCTGCATTTTTTCATGCTTGAGAAGTTCTATTTGAATACTCTTCTGCTTGTCATCTTCAATTAAAATCTCAAGTGTGTTGATCTGATTCTGCATACCACCAAAAAACATTGAAAAAAATGCAAAGTAATTATTATATTTAAGTGCTTCTTTATTTTCTTTTTGCATTTTAAATGTTATTTAAACAAATACAAAGTAAATGTTCCTAAACTTTACATTAGAGAATGTTTTAATTTTATTAACTAAAGATAAATGTAGGTCATGAAATAAAAAGTCATATTTTAACAGGTTACTTCTTTAAACACTCTGAATTTTACTTAATATCTTAAAAGAACTACACATGTAATACTCAGAATTTCTCACCAAGTATTAAATATATCAACAGTCTAAAGGTCACTTACAGAAAGTGAGTCCTTTTGGGCAAAATACCACTAACATTTAAAATTGAGACAACAAAAATAATTAAAAAATTATTATAGTTATTTAGGTATATGTAAAAACAACCACTACCACAAAATTAATGTATCAACAATTCATGTGGTATTTCCCAAACTTGAATCATCCATATCACTATAAAACTGGTACCTTTTACTTACTATGCTTCTTAAAATTAATTCACTTAGTTTACTTAAATATTATTTTAGTGTAAGCAATACAATCTGTGCAATCACAGTTTATCTCCTAATTATATTACTTTTTCCATATGTAAAAATATATCAGTGGTATTATCTAGTTCATAGTTGTGTACTTCCTAAAATCATCACAATATACTTGAGAAAATGACATAAAAAATTAAAAAGGAAATATAATGTTACAATGTCTTACCTGTAAATTTGTTGCTGTTTCCTGTTTCAATTTAGAAACTTCTGCAAGTTTTGTTTTTTGTTCTTTCACCATACTGGTTAGATCTTTAATTAAAGAGGAAGACTCATTTTCTTTTCTTTGAGCCCAAACAAGAGCATGCTTGCTCTTTGCTAATTCGGTTGCAACATTTTCAAAACCATCTTTAACCTGTGTTTCAAAATTGCATTATAAATAGCAGTTCTCCAAATATTTAGAAAATAGCTGTTTCTGGAAACAGCTTACTTCTTTCATTTTTAGAATCAGAGTTTTAGCAAAAGAATAAAATTCAGATAATTGGCTTTGCAGGCCAGCCAGGCTGTATGTGTTTGTGTTGTAAAGTCCTCAACCCTGCTATTGTAACACAAAAGCAGCCACAGACACTATGTAAACAAGTGAGCATGGCTCTGTTCTAATAAAATTTTATTTATAAAAACAGGTAGTGGGCCAAATATAGCCCAGAGACTTTAGTTTGCCAATCCTTGCTCTATAGTAATAGAGAATTCAGGTTTCCTAATTTGTATTCGAGTGCTCTCTTTACTTGACCATTTATAACCGCACTTAATTTTGGCAACAGCACTGAAGATTAGCTATTATTTACGTGAAGAAAAAAGGCTCTAAGAACTTAAGTAATTGGCTTAAGATCAACATGCAAATAGAGCTAGAATTCTAAAATGTAGTCCTCTTATCAAACCATACTTTGCTGATTCTGTTTTCAATAAAAAGCTACATGCAAATTCTTACATCTTTAAATCTTCTGGCTTCAACAGTTAGAGCAATACGGAATTCATTTTCTAAATCCATATACTGTTGGTTTAATCCATCAATTCTGTCTTGGTATTCTTTTATAACTTGCTCATGTTTTCTCTCTTCTTTAGCAATTTCTTTAGCTAACGCTTCCTGGAACTCAGCTTCACTAAAAAACTCCCTTGTTTCAAGGTCTTTCCTGGAATGAAAAACAAATAAAAATCACAGGATGCTGTTTACTTGGAAAGAAAAACCTTAAGGGTCTTTAAATAGTATTTAAATATTCTCTATTCCCTACTGTTAAAGATCAGCTCCTCATTTTCAAACACAGAAAACTAGGGATACAATGGTAGACACAGAAAGAATATGCGTTTTATTTGATTATGCATTCAGTGGTGACAGGGATAAGAGGAGTATGCCAAATCTTAACTTCACTGAGACAGTTCAGAACCATTTTATAGTTTCTAAAATCCTTTAGGTGCATTCATAGGAGTCAGGTTCTGCTTCGCTGCATCTTCTACTTTGGTTGAGTCTTTGACTCAATAAATACAGTCTGACTGGTACTGGTGGTTGGTTAATTGAAAGCAACAGTTATGTGTGAAACTTCTTTTGATACAGGGCCAGTTTTTAAATTTAAATGTGAGTTCATTCTTCAGAGTTCCCCATTATTTTTCTTGGTAAATCAAGCCCATAAAAAAAAAAAATCCATTATCTCCGGTTTTGTTTTCTTTAAACTAGAACAAGTTAAAAGGTATCTGAAAAGGAAATTAAGTGCCAATTTTTACATTTTTGTGATTACTCCCCCCCAAACTTTTATAGTTGTCTTGACCACACATATGATGACAATTTTCCCCAAAACATCAAAATTCAGTTTATACATTAAAATTTAATTTACATAAGACAAAACCAAAACAGGTCTGAGAACAAACACAATTAACCCATGGCAATCATACAATTCAACTGGTAGTAAGCAGATAACTAGCTGAATGTGCTCAAATTACTGTGGACTCTAAAAAGCAGATATTTTGGATTGGGTTGTTGGTTTTTTTTGATATTGAGCTGCATGAGCTGCTTTAATATTTTGGAGATTAATCCTTTGTCAGCTATTTTGTTTGCAAATATTTTCTTCCACTCTGAGGGTTGTCTTTTTGTCTTGTTTATGGTTTCCTTTGCTGTGAGAAAGCTTTTAAGTTTCATTAGGTCCCATTTGTTTACTTTTGTTTTTATTTCCATTATTCTAGGAGGTGGGTCAAAAAGGATCTTGCTTTAATTTATGTCATAGAGTGTTCTGCCTATGTTTTCCTCTAAGAGTTTTATAGACCTAAATAGACACTTCTCCAAAGACATGCAGTGGCCAAGAGGCACATGAAAAGATGCTCAACATCACTTATTATTAAAGAAATGCAAATCAAAACCACAAGGAGGTATCACCTCACACCGGTCAGAATGGCCATCATCGAAACAATAAATGCTGGAGAGGGTGTAGAGAAAAGGGAACCCTCCTGCACTGTTGGTGGGAATGTAAATTGGTACAGCCACTATGGAAAGCAGTTTGGAGGTTCCTTAAAAAACTAAATATAGAGCTACCATATGACCCAGGAATCCCAATACTGGGCATATACCCTGTGAAAACCATAATCCAAAAAGAAACATGTACCACAATGTTCACTGCAGCACTATTTACAATAGCCAAGACATGGAAACAACCTAAATGTTCATTGACAGATGAATGGATAAAGATGTGGCACATATATACAATGGAATTATTATCAGCCATAAAAAGGAACAAAACTGAGTTATCTGTAGTGAGGTGGATGGACCTAGAGTCTGTCATACAGAGTGAAGCAAGTCAGAAAGAGAAAAACAAACACTGTAAGCTAACACATATATATGGAATCTAGGAAAATGGTACTGATGAACCTAGTGACAGGGCAGGAACAAAGATGCAGATGTACAGAACGGACTTGAGGACACAGTGGAGAGAAGGGGAGGCTGGGATGCAGTGAGAGAGTAGCACTGACATAAATACACTACCAAATGTAAAAGAGGTAGCTAATGCGAAGCCACTGCATAGCATAGGGAGATCAGCTTAGTGTTCTGTAATGAACTAGAGGGCTGGGATGCGGAGGGTAGGAGGGAGGCTCAAGAGGGAGGGGATATGGGGATATATGTATAAATATAGCTGATTTACTGTTGTACTACAGAAACTAACAACACTGTAAAGCAATTATATTCCAATAAAGATGTATTAAAAAAATTTAAAAATGCATAAAAAGCAGGTGTTGGCAAACTATAGCCCATGGACCAAATCTGGTCTGCTGCCCTTCTTGTGTAGAAGTAAACTTTTATTGGAATATAGCCACGCCCATTTGTTTACATTCTATCTCTGGTTACTTTTGTGGTACAAAGAGATAGCTAGGCATAATCTGAAAAACCTGAAATATTGATATTTTCTATCTGGACTTTCTCAGAAAAAGTTTGTTGAACCCTACTTCAAAGGAATAAAGAATACTGATAATTTAACAAGTAGTTACTTGGAAGTCAATTAAAACAGCTTTCTCTATATTACAATGATCAACTTTTGCTTGGACTTCGAGAAATACAAAATGAGCTTCATTGCTATAAGCCCATACCTCAACCTCAATAAAGTCACTGATTTGCTTTTAAGCTACTAGTTCTAAGACTGATTCTAAAGCATACATAAACATGTCATTTTACTTGAACTGTGTCAGACTTCACCACTGCTCAATCACTGTCTAGTCTTAGGAGGGGCAGGAGGAGAACCAAGTAACTTTTTCCTATTTTTAAACGTCCATATTTTCCTGATGTATACATACTTCATTTACCTGTGTTCTTGTTCTTTCAATGCAAGAAGTTCATGAAGTTGTTGCACCTGTTCCTTTTCTTGATCAAGAGAAGTTCTAAGTAAGTTTATTTCTCTATCAGCAGCTGCAGCTTTGAGTTCCACCTCCTGGATAAGTCTCATCTGAGTAAAATACACACAATTACGGTATTAAGATAATAATCTCTTCTGCTTCTATATTAATGTCAGTTCCCCAAAGAAAAGTGCCTTCTAAATAACAGGACCTAGTGACTAAGTTGATCTTCAAAATTTATTAAATAATGCTATGGTCACATGATGTGTAATCTTAGAAGCATCAAACACACTAGCATTAACTCTTTTTGCACCACAGACCTTAATGAAAATTTCCATTCAGAAGGCAAGAAAATTAAAAGCCTTCAAGCACTGCAATGAGTTGTTTAAAAACTGGCTCTTAAACACAAGTCTAACAACCTGCAGTATTTCCACCAACTCTTCTTATAACTGCTTTGTAAATGCTGGCAGCCTTAACTGAAGAAATGATTCCACAGGTTAAATTACTGGTGTCTTTAAATTAATTTTGGCATTCAGCCTGACATCTTTTATGTTTACTATGCAATGAATGACATAATTTGTTTCAGGATAGAAGCTATGAATGTGTTAATTCATGGGACTGATATATTAAAATAGAGAAATACCTGTGCTGCTTGCTGTTGCCCTTTTTGCCTCTCCATTTTTTCTAATGCTTTTTCCAGGGTTCTTAAGTGTCTAATGTGATCCTCTTGTTGATCTCTTGCTTTAAGTAATTCAATACTGAGTTTTTTAATTTCATTTTGAAGTCTGTGAACCATAATTTCGAGTTGTAGTTTGGAATTTCTCTCTTTAAAAATAATTTCCTTCAGCCTAAACCATAAATCAAATGTGACTTTAAGTATATTACACATATAAAAGGATAAAAATAGTATTAAACATTAAAGGTTACAGAGAGAAGATTTGAAGTATGTTCTAAATTTTCCTTAGATAAAAAAGGGCTGAAAAACAGTATGCCTTTCGCCCATCCCTGAAACTAGCACTGGGCCAAAGAGGGAAAACATTTTACATAAATTAATGAAACTTTATCTAAGAAGATGTGGTACATATATACAATGGAATATTACTCAGCCATAAAAAGGAATGAAATAGTGCCATTTGCCGAAACATGGAGAGATCCAGAGACTGTCATACAGAGTGAAGTTAAGTCAGAAAAAGAAAAAATATTGTATAATATCGCTTACATGTGGAATCTAGATAAATGGTACAGATGCACTTACTGGCAAAACAGAAACAGAGTCACAAATGTAGAGAACAAACTTACAGTTACCAAGGGGGGAATGGAGGGTGGGATGAATTGGGAGATTGGAATTGACATATATATACTACTGTGTATAAAATAGATTAACTGGGGACTTCCCTGGGGGCACACTGGTAAAGGATCTGCCTGCAATGCAGGATACATGGATTTGGTCCCTGGTTGGGGAAGGTCCCACATGCTGTGGAGCAACTAAGCCCGTGTGCCACAACTACTGAGCCTGTGCTCTAGAGCCTGCAAGCCACAACTATTGAGCCCACATGCCACAACTACTGAGCCTGCGCGCCTCGAGCTTGTGCTCCACAATAGGAGTGGCCACTGCACTGAGAAGCCTGTGCACCACAACAAAGAGCAGCCCCCACTAGCCACAACTAGAGAAAGCCCGTGTGCAGCAATGAAGACCCAATGCAGCCAACAAATAAATAAGTAAATATATTAAAAAAAATAAAATAGATTAACTAACAAGAATCTACTGTTTAGCACAGGGAAACCTACTCAGTGATCTCTGGTGACCTAAATGGGAAGAAAATCTAAAGAAGAGTGGATATATGTATACATATAACTGATTCACTTTTCTGTACAGTGGATATATATATATATATGTATAACTGATTCACTTTGCTGAACGTATAACACATTGTAAAGCAACTATACTCCAATAAAAATTAAAAAAAAAAACAAAGCTACAATAATTAAAACAGTATGGCACAGGCACAAAAACAGACACACTGACCAATGGAATAGAATAGAAAACCTAGAAATAAACCCACATATATATGGTCAACTAATTTTCAACAAAGGCCCTAAGAATACATAGTGGAGAAAGGACAGTCTCTTCAATAAATGGTATGGGGAAAACTGGATATCTACATGAAAAAAAATGAAATTGGGTCTTTATCTTACACCATACACAAAAATCAACACAAACTGGGTTAAGAACATAGACATAAGACCTGAAATCATAAAACTCCTGAAAGAAAACATAGAGGGAAACTCCATGATATTGATCTTGGCAATGATTTTTCCATGGGGATACCAAAGGCATGAACAAGAAAAGCAAAAATAAACAAGTAGGACTAAATAAAAATAAAAAGTTTCCGCACAGTGGGGGAAACAATCAAGAAACTGAAAAGGCAACCTGATGAATGGGAAAAAATATTTGCAAACCATATATATGATAATGGAATAATATCCAAAATATATAAAGAATTCATACAACTCAAAACCAGAAAAACCACAAATAACCCGATTTTAAAACAGGCAAAAACCCCAAATAGACATTTCTCCAAAGAAGATATGCAAATGGCCAAAAAGTATATAAAAACATGTTCAATGGCACTATTCATCAAGAAAATGCAAATCAAAACCACAGTGAGGTATCACCTCACACCCGTTAGGATGGCTATTATCTAAAATTCAAAAGATAAGTCTTGGCAAGGAAATGGAGAAAAGGGAGGCCTTAAACACTGTTGGTGAGAATTTAAACTAGTACAGCTATTATGGAAAACAGCACAGAGGTTCTTCAAAAAATTAAAAACAGAACTACCATAAAAGTGGCAACCAGCAATCCCACTTCTGGGTACATATCCAAAGGAAATGAAATCAGTATCTCAAAGAGATACCTGCATTCCCATCTTCATTGCAGCATTATTTGCAGTACTGAGATACAGAATCAACCTAAATGTCTATTGATGCATGAATGGTTTAAAAGTTATATATATATAAATAAATAGATGCCGTCTGCCATTTGTGACAAAATGGATGACCCTGCAGGAGATTATACTAAGTGAAATAAGCCAGACACAGAAAAACAAATGGTAATATCACTTATATGTGGAATCTAAAGCTGAACTCATGGGACTTCCGTGGTGTCCAGTGGGTAAGATTCCTTGCCCCCAATGATCAGGGAACCAGATCCTGCATGCATACCACAAGAGAGTCCGCATGCTGCAACCAAAGAGCCCATGTGCTGCAACTAAGACTTGGTGCAGCCAAATTAAATAAATATTAAAAAAAAAAAAGTTGAACTCATAGAAACAGAGAGTAGAAGGATGGCTACCAAAGGTCAGGGAGTGGGGGGAATAGAGAGATGTTGGCCAAAGGGTACAAGGTTTCAGTCATAAGATAAATAAGTTCCAGAGACCTAATGAACAACATGGTGACTAAAGTTAAAAGTAATACGTTGTATACTTGAAATTTTCTAAGCAAGTAGATATTAGGTATTGTCAACAGAAAAAAACTATATGAGATGAAGGATATATTAATTAGCTTGATTGTGGTAATGATTTCACAATGTATAACAAACACCACATTGTACACCTTAAATACATACAATTTTTATTTGTCAGCTATACCTCAACAAAGCTGAAAGATAAAATTTTGAGAATGACAAAAAAGTAAGTTAATGAAACTTTGTCTTATGTGAACTTTACTATTCAACAGCAAAGCTTTATAAAATACCTTATTTTTTCAGGGACTGTGCTAGATGTAGGCTTAAAAGCGAGCAAGATGAATAAGATATAGCCTGGCCTTCAAGGAGCTTAATATCTAGCAGAGGGGACCCAGATTCATTCATTCATTCACTTTATTTATTTATTAATTAATACAGCTACAGGAGAGAAGTGATATCTGACCAGATACCTGAAAGTCAACTGTGACTTCCATGTCTCTTCCCCAGATACTAAGTACTATATCCTAGTACTATACTAGCTGTGTTACTTAGAGCCTTTTGACTGAAAACCCTTAACTAGTTTCAGTAAGAAAGAATTTACTGATCCACATAACCAATTCAGAGGCTGTGGTGGCACTATTCCGAGGGACCACTGAAACTAAGGATATGAATACCATCAGGTCTCTCTCTGATTCCCTACAGGCTGGTTTCAATTTTTCCTATGGTAGGCTTCTTTATATAACATATGCTGGGGAGAGGGGGAAGGCTACAAACATCTATAGACTCATATTCTGACAGCAGTGAGAACCAAACAGAAGAGATTCCCTTCCTCTAGCTCAACTTAGAACTGAGCTCTGGGAAAGGCTCTGCTTAGTCCAATTTGGTTCATATGCCCACTCCATGCAGCAGTCACTGTGGCCATGGGCTAAGTAATATATTTACCAAGCTTGGGTCAGGGGCTCACTTCTTAACCATTATTATAGGCAGAGAGGCAGTTCATGATAGAACATAAGTCGAGTGTTTGAAGAGGGGACAAGGAATAGCAAAGACATGGCCTCATGAAAGAATTTCTGAGATAGGTAGCCACTCCAATGTGTATCTACTATTACTGCCAAGCCATAATTGAGAAAAATCCCTATACTCATCAACTTCTATATTATAGTCATTTCTCCAAGTTTTGTCCTTCCCATCTCTCCTCTTGCCTTTGAGATTGGTCTCCAAACTGGTCTTCCTTTGTTTACTCTCTCAACTCATTTGATTTTTGTTTTTTTGGCTGCATTGGGTCTTCGTTGCTGCATGCGGGCTTTCTCTAGTTGCAGTGAGCAGGGGCAACTCTTCATCGTAGTACGTGGGCTTTAGTAGTTGCAGCATGTGGGCTCAGTAGTTGTGGTGCACACGCTTAGTTGCTCCACAGCATGTGCGATCTTCCTGAACCAGGGATCAAACCCACATCCCCTGCACTGCCAGGCAGATTCTCAACCACTGCACCACCAGAGAAGTCCTCCAGTTTGGTATGTTGTATGAAAGAATATTGGACTTTATTCTGTGGACTATATGGTGGAAGGGACAGAGAAGCTACAGATCAGTAGAATTAAGAGCAATCCTCTAAGCAAGAGATAAGGGCCTAAACTAATGTAACTATCTTGGGGATAGGGGATAGAGAGGAGATAGTTCAACACCTTTTAAGTAGAATGAAGAAGGTATCAATACCAACTGGTTATGAAGTCTGAGAAAGAGAAAGGAAGCAAAAAAAAAAATTATTCTGAAATTTTTAGCTTTGGTGGCTGACTCTATGGAACACCATTTATTAGAACAAGGAATACAGAATAACGGCGTAGGATAAGTCAAATGGAACTAAATTAAAATAACAGCTCTTAGAACACTCAGGCTTTGACTTGTACCTTTCTGAATTAAGAGAAAAAAAAGGAATATATATCCTCTCTCTTTCATTATCTGACTGTGACTTATTGAGTCACACTGTCTCTATGAATCTATCACTAAACTATGTTGGCTACCTATGCACCTATTGCAAACAAAAGTGCTGTTTCCTCTGAGGGAGTCAGAGGACTGTTATTTTATCCATTCTGTTCCTTCACCCTTGTCCACCATTTTCTTGTATCAAGGACAGCAATTCCCAAAACAAATAAGTCAAGAAATTGGTGGGTGGTGGTGGATTGGCTAGGAATAGCACAAGGCATCACAGCTTGCATAATTACACAGATTTTCATGGGACACACATTGGGTAATTTTCATGGGACACACATCGTAATTTTCCTCATATTACATAAGTACAAAGAATCAGAGAATCAGGTAGTGAGGGGTAGAAAATACCATATCAGTACTACAAAACTTTACTAGTTAAATGCTTAAAAGAACCTGGGAATTGGGCTGGGAGCTGTGTACATCGACTTACTAATCAATGAAGATTGTAGAAAGGGAATTATCTACTGTATAAGCAGGTAAGAAACAGAACCAAGAGCAACTTCCTAACCCCTATTTGTTGGCAAATACCAATTCTAGAAACCTAGTGCTCATTCAAGGATAAGAGGAGATAAAAACTAAAAGGAACTCCATGGAAAAAATCTTACAATCTTTTGAGGAAAAGCATAACTTCAGAAATAATTGCCTATAGGAAACAGAAGAAAAAAGTTACTGTAATATCATAAAACTGTTTGGTATTCTCACACACTGGAATAAGATAGTCCTGTATTACATAATATGATACAGAAAAAAAGAGATAAAATGAGAAATGGAATAAAATGGAACAAAAATATTAGAATTAAGAAACTTGGGTTATCTGGTACTGAAGCCCATTGTTGAGAAGAATATGCAACAGAGACTGATTATGACCCAGAAAGCCTAAAGAAAAAGTGTGGCAAGCCTTGTCCTTTACAGAAAGTCTGCCAATCCCTGCCCTAGACTCTTTCCGTTTATCACTTATAACACTTTTTTATTGATCTGACATCTCCCAGCTAGAGGGCTCAAATTAATATACTGAATCCTTCATTTACATAATGAGTTGACCAAAAAGTTCATTCGGTTTTCCCCATAAGATGGCTCTAGTAGTGCTTAGTTGTCTTTAACTTCATTCGAAATGATTTTGTTAGATTGTATTGACAGTTGTCATATTAGCGTGCATTAAAAAAATCAAAATTGGTGAATTTTTGTGTAGCCATTTTAATACTGAAGATGGAAGAAAAAAGCAGCATTTTCAGCATATTATACTTTATTATTTCAAGAAAGATGAAAACACAACTGAAATGCAAACAAAGATTTGTGCAGTGTATGGAGAAGGTGTGCGACTGATCAAACGTGTCACAAATGGTTTGCAGGTTTGTGCTGGAGGTGTCTCCCTGGAAGATGCTCCACGGTCGGGTAGACCATTTGAAGTTGATAGCGATCAAATCAAGACATTAATTGAGAACAATCAACATTATACCACGTGGGAGATAGCCGATATATTCAAAACATCCAAATCAAGTGCTGAAAATCATTTGCACCAGCTTGGTTATGTTCATCGCTTTGGTGTTTGGTTCCACATAAGTGAAAAAAACCTTCTTGACTGTAATTCCACATGTAATTCTCTACTGAAATGTAATGAAAACGTTCCGTTTTTAAGACAAATTGTGACAGGTGATGAAAAATGGATACCGCATAACAATGTGGAGTGGTAGAGATCATGGGGCAGGTGAAATGAACCACCACCAACCACACCAAAGGCTGGTCTTCATCCAAAGAAGGTGATATTGCGTATATGGTGGGATTGCAAGGGAGTTCTCTATTATGAGCTCCTTCTGGAAAACGAAATGATTAATTCCAGCAAGTACTGCTTCCAATTAGACCAACTGAAAGCAGCACTCGATGAAAAGCGTCCAGAATTAGTTAAGAGAAAACGCATAACCTTCCATCAGGATAATGCAAGACCGCATGTTTCTTCGATGACCAGGCAAAAACTGCAACAGCTTGGCTGGGAAGCTCTGATTCACCTGCCATATTCACCAGACACTGCACCTTTGCATTTCCATTTATTTCAGTCTCTACAGAATTCTCTTAATGGCAAAAATTTCAATTCCCTGGAAGACTGTAAAAGGTACCTGGAACAGTTCTTTTGCTCAAAAAGATAAAAAGTTTTGGGAAGATGGAATTATGAAGTTGCGTGAAAAATGGCAGAAGGTAGTGGAACAAAGGGTGAATACACTGTTCAATAAAGCTCTTGGTGAAAATGAAAAATGTGTGTTTTATTTTTACTTAAAAACCAAAGGAACTTTTTGGCTAACCCAATAAAAAACTGATAAAGCCATAAATCTTTAAATAAAATTAGTTCAAGTCAAACTAAAACCACATGTATAGTTTTTTTTTTTAATCATACTGCAGCTAGTTTAAACTAAGGCATTCCAGTTCCAAGTTCAGCATTCTTTGTGCTATGAGATAACTTAAGGTTTACAGACCTTCCCCTTACCTATCTGTAGTCAGAAGAGCCAGGCTATGAATATCTTTTTTTTCATTTGCATGTTTATGCAGTTCATCAATATAATCCATAAGTTTCTTTTCAGTTTGTTCAGCTTTCCATCTCTTCTCTCTCTCTTGGTCTAATTCCTCAACAAGTGCCTAAAAGAAAACAATCTTTTTATGTGAACTTGGAAAAGTTACCTAACCTCTAACTGTCTCAGTTTTCTCTTTTATTATGTGGGAATAGTAGTATCTAATTCAAAGGGCTGTGGTGAGAATTAACCAAAAGAATGGAAGTAAAGCATTCAGAACAGTGCCTGGCACAAAACAGCCACTCAATAAGTGTTAGCTGCTATTATTATTGTCATAATGATTTTTATTATTTTCTAAATATTAAGGCCTTCAAACTTGAGAATAAGGGAACAAAAGCAATAGCATGAAAGGTGTGAAATATTTCAAAAAGTAATAATAATACTATTGGAAGAATAGTACACATTCCAATCAAAAGTATAACCCATTTGTTCACAAGTAAAATAAGGGCGAGTTAATGAAAAATATAAAATAAATCAATGTGAGTAAGAAATTCTCAACATGTGAATGATTAAGGAAAATATTGAAGAATTTAAAAATTCTTGAATGCCTCTCAATTTGGAACCCATAGGTCCAAAACTGGATTTCAGAAGAGCCCACGAAAACCTTGAAATTATACACATTTTATGAGCTTCTCTAAGAAAGTTCCTCTGAGAAGACCCATAGATTTCCTTATACATTTAAAAGATTCTGAGACTCATAAGTTAGGAACCACTACTTTAGGAAGAATTTGAAAATTTAGATTTGTTTTCTCCTCCACAAGCATACAGCAAAGTGATTTCACTGAAATCTGATCTTTAATGTGTAATTCCCATTCCTTTAAAAATTACAAAAATAGTAACGTTACACAAAATCTGGAAATTAGGAAGGGGAAAATAACCTAACCTCATCCCCCAGTAAAATTAGACAAAATATTTTTTGCTCATAGAAGCATGCATTATTTTTCTGGGACTAACTTTGTATTTAAAACTAAGATTATTCATATTCAGTTTTTCTTAATCTCTTAAATCATACCCGGTAAGTGGCATTTTCTGAGCTACCGTTGTTTACTTTAATTATTTCAGTCTTCTGCTTTTCTGATTCTTCTAATGTATTACTGTTCACTAAAGATGAGCTTACATATAATTCTTTAAAGAAAGGTTGTTTCATTTTACGATTACAACTGCAAAGAAAAAAACACAGGAAATAACCCAAAGAAATTTATAATACAACTATTTTTCACAACTTAGGTAACGACAATCTAGCATAAAGAGATCCTTTTATATAAATTTATCAAAGTGCTGACAATCTGAGCAGGCAAAGCTGAAAAGTCAAATCTTTTGACATTAGAAAAGTAAAAAAATATGACCATGAGATAGCTTTAAGGAAGAAGCCAGTAGTATTAACTTCTGTGTGCCTTATTTGAATTTCTAGAAGTAAAAGAAATACCTTATAAAAGCACTGTTGTTTTTACTGTGGTGCTTAATAGTTTGAATAGTTTTGGAATAATATGGGATTTTTGATCTTCGAGGAATTTTTCTACTGCATTCTTTTCTGTTTCCATAGTCACTTTCAGATGTCACATCTGTATCTCTTTTTGGTCTGAGATCTTTCTCAGGAACTTTATCTATTAAAGAATTAGAAGTCTAGAATAAAAAAACCAACAAAAATTTTTAAAAGTTCAATTCGGTATAAACAAATATTACTTGACGTTTTCTAAAATGTTATGAACTTTTTACAAGACTAAAGATTTATAAACTAGCTATGTCTGAAATTAAAAGACAAGGGATTCGGCTTCTGGTGTGGACACGTAAGCTCCTATGAGGTTGATGGTCTCAAGAAAACAATTACAAACTGGGGGAAAATACAAACAAAATAACAAACAAAAACTACCTGGGGATCCTAGAAAGTGAACAAAAGCAAGCTTATTCTAGAGAACTGACTCTTGGAAAAATGACCAGAATGGGTTGTTTTTGCTTTATGGCTTTTAGCCTAAGAACATATCACAATCAGTACTACGTACGGAGTCTTAAAACTCAGGTGGAAAAACCACAAACTGTGGGGTCTAAAGAATCAGAGGGCAGTGTGGAGCAGAGTGCAAGAAACCCAGTAAAGGATTTAAAAAAAGCAGCAGTTAAGTCAAAGCAAGTAAATGTTTGCTATAACAAAATTATTAATACTCTTTGGAGGCCTATAGCAGCAACTAGATTCTCCAAAAAACAACAATCACACTCTCTAAGACAAAATCCAAAATTATTTACAGTAGAAAGAACTAGGAAAATATGACCCATGCTCAAGAGAAATGGCAATCGATGGAGCTCTAACCTGAAAGAATCTAAAATGTTCAAATAAGCAGAGAAGTACTTTACAATAGTGATTGCAGTATGCTCAATGATGTAAAAAAAATGCTTACTGTGAATGAAAAGAAAATTCAGCAGAAAGTAAATATTATAAAAAAAAATGGAAATTTTACAACAGAAAAATACAATGTCAAGTTAAAATTGACTGGCTGGACTAATACAGAATGAGGTGATAAAAGAAAGTTCAATGCAATTATTCCATATGAAGAATACAGAGAAAAAAAGCTGATAAAATGTACACAGCATCAGGGGACTGTGGGACACATCAAAAAGTCTAAATGGAATTTGAAAAAAGAGGAAAGGGAATGCGACAGAGAACTATTTGAAGCAATGATGTCCAAAAATTCTGAAATTAAGTAAAGATATAAATTTACATTTCATAATGATAAAAGGGTAAGTTCATTAGGAAGAAAAAGTAGTCATAAATGTGTATGTGCTTAGTAAGAGAGCTTTAAAATATAAAAAGCAAGTGCTGAGAGAATTAAAGGAAGAAACAGACAAATCCACAGTCATAGCTGGAGAATCTAACATCTCATATTCAACCGATAGAACTAGACAAAAAAAAAAAATCAGTAAAATTAAAATTCTTGCTTATCAAAAGACCATTAAGGAAATGGATATGCAAACCACAGACTGGGAGAAAATATATTTGACAAAACATTAGTATTCAAGATATAAAATGAATTCCTATAACCCAGTAATAGACTAACAACTCAATAAAAATATGAGCAAAATTTCTGAACACTTCACAAAAGATTCATAAGCACATAAAAAAGTGCTTACATCACCGATCATTAGTGAAATGCAAATTAGAATCACAATGAATACTGGTATACACTCACTAGAATGGCTAAAATAAAATCAATGGTAACACCAAACATTGGTGAGGATGTGGAACAACTGAAACAGTCAGTTATACATTGTTGGGGGGAATAAAATGGAACCACCACCTTGGGAAAGCTCTGGCAGTTTCTTGCATAACTAAACAAACACCTACCCTATAATTTAGAAATTCCAGTTCTAGCTATTTATTGAAGAGAAATGAAGACATAAGTTTACAAAAAGACTTGTTCTGTAAGGTTCTAGCAGTTTTATTCACAAACCTGGAAAGAACCCAGTGGTATATCAATAGGGATAATGGAACAATAAACTGTGATATAGTCATACAATGGAATACTATATGGCAATAAAAACAAACTATTGACATACATAATAATGGACTGATTTCAAAGTTATGCTGAGTGAAAGAGCCCCCCCACAAAAAAGCATATACTGTATGTTCCATTATATTAGGTTCTGGAAGGAGTATTAAATAATCTATGGTTAAAAAAAAAAGAGAGAAAAGTGATTGTGGGGGTGGGGTGGGGAGCACAGGAGAGGACTGCCTGAGAGAAGCAGCAGGAGGGAACATTATAGGATGACAGTGATGCTTATCTTCATAAAAGTTTGGGTAACAGGCATATGTATTGTCAATGCAGGGAATACACACATCTCTATTTTACATTAAAAGTGAAAAAAAAACCCAGTAAAAGTAAAAAGGCTAAAAAAAAATACTGAACTCTATAATGATATGCAGGCTTAAGTATTTAAGGGAAAGTATGCTGATATATGTAATTCACTTTGAAATGTGTCCTAAATAAGATAGTTTGATAAATGAATAGATGGACAGACATAAGATGAAATAAGTATAGTAAAATGTTGATGGTGGAATCTAGCTGGTGGGTATACTAGTATTCACTAAGAAATTCTCTTAACTTTGCTCTAAGTTTTAACATGCTCATAATAAAATGGTGGGGAAAAATGAAAAGTTAAAGACAAAACAGCCTTTCACACAGATAATTCTAAAAACCAGTGTAATAATTATAAATCCAATAATTAAGAAGAATAACTGAAGATAATGACTGTAACATAATCATATTATAGCATATTCTCAGTAACTTTACGACTTCACTTATAATGTAATGTATTTATCAACTGAAATTCAAAATTGTATGTTTATCCTTTATACCAAGTAAGTTAGCAAACAAGAACTCCTTTTCCTAAATACTTTTTATATGCATAGCTACAAATCATCCTTTTCTCCCTGGGGAGCTAGACTCCTATTCTTAGCTAAAAGTAGGGAAGAATTATCACTAACTGATTAAGAAGCATGACAGTGGAAACAATACCAGACTGGATAGCAGCACATTTGGGTTTGAAGTGCAACTCTGCCTCACTAAAATAAAGGACTCAAATAAACTGAGTTTCTTTCCTATATAACAAGAAAAATGATATATCAATCCCTACATACTTGATTGAGTTGTTGTGAGAATGAAATGAGAATGGCTTAGGAGAAGCTGAAAAGGTCAGTTCAAATTTAGGTTGTTAAGTTTAAATCTAAGTTCTGACACTGAGAAAGAAGACTCAGCCATTAGAAAAGATGGAAGATGAAACCTGAGGAGATGAAGAGTCTAATAGCTCAGTAATATGTTATTAGTGACGTCAAAGAATGTATCTGCTAGCATTCTTGTCCCAGTTCTACCATGATCTAACTCTGTGGCCCAAATTGAAATCTTGAGGGATTTGTGGCACACAATCCTTATAGTCTTATTCACGCACTCACCTAAGGCAGACCTCATGTTTATCAAGACTGCTAGTGTTATAGCTAAGATAATAGTTCAGGATTATTAAAAATCCACTGAACCATAATCATTCCATAAGCAATTTCCACTACTCACCCCCATTTTGAGAAAAAATTTAAGTATTAAAGTTCAGTTACAAATTTCTAGGTCAGACTGATTTTTGATTAATAGCTTCTCAGGCTACACTCTTTCTCCCACACATCCAGTTAGGGGATAAAGGAAAAATTCATTGCATTCTGGGAGGTGTGGCGTTCAAGATAATAACTGTCAGTATAGATCAGAGCAAGAATGCTAGAGAGAAGGTTGGAGACTCAAATAACAGTAAATTCTAAGAACTATAGATCATCCACATAGTTCAAAGATTTTTAAAACCAGAGAACCAGTAGCAGGGGTAAAAAAGGGATTAATATTTCAGGAGAGCAGAGATTATTTGGTGAGGGTCTGCTGTAAACAGGACTTCAAGCAGGAATTATATAAAATAACTTGCCATTTAGCTATAAGTTCTAGAAGTGGTTTTGACCATTAAACAACTGAAGAGAAAGTAGAGGCCAAAAGTAGCTCACATACCCTCTATGTTATTAATAAGCACTAAATCCAAAGAGTTCTATTTACTAGAAATAAAAGGTGGATGGGTGGAAATAATGTGAAGTACAGCAGACGAAAGGAATTCCATAATGAAGATCTGAAAGAGGACACTGAGGAAAATGAGTGAGAAAAGTATGTTACACCTTTCTCTACCACTAATACTACAAAGGATCCTATTTTAAAGAAAAAAATAAACATACACACCAATGCAATAAATATAGATTGTTTCTGGTTGTTCAGCTTGTATGCAATCTTATTGTACATTTTCTTAACTATTTTGTCTTCAACAAACACATTGCTTAGAAAAGTAGGAAAAATACTTACTTCACTGAGAAGCTGTAAAATTTGATCATCTAATTTCTGAAGTTTCATCTCATTCTGAAAATCATTTTCATGATTAACTTTCTCTGGCTCAGAAGAGGGACACACAGATATAAAGGATGTCAAACCAGTATCCGTTGGTGTACTTGTAAACTGATCCAAGGGAGCTATCTCATCAATAGGTGGTGTTACCACTGGCATACCGTCAATGATCTATGACACAGAAACAAACCAAAATCCTTTAAATTTACACTTATTTATTAATTAAAATTTGAAGATATTAGGAAAAAAAACAGTACTATACCTCATCTTCACTTATATTTAGGGGAGAGTCAGAAGAAACTAAATTATCCAAAAGACCTTCAAAGCACTGTAGACCTGATGAGTTTACTTCTGCCACATTTACTGGTTCACCAAAAATGTTCTTACAATCTAGGATTCTAAGCTGTGGCAAAGTCTGGAGCATAATTGCTCTGTACCCTTGGAAACAAATCATTCAAAATGAAAACTCAACCATAAAAAAAAAAGGTTAATTATTTATAGAATAAAGTAAATTTATCAGCTACCAGATATATCACCTGAATGATAAAATTAGTCCTGGAATGCAACTAATAAACTTGTAATAAAAAACTACTTAATTCTTCTCCAGTATATAATCATTAAATAGAAACCAAACAAAACATACCCCCCAATCCCTCCCAAACAACCCTCCCTCCTGATGAAAGTCAGAAAGTTAAAAAATCATCATTTCTAGATCTATGTTTCATAAAATTGCTTTAAAGCTATAACTGCATGAAACCAGTAGCAATTTATTCCAGGCAGGAAGCCAAACATATCTCTTGTTTATTTGTAATATGATTAGTAAACATATAAATCAGGATGATGTAAATAACAATTTTGCCAGTGCAAAAGCATTAACAAACTTAAACACTCCCGCTCTCTCCTCTTAAATTACATATAACTAGGATTAAAACAGGCAATCTATCAAGTATTTAAGAGTATGTTTATTTTCCCTAAGTACAATTACATATGAGAAATCTGGCAAATTAATATTAATTTGGTGTTTAGGCTAACAGAAACACTTTAATTTTGATAAATTTTAAAACCAAGTAAAATAAGGTGGCTGGAAGAACTGAAAAAGAAAGAAAGAAGTCTGGCAAATCAATATTAGAGATTTTGAAAAAAGAAAAGTAATTTCAGTACTAATTCTGGGGGGAGGGCAACTATGTGCAGAGAAATATCTCATCTAGGAAAGAAAGTGAAAAACAAAGACTTAAACTATAGGTACTAAAGGTTCTTGAGATGAGATTATTAGGAAAAAAAATCCAACTTGTGGGTTAGCAAATTAAAGTTGTCTTAGGAATACAGTTTTTTCCCCAAGAAAAGGGTTTCCCCACAAAACAGAAATCTGCCCTGATTTTTAGGGAGACTCTATCATTATCTGGGCTTAGGAAAATAGTTGATCTCAACTCTAATATATTCTTCTGCAAAGTAAAATCATCAAAATAGGTTTCCATTCTGGGAAAAGCCTTCTCATAGCTGCAAATTAACGAGAATAGAGCCTCTGCAGCTAACATCTACCCAAACACATCTTTAGAATGTACATTCATATTCTGTATTTGTATCTTACTGTTGGGTTAAGCAATTTGAGATAAGTGAGTTCTAGAAATGGAGTCTGGTCTGCTTTACCTTTGCCAACCTCAATGATTTTGAATTAGATCAAATGGCATTTCAGCAGCATCTCCTATATATCTCATATCTTAATATATATCAAGTTTAAGCTTTCTTCTTAAAACAATTATTTACTTATTAATAATTTAACATTCATATGGTGCAAAATTCAAAAGGTACTCAGTAAAAAGTTTTCCTAATATTTCCTGATTCCCAGCTGCCCTTTTCACATTTCCTGATCCCTATCTACCCAATACTGAAGTTAGCCATTATTATCAGTTTTTTGTGTATTCTTGTAAATATTTTATATATATATTCAGCAAACACACATACATGTGTTATCCTTTGCACACAAATGGTAGCCTATTATACACTATGTAACCTGCTTGCTTTTCTTTCTCTTAACAGTAGTATATCCTGGAGATAACTGTTTATCAGTAGCTAAAGAGACTCCATATTCTTTTTCTATGGCTGCTTAGTATTGTAAGAATATATCATAAACACAATTTAATTTTGAGGCATTCACTTATCAAATATAAAACTGTCTAAATAGAATTATCTGTTCAGCTTATATTCCTCTTTTAACAGCAATTTAGTTTGTCTTAATAGAATAACTTATTTGCAATTATATTTTTCCAAATACATAATAAAAAGTTGCAAAGCTTAAGACAAACTCAAGGAGGTCATAAATACAAGCTGCAGGAAATAAAGGAGCTTTGACTATCAACTGTTACCAAAAGTACTACATTAATCATTCATACCTGGTAAATGACAGACAGGATTATCTTCTCCATTTTTCTCCAAAATAAGATTAGTCAAGAAGTGCAATCCTACTGTACATTGAAGTAGGTGATGGATACTATCTATACAATTACTATGTAGTTCAATATATCTAAGTTTATGTTTAATTCCATGAAGGGGCATCAAACCTGCAACAGGAAGAAATTTCTTTTGATGTCACAACAGTAATTTTTCTAACAGCTAACTAAAAATAATTTTTATATAGGTTATACTTCAAGAGGCAAAGGAGTGGCATTAATAAGACCCTGCTGCAAACAGCTACACCTAATGAACAGGGTATCAGTAAAGTCAACTCTTGTTTTGAAGAAACAAAGGTTTGGCATCTCTTTGAGGCCTTAGCCCAGAGAACCTGGACCCTGGTTCTCTTTAAACGAGTGGGCCTTACCAGGCCCATGCAGTTTTATGAGAATAAGAGTAAAGCAATGGTTTCAGGCTCTCAATCAACACATCATTTTTAATTAAGAGACATAAGTTAACACTCCAATTTTGCTGGTTTCAGCATAAAATAAATACAAATAGCATGCATCTGATTTATCTTCCTGGTAACATTTCTTGCACAAGCTTACCTAGAGCCTGTTAATATCAGAAACTAGGTTTGTAACAGAGGCTACTGGAGCCTGGCTCATCTCCTTGGCCGGCCTGATCTCAGCTGCAGCTGAGGTGGACAGAGCACATGCCTCAGAATGTTCTTCAAAATGGAGTTTGTTCAGCAAGGGTTCAGCCCAGAAGAGTGAGGGAGTTAACACCTCCAGGAACCCCTTAACAAAAGGAGAATCATCCGTGGCTAAATGCCCTAGCCTTCCTTCTTTTGGAAAGACCATTCTGAGATGTACTCTACACTGTTCCACTGAAGGTCTTATTTTTCAATTTTGCCTAGTTTAGTACTCTTTATATACAAATTCAACTTTACTCACCTTTTTTTTTCTTCAATGTCTTCAACCTGACTGGAATACTCTTCTCTCCTCAAAGATCCTCATCTGGCTAACTTCTACTCATCTTTTTTACAGGGTTGCCTCTTTTATTTTCTTCATAGTCCTTATCACTGACTTCTGTTCACCTGTCACACCCTCAGAGAAGTCTTCTTTGACCACTCACTACAAGATCAGACTTCTTGTCATACATTCTTATGAGTACTCAGCACTTCTTAGTACCACACTTCTAACTTCCGGTTCCATGTTACTGGTTCTTTCCCTTATGTTGCAACTTCATGTCCCTTTTATGTTTCGATTTTAAAGTGCCCCAGTGCTCATTCCTGGTTCCTCTTCTCCATCCATATACTCTCCAGAATCTCCCACAGTGTCACGACAACCGCAGAACTGATGTGCCAAATCTACAACACTAACCATGATGCCCTACCCCAAAACTGCAGATCATACACGTACACACACACAAATATCTAATAGGGGTCTCAAATTTAAGATAGAATCCTTAATTCTTACCCTTTCATTTCTAAACCTGTTCTTCCTTCAATCTTCCCCATGTGAGAAAACAGTACCATTATCCACCTGTTACTACAAAGAAAACTTATCTTTGATTCCTTTTCCTTGCATTTCCTCATCTCAGTCCATCAGCAAGTCCTATGAACTTCACATGCAAAACCTATGTATTTACTCCTCTACACTATTTCCATTCTAGTCCAAGTCTCCATCATCTCTCACCCAGACAATTGAATCGGCTTCCTAACTGGTCACCTGATTTTCACTCCTATCCTATTAAAGTCCATTCTTCACCCACTCAGTAGCCAAAGTGATCCTTTAAACAGATGTATTAAGTCACTTACTTGTTTAAAGCCTTCCAATGGCTTCCTACTGTACTTAGAATAACATGCAAACTTTTTACCCTGTTTTTGAAGCTGAAGCTATGCTGTAGCCACAGCAGGCTTCTTTCTGTTCCTGAATCATGGCAAGCTTGATCACACCTTAGTGTCTTTGCATGTTCTTAATCATATGAACTGTCATTATTTACTTATTGAAGTGTTTCTGAACATATAAAATATCATCATTCTAAACAATTATCTATTAGAACTCATAGGTTTGCTAATTATATTTTCTGTATAGAAAATATACACAGTAGAGCTCAATGTGCTTTAACAAACACGGTTATATAAACCCTGCAATGGAGATACAGAACATTTTCATCATCCAAATCACTGTGTCCCTAGGTAAATCAATCTTCTCTCCTCATCTTCAACCCCTGGCAATTAATGATCTCATTTCTGCCCCTGTATCTTTGCCTTTGTCAGAATGTCATATAATGGAATCACATAGTGTAATTTTTTGTGTCTGGCTCCTTTCACTTAGCATAGTTCTTTTTAGATTTATCTATATTGCTACATATATCCACAGTTCCTTCCTTTTTATTGCCAAGTAGTATTCCACCCTGTAGATGTATCACAATTTGTTTACCCATTTACCAGGTGATAGACAAGTGGGTAGTTTCTATTTTTTGGAGATTATGAATAATAATATAAACATGATTATATTAAAAAGTGATATAATCATATTAACCATCATGTGCAGGTCTTTGATGAGACAGGTTTTCATTTTTTTCAGGTAAACACCTAGGAGTAGAAATGCATGATTATATGCTAAGAGTCTGTTTAACATTATAAGAAACCTTCAAACTGTTTTCCAAAGTAGTTTTACCATTTTGAATTCTACCAGCAATGTATGCAAGTCTAGCTGCTCCACAATCTCACTAGCACTTTGTAAGTTTTTTTTTAATTAATTAATTAATTTATTTTATTGGCTGTGTTGGGTCTTTTTTGCTGTGTGTGGGCTTTATTTTTAGTTGTGGTGAGTGGGGGCTACTCTTCATTGTGGTGCCCAGGTTCTTCACTGCCATGGCTTCTCTTGTTGTGGAGCACGGGCTCTAGGCGCATGGGCTTCAGCAGTTGCAGCACATGGGCTCAATAGTTGTGGTTCACAGGCTCTAAAGCGCAGGCTCAACAGTTATGGCGCTCGGGCTTAGTTGCTCTGTGGCATGTGGGATCTTCCTGGAGCAGGGATCGAACCCGTGTTCCATGCATTGCCAGGCAGATTCTTAACCACTGTGCCACCTAGGAAGCCCCCGTATTTTAAGTTTTTAAAACTACATCTGTTCTTGTAGGTATGAAGTAGATCTCATTATGATTTTAATTTGCATTTCCTTAATTACTAAGGATGCTAAACATTTTTTTTTTTCACGTGCTTGTTTGCCATTTAGATATCCTCTTGGGGAAGGGTCTGCTCAAACCTTTTGCTTATTTTTTGTGGGAGCTGACATCATTTCATTTATTTGTTTTACTTCCCCACTACAATGTAAGCCCTGTGATGAATTTATTTGTTGTTGTTATTTTTTCATCACTACAGAACAGTGTTTGATACAGTGTTATTTTGTTGTTATTTTTTCATCACTACAGAACAGTGTTTGATACAATGATCTTTGATAAATATTTGTTGAGTGAATGAATGAACTATATTATCCACGATTCACATTTTTCAGTTAAGGAAACTGCATCCAAAGAACAATATACTTTGCTCAACATTACACAGCAGAGTGAGAGCTATGGTTAATACTCAACTCTAATGCATTTTGGGGGGAAAAGGTTTTTAAAAATTAAAATACTATTGCTACTTTGGTTAAGGGTAGGCACAAGGTCATTGTATTTTACTTTTTTGTGTACTAAATACCTGACATAGGGTAGTATTTTTCTAGCAGGGGAGAAAAACAAACAAATGAATAAGACTGTTTCAAATACTGATAAGGATTATGATGATAATTAGAGAAATTTTGCTAGTTCTGAAAGCTACTTTTGAGAATAATCAAACTTTGTTCATTTTATCAGTGCATCACTTTAATCAATTAAAAAATTAACAATTTTTAACCTTCTTAGACATGGTAACGTCAAAAAGAAAAAAAACCTCGTTTGACAGTCAATTTGCTATAGCCTTTAGAATGCTATATACCTATACTGTCCAATATGGTAGCACCAGCCACATGTAGCTTTTTAAATTTAAATAAACATTTAATTAAAATTAAATAAAACTACAAATTCAGTTCCTCAGTGTACTGGCCATATTTCAAGTGCTCAAAGGCCACATCTGTCTATTGATTACCATACCAGACAGCACAGATACAGAATATTTTTATCACTGTAAAAAGTTCTATTGGAGATATTCCTCTCTATATAACAGTATATTGATTAATTATCTAAGATTAAAACATTATTCTCTCAAAGTAGGTCCTTTCTAAACAAGTTTTTTTCTGTTATTGATTACTCTAGTTTTTAATTCAGCTGTAGCTTTAGCACTAGCAAAAAATAAATATGACTGAGAAACACTCTCTAGACAAGGTTTTTGGTCAAAAATTGAATTATTCAGTTCTTCAACATGCAGAGCTCAGTGTAACTCACTACATGTGAAGAACACTCAGCATTAAAGAAAACATAGGCATATCTACTTACCACTAAGATCATTTATGTGGTTATAAGATAAATTCAATCTAGTCAGATTAGTTAGTGCTTCAAGTCCTAAAATAAAACAAAGCCATTACAAGATTCAAATAATCAATTAATTAGAGATATATAGTAATTCAATACTATTTCACACTGCTCTAAAGCAAACCCAAAGTCTGATAACAGTGAAATCAATTTTATTGGTATTTTACAAAATAATTTTTTTTAAAACTGATAACTTTTCCATAAGAAAACATTTTATATAGTGAGTTTTAGGCTCAGTTTTCAAAAGTTTATGATAATATTTAGCCCACTCTTTTAGGAAGAAAATGGAAAATGGACTTAAATTATCTCCCTTAAGCAAAGTGTTACATAAAAATTACTTACAAACCTTCTACTCTTGTGATCAAATTGCAGGACAAATTTAAAGTGCGTAGTTTTGTCAGTGTGTTTAGCCCTTCAATTTGACTTATTTGATTAGATGACAGATCTAAATGTTGTAAATTCCAAATGTGATCAATGGCTTTGATCTTCGAGATATTATTGCAATGAAGATTGATGGCATGAAGGGCTGAATCTAAAGATAACTCTGATATGCTACAAAGGAAAATACATATTATCAAAAACAAATAGAAACTGGACTTAAAAATCACGACCAAATAACTAAAATTAACCAAACAGCGTGTAGATAGTAAGTGTGTGTGCTATTCATTCTATAATAAAATCTTTCCTACTTGTGGTAGCCTTGAAATGTCTCATAAGGTACACTGCTTCTTACAATTAACCAGTATTCTGGACCATTATCAAGAGAGGCAAGGGATGCTGGGCATTTTTAGCTTTTATATGCAAACAAAGTCATCAGCATAGAGTGAAAGCAGTATTTGTAAAATCAGTTCCTAGAATCATAACACCCCAAGTGCAAATCTACAGGCTACCACTTTTTCTTCTTGCTGTGTTACTTGAGTAAACGAATTAACCTCTCTAAACCTGTTTCCTTAACCCATTTAATCCTCACAACAGCTCCAAGCAGTAGGTATCTAAGGATGCTATATCTTACAGAAATTAAACAACCTGTCCAAGTTCTTCTAGCTATTACCTAATTGAGCCAATATAAATACAGATCTGGCATTGGAGTTTACAGTCTTATTCTCTTCACTGTCTCTAATGTCTATTTAACCCAAAATGTAGCTGATTTCAAAATAAACCATTAGTTATTGCTATTTGTAGTGAAAATGTCCCTGGCCTCCCTTGCTGAAATGTGGAATGCCTCTCCTCTAAATGCAACTCCCAATTACTGCTCTTTTTAACTGAAACCTCTTCTGAAGACAGGAGTTCTAGGAATATAAACTACAGTGTGCATAATTCAGAGCTGCTTGAACTGAGACACACAATGTCACTGGCATCTATTCTTTGTTCTATAACAGCTACAGTAAAGCTGCAGGAAATCTGGTAACAGGAAAATGAGAAGTTTAGCAGTCAGGGAGTAAAAGGAAAACAAGGAATTCGAGTTTGCTTCCAAATTAGCATTAAGAATCTCAGCTTTAAAATTAAAACACAAAAAGTGTGAACATGTCATAAGGTCATTCAGCTTTATCCTTTAGTCTTCAGACTGAAGTGCATAAGAACCCCTGGCAGCAAAAGATAATATATTTCTAAATTTCAAACTAGCAATCTACAAATGTGAGTGTTTCAAATATTTTCCAATTATCTAGCTTCTGTCACTTACTGAGCTATTATTTATTGCCAGACCTTATGCTATTAACACATGTTCTTAATGACAGCCATTTATTTTCTGAAGCATTTCAGTTTCTGGAAATTAGTATTGTGCAGATAATGTAGTAGGGTGGAAAGACAGTGATATTAGACAGAAATGGTTTTGAATTCAAACTTAATCTGCCAGCTGCATGAAGTTGGGAAAGTTATAAAGATCTTCTGAGTCTCAGATCTGTCCCTCGTAAAATTACTACCTCGCAGAACTGTTGCTGAGTATTGGTGATAGTATATGTAACATGCCCACATAGATAGCATTTGGTAAATGGCAGCTATTATTAAATATAAACGGAAATATTCCTTTGAAAAACACCTTCCCGGGGTTTTCTGGCAAATTTTAAGATCAGGATCCAGAGCAAGTTGCTTTAATTACCAGCAGGGTGCGCGAAGAGGGCAGGCAACAAAGGAACAGTGTGTGGAAAGGCACAGAGGAGCCTACTGTGTACTTGCCCGCCTGCAGCTCCGTGTGGCTAATCACAGGGCCTAACTCGAGAAGGGGTAAGAGGTCAGACGGAAAAGGTAGACAGGGACCAATCAGCAACGCAGAACCAAGAGCCTAGTATAGTGCACAAATTTGGGCTGCATGAAAGAGGGAAACGGTGAACTAGATATGCCATGTTTAGTATTTTCAAAAAATATAACAATATACGTACCACAGTGCTCTACAAAGGAGAAATTAGACTAGGCGCAAAGAGAATCGAGGCAAAACCAACGAAGAACAGCAAACTCTTGCTTCACGGTGGCCAGAGATGCCACGCTGCCACTTTTTGTCATAGAGAAGGAGCAAAGAAAAGAGGACAGAACCTGGGAAGACCAACAATTACATGGCAAGCAAAGAAATAACAGCCGCTAAAGAAGGAAAACCAGCAAAGGGAGGATGGTCAAAGTCTGGTAGGGAACCAGGACAGGGGGCAGTTTCCCAGGTGCTCATAAGTCCCTGGAGGAAAGGGAAAGGGGGCTCACTGGATTCGGATCTGGACCCTCAGCAGTGCAGCTGTGGCGGAGAAGGCAGGCGAAAGCCAGACGCCTTTGTGCGCGGTTTCGGTAAAGCTGCCCCGCGCCTCCGCTCCACCGAGGCCGCCCGCTGCCCTTGGCCCCTTGCCCGGGATGCGTGGGCCGCTCCCGGCCGCGGAGCGCCCTTTACCTCCGCAAGCCTTTGTCCATGAAGCACAAATCCCCGCAGCTGCTGTCGCCGTCCTCATTCTCGACTTCCGCCTCCACCGGCGCCTTCATGGCACCGGCGACGCGGAGCGGGGTCTTAACCGGCGCCCAGCGATGGGGAGCAGAGCCCGGAACACGCCTCCCGGGTGCGCGGAAGTGCGGCCCCGAGGGGGCGGGGCGAGGACCCTCCTTCCAACCGACGGCGGTCACTGTCCTGCCCCGACGGTGTCGCAAAGCCGGAAGCCTGAGCTTCCCCAACAGGGCTTCCCTCCGTTTTACGGTATCTGCGGCGCGACGCTAGAGATTTGCCGTAAAGCGAACATTTTGCCTGGGGTGTTGTTGTTGAGGAATGAGTGGGTTTTACCCGTGTGGCTCTTCTGTATGATTTTTACGTTGTAGGCTACTGACTTCTGAAGGCGATTTCATAGATGTTTGTTTTTAGGGACCTATGGTCTTACGTACCTATAAGTTGTTCCCCCAGGCTATTGCATCTACTGTTGATTCCACAAACTTTTTGTGGGATGCCTTACTTGTGTCAGGCACCTCCCTGTGCAATGAGAAATAAGATGAAGCCCATTCTCCTTCTTGGAAGCATTCACATTTCAAAGGAGGAAACAAAGACTTGCTGCGCAGCAGGGCCAGTACTAGGAATAGCACGGAAGCATTTAAGCCAACTGCATGTTCCTGTGGGTAGTGAGGAAGTTTTCTAAAAGGAAATCATCCATAGATGGCTGAGCAGAGTCTTGCTCGGTCACAGTGTGTTCTGGACAGGATGGCATTCCAGGTAGGAAAACAATACCCACAAAAGATCAAAGAACCCTCCTGGTTAGATTGCTTTCTGAGTCATGGGAATATTTTAAAATGGAGACAAAAGATATGTCTCAACCTTGGACATGTCATTATCCTACACTAAAATCTTCAGTGGTTCCTCACTAGTGATGGAAGAGATTTTCACACATTGAGGCATAGGAAAGTCATTCTGGCTTATATATGGTTTGACTTTATGCTGACTAAAACAGTTTACCTATGTCAAACATGCATTGTACGTCTGCTTTAACCATTAAAGGAAAGAATGAATTTAAAAATCAAAACAGATGAACTGATTCAGGCATTCAAAATGGAGCTGAGTGGCAGTTGTGGATGTGGTTTCAAACACATTCTTGCATCTTTGAGAAGTTGAATTTTCTGAACTATATCAAACTCAAGGGCACCAACCAGCCATTTTCAAAACAATATCTGCTAGCAGCTGCCAGCTGCAACATTATGGTCTCAAAGTCTCCCCTTATAACTATGCAACCATTTCAGACCACAACCAATACTTGCTTAATGAGCACCCTTACTTCTTGACAGCTCCAAGCCTAAGTCTTGACAATTTATATAACTTTGCTGTTTTTGCCTACATAAGCTTTCCCCATTTTGTAGCCCAGCAGAACATAATTCAAGTGCTTCTTGAATCTGTGTCACCTGGGCTATAGTTCTTAGTTTGACTGGAATAAAACTCTTTCCTATTCTTATTACAGATCATTTATTGATTATGTACCAACACTGGCCATCAAATAAAGGCCTAACTTTCTAATCTAATGTTGAAGATATTTCGAGACTTATCAGTGTCCTATTTAGCTGTACCTAATATATTCTAAAACTTGTAGCCACAATTCACTGTTTCCTATAGCTACATGCTTTACTATGTGTCTGCAACTCCTTTTAACAAGAGGTGAAGGTATAAACTCATTACTGGCTCCTTGATTCTGGACTTACATGTTACTTTTTGTTTTGGTCAATAGAATTCATTGGAATTCTAGTGCTAGTCCCAAGACATCTAGTGCTAGGTCTCAAGATATCTTGCATGCTTCTACTCCCTTTCTTGGAAGACTGCCTGAGCTGCCATTTGAGCAAGCCACATGTAGCAGAAACAAGTCACCCCAGCTAAAGATAAACAGATACATGCATGAATGAGCCCAGAAGCACCTAGGTGAACCAGTGCAAATTGTCAAATTACAGAAATAGGAGCTAAATAAAGGGTTTTAAGTCAGTAAATTCTGGAGGAGATAGGATTAGGTGACAGATAAATCACTAACACAATAACTGAATATCAATTAAAATAGAAATTTTTTTCAATAAGGATAAGTGTTATAGTCTAACCTAAAATAAACAATCGATATAAGAAACAAATCATTCTGTAATGATATTAAATGCTATTTCCTCCAAAATTATGTACATTATAATTAATTAAATTAATCAAGATATTTATTATAGTTAGCAGAGTTTAAAAATTGTGGATTGTATTTGGGCTGCCTCAGCACTTAAAGATTGATTGTTTTTTTCAGAATGATAATTTGATGTATTTATATTTCTATTTGCCTGTTAAAATCACAAGTGCTTAGAAACATGTAGTTTTGCTTCTAATTCTTTATCTGCAAAACAAAAATTGTTAAAGTAGTTTCTATAGGAGATCTCAGTTCTAAAATTCAAAAAAATCTATCATTAATGTTGTAAATAATCTGTAATCAACTGTTTTCAGTAACTACCGTCTGCAGTTTTATTTATATTTTATATTTTAAAATTGCACCTCAATCTTCCTTGACTTGCTTTACATGATATCTATGAAGTATTCATGCATGCATAATGGGCAATATATTTAGAATCAATAGGCTGGGGCTGGTGAGGTGGCATTGTTGGGAAGGTAGAGAGAATCTATCTATAAATACTATATCTATCTTATCTATTCTGTAAATGATAAGTTGTTTAGAAAGGCTGATGTGTGCTGAGGGTGTGTGGGTATGCAAGAGAAGGCAAGAGATGAGAATAGAAAGTTAGGCTTGAATCAGATGTTGGAGAACCTACCATGGTCAGTTCAGGAGTTGATATCTGGCCTGAAGGAAGGTGCTGATGGAGTGATGGTGTGGTGATTGCAGCAGCTGTGAGAGCGAGATTGGGAGGAGATGCAAGGAAACAAAATAAAATAGGGGTCCCCCACCTGCGAGTCACATAGCAGGAGATTAGCAGTGGGTGAGCCAAAGAAGCTTCATCTGCCACTTCCCATGCTCCCTTCATCTGCCACACCCCATCCCCCCCCCATTGTTTGCATTGCTGCTTGAATCAGTTCCTGGTGCCAAAAAGGTTGGGGACCGCTGAGATAGGGAATTTAGGGAGGAAAATGACAGGATTAGATTTGTGTTTTATAACATGTCTAGAAACTGAGTGGAAGCTGGATTCAGGGGTGAAGATTGGCAGCGAGCATTAAGATACAGTTGCAGTAAACCAGTGAGAAAAATGAAGGCCTGGACAAAGGCCCTAGAGGTGGGACTTTTGGAAGAGAAAAATACCTGAGAAGATGTTAATAAGATTGATTTTATAAACTTTGTTGACTGATTTGGGTGCAGGATAGATGGCAACTATAGTCGTTAACTTTTTCTTCATCTTGGTAGTTTTTGAATATCCTTTTGTGTTTTACCACATTCCTGTGAGACCAAAATGTAATGGTGGTATTACATCCTATAATTTACACTTGTCTTTTTCTGTTAGAATTAACCAGCACTTTTATGCTAATTTCTCAGACAAGATGCACAAAATACAAGCCATCATTTGGCTTTTTAACCATCTAAAATATATATAAGCTTTTTTCAAAATAAAACCCAAAGCTTTTATTTTTTTATTTTTAATTTTTATCAGAGTATATTTGCTTTACAATGTTGTGTTAAAAACCCCAAAACTTTTAAAATTTTACGATGACTTGATACATTCAGATCCCAGTTCAGAACATCAGTTAACGGCGTGGAAGCATAAGATCAGTCCCCTTTGTGACTTGTGGCCTTGAAAAAATGTGTATCATTAATGAATTCTATTTACTTAGCTGTATACACCACCCTTGCTGAACATCCTGGCCTTTCATGGCGCTGCCATTGGGGCTGGTTTTGGCAGAGTTTACTGGGGAAGCTAAGAACAAAGGAAAAGGGATGAGAGGCTTGCTATGCACCCAGGCTCTGCTAGGTTGGGAGAAGGCCAGGACTTAAGCCAGGAAAGCAGGGAGAGCAGCGGAACTGCCTTCGGACCTGGACCCTAGTTGGTTAGTACAGCAGTCAGACACCAGAGGGAGTAAGAGACTATGGGCTACTGAAGAAAGAGAACTAGACACTAGGAAAAAACCATAGGAAAAATCTACAAAACAGAGTTGGTTTTTTTAAAAGATAAAATGCAGAAACTGTTAGTTAGACTAACAGAAAAAAAAGAGGGAAGGCTCATTAAACTAAAAAAGAGCAAAATATACCCTACATTACTTGATTAAGAAGGCATAATTATTTTAATGAAGCCAAGGGTTATTTAATAGATTCAATATTCTTTCATAATTAAAATCTTAGCAAGTGAAGAGTAGACAATGGTGCCATAACTAAACAGCATTCTCTAAACACCTACAGCAAACATCATACTTAATGTGAAACATTAGAAGTATTCTCGTTAGTCATCACAAATTAAGGGTTCCTGCTCTTCTTTTAAAATGAACTAGAACCAATGCTGTAAGAAAGAAAAATATGTTTTAAGAATTTAAAAAGAAGAGATAAACTGCTTTTATTTGCATAAGATATAATTCTTTTCATAGATTTTCTAAATCAACATAGCAACAAAAATTGTGAGCTGTGGAATAAGTCTAACAGGAAGTATGCAAAATTTTGTGTAGGAAACTGAAGTTTGATTAAAGTTTAATCAAGAGAAGCCTTTAATCATTATTATAAAGATGTCAGTTTTCCCCAAATACACTTCAAATAGAATTCTATCACAAGAATCCCAACTGAATCTTTTACAGAGCTTCACAAAACTATTCTAAAATGTGTATGGTTTCAAAAATTAATTTTGAAGGTGAAAAAGATTTTATATTTGCAATGACCATAAAATTTTATTCAAAACATTTTAATGATGGTCTTTTCAAGTTCTTGATGGTCACCATTAATGAGAAACTTTGCTTACACAAGTTAAAAATAAAATAACTTTACAAAATTAGTTTTTCACAGTCCTCTTTTGCTATACCTTCCCTGGCTCCTATCTGACCTCACTGTTTCCCTACTTGCACTCCATGGACACCTAGAACCTAGCATAGAAGGCTGAATACATGGTGAGAATGGACTAAGATTTGAGCAGCCATTCTTTTCTTTTTTAAGCTCTTTATTGGAGTATAATTACACTGTTGTGCCAGTTTCTGCTGTACAACAAAGTGAATAATATATTTTTATACATATATCCCTATATTCCCTTCCTCCTGCAACTCCTTCCAACCCTCACTATCCCACCCCTCTAAGTCATCACCCATCATCGAATCGATCTCCCTATGTTATGCAGCAGCTTCCCACTAGCTATCTATTTTACATTTGGTGGTGTATATATATGTCAATGCTACTCTCTCACTTCATCCCAGCTTCCCCTTCACACCTCCCCGCCCCCACCCTGTGTCCTCAAGTCCATTCTCTGCATCTGCATCTTTATTCTTGCCCTGCCACTGGGTTCATCAGTACCAATTTTTAGATTTCATATGTATGCATTAGCATAGCATTCTTTTTTTTTTTTTTTTTTTTTTGGGAGCAGAGAAAGATTTATTGCAAGGGCAAGCAAAGATAATAGGTGGCTTGTGCTAAAAAACCCCAAAGTCCCCAATGGTTTTCAGGGAGAAGTTTTTCTAGGCAAAATCTGGTGTAAGGGCTGCAGAGTATGTGACTTTGTTCTGATTGGTTGGTGGTGAGGTAACAGGGTGGTGTTCCAAGGATCTTGTGCTCAGCCTGAAGTTACCATCCTCCACCTGGGCAGGGCCTTAGTTCCTGCAGAACTCAAAGATGTTGTTATGTATATCCCTTGAGGAGGAACCAGGACCCTGCTTTAATCACTTCACTATAGTTTCTCAATTGCTGCTCCTTTGTCTCTGCATCCCCTCACTTCCCTGATTAGCAACTGTTTGAATCTGCCCTTTGGAACTCAGGGAAGGTCTAGGAGGCTGAAGCCTATTTCCTACAGAAAGGATTTGTACCTGGGAGGGCCCCACAGTGTCCTGCTTGGTTTCAGTTCTGACTCAATCTATAATTGTAACATTTTTTTTTAACTTTATCTCTTTGGCTTTTTCTTTTTAATTAATTAATTAATTGGCTGCATTGGGTCTTTATTGCTGCACATAGGCTTTCTCTAGTTGCAAAGAGCAGGGGCTACTCTTTGTTTCAGTGTGTGGGCTTCTCATTGAGGTGGCTTCTCTTATCGTGGAGCATGGGCTCTGGGCACATGGGCTTAAGTAGTTGTGGCACGTCAGCACAATAGTTGTGGCTTGTGGGGTCTAGAGCGCAGGCTCAGTAGTTGTGGTGCACAGGCTTAGTTGCTCTGCGGCACGTGGGATCTTCCTGGACCAGGGCTCAAACCCGTGTCTCCTGCATTGGCAGGCAGATTCTTAAGCACTGCGCCAGGGAAGCCCTCTTTGGTTCCTGAAGGCTATTTTAGTCTTTGTCCTAGTCTGCTTGGCTTCTGAGATGGGCCACATTCTGTCTGTGGGGTGTGTTCTCTCTAAATAAATCCACTTCTTACCTATCACTTTGTCTCTCACTGGATTCTTTCTGCAATGAGACATTAAGAACCTGAGCTTCATTAAATCCCGAAACCAGGTGTGGGATCTCAGTTGGAAGACCCTGGGTTTTGTCTGGGTTTGAGTACCAGCTGTGTGGGTTCAAGTCCCAATCTAAGGTGCACAGTTTCAAAGGTATTGCCAGGAGTGGTGTCTGATAAGAGCTCTCTCTTTGGATTGTAGGTGGCTGCCATCTTGCTGTAGCTCATAGGACCTCTTCACTGAGGGCATTGATGGGGGTAGAGATAGCACAGTATTCTTAACGGATAAAAAGTTTGATCCAAAGACTGAGGAAAGCAACAGAAGATCTAAGAGGTCTTTTGAGGAAATAATACTGTGCTCCACTTCTAGGGAAGGTTGTCCCCAGCTCTGTGTGACTGAGAGAGGAGATCAAGGTCAGCATAGCAGAAGCAGCCCAAATACATTCAGTGAGGAATATTTTAATACCCCTTCAGGAGACACAAAGATTCCTGCCCCTATTGTGGCACTAAACATTAAAATGTTTTCATGGAAGAATCCTATTGCCCTCAGGAGTTGCATGATTTTGCCTTTTTCCTTTTTTTTTAATCCTGAAAAAAAATTTAAAATTTCATATGGATTGCTCTGTTTTTACACTTTCCTTCCATATTCCTGGAAGCCTCCCCAAACAGTAACATTCCCTTAATTTAGCCATCTCATCCTTCCACAAACGTTTTATTATTAAACCTAATTTGATTTTAAAAATGATTAACTTGTGAATTGTTGTACGATGTTGTGACCTCTTTGAAGGCCAGAATTAAATATTTCACATGTTAATTATTTTTTAAAAGTTTCCACTGAACAAGTTAGTCACAGCTAATTAAGCAAGGAAGATTTCAAAAGTTCTGGTTGGAGATGTCTCCACTGGAGGTATAACAATGATATTATTTAACTTTGAAATAATACTTTGTAGATGAGTATCTAGGGAAAAAGTTGTATTTTAATGGAAAGAATGTAAACTTTGCATTCAAGCAAGCAAAGGTTTGAATCCCACTCTGCCATTTACTTGCAGCATGGATTTTAGCAAGTTGTGTTATTTTTTTTGGAAACCCCATTTCCTTACCTATGAAATGAGGATAACAGTTTAATATTGTGGGATCAATTCCATAGTATTGAATGAGATAATATATGTGAAATACCTATTGGATTACCTCACGTACAAGGATTAATTACTCCACAATTAGGATTAATTAGTATATCTGTATTGGCCCTGAGCATATATGCAAACCAGTCTAGTATTAAATTTATGTAAGGTATTTCATAATTTATAGGTATTAATTTACCCAATGTATATTTATTCATTAATTCAAACATTTATTCCTCCACTACTTTGGTAGCAGGATCAGCTATAGAGAAATTAACATGTGTTGATGTTTTGTTCATTTCACACAGGTTATATAAAGGAGCCAAAGATGACCTCTGAATATTGGACTGTATGTTGTTTGCGTCTCCACAGCAGGCTGAGACCCATTAATTCTAGAGCCAGCCAGCACCAAACTCAAGTTTTTACACATTCAATTGTTCTAAACATAGTCCAGATAAGCATATGTTTAGCCATTTAGAACTTGCCTGCTTTGCATACCCTGCAAAACTGTACATAACATCTGTTAGCCACAAGTAAGATAAGCTCAGGGCAATAAAGAGTCCATGCCACTGCTGCCCTTGGGAGTTCTCTGACCCAGAGACTGCCTCCTGTGCTGCTGAGTGACATCCTCTAGACACACAAGCCCCCTGCCTGATTCTCCTTTCCTCCAGGAATTTTCTTGCCTTCCTCCCCTCCTGGACAGTGGCCTGCCATATCCTCTGGGAATTCTCATGCTGTGAGTGACTTGCACTTGCAAACCAAAGTGTTGCCCAAGTAGGGCCTGTGTGTGCTATCACAAGCTGATCTTATCTTTTCTCTTTATCAGCCTCAAAATCTCTGGAACCCCCTAAAATGCAACAAATATTTATCTAGCACCCACTATATGAAGGATCAAACCAGTCAGACTTTTTATATTCTAGTTAGCACAAAGTACTTTTGTATCCTCGTCAGAGGAGAGGTAAGCAAACAAACACACATACAATATGTCAGGTGGTGATGAGTGATGGATGGTGACTGTTGGAGGTACTAGAGGTAGTGGTGGTGGTGTTTGTGTGGAAGGAAAGTGTTAATAGTTGGCAGATAAATATTTCCTCAACTACAGGATGTTTTCACTAGGTATTTCAGCTCTACTGTTAAAAAAAAAAAAACCTAGATGCCAATAACATATAATCTGTGAAAGTGGCTTCATTATAACATATTGTATAAAAGAAAATGACTTTGCAAATACTATGAGTTCACTTGATTATTTTTGTTGAATATTTACCATTCATTCAGAATCTCTGGGAGGTCTGACAGAGGGATTTTTTTATCTCAAAGCCAGTCAATAAAGACAGTGACTGCCTCTTTAAATGCAAAGACAGCAATGCAAGACAAAGGAACATCAACAATCAAGGAAACATGACACTACCAAAGGAATACAATAATCTTCCAGTAATCCAAAGATATGGAGATGTGTAATTTACCAGGTATAGAATTCAAAATAGCTGAAGCTCAGTGAGCTACAAGGAAACACAGAAAGACAATTCAATGAAATAAGGAAAATAATAAAACAATAAATGAATAAAATAAAAAGTTTAATGTAGTGATAGAAATAATAATGAGAACCAAACAGAAATTCTGGAGCTGAAGAATACAGTGAATGAATAGAAAAATGTGGTAGAGAGTATCAACAATAAAATGGATCAATCAGAAGAAATAATCTGTTAAGTACAGGCAGGTTCTTTGAAATTATCTGCTTAGAGGAGAACATAGAATAGAGAATGAAAAAGAGTGAAGAAAACCTATGTGAACTATAGGATACTGTTAGGGACATAATCTATGAACTGTTACATTCCAAGAAGGACAAGAGATGGAGAAGGGGAACAGAAAGCAAATTTATAGAAATAATGGCTGAGAACTTCTTAAATCTGGAGAGATATTTAAACCTCCAAGTTCACAATGCTAATAGTTATTCGACAATTATCTTCTCCAAGATACATTGTAATAAAACTGTCTAAAGTTAAAGACAGAGAATTTTATAAAGCAACAAGAGAAAAGAACACAACATTGTAAAGCAACTATACTCCATAAAAATTAATTAAAAAAATAAAAATCAGGTAGTTTAAAAAAATAAAAAAATAAAAGCAACAAGACAAAAGAAAGATCTCTTGTAAAAGGGAACTCCCATCAATCTATCAGTAGATTTCTCAGCAGAAACCTTCTAGACCAGGAAAGAATGGGATAACATATTGAAAGTGCTGAAAGTAAAAAAATGTAAACCAAGAATACTTTACCTGGCAAAGTTATCTTTCAGAAATGAAAGTGAGATAAAGACTTACTCAAACAAAAGCTGAAGGAGTTTATCACTAAGGCACTAGAACTGCCTTACAAGAAATGCTGAAAGGAATTTATCAAACTGAAAAGAAAGAATACTAATTAGTAACACAAAAGCATGCAACCCCCTGGTAAAGGTAAGTATATAGCCAAATTCAGAATAGTCTGATACTTTAATGTGGTGTACTAACTACTTAACCCTAGTGTAAAGGTTAAAGGACAAAATATTAAAAATAACTATAGCTACAATAATTTCTTAATGGCTATACGATATAAAAAGAAGTAAATTTTGACATCAAAACATAAAAGGTTGGTGGGGGGAGTAAAAGCTTAGTGTTTTTGCATGCAATCAAAGTTAAGCTGTTATTGATATATCAGCCAACATGGTAGAGTAGAAAGAGCCTGAGCTTACCTCCTCTCTGGGCACATCAAAATTACAACTACTACAGAACAGCTACTGATGAAAAGGGCCAGAAAAGATCTTCTGCAACTAAAGATATAAGGAGGAAACCACAATGAGACAGGTGTTAAGTATGGAGTCACAGTATAGTCAAGACCCATACTCCCAGCTGGACCCACACACAGGAGAATTACAATTTCAGAGGTTCTCCCAAAGGAATGAGGGGTCTGAGCCCCACATTGGGCTCCCCAGTCCAGGGGTCCTGCCCTGGGAAGACAAGCCCCTAGAATGTTTGGCTTTGAAGACCAGTGGGCTTACTTTGGGGAGTCTAAGAGTCCCAGGCGCCTGGGGGGCGGGGGGAAAGAAATTCCATTCTTAAAGGGCACACACAAAATTGCACATGCTCCAGAACCCAGGGCAGAAGCAGTAATTTGAAAGCAGCCTGGATCAGACCTGTCTGGTGAGTCTACTGGAGAGGCAGGAGGCAACTGCAGCTCACCCTGGGGACATGGACACTAGTGGCAGCCATTTTGGGGAGTTCTTTCTACCACATGGGCAGTGGTGCTGGCAAGTGTTGATTTGAAATCCTCTCTCTAGTGTATTAGCCTCAGGACCCAGCCCCACCCCCACCCAACAGCCTGATGTCACCAGTACTGGGATGCCTCAGACCACGCAAGTAGCTCGGCAGGGACACAGCCTCACCCATCAGCAGACAGGCTGCCTTAAGACCCTGTGAGGCCACAGTCACCCCTACACACAACCCAGCCCACTAAAGGACCCAGGACATGGCCCCACACACAGTTTGCAAGCACTAGACCTAGAACCCCCAGGGTCCTACACTCAGAGACCACAGACCCAGTTCCACCTACCAGTGGGTAGGCACCAGCTCCAGAATTCTGAACCCACCCACCGGCTAGCTTGCTCTAGCATTGGAGAACAACCTCACTCACCAGCAGGCAGACACCAGCCAAAGGACATCAAAAGCCCACAGCCTACAGACCTAGTCCACCCACCAGCAGGTTATCACCTGCTCTGGGACCATATGGGCTCTGGTCCCATCCACCAATGAGCTTGGTCTAGCCCCAGGACCAGCTTCACCCACCAACAAGGGGACACCAGCCACAGGACAATCACAGCCCCACAGACAGTAGAACTCAGCCCACCTACTAGCAGACCAGCACCAGCCCTGGGACCAGCTGGGCCCTGGTCCTGCCCACCAGTGAGCTTGCTCCAGCCTTGGGACAATCCTCATCCACCAGTGGATGGACACCAACCCCAGGACAACAGCAGCCCTCTAGCCTGCAGACTCAGCCCACCCACCAGCAGGCCAGAACCAGCCCTGGGACTGGCTGAACCTTGGCTCCACCCACCAGCAGGTAAACACAAGCTTCAGAACATCCAAAACCAGCTGTGTCAGAAACAGTTTATTCTTTTAAAATTTTTGAAATTGTTTTTATTGGAAGATATTTGCTTTACACTGCTGTGTCAGTTTCTGTTATACAGCAAAGTGAATGAGCCATACATATATGAGGGTGAGTCAAAAATTGTCTGCATTCTGGCAGCAGAATTTATTTTAATTAACTTTTAGAAAAGATAAATACAACATTTTTAGACATAATCTCCTTGCTTTTCAATACAATTTGTCCATCTGTCAACAAGCTTCTCTATTCCCCCATTAAAAAATGTTTTGGGGGTGGGGGTAAGATGACAGTGAAGTAGAAGGACATGGAATGCATCCCTCTGCACAGATACATCAGGAATACCTCAAAAGATGCAATAATTCCCACAGAAAACTGTCTGAACACCAGCAAAAGACCTTGGACACCAGAAAGGACTGCAAAGATCCCAACATAACTGGGTAGCATGGAGGGGGGAAAAAAAAGGAGAACGAGGAGGAGAAAAAAGGAAAGTGACAGGTCCTACACCCTGGGGTGGGGATAGCTGAAACAGAGGAGAGATTGCCAAATTCGGGGAAACCTCCATTATCTGATGGGGAAACCCCCTCTCCAATGGGGAATTTGATTGGGTCAGAAGGGAGGCATTTGGGACTGTTCAAAGAGGGTGAAGCAGTTGATCTGTGGCAGATGGGAAAGACCGAGAAACACACAGAGGGTCCGCACCACATCTCTGCATGTCCCTGACTGATATGTGGGTTCACAGCTGAACGGGGTTCTGGGAGCTGAAACGTGGGAACTGGAGAACTGGCCCAGGGTGAGAACCATTGTTGGCTGTGGGGAGACAGACTGAGAGGACAGGAGGGAAGAAATCCACAGTGGAGAGTGCCTACTGCGGAAAGCTGGGTGGCCATGGTGGCGGCTGGATACTGCTGACTCACAAGCAGGGGGGAGGAGCCAGTGTTTTAGCCTCTCTCTCTCGGCACCTGCAGTGAACAAAGGGAGGCCCCCCTGGGCCTGGCTGTTGCAGGTGACAAGGGTTAGAAAAAGCTGCCTGACAGGGCTGGCCTGCTGTGTCTGCAGCCAAGAGTCAGAAGAAGCCTGCAGGGTGGCCCAGCTCTGGAGATATTCTGCTTACACCTGAGACTGCTGGCTTCCCTCTGCAATAGGCCCCACCACCGCTGCCAGGGCTCCCGTGACCCAGTCAGGGAGCTACTGCTCACTCACTCCTAGGGGAAGGAGCCACTATTGTACTCTCTCTCTCCACACATGGGCACCTAGAGATGAACAATAAAGGAAACTGCTAGTCACAGAGTAATATAAACAGCCCCCGAGGGCTGCCCATCAGGTACCTTGTGCTGGGGACCAGTAAAAAGCCACACTAAGGCCAGATTTCCTATACCTGCACTGCCTGCATCCCTGCACATTCACCGTCACACCCAGAGCTCCACAATTCAAGCAGGGCACCACTGTTAAGTCACACACAGGGAGAGGAGCCACTATCAAAGCCTCTCTCTCCCCATACACCCCAATCTGCAGATGAACAATAAAGGAAACCCTCCCTGAGGCAGACCCAAAGGCTCCAAGGCAGCCTCAGGACCAGACTCTGGCAGTTGGACCACATGCAGAAGCAGGGACAAAAGCAAAGCTGAACACCAGGGGTGGGGGACTAAGGAAGAGGTTCTAAAATCTTTCCATCATATATACACTCTTCAGACTAAATCCGCATGATCAGCTAGGTAGACCCTATCTTTGGAATATCTGAGTAAACAATGAATATTCCCACAAATGAAAAAGGTCTAGCTCTGCCAGCTGTGGACTGTGAGAGCAAGCACACATAGGAATTGGGCCAGATCAGAGCCTAAGTGGACCCCATAGGACCCACAGCAGGTCCAGAGTCCAACCCAGAGGCAGAAGAGGGCCTCTTGGGGAGGCGAAGGTGGCCTGAGGCCAAAGGTGGGTACAATGACAGCTACATCTGAGACCCCAAGGAAACAGAATTATTATTATTGCTATTGATCTGATCCATTCTGTGGTCAGTTCTAGCTTTTTTTTTTTTTTTAATTACAATCTTAGTTCTAAGGGATCTTCACATTTTATAACATTTTTTATTCTATTTTTTACTTCTATTTTTAGTTTTTAGCATTTTTATATATTTCTATTTCTAGCTAGCTTTTTTTGTGGTGCTGAGTTTATCTCCCCTATCTTCTTTATCTTTTATACATTTATATTTTTTTTCTTTTTATATTTCCAGTCATACCATGCTCTTCTGTTGCTCTGTGTTCTATCCCTTTTCAGTTTATCTTATTATACATTTAATCAATATTATTGATTGCTCTGTTTCCTTGCTTTATTCTTCAGATGACACACTGCTTTAGTTTTTGTTATTAGGTTTTGTCTTTATCTTAGTTCTAATTATAATTGTTTGATTTCATTTTGGGAATCTTCAGTCTGCCTGGTTGTTCTCTTTGTTATATTTGATCCTTGTTTTCACAATTCCCCTGGTTTTGTGTTTTTGTATTTATTTATTTATTTATTTTTGGTTTGAATTTTTGTTGGTTCTCTCTTTGATTGTCTGATTGCATTCTTGGGTTCTTCTGTCAGGTTGTTCTAGTGCTTCATGTTCTATTGGGTTTGATTTTTGTGTGTCTTGTCCATGTATGTGTTTCCTTGATTTAGTGTTTGCTTGACTTAAACTTTTGACATTAGACTGGGGCTTGGATAGTCTTTTTTAATCCTCTTTATTGCCAGGACAAGTGACCTCTGGAGTCTGGATTCCTCAACCGGAAGTCAAGTTGGAGGCTCTGAGGAGGGAACATAAAGTCCAGAATGCTAGACCACTGGAGACTCCTCAGCCACAGGGAAGATTAACCAAGAGAATTCTCATGGAGGCCTCTATCAGAATCTAAGACTTGGCTGTGCCCAACTGCCTGAAACTGCCAGTGCTGGATACCTCATACCAAACTACAATTAAGACAGGAAAACAAACCCACCCATCAGCACACAGACTATCTAAAGCCATATTAAGCTCACAGATACCCTAAAACACACCCCCTGATGTGGCCTTGCTCATCAGAGGGAAAAGACTCAGATCCACACACCAGGAAGCAGGCAGCAGATCCTCCCACCACGAAGCCTACTCAAGACACTGGACCAACCCCACTACAGGGGGCAGAGAGCAGAAACAAGAGGAATTACTACTAGGCAGCATAGGGAAAGGAGACAATAAATACTATAAATTAGACAAAATGAGAAAACAAAGGAACACCTTGCAGGCAAAGAAGCAAGATAAAACCACAAGACCAAATAAATGAAGAGGAAATAGGAAAATTGCCTGAAAAAGAATTCACAGTAATGACAGTGAAGGTGATCCATAATCTTGAAAACAAAATAGAGGAAATACAAGAAACATTTAATAGAGACCTAATAGAACTAAAGAGCAAACAAAGAGTAATGAATGACACAATAACTGAAATTAAAAATACTCTAGATGGTATAATGAGCAGAATAACTGAGGCAGAAGAACGAGTAAGTGAGTTGGAAGACAAAATGGGCAAAATAACTGCCACAGAGCAAGAAAAAGAAAAAAGAATAAAAAGAATGGAAAACAGTCTCAGAGACCTTGGTGACAACATTAAGCACACCAACATTCAAATCATAGGCATCCCAGAAGAAGAAAAAAAGAAACAATCTGAGAAAATATTTGAAGAGGTTAGAATGAAAAACTTCCCCAACATGGGAAAGGAAATAATTAATCAAATCCAAGAAGCACAAAGAGTCCCATACAGAGCAAACTCAAGGAGAAACACACTGAGGCACATATTAATCAAACTAATGAAAATTTAACACAAAGAAAAAATGTTAAAAGCAGTAAGAGAAAAGCAACAAATAACGTATAAGGGAAAATCCACAAGGATAACAGCTGATCTTTCTGCAGCAATTCTGCAGGCCAGAAGGGAGTGGCAGGATATACTGAAAGTCCTGAAAGAGAAAAACCTACAGCCAAGAATACTCAACCCAGCAAGAATCTCATTCAGATTTGATGAAGAAATCAAAAGCCTTACAGACAAGCAAAAGTTAAGGGAATTCAGCACCACCAGACCAGTCTTACAACAATTGCTAAAGGAACTTTTCTAGGCAGGAAACACAGGAGAAGGAAAATACCTACAAAAACAAACCCAAAACAATTAAGAAAATGGTAATAGGAACATACACATCAGTAATTACCTTAAATGTAACTGGATTAAGTGCTACAACCAAAAGACACAGACTGGCTGAATGGATAAAAAAAAATAAGACCCTTCTATATGCTGTCTACAAGAAACCCACTTCAGATCTAGGGACACATACAGACTGAAAGAAAGGGGATGGAAAAAGATACTTCATGCAAATGGAAATTAAAAGAAAGCTGGAGTAGCAATACTCATATCAGACAAATTAGACCTTAAAGTAAAGACTATTACAAGAGACAAAGAAGGACACTATATAATGATCAAGGAATCAGTCCAAGGAGAAGATATAACAATTGTAAATATCTATGTGCTCAACATAGGAGCACCTCAAAACATAAGGCAAACACTAACAGCCATAAAAGGGGAAGTCGAAAGTAACACAATAATTGTAGGATACTTTAACACCATAGGCTAACGCATATATACTCTCTCAATTCATCCCAGCTTCCCCTTCACACTCCCCACCCAATGTCCTCAAGTCCATTCTCTAAAACTGCATCTTTATTCTTGCCCTTTCACTGGGTTCATCAGAACCATTTTTTAGATTCTGTATATATTCTGCACGGTGCTCTTTTTTCATGCAGATCAAAAGTGGGGAATCCATTTTTGCTTGCACTGCAGTTACAAACAAACTGATATAACACATTCACACCTGCACAGCAGTGATGGGGAGACTGTAGCCTTGAACAGAAAGCACTGATAAGACAGTATAGCCAAAAGAAATTTTAATATAACTGGAGTGTAGATAATTTTTGACTCACCCTCATACATATATCCCCTCTTTTTTGGATTTCCTTCCCATTTAGGTAACTATAGTGCAATGAGTAGAATTCTCTGTGCTATATAGTAGGTTCTCATTAGTTATGTATGTATATATGTCAATCCCAATCTCCCAATTCATCCCACCCCCCCTTGTTTCCCCCTTGGTATCCATACATTTATTCTGTACATCTGTGTCTCTCTTTTTGCTTTGCAAATAAGATCATCTAAACCATTTTTCTAGATTCCATATGTATACATTAATATGATATTTGTTTTTCTCTTTCTGACTTACTTCACTCTTTATAAGTCTCTAGTTCTCATTCTTCTCAAGCACACATAGAACATTCTCCAGGATAGATCATATGTCAGGCCACAAAACAAGTCTTAGAAAATTTAAGACTAAAATTTTACCAAGTATATTTTCTAACTGAAATGATATGAAACTAGAAATTAATATATATAATTCACAAATATGTGGAGAATAAACAAATACTGCTCAACAGTTAATGAATCAAAGAAGAACTCAAAATGGAATTTAAAAAATCTGGAAACAAAAATAGAAACACAGCAAACAAAAACTTATGGGATGCAGCAAAAGCAGTTCTAAAAGAGTAGTTTACAGTGATAAATGCCTACATTAAGAAAAAAGAAAGATATCAAATAAACAGCCTTGTTTTTATACCTAAGGAAACTTGAAAAAGAACAAACTTAGTGGAAGCAAGGAAATCACAAAGCAGAAAAAGTGAAATAGAGACTAGAAAAACAATAGAAAAAAATCAGTGAAACTAAGAGCTGGATTTTTAAAAAATTAATTAATTAATCTATTGGCTGTGTTGGGTCTTCATTGCTGGGTGCAGGCTTTCTCTAGCTGTGTTGTGTGGGGGTTACTCTTTGTTGTGGTACATGGGCTTCTCATTGTGGTGGCTTCTCTTGTTGTGGAGCACAGGCTCTAGGCACATGGGCTTCAGTAGTTGTGGCATGTGGGCTCAATACCTGTGGCTCATGGGCTCTAGAGCACAGGCTCAGTAGTTGTGGTGCATGGCCTTAGTTGCTTTGTGGCATGTGAGATCATCCCAGCCAGGGACTGAACCCATGTCCCCTGCATTGGCAGGCAAATTCTTAAGCACTACACCATCAGGGAAGTTCCTAAGAGCTGGATTTTTAAAAAATAAAAATAAAATTGAAAACCTTTAACTTGATTAAGAAAGAGAGAGAAGACTCAAACAAATAAAAAGAGAAATGAAAGAGGAGACATAAAAAATGATACCATAGAAATATAAAGGATCATAAGATAATACTATGAACAATTATATGCCAAAAAACTGGATAACCTAGAAAAAAAGGATAAATTCCTAGAAATACACAGCCTATCAGGTTAAATCCTGAAGAAACAGAAAATATGAAAAGGCCTATAACTAGTATGGAGTTTGAATCAGTAAGCAAAATCCTCCCAACATAGAAAAGCTCAGGACCAGATGGCATCAGTAGCACACTCTACTAAACATTTAAAGAATTAATGCTAATTCTCAAACTCTTACCAAAAGTTGAAGAGGAGGGAACAATTCCAAATTACTTTTGTGAGGCCAGCATTAACCTGATACCAAATCAGACAAGAAAGCACAACAAAAGAAAACTATAGGCCAATATCTCTGATGAACATAGATGTAAATTCTCAACAAAATACAACCAAACTGAATTCAACAGTACATTAAAAGGATCATCCATCTTGACCAAGTGGGATTTATCCTTGGGATGTAATGATGGTTTAACATATGCAAATCAATTAATGTGATACACCACATAAAATAAGAGAGGATAAAAATCACATAATCAATAGATGCAAGAAAGCATTTGATAAAATTCAACACTGTTTATAATAAAAACTAGGAATAGAGTGAAATTATCTCAGTAGCATAAAGGCCATACATGACAAGCTCACATCATACCAAATTATTAAAAGCTAAACAGTTTTCCAGTAAGATCAGGAAGAAGACAAGGATGTCTAATACCACCACTTTTATTCAACATAGTACTGGACATCCTAGCCAGAGCAATTAGCCAAGAAAAATAGTAATAAAAATAATAAGGATTCAAATTAGAAAGGAAGAATTAAAATTGTGTCTGTACCTGACATGATCTTACAGGTAGAAAACCCTAAAGATTCTGCTAAAAAACTGTCAGAACTAATAATTGAATCCAGTAAAGTTTCAGGAGAGAAAATCAACATACAAAAGTCAGTTGTGTATCTATACACTAATAAACAACTAATTTCAAAGGAAATTAGGAAACAATCTTATTTACAACCACATCAAAAACAATAAAATATGTTTAAGCAAGGAAGTGAAGGACTTGCACAGTGAAAACTACAAAACACTGATGGAAGAAATTAAAGAAGACACAAATAAAGGAAGACATATCTTGTGCTTATGGACTGGAAGACAAAATTGTTAAATATTCATACTACCGAAAGCTATCTATAGATTCAGTGCAATCCCTATCAAAATTCCATTAGCATTTTTTACAGAAATACTCATAAAAAAGACAATTTTATAATTTCTTTGGAATCAGAAGACACCTCAAATAACCAAAAGAATTTTGAAAAGGAAGAACAAAGCTGGAGGCATCATATTCCCTGATTTCAAAGTATATTTAAAAGGTACAATATTATAACAGTATAGTACTGGCACAAAACCAGACACATAGACCAATGGAATAAAATAGAGAGCCTAGAAACAAATCCACACATGTATAGTTAGCTGATCTTTGATAAGAATGCCAAGAATATACACTGGGGAGAGATTGGTCTGTTCAACAAATGGTGTTGGGAAAGTTACATATGCACATGCAAAATAATGAAATTGGACCTTTATTCCACACCATATAAAAAACCAGCTCAAAATCGATTAAACAGTTAAATATAAGACCTGAACTGTAAAACTCCTGCAAGAAAATAGGCAATGATTTCATGGATATAACATCAAAAGCACAGACAAAAACAAAAATAGACAAGTGGGACCACAGCAAACTAAAAAGATGTATAGCAAAGAAAATAATCAATAGGGTGAAAAGGACTAAAAGAAAGTATTTATGAACCATCTATTTGATGAGGGGTTAATATCTAAATTATATTAAGGAACTCATACTACTAAATAGTAAAATAAATAGCCCAGTTTCAAAATGGGCAAAGAACCTAAACAGACACTTTTGCAAAGAAGACATAAAAGTGACAAACAGGTATATTAAAATGTACTCAATGTCACTAATCATCAGGGAGGTGCATATAGAAACTACAATGAAATATTACCTCACACCTGTTAGGGTGGCTATTATTAATAAAAAAAAAAGGACAACCAAAGTTGGTGAGGAGATGTGGAGAAATTGGAACACTTGTTCACTGTGGTGGTCTGTAAAATGGTGTATCCACTTTGAAAAGTAGTATGGAGTTTCCTCAAAAAGTTAAGAATAGAGCAATCATATAATCAAGTAATCCCACTTATAGTTATCAAAAAGAATTGAAATCAGGATCCTGAAGAGATATTATCACTCCCATGTTCATTGTATAAAGTGTGGAAACAACCTAAATGCCCACTGATGTGTGAATGGGTAAAAAAAGTGATATGTACAGAAAATGGGGTATTATTCAGTCTTAAAAAAGAGGGAAATCTTGCCATATTCAACAACATGAATGAACCTGGAGGAAATCATGATATGTGAAATAAGCCAGTCACAGAAAAACAAATACTGCATGATTCCACTTTTATGAGGTATCTAAAGTAGGCCATGAAATCAAACTCATGAAAGCAATGAATAGAATTATGGTTGCCAGGTGCTGGGGGCAGGGTAAAACAGAAAGTTGCTAATCAGTGGTATACAATTTCAGTTTTGCAAGTTGAATACATTCTAGAGATCTACTGCACATCATGGTGCCACAGATAACCACACTGTATCGCACATTTAAAAATATGCTAACAGGGTAGATTTTAGTTAAATGTTCTCACACAATAACATTTTAACAAGAAAGAAAGGAGAAAGGAATCCAGGAGTATCTTGGTTGTGCAGTTCTGGCTTTGGGTCTCTCATGAAGTTGCAGTCAGGTCTTGGCTTGGCTACAATCATATGAAGGTGTTGGAGGATCCAGTTCAAAGGTATCTTCCTGAGATGCCTATCATGTCGATGAGGGCAAGTTGATTTTTCTGCATTTTGTCCTCTCTGTGTGACTATTTGATTGTTCTTCCAACAAGGTCTTTGGCTTTGACCAGAGAACCAGGCCTCAGCAGCGAAGCTGTTCCTCAGCCTTGGAAGTCACACACCACTACTTCCTCCATATTGTGTTACTCAAGAGCAGCCCTGGTTCAGTGTGGGAGGGGACTACCTAGGAGTATGGATGTCAAGAAACAAAAAGTACTTGGGCCATCTTGGAGGTTAGATAACATATCTTGACATTTTGGCATGATATTAGGGAGGAGTAGCTGTAGAAATATCTTCTTAGTTGGGAGCTTCTGTTTTTAGTTTTCTCTATACAGTAAGCAATTTCAATATAGTCATACATCTGTGTACTTGGACATGTAAAAATATCTTGGATGTGAGTTAAAAAAACAAGTTTTACTTCATAGCATTTCTCATATTATCACTGAAATTGCATGAGTATTTTGGGAAAATACTTTATATGTAAGTTTCTTGGAGCTGCTGTACAAATTAACATAAAATTGGTGGCTTACAACAACATAAATTTAATCTTCCACAATTCTGGAGGCCAGAAGTACAAAATCAGTTTCACTGGGCTGAAATCAGGGTTTTTGGCAGGGCCATTCTCCCTCCAGATGCTCCAGGGGAAAATCCATTCTTTGCTACTTCTTGCTTCCCACGGCTGCTGGCATTCCTCGGCTTGTGGCCCCACTATTCCAATCTTGGCCTCCATGGTCACATTGCCTTCTCTCTTGTCTGTGTCTAATCTCCCTCTATCTCCCTTTTATAAAGACATCTGTGATTACATTTAGGGCCTACCTAGATGATCCAGTAAGATGCTCCTCATCTCAAGATCCTTAATCATATTTGTAAAGACTCTGTTTCCATATAAAGTAAGATTCAAAAGGCCCAGGGATTCGGACTTGGATATATATACATATATACCTATATATATTTAACTCATTTAATGAGGGAACCAATGAGATGTTGTAACCAGTTTAAAAGAGAATTCAAACAACGTGCACACACAGGCAATCAAGAACGTCGAAATAAATTTACAAATTGCTGTAAAAGTGGTCAGTATCCATGGGGTGATAATCAGTGCATTCCACTAGACAAAATTCACTTATATTTCTATTGTCAAAAATCATTTGCATTCTTATGAATATTTTACAACTTACAGAGTTGTAACATAGTTTAAAGACATTAGAAAGCACAAGTAATTCAGAAAGGTACACTAGACAGGACAGCCAGGAAATGCCTCTCCTCTGCCCCCCCCATTTCAAAGTCTTTAAGCAAATTTTCATGACACTCACCCCCCCTTTTTTTTTAAACAATGCCTTGTTTATTTTTATTTTATTGAAACAAAATAAGATAAAGTCATTATCAATTAAGTATTATCGAATTTTAGAAACTTTAGTGTCTTTATGTTCTAATGCCTTGATTTTAGGGTCCCACAAAATTTTGGAAACATTTTGATGAACTTCTCTTACTAGATAGGAACTTAATTGACCTGAATGTATTTTTGAGGGCCATGATTTAGTGTATCACACTTTATAAAGGCTAAATACAGAGGCTTGAAAGTAAAATATGTTCTTTTAATTGGTATCACTGTGAAGAGTTTAGACCAAGTAAGTAGGAAGTAAGGCACAGTATTTATTAATATAAATTTCACATTTACAATATTTTCTTTATTTTTTTTGATGCATCTTCTATTCATTCATTCAACAAATATTAAGTATCTGCTATACACTAGGCACTGTTCCCCTATGAACTTATCTTCCTGGCAATGACTTTTTGTGTTTTTTGTTTACTTATTCATTTTAATGATATATAATCGACATACAACATTATATTAGCTTCAGGTTTACAACATTACAGTATTGTCTATACACAGAAGTAGGCAGTAATTAAATGACTAGGACATATTGTGTCCTTTAAACTTGGTGTGTGTGCATGTGTGTGTGTGTGTGTGTGCACGCGCATGCTTTTTGACCAGAAAGAAAGTGGTGTGAAATATGTTGGGAACTATGGAACTAAGGTTTCCATTATAAGGAAAATAATTTGAATTGTAAAGAATTTTAATATGTAGCGGGGAGGGGGGTAAATTTGATACATGTAACTGGGGATTGGGCAGGAGGTGGGAGGCTTTGTGTTCATGAGCGTATGTTTTAAAGCAAAGTCTACCTTCAAGAATATATTCATTCACTAAACATTTTAGATTTTAAAGTTTCTCATTTACGAAAAAATTTCTTTAAGGTCTTTTTTTCCTGTTGAAATATCTTCATCATGGTCTTCAGATGGTGAAACATTAAAAAGTAATTGTAAATAACATGTGATTTTGACAGAACAGACAGAATGTTGATTAAGGCGAACGTGAATCCAGTAACACAGGAGTCCGCAGAATATAAAGATAAGCCCATAGACATGCTCTATTTTAGGAGCCTGAATCAATGGCGTCAAAATCAGAAACAAAGATATAGCTAAGCATCCAAATATAAACAGCAAAGGCGCCTGAAAGTTAAAAAAAGAAAAAAGATTAAGATTAGTAATGACATTGTCCTCAAAAGTTTCTATAAACAACATAAGAACACTCTTTTAGAACAAATGTTTCCAAACACCAGAGAGAAAACTACAAATATATTTTCAAATATACTTAGAAGGACGGTGTCAGTTTTACATGATAGAAAGTAAATCAGTGGCAGACTGAATGATTGTAAAAAAGTTGAACTGTATTTATTTAATTTTATTCATTCTATAGTTTTCATGAATGCCTACTCTAGTTACCAGATATTATTATTTGTTTACTATAATTAGTGCTTCATTTCCAAGCACAGAAAAAAGACCTTTAAACATGATCATCATAAATCAAAAATTAACTATGTCATTGTAGTATTAATCATTGCAGCATTCTTAGTTTTGGGAATTTGGAAACCTAGTCATGTCATAACTGTAATATTTGTTTGTGATGCTTCTTTAATGGAGCCTGTGCCCATCTTTCTTAGGGCAGCACCATCAAGTAATAGAAAGAACAGAAATGCTGGAATCAGAAAAGTCTGGTTAGAAATGCAACCTCTGTTATTTTAATTGCTCATTCTTTCAAGAAATATTCACTGAATTCCTACGTGGCGTGTGCTATGCTAGGGATACAGAGGTATTTAGGACAGACAAAGAAGGTTTAGTGTCACTGTCTAGCAGTATAACTTTGGTCTACCTAATTAATTGGTCTTCAGGATCATTTGCAGAGAGGAATCAGAAGGTGGCTCCCCAAGTGCCTGTCCCACGGGGGCCCCAAACAGTGCACAGTGAGACCCTCAGGGCCCCGCACTCCCATCACAACTGAAGGAAGGACGTGGTGGGTTGGTGGGAGCTAAGGGATAAATATATTCAGAGGCTTTTAATCAAATATTCCTGAAATACGTGTGTTTTGTGTGTCATTACCATTTAAATAGAAAGTCTGAGTGTCAGACCCTCTTAGACCCATTTGCAAAATGTTTTGTTTTTTTTTTTAATCTAATGCTGGTCTTCTTTGTGAGAATTGCATTCAGTATACTTCAGTAGAATGTGCTCAACAAAATGGCGTTTCTTAGGTAACTTTATAACAGAGATTTGTATACATTTCTTACTCCTCTATGAGGCTAAGAAGATTCTTGATGGAAAGATTTGTCTTTATTTCTCTGGACTGCCTAGTAGAGTGCCTGAAACATAGTAGGTAGTCCCTGCATATTTGCTGAATAAATGGATGACTGAAATCCAAGATATCATGGTTCACTTTTTTCCAACACAGGACAGGGTCAAGAGGAAGCCTTTTTGAAGGGAAGAAAGTCAAAATTGTCTAAGCTAGTATTTCTTAAAATATGGTCAATAGACCTCACTGCATAAGAATCCCCAATATAATTGATAAATACACAGATTCCTAGGGCCCATCAAAGACCTACTAAATTAGAACCCCCAGGGGTGAGTCTGGGAATTCAGATTTTAACAAGCGCACTCAAGTGGTTTTATGGTCGCTGGCATGAAATGTGGGACATTCATTTTATTTTCCACACAATCTCTAAGACCAGAAAGTATCTTAATTATACGGGCTACTGGATTATATTTATAACATGATTAAAGAACAAAACAAACACCATTTGGAACCTTTTGGGATTTACATCATAGCAAGGTATGGCTTATTTCATATCAAGACAAAATAAGTGAAAATAAGAAAAAGAAATGAGGGAAATAAAGAAACACAGGTAAAGAATAAATTTGGTTCACAAAATGCATGCCACAAAGCCCCATATAGATTCTGAAAGCAGGCCACCAAGCAGGCCAACAACAAGCAAATCAGTTGTTTAGAAGAGGCCCAAGTATTCCTGATGCTAAGATCAGAGAAAATTTCCTCAGTGGGTCCTTTATAGAATAAAAATTTCATCACTATCTTTTCAGTAAATATAACAAAAATTTGGTCTCTGGAATCAAAACGTGTGGTTTAAATTCCAGCCCTGATCATTTTAGCTAGGGTAATTTACTTAGTCTCTGGGCTCTAGAATTCTCCTGAGTTAAATGGGATAAAACTAAGAAAATTTCTGCCAGCTGTTTGACCTGAACCTGCTCATGTCTCCTAATTCGCTTTCTATACTATCGTCAGAATGGTCTTTTCAGATGAGAGTCTGATTTTATTTCTTTTGCATATAGTTGCTTAGGTAGTTCATTACTTTTACAAGTATATCCATCTGAGGGGGGGAAAAGGGAGCTGATATCTAGCTTGTGCTCTGCTCACCAGACGCTGTGCCTGCGCAAGGGGCTGTGTCTATTTAGAAAAAGGAGTGCTTTATTATATTTTGCACAAAGACACTCTAGGAACCTACAGTAGCCCTACTGACATTACCTAGAGGATAGTGATTCTATCTTTATAGTTTTCAGGTTCAAAATTTTTGTATTCACCTAAACTAAGGCTTAGATTAACATCTTATTGTATAAAACAAAGACCTTATCAAGGACATGAGCAAGAAGAGAATGCCATGTCACCCTCATTGGGTAAGAACTGAGGAAATGCTTTGAGCAGGGCCAATGTTATCCCCTCAAAAAATGTTATCCTGAAAGATGACGAAAAGGATAACATCTGTCTTCCTTGTGGAGAATCAGTTTTGACCTTTTACTCTAGAAAAATCAAACCAACTGTAGCCCATACAATCAATTATACATCAGTAACCTGGGAAACGGAGGTCTTGTTCAGATGTTTCATAAATTTGACTCGTGATTGGTTAGAAGCATCCCATATAGAATAAAAAATTATATTCCTAAAAAGAGAATAGAAGTTTAATATTAACATTTTAATCTTGATTTACCTTGTAAGGTCTAGGTAGATTGGGTTCCTGGTACCTTAGTTTCAATAAACCTATCATATGTAACCCTCTTAAAAACCATAATGCTAATCCTGAATATTTTATTAAATTGATCAAATCTGAGGTTATAATAACAACAGAAGTTAAGATGATTATCTGGCTGACAGCCATGGTTGGACAGGAGTGGCTATTGAGCATCGAGAAGATCAAAGGCAGTTGTCCTTCTTGGCTTGCTGTGTAGATCATCCTCGATGCCGAAAGCACTGTACAACACATGTTGCTAAATATTGAAGTTGAAATTCCAAAAGAAATGACCCATTGCATGGAAGGGATTATTTTGTCCGCCCAGGTGACAGCAACAGCATCTACAAAAATTTTAGAAATTTTCAAAAAAAAATCAGTCTCTTTGCTTGATTGAAAATATGGCATTAATTTTTCACTTCCTCCTGCAACCATATACTTTGTAATATGATTTTGCAGCTCCTTCCAAGAAAGGGAATCTCTTTACTTATTCTTGAATATGGTCTGGCCTTGTGGTCTGTTTTGGCCAGTAGAATGCATTAGAAGGGGTGATTTGCCACTGCATTTCAAACTTTCTAAGACTAGCTTGTGCATGGGATTTAAGAGGCACTTTTCAGGGCTCAAATTGTATTAAACTTAGAATAGGTCTTGTAAGTGGGACATCAAGCATGAGATAGGCATCTGAATCAGACTAGGGGCAGTGAGATGGCATTGTAGGGGAGGCAGAGAGATAGTATCTATCCTGGAAACAGTACAGTAAATTGTTTAGAAAGGCTGACGTGTGGTGAGGGTACGTGTGTGCCCAAGGAGGTAAGAGATGAATATGGAAAGTTAAGCTTTAACCAGATCTTGGAGAACCTGCCATGGTCAGCTTAGGAGCTGATATTTGGTCTGAAGGAAGGTGGTGCTGGGGTGCTGGGGTGGTGGTTGCAGCAGTTGTGACAGTGAGACTGGGAGGAATGCAAGAAAACAAGATGACGGAATATTTAGGCAGAGAGGTGACAGGAGTAGATTTGTGTTTTATAGAGTTATCTCTAGAGACGGAATGGAGGCTGGATTGGAAGGAGGAAGTTATAGGTGAGTGTATAAATTAGGAGGTTGTTTCTGTAAACGAAGTGAGAAAAATAAGGGCCTGGGCACTGAGGGTGGGAAAGAAGATACATTAGTGGGGTGGGTCTTTACAGAACATGCTGCCTGGTTTGGAAGTGGGGTGAAAGGTAAATTATAGTTCTCTCCCTCATTTTAATAGTTAAAAAAAAATCTCCTCTAGTGTGTTACTCTATTCCCGTGAGATCAAATTCTGGGAAGTAATGTGTTTTTGTTTACTTTTAAAAATTCGTATTTCTCTTTTTTCTTTTAGAATCAACATAACATTTTTATACTAGTCTCAGAGAAGATGCATAAATACAACTTCTGACTTTTAGAACCATGTAAAATATAGGTTTTTTAAAAAAATGAATTTCAAAGCTTCTTATTTTTGTAAAGGCTTTGAATGCAGATGATAGAGCAGAACTCCAGTTCACTGGTGTCACACATCAGACTGATCCTCTTTGTGACCTCTGGCCTTGAGAATACATCCATTACAAGGGAGTTCTAGTTACTGGAGTGACACAGTCAGCCCCTCCAAAACCACACACACTATACGTGGTCATAGACCCCTGTGCGCATCTATATTTACAATATTTTTGTAGTCTGTGTTTTTGTTGAGGTATTATTTGACCTTTATCTAGAATATCTGAAGAGTTAGTCATTCTCAATAAATGAATTGCCTAGATAACCAAACTTCTCTTCTTTCAGGAGTAACTATGTTTTAAAAATTAAAATTTGATAGAAGAACTGTTCTAATATATTTCAAATACTACTCTGCCTTTTTAAAGTAAAGTGAACATAATTTAACATTTTTTAAAAAAAGACCCAGTGCTGTCATAAAAATTCATCGCTTGATTCTGAGGAAATATAATTACTTGGTATTAGAAAAATGATTTTTTTTCTGATCATAAGTACAACATGGTAATTGGGGAAAATATGAACAGTATAAAAAAGGAAATAAAAATTTCTTGTAATCTTATCATTCTGATGGTGCCATTTACCATTAACTTCTTGTGATATCTCCATTTAGTCATGTGTGTGTTATATGATTACATGTATTAATAAAATTCATCATCTGATATATATTAATATATATTCATACTATTGATTGCTTTGCTAATAAGCCCTACTAGTGGTAGTTATGCTTTGATTTGGTGTGCTTGCATTGAGGCATTTTAGTATGGTGGTTGAGAACATAGGTTTTGGAGTCAAACAACCTGGATTTGAGTCTGTCTTTTTCAGGTAGTAGCTGTGTAGCGTTGAGCACCACGCTTAGTGGAATTGGGAAGAACATATTTTTGAAGGTCAGATATTGCAAGTTGCTGTCTGCACTTACAACCCATTACTAGCAATAACTTGAAGAAGAAGCAATCTCTTATCATTGGAAGAGCATAACTGAGACCTATTTTTGAATCTTATTAACCCTGTTCATTACTAACTTCCCTGCACTACAGTTTCCTCATCTGAAAAATGAAGATGGTACTGCTTGTTCCAAACAACTATTTTGAGGGTAGGTATCAGGGTGCACCTTAAAGGGTGGAGCATCTTCTAACAAAGTGTTTCTTCTTTGCCTTCTTGCCTTGCTCCCTCCTGTTTCTCTCCATCTCCTTCCTCTTTCTCCTTCATGTCTCTCTTCTCCTCTTCCTCCTCCTTCTCTTTCCCTTGTCGGTTCTTGCTTTTTCACATTCTCCTACCCTTTGACCTTAGTCTTTAGCATGTGCTCATTTTTTATAGATAGATTGTTTAGATGATTATTTTTCCTTTCCTTATGAAAACCAAAGCAGGAGCACATCACATTTATACTCTTATGGGTGTATCGAAAAAATAGCAGTATATAGGAGTCCCTGCTTATTCAGGGGAGGTGGTAGTGACCATTTCCTCTTGTCCGGACACATTCATACCTGCAGAGATGATTTCCTTGGGAGTCAAAACTGCCAGGTAGGATACATTAGCCAGCAAGTAAATCACCGCCACCATGGGAAGGACAGTAATCAGAGATTTGGGAATATTCTCACCAGGATTTTTTATCTCTCCTAAAAAAACACAAATAACTCATCAGAAAAGGACATATTATTATGAGACCTTTGAAGACTTCTTTGTAATAAAAAGGTTGAGAAAGTATTATTCATGTGTCTGCTGTTTCCTCATCTGCCTGATTTTGCGTTGGTCTTATGCAAGTTTTGCCTGAAAACTTGCATTTCTCACCATCATACTAAAAATCCAATTATTCCATGCATTTCACAATTATGGGTTTACAGTGATGAAAAAGACAAGCTATTATGTATGAAATGATAAGCTACAAGGAGATATTGTACAGCACATGGACTATAGCCAATATTTCATAACTATAAATAGACTATAGCCTTTAACACCTGAGAATCACTATGTTGTACACCTGAAACTTATATAATGTTGCAAATCAACTATACCTCAATAACAAAAGAGAAAAATGAAACAGGGATAAGAGCAGAGTTGGGGAGGGAGTTTGCATTAAATAAGGTAGTGGAGAAATGACATTTGAGGGAAGGCCTAAAGGAAGTGAGGGAGGGAGCTATGTGACCATCTCAGTGGGGAGCCTTCTATGTAAAGGAAACAGTTGGTGCAAAAGGAAAACCAACTCCCCGCCCCTGCCATGGCAACCTTTTGTGAGCTCATCTATGTCTTGCCCTGCCACAGAGGCTTCCACAGTGTAGTACTGAATACCCATGATAGCGCCAAGGATATACTGTGCTTTGTCTACCTTTCAAATACAGAGGAAACTACAAGGACTCAGAGAGGTTAAGAGACTTGCCCAAGGTTACACAGCAAATAAATGGTGAGGGCAGGATTTTAGCCAAGTTTGGTTTGACACCAGAGAGTAACCACTGCACCCTCCAGCATGAATGTAACTAGTTAGATCTCTTGGACCTCAAGGTGATGGATTTCTTGTACAGAAGGTAGGGAGTCCTTTTTGACACTCCCACCCTCTTGGATAGAGGTCTTCAGTTAGGAAAATCTTTGTGCTCCAATACATAATAACATTTTTAAACCAACAGCAGGGATGAACTCAAGTCACCTAACAATGTTTCGGTCAGTTTCCGTCAATTGCAGGGGGCCTTACCTCAGGGGAGGAGACATTGCATCAACAGCAAATTCTGAAAATTGACATATTATCTCAAAATTCCTAAACATCATGCTGTTTTTCTTAAAAAGAAACTTCAAAGGAGTGGTTAAGAGCATAGGCTCTGGAGCTAAAGGGTCTGGGGTTCTAACCTGGCTCTGACCTTCTGGGAAACAGGTTTTGCAGTTAGCAACAAAGATTGCCAGCCCATAGATGTGTACAAATAAAAAATGTACAATTGTTTAAAAAAATACTGTTTGGTATGTAGTATGTCTCTTCATCCTACTCATGTAAGTTTCTTCCTTTTTTCAGAAGTAGTGGTTCTCTCACCATCTCTTTCCCCCAAGCAATTTGACCTCTGAGGAAGTTCCTTTCTCTCATCCTTACTCTCTCAAGCAAACTTTTCTTACCTAGGCAAATTTAGTGTATTTAAATGACCACAAGGTCATCATAAGTGAGAAAAGTGTGAATGGAATTCAGGATGTTATAAAATAATAAGAGGAAAACACTTTAGAGTCCATCAGGCAGTCAAGAGATTCTTTGAATCTGCTCAAGCAGTGATAGAAATTTATTGTAAGCCATGTAGAAGCAAGACATTCTGTCCACCCAAATTCTGACAGGAAAGGAATCAGGAGATATCAATATAAAATCAATGTCAGCTGAATTGCGAGGTCTTGGGGTTCCCTATTACTATAGCAATAGTGTGACAGAACAAGTCTGTTTATATGTAACTTGGAGCATGAAGTACTCAGATCGCAGGTCGTATCTTGAACCTGGAAAGTGTAAGTGACTGTGTAAGCTGGGATCTTCCACCCAGCAGCTTCAATCACCTTAGATAGAGACTCTGATCCCCTGAGTGAGTAAATGACTTTACAACTTGACCGGCAGGTTCTCCCCTCCTCCAGCTTCTGTGAATAATGGCTACTAGTTCCCTACAGCTGAACCCTTCTCCTGAGAATTGCCCTTTGTCCTTGGGTGGTTTGGCAGGGACGGGGTGGGGGGGGGGCGGGGAGCTGCCTTGCTTAGAAAATCTGGAGGTTTACATTCTCCCCTCAGAGGCAGCCCACAGCCATTGATTAATTGATAAAAGGTACAAAAGCCCATCCCTAATGCCTCTAGTTGGGAACATTTTGTAGCATTCCTACCCTAGCAGTACTGCCTAATAAAAATATACTGTGAGCTGTTTATGTACTTAAAAATTTTCTAGTATCTACGTAAAAGAAAAATTGATGAAATTGAATTAATAATATATATTTATCCCCAAACATCCAAAATGTTATCATTGCAGTATGTAACATTTATTAAAAATTATTAATGAGCTATTGGACATTGTTTGGTTCATTCAAGATTTTGATCTTTGGTGTGTATTTTACACTGTGGAGCACCTCACCTTGACTAACTACACTTCAGATGCTCACTAGCCATACGTGGCTGGTGGTTACCAGGTTGGGCAGTGTGGCTCTGCGGGATCTGGCTGAGGCTAGACTTCAACTGAAACCACATGTTTGCTCAGCTCCCCATGCTACGCTGTCCTGCCTCCTTCACTCTTCACAGCTGTCTCTGGGAAGCAAGCCCTCAATAAAGTGCTTGCACAAGGATCCCCATCTCAGGCTCTGCTTCTGGGAACCCGATATAAGATGGGAATGTTTCAAATTAAATACAACAATGATCAGGTAAATGAAAACCCTTGACACCTTTTATTTTCTGCTAAATTATACAATTTGTGCCAGTGTCCAATTTTTATGAGAATCTGGCATGTTAGATAATCTGAAAGAGCAGCCTGGTTACTTAAATTTGAAATGTAAATGGATTTTCAGATGTGTGATTTCAAATTATAAGAGATATTAAGTTTATAAACAGTATTTAAGTGTTTAAGAGAATTTAAAATTCATCATATTTGAGACAATATTTTAGCGTTAGAGGACATAAGTGATTAGAAAGGCTTTGCAAGTCAGACATTCAAAGTGCTTAAAAATTAAATACATTTTAACATGCAATTAAAAGAATTTAAGGGAATTATAAATTGTGAATGAGGTTATATTCTTTAGTGAAATTTAATATGTTCAATTTATTAACCAACCACTTATTAAAACCAAGAAAAAGTAAATTTTATGTAAAATTTTAGTTTTATACATGCACATCATTATTTATAAGTTAATCTTAATGGTTTATGAAAACATGGTTTTGAATTTACACCATAAGAAAATTGACTAAAAATTTAACTCCAACTTTGGGACGTTATAAAACTCACATTAATATCTAACATGGATTTTTTTTCTTTAAGAAGGGAAGAGTAAAAGATAAGAAAAATTTAACCTGTGCCAACTGAATGCTTTCTTCCTCATCCTACCCTTCTCCCACCACTGTTCAAATAAACAACATCCTTTATAAAGAGTCCCTTGGGAATGCTGTCTCTTGGTTTAGCCTGGATGTTTTTAATGTGGAAAATTCCTTATTCTCCCTAACAGATCCCAGCTTTGGTCAAATCTTTAGGACCTGGGAATATTACCAAATTATGAGTGTATCCAGGAAAGCAGTGGATTGTGTTTCCTGCCATATTCCTACCTTCAGTGTAAACTAAGATCAGGGCCTCTGATCTCCAACCACAGGAGCGGAGGAGCAGCCTACGGTGGTGGCCCTGCCTGCTTAAACTCTCCTGCTTGGTCTCCCATAAAGGGAGGGGAAAGTTTTGTGTAATGAACCTTTTTTTTCTCCCATGTGTTCACAACTTTAGTTTCTGGAGGATTAAGGTGGATTTCTTGAGGGTGATTGAAATCTGTCATAGATTTACATCTTACAGCAATTTAAGAGAATGGGTGCTTCAGGTTTACCAATCCTCAAGAAGTCATTTTTCCTCCCTGAAACGACATACAGTACCCCTCCCACCCACACATCTGCAGTTTCACTTTCCATGGTTTCATTTATCTACCATTAACCATGGTCTGAAAATATTATATGGAACATTCCAGAAATAAACAATTTGTAAATTTTAAATTGCATGCTGTTCTGAGTATCATGATGAAATCTCATTCCATCCTGCTTGTCCTGCCCAAGACGAGAATCATCCCTTTTTCTAGGATGCACACTGTTTATGCACTGGCCTGATCCCTTAGCATAGGAGAAAACATAGTATATACAGGGTTCAGTCCTATCCATGGTTTCAGGCATCCACTGGGGGTCTTGGAACATATCCCCTGTGGATAAGGGGGGACTACTGTATATTGCAACATGCTAGGTGTCAGGAGGAGAGCTTGCAAGTATTCATGTGTATTCTGTCTCTGAAAAGTTCGTCTAATAGGAAGCCAATTAGGGTGTCGCTCCAGCCATAAGTCACCACTTGTTCTGGGCAACTTTGTGCACAGAGCTGGGGAATGAGCCTTTTCAAGCCTGCTTTCAGGGCTTTGGCAGAGGAGTGGATGCAAATCTAAGCTGATGGGGCCATTATAAATGCAACTTTCTCTAAGGGTCAGCCAATAATGCATCTCTCTATTTCTCCACCTAAATCCCCTTTGCTAACAATGGGAATTCTGGGCAGATTATTAAATCTGAGGCTCTCTTTAAATTGCTCCAAAAATTAATGTGCTTCATGTGATCCTGATTTTCTAAACAGCATACCATGGTATCTTGTCTGATTGTCCCTTGCAAAAGTCACACAGGTCATGTTATGGAAGCAGTGGCCTTTGTTCTTTTTGTAGTTGAGTGGATAGAACACTAGAGTCCCAACAGTTCTCTATGTCACTAGAGACTCCTTTGAATATTGTCAGACCTGCTACTGAGAACAATGAACTGATGGCTTTGAGATCTAACATAATTCCTTATTTCAAAGGTAGTCTAGTGGTGCTTAGCATTCAGCGTTATCCCTTTAGGAGGCCCTGATATAAGAATCTAGACACAAGCTCTCTATTCTATTTACACTTGGTCAGGAATATGACAGCTCAGAAACTCTGAGAACCAAACGAAGGAGATATTTCTTTCTAGCCAGGATCACCCTGTTTTGACACAGGAGAAGCCAGATCTCTAAATTTGGTAAGTTAATGAAGTGCTGGTTCTGATAACCAGGCCTATTCAGTTAGCCACAAGATCTGACCATGTTATTGCACTCACAGCATTCAACTTTCTGCTCTAATAGTCTGCAGATCCTGAAAATTTCACGAGACCTTTCAAACACAACCATATTGATCTGAAGTTACTCATATTTCTCTATCAGTTCCAGTTACGGGATTCTTGTCCTTAATTCAAGGTTTAACTTGTTTGATACCAAATCAAACCAAGGAGTAGGAGGAGAATGAGATGAGTCCTTCACACAGAATTAGGTCTAAAGCTGCATTGTGCTGTATCTTTAGGTAATGACCACTATCAGGAACACCTGTGCTTGCTCTAGTGGGCTGCTTTACTTTAGCCAAGGGATGCACCAACATCTGACTATTCACTTTTGCAGAACCCACCACTGCCCACTGACTAGGTGACCCCTGGAGAATGTAGTTCCAAGAGCAGTGACCTGGGAAACTCTGCCTCCATGCATATCCAATATTTTTAATTTTGACTCATGTGCCTTTTAATGGCCAAACTAGCAGCAAGGTGACTGCTGTCATACTTAATATGTGCTAGGTAAATTAAAGTCTTATCATTATTTGAAAAGCCTTGATATTTAAACATTCATTAATTTTACTGCAAGAAATTTCAGTTACATTTCTCAATAAAAAGGGAAAATGATAACATACTCAAAAATCATATCAACTATTAAATTTTTAGTAATCTACATGAGTGAGCAATGTGTCTCATTGATTGGGGAACATAAAAAAATTTGATAATTCCAGAATTGAGAATTTGAAGAAATCATTAAAAGTTTTGATAAGGTATTATCAAAATCTGTAGCATAAAATCTATAGCACTGTTATATTTAGGGGAACAAACTCCAGTTTCTTTTTTTTTTTTAAACTCCAGTTTCTTATTAAAATTTTTGCAAAGATTTTGTTTGGAAGTTTTATACAACTTCAATATTTAATACATTCCTTAATATTTAATACTCCTATAATTTTAAAATGTGAAACAAATATAGTGAATTGTTTTCTATTTAGTTCTTTTGTTTACTCTAGAGAGCTATGCAACTGTTACCAAATTCTTTAGGTATCATGACATCAGAGGGGGAACACACAACAGTGCATATAAACAGGGAAGCATGGATATTACACAAGTCATTGTAACTGTAAAAAATGGTAAGCATTTCAAATATCCACTAATGTGAAAGTGCGGTAAAGCCATTCTAAGGAATATTATGCAGCAGTTAAAAGAATGTGTTACATGCTTAAGAACTAATATGGAAAGTTCTCTAAGACATATTGTGGAATCAAAATTAGGATGTGACATTTTACCAAAGTGGTAGGGGATATATAAAATCTGTGATTGTTCTATTTTTTTACAAACCAATTATGTTAACATATTTCTTATGTAATTAATATTTAACTCAAAATGTCTTGAAAAATTGCTAGAATAAAATACAGTAAAACCTGAGAGTTATCTTAATTTTCTGTTGAAAATCTTATTAAATTCCCAAGTTTGTTATAGGGGAATGACCTGAAAAACACTAAATTCTATGTATTTTATAGAGATAATTATCTACCAAGGCTTAATGATGATTAACCACATGCACGTAGAGCATGCAGATTCAATTCAGCTCCCCACAAATCAACAAATCAGATATATCTTTCTCCAGAGAGTTGTAGACAAAATTTTATGCCTGCGACAAAAGCATTTCAGACAAAGATTTACCTGCTATGCTGTTGAGGATTGACGTGCCAGAATAGGCAAACAATCCCTGCAGGAAGGCTTCTGCAATCTGTGAGACGTTAGGAAGTTCCGCGTCGAAAGCGTTCTCAAACCTGGCAACGTTCTCCTTTTTCCCAATACCTAACAGCACAATCCCAGTGAGGGAAATGAAGCAGAGGACAGTCATCTTTGCCAAAGTACTGATAGTTTGAAGCCAAGCCACTGTCTGCACCCCTCGAGTATTCAGAAGTCCCAAAGACCACAGAATCGCCAAAGCTAGGCACCTCTTTGGCAGCTCTGGAGCTGGGCACCCTGCGTAGAAAGGCTGAATGGTATAGGTAGATAATAACAAGGTTTCGGTAGCTAGTCTTAAGGGATGAGTAAACAGTTTGATCCAAAGACTGAGGAAAGCAACAGAGGATCCAAGAGATCTTTTGAGGAAATAATACTGTGCTCCACTTCTAGGGAAGGTCGTCCCCAGCTCTGCGTGACTGAGAGCGGAGATCAGAGCCAGCACCGCACAAGCAGCCCAGATACTCAGGGAGACGGCTACGTTCAGGGAGGAATACTTTAATACCCCTTTAGGAGACACAAAGATTCCTGCCCCTATTGTGGCACTAAATATTAAAATGTTTCCACGGAAGAATCCTATTGCCCTCAGGAGTTGCATGCTTTTGCCTTTTTTCCTGTTTTTTTTTTTTTTTTTTTTTTTTTAAATCCTGAAAAATAATTTTAAAATTTCATGTAGATTGCTAACTCATACATTCCCCCAATGATTCTTCTGCAACATGCTTTCTTGATTTAGCCATTGTCCTTACATAAGCATTTTATTACTGCAGTTAACTTGGCTTTAAAAATGATTAACTTGTGAGTTGTTCTAAGATTTTGTGAACTCTTGTAAGGCCAGAGTTAAAATGTTTCTCATGTTAATTATTTAAAAATTCAAATATGCCAGGTGATGGTTGCAGAACATTGTGAACATGATTAATGCCACTGAATTGTACACTTAAAAAGGTCAAAGTCACAAATTTTGTGTTATATGCATTTTGCCACAAGTTTTAAAAAGTTGTAATATACAAAAACCCACTCTAAGTGGGTGAGTCGTATATGGTATGTGAATTATATCTCTACCATAGGTACTCCTGAGGAAAATTTTACTCTGAATTGAGTTTATTGCTATTGGAGATAAATGAAGTTGCCTGGGTTTCTATTTACTGATTCCTGATCCAAGGATGTTCCTAAGCGTGCAGTAGCTGGCTGTCTGGATTATTTATCATATAACTTGCAGTTTTGGAATTAGAGCTTCACACAAGACAAGGAGCTGGGAATGGGCCACTCCAAGGACATAGAACTATCAAGTGTATTTAAGCTTAGGGACAAGAATGAAGTGATTGGACTGGATATATTTTTAAAGTAGACCCTACAGAATTTGCTGATGATTTAGATGTGGGGTTATTGATTGAAAAGAATAAGATTGACCAAGGTATGTGGGCCTGGCAACTGGAAGAATGAAGGTGCCTTTACAGTTTTCTATTTGTGGATGTATCTATCTGCCTTTTGATGACTTTTTTTCACTATAAAATTCAATGCAACATGGACATTCTTTACAATTTCTTCTTTAATACATATTTGAGTTTATTTAGGATGTTCATAGGAATGGAATTGCTGGTTCACAGAGTTCTGCTGTTTTATTAGATGATTCCAAATTTCACAGCTTTGCCAACATTTACTATTGTCAGACTTACAGTTTTTGCTCATCTGTTGGATGTGAAATTATATTCCAGAGGTATATTACACTTGTGCCCATTATACATGTTTATTCTGCTTTCTGTATTTCAGTCTTTTATTTCTCTCTCCATGTTTCTGTCTAGATATTTTATTTTGATGTATTTTCTAGTTCACTAGTTACATATTGTCAAATGCTTCTAGGGGAGAAGTGATGATAAATGTCAGGCTCATTTCTCCAGTTTTTTTGTTTGTTTTCTGTTTTTCGTTTTTTTTTTAATTTATGTATTTATTTTATTGGCTGTGCTGGGTCTTTTTTGCTGTGCGTGGGCTTTGTTTTGGTTGCGGTGAGTGGGGGCTACTCTTCGTTGTGGTGCGCGGGCTCCTCATTGCCGTAGCTTCTCTTGTTGTGTAGCACGGGCTCTAGGAGCATGGGCTTCAGTAGTTGCAGCACATGGGCTCAATAGATGTGGCTCATGGGCTCTAAAGCACAGGCTCAATAGTTGTGGTGCACAGGCTTAGTTGCTCTGTGGCATGTGGGATCTTCCTGGAGCAGGGATCAAACCCATGTCCCCTGCATTGGCAGGCGGATTCTTAACCACTGTGCCACCTAGGAAGCCTTCTCCAGTTTTTTTTTTAATCTTTAGGATTTTGACTCCTTAAACCTCTGCTGCTTTGATATATTTTTTATTTTTTTCAAATAGACATTTTAATATTTTATACATTTTTAATTGTTTTTGGTGGGAGAGTTGTTTTGATACAAGCTAGTCCACACAATTGGAAACAGAAGCCTCTACTTGTATGTACTTGTATGTAACAGGCAACTTCATCACTGTTATGTTAAGGTGGAACTCTTGTTACTATTCTAATTTATCTCAAGCCTCAGTAGATTTCATTATCACTCAGTTGATCAAAACTATATTTAAATATCTTTGATACTTTTCTTCATCCCCTACATCCAATCCATTACTAAGTCCTCTTGGTTCTATTTCTAAATTGCATCCTTTTTGATCATGTGTCTCCAATTCTACTACAAATGTCTTGATCATAGCCACTATCATTTTTCTCGCAGGTGTTGGTGAAAAACTCTGAACTCATTTTTCTCCTTAAGCTCGTGTCTTTTCCATTCCATTCTCCATAGAAAAAGATAGAATGCTCTAAAAGTAAACTTTAATGTCCTTTCATTTTCTCGATTAAATTTAGAATTAGGTACATTGTATTTATTTTCACTTGTAAATTCTATCTTTTGAACATTTTGATGCTGGTATGTAGTTCGTAATTGACCTTAGACTCATATTAATTGCTTAATAATTATTTTCTTATTCATTCTATTATGTTGATAATCATTTAGTCTGTAGATAATGATAGTTTTTGTGTTTTTTCCTTTTTCTTTTTTTAAAATCGTTTTATACTTAGGGCATACCTTACAGAGATGAACAGCAGGAATGATTACGACAGTATAGTTTCTCTTTGTAAAAATTTTAAAGCCATATTAGTGTCCATCAAACAGGAAAATTAAAATACAAATTTTACTACATTTACATAATGCAATATCCCAAAGTTGTCAATATGAGAACTAGAGATAATAGTGTAAATGTGTATATATTCAAATACACAAAATTGAACAAAAGAGCAAGTTGCACTGTGTATATATATATATAATATATATAGTATGTGAGTATATAGTGTTAATATTAAAAAAGAATGCCATCTATTTTTTATGAATATATACATATGTAATAAAAATATAATGATGTTTCAGGACAGGAGCTACTTCTGAGGTTAAGTGGGGAAATGGGAAGGGAGAGTTGCATAGGGCTCTTCAACAATATTTGTAGGGTTTAATTTCTTAGGTTGAGTGTTTATTGTTCTTTATATTAAAAAAATGTTTAAATATTACTTTAATAAGCAGATTATATTCCCTGCTTACAACTATCCAGTGGTTTCCTATTGCCCTTAGTATGAAATATCAACATAGCATGATCTAGGAGACTCTACAAGATCAGTTTCCTGACTGTTCTGTCCAATCTACTCTCAATTCCCCTCTCTTCTTGTTCAGGACACGTCAGTCACGTTATTCCTCAAATCCTTCACCAGTTCCTAGCTTTCTTGTCTTAAGAAAGTTACTTCTTTGTGTCTGTTTGCTCATTTGTAAAATGTACCTATTTCATTAGGTTACTGTGAGGATTAAATGTGTTAGAACATAAAAAGTTCCTGGAATGGTACCTGGCATATAATAAACATGCAGTAAATATCAACAAATATCATTGTTATCATAAATATCACTGATGACATAATTTAATCACGAAAGACCACTCAGTGGAAGTGATATTAAACTAAGAACTTAAGATGCAGAGATTGGGAGGGAGAATTCCAGGCAGAAGGAAGAGATATGTAGAGCCTTGTAGGTAAAAAACAACTTTATCTACTCAGGAGCTGAAAGATAGGTATTGTGTCTGGAGTGTAGTGAGTGAAGAGGCAAATGACAGAAGAATGATCAAGGAGGATCTTCCGGTTTATACCTTACAAAGTTGTGTAATAATGGGTGTTGTATTTGAACTGTAACTCAGGTAGGTCCTCTCTGGGGTGGCCAACCTCTAAAGTGATCCATACACTCTTGTGTACTTCCCTCCCATATTGTGCTAGCACTACTGTGACAATCTGTGTGACAGTAGAATACAGAAGAGATGGTAGGTCAACTATAAGATTATGTTACGAAAGGCAGTGAAGGTCTGTTCCCCCTCCCCTCCCCTTCTCTCACCCTTACAACCACTTTCTCTCTCTCTCTCTCTCTCTGTCAGATTACTTGTTCTGGGGAAGCCATTGGCCATATCAGGAGAAAGACCCACCTGGTGGGGGTCTTTATGGGGAGACCCAGCCGGTGAGTAACTTAAGCCTCTTGTCAAAACATGTGAGAGAGTCATTTGGAAGAGGATCTTCCAGCCTCAGTCAAGTCTTCAGGTGGCTGTAGTCCCGGCCCATATATTGCCTGAGATCATGATATACTCTGATTCAGACCCACCCAGCTAATGCTCTTTCAAATTCCTAGCTGATGGAAAATATGAGATAATAAATGTTTGCTTTCAATCACTAATTTTAAATTTCTGCTGAAGAGATTTTGTGTTTGCTTCGATGTGGATGATTGTGAAGGGAATACTAGAATCCTCAGAGGTTTGGACTTGTATAGATGGTTCCTGTTCCCACTTTTCCCTCTATAAATGTATACATATTCAGAGTATTGAGGTCCCCTTCTCTAGAGTAGAATCCTGGTGCCATGTCAGGTATAAGGACATCTATTCATAGGATGTCAAGAGTCTGGGGGCCCTCGTGTACCGAGAGTTCTTTGACCCTGCACTGTAGCTTGTTTATTAGTGGCTTTGACTTGTGCACCTTGAGGTGCTTACGTGTGGACCAAAATGGCCTTTCAGAAGTAGCACCATGGCCAACTGTGATATATAGGGTTTGGGAATCATTCCCCTTAGAGTCAAAGGCAGAATACTTGATAAGCAGGGCTGGTCAGTGACATGGTGGTTTTAGAACTTCAGAACTGAATCTCTGGAACAGCAAGTCTTCCATGAAAAGGAAACCTGGGAATTTTGAAGCTGCTTGTAGCTTGTGGAGCATCCAGAGCAGTCCATTACTGTTGGGCTCCTGCACTTGAAAGTGGTTTGTTTGAAAATCAAAATCACAATGAGATATCCCCTCATATCCGTCAGAATGGCTATCATCAAAAAGATAAGAAATAACAAGTGTTAGTGAGGATGGGATCCTTAGTGACTATTATCCCTAGGAATAGATATCTAGAAATTCCAGAAAGGTCACAGTAAGTGAGTTTTTCCTTTGTGCTGTGGGACTATGGATGTTACCTGTGAATGAGTGATTCAGGTCATGATTACTGTTTTGCCATTGTTTTCATACCTACCCTTTGGCTGGGCTTCACTTGTCCCGGCTGAGGTTGACTAGGGGTACTACTCCATGGAAAGGGTGGGCTGGCTCTTTGTGGTTAGGATGAAAGGCTTTGATCAGTGAAGGGCATTTCACAAACCTGAGAAGTGCCTCCTTAAAGGCAGTTTAAAGGGAAATTTGAAGGTAAAAATCGCTTTTTAGAATATTTAATTCCATGCCAGTCCTAAACATCTCTTTTTCATTATAACAAGCAATGAGATCTGGGGGTGAGGAGCAATAGACTAGCTGTATTTGGGACTAAGTTGTTTTTGCTCATGCCTGCTGGACTGACACCTTAGCTGCCAAGCTCAGAGTCTTTCTACACAGTTGAATGATCTCTACCCTTTTCCAACCTCTCTATAGAAATGTGAGGTGGCAGGCCATCAGATCTCTCTCCTAGAGTGGCACCGTTGGAGTACCCAGCTCACTTGTCCTCTGCATAGCCAAATGTATGTTCCTGGACTGTCCAAAATCTGCAGGACCATCTGTGGTCTACCAGCCTTGTGCCGGTAAGTTATTCTGAGTCTGCGAAAGGTGTCATATGTTGTATTTTCTTTTGATTTGTGTTCTACAAACCAGACTCCTTAGTTATCATTAGAAAATATTTAATTTTTAACTCAAAGACCTGTAGTCTAGAGCATTTGAATCAATTTTCAAATGGAATATAGATTACATGCCCTTCAGATACCTGCTATTTTTTAATTTCTTTGCCAGACACATTTTGTCAAAAACCTCACTGAGACGACATTTGAAAGGAAGAGATGGGCTCTGGTTTATTCATTGTTCAGTAAGTCATCACAAGACTTTCCATGTATTATTCCTGTAGTAAGCTTGCATGTAGGCTACATCCAATTTTATCCTCAATTGTCCATAACTTTTTTTTTTCAGCCTAGGTTCTCTGATAACCATTTGCTTTCTCTAGGATTTAATTTTTATTTTGTATTAATCCTTTCAATACTATCACTAAAAGTGGTTCGCAATTATGTTTAGAATAGTGATGTCGGGTCACCAGTGACCATTGTGATAAATACCAGTGGGTACATTTATATTGACACTGGTAGGGTCATACTGACAAAAGCAGTTTCAGAGAAGTCAGTCAAGCAGTGAAAGAGAATAAAGATTTGGTAAGAACTAGTGTAGACTCTTCTTTGGTACCATCTCTATATAGCATTCCAGCCTTAGTCATGCCATAACATAGATCTAAAATCAATAGTGGAATACCTCTGAGGTGCTGCCAAGAACCCAAGCTGGGGTAGAATATCAAAGGAGATGCCCCCAAAAGGGATGTGCCCCTACAGTCTATTTAGCTATCCACTCATTTGTCTGTGCATTCAGATATTTATTTTATAAGGCATCTGTTCTTATCCACACACTGTCTTAGGGGGTGAGTATACAAATTTAAATAAATTAATGAAATTTAAAAAATTTTAATAGAAGACTAAAGAACAATCCCTCCCTTAGAGGAGCTCACTGTCGTTAGGATAAAAAGTAAGTAGACAATTAAAAAAAGAGTATGGACTATGACATAAGCTCAGAAGCATCAGTGCACAAAGATGGACATCTGCTATGGTCTTGGGAGACTGGGATCAGCATGCTTTATTGGCAAAGTAAGGCTTCTGTTACAAACAAGGAGAGTTAAAGTGTGAAAGTTCTGGGCATTAGGTAACTTGTGCTGGTTGTGTTTTACATATGTTGCATGTGTATAAATGCACATAAGAGGTATTATTCTGGTTGAAAGAGAAAGATGCTTTTAATAAATCAATCATTTGCCAAATATGCATAATTTATTCTTTTTTGGTTGCAGTTGCAGGTGGATTTTTCTGTATATTTCCTCCGGTTGAAATATATTCATCAATGTCATCAGCAGGTGAAACATTTAATAGTAACTGTAAAAAACAACTTATCTTGTTGAAATATGTAGAACCCAAATTAAAGTGAACTAAAGGCAAATAAAACAAAAGTCCACTGAGGATAAAAAGAAGAACATAGATATGGTGCATCTTAGGAGACTTGATTATGGGTGTCAAAACCAAGAACAAAGACATGGCCATGGTTCCAAATACAAACGGCAAACGTACCTGGGAACAAACATAAATTTGTGTTAGAGTGGACTTGGAAAACGTAAAACATTTTATCCACAAACATTTGTTTGATACTGAGGAAGTTGGTTTCATCAATTAAAAATATTTACCAGGTCTTCCTCAGTTTTATATAAGAGAAAATAATCTGCTGGGAATCTCCTTGGGGTATGAAATAGCATAACTGGAAGCTTTTACTTAATAATTTCACCATTTTGCTGACCTTCTGATTTTTTTCATAAGTCCTTGCCACTTGCCCATTCAGATCTCTTGAATGAAGATATTATGAAACATTCCATACTATTACCATAAAGCATTTTTTCACTATGTTTCTAGCTTTTCTATTTTCAAGCAATATTGAAATTAATATTTTCTGCATCTCATCCTAATGTATTATCCATATATAACCTAATATATAATCTATATACTTCCTTTTGGGCACATTTTTATTGTAAAAGGACTTCAGGGTTTGGATTCACTTTCTCTGATCCTCACTTTTCCCTTAAAATGGGTCTTAACAATGTATACCTTTCAAATTTGTACATCTTAATTTGGACAATTAAAGAATACACAAACACACACAATTATATATGTAATTAAAGAATAATATCTGCAAATAGTAAAATACTTAAATGCTGTTGATTATTGCCTATTACTGTATTTTGCGTAACTCTCTTATTAGACTATTAAGTTATTGATGGAATTATTAATGGACAATTTATCTATATATCTTTAAAGTGTTTATTGAGTCATTAAATGAGTCAGATGCAAGATTATCATTATCTTTCATTTTTTTCAGTTTTGAAATGTGGATTGCTGGTCCTTACCCTAAACATTAGAATCCCAAGGGGTGATGTCCAGGAATCTGAATTTATACAAGAAATCCCAAAGTTATTCTTTTTCACAGTAGAGTTTGAAAATCTTGGCTATAAACTGTCTTGATTTTCTTTTTTAACTTTCTAGTCCACCCCTGTACTTTAGTATACTGTTGAGATATTCCTGTGGGTATTCTGTTACCTCTTTTTACCTTGTATAAGGAACACCATAAAAGGGGCCCCTTGATTGCTTTCAGAATATGGTTCACTGATAAAACAAGGATTGTTTGGAACCTACCTCATTAAAAATAACTTATAGGCCTAGCAATAGTTAATGCTATATAGCAAGATATGCATGCCATAAGCATTTTACAAGTTAGTGACTAACCACTAATTCAGCTTTAAGCTTTCTAGCAGCCTATATGAAAAGAGAAGGTGATCTTACAAAGTCTAAGTATTGAAACCAAGCAGGACCCTGTGGGGCTCCTGGGCACAAAAGCTCTTCTGTGTCTCCCATTTCTTGTTTGTAGGAAATAGTCTTCACTCAGCCTCCATGACCTTCCCTGAGTTCCAAAGAGCAAGTTCAAACAGTTGCTAATCAGGGAAGGGAGGGGATGCAGAGGCAAGGGAGGAGCAGTCAAGAAATAATAGTTCAAGAAGACCTAAAGAGACATTTCTCCAAAGAAGAAATACAGATGGCCAATAGGCACATGAAAAGATGTTTAACATTGTTAATTATTAGAGAAATGCACATCAAAACTACAATGAGGTAACCTCACGCTGGTCAGAATGGCCATCATTAAAAAGTCTACAAATAACAAATGCTGGAGAGAGTTTGGAGAAAAGGAAGCCCTCCCACACTGTTGATGAGAATGTAAGATGGTACAGCCACTGTGGAAAACAGTATGGAGGTTCTCAGAAAACTAAAAATAGAATGATCTAGCAATCCCACTCCTGGGCATATATCCAGACAAAACTATAATTCAAAAAGATATATGCACCCCTATGTTCATAGCAGCACTATTCACAATAGCCAAGACATGGAAGCAACCAAAATGTCCATTGACAGATGAATGCATAAAGAAGATGTGGTACATATATACAATGGAATATTACTCAGCCATAAAAAGAACGAAATAATGCCATTTGCAGCAACATGGATGCAACCAGAGGTTATCATACTAAGTAAAGTAAGTCAGAAAGACAAATACCATATGGTATAATTTATATGTGGAATCTAAAATATGACACAAATGAACCTATCTATGAAACAGAAACAAAATCAGGGACATAAAGAATAGATTGATGTTTGCCAAAGGGGAGGAGGGTGGGAGAGGGTGGGAGTGAGAGTCTGGGGTTAGAAGAAGCAAACTGGTATATATAGAATGGATAAGCAACAAGGTCCTACTGTATAGCACAGGGAACTATATTCCATATCTTGTGATAAACCATATGGAAAAGAATATGAAAAAGAATGTATATATGTATAAGTGAGTCACTTTGCTGTACAGCAGTAAATAACACAACATTGTAATTCAACTATACGTCAGTAAAAAATTAAAAAAAGTAACAATAGTGCAGCCTTGGGGCAGGGTCCTGGTTCCTCAATATCTTTGAGCTTCTGCAGAACTAAAAACCCCCATCAAATGAAAGATCTTAACGATTTGATGAAGAATTCTTCATTCCAGAGAGAAGGTCACAGTTCCATAACCTTGAGAACCACGAAACCACCTGATACCAGAGGGTCTCTGGATGGAAGGAATGTAGGCCCTGCAGGCACCCTGATCCTTATCAGCAACCCTACCCCTTGGCTAGAAGACTTCTCACAAACCCCCCTGGGTTGGGACACACAGCTTTGAGGGATTAGCCTGCTGTGGCCCCTTTTGCCTGGCAAAGCAATAAAGCTATTCTTTTCTACTTCAACCAAACTCTATTTCCGAGATCCAAATTGGTGTCAGTGAATAGAGGCTGATTTTCAGTATTAGTATCCATAAAGAAAACTAAATAATCTGCCTAGAAATACAATTATTTCTGATATGAATTTTAGAAAGAATTTTCTTCATGGGTCTACATTTAGAGAGACAGTTGCATAATGTAAAAATATATCACTTAATCCCCTTGCAGAAAGTATAGGAATGAATTGCCAGAGGTCGTTTGATTAAATTAGTTAAATCCACAATATAGACGGATGGGCTATAGTAGACAATTAGAAGAACGAAATTCTTCCATAGGCTAATGTGAAGCATTTCAGATGTAGTTAATGTAGAGAGAGGTTTTGGTGGTTTGAGGAATCGACAGAATACTTATCCTTCAGTCAATCCTTCATAGATATTCTGCCTCTGAGGTAAGCTTTTGAAAGATGAATGAGTTTGTAATTATATTCCTTCACAAATATCTACAGTGTAGCTCTTCTCTATTGGTCATTGAAGCTGGAATCTTATACACTGATAGACATTTGAGTTGAGAAGCCTGAAAAGTCCTAGGCAAGCCTACAAGGTTATCTAAAGTAGTGTTATTAAGAGGACACTCAAATAATCATTGGCCCTGGACATTGGTCATCCCCTGAGATCTAGTACAAATATTATACAACCCACATATGGTCCCTTCGACTCAAATTTCACTAGTTGTATTATAATATAAAAAAGCCTAAGGATCCTCTGCCTTTTCTAACAAGGATCAGTCCTGTTCTCTCTCTTGAGATTTCAGATTGAAAATAGTCCAAGAAGCTTATGAGCCAATAAAAATAAAATCTATTCTCTAGATCAAATATTCCTTAAATGGGCTCACAATGGCCTAGAAAGATTTTACATGCAGATATAAGAAAAAAGTAAAAGTACAAAATGCTCTTCAGAAAGATGAAGGGAATTTTTTTTTTTCAGGTTTGATTTACCTTATAAGGTCTAGGTAAGTTTGGTTCCTGGAATCTCAGTTTAAGCAAGCCTGTCATCATTAGCCCAAGTTGAATCCAGTCTGTGAATCCCACGTAGTTTATTAAAAGGATTAAGTCTGAGGGAATAATTAAAATGGAGGCAAAGATGAGCATCTGAATCACAGCTACAACTGGACAGGAGTGGATATTCAGAGTTGAGAGGATCAAAGGTAGCTGACCCTCCTGGCTTGCCATATACCATAACCTTGATGTTGAAAATACAGTACAATTAAGGGAGCTAACTATTGAGGAAGAAACACCAATTGAAATGGCCCATTGCATGGAAGGGATACTCTATCCATCCAGGTGACAGCAACAGCATCTGTATTAAAAAAAAAAAAGAGAGAAGCCACTAATTATATAATCTATGTAATATACTGTATAGTATTTTAAATTAATTAACTTAGCATATATTATATTGTAATTGTAGCAAAGACAAAGGACTGGTAGTAGTAGGCTACCCTTTATCTAAATGAGGAAGTTCCCTTCTATCCCTGTTTTTTCCCAAAGTTTTCTAAAAATCACGAATGAGTGCTGATTTTGTCAAATGTTTTTTATGAATCTCTTAATATTATAATGTGATTTTTGTCTGTTACCATATTAATATAGTAAGACATTAATTGATTTTGGGATGTTAAACTAATCAATGATAAACCTCACTTGTTCATGGTGTATATCCTTTTTATAAATTGCTGGACTCAATTTACCAATGTTTTTAAGAATTGTTGCATTGTAGTTCATAGAACAATACATATTCTATATAACATTTGGATGTAATTTTCTTTCTTTGTGAAAAGAATTATTCTGGCTTGGTGTCACAGAAATACTGGTTCCATAAAATAAGTTGGAAAGTGTTCCCTCTTCTATTTTCTGAAAGAGTTTGTTTAGGAGAGGCATTATTTCTTTCTTAAATGTTTGATACGATTCATCAGTGAAGCTACTGGGGCCTGGGATTTGATTTGTGGGAAGATTTTAAAATTATTAATTTGATTTGTTTTCTTAATATAGATCTATTCAGATATTCTACGTCTTTTGGAGGTAGTTTTGTTAATTCGAGATTAAAAAATGTATCCTACTCAGTGACACAAAGGCACTCTCTCTTTTTCCATGGTCTGTTCCCTTCTCTTCCTCAACTTCAGGTATCCTGAAGAGAAATAATGTTTAGGGGTGTGACTGAAGTCTCCCTGCCCTGAAGGCTATACACATCCAAGCGTGCTGGAAAACTTTACGTAGGCTTTTAGATATGGGTTCCCAAGTCATCAGTGAACCCAGGACTGTGGAGTGAGGGCTAGATTCAGCTAAGGGGATCTGGGTAGAATTCACAGTGCAGAAGGGAAGTCTTCTACCCACAGCAGTTCCTTTGAGAATAAAGCCTTTTGGGCCAATTCAAAGTATTATGTTTTCATGGCTTCCACTGTTGAATATAAGTATTTATATTATAGATGCTTATACTATAAATAATCAAAGAGGCCAGAGATGATTCTCCTGTCCAGGTAGAGATACATGTAGAGAGTACTAGTGTGGCATGTAAATTCTTTCCAAACCCCTCTCCTTCTCCCTCTTTGTGTGGTTCAACAAAACAATATATAATCTCAGTAGGAGAATGATCACGGACTTAATTGAAACTTAAAGGCAGCAGAAGGTAGGTAAAAGATGCAGTATCTGAATATAACTATTATATGACAAAAGGTACTGGAGTTGGAGCTTTACAGTGGGTAATTAGTAACTGACTGATTGTTGCTCCTAGAGCCCTAGTTGTGGTTGTTTCAGACATTGTGACTAATGGAAACCACCGTACAGACTGATGCCAGTTGGTATTCTATCTCAAACATTGCCAGCACTTCTTTTCTATCTCAGTTGCTCCTGAAGACCAAGACTAATTCCCATCCATGTGGTAAGGCTTTCAACATACTTTCATAGTATTCCCCTAGGGATGCCTAAATTCCCCTGATACTTCCCTCCAATTGGAGTTCAAGATTTTGCAAAGTGCTTCTGCCCTCTGATATCCAAAGTTTATTATATATTGTTCTTGTCCAGTTCGTTGGCAAGTCAGAAGTCTCAATCTAAACAGACCTCAGTTGGTGTTATACTCCCAGCAGGCTGATGAACCCCAACAAAATTCAGGGTACTTCTTGCCAAGTAAGGTTTCTTGGGAACATGTAGGTAAATTCACGACACTCAGTCCCTCTGGTAGTCATGAAAAAAATTGTCTCTGGTTCACTACTACTAAAAGGAGACCCAGCACCTTTGTGTGTTATAGATAGTATGTGTCTCACCTGGGCACTCTACTTGGTCTTCCGTATCAGCTAATTCAGAGATCAATATCCTTTGAATGGAGGAACAAATCAACAGGCTGTATTGAAAGCTGTCCGGTAAGCTGTGGCACACTTTCTACCTTTGGGAATCCACAACCATAATTACTCCTTTGACCTAGAAGTCTCCATGATTGATGATTTTTTTCTATAGCATTTCCTGGCAAAGAGAGGCACCTTACAGCTTGAGGTTTTTGACTTGTTCCTCCTTCATGCAACTACCAGAAAAACTCCTTTTGAAAAAAAAATTGGCTTGCTATTGGGATGTTGTAAAACTGAACACCAGACTCATGGAGGCCTTGTGACGTTCCAGCCTGATATTCTCCTTTTGGGATGAATCGAGTTGGATTCAGTTACTTAAAAGGTGTGAAGAGCCCAACAAATCTCTCTTATCAAATGGAAATCGCATATTCAAGAACATACCTAGCCTGGCCCAGTGGCATCTTGGTTTTGCATAAAAAAGTGTAAGCTACATCCCATTTTGATGACAAGCAGCGTTGCTGGTTCAAAAGGACCCTCTATTCACAAGGGTTCCTGTAAATGTCTGGGCATGGTCCACTGATGGGTTAGCTAAGGTGAAACACTGTGGTGTCCGCTAGGCTGCCACAGATGTTAGCCTCTGCACCAGCTATGCAGAATGGAAAATAGACAAGCATATTCTACTCAGTAATGGGTGACCAATCATCAGGTTATTCAATCAGCAGCCATGATTTCTTTCTATAGTTTATGGTCCCAGAGAGGGGTGTCTTAAATCTGCCAGTCTATAGCTTTCCAAGTGACAGACCAAACACCCAGGCCATTGACAACAGCTCAAGTCATTAGAAACATAGCAAGCGGGGAAAAACTGGAAGAATTCCCTCTAAGAACAGGAACAAGACAAGGGTGTCCACTCTCACCACTATTATTCAACATAGTTTTGGAAGTTTTAGCCACAGCAATCAGAGAAGAAAAAGAAATCAAAGGAATACAAATTGGAAAAGAAGAAGTAAAATTGTCACTCTTTGCAGACGACATGATATTATATATAGAAAACCCTAAAGACTCTACCAGAAAACTGCTAGCACTCATTGATGAGTTTAGTAAAGTAGCAGGATACAAAATTAATGCACAGAAATCTCTTGCATTCCTATACACCAACAACGGAAGAGCAGAAAGAGAAATTAAGGAAACTCTCCCATTCACCATTGCAACAAAAACAATAAAATACCTAGGAATAAACCTGCCTAAGGAGGCAAAAGATCTGTATGCAGAAAACTTTAAGACATTGATGAAAGAAATCAAAGACGACACAAACAGATGGAGAGACATACCATGTTCCTGGATTGGAAGAATCAACATAGTGAAAATGACTGTACTACCCAAAGCAATTTACAGATTCAATGCAATCCCGATCAAATTACCAAAGGCATTTTTCACAGAACTAGAGCAAGAAATCTTACGATTTGTATGGAAACGCAAAAGACCCCGAATAGCCAAAGCAATCTTGAGAAGGAAAAATGGAGTTGGTGGAATCAGGCTTCCTGACTTCAAACTATACTACAAGGCCATAGTGATCAAGACAGTATGGTACTGGCCCAAAAATAGAAAGGAAGATCAATGGAATAGAATCGAGAACTCAGAAGTAAGCCCAAACACATATGGGCACCTTATCTTTGACAAAGGAGGCACGAGTATACAATGGAAAAAAGACAGCCTCTTCAATAAGGGGTGCTGGGAAAATTGGACAGCAACATGTCAAAGAATGAAATTAGAACACTGCCTAACACCATACACAAAAATAAACTCCAAAGGGATTAAAGACCTACATGGAAGGCCAGACACTATAAAACTCCTAGAGGAAAACATAGGCAGAACACTCTATGACATCCATCAAAGCAAGATCCTTTTTGACCCACCTCCTAGAATCATGGAAATAAAATCAAGAATAAACACATGGGACCTCATGAAACTTAAAAGCTTTTGCACAGCGAAAGAAACCATAAACAAGACAAGAAGGCAACCCTCAGAATGGGAAAAAATAGTTGCCTATGAAACAACGGACAAAGGATTAACCTCCAAAATATCCAAGCAGCTCATGCATCTTAATACTAAAAAAACAAATAACCCAATCCACAAATGAGTGGAAGACCTAAATAGACATTTCTCTAAAGAAGACATACAGATGGCCAACAAACACATGAAAAGATGCTCAACATCACTAATCATCAGAGAAATGCAAGTCAAAGCCACCATGAGGTATCACCTCACACCGATCAGAATGGCCATCATCACAAAATCTGGAAACCACAAATGTTGGAGAGGGTGTGGAGAAAAGGGAACTCTCCTGCACTGTTGGTGGGAATGTAAGTTGGTACAGCCACTATGGAAAACAATTTGGAGGTTCCTTCAAAAACTACAAATAGAACTACCATATGATCCAGTAATCCCACTCCTGGGCATATACCCAAAGAAAACCATAATCCCAAAAGAAACTTGTACCATAATGTTTATTGCAGCACTCTTTACAATAGCCAGGACATGGAAGCAACCTAGATGCCCATCAACAAATGAATGGATAAAGAAGATGTGGCATATATATACAATGGAATATTACTCAGCTATAAAAAGGGATGAGATGGAGCTATATGTAATGAGGTGGATAGAACTACAATCTGTCATACAGAGTGAAGTAAGTCAGAAAGAGAAGGACAAATATTGTATGCTAACTCACATATACGGAATCTAAAAATGGTACTGATGAACTCAGTGACAAGAACAAGGATGCAGATACAGAGAATGGCCTGGAGAACTCGAGGTATGGGAGGGGGCAGGGGGTGAAGGGGAAACTGAGATGAAGCGAGAGAGTAGCCCAGACATATATATACTACCAACTGTAAAATAGATAGTCAGTGGGAAGTTGTTGTATAACAAAGGGAGTCCAACTCGAGGATGGAAGATGCCTTAGAGGACTGGGGCGGGGAGGGTGGGGGGGACTCGAGGCGGGGGAGTCAAGGAAGGGAGGGAATACGGGGATATGTGTATAAAAACAGATGATTGAACCTGGTGTACCCCCCCCCAAAAAAAAAAAAAAACTATAAAAAAAAAAAAAGAAATATAGCAAGGTTCATCAAGGGTGGAATTGACCAGGACTATGAGAATAGCCTTAAGTTTTGTCCACTGAGTCACTTCCCTGATGAGAATAATTGGAATAAAGCTGTTGATTGATACTGAACTATCCAGATTGCCATGACTGATGTCTCAATCCATCATCTTTCTAGACTCGGCAACACATTTTCCATCATATACTGCACATAAGGAAAAGGAGTCCATATTTTTGCTACAGAGGCTAACACTGAATATCACACTGTGACTTCTGCCAAGATTTGACCATTTGCTCACAGTGACGATTTGGTCATGATATTGCCCCTGCTCACTCCTGGCAAACTGACTACATTGCACCTTTGACCCTCTCTTGGGAGTGACAACTTATAGCTGTTGGCACTTTTTCAGGTTACAGTGTTGCTGCTGCAATTTGATTAGCCCACTCTGGCCACACCACTGTGACTCTTGAAACCAGTCTGTGTCATGTGTTTGACCACCCAAAATCTGAAAATTGTGTATATCACAAGAACACATCCATGTGCTGAAGGCAAAGATATTCAATGCATGTTTCATATATACCATTTGAATACATCTGATATTATTTAGTGTTTGGATGGCTTCCTCAAAAATCAACACAAAAATATTTCTGACTCTACCTCCCTCACATTCTTCTGGTCCACACACCTTGGTCAGGTAGTTTGGTCACTGAATATAACCATCCCTAGAAAGTGATCATCCACTCTTGGCTGCTTCCTGGGTGATGACCAGGGAGAATAGGATAGGAAGTTTTATAGACCTATTTTGAAAACTCAGGAGACTTTCTTGATCACTGCTGGGTTTTATGCCTTTTCTTTTCCTCACACAGCAACCCCAGTCTCACCTGGCTGGTATAGCCTCTGGGCAGCAGCCTGGCCATAAGGAAGGCAAGAGGATTAAAGATTTATTTTGGTTCAGACGCCTGGAATCTCTTGTTGGATTGACATGGTCCTAGATTATAAAGGTGATGACCACTAGGTTGAGTACACTCTTTGCTAAGTCCTCTTACAGTGGCAATTGTGGGGAGGAGAGAACATTTAGACTCTGGGAAATACGGAAATGGAATGAGAATAATGATCTTTTGTTTTTTAGAGCCATTCCTGGGACCTACCTTCTGAAGGAAGACTTATAAAAGATACAGAATGATTGGGATTCCCTAAGCTTTGGGATCTTCTAATGTCATGTGGAAGTATCACCTGGCCTTCTTTGTTTTGACTTGTGGGAACTGAGGTTTGGGGAACCAGCATAAAATTGACATCCTAGCTACTGCTATTGCTATGAATAATAAATTGTCTTTGTCTCCATTGCCAGCATTCATGAAACTGTGCCAGGCTAACTTGTAAGCTTGCAATTGCAATTCTGGTTAAATCTCAGACTCTTCATAGTTGTTGAGTCTTGTGATTTCTTCCCTGATCCATGGGTTATTTAGAAGTGTGTTGTTTCATTTCCAAATATTAAATATTAAATATGGGATTCCTGAAAGATATTTTCACTTGATGTCATATTCTTTGTTGACAGATTTTTTTTTTCCTTTCAGCACTTTAACTGTGTCATTCCACCACTATGTGGTCTCCATTAAAAAAAAATGTCAGTTGTTAATTGTATTATCTCTTCCCTGTATATAATGAGTAGTTTTTCTCTTGCTGCTTTCTCTTTTGCTTTGCTTTGGCTCTCACAATTTGGCTTTGATAGGTCTAGGTTTAATCCTCTTTCTATTTATTGTGGGTACATTAAAGTTCTTGGATCTATTTATTAATGCTTTTCATCAATTTTCAGAATTTCCAAGCCATTATTTCTTCATACATTTTCCTGTGTTGTTGTTTTTTTTGTAACTTGCCTGGACTTAAACTGAAAAATCCTATTTCCTTCATGGTATGAAGCTACTGCATCTGCCCATATTTTAATTCTTAATTTTAATTTTCACGTTTGGATTCCCAGAGGTTGTTACTGTTGGCTGCATAGCTTAGTGGTCAGTTAATGGTTTAAGCAGAATTAATGCTCAAACATCTCAAATCCATCAAGCTTCCATAGTTTCATAATTAATGTGCGTGTTGGGAAGCACATTCAAAGTTCAGCCAGTTTTAAGTCACGTTGGCTTTTCTTACTGCCTGACTCTTGTGCTCTTCCCCTGCAGTTCCCAAGTCAGCCAGGAATGTGTGAAGAGTTTACCTACCTCCTCTACGACACTCTTATTTCAAGGGCATACTTGTTGAAAGTTGACTGGTTTGATGATAGCCCCAAAATGGACCACAAATTCAGGCTAGCAAAGATATAGGCTTTATCTGTATGTTTCCTGCTGAACTCACCACATTAAGTAGATAGTTCTGTGGGCTTTCACCCTCCGATTTAAACTGTCTGTTAATGTAAACACATCTTGTCTAAAATTTTTATGAATGAAACTATTTACTATCTTTCTACTCTATAAACTTTGTCAAGTCACAAGCCTTATCTTCTAACATCAAAGGGTTAATTTCAGTGAAAAATATTACTCTCCTTTGGATGTTTAAGATCACTACAGAGTATTTTTGTTCCTTGTGTTTCAATCACTATAACTCATATAACTTGACTTTGTAAATTCTGTAAAGTGATTTTTCTTACTCATTTAATTATGCCATGCAATATGAAGGGCAACAATTTTTCTCCCTATTTTACCAACATGAGAATTGAAACCAAGAGTTATTGAATTCTTACCAAGTGAATAATGCTGTGATGCCTGAAAGGCGATTTTTGCAATTAGCTCATTTTATTTCAAATATATGGCTGTTTTCATTAATCTGTGATCTTTCTGAAGTGGAATATTATTGTGCTGTAGGAATTCCAGAGTACCTTCACATATATTTTCACATTTGTTATCACTACTAACGTATGAGATGAACAAATAATATACTCTCATCTCACTTTATTTTTATATTTTTAAAAAATGAAGTATAGTTGATTTAGAATATTGTGTTAGTTTCTGGTGTACAGAAAAGTGATTTGTTTTTATATATACACATATATATTTTAGATTGTTCTCCATTGTAGGTTATTACTAGATAATGAGTATAGTTCCCTGTGCTATACAGTAAATCCTTGTTGTTTACCTGTTTTAGCTATACTAGTGTATATCTGTTAATCCCATACTCCTAATTTATCCCTCCCTCTTTCCCCTTTTGGTCATCATAAGTTTGTTTTCTGTCTGTGAGTATGTTTCTGTCTTGTAAATAAACTCATTTGCACTATTTTTCTAGATTCCACATATAAGTGATATCATATAATATTTGGCTTTCTCTGTCTGACATACTTTACTCAGTATGATAATCTCTAGGTTCATCCGTGTTTCTGCAAATTGCAATATTTCATTCTTTTTTAATGGTTGAGTAAAATTTCATTGTATATGTATATAGTGTATACATATACATATACACTATATACAATATCTTCTTTATCCATTCATTTGTTGATGGACACAGGCTGCTTCCATGTCTCGGCTATTGTAAATAGTATCATTTTAGAGCTAAGATAACTGAGGAGCCTCAAGCTTGGATGTAGTATAAGCCTTACTTTTTACTCTTTTCCTTTTTACGGAGAACCTAATATTGATTTTCCTTTATCTTTAGGGCCCTATGATAACTGGAAATGTAAAATTAAAAAAAATATACTTTATTAATATGTTTGTTTAGATATATTAAGTTCAATTGAGAATTGAGGCCCTTTCATTTTGTCTATTTTTAGGGCAAAAACTCAGTTTCTTTGCTATAAGGTACTAATTTTTAAATATTCTGAAAATCTGAATAATTTTTTGGTAAACTGAAATTATATATCTATATTTACATCTTTATCTATCTATATGTATATAGAGAGATATTGTGGAAGGATTCATTTCTGTTTCAGTAATAGGAAAAGTTAAGTTCTCAAGCTTTGTACAGATACTGGGAATATGCCTGGAAGTGAAGTGTATGAGTTATATTTCCTGAAGGCAGATGTTAACCCAGAGTACCCCTGATGTTTTTAGGAAGTATATCCCAAGGGATTCTGATAAGTAGTCTATCTATGCTATTCCATTCTATTCTATTCTATTCTATTCTATTCTATTCTATTCTATTCTATTCTATTCTATTCTATTCTATCCTATCCTATCCTATCCTATCCTATCCTATCCTATCCTATCCTATCCTATATTTTATTCTATTCTATTCCCTGTGGACTGTCTTTCTTCCTTTTACAATTCTTGGTGTTTTCCATAACTTTTGCTGCTAGACTTTACCCTTTATGCTCAAAAGAGATTGCTTCACCTTTTGAACTTTTATATTTAAATGAATAAACAAATAAGTAACCCATACATGAATCAATTTATCATAATTCTTTTAAAGTATGCAGAAAGACCCATTGTGTATCAGAAACATCCTTTATTCAGGAGAATGAAACTCTGGTTCTGTGTAGCCATACCTGAGGACATGATTTCCTTCGGAGTCAGGACGGCTAGGTAGGAAATGTTAACCAATAAGTAGATCAGTGCCACAAGGGTGAGTGCAGTGACCACACATTTGGGGATATTCTTACTAGGGTTTTTCAACTCGCCTGCAAAAAAAAAAGTGCTACTCATAAAAAATGACTAATATAAAATTTGAAAGTGACTTCAATATAACATTTAATAAGAAAAAGAAATGACTGCATACACCGAGAGTTCACTTTTGTTGAACGTTTATTTACCATGTCTTGGGCAAATTATTGATTCTAGTAGCAACAGAATTTTGCTAAATTCTGTGTTTCAATATGGTGTATCTGATATACCCAACATGAGCCTTTTGGATAAGAAAACAACTCAGAAAACCTGGTTTCTAGGCCAGGAGGATTGGCATAAATCTTGCCTTACTTTACAACCAATGTTGTAGAACTACAACTACATGTTAATGAAGGGTTGAAAGAGCTCATCTGTTAATCTGATGAACTATTAATTAATTTTGTGAATAATCACAATATTCTAGGACATTAGGGTAGACTCTTCTGCTCTTTTCACTCCTTGGATTGTTCCTAGAATAGTTAAATCTTGGATTAAACTTGAGTGTATATTGCCAACAACAAAATTGACACAGACGTTTAACTATTTGGAAAATACAAAATTACATTATTAACTCACGGTATGCAACTCCCTCAAAATAATTCATATGTATTCAAAAGTAAAATGTAAAGTAAGACCATAAAGATTTAGAGAAAGAAGCACAGGTACATATTTATCTACACCTTGAGAAGGAGAATGACTTCTCAAATATGAAAACAATGAAAAATTAAAAGATGGTAGTTTGATACTATAGGTATTAGAATTCTAGCCTTTAAGACTGAAATTTTAAAAATCTTATGAACAAAATTAAAAACAAACAACAAACTGGGAAAACCACTTATTTGTCTTTATAAGCTTATAGCAAGAAATATAAATGATCATGAACACTTGCAAAACTCTTCCCTTCCATTAGAAACTGAAGAAAAAAATAAGTTATAACACTGAAATTTGACTTTCACGCTCTAAGTGACTAAAGAATGAAAAACGTTTGATGATGCCAAGTGTAGGCCTTTTAATTCACACTAAAAGATATATTTGCAGAGCCTTCTGGAAGGCAATTTGGGCAATATTTCTCAAGACATTACTAAATATTTGTATGCTCCACTTAGTAATTTTATTTCAAGATTTTTTTTCTAATAAAGCAATGAGAAATCCACAAAGATTTACATAAAAGGATGCTGGTTGGAACAATAAGTATAAAATTTTAAAGTGAAAAACTAGAAACAACTCTGGGGTCCAACAATGGGAAAATGTTTGAAAAATGGTCAAATTACACATGATAGAATATTGTATACTCACTTAAAAGCATTTATGTTTAATAATATTTATGAATTCTCACTACATGAGATACGTAAATGAGTATCTTTACATAATATGTAAAATAAAGTTATGAGTATTTGTGCAGTGTGACACCCACATGTGTGTATATATAAGAGAATTGTTACAGCTAATCTTTATTTTAATTTATATTTTCTGTATTTAAAATTTTTCTTTAATGACGGTCTGTTATAACTATGAAGTGTAAACTATTAAAATATTTGTTCAGAAAAAATGTAATTTGGAGTCCTTAACTGTGTCAATTCTGTGTTTACTTGTTTTACTTTGTAAACACCTGGAAAATATTTAGCTTTCCAAAGTTGGAAAGCCACATTTTTAGAGAGTTTAATGCATTTCCACCCGCCTGATAAAAGCAAGAGAGAAACACATTATAGCAAAATGATGTAGTATTTCTTTCTTAGAATTAAGCTGATTAACCATTGTATGTTTATAGCCTGGTGGTGTTTTTTATAATTTAAAAATAATAACCTTACCTGCTATTCGAACAAGGACTCCCCAGCCAGAATATGCATATAATCCTTGTAAGAAGGCTTCGGCAATCTGTGAGGCATCTGGGACTTCAGCATCGAAAGCTTTCTCAAACCTGGCTAGGTTCTCTTTTCTTCCTCTCACCAACAACATGATTCCAGTTAGAGATATGAAGCAGAGAACTGTCATTTTCACAACTGTACTGACAGTCTGAAACCAAGTCACCTCTTTAACTCCTCGAGCATTCAGAATTCCCAAGCACCATAAAATGGCTAGTGCTAAACATTTCTTTGGCATCTCCGGAACAAAACATCCAGGATAGAAAGGCTGCGTAATATACCCTGCTAGTAACAAGCCACGTGCAGCAATTCCTGCTGGGGTACTAAATAGACTGATCCAGAGATAAAAGAAAGCAATAAAAGGTCCAAGAGATCTCTTGAGGAAATAATACTGTGCTCCACTTCTAGGAAAGGTGGTCCCCAGCTCTGCGTGGCTAAGGGCAGCCATCATAGACACGATGGCGCAAGCCACCCAAATACTTAGGGTGACCCCCACATTGAGTGAAGAGTATTTTAACACCCCTTTAGGAGCAACAAATATTCCCGCACCTATTATGATACTGAATAAAAAAACTGTTCCATGGAAATATCCTATCACCCGTTGAAACTGAGTACTTTCTCCCATTTTCATTTTCTTAAGTCTGAAACAATTTTAAAAGCTAAAATAAATTCACAGTTTTTACTCTTTTATACTTGTGAAAGGCTTCAGCCAATCTTCTTATAGTGAAGTGCTTTACTTTCCTCCTCCTCTCGTACTCAGATTTTGTCACACAGCACTTAACATAAAAAAAAAATTAACTTACAAGTTAATCAAACTAAAGTTTCTGGGATCTTAATATTAGAGTTAAAATATTTTACATGTTAAGCATTTTGAAAGTTATGCACAATTAAACAAGTTAGACACAGCTAATTGGGAATGAGACATGAAAAATTCCAAGTCAGGTTTCTTCTATGGATACGTAATCTCATTAATTTTGATCCTTAAACGAGAAATTCTTTAAGTTTGTACCATAAGGAAGTTTATAAAGAAAGGCAAAAAATACAAGGTTTGAATCCCATGTTTGCCACTTGTTAGCAGATCTTGGTTTGAATCACACACACACATCTGCCACTTACCAGCAAATCTATGTCACTTACTGACCTTAGATTTTATTTTGAAAAATGGGACTGATAATCCTTATCTTACTTTTTCTTTAATAGAATTAAATAAGGTAATTTGTTGATGAAGCAAATACTAATACAAAGCTCCTAGTAGTGTACCCGACATATCTTAGGGAATCCATAAACGTTAGTTTCATAATTTGGTTATTTTAATTATCACGATCTGCATTATATACAGAGTGCTTCAGCTTCTCTAATGTCCTTTAAAAATATTTTGTAGTTAGTTGCAAATTAAACTTAACTTTTGACAAACAGGTCACTTAAAGAGTACACATATTTAGGGTTTTACATTTCCTTGGTTAATTCTCTAGTAGGGGCATGATTCAACTTTTCAGCATTATTTATTTTTTTCTTAACTTTCAGCTATGTATTGACTTAAGGCACACTCTTTTGAGCATCTGCTTTTTGCCTGGTACTGTGTGAATCAGTGCATGTGCAGGATAGACCAAGACACGGTCTGCGTCTTGTTCACCGTTCTACCCTTGCCCCTGTCCAGGGTACACAGTGTCTCAGTAAATCTGTTGAATTAATGATTTTACCCTCCAGGAGTTCCTGTTTAGAGAAGTTGGCGTATATAAACCAAGACTTTTTATATACTGTTCATGAGCTTCAACGAGGTAATACTAATAATAGCTAATATTTACATGGCATCTACCATGTGCCAGGAACTGTGTTTAACACATATTAACTCTTTAAATCAAATCAACCACCTACATACCGATAGATGAGGAAATTAAGGAATAAGAAAGTAAGTAATTTGCCAAGGTCACCCAGCTATTCACTTTAATTAATTTTAATTTGTTTTACATATATGTTTTTATATATATTTATGATTTTAGTTATAAATAAATAAACCCATAAAGCCACAAGAAACCGAGAAACAACCCAGTGACAATGTAAACCATAAGAGTTGGCTTGTTTTTTTTCTTGGTGACTTTTTCATGGGCCCTGTGTTTATCCAATCTCAGCCATGCCTCCTCTTGTGCAGGGACTAGGTTAGGACTGATGGAGCACTCAAGTCTGTCTCACAGCCATGAGTGTGTCGTTAACCTCAGTCTCCGCTCTCTCACAAGCGGCACAATTATAATGGTCTGTAGCGCAGGCTATTGCAACTCGGTAAATAGACTTTAAGTCTTGGCTGTGAGAACAGTATTCTGAAGACCTCTAGACATATACTACAGTTACAAGCAAAACTCATTGGGAATAGTCTATACTTTTTCTAGTATAAAAACAGACATAGACCAACGGAACAGTATTGAGAGCTTAGAAATAAATGCATGCATATACAGTAAAATAGTATTTGACAAGCTAAGAATACTCAATGGGGAAAGGATAGTCTCTTCAATAAATGGTTTTGGGAAAATAGGGTATTAACATGCAAAATTAGACTCCTATTTTATACCATTGACAAAAATTAACTCGAAACGGGATCAAAGACTTAAACATAAGACCTGATATTGTAAAACTAAAAGAAAACAAGCTCCTTGAATTAGTCTTACCAGTGATTTTTTGGCTATCATACCAAAGTGTAAGCAACAAAAGCAAAAATAAACAAGTGGGACTACATCAAACTAAAAACTTTCGGCATAGCGAGAGAAACACCAGCAAAAAGAGAAGGCAACTTACGGAATGGGAGAAAATATTGGCAAACCATCTATATGATAAGGGTTAATATCCAAAATATGTAAGGAACTCATACAACTCAATAGAGAAAAAATCAAACAATCGAATTGAAAATGGTCAGAGGACTTGAATAGACATTTTCTGAAAGAAGTCATACAAATGGCTAACAGGTACATGAAAAGATATGACTGCTTTTTTTGTGGCATTGACTTGTAACTCTCCCTTTGTCCCTATACTTTTAACTCCTAAGATAGTATTTTGCAATTGGCGTTTATGTTTGTGCTTCTAAATAACTTATACAAGCTCCCTGATTGCATTAGCTGTGTTAGATATATATCAAAATAAAAATAATAAACTATATTTTGGAAATACTTGACATATTGCAGTCAAAGGATCTTTGTTCTGGTTGACTGTGTAACCTTAGGAATTTGTTTTCTTAGTATTAGTTTCTGTCGTTTATAAATTAATGGAATGGGACTGAATCTATACCTCTCAAATTGAAATACTCATTGCTCAAATAACTTTATGCCAGGGAATAGATGAAGCCATGGGATAAATGTTATTCATTTTCCTGAGGTATCAATTTCACTCAAATACTTTTTTGGGGCAAAACTTTTGAAGCATTTATTTAAGCATTCAAAATTTTATTTTGAAGCACTTATTTTATTTTATTTTATTTTTTACAGTGATTATTTATTTATTTATTTATTTATTCTTCAGATCTTTATTGGAGTATAATTGCTTTACACTGTTGTGCCAGTTTCCACTGTACAACAAAGTGAATCAGCTGTATTTATACATATATCCCCATATCCCTTCCCTCTTGAGCCTCCCTCCCACCCTCCGTATCCCACTCCTCTAGGTCATCACCAGTCATCGAGTTTATCTCCCTGTGCTAGGCAGCAGTGAAGCATTTATTTTAAACATGCAGATATTATGGAATAGAATATAAAATTAGCATGCTTTTTTAAAATAAAAAACTAACCTTCAAAGATGTAGTCATCCCACTGATATGGGATGGACCCACTACCCCTGCCATCCAAAATCTGGTTCAGATACCAAGACTAATGATGACATACACGCACCATGAGAATATGGAAGGGTTCATTATTCTCATAACAAGACCTCATAAGAAGGCAGGGCAGGATCCCAAGCAGGTCCAAAAATGTCTTGAGAGGGCAGGCAGGAGCTATTAACTTGGTGTTCTATGCTGGCAAGGAAGTAGGGCTGAGGTGAGAGTTCCCATTTGAATGGGATGGGGCTTGTGTGATTTCTAGTTCCTATTGGTGCCAATGGAGGGAACAGCAGGCTTTCTTATCAGCTTGTCCAGATGTGGGGTAGAAAAGGAAAGGAGAATGGTGGGACTTAACAACTGTCAACAGTCAAACATCAAAATGGAGTCAGACTCTTTATTTATATGATTTTTTTTTCATTATTAGAGTGCTTCTTTGAGGTATATCTCCAGAACCCTGCCTCCAAGTTTTGGTGTATCAAACCAATGACTTTTTTGCTATTCTACAAATATTTGTGAAGCACCTAAAATGTACACCGTTTTAGGTGCTCTGTATATATCAGTATACAAAATAGGCAGAAGATCCTAGACACAGTGGAACTTAAATTCTTTGGGCATTTTTTAAAATCCATGGCTTGAGGGTGGAGAAGATGGTGAGGAAATTTTTATCCTCACTTGGGATCAGTTCATGCAGAAAGAATGCACACTGTTCTAACAGACTGCCTATGTCTGTGACCTTTTTGCCAGTACCTATATCCCATCTGTGAGAAAGGGAATGGCACAGTTGATGACACAAGAGTAAATTCTGTTGTTAATGTTATTTCATAAACGGATGAGGAACTTATACTGAACTTTAAGAGGGCATGTGTTTCAAGGCCCTTGTTCTTAGTCTGGTCTGTTGGCATATTTCCTTCCTAAAGCATGCGATGGTAGAAATAAAACAAAGTTTAGAGTTACACAGACCCTATCCTTCTCCTTTTTCTAAATCATCTTATTTTCACAATAAAATTTGCATGTGGAAGCATCTGTAGCTGGAGATGGCGGTGGGGAGGAATTGTGGGCCCTTTTTCTATTTTCTCTGTATTGTTGATACCTAAACCAGAGATAGTGATTAAAAATTAGGGAGTAGAGGGGTCTGGACAGGGGTATGTGTGGGGCTGTTAGGAGAGCCAGGAAGCATACTATCCAGTTTATTTGGATCCGGATGATATACATTCTGGTCTCAGGGACTGGAAGCTTTTGGGGCAAAAAGGAAGCAGTTAGCTTAGGCTGAAGTTTCCTATGTGCCTTTATCCTGTCAGGGACTGGATTTGTACAGAAAATCTGTGTAAAACATTACTGCTCGCAGGAGGGAGAGGATGCTAATCTTGAGCCATTTGAACAGCTCAATAGAGCAGAAAGAGATTCTGGACTATAAATGAACACTCAGACGAAGAGCTCAGGAAGGTAATTAAAATATTGCCTCAAGAATTCTGGTTTCTAGTGCGGCATGTAAAGAGCACAGAAGTCTTCACTTTGTCCTAGCAATGGCTTTTTATAGCTAAACAAACTGAAAAACTGACAACTCTTTTTAAATCTGTCAGAGAAGTGAGGTCACAGGGAAAACTGTTGCACCCAAAATAGGAGAGACAGACAGGCAGATACAGAGAATCACAATTTACCCAAGCAGAAATGCATGAGCAGAAACCTCTGCAAGGACCAGTATTGGGTAGGAAAACCTAAAATGTAGCTGATGAGTTGCTAGGGCTTCTGTGTGGACAAGTCTGAGAGAGAAAACACCAGGGGGCCCAGTGGTAGGAGGGCCATCACAGTTTTGTGAGCTTTACTTCCAAGAAATTTACCAGGTCCCCACAATGAGTATCAGAGGAAAATCGCCTTATGCTTCCAGCAGGGGGAGGGGAAAAGGAAACTAAGAAATATGCCAAAGCCCTTTTGTTCTTTTTTAAATTGACATGTAATTGAAACGAAAGGTTATACTAGTTTTGGGAGTATAGCATTTTTGTTGTGAAATGATCACCACAGTAAGTTTAGTTCACATCCATCACCACATATAGTTACAAATGTTTTTCTTGTGGTGAAAACTTTCAAGATCTATTCTCTTAGCAACTTTCAAATATACAATACAATGTTTGTGAACTACAGTCTGTCCCCAGGATTCACTTAGAGGTGGAAGTTTGTATGTTTTGGCCGCCTTCACCTATTTCACCCAGCCCCCACCAATCTATTTGCTGGCAAACATCAATCTGTTCTCTGTATTTATGAGTTTGTTTACTTGTTTTTTAGATTCTACATAGAAGTGACATCATATGATATTTGTCTTTCTCTGTATGACTCATTTCACTTAGCATAATGTCCTCAAAGTCCATCCATGTCATGGCAAATGGCAAGATTTCATGCTTTTTCGTGGCTGAATGATATCTTAATATACAAATTAATTCCCCATATATGTGTGGGTTTACTTCTGAGCTCTCTATTCTGTTCCAATACTGTATTGTATTGGCATAAATCAGGAACCATGATTCCTCCAGCTTTGCTCTTCTTTCTCAAGATTGCTTTGGCCATTTGGGGTCTTTTTGGTTCCATGCAAATTTTAGGATTGATTTTTCTATTTCTGTCAAATGCCATTGGAATTTTGATAGGGATTCAATTGAATCTGTGGATTGCTTTGGGTAGTATGGACATTTTAACAATATTAATTTTTGCAAACCATGAGCATGGAACATATTTCCATTTACTTGTGCTGTCTTCAGTTTTCTTCATCAGTGTCTTCAGAAGGCTATCACAGAGTACTCACAAGTCTGCCCCAAACGCCTTTCTTCCTGTAACTAAGCACAATTCCAGTTAAGGAAATAAAGTGGATGACTGTAATCCCATATAGACTGAAATCACATCCTGAAACATCAAAAAATCAAAATTTCTCAAGACTGCAAAACCACCAAACAAAATCTTTTCTTAGGAGGTCTACTTTGGAATACTAGGGATAGAAAGGCTGGGTAATAATTCCGCTGGCAGTAAAGTTCTGTAGGCACCTCATGCTGCTGAGACAGTATATGGATCAGAAGATAGAGATCAAAGTACTGTGCACTACTTCCAGGAAAACTATCTTTGTCTCTGCATGACTAAGAGCAGACATGGATACTACTGAACATGCAGCCTGAACAGCTGGAATGATTCCCTTGCTTAGTGAGGAGTATTTCAGCACCTCTTTGGGATACAGAAAGGTCCCCACACCTATTTTTCTGAAAGCCCTGCTCCCTGGAAAAAAATCCCATTGCTTTTGTGAGGTTGGTGATCTTCATTTTGCAATTTTAACAGTTTTCAAAAGGTCATTAGCCATGATAATTTTTTCTTATTTGACCCTCAAAAGCCTCACAAAACTATCTGAAGAGAAATAAGGAAGCTTGTTTTTAACCATTTTGTGTTATAAAATTTTATTTTTGTTAATTAACATGATTTTTAGATAATTTAATATATAAAAACGGGATCTCTGCTCTGGGCCTTTTTTTTTTAATTAATTATTGATGTGATCTTGTATAAACAAACTTGTCTACTAGGGGACTTTGTTTCCTCATGTGTAAAATGTGGGAATTAAGCAGCTGTAAGTCCGTCTGAGCTTTAACAAGCACTCATCTTACAAAACATATAATTTTACTCAGGTTTTTCTGTTTTTCAGTGGTTAATATGTTTCAAAAATTGTAGGCCATGTTAATTGGTGAACACAAGTAATATAACTGAGTTAAAAAGGGACAGTGCTGGTATTTAATGTTTAACATTAAACAAGTATTGGATTTATACTTTACCAACATTATGCTTGGTAGACTTCACCTTTATCTTGGAAGAACTTTTTATATTTTAAAAGAAAATACTATAAAATCAGATTTTAGGCTAAGTAACACTAAATTTTTTTGTTTGTTTTCTTTCAAATTTCAGAGAGAGGTTGATTATGAAGATACAGTTCTACACCAGAGATTTTAAAACTGTGCACAATAGAATGTTAATTAGTAAAACTAGAGAAATAATGAAGTTAAAAAATTATTTTGCTACAATCATCAGACAATAATGCTCAATAGCTGCTAAAATTTGAGTGAAAACTTGATAACAAAATATTTAAACACTTGCAAAGCTTTTCCCTAGAAATTATCTGCTAATATCAAAGGAAAAAATAGTAGCCACATTGGAGAAAATGAAAGAATTCCATCTTAGACGAGTTTTTAAAACTAACCTAACCAGTAATGGAACAATGGACAGCTGGTGGTTATTCCTGCCAAAATGCATACACTGAATCTAACCACAAAGAAACTTCAGGGAAATCCAAATTAAGAGACAGTAAAACATGCCAGTGTGATAAAATACTCAATAAAATATTAGCAAAGTGAATTCAATAATATTAAAAGATCATACACCAAGATCAACTGGGCTTTATTCCAGGAATGCAAAGATGTTTCAGTATCTGCAAAGCAATCAATGTGATACTCCATATTAACAAAACAAAGGATAAAAATCACATGATTACCTCAACAGATGTAAAAAAAGAATCAACATCCACTTGATTAAAACTCTCATCAAAGTTGGTATAGAGGAAACATATTTTTTTGCATCTATATTCATCAGAGATATCAACTTGCAATTTTCTTTTCTTTGTAGTGTCTTTGTCTGGTTTTAGTGTCAGGATAATGTGGCCTTGTATAATGAATTTGGGAGTGTTCCCTCCCCTTCAATTCTTTGAGAATAGTTTGAGAAAGGAAGGTATTAAATCTTCCTAATATGTTTGGTAGAATTCCCGCTTGAAGCCTTCCAGTCTTGGACTTTTGTTTGCTGGGAGTTTTTTGATTACTAATTCAATTTCATAACTAGTGATTGGTCTCTGAAGATTGTCTGTTTCTTCCTGATTCAGTCTTAGAAGATTGTATGTTTCTAGAAATGTATCCATTTCTTTTAGGTTGTCCAATTTTTTGGCATATAGCTATAAGTAGTATTCTCTTATGATTTTTAGTATCTCTGTGATATGGTTGTAATTTCTCCTCTTTCATTTCTTACTTTATTTTGGTCCTCTCTTTTTTATTAATGAGCATGGCTAATGGCTTATCAATTAAAAAAATTTTTTTAAATTGGTCTTTGCATTGATCTTTTCTATTCTTTTTTAGTCTCTATTTTATTTATTTCCTATCTGGTCTTTATTATTTCCTTCCTTCTTCTGACTTTGGGCTTTGTACTTTTTCTAACTCTACTGGATGGTACATTAGGTTGTTTGAGATTTTTCTTGTTTCTTGAAGTAGTCTTGTATCTCTGAAACCTTCCCTCTAGAACTTCTTTTGCTGTGTCCCCTAGTTTTTGGTAGGTTTTCATTTGTCTTAAGGTATTTTCTGATTTCCTCTTTGACTTCTTCATTGACTAATTGGTTTTTCAATAGCATGTGCTTGTGTTTTTCCATTTTTCTTCCTGTAAATGATTTCTATTTTCATGCCATTGTGGTTGGAAAAAAATGCTTGATATAATTTCCAGCCTTTTAAACTTGATGAGACATGTTTTGTGGCCTAGCACGTGATCTATGCTGGAGAACATGACATGTGCACTTGAAAAGAATGTGTGTTCTACTGTTTTTGGATGGAATGTACTGTAATTATTAAGTACAACTGGTTTAATATGTCACTTAAGAGTACTATTTCCTTACTGATTTTCTGTATGGATGATTTGTCCATTGATGTAAGTGGAGTGTTAAAGTCCCCTACTATTATTGTATTATTGTCAATTTCTTTCTTTATGTCTGTTTATATTTGCTTTATTTATTTAGGTGCTCCTCTATTAGGTGCATATATGTTAACAAATGTTATATCCTCTTCTTGTATTGATCCTTTCATTATTATTTAATGCCCTTCTTTGTTTTTTTTTTTTTGTTGTAGTCTTTGTTTTATTAGTTTTTTTTTAAATTAAAATATATTTTATTTATTTATTTGGCTATGCTAGGTCTTAATTGTGGCATGTGGGACCTATTTCCCTGACCAGGAATTGAAACTGGGTCCCCTGAATTGGGAGCGCAGAGTCTTAGCCACTGGACTATGAGGGAAGTCCCAGGTAGTCTTTGTTTTAAAGTCTACTTTGTCTGATATGACATTGCTACCCCAACTTTCTTTTAGTTTCCATTTGCATGGTGTATATTTTTCTATCCTCTCACTTTCAATTTGTGTGTGTCTAGCTTTGAAGTGAGTCTTGTAGGCAGCATATAGATGGGTCTTATTTTTTTTTATCTAATCAGCCACCCTCTGATTTTTCCTTGGAGCATTTAGTCAATTGACACTTAAAGTGATTATTGACAGGTTTGTACTTATTGCCATTTTGTTACTTGTTTTATGGTTATTTTGTAGTTTTTCTCTGTTCTTTTCTTCTTTTAGTTTCTTCCCTTGTGGTTTGATGATCTGCTTTAGTGGTATGCTTGTGTTCTTTTCTCTACAGTTTTTATGTATCTATTGTAAGTTTTTGATATGGTTACCATGTGGGTTATATATTTTGACCTATGACTGTATCTACTTGTTTTAAACTGGTAGTCATTTAAATTCAAACATATTCTAAAGATTTAAATTTTTACTCCCCATCCCCCAATGTTTTGTATTTTTGTTTTTACATTTTATATCTTCATGTCTATCCCTTAACCACTCATTGTAGCTATAGTTGATTTTACAATTTCTAATCTTTCAGTCTCTGTACTAGCCTATTTTAGTGGTTGATCCATAGCCTTTACTATATATTTGCCTTTACTAGTGAGATTTTTTTTTCCTTTCCTATAAATTCTTACTTCTTTTTGTAGCCTTTTCTTTTCCACTTAATGAGGATCCTTTGACACTTCTTGTAATGTTGGTATAGTATTGATGAGCTCTTTTAGTTTTTGCTTGTTTGAGAAGCTATCTTTATCTCTCCTTCACTTCTGAGTGATAATCGTGTGGGTAGAGTATTGTAGGTATTAGGTTTTTTCATTTCAGCACTTAAATATATCATGCCACTCCCTTCTGGCCTGCAAAGTTTCAGCAGAAGAATCAGCTGATCACCTTATGGGGGTTTCTTTGTATGTGGCCCTTTGTTTTCTTTTGCAGCCTTTAAAATTCTCTCTTTGTCTTTTATTTTTGCCATTTTAATTCTGATGTGTCTTCTTGTGGGTCTCTTTGAGTTCATCTTGTTGGGACTCTCTTTGATTCCTGTCCCTGGAAATCTATTTCCTCCTTCAGCTTTGGGAAGTTTTCAGTCATAATTTCATCAAATACATTTTGACCATTTTCTCTCTCTTTTCTCCTTCTGGGACTTCTACCATGCAAATGTTAGTACACTCGATGGTACACCATAGGACTCAAACTGTTCTCATTAAAAAAATTTTTTTTTTGCTGTTCTGATTGGGTGATTTCCATTATTCTATATTCCAGATTGCTTATGCATTCTCTGCACCACCTAGTCTGCTTTTAATTCCTTCTAGTGTTTTTTTTTTTAATTATTGTATTTTTCAGCTCTGGTTTTTCTAGTTCCTTGTTAATGTTTTCATTGTGTTCATCTAGTCTTTCCCAAGCTGTTAGTAGTCTTATCACTATTGCTTTGAACTGTTTATCTAGTAAAATATGTGTTTCTATTTCTTTAGTGTTTTTTCAGGGTTTTCTTCCTTTTTTTTTTCTTCTTTGAAATTACTCTTCTGTTTTTCATTTTGTTTCTCTTTCTCTGTCTCTACAAAATCAGATGAAAAGGTTACCTACCCCAGTCTTCTAGGGATATCCTTGTGTGGGAGTATCCCTATACAGTCTGTAGGTGCCCAGTGGCTTTGAATGGGAAAGCTGGATCTAAAGCTGGCATGCATTTCTTCTTCCCCCAGGGTGTGCTGGAATCTACCACCTTGTTGGGAGGTGGGGCTGGAGATGGAGGGGCTTGAGCCAGAGCCAGGTGTGAGTTGGGGCTTCTCCTCTGTTCAGTGGCCATCATTGCTCTCTTGGAGGTGGAGATGGGACCCATAATTCTGGACCATAAGCCCTGAGGGTCAGGTCTGAGTTGGTTTCATTCCCTCTAAATTGTGCACTCTCCTTGGCAATGGCAATTTTCTCTAGTGGAGAACAGCGCTAGAGCAAGAGGGGCCAGGCAGGTGCCAGTGTGTGCTGTGGTGAGTGCTCTGGCAGTCACAGAAAATCTGGCCAGTGCCCCAGCCAGTTTTCAATCTGCTTCCTCAGTGCTGTTCCTGGGATAAAGCAGCCTCTGTGTGTGTGTGTTCTCCACTGGTGGAGTCTTGGTTTCCTATAGCCCTCTATTATGTCCTGCTGGTTTTCAAACCAGTTAAGGAGACTCATCTTCCTCATGTCAGACCCCAGGGATGGGGTGCCCAATATGCAGCTTGACTCCTCATGCCCCAGGGAAGATCCTTGAGCCTGTTATATCCCCTTCTTCTTCTCTGTCCCCTGGTAGGGGTGTGGGTCCTGACTTCTCCTCCCTTCCTTCCTGACTCCATGTGGATCTTTCTTTACAGTCTTGGTTGCAGAAGAGTCTTTCTGCCAGCCTCCAGTTTGCTTTCAGTGAAAGCTACACATGCAGACTTATTTTTAATGAGTTCATAAGGTGATGTGACCTCAGGGTCCTCCTATTCTGCCATTTTGAACTCCTCAGAGCTGCTTCCTGTTTTTTTCTGAGTTCATCTCCATATTTCTAAATGATGTAATTGATTGTTTAAATTTTTTTTTAATTCAGATATTAAAATATTTAGCTAAAGAAATTTAGCTCTCTTATATGCACCCACCACCCCCACTATTTTCCCTCTTCCCATCTTCTTGATGTAGTTATATCAAAATTGATTAAATTAATATTTAGTTTTTACATTATTATTACTTTTTTAATTGGAATATAATTGCATTACACTTTTGTACCAGTTTTTGAGGTACACCAAGGTCAATCATCTGTATTTATACACATATCCCCATATTCCCTCCCTCCCTTGACTCCCCCCCACCCTCCCCGTCCCAGTCCTCTAAGGCATCATCCATCCTCGAGTTGAATTCCCTTTGTTATACAGCAACTTCCCACTGGATATCTATTTTACAGATGGTAGTATATCTATGTCTATGCTACTAGCTCACTTCATCTCAGCTTCCCCTTCACCCCCCGCCCCCCCAAACATCGAGTTCTCCAGTCCATTCTCTGCATCTGCGTCCTTGTTCTTGTCTTGTCACTGAGTTCATCAGTACCATTTTTAGATTCCCTATATGTGAGTTAGCATGCAATATTTGTCTTTCTCTTTCTGACTTACTTCACTCTGTATGACAGACTGTAGGTCTATCCACCTCATTACATATAGCTCCATCTCATCCCTTTTTACAGCTGAGTAATATTCCATTGTATATATATGCCACATCTTCCCTATCCATTCATCTGCTGATGGGCATTTAGGTTGCTTCCATGTCCTGGCTATTGTAAATAGTGCTGCAATAAACATTATGGTACAAGTTTCTTTTGGGATTATGGTTTTCTTTGGGTATATGCCCAGGAGTGGGATTACTGGATCATCTGCTGGTTCTATTTGTAGTTTTTTAAGGCACCTCCAAACTGTTTTCCATAGTGGCTGTACCAACTTACAATCCCACCAACAGTGCAGGAGAGTTCCCTTTTCTCCACACCCTCTCCAACATTTGTTGTTTCCAGATTTTGTGATGATGGCCATTCTGATCTGTGTGAGGTGATATCTCATTGTGGCTTTCACTTGCATTTCTCTGATAATTAGTGATGTTGAACATCTTTTCATGTGTTAGTTGGCCATCTGTATGTCTTCTTTGGAGAAATGTCTATTTAGATCTTCCACCCATTTGTGGGTTGGGTTATTTATTTTTTTGGTATTAAGATGCATGAGCTGTTTGTATATTTTGAAGGTTAATCCTTTGTCCGTTGTTTCATAGGCAACTATTTTTTCCCGTTCTGAGGGTTGCCTTCTTGTCTTGTTTATGGTTTCTTTTGCTGTGCAAAAGCTTTTAAGTTTCATGAGGTCCCATGTGTTTATTCTTGATTTTATTTCCATGATTCTAGGAGGTGGATCAAAAAGGATGTTGCTTTGATGTATGTCATAGAGTGTTCTGCCTAGGTTTTCCTCTAGGAGTTTTATAGTGTCTGGCCTTACATGTAGGTCTTTAATCCATTTGGAGTTTATTTTTGTGTATGGTGTTAGGAAGTGTTCTAATTTCATTCTTTGACATGTAGTGTCCAATTTTCCCAGCACCATTTATTGAAGAGGCTGTGTTTTTTGCATTGTGTAATCGTGCCTCCTTTGTCAAAGATAATGTGCCCATATGTGTTTGGGCTTACCTCTGGGTTCTCTATTCTATTCCATTGATCTTCCTTTCTATTTTTGGGCCAGTACCATACTGTCTTGATCACTGTAGCCTTGTAGTATAGTTTGAAGTCAGGAAGCCTGATTCCACTTACTCCATTTTTCCTTCTCAAGATTGCTTTGGCTATTTGGGGTCTTTTGCGTTGCCATACAAATCATAAGATTTCTTGCTCTAGTTCTGTGAAAAATGCCTTTGGTAATTTGATCGGGATTGCATTGAATCTGTAAATTGCTTTGGGTAGTACAGTCATTTTCACTATGTTGATTCTTCCAATCCAGGAACGTGGTATGTCCCTCCATCTGTTTGTGTCATCTTTGATTTCTTTCATCAGTGTCTTAAAGTTTTCTGCATACAGATCTTTTGCCTCCTTAGGCAGGTTTATTCCTAGGTATTTTATTGTTTTTGTTGCAATGGTGAATGGGAGAGTTTCCTTAATTTCTCTTTCTGCTCTTCCGTTGTTGGTGTATAGGAATGCAAGAGATTTCTGAGCATTAATTTTGTATCCTGCTACTTTGCTAAACTCATCAATTAGTGCTAGCAGTTTTCTGGTAGAGTCTTTAGGGTTTTCTATGTATAATATCATGTCATTTGTGAAGAGTGACAACTTTACTTCTTCTTTTCCAATTTGGATTCCTTTTGTTTCTTTTTCTTCTCTGATTGCTGTGGCTAAAACTTCCAAAACTATGTTGAATAATAATGGTGAGAGGGGACACCCTTGTCTTGTTCCTGTTCTAAGAGGGAATTCTTTCAGTTTTTCCCCATTTAGAACAATTTTGGCTTTTGGTTTCTCATATATGGCTTTTTATTATTACTTTTTAAATATGATTCTCAGCTGGGCAATTTATTGTTTTAATATTCTTTCCTGTAATTCAGAAATTTTTCTAAATTTTTCGTGTACCTAATTCATTCCCAAATATTCTGGAAGAACTGTAATATCCTCTCCAAATACTCAAGCAGCAGATTATTTTGTTTTTGTTTTATTTTTTAGATATTTCTTAGAGATCCCAGTCCTTCTGCTCTAGTTTGTACTGGTTGTTTTCTATTCTACTTCATAGCTAGAGTTCTGAGACTTCCCTTGTTGACCATCCTGAAAATTCCCTTTACCTCTTCCTTTCTTGGATATTCTGTGTCCTGGATACCATATTTTCACTTTTCTCTTGGTTTATACTCTGCAGGACTTTCTTGAGAAGGGTTTACTAGTACCTTTAATTTCTGAGATTTTTCTGAGGTTCACCTTCTTACTGGCTTCTCCCACTGTTTTCCATAGTTTTTAGCTTTTTCTAATGGCAATGTCAATTACCATCCATTCTTCTTTTTCCTAGGCTTCAATATTTCATTACATCTCTTGTCTGCTGCTGTTTCCTTACTTATTCTATTTATCCTTATATGTTTATGCATATTTTATTCATTTCCTAATGCTTTAGGTTTCAGGAGGGAGCAGTTAGCAGCATATTTTTTCAACATAACACATTAGCCGAAGATCTCTCATCAAATTTTTAGTTACCAGAATTCTAGAATGACTAATACAATATGGTGAAAGGCAGAGGAAGCTCAGGAAAAAAAGTTATTCAGGTGGCCAACTGATGTGTTAAATTGCTACTGCCAGATGGAGATTATGCATTCCTTACTGTTAAACACATTATTGTTATTTTTTTGGCCTTATTTTATTTTTAGCTTCACTAAACAAAATGGACACTAGATGGCTCTATAAAAGCATGTATATTCAGAGCATTCCATTTAGTTCAAGAATTTGAAAGCATCATATAAACTTTCATAACAAAAGAAAATTAAAAAGTAATTTTTTTTTAAATTTATGAGAATGAGTTAAAAACCACTATGAGCCATTAAGGAATGAATTCAGAAATTTGTAAATTTTCCAAATTCACTTTGTTGTCAATAAATATTTACTGCATACCAGCCAAATGCCAGTTACTATAAGTGCCAGGGCTATGGGGATAAGCAAGATAGACGTGGTCCTTTTCCCATGGAATTTACTGGCAACAAGAATTCAGAAACAAAATGAATAATTACAAATGATGAATTGAACAGTTTCAAATATTCAAAGTTTTGTGAATAGGTATAAGATGCTACTGGAATATATATAAGGATACCTAACATAGACTGGGTCAAGGAAGGCTCCTCTGAGGAAGTGAGGCCAAAGTTGAAGTCTGCAGGATGAATAGACTGCTAAAACAGGTGAATGAAAAGACTTGTTTTCCAGGCTGAGGGATGGCATAATTAAGGTCCTAAAGACATGGGAGAGAACATGGAACTGAGAGAAGGCCAAGCTGCCTCCTCAGGAACAGGAGTGGGGCGGGGGGAGGTGGGTAGTGGGACAAGATGAGGCTGGTGAAGTCCACAGTGGCCAAGTTATGAAAGGTCTTAGTTTTCATATTGAGTCTAGTCAAGGTGGAAAGACACAGAGTGTTTGAAGCACACTAAGTATGTAACTGAATTTACTTTTTTAACAGATAACTCTCATCACCCTGTGCAGTATGGATTAGATTATGTAGCTTCCAACCTCTTCCAACAAGAAGAGGGTTCAAGCTGGTAACACTCTGCCTCTCCCCTTTCCCCTTAATGGGAGAATCACTGCTTATCTGTTGAGCTTTTGTGCAACATTTTCTGTGAAGAGAGTTTTATGCTGCTGCAAGGGTGATAGAACTCTGATTTTATTCATATATGTATTTTTGTGGGAGGCACTGAGGACAACAGTTGTGGAAGGATTTTTCCAAGGCCTAATGAAAGAAATAAATATCTTTCCCCTCGACATCTAGTCTAAGCAGCTTGCTAATTCCATTCATTATACAGATATGCTGATGTGTAAATGAATTTGTATGAGTTGTTTTAAAGAGAAAGCCTAACCATTTCAATAAAAAACAGAATTTCCGGAGAAAAATAGAATTGAGTTACACAATAGGCCCATGAAAGAAAAAAAAAATTGTGTGTGATAAAATAGTTTTCTTGTTTAAATTGTACTGCTTTGTTTACATCTACATTTAAATATAATAACACTCACCATAGTCCCTTACAGGTAAATCGATGTCTACTAATTTTTTTCCTGGCTCTTTTCTAGAAGAATTTAGAAGGAAGCCACATAGGAGGTAGTAGAAAAGACATAGCAAAATATTTTTCAGTTAACAATTGGCAAGATAATTAGCTACAGCACCTATTTAATGCACTATCTAATATTTTTGATTTGTGTTCAACATTTTAAAAAATTGAGATATAGTTGATTTACAAAACTATGTTTCAGGTGTACAACAAATGTACTGTTCATTTTAAAGTCACAATGTAAATACAAGGACATGGCTGACATTTCAGTTTAATAAGACGTAAAGATTCCAATGCTGGAATAATGGGACAAATATTCATTTTCTTCTAGGAGAAAATAAATTTCTTTTTGGTAGTTTCAAGAGTCTGATTAAGAGCACCATGAAAGATCAGTGGAGGCTCAAAGGATGCTATCACACTATACAATGTTAGGGGAGGAAATATAGAGATAGTGTAGGGAATTTTGAAAGTTAAATGGGAGGTGCTTCAGATGTAATTAATGTTTATACTCTGGTAAAATACTTAAATACTCTGGAGATGATCAAAAAAAGACTTGGTAAGCCTCCTGGGTTAAATAAAAGTTTCATTAATGATGGCTTAATAAACAAGAACTCAAAATTATATTTAGTCATTTATACTATTTTCAGCCTTGATTGTTTGAACACTTCCCAACTTGTCTGATCATAGAAATCATGTATGATGCTTATTAAAAAATTATATCCAGGTACCTTTCCATTACTTACTGAATGAGAATTTCCAGGGAGGAAACTGGATATGTAAACGTTAGGAAGCACTCCCTGATTAAATCTTATGAACAAATAATTTTGAAGACATTCTAATTTAAATATCCTCTTATAAGACAATGTTGAAGAACAATAAATATTTAAGAGGATACCCAGAAAAAACACTTTCTGCCAAGTTTATAGAAATAATATTTTTATAGAAAATACATCAGTGCTTTAATATATCACTGTATTAGAATGATATTATAAGAAAAAATGTAAAAACTTAGAAATGGACAAAAAATGTTGCTGAATGTCCTAAGTGTAAAATTAGGCATTTTCTAAAACACACTCTTTCTGGTTTTATATTGCAGATCTAAAACTATTTTACAATTTCATTTTTATTATTTTTGTATTGCTTTTTATCGGAGTATAGTTGCTTTACAATATTGTGTTAGTTTTTGCTGTACAGCAAAGTGCATCAGCTATACCTATATCTCCTCTTTTTTGGATTTCCTTCTCATTTAGGTCACCGCAGAGCACTGAGTGGAGTTCCTGGTGCTATACAGTATGTTCCCGTTAGTTACCTATTTTATTCATAGTATCAATAGTGTATATATGTCAATCCCAGTCTCCCAATTCATACCCCACTCCTTCTCCCCTTGGTATCCATACATTTGTTCTCTATGTCTGTGTCTCTATTTCTGCTTTGAAAATAAGATCATCTATACCATTTTTCTAGATTCCATGTATATGTATTAACATACAATATTTGTTTTTCTCCTTCTGACTTCACTATGTATGACACTCTCTAGGTCCATCCATGTCTCTGCAAATGATCCAGTTGCATTCCTTTTTATGGCTGAAGAATATTCCATTTGTAGTTACGTACCACATCTTCTTTATCCACTCATCTGTTGATGGACATTTAGCTTACTTCCATGTCCTGGCTATTGTAAATAGTGCTGCAATGAACATTGTGGTACATGTTTCTTTTTGGATTATGGTTTTCTCAGGGTATATAACCAGTAGTGGGATTGCTGGGTCATGTGGTAGTTCTATTTTTAGTTTTAAAGGAACCTCCATACTGTTCTCCATAGTGGTGGTATCAATTTACATTCCCACTGACCATGTAAGGGGGTTCCCTTTTCTCCACACCCTCTCCAGCATTTATTGTTTGGAGATTTTTTGATGATGCCCATTCTGACCAGTGTGAGGTGATACCTCATTGTAGTTTTGATTTGCATTTTTCTAATAATTAGTGATGTTTAGCATCTTTTCATGTGTTTGTTAGCCATCTGCATGTCTTCTTTGGAAACATGCCTATTTAGGTTTTCTGCCCATTTTTGGATTGGGTTATTTGTTTTTTTGATATTGAGCTACATGAGCTGTTTATATATACTGGCGATTATTCCTTTGTCAGTTGCTTTGTTTGCAAATATTTTCTCCCATTCTGAGTGTTTTCTTTTTGTCTTGTTTATGGTTTCCTTTGCTGCACAAAAGCTTTTAAGTTTAATTAGGTCTCATTTGTTTATTTTTTATTTTTTTATTTTTGCTGCTCTAGAAGGTGGGTAAAAAAGATCTTGCTGTAATTTATATCAAATAGTGTTTTGCCTGTTTTCTTCTAAGAGTTTTATAGTGTCTGGCCTTACATTTAGGTCTTTAATCCATTTTGAGTTTATTTTTGTGTATGGGGTTAGGAAGTGTTCTAATTTCTTTCTTTTACACGTAGCTATCCAATTTTCCCAGCAACACTTATTGAAGAGGCTGTCATTTCTCCATTGTATATTCTTGCCTACTTTGTCATAGATTAGGTGAGCATAGGTGCATGGGTTTATCTCTGGGCTTTCTATCCTGTTCCACTGATCTATATTTCTGGTTTTGTGCCAGTACCATACTGTCTTTTTTTTTTTTTTAAAGCTCTTTATTGGAATATAATTGCTTTACACTGCTGTGCCAATTTTTGAGATACACCAAAGTGAATCAGCTGTATTTATGCACATATCCCCACACTCCTGCAACTCCCTCTCACTCTTCCTATCCTGGCCCTCTAAGTCATCACCCATCATCTACTTTATCTCCTTATGTTATGCAGGAACTTCCCACGAGCTACCTATTTTACATTTGGTGATGTACATATGTCAGTGTTACTCTCTCACTTCGTCCCAGCTTTCCCTCTGCCCCTCATCCCCTTCCTCAAGTCCGTTCTCTACATTTGCATTTTTATTCTTGCCTTGTCACTGGCTTCATCAGTACCATTTTTTTTTTTTTTAGATTCCATATATATGAGTTAGCATATGGTATTCATTTTTCTCTTTCTGGCTTACTTTGCTCTGTATGACAGACTCCAGGTCTATCCACCTCATTACAAATAACTCAATTTCATTCTTTTTTATGGCTGAGTAATATTCCATTGTATATATGTGCCACATCTTCTTTATCCATTCATCTGTTGATGGGCATTTAGGTTGCTTCCATGTCCTGGCTATTGTAAAGAGTGCTGCAATGAACATTGTGGTACATGTTTCTTTTTGGATTATGGTTTTCTCAGGGTATATGTCCAGCAGTGGGATTGCTGCATCATGTGGTAGTTCCATTTTTAGTTTTTTAGGGAACCTCCAAACTGTTTTCCATAGTGGCTGTACCAACTTGCATTCTCACCAACAGTGCAGGAAGGTTCCCCTTTCTCCATACCCTCTCCAGCATTTATTGTTTCTAGATTTTTTGATGGTGGCCATTCTGACCGGTGTGAGGTGATATCTCATTGTGGCTTTGACATGCATTTCTCTAATGATGAGTGATGTTGAGCATCTTTTCATGTGTTTGTTAGCCATCTGCATGTCTTCTTTGGAGAAATGTCTACTTAGGTCTTTTGCCTATTTGTGGATTGGGTTATTTGATTTTTTGGTATTAAGCTGCATGCACTGCTTGTATATTTTGGAGATTAATCCTTTGTCTGTTGCTTCATTGAAAAATATTTTCTCCAAGAGTTGTCCCCAAGTTTCTCTGAGGGCTGTCTTCTTGTCTTGTTTATGGTTTCTTTTGCTGTGCAAAAGCTTTCAAGTTTCATTAGGTCCCATTTGTTTATTTTTGATTTTATTTCCATGATTCTAGGAGGTGGGTCAAAAAGGATCTTGCTTTGATGTATATCACAGAGTGTTCTGCCTATGTTTTCCTCTAGGAGTTTACAGTGTCTGGCCTTGCATTTAGGTCTTTAATCCATTTGGAGTTTATTTTTGTGTATGGTGTTAGGAAGTGTTCTAATTTCATTCTTTGACATGTAGTGTCCAATTTTCCCAGCACCACTTATTGAAGAGGCTGTCTTATCTCCATTGTATATTCTTACCTCCTTTGTCAAAGATAAGGTGCCTATATGTGCATGGGTTTACCTCTGGGTTCTCTATTCTGTTCCATTGATCTTCCTTTATACTTTTGTGCTAGCACCATACTGTCTTGATCACTGTAGCCTTGTAGTATAGTTTGAAGTCAGGAAGACTAATTCCACCAATTCCGTCTTTCCTTCTCAAGATTGCTTTGGCTATTTGGGGTCTTTTGTGTTTCCATACAGATTGTAAAATTTCTTGTTCTAGTTCTGTGAAAAATGCCATTGGTAATTTGATAAGAATTGTGTTGAATCTGTAAATTGCTTTGGGTAGGATAGTCATTTTCACATTGTTAATTCTTCCCATCCAAGAACATGGTATGTCCCTCCATCTGTTTGTGTCATCTTTGATTTCTTGCATCAGTGTCTTATAGTTTTCTGTATACATGTCTTTTGCCTCCTTAGGCAGGTTTATTCCTAGGTATTTTATTCTTTTTGTTGCAATGGTGAATGGGAGGTTTTCCTTAACTTCTCTTTCTGCTCTTTCATTGTCAGCATATAGGAATGTGAGAGATTTCTCTGCACTAATATTGTATCCTGCTACTTTACTAAATTCATCGATTAGTGCTAGCAGTTTTCTGGTAGGAACTTTAGGGTTTTCTATGTATAATATCATGTCATCTGCAAAGAGTGAAAATTTTACTTCTTCTTTTCCAATTTGGATTCATTTTATTTCATTTTCTTCTCTGATTGATGTGGCTAAAACTTCCCAAACTATGTTGAATAATAGTGATGAGAGTGGGCACCCTTGTCTTGTCCCTGTCCTTAGAGAGAATTCTTTCAGTTTTTCACCATTTAGAGTGATGTTGGCTTTTGGTCTGTCATATATGGCTTTTATTATGTTGAGGTAACTTCCTCTATGCCCACTTTCTGGAGAGTTTTTATCATAAATCGATGCTGAATTTTATCAAATGCTTTTTCTGCATCTATTGAAATGATCATATGGTTTTTATCCTTCAATTTGTTAATATGATGTGTCACATTGATTGATTTGTGTATGTTGAAGAATCCTTGCATTCCAGGGAGAAACCCCACCTGATCATGGTGTATGATCTTTTTAACATGCTGTTGGATTCTGTTTGCTAATATTTTATTGAGGATTTTTGCATCTATATTCATCAGTGATATCGGCCTGTAATTTTCTTTTCTTGTGACATTGTTGCCTGGTTTTGGTACCAGGGTGATGGTGGCCTCATAGAATGAGTTTGGGAGTGTTCCTCCTTCTGCTATACTTTGGAAGAGTTTGAGAAGGATAGGTGTTAGCTCTTCTCTAAATGTTTGATAGAATTTGCCTGTGAAGCCATCTGGCCCTGGGCTTTTGCGTGTTTGGTGATTTTTAAACACAGTCTGAATTTCAGTGCTTGTGATTGGTCTGTTCAAAATTTCTATTTCTTCCTGGTTCAGTCTTGAAAGATTGTATCTTTCTAAGAATTTATCCATTTCTTCCAGGTTATCCAATTTATTGGCAAATAGTTGCTTTTAGTAGTCTCTCATGATCTTTTGTATTTCTGCAGTGTCCCTTGTTACTTCTCATTTTTCCTTTCTAATTATGTTGATTTGCATCTTCTCCCTTTTTTTCCTGATGAGTCTGACTAATGGTTTATCAATTTTATTTATCTTATCAAAGAACCAGTTTTTTGTTTTATTGATCTTTGCTCTTGTTTTCCTCATTTCTTTTTCATTTATTTCTGATCTGATCTTTATGATTTCCTGCCTTCTGCTCACTTTGGGGTTTTTTTTTTTGTTCTTCTTTCTCTAATTGGTTTAAGTGTGAGATTAGGTTGTTTATTTGATATTTTTCTTGTTCCTTGAGGTAGGATTATATTTCTATAAACTTCCCTCTTAGAACTGCCTTTGCTGTGTCCCATACATTTTGGGTCATTGTGTTTTCATTGTCATTTTTTCCTAGGTATTTTTTGATTTCCTCTTTGATTTCTGCAGTGACTTCTAGTTGCTTAATAGCATATTATTTAGCCTCCATGTGTTTGTATTTTTTACATTTTTTTTTTTTTACCTGTAATTGATGTCTAGTCTCATGGCATTGTTGCCAGAGAAGATGCTTGATATGATTTCAATTTTCTTGAATGTACTGCAGCTTGATTTATGCCCCAAGATGTGCTCTATCATGGAGAATGTTCCATTTGCACTTGAAAAGAAAGTGTATTCTGCAGTTTTTGGATGGAATGTCTTAAAAATATCAATTAAGTCAAGATGGTCTAATGTCTCATTTAGAGCTTGTGTTTCTTTATTTTCTGTTTGGATGATCTGTCCATTGGTGAAAGTGGGGTGTTAAAGTCTCCTACTATTATTGTGTTACTATCAATTTCCCTTTTTATTGCTGTTAGCATTTGCTTTATGTATTGAGGTATTCCTATGTTGGGTGCATAGATATTTACATTTGGTATATCTTCTTCTTGGATGGATCCCTTGATCATTATGTAGTGTCCTTCTTTGTCTCTTGTAATAGTCTTTACTTTAAGGTCTAATCTGTCTGATAGGAGTATTGCTACTGCAGCTCTCTTTTGACTTCCATTTGCAGGGAATATCTTTTTCCATCCCCTTTCTTTTAGTCTGTATGTGTCCCTAGGTCTGAAGTGGGTTTCTTATAGACAGCATATATAAGGTTCTTGTTTTTGTATCCATTCAACCAGTCTGTGTCTTTTGGTTGGAGCGTTTAATCAATTAAAATTTAATGTAAGTATTGACATGTATGTTCCTATTACCATTTTCTTAATTGTTTTGGCTGTGTTTTTGTAGATCTTTTTCTTGTCTTGTGTTACTGCCTAGAGGCGTTCCTTTAGCAGTTGTTTTAGGGCTGGTTTTGTGGTGCTGAATTCTCTTAACTTCTGCTTGCCTGTAAAGCTTTTGATTTCTCCATCAAATCTGAAGAGATTCTTGCTGGTTAGAGTATTTTTGGCTGTAGGTTTTTCTCTTGCAAGACTTTCAGTATATCCTGCCACTCCCTTCTGGCCTGCAGAGTTTCTGCAGAAAGATCAGCTGTTATCATTATGGGTTTTCCCTTATATGTTATTTTTGTTGCTTTTCTCTTGCTGCTTTTAATATTTTTTCTTTGTGTTTAATTTTTGTTAATTTGATTAATATGTGCCTCAGTGTATTTCTCCTTGGGTTTATTCTGTATGGGACTTTTTGCACTTCTTGGACTTGGTTTACTATTTGCTTTCCCATGTGGGGGAAGTTTTCCACCATAATCTCCTCAAATATTTTCTTAGAATCTTTCTTTTTTTCTTCTTCTTCTGGGTCACCTATGATTCGAATATTGGTATGCTTAATATTGTCCCCGAGGTCTCTGAGACTGTTTTCCATTCTTTTTATTCTCTTTTCTCTTTCCTGCTCTGTGGCAGTTATTTCTCCATTCTATCTTCCAAATCACTTACTCGTTCTTCTGCCTCAGTTATTCTGCTGTTTATACCATCTAGAGTATTTTTAATTTCAGTTGTGTTGTTTATTACTGTTTGTTTGCTCTTTAGTTTTTCTAGGTCTTAAATGTTTCTTGTATTTTCTCTATTTTGTTTTTGAGATTTTGAATCATTTTTACTATCATTACTCTAAATTTTTTTTTTCAGGCAATTTTCCAATTTATTCAGGGGGGATTTTTTTGGTCTTGTGGATTTTTATCTTGCTCCTTTCCCTGCAATATATTTCTTTGTTTTCTCATTTTGTCTAATTTATTGTATTTGCTGTCTTCTTTCCCTATTCTGCTTAGTAGAAATTCCTCTTGTCTTTGTTCTGTTTGGCTTGAGGTGTCAAGCACTCTAGCTTGCTGGCCTTTGATTGGGTTTGGATCTTTTTTTAGAATGAGAACTCTGGGGGAGCACTTGCTGATTAATATTTCATGGAATCAGGAGTTCTCTGGTGGTCCAATGTCCTAGACTCTGCTCTGCTGTCTCAGAGGTCCAGGTTTGGCCCCTGGCTGGGGCACCAAGACCTTGGAAGCTGCATGGCATGGAGAAAATGGAGGTAGAAGGAGAGCAAAGAAAAAAAGGAAAAAAAAAAAAAAGGGAAGAAAGGGAAAGGGCAGACAGATCCCCAAGATTGGTGCTAAAGGCAACCTTAATCAGTCAAAATCACTCAAGGAGACGTGCACACTTGCACTTGCAGAAAGGGAGGAGGAAAAGAAACCAATGAGAAGAGAAAAGGGGAGAGCAAAGAAAAGGAAGAAGAAAGTACTCATACCAACTGTAAGAAATTTACATACACATACATACATTAAAAGTTTAACTGACACATACCTATAACCAGAAACAAGATAAACATACCAAAAAGTCCTACTATACTTCTGGGTATGGCTCTGGCCCTGCTGTGGAGAGGACTGTGGAGAGTTCAGACTGTGATCTGGTATTAGTCTTGTGTGTATTTGCCCCCACAGTCCCCAGTAGTTCCCTATATCTGCATCCTCTATTGTAGAAACACTCGTCTAATCAGGTGATCCACAGATGCAGGTTCTTTCAAGCCTATTGTGGGCATTTAATCTGCTCCTCCTGTGGCTGTTTCTCTTTCTCTTCTTTGGTTCTGCAGACCTCGGGTATCAGTTTTAGTTTTGGTCCCTACTTTGCATGTGGGTTGATCTCAGGAATCAGTTTCCCACCCAGGCAAGAGGGGGTGAAAGAGGATGATTGGGGCTCACTTGCAACTTTAGGTTGGAGGTAGGGAGGACAACCTAACTGAAATCTCCAGGACTGCTTGCAGCAGCAGAGTCCAGTGTGAGCCTGAGATTTGCTGTGCATTCTCCCAGTGAAGCTGGATTTGATTGCAGGACCCTTGGTGTTGGCAGACTTCCCCTGCTGCTGGGAGTGTGTGGCCAATAACTTGCCTTACACACAGGACCTGTGGTGGCTGTGGGTGGATGGGCCACATGCGGCAATGCAGCAGTGGGGATGGGGGAGAGGGATGGAAGACAGGTGAGCGGCTGTTTGGCGGCACCCAGCAGCATGTGGGTCTGGTGGGGGCACAAGACTGTGGGCTTTTCGAGCCAGCAGCCAAGAGTTGCATCACTTCACTGCCACCTGTGGATTTGCAAAGAGGGATTTTCCTCCCAAACACTCTGAAACAAAAGTCCCCTGCCTCTCCATCTGTCCCAGGTTTTTCCACAAACTCCCTGTCTTGCTGGTGCACCAGCCTGCCAGGCTTTTCTCATGCAGCCAGCCCCTGCTCTTTCCCTGGGGACTGTTCTCTGAAGCCAAAGCCTCAGTGCCCAACCCTCACCTCCTCTCTGGGTGAGCAGATTAGCTTCTCTGGCTGGGGAGAGCTAACTGACTCCTCCGTGAGGGGATCTCTCCACTATGCCCTCAGCAGACCTGCCATTGCTCTCTCTTCTGGGTGCTCCATGGCTCCTTCTCTCCTTCCCCGCCAGTGAGAGGGCTCCCCCATGTGTGGGAGCCTTCCCCACCACAGTTCCCTCCCAGAGGGGCCAGTCTTCTCAGAATTCTTTGTCTCTTTTTTTTCCCCTTCTTTCCTTTGCATTCGCCTATTACGTGGAATTTCTCTTGCCTTTTTGGTGGTCTGAGGTCTCCTGCTGGTGTCCGGGAGGTGTCCTCCAGGAGCCACTCCCCCAAGTGGCTGTGTTTTTGATGTATTTGTGTGGAGGAAGGTGATTGCCACATCCTACTCCTCTGCCATCTTTCTCCAAATCCTCCCATACTGTCTTGATTAATGTAGCTTTGTCATATAGTCGGAAGGCAGGGAGTCTGATTCCTGCAGCTTTGTTATTCTTTCTCAAGTTTGCTTTGGTTATTTGGGTTCTTTTGTGCTTCCATGAAAATTGTAAAATTTTTTGCTCATATTCTTTGAAAAATGCCATTGTTAATTTGATAGGGATTGCACTGAATCTGTAAATTGCTTTGGGTAGTATAGTCATTTTCAGAATGTTGATTCCTCCAATCCAAGAACATGGTATATCTTTCCATCTGCTTGTGTCATTTTTGATTTCTTTCATTGGTGTCTTATAATTTTCTACATATAGGTCTTTTGCTTCCTTAGGTAGGTTTATTCCTAGGTATTTTATTCTTTTTGTTACAATGGTATATGGGATTGTTTCCTTAATTTCTCTTTCTGATCTTTCATTGTTAGTATATAGAAATACAAGAGATTTCTGTGCATTAATTTTGTATCCTCCAGCTTTACCAAATTTATTGATTAGCTCTAGTAATTTTCTGGTGGCATCTTCAGGATTTTCTATGTCTAGTATCTTGTCACCTGCAAACAGTGACAGTTTTATTTCTTTTCCTATTTGGATTCCTTTTATTTCTTTTTCTTTTCTGATTTCTGTGGCTAAAACTTCCAAAACTATGTTGAATAATAGTGGTAAGAGTGGCCACCCTTGTCTTGTTCCTGATCTTAGAGGAAATGCTTTCAGTTTTTCACCATTGAGAATGATGTTTGCTGTGAGTTTGTCATGCATGGTGTTTATTGTGTTGAGGTAGGTTCCCTCCATGTCCACGTTCTGGAGTTTTTAAATATAAATCGGTGTAGAATTTTGTCAAAATCTTTTTCTGCATCTATTGAGATGATCATATAGTTTTTCATTCTTTAATTTGTTAATATGATGTTTCCCATTGATTGATTTGCATATATTGAGGAACCTTTGTATCCCTGGGATAAATCCCACTTGATCTTTGAATATGATCCTTTTAATGTGTTTTTGATTTGGTTTGCTAGCATTTTGTTTGGTATTTTTGTGTATATATTTATCAGTGATATTTGTCTGTAATTTTCTTTTTTTGTGATATCTTTGCTTGTAGGATGAGTTTGGGAGTGCTCCTCCCTCTGCAATTTTTTTGGAAGAGTTTCAGAATGATAGGTTCTTTATATCAAACATTCTTCTCTGAATATTTGATAGAATTTGCTTGTGAAGCCATCTGGTCCTGGACTTTGTTGGAAGATTTTTAAATCACAGTTTCAATTTCATTACTTGTGATTGATCTGTTCATATTTTCTATTTCTTCCTGGTTCAGTCTTGGAAGGTTGTACTTTTCTAAGGATTTGTCCATTTCTTCCATGTTGTGCATTTTATTGGCATATACAAGGGTGAGTCAAAAATTATCTGCACTCTGGCTGTAGAATTTATTTTAATTATTTTTTAGAAAAGACAAATACATCATTTTTTCACACAGTCTCCTTGCTTTTCAAAACACTTTGTCCACTTGTCAACAAGCTTTCATATTCCCTCATTAAAAAATGTTTTACGCTGTTTTAATATCTCAAAACAAAGTAATCCATGACAGACTTAGGTTTTGAAAAGCTTGTGTGAGGTGGGTACTGAAACAACTCATGGAAGAACATAAACAGAAGCTTTTAGATATCCGCAAACAATATTTGGACTGATACTCTAAGGAAGGTGAGTTTCTTAAAGAGAATCATTGCTGGTGATGAGACATGGATTCATCACTATGAGCCTGAAAGTAAATGGCAGGGTATGGAATGGAAACATCCTCAATCGCTGACCAAGAAAAAGTTCAAATTCAATCATCAGCTGGAAAATTGATGATTATAGTTTTCTGGGATCCTCAAGGGCTGGTATTGGAACAGTATCAGGAAAAATGTTCTACAATCAACAGTGCTCATTGCAGTGAGATGCTTATTAAAGAGCTGAAGCCTAAACTTTGATTAAACACAGAGGACTACTGTCCAAGGGCGTTGTGATCGTGCATGACAATGCACATCAACACACTTCTGCTCAAACTGCTGACACTCTGCAAAAACTTCCTTTTTATGTGTTAAAGCATCCTCCCTATAGTCCTGATCTTGCTTCATCAGACTTTCACCTGTTTGGTCCCCTAAAAGCAGCCCTACAAGGACAAAGTTTCACTTCTGATGAAGAAATGAAGACAGTGATGCACTCATGGCTCGAAGCTCAGCCTAAAACATTTTTTAATGAGGGAATATGAAAGCTTGTTGACAGATGGACAAAGTGTATTGAAAAGCAAGAAGATTGTGTTGAAAAATGATGTATTTGTCTTTTCTAAAAGTTCATTAAAATAAATTCTACAGCCAGAGTGCAGATAATTTTTGACTTACCCTCATATTTGCTTATGGTAGTCTTTTACAATCCTTTGTATTTCTGTGGTGTCAGTTGTAACTTCTCCTTCTCCTTTTTCATTTTATTGATTTAAGTTCTCCCTCTTTTTTTCTTAATGAGTCTGGCTAAAGGTTTATCAATTTTGCTTATCATCTCAAAGAACTAGATTTAGTTTCATTGATCTCTACTATTATTTCCTTCATTTCTATTTCATTTATTTTTGCTCTGATTATTATGATTTTTTTCTATTTTGTTTTGTTCTTCTTTCTCCAGTTGCTTTAGGTGTAAGGTTAGGTTGTTTATTTGAGATTTTTCTTGTTTCTTTAGTTAGGATTGTATTGCTATAATCTTCCCTCTTAGAAATGCTTTTGCTTACTTCCCATAGGTTTTGGGTCATTATGTTTTCAATGACCTTGAGTACCACTCAACAATGGCGTCTCATTTCCTTGGTAGACTGTGCTTCCTCTTGGGGCATTCCCCGCCACAAAGTTCCTTACTTCTGCTCCTTTTGTTGTATCTGCACAGCCAACAGTGGTCCTCTTCCTGAATCTGCTCTCTTAACCCCAAGCTTTAGTACTCAGCCACTGTCCTCATCAGCAGATTCCCATCTCAGGAAGGGTTGACCCGGGCTGATTCCCAAGGAGGCTTTGAGATGGGTGGTGTTCAGGACCCTGGAGCCTACATAGGCAGAAAAGATCTTGGCTTGAGGGCCAGGCAAGCCTGCTCATATAGGTGCCCTTCCCAGTGTCTGCCTACAACTTTATAAGTAGTAGAATACTTGTAATGCTGTAAATGATTCTTCTCTATTAGAAAGGCAAATTGTGCCCCATGAGAGGTTATTTTCCTATTGATATTGGCTAATTTTTCATATTTTAAGCAAGCTATTATTTCAACATATCTGTCTGTCTCTATTATCTATCATCTATCTATCTATCTATCTATCTATCTATCTATCTATCTCTCATCATCATCATCATCTATCTATTATCTGTCAATCAATCTATCACTCAACTATCTAACATCTCTATTCTCTGGATTGTCATTCAAAAGGGTTGTAACAAGTAAAGAGTCAAATAGTATCTTTGAGGTATGTTCATGTAATATCTATATGACACTCATAATTATACCCTCTTTTAAAAATTATCAATGAGCAGTATGCTATCCACATCTTTTTATCCCCCTGAGAAGAACAAGAACCAAGCCATCAGTGTTTTAAATATTGCTTTTCCACAGTTATCATGTACCCAGAGAGTATATTTGAAATTAATCAACTACCCTAGAGCTTGCCTTTTAAAATCATGTTGAGTATTACAAATTTTAAGAATTGAATAAATAGTTTCTTGGGGCAAGGCTAGTCTGGTGATTTTCTCCACTATATTGGACAACCAGGGGCATGACAATTTTCAGAACAGGAGGATTACTGTTAAGTTACTGTATGATATCTGAAGTGGGGCCTCTGACATTTGCCTCCGTTTCCTGCTCTGGAAGGAAAAGCTCTAATATGTGCTTTGATCTGACTTTCCCAAGAGTAACTGATGCAACTGTGATTCCATGTTGCTTAGTCTTTTATTATAACAGAAAATTTGATATTTAAATATGATCATAATTTTTTCTCTGGAATAGCATATTTAATCTTAATTACAAAAGTAGTACATAAAAGCATTATAGTTGTAAAAATGTCAAACATTGAAGCAAGGTTTTTGAGGATGAATTGGGGGTGGGTAGACAAATCCATGAATAGGAGGTGAATCTACAAGGAATAGGATTTACCAGGGAGTGGAAATGCACATGCAAAACAGAGATGTAGACAGCATGGGATATTTGGGGAATATGAGTTAGTAGTTCAACGTCCGTGGGGCATAGAATATTATGGGGAGTGATTGGAGATGAGATTACAAAGAAGATTAAGTCAAGGTTGTAAAGAGCTTTGTATACTATGTTTAGATGTTTAGCTTTCTCTCTCTTAGGCAGAGTAATAACTTGATTGGATTTATATTAGAGAGATCATTTTGGGAATGGTCTTAAGTAGGGAGGGTCTGAAAGCCAGGAGTCACAAGAAATTTTATCTGCATAGTGTATTTTAAATGTCACAAATGTGCATGTGTTGTTATTTCCATTTTCTTAAAAAATTTTTGGAGGTAAAATTGGTTTACAGCATTAGATAAATTTCATGTGTACAACACTGTATTTTGACTTCTGTACCTACTACATTTGGCTCACCACTGAAAGTTTAGTTTCCCACCTATCACCATACAGTTGTCCCCCTTCACCCATTTAGCCTTTCCCCTCCCTTGTTCTCTGTATCTATGTGTTTCTTTTTCTTTAATTTTTTGTTTGTTTGTTTTTATATTCCACATATGAGCAAAATCATATGGCATTTGCCTTTCTCCATCTGACTTATTTCACTTAGTGTAATAACCTCAAGTTCCATCCATGTTGTTGCAAATGGCAAGGTGATTAGTGATAAACATATCACACATCATCTTTATCCATTCATCCATTGATGGGCACTTAGGTTGTTTCCATATCTTGGCTATTGTAAATAATGCTTCAGTGAACATCGGGGTGTGTATATCTATATCATTTATATCTATATCATCTATATCTATATCCAAATTAGTGTTTTTGTAACTTTTGGATAAATACCCAAAAATGGAATAGTTGGATCACATGGTAATTCCATTCGTAATTTTTTGAGGAATCTTCATACTATTTTCTATAGTAGTTACATCAATTTGCCTTCCCACCAACAGTGCACAAGTGTTCCCTTTTATCTCTTCTTCAACACGTTATATCTTGCCTTTTTGATAGTAGCTATTCTAATGGTTGTGAGGTGACAACTCATTGTGGCTTTTTCATTTCCCTAATAATTAGTGATGCTGAATATTTTTTCATGTGTGTGTTGGCCATCTGTATGTCTTCTTTGGAAAAATGTCTATTCAAAACTTCTGCCCATTTTTTAAATGGTTGTTTGTTTTTTTTTTATTGTTGTTGAGTGCGTGAGCTCTTTATGTATTTTGGGTATTAACCTCTTATTGGATACGATTTGCAAATATTTTCTACCTTTTGGTAGATTATTTTATTTTGTTCATGGTTTCCTGTGCTGTGCAGGAACTTTTTAGTTAGATGCAGTGTCATATGTTTATTTTTGCCTTTGTTTCCCTTACCTGAGGAGACAGATCCAGAAAGATATTGCTAAAACTGATGTCAGAGAGTCTATTGCCTATGTTTTTTCTAGAGGTTTTATGGTTTCACGCCTTATATTCAAGTCTTCAATCCATTTTGAATTGATTTTTGTGTATGGTATAAGATAGTCGTATAGTTTCTTTCCCTTCCTTCCTTCCTTCCTTCCTTCCTTCCTTCCTCCCTTCCTCCCTTCCTTCTTTCCTCTTTCTCCCTCCCTCTCTCTCTTTCTTTCTTTCTCCTCCTTTTCTTCATCTTCTCCTCCTCCTTCCTTTTTTTTTTTTGCATGTGGCTGCCCAGTTATCCCAACATCATTTATTGAAGAGATCATCCTTTCTCCCTTGTATGTTCTTTACTACTTTGTCATAAATTAATTGTCCATGTATGTGTGGGTTTGTTTCAGGGATATCAATCTTGTTCCACTGATCTGTGCATCTGTTTATCTGCCAATACCATGCTGTCTAAATTACTATAGCTTAGCAGTATAATTTGAAATCAGGGAGTATGATACCTTCAGCTTTGTTCTTTTTCCTCAGAATTACTTTGGCTATTTGGGATGTTTTGTGGTTCCATAAAAATTTTAGAAAATTTTTTTCTATCTCTATGAAAACTCTTCTTGGGATTTTGATAAGGATTGCATTGAATCTGTAGATTGCTTTAGGTAATAAGGCTATTTTAACAATATTATTTCTTCCAATCCATGAGCTCACAATATTTTCCATTTCTTTGTGTCATCTTCAGTTTCTTCCAACAACATGTTATAGTTTTCACTGTACAGGTCTTTCATCTCCTTGGTTAAATTTTTTCCTAGGTATTTTTTTCTTTTTGTTGCAATTGTAAATGGGATTATTATCTTAACTTCTCTTGCAGCTAGTTCATTATTAGTACATAGAAGTGCAACAGATTTTTGTATATTGAATTTGTACCCTGCAACTTTACTGTATTCATTTATTATTTCTAAGTTTTTTTGGTGGAGTCTTTAGGGTTTTACATATGTAATCCTGTCATTTGCAAATGACACTTTTAATTCTCTGCTTCCAATATGAATGCCTTTTATTTCTCTTTATTGCCTAATTGCTGTGGCTAGGACTTCCAGTACTGTGTTGAATAAGAGTGGTAAAAGTAGGCATCCTTGTCTTGTTCCTGATCTTAGAAGGGTAGCTTTCAGTTTTTCACACATCACACATTGAATGTGATGTTATCTGTGGTTTTGTCATATATGTCCTTTATTATGTTGAGGTAAGTTCTATCTATACCAATTTTATTAAGAGTTTTTATTATAAATTGGTGTTGAATTTTGTTGAATGCTATTTCTGCATCTATTGAGATGATCACATGAATTGTATCCTTTGTTTTGTTAATGTGGTATTATCACATTGATTGATTTATGAATGTTGAACCATCCCTGCATCCCTAGAATAAATTCCACTTGCTTATGGTATGTGATCCTTTTAATAAATTGTTGTATTTGGTTTGCTAATATTTTGTTAAGCATTTTTGCATCTGTGTTCATCAGATATATTTTCTTGTAATTTTCATTTTTTGTGTTGCCCTTTGTTTTTATAAATTTATTTATTTATTGGCTGCATTAGGTCTTCGTTGCTGCACGTGGGCTTTCTCTAGTTGCAGCAAACAGGGGCTACTCTTCTTCATTGTGGTGCACAGGGTCCTCATTTTGGTGGCTTCTCTTGCTATGGAGCATGAGCTCTAGGTGCGCAGGCTTTAGTAGTTGCAGCACACGGGCTCAATCATTGTGGCTCATGGGCTCTAGAGTGCAGGCTCAATAGTTGTGGTGTACAAGCTTAGTTGCTCCATGGCATGTGGGATCTTCCTGGAGCAGGGATTGAACTTGTGTCCCCTGCATTGGCAGGCAGATTCTTAACCACTGTGCCACCTGGAAGTCCCTCCTTGTTTGGTTTTGGTATCATATTAATGTAGGCCTCATGATATGAATTAGGAAGTATTCCTTCCTCTTCAATTTTTTGAGAAGAATTTGAGAAGGATAAGTATTAAATCTTCCTTGAATATTTGTTAGAATTCACCTGTGAAGCCATCTGGCCCTGGACTTTTGCTCTTTCAGAGGTTTTGATTGCTGTTTTAATCTCCTTATGAGCTATTGGTCTATTCAGATTTTCTATTTCTTTATGATTCAGTCTTGGAAGGTTGTACGATTCTAAGAATATGTCCATTTTCTCCTACATTGTCCAATTTGTTGGCATATAGCTTTTCACAGTATTCTCTTTTAACTGTTTGTGTTTCTGTGGTATTATTTATCTGAGCCTTATATCTTTTATTCTTAGGGAATCTAGCTAAAGGTTTGTCAATTATATTTACCTTTTCAAAGAATCAACTCAGTTTTATTGGTCTTTTCAATTGTTATTCTAGTATCTATTTCATTTATTTCCATTCTGATATTTATTATTTTCTTCCTCCTATTGACTTTGAGCTTCATTTGTTCTTCTTTTTCTGGTTCCTTTAGGTATAAGTTTAAATTGTTTATTTGAGATTTTTCTTGTTTCTTACAGGTTGTATTTGTTTTCAACTTCTCTTTTAGTACTATTTTGCTGCATCCCATAGGTTTTGGTACATCATATTTTCATTTATATTTGTCTTCAGATATTTTTTGGTTTCTCCTTTGATTTCTTCATTGACCCAATAGTTGTTCAGTACCATGTTGTTTACTCTTACATGTCTGTGATATTTCCAGCTTTCTTCTTGTAGTTTATTTCTAATTTCCTACCATCATGGTCAGAAAAGATGCTTGGTATAATTTCAGTCTTCTTAAACTTAATGAGACTTTTATTGTATCCCAACACACAGTCTGTCCTTGAGAATGTTTTATGTGCACTTGTGAAGAATATGTACTCTGCTGCATTTCAATTGATTGTTCTGTATAAATTTATTAATTCTGTTATAATGTTTCCTTTCAGGCTGCTGTTATCCTGTTGACTTTCTGTCTGGAAATTGATGGAAGTGGGGTATTAAAGTCTTCTATTGTTATTATGTTGCTGTCAATTTCTCCTTTTAGGTCACTAGTAATTGCTTAATATATTTTGGTTCTTCTATGTTAGGTTCATTTATATTAATAACTGTTATGTCTTTGATGAATTGTCCTTTTGATCATTAATACTGTCTATCTTTGTCTCATTACTTTTGGTTTGTTGTCTATTTTGTCTGATATAAGTATGGCTATACCAGCTTTATTTGGGTGCCATTTGCTTGGAGTATTATCTTCCACCCCTTCACTTTTAGCTTATGTTACCTTTAGAGCTGAGATGAATCTCCTGTAGGCAACACGTAGTTGGGCCTTGTTTTTTAATCCATCCAGCCACTTTGTGTCTTTTGATTGATAAATTCAATCCATTTACACTTAGGGTGATTATTGACAAATGAGAACTCAGTATTGCCATTTTATGTTTTCTTTTCTGGTTGCTATATATCTCAATTGTTTCTTTTCCTCTGTGTTTTGGTAGTCTTCTATGAAGTTTTTCTGTTTCTTTTTAAAAATTTTTTTGTGTCTGCTCTAGATTTATATTTCGTTGTTATCATGAAGTTTGTTTCAAACATCTCATAGATAAAATAGTACTTTTTTTCTGAAAGCATCTTATCTTCACTTACCTATATGGGTTCCAACTTTTCCTCTTCCCCTTTCATGTTTTTGTTATCTCAAATTATCCCTTTTTATATTGTTAATTCATTACCAAATTGAAATAGCTATAGTTATTGTCACTGCTTTTTCCCCTTCAATCTTTACACTATAACTGTTTAACAATATATTCTGATATAGAGTTGCAATTTTATGATTTTGCCTGTCTGTTTGTCACCCTACGCAAAATTTTGTGTACTGTTGCCTTTTTGTTCCAGGTAGAAATGCTCCTTTCAACATTTCTTGTAAGGTAGATCTAGTGGTGATGAACTCCCTTAGCTTTTGTTCGGGAAAGCCTTTATTTCTCCTTTGTATCTGAATGATAACTCTGCTTAGTACAGAATTATTGGCTGAGAGTTTTTATTTCAATATTTTGAGAAAGCCATTCCACTCTCTCCTGGCCTGTAGAGTTTCCGCTGAGAACTCTGCTTTTAGCCTTATGGGGGTTCCTTTGTAAGTTACTGTACTTTTTTTCCTGGCTATTTTAAAATTTTTTTCATTGACTTTTGACAGTTTTAATATAATGTAAATTGGAGAGATCTTTTTGTGTTAAGATTATTGTGTTCTCTTAGTTTCATGGACTTGTATATCAAGTTACTCCCCCAGGCTTGGGAATTTCTCAGCTATTATTTCTTTAAAGAAACTCTCTGCTCCCTCTCTTTCTCTTCTTCTTCTGGGATACCTATTGTCCTATGTTACCTTTGCTAATTGAGTCAAATATTTCTTGTAGAATTTCTTTATTTTTTAAAGCTCTTAATTCTCTTACCTCTTCCACCTGTGTTATATCTAGATTTCTATCTTCCAGCTTTCTAATTATCTCTTCCATATATTCTTCTCTATTTCCAGTGCTTTTTAAGGCATTATTTATCTTGATTATTGAGTTCTTCAGCTCCAGAATTTCTCTTTGGTTACTCTTTTGAGTTTTAATCTCTTTGATAAAATATTCCTTTTATGCATTAATTTTATTCCTGAGCTCATTGAACTGCCTTTCTGAGTTTTCTTGTAGCTCCTGAGTGTCTTCATGACAGTTATTTTGAATTCTTTATTACAATATCCATGACTTTAAATTTGGTTTCTAGAATAAAAAAAGTGTTTTTTTTCATGGTGTTTGATGAGTTGTTCCACTGCCACTGCATTTGAAGTAGCAAGTACCTTTTTCTATAGGGAAAGCTTTTTTTTTTTATTTGATTCTAACAATTCAACAGGTTGGTAATTAGAAGACTTTCTTTTGTTTTTCAGTAAATGGCATCACATAGCACAAGTTTTGGTTCCTCTTACCTGAGCTGCTTCTGGCTATATTTGGGAGTCAGCAGTTTTCACTTTCCACTACCTCTGCCAGAGGTGCTGCCTGGTGTCTTTGTCCTTGCTTGTGCCTCTGGGGTCATTGGTGACTTCCTGTTGGTTTGCTTCACTGGTGTCACCCCTGGGGTACTGGGATGGTGGGTGTTTATGCTGAATTCAAGGTTGCCTGGGTCATGCTTTCACTGTCATGGCTGGGGGATGGGAGAGGATGAGACAGTAAGCTGAGGTTGAAGGTGCCTCTACTGCATGTAGGGTTGTTGGGTTTATAGGGGTCTCTGCTGCAGCCAGGAGGGGCTGGATTCTTCAGTGTCCCTGTGGCTGGAGGGACAGGGTCACAGTCTGCCTCTGTTGTCCAGTTCCCTGTGACTGTGGGATCTGCTGTGGCTGGCAGACCAGAGCTGTGTGCATTGCCTCCCCTGCTGAGGCAGAGCAGGGATTTGACCTCATGACTGTAAGCCCAGGTGTTTCTGTTTTTGTTTTATTTTTCTAGTCTTCACTGCTATTCCAGTGGAGAAGTTATTAGCCATTAGGTAAGAAATGTGGAAGGCATTGAAGGCAGGGCAATGAGCATAAATTAGTTAATGACACATTGTTACTGATTAGCGTGGTATAGCCGTTCAGAGAGTTTTGGGACTAGAAATGAAAAGATTTAACTTCTCTTTTCACCTCTGATCTTAACAATGGGTGATTGTAGGAAGTTACTGAAGCATGTTGTCATTACACTTCTTTCTCTATAGAGTGAAGAGGTTGGTCTAGATAGTTTCTAAGGTTGTTTTCAACCTTAAAAGTCTTCATAAATATTGCTATGAGGTGGTATGTTTGGAGAGTGTGTCACAGAGCATGTGAGGCTATTCATCATTTCCATTTCAACTTAAGATGTGATGAAGGTCTTTTCTCTGTTTCTTTGGCGTCAAATATGTGCTTTTAATATAATTGCAATTGTAGTTGCTTACAGAGATGATATTAAAAATATTTAATAACCACTTTGGCATAGGCACTGACATAATATGAGCAACAGAGTTGTAAACAGGTAGGAAGGTCACCTGGTGCACACTAGCCAAGTATCAGTTCTAATTACTTGTATGCCTGACTCTCCTCTAGGCTGTGGGTTAGTAAAGGTTCGGAAATATGTCTTTCTAATTTTGTACCCCAAGTCATAATGCTTACCTCAGAGTAAGTGCCCAATCTATATCTGTTAGATGAACAAATCATTTTCAATGTCTCCTTAGTGTTTCACAGATTCACATGCTCAATGAATGTAGCCGTATTGCATGAATTTGTAATGAAAGAAAAAGATGCCCAAATAGTCCTGCTTTTAGAAGAAAGCTACCAATCCTGGGGGCAAGAGTAACAGAAATACCTAAGATACTGGGCACTCATTAATTTCCAATGATTTTTTACTCCTTCCTTATAGAGTCAATTATATCTTAAACTTGAACTACTTAAATTTCATCTTTTTTCATCAAAAAAAGTATTTCAAGGGCAAAAAAACTCATTACTTCTTGAAACTTACTTTATAAGTTGTGGCGTTTTCCAGTTACATTAAAAAAAATGCCAATATAGGTTTAAGTCTTATCAGCATCTCAGGGCTCTCCTTTCTTAATCTCTTCCTGACAGTTTGTCCTTTTCCTTATTATCTAATCATGTTACACTGTGATTGTGAGTTTTCCACAAGACCAGGATGTCTGAGTCATCATTTTGAATTTATCTTTGAAGCAGCTATAAGAAGAAAAAGAAAAAACTTTGGCCAAGAAATGGTGGTTAAAATTCCTCTTATTTCTACCATGAATTATACAATCTCCAGTTCCCCTGTCTCCAGACTGCCATAACTACAGCACCAGAGCCTGGATCAGACTGGTAGAACAGCTATATTAAAGGCATGGAGCTCCAAAAGAATATTTAGAAAATGTCTACCTTCAAAGATGTAATGATTCCACATGTTTTTTTTTTTTCCTTTTCTTGTTTTTATTTCCATGGAATAGGTCACTTTGCCCATTTCTCTTTTGTAGCACAATATTTAGATTTCCTCTAATATAAACACTTGTTAATTTTTCCACAGGCTTTAAATATCCTCCAATAGCACATTTTAGTATCTATTACAGGCTTTTCTCCAGATAGATTCAGTCCTTCCATGTTTTGAATTAATGGCATGTTGTGTGTGAGTTAAAACATGATGACGAATGTGTGACATGTGGAATGGAAGTGTACAGTGATATCATTGAGAGTATGGATTCTGGAATCTGCAGCCTGAGTTCAAATTCTGGCTCTGCCCTGCCCTCCTCTTCCCACTGGATGTACATCCTTGAGCAAGTACGTGGTGTTCTGGTATATAAAGTGGGGCAATAATGATACCTAGGTTATAGAGGTCTTACAGAGCACTTCACATAGGATTTGGAACCCAGTAACCTCAAATAAATGTTACTTGAGAAGTAAAAAATGTAATGGAACTATAAAGCTAATAGATATACATATTAGATATAATATTAGTACTACCCAGCAAGAAATCATGGTTAGCTACTTCAAAATTCATTTCTTAAATGTATTTTATTCCTTGACATTGATTGATTACTTCATTCCTGCCTTTTATTATGATGTACAGCACACTGTGACTACTAATGTAACCCCAGTGGTTATATTTGGATATTACCTGCCTCTATCCATTCAGCGTTGGAATTAACCTTCCTTTACTATTTAGATAGTAATGTTTTGAATCCTTCTTGTCATGATGAGCTACCCAGCATCTCTCCCAGGAAAATTTTTCTATGATCCTCTCTTGCTTCTACTTATACTTCTGGAGTTATTGGCTATATGCACATCTTGACCTTTATTTACAATGTTTTCTCTTTGCTCATGTCAACCCCAGATGGTTACTGTCCTCGAAACATTTTATTTCCTCAAGACAGTACTCACGGAAGGCATTTGTATGTGTTAGGCTTTTTATATTCTGAAGGATTTCCTATATCCTGAGACCATGTTTTGGATGGTCCAAAACTATTTCGTATTTTCCTTCCTAAGTGTTCCTCTTCCCACTCCAGGAAGCTGACCTTGCTCCTGAACCTCCTGTCCTCTTGCCTTAGGCTGCTCTCCTCTCTCCAGAGGATGCCTATCCATTAATCTCCTTCTCACACATACCAGAGCTCAATGTTTCTCCAAGTCTATTATGCAGAACAATTCAGTTCTCTGTATCTTTGTCTTAGTCCACTGTGGCCTTTGTCCTGAGGGCTTTATTTTTCTAAACAAACATTTTCTCCTTAAGAGGAAATCTGTCACCAGCTTTAAAAATATTCCCTTACCACCCTTAACTCAGAGATAAATAAGCTATACTTCTTGCTCTCATAGCCACAGTTTATTCTCAACAGTGTGATACTTTAAAACTGTGAGTCAGTTCATGTCAGTCCTCTGCTCACAACTCTTCCTGGCTTGCCAACTCACTAAGAGTCAAGGTCTTTGCAATGTCTGCAGGGCCCCGGGACCTGCCTGTCTCCATATTGTCCTGCTCTTCTCTTCTCTCATTCTTCTCCAACAGTACTGGCTTCTTTGCTGTTCCTTGAACCCCAAACCTATAAGACCTGTATTCACCCAACATATTTCCACCTCAGGGCCTTTATACTTGCTCTTCCTTTCATCTGGAGGGCTGACTAGTGGAAAACTCTCTCTCTCTAGAGGCAATCATATATGTAAAGGCATAACAGAGTGAAGTGTTTTTAGGAACCATAAGACTTTTAATATGGCCCACCTGTAAGTTCTATATGTGCATGTAGGGCAGTATTACTCTAAGTATTGGTCATGAACCTGGTGCACTGGTACAGATTTGTGCATAAACTCATGGAGCTTCAGCATCCCTCAGTCTCATGAACACCTTCCAAGGGCCTGGGAGAGGCCTTATCAATGTGTTTAGAGGGTTATGTGTTTTCATAAAATTTGCAAAAGGAATTGTAACTGCAGTTGGTTAAAATGATGGTCTCTTTTCATTCTGACTCACCTTTGTCACATTTCTCATGTTCGGTGGTGATGAAGGGTCACAGGCAATTTGGGATCTAGTACCAGAGAAGATGAGCTGGGGATTCTTTTATCTGACTATAGTGGAATAATATTACGTGGTTCACAGTCACTTCTGTGTATAGTTCAGTTTTTGCTGACTATCTCTGAGTGGCTTCCAGGAATGCTACAATCTGTTGCACTAGTTCATTGAACATCAAGACATGAAGATAAAGGGCCAGGAGAGATGCTGTGCTATGAACATGTCCTTTGGTGCTCAGTACCAGAAGAAGGAAGGTAGGGAGGAGGAAAAAGTGAGAAATTATCAGAGCCAGAAATTAACTGAAGAAAATTCTTCAAAATCTTTCACCTCATATATAAAAGAAACTGACATCTTCCCACATTTGAAAACAGTCATACAGATGAATGGGTAAAGAAGATGTGGTACATACATACAATGGAATATTACTCAGCTGTAAAAAGGAATGAAACTGGCATATGTGTAGAGACATGGATGGACCTAGAGACTGTCATATAGAGTGAAGTAAGTCAGAAAGAGAAAAACAAATATCGTATATTAACACATATATGTGGAATCTAGAAAAATGGTACAGAGAAACTGGTTTGCAAGGCAGAAATAGAGACACAGATGTAGAGAACAAACATGTGGACACCACAGGGGGAAAGCGGGGGGTGGGGTTGGGCTGGGATGATTTGGGAGAATGGGATTGCCATATATACGTTACTAATATGAAAAAAAAGTATTGTACAATTTAAATATATGCAGTATACTGTATGTCAATTATATCTCAATAAAAGTTCTTAAAAAAAAAAAGGAAACAGTCATAAGAATTTATGTGCATTATCTACAATAAGCTGAAACAAACTCCCTAAACTGCACTGCATTGCACTCCTTTGCTTTCTCAGTTCGTGCTCTTTTGCTGCAGAGCACGAACCTGTGCAGATGGGCGCCTACTGAATGACACTACAGATTCCTGTCCTCTAATGAGACGTAAGACAGCCCATCACTGCTGCTCTGGCATTTGTTTATCCATATTTGATTAACTCCTATCAAGTTTCCCCATGAAATTATTCTAAAATTTCTTCCTTAATCTCAACAAAATACTGACCCATATCTGCCTGACATTAGTAGCACTCAAATGATACATGATTATGGATACCAACCAGCCCTGTTTGCCCTAGACTGAGGGGTTTCCCAGGAAGTGGGACTCTCAGTGCTAAAACTGGAAAAGTTCTTGGTAAACTGGGGCACTTTGGTCACCCTACGTACTCTTGTCTTCTTTATCAAGAATAAGAACCTAAGTGACAGCTTATGGGACTTTATCTTCTCTCTGACATAAAATTAATCTTTGTTTCCCCTAGCTACTGATAATTTATTCCTACTTGAGGAAAAGCTATTTTCCTTTCTTTCCAAATATGGTCCCTGTGGCTGCGTCCTGACATTGGCCCTTGTCTTTGGCATCTTGTCAATCGATATCTGCTTTTTGCCATTTTAAATGTTTCCCTTTCACCAAAGCTCTTCCCTCCTATAAACACACAACTTCCCTTGACCTTTTCCCTCGACCTTTTCCCTCTTAAGCTATCATTCTATCTCCTTCCCTTGCACAACAGATTTCTTGAGAGTAGGCTAAGGACCCTGGCTGGACTCTCTCATTATCCCTTCTCTTGCTTCTGTCCTCAGCATTTCACAGAAACAGTTCTCTTAAGTTCGGTAACAACTGCCACGTGGTTCAACCAATTGTCTTGTTACTTTTATCCTTTCACTCCTTTGGAGTCTCTAATGCATTTTTTCCTTGTTGATTTTTCTTCTTGAAGTGCTTTTCTGCCTTGGCTTCTTAACACTGCCCCACCCAGATGCTCCTTTCAGTTCTTTGAGTCTTTTTTCTGTTTCCTCTACTGACTTCTTTTTCTCTTCCCATCCTCTAAAAGTTAGTATTCTTCAGTGTTTTGCACTTAATCTTCTTTCTATATGTCCCACTAGTTGGTCACTTTATTTTTATGAGTTTAACAATGATTTCAAAAGTGTTTCCAAATCCTGCATGTTTATATCCAGACCTTAAGATTGAAACTTTTATTCCTAGATATACCTTGTATATCTTTAACCAGAAATCCTTCTGAACTCTTACCTTAGCGTGAACTAAACCTGAGTTTAGTATATTTCCTCCCCCATCCTTACCACCCCTCACAGAAGAAAATTTCTTTTCCTGAATTCTCTGTTTCTTTTAGTAATACACTTGTTTTTACGGTTATCTGTGCTTAAAAATTCAAGATTGTGTTGTTCCAGCCTAAGGATTTAATCAATTGGCAAACTTCATGGAATATTTATCTGTTTTTGTTTTTTGTATTTTTTTGTCTTTTTTAAATTGAGATATAGTTGATGTAGAATATAAGTTACAGATGTACAATATAGTGATTCACACATTTTAAAGGTTATGCTTCCTTTATTGTTCTTATAATATATTGGCTATATCCACCATGTTGTATTACAATATATTCTTGTAGCTTATTTTATCCCTAATAGTTTGTACCTCTTAAACTCTACTATGCTATATTGCCCCACCCTGCCCCCTTGTTTTTGTTTCTAAAATCCACTCCTCCTGCAACCACCACTTTAGGTCAGGTCCTCATAACATCGTATTGGTCTCACACCCCAGATAGTATTCCCATTTCTGACCTTCCATTACCAATTCAATCTGCACTCCGCTTGCTTAGACTAGCATTCAAGTTCCTCTAAAATATGATCTACAGACATGGATGGATACTCAGATGAGTACCCTACTGAAATGAAAAACTGTGTATGAAAAACTGTATATGTCGACCTTGCCCCAAAATCAATCTTTTTTTTTAAAGCTCTTTATTGGAGTATAATTGCTTTACACTGTTGTGCCAGTTTCTGCTGTACACCAAAAGTGAATCAGCTGTATTTGTACATATATCCTTATATCCCTTTCCTCCCTTGACTCCTTCCCACCCTCCTTATCTCACTCCTCTAAGTCATCACCCATCTTTGAGTTGATATCCTTGTGTTATGCAATAGCTTCCCACTAGCTATCTATTTTACATATGGTGGTGTGTATATGTCAATGCTACTCTCTTGGTTCATCCCAGCTTCCTCTTGGCCCCACCCCCCCACCCCCCCTGTGTCCTCAAGTCTGTTCTCTGTATCTGCACCTTTATTCTTGCCCTGCCACTAGGTTCATTAGTACCCTTTTTTTTAGATTCCATATATATATATATATGAGTTAGCATACAGTATTCGTTTTTCTCTTTCTGGCTTACTTCACTCTGTATGACAGACTCTAAGTCCATCCACTTCACTACAAATAACTCAATTTCATTCCTTTTTATGGCTGAGTGATATTCCATTATATATATGTGCCACATCTTCTTTATCCATTCATCTGTGGATGGACATTTAGATTGCTTCCATGTCCTGGCTATTGTAAAAAGTGCTGCAGTGAACATTGTGGTACATGTGTCTTTTTGAATTATGCTTTTCTCAGGGTATATGCCTAGTAGTGGGATTGGGCTGGGTTATATGGTAGTTCTATTTTTAGTTTTTTAAGGACCCTCCATACTGTTTTCCATAATGGCTGTACCAATTTACATTCCCACCAACAGTGCAGGAGGGTACCCTTTTCTCCACACTCTCTCCAACATTTATGGTTTCTAGATTTTTTGATGGTGGTGTGAGGTGATACCTCATTATGGCTTTGACTTGCATTTCTCTAATGATTAGTGATGTTGAACATTTTTTCATGTGTTTGTTAGCCACTTTTAAAAACCCTTACTCCTAGTAGTCCCCAAAACACATCTGTAGATGTGAAGCTAGAAGACCATTTGGAGAAAAGCTAGCTATTCTTCATATTGATGGGTCTTGTTTTTTTATTCAGTCAGCTACCATATGTCCTTTTTTTTTATTAAGAACTTTTATTGAGATATAATTGACATAAAATAAACTGCATGTATTTAAAGTGTACAATTTGATATATATTTTTCTTATTAGTAATGTATATATGGCAACCCTAAGCTCTCAGTTCATCCCACCTCAACCCCCCCACCATTTTCCCCACTTTGTGTCCATATGTTTGTTGTCTGCATCTGTGTCTCTGTTTCTGCCTTGCAAACTGGTTGATCGGTACCATTTTTCTATATTCCACATATATGCATTACTATATGATATTTGTTTTCCTCTTTCTGAGTTACTTCACTCTATATGACAGTCTCTAGGTCCATCTCTACAAATGTCCCAACTTCATTCCTTTTTACGACTGAGTAATATTCCATTGTGTATATGTACCACATCTTTTTTATCCATTCATCTGTTGATGGACATTTAGGTTGCTTCCATGACCTGGTAAATAGTGCTGCAATGAACACTGGAGTGCATGTGTCTTTTTGAATTATGGTTTTCTCAGGGTATATGCCCACCAGTGGGATTGCTGGGTCATGTGGTAATTCTATTTTTAGTTTTTCAAGGAACCTCCATACTGTTCTCCATAGTGGTTGTATCAATTTACATGCCCACCAACAGTGCAAGAGGGCTCCATATGTCTTTTGATTGGAGCATTTAATCCAATGATATTTAAAAATGAGTGGGCTCCATTCACCTCTCTGAGGAACAAGGTTGGTTTGGGGCAAGGTTAACGTATACAGTTTTTCATATACAGTTTTTCATTTCAGGAAATACTCATCTGAGGTTGTGACTAGGGACTGAAATCTAGTCTGGGCTCCACTTGCCAGGGCATGATGCATTAGAGCTGCATCTGCTTAGATGGGAAACTTTTTCTAGTTTGCCTCAGGGCACTGAATAAGTTAGTAGCAGCTTGGCTTATTATCAGATGAATGAATTAACACTGGGTAGACCTAGACAAAAATATATACTTTCAATGAAATTTTAAAAATTATTATTAAACTTGATTTTCTTTTTTTAAAATTTCTCCATCTCTATTTTTGAATTGGAGACAGGATTGTTTATGCAAAATATGTGAGTATTTAGAGACACGTGCTAGCTGTGTGCGTTTGGGAAGTGTTTTAATATTCCTCAGCCTCGGTTTTACTTATATGTGATGACCACACTTTGAGGAGTTTGGAGGTTTAAATGAAACCTAGTAGTAGCTCAATTAATGTTAAGTAATTGTGGCAGTTTTTAAACAGAAGTCCAAATTCTTTGACAGTACTCTCAGAGAGGGATGGGGTTCATGTCCCCTTCTCCTAAGCTAGGGAATGCTTGTGACTGCATCAACCAATAGAATATGAAGTTCTATCATACAACCTTTGAATCTAGGTCATAAAATGTCACATAGCTTCCTCCTAGGATGCAGTTTGAAATGCTTCTTAGAAGCTCTCTCTTGGGACATGCTCTCTTTAAATGAAGCCATCATGCTGTGAAAAGCTCAAGGTACGGAGAGAGAGAGAGGTCTTCCCTATAACCTCTCAGTGAGGGAGGACTGCCAAAGAGTTCCAGGGCCACATTTTTAAAATGCCACATGTTGTAGAAAGCACTGTAATGAGTGTGATTTTCCTGCAAGTATTTATTTCCTTGATTATTATAAGAATGTCTACTACTATAATGGTTAAATTCATATGTCAACTTGGCTAATCTATGGTGTCCAGTCATTTGTTTAAACACCAATCTAGATGTTGCTGTGAAGGTACTTTTTAAGATGCAATTAACATTTAAATAAGTAGATTTTGAATAAAAGAGATTACCGTCCATAATGTCATGGGCCTCATCCAATCAGTTGAAGGTCTTAAGATCAAAGGCTGAGCACAGACACCCAAGCTGAATTTGAACTTGACTACAATATCAACTCTTATTTAATTTCCTGCCTGCTATGAATTTTAGACTTTGCCACCCCACAATTGCATGAGCCAGTTTTTAAAAATCTCTCTCTCTCTTTCTCTCTCTCTCTCTATATATGTAGTAATCACAAAGACACAGAAATCTTTATGTGGAATAACTTCATTTCCATTATTAGATGATGTGAGTACTTTATATCCGAACTTACACTTTATAATTTATAGATTACTTATGCAGTTCTTAATCTGTGTTAAATTTTGCAGCCCAATTGGAATGTAAGCCCCATGTCTCATAATGCTAATCTTGTACCTCCCGTAACTCCCACTGTGTAGAACTCAGCTCAGTAAACCTGTGTTGACTATTCTTTTGATGAGGAGGTTGAAACTTCCATACTTCTAATTGCTTACGCTCCTCCCTCTTGCAAAGGCCTCCTCACCACTCTCAGTTAAACAGTAAAATGAATTACTAAGAGTGATCAGATAAGGGAAGAATGTCTCGCTCTCAGGCACCCACCCCAAGCCTTTGTTTGAGACCCTTTGCACATAGACTTGTTAAGTGATCATTAACTTCAACCTGCAACCAATATGAGAATGCCAATTGTGACCTTAGTTCTGATAAGAATGGAATGTCCTGCTCCTACAAGTTCCTGTTAGGACCTCCTACCATGTGTGTAACCCATGGCAACTCCCAAGCTCTGTAACTGCCCGTGACATATAGTAATTTGTAGCCAATCAGTTTTGTACCAATTATAGCTGTATGTTTTAACCTATATAAGGAGAAGACTCCCCTGAAACGGGGCCCAGAATTTTGGATTGTTAGCTCGTCTGGGTCCGCCGGTGTAATAAACCTGAGTTCTCCAACTCTCTGAGTGTGGTGCTTGGTTTCGCATGGGATGGGTTTTCTGCAACACTTTGACAGTGTGTGAACAAGTTGCCATGAGGAGAGTAAAACTATCACTGTGAGGACTGTGTGTCTGCCTAATCATGTTCTTTACTGACATTTTTGGTTTCACTGTCTCACTGACTCGTTATGTAAACGTCATTATTGTGCAATTAGTATTTGCAGGTATGTGTGGGGACCATAGTTTTCCCTGATTACATAGTGATTTGTGATCTGATGATTGGAGATGTTCCGTGACATTTATAACTGTCCTCTTGGGGGACTATATCAAGGATGCAGCTTATAATTTAATGAATTGACTCAAATCAACCATCCTCTTCCCACCCCTCACTGACTTTTATGACTCCTGTGTCTAACTGTCTTCATTTGTCTCATTTGAGCCTATCTGATGGAATCAGTGTATTTCCCCCCAATTTCTATGTAATTCTATTAAAATGTTTTGCACTTGTTAAATTATGCTGAACTTTTAAGAAAAGAAGTAATGCAAAAAATCAACTGAGAATCAGAAAATCTAGGCATTGGTTTCAGGTTTTGGCTCTTTATATTGAGAGGGGCCTCTAGACACACATCCTCACAGCCTCAATTTTCATCCAAAAAATGACGAATTTGAAGATTTGGATTCTATTACTTAGTAAATACTAAATTTTTAGTTGGAACCATTTCTGAAGAAATCTTTTTCTTTCCCCCAAACTCCAACAGAGAGTCATTGCTAAGATGTTGCTAAGAGAAAGCAGCTGAGATGTGTCTAACATAATTTATTGATTATAACCAGCTGCAGGGAAAGGAAAGTAGCTACTAGATGGTGGGATGCAGGAATGAATTTTTAGAAAGTAGAAAAGGGGAATATATATCCTCTAGGTAGAAGGGTGACTGGGTTTTTGACCCTGAGCTGGGAGAGAGAGCATAACAGAAACATAAACTGTTGCTGGAAAACAAGACCAAAGTTCTCTTTTAGGACTTTTAGTCAACTAAACAATCAGCTGGAGTTGCAATAGTACTGCAAGAATTCTTCCATCCAATGAAGAGACTAAAAGATTTGGTGGCATTACTTTTATTGGCTAACAAAAGGCAGTTCTGGAGACAGTGTGGATCTCCATGATTTTTAGAATAAAAAGTTCTGCTTTATCTGCTTCAGATAAAGATGGAACAATTTCTCTTCCTCCATCTCCCCCTCCCCTATAACGAGCCTTTGTCTATTTTTTTCTAATATTATTTCTGAACCAGGGAACATGAGACCTTTCCAAGAACTGGACTCATTGCCTACTCCACGTCTTGCCTTTTTGTTTCAGCTCTCATTTGCAGTACAACCTACCCATTTTCAAAGGGCTTAGGATGTCAGAGTTGAGTGGTAATGGAAAAAATCGTCAGTATTCAAGCCCAGCTTGGCTAACTGTTTCCCCTACACATTCAGAGCCATGCAGTTAGTTTTGTATGGTTTTTACCATGGCTAAAATACTAATTGTAATACTTGCCTATAAGATTGTTGTTTATTTGATGAAATGTATTTACAATGGGCTAGAACTTGTAAGGCTAAAGTTTTGGTAGAATCCAAAAGATAGAACAAAATGGTCAAGTACTTGGCCTGTAGAATGGCTTTTTAATAACAATCACTTCATGGCTCTGAGACATTTATTTATAAGGTATTTTGCAAAGCTTTAAAATTTCAGTGCACCTGATGAACAAACCACACCTCTCTTCCCCCATTCCACATCACCAACTGTGAAGAGAGCTCATCTATTTTATTCTCCAGTTTTCTGGAAGAATCACTTAATTTCTGATTCTGACAAACAGCATGAAACTACTCAAATAACTGTTTCTAAAATGGCAATTTTTATATTCATGGCACTTTTTGAGTATTACTGTCATATTCTCATGTGATGACTTGGATTGACAACACAGAAAAACTATTTTCTCTCCTGATTTGCTCTTTGTGGTAGTCTAGGTTCTAAATGAATATGTTTACTTGAGTGTTGAAAGCTACTGTTGAAATGATGTGAGAAAAATCCCATTTTAAGAACTGTGTTACCAGATTACTCTAAATTTCTCCCAATGTGTTAATAAAATGCAGAGCTGGAGCTAGGCGTTTTTGTGCTAGCGGCAATTTTTCTCCAGGGGTTTCCTTTCCCTCTGCTTTGCTTTATGCACTGTCAAGTCATGGAATCTTCTTTGGAATCCCTAGAGTCAAGCTCTTTTGAAACAGCAATTGTTTGTTGCTTATCTATGAATAAGCAAGTAAAATGGTCAACTATTTTGCTTAAGAGATCTTAATTTTGATAATCTTAGTAGTTAGTAACTGCTATGGCCAAGCACTCTGCTAAGCATTATCATGTATTATTACAACCCCATGAGGCAGGTACTATTGTTATCCACATTTTATAGAAAAGGAACCTAGACTCAGAGATGTTGAGGACTTGCCCAATTTCCTGTAGCTGGAAAGTAGTGGACTTTGAATTTGATCCAGGCTTTTCCATGGTCCTAGGTCCAGGTTCTAAACCTCTATGCCCTGCTGTTACCTCCAGGGCCATGAAGCCTCCCGCTCCCCCCCCCCCCGCCCCCCCAACCCCTGGCCCACCATATTTCTTCACAGATCTATCGAACACAACTCTATCTTCCTGAGACTTTCAGAATAACTGAAAAAGAGTTTTTGTAATACTTCTTTCATTTGTGCTTGAAAGTAATGATACTACTCCATTAGTATCTCTCTTTCTTTGAACACTCTGAAAGAGGTTTTAGTATCAGAATTAATTAAGATTTTTACAAATATTTTGTTTGAGGTTTTTACTCACTGTGTTTTTGGTCTGAGTACTTTGTCTTCCATTAATATTTCTTATGTGTTTGTCCATGACTTATTGAACGGAAAATACAGTTACTGGCTTGAAAAAATAATACCAATGGCATAAAACTAAATGAGTCAATTTAGATTTTTTTTGGTGCCAATCAAAAGCTTAGAAATTTTTAGTTATTTTTAAAAAATATTCATATTACAAGAAGAGTGAATGAGCTATTAAATAAAATGTGAAGGCAGAAGTCATTAGCCTTGGGTTACCATCTGAATTTTCCTTTTGGTTCACTAAATGGTTTAGAATAAATTTCCTTCTGCTGCTTTTACTCACACATCCTCTTCCTCATTCTCCTCCTTATTGCATTCACTTCAGTGTCTGAATACTAGCCGTGACATTATTTTAATTGTTTTACTGAGATATAGTCAACATAACATTTTTTTAATTTAGGATATACAGCATAATGATTTTATATATGTATATATTACAAAATGATTACCACAATAATTTTAGTTAACATTCCTCACCTCATATAGTTACAAATTAATTTTTCTTGTGATGAGAACTTTTTGAAGAGGAAGGTTAGAAACTTATACTCAGCTAAAAATAACTCCATGCTTGTTTTGCTCTTGTGAAATATGCTTGCTGCGCCACTGAGAAAAACAGAAAAACAGGATGACCTAACAATTCATTGTAACTTTAAGATGTTTTGCTGAAAAATGGAATGTTCTGCACCTGCTTTTGTAAGTTTCTGTTTGGAAACTTCCATGCTCTGTAAACATGTGCACTATAAAATTAAAGCTTACCCAGAACTTTGGAGCGTTAGCTCCTCTGGGGCCACCAGCTTAATAAACCTGAGTTCTTCAACCCTCCGAGTGTGGTGCTTGGTTTCTCCATGGACCGATTTCTGCAATATTTCAAGATCCACTTTCTCAGCAACTTTCAAATATACAATATATTGTTATTAACTATAATCACCATGCTGTACATTACATCCCCAGAACTTATTTATCTGATAAATAGAAGTTTGTACTTTTTGACCCCCTTTACTTATTTTGCTCACCCCACACCCTTTGCCTCTGGCAGAGAGATCATATAGTATTATTTGTCTTTCTCTTACTGATATTTCCCTTAGCATAATGCTCTCAAGTTCTAGCTGTGTTCTCAAAAATGGCAAGGTTTTTCTTTTGTTGCTGATATACATTGCATGTGTGTGTGTGTATACATATATATAATATAAATATATATATATAATAAAGAAAATGTGAGATCACACAAATATAATCTCACATTTTCTTTATCCACTCATCCATTGATGTGCAGTTAGATTGTAGGTTGTTTTCATGTCTTGGCTACTGTAAATAATGTGGCAATGAACATGGGGATCAGATATGTCTTCAAAATAGTGATTTTGTTTCCTTCAGATATATATCTGAAGTGGAATTGCTGAGTCATATGGTAGTTCTATATTTTGAGGAACCTCCATACTGTTTTCCACAGTGGTTACATCAATTTACGTTCCCAGCAGCAGTGCACGAGGGTTTCATTTTCTTCACATCCTCACCAACAGTTACATTTTCTCTTTTTGGTAACAGCCATTCAAACAAGTGTGAGGTGACATCTCATTGTGGTTTTGATTTTTATTTCCCTGATGGTTAGTGATGTTGAGTACCTTTTCATGTTCCTGCTGGCCATTTGTGTGCTGATGTGCATGGATTGGAAGAATTAATACTGCTAAAAATGTTCATACTATCCAAAGCAAATCTACAGATTCAGTGCAATCCCTAGTCATGACTTTATACTCTACCTATTTACAATAATATTATGAAGATTGGCAAAATAAGTAATTAATTTGTAGGAACAGGGTGTTATCACTTAATGGAGTGAAACAGAGCCTCTCTGTTTCCTCTATCTCACCTTTTTTAGAAGGCAGATTTCGTTCATAAAATATGTGGAATTTGGGGGAGAAAGCTGTTGCGTGTATGTTTTTAAAATGAGCCCTTCAAGAGATTAAGTTAATCCAGTTGAAGTAAATTCTTTATAAACTATACCAAAATGGCAGAGGAAAAGAGAGAGGGTTGAAATTGTAGACAATAAACTATTAAATAGAGGTTGCCTTTGGGTTACAGAAATAATTGATACGCTGATGAAAGATATATACATATATAACATAAAACTTTGCATAATATATATATAAATGTGATGAATCATATCAATATAGAATTTGAATGGGTTTAATTGGTGACAAATTGTTACTTCCTAAAAATGTTCACAATTCTTTGGAAAGTGTGTCTGCTAAAATCAGAGACAATATATCTGTTTTGAACTTTTTCGATTCTACCTTTGGACATAAATTCATTCATCCAAGCCTGTGGCTATGAAAACTTTTTTAAGAAGCTGATTAATCTTATTTCTGTGCAACTGTCACATGCAGAAAATTTGGGCAAATGGTTTTAGCTTAATTAATAAAATAATTTTTTTTGTGTGTAAAATATAACCTTATTAATATTTGTTAATGTAATTGACATGAATATAAGGCAATTATACTTTGACAAATACTACAAATTACTGTGTAACAGAATATGTTGAGGTCAAGCATAACTTTCAGGTCACACAGGGGTACTACACATAATGTGCTACTTCCAATTTATTAGGATGATATCAAGTGTAAATCTAGTCATGATATCAATATCGAAAATTTTTCCCATTGAAAACTTGCTTCTTTATTACTTTGACCAAAGAATTGTTATAAAGTTGAAAATAAGGATGAAGTAAAAATGAAAATGTTCTAATTTGTGAGAACTGTTTCCCAGGTGAGTACTGGAATATCAGGGAACTCCTAGATTACACTTTTGAAGATTTTTAAAATGTAAAAACTTACTTCATGTTCTTGGGTTAAACTTTAACAATGACAGTAGCAGCAATATAGCAACTAATGTTTATTGAACAATTGCTATACATCAGAGAGTAATTAGATGCCTTGCGTGCATTATTATATTTAACTTACAGTAATAAAAGAAGATAGATGGTGATATTATCTATGTTTTAAAGATGAGAAAACAGGCTCAGTTAGGAACATTGAGTGGCAGAAGTTCACGTAACTAAGTCAGTGGCACAGCCTGAATAAGAACCCATTTCTGTTCAGTGTCAAAGATGGTGTTCTTAATCATCAGTGCTGTTAGTTGTAGCCTAAAGGAACACTGGCACATCCTAAAATTAACCCCTTTCTTCTCTCGGAATTAAATATACACCCAGGAGTTTACACATATAAAATACATTAGGGCTATATATGATGTGTTAGAAACATATTTTATTGAAGAGCTCATTAATATGTGAAAATATTAAGCATTTAACAACTTTTTTATTAAAAGTATTTTTGAGATTTTAATGAAGAATTAAGCAAAATCTACATTCAAGGCATTACAGAAAGAGTTCAATGTTTGGAGAACATTAAAGTTTGGAGAAGATTGATATTTCCCCACTGCTTGTTGTATTGTAAAAGAAGCCTATGGCCAGGAGTGTTTGCAATAGAGAGCTCTGTTTACTAATCTCAGAACAGATGAAAGAATCAGAGACTTTTGCAACTGGAGGAGACCTTAGAAGTTTTCTAGACAAATAGTTCAAAGTTTTCCAGACAGATGCTCATCTCATTTTCCCTTAAACACCTCCAGTGTTGGAATGTGCTCTGCCTCCTGGGGCATTATATGTCATTTTAACAGCACTTGTTAGTTCTTTCTTTCAATTTAATCTAAATCTATATCTGTAATTTCCATTCCATTACTTCCTTTTTTTTCCTTATCCAAATGACAGACCACATCTTTTTTTTTTTTTTTTGCTGGCCCTGATTTCCTCAATTTTTCCTTATTTAACATGATTTTTGATTATTTTGTCATTCTGATGATTTTTCAAAGAATATCCTTCATTGAAAAAATGTTCATCCTTAAGTCTGTGGCTCCAAACCAAAGACAATGCTCAAGGAACTTTTAGTAAACTCCAAAATGAAATAGTATTGTTGCCTTTTTTGATTCATATACTATGTTTTATGTGAATAATATAGACAAAGACTGAATATGATGATCTGATGCAAACATTCAAGGGACTACTTAAAAAACTCTGCGTATTAAAAAAATATATATATTAAACATCTGTGGAAATTGGAGACCTGCAAACACTGTGTGAGCCCTGGGACATACAGAATTATTATTAAATCTGATTACAGATACTTTATATTTTTTGCATTTGTGGCTGGTACTTCAAGGAATATTGCTGTAGTTTATATATTTTAAAACAATGATAGTTTCTGTTAGCAAATATATTCCACCAAGCCACTCTAGAGCCTGGAAAAATAGGAGGAAATTATCATAAGAGTCAGCAGTTACTTTTAAAAAGCTGACTACCATGCACACAAGTAACATTTATGTCAATCTTCTTTTCAAATTGTGATAAAATGCCAGAGCCAAGTTCTGCTATGCTTTCACTCATGAGATGAGATTTGGATTACATCATGTTACCAACTTAGTGAATTTATAAAATCTACTATCTATTCCTTCAGAATATCTTTAAATTTGAAATAAGTCATTCCCATGGGTTTTATGGAGACTAATGTTCTAAGATCAAGCTTAGCATAGTACCTTTGGTCCAGTCAAAAGTTCAACTGAAGTAAAGTCTGCTAAATAACATCATGACAATTTAAGCATAGTTAGTTCACCAGGAGACAGAATGAGCTTCACCGTTGAGACTGAGCCTGCAAAGTGGCTAGTGACAGCAAGAATGCCCACCAATAGCAACGGCTTGCTTCACTGCATAAGCCATCATCCTGAACCATCCAGGCCAAAGCAGAACTAGCTTTGTATTCATGTTTGGTTTTGTATCCCTCACATTGCTTAAAGGTTTATTTGGCTTAAGGAGAAGGTAACCATCTTGGTAAGAAGTTGGAAGAAGGACTCGAATTCTTGAAAGCACATAATGGTCCTGATGTTGAGATATTTTCATGTAAATTCATGTTTGTGCTGTTGTTTTTATCTTCAAGACATTGTCAGGAAAGCTGTTAGAGACACAATCTTCCCAGATCTCCAGCAAATTCAAGCTAAACCAGAAGAATGACCTTAGAGACGTTTCTCTCAAATGACCATTCAAGTATAATAGTATGGAACAGATGGAAGATGACAGTATATTGTACAAATTAGAGGGAAAATTTTTGTGTATCATTTGTTTTGTGGTTGTTTTTAGTTTCTGAATGGAAACAACTTAATAAAAAGCTGGAGCAGATTTTTAAAAATTATCTTTGAAGATTTTCAAACACACAAAATCAGAGAGAATCACATAATAAACCTCTATATACTCATCACTCAGATTCAATAATTATCAACATTTTGCCATTCTTGTTTCATTTATTCATTCCCTTGTTTTTTATTTTCTAGAATATTTAAAAAATATACATCAAATCCATCTCTGAGAGCTAATTTCTCAAAATTTTGAGAACATTAAAACAAAGTTTAATGTGGGGAAAAAAGAAATATTTTAGGTAAATGTTGCTAAATATTTGCATACATCATTCCATTTGGAAAAAAATTCAGATGTTGCATTTTTTTTTTTTTACAAAATATCTAACATCAGAAAACAAATACTTTACATTTTAGAGAAAAAAAGATTAGGTTACTGCCATGCTCCTATGATATATTCAGTGTTTAAAATTCTGCAAGTGGCTCAGCCTCTATGGATCTACCATAGAGCTACAAAAATTTGATGCCCATCAACCCAAGTGGGTATCCACTGGGAAAGGATATCCCAGTGCCATATCTCCCCAGGCAACATGGCCCCAGAACCAAGCCCTCAGGAAGCTGCAGGATTCATCATTTTAAAAGTATTTCTAAAATCAACTGGTTTGCAAGGCAGAAATAGAGACACAGATGTAGAGAACAAACATAGAGAATTCTAGATGGGTTTTATTTTTTTTATTTTTTTATTTTTTTTAATTTTTTTTATTTTTTGTATACCCTTTCTAGATGGGTTTTAAATCACACGGTACATTCTCCCAAACATTAACAAAGTTCTATATCTCTATAGGGGATAATTCTATAATAAAATTATTTTTAAAAACTCTACTGTTAGTCTTTTTCTTTGATTATGTTTTTGAGTTGGAAAAATTTGTGTGCTCAAATATAGTTCTTAAGTTTATCTCAAAAAGTTATCCAAGGAGAGAAAAATTTGCAGATTTAATAAGTTCATGTTCTATTTTAGGAACAATAAAGGTATATATATATATATATTTACAATAGCCCCCTCTTATCCACACAGGATACATTCCAAGTGGATGCCTGAAACTGCAGATAGTACCAAACCCTACATATACTGTTTTTTCCTATACATATATGCCTATGATGAAGTTTAATTTATAAATTAGGCACATTAAGAGATTAACAACAGTAACTAACAATAAATTAGAACAATTATAACAATATACTGTAATACAAGTTATGTGAATATGATCTCAAAATATCTTATTTACAAATTTAATGCCTTTTCTGTCTTTCCTAAGCACTTATCATGCATTGTGGTAATAATTTTTGCAGTTTGAGGTGTGACAGCAAGGCAAGCATGAATTTCTTTTTCCTTCTTCACAATATCATGAATAGAAGAGTCATTCTTCCTATAGATCTTAGCAACCTCACTGTACAATTTTGTTTTTCTTTCCTTTAATGTGAAGACCTTTGAACAGTTTACTTAAAGGCAGCACTTTACGGCTTCTCTTTGGCATAACCAAATTGCCTGCATCACTACTTTTGCTCTTTGGAACCATTAATAAGTGAAATAAGGGTTACTTGAATACAAACACTGGGCTACTGTGACAGTAGATCTGAGATAATAATAACTCAAATGGCTACTAGGTGGCCAAGGAATGGGGTACACTGGACAAAGGGATGATTCACATCCTGGCCTGGACCAAGTGGAATGGCCTGAGATTTCATCATGCTACTCATAATGGCGTGCAATTTAAAATGTATGAATTGTTTATTTCTGGAATTTTCCATTTAATATTTTTGGACAACTCAACCACAGGTAACTGAAACTGTGGAAAGTGAAACCACGAATGAGGGAGGGCTATTGTATGTGTAAATATATATACACACAAACTGTTATATATGTATATAGGTATATATACTATGTACCTCAGGAAGATATACATATTTATACCTTTATATATGCGTATATTTGCTTTGCTTTTGTTGATAAGCTACATGGTTAAAATAACCTAACAAATTAGCAAACTGGGAACACTCTTGGGCAGCAGGCTTCTCTCTTCCCAGTCCTGATTTCATTCTGTGCATCCTCTATCACTGTGCTACCTTACCTCTCCTTGCCATGGCCCCTGTGCCTTTATCTGCAGGTGTTCTGTGTGGTGAGATAAGAGCCCCTTCTAGTTCATGCACCAGCTGGAGTCACACTGACTGGCCCTTTGCCTAAGGAGAACATATGGAAATTGGAGAGAGTCAAACACTGGCTTAGACAGGGAAGGCAACAATGAGAATTTAGAAGAAAGAGAAGCAGATTTTCAATTATTTGCTGTTTGTGTTTGTGAAGATATGCTGAATGGAACTGTGGTTCAAATTGTATATAAAAGAAAATCTATAAAATGTAGCCCCTTTAATTCTGAAATTCAATTAATCAATGACAATGTAGTTTCCAAAGCTTCCAAAGAAATTTTTGAAATTAAGGTACATGTAAAAGGGCCTTATGTTGCGATTTCACACTTACTTTGAATTTCCCTGTAGCTTCTTGTGATACAGAAATTAATCTATAACACCTTTTCTTGTTCTGCTCTTATGCTTTTTTCCCTATGATTAATGACTTCAAAAGGGGGAAAAATCTGTTTCATTTGAAACTACTTTCTCCAAACAGTAAAAAAAAACATTAAATTTTACTTTGCAAATCATTCTCTGCCAACTCATCTCTGGTTTTGCAAAATTATTTTCTGTATTCAAAGATATTTTCCCTACAAAATCAAGATAAAAAAACAGTTATAGCTACTTAAAAGATTATATGTTTAGTTTCATAAAGAATCTAGAAATGACAAGAATCTGAAATCTTTTTCCCTTGTTTCTCTTAAAAAACCAATACACATTTGATTTTTTCCACAAAGCTCTAAAATTATCTAATTAAAAAAAAGAATTGAAAACTTTAGTGTAAGACATAGTAACCACAAAACACATAATAGAAATAATAAGCATGTTCTACTTAGACTAAGTGTAATGTAAAACTCAATTACTAACACAACAACACAATTGCATCTCCCTATCGGTGAAGATTGAAAGTAAAATTTTGGACTAATTTTAGGTTAGAGATAATGTTGAGTCATAAAAAACATCAATATTTTAAAGCTGCATCCACATACAGAAATTACTTTCATGTTTTTCTACTATGATTTTTTGACCCTCTCTTCTACCGAATGCTTATTTCACGACTACCTGGCATGTTCGTCTCATCTTCCCTGTCTGCTAGGAATCCTTTCCTAAATATTCCAGCTTTGAGTGGTCTTCCTCTTTCTTGAATTCTTATTGAAAGTTAAAATTTTGTCAGAAAGTCCACAGTTAATAATCTACCATGTAAAATTATTAATTAATTGTTTTTTGGTTTATTACATATATTATTTATACTTAACCTCCATATTACTATTTCTGAAAAAAACTAAAGTATTTTTAAGAAAACTATAAAACTTAGCATAATGCTGCTCAAAGTGATTTTACAATGCAACCTGTCACTTAATATCGCCAATAACTTTCATTAGTTTAATAACACTTGATTAATGCAGCTTTAATCTCATAACCCAACTTTAACCACAAGTAGATAATTCTTAATATTAAGAATTCAATAATTGTTGAATGCGATAGAGTAATAAGTTACATGCAATTGCTTAGAACCATTTAACAATTCTTCCAACAAATGAGCATCATCAAGGCCCAGAAGGATTTGTTTTTGAGTTGTAGGTTAATTAAAAGGCAGGAGGGGATACCTTCACTGATTTCGACAAAGTATTCAATTCCTGCTGGTAAAAATTATCTGTTCCCCAATAGTCTAATTAAAATTCCATTTAAGTAATCTTATTCAACCTCTAAACAATATACTTCCTTAATGTGTATTTGTATATTCAAATTTTTATTCAGTGCAATGTGTGATTATATAGTCTCTCAGTGTGAGCTGAAGTTTGATCCGAAGGAGGATATGTTTTGTCTATGGCAAGATTTCAGATGAGCGTAAGGCTTGTAGCCCAATTAATCTGGAAGAATGTTTACCTTGAGTATCTCAGTTTTATTTGTACATACATAGTTCTTTTTTTGTTCTTGACAGACTGTTTTCCTTATGAAAATATCCATTTTTTTGATAAATATAATTTAACCACTCTGGACCTCAATTTCATCTATAAAATGAGAAAACAGTGGTCCCTTCCTCAGGGGGTGTTGTGTGTATTAAATATATTTACACATATAAAACACTCTGAACAGAGCCTGGCACAGAGTGAAAAAATGTACTTATTGTTAGCTGTGGTGGCTGGAGAAAGCACTACCACAGAACAACACTGGTTTGACATAATGGCAAATAATCAATGTGCCTGATTCTTTTCCCCTGCAGAATCTATAGTAATGAGTAGTCATTTTGCTGACACAGAATAAAAATTTGCTGATATTTTTCCCCTCTGTGCTCTACAAGGACTCCTGGATAAAATAAAAATTCAATCTAGGTGTACAAAAGTATTTCAATTAAAGCAACATCAAGCAGGAAAGTTTCTTCCAGCAGGTAGACATATATCCAAAGCAGAGAAATTATTATATTAAAATCTTGTTTTTTTTCATATATTTCATTCATTTTAATCACTTATAATTACAATTTTTATTTTTCTCAATTCTCTGTGAAATTATATCTCAAATTATTCAAACTTCTGGTCCATTGGTTGATGCTGTTGAATGAAAAGAACCATTTCCTGAGCTATTGTACCATGATCCTAACACAGGGAGCCTGAACAGTTGTACTCTGGGCTGAGTCAGTGATACAATCACCTGTTTTTAAAGAAATGAAGATTCTTCACATTAACAAAGAAGCTCATATTGGGCCCCAGAACTTTCCATGTAGATAGAAAAGTCAATATAATACGATTACTTTTTAGAAAAAAGGAAAAGTCTTTTTCATTAGGACTGTTTCACACGGACAGTGTGTATACTGTATTACAGCTCCAATATCCAATATAGTCCAAATACTGCTAATTATAATGAATAGGTGATTTAATTCCAAAGAAATTAAATTGTTAACAGAGATGTTATTTTTCTCAGCTTAGGCTATCCTATTCTTCATAATTACTTAAAAATATTACAGGTCTTGTCTTAGGGAAGATTCACCAGCAAATTGTGGTATTGTTTTTAGATGTATGAATTTAGGAAGTGCTAATTGAGAAACTCCTTGAGTTGTCCTAGAAAATTCACTTAGTGCTTCTCTTTCAGAGTTTATTACTGTGAATCGGAATGGTATTTGTGTTTTATTCTACTTTCCTGACGATAGAAACCAAAATATGTTTGAACAGCTTTTGCTGTTTGGACAGAAGACCATGGTAAAAATATACTGAAAATACACCCACTCCTCCACATTCCACCACTCTCACTTGACAAAAAAGAGAGAGAGACGAGAGAGAGAGAGAGAGAGAGAGAGAGAGAGATTAACAACAAAAACAAAAAACTCTTGGAAGGTGAAAACCCATACCTGTCACATCTGGACTGGCATTCTGCTTAAGACTTTTCTTAACGCTCAAGTCAAGATTTCTTTGAGTGTGAGGAACAGAGTTCTAAATATAACTCCATAGATTCCCCAAACTTACCAGAGTTGGAAACTAATGACTTTTTTTTATTATTCCAAAAATAAAAGACTGCTGAAAGGATGAGCACTTGCTGTCATTGCATTCATTTAAATGAGGTGCCACAGACTTTGAGAGTAATTCTAAAAGCGGAATAGAAGCAACCGGAACAATGTAAGTGTTATAGGATTATGTATGGTGAGCTGACGACATCATTCACTTACCCTTCGTGCATTTATATTCCACCTTATTTCCAAAAGGTTTGAGAAAGGCTGACATGTATTTGGAAATACAAATTCTGATGTTTTTAAAAGGACAGTCACATGACCTTATTATGCTATCATCACACCTACAGTATAAGCATTTTTACCGCCCCACATTAAGACAAATGCAAAACATTTTTTCAATAGATTATTCTTCCCATTTTTTTGTGTGTGCATTTATGAAAGAAGCATTGACTGGTAGTTTAAATGATGCTATTTTAAAGAATTTTTGGGGGGAGATAGAGGAAGTGATTGATTTTTTTATTTAATTGCTTTCATTTAAACCAAAATGATGCATACATAGAAACATCACTTATGAAAACCAGGGTGCAATCTCTTTGTTAATACATTGTTCACCATAGTCTTACTAATAAAATTAATTACCAGAAAACCCTTTGAAAGCATCATATTTGACTTCAATCATGACTCAAAGATGTTCTGTCTGGCAGGGACTGTGTCGTTGTAAAAGAAATTCTGTAGCCCCATTTTAGCAGCACAGAGTTTCTTCCTTTTTTGTAATCAGTGAAAGGAAAGCAGTGATTAATGAGCTTCTCTGTTTCTCTGTGTCTCACTCCTGACACTCTTTGCCAAGAGCTTCAGCCTACCAAGCTCAATTTCCAAGCTCAATTATTAACGGTTTAAATTTCTGTGAATGCTTCAAAGCAACTGGGGTAAATAAGAGTCACAATTCTCTGCCATTTTCCAAATAAGAAATGTATATTTTTTGACCAGCATTAATAAGACACTGCTTTCTATTTACATACTCTTCAAATTTTTGAGGAATTTAGATTCCTCAAAAGCTTGGGTGTATAGTCAGAAAACTAACTTTTAAGTTCCTATTGTGCTTCCTACTTACCTTTGCGACTTTTGAGGATGTTTCTCAAAATCTTTGTTATGTCTCAGTTTCATTATTTTAAAAATGGAAGTGATAATAATGGCAATGACCTCACTGGCAGTTGGGCTCGGAATTATGAAAATGCTTTGTAATGCGACGGTGCAGTCAGTTGTTCACATTCTTGTGAACTGATTACAGGAACTCTGGTTTATATCCATCTTCATTACAATGTCACCAGTAGGAAGAAAGCGAATTCCAAATTGTCTGTTCTGCTTTGTCTGAGTCTTTTTTTAAATGAACAGATAGTGTATTCCCACCACAGGCACCATGCGTATTGTAAGGGACATAAAGGTGTATAGAATTTGAGAGGCAGCTTGGTGTGGTGGAAAGAATGTAGGCTTTGGATCCTGGCTCTGCCACTCACTTGCACTGTGAACTCAGAAAAATCACTTGGCTGAGCTGAGCCTCTATTCCCTCATCTGCACATGAGATTAATAAATCCTACATGATTGATGAGAAGATTAAAAACAATAAATTGAGTCAAATGCCTAGCGCACTACACATACTCCTCTAACGCTACTAGCTACAATTAGCTATTTCTCTTTCTTTTCCTTTCCTCTACCCTGGATTCTAGTCTCAAACTATGTGATCAAGCACATGTCACTAAAAATTTTAGGCCTCATCTATGAAATGAGAGATTTGGATAGGTGATTGCAAAAGTCCTTTACATTTCTCACATCTCGTGATTCCAGAAATAAGTGATGTTCTGCTGTAGGAAGACTTCCCCAGATCTGTCCTTGAGATGCTGGTGATGATTGGGTCTGCTATGGATGGGAACAGATGAAGCTGTAATGGGAACCCCAATGGGGCCAACAATAAAGAAAGCCAGAGAGTCATGACAAAGAGAAGCACAAAGCATTAGAGACCAATTTCCTTTACTTTATAATGATTTCCTTTACTTTATATACCACTTCTCTGCAGAGCACTCATAAATTGTGGATATAACTGCCACAAGGCAGTGTACTATCAGAAAAATCATGTGGAACTCCCTTTCTGCCTCTGCCTGCAGTGTGAGGGGTCAGAGTTTAGCCCAGTTTACGCCAGGCTTCCCTATTTAGGTTGCTCTCTTTTCACCTTTTGAAACTTATTATGTAGTGTCATTTTCCAGACCAACAAATGCTCAGTCCTCTGTCTTAATTCAGATGCATAGTGCTCAGTACTGATTAGTAATGGATGAGAATGGTTGCTTTCTCTAACATGACAGACTGCATCCAAAGTGAAACAGTTGAGCACGCACAGTTCATGCCTCTGAACCGGCATACAGACCTCCTGGAGGGCAGCTGTATGGTGATGGAAGTGCCATGTTCTTATGTGACAAAACACATCCTTAGAAAATGGTGGTGTTTGTGGATATTGCCAAAGATTTTCTATCTCTTTTTCTGGGTTCAACATTCCTGACCTTTGAAATGCAAATTTACTTGCCTTACACCTGCCCATTGGCCATTTGATTGGTGGAATATACGATGATATAAAAAAGACCCACGAAACATCTAAGAATATTACCCACATGATTATTCTTCTGGAAAATCAGTAAACTATTCTAATCTGTAATACCATCCTTACACTCATACAAGCTGAGCCCTTGCCTTGCTCTGGTTCCCCATTGGCTGTGATATTCTCTGTGGCTAAAGAGTTTAGGGGTCCAATGGGACATGCCTTTGCAGTTTTTGCAACACTGCCTCATCTAGAACATGTTCTGAGTATTTGGGACCCCAGAATTCCACTCCCAAACAATACTGACCTTAGCAAAGTCTCCATGAGTCCCCTGAGTTTGGCATCTGGCAAGATTAGTGAGAGGCTAGTTCATAAGGAGAACTGTATCAATGGTGAGTACATCTCTTGGTCCAAGGGGTGGCTGAAGAGTGGCTGCTTGTGCAATAAGGGATGTAGACAGAGCTTGGATAAGTAGAGTGGGATACACATTCCTGTGGCATGAGAGTCTTCATGCCAGGTGCAAAAAAAAAAAAGTGTGTTGGAGGTGACAGGAATAGGAGCCAAAGTGGGCATTGATGTGGGGCTGGCTTTTCCTACACTGCTACATTCCTGGTTGGCATTCTGAGAAGTCTAAGAACTGTAAAGGAAGGAGGATATAGCACATTTTATTTAAGAGTTTTTTGGCTTGATTTATAACTTTAAATATTTAGATGTGTGCCATGCGACTCTATGTTACTCTTGTCCCAAGTTTCCTAAATATCAGGGCAGTCACTTGGTCCTATTTAGAAATTCATCCTCAAGGTCCATATAGAGATAGGATTCCCCAACTTTCTTGGCCTTCTCATACATCATTCCTGTTTCTCAGTTGATAAATAAATTTCAAAATTGGTTTCACAGATGTTCATTTACCATCTGCTATGATTGTTGCCCTTGACTTGGAAGGGTTTATCTTGTGGATCTGAGAAAGCAAATGTATAGTGATAGGTTGTCTATTGAGCTACTTAGAAGAATCGCAATACTGACTGTTCTCAATTCTTAGACTTTGGGAAATGTTGACAGGACCTCCCACCCTCAACTTTAGTGTTAATACCTGAAGAGCTGGTGACACTGGCTGGGACTTAGTTTCACAGACCTGAGTCAAGGGATTTTAAACTTTTGGGGTTCAACACAATAGTATTTTCATATTAGGCCCCTGAATAAAGGAGAGAAAAAGAAAAACTGTGGTTAAAGCACAAAGAAGGGGTACTATTGACTACCTTCAGAAAAATGCTGCAATGTGATTAATTTTTATAAAATGTGTTTGAAAAATTTGCTAGTTAATAATAGCATTGTTATCCAGAGTGGGAACATCCCTTTCAAAAACTCATTATCCTGGAGTCTTACACATCAGTGCTCATGATTTCCTAGGTACAGTAATAGCGATACCTATTTATATCTACTTGTCATTTGAAGGGATCAAAATGATAAATAGCTACTGTGTTTGGAATCTGCCAAAATGATAGCATAGTTCAGAATTTCATGGCTCATCTAAAGGATATGTTTACTGTTTAAATGTTCTAAGCTTCATTTTCATGACAATGGTAACTAAAAGCAGAGCTATGTTCTTCACAATGCAGCTGCTTTCATACTTGAGTCAACTTTTTATAAAGGAAATCGAGTGACAAGAATTGTAATTGCTTTTATGGTCTAGAAATTATTTAGTTTTAGCAACTACAGAGGAGCTACTACTACTATAAATATGGATATTTTCTCTTTTCTTATTATGTCTAGTATTGCTTATTTTTATGATTTGTTGGTCTCTGAGTGTAGGAGGAAAAGTTATCTTAATATTTTCCCCTCAGAAACAATAATAATTAGTAGATTCTAAAATAATCAAGCAATAACCTTTCATAAAAGATTATTAAAAATTCTGTTTCATTGAATTTTCTATGTTCACCTAGTACTATCTAGGGGATAATGTTGTGCCTGTGTGTCCATAACTGTTTTTTTTTCTTTTTTTAAATGTCATGAAATGAGCGATTCATTAAAAAAAGATGATGTTGTCCAAAAACACATGTATAGAAGGAAATAAAAGTGACTGCTATTATACTGTATTATAATAGGCCTTTCTACCCATCTGCAAGACAGGTTACCCACTTAATTTTCAAAATAGTGTAAAAAAAGAAAGGAGTGAATGTTAAATGGTATAGCAACAGGAAAAATTGAGCAAAAATGTTAGTAATTATTGTAACTTCTTTACTGCAAAATGGAATAAGGAATGACTACTATTATCTAATTTTTCTAAAATAAAATGTGGAACTAAATGTAATAAAATAAGAAATAGAGTTGACAGTAGGCTACAAAAAGGTTGATCATTTTCTTCTAAATCTAACAGATCAAATATTCATGGTATGTGAGCTACCTATGCTTTGCCTGAGAATAGAATTTATAGGGTTAGAATACTGTGAAAGGAAAATGAAAAATCCCTCAGAAGTATAAGTTCCTATGGAAGCAGAATTACATATTCCTGAGATTGTGGTTCCTCTGTGACATAGTTTCAATGACGCTTTTTTCTTAGATGGGCAGAGCTGAGTTGGTAGATTGTTCTAGAAAGACAAGAGGGGGTCCCCAGATTTGGGGGAACCCCCTCATGTTGCCCATTCTACCCCATCACTTTCTACAAGCAGCAAGGATAGAAGGTAACCATTTTACTCTCATGGTTCCTCCAGGTGTTGTCAACTATCATCAGTATTTATTTTCTTAGAAAAAATGTTATCCATTTGTATAAACACATGTAAGTGTACTTTAAAAATAGCCAATATTTAATGGTTAAAAATCTAATCAATTAAAAGCATCTTTGAAATAATATGATTTAATATCAATTTAATGGGATTGAAATTGATAATTGTTCCCCATAATACTTAGTTTTACCAAAAAAAAAAAAAGGGAATTACATAACTTGATCAATGTTATTTGCATAAATGATTTCCCTGATTTTTATTTACTATCAGAGTTTACATCAGAGGGTTGTTTTTGACGGAATTACAACAAAATGCATTTCATAAAGGATAAGGAACAAAGAAATTAATCAAGAATAATCCCATTGACAGAAGGAGCTCCTCCGCTGACTTATTTTATTTTTTGAGACCCAGGAAAGGTAAAGACTTATCAGTGAAGCAAAGTAGCATTTAGATACACAAGCAAACACAAAGCCTTTTGGCTTTTCTCCAGTTTTTATCCTTTGATGTCATCTGGGAAACAGGTTGGCCTCACACCTGATATAGGACAATGAAGGCGTGAAGGAGGTGTCAGTGACATAAGGTAAATATCTGTTGCAAACATAAATACCAGAGTGATCACAAACTCTCCAGCTTTCTGGGCTTGATATTATTGTGTAATATTCAATAAAATAATGCATATTCTTATTTTATATTTTATCATAGAATCCTCCTGTTGGTGGGATTTTCAAGGGTTTGATTTGGGCCATTGCGTGTTCTGATGTTTGCCTAATAAGCTTGAACTCTCAACTTTTCCTGCCCAACCCTTCTAGATTTCTTCTGAACATTTTGTTATAATTTCTCCATGCTGTTCTAGATCCTTCTTTTTTACTTCTGCCCAAAATAACAAGAGATTCTTTCCATAATATACCACATTCAGGGACCTACATTTCTCTTACCAGTTGGAAAACTAAATCCACATCATTTTTGCATAAAGAACAATTTAGATACCATATTTCAACCTGGATGTTGTCTTTCACAATCAAAAGGCTTATAAGTAGATGTCTTTCTAAACTAACTGTTTCTTAACTTTTTGGTCTCAGGACCTCCTTATACTCTTGACATACTGAGGGCCCTAAAGACCTTTTCTTTATGTGGATTATATCTCCTCATATTTATCCTATCAGGAATTAAAAGAAATGTTAAAAATGTTTATATATTAATAATTCACCTAAAATAATAATAATAAACCCATGCAGTTAACTTTTTTAATGAAAAATAACATTTTCCAAAACAAAAAAATTTTTTATGAGAACAATGACCTTGGACATTTTCACAATTTTTTTAAAAGTCTGGCCTAATAGAAGACAGTAGACTCTCATTTCTGCTTCTGCATTGAAAGTCGAAGTATATGAAGAAAATCTGGATGAAGTTCAAGTATAGGTAGTATTCAAAGAAGTATATGAAGATAATGATCTGGGAGGAGCACAGTCAGTTCTGCAATAATGGCACACATGCACTCCTAAAAAGCACAGGAAAACAAAGTTATATGAAAATGAGGTTAGGAATGGATATAGCACTTCAGAGCTTCTCAGTGACATGCAAAGAACTAGTTAGGAATCTAATTAAAAAAAGAGAGGAATCTAATAAATATGAAAGCATAGTTTTACAAGTTAAATAGTTAAGAAATGAACAAATACTATAATGAAGCACTTTAGCTTGCCAAAGACCTGAAGTTTGTTCATGCAACTGGGTGCCTGCACCCTATCCAGGCCACCTACCCAGCTCCCAGGTCCACCACCCTAAGGGTGAGAGAAAGAGAACAAAAGAGAGACAGAAAAAGTGAAAGAAGAGAGATGAAGACAGAAAAGAGAACACAGACACAGAGGAAAATTACAAGATAGGCTAAGAGGAAATGTGGACCACTAAAGAGGAGGGAGGGTAGGTGGGGCCCCATGTCTTTGGTAGTTGGAAGGGTTGCACCTTGTGAGTTTCTGTATAGTGGTGGTGGGAGGGTGACCTGAAGTCTAATGGAACATTGGAACATTGGATGTGCATGGGCACATCTCAAAATCCTTGTAAGATGTGTGCTCGGGTATGTTTATGTATTCCTACACAGCTCGCTGCAGCTGGGTGCAGTTTTCTGCATTCATCTAGCGATAATTGTTGGAATAAATTCAGATTTTCAAAACAAGCGTTAAATAGAACTGACTATTTTTGTGGCCTTTTCAGATAATTGTGGATATTTTTGGTATTACACCAAAATTCAACAAGTTGTTGTTTCTTAAAAGTTAATTGAAATGTGGAATCTAAAACCATATTAATGAGATTTTTGTGTGCTTACATTTAAATCATGTATGCTTTTGTAATAGCTTTTGGTCATTTGGAAAATATTGGTCCACTTAATTATGCTGATCTTCCAGTTAGAAATTAGAAAACTGATATATAGGGTAAGGTTTAGACACAGACACAAACACAGACACACACACACACACACACACACACACCCCCACCCACACACAAAATCAGACAAAAAAATCTTATGAATAACAGTTTTTTTCTTTCTTTCATAAAATAAGCCAGAAAGTTGATAATTCAAGAATGGTACAGATTTTCCACTATGTCTCAGGCATCCTGGTTTCTATATTTCTGCTCTGCACCTCAGTAGTCATCCCTCAGTTTCCTTGGGGGATTGGTCCTAGGACACCCTGCAGATAACCAAAAGCCATGGGTGCTCAAGTTTCTTACGTAAAATGGTGCAATATTTGCCTGTAAGTTATACACATTCCTCTATATACTTTAAATCATCTCTAGATTACTTATAACAGTTAATAAAATGTAAATGCTCTGTAAATAGTTACCAGCATGTACAAAGTTCAAGCTTTGCTTTTTAAAAATTTCTGAATTTTTTTTTTTTTAATATTTTTGATCCAAAGTTGGTTGTATTTGTGGATGTGGAGCCCTTGGATACAGAGGGTGACTATATGTGGTTTTCATCTTCAAGTTCACCTCATAATCCAATAAGGTTGCTGGAGCTCCAGATACCATACCTATGTTCCAGGCAAACAACAAGAATAAGAGAGAGGTTATCCCCTTCCTTTATGGAGACCCATATGACATTTTTCTAACATCTCATAGGCCCACATTTACTCACATGGTTTAGTCATAGAGCTGTGAGGGATTATGCAATACTTTATTTTTTGGTTGGACGAATGGATTATCTGGAATAAAATTAAAGTGTGTATGTCTCTGTCACAGAAATGTTCATTGCTTTAAAAATAGTTTTGTTATTCTTGCTTTCATTTAAATTTTATGGAAAATTTCTAATGTATACAAAATAGTGAGAATAGTATATGAACTCTCATACACCTATTATTAAATCACGGCCAATATTTTTTCACCTGTATCACCACCATCTTCCTCCTTCCTGTTTTTATTTTTTAACTTCTAATTGAGGTGAAATTCACATAGCATAAAATTAACCATTGTAAAGTGAACAATTCAGGGGCATTTAGGCAATGTTGTGTGACCACCTTCTCTATCTAGTTCTGAAACCTTTTAATTACTCCCAAAGTAATTCTTTATCCACTGAGCAGTTGCTCCCATTTCCCCACTCCTCCCAATCCCTGGCAACCACCAACGTGTCCTGTCTTCGTGGTATTTTTGTTGTTATTGTTGTTCTTATTTTTTGTTTTTGTTTTTGCCTCAATCCTTTCATTCTTCCTATTTTTTAAAGTGAAGTATAGTTGATATACAATATTGTATTAGTTTCAGGTGTACAAGATAGTGATTCAATATTTTTATAGATTATACTCCACTTAAAGTAATTACAAAATATTGATTGTATTCCTTGTGCTGTACATTAAATCCTTGTATTTTATTTTATTTTTTTAGAGTGTACAATTTGGTATTTTTTCTCTTATCAGTAATGCATATATGGCAATCCCAATCTTCCAGTTCATTCCCCCCCAACCCTCCCCACTTTCCACATTTGGTGTCCATATGTTTGTTCTCTACATCTGTCTCTATTTCCGCCTTGCAAACCGGTTGATTTGTACCATTTTTCTATATTCCGCATATATGTGTTAATATGTGATATTTGGTTTTCTCTTTCTGACTCACTTCACTCTGTATGACAGTCTCTAGGTCCATCCACATCTCTACAAATGTCCCAGGTTCATTGCTTTTTACAGCTGAGTAATATTTCATTGTATGTATGTACCACTTCTTCTTTATCCATTCATCTGTTGATGGACATTTAGGTTGCTTCCATGTCCTGGCTATTGTAAATAGTGCTGCAATGAATATTGGGGTGCATGTGTCTTTTTGAATTATGGTGTTCTCTGGGTATATGCCCAGCAGTGGGATTGCTGGGTCATATGGTAGCTCTATTTTTAGTTTTCCAAGGAATCTCCATATTGTTCTCCATAGTAGCTGTATCAATTTTCGTTCCCACCAACATTGCAAGAGGGTTCCGTTTTCTCCACACCCTCTCCAGCATTTACTGTTTGTAGATTTTCTGATGATACCCATTCCAACTGGTGTGAGGTGATACCTCACTGTAGTTTTGATTTGCATTTCTCTAATAATTAGTGATGTTGAGCAGCTTTTCATGTGCCCTTTGGCCATCTGTGTGTCTTCTTTGGAGAAATGCCTATTTAGGTCTTCTACCCATTTTTGGATTGGGTTGTTTGTTTTTTTGATATTGAGCTGGATGAACTGTTTATATATTTTGGAGATTAATCCTTTACCTGTTGATTCATTTGCAAATATTTTCTCCCATTCTGAGGGTTGTCTTTTTGTCTTGCTTACAGTTTCCTTTGCTGTGCAGAAGCTTTGAAGTTTCATTAGGTCCCACTTATTTATTTTTGTTTTTATTTCCATTACTCTAGGGGGTGGATCAAAAAAGAGTGTCCTTCCTCTGTTTTCCTCTAGGAGTTTTATAGTGTCTGGCCTTCCATTTAGGTCTTTAATTCATTTTGAGTTTATTTTTGTGTATGGTGTTAGGGAGTGTTCTAATCTCATTCTTTTACATGTAGCTGTTCAGTTTTCACAGCACCACTTATTGAAGAGGCTGCCTTTTCTCCATTGTATATCCTTGCCTCCTTTGTCATAGATTAATTGATCATAGTTTATCTCTGGGCTTTCCATCCTGTTCCATTGGTCTATATTTCTGTTTTTGTGCCAGCACCATCTTGTCTTGATCACTGTAGCTTTATAGTATAGTTTGAAGTCAGGAAGCCTGATTCCACCAACCCTGTCTTTCCTTCTCAAGATTGCTTTGGCTGTTTGGGGTCTTTACATTTCTATACAAATTGTAAAATTTCTTGTTCTATTTCTGTGAAAAATGCCATTGGTAATTTGATAGGGATTGTGTTGAATCCATAAATTGCTTTGAGTAGTATAGTCATTTTCACAATATTCATTCTTCCAATCAAAGAACATGGTATGTCCCTCCATCTGTTTGTGTCATCTTTGATTTCTTTCGTGAGTGTCTTACAGTTTTCTGAGTACAGGTCTTTTACCTCCTTAGTTAGGTTTATTCCTAGGTATTTTATTCTTTTTTGTTGCAATGGTGAATGGGATTGTTTCCTTAATTTCTCTTTCTGCTCTTTCATTGTTAGTGTATAGAAATGCAAGAAATTTCTGTGCGTTAATTTTGTATCCTGCAACTTTACCAAATTCATTGATGAGCTCAAGTAGTTTCCTGGTGGCATCTTTAGGATTTTCTATGTATAGTATCATGTGATCTGCAAACAGTGACAGCTTTACTTCTTCTTTTCCAGTTTGGATTCCTTTTATTTCTTTTTCTTCTCTGATTGTTGTGGCAAGGACGTCCACAACTATGTTGAATAGTAGTGGCGAGAGTGGACATCCTTGTCTTTTTCCTGATCTTAGAGGGAATGCTTTCGGTTTTTCACCACTGAGAAGGATGTTTCCTGTGGGTTTGTCATATATGGCCTTTATTATGTTGAGGTAGATTCCCTCTATGCCCATCTTCTGGAGCGTTTTTATCCTACATGGGTGTTGAATTTTGTCAAAAGCTTTTTCTGCATCTATTGAGATGATCATGTGCTTTTTATCCTTCAATTTGTTAATATGGTGTATCACATTGATTGATTTGCATATATTGAAGAATCCTTGCATTCCAGGAATAAACCCCACTTGATCATGGTGTATGATCCTTTTAATGTGTTGTTGCATTCTGTTTGTATCTTATTTTATACCTAGTAGTTTGTACTTCTTAGTTCCCTACACCTATCCTGATCCTACGTCTCTCCCCACATGTAACCAGTAGTTAGTTCTCTATATCTGTGAGTCTGTTTCTGTTTTGTTATATTCATTTTTTTGTTTTACCTTTTAGACTCCACATATAAGTGAAAACACAGTATTTGCCTTTTTCTGACTTATTTCACTAGCATAATATCCTCCACATCTATCCATGTATTTGTAAATGGCAAAATTTCATTCTTTTTATGGCTGAGTATTATTCCATTATGTACACACATCCTCTTTATCCTTCATTTGTTGATGGACATTTAAATTGCTTTCATATGTTGGCTATCGTAATTAACACTTCTGTGAACATTGGGGTGCATATGTCCTTTCTATTAAGTGTTTTTGTTTTTTTTAGAAATATACCCAAGAGTGGAATTGCTTGATCAAAGAGCACATTTTGAGGAACTTCACTGTTTTCCACAGTATCTGTGCCAATTTACATTCCCACCAACAGTGTACTAGAGTTCCATTTTCTCCACATCCTCACCAACATTTTGTTGTTGTTGTTGACTTTTTGACAATAGCCTTTCTGACAAGTGTGAAGTGATATCTCATGGTGGTTTTGATTTGCATTTCCCTGATGATAAGTGATGTTTAGCATCTTTTCACATGCCTGATGGCCATCTTTATATCTTCTTTGGAAAAATGTCTATTTAGAACTTCTGCCCATTTTTAAATCAGGTTGTTTGTCCTTTTTTTTTTTTTGATACTTAGTTGTATGAGAGAGTTGTTTATATATTTTGGATATTAACCCCTTATCAGACCTATCATTGGCAAATATTTCCTCCTATTCAGTAGGTTGTCTTTTCATCTTGTTGACAGTTTAACTTGTTGTGCAAAAGCTTTTAAGTTTAATTATGTCCCATTTGTTTATTTTTGCTTTCCCCCCCTTGCCTGAGGAGGCAGATGCAAAAAATTATTGTTAAGAATTATGTCAAAGAGTGTACTGCCCGTGTTTTCTTCTAGGAGTTTTATGGTTTATGGTTTTACCTCTAAGTCTTTAATCCAATTTGAGCTTATTTTGGTATGTTGTGTAAGAAAATGGCCTAACACCATTCTTTTAGATTTACTTGTTCAGCTTTCCCAGTATCACTTTTCAAAGAAACCGTTCTTTGCCCATTGCATATTTTTGTTGACGATTAATTGAGCATAGGTGTGTGGGGTTATTTCTGTGCTGTCTATTCTGTTCTATTGATTTATGTGTCTGTTTTTGTGCCTGTACGATGCTGTTTTTATTACTGTTACTTTGTAATATAGTCTGAAGTCAGGGAGCATAATAATTCCAGTTTTGTTCTTTTTCTCAGGATTGCTTTTGCTTTTTGAGATCTTTTGTGATTTCCATATAAATTTTAGGATTATTTGTTCTTGTTTTGTGAAAAATGTCACGGGTATTTTGATAGGAATTCCATTAAATCTGTAGATTTCTTTTGGTGGTATGTATATTTTAGCAATATTAATTGTTCCAATTGATAAACATGGGATATTTTTCCATTTAGATGTATCATTCAGTTTTCTTCATCAGTCTTATAGTTTTCAGAGTATAGGTCTTTAACCTCCTTAGCTAAGTTTATTCCTAGACATTTTGTTTTTTTTTATGCATGATTTTAAATGCTTTCTCTTGCTCTCTCTTTCTGATAATCCATTACTAGTATAGTAAAACAACAGATTTCTGTATATTAATGTGTATTCTGCATCTTTACTGGATTCATTTATTAGTTCTAATGTTTTTTGGTAGAGATTTTAGAGTTTTGTATGTATAGTAACATATTATCTGCAAATAGTGACAGTTTTACTTCTTCCCTTACAGTTTGGATGCCTTTTATTTCTTTTTCTTGTCTGATTGTTGTGGCTAGGACTTCCAATGCTATCTTAAATAGAAGTGGCTAGAGTGGGCATTCTTATTTTCTTCCTGACATTAGAAGAGCTTTCAGCTTTTCACCACTGAGTATGATGCTAGCTTTAGGTTTGTCATAGATGACCTTATTTATGTTGTGATATGTTCCCTCTATACCATCTTTGTTGAGAGTTTTTATTGGAAATGGATGTTGAATTTTGTCAAATGCTTTTTTGTGTCTTTTGAGATGATCATGTGATTTTTATGCTTCATTTTGTTTTGTTTTCTTTTTTCCTATGAGATTGTTTTTAAAATTTATTTTTATTTTTAATTTTTTGAAGCATAGTTGATTTACAATGTTACATTAGTTTCAGGTTTCAGCATAGTGATTCAGTATTTTTACAAATTATACTCCATTAAAAGTAATTACAAGATAATGATTATATTTTTCTGTGCTGTACAATATATCCTTATTATTAGTTATTGTTTATTAGTTCTTTGATGGAATTCCATACTGTTTTCCATAGTGGCTGCACCAATTTACATTCCCATTAATAGTATATAAGTGTTTCCTTTCTCAACAATTCTTGCCAATATTTGTTATCTGTAGGCTTTTTGAGGATAGCCATTCTGATAGGTATGGTTTAAATAACAATTAGCAATGTTGACCATATTTTCATGTGCCTGTTAGCCATTTGTATGTCTTCTTTGGAAAAATTTCTGTTCAAATTGTCTACCCATTTTTTTGATTGGGTTGCTTATTTTTTTGATATTGAATTGCGTGAGTTGTGTATACATTTTGGATATTCACCCTTGTTGGTCATATCATTTGCAAATATGTCCTTCCATTTTGTAGGTTGTATGAATTTTGACAGATTAAGCAGGCATGTATGTGTGTTCTTCTAGAGTGGTGTCTCAGTTTCTTACAGTCCTCTGCTAAGCCCCACTGGTTTTCAAGCCAGAGAGGGGAACTTGACTTCCTGGTGTTGGAGCCTAGGGCTGGGGTGCCTAACTGTGGCTCAAATTCCTCCTTCTCCAGGGAGGATCCCCAAGCCTGTGATATCCTCTTCCACTTCTATGCCCCCTGCCAGGGGTGCAGGTCCTGACCCAATTGATTTTTCTCCTTTCCTACCAGAGACTGTGTGGATCTTTTTTAAAGCCTTGGCTGTAGAAGAGCCTTTCTGCCAGTCTCCAGGTTTTCAGTGAGCAGTTTTCACTGTTTTAAGTGAGAGTTCACATGTATTTGTATTTTTGATGTGTTTGTCAGGGGAGATGGGTTTAGCATCTTCTTACTTTGCTAACTCAATTGGATTGGAATGGTCTTATCATCTTTCATTAACAACCTGGTAATTTTACTTCATAGCCATCAAGACATAGGGGAATATCATTAGTCTTATTTTTTTAATATTCTAATAACTTTCTATACTCACTCAAAAATTAATTGAAAGCTAAGATAAAAGTATTTCAATTTATTTGAGAAAATTACTTACTTTTAGGTTATTTTCTTTAATGTAACTTGCAATAAAAGCTTTATTTCAGGCCTTCAGAAATGCTGGATGAAGGTAAAATTTTCTTTGAATACCTCTGAAACTATAAAAATAACTGCCTTGGAATATTCTTTATTGATTATTTATGGAGATTACCTTTTTAAACTGCTTATTTTATGTTTTAATTTGTTCTTGGAATATTTCATGTCCTTGATAACTAGATTGATTTTCAGTAAAGTGAGTGAAACATAGACTCAAGGAAAATTCAGTAGAAAGATTTTCACCTAACATCAGTTAGATATTGTTGAGGGTTTGATATAATTCCCTTTGATACAATATCTCATCTCATTAATAATGGAAATAGGAATATATACCAATTTTGAAAAGAATTACATTCAGAGCTATAGATGATTCCAGATCACATTCAAGTGCAAACACACTTCAATTTCAGCTAACTTTGTAAATAATCATACCTTAAATGCACACAGTTCCATATCTATTACTATATTTTTTTCTCCTAACAACCACAAGAAGTAGGTAAAATCATATAATGGGTGGGCCAAAAGGTTTATTCCATTTTTTCTGTTAGATGGCTCTAGTAGCACTTAGTTGTCTTCAACTCCATTTGAAAAAAATTTGTTAGATTGTATGTGACAGCTGTCATATCAGCATGCATTTAAAAAGACTTATCAAGATAGGTGAATTTTTGTGTAGCCATTTTAATATTGAAGACAGAAGAAAGAAACCAACACTTTTGGCATATCGTGCTTTATAATTTCAAGCAAGGTAAAAACGCGCTGAAACGCACAATAAGATTTGTGCAGTGTATGGAGAAGGTGATGCGACTGATCAAATGTGTCAAAAGTGGCTTGCAAAGTTTCGCACTGGAGATTTCTCACTGGATGATGCTCCATGGTCGAGTAGACCAGTTGAAGTTGATAGCCTTCAAACAGAAACAATAATTGAGAACAATCAATGTATACTAGGCCAGAGATAGCTGACATACTCAAAATATCCAAATCAAGCGTTGAAAATCATTTGCACCAGTTTGGTTATGTGAGTCGCTTTGATGCTTGGGTTCCATATAAGTTAAGCAAAAAAAACCTTCTTGACCATATTTCCGCATGTGATTCTCTACTGAAACATAATGAAAACATTCTGTTTTTAAAACACATTTTGACAGGTGATAAGTGGATACTGTACAACAATATGGAATGGAAGAGAATATGTGGCAAGTGAAGTGAAGCAACACCAACCACACCAAAGGCTGGTCTTCATCCAAAGAAGGTGATGACGTGTATATGTTGGGATGGGAGGGAGTCCTCTCTTATGAGCTCCTTCTGGAAAACCAAACAATTAATTCCAACAAGTACTGGTCCCAATTAGACCAACTGAAAGCAGCAATCAATGAAAAGCATACAGAATTAGTCAATAGAAAATGCATAATCTTCCATCAGGATAATGCAAGTCTGCATGCTTCTTTGATGACCAGACAAAAACTGTTACAGCTTGGCTGGGAAGTTCTGATTTATCCACCGTATTTATCAGACATTGCACCTTCAGATTTCCATTTATTTCAGTCTTTACAAAATTCTCTTAATGGAAAAAATTTCAGTTCCCCGGAAGATTGTAAAAGGCTGTAAAAGAACCTGGAACAGTTCTTTGCTCAAAAAGATAAAAAGTTTTGGGAAGCTGGAATCATGAAGTTGTCTGAAAAATGACAAAATTTCATGGCACAAAATGGTAAATACATTGTTCAATAAAGTTCTTGGTGAGAATCAGAAATATGTCTTTTATTTTTACTTAAAAACCAAAGGCACTTTTTGGCCAACCCAGTATCATAAAGCCTAACCTAACAAAGTTATGTGTAATGGTAAGAAGCATTTGGAAGGAGCCAGGGGCTTCTTCATGGGGTGGTACACGAGCTGTAGGGGTAAGAGTGTTTGTGTGCATGGAAGGGTAGATATGGGAAAACAGAACACAGTTTATTCCAGAAAAAAAACTTATGTCAGATATATAGATATTCATATACAAAGTGTATGGGGGTTGATGACTGTCCAGTATGTTCAGTTCTTCATGTGTGATAAGGGAGTTTACCTGGCAGGAATATGAGCTATAAGCACTTGTGCTACTGAAGAATACTGGGGACAGGAAGTGTTACCCAGTCTAAGCTCTTACTGCTTGCTACATGACAGGCCAATGAACTTAGAGACAAATTGTTATGGCAAGGAATAGCAACTTTATTCAGAAAGTCAACAGACTAAGAAAATGATGGACTAGTGTCCCAAAGAACCATCTTACCTGAGTTAGAATTCAGGCTTCTTTTATACTAAAAGAGATGTGAGTGGTTGTTGCAAACTTCTTGGTGCAGAAATTCTTTGTTCTTGCAGCTTTACAGCAGGTTTGATCACAACGTCCCTATAAACCTCTAACAATACAATTGTTATTTTCTGTTCTGCAACTTTTTGTCTCTATATGAATGGAAGAGTGTTATACTTTTAAGGTTCAGAGCTTTGAGAATGGGCTATCACGTATAGGCAACATTCTTTTACAAAAGGTTCAGAGCCAGCATGACTAAGCACAGGCAACAGAGCACATAGGTTAGAGTTAAAGGAATAGATGCAATATGGAGTCAAGTTTACTCTTCTCTGTTACAGAAGGACTAGACTAGAGTGGTCAGAAGAAGGTGTATGGATATGTTATTACTGGGAGTACACACAACAAGTACTTGCAGAGATAGGTAAATATACAATGTATTATTGTGTAGGTCTGGGATGAGGACTTCAGCATGCTTGTTTTAAAAGCCACAGAAGTAAACCATCAGGGAAATTAAAGCTCAATCTAGGGTAGCAGCATTTATGACATATCTAGGAGCAAGTGTCAGATTTGGGAAGCTAATGCAGTGATCTAAAATCCAAGACAGTGGATTTTAGATCACTGGTAGCACAGTGGTTAAGAATCTGCGTGCCAATGCAGGGGACACAGGTTTGAGCCCTGGTCTGGGAAGATCCCACATGCCTCAGAGCAACTGAGCCCATGCACAACTACTGAGCCTGGGCTCTAGAGCCCGTGAGCCACAACTACTGAGCCCATGTGTTACAACTACTGAAGTCCTTGCACATAGAGCCCATGCTCCACAACAAGAGAAGCCACAGCAGTGAGAAACCTGCACACCACAACAAAGAGTAGCCCCTGCTCACTGCAACTAGAGAAAGCCTGTGGGCAGTAACAAAGACCCAACACAGCCAATACATAAAAATAAAATAAATAAATAAATTTATAAAATAAAATCAAATCCAAGACGTGAAGGAGAACATACACTTTAAAAAAGAAGACAGTGATGAATTTCTTGGTTCTTTCTATCACAACGAGTCTACTAGTTTGTAAACACAGGGCTGGTTAAGACATGAGGACACAGTTGATATAATGAAGGTAAATTATTAGTTTGTGGGTTTTGCAGAAATGCAGTGGTCAGCAATGGACAATTAATTTATGACTGGTGTCTCTCAAAAATTTGAACAAGACCTTTAGGGACACCTATCATGAGTGATAGGACCCCAAACTCTCAAAGGATTCAGAGCCAAATACCTTAATTTTTGGGGAAAGAAATGGGAAGAGTAAATAAGAAAATGTATATAATTGATAATATTTAACACAAAAAAGGGCAGAGGATATGAGCAGACAATTCATAGGAAAAAACACAAATGGCAAAAACATCATAAGAAAATATGTCCAATATTTTTGATAATAGTAAAAAGTTAAAGTAAGCAGATAATCTTTTAAACTATTAAGTTGGCAAAAATTTTTAAAGTGGATAAGGTCTATATTACTTTCCTGTGGCTACTGTAACAAATGATCACAAACTGTGTGGCTTAAAACAACATAAATTTATTCTTCTACAATTCTGGAGGCCAGAAGCACGAAATCAGTCTCACTGGACTAAAGTCAATGTATTAGCTAAGCTGGTTCCTTCTGGAAGCTTTAGAGGAAAATTTGTTTCTAGTCTTTTCTGGCTTCTGGAGCCCACCTGCATTTCTTGGTCCATGTTTCCTTGCATCACTACCATTTCTTGCTTCCATTATTATGTCAACTATTTCTATATCAAATCATTCTTTTTTTTTAAATTTTATTTATTTATTTTATTTTTGGCTGCATTGGGTCTTTGTTGCTGTGCATGGGCTTTCTGTAGTTGTGATGAGTGGGGGCTACTCTTTGTCATGGTGTGTGGGCTTCTCATTGTGGTGGCTTCTATTCTAAAGCATGGGCTCTATGTGCATGGGCTTCAGTAGTTATGGCTCGCGGGCTCTAGAGCACAGGCTCAATAGTTGTGGTGCACGGGCTTAGTTGCTCTGCGGCATGTGAGATCTTCCTGGACCAGGGCTCGAACCTGTGTCCCCTGCACTGGCAGGCAGATTCTTAACCACTGCACCATCAGGGAAGCCCCTCAAGTCACTTTTATAAAGACGTTTTTGCTTATACTGGGCACCCATCCAGATGAGCCAGAATAGTTTCCTCAAGATCCTTAATTTAATCACATCTGCAAAATCCTTCTTGCCATATGTGTGGATATTCCTAAACCCAATTCCTCTGTGTGTGTGTGCGGGGGGGGTTTCCCCACACATCACCAACAAGAAATTTTTGGATACTGGCTGGGTGTCCTACAATTGTACCATATTCTTTTTTAAGAGTTTTATTTATTAAGGTAACATAGGTTTATAGAATTACATAATTTTCATGTATACAATATTATATTTTAACTCATATACATTACAGTGTGTTCACCACCAAAAAGAAGAAGCATGATAGTTTGGATCTTTAAATAGAAAAAAAAAAACTTTCCTGTTATTTATGTGGAGGAGCTTCATTCAAATTTTGGGAACACATCTCCACAAGCATAAAACAAGATCCTGAGTGCACTGCCTTATGTACTCTGTGAAATGTACAGTGTGGTGCAAATAAAGGTAAATGCTGAAAAAAAAATTCTATTCTCTTGTGTGACCCAGCCAGCTTGAAGCTGGGATGTCATCTTTGTGAGGGCAATTAATTTCACTGCACCCTCATTCCAGAAGTGTAGCCTTTCCACAACATGAAGGCTCCACAATCCAACTTTTCACCACTAGCCTTGAAGCTATCAAGATAACTGCTCAGTTATTCAGTCGCTTTTTCTGGAATTGGCCACTAGCCTAAGGGTAAAATATTCCAAGCTCTCTTCTCTGAAATTCTGTCCAGTCCCTGGATCTTAACTCCATGATTCTTCACTAATAACATACTTTAAAAACTTATCATATGTTGATCCTTTTTATATCATCACCAGATGATAATTTGTGAGACTGGACTCCAAGAATTTTTAAACCTAAACTTTGAAAAATGTATTATGACATTTTTACAAGTTTATTTTGTTAGAACATGAGGCTAGATCATACACTTGGGACTGACAGCAGTCTGGTTTCTTCTGAGTTTTCAATCATCCTGGGAATTGGTCAGGATAAGGTACAGGAGATGGGTTTTAGGTTGAAGTGAAGAGTCATTTTTTCTATGATAAATAGAGAATTGCCAGTGATGTTGATGAAATCAGTAAGCTGCTCTGAGTCATGGGAAGTACGTCAAGACTGAGGAAGATAGTCATCTGGTAAGGAGTAGAGGATAAACCTGGCCCTCTGCAGATGCTGTAAATTGGTTCTTGTATCGACTTGTCTTTTGTTATACCTTTAGCACCATATCATTAAATACAGTAACATAGCATTAATTGTCCTATGGGAAAATTTGGATGCGTGCATATCTTCCCTTCTGGTAGAAAGAAAGATAGTTATCTTTCTCTGACATGAGAATGTAGTATGCACTGGTAAAAGACAGCTATGCCCAACATGACAGTGACTTCACAATGGCCATTTCCATTGGAGGCAGCATAATGAGTGTATTATTTTTTTAGGACTGCCATAATAAAATACCAAAATCTGGGGAGCTTAAACAACATGTGGTTGTAATGGCAAATTTTCTTTTAATGGCTGAGTAATACTCCATTGTATATAAATACTATATCTTCTTTATCCATTCAACTGTTGATGGACACATGTTGCTTCCATATCTTGGCTATAGTAAATAATTCTGTTATGAATATTGGGGTGCATATATCTTTTTGGTTTTTTGATAAATACTTAAAAATGGAATTGCTGGATCATATAATAGCTCTATGTTTAATTTTTTGAGAGATCTCCATATCATTTTTTTATAGTGGCTGTATCAATTTAAATTCCCACCAACAGTGCACAAGGATTCCCTTTTCACCAAGTCCTCACTAACAATTGTTATTTCTTGCCTTTTTGATGATAACCATTCTCACAGCTGTGAGGTGATATCTCATTTGATTTGCATTTCCTTGATGGTTAGTGATGCTGAGCATCTTTTCAAGTGCCTGTTGGCCATCTGTGTGTATTCTTTAGGAAAGTGTCCTTTTAGGACTTTCTCCCATTTTTTTTCCCTGAAATCTCCCATTTTTAATTGGATTATTTGTGTCTTTGGTATTGAGTTGTATGAGCTATTTATATATTTTGGGTATTAACCCCACATCAGATATGTCATTTGATAATATCTTCTTCCATTTGGTAGGTTACCTTTTCATATTGTTGATGATATCCTTTGCTGTGCAAAAGCTTTTTTGTTTGATTTGGCCCTATTTGTTTATTTTGGCTTTTGATTCCCTTGCCTGAGGAAACAGATCCAAAAATATATAACTAAAACCAGTGTCAAAGAGTGTACCATCCATGTTTTCTCCTAAGAGTTTTAATGTATCAGGTATGACATTTAAGTCTTTAATCCATTTTGAGTTTATTTTTGTATGTGGTGTGAGGAAGTGGTCTAGTTTCATTCTATTACATGTAGCTATTCCATTTTCATAGCACCAGTTATTGAAGAGACTGTCTTTTCCCTTTTATATATTATCTCCTTTTTTTGTAGTTTAATCAAACATAAGTGAGTGGGTTTACTTCTGGTCTCTTAGTTTTATTCCATTGATGTATATATCTATTTTTGTGCCAGTGCCATAGTGTTTTGATTACTGTAGCATTGTATTATAGTTGGAAGTCATGGAGTGTGAAACCACCTGTTTTATTCTTTCTCAAGATTTCTTTGGCTATTTCACATGTTTTGTATATCCATACAAATTTTAGGATTATTTGTTCTAGTTCTGTGAAAAATGCCACGGGTATTTTGATAGGAATTGGGATGAATCTGCAGATTGCCTTGTATACCATGGATATTTTAACACTATTAATTCCTTCACTTAATGAACATGATATATCTTTCCATTTCTTTGTATCATCTTCAGTTTCATGCCTCAATGTCTTATAGTCACAGGTCATCCTCTTTCTTGGTTAAATTTATTCCTAAGTGTTTTCTTTTTCTTTTTTTTGGATGTGATTTTAAATGGGATTGCTGTCTTCATTTCTCTTCATGATAGTTCATTATTAGTGCATAGAAATGCAACAGATTTCTATAAATTAATTTTAGGTCCTTCAATTTTATTGAATTTATTTATTAGTTTAATAGTATTTTGCAAAGACTTCAATTTTCTATATATAAAGTATCATGTAATCTGCAAATAGTGCCAGTTTGATTTCTCCCCTTTCAATTTGGATGCCTTTTATTTTATTTTTTCTTGTCTGATTTTGCTGTTTACAGGAATTCAACACTATGTTGAATAAAAGTAGAGAGTGGGCATTCTTGTCTTATTCCTGATCTTAGAGGACAAGTTTTCAACTTTTCACCATTGAATATGATGTCAGCTGTGAGAGTTTGTCCTGAAAGGCCTTTATAATTTGAGCTATGTTCTCTCTATACCCACTTTCTTGAGACTTATTTTAAAATCATGAGTAGATTTTGAATTTTATCAAATGTTTTTGTGCATCTATTGAGACAATCCTGTAATTATTATTCTTTGTTTTATTAATTGTGGTGTGTCATTTATTGGTTTGAAGATATCAAACCTTCCTTTAATCCTGGGTTAAAGTTCAGTTGATCATGAGGTAGGATTCTTTTAATGTATTTTTAAATTAATTTTTATTGGACTGTAGTTGCTTTACAATGTGTTAGTTTCTACTGTACAGCAAAATGAATTAGCTATACATAAACAGATATATCCCCACTTTTTTGGATTTCCTTCCCATTTAGGTCACTATAATGCATTAAGTAGAGTTCCCTGTGCTATACAGTATGTTCTCATAAATTGCCTATTTTAAACATAGTGTCAATAGTATATATGTATCAATCCCAATCTCCCAGTTCCTTCCACCCCCTCTACCTCTTTGGTATCCATACGTTTGTTCTCTACATCTGTGTCTCTATTTCTGCTTTACAAATAAGATCATCTAGACCATTTTTTCTACATTCCACTTATATGCGTTAATATACAATATTTGTTTTTCTCTTTCTGACTGACTTCACTCTGTATGATACTCTATAGCTCCATCCATGTCTCTACAAATGACCCAATTTCATTCCTTTATGTGGCTGAATAATATTCCATTGTATATATGTATCACATGTTCTTTATCCATGTCTCTGTTGATGGACATTTAGGTTGCTTCCATTTCCTGGCTATTGTAAATACTGCTGCAATGAACATTGGGGTACATGTGTCTTTTTGAATTATGATTTCTCTGGATATATGCCCAGAAGTGGGATTGCTGCATCACATGGTAGGTCTATTTTTAGTTTTTTAAGGAAGCTCCATACTGTTTTCCACAGTGGCTGTATCAGTTTACATTCCCACCAACAGTGCAAGAGAGTTTCCTTTTCTCCACACCCTCTCCAGCATTTATTGTTTGTAGATTTTTTGATGATGGCCATTCTGACCAGTGTGAGGTGGTACCTCATTGTAGTTTTGATTTGTATTTCTCTAATAATTGGTGTTGTCAGGCATCTTTTCATGTGTTCATTGACCATCTGTATGTTTTCTTTGGAGAAATGTCTAGTTAGGTCTTCTACCCATTTTTGGATTGGGTTGTTTGTTTTTTTGATATTGAGCTGCATGTGCTGCTTGTGTATTTTGGAGATTAATCTATTGTCAGTTGCTTCATTTGCAAATACTTTCACCATTCTGAGGGTTTTCTTTTTCTCTTTTTCATGGTTTCCTTTGCTGTGCAAAAGCTTTCAAGTTTCATTAGGTCCCATTTTTTAAATTTTTGTTTTTATTCTCATTACTCTAGGTGGTGCATCAAAAAAGATCTTGCTGTGATTTATCTCAAAGGGTGTTCTGCCTATGTTTTCATCTAAGAGTTTCATAGTGTCTGGCCTTCCATTTAGGTCTATAATCCATTTTGAGTTTCTTTTTGTGTATGGTGTTAGGAAGTGTTCTAATCTCATTCTTTTACATGTAGCTCTCCAGTTTTTACAGCACCACTTATTGAAGAGATAATCTTTTCTCCATTGTATGTTTTTGCCTCCTTTGTCACAGATTAGGTGAACATAGGTGCATGGGTTTACCTCTGGGGTTTGCATCCTGTTCCATTAATCTATATTCCTGTTTTTGTGCCAGTACCATACTGTCTTGATTCCTGTAGCTTTGTAGCATAGTCTGAAGGCAGGTAGCCTGATTCCTCCAGTTCCGTTTATCTTTCTCAGGATTGCTTTGGCTTTTAGGGGTCTTTTGTGTTTCCATACAAATGAAAATTTTTTTTGTTCTAATTCTGTGAAAAATGCCATTCTTAATTTGATAGGGAATGTAGATTGCTCTAGGTAGTACAGTTATTTTCACAGTATTCATTCTTCCAACCCAAGAATATGGTATATCTCTCCATCTGTTAGTGTTGTCTTTGATTTCTTTCATCAGTATCATATAGTTTTCTGAGTATAGGTCTTTTGCCTGCTTAGGCAGGTTTGTTCCTAAGTTTTTATTCTTTTTGTTGCAATGGTAAATGGGATTGTTTCCTAAATTTCTCTTTCTGATCTTTTGTCATTAATGTATAGGAATTCAAGAGATTTCTGTGTATTAATTTTGTATCCTGCAACTTACTAAATTCATTGATTAGCTCTGGTAGTTTTCTGGTAACATCTTTAGGATTTTCTGTGTCTAATATCATGTCATCTGCAAATAGTGACAGTTTTATTCCTTCCTTTCCAATTTGGATTCCTATTATTTCTTTTTCTTCTCTGATTGCCATGGCTAGGACTTCCAAAGCTATGTTGAATAGTAGTGGCAAGAATGGACACTCTTCCCTTGTTCTTGATCTCTGAGGAAATGCTTTCAGTTTTTACTATTGAGAATGATGTTTCCTGTGGGTTTATCATATATAGCCTTTATTATGTTGAGGTAGGTTCCCTCTATGCCCACTTTCTGGAGAGTTTTTATCATAAATGGGTGCTGAATTTTGTCAAAGGCTTTTTCTGCATCTATTTAGATGATCATATGGTTTTTATTACTCAATTTGTTAATGTGGTGTTTCACATTGATTGTTTTGTGCATATTGAGGAATCCTTGCATCCTTGGGATAAATCCCACTTGATTATTGATTATGATCCTTTTAATGTGTTGTTGGATTCAGTTTGTTAGTATTTCATTGAGGCTTTTTTGTGTATATGTTTCTCAGTGATATTGGTCTGTAATTTTCTTGTTCTGTGATATCTTTGTCTGCTTTTGGTATCAGGGTGATGGTGGCCTTATAGAATGAGTTTGAGAGTATTCCTTTCCCTGCAATTTTTTGAAAGAGTTTCAGAAGGATAGGTGTTAGTTCTTCCTAAATGTTTGATAGAAATCAGTTGTGGACTTTGAAGAATTTTAATCATAGTTGCAATTGTATTACTTGTGATTGGTCTGTTCATATTTTCTATTTCTTTATGGTTCAGACTTGGAAGGTTGTATTTTTCTAAGAATTTGTCCATTTCTTCCAGGTTGTCTATCTTATTGGCATATAGTTGCTTGTAGTAGTCTCATGATCCTTTGTATTTTTGTTGTGTCAGCTGTAACTTCTCTGTTTTCATTTCTGATTTTATTGATTTGAATTCTCTCCCTTTTTTTTTCTTGATGAGTCTGCCTAAAGCTTTATCAATTTTATCTTCTCAAAGAACTGGCTTTTAGTTTTATTGATCTTTGCTATTGTTTTGTTTGTTTCTATTTCATTTATTTCTGCTCTGATCTTTATCATTTCTTTCCTTCTACTAACTTTGGGTTTCATTTGTTCTTCTTTCTCTAGTTGCTTTAGGTGTAAGATTAGCTTGTCTATTTGAGATTTTTCTTGTTTCTTGAGGACTGTGTCACTCTAAATTTCCCTCTTAGAAGTGCTTTTGCTGCATTCCATAGGTTTTGGGTTGTTGTGTTTTTGTTATTTTTTTCTAGATATTTTTTGATTTCCTCTTTGATTTCTTCAGTGATCTCTTGGTTATTTAGTACTGTATTGTTTAGCCTCCATGTATTTGTAGTTTTTTTTCTTATAATTGATCTGTAATCTCATAGCATTGTGGTTGGAAAAGATACTTGATATGATTTCAATTTTCTTAAATTTACTGAGGCTTAATTTGTGACCCAAAATGTGATCTATCTTGGAGAATGTTCCATGAGCACTTGAGAAGAAATTGTATTTTGCCACTTTCAGGTGAATATCCTATAAATATCAGTAAAGTCTATTTGGTCTATTGTGTCATTTAGAAATTGAGTTCCTTATTTATTTCCTATCTGAATGATCTGTCCATTGGTGTAAGTGGGGTGTTATAGTCCCACTTATTATTGTGTTACTGTTATTATTGGGGTGTTATAGTCCCACTTATTATTGTGTTACTGTTGATTTCCCCTTTTATGGATGTTAGCATTTGCCTTGTATATTGTGGTGCTCCTATGTTGGGCATAAATATTTACAATTGTTATATCTTCTTCTTGGGTTTATCACTTGATGAATAGGTAGCGTCCTTCCTTGTCTCTTGTAATAGTCTTTATTTTAAAGTTTGACTTGTTTGATATGAGTATTGCCACTCCAGTTTTCTTTTGATATCGATTTGTATGGAGTATCTTTTTCCATCCCCTCACTTTCAGTCTGTATGTGTCCCTAGGACTGAAGTAGGTCTCTTGTAGACAGCACATATATGTGTCTTGTTTTATATGCATTCAGCTAGACTGTGTCTTTGGTTGGAGCATTTAATCCATTTACATTTAAGGTAGTTACAGATATGTATATTCCTATTACCATTTTCTTAATTGTTCTGGGTTTATGCTTGCAGGTCTTTTTCTTCTCTTGTGTTTACCACGTGAGAAGTTCCTTTATCATTTGTTGTAAAGCTGGTTTTGTGGTGCTGATTTCTCTTAGCTTTTGCTTGTCTATAAACTTTCTTTTTTTTTAAATGCTTATTTATTTTATTGGCTGTGTTGGGTCTTTTTTTGGTGTGTGCAGGCTTTCTTTTTTTAGTTGCGGTGAGTGGGGACTACTCTTTGTTGTGGTGTGCAGGCTCCTCATTGCCGTGGTTTCTCTTGTTGTGGAGCACAGGCTCTAGGTGTGTGGGCTTCAGTAGTTGCAGCACATGGGCTCAATAGTTGTGGGTCATGGGCTCTAAAGTGCAGGCTCAACAGTTGTGGTGTATGGGCTTATTTGCTCCTCAGCATGTGGGATCTTCCTGGAACAGGGATTGAACCCGTGTCCCCTGCATTGGCAGGCAGATTCTCAACCACTGCACCACCTAGGAAGCTCCTGTCTATAAAGCTTTTGACTTCTCTGTTGAAGTTGAATGAGATCCTTGCTTGGTCGAGTAATCTTAGTTGTAGGTTTTTCTCTTTTATCACATTAAATATGTCCTGCCACTTCCTCTGGCCTGCAGAGTTTCTGCTGAAAAATCAGCTGATAACCTTATGGGAATTCCCTCGTATGTTATTTGTTGCTTTTCCCTTGCTGCTTTTAAAATTTCATCTTTGTATTTAATTTTTGTTAGTTTTGATTAATATGTGTTTAAACATGTTTCTCCTTGGTTTTATCACATATGGAACTCTCTGCACTTCCTGGACTTAATTGACTATTTTCTTTCCTATGTTAGAGAAGTTTTTGACTATAATCTCTTCAAATATTTTCTCAGTCTCTTTTCCTTTCTCTTCTTCTGAGACCCCTATAATTCAAATGTTGGTGCTTTTAATATTGTCCCAGAGATCTCTGAGACTGTCCTCATTTCTTTTCATTCCTTTTTTTTTTTTCTTTATTCTGCTTGGCATTTATTTCCACCATTCTATCTTCTAGCTCATTTATCCATTCTTCTGCCTCAGTTATTCTGCTGTTCATTCCTTGTAGTGTATTTTTCATTTTCATTATTGTATTTTTCATCACTGATTGTTCTTTAGTTTTTTAGATCCATATTAAACATTTCTTGTATCTTCTCAATTTATACCTCCATTCTATTTCTGAGATCTTGGATCATCTTTACTATTATTTCTCCGAATTATTTTTCAGGTAGATTGCCTATTTCCTTTTCATTGATTTCATCTTGTGGAATTTGGTCTTGCTCCTTCATCTGCAACATATTTATCTGTCTCATTTGTCTAACCTACTGTGCTTAAGGTCTCCTTTCTTCAGGCTGCATAGTCGTAGTTCCTCTTGCTTCTGTTGTCTGCCCCCTGGTGAGTGAGGTTGGTCCAGGTGCTTGTGTAGGCTTCCTGTTGGGAGGGACTTGTGTCTGCACTCTGGTGGGTGGAGCTGAGTCTAAACCCCCTGAAGGGCAGGGCCACATCATGTGGTGTACTTTGGGGTGTCTGTGAGCTTAGTATGACTTTAGACAGCCTGTCTGCTGATGTGTGGGCTGTGTTCCTGTCTTGCTGGTTGTTTGATGGGAGGTAGCCAGCACTGGAGCCTGCAAACAGTTTTGTGGAGCCAGTTCTTGGTGTTGATATGGAAACCTCTGGGAGCATGCATGCTGATTAATATTCTCTGGGCCCAGTAATTTTCTTGTGGTCCAGCATCTTGGATTCAGTGCTCCCACCCTGGAGGCCCAGGCCCAACCCCTGGCTGGAGAACCAAGAGCCTGCAAGCCACACAGTGTGGCCAGAGAAAAAAGATAGAAAACAAAAGAAAAAGAAAAGGAAAGAAAAGAAAGCAGACAAAAACCCCAAGACAAGTAGCTGAAACAAGAGCATACAAACAGCAGAAATAACAACACAACACACATACACAGAAAATAAAATAAAATAAAATGAAATAAAATAAAATACAGAAAATTAAAAAACCCCAAAGAATGAACAAATAAACAAAAGAATTCAAAAATGAGAACAGTCAATAAGGACTAAAGTGACAAAAACAAAAAATGTAAAGTAAAACAAAAACTGAAAGCAAACAAACAGCAAAAGAGTGATGAAAACAAAGTATACACATAAAAGTAATGAAAATAAAGAAAAAATTAAAAATAGAAAAAGAAGAGAAAGATACAAAACAACAAAGGTAGGGTAAAAATAGAAAAATAAAAAATATATATTAAAAATTAAAAATAATAAAAATAAAAGATAAAAAATAATAAAAGCAACAACACCAAAAACTGAACAAATGAAACAAACAAAAAAGAGTGATAGTAATAAAAACATTTTCCTGGGGCATCCTCTGTCACTGTCCTTGCCCACAGTGAGCCAGAGCCAATCCCAGCCTCTGCAGAAGGACTTCCAATACCTCTAAGTAAGTCTCTGGACCTGCTGTGGGCACTCTGGAGCCAGCTGAGACTGTGACCTAGCCTGACCCCACTTGTACTTGCCCCCAGAGTCCACTGTTGTGAAGGGTAGACTGATCTTAATTGCTGGAACACCCATTGTCTATTCAGGTATTCCACAGATGCAGGATTTACCAAGCTGATCTCAGGGATTTAATCCATGTCCTGTGCAGCTGAACAGAAAGATTTCTGTTCCTCTTCCTTAGTCACACTGCCCCTGGAGCTTGGCTTTGGTTTTGACCCCACTTCTGGGTGTGCACCATCCTTAGACATCTGTTGCTCACCCAGGCAAGAGAGAGCTGTGAAAGCAGCAGCTGCTTGGGACCACTTACTCGATCAGGCCAGGGAGGGGTATGGCAGCCACAATTGGGGTGTAGGCAATTTGCTTGAGGCAGTGGGGACCAGCAGGCAGTTGCAACAGACTGTGGCATACTTGCTCTGGTGGGCATCACTCCCAGTGCCAATGCAGGCAGGAGCTGATGTGTGGGGGCAGTGGTGGCCTTGCCCCCTGCACACCTCTCAACAATGGTGCCTCACTTTTCAGGCAAACCACACTTTCTCTAGGGGCATTTCCTGTTGCAGAGCTGCTCACTCTTGTCCCCTCTGCCGTATCCACACAGCCAACAGTGCTCCTCTCCCTAGATCCATTCTCTCAACCCCACAGTTTAGCACTCAGCCCCCACCAGCATTGGTGGACTCTAGTCCCAGGCAGGGGCAACCAGGGCTGATTCCCAAGGAAGCTTTGGGATGGGTGGTGCTCAGGCCCCCAGAGCCCAAGGGGTGGGCAGGCCTGCTCAGATGGGAGCCCCTCCCATTGCCCATGGGGGCTGCAGAGGCTGAAGAAGCTGGTGGGTGGGAAAAGGGGTTGTAATGGTGGCTCTACTCCTTGCACACCACCCAACAATGATGCCTTGCTTCTGTGGTGTCCAGGCTTTTTCTAAAGACTTTGCAGGTTGTGGAGCTCCTTTCTCCTGTCCCCTCAGGCTGTCTTTCCACAGCCAAGAGCTGTCCCCTCCCTGGATCTGTTCTCCAAACCCCACTTTGCAGCACCCAGCTCCCTTTCACAACAGGTGACTCACAACTTAGGCTGGAATGTGCAGAGCTGTGGTGTAGACCATGTGTGCAGTCCTTACTTTGTCCTGCCTGCCATAGACCATCCTCTGCATTCTCCTTTGATCCCCCTACCCAGTTGTGAGGGAATTTTTCTTGCCCTTTTAGGTGTCCAAAATCTTAAGCTAATGTTCAGCAGGTGCTCTATGAGAATTGTTCCATTTGTAGATGTATTCTTGATGTACTTATGAGGAGTGACAAATTCTGCATCCTCCTATTCTGCCATCTTGACTCCTCCCTCTCTTTTAATGTATTGTATTTGGTTTGCTAATATTTTGTTGAGGATTTTTGCATTTACGTTCATCAGTGGTATTGGCCTGTCATACTCTTTTTTTTTTTTTTTTGGTAGTGTCTTTCTCTGGTTCTGGTATTAGGGTAATGCTAGCCTTGTAGAATAAATTTGGAATTGTTCCCTCCTCTTCAATATTTTGAGAATAGTTTGAGAAGGATAGTTGTTAACTCTTTCTTCTTTAAATTTCTGGTAGAATTTCTCTGTGAAGCCATTCAGACTTTTTGTTTGTTGGGAGTTTTTTTGATTACTGATTCAATTTTATTTTACTAATAAGCAAACATTCAGATTTTCTATTTTTTGCTGATTCAGCATTGGAAGCATGTATGTTTCTATGAAGTCATTCATTTCTTCTAGGTTGTCCAAATTTTGGCATATAATTATCTCCAGTATTCTCTTATATTGTTTGGATTTCTTTAATATTATTTGTAACATTTTCTCATTCATTTGTAATTTTATTTACTTGGGCCTTCTCTCTTTTTATATTGATGAATCTGGCTAAAGGTTTATTAATTTTGTGTATCTTTTCAAAATACCAGCTCTTAGTTTCATTGATGTTTTCTATTTTTTAGGGTTATTTCATATAATTTTGCTTTGATCTGTATTATTTCTTTCCTTCTACTAACATTGGGTTTTATTTGTTCTTTTTTTTTCTAATTCTTTTTGTTGTTTATCTGAGATTTTTCTTGTTTTTGAGGTAGGCCTGTAATTGTTTGAACTTCCCTCTTATTATTATTTTTGTTATTGAAGTATAGTTGATTCTCAATATTGTATTAGTTTTAGGTGTACAGCCTAGCGATTCAGTATTTTTGCAGATTATATTCCATTATAGGTTATTACAAGATAACAAGTATATTTTCCTGTGTTCTACAGTAAACCCTTTTTGCTCATCTATTTAATATGTAACAGTTTGTTAACCCCATATCCCTAATTGTCCTTCTCCCCGCACCTCTCCCCTTTGGTAACCACAAGGTTACTTTCTATATGTGTGAGTCTGTTTGTATATACATACATTTGTATTATCTTTTAGATTCTACATATAAGTGCTATCATATAGTATTTGCCTTTCTCTCTCTGATTTATTTACTAAGTATAATATTCTCTAAGTCTATCCACACTGCTGTAAATGGCAATATTCCATTCTTTTCTTGACTACATACTATGCCATTGTGTGTCTCTACACACACACACACACATATATATATAACATCTTCTTAATCCAATTATCTGTCTATGGGAACTTGGGTTGCTTCCATATCTTGGCTATTATAAATAGTGCTGTTGTGAATACTGAGGTGCATGTATCTTTTCAAATTAGAGTCTTCATTTTTTCCTTCCACCCAGAAATGAAATTGTTGGATCATATAGTAGTTCTACTTTTAGTTTTATAAGGAACATCCATACTATTTTTTATAGTGGCTGCACCAATTTACATTCCCACCAAAAGTGTACAAGTTTTCCCTATTCTCCACATCCTCTCTAACATTATTTTCAGACTTTTTGATGATAGCCATTCTGACAGGAGTGAGTTGACACGTCGTTATGGTTTTGATTTGCATTTCTCTAATAACTAGCAACTTTGAGTGTCCTTTCATGTGCCTGTTTGCCGCCTGTATGTCTTCCTTGGAAAAATGTCTATTGAAGTCCATTTTTTATTGGATTGCTTGTTTGTTTGTTTGTTTGTTTTGATATTGAGTTTTATGAACTGCTTGTATATTTTGGATATTTTTTAAGAACTTTTATTGAGATACAGTTAATATATAATAAACTGTATATATTTAGAGTATACAATTTGGTATTTTTTTCTTATTAGTAATGTATATATGGCAATCCCAATCTCCCAATTCATTCCCCCCTGTATATTTTGGATATTAACCCCTTGTTGGTTGCATCATTTCCAGATATTTTCTCCCATTCTGGAGGTTGTCTTTTTCTATTGTTTATGGTTTCCATTGCTGCAAAAAAGTTTTTAAATTTAATTAGGTCCCATTTGTTTATTTTTGCTTTTATTTCTTTTGCCTTGGGAGACCCAAGAATATGTTGCTACAATTTGTCAAAGTGTTTTTCTTATGTCCTCTTCTAAGTGTTTTATAGTTTCATATCTTACATTTAGGTCTTAACATATTTTGAGTTTATTTTTGTATATGGTGTGAAGGATTGCTCTAATTTCATTGTTTTACATGTGGCTATCCACACTTCCCAGCACTATTTGCTGAAGAGACTGTCTTTTCTCCACTGTGTATTCTTGTCTCCTTTGTCATAGATTAATGCCATGCATCCATGGATTTATTTCTGGGCTCTCTACTCATGGTTTTTTTTGCTGTCAATACCATGCTGTTTTGATTATTGTAGTTTTGTAGTATCATCTGAAGTCTGGGAGGGTTATACTTCCAGCTTTGTTCTTTTTTCTCAGGATTGCTTTGGCATGTTGGGGTCTTTTATGGTTCCATATACATTTTAGGGTTATTTGTTTTAGCTCTGTGAAAAATGTCCTGGATATTTTAATAGGGAGTACATTAAATCTGTAGATAGCTTTGAGTAGTATAGCCATTTTAATAATATTGATTCTTTAAATCCAAGAGCACAGGAGATCTTTCCCTTTCTTTGAATCATCTTTATTTTCCTTCGTCAGTGTTTTTTAGTTTTCAGCATATATATTTTTCACCTCCTTGGTTAAATTTATTCCTGGAAAGTTTATTGGTTTCTTGGATGTGATGTCAATAGGAATTTTGTTTTTATGTTCTCTTTTTGATTTCATTATTAGTGTATAGAAAAACACAGTAGATTTCTCCATATTAATCTTGTATCCTGCATCCTTGGTGAATTCATTTATTAGTTCTAATAGTTTCAGGATGGAGACTTTTGGATTCTCTACGTAGAGTATCATGTCATCTGCAAATAGTGACAGTTTTAAGTCTTCCCTTTCAACTTGGGTATGTTTTGTTTCTTTTCCTTGTCTGATTGTTGTGGCTAGGACTTCTAATACTATCTTAAATAGAAGTACTGAGAGTGGGCATTCTTGTCTTATTCCTGAATTTAATGGGAAGGCTTTCAACTTTTCACCATTGAGTGCTGTTGGCTGTGGGTTTGTCATAAATGGCTTTTATTATGTTGAGATATTTTTCCACTGTATCCACTTTGTTGAGAGTTTTTATCATGAATGGATGTTGAATTTTGTCAAATACTTTTTTTGCTTTTATTAAGATGATCATGTGGTTTTGTCTTTTCATTTGTTGATGTGGTGTATCACTGATTGATTTGCATATGTTGAACAATTCTTGTGTTCCTAGAATAAATCCAACTTGATTATGGCATATGACTTTTTAATGAATTATTTCATTGTTTACTAGTATATTGTTCAGGATTTTTGCATCTAAGTTCATCAAAGATATTGGCTTCTAATTTTTATTTATTTATTTATTTATTTATTTATTTATTTATTTATTTATTTTTGTAGTGTCTTTGTCTACTTTTGCAATCAGGGGAATGGAGGCACTACAGAGGAAATTGGAAGTGTTCCCTCTTCTTCAATTTTTTGGAACTGTTTGAAGATGTAGGTATAAATTCTTTATATGTTTGGCAGAATTCCACAATGAAGCCATTCAGTCCTGGACTTTTGTTTGCAGGGAGTTTTGTTTTGTTTTGTTTTTTTTTAATTATAGTTTCTATTTTACTTCTAGTGATAACTGTGTTCAAATTGTCTGTTTCTTTTCTTGACTCAGTCTTGGCAGGCTGTATGTTTCTAGAAATTTTCCCATTTCATCTAGGTTGTCCAATTTGTTGATTTAAAACTGTTCATAGTATTCTCTTCTGATTTTTCTTGTATCTCTTTGCTATTGGTTATTATTTCTCCTCTTTCATTTTTAATAATGTTTGAGTCCTTTCTTTTTTCTTCTTTGTGAGCTTGACTAAATGTTTATCAATTTTGTTATCTTTTCAAAAACCAGCTCTTGGTTTTATTGATCTTTTCTGGTTTCTTTTAAATCTCTATTATATTTATTTCCTCTGATTTTTATTATTTCTTCCCTTCTGCTGACTTTGGGCTTTGTTTGTTTTTCTTTATTTGGGCTTTTTTTCTTGTTATTTTAAGTAGTAGGTTAGGTTATTTTTCTTGTTTTAATTCTATAAACTTCTTTTTCAGAATTGCTTTTGTTGCATCCCTTAGATTTTGGAAAGTTGTGTTTCTATTTACATTTGTCTTAAAGTATTCTTTAGTTTCCTCTTTGATTTCTTTATTGACTAATTGGTTTTTTAGCAGCATGTTGTTTAGTCTCTATGTGTTTGTGTTTTTTACAGTTTTCTTTTTGTAATTGATTCTAGTTTCATACTGTTTTGGTCAGAGAAGATGCTTGATATGATTTCAATCTTCTTAAATTTATTAAGACTTGTTTTCTTGCCTATCATGTGATCCACCATGGAGAATGCTTCATGTTCAATTGAACAAAAATTTTGTTTTCTACTGCTTTTTGATAGAAAGTCCTTTAGATATATACTAAGCCCATCTGGTGTATTTTGTCATTTAAGGCCAATATTTCCTTATTAATTTTCTATGGATGATCTATTCATTGATGTAAGTGGGACATTAAAATTTCCTACGATTATTGTATTACTCTCAACCTCTCCTCTATTTTCTTGATATATTTATGTGCTCCTATGTTAGGTGCATATATATTTACAAGAGTTATACTCTCTCTTGGATCAACCCCTTTACCATTAGGTAATACCCTTCTTTGTCTTTTGTTATAATCTTTGCTTTAAAATCTATTTTGTCTGTTGTGAGTATTGCTACCCTTTTCCTGTGGTTCCTTTGCTGGTCTTTGCTGTGTGTGTGTGTGTGTGTGTGTGTATCTATTGTAAGTTTTGGTTTGTGTTTACCATAAGGGTCATATATATCAATGTGTGAGTGTGTGTGTGTATGTGTGTGTGTATTTTTTAAGCTGGTAGTCATTTAAGTTTGAACACCTTCTAAAAGCTCTACAATTTTTATGCCCCAGCAGTGTTTTATGTTTTTGATGTCACATTTTACATCTTTTTCTTTATTCCTTAACTGCTTATTATAGTTGATTTTATAACCTTTGTCTTTTAACCTTCATACTACCTTTTTAAGTGGTTGATTCACTGCCTTTACTATGTATTTACTTTTACCAGTTAGTTTTTTCATATATTTTCTTATTTTTATTACAGCTTTTTCTTTTTTCACTTAAATATTGCCCTTAACATTTCTTACAAGGCTGGTTTATTGCTAATAAACTCTTACTTTTTTGCTTATCTGGGAAACTCTTCATCTCTCCTTTTTATGAATAGTAACCTTGCTGTCTAAAATGTCCTTGGTTGTAGGGTGTTTTCCTCTCAGGACTTCATACTCCATTCTGGCATGCAAAGTTGCTAAAAATCAGGTGCTGGTGTTATGGGAGTTCTCTTGTATGTGACTCTTTGCTTTTATCTTGCTTCCTTTAACATTGTCTTTTTATCTTTAACTTTTGCATATTTCATTATAATATATTTTGATGTGGCTCACTTTGGGTTCATCTTGTTTGGGACTCTCTTTGCTTCCTGGATTTGGATATCTATTTCCTTTTCCAGTTTGGGGAAGTTTTCAGTCATTATTTCATCAAATACTTTTTCTACTCTTTTCTCTTTTTCACTTCTCTTTTTGGGACCCCTATAATGCTAATGTTATTACACTTGATGTTGTTTCACAGGTCCCTTAAAGTATCTTTGTTTTTAAAAATTCTTTTTTCTTTTTGCTCTTTTCTTTGAGTTATTTCCACTATGTTGCCTTTCAGGTCACTTATATATTCTTCTCTATCACTTAATCTGCTGTTGATTCCCTGTAATGTATTTTTCATTTTAGCTATTGTATTCTTCAGCTTTAGGTTTTTTTGTTTGTTTGTTTGTTTGTTTGTTTTTTAATCTTCTAATTCTTTATTGACGTTCTCATTGTTTTCCTCTATTCTTTTTCTGAGTTTGGTGAGCATTTTTATGACCATTGCTTTGAGCTCTTTATCTGGTAAATTAGTTATCTTCATTTCATTAGGGCTTTTTTATCTGGGATTTTATCTTGTTTTTTCATTTGGGACATATTTCTCTGCTTTCTCATTCTGTTTGATTTTCTGTGTTGGTCTCTATGGAAGAGTGAAATGTCCCTGTCTTGAAAGCATGTTTTTGTGTTGGAGCATCCCTTTGTAGACTGTGTGTGCCAGGTGGATTTGGTGGGAAGCCAAAATGTTTCCACTTTGGTGCCACAAACCAAGGCTTTTCCTGGGGCATGCCAAGGGCTGCCACTTCAGTGGAGGTGTGTGGAGCCAGTGCAAGCTTGTGGTGCAAGCTGGGGCTTCTCCTGGGGCATGAAGAAGGCTGCCACCTTGGTGGGTCAGGAGCAGACATTGGAGCCAGAGCTTGATGTGGGTTTGGGTGTGTGCTAGGGTCATCTTAGCAGTGCACCAGGCACTTTTCAATCTGCTGCCTCCATGTTGAGACTTGAAACAAGTAAGTGTGTGAGCCCTTTAAAAGTGCAGTCTTGGTTTCCTACAGCCCTCTGGCTCTCCCAGTTGTAAACCCCATTAAGGAGGTTTGTTGTCCCAGTCCTGGTCCCCAGGGCTGGGTTGTCCAATGTAGAGTTCAAACCCCTCATTTCTTATGGAAGCCCTTTGAGTTTGAGATATCCCCTTTCAATTTTGGGTCGCTCATCAGGCTGTGGGTCTTGACTAGACTGCTTTTCTGCCCCTCCTACTCATCTTGATGTATTTTTTTCTTTGTACCCCTAATGTAGAAGAGCTACGCTGCTAATCTTTAGGTTGTTCACAGAGTTATTCTGTATGTCACTGTAGTTTTGGTGTGTGTATGTGAAGAGGTGAACTCATGATTTTCCTACTCTGCCATCTTTATCCCCTCCTCTATTTGAATGTTTATATAGCCTTATTTCTTCTTCATCTCCATAAGAAATGTCAAAGAAAAAAACCAAACTAACCCAGGGGTCCTCAATGTAAGGAGCTATTTTTACCACAAAGGACATTTGGCAATGTCTGGAGAATTCTTAGCTGTCACAATTGCTGAGGGGGGTGGGGAGATTACCATTGCTATCTAGTGGGTAGAGGCTGTTAAATATCCTACAATTCACAGGGCAGCCCTATACAACAAAGAATAAATCTGGCCCAAGATGTCAACATTACTGCTGTTGAGATACCCTAAACTGTAATCCAAGGGAGATTTGAATATCAATTTCAGCTTCAGGCTACTTAAATAATTCTCTTCATTTATTAAACAAACACAAAAGTTGAGAGAATAAGTGATTTCAGGAGCTAAAATTAAAAAATTAGACTGGGCAGGACATTTTCAGCATCTTGATAAAAATGACCAGAGGCACTTAGAAATTTTAGAGGCCATTTTCCCCTTAGTGCTTGGCTGACTTTCTTTCCAAGCTAGTTTATCAGGACTTCATTCATTTGCTCAATATGAAAGCCAATAGTTTATTTAGCTGATTATTTTTCCTAAGCCAGTGCTTTAGAGGAAGGGGATCCATTCATATCTATTGTCAGATAGCTGGAGCTGACATCAAATATCAAGCATGTTCTAGTGAGGTACTACAACACTTTTTTAGTATCTTCCAAATGATTTCAGGGGTGAGGTATTAGAACAATTGTCACTTTAGGAGACTGAATGCTATTTCTGGTTGTGTTTCTCAGGGCATGTGTTAGAGGAGGGTGAGTTGTGGGGATGCTGTCACATTTCCCATCCACACTCTATTTCACCATCCCCTCCATCACCATACACATACACACTCTGAGAGTAGTGATTGCATTGTGAATGTCTAGTTTATGAACAAAAATACAAAGTAAGAACTTTATTTTATACAGGGAAAGTTATCCCTATAGGTTAATAAGATTTCTTTAAACCTTTATATTTTGGTAATGAAAATCAACTACTCTTTCCTTTTAACACAAGGAACTAGCTCATTTAGAAAAGCTGGCCAATTTGCTGTGTATGGCACAGAGTTTCGTCTTGTCAATTGCAAGGCTGTAATGATCTAATTTGATCAATTAGAGAGGAAGGTTATCATCTAAGTATTGTATTTATGCTAATAAAAGACTTCTATTTTACATTTCATCTAAAATTTAAAGGTTTTTCTCTTTTTACTTGTGTTTTGATAGAACAGTTTCATTTATTCCAGACTTCTTACTTATGAAAATGGCTATATTGTAGATTTCTCTTCTTGGAATTGGAAATATAGACAGGCAAGTCATAAAAATAGCAAAGCACTTATTTCAGAAAATATGCTGAATACAGTAATTGGCCGCTAAAAAGATAAAGTTATAATTAGGGCTTTTCCAAGAAATGAGAACCTGAGGATTTTATAATGAGATCATTTCTTCTAATATCTGGCAGGTTTCATTTTCACAAATTCTATTTTAATATACATATGGCTTATTTCATTCTAGGCTATTTTATTTCTACTACCTAGGGGACTACAGTCTTTCTTTCATCTACAAAAGTGACTGTATAATATCCTGCTAAATTTAATATACTCTTTATATTATGGTGTTAGCCATGCAGAAAAGGACATAAATAATTGAAATATCTTCTCTCTAAAAGGAGAGATTGTATTATAATAGATCATTAACTGTAGTGAATTGGTCATATTTACAGGAGGAAAAAGTCTATTTTTTTCTTGGTCATGAACCCTTGGTTTATATCTAGACAAAAGAAATTGGACTTCATAACATTTTTCTGACCATATTCGTGAAAAATTTGGTTCTCCTTTGGTTTTTTTTTTAACTCATTTAATTCCAGTGAATAAATATTAAATAGTTGTCTATAGGTCACTCTTATGGGAGGCCATGCACTTTAAGATGCATTTGCCCCCATGTATTACTTCACATTTGGCAACAGAGTTGTGTAGAAGACATTCATATAACTTTTTCTCCCTTAACATTATTTACTTTTTCTATAGGAGTAGTATTTTATAGTGACAAGATCCAATTGGAAAAAGCAATTTGAAGAAAAAATATCATTCCCTGGATCCTTAAACAAAATATTTACAGACACTTTCAACTCCTTCAGAACACTTTGCTCTTTATGTACTACTATGATGGCTGGAGGTCAGAGCATCCTCGGTGTCTTTTCCTCAATATGTCATTGTTTCTTTAATTGACGGAAAGCCTACTTTTCCTGCTTTCAACTTTGAAATGTCCTGGCTTGAATGTCAAAGGATTCTGCATTTGGCAAATGATACACTATATAGTTTTATTTACATGTTAATGAGAAATTAAGACTTGTCAAGTGGTTCCTGTTTCAACTGTAATGCACCTTTGTACGTTTTTCTTTTTAACAAAAAACTATTTTAAAAGGTTAACTTTACCTTTGAGGTATCTTCTAAGGGTTGCATGTTTGATATAAATTAGTTTTTACTCTTGAAGTAATAGAAGGCACATTTGGCACCCTGAACCATATTTGAAGGTTTCCTAGGAGCATTCAATGTGAGGGGCCAGAATCACTGGATTCTAATGTATGCCAACCTGAAATTTTGCTAGATATCAATTAATTGCTGTCTACAGAAATCTGCTAGTTTACACTTCAACCACAGGTAGTTACTGTTCACTTCTAACATTAAGAGAACTCAATACTGTCAAATTTAAAATGCTATTTTTTTCAATATAAGTTAGAAGTGGCAATTCCTTATTGTTTAATTTGTATTTCCTAATTTTAAAATTATATTTATTGGCTATTCTGTTTTTTTTTTTTTTTTTAAATGAATGGCATGCACATATGCTTTAACTTTTCTTATATAAATTGTCAATCTTTTAGTTTTAGCTTCAGAGGAGATTTTTTTTTCCAGTTATATGGCTTGCAAAAAATTCTCATGTACTATGACATATTTAAATCACTTTTAGCAATTTTTATTTTCTTATCTTGTTTTATTGCATTGGCTAGAATTGAATACTGTACATGCAAAGGCTAAAGATTTTGTATAGTACTGACTAGAAGTGAGGACATGTGCTTGTTGCCAGTTATTTTTTTTAAGAAATTTTATTGAGATACAGTTAACATACAATAAACTGCATACATTTAGAGTGTACACTTTGGTATCACAATCTCCCAATTCATTCCCCCCCCCCCAGCCCTCCCCACTTTCCCCATTTGGTGTCCATATGTTTGTTCTCTACATCTGTGTCTCTATTTCTGCTTGCAAACCAGGTGATTTGTACCATTTTTCTATATCTGGCATATATGTGTTAATATGTGATATTTGTTTTTCTCTTTCTGACACACTTCACTCTGTATGACAGTCTCTATATCCATCCATATGTCTACAAATGTCCCAGTTTCATTGCTTTTTACAGCTGAGTAATATTCCATTGTATATATGTACCACATCTTCTTTATCCATTCATCTGTTGATGGACATTTAGGTTGCTTCCATGTCCTGGCTATTGTAAAAAGTGCTGCAATGAACATTGGAGTGCAGGTGTTTTTTTGAATTATGGTGTTCTCTGGGTATAAGTTCAGCAGTGGGATTGTTGGGTTATATGGTAACACTCTTTTTAGGTTTGCAAGGAACCTCCATACTGTTCTCCAGAGTGGCTGTATCAATTTCCATTCCCACAAACAGTACAAGAGTGTTCCCTTTTCTCCACACCCTCTCCAGCATTTACCGTTTGTAGATTTTCTGATGATGGCCATTATGACTGGTGTGAGGTGATACCTCATTGTAGTTTTGATTTGCATTTCTCTAATAATTAGTGATGTTGAGCAGCTTTTCATATGCCCTTTGGCCATCCATATGTCTTCTTTGGAGAAATGCCTATTTAGGTCTTCTGCCCATTTTTGGATTGGGTTGTTTGTTTTTTTGATATTGAGCTGAATGAACTGTTTATATATTTTGGAGATTAATCCTTTGTCTGTTGACTGATTTGCAAATATTTTCTTCCATTCTGAGGGTTGTCTTTTTGTCTTACTTATAGTTTCCTTTGCTGTGCAGAAGCTTTGAAGTTTCATTAGGTCCCATTTATTTATTTCTGTTTTTATTCCCATTACTCTAGGGGATGGATCAAGAAAGATCTTGCTATGATTTTTGTCGAAAAGTGTTCTTCCTATGTTTTCCTCTAGGAATTTTATAGTGTCTGGCCTTCCATTTAGGTCTTTAATTCATTTTGAGTATATTTTTGTGTATGGTGTTAGGGAGTGTTCTAATTTCATTCTTTGACATGTAGCTGCCCAGTTTTCCCAGAACCACTTATGGAAGAGACTGCCTTTTCTCCATTGTATATCCTTGTCTCCTTTGTCATAGATTAGTTGACCATAGTTTATCTCTGGGCTTTCTATCCTGCTCCATTGATGCATATTTCTGTTTTTGTGCCAGTGCTATACTGTTGTGATCACTGTAGCCTTGTAGTATAGCCTGAAGTCAGGAAGCCTGGTTGCACCAACTCCATCTTTCCTTCTCAAGATTGCTTTGGCTATACAGGGTCTTTTCTGTTTCCATACAAATTGTAAAATTTCTTGTTCTAGTTCTGTGAAAAATGCCATTGGTAATTTGATAGGGATTGCATTGAATCTGTAAATGGCTTTGGGTTGTACAGTCATTTTCACAATGTTGATTCTTCCAGTCCAAGAACATGGTATGTCCCTCCATCTGTTTGTGTCGTCCTTGATTTTTTTCATTAGTGTCTTATAGTTTTCTGAGTACAGGTCTTTGACCTCCTTGGTTAGGTTTATTCCTAGGTATTTTATTCTTTTTGTTGCAATGATGAATAGGATTGTTTTCTTAATTTCTCTTTCTGATCTTACTTTTTTAGTGTATAGAAATGCAAGAGATTTTTGTGTGTTAATTTTGTATCCTGCAACTTTACCAAATTCACTGATTAGCTCAAATAGTTTTCTGCTGACATCTTTAGGATTTTCTATGTATAGTATTATATCATCTGCAAACAGTGACAGTTCTACTTCTTTTCCAATTTGGATTCCTTTTATTTCTTTTTCTTTTCTTATTGCTGTGGCAAAAAATTCCACAACTATGTTGAATAGTAGTGGCGAGAGTGGGCATCCTTGTCTTGTTCCTGATCTTAGAGGGAATGCCTTCAGTTTTTCACCAGTGAGAAGGATGTTTGCTGTGGGTTTGTCATATATGGCCTTTAATATGTTGAGGTAGGTTCCCTCTATGCCCACCTTCTGGAGAGTGCTTATCATAAATGGGTGTTGAATTTTGTCAAAAGATTTTTCTGCATCTATTGAGATGATCATGTGGTTTTTATCCTTCAATTTGTTAGTATGATGTATCACATTGATTGATTTGCATATATTGAAGAATCCTTGCATTCCAGGAATAAACCCCACTTGATCATGGTGTATGATCTTTTTAATGTGTTGTTGGATTCTGTGTGCTAGTATTTTGTTAAGGATTTTTGCATCTAAATTCTTCAGTGATACTGGTCTGTAATTTTCTTTTTTTGTAGTATCTTTGTCTGGTTTTGGTATCAGGGTGATGATGGCCTCATAAAATGAGTTTGGGAGTGTTCTTTCCTATGCATTTTTTTTGAAGAGCTTGAGAAGGATGGGTTTTAGGTCTTCTCTAAATGTAATCCATCTGGTCCTGGAGTTTTGTTTGTTGGGAGATTTTTAATCACAGTTTCAATTTCATTCCTTGTGATTTGTCTGTTCATATTTTCTATGTATTCCTGATTCAGTCTTGGAAGGTTATACCTTTCTAAGAATCTGTCCATTTCATCCAGGTTGTCCATTTTATTGGCATATAGTTGATTGTAGTAGTCCCTTATGGTGCTTTTTATTTCTGTTGTGTCCATTGTAACTTCTGTTTCCTTTCTAATTTTATTGCTTTGAGTCCTCTCCCTTTTTTTCTTGATGTGTCTTGCTAGAGGTTTCTCAATTTTATTTATCTTCTCAAAGAACCAGCTTTTAGTTTTACTGATTTTTGCTGTTTTCTTTGTTTCTATTTCATCTATTTCTGCTTTGATCTTTATGATTTCTCTCCATCTACTAACTTTAGGTTTTGTTTACTCTTCTTTCTCTAGTTTCTTTAGGTGTAAGGTTAGATTGTTTATTTGGGATTTCCTGGTTCTTGAAGTAGGATTGTATTGCTATAAACTTTGCTATTTAGAACTGCATTTGCTGCATCCCATAGGTTTTGGATAGTGTTTTCATTGTCATTTGTCTCTAGGTATTTTTTGATTTCCTCTTTGATTTCTTCAGTTATCTCTTGGTTATTTAGTAGCATATTGTGTAACCTCCATGTGTTTGTGTTTTCTACAGTTTTTTATTCCTGCAGTTGATTTCTAATCTCAAAGCATTGTGAGAAAAGATGCTTGATATGATTTCAATTTTCTTAAATTTACCAAGGCTTGATTTATGACCCAAAATGTGATCTATCCTGGAGAATGTTCCATGTGCACGTGAGAAGAACGTGTAATCTGCTGTTTTTCGATGTAATGTCCTATAGGTACCAATTAAATCAAGCTGATTTATTGTGTCATTTAAAGCTTGTGTTTCCTTATTAATTTTCTGTGTGGATGATGTGTCCACTGGTGTAAGTGGGGTGTTAAAGTGCCCCACTATCATTGTGTTCCTGTCATTTTCCTCTTTCATTGTTGTTAGCATTTGCCTTATGTATGGAGGTGCTCCTATATTGGGTGCATATGTATTTATAATCATTATCACCTCTTCTTGGATGGATCCCTTGATCTTTATGTAATGTCCTTTCTTGTCTCTTGTAACATTTTTTATTTAAAGTGTATTTCATCTGATATGAGTATCACTACTCCAGCTTTCTTTTGATTTCCATTTGCATGGAATATCTTTTCCCACCCCCCCACTTTCCGTCTGTGTGTATCCCTAGGTCTGAAGTGGGTCTCTTGGAGACAGCATATATATGGGTCTTGTTTTTGTATCCATTCAGCCAATCTGTGTCTTTTGGTTGGTACATTTAGTCCATTTACATTCAAGGTAATTATCAATATGTATGTTCCTATTACCATTTTCTTAATTGTTTTGTTCTTGTTTTTGTAGGTCCTTTTCTTCTCTTATATTTCCTGTTTAGAGAAGTTCCTTTAGCATTTGTTGTAGGGCTGGTTTGATGGTGCTGATTTTCTTAGCTGTTGCTTGTCTGTAAAGCTTTTGATTTCTCCATCAAATCTGAATGAGATCCTTGCTGGGTAGAGTATTTTTGGTTGTAGGTTCTTCCCTTTCATCACTTTAAAAAAATCATGCCACACCCTTCTGGCTTGCAAAGTTTCTGCTGGGAAATCAGCTGTTAACCTTATAGGAGTTCCTTGTATGTTGTTTGTCATTTTTCCCTTGTTGCTTTTAATAACTTTTCTCTGTCTTTATTTTTTGTCAGTTTCACTACTATATGTCTTGGCATGTTTCTCTTTGGGTTTATTCTGGACTTGGGTAGGTATTTCCTTTCCTATGTTAGGGAAGTTTTCAACTATAATCTCTTCCAATATTTTCTCAGGTCCTTTCTCTGTCTCTTCTCTTTCTGGAACCCCTATAATGCGAATGTTAGTGCATTGTCCCAGAGGTCTCTTAGGCTGTCTTCAGCTTTTTTCATTTTTTTTTCTTTATTCTTTTACACATGAGTGATTATCACCATTCTGTCTTCCAGGTCACTTATTCGCCCTTCTGCCTCAGTTAATCTGCTGTTGGTTCCTTCTTGTGTATTTTTAATTTCACTTATTGTGTTGCATATCTCTGTTTGTTCTTTAATTCTTCTAGGTCTTTGGTACGCTTTTCTTGCAACTTTTTGATCTTTGCATCCTGTCTTTTTTCAAAGTCCTGGATCATCTTCACCATCATTATTCTGAATTCTTTTTCTGGAAGTGTGCTTATCTGCTTGTCATTTATTGGCTTTTCTGGGGTTTTATCTTGTCCCTTCATCTAGTACAAAGTCTCTGCCTTTTCATTTTCTCTATCTTTCTGTGACTGTGGTTTTCAGTTCCACTAGATGAAATATTGCTGATGCTGCTTGATACTGCTGTCTGCTCTCTTGTGGAGGAAGCTATCTAGGAGGCTTGTGGGTGCTTCTTGATGGGAGGGACTGATGGTGGGTTGGGCTGGGTGGGTGGAGCTCAGTGAAACTTTAATCTGCTTGTCTGCCAATGGGTGGGGCTATGTTCCCTCCTTGTTGGTTCTTTTGGTCTGAGGCTACCCAGCACTGGAGCTTACATGCTCTTTGATGGGGCTAATGGTGGACTCTTGGAGGGCTCACACCAATGAGCACTTCCCAGAATCCCTGCTGCAGTGCCCCTGTCTCCTCAGTGAGCTACAGCTCCCCCTACTTCTGCAGGCAATCCTCCAACACCAGCAGGTAGGTCTTGTTCGGTCTCCTATAGGGTCACTGCTCCTTCCCCCTGGGTCCTGGTGAGCACACTTTATTGAGTGCCCTCCAGGAGTGGAGTCTGTCTTTCCCCCAGTCCTGTGGAGGTCCTGCATATCAAATCCCACTGGCTTTCAAAGTCTGGTTCTCTGGGGATTCCTCCTCCCATTGCTGGACCCCCAGGTTGGGAAGCCTGACATAGGGCTCAGAACCCTCACTTTAGTGGGTGGACTTCTGTGGTATAACTCTTCTCCAGTTTTTGAGTCACCCACCCAACAGTTATGGGATTTGGTTTTAATGTGTTTAGCCCCTCCTACAATCTCATTTTGACTACTCCTTTGTCTCTGGATGTGGGGGTTTTTTTTGGTGGGTTCCAATGTTTTTTTCCCACTAGTTTTTAATAGATATCCTTTGTCATGGTAAAATCTACTTTGATTCCTACGTTAAGATTTTTTTAAATTATTGAAGTGTAATTGATTTACAATATTGTATTAGTTTCAGATGTACAGCAAAGTGGTTCAGTTACATATATATATATACGTATATGTATATATATATGTGTGTGTATATATATATATATATATATATATATAACATATATATGTACTTTTAAAAATTCTTGTCCCTTATAGGTTATTATAAAATGATGAGTATAGTTACCTATGCTATACAGTAGGTTCTTGTCAGTTATTTTATATATAATAGTGTCACCTCAATGAGGTGAAACCTCACACTGGTCAGAATGGCCATCACCAAAAGTCTACAAATAATGAATTCTGGAGAGGGTGTGGAGAAAAGGTAACCCTCCTACACTGTTGATGGCAATGGAAATTGGTGCAGCCACTGTGGAGAACAATATGGAGGTTCCTTGAAAAACTAAAAATAGAGATACCATAGGATCCTGCAATCCTACTCCTGGGCATATATCCGGAGAAAAACCATAATTCAAAAAGATACATAAACCCCAATGTTTGTTGCAGCACAATTTACAATAGCTAGGGTGTGGAATCAACCTAGATGTCCGTTGACAGATGAATGTATAAAGAAGATGTGGTATGTGTGTATACACACACACACACACACACACACACAATGGGATGTTATTTAGTCATAAAAAAAAAGAGTGAAATGATGCCATTTGCAGCAACATGTATGGACCTAGAGATTATCACAGTAAGTGGAGTAAACCAGACAAAGACAAATATCATATGATATCACCTATAGGTGGAATAAAAATACAAAAGAACTTATATACAAAATGGAAATAGACTCAGACATAGAAAACAAACTTACAGTTACTAATTGGGAAAAAGGGGGGAAGAGATAAATTAGGGGTTTGGAATTAATGTACATACAGTACTATAGATGAGTTTTTATTTTGTATAAATTTTTCTTTTAGATTTTTTTCTATATAAAATGAAATGTTCTAGGAATTTGCTGCTTTAATATTTTTAAATGTGAATTATATTTTCTATTTTAAACTTTTCGTGCTCGCTTCGGCAGCACATATACTATTTTAAACTTTTCTTACAATACTGAGAAATATCCTACATGGTCATAGTAGATTTTGTGTGATTTAGTTTTTTAAAAATTTAGATTCTCTTTCATTCCTGTTTCAGAGATGGCTAACTTTCCACTAAAATTTGTGCTCTCTTTTCCATAGTATGAAATTTTCACTGAATGGGACATTTTCCAGCTCCCCTTATATCCCGCTAGATCTTGGGATTAGTTCTTGTTGGTAGAAGTTGAGCAAAAATAATGTCAGCTCTGGGTCAAGCTGGTTGAAAGGATCTGTCTTTTACCACTTTTCCTTTTTTCTTCTCTCATGTAAATCAGAAGTAGACAAACTATGGCGTAGGGGCAAAATCTGGTCCTTGGCTCATTTTTGTACAATTTGTAAGTAAAGGATTTTTTCATATTTTCAAGAGTTTTAAAAAATGAATATGTAGCAGATGCCATATATAGGCTGAAAAACCTGACAAATTTACTCTTTGGCCCTTTATAGAAAACATTTATTCTAGATGAAGAAGTCCCCTAAAGCATAACAAATGAGGAGCTTCAGGATGGATTAAGACTTGTTCCCTAAATCAGTGAGCAGAGGAGAACTTCGTGTTAATAAGAATGTTGGCACTCAGTTGTTAGATGAATGAGAAATAAACTTTTATTTTATTAAGTGACTGATATTTTGATTTTGATTAGCAGTTAGCACTACCTAAATAGTAAATTTATTATTTCTAATATTGCTAATTTATCCATCTCCTTTTCTGGGAGGGATTGAACAACTATAGCAGAAATTTGTCTTTTTTGTTAACATTTTAAAGAAATACCTTCTGTGTTTGATGCTACTCATTTATTTGTTTTCTATTTTATTAATTTATGCTGGCTTCAATATTTCTTTCCTTTTATTTGGGTTTAGTCTTTTGTTCTTATCCTAAGTTCTTGAATTTCTTGTGTAGACCATAATTCTTAATATTTGTTACATTTTAATATGTGCATACAGGACTATAAATCACCCTTTAAGTAATTTAGCTGCATTTTGCAAGTAGTTCTAAAGATGATATTTATTATAACTTTTTTAATCCATGAATAATTCACATGTATCTTATTATTCTCTTAGATAGATTTCTAAGATGGCTCACTCACATGGGTGTTGGCAGGTTGCTTTACTTCCTTGCTGGTGATTGGCAGTGGGTTTCAGTTTTTCATTTTATGGATTTTTCTTCAGGGCTGCTTTAGTGTCTATATGATATGGCAGCTGGGTTCCTCCAGAGTGAGTGCTCCAAGACAGAGCAAGAAGTAGCTGCGTTGCCTTTTATCATCTAGTCCATGGAATCTCATACCATTAACTCTGCTCATCTTTTATTTGTTAGAAGCAATCAATGCGTCCATCCCACACCAAGGTGAGAGGAATTAGACTATACCTCTTGAAAGGGGTGATATCAAAGAATTTGCAGACATATTAAAAAAACACTCTTAACTCCCTGGCCACAAAATATTCTCGTATGCAAAATACACATTTTTCTCCAAGGAGCCTTAATATTTTGTACAATTATAACATCACCTTGAAGTTCAGAATCTTGTTATTGAAATCAGATCCAGATGACCCTGAGGTTCCTTGCATGGAATTCTTTTAGTACAGCTCCTTAAGTGAGTTTCTCTAAGTCTGAAAGCCTGTGACTAAAGAGACAAGTTATGTTCTACTTTATATGCCAATCACATGATGGTAGGACTGGCATTAACATTACCTCTCAGAAACTTCTGTTAAAAGTGGGTAGGGATTAGAGAGGCAAGGAGTCACTCATCTATAGCAGTTCTGAAAATTCAGCTGAACAAACATTGCAAATTATCAATACTTGATTAGGATTCAGTTCTACTTCTGCCTACTCCTGTTGGCTGAACCCTGTGGGTTGTTGGTTTCATCCTCTGAGTCATTCTTCTTTTCCAAGAATGTTAAATCATGTTTATAGTGGCATAGTATCTTAGTAATTTTACTGCCAAAATTTTGTGAGCCTAAATATCATTTTCATTGAGTATTATTTCTGTCCATTTTATTCCAATCAGGAAGTGTTTCTGAAAACATAATTCTATTAAAGACTCTGTGGGTTTCCTATGAATCTTAGTGAGGATTCACTCCATTAGATAAAGGCCATCCCCACAAATCTCTTCAGGATAAGTACCCTTCCCGCTTTTAAGTTGCTTCTGAGATAGCTGAGGGATAAAGCTCTTAAGCTTCTTAGAAATACTATTGTTGGGAGAGATGCCTCAGTGGAGCAGTATTCCAATGTTCTTTAGAATGCCTTTTGTCTGACTTGATGGTAACATTAGGCACCACCTTAGAATTCTTGGCAGCTTTCTAGAACAATTTTAATAAAGATTGAAGCCATATTCTTTGCCTCATCTTTAGATCAAGTTTTGTCTGGCAGTGCCCTGGATCTCATCTTTACTTGGAAGCCACTTCATAATTTTAGCATCAGTTGTGGTCTAATAAGGCTGGGAATCTTCAAACCAGCAAGTACTGGCTCCTTTGGATTTAACAGTTCTTTTTTCGTCATCTCTATTCTCTCCCACTTTATTATAAGCATCATGAATAAACCAAATTGCAGTTTTAACATTATGGTTAAACCTTTGCTAGATTATCTAATTCATTAGGTACATTTTCTAATTTCTACATAAATACAAGTCACAGTAAGGCTAAATTTTCTGTCACTACATAAAAAGGATTTCCCTTCCTTCAGTTTCTAGTCACATCTTCCTCAATTCCCTTTAAGCTCTCATCAGAAGTCTCTTCAAAGTATAGCTTTCTACTCACAGTCTGCTCAAGTCACTTTAGCCTTGCACTAACAATCTCAAAGTCCTTCCAGATCTTCCAGAATCACACCCACATTTTCATTCATTTACTGTGAGAGCACCGTACTTATAGCTGTGAAAATCTGTATTTTCTATCTATTGCTATGTAACAAATTACCCCCAAATTTAGTAACTTCAAACAACAAAAATGTGATCTCATGCAGTTTTTAAAGTCCAGGAGTGGATTAACTCAATGATTCTGGCTTAAGGTCTCTCTTGAGGTTATACCCAACATGTTGACCAGGCCTGAAGTCATCTGCAGTCCTGAAAGAGTTGGAATTTCTGCTTCAAAGATAGTTCACTCACATGGCTGTTGGCATGATACCTTAGCTCCTTGCTGGCTTTTGACAGTAGGCTCAGTTCCTTATCACATGGGCTTTTCCACAGGGCTGAGTATCCTCATGACATGACAGTGGTATTCCTAGAGTAAATGAGAAGAGAGAGAAAGAGGAAGTCATGTTTTTTTTTAATGACCTAGTCTCCAAAGTCACATACCATGACTTCTGCTTTTTGTTTTTTTCCATTTTGTAGGGGTTCAATAAGTCCAGCTCTCACCCAATAGGAAGAGAGTTCATCCTCTTAAAGAGAGGTACATCAAAGAACTTGTGGACATATTTTGAAACCACCAATCCCCAATTTTGTTTTAGTCTTAGATCTCCAGTTAAATAAATCCACTGCTCACCACCAGTTATTTTTATGAAGTTTCTCCAATTATTTATTTGTTGAGTAAAGATTTCCTCTAGGAAATTCTTCAAGAAGAACACAGGTACAATATTTCCTCAGTTCTGCAGTTCTCCAAATAGTTTTGGTACTGAAACTCGTCTAAGCTAAATGAAAAATTGTACTTACACTCATTGTATTGAGTACCTTGTAGATATTGCTTGACTGTGTCCTGGAGTTCAATATGTTTATGTGCACAAGATAGACAATCTAATTTTCCTTCTTTTATAAGTAGCTGGGTTTTGGGTTTTTTTTTTGTTTGTTTGTTTGTTTGTTTGTTTTTATTTTTTTGGCTTAGAGGCTCAAATAGTTTTTTTCTTTATATTTAAGTCTAATAATTTTGCCAGCATGTGCTTTAGAGTTCACATTGTTGTTGTTTTACCAGGTATACAATATCTGCTTGCAGGGTGTATAAAGGGTTTTTTATTTCAAGAAAATTTTTTGAATTTTGAATTATGATTTTAAATAGGTGTTGTATTTAACATTTTTAGATTTCTTATTCAGGGAAAATACACTTATACATGATTTTTTTTTAAATTAATTTATTTTTTGGGGGGGATAAACCAAGTTCAATCATCTGTTTTTATACACATATCCCCATATTCCCTCCCTCCCACCCTCTACTTCCCCCCACCCTCCCTTGAGTCCCCCCCACCCTCCCCGTCCCAGTCCTCTAAGGCATCTTCGATCCTCAAGTTGGACTCCCTTTGTTATACAACAACTTCCCACTGACTATTTTACAGTCGGTAGTATATATATGTCTGTGCTACTCTCTCGCTTCGTCTCAGCTTCCCCTTCACCCCCTGCCCCCCCAAAACCTCGAGTTCTCCAGTCCATTCTCTGCATCTGTGTCCTTGTTCTTGTCACAGAGTTCATCAGTACCATTTTTAGATTCCTTATATGTGAGTTAGCATACAATATTTGTCTTTCCCTTTCTGACTTACTTCACGCTGTATGACAGACTGTAGGTCTATCCACCTCATTACATATAGCTCCATTACATCCTTTTAATAGCTGAGTAATATTCCATTGTATATATATGCCACATCTTCTTTATTCATTCATTTGTTGATGGGCATTTAGGTTGCTTCCATGTCCTGGCTATTGTAAATAGTGCTGCAATAAACATTATGGTACATGTTTCTTTTGGGATTATGGTTTTCTTTGGGTATATGCCCAGAAGTCAGATTACTGGATCATATGGTAGTTCTATTTGTAGTTTTTTAAGGAACCTCCAAACTGTTTTCCATAGTGTCTGTACCAACTTACAATCCCACCAACAGTGCAGGAGAGTTCCCTTTTCTCCACACCCTCTCCAACATTTGTTGTTTCCAGATTTTGTGATGATGGCCATTCTAACCGGTGTGAGGTGATACCTCATTGTGGCTTTGACTTGCATTTCTTTGATGATTAGTGATGCTGAGCATCTTTTCATGTGTTTGTTGGCCATCTGTATGTATGTCATCTTTGGAGAAATGTCTATTTAGGTCTTCTGCCCATTTGTGGATTGGGTTATTTGCTTTTTTGGTATTAGGCTTCATGAGCTGCTTGGATATTTTGGAGGTTAATCCTTTGTCCATTGTTTCATTGGCAAATATTTTCTCCCATTCTGAGGGTTGCCTTCTAGTCTTGTTTATGATTTCTTTTGCTGTGCAAAAGCCTTTATGTTTCATGAGGTCCCATTTGTTTATTCTTGATTTTATTTCCATGATTCTAGGAGTTGGGTCAAAAAGGATCTTGCTTTGATGTATGTCATAGTGTTCTGCCTATGTTTTCCTCCAGGTGTTTTATAATGTCTGGCCTTACATGTAGGTCTTTAATCCATTTGGAGTTTATTTTTGTGTATGGTGTTAGGAAGTGTTCTAATTTCATTCTTTGACATGTAGCTGTCCAGTTTTCCCAGCACCACTTATTGAAGAGGCTGTCTTTTTTCCATTGTATATTCGTTCCTCCTTTGTCAAAGATAAGGTGCCCATATGTGTGTGGGATTACCTCTGGGTTCTCTATTCTGCTCCATTGATCTACATTTCTATTTTTGTGCCAGTACCATACTGTCTTGATCACTATGGCCTTGTAGTATAGTTTGAAGTCAGGAAGCCTGATTCCACCAACTCCATTTTTCCTTCTCAAGATTGCTTTGGCTATTCAGGGTCTTTTGCATTTCCATACAAATCGTAAGATTTCTTGCTCTAGTTCTGTGAAAAGTGCCTTTGGTAATTTGATCAGGATTGCATTGAATCTGTAAATTGCTTTGGGTAGTACAGTCATTTTCACAATGTTGATTCTTCCAATCCAGGAACATGGTATGTCCCTCCATCTGTTTGTGTCGTCTTTGATTTCTTTCATCAATGTCTTAAAGTTTTCTGCATACAGATCTTTTGCCTCCTTAGGCAGGTTTATTCCTAGGTATTTTATTGTTTTTGTTGCAATGGTGAATGGGAGAGTTTCCTTAATTTCTCTTTCTGCTTTTCCGTTGCTAGTGTATAGGAATGCAAGAGATTTCTGTGCATTAATTTTGTATCCTCTACTTTACTAAATTCATCAATTAGTGCTAGCAGTTTTCTGGTAGAGTCTTTAGGGTTTTCTATATATAATATCATGTCATCTGCAAAGAGTGACAATTTTCCTTCTTCTTTTCCAGTTTGGATTCCTTTTATTTCTTTTTCTTCTCTGATTGCTGTGGCTAAAACTTCCAAAACTATGTTGAATAATAATGGTGAGAGTGGACACCCTTGTCTTGTTCCTGTTCTTAGAGGGAATTTTTCCAGTTTTTCCCCATTGAGAACAATGTTGGCTTTTGGTTTTTCCTATATGGCTTTTATTATGTTGAGGTAATTTCCTTCTATGCCCATTTTCTGGAGAGCTTTTATCATAAATGGATGTTGAACTTTGTCAAAAGCTTTTTCCGCATCTATTGAGATGATCATATGGTTTTTATCCTTCAATTTGTTGATATGATGTATCATGTTGATTGATTTGCATATAGTGAAGAATCCTTGCATCACAGGGATAAACCCCACTTGATCATGGTGTATGATTTTTTTAATGTGCTGTTGGATTTTGTTAGCTAGTATTTTGTTGAGGATTTTTGCATCTATATTCATCAGTGATATTGGTCTGTAATTTTCTTTTTTTTGTGACATCTTTGCCTGGTTTTGGTACCAGGGTGATGGTGGCCTCCTAGAATGAGTTTGGGAGTCTTCTGCCTTCTGCAATATTTTGGAAGAGTTTGAGAAGGATAGGTGTTAGCTCTTCTCTAAATGTTTAATAGAATTCGCCCATGAACCCATCTGGTCCTGGGCTTTTGTGTGTTGGGAGATTTTTAATCACTGCCTCAATTTCCGTACTTGTGATTGGTCTGTTCATAGTTTCTATTTCTTCCTGGTTCAGTCTTGGAAGATTGTATTTGTCTAAGAATGTATCCATTTCTTCCAGGTTATCCAATTGATTGGCATAGAGTTGCTTGTAGTAGTCTCTCATGAGCTTTTGTATTTCTGAGGTGTCTGTTGTTACTTCTCCTTTTTCATTTCTTATTCTGTTGATTTGCATCTTCTCCCTTTTTTTCTTGATGAGTCTGGCTAATGGTTAATCAATTTTGTTAGTCTTCTCAAAGAACCAGCTTTTTGTTTTATTAATTTTTGCTATTGCTTCCTTCCTTTCTATTTCATTTATTTCTGCTCTGATCTTTATGATTTCTTTCCTTCTGCTCTCTTTGGGGTTTCTTTGTTTTTCTTTTTTCTAATTGTTTTAAGTGTAAGGTTAGGTTGTTTATTCAATAACTTTCTTGTTTCTTAAGGTAGGACTGTATTGCTATAACCTTCCCTCTTAGAACTGCTTTTGCTGCATCCCATAGGTTTGGGTTGTTGTGTTTTCATTGTCATTTGTTTCTAGATATTTTTTGTTTTCCTCTTTGATTTCTTTAGTGATTTCTTGGTTGATTAAGAGTGAATTGTTTAGCCTCCATGTGTTTGTATTTTTTGCAGTTTTTTTTTCCTGTAATTGATATCTAGTCTCATGGTGTTGTGGTCTGAGAAGATGCATGACATGATTTCAATTTTCTTGAATTTGCTGAGGTTTGATTTGTGACCCAAGATGTGATCTATCCTGGAAAATATTCTGTGTGCACTTGAGAAGAAGGTGTAGTCTGTCGTTTTTGGATGGAATGTCCTATAAATATCAATGAAGTCGAGATGGTCTAATGTGTCATTTAAAGCTTGTGTGTCTTTATTGATTTTCTGTTTGGATGATCTGTCCATTGATGTAAGTGGGGTGTTCAAGTCTCCCACTATTATTGTGTTACTGTTGATGTCCCCTTTTATAGCTGTTAGCATTTGCCTTATGTATTGAGGTTCTCCTATGCTGGGGGCATAGTTATTTACCATTGTGATATGTTCTTCTTGAATGGATCCCTTGATCATTAGGTAGTGTCCTTCCTTGTCTCTTTTAATAGTCTTTACTTTCAATCTAATATGTCTGATATGAGTATTGCTACTTCAGCTTTCTTTTGGCTTCCATTTGCATAGGATATCTTTTTCCATCCCTTTCCTTTCAGTCTATATGTATCCCTTCTTCTGAAGTGGGTTTCTTGTAGGCAGCATATAGAAGGGTCTTGTTTTTGTATCCATTCAGCCAGTCTGTGTCTTTTGGTTGGAGCATTTAATCCATTTACATTTAAGGTGATTATTGACATGTATGTTCCAATTACCATTTTCTTAATTGTTTTGGGTTTGTGTTTGTAGGTCTTTTCCTTCTCTTGTGTTTCTTACTTAGAGAAGTTCCTTTAGCACTTGTTGTAAGGCTGGTTTGGTGGTGCTGAATTCTCTTAACTTTTGCTTGTCTGGAAAGCTGTTGATTTCTCCCTAAAATCTGAATGAGATTCTTGCTGGGTAGAGTATTCTTGGTTGTAGGTTTCTCTCTTTCAGGACTTTCAGGATATCCTGCCATTCCCTTCTGGCCTGCAGAGTTTCTGTAGAAAGGTCAGCTGTTATCCTTATGGGTTTTCCCTTATATGTTATTTGGTGCTTTTCTCTTGCTGCTTTTAATATTTTTTCTTTGTGTTTAATTGTTGTTAGTTTGATTAATATGTGTCTTGGTGTATTTCTCCTTGGGTTTATTCTGTATGGGACTCTCTGTGCTTCTTGGACTTGGTTCATTATTTCCTTTCCCATGTTGGGAAAGTTTTCCACTATAAGCTCTTAAATATTTTCTCAGACCCTTTCTTGTTTTCTTCTTCTTCTGGGATGCCTATAATTCGAATTTGGTATGTTTAATGTTATCACTGAGGTCTCTGAGACTGTCTTCTAATCTTTTTATTCTTTTTTCTTTTTCCTGCTCTGTGGCGTTTCTTTCCTCCATTCTATCTTCCAACTCACTTATTCGTTCTTCTGCCTCAGTCATTCTGCTGGTTATAGCATCTAGAGTTTTTTTAATTTCTGTTATTTTGTTATCCATTGCTGTTTGTTCTTTTGAGTTCTTATGAAGTGTTTCTTGTACTTTCTCTATTTTGTTATCGAGATTTTGTATTATTTTTACTAGCATTACTCTGAATACTTTTTCATGCATTTTTCCTATTTCCTCCTCATTTATTTGGTCTTGTGGGGTTTTTTCCTGCTCCTTTGCCTGCATGGTGTTTCTTTGTTTCCTCATGGTAGTACATACTTTTGGGGTTGCTTGTCCTGGCAATAGAGGTGTTTTTAGAAGACTGTCCAAGCCTCAGACTAATGTCCAAGTTTTGGATTAAACGAATATTCAGTCTAGGAAACACATACATGTATAAGACATACAATTACTGAATCCATTAGGACATCTGGCTCTGGAAAGATCTTACAGAACCCCAGTGTGCTATCAGATATTCAAAGAGAAACCCAACAGAAATTGACAACTGAAACAGAACAAATCAGAGACAAAAGCAAAAGCAAGCAAACAAACAAATAACACCTTACACATACAAACACTAATCCAGGGAGATTTTGTAAGCTTGGATCAAATATAGAAAAGAGCTAGAGTACCACCAGACAGAATGGAGATTCTCAGAATGAAATTAGACAATTGTACTAAGAACTAAGATAAAGACAAGAACCTAATATTAAATACCATGGTGGTGCATCATCTGGAGAATAGAGCAAGGAGTCTGAGCAGATCGATAGTGTTACTTATAAGTATGTTAAGATAAAATATACTTAAAATGGCTGGAAGAAAGGGGAACAGAAGAGCGTAGTGTGATTGGAAATATGCAAATAAAAAGAAAAAAATATAGATGTATAAAAGATAGGGATGAAAGGAAAGTATGAGAGATATATTGTCCATACTACCAAAACTTAGCTAAATATAGAAGTATATAAAAAGGCAAAAAAAAAAAATAGAATAAAAATATCATTAAAAATTATGTTATAAAACTTGTAGATCCCTTAGGACTGAGATTGTAATTAATAAAGGAAAAAAAAATCCAAAACTGATTCCAGAATGGACCAGTTCAATAGGATTGATACAATATTTCTGTTTCCTTAGAGTCTCAGCTATAAGTGTCCTTCTACTTGCCTTGGGTTTTTTTGTATTATTCTGTGACCAGCAGAGGTTCCTTTATTGCTCACCTGTAAGCGTTGGTGTGTGGGGAGGGAGCGGGTACAATAGTGGCTCCTTCCCCTGGGAATGAGTGAGCAGTTGTGCACTGTTGTTTCAGTTGGGCTTGGAGGTGCCTGTTGCAGAGGGATGCCGGTGTCTCAGGTGTAAACAGAAAGTCTTAGAGTTGGGCCTCTCTCAGTTTTTTGTTTTTTGTTTTCTCAGCAGCCTCCCTGCTGCCAGGGTTCCAAGGGGTTTTAATCTAGCCCCGCCCGAGTGCCTGAGGGTGCTTGTTATCCCTGAGCACCTTAGGTGGCCCACAGGGTGTCTCTCCACTGCCTGTTGCAGAGGCACTGAAAGAGAGAGAGGCTATACCCCTGGCTCCTCCCCTCCCACCCATGAGCCTGCAGCCTCAAGCTGCCATCATGGCCGGGCAGCTCTCAGGGACAGGCACTCCTCGCCACGGACCTTTTCCCTCCTGTCCTCTCGGTCCATCACCTTACTGGCAACAATGTTTCTCCCCCTGAACCAGCTCTCCGGTTCCCACGCTCCTACTCCCGGACCCTCTGTTCAGCTGTGGATCGACGTCTCGGTCCGGGAACACTGAGCTGCTGTGCGGACCCTCCATATGTTTCTCACTCCCTCCCTTCTGCCACAGGTCCACTGCTTTACCCTCTTTGAGCCATCATAGATGCCTCCCTACCAGCTATGTCGGGCTCCTTGAGGTCCTTTCTGGTGTCCGAGGCCATCTGCTGGTGTTCAGCTGGTTCTCTGTGGGAATTATTGCGTCCTTCGGTGCATTCCCAATGCATCTGTGGAGAGGGATGCATTCCACGTCCCTCTACGTTGCCGCCATCTTTTTCTCCATATACGATTTTTAAGTTGAATTGTGCCCTTCCCACCAAAAACATATGTTGAAGTCCTAACCCCCAGCACCACAGAATATGACTTTATATGGAAATAAGGTCATAGCAGATGTAATTATTTAAGTTAAGAGAGTTCTTCCTAGAGTACAGTGGGTCCCTAATCAAATATGACTGGTGTTTTTATAAGAAGACAACAATGTGAAGACAGAGACATACTGGGGAGAATTCCATGTGTCAATGAAGGTAGAGATTGGAGTTATACAGCTATAAGCTAATAAAAACCAAAGATTGCGTGGAAACCACAAAAAGCTAGCAAGAAGCAAGGAAGGATTCATCTAAAGATTTCAGAAGAAGCATAGCCCTGATGACCCCTTGATTTTGGACTTCTAGTTTCTAGAACTAAGAGACAATAAATTTCTCTTGTTTTGAGCCACCCAGTTTGCAGTTTTTGGCATAGCCACCCTAGGAAGCTAATGCAACAATTTTCTTTCCTTTCTTTCTTTTTTTTTTTTGGAACAATTTTCTTTGCATGACTTTTATTTATATAATTTGGTCTCTGATTCTTTTTATCTTTATTTCTTTATCACTTGTCTCTTTTCAAGGATGCTTTATTTTGCTATATAAAGAGAGATTCTTTAGATTGCTATATAAGAGAGCACTTTATTTAGTATAGGATGTTTTTTTATGGTCAGGATTCCTCTGATTTTTGGAATCCACCTGTTTCAATGGGATCATATTATCAATTGCTTCCTTCCTTATCTTTCATTTACTAGCAGACACTACCTCTAAACAGCACTGCTTCTGCTTTCCAAGGTGTGTCCCTGTATCTCCACCAGATTCACTTTCTGGAATCCTTTCTTATAATTCCCTTTGGCAGTGTTATGATTCACCAGGCATCAGACATGCCTTCAGAAGTTTCTTTTTCAGAGTGCAGCTCTCTTCTTTGGGGTATTCACTCTGACTGGTCCTACATACCACTTCTGCAAAGTCTCCTCTGCATAAGTTTGTGCATTTCTTGCTAGGCTGCCCAAAGTGCTCTGACTTGGTGGGACTTTTCTTCCTAGTAACTCCCTGAGTGGTGGTTATGAACATTGTTTATTTGGAAGTATATTTATATGGAAGGCTGTAATTTGGGATTTATCTTATGTATAAAGTTGAAGTGAAGCTAAAACACTAGGCTTCCTAACTTAAAAGAACTGTATCCTCATTTGTTTGGAGCATAGAAAATGACTTTCTTGGTTTATTGAAAACTGGGATCATTGATGCTATGACAGTTCTTTAATTTTATGAAGTCAAAATCACCTCCACTACTGCTTTATCAATTCACAGGTTTTGAAAGTAGTAGTGGAATTTATATTATTTGCATAAGATGCAGGTAGGTATGAATTAAAATAAGGGCTCATATTTGACAGAGGTCAAGATGCTCAACTTCTCCAAGCCCCATTTCCCTAACTAGACTTATATGGTGATCATATTGCAATAAAAACAATTGTCAAAGCATTATGTTGTATGCCTGAAAGCAATAGAATGTTATACGCCAATTATACCTCAATAAAATAATAAAGAAAAAAATGGTTCTAATACTAGCCATTTTTCATTATTGCTCTTAGTTCTATATTTGCTAATTTATGCAAGCACAATATTTTAGCCTAGATCCTAGTATGTTCTAGATATTCAAAAATTGGTAGGTGTTATTATTCAAAAAAAGTGTGATATTAATATTACAGTCAGTGAAGCAATTATATATAAGTTAATTTGGCTTATTAGCCATTTTAGCATTATAAAATTGACTTAAACCACAAAGCTCTTCTGAAGCCCTGGAATACATCCACCTGTCAAAGGAAACTGAGAAGGTGATTAAAAGGTATTGGTTAGAAAGGGATACTTGCCAATTCATTTTCTCACTTAGCTTAGAATGGCACATGCTAATACATTTTATATTTGGCAGTCCTGATTCTTTTAAAGCCTTGGATTAAAATGAAAATAATTGAACTGGAAACTGCATCATCCATACATTTCAGGGAATATTACAACAGCTCCTGCTATAGGCTCAAGTGCATTTAAAACAAATCTATACCCAGGTATTTTGTTCATATTTTACTTGGAAAAGAATATTATTTCCTCCATATCAAGCGACTAAGGACTTCATTTAATTCTTTTATGGGAATTCAAAGCTCATAAAGAGAATTGATTGTGTAGAAGATTGAACATTTTTATTCTGTGGTAAATAGAGACAAGTTGATTTGCAATTTAAGTTTTATGTGAATATTCTGGTATTATTAGTTTAAACTGTAACTTAGGGCAGTGGTTCCCAAAGCTGCCTGGCCGTTAGAACCACCTGAGGATCTGTTTATGCAAACATATCCCTATCTCGCACATCTATGGAAACATCATCTATCTGTTATAAAGATCCTCAGGTGGTTGATGAAATCATAATTAGAGATGTTTCTGATTAGTCTATATTTCATTGGATTTAGGTTATAAGGCCAGAAAGTGAGTTATACAGTTAAAGGTGTTAAGATAACAACATAGACCCTTGCGTTTAAAATTGTGGTCCACAGAGGAGCAGCATCAGCCTAACTTTGGAGCTTGTTAGAAATGCAGAACTCAAACCTTTCCTCAGATGTACTGTATAAAACATACATGTTAACACAACACCTAAGTGATTCTTACTCATATCAAAGTTTTAAAAGCATTGACCATAGATTTTTCATAGAATAGGTTTTGACCTTCTTATCCAAAAATTGAACATAAAAATTTTATATGCCAACCAAAGAGTGAAGATGTGAGATCAAAAGGGAAAATGTTATAGGTTACTCTATACACAGCATGAAGTTTTTATTGTAATTGTAATTATAGCAACCTAGTTCATTGTCTAGTTAGAAGTTAGAAATGAGTTCACCCACTGCCACTCATCATTTCTGTGCTGCTTATTAAGATATGTAGTTGGGAAATTGGAGGCCTAAGTTTGAATTGTACTTTATTCTTATCTTACTGACATGTGAAGTTTGTAATGGAGGCAGCATCAATTGCAGCAAAGCAAAAACTAGAAACAAAAGTCTTGTCTTACCCTTCTTGAGGAAAAACATTTTCCAGTGCAGTGCACTATATTTGGTGAAAAGTTTAATATATTAGTTTCTCATAGGTTTTCTCAATTAGCTCTGCCTGACTATCATCACTGCAGCATTTGTGTTCCTCTCTTAAATTTCTTTCTGGTCACATCTGGAAATGTTTTAGAATTATTTTTTTTTCAGGCTTTAGAATGTAATTCCTTGAGGGCAACTTGTATTTGTTGCTTTTTGTAATTCCCAATGCCCTTATCCACCCCATTCCCAGTTCTTAATAGGGTGATGAGTAATTAATGTGATCATCTTATTCTGCTTTAACTGGGGCAATTCTAGAATAAATCTACTGACACAAGGCAGTTATAGATAGCTTTCCCTTTCACATTAAAAAATGTCCTGGTTAGAACTATAAATTATGTGGTCTCCCTACTTGTAATGAAGATGAAGCTTAACTGCCACTAGTTTTGTCTAAGGAGACCCTTTCCTTCAGGGGAGCCTCAGTAGCTGCTCTGAGTGAGACTACTGCTTGCCCTGAATCTCTCCTGCCCATTCCGTCTTCCTCTTCTCTATAGTTACCTTTTATTTTTTTAAGCTCTTTATTGGAACATAATTGCTTTACATTGTTGTGTCAGTTTCTGCTGTACAACAAAGTGAATCAGTTGTATTTATATATATGTCTCCATATCCCCTCCAGCAACTCCTTCCCATCCACCTATCTCACCCCTAAGTCATCACTCATCATCGAGTTGATCTTCCTGTGTTATACAGCAGCTTCCCAATAGCTATTTTATATTTGATGGTGTATATATGTTAATGCTACTCTCTCACTTCATCCCAGCTTCCCCTTCAACCCCCTCACCATGTCCTTAAGTCTGTTCTCTACATCTGCAACAATGGAATATTACTCAGCCATTAAAAGGAAGGAAATTGAGTTATTTGTAGTGAGGTGGATGGACTTAGAGTCTGTCACACAGAGTGAAATAAGCCAGAAAGAGAAAAACAAATACTGTATGCTAACTCATATATATGGAATCTAAAAATATAATATAGCTATCTTTGATCAGTGTGAAAAGGCAAATGTTCAAAGGATCAAAAATGAATTGCCAAACTTCTTTGGCAATACAGTGTACTAGAAATAATTCACTACTTGTTGTAGGCATTTTATTTTATTTAAATTTCTTATTATGCTTTAATACTTTAAAAATTTATATTATGCATACCATATGGTTTTCTTCAGCTTTATTGAAACATAGTTGGCAAATAAAATTGTAAGATAAAGTGTACAATGTGATGATTTGATATGTGATATCCTCACACTTCATTCATTTCATAACTGAAAGTTTGTACCCTTTTACCAGTATCTCCCCATTTTCTCCACCATCAGCCCCTGGCAACCACTTTTCTACTCTCCATTTCAATGAGTTTGAGTTATTATTTTTTTATTTTTTAATTATTATTATTTTTTATTATTATTTTTAGATACCATGAATAAGTGATACAATGCACTATTTGTCTTTGTCTGGCTTACTTTACTTAGCATAATTCCTTCAAGTTTCACCCATATATTTACAAATAACAGGATTTCCTTCCTTTTTAAGGCCAAATGATATTCCATTGTGTGTGTCACGTGTGTGTGCATGTGTATGCACACACATACCACAACTTCTTTATCCATTCAGCCATTGACGGATGCTTAGGTGTTTCCATTATCTTAGCTATTGTAAATAAAGCTGTAATGAATACAGGAGTAAAGATAGCTCTTTGAGATGATGGTTTTGTTTCCTTTGGAAGACCAGAAGTGGAATTGCTGGATCATACAGTACTTCTATTTTTAATATCTTGGTGAAACTCCATAATGTTTTCCACTGTAGCTGTGCCAGTTTACATTTCCATTAACAATGTGCAAAAGTTCCCTTTTCTCCACATACTTGCCCATATTTTTTTATCTCTTGCCTTTAAAAATTTTTTTTTTTATTTTTAAATCTTTTTATTGGAGTATAGTTGATTTACAATGTTGTGTTAGTTTCTGCTGTACAGCAAAGTGAATCAGTTATACATATACATATATACACTCTTTTTTACATTCAATTTCCACATATGTCATTGTAGAGCATCGAGTAGAGTTCCCTGGGCTATACAGTAGGCACTCTTGCCTTTTTGATCATAGCTATTCTAACAGGTGTGAGGTGATATCTCATTGTGGTTTGGATTTGTATTTCTCTGATGATTAGTGATTTTGAGCACCTTTTCATATACCTGTTGGCCATTTGTATGTCTGCTTCAGAAAAATGTCTATTCATGCCCTTTGTCCATTTTTAGCTGGTTTGTTTTTTGCTATTGTGTTGTATGAGTTCTTTGTATTTTTGAATTTTTTTTTTGTTTGGATAGTAACAACTTATTGGATATGTTGTTTGCAAATATTTTCCCTCATCCCATAAGTTGCCTTTTCATCTTATCGATGGTTTCCCTTGCTAAGAAGAAAATTTTTAGACTGATCTACTTTTACTTATTTCAGTTTTTATTGCCTGTACTTTTTGGAGTCTTATCCAAGAAATTGTTGCCACAACAAATATCAAGAATATTTTCCCCTATGTTTTCTTCTAGGAATTTTATGGTTTCATGTCTTATGTTTAAGTATTTAATTCATTTTGAGTTGATTTTTTTATACCATGTGAGATAGGAGTCCAGTTTCATTTTTTTGCATGTGACAGTTCAGTTTTCTCAATACCATTTATTGAAGGGACTATCCTTTCCTCAGTGTATATTCTTGGCTCCTTTGTTGGAAATTAATTGATGCATGGGCTTATTTCTGGGCTCTCTATTCTGTTACTTTGATTTATATTTCTGGTTTTATGCCAATTCCATACTGTATTGATTACCATAGCTTTGTAACATATAGGCTATTTGTTTTTAGGGCAGTATTTCCTCCATTCCCCCTCACCATTTCCTTCATGTCCCCTCCATCCACAATCTAGCCCCTTCAAATCGACTGATGTTAATAACATAGTATTTTTCTCAATGATCATAAATCAAGTATATACATATAAATACACACACACACACACACTTATGTATGTTGGATTTTTTTGTCATTACTTTTTTCTCACCAAAACCTGTGAAAATTTATTATTTCCATAGCTGCCATCCAAGGATATGGGTATACTATAATTCTCTTAGCTATTTCTTTGAGATTGTATTTAAGTTGTTTCCAGGTTTTCTTATTATTATTCACCATAAGTACAGTACAGCAAATGTTCTTTGACATATTTCTTTATATGCTAATGGTTTTATTTTTATGTGGATAGGATAGGTCAGCATTGTGCTTTTGTGTATGTGTGTCTGTACATGTGTATTTAATGTTAATAGATGCTGCCACATTACTTTCCAAAATGACTATAACAATTCAATCTTTTACCCTTATCTGGTGCCCTCTGACTTGAAGATTGGACTTTGGATGGCTGAGAGGACATGTGAGACCATTCTACTACATGTCTCTCAGCATGAATAAAAAGCCTTTTAAATATTGAAGAGATAGTGATGCAATTTGAGTTTATTTTTTTCTGTTTTTGTCTTTTACATTTGACCATGAATTTTCTTAAGCTATTTATTGCTTTACACTGTTGTGCCAGTTTTGCTGTACAACAAACTGAATCAGCTGTATTTATACATATATCTGCATATCCCCTCCCTCCCATGACTCCCTCCCAACTGCCTTATCCCAGCCCTCTAAATCATCATCCATCATCAAGTTGATCTCCTTATGTTATACAGGAAATTCCAACTGGCTACCTATTTTACATTTGGTAGTGTATGTATGTCAATGCTACACTCTCACTTCCGCCCAGCTTCCCCTTTGCCACCCCCCCACCCCATGTCCTCAAGTCTGTTCTCTACATCTGCATCTTTATTCTTGCCCTGCCACTGGGTTCATCAGTACCAGTTTTTTAGATTCCATATATATGGGTTAGCATACGGTATCTGTTTTCCTCTTCTTGGCTTACTCCATTCTGTATGATAGTCTGTAGGTGCACACACCTCACTACAAACAACTCAATTTCATTCCTTTTTATGGCTGAGAAATATTCCATTGTATATGCATGCCACATCTTCCTTATCCATTCATCTGTTGATGGGCATTTAGATTGCTTCCATGTCCTGGCTATTGTAAATAGTGCTGCAATGAACATTGTGGTACATGTTTCTTTTGGGATTATGGTTTTCTCTGGGTATATTCCCAGGAGTGGGATTATTGGATCATATGGCAGTTCTATTTTTAGTTTTTTAAGGAACGTCCATACTGTTTTCCATGGTGGCTGTATCAATTTATATTCCCACCAACAGTGCAGGAGGATTCCCTTTTCTCCACACTCTCTCCAGCATTTATTGTTTCTAGATTTTTTGATGGTGGCCCTTGTGACTGGTACGAGGTGATATCTCATTGTGGCTTTGGCTTGCATTTCTCTAATGATTAGTAATGTTGAACATCTTTTCATATGTTTGTTAGCCATCTGCATGTCTTCTTTGGAGAAATGTCTGTTTAGGTCTTCGGCCCATTTGTGGATTGGGTTATTTGTTTTTTTGTTATAAAGCTGCATGAACTGCTTGTATATTTTGGAGATTAATCCTTTGTCAGTTGCTTCTTTGGCAAATATTTTCTCCAATTCTAAAGGATGTCTTCTTGTCTTGTTTATGGTTTCTTTTGCTGTGCAAAAGCTTTTAATTTTCATTAGGTCCCATTGGTTTATTTTTGAGGTGGGTCAAAAAGGATCTTGCTTTGATGTATGTCATGGAGTGTTCTGCCTATGTTTTCCTCTAGGAGTTTTACAGTGTCTGGCTCTCCATTTAGGTCTTTATTTTGAGTTTATTTTTGTGTATGGTGTTAGGAAGTGTTCTAATTTCATTCTTTGACATATAGCTGTCCAATTTTCCCAGCACAACTTGTTGAAGAGGCTATCTTTTTTCCATTGTTTATTCTTGCCTCCTTTGTCAAAGATAAGGTGCTCATATGCCTGTGGCTTTATCTCTGGGCTCTCTACTCTGTTCCATTGATCTATTTTTCTGTTTTTGTGCTAGTACCACAATGTCTTGATCACTGTAGCCTTGTAGTATAGCTTGAAGCCAGGAAACCTAATTCCAGCAACTCTATCTTTCCTTCTCAAGATTGCTTTGGCTATTCAGGGTCTTTTGCATTTCCATACAAATTGTAAGATTTCTCGTTCTAGTTCTGGGAAAAATGCCATTGGTAATTTGATCGGGATTGTTTTGAATCTGTAAATTGCTTTGGGTAGTATAGTCATTTACACAATGTTGATTCTTCCAATCCAAGAACGTAGTATATCTCTCCATCTGTTTATATCATCTTTGATTTCTTTCATCAGTGTCTTATAGTTTTCTGCATACAGGCCTTTGCCTCCTTAGGCAGGTTTATTCCTAGGTATTTTATTCTTTTTGTCACAATGGTAAATGGGAGTGTTTCCTTAATTTCTCTTTCTGTTCTTTTGCTGTTAGTGTATAGAAATGCAAGAGAGTTCCATGCATTAATTTTGTATCCTGCTACTTTACTAAATTCATTGATTAGTGCTAGCAGTTTTCTGGTAGCTTCTTTAGGGTTTTCTACATATAATATCATGTCATCTGCAAAGAGTGACAATTTTACTTCTTTTTTTTCCAATTTGGATTCCTTTCATTACACTTTCTTCTGTGATTGCTGTGGCTAACACTTGCAAAACTATGTTCAATGATAGTGATGAGAGTGGGTACCCTTGTCTTATTCCTGTTCTTAGAGGGAATTGTTTCAGTCTTTCACCATTTAGAATGATGGTGGCTGTTGGTTGGTCTTATATGGCTTTTATTATGTAGAGGTAATTTCCTTCTATTCCCATTTTCTGGAGAGTTTTTTTTTTTTTTTATCATAAATGGATGTTGATTTTTGTCAAAAGCTTTTTCTGCATCTCTTGAGATGATCATATGATTTTTAATCCTTCAATTTGTTAATATGATGTGTTACATTGATTGATTTTTGTATATTGAAGAATCCTTGCGTTCCAGGAATAAACCCCACTTGATCATGGTGTATGATCTTTTTAACATGCTGTTGGATTCTGTTAGCTAGTATTTTGTTGAGGATTTTGCATCTATATTCATCAGTGATATTGGCCTGTAATTTTCTTTTCTTGTGACATTGTTGCCTGGTTTTGGTATCAGGGAGATGGTGGCCTTATAGAATGAGTTTGGGAGTGTTCGTCCTTCTGTTATATTTTGGAAGAGTTTGAGAAGGATAGGTGTTAGCTCTTCCCTAAGTGTTTGATAGAATTTGCCTGTGAAGCTATCTGGCCCTGGGGTTTTGTTTGTTGGGTGATTTTTAATCACAGTCTCAATGCCTGTACTTGTGATTGGTCTGTTCATGGTTTCTTTTTCTTCCTGGTTCAGTCTTGGAAGATTGTACTTTTCTAAGAATTTATCCATTTCTTTCAGGTTATCTAATTTATTGGCATATAATTGCTTGTAGTAGTCTCTCATGATCTTTTGTATTTCTGTGGTGTGCATTGTTACTTCTCCTTTTTCGTATCTAATTCTATTGATTTGTGTCTTCCCCCTTTTTTATCCTGATGAGTCTGGCTAATGGTTTATCAATTTTGTTAATCTTCTCAAAGAACCAGCTTTTCATTTTATTGATCTTTGCTATTGTTTCCTTCATTTTTTTCCCTTTATTTGTGCTCTGATCTTTATGATTTCTTTCCTTCTGCTCACTTTGGGGTTTTTATTTTGTTCTTCTTTCTCTACTTGTTTTAGGTGTAAGGTTAGGTTGTTCAAAATTTTTCTTGTTTCTTGAGGTAGAACTGTATTGCTATAAACTTCCCTCTTAGAACTGCTTTTGCTGTGTCCCACAGGTTTTGGTTTGTTGTGTTTTCATTATCATTTTTTTCTAGGTAATTTTGATTTTCTCTTTGATTTCTTCAGTGATTTCTTGGTTGTTTAATAACATAGTGTTTAGCTTTCATGTGTCTGTATTTTTTACAGTTTTTTTTCTTGTAATCGATATCTAGTCTCATGGCATTGTGGTTGGAGAAGTTGCTTGATATGATTTCAATTTTCCTGAATTTACTGAGGCTTGATTTGTGACCCAAGATGTGATCTATTATGGAGAATGTTCCATGTGCACTTGAGAAGAAAGTGTGTTCTGTAGTTTTTGGATAGAATGTCCTATAAATATCAATTAAGTTGAGATGATCTAGTGTGTCATATAAATCTTGTGTTTACTACCAACTGTAAAATAGATAGATAGTGAGAAGTTGCTATAGAACAAAGGGAGATCAACTCAATGATGGGTGATGCCTTAGAGGGCCAGGATGGGGAGGATGGGGGGGAATCACTGGAGGGAGGGAATATAGGGATATGTGTATAAATACAGCTGATTGACTTTGGTGTACCTCAAAAACTGGTACAAACATATAAGGCAATTATATTCCAATAAAGAGCTTAATAAAATAAAATAAAATAAAATAAAATATTTTCATTAAAATTTGTAGAATTCACTGCTTAAAAAAAAAAAGCTTGTGTTTACTTACTTATTTTCTGTTTGGATGATCTGTCCATTGGTGCAAATGGGCTGTTAAAGTCTCCTACTATTATTGTGTTACTGTTGATTTCACCTTTTATGGATGTTAGCATTTACCTTATATATTGAGGTGCTCCTATGTTGGGGGCATAGATATTTCCAATTGTTATATCTTCTTTTTGGATTGAATGCTTGATCTTTATGTACTGTCCTTCCTTGCTCTTGAAACAGTCTTTACTTTAAAGTCTAATTTGTCTGATATGAGTATTGCTACTCCAGCTTTCTTTTGACTTCCATTTACATGGAATATCTTTTTCCATTCCCTTACTTTCAGTCATATGTGTTCCTATGTCAGAAGTGGATTTCTTGTAGATAGCATATAGAAGGGTCTTGTTTTTGTATCCATTCAGCCAGTCTGTGTCTTTTGGTTGGAGCATATAATCCATTTACATTAAAGGTGATTATTGACATGTATGTTCCTATTACCATTTTCTTAATTGTTTTGGGTTTGTGTTTGTAGGTCTTTTCCTTCTCTTGTGTTTCCTGCCTAGAAAATTTCCTATAGCAATTTCTGGTAAGGCTGGTTTGATGGTGCTGAATTCTCTTAACTTTTGCTTGTCTGTAAAGCTTTTGATTTCTCCATCAAACCTGAATGCGATTCTTGCTGGGTAGAGTATTCTTGGCAGTAGGTTTTTCTCTTCAGGACTTACAGTATATCCTGACACTCCCTTCTGGCCTGCAGAATTTCTGAAGAAAAATCAGCTGTTATCCTTATGGGTTTTCCCTTATATGTTATTTGTTGCTTTTCTCTTGCTGCTTTTAATATTCTTTCTTTGTGTTTAATTTTCATTAGTTTGATCAATATGTGCCTTGGTGTGTTTCTCCTTGGGTTTATTCTGCATGGGACTCTCTGCGCTTCTTGGACTTGATTAATTATTTCCTTTCCCATGTTGGAAAGGTGTTCCACTATAACCTCTTCAAATATTTTCTCAGATTCTTCCTTTTTTTCTTCTTCTTCTGGGATGCCTATGATTCCAATGTTGGTGCACTTGATGTTGTCACCAAGGTCTATGAGACTGTCTTCCATTCTTTTTATTCTTTTTTCTTTTTTCTGCTCTGTGGCAGTTATTTTGCCCATTCTATCTTCCAACTCACTTATTCGTTCTTCTGCCTCAGTTATTCTGCTGTTTATACCATCTAGAGTATTTTTAATTTCAGTTATTTTGTTGTCCATTACTGTTTTTTTGCTCTTTAGTTCTTCTAGGTCCTTATTAACTGTTTCTTTTATTCTCTCTATTTTGTTTTTGAGATTTTGTATCATCTTTGCTATCATTACTCTGAATTCTTTTTCTGGCAATTTTCCTATTTCCTCTTCACTTATTTGTTCTTGTGGGTTTTTTCCTGCTCCTTTGTCTGCAAGGTTTTTTTTTTTTTTTTTTTTTTCTCATTTTTTCTAATTTATAGGATTTGCTGTCTCCTTTCCCTATGCTGCCTGGTAGTAATTCCTCTTGTCTCTGCTCTCTGTTCCATTTTGGGGTTTGTCCAGTGTCTCAAGTAGGCTTCCAAGAGGGGAGCCTTAGTGCCTGGTTTCCAGTGTGTGGCTCTGTGTCTTTTCTCTCTGGTGAGCAGGGCCATATAAGGTCATGTGTTTCAGAGTATCTGTGAGGTTAACATTGCTTTAGGTAGTCTGTGTGCTGATGGGTGGGTTTGTGTTCCTGTCTTGTTTGTAGTTTGGTGTGAGGTGTCCAGCACTGGCAGTTGCAGACAGTTGGATAAAGCTGGGTCTTAGACTCTGATACAGGGCTCCATGAGAGTTCTCTGCAGTTAATCTTCCCTGTGGCTAAGGACTCCCTAGTAGTCTAGCAACCTGGATTTAGTGCTCCCTGCCCAGAGCCTCATACTTGACTTCTGATGGAGTAGTCCAGACTTCAGAGGTTGCTTGTCCCAGCAACAAAGGGGTTTAAAGAAGACTGTCCAAACCCCAGACGAATGGCGGGGTGTTGAGTCAAACAAATACTAAATCAAGGAAACACATACATTTACAATACACACAAAAGCTGAATCCAATAGAACATAAGTCAGTAGAAAGACCTGACAGAAGAACCCCAGTATGCAATCAGACAATCAAAGAGAAAACCAACTGAAATTAAAAACCAAAAAAAAAAAAAAAAAAAAAAAAACCAACAGACAAAACAAACAAACAAAAATCACACATGCACAAACACATATCCAAGGGAATTTTGCAAGCTAGGATCAAATGTAATAAAGATCAAGAGTACAACCAGACAGACTGAAGATTCCCAAAACGAAACCAGACAATTATAATTAGAACTAAGATAATGGCCAAACCTAATAATAACCAAAGCAGTGTGTCATCTGGAGAATAAAACAAGGAAACGGAGCAGAGGGATAGTATTGATTATAAGTATATTAAGGTAAAATAAGCTAAAAAAGGATAGAGGACAGGGTCACAGAAAGTGTAGTGTGACTGGACATATGAAAAGAAAAAGAAAAAATATATATGTATGAAAGAGAAGAAAAGATGGTAGGAGAGATAAATCAGCACTATAAAAAAACTTAGCTAGAAATAGAGATATATAAAAAGGCTAAAAATGAAAATAGAAGAAAAAATCTAAAGATAAAAAATGTTATAAAACATGTAGATCCCTTAGGACTATGATCGTAATTAATAATAATAATAAAAAAGCTAGAATTGACCCCAGGATGAACAAGATCAATAGAATTAACAATAATATTTCTGTTTCCTTGGGGTCTCATCTGTAAGTGTCCTTCTATCCATCTTGGGCTTTTTGTATTACTCTGCAGCCAGCAGAACTTCTTTTATTGTTCATCTGTAAGTTCAGGTGTGTGTGGAGAGAAAAGGTACAATAGTGGCTACTTCCCCTGGGAGTGAGTGAGCAGTCAGTCCCTGCCTAGGTCACGGGAGCCTGGGTGGCAGTGGCAGTGCCTCTTGCAGTGGGATGCCAGTGGCTCAGGCAGAGAGAGTGACTACAAAGGCAGCTCCTGCCCCCTGCATAGGACTCTGCTGTGGTGCCCTGCCTTGGTCACAGCAGCTCAGTCAGCAGTGATGGTGCCTGTTACAGAGGGATGCCAGCGGCTCAGCTGTAAACAGAATGTCTCTGCAGCTGGACCACTCTGCGGACTCGTGGCTCTCAGCTGCAGGCACTCTAGGCCAGCCCCACCTGGGGGCCTTTGTTATCCCTGACTGTGTTAGCCAGGCCCAGAGGGGTTCTTCCTTTGTCTCTTGTAGGCTCTGAGAGAGAGGCTACACCTGTGGCTCCTCCCCACTGCTTGTGAGTCAGCAGTATTGAGCCTCTGCCATGGCTGCCCAGCTTTCTGCAGTAGACATTCTCCACTGTGGATTTCTTCTTTCCTGTCCTCTCAGTCCATTTCCCCACTGCCAACAATGTTTCTCACCCTGAACCAGTTCTCCAGTTCCCACTTTCCAGCTCCCAGATCCTCTGTTCATCTGTGAACCCGCATCTCAGTCCGGACAAGCTCAGCTGTGATGTGGACCGTCTGTGTGTTTCTCACTCTTTCCCATCTACCACAGATCAGCTGCTTCATCCTTTTTGAATGATCCCAAATATCTCCCTTCTGACCCCATGAAATTCCCCATTGCAGAAGGGGTTTCCCCATCAGATAAGGGATGTTTCCCCGAATTTGGCAATCTCCCCTCTGTTTCAGATCTCCCTGCCCCAGGGTGTGGGACCTGTCCCTTTCCTTTCTTCTCCCCCTCTTTCTCCTTTCCCCCCCCTCTGTCCTACCCAGTTATGTTGGCATCTTTGCAATCCTTTCTGGTGTCCAAGGTCTTCTGCTGGTGTTCAGCTGGTTCTCTGTGGGAATTATTGCATCTTTTGATGTATTCCAGATGCATCTGTGAAGAGGGATGCATTCCACATCCTTCTATTTCACCACCATCTTTCCACTCACCCCTTCCTCTTGAGTCTCCCTCCAACCTCCCCTATCCTACCTCTCTAGGTCATCACCAGTCATCAAGTTGATCTCCCTGTGCTATGTAGTTGCTCCTCACTAGCCACCTATTTTACATTTGGTAGTGTGTATATGTCAATGTTACTCTCTCATTTTGTCCCAGCTTCCCCTTCCCCCCACTTCTCATGTCCTCAAGACTGTTCTCTACATCTGTGTCTTTATTCTTCCCCTGCCACTGAGTTCATCATTACCATTTTTTAAGACTCCATATATCTGTGTTAGCATACGGTATTTGTTTTTCCCTTTTTGGTTTACTCTACTCTGTATGACAGATTCTAGGTCCATCCACCTCAGTACAAATAACTCAATTTCATTCCTTTTTATGGCTGAGTAATATTCCATTGTATATATGTGTCACATCTTCTTTATCCATTTGTCTGTTGATGGACATTTTTGTTGCTCCTCTGTTGTGGTTATTATTATAATTTATATTTGCTAGATTGTTCAGGATCAAAGAAGGATAGTCTGTGACAGAAGTACAATTTAAATGATTTGATGACTTTTTCCTGAAGAGAAATTTTACTTTCTTCTGATTCCATTTCCAAACTCACATGCCATTGTGACATCACTGGAGGCTCTGCTGGGACCTAAAACATGGATCCCTATTAACAAAGGCTAATCTAGGAATTACTGCCTCTCAATGTCCAAATGTCAGAAACTGAACAAAACAGACCTTACCCTCCCTCCCCAAATGGCACTATTTTTGAGGAGACTGGCCAGTTATTAGGCAGCAAATTGACTACGTTGGATCCTGTCATTCAATTCTCAGTGTGATTTGCTTTCCTGCCCACAGAACCAGCCAGTACCACTCTCTGGGGGCTTATGGAATGTCTGGTCCACAGGCATGGAATTCCACACAAGATAGCATCTGACTAGAGGACCTACTTCACATTAAAGAAGGCAAGAGAGCATACTCATGACTATGAGATACTTTGGTTGTATTAGAGTACACGACCCAGAAGCAGCTGGCCTTGTAGAATGCTGTCATGCCTTCAAAAGGCAAAGCTGAAGTGCCCGCTCAGAGGAAACACTCTGTTAGGTTGAGATGCCATCCTTCAGGATATAGTATATGCATAAAATCAGAGACCTTTATATGGTTCTCTATTCCCAGTGGGAAAGATGTATGGATCCAGGAAATGAGTGCCCCCCCCTTAAAATCACCTCTCAATGTAACTGGGGAATTTATGCTTCCTATCCCCATAAATCTTCACTCTATAGTGTTCAAGGTCCTGTTTCTCCATGGGGGGGTGTACTCTTGCCAGGAAACATGGGCTCTAATGAAGATCAAGTTATGGCTGTTGCCACAGCATTTTAAACTTTTGGTGTCCTAGGACCAGAAGACAAGAAGAGGAGTCCCCATTCTGTAAGGGGTGATTGACCCTAATCAGTAAGGAGGAGGTAGGTTGCTTTTAGACAGAGAGGAATATATGTGGGGACTAGGTGATTCATGTGGATTCTTCCTGGTACTTTCTTGCCCCATCATAACCATGAACAAACACATGCAGCAACCCTGGACTGAGGAGGGTATAGTTACCAAGGATTCAGACCTCTCAGGGATATAGGTTTGGTCACATCATCAGGAAAGCCAACAAGACCTGCCAATGTGACAACTGTGGATAAGGAAAAATTAGAATAAAAGGAAAGATGGGATAAGTACCCTTTGTTGTTCTGAGATCAGCTACAGAGATGGTGGCTGTAGTTTGTCCCTCTACATTCCATCTCAAACTTTTCCTCTCAGGAAAAGAGATCCATGGGAATCATGCAAGAGCTGTGCAGGACAGGGTAGACAGTGGTATCTGTGAAAACACAGCACTCAGGCTCTCTATGACTCCACCACTATGTGTGCATAAAGGCCATCCCTCTCACAGGCCATTCTCCCCCAGTGACTGAACTGGCAGGGATACTAAGGCAGGTTCTTCTGAGGGACTCCTCATCAGCCTGGCCAAAACTTTCTTAGATCTGTAGTTTGAGACTCTTTATGCCAATCTCCTTCCTTCTTTTTCCATCACAAGTCTCAAAGCTGTGTCTCAGCCTTATGACTGCCCTCCTTCTCTGCCCTTCCCCTTTTCCTCAGACATTTTCCTTGATGAATCTGTTACAGGTCTAACCTTGTCTTGGCTGCTTTTCACAGGAACCTAATTAATCCCAACATTGCTTAAATATATTGTATTGAGATTGTTTCAACCCATGGAAGAAATTGGTGCAAGAAGAAGTTTTTCTTTGGACCTTTGTTATAGCATATGAGATCACCATTACATAATTAGGAAGCATATTCTCTAGCATAATATTTCTCAAATTGTCTGCTATAGATCAACGGATGCTGTGAGGGAAATAAAGAATTGCTAGCAGATTAATTGGAGATTAATCCCTTGTTGGTCACTTCATTTGCAAATATTTTCTCCCATTCTGTAGGTTGTCTTTTTGTTTTGTTTATTATTTCCTTTGCTATGCAGAAGCTTTTAAGTTTAATTAGGTCCCATATGTTTATTTTTGTTTTTATTTTCATTACTCTCAGAGGTGGATCAAAAAAGATCTTGCTGTGATTTATGTCAGAGGGTGTTCTGCCTATGTTTTCCTCCAGAAGTTTTATAGTGTCCAAACTTACATTAAGGTCTTTGATCCACTATGAGTTTATTTTTGTGTTTGGTGCTAGAGAATGTTCTAGTTTCATTCTTTTACATGTAGCTGCCCAGTTTTCCCAGCACCACTTATTGAAGGGACTGTCTTTTCTCCATTGTATACTGTTGCCTCTTTTGTCATAGATTAATTTATCAGAGGTGTGTGGTTTATTTCTGGGCTTTCTAATCTGTTCCCTTGATCTATATGTCTGTTTTTGTGCCAGTATCATGCTGTTTTGATGACTGTAGCTTTGTAGTATAGTCTGATAACTTCTTCCTTTCTATTGGTTCTCATCAACATGATCAAGTCTGTGTAACTTTGAGGAAAAAATTTCCCTATCCCTGAAATCTCCTTTCACTAAAACCCATTAATCATGCCTTTTGAATGTGAAATTGGTGTTTACTAGGTTTGTGAAATCAGTGTTTACTGGATTTACTTCTTCATTTCCTTAGTTCTGGTAACTCCACTGATTATTCTCTAATTATTACATACAATGTACATGTTCCTCTCTCTGTTATTATAATGCTATTGGCAGCATGTATGTGTCCTTGGGGTAGCTGGAGCTCAGTCCAAATCTTGATTCCACAACTTGTTAACTGTTGACCTTGGGCAAGTTAACCTACTTCATCCACCTGTAACATGGGAAACGCTTGCTTTAGAGGCATGTTTTGAGAATTAAATAACATAACATAGAATAACATAAAACAATAACATGTTGCTTGATAATTTTTTCTACTTATCACTTCCTTTTTCTTGAGCCTTTATTCTTTGGCTTTTAAGACATAATACCGCTGTCTCCTCCTACTCATTGTCTGTTTTGCAATACTATCATTCTCTTTCAATGTCATCTTGGTTCTCCTTTCTTCTTATCTTACATGATTTTGGGGGTGAATTTGCCTGTTTAATTTTTTTTTTTTTTTTTACCACATATATCCTCAGTACTCACATGTTCATATAACAAGGCTGGGTTAATCTCTCGAAATCAGACTCAACTGGAAAATTTCACATATATATAGAGCTCAACATCTTCAAATTTGAATACTTTTTACTTACATATGACCTGTTTTTGTTTTCCTTTATCCAGCTGAGAGTACCACTACACATCCAATCACACAATGCCAGGAATGTCCGTGTCCTTCTGTGCTCCATCTCCATCAAAGTCTTTGTGGAACACGTCACTTATTCTCATCAGCTCTACCTTCTAAATAATTCTCAAATCAAGCCTCATTCTTACTGTAATAATTTAAATTTAGCTTTCATTTGTTTTTTTTTGTTGTTGTTTTTTTTTTTTTAAGAGCATAGGCTCAGTAGTTGTGGCGCACAGGCTCAGTTGCTCCGTGGCATGTGGGACCTTCCTGGAGCAGGGATCGAACCCGTGTTCCCTGCATTGGCAGGCAGACTCTCAACCACTGCGCCACCTAGGAAGCCCTTCATTTGTTTTTTAACTGACCTTTCCTACAGCCTCAAAATTCTCTAATCTGCCCTCCATAATATGATGAGAATATCTGTTTTAAAATGCAACTTCCATTGTGCTACCATCATGTGCAAGATTAGCTTCAAATTTCTTTGCATGATAGACAAGGACTTCATGACCTTACCTTTGCTTACTTCTTGAGCCCCAACTTCTTCAGCTTTTTGCCACTAGTCTCACATGATCTCACCAAACCTCTGAAAATTATAGAGGCCCAATCCTTCTCTCTGTAATTCTTCTTTGTGTGTGTCATGTATGTGCATGAGAAAACATTTATTTATCCTTTGAGATCATGCATAAAGGCTAAGACTTCTCGCTGAAGTCTTTCTCAAAAACACAGAAACTTATCTCTATTACTGTCATAATAAATGGTTGGAGGAGTGGTAACATTCTTGCAATAAGTTGAAAATGTCTCAAGATGACTATTTTGAGTGGTGACACATATGTGGATGCACACATTCTGATGTGTTTGTTAAAAATAATCCATTTAATTACTTTATGTTCACAGTGTAAACACAGCAAGTTTATTATAGGACCTGAATTTGGAAAATTAGCTATTGCAGTTTAGAGATTAATACTATTTGGGGGGATATATTTTCTGTCATTAAATCAAGGATCTGAGCTCTGCAGTGTCTCTGTGTTTAGACTATAAACTTAATAGCATAGTGGGTGGTTGCTCATTCTCAGAGAAAAATAGCATTCTCAGGAGAATTTTATAACATTCTAGTTTATGACTTTTTATAATATACTATTTGGTAGAATGATTATAAAATGATTAATGATTGTAAAATGATTGTTAAATATATCTTACACTTGCCTAGCCAAAATAACTGGGAGTTTTAAGTTTTAAAATTAGGTCTCAAATTATTTGCTAGATTTAAGTGAAGCAAATACAAAAAAGAAAAAGGCAACATGTATATTACCTGTCAGAAATGTAAATAAATCTCATCAGCTCAGTTGGAACTATAAAATACATTTTATCCTTAGGCAGAAACACACATAATACAATGACATATAGCTGAAAATGATGGGCACTTGGCTTTTAGTCTGGAAATGATTAGTGCTTAATGACATCTTGTAAATATAGATGGATAAATGAATGAATGAATGAATGAATGAACAAATAAAGACCAAACAACTTTGCATGTTTTCTATGTGTTTAAATCATATTTATTCTGAATTTTTGAACATTATATTAATTTTTAATAAAGTATTGAGATGGGATGGCACTTTGGAACAAACTTCTTTTTTAAAAACTGTGCCCACAGTAAGCTGGACTTAGCCAATGAAAAACCATGGACTCTTTGTTTATTATAGCCCTCCCAAACTCCTTTTCCTTTCTCTAAAAGCATTCTTATTCCCTTGCCAGGCAGGAATTTGCACGTGATCCAGTTTGCTAAAAAAATCTTTGGGAGTCGATTTATTCAGGTCAGTACTTTTGTAGGCCATATAGGGACCAGAGAAGACCCCCCCAACACTCTGGGAATGGAGAGCAAACAGGTGTCGTGCCCAAAATTCAACATATTGTTGCTCACTGCTTTTCTCACTGACCCTGAAGTTTGAAAGTAGATCTTTCTCCTGGAACTGAGCTCATGCCCTCTTTGTGTTTGATGTTCTCCATGGTTTTTGTTGTTGTTGTTGTTTGTATTTCTTTAATTACTAAGGAAAATATCATTCGTAGTCACTTATTGGTGAAGCTCTCCAGGTTTTATTTGAGATCTGTTTTAAGCTTTTATCTTTCTGGCTAAGGCCTTGTCCTGTATGCAAGCGCTAATTTGGTACCTTGATCTGATTTTGAGATCAGACTGTTTCAACTGAAGCTGCGTGAAAATACCTTCAGCCCATTCCTTTGGGAACCCAGCTGTTTGTGCCAGCTTTTCAGTCTTTAGCCTATTCTTTTGGAAGAGGCTATTCTCTAGAAACAAGCTGAAAAAGCTTTTGTCCTATGGGACCAAGCTGCTTTTTTTTTTTTTTTTCTTTAAGCTCTTTATTGGAATATAATTGCTTTACACTGCTGTGCCAGTTTTTGCTGTACAACAAACTGAATCAGCTGTATTTACACATATATCCCCATATACCCTCCCTCCCATGACTCCTTCTACCCCTCCCTATCCCAGCCCTCTAAGTCATCACCCATCATCGAGTTGATCTCCCTGTGCTATGCAGCAGCTTCCCACTAGCCTTCTCTTTTACATTTGGTAGTGTATATATGTCAATGCTACTCTCTCAAGCTGCTTTTTAAGAATTGGCTGGTATTTAGGTTTGCAAGTTGTTTGCATTGAGCTATATGAGCTGTTTAAAAACTGATGTTTTACTCTAGGAAAAAACCTCTGAGAAATGGAATCTCAGTTATTTAAGCATTTTGAGGGTGCCGGCCCCCACAGTGTCTCCAGCTGATTTTGTGTTTAAGAATTGAGAGCCTTCCTTTTGTATATTTGTAACTAAACCAACTGATCTGACCAAAGGCAATTTAGAATATTGATGGCCATTATGGGGAACTTTTGAAATCCCCAAACTTAATTTTTACAAAACTGAACTGGACTACAACTCAAAAATTTCCAGAACTCAGTGGAATGCATATTTTGTTTGGTATTTCGAGTCCTCCCAAAGTTATCAGGAGTCTAAATTTGCCTCTATGCAAAATAAGATTTTAACTGAGATAAACAAAAGATTAAAGAAGGATAAAATGGCTCCTGAAGCCTCAAACTCTTCTCCCTTGGCCTCCTTGTGCTTCACATCCTTCTTTCTCCTTCCTCTCTGTGCTACCTACATCTCCTCTGTACACTCAGCTTCCCCAAACTCATTCTCTCACTGAACTTGCCTTTTCGCTGAAGCTCTCCCCACTCCCTTTTCCACTGAACTTATCAGAACATGTCTCTTTAAATGAAGGCCTCTGAGGATCTGGAAGCCAAACCCTTAATTTCTTATACACCCTGCCTAAAGCTTAACTGTGAGCCAGAGTCAAAGATTTTTTCAAAGTAATCAAAGATTCTTACTGATTTGCTGAAGAGTTTAATATAGTCATTCAAATTTATCAACCTGGTTTCTCTGACTCATATCAGCTAGTTTATATGCTTGTTGGTAAGGCCAGGAGTAGCACTGGATAAAAACCACTAATTGAGTAAACTTTGAAAGGTCTCTAGAATTAAAACTGGGAGATCATCCAACAAAGTTATATGATCAGGCTTTGGCAATCACTAGCCTTTTGTTTAGGCCCTTTGAGAGATATACACCCCTTTCTCCTTAATTCTTCTGCCCCACCCATTTATTAGGCCAAGATATTTCTCAGAAAAGTATGCTAGAATTTCTTTCTCACAAGGGGAGAACAATTCTAGAATTTGACAATAGTCATACAAGTAACCAACCAGGTGAATTAAATGATCCATTGACATCTTTTGTTTGTTCTGTCTCTGATGGTACTAGAGCTGATTCTACAAACACTGATTATTTATCCCCATTGAATCAGCTGCCACCTTCCTTATGGGCAAAATCTCCAATTGATGTTGGCAAAATTCACAGTGAACCTTGCATCAAGATTTAAGTAGATCCCTCAAAACCACTTCCCAGAATTAATCAATACCCTGTAAATAAAGAAATCCTTTAAGGCATAAAACTCATAATAAAATACTATAAAACTCAAGACCTCATTGTTCCCTGTAGTAGCCCCTGCAACACTCCCATTTTACCAATGAGAAAACTAAAGGCTTAGTGTGGAGATCTGTCTAAGACCTCCTAGCAATAAATACCATTGTTGTCCCTTGATATCCTGTTATTCCTAACCCCATATGTTACTAACCTCCATTCCCGCCAGAAGTAGGTTCTTCATTGTAATTGATTTACGCAGTGCATTCTTTAGTATTCCAGTTGATGAAGCTAGCCAATACCTCTTTGCCTTCAGTTGGAAAAACAAAACAAAAACAAAGAAAACAAACAAACAAAAACATCTCAAAACAAAGCACCTAGATAGTAATTTACCTAGATAGTAATGCTTCAGGGTTTTACTGAAAGTCCTATTTCTCACAAATCTTTAATGCTGATCGGATGTTATGAAGTTCCCTAGAGGTGCTACTGTGTTTAAGTACATGGATGATGTCCTTCTTTGTTCCTCACAGAAAGACAATATGTACATGCTAAAGCTTTTATCCTTAAAGGGACATAAAATCATCAAGGAAAAATTGTGGCTTGCCCAAACTCTGGCTTGATATTTAGGGTATTTGATATCAAAAGAAGGGCCACACCTGGGTCCAGATAGACTTCATGGTGTCCCAAGCTTCCTCAAACCCCAAGCTAAGCTCTAACATCGAGGTTTTCTTGGGCTAATTGTTTATTGCCAAAAATGCCTTCCAGATTTTTCCCTTTTGCCAAACCGCTATATGTTTTATGCATCAATAAAAACCCTGGCCTAATTTTATATAAAGAACCAGACAACATAGTTTTAAGGCCTTAAGGGACAGTTTGATGAGCTCACCTGCCCTTGGGCATTTCAATTTTAAGATTCCCTTTTTCCTTTCTGTAAATGAAAAGGAAGGGAATGCCCTTAGGGTGCCTACTCAAAAATACGTTGCCCACCATCAACCCATAGAGTATTAGAGGCAGCAACTGGACCCTGCCACACAGGAATACCCCCTTTGCCTTGGAATCATCATGGTCACTGCCATTTTGATTAAGAAATATCAAGAAAATTGTTATGGGATCCCTTTTAACCATTTTTGTACCTCATGCAGTAGAAGTTCTGAATTCTCATTACACTCAACATTTCTCAGCCAGCTGCTTCACTTTCTATGAAGTTCTTTTGTTAACTGCTTCTTATGTAACTCTTTTATGTTGCAATAACCTTAGTTGGTGCTTTCAGAGACTTTGCTGGAAAATACATTGAAAAATACATTTCAGAACCATTGAGTCACACTGGGTATTTGCCACATTGAAGAGCTTCCTAGTTAGTGTTCCTCCAACTTGTACCATGAGGCTGATTTTCAGAGAGATCTCAAGACATTAACTTCCTTAATTTTACACCTGTTTTGCATTTTACATTTCTTTTTATGATCCATTTTGACTAGATTTTTATTTTATTTTTATTTTTTGCAAAGGGATGTCCAATTGTTTCAGCACAATTTGTTGTAAAGACTACTCTTGCTTCATTGAATTACCTTTGTATCTTTGTCAAAAATCATGACTATATTTGTGTGATTCTATTTCTGGGATTTCCATTTTGTCCCATTGATCTATTCTTCATCAATACTACACTGTCTTTATTACTGTAGTTTTACAGTAAGTCTTGGAGATGGATAATGCCTATCCTTCGACTTTGTTCCTCTTTTTCAGTTTTGTGTTGACTATTCATGTTTTTTGTTTATTCATTTGTTTGTTTTGTTTATTTTGTGTTTTTTGTTGTTGTTGTTACACCACATAGCTTGCAGGATCTTAGTTCCCTGGCCAGGGATCAAACCTGGGCCCCAGCAGTGAAAGTGCCAAGTCTTAATCACTGGATTGCCGGAGAATTCCCCATTCATTGTTGTCATTAGTAATTTGTGTATTCTCTCTTACTTCCTTGTTTATCCTGGGTAGCAGTTTATCGATTTTATTGCTCTTTTAGAAAACTAGCTTTTGATTTCATTGGCTTCCTCTGTTGATTTCTTGTTTTCAATTTCATTGATTTCTGTATTAATTTTTACTGCTTCTTTTCTTTTGCTTCCAATTTATCTAGTTGCCTAAGATGGAAGCTTAGCTTATTTGATTGAGGTCTTTCTTATTTCCTAATACATGTATTTGATGCTACAACTTTCCCTCTAAGCACTGATTTCACAGCATCCCACCAATTTTTGTAAAATGTATTTTCATTTTTATTTAGTCCTAATATTTTAAAATTTTTGATACTTCTTCTTTGACTGATTTTTAAAATTTAGAAGCATATGGTTTTTTTTCTCAAAATATTTTGGTAATTTGAAGCTTTCTGTTGTTGATTTCTAGTTTAATTCCATTGTTCTGGCAACATACAATTTCCATTCTTTTGAGTTTGTTAAGATGTGATTTATGACCCAGAATGTGCTCTATTTCAGTTCGATGTGAGCTCTAGAAGAATGTATATTATGCTGTTGTAGAATGAAGTATTCTATAAATGTCAATCTCCAATTGATTAATGGTGCTGTTCAGTTCAGCAATATCCTTACCGATTTTATGCCTGATGGACCTATAATAATTATTGAAAGAGGGGTGTTGAAGTTGCCAACTATAATGCTGAATTTGTCTATTTCAGTCTCTAATTATAATACTGGATTTGTCTGTTTCTCATTGGAGCTTTTTCAGTTTTTGCCTCAAGTATTTTGATACTTTGTCATCAGGTGCATGCATTTTAAGGATTGTTTAAAGAATGTTCTTCTGGGAGAATTGAACTTTTAAACATTATGCAACACCCTTCTTTATCTCTGATAATTTTTATTGTTCTGAAGTCTACTTTATTTGAAATTAATATGTGATCTTGCTTTCTTAAGTGTAAGCAGGATAATTCTTTCTTTATCCTACAACTTTTAACCCATGTCTTTATATTTAAAGTGACTTTCTTGTAGATAACATATAGTTGAGTCTTGCTTAGTTATCCACTCTAACAAGCTTTGGCTTTTTGTTTGTGTGTTTTAAATTTTTATTGGAGTATTGTTGCTTTATGATACTGTGTTAGTTTCTGCTATACAGCACAGTGAATCAGTTATATGCATATGTATATCCCTTCTTTTTTAGATTCCCTTCCCATTTAGGTCACCACAGAGCACTAAGTAGAGTTCCCTGTACTATACAGTAGGTTCTCATGAGTTATCTATTTTAGACATAGTAGTGTATATATGTCAACCCCAATCTCCCAATTCAGTCTTCCCCTCTTGGTATCCATAAGTTTGCTCTCTACATCTGTGTCACTGTTTCTGCTTTACAAATAAGTTCATTTGCACCATTTTTCTAGATTCCACATAAGTTAATTTGTACCATTTTTCTAGATTCCACATAAAAGCGATATTATAGGATATTTGTTTTTCTCTTTCTAACTTACTTCACTCTGTATGAGAGTCTCTAGGTCTATCCACATCTCTGCAAATGGCACTATTTCATTCCTTTTTATGGCTCAGAAATATTCCATTGTATATATGTACCATATCTTCTTTATCCATTCCTCTGTTGATGGACATTGAGGTTGCTTCAATGTCTTGGCTATTGTAAATAGTGCTGCAATGAATATTGGGGTACATGTATCTTTTTGAATTACTGTTTTCTCCAGGTATATGTTGAGGAGTGGGATTGCTGGGTCATATGGTAGCTCTATTTATAGTTTTTCTGAGGAACATCCATACCATTATGAATAGTGGTTGTACCAATTAATATTCCCACCAACAGTGTAAGAGGGTTCCCTTTCCTCCACACTCTTTCCATCACTTATTGTTTGTAGATTTTGATGATGGCCATTCTGACTGGTGTGAGGTGATACCTCATTGTAGTTCTGATTTGTATTTCTCTAATAATTAGTGACATTGAGCATCTTTTCATGTGTTCATTGGCCAACTGTATGTCTTCTTTGGAGAAATGTCTATTTAGATCTCCCCCCATTTTTTGATTGGGTTATTTGATTTTTTAATATTGAGCTGTATGAGCTGTTAGTATATTTTAGAGATTAATCCCTTGTTGATTGCTTCATTTGCAAATATTTTTTCCCATTCTGAGGGTTGTCTTTTTGTTTTGTTTATGATTTCCTTTGCTGTACAAAGCTTTTAAGTTTAATTGAATCTCATTTGTTTATTTTGTTTTAATTTTCATTACTCTAGGAGGTGGATCAAAAAATATCTTGCTGCTATTTATGTCAAAGAGTGCAATGCAATCCCTATCAAATTACCAATGGCATTTTTTGCAGAATTAGAACAAAATTTTCACAATTTATATGGAAACACAAAAGACCCTGAATAGCCAAACCAATCTTGAGAAAGAAAAATGGAGCTGAACCCAGGTTCCCTGAGTTCAGACTATACAACAAAGCTACAGTAATAAAGACAGTATAGTACTAGCACAAAAACAGAAATATAGATCAATGGAACAGGATAGAAAGCCCAGAGATAAACCCATGCACCTATGGTCACCTAATCTGTGACAAAGGAGGCAAGAATATGCAGTGGAGAAAAGACAATCTCTTCAATAATTGGTGCTGGGAAAACTGGACAGCTATATGTAAAAGAATGAAATTAGAACACTCCCTAACAGCATACACAAAATTAAACTCAAAATGGATCAAAGACCTGAATGTAATGCCAGACGCTATAAAACTTTTAGAGGAAAACATAGGCAGAACCATCTATGTTTTTAATTCATATATTTAGACAGTTCACATTTAAACCAATTGTTGTTATAGTCTGATTAATATCTACCATGTTTGTAACTGTTTTATATTCATTGCATTTGCTATTTACTTCTTTTCATAATTTTCACCTCTTTTTTTCTCTCTTCTCTGGTGTTGATTAAGCATTGTATAGTATTCTATTTTATATTTTCTCTTAGCATAATAAATTATGCTACTTTAAGACATTTCTTTGGTTATTGCCTTAAAATTTTCAATATACATTTACAGCTAATCTGAGTCAATTTTCAAATAATGCTATGCCATTCACGAATAGTGCATATACCATATAACAGAGTAATCCCTTCTCTCCTCCCATCCTTTTTTATCATTATTGTCATTCATTTTATTAATATCCATATGCATATTCACCTAATATAATGTTACTATTATTACTTATGAAAGAGTTAGGTACATTTTATCTTTATTTTTTCCTTCTCTAATACGCTTTCTTTCTCTATGAAGATTAATTTCTGACATTTATTATTTTCCTTTTCTTTCTTTCTTTTTATTTATTTATTTATTTACTTATTTCTTTTGCTTCTGACTGCATTTCCAGTGCCTAGGAGGGTGCTTGGAGTACACTGGGTGAAATACGTTGCCTGTTGAGTAAATAAATGTTGGACAGGAGAAGTGGTAGGGGTATTTTTTCTTATTCCTTAAGTTAAAACAAAATGTATCTAATGTATGAAAATTTCTAATAAACATAGCTTTTTTATGTAAAAAAATTTTCTTCTAATCCTAGTTTCCTAGTACATTTATACTAAAGTTTTAACATTATCAAATGATTTTCTGCATATATTACAAATGAGGCAGTATAAAAGACTGATTAAATACTGAAGAACTGCTTTTGACATTTCTTGCTTGTCAGATGTACTGGTGACAAATTCTCACAGTTTTTGTTGTCTGAGAAAGTCTATTTCTGCTTCACTTTTGAAGGATAACTTCAATGGGTTTTTTTCCACCAACTAAAATATTTCACTAAAAATCTTCTTCCTTGTATGGTTTCTGGTAGAAAATGTTATGTAATTCTTATTCTTTTCCCTCTCTAGGTAAAGGTAAAGTGCTACTTTTCTCTAGCTTTTTCAAAACTTCTCTCTCTCTCTCTCCCCCTCCCTCCACCCCTTTTTTTCAGTTATCTGTATTTTGAATATGATATATCTAGGTGTAGATTTTTTGATAGCTGTTTCCTTCTTGGTAGTCTCTAAGATTCCTAGATCTGTGGTGGTGGCTGTCATTAACTTTGAAAAATACTCTGCCATTTTTATTTTAAATGTTTCTTCAGATTCTTTCCTTCTTTTCTTTCTGATATTTCTATCATGTGTATGTTACATATTTTGTACTTGTCCCATGGTTCTTAGATGTTCTATTTTTTCCATTCTTTTTTATTCTCTTTTATTTCATGGGAGATTTCTATTGATTTACCTTCAAGCTCACTGATTCCTTTTTCAGCCATATCTACTCTACTGATGAATCCATTAAAGGCATTCCTTATTTTTGTTATGGCATTCTCAATTTATAGCATTTCCTTTTGAATCTTTCTTAGAGTTTTAATTTTTCTGCCTACATTACTCATCTATTATTGCAAGTTGTACATTTTTTTCCATTACAGATCTTAACATATTAATCAAAGTTATTTTAAATTCTGTATCTGATAATTCCAAAATCTGTGTCATACCTGAGTCTGGTTTGGAAGCTTGTTTTTCTCTTCAAATTGTGTTTCTCTTGCCTTTTAGCACATCTTGTAATTTCTTGTTGTTGTTGTTGTTGTTGTTGGTAGCCAGAGAATGTATTGGGCAGAAAATAAGCCTTTGTGTGAAGTTTTGTGTTAATCTAGCTAGGAGCTGGGCTGTGTTTAATATTTACTGTAGCTGGATGTGTCAGAAGCTTCAACAGTGTCCTCGTTTTTTTCTTTTTTCCTTTCCCTTTTGTCTTTTCCTATGAAATTCTTATAAAATAAATTCTGTGTCTTGCAACCCTTTCAGTTTAATACACTGTTATTATACTGGAGCTCTGTTGATATGGTGGTATGATGTGTGCGAGAAGAGTTCTATGATCTTATGATTAAATGTCCATCTTTGGAGGGGCTGAGTTTCTGGACTCACTTCAACTATGTTTCTTAGCCATTTTTTCCCTCCTCTTAAGTGAGACAAAGTCTAGAGGGAGCTGAATTGGATAGTTGCCCTCTTCTAGGTAGATCAGGGTCTTGTAAAGTCATTTTTTTGAAGAAAAGTTTTTTGTTATAAAGACTACTTTGGGTGTATTTCAAAACTGTTAATTTTCTTTTTCTCTGCCCAATACCCTAGGAGAATTTTCTTAGGTTTCACCTTGAAAACTTAATGGAGTTCCTGGAGGTAAAACCCATGAAAGAGTGGGGACTCCTTAAGACTGAAATCACTCTCATACTACCCTGAACTTAACTTCCAGCAATTCCTCAAACCAACCAAAATACATAGTCCAACCAAAAGACATAGACTGGATGAATGGGTACAAAAACAAGACCTACATATATGCTATCTACAAGAGACGCACTTCTGACCTATGGACACATGCAGACTGAAAGTGAGGCGATGGAAAAAGGTATTCCATGAGAATTGAAATCAAAAGAAAGCTGGTGTAGCAAAACATATCAGAAAACATAGACAGTAAAATGAAGTTACAAGAGACAAAGAAGGACACTACATAGTGATCAATGGATAAATCTAAGAAGTTATAACAATTGTAAATATATATGCACCCAACATAGAAGCACTTCAATATATAGGGAAAATGCTAAAAGCCATAGAAAGGGAAATCAAAAGTAACCCAAATAATGAGGAACTTTAACACAATAATAGTGGGGGAATTCCCACAATGACAGATCATCCAGACAGAAAATTAATAAGGAAGCACAAGCCTTAAATGACACATTAGACTGGATAGTCTACAAACAATAAATGCTGGAGAGGATGCAGAAAAAAGGTAATCCACCTTCATTGTTGGTGGGAATGTAGTTGGAGAACAATAAGGAGGTTCCTTAAAAAAACTAAAAATAAAACTACTATATGATCTAACAATCCTACTTCTGGGATATATCCAAAGAAAACCATGCACCCCAAGATACATGCACCCCAATGTTCATTGTAGCACTATTTATGATAGCCAGGATATGGATGCAACATAAATGTCCATGAAAAGAGGAATGGAAAAAGAAGATATGATACATATATACAGTGAAATATTACTAAGCCTTAAAAAAGAGCAAAATAATGCCATTTGCAGCAACATGGATGGGCCTAGAGATTGTCATACTGAGTGAAGTTAAGTCACAGAGAAAGACAAATATCATATAATATAGCTTATATGTGGAATCTAAAAAAAAAGGTATAAATGAACTTATTTACAAAACAGAAATAGAGTCACAGATGTAGAAAACAAACTTTGGTTATCAGGGGATGGGGGAGGGATAAATATATAAAATAGATAACTAATAAGGACCTATTGTATAGCACAGGGAACTCTACTCAGTAATCTGTAGTGGCCTATATGGGAGAAGAATCTTAAAAAGGAGTGAATATATGTATATTTATTACTGATTCACTTTGCTGTACACCTGAAACTAATACAACTTTGTAAATCAACTACATTCCAATAAAAATTTACAAAAACCCACAGTAAGCAGAAGAAAATAATTATCAGAGCAGAAAAAAGAGTTACAAAACAAGCATTCCTAGTAGTTTGTGGCTCCAGAGGCTTCTGCTCCAGATAACCTGTCTTGGCTATGATTCTCAGTTTTTATCTCTCTCTCCAGATTTTGAGGTGGTGTTTTGCTGTGACCTGTATTCTCTGAGGAGCCTAAGAAAAGTCATTAATTTTCAGTTTGTTTAGCTGTTTTATTATTGTAATGATGGGAGTGATGGCTATCAACTCTTTACATGTCAGAGCTATAACCAGAAGTTCTCTAATCTCCTTTTTATTTTTTTTTTTTTTTTTTTTTTTATTTATTTTTTTTTTTATTTTTTTATTTTTTTATTTTTTTTTTTTTATTTTTTTTTTATTTTTTTTTTTTATTTTTTTTTATTTTTTTATCTAATCTCCTTTTTAAATGCTTATCTAAACCAAGGTCAACTGATCTGTAGGAAATCAGTTGAGCGATCCTGAATTTGAGTTGTAATCTGTCCTCCTGTGACTGCCATGGTGATCTGTAAATCAGTACAGCATGTGTTTTTGTGTGTATGCATATGCACAATTTATTAGTAGTTATCAGCCTGTGGAATGTGTGTGCCCCTTTCCTCAGTAGTTCCAGTTCTAAGAATCTGTCCTACAGAAAGACAAGCAGAAATGTCTAAAATAAAAGAAATTGTAATAGTGCTCTCTGGCATTGAAACAAAACCAAATGATCATTTGACAGGTGTTGTAGAGGGGATTCTTGCATCAGATAGGAGGTTGGAATTGATGTCCTTAAGGGTTCATCTCCAGTGGCTATGCTGGGGTGTAAAGCATCTAATGTGCTTCCTCCATATTCTCTGTTTAAAGAGTATCCAGTGATTCAAGGTCAAGCACATACACTTATGCAGAAGGATGTATTTTCATCATTATAACATAGATGAAAGTCACCACCAGACAGGGCACATCATATAACACACTGTGCATTTTGCTTATATCTCTGTTTCTTGTTATTTATTATTTATTTATTTATTAACTTTATAAGTATAGTTGATGTACAATATTATATTAGTTTCTGTTGTACTTCATAGTGATGCAATATTTTTCTATGTTTTGTACCATGCAAAGTTATTACAGTGTTATTGACTATACTCCCTATGCTGTACATTACATCCCTATGACTTATTTATTTTATAACTGGAAGCTTGTACTTCTTAATCCCCCACTCCCTTCCCTTCTGGTAACCACCAGTTTGTTTTCTGTATCTATGAGTCAGTCTCTGTTTTGTTTTGTGTGTGTGTGTGTGTCTGTATAAAATCTCACATCTTTATCCATCATCTATTGATAGGCACTTAGCTTGCTTCCATATGTTGGCTATTGTAAATCATGCTGCAAGGAACATAGGGGTGCATATATCTTTCCTTTTTTATATATAAATATCTTTAAAACACTTTTAATTTGTTTTTTGCTGCTTTGGGTCTTCTTTGCCATGTGCGGGCTTTCTCTAGTTGTGGCGAGTGGGGGCTACTCATCCTTGCAGTGTGCGGGCTTCTCATTGTTGTGTCTTCTCTTGCTGCAGAGCATGGGATCTAGGCACATGGGCTTCAGTAGTTGTGGCTCATGGGCTCTAGAGCTCAGGCTCAGTAGTTGTGGTACATTAGCTTAGTTGTTCTGTGGTTGGACCAGGGATCAAACCCATGTCCCCTGCATTGGCAGGCAGATTCTTAACCACTGCATCACCAGGGAAGTCCTGCATATTAATTTTCTAATAAGTATTTTTTTCTTTGGGTAAATACCCAGGGGTGGTTTGCTGGATCTATGGTAGTTCTATTTTTCATTTTTTGAGGCAACTCAATAATGTTTTCCATAGTGGTAGTGCCAATTTACATTCTCACCAACAGTGCAGGAGAGTTCTGTTTTCTCCACATCCTTACTAATACCTGTTATTTGCTGCCTTTTTGATAATAGTCATCTTGACAAGTGTGAGTGATACCTCATTGCAGTTTTGATTCGCATTTCCCTGATGACTGGTGATGTTTAGTATCTTTGCATGTGTCTGTTGGCCATCTGTATGTCTTCCTTGGAAATATGTCTATTCAGGTCTTCTGCTCATTTTTTAATCAAATTTTTTTTTTCATATTGAGTTGAGGGAGTTATTTAAATATCTTGGATAGTGACCCCTCATTGTATATATTATTTGCAAACATCTTCTTCCACTCAGTAGGTTGCCATTCATATTGTTGATGATTTTCTTTGCTGTGCAGAAGCCTTTTAGTTGGATGTAGTCCCATTTGTTTATTTTTTCTTTTCATACCTTTATCTGAAGAGATAGATACCAAAAAAAAAAAAAAATTGGGAAGACTGATGTTAAAAAGCATACTGCATATGTTTTCTTCTGGGAGTTTTATGGGTTCAGGTCTGATGTTATATCTTTAATCCATTTTGAGTTTGTCTTTGTATATGGTGTGAGAAAGCAGTTTAGTTTCATTTTTTTGAATGTACCTATCCAGCTTTCCCAACACTATTTATTGTACGAAGACAGTCTTCTCCCCACTGTATACTCTTGACTCCTTTGTCATAAATTAATTGACCACATAGGCCTGAGTTTATTTCTGGGCTCTTTATTCTGTTCCATTGATCTATGTGTCTGTTTTTGTGCTGGTACCATACCGTTTTGATTATTGCAGTTTTGTAGTATAGTTTGAAACCAGGGCATGTGATATATCCAGCTTTGTTTTTCTTTCTTAAGATTGTTTTGTTTCTTGTCCTTTAAACTGTCAGCTTCATTAGGCAACCCATTGTTGTGTTTCCAGGACTAAAACTGGGCCTGATACCATACCACAGATGATTTTTAATGATTACCTTATTTATCATTTGGGAGCTCCATGAAGGATGATAATTTTGTCCATTATCTTGCTCAGTCTCTATTTCTTCAACTATTTTCATCTGGCTTTCATTGACCTGGCTGCCATAGCTATAGTGATGCCTGCAGTTCTTGCTCATCAGCTCTCTCATGGATGCCACCATTACCTCCCTGGCCTTTGCCACCTTTTGTCACTGCCCTGAACACAACTTCAGTTGATGGAAGATCAAGAGCTTTAACAACATGTCTCTCAGGGAATGACCAACTGTGACTAAAGAACTTATCAGAAGTGGTGCATAGAGGCAGGGAGGAGGTGATATGATGGTTACAGAACAATGTGGTCAGGCTCTGCTTTTGTTTGCCACTTTGAGTTTGTGTCACCTTCATTTGATATCCAGCCAATATACTTAACTACCAATAATTGGGCAAAATATAAAGTAAACAATTAGGTATTAAAATACCCTAAAGCATTGTTAGGAGACAATATTCCATGGGTATCTTTTGTTTATAAATGTTTTGCAAGCAGAGGCACTGACAGCCTATGTTCTGGACTATCTTTCCAAGAATGTTTTTAGAGTGAACAGTCTTGGAAGATAGATATAGTGTCTCTTTCCAGAGCAAAAGGTGAACCTTTTTACTGTCCAGTATGATAAAGTTGGCTCCCTCCAGGAAAAGAGCAGGTTTCCTTGCAGCCCCTATAAAAGATTTGAGTTCTCTAAACTTAGGGTTCTTCAGCTGTGACAAAAGCTGGGTGCATATGCAGCATTCACCTGAGCCTCTACTTATTACCAGTACTTGGGGCAAAGGGAACCAGCAAACATAGACATAGAGCTCACATAGTGTGTGTGGCATAGTAATAAACTTTCTTTCTTGACCCAGGAGTCTTGTGTCTCTATTAGTATCAATAAATTAATAACAGGCTAACAGTGTAAAACTTGAAAACTTTCACAGTTCTTGACAAAGATACCTCACTCTATCATTCCCTCCAAATAAGCTCCTTAATAAATTACGTTTTTATTAACCATAATTAGAATTTTTCACTCTCAAAGTGTGCTTTGAAGACAGAATATTTTAAAATGCAAAGTCTTTTGACCTCCTTACAGTTGAAATTAAGAAATAATATTAAATTTACTGTGGGTTTATTAACAACTTGATGTACGTAGATAAGCACTTGAGCTAGTGAAGCAGGTAGCAATGACATTAATATTCAAAACCTCTAAGCTAATATAGTGATATAAATTATTCTGTCTCTTTTCTTTCCTTTTTCAGTCATCCAAGATACAGCAGGTGATTCCGAGCCTATTTAGTGATTTAAAAGAAGCGATTTATTTTACCCTTGTATGGCATTGTTCTCCGCAATGAATTGTTCAATTTTCTTTGTTTATTCATTCCAGAATATTTCTATAACTCTAAATACATTCACTTTTATATTATTTAATATAAGAAATAACCATTTAATTTATTGAGTAATATATCAAATCTATGTAGGCCTGTTGAAAAAAATTGCTTTTTTAAAATTGATGTTTATTGGTAAGAAAATAACTTTATGAGAGTAAAGGATTTGGAGATAAAAGATACTTTATTCACCATGATAAAGTCTTCCTTGTTATTTTCTTGTTTTATTTTTGGCTTTTGGAATAAATATCTAATCCTAATCTTAAGGATAATATTAATTAGTAAAATTAATAAAATAGGAATAGGTCTCAGTAAGTCTATGGATAGAAATGAAAACAAATTAATAACAAGCATTAATATAGTGTTTGTTACCAGCTAGATTTGCCAGACACTGATGAGGAGATTGATATATAGAAAGCTCAAACAATTTGCTAAAAGTCACACAACTAGGCAATAGCCAAAGGAGTTCTGACCCTTGGGTCCATATTCTTATCTACCTCATTATGTTGCCTCTCTTAAATTTCATTCTATTCCCACACAAGAAACAGAAATCCAATCTGCTTATATCCTGCCTTCATCCCAATTTAAATTATCATGCTTTTATCATTCACAGTCTACTTCATCTTCCTCAAAAAGCTGTGTTTTCCTTTAATTACACAGTGTTATATAATTGAACACAAAACTACACAGGGCATATTCATCCAAGACTTTAATAAAGATAAAGGATATGGCATAGCAGGAGAAAGACAACACATGTAAATATCAAAGTGGTGTGAAACTTCCACGTACAGCTCATAGGGCTCTTCTTCTTTTTTTTTGCATAAAATGTGCTTCATCTTCAGCATGTGAACCACCAAGAGAGTGAAAAATACCTTGGTCTTAGGGGAGTCAAAGCACAAGTTCACTGTGGGGTCTTTTGTAAGCCACTGATCACGTTGCTAAAGCCAGACTGAATGACTGATTAAACCAGGTGCAAACTATTAATATATCTTTTCCTAATATATGAAAATCTTGGATAGTTTTGCTGACTTAAAAAATGGACAATGTGAGAGTTGTGAGTCAAGTTTTATTTGGAGCAAAATGATGGCTATAACCCAGAAGACAGCATTTCAGATGGCTCTAAGAAACTGCTAGAAAGAAGCAGGGGAAAAGGTCAGTATATATGTGATTTTGGTGAAGAGGGAGTACATGCAATCATATTTTTTGCATGAGGTTTCTGCTGGTCATGGGGAGCAGTCATCACCATGGATTTTAGTGCTTTTCTAGATATGAGGAGATACAAGAATTGGGCTCATAAAATCAGCTCCTGAAAATATCTAACTATCTGAAGACATGTTCTCCCAGTTTTTCCCAGAGCACAGAGTGCCTCATTTCTGCTCTCCACCCTGAACTCCTCTCAGGGGGTGTTGAAAGTCAGAAGCTGCAACAGCATATATTTTAATCCTTGTAGAGGTAGATGGCAAGCGCCAATGGCAAGTGCCAATTTGTTGTTGGCAGGGCTCCCTCATGGTCATACATTCAACCATGCCTTGGGGGGCATTTCATGACCATTTCATCCCTTGGTGCTAGGAAGACTCATTCCTAGGTCTGGCAAAGATTTTGCTGATAGCCACTCAATGTGCTATTACTGGACTAGGTCTTTTCATAGTAATCAAAGTCTCTGGACCACCTGTCTTTATAGTCTGTTATGGTCCAGGGAAAAATTCCCTCTTATTGCATCTTCCCATATCTAGAGTTACACTATTACAATCATTGATCTCATATAGAACTATATATTTGATCAACAGCTTCAAGTTGCCTAATCACAATTATTTTTGTTGGAGGTTCAATCACACATTTGGTAATATAAGATATGATAATCTTGTAAAATAGGCAAAATGCAAATAACATAGCTGACTGTATTATTAAAGTCATAAGTAAGAATTAAGCCAAGAACTTCCATTAGGTGCAGCCCAGTGTATCCCAGGTCATGTAACTTTGTTCTGTACCAATTTGATCTTTCAGGAAACACATATATATTGGCATTGTCCTTAATATTCTCAGTCTAACTTCCTAGTGTTACTAGGGTGGTTATCTTTAGTATAATTTAACTATTCCTAAGATAAAGGGGGGCCTTAAAACTTAGATGATCATAGCCTGGTGTTAACCACATAAATCCACCACATAACTGTGGGAGGTTTTATTCCTTGTCTGAAATTTTGCTTGTTGCTCTGAGTGAGCTTGAGTAACTTCAGAGGAAAATTCATATTTATAGTCAGAGTAGGTATTATTAATTGGCTAGGTGAGACGATCCCATTTGGTAATATCAAGAGTAGCCTGAACAGAACTGAACTTTCTTTCTTCTAAAATAAATTTCCTAAGGGTGATCCAATTAGAGCCTTGGAGTGGAGAAATCCACCAAGGTAATCCAGAAGTACTAGACAGAGGTAATTGTCCACAAACCCAGCAATTGGATTGATTTTTAAAACTAGCCTAGGATTGTGTCCATGATAGAAAACATTTGATTTATATGCAAAGGTCCAAGAAGTCAAGATAACATTATAAATGATCATACAAATCAGGTCCAGCATCTTGGGCAAGCTGTTTACTTCTGATGTTGTCTTTTACTAATCCTGGTGCAAGTGTAGTTTCCTCTGTTTGAGCATTGTTTTAAGGTGAGTTTGAGGTCAGCAGTCCTCTCTATAGACCAGTCCAGTGCAGGGTCCCTTTTTAAGTGGTAAAAATGGATTTGAGAGTGAATTCCCTTTAGTTTTGCTGCACATGAATTAGTTAAGAGTACCTGGTGAGGGCCTTTCCATCTGGCTTGTAATGAGTTCTTTAAATGATGTCTTTTCCAATATACACAGTCCCCTGGTTGCAGGTCATGGGGCATCTGATCTTCAGTCAAAGATAGATTACTGAGATAAGCTTAAGAAACATAGAGTGTCATTTTAATAATTCAATTTAACTTTACATCAATATAACATAACAGCAAGGAACTATCTGGGAAGTGAGTCTTAGTAAATACAGACCTCAATTAACAAAACTGAGATTTAACATTCCTTGAAACACCTTTTTCTCTCTAAAATTACCCTCATTTCTACCAAATATAATCAATTAAGACTAATTGCTTTGCAAAATAAATCTGGTCTCAAAAACTTGGCCCAAGGATTTATATAACTATAATTGATCATACAGACTTTTTTTGCTTTGCTAAAATTTTTATAAGGAGTCTCAGATTGAACTTTTAAAAGACCTCTCAGGGCTAGGAAAGTTATGCCAAGGACTTATCACAGATTTTAACCAACAGATGTAGGTGAATTCCTTCCTTTTCAAGGTCCCCAAAATGACTTGAGATTTCTATACCTGTTAGTGATATAGCCTTCCTAATTTATCTGATGAAGCTGCTGGGAAGCTAAGAGTTTACAATCTCTGGAGTGAGCAGATAGAGAAAAAAAGATAAATCAATTCTTCCTACAAAGGTATAACTTGCCAAATTACTGTAAGTCATAATTAGTTTGAGGGGAAGTTTTCCTTATACCTGAAAAACACAGATATAAGCCACAATTTTTCAGATAGAAACCATAAAAATTATAACTATATATTCACCAGTTCACTCAGTCTTATGTAACTAACCCTTTTTGTTAACAGTTTATGAAGCCATCATGTTTCTCATTAGGATTATTTAATTTCTTACCCAGTTCAGCATTATGGCCTGAAGGTCAGAAACTTGTATTTATCCAAAAGTCCTTTTTATAAATCTTCTTGAAGAGGAAGAATTTTTGCAAGGCACCAGAATAAAACCGTAACTGTCAATAATGACATAAGACTTAAGAAGGCATATTTAAAATCTGCATATTTACAATGCAATTGACAACAAATCTTGGTTACTGCTGTACCATACAACACTTTAAGATAACTAGAATTATAACTGATAACATTTTTCCAGGACATATCAGAATTTTAGGAACTCCATGTAATTTCTAGGATATCTACATTAGCAACATTTACCATACAATTAATACCTAAGATGATTTATTATTCATTTGACAATACTTCTTATGTAATTTAACATACCAAATGAACATAATTAGTTTAATATCTCTCTTTGGGATGTTTCATGGGCCCTTTGAAGCATCCCAAAGTTAGCTAGAGGTCAAAAAGACTTCATTAGAATTTGATTTAGGAAGTTTTGTCAAAAAATATCAAAAAGGGTTTAGAACACTCAGTTTGATAGGATCACAGGTCACTGTGAAACAATAGTTATTCACTTAGTGAAAGTAACAATAAAAATTTCAAAGGAAAATACACAACAGATCAATTAAAAGGTAAAGAAACTTAAAATCTATTATCAAAGGCAGTTCAAAATATAAAAAAAAATCTTGTCCTCCTAAGAGAGAGGAAAACCAAATTCAAGTTTTGCACCTGCTTACTCCTTTACTCAAATGTACTTTAACCTTAGCCAACCCTGACCATGCTCAAAAGTCTTTTCTCAGGGTCCACTTTCCACAAACATTTTTAAAAATCACTTTCTGTATCCATCACTTCATTTTTCAGAAACAGCCAGCTATAAGTCAGACCTATTTCCTTTTCCCTTAATAAAATGCAATTCCATTCCTCATGCCTTCTTTACTGAAAAGAAGGCATCCTACTTCCCTACTGTATACTGAAAATTTTTCTTTATTATTTCTATTAGCTTTAATTACATCTTTACATTAGAATCCTCAGTTCTTATAAGCTTAATTTCTTGAGAAAACTGGAGAGTAAGCAATTACGAACTGTCCTTTACATCAGCATTCTGTAGATTGGTAAATATCAGTGATATTTTCTAAAAACATTTGCTTTCTTTAGAGAACATGGCACCAAACATATTCATTAATAGTCCTAAATGCCTTTTGTTTCTCTGTGAAAGGAAGCCAATGTTCAGTAATTAATGTTTCAGTATCTTATTTTATTTGGGAATGACCTAGCTATTCAATAAACTTCCATCACTTACTTTAGCACAAGTCTAGAATTTCAACTTACCAGAATCTGGAGAGACAATTTTAGATAGACATTCCTAAAGCATAATTATTCTTAATAGAGTTTATCTAAAAGCTCTTATCTAAAAGCTCTTATCTCATTTACATTTTCTTCCCTTAAAAGTTTCTTCACATCGAGTTACTTTCCTTGCTGACAAATTTGTAACAAATATAATAAGTTTTTATTTAGCTCATATTAAACTCAGTCACAATAAAAGCATTATACTTCATGTTGACAACTCTAAAGACATGTCTGTATTAATTAGATTAACAAACATTAATACCAGGTATTAATTTAATACTGAATATTTCCCAGTTCACATGAACCTGAAATTCATTTAGCTTAATTTCTGTTGTATTTAGAATTGTTAGATTTGTAAGTGCTCACTTTTCTTTAAGCCAATTAAACAGAGCTCATTTGCAAATTAACCTCAGCAATATTATTCAAAGACAAAGATAGGTACTGGGACACACATATATCCAGACAGACACAACAAGAGATCTAGCTTCATTTTCTAAACTTTAGTCATGAATCAGATATCACAATATAAAAATCACTAGTTTATAAATAACAGTTAGAATAACAAACATTTTAAAAGAATTTTTTTTGTCCTTTTTATGCCTCAGCCACAGGAATTAGAGATGGTCTAGATAAGATAAGTGATCCTGAGAGCTCTGTTCTCATGGCACAGGGAGAGAAAATCAGGTTCCCTTTGTAGGACTTATTCCCTTAGGGTTAGAATTCTGAAGAGATTTTTTTTTTCCTACAACTAGCTTTCTTTACCAGTTGGAAATTAAATGGGGGTCAGTTAAACTTCAACTGCATTGTGTACTTTATTGGCTCAATTGAAGGTTCATAATTTTTGTAGATAGCCTCTTTTCTTTCTTTCTTTTATGGTCTTGAAAAGTTGGTAGGCAGTGTAACAAGTGTGTTTGTGTGTAACTCAGATCAACCTAGATTGTGTCTTTTGACTAGAGTAGCCAAATCCTCATTTAAGCCTGCTAAAGATTCAGAGTTGAGCAAAGGATCATTTTGGTAGTTAGAGAGTGATTTAGGTGTCAAGCCAGAATATTGCTTAAAAGTTTTTTTTCAAGCCTTTCATAATTTCCATCCAATCTCTGCTTGCACTCTTGAATCTCTGTCCAGTTTACATTTTTTTTTTTTTTGGAAAAAGCTTTGGGATAAATTCAAGTAATTTCTGAGCTAATTCCTTGCATTCAGTGTGAACCTGTGGTTCAAATTTCACTATGGGCTGTTTCCACCCTGCTTTCTTTATTCGTTCCCTTGCTTTGTTTACAGAAACTAACAGCTGTATTAATTGATATAGATCTGAAAACCCAGGCTCATAGATCTGGGTGGTTAACTCAAGTTCCTTAGCAAATCACAGTAGATCCTGACTTGCATTGGGAAATTCCTTAGCTAAGGCTCTAAGTTCTGTTTGGCTCCAGGGTGTGTATGTAAGTACCCATGATGATTGGCCTCTCCTGTAATAAGTTTCTCCTTAAAGGGAGCTACAATCACTTCTGATTTTTTATTCCCTTTACTGGGAAAGAGGCAGCAGCAGGAAGTCAGAAGAGTTGGAAGAGAAAAAGAGACAGCGTCTGAGTGTCTGGGCCAGGCAGTTAAGATAGAAGAGGATACATGGGAGGAGCAGAGGGAGAGACAGAGTCAGAGACAGATTGCTAGCAACTTTTTTTTTAGTTCTGATATAATTTTAAGCAATTAACTTTTGGTTTCCTACAAAGAAGTTGCTCTAAAGTTTCCTCTTTTAGAAGCTTCTAGACACCAATCAAAGTAAGCATTCCATTCAGTTTGTTCTTACAGCTGGCTTTTTCTAACTGTGCACACAAAAATAGCAATTTTGAAATATCAGAAGAACCCTAATTTGGCCATTTTAGGTTGAGATCTTCTTTAGTATAATTTCCCCAATTAAGCAGACACCTACAAGTATAAACTTGGCTGAGGTGTTAGTAAGAGGCTGGCCTTCTGATGCCCCTTGTTTGTGTGATCAAGAGGCACTATTTCCCATTTTAAAGTTGAATTTGTCAGGGATAAAATTTACTAGTGAAATTGTGTTGCAGGACAGTGTGCTGCTTGTGAGCTTAACTCCTCTAAGGCCTCACTCTAAAGTTGTTTCAGTTCCCTTATGTGTCTCAGTTTTCTCCCCTCAGTGGTCTAAGACCACTGCGGGTGCTCAGATTGCTGAATGACCAATTCTTATTTGTGACCTCCAGCAAGCAAGTGTTTTAATTAATGAGTGGGTTTCCCTATGGGACCACTGCATGGTATGAGGACTCTGCTTCCACCACTCCCTTAAATTTCTCAGGCACCTGAGAAAGCCATAGTTAGCCAGGAGGAATCTTGTCCCTTTTCTTTGGAGCAAAGTTCTCACATAAAATCTTCACTTTTATCCCAACAAATTCTATGTAGGCAGCCAAATTGAGGAAAAGCATCAGGTCAGCCTCTAACCTAACCACTCAGTGCAGATCACTCAGTCTCCTACAGCTGAGCAAACTGTGGTATCTTTCAAGCAGCCTCACCCCCTGCCCCCCCCCCCCCCCACTGAGTGTCTTTCAACTGGGAGGAGGCAGGTACCTGCCACACCACCATATAAAACTCAGGATCATCAACCAATATGGGCAATCTGAGAACCAGGAGAGACTTACCCAAATTCATCAGCATTCTCCGAGGAGGCGGTCAGGAGAAAGGGGCCCCTGCTGGTACCAAGGCTGTGGTTCCTTACAGAATTCAGGTGATGGAGAAAAGTCCACTCTGGCTCCCTTCTTCATGGTCGCCATAAAACTGTTGACTTAAAAAAATGCACAACGTGAGAGTTATAAGTCAAGTTTTATTTGGGGCAAAATGAAGACTATAGCCCAGGAGACAGCATGTCAGATTACTCTGAGAAACTGCTCCAAAGAAGCAGGGGAGAAGGTCAGGTGAAGGTGGAATATATGCAATCATGTTTTTTTTACAGATGTTTTCTGCTAGTCATGAGGAGCAGTCATCACCATGAAGGATTTTAGTGGTTTTCTAGATATGAGGAGATACAAGCATTGGGCTCATAAAATCAGCTCCTGAAAATATCTATCTGAAGACCTGTTCTGCCAGTTTTTCCCAGAGCACAGAGTGCCTCATTTCTGCTCTCCACCCTGAACTCCTCTCAGGGGGTGTTGAAATCAGAAGCTGCAATAACACAGGATTTAATCCTTGTAGAGGTAGATGGCAAGTGCCAATGGCAAGTGCCAATTTGTCATTGACAGTTTCCATTGACGTGTATTCAGATTCAGTAATCTTTTCTTCTGCAGTGACTAATCTGTTGTTAATTCCATCCAGTGTATTTTTTTTTAATCTCACATAATGTATTTTTTCACTTTAAGAAGTTTGATTTGGGTATTAAAAATATGTTCCACGTCTCTATTTATCACATTCAGATTTCTTCTAGCTTCTTGAACATAAGGAACACACATAATAACTGAATTATATGTAAGGAATACATATAATAATATGATATCCTTGCCCATTAATTCTATCATCTGTATCATTTTTGGTTCAATTTTATTTGATTAATTTTCCTCCCCATTATAGGCTATGTCTTCTGTATTTTACATGCCTGATGATTTTTGATTCAATGCCAGAAAACACTTTGATCCTTGGGTCTTCTTTTAAGCTTTAATAGGTGGTACCAGAGCAACATTTAGTGTAGGGATAATTTTTCCCCACTACTGAAGCAAGATCCTTTTTACTACTGTAACAGATATCCAATGAATTATGAAATTTCCCACTCTGACTATTGGGTATTGACACTATGTCCAGTGCTATGAGTTTTCCAGGCATTATTCTCTTTTGGGGGTGGTTATTCCTCAAATTCAGGTAGTTTTCCTATATGCAAGTGCTGATCAGTGCAACTCAACTCAGTACTAAAGGAAGAATCTCTGATGATTTCTGGAGGTGTCTCTCTGTACAGCTCTTGCCTTTTGTGTACACTGTCCAGTACCACATCTTCAATTCATGTGTGCTAACTTAGGGTTTTGCCAGTGCTGCTTTTCTCTGCCATCACCTAGAAACTTATCTCCAGACAGTAAATTGGGGCAATTGTAGGATTCACCCTATTTATTTCCTATATTTCAGGATCACTGTTCTTCATTTAACTATATCTCAAAAGCTGTTGCCACATATATTTTGTCAAGATTTTAATTCCAGTCCCTATAACTCCTTCTTGGCTGGAAGCAGAAGTCTATTCATTTTCAATAAACAATGCAGACAGGCTAATAAAGAGTGCCTCAAGGATTTTTAGATTTTAAACAGCACATTTTAATCACTAGATATGACAATTTCTTTCTTTCTTGACCAAGAGTCAGTCGTATGGCTGCAGGCTTCCCTGGAGACAAGAACAGAAGTACCACAGAGATCAAATGCAAATTATTTTTATTCTTGCATAGGTCCCTGGAAATATCATTATTACAGACCTCCATACATTTTCCTGCTGCTTGCCATTGTCTCCTTTTCTGCCTGGCTAGGCTTTTCTAACTGTCCCAAGCCAAACTGAGCTTGCACTACCATTATACCTCATTCATTATTGTATCATCACATTTTTCACACTGTATTATAATTATGTGTGTACATATCTATCTCCTTATGAGATCAAAGGATCCCTTCAAGCAAAGATTATGTCTCTATAGCCCCAGAGCCTGATATTCTTGGGGCTTCATAATAATACATTGAATGAATTAATGAATAGAATGAATGAATATCTGAATACAAGTTATTCAAACCAATAATTTAGCATAGATAGATTTGGAAATTAATATTAGAACTATCACAAAGTATTTTAAATTTTTACCTACAATTATGTTCAAAATAGCTGAATTGTAAGGAAGAATAATTTTCATTCCATTTAATTTTTCACTTTCTCATGAAATCATTTTTCCTAGGTGCTTCATATTTCAGAGACTGGATTAGTTGAATCTTCTCATGTTACTTTATTTAAAATCTTGTATACAAAGAAGACAAAATACATATTACTGTTCTAACATTTGTAGTTTTAAAACACCACATACATCTCAAAGGTGAAAAAGATAGGATTTTATTTTATAACCGAACATATTTTTGTTGTTCTTGCCTTACTTGTTCTTAAGTAGCAGAAAATTAATTTTTAACTCTCAGGCACTTAGTTCAATCCAAAGGTTCTTCTGCTATATTTAGATATTATTATTTAAGTCAGTTGATTTTACACATGTCAGTCAGGATTTCTCTCCCATTCTCTTCCTCTGAGTTGCTTACAAGCCATGTAGAACATGTATAGATAAACTTTAGGTAAGTTAGGGTGGGATTTGGAATGGAGGAGGCACGCCCATGCCTTTGGACTTGCTGTTTGCTATCTTTGTGTGGCTTCAAATGTCCATACATTCTATACTCTTGACATGGGCAATATTTGATGCTGGCTCTATTTGATGCTGGCTGTATTTGGTGGCTTCTACATTAGTGTCTGTGCAGCTTTCTAACATGGAAGAGTCTATGAAGCTTCAGACACAAAAGGACACCCTCCCTTTGCTTAGTGCTGTTGTCTTTGTCTATGACTTGACTCATGCCCTCAACTAACATCTACAGCTTTCTCTGAATTGGAAACGTGCTATGTTGACATCAGTCTCATTAAGAAGATGCTTTTAAAAGCTGAACAAATGCAAAAACTTCCTCCTGATCCCAGGTATTCCTAAACTTGTAAATTTTAAGAACTCAATGGAGACTGTCCCAGGAAAGGGTAAGTGCTGGGTGGGAAAGGGGGAAAAGCAGCCTGTTTTGCTCTCACACTTCCTCAGAATTCTTACCCTTGCATTTACCCTCCTTTCTAGACTTTCTATCTCTACCAGTACAGGTTCTGTGAGAACACATACCTTTTCAAATCTCTGAGTTTTCTGTTCTCACACTGCCTACCTAATGTCTGTTGGCATATAAGGACTGGAGAACCTGCTTCTTGGAACTAATAAACATAAGAAAGTAGTTGGAGCTCCATCACTACTCCCCAAACATATGCTGATCTAATGTTTCTAGCTGGTACTGAGGCCATTGCAATGAAGGAAAACAGAACATTTTGTGTGATGACTCCTGTTATTAATCCATCAAAAATAAGCACTTCACATACCATTTTGCTTCACAGGTAGACCCACTCCTCAGTTGGAGACCCATGGACCATCTATATTTGATTCACCTGCCCCAACATGAAACCTTCCAAGGAGTTACAAGGCATTTTATCTCAGTGTTCTCTCACACTTGCTAAAGCTATCCTTCAGGAATTCTAGGAGGTACCCAAAATGAATTGAACATTACTTAATGGAGACATTTTAAGGCCTTCGGGTGTGAGGTCTTCTGTAATAAATTTGAGGTTTTCAAGAGTGAGGATTCAGACTGTTTTATATCCTTTTTGGCTTCTTTTTTGCTTTAAGGTAGGAGCTGGATTTCTTTCCTGACAGACTTATTTCAGGTTATCAAACATTTATATCCTTGGCTCTTCTACTTTTCAGGCATAGAAAGGGAAACCTTTTTATCAGAAGTCAAATTGCAAAAAGTTGTTCTTATTTTATTTTTGCTTGAGGCTATAGTTTGAATTCTGCTTTGAATTACTTTGCAGTATACTTCCATTAGGTAGGTATCTACATGCAACAGGTGTTCAATAAATGCTCTATTTAAATTACATATAAAAAATAAGAATGACAATTTGATTGGCATATGAGAAAGAGAAAATTTAATATTTCACAGCCACCCAAACTTTTGTAAGGAGTCAGTTTTGTTGATTGTATGATGAAGTGAGTATCTAATCTACTTCATTGTAAATATGATAAATGAGCTTTACTAATGACATTAATAAAACAAAAAAATCTAGAATTTGACACAATTTAATGACAGAAACATTTTTCATAATTACAGTAGTGAAATTATTGATAGATTTTTTGATAATTCATGTCATTCATTAGGTCTGAGTCTCTATGAGTGGTTTAAATCAGGTGTGAAAGGCAACCTTCATTAACATCTAAAGTGAAGCCACATATATAGGTTGTGCTTAAATTAAATATAAGGGAAGAGAATGAGAATGGAGTCTGAATAAGAGGGTTGAAACAGCATTCTTGGACTTGCTGGAAATCAGTAAGTCCACACACAACCCAAACAGGATATGACTATTGACCCTTGGGAGCAGGCTCTGTGCAGCACTCCCTTTGGTGATTCCTGTCTGGCATGTGTGGGTACCTCATCCCTCAGAGTGGCTTCTGAAGCCACCATTCAGGATAAGCACAAAAGGATCATCCAGTATTTTACTCATTAGTTTATGTTTCTGCCAACCTCCTTAGATTGTGAATTCTTAAGAACATACATTTTGTCTTATTATGCTTTGTGTCTGCAGGATATACTCAATAAACGTGTATTGAATGAGAGAGAATGAATAAACTGTTATAAATAGTGCCCACCTTAAATCCTAATGAATGAGGTGTATATAAATTCATATGTATATACATAGTTTTGTTAAATATAAATTAGAGAGAGGGAGGATAAGAGCACTGAAGGCAGAGGTTTTCTAGACAGAATAGTACATAAATTATAATAGATATTATACAAATATTTTAAATACAATTGTCCCTTGAACAACATGGACTTGAAATATGCAGGTCCACTTATATGTGAATTTTTTTCAGTAGTAAATACTACTGTACTACAGGATCTGTGGTTGGTTGGATCTATGGAGGAACTGGTTATGTGGCTGACTGTAAGTTATATGGAGATTTTCAACTGCTTGAAGGGTTGGCACCCCAACCCCTGAGTTGCTCAAGCATCAACTGTATTTGTTTAATTTTACTGAAATGAGAGGCTAAAGTGTGTTTGTTTTTGCTAACAATGTTTTGCCTATAGGAAGGTAGGAAAAGAGAAGCCCAGATGTGTACCTTGATTTCAGATTATTCTGGACCTTAAATGCTGGGTTGAGTATTTAGGTAATGCCAAACCGTTCAAATTTTAAATAGTAATGTAATTTTGTTTTTTAAACAAGGAAAGTGATGTGATCCTATCTGTGCATTAGAGAGATTTAGATGACAAGAACATATATTCTATTTAAAGAAGAAGGTTGCAGATTAAAAAATTGAAAATGTACTGAAATGATAAAAGGCCTTTTAAAATGCCAGGCTAAGTAACTTACACTCATTGCCACTTGGTAGAGCAAGGTAAAAGAGAAAGCATCAAAATGAAAAAAGGTCAGTAAAAATACTTTTGGTTTCTGGGAGTTTCTGATAATAGTTTTGACACTTTTTAGAAGATAAAGCCTTTTATATTAACTGCAATGAACTAATCTCATTTGATTTGCTTTGAATCCTACAGTTGTCAGGAAGGAATTTAATGCACTAGAAAAATAATTCAGGAAGGCTAAAAAGAAAGCCAGTCTTCTACACATACTTTTCTCTATTTATCTATAAAGAAAAAGTGCTTTTGGGCTTAGATCCTAACAAACAAAATCTTTAAAATGTTAATAATACTTTCTCCCAAGTGTAGGGATAAAACTAGAATTTTTAAGATATCTAAAAATAACATAAATAAAACACAATGCATAAAGGGAAATTATGACTCCAGAGAGGATTTTTACATCGAAGCTTCTTTCACTGGAACAGAAAATTGACTGCAAAGCTAATCTTAGGTGCTCTTTTTGTTTGTTTGTTTGTTTGTTTGGAATCAGAGAGCAGTGAAGTTGAGAGGAATGAGTGGCCCTGAATGGGGCTATTCTTTCTAAACTTTAAAAATTAGTCTGGCTCAAGTAGCAGTAATGCTATACAGCAAGAGGTCAGAAGACTGAAATCCATGGATGGCTTTCCTCCAAAGGCTTCCAGTCTCAACCTGAAAAGAAGCTAAACATTGATTATTGGGGCATGGGACAGATTTGTGGACAGGATCATATTAGAATACGTATTTTGACAGATTTCAGGTTATCTGGCATTTCATTAATGTCCAAAATAGGCAAGCAAAGAATATCTTTCACAGGGCTAATTTTACCTATGGACTAGACCCTCTAGGAAGTATATAACCTGGTTATAGTGCCTGAGACAGGCTAATAATTTTGCACATTTTCTAATAGATGATCATTAAAGATTTCTTTGGCACAATCGTGTGTGTGTGTGTGTGTGTGTGTGTGTTGATGTGAAGGTGAATGAAAGAAGAATGGAGGAGGATATTTGGAGGTTGAACCCTCATTTAAATATTCCTTGAATAGAAGATCTAAATGAGTAGGATTCCATCCATTCCTTCTTTATTATTGGGATTATTTGAGCAAAGGGGCAGGTCATAGTAATCCTTCCAACCGCATACAGTTCTTCTTCCAAGAGAGGTTATGGTAAATAAAATTTTGTCATTCTTCCCTTTCCAATAAATCAATTTAGCACATTTTATGAATTTTTGCCTTGATTTCTTCCACTCCTTAACTCAGCCCTGATCACCGGTGAATAAGGTCTTTTTCTGCTCAAGTTTTACTCTTAGCAATGAATGATATCCAAAGGGAATTCAAGATGAAATTGAGGGCTGAGATTTGAGCATCCAAGATAGATTACCCAAAAGAGGGTGTGAACTGATGGATAAGTAGTGCACTGCTATCTATAATAATTGGGGAGCATTGTTCACTATGTCCTTAATTCTGAGGAGGGTTTCATCTAAAAAAATTAAGAATATTTGTAACAACTTGTAACAAGCTGTTGAAGTCTTTTGATTTTTCTTTCTGATAGATCACCTACCCCAGTTGCACTAATGTTGTAAAATGACCATTTGTATGTTCAATACAAAGGGTATTGGTTCAGTGAAATCAACATGTACCACTAATATATGTAGTAGGGATACTGCAGGTGCATCTCTCTATTTCAATAGGAACTGTGTTAAATCTGGAGATTGCTTTGTGTAGTATGGCCATTTTAATAATTAATTCTTTCAATCCAAGAGTGCGGGATACCTTTCCATTTCTTTGAATCACCTACAATTTCTTTATCAATGTTTTGGGATTTCCCTGGTGGTGCTGTGGTTTAGAATCTGACTGCCAATGCAGAGGACACCAGTTCAATCCCTGGGCTGGGAAGATCCCACGTGCTGTGGAGCAAATATGCCCGTGCACCATAACTCCTGAAGCCCGCACACTTTGGAACCCATGGCCACAAGTACTGAGCCCATGTGCTGCAACTACTGAAGCCCACATGCTCTAGGGCCTGTGCTGCACATGAGAAGCCAGTGCACTGAGAAGCCCATGCACCACAACGAAGAGTAGCCCCCACTTGCCACAACTAGAAAAAAGCCTATGTGCAGCAATGAAGAACCAAACAGAGCCCAAAATAATATAAGTAAATAAATTTAAAAAATTCTTTATCAATGCTTTATAGTTTTCAGCATATACGTCTTTTGACTCCTTGGTTAAATTTATTCCTATATATTTTATCTTTTGGGGAAGCAAAAATGTTTTTAAATTAAAGTTGATTTACAATACTGTATTACTTTCAGGTATACAATACAGTGACTCAATATTTTTATAGATTATACACCATTTAACATTATAAAATATTGGCTATATTCCCTTTTACTGTATATACTTGTAGCTTATTTATTTTATACATGGTACTTTGTACCTCTTAATCTCCTACCTTATTTTGTCCTTCTCCCATCCTTCTGCCCACTGATAACCACCCATTTGTTCTCTATATCTGTTAATCTGTTTCTGTTTTATTATATTCATTTTTAATGTTATTTTTCAGATTCCACATATAAATGATAATATATAGTGTTTGCCTTTCTCTGCCTGGGTATTTCACTAAGCAAAATACCCTCCAGGTTCATCCATGTTGTTGCAAATGGTAGATTTCATTTTTTTTCATAGCTAATATTCAATTGTGTATTAATATGTCACATTTTCTTTATCTATATGTTTGTTGATGGTGAATTAGGTGGCTTCCATATTGTAAATAATACCACAATGAACATTGGGGTGCACATATATTTTTGAATTAGTGTTTTCATTTTTTTCAGATGTATACACAGGACTGGAATTGCTGGATCATATGGGAACCCTATTTTCATTTTTTATGAGGAACCTCCATAATATTTTCCATAGTGGCTGCACCAATTTACATTCCCACCAACAGTATACAAGGGTTAATTTTTCTACATATCCTGGCCAACATTTGTTATTTGTAGACTTTTTTATGACCGCCATTTGGACAGTTGTAAGGTGATATCTTCTTGTGGTTTTGATTTACATTTCTCTGATGATTACTGATGGACATTTTTTCATTTGCCTTTTGACCACTGTATATATTCTTTGGAAAAACACCTATTCCATTCTTCAGCCCATTAATTAATTGGGTTCTTTGTTTTTTGATGTTGAGTTGTATGAGCTGTTTATATATTTTGTATATTATCCCCTAATTGTACATGTCATTTGCAAATATTTTCTCCCATTGAGTAGGTTGTCTTTTCATTTTGTCAATGATTTCCTTTGCTGTGCAAAGGCTTTTAAGTTTAATAAGATGTCATTTATTTATTTTTCTTTTGTTTTCATGCCTGAGGAGACAGATCCAAAAAAAAAATATTGTTATGAGTATGTCAAAGAGTTTCTGCCTGTGTTTTCTTCTAGGAGTTGTATGGTTTCCAGTCTTACATTTAGGTCAAAATGCCATGGGTATTTTGATAGGAATTGCAGTAATTCGGTAGATTGCATTGGGTAGAATTGATTTTTTAAAAGCATTGATTCTTCCAGTTCAAGAACACAGTGTATCTTTCAGTTTTTTGTATCATTTTCAAATATTTCATCAATGTTTCATAGTTTTCAGAGTACAAGTCTTTCACCTCCTTAAGTTTATTCATAGGTATTTTATTCTTTTAGATGTGATTATAAATATGACTTTCCTTCTTTTCTATTTCTTGTATCTGCAACTTAACTGAATTCATTTATTCTAATAGTTTTTAGGGGGAGATTTCAGGGTTTTCTATAAATCACGTCATTTTCAAAAAATGACAGTTTTATTTCTTTCCTTTCAATTTAGATGCTTTTTACTTCTTCTTTTTTTTTTTTGTCTGGTTGTTGTGGCCAGGACTTACAATACTATGTTTAACAGAAGTGTCTAGAGTGAACATCCTTGTATTGTTCCTGATTTTAGAGGAAAAGGTTTCAGCTTTTCACCATTTAGTATGAAAACATTGTCATAAATGGCCTTCATTATGTTGAGATATGTTTCCTCTATACTAATTTTGATGAGAGTTTTTATAATGAACAGATGATGAATTTTGTCAATTTTTTTCTGCATCTATTGAAATGATTGTGTGCTTTTATCCTTCCTTTTGTTAATATTGTGTGATTGATTGTGAATATTGAACTATCCTTGCATCCCTGGAACAAATCACACCTGATCATGATGCACCATCTTTTCCATACATTGTTGAATTTGATTGCTAATATTTTATTGAGGATTTTTGCATCTACATTCACTGCAACTATTATCCTTTTTTTGGTAATGTCTTTGTCTGGTTTGGTAACAGTGAAAACGTGGCCTTGTAGAATAAATTTGGGACTTTCCCCTCCTCTTCAATTTTTTTTGGAATACTTTGAGAATGATAGTTTTTAGCTCTTCTTTATATATTTGGTAGTATTTCCATGTGAAGCTGTCTGGTCCTGGACTTTTGTTTGCTGGAAGTTTTTGAATTATAAATTAAATTTTACTATACATGATCTGTCTGTTCAAGTTGTATGTTTCTTCATGATTTCATTTGTAGCTTTTTGGTATTGGTTGTTATTTCTCCCATTTCATTTCTTATTTTGTTAATTTGGGTCCTCTCTCTTCTTGTTGAGTCTGGCTAAAAGTTGTCAATTTTGTGTATTATTTCAAAAAATCAGTTCTTGGTTTCATTGATCTCTTATATATATATATATATATATATATATATATAGATGTTATTTTATTTGTTTCCTCTCTGATATTTATTATTTACTTCTTTCTGCTTATGTTGGGCTTTGTTTTTCTTTTTCTAATTCCTTTAGTTGGTAAGTTAGGTTGTTTATTTGAGAATTTTCTTGTTTCTTGAAGTAGGTCTGTATAGCTATAACTTCCTTCTTAGAACTGCTTTTGCTGAGTACCATAGATTTTTGAAAGTTGTTCTATTTTCATATTTCTGGAGGTGTTTTCTGACTTCCTCTTTGATTTCTTCATTAATTTTTTTAGTAGCATGTTGTTTAATCTTTATGTACACATGTTTTTCCTATTTTTCTTCCTATAACTGACTTCTAGTTTCATAACGTTGTGCTAGGTAAAAATGCTTGTTTTAATTTCTATCCTCTTAAATTTGTTGAGACTTGTTTTGTGGCCTAGCATGTGATCTATCCTGGAGAATGTTCCATGTGTTCTTGAAAAAACAGCATTTTGCTGTTTGGGGATGGAATGTCCTATAGATATCTAAGTCCAACTGGTCCAATGCATCCTTTAAGGTCAGTGTTTCGTTATTGATTTTCTGTCTGGATGATTTATTGATGTAGATGGGGTGTTATAGTTCCCTACTATTATTGTATTTTTGTCAATTTCTCCATTTATGTCTCTTAATATTTGCTTAATATATTTAGGTGCTTCTATATTAGGTGCATATATGTTAACAAGTATTTCCTCTTCTTGTATTGATCATTTATCATTATAATATATCCTTGTTTGTGTTTTATTTTAGACTTTCATTTCAAGTCACTTTGTCTGATGAATATTGCTATCCCAGCTTTCTTTTTGTTTCCATTTGCATTGACTATCTTTTCCCATTCCCTCACATTCAGTTTATGTGTGTCTTTAGCTTTGAAGTGAGACTCTTGTAGGCAGCATATAAAAGGGTCTTATTTTCTATCTAATCAGCCACCTGATGTCTTTTGATTGGGGTATTTTTTTTCCATTGACTTATTTTATTTTATTTTCTTATTAGAAAATTTTTGACCACACCACACAGCTTGCAGGATCTTATTTCCCCAACCAGGAATTGAACCCATGCCCTTGGCAATGAAAGCATGGAGTCCTAACCACTGGACTGCCAGGGAAATCCCTCCATTGATATTTAAAGTGATTATTGATAGGTATGTACTTTTTTCATTTAGTTATTTGTTTTCTGGTTGTTTTTCTTGTCATTTAGTTACTTGTTTTCCTTATTATTATGCTTTATTCTGTTTAATATTGTGTTCCTTTCTCTCCTATTTATTAGTATCTATTGCATGTTTGTGATTTGTGGTTACCACAAGGTGCAAATATGTTGACATATGACTATATCTACTTGTTTTAAAGTTGTAGTCAGAGGAACAAAATATTAGGAATAAAATAAGCTACAAGGATAAATTGTACAACATGGGGAATATAGCAAGTATTTTATAATAACTATAAATGGAGTATAACCTTTTAAAATTGTGAATCACTATATTGTACACCTGTAATTTATATAATATTAATCATCAACTATACTTCAATTAAAAAAAGTTATAGTCATTTTAGTTCAAACATATTCTAAAAGGTCTGTATTTTACTCTTTATCCCCATGTTTTGTGATTTTGATATCATATTTTACATTTTCACGTCTATCCTTTACCTGTTTATTTTAGTAAGTTGATTTTAAATTTTCTGTCTTTTAATCTTTCTAGTAAAGTAGTTGATTCACAGCTTTTACTATATATTTGCCTTTACTAGTGGATTTTTCCTTTCCTATAGATACTTACTTCTTGCTATAGCCTTTTCTTTTCCACTTAGAGAGCACACTTCAAAAATTTCTTTTAAGGTAGATTTACTATTGCTGAATTCTTTTAGTTTTTGCTTGTCTAAGAAATTTTTTTCTCTGCTGTAATTCTAAATGATAATATTGTTGGGTAGAGTATCCTAGATTGCAGATTTTTCCCTTTCAATAGTTTGAATATATCATGCCACTCCCTTCTGGCTTGCAAAGTTTCTGCATAAAAATCAGCTGTTAGTCTTATGGGGTTCACTTGTATGTGACTCTTTATTTTTCGTTTGCTACCTTTTGAATTCTCTCTTTGTGTTTCATTTTTGCCATTTTAATTATGATAGGACTTGCTGTTGGTCTGTTTAGGTTCATTTTTGGGGGGACCATCTGTACTTCCTGTACCTGAATATCTGTTTCCTTCACATTTGGGAAGTTTACACCCATAATAATTTAATTAAATACATTTTCAACTCCATAATCTCTCTCCTCTTCTCCTTCTGGGATACCTATAATATGAATGCTGGTACACTTGATGTTCTACTAGAGGTCCTTTAAACTGATCTCATTTTTTAAAAATTTATTTATTTTGTGATGTTCTAATCTGGTAATTTCCATTGTTCTATCAGATTGCTTATGTGTTCTTCTGTATCACTTAGTTTGCTCTTAATTCCTTCTAGTGTATTTTTCATTTCAGTTACTGTATCTTCAGCTGACTTTTTTTTTTTTTTTTTTATATTTTCTATTTCCTTGTTAAAATTTTCACTATGTTCACCTATTCTGTCCCCAGGTTCATTAGCATTCTTATTACTATTGCTTTGAATTCTTTATCTGTTAAATTGTTTATTTGCTTCATTAGGGTTTTTTTTTTTTTTCAGAGTTTTTTCTTCTTTCTTTGAAACATTTTTAACTTCTCATTTTGTTTAACTTTCTCTGTCTCTATGAAATTAGGTGAAACAGTTACCTATCTTGATCTTGAAGGATTTTCCATTTGTGGGAGCATACTTATGCAGTACACATGTGCCTTGTGGCTTTGATGGGAGAGCTGGATCTAAAGTGGGCATGCATTTCTTCTTTCCCTGGATTGTGCTGGCAGCTACCACCTTGGTAGAGGTGGGGCTGGAGATGGAGGGGCTCAAGCCAGAGTCAGGTGTGAGTTGAGGCTTCTTTGTATTCAATGGCCATCGTTGCCTTATTGGGGCTCATAGTTCTGGACAAGAAGCCCTGAGAGTCAGGTCCAAGCTGGTTCGGTTCCCCCTGATTTGTGTACTCTCCTTGGCAATGACACCTCTCCCTAATGGAGAACAGTGCTGGAGCAAGAAGGGCTAGAGCAGGTGCCCTGAGTAGACTTGGGTGCATGTTGTGTGGTCACAAGAAAACTGGCAGGATCCCGAGACACTTTTTCAATCTGGTTCCTCTGTGCTGTTCCCAGGAGTAAGGAAGCATATGTACACACTATTCATGAGCAGAGTCTCAGTTGCTTGGGTAAGTCCTTCTTATTTTCAAACTGGCTAAGAGGACTTACCTTCCTGATGTCTAACCCCAGGAATGGAGTGTCCAATCCATGGTACAAACCCCTCACTCCCCAGGGAGGATCCCTGAGCCCTTGATATCCCTTTGTCTTCTGTGTCCCCTGCTAAGGGTGTGGGTCCAAACTGATTGCTTCTCCTCCTTTGCTACTTGATTCCATATGGATCTATCTTTACAGGCTTGGTTGTAGAAGATCCTTTCTGCTAGTCTTCAGGTTCTTTTTAGCTAGATTTGTTCCACATGAAGATGTATTTTTGATGTGTTTGTGGAGGGAAGTGAACTCAATGCCATCCTATTCTGCCATCTTGATCTCCCTCCCTATTTTTACCCTTCTTTAATTCTAAACTTTCCACCATGGCATTAGAAATTCTACATAATTTTAATGGTTACACAATTTGCTAATGTTCTTGAAACATACTGAGATATATTGTAAAATCCATTTCTAGATAGTTTGCCAATTAATACTCCCACTAGCATTTTATCGGCATGCTTAAATATAAAAATTTAAGAGTTTGACCCCCACTGTCTCCTAAACACAACTGCATATTATACTATGCTATAATATTTGCTATTTTTATAGTTGTTAAACTGAATCTCAATGTTACTTTAATTTGCAATCATGTTTATTAGCTATTTAGTCATTGAAGAGTTTCAATTACATATGAGTTAGAGGAAATGGCACAAACATATTGCTATACAGTCCTAGTCTGGGAGGAGTTTCAGAATTTATCAACAAAGAGATGGCTACACAGAACAGAGGCAGATGTAATGCATATCCATACAATTTTTCTTATTATCCCCATCCAAAGGTGAAAAAGAGGTAGAATTATCACTTTACCAGTTTCATCAGTGATACATCACCACTGCTAAAGACTAATCTTAACATCTCTCCTATAAGGTTATGTAGACAAATAACTGATCCCCAGTTCCTGAGCCAAACACATCACTAGCAAGATCATATTCACTTCCAGAAGGAGTCAGTGCTTAGGTGATATCCCTGCTCCCAGCTAGCTGATGTTCAGGGAAAGACTGATTGTCAGGTTTTGCAAATTGTCTGTTTATACCGTTTGCCCAGATATCTAGTGATACGCTTGAAGTTTCTTATCATTTTGATCTTTTCCTAAAATTGGATATTAATCTTAAATGTTCAAAACTTCTTGTAGTTTATTTGTTTAATAATGTTGACTAACAGACATTCCATTTTTTTGGTAACAAAAATTTTCCCTACTCAGTTTGTACTGTTTTTATGCATAGAAATTTCTTCTGTATCCAGAGAAGGGATAGTGTTAGTTGAGGTTTTAAAGTGTTTTACAATTTGATTAAAAATATTATTTCTAAATGTAAATTTTTAATTTATTGTGATAAGTAATATAAGGATTGGCATTAAATTTTATATATTTTAAATGCTTAAATAATTGCCCCAGATATTTATTATTATACCATTTTATTGATATAATAAATACTTTTATTAAATATTAAGTTCTTACATATAAGGGGGTCTTTCCAGAGAGATCTAGTCTATTCAAATGCCTGCTGCCATTTTTTTCTTTCTTTTCCTTTTTTTTCTTTGATATCCTAACACTCTGTTTTTGCTTTTTGTTTTTTGTTTTTTTAGCTGTGTTGGGTCTTTGTTGCTGTGCACAGGCTTTTCTCTTGTTGTGGTGAGCAGGGGCTACTCTTTGTTGCAGTGTGCAGCCTTCTCAGTGCAGTGGCTTCTCTTGTGGAGCACAGGATCTAGGCTCATGGGCTTCAGCAGTTGCAGCATGCAGGCTCCGTAGTTGTGGCATGTGGGCCTTAGAGTGCCCAGGCTTCAGTAGTTGTGGCATGTGGGCTCTAGGGCATGCAAGATTCGGTAGCTGTGGCTCACAGGCTCTAGAACACAGTCTCAGTAGTTGTGGTGCATGGGCTTGGCTGCTCTGTGGCATGTGGGATCTTACTGGCCAGGGGATCGAATGTATGTCCCCTGCATTGGCAGGTGGACTCTTTATTTTTAATTAATTAATTAATGTATGTATGTATTATGTTTGGTTGTGTTGGGTGTTTTGTTGCTTCTTTCAGGCTTTCTCTAGTTGCAGCGATCAAGGGCTACTGTTGGCTGCAATGTGCAGGCTTCTCTTGTTGCGGAGCATGGGCTCTAGGCACATGGGCTACAGTAGTTGTGGCACATGGGCTTAGTAGTTGTGGCTCATGCTCTCTAGAGTGCAGGCTCAGTAGTTGTGGCACATGGGCTTAATTGCTCCACAACATGTGGGATCTTTCAACACCAGGGATGGAATGCTTGTCCCCTGCATTGGCAGACGGATTCTTTCTTTTCTTTTCTTTTTTAATAGAATAAAAGATAATGTTTATTTTATTTTTTAAGCTCTTTATTGGAATATAATTGCTTTACACTGTTGTGCCAGTTTCTGCTGCACAACAAAGTGAATCAGCTTTATTTATACATATATCCCCATATCCCCTCCCTCCTGCAACTCCCTCCCGCAACTCCCTCCCACCCTTCCTATCCCAGCCCTCTAAGTCATCACCCCTCATTGAGTTGATCTCCCTGTGTTATGAAGCAGCTTCCCACTAGCTATCTATTTTACATATGGTGGTATATATATATGTCAATGTTATGCTCTCACTTTGTCCCAGCTTCCCCTTCATCCCCACTCACCCCATGTCCTCAAGGCCATTCTCTACATCTACATCTTTATTCTTGCCTTGTCACTGGGTTCATCAGTACCATTTTTTTAGATTCCATATATATGGGTTAGCATACAATATTTGTTTTTCTCTTTCTGGCTTACTTTACTCTGTATGACAGTCTCTAGGTCCATCCACCTCACTACAAATAACTCAGTTTCATTCCTTTTGGTGACTGAGAAATATTCCATTGTATATATGTGCCACATCTTCTTTATCCATTCCTTTGTTGATGGGCACTTATGTTATTTCCATGCCCTGGCTATTATAAATAGTGCTACAATGAACACTGTGGTACATGTTTCTTTTTGGATTATAGTCTTCTCTGGTGGATGCCCAGTAGCAGAATTGCTGGGTCATATGGTAGTTCCATTTTTGGTTTTTTAAGGAACCTCCATACTGTTTTCCATAGTGGCTATACCAATTTGCATTCCCACCAACAGTGCAGGAAGGTTGCCTTTTCTCCACACCCTCTTCAGCATTTATTGTTTCTAGATTTTTTGATGATGGCCATTCTGACCGGTGTGAGGTGATACCTCATTGTGACTTTGACTTGCATTTCTCTAATGATTAGTGATGTTGAGCAGCTTTTCTTGTGTTTGTTAGCCATCTGCATGTCTTCTTTGGAGAAATGTCTATTTAGGTCTTCTGTGCATTTGTGGATTGGGTTATTTGGTTTTTTGGTATTAAGCTGCATGCACTGCTTGTATATTTTGGAGATTAATCCTTTGTCCACTGCTTCATTGGCAAGTATTTCCTAACATTCTGAGGGATGTCTTCTTTTCTTGTTTATGGTTTCTTTTGCTGTGTAAAAGCTTTAAAATTTCCTTAGGTCCCGTTTGTTTATTCTTGATTTTATTTCCATGATTCTAGGAGGTAGGTCAAAAAGGATCTTGCTCTGATATATGTCATAGAGTGTTCTGCCTATATTTTCCTCTAGGAGTTTTATAGCGTCTGACCTTACATTTCAGTCTTTAATCCATTTTGAGTTTCTTTTTGTGTATGGTGTTAGGAAGTGTTCTAATTTCATTCTTTTACATGTAGCTGTCCAATTTTCCCAGCACCACTTATTGAAGAGGCTTTCTTTTTTCCATTGCATATTCTTGCCTCCTTTGTCAAAGATAAGGTGCTCATATGTGCATGATTTATCTCTGGGCTCTCTATTCTGTTCCATTGATCTATATATCTGTTTCTGTGCCAGTATCATACTGTCTTGATCACTGTAGCCTTGTAGTATAGTTTGAAGTCAGGAAGCCTGATTCCACCAACTCCATCTTTCATTCTCAAGATTGGTTTGGCTATGCAGGGTCTTTTGTGTTTCCATATAAATTTTAAAATTTCTTGTTCTACTTCTGTGGAAAAATGCCACTGGTAATTTGATAGGGATTGTGTTGAATCTGTAAATTGCTTTGGGTAGTATAGTCTTTTTCACAATGTTGTTTCTTCCAATCCAAGAACATGGTGTGTCCCTCCAACTGTTTGTATACTCTTTGAGTCTTTTCATCAGTGTCTTATAGTTTTCTGCATACAGGTCTCTTGCCTGCTTAGGCAGGTTTATTCCTAGGTATTTTATTCTTTTGGTTGAAATGGTAAAGGGATTGTTTCTTTAATTTCTCTTTCTGCTCTTCTGTTGTTAGTGTGTATGAATGCAAGAGATTTCTGTGCATTAATTTTGTATTCTGCTACTTTACTAAATTCATCAGTTAGTGCTAGCAGTTTTCTTGTAGCATCTTTAGGGTTTTCTATATATAATATCATGTCATTTGCAAAGAGTGACAATTTTACCTCCTCTTTTCCAATTTGGATTCCTTTTATTTCATTTTCTTCTGTGATTGCTGTGGCTAACACTTCCAAAACTATGTTGAATAATAATGGTGAGAGTGGACACCCTTGTCTTGTTCCTATTCTTCGAGGGAATGTTCTGTTTTTCATCATTGAGAATGATGTTGGCTGTTGGTTTGTCATATATGGCTTTTACTATTTTGAGATAATTTCCTTCTATGCCCATTTTCTGGAGAGTATTTTTTTTTTTATCGTAAATGGATATTGAATTTGTAAAAAGATTTTTCTGCATCCATTGAGATGATCAAATGGTTTTTATCCTTCAATTTGTTACTATGATGTATCACATTGATTTGTGTATATTGAAGAATCTTTGCATTTCATGGATAAACCCACTTGATCATGGTGTATGATCTTTTTAATGTGCTGTTGGATTCTGTTTGCTAGTATTTTGTTAAGGATTTTTGCATCTATATTCATCAGTGATATTGGCCTGTAATGTTCTTTTTTTGTGACATCTTTGCCTGGTTTTGGTATCAGGGTGATGGTGTCCTCATCAAATGAGTTTGGGAGTGTTCCTCCTTCTGCTATATTTTGGAAGAGTTTGAGAAGGATAGGTGCTAGTTCTTTTCTAACTGTTTGATAGAATTCATGCAGGCGGATTCTTAACCACTGTGTCACCACGGAAGTCCCAACACTCTGGTTTAATTTTTATTGTAATGAGATGGCAAGTTCTCCTTCCTTTATTGTTTTCTTTCAGAATTTTTTATTTTTTATTATTTTTTGTTATTTATTTTATTTATTGGTCCAGAGGAAATTTAAAATAAACAAGATTTCCATTAAAACACCAATTTCAGTGATATTATCATTGATTTTCTGCTATTGCAAGGCACTGAGCTAGATGCTGGATGTTGAACAAAACAGACAAAAACTCGTTATTCTCAAGATCGATAACTTAGTCAGGAATATAGGCAGTAAAAATATAAATTAGTAAGTAAATTACTGCCAGGAATAGTACAGAACAATCAAGTCATCTTGGTAAAGAATAATGGCATTGGGGCAAAGGATGGGGCAGACTACCTCAGAATGGTATAAACCTTTAGCTGGTGAACAAGTGCATTCTGGCTTTATGAAGAGACAGAAGGCAAGCATCTATATATGGAACTAGCAAAGGCAAAGGCCTAAAATGTAAAAGATCTTAGTTTGTTGAAGAAACAGAAGAGGTAGGAAAGACCAGGTGCTGTTGGCCCTTTGGAGACTCATGGGGAATGCCAAGTACTTTGGATTTACTCTAATGACTCTGAGATACTATTTAAGCTTTAAAATAAAGATGTAGCAATTTTCATTGACATTTTAAAAAGATGACTTTTAGATTAGTGTAGACACAAGGAGATAATTTGAGGGGTGAATCCTGTAATATTAGATGGACTTGAGAAAAGTAAAGGAACCCAGGTTATATTTGGGGGGTAGGAGCAACAAAACACAGGAAGATTGGAGACAGGAGGTGAGAGAGAAGTCTAAGATGATTCCTAGATTTCTGATTTAGTAACAAATAGATAAAAGTACCATTTACAAAGGTGGGTTCTCTAGAAATAGGGTCCATTTTAGGTAGAAAATCAAGAGTTAAGTTTGCTATGCTTGTGAGACATCTAAGTGAAACTGTCCAATGAGAAGTTGGCTGTAGAAAACTAGAGGTCAGGAGGATAAGTATATTTTTGAGACTCATCAGCATATAAAATGGCATGAAAAGCCAAAGGAATGGACAAAATCTTTGAGGCTTAGAGAAAATTTTATATTGAATTAATATAGAAAGGATTGGTTTATTTGTAACTTCAAAACTTACCATCTAGGAGCATCTTATATCTATTCATATATTCATATCTTTTATTCTATGAATAAAATTTTGTGGTGTGTTCAATGTGGTTTTGTGCATTTCTTATTGGGTTTATTCCTAAGTATTTTAACTATGTGTTTTAACATTATAAAAAGGAATATTATTCATTACATTTCCACAGTTATTATTTGTATAATACAAAACTGTATGTTTTTACTTTTATTAAATATTAAAAAATTTAACTCATAATTAAGCCTAATAGTGTTTATTCTTACTTTCCTGGGCCTTGACATTGAAAATCACATCCTACCAAATCAAAAATTGTTCTCATCTTTCTAATGGTCAAATTATTAATTTTTGTTTCTTGCTTTACTGCACTAGGTTCCTCATCTAGAATAAGTTAGAAAGATTAAATAGAGGGTATTCTTGTTTTAATGTAAGTTAAATTGTGACATCTGTTATAGCATGAAGTAAAATGTCATTTAAAGATGCATGTGGGGGGTGTGTGTGTTTGCATGGTGCTCATGCACAAGTGTGTACCTGTGTGTGAGAGTGTGTGTGAATTTTTGTCAAGAAGACATATATACATTACCAAATATAAAATAGATAGCTAGTGGGAAGCTGTTGCATAACACAGAGATATCGACTCGATGATTGGTAATGACTTAGAGGGGTAGGACAGGGTAGGTGGAAAGGAGTCACAGGAGGGAGGGGATATGGGGATATATGTATAAATACAGCTGATTCACTTTGTTGCACAGCAAAAACTGGCACAACAGTATAAAGCAATTATACTCCAATAAAGAGCTTAAAAAAAAAAAAAAGAAGCCCTATTTGGTCATAGTTGATTTTTTACATTTTGTTGAATTTTTTGTTTGTATTTTGATTTCAGATTTTTACATCTATACTAGCGAGTTATCTATGACTTTTGGGTGTTACTCTTTTGTCAAGTTTTTATATGATAGTCATAGTACCTTCATAAAATGAATTGGGTAGGCTATGTCTTTTTATGTGTTTTGAAATGGATTTTAGGGCAAGGAAGTAAGCTATTCTTTGCGTATTTAACAAGTAACATTTGTAAAACCTCTGAACTTTAAGCTTTTTTGAAGATTTATTTCTTCATTTTTAACTTTTTAGTATTATTTTTCTTACGACTCTTCTAAGCAGCACATCACAGGTATTACTAACCCAATATTGGTTGTTTTCACCACTCAGTAGGGTGATTTAACCTGTTTTCATTTATTACTTTAAATGATGTTTTTTCATTCTATATTTAGGTATTAAAGATTTGCTTTACACTCAGTTGCTTGCCTGCCTGCCTGCTGCCTGACTTCCTTTTATCCTCCTTTCTCTCTTCCTCCTTCCCTCCCTCCCTCCTTTCCTCTCTCTCCTTCTCTCCCTCTTTCTTTTTCTTTTTTCTTTCTTTCTTTCTTCCTTCCTTCCTTCCTTTCTTTCTTTCTCTTTCTTTCTTTCTTTCTTTCTTTCTTTCTTTCTTTCTTTCTTTCTTTCTTTTTCTTTCTTTCTTCCTTTCTTTCTTTCTGTCTCTTGGGGTACAGACAGTGTCATGCTTAATTTTGTCATCTTTGAGAATTTGTAAGATATGTACTTTGTTTCTAATTCTGTTAGAGACTAACTTTGTATAAAATATAGACTTAACACACTCGATTTTAAACTTCACCAAGGTCGAAAGGTTCATCTGTCTTGTTCCCTGATGTATCCTAAGAACCCAAAAGAGAGTCTGACACTCTCAATGCTCAATCATTTGTTAAATGAATGGACCTATATAAGATGAGGCATTAACATATTTCCTTCTCTTGTCCTTTCCTAATCAACAGCTTTAACTCAATCTGGAATTATAAAAGCAAGTTGTTGTTTAGCAGCCATTACTATTTACATATAAATCATGTTTTTAAGAATGTTTTTGTTGGTTATATTTATTGTCTATTTTATAAATAGCATCACAACTATTATGTACATGCAATTCTCTATGAATTATTGAATTAAGTATTTGTGTTATAAATCTCTTGCATTTTTGTTTTCATTTTTTGAAATCATATGGTATAATGCTTTCAGGTAAATTTTTCTATAATTGTTTTAGGAATTCAATGTGAATGGTTTATGTTCTCAGTCTAGAGATAACTGAGATATTTACTGGTGCCTCTACACATTAAATGCAGGTTTGTAGGTGTAGCACTTTGAACATAAAAGTTTTCTTGTCAGAACTTCAGTTTTCCCTATTTTGGAAAGACTGCTTGAGTACTTTCTAGGTTTTGTTATTTGTTAATTTTTAGATTTTATATTTTTTCTGTAAGTAATGTTGGATTTCCTCTTAAAATTAGTATTTCCAAAAATATGGTAAGCCTTTTTGATTTTTGTAAATTTTCTTCAATTGTGTCTGATTTTCATAACTTTTGATTCATTCTGTTTTCTTCCTGAGGATCACCTGTGATACTTACTTTTGATCTTTTTTCTCTGCCTCATTGTTTAACATCACCTTTCTTATATGTTCACTTCTTTACTTTTACTCTATATTCTGTGGAAGTCTCTTAAATTTGCCCTCCAAAACAATTATTTGGGTTTTTTGGAGCAAAAAGTTTTCTTTTTATTATTTTGTTTTGGGGATACTTTTTTTTAATTTTAAAAAACCACTGCCTTTCTATCAGTTCTTTTTAAAATTTCACTGTGGTCAGATTTTATTATGTTTTTATTATCTCATACCTTTCTTTTTTAAACGCAGAACAACTGTTTTAAAAATATTCTCCTGTTTTATGAAAAAGATACTTTTAGAGATCTGATCATTTTCTTAATTTTGGCTGAAATATCCCTTCTTCTTTATAATGTGGTTTACTTTTGATATATTCCATGTTGATTTATCTCTTTGCTCATACACTTGTCTATAAATGCAGAAAGTTATGTCTCCTATTTGCAATCAGGAGGGTAGGTGGGATTTCTTGACTGGCTCTCCCTGCTCGCATGTTGGTTGCTTCCCCATCCAAGATTCAAGCTTTTATGGCTGGTTAATTGCCACAGTTTCTGGTACAATTTGCAGTACACAGAAAGACTTTTTCTCGTTTGGTTGTGCTGGGATTAATGTATATATTTCTCCTGCTTTAACTGTTTCGCTCTCTGCCAGAATAGAGCATTTGAAAAAGGGTCTGAAGCTTTTTACTGATGAATATTATTTAAAAAAAAAACAACTATACCCTCCAACACACATTACTTCTAATCAGCTTCTTTTTTTTTAGCTGACTACAAAAATTATTTGCTTTATTTTTTCAGCTGTGTTTAACAGGAAATACAGCTCTAAGTTATTTGAAATAAGAAGCATATTTATTAACTCACGTAATAAGAAGTCTAGTAGCAGAGTGGCTCCAGAGCTTCTCCATTTAGTGGCTCTAAGACATTAAAAACTCCCAGGTATTGTCCATCTTTTTCTCTGCCATCTTCAATATGTCGGCTACCCTCCTAAATGCTGGAAGATTGCTGCAGGAAATCCAGCTCTCACATTCTCACACAGCTTGGTCTGCAGGCAGGAAAGAACCTTAACTGTCTCCTGAGGAGCAGGCATACTTTCCTGAGGGGAGACCCAGCAGGTATTCCCTCATGTCTTGTTGGAAAGCATTGTATTACATCCCCCTTCCTAAATAACCACTTGTAAGAGGAATGAATTCTGTAATTGGCTTAGGTAAGTGGTTCTCAACCCTGACGGCACATAAATCACCTGGGCAATTAAGAAAAATAAGCCAATTAAATCCAGGTATCTGAAGGTGGCACGCGATCATCCTTATTTTTTGAAGTTCCCAGTTATTGTGCAGACAGATGTAGAAAATTACTTGGCTTAGATTATCAAAATTCAAAACTGAGGCCCTGAGGTTAAGAGGGGGCCCCAGCCACCTCAGATTAATACCTGAACAAAACCAGGATCTTGGTCAAGAGAAGGGCTGGCTGATGAGCTGTCATTCTTGCTGTGTCCAGCTGTCTGCAGTTCTGTGTGCTGAGTATTGAAGTGTCTTCACGGCTGTAGAAAGGAAGGAGCTGATGAGTATGCAGATGTGTGACATGGCTGTGACTGACTTGGAAGAGAATTCCTCTGTACTTGGGGAATAGCTTTGTTTTCTTCAGTGTTTGTGGGATTAGGGTAAAGAGTTGTGGTGACTCCAAGCTGTGCCATTTACACTTTGGAGCACCTATGCTTCTCTGTTTCAGCTGGCTGAACAAAGGTAATTTTAGAAATGCTCCTCAATTTACTTCCATCAGAGCTGTAAGGAACATGCTTTGGCATGCAGTGTTCTTTTGGATTTACAATATTGTTTTCAACTTTTTTATTCTATCTTTATTTAGCTATTTTTCAGTATATTAACTAGACAAGGTACCCTGGGCAAAGGCACTGGGTCTGTGTTACCACTGCATGCCCAATGTCAAGTACACATATGGGATAGAGTAAGGGCTCAACACAGATTTGATGAGTAAATGAACAGGCTTCTCTGCTCTGATCAGACTAGTCTAGTCACAGGCCAAACTCACAGAGCTGTTTATCAACCTAGAATGCAGGGATTTCTGGATTATTTCCTTCTCTGTAGTCTAATCTGGATGTAGGAGCCCAAATGATTCTTTTAACCTTTAAGCTAGCCCATATAATTCCTGTGCTCAAAACCTTTCACTGTTTTCCCATTGAATGTAGCATAAAACCAATGAACTCTGGATCACCGCTAAGCTCTGTGATCTGAAATCTTGGCTTTTCTTTGCCTCATCTACTTTTCTTTCCCTCGTTTATTCCAGTCCAGCTACCCTGCCCTCTTCACCTTTCCTGAACACACCAAGTACATTTCTGCCTCAGGGGATTTCCTTTCCGTCCCTCCTGCTCAGGACACGTTTCCTGTAAATGGCCTCAAGGCTTACCTACTTCTCATCTTTGATGAATGCCTTCCCAAGGAGACTTCCCTGATCAGCCTATTTAAACATCCCTGTAAAACTTCAACAGTTGTTCTTTCCTTCCTGGACTTGTTTTCTACTCTGTTGTTATCATAATCATCTGCAATATTGTACAGTTGCTTGTTAATTGGCCTATCGTGTGTCATACCCCTGAATGGTATAAGCTTTTCAAGAACGGGACTTTCAGTCTTCATTATTTATAGCTGGACACCTATCGCAAGGAATAGTGCTTAGCACAGAGATGGTACTCAATAAGGACCTGACTGAATAAGTGACCTGCCTCCTTTACTTGGAAACTGGAGCTAACGATACCTATCCTGCAGTTTTCCTGTGTGCATTAGTGATAGTGTATACAAAGTTATTAGTACAGTGCTCAGAGCATAGTAGTTGCTTAATGAATTATACCTCAAAAATTTTTTTATTATAAGGTAAAAACCGAGAATACACCCTGTTTCGTTGAATTCCCCAAACATTTATGGAGAAATAACTTAGGTACAAGGCACCATTTGTACAGGATATAAAGATAGAGCAGGCATAGCCCTTACAATGCAGATGCAGCAGATAAATGTGGGGGCTATTTTGAATGTTCAGGCACCCCAAATTCTTGCATGAACCATATTTAAGTTCCTAGAGTGGTTCTAAGTTGATAGGAAGCCTTTTCACTAATAAATAAGAAACGCACTTATAAATTCCTCTTCTGCAAAAATGGCTTAGAACATTAAAATAGGGCATCTCTCTTTCTCTAAGTCATATATTCTTTTCTAGGAATCTGAACATCTCTAGAAAAAGTAGATCACAATCTTACAGACTTCTGATGGTTTCAAAGATCCAAATTTCTACCTCTTTATATGCTATTTATACCACCTACATCTCTATATCTTCAATATGCACATCTCTATCTACCTATGTATAAATATTGTGAAACAAATCACATGCTTGTATCATTCTGAAGTATTTTAAGCCTACAAAAAACACAGAGAAGATAAAATAAACACCAATGTAACCTATACTTAGTTTGATATGTATTTGATTTGAAACATTTGATTCAAATATTTTCCAGATAAATTAAATATTACAGCTGCTATTGAATAGTTATTCTATTCTCTCTTTTTTGCTCACCAGAGATAACCCTGAATTTGTTGTTTCTCCTTATTTTAAGCTTCTTCTTTCAGTTTTACAACTGTTAAAATCTTGAATATAAATCACTGATATGGTTTCATTCACCTTCATATTCATATTAAAACAAAACAAAAAAGATATTTCATTTAAGGGGCTTCCTAGGTGGCACAGTGGTTAAGAATCTGCCTGCCAATGCAGGGGACACAGGTTCGATCCCTGGTCCAGGAATATCCCACATGCCGCGGAGCAACTAAGCCCATGTGCCACAACTATTGAGCCCATGTGCCGCAACTACTGAAGCCCATGTGCCTAGAGCCCACGTTCCACAACAAGAGAAGCCATGGCAATGAGGAGCCCGTGCACCACAATGAAGAGTGGCCCCCACTCGCCGCAACTAGAGAAAGCACGTGTGCAGCAACAAAGACCCAACACAGCCAATAAATAAACAAATTAATTAAAAAAAAAGATATCTCATTTAAAATGCTGGATGTCTACCTTCTCTTGAAAAATCAGGAAACCTTGCCAATCCAGGTCTGCATTTCTGATTTAGGCAGCCCGCTGGATCTCCTCATTGGCATAGTTGCACTGAGAGTCTACTAACTTACTTCAGGCCTGATTCATGTATTTAGATGTCTTATCAGGCCTCTGCAGGCATTTGCATTTGTAATTCCTGTTCTCTGAACTTTAATCCATTTAAAATAATTTCTTCTTATCTTCTGTTTCATTTCTACCATTTTTGTGTGTGTGTATTTCTGCTTTGAAAACTATTCTCTTATTGAAGAAGATGGATGCAAAATTGCTATTTCACCCTTCCCATTGTCACCAGTGCCCATTTTACCTAACTTCCCAAGCAGTGGGCCTATTGTCCCATATTTTTCTTGAATTGAATGCAGCAAGACATGTCCCTTTCCTTTCCTTTATGAGACTGATGCTATTTGGAGTTAGAAGAAGTACACACTCCCCTCCTCATCTCTTAAAATCCTCCTTTTAAGTTATTAAACTAAACCTTGAAGGATTATAACCCCCAATCATCTATATTTTGTTAATCTGATACATATGTTATTCTATCCTTTTCATCAAAAGAAATTCTTAAGCCAGGAATAAGTAATGAATAAAGAGAAAGATGCATGGTTTCAAACCACAAGGCCTATGTGGAAAAAACTAACTCCAATAACAAAGAATTATTTTATACATTTGAATTATACATTTTATTTTGAGAATAGTTAATGAATATCTGAAAAAGTATAATGCTCTTAATTTATAATAATGCCAGGTTATAAGTGTTACACTGTTTATTGACTACTATGAGGACAAATGACAAGTTTGGAAAAATATCCACATGTGTATTTTCCTAATACACAGTACCTGCAACACTTCCTTTCTGGAGCAACACATTATCCCAGGTAAATGCATCTATTTGGCAGCAAACCAAGAAATCACTGCCGATTTTATTCCCTTGTAGAACCATATACAGGTTCTCTGCAGCTTCAAAACCCAATTACAGCAGTCACAAATTCTCCAGTACTCACGATGGCCAAAACCAGTGTACTACATTGTGACTTTCCCATTTCCTTAAAAAGGAAGCACATTCTTGATCCAGACCCTAGGTTCTAGTGGGCAAATTGCTGAAGACTTTGAATATGAAAATATGATATATTTCTTTTCCTTAATAACAGAGTTCTAATTCTTTTTTCCTTCAGAATTTTGTTTTTTGATATTCTTTGCTTGATGAAATTGTGTAAGATTTCATTAGCTTATATTTGAAAGCCACAGAGCAAGAAGATAAATCACCTTAAAGGAACTAAACTAGAAAAATAAGAGAAAACATACAAAGTTGATGTCAGACCTTTATTTCTTTGAAAAAAGGTGGCTTTAAACCCACAAAGCATTCTTGGTGATGTTAAATGTTTTCTCTCCGCTCTTTAATAAGGAACTGGCAGTCATTAAGTAGCAGAATTTCAGTTGGGCAGAGCATAAATACTTATACTCAGGTAGTTTTGCCTCCTATCCTGAAATATTTTCTTAAAATTTTATATTTATTTAAAAAATATGCCTTCTAGAAATATAAACCATAGTGTGCCTTCTGTCATGGATTGAGGACCATCTGACTTTCAATTACATGACAAATTAATATGTTCTAGAATACAGGTCGTTCCATGAAAAGTGAAGGCATATAGAACATATAATATGCATATTAATAAAGTTATGCTACTTTTATTATTGCACTGATTTTGTGGCATTACAAGCGACAAAAATTCAAACTGAGTATTAAAGCTAAGTGCACCCCAAAAGAAAGATACACACCAACTTTGTTTTAAAAGAAACAGTATTTATTAAGAAATTATACGCTGAATTCTTCTACAGTCTGCGAAGATGGTTTCTTCCATTTCCACAGCACAAGACAACAGCAAGGGGCATCTCGCAAACACTTGCAATGTTGGGGAATGGAGAGTTCCTGGTAATAGGAGATGAAATGATGTATGTACTAATTTGGATTTTTGGATCCAAAGACAAGACAATCTTCCTTGCCAATCTAGTCCTCACCTGTATTGGCATTAAAACCTGTCCATGGGATCTCCTACCCAGGCTGAAATATTGGGTAATAATTGGGTCATTTCAGTTCAGTTCAATCGAGTCGAGAATGCTCAATTTCATCACAGGTCAAACCAACAGTCTTTTAGCTATTGAATCACATCTGAAATATCTGGATTATTTATTAATAAAAATGGTGCTTATTGAGGGCAGAAATATAACTTTTTCAAGTATTTTATCCTTATGATCAGAAGCACTTTAAACTATAAATTAAAAATAAATTATAAAAACTAGCATACAATGCATCTTTTCCTTCATGACATTGTTGGAAATAAGCTTTAAGTGTATAATTGCAATAACACCTGACTTTTATATATGATCAACAGTAAAACATGCTAATCATAAAAATAGCTTTTACAAATATACATTTGTATACAGTGTCTCCCTTACCATTCATAAATGTCCTTCACATTTTAAGACTTTTAAGACTTAAAAAAAACCATAATTAGCAAAGGGAAAAACACATTTACAATCTAAACCATAAAAATCTGACAATTATACAACTTAGAACATAGAAGAAATGGAATTTCTAAAATTGAACAATACTGTCTTTTACTTATTTAGGTTTTTATAAACTGAACCAAAGATGCTGTTATCCAGTAAGAAACCTCCTTTCACATTTCTGGGTGTTGTCACAGTTTCTCTTTTCTGCTTTCATGGCATCATTCATTACTTCAGATCACTTTATCTGTAGAAACTGAGAGAAAAAATATTTTAAAATATAGAGATTTATGTTTCATTGCTGATAGCATGCATACATATATAAATTCGAATTTAAGGCTTCATTAGGAGAAGGATAAAAGAAGTCAGATCTTTATGACAAATACTTTTGAGAAGCTTAAGTTCTCAGATCCTTTGTTGTACACAGCACTTAAATTATGTATATTTATAGCATGATATGATTTTTTAAATCCAGCTAATTTACTGACTGAGATCAACAATTATTTTTCAACCTGAGTTCTTGTCCAGGTCAGAAGAGAACGACTTGAAGTTCTCGGCTAGGGAAAGAGATTTGGATTGCTCATGAATCTTTGCTGTCCCTAAAGAGTGAACATAGGATATGTTCAAAGCTCCTGGAAAAGGCTTTGAACAGTGCATTCCTAAGTCTTATGCACCTGGGATAGAAGAAAAAGCCAATATAGAGCTCTGATCTGAGCTACACAGTCTTGGTTGTCAAAGAAGAAAGCTAGAGGCAGGTAGAATGGTGAGAAACTCATGAATGCAACCACGAGCCAGAAAACATCATAAAAGAGTCAAAATTCAATTGGTTGAAGAACTGGATTGAGAAATTATGAATATGAAGATGAAGATAAAATAATGCAAGATTGTTTAGATTAGTGGAGAAAGGCATGTATTTATCTTGGAATCCTCTTAATTTCAAGGTCTTTCTGTTTAGGTAAAGAATATAATTACACCTCTTATTTATCAATTTCAAAGGCTTTTTGGAGTTAGATGAGAAACCTATGATATATCTTAAGAGTCAAAGACAAGCAACTCAATTTGGTTGAGAGTTGCTGTTAACAAGAACATTGTGCATCAGTTATCAGTGTTGGGGGAGCAGCATACCTTGCAGTGCTCCCGGTTATCAATCCCAGGGGAGAACTCCAAACATTGCTATCTTTGTATTTCGGTATCAAAGTTGTCAAGGAAAACCTAACACAGCCAAGCATTGGATGGAACGACCTCTAATAGTGTGTGCTGATCCTTATGGTTAGTGAGTCTCCTTGGCAGCGGATGGAGCGAAACTGGTCTATGAATATCCCTGTTGCTGCTGTAGAAGGACCCGGAACCCACTCTCATGGAGTCTGAAATACTGAAAGATGGAGGCGTGTCTGAGGACCACTGATGTACATGTTTAAGCAGAACAAAGGAACGCTTATTTAGCTTAACACAGGGAAAGTATTTCCATACAAGGCTGTAAGACTGACATACACCGTGTGGGCTCTTTATTTCTCCGTAAGAAAGTATTTCAGACTCAAGGCCCATTCTTATGTGGCTGAGTGGGGGCTGACAGCTCACATGCACAGGCTGCCTTTTCCAACAGTTGCTGACTCCAATGAGTAGCCAGAGAAATAGGCAACTTGACCCTTTATTAAAGTTTTGAGGCCTGTGATATAGAGATTATGAAAAAGACTGATAAGGCAGTTGAGGTGGTGAGAATTACTCTGGATGTCTGCAGCTTCACATCACAGGTACTATTGCCTGAATGGTTTTTTCTCTTCCTTCATGGGTATGCAGCTCTCACACTCAAGAATAGATACACATCTCAATAATTTTAGTTAACTGGATGTCGTCTTCCTTAGTGAGTACATATTCTTTTAAATCTAGGAAGATTTACAGTTGTATATAAAATGTTTACAAGAACAGGAATCATTGTACTAATATTTTTGTGTTAAGAAATCTGTGAACATTTGGCACTGTAAACACATGTTATTTCAGATAATTTAGTCTATTAGTGTGACACTTATGATTTCAGCTCAGCATGTGCAATTAAAAATTGAGACATAAGATTTCAGTTTTGTGATCTGAAATCTTACATCCACGTCTTATGTTCATGTATAATATTGGCAAGTCTAAGAAAACTTTAGGCCATCATATCGATACATTTGACTTACTAGATTTTTAAGAATTATCTCATTCTCAGAAATATTTAGTTTATTAAACCAGACAAATGAAGTACTTAAAAACATGATATATAAAACGTTAAATTTACAAATGCCATTTACAACATTTAATTAACTAATCAGGGACAATTATTTTTCAAAGGACTCTTAGAAGTACTTTGTAAACTGTGTTCTACTTATAAATATAATCCTAATAATGGATGTCTAACTATTTGATTTAAAAAATTTCATAAACTAAACAACTAAAAATAACAAAATATTTACCCTTAATAGTCTTTTCTCCAGTCAAAGCATTAAAAAAAACATATCCCCAGGAAAGAGACTTTCATGCATGAGGCCTAAGTACCTTTTGATATGTTGATATTCTCTCTCTCTCTCTTGCTTATTTGCTTCTCTCCCTCAGCCCTCTTTCTTTTTCTTCTTCCTCTCTTCTTCCTCACGCAATCTATACTATATCCTCACTGATCAAACATATATGTATTTTTAACAGTGAAAACATTATTCTTTGTGTTCTTTGTGTACTTCCAGGCTGTGTGTATGCACATGGGAAGAGTCAATCAGTCTTTAAAGCACAGAGTCTTGAACTCATGGTTCAAAGTTGGTGTGCTACTTTTTGCATGGCATAAAGGAAATTTTGTACATTTCCTGTATGCACATATCAAAAATCATCCCTTATCAATGTGAAATGAATACTTTAATAAATAAAATTAAACTTAACCTAGAGAATGATACTGACATGCAAACATAAGGCATTGTGGTTTGGGGGTTTTGATGGATAACACCTGTGTGCAGGAATGAATCCAGACTCTTTATACAGTTGCACTGCGCACTTTCCTCCAAGGCTTCCGTTGATCTCTTTCTTATTACAGATGGAAGATGCTTAAAATACTGCAGCAGCTGTGTATGTAAAGTTTACCAGGTTACGTGATGGCTGATGACATTAATTTAGTATATTCTTACACCATCCTGCTTGTCTCAAAAGAGGTAATGAATGGTTGTTTAGCAATGGTCCATTTTAAGAAGAAAAAAGCAGCCTGCAGATTTTTTGTGCATATTCCATTACCCCAGTACGATTTCTCTTTAACCCTTCCTTTATTCCTTGATGGTAAATGATTACATAAAAAAAATTATCCTGGGAAGAAGAAAGGTAGGTTTGGAAATTATTTACTGAAGTCTTACTTCTTTGCCATAAAACTTCAAAGCATTTGCCTGTCACTATTACAAAACAAAAGCTTCATTAACTTTGCATTGTGAAGTAGGTGTTATTAACCAGATGGATATGTCATGAATATAACTCTCCTTACCTAAAAACAACAACAAAATATATTCACCCTGCTTTCCATAGAACTTGTAGTCTGAGAAAAGACTAGCTGTTTGCTTCTAAAGGCATGGGAGAAAGGAACAGCTATGACATTCTTACTGCCTTTTTCTCAAAAATGACAGTCACTTAAGGAGTCGATTGGTTTAGTATAATGTGAAACTAATTGTGCTTTCCTTCTCTTGAATAGTGGGTAATTTATCTACTGGCTGTATAGGAGCTTGGATGCTTTTAAAACAAACTCTCCTGATGATGAATGCTTTTTCGACTCTCAATCTCTCCTATTTCTGAAAAACAACAAAAAGAGCCACTCAAATGGGCTTAGTTTGCATTGAACCAAGCAATTTACTTCTATTTGGCAAAGATGAAAAGAATAGTATTAGTCTACAGGGAAAGCACATTTAATTTTAAATCTCATGCATTAATATATTTGAAATAAAATAGGTACAGCAACATATTGAATAAATATACCTTATTTAGAGCTCTACCAAAAAAACTGTAATACTTTTAAAGAAATATTCTTTCATGTCAGAAATGCTTCTGTTATCATTTTTCTATTTGAGATTTAAAACTAATAAATAAAAATAGATAACCTATATTTCTAAATAGCATCTATAAAAGCAAAAAAGGTAAAAGAAAATATGTGAGTAATGCAGGCTATATAACATTTTATGGAAAAGCAAATCTCATGAGCAAGAATAATCTATACTTGTTGTCACCACTAATCATGTTTATTGAGTATTTATTCAGCCATTCACTTTTTGTAGACAACGTGAATACATTTGGCTTTTACAAATCCTTCATTACAAATGAGATCCGATTTAATTCAATTCAAATTTCTAAATAACATACACAGATTCCCAGCGGCGACTGTTTCATTACAAATTAAAACTTACCTTCTATTAATAAGCTCTTGGGGCCAAAATTGCATTATACGCTAAGGCGAAAGAATCACATCAAAAACTCCATAATGGAATGAAAACCAAGAGGGCAGTTAACTGACTGGAAAGGCTACAAATGAAGGCAGCTGCTCTACTATGTGACACTTGGAGGCTGATAGTCTCCAATCCTGGTGCTAGGGATAGAACAGGATAATTAGTTTAGAAATCCCACTAGGGGATTCAAGACAGAAAGGGAGTTTCAAGGGAGTTTGGGAGACATAAGCTAATGACCACTCAAGAAAAGAATCCAGTAACCTAGCAACAATCTACACTACTTTGAAGGAAGACCAGGTACATCCAAGCACCAGACACTCTCAAGCCATAAACTCTGATAGTTAAAACACAAGACAATAGGTATGGGGTTACATGGAGTCAGGGAGTTAATGGTCCTTGGAGAGTAGCACTTCTGCATGTAGCCAAGACAGAAATATAGGTGAAAGGGGATATTACATGGAAACATATATTAAAATACGTTACCACCCTTTTGCAAATATACATACGATTTAAATAGCGCCATGATAGTCTCAGTTAAACCATACAGGGTCAAAGGAGGAACTAATGTAAGCCTTGACGTCTGCCCAAGAATAAGGAAGAAGGTGATCCCCCTTCCCACTTTCCTTTTGTTTATGAAAATAAAGTCTTCTCAGTCCTCTCAGAGCCCCTACCACCTGCCCACCTGTATCTCTCATAAGCATCCTAGGGCTAATATATTCCCTCTTTGCCTGCCACTTAGCCTCTTGCTGAATTCTTTCTACAATGAGGCAAAAGAACCTGAGCTTCAGTAAGTCCTGACACCAGATGAGTGTTTTCAATTAAAAGACAGTGGGTTCGAGTCACCTTCTAACTCAGGGGTCATGTGTTCAAGACCCAATCTGAGTTTTGGCTGGTTGGAGTCCCACCGGAGAAGGAGTGCAGTTTCACTGGGGTGATGACCATTTAGGGAAGGAGTGCAGAAAACAAAGGAGAAAACAAAAGTGTAGCAACCAGCCAGAAATTTGGAAATAAGACAATCAGATTGTCTTCCAAGACTTTAAGATCAAAACTGAAATGATCAGGGCAGAGAATATGCAATGAACTTAAGACAGGCTGAAGATTTCAGGGTCTTTGAGACTTGATTAGCACATAATTGAAGCTTATTAAATCAGCCAAATGGAAAAAAAAATGTATTGATCTAAGCATCAATTTGGCACTGCAAGCACAGAAAAACAGGAAAGTCTCAGAGGGCAACTTGGTTGTGCCATTCAGGGACTGTCCAAAGGAGAAGGTGGCCAGGCCCTGGAAGTGAACTTGGCCTGTAATGACAGGTATATTTCTATTACAGACATGGACACATCAGGCAGTCTAAGAACACTCTATTCTAAATCCATGCTTTCCAAGTAGAACTTTTGATTACAATTCCAAGCAGTTTGCTTTATTGGAGGAGAATACTCAGGTCAGAGAACATTGGGCTAGCCTCTCTTTCAGTTAGTCTCCCTACAAATACATAAACAGATCTTCTGATTTGATAGGTCAGCCTATTCCAGATTAGTTACTTCACATTTGTCTGAGGTACTATTCCTGTCCCAGCCTGCTGATAAAGAAGTTTTGGGAGGGTGGGAGGCTAGTCTCAGGCTCTGGACTGTGGAGGCTGGTAATGAGACCTTGTGGCCCTGCTCTGCTATCTGATCTCCTGGTTTCACCAATGCTTGCCATGTGCATTTCAAGGTCAAGCAAGATTTATAAAGCTACATGACAAGGAATAGAGGACTTCATCAAATATGAGCAATAGGAATCAGAAATTATCTAACCCTCTCCTGCTATAAATGAAGATACTAAGGCACAAGCAAGTTGAGAGACATGTCCAGGTAATTGGTGGAAGCCTTGACTAGATCTGGGATCCTGACTGCTACTAAGAATTCTTTTCATTACACTCTTGGTCCTCAAACTTTAGTGGGCTTCAGAATGACTGAGTGAGTTTGTTAAGCTCAGATTGCTGAATTTCTGTTTTTTAGTGCTGTGGGCTGACTGTTGTGTCTTCTCCAAATTCGTTTGTTGAAATCCTAATGCCCAATGTGATCATATTAGGAGGTAGGGCTTTAGGGAAGTGATTTGATCATGAGATAGAACCCTCAAAAATGGAATTAGTGTCCTTCGAAAAGAGGCCTCCCAGAGCTCCAACACCCCTGCTGCAATGTTAGGACACAGTGAAAAGATGTCAGTCTATGATCTAAGAAGTCGGCTCTCACCAGACACCAATCCTGCTGCTGCTGTGATCTTGGACATCCCAGCCTCCAGCACTGTGAGAAATAAATGTTTGTTGTTGATAAGCAACCCAGTCTGTGGTCTATTGTTATAGCTGCCTGAATGGCCTAAGACAACTAGGTCTGAAATGAGGCCCAAGAAATTGCATTTAAATCTTTGAGTGATGCTAATCTGGGCATCCCGCTCTTGGAGAACCATTTCATTTCACTGTTGAGAGGCAGTCTTCGTGGGCCTCTTGCTCTGGCACACGTCTTGCTGAGTGCGCTAACATCACAAAACTCTATTTTTTCTCAAAGGCCACTTCTCAGGGTTATTTATTTGGCTGGCAATCCTGAGAAGTGAGGACCGTACTCAGGAACGTATCCCATAATTCTGCAATAAATCTTGTTTCCCTCTGGACAAAGAACAGGTTTGCTTACTGCTTGCTAGGAAACTGGATCTCCTAAACTCAAGGTCTCTCTCCTGTGGTGCATGCAAACTCTACCTGGCCTTCCATCGCTGATGTGGGTCTTGGGTCCAGGAAACCAGTGCAAGAATCCTGAAACTTGTACTCTCTTGCTGTGAGTAGCAGGTTCTTTTGTTTCAGGAGTTTCTTGTCTTCTATTAGAATCCACGGAACTAGGGATGTTTAATTTATTGACTTGTATAGTTATTTTGGTGGGAATTCTCCTGCTCCAGTTGTCCTAAATACCATCAAACTTATTTAAATTGGGTGCAACTTATGACCCAATCTATAGTACACATAAACTATAATGATTCTTGCCAAGTTATGACTCCACTAGCCAACTGTCTTCTGGACGTGCTACCTGGTCATTCTTACTGCTTCTTTCCTATCTCCATCCCATTTTCTCTCTCCTCATTTTTCCCTCTGATTCCTAACAGTTCAGTTTTATAATCCACAAACATTATTCTGCCCAATATTCTCATGCCTTTATCTTATTCTCCATCTGTCTCTCAACATTCATGAAATAAGTATGACCAAGAGACAAACCCTAGCTATTTATACTATAGTGGACCACATATATCCTAATCATTAGGCTTTGTTACTCCATAACCAAATGGAAAGATGAAAAGACTGGGAAAATTAGTCATCTTCTATAGCATCATTGGATTTACTACATAAGTAATGTTCAGTTGTTTGATGTCCTCTCATAAAAAGAAGGAAAATACAAAGCAATATTATAAAACCATCATAAAAGTAAAAGGAGAAAGAAAACCAATGTTAATTTTATTTTTTATTGTTTTATTTTTTTTAATTTATTTTTTTTGAGGTACACCAAGTTCAATCATCTGTATTTGTACACATATTTCCGTATTCCCTCCCTCCCTCGACGTCCCCCCCACCCTCCCCGTCCCAGTCCTCTAAGGCATCATCCATCATCGAGTTGCACTCCTTTTGTTATACAGCAACTTCCCACTGGCTATCTATTTTACAGTTGGTAGTATATGTATGTCTATGCTACTCTCTCACTTTGTCTCAGCTTCCCCTTCACCCCCCGCCCCCCCAAACATCGAGTTCTCCAGTCCATTCTCTGCATCTGCATCCTTGTTCTTGTCTTGTTACTGAGTTCATCAGTACCATTTTTAGATTCTGTATATATGAGTTAGCATACAATATTTGTCTTTCTCTTTCTGGCTTACTTCACTCTGCATGATAGACTCTAGGTCTATCCACCTCATTACATACAGCTCCATCTCATTCTTTTTTATAGCTGAGTAATATTCCATTGTATATATATATGCCACATCTTCTTTATTCATTCATTTGTTGATGGGCATTTAGGTTGCTTCCATGTTCTGGCTATTGTAAATAGTGCTGCAATAAACATTATGGTACATGTTTCTTTTGGGATTATGGTTTTCTCTGGGTATATGCCCAGGAGTGGGATTACTGGATCATCTGGTAGTTCTATTTGTAGTTTTTTAAGGAACCTCCAAACTGTTTTCTGTAGTGGCTGTACCAACTTACATTCCCACCAACAGTGCAGGAGAGTTCCCTTTTCTCCACACCCTCTCCAACATTTGTGGTTTCCAGATTTTGTGATGATGGCCATTCTGATCTGTGTGAGGTGATACCTCATTGTGGCTTTGACTTGCATTTCTCTGATGATTAGTGATGCTGAGCATCTGCAAACTGATGTTAATTGAGCTTTATTTACCAAATCCAAATAAACTGTGTTCCTATAAATATTATAAAGTGACTGCCAAAATTTGACTTTCATGTTTTAGTTTATGATATTGATGGTATAGATACAATATAAAGAGTTCTTGATATTGAACTGAAAATAGCCATGCATGTAAAATTACATTTAGAAGTGCCATATTCTTTAGGGATATTTGGTTTGGGACGTGGCTTACCATATGTGATTTTTTAAAAAACCTCTTTTCAGAGTTAATCACATCATTTTTGTATCTAATTACTGATATCTCTGATATTAGTGTAGTAATAGTTTTTACATCTAGACACACAGATCATCTGTGTTTCTGGAGTACCCTTCATTTAACTGAAATCACAATTAATACTCATATAAGAGGGAAATGGTATCTCCTCTTTTGGATTCATTATAGGAACAATCTGTTTAGTGTGGTAAAATGCAACAATGTCAGGAGCCATACACTGTCCTCTCTATTGTTACTCCAGAAGCATTAGTGAATCACAGTAACAGTGGTTAAGCAGGTGACCTAGGATTGTAGAATGATCTTCCTAACCAAAGCAGCACGGCTTTCCATGGTAATCATTGCTGATGGGTACGTAGTTTTGGCTTGACTAGCCTGGGGGGATACAGAACTCTTTAGCTCACAAGGAATCTTGCTCCATTGAAAACAGTGGTTAGAAGAAACTTTGCTTTTTTGAATCTAAATTTGCTAACTGAGACAAAACCTAGAGAGCATGGTGACAAATCAGATAGCCAGACAGAATGTGCGAGGTATAGAAGTACCAGGAGAGCCCCATCTATGGGACATGGATTCAGGTCATTTCTCCAAAGATGGTAAGGGAGAGGAAGGCAGAGACCAACTCCAGGGGGAAGTAGGCTGGTATCAGATGGAACATTAGGGCACGAATCTGAAGAATAAGACTTTCTTGTTTTGATTCATTTATTCATTTATATTTTGGGACCCCATCTGTTCCCAGGAATAAAGCAGGATCCAGTTCTTAGAACAAACCTAGAGAAACTAATAAGCTTACAGTAACAGAAACAACAAGAGTGTCCTGTGGTCTGAGGCATCTGAATTACTTAGCTAAGACTCCCTTAATTTACCCCAAGTGGAGATTGGGTTTGGGCTATTCTTAGAATCTGGGACTGGGTTTGTGGGTATGGCCCACAATCATCATCATAACCTTTGTCTGTATGGTGTGTGAAAGTTCACAAAACACTTTATTCAATTCCCATTTGATTTTTATTACAAACCAGTGAGGTAGGTTGTTGGGCAAGAATCATCCTCATATTAATCACTAAACCTTGGATCAGATGGTGAGTATCTTGACTACATCAAACCCAGGCTGCTTTAAGACCAGTGCTTTCTCTAATATTCTGTTCTGTCCAGTGGTGAGAAGAAGGACAGTAGGGAGGCCGACTGGGCACATCATTAATTTTAGCACAGGTGATCTCAACTGGGATGTGAAAATACACTGGCGCTCCGATGATGTGGGACAAAAGAGATGGAATTACTGGGAAAGTACTAGGATTTGCATATAACCTACCACCTGCCTTTCTCTGTTTGGATTTGTTTTCAAATTCTGACTTGAATTAATTCAAAATCTTTTAAATTAAAAACTTGCTGTAGGCATCTGTCTAAAGGAGGGTGCCGAACCCTAACCACTAGGGAACTTAGGCATCTGTCTAAAGGAGACCTTTTATGTTGTAAAACTACATTTGATTAAGAAGAAAGAACATTTAACTTCAGAGTAAAATTATCTAATGTGGGTTACAAGTTTTATTTAACATGTCTGTGTAAAAATTTAATTAATACTGAAAAATAATTGCTAAATTATATGATTTACCAGAACTTGAATGTCCTGTTATACAAAGTAACACATTAATGTTTCTCTTAATTTTTTCCAGACTGTTTCCTGATACTTTCTGAAGATAATTATAATTGTGTTCTGAGTGTTTTGGGCTCACTGACAATCATATTTGAGAAGCTGAATTGATAAATTAGAGTAATTTTATTTGGCACATAACTTGTATTTGATCATGCATCGATTGCTGATTTCTCAGGCTAATTATATAGTGTCTAACAACCATTAGTTACTCCCAATGCTGGTAAGCATAATGGTAATTTTAGGATAATACTCCAAATTGCTTAAGTTAATTCCAGCGCTACAAGCCAAATGCTGATTAATGCTAAGATTACTATGAACTTTGAAATTTTACAAATTTTACTTCGGATAATTAGTTTTGGCACCACAAGAAGAAATATTTAAAAATTTATTTTATATATAACTGGAAATATGATTTAGAGTTGATTGGTTTAGAGGTTGAATTTTAAAAGCCCTTGGAAATTGTGTAGTTAATTCATGACCATTCAGAATAGCTGGGGGAAGGTTGTCATGGTTATTAAACAATTCTCATTTAATTTAATTAAATTTACTGTATACACCTGTCAAAGAATTAGAAAATAATAAAATAGCTTCAAGTTTAAAATTGAGCAAAATTCATCTGAGAGAGCAAGTGAAATAGTAAAATGAAAGAACTAATTATGCTATTATTGTAGTAATAAAGCCTTGTTTTTATCAGTATATTTGAGAAGCACAGTTAATTAAAAAATTCTTAAGGCTTAAAGCTTTAGATTGTTATCAAAATACTCTTAGCATTGAAATTATGCTGGATCTAGTAAAATCCTAAATGATTCAGAGGGATTTCAGAGTTGTAGTGTCTTGGATTATCATGATTATAAAAAAAAATCCCAGAATTGTAACAGACGTAGAAAGAATTGGAAATTGGACTTTATCTTATATATGACTTTGGTCATATCCACTGCTTGTTACTTTTTGAAACAGGCTTTGGATACCCGCTCACTTACCTCTGTTTCCCTTTTTATAAGAGAATGCAGAATTTGGACATAGTATCAGTTATATGGTCATTCTGATATGGATCAAGATAAGTAAGGGCTTGGAGCATTTTAATTCAATAAACATGAGCTGAGTTCTCTCCTAGAATATTCCTGTGAACAAACCTGTCCCCAAATCAGAAAACACACCTTTATTTGGAAAGATTTTTCCTTTGTAATTAGATTCCTCTAGGAAGTCACACTTTATGGACCTGAACGGAATGCTGCATCGTCCCCTGTTCATCAGATTTGACTTTGGAAATCCACAAAAGACTCATGATCACTAAACTGTGTTCTGTGCTAAAGAGGAAGGGCACTGTGTCTGCTTGGCTTTCTGTTGTGATCACCTACACCTGGTGTTTTTTGCTGAGTAAACACTATGTAGTATTACTTGGCACATAAATATAATATCTCCTACACCTGCAATGTACATCTGAAATTACAATATAAATGATTTCTACAGCATTTTACAAATCTTCATCTTAATGAAAAGAAGTCTTGAGGTACAAGGAAAGAAAGTCACTTGCCCAGAGTATTACTGAATGTGGTAAAATAAATCCAGTCCAAAATCACATTAAGTTGCCCTTATTTGAGGCCCAAATTAAAATAATATTTGATTTGCAATAACCATCATAGAATAGATGCCCTGTGTCTGAACGTAGGCAACAATGTGCTCTCCACACAAACCTTCCTCTAACAAATGTGCGTCCTTGGTGGAAGATGCTGGAGAAATAACGGTTCAGGTAAAGTTTTAGACAGAATGTCCCCAGTGACTTTGTCTGGGCCTCAAGAGCTGCATTTTGTCTAATGGGGTTTTGGTAGATGAGTGCTGGGAAGCCGGTAGAGAAGGCACTTATGACACTATTTTAGAGATTTTCTACTTTGCTGCTAAGAATATAGGCAAGTAAAAGAGCACAAGAGATTGGCTTCTGAGTCACAAAGAAGATTTACAAATATTTATTTGTTTATTTGCACATAACCTTAATACATTTTAAATAAATAAATTTTATTTTAGGGGCTGATAGACAATGCTATTTTGTAACTGGACTTCTATCTCACTTTTTTCTTCTTATAGCACTATCAATGCCTACATACCTATAAAGCAATAATAATAGCTAAGTTATTGAATATTTTAGTATAACCATCTCATTGGCTGAATCCAACTGAGCTATGAAAAGGAATAGCCAATTTTATCAGAAGAAAATATATCATAAGAAAATATCATACCTAAAAAAAAAAATACCATACCTCACATAGGAAAAAAATCAATTTTATGGGTGAATTTTTTCAATCTAATTTACTTCCAGATACAATTACTCGATTTCTGTTTACAGAGATAGTTCAAAGAAAAATGTCCTTTGCTTAGCATCAGTATTTGTGGAGACCAAATGTTATATTTATGGCCCCAAATATTAGAAAATGAAACATAGCTTAAATTTTAAAACAGTTTAAAATTCTGAGTAAAATTTGAGAATAACTGGTTTCACAGTTATCACTTTTCATATAAATATCCATACTATGATATTTCAAGTCCTTTAAATTCATATTAACATTTTTCTTATAGTAAAGGTTAAAAATTTTTTAAAAGAGATGACATTGAATGTTTTTTTACGGGAACAAAAATTGTTTCTTTTTAGCACACAGATAAAATCTGGAGGAATGAGGTGCAGTCAAGGTACTTAATTGAAAACCTATGCACGTGATTACAAAGTATCAAACTGTAAAACAGCATACTTTTCTAATGTGAGCTTACAAGTAAATTTGCATGCAAAATTTCTGTCAATTTCAAGTGAAAAACTGTGCAAGGCAAATGACTGCAGGAGGGTGATGGCCCATCAGAATGTCATTCAGTCATCATCTCATCAAGCATGAAGTGCAGGGCAACACGCCGGAGCCCTGTGTTCCCAGAGTGGTAAACAAACTGCTGCAGGTGCCCAAGACGTTGTTAGGTGGGAAGATGCATTAAAAACACTGACGTGCATCAGGAGAAAATTGTCCCTCTCAGTGTTCTTCCAGTTCTGATTGCATTAAAGAGAAATTTTCTGCTCATGCTTGTTCTGATGCTTCTCCATTACTGTCTGCCTTTTTTTTTTTAATTAGAGAAGAAACACAAGATTTTTCAACATATGAAAAGAAAACCCAAGCTAAATGTTAAAAAATGTGTTGTCTTTTCATTATATTTATTTAAAATATATTTCCTACTATGAAAAAGGACAGTATGGTTTTTCACTTACTGGAATGAACTAAAGTTTAGTTTTAAATATACATTTATTTTAAATTTAAAAAAATGTCAATTTAATTTTAAAAATTAAGTTAAAATACTACCAGTGGTTTATAGATATGGCAAAAATGATAAGGGTACAGCACAGATTAAAATTAATAAAATCTGTAAACAATAATCTGTGAAAATATCTAAGGTCACTGGAATCTTACAGACCCTGCTTGAACCCTGATTCTGCTTTTATTATCAGTATGACCCTGGGGAAGTTAGTTAACATTTGTAAAACCAGTTACTTACAAAATTCCTACTCCCCAACATTATTTTAGGCAATAAATGAAATGATGTATATAAAAACTCATGCTTATTCCTGGAAGGAAGTGAAAATGGAGAATATTGTTTCCTTTTCCTCCTTTTATTTTTTTGACTTGGAATGAAATAAAAGCCTCTCCTTCTCTGTGTGTGTGTGTGTGTGTGTGTTTGTGTGTATGTGTATGTATATATTATATCACAGTTTTTCATCTTTCTGCCTTTTTAAAGATAAGCTATTTTTCTACATTTTTGTGACAACTAAGCCCCAAAAGATTCCACACCCTGTCCAATTCACATAGATTTAAATGGCAGCTATAGATGTTACTTCCAGTAGACCACACACTAGCAAAGTTTGCTTTTTGGAAATGTTACTGAACATTATTAATATGTATTCCTAAAACTGCGGCAAGATAGAAAATATCAAATATGCACAAGGTATTCAGAATACTTATTAGGTTCCAGTTGATAAGAAGTCTTATCAGGCTTCCAAAGCCCTGAACTTTCATTTCATCCCAGGCTACCCTGGAGCTTGTGATTTTTCCATATTCAGAGGCATCCTAGAGACAGTGAAGGTTTGTGAGGGAAAATTCTGAGGTACAGTAGGGCTGATAAGTGTGGGCTGGTTTGCACCTGGGAGAGTTTTATGCACGGGAAACAGCCAGACATAGTCTCCTACTGCTTTGGTGGTAAAGGCACACAGTGTGTGTGTGAGGGGAGGATGGGGGGAGGGGGAGGGGGAGGAGTGGGGATGGGGAGAGGGGTGTTAACTGAAGATGCCCTTTTGCAATTCAAATACTGCCTACATACAAATTTCATACCACTGCAGGAAAATACATTTAGGAATTAACTTCCAGACTATGGGGCAAGGATTGTAAAAAGGCAGGCACCATTTGGACAATTAATTTCTTTTCCACTGTGATCCTGTCTGTTGAGCCATGAATAAAATTGAAAAAGGCCATTTTTTTGCTTTCTTTCAATTTCTGATTTAATGAAAAGCTTTCATACCTCTTCCCATTTCTTCTGTCACAGATTATTAGATTCAGTGTAGCTTGAACAGGTATAACATTAGATTCATCAGAAATACTGCAGTTAATGACTTTCTTAGCTTTCTTTGCTCAAGTACAAGTTTCTTGCACTGATACTTATCAAACGATCATAGTCATTTACCTATGTTAAAAATTTTTATTCTGAAGTTTTTAAAGTTCATCACACTTAATATTTTAAAAACTAGCGATAAAAATCAGTGAAGTCCTATGTACATAACACTTGGTAATGGGTGAACTATATTTGGAGCATTAAAAAAATTCAAAACTTGAAAAAAAAACGCTAGTCATTTGGTGTATAAAATTTTTAGGCCGATAAATTCAACCTCTTCTGGAAAAGACAATGGGAGGTCAGTATCTATAATGAACTAACTCTTTCTGGAAAATACCTATTAAACTATCCAGTAAAGAAACGTTGGAAAATAATCATGTAATTTGAATATATTTTAACACTTTAGATGAATGAATTGCCTGAAGTATCTAAGAAATAGCGTTTGATATTTACAGATAGAATATTACTTGTGAATAACATTTTAGATTTAGAATAAAGAAAATATAACTACAGGTTCCAGTGTTTTATAGATTTGATATTCTAGAAAATAGTAAGTATTACCAACATACAGATCTGGAAGAATAAAATGATGATAATTTTAAAAAATGTAGTATTCATATAATATTAATGCCAGAAAATTCAAGGACTATATTAGTATTACATCAGGGATCCAACATTCATTATTTAATAGGATGAAATAAACTACTTCTATATTCGTTCTTTGAATGTAAAGATAGGGAAGATTTAAGATAGTAATTTTCACCTGGTTGTTCAACAAATGCAGTGAACACACTCACATGAACTTCAGTGTCTGGAGTGTTCACTGACACACAATCGTCCATTTAAACACAGTAAACAGTGAAAAGGCACCAGAAAATTTAATGGAATATGCATATACTATGCTATGGTGCACAGAGGCAGCCTTAGAAACCAAGGAGGGAATATAGACAAAGTCTGGTTAAAATTTTATGACTCTAAATGATATTCCCATGGTTACAGTGCCATTAAAAAAATGCCCTTTTACAAAATGCAATTTGCAGTCTTTATGTTTCCCCTAAACTGAAGGTAATTCTAGTTAAAATGATCCTTTAAAAGTCAAAGGAAGCAAAGCTACACCTACTAGGCAATCAGTGAATTATTTATTTCTCATGAGTGGCTCACAGAGAAATGGAAACATTTTAACAAATATGTAATCAGTTTTGCTGAGCAGACTCACAAGCGCCTGTTCACATATTTCAGCATTATTTTCTTATAGAAATGAAATTATTTCTTTTGGTTTTCTTACGCTTTACGTCACTTCCTCAAATTATTTTTATTTCTTAAAAATACTGTATAATTTCTTTCATCAGTGTCTTATAGTTTTTGGAGTAAAGGACTTTTGTCTCCTTAGGTAAATTTAAGATACTGATGAAAGAAACTGAAGACAATGCAAACAGATGGAAAGATATACCAGGTTTTGGGTTGGAAGAATTAATATTGTTAAAATGATCATACTACTCAAGGCAATCTACAGATTAAATGCAATTCTTATCAAAATACCAATGGCATTTTTCACAGAACTAGCACAAATAATTTTAAAATTTATATGAAAATATTCGATACAAAGGACTCCAAATAGTCAAAATAATCTCAAGAAAGAACAGAACTGGAGGAATCACATTCCTTGACTTCAGACTATACTATAAAGCTACAATAATAACTTATAGGGGAATAATTTATAGGAATAGAAAGACTTTTTTTTTTGCCTCTATGAATCTTAGAAGCCTCTATGAATCTTAGAAGAATTTACTGACAATGTTTGGCTAGACAACATAAGAACTATAGTATGGGTTTTGTCCTTTTGACACAAAAATAGGCATTCTGAGCAAACCACACGTGTGGACTCTTAAGAACCCTGTGTTACCAATATGGTTAGGTAGACTCTTATTCATACTTAATGGAATAATGGCCGCTGTTGCCGAGAAAAACCTGGCCTCTGTTCACCTATGCCAATTAGAAATACCGAGACAGAGCTTTGGAGGAGTAGAAAGGAATAGCTTTATTACTTTGCCAGGTGAAGGAGGAACACAGTAGGTTAGCGCCTCAAGAACCCTCCTCTCTGGGGAACAGGGAGAGGTCTTATAGTCAGGGCTCCTGGTCAGGGGTAGGCGATAAGGATCAGGGTAGTAACAGTCTTGCATTCTTCTGATGGGTTGGTGGTGATTTTAGTAGGAGTCAGTATTGTCAACCTTCAGGTCCAACTGCTCTGGGGTCTACATGTTTGTGGGCAGCATACCATCATTAGTCATTAACTTCTAGCACCTGGAGGGGGTTTCAACTTCTGCAAAATAGCTCAAAGATATTGTTGTGTGTGTTGTTGCTGGGGAAGCAGGACCTGCCCCAAGGCTGCTCTTGCCTGTTTCTCCCAGGTTGCGTGCATCCCCTCCCTTCATTAATTAACAACTGCTTGAATCTGCCCACTGGAACTCAGGGAAGGTCATGGGGGCTGAATGAAGGCTGTTTTCCTATAATCAAAGAAATAGGGGACACAGAAAAGCTTTGTGCCCAGGAGCCCCACAGGACCCTGCTTGGTATCAGCTACCTCCTAGGCAGCTAGAATATGACACTTCTATTCCATATATAGAACTCCTTGTGTGTGTGTGTGTGTGTGTGTGTGTGAGAGAGAGAGAGAGAGAGAGTGATCATTTGGATGGGAGTCTCTGCATTCAAATTAATGTGGGGAGACCGAGGTTCCAATGGTGGTGGGGATGGAGCCAGATTCAAAGACTAAAACATAAAAATCTAGAACTTGTCAAGTGTGATTATGTATGACCACATATGTGATAGACAAATCTTTCTTCCTAATAGGATAATTATGTACCTTCTTATTTCTTGACCACTTCATTTCTTCTTCGTACCTGTCTTCTTAGAAATGAAAATAACTTTCTCCAATTTTGAAATCACTGTAACTTTTTTCAGAGATTTCAGGTGGTTCTATGTTAGTTTATAAACCTCTATTCTTCAGTTCAATGGAGGTTATCTCAAAAGAATATCTTGATGTGTGACATAAGATTGCTAATAAAATATGCTGAAAATTTAAGACAAAGTTACACGAGAACATGTATAAACATTGTAATCAAATCATTTAAATTTTTTAAAGTTATTAAAATTTCCTACAACTGGAAATTTTGTGGCTTGAGGGGAGAGATTAAGTTTACCAAGATATGTACTCATAGCAGGGATGTTTATAAACATGATCTCATTTATTCCTCTCAATAACTTGCAAAAACTTCCTTTACAAGATGTGGGAGTGAGTCACAGGGAGTCAATGTTTTGCCTAAGATCCTACAGCTATTAAAAGGCTTGTTCATCTAAATCTAAACCCCTAATACCCCTCCTTTGAACTGAATTGCTAAACTTATGCCTGAACTTTTGTCAGGGTAAAATGTTTTTCTCTATTTACAAAGGACGAAGAGACCAAATTCCCCTTACCCCTGTTTTTAGAGTATATGTTTAGAGGTCTAGTGAATCTGGGTCCTTCTTCTAACTTTTGACTTAGAAATAATCTCATCAGGGATTAATCCCACTCTCTAATGTTTACAGCATAGAGTTATCTCCAAAAGTAAAGGCCAAATAACCTCTAGATACAAGATAATGCTGAATTTTACTTGAGCCCTATGATCCTAAAAAACAGTGAAGGTTAAGACCCCCCCCCCCCGCCACCCCCATTCCACTCTTGGTGTTTTAGAAAAGGCTTACTGCAAAGAACCACCCTTCCACTATGACTCAGATAAGACCACTGATACCTCCCTGTTTACTTATGACACAGCTAGACACAGACCTTTCAACCCCCCAAACTCCTATTCTTGGACCCATAAATGATGAGCTAAACTGTTTTATCCTGTTGATCAATGAGAATAAAATTCTTGTTAACCAAACTTTGGATAAACTTTTCTTCCAGGACTCTGAACTTTGGCCCACCATCAGACTGAACTAATACAAAGCCCCTCCAGAAGGATCCCTCCTGGAAAATAGGCTGCTCCCAGGGTGAAACACTACCCAATCTACCATTCACCTCATTTCCCAGCATCCAGTTTGTTCTAGTCTTGTTTATTCCTCTCTATAAAAAGAAAAACCCTTTTAGCCTAACTCTTCATATGATTGCAGATTTTATGGTCAAGGCTCTCTATTGCAATAGTTCCATCTTCCCTTGCAATAATTCTTTCAAATAAAGCACCTCCTAACCCTAACCCTAACCCTAACCCTAATTTAGTAAAGTCCATATTTGTTTTTAATCTGACACATGTAATGGTGAAGCTCTGGAAATGGCTCTGAGATCTCTTAGAAGCTGTACAGGAAACTATCAAGAGGTTCAACTTTTTGTCTCTTGGGGAGATAAATGATGTATAAAATGTGTGAGATTTTTGTCCTGATGAGCAAGACAGCCTTAGGTTTCCCTCAGCTTGACTAAACTTTAGACAGGTTTCCTGACTACAGGTCCATGACCTCATTTTCTTAGAGCATTTACTTTAGAAAACTTGTATTTGTAAACTCTTTCTCTGCCCCTTTGAGGTGTAAATCTTCTCCCAGCCTTTTGCCAGTTTCATAATTTAGTTACTTCTTTCTCAAGGACCTGAAAGCCATCCTTTTGAAATGTAATCAATCAGGGAAAATAAGGGCCCCATCTCTCAGTCTCTGTGGGTGAGTAGGAGCCTAACTTAGATAAGTGACAATTAGCAAACACAGATGGCCTAATCACCTTGACCAACCTCCTCTCTAGTGTCTTCTAGTACTTTTCCAGCAGTTCATCCCAATACTTAAAAACTTTGCTGCCCTCTGTTTCAACAGAGTTGGGTTCAAGCTTTCTCCTCCATTGTAATAGGCTTGACCCCTACTGCCATATTCCTGAAAAGAGTCTTCCTTGCCTGGTTAACTCCATCCAGTGCAATTTTTCTTTGACATTAACATTGTGGTCACTTTGGTGGTAGCTTGCATGCATATAAATATTTCCTTAAAAAATTGCACTATGTTGGTAGCCTAGGGTCTTTTTGTTGGCAGTATTGTTTTATTTCTCCAGTAACTTTCATAGCTAGCCTTTTGAAATCTGACAGCATTAATACTTCAGATTGCTCTATTTTCCTCTAGCACATCATAGCACTACTAGAAAAGCAGCGTTTCCTCTCTTTTTTATATACTTAAGGCTTATTTTTAGACTGCCTCTCATTTCTAAAGAGCACTTTAGAACCCTTCTACTCTCTTCCTCTTTTGTTTCTCTCTGTGTAGAAACTCTGGAATTGTGAAAATATTTTATTTTGTTTGAGTCTATACTCTAGATTTATTATTCTGCCTCTTAACATCAGCAGAGGAAGTCTGGAAATTGCTTGTCTACCACAATACTTGTAACATCTCAAAATCCCTTAGCTCTAAAGCCCATTTTCTAAAGACCACATTGCCCTCCTGTTGTAGCCGGAATCATAACATCTAGTATACTTATCGGGGCATACTTTAGTTTTGAATTCTCTGAAGTTTATTTTCTTATGAACTTGTGATTGTTTGCTTTTTGTGTGCTTTGGGGGCTTAGAAATTGCAGCTGGGGAGGCTTATTTTCTGGTTTGTTTTATAACTCAGTGTTCTAGCTTTGCTAACTAAATTCAGGTTACTTAAAATTTGCATTTTTATCCCTCATGGGAGGTAATAATACAAAATCACCGAAAACCAACATAACAGAGTCAATACTGCTGTGTTGACTTTGATGTGCTGGTTTTAAGCCTCCTTCTGCTGTTCCTCCTCAGTGCCTTTAAGATGCAGGCTGCTGCCTGAATGACCTACTGAATAAGTTATAATGAAAACTGTTTGCTTCTCTGCTTTGTATAATAATGCTCTAAATCACAGAGGGCATGCATACACGAGTAATATTTAGAACACAATCTGATTACAATACACAACAAAATGTACTTAAAATAAGACGGCTCCTAGTTTGAGGTAATCTGAGGATATTTTTCTCTGTTTCTTTAACAAATATTCATTAACATTAACATGTGCTAAGCCCCACACTAAGGAAAAATACCAAATAAAATAAGCCCTGAGAAATTCACACATCAGTGAGCCAGAAAGAAGGGAAATCACTAATTACAATATAGAAAGTTAACTAAATGAGACTTGTATAGTGTGGTCTAAGAAAGAAGCAAACCCAATTGTGTCCGGGATAAGTTGGGGGCCTTGTTCAGGGATGAGTTCATGACATGTGAGATTGGTCTTGAAGAAACAGCATGTGTTGACCAGTCAGATGAAGTAAAGAGTGGGGAAGGATATTCAAGGAAGGAGAAACAGGATATACACAAAGACATGATATAATGTGTCAAATATTGGCAAGTAATTCAGCATCCCTCTATTCTACCCACCTCACCCATCCCCATATGCCTTATCGGATGCCGAAGACTGGATGCTGAGGAATCCAAAACCAAAAGAAAGGGGTTTTTAGGCTAGTGGAGATAAACCTTTAAAAAAATTAGTAGCAACAATGAAATGAGTATCCTAACAGGGGTCTGTGTAGGTTCTAGGGGACACACTTAACTCTAGGGATATCTGGAAGGTTTCTAGAGGGTGTAGTGTTAGACAGAGCTGAACATTGACATATGAATGGATGTTCCCCAGGACGAGGAAGAGAATCACATTCCAGAAAAGTCAGTCCCGGCCCCTAACTCTCACCCTTCAGGCAACTTCCGCTTCTTTCAATACAATCACAAGATATTGCACTCTTTTGCACGAGGCCTCTTTCTCCCAGCATCATGTTTCTAAACTTCCTCCACATTGTTGCACGTATCAACAGTTTGCTTCCTTTATATCCATTTTCCAATTGATTGTTTCTAGTTTGGGGATATCATGAGTAGAACTGCTAAGACTTTCTTATACAAGTGCTTCCTGGACACATATTTCCATTTCTCTTGAACGCTTAGGGGTTGAATTGCTGATGCATTATGTCTAGTTTTATAAGAAACTGCCAGACATCCTCAATGGTCGTTGCACTGTATCTGCCTACCACCCATGTTGGAGAGTTTCAAAGCCAACATTTGATCCTATTAGTCAATTTTGGCAATTCCTGGGGCGGGCGGTGGGGGGGGTTCACTGTTACTTTATTGTTGTTTTAATTTTTATTTTCCTGAATACTAATGGTTTCGAGTGAATTTTTATGTGCCTATTTCTTCTTTGGCGAAGTGCCTATTCACCCTTCCTTCTTCACGTACCATGTGCTCTGTCTCCAAGGTTCTCAACTCTGGTTACACACTAAAACGTCTTTGGACTTTTGCTTGGGCCCCACCCCCAAGTTTAATCTGATTGAATTGTTACAGTTTGAGGCCCCTGTCCTCGTGATTTATAAAAAAGCACCCTTGGTGATTCTATGTGTACCAGATTTGAAAACCCAGGTGCGGTAGTCCAGTGATTTTCAAACTGTAGGTATCAGAATCACCTGGAGGGCTTGTGAATATACAGATTGCTGAGACTCCCCCACAGAGTTTTTGATTCAGTAAGTCTGAGTTAGAGCCTGAGAATTTGTTTTTCTGAAAATTTGCTTTCTAACAAGTCTCTACATCATATGATGCTGCTAGTCCTGGGACCACCCACTGAGAACCCCTGCTTTAGCCAAACAAATCAACCCGCTTCTCAATAGACAGCAAAGTCCTTCAAGCCTTTCCTCTTGATATTTTCTATTCTCTGTTGGTAATGCCATCTAAGCTTTGTTTACCTTGCACAGGCTTTCTCAATAAGAACGAAACCCCAAAGTCACAACCTTCATGATGTCTGTTCAGACTCATTTGCTCTATTTCACTTCCCATAGATCACGATGCATGTGATACTTGCACTTACCACACTGTTTTGTTAATATCTGTTCACTTGTTCTGGCTGCAGCACTTCCCTCTCCTACTCAGTGAGAGCTCTATAGAACCAGAAGCCACTACGCTTTGTTCTTTGAATCTTTAGCAACTTACAGTATCTGGCACATTACTGAGTTTCTGCAATTTATTCAAAAATTTCATGGTTCTTTTAATGAATGAGTGGCTGGGTGACCATAGGAAATGTGCTATATAAGGGTTCTCACATGCTCAGATTCTTCAAAACCACAATTGACCATCTGTTATTAAATTGGTAGCCAGATCACATCAGCCAGAGAGCAAATCTATAGCAAAAACTAAAATAAAAGGCATATATCACCACAGGCTACAGGTAGCATTATCCTTTAAAAAGAAAGTCATAAAAGGGCTTGAAAAGGAATTCTTTTGGATTGAATAAGCCAGCAAGTATAAAATAAAAGAAAAAGTTAACGAGATGAAAGCGAAGTATGATTCTTCTCAGAATATTACATTTGTTTCCTGAAGGCTTTCTTATCAAATAAGAAGTGCTTTTCAACAAATTTGACTCTCTAGAGACTTTAAAGACATAAGGTTCCATATGAAAGATTATGTTGCTAGAAATTTTGTAATGTTTTATTGAAAGCTTCACTTGCAAAATGAGATGGTAACAATAAACTCAATAATGATAACAATAGTTGCAATTTACATCTTAAATTGTTTTGGAGACTTCCTTAAGCACAGCTCATGAATTATCTCATTTAATCCTTACTAGAGCCCTCAGAAGGGGTGTTATTATTCCAGTTTCATAGATAACAATGCAGATGCTGAAAGAAGTTAAATAATGTGTTGAAGGCCAGTATTCAAACCTATTTCTATTGAGTATTGCCAGGTAAATCACAGGAAGCTCTGGTGAATTTCAATTTCAGATAAATGATAACTTTTTTTGTTTCAAGTATGTCCCATGGAATACAGGGGACATGATTATATTAGAAAATTACTCTTGTTTATCTGAAATTCAGATTTAACTGGTGTCTTGTGTTTTTATTTGCCAAATCTGGAAACCCTACCTCTATCTTTGTGCTAGGCATGTGTGTTTTAGATGTTACCTCATTTACTTTTCACAGCAATCCCAGATCAGGCATATATTATTATCAACCCTTTTTTACTGATGAAAGACAGGTAACTCGCCTGCACAAAGTCATAGAGATTTGAACTGCTTCTGTCAGAAATTCAAATTTAACCGACTATAGACAGGGCTCATGTGTTTAACAACCAAGCCATCTAGCTTCCTGGGGAAAATAGAAGTTTACCCTAAGCAGAGTTCTTTAGCTGAAATAAAAATGACTGAAATCAAGGGAGATGCCAAAAGAACTAGTCTGAAATTCATTCTGAGGAATATTTATTACAGAAGGATCAGAGCTCCCAAAGAGGCTGGATTCCAAGATTGGAAGCCAGAGCAGAGATGTCAGCCTATCACACCCTTTGCCTCATATTAAAGGCTTAGCCATATCCTGTTTCTGTTGAGAAGAGCTGGCCACTTAGCTGTCATGGCCTTGGCCATTTGTGGCTCAGAAGCATGTCACCCAGGCCAGGTCACTTGCAGGACACATGCACCTTGACTGTTCAACCTATCTCTAACTCCACTTAAATTATGAATGGAGGCTTTCTTTATGTCCTTAATAGCTGTTGTCAGGAGGGTCGGACGATAGCATATGACAGATTGATAGAGTTCAAGATGAAGGTTTTGAATACAGACCCAAATCAAATAGGTTTAGTGAACACTTTCTTGCTCCCTTGTGATATATACCTCTAACTAATTCAGTTGGCACTACCATTGGGAATGTGTCTCCCAAGTTCTTATTTGTCCTCTAGCTAGTGTTCAGTCCAAATGATGATATTAAAAAGAGTTTGAAGCACAGTTGATACGGGAGAGCATCCACGTGAAAGATTTCATTAGGAAAGAAACAAAAAGCTTTGAAAAGAAGGAAACGTTTTCAGTCTAGTTCATGAAGACCGAGGATATTGATCAGAGTGCTTTATACCTTCCAGTTTTTCAATCGTGTATCAGAATGCCTGCTTTGAGTTCTCTTCAACTACAGCATTGGATATGTGGTCTAGGACCTTCCCCAATGTGCACAGCAATTCAATAGCTTGTAAGCCCAGGTGACTCACTGCTTAGCTGAATGTTTTGTTAAATGCTGAAAGATGTATTACAACGTGGTACTCAACTTGCACGCCTAAGTATTACACAATCCAGCTAGGTCATTCTACTGTGGATTCTTAGTAGAGTTCCCTGATTTGACTGTATGTAGTCAGCAAAAGAAATTACAAGTAAAATTCAAAAGAGCTCAGATTCTCTAATGCATTTGAATATTTGGTCTGTCTATATAGTTTCTTTTGGGAATTGATGTAGCGCTATAGTTTCAAACCTCAGCCTGATAAAAGCACAGATTCCTGGACTCTTCCCCAGATAATCCATGTCAGCATTTCTAGCAAGCACCTTAGGTCTTTGGATGTAAGTCGACCCAAAACTTTCCTTTGGAAAAAGCTGATTAGCCTCTCAAAGGCTGCTGAATGTAGCTGACAGCTTATGATGTCCTTGGATGTGCACAGTCACCTTTCTCATTCATCTTCTCTCATGCACCTGGAGAGAGTTCATTTCCCCTTTGGAATTAGCGGGGCACTAAGCACTCACTTGGCTACAGAATTCTCATTTGGGCACAGACTACTTCTTTGTGGATTATGTTATTTTATAGAAAAGCGGATTACAACTTTGGTGGATATGGAGAAAGTAAAAAAGCTTGAAAGATAAATGTCTTTGTGAAGTTTTTAGTAGTTTTATCAAAAACCTATTTACCTATCTGCTTATCTATCCATCCACCCACCCACTTAATATGAAATATCTAATGTATTTTTGATATTAAATATAATTTCCATAAAATGATCTGAGAACAATGAAGGCTGATTTGAATATTCTTCCTCATCTTAGCACATGCTGTTCCTTAACTCAGCGTCCTTTGAGGTAAAGTTCTAGCACTGCTTCTGCCAGGAGACTCTGGTGACTTCCCATCTATGTGTGAGTCCCCGCTTGTAAACTGGATCTTTCATATGGGTCTTATCATAATACATCGCTTTGTGTGTTTTGTCTGTAGCTTTCATCGTCAGTTAATACATAGTCTTCTTGAGGAAAAAAACATGACTTTCTTCATTATTCCCATAGCAAAAATCTCATGAGTGGTCAGTCAATAAGTATTTGCTAATGGATTTATTCAGAAACAATTCTGACAGCAGTTTGATAAGGTATGTATAATGCATCAATATTAAAATATATTTAATGTTCAATTTTAAATATATTCAAACCTTAATTTAGAGACACTAATGAACTGCATAGGCATAGATTAGTATAGAATCACAGATTTTTAGCCTTGACTGGCTTCTTATAAATGATAAAATCCAAGTCTATTATTTTTTACTTAAGGAAATCAGTCTTCTCTAAGGCACTAAGCTACTTGACAAAAAGAACTGCTTACTTAAACATTTCGTTTTACATATAAAATAATCATTTTAGTTATCTGTATAATTTTTGTAGCACCTGGTTCATTCACAGTAGGCACCTAAACATCAGTTGAATGGATTGTTTAATGAAAATTGATTTCACTAACTGGATATTTAGATGTAGATATTGTATGAAGCAGCTTCCCACATGCTCCACAAGGGGTGCCACCACTTATGGCTGTCCCTCTAGCACATTTTGCTGGCTCTCCCTTCCTTCAGATACAAGTCTTTCTTCCCATTCATTTCAGATTTTCTTTGAGCAGCTGGTTGAGCATGTGGATACTAGTTTTCTTTTTAGTTCCTATTGTATGCACTAAAAACCTAATTATATTGTATCCTTGCTGAATTTGTAATTACGAGTATATCCTCCTTTTAAAAAGAGAAGGTATATGTCTTTCCTTTTTGGGAACCAAGCATGATTTGGTTCATGTGGTCTGGAAAAGAAAGTACAACAGAAGAGGGACTTTTCTCTCGGCCAATCACTGGGAGGGACTCCCCAGTCTCCATTTAGACTACAGGGGCTGAATTTACTCATGCTGACTCATTGATTTCCAAGTCTTAGAAACAAAATGACATACTAGAGATAGTATCCTTACTTCCCATTAGCTAAACCCCCAATTATAAGGCAGGAGTTGAGGGAGAAAACCTGAGAACCTCCAGGCAGCAAGAGTTCTAATTAGTTACTTTCTGTGTGTTCAGAGCATAAACTAAGCACTATGGTTTGGCTTTGTTCCCTTGGCTGCATGCTAAACCCTTGCTCCTTCAGACACAGTGTTCCTGGAACACAGACTGACTCAGAGGAAAGATCAAACAGAATGGATTTTAGAAATTTCTGATCTAACTTTACTATTTGCAGATAAGAAATTTGAGACTCAGAGAAGTATGTTTAAGGTGAATCGATTGGATTGGATAGTGACAAATCTGGGACAAAAATGGGCCTTGGTACCTCTTTCATGACAGCTGACTTTTCATAACTGTCTTACTCTTTTACTTCTATCTGGTGTTTGGAGTGATTTCATGCACATAGAGATGAGCCATCTTGCATCTGAGCCTCTCAGTTCCCTGAATTCTTCATAAGGAGTGACTTTTCTCCTGATCCCACTTCCATCACCCCCTTCCATGGATTTTCTCTTCATCTAACTGTCACTTCTCTGAAATATCTCAGTCTCTGAGTACAACCCTCCCTTTTCTCTTACTCATTTCCTTTCCTTTCCTCTGGTCCTTATCGGTATAGGGACCTCTATTCCCTTTGTGCCACTATTTTCTCCTTCTCAGTCCCCTTCCTGTGTCCCCTTCCTTCCCTGTCTAGGTTCAATTCCATGATTTCTCCGGTTAGCCACACTTTTTACTTATGTTCTCAACTCTACTTATTGTTTTTCTTTGCACTAATCTGACAAAAATCCAACTGATAAAATCCAGTGGAGGCAATTCCCAGCTGCACTGGTTGACACCTCCATAACAGTGGTTCTCAAAGAGAACCCCAGACGGGCAACATCAGCAGGACTCGGGAACCTGTTGGAAATGTGAAATCCCAGACTCACTCAGCCTACTGAATCAGAAACTCTTGGAATGGGACACAGCAATCTGTGTTTTAACCATCAGGAATGGGAATGAATAAACTCCAGGTTATTCTGATAAAACTTAAAGTTTGCAAAATACTACTCTTTAATGCTAACCTCAATTGGCTGTGAAAACTGTCAATCTTTACATGTTTTCCAAATTAGTGTCTTCTACGTTTTCCACACTCGCTTCTTCACATCTTCTCCTTTTTCCTCAAATCTGTGATAATGCCCACCTCTTCTCACTTTTCAGAGATTATCACCCTCTGACTTGCAGTTGGTGCTTGAATTCCCTCAAGCACTTGCCACCAAATCTTCAGACTTACTACAGTTTGTTGCAATGAAGGTGTGTCCTTTTCAGGTCGAAGCCCAGCCTATACATACACCTGCATCCTAGATTCCTTTCCCGTCAGCACCGGGGACTTTCTCCCTTTCTCCTCACCAAGTTCTTTCTCTCTCTCCTGGCATCTTCCTGGTTTTTAGCAACTGTGCAGATGACAATGATGTTTACCAGCATGCGTAAGACTGGAAAGAGATAAGATGGCTAGAAAAAATCAAGAATGTTTCTGGCATGTTAAGTGTCAATTGTTTACTGAACATCTATGAGGAGATAGGCATCTACTGGAGTCTGGAATTCCAGGAGGAGATGAGAAGTAGAAATATAGATTTAGGAATCTCTGGCCTATAACTAACACTTAGAGCTCCGGTATTTAATGAGGTTACCTTGCAAAAGGGTGTAGTAAGAGAAGGTGGTCCATGACAAAGCCCTGGGCTACTCCATTATTTAGTGGGGATATGGAGGGAAAGTTTCTAGCACAGGTGAGTGAGCACGAACAACTAGTATTCTGAGAAATTCTCCCGATCAGTTTTCAGTGAAATTCTGCTGAGAGAGAGATTAAAATAAGAACAGAGAGGCAACCATTGGTAATGGCAACATGGAAGCCTCCAGAGACCTCAACAAAAGCAGTCACAACAAGGTGGTGACAACAAAAGTCTGATTAGAATGGGCTGAGGAACTTATGTTGGTGGATTAAAGTCCTGCCTAAGGAGAAGCTGAGAAACTTGTTAGCCTTTCATTCTGCCCCTGCTCAATAGATTCCAGAAATCAAATCAGTTCTAAAAATAGGTACTTAAGTCCTTCAAACTGATGCAGACTTTTGTAGAAATAAGGGTGGTTGTTAAAGGCTCTTATCTGAAAAGTTTAAATGAAGGTGCCATGCAATTTAAACAGAGCTGGAATGTTAAAAATTAATATAGAATTCCATAAATGAAACTAAAGAGAGTGTAGTCACCATGCCAAAACAACCACCACACAAAATTAGTTAAGTAACAACAAGGATTAAAACAAATTGGAATCTGATATTACCTAGGATAAGTCAAGTTTAACACAATGAGTCCATACATATTTGAGGCGCAGCAACACACACACACACACACACACACACGCACACACCTTATCATTTTTATTAGTCAATCCCTTTAAGATAGTAAATTTAATTTCATGGCCGATAAACTATGAGAAATAGAACCCTCATCAGCATATATTTACCAAGCCCCTGGTGTATTTATACAAGAAAAACCATCTGGAAATGAGGAGTATGATGATTACAACATTGGGAAAATAAAACATGTAAAGAATCAAGTATCGGTCCAATCCGCAACTCATAAAAACTGGTTATCAAGCAGCACAGGCACTGAAGACGATAGGCTGGCTATACACCAAAGGGTCATCTTCGTGAGAAGAGTGTACAAAGGACTGTTGGCCATATAACTAATATAATTTTCATCTGTGAGTGACACTTTTAAATAAGAGGGGAGCCATGAATCTTCCAGTAAATGACTGTTTTGTTACCAGGATATTATACCATATACAGCTCACATGTAATTGCACAAACACAAGATTCCTTTCATGATGAAGCATTTGAGAAAGAGAATCTTTCATTTGAAACTGTAAGTATACCTAATCTCATATATAACATTCCTGTTCATTCATTTGTTCCCTTATATTTTAAATTAGCCAAAATATATTGAGCACTTATTATGTGCAAACCACTGCCTGAGGTTGCCTTAAATATATGTGTGTAAGAAAGAAATAAGCCCCCAATAATTATTCTATATTTTAGAATGAATGAGTTGCTGACATGCTGGTACTATTACCAAAGGGTGTGGACACCAAGTGTTCAGTTCCTACCAGCTCATGACCCCCATCTTCATCGAAGTCCTCCTCTATCCCATCAGTCATCTCTTCTCCATCGGCATCAGGCCCTCCTTCAGCAGGCTCCTCTGTAGAGTGGTCTGCATTCTCTGACACACATTCATCTTGGATCAGCTCTATACTCTCTTCCAATTGCTTCTTCTGAGCTTCTGGGGGGGGAGAAAGCAAATGACTACTACCTTGGGTTGCTCACGAGCCATTTGGATAAACCATGAAAAAACAGTCTATGAATGGGTAAACTCTGTACTATTTAGGGTGTGAGGAAGATAAAGCAATATTCTGTTAAGGTTGAATTTATTCAGTCATGTAAATTATGTTCATATATCTATGTGTATTTACATGAAAGCATATTATCTTTTAACAGAATTGGCAGAAATGGGGGAATCCAGATGGTACTTGTATATAAAGAAACAAAGATTTACATAAACAGTTTGATCTTTCTGGTTATATATATTCCTTTCTGATAAGGATGTTCTCTCTGAGGAGAAAATACAGCAAGAAAAAAAAAAAGAGGGGGGTTGGAAATCAGATAAAACATAGAACTTGTTCACTCAAGGAAGGAGGATGAAGGAAGCTCACTGACAAGTTCAAGCCTAAGTGAAAAAGACAAAAACTCACTGAGGAAAACAGTGCAAAAGCAGATATGTTGGCTGTCAACAACATGTCCATGTGAACAATCCTTTGATGTTTTTTACTCTAAATTCCGTTGGTAGACGTGGTTAACTACAATGGTTAAGAATAAAATTCTGGTGTCAGAGAGCCCAGGTTCAATGTCGACCTTCCTCATTTACAAGCTTTGTGATGCTGAAATGATTAACCCTCCTTACGCTTCAGTTTTCTCATCCACACAATCAGGATAGATATATTTTAACTTTCAGGGCTTGGAGTAGTAAATCAAAGTGTTCAGTATAGTGATTTGCAAATAATAAGTGCTCAAAAAATGAAGCTACATTCTACATTAATAGAATTCTGTCTGATATCAGGGTGTATGCATTCCGTTTACAGAAATCTGCCCAAGTGGCAATTATGCTGACAACTTAATAATTATTTTCCCTAAGGGTTGGTTTTCCTCTCTTGTGAAAATACCAAGAAGCACTGGGTATTGAATAAATGATATTATCTCATGTTCCTCCTTCTCCTATTCCCATGTGTACATGACTATCTCCAAAGCTGGGTGCTTTTCACTCATTTTGATTATTATTATTTTATCAGATGATTATCCCATTATTTGAGTTTTAAGAGATGCTACACTTTGAGTTTATTTATTTATATTTTATGGCAATAAGGACAGTTGATAGAGCCAAAATATTTCGGGGTATTCATTCCTGGTCTTTTTCATAATGTGAGTTAAAAGGAAAATAAGCATTGTTATGTACATATTGATCCAGCACAAATTTTTTCAAATGTAACTAATATGTAAATCAATAAATGGATAAACACGATGTATAAGTAAGCAGATATCATCTTTTATAAATTGTTTAAAATGTAATACTTATTACTTATATAAATACAAGCATAACTCCAAGGAGGTATTGTGTGTTCAGTTCCAGACCACTTTTTTTCTATTCTTTGCTGTACACCCGAAACTAACACAACATTGTAAATCAACTATATTTTAATTGAAAAACAAAAGCTGTGATGGACAGACTAGTTAGAGCACTGAAAAGTTTGGACATTAATCATGTCCTCTGACATTAATCGTACCCTATGCTCCACCTTACTGCCTGTATATCGCTAATCCTGGACAGCACAATGGATTTAGCTGCTCTGGTTTGATCTTCCATTCTTTCTCCTAAAAGAGGTTTTGTATTCATCACCTGACCCCCTCACTTCTAGCCACTCTGGGTCATGATATTGCTTGTTCAAATGACCTGGTTCTTAAGTCCTGGTGTTGGTATATTAAGAAAGAAAAAGGAGTGAAGGTTTGGGGTTGGATAACTATTATTCTATAAAAAAAAGTCCCTACTATTACAACTTTCCCTAAAGTCAGACTTCCTCAATTTTAATTCATTGTGTTTATTCTTTTGTTATAATACACAAATGGGCTTCTGCTAAAATTCATATTATATTGGAAATTTATTTGGTCTGGCATATCTATTTCTTCTCTAATGATTTCAGAAATATTTGTTCTCTAAGAACTGTCACTTTTTGATGTTGAAAATTACAATTTTTCTTTTTTTTTCTCTAGAAAATCTCTGGTCCAAAAATTGTAGTGGATTTTCAGAGAATCTGTGTAGGGCCAGATCTTGAAATTGTGTCACCCTCATTTGGCTTTGTGTAACAATTTGCTTCAGTTATCTTTGGAATCCAAGCTGACTTTCCTGATCTTCTTAGTTGAATACAATCCCTCCTTCTTTGATCAACCAAAGCCCAGATCAAATAGTTCTACTGTTGTCTTCTCCTTTTCTCGTTAGTGTTTAAGCTTCCTTGAAACTTGAGCTATTGCCTCAAAAGGTCATTGTCACGCTCTAAAGGGGATAATAAAGATATAAATCTTTCATAAAGTGAAAAGTGCAATACAAGTCATTTGTCAAGAAATATTTTGATGTGCTCTGTACCCCTCATTGAATGCCTTATACATAGAAGAGATAAAGTATTAGAGAGGATATAGGATTTGATATCCACACTTTTGCTAATCACTAGTTCTCTTAACTGTAATTTTCTTTTCTAAAAGGTGAGCATAGAGATAACATCTTTCAGAAGGCTGCAGTGTGCTCAAATGAGGAAAAGAAGTGAATGTGTTCTTTAAACTATAAAGGGCACACAAACATGTTACCTTAAGAGGTACAAAACAGTTTTTGAGTTGAATCTATATTGATTACTTGATTGCTATACATAAATTGTCCATGTCAAAATAATTCAGCACTACTGATCAAGAATCATATATTACAAACACAACTTTGGATTTGACATGGCCCCTTAATTTCTGTTTAGACAGACATAGTGTTTTAAGTTACTCTGTTTTGTGTATTAATTTTCAACACACCTGTAATTCCTCTGATGACCTATTTCAAAGGCAGATGTGTATTAATGTAGTTCATTGCAAAAAAACTCTATAACATCCTCATTCATTCATTCATTAATCTGAAAGCTAAATGCATGGAAGACATTGTCTGGGTTGAGAAAAAATAGCTTTAATTACAATGGCAATTGACTCACAGGAGTTTAACAGAAACACAGGCAGTCTGTGCTTCAGGGATGTGCTCGCCACAGGTTTTTGGCATTATCTGAATGGGAAATGTTATAATCACTAAACAGTGACGGGTTTCATGAAAAAATCACACATAAAAGCATTTCCTGTTCACAGTGTAACAAGCAGTTTTGGTCCAGTTATGATCTTGTTGAAATAGAAAGAAAATAAGCAACTTGTTCTATTTTTATGAATAATTACCTAATGTTACTTCTATTAGACATGAGTATTTTTTTAAGTAGGTATTAGTTTTTTAGTTTATTCTTAACTTCATAACAGTCTCTTTATCTGCATAATTGTTTCTCTACTTATCACTTTTACTTTTTATTGTGAGCCTACGTGTGTGTACACACACATGTGTGCCTGCACTTATGTCTCTTCCACTGAAGCTTCTTTGGGGCAGAAACATTTTTACACATTTCTGTATCCCTGATGGCTAACTCAGAGGCTTACATGCATATTCAATATTTGTTGAATATATTCATGAATTTCCTTGGAACTAAAAAAATCAAAATAAATGTCTGGGTGTCAAGTTCTTTTCATAGAGGCAAAGTGATTTTTTGAATTTGGCACCATGGTAACAAAAATATAAATTCAAAGAAGCTAAAAGAAAGCTCCTTGCCACATTCTACACAAAAGCTCCACATCACTAAGGCAAAATCAACTGTGGGGTATGAGGGTTTCTCAGAGGAAAATTGTTCATGTTTATACTAAGCCTCCAGGAGAAAAATAAACTGTGATGTCTTCAAGTGCTTGCGGGAGAAGGGCTGCCTTTGATCACTGGCATCTTTTGGAGTCTTCATTGACTTCTGAAGTCAAAGTGAGGGATGACCACAAGATTTCTTTTGTGAGAAAAGTGAGTTAGTTTCAGATTTTTAAAAAGAATATATCAGGAACCAAAAAGTTAGCAGCTTGTGCCTAAAAGATATCTCTAATATTATATAAATTATTAATTTCAACAGAAAAAAAAGGTTTATTTTGGCTGCAAGTTAGTGAGTGCTTACCAAGTGCTGACTATGGGACATTCATTAACCTTAAGCCTTGAAACATCCTATAGGACTGGCTTATTTACCATTTTTCCAGAGGGAGAAATTGAGGCATACATATATTCAGTAAGGTGCCCACAGTTACTATGTACAAGAGTTGAAATTCCCACCTAAGGTTTTCTGACTCCATGGCCGGGGCTGTTTTCGAATACATCTCTCGGAAAAAATGCCTAATTTTACATACCAGGAGAGTGTTTTGAATCTCTTCAGGAACCAGATAATTTTTTTTGAGGTTTTAATTTTTTTAAATTAAAATGTTTTTATTGAAGCATAGTTGGTTTACAATGTTGTGTTAATTACTGCTGTACAGCAAAGGGATTCAGTTATACATATATATACATTCTTTTTTTACTATTATTTTCCCTTATGGTTTATCATAGGATATTGAGCATAGTTCCCTGTGCTATACAATAGGACCTTGTTGTTTATCCATTCTATATATAAAAGCTTACATCTGCTAACCCCAACCTCCCACTCCATCGTTCCCCCACCCCCCACCCCCTTGAAAACCACCAGTCTGTTCTCCATGCCCGTGATTCTGTTTCTGTTGCATAGATAGGTTGATGTGTGTCATATATTAGATTCCACATATAAGTGATATCGTATGGTATTTGTCTTTCTCTTTCTGACTTACTTCACTTAGTATGCTAATCTTTAGTTGCATCCATGTTGCTGCAAATGGCATGATTTTGTTCTTTTTAATGACTGAGAAGCATTCTATTGCATACATTTACCACATCTTTACCCATTCATCTGTTGATGGACATTTAAGTTGTTTCCATGTCTTGGCTATTGCAAATAGTGCTGCTATGAACATAGGGGTGCATGTGTCTTTTTGAATGATAGTTTTGCATGGATATATGCCCAGGAGTGGGATTGCTGGATCATATGGTAATTCTGTTTTTAGTTTTCTGAGGAATCTCCATACAGCTTTCCACAGTGGCTGCACCAACTTACATTCCCACCAACAGTGTAGGAGGGAGGAACCAGACAATTTTAAATTCAGGAATGAAGATGTCTGCTTAGTTAGGGGCAAAGCTCTAACTAAACAATGTTTTCCAAAGGAAATGAAGTACAAGTGACAGGTAAATGCTTCTGTTTAAGGGAAAATGCCTCAGGCTTTAAAAAGCCCCGAAGGAAAAAATTTGATATTAAATTTCAATCCTCATATTGAAATATGTTTTCTGTACATCTCATTTCTATTTCAACATGTACATATGATTTAGAAAACACATTAGAATTGTTGGGATTTATGTTCAAAGCATTTTTATTAAATTCAGTTTGCTGTAGAGCTATTATCATTAATATAACTCTCAAAATTGGTTGAGATGGCAATTAAGTTTTTTGACATGCTGGCTTAATTGCCAGCTAATTGCTAGCTGGATTGTCCTCAGCAGATGGTTGGAAAGAAAGCTGATATAAAACAGTCACATCATTCATCAGAGCCAGCTTGTATCCTGAAACTATTGTTTTTGCATTGCAGTATAAACTGTATTTGTAAAAAAATCTACAATACCTGTGTGTAATATGAATTTAACTCAATGATTCCAGTAAATGCCATTTAGAAAGATGCACTTATTATGACTGGTATTACTAACAGTGACATAAATGAGCATTAGGAAAGGTATGCAGGAGGAATGCTTTTAGATTAAAACACTAGTTACATAAGTACATTCCTGGCGAGAATGACCTCAAAGTTGTTCACAAGAGTACCCTCAAAAGTTGAGGTAACCATAGATTTAATATAAATCATTTAAAAAATTACTGAGATAACATGTTTTTTAAAAATCTCACAATAATTTTAAGGAATCAATATTATTTTATCCATTTTATAAATTTTATAAGGACCTTTCCAAATTTTATGCCAGTAGTAAGTTCTGAGACTAGGTTTCTAGTAGGATGTGAACCTAGTTCTGTTTGATTCCCAAGTCTGGGGCCTTGGATGTTTTAGAAGTGTAAATCTATTTGTCACAAGGAAGATGAATTAGGGAGGAACTAGAAATGGAGAGAACAGCAAAAAGTTCTTAAAAAAAAAAATAAGGGAGTACAACAGAGCAAGTGAGCAGGCTTGGGTATCAGCAGTACCATTGGGAAAATAGAGAGAAGGGATGGAGTAAAAAGATGCCAAAGGTCAGATTTTGCAACACTGGCTATAGTAGGAATAGAAGATGATGTCAAGGTTGGCAATGTGATTGACAGGATTTATGTAATGATGATGTGACAGAGGCAGGGTGCAGAGAGGACTATATTTAGATGAGAAACAGTTCAGTTTTTAAAGACTATGATTGAGCTGTGACCAAGAAAGCCTTAATGTTCCCCTTGGCTTGACTTTACTTTCAACAGACTTCATTCTGATTATGGGCTCTTATCTCCTTTTCCTTAGAGCATTTACTTTAGAAACCTTGCAATTGTAAATTCTTTCTATGCCCCTTTGTGCTGTACATTTTTTGTAACCCAGGCATGTCTTCTCCAGACCTGGAGGCCCTCTCTTTGAAATGTAGTCATCAGATAAAGATAGGACTCCTGCCTCCCAGTGGGCCAGTAGGAGCCTAACTTTCATAGAGTCAATCAGCAAACACAGATGGCCTCACATTGAGCAACCTCCCTACTAAAATCCTCCAATACTTTTCTATCAGCTCACTCTCACATTTAAAAACACTCCTACCCTTTGTTTTGGTAGAGCTGAGTTCAATTTCCATCCCCTATTGCAACAGTCTTGAATGAAGTCTTTTTAACATGTGTCCAGTGACACTTCTCTGAGGGTTGGCCTCTGGAGCTCTCCGGGAAGCAGTTGGAAAAGTTTTGATTCATTTGCTAGACAACTCAATCTCTTTTTTCCCCCATAAATTGAGCTTCTCTAAAGCATTTAATTTTTGTAGTTAAATATTTCTACAAAACTGGTTATGAAAAATAGCAGTCTTCTCTTCCCACTTGCTTACCATTTCCAGTTCTTTAAGGGCTGATCCTTTTAAATATATACCCTCATATTTCTAAATAGCATGTTTATATTGCTACTTCTTGATTAGTTTTATACACTATTTACATCACCCTTGGGAAGCTGAGGATGAGTTCTCCATTACACACTCCCCACTTACTTCCCATCTCCCTAGAGAGTTATACTGTAAATTGGATTAGATCAGTTTTCAGTTTTTACATAAATTTAACTATGTAATTGCTTTGGGCAGCAAAGCTGTTAGTATATAATGAATAACTTGTTTTTTTCCCAAACAATAGTTTACTTTCTTTGGAATTAAATATTGCGTTGTTTGTTTTAAACTTAGTTCTTTATGTACTTAGCTCTATATGCTTACACAAACTCACCTATCCCTCAACCAGATGTGTAAATCTCATCTCAACCAATTCACTCCCCCATCTATTAGCCACTGAAGCCATTTCATCTACTTGAAAAAGTCTCTTTTCAAGCAAACTTTTAAGCAGGTCTGATCTGGACTCATTTCTTTCCAGATCTCTTTCCTAGCTCACACACTAGAATCTTTACCATCCTCCTGAGGATTCTCTGCTTTGGGAAAGTCATGTTTTTCCCTTTCTTGGTTTAACTTCTTGTTTTAGTGAAGTATATCCTCCAGTATTTGTCAGAGAAAGGGCGAATTGGAGGTAAATTTTTTATGCCTTGTACACCTGAAAATATCTTTACTCTCACGTTTAATATTTGGGAATTAAGTATAGAGTTGTAGATTACAGTCGTCTTCCTCAGAATTTTTAGAGCATGTTTTCATTGCCTTCTAGCTTTTAGTGTGTCTGCTGAAAGGCCTGTTGGCATTCTGATTCCTGTTTCCTCATATAAAATCCATTCTCTCTCTTTTCCTCTCTCTCTGGAAGGTTGTAGGATCTTCTCTTTGTCCCCATGTTCTGAAATATCACAGTTTTATGTTTTGATGCACCTCTGTTTTCACCCCCTGTTACAGGCACTCAGTGGATCCTTTCAATCTGGTTAACTATGTTCTTCAGTTTTGGGTTTTTTTTTTTTTACCTGAAAAAAATTGTTTTTGGCTGTTCCTTTTCCTCTTCCTTTCTGAAATCCTGTTTTTCAGACAGTCATCCAGTAATTTTCATTTCATTCCCTTCCTATTTTCTGTCTGTATTTTCTTCTATATTGTCTGGGAGGGTTTCTCCAATTTTGTCTTTCAATCCTGTGTTATTTATTTGTGATCTTGTTGACTATTTTCTTGGGTGGACTCTCATGCCAACATTTTTAAATCTTTCTTTTTTTCTAAATGAACTATAGTTGATTTACAATGTTGTGTTAATTTCAGGTGTACAGTAAAGTGATTCAGCTATATATACATATATATCTATTTTTTTCAGATTCTTTTCCCTTTTAGGTTATTACAAATATTGGTACAGTTCCCTGTGCTATACAGTAGGTCCTTGTTGGTTATCTATTTTATATAGTAGTGTGTATCACATGGGAAATTTATTTCCTGCTTCCAGAGAGACACGGAGGAGGGTCAAACTGTCCCTCTTACATCAGCTGTTTCTTAATTTTAATTAAAAAATAATCAGGACTTCCTAGGTGGTGCAGTGGTTAAGAATCCACCTGCCAATGCAAGGGACGTGGGTTCGATCCCTGCCTTAGGAAGATACCACATGCTGCAAAGCAACAAAGCCCGTGCGCCACAACTATTGAGTCCATGAGCCCACAACTACTGAAGCCCACGCACCTAGAACCCATGATCCACAATGAGAAGCCACCGCAATGAGGAGCCCACACACAACAATGAAGAGCAGCCCCCGCTTGCCACAACTAGAGAAAGCCCGTGGGCAGCAATGAAGACCCAACACAGCCAATAAAATAAATAAATAAATAATAAATAAATAAATTAATTTAAAAAATAAACAATGCACCATTGAGGCCTATTTTGGGGGCAGCCGGCCCTGTGCCCCAATATCATGTGATTCAAAATTTCTGTTCTCCCAAGCTCTTTAGGCTTCAGGACACTCAACACAGGGGAAGAAACTATTAGACCCCTAAGGAGGTAAGTGGTAGTAAAACCGTGTAACTCAAATTGGAACTTGAACTCATGGGCCAGGACTCACACCCAGCCTAAACCCAGATTCGGACTTGAACTCACAGTCTTTTAATTGAGATCACACACCTGGTCTCAGGACTTAATGAAGCTCAGGTTCTTGATGTCCTGTCGCCTGAAGAATTCGGCAAGAGACAAAGTGATAGGTAAGAGTGGATTTATTTAGAGAGAAACACACTCCACAGACAGAGTGTGGGCCATCTCAGAAAGTGAGAAAGGCCTAAATATTTTCTTTTAAGCTGCTCACATTCCCAATTAAAACCTCTTCTTGTGTCCTGCCAGTAGTCTGGCAGCTGAAGGGGAGAAGAATGCTTGGAATTTCTACAGTAATTGTGTAAACTTCTGTTTTTCTCCCTGTTTGTAACTGCTCTCAAATTTGTCTGTTGTCTATTAGTCCTGAGATATGACGTTTTAGCTTTTCTGGAGGAAACTTTTCAAGGCTTCTAGTGGGCCAAGGACAGCTGCAAATGGTGACAAAGGAATCTGTTTCTTTAACAAACTTTCAGCCATTTATACCCTCTTTTCCAGAGGAAGTTGATGACTTTGATTCTGAGCCTTTTGGGAGTTCTGTGGTTAAAACTGGACTCATTTCTAGGATGTGTTAAGTCAGGTATACTTCTCTACCTGCTGTTCAGCTTCTAAAATTTTGCTGCCATTTTCTTTACGCCTAGGGATTTCCATTTTGCAAACCTGTCATTAATTTAATGCAGATTCAGGAAGAAGCAGACCTCAGTTCACGTGTTCAGTCCAACATCTGTAACCAGACACATCATGAATCTAATCCAAAGTGTAAATGATAGCAGTTACATATTCAGAACAGAACTAGTAGCCACGTTACAGGTGGCCGCAGTGAGATCATATCTGGAGCAACATCTTCCATTCTGATTCCCACAGTCTGTAGTTGACAAACTATACAGGGACCAAAGAGAGATGACAGTGGTTCAACATGCAGAACTAAACTACATGAGAAGCAGCTGAAGAAATTATTGATACTTATCTGGAGAAAAGAAGGCATCAAAGATGTTTTGACCAAAACTTGAATGCAGCTAAGTGGAGCATCTGTGGGCCAATTATATTGATTCAAAGTTTTGGAAGGATGAGAATACTACAGCTCTCTTAGATATTTAATCGGCTGTTACATTCACAAGGGATTAGACATTAAGCTTGGTTTCAGGGGACATAAAAAGGAGAACTGAACCAAGTGAAAGCAAAATCCATTTTGGCTCAGCATAAGGAGAACCTACCATAGGCGTCTGAGACACAAATGTGATCAAGGACCAAGCAAGTAGCATCAACGTGTGAATGGGCTGGATAAAGATGCTAACAAACTGAAAAATGCATGCCACGTATAATATGGCAACAGTATTGAAAGATTCCAATTTTTCAAAAGAAATTATATATTTTGATACTTATTTGTAATATTCCAATTCTTCGACATTAATTTATTAAAAAAATCTGTTTCTTTTACCAAACACATGGGCAGGATGAATTTATCCTATGGGACTGATGTATGACCTCTCTAACGGTTAGGTCTAACGGTTAGAGAAGGTTGGCTATTTTCACTGGAATTGTCCAAGCGAGTCTGGCTGGTCATGTGTGGTGCATGTCACCGAGAATACAGTTGAATTAAAGAATGCCTAACTGACTTTTCATATCAGAGAGTCTTTGCCTGAAATTTGATTTTTTAAAAGACGTCACCGCCAATTGTACAATACTCAGTCTTCAGTTTTCCTTCTCACTCCTTTCACCCTTTATGGTCATTTTATATCACTGTGTAAACCACATATAAATTGTGCTCTTCATATGTGGCAATTTATACATCTCTTTTAAAAGAATCACCTAGGAAGGAGGCACAATGGGAGGCTAAACTGATATGTGTTATTTGTTATTTTCAATAATCTATACTCACCATATCCCAAAGTAATGTTATTTGAATTATTCAAATAGGAAAAAATAACATATGTAGGGTGGATTCATACTAATCATAATTTAAAAGCTGGAATATATGTTTGAGGCCATAATCCCTTCCTTTATTTTACATTTGAGGGGCTTGAGAGCTAGAAAAGTTAAATGACCTGCTAAATCATATTCTGTGCATAGTATATTGTGTTGGAAGAATTAGAAAAGTTAGAGAAAGCATGACCTTGTTCCAAGGAAGTTTACAACATCAAAGAAAGAGACAGGATATGCAAACATCTATTAGCAGCAATTTAAGGTATAGAGAATCCAAAATGAGGTCCTTATGCCTCGTTACAATTACTCCTGATAGCTTACAATTACTCCTGATAGCTTAGGAATTCACTTCAAACAAAAAAGAAAAAAAAAGTGATCCTATGAACTCAGGAAAAGCACCAGGCTGTGTGGCTTTATCCTGCTTGCAAAACCCTCCATCTCCTTCCTGCCACTGTTCTATGCTGGAAACTTTCATCATCAAGTGACTAAAAGAAAATTGAGAATGAGAGAAGTATAAAAGAGCAACAGTGAAAAGTAAATGTTAACTACCAAATAATTGGCTTGCAACCAAATAAACATTAAAATGGGTGTTCCCTTAAATTTAATAAGGAGGTACTGAGCATTTAAAAAGAATTTTAATATATTTTTCTCCACTTTCCATAATGTAGTATTGACTCCATACAACCCTGATTTCTTTTCATAAAGAAAATATAGAAAATGATCATTTTATCTCCATAAATATGAATACCGTTCAGGAAACAATTACTAAGAGAATGAAATTACACATTAAATAATTCTATTTTCTTCCTGACATGTGCAAGTAAGAAAGACATAAATATCAAAGGCCTAAGCCTATCATTTAAAAAATAACTGTCTCGTGACTGGGAAAGTTTAAATACTTACAAAAATAAGGTGACAGGCTTTCATGAAAAGAAAATGCAAGCTTTGAATTTTAGTGTCACGCTTATAGATGATCTTCTAAGAAGATATGTGGAAGGTATTATTCATTGCAGGAAACTGGAAGTTATAATATGATGGAATAAGGATCACATTTTTCTCTTTGAGGTGATTTATATTTAAATGAGTTCTCCATAATCCTTTAAACTGAAGTGCAAATTGGTTATCAAAGTCCTTTGCCGTAAGGGTTGTTTTACATAATAACGAATTTCACAGAAGTTCCTCAAAGGGAAATATTGATTTAGGCAACATCACAGGATATTTCATTTCTAGCAGCACTTTAGATTAGTGCCATAGACAGCATATAAAAAATTTTCTAAAATCTAAATTTCTCTGTTAAGAAGCGTAGGTAGCATATCTTTTTCCAATAGAAAATATAACAGAAATTGTTATTAAAAATGATCCCATTTTATCTATTAGTTATCACTTTTCATCCACATTAACAAAAGTCAGTGAAAATCTACCATACAATATGGCTTACTATTTTAAAAAACAGGCTGCATGAAAGTAGTAGGAAATGTTCATTTGCCTATATATGTTTATGTTACTAACAAGACCAAATAGCTTAATTACTGAGCCTTTACTCTGTTAGTTACTGTACTGTATAACTTACACGTGCTACTTTATTCATTTCTCACAATGCCAGGTAGCCATTACCATCCTCATTTTATAAGTGAGAAAACTGAGGCTAAGTAGTGTGTGAAGATTTGAACCACAGCGTGTTTCTCTCACCACCTCACCACTGGCTTCTTTCTATTCTTGAACCTTGCACGCATCATCCCCAGAAGGTAAGCTCTAGTCACTTCCCCAGTGATACAGTCAACAAATAGGCAGGCTCCTCTCTGTTGTAACTCACGGACCCTACATTCCAAGTGGTTCTCATCAGTTAGTTGTTACCCAGGTAGCCTCACTTCCGGGAAATCCTGGGACCAGCCCCTGGGTGGAACCTGAGACTGAGACCATAACATTGGAAAGGGCAGTGCTTTCCCTCACAAGACCTGGGTTTGAGACTAGATTTCTCACGAACTATTTATGTGGCTATGGAAAAGTCAGTGTACCTTCTTGAACCTTCATTTTCTCATCTGCAAAATGAGGAGGCTGGATTTGACTAATGGTTTTCAAAACTGTATTGTTTACTTTTGAAAACGTGAAGCCCTCCTAGCAAATGAAGTCTTATGTTGAGTCCCAACATTTAAAACAGATGCAGGTAGTGCTACCCTGTTTGCAGCAAGGGCTGGGTTTATAGGAGGCATCAGTTCATCCACCTCCTGGATCTCCTTCTAGCCCTCATCCATCTCCAAGGAGCCTCTGACTCATCAAAGATGTTGCAGAACACGATCTGCAAATGAAGCACTAGCTCATCTCTAAGTTTATGCCAGTTCTCACAGTGTATGATTTTAAAACTCTCTGCTGCTGTGTAAAAGAGTATTAGAATTGTATTAGCATGGAACTAGGGTCAGGGCAGATAATTCAAAGGAGAGAGGACATTAAGTTAAAGGATTAAGTCAAATGACATGGTCTTGGGTGGCCAGGCATACTGTTGATACTGAGATCCTGAAACTGGGTTCTGAAGTTTTGCAGAGTTGCAGCAATGCAAGAGTGGAACTTTATAGTAATCATGGTTTTTGAAATCTGTTAAATTTTGCTGCAGTTAATTTAATGAAGTAGGAATATAATTTTAGCCTGATAGAATATTTCATTAATTGATTTTTCTTATAGGTGACTTGATATTGAGATGTAAACTTTTAATTATGATCCAACTGTTAATTATTATTAGCATCAAAATACTTTTTTTCCTTCCTTTTTAAAAATATGAATTTTTAAATTCATTTAAATTTTTGAGCAAGTTGGCTCACCTTCTCTAAAAAGTTAAAAAATCAGATTCCATCATTGCAATTCTAGGCTTAAAGATTGTATTCGTGTATCTCTACTAAACTCTATTAAACTCAGCCAGTATACCCCTGGGCCTGCACTGTCTCCGTGATTCACAGCGTTTCAATGGTTTAATTCCGACACATCTGTGGCCACAGATCTTTTTCACTTACCTGCCTCCGCCTTCTGCTGCTTCTCAATCTTCTCCAGGCGTCCTAGCAAGGAGTCAACTTTAGTTTTGATCTGGGTTAATTCTTTCTTGATTGTCTGTAACTCATCTGATTTCACTGGAAAGGGAAAAGGGAAAGAATGCAACAGAAGGTCAAAGGCACCACGACCCACTTAGAACACAACTCACGGACACCCCATGTTTTCTCAAGACTGTGTCACATCACATAGGATACTTTTCAATCTTATCTGTTTCTCATTGTTTCCAGTAATTCTGAAATACTGGATGACTTTGCCAATTACAAGCAGTGATTCTCAGTGATGTGAACATTTGATACTAAATCTTTTCACTGAAGGTTACGCAGTGGGATAGAGGAATCTAGAAATGTTTTATACAATAACTAAATGATACTGAATTCAGTTTTGGCAAATGGTAGAATAAATCTGTACTGTAAAATGGATTCAGATTAAGGAATGATTAAATTATGACAGGTATGTTAATACTGCTTAGAGGACTACTTGTAATATATATTTCAGCAGCCGGTGATATTTTTAATCCAGTTCCTTGGTGATTGATTGAAACCAGGACATAACATTTGTCCTCTAAAGAAATGTCTTAAATGTTAGAGAACTCTTTCCAACTTGCTGAACTTTTGCTACTTTCTTTATTAAAAATTGCAGCAATGGTTTGTGCATGCCTCTTTTTAAGCCCTGGGGCTGGAAGGAAAGGAAATTCACCTATTCCAGGTTTTGGGTATTTAGCGGGACTAAAAATGGGACTAACACAAGACTGACTACTTTTAATTTTGCCAAGTAAGGATGTTAAAAATAACAACAAACACCTCACTATCAATGATAATAACAATTATTTTATAAAGAAAAGGTCTTAAGAAAAGGTCAGTTTCCTATTTTAAGGAAAATCCTTTCAATGAAGAATGTTTTTGTTTGTGAAAAATTCACTGCACTGTTCTTATCTTCTCATTTTTCTGAGAACCACTGGAATCTTTGTCATGAACTCTCAATGAGATCAAAGATTTCTAAAGCTATAACTCTAGAAGAGCTATACCTGTCTATGAGCTTTCATTAGGTGAGTTTTTAGGTGTCCATGCCTCAATAGACAGCTGTGCTTCAATAACTTGGGTAAAGATCTTGATTTCAGTCTATTATTCTTCTCTGTCATTTTTCCTTTCAAGTTTATAATAATCTTAGCTTGGATATTTCTGAAAAACTTGAGAGTTTAGTTTGCTTCTTTAGTCTCCAGGAATTTTTTGTAAGTAGTAAAAAATTAAATGCAATATACATTTGCTTGAAATAGCTATTTGTCAAATAAAACATGTGATATAACCTATATGATAAATTACACATTAATATACATTAATTGCTAGAAAGAACAGATTTCTTTCCAATTTAAACATGAAAAAACATTTTCTATTATAAAATCATAATTTTTTCATAACAAGCAGATTTTTATTATATTATACAAAGTAGTTTGCAAATAAAAACTGCAAGAAGTGACCCTGTAGAGTTCCCATTATGAAGAACCAAACTGGAAGGAGAACACAGTTTAAAATAGAGAATTACTCCTATGTCACTTATTTCCAAGACATCAAAGTGTCATTGTTGAATCTCAGCTAAATTTGAAAAGCATCTTCTGTCACAATTGCAAATTGATTCCGCTTTGAAGAATGATTTTCATTTTCCTTGATGGAAGCATGTCATGTAGTTTTACTTAAATCTATCAAATTTAATAGAAAATATTTTATCTTAAAACATTAGATTTCAGTGGAGGAGAAATGGGACCATGGCTGGAAACTAATAGAATATATTTTTTATTAAGTGGAGTCACTCCTCAGCCCAGAAATGAGGTTGACTAATTATCCCCTTAAAAAAACATAAACAAATAAATTAGTAGTACCCTATTTAATAGAAACTATATTGAGACTCATGTCTAACACTGTAGGAATGTCTTTTAAGATCAGAGCACTATCATTATAAAATGTGGGGTTACTTAGTTAATGTGATTCAAGCTTAGATACAACTAAGAATGTAATCCAGAGACCCTGCTCTTTCCTGGTCCCTCTCACGGAATGTTGAATCAGTCTCCAGCCCTGTGCAAACTGCCCAGCTCCAATCTTGGAATGGCTAGCAGCAAATGCTCTTCACAGTCCTCCAATCAGGGCTTAGAAATAGTCTCCGTTGCTTCTTGAGCAATTTTGAAAGTGGGTTCCTTACTGCACTTCAGTGCTCTCCTTGGGAGGAGGCTGCCGCTCAGCTGACCTACGCTGGCTATCGTCCTGTTGCTACCTCCTTCAGCTGGAACCATTTCCTATAGATGGAGTATGGTTCTGTGCTGTTGTGTCTAGTTTCCAGATGATATTTCTGGGATGAGCCACCTCTGTGTCTGATATGCTTCTCTCTCTAGTCTTCTCTGCCTTTTTCTACTTTTGGGGGGCTCCTGTTAACAGTTTTTCTACTGCACCGTGGTTAAGCTCCTGTCTGTTTTTACTTACTACATCAAAATAGACGTATATTTTACAACTACAGATTTCCAAACCGAGAATTTTTAACATCTTTGCAACTTGGATTTCTGATATTTTTTGAAAAATTAAAGTCAGTTCAGAATTAAGGAGAGTCTTAGGTGTAAAGCATCTTGCCCATTTTCTTTTCTTTTTACATCTTTTTTTCTATCCATTTCCATCGCACTCTTAATTGAGCTTCTGCTTTTAGTTCACTTGTCTTCTTACATAGTGAACTCAAAGTAATATATATAAAAGTTGTAAGTACTTCCTACTGAAAACTTCCTGAATGTCCCCATCTCTACAGCAAAAAGACCCAAAGCACACATGCACCAATTCTTTAAGCTCGTTTTCAGGGTCTGCTCCAAAGTATATTTCCAGGTGTATATTTCATTTCTTATCAAAGCAAACCCTTCACTTGAACAGAACAGCTTAATCTTAATCCAATAGTGTATGGAACCAGAAACACTCTAGTTTGCATCTATGCCCATTGGAGAGTCACTTGAAATCACTAAGATTCAGGTTCTTTTTCTTTGACTTCCATCCTTTACCCTAAAGGCTTGTTGTAAGAATTTAATGAAATAATGCACATAAGGCACTTAGCACCATGATCAGAATATCACCAGGCAAGATACACGGTAGACGCAGAGCTATTAGTATTACTATTATGATGATGATTATATACATGCCTGTTCCAGCAAAGACTCTTTCTCTCCCCAAATATGTCGATCTGCCTTTTGGAGCTTAGTTTTAGTCTTGCCTCTCCCTATTAATTCTTCTTCGTTTAACTCGCTGGAGGGTTTATCTCTCATCTGTAATCTATTTAACTACATCTCACATTTACTGCTAGATGCATATTGCTTGTTGATTTTTCCTTTATATATCTGCTTTTCATATTAAACTGTAAGCTCCTTGAGAGTGAAGACTTAATTAGGCATGGAAGAATTTCAGGAGTCACGCTTTTCTGTGTTTTAAAGCGCCTTCTCCTCTTATTGGCTCCTGAAGCTTACCCTGAGGTCCTGGGCTTTGAAGTCTGTCCTTCTTAATTAAAAAATGATATTAACAGGTTTAAGAAGAGATCCTATATCACACTGGTACCTAATGAAAACTTTCTGTCTTCTCATTATATATGAGATCCACAAAAAATTATTCAGACTACTGGTTAAATTATTCAGATCTCTGATGATACAACTTTTTAAAAAGAAGGAATATATTGGATGGTTGTCAAAAACAAGACATATTAATGGATTTACCCCACCATAGGTTCTCTACAACCAAATTTTCTGAATGACGAGAGAGCATCCAATTCCTTCTTTCCACTTTCTCTCCCTCCCTCTGTCCCTCCCTCTCCTTCCTTCCTTCATCTTTTTGTGTTCTTAATAGAACTTAGCTCAGTGTACTAAAAACAGTAAGAATTACCAAATACCAGAAAATTTGTAGATATGTATATATAGATACTGTCACTGCATGCTAACTTCAAACAGACCAACACATTTTATCAAGAGCTTTGTGTATGTGCTGGGCACTACTTTTGTGTTGACTGTCTAATAGGGAGAAAGATAAGCAAACAGGAAGTGCAAAAAGAAAATAAGCATGGAAATAAGCCTTTTCTCCATCAGAAGCAAGCACTATGATGAAAGAATACAAAAGTAACCCATGTCTGTGGCAAGAACTCTTTTCCCAATTCCACCTCAATACTCTAAATCCATAACCCTCATCTTTAAAGATATGTTGCAGATGATATAACACCATAATTTATATTTATATACCGTATTAATGCAAGTTAGGAGTATTTCATTTACTGAGAATAATAACAAATACTTTAAATCAACTTGCTGTTATGCAGTTGTCCCCTAATACAGACATCTTGAAGCTTCAGAAAATGAGATCTCATTACAGAAGATTATGAATTCTGCACTTTAAAAATTATGAGTTTGAGAATTTGAGAAAATTGCTTTATTTCCCAGTCAGCTCCAAGTTACTATCTCCTGCCTCAACTTCTTACCTTTTTAATGATCTTAGTCTCTACATAATCATATCTGTTTGGTGTTCTTTGAATATGTCTTGTGTTTTCTTGTGTTTTGTTTCTGTTGCGTTCACTGGCCTGTCCTGCACACTCATCTTCTCCATCTGGTAAATGCCATTTAAGACTTAAATACTCAGCTCAAATGCTGCCTGTATTGTAAAGTTATCCTTAGCCCTCGATCCTCATCTTCAGTGATCTCATCCTTCTCCCAACCATACTTCTTTTGGATGATGCTTTGAATGATCATTTCTTTAAATGTCTCTCTTTGTGATAAGAGCAGGAACTGCTCTCATTTTTAAACTCAAGTGTCTAACCTATTCGCTGAACAATATTTATGGAGACCCATTATTGTCAAGCTCCTTGCCAGGAGCTGGGGATATATTAATTAATGAGAGAGATTAAAGTCCCTGATATCATGGAACTCACATCTAGGGGTGGAAGAAGACAATAAACAAATATTTATATCTATCTATCTATCTATCTATCTATCATCTATCATCATCTATCTACGAGAGAAAGAGGTTTGCAGCAGTTTTCTTTACAAGTATACATTTAACACAATGAAGTAAACACTGATATAGCTAAGTCTAGTTAAAAGTAGTATTTCAATATGTATCACTTGGTAATTATATTATTTTAAACAACAAACTCCATTGTTTCAAACTACAGTGAAATATATACCTCCAGATGGGGAAAAATAAGACAAGAAGTTAGAAAAGGCCTGGCTAGGGAGTGAGATTTGTCATTTTATACAGGGTGGTCAGGGAATGCTTCACTACTAAGGTGACAGTGGGGGAAAAGTTTCAGCAAGGGGAGAAAGCAAGTCATGAGAATGTCTAGGGATGGTGGGATGGAGGAAATATGAGGCAGAGAAACGATAAACGCAAAGGCCTGAGACAGGAGTGTACTTGGGGTGTGCAAGGAACAGTGAAGAGGCCAATGTGACTGGAGTGGAAAGAGCAAGTGGCAGAAGAGTATAAACAGTCAGGAGGTAAGGCAGAGACTTGAGAAGGGGAAAATACATGGAGAAGATTGTATAGAGTCTTGTTGGCCAAAGTAACACTGTGGCTTTTACTCTGAGTCATATAGAGGTCACTGATCTACCTGAAGAACACCATTCTGACTTTGTGTTGTGAAGACGGCAGGAGGGTGGAATCAGTGAGCTCACTAAGAAGCCTGTGGATATAATCCAAGGGAGAGATGGCAGGAGACTGGATCAAACCAAGGTATTAGCAGTTGGGTTGTGAGAAGTAGATGAATTATGCATATATCCTAAAGACTGAGAGGAAAGAATTTGCGAATGATTAGAAGTAAAGTGTAGGTGAAAGAGGGGAGTCAAAGAGAACTCCAGAACTTGGAGTCTGAGTAACTGAAATGAATGGACTTGCCATTTGCTGGGATAAGGAAGACTTCTAGAAGTTCAGGTTGGGGGGCAAGATCAGAGGGTCTGTTTAGACTTGCTGATTGTGAGATGCCTATTTGTATCCAAATGCAAGTGATAAGTAGGTAACTGGATATATAAGCTGGGGTTAATGGGAGTGATCAAAGACACAAAAATAAATTTGGGAGTAACCAGTTAAAGAGATGGTATTTCAAGTTAATACAGAGGAAGAGTTTGCCCTCATAGTTGAGTATACACATATAATAGGTGTTTTAGAAGACATCAGTACTATTATCTTCAAAGGAAAACATCTTTTACTCTTTCCTTTAAATAAGTTCTACAACAACAAAAATGATGTTGCAAAAATTATAGACAAATGAAAACACACTGTCATAAAAATCTTTGGTTGGCTGGTTGAGTACAATAGTTCATTTTTGTATGAGTGATTACTGAACTTGAATTTAGAATTATTCTTCAAGATCAGCAAAATGATAAATTGAAAAACTAACAAAATTCCTGAGATAGATTCCTTTAGCTTGTTTTTAGATAGTAGATAAACTAGGAGCCATGTTATATCATACATAATCTTAAATATTTTTCTTAAACTATCACTGTAGTTTTTAGTTAGAAAAAAAAAAGCTACATTAAATCATTTCAGACTTGCTCTGTCTAAATAGTTCACTGATTTGGTGACAAATGTTATTGCATTCTGATACAGTCAACAAAATGATGTCTGTGCCTTTTGCTGTCACATGAGATATAATCCAAAAAGGAAATTAGACACACAGAATGACATCATCTGCTTGTACCAAAAAATGTGTGCATATCTGATTATGTGGTGAAAAATATTTCAATTTTTTTCAATCATCTGCAGGGTAAGTCTGTTCAGGTACAAATGAAGACTCTTCAGCTAACTGTCTAGATCAGTGGTTCTTAACAGAGGGTAATATAGTCCTGCAAGGGACATTTTACAATGTGTGGAGACATTTTTGATTGCCACGACTTGGACAGCATGGTACTACTGGCATCTAGTGGACATCTGGTCTGATAAATGTCCTACAATGTACAGGTTAGCCCCCAACACCACACCAAAGAATTATCTGATCAAAAAAATACCAAGCCTTAGAAACCCTGGTCTAAATAACTACATACCCTCCCTCACCAACACTGTGCTTCCTATAAACTATTAAGAAAATTTTTAAATGTTTGTAATCAGGTGGACTTTAACAATAATTCACAATAATTTATGTTGCTCTCTTAATTCCCCCCAGCCTTTGATAAATTATTTAAATATCAAAAAATATAATTTGCATAAACCTTAAATTTACCAATCAATTTTATATACACTATTTTATCAGTAAGAAACCTGAGAATCTGATAACTTACATAACATTCTCAAAGCCCTATAATGATTTTGTGTAATGTAGTAATCTGAACAGATGGAGTTCAGGTTCAAGCCTGGGTCTTCCGACTATCAACTAACGTGCAGAAGTTAATTTTCCAGGCTTGTAAATATTTTTCAAAAGTCAGACTTTGTTGGGGGGTGGGAGGAATTGGGAGATTCAGATTGACACATATAAACTATTGATAGTATGTATAAAATAGACAACTAATGAGAACATATATAGCATAGGGAACTCTACTTAATGCACAATGGTGACCTACATGGGAAGAAAATCCAACAAAGAGGTGATATATGTATATGCATAGCTGATTCATTTTGCTGTACAGTAGAAACTAACACAACGCTGTAAAACAACTATATTCCAATAAAAATTAATTAAAAAAACAGAAATCAGACTTTAAAGAAATTTGCTAAAAAAATTCAAGAAATTGGTTTCTCAATTTATATATGTAAATATAATCTGGCAGTTATCACCCTTATGGATGGAATTTTCTAGAAAAAGCAAGTACATATATGTATGTGTGTATGCATTCATAATATCTATGCCTATGCACATCTATACCAATTATTTCATGTATTTTTAGAAAGAGAAAATGAAGTGGAGAATGAATGTATTATTTTATTCAATAACTATTCATGAAATACCTACGGTATGCATCCATGCATCTAACATTTCACGAGCAGCTGCACATTTACCATATCACTTAATCTTTAAGATAAACATACAAAGTACATATTATTAAATTTGTTCTATGGGTTAGAAGAGTGAATGTTAGAGCAGTAAGTAATGTATCCAAGGTAGTCCAGCAAAGAGGCAGCAAAATCAAGTTTAGAGTGGGCTGCCTGATTCCAAAGCCATGGTTTATGCTTGTTTGTTTGATTGATATTTTTTTGCCCCAAGCCTGCCTCCTTGTTCTCATGGAGTTTACAATTAGTGGAGCAAAAAGAATATGCAGTAACTTATTATAATACATCAGAACATAAAATATGTAATATAATGGAGGAATAAGTTAAATGTGCCTATTGCTTGATGTTGAAGTTACTTTTTGGTCTTCCCCACCAGATTGTAAGACACTGAAAATGAAAGCTCCTGTCTAATTTGTCTGTGGAATATTAGTTTCTCAGGGGTCACATCTATTTCATCTATGGTACATGAGTTTGTCAGTAATTGAAATTATGTCAACTATATGAGTAAAAACAATAGCAAAATTAATTTCTACGTGGTTAGATGACTGATCGTGAAAATATTCATTAAAAAAACAGGGCCTTGAACTAAGACCAGAAGGATACTTTGGATTTCAGCAAGCAAACAAGGCCTTCTTTTTTTTTTTTTTTTTAAGAATTTTATTGAGATATAATTGACATACAATAAACTGCATATATTTAAAGTGTACAAGTTGACATTTTTTTCTTATTAGTCATCTATTTTATACATATTAATGTATATATAGTAATCCGAATCTCCTAAACAAGGCCTTCTAAGTAAAGGAAGGAGCAAATCTTAAAGAGCTTGGAAGGGTGCATCAACACCCTGGCTTCTTTTAGACCCTGAAGTGTAGGTCAGAATTTTTTCCCTTGTTTCACTAACTCAAGATATTCTATAACTAAGTAGCATTCTAAAGATGTAGTTCATAGTGAAGTATGAAATGTATAAAAAACAGAAAGTAAAACTCAAAAAGCCAAAATAACATTGGTGACACACATTCCAAAGTATATTTAAGAAAATACTTTGTGCAATGCAAAAGTGACTTGAAGGATAAATTTGTAATCCAAACCAGAGGGATTAGATGTCCATAAAAACAACTATAAAATTAAGCAGAAGGGCTTGAGAGTGCTAATAGAAAAATGAACAATTGGTTTGGCTTTAGAGGACAAACTATACCTTTGTAACTCCGAAGGGTTAAAAATTGTTTCATAAGAATAACACCTGACTTGGACCTTGAAAGACAGGTAAAATCATTAATAATGCTTATTTGTATATAAGATAAACAATGTGTTGATAACACATTTCTTGAGATAAAGGAAAGGGCTTTCAGATGGAGGTACGTGAACATGAGTTTGGAAACATTTAAATAAGTGTTCAATTAAGCTAGGAGAGGAGTAAGGGAAAAACTGGGAATGGAAGTACCAGATCAGATATACCTAGAGAACTACACAGAAGACTTTGGATTCTTACTTGGTAAATGGTAGAAATTTTGAATTTTGAGTGAGGAATTGACAAGCACTTGGTTTAGAATAATCCTGCAATTGGGCATGTAATTAACAAGATTAGGGGAGCGCACAGAGTCAAGAAAACTAGTTTTAAGAGACTATTAGAGTAGTCAAGGATCTGCTTATTAGGACCAGACCTAGGAAAAGAGCAGAAGAGGAAGAAGCAGAAGTAAGAACTGTTAAGGTTTATTGATTGGACCTAATGCTCCCAATCCCACCGTGGAACGCTTAGCACCTTCCTGGAACTGTTAGTGGAGCACAAAGAAAAACATAAATTCTACAGTAGAACTGAGAAAACCACCTCCAATGCTCAAAAGCTACATTGACATAGAGATTCTTTTGCTATAATGTTTTATTTGCCTTCTTTTCTGTCTGTACTTTTAAATCTGGTTATGTTAATGAGCCGCATTAAAGGCTAGTGAAAAAACCAAGCACAGATGTTGACAAGTGTATTTATTATAAACACATTGTGATTATTTTGGTTGGGCTGCTGTGTATCTCAATATTAGGTTGTGATTTCAGCAGGCACCTATTACTCTCTTTACACTCTCTTTATAAAGCACTCATAGGTGTCCAGACAGCGAAGCCACGTGTGTGTGAGAAATTCAGTGTGTTTACCAGGAGGAGCTAAATGGGCCTGAATCTCATCCCTCTCAATTAATTTCTTTAAATTTATTTTATTTTTTAAAAAATTTTTGGTTGCCTTGGGTCTTTGTTGCTGTGCACAGGCTTTCTCTAGTTGCGGTGAGCAGGGGCTACTCTTTGTTGCGGTGCACAGGCTTCTCCATGCAGTAGCTTCTCTTATTGTGGAGCACAGGCTCTAGGTACTGGGCTTCAGTAGTTGCAGCATGCAGGCTCAGTAGTTGTGGTATGAGGGCCCTAGAGAGCATGGGCCTCAGTAGTTGTGGCAGGTGGGCTCTAGGGTGCAGGGTCAGTAGTTGTGGGGCATGGGCTCAGTATTTGTGGCTCGTGGGCTTAGCTGCTCTGTGGCATGTGGGATCTTCCCAGACCAGGGACTGAACCTGTGTCCCCTGCGTTGGCAGGCAGATTCTTAACCACTGTGCCACCTGAGAAGTCCCCTCAATTAATTACTTAACTAAAAAATATCCAAGAACTTGGCTATTAAGATGAAAAGATCTGAAGGATATGCCAAGATTTCCACATTCTTGTTTATGTTTTATATGCACATAGCCCTATATTATGCGCTGAGTTATGTACCCCTCTCAAATTTTACATATGAAAGTTCTAGCCCCAGTACCTTCCAGAATATGACTATATTCAGACATAGGGCAGTTAAAAAGGTAATCGAGTTAAAATGAGGTCAGCAGATCCAGTAGGCCCTACTCTGATATGACTAGTGTTCTTATAAGAAGAGGAAATTTGAACACAAACACAGGGCAGATGATGTAAAGACTCAGGAAGAAGCTGGCCATCTGCAAGCCAAGGAGAGGGGGTTACCCAGACCCTCCCCTCAAGGCCCTCTGAAGGAACCAACATGGCCATACTTTGACCTCCAACTTCCAGGACAATGAGGAGATAGATTTCTGCTCTTTAAGCCATCCAGTCTGTGTACGGTGTTATGGCAGCCTTAGCACACAGATACAACCATCATATAAATGTCTTAAACTATCATTTTGATCAGGTAGCACTTTGCTGAGAGTCTTTCCCCTCAGCTCTGGATGAAATTTCAACCCTTCAGTATGCTTCACAGTTTTTCACTGTCCAGTTATCCATCTTTATCTTTTGCTTTGCTTCATCATAATTTCCTCTGCTTCATCATAATTTCCTCAGTTTATTAACTGACATTATTAGCGATAAATCTTTGCTTCAGATAATGATAATAGCCATTATTATCATTAATTATTATGGCTTACTATTAAGACTTTCATAATAGGAGACACGGTTCTAAGGGCTTTACGTGTGTTAATTCATTTAATCCTCATAAAACTATATGGAGAATGTAGTAAGATTATCATTCCCATTTTATAGATAAGGAAATTAAGGCACAATAAACAAAGCATCTTGTACCAAAATATACAGCTAATAAATGGCACAGCCACTATTGGATTCCAGTTACAGCAGTTGCATATCCCATTCTCTTAACTGCTATACTCTGCTGTACCATTATTACAACTAATAGTAATAATAAACCTCACAGACATTGACTATTTGACAAGACTTGCCTAAAGATATGCGTAAGTTATTTAATTCCCATGACAAACTGTTGGATATACAGTATTATTACTTCCATTTTACAGATAGGAAATAAATAGAGGCATATAGGGATTAAGGATTTCCTTAGCCACAGTGCTAGTATGCTGTGGAAATTGAATTCCATCCCAGGCAGTCTGACAGCAAAGACTCTGCTCTCTCTCCAGGAAAGTAGGAGTCTCTCTTATACTCTTTTCAAATCCATGTATCCTTGTAACTCAATTCAATATCCTCTATTAAGCCTTCTCTAACTCTTCTGGATAAAAACCTAAAAGCAGGGTATATACTTTGGCCAAAATAACAGATGGAGGGAGATATTTAATGATACTTTGCTAGATATTAACATTGTTTCTCTGACTGATGCTTTACCTCTATATTAAAATCAGGTGCTTTTGGGGGGAGAAAACCAACACAACAACACTTCCTTAGTGCGGGGGAGGATAAGTTCTCAACTACTACTTTTTTTTTAAAAGTCTTTTTTGAATTTGTTACAATATTGCTCCTGCTTTATGTTTTGGGTTTGTTTTTTTTTTTTTTTTGGTTGTGAGGCATGTGGGATCTTAGCTCCCTGACCAGGGCTCGAACCCACACCCCCCGGCATCAGAAGGCGAAGTCTTAACCACTGGACCACCAGGCAAGTCCCACAACTACTACTTCTTAAATCTAATTGGACTGCCTTTAATTGTCTGCTAGGTGCTTCAGGGATTTTATATATATCAGTCACCTGCCCTGTCACTGAAAGTACATTGACAGGACCCCAAAGGCATCAAAACTTACTAGGCTTTCTCTTGATAGACATAAGAATTTAAATTATTTAAAGAAATTGATTTAATATTGTATTTTTTTCAGACGGTACTGATTTTTCCACTAAAAACTCAGCTGAAGCTCGTAGGTGTTCATGTCTTCTCTTTTATAAAGTATTTATTTGCAACATCACATCTTCTTTATCTTATGACCCCATGATGTGAGACAGGACAAGTTGATCACAGTTTTAGTTCAAGTTGATTTGAAAAGGGACAGAAATACCTAGCGGTAATCTAATTTTTAAAAGGCGCAATCCATTTTAAACACTTATCAGTATTCAACTTTGGCAAATTATAGCATTACTATGTTTTTTCTTTATATGGTTTTTCTTCTCAGTGGAATTTAGCACCATTAAAAATTCTGAAACATGAAATGAGAAATTGTCCAAGCTATAACAGTAATTTCCTCTCCTAAACTTGCCAAGTCATTAAGTACTGGAAAACAACTATTACTAAGAGAGCAAAATATATACCTCAGTAAATATTCATTCACTTAAGCCAATATTAACACAGTATATTCCACACTTCACATTTTTCATGTGTGATTTGAATTTGAAAATAGTTTTATTCCTACATACCAGGCTAATTACAGAAGTACTATCAAATAATGAATATTTATATATACACATATATACTTATATGCACATACTTACATATATGTGCGTGTATATATAATACTATCTGCCAACATGCTCTTAGAGGGAATGTGCAATTGTTTTCTAATTATGCTTGCTAGTAAATTATATACAAATCTCATTTAGATTTATATTTCACTAAAAAAAACTAATCTAAAGTTAATTTTTGTGAATTGAGGCCTTAAATATATAGACCTACATGAAACATACACAGAACTGATCAGTCTGTTGCCTTTCTATACTAATAATTTTATTTAAATTAATGTAATTTGAGAATCAATACATCCATGATATACTCCAAACAATTACTTTACTAGATTGTCCTTACAAAAGGCTAGTTTGGATTATGTCTGCAAGTAGTTCACTTTGGCAATTTGCTTTTTATAAAATCCTTTCATTATTGATTTATTCCAATGTAAGAAAAAAGTCATTAGATTTTTCAGTACTTGGGATTTCTGAGGAATAGAAACAAGAGTACAGTCTGTGTTTCTGTGACTCAACCCCCAAAACATAATACTAAATTAAACTATACAGTAAGATAAATTATGGCTGACATGGAAACCAGAAGAACATCCATATATACTTAAGACCCCAGGTCCTCTGAAAGAAGGTGGAGGCATGGGGTTGGAGTATTTGTACATGCAGGGGCAAGGAAAGACATTAAGAATACACATGTTAAAAACAGATGATTGAACTTGGTGTACCCCCAAAAAAATAATAAATAAATAAATAAAATTAAAAAAAAAAAAAGAACAAATGGGTGGTTGCCAGTGGGGAGGATGTTGAAGGGGATAAATAGGTAAAGGGAATATAAAGGTATAATCTTTCCATTATAGAATAAATAAATCAAGGGGATGTCATATAAAGCATAAAAAAAAAAAGAATACACATGTTGATATAGAGAATCAAGATGGCGGAGTAGGAGGATGTGCACTCACTCCCTCTTGCAAGATCACTGGAATTACAACAAACTGCTGAACAACCATCAACAGAAAGACACTGGAACTCACCAAAAAAGACACCCCACATCCAGAGACAAAGGAGAAGCTGCAATGAAATGGTAGGAAGGGCGCAATTGCGTTAAAATCAAATCCCATAAATGCTGGGTGGGTGACTCACAAACTGGAGAACAGTTATACTGCACAAGTCCACCCACTAAAGTGAGGGTACTGAGCTCCACGTCAGGCTTCCCAACCTGGGAGTCCAGCAACGGGAGGAGGAATCCCCAGAGAATCAGACATTGAAAGCCAGCGGGATTTGATTGCAGGACCTCCACAGGACTGGGGGAAATGGAGACTCCACTCTTGGAGGGCACACAAAAAAGTGTGCTCACCAGGACTCAGGGGAAAGGAGCAGTGACCCCATAGGAGACTGAATCAGACCTACCTGCTGGTGTTGGAGGGTTGCCTGCAGAGGTGGGGTGCAGCTGTGGCTCACCGAGGAGACAGGGACACTGGCGGCAGGGGCTCTGGGAAGTGCTCATTGGCATGAACCCTCCCAGAGCCTACCATTAGCCCTACCAAAGAGCCTGTAGGCTCCAGTGCTAGGTAGCCTCAGGCCAAACAACCAGCAAGGTGTGAACACAGCCCCACCCATTGGCAGACAAGCAGATTAAAGTCTTACTGAGCTCTGCCCACCCAACCCTACCCACCATCTGTCCCTCCCATCAGGAAGCATGCACAAGAGTCCTAGATAGCTTCTTCCACAAGAAAGCAGACAGCAGTATCAAGCAGTATCAGCAGTATTTAGTCTTGTGGAGTTGAAAACCAAGGCCACAGAAAGACAGAGAAAATGAAAAAGCAGAGGACTTTATACCAGATGAAAGGACAGGATAAAACCACAGAAAAACAACTAAATGAAGAGGAGATAGGCACCCTTCCAGAAAAAGAATTCAGAATAATGATGGTGAAGATGATCCAGGACTTTGAAAAAAGACTGGATGCAAAGATTGAAGTTTACCAAAGACCTAGAAGAATTAACGAGCAAATAAACAGAGATATGCAACACAATAACTGAAATGAGAAATACACTAGAAGGAACCAATAGCAGATTAACTGAGGCAGAAAGACGAATAAGTGATGTGGAAGACAGAATGGTGATACTCACTGATGTGGAAAAGAATAAAGAAAAAAGAATGAAAAGAACTGAAGACAGGCTAAGAGACCTCTGGGACAATGTTAAATGCACCAACATTCACATTATAGGGGTCCCAGAAGGAGAAGAGAGAGAGAAAGGACCTGAGAAAATATTGGAAGAGATTATAGTTGAGAACTTCCCTAACATGGGAAAGGAAACAGCTACACAAGTCCAGGAAGCGCAGAGAGTCCCAGGTAAGATAAACCCAAGGAGAAACACACCAAGACATATAGTAGTCAAATTGACAAAAATTAAAGTCAGAGAAATGTTATTAAAAGCAACAAGGGAAAAACAGCAAATAACATACAAGGGAACTCCCATTAGGTTAACAGCTGATTTCTCAGCAGAAACTCTACAAGCCATAAGGGAGTAGCAAGATATATTTCAAGTGATGAAAGGGAAGAACCTACAACCAAGAATACTCTACCCAGCAAGGATCTCATTCAGATTCGAAGGAGAAATCAAAAGTTTTACAGACAAGCAACAGCTAAGAGAATTCAGCACCAGCAAATCAGCCCTACAACAAATGCTAAAGGAACTTCTTTAAGCGGGAAACATAAGAGAAGAAAAGGACCTACAAAAACAAAAACAAAACAATTAAGAAAATCGTCATAGGAACATGAATATCAATAATTACCTTGAATGCAAATGGACTAAATGCCCCAACCAAAAGACACAGACTGGCTGAATGGATACAAAAACAAGACCCATATATATGCTGTCTACAAGAGACCCACTTCAGACCTAGGGACACATACAGACTGAAAGTGAGGGGATGGAAATATATATTCCATGCAAATGGTAATCAAAAGAAAGCTGGAGTAGCAATACTCATATCAGATAAAATAGACTTTAAAATAAAAAAAAAAATGTTACAAGAGACAAGAAAGGACATTACATAAAGATCAAGCAATCAATCCAAGGAGCGGAGATAACAATTATAAATATATATGCACCCAGTAATGGAGCACCTCAATACATAAGGCAAATGCTAACAACTATGAAAGAGGAATTGCGAGGAAGAAATAGAGACACAGATGTCAAGAACAAACATATGGACACCAAACTGGGAAAGCAGGGAGGGTTGGGGGGGAATGAATTGGGAGATTGGGATACCAAATTGTACACTCTAAATATATGCTGTTTATTGTCTGTTAACTGTATCTCAATAAAAGTTAAAAAAAGAATATATGTGTTCAAAACAAAAAAGGGCTTGCTTGTCTCTACCAGAGGCTGGAAAGAATATTACTGTTCCCTGGGTGGGTGGGGGAAGAGGAAAGGGATTCAGTATACTCTCTTAGAGTGATGAAAAGCACTATACCTAGCACCTTGCAACAATGTATAATCCTTGGAGAGTCTGGGAGTCCCATTGACACTAGAGGCATTCCCTGAGGGGAGATGCACTGTTGAGTGGACATCTATCTCAGTTTATACCTGAGAACAAAGAAGCCTTCTCACGTGTCAAAAGAGAGGTCCAAGATAGCTACAAGTCAAAATAGCTTGAGGTGCACAGATGTTGAGGAGTTCTACAAGAAAGCAAGTGATTAACAGAGCAGCTTTTTGTAGGAGGGAGATGAGGCAAATAACTGGAGCAGGTGGATACTGAGGATGCAAAAACAGTGTTAGAAAATGTTAATAAAAATGCCATGGCCTTAAACCTTAAATAGAGGAAATTTCAAATAAGAATTTCCAAAACTAAAAACTTGATTTCTGAACAAAAGAAGTATTAGTAGTAAAATTGCCAAAAAGCAAATTTGGGAGAGCAAAGGTTGAAAGAAACTATCTCATAGTAAAGAGCAAAAATTGAAAAAAAAAAAAAAAAAAAGAATGGTAAAAGACAAAGAGGACAGAAGTTGGAGCTCAAACATGCAAATATGTGTCAAAAGGAAAAGAGACAGGGAGAAATTTTCCATTGATTATACATAAGAAAAACTGGATTGTTTATAAAATAACAAATGGAACAAGCAATCCTAAAATTTGTATGGAACCACAAATTGGCCCTGAATAACTAAAGCAATTTTAAGAAAGAAGAACAAGGTTGAAGGTATCATGTTCCCTGATTTCAAACTATATTCCAAAGCTATAATAATCAAAACAAAATAGTACTGGCATTGCAACAGACATGTAGATCAATGTACAGAATAGACAGCCCAGAAAATAAACCTATGCATATATGGTCAATTAATTTATGACAAAGGAACAAAGGATGTACAATGGGGATAGAACAGTCTCTTCAAAAAATGGTGTTGGGGGGCTTCCCTGGTGGCACAATGGTTAAGAATCCACCTGCTAATGCAGGGGACACGGGTTCGATCCCTGGGCTGGGAAGATCCCACATGCCTTGGAGCAACTAAGCCCATGAGCCACAACTACTGAGCCTGCACTCTGGAGCCCGAGAGCCACAAGTAGTGAGCCCATGCTCCGCAACAAGAGAAGCCACTGCAGTGAGAAACTGGCACACTGCAATGAAGAGCTGCTCACCACAACTAGAGAAAGCCCATGTGCAGCAACAAAGACCCAATGCAGCCAAAAATTAAAACAAACAAAAAAGTACATAAATAAATAAATTTTAAAAAATGGTGTTGGGAAAATTGGACAACCACACCCAAAAGAATGCAACTGGACCACTATCCTACACCACACACAAAAATTAACTCTAAGTGGATTAAAGGCTTGAATTTAAGACTTAAAACCATAAAGCTCGTTAGAAGAAAATGTAGGCAGTAGCCTCCTTGACATAGGTCTTGGCATTGATTTTTTGAATGTGACACCAAAAAGCAAACACAACAAAAGAAAAATAAATGGGACTACATCAAACGCAAAAGCTTCTGTACAGCAAAGGAAACCATCAACAAAATGAAAAGGCAACCTACCAAATGGGAGAAAATAATTGAAAACCATATCTGATAAGGGGTCAATATGCAAAATATACAAAGAACTCATACAATTCTATAGCAAAAAAATCAATCTGATTAAAAAGTGGACAGAGGATCTGAACAGACGTTTTTTTCTAAAAAAAAGACACACAGATGGCCGACAGGAACATGAAAAGATACTCAACATCATTAATTATCAGGAAAATGGAAATCAAAACCACAGTGAAATATCACTTTATACTTGTTAGGATGGTTATTATCAAAAAGACAAGAGATAATTGTTGCAGGCATGTGAGAAAAGGGACCCCTGTGCACTGTTAGTGGGAATTAAATTGGTGCAGCTACGATGGAAAATAGTATGGAGGTTCCTAAAAAAACAATCGAATGTTCAAAAAAATTGTACCTTAGTCCAATGACACTGAATTTTTAGTTAATTAATGAAGTCACAGAAGATATAGCAGTTTCCTTATCTCCGAAGACCCCAGCTTTCTTGGTCAATCAGACCCACTTAAAGTGAGCCCTCCCAGACCTGCTCTAATGCCTTCTGTCTCAAGTCTTGGTGTCTGCCCTTATCACTTTTTCCCTGTTGGCTCTACAGTAGATTTCATACTTTCTCTTTTCAATAGTAGGTTTGAAATTACTTTATGTCTATGAATTCACTAACATGTTACCCATAAACTCAAATATAAGCTGAGTATCCTCATGTCCATTTGGAAGATGAGAAAATGTAGATTTACAGAGTGTAAATTCCAGCCATCATTCCACAGCACAATTTGACTCAAATGCTAGTTTGTTCAAGTTCTGGACCACAATCTTAATGGAAATAGTTTGCTTCTGAGTAATTTTGATTACCCTGGTTTTGGAGCTGAATGAATCATTTTGGAAAAGCCTTCTGTCTTTCATTTTACAGGTTGATCTTTTTATATTTCACCTGAGTTTCAGCCAGGCAATATCTCCCTGAGTCTGTGAGGAACTGATATTGATGCTGACTTTATGCTTATGTCTTATGCTTCCCCCTCACGACAAGGATCTCTTTTTAAAAAGAACTGCTAGTTAAACCTAATACTCAACCTTCTTTTTCTTTGTTCTCCATTTCCAACTTTTTTTCACATTTCTGCTTTCCATGCAATAGGTTAGGTATATTTCATCTCCATTAAATTCATATATTATACTTATGTGTTTTCGTTGGTTTCACTTAATGTAAGAACCACACATGTTTATTTTTACCATTTTTTTCCTTTACACTCTAATTGTAAAATATAACATTAATATGGGGGAATTGCTTAAGATATATTCAGAATTTATTTAACAGATATTACTAAAAGCAATGCCTCTGAATCTGCCACTGAGGGAAATACAAAGAATGCTGGCAGTGCCCTGACATGTCAGGTGCTCTATCCCAGACACCACACATTATGCCTCCCCCAAGAAGATCCCTCCCCTCTCAAAAAAACACTGGAATCTTCATTTTCAGAAGGTTCATAAAGTCCAGAGGAAAATTATTAAAAGATACACTTCTAGATACATCTTGCTGAGATTTCTGAGCTGAGAGAAAGAACATACTAACAAAGAATAAAGAATGATACAAACATTAGTATTTAAGTGGAATACTAGAAGTGGTTAAGATGTTGCGATAATGTACATAAGATATTAAGGGAAAAAAGAAAGAAATTAAATAATTGTAGACCAAGTCAAAATATGCATATGGGGGGAAAATAAAGACTTTTTCAGGCATGCATAGATTCAGAAATTATGTTATCAATTTACCAAAAGAAATTATTTTAGAAGAAACCTAAAAACTAAGAATTAAAGGAGAATGGATATAACTAATAAATCTTATAAAATTTTAAATTAAGTCCTAATGGGTAGAAATGATAACAGACTCTTGCAGTAGGCAAACAAGCACTAGGTACAGAGTATTTGAGAAAGAAAAGATATAAAATATATAAGTATTTAACAGAAGCTGCAAACTAAAGCTCTAATGTTTATGTATAAAACTTGAACTTTTATGGAAGAGAAGGGGGGTGGAGGAGGAGGTAAGGTGGTTTGGGAGTGATGAAGTAGAAGCTTTCTAATGTTCATGTCTTGGCAAAGGAGACCAGAATATACAATAGAGCAAAGACAGCCTCTTCGATAAGTGATGCTTGGAAAACTGGACAGCTACATGGAAAAGAATGAAATTAGAACACTCCCTAACACCATACACAAAAATAAACTCAAAATGGATTAAAGACCTAAATATAAGTCCAGGCACTATAAAACTCTTAGAGAAAAACATAGGCAGAACACTCTTTGACATAAATAGCAGTAAGATCTTTTTTGACCTGCCTCCTAGAGTAATGAGAATAAAAATAAAAATAAACAGATGGGACCTAAATAAACTTAAAATCTTTTGCACAGCAAAGGAAACCATAAACAAGACCAAAAGACAACCCTCAGAATGGGAGAAAATATTTGCAAGTGAAGCTATTGACAAAGGGTTAATTTCCAAAATATACAATTAAAAAAAAAACCAATCAAAAAATGGGCAGAAGACCTAAATAGACACTTCTCCAAAGAAGACATACAGATGGCCAACAAACACATGAAAAGATGCTCAACATCACTAATCATTAGAGAAATGCAAATCAAAACTATAAACCTCACAGCAGTCAGAATGGCCATCAATGCAAAATCTACAAACAGTAAACACTGGAGAGGGTGTGGAGAAAAGGGAACCCTTTTGCACTGTTGGTGGGAATATAAATTGATACAGCCATTATGGAAAACAGTATGGAGGCTCCTTAAAAAACTAAAAATAGGACTACCATGTGACCAAGCATTCCCACTACTGGACACATACCCAGAGAAAACCATAATTCAAAAAGACACATGTACCCTAATTTACAACAGCCAGGACATGGTAACAACCTAAATGTTCATCAACAGAGGAATGGATAAAGATATGGTACATATATACAATGAAGTATTACTCAGCCATAAAAAGGGATGAAATTGGGTTATTTGCAGAGATGTGGATGGGCCTAGAGACTGTCATACAGAGTGAAGTAAGTCAGAAAGAGGAAAATAAGTATCTTATGTTAACACATATATGTGGAATCTGAAAAAATTGGTATAGATGATCTTATTTACAAAGCAGAAATAGAGACACAGATATAGAGAACAAATATATGGATACCAAGGGGGAATGAAGGGGTTGGGTGAATTGGGAGATTGAGATTGACATATATACACTACTGATACTGTGTATAAAATAGATAACTAATGAGAAGCTACTGTATAGCACAGGGAACTCTTCTTAATGCTCTGTGGTAACCTAAATGGGAAGGAAATCCCAAAAAGAGGGGATATATGTATACGTATGGCTGATTCTACTGTGCAGTAGAAACTAACACAACATTGTAAAGCAACTACAGTCCCATAAAAATTTTTTGAGTTAAAAAAAATACAGTTCATGTCTTGAGTGGGAGTTAGAATAGCTATTGTTTGATTTTAAGAAAGAAATAGATACGATAGGTTTTATCTATAAATGTTTAATATATTATTATAGCCATTAATGAAATAGAGAGGATTAGTAGAATAACCAAATTAAGGCAGTTGTGGGGGAAGAGGTAGGAATTAAAAGAAAATTCATTAAGCAAGCATAAGGAAAGGAAGAAAAGAGGAGAAAAATGAGTTAAATACTTGGAATTAGGATGGAAGAAATATAATCCAATAGATTAGTTAATAAAATAAATACAAAAGTCTTTGTTTTTTCCCTGTAAAAAACAAAGACTTTCATATTGCTTTCATAAACAAGATGCAGATATATGTTGTTTTAGGAAACATGCAAAAATAAAGTGACAATGTTATGGATTAAAATGTTCTCCGAAAATATATGTTGAAATCCTAATCCCCAGTACCTGTAAGTGTGACCTTATTTGGAAATATATCTTTGCAGATGTAATCAGGATGAGGTCATTAGGGTGAGTCTTAATCCAATATAACTAGTATCTTCATAAGAGAAGAAGAAGAGACACAGACACAAAGATGGGGAGAAGACCACGTGACGATGGAGGCAGAGATTGGAGTGGTGTGTCAGTAAACCAAAAAACACCAAGGATTGCCAGTAGACCAGAAGCTAAGAAAAAGGCGTGGAACAGACTGTCCCCTAGAACTTTCAGAGACAGAGCACAGCTCTGCTGACACCTTGATTTCATACATTCAGCCTCCAAATATCTGTTGTTAAACCATTTAGTTTGGGATAATTTATTACATCTGCCCCAGGAAACTAATGACAAAGAAAGGTGGAAAATAAATGGATGTATTAGGGGAATGCAAACCAGAAGAGAGCCTTATCAGTAAAGGATCAAGCAAAGTATCGAACAAAATAAAACTCTAAGCTAAAGATAGTAAATGAGATATCATATAAATGTAAAAGTTACAGTTTTCCAAGAAGTTACAGAGAGGCAGTATTGAAAAGGGCACAGACTCAAGAGCCTATACTCTAGAAACAGATGCTCTTGAACCAGGAAGTATTTCCTGGCTCTGTTATTAAATAGTTCTGTGACTTTAAAGATATTCCTTAACTTTTCTACGCCTCATTTTCTACACCTATAAACCGGGAATGATGATAATAATACTTATAGGTAGTTATGAGAAATGAATTAATATATGTAAAATTAATGTATTTAAATGAATTAATATATATTAATAAATATATATTAATAAAACAATAGTTATCATAGAACAAACACCAAAAAAATTAGCTATTATTTTCCTCCTATTATTATTATAAAACATCATATAAAAACCATTCAAGCAATGTGGAAAATAAAATAAAACCTCAAGAAAAGAAGAACTTTATAAAGTCACTATCTGGTAGAGGATTTTAAATAATCACTTTCAGAATCTGACATATCAATTTTGCCACAAAAGAACAAATTCTACAAAGGACTGGATGATACAAACAACAAGGTAAAACACACATACAATATTATACGAAAAGCAGAAAATATATCCTATTTTCCACTTACAAAATCTCATTATTATGAAACCAAGAGAAATTCTTAATGAGATCCTCAAAAAAGATTTTATAATTCCCATTTTCTCTTCATGACCCAAGAAAACTAGAAGTCAAAAATAAAAAGGCCAAGAGCAACTTAACCATTTGAATATTAAGATAATTACATCAAAATAACCACTGGAAACTACCACTCTTCTCTGCATCACCGTGTTTTACCAATCAAGTGGCTGAGTTGTATGAAGCTGCACTTGCCCAAGAATGGTCACCATCCATAGGTTCTAAACCAGGGTATGTATGGTCATTACAAAGACTGAGGAGTGCTGTTGGCCTTCAGGGTTTGGGGTCAGGGGTGCTACGTATCAAAGCTCGGAATGCTCTTGCACAATGCAGACCTGCCATGGCCAAAATATCAATAATGCTCCCATTGGTAAGCATTGTTTTAAAAGTGACTACAGGGCAAAGAATCCGCAGATGCTTAAGATATTTCTATTTGAAATTAAGTTAATATTATTATAGTAAAAAAGTCTTCTATAAACCTAGCAGGCAATTCAATGTTCAATTTTCTACAGCAAGAATCAAATTCAAGAATCTTCTTTGCTTTTGACAATACTCAGAGAACATATAAGATTGTTTAGAGATTGTTGCAGAAACTCATTTTCTTTTATTACTAAGATTCAAAAAGGGAATTCACTTTTTTTTATCCATAGAATTAAATCAATGGATAATTTAGTACCTAGGGAACTGTAAATCTATGTAATTTGCTATTTAGGTTATAGTAGCTAAGTCAAATTCTGAGTGCACCAAACTTAGTTACCGGGACTATTAGTGATTTGGGTAATTATTTCTTTTACATTCTCATGTAAAAACAAAATATTTCAAGAGCGTTCTTTCTTAGTACTTCCGATGGCGCTAAAGCAAAAGGCAACATTCTAGAGAAGATAGCATACAGGGATGGAAATGAAGAAACATGGGTTCTAGTGCTGGCCTTACCATTTACTATGTGACCTTCTCTGTGCCTACCCATCAGTAACATTGGAATAACAGTATTTGCCTTCCTTGACTTGAAAAACTGAGATGTAGAGTAACTATAAAATCCCTACAATGACCTAACAAGCTGCCCTGGAACCCGCCTTCCCTCTGCCTTATTTTCCGCCATGTTTCCTCTTCCTCCCTCTGCTGGTTTTCTTGTTCCAATGTAAGATCTCTGCATTGACCATTCCCTCTGCCCAGATGCTCTGCCCTTCAAGCCCATTCTCTCGCTCCCTTACTTCCATGAGGTCTCTGCTCAAATGCCACCTTGTGGGAGAGGCAGTCATATGCCAATCCCATGAAATACAGTGCTCCCAACTTTATCGCTTTATTCTAATTTATGCTTTGACATAGTGATGATCTACTGTGTAACACCTCAGATTTTACTTTTCTTGCTCGTCTGTCTCTTCTCTGTAGAATGTAATCTCAAGAAATGCAAGAAATTTTGCTCTCCTTTCTTTAGGAATAATACTCTAACAAGAAATTAGAGTTTTCTGAATCTGTCCATATAAAAATTTAGCCATGTGTCTAGTTGGGAAGTTTGTATCTCTACTTTTTACTAATTAATGTGAAATTATATAAATATTATTTTATTTTTTATGACATTACATATGTTTTCAGATACATAATTCTCATGATTTAGAACCGTATGGAAAGTTATGCTTTTAACCTCTCTACTATGCCTATCTTAATTATCCGAAGTTCAAATACTCAAAACATGTACTGATTTTGCACACTGTTTCCCTGAAAAGATACTCTATGCACTCTTTTTGGAAGTGAATTTTTTTTTTCCTCACCAAAAGCAACATGTTAAGACTTTACTATGTTACAAGCTAGGTGGGCCAAGAGCATGGTATTTGCTCCAATAAAACAGTTTTCTAAGCGGCCCCAGGTTTTTGTTAATCGTGTTTGCGTCTGTTTCCACTACACTTGTGCAATGTAGTAGTAGTGGGAGGCAGAGACCCTTTCTTACCCATTTTATATTTCCCTCATGTGTTGTATATAGCAAACGCTCCAAAATTACTAATTTACTGAATATAGACATTCATGCAATGAGAATTATCCCCACCCTTCTTTAAAGAGAAATAAAATAACGAAGATACTTACATTTAGAGCCTGATGAAGAAGATCCGCTGACAGTAGATCTTGATCCCCCTTTCATGGAAAAGACGCCTTTTCCCCTGCGAGTTGTTGTTACAGCCACTCTGGGACGCTTCAGCGGAATTACTGCGCGGGGAGGCGGAGGCACACGCCCATGGTAATCAAATAACCTTCACAAAGCAAAAATGTGGATGAGAGCTGGTTTATGCCTACGTGTTCTATCAAAAGTGTGAGATGATTAAGAGAATGGCCTTGTAAAAAATATCAGTAAATGTTTTTGTTATTATTGTTTTTCTCAAGAAGATTCATTTTTCATTGAAGAAACAGGATGCTAATATAGTCTATGCTTTCTGGACATTGGAATCCTATGCTTAATTTGAGCTCATTTTAAGATATGAAAGAACAAGGAGCTTTGCAATATGTTGAAATTTTGTTGACCTTCATTCCCAAGTATATTTCTTTGCTTGATTTAACAGATTTACCTTTCATAGGAACAGAAATCTTCCTTTTATATATCAGATACTTATTAGCACATAAGTTTGAAAGGAGGAAAAGATCATGCAGAATCAGGGACAAAGAAAAGAAAATCACTGTATGATCAGAAAACAGCTCAGAAGGAAAAAAAATAGAAGTATGACTAGTTTAAAGAGGGCAGCCATGAGACCAATCAATATGGTTCCTTACCTCTCTCTAAGGACATTTTTAAGTAATGAAAGTCTCTGCTGACTGCAGAAAAAAGGAGGCTGAGTTTGAATGAAATGCTGGTAGCATAAGGACAAAACTTTATTGACTAAAAAACTGGTGAGAAATATTTATCAGAATAACTTTTATTATTCTGACCATTTGATGGACGTGCAAATCGAGACTAGAGATATTTGCAGTTAGCTATTAAAAATTTCTCTGAAAAAAAGAATACCAATAAAACTCTTTGAAGCATCTGCTAAAAAGTGAAAAACAGTATTCACTACAACCAATGCATTTCCATCAAACAATGAAAGGAATCAAAGTTTAAGAATATGTACCCATTTATATAAATATATAATTAATAGATTCAAAGTTTCATATTATTTATACTGCATATATACAGCAAATTTTTGTGTGACTTTGCACATTTGAGCAGCATAAAAGGGTCAGAGAAAAAAGTATGCTATGTATACTCATTTATTTTTAAAACTATTTGCCAGTGAACCAGAGGTATTATTACTTTGTCCACTATAAAGAAAATAGTGTTATTGACTTAGAATGATGATTATTACATATTTTACTGTGACACCATTATATGGATTACATTCTCATTATTGCTTTAAAACAGTCAATAAAAATAATCTAATGTGAAAGACAGAAATGAGAAAACTAAAACAGTTTTCAATTTTAAAATATCTAAAACCTATAATAGGTTATTATAAAATCAAAATTACATCTCATTTAAACACACAGTTGGGAATGTGATCATCTCTTTTTGGAAAATAGTATATGAAATATCACAATTACATAGGCTAGTTTCCAAATATTCATTCAGAAACGCTGAAAAGTATGACACGATGGGGAAGAAAAGTTGTATATAAACCACATTTAAAACAGAACTTAGGAATGTCTACTACATTAAAGAGCTTAACAGTCCAAAAACAATTTGGAAACATGCTAGGGAAATACTAAGAGGTATCAAGGAAAAGAAATGAAATGAGACAGAGTTCAAGAGAGGTGTCATCCTCCATGTATAAGCAAAGTCCATTAGAGCCAAAGAACTGCCAGTAAAGAATAGGTCATGGATGTCAACACATTATAGTTTACTTCAGAAGGTATGGGCAGGATGAGGCTGAAAAGGGTTGTGAAACTTGTTCATACCAATAGGGGCTGGAAAATCTAAAGGGTCAACTAAGCCTGCCCCTTATTTTAATCACAAAACAAGGTCTACATTACTTATTTATATGTTGAATTCATAGAGCAACTTAAGTCAGTGAACCAAAATACTAAGGTACTTTTCATGAGCTACAACACCCAAAGGTATTGAGGGAAAAGAAATATGACAATTGACTGTTCTCTTCCAGGGTACAAGTTGCTGCTTGAGATGAACAGCAAGCTCTTTTGGAGGAACCATTTCCCCAAGACTTGAAAATGCAATTTAGCAGGTTCATTACATAAAATAATCTATACGTTGGGTTTAGAAAATTTCTAAAGCACAACTAAAATATATAATGATGTAAGAATGCTATACTGGAAATGCAGGCCATGTAAAGCCACCATATTCACTGCTCCTTCAATTACAATGCAATTCAATAATATTGTATACGGAACTGCAATGTTTATCAATATTTCTATTTATTCTCCCTAAACAAGGATTACAAAGCTTCCAGTGTTTGCCAGGTCTGATCTCATGTTGAGAAAAGAGAGCTGCATTTGTTCACTGTATTTGTGACATACTTTTAGTATGGGATGCACATTTCAGTAAAATACTCAGTATGTTTTATGTTCTTTGCTGTAAATTCCTATAGGGAGTGGCCCTTGTTCTCTGAATATTTTGCTGCGTTGCTTCAAAGAAAGATGATTGCTTTCTCACCATGGAATCAAGTTTTAACAATTCATTCTGTCACTCTGTTGGGAAGGTATGCAGCATCAGAACTTAATTTTTAAAAAATGATATTGTAATATACAAACAAAGCCAAATGGGCATTTCACATGAGAACATAATTTTAAATTTTAATGGAGTTGGGCTGCTTGTTAATTTCACTGGATAAAGTTGAGTTTACCAGAAATAAAAAGAAGGAAGACTGGGTATTGTCCTAAAGCATAAAAACAGATAAGGATGGGAAGGGTGGCAGTTCTCTGGGACTGCAAGATGAGATATAGGGGTTCTTAATGCAGAAGGAAGTAGGTGAAATGTAGCCTGTGAAGGAGACACAAGCATTGGCTTTCTCTTCAGAATCCTGTCTATACCAATTCAAAGAAAATAGTCCAACAAAAATTGCCATCCAATAAAATTAAATGGAATCCAAATCTCCAAGGTCGGTTAAAAGCTTAAAATTTCTTTCTTCCTCTTGGTTTTTTTGTTCTGCCACTCTCAGAATTATATTCTCTTTCCTTTTCTTTAATGTCCCTTCATTTTCCCTAATATTGTTAGAATACTGTTTTTCCCCTAATGTTTACTAGTTAAATAGATAATGATTTATAATGAAGTCAAACCTATAATTCTCCCTTCCCTAAGGTCTATTTTAAAATGAAAATTTTAAAAGACCTACTTTCAAGCAGTAAATAAGATAAATGTAGTCAGATTTTAATAAAAGCTACCAACTGAGGAAGTTTGAGGGTCTGTTTTATTTATAAACATTTCTACTTTTCATGTGTCCATTTCTTGTTTGGAATTTTGTTTGCTTTAATAATATCTGAGATGTGTAATTTCATTATCAAGCAAAAGCTAAAAACTGGTAAACAATTTTAATATTGATTTACTTGATAAAAAATAGACACCCCTTGTCTCTAGAAAGAATAAGGATATTAGTTATTTTACTTTTTGGACAAAGGCAATTTAATGGCATATTGACATACAGAATGAATGTAATTTTGAATTCTTGTTCTTACTGAAAGCTTGTTATTATTAAACTTCAACAATAATAAAGCAACATTTGCATGTATTTTCAGAAAAAAATACGTGGAGAAAAACAACTTCTAATCTCTCACCCTAAAACAACTACTGTCATTCTCTAATTTTTTTTTCCACAGGCATCCATATTTTTCACATAATTGAAAACATAATATATGTACAGTCAATGTATCCTGGCTAATTCCCTTTGGTTTATATTAAAAACATTTATCAAGTTTGCTAAATGGTCTTCCTAATGTTTATTTTAATTGCTATGGTGCGTTTTCTCCAGTATATACACCACAGCCTAATAAATCATTACTTGATTGCTGGACTTTTGACTTGATGCCTATTTTTCACTGTCAACCAATGTGATTTTAAAATTCATGAAACATTTTGAAAATGTGATATTTGCATATTATTTTGTCACTGAACACTAAAATTTCATTTAGATAGATAGTAATTTAAGAATCAGTAATAACCTGTTTTCTTCTAAATTTCCCTTATGAAAAAGAGTAGTTAATTTTCCTTACTTATGAACCCAAACTTACAGTCACTATGTGGTTAAATGCTAACCAAAAACTGTAGTCTGGACTTGGGGTTAACAACTGGCCTGCCCAAAGCCAAAATCTGACAAGTAATTCAGGGCTGTGTTCTCACTGGGGCCTTTTAGCAGATAAATGATGATCAATAATTCTATGATCAGAGATCTCTGGCTGCGTCTTGATTTAACCTTGGACACTTCTGTTTTCAGCATGCTTTTTTTTTTTTTCAAATGGTTTCTTAAAATGAGTTTATTTTAATTAATTTATTGGCTGCAATGGGTCTTTGTTGCTGCGTGTGCACAGGCTTTCTCTAGTTGCGGAGAGCGGGGGGCTACTCTTCGTTGCAGAGTATGGGCTTCTCATTGCGGTGGCATCTCTTGGTCCGGAGCATGGGCTCTAGATTCGCAGGCTTCAGTAGTTGTGGCACGTGGGCTCAATAGTTGTAGCTCTCAGGCTGTAGGGCACAGGCTCAGTAATTGTGGCTCATGGGCTTAGTTGCTCTGCAGCATGTGGGATCTTCCCGGCTCAGGCATCGAACCCGTGTCCCCTGCATTGGCAGGCGGATTCTTAACCACTGCGCCACCAGGGAAGTCCCAGCATGTTTAACTTCTGATAAACATAGTCTATAAAACCAAATTAAGGTAACTATTCATTTTTAAGAAAGGATATATTTGAAATCCACATGAATAATTCCAGCCTATTAATATATCTGTTTTCTATACTGTTTGAACTACTTAAAAATCTGTTAATAATTTCTATCTTGACTTCAAATTAGCTTTTGGTTACAACTGAATCCGAAAATACTTTTGAAAGGCACACTTCACTAGAAACCAGTAAATGAGTAATTCTCATTTCTGTTTTTTGTCATTAAACTTTTCCAAGATTTTCAGTGAAGCCACGCCTGCCAAAAACCCACCTCCCATTGGGCCCCTTCCCCGACCTTGTGCAAATGCTTCTTGAACATGCTTCTAAAGGGCTGATCGAAATACTCAATGATCATTTTTGGCAATATTTTGACCTTAATCTAACCTTTATATTTTGTACAATTTTGCTATCTTGTTTACAGCATTGGGTAATTAAAAAGTGAATGCATTCAAATAGCAACTGTGAGGTTATAAATCAATAAAATGATTCTCCTATTTAATTCTTATAATTCTGTAATGTGCGTATTGTCAAGCCATTCTGTCCACAAAGGACACATGAAAAAGGGATGAGATGACTCCCCCAAGTTTAACCAGTCAACACACGCACACCAAGGCCTGAAATTTGTCTTATGACTCCAAATCACACCCTTTGTCAGCCGTGCCATGTTATGGTTTCCAAATGTTTTTAGTGGAAGCCCATTCTACCAAATGGTAATTTAAATTTACACAATGAAACAGACGTTACTTCTTCCTAATATGTTTTTCCAATATTTATAAATATATACTGTGCTCTATAATCAATGACCTGAGACAAGTGCAACTTGATTTACTGTTTTTTTTCATTAACTGCAACTCTGGTACCTTCTCTTATGTTAATTAACACAAGGTCAAAATGGATCCAGATCTGAGCAATGCCTATTTTGAATCACTGATATGTATATATGTTTTTTACATGGTAAAGAAGCTCTGTCATTTCTTTTTCTCTGTCAATAGACGTTTACTCGTTACTGGAGGTTATAAATGGCTCAGTGACTTTCCTGATACTATTGAAAAAAGGTTGGACTAAAACTGCTAATGTCTCAGAAATTGAAAACATTCCTTGGGGGTATTCAATATAATTTTAGGTATGCTTCTCCTTTTACTTTACTTGCAACAGTATAAATATTTATGTTTCATTTTAATAACGTAATCTCCTTCATTTAGAGTCACAATTGACCTTTTAAAAGAAAATGCCATTGAATGCTATAAGTTATTGGACAATTTTTTGTGTAATATAAAAAAATAAAAGTTTAGAATAACCACTCAATTCTATTATTTAGTGATACTCTTCATGATTCCTGAAATCATGGATAGATAGATACTAAATTAGTTTTTGGAAAGATACTGCTGGGTAAATATATCAAAACAATCACATTAAGATGGAACTTTGTGTAGAGACGTTTTCTAAGCTAAAACATTTTAAGGGTGCAAAATCCCCAATTCGTACATTAGAATTGCCAAACCTGGCAGAAATAGGCTCACAATAGGACATAAATGAATGTCAGTTATTAAAATATTATCTCTCAGCGTATTTCTGAGACATTTAGTCACATCTGGGGTTGAGACTCTGCAAACCACATTTCTGTGGGCGCCAGCTGGCTCCTTGCTAGGCTCAGCCAATTAAGGACCTGAGAAGGAGACTGAAAGACTGAAACACGAAAAGAGAGGACTTGACCCTTCCCGTTTTGCTTCCTATTTTTGTTTTGGCTTCCTGTTCTTGTCTGCATTACTCCAGCCTTGTTTCTTCACCCTGGCAGCAGCAATTTATTCCAGTAGTAGCAGCTAAATCGAGTTTAAGTAGTTTTGCAACATGTGCAGAACAGTCTCCACACTCCCTCAGAGACCCTGGCACCAGCTGTTATCGCCCCCTTAGAGGTCTGTGTTCCAGCCCCACGGGTTCCCCCTTTGGACTCAGATACAGCAGCAGCAGCTAAGCAGAACCTCCAGCTCACAATGTGAGCTGTGCAAGTCCCCTTTTCTACAGTGATATTCGATAATCCCACCGTTTCCTCTGTTTCCCCAACCCTAGAGGTGGTAGCTGCTCCTTGGAGTTTGCTAAATCCATCATACCATTGTGGGTTTTGTTGTGTTTGTTTTTGCCTTTTCAGTTCTCTAATACACAGTTAGAAAGTTTTTACAGACAATTCTCCTTGTTCAACATAACTGGATGATTTCTGGTTTCCTGACAGAAAACCGAGCAATGTGGAGTGAATGGAAATAACTGAGGGATCTCTCTCTGCAGATAAGAACGTTCAGCTTCAGCTGGAATGCTCGGGGTTGGTGGGGGGAGGGGGCAGGAGGAGGGAAAACAATGCGAACAGAATGATCCAGAGGTGTCATAGTGGACTAATATAGAAGGACAACTGAGCAACCAGTGCATTCCTCAGTCATAGGGACCCTGCTACAAGAATAAGAGTATAAGAAACATACTCTCCATCACTGTTAATGGTTACTATTAACGGTTACTAGTAGCTAATATTGATTAAGCACAAAAAACACACCCGGCATAATGCAGGTCATAAAAATATGCTACTGCATTTAATCCTCGGAACAATCTTATGGGGTAGACATTAATGAGACACTTCGTAATGAGACAACAGTTTTTGTGGTATTAAATAAGTTGCCCAAGTTTGAACCACTAGTATAAAGAGAAAAAAAAAATAACAATAACCACAAGCAGAGTATATCTAAGGAGAACCTAGTGTGGATAAAACTGTTAGCACTGACTTGGTAAGCTATTTCTCTTGTCCAGCCTCTCCACTCTGTTCCTTTCCTGGGAATCTATGTTCACAGGGAACTCCTGACTATATCCACTACTGGCAGATGCTTCTGTCTTTCTTAGCCAAGTGCAAAAAATGAAAAATAAACTAATGAGAGCACAGACTGCTCAGACAGTCTGTTAGCAATACACCCATACTGATCTTTGCACACTTATAAACCAAACAGATTTTATATAAGACAAACAAATGATTTTGGAAATTGTTCAGAGTAAGCTTTTTTGTGTAGTGGAGAGTCATCTGAAAGCTTCAGGGTCTATAATTATACACTGATTAAGGCTCTTGTTCTTTAGCATGTAAAATCTGCCTATCATCTATCTATCTACCTATCATCTATCTATCTATCATCTATCTATCTATCTAATCATTTGTCTATCTATATCTATCTAATGATTTTTATTGAGCTATAATATACACACAGTAAAAGGCAAATATTGGCTTCATTTTAAAGATGAGAAAACTGAAAACCTGACTAGTTGCCCAAAGTTACAGGTTAATTAGCAGAACCTGGGTCTCCTACCATCTACTCCATTTTGGGTAGAAATTCTTTAAATGTGGATGGAAGTCACATGATAGAAAATACTTAAAAGATTACAATGCAAAAACAATTTCATATTGACAGACTAAAAGACAATGTATATTAATTGAAAACTTTATTCATAGCAATGAAGACAGTGTTCTGCATCCTGAAACATAAAAGCATATCAGAAAATGTTTTTAAAATTGTCAAAAATTAAAAGTTTCAAATAGTTTAGAGACTATCTAAATGTTATCTTTTTTTCATAGTAAAAGGGATTATTTTAATGCTGCCAAATCTTCACATCATTGTTAGGACAAGTTATAAGCTATTTAATATTTAAAATAAAATATATTTTATAGAAATTGTAAAAATTATTTGAGAAAATCATCCTTAAAAATTCATATTTGGCCATAAAGTGATGACTAGAGAAATCACTTGCTTAAGTCAGTAGTTTGAACATAGTGGTGATAGAGGTATGGTTGTAGATCTGATTTCCAGGTAGATAAGACTGTTACCTTTTATGTAAAACCATAGACTGACACTGCTCCCCTTCTGTTTTACATATCCACACAGTTGGTTATTGAATATAAATGTAGACCTAGTTTATGATTTTAGTTCTGCCACTAATTAACTATGTGACCTTGGAAAAAACAAAATGTCTCTAAATCTAAGGAGATGAATTAATAACAAAAACTGAGTATCCACTATGTGTAAGACAATGATAGTGCCTGAGGATACAATAAGCAAAACTAAACATCTTCCCTGCCCTCTTGGAGGAAGGAAGGCAAGCAGACATAAACCAAATACTGTTGTTGCAGAGAAAAAAGTAGTAATAAAAACCAGGAGCAGTGCTGTGAAGGAACAGGAACGGGTGCTGAGAGGGGAGCAGAGGAACCTCATTTAGTCAGAGAGAGGTGTTCATGCTGAGACCTGAAGGATGAAGTCAAGTTAACTAGATGGTGGAGGGAGGTATGAGGAGAAGGAGTGATCAGAGGAAGGTCCCGAGGCAGGAAGGACCACAGTGTTCTTGTGGAACTGAAAAAGGACCCATGCGGCTGAAGCGAAGAGAACAAGACCCTCACAAGGCATTATGAAGTTTCTTCCCTGTTGAAAACTTTTATTCTGTTTTTCTAAGTTTGCATTTTTATGCCTTGGGATTTTTGTTTGTTTGTTTGAATATAACTTATTTACAGTTAAAGGCTTAAACAATATTTACCTCGTTTTTTTGTGCATGTGTGTGGTCCAATGATCTATCTACACACAGTCCTTGTTTTGCATATCTCTAATATGAGAATTTCAATTACCAATTCTTAGTTAAATAACACCAGTCCCCCAACAGCACAAATCGAATTTCGGTTACCACATATATTAACTGGGAGTAATTTCATAAAGTCCAAGCTTGCTGCTAGTTTTTCAGTTCATGGATCACTAAGTGAATAACAGATGCACATGATGATCAGTGACCAATCACATCACCTCTTTCAATCTGTGAGTGGTTTGTCACTGTGCATCTGTTAGTTCACACGCAGATAGCAAATGTGTAGTTGTATTCTCTCCTTGACTGCCAGTGATAAATCCGTGTGGCATTTTATAAGAATGAATAATCAAAAGAGAATTGGTGCAGCAAAGAATTGAAGAGTAACACTGGAAATAAAATTAAAACTAAATGTAAATGGAATTATAGGAGACATAGCTGACTGTAGGGATGTGGACACCCTTCCATTTAAGAGACTCTAGAGATGGAGGCAGGGGAACTCAGTAAAATAAAACATATTGACATAAATGAGGAAAGTGGTTGTGATGCGCTGAAAAGGGACAAAGATGTTCCAAAGGAAGTGACACTGGCAAAAGAACCACACACTGAGGAAGTCTCAGAGGTAGCTCACAACACTAATATCAAAGCTGATACAGTCTTAGTAGTATGACAATTCACCAAGGGATAAAAGGGGTGCTTGCTACATATCATAATAAAAGAAGGCAAGTACTGTTATAATTACTTTTAATGTCTTTTTAACAAAGAAATAAAGCACACTAATTCTCAGTATTTTTACATTACAGTGTTAGAATTTTAAATTAGTGTTCTAAATAACTGTTAATTTCACTGTATTTTCCTATATGTATGCATAGGGAATTTACATATATGCACACATGTGTAAATATGTTATTTATAACATAGAGTTTTTAATGTTTTGAAAAAAAAATTTGAAAGGTCATGGAAAATCCTATTTCCCCCATTGATTATTAACACCACTCTGTGTGGTTTTCTTTTATGGTCCCACACTACTATGCAAAGCAAGAATTGTCCGTAATTTTTACTGAATCTATGTATCATATGAAAGCAAATGTATTCTAGAAGGTTGGACTCATTTTCTGAATTTATAAATCTCTCAGCCTTGAAGAATTCCAAGTCAACAACATATCTGGAAAATAATGTTGCTTAATTAAATCTTTAGACTATCATCCAAACATTAGAAACCAAATTTTAGGCTTAAGCATCTCTAAAGTCCAAAAGTCCAAGATCTACTACACTTCAGTGAGTACAATCAAAATAGAAAATTCTATCTATCTTATATGATATTGGGACTCAGTTTTTTTTACTATAAAATCTTATTTAAATGTATTAATTAATAATACCTGTGAATGAAATACACAAGACCGTTAAAAGATAATTTAAATCAAGGGGAAACAAGGATGAGAAATTTACATACCGATTGTAGAAATCGTCTCTGTAGTAATCATAGTCAAAGACATAACCACTAAGAAGGGAAACAAAAAATTAGTTGTTGACATCACAGCAATTTTGGTATTAATTTATAATGCAATAGCAATATGTTTACGTTACTTTTAATTATTTATTCTTCAATGTAATTATGTATCCAAAGGGCTTTACAAGACAATGTCCAATTGAATATAATGCCACATCAAACTTGTATTATATGTTTGACAAGGTAAAGACTGATAATGGATGGAGTGGTTTGGAATGGAAGATGAGAGCAGAAAGCAAAATTAATTTTCTAATACTTGTAATACTTGTAGGACCATTTTTTTTCCCACACAAGATATAACATGGCTATCCCTTCTTCCTAAGGTATGAAGCCAAATAAACAGTAAACAAATGGTATAAAAACAATATAAATGGAAAGGTTTGATGACCCATTTATTGAAAGAAAAGTAAATAGAAATGTGGTTTCCTCAGAAATTCAGCATTTTCTTTTTATTTGAAAAAACTCATGATTCAATTCTTTATATGGAGAAAAATTTAAAAAAAAAACACTTTGAGTGAATCTTACCAACAATAACAATATTTTAGGGCATTTAAATAGGAATCAGTAAGTACATTTAAGCTCCTTAAAGGAAGGTATAATACAAATTTCCACCATCCACTTGTACAGTTGTCGGAATTTACAAAGCACTTTGTATGCATTATTTCCTTTTAATTTTAAGTCCTCAAAACAACCTCTGTTGGATACTGTAACTGGGAAAAACTAAAGTGCAAGGGACCTAAGTGGCTAGCTCAAATTTTTATCACTAGTAAGTAACAGATCTGAGGCTGGAAAAAAAGACTTCTGAATCCACGCCTGGAGATGTTTTTCATGACACCATGTAACTGTCCCCAGCCTGGAAGAAATTTAATCTCAGGATGAATGGAGTCTCTCTACGGCAGGAGAGTCATCATTTTTAACGTTTATTCATTTATTTGATTGTTGTAAAATATATATAACATAAAATTTACCTTTCTAACCATTTTTAAGTCAATTTTTAATGCCAAAATTCAGTGGCATTAAGTACATTCACAGTGTTGTGCAAACATCACCATTAACCATTTCAAAAATATTTTATCATCTCAAACAGAAGCTCTGTACCCATTAAACAATACTTCTCCATTCCCTCCTTTCCCTGCCCCCTGCCCAAGCCCCAGTGACTGCTATTCTACTTCCTGTCACCATGAATTTGCCTATTCTACGTAGGTACCTCATATAAGTGGAATCATACAATATTTGTGCTTTTTATTTGGCTTATCTTACTTAGCATAATTTTTTCAAGGTTTATCTATGTTGTAGCACATATCAGAATTCCAATCATTTTTTTCATGACTAAATAATACTTCATTGTATATATACATATACTACTTTTTGTTTCTCTGTTCATCCATTGATAGACATCTGGTTGTTTTTACGTCTTGGCTGTTATGAATAATGTTACTATGAACATTAGTGAGCAAGCATTTGTTAGAGTTCCTACTTTCATCCCCTTTGGGTATATACCTAAAAGGAGTATCACTGGGTCAGATGGTAATTCTATGCTTAACTACTGTACAACAGGCAAGTCATTTTATCCTCCCCAAATGGTCAACTTAATGATCCTTTACTTTATAACTATTCTTATGTTGGGAAAACTGAAAGAACATATCGAGGAGGGCTTGTTATTCCTGGTTTTCTAGATAATAAATGCATTTCTCTTCACACTCATTACATATGGCAGGGTGGGGAAAACCTGCTATAGCATGCCCAGCCCATCAGACAGGGTTGGTTTCACCTCCAAAATGGTCTAATGGAACACACTGAGTTTGAAGTCAAGTTCTGAAATGCGAAGTGGAGACCTACTCCATGTGAGTGTCTAGATGGAAGACCAAGCATTGTCTAGCCAGAGCAGTGCTGCTGTATATCTACCTCTGCAAACCAAGGAAGACAATGAGACCACTGCTGAAACAATAAGAACAAAAGTAGCCCCTTCTGTCCCATAGTCACAGGTTGTTAAAGTAGTAGTGTTTTATGCTTTAGCTGAAATTGCTGGTGTTAGACTCAACTATAATGTTGAGTTGAGGGATTTGAAAGAAAACCTATTGGCTATCACCAAATCCAAGGCATAAATTTCACCTCAAAGCTCTCCTGATAGAGCAATACATATAACTTTCATTGTGATTCACCTACTTCTGCAGATAAGGGGTATGATAACACCTCATCCAAACTTTTGTTTAGAAGTCTCAAGCTTAAGGGTATGCTACTTTCATACACTTTTGTCATGAGTAATCTTTTTTGTATCTTATGTCTGATTATTTTTAAGAACATGTTGGTACATCTCCACAGCTTAGTTATCTTACAGCTGAAAGTTTGTACCCTTGGACCAAAATCTCCCCATTTCTCTCACCTCCAGCCCCAGCCAACTACCATTTTACTGTTTCTGTGGGTTTGGCTTTTCAGAGTCCACATATAAGTGATATCATGCAGGATTTGTCTCCTCTGACTTGCTTCACTTAGCATAATGTCCACAAGGTCTATCATGTTTCCACAAATGGCAAGATTTCCTTCTTTCTCATGGCTGAATAATATTTCATTGAATATACATACCACATCTTCTTTATCCATTCATTTGATGACAGACACCTAAGAAATGATCATTTTGTGGTGTGATGGACATGTTAACTAACTCTATGGTGGTAATCATTTTGCAATATATATGTGTGTCATATATGCGGGCTATAGAAAAATGGTACAAATCAACTGGTTTGCAAGGCAGAAATAGAGACACAGATGTAGAGAACAAACATATGGACACCAAGTGGGGAAAGCGGAAAGGAATGGGGGGAATGAATTGGGAGACTGGGATACCAAATTGTACACTCTAAATATATGCAGTTTATTGTCTAACTGTATCTCAATAAAAGTTCTTAATATATATATATATATATATATATATACACATGTGTGTCAAATTAACATCTTGTATACCTTAAGTTTACACAATATGTCAATTATACCTCAACAAAGCTGGGGGAAAAAGAATATGTTCATTGAATACAAATGTATGTATAATAGCATTCATGTTTGGATAACACAAATGAAGTTTCCAGCAGCCAAAGCAAAGGAAAACAAAAAAGATAATCAAAACAGTATAACAGTTTAAGAATTCTGTCGAGACTTTGTTTATGAAATATGTTACCAGGGGAAGGAACATTCTAATTATTGAAACACTATTCTGGTGCTTTTCCATACATAATCTGACTTAGCCTTAACAATAATCTATGAGATGGAGAGTATTATTCCAGTTTTACAGAACACTGAGGTCTAGAGGTATTAAACACCCTAAAGTAACACAGATAAATATTCTAGCACAGCACAGTCATTCATATGCTTATTTGCCAAAACTTGAGTAAGGACCTATGTGTCAGGAACTGTAATAGGCACTTGGATTCAGAAGTGAAATAGTTTTGTTTTTGCTCATGAAATCTCAGTCTAGTGGTGATCAAGATGGCTTTAATATCCCATCCAGCTTGACTAAACTGTAGACAGATTTCTTCCTGAAAATAGGCCTCTGACCTCTCTTTTCTTAGAACATTTACTTCAGAAAACTTGTAATTGTATTGATAAATTCTGTGCTACTTTGACATGTAAATATTCTCTCGCCTTGTCTTTCTTAAGGACCTGGGAACTATCTTTGAAATTAAATAATGTCATAATAATGATAATAATTAAATAAGGTTGAGAAGTTACTGATTCTAATAGATAAATTTGATTTTAACCTAAGCATTAGACATGGTGATAGACATTTAGATGCATTCAATAGCTATTGCTTGATGGGACAATAATTTCCACACAGTGAAAATTCTCAGTGTTTTCAGTGACCAAATAGAGAGAGAATATGTGTCTAAAGTGTTTTCTCTTTTTTTCTGAAACTCTTTTAAAATATATTATAACCTCAGATAGTGGAGTTTAATAGCAAGAAGAAAATATAAATCATTACTAATGTGGATGGCAGTGCTGATTCTACTCATGTGTCTTATACCTTTAAGAAATATTTCAAGAATTTACCAGCCTTCTGGAAATCTAAAAGTGCACGAGAAAAAAAGTTTCATTTTTATTTTTCTCAGTTGATGCTTAAATTATCTTGTCCAATCTGTTTATTTTTGTTCAATCCTGGCTACTAAGGCATATTTACAAGAACAAATTATAGCTAAGCATGCTAAATTGTTTGATCTCCAAGTCCCAGTTTCTGCCATCATAAACTCAATTTTACTTGTCAAGTTAAAAATGAAATAAAATGCACAAACAGATCTGTGTAATCTTGACAAGGCTGCTTTTGTCATAATGGTTTGGACATTTAGCAGAAATTCCATGGCTGTAGTTGGCTCAGGTCATAAGCTGTAAAATCAAGCTGGATTTCCAAGGAAGAGGAAGAGATTCAAAGAGATGAAAAGAGATCACGACAGGGCAAGTCTGATTCATGACTGCCATATATTCCTCCTGCCCTCAATTCTTTCTTTCTTCCTTTTTTTTTTTCTTTTTTTGACTTTTATTTCCTCCTGCAGATTCTCTCTCTCTCATAAAAATCCCTTCTTTTTTCTTTCTGTATCAATCTCTATTTGCTATTAGCTGTCAAAAATGGCATTTCCAGGAGTCATATTCAGGATTATAAGATATTTTATGTGTCCTAGAATTGTATTGCCAGGAAAAACTTGTTTTTCACATTAAAAAAAAGATCCCCATTCCCTGTTATAGGCCAAGAGTGGTGCTGTTAGGCTCATGAGTTAATCTATTTTGTCTTTTAAAGAAGGAACTTTGCAACTTTCATTGCAGCAGTTTTGTGTGACAGTCTAGTTCTTAGCCCATTGAAATAAAAATGATAATAAATTAGATGTTTAGGGCATTGTCCAGGAGAAAGCTAATTCTAGTAAATGTCAAGGTTTTTGTCATTTGGGGACATGGTCAGTGACAAACAGCAAGTACTTGACTTTCTAGAAAAGTAAAACAAGAGATTTGAATATTTAACAGTTTATATTTGAAAATTTAAATCTTGTACACATTTACAGCTTTTATTCTACTTTTCAATGTACCTTTATTCTATTTGCTCAAATTTCCTAGAAATTTAATGGAAGATATGAATTGGTAAAGTGATTGTTTAGAGTTGCACACTCACTGTCTTTCATTACTGGAGATTAAATGAGGCCTAGTAACTTTCCTGGAATTTCATTTAAACTTTTTCATTTGTAGAAGAAGAAATCACAAATCCTTGGATTTTGCATTATACATGGTCCATTTTATATAATCCCTTTTGAATTCATAAAACCAGCTTCATATAAGTAGACTAATACCCAGAAGTATTTCTTTTTATTTTCTATCACAGAACGTCATTAAATATAATCTGAAGGATATTCATAAATTTACTAGCACAAGGAGGAAATATTTTAATGGTTTCTTAAAAGACATCCTACCAATAATGATTGGAGCCTTCTTAATTAGAACTATATCTAGATCCCTAAATTAAATCAAATAATCAATTATTGAATACTTATTGTAAGCACAATACTGGGAGTTGTGAATAATAATATCATATCAGCAGAACATGGCTTCTACCCTCAAGGAACATCAATCTAAGTTTAAGGAATTAGGCAAATACACACATGACATAATTCAAAGTCAAATTTGATAAATGCTGAAATAAAAAGAAAACTACTATGAGAGCTTATAAGCAGAAGAAATAGGATGTGGTTGGGACGAGGAATCAAACTTGGTTTCATGAAAGAGATGAAGTTAATTAGTCCTTGAAAAGGATACAGGGACTTGACAAGTGAACGTTCAAAAGGTAGTCTTTCTAGACAGTCAAGATTCAGCGGTAGAAAAATGTGGAACAGGGGTGGAGAACAGTGCTTTATGAAGTTTATTCTCTCTCTTTAACACAGCTATTCTTCAGAATACCTATGGAAGTTGTGAATGCATAAGTTATAATGCAGGGTAGCTGAATTTCCAGAGCACATGTTTCTACAGTTGAGGTTCCCAGTGAATTAAAAGTTTCCTCAGAGATAACTACAGGATTCTATGTCTAACTTGTCATAAAATTCGATGCAGGTTTCCAGCTGTCACAGTATATATAGTTGAACAGATTTATAAATGTTGCTAAGATAATAGGTGGACAAAAATCTGTCCATTTTCATTTTAGGGAATACAAATAAGTGTGTATATTTACTTTGGAGTGTGTGTGTGTGGTGTGTGTGTGAAAACACATACACACATAGATCAAAATGCAAAAACAATGGAATAAGCTATTAAGTCTAAATTGCATTGACAAAATGCTCAATTGACTACCAAGCATTCTGGGATGGGAGAGCAGGCTAGCAGGAACCCAAGGATTATGGCACAGTCACAGAATTCCTGGCTAACTGTGGATCAGGACCTGAGAGCTTAGAAAGATGAAGTGACTGAGAAGTTAAAAGATTAAAACAACCCACCCAGTCCATTTAAGAGTTCTGATCTCTTAGTTGTTGTGAGTCAAGCATGATTCTGATTTTGGAAGTATCACCTCGAATGGAGTATGCTTGTTTCCCTTCTCTATGCTGTGTTCCCATAGGAAGGATATTCAGTCATGTAATTCCAAAATTTTGTTTAGTTTCCACTTCTGTTTTCTGGTTTAGAATGAATGAGAGTATGTACACACACACACACACACACACACACACACACACACATACATACTTTGGTGAGAGAACAATAAATGTGAAAGCAGGAGAACCAAACATCTAGCTATTCTGAAGGCCTGCACTAGAGGTATACAGTTTTGGCTGGACCAGTGAAATAGTCTCCAAACTGGTATTCCTGGTTCCCCACATCTCCACATCTCCTACCCATCATATATATATATGCTGCTAATGACTCGAAAACATTCTTTCTACAGAATATAAAAAATAAGCAAATAAGAACAGCAATTAACCCTCCAATGACTCCCGTGGTCTCCAAGGTAATGTTCAGACTCTTTGACATTCAGCATTCTCCACGTGCTGCTCCTTCTTCTACATTCTTTAACAATTCCCTCAATTGCTCTTTTAATCACTCAGCCTTTCCCAGCACCTACTCTCTGGGTGGCACAGAATAACTCCTTGCTCTCAGACACAGATATTCTTGTATTCTACACAATCTTCTGCATTAGCCCCACTGGTTGCTGAACAGAAATTTCCTGTTATGGGGCTTTGCGCAAGCTCTCCATCCGTCAACACATGTATCTTCTGTTTGTTGAATATGTATCCATTCTTAGGGCCTGACTCAAGCCCTACATCTTTCCTAATTAAAAAGTTTGTTGAGTTAGACTAAATTCCACTTACTGTGCTATTCCTTGATGATGGTTTTTGTATTTACATTCGACTCATGCATGACATCTCTTTGCTTTTCCTGTCACATAGCTAACCTATACAGATTTATTTCCATTAGCTTTTCCTTTCACAAACCAATCTCTCTATTCTATTAATCATTCCTGTCTTCCTTCTTGGAACTTAATATAATTTGTCTGAATTTCTTGATGCCGAAATTTTCAGAGTAACATATTCTAGGAGGACTCATGTCAAAATCCAGTAGCATATTATACATCTTTTGTTTTAACTGAATTTATTCATAACTGTGCAGATTTCATTCTTATAACTTCTTATGCATACTTCTATCTGAACATATTATGTTAATAGTTGAAAATTTATGAGTCTATCTCACTAGATTGTGAGCTCTGAAAAAAACAGATATCTGTAGTCACTCAGTAGACATTTTTTGAATTGAATATTAGATGTCTATGAAACTTTTTACTATACTATTTATTGTTTTACTTTTCATAAGGAAACAAAATATCTATATTAGACTTTTTAAACACCTGAAGATTAATATTAGAACATTTAGAACATTACAATTGGGTTAGACCATGTTGGGTTAGACCTCAGTGCCAATAAATGTCAATTTATTGCCTCTTCACTCTAAATCTACCTTCTTTTTGCTCTTGCTTTGTGATAATGGAGCTGGATCTTGTAAATATTGTTTCTTTGTAAGCTGGCACAGTGCTAGGGTTTGTCAGTAGAGAGTGCTTGGAGGACAACTGAAAGGCATTGAAGAGAAGGAGCCTCTTTTTCCAGGTTCCCATGTGTTTTTCTCCTTGCTCCTCTGGCACAGTTGACAGCACCATACAAGAGACCCACTGATGCTCATTGCACACCAGCAGAAGGATGCCTACTTGTTATCCACAGTCCACCAACATCCCAACAAACTTCTCTGTCATCCAGTGGGCTGCAGCCACCCCCTTTCCAAATGGGATGTGAATATCAGCCTGGGAGAAAGAGGCTTTTCTAGATTGCTCCTTCCTTGGATACTCTCCTTCAACCATAGAGATAGTAGTTGTTCCCTACATTTCCTATTCTCATATCCTTTGAAGTCTCTCTTATCCTTTTTAAGTAGTTAATATTTTGCTAGTTAGTAATACTAGCAAAAAAAAATACGATTTTTTTCCCCTGTTAAAATTACTGATGTGGTTTCTGTCTCTTGTTTCCTGGTTGGACCTTAATTGGTACAATCCAGTTTAGGCATTTTTATGTTCTACATGTTTAAGAATGACCAAATGTAATTGATAAACCTTTAGCCAGACTCATCAAGAAAAAAAGGGAGAGGGCTCAAATCAGTAAAATTAAAAATGAAAAAGAAGTTACAGCCGACACCATAGAAATACAAAGGATCATCATGGACTACTATGAACAACTATATGCCAGTAAAATGGACAACTTAGAAAAGATGGACAAATTCTTAAGAGGGTACAACCTTCCAAAACCGAACCAGGAAGAAATAGAAAATATGAACAGACCGATCACAAGTACTGAAATTGAAACAGTGATTAAACAACTTCCAACAAACAAAAGTCCAGGAGCAGGACACCAGGACAGGGAGGGTGGGAGGGAGTCATGGGAGGGATGGGATATGGGGATACATGTATAAATACAGCTGATTCACTTTGGTGTACCTCAAAAGCTGATACAAGAGTGTAAAGTAATTATATTCCAATAAAGAGCTAAAAAAAAAAAAAAAAGTCCAGGACCAGATGGCTTCATAGGTGAATTCTATCAAACATTTAGAGAAGAGCTAACATCTGTCCTTCTGAAACTCTTCCAAAAAATTTCAGAGAAAAGAATACTCCCTAGCTCATTCTTAGGGGCCACCATCACCCGATACCAAAACCAGACAAAGATACCACATAAAAAGAAAGTTACAGGCCAATATCACTGATGAACATAGACATAAAAATTCTCAACAAAATACACCATAATCAAGTAGGATTTATTCAAGGGATGCAAAGATTCTTCAGTATCTGCAAATCAATCAGCTTGATACAACACATTAACAAACTGAAGAATAAAAACCATATGATCATCTCAATAGACGTAGAAAAAGTTTTTGACAAAATTCAACACCCATTTATGATAAAAACTCTCCAGGAAGTGGGCCTCAAGGGAACTTACCTCAACATAATAAAGGTCATATATGACAAACACACAGCTAACATCATTTTCAATGGTGAAAAGCTGAAAGTATTCTCACTAAGATCACGAATAAGACAAGGATGTTGACTGTTGCCACTTTTATTCAATATAGTTTTGGAAGTCTTAGCCATGGTAAACAGAGAAGAAAAAAGAAAGAAAAGGAATCTAAATTGGAATAGAAAAAATAAACTGTCACTGTTTGCAGATGACATGATACCATTTATAGAAAATTCTAAAGCTACTACCAGAAACATGCTAGAGCTCATCAATGAATTCAGTAAAGTTGCAGAATACAAAATTAATACACAGAAATCTCTTGCATTCCTATACACTAACAATGAAAGATCAGAAAGAGAGATTAAGGAAACAATCACATTTACCATTGCATCAAAAAGAATAAAATACCTAGGAATAAACCTGCCTAAGGAGGTAAAAGACCTCTATGCAGAAAACTATAAGACACTGATGAAAGAGACTGAAGGTGACATAAACAGATGGAAAGATATACTATGTTCTTGGATTGGAAGAATCAATATTGTCAAAATGACTACATTACCCAAAGCAATCTATAGATGCAATGCAATCCCTATCAAATTACCAATGGCATTTATTTTCACAGAATTAGGTCAAAAATTTTTACAATTTGTATGGAAACTCAAAAGATCCTGAATAGCCAAAGCAATCTTGATAAAGAAAAACAGAGCTGGAGGAATCAGGCTCCCTGACTTCAGGCTATACTGCAAAGCTACAGTAATCAAAACAGTATGGTACTGGCTCAAAAACAGAAATAGAAATCAATGAAACAGGATAGAAAGTCCAGAAATAAACCCATACACCTATGGTCACCTAATCTATGACAAAGGAGGCAAGAATATGCAATGGAGAAAAGACAATATCTTCACTAAGTGGTTCTGGGAAAACTGGACATGTAAAAGAATGAAATTGGAACATTCTCAACACCATACACAAAAATAAACTCAAAATGGATCAAAGATCTAGATTTAAGGCCAGACACTATAAGAGGAAAATATAGACAGAACACTCTCTGACATAAATCACAGTTATATCTTTCTTGATTCAGTTTGTAGAGAATGAAAATAAAAACAAAAAATAAACAAATGGGACCTAACTAAACTTAAAAGCTTTTGCACAGCAAAGAAAACCATAAACAAAATGAAAAGACAAAGCATAGAATGGAGTAAATATTTGCAAATTAAGCAACTGACAGGGGATTAGCATCCAGAATATACAAACAGCTCATGCAGCTCTATGTCAAAAATACAAATAACCAAATCAAAAAATGGGCAGAATATCTAAATAGACATTTCTCCAAAGAAAACATACAGATGGCCAAAAAGCACATGAAAAGTTGCCCAACATCTTTTGAAATGCAAATCAAAACTACAATGAGCTATCACCTTACACAGGTCAGAATGGCCATCATTAAAAAGTCTACAGGCAATAGAAACACATGGAGGCTAAACAATTCACTATTAAACAACCAAGAAATCACTAAAGAAATCAAAGAGGAAATCAAAACATATCTAGAAACAAACAACAATGAAAACACAGCAACCCAAAACCTATGGGACGCAGCAAAAGCAGTTCTAAGAGGGAAGTTTATAGCAATACAGTCCTACCTTAAGAAACAAGAAAATGATTGAATAAACAACCTAACCTTACACCTAAAACAATTAGAAAAAGAAGAACAAATAAACCCCAAAGTGAGCAGAAGGAAAGAAATCATAAAGATCAGAGCAGAAATAAATGAAAAAGAAAGGAAGGAAACCATAGCAAAAATAAATAAAACTAAAAGCTGGTTCTTTGAGAAGATTAACAAAATTGATAAACCATTAGCCAGACTCATCAAGAAAAAAAGGGAGAAGATGCAAATCAACAGAATTAGAAATGAAAAAGGAGAAGTCACAACGGACACCTCAGAAATACAAAAGATCATGAGAGACTACTACAAGCAACTATATGCTAATCAATTGGATAACCTGGAAGAAATGGATACATTCTTAGAAAAATACAATCTTCCAAGACTGAACCAGGAAGAAATAGAAACTATGAACACACCAATCACAAGTATGGAAATTGAGGCAGTGATTAAAAATCTCCCAACACACAAAAGCCCAGGACCAGATGGGTTCACGGGTGAATTCTATCAAACATTTCGAGAAGAGCTAACACCTATCCTTTTCAAACTCTTCCAAAATATTGCAGAAGGCGGAACACTCCCAAACTCATTCTATGAGGCCATCATCACCCTGATACCAAAACCAGACAAAGATGTCACAAAAAAAGAAAATTACAGACCAATATCACTGATGAATATAGATGCAAAAATCCTCAACAAAATACTAGCTAACAGAATCCAACAGCACATTAAAAAAATCATACACCATGATCAAGTGGGGTTTATCCCTGGGATGCAAGGATTCTTCAATATACGCAAATCAATCAACGTGATACATCATATCAACAAATTGAAGGATAAAAACCATATGATCATTTCAATAGATGCAGAAAAAGCTTTTGACAAAGTTCAACATCCATTTATGATAAAAGCTCTCCAGAAAATAGGCATAGAAGGAAATTACCTCAACATAATAAAAGCCATATAGGAAAAACCAAAAGCCAACATCATTCTCAATGGGGAAAAACTGGAAGAATTCCCTCTAAGAACAGGAACAAGACAAGGGTGTCCACTCTCACCATTATTATTCAACATAGTTTTGGAAGTTTTAGCCACAGCAATCAGAGAAGAAAAAGAAATTAAAGGAATCCAAATTGGAAAAGAAGAAGTAAAATTGTCACTCTTTGCAGATGACATGATATTATGTATAGAAAACCCTAAAGACTCTACCAGAAAACTGCTAGCACTCATTGATGAGTTTAGTAAAGTAGCAGGATACAAAATGAATGCACAGAAATCTCTTGCATTCATATACACTAGCAACGGAAGAGCAGAAAGAGAAATTAAGGAAACTCTCCCATTCACCATTGCAACCAAAAGAATAAAATATTTAGGAATAAACCTGCCTAAGGAGGCAAAAGATCTGTATGCAGAAAACTTTAAAATATTGCTGAAAGAAATCAAGGACGACACAAACAGATGGAGGGACATACCATGTTCCTGGATTGGAAGAATGAACATCGTGAAAATGACTGTACTGCCCAAAGCAATTTACAGATTCAATGCAATCCCGATCAAATTACTAATGGCATTTTTCACAGAACTAGAGCAAGAAATCTTACAATTTGTATGGAGACACAGAAGACCCCGAATAGCCAAAGCAATCTTGAGAAGGAAAAATGGAGTTGGTGGAATCAGGCTTCCTGACTTCAAACTATACTACAAGGCCATAGTGATCAAGACAGTATGGTACTGGCACAAAAATAGAAAGGAAGATCAATGGAATAGAATAGAGAACTCAGAAGTAAGCCCAAACACATATGGGCACCTTATCTTTGACAAAGGAGGCACAAATATACAATGGAAAAAAGACAGCCTCTTCAACAAGTGGTGCTGGGAAAATTGGACAGCAACATGTAAAAGAAGGAAATTAGAACACTTCCTAACACCATACACAAAAATAAACTCCAAATGGATTAAAGATCTACATGTAAGGCCAGACACTATAAAACTCCTAGAGGAAAACATAGGCAGAACACTCTATGACATCCATCAAAGCAACATCCTTTTTGACCCACCTCCTAGAATCATGGAAATAAAATCAAGAATAAACAAATGGGACCTCATGAAACTTGAAAGCTTTTGCACAGCAAAAGAAACCATAAACAAGACTAGAAGGCAACCCTCAGAATGGGAAAAAATAGTTGCCTGCAAAACAACAGACAAAGGATTAACCTCCAAAATATACAAGCAGCTCATGAAGCTGAATACCAAAAAAGCAAATAACCCAATCCACAAATGGGCGGAAGACCTAAATAGACATTTCTCCAAAGAAGACATACAGATGGCCAACAAACACATGAAAAGATGCTCAACATCACTAATCATCAGAGAAATGCAAGTCAAAGCCACAATGAGGTATCACCTCACACCGATCAGAATGGCCATCATCACAAAATCTGGAAACAGCAAATGTTGGAGAGGGTGTGGAGAAAAGGGAACTCTCCTGCACTGTTGGTGGGAATGTAAGTTGGTACAGCCACTATGGAAAACAATTTGGAGGTTCCTTAAAAAATTACAAATAGAACTACCATATGATCCAGTAATCCCACTCCTGGGCATATACCCAGAGAAAACCATAATCCCAAAAGAAACATGTACCATAATGTTTATTGCAGCACTCTTTACAATAGCCAGGACATGGAAGCAACCTAAATGCCCATCAATAGAGGAATGGATAAAGAAGATGTGGTACATATATACAATAGAATATTACTCAGCCATAAAAAAAGAAACAATGCCATTTGCAACAACATGGATAGACCTAGAGATTGTCATACTAAATGAAGTAAGTTAGACAAAGACAAATATCATATGATCACTCATATGTGAAATCTACTTAAAAAATGATACAAATGAACTTATTTGCAAAACAGAAACAAATTCACAATTTTGAAAACAAGCCTATGGTTACCAAAAGGGAAACATGACGAAAGAGGGATGTGTTAAGAGCTTGGTGTTAATATACACACACTACAAGATATAGAATAGAAAACTAACAAGGACCTATTGTAAGCACAGGGAACTCTACTCAATATTCTGTAATAACCTATATGGGTAAAGGATCTGAAAAAAATGAATACATGTATATGTATAACTGAATCACTTTGCTGTACACCTGAAACTAACACAATATTGTAAATCGATTATATGCCAAAAATAAAAAATAAAAAAACCTGAATGACCACGTGTGATATATAGTCAAAGGGTACAGGTTGTCTGTAATTAAATATTTTCATAGCTTGTACAGTTGATGTTTTTATTATTACTATTATTTACCTTGTTGAATTATAATGATTTTTCAAAACTCTTTTCCTTCAGGTAAAGATATCAACTGCACATGTTCCCCATGGTAAAAACTAACATAAAAATATTTGAGAGTGATGTCAAATGGGATAATAGTAATAATAATGATAATGATAATAATATCATCAATGACAATGTTAACAGTTAACATTTAATGAATGCTTAGCACTTATCAGTCACTGTTCTATATCACTGATTTGATATAGCAAATAATTTGTCTTAAAAATCCTTTGAGTTAGTATTAACATTATCCTGATTTTATAAATGAGAGAACCAAGGCATCAATATGACCAATTAAAGTCCAAATCATAAAACACCTTGTCTATGGCTTATCAGATATTGTTGTAAGAAATATTTAGGTACTTTTGTCAACTACAAGCTCAGAATAAGCCAGGAGAATGACACCACTACCATAAAGCTAATGAATTTTTAGAAGGCATTAAATGAACTGTAGTGTCTTCTAAAAAGGAGGTAACAATTCCATTGGACTTTCACTTTTGAGACATCCTTGTAAATATTTAGTTCAGTGTATTTCAGTGAAGTTTCAGAAGGATTTCAACCAGCTGAAACGCATACAGATGAAAGAAATTAGGATGGCAAGAAGTCTCAAAACAATGCCCCTATATAAAAATGATTGAATTAAATAAGAATGTTTGGTCTAGAAACAAAAGCCTTTGGGAAGGTAGGAAGCTAATTATTCAAACATTTGAAAGGCTGTCTAGTGGAAGAGGTATTGAATTTGTTCATCGTGTCTCCAGAAGGCAGGACAAGTATTGAAGAGTAGTAATTACAAGGAAGAATGTTACTGCTAAATACAACAAAGAAATAGAATAATGAGTTCCAAATATCTTGAGCTTCTAGTAGTTTGGGAAAGAGAACAGAATCATAAAAAAGAAAATACTGTGACAAAACATTGTATCATCTAGCAAAACACAGTGTAACAGACACATATGCCTCAAGAAGAGCCCCAAAACAATTTGTTGTGGATTTTATAACATAATGTGTTAATTCTCTTTATAGAGAAGAAAATTAATGCATTATGTATTTCTGGGATATCTTCCAAGTTTAAATTTCATGATTTTATTAAAATCAAATTAAATTATTAAAGTATAACATTTAGCTATTCACATATAGGTTTTAGGAAGATGGTGACCTGAATCTGACTCCCTTTCCTTTTGGCACCAGTTCTAATGCAGGATTAAAGAAGAAATCAAAATTTAACTTTCATATTATCTAGAAAGAAATAAAAAGAATACTTCTTGTAAAACCTATGGGTCACAGTAAGAACCTGGCTCAAAAAAATTTATAGCTTTAGATGCTTTCATTGTTAAGACAAAAGATAAAAAAGAAAGAAATTCAGTCTTAATCTCATTAGAAAAATAGAAATATGGTAAGTCAATGTAATCTAGTTTGAAGTCTGGAAATCTGTAAACAATCTGTTACAAAAAGAAATGAAAAGAAGAAAAACATGATTTTCATCAGTTGATGACAGAGAGGCATTAGGTCAAATTTATGAGGCATTCCTTATAATATATTCTAAGTAAAATTGTAGGAAGAAAACTACTTAAATACAATAGATATGTACTTGAAACAAGAAGGAATTACCTTAATATAAAATAGTAAAACCATTTAAATTAGAATTGGGATGTTAGCTTCTATCACTGTTATTATTCAAAAAATCTTGAAAGTTTTCACAAATTTTTATATACTAAACTTTGTCTTCCATTATGCACATTTACTTGGTTTCATAAATTGCCCATTTTCACAAAATACCTAGCTATTCATAGATAACTTCTATGTTCTTTTTATTACAAACTCATATTGCACTAAACACCTATTACCTAAGATGAGTGTTTCCTACAAATATTATAGAAGCAAAAGAAGCATATTGAATAATTCTTCCACTCCTCATTGACTTGGTTTGTACTCTTTGTCAATTACCACTTTCTTGTATAAACATGGCTTATTGTTGTGGTTTCTGTCTTGCCCCGGCTGATTAATAAGGCTATTCTTATCCCTAAATCACATGTTTGTAGAAGATATAGTCTCCTTCATAATTACCACCCTTCAAAATTTTATTTTATATTCTCATCTCTAAATGAACTTTAGGAATGTCAAATTTTTCCCATCACTCCCACAATCATTCTCAAGAAATCATTTAGCCCACTTCATGAAGTTCTCAGCCCAAGAACCTGACTACATAGTTGTTATAAATTAAATTGATCCTTATGATGTTGGTATCCAGGTGAGACAGGCTGGGACCTGGGAACCTCTGCTGCAGTTCTTGGGCCTGGACAAAGGTCTCTTTTGAGCAAGAAAATACAAAGAAACTACAAGAGGCTAAAAATAACTGTATGCATGTGCAATTGGGGCAAATTATGGACAACAAGATACAAAAAAAACAAAAACCCAACTGCCGATTCTGAAGAGCCAGGAGCAAAAGCAGGGGGTTGGGAGCAAAAGCAGGGTACTGCACATGCCCCCTGCACACAGTACCACCAAACGGGTGGGCAAACCACCTAAGCTATCCCTCCGGCCCAACCGCAGGACACACCCCTACCCTCACTGCATATAAGGAACCAGCTCACCCCCCACTCACGGAGCAAGCATGTGAACCTCTAACTGGTTCTCTCTCCCTGCAACTGTAGCAGGGGCCCCATTAAAGCCTTGCCTGAATTTCTTTGTCTGGCCTCTGATCAATTTCTGTTGACTAAGGAGGCCAAGAACCCTGGTTGGTAACAAAGGGTGGACAAAATCAGACTAGCAGCTATGTTTATGGAGTTCTGTCTGCACCTGATACATGGTATAACATATTTTCTGTTGACATCTTTCTATTATCTTCATAAATGAAAAATGACAGCTGAACACAGAATTGTTGTGTTACAATCCTTTCCCTCAAAACTACCTCCATCATTGTCTTCACATCACCAAGAAAACTGAGTCCAACATTATTTTTTCTCTTAATCTTTCTCTTAGATTTTTCTTTTGGTATGGATACCTGTAAGTTTCTTTACATTTCAAATATTAAAAATCCCATTAAAATCGAAGTATTATATTTTACCTTTCAGTATTGACTTCACGTTCTCTTTGGGAACACATATTATATACAGATTAAACTCAATGGTCTTTCATCAATTTGTTTTCTTTGTTCTCATTTTGCCACTTCCCTTTCCTCTATTTTACTCAGGGAACGTTTATCAAAATATTCCCTAATATTGGATTTCTTTCCCCTGTAGTATCAAATCTTCCATTTATTGCTTCAAATGAGGCATTGCACTTAATTTGGAGTTTTGTTGAAGAGTCAATTGATATTTTCTAGATTACTATTTTATCATAATCTACTATAACCTATTTCTCAAAGGTACTTTACTTCTGAGCATTACTAAGCTAAATTAACAGACATTTTCTATAATCTTCAGTTTCTCGAAGTAAATCTTTTTAAAAAATTGAGTAAAATTGACATAACATTGTATTAGTTTCAGAGGTACACCATAACTATTTGTTATATGTATATATTGTAAAACGGTTCCCAGAATAATTAACATCCATCACCATGCATAAGTAACTTTTTCTCATGATAAGAACTTTTAAGGTCTCCTCTCTTAGCAACTTTCAAAACATACAATACAGTATCAACTATAATCACCATACTGTAATTACAGCCCTAGGATTAATCTTATCACTGGAAGTTTGTACCTTTTGACCACCTATTCATTCTGAATAGAATTGAATTTTGTTCAAATAAATGAGTTCCCTTTGAGCCCTCAGAATACTGCTCTGTTTGCTTGTACTGAAGAATTTTTTCCCATGCTTTTTCCAAGCTTCCATGGTTTCTTTCTCATTAATTCTCTTCTGTTTTGATTAAGTCAGTTTTCAGTGCTTTCATTGTTATGACTAAATAAATATTATTAACAGTTGGGCAATATACTGTGCAATAATTACATTTCCTTCTTGTAAAAACTATTGTTTACTTGGTATTTATAGTGGCCTCATTTTTTCATTCTTCCTGGAGTTCTCCATTGCCCAGAATGGTCCTCTCTAGGTCTGCTATAAAGTTACCATCCTGGGACTCCTCTTCACCAGCCACCTGGTGACTTGGTTCTCTTTTGTGTTAGACCCTCTTTGTTGTTGTTGTTGTTGTTTTTCTCATTCAGTGATTTTGGTGAAAAAATGTTCAGGAGATTTCTTAGAAAGAGTTTGTTAATCCTTAGATTTCTAAAAAATACAGTTGATTCTCATTATTTATGGATTCTGTATTTGTGAATTTGCAAAGTTTATTTGTAACTCCCAAGTCAGTATTGCATGGTCATTCATAGATATGCACAGAGCAGCAAAACATGAGTCGCTGAGGCAGCATTTCAACTGAGACTGAATAAGGTGATGCTCTGCCTTCTTGTTTTAGCTCTCACACTGTAAACAAGTGTTCTTTTTCATGGGCTATTTAGTGCCACATTTTTCTGTACTTTTGTGCTTTTGTTGGTGATTTTGCTATTTGAAATGGCCTGCAAACAAAATGCTGAAGTGCTGTTTGGTGTTCCTTAGCTAAAGAAGGCTGTGGTGTGCCTTAGGGAGAAAATGTGTGCGTTACATGAGCTTCCTTCAGGCAAGAAATATGGTGCTGTTGGCTGTGAGTTCAATGCTAAGGAACCAACAGCACATAGGAAATAAGCTCTCTTTAAAGAGAAATACACATAAAGCAAGGTTATGTATTGACTGGTTAACAAAACCTGATCAGAGGCGCAGAGGAACCTAACCCTACATTTCCCTTGGGAGCAATGACTCCAGGTTTGCCAATGTGTGGCTGAAGCAAATTTATGGCAGATAACTACCACAAATAACAAGAGCCAACTGTATCTTTTCTAGTCTTCATGCTTGATTGATGGTGTGTGTGGTGGGACTGACAGTCTAGATCTTCAGGTTGGATATCATTTACTCTCAGAATCTAAAAGGCATTGCAAATATCATATATTAACACATATATGCAGAATATAGAAAAAATGGTACAAATCAACTGGTTTGCAAGGCAGAAATAGAGACACAGATGTAGAGAACAGACACATGGACACCAAGTGGGGAAAGTGGGGAGGGTTGGGGGGGAATGAATTGGGAGATTGGGATACCAAATTGTACACTCTAAATATATGCAGTTTATTGTAAAAAAAAGAAAGAAAAGGCATTATTCCATTGTGTGCAAATTTTCCTAATGTTGAGAAATTTGATGTCATTCTGATTCAGAATCTTTGTATGTGTCTCTTATTCCTCTGTTTGAAGTTTCAGGTCTTCTTATCTACAGTAATTAATCTGCCTTAGTTTGAGTCATATTTCATTCACTGTGCTGAACATGTTTCTATTTGAAAACTTATCTTTCAGTTGTAGGACATTTTCTTGTATTACTTATTTGATAATGTCCTCTGTTTTCTCTGTGAAACAACTATTACTAGCTATCAAACTCCTGGAATAACTCTCTATTTTAGAATCTTTACTGTTTTCATCTCTTTGTCTTTTTGGTTTTTTAAATTCATAATCCAAACTTTTATTGAATTTTTCATTTCTTTTATAATGTTTTAAATTTAATTTCTAAGAAACTTTTTCTTATTCTCCATATACTCCTTTTTAACTATGTACTTTTCACATAAACATGATATATTTTCCTATCTGTAGGGATAGTAATTACACATTTTGAGTTTCTTGTTGGTTTGTTTAGTTTACTTTTACAGTCTCTATATTTCCTCTATTTCTGTGGAGTTCTGACTTTTTCCCTGGGGTGTCTGTCTTTCATGTTAGAGTATTTTCTCAAATATCTGGTGATCCTTTGCTGGTTGGCCATAATTCAGAGCAAGTCACCAAAAATTTGGCAAGTAGCTCTGTGTGTCTATGTGTGTATGCATGTGCATGTATGTGTGTTTATGTGCACATCTTGCTGACAGCTAAACTCATTGGAGTATGATGGGGTGGGGTCCTAGAAGTTTATTGGAATCATAAAATGTCAGTATCTCCAGGTCTTCTGAGATAGTCAGTTTCCTCAGAGAGGATAAACTGCTAAGTCTTAAATAAAAAGAAATCTTATCCTAGTTTAATGTTGAAAAATAATGGTATTTTGGGTTTAGCCTAATCTTTCCATAGGCCATTAAGATAGTGGTAGAATTTTTTCTCAGTTGTGAAGCTAGAGCACAGACTGGAGTGTTAGCAGTTAATGTGATTTCTGGCACCCACCAAACATCTCATGTATACTATCATTCCTTCTAATGGTGCAATCTATTGCAAAGCAAAGGGGATAGTTGAGAACTAGACAAGAGGACATAAGCCTATTTGGGGGGCATATATTTTTAAAAATGAGGACTATGAAAGAATAAGCAGAAAGGAAAAGGGAGAGGGAGGTAAAGCAAAAGGGTGGAAGTAGAAAACGTGGGGGAATGGGAGGAGAGAGAGGACGACAAGGGCACGGAAGAGAAGAGAGGAGGAAGGAGAGGGTGGGGAGTGAGAAGTTGATGAAAGGTTGAAACACAGGAATTTCCAGTCTCTCTGATGTGGTCATTGTTTAATTTTTCAGTTAAAAATTCAGTGTCTCTTCGAACATACCCTTTGGTGCAGCCAAATAATACTACTAGCTATCGCCAGAATAGACACCAAAGCTGCCTGACTGTCCCATATCAGTAGTCCCACGACTTTTTGTTTATAACCACCTGTCTTTCGAGGATAATCAAGTAATGTCTTACATTACAGATATTGTTTATTTTTATTTTCTCTTCTTTAGATTAGAGTTACCAAGCAATGTATTATAGATACCAGCTCATTTGTTTTTATCTTCTTCATTAGATGATAACATCCTTGAAGCAAAGACTTCGTCTTAGCCAAGGCTTCTCAGCTTATTGTGGTGAGGGACCAGGATTTTAATTTTAAAATTGCTGATCCATCACAGATTAATAATTTCATAAAATATATTTTTCTTAGATGTCACAGCATTATCAAAATGCTATAAAAGTTCCTAAATGCTTACTCCTCTTTTTTGCACTTTAATTAGTCACAATCTGGTAAAAAGTTATTCATGGACTGGCACTCTTTTACTGAGTCCACCACGGGAAACACTGGTCTAGTACATCTTTATCTTGCTTTGCACCTAGCAAGATGCCTTGAACAGAATTTTGCACTGCATAAATTTCTTCCAAATATAACTGAATTGATATTTAGAACTAAAGATAGACATCTTGGAAATGAAGTCTTGATTAGAATGAAATGGCATCATAACATCCTCTTCCTGTTTTTAACTTGTACTTTGAAAGTTTGAATGTTACATAATTAACAGTATTCTCAGAAAAATGTGAATTGCAGGATATTTTCAACATATTAGATATTTAATTCTAAATAATTTGGCACCACGCTTCAACTGTTATTGTCAAAAATAAATGTCTAAATATTTTACTAAATTCTCCAGCAATGATAATTTGGTGGTGTGATCTTTGTAATATGGAAGGAAAGCCCAATATTCAATCACAGCAATAGGAAATTATTCTTGTGTAATCGGTTGGTTTAGAAGAGCAGCTGACATTGTTATCACATAATATTTTGCACACACACACAGTGCCCTTCAAATAATGAATCGATGCGCTTATTGGAATTGAACAGCTGTTCATTGTACAAAGGGCAGAGATGCTATCAAATTCTTTCTCAAGAGCTTCAAACCAAAACCTGATGACTGAAGAAAATTAGGATTGAGTGCTTTGATTTATCAGGCAGCTCCTTAATCTGTGACTTGGTGGTCTTACACGGGAACTTGGAGTACTTAGCCTGCCATGGGCCTAATGAGATTAATGTGGATAATCAAGGGTCCATGATTAAGGAACACATTTTAAAAATAACTTCTTTAGAGAGCTTCACTTTTGAAAAAGGTTTCCAAGATTTTTAGTATCCAGTTGGGCTATAACATATACTTCATTGAAATACCTCCTGCATGATATGATAATTTAGCCAGCAATGGAGAGAAATGTCTCATCAAGTGCTCCATCTTTCACATGCTTTTCGTTGAAGCTAAGGGGAAGCTATAATCAAGGGTTGCCTGCCATTGAGTCAAAACACAGGCACAGTTATATCATTTTGAAGTTGAGCATGGCCTGCAGGTTCTAAATGTTGAGTTTTGAGTGGGATCTAGTAAAAAGTTCACAAAAGAAACAATAAGGATTTTAAAAACATAAAACATTTGGGGGTTGGCTTTTCATTGAAATATAAACCTTAGCATGCCAAAATATAGCTGCTCAATGCATGTTTTCCCCTGATAAACTCTTAAAGCACAAGTGATGCCTCACTTTGGCTAATATTTGGCCACTATTGATTATGCTGTGATAACTGATTTGTTCCGCAGCGTTAAATAGGAAATCCTTTGAATCAAAAAGCATTCTGTGTTTTGCAAATGTCATTAAAAGTGTTGAAAAGGTTACATTTTGAGATTGATGAAATAAAGATCAGTCATTCTTGGCTGGATGAACAGAATTTAATTGGAAAGTGAGGCTTTGAAATTTTTGCCAGCACCTGTATAATGCAAATCTGGGATTCACAATGTCTCTAAAAGCAATAAATAACTTTTTATGTACATAATTATTTTCCTGAGTAATTAAAGCTATTATTTAGGCATTCACGATGATTCAAATGAATATGAAACTCAGAAGAGGGCATGAAATGTTAGTATGCATGAAATTGGCAGCTCTTTAAGCAAAAGGCCTAGGCTGGACTTCATGCCAAAATGGCCACCAATATGCTATGTGTCTTTATGGAGATAGAATCACCTCTCTGTGTCTCAGTTTTCCAGGGTTAAATAAATTCTAGTACCTATTTTATCTATATGGGTGTTAGTAATATTTCAATGAGCAACAAAAAATAAAGGCTAATTAATAACTTGAATCCTCTAAGAAAAGTGCTTACTGCCAGGAAATTATTTAGATAATCAAGTATGATTCAATTGGAAAGCCAGCTTTAGGTATATTTTATGGAGTTTAAAAAAAGGAGCAAGAATTTATTATCTTCAAATTAGCTTAACTAATTTTCTTTCCTTTGAGTCGGGTTGATTTCAGATGAATGAAAGCAAAGTATTTATTTTGCATACTTATTTCCAGTGAACAGTTGTTTTCAGGACAGATTTTAAAAGCACATGAGACTAAGATTTTATTCCAAATTGAATCAGTAGCACTCTCTTCATGCAGTATTTCTACATATGGCATCTAAATTATCTGAGCCATTTATTTATTTATTCATTCATTCAATAAATATATCTTTCATCAATCAGATTATGTGCTTACCCTTCCCAATGTGGCTTGACATTTTAGAAACGCTCCTCAAAAACAGTGCTGGTGGCCGTAAGGAAACAGTGGTAGTTGTATAAGTCAACATACCTGTCAAAGCATTGATTGTTTTGGATTTGATTCCATAATATCATTCAAGATTAGTTCTTCTCATGGTGGGATGTTATATATGCCAAGTTTTGTTATTTATTTTCTTACATATAGGTATTTGATGTTTATAAATTAGTTTGGCTAAGTTAGAATTGCGTAATAATGAAGTGATTTTAAATTCTCTACAGATTTTAAATCTCATTAGACTTGCCTTTTAAAAATAATTAAATGGTGAAATTGTAATGGCTAAGAGTTAAAATGGTATAGTTAAATTATTTAGTCAATATTATTTGTTACAATTTTAACAACATTTTATCTTAGACAGACACATAGCCTGTATGAGATCAGATTTGTTATTGGGTTGTATAGATTTAATGACTGACAGGTGCTTTTTACTTCTACATATATTTATATCAAATGATAGATTAATTTTAAATGCCTTAATTTATTATGATCAAAGATCTCATCCATACTTTGGGGGGAGGCTGCCTATGATATATAATGATACCAATTCTCAAAGTAAAACTGGTATGAACTGTGACATTTGGCTTAATGTGACATTTTATTATATGAACGAATTAGATAGTAGTAAAAGTGCTGATAACACTCTTTGGAAATATCATCAGCTATAAAGTCTTGCACCACTGCTTTCTTTATAAGCAGAACTTAAATAAATCTACTTAACGATCCTATGTATTTTCTTCCCTCCAAGTAACACTATATTCCTGCCTGCTATAATCTGCAATTACTTCCTTTTCCCTGAGGAGAACATTTCACTAAAGAAATAAAAGCCGTTTCAGTTACAATCAGCCCCTCTGTTTCCTAAGACATTTTTAAGTTGTAAGAATTGAGGAAGACTCTTCGATGACTCTACTGTATTTTATTATTGAAGCGTAATGAATTTTTGCTTCTTAAAAATGTATCCTGGAACCCATGCATTCAAGACACCACTGTCAAAATATATACATACATGATTGATTACCCAATTTATTGGTGATATTGGATATGCTATCATAGCGCAGTTTAAATGATTTTGACAAGTACAGACGACTGTCATTGACAAGTGCAGAAATAAATGATGGGTTTAAGCGTTCAAATGTTTTTACAGCATTTTACTGAGTGGCAGGTTGATAAATTAAAATTACAGTTGTAGCATCAGGCCTGAAAGCACAACTGCTTTAGATTACAAAAATAGCACTGTGGAAACTTTGTGTACTCTCCAGAGAAGTAGCCTGGAGGACCTTGGAATAAAATGAAACAAGTGCAGTTGCTAAAGGAATCATTAATTTTGTGGTAGCACTGGGTCTAAAGAAATTTTTTAAATAGATTTTTAGAAGAGGAAAATTGGCTTTATTCCCTTATCCCCTTTTCCCTGGAGACCTAGAGAAAATTGGAACTACACCATCAAAAGATAGGTGTTGAACTGGTCATTAGTGATTCCATGATGTCTGATGGGCATATTTAAAGCTTAGGGACAGTTTCTTGTTAACTTTCGCTTAGTTTCAACACTGCACCTGGATTTTTGCTTGTCGTTCTGTCACCACAATCCCACCAAATTCAGTTAAGAATCCTCTAAGACATCACTATCACTAACTGATTCTGATATAATTAAAGAAAATAGTATTTCATCAGACATTTCTTTTCCATTCTGTTTTTTTTGACAAATGGAAATTGTATACATTCAAGGTACACTACATGATGTTTTGATGTACAGATACATTATGAAATGGATTATTACAATCAGGCTAATTGACATATCCATTGTCCCACATAGTTAACTTTTTTGTGGTGAGAACAATTAAGATCTATCTTTTTAGGAAATTTCAAGTACACAATATAGTGTTATTAACTATAGTTACCATGCTGTAACTATATATAAGTTTCCCAGCATTTAATCATCTTACATAACTGAAACTGTGTCTCCCCATTTCCCCCACTGCCCTGCCAACTACCACTCTATTCTCTGTCTCTGAGTTTGGCTATTTCAGCTTCCACATGTAAGTACAATCATGCAGTATTTATCTTTCTAAGTCTGGCTTACTTCATTGAGCATAATGTCCTCCAGTTTCTTCCATGATGTCACAAATGGCAGGATTTCCTTCATTTTAAAGGCTGAATAATATTCCAGTGTGTGTGTGTGTGTGTGTGTGTGTGTGTGTATGTACGCAAGTGTGTTTGCATATACATATATATATATCACATTATCACATTTTCTATATCCATTCATCTGTCACTGGACATAGGTTGTTTCCATATTTGGCTGTTGTGAACAATGCTGCAATGACCATGGGAGTGCAGGTATCTCTTCAAGATATTGATTTTATCAATATTTCCTTTGTATATATATCCAGAAGTGGGCTTTCTGGATCATATAAGTAGTTCTATTTTTAAGTTTTGGAGGAACTTCCATACCCTTTTCCATAGTAGCTGCACCAATTTACATTCCCACCAACAGTGTACAAGTGTTCCCTTTTTTCCACATGCTCATCAACACTTGCTATCTTTTGTCTTTTTGATGACAGCCATTCTAACAGGTGGAGGTGATTGCATTCTGCTAAAGTTCTTAATCTTTTCAAGTCATGCCTGAACTATTTCAAGAGCTTTCTAAATGGCTCTGCTATGACCTCACTTTGGAGAAAATTCTTCAATTAAAAGCAAAACAGACAAACAAATACACATTCAACTATACAATCACTCTACTTGAATCCACAGAATGTAAAGGAAGTTCCTTGAATTAGTATAATTTCTCAGTATACAGTCACTACTTTAACTCGCTAATCTTAACCTCTCTCCCATCTTTTCATGAACCTTCAAGCTTGCTAGACTGATGTCTGATGTGGTTGGTACATACAGTCTCTTCTCCCTGCTACAATTTTTTCTTCCAATTCTTTCTTCCAGGAATGCTACTCTTAATACTTCTCTGTTGAATTCTTACTTCACCTTGAAGATAATTAGGACAAGTCCTAATTTTGTCTCGAAAATTTTCCTGGCAATCTGGCCAATTTCTTCAACTTCTCAAATGCTAGATTAAGATAATCTTTTAATTCCTAAATGATTAGTAAACACCAATAATTTTACAGCAGTAAATATAATTCTCTTTTTTACTTTTTGATGCTCTTTTTTTAAAACTCTTTATTGCCTTATAATTGCTTTACATTGTTGTGCTAGTTTCTGCTGTACAACAAAGTGAATCAGCTGTATTTATACATATATCCCCATATGCCCTCCCTCCCATGACTCCTTCCCATCCTCTCTATCCCACCCCTATAAGTCATCACCAATCCCTAAATTGGCATTGCTTTCCTATTTTCATGCTCCTATTATTAAAGTTTTAAATATTGTACTGATTTTATATAAATCTAAGCATATTCCAAAACTGTCTGTTCCCGTCTTTGTGCTGTTTTATGTTTTTCTTGTCTATCTTCCACAGAGATCTCCTGAGTAAAATAGTTCTTCACTACTGTGCTGATTTCACTCTTCTGAACTTCTTTTCCAAGAATTCAATCCCATTATCACTCTTCTAGAATATTCAGGTCTTTGGATTTAATTAGTTGGAATTTCTGCAATTCAGAGGAACTCACTCCTTTAGGAAAGATTTATAACATAGCTTAGTTGTTGTGAAGAATGTTGATAACAATTGATATCTATTTCCTGTTTACTATGTGGCAGGTACTGCTCTAAGCACTTTGCAATATTATCTCATTCACAACAGCCCTAAGAGTTAGTTATTACCTCAAGGGAAAAAAATGTAGACTCAGAAGAGTTAACAAATTGCGCAAAGCACCTGGCTAGGAAATGACAGAATGGGATAAAAATCAAAGAAATCAAATTGCAGAATTTAGTCTCTTAAGACAGGTAGTTAATGGTATAATAATGTACAGCATCTGTCAGTAGATACAAAGTTTCAAACAAAACCTGGATAAAAGTAAACTAGTATAAACCTTTGACCTAATAAGAATGTCAAGGTTTAATAACATCTTTATAACACCAGTAGAAGTATACTGAAACTCCAAATTCAATTCCAAGACTGGAAAGAAAAGAGGGAAATATCCCCCAAGGGAAATTATTTAACAAAATATAGCCGTTAGCAACCATGTGAGGAATACTTTTAGTTACAGGGTGAACTTTGCTGCCCTGGCAGCATTAGCCCCCTTTTGGTTGGACTTAGTGGAATAGGCCAGGTATGTCTCAGGGGATGCAGGAGCTCCAGGCTTGGCTGGACCACTATCAGCTCACTCTTAGAGCCAGTGCCTTAACTGAGATAAATATAATAATTTTGATAGTTTTATCCTTGATGTGTTTTTGAATGTCTCTTAGCCAAGCCTGAGAAACCATATATTCTTAGCTATAGAAATAAAAATTTTAAATTCTTCTGAGTTATTTAAATTATTCTAACACAACGAAAAAAGTCTGAAAAAATATTTCTCCACGTGGTAAATAATTATCCTCACAATAAAGCTACTCGTACAAAAATTCATCAACACTGATAAATTAGTATGATTCAACATTTCAATTCCAAAATATAACTCATTCATATTAAAGTTCTTTGAAAAAGGTTAACTTCATGCTAAAGAGGTAAGAAGAAATAATTCACACAGAAAATTTCACTTAGTGCCTTGAGTATATTTTTAAGTGGCTCAGTGTCTGTAAAGTGTTGACAGCCACTGCTCTTGAAGGGAATTCATGCATTGTCTTGACATGTCCTTTTTCACTATGCATCCCAAATGTCAAATGAACAGGAGTTTCCTTTCCCCTCTTTTTTTTTTTTCCTTAAAAAGCTGTAAAAAGCTTTTTCAAGGCAAGACTAGTTCTAAACTAAGATTTATATCTTAGACTTAATTGAGATCGTTTCTTGGTTCTTACTCACTTTTCTGAATGCAAACTTGATGTCTGTTCTCTCCCAGCTTATTTCAAAATCAGTCTGTCTGATGCCACATACAAGAAAACATTTGCCAGAAGAGTTTTCTAAATTGCTCTAAAATGTAATGTTTTGAGGATGAGTAGAATATTAACCACCTAGTATTCTTTTAGCCCACAAGCCTAACTTCCACTCTAAAAAACAAAGTTGATTGATTTTTTTTTTTTTACTGTTAGGTGAGTGAGATAGGAAAGAACTTGAATTTTTAGATCTATTATTTAAATTTATTATATTTATAATAAAATGTATTTTATATGATGTATTTAAATAAATATGTTATACATGTTACATATAAATAATATATTTATATTACAATATTTTTAATGATTTTAAATATAAAACATTTTATTTTCTTTATAATAAAACATTCTTTAATTATTAAGCTATAGCATTTAACAATTTAATATAATTCCAACCTTAGGTCCAGGACAACATTAGAATGAGTTTTTATGCACCTGAGCACAAGGCAGTGTGCTCCCTGTGCACCGTGGTGATCTCTAAGGCACACCTTCTGGTCTCTTTATGTCTGTCCTGGTCTCTGATGGATGAACTCCAAGACAGTTCTAGATCAATGCGTCCACCTCCACTACATACATCCAAAACAGGGAGAGACCATGAGAAGCTGTATTTCAAAGATTTTCTGAAGAGATTCCAGAGACCATAAATGTCTGCAAGAACAACCTGTGTATGTTTATAAGGGAAGGATGAGGGAGGCTGCAAGCATGACGTAGACAGTGGGTCCGGGCCTGGGTGGTATCAGAATTGCCTAGATAGCCTTGGAAAACACTGCAGCTATAGACCTACCTGAATGAACAGAATCAGACTCTAGGGATGAGCCTTCATGCCTCACTCTAGGCTAACGTTTATTTTTAATTTTTCCTAATGACATTATTTTACTAATCATTTACTGGTGCCTATGAAAGAAAGTTCCTCTTTTATCAACTCTTAGTTGAAGGTCTAAGATCTGAGATTTCACTTAACTTCGTTTCACAACCCTAACCTTTTCCCATAAGCAAATATTTCCTTGTGTTATAGCTTTCTTTTTTCTGCTGGTATTAATATATTAAGTTTGAATTTATGTTTGTGACATTTAAAAGTTTTATTTCCTAATTACTGTAGCGCATTTATCAAAGGAAGACTTTTGCTCCCTAATTTGCATTAAGAAGAGATACACATTAAACTTTTATCCAAAAGTTGAAATGACAATTATTAGTTTCATCCTTAGAATATCTGTACTCGTGTTTATTCCATTCAGAATTTTCATTTTTTTCTCTCCATTATAAAAACTTCTTTTGGTTTCCACATGTAACTCAAAGCACAGCCTGTAAAAAGTAGTTCAGGGAATAAAATTCCCTGAACTATTTCAGAGCTCTCTGATTGAGTTTTTAGAGCATTATATATGAATATACCTTCCAAAAGTGTAATAATAGCTAACATTTAGGAGCAATTACTATGTGCCAAGAACAGTGCTAAATCCTTGATCTAAATTTTCTGTTTTGATCTACATTTCACAAATTTTAGGAACCTGAGGCTTGGAAGTTTAAGTAACTGCCTAAACTACTAAAACTAGCTTGTAAGTGACAGAGCCTATGAGGGTGAAATCAACTTCTAGAAGAACAAGTGCTTTCAGACACTGTCAGGTAGTGGAGTGAAAAAGTATGAAATATTTAGTACTGATTTATTCATTAATATAATTTTTATTGAACATAGAATTAAAATTAATGTAAGCAAGGTGTGCAGGACTCTAGAAAAACTCAACCTTATATTCTCATATAAACTGATACCATAGACAGTACATCATACATATTTATTCCCTTTGGCAAGTGACTGAATTCAAGTCACAAATTTGAATCTTGGTTCTTACAGTAGATTACCTGTTGCCTAGCAGGCTCATATGTGTCCAGTATGTTCTTTATTCTCCCTTATTTTTACTGAACAGGGTCAGGAGAGAGATTCATACGTACTTTTGGATGATCTTAATTAAAATCATTTTCTTGGAGAGGAATGGAGACCTTTAGCTATAAATTAAAATATCCAGTCAGCAGAACTATTTGGGTTGATTATTCCACCTCACTTTAAGACACATCTAAGGAAAGCAATATCTTCTTACTGCCATGCCAGTTTTTGCATTTTGAGCAGTACTGGCTGAGTGATAGATCATTTTTTGGGGAAACTTTTTCTCTGTGCTCTAATACTGAGTTCTAAACTCCTGATAAGTTTAAAACAAAGATTACTTAGGTCTGCCCTTGCAAAACAGAGGTTTGCAATAAAAAATGGATTCTGTCTCAAAGCAGTCAGGAGAGCAGGAAATGCTGCAGAACAACTGTGTTAAGTGAGGCATGAAGAGAAGCTATTTCAGCCTCTGGACTCGAGGGCAGGACACGTATGCATTCAAAATAAAAGATTAGTTCAGGCTTAAAGGTTTTAACAATAGGAACTGATGATCAATGAAGGCAAGAAACATGCTCTAACGATTTTTTTGGACCAGATCAACTTGACCTTTAATTTTTCACAAAGTCCTCCAATAAATGCATCTACTCTATTTTACTCTCCCAGCACCCCTAACAATTATTTTGATTCTTATGTTTCAAATGGCCATCTGAAATGCTTTTATGAGGAGTAGACGGGCAGAAGCAATCATGTTATTCAATGAGTGACAGAAATATTCAACCGCTGTGAGCAAAGTAATAAAAGGAAACTGATGTCACCGTTTAAAAATCTAACCCCATCCTGTGCTTCTGGTCATGACTGCCCCTATGTGATTTTTTTTTTTTTCTTATCAAATACAGCATTATTTCTTCTAAAATAAACCTCACATCTTCCAATGCTTTTTGATACTTTATAACATCAACTATAATGATGCAAAAGTCCCTTAATAAGTCATTTTAATATGTTAGTCAAAGGATTATGTGATTGATCAATAAATACATCTTTGCTGATTCTTAGTTAGCTGAATGCCTAATATTACTACATGTTAATTTTTGTCAACAGTATATTATTATTAGAACGTGTACTACGACTCAGGGTCCCTCAACTTTGTGCTCAGATAAGCAGTCACTGTGAGCAGTGGGGAGATAAAAGTGAAATGAAAGAAAGAGGAAAAAAAATATTTTGGAGACAGATTTAGAGAAAAGGGGGAAGAAACATTAAATAGAGTAGATTGAAAGGAAACTACAAAAATGAGTAGACAGACTAGGAATAGTCAAGCTGTGGTTCAGAGGAATTTTTAAAACCAATCAGAGCATACCTTTATGTGATGAGATAATCACTGTGTACCTTTTTGACTTTTATAAAGGATACAGGGTTTCATATACATTCATTAGCTAAATTTCTGAGATCAGAAAACAGCCCAGAGGGCATTTGAGTTGTCTTTTAAAGGTAGATAGCCATATTGCTGAGGACATGATGCATCAATGGTAGGTTATGACTTTGAACATGGAGTTAAAAGGACTGAAAATACTGTGTCAGAAGACCTTGTTAATTTGAATTAAAAATCAATTAGAGAATTGAGGTTTTAAAAATTTAGACATACTCACCCAACAGACAGGAAAGGCTCCTTTGACTCAAGTCTATGAAAAAAGACATGAAAAAATTATTTCAATAATAATTTGCTGTACACTTAAAAATTGCTTCTATATGAATCTGACAGACTTATTATACTTGTTTGGATGAGAAAGCACAATTTGGCACTAGTAAAAAGCTAGGAATAATATATTAAGACCTAATCTAGACTAATCCAAACTGTGGCTGGATTAACGTAGAGGCTAAATAAAATAAGAAAGACATGGAATGGGAATGTAGCATTTAATTAAGATAATAATTAAGATAATAATATTCTTAGTCTAATTCTGATTTGCACTCTCTACATTTACTTATTTTCCTTTTTTTACAGTAATTTGTAGAATTTTTAATACATCTATTTATAGTTGTAACTGGGAAATGATTTATAATATATTTGGTTAAATATTGACTGAATAATTTATTTTCAGTAAATGTTTTGTGATGAAGAGAGGAACAGCATAACTTTCATGGTCATTTTTTGGTAGCAACACCACTTACCGCAAGGGGAGCCAGGTCACAGATTAGATTCTCCTGCCTCCTCTGTGTCTCCTTAGAACCAGGTATTCTTAGTACCTCCTAGCACATTAAAAGAGAATTGTAGTACTGAAGTCTCTGGCTAGTTGTGGCATCTTGAGCAAGCCACTTAAAAACCTTCTAGGTCTTACTTTTTCCACTATAAAATAAGCTAGGATTGTTTCCAGCTAATTTTCTGATTTCCTAAATTAACTACACATTCTTTACAAAAGGTAAATAAATCAGGAAATGATCCGCTTCTAAACATTTCCTAATTAATAATTAAGGAGACCAGTTAGTAGGTGTAAGTTTTTTAACTTATGATTATGGGTTAAATGTAGGCAAATATTGAGGACATTTTAATCTAAACCCTAGTGTTTAAAATTTTTAAGAAGCTTTCGTGTTTTAAACTATTTTATTGATATATAACTAGTTGTAGGAAAATGGCAAGAAATTTAATTTTGCAACAAACATTTATCGATCACCAGCTGGTTATGTTTCCACATGGACAATTGACAGACTGTCTTAGAATTAAGCCAAAAGACTTTACTTTTCTACGAAGAGTCTAAACAATGAAGACAATATTCCCTTTTTTGTCTCTACTTCATTCTGTGTATATAAAAAATGGCTTATTAGAAGTACGCCTTGGTCCACTTACAGGCTGAGCTGATATGTTTCCCTGCCCAACACCCTGCTGCTTTGGGTGAACAGTTATAGCAGGCACCCTAGCAACCCCTCTGAACAGCAGCATTTAGGGAAGAAGCAGAGAAAACCAATAGTTGGTGTTAAGAGTTGGAGGCATATATCTATGTAACCTTTTCAATTCCAATACTATTTCCACCTCCACGTAAATCATTGGCTATATTGTGTGCTTGTTTTTCCCATACATTTATGATATGGATAGGTAAACAGATCTAAGAGAAGAATGATAAAGATAAATAATGAACTATGTTTAGATATTCTTGTGTTATAAGACATGGCCAGTGCTGAGTGATGAAAAGAAATTACCTTGAAGAAATGAGGGGGCTTCCATACAATGTGATACAGAAGACTGTTAACTTATTTGGACCATCAACATTGTGATGATACCACTTCTCCCTTATTTTTCCATCTAATAACACTTGAGAAATAGCTAACATGAGGGTATTAATAGAATCCCTTCTCCCCGTGTTGGCCAATAATTCAGCCTAAGAGCAATCAGACTTTAGTGCACATGTGTGATTCGCTTGTATGAGGTGCTGGCTTCCAGTCGCCTCGTTCCCCACTTACTACAGCCTACACTGGCCCCCTTGCCTCTCACTGCTGCGTGCTTCTTAGTAGCACTGAATAATACAGTGAAAGAATTTTAAAACACTTAATGTCTGAATCCTCTTTCCTTCTCCACATCTCAATTAGCAATGTCTGGTCAATTTTTCCTCTATGTTACTCTTACCTCTCTCTTCACTCTGTTCCCAGGCTAGTTCGCATCACCTATCCCGGACTACCTGGTGTCTCTAAATGTAAAGTCTTTGTTCAGAGCTGCTCCAGCTTGATACACTGGACTCACACTAAGCTTCCTTCCATGCTGCCGCCCATACCTTTTGCTTAGAGCCTGCGTTTGTGCTGCTTTCCTTTTGGGCATCATAATCAACATGAATAGAAGCAAGACCCATCACTTGCTTTTCCCTGTGCAGGTGCTAAAATGCTGAGTTCAGCATGTGTTTGAAGTAATATTTATGGATTGATTTTCTCTTTTTTTCTGAAGGTTTCATATAAGTAGCTGTTGGATTGGAGCATATAGGTACATATATTGCCCCACTGACCCCAGTGGTTAATATGGTTAGTCTTACTAGCTAGTTAGTTGTCTCCTTTGACTTTTATCACGTCACTCACCACTTCAACCATTTCCTTCCAAGTGCTCAATATAAGATCTCAGTAGAGAATCTGAAGTTTTCAAAACGATATTGGAAAGAGTTCAGCCTGATGGTCTATAAACCAGGGGTTTTCAAACTCCAGTCTATAGGCCAAATCCTGCTCACCACCCGATTTTACGCAACCTGTAAGCTAAGAATGGTTTTTACATTTTTTAATGGTTGGAAAATATCAAAAGAAGAATAATATTTTGCGAGCCACAAAAATTATATGCAATTCAAATTTCAGTGTCCATAAATAAAATTCATTGGGACACAGTCATGTTCATTCATTTACAGATTGTTTAAGACTGCTGTTGTGCTGCAGTAGTAAGTTGAGTAGCTGTAACACGGACTGTATGTCCACAGTCTTATTAAAATATTTACTATGTGATCTTTACAAAAAAAAAAAAAAAGTGTGCCATGACATGAAATATGATTATACTGTTGGAGAAATTGGAAACAACTTCTCAAAAGTGGCACTCTTTATTTCGACACATATCAAGATAGTCTCCCAGACTTCAAAGTTCAGAATAATTTGAATTCCTTCCTTTCACCACCAATTCAGTCTTTGACCCTACTGACAGATTAATTCCCCCAAAATGCTGTTTTCATGTCACCACCTTTCTTGACAATTTCAATAACCATAGACTGATGCCCAAACTTTTCAGCTTGTCATTTGAAAGCTCTTCACAAACATGCCTCACACCAACTTTCCACATTATTCTTTCTCACTTCTAACTACTTTATTCCAGGAGATTTGTCTATTTATAGCCCAAACAAATATGGTTTAGCTTTGCTTTAGTGTCTTTAAATTCTGCTTCTATACTGGAATATTGTTTTTTCCTTCCTTTTCCTATCATGCTCTATTTATCTTTTGAGTTTATCTAACTTAAAAAGCCAATCCTGACACCTTCATCTTACAGGGACAATCCTGTCTCTAAGCTTCTATTACTTATTATCTCCATTACAATGCTATAGTCTCAAGACAATAGTCCTTGTTAAAAAGCTAACTTAGAGTTTCATTAAGACTGGTAAGAATCTTAAACTTGCACTGCTGCTTGGGTAAGAAGCTCTTGACAGTTCTGTGTTAAGCTTTCCAGTGGGCCCAGGAGAGAGGTGTTTGCTAATGCTCTATGAGCTGAGCAGAAAGGCAAGATTTTTGCCCATTAATCGCTGTAAGTCATGAAGGCAAGGTACCAGGACTCCCAAGCATTTTCCGTGGTGACATGAAGCAGGAAACCTTGGTGGGGAGCCACTACCAGGAAATCCTACCCATATCTCATCCTCAAAATGATGACGCACTGCAGAAGAAAGTGACAACTGGTCCACACTGAACACTGCTGTGCTTGTAACCAACTACTCAGTTGTGGCTCCTTACATCAACTTTTCTCACCGAGAGATGATTCAAAGATCCATACACTTTTCTCATTAATTATATAACAAACATCATAGTCAACTCAAGGGGCTATTGTGAAGAATACAGAGAAACTACCACAGTTTCAGGCACAGAGGGGACCTTGATGGCCATGACTATGCCAAAAGATAGCTAGTTAACTCTAAGGGCTGAAACTGCTTGAATCTATGAAAAGCTCGTTTTTGTAATTTTAGTTCTGAAAAGTGAAAAGAAAAAAATGTAAAAGAAGAAAACTACTAAGAGAAACATCCTTTTGGAGAAAATTGTTTATCAATTTTATCCTTAGAAACAGGTGATTATATTGTGATATGCCCAGAGAGAACTTTTCTGAGGTTTTTTTTTTTTTTTATTAAGGTAATTGTTTTGTGAAGAAAAGGATTGATTTTATCTTTCTTGGGATTTTCTTTTAACATGCAATAGGTAGTGAATTCAATAATACTTCATTTAGGACCTGCTAGAATTAGGAGTAGAATAAGATAAACAAACCATAGCCTTTAGAAAAATAAGACACAGTAGAGAAAAAAAACACAATGAGAAATGAAGATCAATATTTGGGGCTAAAGGATTTATAATACTCTGTATTTAACAGCAACAAAAAACTAAGCTGAATTTACTAAGGGCCAATCATTACTCAAAATGCTTTATAAACATTGACTTCTTTAAACATCACGATACCTCTGAGGTAGATCTCATTTGCAGAGGAGGAAACTGATACCCAAAGATGCTAACTATCCTGCACAAGGTCACACAGCTGAAGAGTGGTTGAAGTAGGATTTGAATTCAGGCATCCTGGCTCCAAAGTTCTTGCGGTCATGTCTTGCATGGTGTGCTGGCTCACTTCAGTTTATTTATTTTGTTTGTTTTGTTTTGTTGCATGTGCCTTATGGCACTGCCACATTTCCTCTCTTTATACTTTCTGTGTTCTGCTGAGACATTGTGTCAAATGTCTTCAGATGATGGATATCCACAAACAAGTCTGCATCATCACACTACTTGTTGGTGCATGGCTGTATCCAGTCACTACACATCTCCAATTGTAGGTGCCTTTAACTTAACATGTCCCAAATGAAATCCATTGCCATCTTATCTCATTCTGCTTCTTTTATCCCTAACTCAATGGCATAATCAGCCACCTAGATAATCAAACTAGAAACATTAGAATCTTTCTCATTAACTCCTTTCAAGCAACACTCACTTTCAGTAGATTCTCCTAGTTCTGTTGTTTCTATTGCCCAGAGTCCTCTTCATTCTGTTCTTCCTTCTCAATTATTATCACAGCTCAAGTGATCACCAGCTTTTATGTGGGCTATTTAAAATAATCTCCTCTGTGACCCTCCTTCCTCAGCATTTCTTTGGAATAGCCGTATCTACTAGCAGAACTCTTTCTACAATACAAATGTGATCATGTAATTCCCTTCATTACAAATCTCTGAGTACTTCTAGGAAGTATTCCCTTATAATGCACCACAGGTTGATTAGGAGTGTTTCCTACCTGTTCCCATAGCTCCCTGTAACACTCAATCATGATGTATTAAAAATTGCAAGTGTATTTTCCAAGCTCTGCATTAAGACTGTATACGCCTTGAAGGTAAGAACTCACCGTATTTCAAACACCTAGAATCATGTCTACTTCATAAGAGGCTCTTGGTAATGATTTTGTCAGATGAACTTTCCCCGCCTTGCTCCTCCACCCCTACTTCCATTATTTGCCTACAGAATAAAGCCCAAACCCTTTAATATAAGTAAAAGTTCATTCACAACCTGGTTCTAGGTTACCTTCCCAGCCTTTGGTCTGCTACCACTTCAGCCTACAGATTCTATGCTCCAGCCAAGCTGAGCCAACGGCTGTCAGGTGACATCCTTTTTCCTCACATCCCTGTTCCTTGGCATATAGTGGGTTTTTGCAGAAATAAGATAGTTGAAGTTATTATAACTTCAACTATCTTAATAACTTCAACTATCTTATTTCTGGAAAAGCTAGTGTTTTTTATGAATCCAAAGTGACATGAATATGATCACCTACTATGTTTATAGGATTTTTTAGTTAAAATTATGGAGCCACAACACTGCCATCTGATCTATTCTCTTTAGCAATGATAACCCACACCTGACCAACATTTAAGATGGATGTACCAAAGGGCTGAGGATGCAAGTTCCAGAATCAGACTGCCAGATTCTGGTCCTGACACTACTGCCTTCTGACTGCGTGGCCTTGGAAAAGTAAGGCACTTTTCTTTGTGCCTCAATGACCTCATCTAAAAAAATGGAGGTAAGAATGGACCTAACTCTTAGGGATGTTGAGAGAATTAGATAACTAACTAAATAGATCAGATATAGGAAGTACAAATTGGGGAATAAGTTGTTGTAGCAGTTACATATTCATGAATCATGCTGGGATATGTCAGTGAAGATATGCAGGGGGCAGACATGGAAATGTAGGCATGGAACTCAGGCAAGACATCGGAGGAAATACACGTCATCAACACAGAGTTAGTATGTGACATCACAGGAGGGAATGAGGGCCCCAGAAAGAGAGTGTAGAATGGGAAGAAAATGGTTTTAGAGAGAATATCTGGAGTCACTAACAGGTTTCCAGGTGTAGACGCAAAGTACAGAAAGGGAGAACTGTTTAGCCATTGGTGCTAATCTGTAACTGGCAAGGCACCCAGCACAAGCTGATGTCCCTCAGTGGGGGCTGACTGAGCAAATCTGTGCCTGAATCTGTCACCAGCCTTCAATCTGTTCTGTGGGATAGGAGTAAATAAAAGAAGGAAAGATTTCTCTCTGGAAGTAGCTCATGTGTGCTTAACCTAAGCTAGAAATGAGGAGAAACGGAGGAAGATTACATTCTTAGACATAGATGAGAGTCTAGTTTGAAATCTAGTGATGTTTGAAATACAGTTTGTCAACTCATGAATGAATGAATTAACCCATTAAAGGGATGGAAGACCTTTTGTCATCACATACCTTTTTTCTCAAAAAGGACTGGTCTTCATCTGCATTTCAAATAGTATTTTAAAGACAAACATAATCGCAGACATTTTATGTAGAGAACAGTGTGGCTGACACCTATCTGTCCCATCACTCTCTCCATAAACCCTGGGGGAGTCTAATAATTATCACCGTAGCCAGAGCTTACTATGTGCGAGAAACTACGCCAGGCCCTGCAGCACACGTAATTTTGACAACAGCAGATGAGAAAATTAAAACTCAGAGAGACTAAGAAATTTGCTCAAAGTCATACAGCAAAGTTATGGAGTCTGAATTCAATCACAGACCTGACTCCAAAATCTATACTCTAAGTCTCTGCTCTATCCTCTAAGAAATGGGAAAGAACACAATAAATGCTACACTGGCTGGACCTCTGGCCTATCTGGCCCCACATGGGGCAGGGTGTGGTCCAGGTCACTGTGAGTTAACACTGGCTAACCAATTGCTCCTTATATGTGGAATGATTTGATATGCTATTTTACAAATAGCTTAATAACCTTCTTAAGGATTACAGGAACCTTATTTTGATATTTAAAATTTGGTTTAACTTTCACCATTAGCCATTTGTAATCTAAACATATTCACATGACATTTTCATCATTCCAAGGTCCTCTAATTTAAACAGGCCTTTTTTTCAAAGTAAGCGTTAAACATGAGCAAAAAATTATGAGTTTGATCAAATACTTGTAAGGTGATTCTTAGATGCTGTCCTTTAATGAACATTTTGCATATTAAAAAATAACAATTCTATCAGTATTCTTAAAAATTCATTTATCACCAAAAGGTAAAAACAAACATATAAGAGTCTTTTTATGTAACAGGAACTGGATATTCATAGGTAACCATCCACATTCAGTGGATGTTGGAATCTGTCTATGGAGCTTATTCTCTTGGCTTTTTGCTCTTCACCTAACAAGCAAAAACAAAAGCAAAGGCAGCCGACCGACCAGGGCCAAGATGCCTAGGAGCCCTTGCTGTGGGGAGCAATACAAGAGGCTTGTTAGGAAGGACAGCCTCCTTGGCGCCCAGCTTGGGAAGGAGCACTGGGCTGCACGGGCGCCAACCTCCTCAGCTCCATCTGCCCAAAGAAGTCTGAGTTCACATCATCCGTCAGTGTCTTTGGTGGAACAAGAGTTCAAGACACTGTTGTCCACTGACCATGGGCAGCCCTTGAAGCATTCTCGTGCCAACCGTGGCCCTTTTCCAGGTGTGGCTACCTACTAGGGTGTAGTGTTAGAATAGATGCTCTGGGATTATCCCACCTGTAGCCTTTGGTGGTGTCCTATCCACCACATTGAGAAATGTGTGGCCAAGCAGAGCTCCAGTGAGACTGGGACGGGATACTCTGAGGTGGCTGAGAGTGGGAACTATCATTTCCTTAAAAGCTTGTATGCCCTAAATCTGAGAGGTCAAATAAGTTTTAATTTTCATGTTAATATGGACTAATTGATGGTGGCTGCCGGCAACAACATGTTGACAAGAATTCTAAAATCTATTTAGGTCTCAGAGTGTAACAGTGCTGTAATTAACCTATGTCTTCTATAGAAATAGGAAGAAAAAGGAGAAGAATGGTGTCCAATTATGTATATGTCAACTTTGTGCAAAATAGAAGGTACAGAAATTTGCTCAAACTTACCAAAGGAATAAAGAGGTATAAAGTCTGCAGTGAAACCTCGATTTCTAGACATATACCAATGTATAAATAACAATATATACCTAATGTCGCATATATAATAGCCAATATTCTGAATCTGACATACTACTTAAGCATATTAATACATTTAATCCTCACAACCTCCCTGTGAAGTTGGTACCATTACCATCTGTATTTTATACATATAAAACAGAGTCAGAGAGGGGTCAAGTAATTTCCCCAAGATCTATAACCTAGAAAGCCACAGAGCAGAATGATAAATCGGGTAGTCTGATTAAGACCTTCAGTTCTTTATATGATAGTAAATTTTTACCCTTTTCCTATATGTTATTTGTTGGTCATTAGAGGAGGTCAAATTCACCTCAAAGCTGTAGAGAGCCAGGCTCCTTCACTCCTATGGTGGAATTTGCCTACAATGGATTCCATCTCTCTGGAGTAAAAAAAAAAAAGCTTTTCCCTTTATTACCTGTGATACCTTTTTCGAGGGCTTTTGTGCCCAGTGGTAATCTCTGCTTAGGGCTATCATCAGGCCCCTTGATACATTCTATGTGCAGTTGCCACCCTCTGCACTGCTGACTGCAGGGACAAGTTAATGGATGGCTGTTGTATCAACCAAGGATCTCAGTGGCAGTTTTGACACTCACAGTCATGAATTTTGCCACCTTGGAAATTGAGGCTGCAGGGCTCCTCTCCCTTGGACAGGCGTAATGTTCTTTCGAAACTTTACCAGGAGGCATGAGCCATGGCAAGAGGAACGGAGGTGCAGAGTAAAGAGGAATCTCCTGGTAAGACCTGGCAGATTCCCCTGGGGGATTTGAAACGCTTTCTCCGGTAGCCCTGGGAGTTGGTGCTGGGCTAGGGATGGCAGCTTTTTTGGCCAAGGCAGAGTATAGCGTCTCAGCCTTGCTCTGTTGTGATTCCAGAATCAACCTCATCACAGCTCACACTGCAAGGGAAAGCACACGACTCTGGATGTTTCTATCAAAATAAGAAAAATGATTTTCTGAAAAGAGATACTTTCAAACTCAATTATTTGCACGTTGGAAGACTCGCTCATCTCAGTTCCAACTGTATGTAGTGAAGGGAAGTAAATTTAAGAAAAACTAGCAAGTGGCTGTTCAGCGGTCTCTTTCAATTGTCTTATTTAGTTCCTTGCTAGTAGCTGTTAAGTCCTACAGAGAAACTGTGCATCTGCCAAGAGCACAGACGAGGGAGGCAGGTAATCAGTCACAGAGTTATCCAGCTCCACATCTCAATCCTCAGTCCTGCTCTTCGCAGAATCCTAATGTCATTTATCTTTTTCCTCCATTCTAAATGAAGCTTTCAGAGCGAATCCATTTCTATGAGGTCTTTTGATTGCCAGTCATAATAAGTTGTTCAGAGTGTGAATGGTGCTAAATGACAAAATACTTGTATTTGCGTGGCTGCCCCAGTAGGTTGAGATGAGCCGTCGACTTTCGTCCTCACATGCCTCCCCCACCCACCACCCCACCTCCCTCCAGTACACACTGCTCACCTGTGCCCCATATTCTCACACCTGTTTCAGTCCCAGGTACAACCTCAGCCCTCTCCTCTGTCCTCTCTTAGTAAAACTCTTGAAATTCATTTAGCCTAAGTTGTAGCTAACGTCTGATACAGGCTTGGAAACAATGACTCATGTTTGCATGCGTTGGTTGGCTGTGTTTCTGCTCTTCCCAGTGACAAAACTGTCTGGCAGATAATCTGCGTGAGTTCCTATCTTGGTAACCTCAGGCCCTCTCAGACACAGCTCCCCACCCTTCTGGTTTAAAAAAAATTTGTGGCTCTTAATGTCAGAATTTAATGACCTCCACGGCCACATGCTGACACAATTGTGTGGTGTGAATTGTCTGCCTGTGCTACTCAACATTACCTCCTCCTGGATTCTGTTGAAAGTTCCACCTGACTGGCTAGGTTATGTTTTAGGGCAGGGATTCATGTCAGTGTCCCTCTAACTCTACAGCTATGGCTGTCTTGTAAGAAAGAGCATGGCTTTATAATTCCAGGACCCAGACTCTCCTGGGCTGCTCCTTGAGTTACAAGTGTAGGATTTAGACATGACCCCAGTCCTGATGGATTCAGTTTTGTTAAAGAGTCCAATGGTCTCCACAGTGCTGAGTCCACTGGTGAATTACTACTTAGCATGACCTTTGTAGGGCACTGATCCAGTTGATTACTTCTTCCTGAAAATATTTTCTCCAATGGGTTTCATACCACTCAGTGTACGTATCTCACTAGTTGTTTCTTTTGAGTCTCCTTTGCTAGTTCCTGACTTCAAATATTAGTGTGTTCTAGAGCCTAGTTCTTGGAATTCTTCTCTTTTCAATCTCTAATTATTCCTTTGGTGTTTGTTCTTATCCAGTCTCATGGCTTTGAGAACCATCTGTATGCTGATGACTCACAGATGTGGATACGTAGTCCAGACCTCCACTAAACTCCAGATGGGATATTCAACTGTCTACTTGATATCTTCACTTGGATGCCTAATAGATATCTCAACTTTAGTATGTCCAAAAGCTACACTGCTGATTTCTGCCACCTACCTTGGCCTGCTCTGACCTCTGCTGTGAGTATTCCTCATCTCACTTAACTGCAACTTCATATGTCCAGATGCTCAGTCCAAAAACCTTGGAGACACCTATGGTAAACAGTCTGGACTTCATCAGTTGCTTCCCTCGACCCATCAAGAAGAGAAGTCTATGCCCCTCATCTTGTATATGGACTGGCCTTGTGTCTTGCTTTGATGAATAGAATATGTGACAGATGTGACATTGTGCAATTTCCAACCCAGATTTTACTAGGATAGGCAGCAGCTTCTTCCTTCTTGAACTCAGTCACTGTGTGAAACTCTGACTAATTTGAGCCCACTGTGCCGTGATAAAGTCTAAGCTTACCACATGGAGAGACCACGTGCAGAAAGATGATCAGCCACCAGAGCTACTAGAGCCAGCTCCAGCTGAGGTACCAGATGTGTATGTGCAGAAGTCGTCTTGGACACCACACAGGGCAGAACCACTCAACTGAACCTAGCTCAGATTGCTAGATATGACAAATAACACATTTTTTAAACCAGTAAATTTTATGTAGCAGTGGATAATAATATCCTTGACTCTGTACTTTCTCTTACAGTCCACAATGAATCTGTCAGTATGTCTATTTGCTCTACTTTCAAAATATATCCATAACATAACCACTGTTTTCATCTCAGATGCTACCACTTTATCTGAGTCACCATAATCTCCTGCCTGTTTTCCCATGTTCCTCCCTCATTCTTTCATAACCTATTCTCAACATAAAGCTAAAGTGACCCTTTAAAATTTAAGTCCTGTCATGGTACTCCTTTGCTTAAAACCTTCCAAAGACCCTCCATTTCACTCAGAGTAAAAGCCAAAGAACTGCAATGGTCTACAAGGCTTTACGTGAGAGGTGCCCCCAATAAATCCCTTCCATTTGCTTGGGGAAAATCAGCCTCCTTGCTTTTTCTTAAACACATGGGCATGTTTCTGCTTTGGAGCCTTTGTGCTGCTAGTTGCTCTACCCAAGATGCTTTTCTCCCAAGTAAAACCTTACCTGCTCATCACCTCCTTCAAGTCTTTGCTCATATATTACCTTCTCAACTAGGTCTTCATGGACCATCCAATTGTAAATTGTGATACTTATCCACTTCCCAATCCTTTATCCCTCTTTCCTTGCTTTACATTTTCTTTAACACCTACCTTCTACTTTATGGTTAATTTCATTGTTTATTTTTGTTTATTGTCACTCACCTCACACTTGAAGGCAAGGTCAGGGATTCTTGCCCATTTGGTTAGATGGTATATTCTCAGCTCCCAGAACAAAGTCCAGGAGGTGCTTTGTTATTTACTTGATGAATGATTGTATCAGTGAATCTGTGTTTTCTTCTCCTCCGTTAAATCCACTAAGTGTCTCTAATATAGGCTGAATTTGGTCAATCCCTGAACCAGCTCTGTTTACAGAGGTTTAGAGATAAGTCATTCTGCCAGGCTTAAGATTGCATGGTCCATTCAAAATTGCTGGGATCAGAAATTCTTCTCCAAGTCTCCATCATTCTACCATATACTCTTAGAGCTGACTCCATGTGAAATTCTTATTGTGTCCTTCATCTCTCTCTGACCTTCTCTCTCTCTCTCTCTGTCTCTATCAATTTGAGTTATGGCTAACATTTGGTTTCTCTCTTGGCTCTTAATAAGTTCCAGTGGTGCTGTGTCAAGATCCCTCACGGAGACCAGCTGACTGGGTTGCCCAGTTGCCTTCCCAGCCTTTTTCAGTGAATATCCCAAGACTGGAGCTTAATTCTGGATCTGGGTCTATGGCCAGTACTCATAACTTGCCCACTGGATGGCAACTCTCTCTGGCCAGCATGAGTATAGAATATCTGTTTGATAACTGCCTGCCAACATTATTCTCATCTACACACAAAACTATTCCTTCTTGGTTTTTATTTCTTTAGCATTACATTTTAAAAAATGTTTGATTTTTCAGTTAAAATGGGTGCCTGGTATTTCTTATTTCTTTCATAATATCTTTATGTTTTTTTCATGCCACATGTTTCAACTATTTTATACTCAATTTCATTCATATTTTCAAATATTGCTTATGTAATATTTCTTTTCTCAACCCTCTAAACATGAGATGTGCTATATTGAGTTTAGGTAATAAAGAGTAAAACAATGAGAAAAAAAGTCTTCAGCAAATCAAGAAATTAGAAGTTACAATGCTACTTAAGTTCTTCTAGAATTGCCACAGTATCAGAATCATGCATGTACCTTGGTTGTTGTGCGTGGGTGGTATCCTGGTGTTGTGGATACTTTTAGTAAGAATAGCACTTAACCTGCCTGTAACAGTTGGTAGGTAATCCAACTCACAATGCTATTCCACACATGATTATCTGTATTTTGCTGGTCATCCTCTGTTTCCTTCTCAAATTTAGCTATTGGTTGGTGTATCATTTTCTGAAAAGTACATCCTGATACATTTACTGTATCCAGACTCATCATGACTGGCTGTCCTACAGTGATAGATTCTCTCTGCTAAGAGTCAGGAACACAGAACCTCTTGCCCTCTCTTTCTGTCATGTACCACACACTGCACACTACAACCTGCACTTTATTCGAAACTATTCTGTTGCTATTTGTAGCTCACTACACTATGTCCTTTCAGAGCAGCAGCAGCAGCAAAGTGGCTGAAATACAGCTTTAAATACAAGGGGACAGTTCTTGTCAGGCAGGCACCATTGTCTTATTACTGGCTCACTAATCTGTAGTCAGAAGCACTGCCATCCCCATGCATTACTGATTAGTTATTTCATTGCACCACTTTAAGGGCTCATACATTTTGACTTTTTTGTTTTTGAAGATCAGATGACTTCAGCTGCTCTTCCCTCTGCATTCTGCTCCTTCTCTTCCCCTCTGCACTCTGAGCTCCTAATCCTGCAGTTAGCCCTGGCAGTGACCACCTCTCCACGTAGGGCTGTTGGCCTGAGCTGAACTGTAAGACAAATGTTAATGAAGTTGCCCTTTTAGAAAATTAACGTTTCTAATAACCATGGTGACTAAGAGTCTAGTTCTAAAGATGAAGGGCTGTATCTATTTAACTGGTTTTGTACACCACCAAGCACAAAAAGTCCTCACGCTTGCCTGCATGAGTGCTTTTGTGTTTATCATATACCACTGATAAAATCTGCTTTTAAAATCTCTCTCTCTCTCTGGTTATAAAATTCTCATTAAAGAAAATTTGCGTTAGGTACTAAAGTTGCAATAAAAATATTATCCATATCCTTACTGTCCAAAGACAATTACAGCTAATATTTTGATCTCTATTTTTCTCTCTGCATAGGTTTGTTTCCTTTGTAAGTAGTTTTGTTTTTCTGTTTCTATAATATATACTGTTTATATAATTAGATGCTATTATATATGCTGTTTCTAAAATTTTGCTTTTTTTCCTACTCATATCTTCAATCTTTTCCCTTGTAACTTCAATATCTTGTGAACATGCCATCTAGTGGACAAGTCATATCCATTAGCATATGATATTTTGGTTGAATCAGATTACTCAATATTATAAATAAAACTGCAAAGAACATCCTGGGAATGATTTCATTTGTTTACATTTTAAAATATTTGGGATTATTTACTTAGACATACTTCCAGAAATGGAATAAGTCAAAAAGATGTGACTATTTTAAGATACTGGATAGAGTTTGAAGGAATAAAGACATAAACTTGATCATGAAACACTTTTGCCTTACTTTACTCTCTGGATTAGAAAGTAAATAGCAGAATCCCAGAGTGTTAGAAATGGGAGTAAGTTAAGAAATGGTTTAACTTGATTCCTTCATGTTATTGTGAGAAAATTGGGCTTAAAAAAGGTTAGATCGCTTATCATCCTGTAGCTGGCATGGGCAGGTAGTAGCAGATACAGGATATGGTTGCAGGTTTCCTGACTTCCAATTCCATGCACCTTCTCATGACCACTAACATCTTTTCAGAACTGAGTAATTCTGACACATAAGTGGAGATTTTGCTGGAGAGAACATGTTTCAAACAAATACCAACGTGCAGACTATATAGCAACTCAGTTTCATTTGAATGTAATGTTCTTAAATCAAAACAAGCTCCTGGTCCTTTGATGCCACCAGACAGTAAACATACCTGAAATACATTTCAGTACCTGAATTTGGAAGGAGATCCCCTAGTACTCTATTTTGACATTTAACAATATCAACAAGGCTGAAGTATCAATCATGTTATCATTCCACGTGAAAGGAATTTTGAAAGTTTAATAGAGTCAATTAATTTCCGAGAGAATGAAATTTTGTGCAAAACATTCATCATACACAGCTGGCTGATAATCTGGTGAGAATAGCTGCTTTTTTTGCCCTCATCTGTCTAGATATCAAAAAAGGAAGCATTTCCCTTTCAGTACTTAACAGAAGAATTATTCGTGCAGAGACAGCAGAAGGTTTATATAATATTTACAAGAAAATTGTGGACTCTTTTCTAATTAATATATTTAGAGCCAACCAAAGCTAAGAAACTTATAAACTTCACTTTTTTATTGTGCAGAATTTGCTCATATTTAAAACTTCAGAGATAAGCTTTCTATAACTCAACATTTTCTATTAACTTATAGTTTGTTATATTTTCAAACTTTAATTGACCAGGGAAAATACATTTTTATAAAAAATTATAGAATTAATTTTATAAAATAGCTACCTATGGTTTAAAAAAAACAGTCACATTGTTCAGGTGAGACAAGACGATAGAGGAAAAAGAGCTATTTGGTTTCTCCTTAATCAAACCATATCCATCTATATTATACACATTCATTTTATCTTTTCCTCTCCTCATTTTGTATGGGCTCAGACATTCTTCTACATCATGACATTTTTCTTCTTACTTTTTTCCAGTTGTTAGAAGATAAGCAGTCAGTCTGGTCATAAAGCTTCCTCCTATGTGTGATGGGAATGTTATAGAAGCCCTAGTGCTTGAGAGAAGCAGTTAGTGAGGCAGTACGAAGGTTGACCTCTTGGGGAGGAGCTTAATAAAAGGAGCTTTCCATCCGTCTTACACAAGCCAGTCCTTAAATATCACTCTCAATTGTACTTAAAAATTGAGACAAAAAGCTAAGAACTTAATACATCCTCTTGAAAATAAAGGAAGAGATTTCCCTCTCCATCTTTCCTTTTGAGCATTTACTTTAGAAAATTTGTAATTGTAAAGACTTTTTCTTTCTTTGAAATGTATATAAATCCTTTTGAAGATTAGATAGGGCTTTATGACCTAGGCTTGTCTTTTCTCTAGGAGCCAGGACCCATCTCTTTGAAATTTGTGTCAAGGGAGATAGCACACCTATCTCCCAGTTTCTATGGGAAGGTGGGAGTCTAATCTAAGTGTTCCAAGGTGTGAAACTACTACTTGCAATAAAGATATGAGAAGGTTAATTTTCCTCTGGATAAAGCCAACTGCCAATTAGTTAACACAGATGGTCACACTAATTACCAGGTGAATTTACAGGGAACTATGCTTGATAAATAGTGCTGTCAGGCCTCTTACTTGAGGAACAGTTATGGTATATCTTGAGAACATGAAATGGGTTATACCTGCTTCATGATATATAAGAGTGAGATTTCTTTCCATCTTTGCAATCTCTTAGTGGATTACCTGTGATGAGCATCACATTCTGGTTTAATGCTTATTCAATAATAAAAGAGGTTTTTTTTTTCCTTTTCTCTACTAACTTTGTGGAGAAGATTTCTGGGTTTGGAGAAGATCTTGTTTGTAATTACATTAAAAACAGTGTAAAGAGAGGGTACCACTCCCACAGTAAAAATTTTTTAGTCTTTGATTTGTTTAAAAATAGGACTTTAGACACATGTCAATTTTTTTCATGCTCACTTCCATGTAGCCTTGTGGAATGGGCAACATATCCTGGAATTTTTAAGTTAATGTATAGATTGAGAAAATGGAAAAGATACTATCCCTTTTGGGTAAAAGAGGAATAAACTCTCTCTTCAAAAATAAACACAACCAAGTTAGATTAGAAGCTCATGAGCCTAAGTTCTCTACCAAGGGCTATGCTAAAATAACAGGTTACTATAATGATCAAAAAAATAAAAGAATGAAAACAAATGAAATCAGCACTGAGAGTGAGGACACTCCATCTAGTGACCAAGCAAGAGCTTGGAAGATAAAATCTAGAAAGCACATTCCTCCCCGGCAGGGAGCCCTTCCCCAGTGACCCAGCAATGTGAGATGCCCACCATCCTCCTATGCTCTGATGGGGACCAGCAGTGTTACTGTCAGTGCTCTAACTCTTAACACCCTAATCCTGCAAAGCATGAAAAACACAGGGTGAGTCACAGAGAACATATAACACAAAGGCCATAACACCTGAGTCCTGTTGAGGAGATTGTGGTTCCACAGAAAATCCTGTTTTCACAAATGAAAGAAAATAACTATTCCATGACAAGCAGGAGCTTCTAAAGTACAGTAAAATTACCAGCTAGAAGAAAAGAGTTGTAACAGGTCAAGAGGTCCCTGTGTGACAGGTCATAAACATCCAAGCATGGTCTTTTTTCTTCCACTTGCTGGGGCTAAGTAGACAAGCAAACGAAGAGGTCAGCCCACTCTTGTTTTCAATCCCCTCTCACATGTGGCTACGTGGGAGATTTAAGCTGGGGCTGCTCTACAGATCTAGCCATCTTGGGACATCACTGTTTTTGAGTTTCATGCAGTTTGTTACCGGATGGTAAATTGCTCAGGGAGAAGAAGAAAGGAAGACTGTGTAGCTTGTTCTATTGCAGTTTATCCTTGGCTTTTGTTGAGAGACTTCATAATAAAACTCCCATTAATTTAAAAACTGTGTGTGTGTGTGTGTGTGTGTATTGTATAATTGTTACTGAGGGTGGTATCTACTATGCTGTTTAGATAATTTCACATCAGATGAGTAACTCTCCCAGAAGAGAGAGTTAGGGAAAAAACAGTTTCTTACTCTCTTTTAATAGATGATTATGTAAATTATCACACACCCCCTTTTCACATTGACTGCTAGGAATCTCATAGCTAAGTTTGATGCCCACTTTTAATACCTTATATTGCACACATTTTCTAAGTATGATTTGCCTAATCCTACTCACCAACCCTACTCCCAAGTTCTACCTCGTTCTTGGCTCTTACCTCTTCTTAAAATTGGTTGTATGGTTTTGCTTCTTTTGATTTTATCATAAACATCCTCAAATCAAACAAATAGAACTGTAGTCTTTCAAAAAGCCTTAGAGATGAATTCTTTGAATCAAGGAACTGTACCATCCAGTCTCCTTATACCAGTACTGTGTTTTTCTCTATATACAAGAAGATACTCATGGATATTTATGCATTAAAAACGTAACAGAAGACTGCAAATAGGTCATCCTTTAACCTAGCAGAGAATTGCCTGCAGGAGAACTATTTTAATAGGTATTGTGAGAGCATTTCTTTTAAACATTTCACATTAAAAAGTTTATAAATTAACATTTGCTTAGTGTTGAAATATGAGGGATATACTATAAGTAAGCATATTCTTTTTTTTAAGTCTGCTCTTCAGGCAGTTATAGGAAATGTTAACCTGTTTAGTTAATTGTGTGAATTTTAGCAACATTATCATAGCTCACAGCTCAATTTAAATAACTTTTTAAAATACTTTATTAAAGACCTTTTCTTTCAATCATCATGATAATGAGAATAGCTAAAATGTGGAGAGCATCTATAACAGTTCCATGCTCCTTAAACACATATCATCTTTCAGGAAACTTTTCTTCTTTCTTTATGCAGCTGAAAAAGCTAAGGAATAAGAGATCCAAATCAAACCACCAGTGACGCTTTGCCAATTTTAGGATCCAGGCCGCCTAACACTCTCTTCATCAAACATATGCATGATTTTGAAGCATCCACAGAATGAGTGTTTGGAACCTTTTCTGTTTCGACAACATGTTATGTTTGTTTGGGAAGTTTGAATTAAGGAGAAGTCACCCTCAATTGCCCAGATGTATAGGTGCTGAGCTTTGAGTTTTAGAAGTAGACATTGTTTTGTGTGCATTTTCTCTTGTGGATATTGGCAACTACACTTTTCCATGATAGTAAGTTTCTTGCCCAGGAAAGACAGGATCAGGAACGAAAAAGAGATCGCAGTTGCTACACAGACCCAGCAACAACTGAATTTTAAGTTGAACCTTGTAGGCATGTCAATGCTGGGCTTGTCTCCATTTCAGGACAGGATGCATCAGTATGGGGGATAGGAATACATTTCCTTGTCCTCCTCACAGTCCATTTAAAAACCACAGAGCCCATTCCTTAGATGGCTTTCTGAGTGGGCTCACCTGACCAGGCAGGTGAAATGGATGCCTTTACCAGTGCAAAGGGAGGCATTGACACTGGAACCATTAGGCTTCTGAAAGTGAATGTGTATTATCCTTGACATTATAAAAGGAGACATAAAATAAATAAAATAATCAATAGCTAATTGGTAAACATTTCTCGGCAAACAAAGCAAGTCAATGCAGTGGAGATGTCCAGGCTGCTTTTCCTCTATATTGATGTTTGGTATTTAGCATAAGCTGAAATTAACTCCTATTGCTTTCATTTGTATTGTCAAGGTTCTATGGGACATTGTGGGTCACCCGAGGGTCTCCCTTTCTCATGATGTGCCGGAGTCACCATGAAGGATGATAACAGAACTCATGTAGGTCAAGTGGTAAACAAATCACCAGAGATATTTTGCTGCACAGCCACCTTACTCTGTTCACGCTTGTTGCTAAATGTGTAGCAATTGCGATCTCTTTTTTGTTCCTGATCCCGTCTTCCCTGGGCAACAAACTTACTATCATGGAAGAATGTAGTTGCCAATACCCACAAGAGAAAATACACGAAAACAGTGTCTACTTCTAAAACTCAAAGTTGAGCATCCATACATCTGGGCAATTGAGAGTGACTTCCCTTTAATTCACACTTCCCAAGCAAACATAAAATGCTATTGAAGCACTGACTTTCCTATAATGTAACCCGCATTCATGGCTATCACCTCCAATTGCGGTGATCTTAAAATGGTAATACTATAGGTTACCCTGTGACAACCTTAAGGAGTCTTAAAGGTACTTGCAGCAGCAACCTTGATTCCTAGGGTCATCTCTGTGGGGTGGGAAGGTTGTTATGAAAATCAACTGTATATCAGCAATAAAGCCGTATTTGGGAATAATATCTAGTAATATCTATGCAATGAGTGGGATGAAACTTGATGTTTTTTGTGTTTAACTGAGCTGTGCTCAGAGGGCTTCCTCTGAGTGTTAAAACCTGTGCTCTTCAGCTCTGATAAATAATAACTTTGTTCTTTGGTTTACTCACATCAGAAAGGAAAGGTCTGTCTCCTTTACAAGCAAAAGCAAAACCATCATACAGTTATTCTCATTTAGCAATTGTTTAGCATTAATTGGAACTTGGCATGCTGGGATACTCACTTCCTGGGGGAGAATTATTATTTCACAGGACCATAGACACTGCATAATATACACAGCACATTTGAAGCAGCAATCTATGAAAACTTACAATATTCTTTCTAGAGAATAGATTTGCTATTCACCATTAGGACTAGGTCTAATATTTATGAAATGTTCACAAATGATTAATTATGTTTCATTTACAAATGGCCTCTAATAGGAGACATTTTTATTATAACTGCTATTTTAATGAATTGTCTGCCTCTATGTATTCATGTGCAAGACTGCAATCATTTCTTTTTACTTCCTCCCCCCAACCCCAAACCTGACCCTGCTGCTCCTCATCATTCCTTTCCTGTTTCTTCGGCAGGAAGAAATGTGGTCGTTCCCTATAAGCCATGAACATATCTGTGACTCTCACTGATCCCTACACCCCATTTCCAGTCACTCATCATATTCAAATGGCTCCTTGTTGCCTGCAGAATAAAAGTCAAATGTCTTTAGCCTGATAAGCAGCCATATAAGGATGCTGACAGCCTGAGTCACCATAACATAGTGGTCCAAGTGGTCTATCCCAGCTCTCACCATGAGACGCTCATCTTCATCTCTGTGTCTGTGTCCCTGTAAATGTTCTCTGCCTGGCATGCCTTTCTTCCCCTTTGTCTGCGGAGTGAATACCTACTTGTTCAGAAGTTGGCTCAAGTGGCATCCAGACTTTTCACTCCCTATCCACCAGGCAGAATCTATAACTCTCTCGTTTATTTCCTTATAGAACTGTACGAATACTTAATTTATGTTCCTTATTTATGTGTATATCTAACTCATGTATAAGATATTAATATATTGAAGCTTAACTGTGTTTTTAAAAAATTGTGTCTTCTATGTGTACCATGTTAATTTAGCACATGACAAATGCTTAGGGGAGGTTGCCTGGCTAAATTGAAAATCCTGTTAAAAGACATAACAAATCAAAGCAATGCCTCAGTGAATATTCCATGTAAATACTACTTTGTGGTTGATGATGCAGATAAAATGGATATAAGTGAAGAAGAAAATCTGATAGCAGATCACTGACATCCGCAATAGAGTAAATAGGTAAACAGACACAGTAGTTTAGGGAACAAAGGTAAATCGGAAATTACCTATAACCATAAAAATAGTTTACTTTTATTTCATTATGCTCCTTCCTTGCCTTTCAGCCTCGGCATTTTCTGTGTCATTTGTCTAGAAGAGCAGCTACCTCAGTGCCTAGACCATAGTAGACACACAATAAATATGCCTTGTATGAAAGAATGAATGAATGAACAAATGAAATTGCTCCAGCTCTTTTATGTTACAGATAAGGAAACAGACCCAAAGATGCAAAAAATAGGAAATCAGAAACCACCCCATTCAAGCTTCTACTATATTCCCTACACTGAGCTAAATGCTTTCATCTCAATTATTCCATTTTATACTATCAAGAAAAATTATACAACTGTCACGTTAGATAAAGAACTTGAAGCTCAAAACCTGTGCCCTATGGCCACACAATCAGTGGCAACTCTGGTTCTTATAGTGTATAAGCTTTCCTTTTCTGCTTGCTGGCATGATAATCATGGACAGAAACATAATTGGTTATTGGCTTTGGTGGGAGGGATCTCTGCTTTTTAGAATCTGCACTGTTTAGATGGTAGCAGCTGAGTAAACATGGGGAGCTGTGATCAAGTGGCAAGATCTTTAGACCTGAAGGCTGAAAACCAGAGTTCAGTTACTAATCTTGTTACCTTTCTTAGGGGAAATCCTTTATTGCCTTGGAAACTTAGTTTTCTCATCTATAAAGCAAGGCACATAATACCAACCTTGTGGAGTTCTGTGGTGAACAAATGCAATAATGACTATGAAAACACAGTTTGTCTACATAAAAGTAAAGAATCATTATTAGTAAGCTTATGTAAGAAAGAGGGCATGTGTATAAAAGGGCTTTTTCTGCTGCACGTTCACTCTGTTTTGTTCCCTCTGTTTTGCAATTTCAGAACATCCCAGCCTTCTTTTGTGTAAACAGATAAAAATAGGATAAATAAGCATTTCCCCACTAATGTGATTTGTATACAATATATCAGATTTAAATAAACTTCTGCTTCTAATTCTTCTGAATTCACAATTCAACAAAACTTAGCAATAGAGAAATAACAGTTAAAAAGATATTTGTTTCTGGTCATAAGCTTCTATTCCCCTCAAGAAAATCAAAACACTCCAAGAACAGGGAAAATACAAAAATTAACATCATTGCACAGACAGTGGTAGTTCTTTGATCAGAATAAAAGTCACTGACAGCTTCTTATGGTAATAATTGAAATTATGACTTTTCAAAAGTTCTGCATCAGCTGCAGCTCTATGCATACATTTTAAAATAATCAATCTGATCAAAAATTATTTGCATTTCTCAGTTTTTTAAACATTGTCAACCTCAAACAAGGTACAGAAAACAGCAATTGCCTTTTGTTGATGATTCATCTCTGACCTTTAACATCAATACTGCCTTATGACCGATTATCAACATTTGTTAAGTCCTGTAGTTTTCCCTTTTTATATAAAAATTTTTGTTAAAGTTAAATAAATGTACACAGCCAAAATGAGACGAGCACTTAAGATATATTTCCAGTGTATTTTTTGAGATTGCTGATAGTCACACATTAGAGAACCCTGGGGCATTTAGGCATGAAAAGGACCTTAGAACTCATCTAGTTCTGACCCTTTTATTTTATAGTCCGAGAAATGAGACTGTGAGTGGCTGAAAACGAGATATGCTAATTTTCAGAGAACAAAGACAAGGAAATAGCTCCAAGCTATCTTTTGAGTGCTCTTCTTGCTGTGCTATATCAGAATATAATCAATTTTGATATGTATAACTCCATTCCCCTTTATCTAAATAATATCAGGAAAAAGGGGGCCTCCCTCAGCACATACATTAGTTCTTTGGATGTGGACGCTGACAGAATGAAGATATGTATCTGAGACAGGACCAAATAAATTGGATGATAGGAGATCTCAATAGCCTGGAACAATTGGCTAAGTCTAACAAAAAGGAATTTAACAGAGAAAGATGCAAAGTCAGCACTTAGATTACAAAAACTACTGGCAAAAGTACATGAAGTGGGACATATGACTTAGCAGCAGAGCACTACTTTTTTTTTTCTTCCCAAAAGTGGCTGCTTTTAAAGAACCAAAATTTCCAGGAGTTTAATCTTGGCATCTTTTCCAAATCAACTGAGTTTTCCATAACCTAATAGAAGTATAAATAGAACAATAAAGATGCTAAGCATAGTCTACTCTGTCTACCTGGATTTGAGATTATAGGCGTAGACACTGATGAACTGGGACATGTAGAGGAGAAAGACCAGAATGTTAAGTTGACTCAAATCCAAGTATATTAGGAAAGTTTAAAAGAATTAATGTCCGTCTAGAAAAGAGAAGGATTGTATTTGTTGTTTTGGTGAAGTGGAGGTAAAATGAACACGTCCTTTGTAACAAAGAAGCTGAATGATCTGTTGGATAGAATTCAGGGCATGGCATCAGAGAGCATGAGTTTGAGTATTGGCACCATCATTTACCAGTGGTGTGACCTAGGAAAGATCTCTAAAAAGCTGCATATCAGGTTCTTGATCTGTAAGATGAGAATAGCGATATCTCATTGCAGGATTGCTGTGAAAATTAAACAACATACGTAAAATATGTGCAGAACATGGCATGCAGTAGTTAACAAATATTAACCTTTCCACCACTTGTTAGGTAGAGTCATGTGAGATTTTTATTAAATTTTATTAGAGGAATATCTTGTAGAAGGGTTATTTAAGCGAAGATGAAAAGATTAGGTAAGATCCCTGCCAATGCTGCTTGATATATTTATATGTTGACCACCAGCATTTTGTTATACACTGTGACAGTAAGGGTTGCTCTTCAAAATATTTGATTCTCTATAGGCTTTATTGCCTTTTAAAGTTGCAAGAATTTTTTGCTAGTACATATCCAAAAATAGTGCTTGCTTACTTACCTATAAAGTGCAGAAAGGGGCCTCTTATTTCCAGGTTTTGGTCTGTATGGTTTGGGTTCTCCTGCCATGTTGATATCTGGAAGCATAAAATAAAATAGCACTGACTAAGAAAATATTAAACCATTTGAGAAAAGTAAATCATGAAGTTGTATTTTCCTTTTTGCCATTTGTTTATATAAATGCTATATGCCATTCATTCATTCACAAGTGTTTATTGAGGACCTACTCTAGGCCAGGCACTGTTTGAGCTATGTCATGTATCAAACAGGTTAGATCCATGCCCTGGTGGGACTTACCTTCTATGGGGGGGAGAGATAGTAAACCACAAACATAATAAATAAGAAAACTATATAGGAACTTCCTAGGTGGCACAGTGGTTAAGAATCCTCCTGAAAATGCAGGAGACATGGGTTCGAGTCCTGCTCCAAGAAGATCCCACCTACCACAGAGCAACTAAGCCTGTGTGCCACAACTACTGAACCTGCACTCTAGAGCCCATGAGCCACAACTATTGAGCTCACATGCCACAACTACTGAAGCCCTCGCACCTGGAGCCTGGACTGCGCAAGAAGAGAAGCCACCACAGTGAGGAGCCCGCACACCACAATGAAGAGTAGCCACTGCTCACCACAACTAGAGAAAGCCTGTGTGCAGCAGCAAAGACCCAACGCAGCCAACAAATAAATAAATTAATTAATTAATTAAAAGAAAACTATATAATACATCTGAAGGTAAAAAGTACTATGAAAAAAAATGTTGAACAAGGTAGGAGGATCAAGAATTCTTACTAAAAAAGAAGGAGAGAGAGACTGAGAAAGAGAGGGAATGAGACATCCTACTGACTTGGAGTTTTGCCAGGAATGTCTCAGTTTGTATAGACATTTTTGTGGAATAAAGCTTTATTCATAGGAGGAATTTTTACATTTCCTTTGGTATCTTCTCCACTTAAGTAGAAAAGGAATGTTAGAAGGGTAGAATTGTAAAGCATACCAGGTTTACTGAGGGAAAAATAAAATGCACTCAGCAACTGAAATGTGCAGTTAAAGAGTTCTGGGGTGATCAGAAGGAAAAGAGAGCACATTCCTGGCCTTCATGAACTAAAACTATAAGTAAAGTCTCTAAGATAAGACAAGAAGATGCTTAAGTACATGACAAAAGAGTATTTGCAAATAACTGACCAACCTTAACCTTAAAAAAAAATGTGTAAAACTGTTACAAATTTGGGTGGTAATGGTTTGGGAAATGACATAAACAACTTGATTTGATAAAGTTAAAATTTCCAGAGGATGATAAAAAAGAAAATCTAAAGGAGGCGAACTTTAAGAAAACTTTGAAAGAAGTGAGGGACATTATTTTGACAGAAAAGAAAGGCAATCTATTTCTTGTACAGGGTACTAAATATGTTGTCTGGGGCAGGATGAGCCACCCATCAGTAAAAACAACCATAATGTCTGGATGAAATACAATGGATCTCTTTTTAAATTAATTTAATTGGCATATAGTTGATTTACAATGTTGTGTTAGTTTCTGCTGTACAGCAAAGTGAATCAGTTAAACATATACATATAACGACTCCTTTTTAGATTCTATTCCCATTTAGGTCATTACAGAATAATGAGTAGAGTTCCCTGTGCTATACAGTAAGTCCTTGTTAGTTATCTTTTATACATAGTAGTGTATATATGTCAATCCCAATCTCCCAATTTATCCCTCCTCTCCCTTCTCCCTTGTTAACCATGTTTGTTTTCTACATCTGTGACAGTATTTTTGTTTTGTAAATAGGTTCATTTGTACCATATTTTTTAGATTCCATATATGAGCGATATATGATATTTGTCTTTCTCTGTCTAACTTGCTACACTCAGTGTGACAGTCTCTAAGACCAGCCATGTCACTGCAATGGCATAATGTATCTCTTTTAAAAAACACGTTGGGTTACCAAGAAAGTAAGGCATTCACAGAAGCCTATGTCTGCGTGGAGGTAGCAAGTCAGATGGAAATGGAACACTGAACCTGGCTTGGTCCTTGAAGACATTTGTAGAAGCCAGAACTTAAGCTTTAGTTTTCATATCCTTCTGGATCAGAGGGGACAGGAGACAGTGCTCACATTAAAGGATAGGAAACACATGCTCATCTCATTCAACATCTATATGTGGGAAAATCATTAACTAAGAAGAAGAGGAAACTTCCTTTTCCATCTCCCAAAGAATATCTATATAAAATCGATAGTTACAGCATACTTAATAGTGAGACACTGGACACATATTCTTTAAGATCAAGGTATTTAAAAGGGCATTAACTATCACCAAGTTTATAAAGCATTGTACTGGATATTGTAGTCAGTGAAGTAAGATAGGAAAACAATATCAGAAATGGGAAAGAAGAAATGAAACTGTCATAATGCTGATAATATGTGGGTCCACATAAAAACTCCAAAGCATCCACAGATTACTACAATTAGTAAGAGAGTTTAGTAAGTTTATAAAATAGGATTCAAAGCCAATATACAAAATTTAATTGCATATCTCTACATAGCAATACATATTTAAATGTATAGTTTAAAAGATGCCAATTATATAGCATTAAAGTGAAGTACCTGGGGATAAATACATTATAAAATTTGAAAGATGTTTATGGAGAAAATTATATTGGGAGATTTTATAGTTACCTTACATAAAAAGAGAAACTGGAAGACTTGATATAACAAATATTTCAATTCTCCCCAGGTTGATTAATTGATTCTATGTATTTCCAATAAATCCCCAAATACTCTTTTTGTGTCTGTATGGAGTTTAAGTTGATCCTAAAATTTATATGATAGAGCAAAACATCAAAATAGCCATGATATACTTGAGGAAACAAAAGTTGGCAAACTTGCCTTATCAAGATTTATTTTAAAGCTGTAGTAATTAAGACTACAGTTTTGGTATAAAGATAGAAAAGGAACAAATGGAACTGAGTTCAGAACTCCCTGATTGACATACACATATATTGATTTTTGAATTATGATGAAGCTGACACAGCAGATCAATGGGTAAAAGATAGACTTTTGATGCTGTAACAATGGGTTATTGCAAGGACACATATGAAACTGGACCTCTAACTTACATCATACAGAAAAATATATTACTCATTGGATCAAAAACCTAAATGTGAGAGGCAAAAATATAAATTTTTTGGGAGGAAATGTAGAATATATTTATGAGATCAGAGTATGGAAGGATAATCTTAAGACATGAAAAGTACTAGCCTTAGAATATAAGAATGATAAATTCTACTACCTTAAAATTAGGAATTTCTGCCCATCCAAAGTCACATGAAAAATGAAAAAAGGCACAAATTGGATGAAGAAATCCTTGACAAACGATTTGGTCTTGGAATATGCATTCATGCATCTAATAGGAAATAGAGACAAACCACCGAGTAGAAAACTTTAACTGATAAAGAATTACAAAAGAAAATGGCAACAAAGTTGATAAGGTGTGTGTTAATAAATACTTAGCTCAGAGGCAGTGGATTTTGGTGAACAAGGCTTTCAGCAGAGATTGTGAGTGAGGAAGTAGAAGAAAAGAGCAGTTGTGAGGATGGATTACTGGATGTGAGAAGATTATTAGAGACTTCAATTAGAACTTTACTTCTGATTTTGGGTGGGAAGCAATTTTGGATTCTGAGTAGAGGACAGTCCTGAGAATGAATTATGAAGACACTGACTCTTGCATAGTTTGGAATAGAGCCCAGCCAAGATCTGGGCTATCTAAACCTCTCATATACGACAGAGTTAAAACAAAAAAAGTGAATGAAACAAATGAAGATTTTATTATTTTTATAAGCTCTGTAGTGATGCTAGAGGGTACATGTCCACGAAATATGACACTATGTGTGTTTCTAGCTTAGACTCCATTACTTTTGAACTGAAAACATAAAAGTGTTCTTATAAATAAATAAAAAAACTTGAGACTTAACATCTATCAACACAAGTATTATAACGTCCATTTTTAAAATAATGTGTAGCCAGTGGTTCTGAGTTTGAAAGCATATACGTACAACAGAAAGACTTTTATGAAAGGTTGTTAAAACTCAGTATTGCCAGAAATCAAAGGTAATAGAAAATGCAGAAAATCTTTGTTCCTTACAGAGACTGAATAGTGTTCAAATGCATAATCTCCTTTGAATGTTTGTAAATGTATGCTTAAATATGCAAATTTATATCTTGTCCCCTGCTATCGTGAATATCATCCATAACCCTGTGTTAGTGGACCAGGGATGAGGGTGAGAGGGTTTGGACGTAGACAGGAGAAGAGAGCTCAGTTAATCAGTGAACACTGAAATACTGCCAGGTCTGGATGAATGAGCATTTCCTTTGCATTGAACTTTATAAATACAAGATTTAATTGTGTTTTCGGAACAACCCAGCTTATTTGGAAGCCAAGACTTGGGTTCTCATATCTCTACAGCTGTTGGCCTTGAAGGAAGCCTACTAACAATGTAAATGGCCTCTTAGCACTGAATTTTGTGGTCAACTACAGAGACCTCCTGAGCCTTCCCTGATTGTCCTGGTACTGTGCAAGTCACCCACAGGCAGGGCAAGAGGAAGAATGACCAAGGTTGAATTATCTGCTACTCTCACAAGATAGGGACTTTCGGGTAAAATATTGACATACAAAAAATAAAGTGTTATTTCTCAAATTCCTGAGTTTGCATACAGATGCAATACTAATATTTAGACATCTTATATTATCCTCAAGAAAGGATGTAGGTTTAATCATTCTCAGCAAATGCTCTTGAGAAGGGCCAAAAAATCCTAGTTACACTCCCACTTGTTATGCAGAAGTACCTATAGAGGTACCTATGTACCAAGCTGACAGACTCTAGTATTAGAATCATATTCTCATAGAGGGGGTCAGTAAAACTAGAACCATTAGAAAGAAGTCTCTTGAAGAGTTTCTGTTTGCGTTTGAGATAGGCTGGGACCTAGGACCCTTTGCTGCAGTGCTGCAATGTTTGTACCTGGACAAACCTCTCCTTGTGCAACAAAATACAAAGACACTACAAGGGGTTAAAAATAACTGCGCAGTTGGGGCAAATTCTGCACAACAAGGTACAAAGAGACCAAAAAGACCAGAAAACCCAATTGCCACTTCTGGAGAGCTGGGAGCAAGAGTAGGGGGCTGGGAGCAAAAGCAGGGTACTGTGCATGCCCTCTAAACACATCACCAAAAGAGGGCGCGAAGCACCTAAGCCACCCCTCCAGCCTGACTCCTGGACACAACCCTACCCTCATCCCATATAAGGAACCAGCTCCACCCTGGCCCCTGCACCCTCTTGATGCAGCAGGGGACCCAATAAAGCCTTGCCTGAATTTCTTGTCCGGCCTCTGGTCAATTTCTAGTGATCAAGGAGGCCAATAACCCTGGTCACTAGAACCCCAGGTTCACTAGACATCCTCTACCTGTGTAGAGGAACTCCCCCAACCCTGCCCAGGCACAGGGACAAAGCAGAAGGGAGCTACAGCTTTACCCATGACTAGGAGGCGACTGGAGACAGCAGACCTCCATGGCTAGGAGGGAGAAGAGGTAAATGTATTTTGTCATATGACATTTTGAGCCTCTGTAAGAACCAACTATGAGGCTTATAGAACAGGCCCTGTATCTATTTTGAAGTTTCAGTATTTCGAGTGAGCATGAAAGAATATGTGGAAAAAATTAAAATGTACTCAAATTGTCCTTCTAATATTAAATCTCAGATTCAAATAAATGAAAAATATCCTGTCGGGCTACTAACTCTCTTTTCGTAGTAAATTACTTAAAGTATATTAAATGCTTTAAAATTTAATCAATTTTCTTTTCTTCTTTATTTTTAAACTAAATAAGTGAAGTCAATACCATGACAGAAATAACTATAAAGTCACAGAACTGAAAAAAGTCAATGAGCTGAACCTATTCTGATTTGAGGTAAATGAGATGAGGCAAATGGAGACAGGTACTGTTCCAAAGCATCACCCTTGAAATGCTATCAAACACATGCAAATATATTTATTGGCCCATTCTTGTTAGGGTACTACTAAAGATGATAGTAAAAGCATTCAATTATTTCATGCTTTTGACTCTTGGGAAGATACCTCCAATTCTACATCCAAACAGATGTGACTCTCCCTCTTTGCACTCTCATTTTACTTCATTACATCGTCCCCGCTGCACTGACTACTGTTTGTTCCCTTTGACTTTGGACTTCTACAGGGCAGCCATAACTTCACTCAACTTCTTACGCCCTTCATCACCCTGCACAGGGCTCTTTATGCAGTAGGTGCTCAAGGCGTACATTGGTTAACTAAATTCATACAAGCCAGAAGGTGTGTCCTTGCATGGGCTGTAGTGTGTCCAGCCAAACACACTTTGTCAGAACATTTTTTAAAGTGCTATTTATCTAAACAATGTTTTGGAAGCTGTTAATAAGAATGGTGCCCAATAAATAAGTCACGGTAAAATAAATTTGGTAAAAATACAGTAACATATCCCTTTCTCAGATATTTGTAATGCATAATAAAGGAAAAGATTCTGGAGATAAGAAACATTCAGTTGTGTTTAACTCAAATGCTTTCATATATATGAGACAGAGAGAGAGAATTTTTTGGACAGCATAACTGTTAACATCCAACAAAACTGAGTACCCCCATAATACTGGTTTATGAGATATTCTGAAATGTTTAGAAACATATTTCACATTTATTTCTTTTCCATGTATTTGATTTAGAATATTTTCTTTTGAAAGCTAATTTAATGTTTTAAATTACACATCATTTACACTGCTATAATAAACAAACACTTGCTACTTAGCTTTACAATTAGTGATCCCTGCTGGCATCTGTTATTTCTAGAGAAATTTAGCCTTGATAGTGAAGTGATGTCTAACTTATAGTATAATAAGGCATCCACATTGCCAATGTTATTTTTTAGATGGAGAAAAAAATGAAAAAAAATATTTTTATAAAGAAATTAATTTAAAATAATATCTTTATTCTTGGGATTTTTTTGTTTTGTTTCCTTCTCCAGGTTTAAATAAAAGTTTAAATAAATCAGCCATAGCATATAGACTGCCAGGAAAAGTCATTCAGAGTCTTTTATTGTTCACATTTAGAAGATTTAGGGATTCATTACTGTTCCATTGAATAAAAATTCAGGAGATAAAGAAAATAGTCTATTATATTTGACAAGTGAATGCGTAAAACCATACATTATTCTAGTATAAGCACCATGTCATTAAAAAGTGCTTTTGGAGTTATTATTAGTTTAGATCCTCAGAACAACCCTGTGAAATAAGCAGAACAGGGATCATTATTCCCATGTCATGTATATAGATGTTTGAGATACTGAGAAATTAAATGGCTTTCATAATAATATCATTAGCTCATTTCACTACAACAGTCTTTATTATTGAGCATGGCCCATGTGCCAGGCACTGAATGAATAGGAGAGGGGATACCCTGCCCTTGCCCTGCAAGAGATGACTGAGAGTTAGACTGGAGCTGTACCAGACTAGTGTTCTAGAACTTTCCCTACTATCTCACTGCTCTTAACCAGATTTTGGATGGCACACTTTTTATGCTACTTAAACCTAGTTTGGCTGTGGAAAGCAGCCTGTAAAGTAATATATTCTGAGTCCCCAGGAGTTTTGACATTATGGGGGAAGATGTAGGATTAAAGGAATGCTGTAGGGAGGTTTGTCTGGCAGCAATGGGGGAAACACATTTGACTTTCAACTGAGCTGCTTAAGATTTCTTGGCCAGGTAGTTCACAATCCTGTGGTTTGATAAAGCTGCACAGAAGTGCTTTTACTCTAAGAGAAAAATGTACCAGACTTGCAGAGGCAAGTATATGTTCTAAAATATGACGATTTGAAACATTTTAAGCCTAAATCTGAGAGTGGAACCAATCTCGCACAAAAGTAAATGGCTTTCTAATCTTGTTGTTTTTCCCTTCACAGAATCAAAGCTAGTTTTAACACTTGAAATATGTCCTTAATAGTATGTTAAAATATTCTCTGTTATGGGAATGAAACTGTAGTCTCATTTTACTGAGCAGTCACTGAATTGTGACCATTTTAATGAGCCTTGGATCTAGTTTCATAAATTAGCTCTGACACAGCACTATGGCATGCTGGCCTCTGGTAATTAGAATGCTAATGCAAAGATCACTGGTTGGCCAGATTTCCATTTGTTACCAGAAAATACTCTACTGCTCCCAGGCTTGGTCTGCAAGGACAAATAAAAATGGAAACTTGAACTTATTGCTAATGAACTGGTAAGTGTGATCACTGCATGTGACTTATTTGGATTCAAACTGCTTTTTCCCCAATAGAAACTGAAGTAAAAAAAGTGGGCATGTGCTTAGATGCCCATTTTTATTTATGTCTATTACTTCCAATGGTTACATTACGAAGAAAATAGAGATACTACAAATCATCCATTGTCGCTAATCAAATAATTACTCAACATACAGAATGTGCCAGGTACTGTGCTAAAAGTATTCGGTAAATAGATATAAATGTTGTTTGTGTACCCAGATATCACAGAGAAAGGTAAACCTGCAGCTAACTGTAGTAAATGTGGCAAACACCACAACAAAGACGTAGACTTTGTGCTTTGTGAACATGGTGCGCCATCTTCTATTGCTGAGAATGCCCTTGTGTCCATTCTTAGTAAATGAGGTAGTTTTCTCCCAGGACACCAGTTATAACGTTAGCAGTTTCATAGACCACAACCATCAGGAAGCTCTGTAAAAGCCTCTGTCTGTTTTGTTCTTTTGTTTGTTTAACTTTTCTGTTCCCATTGAAACTTCCATTAGCTAATTGTCAAAATAACTTTGATTTGCCTTGAAGCATAAGTAGCCATGAAACTTGGTGAAATTTTGTGGCTTTGGTGCATGTTTAATAAATGTCTAGTTTAAAGTTATTTAGCAGAGAACACATGCATATTTTCAAACAGGTGTAAAGCAAACACCAAATGGTAATAATCATCAAATTTGAATTTACTTAATTCTTAAAACTTTCAACTTGGATGATTTTTTTCTATCATTTTATCTCATATTATCTTGGATACATTTTTTGAAGAATGCATTTTTATATTCTACGACCATCTCTACAAGTCTCCACAAAGGTGAAAATGAAGAACACCATTTTTTTTAAGAACTTTTATTGAGATACAGTTAACAGACAATAAACTGCATATATTCAGAATGTACAATTTGGTGTCCCAATCTCCCAATTAAGAACACCACATTTTATTAAGAGATAAAAACTCCATAAACCAAATAAATAAAATATAAAATTTGGATAAATGTTCCAGCAGCATCATGAATATGTTTAGAACCTCAGTTAACAATTTTATAAAATACCTAATGATTTATTGACATCAATACTGGAGACAACTGTTATGATTAATTAATATAAAAATACCTAGTGAAAAATAATCTTAGCTGTATGTTCATTATTAATGCATAGACTTAACACTATTAATTTCTTTGCATTCCAAGAGTTTATTAGTTTCATCCTGGGGGACAAAATATTCTGTAAGAAAAGCAAAATTAAACCAACAGAGAGTCTAGATCATCAATTTCTTCAAGAGCTCAGATCTCAATCAGTGAAGTAAAGTAGACCGCAAGATTTGTGTATTCTTTTTTTTTTTATAAATTTATTTATTTATTTTTTTTATTGGTTGTGTTGGGTCTTTCTTGCTGTGCGCAGGCTTTCTTTTAGTTGCAGTGAGTGGGGGGCTATTCTTTGTTGTGGTGCTTGGGCTCCTCAGTGCCGTGGCTCCTGCCGTCGCGGAGCACGGGCTCCAGGCATGCGGGCCTCAACAGTCGCAGCACACGGGCTCAACAGCCATGGCTCACGGGCTCTAAAGCGCAGGCTCAATAGTTGTGGCGCACGGGCCTAGCTGCTCCGCGGCATGTGGGATCCTCGTGGAGCAGCACTCGAACCCGTGTCCCCTGAATTGGCAGGTGGATTCCCAACCACTGCACCACCTAGGAAGCCCTGTATTGTTTCTTTTTGTTTTCTGACTTTTCTAATTTCTCTCTTTTCATATGTGTATATATGAACTTATTTTCTCGGGTCCTTTTTGTGATATCTTTGTATTCAATGTTTAAAACACCAATGCTACTCTGCTATGTATTTTATAATCAGTAAATATGATGAAATGCCAAAGCTAATGTTAGTCAGTTAAATGAATTTTTTGTGGAGAGTAGTATACAACTCTGATACTCAAAGTTTGGTTGGCAGACAAGCAGCATCTGTATCATGCAGGAACCTGTTAGTAATACAGAATCCAGGTTTCACTTCAGATCTAGTGAATCAAAACCCGCATTTTAACAAGACACCCAGGTGATTGTTATGCACATTCAAGTTTGAGATGCATAGCTGTATATTATATTTAGCTTAAATCCCTTCCTTCAATAATCTTTTAAGAATTTTAATTTTGTAACTCTTTTGAAAAAAATGTAATAAGAATTCTGAGCATAAAAATAGTGCCTTTAGGGAAGAAACTTGAAAAATGCTTGTCTAAAGGCTTAGAATGTAATAATGCTACCCTAATATCATCTTTGATGATTATAATAGTTGCTAGTATTTGCATACCATTTAACAGTTGATAACATTTTCACACATGATCATAACAATAATCTTGGGCCATGGGTCCTGTTTTTAATTCCCATGTATACTAATTGAAGTTGAGAAACTATGAGTTTTTGCACAAAGTAACTTAGCTAATAAGTAGTGGTGCCAAGACTGAGTTCAGGAGTTCTCGCTCCAAACATCATGTTCTATAGATAAAGTTTGACTTTTCAATTAAGAATAAATCTATTGCTTTTGGCAAGACATATAATGTATTGGCAAACCACCAAAATAATTCATAATTTCATTTATTAAAAAGATCAATCTTTCTTAAAATCTCTATGAACATATGCAAAGTAGAAAGCCATTAAATTAATTCTTACTGTTAAAATTCCATGAGAAAACAAATTTTCAAAGAACTCTTTGAGAGTACAAACATGAAATACAGAGCAAGAAATCCAGCTAATACAAAGAATCTAAGATCCATCATCAAAAACCAGAAAGATATGGGTTATCTGATATTGAATAACAAAGCCAAGCTAAGAAAAAACAGGACGAGATTTAATCAGGTAAAAATTCTAGATATTACTAAGAAAAAAGCGTTTAGAGGATTTTAAAATTATTCCACCTGTATCTTTCCATCTGGCCACATTCCCACTCTTGCCCTCCACACCTCATATTCCACTACATTCCCCATCCCCAGCTACACTGGTCTCCTTGCTGTTTTTTCAGGTAGGCCAGGTACATCCCTGCCCTTTGCTTTGGGTGCTTCCTCTCTCTCAGCTTCCTTTCCCCATAGATAATCCCATGGTGAACTCCCCCAATCCCTTCAAATCTCTGCTCAAATGTCACCTTCTCATCTATTTAACGTTGTGACATTTCATTTCCCTACTTTCTTCATACTCAGAATCCCCATTACCTTGCTTTCATTTTTGTTTTCCAAAGTATTTATCATCTGCAAATATGATACAATTTATTTGTTTATTACCTTTATTGTTTGTTGCTAGATGAACCGCACCCCACTCCCATGCTAAAATGTTGGCGTCATGAGGCAGGGATCTTTGCTTTGTTCACAAATATATTCAAAGCACTTAGAATATTTGGCTAATAGATGGAGCTTACTAAATGTTGAATATATGAATGACTTAGGCTATGAATTAGTGAATGTATTATCTGAGATTCCAGGACTCAACATGGCTGTTGATGGTAAAAAGTAGAGTCATGAAAGGTTATAGATAGAGTGATCATAAATTTAGTATCTAAATGGGTCTTTTTTGAGTGTGAATAGGGCAATAAAATTATTAAAATTGTATAATTTTGAAAAGGTATTTAACTGATCAACAAGCTGGCTTATTATATCACTGATTCTATGAAGACTGGCAATCAAAAATTATTTTTAAGAATTCTTTTAATAAATCTGTTTAGAATAGAACAAAACTAACACAAATTTAGGTTTATAATCTAAAATAGAAAACATAAACTGAGTGATTTCCCATAGTGCTTTGATCATTTTATTTGGCTTATCATCTCATATACTTTGTCACTTACATTTTTCTGTAAAATATTTTTTATTATTTTATTTAAAAATTTTCATAGAATTTCTCAGATCTTCAGTCTCATTTCAACATTAATAGTTTTGAAATTATTGACATTTTCAAATGATTCTGCTTTGTAAATATATTTTAACTGAGAAAACAATATCAGTGATAATTATAAGTGGAAAATATTCTCAATTCTATTTTTACATTGATATGTGTAAATATATTAGCCCAAATATTTTCATAGGTACTGTCTTTTTACTTCCAATCAGAGTACTTTTCTTGACATATTTTTATAAGATAAAACTTATCAAAAATGTCAATATTCTTTTGATTGTCTCAGCAAATATAGATGCCATACAACCACAGGTAGTCTCAATTTCATTTCCTTCTGGTACAAAATACAACTATTTAATTATGAATAGAAGCTCCACCAAAAAGCTTTTCTCTCAAGTTATTTCAAAGCATTACCATAGAAAAATCAAAATTAAATCTTGTATACCTTTATAACTTTCATTGTTTAATTTATTTACTCCAATCCTTGCTTCTATAAGAATTTATCTTTTCATTTATGAGATTGCTTTTAATAACTGGAATTCTTTAAAAACTTCAAAATTTGAATTCTGTTGAACACTTAGATTAGAGATTTCCAACTAATGTTGAACAAAATGTAAGCAAAATTTAGAAGATTTGCAAAGTAGTTTTTCAAAAGCTCAAACATTTCTAAAACTGAATTGATGATAGGTAGCAAAGAGATTATATGAAAACACACTTATGTTGTCTTTTTAGTTCAAAATAAAATTCATCACCAAAATTTTGTAGTGTTGCTTTCTGAGAATATAAACTAAAATATTTATAAAATGTGATTCTTACTGCTCAGTTTGTATAAATTAGAATATCACAGCTTGTTTGATGCAATTATGAATTATTTATATAACATAACCAACTTCAAGTACATTTATGCTTTATATGTATCCTAATTTACTAAGAACACTGTTTTTACCACCATGCTGTGTTCCACCCAAAGTTGTATTTGTATTATCTCTACAAAAGTCACATAATTTTATCTTTAATGTTGAATTTTTAAACTAAGTTTAAAATACCATTTACATATAATGTCATCCATTTCACAGTTATCATTTAACAGTCATCAAACAGGGTTTTAATTTTAACATCAACATCTAAATGAACATAAGCAAATTAACTTATGGCCTATTAAAATTTATGAACATAATAATTAATTATTGTTATTAAAAAGCTTTCAGAATAATTATTATAGCTAGAAGTGTTCATAAGATGGGAAACCAGAACAATATGTGACTCCTCAAAAGAAACTGTTCTTTCCACTAGACCTGGTGGCCAGGCTTGCCCCAGCATGATGCCCATTCACAGTAGCCTCTGTCCCACCAGATCTGGTAAGTGGGCTCACTCAGGCCTAGAACTGTTTTACTACAGCCCCCATGCCACCAGATCTGAAAGGTGTTCACACTCCACACAAGGATGTCCTTGAATGCCTGGTATTTCTGGGCCCCATGATAGTGAAACAATCAGAGAGACAGATCTTGGCAGGTGACCACTAGAAAAGCACTGCACAGACAGACTAAAACACACCTCTAATCTTCCAGTGACTGCTTCTTCAAGACTGGGAGAGACAGCAGTTTCATCTTATACACAGAAACAAGAACAGAGAATCAAGCAAAATGAGGAGAGAGAGGAATACATTTTGAACAAAAGAATAAGGAAAAACTTCAGAAAAAGACATTAATGAGATAGAGACAAGAATCTACTTGATAAAGAGTTTAAAGTAATGGTCATAAAGATACTCACTGAATTCAGATAAAGAATGAAAAGCATGGTAAGATTTTTAACAAAAGAAAATATAAGAAAGTTCTGAAGTTACAGAACTGAATAATATGATAGCTGAACTGAAAAATACACTAGGAGGATTCAACAGCAGACTGGAAGAAGCAGAAGAATGGATCATTGAGCTGGAAGACAAAGGAATGGACGTCACCCAGGCAGAGTAGCAAAAAGAAAAAAAGAAAGGATTTAAAAAGAAAATTCTTTAAGGGACAATTGGGACAACATCAAGTGGAATAAAATTCTCATTATAGGGTTCCCAGAAGGAGAAGAGGGAGAGAAAGGGCCAGCAAACTTATTTGAAGAAATAATGACTGAAAACTTCCCTAATCTGAGGAAGGATACAGATACTCATGTACAGGAAGCCCAAAGGGTTCTAAATAGAATGAACCCAAAGAGATCCACATCAAAATGGATTATAATTAAAATGGGAAAAGTTGAAAATAAAGAGAAGAACTTGAAAACAGCAAAAGAAAAACAACTTCTTACATACAAAGGGAGTCTTTTAAGATTCAACAGATTTTTTCAACAGAAACTTTGCAGGCCTGAAGAGAGTGGCATGACATATTCAAAATGATGCAAGGAAAAACATTTCCAACCAAGAATTCTTTACCTGGCAAGGTTGTCATTCAGAATTGAAGGCAAGATCAAGAGTTTTCCAGATAATCAAAAGCTGAAGAAGTACATCCCCACTAAACTGGCCCTATAAGAAATGTTAAAGGGACTGCTTTAAGCTGAAAAAAAAATGACATAACTAATAACAAAAAAAATACAAAAGAAAAAAATCTTACTGCGGAAGGTTGTATATAGTAAAGATAGTGTATCAATCACTGATTAAGTCAGTGTGAAGGCTAAAACACAAAAATAGTAAAATTAACTAAAATTACAATAATTAGTTAATAGCACAAAAAATAAAAAGATATAAAATGAGGGTGGAGTAAAAATGTAACTTTTGAAATGTGTTAAATTTAAGTTGCTGTCAATTTAAAACAGACTATTATATACTTAGGATGTTATATGTGACCTCACAGTAACCACAAAGCAAAAATTTATAGTAAATATGCAAAAGAAAATGGGAAAGGAATCTAAACAGAAAAATGAAGAAAGTCATCAGAGGATTAAGATGGTGGAGTAGGAGGAAGTGCGTTCACTCCCCCTTGCAAAAGCACCTGAATTACAACTAACTGCTGAACAATCATCGACAGAAAGACACTGGAACTCACCAAAAAAGACACCCCACATCCAGAGACAAAGGAGAAGCCTCAATGAGATGGTAGGAGGGGTGCAATCATGTTAAAATCAAATCCTATAAATGCTGTGTGGGTGACTCACAAACTGGAGAAGAGTCATATGGCAGAAGTCCACCCACTAAAGTGAGGGTTCTGAGCCCCACGTCAGGCTTCCTAACCTGGCAGTCCAGCAACGGGAGGAAAAATCCCCAGAGAATCAGACTTTGAAAGCCAGCGGGATTTGATTGCAGGATCTCCACAGGACTGGGGGAAATGGAGACTCCACTCTTGGAGGGCACACAAAATAATGTGCTCATGAGGACCCAGGGGGAAGGAGCAGTGACCCCATAGGAGACTGAACGAGACCTACCTGCTGGTGCTGGGGGGTTGCCTGCAGAGGTGGGGGGCAGCTCACTTAGGAGACAGGGGCACTGGCAGCAGGGGTTCTGAGAAGTGCTCATTGGTGTGAGCCCTCCCAGAGTCTGTCATTAGCCCTACCAAAGAGCCTGTGAGCTCCAATGCTAGGTAGCCTCAGGCCAAACAACCAACAAGGTGTGAACACAGCCCCACCCATTAGCAGACAAACAGATTAAAGTTTTACTGAGCTCCTCTCACCAAATCAGATAAAAGTCTTACTGAGCTCCACCCACCCAGTCCTACCCACCATCAGTCCCTCCCATCAGTAAGCATGCCCGAGCCTCCTAGATAGCTTCCTCCACAAGAGGGCAGACAGCAGAATCAAGCCATATCAGCAGTATTTCGTCTTGTGGAACTGAAAACCATAGCCACAGAAAGATAGGGAAAATGAAAAAGCAGAGGACTTTGTACCAGATGAAGGGACAGGATAAAACTGCAGAAAAACAACTAAATGAAGAGGAGATAGGCACCCTTCCAGAAAAAGAATTCAGAATAATGATGGTGAAGATGATCCAGGACTTTGAAAAAAGACTGGATGCAAAGATCAAAAAGTTTACCAAAGACCTAGAAGAATTAAAGAGCAAATAAACAGAGATATGCAACAAAATAACTGAAATGAAAAATACACTAGAAGGAATCAATAGCAGATTAACTGAGGCAGAAGAGTGAATAAGTGACCTGGAAGACAGAATCGTGATAATCACTGATGTGGAAAAGAATAAGGAAAAAAGAATGAAAAGAACTGAAGACAGCCTAAGAGACCTCTGGGACAATGTTAAATGCACCAACATTCGTATTATAGGCATCCCAGAAGGAGAAGAGAGAGAGAAAGGACCTGAGAAAATATTGGAAGAGATTATAGTTGAAAACTTCCCTAACATGGGAAAGGAAATAGCTACCCAAGTCCAGGAAGCACAGAGAGTCCCAGGCAGGATAAACCCAAGGAGAAACATGCCAAGACACATAGTAGTCAAATTGACAAAAATTAAAGACAGAGAAAAGTTATTAAAAGCAACAAGGGAAAAACGACAAATAACATACAAGGGAACCCCCATAAGGTTAACAGCTGATTTCTCAGGAGAAACTCTGCAAGCCAGAAGGGAGTGGCATGATATATTTCAAGTGATGAAAGGGAATAATCTACAACCAAGAATACTCTACCCAGCAAGGATCTCATTCAGATTGGATGGAGAAATCAAAAGCTTTACAGACAAGCAACAGCTAAGAGAATTCAGCACCACCAAATCAGCCCTACAACAAATGCTAAAGGAACTTCTGTAAGCAGGAAACAGAAGAGAAGAAAAGGACCTAAAGAAACAACAACAAAACAATTAAGAAAATGGTAATAGGAACATACATATTGATAATTACCTTGAATGCAAATGGACTAAATGCCCCAACCAAAAGACACAGATTGGCTGAATGGATACAAAAACAAGACCCATGTATATGCTGTCTACAAAAGACCCACTTCAGACTTAGGGACACACACAGACTGAAAGTGAGGGGATGGAAAAAGATATTCCATGCAAATGGAAATCAAAAGCAAGCTGGAGTAGCAATACTCATATCAGATAAAATAGTCTTTAAAATAAAAAAGTTACAAGAGACAAGAAAGGACATTGCATAAAGATTGAAGGATCCATCCAAGAAGAGGAGATAACAATTATAAATATATATGCACCCAATATAGGAGCACCTCAATACATAAGGCAAATGCTAACAACTATGAAAGAGGAATTGCAAGGCAGAAATAGAGACACAGGTGTAGAGGACAAACACATGGACAGCAAGTGAGGAAAGCGGGGAGGGTTGGGGGGGAAGGAATTTGGAGATTGGGATACCAAATTGTATGCTCTAAATATATGCTGTTTATTGTCTGTTAACTGTATCTCAAAAAAAGTTCTTAAAAAAAAAAAAGTCATCAAACCACAAGAGAAGAGAGAAAGAGAAGAAGAAAGGAACAGGAGCAACTATAAAAACAGACAGTGAGTATAAAAAAAAGTCAGTAATTATTTTAAATGTAAATAGACTAAATTTCCAATTGAAAGATATAGAGTGGCTGAGTGGATAAAAAAAAAGAAAAGAAAAAACAAAACCCATCTATATACTGCCTACAAGAGACTCACTTCAGAAGTAAGGATGTACAGACTGACAGTGAAGGAATGGAGAAAGCTCTCCTACTCAAATGGAAACAAAAAGAAGGCTGCTGTAGCTACACTGATATCAGACAAATAGACTAAAACAAACACATTAATAAAAGACAAAGAAAATTATTACATTAATGATAAAGAAGTAATCCAGCAATAAAATATGACATTTATAAATATATATGTACCCACCACAGGAGCACTTAAATATACAAAGAAAATGTTAATGGATGTAAAGGGAGAAATTGACAGCAATACAATAATAGCAGGGGTCTTTAAAACCCCACTTACATCAACACATAGATCAACCAGACAGAAAATAAATAAGAAAATGCAGACCTCGGGTGACACATTAAACCAGATTGACTTAATAGATATAATCAGAATGTTCTATCCCAAAGCAGCAGTGTATACATTCTCCTCAAGTGCACATGGAACATTCTCCAGGATAGATCACAATGTTAGGCCACCAAACAAGTCTCAATAAATTTAAGAAGATTGAAATTCTATCAAGCATCTTCTCCAACTACAGTGGTATAAAACTACAAATCAACTATTAAAAGAAAACTAGAAAAGGTGCAAATATGTGGAGATTAAACAACATGCTACTAAACGATCAATGGGTTATCAAAGAAATCAAAGAAGAAATAAAAATACATAGAGATAAATGAAAATATACAGCAACCAAAATCTGTGACATGCAGCATAAGTGGTTCTAAGAAGTTCATTGCAATTAAGGCCTACCTCAAGAAAAAAGAAAAATCTGAAATAAACAATCTAACTTCATACATAACAAAACTAGGGAAAAAAAATGTACAAAGCCTGAAGTCAGTAGAAAGAACGAAATAATACATTGGTTTCCCAATGCATATAAAATTTTAGTTTACATTATATTATAGTTTAGCAAGTGTGCAATAGCGTATGTCTAAAAATATACATTCCTTAATTAAAAAACACTTTATTGCTAAAAAAAAATTGCTGACCATCACCTGAGCCTTCAGTGAGTAGTTATCTTTTTGCTTGCCTTGATTTTGGTGGCTGCTGACTGATCAGGGTGGTGATTGCTGAAAGCTGGGATGACTGTGACAAGTTCTTAAAATAAGACAACAATAAAGTTTGCTGCATTTATTGACTCTTCCTGTAGCATGCAGTGCTGTTTGATAGCATTTTACCCATAGTAGAACTGCTTTCAAAATTGGAGTCAGTCCTCTCAAACCTCACTGCTGCTTCATCAAGTTTAGGTAATATTCAAAAGCCTTTATTGTCATTTCAATAATCTTCACAACATCTTTACCAGGAGCAAATTCCTTTTCAATAAACCGCTTTCTTTGTTCATCAATAAGAAGCAATTCTTCATCCATTAAAGGTTTATCGTGAGATTACAGCAATTCAGTCACATCTTCAAGATCTACTTCTAATTCTAGTTCTCTTCCTTTTTCTACCATATCTGCAGTTACTTCCTCCAGGGAAGTCTTGAACCCCCTCCAGTCATCCTTGAAATTTGGAAGCAACTTGTTCCAAACTTCTGTTAATGTTGATATTTTGACCTTTTCCCATGAATCAGGAATGTTCTTAATGGCATCTAGAATGATGAATCTTTTCCAGAAGGTTTTCAGTTTACTTTGCCCAGATCCACCAGAGGAATCACTATCTATTGCAGCTATAACCTTACAAAATATAATTCTTAAATAATAAGACTTGAAAGTTGAAATTACTCTTTGATCCCTGGGCTGCAGAATGGATGTTGTGTTAGCAGACATGAAAACATTAATCTCATTGTACATCTCCATCAGAACTCTTTGGTGACCAAGTGCATTGCCAATGAGCAGTAATATTTTGAAATGAATCTTTTTTTCTTTTTCTGAGCAGTAGGTCTCAACAGTGGCCTTAAAATATTCAGTAAATCATGTTGTAAACATAGGTGATGTCATCCAGGCTTTGTTGTTTCATGTACAGAGCACAGGAAGAGTAGATTTAGCATAATTCGTAAGGGCCCCAGGATATGTGAAATTGTATTTGAGCACTGACTTCAACTTAAAGTCACCAGCTACATTAGCCCCTAATAAGAGATTCAGCTTATCCTTTGAAGATTTGAAGCCAGACACTGACATCCCTTCTCTTGCTGTGAAAGTCCTAAATGGCATCCTCTCCCAAGAAAAGGCTGTTATGTCTATATTGAAAATCTGTTATTTTGTGTAGCCACATTGATTAAATATCTTAGCTAGATATTCTGGAAAACTTGCCACAACTTCTACATCCGCACTTGCTGCTTCACTTTGTACTTTTATATTATGGAGGTGGCTTCTTTCTTTAAACTTCATGAACCAAACTCTGCTAGTTTCAAACAAATTTTTTTTTCTCTTCAGCTTCCTCACCTCTCTCAGCCTTCACAGAATTGAAGAAAGTTAGGGCCTAGCTCTAGATTAGGCTTTGACTTAAGGAAATATTGTGGCTGATTCATCTTCTAGACCACTAAGACTTTCTCCATATCAGCAATAAAAGCTATTTCGCTTTCTTATCATTTGTGTGTTCATTGGAGTAGCACTTTTAATTTCCTACAAGAACTTTCCCTTTGCGTTCACAGCTTGGCTAACTGTTTGGTGCAATAGACCTAGCTTTCAACCTATCTCAGCTTTCAACATGCCCTCCTCACTAACCTTAATCATTTCTAGCTTTTGATTTAAAGTGAGAAACGTGTGACTCTTTCTTTCACTTGAACACTTAGAGGCCATTATAGGGTTATTAACTGGCCTAATTTCAATATTGTTATGTCTCAGGGAACAGGGAGGCTTGAGAAGGAGAGAGATGGGTAAACAGTTGGTCAGTGGAGCAGTTAGAACACACATACCATTTACTGATTAAATTTGTCATCTTACATGTGCACAATTCCTGGTGCCCAAAAACAATTACAATACTGATATCAAAGATCACTGATCACAGATCACCATAACAAATATAATAATAATGAAAAAATTTGAAATATTGTGAGAATACCAAAATGTGACACAGAGACCCAAAGTAAGCAATGCTGTTGGAAAAGTGGCACAGATAGACTTGCTCAATGCAGGGTTGCTGCAAACCTTCAATTTGTAAAAAAATGAGTATCTGCAAAGTGCAATAAAACAAGGTGTGCCTGTAATCTGTTACAGCAGCAATAGAAAAGAAATATAATACTCTTTCCTTCAAGAAGTAGAATGTCATTCACCTCTGTGTGAGTGTGAACTGAACTTACATCGAATGAACAGAATGTGTGACTCAATTATAATGAACAGAATATAACAGAAAATGGGATATCACTTCCTAGATTAGGTTATACGAAGACAGTGTTTCCCATTTTGGTTCCACTCACTTTCTCTTGAATTTCTTCTTCATTCTGAGGTAGCTGGTTGCCATGTCATCAGTGTCACTGTGAAGAGGTCACATGGTGCAGAACTAGCCCTACCAGCAACCACATGGATGAACTTTGAAGACTGTCGTCCCCCAGTCAAACCTTTAGATTGCCGTAGCCCCAGCTGACACCTTGATGGCACCCTTGTAAGAGACTCTAAACCAGAATCACCCAGGAAAGCTTCTCTCAGATTTCCGATGCACAGAAATGGTTAAATAGTCAATGTTAGTTATTTTAGGTTATGAGGCTTTGAGATAACTTGTTATGTAGTGATAGATATAAGTACTCTATGAGAGAGATAAGTACTCTAATGTACTTATTTACCTACCAAAAGAGAAAAGAAGTAGAGAAGAAAAAAATGCTATTTAGGTGAGGATTCCTCCTTTTCTACAAGTAAACTGATGGGAATGTGCGTTTCATGGGCAAGTTATGAGAAGAACATGCAATATTTTTAATGTAACAATGTACACATACAAAAGTTGACATTTGTATAAATATAATTTAATCAACTTTTTTAAGCTTATAAATGAAATTGAAACCTCAATATTGAGAATAAAATTTCTCAAAATACATCGTTTTTTGAGAGTACAATCATCCATTTTTACACATATTGTAATGGATCAGGGCTGTCAAAACTACTGTGAGATCAACCAAGGCAATTAACCTCTAATTTTTTTCTCAGTTCTTTCTTCTCTTGAATTTTGCATTTCCCTTGAAGTCTATACTTAATGGAACAAAGCATGTCATAAACTGAGATTAATTAGTGGGTTTTCTACTTTGCTGTATAGAAATATTCTCCAGGCTGTAATTTACAAAGTTTAACTATTTCCAGTCTAAAAAAATATACATATATATGTGTATATATACGTATCCATTAACTAAAGAAAATAGTCATTAACTTCATGATACTCTTAAGGTGAATTTCAAATTGAACATGATTATTGAAATAGAGCATCTTTTTTTCCTATGATGAGTGTAATTTGTCTCAGGTAAGGAAATATATGTACTAGCCTCACTATACTTACCATGTGATAAGTAGCTAAGTTCTCTCCCCATCCTCTTTTTTAATTTTACTAACATTCAGATCACAAATTCAGTACTCATAACTTCTTTTAAATGGAAGTGTCACTTAACCAAATCCATTGCTCCTGCATTGTTAAAATATAATTCCCCAAATGCAGTGTAAATATTGACTTATATTAATCATCTCCATGTACAACTATAAAGGAGGTACACAAACTGCACACTGGGGATTTTGTTTCCATGAGATTAAATGTTTCCCTATTTAAATGTTGTAGTAGGGAAAATTGTCTTTTTTTATAAATCAGTTTCTGTTATTATTTTCTCTGTGAAATCAGTACTAGTTTTACCATTTGAAACAAATTCCTGAGGAAATTTCTAGTGGATAGATATTATATACTTTTATTTTGTAATGTCCTCTGCTGCTACAGTAATATTTGATATTACATCTGATCTGAGTTTAATTTATAGCATATAGCCAAATATTCATGTTATCAAAAATATTTCTAAATTCTGCTTATATTCAGCGACAACAAATTAACTCCTTACATCTACATAGAAGATGTGGAATTCTATTTCTCAAAAGCACTTTTCCTCCTTAATTTAAACTTTCATTGTTCGTGAATCAACATATATGTTATCACTGCTAAATTTAAGAGAGGGACAAGATGTAGTACCACCGGAAGTTTCAAATAAGAATGATTGAGTTCACATGTGTTGTCCCTAAATCAAGTAAGAGATTGATAAAGAAGAAAAATAATTTTTGTATATTTTTAAAAGGGAAGAGTAATCATGACTTTATTCACAGTGTAACCAAAATATGTTTCCATTAAATAAAGTAATGTGCTCATCTACAAATCAATTAGTTTTGCTAATGAAAACATAGAACAGCTTTTTAAAATGTATCTTTTATTATGTCTTTGCCCTGCATATAAAGCTTAGATAAATCATGGCAAGAAAACGTCATCAGCAATATGAATATTAAAATATGAATATAATTAATTATGCACAACTACATCCCTCCTCAGCGTGGGGCCCCAGGATCAGTGGGTGATGCTGTATAAATTATGTTAATAGTGGGATTATTAGGAAGAGAGCCATGTGTTAAGAGTGAATTCCTAAAATATGTATATAAATGAAATGGCATTAAGCCATCAATAACTTTTTTCTTAGAAATGTGACAATTCAATGTTGGCAAAGCAAACGTTTTTCAATTATAGGTGTGGTTTGTGACTAGGATGTAACTGTTATTAGAATGTATTAGTATGTTTAAGCTTCCATCTGTAAGAAAGAATAGGAAACCATCACTGAGGGGCTGTTATGTGCCATCCATGATTTTAAGGAAGTTATTCAGGTAGTTTTGTGTGCTGATCCCACAATTTTTCTCCTTCATTCTAAGGGCTGCCTATGAATAAATTTGTGTCACTCTGCATCTTATTTACCTCTCTTATTTGTTTTTCTCTGTTTCTTTCCTTCTTTACTTAGAAATTAGGCATCTGAAAACATGTCTGAAACATTTTGCCACTTTATATTTCAATATTCTTATTGTTTTTTTTTCTGGGAGGGCGTTGTAGGTACCATATAGGTAATAAAATACATGGTATATTGATGTAGGTAATATATGTCCCTTATACTTCATGAATATATTACTAATATCAAAAATCCAAAAAAAGTAGGTTGCCTTTATTTGTTCATGGCAATAAATTATAACAACTTTTCTGTAACAACTTTTTGGAAATGCTCAGCTTAACCACAGCTCACATGATTTAAAACTCTGACTTCAATACTTTGAGCTTAATGGCATCATCAAGTGTCAAGACCACTCAGTAACAGGTTGATTGTTTTTTACAATATGCCATATTTTACCTTTTTTACGAAAGTTGTCAAGTCACAAAACATTTGCAGTGAAGAATGATTAAATTAACTGGATTAAGTCACAAGATTGTATAACTAGAATCTTCTTGGATTTCTACTGTGGCCGTATAGTTCTATCATTATCTTTGTATTAATATGTAAAACATGTGCAGTTCAATATTATAAAACAAAATAAGATAGACAGCTAATTTCCAGTTTCTTAAAGAGGCAGTTTTATACAGACACAACACTCATACACAATTCTCACAACTTCAAGTTGAAAAAATCTACTAATTCAGTAAAAACAATTTGCCGGTTCTATCTAGAAAATATTTAAACATTTCAGTTTGACATTGCAAGACTGAAATGAAGTCCAGTTTATTCATGGTTACAGCATTTGTTAGACATGTGGACACACTGGTACAGTAAATATAAAAGAAGGGGACTATTGAGATTTAAAGTACCTGCTATACATCAGAGTCCTTGATGCGTTAAGAAGGTGCTTCTGTTGACAGCCTGTTATTCATGTGTGCAGCTGTGACAGAAAAGACTGATAGGGAGTCAAAAAAGATTTTTAATGACCCTGCAAAAAGACTGTTACTTGGTTTGGGGGACGTAGCACCTGTCTGTAGGAGATAGGACTGCTTCTCTGGCCACACCAGCAGTTTATTCTGATCTATGCCCTTGCTGGTCGCTTTAGGGCATACATGTGCCATTCTGCCATGTTCCAACAGCTCCTTCAAATTGTACACCTGCACTCTCCCTGTTATCTTGACAGTTGAACCTCAATGTCCCATGGTGCCCAACCATCAACATATTCATAGCTGGTCATAGCACCAGGCTCAGGAGCAAGACTGCCTGGGATCAAATTATAGCTCTAATACTCACTAGACTGGAAACGGGAAAACGAGCTAACTTGATCCATCAAAAAAATTGTACTACCTCATAGTGCTTTGGGGAGTAATTAAGTAAATGAGTATATGTAAAACTCTCATAGAGAACTTGGCATACAATGCACTCAATGGTTAGTTGTGGTGGCTACTATTATTTTAATTCTTCTTCTTCTTCTTATTACCATCCACCTCCCCATGCCTATTGGGTAGTGCCATCGATCACTCCTCTTTTCTCCTTTTCTCTCCGTCCTTTATTCAGTAGAAGGGGAGTGTTGGGATGGGGAGAGTTGCCTTTTGGGAGTGTGTAGTATTTATGAACTATCCTCTCCTTTCCTCTTCACACTGAGAAAGGAGAAAGTGGTACCAAACTTCAGTACATCTCTGAAGCCAAGAGCAGAGATTTCAAGAAAATCACTGATAAAATGTAATGATTTTAACATGAAAGGACTACCAATATCTTTGTCACTGGATGTCTACTTAATTGTTCACCTTATCTGATCTTCCTGGTGCTACCTGCAAAGGAGAACGGGAACTTGGGAGAAGGTGAGGTGGGGTGGCCAATTAGAGGGGGGCAAGAATCACCTCTTTGATTTCATAATTCAAATCCAGATTCTGTTTGAGCCCCTGACAGCAGGTATGTGTTGTCCATGGAGGGTAGTTAGGATTTGAAGCCAAAGGCTTGCCTGAAATTGCCTCAACATGGGGACAAAAATGTGCACATGTCAGAACACTTTGGAGTGATACTATCAGCTGGGTATCAGACCAAAGACCTGGCCTCACCAAAGACCAAACTCCTTGTCAAAGGAGCCTGTTTAGGCCATCACTCATACTTACCATAGTCACATAAAATGGGCTAAAAGCAAAATGATGTGGCTGCAAAGGGACTAACACATTTCCAAGGTCAAGTATGTAAGAAGATGATGTCTAGAGTCCCTGCATCTGCTCTCCTCTACATACAAGGGAAGTGAGTGCAGGGAAGAAAGAGGGGACATGAGAGTAGGTGGACCACAGCCACTCCCACTGGCTGGAATAGTTGGTTGACCACTTTCAGCCAAGAGCAGAAGGGCAACACTGCAGGGGTAAAATTATAACAAGATAGAAAGTGTCTGTGTCACATCACAAGCTACCATATCAGTCACAGATAGCTTGTATTCAGACTTCAATGTGTGAATGTAATTTCTATCTTGTTAAAAGCACTGCATTTTGTTATAGTTGCCTAATGTCTATCTAACTAATATAGTATTAATGTATCATTTCTTAAATGATTCTTTTAACTATTTAACTGATAACTAGTCTTAATCATGTTGGATAAAAAGGCTTTCAAGTACTATATTATAGATGCCAGGTAGATACCCAGAGATGTATGTCCTTTCTCTCACCAATTTATGCCTTGTGAATTTTTGCCTCACCAGCTTAAAATTCAGTTTAGCCATCACTTCTTGGCACTTTTTCCTGACTTCTTGGTAAAGTTCCTTTGTCTGTGCTGTTCAGGTTTACCTCTTTCATAGTATGTAGAATATGATTTTTATTGGCGACTTCCCCTAAGAAACAGTACCTAACAGTTTCTCAGCACATAGTAGGTGCTCATAGTAGGTGCTCAAAAATGGTTTTTAAAATAAATGAATACAGGACACAAAAGAAAGACTATTTGAAACTGTGCTTAAGGCAGTGATAGACCACACGTCTATAGGAAAGTGTTAGAAGCAAAATATATCAGACAGTGAGATCAGTTAAGACTATTAAAATGATGTGGATGAAAAACAAAAAGGCCATAAACAATGGTAGTGGCTGGGGTAAGAAACAGTGCAGAAAGGTAATAATAATATTTACTCTTACAACTCCCATTATCTGTTACAGAAGGATTCTTATATCTAGATTTTAGTCTACATTTTTTGAACATTTGGCATATAATTTTCTTTTAACTTCACTGTCTCACTTAACTAGTTATTAGACGATGGGGAGGTTAGCTTATTGTGCTGTTCAACTCTCAGAGCAATGCTGCTGCCATTACAGAGAATTCTCTTTACAGAAGGTATCAAAACCAAAAATGATCAAGTTAATTGCAGAGAGCAGATGTTAGGGTGACTGAAGTTTGCCAAGGAAAGTAGACAGGAGACAAAGGACATGAAGGATGTAAGAGAAAATGAGGGAAAATGCTTGCTCATTGATACTTGGTATTGAATCAAAACCTACATCAGAATATAATCAATAGGTTAAACAGTAATGTTTTGTATTAATAACAGTGTTTGGGAATTTTTGATTATGGTTACATATTTCTATATTATTAAACAATATTAAATATTTGCATTCAATCAGCCAGCAGATTCCAGGTTCTGATCAAAGAACTAAATATTGTATAGTCTGAAATCAGGATGCAAAATCAGTGTATCAATATTGGAAGTGATCCATCCATGTAGAACGCTAACACGAGAAAGAGATGCTTACTGTAGCTATATTGTTTTTGCTGTAATAGTTACTGGCTTCAAAAACTTTCCAGACAATATACCACTTCATTTGTTTTTTAAGTAACTCAAAGAATTTCAGATATAGGAACATGGGGCAGGATTATAATAGATCATCTTTTCCTTAGAGATTCTTCAGAAACTAAACACGAGAGCCAGGCTAAAGCTAGATCTTCTCATTTTTCATCGGAGCTGCATCTCTCCTATCTTACTCATCTTCCATCCATATTATCCACATACTCTTGAAGCTGATACTATGATGGCAGAAAGCTACACATTTGTTTGACAATTGCGTCAACTAAGCTTAGCATTCCACTGCAGACCTACCATTTCTACCTGCAAAGATATGCTTGAGTTAATAAACTCTCTGTTGAATTACCACCAAGACTTAGAGGAAAAAATATGAAAAGAATGCAGAATCCTGTCAGGTAGTGAGAAGATTAGATGAATTCATTCAGGTAGTGCTGGAAGTTACCTACAACCTTAGTGGGGTTACAGAATTATATTTCCCCACCCAGTCAGCTGAAAACAGTTTGAAGGGATCAGGATAACATGGAAAAGGAGAACAAGTGATTCACGAAGTTGCAAAACAAATTCTCAGCTGAAATATGTGGACTTGTCTCTTATTTTTAACCAAGCATATGGAAATTAACTCTAAGAAAAATTTGCAAGCTTTTTACCTGTACCTTGGTTAGAACCTGGGAGAACAGAGGGTCCAATGTTTTACTTTGGGCTCCAATATGTGATTAAGAAATAAATATCTGTATCATGATCTTGGATTGTGTCTGACTATAATGGAAAGACTAGTCTCCTTTTCTAAGTATCTTTAAACCCTGAAAAGATGAAAAAATAAGTAGAGAAATGACAAATTAAATCGTCATTAGTATTATTTATCTGTTAACTTTTTAAATATTTAGTGTAATCTGTTAAAATTTGTTATTTAAAGTATTTGAAATAATAATTAGAGCTTAATATTTATAGGTTCTACTTAGAAAAAATGTGCATGCTATATTTATATCTTTCTTTTTAGGAATTTAAAATATTGAGAGAACCAGATGTACTAAAGTTATATATTTAATGTCATAAATGTTTAAGACGTGATTGTAAATGGGATTAACTTTATAGAGAAATTCAATTTCTTGAAAGAATCAATTTTAACATTAATCAAAGGACATATTAAGAATAAGAAGTTATTCTTATTTTAATACAATTACTATACATTTAATTTAAAAGATTTCTAAATCCTAAGAAAATTGACTTGAACGTGTAACAATAAATTGAAAATCAACTTAAAAATTAACTTACTTAAAAATCTATATACAAAACTACCATTAGACATTGAGTACCTTAAATTGTAGCCTATTATTTAGTTTCTAAGTCAATCTTACTAATTATTTTGAAGGACAATATTGTTGTTTAGTATATGAGATTCAGATATGTTGACAGATTTCTCTATATTCCTTCAATTTCATGCATGGAGCTAATTTCTTACTGAGCTATCTTGGGGAGCACTAGGCCTTTTTAATGCAGTTTCTTATCAGGGAATGAATAGAATTATTTTTTCTACCTACAAGCTATGAGAAAGAATGCCTTCCAATATTTGTGTTTGGAGGTATAGTCCAATAAAATTAAGAGGTCACAGGACTCCTTTTTATGGCTCCCCTGATTTTCTTTTCATCATATACTATGCTGGAGTTATGGTCTGTTGAAGAAATTGCTGTGCCCTTTCTGGAGTAGAAAGTTACTCTTAGCCAAATTGTCTGATGTGAATCTGAGAATTTTAAAAAGTAAGATTTTCTCAATACTCAAAATATCACTAAAGTTTCAGAATTCTATACGTTTTTAAATATTTGTGTTTTCTTTCTGATATAAAATAGTATGCCTATGTGAACCCAAATAAAAGGTTATATATTTGTAATAGAGCTAGTATGTGTTGAAAACATTTATTAATAATATTATTGTTATTTCACATTGTCTTTTGGTTGACTTCCCCCATCCTGTGGGTGGTGTCAACTGACTTAGATTCAAATTGTTATTGCGGAATGCAAAGATGAAAACTTAAATGTTGATATCCAGAGAGGGATTTTTTGATTCTGAAGATAGAAAACAATCTTAAAAGCTAGGCTTTGTTGACAGAGAAAAGAAATTCCTCTATTCCTTTAATCTTTCTTAGTAAATATCAACCCTGTAGACCCGATCTTAGGTTCTCCCATAGCCTGAAGAAGCTACTGCTTCAACTAATCTGCCTGAGCCATGAGACTACTTGCCTCTGGAAGAGGCATAATATGCAACAGAAGTCCAAGCCAAAAACTACAGAAATGGAAATCATGCACTTTTAACCCCAAGGGGTATAGGAAGAAGGAGACAGGAATAGAAGTAGGAGGTAGGCAATGAGATATATACATCAAAAATCCAATGACTGGGTTGAAGGAAAAAAAAATTATAGGGGGCTTCGTAGGTGGTACAGTGGTTAAGAATCTACCAGCCAATGCTGGGGACACTGGTTTGATCCCTGCTCCAGGAAGATCCCACATGCCGCGGAGCAACTAAGCCCGTGTGTCACAGCTATCGAGCCTGCACTCTAGAGCCTGTGAGCCACAACTAGAGCTGCAACTGCTGAAGCCCACATGCCTAGAGCCCGTGCTCCAAAACAAGAGAAGCCCCCATTCACAGCAACTAAAGAAAGCCCGTGCACAGCAAAAAAAGACCCAACACGGCCAATAAAATAAATAAATAAATAATAAAAATGTTTAAAAAAAATTATAGGGATTTTAGCCAGTTTCTGTGTGGGATTCCAAAAGGGAAGGTTCTAGACTGGCATTACCTGCATAAATAAGAGATACCTCATGAGAGTAAAGTTCTATATGCTACCTAGCCAGCGGGAGCCTCATGAAGAAAACTGGATAGTTGCAGAAAAATAAAGAAGCCACAGTTTCTTTGAGTTACTGAACAGTGGAGAGAAAACCTTGTGACCACAACTTACCCGAGAGAGCCACTTCTGTTATAACTTGTATCTCTAAAAACAGTATACTATGACATATTGCACAATAAAAACCGCAGAATTTATGGGAAAATGTGGGTCATTGCACAGCACTCAAGCATTTCATCAGTGATACATTAAAAAAAGGATCCTAATAGAAACAGTAGCACAGTTTTACACATGTGAAACCATTAAGCAACACATACACATTGCAACAGATATGGCACTTTATCTTGAAAAAAGACCTGATGCTTGTGGAAGGGTTGTAGCTTGTGAGTCAGTGTGAAGTGGTGGAAGGCGGTGATCTGAAATCGTAGAGAAGATTGTAGCACTAGGTGTGGATAGAGTAAGGTGATTGGTGCATTTAGCTGATAGATGTTTGAGATTGTGTGTGTGTGTGTGTGTATGTGTGTTTGTATGTGTGTGTTTGGGGTGGGGGTTGTGTGCTCCCCTTTGGCTAGGTTCAACTGGGTAAATGTTTTATGTTCACCTACCATTTCTCCTTGATAAACTTATACATACACAAACAGATAATTCCTGTTATGCTGAAATTACTCTTTAGTATATTAATTACTTTGGAACAGATTTAGTTTCAAAACAACTGCCTGCACTTCAAGGTTTAATATCATCATCTACTGTTCATCATTTCTAGTGCAGGTGAAAAGGTCTCAATCAGAAGCACCATTCAGTTACCAATCCCAGATCTCTGCTTCTCTAAATAAAATGATTTGCTCTAATTTCAGAACCAGCAAAATAAAAGCAATTCTGGGCCTTCTATTTGTGATCCTCCTTTAAGAAACCTTGAGCGACCTTGACCTTTTTGGGAGTAGTTTAGATTGGTGATTTTCAAAGTATGGTTCACAAATAATACTTCACTGATACAAATGCTCAGGTGGTTCTATTTTATTTTATTTTATTTTTTAACTTTTTAAATTTATTTTTTGGCTGTGCTGCATAGCATGTGGGATCTTAGTTCCCTGACCAGGGATCAAACCTGCCCCCCTGCAGTGGAAGCCCATTCTAACCACTGGACCTCCAGGGAAGTCCTCTGAGGTGTATTTTAGATGAGACTGTACAATTAAATGGAATCTAGTTTCTTCCCCACAAAGGTCAAGCAGTTGGTGCTCTGAACTTGCTAGGGCAGATTCCAATTTTTTTGTCTCTTTAAAGGGTGTGGCTTCCTGCTGTGCTTAGCTGAGACCTAGAGAGACAGAGGCAATGGCCAGAGAAGGTCTGGCTCAGTCCAGCAGCATTTTTAGGCAAACCAAGCAACACCTGATGTGTGTCTGGGCCTCCCACTGCCTGCCTGTATCTCTCCAGCCAGAGTGGGGCAGGATCTGTGGGGTCAGAGGTGTTTCAGGGAGGTTTGAGCTTAGAATTATGGATGCTACAGAGTGAGCAGTAACTAATGAAATATCTGCTCTTATTCCATCCCTCTCATAATTCTCCACTATCTCTCTCCTCATTTCCTTTTATTTTTTAAGTTGTGATAAAATATATATGACAAAATTTACCATTTTAACCATTTTTAGGTACACAGTTCAGTGACATTAAGTACATTTACATTGATATGCACTATCACCAACCACCCATCTCTAGAACTTTTTCATCTTCCCAAAATGAAATGCCATAACCGTTAAATAATTCCCTACTCCCCCGTACCCCCAACCCCTGACAACCACCATTCTATTTTCTTTTACTGTGAGTTTGACCACTCTAGCTACCTCATATAAGTAGAATTGTACAATATTAGTCTGGTTTCACCTACTGTAATGTCTTCCAGGTTCATCCCTATAGTAGCATGTGTCAGAATTTACTTCCTTTTAAGAGGAATAATCATCCTCTCTCTAATTTTCTTTTGATGTTAACCAAAAATTACTAAATATTTATTTCTAGACATTCTATGTTTTGGCCTTTTTCTTTCTTTTTTTTTTTTTTTTTTTGCAGCACTTAGGCTAACGTGTGATCAGATGTTCTTAGTTGGCATAATAAGCTTGAAAAGATTCAGTTACTCCTCAGGCTTTTCTCCTTTAGACTAAATAGCTCCAGCTTTGAAAACACTTAGTCCTGTCCAGAAACTCCCCAGCTATGAATAAAATTGGTGACTGACACGTTGAAACCATTTTCTTAGACCAATCTGTCTTCAAATATTGAGCACAAATTGACAGTGTTTCTACAAGAGGTACTTTTAGCTTGGTGAGGGGAAGACAACCTGTAAAAAATGCTAGGTGACATTTCCTGTGGCAGTGTCTTTTATTTTCTGATATTCATTGTGGCCAAACTGTTTCAAATGAAGGAGTGAGGAGGAGAACTCAAATGCAAAGTGACCTTTGAAGCAGAGGAAAGAAGACAGAGTAGAAAACTTCTCCATTTAGCTTTATCCCATGTCAGGGAATCACTATGTTATTTTAGAATGCTGTCATTTTAAAGCTTGGAAATGCTTTCTATAGAAATGATTACATTAATCCTGCAGTCAATTTGTCTGAAGTTAGCAAGTGTTACAGCTATCAAAAGTGCTACAAAAATAATTGAATACATTTTTAAAACTAGTAGATAGTGTGACTGTAATTTATTTTCTTGGGATTGCCAAGAAATAGCAGAAAAATAACTCTATCGAACACCAGGAAAGGATAGATAAATTGAATAATGCCAAGCTTAATATTATTCAGTGATCTTACTCGGTCAATAAGTAGCATTAACTTCTGCTTTCAATTATTTTTTCACTTAGGAGCACACAGAATTTAGGACAACTATCTATTCTTTCTTGATTTAAACTATATGTGCACAAATCAGCCTGATGGATAACCTACTCCGACTACTGAAGGACAGCCTGCTTCTCTGTAACACTTCACCAGGACCAATGTGTAACACATTGTCCTAGCAAAGATATTATTTTCCCTTGGGAGATGTTCCATTATACCTGCCTTTCCTTGCTTTAAATGCTTGGTGTACATCAAAATCATTGACCTGTAGGAGCTGATGTCTACCTCTCCTAATTTTCTCTAGATCTTTCTTACTCCCTGGAATCACAGTTATGACACATGTGACTGAAGTCAGAGAGCTGATAAAACTTGAAACAGGAGGTAAAAATTATGTAGATGTATCCCTCTTTCTTCTTCTTTTGCATATAGTTAACTTTTTAGGATTAACCTTTTTTTAACAAATATTTTTGTTCCAATTAACTTCCTGGACTCTACTAATATTTATAATTTTGTTTTCATTTATTAATCATTTATTCCATGTTTGTAATTGCACACTATTTGCTGAGGACATTTCTTCAGAAAAAACAAAATTGCATGATAGTTCAAAATATCTCAAAATTTTTTTAAAGTATTGTATTATCTGAACACGGACTCCTGTTGGCAGAAACTTTTGTTATTATATATAAAAATGCTAATCAATTGTCCATGAAGGTATTTGAGGTTATACTGGATATTTATCCATTATATTCATAAGGTCATAGTCCAATGCCTGTCTAGAGCCTTGCCAGGGTGTTTCTATCTAAATTTGTAATAAGCAAGGTTATCAAGGACATTTGAACTCTTTAAAAAATTAATGCTTATATGGCTATCAACGTCTCAATTATATCTTTTCATCTCTTCTTTTTTCTCATTGTCAGCCATCCACCCCCATGCCCCACTCCACCTCAGGCTCAAGGGAGAACCTAAATAAAAAAAATATAGCCTTGGAAATAAATGACCAGGGTAATTTCAAACCTTGGATAATATTGTTCCACATTTTTAGTCAGCTAGCAACTTAAAGAATACACAGAACAGAAGATTGTGAAAATTAAATCTCTAAGTATTTCCTTCTGACAGCAAGGTTCTTACAGGAGGGGTTGTATGCAGTGTATATGTATGTGTGCAAATTCTTGTATGCCATGGTGCAAATTCTTTCCTTTCAAAGTGACATTTTCTTCTGTAAATTACAAAGACGTTCTGGATAACATCACTCTCCAGGAACAGACAGTGGGATGGAGTGATGGATAGCGAGCCTGGAGGAGACTACAACAAGCAGTGCCCCGAGGGCTAACAGTGCTGTCATCATCATATTTTCCACCTTCTGTATGAGACATGGTGTCCTTTCTTTTCCAGATTTTTTCTGAGTCTCATCTAGGGTATGATACTGAATCGGTACATACATAGGAAGGGTGTCAGATCCCTTCAAAATAACCATTCCCCCAAGTCCAGTTGGGGGACTGTGGCTTGATAAACCATAACTCCTTTTCTGGTGGCCTTCTAATAAAAAAAAAAAAAAAAAAAAAAGCACGTTCCCTAATTCCTTCTTTCTCTCTCGTCTTTCTTCCTTTATTTTTCTTGCAAGACTCTTCAGGCCTCAGAAGACATAACGTATTAGTGTACAATTATAATATTAACCCAAATAGGTATCATCTGGCACTTTGGTTACGTTAGGAACATAATCCTCTCATTATCTTTTCATTTCCAGGTGCCTGTCATCACTGAACCCTACAGCTAAGACTAAGATAACTTTCAATTACTAAAACCTTTCACCAGAATAACACAGAAACTTCTCAACCATTTTTGCAGAGCCATCAACCTTATGCCCTATACAATTCAATTTTTGTGATTCATATTTTAAACCTCTGGAGTTTTAATGCAAGTTCAGAAATGTATTAATGTGTTTTGAGCATCTCAATGAAACCTTAAAATGTCTCCTTTAAATTACAGACTTTCTTTTTAGAATAAATTATATTCTGTTGTATAATTTCTTCTCTCTCATTGGTTGCTTTTACTCTGTAACCAGTGAGAGAGAGAGAGAACTTTGTTCTTCCTTTATTCTCCTGACCTTTCACAATAACTCTCAGGACTTAGTCTTTTGTCCTTTTTTCTCACCGCTTCTCCCTGCAGAGAGAAACTAACTCTCCACATTTCAGAACTATCTTCCCATGAATGACTCTAGATCTTTCAAAATCTTTCACTTTGTTTTTGAAGTCTTTTGTTTCCAAAGAAACGTGATACATACCTAATGTATAACATAGAAACCTAAGCTGGTTATCTTCCTTTCCTAAAGAAGCCTTTTCCAACTGCTCTTTTCTAAGCACAAGCACTACTGTCTTCCTCCAATTTTTTCATACCACTAAATCACGATTCTTAGATTCATTCTTTAGTTCTGTTTATTCTCTACATTTACCATGGAACTAAGCCCTCATGATACAACAATTCTTTTCTATTGCTCTAGCCATCCTTCTCAAACAAACCCATCAAAACACACACCTAGGCTAATACTTGGATTTCTTATTCTGTTCATCTTACATATGTTTATTTCAATTCTTTTTTACATCTTTCATTCTTTTTATTAAGGCATCCCAATTACTTTTACCTCTTTTACATTGAGGTTTAACTTTAAAGATTCCAATTAAATCATACTCAGCTAATAGTTCTCAGCTGCATTTTTCCAAAGTGATCTTTCACTTATTAAAAATGATTCGTCTGCTTCCTTCAAGTGAACCACTTTAATCCATCCTCTGGATGTATTGCTAATTGTTTCCTTCATGATTTTGTTCAGATTATTTCTTCTACCTGAAAAATATTTTCACTCTTTCCTGCTCAATAATTTCCATCATTTTCTTTAAGACATAGAGCATAACATTTCTCTATGAAAAATTCTCTCTAACTCACACCTCTTCATGTCTATACTCTCCATTTCCTTAGCTTTTATCTAGTTGTTTATGTTGGGGGAGATCAGATCATCAAGAAGACATGACTACCAGTTTGACCAGTGAGCTGGACCCGTGCAATTGGAGGCTTCCTTTCTGCCACCTGTCCTTGGAATGTGCGTCCCCCTTGCCTTACCCATTCCCAAAAGCTGCCCTACGGACACAGCCTTGAGATGATAATGTGATTATGAGAAAATCTGGACAGTATGGGTGACTGAACCCAGTTAAGTCTTCTATATAACCTTTTAAGATTCTGGTTATCAAGTGCAGAACTCTGTCTTGTGGCCATCCAAGACACTGTCTCTTAAGTAATTTCCCTTGATTATTAAAACTGCCACCTGCCAATCCCATTCCTGGGCATATATCCAGAGAAAACCATAATTTGAAAAGATACTTGCACCACAATGTTCATTGCAGCACTATTTACAATAGGCAAGACATGGAAGCAAACTAAATGTCCATCGACAGGAGAATGGATAAAGAAGATGTGGGGGATGTGTGTGTGTGTGTGTGTGTGTGTGTGTGTGTGTGTGTAAAATGGAATATTACTCACCCATAAAAAATGAAATAATGCCATTTGCAGCAATATGGATGGACCAAGAGATTATCATACTAAGTGAAGTAAGCCAGACAAAGACAATCATATGACATTGCTTATATGTGGAATCTAAAAAAAAGTTACAAGTGAACATATATATAAAACAGAAATAGACTCACAGACATAGAAAACAAACTTATGGTTATCAAAGGGGAATTGGGGGAGGGATAAATTAGGAGTTTGGGATTAACATGTACACCCTACTATACATAAAATAGATAAGCAACAAGGACCTACTGTGCAGCACAGGAAACTATACTGAATATTTTGTAATAATCTATAAGGGAAAAGAATCTGAAAAAATAGATATATATGTATGTATAACTGAATCACTTTGCTGTATACCTGAAATGAACACACCATTGTAAATCAACTATACTTCAATTAAAAACAAACAAACAAACAAACCAACAAAAAAACCTGCCACCTACCATACTAGAGTGGTGTGCATTTTTCTGCAGTCTCTCCTTGCCCTCTTAGTGTGGAGACAGGTGGGGAGGTGGTTTAAATTTATACCAGGTGGGTCCTGAGGTTGTGAACCAACAGTTCATTTACATTATTTTATTTTACATGTTTCTATCTGATCTTAATTTTCCTAGTTTCTTTTGTACTGAAGTATAAGCTCTTTAATTCAATCAGTTAAATAATATCTGAGATAGTACTCTTTCCAGTGGTAATACAATGCGAAGCATTTGTTTATGGACCAATAAAAGCATTTGAGAATTGTTTATGAAACTACAAAAGAAAACTACAGCATTAGACCTGAATATTTTTAGCCAGATTTAATCATCCGAAAGAGCTTAACGCTCAATGAAAACTATGGGAGAAGCAACATACAAATTTAAACATTCAGAGTAAAAACTATATCTTAAAAATGGACACATTAATTAATTTTAAAATTCCAATATTTAATTTTAGGTTTTTGCCAGCAATTACAATGTCATCTTCAAAAAATGATATGTATTCATATATTAACAAAATGGTTCCTATTTAATGAGCCATTTACCACTTAATCAGCTTCATACTGAATGGTTAGTTTAGTAATAAATGTTTAGTTTTACAATTAAGCTCCATCAGTTAAGAAAATAATCAATCTTAAAGCTCTCAAAAATTGCAAAGTTTAAACACTTATTAATAGGTTTGGGCAGTTAGTGTTAGACCACTGCATTAAGCTTTACTGCATTTATTATAGTATTAGGGTTATTTCGAAAACCTTATGCACACAAGTGTCAAGACATTCGGAACTGTGGTTCATAGCACACTAAAGTATGTTCAGTTACCACAGAGTAATATTTTATTGTCTATGATGCTCACATTAATAACAATATATATCTGTGCTGTGTCCCAGATGTAGATGCAAAGTTGATATTTGTTTATATTTTCCCAAATGATTTTGCCATTTAGGGATAAGTTTAAAAAACACAAAATAACAAAGGGTATGAAACATATCTGTAAGAATTTTGTTAAAAATGATGCAAATCCAAGTTTTAAGTGTCTATAATATCTAATCTCGCTTGCTGCTAACAGTCCTCCAACGTCTCCTCACAGATTTCAGGAGAGCACTTAAGTCTTTACAGTTTGGCGCATCAATGAATCACAGCCTGGCTCTAACTTTGTGTTAATCACATCTCTTAAGGACTTCTTTGTATTTCTTGATGCTCCTCCTTTGGTTTCTACACCAGGAATGTTTACTTCTTCTTTCGAATTCCTACTCTTCAAAACTCAACTCAAGTAGCCTCCCCCAGCCTTCCCTAATTACATCTTCTGATCTGAATGGTGCTCCTCTGGCTCCCAGGGCAATCTATGCTTCCCTTTATCACAGAACTTAGTACATTGATTTACTTCTCTGAATATTTGGCTGCAAGTTCATCAAGGGAAGGAGTCATATCTAATTTGATCATGTCAACACCTAGCACAATGTCTGATGTAGAGTAAGTAACCAATATACTTTGTAATGAAAACATGATTCATTTGTGTAAATTTGATCTGAAAATTAGTCTCATTATCCTGGAATTATACATACATATTTCATATGGGCATCTTATTTACTAGATACATGTGCCTTCCAGTGGCACTAGTCTATGTACCTTATATAAAAGTCTGAAATAATCTTTAGTTCTATAGGGAAATCTGCTAGATGTAGATTATTCAGATGGAAAGCAGAAAAATGTAATAAAATATCTCCCTTAAAATTTTGACTGTTAATGGTACATAGGCTAATATTGACAGTGCTGTATAAAGGTCAATATAATGTCAATGTACTTACATATGTTAACATGCCTTATGAGTTAAGATGAAATTAAGCATTTATTTACCTTTGTTTATTGCAGCAAAAAGTTAAATATAACTGCTAACAATAGCAACTAATAGTTTTTCAGTAATTCTGAGTTTTAAAAATATTTTTGCCTAAAAATGTAGAGATTTAATCATGGTATTTGGAACCAGACAGAAATTTCATGCCTTGGTTTTCTCACTACTACTTCCTCGAGCTACTTTTACGCCTCTATACGCCATAGTTTTCTATCTGTAAAGTATGAATTGCCTAGTATAGAACCTGGCAAGAAAGAACTCCATAAATGGAGCATTATTTTGGTAGTAATATTATGATCTCTCTTGTCTTTCAAAATTTGTATAAGTGCTGCATAGAATTTATGGATAAAAACAAGAACTATTTCTTTTAAAAATGTTTTCATGTTAGGTGGTGGAGGGATAATATGATATCTCTCATGAAGTTAATAATAAGAATAATAATTATACTAAATATCAGGTGAAAGAGATTTAGCTAGAGGATAGCGAGCAACTCTGGATACTCAAAACACAATAAGAAATGTCTGAATATTTTCTTAGAGAGCATGCAATTCAGAATTAACAATCAAATTCAACTGCGTATCACCTGAGAATGGACCTCTAAGCATGTTGTTTGGGAATGGAAACGTTTACCTGATAACACTCATGTGATAGACAACATGAATATGATGAGACTTCACATATCTGTATGTTTCTAGTGCCTAAGCTATTGTTATATACTCTCCATGTGCAGTTCATATTTCACCTGTTTCAAGAAACTTTTTCACTCCCTCAGCTTCTATAATACAGAAATATTACTAAAGTTTCATGTGAACTACATTCTATCCTAAACTGTCCTTTACTTTTTTTTAGTGATTCCCTAAATTATTCTTGCTAGGAAGAGAAGATGTGATTTTATGGTATCTTTTTATCATGAAAGATACAGTAGTTTGACTGCTGTCTCAAACACACTAGCTCAGGGTTGTTAGTAGAGATGCTTAATACAAGCTATTTGTGCTGATGTGGAATTCAGGTATCTTTGGAAACATTAACTTTTCCCAGTATATGAGTGTATTTATTGCACTGAGAAAAAAATTATTAAAATAGTTTGCTCATTTCTGTAATTCTTTTTTCCCTATGAAATTATAACTAACTATGCTCAAATCTGCCTCCTATGTCTCTCACATTGCTAGGAAAGTCTGGCTATAGTTAGTGTTTTAGTATTGCAGTTTGGGAAGAATATTTTACAAAAAAAATGTCAATTGCATGTGTTTGACTTTGTAGCATTTTGGGACTAACTGAAAGGCTAACATCCAAAGAGCATGGTCAGAAATAAAAACTGCAGCGTTTAAGACATCTTGAATAATATCTCTGAACCTGTATTTTCTCTCTAAGTGTTTGGATCTTAAGGAAAGGGGCATGCTTTTTACTCATAGTTGGATGGTAGAATCCTCCTTTTAGGAAGGTTGATTCAAGTTCAACCAGAAGCTTAATTCATGGCTGCAGAGAACCTCATGTTTGATGGTCCCAATAAAAAATGTAGATTATCAGTGTTCCAGTCAAGTTGAAAGGGTTTCAAGCTAGCATACCAGCCTGAGAAAGAAAATGGAATATTCATGTACAACCAGTTTAGAGGCTCAGTCATTTACATTGAGTCCAAGCAGGTGGAATGAGGCTCAACTGTCAGTTGGCCTGTGGGAAGCTCTACAGCTGGAGTAAAAGATGACTGGTACATAGGTAGACTTGGTTCTCTTTACTTACAGGAGCCATGCATGGTAGAGTTTGTCGAATACATTGAGAGGAAAATTTTAAAATTCTTGGCCTATAAATTGCATTTTATTTACTTTTTTAATGCTCTTTATTGGAGTATAATTGCTTTACACTATTTACTTTTTTAATTGAAGTATAGTTGATTTACAATATTGTGCCAATCTCTGCTGTACAGTAAAGTGACTCAGTTCTACACATCTACACATTCTTTTTAAAATATTCTATCCTAAAATGTTGAGCATCTTTTCATGTGCTACTAGCCGTTTGTGTATCTTCTTTGCAGAAATGTCTATTAATGTCTTCTGCCCATTTTTCAGTTGGGTTGTTTAATTTTTTGCATGTTTTTTCACTCAAGAAACTGTATTGTGTGTTGGATAGGATTTTCCACTTTCTGCCCTTCATTAATTTTTATTGCATGTCTCTTGTGTAGCAGACATTGTTCTAGGCCCTGAGGATATAGCATGAAGAACTCGGGACAGCATTTCAGGGATAAGTGCCAGAAATTCATCATCCAGGCTGCTGATATCCAGGCTGCTTCTTGGGGTATTGTTCCCTTTAGTACTGTGAAGTATCTAAAGCGGTAATGGACAGTCCTTCAATACAGCAAGCACAACTTTGCTTCTGCCCATCCGTGGCCAACAAAAGTATCATTGAACTTTCTGATAAATGAGATATTATAGATCTATATTATATAATATTTTATATTACACTGTGTTGTATGTCATAATTTACAACATTATATTTACATGTGTCTTCTCCAAAACCATGTGTTTAATTGAAATAAAATAAATGTATTTAATGTTGGTTACTTCCACTTTTACCCCTGGGTATCTTGGTGTAACTTAAATTACTTTACCGTGATACTTCCCATACTATCCATGGTTTCACATGTTTATCTGTACCTTCAACATTCACTTTAATGAATATCTCATGCATCATTTTCTCCCTATTTCATAAATAGTGCTATTTTCAGTTGGAACTGCCAAGATACAGGGACTTAGATCAGATCATTCTTATGAGAATAATCCATGTCTTTAGTGAGTGACAAGCACAGAATATCAGAAACAATAGGATGCATTTTTGGTGTATTATTGGAATACTACTCAGCCATAAAAAGAATGAAATAATGCCATTTACAGCAACATGGATGCAGTTAGAGATTATCATCCTAAGTGGAGTAAGTCAGAAAGAGAAAGACAAATACACATATTAACACTTATATGTGGAATTTAAAATATGAGACAAACGAACTTTACGTAACAGAAATAGACTCACAGATATAGAGAATAGATTTGTGGTTGCCAAAGGGGTCGTGGGGGAGGGATGGATTGGGAGTTTCGGGTTAACAGATGCAAACTATTGCATATAGAATGGATAAACAACAAGGTCCTACTGTATAGCACAGGGAACTATATTCAATATCCTGTGATAAACCATAATGGAAAAGAATATAAAAAAGAATGTATGTATATATATAATTGAATCACTTTGCTCTATAGCAGAAATTAACACCACATTGTAAATCAGCTATACTTCAATAAAATAAATTTTTAAAAAGAAAGAAATATATATATTTTTTGCTTTTGCAGCTTGATCTTTCCATCCACAATACCTGAAATAAAACTCTGTTATATTATGCAATTTTAACAATAAAGAAACAGCAAATGAAAGATTTTTACAAGGCTCTACCTTAAAAATGAAAGAAAAATTTACCTTTGGCATATTCTCTTAAGGTAAAACTAATAAACACAGATGCTATTAAAAAATTCATTGTTTTAGCCAATTTTAATATTTTAAAAAGATGGATAAAGACACTTTTTTTGCTCCAAAAATGATTTCATTTAGTACATTAGTTTGTCAGAGATTTAAATTAAGTGATGATATGCTCAACAGGAATAGAAATGGAATTAACAAAAGATATTCAAGGATAAGCAGAGATAAATCTGACTGCCCACTTGCTGATTCAAATAGACTGTGCAAAATTTGTATGTTGCAACGTGTGCATAAATCGTGCAGTTTACACACACAGAGCAAGGCTTATTTGCAGCAGTATCCCCACATAAAGTGATTGTATATATTTTCAAACAAAAAGAATACTTTGTATGTAGGTCGACACATTTATTTTGTATCAATAGCAAGCATTGCTCTGCTTTGTAATATTTTAGTTAGCCTCCTTTGAACATTTAATCCAGAGGTAGGTTACACGTTTTGTGCAACAAATCTTTCCCATCTCTGGACTTGGCTGATTGTGACAGGTCAGGTGTTTCAGTGCTATCATTCATCAAGTGCCCATTGTGGTCTGTGCACAGGGCTAAGGGTTTTACAGATACTTTCCTATGTAATAAAACATCCATAGGATGGGAATCCTGCTATCATCCCTAATATTTAGATAAGCAAATAGGCTGATGGGGCAGGGAAGCGCTCTAACATTGGCCCATTCGATTCTAAAATGAGCAATGTATTTATTTATTCATTGAAGTATAGCTGATTTACAATGTTGTGTTAGTTTCAGGTGTACAGCACAGTGATTTGGTTACATATATATACAGTGTGTGTGTGTGTGTGTGTGTGTACAGTATATGTATGTATTCTTTTCAGATTCTTTTCCCTTATATTTTACACACTATTCAGAATAGTTCCCTGTGCTATACAGTGGGTCCTTGTTGGTCACATATTTCATATACAGAACAGTGTATACGTTAATCTCATCCTCCTAATTTATCCCTCCCCCCCCCTTTGGTAATCATAAATTTATTTTCTATAAACCTTAGACTAAAATAGAGTTCTTCTCTTGTAAATGCCATTGTATTATTTTCTCGCTTCCTCCACCTTTAGGACTAACTTCATCTTTCTGTTTCCAGTACTAACACTAACATTGTATATTTTTTTCATTATGTGTCCTCACATAAAGCATTGTGCTAATAAACCTACAATGATAGGTAAATCAGGATAAAACCACGGAGTGTCAGAATGAAAAAGAATCCTACAGTTTTATGTCAGTTTAATTTTTTAATCTGATAATATGAGGAAACTTTTACATAGTATAAGTGAATGAGAATGTATATCCAAGTGATCTGAAACAAATGACATATGGATGACAGATGACAGGCTGAATATAACACTAGGTTTATCACCCTATACCTGCTTCCTAAAGTATAAGCTATTTGCTCATTTAAACATTCTTCATAATCTCCATTTACCTGATGGTAGCATTACAATACCAAAAAAGATAACTTAATGGTATGGTGGGTCACAGTTTCCATTTTTACTGATCATTGTGACTTTTCCCCCAAACTAATATCTGACTCTGGGCTCCAAAAGGATCAGGATAAAAGTATATTAATTTTCAAAATAAGCATTTAAAATCGTAATTATCAAACAGACTCACAGACATAGAGAACAGACTTGTGGTTGCCAAGGGTAGAGGAGGGATGGATTGGGAGTTTGGGATTAGCAGAGGCAAACTCTAAGTAGAGGATAAACAACAAGGTCCTGCTGTATAGCACAAGGAACTATATTTGATATCCTGTGACAAACCATAATGGAAAAGAACATGAAAAGGAATATATAGGCATATATATAACTGAGTCACTTTGCTGTACAGAAGAAATTAACACAACACTGTAAACAACTATACTTCAATAAATTAAAAAAATTTAAAAACTGTCTTGCCAAGTAAGTTACAAGTACATCCTTTTAAGGAACTGCCAAAAATTTTTTTAAGTATTTTATTTTTATTTAATTTATGCGAAAAGACGTTTCCCCTTCAATAAATGTTAGTTTTGTTCTTTGGGATCTCTGATGTCTGATATTTTTATAGTATAATAAAAGTTTTCTTTAGTACTTTATATATGTTAAGAGTTTTGCATGAATAACCTTATTCATTGGATTGTGACTATCCCTTTTCCTCTTATGGGCAAAGAAAAGCTTGTGGAGTTTAAGAAAATTACCCAAAGCCATGCACTTAGTAAATGGAGGGGCTAGTATGTAAACACAGACAGGGCTATTACTCATTCATGGTTCAATTTAACAAATATTTACTGAACACCTACTCTATCTTGGCGCAGGTTCTAGGTATAAGACAATGAGTACAACATGTGATTTCTTTCTCCTGGTGCTTCCAGTCAAGTGGAAGGAACAGATACTAAACAAAGAACACGTTTGTGAATATATATTTACCAACAGAGGTGAGGGTTACACAGAAAAGCATGGGAAGCTTGAGAGCCTATAGAAAAGGGAAACCTTCCCTATTTGAGGGATAAAGGAAGATTCCTGAGAAAGTTACATTTGACCTGAGGTCTCAAGGACAAGAAATGTGTGCTAAACAAAGTGTGGGGAATGGGAGTCGGGATTTAAGAGCATTTTATGAAAGAGAACACCATGAATGGAGTCCCAGCTTGTTGAAGGATGGAAAATGCAAACAGTGTGGCTGAGGTGGGAGAGCTGCATGGAATACAGGCTGAAGGTACAGACATGGTTCAAGGACTTTGGTCTTTTTCTAAGGGCAAAAGAAAGCCATTAAAGTTGTTTTGTATCACTATTTTTTTTTATTATTATTTTGGGGAGCTAAATGTGAAGACTACATTTGGATTTTTACAACATCAGCCTGGCTAGAGTATAAAAAACAAACTGCGGCATGGAAATCACAGATGTGGGAGGCACCATTTAGAAGGTTACTGCAGTAGCCCAGATACAAGGTATTCAATGCTTGTAATAGCTAGGTAGGTGTGAAGCTGGAGAGAAGTGGATGGATTATAGAACAATTTAAGAGATACAATCAATGAGGTTCAGTGATGGATTAAAGATGGAGAATAAAGGAAAAAAGAGACTTCAAAGATGATTACCAGATAAATTGCTTGCATAATCATTATGTATACTGTTTCTCAAAATAGAGGGAGATTTTTTAAGCAGAAAATCCTACTCTCTGCTCTCAGGTAAAATACTTCTCTGAGCTTTATCCTCGAAAGAGGGTTAACAATCCACCCTGCTCACCACACAGAGATACTGCAAGGCCAAGTGATCACAAGCTCCACCAACCAATGGTGTGGCCTCAGGCAAGAGAGGCTTTCCAAGCCTTCTTTTCCCCTTGTACAAATTAGAGATAATAATATTTGACATATAGGGTTGTCACAAAAAGTAAATAAATATTCCATGTAGCCTATTAGCTTAGTTTACTTTTTGTCAAATGGGATTTTTTGGCAAATAAATGCTCCTGTTCCTCCTTTTTGCTTTTTTTTCTCCTCTATCCCTATTTCTTCTGTACCTTCCTCTCCTACACTATCTCCATTTTCTCCTCTTCCTCCTCCAGCCACCCACCATCATTAGCATCCTTCCCTTCATTCTCTTCCCACTTCTTCTTATTCATTAACATATTCATTCATCTCAAAATTATTTTTTCATTACCTTTTTGTATTAGTCTTTTTATTTCCCTTCCCATTACCACCACCAACTATTGGACATTATTATTTTACTCCTCTACTGAGATGAACTGTGTCATTGCTTCTGGGCTTGCCACTTCCAAATCATGTGTCATGCCCCTGTCGGACAAGTGTTCCTAAACTACTCTTTTTTATCACATCCCACTCAGAACATTTTGTAACTTCTCATTGATGGTATGAGAAATGGAAATATGGTGAGGATTTATTTAGATCTTCGGAGTCAGAAACGGTTGTTTTGCTTTTTGTTTTGTTTTGTTTGTTTTTTGGCTTAGGCATTCACCAATTTAGGGGTAACTATTACATGACTCCTGTTCTATAAAATGGAAACAGTAACTCCTTGTAGGCTTGCTGTGAAGATTGCTGAGATAATGCATTCAGATGTTTAGAATCATGCCTCACACATCTCAGGAGATATTCAATAGTTGATGTTATTGTCATCATAGAATGAATGTCACACTTTTAAAGTAAACCGCTGAAGATCTTCCAACCTGATATCTATTCATATTTACATCTCATAACCCCCTTTCCAGCAGAGCTATTCAAGAGGAGCTCTAACTTGGGAATAAACTTAGCCCCTCTTTATTCTCCGAACCACTTGGTCTCTTCCAAGTCGCCATTTCTGTTTCATTATATAGCCTCCTCCCTACTTCTAATCAACAATAGTCTATGTGCCCTTCAAATTTTAAATACCATGGCAGGAATAATCTTATTTTCTCAAGATGACAAGGGAATTTTGTGCACAGTTTGTATTGTATTTGCGTGAACTTCTTTAGGATGGAGACCACCTTATGTATATTTGCAGCCCCTAGCATAGTTTATTTATCATTAGATAAGTGTTTACTAAATATATGAATGAATTTAATGCTTTTATCACTTAAAATATCTGTAAGTATTTTGTGGATATTTTATATGATATTGCGTATTTTTTTCCAACATGGATTTAAGCCAATTTATGTTTTAGAAATATTGTTGTTAAAAATGGCATAGTGATGTTTTCTCTCTTTTGAGAGTTTAAATAGAGTTTAAATCATATTAGGTTAATGATTACCCTTTAGTTATAGTCCACAAAAACCAAGTAAACTGCTAGGTGGTAACGAAAATAGCTCTTTTGGACGTTTCCTAATTTTTCAACCATTATCTGTAAGAAAAACATTACATAGGACTACACCCCCAGAAAGAAAGCTATATAAATGTAATCTGGATCAATCATGCTACCACTGCACAGGTTTGTCTATTTTGCAGTTATTCAAAATGACAGTTATTGAAGGATTTCTTGATTTTATGTATTCAAGTTGCTTTAAGTACATTTTAAATATCTGAATTTACTATTTAGTAAAGAAATGCTTTTGTTCTCTTAAAATTTTGTGAAGCGGTTATAGTTTATTGTTTTATATCCGATGAAAATACAAATATAAACCTACTTGCTTGTAAAGAGTAATGATTTTCATAATCCTCATTTTAAATTTAAAGGAAACCAGTGATTTCAAACTAGATTGCTCAGTGTTATTAAATGTGTTTGCTACTCCAGTATGCATCCAGAAAAAAAAAAAGATGTATTTATGCAGGTTGTTTAGAACTAGATTAAGCTTTTCATCATTTGTAATGTTTATGAGCACAGTATATAGAAATCTGTATCATTCATTATGAGATTCACGTATCTGGGTTCTGGCAGTTTTGTCATCCCTCACAGTAACTCATATTTCTAAATCAAAGGACTCATAGACATATACTACATAATGTTCACACTCAACCAGAACATGGTAAATGTGAAAATTATTGTTATTAAAGGAACTGAAAATTAAGTTTTTTAAAGAAACATCATTCTTTTATGTGAGAACAGATGTATTTTCTACTAAAGGACATGACAACTTTTTGATTAAAGCATGCATCAAACTAATTAATCTATTTTAGTAGTCCATTTTAATCTTATCAAAGCTCTTGTTTAAAACTATCCTTTTTCCTTGGTAAACTGACTAGATTGATTGGATTCATTGTTCAAAATAATTAACTACCATTATCACAAATCAAATTTCTACAGTAATGGGGAGAGAAACCAGTGTGGCCTAGATCCACTCTTGGTTGGTTTTTTGTCATAACAATGTGTCTTCATGTATTATTTAATGACCTTGGCAATTATGTCATATCTAGAAGGAAAAACAAACAAACAAACAGTGTGTAAGCCACTTTCCAAAAGATGAAAATAACACTTTTGATACAATGCACTTAAATAACATTGGTGCTCAGATGATTAAAAAATAATACCGGTTTAAGCAGATCTTAAGTAGTGCGAAATTTATAGAATATTCATTAGATATATACAATTAAAGTGTATACAACAAACTTACCTGCCATTAAATTCAGACCATGATAAATAGTAGGTTGATTGCACATCAAGGAAAAAAAATGAATGAAGCTATGCTTCATAATTAATAGGTGATTGTAAAATAGAATATTCTTAGAGCTCATAATACTATTCCCATTATGAAAATAGCATTGAAGTGTTCCATTGGAGAAGATTAATTAGGCTTTGTGAAATATACAGAGTACTTCTACTTAGAGTTTAATTATGGACTATTGATTTGATAGTTATCTGGTGAACTTCCAAGCACAAATTTCAGGGAAATGAGGACTTGCCTATAAAATCTTAAAACAGTGTAGCATGCAGAGTGTGGGGTAAATGATGAAATAAGATCCAGAGGAATAATTGGGCATTTTGGTAATTACATTGATAAAATATTGAGGATTTTTTTGAATTGCTTTTATAATGATTTGGCAAGTAACAGGGTAGAGGCCAAAACAAATTGCTTTAGAAGTCCTCGATCAAAGCCTGTGGCTCTGGGCCAGAAGAGATCGAAAAGATGGATTCTAAATGAATGTTGAAAATGGTACTTTTTAAGTTTGCTAGAAATTGGAGCAGTATGTCAAGAGTCTTGGACGTTGTTCTTGTAATACAGATAAAGAGATGCCTGGGTGTCTTCAACAAAGGTGCCTGGCACTCTACGGGGGGACAAATGCTGAGGAAATATCTCTAAGTCAGACACAAAACCTGTCTTTTATATTGTTACTGAAAGATAGACAATGTAAAGTTTTCAAATTATGAATTTGAAATAGTTATTGATTGTCAACCATGAAGAGCAGTTGAGGTCTAAACATTTGCAATCATGCATATTTTAGACAACTGCCAAGAATATTATGGCTCCCTCAAGGACAATTCCATTAGGAGGTAAATATATGTGTTAGTGTATCTATGTTACTGTATCTAAGCAGTATAAGTTAAAAATATAAAAAAATAGAAGATAAAAACTAAAGCTGAAGACTCAACCGTATTAGTGAATTCATTCGTTTATGCATTCATTAAATAATCATTGAGCTCCTATCATAAGCAGGGTACAGAGCCAGGTAAGGTACAAGATACAAAGATTAAAAATAAATCCAGTCTTATTATAGTTTACTAGAAAGAGTTATGCAAAGAAATAAGCAGAATTTGCAGTATGTTAAGCATTTCAATAGAGATAACAAAGGATGATGGGAAAGCATATAGTAAAGAGTTGTGTAGCAGGATGCTGAATTTAGAAAAGGTGGCTGTAAATAGGAAGATAGAATATTGTAATAACAAAAAGAATTATGTGAAAATTGATGTTAATAATTTAAATATAAGAAAGCAATATTCTCATAAGTATTTCTATTACAGCTTAACTTCTCAGTAACAATATTATTTTTTTAATGAAATAACCCGTGCCAAATGAACTCCTAGTCCCCCAAGGAAGCAAGGTAGGCAAGCACATTTATTGGTCACCGTTGCTGATGGGTAATAAAACAAATCCATTCTGCCTCTATGAAATGAAGACTTCAGCTGAGATAACTCTGCAGTCTTTTTGCTTGCTTCTATGTCATTGTAACATTAATAAAAATTGGAGCACAGAAGCAAATGAACGTCCTGACAACTCTGTCCAACCAGATCCAAGTCTGTGCAACACTGTGATTGAGTGTGATGAACATGGCAACTTTTGCTTCAAACTGGAAGTAAATCAGTAGTTTGTGGTTTGCACTGTTCATGGAGGTATAAGATATGTGATTATTAAAAAGATACCATGGTATACTGTCATTCTAACTAGATAAAATTGGAAATGTTCCTACTAATTTTACTCAGAACAGGACCTGAACCCATCTTAAGTCTTCCGCAGTGAAACAAATCTTATATTCTTAGATTCTTCAATGGTAAGCAAAATTTCTTAGAGAAATTTAGTCACACTCATTCCGATACCTTGATGAAAGAGATAATAGCATACTTTATTGGTTTGGTGACCTTTAAATTATCTAAAATTTTACTTATGCCTGCTAAAGTGAAAAAGCTGTAAAGAAAAATATTAACTGAAACTAGCTTCACATCCCTCTGTGAGCAAACCTTTTTTGAAATTGTAGGTATTTGTATTCTGTGAAATTCCAAGTGTACAAACTTGATACTTGATCCAATAACGTTAAGGTGATTGAATTTTACTGCCTTCACAAGGTAAAATGAAAATAAATCATTGTTTATTCAAGCATAGGTGTACTCCATTTTGTATATGAAGATATTCCAAGCAGTGTATAACAAATATTATATAAGTAAAAGTAGCTTAGAGACATTGTAGTTCTGATGGCTCTGTATTGGCCCTACTCTGGTTTGTCTTCCCTCTTTCATCTGTGTTAACTTGGAAGTAGGTCCTTCTTTGAAGGATGGCTAGACAGGGTGACCACTATGGCCCCTGATCAAGAAAGAGGACCATCCAGGCCACAGAAGCTCAAATCTATGACCTTGGACCCTTTAGCTTGGTGCTCTAACCAACTCAGGTGAGACACTTGAAATAGATTTATCAAGCACATAATATTTTGCTTTTAATTCTTTATTGAATTCCTTATTGCTTCTCTAACAATTTCATCTTTTTTTCAATTACCAAGTCCAGAAAGTAAAATGACTTGTCAGTAAAAATTCTTAGAAATCTCAATTATACTTAAAGAAGATAAAAAGTGTAGCATGCAGATCCTTTCAGAGTCTCTGCATTATTCTAATAGCTTCTTTTCAACTAACTGTTCCATTCTAAGCTTTTATGTCAGAAATTTGCCAATGCTGAGAAAAAAGTTTGTTCTCCAACCATTCAGGTGAATTTAATGTGCAGTAGTCATTATTGACACAGATTGGACATCCACATATTTGAAACATTGAAAGCCCTTGAGAGAGCTTTTACCTGCAATAACTTTAAATGCTTTGGAAATGAGGCCACTTTTAGTTACATTTCAAGTATTTCTAGGTGATTTCGCTACTGAGTAGTGAGAATAGTGGAAAGGCCATTGAAAGAAAAGAATAAGAAAGTAGGCAGTGAAATTACTTTATATGACCATTATAATTATATCCCAAAGTTTAAAAGTGGCATCACAACTTAGTAGTAACACAGATGTATTTTGTATGACAAGAAATCTTAACTTTCATACATTCAGCCAGTAGGTCCTGGAATTGGTTCAAGATACTCCTTCTAGTCTATGTCTCTGTGATGTTGAGGTCTGAAAAAATTAATCCCTAAGTTACTGCTGAGATTAATAGCTACAAATTTGTGGAGAAACAAACAATTTGTTCCTCTAACTGATGCAAAATTGATTTAACAAATAATGAAATCTAGAAACAGAGCCAACCCTGGATAGGGGAAAAAAATCTGAGAATGTAGAGAAGCAAGTTTTAATTTTGAGTGTGTTATCAGCCTTAAGTCTTCAGTTCTTAAAACATAATGATTCTGGAAACTTTAACTAGAAACTAGCTCAATGACTAGTGCAACAGAAGTCCTTGGGAGAAAGCCATTATTTCGTGTCACTGCCAAAGTGTGACTTAAATTTTTGTAAGTCTTTTTAAAGTCATAAAATTAGACAATGTTTTCTTAACATACATTTCAATGCAATGACTGAAAAATCTGTTCACAATAACATGTAAGTAACAAAGTTTAAATGGGTAAATAATATGAAGGCTTTCAGTTAATACTGATGTAAACACTGACCCAGAATAATTGAAAGGAGCAACTAATAAAACTTTCAGTTGATAACACAGAGTGATAATGCTTGCCTGTCACTGAAATTATCTCTAGACTTACTTGGGTTTTCAGGAAATTTGGCAGTTAAAGTTAAGTTAGAACAGGTAATGGAGATATATACTGCTGTCTAATAAACACAACAAAATCTTAACAATTACATAATAACCTATTTGGAGATCTCTACTATTTTACTTTTCTAGGTGGAAGATAATAAAATACCTGACATACATGTTATACTATAGCAAAAGAATTCTGTAAATGTTAGTCATGACCAATAAACATAAGGGAGAAGTTTATAACTTTTCTTAAGTTATGCCACTTATAATAACCATAAAAACAATAATGACCAAAAGTCACAATTTCATAGAGTACCCTAACCTGACTGTATTACCACATAAATACGGCAATGTTAAGTATGTATGATGAAGTAATACTGTTATAAAACACACAAAAAGATATAGCAAAGTGTAAAAACTGTCCACTATACCAGAAAGTCTCCTAGGAAAAAGAATTGTTTTGACAGTCATATTTTTAAGTATCAGTCTATACCAGTGATTGGAATCTTAGTAAAAAAAAAAATGGCACAAATGAACTTATTTACAAAACAGAAGTAGAGTCACAGATGTAAAAAACAAACATATGGTTACCAGGGGGAAGGGGGTAGGGATACATTGGGAGATTGGGATTGACATGTACACTCTACTGTATATAAAATAGGTAACTAATAAGGACCTACTGTGTAGCACAGGGAACTCTACTCCAAACTCTGTAATGATCTATATGGGAAAAGAATCTAAATGAGAGTGGACATATGTGCATGTATAACTGATTCACTTTGCTGTACAGCAGAAACTAACACAATATTGTATGAGGGTGAGTCAAAAATTATCCTCACTCTGGTTATATTAAAACTTCTGTTGGCCGCATTGTCTTATCGGTGCTTTCTGTTCAAGGCTACTGTCTCCCCAGTCACTGCTGTGCAGGTGTGAACATGTTACATCAGTTCATTTGTAACTGCGATGTGAGCAAAAATGGATGTCCCCTTGTGATCTGCACAAAAGAAGAGTGGCAGGCAGTGATTCGTTTTTTGTGGTCTGGGGGTGTGCATGTCTGCACACTTCTGCCCACACTGTCGACACCCTGCAAAAACTTCATTTTGAGATGTTAAAGCATCCTCCCTATAGTCCTGATCTTGTTCCATCAGACTTTCACCTGTTTGGTCCCCTGAAATCAGCCCTACAAGGATGAAGAGTCATCTCTGATGAAGAAGTGAAAACAGCAGTGCACTACTAATGATTAGTAGCTTCCCCAACTAAATACAGTAGATGACTGTTTCCATAGGACAAAAATAACTTATAAGCATCTTTATGTCATAGATTCTGTATCATTATAAGAGAACTGGTTAACTTAACATGGTTCCAACTTCCAAAGCCCCATTTCCATAGACTCAAAAGAGAATCTCAGCAACAAACATATCTGTGATCTTCATGACATAATTTCTTATATCTTGTTCCTGTGCTTGCTTATCAACTTCTTCCTTAAATATTCAAGTAACAAAGAAGGTTTTAAAAGAATTTTAAATGATTTGTTTTTCTTTCAACTTCAAATAAATTTTCATATGCATTCAAATGGCACCCTGTCTCAAAACCTAGCTTGTGTTCTGGAGAACTGGCGTAGTGAATAACCTCAAAATTTTTCTCTGTCTAAAATGTGAATAAACAAGCAAATCCTAAAAATTTCATGGAGTATCACTGCTACAGCTCCTTTGGGGGACTCTGTACCCATTAATCAAATTTGACTGTATCATCTTTGTTAGAAATGATCATTAGAAAAAGGCTACTTTCATATAAATAGTTCTGTGAGAATAAATTCAGAAAAATTGTATGACCACTTTTAAAATTCAAGTGACCATTTTTCCCTTGCTACTTTAGCAAAGCTGAAGTAAAAAAGTAAATGAATTTTTCTTCTCACACCAGTTAAAAATAACTGTTTTCTGAATTTGTATAAGTGTATTTTTATTTAATTCTGAACCAACCTTTCATTAATTACTGATGATATAAATTAGATAGAATTAAATATTTCAGGGAGCCTGTATGCATTTACAGGTGGAGTATATTTTTGATAGTGTATTTTATGTCATGTTTGATTATCATATAGAATAAAATACCAAAAATATTATAATCTGAAAGTAGAGGTAAATCTTAAGTTATGACTATATGCTGTACATTTAAAAGCAAACTAGTTGAAAGACACTCTTCAGTTATGGGAGGAAAAAAGTATAAAGTAGTCAGACATCTACATGAACTCAGCAGAGGTGACTTCAAAGTCAAAATTCCCATTGCCTGTGGAGCCTATTAAGAAGACAGATACTAGCAATTTGAAGAACAATGTGTGTTTATTTAAGGAAATACATCCAGCTGTTCCTCTAAGGCATTTTCAAGTTCACTGATGGTCAAAAGAATCATATAAAATATACTTATAATACTTTCCAATGATAAGCAGCCTAAGGCATGAAACATTATAAAAATATATGCCACAGTCTCTATAAGGAACTTGAGGAAATAGATGTGGATTTTATCTTTATTTTAAAATACAAATGAAGTTCTAGAGACAATATAATGTCAATGAAAAGAGACCATTAAGACCTTGAGTCAACATTAACACATATATAACGTAGCCCTGTATAACTAAAGGTGTCAGAAATCCCATAGTCAGAATGAGAGTGCAATTCAGTAATAATGCCAAGAAAATCAATAACTACAAAAAGGAAAATGAATCAAAAGTTTATACCAAACAATTTAGGTGTTCTAGAAAAAGATGAGTGTAACAACTCACGATGAATTACTAAATCACTGCACAGCATTTTGCTTTTCTAAGTTCTGGGAATCTTTCATCCTTTCGCAGAGAAGATAGCGCACAAAGCACATGCATTCCCATTTGAACATTTCATTGCACATATACATATGTATGTCTTTTCCTCAGGATATTTGTTTCTGTTTTTATATGATTCATAGAATAGGGATACTGATCAAACAATATATTTCGTCTTTTAAAGTTAATTTCTCAGTTTCCTCAGGGGACATAGAAGCTTATTCTTTCACTCTAGTCAATATGTATTTTAATTTAACTTTATGTGTTCAGTTTCCTAGAGACTAGATATCAAAATTATAAATAACATTTTGAAAGTGCACTGAAAATCAAAAGTGCTTTGGATTACTATATTATTGCTTTTACATGTTCAATTATTGCTCTATTACATACACTGGTCAGAGACAACAAAATGTGTAAAACAGTACTTGGCATAGAATAAGAATTCAACAAATGTCAAATGTTATTTTTATCATTTTTGGTATTATTAATTCATTTACAGCTGGCCCATTTTCCATTTAGATGAAAGTAAAGTTCTAATGATAAAATCATGTAAAACTAGAAATCAAATTTTTATAAAAAACATTTCAAGTTTGTGGAAGAGAGGCAATTTCTAAAGTTCCTATAATCTTCGAAGCCCAGTTGGATGTGTCACTTTCCAAAAAAGGTCATCTTAATTAATCTCTGTTGACAAGGCTGAATACACTTTCTTTCTTTGTGGAAGGTTTAACCTTACGTATTACAAAGAATGGCAATTAATATATTCTTTTACTTAATTCTACTCTTTTAGTATATCCAATACTCATTCTTAGCTATAAATGTCCTTGACTTTTAGCGTCAACTTGTGTTGGTATGGTGACTTTTTAGCTACCTGCCCCCCACCTTTTTCTTGGCCAACTTCTATCATAGCTGATATTTACATTTAATGATGTGAAACTACCATTTTTGACTTACAAAAATGACAATTTAATATGGCTCAACCAAATACATAGACTGTCCAAAAAACGAAATTACGCTAGATTATGGTTTTTAAGAAAGTTGTTTCTAAGTAGGATGAAGACTACTTCCTTATTTTTCCACTATCCATCAATGCTTCTGAATGGTCATCTTTTCTTATAATCATGTAAAAATCCCTGCATTCATGACAATATCTTAAAAGGACATATTGATATCTACTTTAATATCCATCTTATCTTGCTAAGAGCCTAGTTGCTACATGTGTGTATCTTCTGTGCTCGATAAATACAAATCTACAGCATAATTTCTAACTGTAACATTCTTTGAGAGATAAATGCCATTCTGTAGAGAACATTTACCAGAACAACTGGGGGCAGAATCAATGCCATGGTTTTTATGCAGGTCTAGATATAAATTCAGCACAGATTCTTAGATGAGAGAAACTAAGAGAGCAAGTGATGTATGAGAGCCACATTGTTTTCTGAATGTAGATAAGTTAAAGGAAAATGCACGAATGTTCACAAAAGTGACCTTTGCCTTTGAGAAGCATTGTTACAAAGGAAAACACATGGAGGAGAGAGACAGAGAGTGAGGGGGAGAAAGAAAGAGAGAGAGAAATGAGTAAGTATTCCCACAGGCAGAACCAGTTTCAGGCTGGAGCCTGTAAAAGCAAAGCAAATGATTAAGGGACAGACCAATATGTATTTCCATATAAGGTCAATTTGTATCAAGGGTGTTATCAGTCACCCTTTGTACATCTCTGCTCCCGAACTGGCAACTATGCTCCAGTTAAGCATGCTCAATCAGACCATCCAGATTCTATCCATGCAGACATGATTCCATGGAGGAATGCATAGAGTCACAAATTATCAGTCCATAGCAGTTATAGAATTCATATTAAGAACTCAGGAGAAAAAAAAGACTGGAGAAATTTTAAATGTCAGAGCACAATTCCCAATAAGCATCAAAAACAGAGAAATCAAGGATTGAATTTGAGAGTATCCTCCAGAGAGGACAGCAGTCTTGTGTCTTCCCACCCATGACTTAAGAAGTCTTATAACAATTCTATCAAACTATAAATTTATTTCTCATAGCAAGATTTCCAAAGAGAGAATTAACATATCAAGAATATAAGGGTATTTATAAGATAATAAATCAGAAAATATTCTTGTTTGAATAATATCTTTCTGACCTCTGGATGACCACTGTTTGATTGTCTTTCAATCCTAGGATAAAGTGTAATGAATTTAAATCATTCTTACAATTGTCATTTTAATAGAAATATAGCATGAGTCACTTAGAAGTGTTGATAGTATTTCTTAAAAGTTAATAAATTCATTCTATATATCAATTTAGTTATACATAAAATATACCATTCCATTTAACTCTATCAGGTTGGCCAAAAAGTTCATTCAAGTTTTTCCATAACATCTTGTGGGAAAAACTCGAATGAACTTTTTGGCCAACCCAGTATGTCTTACTCTAGCCATCCAATGCTCCTGTTGTTTTTTCTTTCCAGTTCTTTTTTTAATTGAAGCATAGTTGATTTACAATGGTGTGTTAGATTCAGGTATACAGTAAAGTAACTCAGTTACACATATATACACACCTTTTCTTTTTCAGATTATTATCCATTATAGGTTATTACAAGTTATTGAATATTGCGCCCTGTGCTAGACAGTAAGCCCTTGTTCATATGTTTTGTATATAGTAGTCTGTATCTGTTAATCCCAATTTCACATGTTTTCATTAATTTCACATTGCCTCCTTTGTGGTCTTCCAATATCCCAAGTACCCCAGGGACTTTGCACACGCCATTTCTGCCTGAACTATCCAGGAAGCAGAGCTTGCTCCCTCATTTCCTTTGAGTATCTGATCAACTGTCACCTTAATCACACTGGCTTTTCCTGACTACCCTATAGAAGATAGCAATTTTCCACCTCACCTTCCAAAGCTTCCTTTCCCTTGCCTGCTCTATTTTTTTCCACAACACTTAGTATCCCATGGTATAATATACATTTATTTGTGTGTCGTCTTCCTTTCTCTAATAGAATTTTCTCCTGTTCATTGCTACAGCCATAGCACTAGAGCAGTGTCTGAAGGTAATATAGTAGGTGGTCAATAAATATTTGTTTAAATGAATAACTCTATTAGACAGTGATGGATAGTTACAGGCGATGCATTGCCTTATGCTCTGAGAATGTTTCAAGGAAGAAAAAAGTTACCTCACACGAGAAAAAATTAGATTAGTAGGATAAACAACTAATTTTCAATGTATATGACAGAATATAGAAAGTGTAAATAAAATTACAATTTATCATCTGAAAAGAGAACAAAAAGATACGTTTGACTTAGAAACTGGGGGGACCTTTAAGAAGGAGATGACATTTGAGTGACACCTTTACTAGAGATAATTTCTATACATGAAGATGCAGGTGAAGGCCACCCATCACCAGGAAGATGTATGGGCAAAGACATGGAGATGAGAGCGTGCGTGATGAATGTTGGGGATAATGAAGTAGACTGATAAAGGCTAGAACTTAGTGTCAGGAATGAAGTATGCAGTGAGTGACAATGATGTAAATGTCTGTGTTATAAGGTCATGGTTGTATTTCATTTTCTAGTTCAGCAATTCCCAATATTTGAGAACATGAGAACACTTTTTCAAAACATTGAAACACAATGAAGTCCCTGTGTGATATAGTTGTCTTTTCCTTAAAAATAAAATATAAAACATATGGCATTAAAAGCTATTAAAATTTAGTTCAAATGTTTAAGTATATTAGTTTTCATTAGAACCCCAAAATAGTATATGGGTACATATGTATGTGTATATGATATGCATATGGGGGTATATGCATACTTTTTCCATCATCATACAGGCAGAGATTAATATTCATATGAATTCTAGGGTCTCTTGAAGTAAATCCATGGTCACATGGATCTGAAGCACATGAGCCCAGAGCCACAACCTAGACAATGAGAGCTTACCACGTATTCGAGTAGGAGCCTTACGTGAAGAGGCCTATGTTGTGAAAGCACTGAGGCTTAGAAATGGAAGGCACCTTAGAAAATATCTCTGCACAGTCTGCTGAAGTTATAGAAGAAGAAACTGCAACCCACAAAGATAACAGATTTTGGCCAAGATTACAAGCAGAGAACTGTGACTAGTATTCAGATTCCTGAAGTGATCTCATCACATATTTCCATCATAAGATAGATAAGATCACCCAAACATATCATTAGCAATCAAAACTGAATATCTGTTCCTAGTGAGTAAAATAAGAGAAAACATTACACATCTAAAATTAGATGTACACAGTTTTCTCTGCTGTGGTACAAGGACTGTAGTATTTTTCAAATTCTATATCTAATATCACATGGATCCTACTCTAGTTTTCCTCTTAAGTCTGTATTTCAGAAACATAATCATCTTTAAGTATTTATCTCTACATCTCTTTTAAAAATCAGAAATTGTTTTCTCAAGGTCATCTGGAATTTCAGCAAAGGAGATTACAGGTGTACCTTGCTTTATACCTAATAAGGATTTTTGAAAATTAAACATAAGCTGCACACTTCAATAAATTGATTCAATATGCATAAAAAATTCAGTATTTAAATGCTAAAAGAAAAATTTATACTGGTGATGATTGCTGCCTCAACCTAATTTGTAGAAACAGGTTTACATATATTAGAGTTCCTTAAAGTGGTTTCTACCTGCTTGGCTCTGACAAGATGAGCGTCTGACACATGGAAATATTTTTTAGTACCACTCGACAAATTCTATATCTAATTGAAAGGTAAGCTCTGCTATCTGAATGAACACTGATGCGATTTCCTTTTCGATAACAATTGCTCCGTCAAAAGCAAGGAAAAGAGGACTCTTCCCTCTCTCTTCCTCTATAGGGAATTATAAATAATCGATCTAGACATGAGTGAGGAATGGATTTCAAAGTCCCCCAGGAATTTCCAAAGACTTAGTGCAATTTTTACTTTAAAATGTCTTTTACAGGTATTTTTGCTCTCCTTATGTTTCTTTTCAAACCCCTGGCATAATCACATGCACTTTCCTATTCCTCCTATCGCAGCCTCTACGAGAAAGTTGTATTATTTTTACTAAATGACATTATATTAAATTGTTAGGGAATGAGGACATTAGAAAGTTTATTTATGTACTTTTCCAATTTAAAAAAAATCCTAAGAACACTTTCCTTCTTTCCCACTTGAAATTTGTTGTGTGCAATTATTGCTTTAACTGGATTACAACTGCTTCTAGGTTAGTTTATGCTTTTCATATGATCAAAAACACATATAAAAGATATGATTGAAAATGGAAATGTACTGTATTTTGGTGATGGGATAATTCAGATATTTTTATATACCCATTAGATAGCAAACGATTGTATTACATTCCACTTTTGCAAATATTATTAGTATAACGAAGAAATTCATTTAAGGATTCTATTTGCTTTTATTGCTAAGCTTTCTATATACTTTAAATTTATTATATTCTTGCTTTCCAAAATTTTATATGATTACAATATAGAAACAGTTAATGCAATGTAATACAGCTAACTGATACAATTAAACATAACACATTAGTTTTCTTTTTTTTTAAACTAAACCATTCAGTACACCCTACTGTGTTCATGCTGTATAATTATACATCTTCTGACTTGTCTCATGTAATTCACAATTTCTTCCTGCTGCTTAATCTCCGACTTCAGCAAGCACATTTTAGGGGGAGAGACTCAGTACAATTTTTCTGAGAATCTTTTATTTGTCATGTGCATTAAGGTGATGATTACTCACATGGAAAAAAATGAGGGGGTGTACAAAAGATACAGGAGTAAAGGTGCAAGATGTTTTTAAGTACATGCATAATTGAGATTCATTCTTGTGGGAGGAAATCACAAGGGAATTAATCAGCACTATACTTGTAGATTTTGCACCAATCACTTTTATAAGAAAAAAGTAACAATTATTATACGTTGTTTCTCAATCATAAGAAAGAAATAGCATCAAAAGGCAATCAGGCATAGAAAATCAAACAGGCAGTCCTGTTCCTCAGAGCTTTCTGTGATGTATAAAACTTCTCTGAACAAGAGAAATGTTACTGTTCAGGTCTTACGAGAATAATGGACCAAAAAAAGATCACTCTAAAAAAAATCACGTCTATCATTTTGGTCTTTTGCTGGAGTAATTGTTGCTGATGGTTCTCTATGTTTTAAAATATATGATAACGTCTAAAGACATCATAAGAATAATGAAAAAGTGCAGACTTTATAGAACAAGTTGTCTAAGATGGCAAATAGAGTCAGTGACAGGACATGCTGGGCTAAATATGGTAAAAATTACTCCAGGCTATGGAAAAGATAAAGAGGTAAAGAGGGGCTTACTGGAGAGAGATGTGATTGGAAAGCTTTCCATGACAGGCATATTGCTTTACCATAAAACACAGTTTTATTGTAAGACTCTTTGATTTTTAGCTAAATCCTAATGGCTTTCAGTTCCATAATCATCTTTGTTCTGGACTTTAGGCTAGGGTGATTGTACTGCCCCTTTTCAGTTAGAATCAGTTCCTTCAGGTTAGGTTACAGATGACTCCTTTTAACCCTTTGAAATGCTGCCTATAGTGAATTATGTTACAAATATGCTCTGGACCAAGAAGTTTGGCAATGAATATCCTGTTAAATATTCAGCTTGTCATTTGCAATTAACTGTATCCCCTCCATCAGAACTGTTTTATTTCCCACGTGAGTTATGACTGAAATTGGATGAATAAATAGAAGTTTAAAAAAAAAGGAGAGAGAGAGAGGGAGAGAGACGGAGAGGGAGAGGGAGAGAGAGAGAGAACTATCTAGTTATCACCCCTGGATGAAGGACGCTGAGCTAGACTGAAATTGCATTTGATCTGCTTCTCTGTTGATTTTGTAAACCTTTCCAAGGGTTTCCATAGCACCAAGTGAATTAGCCCCTTTCCCCCAACATCTTTCAAGCATATAACAGGGATAAAGATAAAGGTTAGGGTGAAAAAAGCTACAGTATCTTTTCTACTCACAGGATATATCTGAAGTCATGATTAGTCTTTTAAGAAATCAAGTATGTTTCTCTCACCACAGTCATATGAAAAAGTTGGGTCAGAATCTACTTACATCTCTGATGTCTGCGTTTGCTCCTGTACATGGTCATTCTGAAAAAATCCGACTTTCTAAGAAGTAATTGCTTTGACCGCGGAGACAAAGAGACGGGTTGTGCTCCTGCTTTGCAGCAAGACTGTTGCTCACTGACAGAAGGTAACCAGCAATCACACAGTGAAAGCCAGGGTAATACCATTCTCATAAAATTACAGGGGAGATGCTACAGCCTGTAACTACTATCTAATGCAAATCTTCTAGAGCAAATTGTATTTCCTTCACTTCCCCGCAACTGATGTCAGTTAAGTTCTCTAGTAAAATCTCCACTACTGAAGTGCTGTGCTTGAAGCAATGTTGAATTAAGAATGGATTCGTATATTTAGCAAGAATAGTAAAACTGGAAATCTAAATATGAAATATAAGAACGCCTGTCGGATTTTTATAGAAATGAAAAACTCTCCTTTGGGTTCTCATGTCTTTTATCCACTCTGAAATGTGTAGGTTTGTATTTTATTTTGAAACTACTAAATTCTTTCCTTTTCTGAGCTTTCCGGTGCACTTTGCAGGTTTGATTATTATCACTTTTAGTTTTGTCTAATTCTCCAAACGGACTGCTTCTCAGGCAAAGCAGGAATTGCATGTTTTCACATTATGTCCCCAGGCCTAGTACAGAAGGACACACAATAGAGTCTCAGGCTTAATGAGTGCCTACTCTGTGCTATGCACTCAGCCCCCTCCTGAAAGAAGCCTTTCATGAAACTTCCTCCTGCCTTCACCCTGCCACCTCATTTTTGTCCTCAGACCTCTATTTTCACAGTATTTTGGGCACATCCTTATCTGAACATTGTCACCTCAACTGGACACCAAAGAAGCTTTGTCTTTGCATGTCTCATACGCCCCACTCTGACAGCAATGCCTGGTACCCAGCAGAAGCTCAGGGATACTACCTCTCTCAAACCCTCCACAAGAGAGTGTGATTTCAAATCTCCTTTATGTGCTCATTAGGGTGTCTGAAATGCAGTTTTTATTTAAAATACAGAGGATTTATACACTAGTGAAGAATTTCTATGTGATGTGACTTGATTATGCAAAAACTTTCATCTTCCAGCGGAAACCAGAAAGCATCTTCAACTGACAAAATTCCTTTTTAGTGTTAACAAACTCAGGCTACTTATTAATAGGAAGAGATACCACTTCCACAACTCTTCTTAATAGAATTATTTCAGTGTCATGAATACTTTTATACTCAAGTAATTACTATAGTTTACAATCACAGATACCAAGAATATTATTTTAAAAAGTTTTAGCAGTATTCCTGTCTAGTTTCCTTGACTTCGGACTAACAAACTGCACTGTTTAGTTAGACTCTCTGTCAAAGACCACCATGGGTATTTTTTTTTACTATAAGTCATAGTATCAGTATTTATCTTACTTACAATATGAAACACTAGGAGGATTTTCCTTGTGTTTTCTACAATAATGAGATTAAAATATTTCAAAAAGATAGTAGGCCTTTCCTGAATGACATAATACACTTTATGTTCCACAACCTTACTTGCTTAATTTTTCTTCATAGAAGTTTGTGATCACCTGGCATAAACCTTATCCACTTGTTTATTTTCCTCCTCTCTGTCTTGCCTGTTAAAACATAAGCTTCCAGAGGACAGGGCTTTCTTTTCTGCAGAGATGTATGTCCAGAGAGTAGATAAGTGCCTGGCACAAAGTAGGCTCTCAGTAAATATTTCCTGAATATTTGACTTTTTATGAACAAAATTAAAATAAAAAACAATATGATCACAGATTATTTTTCAATGAATTAGTACAATAGCCAAATTCATGCTTACTGTGACTAAAATTAATTTCTTACTTAATGCAAATACTTCTTATTTCACACCTATCTTTTGGCCCCAAGATTAGTCTGAAAGAGTTCACTGATTTAGATGAAACTGCTTGTATTCAAAGATGTGAGGATATATTTTTAAATTTACTGGAACAAAGTCACAACCAATAAGCAAGTTCTCCTCAATAAAAATTACTCATTCCACAAAAACAACAAACATAAAACCTATTACAATCAAACAACATTAAAACAGGGTTTGTCTGATATATATGGTATATATATTTTTGAAATGAATAACCATGTCATTAATTATTATTAGGCAGAAAAGCCTAATTACATAATGACTTAAATGCTATTAATTATAACAATATTACATGGTACAATCAAATTTGTAGTTTTTCTCTTTTCACATTGTTAATTCATTACCTGTAATTAACATCAATCTGAACATTCCTTTCAAAGACCATGTAACAATTTAATTAACTTCATTCACATATACAACAACCCCTCGCCCAGCCTCATTTGTCACCACACATACACAGATACATGTTAAAACAAATATCCTCTTAGTCATCAGTGTTTCACACACCCTGTACCAATGCTGACTTTTTTAGGCTCTATACAGGAGTTTTTATCTCATCAACTCCTTCCTACATTACTTTTCTCACCTCAGGGTATATAGAGCATCTGCTCTTGAATCTTATATCTGGGGTCAGTGGCTTAAACCCTAAGTGTCAAACCATAAAAATTGGGGACCTCAAATATACGTGATGAATTAAGGCCAAAGTCATGAGTACCATGTTGTGGTACAGGTAGGAAGATGAGAGAGAGGCAGGGGCTGAGGGAGACGAGAGGCTTTAGTAAAAACAACCTGGGAAACTTTCAGCCAAAAAAATGATGAGGAAGAGTGTAGACATAATAAGGGACAAAAGGTCAATGAAAAGAGGACAGGTGCCAGCATATCATTCTTTTTTTCCAACTCTCTTAAAAAATCCAGACTGAATGGAGTTGTTTTGGTCTTCAAAATCAGCTTCACGCCTGTAATGTCAGAGGTCAAAAGAAGCATCACTTGCTTTAGAGAATATGTCCCTATCGATTCCCTCACAATATGATTTCCTTTAATGGGATCAATCTTTATACTCCATACTTAAATACAAATTCAATGAATGTTGATAAATTAGGAAGGATGAGTTATCATTGGGATATCAAATAGTACACTCTAAATATATGCAGTTTATTGTATGTTAACTGTATCTCAAGAAAAGTTATTAACAAAATAAAATAAAATAAAACAATAAAATAAAATAAAATGATTATATCTACATTTTTCCTTAGTTGATGGTAGGAACCAGTTTGAAATAAAAGTACCTGGCAGAGTGATAGGAGGATATGCCTTTTAACAGTAAGAGAATAGCAAATACAAAAAGGCAAGGCAGAAAGAAGGAAGGAAGGAAGGAAGGAAAAGAGAGAAAGGAAGATAGAAAGGAAGAAGCAAGCCTGTGTGTGTGTGTGTGTGTGTGTGTGTGTGTGTGTATGAGTGTGTGTGTGTGTATGAATGAGAGAGAGACAGAACTACTCTGTGCTAGGTGTCAAGCACTGGGCTATTATATACTGTGTCACTAATCTTCACAACACTCCTGTTACTTAACTATCCCTACCTCCAATTTAGAAATGAGTAAACTTTAGTCAAATGAGGACAAGTACACGTAATATTCAGGGACACTGCATGACTTAGATAGTTGTATTGAAAGCATTTAATTGGGAATTATACCAAAATGATTTTAGGACTGAATTGGGGGGCGATGCACTGGGCAGCTGCTGGAGAAGAATTATGTAAAAGGGTTACTATGATGTCAGTAGTAATATACCGAAACCAACAAAATAGCTTTGCCAGAACACTGTCAGAGGAAGTGAACACTATGTGGTTTAAAAGAGCTAACATTCGTTTAGGGAGTTCACATTAGGTGCCAGCCTCTCTTCTAAGAGTTCTGTATGCATTACTCACTGGCCACTGGGAACAGTCTTGTGATGGGTTTATTACCATCACCTTCAACACCATCATCACCATCCTCCTCGCCTTATGTTTCAGTAAAATGAGGCTGAGCGCAAAAGTGCTCTGACTAAAGTCTCACAGAGAACGAGTCTGTGCCCTGCTTTGAACTGGCTGGTCTTTCTCCAGAGCCTTTGCACGATAACATGCCATGCAATGTCAAAGGGATACTTTTGGTAGCTATTTAGGCGGCAGGGGATAAGGACCCGCAAGGGACATGTTTCCATAACAACGAGTGGTGTTAAACTAACTTCTAAGGTGGGTGGATGCAATTAACTGCAGCGTTTTGGCTGCTGGCAGGGAGAGTCAAGTTCAGAAGCATAGTGGACCACTTGGGACAAGACTGATCTTCGCACCTCTGCAGCAGTGGTGACTTCCCTTTCTCAGGCTTGTCACCTCCCCCGCCTCTCCTTCCCACACCCAGCCCTCTTCCTTTCCTTCAAATAAAACGCCAAAAGAACATTTAAATAATGCCAAGAGTATCAAATTATTAGCCCACCCAGAGTTCTAACATCCTTATCTGGTTTAAAAATTATAATATGTGTTGATTTGGATAAAACTTCTAAAAATTTCATCAAGACATAGTATGTAGACCATATAGAAGTATTTAACTTGAACTGCAGGATATCTATTTTTCAGAGAATTACTAGAGTAATAAAATGTTAAAACTTTTCAGTATAACAAATTTATTGTTTCAGTGTAACAAATTATGTTGCCAAAATTCCTCATTTACAGCTGTCTACTCCACAACAGACAGCTCTTACAAGTTTGCTGGATGGAAAACTGAAGGGAACTATGGGGCATGACCTCAAGGGCCTTGACCCCCATTCTTCCAGCAGAGGCTTCAGCCCAGATTGCCTAGGAGTTAGCCCACAGCTTTTCCCTCTGAACACACTAGTTCTGAAATTATATCCTTAAGTGATATAAGTGATATCTCAACTCTCTTTCCATCTATTTTTCTCCAATTTGGAGAGAAAGTTAACCTTTCTCTATGTCATTCTTATCACTCCACAGCACGACTTATGGATGTAGACCTTCTCTATCCTTCCCTTGCTACCATGCCAGCTGTCCCCATGGGAACACTGCCTCTTCTCTGATCAGATATGAACTCTGCTTTCTTTTTTTGGAATTTATTTTATTGAAGTATAATTGATTTACAATGTTGTGTTAGTTTCTGATGTACAGCAAAATGATTCAGTTATACATATATATATATTCTTTTTCATTATGATTTATTACAGGATGTTGAAGATAGTTCCCTGTGCTATACAGTAGGACCTGGCTGATTATGCATTTTACACATAATAGTTTGCATCTGCTAATCCCAAACTCCAAATCCATCCCTACCCCAGCACCATCCCTTTGGCAACCACAAGTCTCTATGTCTGTAAGTCCATTTCTGTTTTGTGGATAAGTTCATTTATACTATTTTAGATTCCATGAACTCTGCGTTGTTTATTGAAATGTCTCCTTGCTACTGCAGTCCCTATAAATTCTTGACAGAAGTCCTTTCCTTGAGTTTTTTCAGGGATAATATCCAAGTAATTTTTAGCCCCAGCACAATCACTGATACTTTTTTTTCCAGCAATTTAAGCAAGTATATCTACATCTTCTCTACTTTATATTAATTGATTTGCTGTCTTGCCTAATGCCTCTGAACTGGATCCATGTCCATTTGTCCAAAGTCAAATGCTCTCCTGTTAGTGGATAATCTGAAAATAGCTATTAATTAAAATATTCAGTGGCTATCATATCAAAAATTTTATTGTTTCACCTAGTACCTCATAAGACTAATATATTTATCATTGTTCTTTTTAAATCAAAGGAAACCTAAAATTTCTTACTGTCCAGATCAAGTTCTCATTTGAAATATTGGTTCAAATGAGGAAAAAAAAAGTCTTGAATGATACTTTATACTTATATCTGTTGTTGAAAGTGAAATAATAAACAAACAAGTCAATTCTGTGTTCTTCAGTTTGGTTCATTAAATGTTTTCCTGTATCTGGAAAAGAATTTTCTAAGACTTTTGTAAACTATAATTGGATTTTCTTGTTAAGTCTTCATTCATTTCTTTGGACTTTCTCCAATTCCTTATGCTCTAATATCAAATAGGTGTTTGAAATCATTAAATTTTTGAAATATTTAACACTTACAAGTATTCAATACAGTTAAAATTTTATCCTTTTATAACTCACATTAGAAGTGACTTTATTTTCACCAAACCTCCTTAGTGGTAATTGTTTTCAAGCATTCTCACTTTTGCTTGCTCCCCTTTCTTTGTATGGTTTCTATTCCATTTTATCTCAGTTTCATCTTTTCTTTCTTTTTGCCTAAATTTGATTACTGAGACTTAGTTTCATCTTCTTAATTGTTTTATTTGCTGGTTTATATTTGGATAAATTTGCATCATTTCAAGGATAATAGCATTCTATCTTCTTAATCACATCCTTTGGATGGGTCTAAACACCTAATGGTTACTTAAAAAAAATTTTTTTAAAGAAGAGTAAAACATATACAATTAAATCATCCTTAAATTTCCTAGAGTATGAAGTGAGTTATTTATCCCTGTGTAAATAGTTTACCTCACTTCAACATATTTTAATAAATGTTGTTAACAAATTACTCGTGAAAGATATAGTAATCCTAGACCTATAAAAACACAGTCTCTTTGAGATCATAGCCACATAAAAGGTACTATACCTATGACAAATTACTTCACAAATATAGGAACACAATAATATAGTTTGTTGGAGGTGGGCATGATGTGTACATGGTTCCTGTGATGCTGTACCATGTTCCCTGGAGGTGTTTTATTTATGAAAAGCACTTCCTCAGTAGTTCACAACTCTGTCTCAGAAATACTATCTCCACTGTGTCCTGAGATGGAGGGACACTAAAGAGTTTACAAGGCATAATGATGAGAAAGTAAAACATCCTTAAAGTCAAGATAGTTTCTATGATCATGAAAATTATGTATAGAATTTCAGTATAATAAAATTTACAAAATAGGAAACATATACTCTATTATCTATCTATCTATCATCTATCTATCTATCTATCATCTATCTATCTATCTGTCTATCTATCTATCTATCTATCTATCTATCTATCTATCTATCTATCATCTATTCTTTCTATCTCTCTATCCATATACTCACCTTACCTATCTTAAAAGCCAGAGAGCTGTGAGTTGTAGAGCTACTTAGCAAAACAGTGTCCGAGGGTGCTTGGAGGATGTCATATCCAGCAGACAGAATATAGCTGGAGAAGATGCTTTAAAAAGCAGAGAAGATGTAGGCAATTGTGGTGACCACCAAGTGGCACATGAAGCAGAGGAAGGCAAAATGTAGCAAAGCTCCGTGGAGAAATAAAGCGCTGAAAGTCCTGCTGTACCGACTGTGGATGTCTCAGGACACTGCCTTTCTCTACTTCTGGCCGATTCTATCTCAGTCAGCTTCTTCCGTCAAACTTGTCCAATTCTCTTCTCTTTAGTCTCTGAACTCAATCATCTGGTCTTGTTTTTCTAGTCTATTGTTTTTCCCTCTTGCTGTCTTTTGTCTACATAAAACTATATTGTATATATGTATAGTGGAGTAAAAGTAGGGGGTTATTCACCTTAAATTCTTATTGGTATTAGACAGAGAATAAGTACATGATGCCAAAAAAAGGCTGAACCATGGGATTTATCATGTTACTGTATGATGCCTTGCATTTTCTGCTTTAATGAGTACACCTTATTATGGTTAGGACAAAATAATACAATTTCCCATCACCACCCATAGAGTCCACCAATATTAGTTTCATAATATAAGTAATATAAATACACATGAAATACTTCAATTGAAAACTGTTCACTAGTTATAAAAATTGAATGGAATCATATAAACATTTATTAAGTACTTACTTTGTGCCAGAACACTATTTAGGATTCTGCTTCAGTTTGAATTGCTGGGCTTATTGCTATTATTTTACAAAATATACTTATGTTACTTTATTTAATCTTAAAACAGCTATGTGAGAAAGGAGTTGTTAACTCATTTTACAGATAAGGGAACTGAAGTTCAAGTGTCAAGCTCACAAAGCTGGCAAGAAGTAGAGCCGGAATTTGAATCCAAGTTTGTGAACTGCAAAAGCCATGGCCAACACAATACCACTATCTTATATATTGAACAAATAAATGTCAGACTATAAAAGCAAATTCAGAACACAGAAGAGAACAGAGAACACTATCTAGGATTTTACTTCAGTTTGAATTGCTGGGGTTACTGCCATTATTTTGGAAAATACACCTGATTTTTAATGTGTAAGACAATGGGAGAATAAACTTAATATACAGAATTTCAATAGAGAATGCATGCTGAGAGTCACCCATCCTAGCACTCCAAATAAAGGATTTTAGAGATGCATATACAAGGATTCTAAAGATATTTATGTAATGGCAGAATAGGAGCCTAATCAATGCATATGGTATATTTGTATTAACCTAAGGTCTAATATGGACTTGAAGAATGCTCTTCAGGGAAATGTATCAAGTAATTTAGAACAGCCCAGAGAAAGCTTTCAATTAAAAAACAGATAAGATTAGGTCAGAAGTTAAGTAAACACACACACATTATATTAAAAATATTGGGCTAGACATTACAATGGTTTCTTTATTGTTTAAAACATAATATTTTAAATTGGCAAAGACCAATACAAGATGTGTGATTCTTCATGAACCTTTAAAACATACTAGCTAGAAATAAATTTCTATTTATGGATCACATTCAGCATATTTTGGTTTCTAATGATAACACAAAATTGTTACTTCAAAATGTCTGATCATTTCCAATGCAAAATATGCATAAAGTATCTTAAGTATATATTAACAGAATTCATTTCAGCCTATCTACAAAGTAGTATACACAGCAGTCCTGTTCTCCTAATTCCTTTCCTGTTCATATTTAGTTATAATTATCACATTGATGAGCTACTTCAGCCTGCTGAGTTGAATAGATTGAATTTTCAGGTATAATTTAGCATTACATAGCCCAAGGGTATTTCAGGAATTCAGCTCCAATCCTCATTTTGTGTGTATTTGTGTCTGCTAAAGAGCTCAGAACCCCCTGGATAGTCTTTGACCTCACATATGTGTTCAAAGACAACTATTTAAATAAACTCTGCATTTGCCATTACCAGCACAGCAGCATGTGAACAGTAAATATGTAAATGAAATTCACAATTCTCTTACTGTCATAAAAACCATTTTTAGGTGTTTACTTAAATGGCTTTAGATATAGAAACAGGAGCTATAGGTGGGAAAAAAAGACTCAACTTCTATTTTCTAAACTGTCTCCTTTAGTTTGGTGAACACCAGATCGCATGCTATCTTTAAATTATGCCTTGGAAAGCTTTAGAAAGCCCACCAGGATTGTGCAATACCTAAATAAGTCATTAAGGGGCTCACAAAACATGAACACAAATACAGCATGTGAACAGGTGATTATTCAATTTTAGAAACCTTTGGTTCCTAACTTCTAAGACTACCTAGAGAAATGATTGTAAGAAAATAGTATAAAAGAGAAAGAAGCAGGATTTCAGCTTGTAACTACCTGATCTTGATTCAATGAGAAAAAAAAATTGTGTTTTGCTTTTGCTATTTTCTGGGGGAGTTGATGGTACACTTTTCCAACAGCATAACTACCCATGTTCCCACCTGGATTAGATTAACCTGATTCTTTATTATTATACATTTAGGACTCTGGCTATGCTCCTTCATTGAAATTAAATTGAGTTAACTTATTTTTTTCTTTCATATACCAAATGCATACACTCTGTGCACTCAAACTGTGCCCTTTGGAGCTCTGAGCAAAAACAGATGTGATTGTTCATGCAGCTTTAATTTTAGTGGGGAATACAGATATTAATTGAGTGATAATATGAAAGACTATAGGTTCAAAAATAGGTGCTCAGAAAGTAGATGTGTGGTTGGTCCTATGGTACAAAAAAACTGTCCTTGACAGTAATTAGGTCCACTCTTCTCTGAGGCTATATGAATGAGTGCCATGGAAGACGTGCTGAAAGAAGTGCTGCAAGAACAGAGTCACAGGTGATCATAAAGGATTAGTGAGAGAATTACTGAGATGAGTGGAAAGCTTATAAGAAATACAAATGCTGATATATGAGGTGAATGATGCTATACAATTGGTATTCAACAAACAATATTGATAAAAATTATTACGTTAAGTTGGTTTCCAAGTTGTAATCATATTTCAAAACATTGTTCATTACTCAAATTAAAACAATAGTAGTTAATAGAATTCTATGCCTCATTACTCCATCCCACAAAAACATATACTTGTACAAGATACAGAAGGCAGAGGAAGATAAAATAGCCACGATCTTAATCTTGAAATTTTATTTATTAATAGATATTATGTGAATCTTTTTTAAAAAGAATGTTTTAATGAAAATACCAGTGAAAATATGTGTCTATGTCAAAGAGGATAAATATATCCAGAACCCTGACACTGTAAATGTTGCTTCTAGTTTTGCAAAAGTGGTAGTGAGTGGTGATAGAAAGTTGTGTAATAAGTCAATAAACATCTGACAAGAGCTCATTCAATTCAGATCATTGGACAAGATGTCTTTGGAAATTTCAATAGAAGCAGAAGAAATAATGTCTGTGCTAGAGGACATCATAGAAACATAAACCAAGGGGGAGGGGATTGGGATGTGATGAATTGGGAGATTGGGATTGCCATAAATACGTTACTAGTAAGAAAAAAATATCAAATTGTACACTATAAATATATGTAGTTTATTTTATGTCAATTATATCTCAATAAAAGACTTTAGGGCAAAAAAAGAAACATAAGCCAAGATACATGTATGTGAGTTAGTGACCATGACATGAATGGGTTAAGTGACAGCTGCCCAAACACACCAAAACAGATGAAACAAATAAACTGCTGAAAAATACATGCAAAGATCTGACACATTACTGTGAAATAGTGATTAATACATATGATTTCAGAAAATGGTAATAAGAAAAGAATTTTCTGTTTAAAAAAAGAATACCAAATCAAGGCATTTCAGGTTAATCCTCATTCTACTTGATATTAATCAATATCTGACAATGTTAATTATTACCTTTTTTTCTTGAAAACTCTATTTTTTGGTTTATATGTCATTGTTTCTTGTTTTCCTTACTAGTATAAAATTTATATTTATAGATCCAACTATGCAAAACTACAGATTCGAATTCTATGTTTGCTAAACATGTATTAAAGTTCAAGATTCTGAGCTTGCTTTATTTGAATACCAGTTCTGCCACTCACCAGCTTTGTGATCTTGGACAAGTTGCTTTGTATATACATACCACAGTTTCCTCATCTGTAAAACAGTCCTCATCAATAGCATCTTCACATTATTATTTATAATTATTATAAGAATTAACTGAGTTAATATATAAAAAGTGTATAGAACAGTGACCAGAATAATAGGTATTATTACCAAATATATTCATGTAGATGCTCAAAAGTCATATTAAATTTAGCATGGTGCAAAAAGCATGCTTCTCTTCCATTGTTTCTGGCCAGATTACAATATACCATAAAACCATAAAACTGTAATCTACTATGTCTCTCATTTGCTGTTATATCCCTAGCAGCCCATCCAGTGTCTGAGATATACTAGTTGCTCCTCAAATATTTATTTATAAAATTAATTAGTATATCAATTTTCTATTTTTGCTCTAAAAGTTACCACAAATTTAGTGACTTTAAAATAGCACAAATTTATTCTCATAATTTGGGAAGTCAGAAGTTGAAAATAAGGTGTTAGCTGGCTACATTCTTTCTGAAGAATTCAGGGGAGAATCTATTTGTTTGTTTTTTTCCAATTTCTAGAGGTTCCTTTGTTCATGGTGCATTCTTCCACCTTAAAAGTGCATCTTTCCAACCATTGTTTCCACCACTGTATCTCCTTCTTCTTACTTTCAACCTCCTGCCTCTCTCTCATAAGGATTCTTGTGTTTGCATTGCCCCACCCAGATCATCCCAGTATTTTAAGACCCTTAATTTAATCATATCTGCCACATCCCTTTTACAAAATAAGGTAACATAAACACAAGTTCTGGGGATAGGGATGTGGACATATTAAGAAAGTTGTTATTCTTTTTACTACAGTCTGCCCTCTAGCTCCCAAAGTTTATGTCTATCCCACATACAGAATACATCCTGTAAAGTCTCAGTCTATTACATCATCAACTTGAAGATCATAATCTCATTGTATCTCATCAACTCAAAAGTCTCAAATCCAGGACTTCCGTGGTGGGCCAGTGGTTAAGAATCTGCCTGCTAATGCAGGAGACACGAGTTCGATCCCTGGCCGGGAAGATCCCACATGCCACGGAGCAACTAAGCTGTGTGCCACAACTACTGAGCCTGCACTCTAGAGCCTGTGAGCCACAACTACTGAAGCCCATGCACCTAGAGCCCATGCTCTGCAACAAGAGAAGCCACCACACTGAGAAGCCCGTGCACCGCAATGAAGTGTAGCCCCTGCTCGCCACAGCTAGAGAAAGCCTTCATGCAGCAATAAAGACCTAACACAGCCAAATTAAAAATAAATAAACAAATAAGTAAATAAATAAATTTTAAAAAATTAAAAAAAAAAGAAAATATGGATCCATCTCCTCAAAGGAAGATAGGATATTGAAAAACAAAAAGGTCTAAAATCCAACTGGGAAAACTCCATTATGTTTCAAGGCCTGGGAATAATCCTATGTGTTCTTGGTTCCTCCCTCCAGGACCATAGCTCTGCCCAATGGGCCCTTGGTTCTATCCTCTGTGCCTGAAGCTCCACCCTCAGAGACATCCTTATTTTTTCTTGAAGGTAGCAAATGTTTGCAGTAGAGAAGTTTTATCATACTGTCTCCTTTCTGTAGAATTTTGGGAGTCCAGTAGCCTTTGTTTATTTTGCCCTTTCTCTGTCCCTTCAGTTCAAAGCTGGTACCATTTCTGCTTGTATAACTTCCTCAAGAAAGTTGTGGATCTCCCATATATGGCATGGGCATGACTCCATTAGACAAGAAAATCATCCACAATTCTCATGTGGATAATCTCATCTCTATTTCTGGATTCTGCTGAGATAACTGAGAGGATCCATGAGACACATTATTAGTTTCTCTTCAAAGAGCTCTCTGTGTGACTGAACACACAGTCAATTCTTATCCTTTCAAAGCACTAGCAAAAACATTGTCCAGCCACACACTTTGCAATATATCCAGAACATGCTTTCCTGATTGTGAATATTATTATTATATATTTTAGCATCTTTTGCAGTCTGGATAGCCTGGGAATTTGCCCTTGGCTTAACTCATCTTTCCTGAACTTATCTCTTTCTTCTTGCGTTTTACTATAAACAACAAGAAGAAATCAGGTCATACCTTCAAACTATTGCTTGGAAATTTCCTTAGCTAAACATCTAAGTTCATCACTTACCATATGACTATCTTATATGTACACATAACAGTTCATCTGCTTTCCACAAAACTGTAGAACACAACTCAACTGAGTTTTATACCATTATATAACAAGGATCCACTTTCCTCCAGTTTTCAATAGCATTCCTCATTTGCTTTTGAATCCTCACCAGCATTCCTCAACTCAGATTTAATGTCCTTATTTCTACCAACATTCTGCTTATTATGAGTTAAATGTTCTCTAAGATAATATAGATTTTCTCTGTCATGCTACTCACTTCCTTTTGAGTCCTGCCTAGCAACAACTTTAACATCCATATCTCTACCAACAATTTGTAAAAAGCAATCTAGGATTTTTATCATGCTCAAAATTCCTCCAGCCTCTAGCTGGAGGAATTACTCAATTTGAAAGCCACTTCCAGCTTTTTAGATATTTGTTACAGCTATACCCCACTTCTAGGTACCAAAACTTTATTAGTTTCATTTTGCTGCTGTAGCATATTATCACAATAATAGTGGCTTAAAACACCAAAAATGTATTAAGTCTGGAGGTCAAAAAAGAAAATAAAATTGTAGGCAGTGTTGGATTCCATCTAGATGCTTCAGCGTAGAATCTGGAGAATCCATTTCCTTGCCATTTCCAGCTTCTAGAGCCTGCTGGCATTTATTGATTTATGGCATCTTCCTCTGTCTTCAAAGTGAATTACTTCAATAGCTGGTTCCATTGTCATATCTCATTTTTCTCACTTTGATTCTGCTGTGGGTCTTATAAGGACCCTTGTGAGTACATGGCCAATCCAGATAGTCCAGGATAATCTCTTCCCACCTCAAGATATTTAATTTAATGGCATGCACCAAGTCTTATTTGCTATGTAAGTTAACATATTCACAGGTTCTGGGGATTAGAATATGGACATCTTAAGAATAATGCTATTCTGGCTACCACGTTGGGTGACTGATACATCATACTTAAGCTTTTTTTGACTAGTCATATTCTAGGGCTCCTTCTCTCATAACTAGTCTTGTTATTACTAATTTACCAACATATCCCTCTTATGTACGTTGCTTTTCCCCATTCCTACTATCACCACCTTTTTTCCACACAAATCTCTCCACTAGTAATGTAGAGGTCTCTCAGCTCTAATCTTTCAATTGTCCAATCCAGTTTTCACATTGCTACCAGGATAGTCTTTCTAATCCCCTCACATTTTGATATCTTGTTTAAGCGGCTTTCAAATAACTAGAGAAAAACATCTAAAATTCTTAGCATGACATTTATGATCTTCCATAATCAGGCCTTAAGTTTTCCTCTTTCATATTCTTAGCTTCACACACCTTCCATAATACAGGCAAAGCACCTAGATTTAGACTGTTCCATAAACCTAACTCTCTGTTAATAATATTTTCACTATGCATATTTTTTGAAAGGCCCTCCCTTCTACCTTTGTTAATTCAAAGAAAATATGTTTTGAAACTCTCTCCAAATACCATCATTTGGCTATTTGCTTTACCTTCTTTTACACCAACATAATTATTTACTTACAATATTGACCACTATAACAGACTATAGTAAAGTTTGCTTTATAATTAAATGTAAATATTTTTGTTTGCTTCTCCCAAAAGCCCAGACTAATACTTCTGTATTTAGTATTCATGTGAGTAAAATTTACTTTGAAAAATAACATACACACAGAGAAGCAAACAGAGAATACATGTGGAGTTTAGTACATTTTACAAAGAGAACACACTGTGTAATCAGCATCCAGATCAAGAAATTGTCCCCTTTCTGTCTCTTCCCAGTGACCTCTTCCCAAAGTTAACCACTATACCAACTAATAACATCATAAATTATTTGTATGTGTTTTTAAGCTTTACATAAATAAAATCATACCCTATTTACACTTGTATTTGTCTTCTTGTGTCCAAATTTATGTTGAGCTATTTAAACATGTTGGTGGGTGCCACATAGTCTGTACATGCACATCTATTTGATTGTATCAATACAGTACAATTTTTCTTTTTTTGTTCATTCTCCTGTTAATGGACTTTTGGGTGGTTTCAGTTTGGGGCTTTTAGAATTAACACTATTATGAATATATTTAAACAAGTCTTTTGGTAAACATATATATTTGATTTTATGGGATATATATTTATATGTAGGAGTAGAATTACTAATTCATAAAGTAATATATGATCAGGTGTAATAGATATACCCAAGACCTTGCTTTAATTATTGTAGCTTTATAATGTTTTCCAAAGTGCTTATATCAATTTATATACCCATCAACAATGCATGGCAGTTCTAGATGTTCCACATCCTTGGCAACATTTGTTGGTATATTTATTTTAATCAGTTTGGTGGTTGTGTAATGGGATATCACTATAGTTTTAGTCAGCATTTCTCTGGTGATTAACGAGGTTGAAAACCATTGTGTTCTGTATATCCTCTTTTCTAAAGTGTTATTTCAAGTTTTTCTCCATTTCTCTGTTGAGTTTTCAGTATTTTTTTCTTTAATTTGATTTGTAGAAATTTTTTTACAAATTCTGGACAGGAGAGAGAGAGAGCGTGCAAAAGAAGCAATGCTCAAATCAATGGAGTGAGAAAATACAATCTAAGCTGTCTCATGTGCATAGATGCAAAAATCTAAATCAAAGCAAAATATTAGCAAATCATATATGGTGATCCATAGAAAGGATATCATATCATATCATATCATATCATATCATATCATATCATATTGGGTTTACTCTAGACATGCAAGTCTGATAAAATATTTAATAAATGAGAAAAAAATCATACACAGTGTAGAAAAAAGTATTTATATCTCAAATACCTTCTTCTACACTGTGGCTTGCTTTTCACTCTCCAAAAGATGTAATTAATAAACACAAGTTCTTACTTTTAATAAAATCCAAATTTTCAATTTTTCCTGCTGTAGTTATTATTTTCTGTTATTTTCATGAAAGCTTTGTGCTCGTCAAGATAATGAAAAGGTGCCTTTATGATAACTTCTAGAAGTTTTATTATTTTCACCTTTTGATCTCCAACATAATTGAAATTTATTTCTTGTATGGTGTGAGGTAAGGGGTCAAGATTAGACCTCTTTTTTTTTTTTTAATGGAGATCTAATTTATGGCACAATTTAAACAGACTATTATTTTCCTACTGAACTGTAGTACCACCTTTGTTATGAACCAATTGATAACATATACACAAATCTATTTCTAGATTCTATATTCAGTTCTTTTAATCTGTTGATTTATCCTTGCATCACACACATTGTCTTAATTATTGTAACTTTACAATGAGTTGATATCTAGTGGTGTATGCCTACCAATTTTTGTTTGTTTCAAGAGTTTTTATATATTCTTAGTCCTTTTTATTTCCATATTGAATTTTAGAATAAGATTTCATTATTTATTTAAATATTATTGGGGTTCTGATTTGGATTGCACTGACTCTATAGATTAATTTGGATAGAAATTTTATCTTGATAGTAGGTGTTCAAATTCATGAACAGGTTTTGCAGATTTTAGTGTAGAGGTTTTCCACATCTTCAATTAAATTTATTCTGCAATATTGGAAGTTTTAAAAACAAGTTAAATAATGTGACTAAAATTTCATTTTCTATATGCTTCTGGCCTTTGATGGTATAGAGAAAAAAAATTTGACTTTGTATATTGACTTCCTGGAATTGCTAAATTAATTCTAATTGATTAAACAGTCCACAGTTATATTGTTTTATATTTTCTATAGATTAATCAAGTTATCTGTAAATAAGGATAGTTTTTATTCTTTCCTGTAATGGCTGTGACGTCCAGTAGAATGCTAAATATGAGTGGTGAGAGTGGAGATTCTTTTGTCACTCTTGATTTCAAGGCAAAAAGTTTCAAAAATTTACCACGAAGTATGATTTTGGTCTTTTTTGCATTTATTTTTATTTTCAGAAACTCGTTATTACATTAAAGACATTCCCTTTTATTTCTGAAAGTTTTTTTTCTTTCTGGTTTTTGTTTCTTTTTGGGGGGGTTTTTTTTTGGCTGCGTTGGGTCTTTGTTGTGGCGCAGCCTTTCTCTACTTGTGGCAATGGGGCTACTCTTTGTTGTAGTGCATGGGCTTCTCATTGTGGTGGCTTCTCTTGTTGCAGAACATGGGCTCTAGGCACGCAGGTTTCAGCAGTTTCAGCGCACAAGCTCAGTAGTTGTGATGCACGGGCTTAGTTTTTCAGCAGCATGTGGGATCTTCCCAGACCAGGGATTAAATCCATGTCCTCTGCACTGGCAGGTGGATTCTTAACCACTGTGCCATGAGGGAAGTCCCCTAGAGTTTTTTTAAAAATCATGATTAGATGTTGAATTTGGTCAATTCTTTTTCTGCATCTAATGATGCATATGATTTTTTTCTCATTTATTTTGGAATATTTCGATTGATTTGAAAATGTGACACCAGACTTGCATTTCTAGAATAAACCAATGTGATCATATGTTATTTTTTCTATGGATCACTGCATTTGATTTACTAATATTTTGCTCTTGTTTAGATTCCTGCATCTATGCACATGAGAAAATTCAGACTATATTTTCCCACTCCACTGAGTTTAGCATTGCTTCTTTTGCATCTGCTTGCTTTCCGTGAGGATATCCCTTCTCTGCCTTTCTCCCAGGAGAGATAGAGCATAGCACCTGGAGCATCCTTCTGTTATAGGCTTCACCATTGCCACACTAGACTATGCAGGAGAAAAAGAATGCCAGTACTTGTAGCTTAGGAGGTGCACCATAAATCTTTCTTAAATTAAATGGGATGGTGAACAATCAGATAATAATTTGGAGGTTTCACTCTTCATTTTTGAATCTTGTTATACCTTTTCTCAATTCACTCTCACTTCAACTACTTGGTGATGAAAATAAACTGTTCTTATTAAAATGCACAATTTAATTTTCCTCCAGCAAAGAGATTCAGAAAGCTAAAACATAATCTATACTTTCTACTAGCCAGAGGGGACTAGAATATCCCAGATTCTATCTCAAGAGAGATTTGTAGAGAAAGATAACCGTCTTTGTAATCCAGAATGCCATACTTTATATATGACAGAAACCAAAGTCCCTTTGGCTTTCCTTCAGTAGAAGTTCATCACAAGCACATTTATCATTTCTCAATTTTCTATAAAGTTATCCTGACAAACAATACAAAATGTTTGTACTGCAATAAAACTGAAAAAAGTAATTTTAACTTTTAGGTTTAATAAATACCTGCCATGTGGAAATTCTCCAAACAGTGCTTTAACTTGCCTGTAAAAATGTATCACTGTAAAATGCTTATAGATACTAGATTTCTTTTCCTTTTAACCTCAAAAATCACTTTTACAAGGATAAGAATTTGGGCAATCACACTATTCTAAAGTGGCTATGTCATTTTTTTTCCCTGTAGATTCACATTTCTCTGACAATTTCACTGATACATTTATAGAAATATATGAAATAACAGATGCTATGTCCAAAAACTGGGTGATCACGAAACAGCTCTTTAGGCTTCATCGTCCACTTCTCTTCATTTTCCTGTTTTAATTATTTAATATCTGGGTGTAGAACGGAAAGACTGGTTCTTTTATATTATTGGTATATGATACTTAATGATATTTTTTGAAGCTATAAGTGTTCTTTATATTATCATTGGACACACCTTTGATTGTATTTGTACATTTTCATTTTGTCACCTAACATTCTTAGATAATAGGACTCCAAGGTTTCACCCAAACAAAATTGACACTGATGAACGTGATGTATTATTGAAAACATAAAGGCAAGTTTTATCCAGAATTGTTTTATATTACAAATATTTATTCCAAAGTTAAAGAAAAAGAGAAAAAAACAATGAGGAATAGAGAAGTAACCCAATTAATCAATGGCATTTGGAGAGAAGAGCTGAATAAATTGAATACTTACAGTTCTCAATCCATTTTAATCCTTTTTCTTTGATTTATTACAATAAAGAGTAGTAGAATTAACTGATATAAATTTATTATCTTTCCCATAATTTTCCTATCCATAAAATACGAAAATAAGCAAAGTGAGTAAAGTGAAATGAGCAAAAAGGCAGGAGGGGCAATGGGAAAAAAAAAAAAGAACAAATGAATATACATAACAGTGGTCAGATAATGAGTCACTACACTAACTCTCTCATAGATTTCAGTAAAACAAATGTCCTCAGGATGTGGTGGGAGAGTTAATGAATACCTAGAACGCTAAAGAATTTTTGTGGAAAATAAAAGAAGTATTTAGAACATTTCTGCAGAACTATTCATAGCATCCTGAAGGAAACACTGTACTACACAGTTTGAAGAGTTTCAATGATTTTGCTGATTATGCAACATTTTTTCATTATTACAATACTCTGTTTCTTAAGTGACTGCTCCATCTAATAAAGATATTTACCAATATGAAGTAGTAAGTTACAGGGAAACTTAGATTGCAGTGTCCTCAAAGGAGTAGACTATAAAACAATCATCCTTGTGAAAAAACAAGACCCATGTCTAACAGGAAATCAATTAACACATTCATTTGAGTGAATTAAATAATGTTGTTTTTTACTGAAGTATTTCTTCCCGTTCAGTGTGCTTCCTTCAGAAGGACTGTGAAAACATATCCACGATACTCAGCACAGGAGGGAGCACTGGAAGTTATAATGTATGAATTGAAATGAAATAGAATCATAGACCAAAGACCATATTAAGCATATGGCAGGCATTTAATAAGTGATTGTTAATTATTTTAATGAATCCATGTAATATAAGAACACATCTTCTATTTTATTAACTTGTAATAGACTAAGTTAAATTAAACCCCTAGGAGTAATATTTCTTTGGCTGAATTAAGAATGCTAACATCAATTTTAGCCTTTAAGTTTGTACTATTTCAGAATACAGATAAAATTAAAGCATGATCATGCCTGGATTAGAACTTATAAAGTTGCCATTTTAGTCATTTCAAGTATGTAAATGATGTTTCCTTAATTTGGGACCTAGAAGGACGGTTTGTAATATTTAACATCAAGGGAAAGCTAATTCAGTTATTAAAATGAAGGCATTTGAAATGCATGTGATGTTTGTCATGATATCTGGTGAATCACACAAAAATTAAAGCACATATAAAATGAAGATTTTAGATATCAAATGAAGGCAAATCATTTTCCCCAAAATTATAAGCAGTAATGAATCAAGTGTTGGAAAAGGAGGCAAATTAGAACAGTTACTATGAGGAAAAGAATTTTCGAAAAGGAAAAAAAAATGTGTATAATAGGTTAATATAGGAAAATCGTACATTGGGAAATTTGCCAAAGATGACTTTCTCTTTCACACCTGGCCCCCCGTATGCATGCTGTTCTTTTTACCTAGCTCCCTTCCCTCTTTTATGTTGGAAGATTCAGTTCCCATGTCACCCACTTTGGGGTTATTTTCCCATCTGCTCCAGGCACAATTACACTCAGTTCTGCTACAATGCTTGTTTTGAAAATGTGAATTTGTTCCAGAACAATTGATGTAAGGGAACAGTTTGAGGTTGCTTGTATGTGATTTCCTCAATGAGAAACAGGGAGTGAATGCAAAAAAATAGCACCAGTTGAACTTAAGCTGAGTAGAAATATGCAAATGCATCCATACATACACCTCAACCACACTACCTCAGTTCACTGCACGTGTTATGAGCCACATCTATCTGCATATGTACAATCTTCCCTCTGATTTCAGCTCTGCATCTTTTCTCCACCTCACAATAAAGCACCACTGCAACTCTTCCAATGGCAAACAAAAACTTCAGATTTTAAGGTAAAAATACCCTATATATTGTAGTATTTATGTATTTGTTAACTATTAATATATATAAAGTGCTCCATTTGCATTAGGTTCTCAACAATTTTAAAAATATGTCCCTAATGAAATAGTTTAATATTGTGCTCCAAACTGCGACTTTCTCCTCAGTCCTGTGTTTTTAATTGCATAATTTTGTATAGTGCCGTGATTTTTAGAAAAGCTTATGTTGTGTTATAGCAGAACTGACTGTACCTCCATTAGTGGCTTCCTCTTCTGTGATCTAGTAGTACTTAGCATACTGGGTTGCATTTTGATTTTTATAGTTTATCTATTTCTTCCACCAGAATGTGCAAATGCCCCGAAGTGGACAAGAATCAGGGATTTGAAGGAAGCTGTTCAGAGTCACTACAGCTGAAGGGTGCCAAGGAGGGTGGTGGGGTGAGAGGCTGCAGTGTAGAAAATGAGTCAGAGTTGGGCAATGTGGAGGGAGGAAACCAGAATAAAGTCTAGTACAGTAGCCTTAGCCGGTGGCTTAGAGTTGATGGTGACAATGGAGATGGAAAAAAGTGGACTGCTTTTTGTCCCGCAGCTCCAATCGATCAATCACCAAAACCCACTGATTTCACCTTATAACTGCTCTTTGATGCCTGCTTTCCATCTTATCACCTCTACCTCAATGTCTTACTATCCTGCCCCTTTATTACTAAGACAGCCATTTTCTCTCCTGTTATAAACTGAATGTATCTTCCCTAAATTTCTGTGTTGAAGTCTTAACCCCCAAGGTGATATTATTTGGTGTGGGGCCTTTAAGAGGTAATTACGGTTAGATGAGGTCATGAGGGTAGAGTCCTTATGACGGGATTAGTGTCCTTATGCGAAGAGATACCATAAAGCTTGCTCACTCTCTCTCTCTTTCTCTCTCTCCATGTCCAAGCAAAAAGAAGAGGTCATGTGAGCACAAAGAAACACAGTGGTTACCTAAAAACCAAGGGCAGAAACCTCAGAATGAAATCTAACTTACCAGCAACTTGATCTTGGACTTACCAACCTCCAGAAATGTGAAAAAACAAATTTCTATTGTTTAAGTCACACAGTCTATGGCAACTTGCTTCTGCAGCTCTAGCTAATACATCCCCATAAATACAAACTCCACCTTGACATGTATATGTATATGTATGTAAACTATGCAGAACCTTTGAAACTCTTGATTGGCTTCTCAAAGCTATAGGATAAAGATTAAGTACCTTAACATGTCACACCACTTCTTTCATAATTTGAAGTATACATACCTTCTCAGCCTTAACTCTTGTCAGTCCTAACCTCCTCAATGCCAGCATTTCAGTAGCTCCCTAAACACATGCAGTTTTCCCATCAGTACTTTTGTTCACACTTCTCTGTTTAGAATGTCATTTTGCTTGATGTTTATGTGAAAGTCTTCTAATTACCCTTCAATATTTAGCTCAATCATCAACTTCTGCAGAAAACAAAACTTTGCCATGGGCTAATCTATTCTTTCATAATTCCCATGGCATACCTTATCTATTGCTTTAAACACATCTCTCCCCCACCCCGCGTGTGTGTATATATATATATATATATATATATACACACACACACACACATATATATATATTTGTATTATAAGTTCCTTGAGGGCAGTGGTCACTTTTTCTAATTCATTCTGTACTACCAGATATATAGTGGGTACTCCATAAATATTTATAGAATAAACAAATAGATGTGCCTAGCACAGAGGCTCAGCAGAGTATCATGTATTCAACAAATGACCATTGTTACCAGTATTTATTTTATGCACTAATGCTAAATCAGCATTAGCTTTCTTCAGGAAACATGAAAGCAATCAAGAGAATCAAGAAAGAACTTCATGTTGAAGCAGATTCAAATAATTCTTCCTACCTTTTGCAGCCTCCTTTTAAATTCTTTACCATATACCTGTTGTTGGTTGTATTAAAAAATGCAACACATTTTGCAGGGCAGGAGGGTTCTTTGTATAGTAGGTAATCCATAAAATTGACAACTCAGCCCTAGTAATCAGTTGTTGACCAGTCTCATATAGGCAATGTTAAAAAAAAGTGAGAAAAGCAAGGTGCTCTTGTATAACTTACAATATAGGTGGAATTTGAAATTTGGAACTAATGATGTTTTTTTTCAGTTGGCTGGTAATTTGAAAGAAAAGTAATATCACTTGACTTCACTCTGAAGCACACATTCTGAAAAATCTATAGCTCCAGCAATCCAAAGAAGTTCAACCTCCTATAAATAGCGAAATAGAAAGTGGTTTTATTTTCCACTTGTGCTATATGTGTTTATTTCTTAAAAAGTGCTATCTGAAGTGGATAAAGGGAAAGTAGTTCAGGCTAATAATTTAGACTAGGAGTACATGCACCGAAGGTACATTGAAAATGTCATAAAAAAGTCATCTCATGTAGGAGCCAGTTTAGCCATTGCTCTAAGAAGTTTTCCTTAAAAACTGCTTTAACTGAGAAAGTAGCTGAAGTAATTGCATCTTTTATTTTCTTTTATTGCACAAATATCAATAAATACTGCTGGTTTTAAGCATTTTCCATTCAGAAGCAATCTTTATTCTTTTCTATTTCCAGGTTTATCACCAGGTTAAATTGTTAGATAGACTATGTTGTAGGTACACTTTTCTGATTCAGAAAGTCTCTGAAAAACACATTTTGTTGTGATCATTAAAAGATATAGACAAATTATTTATTCTTGATATTATAATACACCATTTTTAATAGGTAATCTATCCCTATTTCCACTTACCATAGTTTCTTTTATTTCTTTTTAAGGTTATAAGTAGACACTTGGCTAGGTTTTAACTGTTTACAACATCTCCAATCTATATTTAGTTCTGTCTGAAAATAGCTGAACCATGTTATTTATAATGCATTTTACTAATTCAGCAATTTTAGCTATTTATTATTTTATTTAACAAGGACAAACCAAGATCAAATTTTATTTCATCCAGGACATTGACAGCTGGAAAACACAAGTTAAGCCTTAAGGCTTAACTCGAATGGCCCCACCTTGGTGAAATTTTGCTGCTGCTTCTTTCCTTTAATTCCTCATTTATTCCTCCAAAGTGCAAGAGTACATCACACTTATCCATGTGTATGTAATCAAACCTAAGCAACTGAAAATATTTGAGAGGAATACAACCTCTTCAGTCATTTTTGTGTTCCCCATAAATGCTGAACACAGAAGGCCCTTGATAATCATTTGGTTGGGCATAACTATGGCATAACTAGCTATTATTTAGCTGAATGGAATCCACAACATTGTTCTAGGATTTGATGGGGTCCTTAAATGATCATCTGCTTTTAAGCATAACACACTGAATCCATGGAGACAGATTCAGATGTCTCATGGGCTCACTGTAAGATCCATTTTCTCACCTGACTAAATGTTGTTTGGAACGTGGGATTTTGGAAGCATGCAGGGAACATTAGGACATGGTTTTGATTGTAACATCTTCCTAAAAAATTCTGTAAGTAAAAGTGTTATGTCTGCTATCAAACTTTGTACATTTACATGCAAACCACAAACTAAGACCGATTTTTGCATATGGACATCTACAAAATCTCATAGATGTTTTGAAGAAAGGAATAAACTGCACTTTTAATATAATCATTGTACAAGAAACCCAAATTTAACATCAATATTTCTAAATCAGTGATTCCTTTACTTTGGGATTTCATGAGTCAGAAAATCTTCAATAGAGAAAATATTCTTTCAAGTAAGGAGATTAAAAAATATTATCTCCCACCACCATCATTTCATAAAGCAAAGATCATCCAGTGTTTATAAATTATGATGAAAAGACATACAGTGTAGTATTTATGGAAAATGGGGGGGCTAGAAAAGACAGACTGTTTATAAGTGTCCATAGTCATGAAATATTAAGGGATTTGACAAGAAGTTGGCCTTTCAGAAGAAAAGATATGCTTGAATTTGAGGATATTTGTATTTGAGACATGAATACCATCAAATATTTGTTCCCTAAATTAAATATCAACTTCTAAAATTTCAATTAGTAATTTAGTTTTGAAAATATGCCCTAAGTTTTGGGTGGTAATTTTTGTACTTGTGAAGTCAATTTTAAAATATGATTTGGGGAATCAGGCAATTACCTTTAGTTCCCCCATATCCGATATTTAAGAGATATTTTGTAACCCTTTATTTAAGATAAATTTGTTTAAAACTTTAGTGGAAAAGCAATTGAACTGGTAAATTGGTTATATTTAAATACATTTAAAAAAAAAAGAAATTCCTCAAACTGATCTCTGAAACCACTTAAATTATCCAAAGTTATATTATAATTAAAAATTTAAAACATTTAATAAGCATATCTAAAAAGGTTCATGGGAAAATGCATTTTAATTTTCAATTTCTATATTTATTTGTTAAACTTTCAGAATAACATAGTTCTCAAACAGTTTGGAACTGGTAGTACAAAAAATCTTGTTGGTTATGGGTTTTATGTTTTAAAATCTTTAATCTTAATTATTTAACTAAGGGTATTTATGTTTTATGAACTTGATGTTACTTAAAAGTTAGCAGCACTGAGTTTTGTCTTCCTTTTCTTTTTTCACCAAAAACAATGGCATATGCCCTCTTATAATCAAATTTTAAGTAAAAATAAGTAAGATTAAATCTAAGGTCCAAATTTAAGTCAAACTGTGTTTCCTTTGAAAAATTATTCTAAAAAATTCTATAACATTGGATTCCTTGCATTACTTAGTAAGCAAGAACAGACCACGCTAACCAGCAGACAAGACTTGTTTTGTATGAGTTTTTATTGAGTGCCCAGTATATGCTAGAAAAAGAATACCAAGGATTAAAGGTAAATTGTCCTGTCCACAATGATTATTCAGTCTTGAAAAGACAATAAAAATTACCTTTTTAGTACTTATAAAGTCCTGTGTAATCATCCTGACTATACAATTGGGCCTGTGGAAGAAGTAGGAAGAGGTCAGAGAGAACCCGGCGAGGAGGTGACGTTAGGACTGATGTTGAAGAATGTGATGGATAGAGAGAGCAGCCGGAAGGGAGCAGGAAGTCCAGGCCTAGCCCAGCCCTCCAGAAGCCTGCAGAATACAGCAGTGTACACTTTTCCATGGGCCTCAGTGCAATCACATGAAAAATGAGAGACTGGAGCTGTCAAATCTCTACCATCTCTTCCAGTTCTAAAGATTCAATAACTCTATTTTTAAACCATAGTCAAGTTGATAAAGCAAAGTCTTTGCAAATTTGTCCAACACAATTAGATGAGCACATTTGTGCAATCATCTCTTTAAGAAAGATGAGATACTTGATGTTTCCTTCCTGAAGCCCCTTCTAAAAGGACAGTACAGTAGAAATTGTTAATTGGTTTATAAGCATTGTGCTCAAAATGAGTTGAATGTCTGGTAGAAAGAGTTATGAATAATTCTTTATATAGGGAAAGTATAAAAGCAAAACAGAAGATCTTTGAAGTTCTTTAGGTGTCTTCTCAGGGGAAAAAAGTTAGAACTGATCCTGAGAAGAAAGTTCATAACCAGGATCCCAACAGCAGTAGGAAATCAGTGCAAAAGACAGAAGATGAGTTTTTCTTTTTTGTCGTAGGAAATATAGAAGATATCTTAAAGTGAAAAAATTAAACCCTGCTGTGGAGGAACAAGCTCTCAAGAATTCTGTTGTCAAATAAGCAAGAGTCACCTTCAACTGCCTGGGGGTGTTTTGAGACTAAATTAAGGAAGATGAACACAAAGAAAAGAGTGAAAGGACTAAGAATCAGTTTCAATGCACACTTACAGTTTGTAAACTGCTCTACTTACAGAGATGCATTAAGAAGTAAAATATTTAAAGCTAATGTTTGATGGAAATGAATGAATTTATGCTTATTTAATAAGCAAAATGTTTAAAGAATTTGTTATTTACTAATCTAATACATAGAACCAGGGAATAAGTTAGACACATCTACTCCACTAGTGATAGAAGCATGCCCTTTGCTTGAGGCCTGAACTGTAAAAGGTGAACTGTCATACTATATTCCAAAGGGATTGTGAATCCTTAATATTTGCTTTGGACAGAGTTGATTGTAAACATGTTCAGAATCACAGACACACTCACATGAGTGCTCTGAAGTGGTGACCCCCAAATGGCTCTGCCCAAGCACAGAGACTATTCACGATCAATTATAACGTCAACATGTAGCAAAAGTAGTCAAACACCATGTTACCTTTGATATAAAACATGCAGTCAAAGAATGAAGAGAAGACCCAGGTGACATGGGACAGAGTAGAGGTGGTGTGACAAAACCAACACTAGATTGGAAGTTCTGGCTTCTCATCCTAACTTTCTATCACCTGCTGGCTGTAATTTACCACTATACTGTAACAGCTCCAAGGGCAGGACCAAGTTTTATTCTTCTGTTTCTTGCACATAGCAAGGTACCATGAACATTCCAGTGATTTCACAGTTGAGAGGTAATTGATCCTTATGTGTTTGCAGTATAAAGTACCTTGGTGGGCATTTGAATACTATGCTGAGAAGATGATCCTAGGCTGAAAGAATGTGAATGAATGAATGTGACAATTCATTTATATGAATGAATGAATGAGATATTGAGCAAGTCAATTAACCTCAATTCTGATAAATAACTCATTTATTAGTGAATCCCTCTGATTCTTGATTGCCTGCTTGATTTCTTTATGGTGATTGATTTTGTAAGTTCTTTAATATTTGCATCCTCTTGGGTCATTTTTGAGCTTTAACTACCCTGGTATGGTCTCAGTCTATTATCAACAAAGTAATATCAGTCATCATAAGCAAAATTACCTTGTCATCTTTAAATCCTCCCTCACATTCACTCACCAAGATGACTGCTCTATCTCTATAGTGTCTCAGCAATCTACTTCTCCATTTACTTCGCACTGTAATTACCTAGGTGTAGATAATATCTTTGTAAGTAGTCTCCCTGCCTTAACAAACGGACCCATGTGTCTTCTCAGCATCATATTTGGACTTCCAGTGAGGCACTTTATACAGCAACCATGTGGATCAGCTACCTTTGAAATTCCTAGGTCTTTACTACCAGCTATCCTAGTTGTTTTAAACAATATCTTACATCCTCTTCTCCATCCCCACCCCACTCCCCCACCAAAGTTTCACTCCTCTCCAGACCTTTACTCAAAAACTTCTTCCTCCTCCTCGAATGCTCTCACTTTCACTCTGGCAGAATTTATCATTTCTTTCTCTGAACTCCCACAGTAGCATTTGGCACTATTTAAATGAGCTGAACGACAAGGCGAAGTAAAGTCTTAATCATGTTTGAATCCCCTATACCTAACATAATGATTATTCAATAAACATTTTCTGATCATCATTATATCAATACCTTGACAGGTACAGTGTTCCACAACATGTAGTGGTAGTACTTGATAAAATAATTGCCCCTAGCATCACATGGCTTTTCTTCAACATTCAAGAAGAAAAACCATGGGACAAAGGTGACACAGTCTACAAATATTTGCCTGAGAGTTTTAATGAGGAAGCTTAGGGAAAAATTCTTGTCTCTGAGGCACGATTTCCACACAGAGCACCACACACTCCATAGCCTATGAGGAAAAGCCCATTCCCGTCATTCATTCTCAGAAAAGCACCACCATCTTCTTCAATTTATATGAATACAGGCAAAAGGCTGTGCAAAGGGTCCCTATACACCATTTCCTACTAATGTACTTAAAAAGACTGGTTCATTCCAGATGGAGGTCAGGAAAGGTACAAGATAAGTTGGTTACATTCTATCATACCAGAAACAAAGAAGCTATCAGAGATGACTGGTCCTGTCTTAAATTCCTCTGGAGCCAACCTGAAACGGTTCTCACTGACTAAAGTTGGAAAGATTTGAGAAAAAAATAAAGAATAGCTGTAATGGATTGAAAATGTTAAATATTTAAAAGCAGGACTTCATAATTATAATGAGAAAAATGCTTCATCAGTCACTTTTAAGTAATATTAACCAATTCATTATTTTGAAAACTAATAAATAAAGAATCAAACATTTATCTTGATTTTCCTACACACACTGTACTTCAGCTTAAGTAAAAGAGCTGATCAGAGGAAGTTTCTCTTCACAGAAATATTACAGCAAATAAATTAAGAAGGAATAATAGAAAATCACCATTTTGGAGTCTTTGATGAAATACCAGATTGAGGCAATGATCACAAATGGTCACAAAAATCCAAAAAGAGGGACAAACAGATAGCTTTGGTCTCTTGATGCAAGTACTCAAAGCTATCTATGAAGTATTCCTGCCAAAACTTGAACCAGAATCTGATCAAGTCTTCAGATGTAAGTTGCAGTTTACAGGAAATAGAGGGGCAGTGGAAATAGATATTTAGAAATTAGAAGATTAAAATCAAAATTACTGTAGGACAAGTTGCCCATTTTTTTCTTCCACAAATGAATTAAATGGAAAAACAGAAGAGAGACGGAGACGACTTCCCTCTAAATAAAGCCACTCCACTTCCTCACTTTTACCTGGCTAACTAAAATTTATCTTCACAACTCTGCACTTAGCATTAGGGTTTGTGATCAGATTATTCACCCGTCTCTCCCAATAGACAGAGCAGGAACAATGTCTTATTAATTTTGTGTTACTAAGCAACTACCAAATGCCCATCACATGGCAGATAACAGGTGCTCAATGAATGTTTGCAGAATAAATAAGTGGATAAATTCCAAGCACCATCAAACTGCCATTTCTCTTATCTTTACAACTTCTTTTTTCATCTTACCAGCTCTGGGAGTAGAGGAAGCAATGGAAGGCAAGGTAGCAAAGAAAAATTTTCATCTGACCTCAGGAAAAGGCTTGCAAAACTGGCTGTTTATCATTGTCTGGAATACTTGGTACATGTTAGTATCACCTGGGAAAAATTTTAAAAATACTTATAGTTGGTCCCATCTCCAGAAATTCTGATTCATTTGATTTTGGATGGGACCCAGGTATATAATATTTTTAAGCTTCTTGAGGAGATACAAATGTGGAGCCAGGATAAAGAACTGCTCTGTACTGGTTTTTAATGTCTTTCTATCCCATCCAGCCTCCCTTGCTAATCTCCTGTAAGTACACCAGAGCCTGGTTTATAGTGTTAACTGTATATCTGTGTGTGTCTTATGTGTACATATGCATACTCATATCATATGCATATTCTGTTCATGTGAATGAATAGGAAAGCCTTTTTTCAAGACAGCATCTTCACTTTGGTGCTCCTCAGAAGTAAGTGACACAGGCCATGAAGTCAACAGAAAGAAACATGGGTTTTTCACAGTAATGCAAAGTATGTAATGGTGGTTGGATATATGTGCTAAAGCTAGTTCATAATGCAAGAGTAGAGCCAACCATGGTTGGCAGAATCAAAGTTCTGTTATCTTTGTTTTACTAAGAAAACACATACAGATCCAGAAGTCTATCAATGCACATGCCATCGAAATGGCTACTGGTTCTCAGTGTGCCAAAACCAAACACATCTCTACTCTAAAAAATATTAGAGTAAGCAAAAACTGGTCCAGTACTACTTTCATTCCTTGTTGCCAGATGGTTACTTTCAGCATGATCCCCTATTTGATGATATAAAAGAGCGGAAAAATACCTTAAATCAGATGGATTTGTCAAGACCTGCTATTTTTTATTGTCATAATAAAAAATAAAGATTTTGTATTATGGAAAGTTTCAAACATATACAGAAGTCAAGAGATTAATGTAATGAATACCATGCACACATCATCCAGCTTAAGCAATTATCAGCTCAAAACAACTTTATTTTATTTACTATCCAATTCCAGACTATTTTGAACCAAATCCAGACATATCATGTTTTCCATTAAGTATCTCAGCATAACTAATGGATAAGATTTCTTTATTTAAACAAAATCACAATACTATCATCACATCTTCAAACCTCAGCAATAATTTCTTAATATCATCAAAAATCCAATTAGTATTCAAATTTCTTCATCTCAAAAATATTATTCTTTACATAGTGTTCAAATACATAATCCAGATAAGATCCATGAATGAATCATGGAGCTAAAATGCATGTTAGTGTGACTGTAGCATAGAATGCTTTCAGAGGCAAGGTAAGAAATGATAGCTCATTCCTATCAAGAAAGGCACGAGAAGCCTGTGAAGGAGTTTAGGCATTAACCTGAAATCAATGAGAAGCCTTTGAAATATTTTAAGGATTGAGAGGCATGAGTATATTTAAGAGGAGGAAAAATTGAGTGAAGTTAAGGGAGCTGGAAAAGAAGTCACATGTTGACTTATGTGTTCCAGAGCTTGCAAACTTCTGGCTTGACTTTGTAAGTTTTCTGTGAGAACTGAACTTGGAGGTCTTGTAAGATCATGAGGAAAGCAACTTTCAAATCACTATCACTAGTGTGGGTCCACGAGCAGAGAACAAAATAAAAACTTTAATATGACTAAATAAAGTTCCCTTTTGCTTCTCAAAAAATGTCCGTAACAAAAGACAAACATGTCCAAAAATCATTGCTATAAATGAAAGCCATGCCAATAACACAATAACTTGGAGAGTCTAGAAATTAAATCTTGATACACTCAAACAAAAAGAATGCAGAGATTGTTATAGTAGTAAAACTCATGTTTGATTCAAAGGCTAAATCACTAAACACTACACATACTGTATGATTCACAAAAAAGATTTGTCATCCAACATTTATAAAGCAAAAATAGAAGAGAAACACTGGCAGAATAAAGTAGACTTATCAGAAAAGTGGATGACTTTAATTTATATTTTTTAACCTATGGCTCATCAAGTAGGCCCCAAATGGCAAGAATTTATAGGCTGTATGTATAAAATATAATTCATGCGGTAAGGCATTTTAGATGTATATGAATGTATTAAACTCTACATCCTGAAAATAGACTATATACTTTCTTTTCAAATTCTTTAGGGTATATATATTCAAAATTTGCTCTATAGGAGGCTCCAATTAAACTTTAATGAATTCCACAATTTACAATTAATATATACCTTGTTTTCTGATGACAATATCAAATAAAAAAAACAAGATCCCCCTCAAAAAGTATCTTCAAACAAAAATCTGGAATCTAAGGAAAAGCAAAAACAAAATGAGAGACTGTCTAAAATATAATGATTAAAAACACTAAAAAACAGAATCTATGAGGTAGGTCAAAGTTGTCACTGAAGGAAAATTCATAGTCTTAAATACATATCAAAATAAGAAAATACAAATTGAATGGATTAATTAGTGAACTAAAAGAAAATTAAAAATAAAATAAGTGAAATAAATGTAATGAAACAAATGGGAAAAACTAATAAAGACAGAAATTAATAACATTTAGAAGGAACAAATACAGTACAACTAATATATAAATCCAGCATGTGGTTCTTTCAAAGAAATGTTAAAATAGATAAACTACTTAATAAACTAATTAAGAAACAAAAGGAAAAATCACAAAGTTAGAAATATTAATGGACGAAATAAAGAGAAAATTAAGATGATTCTCAATTTTCAACTCTATGTTCATAAACTTGAAAATTTAGAACAATTATGTTCTCTTTAAAAAGAACATTAAACATACACAGGTCAACTATAGTAGAGGGAGTTGAGAAAATTGTAAAATATAGTGCTTATATGATTTCAAAGTTACTACCAAGCATATTTCCATGGAACAAATGTTTCTATTATTATTTAAACTGATCCAGAATTTATGAAGACTAGAAAAAAAGTTTAAAATTTCAAACCTTTTTAAAATATTCAACATATCATTGAAATGAAACCTGATAAATTTATAACCACAAAATAAACAAATAAAAACTATGGGCCAATCAAAGTTTATGACTATTGATGCAAAAATTCTATACTATAACCCCAAATTAATACATGACCCACATACTTTATTCTTGGATAGGTAAACTCAACATTGCAAAGATGGCAATTCTCCCATATTCATTTATAAATCCAACATAATACTCTCTTCCCCACAAAAGCAAACAAACAGTAAAACTCCAGATATTATTTTGGGAGACTGGAAAGGTGATCTAGAGAAAAAATAAACATCTCAGAACAGATAGGATTTGAGGTGAATGGGTATGGGGGGTAGAGATAAGAATATAGAATGGGAAAAGCCCCATCAAATGTTACATCATATAAATACATTATAAAGCTGTGATATACAAACTAGTTGGTACTGGTGTTTATATGGATATATATTTATATATCTATACACACACACATATATATAAATAAGAAAATAGCTAATAACTCAAGCATATATCAAGGAAGTATGCTTGCACATCACAGGAAAAAGTATGAATATATGAATATGAACTAATTTCACTCATAACTAAAGAAATGTACTAAGAATATATATTTTGCCGCCATTAATAAAGGCAAAAATTTTTTATAATACGCATTTTTAACAAAGGGCAAAAGATGAGACACATTCTCATCAACCATTTGTGGGAATGGATATGGATTCAACATCTTAAGGTGCAGAAAAACAAGATTGATTGTATTTCAAAAGTGTATTTTTATGGCCATAGAAGATCTCTAGAAACATATATCAAGAAGCTTTTAAAATTTAAAAAAATATTTTGCATATATAAATGTTTAGAAATATAAATAGTATGAAAGTTTATAGGTAAAAGTAGTCATTCTCTGCTTCACTCCTTGCTACTTTTGGTATAGATCCTTAAGGCCAACTACATCATAACAGCTTTAAAAAACATCCTCCAGGTAATTCCTTACAATTCTGTAAATAATATGACTCTATGGCTTCTCTTGATTTAGCTATTTTTACTATATCATTTGATTTCCTGCTTTCATATTATGAGATAGGTCATTTACACCATCATTATTTTTCATTTGTCCTTCCTTTCAATATAGTCATGTCACTATTTCCATTTCTCTATTGGTAACCACGTAAAATTGAATAATTTACTGAAAGGTCCATTTCTTGTGCCATTAATATAGATGATATTTGCTTTCCCACTTTACCCACTTTCTACTCCCAAACAACAGTTATCTATAATTTTCTGTTTTGATTATTAATGTGAAGAACAAATGCACTTTGTTTTATAACCATTGATATGATTTTCAGTAGGTTGAATACAAAAGGCAAAAGGAATAAAAAATGTTGATAATTTTATGCCTATATAAAGCCAAATGGTTATTATGTTTCCCCCCTGACAAAATTTGCCTTGACCATCCACCTCCACTTAGCCCACCGTCATAGATTATATAACTCTTCTCTTTCTTTTTATTTGAATTGTTGCTTCTATCATTGTCAAGCTTTCCTGATGTCTCAAGCATATTATGACACCTCTTAAATCCCCTTTAAGGAATAACTTGCCTCAGCAGCTGGAAATGTTGTCAGCAAGCTGCCTTTCCTAGATCACAGCCTTTGTCAGATTGCCTTACATGCAGAGAGCTGCACTTTTGGGGTGACCCTTATCAGATGACTGATCCAGGAAGTGCATTAAAGGCTCTCCCATTTTTGGCCCAATGGAGAACAACTTAGACAGACAGTATCAACTTCGGAGCGTCCCTGGGATCAACTGATGTTATTGAATCTGCATCACAGCTCCACTTCTCCCTCTGCCCAATCCTGTTTCTTCTCAACCTTTCATAAAGTTGTTGATCCCTACTGCAGTCTCTGGTACTAACTTCCATCTCAGAGTCTGCTTCCTGGAGAACCCAACTTGCAAAAATGCTGTTCTAGTCTGACTAGTACCTTGGCCAGTAACCTGGAGATAAGCCAATAAACAGAATGCTGATACAGCCTAAAAACACCAGTACTAAAGAAAAATTCCCTGGGTGTCCTTTCTCAGTCACTCTACTTGTAGTAAACTGACCTCCCTGGGAGCAAGTCAGAGTCCATCTAGCAAGACCTCTCTTCCCTCCTTTTCTACTGGAGCACCTATTTCTTGAGGGAACGCACATGCAGCTGCTAACTGTGACATAAGGCCACAAGGAGAATTTGGTTTAATACAAAGCCAAGATGCAGGCTTCTCTCTCTTCTTTTTTCCCCAACTCCTCTCTCAATGCTTCCCCTTTCACTACTATGTCTGAAGAATCCTAGACAAAGAATTTCCATCATCTTCAGTTTTCTATTTGTCTTAGTCAGTTTGAGCTTCTGTAAAAAATACCATAGAGTGGGTGCCTTATAAACATCAGAAATTTATTTCCTGCAGCTCTGGAGGCTGGATGTCTGAGATCAGTTTGCCAACACGGTTGTGTTCTGGTGAGAATCCTCTTCTGGTTTGGGGATTTCTGACCTCACATGGTGGAAAGAGTGTGAAAGAGCTCCCAGGGGTCCCTTTTTTAAGAGCATGAATCTCGTTGATGAGGCTAAAGCCCTCATGATCTAATTATCTCCCGAAGGCCCCACTTCCTAATACCCACTGTGGTTAGGATTCAGCAAATAAATTTTGAGGAAACACAAACATTCAGTTAATAACACTATTTACTTCACTCTTCCTTATTTGTATCTTTTAATAACTATTAGGATCAAGCAGAAAGGCTTCATCTCCCAGCAGACAGGACATCAGCTCTGGGTGGTGAGCTCTCCTCTTAGACTACTGCCTAATCCACCACCTTGTAACAAATTGTCAGAATCTCTTCTTATGTGATCATTAGCATTGATGACTCTGTCTGTCTTTGGCATACCTCCTGCTGTTTCTGAAACTATATGGCTTATCCACAATTTGCTCTGTATAAATTTTCATAATAACCAAGCATGAGAAGGAGAAAGAGTGAAAGAGAAATATATGCTTTCACAGAGAAATGCTATTTATACTTTAATAAAGAAAAATAGCACTCTGTTCAGTAAAGGACTCCCTTTCTGTCTGACATATTCTCCTAGACTCCTCTTCCCCCAGTTGCTCCTCCACTTGATGGGGCCAAGTTCAACCAGGACTGACCACTCTTTAGTCCTGTTGCACAGCTTCATTTGGAACTGGATCCACAGTTTCCTGAATTTCCTTTCTTCTTTCTTGGTTTGTTCCCCCATTTTGTCAAAAAACACCCTCAAGTGACCCCTTGCCCTTCCATTACAGTGTTCTTTCCCTTTGGGACTTTCTCTGTTCTGTTTCCTCATTCAACTTTCTGCTATCCAAATTTGTCTCCTTGAAATTGTTTAAGGTGTTCATTTGTAGATGAACACCCATCCAGTCTTTTAAAACTTGATAACGTACACTCTTTTAAACCATTTTATTAATGTAGTATAATGAAGGAAAACATATATGCATGAATGCTCTCTGCCAGCTTGGTGTCTTCCAGGAAACATGGATGAGTTTCATCTGGCAATGGGACTGGGATTCTAGGAAAGGAGGTGGACTTCCTTTTGACTGCAATTCTTTTGAGCTGTTGGAAATTTTTACTGTGAAAGCATATTCTTTTGTTTTTCAATAAAAGAAAACTAATTTGACAAATGGACAAACATTTAATAAACAAATATTATGTACCAGGTACTGCTCTAGACAGTTTCTGAGGGTACAAGAGATTGAGGAAAATCCAACATCAATTACACAATTTGAAAAAGAAATTATCATGGAAACAGCACAGCAATTTCTGGATTTGTCATTACATGCTAGGTCTGTTGAAGCCTATAGATTTTCAGTGCTTTATAAAACTATAGTGAAAGCAATCTTTACTGTGTCAGCAGCTGAAATTCCTTTCACTCTCATAATGTGATCTCTGAAACAATTTTTAGCATTATGTAAAATCTGAATCAGCAGCTTACAGTGAACTCATTTTTGCCGTGTAAAAGATTTTTCCATTGTCCTATGTGTTTGAGAATCACTTAAGCTATAAAATTGTAATCAGAGTCAAGCAAAATGAAAGAGAAAACCTTTCAAGCTACTTTAGATATTTAATGGGAAAACAGTCAATTGATTTATCTCACATGGCTCCTTAAACCTAATGCATTTAAAGACACAATGAGTTTTACTCACTTTATATGTATTTAAAGTATATTTAAAAATACACAGATAATACTTTTTACAATTTTTACAATTTCTCTAATTTATAGGAAATTCATACTCAATTTTGGATAAGTTTATGTATTTACATTCATTTTTCAAATACAAGGGGGCTCTAAGGGGTGGGGAAGGAAATAAAGGCACTAACAATTTTGAATACTTACTTGTTAACAAGCATTGTGAAGCTAGTTTTTAGAACTCTGGTTTTCTTACTACAACATCAGAATATTAATGTTTCATCTTGACCTCGGACAATATTAAACGTGCCAACATTTGAATAATAGGGGTCCCAGAGAAGAGAAAGAGAAGGGGCCTGAGAAAATATTTGAAGATATTAAAGCTGAAAACTTCCCTAACATAAAGGAAACACTCACTCAAGTCCAGGAGGTACAGAGAATCCCATACAGGATGAAACCAAGGAGGACCACACAGACACATATTAATAAAACCGACAAAAATTAAAGACAAACTATTAAAAGCAACAAATAACATACAAATGACATAAGGTTATCAACAGATTTTTCAGCAGAAACTCTGCAGGCCAGTAGGGAACCTCAAGATACATCAGTATTTCAAGTGATAAAAGGGAAAAACCTAAAACCAAGAATACTCTACCCAGCAAGGTTCTCATTCAAATATTTTTTTTTTAGCTTTTTATTGGAATATAATTGCTTTACACTGTTGTGCTTGTTTTTGCTGTACAACAAAGTGAATCAGCTGTATTTATACATATATCTCCATATACCCTACCTCCCGCAACTCCCTCCCACCTTCCCTATCCCAGTGCTCTAAGTCATCACCCATCATCAAGTTGATCTTTCTGTGTTATGCAGCAGTCCTCTACTACCCATTGATTTTACATTTGGTAGTGTATATATGTTAATGCTAGTCTCTCACTTCCTCCAAGCTTCCCCTTTACCCACCCCTCACCCTGCCCCTTGTCCTCAAGTCCATTCTCTACACCTGCATCTCCATTCTTTCCCTATCTCTGGGTTCATCTGTACCATTTTTTTAGATTCCATATATACGAGTTAGCATACGATATTTGTTTTTGTCTTTCTGGCTTACTTTGCTCTGTATGACAGACTCTAGGTTCATCCACCTCACTACAAATAACTCAATTTCATTCCTTCGTATGGCTGAGTAGTATTCCATTGTATATATGGGTCACATCTTCTTTATCCATTCATCTCTTGATGGGCATTTAGGTTGCTTCCATGTCCTGGATGTTGTGAATAGTGCTGCAATGAACATTGTGGTACATGTTTCTTTTTGGATCATGGGTTTCTCAGGGTATATGCCCAGTAGTGGGATTCCTGGATCATATAGTAGTTCTATTTTCAGTTTTTTGAGGAACCTCCATACAGTTTTCCTTAGTGGCTGTACCAATTTACATTTCCACCAACAATGCAGGAGGATTCCCTTTCTTCCACACCCTCTCCAGCATTTATTGTTTCTAGATTTTTTTGATGAGGGAACACTCACATTTACCACTGCAACAAAAAGAATAAAAAACCTAGGAATAAACCTACCTGAAGACGTAAAAGAACTGTACACACAAAACTACAAGACATGGATGAAAGAAATCAGACGATACAAACAGTTGGAGGGACATACCATATTCCTGGATTGGAAGAATCAATATTGTGAAAATGACTATACTACTCAAAGGAATTTACAGATTCAACACAATCTCTATCAAATTACCAATGGCATTTTTCACAGAACTAGAAAAAGAAATTTTACTATTTGTATGGAAACGCAAAAAACCCCGATAGCCAAAGGAATCTTGAGAAGGAAAGATGGAGCTGGAGGAATTAGGCTTCCTGACTTCAAGCTATACTACAAGGCTATAGTGATCAAGACAGTATGGTACTGGCACAAAAATAGAAATGTAGATCAATGGAACAGAATAGAGAGGCCAGAGATAAACCCACGCACATATGAGCACCTTATCTTTGACAAAGGAGGCAAGAATATACAATGGAAAGAAGACAGCCTCTTCAATAAGTGGTGCTGGGAAAATTGGACAGCTACATGTCAAAGAATGAAATTAGAACACTTCCTAACACCATACACAAAAAGAAACTCAAAATGGATTAAAGACCTAAATGGAAGGCCAGACACTATAAAACTCTTAGAGAAAAACATACTCAGAATACTCTATGACATAAATCAAAGCAAGATCCTTTTTGATCCACCTCCTAGAATAATGGAAATAAAATCAAAAATAAACAAACGGGACCTAACGAAACTTAAAAGCTTTTGCAAAGCAAAAGAAACCATAAACGAGACAAGAAGATAGCCCTCATAATGGGAGAATATATTTGCCAACAAAGCAACTGGCAAAGGATTAATCTCCAAAATATACAAGCAGCTCATGAAGCTTAATACCAAAAAAGCAAATAATCCAATCCAAAAATGGGCAGAAGTCCTAAATAGACATTTCTCCAAAGAAGACATGCAGATGGCTAACAAACACATGAAAAGATGCTCAACATCATTAATCATTAGAGAAATGCAAGTCAAAGCCACAATGAGGTATCACCTCATACCAGTCAGAATGGCCATCATCTCATTCAGATTTGATGTAGAAATCAAAAGCTTTACAGACAAATAAAACCTAAGGGAGTTCAGCACCACCAAAGCAGCATTACAACAAATGGTAAAGGAACTTCTCTAGGCGGGAAAGAGACCAACAACTTAAAACAACCTTGTACATACACAAACTGCTAAACCAAAACATCATGGGAAAAGTAAACCCCAAAACTACAATAGATAAACACATAAAAAAGAAAAAGCAACCCAAACGCAACACTAAAGATGGTCATAAAACCACAAGAGAAGAGAACAAAAGAGTACAAGAAGATAAAAAACCTACAAAAACAAATCCAAATCAATGAAGAAAATAGCAATAAGAACATACATATAGATAATTACCTTAAACGTAAATGGATTAAATACTCCAACCAAAATACATAGCTACAAAAATAAGACCCACATATATGCTGTCTACAAGAGACCCACTTCAGACCTAGGGACACATACAGAATGAAAGTGAGGGGATGGAAAAAGACATTCCATGCAAATGGAAATCAAAAGAAAACCGGGGTAGGAATTCTCATATCAGACAAAATAGACTTTAAAATGAAAATTGTTACAAGAGAAGCATAATGATCAAGGGATCAACTCAAGAAGAAGATATAACAATTGTAAATATATATGCACCCAATGTAGGAGCACCTCAATACATAAGGCAAATGCTAGCAGCCATAAAAGGGGAAACTGACAGTAAGATGACAGCGGGGGACTTTAACACCCCACTTACACCAATGGATAGATCATCCAGACAGGAAATTAATAAGGAAACATAAGCCATAAATGACACATTAGACCAGATAGATTTAATTGGTATTTATAAGACATTCCATCCAAAAGCAACAGAATACACTTTCTTCTCAAGTGCACATGAATATTCTCTAGGATAGATCATGTCTTGGGTCAAAAATCAAGCCTCAGTAAACTTAAGAAAACTGAAGTCATATCAAATATCTTTTCCAAACACAATGCTATGAGATTAGAAATTAATTACAGGAAATAAATGTAAATAATACAAACACATGGAGACTAAATAATATGTTATTTAACAACCAATGGATCACTGAAGAAATCAAAGAGGAAATCAAAAAATACCTAGAGACAAATGACAACAAAAACACAATCCAAAACCTATGGGATGCAGCAAAAGCAGTTCTAGGAGGGAGGTTTTTAACAATACAATATTATTCAGGAAACAAGGAAAATCTCAAACAATCTAACCTTACACCTCAAGCAAGTAGAGAAAGAAGAACAAACAAAACCTAAAGTTAGTAGAAGGAAAGAAATCATAAAGATCAGAGAAGAAATAAATGAAATAGATATGACGAAAACAATAGCAAACACGAGTAAAATTAAAATCTGGTTCTTTAATAAGATTAACAAAATTGATAAATGTTCAGTCAGACTCATCAAGAAAAAAAGGGAGAGGACTCAAATCAACAAAATTAGAAATGAAAAAGAAATTACAACTGACTACAGAAATACAAAGGATCATACAAACAACTCTAGGCCAATAAAGTGGACAACCTAGAAGAAATGGACAAATTCTTAGACAGGTAGAACCTTCTCAGACTGAACCAGGAAGAAGTAGAAAATAAAAACAGATCATTTACAAGTAATGAAATTGAAACTGTGATTAAAAAACTTCCAACAAACAAAATCCAGGACCAGATGGCTTCACAGGTGAATTCTATCAAACATTGAGAGAAGAGTTAACACCTATTCTTCTCAAACTATTCCAAAAAATTGCAGAGGGAGGGAAACTCCCAAAGTTGCTCTACTAGGCCACCATCACACTGATTCCAAAACCAGACAAAGATATCAGTAAAATGAAAATTACAGGCCAATATCACTGATGAATATAGACACAAAAATCCTCAACAAAATGCCAGCAATCTGAATCCAACAACACATTAAAAGGATCATACACCATGATCAAGTGGGACATTTCCCAGTGATGCAAGGATCCTTCAATATACATACATCAATGAATGTTATACACCACATTAACAAACTGAATAATAAAAACTATATGATCATCTGTATATATGAAGAAAAGCTTTTGACAAAATTCACCACCCATTTACGATAAAAACTCTCCAGAAACTGGGCATAAAGGGAATATGTCTCAACATAATAAAGGCCATATATGACAAAACCACAGTAAACATCATTCTCAATGGTGAAAAACTGAAATCATTTCCTCTAAGATAAGGAATAAGACAAGGGTGTCTACTCTCCACTATTATTCAACATAGTTTTGGAAGTCCTAGCCCCAACAATCATAGAAGAAAAAGAAATAAAAGGAATCCAAATTAGAAAAGAAGAAGTAAATTTGTCACTGAAGATGACATGATACTAGACATAGAAAATCCTAAACATGCTACTAGAAAACTGCAAGAGCTCATTAATGAATTTGGTAAAGTTGCAAGATACAAAATTAACACACAGATATCTCTTGCACTCCTATACACTAACAACAAAAGATCAGAAAGAGAAATTAAGGGCACAGTTCCATTCACAGTCACATCAAAGAAATAAAATGCCTAGGAATAAACTTAACTAAGGAGGCAAAAGACCAGTACTCAGACAATTATAAGATCCTGATGGAAGAAATCAAAGATGATGCAAACAGATGGAGAGACATACCATGTTCTTGGATTGGAAGAATCAATATTGTCAAAATGACTATACTACTGAAAGTAATCTATAGATTCAATGCAATTCCTATCAAATTACCAACAACATTTTTCAGATAATTAGAACAAAAAATTTTACAATTTGTATGGAGGCACAAAAGACCCCAAATAGCCAAAGGAATCTTGAGAAAGAAAAATGGAGCAGGAGGAATCAGGCTCCCTGACTTCAGACTATACTACAAAGCTACAGTAATCAGGACAGTATGGTACTGGCACAAAAACAAAAATATAGATCATTGGAACAGGATAGAAAGCCCAGAGTTATATGCACACACCGATGATCACCTAATCTATGACAAAGGAGGCAAGACTATACAATGAAGAAAAGACACTCTCTCCAATAACTGGTGCTGGGGAAACTAGACAGCTACATGTAAAAGAATAAAATTAGAACATTCTTTAACACCAAACACAAAAATAAACTCAAAATGGATTGTAGACCTAAATGTAAGACCTGATACTATAAAATTCTTAGAGGAAAGTATAGGTAGAACACTCTCTGACATAAATCGCATCAAGATCTTTTTTTGACACACCTATAAGAGTAATGAAAATAAAAACAGAATTAAGCAAATGGGACCTACCAATTTAAAAGCTTTTGCATAGCAAAGGAAACCATGAGCAAAATGAAAAGACACACCATAGAGTGGGAGAAAATATGTGCAATTGAAGCAACTGACAAGGGATTAATCTGAAAAATATACAAACAGCTCATGCAGCTCAATATCAAGAAAACAAACAACCCGCCCATCAAAAAATGGGCGGATGATCTAAATAGACATTTCTCCAAAGAAGACATACAGATGGCCAAGAGACACGTGAAAAGATGCTCAACATCACTATTAGAGAAATTCAAATCAAAATTTCAATGACACATCACCTGCTATGAGTTAGAATGGCCATCATCATAAAATCTACAAACAATAAATGCTGGAGAGGGTGTGGAGAAAAGGGAACCCTCATATACTGTTGGTGGGAATGTAAATTGGTACAGCCACTATGGAGAACAGTATGGGATTCCTCAAAAAACTAAAAATAGAGTTACCATATGATCCAGCAATCCCACTCCTGGGTATATATGCAGAGAAAACCATAAGCACACCTATGTTCACTGCAGCACTATTTACAATAGCTAGGACACGGTAGCAACCTAAATGTCCATCAGTGGAAGAGTGGATAAAAAAAGATGTGATACATATATACAATGGAATATTACTCACTCGTAAAAAAAGAACAAAATAATGCCATTTATAGCAACATGCATGGACCTAGAGGCTGTCATACTGAGTGAAGTAAGTCAGACAGAGGAAGACAAATATATGATTTCTCATATTTGGAAACTTAAAAAATGGTACAAATGAATCTATTTACAAAGCAGAAATAGAGTGATAGATATAGGAAGCAAACTTATGGTTACCAAGGGGGAAGGAGGGCAGAGGGATAAATTGGGAGATTGGGATTGACATATATACACTACTATATATAAAATAGGTAACTAATAAGGACCTACTGTATAGCACAGGGAACTCTATTCAATACTCTGTACTGACCTATATGGGAATAGAATCTATAAAAAAGTAGATGTATGTATATGTATAACTGACTTACTTTGCTATACAGCAGAAACTAACACAACATTGTAAATCAACTATACTCCAATAAAAAATTAATAAAAATATATTTCATCTTGTAAGTTGTGAACGATGACTGGATGTGCCTAGCACATAATCAGTAATCCATCAGTGATATTATTTTCATTTATTGTCCCATTTTCATTGGTTAATCTAAATGAGACTGGTCATATTACTATGCACGGAAACAGCTATTTCAAGGGAACAACTATTTTTCAAGGCTGACCATAGAATCACTGATTAATATTTGCCTATCAAATGAGAACTTCAATAATATCACAAAGGAAGCTGTCTTGGGTCCCTGGGAATCAGCTCTTCAGCTGCACATGGTGTAACTAAAAGGAAATGAGGCTGGATCCACAATCCAGGAGTGAACATCAGTCTCACAATTTGTGCTCAGTCACACTGCAAATATGTCCCACTGCAATAGGAAAAACAAAACAAACAAACAAAAAACACCTGACTGGTTATAAACTGAACCCCCTGTCCTTTGATAACTATGAGAAAGACATTTAATTTCAAATCCATCTTGTAGCACTGTTGTGAGCTCTGGTAATAGGAATGCACACAAGGTGCTAACCATTGCGGTTTCTCAGAGATGGCTAATATCTAAGAGCAACAAAAACAGGCTACTGTTCCAGGGGGTCACCCCGCTAATCTCTGAAACATACTTCCAACAAGAGTGTCAAAGCAGCATCTCTAAGCTGAAATTCTGCATATTCAGAATCTATTTCTTCATTCTTTTGGTCAATAAATATTTATTGAAGACCTACAATATGCCGGACGTGTTATATATTGCAAGAATATCAGTGAAAGAAATAGATCCTAAAAACAAAACAAAGCAAAATAAAAACACTACTCTCTATTCTTGCTCTGCCACTGGGTTCATCAGTACCATTGTTTTAGATTCCATATATATGCATTAGCATATGGTATTTGTGTTATGCAGAGAACAGACTTGAGGACACGGGATGGTGGGGGTGTGAAGGGGAAGCTGGGATGGAGTAAGAGAGTAGCACTGACATATATACACCATTAAACATAAAACAGATAGTTAGTGGGGAGCTGCTGCATCACACATGGAGATCAACCCGATGACTGGTGATGACTTAGAGGGCTAGGATAGGGAGGGTGGGAAGGAGCCATGGGAGGGAGGGGATATGGAGATATATGTATAAATACAGCTGATTCACTTTGGTGTACAGCAGAAACTGGCACAACAGTGTAAAGTAATTATACTCCAATAAAGAGCTTAAAAAAATAAAAAATAAAATATCATGTGATAACGAAAAACAAAACAAACAAAAACCCCTATTCTCAATGGACTTACATTTCAGAGGCTCAAAGAATAAGAAATATATAAACTATACAGTATGTTAGAAATCACAAGTTCTGTCACAAAGAGTGAAGTAGGGAAAAAAATAAGGTGTGTGGAGAATGGGAGACTGCTGCTGTAATTCAGTTAAAAAGGGCTCCATTTGAAGAAGACATTTGAGTAAAGACCTGAAAGAGAGAAAGCAAGCAATGGGGGTCTCGGAAGGAAAAGTATTACAAGTACAGGGAACAGCAATTGCAAAGACTCCATAGGCCATTTAAGGATCTTGGCCTCATGCTCAGCTGGTCTATATGTATGTGCAGATAATTATTTTAATGACAGTATTCTTAGAATTCTCTTGGCTGAAAAAGTAGCCTATTTTGTTGTATGTCAGTTAAAACAATAGTGTCATGGAATTAAAAGGACTTGAAGAAGAGCATCCTTTATTAAAATTTTACTCAGGGACAAATTCTTTCTAAAGAAATCATGTATGTAGCATGCAAAAATTTCTAATATCAACCTCTAGTACCCACCCCCAAGTTCCATATCATGTTTGGTTTTAGTGTTAGACTAACTGGTATACACAATTACATTTATGCAAATGTCTTATAGACACTAACTTGAATAGATTTTCAGATTCTCTTTTTAATTTTTTTTAAAGCTCTTAAATAGAAACCACATTTCCAGCTTTCCAGTGAACTGATGCAGTGTCTGAGTCCTGATTAAATAATCCTGCTTTCTTAGCATGATCTAGAGTGGCCACATAATTTATTATCTAAAGTAGAGCACTTTGGTGGAGGACGAATGCTAAACTAGAAGGGCATAAATCAGAACTGTCACAGAGAACCAGACCATGTGGGCCCCGGAGACAGATCGAACAAGTGTTTTGGAGTTAGCAGGTCTAGAATCGAAAAACAGCCTTACTTCTTAAGGAAGCTTACCCACATGTTTTAGACCCATTCAATGGAATTGTGAAAACTAAATTGGTTGCTTAGGAGAATTTGTTCAGATGGAAACATATACACATCCAGGACAGAGACATTTTAAGGAGTTAGATCTCAGCAAAAATGGGAAGTTCTAAAGAATTATGTTCAGTTATTATAGAGGTCATTGAAAGGGGATTATTATAAAACTTTGCTGGGCTAAATTATTCTAAGGCCATCATAGTGTAGAACTGCTGTTACTCAGTGAGTATCAAAGTAACCAGCAGCGGTTATGAGTATACTCTGGCATGAATAATAGTGTAATCCTTATTTCTTTAAAAAAAACCATAATAATGGAAGTGATGGCATCATGAAACTTATTATCCATAGTCTTAATATTAGAACAATGAACTTCATAGTAGAGAAACAATTTTTAAATTTTTAGGTATCTGCTTGATTGATTTAAAATGGTAAGTTTTGATTAAAAAAAAGTTTCTTTGGTAGAAGAGATTTAAAATTTTTACCTCCTCTTAAAATTTTAGTCCAATGTCATTTCTACTTGTAGAAACACATTTGACACAAAATTGCCTCACACTGGAATCGTTATGGGACATTCTAGTCTCTTGAAATTTAATAACATTATCAATTTTCATGTCAAATACAAACCAGAGTGTACTAGCAAAAGATTCTAAAATGCTTTCTCTACAAAGACATTGAAATATTCTCATTTTCTGAAATTCAATATATTCAGACCCTTCTCTACTCTTTTAAATTACCTTAATCCAATCAACCGGCTTTTCTTTTCCAGGCTTTATGCACAGAATTTGACATTCTGCTCCATCTCAATTACAGTCGGCTTAATCCATTATCTACTTTGCTCCCCAAATCTACTTCAGTGATTATCTTTATTTCCTCATCTCTACAAAATTGTCTATTTCTGCTTTAAACTTTTTTTCATACAATACACAAAGTTTTATGAAATTGTGATAATTTTCTAGTTAACTTTTGTCAATTTACATAGTCTATAATATATTTCAAATGACAAATTTATAGATTCTGTTGCTTATTTTTGACACTTCAAACCTTTTCAGGTGAAATAACTTCAAACACTATATTTATTACACAGAGAACATTTGCTTCTATATCTAAATTTAACATTTGCTTCTATATCTAAATTTAGCTGCCAAAACCTGGATTTTGAAGTATATTTCTGTGATTCATAAAATTTTCCTTTTTTCCTTAATACAGATTTTTATCATTCCTTGTGCTTTGAAATAAGCAATCTAATATTGTGGTTCTATGCATATTATTAATAGTATTACAACTATGAACTTTATTAATGATACTAACTATATTAATGATATTAATAGCAACAGTTATATCATGTTCTCCATGTTGCCTGTTACTATCCTAAGTGAATTTAATGGTTTTAAAAATCATATACTCCATATTGTAACAAAGTTTTGAATAAAACATGCATAATCAGTATGTATATCTAAGAAAAGATTGAATATTATTAATTACTAAACTATTTTATGAAAATAAGACAAAAGCTGGGAGGTCTTGAAAACAGAGTATCACTGCGTGAGATTTTAATTCAAATAATATTTGCTGAATGAATGAAACTATGTAATGTCATTATGATTAAAAGGCCGGTGGGTGAATAAAACATGGTGCTTCCATCCAGAAGAAGATGCTCCAGTGAGGAATGAGAAAACCTCCTCTGACAGGTAAAGAGCACCACTATGTATTCCCTGCATAATTTGTGTTGTTTTTCCAACATTATTAAAATGTGTGTGTGTATATATACGTAGACACAAATACACACATGTATTCATAATTCAATTCAATACATTGGATATATATTTAGTAATATTTTTACTAAATTGTTGAAGATGCTTAATTATGATTATAAAACACTATCATTAATTTTTTCCTTTCTAACTCATTTGAAATTTCTGCATTTAAACAGTTTTTGAAGAGACTTGTAAGTATCCACTCCGTGAACAGTAATGTTAATCTAACATAAAGTTTCAGATTTTTCTTAACAATTCATCAAATATGAGAAATGTTTAACATGCTCAGAGAAAATAAGACAGAATCCTTGCACACACTAATTTTGGCCTTGAGGGTGAGAACCAACTCTCTGGCACCATCTATTGACTGCATTGCTTTACTTTCACATCAAGATACATGCAAATTAGTACTGAATGAATAAAACAACTTTTGCTTTCTCATTTTTCCTTAACGATGAGTAGCTGGAGCCATCAACACTGACAGCAGTTGATGCTATCAGATATATCGGTAAATTTATGCTGCACCCTTGGAATCCAATGTAGCTTTCTAATCACAAATGAAAACTTGGCTTAATGTGTCCTCAGGGGCCCACCTCCACAGGTGATATTCATGCCAAAATGTCTAATCAGAGGCCAAAATCATCTTTACCAGGATTACCTGGCTCTGTTGTATGTCTTTTTTCCTTTAAACTCATTTTCATTCAAACTCTGCTGGAGAACCACTGACACAATCCACTGTGGTGCTGACTTTGAACCTGAACATCAAAAGCACAGCTATGTAAAAAGCATCAGTTAGGTCCCATTACTTAGCTAGTCACTTTGACATGGACCATTCATTTTAATCCTTCCCCAAATAACAGATGAGGAAACTAAGTGCAGAGAGATTAAACATCTTGCTCTAAGCCCTTCGTAACTTTCAGGTATTTAATTCAAATATCACTTTTTCCAGTAGGTACTTCACTAACTATTGTGCCTGAAATTTTGAATACCACACCCCTCACACTTCTTATCCCCTTTTATCACTATACCACATATTTTACTTATGTATCTTGCTTCTTCTCTGTCTACCTCCTTGGGATGTAAGCCACATGATACTAGGAATTTTAGCTGTTTCTTTTTTTTTTATGACTGCCATCTCAGCACCAAAATAGTGCTTGGCACAGAGTAGATGCTCAATAAACATTTGTTAATTAGTGAATGGGTAAATTAATGGATATCTAGTCAATAATAAAGCTAGGATTTGAATTTATGATTCTTCACGTGCTCCTTCTACTGCTACAAGCTATGATACTTTTATCATGTGCACAACAAAAATGTCCCCAGTGTCTCATGTTAACTTAAGCCATTCAAGAATTTACTTTCAATTCTTCTAAATTAACCATAAAAGGGCAGCATCTAAAGTGACCACTCATTTTTCCAATGCTTAATACATTTCTGAAGAGTGGCTTCCATATACTAGGCACACAAGAGGAAATGCTCCCTCTCATGTGTGCCTTCAGTATATACGTGCATGAGTGGCAAATACCTGCATGTTTGACAGGTCTCTACAAAGCCTTCTTGCAGGATGCAAGAAAGGGGATCCACAGATCAACATTCCACTAATAGAATATGGGGAGAGGGAGGATCAAGACACACTGGCTTATCTTGTTTGACTTAAAGAACGAGGGTCTCCTTTGTGCTCCTTCTCTGTCTATTTACAGCACACATAGTACTGTGCTTTCATGATCAGCTTATAATTTTTGTCATCTTTGTAATCCAATGCATTAATTTGTTTATTTGAGTTTGTTTCCTGGCTCTTAGAAGTGACACAGTTCCTTGAATATATAGTGTTTAACTGCTTAAATGGAGTAGGCTTATTAAAAATCTCCCTCCACTCCTCTTTCTTTTTCAGATGCTCCCAGGTGCTCCTGATGAGAAAACATGTATCTAATAAACTGCAAGACAACACAAAAGAGAGATCAAACTTGTCTTTCAATAAACTCAATAATTAACTAGACACAGATATTAGAGAAAGGAAATGTAAAACACAGAAGAGAGGTTTTACAATCTCCACTAGGTTATTTTAAAGGAATCCACACGCTTACCCCAGTGCATTTCCAGCAAGAATGCTATGGAATTTATTTCTTTGTGGATAAAAGGGAAGAACACACCCATTTGCTAAGGAAGCGGAGTCATGTGAGGAAACAGATCCCAACCTTCTGTCAATTATCTAGGAATGACAACAAGGAGGAAATAATCAGATAGGAAAAGGCAGCCAGAAGAAAGGACTTAATCTCCCTCTAACAGTCCAATAGGCTTTGGTAGAGATAATATACCTACACTTGTGCAGAGCAATGATTCTATAAATCAGATCAGCTAAATTTCATGGGCAGCCTCAGGGAAGTTGCTTAACTGTGCCTTTATTTCTTTATGTTTAAAATAGAATTGATAGGCTACTTAGTTCTTCGGGTTATGGAGGAATTAATGATTTAATACACATATGAAATGCAATTATAATAGTTCTTAGCACATGATAAACACTACATAATGTCAGTACTATAGCTTTTATTATTAGGAGTTGTAGTTATTTCATTGTTTCATTTTTGCTTCTAATAAATCTTTGGTTTATTGTTTCAGTTGTTATATTTACTATATATTTTTTAAAGATTTAAAGGGTATATGTAACGGATTGTCTATATGTTTTGAATTGCATGTTAAAAGGGTTCAATTCTTCCCTAGAGCTGTGTACAGGAATGGCAATGGAAATGTATAACAGGCTCGAGGGAAGGGAGAATACCAGAGATAAATTGGGTCCACAAATTCTGTATTTCCACACTACAAGATTATTTAACCAATCCAAAATTGGAGATTCTGGGTTACAGTTTTAATCTGGGTGAACTTCATAAAACTCTTTACAAATATCAACATTTTATTGTGCAAAGAACTCAGGTTGGAAACAGATTTAGATTTGAATATCAACTCTACCAAGTATAATCCTCAGACAAGTTAATTCAGCCTTTATGATATGCCCATCCCCATCCTTCTCATCCGCTCATCCTGCTCTTTCTCCCACATATACATCCACATCCACAATTGATTCCAGCCCCATTGATGCATTTCCTCAAACATATCAAATATGTTTACACCTTAGGACTTTCTCTGTTTCTTCTGCCTGAATGTTTCTGCCTCCAAATCTCCATGAATAACTTCCTAATCTCCTACAGGTCTTTGTTTGATGTAACTTTCTCATTAAACTCTCCTCTGTTGACCTTATTTCAGATGTTGAGGATCTATGAGTTTAGAAACGAATGGTGGCTGCCTGAGTTCGATTCTCCCTCCTTACCCTCCCCTCAAAACCTAAAAAACCAGCAAGGAGAGGTGAACCACAGCTAAAACCACATCTGATCCACACCTTCAACAATAGTATGAAACAGAAAATGTAGAAGTCTTCAAATCGCCTCTAAGTAGTAGAAAAAAAATTCCAATAGAAGTTCCACTGTCTGCCCTGCAAATCTGTGGGTGTTGAGAGGTAGAGAGAGAGAAGCCTTAGGAGACTCAGCTAAAAAGAGTAGATATGACTTAGATAAAACACAAATGAAATCACAGCTAAAGAGAGAAAGTTCAATACTAAATGCCAAAATACTGAGCATGGGTCAGGACTTGGTAGCTCATAGCACTGAGTTAGGGAACAGTGAATGTCATTGGAAGTGGCCACTGCAAGGAGTCATTGCATCTGGGGGGGGGAGGGGAGGAGTCGGATGAAGACTAGGAGGTACAACTTGGACATATGGCTGTGAAGAACAAGGAGAAAAGAGGGGAAAACTAAAGAAACCAAAGACACAAAAGGGAAAAAAACATATCAATCTGTCCACTCACCACACTGCCATCAAAAACACCATTTATAAAAGAAGTTGCACAGATTAGGGCAGAACTAAAACAAGTGGACACTCTTGAACTATGAAGCACAGAGGAACAGAAAAGGGCAGACGACATCCACACAAAACCATCATGATAAAAATCAATAAAAGTTAATTAGAGCATTTCAGCTTATGAAAATTTTCTCCACAAACCAACCAAAAAACTGATGAGAACTATAATACCATATGCCAAACTGAATTAAATATCCTCAAACAAGCATTCAGAAATAATTTAAAAATACTTTGAATTGGAAACTAAACATTGAGTGCATAAATAGATAAAAAAGGAAGAAATAAAATGAGAATTAACTGATCCCAGGAAAGAAATAGAAGAAATAATTAAATATTACAAATGAAGACTAAGGTAGAAGATAACCAAGTAACAACAGATTCTAATGAAAATGTTGTTAAGGGCCCTGATGAAAGAAAAAAGCAACCAGAAGAATGAAAATTACATAAAAAAAAGGAAAACAGAATGGATCAGACTGAAAGTGATGGAAATGGAAGATGAACAAAGGATGTCCAACATTTGCATATCTGGAATCCTTGACTAAGAAAATTAAAACCATGGAACAGAACTAATATTTACAACTAGAATCCAAGAAAACTTTCCATAAAATAAGACTTGAATCTGCACATCAAAAGGGCAAAATGGATATCAGAAAAAAATTGAACAAGCAACTCCAAAATATATCCAAGTAAAACTATTAGACTTTAAAAACATGCTCGGGGCCTCCAAAGATGACAAAGTTCAAAGTCATGAGAAGTAGACGGACAACCAGACTTCTCAAAAATGAAATATAAAGCAAGGAGATGTGAAGCAGCATTTTCAGGAAATAAAAGAAATCCTGACACCAGCTAAGTTCTTCAAGCGTCAAAGTAATAGAAAATCAGGTTTCGTTTTTTTTTACAAATTTATTTATTTATTTATTATTGAAATATAGTTGATTTACAATGTCACGTTAGTTTCTGCTGTACAGCAAAGTGATTCAGTTATACATTAGATATACATTATTTTTTTATATTGTTTTCCATTATGGTTTATCACAGGACATTGAATATAGTTCCCTGTGCTATACAGTAGAACTTTGTCGTTTATTTTATATATACTAGTTTGCATCTGCTAACCCCAAACTCCCACTCCATCCCTCCCCCACTGCCCCATGGCAACTACATGTCTGTTCTTTATGCCTATGAGTCTGTTTCTGTTTCATAAATAAGTTCATATGTGTCATATTTTAGATTCCACTTATAAATAATATCACATGGTAGAGAATCAGTTTTGAATGTGCAAAAATTCAAAGAATACATGTGCCTTTCTAAAGGAATTTCTTAGAAGATGAACTTCTAGTCAAAAGCTGACTGGAGAAACTCTGGCAAAAGGATTGATGGTGAGATTATTTAACATTTTCATTTATATAATTAAGAATTAAAGAAAATATGTAAATACAATATGTTATGACAAATAAAATAATGAAACAAAGAAAAAATGAGAAGGAGAGCAGAAAGCCGGATTAGCTCATTGACAATTGCATCTGTATTAGGTGCAAATTAAATTAGGAGCCAAATTAAAAACTGACAGAAGAGATACAAACATTTAAAAGAGTAAAAGAAAAGGAGAATTAAGATCACTGTAAAAGTATTAAAACAAAGGTAACTACTGGAACAAATATAGAAACCTTTATAAGTACCAAAATATAGTAGAAAAATGAAAGAAACTGACAATATCAAAAACAAAGAGGATATACAAAAAACAGAGGAAAAAAGTCAAAATTATAATTACAACATAAGGTACTACGACAGAACTGAGACCCAACATACTAATCATTTAATAAATGTCGTTAGGGTATACTCATTTAATGAAAAAATAGATTTTCAATTTGGCTCATAAAGCAAAATCAAACTCTATGCTATATGCAAGAGATGAACCTGAAATAGTGATTCAAAGGCTGAAAACCAAAGAAACGAGCAAGGTTTATTAGACAAGATGAGACATAAGAATGCAGAGATTACAACCCTGATCTCAAATAAAGTAGAATTAAAGCCAAAAACTTTAACTGAGTAAAGAATGACACTTTATAATCCAAAACTCCATTGCTATCACTCCAGGAATCCAGATCTTCCTTACACTGCTCTACTCTTTCTTTTTTCTAAAGAATGTATCCTCTTCTAATATATAGTTTACCTCATTTATTATGTTTAATAATACGTGAGTGAATTTATCATTAGAACATCAGCCCATGAGAGCAAATATTTTAGCTGTTTTTTTAATTAGTGTATACCAAATTTCTAGAATTTCAGGGTAGGTTGTTTTTAAAGATTACTCTCCAGTTTTCCCCTGTGTCTCAACCTTGTCTGGCCCTTGGCTGTTGGTGATTCAGAGTGGGTGGGGAAGGGGAGGGGTGGTGCCCTGTAGGGACACCAAGCCCACAGCTGTGTGTTTCCCTTCCTGTTACCTAACCACCCTCTGCCCCTGCCCCGTTGCCCGGGGGGACCCTCCCAGTTGGCTGGGCTCAGGGCCAAGGTGCCTGGGCAGGAGGGTCTGTGTGGAGACATGGCCACTGCCATCGCTTTCCCTGTTCAGGTGTAATAAAAAGAATTCTCTCTGGGGTCAAAAAAATGCTGAGTAAATAGTTGGTTAAGTGAATGAATAAATTTAATCTGTTTTTCTTACCTGTGATGTGAAAAGAGCAGAAAATATATAAAAATTTTTAGCAAAGACTCACCTGACCCCTGGATGCATTTAATAATAATAACAATAACAACAGTAATCATTTCAAATCTAACTTCTTATGTCCTTGAACACCTGGGAATATTGTTTTGAAAGACCAAAGCCATCTTATAGGGAACAAAACTTGAATTGATGGAGTCCTATCTAATTGTTGCTATTTAGGTGAAATGTCTGCAATTTGGTGCTCCAGCTTTCTCTAAACCAACACTTCTTCATTGACAGAAACACTGTAATTGAGTAGTAGTAAAATTTAAGGAAGGAATAAACACATTTTTACTCAATAGCGATTCCTGCCTTCAATTTCTGCCCATCTTAAATTCATTGAATGAATTAACATGCAAGAAAGCACAAGTGGTAAAAGCAACCATAAAATACATGTGTGGCCAATATTATGACATATGGTTCCCTTTTAGCCTCAATTTTCTTCCATTTCTCCATTTTCATTGTGTGTAAGTCTATGAAAAATAAATATTGGAAAACATTTCAGGGTGTTTAGATTGTTTAGACACAATAATAATTTGTGTCTCTCACAAGTGTTTAGAATCATAAACTCACAGAATTTTGGAATGTGAAGTATAGAAAACTTTTTACCATAATCAAACATTGCTCTATATCTATAGAGCTCCATGTATATTTTCTAAAAGTAAAGTAGTTTGACTATATCCCTATCTTAATTTTCAGATATGATACCAAACTCAAGCTTCACATAGATAAAGACAAGCAACAGCACAATAGTTAGAAAGTCAGATAAAGAGCCCTTCTGTTTGGGTGAAATGGACAGAAATAAGCTGTGAAGGTATTTTTTTCTTCAAGGAACACAAGATATTACCTTACCTTTAAATAGATTTGAAGATGTACTTGAATACTGCTGTATATTTCTTCTTCTCCTCACATTCTAAAAAAAATCCCTGTCACTGTGTGTGATAGACTTTTTATGGCCGTGGAAGGATTTTCTTTGTGAAAGAGAAAGCAATCTAAAAAGTATGTGTGGATTGGCCCTGTTTGTCAACAAGATAAACACTAGTAAAAGGATCAGTGGGTGAACGGTGAGAGAGTAGCACTGGCGTATATACACCAGCAAATGTAAAATAGATAGCTAGTGGGAAGCTGCTGCATAACACAGGGAGATCAACTCGATGATGGGTGATGACTCAGAGGGGTGGGATAGGGAGGGTGGGAAATAGTCGCGGGAGGGAGGGGATATGGGGATATATGTATAAATACAGCTGATTCACTTTGTTGTACAGCAGAAACTGGCACAACAGTGTAAAGCAATTATTCTCCAATAAAGAGCTAAAAAAAATTTGGTACCTATACACAATGGAATATTACTGAGCCATAAAAAAGGATGAAATAATGCCTTTTGTAGCAACATGGATGGACCTGGAGATTATCATACTAAGTGAAGTCAGACAGAGAAAGAGAAATATCATATGATATCATTTACATGTGGAATCTAAAATATGATACAAATGAAATTATTTACAAAATAGAAATAAACTCACAGATATAGAAAACAAACTTCTGGTTACCAAAAGGGAAAGATAGGGGGAGGGATAAATTAGGAGTCTGAGATTAAAATATACCCACTGCTATATATGGAGTAGATAACCAACAAGGATCTTCTGTACAGCACAGGGAACTGTATTCAATATCTTGCAATAACGTATAAAGAAAAAGAATCTAAAAAAGAATATATAGAGATATATTGTATATCTGTATCAACATATATGTAGAACTGAATACTTTGCTGTACACCTGAAATAAACACATTGTAAAACAACTATATTTCAATAAAAATTAAAAAAAAAATCATCAGTGGGTGGAAAAAGGAGAGAAACATTTGGGTGTTGATGAAAGAAAAAAAGTGAAGTGCTTCTCTTGTAGGATGTATTCCACATAGGCTGGCCAGCTAGATAGAGGATATGGTGATATGTTGTATTGTAGGTCACCCAATGGACAGAATCAGGACGTCACAAGGGGAGACATCTTTGGGGTTTCTTCTGGATACCTTTAGTCTTATACATGAAATGTGTGTATCTCTTAACTTGTCCTACTCGCAAGTCTCACAGGTAGGGTTCTTCCCTGGTAATAAAGGAAGTTGCTTCTGCTTAACAAACTACAGAGAGAAACGTTTCCAATTTTGAATTTATATTATCCAGAAAGGAATCACTGATAAAAGTCATAATTCCAAATTTTAGGGGAGTGAACTGCAGAAATTTTAGAGCAAATATAAGAAGAATAACTTTAAAGAGTGATGTTAAAAAGGAAGGTGGCTTTTTCTGAATGTATGTAAAATTAAATTCTAGTAATACAATCAGATAATGCTGATAAATAAGAAAAAATCAGAGGCTCTAAAGAAGGTGTGTAGTGCTACTAGACTCTCAAATGGATTTTGTTAGAAAAGTACCCTCTACATTATAGAAAGAGATCAAATAAACAGAGTGAATTGGGGTGGAAGGACTGAAAAAATGGTGCCTCAGCATCTCAAGTCAGGAATAAGAAGAGGTTCACAAGCCAGAGGTGGTCTTTATTATGCTCAGAGTGAGAATACCAAAGACGCCATAAATCCACAAATTGGGTTATAAGGTGTAAAGTTAATTGTTGCAAGTGAGAAAGCTGAATTATTCAGTTTCCTTATCTCTAGAACAGAAAACTGATAGTAACAGGCACTAAAATTTATTGAATATATGTATTCCAGGTGTCATGCTAAGAGCCTTAGGTCGAATAAGGTGCCTCCCAGATCTGTACTTCCAGTGCCATTTTATTTTGTCTCCTAAATGTAAAGGAATAATGACCCCCAAATTATTCATATCCAAGGACAAGGTGACATAATTTCATTTTATAAGAAAAGAAAGACAGGTTTTTTTGACTTTTGTTTAAATCCCTCAATGGTGTATATACCTGCTGAAAAGCTGCCTGTAGAGTAATGTCAGGAGATCCGGAGTTTCCACAATAAAAGAGGTGATTATTCCACTGTGTCCGAAAGAGTATATCCAAAAATGCTTTAGAAGAGGTCGTTGTGCACATTTAGAATATCCTGATAAAATTATGCAGGAAAACCAAAGACCTGAAAGTTTTGTCATAAAAGGAATAGTCTCTTCTGTAAAAGATAGTACTCAGAGAGCATGACAGTTGTTATGAAAATTGGAAGGGATGTAAAATAGAAGATCATTGGACTTTTATTTTCTCCCAACATAGAATAGCAATTAAAAATTCTTTTACTTTTTGATTTTGTCTTCATTAAGTATGGATGATAATATAACATACTTCCTTGTAGAATTGTGAGAATCAAATGAGAAAGCATGTAGAGAGTACTTAGCATATTAATTAACACATTGTAAATGTTAAACAAACATCACCCTTAGTAAATAGGAGGTACACTTCATGATAGCAGGAATCAGGAATCACAACTATCTTTTTATACTCTTATACCACCATTATCTAGCAAACACGTGATGAATATATAGATGTGGACATTCCAGAGTCAGAAGCAGAATTGGGAGTGTGACTTACAGGGTGAAAGTTTCAACTTAATAAATGCAGTGGAACCAGCCTAGTGGAACATAGTGGTTTATCACTTTTCTACTATTTGCACTATCAATAGAATGCGTTCATGACTCCTTGGTGTTCTCTCTGTGTGGCACACTGCACAATGGTTTCCCTCCTACCTTTTTGACCATTCCTTCTGTTTTTTAATTGAACTTTCCCCATTGTTTAAACTTTAATCCTAGACGATTCCCTGCCTTCACACTCTATTCACTCTATCTGGTGATGTTTGAACCTAACTCTGTGGTTTCAACTATAATTTATATACTGATGACTCCAAAAACCGCATCACAATTTGATTCCTAGATGGTGAGCTCAACTGTTTACTCAGCTATCAATTATACACATCCACTGCAATTTTAGTTTGACCATTGTTAATCTAAAGCTTATCTCCTCTAATTACTGCTAGGCACTTCCAGGAAGCCAGACATATGATAATCCTCATCTTATGTCATAATCCCAAGTCCAGACTCAACAAAGAATATGATCTCAAATTAGACAAGATTTTAGAATTATTATGCCTGAGAACTGTTATTCTCACTCTTTTCCTTGTTGAGTGCAAGGTTGATTTAATCTATCATTAATCCAATTGATGTTTCAAGCAACATGGGTCTTGACTATCTAGATTTCTTCAATATATGGAATATGTCTTTTAATTATCTATAAAATAATATTCAGTAGAGTTTTATCCACTAATAAAAAATCTTTTCTAAGTGGTTACAGAGTTCTTATTTTGGTAATTAAAGATAGCTTACAAACATTTCAGAGTGTTTCCAACTTGGATGTACTGCTACAATCATCAGTCCCTGTGTAAGCCCTGTGGTTCATTGTTATTGTCTGTGACCCCTTCTGGTTTCTATAGCTGTTTGTTATGATGAGTGTATTCATCTTACCTGATGTTGAATAATTTTATAGCTGCAAAGGAGTATTTGTTTAAGGCATGCTCATCCTTGTTGATGTTTACTTCATTTCTACTCAACAGAAAAGCTTCAGAGTCTATTGACATGGGCGAAGTTGGTTGCTCTCTCAATAAAAGGCCCAGCTTGCCATTCTTATAATTTTATTCTATATCATTCATCACTGTTGATACTTTATCATGCTGTCATTGAGTCTATTCCAAGTGATTCCCATCCACTCCTGATTATAATCTATGGTAGCTGGACTTAGAATTTAGGATTGCCAGTGGAAACCAGATAACTAACATAGGAGTCCCTTAATTTAATTTTACATATATTATTAAGTGAGTACACTCTGACTTGAGTACTGAGCCTCCTACAGAGTAAGTCATGGTCTTTAGGAGAATTGTTTTCAATAGCATTTAGAAGCTTTTCCTTTTTTAATTCAGGTTCACAGCTGTGTTCTTGACCACAGAGTCTACTAGAAATGTGACAACTAGACAAGTCAAATCTTTAGTGCAAAACATATGTTATTATTACCTATTATTATGGATGTTGTATCCTCACTGCCTTGCAAATAGAAAAGGCTAGAAAATTTTATGGTAAACAAATAAATGCATTGAGTACGCAAGGTTGTGTTATGAGCCACAGAGAATATAAAATTGAGTACATGCAGTATTTTGGCTCCAGCAACTCACAGTCTAATGGTGCAAACAAATATTTCATAAATAGCTGTAAAAATTTAACAACACGATAGATACTATGGGAATGGCAGAGAGGACCTTATTTATTTGAACTGTGATATCTGAAAAGACTTCATGGAAGATACAACGGTTCAGCTGGGTTTTCATTAATGCGTAGGTCTTTGAAAAGCAGGTATGACGATAAGGGAAGGCTTTGATAGTCAAAAGCACGGAGGAAAGAAGCATAAATCAAGAGAATATGTTTGAGGCAGCAAATAAATTGTGTGATTAGAGGATTTAGTGTACATGTGCACTCATTTCAGTTTGAAAATCATGCACAAAATATAATCTAATAAAAAATTCTACTCTACTCTAATATAGAAATTAATACCATCAGGCTGAATCTTAACCTCATCTGCAATCCTTACAACCACAGCTATGAAGACAACTACTAACTAATGAGGATTTGGTTTGGCAGGAACTGTGCTTAGTTCATTCAATATGTCATTGGATCATTAGTTACCTATTCTTAATGTACAAACCTATAATTCTGTTTTGAAGACAGGTTTAAAATAGTTCAGTAACTTGCTCCAAATTAAAAATAATTGCAACTGGGAGAAGTATTCAAATGTAGGTTTGACTGATCGCAAAGTCTTTGATAGCTCTTTCTGTGATGTCAGGATATCCCTCTGTCTTAAGAGCGAAAACAGGCAAAAGAGATGTGGATATACCCAGCTGCTCTAATTTGGAATGGTACGACTAGTAAAGTTAGCATATATGCAAAAATTAGCTGTTTGGTCTTCATTTCCCAAATATCATGTGCAATTTAATATTTAGTCAGTATTGACTCATAGCTTATTTTTTAATATTTTTATTGGTAGTCGTGGTGGTAGTTTCTTCCCTTAAATATGTATGATTTATATTAGTTTCTCTTATCTTAATTTAAAAAGGAATAACATGTTTATCAAAAGGAATTTTTATCTGTGAAATAATCAGGACCTTATTTTGTAAAGTTGCTGTATTTCAATAGAATATCAAATCCATTTAAAAATGTGATTTTTATTGAAACAGCTATTTTTTGGTATTTCAAATAGTGCAGCTAAAAATTAAAAAAAAAAAAAAAAACAGGAAAAAAGAAGACAATAAAGATCCACTTTCCAGTTTATTTACCTGATATGATAAGTAGTCATCTCCTACCATCCACAGGTTATCTGAGCGTCATTAGCTTGTGATCATATCTAGCTATAAACTTTATTACTGAGAAACAGCGTGTTTTAAAGTAATACAAATATAGTTTATAGTGTACCTCTAGAAAAGTGCATTAAATGGAGATTCACTCAAGACCAAATCTCCAGAATTCTAACCACCACAGGCAATATTATGGATAAAAAGTTCAATTCTATCAGTTGTAGTAAAGAAATTAATTTATGCTAAGTCTAAATCTATGGCTAAACTCTCCAATTTTATAGCCAGAAAAAAGCAGCCAATTGCAGTAATTATCATAAACATTTGTGAGATAGATATTTAAACTGAACTCTAGCCCATTCTGGTTGGAAATGTGATACACATAGCATGAAGACATTATAGAGCTGTGCTCTGAAAATAGTGTGCAGTGAGAATTCAATATTGCTGAGATGAAAACACTATATTTCCTCTGAGAAAAGCTTTCCTTCATTTCCTATTCAAAATAATGCTTATTTGGAGATATTCATGAGGTTTTCCACAAAACTATCTTCCAAATGGTCTCTGTGCAGTACTTTACAAATAATAGCATTTCTAGCATTCCTTTCAGCAAGAATAAGTCAAGGTCATGACTGATACTGGAATATACTAAATGTAAAGTTCAGGCAGAAAGATACTGAAAAGAGTAGAAGACGTGTGTGTGTGCACACGTGCAGGCATGCACCCATGTGTGCAAGGACACATGTAGGCAGCATGTATATTTATACATATGCATAAAGATCTTACTTGATTTTCAGTAATTAAAAAAGAAAATCAGGATTTTGCTGAAGTACAGAGTTGTCATAAAGGCATTTAATTCATTAACCTACTGACACTATCAGAAAAGGAAATGAGGTGTGGGGCTTGTTAGTGATCACATGCTCCTCTCATGATCACCACCTTTCTTCCAGAATGTTCCTAAAGCGAGTGGATACCTTCTAGAATTTTACTGGGAATTATTGTCAAGTTCATCAGTTCATTGTTTATGTAATGATTCTTTTTATTATGGTAAGAACACATCATGAGATCCCTATTAAAAATTGTTTGTGTACAATTAATTAAGAAATTAATATGCTAACTATAAGCTCAAAGTAGAATAGCAGCTCTCTAGAGCTTAATCATCTTGTGTAACTGAAACTTTATCCCACTGAACAGCAACTCATATTTCCCCCTCCTCCCAGCCCCTAGTAACCACCATTCTACTCTCTGTGTTTATGTGTTTGACTATTTTAGATTCTTCATCTAAGTGGAGTCATGTAGTATTTGTCTTTCTATGTCTGACTTTCTTCACTTAGCATAATGGCCTCCAGGTTCATCCATGTTGTCTCATATAGCAAGATTTCTTTTTTTTTAAGGTTGAAAAATATTCCATTGTATGTGTATACCAATTTTTCTTTATCCATTCATTTGTTGATGGACATTTAGGTTGTTTCCTCTACACCCTGACTATTGGAACAATGCTGCAATGAACACAGGAGTGCAAATACCTTTTTGAGATCCCGATTTCAATTATTTTGGATAAATACCCAGGAATGGGATTGTTGGATCCTTTCAGAGTTCTGTTTTTAATTTTTTGAGGAATGTCTGTACTGTTCTCCACAATGGCTGGATCATTTTACATTCCCACCAGTGGTGTACAAGGGTTCCAATTTCTTCACATCTTCACCACACTTGTTATCTTTCGTTTGTTTGATAAAACCATCCTGACAGGTGTGTGAGGTGATATCTTATTGTGGTTCTGATTTGTGTTTTCCTAGCAATTAATGTTGTTGATTACCTTTTCATGTGCCTGTTGGCCACTTGTCTTCTTTGGAAAAATGCCTGTTCAGTTTCTCTGCCCATTATTAAGTTAATTTGTTTGTTGTGTTTTGGGGTTTGGTTTTGGTTTTGGTTTTTTGCTTCTTTTGCTATCAAATTAAGGGACTTCCTTACATGTTTTCTATACTAATCCCTTATCAGATATCTTATTTGCAAATATTTTCTCGCTTTCAGTTGAATGAGAGGTTGCCTCTTCACTCGGTTGATTTTCACCCTTTTCACTCTGTTGATTCTTTCCTTTGCTGTGATCAAACTTTTTAGTTTGATGTAGTCCTACTTGTCTGTTTTTGCTGCTGTTGCCTGTGCTTTTGGTGTCATATCTAAGAAAGAATTGCCAAGATCAAAGTCATGAAGATTTTCCTTATGTTTCCTTCCAGGAATTTTATAGTTTCTGGTCTTATGTTTAAGTCTTTAATTAATTTGGAGCTCATTTTTGTGTATGATATAAGATTAGTGTCTAAATTCACTCTTTTGCATGTGGAAAGTTTTTTTCCCAACACTGACTGTTGAAGAAACTATTCTTTCCCCATTGTGTGTTCTTGGCATCCACGTTAAAGATTAACTGATTGCGTATGCACGGGTTTATTTCTGGATCCTCTATTACATATTGGTCTATATGTATGTTTTCCTGCCAGTTGCATTTCTATGTATTAACAACAATCTGTCTAAAAAGAGAGGTTAAGAAAACAATCCTTTTTACAATATCCTCAATATAATAAAATACATAGGTGTAAACTCAACTAAGGAAGTGGAAGAACTATACTCTGAAAATTATAAAACATTGATAAGAAACAAAAGACACAAATAAATGGAAAGACATCCCATGTTCATACGTTGGAAGACTTAATACTGTTAAAATGTCCATACTGTCCAATGAGATCTACAGATTCAATGCAATCCCCATCAAAATCCCAAGTGGACAGAAATAGAAACAATTTTTAAATTTACTTGGAACCACAAAGGTCTCCAGCTAGCCAAAACAACCTAGAGAAAGAAGAACCAAGCTGGAGGTATCATAATTTCTTCTTTCAAAATATATTACCAAGCTACAGCATAAAGCAGTACACAATCTGTTTTAATTTTAGCTCTTGACAATACAAACATTTAATTATGTTTTATTCATCTAACACTATCCAAATTCCTTGACTTTTACAAAATCAAATCTCATGGTAAGTTTTTTCTTCCTGTATTATAGGATTTAATTCCTTGAAAATGCAGGTGGATTTATTAAAACATTTATCTTTCTCTGAAAATCTTAGCAGTTCTTTTGTCCTCCACAGATATTTCCGGAATGTCTATGTTACAACAGCCATTGAGTTGGGCATTGGGAATACAGTTATTACCACTCTCTTTAATAAATACCTTCCAGTTTAGCAAGGCCAACAAAACATTTTGATCTTCAGTTTCCTCAGTATCAAGATCTTATACTTCCCAATTTGAAGCTGAGCTTTACTGAGGAAAAACATGGAAGAAAAAGGGAAATTACATCAAAAATGTTTTCCATTTTTAAGGTCTAACAAAGTAATAACGCATTCTCCAATGCTTAGAACTATCTGACGCATAAAAGTGTCCAAAAATTCCTTTTAAACGTATGCATATTCCAAGCAATCAAGTTTACTCACCATCGTTCTTCTTTCTGTTTGAGTATAGGTTTGTTTTATTTTTGACATTAAAAACAATTTTTTATTACAAAATCCAATATTTTGTTGAAAATGCGCTTCAAAAAATTCGGTAGCTAGGCATTTACTGCATTTGTTCAAATGCTCAGCTTCCGGGAAAGAATAATCCGCTTGATTCTGTAGGTTTTACTAAAGCTTTATGGCCATGCTGTCCATGCTGCTGGTTTTTATATTGCTCTCCATTGGGCTTCCATAGTGTATTACAAAGATAAGCCCTAATGTTTGGCAAAGCTAATACCACAAAATGAGCACAGCAGTCAAAGAAATCAGCAATTAGGCTTAGAGTAGAATAATCTGTACATAATTTGCTGAGCTTCATCAGACATTAGCCAGTTGTTAAACATCACATGTTCCAAGAGGTATTTGCATCCAGCTCTGAAACTAAATAACATGGTTATAGCACTTACAGTTTTAGAAATTGTCTTTGCATATTATTTCATTTAGTTTCCACAGTAACACAATTATTATAATATTGATGAAACCTGAGGACCACAGATGTGGCAAACACACGATGCCCAATGCTGCATGACAGTAAGTGGCAGATCAACCCAAACGTAGTTCTCCAAATCCCAAGCCTAGAGCCTTCTCCACGTGGACTAGCCATGTCCTTCCTGAGATTTTTGGATACTATATATTTTTTTCTAGGTCAATTTTCAGTCAGATTTTACTTGTTTTAATTTTTTTATATGTCAACTATGACATAGTTTCAGGTGTACAACATAGCGATTCAATATTTTTATAGATTATACTCCACATAAAATTATTATAAAATACTGGTTGTATTTCCTGTAGCATACATTATGTCACTGTATCTTATTTATTTTATACATAGTAGTTTATACCACTTAATCCCTTACCCCTACCTCGCCCCTCCCGTCTTCCCTTGCCAATCTGGTAATCACTAGTTTGTTCTCTATATCTGTGAGTCTGTTTCTGTTGTGTTGTATTCATTCTTTTGTTTTATTTTTTTAGATTCCATATATAAGTGAAAGCATACAGTATTTGTCTTTCTCTGTCTGACTTATTTCACCAAGCATAATACCCTCCAGGTCCATTCATGTTGTTGCAAACGGCAAAATTTTATTATTTGTTATGGGTAAGTAATATTCCAGTGTGTGTGTGTGTGTGTGTGTGTGTAAACACAAAGCATCTTCTTTATCCATTTAACTCTTGATGAACACAGGTTACTTCCGTATCTTGGCTATTGTAAATAATGCTGCTATGAACATTGGTGTGCATATATCTTTTTGAATTACTGTTTTAGTTTTCTTCAGACTAATATCCAAGAGTTAAACGCTGGATCAAATGGTGGTTCTAGTTTTAATTTTTTGAGGAAGATCCATATTGTTTTCCATAGTGGCTGTACAGATTTACATTCCCACCAACGGTGCACAAGGGTTCCCTTTTCTCCACTTTCTCACAAACACATCATTTCTTGTCTTTCTGACAATAGCTGTTCTGACAGGTATTTTTCCAAAGAAAACAGACAGATGGCCAACAGGCACATGAAAATATGCTCAACGTCATCACGGAAATGCAAACCAGAACTACAGTGAGATATCACCTCACACCTGTAAGAATGGCTGCTGTAAAAATTCTGAAAGTTCATTGGCCTCCCTGGCAGTGTGCCTATATCTGACCTGGGTTACAAACCTCCTTTCATGTAAATCCAGTCCCATTTACAATAAGAATTCATTGCATAAGTTTGTTCTCTAAGTCTATGAATCTGTTTCTATTTTGTAAATAAGTTTATTTGTATCACTTTTTTAGATCCCATATTTAAGTGATATTATATGATATTTGTCTTTCTCTGTCTGACTTACTTCACTTAGTGTGATAACCTCCAGAATTTATGGTTACCAGGGGAGAAGGGTCGGGGGAAGGGAGAGATTGAGAGTTTGGGGCTGACATATACACAATGCTATATTTAAAATAGATAACCAACAAGGACCTACTGTATAGCACATGGGACTCTGCTCAATATTTTGTAATAACCTCAATGGGAAAAGAACTTGAAAAAGAATAGATACATGTATGTGTATAACTGAATCGCTTTGCTGTACACCTAAAACTAACACAACATTGCTAATCAACTATACTCCAATATATAATTTAAAAAAAAAAAAAAGAATTCATTGCAGAGCACACTGGGTGGCCAAGCTGAATTTAGGATGACTCCATGTTCCTAATCAGTAGAACTTTTGTGATGTCAGATTTTCAGTTTCCAGGGTCTTCTACCCATTATGAATTATTTTCAATTTAGATCCTTCCTCCCTTTCTTCTTTTCTTCTTTCCTTCCTTTCTTGCTTTCTTTCTATTTTGTAATTTTTTGTGCTAGTTTCAGCTGGAACAAATTATAAAAGGCATGGTCTGATTCTCCTGAATTTCCCTTCATTTAAAAGATGTTCTCTCTTTGTGGTCAGAATTATGTTTGGAGTCCTTGTTCCTTCCTCCAGGTTCTCAGACATAATGCTTTTACAAAGGAAAGCTAAGATACTGTATGACCCTTAATAGGTCATTTAAGCTTTTTGGACTTCAGCATAACCATTTAAAAAATTTCTGGGTTAAAGAATCTTTTTAAAAAGTATACAACTTTTATTTTATTCACTCCCAAATTCATATCCATTTTAGAACAATTAGAAATGACATACAAGAGGGACACTATCACATATAATTCCACTTGATAAAAACTTCCAATATTGTAGACAACCCTTCAAGCTTTAGTCTATGAAATTCTGTGCGCACACACACACCTGCACAAGCACACAGATATATGCTCTCATTATATACTATTATATGTATCATATACACCATTCTGCCATTTCAGCTAAGTGTTCTCTGAGAAATACACGTAAAAATTTGTATATACTAATGACATCATTTTTATTGTTTGCTTCGGTTTGCATTCATGGGCATTCCAGAATTTGTTTAATGAATCTGCTATTACTATGGAGTGTTAGGTCTTATTCATTATTATTTTTAAAATGTTGCAATGAACATCCTTGTTTAAATATATTTGCATATTCAATTTATTTTCCCAGGATGCATGTCCATAAGTAGTTTCCAAGCCTAAGAATATGCACATTTTGAAGTAATGGTCCAACAATCTCTCTATTACTTTGTCTTTAACATTTGCTAAAATGGAAGGTAAAATAATGTCATTCACTTTTATTTCTATCCATCCAATAAAAGTTTATTGAGCACCTACTATTTAGGTGCAGGAGTTATAGAGGTAAACAAAACAAACAAAAATCCCTGCCTTCAAAGAACACACATACTAATAAGGCAAGAGAGATAATAGTAAAAAAAAAAATACATAGTATATTAGAAGATGATATGTGCTACAGAGAAATCCAGGGAAGGTGTCAGGAGGATTTGATTTCAATAACAGACTAGCTTCTTTCTTTCTCCAGTGTATTGTAATTCTGAGTCAAGGTATTAGACATAACCACATGCTCCGCCTTTTGCCGACTGTGTCCAGAATCCATATAACTGAGATGTCTATAATTGTAAATATATGCCTGTCATGTTGTCTGTTTATGAGAACTATCTTTCATAGTTCTCCTACTGATCAGACCATTGAGATGGGATTTTTCAGTATTAATATTTGTGCTTTCCTCTCTATTTTTACCAAAATACTCATGCTGAAAGTTCTCATATCATTTCCTTTCATTGATAGTTCAACCTGAGATTGTGAATTCTCTTGCAAATTGCTTCATTGCTTCTGTCTTTTCTGTTAAGCCTCCCTAACTACTCTTATTCTCACTTTTTTCTTAAGCGCCCTAGCTCAATGGTCCTCCCCATCAGCACTCTTTCCCAACACATCCATCAGTAAAATTTCACAATCCCGACTGTCACTTTCCGTGGTGATTTCTTTAGAATTTAACTGCCACGCGGGCTGATATAAAAAGATTCATTCACTCTATTTGGGAATATTAACAAACCACCCACTATTTAGGATTTTACTTTTTAAAAATTTTGCTGTAGTAAGCAAAAACTAGTTGGTCTATCTTGAAAGGTGCTTATGTTATAACAAGGGATGAAGACAAACGAATGTGCACAAATGATGCAGCACCATCAAGAAAACAGACAATGTCTAGTGGAGATCGTAATGGGACAGGTGAGTCAGGAAGGGTTCCTCAGGAGGTATTGCTTAATCTGTAACTTGAAAGATGAGAAAAGACATGGGAAATGCATCCTAATGTATCGTGTGTCAAAAGGAAATACCCAACGAGCTGAGAGGGTGCATAAAGGCTGGTGGCTGTAGAATAATGAGAAAAGGGAACAGTGATTCTAGATACAGGAGGAGAGGTAAGTACCATGTGGAGTAGGTTAACAGAGTTATATTCTATATTCAATAATAAATCAAGATGGGTTTTACACAATGAATAACATTATGTTTATTGATATTTTTATAAGACTACCTTGAGGTTCTAGGAAATGGATTGAAAGAGGGGCAAGAAAGAACAATATGATACCAATCAGAAGTGTCAGAAATGATGGCTAGGATGAGTTGATGGCAATAGAGGTGGAAAGAACTTGATTTGGGGGATACATAATTTGAACAAATTTTTATAAAGTCTGTTCATGTATTGGAATTGGGGGTGTTAAAGGAGAAAGGGGAGACAGGGATGGGCATCAGGTTTCTGGGTTGAGTAACAGAATGGGTGATCGTACGATTCATTACGATGGGAACATGGAAAACATCAAGGATTCAATTTTAGCTACAAGGTATGAGCTTAGAGAGGAGGTCTGAGCTAGAGAAATAAATCTGGAATATATCAGAATATAGATTCAGAAGCGAAGGAAATAGGGAAAAAGAAACTGAAAGGGAGTGGCTAGAAATGTAGCACAAAACCTAGAAGGACACAATGTTGCAGGAAGAAAGATATGTTATGTAAATCAATGAGAGGCCCTAAGAGACAAATACTAGAAATTATCCATTGATTCCTAAGTGTGGCCACTTTCAGTGAGCTGAATAAGACCTCTTTCTGGAGAGCAGTGCGGAGGATGCTAGGTGACAGTGAGGTCGTAAGAGTGAATGTATTACACCACTGAGGCTTCCTTCCTAAACAATACTTTAGCAGAAAGGTGTCATACCCATGGAAGGGAATTTCAGGGACCCAGATTCTGAACAGAGAACTGGAAAAGTTTCACAGTCTAAAAGGGAATCATTCCAAGAGAATCGCACCACCTAATGAGAAAAACAGGACCGTGAACTGGGGAGAGGAATGCTAAATTTTAAGATTTTTAGAAGCTTTTTTTAGGTAATTCAATCCAGCCCAGAAACAGCAATAATCATGTCCTCTATTGCTGCAATAACTTAAAACTACTTAGGATATTAAAATAAAGATACATTGTTAAAGAACAAGGGTAAGTCAAGGTGGTATAAATATGTAAGGTGGAGGGAGGTAATAGTACCAATTTTACGTCTGCCAGAATGTGGCAGGCCTTTAAATTTTGTCGGGTCAGGGATTTGATTGGTCCTTCAGCATCACATGAATAAAGCCTGTGAACACACAGCTAGCTGTAAGGTTCTCCACCAACACCAGTTGCCATCATTATTACTCTATTCTAAAACATTATTAAGCAAAGGTGAAAGACATCTCTGGTAACAGATGTTAAACTTGGCAGAAATATACATGCAATGGAATGTAATTTGATAATATACTTGTGTATAATCACTCAACTGTGTTTAATAAATTTAAAACTTGATTCAGACTGGCAAAGTTTGTATTAAATCAATCACCATGAAACAGGATTCTTTTCTCAAATAGTTATATATTTGTGTTTTTTCAGTGTCTTTTCTAAGAATCATTAAAATCAATGTTCCTGAATTAATATTTTTCAGCAACCTAAAGTTTCATCTGAAATAATCTGTGGCAGGTTGTGAATACTCATTGAATTAATGTTCCCTGTCAAATGGAGGCTACATTTTTTTCAGAGGAATGTTCTGGTAGTTTAAACGTTTTTTTATTACATCTAGTATTTACCTGGATGGATTTTCTTGAATCAGTATGAGGAAAAGTGAAGGAAGGTCGCCATCGTGTGGTCAAAAGCTAATAATACAACAGCAGTAGAGAAAGGGAGTCAATTTTCTATGTTCTTCATTTAGATATTCAGATTTTACTGAGAAACCATTTAGAGGGCAAAGCCAGGCATAATTAACACAGGGAAGGCACATGAATGCAACTGCCTGGTGGCACTGCCTGGAATGCCCATGTGCAGCTCTATTTCAATATGCTCACATTACCTTATTTTCTGCCCTCACTTAGTGAAGGACGAAAACGCCCTCAAAGAGCTGTCTGTAATCCTTGATTCCATGTTCCCACCTCGCACCCTGTCTTTAATGCACACGATTGAAAATTTCCACTCCATACTTCTCCAAGAGAGCTTTTGTCAAAGTCGTTGATGATCTCAATATTAAGAGAATTTAAATTAAATTCTGCTACTGTTGGTGACTTACCACTGGAAAAAGTGAGACTTAAAGGGTAAAGTGTTCTTCAAAATACTAATTGGGAGGTTTATTAATTTCACAAAGACATCTATCCTAACCACTATGCTCCTATATATAACAAGGAATGCCTTTTAAAACTGAATATGGTTAACAGTTATTATTTTATGTAGTGAATTAGATCAAAATAATGTCTCATATCTTTAGATTAATATTATAATATGACATCAATTCCTTACCCAGTGAACAACCTGTTCCTACTGAAGTGTTAAACAATAAAATAAAATGACAAATCCAACAGCATGTCATAGCCAAGGAATGGCACTTATCTAAAATTTGAAAATGAAATAAAACTAAGAGCAAGTTCTTCCTTCAGGGCCACATTTAAAATTTCTGTTAGGCTTATCATCCTTATTGTCCTTTATTTATGAGAACTGTGCATGTTATAATCATAATTAACATTTAGCCATGCATATCTTGAATTTTTGAGTACACGTGATGTGTACAATGCCTTCAAGAGATAACCACTTAAAATTTTACAAGATTATCTCATAAAGGTATAGAGTCTAATTCTTACTTTCTACAAGACTTCAGATTTTTCACTAATAAATCAATCTTGATATAGTTTTTTTTTTTTTCCATACAGGTAACATCTTGGGATATATATTCCAAATCTTATGCTTTGGAACAGGGTATATCAATTTTTCAAACTAAAAAGTATTTTTGGAGTCAAAGGAAGACCATTGAAGAAAGGCACAGAGAGAGGTAACTTGTTATTCAAGATGGAGGAGTGGAGCCATGAGTTAAGGACTGTGGGATCACCTCAAAGCTGGGAAGACAAGGAAACAGGTTATGCTGTGCTCTAGAGACTCCAGGAAGGAATATAGCTCTTCTGACGCCGTGATCTTCTTTTAGCCTAGTGAGACCCTGGTTGGACTTCTGAACTACAGAACTACTGAATATTCGTCTACTCCAATACTTGGACATTAGTCTGAGGCTTGGACAGTCTTCTATAAACACCTCTATCACCAGGACAAGCAACCCCAAAAGCTTGGACAACCATGAGGAAACAAAGAAACACCATGCAGGCAAAGGAGCAGGAAAAAAACCCACAAGACCAAATAAATGAGGAGGAAATAGGAAAAATGGCTGAAAAAGAATTTAGAGTAATGATAGTAAAAATGATACAAAATCTCGATAACAAATTAGAGAAAGTACAAGAAACAGTTCATAAGAACTCAGAAAAACAAACAGCAATGGATAACAAAATAACTGAAATTAAAAATACTCTAGATGCTCTAACCAGCAGAATGACTGAGGCAGAAGAACGAATAAGTGAGTTGGAAGATAGAATGGAAGAAATAAACGCCACAGAGCAGGAAAAAGATAAAAAAATAAAAAGACTAGAAGACAGCCTCAGAGACCTCAGTGATAACCTTAAACGTACCAACATTCGAATTATAGGCATCCCAGAAGAAGAAGAAAACAAGAAAGGGTCTGTGAAAATATTTGAAGAGGTTCTAGTGGAAAACTTCCCCAACATGGGAAAGGAAATAATTCACCAAGTCCAAGAAGCACAGAGAGTCCCATACAGAATAAACCCAAGGAGAAATACACCAAGACACATATTAATCAAACTAACGACAATTCAACACAAAGAAAAAATATTAAAAGCAGCAAGAGAAAAGCAACAAACAACATATAAGGGAAAACCCATCAGGATAACAGCTGACCTTTCTACAGAAACTCTGCAGGCCAGAAGGGAATGGCAGGATATACTGAAAGTCCTGAAAGAGAGAAACCTACAGCCAAGAATACTTTACCCAGCAAGAATCTCATTCAGATTTGAGGGAGAAATCAAAAGCTTTCCAGACAAGCAAAAGTTAAGAGAATTCAGCACCACCAAACCAGCCTTACAACAAGTGCTAAAGGAACTTCTCTAAGTAGGAAACACAAGAAAAGGAAAACACCTACAAATACAAACCCAAAACAGTTAAGAAAATAGTAATTGGAACACACATGTCAATAATCACTTTAAATGTCAATGGATTAAATGCTCCAACCAAAAGACACAGACTGGCTGAATGGATACAAAAACAAGACCCTTCTATATGCTGCCTACAAGAAACCCACTTCAGACCAAGGGATACATATAGACTGAAAGTGAAGGGATGGAAAAAGATATTCCATGCAAATGGAAGTCAAAAGAAAGCTGGAGTAGCAATACTCATATCAGACAAATTAGACTTGAAAGTAAAGACTATTAAAAGAGACAAGGAAGGGCACTACATAATGATCAAGGGATCCATCCAAGAAGAACATATCACAATGGTAAATATCTATGCCCCCAATATAGGAGCACCTCAATACATAAGGCAAATGCTAACAGCTATAAAAGGGGACATCGACAGTAACACAATTATAGTGGGAGACTTGAACACCCCACTTACATCAATGGACAGATCATCCAAACAGAAAATAAATAAAGACACACAAGCTTTCAATGACACATTAGACCATCTCGACTTAATTGATATTTATAGGACATTCCATCCAAAAATGACAGACTACACTTTCTTCTCAAGTGCACACGGAACATTTTCCAGGATAGATCACATCTTGGGTCACAAATCAAACCTCAGCAAATTCAAGAAAATTGAAATCATATCAAGCATCTTCTCAGACCACAACGCCATGAGACTAGATATCAATTACAGGAAAAAAGCTGCAAAAAAGACAAACACATGGAGGCTAAACAATTCACTCTTAAACAACCAAGGAATCACTACAGAAATCAAAGAGGAAATCAAAAAGTATCTAGAAACAAATGACAACGAAAACACAACAACCCAAAACCTATGGGACGCAGCAAAAGCAGTTCTAAGAGGGAAGTTTATAGCAATACAGTCCTACCTTAAGAAACAAGAAAATGATCGAATAAACAACCTAACCTTACACCTCAAACAACTAGAGAAAGAAGAACAAAGAAACCCCAAAGTGAGCAGAAGGAAAGAAATCGTAAAGATCAGAGCAGAAATAAATGAAAAAGAAAGGAAAGAAACCATAAGAAAAATAAATGAAACTAAAAGCTGGTTCTTTGAGAAGATTAACAAAATTGATAAACCATTAGCCAGACTCATCAAGAAAAAAAGGGAGAAGATGCAAATCAACAGAATTAGAAATGAAAAAGGAGAAGTCACAACGGACACCTCAGAAATACAAAACATCATGAGAGACTACTACAAGCAACTATATGCCAATCAATTGGATAACCTGGAAGAAATGGATACATTCTTAGAAAAATACAATCTTCCAAGACTGAACCAGGAAGAAATAGAAACCATGAACAGACCAATCACAAGTACAGAAATTGAGGCAGTGATTAAAAATCTCCCAACACACAAAAGCCCAGGACCAGATGGATTCACAGGCAAATTCTATCAAACATTTCGAGAAGAGTTAACACCTATCCTTCTCAAACTCTTCCAAAATATTGCAGAAGGCGGAGCACTCCCAAACTCATTCTATGAGGCTACCATCACCCTGATACCAAAACCAGGCAAAGATGTCACAAAAAAAGAAAACTACAGACCAATATCACTGATGAATATAGATGCAAAAATCCTCAACAAAATACTAGCTAACAGACTGCAACAGCACATTAAAAAAATCATACACCACGATCAAGTGGGGTTTATCCCTGGGATGCAAGGATTCTTCAATATACGCAAATCAATCAACGTGATACATCATATCAACAAATTGAAGGATAAAAACCATATGATCATTTCAATAGATGCAGAAAAAGCTTTTGACAAAGTTCAACATCCATTTATGATAAAAGCTCTCCAGAAAATGGGCATAGAAGGAAATTACCTCAACATCATAAAAGCCATATATGACAAACCAAAAGCCAACATTGTTCTCAATGGAGAAAAACTGGAAGAATTCCCTCTAAGAACAGGAACAAGACAAGGGTGTCCACTCTCACCACTGTTATTCAACATAGTTTTGGAAGTGTTAGCCACAGCAATCAGAGAAGAAAAAGAAATTAAAGGAATCCAAATTGGAAAAGAAGAAGTAAAATTATCACTCTTTGCAGATGACATGATACTATATATAGAAAACCCTAAAGACTCTACCAGAAAACTGCTAGCACTCATTGATGAGTTTAGTAAAGTAGCAGGATACAAAATTAATGCACAGAAATCTCTCGCATTCCTATACACTAACAACGGAAGAGCAGAAAGAGAAATTAAGGAAACTCTCCCATTCACCATTGCAACCAAAAGAATAAAATACCTAGGAATAAACCTGCCTAAGGAGGCAAAAGATCTGTATGCAGAAAACTTTAAGACATTGATGAAAGAAATCAAAGATGACATAAACAGATGGAGGGATATACCATGTTCCTGGTTTGGAAGAATCAACATCGTGAAAATGACTGTACTACCCAAAGCAATTTACAGATTTAATGCAATCCCGATCAGATTGCCAATGGCATTTTTCACAGAACTAGAGCAAGAAATCTTACGATTTGTATGGAAACGCAAAAGACCCCGAATAGCCAAAGCAATCTTGAGAAGGAAAAATGGAGTTGGTGGAATCAGGCTTCCTGACTTCAAACTATACTACAAGGCCATAGTGATCAAGACAGTATGGTACTGGCACAAAAATAGAAAGGAAGATCAATGGAACAGAATAGAGAACTCAGAAGTAAGCCCAAACACATATGGGCACCTTATCTTTGACAAAGGAGGCACGAGTATACAATGGAAAAAAGACAGCCTCTTCAATAAGTGGTGCTGGGAAAATTGGACAGCAACATGTAAAAGAATGAAATTAGAACACTTCCTAACACCATACACAAAAATAAACTCCAAATGGATTAAAGACCTACATATAAGGCCAGACACTATCAAACTCCTAGAGGAAAACATAGGCAGAACACTCTTTGACATACATCAAAGCAACATCCTTTTTGACCCATCTCCTAGAATCATGGAAATAAAATCAAGAATAAACGAATGGGACCTCATGAAACTTAAAAGCTTTTGCACAGCAAAGGAAACCATAAACAAGACTAAAAGGCAACCTTCAGAATGGGAAAAAATAATTGCCTATGAAACAACGGACAAAGGATTAACCTCCAAAATATACAAGCAGCTCATGCAGCTTCATACCAAAAAAGCAAATAACCCAATCCACAAATGGGCAGAAGACCTAAATAGACATTTCTCCAAAGAAGACATACAGATGGCCAACAAACACATGAAAAGATGCTCAACATCACTCATCATCAGAGAAATGCAAGTCAAAGCCACAATGAGGTATCACCTCACACCAATCAGAATGGCCATCATCACAAAGTCTGGAAACAACAAATGTTGGAGAGGGTGTGGAGAAAAGGGAACTCTCCTGCACTGTTGGTGGGACTGTAAGTTGGTACAGCCACTATGGAAAACAATTTGGAGGTTCCTTAAAAAACTACAAATAGAACTACCATATGATCCAGTAATCCCACTCCTGGGCATATACCCAAAGAAAACCATAATCCCAAAAGAAACTTGTACCATAATGTTTATTGCAGCACTCTTTACAATAGCCAGGACATGGAAGCAACCTAAATGCCCATCAACAAATGAATGGATACAAAAGATGTGGCATATATATACAATGGAATATTACTCAGCTATAAAAAGGGATGAGATGGAGCTATATGTAATGAGGTGGATAGAACTACAATCTGTCATACAGAGTGAAGTAAGTCAGAAAGAGAAAGACAAATATTGCATGCTAACTCACATGTACGGAATCTAAAAATGGTACTGATGAACTCAGTGACAAGAACAGGGAAGCAGATACAGGGAATGGACTGGAGAACTCGAGGTATGGGAGGGGGCGGGGGGTGAAGGGGAAACTGAGAAGAAGCGGGAGAGTAGTACAGACATATATATACTACCAACTGTAAAATAGTCAGTGGGAAGTTGTTGTATAACAAAGGGAGTCCAACTCGAGGATGGAAGATGCCTTAGAGGACTGGGGCAGGGAGGGTGGGGGGGAATCGAGGTGGGGGCGTCAAGGAAGGGAGGGAATATGGGGATATGTGTATAAAAACAGTTGATTGAACCTGGTGTACCCCTCAAAAAAATAAAATAAAAAAAAATAAATAAAAAAAAAAAAAAAAAAAAGTATTTTTGCTTCCTTTATTTCCCATTATATCCTACATGAACTTTTCATGATCCACAAGACTTTATGTTGGCAGAGTTTATACACCACATAGATGTTTGGATCCTTCCCATAAGACAGTGAGGAAATTACACAGGGATTTGTTTTATGGCCTTTAAAGGGACTTCTCTAGAAAAATTATACTAATACCCATGACATTCTGTTGAGCATATGACCTGACCGCCTGGATACACTAGTCCTAAAGGAATTTTTCTTCCCACATTTGTGGCTGCCATTTTTCTAGGAAATTTTGGCCAACTCTATAAAAAGCTGCTCAGAGTTCAATGGCCCCAATTAGGTTCTAAAATTTTTCAATGCCTGGAACATAATCTGGCCCAATAAATAATGAATGTTCATGTCTGAGACTGAATTCTGAGCTGGAAGAAAATCACTCTTGGGATTTATCTGACATTATCAATAAAACAAATATTTCTATAATCTTAGAATAAAATTTGAACAAGCTCTTCATGCTGAAATGTAACTTGAGCTTTTCCCTTGCTTCTCTCTAGGTTACTACCACCCACTGCTGTCTCTGCTTTGGGGCATCAAACACATCTTTCCTCTCATTCTTACAGCTGCATAGCTCCAATTTTCACTCACCACTAATTTTGCCTTGAATTGTTCCCTCCACAGATCTATCATTAACCCAATAATATCAACTTGCTGTGGCTTCTCCTGATTAATTCCACACATTTACGATTTTAACTCAAACACTTGAATTAAACTATTGATATTAAAATAATCACACAGATATAGTCTCATGAATAACAAGTGCTATGGCTAGAGAAGCCTTTGCTAAGGGGTCAAAGTAAATTAATTTCACAAAGAGGGACTTTAACACACCTAGGATTTAGGAATCCACGTAGGGTTGATGTTACAGAAATCCACAATAGTCACTCCTGAAAGGGTGGAATTTAGAACCCATCCTTTCCACTCTACCCTCTCTTTGCATTTTTGAGGTTTTTGCCAGACATAGCCTAAATTAATACAGCCAATGTTGAACTAATTAACAAAAGATTTTTTTCAGCACTGAAATTTTTTGTTCTTTATGAAATCTCTACAGTCAAGCTCTCATAGAACCTATTGACTTAGAATTGTAGTATATTGTTTAAAGCTGACTAATTGAACTTTAATTCTGCAAAACTTTTATTGAGAGATTAAGCAGTTGTAATTCTTTTCTGGAATAAGGTAGTACATAAATTCATGCCAACACTACTGCCTATTATGTACAAAAGCTCAAACTAAGCACTAAGACACTGTCTGGTTTTCCTTTGCCCCTTTTTATTTTCTATAATTTTTAACATGATAGCAGGAAAGGGGCTGTTTAAAGCTGATACAGTTGGGAAACAAGAACTTAGAGGAGAGAGAGACTCTGTAACAGTTCTCCAGAACTAGTTCGATTTGGTAAACTAAACTCAGATTAGTAACAGGGGTGAAGCGAAAAAGTGATAAGTCCATTTTAGAAAAATTTCCATAAAATATTACAAAATATCTTAAAGTGGAACCTTATGAGATGATTCTACTTAAAAGGAAATGTAGCTATGTTTATTTTTAAAATATTTTTGAAATACCTATTAGCCATTAAGCACTGTGGAAAAAGACTGAAATATAATAGCACACAAGGAAATAAGTGGCTTCTGCCTATACAGCCTGATTTTACAGTAATTCATGCTTTTGTTCCTCAAGGGCAAGTATCAGGGAGATATTGCCTGAGGTCAGGAAATGCCATGTGCCACACTGCATCCTCATTACCATCCAAAATATGTACATGATTTCAAAAAAAGAATATGTAGAAAAGAAAGAAGGGAAGAAAAATTTGACTGTGGTACCAGCTCTTTTATTAGCACACTCTGTTCGTACAGCCCTCTGCAGAAACCAGAAGTTGAACTCAGTGACATCCAAGGTGCCTCCCAGCCTTAAACATCTAAGAATCCATAAACTATTCCACAAGTACGTTAAGTAACCTATTCTTGAGCAAAATTGAAGAAATAGGGCCAGAGTCTACCTGGAGAGATGGGGAAGATGTAAACTGATTATATTCTTATAATTTCAGCACAGAATCTCAGAGTAGAGAGAATAACTTTCCCTCCATTCTTGTAAGATCCATTCAGACAGCAACATTAGAACGTACACTGAGTGTGACACTAATACTAATATTAATACCAAGAGCAACAGCGAAGAGTAACTTAGTCCTTACTGTGTGCCCGGCACGGGGATAGTGCTTTAAATTTATTGATACTTGAAAATTAATCTTAACAAACAAGAATGTTTATATCAATTCTATGAGGTAGGTACTATTAATGGGTCTCATTTTACAGATGAGGACACCAAGGTTTAACAACTTAATTAGCTTTCTAGAGTTTATAAATTGTAGACCTGTAACTTGAAAGGGAAGATGCCTTACCTCAAAATACTAGCCTATGTAGCCCCAAAAGAGAAGGTACCTGGTAGGCCTCAAATTCTATAGCCATTGAAATAGGAATGGCTAACCTTCTCTATGGAATTTCTCAAGTGTAATGAAATAACTAATTCTGAGTGAAAACTTCAGAGAGAATTCTGACTTTGAGAAATAATTCACTGTAAATTAGGAAAATACTTGAGAGACTGCAAAACCTATGCTAATATTAATCCTTTAATTGTGTAAGGCTATGAAATTTTCCAAAAGGCTTTCTTTCCTGAATATTATTGTACAGACTCCACAGAATTCTGTAAGTGGTAAGAATGAATAGTATGAGTATGTTAAAATGAAGAAAATGGTGCTCAGAAAAGTTGAAACACTGCTGATACTCTCAAAAGAAAGAAAATCTAAATTAAATCAAGTGACTTCTATAAGCCAAGCACCATAGGTGCCTGAACTTGAGAAATTCTCACATGAGAGCGAAGTATGGAAATCAGTTCTTTATAATGTATAGTTTAACTTAAAGGAAAATCCATTTATCAGAGATATTTATTGATACCCCACTACTGCTCAGCATTTACGGAAAGCACTAGCTATCCATGGACAAGACAGACAGTGTATGTCATGGTGATTTCCACAGTCCTTGTGGTGTGGGGGGCTGGTTCCATGGGCATGCAACCTGGACAGGTTGCTAAGAAGGAGCTGAATTTGACTTAATGCTCTGCTGTTCAGAAATTATTAACCAGGGGCCCCACATTTTCATTTTGCATTGGACCCTGCAAATTACATAGCTTGCTCTGACCAGAAGCATTGGCATCATCGGAGAGGTTTTTAGAAATGCAGCCTCTCAGGCTCTACTCAGACCTTCTGAATCAGAAATTGCACTGTAACAAGATCCCCAGGGGCAGATGCGCACACTAGCTTGGACAAGCACTGATGTAGACCATGAGCTCGGAAGCAGATGGGAACTAGGCCTGCATTTTTGCTTTGCCCACTACTTTGTGAGTTTGGGCAGATCGCATAACTTCTCTAAGTCTCAGAATCTTCACATGCAAGATGGAGAAGATAACAGTTGCTAAGTTAAATAATGCAGCATAATTCTTAGTGCAGGGATATGCACATGGTAAGAATTGGTTCATATTAGCTCAGTATTACCATTATTTATGGCTTCACTACTTCTGCTTTGCTGCTTCTGCAATTAGTGGCAAAGATATTCAGAGGCTTAAAGCCTTGACTAACTTGCCCTCAAATCCATTACCACTTTATTGCTTGCCTAAGGCTAGTCTATCTACATGAGTTCTTTCTTGCCCATTTTAGTAAGGTAGATCATTTTGAGAGAGAGCGGAAGCACTCTCCCTGTGTTTCTCAGCCAGGCATTCATTCTCTCTGGCAGCAGGCACCTGGAAGCCAAACCTGCCCAGTCCAGCCTGCAACAAACCCAGGTAAGAGTGCAGGGCCAACGCACTTGGAATCTCTAGGGGTGCAAGCGTGGCAACTTAATTTTAATCATGTTTTCACATCCAGTAATTCCTTTATATACTGCAGTTAAGGAATGATAGCTGTAGGAAGTGTCTCTAGCCATTAAGATGTGATTTCAATGATGTAGAAGTAACAATAACTGACAAGCTAGGAAGACAATTTTATAACTTTTTAAATTATTCTTTTTTTTAATTTTTATTTAATTTTGAATTTATTTTGTTATTTTATATGCACACGTTTTAAGTGCTCAGTTCAGTAAAATTTTACAAAAGTATATTTTATAACTTTAAATTGTCTCAGTCAATGGCTTGGTTATACTTCTTTCTTTTCTATTCTTTTCCCAGTCTTACGAATATGTATGTATATATATATAGTCATATATATGTGCAGTTTAGTTTATTGAAACTGGTTACCAATAATCTGCATTGAAATGGTGCCTACTCCAATTACTGTGTGATCTCAGACATCTTACCTTTCTGTGTCTAAATTTCCTCACCTAAAATGGGATTAATAATAGAAGCTCTTTCACACGATTGCTATGAGGATTCAATTAGTTACTACGTACAAGATACCTACGAGTCAGTGTCTTGCACTTGGCAAGTGTTCAGTAGCTTCTAACTATTGTTATCAGGATTATTATTAAGTCAGGAAAATATCACATGAGCTTTCTGCCAAAATTTTGTGGTTATGTTTAGAATAAATTATTTCTTGAAAGGATCAATACAGTGTAAAAAATTTTAAGGATGCATATTTTTAAATAAATATACCTTTTATGTTTCTACTCTGTTTCCAACTAAGTTTACTGTGCTAAAATTGATTTTTTAAAGGATTTGTTTTTAGGTCTTATGAAAATAGAGGCTTTAGGATTTCTGACAGTAATTCTATAAGACAGGCATAACTCTTCCCATTTTAAATCTTGTATATTGAAATTCTCTGTTTACTTATATATTTTGTATTTTCCAGCATTTGATTAAGTCCTTTGCCTAAAGTAATTCATAAACCCCTGATATTTTTCAAGAGCTTTTGCACTCCCTGAACTTGGATCACAAATAAACACACTTTACAACCACCTTCAAAGGGAAGAGTGTACATAATCCATTCTGCACAGTATATTTTACTACCATAACTAAAATATATTTACTGGAAAATACAAGCAATTTACATGCAGTGACAATCTTTCTCTTTGTACAGTGTCACTATGGATTCAGAAGCATGCATTTTAAACTTGCATTAGCAATGCTGTCCCAAGCACATTGAACGGAAGTTGTCTTACTCTTTTTACCCCTTGTTTATTCAAAGTACATTTAAATGATTTTTGTAATCTTCCATTTTACACCAAACCACACAAAGCAGTACTCCCAAGTAACACAGAATGCACGTTTTTCAAAAGTTTTTATACTGTTCTAATAAAAAGAAAAGAAAATGTGATAATATAATACCTCAAATGAAAGAATCATATTCTCTCATAAAAGGAATATTGAAGTATATTAATTTTTATTGTATCTTTCCCTTCTGAAGTCCAGTCATAGACTGGGTCTGTTTCCTTTCTCATAGTTACTTCCCAAAGTAGGTAGGGAGGCTTATTGGCTGTATAAAATGCATTATTAGTGGTCTTGTTCTGGCTCGGAGACAAGCACCTTACGGACTCCTAACGCAGCCCACAAATGTGAGACTTTGTCACAGGGATGATGTTTTTCTGCTGTGTTTTTGCGACAGCTGCCATTCTGGTACCTGATATGGCCAGGTGTTCATGACTTGGGTTACACACAGACAACCAGATGAGCCACTTTCGATGCTGTTTTTGTAATATATGACATTTTTTCTTAGGTCTCAAAAATGACACCGAAGCCAGAAATCGTAAGAAATAATAAATATATTTGACCACTAGAAAGAAACAAAAGTTCCCCAAATAGAAATCTTCTACGTGGAAAACAGATAAGTCACAATGTGAGAGAAAAATTTCAGTCTATATTAGAAAACAGGCTCATAGCATTACCATGAAAGAGCTCTTATTAGTAAGACAAATATACAAACAAAAAATTACAGGGAAGGCATAGTGAATTCTTAAAAGCAGCAAAGAGAGACAAATAACGAAAAAAACAAGGGAAAAAATCAAGTTCACAAAAGGAAATCCTGTATTTTGTCCACCAGGAAGATAATGCCTTGTGTTTTGGGAGATGTACACCCACTACAGGTGTGGCTGGAACAGGAAAGTTTCTAAACTATCCTTGACGTCACAATATATGCTACAGTAGAGAGGAAATATGGATTAATGATCTATGATAAAGAGAACGTAGGTGGAAAATATTTCTAAAAACAGAAATGTCTTATGCAAATACTTACAGGAGGTTTGGCCATTACTGCATTAACCAAAGATGTTATGGATTCATAAAATCCATCATTCACATAACTTACAAATAGTTATTGAGTACCTGCTGTTAGCCAGGCATTAAGCAAGGGATAATGTGATGAAAATATTCAGATAAATCCCCAACTTTCATATCTGTGTGTTGGTGTATGCACATACGCACATAGAAGTACACATACCTGTGTAGCTCTACCTGTGTCTCTCTACGCCTAACACCCAATGGTTATAGAGCTCTGAATAGGGTGGCCATCCAGCCATTGCTTGCTAGGACTTTCCCAGTTTTAAAAATCAAAGTATCACATTCTTGGAATTCCTCAGTCCCAGAAAAACTGGGATGTTGTCACCCTTGGAAAATGGATGATTGTATAATTTGTATAAAAATAATTACCTTACCTCTTTGATGTCTATGACAACTTCTAGGAAGTTAATGACATTTTCCACACATCAAACCACCAGTCACTTACTGGAAAACCCTATGTGAATGAAATATTTACAAAAAGCACTCAATGGCCTTCTTCATAGAATACCAGTCTCAGATTTTTGCAAGATAGGATAAACCATGATAAAATAACACCATGAATGTGGGTATTAAGATCCAAATGCCTGAAAGAAGTGGCACACCAGGGGCAACTAGACACCTAGTGTCAGGATCTTAGCTTCTGATGTCGCTCTCCATTGAGTAAAATCATGAGCTCCTGTAGAAATGGCTGATTCTGGGACTAGGGCAGGAAATAGACTGTACGATCCTGGCACATGTTGTAGCATCAGAGAGTAAGGAAGTGCTACAACACACACACACACACACACACACGCACGCACACACACACACACACACACGCACTGATGGGGCTATGTCAAAGGGCACAGGGCCCAACTGAAAGAGCTCCTGATGACCAAAGCTGCAACAATGTAAACAACAAAGTAAATGAAGCGATATTGGATTATGACAACAAACATATATATACATATACCTATGTGTATATATCTCCATGACTCTATACTGATATGAATAGTTGAGTAAATTTATAAATACATGAGAAGAATTCCAAATCAGTTATGTGATACTCCATCCTACAGGAGAAGAGGCATAACTTCCCACTCCTTAAGTGTGGGTTGTGCATAATAATTTCCTTCCAAAGGGAACTGTACAGAAAGGGGAGCAAGGGAAGGAAACCGTACACTGGAGAAACCTAACAAACACTACTACAGCCAGGTGATCAAGGTCAGCCTCAGCAGTTGTAAATATATTGAGATTATGTACCCATAATATGATGGGATGAAAATGACACTATACCTCTGTGGTTTTCCTTCCAAAAATCTTTAATCCCTGTCTAATCATGGCAAAAGCATCACACAGAATCCAACAGAAGGGCATTTTTCAATATACACAATCCAGTATTTCTCAAAACTATCAAGGCCATTAAAAACAAAGAAAGTCTAAGAAAATGTGACAGCCAAGAAAACCCTAAGGAGACATGACAATTAAATGGAACCTGGAATACTGGATGGGATCCTGGAACAGGAAAAAAAAAAAAAAATTAGGTGAAAACTAAAGAAATATGAATAAGCTGTGATCTTTGGTTAACAATTATGTGCCAATATTGGTTCATTAATTGGAGCAAACATATCAGATGTTATTAATAGGGGAAACTGGGGGAGGGGGCTGGGATTTACATGTACTCTTCAGTATCTGCTCAAGTTTTTTCTATAAATCTAAATCTATTCCCCCAAAATAGTATATTGATAAAAAATCCTCTATTGAATCAGGCATAATTATAATGAATTTTCACCTTCTACTTAATATTGTTAACATGTGTAATAACATCTAATGTGGGAAGACATTCGGGAACCTTTTTGAAACATTGAAAATGTTGAAGTATGTGGGCCGAGCAATGGGATTCAGAATGTCCTGCTTGAGCAGTGGAGGAACTGAGGGTGCGGGGCGTGGAGACTAATATCACCCTGTTTGGTCCTGAGGGATGGCTGGTTAGCCAAAGACGGGTAAGATTCCTCAGAGGAGGAACAACCTAAGACAGGCACAGCCGCAGAGGGGCCAACAGGGGTGGTGCATAGAGCTTTCCTTATATCACCGTGTTTGGCCCTGGAGGATGACTGGTTAGCCAGAGACGGGTAAGATTCCTCAAGGGAGGAACAACCTAAGACAGGCACAGTCGCAGAGGGGCCAACACGGGTGGGGCACAGACCCCCAATATCTGAGAGAGGTCTCCTGCCCCCAGGGCTGTTTTGCTCTCCACCCCCAGCTCAAATCCACACCTGCTCAACTCGGACCCAGGAGGCAAACAAGGATCATTGCCCCAGTCATGTGAGGCCTTTGATTGTTTATGAGTGTAACCTGAGAATGATAGCCCACGAACTCAATAAAAGCAACCTGGGATGAGTCAGCAGGGCTCTTGATCCGAGAGGTCTTGAGCCCCCCAGTCCCACTTTTCTCTTCAGTCTGTGTCTGTGTCTTCTTCAAGCTTGCGGCACCCGTCACTCACCTTGAGTCGCCGAGCTGGTCTCGGCAATCTAATAGGCCAAAGTGTTTAGATTTCAAGAAGTGGATTAGAAAGGGAAAGGAATTCTCATTTACTGAGTTGGTAATATAACACAGAACTGGGGATAGGTACTTACATATATATCATTATCTTTAATATTCATTAAGAACTCTACAAAGTAGACAAGATTCCCATTTCATAGATGGGAACTGAGGTTGAGGGTTGAAGTTCATCAAGGAGAAACTGTAAATTAAGATGTTGAGTTTAAATCTGAGGTATGTGACTTCCAGCCACCCACTCCTTCCACTGTTCCATGCTGCCTACAAATTGGAAGGGACCTAACAGACCTAGTAGAAACTCTTGCTTACACAGACCATCTGGATGGACACAATATGCAGCAAAGACTGACTTAACTCAGAAATTTCTGCTAGCTTGGTTCTCAGACATGTGAGGAAGAAGGATAACCAGAAAGGTCACTGGAGGACTTCCCAGGTGGCACAGTGGTTAAGAATCTGCCTGCCAATGCAGGGGACAAGGGTTCATGCCCTGGGCTGGGAAGATCCCACATGCCTCAGAGCAACTAAGCCCATGCACCACAACTACTGAGCCTGTGCTCTAGAGCCCGTGAGCCACAACTATTGAGCCCACATGCCACAACTACTGAAGCCGGAGCACCTAGAGCCCATGTTCTACAACAAAAGAAGCCACTGCAAAGAGAAGCCCACGCACCACAAGGAAGAGTAGCCCCCACCCATCGCAACTAGAGAAAGCCCATGCAGAGCAACAAAGACCCAACACAGCCAATACAAATAAAATAAATAAATTAAAAAAATAAAGAAAGGTCACTGGACTCTGAGCCAAAGGCCTGGTGTGAAGCTCCTCCATTAGCTGATGCACTGGCTGGGAGACTTGGGGTAACTGCCTAAACTCTCTGGACTTCTGATTCTACATTTGTCTAAAAAAGGCCAATGAGATGGTGCACTCCTTGAGTGGATGGGCTTGGGTTTCTGCAGCCTGATTCTCCCAGCACCCAATGCAGTGCCTGACCACCAGCAGGTGTACACCACATCTCTGCTGAATTAAACTGAACTGAGGAATCACGGTAGAGCTGGGGCCAGGACCAGTGTCCTCGATAGATTTTTCAGAAGCTTGGCAAAGAGGTGTTAAAGCAGCCAGAATTTAGAAAATCAGTGTCATTCCTAAAAAAAAAAAAAAAAAAAAAAATCTTGGGAATCTATGAATTTAGGATGTGCACACTTTATGTCCCTTTAAGAACCTGCTAATTGCTTATAAGATCATTCTAAAAAAAAAAAAATGAACAGGAGTAATCCTGGATGGGAATATGAAACAACTGCACATAACATGAAGGCCAGCAGCAGAGACCACACAGGAGGAGCCAGTAAGACCCTCAGAGGCACAGAAGCAGTGGGAAAATAGCAATGCTAGCCCAGCCCAACTCCAACATTTTCAAGGAGAGGGGTTAAGAAAGTAAAGGAAGGTGCAGCTGAGGGCCCGGGCCCCTCTCCTCTCATTCTGGAGTGGTCCTGTATGGGGGACTCATGCACTCACTTGAGGACACTTGGCCTGCACGCTCAAGCTCCCACAACCTCTGCCAAGCCAACAGTTGTCCCTGAGCCTAGGGGTTCTTCACCACCTTTGGGAGAAAGAACCTGGAGGAGAGGCTCCAGGCACTTGGAGCAGCCATGGGGCCTTTGGAAAGGGAATTTGGGGTCTCAAGTACTGAGAGTGCGCTTTAGGACAATGCTACTCAATGTGTGTCCATGGACAGCTGCTGTCTGTTAACTCTCTATTACTGGAACTCAAGGCAATAGCTATGAAAATGGAGAGTAAGAGCTTAGAAACTATACAGCAACTTGATGGAGTAATTTTATGTCAGTTGAAACTAAGAATAAAAAAATTAGAGGTTTATAATTTATGTATCCTTTAAAATAAATTTCAGTCTTTCTAGGAATTTATTTTCATTGTATCTTACCAAAATATTGATCTTCACGCAGCTTACAAAAATGGGTCCTTCCCACAAAAGTATTTGCGAATGCAAGTTCTGATGCACATACACCCTTGGACCTACAGATTCCTCACCAAGTGAGAAGAAAAAAAGGTGGAGGACAGAGTGGAGCTTTTAAAGATCAAGGTCCAGTGTGGGCAAAATAGTTGCCCAATGTGACTGAATGACCCTGCTTTGTATAGTTTCACAATGGGTGAGAGCAGAGTTTGTACAATGATCAGTGGGTTTGTCTCCCTGTGAGCTCAGGCATGTTGGAACACATTTGAGAAAACTGTTAGATATCTGATCTAATTTCAAATTTTAAATGAAAAATATGTGTACTGAAATAGCCTTTGTAAATCAGAATATTTCTTTGCATGACAAGTGAATATTAATTGGTTGAGTGTGTGTATGAATTGGCTTCATCCATGACCATACTAGGGAAAATGGTTTCAAACTATAGGTCTTAATATGATGGCCCCAAGACACTCCTTTTGGATCTAGTGAGTGCCCCAAAATTATACAACAGCAAAGATTTATACAGATGGTCCCCTACTTATGCTAGTTTGACTTACAATTTTTTTATTTTAAGATGGTGTGAAAGCGATATGAATTTAATAGGAACCATACTTCGAATTTTGGATTTTGATCTTTTTTCCTGCTAGTGATATACGGTCCAATACTGTCTCATGATACTGGGCAGTATCATCAAGCTGTAGCTCCCAGTCCGGCATGAGATCACGAGGTTAAACATCTGATACACTTACAACCATGCTGGACCCATACAACTTCTGTTTTTCACTTTCAGCACGGTAATCAACAAATTGTATGAGGTACTCAACACTGTTATAAAATAGGCTTTGTGTTAGATGGCTAATGTAAGTTTTCTGAGCACATTTCAAGTAGGCTAGACTAAGCTATAACGTTCAGTAGGTTAGGTATATTAAGTGCATTTCTGATTTACGGTATTTTCAATGAATGATGGTTTTGTCAGGATGCAACCCCATTGTAAGTTGTGGAAGATCTGTACAAGTTTGTGTCTCTTAAAAAGATCTGCTGGATCACTTCCGATCAATTTGGTGTTTCTTATTTTGGTTATTTTTGGCTTTCAAATCATGGAGTCTTAATGCCATCTTTGCCAACTTAATATTCTTCCATTTTGATTTGAAAACCATGTAATAAATATTTTTTATCCTTTATATCAGTTTTATATTTATGTGTATGTGTATATATGCATGTAAAATTATATCTCCTTAAAACTGGTCTATCACCAGTGTTTCAATCGTTCAGCATAAATTACTTATAGTTTTTACGAGGTGATTACTTAGTCAAATAGTCATTAACTTGGTGTATATTTAAACTAAATAGGAGTTAAACAGCCTTAGGAGGCCCATTTCTTTTTTGATGTGAAATAGGTTTTGTTAAAGAAAAGAAAAAGAATCCTGAAAACAGACATATTTTCATCATCTCTGACAAATGAAATTTTAAGAGTGAGAATTGTTGAAGCCATGGATAAATTTCTGTGTTAATTATAAAATAGCATCACATGAAGTTCTCAAAGTTATATGTGTTAGGGAAAAAGGAAAGAAAATAATTATATATATTGAGAAAAAAATTATATCGAGAAAAACATTCTAAATTGCAACCTTCTCAATATTTCTAAAAATAATCATATTGTTAGAGCAGTTCACAGTTTCTAAATATCTGTGTTTTTCTCATTTTATTCTCACTATAACTGTATCGATAGGCAGAGCAAAAGCTGATGTCCCTGTTTTATGTATTTCAGGAACATGAGAGACATGATCAGGCAGCTACCTGCCCAACCACTGACTCACTGCTGACCTGGACAGTGTCCTTTCTCCACTACTGGATTATCATTTGCTATGTTGATATTTTGCTAATTTTCTCTAACCTGGAACATAAAATGTATTTCTACAATTTAAAATTAGTACGAGGGTCAGAATTCATATTTAATTACTCTCTTACCAAAATTACCTTTACAAATGTTCCTAAATTTAGTACTGAATTACTGCAAATTCTTTTTCTCTTTTTGACTTAGAGAGGGTCAAAGGAAACTAAGCAGTTGACCTATAAAAATCTAATACATATTGCTTCTTTTTCACATTCTACTGCTTTTTTAAGAGAAAGAAGAGGGAAGAAAAGAGAAGCAGAAGAGAAGAAGAAAGAAGAAAAGTTGAGAGAGATAGAAAGGAACAAAAAAGAGAGACAGAAATGCTGTGTTAGTTTTATTAAACTGAGTGAAAAATTTTTAAAGACATATGGAACAGCTAAATTATAGCAGTCACCTGTACAACAATTTAGATTTAAGAGGGTGAGTCAAAAATTATCCGCACTGTGGCTGTAGAATTTATTTTAATTGACTTTTAGAAAAGACAAATACATCATTTTTTTGACATAATCTCCTTGCTTTTCAATACACTTTGTCCATCTGTCAACAAGCTTTCATGTTGCCTCATTAAAAAATGTTTTAGGCTGAGCTGTGAGCCACGGATGCACTGCTGTCTTCACTTCATCAGAAGTGAATCTTCATCCTTGTAGGACTGTTTTCAAGGGACCAAACAGGTGAAAGTCCAATGGAACAAGAATAGGACTATAGGGAGGATGCTTTAACACCCCAAAACGAAGTTTTTGCAGAGTGTTGACAATGTGGGCAGAAGTGTGTGGATGTGCATTGTCATGAAAGATCAAAATGCCCTTGGATAGCAGTCATTTGCATTTAATCTGAAATATAGGCTTCAGCTCTTCAATAAGCATCTCACTGTAATGAGCACTGTTGATTGCTGAATGTTTTTCCTGAAATGTTCCCATACTGACCCTTGAGAATCCCAGAAAACTGTAAGCATCAATTTTCCAGCTGATGGTTGACTTTTGAACATTTTCTTGGTTGGAGACTGAGGATGTTTCCATTCCATACTCTGCTGTTTACTCTCAGGCTCGTAGTGATGAATACATGTCTTGTCACCAGTAATGATTCTCTTTAAGAAACTTTCATCTTCCTTAGAGTATCAGTCCAAATTTTGTTTGCAGATACCCAAAAGCTTCTGTTTATGCTCTTCTGTGAATTGTTTCATTAAGCATCTTGCGTAATGAAAACCTAAGTCTGTTGTGGATTACTTCGTTTTGAAGTGTTAAAGCAGCCTCCCTATAGTCCTGATCTTGCTCCATTGGACTTTCACCTGTTTGGTCCCCTGAAAGCAGCCCTATGAGGACAAAGATTCATTTCTGATGAAGTGAAGACAGCAGCGCATCCGTGGCTCACAGCTCAGCCTAAAAGATTTTTTAATGAAGCAATACGAAAGCTTGTTCACAGATGGACAAAGTGTATTGAAAAGCAAGGAGATTATGTTGAAAAATTATGTATTTGTCTTTTCTAAAAGTTAAAATAAGTTCTACCAGAGTGGGGGTAATTTTTGACTTATCCTCCTATCATCTTTAATCATAACACACACACACACACACACACACACACACACACACATACCACTTGGAAAGAGAGCATTATTTTCTCAGTTTACATGAAAATTTTTCACTGAAATGAAATGCTGACAAGTCATTAGCCCAGGGGCAGAATTAGAACTCAATTCTATGACTCCAAATCTTTCTTCTATACCACACTGAGCTTTTCCCCCATATAATGGCCTTAAACATATATACTTATAGTACATTACTCTTTAATGACTAGATTTTTTATACTCTTCTTACAAAAGAAATCCATTACCATGAGACAACATCTATTAACTGTGCAAAACCCCAGGGCCATGTATAAAGGTCCCTAGAACATCAACATCAGGTTGGATAAACATTTGGAAGCTTACACCAGCCATATCAGAATTATGTGCATGCAGTGGGAAGACCCTCCACTTCTATATAGAAACACTTAAAAGATACTGATATCTTCAAGGGAGAATTAAAGTAAGTATTCAATGAAACTATTCAGGACTTCATGTTATTTTCTGTATGCACAGAATGATATCATGCTCTAAAGCTATATTCTTGTGTTTTTAATTAAAACAACATAAAAAATGCCCTAAGTCTTTTCCAACTCCAAGATTTCAGACACAAATGCAACCAAACACTAAATTTAGTTATTCTCAAGATCAAGGTCACTGGTGCTTATGGCATGTTCCTGCTCAAATAATTGAGGGACAAATAATTTGCTGCCGATGATATATTCTATTTGATGTTTGAAGAAACCGGTACACTCTCCTCTTCAGGTCAATTTACTAGAGAAAACTTCATGAAAGATGAAGGATGTCAGCAGCATTTTTAAGAAAGGGAAGATGTTTGACGTGTGTGAGGGTGGAGGAGCACACAGGGCAAGTGGGACGTCAGGCCTCAGAAAGAAACGCAGAATAGCTGGGCTGTTTTGGGTGGAAAATGTACTGTGATTTTAATCAGATAACATGCTGAGGAGCAGCTGGGAGGGGGTCAGGGGTTCGTGGAATGAATGCCAATGTGAGGCAGGCTTATACCTGCAGACAAACAAACTCTACTTGGCTCCAGTAGGTTTGACCTGGCAGCAGGGGCATTTCAATAGAAAGACTGCTATCAACTGGCTACAGGCATCATAGTTCAATCACTTAAAGAAGGTCTGAAATCAGGGTTGTGATCTTCCCCAGTAAGAAAACGTGTGCTATGTTATTGAGACAGGAGTTCATGCTGGTTGGGCCAACAGCATAGGGAGAAAGAATGAATGCCAGTGGACCTGAGCATCTGTAGGGCTTGTCCCCAGCACAGCAGAGTCTAGGACTAGTAATGGATCCAATGTAAGGAATGATACTGTGGCTACTGACATGGACCCCCTACCTCAGTTGAGATCACCTAAACAACTGAACAGAGCTGAGCCTGTAGATGGGGAACACTCCTTGTGAGAGACTCTGCAGAAGTTAGAGGCTGATAGGAATGAGCGGTAGGTTCTCCATGGCCATGAGCAGTGAAGAGGTGCAGGGATGTCAGTGCAGGGATGGAAACTGCTGCTGCTGATGGTTGTGGTGACACTAAATACTGCAAAGCTTGTCAGGAAGATTAAATGTTAGATTTTGTGGATTACTTACAATAGTGCCTGGGTCCTAGTAAGCCATATTAATGTTTGTATATAAAGAGTCAGAGGGATGATGTTCTTTTGATTAGAACACAAATATACAGCTGCCTGAGGTTGTGTACTAAGATGGAAACCCAAGTGAGAGGTACTGATTTAGTTCAAAGATAACAATCTTTTGGAGGGAATGAAGTTTGTAAGTTAAGACTTTCCCCTATTTCACATTTAAAGAAAAAATAGAGAAAGAGCACTTTGACTGAAAAGTTAAATGTTCTCCAAATCAATATCTGACACTTCTTTGACTTACTTTATAATCAAAAAATCACCTTTTCAAGGATAACGGGGCAGCTGGATTTTGGGAAGATAATGTGTATGCAAGTAGACTGAGGAATCCAATGTCCCAAAATAGTTTCAAAAATACCAAATCTTATGGGAGGGGGCGGGGGGTGAAGGGGAAACTGAGAAGAAGCGAGAGAGTAGCACAGACATATATATACTACCAACTGTAAAATAGTCAGTGGGAAGTTGTTGTATAACAAAGGGAGTCCAACTCGAGGATGGAAGATGCCTTAGAGGACTGGGGCAGGGAGGGTGGGGGGGAATCGAGGGGGGGGGCGTCAAGGAAGGGAGGGAATATGGGGATATGTGTATAAAAACAGTTGATTGAACCTGGTGTACCCCCAAAAAAATAAAATAAAATAATAATAAAAAAAAAAAAATACCAAATCTTTACCACATGGTGGCACCAAAGGGCTTTTCAAAGATTTACTTTCCTGCCCTATACATTTGTTGCATTCACTGTTTTCCTTCATCTATCACGCATAATAAGTAAAAGCCACAGAGCATCCTTCTTCCTCTAAAGGGAACAGGAAACCTGACAGTTAAGTTTCTCTTTGGTAACAAATCCCAAAGATGACACATCGGTGGATTTCAAATTGATATGAGGTTAAGGTTAAGGAATAAGAATAGATGGAAAGCAACCCTATTATAAAGTGCTACAGTTTCAGAAACAATAACCTCTTAAAAAGTGTGTGGCATTTCTCCATATTTTCAATATATTTGTAGAAATATTCTGCACGCTTTGCAGAAATTCAAATTAGGAGTGTGTAATTCTTGCAAGAAAGCACAGTATACCCTGCTGGCACAAGCAGGAAAATGGGACTATATTTTTGGCACTCGGAGTACAGACAGCCTTCAGTGTATTTCTCATCAGCCTCACGTTTGCGTGGAAGGTACTCGGATCTACCTTATTACATGTATTAACATGCACCCTTTATGTAGACAGTAAAGGTTTAAGATAAAAGTGGTTGAGATCAACAAAAAGGCAGCCAAATAGAGATCTTGTATTGACAGACAATAAGCCCCAGTCTATTTAGAATATTTTCCCAACTTTCACAACTTACAAGCAACCTAAAATAAAATATTTTGAGTGGGTAGGGCATGGAAATTCAATATTTACCATTAGGGGTTCAAATAGATTAGTCTAAAGCCATACTGTTAGGTGAAGGGCACTGATTGTATGAGGAGAAAAATATCCATCTTATTTCTCATTGGTCAGGGGAAAACTTTGTGAAGAAGGGAAAGCTATGAATGAGCTTTCTTACTCAAGTCATTGGCTTCATAAAAGTTCTGCTTTCATGAAAAGAAGGCAAATGAATAGAAAATGCCAGGTAGGGACAAGTGTTAGAAAGAAAAAAACTGAGAAAGAAGGTCTGGAACAAGGATGGTAAGATTTTTCTTAACATGGGCTCTGGGAATGCATTTTTCAAGAAATGATATTTCAGCAGAGACTTGAATGAAGTGACTGACAGCGAGCCACACAGATATTAAATTTAATCAAATCACAACCACTAGGACGTATCTGTAGCCTATAGTGCAAATGTCCATTTATGTCAAAGAAAGTGTTACTTATTATTTAAGTCTAGTTTTCAAAATAAGGGCAGCACTTACTTTTTGGCTAGCCAGGTTAGAGACTACATCCTAGCTCTTTCACTTACTTAGGTAACAATTTGGGTGAGTTACTTGAACTCTCTTACCTCTGTTCTTTTGCTCTAGAGTGAAAAGAATGACAGCCCTCTCCTTACCCTGAACTGTGAAGTCCAGTGAAATTTCATACCTAAGTCAGAGTTCTTTCTTCCCCTCCCCTTTTCTCCCTGATTCTTTTAATATTTTCTCAGCTATCACACAGTAGCAGTCGTACAATGGCACAAAGTTGTATTCCTGTATCCATTTATCTAATAAGTATTTATTAGGTTCTAATTATATACTAGGTTCTCTGCTAGATACTGTTGATTTAAAGACGAATAAATCTCAGCATAAGCCCATAAAGTATTTAGCGTAAGGGGAGAAACAAGCATGTAATTACACTGGAATGCGATCATACTATCAGTTATTAACAGTGTGAGATGAGAAGATAGGAAGGGGTACCTAACTCCCGTTCCCCAACAGAATTGAACCTGACAAAGGTAAAAGAAAGGAAGCTTTTTAGGTAGCATTCATCATCATAATAGTAATATTATAATATTATAATATTCTTTATACACAAAGAAGAGGGAACAGAGACTGCGTCATTTTTTTTGAGGGAATTACAAATAGTTCATGTTAACAACATCCCTCTCACTACTTATTCTCTTCCTTCATAGGCCTTCTGATAATTTCTGGAATGTTCCAGATGCTACCACCTTGAGACATTTATAATTTCTGATCCTTATGCTTAGGATATCTTTACCCTCAACACTTCATGTGGCTGAGTTCTTTGCATCCTTTAAGTCTCAGCTATCAGTATTATCTTTTCAGTGAGACCTTCTCAGATCATATGTTACAAATTACTCTCCCCTGTGAAGGTCAGGAAAAGTCTGTAGCCCCAGCAGTTAGCCTGGTTCTCACACATATCATGTGCTCAGTAACTATTCTTTAGTGGATAAATGGACATGAATACAAGGGGTAGGACAGCTAGAGAATGAATTAGATAACTAAGCAGAGGTCAGGAAATGCCATGCTGAAAGTTTGTACTAAATCCTAAAAGTGCTGGAAAATCCTGGAAGGATCTCAGTGGACAAACAGAACCAATGCATTTTTAGTATAGAGAATCACTCTGATGGAAATGTAGGAGAATCGATTGGAATCAGGGCAGGCCTAAGTCAGGGAGATCATCAAGGGCCTGCAGCAGTAACTCAGGTGAGAAATGCTGCAGAAGAGGAGGCTAAGTGAGCAGCTGTTAGGATAGAAGAAGTAGATTCATAGGTTATCACAAATGGACAGAATTTGGTGTATGACTAGAAATAAAGGGAGAATATAGAGAAGTCTAAAAGGACTTCTTAGATTTCTGACTTTGGCAATTGAGTACATAAGAAACCAAAATTTGTATGTAAAGATGAGCAGCAGGTATTGAGTGTTTTGAACTTAAAGTGACTGTTGATATATTTTGGTCTGGAGCTCAAGGGAAAGGTTTAGGATACAGATTGGGTAGTCAAATGCATATGATGGTGTGATTAGGGTACTTTTATGGCAACAAGACATGGCTATTTGACAGCAAGATGTGGATGAACTCAGAGAGTGTGTATGCAGTGAGAAATTTAGAAGAGAAGAATGGAAATGGGAGTGACATCAGCATCCTGGCTGAATCAAACATCTCTTCTTCTTTTCCCCCCTCAGTAACAACATTTTGGCCTCCATTCACATACAAAAATGCCTCTGTTGGAGCTGAGAGACATAGCAACAAATACCGAGGGACACAGGATGAGTTTTGTCATGTCCCAGGTACTAGACATATAATCCTCAGTGTTGACTGTGGACTCTGCAGTGGCCCATGAATGGGCTCCAGCCCCGCTCGGCTGTACTCTGAGAGGCTCAATGTCCTAGGCAACCACCCATGGACAAGAGAGCTTTTGTGGAAGTCCCGATCTCCAGAGAAGTCCCAGTATACCATTGGACCAAAATAATGGAGTTTAGATGCATTGGAGAGGTTAAGAAGAATAGCGTGACTTTATCCACATCACACCACCCCCTACCCCTGACCCTGCTCAGGTGGCATAGCTTAGGGCCAGGAGAGATATTCTCAGCCTTTGATCTCTCCCAGGGTGGAAAGTGAGAGCATGTGAGCAAGCATCCAGCTTCCTTAGCTGTGTGAGATGCTGCCAAAGAGGCTCATTTCTCTCCCGCCTCATCCAGAGTACTGGATCATTAGCTGCATGACTGAGAGCAGGGGGAGGCTGGGAGGGTGCAGACAGGACTCTCAGAGGGCATTATAGGGATGTGGAGCCACCTAACTGTGTCACAGACTCCATCAAGAAGCCCGCCCACGTGCCACTGAAAATACCTATCCTGCAGGTCCCCACAACTGGCCCATGGGTACCCTCCGTGCTCCGTGCATCTGAACAACACAACCCCAACCCTGTGGCTAGCTCCCAGGGCACACTCCCTACAGTGGTGGCAAGAGAGAGCTCTGGCAGATGGCTAGTGAGCACACACAAAGAGCCGGCTCAAATCCATGGACCAGAGAGAGAACACAAACTTGAGCTTTAGTGCCACTTCTCAGGAAGACAAAAGGAAGGCTGTCATCACCCAGCCATGTTCATTGCAGGATCAAGAAAAGGCACATAAGCTTGAGAATTCTGCCAGCAGAGGGAGGAAGAGGCTTAGAGCAGGTGGATCCACAGATGGTCAAAGAAAGCCTCAGAAGCCCTAGTCAGAGAGCTGTGGGAAGGCATTTCTCTCCCATAGGCAGGTAGTAAAAACCTCATATGCAAAGACAACAGTGAAAAATTTAAAAGAAGAAGAGAAATCAAGAAAACATGACAGCAGCAAAAAATCACAATAATCTTTCAGTAACTCAACCCAAATACACCTGATAAAGAATTCAAAATAATTGTTTTAAGGAAACACAGTGAGCTACAAGACAACACTGAAAGACAATTTAATGAAATTAGAGAAGCACTACATGAATAAAATGAGAATACTGACAAAGAGAAAATATTAAAAAAAGAATTAAACAGAAATTCTGGAGCTGAAGAATACAATAAATGGAATAAAAAATTAAATAGAGAGCATCAACATATGAAAAGATCGATCCAAAGAAAAATGCCTATGAATTAGAAGACATAGCCCTTTACAGTCATACAGGGGAGAAAAAAGAAAAGAATGAGAAAGAGTGAAGAAAGCCCATGCGAACTATAGGATATATTCTAAAGAACCAATGCACAAATTATTAGAGTTCCCAGAAGGAGAGGAGTAGGAGAAGGAGGCAGAAAGCTTATTTAAAGAAATAATGGCTTAATACTTCCCAAATATATGGGAAGTTTTAGAAATTCCTTTAAGAAATGGTGTTCAGAACACTGGATAATCACACGCAGAAGAATAAAACTGGAACCCTCTCTTACACCACTTACAAAATTAACTCAAAATGTACTACAGTCTTAAACATTAGACTTGAAACCATAAAACTCTTAGAAGCAAACATAGGCACAAAGCTCCTTAACACTGGTCTTGGGAATGATTCTTTAGATATGACACCAAAAGCACAAGAACAAAAGCAACAAAAGCAAAATTTCATAAGGGGGACTATGGTCAAGTTAAAATGCTTCTGCACAATAAAAAAAAAATCAACAAAATGAAAAATCAACCTACAGAATGGGAGAAAATATCTGCAAATCATATGCCTGATAAAGGGTTAATATCCAAAATATATAAAGAACTCATATAAGTCAATAGCAAAACCACAATAAACCCAGTTAATATTAGGCAGGGAAGCTAAATAGACATTTTTTTCCAAAGAAGACATAGAAAAGGCTAACAAACACATGAAAAGATGCTCATCACTAATCATCAGAGAAATGCAAATGAAAACCGTAATGAGATATTACCTTACACCTTTCAGAATGGCTATTATCAAAAAGACAAAAGACAGAAAGTGTTGGTGAGAATGTGGTGAAAGGAAACCTTTGTGTACTGTTGGTGGGAAGGTAAACTGGTACAATCACTATGGAAAAAGTATGGCGGTTCCCCAGAATATTAAAAAATAAAAGTAACATATGATCCAGTGATCCCACTTCTAGTTATATATCCAGAGGAAATGAAATCACTTTGAAGAGATATTTGCTATTCCATGTTTATTACAGCATCAGACACAATAGTCAAGATATGGAAAAAAACCTGTGTCCACCAACCCACAAATGGATAAATGGATAAAGAAAATGTGAGACATATATATATATGAATATTATTAACCCATGAAAAATAAGGGACTCCTCAATTTGTAACAGCAGTAGGGACCTCAAGGACATTATGCTACATGAAATAAGTCAGACAGAGAAAGACAAAAACTGTATGTTGTCACTAATGTGTGGAATCTTAAAAAACAAAACTCATAGAAACAGAGAGTAGAGTGGTGGTGTTTGCCAGGGGCTAAGAGAAAGGGAGCCATGTTGGTCAAAGGGTACAAACTTTCAGTTATGAGATGAATAAGTTCTTGAGATCTAATGGATGGTGTGATGAACATAGTTAACAATACTGTATTATATACTTGCAAGATGCTAAGAGAGTCAAGCTTAAATGTTCTTACCACAAAAAATAAATAATTACATGAGGTCATGCAATCTTTTTGCAATTCATAAATGTGTAAAATTGTACAGCTTAAACTTAAACAATGTTATATGTCATTTATATGTCAATAAACCTGATAAAAAAGGAAAAAAATTAACCTTGGGCAATAGTGGGAACAGCAGTGAGACAGGAAGTGAAAGAAAGAGTCTATAGAAGAAATGGAGTATGGCTAACCAGACAGCCCCAAACCAAGAATAAATAGAGCCATGAAAATCAATGAAAGCAACACTGCTCAAAAGGAGGAAGACGATGATAGCATCACAGCATCAATAGCTTAGTTGAAAGGTAGATTCTGTTATTTAAGTTACTGTTCAGCTGCAAATATGAGAAAACCTGCTGTACAATGGCTTAAACCAGCAGGGCGTTATTTTTCTCAATATACAGTAAGTGTGGAGGAGGACAGCTGCTAGGGATGGTCATCAGCTCCTCTGAGCCAAGGTCTGTAGAATTCCCTTGCATTTTTTTCTTATGTTAGGAGATGGTGGCAACAGCTTTGGCCACCGCATCTGTGATTAAGGCAGGAAGATAGGGTAGGGTGAAGCCAAGCAGAGTCAGCCTCAGCTCATCTACTTAATATCTCGTCAGTAGACTTCTGGGCAGAATCTGTCCCAAGTTCATTATTTCGGGAAGGCTGGTAAGAATGGGTATTTTGTTTTTACATCATCTCCAATAGAGCTATTCGTTTGCCACAGCATTGAACACATTTTTCGTTTCCTCTTCTCTGTCTTTGCTTCCTGTAGGCATTGTTGCTTAGTGGTTAATATCATAGGTTTAGAAATAAAACAGACAGGCTCCATTCCTGACTACCTATGGGACATGAGGCCACAACTTCTCTGTGTCTCCAGTTTCAGCCCCTGTAAAGTGGGGGGATTACTTGCTATAAGATTCAATTATTAAATTTAATAATATACAACATACTTTAGTGAAGTAATAATATATAATAATATGTGTCATCAATATTAATACTATCCTATTTGTATATATCAAATGTATTTATATTTTTCTCTGACTACATCTTAGCTCTACCATTTTGGAACGTTCTTGAAGGGAAGAACCACATCTTAAATATCTTTGTATATCTAAGTTGTTCTATAATCTTGCTTTATGCATTATAGGAACTCACTAAATGTTTCCAGAATCACTTATTGAATTTAATTAATTCCTGACAGTAACTAACAGCACAAGGATGCAAACTGTTGAACAGAAATACAGGAAACATTAAATCTAATGCCTTTCCCAAAATAAATGGACAGTTCAACAGGCTCTCTTTGATGTTTATTTCTCATATCATGTTGTCAGTTTGTTCAGGATGGCAGAATCATGTTCATTCCAACAATGGGGCTTTGCACTGAAAGAAAAGCAAATCTTTATAAAAGTAAACCTCTTCAAATTCCCTCCTCATTCCCCTCAGTCATATCCAAATCATCTTGGCATAGGGCTCCTTCACCAGATGGGCTGTGCCTGGAGCCCCAAGGCCTGCAAATTCAGACTGGGAGATCGGCAAGGAAAGCAAATGTCAGCGAAGAGCATTCTCCTAGGAATACATCTTGCTGCAAATACCAACCTCTCTTTACCTATTCACTTCTTAAAGAGCAGACCGTTCTACATAGTGTGCAAAAACGAGCGTGTGTGTTCTGCAGGCAAATAACAGAGTGTGGATGGTCACAAGATAAGCTGAATAAATCAAGCCGACAGAAGGAGTGTAACACACACGAAAAATGTCGGGACATAGCTCACAATCAGTCCATGATCAGTCTGTACAAAAAAGAACAAAAGGCTTCAGCTCATCCCTTGGGGAGGTGTTATTTTTTTATATGGTTTAAAAAAAAAGGATTACGTTTGGAGAACTGAGGGTGAGTCCCACTTAGGGGAGACAGTGTAATTAAAGATTATACCAGCTATTTTGCTTTTAGGGAAAAATAAAAGCAAAATAATAAATCCAATATTAAGACAAAAATAACAAGAAATTTTCAAATTAAAAGTTTCAGGAATAAATAAGTCAAGTAGTGATTGAAAACCCACCAGTGTATGTGTTTAGGATATTACCCATCAATTTGGCAAAGAATGGCAATGTAAAAATTACATTCAAAACAGAAAAAGATCCTATCATCAAATTAGACCAGGCCATGAGAATGAACAGGGTTATATAGGTGATGACAACAAAAGGAATATATATATATATAATCCTGGTAAACCCTGGATCAACTTCTCACATCACTCTGCAATAACAAAAACAGTGTCCCTTTTAGGAACATCTCATCTGAAGGAAAAGTAATTTTTTTTTTTCATATCTGAAGCAAAGCTTCCCTTGTTTAAAACACACACACACACACACTTACATATAACTGAATCAATCCAAATGCTTTTTTGGAGGGAGGGGATAAAAGGAATGAATGATAAAAGATTTAAAACACTAGATTTTTTTCCTTAGAGATATCAAAGGAAGTAATTCCTTTTTATATCTCAATAATCAAGAATAAATGTTAATCATAGTAAATTCAATGGCTATACACAATCTAAAAATTTATAATGACATATCAATAATATTTAAATAGTGATATATTTACAGTGGTTATTTTATTAACTCCTGTGTGAGGAAGCAGTTTATTTTGTTATATAGTTTGTTGACTCACAAAATGCAAACAAAGCATCGTTTAGAAATTTAATTCCCACCATACTAAATCTTTTCTTCTAGCCAAGATTGTGCACATAAAATATTTCAGCTACATGAGGTTTTAATTTTCTCCATCTATAATCATAGTACATTTATGAAATTTTTAATGGTCATGTTAATAAGGGATAATGGCAAGCTTAGTTGTTTAAATATTTATTAAATGTGTTACCCAGTCCTATGACAGAAATTTATTTTTGCATGTGAAAAACTAGCTTATGTTTATATATTTCCTGCTGCAGTATTCACAAACTGAAAATCACATATTTTTTGTAATGATATCTAAAAATTAAATGTTTAGAAATAATTTTATGTTACATTTTTGTTATAGAATGATTTTTTTATAATTATATACAAAGTCCCCATTTAAACCTAAGCTATTGTTAATTAACTCATATGTCAGGTATTTTAAATCATTCAACAAACACTACTTGAGCCAATATTAAGTGAATGACACTGAGGTATTCACTGGGGATAGAAAAATAAACAAGACTCTTTTTCAGCTAATGGGCTTAAAATCCAGAGCTTGCTATTTAGACACATGCGTAAATCAATATCCATAAAATAATGTAAGCTGTGCGACAAGAGAAATCAGGGAGGACACATTGTTCTGGGGGGAGGTCTAGGGAGATCCCTGGAGGAGATGGTCTCAGGATCCCTAAAGGGAGGAGAAACATTCAGCTTGACAAAAAGGAGGAATGAGGCACTCTAGGGAGATAAGCATAGGAACCCAGGCAAGGTGTTACCATATAGCAGAAGGTAATACAGAGAGGCTGAGTCTGAACAGACATAGAGCCCAGATAATGGAGGTCTGTATGTCCTGCTCAGGAGTCTGGTTTATCCCACAGGTGATGAAGCATCAGTAAAAGACTTTGAGCAGAGGAATGATGGGGTCATCTTTATGCTTTAGAGCATGGCCCGGCAAACTTTTTTTTCAAAGAGGCAGATAGTAAATATTTCAGACTTCATGGAGACTATGGTCCATACTGAACTATTCAAGTCTACTGTTAAAATGCAAAAACACCCACAGACAATAAGTTAAAGATGTGTGGCCATGTTCCAACAAAACTTTATTTATGGATACTGAATTTTGGACTTCATATAATTTTTATTTCACAAAATACTACTCTTCTTTGATTTTTTTCAAAGCCTTTTAAATGTGTAAAAATCATTTTTTGTTTGCAAGTTGTACAAAACTACAGAGCAGGTCAGATTTGGTTTACCAGCTGTAGGCTGCTCCTCCTAGTTTAGGTGTGTCACTATGGCCAAATCTATGACGCATGGGCTTGGGTGAGACAAGACTGGAGTCATAGAGACCTAGTAAGAGGCTATTTCAGTCACTCAGTGTAAGGATTATGTGAGCCTGAACAAGGATATTGGTAGTAGAGATTGAAAGGAAGGGGAAAAAATCTGGAATGTATTAAAAATCTGGAATATTAGTGCAATAAATCAGCAGAATTTGGTAATTAAAAGATTAATCTAAGGGAGGGAGTACAAAATACATATAGATTTCTGGAGTGAATGACTAGGTGGATGGTGGTATCACCAAATACGATAGAGAAGTTTGGGGAAGAGGGTCGAGTTTAGGGCAAACAACGATAGATTAGGAGAATTCTGTAAAATTTAAAAGCCATGGTGACCAAGGGCTTATTCCACTGGACGAACTAAAGCTATGTTTCATTACTTTAGAAAGACTTTTGCCTGTTCTTTCTACTTTTATATTTATGACCATACTTCACTGACCTTGGACACCTGCATTATTTCCAATTTTCTCATTTCAGAGAAGCTAGCTTTTAAAATAGTTCATTTTCCTACTGAAACTTATACTCGATTGTTTTATTTCTGTTATTTTCTATTACCTTAAGCTTGCATCCTGCTTCTTTAAGTAGCAGGGAGACTCTACCAATCTCTCCCTTTCTGCTTCGTTGATCAGTACGAGTTCCCCTAGTTGCTAGGTACAAATCACCAGATTTTCAGTACAATCAGTGAGGATGTCTCAGTAGAAACTTTAAGCAAGTCCTTGACCCCTAAAGAAGGCCAGTGTTAGAAAAGATACTTGTCTTGTCATGAAACAAAATGACACCTGTGAAAAAATAGTTTGGTAATTGGAAAACAGATTTATAAAAAATAACTAAGTGATTTTTATGGTCAGTTATACACTATCATCAGAACATCAAAAACTAAAAAGTTAGAAAATGTTCTTATCTGAACACAGTGTTTTAATTGGAAATAAAGAAAAATAGGTGAATGTTAACCAACTATTTTTTTAAACTCCCAATTGGGATTTCTGTGGCTTTAGAACAAAAGTAACTTGAACACTGCAGGAAGTCTGGGAGAGGCGTAGCACACTGATATGTGTCTTCACTGTAGCAGCTACCAAAGCTTCCTAACTTCCCAGGAGAGCTCTGCTGAGCACCCTGGTCAGCACTGAAGAGTTGGAGGAAGGAAGCTAGAGCAAGAGCAAACCAAAGAAAATCAATGAAAGAAAAAAAAATGCTTATAAACCCAAGGATTCCTTTCTTCTCTACACCCTCAAATGGTTATTTAAGAGTTATTCAGGGGAGTTGGCACCAGGAAAAATTTGTCTGTAGGTTTCAAAAAGCAGCTTGGAAGGAAATTAGAGAATGGGAAAAGTAAACTCACTTTTGCTTCTGTGATTGGTTTGGGTAGGCTTCATTGCAACCCTCACTCCCACCAGACTGTCCCTAACAGGAAGAATGGCAATCAAGCAGTTTAGGCCAATGAATTTAAGGTTACAGTCAGCCCTCGGTATCCACAGGGTCTATATCTTCAGATTAAACTAATCTGGAAAGAAATATTTGGAAAAAATGCAGAAAATTCTAGAAAGTAAAACTTCAGTTTGCTGCACACTGCCAACAATTTCATAGCATTTACTGTATTAGGTATTATAGGTAATCTATAGATTATTTAAAGTATACTAAAGGATATGCATAGGTTATATGCAAATAATACACCATTTTATATAAGGAACTTGAGCATCCATGGATTTTGGTGTATGTGGGGGTCCTGGAACCAATCCCGTGTGGAAACCTAGGAAGGACATTACATAAATTGCCAAGAGGTGCAGCTTAACAAAAATGTATGGGGAAAGCAGGTGTTCTTTGCTGGGTAAGATTGTTTCTTCTAACCCTAGGAAACTGATGGGGCCGGCCCAAACTCTCCTGAGAATTTAGAACCAGGTGTCAGAATTGCATACAAAATGAGACTTTGCCAGAAAGGAGAGAGACAGGGTTTTAGAATCCCTATAGTCACCAAGGAAAAAAAAATCAAAAGAGCTAAACTATGGATCAATTCAAATATGGTAAGTGATATGAATAAAAAGCAACACAAAACTGCCAACAGCAATAATGAGGACAAATGGTCACTGCAACACAATAGTAACTTTGTAGACCTGTTTGAAATTGTCAGTATATTTGAGTTAAACCAAAATACCCCAAGTTTTCCTCAATCTTTACACTGAACACAAGTAAACAGAATTGTGACTTAGCTGTCACAATTTGCAAAGCTGATTTTTTGCCCATTTGATAGTAAACTAATAAGATGTCTAAGAAATTCTTAGCTGAGCAAATTCTCATGTCCCATCTAAGGAACGTGTATGTCATTTGAAAGATGATAACTGGATGGAAAGAATAGGAAGTTTGGGAAGCAGGTGTCTTTGAGTTTCTCTAACCCTCTTCCCCTGAAGGGTTAACTGCACTTAAGATCATGCCTGCTCAGTTTTCATGAATTTTTTTTTTTTTTTCTACTTTGGAGATGCATGTCTTAAACATCAGGCTCTTAGTACAAATCCTTCTCATCCTGATTTCTTGGACACCAAAAAAAAAATTCTGATATTAATTTCACTTCCTGTGATTTTCTACAGAGGGAAAAATGCTGTTGCCAGAAGATGGGATTTTCTATGGCCCTTGGCAGTTATGTTTCATATTTTATTGCCACCATTTTATAGAGCGGCTCCTTTTTTGAAATCACAACTACAAATACGTTGTCTAACATTCAAATCTATGAACGTACATGTTATCCAAACTTTAAAGGGCTAAGGAAAAGTAAGAAACTTACTCAAAGACATATAACTTCAAGCACTGCTGCTAGGATTCGAATCTAGTTCTATTAGACACCAAACCTGTATTCTAGCTACCCCACCAAATGGTCTCCTTAAAAATCAATTTTCTGGCAAGTATTCTAGTACTTTGTGAGTTGCTTAGATTGAGATAGTCACCTTGTGTCCAGTTAATTCTGGGTACCAAACTCTGTAGATCCAGGCAAATCACATCCCAACAATACTTATCTCTTAATGAGTCAAGAGGCAAGATGTCTAATTGCTTGTTCAAGGACATTTTCATCTGTTCATAAATATAGTTCAGTAATTTATTAACTGCTCATTATCATAATTTGGTGCATAAAAGTTATCATTGGGGAATTACTATTTTTACTGGAGTTTTTGTTTTTCTTTTTTAGAATTGCCAGTGTGCATTGTGTCATAGCAGTTATACAATAGTACTTCCTACTTGCTGCTCTACCTGCAATCTAGTTTGCATATTTAAATATGTGCATAATTCATTTAGCTGTGTGGGGGGCGGTATTACAAATAAAGTTAGTTAGCTCTAATGTCCATTTTATATCACTGACTCTAACTTGTCAATGATGTAAAATGTTACTGGAGATGATTTCTCCCTTGCTCTCTCTCGCTTTAAAAGCAACCATGCTCTAAAAATTCAAGGTTAATAAAAGTTTGACTGGACGATCAATTTTCTAAATGGAGGTGGTTCATTCAAGCTGAAACCCCAACTTGATAGACTTCTCTGGTTTAAATATTCCATTTAATGAAATGAATCGGTTTTATTTGAAGATTTGGATCCAGGATCAATAGGTTGGAATCATTTAGTTTAAAAAAAAAAACCTGAGGACTGTCAACCTGAAAATTTCTCCTCTCCTACGTTAGCCAAAAGCACATTTTGTTTTAACTGAGGTAATGATCATGGAGATAGGAGAAATAATGATTTGTGCTATAATAATAAAATTTAGTCTCTCTTAAAAGAGACAGGTTGATTCTTGTTTGCACATTTTTAAGTTAAAGTATAATGCTTAAATTATTTCTCCTTAATGCTATTGATAGCAATATAAATATTCTGAATATTGAAACTGTTTGTAACAAATTACATTCACTTTTAAATATACACGTAGAATATAATATAATTTGATGATAAGATAAATCCTTAAAAGGTTTCCACTTAGGACAAAAAAAGGAAGAACTTTTTTGTCTTATGATGAATAATTTAATAATTTAGAAGATTTTTTAGTGTATCACTAGGTGCTAAACAACATTTTTATATTGCTCAAAGTATCCTGTTTTGTCTAGTTTATTGTAGATTGTACCATGACTCTTTCCATCTCGGACAAAAAGTTATTAAATAAGAATAAATATTTCAGAGATATTAATGCCTTTTAGATACTGAGGTTGATTGATAGATGATACTGAAAGTGGGCTGGGAAATTAGAAGCCAGATATAAGAACTAAATGAAGATTAGGGTGGAGATATGAATGTAAAGGCAGCTAAGTAGAAAATGTCGAGATCTGTAAGAAAACCTGGTGGGGAATGATGTAGAAAGAGCTACCAGAGGCATTAAAATGGGCACAAACGCTACCATGAATGAGACAGTGAGGAGAAGAATAGTGGATCATGGAAGATAAATTTAAACAAGCAGTTGGGGAGGTTCTAAGAAAGACTGGTACATCTACGGGTGTGTTCAATCTAGGAAAAAGTAGAGAGGCTAGACCTGAATTTAGGCAGCTATGAAGGAAGACGTTCACTGTGCAAAGGAAAAGTTGTATCTCAAACCAAAGAAACATATGCAGTATTCCCCTAGGCATAAGGTAAACAATGTGTAAACTATTCTGGCCTCTGCTTTAAATGAATCAGTTTGGAGACAAAAAAACCCCACAATCCATGAAATTACAAATGATCTGTATGTACAGAGATTTGCACTGAATACATAAAACCAAAAATGCCTATGTAGCTAAAGCTTACCTTCTAACATGTCCATCAGTTCTGCTCTATTAGAAGGCACATGGCCACATATTATTTAATATATGAAGTGTCCACATTGTTTCATGTTATCCCTTATTTGAGGTGAGATGCAAAAAAAATGTGTGCATTTACTGGATAAAAGCCAGTTGATAAGCTACTAGGGAGCTTTTCGAAAGCTCTGCCCAAGTTGAAATTCCAGTGTTGCGTGTAAGCCAGATTTTCTTCTTCAGGATTCTCAACTGGAGATGGGACATACATGGAGAAAGTTTATCAGCTGATAGAAATGGAAGCCAAAAGCCTTTAAGATTGGACATAGAAAACATGAAACAGCTGAAAGCTTGAATTGCAGAAACTATGGGTAATCAGAGGATATGCGTGAGCAGAATTTATGAGGTAGAGAAGATCACAGGGGACAGTTTGAATCAGGTTGTAGGTAAAGTAAGAAGAACAGAAGCATAAAAAATAAAAAGAATTTGAACCCCGACCTCATACAATATACAAAAATTAACTCAAATGGAGCAAAAGTCTAAATGTAAAAGTTAACATTATAAAACTCTTAGAAGAAAACATAGATGTAAATCTTCATGATCTTGGATTAGGCAATGTCTTCTTAGATATGACACCTAAAGTACAAGCAAATAAAAAAAATACATAAATTGGACTTCATCAAAATTTAAAATGGGCACATTTTGGTGCTTTTAAAAACATAGTCAAGAAAGTGAAAAAAAAAACACAGAACAGGGGAAAATTCTTGTAAATCATGTATCTGATAAAAGTATTTCTCCAAAGAAGATATGCAAATGGCCACTAAGTGTATTAAAAGATGTTCAACATCGTTAGCTAGCCACCAGGGAAATGCAAATTAAAATAATAATGAGATACCACTTCATATCCACTAGGATGTCTATAACCATAGGCAGACAATAGTGTTGGCAAGAGTGTAGAAATTGGAAAAATGATACGATGCTGGTGGAAATGTAAAATACTTTGGTGATACTTTGGAAAACAGTCTTGCAGTTCTTCCTTCCAAAGGTTAAACATAAAGTTACCATATGACTCAGAAATTCCATTCCTAAGTGTGGACCCAAGAAAAAAGAAAACCAATGTGCACACAAAAACATGCACAGGTGTTCATAGTGATATTATCCATAATAGCCAGAGGAGAAAAATCCAAATTTACATCAGCTGATAAATGGATAAATAAAATGTGGTATATCCACATGCTCCATCATGGATGAACCTTGAAGCCAGTCACAAAAGACCACATTTTGTATGATTTTATTTATATGAAATGTCCGGAATACATAGAGACAGAACTGGGGGTGGATAGGACATGGGGAAGGGGTGCTGTCAAAGGGCATGGGGTCTCCTTTTCGAGTGATGCTAATGTCCTAAAATTGATTATGGTAGTAGTTGTACAATCTCATGAGTATACTAAAAATCATTGAATTGTATGTTTTAAACTGATGGATTGTATATATGTGAATTATATCTTAAAAAGATGTTATCAAAAAAGATGGATTCTATCAGTTTATTAATAACTTTTCATGGTAAATTACAGTGATATATCTTTTCCTGTTTTGTTGAATTCTGGCTGTGTGTCACAGATACCTATCTGTCCTATTTCCACATTTTCCATTACAAGGATCACCTTTGTTACTATATAACATAATGTGTTTGTCTCTATTACATGAATTCAGAAGATGCTAACAGAAGATGTCACAGTTTCACAGTCTATGCTGTCTTAAGTATGTGTTATGAAGAAAGGTCTTTAATAAGAATTACAGAGAAAACTCCTAAATTTGATAAGCAAAAACCATTCTTTCCTTGGGTGTTTAGCAGTGGATGTCCTGCAGAAAACTCGCATAGGTTTATCTCAGGGAGGCCTTGGTTTAAGTGGAGATTTTCTTACTTTTAGGCAATTTCAAAATTTTACCTGTTAAGAAAAATCAATGTGTCAATATGTATTATAGGCACCTTCTTGGACGTCTTTCTTCACAAATTAAACTTTGAAAATTCATAGAAGGGAGCAAGGGACTAGCCTAGGTTTCAATATTCTTACTGTCAACAGCCTCTTGTATTGTAAAATCAAGTGTCTAGATCACACATTCAAATTTCTTCCTATTAAAACCTATTAATTCATTTAAAACAGTTTTTTTGTGTGTTTATAATGTGCACTATGCACAACTGTTTCCCTAATATAGAACTGATAAACGCTAATGCACACAGACATAAGACACCAAAACACCCTATAATGCTTGTAAAGCTGTGAATTTCAAAGAGTGTCTGTCTTTGCTTTTCTAGTGCTGGAATTACAAACCCTGACTCAACTGTGCCTGTCAGACACTGAATTGAATGCATATATTTTGAATGAATATGTGTTTGATATAGCGAACACGTGTTTGATAGAAATAGATACTAACCCCTAGTACCTGTGAATGTGACCATATTTGGAAAGAGGGTCTTTGCAGATGTAATCAGCTTAAATGAGGTTATTAGGGTGAGCCCCAATCCAATGTGACTAATATAATTATAAGAAGAGGCAGAGACACACAGGACAATGCCAGTGACAAAGAGACAGTGGCTGAAGGAGGCATCTACTAGCCCAGGAATGCCAAGGACTGCTGGTCATCACTAGAAGCTCAGAAGGAGCCAACACTGTTGATACCTTAATTTCAGACTTCTAACCTCCAGAACTGTGAGAAAATAAATTTCTTTTGTTTGAAACCACCCAGTTTTGTACCTCGTTACAGCAGCCCTAGGAAACTAATACAGTGCCCAAAGGTGACATATCTGATATATATCGTAAATTCACTGTGATCTCAACTTTCTTTCAAGGGACCCTATTCACCTCAGGACCATTGAGATTTATAGGATCACAGTTTTTTTAAACTATGGCACTAAATATATCACAGGAAAAAGTCTTTTTGTTGTATAGTTGCAACTTATGTCAACATTTTGAAAGTAACAAAATAACAAATGTTTGTTCAGTGTGTGCTTTCTCTGCCCTTAGTATAAAAATCATTTAAAATGCAGAGATAAATTTTTCTTTGTGGATCATGGTAAAGGATAAGTATTTTTAGAAGCACATATAGTCTACAACCTCATAGGGGGAGCAATCAGCTAAGTCTGAGAAGAGCAAAAATGTTTCTTTCCCTTGAGAATAATATAGGGAATATTAACAGAGGAGCTGGTTCGTTGGAAATAATATTTTGTAGGTCAAAATTTGTAAAGTATTCTGTTCAGTTTGTTCTTATGTGGACTGGATGCAAGTGAGCATTAGAGAGCTTGTGGTCTGCTCATGCCTCGTACTTGGAATAATACACTCGATGTACGGGACTCAAGGAGGGCACCCTCATGATAACATAACCAAGAGATGCTGGTTGTTGGCTGAATGAGGTCACTCACAGTTTAACAAAGGAAACAAAGACAAAGATAACACAATACAACACAAAATGATGACTGTTATAACAAAAGTGTTTACAAAGTATTGCTCGCTTAGAGAGGATATTTCAACTAAATGTCTAGGGGATTTAAGGAGAACCTCAGGGAGGAAGGAACAGTCTATAAGGTTCTTGGAGGAGGAAGTGTCTTCCCCACATTAGAGAAGTAGAGAGGTGGGCTAGCTTATTTCTCACTCAACACTGAACTGATGAGATAGAAGATACTCTCAGGGAATTCTAACTGTAGCCAGGGAGAAAAGCCCTGTTGCTGTTCAAATGAACCCCATATATTCCAACTTAGAAGACTATTAAAGACCCTTTGAAGAAGCTAAACCAACATTTCTATGAGCAAAAATATGTAAGATTTACAGAAATATTTTAAGAGACACTAAAATTTTCATTTAAGAGATATTAGGATGACTTTTGAATTTTTTTTACTTTTTAAAATTGAAATATAGTTGATTTACAATGTTGTGTTAGTTTCAGGTGTACAGCAAAGTGATTCAGTTATACATATATAAAAATACATATATTCTTTTTTTATATTCTCTTCTACTATAGGTTATTACAAGATATTGAGTATAGTTCTCAGTGTTATACAGTAGGTCCTTGTTGGTTATCTATTTTATATGTAACAGTATGTATATTTTAATCCCAAACTCCTTATTCCTCTCCCCCAACACCCTCCGCTTTGGTAACCATATGTTTGTTTTCTATGCCTGTGAAATTTTTAGACCAAAAGGGAAAAATCAAGTGTTCGACTTCCCTTTGCTTCAGCACATATTTCCTCCGTGGCATGGGTGGTGGCATTTTCTGTGTCTTAATATCAGTGACTAAAACATAGTCCTTTAACTACTTACAACTCAGGGAAACGAGATCTATATCAGATATACCAACAGTGCTCTAATACAAGTCCTAAATCTGTAACTACATTGGTGGTCAAGAGAAAATCTGTCTGGACGTCTGCATAGTACAGTGGCCATGAGGTCTTTAATCAATTATTTATATATATGTGTATGATTCTCCCCCCCTAAAAACTAAAACACCTACACTTACAGCTTCAAAGAAAATGGGTAAATTTTTAGTGAAAACAAGTAATTACTGAGTCATATGCCTCCCATATACATTTTAAATTACCTCTCTGCTAATTCACATTAAAGATATTAGAGATATCGCTTACTGCTATTTTTCATGCTGAAAAAGTTTCTAAACTATTTTAAGCATCTAATGTAGTATTGGATAATATCTAGACTTTAGGAGACAATTGAGTTTACTGTCTAACAACATTTGGTCAATTGGCCTTTACAAATATAGGGCTCCTTTCTGCATGTCAAGAGCCATTCTCAGCAGAAACAGGCTCCGAATCCCAGAAACCTATTGGATGCTTATGGTTTCTGTCATACCCTATTGCTTATTCTTTTAAATCATAATCTGGGTAGTATTCAGGTTGTGGAATCCACGGGATTCCCACACCCCTTCCTCCCTCAGTTCTCTCTCTCTCTGCCTCTCTCTCTGGTCCTCATGAATGATTTGGTTAACAAAGGTGAACCAGAGCCAGGAGAGTAGAAAGACTACAGATGAGAAATCCTCACATGCCATGTCTGACTATTACATGTCTGTGATGATGGTGTGAAAAACATTTATGATCATGCATCTTTACTCTAGTCCCTAGATACTACATACTCAGTGGATAAAAAACATTGCCGTATAAAAGATAACAAAAGTAAGAAGAATCACATGCAATAGTAAATGAGGAACCTCAGGTAAAAATCCAATAAAGTTAGAGCTGGAAATGGCTTAGAGATCACATAGTCTAATCTTATTTTCAGAGTTAAAGAAATTGAGACCCAAAGAAACAAATCATACAGTTGAATATGTGCAAAGGATTACGCTTAGTCCTTTGTATACACATTGTCTCATTTGATATGCATGACTCTTCTGGTAGGAATTGTCACCATTAAACAAGAGGGAACTGAGGATTAAGTTGGTGTGATGAAAGAGCATGTTGTTTGTAGCACAAAGAGTTGGGGTAGAGTTAGTATTCCACCCAGCTCTCTTTTCTGCCTCTGCTTAGGACCACCCTGGATAAGGGAAAGGATAAGGGTCTCTGGAACCTCAGTGTAACCTTTATAGACAACATCTTTTCTTCTGAAACGAGTATGATAGTCATTTCATTATTCCTATATTAAAGTAAAAGAATAAGAGCCAAGCAAGTACATTTTAAAATACCATAAGTAGATGCTGTGTAAAAGCACATGTTTAATGTTGATGCTCTTAATGTAGTTTTTGGAGTCTACGAATGCAGTATATATGCCCAAAAAGCACATCTCAGTGATTCTCAAAGAGCCTGCAAGCTAAAAATGTATGTATTAGACGAGACAATGCTAATCTATTAGTGGATGATATCCTTAACCTTGTACATGAATCAGAGAGTGATGAAGGCAGAAATGACAAATTGAATAAAGTGATATTCAGTTCTTTTCATAATTATTGAAACATTTTATGAAAATTATGATATTTATTCTTTGTCCTCATAAACCCAGTCTGCTCAGTTCAACTATAAGTTATGGGATATTTCCTCTGTTCCAGGTACTATTGTGGGATAATATATCTCATTATAATCACTACTTGATTCTGCATGCATTAATTATCATTGTTCAATATTACTCAAAGGCCCACATTCAGTTAAGTACTTCATAAATAGCACCTGCTGTTAATGATGAGAACAGATTCTATGAAATTCAAATTTGTAATTATTTATAGCAAAAAGTTCCACAGAATTTAAAGTAATTTAAACCATACATTCTGGGCATTCTAAATAGACAGATCTGTATAATTTATATAAACCTTGCCCATCTAACAGAGGAAAAAAAGAAAGAAAGCAAAGAGAACGAAGGCCTTGTTTATTTCTGAATAGACAGAACACTGTTATTTTGGAAGAGGAACTTGCTATCTCTAAAACTTTTAAAGTAAAAAAGGATTTTGTCCCTGTATATTTTCATGGTAATATCTGGTATCATCTTCCTATGCCTTCAAATAGAATTGCTGGTCTCTAAGGTATGAAAACCAGCCAAGTTACAGAAATGTTTATAGAGGACGTGGCTTTTTGGAACTTGTGTTTTATAGGTCAGTTTTCTTAAGTCTCCCATCCTGGTTAGGATCACCATCCCTCCAAAATAACAGGTTAGCTGCTCACACATGTGGCCAGAAGAATAAGAGCTAAAGTACAGAGTAACAAAGGTACAAAAGTAACATCTGAACAACAAAGAAGAAATAAACTACCATGAAGATAGAATCAGAGGTGTTCTAACAAAAAAAAGAGCCGCCAATATCATGAGAGTCCATAGCTAACTGCTGCTCTCTGTGCACTGTACAAATTGTTTATTTAAAGGTAATTCACAGTCATGAGGTCACTTCTAACACAGTGTATTTATACATTTCATGTTCCATGTTCCTTCTTTGTCCCATCATTTTCACACAGTGCTATGTCAAAGTGTGGCTCAAGCATGCCCTCTTTGTTCACAAAGCAGAAGCATTTTATGAATAGGAGACAATTCTTCATGGGTCTCTTGTGTTTTTACATGTCTTGTGAAAGACACCAAATAAATTTTCTTAACTATTTTTTCACCCAAAGATATTCATGTAACAAATAGCCTAGGAAGATATATATTCTCCCTCTAGAGCAGAGGAAATCCATTATAAGAGATTTGGGGTTCCAAGCTCAGGTTTGTCTTCTGTGATGTAACCCACTAGGTACATGCACGCACCATCTCGGCCCATATACATTACTGCCTGCCCCCATACCTGGTGGCAAGGGGAACTGACTGACATATGCTAATACTCATGGTCTTCACTGTATTGTGAGTAATAAAATCCTTTGTCTCTAACCCAGCCATCTTGGGTCCTCTGTTAACATTCTCTGACCCAAGAATCTTGGGTGTTCAGTCAGCGTGTATAAAACTGAGTTAGGCCTAACCTCTTAACATGCAAGTTAGGTAAAACCTCAGACTCCTCACAGTTCTTGAGAGCCCTCTCCCATGAAAACATTATATTGTTCAAGAAAGCACTATTACATACTAATTTTATAATATACCCAAATATTTACGATGTGCTATTATGTTCAAGGCTTCTAGTCCTCTTATAGGGTGTAAGACTATAAATAAAATGCAGTTACTAATCTTATAGAATTCACTGTATAAGAAAATAAATCTATCAAGAAATTGACATGTACATAAATAGCTATGATTAGTGAGATAGAATATAAATGCCAATGAGAGAGTTGATGGGTTATATAAGTGAAAAAAAAAATCCAGGAATCTTAAAATCAGAAGGGACCTTAGAAGTGACATAATCATTTCTTCCAGATTTGATTGCAGAAATGCTTTTTATATAATCAGCCTTCATGCCATAGTTATATAGTCATTGCTTGGAAATGTCCAAGGACACTAGGGAGAAAGCATTCACTATCTTGCAAAGTAGTCATTTCCATATTTGATAATTCTGGTTACTAACATGTTATTTCTTGAATTTAAAACGGTCTAAAGCTACATTCCATCTTTTCACCTGCCTACAGCTCTAATCCTCCTTCCAGAAGAGTGTCCTTCAACTGTTGTGCAATGTTCTCACTCTTAACTGGGCTCTTATTCAGCAGCTCATGTGTCAACACAGGTCTCCATATGCTACATTTGCACAAATGATCATTGATGCCCAAACACACACGTGTCCATTTCTCCGGTTAAATTTCATCTTACTAATTTCAACCTTGAATTCCAGACGGTTGAAATAATTTTGAGTCTCGATTCTCTTTTATAACTGTATCAAGGTGACAAGATAATTTGATGATCAGATATGCTGCAGAAATTACTGAAGAAGTTTAACTATATTCGGAACCAATGATTATGCATAAACTTAATGTTTGTTACCTAGGAAGGTTTAACAAGGACCGAAAAAAAATTAAAGTGCAAAAAACTTCTGATCATTACTGCTTGACTTTTGTGTGATATTTTCCCTTGCTATTTTTAGGAGAATGATAAATTAATTATCTGACCTCTCTCTAAAGAAATGAATTAGGAAGATTCTGTGCTTCAAAAGGTACAGAACAGAGGAATTAAACCACACAGGTTTCAGTGTTATTAATGATAATATACGGCCATTGGGGCTAAAGAGCTCTCTTATGTCCTCTTCATTTCTCTAAGTGATTAGATCCTCTCATTGGAACACAGTCAATTCATCATGTTCAATGTACAGATGATGTGATGACTGATGTCTCTGCCACCCACTACATGATATAGAAATATTATATATGACTTTTAAATAGTTTTACAGAACCGAGTGTCTGAGTTTATTTTATATTCATATGCTTCTTTTCCCCTTTTGGCATTCTTATTGTTCTCTTAAAATGTGACAGAGATGGTTAATTTAAGTTGCCATTAGCCCTCTTGTTCTGACAGCGCTGGATATGATCAGCTAAATATGATTAATATAATAATTGGGCTTTGAGCTATGAACTAGGATAACAAAATACAATATCAGCTATTCAAAAATATTTTCCTGATACATCATCTGATGTCTAAGATATGTATTTTCACAATGGATTATGTTCATCAATATTTCATAAGCTATTATAGATAATTTAAGTACCTGTATATGAAATATAGGCTACTTTCAAGATTGTGGCAATCTCATTTGAAGTTAGTAAATTTGTATTATTTTAAAAATGAATACAACATAAAATAATTGATAATTCAACATAAAATTAATCTCAAGGAAATTAAGAATAATGTCTGTAACTGGTATATGAGATGGGCAGAATCTAAAAGGATGCTATTAAGAATAAAAGCTTTATATTTCTCAATACCATGTGTTCAATATTATCTTTGTGGGATCCTTTTCAGATCCCTAGAATTCATCTCTTTGAGATGTTACAGCTTTACAGTCACTATCATTGATTAGAACAAGTCCTGTATTACGTGATGGGGGAAAGAACAAAAACAAAACAACCCTTATTTATTAATAACTCCAGTCCTAATAAATCTAAAATTCACATTTATAACCAGTTAAATGCTCTTCTTTTCCTTTCATTTTGGTCTGAACTTTGGTTCTGGATCTCCCAGTGGGGAAGGGAGTGTGACTTAGTCATCAGCTCTCCTGCCACCTCTATCTCCTATATTTTCCAGGGTCAATGCAAGTGAGCAGGAATTCCAGGCAGACATGCAAAAGTCTTGGCTCCTTAGCAGTTCTCATCTGGCTAATACCGGCTGACCCTCATGCCCTCCACTCTGGCAAATCTACAAATACTGGCTTTTTTATGGGGCACATATGTGATTTCCTCAGGGACATTCTCGAGACACTGCTCTATACCACACGCCCTGTGCAGAGTTCCGTACGGTTCCCTAATGCAGGTCAGGTGGCTCTAACACTCCTCCCACTGCCAGCAGCCTTTCTCGGTGGCACACTACAGCTTCTTTCTGCCTTCTCAGGTGGCTCTGTGCAAAAGCCATCTTGATGGTTGATTGAGCCACTTGGTCCACTGTAAGCTCACACGTTCACCACACTCTGGACATGAAGAGACAGAAACCTCTTTCCTCAGTCTGCCCTTATTTTTTTTTTTTAAACCATAACTGTCCACAGCTTGAAAAAAACTTAGGCATGAGAATCAGTTACTAATCTCTATGTTCATGTATATTCCTTAATTTACTGACCTAAATCAAGCTCTCTCAAGAATTATCTTGTTAAATGTACCTCAAAGGCACATGTGACTTCTACCATTTCTTCAGCTCAGCATTTCACCAACTGAGGAGAGCGATGCTGCTCCAGACTTTCCAGAAAACCACAGCTCTGTGAAGTGGTTCCCTTGGCTAAGAGAAGTAGTAGCAGTCCCCCACTCCTGTGCGTGTGTGTGTGTGTGTGTGTGTGTGTGTGTGTGTGTGTGTGTAGGGGTGGCATGGGCACAGAATAGAAGTGGGCATATGAAATGACATTTTAGTCTCTAGTGAGGGTGACAACTCTATTTCCATGGGTTTATGCCACCATCCTCTTGAAGTTTTGGCCTTCTCTTATATGGATTGAAGGAGACTTAAAAACTGCTGAGCACACCTGTTCTTACTCGGTTGTTACGAGTGTGTTTAGCCATTCTAAGTAGATTGTGGACTAGCATCAGCTGTTGTTCTCCGTTTTGGAGTTTCAACAATCATCTGAGACATCTAGGAAGTCCCATTGAACTGGTCCTTAAGTTTTGTGTGTGTGTATATATATATATACACACATATATATATTTAATTTAAATTTCAACTAATAAAAATAGCGTATTATGCCTATTGTGGCATTTTGCCTGGAAAATCCTTAATTTTAGTTTCTAATAATAAAAGATTTCTTAGCCACAGAAGTGTGGAAATGCTGCATCCTATAATTCTTTTTTGGGAGATGAAAAGTTCTAAAATGTGTTATAGAAAAAACATATTTAATTTTGTTTACACAACACTTTTTCTACATAAACTATCAATACTATTATATCTTATGGAATGAGTATCTCTGGTACACAATTTGTGGATTTAAAAATAAAATTTAAAAACTAATATATATCAATGCAATCACTATCAAATTACCAATGGCATTTTTCACAGAAATAGAACAAGAAATTTTACAATTTGTATGGAAACACAAAAGACCCCAAATAGCCACAGCAATCTTGAGAAGGAAAGACGGAGGTGGTGGAATCAGGCTTCCTGACTTTCAACTCTACTACAAGGCTACAGTGATCAAGACAGTATAGCACTAGCACAAAAACAGAAATATAGATCAATGGAGCAGGATAGAAAGCCCAGAGATAAACTATGGTCAACTAATCTATGACAAAGGAGACAAGGATATACAATGGAGAAAAGGCAGCCTCTTCAATAAGTGGTGCTGGGAAAACTGGACAGCTACACGTAAAAGAAAGAAATTAGAACACTCCGTAACACCATACACAAAAATAAACTCCAGATGGATTAAAGACCTAAATGTAAGGCCAGACACTATAAAACTCCTAGAGGAAAACATAGGAAAAACACTCTTCGACATAAATCACAGCAAGATATTTTTTGATCCACGCCCTAGCGTAATGGAAATAAAAACAGAAATAAATAAGTGGGACCTAAGGAAACTTCAAAGCTTCTGCACAGCAAAGGAAACTATAAGCAAGACGAAAAAACAACCCTCAGAATGGGAGAAAATATTTGCAAACGAATCAACAGACAAAGGATTAATCTCCAAAATATATAAACAGTTCATGCAGCTCAATACCAAAAAAACAAGCAACCCAATCAAAAAATGGGCAGAAGACCTAAATAGGCATTTCTCCAAAGAAGACGTATGGATGGCCAAGAGGCACATGAAAAGCTGCTCAACATCACTAATTATTAGAGAAATGAAAATCAAAACAACGAGGTATCATCTCACACCGTTTAGAATGGGCATCATCAGAAAATCGACAAACAGTAAATGCTGGAGAGGATGTGAAGAAAAGGGAACGCTCTTGCACTGTCGGTGGGAATATAAATTGATACACCACTCTGGAGAACAGTATGGAGGTTCCTTGCAAAACTAAAAATAGAGTTGCCATATGACCCAGCAATCCCACTACTGGGCATATACCCAGAGAACACCATAATTCAAAAAGGCACCTGTGCTCCAATGTTCACTGCAGCACTATTTGCAATAGCCAGAACATGGAAGCAACCTAAATGTCCATCAACAGATGAATGGATAAAAAAGATGTGCCCATATATACAATGGAATATTACTCAGCTGTAAAAAGCAATGAAACTGGGACATTTCTAGAGACATGGATAGACCTAGAGACTGTCATACAGAGTGAAGTGAGTCAGAAAGAGAAAAACAAATATCGTATATTAACACATATATGTGGACTATAGAAAAATGGTACAAATCAACTGGTTTGCAAGGCAGCAATAGAGACACAGATGTAGAGAACAAACATCTGGACACCAAGTGGGGAAAGTGAGGAGGGTTGGCGGGGGATGAATTGGGAGATTGGGATTGCCATATACACATTACTAATAAGAAAAAAAAAAATCCAAATTGTAAAACAAAGAAATGAGTCAGTGGATGCTTCCTAAACAAACAAACAAACAAACAAACAAGCAAAAAATCTAATATACAGCCTTCTGAAATTCAATGTGATTGCTCTGAAGCAGGAATGGACTGTAAGTTAAAATTAATTGTCAGTGCCTTGAGAAGTGAGTGATTCTCTAGGACTTAGTCTTTGTGATCTCATCTCAAGGAACGTGCAACCTCAAGTAAACCTAGAAATTAATAGAAAATAAAATTTGATACTATACATTTAACCAAAAAGGCTGTATTCTCAATGTTGTCATCAGAATGAGTGAAGAAAATGTCCACTTTTACTTTATGTTTATTCCATAACCTATGTTCTGTGAATAGATAAATGGTAACGTCAGGAAAAGAAATTTGCATTTGACTGGGCTATATCTGTACTTTTGCTCCTTAAGTGTGAGTACTGCTACTTGAAGCTTATGCTGAAAGTCACTGACTATTTTATTTAATGATACGTGTTGTAGCCATCCATTTTTCAGGCTTAGACACAAATGTTGCTTTTTAACCCAGACAAAGTGAGCCAAAATGAGTCATATAATTTTTGTACAGTCATAGGCATCACAAAAATATATTATATGGTACTCTAACATTACCGAGTCAAGGCATAAGAAAAGAATATGACCCTCCAGTAAGTCTAAAGTATTATCAGGGCATGAGACATATTTTTAAATATTAACAAGAATATTAGATTTACCTTTAGCCCTAGGAGAATACAGAAAACTGCAATGTAGTTTTTTTTTTAAAGAAAATCTTACTAGTATTATTTTCCAGCTTGATTTTACTATGTTAGCTTCAGACTAAGCATTTAAATATTAGTTACTATTCTTCTATGGATAATAACTATTAATAATTCAAATCATAGGTTCATTATACATCCATTCATAGATCCAATGAAGGAAAGCTTCCTAGTTTTCTAAGTGCTTTGATCTGAGGATGTTATTTAGGGAGTCTTTAAGTAGACAGAAAGACTTTTGACCTTGGCTATGGCAAGCCTGAATTCAAATCTTTGCTCTGTGACCTTGTACAAGTTAGCTACAGGTAACACTAACTTGCTGTTTTCTCCCATGAAAATGGAAATCAAATACTTCCTATGGTTCTTTTGAAGCTTAACTTCAGCTAGTACAAGGTAGTGCTCAACAAGTCCCTCTCCTGGAATCAAGTATCCTAAAAAGCAAATTTCCTAAAATCTTAGATGAGCTTTCCACCCCGACCCCATCTCAGCATTCAGCACAGAGGACTGCAAGTGTCTGCTTACTGGTATGTACCTTGCATGATAGGCAACTTGAAAACAGGGACCATTTCTTGTTTCTCCTGTGTCTCCAATATGTAGCAGAGTATTTTGCACATTTGACAAATATGTTAATGTATAGATAAAAGGTATTTTATGAATTAACTAAAATGCCAATGCAAACATTTAGATGTATGCTGCCCATTTCCATTGTCATTTTAGATTAAAGCATATTTAAATGAAGTGTAAAACAGTCCTCCAAGAAACATTATCTGTTACAATGTGCATATGGAAAACAATCATTGTTAAATATATATATGCACACACACACATATATATAATTGAGTGTGTGTATACACACAAAAATACACTTATGTGTATATGCATACACACACAACTGTATTTCCCTTATTAAGAAAACTTAGGTCTAGTTATCTCTTTCCAGTAATAATCAATGCATATTATTATCACTACTATGAATCAATAATACCCACTAATAATGTTGACAATTATATTCATTAATAAACATTTACTGAGCTCATGCAATGACTTTAGAATGTACACAGCACCAAATTAGACTTTTCCCAGAGAGCTTTAATTCCACATTAGACAGGCAGACCAGACACAAACACAGAGAATGAAGGTTAATGCATTCAGGGAAAGAATGAGTGACATCATGGCACATACATCAATACCTAATGCTTAAGAGGAAAATGAGAGATTCTAAATTGCTAAACACAATTAAACACCATTATCAAAAATACCCACAACAACCACAAAGACTCCAGCACACATTCTGGGTGAAGGTTGACTGAAATGTCTCAAGTTAAGGAAGGACCCTGAATATATTATTCATTGAACAATAAGTGAGGCAGAGACAAGGGCTGCATTTGCCTAGATGCTGAGTAACATGACATAGAACAGAGTCACTCTAGGAAATGCTATTTACAAAAAGCTTTTAGTGGAAGTGAAAAATCATCTGTCTAGCAGTTTCTTCATGATCCTAAGAAGACTAGGAGATGGAAAAGATATGTGTTTTCGTGGATCTGTTACCCCTGTGTGATAGTTACTTTACATTTCTCTCAACTCACAATCTCAGCTCTTTAACACAGTCTTAGCCAAGTTTCTTTTCCTTACGTGTATATCATGTGATTACAAAATAATATTAGTTCATGGAAAAAGAAACTTGAAAGAAAGTACACTTAAATATTAATAACTTGTTAAGAGAATAAGAAAAAAATAATCAAAGTGATTACATCTTTATTAAATTTAATCTATTTAATCCCTAAAGCTATTTATTAAAGAATAAATCCCTAAAGGTATTTAAGAAAGATAAGAAATTATGTGAATGTGGTGTATTTGTTTCCATAAATTTTCTGTACATATTCTGCCATATAATCTGTTCTGATATCATCCAATTTTTTCCAATTAAAAATATCGCCAAATGTGTAGGTATCCTAAACTTTGTGATCATGGGTTATATGCAAGCTCTAAACTTTCCCAGCTGAAAAAATGTGGCTAATAATTTCACTATTGCTAAGCCTCTGTTTTCTTGACTTTTCAATAATAACTTACATCCTTATTTCAAGAATTTAATGATGCAAGATATTTTAGCCACCAAGCAAAGTTTGGTATATATTATGACAACAAAGATGTTAGCGTTTTTCTTTTTCTTTTTTTTTTGGACTAAGTTTTATAATTATGCAGGGATGTTTCCTTCACTTTTCTGGAAATATAAAACAATCTAAAGATCACTGTAAGGTCTGAAAGTAGATAGGAAGAAAGTTTATCATATACAGACATAGCTTTCATCAATTAACTTTATCACTCATATTCTGGAATTCAACAATTAATTTAGAAAACCTCAACAATCTGGAAGCATTCTTACCCTAGCTAGCCACAAGCCTAGTAAGTTCACATGTGAACTAAAGATTGAAAAGTCTATAAAGTTATTTCATTTCATGGAAACAGCATTGTTGTTTATCAGAAGATCAAGAAAATACTGGGTCAGTTTTTACCAGAAAAATAAAATGCAGGGAACAAGGAAATCAAAGACCAAATCACTGTCATTAATTTCTGTTACTACGGCAGCTGGATGTCTTTTAGTAGGCGGATAGATGGGAGTCAGGAAGTGAGTCAAGAATGACATTGATTACTTAGGAATAAAGGAAATTTAAATTAGTGTTTGATAATATCCCAAACTATATATAGCTTTTAGTCTATAAAAATTGTATACTTAATATTGATCATTACAATGAGACACAAATCTATGCATAGTTTATGAAATCAATGACATTTGTAGGCAAATGCCCTTATAGTTTCAGACCATACCAACCATTACATACCAAACCAGCCTGGAGGGGTTGGAGCATGCTCAGAACCAGTTACTACGTTAGCAGCTAAGAGAGGACTGCAGCCCAGCTTTCCTAACTCTCATCTCAGTGATGTTTTTACTAAACAGCTTCATCTACATTTTAAGAGTCTTCTTATCATCATATGTGAACTATAAACAGGAAGATAACAACAACGTTCCAGAAAATATTACATATTTGTAGCAATACCAATCAAATTGGTCATGTGGAAAAGTGGCAGGTCCTTTAAGTTAAGCCAGATGACTGGCCTTCTTTCAGTTACATTGTAAAGTGGGTAAGAGCTGAAACTAACTCACCAGCCTGATATACTATATCCAAGAAGGTGTGATACTTAATGGATTTATGTCTTTTTATTGTTCAGGAGATAAAAGTAAAACTTGAACAAAAATCCAGGTTACATTTGCTATAACAGTAGTCATCACTGCAATTCAAAAACTCTTCAATGTTTATTGGTAAAATTAACCAGTTTTAAACTCTGATAGTCATGACTGGAGTATGCAGTTAGGGTTGAACATATATGAAGAGCAATTCTTAGCCACTTAGGAAGTATTGGATATACTAAAAGATATAGAAAGGAAAATCACGATGAAACATTGTGTGGAACTCTTCACTACACTAGGGTAAGAATCAGTCATGTTAGAAGATACCTAATTATCCTAATTTTATTTAATTAGTTATAAATGTTTTCTATGCTCAGTCATTATGAATATCAATCTGGAAATTTACTTTGATTTGATTAGTCAGACTAATTGAAGAACACAAATGATATTATGTCATAAAATATATCATCATTAAACTGCCCCAGATTTGTCCCTCTCTATTGATTAGATTAGATAATTACCTCTTTCTCCACATTGTTCATTAAAAGTCCCTTCTCCATGGAGTAATCTATAGAGAACTTTGTTGGAATTAAAATTTCTGGACAAATTTTCATAAAATATTTTCTTACTGTGTATCAGACACTATAATAATCATATATCTGGATTATTCCTAATAGCCTATAAAATTGACTATTATTATTTTCCTTTTACAAAAGGGAAACAGAGGCTTAGAGAATTGAAGCAACTTAATGAAGGTAAAACGTCAAAAAGCAGTGGAGCTGGAAATTAAACAAAGATTTATCATTATGGTAATAGCCCTCTAGGACACTTAAAGCTAACAGTTATTGAGTATGTACAGTGTGCCAGACCAGTGCAGAACACTTACCATGTTATCAGTTAATGTGATACTCACAAGTCCATAAATTATGTGTGCAGTAAGGTGGCATTATATCAGACTCTGGGCATGCAGAAATGAGATCGCTGATGAACCTCTGAAGGCAGTCATTATCTGGAGTTACAATAGATAAAGACTGAGGCGAGTTCATAGAGCACACATAACTGTGGACATGCGGAAGCAAAGTTTTCAGAAAGCAAAATTACGTGATGATTGTAAATTATGTTCTCAAATTCTTTGAAACTCAGAGGTCTACGTCACCTCTTCTTGAGTTTGGACTGAACTTTAATTTGGACTAGCATGTAACCAGTAGAAGGCAGTGGAAATGACACTGTGGGAATTCTAAGCCAATGCAACTTGGGTCTTATTTGCTGAAACACTTACACTTGAAAGCCTGAGTCCCACTGGAAAAGCCCAAGCACCCGAATCTGCCGCACCATGCTGTAAGCAGGCCAGACCACACGGAGAGGCTAGATGGAGGTGCCGTGATCGGCAGTTATTGTCTCCCAGTTCTTCCAGATTAGGCACCAGATAAGGGAGGGAACCAAGATTCCAGAAGATTCCAGCTCCCAGACACTGAGCCATTCTTCAGACTTCCTGAATCACATTCAAGGTTCCAGAACTTGGGTATCATAGACGTGCCACTCCTGCTCTGTCCTTTTAAATACTGACCACAGAATCTGTGAGCATCATAAAATGGTCATCTTACCCTGATAAAATGTGGGGTAGCTTGTTATGCAGCAATAGCAACTGGAACAATGTTTTTAATAATTTTAAGAATATTCATAATGATATATGCCTGAGAAAAACCTCTAACGGTGAACATTCTTTAGCTGAAAATAGAATATGACCAAAAAGAACTTGAAAATATAGTTTAGTATGCAATTTAGAACATAAAATACGTCTGGCATCAATTACTATCTCACGAATTTCGAGTGCATAATGAATGGATGAATGAATGAAGTGAAGGTGAAGTATCTAAATTGGTGTGCTTGGTTACGGTAGACAGCCACTAGCAACATGTGGCTATTGATCAAACTGAGAATTGCTGTAAGTGTAAATACACACCAGAGTTTGAAAACTTAGTATGAAAAATGATGCAAAAATCTCATTAATAATTTTATATTGATTAACCACTTAAATAATATTTTGGTCATTATCTCAATAGTTTCTACATTGATTGTATGTAGAAATAACATTTTAGATAGTAGGTTAAATAAAATATATTTCAAATTAATTTCCCCTGTTTCTTTTTTTTTTTGGTTTGTAGGCAATTTTAAATTTTGCTGTGTTTCACACGGTATGTCTATTGGACAGAATTGGATAACCATAATTCTTTCTTGAAAACTTATTAAATACTTAACTAATGAAAAAAAAATTAGAACAGAATCTAATTAATTCTCATCTTGTCACAATTTTCTCCAACTCTGAAAAGCAAGAAGACTGCTTTTAATTTATCCAATGACTTCTATCACCCAAGTCACTAATATATGAATTCTAACAGCCTCTCATTTCAAAATAAGAGGGGGAAAAGGAGTTAGTGTTAGAAACACACACAGTAAAGCTAACGGTGTCACATTAGATACTGAGTTTTATTAAAGTAAGGATGCTTTACTTACTATCCTGTTGTACTATTTAAAATTCTGATTATTTTAATACATTTTCTTTATTTTCACACTGAAATACCACAAATCAAAACTTTTCACATGTTTTATTTTCTTATTAACCTTAAATCTTTAAATTTATTTTCTCTTCTCTCCACCATCTTACCCATGTAATTTATTTATATTTTCCTAGATTTTTCACACCTCTTAAAGCAGAGACCAGCGTGATAAAAATGTAATAAATATATACGATGATCTTTAAGCAGAATCTCAGTATCTTGAGAACTGCTGAAAAGGAGGAATTTATATTAACATTTTAAAAGTAAAGAGATTTAAAAGTAAAATCATGGAAGTTTCTCTTTTGAATGTTGAAATAATTGTGCAAACGAAAATCAGTACACATTCTAGCTTTCTACCCCTAATCAAAACCCACACATACTCTCACCACAGGCTGACTCTTTTTTTCTAGCTAACAGTCTTCTCTTCACCACTGGCCATTCCTCTGTCACTCTTAATTCTAGACTTCACTCTACCTGCCAGGCTGCTAGAGAGCTGCCACCGGTTCCATCTTAAAAGCCTGACATTTAGCCTTTCCTCCTCAGTTGCAGTCAATCAACTATTTGAACTTTGTGAATGTATCTGGCAAAATAGGTGGATAGTGTCAGCCTGACTAAAAACTGTGAGACTGACTGTTTCCTTCCTCTGAGAAGCATGTAATTATGCCAATGCAACCGTTGGCCTGCTTGTCTGATGGCCTTTCCGTCATGCGCTCTCCTCACAAGGACCTGAAAACTGTTAGATAACAGCTGTGTGAAGCAGTTGGTGTCACCTCTGGGAAAACACCTGTCAGCTTCTATGTACAGTCAAAAGTTCAGTGAACAGGAAGACAGTCAAGGTGGTAGAATTACAAAAAAAGTAATAGATTCTGTAGATTGGAAAGCAGATTGGCCAGGAGGTCTGCCAATAACCACTGTCCTGGAGCAGTGTAGCAGTCTGTCTAAGGTTTAGAGCTTCTGTTACAAATTCAAATGTCTTCTGGGGCAAAGCAGGTAAAATATTTGTGGAAAGACCAGATATTGTTATTACTACTACTAGTGCTATTACAATTGTTGCTGGCTTATTATATGCCAGAGATGGTTTCAAGAAATATTTATATACATTTATTTAACTTTTACAAAAGTGTTATAAGGTAATATGATTCTCTTCATTTCACAGATAAGTAAATTAAGGCCTGGATTAATGTGGCCAAGGTCACGCTGTTAGCAAATGTGGGATTCAATTTCAAGCTTTCTACTTCTGGAGACTGCAGTCTTAACCTCAAGCTATATTGCAACAGGGAGTGGTGGCAACTGTCAGCCTGAAGAGCAAATGTATTGCCTAAAGGCATTCACTTTTGGTTGCAAAAAAGCCAATGCATCTGCCATTCAATTCAGCCACGGATTTATCTAAAATCACAGGCAAAATAAAAGTTGGCACAATTTTTCTAAATTCCAGCATGTGTTCTCATGCAATCTGAAATTAAATATAAATATCTGTTAACCAATTTTATTGATGGTAATCAAAACATGCTTTAAAAAGCCTTTTCTATACTTATGTTCCTTAATACTTTTCACTGCTTGTTTTATTTATATTTCTAGGGTAAAGAAGAAACTACCATAAAAAATCTCACAGTGTACATAAATGAACATTGTTCATTTTCACAGTCTAAAATATAGAGTTTTAATGTCTTTTTTTTTCAAACTAACAAGTAAGGGATTGAAGAAAATATATACTAATTGTCCTTTATGGTAGATAATAATTATTGGATAAACTATTATAAGATATTCTTTTTGTTTTACAATTAAGGAGGGATGTGATAGAATAATCACCTGTTTTATATTCAGTATCCCCATTTCTAAAGACTGTAGGGTAATCAAAGCTGGGGCTGTCTTTAATCACTTGCTATCTCAAAAGTAATCAGATTTAGGTGGTTGACATCACTTCTAATTTTCAAATATAGACTCTTGGATATGCAATGAGAGGATTCTCTCCCGTTACCTTAACCTGATTAATAAAATGAAAGGAATGTGCAAGTCTGTATTCATTACGGCACACTGGTACTCACTGATGGACCGGTGCTTTAAGAATGAGCTTCTGCTGTGTCAGCAAGATAAGCCCCACAAGAATGATCCTTTATTGACTGAGTAGTCCTTCTCAATCTTGTGAGGGAGAACACTTTCCATGCTGCACTAGTCAATTATTGACCAGCACTAATGCCTAAAAATGTAAAGCAAATTGTTTCATGGAAAAAATTGTTCAAACTAAACTAAAGCAAAACAATGTCTCCCCTTCTAGGATTCTATGGAAGGAAAAAAGTTTTTCAAACTATCTCTAGTTAGTTTAGTTAGTTTTCAGAAACTGAGCTTTCTCTATTTTATATAAAGGCTCATATTTGAAATACAATATTTTATGTTTATATTTGATTATAAACAATAGACACACGTTTTTAGTTTTGACTTATAGACCAGCAACAGACATACATGAGATTTTTTTTTTTTTATACAAATGGACAACAACACATATCTTATGAAAACCACACAAGGGTTCTGGTAGGAAAATGGGGAGGGGGAGGAGTCAGTGATAGGCAACAGGGGTTATCCCCCTGCTTCAGGACCAGAGGGGCAGGACTAGGGCCTCTGTCTACTGTCCTGAGGACTGTGACAGCTGGGATGGGACAACAGCCTCAAGGCACCCACCTTTGGGGGGAGGACTGCAGGCTGGGGGGGTGGGAACAGAATGCTGCAGCTCAAGGCACCCAGTTTGCTCCAGGATTACAGAGGTTAGGGCTAGAGCTGCATTGCATATTGAAACACGGCCCACAGGCGGCCCAGCCTGGGAGGAAGGTGGACACTGATTGCCTCTTCCCAAGGCTATTGGCTCAAGCCATCATTTGCTGCTTAGACCCCAAGGGAATGGATCCCGAGCTGGAGGATGACGAGTTGCTTGCTGGCGCCACGGTTGCGCGTCCAACCAAGCCCTGTGCAGGGGCGGAGGCATCCCTAGGAGCAAGGCTGCCGCTCCTCACTGTGCCCACCCGGAGGCAGGGCTGCTAGGAGCAGAGGCTGGGCCGGACACAACCCCACAGGCAACCTTCGCTGGGGGTGGGCTGGGCCCTGGGCTGAAAGGCAGGGCTCTCTTCCTGGGTGCACCCCCAGGGATGTGATTTAAAATGGGGGCAGTATCGCTTCCAAACCCAGGCTTCTTCCCAGGGTGCGGTCCCGTGGGCCCCGTGGGGGTGCTGTGGCCAGGAGGAGCCCAGGTGTCCAGGCCCACGCTTCCCGCGTTGCTGTGGCTGGTGGTCCGGGGCCCCCTTGTTGCTTCGCTAATGCTGAGAGCTGCGAAGGGGCCGCTCGGATCGAGGTCAGCCGCTCCACTCCCTAAGTCCAGAGGTGCTGCTGGAACCCCCACATTGCAGGGGGCTGGGCCTGAGCTGCCAAAGGTGGTGCAGCGTTGCCAAGCGGTCACAGTGCTGGGCACGTAGGTGGCAGCTGCAGAGCCAGGGGCAGTGGCTGTGCCAGGGCGGAATACAGCCGCAGTGGCAGTCAAGGCCGGCTGGGCGCTGGCAGGGTTGCCCATGGTCGCATGTGTGGCTGATGAAATCCCAGAAGATGCTCGTGTGGGGCTGCCAAAGGCTGGGGGCCTGCAGCAGAGGTTGGGTCCCAGGCTAGGGCTGAAGCTGCCCGTTTGCTACACCGGGGAGAAATGTCACAGGCGGTGGCTTTGCCCTTCCTCCCATTAGGAGCCCCAGAGATGGGCTGGGCAGTGGTTCGAGGGTGAACAGGGAGTTTCAGAGTTGGGGCGGGGCCACACAACCTGAGTGAGGGCAGGCTGTGGGTGACTGTGCCTGAGGCCATGCTCTCCCTGGGGGGCATCTACAGGGCCTGGGTAGATGGGAAGAGGCTCCCACTGGAGCCAGGGGGGGACCCCGAGAGGAGAGGCTGGGAGGCTGGAGTGGTGTCCATGGGGGTGACCTCCTCAGAAGCGGGCTGGAGAGCCAGGCTGGCAGAGGTGCTGGGTGAGGGTGTGGAACTGACAGCAGTTGTGAGGGGCAGGCTGGTGGGGGGCGGGGCACTCGGTCAGTGATGGGAGCGGGGCTCTGTGGGCTGAAGACAGGAGAATCAATGCACATGCGTGTGGGGGACTCCCTTCGGGAGGTACTGGGAGCAGCAGGGAAGGCGGGTCTGGCATCCAGGGCAGCTGCGCCTGATGCCTGGGGCTGGAAAGGGCCTCCTCCTGCACCATTGGGAGCAGGCCCCCAGATGCGCATCAAGGTGAAGCGGTAAAGGGGAGCCGCAGCAGCGGCAGGACCATGTCAGCCAGGAGCCCTTGCTTCGGCTCGCACCCGCCATGCCTGGCGCAGGGGTGGGAGCAGGGGCGGAGGGGTTTGGGGGCCCAGCAGACAGGCCAGCCCTGCCTGATCCTGGGGAGGAAGCGGGGGTCGGCACGGTGAAAGGGGCTGCGGGCCGTGAGTGGGAAGAGGTGCCTGGAAGGGGCTGTGACAGGGACAAGAGGGGGCCGGGTGAGCTGTGCTTCCTCGCAGGCAAAGGATGGACAGAGGAGGCCCCTCCAAGACATGCCTGGAGGTCCATGGGCACTGGGGAGTCCTGTTTCCTCCTGCATCTCTCCGGCTGTGGATCCCTGCTGGGGGCTGGAGGGACGGCAGCCGAGGGCAAGGGACAGGCCTGGGTCCCACCCCGCAGCGCACTATTGATGCGCTGGAGCGCTGCTTCCTTCTCCACATCGAGGTCTTCAGCGCAGACCCGGAAGCCCAGCACAAGGGGTGTGTGCAGCCTCAGAGGCGCCCCTCGCCTGCGTGGCAGCAGAGGAACACTGCGTCTTGGCGGCCTGGAACTGTCGGCCGTAGGTGAGCAGTTCCTCCGGGTCCCTTTCTGCCTGCTTGCTGCCTCTGCACGCTTGTCAGGCCAGCCCGTCGCCTGGGCAACCACCAGAGCTGCAGAGGGTGATGGGGGGCCCTCCTTGCTCCCTTTCTTGGAGGACCTCTGGGGCAGCCCTTGCCATTGGGCGGGACCCCATTTCTTCTGCACCGGCAGGAGGCCTCGGCTGGAGCTGTATGAGCTGGTGATAGCGTTTCTCTGGGGGCAGCAGCTTAGACAAGAGGTCTGGAGTTTCTTGTTGGTTCTGTCTTCTGAGCTCTCGGAGTGGAGGTTTCTCTGCAGAGGTCCCGGCCTGGGCACGAAGGAACAGAGGACTGGCAGGCACCTAAATGCGGATCGTGCGCCCCAAGACCCATAGGCGCCGCTTCTCTGATGGTCCTTCCTTCCACCCAGCACCGCCTTCCTCCCACAGCCTCGCCTGCAGATGGAGGTAAGGACCCTCAGAAAGGAGTGCAGGGTCTGCGGGGTCATGGAACAGCATCTCAGAGACACTGTGACAAAGCGCAGATACAGAGTGCCTGGATACGTGTTGGCTGGCCTGCGAGTGGACAGCGGGGCATGGACAGCTGGGTGACCCAGGCCGGCCACGGGAAGGCGGCAGGCGCGGGGAGGGCTCTGGGGGCGGCCGAGCTCTCCCAGCACGTGCTGGCCCCCCACTGTCCAGGGCGGGATGGAGGGGCACAGCCTGCCCAGGTAACTGCCCATAGAGCACTTGGGTGGGGTCAGTGCTTGGCTAGAGAGCTGGGCTCTGAGCACCTTCCTTAAGCAGCCAACTTGGCCAAAGGCGAAAAGTGCAATGTTCCGGCTGTTGCTGGGATGCAGCTCTGGAACCTATGAGCGAAGAAAGGGTGCACGAGGCCATGGAGGAACGGGCGCGCGCAAAGGGTCCCGAGGGACGGCGCATGCGCAGACATACATGCAATTTTAATGGGAGAGTAAAGGGTAGATTCAGTAGCACTGAAATGAATAGAAAAGACTTTTAATTTCTACTACAGAAGGAAAATGTAATATTATTATAAATCACAGTCAAATTTTTTTTCCGTGTTACTTTACAAATCTGAGGCGGAAGACTTCTGCATCATCATGGAAGTAAAATGAAAGCAAAACCTTATTTTAATTATTGAACACTGGGTGAAAATAGCCAGAATTTTCTGTTTTCCAGGGACTTCTACCTTATATGTCACATAAACAAGTATTGCCTAATTATGTACACAAAAGAAAAAATATGATAAGAATTCTTAATCAAGTTTTAGTCTGATGACAGAAGAATGGAGACATACCCATTTAGCTTTGTTGATGGATTAAAAATGCAAAGTAAAGCATTATTTACTTCCACTTTGAACCATGACAGAATTACTAAAATCATCTTGCCCCATTGCCATGAGCAACTAAAAACCTGAAAAATATATATGAAGCAAACATGTTCAGATACTGAACAGCAGATAGAACTGAAATGAGAAAAGAGAAAAAGGAAACGTGAAGTGAATCCTATGATAACCATCCCAGTTTTCCACCAGGAGGATCTTTCTGGATCAGTTGCTGGAAAAGTGGAAAGAGGGTGCAGATAAGTAGAGACAGTGGGCTTTTTGAGTTGAGGAGGCAGAAATATATGTTCGGTAAAACTGAAGCAGCTGGAATATCTACGCAAAGGACTAAAGTAAATGGAGCTATGAGAAAATGGAGAAAGAAATTCAGAAATCTGCATAGGGGTTTACCTGATAATTTTTGACTGCTTTTTTTTTAAGCTTTTTAGTTGAATATAATTGCTTTACACTGTTTTTGCTGTACAACAAAGTGAATCAGCTGTATTTATACATATATCCCCATATCCCCTCCCTCCCATGATCCCTCCCACCCTCCTTATCCCAGCCTTCTAAATCATCACCCATCCTCAAGTTGATCTCCCTATGTTATGCAGCAGCTTCCCACTAGCTAGCTATTTTACATTTGGTAGTGTATAGGTGTCAATGCTACTCTTCTCACTTCGTCCCAGCTTCCTTCGTCCCCCCTCACCACATGTCCTCAAGTCTGTTCCCTACATCTGCATCTTTATTCTTGCCCTGTGATTGTGTTCATCAGTACCATTTTTTTAGATTCCATATATATGAGTTAGCCTATGGTATTTGTTTTTCTCTTTCTGGCTTACTTCGCTCTGTATGACAGTCTCTAGGAACATCCACCTCACTACAAATAACTCAATTTCATTCCTTTTTATGGCTGAGTAATATTCCATTGTATGTATGTGCCACACCTTCTTTATCCATTCATCTGTTGATGGGCATTTAGGCTGCTTCTATGTCCTGGCTATTGTAAATAATGCTGCAATGAACATTATGATACATGTTTCTTTTTGGATTATGGTTTTTTCTGGGTATATGCCCAGTAGTGGGATTTCTGGGTCATATGGTAGTCCCATTTTTAGTTTCTTAAGGAACCTCCATACTGTTTACCATAGTGGCTGTACCAATTTATATTCCCACCAACAATGCACGAGGATTCCCTTTTCTCCACACCCTCTCCAGCATTTGTTGTTTCTAGATTTTTTGTTGAAGGCTGTTGTGACTGGTGTGAGGTGATACCTCATTGTGGCTTTGACTTGCATTTCTCTAATAATTAGTGATGTTGAGCATTTTTTCATGTGTTTGTTAGTCAGCTGTATGTCTTCTTCAGAAAAATGTCTATTTAGGTTTTCCACCCATTTTTGGATTGGATTATTTGCTTTTTTGGTGTTAAGCTGCATGAGCTGCTTCTATATTTTGGAGATTAATCCTTTGTCAGTTGCTTCATTGGCAAAATATTTTCTCCCATTCTGAGGGTTGTCTTCTTGTCTTATTTATGGCTTCTTTTGCTGTGCAAAAGCTTTTAAGTTTCATTAGGTCCCATTTGTTTATCTCTGATTTTATTTCTATTATTCTAGGAGGTGGGTCAAAAAGGACCTTGCTTTGATTTATGTCATACTGTTCTGCGTATGTTTTCTTCTAAGACTTTTATAGTGTCTGGCTTTACATTTAGGTCTTTAATCCATTTTGAGTTTATTTTTGTGTATGGTGTTAGGAAGTGTTCTAATTTCATTCTTTGACATGTAGCTGTCCAATTTTCCCAACACCACTTATTGAAGAGGCTGTCTTTTTTCCATTGTATACTCGTGCCTCCTTTGTCAAAGATAAGGTACCCATATTGTGTGAGTTTATCTCTGGCCTCTCTATTGTGTTCCATTGATCTATATTTCTGTTTTTGTGCCAGTACCATACTGTTTTGATCACTGTAGCCTTGTAGTATAGTTTGAATTCAGGGAGCTGATTCCACCAGCTCCATCTTTCCTTCTCAAGATTGCCTTGGCTATTTGGGGTCTTTTGCATTTCCATATAAATCGTAAAATTTCTTGTTCTAGTTCTGTGAATAATGCCATTGGTAATTTGATAGGGATTGTGTTGAATCTGTAAATTGCTTTAGGTAGTACAGTCATTTTCACAATGTTGATCCTTCCAATCCAGGAACATGGTCTATCCCGCCATCTGTTTGTATTGTCTTTGATTTCTTTCATCAGTGTCTTATAGTTTTCTGCATACAGGTTTTTTGCCTCCTTAGGCAGGTTTAGTCCTAGATATTTTATTCTTTTTGTTACAATGGTAAATGGGAGTGTTTCCTTAATTCTTTCTGCTCTTTCATTGTTAGTGTATAGGAATGCAAGAGAGTTCTGTGCATTCATTTTGTATCCTGTTACTTTACTAAATTCATTGGTTAATGCTAGCAGCTTTCTGGTAGCATCTTTAGGGTTTTCTATGTATAATATCATGTCATCTGCAAAGAGTGACAAATTTCCTCCTTTTCCAATTTGGATTCCTTTTATTTTGTTTTCTTCACTGATTGCTTTGGCTAATACTTCCAAAACTATGTTGAATAACAGTGGTGTGAGTGGGCACCCTTGTCTTGCTCCTGTTCTTAGAGGGAATGCTTTCAATTCTTCACCATTTAGAATGATGTTGTCGGTTGGTTTGTCATATGTGCCTTTTATTATGTTTAGGTGATTTCCTTCTATGCCCATTTTCTGGAGAGTTTTTCTATCATAAGTGGATGTTGAATTTTGTCAAACACTTTTTCTGCATCTATTCAGATGATCATATGGTTTCTACCCTTCAGTTTGTTAATATGATGTATCACATTGATTGATTTACATATATTGAAGAATCCGTGCATTTCAGGGATAAACCCCACTTGACCATGGTGTATGATCTTTTTAATGTGCTACTGGATTCTGTTTGCTATGTTTTGTTGAGGATTTTTGCATTATTATTCATCAGTGATATTCGCCTATAATTTTCTTTTTTTGTGACATTTTTGCCTTGTTTTGGTATCACGGTGATGGGGCCTCATAGAATGAATTTGGGACTGTCCCTCCTTCTGCTATATTTTAGAAGGGTTTGAGAAGGATAGGTGTTAGCTCTTTTCTAAATGTTTGATAGAATTTGCCTGTGAAGCCATCTGGCCCTTGCTTTTTGTTTGTTGGGAGATTTTTAATCACAGTTTCAATTTCAGTACTTCTGATTGGTCTTTTCATGTGTTCTATTTCTTCCTGGTTCAGTCTTAGAAGATTGTACTTTTCTAAGCACTTATCCATTTCTTCCAGGTTATTGGCAATATATCCAATTTATTGGCATATAGTTGCTTTAGGTAGTCTCTCATGATTTTCTGTATTTTTGCAGTGTCGGTTGTTACTTCTTTTCATCTCTAATTATGTTGCTTCGTGTCTTCTCCCTTTTTTCCCTGATGATTCTGGCTGATGGTTTATCAATTTTGTTTATCTTCTCAAAGGACCAGCTCTTAGTTTTATTGATCTTTGCAATTGTTTCTTTCATTTCTTTTTCATTTATTTCTGATCTGATCTTTATGATTTCTTTCCTTCTGCTCACTTTAGGTGTCTAATTGTTTTAGGTGGCAGGTTAGGTTGTTTATTCAAGATTTTCCTTGTTTCTTGAGGTAGGACTCTATGGCTATAAGCTTCTCTCTTAGAACTGCTTTTGCTGCATCCCATAGGTTTTGGGTGGTTGTGTTTTCATTGTCATTTATTTCTAGGTATTTTTTTTATTTCCTCTTTGATTTCTGCAGTGACATCCTGTTTGTTTAATAGCACATTGTTTAGCCTCCATATGTTTGTATTTTTTACATTTTTTTTTCCTGTAAGTGATATCTAGTCTCACGGCGTCATGGTCAAAAAAGATGCTTGACATGATTTCAATTTTCTGGAATTTATTGAGGCTTGATTTATGCCCCAAGATGTGGTCTTATCCTGGAGAATGTTTCATGTGCACTTGAGAACAAAGTGTATTCTGTAGTTTTTGGATAGAGTGTCCTATAAATATCAATTAAGTTGACATGGTCTAATGTCTCATTTACAGCTTGCATTTCCTTATTTATTTTCTGTTTCAATGATTTGTCTACTGGTGTCAGTGAAGTGTTAAATTTTCCTACTATTATTGTGTTACTGTTGATTTCCCCTTTTATGGCTGTTAGCATTTGCCTTATATATTGAGGTGCTCCTATGTTGGGTGCATAGATATTTACAATTGTTATATCTTCTTCTTGGATTGATCCCTTGATCATTATGTACTATCCTTCCTTGTCCCTTGTGATAGTCTTTAATTTAAAGTCTAATTTGTTTGATATGAGTATAGCTACTCTGGCTTTGACTTCCTTTTTCATGGAATATCTTTTTCCAGACCCTTAATTTCAGTCAGTATGTATGCCTAGGACTGAAGTGGGTTTCTTGTAGACAGTATATATAAGGGTCTTCTTTTTGTATCCATTCAGCCAGTCTGTGTCTTTTGGTTGGAGCATTTAATCCACTTACATTTAAGGTAATTATTGACATGTGTGTTCCTATTACCATTTTCTTAATTGTTTTGGGTCTGTTTTTGCAGGTCTTTTCCTTCTCTTGTGTTTCCTACTTAGAAAAGTTCCTTAAGCAATTGTTGTAAGGCTAGTTTGGTGGTTCTGAATTTTCTTAACTTTTTTTTTTCACATTTTAAACTCTTTATTGGAATATAATTGCTTTATAGTGTTGTGCCAGTTTTTGCTGTACAACAAAGTGAATCATCTGTATTTATACATATATCCCCATATCCCCTCCCTCCCTCAATTCCCTCCCACTCTTCCTATCCCATCCCTCCAAGTCATCGTCCATCATCAAGTTGATCTCCCTGTTTTATGCGGAAGGTTCCCACTAGCCATCTGTTTTACAGTTAGTAGTCTGTATATGTCAATATTGTCTCACATCGTCCCAGCTTCCCCTTCACCCCCCACCCTGTGTCCTCAAGTCTTTTCTCTACAATTGCATCTCTGTTCTTGCCCTGTCACTGGGTTCATCAGTACCATTTTTTTAGGTTCCATATATATGAGTTATCATATGGTATTTGTCTTTCTCTTTCTGGCTTGTTTTGCTCTGTATGACAGACTCTAGGTCCATCCACCTCATTACAAATAACTCAGTTTCATTCCTTTTTATGGCTGTGTAATATTCCATTGTATATATGTGCCACATAATCTTTATCCATTCATGTTAACTTTTGCTTGTTTGTAAAGCTTTTGATTTCTCCATTGAATTTGAATGAGATTCTTGCTGGGTAGAGTATACTTGGCTGTAGGTTTTTCTTTTTCAGGACTTTCAGTATATCCTGCCATTCCCTTCTGGCCTACAGAGTTTCTGCAGAGAGATCAGCTGTTATCTTTATGGGTTTTCCCTTATATGTTATTTGTTGCCTTTCTCTTGCTGTTTTTAATATTTTTTCTTTGTCTTTAATTTTCACTAGCTTGATTAATAGGTGCCTCATTGTGTTTCTCCTTGGCTTTTTTCTGTATGGGACTCTCTGCACTTGTTGGACTTTATTAACTATTTCCTTTCCCATGTTGGCCAAGTTTTCCACTCTAACCTCTTCAAATATTTTCTCAACCCTTTCTTTTTTTCTTCTTCTTCTGGAATGCCTATGATTCGAATGTTGGTGCACTTAATGTTGTCACAAAGTTCTCTGAGACTGTCTTCCATTCTCTTTATTTTTTTTTCTTTTTCCTGCTCTTTGGCAGTTATTTCAACCATTCTATCTTCCAACTCACTTACTCATTCCTCTGCCTCAGTTATTCTTCTGTTTATATGATCCAGAGTATTTTTAATTTCAGTTATTGTATTGTTCATTCCTGTTTGTTTGCTCTTTAGTTCTTCTAGGTCCTTATTAAATGTTTCTTGTATTTCCTCTATTTTGTTCTCGAGATTTTGGATCATCTTTACTATCCTTACTCTGAATTCTTTTTCAGGCAATTTGCCTATTTCCTCTTCATTTACTTGGTCTTGTGGGGTTTTATCTTGCTCCTTTGCCTGAACGGTGTTTCTTTATTTTCTCATTTTGTCTATTTTATAGTATTTGTTGTCTCTTTCCCATTGCTGCCTAGTAGTAATTCCTATTGTTTCTGCTCTCTGCCCCCTGTGTTGGGGTTGGTCCAGTGTATTCAGTAGGCTTCCTGGTGCCTGCTTTCTGGTGTGTGGATCTGAATCTTTTCTCTCTGATGAGCAGGGCTGTGTCAGATGGTGTGTTTTAGGGTATCTGTGTGCTTGATATGGCTTTAGGTAGTCTGTGTGCTGATGGATGGGTTTGTGTTCCTGTCTTGTTTGTAGTTTGGTGTGAAGTATCCAGCACTGGCGGTTGCAGGCAGTCAGGCGAAGCTGGGTCTTAGACTCTGGTAGAGGTCTCCATAAGAATTCTCTGCTGTTAATCTTCCCTGTGGCTGAGGACTCTGTAGTGGTCTAGCATCCTGGACTTAGTGCTCCCTCCCAGAGACTCTGACTTGACTTCTGGTTGAGGAATCCAGACTCCAGAGGTCACTCATCGCAGTTATGTTGGGATCTTTGCAGTCCTTTCTGGTGTCCAAGGTCTTCTGCTAGTGTTCAGCCAATTTTCTCAATTCCCTCTTGCTGCAAATGCAAAACAGGCTTCCCAGGGATATAATACTTTGGTTGTGGCTGGCCAAGAAATGGCTTTTAATCATGGAGAAAGCTTCCCTGTTTTTATTATTATTGCTGTTTTCTCATTCATTTAACAGTTTGTTAAAGATTATGATAAAGGATACAGATGAACACCCAGTGGAAGAGATGCATAGGGCAAGGTATGGGGGGGGGCATGAAGCATCCGTGCCCTCTCCAGTCCCAAAACTGTGCCCAAATCTCCATGTGTTCACTGACCTGGAAGTTCTCGAATTTTTGACTTCCAATAGTTTTGTAGCAGTGTCTAATGGCTATTTTAATTTGAATTTTCCTGATGACAGCTTATGATGTGGAGCATCTTTTCATATCCTTCTTTGCCATCCATATATCTTCTTTGCTGAAGTGTCTGTTAAGTTCTTTGGACTTTTAAAAATCAGATTGTTTGTTTTCAGTGTGAACTTTGAAAGAGATGTTATAAATAGGTTCAACATGAAAGGAAAACATGAATACAATGGAGAGAAAGTGAAAGGTATATAAAAGATCCAAACTGAACTTCTATGAATTAAAAACACAATATCCAAAGTGAAGAACGCAATAGCTGGAATTCATAGCTGATATGACACTATTCTAAAAAGATCAGTGAAGTGATAGCAATTCCAAATATACAAACTGAAGCACAGAGAAAAATAAATGAAAAAAAATAAGTACTTAGGTGACATGTTAAAAAATATTAAGATGTTTAAAATACATGACTTGGAGTTCAAGGAGGAAGGGAAAGCAGAAAATATATTTGAAAAATATTCCAAATTTAATAAAACCAAGAAACATATAGGTGCATGCTCTGTCAAAACTCTAAGCTGGAGAAATCAAAAGACAACCATATCCAAGTATATCCTAATCAAAGTGTTGAAAAACAGTGAAAAAAATCATAAAAGCAATTAGAGGAAAAAAGACATATTTTGTACTTAGCAGCAAAGATTACCAGTCTTCTCATCAGAAATTACCTAAGAAATCAATGGAATGACACTCTGAAAGAATAGACAGAAAAAAAAAATCTGTCAAGTTAAAATTCTATATCCAGAGAAATTTTCCTTTGAGACTGAAGGCCAAGAATTCAGCTCATCAGATTTGTATGATGCTTTTCAGATAGAAGGAAAATGACCCCAGAAGGAAACCTGGAGCTACATTAAAGGAATGAAGAACACTGAAAATGGTGAGTATGGACAAATATAAAGTATTTTCCTATCTTTTAATTTCTTTAAAAGATAATTGAGAGTTTAAAGTAAAAATAATAGTAATGTATTAGATGTTAGTAGTATATGTAAAGTGTAATGCAAAAAAAAAGGTCAAAAAAGGACCACAGAAGTTTATGGAAGCATCCTGTTGTAATGTTCTTATGTGATATATAAAGTTATATAACAGGGTTTGAAGGTAGACTGTAATAATATAAATTTGCAAATTGTAAACTCTAGGCCAACCCCTAAAAAATAAAAAAGAAAGAGGTATAACTAATAATCCAATAGTAAGAGATGAAATGGAATTCTAAAAATAATCACCTAATCTAAAAGAAGATAGGAAAAGAGGAAAAGAACAAAGAGAAGATGGGACACATGAAACAGATAACAAGATGGTAGATTTTAATGTAACTATGTTAGTAATTATATTAAATATAATTTGGTTAAACACTCCAATTAAAATGCAGATATTTTAAGACTAAATCATTTCCTTATATGTCATTGCAAAATTTTATATAGGTATATATGTGTGTGTGTGTGTGTGTATAATTTTAAGGAACTGGCTCACACAATTGTGGGAGCTGGCACATCTGAAATCAACAGGGTAGTATATCAGGCTGCAAACTCAGGCAAAAGCTGATGTTGGAGTCTTGAGTCCACAATTTGTAGGTCAAGCTGAAGACTCTGGAAAGATTTCTATGTTATGATCTTCAAACAGAATTTCTTCTTCTCAGGGTAAGCTCAATTTACGCTCTTAAAGCCTTCAATTGACAGGATGAGGCCCATCTACACTATCAAGGGTAATATCCTTTACATAAAAAGCAACTAAGTGTAAATGTTAATCTGCATCTACACACATCTTCATAGCAACATTTAAACTAGTGTTTGATCATACAACTAGACACCATAACCTGGCGAAGTTGACACAGAATTTAACCATCACAATCAGCAAACCTTAGATCCCATCTATGAGGCTGATTACAATCATTTTTACTGTGTTTCTTTTTGAACCATCCTTTCTCTCTTATTTAATGCAAAACCTATCTCATTCTCTTTGTTTGCTAAAAACTCCCTTCTCACAAGTAAATCCATTCAGTACTGAATTTTCCCTTAGAAGCCGTCTTTATATATTGATAGTATGCATTTAATGTTGGTTTCCTTCTTCTTGTAACCTATTTTTGCTCATGTGTATGACTTCAGTTTCATTCATTTGATTGTAAATTGAGCAGGGGAAAGTCCACATAATCAATCTTTTAAAATCTCCCTGTAAAGCCTAACTTACTAAAAAAAATCTCCACGTCTGTTCCTATAATATGTTAAAGTTGACTTAACTTTAACTTATAAAGTTGACTTAATGGAAGGATTAAAACTGGGTTGTGACCTGCTACTCATATTCTGTTTCGTTATTCTCAAAACGATTTATCTTTGTATCATGTAGACAAATAGTATGAGTTGTGGGGGGAAGTATGAGGAAAATACTACTGTCTGAAACAGCACGTAAGCTGATTCAAAAAGAAGTCACTTCCTTTTCACACAGAGGGAAAAGGTTTCTCACTTCTCTTTAAAAGTTTTAAGTGTTGGTTCTGATTTGCCCCTGAAGTCCTGTCTTCTGTAGTGACATAATTGTTAAAGAGAGCTCTCTTTCACTCTCAAATGAGTCCCCGTTTAGAGAATTTATTATATAATCATTCTGATTAAGTAGGAGGACATGCCAATATTTAGGTTGTAAATACTGGTTTATGGCAATGGGTAACTTTTGATGCATTAGAATCGTATTAAAAACAAAACTGTCTACCCTTCCCCAACCTCTTTAACATCACCTCAGTAGATCTGGGGCAGGACTTAGACTTTTAAAAGTTTAACATATTTGAAACAACTCAAATTTTGAGAAACACTAATCTCTAGATTGCAGTACATTTTCAGTTATTATACCTAGAGCAAACACCAATTTAATTCACAGTTTCTGTGCAAACAAAATCACACTTTACAACTACAGGTCTTCTGAGGGATCCTTATGGCCTAAGTTGTTAGCATTTTGGGGGGGTTGTTTTTTGTTTGTTTGTTTGTTTTTGTTTTTTGTTTTCTAATACACTCTCTAGACCTCAGAAGCCCTTTGAAACTAAACCATTAATAGCCCTCCAGTCCTCTGGAAGTCATGAGGAAAAATGAGGGCAAGCAATGATGTAGTCATTCTGTAGGCTGATAATTAGAATAACTCTAAAATGTGATTCTGTCCAGATTCAGTGAAAATGATGAATAGAAAGAAGTTGTTCCAGAATATAGAAGTTTAAAAAGAAATTGTCAATGAGGAAAATTATATTCAAATATATGAACACAGTCAGTCTGAAGAAACTAATACAATCACAGACTCAAAAGTATGCTGGTTGTACAAAATAGTGTAACCTGAGAAACTGAGGCCTAATGCATTTCAATAATTTAAATAACTTACCCCCAAATAATAACTGGTTTTAGAAAAACTATACTCTAGCTGCCTCATTTCAGCTTTAAAAAAAAACTACATTACCCAGTAAAGTTTGGAGTATGTACTCTCAGGATTAGCTGTCTTACTCTATTCCTTCATTAACTTCGATAATTGAACCATAAATGTCTGCAACCATCTGAAAAAATCATGGATGTGATGTCTCATTTAGTTACATTATTTATGAACAGACATTCAGAAGGTCAATATGCATTTCCAGTATTGTACATGAATAAAATAGCTAAGGAAAGTAAAAGTGCCTGCAGTTATATAATAAGTATAATGTGAATCAAGCAGAAAAATAAGCGGCTCTAGCATATACAGAGAAAGAAAAAGAAATCCTTTGTTTTGCCATAGCTTTCTAAAACGTTTAGTCATTCAGTATATAATTGCTTCTTATTCAGGAACATATCCCCACTGTTTTGATTGTTTTTTTCATAGTCCTCATCCCTGCTCCACCAATTTTTTTCATATTGTGAATTCATTTGGGTATTTGTAATTTTTATCCCAATATAGCACAATATCACCAGGATATAGTTTTTAAATTTTCTTGTTGCAGAAGGACTTTCTCTTAAAAAGGCAAAGAGTAAATGGTATAGCATGAGGAAGCATGAAATGTTCTGTGCAATTCAAGATCATCATTCTTTCTTCTAAAGACATTCAAATGGCCTACAGTCTAATGGCCCCTATGAAAAAAACACACACCATAATACTTCCATTATGGATGGATACCAGTAGCCAAATAACGGAACTTCTGTCTGACCTAATTCAAATGAATTGGTTTTGTGTTCAGTGTACTAAGGCACAAGGCAATTAATCCTTTTCATCTTCAGTTACTGGGGGAAGGGATGGGATGAAAAAGTGAAGGAAACTAACAATTTCGTGCTGTTCTATCTACTGTATAAAACTATTGTTTACTTTTTTAATGAGATATAATTGGAATATCATTATATTCATTTCAGGTATACAATTTAATGATTCAATATTTGTATGTATTGCAAAATGATCACCACAATAAGCCCAGTTAACATGGGTCACTAGAGAGAGCTATAAAATATTTTTTTCTTACAATGAGAACTTTCAGGATTCACTCTCTTAGTTACTTTCAAATATGCAATACACTATTATGAACTATAATCACCAACCTGTACATCACATCCCCAGGACTTATTCATTTCATAACTGAACTGGTAATTTATATAAGGAATTAATCTTTTGACCCCCTTCACTCATTTTGCCCACCTCCACCCCCTTGCCTCAAGCAACTACATAAATGATTTTATTTAATTCTAATAATCCTTGGAAGTAGATGGTATCACTTACATTTTATAGATGAAGAATTTGAGGCAGCTCAGAAAAGTTATGTACATCGTCCAAGATTCACAGTATGAGTAAATACCAAACTTAAAATTTAAACCCCAAATAATCTGACTCTAAGTCCCCCTCCCTTCATTAAACTGGAAATAAAGGCATACCCAATAGCAGCTTTAGGCAAATTCAGTAGTTAATTTTCCAGAGTTGTGCCTCAGAGATTCTTTAAATTACCTGGTTAGTTATAATCACTATATGACTCATGTCAAAGGAGCCCAAGACACATGTTCATGCAAATTAACTTGCTTTCCACAACCTCCTGGATCCTTGCTCAAACTTGATCTCTTTTATACCATTTGTATTACATGCAACATTACTGCTGCCCGTTCCAGCCCTCTGGCTAAGTGGGTCAGACAACACTCCACTCACATCACGTTGGGGAGCTCAGACCACGTGCTCATTTGGTGTCTCATGGTAGATATTCTGTCTCTGCGAAGGCCCCATCACAAACCAGAAGCTGTTTCTCTAAAGGAGGGCAATTATCTGCAGAGGAAGACATAGATATGGTCCAAAACCTAAAGGTCTGCTTGCCAGAGGCTCTATATAGACATTCTCTTTGCCAAGGACACTTGAGGCATCATTATTGGATCTGCTAGATCATGAGGCCGGTGTGGTAGGAAAGCTTACACTACAGCCTGGACTTCGTACACAGCCTTCTCATTTTCTGATCACTGCTCAAATCTAGCAGCCTAATGGGTCACTTTTTAAACGGGTTGCCATTACTCACTCAGAGGTGGTAAATGGTTCACATCCATTTGGGGAAGAATTGGAGGGAGATTTAAGGTGTGTAGCATCACCAGAGGTGCAGGGTACTTCCTCAAGCTGACTTGGCGTCCCCCTAAATCAAGGGACTCTGTACATGTGAATTGATGTAGGTCTGCAGAGGGAGTGAGGAGCCATGGCTCTTCATTGTGGAGACTCAAATCAGGTTTACGGCCACCAGACCTAGAACTTTTCCAGTTACATAGATCAAGTAATACTCTAGTAGTCTGCCTACACATTTTGTTCCTAGGGACACTGTGATCGCTCAGCTACCTCCAAAGGTATCTATAAGGCCAAGGCATTCTGATTACCTATATGTCCCTCCTGTCCTTTAGTATACATGTTCCTATCTGTCTTCAGCAGTTAAATGTTGGCATTGGCTTCTGCCTCTCTGAGATCCTATAATCCCCATTGAAATCAGGGAACCCATTTAATGATAGTATGGTTGGCTGAATAATGCCCTTCCTCCTTCTTTGTAAAGATGTCCACATCCTAATGTCAGAAACCTGTGAATATATTACATGGTAAAATGGACTTTGCAGATGTGGTTAAATTAAGGATCTTGAGATCGAGACACTGTCCTGGATTATCTGAGTGAGTCCAATATAATTGCAGGGGTCCTTTTCAGAGAGAGAGACAGGTGGTCAGAGAAAAGAGATACTACACTGGCTTTGCATATTGCAAAGAGTTCATAAGCCGTCTCTAGAAGCTGAAAGAGACAACCGATTTTCTGCTGAAATCTCCAGAAGGGAGAGGCACTGTGGACACCTTGTTTTATCCCTGTAAGACTTATTTCAGACTTCCAACTTCCAGAAATGTAGGGGAATAAATCTTTGTTATTTTAAATCACTGAATTTCTGGTAATTTGTTACCATAGCAATAGGAAACTAATATGGGCTCCACTCTGTAGAACAGCGGTTCTCAACCAGGATTAAATTTGTTTCCCTCAGGACACACTGGCAATATCTGAAAATATTTTTGATTGTCATGACTCAGGGGAGGGTAATTCTGGCTTCTAGAGGGTTAAGACCAGGAATAACTGTTAAGCATCCTGCAATGCATAGGACAGTCCCTCACACAAAGAATTATTCTATCCAAAATGTCAATAGTGCCTAGAGTAAAAAATTCTTCCCTACCTGGCCACGAAAGGAGAGTAACCACAAAGCTCTTCAAGAACACAGGTATTCCCTCACTAATGTGTTTTCTTGGTGCTGTACTGAGGGCAGTGTTTTCTGGGCCTTCTCATGGGACGTAGTTATACATGATAAATCCAGTCCAAACATTTCTAACTCACTAGGTCCTTGGATTCCCTGCTCCACATCACACTAGAGCAGCTTTGGGTGTCAATCTCATTAACTGTAGACTACCACCATAGAGTCCAACAACGTTCAGTCAATGGACCAAGTAATCTTTAGAGCCATCTCGAGTTGCACAGCCTAAATTCATAAAAACAGAATCTCCAGCAGGTCTACCCTTATCAATGAGCTCAGACAGATTTAGATTTTTACTCTACTTTCCTTGGTCTAACATCTTCAGAATCCATTCCCACCCATTCCTCAGATTTCTGTTTACATATATGTGCAAAGACTTGCAATTCTTTTGGTTTGTAAGCTATTTTCTCCTAGGTAATATTATATACCTGTCCCTTTTGGAACATGCTGACATTTTATCCTAATTATGGGTATAGCAGAAAGAGGAAGTAGTAGGTTTTGAGAATTGACATCCTTTTTCAAATGTTCATCCTAAATGAAGCTATTACAGGTTTTTCAAGCAAAACACAGCTAGTGCCCTCAGATACTGGAGAGAAAGCTACTTCCACTGGAATGGGAGTCTCAAAGTGATCTGGGGGCTCATTTTTGTCAAATAATGGAGGTACCCTTTCCAAGATTCAGGGTCCCAATTTTTATCAGTCAATGCTCTAATTGATTCACATGAGACATTTGCTGACCCTGTGAATTCAACTGGCATTGTAATACAGCAACCCATGCACTTACATTTTGTTTCATTTTCAGCTGTATTAGCCCTGCAGCTATTAGAAACAGGAACTTTGCTTAGGGCTACTATGGAAGCTCTCTGATTCTCAGATAGTGATTTAAATGCTTTATAAACGAGCTTGAGTTTAATAAAACTAAATGATACTAAAATAAATATTTGTTCATTGAATACTAAAGATAGTAATTAGTTACAAGCTACAGAAATTGAGAACTTGATTTTTGGCAATATATTTTATAAATTTTCCTGGGCTAGCCAAAAGGCAATAGTACAGAAATATGGTTATATAAACACATAGTTTGGTAGATTTATGTCTTTGAAATTCCACACTCAAATAGTATTAATTATATTAATTATTATCATCTATATATGTTACTTATATAGTTCTGAAGAGAGGTTTTCTAGGATATAATGTTATACTGTCCATTCATTAGTCACCAGAAGATAGGTAACACAAGTCTGGGAGTGGTTGCTAATATAGTATAAAAGAAAAGAAAAATTTAAAACCATTTTTAAAGGGAAATTATGAAAGAAAATTAACAAAATGAATGTTCACAATGGTAAACATAATGCCTTCGTTTTACATTCAGATAAATAAGTTGCATGGACACAGCATGAAAGGGCACTTGCCTAAACAGTATTTTATATAAACAAGATTTTAATATTTTTTGACTGAAAAATCATTACAATGTAAAGTAAAGCATTGCTAAGTAAGACATCCATTAAACTTAGGTCACAGTAACGCAAATATGGTAAAGTATATTTTAAGAGATTCAAACCCAGGAAAACCTTCCTTTCTAGTGTTCAGACAATAATTGAAAAAGTCTTTATACATTTTAAATCCCCACTGTTCACAAAAGTTACCAACAATTTGAGTAAAAACCAGGCAAGGACAAGCAGGAAAACAATAGGTCTAGAAACAATTCATGGGAAGAATATTGAAGGGATCTGGGTTGTTTAACACAGAGAAAATATAAGACTTTCACAGGAAAATGATGGCAGTCTTTAAATATCTGAGTGGATACTATATGGATAAAGTGTTAAGCTTCTCTAAAAATGCAAATGAAGAGGTTGGGATAATAGTAAACATTAGAAAAATACAGATTTAAGTTTAATCCAAGAATATATTTTGCAATAATAGTAATAATTCTTGAACGCATTCAAGAGAAGCCAAATTATCATTTGTGACAGATATCATGCAGGGGCATTTCTGCACTGAGTATGAGATTGGGCTAGGGATATTTAGTGTCCTCTTGCCTCCTAAGATTCATTATTCTGACTACATAAGAGCACCTACCAAAAGGAGATATATATCAAGAGATGATAGAGAAAGACAGGGCTATTTAACTTACATTTTTGGACCAATTTTTTCCATCAATTATATTGATCTTAAGGCTGGAATTATCAGAACAAACATGGTTAGAAGAATTACATCCAAGAGAGGTAAGAAAACTATAAGATAATATCCAGTCACCTGAAAGTAGTTTATGTAAATACATATTTTTGTATAAATACGTCCTCAGTTCTTTCAGGGAAATTTTCAAATATGCTTTCACATAAGTGTAAAAATCTAGGAATGTCTGATTTAATTATGAAAATTTTAAACTGTTAAAATTACGGTCCCCAAATATAAAAAAAAAAAAAAAAATTAAGCATAACATTTGGCAAAACCTATAATAAAGTACATCAGCCATATATAGAGAGAGAATCTTATTAAAATAAGCAACAGGTTCATAGTATCATAAATCTTAAAAGTTAAATAACAAAGAGACATCCCTTTAAAACATTACCTTTAACTACAGTTTAAGGAAAAGAAGATTTATTTCTAGTGAAGCAATTTCCTGCACATAAAAACAACAAAGAAAAGATCTGATTTCACTGGAACATATTGACTGGTGTGAATTAGAAAAAGAAAAAGAAAGAAAAAAATGAAGGAAGGAGGTCCCCGATTTAATCACTTAGCATTTGCTTACACGAAAGGCTTTAAATCTGTCCCAAACTACTGGTGTTTCTAAGATAAAGCAAAGAGTTTTCCCTAAGGTCCCTTGGTACCCGAAATTACATCTCTGCAGAAAACTGTTCAAAGAGACTCACACCAAATACAGAAAGAGAACACCTATCCATATGCTTAACAACTATTTAAAAGGTATCAAATCAAAGAACACAAAGTTGTATTAATTATATGTAAACATTTCCACATCTAACAACAGTTTCCATGAGATTAGAACTGTATTTTATATTTTTGCGGACTTGAGTTTGTCAGTAATTGTGTGGGGTTGCAAGATGAAATTACTGCGATAATTACGGTAACTGTGGAGTAAGGACAAGATTTTCGGTTTTTTTATCAACCATACCCCATCCTTATCCTCAGCTCCAGCCCTAAAGTTTTGTGATTTGAGGTAAGTCTGTGGATAAATGGATACATTCATCATGCTTAGGTTTTCTCCAAGAAAGGCATCTTTTCTTGTTCCTCTTTTTGAAGATATTCATCTCCTGGACTAGGCTAGAGCCAGGGTTTAACACATGATGTGACCCTGACACAGTTCTGCTAAAGAAGCCTATCCTGGTCTCTGGGGACATGGAGAAGTGTGGCAGCTGCAGGCAGCAAATGGACTCAGAAGTGAGGACGCAGAGTGATTCCGGTTGCTCAGGGCTGTTCACAGTTAAAATATTATTCCCATTTTACAGATGATGAAATTGAGGCTTAGATACATTGTGATCATATATAGTTATGTCACATTGGCATGCTCACTCTTTATTTCCTGAAATATATTTGTTAGAGTTTACCTGAGTTAAATATAATCTCTTGACCAGTCAACTTAAACTGCAAAAGATTTACATTTAGAAGATTAACAATCACATAGAATAATGTTTCAAGTTAACATTTGAAAAGAAAATTTGAACAAGTGCATGAAAAGTTTGGAATCATTTCAAATATGTTCAATGTGAACTTTCAGATGTGTATTCAAAGATTCCAACTATATATATGAGTAATTATCTCTTCCAGGTAAGTCATCTGATAACTTTCACTTCTGAAAAAGGCTATTTTTGATTTTTTTCACATTAATGATGACTGATGAAAATATTTGCTCCTACTCCAGAATCCAAACAATAGGAAAGTTCAAATTACCAGACACTGCTGGAAAAAGATAATAAAAACAGGGTCCATCATGAGTTCACAGTTTTACAATTCTAAAGATATAAAAGTGATTATTAGATTATTAAATATTAAATGACATTGACAATAACATTGATGTTAAACATCAGCCTCCACTGTCAACTTAGAAGAAATTCAAGTAATTCTAACAACCTTCTGACTCTTAACATTAAATCTTTCTACACTCTACTCCAATCCTACTCAGGATAACTGAATTTTTACTTGTTGTCTGTATCAAAGGTGCCAGTCTGATGACTGATACCCTGTTTCCTTTTCCATTCCAGGAGAGGTTTGCTCCCACTTCCACGATCATTATCAAACACATATTTCTCTATTTTATGAAAATAAAATATAAGCTACATCCTTCTTCTCCCATCTACTAAGTAACTCTACCACCTCCCTCCTTCTCTCTTCTCTTCCAGTTTGATGAGACTTTAAATTGCCCTCACTCTGCACTGCTTCCCACCCCGCCTTTCCACAGCAGAATGCCTTCTCTCTACTGACTCTGTCCCCCTCTACCACCTTGGCTCTACTGACATTGTATAAAAATCTTAATTCCAAACAATTAGTAGGTTTTTCTTTAAATACATTTCTTATATTACAAACGTATTTAGCCATTTTATTACAAATTCCCAGTCATTCCAACATTATTCAAGTAGATTCACACACATGTACACAAACAGACTTTGAAAGCTTCACTGCTTACTGTTATTTCTTTATCGTATCTCCTACTCCCTTCTTTTGGTCTCTGTTCTGATTCATTGAGTACTTTTAACAAAGAAATTTTAAAAGTATTTTTGACAAAATGAGTACAATATGGATATAGTCTCTGAGTCCTTGTCTTCTTGTAAGTTTTTTTTTTTTTTTCCTGACAGATGAATGGTGTTTTGGCTGGGTATATATTTCTTTGTTGGTAAACGTTAGAAGTTGTAGATGTTATTCTATTGTCTTCTAGCTTCTAGTGTTGCAAATGAGAAGTCTGATGACAGACTATTCTTTTCTAAGTTATTTTTATTTTTGCATGAAAGCTTGCATTTTCTTTTTAGGTATGGATTTTGAGAATTTTAGCAAGATATGTCCAAGTAATTTCTTTTGTATTCAAGCTTTTCCATAGCCCTTTTAACGTGCACACTCAGGGAACTGTTTCTCTATTATGTTTTACTTATTGATTTCCCCCCAATTCTAACTTTTTCTTTGTAACTCCTATAAAGCACTGCCTTGAAAGGCCATGTCTCATTTCAATCTTTTCCCTCATGGTTTCTATCTCTTTGCATTTTGGCTCTGTGTTTTTAAATATTTCTTATTCTAGATGTTCCAGGATAATAAATTCTCAGCAGTAACCATCCTCTTCTTTAATTCATTTATTGAATTTTTAAAGTCAAATGTTTCTGTCATTCCAGTGTAAGTTTTTACGCAATAGATTCCCTTGGTTGCTTTTGTTATTATTTTTGTTTGGTGAAAGTAAGAATCTGCCTCCTTCAATTTGTGCTTCCTTCCTAGCAGATATCTGTAGTGATTACTTTCCTTGATCTTCTTCTGTAAAATTTCTCAGTGTGCTCAGGGACACTTTGTTGTTGTTTGTTTTTTTGTTTTGGTTCTTTCTCATGAGCTTATTTTCTTATGAGAATCAGGTCAAGATGCTATAGAATCTTATGTAGAAAAAACCTGCACGTCCTGTTCTGTGGGCCTGTGATGTGCCAGCTGGGAAGCTACTTGTCCTCCACTCTCTGCTCCCAGGTTTCCTTGTGTGTCAAGACCAGTATTGTGTATTTCATCTGCTACAAATGAATCATCAGGAGGGTACTCCTAGGATTACCCGTGTACCAGTGACTGCAATTCATTTCCAAAAGCTACACTTCACTGTAGGCCAAACTAGTTCCAGGTATTCTGACCCTCATGTATCCCAAGGACTCTATACTGTAAAATCACAGGCTCCTATACTGCACTGATAGTGATTAAATCCTGTGCTCATGGCCTCTCTGCATGGCCTCTGATCAGTCTCTGATCACCTCAGGAGATTAACATGATGCTTCCCTAACTTTATTGATTTATTTGATTAAATTTTGGCTGCTCTGGAAGGAGAAAAAGATGGCGGCGAAGTAGAGAGACGTGGAGTGCATCCCTCTCCACAGATGCATTGGGAATGCACGGAAGGACACAGTCATTCCCACAGAGAACCAGCTGAACACCAGCAGACGGCCTCGGACACCGGAAAGGGCTGCGGAGAACCTGACATAGCCGGTAGGAAGGCATCTACGAGGGCTCAAAGAGGGTGAAGCGGCGGAGCTGTGGCAGACGGGAGGGAGTGAGAAACATACGGAGGGTCCGCAGCGCAGTTCAGCGTTCCTGGACCGAGACATCGATCCGCGGCTGAACGGAGGGTCCAGGAGCGGGAGCGTGGGAACCGGAGAGCTGGTTCAGGGGGAGAAACATTGTTGCCGGTAGGGTGACGGACCGAGAGGACAGGAGGGAGGAGGTCCGCGGAGAGGAGTGCCGATCCCTGAGAGCTGCCCGGCCATGATGGCGGCTGGAGGCTACAGGCTCCCGGGCGGGGGGGAGGAGCCACGCGCATAGCCTCTCTCTCTCTTTCTGCGCCTCTGCAACAGGCAGTGGAGAGACGCCCTGCGGGGCCACATAAGGCGCTCAGGGATAACAAGCACCCTCAGGCGCTCGGGCGGGGCTAGATTAAAACTCCTTGCAACGCCAGCAGCAGGGAGGCTGCCGAGAGAAAAAAAAAAAAAAAAAACCAGCATCAAAAAGAAAAAACCCCGAGAGAGGCCCAACTCTAAGACTTTCTGTGTACGCCTGAGCCACCAGCGCCCTCTGCAACAGGCACCTCCAAGCCTGACTGAAGCAACAGTGCGCCACTGCTCACTCCCTCCCAGGAGAAGGAGCCACTATTGCACCCTCTCCCTCCCCACACACCGAGGCTTACAGACAAACAATAAAGGAACCTCTGCTGGTCACAGAATAACGCAAAAAAAAAAAACCCAAGGCAAGGAAAAGGACACTTACAGCTGAGACGCTAAGGAAACAGAAATAGTAGTATCAATACCTATTGAACTGGTCCATTCGGGGATCAGTTCTGGATTTTTTTTTTTTTTTTTTCCTTTCTCTTTTTTTTTTTTTTTTTGATTTATTAAATACGATCTTAGCCCTAAGGGATCTACAAGTTTTACAACATAATTTTATAAGGATATTTTTTACTCTTTTTTTTTTTTTTTTTTTTTTTTTTTGCCTTTTAAAATACTTCTATATCTAGCTAAGTTTTTGGTAGTACGGACAAAATATCTTTCATACTTTCCTTTCATCCCTTTCTTTTATACACTTCTATTCCTTTCTTTTTCTTTGCATATTTCCAACCACATTACGCTCTTCTGTTCCCCTTTCTTCCAGCCATTTTAAGTGTATTTTATCTTAACGTACTTATAAGCAACACTATCGGTCTGCTCAGACTCCTTGTTCTATTCTCCAGATGATGCACTGCCTTGGTATTAATATTAGGCTTTTGTCTTTATCTTAGTTCTTAGTACAGTTGTCTAATTACATTCTGAGAATCTCCATTCTCTCTGGTGGTACTCCAGCTCATTTCTATATTTGATCCTAGCTTACAAAATCTCCCTGGATTGATGTTTATATGTGTAGGGTGTTATTTGTTGTTTGTTTGCTTTTGCTTTTGTCTCTGATTTGTTCTGTTTCAGTTGTCAATTTCTGCTGGGTTTCTCTCTGAATATCTGACAGCACACTGGGGTTCTGTCAGGTCTTTCTAGAGCCTTATGTCCTAACGGATTCAATAATTGTGTGTCTTATACATGTATGTGTTTCCTAGACTGAATATTCGTCTAATCCAATACTTGGACATTAGTCTGAGGCTTGGACAGTCTTCTATAAACACCTCTATCACCAGGACAAGCAACCCCAAAAGCTTGGACAACCATGAGGAAACAAAGAAACACCATGCAGGCAAAGGAGCAGGAAAAAAACCCACAAGACCAAATAAATGAGGAGGAAATAGGAAAAATGCCTGAAAAAGAATTTAGAGTAATGATAGTAAAAATGATACAAAATCTCGATAACAAATTAGAGAAAGTACAAGAAACAGTTCATAAGAACTCAGAAAAACAAACAGCAATGGATAACAAAATAACTGAAATTAAAAATACTCTAGATGCTCTAACCAGCAGAATGACTGAGGCAGAAGAACGAATAAGTGAGTTGGAAGATAGAATGGAAGAAATAAACGCCACAGAGCAGGAAAAAGATAAAAAAATAAAAAGACTAGAAGACAGCCTCAGAGACCTCAGTGATAACCTTAAACGTACCAACATTCGAATTATAGGCATCCCAGAAGAAGAAGAAAACAAGAAAGGGTCTGTGAAAATATTTGAAGAGGTTCTAGTGGAAAACTTCCCCAACATGGGAAAGGAAATAATTCACCAAGTCCAAGAAGCACAGAGAGTCCCATACAGAATAAACCCAAGGAGAAATACACCAAGACACATATTAATCAAACTAATGACAATTCAACACAAAGAAAAAATATTAAAAGCAGCAAGAGAAAAGCAACAAATAACATATAAGGGAAAACCCATCAGGATAACAGCTGACCTTTCTACAGAAACTCTGCAGGCCAGAAGGGAATGGCAGGATATACTGAAAGTCCTGAAAGAGAGAAACCTACAGCCAAGAATACTCTACCCAGCAAGAATCTCATTCAGATTTGAGGGAGAAATCAAAAGCTTTCCAGACAAGCAACAGCTAAGAGAATTCAGCACCACCAAACCAGCCTTACAACAAGTGCTAAAGGAACTTCTCTAAGTAGGAAACACAAGAAAAGGAAAACACCTACAAATACAAACCCAAAACAATTAAGAAAATGGTAATTGGAACACACATGTCAATAATCACTTTAAATGTCAATGGATTAAATGCTGCAACCAAAAGACACAGACTGGCTGAATGGATACAAAAACAAGACCCTTCTATATGCTGCCTACAAGAAACCCACTTCAGACCAAGGGATACATATAGACTGAAAGTGAAGGGATGGAAAAAGATATTCCATGCAAATGGAAGTCAAAAGAAAGCTGGAGTAGCAATACTCATATCAGACAAATTAGACTTGAAAGTAAAGACTATTAAAAGAGACAAGGAAGGGCACTACATAATGATCAAGGGATCCATCCAAGAAGAACATATCACAATGGTAAATATCTATGCCCCCAATATAGGAGCACCTCAATACATAAGGCAAATGCTAACAGCTATAAAAGGGGACATCGACAGTAACACAATTATAGTGGGAGACTTGAACACCCCACTTACATCAATGGACAGATCATCCAAACAGAAAATAAATAAAGACACACAAGCTTTAAATGACACATTAGACCATCTCGACTTAATTGATATTTATAGGACATTCCATCCAAAAACGACAGACTACACGTTCTTCTCAAGTGCACATGGAACATTTTCCAGGATAGATCACATCTTGGGTCACAAATCAAACCTCAGCAAATTCAAGAAAATTGAAATCATATCAAGCATCTTCTCAGACCACAACGCCATGAGACTAGATATCAATTACAGGAAAAAAACTGCAAAAAATACAAACACATGGAGGCTAAACAATTCACTATTAAACAACCAAGGAATCACTACAGAAATCAAAGAGGAAATAAAAAAGTATCTAGAAACAAATGACAACGAAAACACAACAACCCAAAACCTATGGGACGCAGCAAAAGCAGTTCTAAGAGGGAAGTTTATAGCAATACAGTCCTACCTTAAGAAACAAGAAAATGATCGAATAAACAACCTAACCTTACACCTCAAACAACTAGAGAAAGAAGAACAAAGAAACCCCAAAGTGAGCAGAAGGAAAGAAATCGTAAAGATCAGAGCAGAAATAAATGAAAAAGAAAGGAAAGAAACCATAAGAAAAATAAATGAAACTAAAAGCTGGTTCTTTGAGAAGATTAACAAAATTGATAAACCATTAGCCAGACTCATCAAGAAAAAAAGGGAGAAGATGCAAATCAACAGAATTAGAAATGAAAAAGGAGAAGTCACAACGGACACCTCAGAAATACAAAACATCATGAGAGACTACTACAAGCAACTATATGCCAATCAATTGGATAACCTGGAAGAAATGGATACATTCTTAGAAAAATACAATCTTCCAAGACTGAACCAGGAAGAAATAGAAACCATGAACAGACCAATCACAAGTACAGAAATTGAGGCAGTGATTAAAAATCTCCCAACACACAAAAGCCCAGGACCAGATGGATTCACAGGCGAATTCTATCAAACATTTCGAGAAGAGTTAACACCTATCCTTCTCAAACTCTTCCAAAATATTGCAGAAGGCGGAGCACTCCCAAACTCATTCTACGAGGCTACCATCACCCTGATACCAAAACCAGGCAAAGATGTCACAAAAAAAGAAAACTACAGACCAATATCACTGATGAATATAGATGCAAAAATCCTCAACAAAATACTAGCTAACAGACTGCAACAGCACATTAAAAAAATCATACACCACGATCAAGTGGGGTTTATCCCTGGGATGCAAGGATTCTTCAATATACGCAAATCAATCAACGTGATACATCATATCAACAAATTGAAGGATAAAAACCATATGATCATTTCAATAGATGCAGAAAAAGCTTTTGACAAAGTTCAACATCCATTTATGATAAAAGCTCTCCAGAAAATGGGCATAGAAGGAAATTACCTGAACATCATAAAAGCCATATATGACAAACCAAAAGCCAACATTGTTCTCAATGGAGAAAAACTGGAAGAATTCCCTCTAAGAACAGGAACAAGACAAGGGTGTCCACTCTCACCACTGTTATTCAACATAGTTTTGGAAGTGTTAGCCACAGCAATCAGAGAAGAAAAAGAAATTAAAGGAATCCAAATTGGAAAAGAAGAAGTAAAATTATCACTCTTTGCAGATGACATGATACTATATATAGAAAACCCTAAAGACTCTACCAGAAAACTGCTAGCACTCATTGATGAGTTTAGTAAAGTAGCAGGATACAAAATTAATGCACAGAAATCTCTTGCATTCCTATACACTAACAACGGAAGAGCAGAAAGAGAAATTAAGGAAACTCTCCCATTCACCATTGCAACCAAAAGAATAAAATACCTAGGAATAAACCTGCCTAAGGAGGCAAAAGATCTGTATGCAGAAAACTTTAAGACATTGATGAAAGAAATCAAAGATGACATAAACAGATGGAGGGATATACCATGTTCCTGGTTTGGAAGAATCAACATCGTGAAAATGACTGTACTACCCAAAGCAATTTACAGATTTAATGCAATCCCGATCAGATTACCAATGGCATTTTTCACAGAACTAGAGCAAGAAATCTTACGATTTGTATGGAAACGCAAAAGACCCCGAATAGCCAAATCAATCTTGAGAAGGAAAAATGGAGTTGGTGGAATCAGGCTTCCTGACTTCAAACTATACTACAAGGCCATAGTGATCAAGACAGTATGGTACTGGCACAAAAATAGAAAGGAAGATCAATGGAACAGAACAGAGAACTCAGAAGTAAGCCCAAACACATATGGGCACCTTATCTTTGACAAAGGAGGCACGAGTATACAATGGAAAAAAGACAGCCTCTTCAATAAGTGGTGCTGGGAAAATTGGACAGCAACATATAAAAGAATGAAATTAGAACACTTCCTAACACCATACACAAAAATAAACTCCAAATGGATTAAAGACCTACATGTAAGGCCAGACACTATCAAACTCCTAGAGGAAAACATAGGCAGAACACTCTTTGACATACATCAAAGCAACATCCTTTTTGACCCACCTCCTAGAATCATGGAAATAAAATCAAGAATAAACGAATGGGACCTCATGAAACTGAAAAGCTTTTGCACAGCAAAAGAAACCATAAACAAGACTAAAAGGCAACCCTCAGAATGGGAAAAAATAATTGCCTATGAAACAACGGACAAAGGATTAACCTCCAAAATATACAAGCAGCTCATGCAGCTTAATACCAAAAAAGCAAATAACCCAATCCACAAATGGGCAGAAGACCTAAATAGACATTTCTCCAAAGAAGACATACAGATGGCCAACAAACACATGAAAAGATGCTCAACATCACTCATCATCAGAGAAATGCAAGTCAAAGCCACAATGAGGTATCACCTCACACCAATCAGAATGGCCACCATCACAAAGTCTGGAAACAACAAATGTTGGAGAGGGTGTGGAGAAAAGGGAACTCTCCTGCACTGTTGGTGGGACTGTAAGTTGGTACAGCCACTATGGAAAACAATTTGGAGGTTCCTTAAAAAACTACAAATAGAACTACCATATGATCCAGTAATCCCACTCCTGGGCATATACCCAAAGAAAACCATAATCCCAAAAGAAACTTGTACCATAATGTTTATTGCAGCACTCTTTACAATAGCCAGGACATGGAAGCAACCTAAATGCCCATCAACAAATGAATGGATACAGAAGATGTGGCATATATATACAATGGAATATTACTCAGCTATAAAAAGGGATGAGATGGAGCTATATGTAATGAGGTGGATAGAACTACAATCTGTCATACAGAGTGAAGTAAGTCAGAAAGAGAAAGACAAATATTGTATGCTAACTCACATATACGGAATCTAAAAATGGTACTGATGAACTCAGTGACAAGAACAGGGAAGCAGATACAGGGAATGGACTGGAGAACTCGAGGTATGGGAGGGGGCGGGGGGTGAAGGGGAAACTGAGAAGAAGCGGGAGAGTAGTACAGACATATATATACTACCAACTGTAAAATAGTCAGTGGGAAGTTGTTGTATAACAAAGGGAGTCCAACTCGAGGATGGAAGATGCCTTAGAGGACTGGGGCAGGGAGGGTGGGGGGGAATCGAGGGGGGGGCGTCAAGGAAGGGAGGGAATATGGGGATATGTGTATAAAAACAGTTGATTGAACCTGGTGTACCCCCCAAAAAAATAAAATAAAATAATAATAAAAAAAAAAAAATTTTGGCTGCTCTGGGTCTTAGGTGTGGCACACGGGCTCTTTGCTATGGTGCCTGGGCTTCTCTCTAGCTGTAGCATGCAGATTTTCTCTCCTCTAGTTGTGCATGGGCTCCAGAGTATGTGGACTCTGTAGTTGTGGTGCGTGGGCTCAGCAGTTGTGGCTCGAGGGCTTCATTGCACTGCAGCATGTGGGACCTTAGTTTCCCGAGCAGGGATCGAACCCACGTCCCCTGCATTGCAGGACTGATTCTTTATCACTGGACCACCAGGGCAGTCACCTTCCCTAACTTTAATGTACACATAATTACCTAGAGATTTTATTAAAATAAAGGTTCCGAATCAGCAGGTCTCCAATTTGGGCTCATGTGTCTCCCAGGTGAGGTAGATGTTTCTCGTCTGCAGACCATACTTTGTATAACAACGGAGTAGTTAATGCAGTTAGTAGTGATTTGTAAAGAGAAAAGTAGCAAGTTAGTCTCTTCTTATTTCCATAGTCCTAAACTTCCTCCTCCACCTGTTTAAGTGCCCTGCCTGCTTGTGCCCCTCCATGCAGGGTAGAGAAGCCCCTGGGTCACAAGTCTGGCTCGTTGATGAACGACGCTCAGTGCAAAAGCCGAATGCCCGTTTGTTTCATTTTTGAGAAACTTTCCCTGTGAATTTCCTGTTACAATCATTTGCCCACTTGCTGGAGCCCCTAATTGCAACTGGTTGGAATTCATTTTTTTCATAACATTTTGATATTATTCTTGGCTTCTTTGACCGTATTCTCCACTCCAGTTCTAGGTCCTGAATTTTAGCTAATTTGCACAATATGCTCTATGGTTTGGGCTGTGGCCTAACAGAAAACAATAGGTAGAAATAGTGGAGTAATAACGCTGTGGACACTTCAAATAGGACAATTGGCATGTGCGCCTCAAATGTTTATTTATTTGCTTGTTCATTTAAATAAGAAGTGCTATAAAATTAAATAAATAATTAGCTGATAAAGTAAAATCAATACCTGTGCTCTAAATATTGCTATATACCAAAGCCTGTAGGCATCCTCATATTCTAGAACAAATATTTGTTTGATTCATTCATTCAACAAACATATATTGAAAATTGATTATGTGCCAAGGACCCTACAAACTGATTGCGATTTAACAGTAAATAAGGCAGGCATTGCTAGCAATCCTTAATTGTCATCATTGATTAGAGAGATTCAGAAATGTATTTTACCACATTAAGAGACCTCATTAGATGATACAATCTGCATATAAACTGAATTTGGTTAAGAGCATGTAAAGAAATAATCTCGTAATTCTGCTTGCTCTGAAATGATGTGTAGATCATGTCAGTATAAAGGTATTCGTAGAAACATTAAAGTGGTGAATTTTTAGTATTTGTGTTGGTCCCAATCATATATGAAAACATGGGTAAGTTTTGCTTGTAGATTTTTGATACCATTAAAAATGGAGGGCATCAATGTCATGGCAGAAGTTAACCACAGGGAGGCAGAAATGACTGTGTAGGCTTTAACCTTGATGCATGGCTTACAGTCCATAAGTAGATAACATTGTAATAAGTAAAAACATATGCAAATAAAATAAATATCAAACAGGGGTGGGCTTACACGATAGCTAGTAAGGTCTCCTCTGGTGGAAGGAATTGGGCAAATGTGGGGGATCTGAGAAGAGGCCTTAGGGGAAAGGCTTGAAAGGTGTTGCAGAGGACTTGGGAGCTGCAGAGCATCCTAATATGTGCCTGGGATGCCTGGGTAGGCGAGCCGTGAAGGCATAAACCAAGCATGTCAGAATGGAATGTCTCCCTTGTTCTAACTTTCTGCACTGCCGTGTTGTCAAAATCTGCTGCTAGGAGATGGTGCAGCTCATTCCTTCAGCAGATTCTCTGAGTTCATGTGATTATGGACTATTGTGCTAGTTTTTTTATTGCTCCTTTAGCCTTTGTGAATGAGGTACAAGTCCATTCGAGGTTGGGCCATAATAAGCAAGTTAGAGAATAATTAATACAGCCATTGTTAAGCTTACAGTCTATATTGTAAACACATGAGTCATTCCTAGTTTTAAGGAAAGCAAGAATACAGACAGACCCGTGCCAGGAAAACTATAGGCAAAGCCAACATCAGGAATTATGGGGAATGCTGTTCTTTTATAGTGTATAATTTTATTCCTAATAATCAAATAATAGGAGGCAATTAAAAAGTAGGAGTATTAGGTCAAAATACAAACAAAACTAAGAAAATGACTGTAACCAATCTCCTAGAGAGCTTCTACTGAACATTAAATAATAAGATAAATCAGTTTGCTATTATTGCCCAATTGATCAAAACCAAAACAGGGGTCACTCAAATGGAACTCTTCCAAAATGACTCTGTAAGAAGAGAAGCCAAATGAATTGAACAATGACGTAGGAACAGCTAGTATCTTTTGAATGCTTATTACGCACCAGTATCCGGTTAACTGTTTTACATTCATATGGCAGGTAATTTTTAGGTTCACCATTTTGCAGATATATGGAAACAGAGTTGCAGGCATACATTTCACAATGTCAACAACTAGCAAGCATTGTGGTCAGGATTTGAATCCAAGAGTTTTTGGCTATTCAGTTTGCACATTTAACCACTAATATAAGCAGAGCACGTGAGCAAACACTTGGAAGTTAAATTGACTTACAGCTTCTGAGGCTTGGCATGGCTGTGGGTGAAATGACAGTATACAAAGCCATTTTACATACTGAAGTCAGAGAATGACTGTTGGGGAAAATCTGAAAGGCCTAGTTGAACACAGTTCATAGATACAAGCTTCAATCACACTTCAAAGTATGTGGGTGACCTAAACCAAGGTAGCTCCTTTAACCATCAGCATTGCAAAGAGAAACACAGAAATGAAGCACAATGTACATGTTCATCAATTTTGTTTTCTTCCCTCTTGCAGAACCATTACCTAGATATTATTCTTTAGATATTCTTTACGTATTCATATACACTTAGTTCCAATTTAAAAATTAGATTAACTGATATGCTTTAACTTTGGTATTTTTGATGAGAGTTTTTCATAGTCTTTTCAGGGAAGAAAAGCATTGCTACAACTAGTAATCACAATTATGAAACTCAAAGAGTCATCATGATGGATTATTTAATGAAAATATCTTTATACCTCATGCTATGGTGTCTCCACTGTTGCTGTGTTCCTTCAGAAGTTGTTAGATATCTGTAGAATTACCTATGGCATTAAAGTGTTTCTACTTTTCTACTTTTGTTGCTGCTATTATTATTAATTGTTGTTGATGTTCAGCATCCATTTCACCTTCTTTGGGTAATTTCTCCTTTTGAGAAATTGTCTCCCCTTCTATTGTTTGTAGCTTAGAGAGAGCTTTATGCAAGTTGTGTTGCCCTTCTCTAGCCAAGAGGTAACTTGGGTCCCCCAAGCTTGGCATTTGGACTCTCTTCTTATCCTCTGAATCATGCATAAGAATGAAACTGAAAATGTGCCCCCATGAGTCTAGGAAGCAGTCATACTTTTTAGACTCCAGAGTCACTTGGGATTTACTGTTTCCCATGTCTGGTTCTCTAATATTCTCCTGGATGCTGTAAGCTGTCCCATAGCCTTTCAATAAATTCTGTTTTTGCTTAGGTTAGCCAGAATTAGTATCTATTTCTGGGAACTTAAAAAACCCTATTACATTGATTCAACATGATTGGAGTTTAGCACTCTCTCTTTATGCCTCCACAGCTCACTTGCAACATATTACCTGACCTCTGAGCAGCCTCTTTTCCCTCCCATCTCTCAACCCTTCAGAGCTGGCCTCTGTTAATTATCTGCTCTGACCTGATTTTATCTGTTGTAAAAACCTGGCCACAGATTGGTCACATCCTGAGATGTCTAGCTTTTCCCCACCTGAGCCCCTTATATTCTGAAGTAAGTTCTCACTGTCATTAACAGTATTTTTTATCAGCCAAATCTTTGCCTTGTTACTCTTTATTTAGTAATCATATACTAATTTTTCCATTCTACTATACCACTTCCAATGCTCCCATGATTATTCAAAATAATAGTCTAATATAATAAGCTAAAATCATGATCTTTTACATGAACAATGAATCAGCATGAAATATAAATTTAATTCCATCAAAGATAAATATTTTTCAAACTGCCAAATGGGTTATAGCAAAGGCTGTGTTAATGGCTTCAAAATTTAAAAAAAACAAGTAAAGAACAAAAAGACTGTCATTTCTGCTTTTTGAGAATATCCACCTATGTATTTTGTCGTTGCAGAGGAGTTTAAACAAAATTCTTGTTTGCTTCTAAGAAAATTCCACTCTAACTTCCATAAGCACAATTATTTCTGTATATTTTCACACTGTGCATTTTAGTGATTTCAAAATAACTCATATTAAATACTTATAAGCTTGCTACAAAAACATTTCATTACGGACTCCCCCGGTGGTGCAGTGGTTAACAATCCACCTGTCACTGGTTTGCAAGGCAGAAATAGAGACACAGATATAGAGAACAAACATATGGACACCAAGTGCAGAAAGCAGGGAGGGCTGGGAGGGAATGAACTGGGAAATTGGGATTGGCATATATACCTTACTAATAAGAAAAAAAATATCAAGTTGTACACTCTAAATACATGCAGTTTATCGTATGTTAACTGTATCTCAATAAAAGTTATTTAAAAAACTAAACAAACAAACAAAAACTAGGGTAAAAATCTTTCAATTAGGTGGATATAATTAGGGGAAAAAAAAAGAATCCACCTGTCAACTCAGGGGACACAGGTTCAAGCCCTGAACCAGGAAGATCCCACAGGCCACAGAGCAACTAAGCCCATGTGCCACAACTACTGAGCCTGAGCTCTAGAGCTCATGAGCCACAACTATTGCACCCACGTGCTACAACTACTGAAGCCCGAGTGTCTAGAGCCTGTGCACCACAACAAGAGAAGCCACCACAATAAGAAGACCATACACCTCAATGAAGAGTAGCCCCTGCTTGCCGCAAGTAGAGAAAGCCCGCACACAGCAACAGAGACCCAACACAGCCAATAATTAAAATAAAATTTAAATAAACACTTCATTAATCAAACTACTAATATAAAGATAAAAAATACTATTTTATCATCTTTTTCCCAAATAGCAAATATCACTCAGTAACTAAAACAAAATGTTAGAGAAAGAACCATATGAATGAATGGAAAGTACTATTTTGAGCTTCAGTCAATGAATATTCAATAATTTTTCAGAAAAAATATAATTACAGGAAAATGTGATTAATATTTAATGTGCTATTATTGTATTATTTATAGCTTAATGTTATTGTTGGTTGCCATCGTGTTCACTCATATTCTCAGGACAGTTGCAGTTGCAGAGAGCAAAGGCTAGTGACCTTCAGAGGAAAGAGAATGATGTGTTTCAAGTGCCGCTGATCTCAAAGCATGGTGCCAAGGACAAAATCAGAAAGTGCTAAAAGCAATTATAGAGGACAATCCTCGCTGAAATTTACAGCACATGTTGAAAAACTACATCCATACTGCCTAATTATCTCTGTCGGAGAACTTTCATCTCCAGCGACCAGAAATTTTAAATTCAAATTTTAGTATATATAGGTCAACATAAACCCAGAAAGAAAAAAAAAAGGAAACTGATAATTGCAAAACTGGGAAATAAATTAAACCCACAGAAGTGATTTCAGCTAACAAAAATAGTACAGAAGTGAGTTCCACTAACAGAAACAGCAACTATCATTCCAAAACAAATGTTTAAAAAGTATCTTAAATTAATACAAGAAATGCTGTAATCTTTTACAACTAAAAGAAAGTCTATAAATCACAGTTCACAAATAGTGACTTCTCACTTCTTAAAGGTCAGTTTTGCAGAGTCATATCTTTTCACAAGGAAACTATGGCCTCATAAAGGTCAGTTGAAAAGAAGAGAAAAAGGGTTTGATGCATTTTTTCAGTGAAAAAAGGTTTGCATCACTTGGAATCAAAGGGAATTTGGCCAGGGACACAGGTGCATTGGCTGGATCAGTTTCAAGGAAGAAATTTCTGTGCATGAAATTTCTGGATCTAATGTTATTTTGAAGAACAGCTTGAAATGATCACACCAAGAAACTGGGCCACTTTACTCAGAAAATACTCAGATATTCCAATGAACAACCTACACTATTCTAGGAAGAGGAGGATGTTTCAAGGAACTTTCATGCACTGAGCTCTCCAGGGTGTTGAGTTATAGTTCAGAGAACTGCAGAGCATCTAGTGGGTACTAGTTGTGTAGGAGAACATCTGAAAAAGCCAATCTGGGTTGATGGGTGCAACGGCTGGGTGCATGGCAGGCCAAGGAAGTCAGCAGTTAATAATGGACTGAACTTGGGACACATAATTCTTTCTTCGGCAATGTAAGCACCTTGAAAGCATGTCAGTATTCTCAAAACCTGGCATAAAGATGCTAGTGTCTGTGAACTAAGCCTTCTACTGTTGTTGTTACATCAAACGATGATTTCCTTTAAAGGATTCTAAATTTCATTAGTAGAGATAACTGGATTTCAAACAAAAAATATTCTTTCATATCTCATTAGCTTAGCTGCAAATATAAATATCATAATTCACATAAAACTAAAATAGGGCTCTGTCAAGAGTAGGCTTTGTTACAACTGCTTCCCAGACTTCCTTGAAGTAGATTATGAATTTAGGACTTCCAATCTCTTTGTCTCTAAATGTTCAGTTATCCAACACAGATTTTCTAACCCATGCCCTGCTTAGAGTAGGAAATTTTATAAAGTAAAATCACTTGAGAATCTCAGCTGGAAACTTCATAATTTGCTTTCTTTGTAAGTTTAAGGATGAAGATATATATTATATATATAAATTAATATATAAATTAATATATATATATATACTTTGAGAATAGGACTTTTTTAAATGAGTAAAACTCTACAGAGAAGAAGCAAAATTGTTGCAAATCTCAGTTTTGAGTTAGAGTATATTTATTATACTACTTAAAATATATAAACATGAAACTAGGTATAAACTATTTATGTATAAATTAGGTATAGAATTAATACATAACCTACACATTTAAAATTAAACTGACATAAATGAAAGACAAAACCATAATATCAGTAAATTCAAATTATCCACATAAATTTAATGTATCATAAACTAAATTGCAGCTTACAAAATGAACACATAACTTGGCTGTGCGGTGCAGGTTCTTTAGACTTCTGTATTGGGTTAAACCCTAGGGCTGTGCCCCTAATGACAGCATTATATGGCTTTTCTTGTTAAACTATTGCAAAATGTTCCTTCAGCAGTGTGACTTGAAGTCTTGTCACTTTTATCTTCACTCTGACGCATCAACAGCCTATTACATCAGCATTTATTCTTTTCCCATGAGCCCAGGAAATTATAGCTGTGATATCTGATGCCAACTTTATTGTAAATACAAATATTTGTAAACTTCTAGCACCGAAATTGTGCAATATACACATTTAAAAGATGGCCATTCGTACAATTCAGATTATGGTGTATCATTCTCATTCACATACCATAATACAGATATCAAAATGTTTAAAGAGAATGCTTCTTCCAGCTTGTTTCATAAAGTGATCGCAGTGATATAAAGGAAGTCACACGCGTCCTTTCATTCCTCAGCCTGTACCTGTTTTCCCTCTCCTTTCAGACTTCTATCCTTCCCTTTCCATCCAGCAACTACTGATTGCACTGTGTCCACCCTATACCTGTCCAATCATGGAGAAAATTACTTTGATGAACACATGCACAGTAAAGCATTGCTTTCATAATGAGTTACCACTCCCAAATTATTTACAAAAGCTACCTGTGTAGAGAAAGCAGTGCTTATACAAAATGAATGAATTTCTATCACCTACTATAGTAAGGATGTATATTTTCATAGAAGCCCTTTCTTGGTATCAGGTAAATCAGATTATGCTGAAAAATAGTATTCTGTGTGTAGTCACTGAATTAGATTAAATTTGATTAACCAATGCTGTCTGTAGAGGATAAATGTATTTTTCTAGAACAACTTTCTGCTTTCCATACACATTAAAAGAGAATGTGACAAGTTAGGTTTTCTACTGTAAAATGCTACCAATCATCAAATTAGATCTAAGACTATTGCCTAGAAGCTTGGTAAATTAATTATTCAGATTTCTCAAAGTTAGGCTGAGGATCAACTAAACCCAAAACATCAGTGGCTTTAATACTTATTTCCCATTCAAATTATTGTGGTTACACCTGTGTATCTGGCTGTGGTCAGGGTGGTCAGTGTTCAGATCTGCACTATTGTCTTCTCAGAGACTCAGGCTGAAGGAGCAGTCCTGCCTGATACATATTGTCATATTAGCAACAGTTAGAAACAGAAGCAGCAAAATTAAACAGTATGAGCACTTTTAAAGCTGCTTCTTAGAAGTAGCATAGTTCATGTCCACGCATGTCCTATTAGTCAAAAAGAGTTTCATCAGTAACTCTGACAACAGGGTGGAGAAATACTCTGCCTACAGGGAGTCATTGCAAGAGTGTGGAAGAAGTCAAAAACCGAGCCCAATGTTACAAAAATCACCACTGTAAATAATGTTACAGATGCAATTAAATGATATAGCCAAATTTCTTGTCTTTTACGAATCCCTCATAGTGGCCAGGAGCTCAGTCTTCGGAGTCAAGCAACCATGATAAGACTCCAACTCACAATCACTAGTTATTTGATCTGGAGCAAACCCTCTCTGCCTCAGTTTTCTCAACTGAAAAAAAAAAGTAATAATATCTGTCTCAGCTTTATTCTAAGTATTAAATGAGGTATTTAATGTAAAAATTTTGAATATCCTCTTAGAAATTTTAAGCTATTTTGTACATTAATATGCTTTCCATCTCTCCCTCAACCATCATCTCTTCACCTCATACCCCTTTGATTCTGAAAAGTACAGGCAATGTGCAATTTAAATAGTCATTTTTCATACAATTCTGCATGAGTCATTCTTGCCCTTAATCAAACAAAATGACCTTATTTTGTTTTTATAATTCGTCCCATTGTTCCTGCAAATGTATATGATATGAAAGCAATTAATCTGAGAAGGGAATAGAAAACTTCCATAAAAAATATTCTGTAGAAGTAAGCCCAAGTGAATGGATTATCTTAAGTTCTGACATTCTTTCTAATGTTCATGACTTTTTAAGGAAAGCAAATTATCCAAAACTGTGAAAATTTTACACACCTCCCTATTCTTTCCAGTGCAAGTAACTACATGTTATTATATTTATTTCATACTAAACAGTTAGCCAGCAGCTTGATTGCTATGTATTTCTAAATGAAGAAAATGTTATATAGGCTACAAAGATCCTCACACACTTAGGAGATCATCTACATGTTGAGCATGGGGTTGTTTCCAGATGATAAGAAGCCACTTTTTAGAAGTTAAATCTATCTCAAAAAAAAAAAAAAAAACTCTAAAAGAAATCTTGGAACATATTAAATGAAAATTTCTATCCAAAATGTCAGCATGACTTTTATTCATTCAAGGGTTCACTGGTTAGGAAAAGGGTTCTTAGAATGGAGTTATACCACTTAGGGAAGCAGAGGGGAGTGATTTCTTCCAGTGTGTCTGTGGCATGGAACACCCTAGTGAGGTTCAATAGGGCCTATCAAGAGCCCAGTGGATGACCATGTATGTCAATGGGCTGTCTGTGAGTCATTTGGAACGTGCTGGTGTATAAAACAGAGATTTGCCCCTACAGTCATGGAAATTACTGTTCAGATGAGAAGGGAAGTGTTAAACAAAACATTACAGGGGAGTAAACGTCTTACACAAAGTTAGGACCTAGAGACAGCACATAAAGACAAAAAATAATAATGGCTCAAAAGTATCCCTGAAAAATTCCTTAAATAGACCAAAAATATGTGACTCACATTATGAAGGTTGATACTTTGCCTTACTCTTCATTTTTTGGAAGAAATAATTTATAAAACATTCTATGTTGGGCCTAAAGAATACTTTAGACATTTACCTTTTATTCACTCCGATTTATCTAGGCTTATTTATCCTAGGGGACGAGATGCTGTTCTATATGAGGACATTGCAAAGGAGGTAGTGAAATGAGGGTGGTTGGTAATAAAGAATGGAATATGTTGTGGGTGAAAGGATTCTTCTGAGGCAGAGAACAAGACTGCCAAGAACTAACAGTTGCTGGAGAAAACAATAAGTCGTAGGGGTGTAAGTATTACAGGAACTATGTGTCTAGAATCTCTTTGGCATTTGTTGATTGACCCCAACAGTGATTGGAATATAATTTGGTAAGTTTTATATTTTTGCTTCTTTCAACTGTGTTTATTTTGCAAATTTTCCTCTCAAAGACAGAAACCTGGTAACTGGATTTGTAATATTTATAGTTATGTATAATAGAAAAACTGGACAAAAAACAGTCACTTTGATATTTTCTCTTCAAAAGATACACACTCACATTTAACAGAACTCATCCTGACAGAAAAGCAAAACACAACAAATTGCCAGAAATTGCAATAAATTGTTAAATTTGTTACATTTTCACTGTCTTAAATGTGTGATAGTCTAATTAACTTAAAGTGAAAAATACTGAGATGATTTCAGCTAATGAAAAAACATTGTTGCCTAAAAACATGAATAAATGTCTTTCAGCCATGATAGCTTAATTTTGTAAGGAATTTTGCTATTATAAAACTACTATTACAGCTCGATAATCAAGTTTCTAAAAGAAACCTATTAAGTTTCAATTCAGTAAGAGAATTAAAGGAATATGAGAAAACAAAACTCTATTAAGAATGTGATTATGCCACAATTCATTGTTCTAAAGGCTTTTTTAAGAGGTTAGTTTAGTATTCTAAAATATTTTAAAATAGTTATGTGTATGAAAAGATGATTCATCTCACAGCAAATGTTTGTACAATACTTACTTTTTCTGTCTCCATCACTTCATATCAGTAGGCTAATAGTATATAAATATCTATGCTAACATAGATATACATGTAAAAAACAAGGAAATAGGCAGCAAAGGCCAAGAACGTTAATTTTCTTAAAGGTCCACTGTCACCTATAGCTTGATTTTACTTGGGTTTATGACCTGATTTTCATTAAATTCTCTTTCACATTTTTTTCTGGGCACAGCGGCCAGGAAGCTACTGATTTTCACGGTGTTCTAAATACCTCAAGAAAAGGTCACTCTAGTTCTTTTTTAGAGGTTACTAACTAGTTTATTAGACACTCTTATAGGAACACTTCTAATGTTCAGTGATACTATTTTTGCCTTGAAACAGTTTGACGTACATAGCTCAGTCTCCATAACATGCCTCACTTGAGGAGTGGTGTCAGGCTCATAGGTGAGATCTGTAAGAAACAACTTGTTCAGCCCCAGAATATGCCATTGGCCTCTCCTCCATGCTTGGCAGCAAGGAGTGATGTCTTTTCCTTAGCAAATTATTTAAGATTTGATTGTTTTTACTGTATGCAAATTTGAAATTGTTTAAAATTTGCACATTTTGATATTTAATTATTTTAAATAATAGCATAAGATTTCTTTCTTCCTCATCCAGCACATTTATGTATGTGTCTGTGTGTGTGTGTGTGTGGGTGTGGACTGTCTTCTGTCTCATGCCTTTTGACTCCCACCCCAACATCTTACACTACTTTATTGAATAGCCACATCTCTGTTATCACTCTGTTTTACATTGAAGACTCTTTAAATATAATAACTTTCTTATTTCAAAAGTTACGTCTTACATATAGTGATTTGATGGAAATATTTTAAACATGAGGTTGGTAAATTGGATAGAATCGGTATGAGCACTCCACTACATGAAGCTATAACAGGATGTCAACAGTTGGGATATGAAGAACAAAGGGGGTCTCATTAAGAAGCCAAAGTCAAAACAAAGATCCAAAATCAGAGTACCAGGTTTGAACAAGAGCAAGATTATAAAATCAAGTTACATTCAGAAAGGACCACAGATAATCTGAACAGGATTGCTTGTTGTAGCTTGTAAGTGGGATTCTTCTCATCTGTAAAACTGGGCTGATTTGCTTTACCTTATAAGAACAAGATGTGTATATGGATGAGGCTATATTGGGAGTTAGGTACACCAACAATGACCCGACTTTGACACAACTACCATTGCTGTATCCCCATTTCCCAAACAAATACACATCTCACTGTAGTTCACATGACAGATAAAACAAAAAAAATGTTCTAAATTTAATTGGAAGTATAACCATCTTATTTTTATTTTCACATAACTTTTCTGAAACCACATTGCTCCCAGTTCAGCTCAGCTTTGGTGTGATTTTCAAACTCGTTTTCTCTCAACTGTTTTTTTCCTATTTTCTATATCCGATAACCAAGTCATAAAACTTCCTCTCCTAAAAAGTTTCTGACAGAGTTACTCCTACTTTATTCAACACTCTACATTTGAACTTATCAAAATGTACTGAAATTATATATATTCCTGGCATTCTGTAGCCTCCAGATAAATGTGAAGATCTGTAGAACCAGGGCAATGTTTTATTCCCTTTGCGGTAGGCATTCAAAGCAGAGTTGAGGATAAATGAATGAGTAAATGAATCCTTTTCATTTACAGTTACTATTTTGGTCCAACCATGGAAGAAACGACATGCATTTATTTCAACAAATGTTTATTCAGCACCACTCACCAGCCTAGGAGAAGGGGATATAGCCCTGAAAAACTAAGCTGTGGGCCTCTGTCCCCAACATGTCCCAACTATTTTTTTGTAATAATCTTTCTTTGCTCTCCAGTGCAATCAGTCACTGTCATTAGGTACCTGTATGTACCATCCACCTAAGAATTTTCTTTCCTTACAGTGTTTTCTTATTTAAACTATTCCTCAACTGGAATGTGCTTACCAATAACTCTATCAAGTCATTAATGACATAACATTTTAACTCAAAAGTCACTTTTTAGGGAAGAAAAGCTTTACCTAATTAATCCCATCTCAACTTCCTCTCTCTTTTATGCCACATTCACCTAGCAAGTACATATATGATAATCTATTCATCCTACGGACTGTAGGGAGATCCGGGTTTAAATGATCCTGAGGCACAAGTCGTGTCTTTTAACCATTTTCAAACCAGCAACAATTATGATCATCAATAAATCTTTTTTTGGTAAAGGCTTGTTAACTGAAACAATAAAAAGTTATATTGTTAAAAATGCTTGATGTTTCTGTTACAATTATTTTAAACAGGCTGATTTCATGTGCTGTTTATAGTCTTTTCTAGAGTTTATCTAGAATAGATCTAAACTTCAAATAGGAAAACAAAGTAGTAAACTATAATAAACATAATAAATTTAATTTTAAAACTAGGAAAAATCGACATATTCTCTTGGTAATGCCTCCTTGGTTTACATCTAAATGTCTATAGCTTTGAAAATTCTTGTTGTACCTCATTTTTCTTGTTTTTACTTTTAAATATTAGGTTATATTTATACCATGAGTGATAGTTATAGAACTAAGATTCACTTGCAATGGTGTAATTATTTTCTTACCTTGAAAAATAATTTGTTTCTATGTTTCTTATGATATTTTATAGCTAGTAAACAAAAAAGGTTAAAATTCTCTAAGAAATGTGGTAGGTCTTTATTTTTTATTGTAAATCTTTATTTTCAATGTAGGAGAAACCTTTCAGAATAATAGCATTTGTCAAAATTCTGTTTATAACTTTTATATTCTGAATTAGTGAGACTATCTTATGAGTATCTAAAGGGCTACAATATTTCTGTTATAATAAATAAACCCCCTTTTGCTTTCACAAAATAAGGTAGAAAGCTGCATAATAAAAAAGTATTTTTTTTTTTTTTAGAAATAAATAAACATTTTAACTACATCTACATAGGCAGGTTTTTCAGTTCACTTTTAGTGATTAAGTGGTTAAGCAAGGAATGCTATAATACTATTTGAAGTCTAGAACTTATAAATATTTTCGATATCATGGAAGAAAGGTAAAGCAAATATTTTTGTTCCTGTATTTTGATTAAACTTTAATTGCTATGTTAGCAAGACTGTTCAGTTTTTAGAAAATATCTTTATTATATATCCTAGTACTTCTCTGGAATCTTTAAAGTGCTGAAACAAAGTAACAGCCCACCTAGTTTTTATAACTTCTGAAAAGAACCTTCAAAAGTGAAACCAAAGAAGAAGGTGGGGGGAGAGAGAGTGATTGCCAGGTAAATAGAAATCGAGAGAAAGTTTTACAATCAGACCAATATGAATGAAATGCTAAAAGGATTCTTCAGAGAGAAACAAGGAGAAAAAGGGAAGTAGTGAGGAGTAACAGGAAGGGTAAATATTAATGGTCATTGGCTGTACAGAACAATAAACATATAGTCTCACACTACTTAAAATACATGTAGAAAATATTACGAGTAGGTAGTGGTAGCAGCATGGATTCTGACAGAGCAACTCAGATGTTGAAAGTTCAAATCCAAACATGATATATGCAATACATATCAGTAAGGGGGTTGAGGAGTTCAGCTCCAAGCCAGAAATCCTATGGATTTTTCATGTCTGACCATAATTATAAAGGCTTTACCTGTAGGGCCTCGTGAGGAAAAGCAGATGTGGTGCACAGCCGATGCACTGCAGTCTCTAAATGGTGTTGCAGAGTTTCTGTCAAGGAATCAGGGTCCCCTGGCCAACCATGCTCTTCTGAGTATCTACATTCCTAGCCCAGGCATCTCTATTCAAAACTCTCTTTCTGCAGTGCCTTTCCAAGATATCTTCCACAGAGTCTCTGCCAAGACCTACTAGCTGGGGAAGGCCCGAAACCTTGAAGACTTTTTTCTCCACTCTGACTCAGTACTTAGTACTTTTCCATACCAAGCCCTTACCCTTTGCTCTTCCCTTAGCCTCAGGTTGATAACATGGCAGGAACCTTTTGTTCATGGCTCATTCAGCAATGAGAAAAAAAAGGAGACATCTCTGCTAATTCACCTGACCCTCAACCAGTATGCCAACCCTTGGGGAAAAATGGAATAGGGAGGAGTTGGCCCTTTCCTCAGTTTAATCTCTTGCTCATACCATCACAGTAAGTGATGAAAACCTGACCATTATGTTAATTTTGGCTTCCTGTTTTAATCAGCTAAACCCTGCTATCTGGCAGCTCAGTTCTCTCCAGTTCAGCTGAGCTCCTGACAAAGGTATGCCCATGGACCTCCAACGGTAAGTACATGGAACAAAAATCATCACCTGCTAAAAGACCTATATAGCATGACTGCATCTGTGTAGGAGGAAGAGGAGTAAAAATAACTGGTTTAGCATTACAAGCAGTTACTCCATGCAAATGTAATAGACCCATATGAAAATAGTAGCCAAAACCTTAAGATGGCTTTTATTATTCATTTTGTTGGAAACGGGGTCTGAATTTTCAGGAAACTTCTTTGTTCCAGAGAAGGACTGAGCTTTAAACTCTTAACTAACAACCAACAATGCTATTCCAAGCAAAATCCCACAAAAAATTGCAGGAAAAAGATTCTAAATTTAACAGAACAGCACAATAAGGGCAAAAGATAGAAAAGAAAAGGAAAGAAAAGAAAGGTTCAGCTAAAATCACAAAAGTCAGCACAGGAAAGAGATCTCAAATTGTAAGATGACATGTTTTAAAATCATTTGTGAAAACAAAATGTGTTTTAAAGTTGTAAAACTAGAAAACCCATTCTGCCCTACTGACTCTTTTCTAAAAGCATTAGATCATGAATTCAATTTTAAAATGGGAAACAAAAATAGATTGCACACAAGTCCCAAAATAGGTTTTAAGAGAAAATAAAATAAATAAGGAAGATAAAAATATTCATATAGGGATTAAAAGCGCACCAGAATAACATGACCATAAACACAACAAAATTATACCTTACAATTTCTAAATTAGTTGAAAATTTTAAGGAAATTATAGAAGCTTATGAAAGAACTACACAGATCAAAATAAGAAAATCTCTCAAATAAGGTGAGTACAAAAGATGTGACAGAACTCAGGAAACTTTGGAAATAGTAGTAAAATAATTTCTTTAAAAATATCTAAGCTATAAGAAACACATGAACAAATAAACACATCAGATAATGCCTTAGGAAAAAGAGTAGATGTAAAGGAGGTAAATTTTAAAAATCAAAAATAAGTGAAGAAAAATGATAAAAAGAATTTGAGACAAAGTGATAGACACAGGAGATAGCAAAGAAACCTCAAAAAATGTAAATTAACAGTTATAAATTTTAATTTAAGCATACTTTCCTGAAAGAAAAGATAACTTGAAAATATATAATAAAGGAATATATTGCATACCTGAGCATATAGTGTCTTTTAAAACATAGTTTAAAAATCCTTTTGACATTCTGTCAAAAACACCAGTCACTTATATAAGAAAGAAAATCAGTTAGTCATCAGAATCCTACAGCAAAGCTTTACAGCAGAAGACCATGGAGAAATGTATTTAAGAATCAAGGAAAGTGAAAGGAAATAGATAAACAACAAGGATTTACTGTATAGCACAGGGCACTATATTCAATATCTTGTAATACCTATAATCAAAGAAAAGAATATATATATACACATATGTATATACTCATACAGACACACACACATATGTGAATTCCTTTGCTATACACCTGAAACTATTGTAAATCAACTATACTTCAATTAAAAAAAAATCCAGGAGAGCAACATAAGAAATAGATTTCATATCAATTCAAAATGACCTTCAACAATAAAGGCCACAGCTTTGAGGACAAGTGCAAAAACTCAGGTAATATTAGTCCCATGAGCCTGTCTGGGGAGTCTGCTTAAGTCTAGCTTAAGACAAGCAAAACCACTGGAGACATAGATAAGTACTTATGGTGAACATTTAAAATATAGTAAGAGTATAGAAAACCTAAACAACACAATCACTGAGATAGATACTTTTGCACTATATTAAATTCCAAAAAATAATGCTGGAGACTACACCTCTTGAAGTTAACATGGAAGACATCAATGTTCACCTAAATGTGGTCACATCTTAGGCTACAAAGAAAACATCATTAAGACAAAAAACTAGTAACAAAAAAGGTATTCCTAGAGATAAAAGAGAAAAAAAATTGCTAAGTAACTTGGATCAAAGGGTAGATGACAATAAAAATACAGAATTAAAAAAAAGAATGAGAGCATAAGATATCAAATGCTACAAATAGCATTAAAATCTATATAATTTTAAAATAAAACTCAAAAATCTGGAAAAGAAAAAAAATTAAAATACTGAAGGTAAAAATAGAACTAATACCTAAAAAATAATAAATCCAGGAGCTTTTCTTTGAAAGGTTTCACAAAATAGAAAACTATCATAATAAAAATTAAATGGGTGAGGACAGGTAAGAAAGCACAATTATTATTAAAGATATAAACAAAGTAATTTAAGTGTTCCATCCACCCCCAAGCACCCAAGCACAGATTATCCAGGAGAATCCTACCAAATCTTTAAGCAATCAGATAATCTCAAACCTACTTAACCTATGCCAAGCATAGAAAAAGGACGACTTCCAAACTAACTCATATAATGAAGAGTATAATATTATTGTCAAAATCTAAGATTTCTCAAAAAAAGTAACAACCAATCAAATTCACTTATAAAAATCAAGGTAAAATCCTAAATTCTAAAATTTATCCAACAATATAATAACAAACACATTGTGATCAAGTGGGGTTTATTCTAGTAATGCAAGGATGGTTCAATATTTAAGACATTTGTTAATTTCTACAACTATATCACATTAATAGAGCTGTGAAAAAAGTCATATGATCATCTCAATAGATGCTAAAATGATGTTTGATAAAATTCAGCACACATTTACATTAAAATTCTTCTCTCTTTCTCTCAAACACACACACACACACAAACACACACACACACACACACACACACACACAAACTGACCCCAAAACCAGAACCCTAATGTGGGAACACAGGAAACTTTCCTACAAAATCAGGAGCAAGAGAAAAACACCCATTACTTCCATTTATTTTTGTTTCATTTGGAGCTCAATATAATTTGACAAGAAAAGCAATAATTATAAAAGGAGCCATAAGATATATTTATTTGCAGATATGATTATATCCTAGTACAAACAGAAAATATCAATATGACCACTTAATAGACAGTCTAGTAAATTAGACCATTATTATACTACCAAAAAATAGTATCTATATATAAAAAATGAATTATAAGATACAATGTAAGAAAGGACTCCATTTACACTAATAACATTAATGTTCTAAAATAGAAATTGAAAAAGAAATATATATAGATAACATATGAAATAAACCATAAAACATTGCTGAAAGATACAAAATAGATCTGGGCAAACAGACGTATATACCATGTTCTTGGTTACAATCTCTATCACAAAGATGTCAATTTTCCATGTAAATTTATAAATTTAAAGCAAACCTGTTAAAAATAATAATTTTTCTGTATCTAGAAAATTTTAATGAAAAAAAGAAAGCATTGTGGAAGCATATACCCTACCAAATGTCAAGGCATACCCTTCTTTAATGAAAATAGTTTATTATTGACAGGTTTTAAGTGAGACATACAAATGGAACAGGTAAGGAAATCCAGAAGAGAACAAATTGCTTATGGAAATTTACTATGCCATAAAGGCAAAATTTAAAATCATAAAGGAAAAGATGCATTTTAAAATAAGTGATGATGGTATAATGAGATAGCCATATGGGATATAGTAAAATTAGACAAATCCCTTATTCACATATCAGGCTAAATTTCACATGAATCAAAGAAATGAATATAAAAAATTCATGAGGAGCAGAATAAAACAGTGGGTAAGTTCTTATAGAACCTAGGGATAGAAAAACATTTTTATAAATGTGATTCAAGAGTGACAGTGAAAAGTTTAATGACTTTAAAGCTTTTTTTTTAAACTTCCACAAGCAGAGGAAAAACAACATACATAAAAAATATTAACACTCACATTACTCATAATTAGGGAAATGTAAATTCAAACTATATGATTTGATGTACTATACATCAGGTGGGAAAAGCATTCAGAATTCTTTCAGTATACCCTTTCATGGAGCTTGTGGGGAAAAGGCACTGCTATTCATTGCTAGACAGAATGTAAAACTGAGTAACATCTGCTAATGAGATATTTGGAAATATCTGGCAAAATGTAAGATATTATTACTATTTGACCCAGCACTCTCACTTCTTGAAATCCATTCCAGAGAACCCTGAGTAAAATATGAAAGAACATAGCAAAAGGCTATTTATTGCAGTATTATTTGTAATAGAAAAAGATTGGGAAAACCCAAAAGTCCATCTTAGAGGTCTGGTTGAATAAGATAAGGGACATGGAACATCTACACAAAAAGTACTATGCACCTGTAAAGAAGAATGAAAATATCTCAGAGATATGAAATTGTTACTAAATGAGACCACTCAAAAAAAAAGGAAACATGGATAAAGTATTTTTAGTTTGTCATTATTTACCTAAAATGGAGGATGTATAGATAAATAGATTAGGTCTTAGATGATAGACAAGTAAAGATAGACCAACCAAAGATTTTAATAATTTTAAATTTTATAAATTATAATTTTAAAAATTATAAATAGGAGTGAGAGCATAGTTAAGAGAGGCTAGGGATAACTGCTAAACTGCTTTGAATATATCTTATTTTCACTTTGATTTTGGAATTGTAAGTGTTGTACATGGTTGTAAAACAAAATAAATTTAAGAAAAGCAAATGAAAAGATTTCCTTCTTTTTTAAGACTGAATAATCTTCCATTGTATGTATATACCACATATGGCACATTTTCTTTATTCATTTATATTTTGATAAACATTGGGTTGTCTTGGATATTATAAAAAATACTGCAGTGAACATGGGAGTGCAAATATCTCTTTGAGATCCTGATATAAATTATTTCAGATAAATATCCAGGAGTGGGAATTCTGGACTGAATGGTAGCTCTGTTTCTAATTTTTTGAGGAGTCTCCATACTTTTAATCTAGTGGCAGCACCCTTTTACATTTTCAACAATAGTATACACAAGGTGGCCAATTTTTCCACATCCTCTCCAACATTTGTTATCTTTTTTTCTTTTTTTCTTTTTTTTTGGTAATAGCGATCTTTACAGTTGTGAGGTGATATCTCACTGTGGTTTTTACCTGAATTTCCCTGATGATTAGTGATTTTGAATACTTTTTCATATACCTGGGGCCCATTTGTGTATATCTTTTGGAAAAATGTATAAAGTCCACTTATTTTGGGATATTTTTATTTTTTTAAATTTTTTGCTAATGAGTTATAGGAGATTCTTATATGTTTTGGATAATAACCCCTTATCAGATAAATGGTTTGCAAATATTTTCTCCAATTTCATACATTGCCTTTTCACCTCTGTTGATTGTTTCTCTTCTTGTGTAGAATGTTCTTAGTTTGATGTAGATGAACATTGAAGCCATTATTCTAAGTGAAATAAACCAGTCAGAGAAGGTCAAACACTGCATGATTCCACTTACATGAGGTATCTCAGACTCATAGAAGCAAAGAACAGAACCAGGAGCTAGTGTGTGGAAAATGTTCTAGAGATACGCTGTACAAAACAGCACCAATAGTTATCAATACGGTATCGTGTACTTCAAAATATGTTAAGAGGATAGATCTCATGTAAAGTTTTCTTACCACCAAAAAAAAAAAAATACACAAAACAAAGGAAAATTTGTGGAGGTGATGGATGTTTAGCATCTTGATTGTGGAATTGGTGTCATGAATGTATGCGTTTGTCCAAACTCAGCAAGACGTATGCATTAAATATATGTAAATTTTTGTACATTAATTATACCTCAATAAAGTTAAAACAAAAATGAAAAGCATTCCCTAATAATCAAGCATTTTAATTGGGTATCTACTTAATGACATAGTCTCACAGAAAAGAACCACTCCAAGGGACGATAAAAGTTTATAATTTTGTTGTTAATACCAAGTAGAATATTCTTTATGAAAAAAAAAAAAAACACCAAGAACAAGAAAATATTAAACTGTTTCAGAAATCATAATGATATTGGTGCTGATGATACTTATTTTGTGAGAAACTTGTATGTATGCTATGGAAAAATCAAATGAGTAATTATAAAGCATTGTTGAGAAGTGACATTTCTGGTAATGCTAAAAGGAGATACAGATTTAAGACTGATGAGATTAACTAAAATTCCTGTAGTACTTATTTTTAATAGGAAGTATACTTATATAAGCAGGAATGATTTCTTTGTCTTAAGTGTGTGTGTGTGTGCATGCGCACATGCAGCCTAGCTCTGACTACTGAAACAACTGAGAACCAAGAAACAACTCAGTAGCAATGAACCTCCTTAGCACCCAGAAGACTGTTGGATCTAAATAACATTTTCCATCAAGTGGTATCAAAGCTCTTTGGAGAACTGACTGATTCCCAGTATGAAGCAGGAAATTATGGTCTTGGAACATTCTGTCACAGCAAAAATAAAGGAAACTATCAAAGACACTAGAGTTATATCAAAGTGAGCCAGGAAACAATGTGATTATGGTACCATAAGAGAAAGGATAATTTGATCATTAATTGAGATCACAACTGCAAGAGACTAAAACATATCAAATACATTTAATTCTTGAATGCAAAAAATTTTTAACAATTTTTAAAAATTCATTTTAATCTTTAGAGAATGCTAAGGAATCACTTTATAATACTGAATAATGGTATAAAGGGAAAGAAGTTATCTCTTTTCCCCCTAAACAGTAGTAACTCAGGGCAACCAAATACATGATGAAAGAATTTTTCTTTTTAGAATAATTCCAGCTAATAAGCAAATGAAAATGATAGAAATAGACTCCTATATTCAGTAGCTGTTGACATCACAAAAGAAAAGAAAAAAAAACAACAACAACACATGTACCTTTTGATACAAGTGCACATAATCTCCTATGAGGAAATTTTTTAAATTTCCACCTGAATTTGACCAAGCTTCTAGATATAATTGAAAATTTTCATGAAATACAAGGAAGATAGAAGCATGTTAGATGATACCACAGGGATGCTATCACCAAATTACAGAATTTGTGAATAGGACAGATGTCCCAGTTCTTTCAGATAAAGTGTGAAGGGAGCTAGAAAAATTGTTGGTTCACAACTTCCTTAGGAGCTTCAGGATGTAGTCTGAAACTGGGTTCTATACAAGGAGGGCACAGAAACTGAAGAAAGCAGCAACCACTCCAGGTTGGTAGGTGTCAAGTTTAAAAGCTAGGGAACTTATGAGTCTTGTCTCAAGTGGCCCTTAGAGGACTAATTTTCCACACCCACCTGCTAAGTTTACACAGAGGCCTTAACTAGGTTCAGTCACATTTACCATCCAAATAACCTCAACACCATGTATTGTCTCAAGGCTATGTCCTTGTGGCAGTTTCCAGGAATGGGGAAGTCAAGCAGAATGCAAATCCCAAGAAAAGAGGTGGACAGAGGGGAGTGAGGAGCCTCCAATTGCCTGGGTCCAGCTCATGGGTCAATTGCTGGTCACAGTTGATCTTCTCCAACAGTAATATATTAGGAGAACGTATAAATTAAGAGACTGAAGGGGACATGTCAATGATTCTTCATCTTTGTATCTTATTTGGGTTCCAGTTAAATAATTTAACAAAAAAGTAAGAGAGAGGGAATTAGAAAAACAGGAAATTGTTACTAGATTGATATTAAATAATTATAGCAATTATATTTGGTGAGATCATTCTTTTGTTTTCTTTAAAAAATCTTATATAATATATATGTAAAACTGCAGATTAAATGATGACTGGGATTTTATTCAAAATGATCTAGAGTGTAGGAAGGAAATGGTTGAGGTATAGAAAAAATAATATGGTTGTGTACTGATAATTGCTAAGATAGGGTCATGTGTACATCTATTTCATTATACTGGTCTCTTCACTCTTACAATTTACTTGACAATAACCAAAATACAAGATAAGAAATAAAGCAAAATATACGCAAAATTTAATTCATGACAATTATAACACAAAAGGTAAGAAGAGGAAGAATGAACTTAAAGTATTCTATGAACCTAGGATGATTTGGGAAGTAATAAATAAATTATATTAATTAAATTAATAAATAAAGGATATCTGTTGCAATCTCTAGGTAATACTATAAGAACAGTAGAAGTTCTTATAGAATTAAAAATATATAGAATTGAAAATACACTAATACAATTGAAAACATAAAATAATAAAAGATTAATCTAACAGGGCAAGAAATAAAAAATAACATGCAACACATGAACAAACACAAAAAAATAGCAAACTTGTAGATACAAATTCAAATATATCAGTAATTAAATGTGAATAGAGTTTTACAATTAAAAGACAAAGGCTGCAAGACTATCTTTTAACAGATTATATTTTGCTTACATTATTATTAAATACATTAAATATTAAATACCTTAAATATTAAGACACAGAATCACTGAAATTAAAGTGGTTGAAAAATGATATACCATGCAAACATTAATCAAGAGAAGTGAGTTCAGCTATATTAAGATTAGTCATTTTTCTTTAAGGCAAAAATAATTGCTAGAGATAGAGATACATCATACTAATAAAAGGAATGAATCCACTAGAAAGATATAATAATTTCAAGTTTTATTTTACCAAATATTATTGCTTCAAATATATAAAGCAAGAATTAGAGTAACTCAAAATATAAACACACGAATCAATAATCATAATTCACTCTCAATAACTGATAGAAAAAGACAAAAATCAATAATGATACAGCAAGTCAGAGAGATTCAGTTAGTGATTTTTGCTTTTTTGACACTTAAGGAAGGCTGCACAGAACAACAGCAGAATACATGTGAACTCTTATGAAATAACACTTATGAAAACTGACCATATACAGAGCTATGAGAAAGGTCTCCTTGAATTCTAATTTATTCTCTGGTTACAGTGAAATTGAGCTAAAAAACAATTTTAAAAATTATAAATTCAATAAAACCTTTCTAAATAACCAAATAGATCAAAGAAGAAATTTCAATGTGAATTACATAATATTTAACAACTATTGATTCTGAAAGTATGATGTATTAGGACTTGTGGGATAAAGCTAAAGCTCTGTTCAGAGAGAATTATAAGATTAAATGCATTTTTTAAAAACATGAGAAGCTGAAAATGGATTATCTACATCTTCATTTTTGAAGTATATAAAGAGTAGGAAACTAAACCAAACAGAATGGAAGAAAACAAACAATAAAATTATAGAGTAATGAAACAAAAACAAATGTGCAATAGAGAACATACACTAAGACATAATTTGGTTATTGGAATAGATGACTAACGTGATTTAGAAAAGAAAGTAAGGAAAGTAAGGAAAAACTTACCAATATCAGGATTAGAAAATAGAAACATAATTTTAATATCCTAATAAATATAAAATATGAGAATACCATGAAAAACTTTATACCAATACATTTGAAAATGTGTATCAACTTAGCATATCCTTTGGAAAAAAAATCTCTCTCCAAAACTGGCACAAGAATAATTAAATAATCTGAATAGTCCTATACCTGTTAAAGTAATTTAATCTGTGTTAAAAATCCTTTCACAAAACATTCCTACCCCAAAATGCATCATTGGTAAACTCTCCAAATATATATACAGAAATAATACCAATCATGTACAAACTCTTTCAGAGAACAGGAAAAAAAAGGAGCACATCCTAGTTCATTTTATGAAGCCAACATCTACTCAATAACAAAACTAGTAAGGACATGACAGGGAAAAAAATTTCAGGCCAATCTCTAAATCTCTATCATGAACAGAGAGGTTAAAAATAAAAAGATACTACTTTATTATCATGTTACATTGATTCCACAGGTGCAAGCTTGATTTAACACTCAAATATCAATTGTAGTTCTTCATATCAACAGAATAAAGGCAAAAAATCAAGTATTTATTTCTCTATATATAGAAAAATATTGATCACATTCAATAAAATCTAACAGCCAGATAGAAATATATGGAAACTTCCTTAATTTGATAATGAATTTCCACAAAAATAAAATTCTATGGTAATAATAATAATAATTGCAAATATTGACAGCTTTCTCATGTAATAAGGAAAACATATTTGCTATCACTACTACATTTGAATATTATTTTGGAGATAATAGCCAATATAATAATGCAAGGAAAGAAATACATAAGAAAGATAAGAAATTTTTTATTGGGAGATAAGAAATAAAACTATTGAGAAGGCAAGATCAAGATGGTGGAGTAGGAAATTCCTGAGTTCACCTCCTCTCATGGGCACAACAAAATTACAAGTACTTACACAGTGCCTATTACTGGGAATGACCCGAAGACTAACAGAAAAGATTTTGCACGACTAAAAATATAAAGGAGGAGCCACAATGAGACAGCTAAAAGAAGTTTTGATGTAGTATATTTAGGACCTACACCCCTGGCACAGCAACCAATAAGCAGGAAGCACATCATAACATTGATGGTCCTTCCTGAGAAACAAGGGGTTTGAGCCTCATACTCAGCTCCCCAGCTGGGGGTCCTGCACTGGAAAGACAAACTCCCAAAACATCGAGCTTTGAAAACCATCAGGGCTTATATTTGGGAAAATTAGAGAGCTGTAGGAATCCAAACTCCACTCTTCTTCTTCTTCTTTTTGTTTTTTTTTTTTTAATTTTTATTGGAGTAGAGTTGATTTACAGTGTTGTGTTAGTTTTAGGCATACAGCAAAGTGAATCAGTTATAGATATGCATATATCCACTCTCTTTTTCTTTATTAGATTCTTTTTCCCATATAGGCCATTATAGATTACTGAATAGAGCTCCCTGTGCTATACAGCAGGTTCTTATTAGTTTTCTGTTTTATATATAGAAGTGTGTGTATGTCAATCCCAATCTCCCAATTTATCCCTCCTCTGATCCCGATAACCATAAGTTTATTTTCCACATCTATGACTACTTCTGTTTTGTAAATAAGTTCATTTGTACCCTTTTACTTTTATATTCTCCATATAAGTGATATCACATGTATTTGTCTTTCTGTGTCTGACATTTCATTTATTATGACAATCTCTAGGTCCATCCATGTTGCTGCAAATGGCATTATTTTGTTCTTTTTTATGGCTAACATTCCATTGTATATATGTGCCACATCTTCTTTATCCATTCCTCCATTGATGGACATTTAGGTTGCTTCCATGTCCTGGCTATTGTAAATAGTGTTGCAATGAACATAGGAGTGCATGTATCTTTTTGAATTATGGTTTTCTCTGGGTATATGCCAGGAGTGGAACTGCTGGATCATATGGTAGCTCTATTTTTAGTTTTATAGGGAACCTCCATACTCTTCTCCATAGTGGCTCTATCATTTACATTCCCACCCACAGTGTAGGAAGATTCCCTTTGGTATGACCTTACACTGGTCAGAATGGCCATCATCTAAAAATCTACTAACAATAAATGCTGCAAACTCCACTCTTGAGAGGCATGCATAAAAGTTCACATGCTCAGAGTCCCAGCACATATGCAGTTCATTTGAAAAAGACCTGGGTTGGATCCACTTACTGATCTTAGAAAACCTCCCAGAGAAACAAGAAGCAGTTAGTATTCTCCTCAGCAACAGAGACTCTGGTGGCAGCCATTTTCACTATCTTGTTCTACTGTCCTGACACCAATGTGGCAGGAGATATTTTTGAATTCTCTCTCTGGTCTATTAGCTCTGGGGGACTGCCCCACCAACCAGTGCACCCACAGCAGTTGCACAACCCCAGGCTTTGCAGCCAGTCCCACAGGGGGCCTGCCCCTACACTAGTGCACCTGTAGCTGTTGCATGCAGCTGGGCTTCTTAGTCAGCCATGCTGAGGTCCCAAGAGGCATACCCACTCACCAGTGTGCCTGCAACAACCACATAAGGCAGGGCCAACTGGTCAGAGACCAGGCCTTCCTACCAGCATGCCAGCAACAGTTGACTCCACCACAACAGAAGGTAGCATGCAGCCCACACAGAGGACACCACTGAAGCATCTGGCTCTGGTGGTCAAAGCAGAGCATACTACTGGGCCCAATAGGACCTCTCCTACATAAGGCCTCTTCTCCAAGATGGGGAGATGTAATGGACTTGCATAACATATAGAAAGAATTAGGCAAAATGAGAAGACAAAGGGATATGCTACAAATAAAAGAACAAGAAAAAAAAAACTCAGAAAAAGAAATAAAACAGATAAGCAACCTCTTGAAAAAAAGTTCAAAGTAATGATCATAAAGATTCTCAAAGAAGTCAGAAGAGGAATGGAAGAACACAGTGGGAACATCAATAGAAAGTTAGAAAATATAACAAAGAACCAATCAAAGCTGAAGACTACAATAACTGAAATGAAAACTACACTAGAGGGAACCAATGGTGGGTTAGATGGTACTGAAAAACAGAACAGTGATCTGGAAAAAGACTAGTGAAAATCAAATAAGCCCAGGCTGAAGATGGAGGGGAAGAAGAATTAGAGAAGATGAAGATGGTTTAAGGAACTTCTGGGACAACATCAAGCATGATAACATTCATATTATAGGGGTACCAAAAGCAGAAGTGAGAGGTAAAGGGGCAGAGAACTTGCCCTAACCTGAGGAAGGAAACAGAAATACACATCCAGGAAGGACAGAGTCCCAAACAAAATGAACCCCAAGAGGTTCACACCAAGACACATCATAACTAAAATGGCAAAAAGTAAAGATAGAGAATCTTAAAAGTAGAAAGAGAAAAGTGACTAGTTACATACAAGAGAACTCCCATAAGGCTATCAGCAGACTTTTCAGCAGAAACTTTGCAAGCAAGAAGGGGGTTATACAATGTATTAAAAATGCTGAAAGAAAAAAAAATGACAAGCAAGAATAATCTACATGGCAAAGTTATCATTCAGAGTTTAGGGAGGAAAAAAAAAGTATTGAAGGAGAGATAAAGAGTTTTACAGACAAGCAAAAGCTAAAGGAATTTATTACCACTAAACTGACTTTACAAGCAACAGTAAAGTGCATGCTTTAAACAGAAAAGGCCACAACTAGAAATAAAAAAAGTATGAAAGAAAGAAATCTCACTGGTAAAGGCAAACAGATAATAAAGTTAGTGGTTCTATGACATATAAAGCTAGTAATAAGGTTAAAAGATAAAAGTAGTAAAATTGTCTACATCTCAAATGAGTAGTAAAGGGATACATAAAACACAAAGATGTAAAATATAAAACATTGGGGGATAAGTAGAAATTTAGGGCTTTTATATGCATTTAACCTAAGAGATCATCAACTTAAAATAGACAGCTATATATGTAAATCATTATATATGAACCTCAAAGTAACCACAACTGAAAATCTACAATAAATATACAGAAAATACAGAGAAAGGAATCCAAACATAGCACTAAGGATAATTATTATATCATACAGGAAGTGAGCAAAAGAAGAAGAAAGGAACAGAGAAGAATGACAAAAACAACCAAGAACAGTTAACCAAATGGCAATAAGTATACCCTACCAATAAATACTTTAAATGTAAATAGAAAAGAGGCTCAAATCAAGACATAGGTTGGCTGCTTGAATAAAAAAGCAAGGCCATATATAAGCTGCATACATGAGACTCACTTCGGATGTAATGACACTCACAGACTGAAAGTGAAGTGATGGAAAAAGATATTCCATGCAAATGGAAACAAAAAGAAAGCTGAAATAGCAATACTTATATCAGCCAAATTAGACTTTAAAACAAAGACTGTAACAAGCGATAAAGAAGAACATTACATAATGATAAAGGATCAATCCAACAAGAAAACACAACACTTGCAAATATATATGCACCCAACATAGGAGTATCTAATATATAAAGCCAATACTAAGAAACATAAAGGAAGAAATCAACAGATTTACAATAATAGTAGGGGATTTTAATCAATTGATAGATCATCCAGAGAGAAAATCAATATGGAAACATTGGCCTTAAACAAAACTTTAGATCAGATGAACTTAATAGATATATAAAGAATATTCCATCCAAAAAGAACAGAATAAATATTCTATTTGAATTTATATGGAACATTCTCCAAAAAGATCACGTTAGGCCACAAAACAAGTCTCAATAAATTTGACAAGAGTAAAATCATATTAAGTATCTATTATGTCCACAAAGTAATAAGTGAATTCAGGAGATAAGTGAGTATATCAATAAATATGCCAGTAATGAAATGTCCAAAATGATGCTATTTATAGTAGTATCAGTACCATTTATAGTATAATATATATAGCACAAATGTAACTGTATACATAAATTGATACTAAATAAAATTCAATATGTAATTACATATAAAATATATTCTATATTATATATAAATATTTACATATTTGTTCTATGTCCAAACTAACATTTTGGGGCAGTGAGGAAAGAATAAATCTTTCAAAAATGAAATTAATTGGATATTCATATGGGGATCAGTGAATTTGTTTACGAACAGGCAACATAAAAAATTCAATTCCATATGTATTAAAATCTAAGTGTAAGTAATAAAATTTAAAAATCCCCTTAGAAGGAAACCTGGAGGATGTATTCATGACAATTGAGTAAGCAGACACTTATTTAACAGGATAAAAAGAGCACAGACCATTAAGGACATGAGGATTTCTTGGGGGCTTAAAGCCCATTCCTCTGCTCACATGTGAGGAAACCAGAACCCAGGAAGTTCAAAATCAAAAACCAGAATCCAGGTTGCTGAACTCAGTTTTAGGAGGTTTTGAGAATCATTAAACAATGGCACTTAATAAGATGCCTAGCCTTTTACTTTCCTTTGTTTTTCATAGCAATTTATATGTCCCAGGTGATGTTTTAAGCATTTTACATTATTGAAGCATTTAATCTTCAAAACAACTCAATGGAGGTGGTTTCTGTTATGATTATCTCTATTTTACAGACAACACCAAGGGAACAGCACCAAGATTTTTAGTAACTTGCCCCCAATTACCCAACTGGTAAGTGGAAAGTTGGGATTCTAACATAGGAAGCCGGAGTTCAGAGCCTGTACTCTAAACCACCATCTTTCACAAACAATGGAAGGTATAATTTCAATTTCTGTGTTTTAATTTCAATTTATTTAAATTCTGAATTGCTGTATGTATAAGTTTTTAAGGATTAATATTCTAATTTTTGCCACCTATTTTAGATTGTTTCTGAGCTATTTAAATTCAAATCTACATTTCCCAAAAGATCTTCTCCAAGCGGCCATACATTACTACATGCCTTTAAAAAAATTCCTGTAACACAATGTTATGCATTACAATATGTTTTATCTTATGTTTTCCACCATCTGTTGTGTTATTTAAAATCTGTATATTTTACTCCACAATTGTCCTAATAAACTTATAACACTTTATCCTTTTCTGCTACTTCATCTGCATTATTTGATGCTTTATTTTATGTCATCTTCATTTGCATATTGTTTTATGTGTATATATGATACTACATGATTAAAATATTTTCTAAGGGCAGTCCACTATTTTATTGTATTGTATTATTTTACATTATAATTTACTTGATATTACTTTTATTTTTTATTATTTTTTAAGCTCTTTACTGGAATATAATTGCTTTACATTCTTGTACCAGCTTTTGAGGTACATCAAACTGAATCAGCTGTATTTATACTTTTATCTGCATATACCCTCCCTCCTGAGACTCCCTCCCATCCTCCCTGTCCTGGCCCTCTAAGACATCACCCATCACCAAGTTGATCTCCCTTTGTTATATAGCACCTTCCCACTAGCTATCTATTTTACAAGTGGGAGTGTAAATATGTCTATGCTACTCTCTCACTTTCTCCCAGCTTCCCCTTCAACCACTGCTACCCCCCCTCCCCCACAACTGTGTGTCCTCCAGTCCATTCTCTGCATCTGCATTCTTATTCTTGCCCTGGTACTGGGTTCATTAGTTGTTTTTTTTTTTTTTTTTTTAAGATTCCGAATATATGAGTTAGCATACAATATTTGTTTTCCTCTTTCTGGCTTACTTCGCTCTGTATGACAGACTCTAGGTCTATCCACCTCATTACATATAGTTCCATTTCATTCCTTTTTATGGCTGAGTAATATTCCATTGTATATATATGCCAAATCTTCTTTATCCATTCATCTATTGATGGGCATTTAGGTTGCTTCCATGTCCTGGCTATTGTAAATAGTGCTGCAATAAACATTATGGTACATGTTTCTTTTGGGATTATGGTTTTCTCTGGGTATATGCCCAGGAGTGAGATTACTGGATCATATGGTAGTTCTATTTGTAGTTTTTTAAGGAACCTCCACACTGTTTTCCATAGTGGCTGTACCAACGCACATTCCAACCAACAGTGCAGGAGAATTCCCTTTTCTCCACACCCTCTCCAGCATTTATTGTTTCTAGATTTTTTGATGAAGGCCATTTTGACCGGTGTGAGGTGATACCTCATTGTGGCTTTGAATTGCATTTCTCTGATGATTAGTGATGTTGGGCATCTTTTCATGTGTTTGTTGGCCATCTCTATGTCTTCTTTGGAGAAATGTCTATTTAGGTCTTCTGCCCATTTGTGGATTGCATTATTTGCTTTTTTTGGTATTAAGCTGCATGACCTGCTTGTATATTTTGGAGATTAATCCTTTGTCCATTGGTTCATTGGCAAGTATTTTCTCCCATTGTGAGGGTTGTCTTCTTGTCTTGTTCATGGTTTCTTTTGCTGTGCAAAAGCTTTTAAATTTCATTAGGTTCCATTTGTTTATTCTTGATTTTATTTCCATGATTCTAGGAGGTGGGTCAAAAAGGATCTTGCTTTGATGGATGTCATAGAGTGTTCTGCCTATGTTTTCCTCGAGGAGTTTTATAGTGTCTGGCCTTACATTGAGGTCTTTAATCCATTTGGAGTTTATATTTGAGTATGGTGTTAGGAAGTGTTCTAATTTCATTCTTTTACATGTTGCTGTCCAATTTTCCAGCACCACTTATTGAAGAGGCTGTCTTTTCTCCATTGTATATTCTTGCCTCCTTTGTCAAAGATAAGGTGCCCATATGTGCTTGGGCTTACCTCTGAGTTCTCTATTCTGTTCCATTGATCTTCCTTTCTGTTTTTGTGCCAATACTATACTGTCTTGATCACTGTGGCCTTGTAGTATAGTTTGATGTCAGGAAGCCTAATTTCACCAACTCCATCTTTCCCTCTCAAGATTGCTTTGGCTATTCAGGGTCTTTTGCATTTCCATACAAATCGTAAGATTTCTTGATCTAGTTCTGTGAAAAATGCCATTGGTAATTTGATAGGGATTGCAATGAATGTGTAAATAGCTTTGGGTAGGATACTCATTTTCACAATGTTGATTCTTCCAGTCCAGGAACATGGTATGTCCCTCCATTTGTTTGTATCATCTTTGATTTCTTTCATCAGTGTCTTATACTTTTCTGTATAAAGGTCTTTTTCCTCCTTAGGCAGGTTTATTGCTAAGTATTTTGTCCTTTTGGTTGCAATGATGAATGAGAGAGTTTCCTTAATTTCTCTTTCTGCTCTTTTGTTGTTAGTGTATAGGAATACAAGAGATTTCTGCACATTAATTTTGTATCCTGCTACTTTACTAAATTCATCAATTAGTGCTAGCAGTTTTCTGGTAGAATCTTTAGGGTTTTCTATGTATAATATCATGTCATCTGCAAAGAGTGACAATTTTACTTCTTTTCCACTTTGGATTCCTTTCATTTCATTTTCTTCTCTGATTGCTGTGGCTAAAACTTCCAAAATTATGTTGAATAATAATGGTGAGAGTGGACACCCTTGTCTTGTTCCTTTTCTTAGAGGGAATTCTTTCAGTTTTTCACCATTTAGAACCATGCTCTTTTGGTTTCTCATTTATGGCTTTTATTATGTTGAGGAAATTTCCTTCTATGCCCATTTTCTGGAGAGTTTTTATCATAAATTATGTTGAGTTTTGTCAAAAGCTTTTCCTGCATCTATTATCATATGGTTTTTATCTTTCAGTTTGTTGATATGATGTATCACGTTGATTGATTTGCATATATTGAAGAATCCTTGCATTCCAGGCATAAATCCTTTATCATTGTGTGTGATCTTTTTAATGTGCTGCTGGATTCTGTTAGCTAGTATTTTGTTGAGGATTTTTGCATCTATATTCATCAGTGATATTGGCCTGTAATTTTCTTTTTCTGTGACATCTTTGCCTGGTTTTGGTATCAGGTGATGGTGCCCTCATAGAATGAGTTTGGAAGTGTTCCTCCTTCTGCTATATTTTGGAAGAGTTTGAGAAAGGATAGTTGTTAGCTCTTCTCTAAATGTTTGATAGAATTCACCTGTGAAGCCATCTGGCCCTGGGCTTTTGTTTGTTGGGAGATTTTTTATCACAGTCTCAATTTCAGTTCTTATGATTGGTCTGTTCATATTTTCTATTTCTTCCTGGCTCAGTCTTGGAAGATTGTACTTTTCTAAGAATTTATCCATTTCTTCCAGGTTATCCAATTTATTGGCATACAGTTGCTTGTAGTAGTCTCTCATAATCTTTTGTATTTCTGTGGTGTCCATTTTTACTTCTCTTCTTTCATTTCTAATTCTGTTGATTTGCATCTTCTCCCTTTTTTTCCTGATGAGTCTGGGTAATGGTCTATCAATTTTGTTTATCTTCAGAAAGAAACAGCTTTTAGTTTCATTGATCTTTGCTATTGTTTCCTTCCTTTCTTTTTCATTTATTTCTGCTCTGATCTTTATGATTTCTTTCCTTCTGCTCACTTTGGGATTTTTTTGTTCTTCCCTCTGTAATTGTTTTAGGTGTAAGGTTAAGATGTTTATTCAATATTTTTCGTGTTTCTTGAGCTAGGACTATATTGCTATAAACTTCCCTCTTAGAACTACTTTTGCTGCGTCCCATAGGTTTTGGGTTGTTGTGTTTTCATCGTCAGTTGTCTCTAGGTATTTTTTGATTTCCTCTTTGATTTCTTTTGTGATTTCTTGGTTGTTTACTAGTGTATTTTTTAGCCTCTGTGTGTTTGTATTTTTTACAGTTTTTTTCCTGTAATTGATACCTCGTCTCATGGTGTTGTGGTCAGAGAAGATGCTTGATATGTTTTCAATTTTCTTGAATTTACTGAGGCTTGATTTGTGACCCAAGATGTGATCTATGCTGAAAAATGTTCTGTGTGCACTTGAGAAGAAAGTGTATTCTGTCATTTTTCAATGGAGTGTCCTATAAATATCAATTAAGTCAAGATGGTCTAATGTGTCATTTAAAGCTTGTGTGTCCTTATTTATTTTCTGTTTGGATGATCTGTCCATGGATGTAAGTGGGGTGTTCAAGTCTCCTACAATTATTGTGTTACTGTTGATTTCCCCTTTTATGGCTGTTAGCATTTGCCTTATGCATTTAGGTGCTCCTACATTGGGTGCATAGATATTTACAATTGTTATATGTTCTTCTTGGATGGATCCTTTGATCATTATGTAGTGTCTTCATTGTCTCCTGTAGTAGTCTTTACTTTAAAGTCTAACTTGTCTGATATGAGTATTGCTACTCCAGCTTTCTTTTAACTTCCATTTGCATGGAATATCTTTTTCCCTCCCCTTACTTTCAGTTTGTATGTGTCCTTTGGTCTGAAGTGGGTTTCTTGTAGGCAGCATATATATGGGTCTTGTTTTTGTATCTATTCAGCCAGTCTGTGTCTTTTTGTTGGATCATCTAATTCATTTACATTAAAGGTGGTTATTGACATGTGTGTTGCTATTACCATTTTCTTAATTGTTTTGGGTTTGTTTTTGTAGGTCTTTTCCTTCTCTTATGTTTCCTACTTAGAAAAGTTCCTTAAGCAACTGTTGTAAGGCTGGTTTGGTGCTGCTGAATTTTCTTAACTTTTGCTTGTCTGGAAAGCTTTTGATTTCTCCATCAGATGTGAATGAGGTTCTTACTGGGTAGAGTATTCTTGGCTGTAGGTTTTTCTCTTTCAGGACTTTCAGTATATCCTGCCACTCCCTTCTGGCCTGCAGATTTTCTGCAGAAAAATCAACTGTTATTCTTATGGGTTTTCCTTTATATGTTATTTGGTGCTTTTCTCTTGCTGTTTTTAATATTTTTCCTTTATGTTTAATTTTCATTAGTTTGATTAATATGTGCCTTGGTGTACTTCTCCTTGGGTTTATTCTGTATGGGACTCTGTGCTTCTTGGACTTGACTAATTATTTCCTTTTCCATGTTGGGGAAGTTTTTCACTCTAACCTCTTCAAATACTTTCTCAGACCCTTTCTTTTTTTCTTCTTCTTCTGGGATGCCTATGATTTGAGTGTTGGTGAGCTTAATGTTACCCCCGAGGTCTCTGAGACTGTCATCTATTCTTTTTATTCTTTTTTCTCTTTCCTGCTCTGTGGTAGTTATTTCCCCCATTCTATCTCCCAACTCACTTATTCGTTCCTCTGCCTGAATTATTCTGATGTTTATACTATCTAGAGTATTTTTAATTTCAGTTATTTTGATGTCCATTATTGTTTGTTTGCTCTTTAGTTCTTCTGTGTCCTTATTAAATGTTTCTTGTATTTTCTCTATTTTGCTGTTGAGATTTTGGATCATCTTTACTATCATTACTCTGAATTCTTTTTCAGGCAATTTTCCTATTTCCTCCTCATATATTTGGTCTTGTGGGTTTTTTCCTTCTCCTATGCCTGCATGGTTTATCTTTGTTTTCTCATTTTGTCTAATTTATAGGATTTGCTGTCTCCTTTCCCTATGCTGCCTCATAGTAATTCCTCTTGTTTTTGTCCTCTGCCCACTGTGGTGGGGTTTGTCCAGTGTCTTGACTAGGCTGCCTGGTGGGGGGTCTGGTGTCTGCTTTCTGGTGTGTGGCTCTGTTTCTTTTCTCTCTGATGAGCAGGGCCTTGTCACATGATGTGTTTTAGGGTATCTGTGAGGTTAATATGGCTTTAGGTAGTCTGTGTGCTGATGGGTGGGTTTGTGTTCCTGTCTTGTTTGTAGTTTGATATGATGTGTCCAACACTGGCAGTTGCAGACAGTTGGATGAAGCCAGAATTTAGGCTCTGATATAGGGCTCCATGAGAGTTCTCTGCAGTTAATCTTCCCTGTGTCTGAGGACTCCCTAGTGGTCTAGCATCCTGGATTCAGTGCTCCCTCCCCAGAGCCTCCTACTTGACTTCTGATGGAGTAGTCCAGACTTCAGAGGTTGCTTGTCCCAGTAATAAAGGGTTTTGAGGAAGACTGTTCAAGCCCCAGAGTAATGGCAGAGTGTTGAATCAAAGAAACACTAAATAAAGGATACACATGCATGTATGAGACACAGAAATAGTGAATCCAATAGAATATTAGGCACTAGAAAGACCTGACAGAAGAACCCCAGTATGCAATCAGACAACCAAAGAGAAAACCAACAGAAATTCAAAACCAAAAAAAAAAAAAAAAAAAAAAAGACACACTCAAGCAAGGAAACAGAACAGAACGATAATACTGCTTGTAAGTATATTAAGATAAAATAAACCAAAAAAGGATAGAAGACAGGGCAAAAGAAGAGCATAGTGTTACTGGAAATATGAAAAGAGAAAGAAAAGAGAGAAAAAATAGAAATGTTTAAAAGATAGAGAAGGAAAGAAGGTAGGAGAGATAAAGTTAGCACTACAAAAAACTTAGCTAGAAATAGAAATATGTAAAAAGTCTAAAAATAAAAATAGAAGAAAAAATAGAAAAGAATAAAAAATATGTTATAATACATGCAGATCCCTTAGGACTAAGATCATAATTAATTAAACACACACACACACACACACACACACACACACACACACACATATCCAGGGAAATTTTGAAAGTTAGGATCAACTATAATAAAGAGTGAGAGTACAATCAGACAGACTGAAGATTCCCAAAACAAAATCAGACAATTATAATCAGAACTAAGATAAAGACCAAACCTAATAATAAAAACCAAAGCAATGTGTCATCTGGAGAACAAAACAAGGAAACAGAGCTGAGCGATAATATTGATTATAAGTATATTAAGATAAAAGGAACTAAAAAAGGATAGAAGACAGGGCAACAGAAGAGCATAGTGTGACTGGAAATATGAAAAGAAAAAGAAAAAACAAATTTATAAAAGACAGATGAAAAGAAGGTAAGAGAGGATGGCGGCGAAGTAGAGAGACGTGGAGTGCATCCCTCTCCACAGATGCATTGGGAATGCACGGAAGGACACAGTCATTCCAACAGAGAACCAGCTGAACACCAGCAGACGGCCTCGGACACCAGAAAGGGCTGCGGAGAACCTGACATAGCCGGTAGGGAGGCATCTACGAGGGCTCAAAGAGGGTGAAGCGGCGGAGCTGTGGCAGACGGGAGGGAGTGAGAAACATACGGAGGGTCCGCAGCGCAGCTCAGCGTTCCCGGACCAAGACATCGATCCGCGGCTGAACGGAGGGTCCAGGAGCGGGAGCGTGGGAACCGGAGAGCTGGTTCAGGGGGAGAAACATTGTTGCCGGTAGGGTGACGGACCGAGAGGACAGGAGGGAGGAGGTCCGCGGAGAGGAGTGCCGATCCCTGAGAGCTGCCCGGCCATGATGGCTGCTGGAGGCTGCAGGCTCACGGGCGGGGGGGAGGAGCTGCGCGCATAGCCTCTCTCTCTCTTTCTGCGCCTCTGCAACAGGCAGTGGAGAGACGCCCTGAGGGGCCACATAAGGAGCTCAGGGATAACAAGCACCCTCAGGCGCTCGGGCGGGGCTAGATTAAAACTCCTTGCAACGCCAGCAGCAGGGAGGCTGCCTAGAGAAAAAAAAAAAAAAAAAAACCAGCATCAAAAAGAAAAAACCCCGAGAGAGGCCCAACTCTAAGACTTTCTGTGTACGCCTGAGCCACCAGCGCCCTCTGCAACAGGCACCTCCAAGCCTGACTGAAGCAACAGTGCGCCACTGCTCACTCCCTCCCAGGAGAAGGAGCCACTATTGCACCCTCTCCCTCCCCACACACCGAGGCTTACAGACGAACAATAAAGGAACCTCTGCTGGTCACAGAATAACGCAAAAAAAAAAAACCCAAGGCAAGGAAAAGGACACTTACAGCTGAGACGCTAAGGAAACAGAAATAGTAGTATCAATACCTATTGAACTGGTCCATTCGGGGATCAGTTCTGGATTTTTTTTTTTTTTTTTTTTCTTTCTCTCTCTTTTTTTTTTTTTTTTTTTTTTTTTTTTTGATTTATTAAATACGATCTTAGCCCTAAGGGATCTACAAGTTTTACAACATAATTTTATAAGGATATTTTTTACTCTTTTTTTTTTTTTTTTTTTTTTTTTTTGCCTTTTAAAATACTTCTATATCTAGCTAAGTTTTTGGTAGTACGGACAAAATATCTTTCATACTTTCCTTTCATCCCTTTCTTTTATACACTTCTATTCCTTTCTTTTTCTTTGCATATTTCCAACCACATTACGCTCTTCTGTTCCCCTTTCTTCCAGTCATTTTAAGTGTATTTTATCTTAACATACTTATAAGCAACACTATCGGTCTGCTCAGACTCCTTGCTCTATTCTCCAGATGATGCACTGCCTTGGTATTAATATTAGGCTTTTGTCTTTATCTTAGTTCTTAGTACAGTTGTCTAATTACATTCTGAGAATCTCCATTCTCTCTGGTGGTACTCCAGCTCATTTCTATATTTGATCCTAGCTTACAAAATCTCCCTGGATTGATGTTTGTATGTGTAGGGTGTTATTTGTTGTTTGTTTGCTTTTGCTTTTGTCTCTGATTTGTTCTGTTTCAGTTGTCAATTTCTGCTGGGTTTCTCTCTGAATATCTGATAGCACACTGGGGTTCTGTCAGGTCTTTCTAGAGCCTTATGTCCTAACGGATTCAATAATTGTGTGTCTTATACATGTATGTGTTTCCTAGACTGAATATTCGTCTAATCCAATACTTGGACATTAGTCTGAGGCTTGGACAGTCTTCTATAAACACCTCTATCACCAGGACAAGCAACCCCAAAAGCTTGGTCAACCATGAGGAAACAAAGAAACACCATGCAGGCAAAGGAGCAGGAAAAAAACCCACAAGACCAAATAAATGAGGAGGAAATAGGAAAAATGCCTGAAAAAGAATTTAGAGTAATGATAGTAAAAATGATACAAAATCTCGATAACAAATTAGAGAAAGTACAAGAAACAGTTCATAAGAACTCAGAAAAACAAACAGCAATGGATAACAAAATAACTGAAATTAAAAATACTCTAGATGCTCTAACCAGCAGAATGACTGAGGCAGAAGAACGAATAAGTGAGTTGGAAGATAGAATGGAAGAAATAAATGCCACAGAGCAGGAAAAAGATAAAAAAATAAAAAGACTAGAAGACAGCCTCAGAGACCTCAGTGATAACCTTAAACGTACCAACATTCGAATTATAGGCATCCCAGAAGAAGAAGAAAACAAGAAAGGGTCTGTGAAAATATTTGAAGAGGTTCTAGTGGAAAACTTCCCCAACATGGGAAAGGAAATAATGAACCAAGTCCAAGAAGCACAGAGAGTCCCATACAGAATAAACCCAAGGAGAAATACACCAAGACACATATTAATCAAACTAACGACAATTCAACACAAAGAAAAAATATTAAAAGCAGCAAGAGAAAAGCAACAAACAACATATAAGGGAAAACCCATCAGGATAACAGCTGACCTTTCTACAGAAACTCTGCAGGCCAGAAGGGAATGGCAGGATATACTGAAAGTCCTGAAAGAGAGAAACCTACAGCCAAGAATACTCTACCCAGCAAGAATCTCATTCAGATTTGAGGGAGAAATCAAAAGCTTTCCAGACAAGCAAAAGTTAAGAGAATTCAGCACCACCAAACCAGCCTTACAACAAGTGCTAAAGGAACTTCTCTAAGTAGGAAACACAAGAAAAGGAAAACACCTACAAATACAAACCCAAAACAATTAAGAAAATGGTAATTGGAACACACATGTCAATAATCACTTTAAATGTCAATGGATTAAATGCTCCAACCAAAAGACACAGACTGGCTGAATGGATACAAAAACAAGACCCTTCTATATGCTGCCTACAAGAAACCCACTTCAGACCAAGGGATACATATAGACTGAAAGTGAAGGGATGGAAAAAGATATTGCATGCAAATGGAAGTCAAAAGAAAGCTGGAGTAGCAATACTCATATCAGACAAATTAGACTTGAAAGTAAAGACTATTAAAAGAGACAAGGAAGGGCACTACATAATGATCAAGGGATCCATCCAAGAAGAACATATCACAATGGTAAATATCTATGCCCCCAATATAGGAGCACCTCAATACATAAGGCAAATGCTAACAGCTATAAAAGGGGACATCGACAGGAACACAATTATAGTGGGAGACTTGAACACCCCACTTACATCAATGGACAGATCATCCAAACAGAAAATAAATAAAGACACACAAGCTTTAAATGACACATTAGACCATCTCGACTTAATTGATATTTATAGGACATTCCATCCAAAAACGACAGACTACACTTTCTTCTCAAGTGCACACGGAACATTTTCCTGGATAGATCACATCTTGGGTCACAAATCAAACCTCAGCAAATTCAAGAAAATTGAAATCATATCAAGCATCTTCTCAGACCACAACGCCATGAGACTAGATATCAATTACAGGAAAAAAACTGCAAAAAATACAAACACATGGAGGCTAAACAATTCACTATTAAACAACCAAGGAATCACTACAGAAATCAAAGAGGAAATCAAAAAGTATCTAGAAACAAATGACAACGAAAACACAACAACCCAAAACCTATGGGACGCAGCAAAAGCAGTTCTAAGAGGGAAGTTTATAGCAATACAGTCCTACCTTAAGAAACAAGAAAATGATCGAATAAACAACCTAACCTTACACCTCAAACAACTAGAGAAAGAAGAACAAAGAAACCCCAAAGTGAGCAGAAGGAAAGAAATTGTAAAGATCAGAGCAGAAATAAATGAAAAAGAAAGGAAAGAAACCATAAGAAAAATAAATAAAACTAAAAGCTGGTTCTTTGAGAAGATTAACAAAATTGATAAACCATTAGCCAGACTCATCAAGAAAAAAAAGGAGAAGATGCAAATCAACAGAATTAGAAATGAAAAAGGAGAAGTCACAACGGACACCTCAGAAATACAAAAGATCATGAGAGACTACTACAAGCAACTATATGCTAATCAATTGGATAACCTGGAAGAAATGGATACATTCTTAGAAAAATATAATCTTCCAAGACTGAACCAGGAAGAAATAGAAACCATGAACAGACCAATCACAAGTACAGAAATTGAGGCAGTGATTAAAAATCTCCCAACACACAAAAGCCCAGGACCAGATGGATTCACAGGCGAATTCTATCAAACATTTCGAGAAGAGTTAACACCTATCCTTCTCAAACTCTTCCAAAATATTGCAGAAGGCGGAGCACTCCCAAACTCATTCTATGAGGCTACCATCACCCTGATACCAAAACCAGGCAAAGATGTCACAAAAAAAGAAAACTACAGACCAATATCACTGATGAATATAGATGCAAAAATCCTCAACAAAATACTAGCTAACAGAATCCAACAGCACATTAAAAAAATCATACACCACGATCAAGTGGGGTTTATCCCTGGGATGCAAGGATTCTTCAATATACGCAAATCAATCAACATGATACATCATATCAACAAATTGAAGGATAAAAACCATATGATCATTTCAATAGATGCAGAAAAAGCTTTTGACAAAGTTCAACATCCATTTATGATAAAAGCTCTCCAGAAAATGGGCATAGAAGGAAATTACCTCAACATCATAAAAGCCATATATGACAAACCAAAAGCCAACATTGTTCTCAATGGAGAAAAACTGGAAGAATTCCCTCTAAGAACAGGAACAAGACAAGGGTGTCCACTCTCACCACTGTTATTCAACATAGTTTTGGAAGTGTTAGCCACAGCAATCAGAGAAGAAAAAGAAATTAAAGGAATCCAAATTGGAAAAGAAGAAGTAAAATTATCACTCTTTGCAGATGACATGATACTATATATAGAAAACCCTAAAGACTCTACCAGAAAACTGCTAGCACTCATTGATGAGTTTAGTCAAGTAGCAGGATACAAAATTAATGCACAGAAATCTCTTGCATTCCTATACACTAGCAACGGAAGAGCAGAAAGAGAAATTAAGGAAACTCTCCCATTCACCATTGCAACCAAAAGAATAAAATACCTAGGAATAAACCTGCCTAAGGAGGCAAAAGATCTGTATGCAGAAAACTTTAAGACATTGATGAAAGAAATCAAAGATGACATAAACAGATGGAGGGATATACCATGTTCCTGGATTGGAAGAATCAACATCGTGAAAATGACTGTACTACCCAAAGCAATTTACAGATTTAATGCAATCCCGATCAGATTACCAATGGCATTTTTCACAGAACTAGAGCAAGAAATCTTACGATTTGTATGGAAACGCAAAAGACCCCGAATAGCCAAAGCAATCTTGAGAAGGAAAAATGGAGTTGGTGGAATCAGGCTTCCTGACTTCAAACTATACTACAAGGCCATAGTGATCAAGACAGTATGGTACTGGCACAAAAATAGAAAGGAAGATCAATGGAACAGAATAGAGAACTCAGAAGTAAGCCCAAACACATATGGGCACCTTATCTTTGACAAAGGAGGCACGAGTATACAATGGAAAAAAGACAGCCTCTTCAATAAGTGGTGCTGGGAAAATTGGACAACAACATGTAAAAGAATGAAATTAGAACACTTCCTAACACCATACACAAAAATAAACTCCAAATGGATTAAAGACCTACATGTAAGGCCAGACACTATCAAACTCCTAGAGGAAAACATAGGCAGAACACTCTTTGACATACATCAAAGCAACATCCTTTTTGACCCACCTCCTAGAATCATGGAAATAAAATCAAGAATAAACGAATGGGACCTCATGAAACTGAAAAGCTTTTGCACAGCAAAAGAAACCATAAACAAGACTAAAAGGCAACCCTCAGAATGGGAAAAAATAATTGCCTATGAAACAACGGACAAAGGATTAACCTCCAAAATATACAAGCAGCTCATGCAGCTTCATACCAAAAAAGCAAATAACCCAATCCACAAATGGGCGGAAGACCTAAATAGACATTTCTCCAAAGAAGACATACAGATGGCCAACAAACACATGAAAAGATGCTCAACATCACTCATCATCAGAGAAATGCAAGTCAAAGCCACAATGAGGTATCACCTCACACCAATCAGAATGGCCACCATCACAAAGTCTGGAAACAACAAATGTTGGAGAGGGTGTGGAGAAAAGGGAACTCTCCTGCACTGTTGGTGGGACTGTAAGTTGGTACAGCCACTATGGAAAACAATTTGGAGGTTCCTTAAAAAACTACAAATAGAACTACCATATGATCCAGTAATCCCACTCCTGGGCATATACCCAAAGAAAACCATAATCCCAAAAGAAACTTGTACCATCATGTTTATTGCAGCACTCTTTACAATAGCCAGGACATGGAAGCAACCGAAATGCCCATCAACAAATGAATGGATACAGAAGATGTGGCATATATATACAATGGAATATTACTCAGCTATAAAAAGGGATGAGATGGAGCTATATGTAATGAGGTGGATAGAACTACAATCTGTCATACAGAGTGAAGTAAGTCAGAAAGAGAAAGACAAATATTGTATGCTAACTCACATATACGGAATCTAAAAATGGTACTGATGAACTCAGTGACAAGAACAGGGAAGCAGATACAGGGAATGGACTGGAGAACTCGAGGTATGGGAGGGGGCGGGGGGTGAAGGGGAAACTGAGAAGAAGCGGGAGAGTAGTACAGACATATATATACTACCAACTGTAAAATAGTCAGTGGGAAGTTGTTGTATAACAAAGGGAGTCCAACTTGAGGATGGAAGATGCCTTAGAGGACTGGGGCAGGGAGGGTGGGGGGGACTCGAGGGGGGGGCGTCAAGGAAGGGAGGGAATATGGGGATATGTGTATAAAAACAGTTGATTGAACCTGGTGTACCCCCCAAAAAAATAAAAAAAATAAAAAAAAAAAAAAAGAAAAGAAGGTAAGAGAGATACAGTCAGCACTACAAAAAACTTAGCTAGAAATCGAAATATATAAAAAGGCTAAAAATAAAAATAGAATAAAAAATAGAATAAAAATAATATGTTAAAAAACATGTAGATCCCTTAGGGCTAAGATCATAATTAATTAAAAAAAAAATAAAGCTAGAATTGACCCCAGAATGGACCAGATCAATAGAATTAATAATAATATTTCTGTTTCTTTGGGGTCTCATCTGTAAGTGTCTTTCTACCTGCCTTGGGCTTTTTGTATTACTCTGCAACCAGCAGAGCTTCCTTTATTGTTTGTCTGTAAGTGCTGGTGTGTCAGTGTGTGGGAAGAGAGAGGGTACAATAATGGCTCCTTCCGCTGGGAGTGAGTGAGCAGTGGCGCCCTGCCTGGGTCACAGCGACTCGGGTGTCTCTGTTGGTGCCTGTTGCAGAGGGACACCAGTGGCTCAGGCTGAGATTGTGACTACAACCGCAGCTTCTCCCCACTGCTATAACTCCAGTATGGCACCCTGTCTGGGTCACCGTGGCTCAGTCAGCCATGGCAGTGCCTGTTGCAGAGTGATGCCAGCAGCTCAGGTGAAAGCAGAATGTCTCCAGAGCTGGGCCACTCTGTGGACTTTTGGCTCTCAGCTGCAGGCACTCTAGGCCAGTCCCACCTGGGGGCCTTTGTTATCCCTGACTGTGTTAGCCAGGCCCAGAGGGGTCCTTCCTTTGTCCATTGCAGGCACCGAGAGAGAATCTACACCTGTGGCTCCTCCCCCTGCTTGCGAGTCAGCAGTAGGGAACTGCCACCATGGCCACCCGGCTTTCTGTGGTAGGCATCCTCCACTGCGGATTTCTTCCCTCCTGTCTTCTCAGTCCATCTCCCCACTGCCAACAAAGTTTCTCACCCTGAACCAGTTTTCCAGTTCCCACATTCCAGCTCCCAGACCCCCTGTTCAGCTTTGAAGCGCCATCTCAGTCTGGACATGCTGAGCCATGGTGTGGACCCTCCATGTGTTTCTCACTCTTTCCCATCTGCCCCAGGTCAGCCACTTCACCCTCTTTAAACAGTCCCAAATGCCTCCCTTCTGACCCAGGGAAATTCCCCATTGGAGAAGGGGTTTCCCGTCAGATAAGGGATGTTTCCCCAAATTTGGCAATCTCCCCTCTGTTTCAGCTCCCCCTGCCCCAGGGTGTGGGACCCATCCCTTTCCTTTCTTCTCCTCCTCTTTCTCCTTTTTTTCCCCCTCTGTCCTACTCAGTTATGTCGAGATCTTTGCAGTCCTTTCTTGTGTCCAAGGTCGTCTGCTGATGTTCAGCTGGTTCTCTGTGGGAATTATTGCATCTTTTGATGTATTCCTGATGCATCTGTGGAGAGGGATGCATTCCACATCCTTCTACTTCACTGCTATCTTTCTTCTCCCCTACTTTTATTTTATTTTGGTGTGGCATTGTGTTTCTATGCCCTTCTAGAGCTTAATGTGTGTTTGCAAGCATCTAACAAAATTATACAAATACTGTTGAAAGAATTAATGTTCATACTAGTAACGTATTTTGAAATCAATTCATCTGTGATTTTCAGACATTTTACTAACAAGATTAAAGGATAACTTGAGGTAGTGTATTTTATCTATCATTGTGTCCAGCTTTGTTCTAGGGGAGAAGTTAGAACAAGTTAGAGCTAATAAGGTCCTTCTTATTGTTGCTCAGGAGTTTCCAGCGATAGCCTTAGTGAAAAATTGCTCAAAAACAGTATCCACAACTGCTTTCACTAATTTAGGTTCAGTGATTGAGTAAAATAAACAATTTTAGAGACATAAGGAAAATCCCTCAGGCTTTCTATCATATATGGGGACATGTATCTTCCTGGATGACAGATTGTTAGTTCAGTAATACACTATATCCTGGAATTTTGCTAATTAGCATTTGTTACAGCACATAAAGTAGCTCTGTTTAATTACTGAAAACCTGAAAAGCATTTTGTGCTCTGCAGTCCAGAGTGTTATTTTTACTACTTATTTTCTGAGAACAGTGGAAGATGAGGATGAAGATGGAAGGAGGAAGAGGATGAAGACTTATCAAGCAATTATCAAATATGTACAGCTTGGATAGTAGAATTAAGGATAACATACAGCAATTTTGAAAATTAAAAGGCAGTTTCAAGGCTTTTGTCTATATGAAAACATGCTTTCTATAACACCAGTACACTATAAGATCTTCCTTTTTATAAAATGGGGTTAATGAAATTAATTATCTAGCATCCACGAAGGATGATGAAAAGTTATTTTTTTAAATGTGAGTGAGTAAATCTTGAACTTCTTTGAGAAGTTTGATCAGTGAAAATAACATATAGCTTAAAATGTTCTCACTAAAATCTACTGTTTCAGAATGACAATATATTTCTCTCAACTACAGAAAAGATGAAATAAAAATGACTTATACTGAATACCATCTAATAAGTAATTCTTTATGCTTTCACTCATGTATATCATTCAAGAGCCTTCACAGCCTTGTGAATAGGTTTTTGAAAACAAATATAATGGTCATCTAAACATAACATTTTCAACTGACAACCACTTAGTGTATCTAGATAATATAAAATTTGTTGGAAAATTGGTTGTTTAAACTATAGGGATGTGGGACATTTCTTTAGTGGAGAAAGAAAGCTGGAATGGCAAATAGTTCCAAAGGAAGAAAAATTCAAAGATTTACTAATTCAATTTTCATATTGTCATTGCAGCTAATGTTCAAATTAACTGTAGGATTAGCTTATGTTTTATGCCTTGGGAAGTGAAAACTTTGTCAAACTATCAAGTTGAGAAAGTATGATGATAATATGTTCTTCAGACACTGAGGCAGGCAAAAGCTAATTTTTTTTTATCAGTACAAATTGTAATAGTTTTATATAATGATGCCTTGCTAAAAGTGTTCACCATTATTGGCAATATTCTTTGGATGTTTTTTACAAGATTTTCATGACTTAGAAGCCCCTGCAAGGGTTGTATACTTCTTACGGGGTTCTGCACTTCTCAAGGGTTTCTGCAATAGACTACATTGTCCAAAATAATCATCTGTACTTATCATTTCAGCCCAGGCTCTCTAACAGTCTGTCCTTACTGGATGTTCAGACATTGCATCTAATTTGTACCTGAAGGCATATGCAGGAGAATAACTCTTATCAAAATGGAGTAGGACAGACGCAATAGGAGAACTAATGTATTTGTTAGAGAAAACATCAACTAGGGATGCTGTGATTCTTAGTTTCTCTGTTTTAACAAGTTTTTAGTGGTACTGTTGAATAAAATATATTTGAACATCATCCTGAGCACCTGAATAGTCTCAGAACTCAGTATTTTTCACTGAACACTTTTATAAAGCTTGTTCTTCATAATTTCTAGTGGTGATTTGAAATGTTTGAATGGAAGGATTTAATGAAAAAAATCACATCTCTAAGAGGAATTATATTAAACATGTGATGGGAAAGAGAGCTTTAAAAACTGCTTAAATCAGTAAATGTGTAAATGTGTCTATTGATGGATTAATTTGTTTCTGGTGTTTGTGTTTCTAAGGATTAAAACAAACTGGTGATACAAGTAGTAAGCTATGGCCATAAACACATTATAATAATTGCTCTGAAATGCACCTACCAAGTTTTGTTTTCTGGACAACTGGAAAAGATCTCTCCTTAATACGAATTATCAGTTACTGTCAAAATAATGCAAGGCATTGTTTTCATATAGTTTATCTTGTTTAAAACTATTATAAGATTACTAAGTTAATGGAGTTAATTTTGTTATGATTTCCCTAAGGCAGTGCTTCTTAACCAGCGGTGGTTTTGCCTCTCAAAGGACTTTTGGAAATACCTGGATACATTTTCAGTTGTCACTACTGGGAGTGGGTGCCACTGGTGTCTAGTAGGTAGAAGTCAGGGTTTCTGTTAAACATCCCACAATGCACATAACAAGCTCCCAAAACAAAGGCCTAAAATTTAAATACTACCAAGGTTAGGAAACACTGCTCTAAAGACATGTATTGCTATATACCATCCACAAGAAATTGCAAAATACAGGCACCATGTTACTAAATGCAGATAATTAAATTACAACAACAGAGAATAAAAATAAAATATTCAGGACTTTCTAGGTGGTGCAGTGGTTAAGAATCTGCCTACCAATGCAGGGGACACGGGTTCGAGCCCTGCTCCAGGAAGATACCACATGCTGCAGAACAACTAAGCCCATGTGCCACAACTATTGAGCCTGTGTGCCGCAACTACTGAAGCCCATGCGCCTAGAGCCCATGCTCCACAAGAGAAGCCACCACAATGAGGAGCCCACACACTACAATGAAGAGTAGCCCCCACTAGCAGCAACAAAGACCCAACACAGCCAATAAAAAAATAAATCCAATAAATATATTTAAAAATAAATAAATAAATGAATAAAATATTCAGTAAATAGCTTGTAACAATTGCACTAACTCTGCATGTAATCTTCATTTCCAGTAGTCATCACCCTAGTTGATATCTTGGCTGGAATAGAACATTAATAACTGGCTTACACATGAATGAAGAAGTGAATGAATATTTCAACAGTACAAGGAAATCAATGTGCATATTAAATAATATATTACATACCTAAAACATAACAGCAACTTAAATGATAGTTAATAAATATAAGATTTTTTTTGAAGTCAGTCTTCATTAGACAGAAGACAACCTCATAAGTCTTTCTACACACTTACATTCATCAATATATCATGCAAGACCCTGCACAGCCTGGTGTCAGTCTTCTCTCTCTCCACTCTTCTCTATGAGACCATAGGCCTTTATTCACTTCTGCCTGAATTAGCACTCCAGGTATACTGCTTCATCCACTGGGAATTACCTCTCCATATCCGCCCATCCTTATAACACTAATCTGAAATCACTCCTTTTCTAGAGTTATCTCCCATCAAACTTGTAATCACCTAAATTGATTTCTTATTCTCCTCAATTATTGGCTCTACTATTATGGACTTCCTATACCATCTATTCAAAATCTGCTCAGAATGGTGCAGCCAAAATAAAAAGATATAGAGGGTTTCTCATAGCATTTTAACTTTTATCGCAAGGTTCGTACCACATGCAAGCAACGTTCTAAGCACTTCACAAATACATGAGTTCTGCGTTATACACAGAACTAAGCATTGCTATTTTCATTTTACAGGTTAAGAAATGGATTCTGAGTGAATAACTTCTTCAAGTTACTTTACCACATGTGGCAAAGAAGCATCTGCCCACTAAAGATTTACCAGTTACTGGTGGGAATGGCTGCCTAGCCCCATTTGCATCTAGGTGTGCTCAGTGAAATGTAAGCAGATAAGATGAGCGCCACTTTCAGGCTTGAAATGAAAAACTGCCAGAGCACCACCCTCCCTCTTTTTTCACCAGTCTGCTGTTTGACTTCTTTCTGGGTCCATGGTAGTGATGGGATTCAGGAGAGACCACCCCAAAATATGCCACTTTGGCATATTGATAATTTCAAATTAAAGTTATTAATACCTGAGAAACAGCCAATGCAAGAAGGACACTCTAATCCTCTTTTGCCCCCCTGAAAACAAGAAATAAATCTCCCATGGGAAAGGTACTCTCTTTGTTCCAGGAATTAGAGAGACATCCTTATCACCAGAAGTAGGAAATTTGAGGCCCAGAAGGCTACATAAACAAATTTTGTTACTTCTTTACTAATTTACTACTCCAAGGACAAACCCCTTTGTCTTGCCATTTCTTCACAGATTTATTGTTTCCTTGTCTATAAGGACAAGCTTTTATAAGCTGCCTGCTTTGGTCACTTTGAGTTTCATGTTTGTATAGGCACAAATTAAACTTGTTTTTCTCCTCTTCGTGTGTCTTATGTTAATTTAACAATTAGATCAGCCAAAGAACCTTGAAGAGAAGAAAGGAAAAGTTCACCTCCCCTACAGTAGCCACTCCTTGAAAGATGTCAGAACATCCTGCAGCCTGGTTCCTGGAAGAAAGACTGACAGTTTCCGTTCTCACCCATCTCCTCCCTAGGACACTGATTGTATTTTATGTGAGAAAGAAATAAATTTCTATTATGTTAACTATTGAGATGTGAGGGTTTATCAGATACTGAGGCTGGTATACTTTAACTAAAAGACTATATAATAATTGTCCTATGAGAAAGATCAAGCAAGTTCACAATTCTACCTTAAGTAAAATGCAACAGGACCATGGATTCAAGTAGACTTGTTTAAGCCTGACATCACAGCATTATCATTAATAACATCCCTTCTCACTCTCAGAAGTACCCTGATTTGGATATTGATGTGAAAAAAAATGCTGGCAAGAATAAAGAGTGAAAATAATTAGGATGAGATTATGTGAGTTTGATATTCTGCATCAGCATATAAAGGCAAGTTTATTTCTCTGAGCTTCATTTCCTGTCCAGTAGAATAGACATGAATACTCATATTACCTCTCTCTCGGTATTGTTGTGACAATCAAAAAAGATAATCTTTGTTTGAAAAGCTTTGACAGTGATAAAGTACTGTGCAAATATCTAGCCATTAACAAAAGAAAACTAGGAAAGAGTGCCATTTTAAGGAATGTAAAGGAAGTATTCCATGAATAAAATCTTTCTTTAAACCCATATATCATTTACTATAAACTTTGAATAAAATATGTATATGTTAACATTTGATGCTTATTAAAGCCTGGAATAGATTTAGAAAAATTAAATCAGGCCTATTGAATAGCTACTTCTCAGGTGTCTGGCTTCAGAGAGACTGAATCCCTTCACGAGGAGACCACAGTACCTTCTCTTTACAACAACCCCATTGTAATTACTTGCTTTCCAGGGAACTTGCAACTGCCCCTTCTTCTTCTTTCTCCTCCTCTTTCTCCTTCTCCTTTTTTCTTTCTGTCTGCATCTTCTTGTGTTACACTTTTCAATGGAGGTAAAAGGTCCTTTAATGAAATCCACCTGTTCCTCTAAACATCCAACCATTCACCCAGCACATACGTACTAAGCATTTGCACTGCACGGTGCTAAGAAGATTAGTATAAACATGTATAGTCAATGTTCTCAAGGAACTTAGCCTAAGGGAAGAAGGCAAAGATACCTATCACAAAATAGTAAATATAAAAAAATAATTGAAAACAAGATACGTGCTAGAAAGGAACACTAATAGGATTAAGGTATCAGAGTAGGTTTCCTTAAAGTAATGACATTGCACCTGAGATCTGAAGGATGAACTGTCAAATGAAGGAGTGAAGAAGTGGGAAAGTGAGGTGAGATGGTGGGGAGCTTGGCAAGGATATTCCACACACTCACACAGCATGTGCAAAAGTCCCGGTGAGGGAAAGAAGAAGACTTGTTCAAAGAACCAGTAGAAGTCAATTTAGATGGAGCTATAGGTCTGCAGATGAGCAGGAAACAAATCATATAGAAAGTTGTAGACCACGGAAAGGGTTTCAGTCTCTTTTTTTGAGAACCATGAAGAATCACTCATAGTTTTTATTAAAGGTTGATATGGTTAAATTTGTATTCTGAAAAGATCACTCTGGGTGCAGAATGGTAGAGGAGAATAAAAACACTTTTGAAATCCACTACTCCTAGGGTGCACTTGATGGATTCTTACCAGCATTTGCTTGTTTTCTCCTTCTTTGTCCATATCTGGGATTGCTCTCCAATATCTTCCTTCTTAATGATGCATTTTCCATTACTTCCCTCATGATCAGGATTAAACTAGATTTACTTTAAAACTAGCAATCCCTATTCATGCTCTTTCTTTGAATTCCTTAAGCATTTGTAAGACATTTGTAATGGAATAACATTAATTTAATTCTTTAGTTTATGTATTCTTTTTTTAAGCTAAACTTTGGTCCTCAAACAACAGGAACCTGTATATAGGTTTTAAAGCAAAAATGATTTCTATAGATAAATGATTTTTTAGTTCTGGATTCCTCCCACTATTAACAACTGACTTCCTAAGTTCATAAATTGTGCTGCTGCAACCATCCTGAGTGAAATTATCTAAAAATAAAGACATTACAAATGTTTATTTATAGCCTGTGTGTAATCAAGACAAGCGTAATCAGTAGAAATTGGCACTGATCTAGACTTAGTCTCCAACCTCTGCATGATACTTTGGTACAAAAGGACACTTTATGTGTGACCTCTCATATAAAAATTGTCAGTATTAAATATTTAAAATGTTTACTTTACCTTTCAACATAATGTGTTTTAGAAAAACCAGTTCCAGTGGCTAAATCTGGATTAAAACATATAACAAATATTTCTATTATTAACAAAACTTTGAATCCAAGAGGATCCTCTTTTAAACTACTAAATTTAAATTATTTTAAATAACCAAATTGAAATACATTTTTATAAGGAGTTTTACACTATAGAAATTGTGTTTTTTACAAAAATTATTCAGAATAATTTCACAGTTAGATTCTGATTCTTTAAGAATCCCCAAGTACTGTGGATGAAAGTGCAATCAATTGTTCTTTCCCAAAGTTTAGCAATCCTTCATTGTATATCAAAGGCAGGAAGCCAGGGATAAAAAAAGGATAGCCCTTTTTCTACTGTGGTGCAAAAGGTGCTAAAGAACTGAAAACAAAATTAAGTTATGACCTAGTTTCCTTTTCTTTATAATACCCACAGGGTATGCTGTGATGGGTACCCAGAGGCAACATTCATCTTTCTACCCAGTTTATTTATTTAAAATCCTTTAGTGTGGTCAATGATCATATCTCAAAACATATGATAAAGGGTATTTATCAGGTAAATTTCCTCAGACTGCCAACTGTGACCTGGGAATAAGAAAAGGAGATATCAATGGGGAAAAGAAGAGAGAATGATTTTGAAACTTGTGTCTCAGACTGGGGTCACAGCTGGCATGAGATTACGTGCCACACAAGTTTGAATGAGTGAACTGTGAACTGAAAAACAAAGGAATAGGGACTTCTGTGGGTGCACAGTGGTTAAGAATCCACCTGCCAATGCAGGGGACACAGGTTCAATCCCTGGGCAGGGAAGATCCCACATGCCGCAGAGCAGCTAAGCCCTTGCGCCACGTTTACTGAGCCTGCACCCTAGAGCCTGTGAGCCACAACTACTGAGCCTGTGTCCTGGAACTACTGAAGCCTGAATGCCTAGAAGCCCGTGCTCCACAACAAGAGAAGCCACCACAATAAGAAGCCCACGCACTGCAATAAAGAGTATCCCCCACTCGACCCAACTAGAGAAAGCTCACATGCAGCAACGAAGACCCAGCACAGCCAATAAATCAATAAATAAAATAAATTTATAAAAAACAAAACAAAACAAAACAAAGGCATAAACCTTAAAAAATAGTGTAGAAAAGGGGAAAGCACACCTTTGGGTCACAATCAAGTCTGGGACATGCTGTAATCATAGATTAACTGGAGACATTAATTTCAGTTTGAGGAAATAAGTACTCTGTTTTTGTTTAATTGCTCTGGAGTAATAAATACATAGGAGTCTAACTCCAAGGGAAAAATATCACCTTAATTATTAGTTTAGGTGCTATATGACTTTAGGGAAAATAACCTCAGGAAGCAAACTATGTATTCAGTAAAACATTCCTTGGGTTCATTATCATGTTGGTAAAATGGATAGGCCATGGAACGAATTCAAGGTGCCTCTTCATGGATCATGGTATAAAATTTAGGACTCTTTGTCAACATAGTATGAATAAAAAATCCAAGTGAGAAAAGTTAATCAAAACATTAGACTGTGACCTACTTTCAAAATCCAGATTAAAGTTCCAATATTTTGAGCAATCATTTCTGAGCTCCTTTAGTTACTCTATGCACTATAATTTTTAGGTAGAATCCAGCAATTTTTAAAATAATTTCTCACTTTATGTGAATTTGAAAAGAATGTAAAATATATACTTAAAATTTCAAATCAGAATTTGATGATAATTTCATGGTTAAAAGATGTTTTCTCCAGAAAGATACAGAGTATTTTGTAATACAGGTATATGGAGTTCTTGTTCTTAAATGTTCAGGTATACTAATGTGGTCAAGTGAGTAAAATCATCCTGACCGGGTCTGCAACAGCTGACTAGCAATTGGTCTGAAGATATTTATGCCAATGGTTTTATTAAAGGCAGACACTGAAATTGGGCAAGGTGGATAAAGTTTTCTCTGCTACTCAGCTGGGCAGATGGCTTTGGGTATAGAAGACACTGATATGGAAAGAAACTTAGGCTTTAATGGTAATATGCTTAAGCTCTCCTAAATGAGATTTTTAAATATTAGAATCAATAAGAACACCTGCACATATGGCCTTGGAAGTTTGGAAATTATTAATAGTTTAAGGGAACTGACATAAGGATCAACAGCTAAGAAAGTAGTCGTGTAATACAGGAAGTTTAAGGAAGGACATGGAAACTACAACCTAGAACTGGGAGATCAAAGCTGGGAAGAAAGTAGTTCGGATTTAGATTTCCAGAAGGCTTATCAGAAAGGGTCTTCCAGTTATTTGGACCCAAAAATTTATCCACAGATCCGTTTTCACCCAATATTCTTTTCACTTTATATACTTTCCCAGGGTGAGCTTATTCATCTCCATAGTTTTAACACTATCTGTGTTGCTGACTCACATTTCTTTTACTCAGTCCAAATCTCTACTCTTAGTTTGAAACTGCATATACAAGATTCTACTAGATACATGTACCTGGATATCCTGAGGCATGTACATCAATCTTAATACATCTATTCAATCCTGAAATCATTGTCTTATACAAAAATCTTTTTTCCTTTGGAAATCATTCTCTGTCATCCTAGCAATCTGCAAGTCAATCCAACAGAGAACTCAAACCAGACATGTGGGAATCATTGTTGATTCTTCTCTCCCTCTGTCTCACCTATTGTGCCAACTAGTTAAGTCTTATTGATCCTACCTCATTTTCCTAATTTTTCCCTCTTCATTTTCATACTTTGAAACCTGTACTCTTTTAGTAGGTTCCCAACACATGTCCCTGTTTCTAGTTTTATGTCACATTAATCTATCCATCAAACTGCTAGTGGATTATTCTTTCAATTTCAAAACAATTTCAATATATTATTCCCCAACTTAAAACATTTCAGTGTCCCCTTTCTTGCAGATACAAAATGGCTATAAATGTTTTCCATTTAATAAATTCTAGGTTTCATCACATGCATAACCAATTCTTAGTTTAAGGATAAACTACAATTCCATAGAATCATAAGAACTCACATTAGGATGTTCAATTTTTTTTTTGGTACTATTGATTCTTAACTTTAATTTCTAAATTGTATATAAAATTTTAAAGACATTGTGATATTAAGATTGTTTCTACTTAGAAGAAGTTACTTGAATATGCATTTAGATCAAATATGATAATATAAGCAAAGTACTAGCCCAATGAATGGCTTAATATTAATTTTCTTCCCACTCTAAAGAGAAAGAAGAATGCTTATATAGGTTGTGGTACATGAAGTTAATATCAATTTCATATGAGAGTGGTCTATTATTTGATGCATAATCAATCTACTTCAATTTAAGGGCTTGTAGGGCTTCGTGGGAGTTGTAAATCACAAAAGGTTTATTTGAGAGTCAAAAATTTCAAGAAACAAGTGATTTTACCTAAACCTAAGTTTCCTCCTGTCACCAAAACCAAAATATTTAAAGCCGGAAATGGATATATCTGCTGGGAAACTAAGCGTTTTCTTCAGGAACCAGCTTCCTATGAGGAACAACTGGAAGTCAAGCCTTTGCCTGAGTCTCTAGCAATATGGCTTTTTTAAAAAAAAAGTTATTTATTTATTTTATTTATTGCCTGTGTTGGGTCTTCATTGCTGTAAGCGGGCTTTCTGTAGTTGCGGAGACCAGGGGCTACTCTTCATTGCAGTGCACAGGCTTCTTATTGCAGTGGCTTCTCTTGTTGCATAACATGGGCTCTAGGTGGGCAAGCATCAGTAGTTGCAGCACACAGGCTCAGTAGTTGTGGCTCGCAGGCTCTAGAGCGCAGGCTCAGTAGTTGTGGCGCAAGGGATTAGTTGCTGCGAGGCACCTGGGACCAGGGATTGAACCCGTGTCCCCTGCATTTGCAGGTGGATTCTTAACCACCCCACCACCAGAGAAGCCCCAACCAATATGGTTTAAGAAAAGCTGGGTATGTTGAAACACTTGTCCTGAAAAGCAAAGTTACTAAGTTGTAAAGACTTGCTTTGTATGAAAAGGCATTTGGCTTAGACATGGAGTGAGAGACTAGATTTCAACAAGAAGAATAAAAAGTTTTTGACTTGGATTCAGGCAAAAAGGGTGATTATGGCTGATTAAGATAGGTGCCCCAGAGATTAACTGGAGGACACAACCGAGAGAGGATTCCATAAGAATGAATGGGAATGAAAAATGGTATCGTATTAGAAGCACAATTTAATTCTGTAGCTCTCAAAGCACAGTGATTCGATGTTGTCATTTTTTTTCTCAGTATTTCAAAGTAAGGCACTAAATTTTTAGTGTGGCTATTGCTCCTTCCCCATTGCATTCTTCTCAAAAGGAGAGTGAATAAGTGAGCAGTTATAGGTGTTGGGGGCCAGAGTAGGCTGCCCCCAAATATGCCTCATTGGCATACTGATTATTTTGAATTAAAGTTACTTAAGAAAGAGCCAATGCAAGAGGGACAGTGACACTCCTCTCTGGCTCTCTAAAGTCAGGAAATAAATCTCCCTCATGTGAAAGGTGCCCTTCCTACAACTGAAATTAGAAGGTCACCCTTATTGCTAGAGATAGGGAATTCGGGTAGAGAATCCTGTAAACAAATCTTCTTACTTCTTTACTAATGTTCTAACCAAGGCCAAACTTTGATTAAACTCTGTACTAAGTCTCCAAACCAAAGTTTCTCTGTCCTGTCAATTCCTCTCAAATTTATTGCTTCTTTGTCTCAAAAGTATAAAAGCTGCCTGCTCTGGCCACTTCTCAGGTCCCATTTCTATAAGACTTCCATGTGTACGAATTACAGTTTTATTTCTCCTGTTAATCTGTGTTATGCCAATTTTATTATTAGCCCACACACAAGTACTCAAGAGGGGAAATTTCTCCCTCCCCAACATAGGAAAAGGGACTCTGGAAAATTAGCTATAGTTCATTAACACATGAACTGGGCTTTCAACTGGCTTTATATTGGTAATTAATTTTTAAAAATAATAAAATGCATTTCTATAAGTATGTACTAGTCTCCTAACGATCAGGGTACAGACAATAAACGGGTATTTGTCTGACATTGCTCAGATGTGGCCCTGATGCAGAGATGCCAACTTAGAAGGTAAAGCAGAATTGGTCAGAAAATTCCAGTATCAAGGAAAACAAGTAGAATGGGGACATTGAAAAGAAAAACGACAAAAGGAAAACTTACCAATGTGTTTTGGAAGCAATTAACTTTAAATAAAACTATATTCCTATATGGTAATGATTATTTGTGGTTTTATTACAAACACTTAGGTAAAACATTTTCTTTTCCACAAGACTATTACCTCAGACCTTACTCTTACTTAATTGAATTCCATACCACGACCCAAATTTTTCATAATTGCATTATATAACTTGGTAATACAGCAATCTTAACTTGATTTGTCTATGTTTTTTATTTTATCTTGTTTCTTTTATATGCTCCTTCATATTTATGTCTGTGGCCATGAGAGAAGTAACATCATAAATTAAAATATGTAATTCTAGGGAGTTCCCTGGTGGCCTACTGGTTAGGATTTCAGGCTTTCACTGCCTCGGTTTGATCCCTGGTCAGGGAACTGAGATCCCGCAAGCCACGTGGGGCAGCCAAAAAAAATTAAAAAGTAAAATAAAATATGTAATTCCAGATAGTGATGAAAAAATATAAAGTATGATAATAGAATAGACAGTGCAGGCAAGAGGGCAGAAGACTATTTCAGAGAAGTTGGTCAGAAAAGCCTAATGGGAAAGTAAAATGTGAACACAGCATGCAATAAAGCAGGGAAAAATAATTAGCAAAGATCTGTCTTCTGAGCAGAGGGAATAGCAAGTCCAAAGCCTCTGAGGTAGAAACAATCTTGGAATGTTTGAGGGAAATCAAGATGGCCAGCAACACTGAAATGGTACAAGAAGGCAGAGAGGAGATGGACATGAAGATGTGGTAGTGTGGGGCCTCATAGCCGTGGTATAGAATATAAACCTTGTTCTGGGTGCAATGAAAAGGCATTAGAGACTTAAGAGCAGATTAATGGCATCATCTCATTTGTGTTTTTAAAGGGACACTCTGGCAGGAGTGAAAAGAGGGAGACCAGTTACGGGGTTATTTCAGCAGTCCACCTGAGACAACAGCGGCCTATATAAGATGGCTATTGGTATAGATTTAAAACTTGATTGAGTTTGGGATATACTGATGGTAAGAAGTGTGATGATGGATTACATTTGGAGTGTGGGGGGAAGAAAAGAATCAAAGTTGACACCTAGGGTTTTTTGTTTGTTTTTTAAGAACTTTTATTGAGATACAGTTAACATACTATAAACTGCATATATTTAGAGTGTACAATTTGGTATTTTTTTTCTTATTAGTAATGTATATATGGCAATCCCAATCTCCCAATTCATTCCCTGACACCTAGGATTTTGTTTGAAAAACTGGATAAATGAAGATTCCATTTATTTTGATGGAGAAGTATGTGGGTGTAGAAAGTTGCAATGGGGAAAAATCAAGAGTATTGTTCTGTGTTCTGGGCATATAAAGCTGCGATGCCTCTTGGATATCCAAAAGAAGACCTTGTATAATCAGTTTAATATAAGAATCTGAACATGACAAGAGATATGAATTTAGGAATCACTGATGTGTTAATTATACTTTTTCCTTATGTAGAAAAAAGATTGCCTAATTTTTACTTTTATCTGCATACTTACTACAAAATATTTTCTCCTAAGAATTTTCCCTTTACTTCAAATTATATTCTCTTTTTTTTTTGGAAAAAAAAGCTATACTATTTCCTAGACTTTAGACATAAAACTGATTATTGCACATGACTGAACAGGCATGACGTACAAGATTCCTGCATAGATAACAAAGAATAGTTTATATTCCTTTTTCAGTTCTCAAGATTTATTGCCTTTTGCTATTTTCTATCTCTTCTTTCCCCCAAATAAAAACAATACATGAGGAAAATACATTAGTGCCTCAAAGCGAGTGCTATAAGTACAAAAGGTAATTATTATTATTATTATTTGCTTCACACAGTGTTTCCTGGAATATAAGACATCATTGCAAGTCAAGTAAAGCTAAACATGGTGCATATTTTTTATTTACCTGGACCTCTTAGGACTGGTGGAGGTACCAAGCATTATAAAGCAGACTTGATCTCAAGCTTATAAATGTGTAGAGAAAATAAGGAGAAAATAATATAAATTATAAGTATATAAGAGCTGTAATTGGTTAAGAGAAAAATATTATGGCAGTGCTGGCTTTGAAACAACAAGACCACATCCAGATATGCTCAGACACCAGAACACTAATGTGAAACCCGTAACCAAGGAGGACTTACCAAGCGGTTGGCCTGCGATGATCCTGGCATTTTCTCCAGCCACTGCAGCTCTTGCGTGCCGCTCACTCATGTACTGTACAAATGCATAACCTTTGTGAACTGAGCAGCCAACTATTTTTCCATACTTTGAGAAAATGGCTTCAATGTCAACTTTCTTGACAATGGCTGTATTTAGATTGCCAATGAAAACACGCGAGTTGATGGACTTGGGGTCATTCTTATTGGTGACATTGCTGGTCTGTGTTTTGCCAGTCATGGTTGCTTCACCTTGTTTTAATCCTTAAACAAACAAACAAACAAAAAAAAATCAAAAGGAAAATAATTAGATTGAATGGATATCACTGGCTTTTAACAGTTTTTCAATAGTGTACCAAGTAACCTCAAGTCCCCAAGTACTACTGATTTTCATGAGGAGAAAATTAGGTAATATAAAAGGTGAATATTGCATTGCAAAATGAAGTAGAAGGCTAATTATAATTATTTAGCATATACTTATGAATAAATTTCTGATAAACTTATTTAAATTCAGGCCTGCACAGTGATTAAAGATTTTGTAGTTCTTATTTTTAAGTCTGTCAATGTTTCAGAAGCAAGTTTGAGGAATAAGCCACCTTAATCTGTCAATGAAGAAGAAAATCCAACATGGCTAAGGTCTGATGATGGAATATAGTACTGTAACCTCCATTTATGTTTGAAAACATGCATTTTATTTCTACATTTTCTATAATAGATAGACATGTTAGCTATTTCATTATCAAAACCCTTCTATCAGAAACTAACAATTCATTTCATTAAATGCTGCAGAAGAGAAAAAAGGTATTAAAATTTAATTAGAAAATTTGATATAAGAAAAACACATTTTGAAATTAAAAGATTTAACCAGAATTAATTCTGTATATTCTCTTTAACTGAACCAATATCAAGTATAAGTTTAAAAAAAAGAAGAAGAAAAAACAGCATGTATAGCTAGTTTTCATCAATGATCAGCAAATTAGTAGACTGGGTATCTGTGTCAAAATTTCCATTCTCAACCTCATTTTTAATTCATTTAACTAACGGCTCCTATGTTGCCTAAGAACTGCTAGTATTTCTAAAAACTGTTTTCTGAGCTTGGCAGAGTGTTTAATTGTGCTTGATTAAGCTCAATGAAACTTTTATTTCCAAGTACTCCAGCACTTACAGCTTTATTTTTTAAGCCTTTAGAATTAATTCATTCATTCAACAATATTTATTAAGCACTATTCTTTGCCAGACATCATCTTCTAAAGCGCCTAACAATTTAAAGAAAGTAGTATGGTGAAACTAAAATTTCAACAAGGATACAGTCTCTAATATTGATAATCATTGTTGAATACTAGCTATTTGATACATTTTATCAGTGACATATTTTTATACAAATATTTCTTTTAAAATCTTATAGCTATAGAAATAATTAATCAGTGCATTTTACTTTAAAAATAATTTAAAATGACATGTAAATTGAGCACTAAAGAGGTGGAAATCTTAAAGGCAGGTAAATTGGATATGCTTAAAAATTTACTCACTATGCATTTAAAGCAGCTACTTCTAAAATCAAGAGCAACAATGTAACATAAAAATGTTTCAAATTAGGCTGTTGGTTATTTCTTGGATTATAAAAATTTTACTAAATATTGGTCACAACATTATAAATATCTCCTTATAATGAAGGTTGACTTCATAAACAATTATCCACATAAAAATTGAGTATGGCATGATTAAAAACAGGGATTATATTGCTGCCTTGTTTTGGTTTAGCTTAGCTATATTTAAGGGCTTCCTTTAAGAATTATGAAAGGTTAGGACTGAAGGGAAGGAAAGTTGATACTTTTTTTTTTTTTAATTTTGCAGTTTGAGCTATTGCATACCTCAAGCTAATGCTGTGATAATCAATTCAAATAAGAAAAGTTAAGGTGTACATATGTATTTTAAACAAAAATTTAGCTTCTTCATATAATCTAGTGTATTTTAACCACACTGAGGAGGAAAAGTAAAGTAAATATCCATTTTTTGGGTCCCCAATGTATTAAATGGTTACCTTTCTTACAACTCTAATCCAACACCAGTAATATATGTGGTAGATATTTTTAGAAATATCATGAAGTTACTTTCAAGAATGAATGATTCTTATGGTTGACATTTTCTTTCCTCGACAGGAATAAATTGCTTAAAATGCAAGCACAAGAATTGTTAGATTAGGTCATAAACATGGTTTACAGAGCCCAGTGGTATATCTTTGACAGTGACTATGAGTCACATTTAAAGTGAGGGCACCACTGCACTCTGAATTCTCACTTTGTCAACATGCTTCCTCTGAGTCCATCCTTTTACTCTATGTAGATGACTCTCATAACTGTAAACCCAAACTGCCATTTGTGTAATTCTACTTAATGACTTTTGATCACCTTAAAATCTATATGTATCTAATCTCTCACATAAAGACTGATTTGTCAGTTTCTATCAAATTTTAATAATGAAAGAGTTTTGTCATCGTGTTGTACACTATCAATATTCTTTGAAAAATTAAGCCTTAACTCATAGCGTAATATTTAGCTTGTGCTTCTCTGTTACATGACTCTTCATCAGTTGAAGAAAGACTTCCACTTTCAGTCATGATGGAATAACAAGGATGAAATTAACTCTGGCTCAAACAACTAGAAAATCAGGCTAACATACATGAACCAAACAACAGATGTCATAGATCAGCCACAGGCAGTGCTGATCTATGACATCTGAGAAAAAAACAAAAAAACAAAAAAACCCCACCAAAGTACATTCTAAGATAGCCCCAGCTCTCTGTCTGGGAAGCACATTCCACGTCATAGAGTTGGTGTGTGTGTGTTTGTGTGTGTGTGTGTGTGCATGTGTGTCACTGAAAGCAGAGACAGCGACCTTACTGAATTTATGTGATAAATCAGAGTTTAAGGTGTCTAAAGAGGCGGGAATTTGTGAGGCCGATTTCTAGAGAAAAGAGAGCTATACAGAGAAGTTATTCCAGAAATCATCTTAGGGGGTCCCTTGAATCTATGCTGATTCCCAGGATATGCATGCAATAGGTGAACTTCTATGAGGCTGGTTAACAAGTTATTGGAAAGCTGTGAGCTGAATTCTTCCCAGAGCCACAAAAAGACTGAGAATAATTCAGTTCCTACCAGCAGCAGTGGAAAGTCCAAAATGGATCCCTGAAGCATTAAATTTAAACATCAGAAGGGCCAGGCCTTAGTAATGGGAATAAATAATCCCTGCAGTAAAAACTACTCAAGGACCACCCTAACAAAATTTAAAAAGAGCTCTCAGGATGATAGCACTAAACCCAAAACAACCTGTCATTGAGAGCAAAGCATAATACTTCTTTTCTTAAACTTTTTATTTTATATTGGGGTATAGCCAGTTAACAATGTTGTGATAGTTTCAGATGCACAGCAAACGGACTCAGCTGTATATATATATATATATATATATATATATATATATACACACACATATATGTCCATTCTTCCCCAAACCCCCTTCATTTTGAAAAGTAGAACTCAAGACACTCACCAACATAAAATACAAAGTCTTTAGATCCTTTAAAACCTCCCAGAGATCCCCAAATCAAAAAATATGACCATTATCAGGTGACAAATTAAAGATATAAAAAAAGAATCAAGTGGAACATCTAAAGATGAAAACTATAATATCTAAAATTTAAAATTACACTTGATGGAAATTACAGGTGAAAAGACTCCAGAACAGATTTGTGAATTTGAAGTTCTAGAAATAGTAAATATCCACAATGTATCAAAGAGATTAAACACTAAAAAATAAACAATGACTCAGTGAGTTATATGATAGTATCAAGTGTTTAACATACATATATCTGGGGTCCCAGAGGAGTGGAAATATTTAAAAAAATAGTGGCCAAAAATCTGCAAGATTTGATGAAAATTTTATGATCCTATAGATCCAAGAATTTCATTGAACCCTAAGCAGAATAAACACAAGGAAAACCACATCCAGATACACCACAATCAAATTACTGAAAACCAGTGATAAAGAGAAAAATCAAGGAGCTCTCAAGTACTGGAAAAATGCCTACATTCTAAGGAAAAAACCTAAAGAACAACAGTCAAGGACATGTTATAACTTCAAAAAAAATAAGGAAAAAATGAAAACTTCACTGAAAATACAACTAAACATAAAATTTGTCTCTTCATCTTTAAGTTGTTTGAATGGAGCTAGTGTTAAGTGTCTCTGAAAGCTGCTACATAACAAAAGATAATCTGTAAACCTTTGCTGCCCCACAGAACTTTCTGTAATGATGGAAGAATTTTATATCTGCACTATCCAAAATGGTAGTCAATTTCCCCATGTAACTTTTGAGGACTTAAAATGTTGCTACTGAGATTCAGATACTGAGGTTTTAACTTTACTTAATTAAAATTAAAGTAAAATTTTAATGGTTTTCTCTACCCAAAAGGCAAACAAGGCTCTGGTCTTTTAAAAATATAAGATGAATTTATAAATAAGAAATAATTTGGCTACTTATGTATTTTGGGGTAGGCTTTTGGTCCCAGAAACTTATGAAAAGATATGATGGTTTTAGAAATACTTCAGAAGAACAGTTAAAAAGTTCAAATAGCTGTTATATGAGGACTAATTTAAGAACACAGTTTTCGTTCTAAAAATATCAGACTGAGATGGTGACTGCTCTGGAAAATCATAAATAATGTGTTTAGAATAAATAATGCCTTTTTATTTGTATTTGAAAGAGACTTCTACTCTTGAATTTAAAGGAATACATTAATTATGAATTAGAAGCAATGTTAAAATGTACTGTAGAGAAAACATTTTTGCTGCAGACAAAATTAACAGGTCAGTACACTCTATCGTTCTCTTGGCTTTATGGTCCTGAATCTCCAATTTAAATTTTAGATTCATTCAGACACTCATATTGAATAAAGAGTGAACAACAAAAATAAGAATAACAATGACAAATACACAGGCATTCAAAAAAGTCAGCCAACAATATTAACACATACTGTATTCAAGATCCTGGAAAGAGATTAAAGGGATCCAAAAATGAATTTAAAAAAGAAAATCATACCCTAAAATTCATCACATGCTGAAATCTAAAGCTACTACTCAAAAAAAAAAAAAATCCTGCAAAATAAAGTAAAACCTGGCAAACACTGCAAGATATACAAACTAAAGTTGTAACTTCTTAAAAAAGAGAGAGAGATCACATCCAGTTGAGAAGACCAAAGAAAACTTCTTGAAGCAGATGATGTATGATTAATTACTAAAGGATATTATTAAAAATTCACTGGACATACAGTTAATTGCTCAGCATTCACAAAAAGATAGTTGTTTTTCAAATACTTTAACTCATATACACACACTTGAATAAGTTTTTCAGTAAACGAGTTGGTATAAAATTGCTTTGATTTATAATTAGAAAATGAAAAAAAAATGAACTGAAAAGTTTCTCATGGATTTAAGCAACTCTTTTTGGACAAAATAAATGAAAAGTCTAAATTTATTCTTCAGAAAACCACCCCCAATTTAGAAAGATACAACTTATATCCATCAGGACAGTGACAATTCTTCAACAGATCTTAAGCATTATAAACACTATTTTGTGAAAAATCTTTTGACTTTTTTTTTTTTTTGCCATCGGGCAATCACCAAGTATATTTGGTGATACCTCTGTCATTCATAAACACAAATATCACTTCTACAATTAAGATTCAATTCTTAAGCCTCGAACTACTCCGTGAAATAAGCCAAATGTAGCTTTTTAAAAGTCCAGATTTTTAGGGGATATGCACAATGAAGGAAAAAATATGACCCCAACCTGAAAAGATACTTGTTAAAATTTTGATGTAAATTCTTTCTCATTTCTCTCTAGTACTTAGAAAAAAATTTTGTAAAAAATGTCATTATAATTTACATCCCAGAGCTATTACTTATTACTGCAATATGCATTTCATTATGTTGTTAAATAATCTTACTGGATATAACAAATAGTTACATAGTAAAAAAGCTATACCATAATTTTCTTCATTCTCTTAATGACTTTTAAGCTTGTTTCCAAATTTTTTAGATCACAGAAAATCTCAGATGAAAACTTTGACAAATACCAGGTAAAATAAGATGAAAAGAATATTTTTTAAGTTATTCAATTTACAATACCTTAAAAATAAGTTAATACTCAGCTATTTCCTACACAGGTTCAACACCTCTCCTCCCCCACCAGCAGTGGCTGTTTTAGGATTCTCTAGGTAGTTTGGATGCCTGCCAGCTCTTCCCTAAGCATGCAAAGTATTTTCTGACTGGACATGTTGAAAAGGAGGAACCGGCAGACCATAAGCTAAATAAGGGAGGGATAACCTCATCTCTGAAATGAAGTAAATGAAGTTTGTTTAAGAGCTTAGCTAGGCAGGCTAATAACAGAAACAGTATAATTCCCTTGTACACAAGGGAAAATGAATTATCGTTTGGAGCTTCCCAGGCGTATCATCAAAGTCATTATTATTTAAAAATGTAGTAAAAGTTATTCTGATTTCATTTATTAAATGTAAACTTTATTAAATCCACCTATTATATTTTAAAATATGTGTGAATAGTATGCATTCAATGTTTATTAAAAATTTAATGGTTGATAATACAGAAATTAAAAATGCTACATATTAAAGTGTTTTATAAGGTAGATAGCCCTTCTATCTTAGTGTTGCAATTGAGTTGCTACAACTATGAATGACATTCAGAAAAAAAGTGAAATTTCCTACTTATACAGTTTTTGATAACATATTATATTCACATCAAATTATTTTTTATAATTTTATATTTTTTAAAACTATGTATCTCAGAAATGAATATAATATTGTGGAAGTAGCACCATATAAGAAACTAGAAACCCAGTTTTCATTTTCTTTTTTAACTATCAATCTGTGTGTAAAAATATCTAAAAATATAAAATAGTTTTCTTTTAATAAGGACACTAATAATAAAGGTGATATGATAAATTTCGTAGAAATTGATTAATATGAGCTATTTCTGGAAGAAACAATTTAAAATGACAATATGATGTAGAAAATTTTTAAAAATGAGGCAAATTCACTCAATAGCTCAAGGCAGAATATAAAGATTTAATAAAGCTGTGTAAGCAATTGAAAAAATTACTATATAAAAATAAGAATGGCATTAATTTTGTAAAGCAAACAATGTTAGCTAAAATATCTTTATAGCAGTGAGCAGATTTGAATAGAATCATTAGCTGCTAAGAATTAACTATTTTTCATTTAGAGACTGAGATCAAGTAGTTGACTGGAGAACAAAAAAAAGTATATAAGTATAGATCATGTAACAATTATAGTTATAAAAAGTTAATAATTTTTTATTGGTGGTTGTAACTATAAAATTGGAAAGCAGTGAATATTGGTAAGGCAACATTTCAAACTTTTAAGAATTTGGGATATTAATTAACTTTTGCGTTAAACTGAGTTAAAATTATTTTGGAAAATGCAAATTAGTAAATTTTGTAAACAGAGTAATGATGTGTTAAACTATCTATTGGGAAACATTCAATGAGTTGCTGCAGATCCAACCATTGTGAAGGGTCAGACGCATCCATGCGTAAATCACGACCAATATGATAGAACATATTGGGCAGGGCCAAGCATCAAGAGTAAGGTAGGGAACAAATAATCAGTGTAACTCCTTTCTTTGCTCATGCATTAGTCATCCTGGACTGCTATAACAAATAGGCTAGGTGGCTGAAACAATATACATTTGTTTCTCACAGTTTCAAAGTCTGGAAGTCCAAGATCAAGGTGCCAACTGATTCATTTCCTTGTAACATTACTCTTCCTGGCTTTCAGAAACCACTTTCTCACTGTGTCATCACATGGTGGAGACAGTGCTCTGGCCTCCCTTCCTCTTTTTATAAGACACTGATCCCATCACGGGAGCTCTACCCTCCTGACCTCTTTGAAATCCAATAACTTCCCAAAGGTCCTTCCTCCAAAAAACATTGCATTGGAGGTTAAGGCTTCAATGTATTAATTTTGAAGGGACATAATTTAGTCCACAGAAGCTCACATCACCCACGGTTAAGAACCCACTTGTGTTTGGAGTTTTGGGGAATTTGAACAAGCTTCCTCTGAGCCACTAGAGATGTTGCGACTGATGTTATATCCATTCTATCAGGGATCATGTAAACATTGTCTGTTTATCTGATCACTACGTTCAATGTGCAAGATTCCAATGAAATTTTTACAAATAAGAAAATTAACTTTCAACTTTAAATTAAAACCAAAAGATTCAAAGAGATAAAACTATATGATGGTATAACTTAAAAGTATGCACTTAAGGCACTTATAAGTTCTTAAGTACACTTATATTCTCTAGAATATGAACAAATTTATATAATTCTAGGAAATTCACTGCATTCTATTCTGCAAAATAGAGCCTTTAGTCACACAAATTGTCTAGGATAATAACTGTACTTTTGCTTCCAGGATAACTTTCCACTGGTCAAAGTGACCTAGGCAGAAGATTGTTTTGAGTTATATGGGGAGATCAAATCAACAATAATTAGACTCTTTTTACTTGACTGGGGGAAATAGGTCAATCAGGTTAGTACCCACTTGTGATATAAGGGTCCTAGGAAATGGAACAATTAAGATGCTTCCTCTGAACCACTGGAGATGCTGTGATTGGTGCTACATCATGCCAAAGACAGATACAGCCCCGTGGTACTGACTGCTATTTGGACCATCATTTAACAGAGAGCCATGGACCATGAGGCACCAGTACCTTGGTTTGTGACTAGTCAACCACAACCAAATAGAAACCAAGACCTATTTGAAAAGATCCCTTACTGGGCTGGGACCATATAGTCAGAATAAAGTGTGGAACAAGTATTCAGTGTCATTTCATTATTTGTCATGTAACCCTTCTTTTTTTAAAATGCCTGTTATAAACATTGCTAGACAGGTTCCATTTAGGAGATTTTGAATTTTAAAAAATAGTCTATAAATTATTAAAACTATCTCAAAAGCAGTTCTACAACTCATACTTTATATTTAACAAGCATGGGGCACCTATTATATACCTGCTATTGGTTTAAGTGCTTATTAAATATTCATTCATGTACAGTACTAAGGAGAGGGTTCTACCTTTTCCCCTAATTTCCTCTGGTATCTGGAGTATTTCCAGAGAAGAGCTCCTGGTTACTTAAGGAAGACACGGATCACTGCAGTGCCCACTGCAGTGCTCTATACTGAGAAGCCTCTTCACCACCAAATCTATTCATATTATGCTGAAGTGGGAATAACCACAAACTGCTAAGACTTAGTCTGTAACTTACATGAAAAATTATACTAAGAATGACAGATAACACAGTGTCTTGAGAACACCCAGAGACTATTCTGATAATTTTTTTCTGAGAATTTATAAGTTCCATCTATTTACCAACTCCAACTAGATTTTCCCTGAAATAATACAAAAAAGTAGAAAATATACAACTTTGTATTTGCCTTCTCTGTGAGTCACAGAATAGTAAATGGTAAGGCGTAGTTCACTTAATCAAGAGTAATAAGGAAAATATGGAGATTTGAAGTAAACGCATCATAAAACTCATTTCTAAATGATGTATGATATGAGGCCAGCAATGGAGAAATAGTAATAGGATTATTCTTGTGTATTCACTAGAATAAAACTCTACTCTATCCCCCATACGCCTCCACTGAATAAGGCATCCTTCTCCATTTTACAGCTCTCAGGTCACTTAAAGCTAAATTACAGGAGGTAAACATTGTCATGCCCACAGGAGAAATTCACTCACTCCAACTTAACAGGCCCATTCCACTCTTGTCCTCTTTGTTCAAACTGTCAATCATGACAGTTTCCTCAGGAGTTAAATTCAGACCACTAAGTGATTTCTCCTAGGCTGCTAAACTGCCCGCAGAGATGAACAATTTTCAATCATTATTGATGTGGCTTTGGAAGACTGGCCCTACAGTGAAAAGTCTTAAATCCCACAACCCATCCCCTGAAATTTCTCTTCTCTCCTAAAATATAAATAAATTCCCTTCAATAAGTGCAACGGTGAATTTCTCTCCACAAACTTGAATGTTTGGGGTTGTATTAAGTCGCAATAAAAATGATATAGTGAAAAGCCCTACTGTATGTCTAGATCAGATAAAATTCTTGTTTACAAATTCCTTAAACTCAACAGCTATAAGGCAGAGGCTGTGTTATGATAGCATCTAGCAATCCACATGTTGCAAAAAACTGATTCAGAACGTAATTTCTCTTTGGTGGAATCCCAGCCCTGTTGATATAATTTTCTACGACCGCAATCAAGACTTCCCAATTCTCCCCTCCCCTTAGCTACATAAGGCAGAATCTCCACAAAACATTAGAAAATCCCAGGGGATGCCGAAATTAAAAGTTATGGATGCTCTTTTCTGAACAAAAGCTATTGGATTATTATTAATAATCACCATTCATAAGCTTAGTAAAAGTTAGCATTTGTTAAGATCTTACTCCAGAAATAACAGTTAAGGAGAGGGTTGACTCCTGGTAAGAGACAACTATGCCACTTAAGTGCCTTAATTCACCAGACATTTATAGTCTGCAATAAGGAAGGATGAATATAACTCCATATTAGGTCTGTTTCTTTTACTTTAACCTTTGGATTCTATTGCTTTAGCTACAAGTTAATCACTAAACACATCTTACCTATAACTTAAAGTATACATAGTGGGAACCCTGCCTTCCATTCCTGAACTTTAAGCTAAAATACCTTTGTTCAACTCACAAGAAACATTCTGACCAGGGACTTCCCTGGTGGTCCAGTGGTTAAGACTTTGCACTCCCAATGCTGGGGGCCTGGGTTCAATCCCTAGTTGGGTAACTAGATTCCACATGCCACAGTGAAGATCCTGCATGTCACCAAGACCCAGCACAGCCAAATAAATAAACAAATAACAAAACAAAACAAAACAAACATTCTGACCAGAACTACCTATGAAAGGCTGCAGGAAAGAAGAAATTAACACACACTTTTTGGAGTCTAGCCAAAACCAGGAAATATTTGCAGCAACTATCGCCTTTATCACTTTACTGCCTCACCTCCCCATTCTTCTTCTATAAAAGAAACTACCATCCAAACCTGGGCAAGATGGTTCTTTGGGACACTAGTCCACCCTCTTCTCGGTCTGCTGGCTTTCTGAATAAAGTTGCTATTACTCCCCAACAATTTGTCTCTTGATTTATCGGCCTGTCATGAAGCAAGCAGTACAAGCTTGGACTTGGTAACACACATAGAGTAGGTTTTAATATTAGCATAACTAGTATAACTTGTCAGACTTGAGGAGGAACCCTACCTTTTAAAGAATGTTGTCATTAGAGTTACACAAACAAGGATTCCATCTTCAGCATCATCTCCTTTTAGATGAGTAACTTTGAGCAGTTATTTAAACTCTGATGCTCATTTCCTATCCAAAATTTAGTAATAACGATAGCAACCACTGACATGACTCTTAAGAGACTTAAATGAGAGGCAGTAAAGCACTAAATACCGTATTTGACACTGTATTAATTGATTAAAAAATGTTAGCTGAGTTATTCAGAATACATAGATAGGTTACAAATTCCTGCCCTAGATTATTTTTCTTCAGTGAACCTTATATTTATCCATTTTCAGGTACATAGAGTTGATCCAAGGATAATTTACACCTCCCCTTTGAATGCTTCCAGATTCTCAGGCAATGTTCTGGTAATCTGATAACTTCTCTGAGGCTGGATTTGGACACTGATTTCTAGTGCTTTACACCAGGTGTTTCCCAAAGTGCTTTTATAGGGCCACTCTAGAGGTATGACACAGCTTTAAATAATATTATATCTAAGATCATTGCAACTTTAAAGTCAGCACCTTGTTCTCAGAAGGGGTTCTTGTGAATCAGCATACTGGAGAGATTTTAATTAACAAGTGACATATCACAGCCTTGGTTGATATTTATCTTGTATTCATGAGTGATTGTGATTCTACAGGTATCTTGCTTCTGGTATTATGACCTAGCCCTTGAGCATCACTGGCACATACATAAAGATCTGATGCTACAGAAATTCTGGTGTCTTGGTCTGTACATATAATTTCAGAAATAACCTTCATGCTTTATGCATCTTTTCTCTGATTCCTTGATTTTGCAAGCAAAGTATGCAATAGCCTAGATTGAGGGACCACAATGATTATGTGGATCTAAGCTTCATCTGGAGTGTACATTTCATGTACTCAGGTAATAGTGTTGGTCAGGGTTCTTTGTGAACATTTATATTAGAAATGTCTCATACAAATTTGAGATGCTGCTACAAATAATGTTATAGTTTCTGCTACAAATAATGAGATAGTCTGTGAGGGTAATATTCTGGGAAAATCACATTTCATAGACTGGCCAGTTGTATGCAAACTACTATATATATTCAGACATATGCTGTGTTGGGCTTCTATTAGCTTCCAAGGTGATGAAACAGACAGAAATTAATCTCCACATGGTAAACTGCACACACACACAAACACACACACACACATACACACATACACACACACACAGAAATGGCTTATAATTTACAAATGTCTGTACTAAGCCAACATGACAAGGTACAGGCAGAACAGCTCTATGTCTCTCAGAACAATATGAAACCTGGATTGCAGCTAAAGGGAACCCCATCCTGGATAGCGAAACGATCTGCAGTGAGATATCCTCCTGGGGACTGGATACCCAGGGAGGCTTACACCTGAAAAGTGGAGAATGCTGCTGAGTCTCCTACTTTATACCTTTGTCCTGCACTTAACGTATCTAGCCTTTCTTGATATTAAAGACTCTTAATCTTGGCTTGACATGGAAGTTTAGTTCAATGGAGTTGTCACTGAAGGGTTTCAAAACAAACTTCACATATAAATTTTTCTCAGAACATCTTATTTAAAATATTTCACAACTATAATCCAGGGAGAATTCAGGCAGGTCCAAAATATAAGCAACAAAATAGCTTTTTTTTTTTTTTTTGGATGTTTCAATGATTATTTATTTGTTTATTGACATACAGTAAACTGAATATATTTAAAGTGTGCAATTTGATTTTTTTTCTTATTAGTAATGTATATATGGCAATCCCAATCCCCCAATTCATCCCACCCCAACACCCCACCCCCTGCTTTCCCCACTTGGTGTCTATATGTTTGTTCTCTGCATCCATGTCTCTATTTCTGCCTTGCAAACCAGCTGATTTGTACCATTTTTATATTCCACATATATGAGTTACTGTATGATATTTGATTTTCTTTTTCTGACTCACTTCACTCTATATGACAGTCTCTAGGTCCATCCATGTCTTTACAAATGTCTCAATTTTGTTCCTTTTTATGGCTGAGTAATATTCCATTGTATATATGTACCACTTCTTCTTTATCCATTCATCTGTTGATGGACATTTAGGTTGCTTCCATGTCCTGACTATTGTAAACAGTGCTGCAATGAACATTGGGGTGCATGTGTCTTTTTGAATTATAGTTTTCTCTGGGTATATACCCAGTAGTGGGATTGCTGGGTCATGTGGTAATTCTATTTTTAGTTTTTCAAGGAACCTCCATACTGTTCTCCATAGTGGCTGTATCAATTTACATTCCCACCAACAATGCAAGAGGGTTGCCTTTTCTCCATACCCTCTCAAAATAGCTTCTTTAGGTCATGGTTCCCTTTAAGATATTTAAATATCTGGTCAGTGAATTATATAAAATTTTGCAAATAGGTATAAACTGGATGTACATTTGACTTTATAGATAATTTTAGGGGAAAATGTATAGGAATAAAGTGAACTACTTATGGCCTATATCTATCCTTTCATGCTTATTTTCTTACTAAGTGCAAGAATGAAGTACATTATACATTTCATGTGTATATACATACACAGATATACATACATATAACATACATCTTAACTCTGTCATATAATTTAGCTCCAGGTTTTGAATGTAACAGATGCTTAACTCTCACAGAGTTTGCTTAAATTTGTAAATGAAAAGTTAAAAAACTGAATGAGTGGTTGAATAAATGTCTAAAATTCTTTTTAGCCCTTATTGCTACTATTAGTTTGAATTAAATATATACATCAACATTACCACTCTAACTCCCGAACCAGATAAATAGCAATCAGATTATTATTTTAAAATTTTGAGATAATATTATAAGACAATAGTCATTGGTAAATTCACTGCCTTCAAAGATTATATGATGAATTGTGTTGCAAGTCAAAATTCCTGACAGAAGCAGTCAGAGATTCCACTGGAGGACAAGAATCTTTCTGGCAGTTTAACATTTGTAAAAGGCTCTGTTGTATCTTATGGGCAAGAATTATGTTTTTTTCCCAGTTGTGTCAACTGAAATTTTTCTGTGTGTGTGTGTGTGTGTGTCCTTATATATAATTTTCAACTCAAAATTTATTCTATATATACATGTCCTATACATGCGAAGAGTGATTACTGTCCTTCTTGGATTAGCAAACCATCTAACTCAAATAGAAGAGCCTATGTAAATTACATATATACATAAACAAAATAGATTGAAGTATACAATTTGGCAGGGCTTATCATATTTCTGGGGAGAAAAAGCACAATTTTGAGAATCAGAGATACGTAAGAAATACTTTTGACTACTATTGTTAAAGGTATGTTTTTAAACATCTTCACAATTTTTGTGAAAAGCACTGAAAGGAATATGTACTCAGTACTGAATTATGGGACAGGCAATTTCATATTGGAAATGGATCTCATTATTTTAAAATGGTGTATAAACACATTCCTCTCTATGAAAACATTTTAACACCCACCATACACAATAGATTCAAACAGGAAAGAAGAGCTATTAAGAAAATTGGATGGGGAGTGGTTCCCTGCATTGTATAAAGAAAAAGCCTGTATTTCACTAAAGTATGTTTAGGAATAATAGCTATCCCTATGTAGCTATTGTTTAGTTGCTAGCTGTGCAGTTTATTTGGTAAAAGAAACTTGAATGTCACTTAGGGTCATAAACACAATCAGTAAGTTCCTCAACTTTGCAAAGATTTATACAGAAAAACATAGATACTGTAATACATAAGTAGGTTTTATAGTCTTGCGAGTCCAGAAACCAAAATAATTTTTAAAAGAGTGCTGATACTTTCTTACCTATTGCATATTCAGTGGGCATTATCTGTAGTGTTATCTGATTATCTCTAAGTTCCCAGAAAACAGTTTACATATAACAGCCACTTCTAGAAGACCCATCTGCTTGAACTCTAAGGGCTCTCCAGAGGACTTCCTCATCTATAACCATGCTAGCATCTGCAAAACCCTGTGTCTTTTCTGGGGTAGCCCACATCTGTAGACTGCAATCCATACACAACAAAAAAACTGCTTAGAATTTGGGTGAAGGCTGCTAATGCCTATTCTTGGAGTATGACAAAACTGATGTCCATTGTTAACTTTTAAAAACACTTGGAGATCAAACAAAATCTAACATTCAGAAGATCTTACCACATTATTAGTTCTTAAGACTCTTCAATAATAGGAAATTCCCAAGCATGCTGTTATTTTTAGAAGCAGCATTGTACTTCCTTATTTTCTAAAGCTAAAGTAAGTCAGGACACCTAGGTGGGTGTTACGTATTGGTGTTTCTTATCTTCAAAGAAGGATCTTACATTAGATAAATTTTCATTAATATTAATTTTCTTCCATATATTTTATTTTATGAGGTAATTAATTTATACCTATTACAGTGATTATCAACATGAAAGTTAATTTAGAATATATACATCATTTAAAAAAACTAAACCATTGAAAACTTATCTAAATGTAACAAGATATTACATTTCCTGGCATCTACCCTCAAAGAAGGATGTTCAAAAAATGGCTCAAGGTCATGAGTTTGTGGATTACAAACCTCAGTGAGAGTCTGCAGCACAACTCCCATGGACACCCACCATTTCTTAAATACTGTCTTCTGCCTGGTAAGTTTCTTCACTAAGACATTCATGTAAGGACTGACAGTCAACGGACAACTAATCCTTTTTACCTGTAGTCATTATGTACATTTTAAACACTTTAAAAAGTAAACCTTCAACGATATCAGGGCTTACATATGTTTCACTTTCTACACATAGACATTATACACAGAAGAGGCACAATCTAAGTTGGCTGTGTAGATCATAAATTGTAAACTCTAAGCAGAGAAATAAGACAAACCAACACAAAACAAACAAACAAAAAGAAGAAAAGCTTTTAGGTGTCTGAAAATTAAGAAGAGGAAAATAAAGAACAACCAAGGGGGAAAACAAAACAAGGAAACAAACAAAGCCAGGAGAGCTATTAAGGTTTTAGCTAGACTTCATCCTTTCTGTTCTCTGTTGGATTATTAACTGCTGCCCTTTGGTGGGCTCCAACATTTAACAGAGGCTGCCCTAGATAGTTCATAAGTTGTCACTAAATTAAAAAAAAAAAAAACAGCAAGCAAGCAGTCTTATTGACATTCCACAGAACAAGCTAACTATGCACACAGAGGCTAACTTGTCTGAAGTGACACAACTGCAAAATAGTGGAGTCTGGATTCAGACCAATGTGGACTTCATTCCAGTCCATCATGCTATTATACCTCATTCAGTACCACAACTCATTTCAAAATTTCAATATTGGCAGATTTTACAAGGAAGCAAAGTAACTCAAGTGCACTCAATTCCTTCTCATTCTGAGAAGATCCTCTCTTTTGAAGAATCCTATTGAAGTACTAGCATCAATACTAGTGATATGTATATCAAAAGATGTGTCCATCCAGGCAGATAACCCCCTAACTCTTTAAACTGCAGCATATAATGCATTGTATTGTTTTTAGAATTTCTTTTTCTGACCAGATATCTTTTATAATGTAACATATATCTAATCAACATGCTATGTAAATATTTTTTTCTAAAAGTATTTTGGCAAGCAAAGGAGTAAGCAGAACAATATTTTGGGTATCCCAAATTTATTTATTTAGAAACTATAATCACATTCATGTTCATCTAACATGTTTATGAATATTTATCCTTCTTAGAATTAATTCTTAAATTTTATAAAATATGTCTACCTGAGTTTAAAAGATTTGTTTGAACTCCTTTATTACTAGAATTTTTATAATGCATCATCAGCATGGTACAATAAAAATAGCAGTAGCTTAAGAATCATAATCTAAGGCAAATGCTCAACTTCTTTGCATTCTTTATTTATTTCCTCTGAGTAAAATGGGTTATACTTTTTATAAGATAAAACTCAATCACAAGGCAAACTTTGAAAAGGTTTTTTAAATATATTACGGATAATTCGTGTAGTACTTAGCAAATAGTACTAGCTTAATAAATGTTAATGATCAGTGTATCTGTCACACTATAATCCCTTTCGAGATTTTTATTTAGACTATGTTTATATTTGTATAGTAATTTGAATGCCTAAGCACAAATTAAGCACAAAATGCTTAATTACTATTATCTCATTGATTTTTATAACCTTCTGAAGTAGATGGGACTTGTATCATTGGTGCTGTTTACATAAAAACCAACTAACGCTCAAATATCCAGTGATATTGATCATATAGCTACAGAGCTGAGTACTAGGGACCAGTTAACACCTAATTCAGCATTTATATTATACAACACTCTTTCTGTTTGTGATGCGTTTTAGTGTTAACCACTGGAGTAACATTCATTGTAATTTTCATACAATGTAATACTTGGAAAAGTGTTTACCTTGTTCACAAAGTAGAGGATTTTACTTTCTTTTCAAGGTGTGCATACCTGAACATCACATTGTATGAGAACGCTATTCTGAGGAATAATAATCTTAAAAACATAGTATTTCTGAAGTACTATAAGACCTTTCCCATGTACCTAACATGCCTTCCTTTAATTTTTTCTCCGAATCATTTCCCTTTACAATGACAGTGACAAGAGCATGTTGACTCTAATGCATCAAGTTAACAAGTGTTTATTTAAATTCTTCAGCACAGTCGTGGAAATGTCAATCATGAATCTACTGCCAGGTATCAACTAGTGAAGTATGTCCTTAATTTCCCTCATTCTGAAAGGATTAGCTTTGTATACAAGGCCACCCAGAGCAAAAACCTACAATTCTCTTTCAGCTAATTGTGAAATACACTGTTATCAGGACCTAATAATTACTGTGTGAAATATAAACCCAAGCAAATGGCTTGTAATTGTCTATACCAATGTCCAAAATCACTGACTAGAGCTCACCTCTATGAATACAACGTAAGACCTCTGTGCCAAACATGTGCCCTCCCATTGGAGGGAATAATAAACCTCTGTTAGCGGTGAAGTCACTCAGGCTTATCTCCTGTGTCACAGAATAGCAAAGGGGCAAACAGGAACCCTATGTGCTTAATGAGACTTGACGATCCATCCTTGATGGCTAATTAATATACTTTGTACTTAGATGGACCTTTTTTATTTCCTCCTAATTGCAAGATACTAACCAGATACCACAGCCTGCATTTCAGGCTGGAAAACTATTCATTTACCCCACCCAGCCACAATCTCTGCATATTGCTTTATTAAGAACTACACATTTGAAGAATTCATAATTAGATTTCACTATCTGATAACTAATTAAGTAAAATAAAATGGGTCACACATGGACCAGTAATACCTGTGTCTCAGACTGAGAATTACGAATTTAATTCTGTGCACCTGTGGTTAATAAGAATCAATCAAAACAGAATCTTAAATAATTATTTTTCTAGATCTGATGGATAAATAGGCTTTGGGGATAGTATCGTAGTAAGTCTTGAACATTTTTGTTTTTCTTTTAGAAAAGGAGATGGGGCAAAGAAAGTGCAGAGTGAAAATAGCAGAGAACAATACAGACTTCACTATCATTAATTTACCAGGTCAATGGAAAAAAAAATAAACAAAACAGTTCTATTGTATGTTCTAGACACTTTTGTCAAGTGTAGTGGTTTCTAGATAAATACCAGCTAGATGACAGCTTTTCTCTGATTACGTAAGTATATACAATTTTTGGTTAAACTGAGCTCTGCCTTGTGACAGGCTTTAGATGTAGAAACTTACATTGCCTTTGTTACCTTCAGAAGAGAGCAAAATATCTGGTATCATGAAAGTTTAAAGAACAGATTGATTCAGGCTGAAAGGATTCAATCTAAAAATGATATTTCAACCAGGTAAATTTTTACTTGCATTCTAGCTCAACTAAACTATTTAAATGTCACAAATAGTATGGGTATCTTGTAAATGTAGATTTATTTTTTTATCTACTGAATAATTTAAACCATGTTTTTGGATAAAATACAAAGAAACTGGAAATTAGTGTACTATGACTTTATTATTTAACCAAATTTCAAAACCATTTTTAATTCTAATGTAACTCAGAAAAACAACTTAACTTCCTTGTCATAAGAAAAATCATTGTTTCATTTAGCATAACTAAGTATAATTCCAAATCTGAAAAAAATCTAATAACCTAATACTTCACAAAATATTTTGATTACCAGTGATTTAGAAAATGATAATTTGAATTATAAAGTTTGTAATCATTAATGACAAAGATAAAACTTGGAAAAATCCAATATTCTATGAATTAAATTATGGACATGGAGGCAATAACAGAATACTAAAAGCTAGAATCTGGAATCAATGACCTTGGCAGCACAATTTCCTATCAGTTGCACATCCTTGAGAAAGATAATAAACTTCCTTCACTTTCATTTACCCTATCTGTAAAATTAGGAAAAAGATATTGCTTTTCTCATAAACCCGGAAAAGAGATGAAGGTAATTATTACAATACCTCGGTACATTTAAAATATTAGTGGCAGCATGGTGATCTAGTTGGAACAGAGTTGGTCATAAAGGGAAAATAACAATGATGCATAGAAACAAATCGGAAGTTGCAGAGAATAGTACCATTCTAATGTCATGGTCAATTTAATCAATGTTAACTTTGTCACTGCTACCATTTAAATAGTAATTATGAAGTTCTGTACCACAATATGCTAACAAATATAAAGAAGATACACAAAATAGAAAAACAAACACATAATGATAATTACACGAGTAAAAATGACAAAATAAATAAAAATAGCTACTATATATTCAGTGATCCCATGCACAATATACTATTGCCAACAATTTTATGAACATTCTCTCTTTATCCTTACTACCTTACAACTATGGTTAAAATTTTAATACATTTCCCTTATGGCCTTTTATTTATTTTATTTTGAGATTAACTTTTGAAAATATTTCTAATCTCATGCAATTTTAGATTTTTTTCATTTAATATTAAATCATCCAAAATTTTCCATATTATTCTATATGTTTCTTTTTATTTAATTATTTGTTTTCATAAAACGGTTTTTAACTGACGAAAATCATACAATTTGTTAGGATATAACATGTGAAACAATACAGAAAAATAAACAAAAATTAAGCTTTTCTTTCAATATTAATACACCTCTCCTCTCCCTCCGTTAAAATATGAATTGTTTAATGTGTATTTGCCCCTCTTGTTTGAAGCATATATAAACACAGACAAAAAATATATATAGGAATATATCAAATTTTTAAGCACAACAACATTATGGAAGAGGGAAATGTTTCTGGAATTGTGGGGCTCAGATGAAACTCTATTTTAGAACCAAGAAGATTAAAAGGTATTGAATGAGAATCTCGTGTAGGCTGATGGTAGATGGGAATCCCAGGATGCTGAAAAGTTGGAGGCAGATGTACTGTTCATGGATAGATAGCATCTGACTCCCCCTTCTTCCCTCAGATGGGAATGAAATGCTGTTGGTTCTGAATTTGCCTCCTAAGACAGCAGAGTCCAATGTTTGTAATATGACATAGATTGACAATTTAAATTTTTTTTTCCCAGTTGGTTATTTACACATTGAGTATAAAAGAGTAGGCGTGTGGGTGTAGCAATAATTGAGCCTCTCCAAACTCCTAGCCCATGACTCTGGGGCCAAGGGAATAAGTGCTAAAGCACACTGCATTCACTCCTTCTCTGTATTGATCCTTTCTCTTTGACTAATTAAATCTGAAACTTAATATAGCTTTACTTGGTGTGTGTACATGTGTGTACACACATGTGTGCATGTGTCTTTGTCTCTGTATATGCTATAATTTACCTAACACACTTGACTATCATATCATACACTTTATTTGTAACTTGCTTATGTTACTTAACAATACAGTATGGACATCCTTTCAGGTCAGTACATATAAAGTTACTCATTCTTTTTAAATCATGCATAATATTTCCAGATTAAAAATATTTTGTTTAACCAGTCCCTTATACTATTACCATACAAACACTTCTTGATTTTTGCCTTTGCAATAAATAATTTAAAAATATTTGATGCATGTATGCATCAAATGTGTATTGGCATTTTTGTTTATGCAGAAAAATTATCAAAAGTGATTACTGGGTAAAATTATATATGTTTTTTAATTTTAATTTTTATTAGATATGGAGATCTTAACTTCCAAAGTTGTTATTCATAGCAACTCACAGTTCCAACAAAAACATGTAAGGGTACCAATTTTTCCATTCCTACAAAAGCATTAAATATTATTAAAAGTTTAGTTTTCACCAGTCTGATGGGTGAAATGGATAGCTCATTGTTATTTCCCTTCATGTTTCTCTATTAATGACTTTTAACATACTTTCATATATTTATTATCCATATGCTTTTCCTCCTTTTGAATTGCCTATTAACACCATTTGTTTATTTCTTTCAACTGGATTAGTTATATTTTTCTTATCAATTTTTAGGTGCTCTGTACATGAGAACCATAGTAATTCTTTATTTTACTTAAGTATCTCCCAGGATTCTCTTTGTATCTTGATTCTATGTTGACTCTCATCAGCAAGGCATTTTTAGTCTTATGAAATCAGATATATTAATATTTTCCCTTAAATCATTGGGATTTCATGTCAATTAATATACATTCTTATATCCTTTTAATACTTGAATAATCTTCACTTCCAAATCTTTACAATCTTTCTGGATATTTTTGGTTTATTTTCATTATTTTTATAGGTATAAAGGAAGAATTGATTTTTTATAGATTGATGGCCCAATATATCAATGTTATTTATCAACTATACTACCTTTTCTTCCATTGGAAACAAATGAGTTCTCTTAATATATTAAATTCTCACAATAATTAATATTTCTCTAGAATTTCTTTCTAGTCAATAATATTCTCTCCAATGCTATGCCAAGATTCTGATATTAAAATGGGATGGGTCAAAACATTTTTTAGTATTCTTCCTTTTTGAATTTTTCTCTCAAATTCATTCTTCAAAATATAGCCTAAGTTACTTTTCCAGCTTTTTTGAAGAGTGAGTCTTTTATATACATGTATCAAATCATCATATTGTATACCTTAAAAGGACTTACACAATGTTATATGTCAATTAAATCTTGATAAAGCTGAGAAAAAATCAACACTAGACATCATTTTTAAAGGTGAGAACTTGAAGTTCTCCCCTCAATGATTGGGAAAAATCCATGTATGTTTCCCATGACTACTTCTATTCCGCATTGTGCTGGAGGTACCAACAAATTAATTTTAAAAAAGAAAAATGGGGTGTTTTTTTAGAAAATATATGATACAAATTTATTTAAATAATGTATACACTTGATGAAAAAATAATACTGTAGATGGGCTAATAATGAAAACAAGTGTACCTTGGCCCCTGCAATACCTACTTTGCAAATTAAGAAAATATATGATTTTTTAAAAACTGGATCTTTGATGGAATCTGAATTAAATATGCAAATTAAAGTTTTAGAAAGGATGTTTTCTAAAACTAAAGGGTGCTAAGTCTCACTATACAGCAAAAATTTTCAATTACTTTGTAGGTAATTTTATGATATTCAGTGAAATTTAAAAGTGTTAGTGAATAAACTAACTCCCATATATAGTATTTGATATAATTTGCTTTTTTTTTAACTCATGATAAATTCGTGTTTGTTTAGAAGCACGTGGAAACTGAGAACTAAAAACACAAGAATAAAAATAACTCCCCAAAGAATATAATTAATTATGTCATATTTTTTCCAATTTATTTACTTCAACTTTTTAAAAATAAAATTTTGGTATTCTATTTCTATACTTTATATTCTGTCATAAGAATTTAATAATTAGTGGACTTTTTGAGTTGCTTATTTTTCCCTATTACTAATTGTAATTAAACATACATCTTTGTGCATTTTAATTTTTAGCTTTATTCAGATTCCTAGAATAAAAATAATTTGATCAAGGGATGTATGGGATTTACAGAACTTCATCTGTTTTTTCCCCCTAAGAACAGCCAATTATTCCAGCACCATTTACTGAACAATCATTTGGTTAGCCAATGGTTGCAATACATTACTTCAGGATTTGATATAGTCATATACACATCAGCATCATACTAATTATTGTATGTATAGATATGTATTATGTGAATATCTAAAATGCTTTTACTACGTTTCTTTTAAATAGTATGTAGAAATGTAACTATCTACTTTGAGATAAAAACTTTAGAATAATTTGCTACTTCCCAAATTGTTTTAAAAAATTGGTATTTGATTGGATTGCTATACAAATTATAAATTAATTTGAAAAAAAACTATAGCTTTACAGTACTCAATCTTGCCTTCTAGAAACATGCCAAGTGTATTTTCATTTACTAAGGCTTCTTTTAAAATTCGTGAGTAAAATTCTAATTTTTTAATTACAGATGAAGAGGTCCCAGTCCTGGAAGCACAAAAGAAACATGTAAGGAGTTTCTAAAAAATGGCACCTGGAAGCCATCCCCAAAGATCTTGGTTTTATGAGACTGAGAGATACAGAGAGAGAAATGCAGACTTAAAAATATACATAGATCAATATAATCTAACTTTCTTGAACACTCATGTTTATTACAGTGATTTTATTTGGTTTATATAATTGGTTTTTATGTAGTCTGTGGGAAATGATCATTCTGAAATATTATGTTTATGTCTTACTGCATTGACCGTGGACTCACAGGATTATATTAAATAGGAAGTATTTTGATGTCTTTAATTCAAATATCACAAAGTTTCACACTTTTTTAAAGAATTATGTTGGCAAATAAATTGTGTAGGAATGTGTATATGACGTGATTCATTACTTGTAGCATTCTAAAACTTCTATAAAGAAAGTTAAATTGGATGTGTAGATGACATTTGAAGGGTAACAGTATGTATTTTTTAAATGTTATCTAATTTTGAAGAGTGAAAGAAACAACAATTTACATAACTGCATCATTTTAAGGTATTTTAGAAAATATATTAAAATGGAAATATTGGTTTAGAACTTATCTCCTTGCAAACTGCAGTGTTTTTTAAAAACAGTAACATTTTCTACACACACACAAAGTAAACTTGATGAGTACAATAATACTCCAGATGTAAACGGCACTAGAGATGATTACTTATATGTCACTTTCAAGGTTATCAATCTGAACCTCGGTACTAAAAGAAATGATCTGAGCAAGTTTGACAGCCAGAATTGAAGATTATTGTTTAATATCATCTTGTCATTCCAAATAATTATAATATATGTGAGGGAGGTTGTATATTCTCAACTTAGTCCTGTCAACAACATTAATTATTTGATAGAACTAATTATTTTGAGAGTAAAAATCTGCTCAGTGGGAATAGAAGCTGCACCTTTACATTCAAATCAAGCTCCTAGGCCACGCTGCCAGAACACCCAGCATCACATTTAATTTCCATTAGTGAGGCCAGTCATTATTTTAATATGATTACACAGTGTTGTAAAATGTCCTTTTTTTATGAAAAGCAATTCATTTTCATTTAGTAACATTTTGGATGCCAAGTATTTAGAAGTGACACCTCAGGATGCAGTTTTCCTACAAATACCTGTATTAACCCCCAAATCAGTATTAGATTGGAGACAGGACGAGCAAAATAAAACATAAAGACCCGGATTTTAATTGCCATCATTAATACCACATTGAATCTGAATACCCCCATTCATGCCAGGACATCAATAACAAAATGAACTTTTCTAGTTCTAGAGCTACAGGATAAGAGGTTAAATAGCCGCACTTAAAAATAGTTCATTAAAAAAATACTGTATATATATAGGAATGAAATAAGCATGTGTAAGTGTTTTTTCATCAGATTTGATTACATACTGATTGTAGATAAGTTATTCAGCCTTGATTATCAGTAAAGTTTACCAGATGTCATGAAGTAAAAGGCCAGAGCAAGGTTGCAAAATAAATACTGCAGCTCTAAAAGACACTGAAAAGCAACCATTTGCAACATTTTGAAAATTAGGTTTTTTGAAATCATCATATTTCAGTTTTATAGTTAGCATTACATACATGATGTCAAATTTATACTTCTTCAGATCATCCTGCTTGTAGAAGAAAATAAATTATTTACAAATCATCTTATCTATAAACTCTCACACAAGATAATAGGTTTTTGCTCAAGAAATGCCAGTGAGTTTAATGATACCTCAGTTAAGTCCCAGATTAGACCTTTTCCCTGGAAATGTGAGGAAGCATCGTGATTTTTTCTTGGTTGGCTTTGCCTTGCCTGGGAGTTCCCTAAATCACACTGTAGGAGCAAAAGACACAACAGGTCTCCGCTGTCTGTGTTCAATGATTAAAAAAAGGAACTACTTGATCTGGTTAAAAGGAGGTAATATGGGTAAATAAAGTTTAAATAAAATAATTGTCCACTGACAGATGAATGGATAAAAAAAGATGTGGCACACATATATACAATGGAATATTACTCAACCATAAAAAAGAATGAAATAATGCCATTTGCATCAACATGGATGGACCTAGAGATTATCATACTAAATGAAGTCAAACAAAGACATATAACATAGTATATCACTTATACCTGGAATCTTAGAAAAGGATATAAATGAACTTACTTACAAAACAGGAATAGACTTACAGACAGAAAACAAACTTATGGTTACCAAATGGGAGGGAGGAGAGAAATAAATTAGGTGTTTGGGATTAATAGATACACACTGCTATATGTAAAATAGATAACCAACCAATATAGCACAGGGAACTCTACTCAATATCTTGTAATAACCTATAATGGAAGAGAATGTAAAAATAGAATATGTATATGTACACACACACACACATATATATAAAAAACTGAATCACTTTACACCTGAAACTAACACATTTTAAATCAACTATATTTTAATAAAAATTTAAGAAAATAATTCCCAGATCTTATTAATGATTTTCAATGTCTCTCATTTTGATTCTTTTTTTTCAGCTTTACAGAGGTGAAATGGACAAATAAAAATTGTACACATTTAAGGTGTGCAACTTGATGTTTTAATATATGCATACATTGTGAAGTGATCTTACTTATGTATGGCACCTTAAATAGTCAAACTTACAAAAGCAGAGAGTAGAATGGTGGGCATCAGTGCTGCAGGGAGGGGGAAATCAGGAGAAGTGAGTTGAAATAGTACAAAGTTTCAGCTCTGCAAGATGAGTGAGTTCTAGAGATCCAAAGAAGCCAGTGGTGCCACAGTTAACAATACACGTGTATACGTGAAATTTGCTAAGAGGGTAGATAAGCCTCCTCATGAGGGTGTGAGGTTGGTGGTGGGGAATGGTAACTCTGTGAGGTGGCACATATGTCAAGCCAGTGTTTGCTTGTGGTGATCATTTTGTTTCTTTAAGATTTGCTAAGAAACCTCACAATTCACTAACAATATTTATTCATATTTTTCCCAAACCAATATCTTATTGATAACAAGGAAGAACATCAGCTTGAAAAAGCAATTTAAAAATTCTTCATATCCATTTCCATTACTCCAGGAGGTGGGTCAAAAAGATCTTGCTGTCATTTATGTCATGGAGTGTTCTGCCTATGTTTAATAAATACAAACAAAAATAAGCAAATGGGACCTAATGAAACTGTAGGGGTTTTGCACAGCAAAGGAAACCATAAAGAAGACGAAAAGACAACCCTCAGAATGGGAAAAAATAATTGCCAACGAAGCAACTGACAAAGGATTAATCTCCAAAATATACAAGCAACTCATGCAGCTCAATATCAAAAACACAAACAACCACATCCAAAAATGGGTGGAAGACCTAAACAGACATTTCTTCAAAGAAGACATACAGATGGCCAACAAACACATGAAAAGATGCTCAGCATCACTAATCATTAGAGAAATGCAAATCAAAACCACAATGAGGTATCACCTCATACCAGGCAGAATGGCCATCATCAAAAAATCTAGGAACAATAAATGCTGGAGAGGCTGTAGAGAAAAGGGAACCCTCCTGCACTGTTGGTGGGATTGTAAAAGAGTATGGAGTTTCCTTAAAAGCTCAAGATAGAACTACCTTATGACCCAGCAATCCCACTCCAGGGCTAATACCCTGAGAAAACCATAATTCAAAAAGAAACATGTATCACAATGTTCATTGCAGCACTATTTACAATAGCCAGGACATGGAAGCAAACTAAATGTCCATCAACAGATGAATGTATAAAGAAAATGTGGTACATATATACAATGGAATATTACTCAGCCATAAAATGTAATGAAACAGTGATTTGTTGTGAGGTGGATGGACCTAGAGTCTGTCTTACAGAGTGAAGTAAATCAGAAAGAGAAAAACAAATACCGTATGTTAATGCACATATATGGAATCTAAAACAAATGGTACTGATGAACCTAGTGGTAAGGGAAGAATAACGACGCAGATGTAGAGAACGGACTTGAAGACATGGGGAAGGGGAAGAAGGGGAAGCTGGGACAAAATGAGAGAGTAGCACTGACATATGTACACTACCAAATGTAAAATAGATAGCTAGTGGGAAGCTGCTGCATAACACAGGGAGATCAACTCAACGACTGGTGATGACCTAGAGGGTTGGGTTATGGAGGGTGGGAGGGGGCTCAAGAGGGAGGGGATATGGGGATATATGTATAAATACAGCTGATTCACTTCGTTGTACAGTGGAAACTGACACAACTGTGTAAAGCAATTATACTCCATTAAAGATCTGAAAAAAAAAAAAAAAACTATCTTCAAAAAAAAAAAATTCATTATAAGCTCCTCCACCACAATGTAAGCTACTGAAGGAAGCTGGTTGCATATTCTCAATTCTGTATTTCTACTTTTTACTCACAAGACTGTTCCTATAGTAAATAAAAGTTAATAAAGTTTTGCCTAATGAAACATGCATTAAGGCAGCATTGAAAGAGAAAAATATCAGCAAAACAACTTTTATACCCTGAATAAACAGCAGTTTGCCACTCATAGCTAGGTGAAAGTGGAAAAAAAAAAGCTATGAATATAATTATAATGCTGGATATTATTTGCACTTGTTTTCATGGAATTATAGTCTTTTCTATAGTCTTAGGAAACAAAACATTTCAACTTAGTATGTTGAAAAGTATGTATTCATTAACCTGTTCCTTCTAAAGGAATATATTAGAAAAGGCAATTTCATTTGGATGTGAATAAGAACAAAATATATAGAGTTCTATGGAAGCTTTGATGATTAAACTTGAATACATATCGATTTCAGCATCTCCTACTTCCCTCATGAGAGGTTAAAAGTACTGTTAATGGGCACCTTCAATACTAGGAAGGTTAGAAGTACATCTTGCTATCAGACATTGAGTGCTTTCTTCCAGGTGCCATGTTAACAAGCCCTAAAAGGGATCCATTAGTAGTTGCGATGAAGCTTTTTAGTCAAAGTAAGTAATTAATGGAATTATGAATAATAGTTATTATTCAATTCAATCACAGAAAATGACATTGAATATAAAAAGAAGGACTTGATATTGCTCAATAAAGTAGCTAGAATTTTGAAGGGCTAAGCATATAATGGAAATAATATCCAAGAGTGATGATACTCAGTCTACCACACACAAACTCAAGAGAGCTTATTCATTTCGAGCATGAAAATCTTTTATGAATTTTTAATTTATAAACCTGGGCATATACTAGCTTCTACAGGACACGTGATAATCCTGCGACTCTTAGTGATTAATAATTGCAGCAGAGTTATGTTGGCTTCCAGCAAATAAGAATGGGATGATTTCTTTACTACTCAAAAATAAAAGCACACTTAGATACATAAGTAGATATATTTATATATATATAAATATATTTATATATAAGAATATAATTGCATATTTTTTCATGGATATAGGTAAGCTAATGTTTGTTTCACTAAGAGGGTTCATTCTGAGAATGACAGTTATGTCTCAAAAAGATCTGAGTATATACTCAGTTTAATTTGCTTGGTTGGAGAACTGTGCACGGTTCTCCAGCTGTTATGAGGCATGGTTACGGGTTGACTGTTACTACAGAAGGAAGCATCTAAACAACACTGGAAGGGACATATCGTGTCAACTCTGTCAAACTTCCCTTTGAGGGGATCTATAGCCTTCCAAATATACTCATCTAATCCAAAACGGAACACTTGGTGAATAATACTAACTAGTTTGCAAATTTTGGACCATGGCTATCTTTGATATTCCACGTATAACCAGTCCTTTCACTACCTTGCTTGTTCATACGGAAAAGGGTGAGGTCTAAATGGCCCATATCACCATGACTAAATCTAAAATAACAAAATGAAAAGAAAAATAAATTCAATATAGTGTTTATTTGTGCTGCTATTAATCCTCTCACTAACTGAAATCCTTTATTGTACCATAAAGAACAACTTTTCTAGTAGATGATATTCAATAAATATGTAACTGAATATGTCAGACACACTGCTTTCACTTATTATACTTAAATGTCACCAAGGTATGTTAAATATTTTATAAATAAGCAAATGAAAACTGAGAGAAATTCATAATTTTCTGAAAGCATACAGCTAGTGAGTGCTGAATCAGTCTGTCTATCCTCAAAAAATCTATTATCTTTTCACTACAAAATAGTAAATAGTAACCAGTAACTGGTAATTCAATGGTTTCCTCATTCCTGCTCCTCCTGAAGAGATGCCTTATAAATTTACTTCTATTCATACTGTGAAAAACAGCCAAAAGTCACAGGTAGAAGATAAAACATAAAACTGTTTAATTTTAAGGTTGTAAAAAGTAAGGCAAGAAAAGGTGAGTACCTAAAGATTTCAGAATGAAGATAAGTGGAAATGAAAGATCAATAAGATAGTTAAAATAATTTCCAAACACCATACACCTTATATAAATAAATTAGTTATCTGTTCCTAAAGGCTTCCATATTCCAAATGCATATGTAAAATTATGAACCTGCATGGTTTTATATCAAGTTATGTTTCTTTAAAATATCATCTTTTGATGGGTATTTTTAAAACATCAAAGAATAATAAGTACTAAAAACAGAAAATAAAAAATTTAAATCAACGGGTTTTAAATAAGTCATCACAAGCTCAAAATGACACTTTTAAATTGATATCTCAAAATATTTTACATCTCTCTGACACTGTTACAGTTGTCCTAGAAGGTGGAGAATCCATGTACCACTTTAGGCACATCTGAAGGCATATAAAGTATGCACCATTTGCTAATTTGCAGGTCACATTTTTTTAACAGAAATTTGTTCCCCAAGGAAGAGCTAAAGTGAAGATCTTAGTCTTTACTGTGTATATCAAAGATGAACGTATGTTGTGTATGCTCTAAGTAGGTCCTCTGGTGTGGAAAATATATAATAATGGGACTTCTCTGAGAGTCTATAATCTATTAAAGAGTCAATACAACCTTAAGTACAAATATAACTACCACACAAGAAACTATTATGTGTAATGCCTTGTTAAAGATGTATTCATTCATTTGTATAATGTACATCCATTTGTATTATGGGTATTCATGGTAGGGAAAAACACAATCTTCTATGGTATCCAGTACACTTTATGATGCTTGAGGCATTTGAATGGTTAGTTAAAAAGAAAGGTTTTCAACAGATTAAAAAAACATGAACAGCTTCATAGAATATTCAGTTTGATGAGTGCACTACACACATATAAAGAAGCAGTTTGGAGATTTGCTGAAAAGACAAATTAAGGTCAGACTGTGCTAAGCAAAGAAGCCTGAGTGTAGAGAGCAAGGAGAATTTATTGAAATATTTGTTTTTGGAGCAGGGATATAATGTATCTAAATATTTGCAAAAATATTTTATAATCAAATCTCTTCTAAAAGCTCTGCTTTAACTTATACAATTGATTTATATAAATGAGTTTCTTAAAAGTGATTGCTTCTAAGAGCAGGGATTATTGTTCTGGGTTTGGAATGGAAAGTTAGTTTTGATTATGTATCATTTATTCTTATTCTTATAAACCATGAGTCTATTACCTTCACATTGAATTTAAAAAGTAACGTAGAAAAAAAGGGGAAAAAAAGCCTCACTACATTACGCAGTGTATTTGAATCTTGTAATCTCTCAAATTAAATTTTTGTTATTGTCAAGTGGCAATGTTAGAGTACTAAAAAAAGTTGCTTGTTTATAGTTCTAAGTTAAATACTGATTCTGTGATTATTGTGTGACTTCTGGAAAATTGCTTTATTTGTATGAAAAATTTTGCCTTTAAAACTAGGATAGCACCAATTGCTGTTCACCTATTAATTTTCACAATTTTACTAAAAAAAGTAGGATTATAAGTAGGGAGTAAGAATAAAACTAGAAAGAAATCTGTAAGTGTTATAGGACTACTTGCTTCTTAACTTAGGAATTGATTCAATAGCATCCATGAAAGTTCATTATCAGAAATGTATAAGACAAGGTCTTAGAATAGCCAAAATCCAGAACACTGACAGCACCAAATGCTGGTGAGGGCATGGAGCAACAGGAATTCTCATTCATTACTGATGGGAATGCAAAATGATGCAGTCATTTTGGAAGACAGTTTGGTGTTTCTTACATGACTAAACATACTCTTACCATATCATCCAGCCATCATGCTTCTTGGTATTTACCTAAATGAGCTGAAAATCTATGTCCACACAAAAACCTTCACATGGATATTTATAGCAGCTTCACTAGATAACTGCCAAACGTGGAAGCAAGCAAGATGTATTTTAGTAGATAAGTGATAATAAACTCTGGTACATCCAGATAATGAAATATTACTCAACACTAAAAATAAATGAACTATCAAGTTATGAAAAGACATGGTGAAGCATTAAATACATGTTATTAAGTAAAAGAAGCCAATCTACAAAGGCATTGATACATCCAACTATATGACAATCTGGAAAAGGCAAAACTTATAGAGACAGTAAAAACATCAGTAGTTGTTAGAGGCTGGGAGGGTGGTGAACAGGCTGAGCACAGAGGATTTACAGGGCAGCAAAAATACTCTCTATGATACTAAAATGATAGATGAATGTCATCACTTGTTTTTCCAAACACACAGAATGTACAACACCAAGAGCGAACCAAACTATAGACTTGGGTAATTCTAATACAAAGCTCTATTAGAATTGTAACAAGTGTGCCACTCTGGTGAAGGATGTTGATATTGGAGAAGGTGATGCATGTTTTGGGGGCAGAGGGTATATGGAAAATTTCTCTACCTTCCTTTCAATTCTACTGTGAATCTAAAGCATCTTTAAAAATTGTCATTAAAAAGTCTGTAAGACTAGTTTCAATCATAAATTAACTACTTATTTTATAAGACATCCAAATTCATTTTTTTTAAATCCCTACATAGTAGAAGTTTTGTCCTGGAGCTTTCATGTCTAATTCTTGCTAAAGTAGTAAGAACTGCTGAAAAAATGTTAGGGCCACTTCCCAGAGTGCCCACCCCCACCCCACACACTGTATCTAACAAGCTCTCCTGTAAGACTTAGTACAGCACTAACAGATAGGCTGGCTCTGTCCCTGTGTGGAGGATTTGCACTCTGCCGTGCATAGGGAGTGTGCATTTCTTGTCCTGTGGACCACACAGGAACACTGAGGACTACAGCAGCATGGTGGTGAGGTGAAGATTCAGTGCTCCCTGGCCCACAAGACAGGGCTGCAGCATTACAGATGCCATTGTCACAATAATCTCTGGGCGTGGTGGCCCTAAAATGGACCCATACATGCCCTGCATGGCCACATATGGTAGCTCACCCCTTGAGAGGAGCACCTACTGAGTCTCCCTGGCTTAGTAAGAACTGCTTTGTAATCTGCCCAAGTAGGTTGACTTCCATCCTATCCCCGATCCTGAGATTTGTCTAAGTCTTGAGACCATAAAGATCTGGGAGATGAGAGGCTGCTCAATGGAGCACAGAGAGCTTAAGAGCTGGTACAAAACCAGCCAGCAGAAGACACTGCTGCTCCTCCATCTGCTGGTTTCCTCTTGAGATTTCCCACTAGTTTGACCTGTCCCAAGCATCACCAAAGACAGGAGAAGATAAAAGAGAATAACAAAGCATCTCAGACCTCAGAATTAGGGAAGGGGAAAAAAAGAGTACTAGACGAGGTGGCTTCGAGTAAAGTAACACTGCTAGAAGGAGAAAGATAGCAACATTCCCAAACAGGGAAATGAAGGAAAGCAGGAAGAGGGGAAGGAAGGGAGAAAAAGAGGAAAGAAAGAAGGAAGGACAAACCATCTCTATAATTTTGCCTTTCCAGAATATCTTATGATTGTGATCATATAGTATGTAGCCTTCTCAGACTGGCTTCTTTCACTTAGTATCATGCATTTAAGCTTCTTCCCTGGAAGAAAAAAAGGAGAAAAAGAAAGGGAAAAAAAAGTAGCCCCCTAATGAGAAATCCAGCTTAAAGACTTAATGACTTCAGGAACTAAAAGAAAATGCCGTTCACTCCTGAAAAGCAAAATGTATTTTGAAACATAGAGAAAACATGTAAAAAAGATAGAAATAATCAAGGAAATATAATAACGAGGAAGTTACAACAAAACCAGGAGACAGAAAATGCAAACACAAGTCATACTAGAAGGAAAAACATTAAGTTATGGTGAAGGAGCAGAAATTCAAAAGGTAATAATACAAAATTTCCCTAGGTTAAGGAAAGATTTAATTCTGCATCACAAAAAGGCTAGTTCCAAATGGGAATTTTTTTAAGTACACATAGGTATATCCAGGTAAAGTGTCAGAGAAAATTTTATGACCTCTAGATAAAAAAAATAAACAACTTACAGGAAACTAGATATACAACAGAGAAAATACTATAAAGGATTCTAAGGTATAGACTAATATATAATATCATTAATTATGGTTATCTGAGTCAGAGACAGGTAAGGTTAGAGAGTATAAGGAAAGGGGGAAAAAAGAAAAGAGATCTATATTTTTAAAGCTATTTTTAAAAATTACCCGTGATGAAAATACCAGGTATCACATAATCCCATTTACCTCAACTGCATATATAGGTGTATTTATAGAGAAAGCAGTATGAAAAATAGTTACCAAAAAGACTTTTTGTAATGGGATTTCAGATCTTTTTGGTTTTCTTACCTATACCTGTCTTCATTTTTAAAAACTATTATCACGCATTACTTATATAATCAGGGGAAACAATAAATCTATTCTTATTTTGGGAAAAACAAATTTCTTCCAAGTTTTGACTCCTCATAACTCCTCCCTGAGGTCTTCATATCTGTTTACAAAATAACACAAAATAAATGGAATCCTTTCCCTACATGAAGGATCTCTAAAAATATGAATGAATATTTGAAATGCATACAAATGTAAATTTAAATCATTTCGAATGATCCCTCTGGGATTCTTCTACCTGTGCTCTAGAAATCCTTGTTTCCTTCACAGAAATCGTCTATCACCAACTGCCATTCTTAAAACTGAAATTTTCCCTCTTTAATTTACCCTAAATTGCGCTCAAATATTTTTCTTCCTGAAAAGTATTCTTAGAGTCATCCATTTCCTTCACATAATAAATATGTATTCTCTTCTCAAATTCTTTTCTAGCCCCTGCCTTTCGTTTTCCCCTTCCTCTTACAGTCAAATGTCTCAACAGATTTGTCAATTCTCATTGACTTGTGTTCTTACTTGATGATTCCAGCCTTCAATGCCTAGAGGAAGCATTAAAACACCAACAACTAAAAGCTGCTTGGCTCCAGGAATTTTTCCAGGCAACACCATGAGGCAGATGTTAAACATTATTTTAGAAGCAGGAAGCTATATAGAGAGCATTTATTTCCAAAGTGGGCCCAGTATTACCCTGGAAATGATCTTCTTTACAGGAATCAACAAAGTGGTCTCAGCTACGCAAATGTATAGCAGAGGACAGGAAGCAGGGGATAATTTGACCTTCAATGGTCAGACTAACACTGCCCCAGACAATGTCCTTTGGTAATAAGAAATGAATGTAAAGGAGGAAATAGATCAATTAAAAGAGTCCAAGGAGACCCTAGGAAGAAAAGGAGCAACGCTCAGAGTTCCAGCCCAGGGCCCAGAGAAGACTGATATTTTATATTCAGGAGCAATTTATAGCAATGAAACAGGGGCAACAATAAGAACCAGGGGCATTTGAAAACGGGAATTTCTTGGGTATTAGGCTCCAAACTACTCACCTGTGTGTTTTTTAGACTAAGAAACCTCCAAACCCATTGCAATTCTCGATTGACAAGGCCTCTAAAAGTTAATATTAAGCTCTTTGCTAAACCCTATAGGTAATAACTCATGCAATTAATTGGACAAGTGCAGTATTCAATCATATTTGTACCACCAAACTTATGAAGCAAGTCATACAACTTAAGCAGAACAGGGGGAAAAAATCACATTTGTTACAATCTTTTCCAAACATGAAGAATTTGTACCATGAAAATAACTGTCTCTCTAAAGTGAAGTTATAAATTATCTCATGATAAATTATTCCCTGTTACTCTACCTTGCAAGGATGCTAACACTTCAACCATTCTTTCTCTATAATGCTATTTTGGTTCCAATATTAATGCAAATGCAGAGTTAATGTTTCATAATCTCACTCTATGGAAACAATCTTTCTTCTGTTGAAGTCACAGTCCTGTTATAAGCACGTGCCTCAATAACATTTTCTCTGATAGTAAATCCTTATTGCATACATCTTTGCCAAACTAGATCAATTTTATTTGCTTTTCTGTTTCTCATTAACAGAGTTCAATAAATAAATTCATTATAAAGTAAACTTGAACACCCAATTTGTACACAAATGTAATAGAAAGGGTGTTTGCAGACTTCTGGTAAAGGGACAAAGAATATAAATTTTAGGCTTTGCAGGGCATTTGATATCTCTTTCAACTAGTCAGTTCTGCCATTGAAGCTTAAAGCAACCATAGACAATACGTAAATGCATGAGCATGGCTATGTTCCAATAACACTTTATTTACAAAATCTGGTGGTAGACCAGATTTGACCTCTGGGCCATAGTTTATGGACCCCTGCCCTCTATTAAAAAACTAGGTAATAATTTCACACATTAAAAGTCTTTTTCTATTAACCAACCACCAGTTCCAGACTGTATTTACTGTATATCAAAGATTCAGCCAAAGTGAAACAGAACTTGACTTCTGCAAATGTATCCAAAGAATTCTGTTAATTATATTTATTGTATTATATTATTTATATGTATCTCAGTTTTCTTATTATTATCCCACAATCCAGTAACCTACCAAGGGTGGGGCAGTGGAAGCAGTACACCAGCATGCAGGCAATTCTACCAGTGTCAGTGAAAAATCCTTTCCCTGAAAAATATTATTGATTGGTCTAAATTCTAAACAATTGCTTTGGTTATTTTTGAATTTCAGTGCTTTACTTGTAAGTTTCAAATGGTCCTGTTTTTATTATTTATCCTTAGAAAGAAAAAAAACCATATTCTATGTGGACATTAATTCAGAGAACTTTGTTATAAGTCTCTGAGACATCCACGAGTATTTATTTCAAGAGTGAATTTGTGAAGTTTTGGATTATTCGAACCCACTTTAGGTGCAGTTCAATCACCAACCCCTGTGCTACTACATATCCCTGCACTCAAACAGTAGGTTAGACAGAAACAAGAATGATACTATGATTATACACAGGAAGAAACTGCACAGGAGTTACTTCACCTCTGTCATTTGATGTAATTACTTGCTGTTTTTATGTATTTATACATTTTATGGAGTTTATTGTGAAATGGAATTTTTATGCATCTCTTTCTAATTATATGTCTTATATTAAGAATATTTTTCTATGTTTGTGCACATCTCCTGTTTCCTGTGAAAAAATCGTTTTAAAATCAAAGCTAATAGAAATGTTCCTGAACTAGTTATGAGCATAGATAGATCAACAAATCTATTTATAGTGCCTACTGAACATAAATATTCAAAAAAGATTAACTTGGACAAAGTCATTGAAAATTTGCAGAAGTTAAAGCGGAAAACTAAATGTTAGTATTTATTTCCGCAACAAACAAAAACATAGGTATCAGTTTTTCCTTTTTTTTCCAAAAAAAAAGATATTAATATAATTTATAAGTATTAAGCACCACTATTGGAAGCTTGTTTTATTTTTTAATTCTTTATTTATGTTTATTGATATATATATATATATATATATATATATATGAAGTGTGATGAAAGAAAAATTTCACTGTTTGGAATCCTTTTCTGGCTATTACAATTACTTGTTTCATTTCATGATTATTACTAAATATATTTTGTTGTATAGAGGAGGGAAGTCTTAAACGAGAATCCCCTATGAGTGTCGGACTTCCTAGGTGGCGCAGTGGTTAAGAATCTGCCTGCCAATGCAGGGAACACAGGTTCGATCCCTGCTCCAGGAAGATCCTGCATGCCACGGAGCAACTAAGCCTGTGCACCACAACTGTTGAGCCCATGTGCTGCAACTACTGGAACCCACACACCTAGAGCCTGTGCTCTGCAACAAGAGAATCCATGGCAATGAGGAGCCTGCGCACCACAACCAAGAGTATCCCCCACTCATCGCAACTAAAGAAAGCCAGTGCACAGCAAAAAAGACCGAACACAGCCAATAAAATAAACAAATAAATAAAAAATTTATATATAAAAAAAAAGAATCCCCTATGAATGTCAAGTATAGTAGACACACTGCTGCCACACTTCCTAACATGGAGAGTTAGGGGGTAAATCATGTGGGCCCTATAAGCCATTGTCTGAATTTTGATCTCTAGGAAAAAAAATAAGCTCCAAGTCCATCCATGTTGATGCAAATGGCATTATTTCATTCTTTTCAATGGCTGATTAGCATTCCATTGTATATATGCACCACATCTTCCATATCCAGTCATCTGTTGATGGACCTGGAGATTCTCATACTAAGTGAAGTAAATCAGACAGAGGAAGACAAAGATGATATGATATAAATTATATGTGGAATCTAAAAAAGAAAAAAATTTGATACAAATGAACTTATTTACAAAACAGAAACAGACTCATAGACTTAGAGAATGAACTTACGGTTACCAGCGGGGAAGAGTGAGGGGGAGGGATGGATTGAGAGTTTGGGACTGACATGTACACACTACTATATTTAACCAACAAGGACCTACTGTATAGCACAGGGAACTTTGCTCAATATTCTGTAATAACCTAAATGGGAAAAGAATTGATACATGTGTATGTATAACTGAATCACTTTGCTCTACACCTGAAACTAACATAACATTGTTAATAAACTATACTCCAATATAAAAATTAAAATTAAAAAAAATTTAAAATTCTTTTTTTTAATTAGAGGTGTGTGATATAACTTACATGATAAAATAACCACGTTGGCAGCTTTCTTAAGCACACATTGCAATGGATTATAGGAGAGTAAGCACAGAAGAAAAGAGACTGATTAGGAGTTATTGCAAAAATATGGATGACATAATAGATAATAGTGGTAACAGTGAAGGCTGTGAGAGCAGGCTTCATTCTGGATGTATTTTGAAGGTTAAACCCATATAGTTTCCTGGACACTTTTGACTCTGAGATGAGAAGAAAAACATGAGTCAAGAAAAACTCCAAGGTTTTTTGTGCGGAATAATTGTAAGAATAGAAGTGTCATCAACTGAGGTGATAAAGGCTGTAAAAGGAAAAGATTTGGTGAGAAGATCAGGAATTCACACTCGGATGTGTTGAGTATAAGAGGTCTATTTGCCACCAAAGTGGTGATGTCAAGTAGGTAGTTTAATACATGAGTTTGTAGCATTGGTGAGGATTCTGTGTTGGATATAGAAATGTGATTGTTGCTAGGATATAGAGGGATATGAAATCCATGGCACTAAATGAGATTACCAAAGAATAGAGTATATAGAACCAGAGATAGAACCCTTAAGCACTCCAAAATTAGGAGTGTAGAAGAAGAGGATAAATAGGCAAAGATGCCTAAGAGGGGCAACCAGAGAGGAAGACCATATCCAGATGATGTACATGAAGCCACTTGAAAAAGCCTTTGCAAGAATAAGATATTGCCTGAAAAAAGTACAGTGTTTGGCATATAATATGCGCTCAATAAAACCAACCATTGGTAGTCATAAGTATGGTAAGTATATTTTGCGATATACTTAAATTGATTGGTCTATATCTAATTCACAGATCAGTGAAAAAAACTAGTTAAGAAGCTAGTTCATTGCTTAGTTGGAGCTCACCGTGCTCCAAAATAGAACTCACAAATCACTTTAATGTTGATAATTAGATTTTAAGTGTTTTTGTGATTTTGTTTATATTTAATGAATAAATACATTTTGGACTTTTATTGTTGTAGAATGAAATAAATAATAAATATTTAAAATAGCATAGTAAAAATAATTTGAGTTAACACTACAGATTGACAAGATATTTCTTTCCTTTTAAAGGGCCCTGTTCAATCATCATGTTTGAGAGAAACTGCCCTATACTACAGTTCTTCTAGACTACTCATCATTCCCTGTACACACCCTGACATTTCACACCTCCCTGCCTTTGCTTATGTTCTTTCCCCTGCCTGGTATCCTTCCACTTGATGAATTCTTTCTCCTCTGAAGAGCACATCCAGAATTATTAAGTCCCTCTTTGGTTATCCTATGGCATTTTAAATATATCTGCATTATGCTGCAGTGGTAACTTACTAGACTGTATTCTATTTAATTGTTTGTATCATTATTTTACCTTCCCAAACTCAAGAAAACTGAAATCTCATCTGTCCTTGTTGCAGCTTTCTTAGCATCTAGCCTTATTCCTGGCAGTGCTGGTGCTCAATATTTGTTAAATGAATGAGTTTATTGAATGACCCTTTTTTCTTTATTTCTAAGGTGTTATCTATTTCAAGAAAAACTGTTGACTTAATAAAGTTTTTTCCAGAAAAGGAAGCTGCATTAAACACATGCCAACTTAAAATGCAACTTAATTTCAGAAATATTAAAATGGAAAAGTTATTTACATCTCTGAATTGATGTAATTCAGTAATGTCCATCTAAAAGGAGATCTAAACATTATAACTAGAACAGAAAATATATAAAGTGGTTAAGTGAAAGAAGATGTAAAATATTTCACAGAATAAAACCATATTTTCTCTTAGAAAATCACATTGCATAAAAATTGGCAGCCTTTTTTTCTTTCAAAAATGACTTTCTATTTCAATCCAGTCTGTTTTGTCTCTTAACAGCTTTGCAAAAATACAATTCTATCTCTCTGTTCTTTCTTGATGATAACTGCCCTCCCAATTAATCATCTCATCCTTTCATCAATTATTACATTTACCACCCTTGATGATGTCCTTGCTTGGTTGCATACAGGTGGAATACGGTTAAGGACAAAGGCACATTATTTAAGTGATTTATAATAATTTGTGTTATTATTAAACAGAGAGCAGAGGACTATTAAGGTGTTAAAATTTTCAGAGTGTTAGCATCCTAAGAAAATCATTAATCAGTCACAGCATCATGGCTTGATTGACCCCAAGTCCTCAGGGGTCCTCAGTGACTTCACAGGGTCTACGTTGCAGCAGCAACTAATACTCTCCATCTCAAGGAGAAGATGAAGAGGAAAAAGTGATGTACCTTCTCGAGTACTGAAAATATAATGTCTGATCTCCAGAGGAAAAATTTTAAAGCTCTGCCTTTTTAGAGTATTAGCAAAGCACCATATCATGTTATATAAGTATGTAAATTAGAGGAAAATATCACATTTAAACATAAAACTGAAATCTGCAATTAGAAATTGGAATAAATAATTTTATCTTTATTTTAAATGCTAAATATGCATGAATACTGCATTTCATGGTGATTTCATTCTAATTCTCTGTGTATCGTCAGGATGCTTTAAAAATATACTGTACACCAAAGAATCTCAAAAATATATCTTTTATATAAGGAAGTTAACTGAGACACATTACAAAAAAATAATATCAAATATAGTTCTTATATACAGTGTCTTACCAATCTAGGGATAAAATCGAAAGTGCTATTATCACTGTGTGTCTGCTTAGGACTTTCATTTATCAATAGTGAATCAGTGACCTACACGGGTCTCATTATTTTTCATAAAAGGGCAAATGCCATTACACTTATGCCATCACACACCAAATTATTTGGTTACAATGCAATTTTTTTAATGATGGGTGCATTAGTGGAGATCATCTTATATCTATGAGAACAGGAAATAAAACAGACGCACAGCTCCCTATAGCAATTGTTACAATAAAAGCAAGTACTACTGTGAACCACTCTTGAAAAACATACCCTGATACACGCAGATCTTTGTAGTGCATGTCTGTGTTCTGCTGGTATTTTTTCATGAGCATTTTCAGTAACTTGAGTGTGGGCAATTACAAACCAATGGAGATTTTTGAGGTTGCTAAATATTGAATGGGATTTAAGACTGGCTAAATTCTTGCAGAAGAGCACAGATAAATAGTTCAGTCACTTAATAGAAAAACACAAAACTATTCTTTGAGCATAAAAGAGCACACAAAAAAGTCAAAAACAAAGTAAAATTAATGTGCTAAATAGTCATTCTCACCAGACCAGCAAAGTATTTTTATTAGAGACCATAAGATTAAAAACAGATCAACTTTGTTACACAGGATATTTTTTCAAAAAGGCTATCTAATGTGGGATACTATCTTTATCCCTATTTGGAAAATTAAAAAAAAGAAAAAATAAGATATCATTCCTCTGTTCTTAAGAATGTGGTTCTACCAATCGATGTATTCTTTTTTAATTTTCTCGTTTTGTCAAGTACTAAAATAAAGCATAAGCATATATTAACTGAAGAAAACACACTACTGAATAAACATCAATTTTCCTTATATAGTTTTAAGCATAAGTTTCTAGAACAATATTAGAACATGGTTCCTTTTTAAACTTTCAGGGTTTTTTTTTTCCTTTTTAAAATTAGGTATTATTCATATACATTAAAAAATAGCACTTACATATAATATTCAACTTTATGAAAGCTTACAACTGTACACATTTACACAGTACTGCACAAGCAAGCTATAGAGGATTTCTATCACCCCATGATATTTTCTTGTCCTTTTTTTTTAAAGTGTACAATTTGATATTTTTATTTTTTTAAGCTCTTTATTGGAATATAATTGCTTTACACTCTTGTACCAGCTTTTGAGGTACACCAAAGTGAATCAGCTGTATTTATACATATATCCCCATATCCCCTCTCTCCCACGACTCCCTCCCACCCTCCCTGTCCTGGCCCTCTAAGGCATCACCCATCATCGAGTTGATCTCCCTTTAAGTCTTTTTCTTTTTTTAATGGAAACCATCAAGGGACTGGATGGTGACCGACATCTGGGTTCTCAGTGGAGAAGTATGTGCTTCTTCCAGGGGTGTGTCCTAAACCAACCAAGAAAAACTAGATTCTATTCTCTTACCTTTGTTGTGATAAGTCTATATTTTAGCCAGTATTATATGTGTGTCTGCTCTATATAGGGAATAACAAAGCAGTCCTTGCCTTTTTGAATCAAAGAAACATTTTTATTTAATGGACCCATTTTGTTGATAACATACTTAGAGCAAAGATTTTGAGACTTAGATTCAAACTTCACCATTGTGGCTAATGCTGAGGAATTACTATAAATTTTAAAAATGTAAACTACAAATTATCTAAGGATATATAATTATATTAGTTTAATTTTTAAACACTAATAAACTAAAAATCTAGTGCCAAATTCATGTTCTTAAAATTCTTCTTTAAAAAAGTAAGCATATTTGCTATTAGAAACTGAAAATTTAAGAATGCACTAATTCTGACAGTTAGGACCTAACTTGAGAATCACGGGAAATTTGGGTCAATCAAACTAAGAAGGAGATACTGAGATGGCAGAGTAGCAAGATCCTGAGCTCACCTCCCTAGGGCAAACCAAAATTACAACTATTTACAGAGTAGCTACTGATAAGAAAGACTGGAAGACTAGCAGAAAATATCTTTTATAACCCAAAATAAAAAGAAGAAACTACAACGAGATGGGTAGGAGGGGCAGAGACACAGTATAGTTAAGACTCATATGCCAGGAGAGGCAACTTGCAGAGGTTCTCCCCTAGGAGTGGAGTCTGAGCACCCAAGCCTGGGGGTCCTAGCCTGGGAAAATGAGCCCACAGAACTTCTGGCTTTGAAGGCCAGCAGTACTTACTTTAGGGAAAGCCAGAGAGCTGTGGGAAATAATCTCTGCTCTTAAAGGGCACACACAAAATCTCACATGCTCTGGGAATCAGGGCAGAAGTAGTAATTTAAAAGGATCCTGGGTAGGATCCACCCACTGATCTTTAAAATTCTCTTGGAGAGGCGGGAAACAAGTGGAGCTCACCCTGGGGACACAGACACTGGCATTAGCCAATCTGGGGAGCTCGTTTACCATAAGGTCACTGGTGCTGGTAAGCACCATTTTGGAATCCTCCTTCTAGCTTATTAACCCTGGGACCTAGCCATGTCCAACAGCTGGTACTGGGTCATACCAGGCCAAGCAACTAGCCATCAGGGGACACAGCCCCAAGAACCAGCAAGCCAGCTGCCTAAGGACCCCCTGACCACACAGTCACCCTAGAAACTGACCCTATCTGCCAGAGGTCTTAGGACTCAACCCTGCATACCAGTGTGTCATCTAGTAGTCCCCAGGACTCCCAGAGCCCTGCAGCCAGAGACCCCAGAACCAGGCTGTACCTACAAATGGATTGGCAATAGCCCCAGGACCATCCTCATAAACCTGGGCCCTGGCACTGCCCATCAACAAGCAGACACCATCCCCAGGACCACCATAGTTCAGCAGTCTACTATGTCAAGACCCAGCCTCACCCACCAGCAGGATGGCACCAGCCCCAGGAATCCCTGGACTCAGGTCCTGCCTGAAAGGAAGCCAGCACCTACTTTGGGACACCCTGGATCCCACAAAAACCTGTGCCAGAAACCAGTGTCACCCACCAACAAGCAAACACCAGTTCTAGGATCCCAGTGTCCTTCACCCAGAGACCCTGGGACCAAGTCCTGCCCACCACTGGGTTGGCACTAGTCCTGGAACCCTCTTGGCTCTGGCCCCAACCATAGCAGGCCAACACCAGCTTCAAGACAAATGGAACCCCCCAGCCAGCTTCCCCAGGATCCAGCCCCACTCACCAGCAGGCCAACATCAGCTTTATGATACTGCAGATCCTGCAGCCACCAATGTCAGGGACTGGCCCCACCTACCAGCAGGCCAATAATAGATCCAGGTCCTACAGCCCCACAGCCCCACAATACCCACCCCAGATTCCAGCTCCACCAGCCAGTGGGCCAGGCACCCCCACAGTCTCTGCAGAAAGCTGCCTTGTGACTCAATCTTGACTACTAGCTACTAGAAGCCTCCACACAAGACAGGGCCTGGCCATGAACTGAGCCAGGGGCCAGTCATGCCTACCAGACTGCTCACAGTTGTTAGCTTGCCAAAACTGAAGGACCCATGCAGCCCACATAAGGAGGCAACCCTAGAGTATAGAGTTCTGGTGACCTGAGGGGAGTGCACTGCTGAGATGCATAAAGGCCTTCCTACAAAAGGCCACTTTTACAAAGCGCAGCAACAAAACCAACTTATCAAGTACACAGAAGTAAAAACAGCAAATTAGGGAAAATCAGGCAACAAAGTAATATGTTCCAAACAAAGGAACAAGATAAAACTACAGAAGAAGAACTAAGTGAAGTGGAAATAAACAATCTACCTGATAGAGTTCAAGGGAATGATCATAAAGATGTTCAAAGAGCTCAAGATAAAGTGGATGAATAGAGTTGAGAAGTTAAAAGTTTTTAACAAAGAGTTAAACAACAAATTAGACAAAGCAGACTTGATAGATGATAGATGATAGATGGATAAACAGGGAAAACGTTCCACCCAAAAGTAGCAGAATATACATTCTTTTCAAGTGCACATAGAACTTTCTTCAGAATAGATCACATGCTAGGCTACAAAACAAGACCCAGTAAATTCAAGAAGTTTGAAATCATATCAAGCTTATTTTCCAACCACAATGCTATAAGTCTAGAAATCAACTACAGGAAAAAAAACTGCAAAGAAGAAAAAAAAAACAGAAATCACATAGAGGCTAGACAATTTACTACTACACTATCAATGGATTACTGAAGAAATAAAAAAAAAAAAAAAAAACCTGGAGACAAATGAAAATGAAAACACAATGTGCAAAATCTATTGGATGTATTGATTTCTACTTTTTATTTCTTTTGTTTGTATGGTTTATTTGTGGATATTGAACCATCCATGCACCCTGGAATAAATCCTACTTGATCATGGTGAATGGCTCTTTTAATACACAGTTGAAGAAGACAAATTGGAAAGGAAGAAGTAAAACTGTCACTCTTTGCAGATGACATAGTACTAAACATAGAAGATTCTAAAGACATCATCAAAAAACTAACAGAACTCATAAATGATGTGGTAAAGTTGCAGGATAGAAAATTTATATACAGAAATCTGTTGCATTTTTCTACACTAACAACCAGCTATTAGCAAGAAAAATTAAGAAAACAATCCTATTTACAATCATATCAAAAGGAATTAAATACCTAGGAATAAATCTATGAAAATAGAAGACCTCCTTTTCTTCACTCAGAAAACTATGACAGCAATGAAAGAAACTGGAGATTCCACAAACAGATGGAAAGTTACACCTTGTTCTTAGATAGGAAGATTTAATATTTATAAAGTGACCATACTACCCAAGGCATTTTACAGATCCAATGAAATCCATATCAAAATACCAATGGCAGTTTTCACAGAACTAGAGCAAATAACTCTAAAGTTAGTATGGACACACAAAAGTCCCCAAATACCCAAAATGATCTTGAGAAAGAAGAACAAGCTGAAAGCATCACATTCTCTGATTTCAATCTATACTACAAAGCTACAGTAATCAAAGCAGTATGGTACTGTCACAGAAACAGACATAAAATCAATAGCATAGAATATAGAACCCAGAAATAAACCCATACTTACACAGGCAATTAATCTAAGACAAAGGAGGCAAGAATATACAATGGGTGAAATATAGCCTCTTCAATAAATGGTGTTGGGCAAACAGGACATCTACATGCAAAAGAATCAAACTTGACTACTTTCTCACACATGAAAAAAATAAATTCAAAATGGATGAAATATTTAAATATGAGTCCTGGAATCATAAAGCATCTACTAGAAAATATAGTCAGCACACTGTTTGACATAAGACAGTAATATTTTGGTGGGAATCTGTGTCCTCAGGCAAGAGAAACATAAGCAAAAATAAACAAATGAGATTATATCAAACTAAAAAGCTTTGCTCAGCAAACTATCAAAAAAAGAAAATGAACATTTACTAAATGAGAGAGGATTTTTGCAAATTATATATATATATATATCCAATGGGGGTTAATATCCAAAATATACAAAGAACTCATACAACTCAACATGAAGAAAAGAAACACCCTGATTAAACAATAGAGGCTCTGAATAAACATTTTTCCAAAGAAAATATATAGATTAATAACAGGCACATGCAAAGATGCTCAGCATCACTAATCATCAGGGAAATGCAAATCAAAACCAAAATGACATATCACCTCATACCACCAGAATGGCTATTATCAAAAAGACAACAAATAATAAGCGTTGGTGAAGATGTGGAGAAAAGGGAATCCTCATCAGCTGTTGATGAGAATGTAATTTGGTGCAGAGATTATGAAAAAAAAGAGAAAAAAGTTATAACTAGAACTATCATCTGATCAATCAATTCCACTGCTGGATAGTTAACTGAGGAATACAAAAACACTAATTAGAAAAGATATACACATCCTTGTGTTCATTGCAGCATTATTTATTTACAGTAGTCAAGATATGGAAGCAATTTAAGTGTTTATCAATAGTTGAACGGATAAAGAAAATCTGGTGTGTGTATATATATATATATATACATATATACTCGCAATGGAATACTGTATGTATATATATGTGTGTGTACATATACATATATATGTGTGTATGTGTATATATACATATATAGTGTGTGTGTGTGTCTGTGTAACAGAATGTTACTCAGCCATAAAAAAAGAATGAAATCTTGTTATTTGCAAAGACGCAGATGGACCTAGAGGATGTTATGCTGAGTGAAATAAGTCAGATAGAGAAGGAGGGATACTGTATGATTTCACTTATATGTGGAATCTAAAAGTTATAGATGCAAAGAACATGTAGGTGGTTGCCAGAGAGAAGAGGGGGTTGGGACAGGTAAAAATAGGTGAGGGAGATTATGAGGTACAAACTTCCAGTGGCAACATAAACGTTACAGGTATGACATGTACAGTGTGAGGAATATAGTCAACAACTAAGTAACATCTTTCTATGGTGACATACTATAACTAGACATCGTTTCCAAATGTATAGAAATATAGAATCATTATGATGTGCAACAGGAACTAACATAGTTGTATTGGTCAATTACACTTCAAAAACAAACAAACAAACAAGCAAACTTTCAGAAAAAGAGATCAGATTTGCCATTACCAGAGGAGGAGTGTGAGCAAGGGGGAATTGGATATAGTTGGCCAAAAGATACAAACTTCCAGTTATAAGATAAATAAGTACTAGGGATGTAATGTACAACACTATAAATATAATTAACACTGCTCTATGTCATATATAAAACTTGTTAGAAGAGCAAATTCTAAGAGTTCTTATTACAAGAAAACACTTCTTTTCTTTAATTTTGTATTTATATGAGATGATGGGTATTCACTAAACTTATTGTAATACTCATTTCATGATATCTGTATGTCAAATCCATATGCAGTACACCTTAAACTTACACAGTGCTGTATGTCAATTGTATCTCAATAAACTGGAAAGAAAAAAAAAGGCTATGCTTAATGTTCTTTTTGATTTATTGTTTTCTTTATTTTAAAATTTAATTTTTTAATGTCACTGACATTTTTATTATTTATTTAAACTAAAAACAAAATGAAACAGTTCAGTTTCTTGTCAATTTCTTGTCAAATCACACTATCCAGCCTCAGGCAATCATCTTTTTAACTTCTAATTCCATAAATTAGTTTTACTTCTCTACGTTATCATACAAATGGAATGCAATATGAGCTATTTTCTTTCTAGCTTCTACTGTGTTGCATAATGTCTGTAAGATTTATCCATATGGGTCCATGTGTTAGTAGTTCCTTTCCTTTTTACTGCTGAGTATGAATATATCACTAATTTCAAAAACCATACAAGTGTTTCACCCATTCTCTTGTAGATGAATATTTGGGTTGTTTCCAGGTTTTGCTTATTATAAACAGGATTTCTATGAGCACTAATGAAAATATCTTTTTTGATAAAAGTTAAGATAGGAAGAGAAGGAAACTTGCTCAGTCTGATAAAGGGCATCTATGAAAGTTCTACAGTTAATATCATACATAATCATGAAATATCAATGTTTGTAGCTAATACACTCTCCTTAAGAGAAGGAACCAGGAAAAGACGTCTTCTATTACCACTTTATTTCAAACACTGGAATTTCTAGCCAGTGCAATACTCTAAGAAAAATAAGAGGCATAAAAATTGGAAAGGAAGAAATATAATGGTCATCATTTTTAAACAACATTGTTGTTTAAGGAATATATCCTTATGAATGTTACAAAAAAATCTAGAAGATCAATACCTCAAATTTGTAATACTATAGGATGCAAGGTCAACATACAAAAAGCAATTTTATTTCTATATAATCTAGTGAACAGTTGGAAATAGGATTTAGAAAGATACAATTTATAATAACCATAAATCTTTTTTAAACAACTTCATTGAGATAGAATAGACAAAAAGCTGTACATATTTAATGTATATAACTTAATAAGTTTGGAGATAAGAATAATATGTAAGGAGGGTAGGAAGAAACTTTTAGAGGTGATGAATATATTTATGACACAATCTCTTAAAAATAGACTGTTTCAAATTCTAGTTGTCCTTCATATCCTGCCCTGGCCAAGACTTCTACACCTCCTTCTGCTAGCACACTGAACCCTGTTACTCCTCTTTATAACTATTGGCTATGATAACAAAGCATGTATTGTGTAGCTAATACACTCAGAGATGTAAACTCCGATGATAAACATTAAATTGATATAAAAACATTAAGGGATATTAAAATATTTATTTTAAACATTTTTCAAACTATTTTTATTTTACCAGTGCTTTACTTTAGAAGGCCATCTCTCATTTGCAGAGGAAACTAATTACAACCAAGATTATTAAATCTACCTTGGGCACACATTCATAACTGTGCTTTACTGATCAGAATCAGCAATCTGTAGGAATATAAAGGTCATTTCTACTATTACTGGTCCTTCTACCTTCTACCATTTTCTAGAAAATGGCTTCGCTTTTCAGCCCAAAAGGAACTACAACACTCTATTTTGAACCCTAGCCTATCACTCTTTTTTTTTTTTTTTTTCCAGTTTTCTTTCTACATTTTGGGACTTTTTTAATCAGCATATCACTAGTCAAACAAAGAAAAATAATAATCCAGCTACGCAGATTGCAGCCAACCGGTCAACCAATATAAATGCCTCGGACAATTAAGTTGGATGTGTAGAGATAACCGCCCCCTGCCCAAAGCCCGCCCCCACAATGCTGCCGTGAAAAGGCGGGCCGTCAGTCCGCACTGAGTCAAATATATCTGGCGGGTGCCCAACAGCTCCTGGAATAAGTCACACAGAGACAGTGCTAAATGCATGGGGAGTGATTTCCTTCCAAGTCCTCGTATCACTCATTTTTTGACTTTCTTCTCCCCACCTCCTCTTTGACTTGTTTTGCTATCTCGTCTGAAATTCTCTGTATATCTTTCTGCAGAGTAGTTTCTCCCACCAAGCTTTTAAGCTATCTGTTTTTCTCACTCTATCCAATTTAGCATGTGCATGGAGGTCCTTAATTACAAAACTGAAGGCACTCATTAAGGTACCTTGCTACAAAGACAGTTATCTTCCTAAGGGAATCCTGTAGACAGCTTTTAAAGTAAGCATTTTCCCCCTCACTGAGGCAAGATCATTAGAAGCACGAACATACACTCAAACTCAAGATCATTAACCCATTTTAGTTTCCTTTTGATAATGATGACGAGTCATAGTCATGAGTTACAATGAAAGTGCACCTTCCTATTTTATATTTTCCAGCTTTCCTTCATAATGTTCCAAATTTGGTATATTAGATGCATATCTCTTGAAGAGTTCAGAATAATATTTTGTTTATATTCAGCTTTAAATATAACTAATTAATAACCAAAGCCTATTTATTTGACAACAATAAGAGCAAGGGTTCAATATTGGGGCCCCCGGTCTATTGGTTTATATGTGTTAGAGGATTAAATTAAACAAAAATTGTTAACTATCTTAAGCAGGGCACAGCCTAATCTCTCAGTAAATATCTGGGAATTAACTGATATCAATTCCTTTGGAAACAAAAATAGGTCCCAGCATTCTCTCTCTCTCTCTTTTCAGTAAGATTAGTCTATGATGCTACTGTGGATCACAATCCATTTGCCCAAATCAGCTTTGAATACCAACTCTCAGGATGTAATTTCCAACTTCAGTCAAAATATAATAGTTTACAATAACTGCTGGACATTAAAAGATGTTCTTATTATCTGGTTAATGTTTTCAAATTCTCAGCAGATTAAGTAATCTACACTGGGAAGACTAGCTCAAATGGAAAACAGCTGGATTTTAATTAAGAAAATACTTTGCAGTAACATGGAAGGACTCAGAGGGCATTAGGCTAAGTGAAGTAAGTTAGAGAAAAAAATACTGTGTGATATCACTTATAGGTGGAATCTAAAACTACAACAAACTAGTGAATATAACAAAAAAGAAGCAGACTCACAGATATAGAGAACAAATTAGTAGTTACTAGCAGGGAGAGGGAAGTAGAGGGGCAATATAGGGGTATGGGAGTAAGAGGTACAAACTATTCGGTATAAAATAAAAGTTACAAGGATATTTTGTACAACATGGGGAATATAGTCAATATTTTATAATAAATATAATTGGAGTATAACCTTTAAAAATCGTGAATCACAGTTTTGTACACTTGTAACATATAATATTGTACAGCGACTATACTTCAACTTTAAGAAAGAGGATACTTGAGGATTACAATACATGTTGTTTTTAATATCTAGAAACCAGACGTGGCAGGAGGAGGCAACAGTATAAGTAGTAGTCAAGTAACCTGTAAAGTGCACTTCCTGCTACACTACAATTTTCCTCTCTTATAAGAATGATCGTTAATTACACCAACAATATACTAGAGTTTCTAGAACAAAGCCTCTCAAACTGTCAGCTGATTGACTACTTTAAAAATATGAATTACAATAATCCGAAAATAACTATTTGCTTTCCAAGGTGAAATTGATCTAGTTTTGGAATGTTTGGCACTATTTGAATTTTAAACACAGGTTCCAGTCTCTTGGGGGAAAAAAATCTCATGCCAGTTTTGTGGTTAATAAAGTGTTTGGCCCAAATATTCCTTTGTGTTTATTCTATGCTGCCCATCTTCAATTACAATGTTTATGGAAGAAAGCAGGAGAGATTGATTTCCACATTGAAAACAGGAGTTTTATTTTAAACATTCAATTGTCATATAATATTTGTGTATAATGAAGATGAACAGTCATGGTCTTCAGGAAAAGGAAGCACACTTAATTTGAGGTAATTTAGGAGATTTTAATAAAGGAATTGTTTACAAGAGTGTATGAGATTAAGGGGAATGAACAAGAGAAATGCAAAGCCCTGTCTGTAGCATCTGAATGGATAAAAGGTAGGTGGTAATGACACAGCCTGAAGTATGTGAAGAAGACACTTCTGTGCCGCAACAGTGTGTGTGTGTGTGTGTGTGTGTGTGTGAGAGAGAGAGAGAGAGAGAGAAAGAGAGAGACAGACAGACAGACAGAAACAGAAAAAGACAGAGACAGAGACAGAGACAGAGAGAATGACTGCTCACAAGTTAGTGCGTGGAAGCCAAGACTGTCCTGGGAAAACAAAATGTATGATCGTCCTATTTCCAGATGTCATTAAAATAATATCTAGAGTTTTTTAAATTACAGGGAAACAGTTTTCATCCCTGGATATTCTGATTCAACTTATTTAGGGTACGGCCAGTCATCTGTAATTTTTAAGGCCAAAATAGATGATTCTGACTTATGGACAATACTGATAGACTGCTTAGTGTTTTCGTTTGTGCAAAAGTGATTATCGTAGAAATCTGGATGTTGCAGTTATTTTCATTTAGATATTAGATCAGATTTCCTTTTCTACACTCCTTTCAATTGCTTCCCATCTTCAGAACACGTTATACTGCTTTGTAGTTATTTATTTATTTATTTATTTATTTATTTATTTTTTTAACTTTTTGTCTTTCCTCCATTTGACAATAAATTCTCACCATAGGGGGCAATCTTTTCACCTCTTTAACCAGGATTCATTAATGGTCTTAGTCAGTGGTCCCCAACCTTCTTGGCACCAGGGACCAGTTTGGTGGAAGACAATTTTTCCGTGGATGGGGGGGTGGGTTCAGGCCGTAATGCCAGTGATGAGCAATGATGGGGAGTAGTAGATGAAGCTTCACTCTCTCACCTGCCACTCACCTCCTGCTATGAAGCCAGGTTCCTAACAGGCCACGGACAAGTACCAGTCTGCAACCCCAGGGTTGGGGACCCTTGGTCTCAGTAGTGCTAAATCAGTAATATTCTGAACAGAGGCAGGGATGGACATTGTTAAGTGATAAATAAATAAACAAATAATGAATAAATCACAAACACATGATACCAGTATTAACATACATGAAACTCTTGGATTTTAAAAGTATTAATAATCCACATTAATACATATTCTGTATCACAAAGACTTTTACTGATAATCTCACACTCAGGATTCATGCTTGAAAGAAATAGCAATGGAGTTTTAAAGTAAGAAAAAATTAAAATGTTATTTGAGCTGTGAAATTAAAAAAAAACTGTTTCACTTATTCAACAAGTATTTAGATGGAGACATTACAAAAATTAATGAAAACTTTTCCTCAGCTATGGAAAAAAAGAAATTTCTATCCTGATACTCTTACACTTTACTTGTTTGGTCTGATGCAATTATTATTTAAGCCTATTTGACAGGTATCATATCTTCCTCTGAAACCTTAAGGGAGTTAAAGATATCACTAGTAGTCATTTTATGAGAAATAATGCTAGAAATATTATTGTCTCTGCTCTGAGAATCAAGATGAAATGTTAAAAATCAATTTCTGTGAAGCTGTAAGCCAGTTCTTTTGTCTGAAATGCAACTTTCAAAAACTGCTCAGTATTTTTACCTTCGTATAAAGTGATTATGAAAAGGAACTAGGAGTCACATTGAATTTCAACAAATAGAGAGAATGGCTGCAGTGAGAAAGACACAGGGTTGGTTGCTAAATGAGAAACCCTAACACCCAACACTTACAATATGCTTAACAAAAAGTAGACATAGATGCATAAATGATGTAAAGAAGTATAAAGCCACCTGTGAGTTAGCTCAAAATGACCAATACAGCCATTGTGTGGAATAATAAGAACAGAAAGTTTTGAGATTTAACCTAGAAAATAAACTCTGGGTAAGATTTGTATTGGGTTGGCCAAAAGGTTCGTTAGTTTTCTTCTGTAAGATGGCTCTAGTAGCACTTGGCTGTCTTTAACTTCATTCAAAACAATTTTGTTAGATTATACGTGATAGCTATCATATCAGCGTGTATTTAAAAAAAGACATCAAAATTGGTGAATTTTTGTGTAGACATTTTAATATTTAAGATGAAAGGAAAAAAGCAACATTTTTGGCATACTATGCTTTCTTATTTCAAGAAAGGTAAAAACAACTGAAACACACAAACACACAAAGATTTGTACAGTGTAAGGAGAAGGTGCTGTGACTGATCAAACATGTCAAAAGGGGTTTGCAAAGTTTCCTGCTGGGGATTTCTTGCTGCACGATGCCCCTTGGTGCGGTAGACCAGTTGAAGTTGATAGCGATCAAATCCAGATATTAATTGAGAACAATCAACGTTATACAATGCGGGAGATAGCTGACGTACTCAAAATAGCCAAATAAAGCACTGAAGATCATTTGCACCAGCTTGGTTATGTTAATCGCTTTGATGTTTGGGTTCCACATAACTTAAGTGCAAAAAAAAAAAAAAGTATTTCCACAGGTGATTTTCTATTGAAACATAATAAAAACATTCTTTTAAAACAAATTGTTATGGGTGATGAAAAGTGGATACTGTACAATAATGTGGAATGGAAGAGATCGTGTGGCAAGCGAAATGAACCACCACCAACCACACCAAAGGCCAATCATCTTCCAAAGAAGGTGATGTGTATATGGTGGGACTGGTAGTCCTCTATTATGAGTTCCTTCTGGAAATCCAAATGATTAATTCCAACAAGTCCTGCTCCCAATTAGATCAACTGAAAGCAGCACTTGATGAAAAGCATCCAGAATTAGTCAAGAGAAAACGCATAATTTTCCATCAGGATAATGCAAGACCGCATGTTTCTTTGATGACCAGGCAAAAACTGTTACAGCCTGGCTGGGAAGTTCTGATTCATTCGCCATATTGACCAGACATTGCACCTTCGGATTTCCATTTATTTCAGTCTTTACTCAATTCTCTTAATGGAAAAAAAATCTCTATTCTCTGGAAGACTATAAAAGGCTCCTGGAACAGTTCTTTGCTCAAAAAAGATAAAAAGTTTTGGGAAGATGGAATTATGAAGTTGCCTAAAAAATGGCAGAAGGTAGTGGAACAAAAGGGTGAATATATTGTTCAATAAAGTTCTTGGTGAAAATGAAAAATGTGTCTTTTATTTTTACTTAAAAACTGAAGACACCTTTTGGTCAGCCCAATACTTTACAAAGGGATAAGTGAATCAAACAGAAGCAAGAAAAGTGGCATATTATGATCCCAAATCTTCTATCATGATGTTTTTGCCCTGTGTGAGAAGCACAGAGGTCTTCCTTGTGTTCCTTTTACTCTATATTATTCTCTGAATCATCTCAACTTCCAAACTGTGCCTTAATTACCACATAAAAATATAACGCTACAGAATCTGTTTTGCTACAGGTGTATTTACACCTGAGCTCCAGGTGTACTTATTGCAGTTACCCACAGGAGTCTTCAAAATGAAAATGTTCAAAAGTGAATTAAAACTTCTTTCTAAGGTTGCACCACTTCTGCATTTGCTGCATCATTTTATAGCTTCAACATGTTCCTCTATCAGTAAGGCATCGCAAGCCTGAGATAGCACAAGAAATGTGTTTGCATTGGTTCCATAGATACCTTTATAAATAGAGCAAATGTATTTGAGAAATGTAGCAGTGAGGTAATAAAGATACTATTTTTAAAGATATGGATTGGAACAGACAGTAAATGTGAGCCAAGAGCCTTCAGGTGTTGAGAGGAATATGACAAATCTTTGGAGATTATTAGCAAGTAAACCTCTGTTAACCTCAAGGGAATAATGATAACAGTTGAAAGAATGGCATTTTGATGAGATAAAAAAAGACGAAGGATACTTCTTCATTTTGATCCTTTAGAAAGCAAAACAGATTTTCTGCAGAGTTAAGGCATTGTGTATAGAAGTAGAAGCTTGAGACCTGTTTTGATATTTAATAGGTTGTTTGTGGATTATAAAAGTTTTATCCAGAGATGATTCCATGCTAACCTTCCCTTGATATAAATAATCAATTGGGGGCTTCCCTGGTAGCACAGTGGTGAAGAATCCACCTGCCAATGCAGGGAACACGGGTTTGATCCCTGGTCTGGGAAGATCCCACATGCCTAAGAGCAACTAAGCTGGTGCGGCATGACTACTGAGCCTGTGCTCTAGAGCCTGCAAGCCACAACTAATGATGAGCTCGCGCTCCACAACTACTGAAGCCTGTGCACCTACAGCCCATGCTCCACAACAAGAGAAGCCACCACAATGAGAAGCCCGCACACCACAATGAAGAGTAGCCCCCGCTCTTTGCAACTATAGAAAGCACGTGCACAGCAAAGAAGACCCAACACAGCCAAAAAATAAAAATAAATAAATTAAAAGAATCAATTGGATCTATGTAATAGGATTACATTTATCTCACATTTTAATGAGCACAGCCTCTGACCTCCCAACTAGTCAAAAAGCTCCACCACAGGCTCCTCTATTACCATGTTTCTCTGCTTAATTGTGAAGTTCCATATGGATCTCACAACCACCTCTATCTCAGATTGTAAGATACAGAAAGTCAGGAGCTGTATCTATTTTCAGTCACCATTTTATCCATGACACATGGTAATAATAACTCAAATATACATTGAATGAATGTCTGTTATTAATATAATCCTTATGACCTCAAACTAATTCATATTTCACCTTGTATCATTTAGTAACCTTAAAGCCAAATTGAAAAATCTTCTGTACTTTCATTCCTTTGACTAAATACTTAATACTTTTATATATCATGATTTCAACCAAAATACACCAACCTAATATGTTTCCTTGAAAGTGTTCATTAGTGCAATAGACTTGATCTACTCCAAAGTGAACAGACAATAGTGACTGCAGTAGGTTTAAAAAAAAAAAAATTCTAGGGAACATACGTCCAATAATTTTTTTAGCCACCAGGTACCAAAGATATCTGTTTTACTAGAAACTTCTTTTAACATTTATTGTCTAATGTACCAGCTAACAGTTTATCACAATTCACAATCCTCATAAAAGAAACTATAGTCTCCTCTCTTTAGTACACATCTAAACATGTTTTTTTATCTTTCTGGTCTTGCACTAAACTGTTTGCCTTTGGACATTTTATAGTAGAGACTTCTCCATCTGTCCAGACTTGTTTTACACATTTTGAAATATCTTTAAAAAGGAGTTGCCTTTATATCTGTGATTTTTCTGCTTCCTTATTTCAAAGAAATAGAGAGCTCAGAGTATACTCACCACACAAAACTTAGTCTAAGATACTTCTAAAAATCAAAGCTTCTTCAGCAAAAGCACTTGCAGGAAGTACATTTGCAAGGATGGCTCTTTACACTGCAATGGAACTGGACTTTTCACCCTCAGGATGAAGTCAAGATAAAGGCTGAGAGATTATTGCATACTATAATTGCAAATATATTTCCTAAGTAATAACCTAGAGAGCTTGAAACGCCATTGGAGGAACTTATTCCACAAATATAATGCCTTAAAGAGCTAGAAAATTTATTGTAGCACCATGTAATTTGCTCATAAACTTGCACTTATCCCATTTCCTGGTTATAACAATAATTTATAACTAATTAACACATTTTTAGTAGGGAAAAATAATTACAAATTTACTTTTCCCTAACAGTTTCTTACTACTTTTATTGAAAAGATTTTTTTTTTTAACTCAAACAACTCTAAAGATTTCCAAAATTTTGGGCAAATAACAATAAGGCCTTTTACAGGCACAAGAATGAAACTCCTGAAGTGGAAATTATGTGCTATTAAAATTTTGTGTTCAGCTAATTTAACCTTTCTGCTTTGAAATAATCTTCAGTCAACACTTCATTTTACTATTAAGACTGTTTCTTTCCCATTTTAAATTTGTAGCAAAACTGGTGACAATGGTGGTGAAGCTGACAATAAATTAATGATTGAAACAGCAAATAAACCACCTTTTATTTCATCCTATGCCTCATAATGCCAAGATTCTCAGTTAGGCTACTGAAGGCATCAGAATCATTAACTCCCTGAATCAGAAGTCACATTAATAGAAACAAGAATTTCATAGTGATGAACCAAATTCCATTTTATCCTTTGAGGCAGAAATTTTTTAAAATTGATATTATTATGCATACCAGTGATAATATTATAGTATCTATAACAATACCACTAACAGAATACTTCATACAGAAGGAAATTCTTTGCATAATATGTCGGTTTCAAATGCCAGACCAGGGTAATAAATGTAACATAAATAATTACAGCTTGGTACCTATAAATGTATGGAAATTTCATTTCTTGAATTAACTACCTTCATCTAACAGGTTGAAATATTAAGATTTTCCCAACTTAAAATGATTTCTATTAGCTAATGGAAACTCAAAGCACATTGTTAAATTATGAAATGCACGCAAAATGAACACATATAAAAGTTTGAGATATATGGGATGTTGTATATTGTATTAAAAAAACTTTATCACATGAAGGTTTTTTAAGCAGATAAGATCAAATAAAGAGGGAGATTTCATTCTTTAAAATGTCCAAAGTTTGAAAAGTAATTTAATAAAAAAGATCTATTAGTAAAAACAGTAGGTATCTTTGAGCATTTTGGACTAAATGTTAATTACAGAAACTCATTTTTTATTTTTCATTTATCTCTTGGTAGAAGTATTTTAAAGAGTATTAAACATTTTAAAGATGATGACGATGGTGATGAGAGCCTGTAGAATCTAACATATCCCTTCTAGGCAGATTCAAGTGTGTTCCAACATTACTTACCTAACTGGATTATCTAGCCAATGTAAAACTTTTCTTTGACACTCCTTTGTTTTTAAATGTATATTTTAAATTAGAGACTTCTTAAGAATTTGTAGCACAAATATTACACTATGTATGAGAATTTAATTCTTAAAAAAATTGGAATAAGTCAGTTGAAAAGACAAAAGGGGGGAAAAGATAAACCACACTATTAGTATACAGGTTATTCTAAAGGAACCACATCCCCCCAACAGATATGCACAGGAATGTAAAGGACTACAAGAAATTCATTTAAAGCTTCCTAATTTGTTCCTTCCGCCTGCTTTGTTTGGTGTGGGAAGGGCTGACAGAATTCTAAAGTTGTGGGCCACCAAGGTCAAGGATTTTGCTCTCACAGTGGCTGTAAGAATAGTTTTGTGGTACAATTCCAAAGACAAGTCCATTAAAATAAATTCTTGTAAAGGAATAAGCTAGTAGGCAATCCACACAGAACAGTTTTTAGAAGAAAATAATATTTTTGGAGGTGTTATAAGGAAGGAGAGATTTTGGAAAAGCAAAAATAAGTCAAAAGCTATTTTTCATCCTCATTCAAGAGCTAAGTAATATCCATTTTGATTTCATTAAAAGGTGTGAACTCATCTACTCTTTTCCAGGTTTGCGTGCACACTCTCTGACCACTGAATAAAGCACAAAGTCCTCATTTGCATTCAAAGCCCTCTATGATCTAGTCAGACTATATTCCTATAGTTCTCTTTGCCTGGAATGAGTTATGTTTTCTGAAAACTCTGCCCTTGGGAATTGTTTCATCTGAAAGAAATAGATAAATATTTCCAAAGTGATGGTACAGGGCTTAAGAGAACTATTAAAATGTCATTGTCTATATTTTATGGTAATAGATGTATTACATATCTTTATTCAATCCAGTAATTTAATAATAATTTTATAGAATAATTTTTATCTTTTTCTCAAAATATATTAATTGGACTTCAATACTATTATAAAAGACACCTTTTCTTCATATAACAACAAAAAAGAACAAACTACTGATAAATATAATAGCATGGATAAGTATCAAAGAATATTAGGAAAAGTGAAGGAAGCCATATCTGGTATGATTCCATTTATATAACATTCCGGAAAAGGCAAAACCAGAAAGACACATAGTATTTTAGTGGTTACTAGGGATGGACTAAAAAGAGGCTGGTGAGAATATGATGGGTGGTAGAATCATTGTATACCAGGATTGCAGTGGTATGTACATAACTACATGATCTGTTAAAACTGATACAAATTTACACTTTTTTAAAAAGGATGATTTTTACTGTAAGTATATTATCCCTCAGTGAGTCTTACTTAGAAATTATTTTTATATATATTTCCATATTAATTTCCCAAAACTCACTAGGAGATAGATGGGGTAAGTACTGCTGTCTTCATCATTTCACAGAGGAGTACTCGATGCTCAAAGAAGTTAAATAACTTACTTGTGGACAACAGCTAATATGTATCAGATACAAGTTAAATTTGGGTCTTCCAATGCCATGTCCAATATTTTTCCTATTATAGTACTTTAGATACTTTAGCATAATGTTCAATTCAATTAAAATTAGTCCCCCTTCCCACATTCACTAAAGGCATCTCATAGTGACATTTTCCATATTTAAAAAACAGTTATGAATATGACCACCAGGCAAATGTTAACTTCATAATGAATTTAATATAATGGTGTATTAGGCCATTTTGGCAACAAAAATACCAAAGATGTAAATCTTAATAGAGATGTTATCCAGGTCACAGAAAGTACAGGTAGACCCACAGTGCACTATACCAGATGGATGACTTCTAGAGAGGGATGTTTATCTCTGAGAGAATAATGTTTTGAGAGGAGCACAGACAAATGAAATTTCATTCTGATTAAGGTGCATCAAAGTCACATTAGGAAGTTTAAAAGAACAGAAAAATGTTAAAATGAGAGAAGGAGTGAGAGGCACTCTAACATCTATCAAAGTCAATACATAGGAAATGATGTTTGTATATTGCTCAAGAGAACTGGACCAAGATCTTCTAATTTTAGGCTCAGTATAACTTGTTAGTCCAATATCTGACATATAGTTAGTGAGTGAGTGTGCAATGTATTTTGAACGAATGAATGAATTATGACTTGGGTTATCCAACCCAGGGATGAGTTGCTTTATGAAGTTGTCACCTACCCTTTAAGGAGGATTTGATGATAAGCTGCAGGGATGCTATGAAAAAGATTTCTCCATTAGACAAGGGGTTGGGAAAAATATGGAAGATTTCTTATATAAGTATAGTATTCTGGGGAGAAAACTTGCAGTACAGAGTAGAAATGAGCTTGAATCTCTGCAATTTGTGAGTGGACATAGAAAGCCAATGGATAAAATGGAAAAAAAATATTTTTTTTAATGAAAGCTTTTCAACGAGTAATGTTGGAACAACTGGACTTCCACATAAAAACAAAGTGAATCTAGACACAGACCTTGCAGTTTTCACAGAAATTACTCAAAATGGATCACAGACCTAAATGTAAAGTGCAAAACTATAAAACTTCTAGAAGATAACATAGTTGAAAATCTCAGTGACCTTAGATTTGGTGATGACTTTCTAGATACAAAACCATTTTACCATGAAAGAAACCATGAAAGAAAAAAACATATTTGACTTCATTATAATAAAAACTTAGGCTCTGTGAAAGACTCTAATGTTTAGAGAATGGAACAAGTCTCCAACTGGGCAAAAATATTCTCAAAACATATATCTGAGGAAGGACTGGCATCCAAAATACACAAAGAACTTTTATAATTCAACACTACAAAAAACAGTACCTTTAAAAAATGGGCTAAATATCTGGATAGTCACCTCATCAAAGAGAATAAACAGATGACAAGAATATGATACTATACTCAACATCATATGTCAACAGAGGATTGAAAATTAAAACAATTGTGAGACACAGCTATTAGAATTGCTGAAATCCAAAACACTGACAGTACCAAACGCTGGCAAAGAAGTGGATCAACAGGAATTTTCATTCATCGCTGGAAAGAACAGAAAACAGTAATTTGTGCAAATGCATTACTTGGCCAGTGAAAATATTCTATATACCATTATAATGCATACTCATCATCACGCATTTGTCAGAGTTCATGCACAACATAAATAGTGAAGCCTAATGTAAACTATGAACTTCAATAAATTATATCAATATTGGTTCATTAATTGTAACAAATGTGCCACTCTAACACAAGATATTAATAATAGTGGAGATGAGGAAAGCATGAATGCTTATATAATCTTAGTGCTTAAGATTTTGCAGAAGTTTCTACAATTCAATTAAAGAATATTCAAAGAATCTAATTGTAATTATAACAGACACATTAAATATAAACTTTTAAAAATAATTATTTTGTGCCAAGAACAAGTCTAACATTTCATTTTCAGCTCTCTCACGACTAAACCTTTAATAGACCTGTGAATGACTGAGTGAAAAATACAGTGGTATTTCAGATTTTATTTTACAATTTTACAAAAATTCCTAGCTTCTGCATGAAACCAAAGTTTTGCAGACTGTACTTATGAGATATGCTCATCTGAATGTTTAATGTAAGTTATCTCTTTATTGTCGATTATGCTGAAGATGTAAAACAAAATGGCCATTCATTGTAGTTGCGAATTATGTGGGCCTTCTAACAATCTGTATTATTCTTCATTAGACTTTTCTTGGAGACTCATTCTTGCAATATTCTCTTAATTTATATAAGTGAATATCTTTTATTTATGATAACAGATAAAAGTTTTTGGTAGGTACGTCTGTCACAAGACTGGTCTTTTATCCAAGTGAAAGATATTATAGAATAATCCACATTTATCTCTCATAAATTTTATTGCCAACTCTCTGGAACATGGTTTCCACATGAGAAAGAATGGAGTTTCAGGAATTATTGAAAGATATTTTTTAAAAATACTTTTCAATTTACCCAAATATAAATAATGCATATGCACTGAGTATATTCACAATGTTCCTTAACAAATGAGAAGAGAACAAAAATTGTGTGCAATCCAATCCTACCACCTGTTATATCCACACTGATTTTTTTGGGGTGTACATTCTTATCATCTTACCATGCCTGCATTAAGCACCTTTATCTTTGAATTTTCTCTCCCCTGTCTCCAAGCTCATTATTTTGAACATATTTCCAAGTCACTAAAATAAAATTTTACAATAATATTTATGTTTAGATTTGTTATATCAACATTTTGAGTTTTTAAAATTTCCAAATGGTAATACATTCTTGTGATTCAAAATTCATAAAGAATGAAAAGATATGTAATAAAGTGGCTATGAAAGTACTTTCTCCATTTCTGTCCTCCTCACCCTCCAAATTCTCTTCTCACCAGCGACTAATGCTATTATTTTCTCTTAAATTTATCTGAAAATAATTTGTACATATCTACATCTATATGTAAATACATGTATGAATTTCCCCCTTTTAATATAAGATGGCATTATATCACATGCTTTGTTTTGAACATTGTTCTTTTACTTTTAAATTAGCAATGTATCTTGGAGGACGTTTCACATCAGTAAAGAGTTTTCACATTAAGTTTTTACAGCTTCCTGTTGTCCTGTTTAATGGATGTACCATAATGTGCTAGGCAGTTCCCTACTGATGGGCATTTTACTCTTACAAACAATGCAGCTACAAACTGCCTTGTTCATTTTGCACGTGTATAAATATATCTGTAGGGTAAATTTGTAGAATTGGAATTCCTGATTGAATAACATTTGCATTTAAAATTGATGGACAAGGCCAGATTGCTTCCTTAAGGGTTCTACTAATTTATACTTTCAAAAATATTTTGATTTATTATAACTCATTTAAACCCTCCTCTGTTATTGCACTTCTGAGCTTTTGCAATCATTTGCTATTATTTACAAGGTTCTGATGAACATCCTAAGTTGTTAATAACATTTGTGCCATTCTAAATTATTTTCTGGTGAATAATCATAAAAGTAAAAATGATAGGTTTCTTTAAGACAATTGATTTTTTTAAATTACATTATCATTTCACTCTCTTACAAAACTACATCATTGTTTCTAAAATTTTTTTAGGTTAATCTCTTGAACTTGCCCCAAATCACTCCACCTTTAGAACTGGAAACTCCAATATTCTACACTTTCCACATGTCCTTCTATCCTTTCAAGATTCTCATACCCTCATGTCTTCTCCACATGTTCTAGACTACTAGGCTCCAATATCTAATCTATCTGCTCCCATCCTGTCTTCACCCCCTTCTGTATCTAGTCAAGATTCTACAGCTCATCACTTTGGCTGCATCCCAACACCCTTAACTTTGTTCCTGTTTCCTATATCTGATAAAGCCTAAATTTCACATCAACCTAAACTGAGACGTCTGTGCTTCAGGGACTTAGCTGCAGTATTTTCTGCCCTTTGTTACAGACTTCCAAGCAAGGAGAAAAAGGATGTGAGCCAGTGCCATGACAAACTGAAAAGGAAGTTTGACAGTTTGCAGTAATCACGTCCTGTAACTTCCCTGGTCAGTTCTCTGCCCCATTTTCCTACCGATGATACTATAAATCTTCACCAAGTTCCATAAACACACTACTCCACTCTTCTCTTCCTCACTCATAGCTGTTGATTTCAGCATCACACTTATGGAGAAAATAGAAGCTATCTAAGGAGAAATTCTCTGCCTTCTCTCCCAACTCCCTCTCCCCTTTAATTACCAACATCTTTGCCTCCAGCGAAAATGATGGAAAACTGACATTGGCACTTCTGCTTAACCTCTCAATAACTCCCCATTCCGCTAGGATAAACTCCTCAATATGACCTACACTGTCCTTAAGGATGTGAACACTCACTACCCCCTCATTTCTATGTCTCTTCACTTCCATATACAGATTATACTCCCACACAATTCCCTGATCTGCCATGTTTGCCCTAATCTCTTACTCACCTGTTGGAAATGCATTTCATTTTCCTTGTTATTCACCTAGTTATACCTTCAGTTTTTCAAGACTCAACCTAAATGCAACATTTTCTAGAAAATTTTTCTAGACCCCTCAGTCTTGGTCGGATATCCCTTCTAGATAGTCTCATGGACACATTTGTAGGCTTTAACCATAGCATTTACCACACCATATGCAATCACCTGTTATGTAGACATTGATTCCATTAGATTTACATACAGATTAGAAGCTAAATAAATATGTTATAAAAAATTTATAAATAAATTGGCTTGGATTTGTTTAACTTATCCTATTTTTTTACATTTCATAACTATGTCCTAAGAGTTTCTAATACCAGATCCTTTGATTTGAAAATAAAATCAAGTTAATTGATCATTATAATTTTTCCCATTAGAATTCTTCATTCTTGTGCTTTCTCACTTAATTTTAAGAAAAAAGATAAGTATATGCTTCATTTCGGGTGGAGAGTGATCAAATAAAAATCATTGACATGATATTTTTATAAATATCCACTTATCCACACTAATATTTTCTGATTTTATGTTTTAAGGCTATAATAAATAAAATAAAATCTTTTTACTAATTTTCTTTTCAAGTTAACCACAATTCTCTTTATGTGTCATATCATTTTTCCTATCAGTTATAAACTTAAGATAGTATTATAAATACTAGTTGGTTCCAAACTTGAAGTACCTTTTCTTTTTATATGATTGTGAAATATATTTTGTAAGTTTGAATTCTTTTCTCAAATGCTTCAATGTACTTTTTTAATTAAGAAGAAAGAAAGGAAAGATAATGGAGTAGCTCTATACTAGAAGAAAGCATATAATAGTGTCACGTGAAACAAAATCTGGAGAGAGAAATGACTTTCTCTCCTTAGACTCAAGACTTGATATAACCAACATTAAACGTAACAACAATTTTAGATACAATATTGAACCTTAACCATGTCCTTTAAAATGAGTGGTGGAAATATTTAATTTTGAGTCATGTTTGGAAATATAGAGTTGTACTTTTGTGACCTCATGGTTTTAGCTATATGGAAATATCTACAACTATCTACACTGGACCAAGATATGAAGATGCAAGACTACACATTAATCATATTTGACATTTGTCATATCATCTAAGTAGCAAAGTATCAACTATCATATGCAAGGAATTGTTAGAGAAAGCTACAGTTGAAGTTGATTATTTCAAACAATTTCAACATTATTTCCTGACAAATTAAAGAATTAAATTGTAGTTACACAAGACATTGATTTATTTGGCTGTAAAAATAATTGGTGAGCAGATGCCTAAGGTCTTTTATACTATAAATTATTCAGCAGTTTAAAAAACACTTATTGAGGAGCTGCTCTATGTCAGACATTATCCTTGGCACTGGGGCCAAAAGTATAAATAAGATAGAGTTTGATATCTTGAGGATGTCATTGTATAATTTAGAAGATAGATAGTTACCTAAACAAGTTCAATATAAGGTGATAATTGGCAATAAGAAAGCAGAAAGATTTGTAGATACACCAAGCAAAGGAAATCTAACTTTTTCTGACCTAAAATTCAGTTCAAAAGGGTAATTCAAGTTCATTAGTTCAAGATGAATGGAAAGGAGAAAAGCATATGCAAACAATTAGATAGACTTAAAAAGAGTACAAATTTAGGTAAACAAGCATTGTAATTCAACCATGATCCATGATATATATATATATATATAGAGAGAGAGAGATATAATATACATATCTATATATAATATACATATTATATATCCATATAATATGCATCTATATATCTCTCTATATCTCTCTATATATCTATATATCTATATCTATATATCTATATATGTATACACTTTTGAAATGACAAATTAAACTGGAATTACTTTTAGCTACTATTTATTGTTTCCTAAATCCAGGCACTATAATGCAAATCTTACCTAATTTAATGCTATTACTTATCCCATCAGGAAGGTGAGATTTGTAAACAAACAAATATCTCAGGAGCTTGAAAGAGGTAAGTAATTTCTGAGGAACAGCACAAATACACCCAGTAACCATATTTGCAACAGTAAAAATTTGAACAAAGCATTAAATTTTGCCTTGTGAGTTACCCATAATTTCAAAATATAATCATTTGGTCATCAATAATTATTTCCATCAGTGCTTTAAGAGAACATTCTGATACACTCAAGGCTCTCGTTTAGAGGATTTACTTTAAAAATATTTTTTCTTAAAAAATTGCATAATTAGTAAATTATTGAAGAATTATAATTGCACTATAGCATAAAACTGTGTTTGTTATCAATACAAAAATGAAAGAATGGGATTAATGTGCAGATAAAAAAACATTAGGAATAAGCAGTAGCTGAGTGATTCCCAACACTAGGGTAATGAAATAGACAAGGCAAAGAATATAAGAGAATGCACTGAATACACAAAAGCCACAAAGCCTTTTAACTCTACAATGATATCACACAACAGTACAATTATAAAATGATTCTATTCCTTTGAAGAAATGTTTCTAAAAATGGGAACCTTAGTAGGTCCCTTTTCTGTAATACTGCAAAACAACATGTTATATGTAGTTAGAAAGCCTCAAGACATTTGGTAAAGAGTGAAATGGCCTACTAGACTACAGTTAAATCAGAAAAGGAAAATGCTATCAATAAAAACAAAAATGAAAGGCACTTCTGCCAGCAAAGACCATTTAAAAATTTTAAAGTATACTCAAATTTTTATATTATCCATTGCCAGCTTTAGAAAAGTACCTGTGAAAATGACATTTTGTAATATACCTTTGCTCTATGAGTCATTGCTACATAATTTAGGGATGGGGGGAAAACAGTTTTTACTGCTTTTCATTCATGCAAAGCCAATATCCACACCCTAAATTCCATTTATTCTTCAGAATGACAATTAGAAAGGAAACTAAGATTCTAGAAGTGTTAAAGCTGTGCTTGGCTATAAATAGGAAATAAAATAAAATTTTTTGGATAAGCATTTTCATTGTCAGTACAAAAATAAAATAGAGATTCTTAATTTTAGATTAGTCTCTTTAGTTTCTGATAGTTTTATAAACTCTGTGTATTGCAGAGAAAGATACAGATGCAAAAGCAGCTCAAAATCGAGCATCTATGGAGAGTAATTATGATAATTCACTACAAAAGGTACTTTAATATATTTGTCAGAGTCAAATGTCCACAAGATAGAGAATAAAATTTTTAAAACGTTTCTGACTAATGTCATTGTACTTACTCTAAAATGAAGTGATGTCGACCGAAAGTTCCTATGACACAATGTTAACAAAATACAGAATATTAATAATACATTTTGCCCTTCTGAGTCTCAGTTACCTGTAGTCATTGTATATTTATTCATTTGTATATTCCCAGTGCCTGCCTCATAGTAGGGATGCAACAAATATTCATTGAATCAATGACTAGACAGAGGTTAATAAGTACTTTGAGGGTGCATATAAGTAATAAATCATTCATTGTTCTCTGTGGAACAAGGTCAATCATCCAGTACTTTCAAAGATACATCAGGTCAGGAATGGAGCATAATAGGAAGAGTGTGTACTCTGAAGTAGATGCCTAGAGTCAGTATCACGATTATTATATTCTAGTAATTACTGTGCTACTTACTAGTTGCCTGACCTCAGGAAAGTAAAGTAACCTCTCTAGAACTCTGTACTCTCTGCCTTCCTCTTTGGTATAAGAGGGATACCAGTGGCAGGGCAAGGGTGACGATGCAGACGTAGAGAATGGACTGGAGGACACGGGGGGGTGGGGGAGGGTGAAGGGGAAGCTGGGACGAAGTGAGAGAGTAGCATAGACATATAAACACTACCAACTGTAAAACAAATAGCTAGTGGGAAGCTGCTGCATACATAACACACGGAGATCAACTTGATGATGGGTGATGACTTAGAGGGATGAGATAGGGAGGGTGGGAAGGAGTCGCAGGTGGGAGGGGATATGGGGTATATGTATAAATACCGCTGATTCACTTTGTTGTACAGCAGAAGCTGGCACAACAGTGTAAAGCAATTATAAGCCAATAAGGAGCTTAAAAAAAAAAAAAAGAGGGAAACCAAGTTCAGATGGATGTGGTATTAAAAGAGTTAATAAATGTACAGTGCTTTGAATTGGAGCTTGTAAGGTCATCCTTTAATGTACTGGAAAATGTTTGAGAACTTGCCATGGTCCAACATCTGTGCTGGGCACTGGTGAGTAATGCTTCACAGAGTTTCTGTCTCAAAAAGCCAAAGTGGGGCAGAGACGAAGGTATTTTAGAATTGTGTACATTTTGCTCAAAGAACAAAGAGAGACAGATGAAACACACTGAAAAGAGAGAAAAGGTACATGAGCTGAGTACTAAAGGGTATATAAGGGCTAGAGAGTTATCAGATAAAACTGAGGTTGGGGTTAGTGTTCCAGACAGAGAAAATAGCAAGGGTGACGACGTTGAAACTGAGATGCTGCTAGAAAGATTTCAGGCAATCAGACTAGAGAAAATGACCATGGGTAAGGTCTCATGTAAATTGTTTGGGGAACAAATATATTTCTAAGACCTCAAGTACAATGATAAAACAGATGTGAAAATGTGTATGGAAACTAACTTAATGATTTCAGTCCTGTTAACTTAGAGTTCCCAAAAGCAACAGATTGAATAACTGAAATAATTTGCTAATGTTTATGTAAATAAGTAAATATAAAGAAGCTCTTGACATTTGATTATTATAGTCTTTGTGATTGATTTGTGTTCTATCAGGTTTAGGTTAAATCCGTTTTGTTTTATTTTTTTATATTTAAGCCCTCAATGACATAATTCTTTGAAATAAAAAAATGGTCCAGAGTCCTAAAAAATACTATATTTTCTCTACAAACAGAAACAGCTGAGTAATTTGGGGTACTTATTTGAGCAAAAGCTAGTACTTTGAGAAGACAACTAAGTCAGAGATTTATTCTATTTGAACTTGTTTTCCCTACTCTAATTAAAGACCTCTTTTTCTCTTATAATAAACTTTTTTTTTTCTGTTGGAAGAAAATAATCCCACAGTGAATGCTTTATCTTTTATACCAGACTCAAGGTATGTCTTATTCAGCCCTGAAGCCTTGAGGAATTTGAATAAGAAAAAAAGGGTTAACATGAAGAAAGCACAGTCTGTTTTGAAGTGACATTAGCTGAACAATCAGGAGAGACCGATTAACAGCCAGAGATTTGCTCACATAATAGGCCTCTACTTCAAAATTGTTCCCCAGTCATTGTTCCTAAATTCTGTGCTATGCTTGACTCATTTTTGTTCCCCTTTGCATGGCAGTGCATTTTATATTATACTGAATATACTTATCCCAATTCAATCCACATAAAATAACTTGTTGCAGACTACATGAATCTTTTATGCATTGATTTAGTCTTTCTGAAGCTGTGAAGAGTATCCTAGTTTCTGGCACAGAGCAAAACCTGCTGTACACAGTATAGCAGTTGGCTTTTGTTCATTCACAAAATAAAGATTTTCTGAGTTCCTCCCATTTGCCTGGCACTGTGCTGGGAACAGAGATTCAGAAATGAGTAAGACGCAGTCCATTCTCCCAAAAAGCTGTGACTTTATTATGGTCTAGAATTATGAGATTAAAAAAAAAAAGGTACTGAATAATGAATGTTAAAGGAGTACTTCCTGAAGGATTAAATGTATGAATTAATTCTTAAACTAGGTGAGAAAGAATACACCAAGTGAGAGAGAGCACAGAGAGTTGCCACCAAAGATTCCGCCAGTGGTGCACGTGGCCAGAACTGAAGGAAAACACCCTCTTTCCATTATCCCTGCCTCCCCTTAACGACTAGTCCTTAACTTGGTAAAGGTTTCATTTAGCCTATGAAGTCCATGAAATTCCATAACAGTAGTTTGTATGTATGTGTTCAATTTTCTGGGAAGGGTTCAAAAGGTCACATCAGATTTCCAAAAAGCTTTGCCCCACCGCCCCAAACAAACACAGAACTTGTAGATGTCTAATTGTCCATCTACATGCTGCTGCCTACCACTGCCGCCATCATGCATCTCTAGAATGACTCTGGTTTGGATAGGTATTCCGCCCATAACGTCTGCCTTACCTGGAAGAGGCTCTGCCTCCTTCTTGCTGGTACCCACCTGCAGGACCCTCACATTACAGTATACTCATTTTGTTCTTTGCGGAAGCATCCAGTCTGCCTTGAGGCCAGACTTGTGCTACTTCTGACACTGGAATTCTGGAAGTGCATGAAGTGCTCTATTTTATCTACTCCTAAGCATCATAACTTTTGCTAGCCTTTTATGTTTGAGACTGAGTTAGCCTACACCTGGGTTTGGCAAACAACGTACATACATACACACATACACACATACATAAAATGGTACAAAATTTTGCGAAGAGAAAGGCTGTCAAAGTTTCATTTCCACCTAGAGCTCTAAAATGCTATTGGTCTGTTTATACCTATATGCTCCCAAAGTACACAATTTTTTTTAAAACCAATGAAACTTGTTTGAGATAATGAAACTATCAGGCATATTTAATTCATTTCTGAATAAGAAATGCTCATGTCATGGATACTGTGACCCTGAACGAGGACAATATCAGCATCAGTCTGAGACAATTGTTCAAGACGAAATTAATGGTCCTTTCCTTTCTCTGGGTCAGATTAGCACTTTGAGTCTATTTCTCTGATTGCAGTCTTTTGTTTTGACTGTTTATAAATTATGTGTGTTCATTTATCTCTCTTGCTAGATTTTAAACTCTTTGTTGGCATGGAGTCTGGCTTGCTCATGTTTATATTCCTATTTATATCCTTGGCATGTAGCTCAATAAGCTTAACAAAACAAATAAATAACTTGTATGCTAAAATGTTGCTTCCTCACCAATCATTATGTCCATACTCACTCCTCCCTCATTCCCTTGCTTTCAGAGATATCATGTGTGAATACATGATAGATACAAGAGACTCTAGAGATGGTTAAGCACCTCTGGATGCTGAATTTGTAAACAGTCAGAAGCTCCAATTGTATATTATATGTATGTGTACACACACACACATACATCCACACGTATGTATGTGAGGGTGAGTGTAAAAATAGTACTGATTCTTATGAAGTTATATGATGCAATATAATATCATATAGCAAGGAATTATGAATAAAATTCTTAGCACTTAGAATTATCAAATTCTGTGTCAGTCTAATTAATCTTTTGAAAACTCTGATGAGACACAGTAGGAAATACTGTACTGCAACTCCTTAAGCAGTGGACTCAAATAAGATTAAGGTGATCACTGTAAATCAAATTTATAAGATCAGGAAACGGGCTAACTTTTCCTCTGAGGAAAAATGTCCAAAAAATCTTAACTATAGGTAATATACATATACAGAAATGCAAAGAACATTTTCCCTTTCTTTTAGATATTTTTATCTAATGATCTATTATATTTTATATTTAGAAAATTAAAGGTCAAGACAGAAGTGTAGAAAAATACATGAAAATTTCAACACCAAATACAATAATCTTCTGTGAACAATGCAATTCTGAAAGCCGTGACAGCATTTCTTTAACTCTTGAAAAAATTTTGAACTGGCTGAGATTTACAACACAAAATCTAAAGTGTTTTCCTTCTAAAGAGTTCTATAAACAATTAATTCATTTAACAACACACCATATTAATATTGATAAGCAATGTTTTTTTTTTTTTTACTAGTGGGAGGAGAACTAAAATAATTTCATTATATAGACTAAAAGGTAATATGTTATGGGGCTTTATAATATTGGCAAAAATCTATCTGCATGTAAATTTTGTGTCTAACATTACTGATACGTTTATACACTTTATAACAGCTGCATTCTATTTTAGGTTATCAACAACTAGCATTGAAATAAGAGGAATGAACTACTCATCTGAAGATAGCTGACTGGCCTCAGACTCTGGCTGCACACACTTCTGTTAGCTCTCTAGTTAGCAACTTAGGAAAAAAAGAAGCATCAACAACCAGCCGACTGTCACCCTGAACAAAGCTGGAAAGGTCAATATGATGCTTTGATGGTTAGACAGACTACCTTATGGGTAAGAAATTTTTTTAAAAAGCATCTAGAGAGAAAAGGAAGCGTTGCACACTGCCCTGTCTGTGGGGAACCATTTATTATATGGGTCCAGGAACACATATTTCAAGTAAGACTGTTGGCAATAAAGGGCATAGATTCAGCCTGTAATAAACACCAGCCTGATGTTCACTGAAATAACACTGTCAGGGCTGCCCTTTAGAACATTGATCCCTCGCTGGTAAATATCAGGTACAAGAACAATATAGCAAGAACAAACCATGGGCGTTTTGAATCCTATTACAGCAAGAAAACAAACTACTAAGTAGAGAGCAAAGGGGAGCTGCAAGTAATGCCAGATAGTCTTCATTTTGAGATGCTAGATAAAAACTCTGAGCCGTAAGGCAAATACGTCTGTGGTATTGTCAACTAATATTCAAAGTACTCATTTTAATATATTAGGGAGGGCAAAACCAAATGCTTAATGAGATTTTAAAAGTTCGTTACTCTATGCATTATGTCGCTCCCTCTCATTGTGAAAATTATCTAGTCTTAATTACATTGATTTTAAGTCACAACTTTTCTATCAGCTACTGAGATTTTGAGCTCTCATAATGCAAAATCTAAATAAGGCATATTTTATGTCAGATCCTAATTCATAATATTACTCATCAGTTTGGCAAATGTGTTCACTATGCACAAAAAAAATTTAAAAATACATATATAATTAACTTGAATTTGAATGTAATTGCTCAATGTTGCCTCTGGGCCAGAGACCTGAACTTATATTGGAGTCATTAGAATTTTTTAGCATTCCATAGTATCAATTTCTTTCTCTCTCTCAGACTTAGTTTCTTTTTTTCTTTTGGACCACGCCACGTGGCTTGCGGGATCACTGCCGAATTCTCACCACTAGACCACCAGGGAACCCCATCAGATTTAGTTTCTTAATACTATCTGAATTTGGGAAACAACCTGAAAGTTGATGGGAATGTTGAACTAAAAATAAGTGTTCATGAACAGTGACAAAAATATTTTAAGACAATGACCCCACTACAAAACCTATCAAGGCAGCTGCAGTATTGAAGGGCTGCAGGTGGATTCCAGAAGGAACCAATCCAAGACCAAAATGGACCCATGGTGACTCAATCCTAATTTCTTTGGCTAGAATTAATCACATTTACTCAAATAGGAATAGAGGATGATATTAGAACCTCCCTACAGTCCAGCTCTTTACTGTTTCGCGTACCACACCAAACATGGGTGGGAGTGGGGCACAGGGGTCCTCCTCTGGCTACTGCTAGGTATTGAGAAACAATATCTAGGCATAAACAGAACCCACGCCTGCAGCAGAAATTTATAAAATGGGAAAGTGGATTATCAAAAGTCCAATGTCTTTCTGGAACATAAAATTTGGCAGCTGTTAAATTGAGTCACTTGATCAACTCTTCTAAAAAAGTTCACCCCTTTGGCCCACAGAATCGGAAAAATTAAGCACAATGAAAGAGGACTTAATAAGATGTTATTTTCCTGCAGTTTAAAGTTAAATAAAATTCCATACTTTTGCCTAACTTTTGCATGAAATACATGTGGAAAAAAATGCAAGGATTTTTGCTCTTTTATAGGCCTTCAAAAAAGCAATTTAAAATTGAATAAAAAAGCAAGATATTATCTGAGCTGTAGGTATTGTGAAAATTGTCCTCCGAAAATTAAAATACTAGTTCGCGCTGCAGCCATAAATTACTAAACTAATTATCTAGTAGCAGGCATAACTGAATCATTCAAAGGGGTAATTAGCAATCAGACATAATGAGTACTGCTACTATTTCTTGTCATACTGTATTTAGCTTCCATGCAGGCTGGAGGAACTGAATTATTTCCTATCCTTCTCAGAGGGCATTACTGCTATATTGAGTGCATCAGCCCATATTATTATTCCCAGTCGTTTAATTCTTCACTGGACTGCACATTGCTGATTTCCCCTGTCAAAAGTTTCCCAGTTCTCCCAGGCCCTTTAAAAGCAGTCATCTTCTTAGTAATCATTCCTTAATGTACATGTAAACTGCATCAGAACCAAATTATATATTTTCTTTATTAGTCTTACTGAATTCTGACACAGTGGCTTAGGCGGTATCATTTTAAACCATATTTTTTGAGTAATAGCTAAGGTTTTAATGTATGCTTAAATTAAAATATTTCTAGAACGTTTCACATTTATTTTAAACAAAAATCTGAACAGTGCTATAATTCATACATTCATTCATTTTTTTTTTTTTTTTTTCTGAATGCCTTCTACAAGTTCAGACATGAGCCTGTGTTCTGGGACATGGGAATGAGGAAGATATGGCCCCTCCCCCAAGTCTACTCTAGGGAGACAGGTACTTAAATTTTTTCACTAGAATGTGGTAAAAGCAATAAGGAGTCAGTTACTTGAGCAACTGGATGTATCAACACACTACCATATACCACTTCTCCTTACTGCCTCCTCGTATTAGGAGCAAACTCGAAAAATTGGATGGAAGAATAAAATTAATAATACAAATCAATTAGGGGAGAGAGTATAGTTTTGAGAAAAAATAAAAATTTAATTAAGTCCATTGTTTTATTCAGTTGAGATTTATTAAACACCCATGATATGAAAATGCCTTGCTTCTGAACCTTCGCTTCAAAAGACGAATGTTCTGAATTATGATTCAGAAACTCTCTTGGGGAGCCAAGGCTGGGAAGCACTGTACGGAGGCGCTGAACAGTTAAAAGCAGCAAATCCCTTACTCAGCCACCAGGTTTAGCCAAAGAATGCGCGGGGACATTTGTGGTGGAAGACAGAATACAGCTGTAAAGGAAAGGGTTCTGAGTAATGGGAAAGAGCTTTGCAAGCAGCACTCAAACAGGATCATAAGCTTTTTTTCTCTCCAGAATCCATCAAGGAACATAATATCCCTTCTCTCCTTGCTGCTGAAGGTGCTAAGTACTTCAAAGCCCACAACTTTTGCATTTAGAATGAGGATGCACCCTGTGCAGTCCTGCTCTGTCCTGAATGAAAATAGCAATTTAAAAAGACAAAAACAAAGATCAGTACAAATACAGACATATTTTAGAAGAGGCAAAGTCCTGTTCTTTAAGGATTTATTTTTTTAATCTCCTAAGAGGAGATCATTCTGCAATTCGCATAGAAACAGTGAAACCAGGAAGAAAATCAGATCGTTCACAAACTCTGTACTATGAACTTAACATTTTGGTTCCATAATCTGGAAGGGACTGGATCTCATCTTTGCTGGATACTTTCATATTATTATATGTGAGGATAAACATAGCCCATTATAGCACTTTATGTTCTGAATTTCTTTTGGAAGAATGCAAAGCAGAGAGAAATAGAAAGGAACTATCATGACCCCAGCATCCACTCTGCATCAAGCATGGTAAGAGTTTTAAACATGGAGAGTGAGTCAACATGCATGAAGCCTGTATATCCTAAGACTTTGGTCTGTGATGAGATTCCTAGACTCTCTCTGAACCACAAGTCTACCATCAGCTCTACTGCTCATTGATGGATTAGACAGAAGATTCCGGCTATGAGAGGTGAGTTCCCAAGCATTAACCAAAAGTACAAATCCCCAGGATTCAGAAAAGGCATGATAGTTGTTCTCTTTATCTCCATCTTGGGCTTTTTACCTAACTGTGGTCAGTGAGTCCGCAGTTCAGAGTCACAGGGCAATACAATGAAGTTATTTACCTATTGCAGAAAAAAAAAAAAGTCTCTACCAGTGCTTTGTTAAGGTAGCACATATTCTAGAGTTTTAATAATCCTGTAGGAAAGTTGTTCATCATCTCTCTTTATAAGTTGTTTGTGCACTATGTAGGGAGCCAGAAACTGAATTGAGGCAAAAAAAAAAAAAAAAAAGAAACCTTTCAGAATTAACATTATTTTAAACAAGTTATCAAATGGAAATTGTCCATGAATTGTTTGTCAATTCAAACATGTCAACAGCCAAACCAGAAAACCTCTAAACTCTCTGCCTAACACACACACACACACACAAGTACACATGCACGCACACACACACACATATGCACGCACCTACATGTGCACAGGAACACATGCCACATAAGGCTTTGGGTAAAAAACTAGGTTTGTATGTCTCGTAGGGTGGTTGGGCTGGGGGGTAGCTGCTAATTAATGGAAGGTTCCTCCTTTCACCTATGGAGCCCCTTCCTAGTAATTTATCAATTTTAATAACTGCAACAAAAAATGACACTGACTCTGGTTACTTATATACAAACTCATTTATGTATTAAGCTGCACAAAATCCTTCTCTCAGTATGAAAGCTACCAGGCAGAATAAGAGCCCTTGCAGTTGCTTAGATACAAAATTTTGTATGTTCTACCACCACCCACAGTATAATGTACATTATAAAGTACTTCCTTCCTTCATGTCTGTCTTTCTCAGTAGAATCTTAAAATAGTATTCAACACATAGAAGGCGAACAATAGATTTCCTTAAATAAACAAAAACACACATGCATTTGTAGCTCCAGGTGTCCACACCAAGATACCCATACCATCTTATTTTTTCATATCTCTCTGAAGGATCAGAAATAGTTCTCTGTCCTGAGATTCCCATAAAAGGTTTTCATCTGGTACCAAATTTCTTAATGCAAAAGGGATCTAATTACTACATTGTAGTCATTCAACAAATGTTTTTAGCTTAAACTAGCAGTGGACAAAACACAGAGTATTAAGTTTCCAGCTACCTATCACTGTGGCTCGTTTTAACTAGACTGATCTCAGATGAATCAGTGCTTGGACAAGGTATAGAGTAGAAGAAAGGATTGGTATATGGGCTACAGACTGTAGCCATAGACCTGCATATGATCTGAGATATAGAGCCCAGAAATCAAAGGAAACTCAAAGGCAAGGCAAGTAGTCCACACAGGTGTCACTCAAAAAGGAGAGAAGCCCAGGAACATGACACTAAGAAGAGTGTAGGGATCCAAACAAGATGATTCAGAATTAGGGTGCATTCCTGAGCAGGTAAAGAACCTGGCGGCTGATCCCTAGGGAAGCCTCTGGCTCAACCTGAGGAGATGCTGATGACATAGACATTCTCAGGGCAAAATGCAACACTAGTGACACAGGCAACAGACATCAGGAACTGATATATCATTTCAGCCACAAACTCAAAGGTCTCCTGGAGTCTCACGAGTAACACAAATGACTGAGGTAGGTTATGAAAAAAAAACAGTAGACGGACAGCACTCGGCGTGGAATGAAAACTCATGCCCTGCATTTAAGTTTTTGAAATTGGTGGACAACATACAGCTTATAGTTTATGACTCCAGCAAAATGCTGGGCCATTTGTGAATTACAGAAATAGAAGAAGAATAACACAGGTAGGACAGTAAAAATCCCAGTCCTGGTTCTCACACTACTTACCAGTATGGCAACGCCAAAACGGTCTTGCCTTCATAGAATATAAAATATAAAACTGGGAATCGAGCTTATTTATGATTAACCAGTGGAGAATGGCCCTTACATGGCATCCCTGTCAGCTCCAGAACATCAATGTTTGTCTTGGGCTGTGTTTTACAGCCCGCATTCCTCATGTCTTTACATTCACATGCTGCCAAAGTCCTTATTCTATCACCCCACAGACATTGCCTCGATGATTAATACTCAATTGAGTCATGAAAATATGTTCTTTCCCACAGATGTTTTTACATAAAAAATAAGTTGAGGGACTTCCCTGCAGGCGCACTGGTTGAGAATCTGCCTGCCAATGCAGGGGACACGGGTTTGATCCCTGGTCCGGGAAGATCCCACATGCCACGGAGCAACTAAGCCCGTGAGCCACAACTACTGCAGCCCTCTCGCCTAGAGCTTGTGCTACACAGCAAGAGAAACCACCGCAGTGAGAAGCCTGCACACTGCAACGAAGAGTAGCCCCCCTCACCGCAACTAGAGAAAGCCCACATGCAGCAACAAAGACCCAATACAGCCAATAAATAAATTAAATAAATAAATAAATAATTTAGAAAGAAGAAAATCAGTTGAAAAGCACTGATTTGGTTTAATTACCTTATTATACAGGTGAGAAAATAGACATTCTAAGAAAGAAAGTGACTTACCCAAGGTTATCTAGGTAGTTCATAACAGGGCCGAGATTAAATCCAGTTTTAATCTTTTTATTTCACAACCTGGTACTGAGATGATCTTAAAAGACCCTTTCAGAACTGGGTCCCTGAATTTAACTATTAAGTGATTTTTTTTTTCCCACAACACTCTCACATGCAAACACACCGGCATATAGATACATGGCATATCATCTTTCCTTTTAAAAATAACCGTAATTTTATTTCTTTCTTAGACTTTCTCATTGTGGACATTCTTAATAGTTCAATGTGCAAGCTGCTTCCTTGAGGAATGTAGAAACAATACATATGGATAGATTGCAGAGCAAAGCAGAGAGAAATACCACACGTTTTGGGAAGTACAAGCACACCTTTAAAACATGCGGAACATTCAGAATATAAAGCAAACTGTATATATAGCTTGGAGTGCCAGTCAGTCAAAATATTACAAGGATTAATTTAATTTCTCCAAAGAGTTTTCAAAAACATCTAATAATACGTATAAAATACAAAAGAAGGGAAAGTAAATTTGTTCTTTTCTCTTTTCCTTAGTATTTCCGACGCAACTTTTAAATTCAATATTTTAAAATATATGCACATTTTAATATAAATTAGAATCAAATATTGGTCTCTTTTTAAAAACACTGGAAGAATTAATTATCAAAGAAAATAATACTATGAAATGATTAAATAATTCTATGTATAATATTATTTGAAGACAAAAGTGTATAGATGAGTGATTTAGTTTGGCACAGAAAAACATTTAAAATCATTGATTCTGTCACAAGAGGGAGCCCATGTTTTTCAATTAATTCAAACACATTGCAAATAAATAAAATGAAGGTAATTGGATCCCGACCAAATACAAAGCTCTAAGTTTATAGCATAATCTATTATTGATAACAAAATATAAATTGATATTAAATATCAGCAGACACCTTCCCTCCATTTCAGTTTATCTGGCTGAAAAATGAGAGAAAATGTTTTTTAATGTTTTATTTCCCAAGCAAAACTAGAACGTGATATGTATATGCAAGAAACAAATGGAACATGTAATATAATTTTAATATAAAAATTAAAAACTCAAATATACTGCTCTGGTAGTATGCTGTAAAGAAAAAAGTACAGACTAATTATCTCCTGGTTCATAATTATGTACTAACTATTCTTCTAAATTATCTTTCTAGAACAGCAATTGGATGGATAACAAACAGAAGGAAAAATATTGATTATAAAGTCACATAACTTCCTGAAAGATATGTAACTTCTATGAAACTGTTTCTATGACTAAAGGATGTTTAGCTACCTTTCAGCAGAGTTATGAGAATTAATGAGATAACCTAAAAACATTTGGAACCAGTATTTGCTAATTGTTAATAAAAAGCAGTTTCCTTCCACCTTTGAGTAAGCATTAGAGAAATTTCCCTGATAATAAATCTTTTTAAGTCTTTTTCAAAACCTGCATAGACCACCTGTTTCCCCAAGTCTGCATCCAAACATGCAGCTCAACACTTCCTCGCCTCCTTAAATGCTGTCTTCTGTGACAGGAAAGTCTTCCTATTCTCCCTTCAATGCAGCCCAGACATTACTGAGTCCATGTCTTCTCTTTCCATAGCGGCTCCCATGGAAACTTCATCCCACATTTGAGTTAAGCGCCTTGGGGTTAGGAAGGAGATATTCAGTTTTGTGCCTCAAAGCATTTTGTAGTTCTTGACATGCACAAGGCAAGCAAAAATGGTCATTGTGTGAGGCATAAGGGAATGAACAAATAATAAAAGCCCTATAAAGGTTTTGATACTGAGGAAAATAGATTCTATATGCAGCATTTAAATTTGAAGCATTTAATTAGAATCAAATTGTTAAGTGCTAAAATAGACTGATCCTAATTTAAAAACAAAGCACCCATAAAATATTTTGTTACCACTTAAATTTGGCTGTGTCATCACAATGATGTATATGTATATTTGTAGTCTTTTTTCATATTTCTACAAAAATGAGTGTGCCAAGAAAATTTAAATTTTAGAAGAGTTAATAAAGTGAAACCACATAAGAGGGTAACAAACATCTCAAATGCATTTCCATAGCTTTTCTTGCTCTTCTCTCTTTTTGCCTTTTTTGCTGCTGTCTAATGTTCAAATGTTTAGTGATATTCCCATCTGTTTAAAATAGCATTTGTTTACAAAGCATTTCTTTTTTCCCGAATTTTTACTTAATGCTTATGTTCAGTTCATTTCTAAATGGTGGTCATAGGAACCCATACCCATAACCGGCTGTGAGAGAAACATCGGAGTATACTTTGACCTAGAGAAGAATTTTCAAAGCCAACCAGAAGTTGCTGTTTATGCTTTAATCAAGAACCCACACAAATGACTACAGTGCAGTTCTAAGGATAAGAATCAAGAGCTGAAGGACTACAGCCACAAGCAAAAGTACATTTGTCCTGAAAAAACCCTGATGCTCATCATGGGATACAAATTGTGATGGGCATGAGGTGGGCAGCTGAAGGTTTTAAAACCTTAGAAGGTCTTGAAATAAAACAACAGAAAGACCTTAGTTATTGAGGTCAGAGCAAGGACTGAAATCTTTATTAATATTATTGATAGTTAAGTAAATCATAATGTGTTGCTGATTTAAGACAGTACGACATTTAAGGTTTTTCTCAGAACACCTCCCATTTTCTCCTTCCTCAGTTCTTCCATCTCCTACGGTTCACCATTCTACCTGCTCCATAAATTTGAATACACTATCGTCCACGTTTAAGGATTCTAAAACAAACTGAAAAAGATGAAGTATTATGATGAAGATGAAGTTAGCTCAAAAATGAAAATTTAAAATGTGCAAATCTGATCATTCAAAGCTCTCTTCCACCCTATGGTCATAAACAGCAGAACCTTCCAAAACCATACTGACCAATCAACAAAATTCATGCATTCAATTGCTCGGCTGAACGGTGGTCTCTCTCCTAAATATGCCTAGGCCTCTATTCAGGGCTCCAAACTCCAATATATTATGAGCAATCTGAAGACAGGGACCATTTCTTATAAAATTTTGAATTTTCAGAGATCTCATAGCACCTTTTAAAACTCATAGGAAAAAATGAAATTCAATGGAGCTTCTCCTCCCGAAAAGTCTGAAGTAAAGGAGAAAATGTGAAATTCTCTTAGAAGAAAATGTACAAATTTGCGAACGTGAGTTACTTTGTAGACTGTATTATATTTCCATAAACTTGATGAAAAGGAACGTTTCTTATTTAAAAAAATACATCACCCTACATGACTATTAGATAAAATCCTGAGAATACTAAATGATGGCAAAAATGTCAAGCAATTAAAACTCTCATTTATTTCTGGTGAGAATGCAAAAACCTCAGTTGGCGATGGGTAAACAAACTGTGACAAAACCACGCAATGGAATACAGCATAAAAAGGAACTTATTATGGCTACTTGAAACAAAGTAGATGAATGTGAAGTGCTAAGTGAAAAAAGAAGGAAGGCTTTAAAAAGACTACATACAGTATATTTACGTTCATATGACATTCTTGCAAAGGTAAAACGATAGGGACAGAAAACTGATATTTCTTCACCAGGGACAGGAGAATACTGTAGATTAATTATAAGAGTAGCTGCATTCTTGCATGCTTGCCATGTACCACTATCTTATTCAATCCCTCCAAAATAACCTTATGTGAAGTAGAAATTATTTTTATTTCTTCTTCTCAGAAGACATTGAATCTTTAAAACGACAGAATTTGAACTCAGGCTCTTTTTTTAAATCAGTTTTCTATTCTGTCTCTCTCAGAGTTAGGGCCATGTCAAAATTTTAGATGTCATAAAAGAAAGAGACCACTTTTACCATTAACAAATACATACCTTTTTCAGCCCTTGAAGAAAGAATGCTTTCAAAGTCCTGAAAATAAATTTCACTAGTGATAGTCAATAAATACTCCAAATTATTACCTATCTAAAACTCTAATATGTAAAGTCACTTGTATATGAAATGCTGTAAGCTGCTTCTCTCTCATAAAATTTCATAGTAAATTCCTACATTCTGCCTTAATTGTAATGATTTTAAAATGTAAAATAACATAACTTGGAGATATCATGAGCTAATAGGCATTCTATCATATATTGTACTGATTTAAAATTTGTTTCTGAAAGTAACTATGACTACACATCATTATGCATTGTTACTTTAAATAGTTTGAAATTGAGGCTAAACAGTGAAGATTATTGGGACGCATAAGTGAGGGATTATCAAGTATAAATCCAGCATAGCCAATCAAGTAATTTTTTAATTGCAAAGAAATCCAAACATTAACACACTTTCAAAAACATTTGTCTTAAGTGTAACCATAAGAATCTGACACATTATTAATCTTGACTGAATAAAATACTTGTATAGAGTCATCTGTGTTTTAATTATTAAAATCAGGAACATAAATGGAAACGGTGATCAGAATAAAATCACTTATATATAAAAAAAACAAAATATCAATCACAATTGATCTAGGTTCCATGATGCAGGAAGAAAAATCCTGAAAACTACAGATGACATAAGTAGCTTATAGGAACAAAAGCCCCTCAGAGCATAATGATAAAAAGCAAAACAAAACCCTAAAACAATGCTCACATCAAAGTGTAAATTGAGAAACTCCTATAATGCAACTGCTTGCATTATGTATACTTAGGCTTGATATCAAGTTGGCAACCTCTAGATACAACCCTTATATCATATAAAATAGGGCTGTCTCCACAAGGACAGTGAGGAGAATGCATCAGAGAAAAGGGAGCAAGTTGGAATGAAAATGACCCCTATGACTGCTGGAAGGAGATTATTAATCTACCACAATCACATTTCCAGAGAAGGAAGCATCCTCTATCCAATCCTGCATCTCTATTAAAAAGATAGCTCTAAGGGAGCGAGTCTGGGGGGGATACTGTGCTAAGAAAGAGTAGGGGAGACTAGATTGTGACCTTAAAACACAGTGTGATGAGGAGTGAGGAGTGAAAGAAAAGGCCAGTTCTAGAACTAAGTAAGGGCTACCAGGCTTCAGGGAAGACAGGCTGGCCTCAGTCTCTCTGGTGATTATGGTAGTGATTTCCCTGAATATCTGATTTCTGGAGAACAAGGACATTGTAGAGTCTATGCTATGTCGAGATAAAAATGACAAAATCTAAGTAAAGGAACTCACATGATCCAATCTTGTTATATTGTGGGTAGTGTAAAGTAATTATAACACAAGCTAGATCTAGTTATATTAATGTATATATCTGTAGTCAATGTAGAAGTCCCTTCTGAATAAGGGATTTTCTCTTATTTTCTAGAATATTCTGAAAACTACAAATTATTACTTAATATTCTTCTTTTCAGTTACTGTCTGATACGAGTCAGTACACTCAGCACCATAAATTTGCACTTTGAGAAAAAATTTTCATCCAAGATTTGCAACCTCTCTACCAATTAAAGAGTGATAATGTCATGTCTGCACTGTATGTTTTTTAGAAAAGAGAATCACATCCCTTTTCGCATATGGAAATAAATTTGAGTTACGTAAAGCTATGAATTCTAATATCTAATATCTGCTTAGGCTACCGAGCTCTGGTACAGAGAGAAATAATCACAGATTTCTAGAATCATAGAATCTTAGACAACAAAGAATGTAAAAGCTTTCTTTTTCTCCACACTAGCTATTTTCTTACCTCTTCAAAGTTTCTCAAATTGAGGCAGTGCATCTTTAAGGGACTAATGCATTTTTATTCCATCTAAAATCCAGTGAGGGCAATTGAAGAGGTCTTGCCGAAATTTTTGGAGTAGTCATATTAGTGTTTTCAGAATATTTGTTTATCTTTCCCATTCATTACTCTTTAGAGATATTATTACTTGAAATAATAGAAAAATACGACACAAATCAAAACATATATTGCCAGCTTGATCAGGTGTTTTGACAAAATAAATACCAACAAAAATGAAATCTGAAATCTCTCAAGTTAAATACACATATTTTTCTTACCCGAAGAAAACTACCAGGTGGAGAAACAATTCTGTTACTAATACACGTTGGCTTTTGTTGAAATCTGCTTTTAAAGAAAAGTATTAGCTACCCATATCAATTCTATATTCAAATATTTCTCAAGGCTTTTGAAAGTGAGGTAGGTCCTCAGTTGAAAATCCATGCAGACACAAGGTATTTCATGCCTTCTGTTTGAATTGTGTCCCTTCAAAATTCATGTGTTAAAGTCTTAACCCCCAGGACTTCAAAGTGTGACTGTATTTGGAGATCAGGTCTTTAAAGAGGTAATTAAGTTAAAATCAGGTCATTAATGTGGGCCCTAATCCAGCATGATTGGTGTCCCTAGTAGTAAGAAGAGGAAATTAGGACACAGACATGTACAGAGGAAGAGCATGTGGAAGCATGGGAGAAGATGGCCCATCTGTAAGCCAAGGAGAGAGGCCTCAGAAGAAACCAACTCTGTAGACGTGTTGATCTCAGAGTACCCTTCTGAACTGTGAGGCAATAAATTTCTGCAGTTTTAAGCAACAGAGTCTGTGGTACTTTGTTACGGCAGCCCTAGCACACTAATATACCTTCCTGCAATGTTCTCCTTGAGAACAAAACCACCACTGAGCTGAACAATGGTGGTTCCCACTTAAAATAGCTGATGTGACTATCACTGACTGTAAAAATAACTCTTGTCATGGTCCAAAATTTGAAAACAAATTATACCCCATGTATAAACATCATTCTGTTTTAGGGGTTATGTATTTTGCAAAAGTACAAAATATAATCCTTGTTCTCAAAGAATTCACAATCTAAATACAGAAAGAAAAATAGCATATATTGAAATAAAAATAAATACCACACAGCAGTATAGATGCTCACCTGAGTGCCATAAATTACAAGTGCTGTGGGAATTATGAATGGCAAGTTCTGGGTACATTTGCTACTAGGCCGAAGGGAAAAGAAACACCTGTGTCCACAGAGGTATATATCTGTCTCCTGATGGAGTATACAAGAATTCCAAGGTTTTATAGATTTTTAACTTTAGAAAATGATATATAGGAAGAGATTCTTTTGTTTGTTTCTTTTTTTTCACAAAATTGCCATAAGCACAGATTCCTATACTACTAACCTATGAAAAGATAGGAATAAACATTTATGGAGTGATTATTATACCTGACATACTGCTTACAATCATATATATAATATTATATAAATATTATGTAAATATTATATATTAGTTTCCTAGAAGTCCCATAAAAAGGACCACAAACTAACAATTTAGGTAGCTTAAAACAGCAGAAATTTATTATCTCACAGTTCTGGAGCCTAGATGCCCAAAATCAGTATGTCAGCAGAGCCATTTCCCCTCTGACAGTCTTTCTTTGTCTCTTTCTGGCTTCTGGTGGTGGCCTGAAATCCTTGCTGTCCATTGTTTGCAGGTACATAACTCTATATCTGCCTCCATCTTCACATGGCATTTTCCTTTGTATGTTCACATCATCTTCTTATAAGGATACAAGTCATATTGGAATAGGGACCACTCCAGTAAGACTTCATCTTAACCCATTATATCTGCGATGACCCATTTTCCAAATAAGGCCACATTCTGAGGTACTGGGGGTTAGGACTGCAACATATCATTATGGGGGGACACAGTTCAACACATAACTAGATTGATAGGTAGGTAGAAAGATAAATAGATAGATAGTGATTTTTTTTAGAGAAATTTAGTGTGTTGTAGGTAGTGGGAGTCAGCATACTAAACTGATCAACTACATAGTACTTCGATTTATGGAGTCAAACTGTCTGGCTTCCAAAGCTGGTTCTGACACTCCTCTGTTGTGTAACATCCCCCTCTGCCCGTCAGTGTCCTCATATGTAAAGGCAGGTAGCCTGTACAGACATACCTTCAGGCTGTTGTGAGGGTAAATATGCTAATGCCCGTAAAGATGAGAAGATTGTGGACACAGTGCTAAGTACTTAGTATGCCAGCTATCATCACTACCCTACTACATTGGTTGGTTAAGTCTCCCTGCAATTTTTATGAGATGTACTTTAATGCCCTACTTTATAGACGAGAAACTCATGCTCAGGGAGGTTAACTAACAAGCTTAACATCACACAGGGAGTGAATGTGACATCATGAAACCCAGCTGAACTGACTTGGGAGCTGACACACTGTCCACTATTACATGCTACTTCGATGCTGTGGAAGGTACTGTCCCAACTCAGGGGACGGTGAGAAATACATGAAATTAATCTCAGTTATAAAAGAAACATGCTAGAGGAACACTTGCTTCATTACCACAGTCTGCTTTGAAAGTTAGTAAGTAACATATATTCTTACTTATGTAGTCTGAATCTATCTACTAAGGAAATTTTATAATTAACTAATGCTCACAATATTAAAAAACTCAAAACTGTTACTCATAATATTATTTTTAAAAGTACGTTTGTGTTCTGTGCTGTACAATTTTATAAAATAGCTTTTTACATAATTACATAATTTTTACAAAATTATCTTGATTTTACACCATGAGAATAGTTTTTGATAAATAAAAAAGCACAAACATATTATCTGGGAAAAAGAAAAACAATTGTATTTGAATGTTTGTTTCAAATGGGTAACTGTCTAATGCTGGTTATTAATGCACTTAAACCCTGCCCTGGAATGGCAGTTCACAGATAAAACACGAAGCTTCTAATTTCTAAAATTTCCTCCCTGAAAATCCTTTCATGAAATAATTTCAAATTTTACGCTAGAGGAAGCTACTGAAGCTCACTGGTTTTCTCACAGTGGTTCTTACTGTCTCTCTAAAGCTCAGTCTCAGGTGGAGAATAAGAATGTTTTTCTAGTCTCTGCACATTATCACTTTGTAAGTGACTTTCCTCACTTTGAACAAAAAGAAGAGTACATTTGCATTTGAACTTAACAACAGAGTATAGAAATAAAAACGATCTCCAAAAGGCAGTGACTATTCCCCAAAGACAAAACTGTCTTCAAATATAACTAATGCTCAAAATATGCGACAGCATGATAAAGAGAAAAAAAGTGCTTTTGAGGCAGGTAGAAGTGGATTGAAATTCATCACTATCTGGGTTTTCCATTCTCTCACTTTAAAAGAAAGAAACGGTTATTATGAAGAACACATTAAATATGGAATTAAGGTAACTAGCGGATTGTGTATCACAGAGGATGCACTCAACCAATGTTCCCACTGTAGCAAATTTAACAAGAAGAAGTGAAAATCTAGGTTGTATAATCTCCATGAAAAATGGGACATTTTGTTTAGCAAATTCTCTAGAAATCTGTACTCTGCCTTTTGTTGTTTCCTCCTGCTTCTTTTAGAACAAAATGGTAAAATTTGGGATGGGAGCAATACACGAAAGTTACCTGAAGGTAAGAGTTTTGCGCATGCCCATGCCATACATACAAGGATAGTGGGTATTGTTGAAAAGAGGGCTAGTAAACTCTATTTGCCTAGTAAATGCAATGTTTTACTTAAAATTACGGATGGGAAATTTAATTGGAGATTTTACGAGACTGATACCTAGATTTTCCCCCACCTACATCATCTAAGCTCTTCCTCCCGCCCCCACCCCGCACCTGACGTGAAAATAATTTGGAAATACTTCCTCTGTATCAGCCACTCTACTTTATGAAAGTTTGGGGACTTAGGAATCTTCTCACATTTTAAGAAAAGCAATTCAGCTGCCTCAGTGGTAAACCTGTGAAACAAACTAAAAATAGTTGTATACCTGTCCACACCTATTTTTCATGAAGTATGATGTAGCCTTTGAAGGAAAACTGTTTTTTTCTCTAAAAACATTTAAAAGGTCTCATTCATTTCAGTTCTCATTTAAGATATTGGTCCAAAACACATTGGAACCTTATTCAACAATGGAATAAAGATCAAAACTACAGCTACAATATCAGGTTTTTAAAGATGTCAAATCTCAACAGCACTAAACCAGTTCTTCATTGTTCCTTATGTTATTCTTATTTTGTAAGTACTCAAACAGCCTCTGCAATTCTTCACTGCTTCTTTTCTGCAATGATTTCCTTTTCAATGATTTAAGCAGTCTATTCTCAAAAGCAAGGCTCAGAAATCCAATTACCATTCCAACACTGCTTTTGTAAGCCCTGAGCATTAAACCATAGAATATGCTTTTTCTTGCCCTTTCCTTACACCTCTCACTCAGGCACTCTGCGTTTCCTACCAAAAGGGGTTTTGGTTTTGTTTCGCTTTCCTTGGCTTTCTTTGGATAAGGAAAAGTGGCCATACATTTTGTTAAAACAAACAGAAAATAAACTATAAATCTTTCACATGCAAATAAATCCAAGAAAATATATAAAAGGGAAAAATTGCACAACAAGCAATTTCTTACTTAAAATAGTATTTGCTCTATCTTAAAAATGGTTAATTTCCTTCATATTTAACTTCTAGTTTGTCAGATAAATTGGGAGATTTAAAGCAGAAGGTCCTAGGGTAATTATAGCAGGTAACTTTCCACTTACATATGTTATCTTTCTGAATTCATTCATCTCATGAATACATTGTATGTGTGTTTCTCTATGTATGTTTGTGCACGTGAGCAGGTATTGTTAGCAAATAAGAATAGAAATTGATAGAGATGTTATAGCAAAATTTCTAACAATTTCTGGAAGCAGTAATAAGCAAAGACATTGAAAAAGGGTCAAGCAAAGAGAAATCTTTAATTGCATTAAGGCTGACTAAATCCATTTAGAACATGAGCTCTATGTTTAAGATTTTGTTTAACCATGAGCCGTTTCTAACTAGCTGTATTCTAAAATAAGACAAAAGAAAGTAAATCATTCAAACTCTAAATTTGAATTGAAACCAATTTTTCACAACCCATGTTAGAATGAAACCAAGATATATGCAGGACTCCTTAGAAGTGATAGAAATTTTACAAATATGGAATCAAAAGCTCTTATGATCAATGACCATTTGGCCACCTGAATGTCTTTTTAGTCTAACATTAGCTTTAAGACATAAAACTGTTTTTTAAAGGAAACTATAAATAATAAATTGAGTTTATATTTTCTACAGAACTCTTCATTTTTAAAATAATTTCATTATGAGCAAAGTATATTCAAAGATTTTATATGTATGTACATATATGTATAAATACACATATGTATATGTGCATACAGAGTAGAAAGAGAACATAAGACAAGTAATACATAATCACAAAATATTTAAGGGCAGATAGCAGAAAATGATAGCAAAGAATGGACTTTGAAAGGTCTTTTGTTTCATGTAAATTTGTTTGGATATCATTGTGTAGGTCAATGTTTTCTCAAAATGTGATTTTTGGAGCAGTAGCAGTAGAGAAACACAGAATGTTTAATTAAAATGCAGATAACTGGGCAAGCTCAGAATCTAAACCTGCAGGATGCAGTCCAGAAATCATCATTTTACCAAGTTCCCCAGGTGCTTCTATGGAAGTCTAAATTCGAGAGCCATTCCTAGATAAAGTACAGTGAGAACACTACACTATCAGCTTCTTTCTACAAAGAAGACCAGAGAGAGTGAGGAGAAGGGACTGGAGGGGCTGAGGCAAAGGCTGAACTTCTGGTTGACAGCCTATTCCAATTGCTGAGACAAACAATGGTACATACTATCCTGTTCAAATGCTTTTGACACTCAGTCTTCTCCCCTGTACGCCTTTGCTCTTCTCCATTCTTAGTAACTGAGGCGAAATTCCTCTTTGTTTTTTATCTTAGTAAATGGGCCTTCTAAATTAGTAAAATGGCCCTGGATCTCAGTTCAGGAAGATATTTGGAGACATTTTCAGCCAAAGATAAGTAAAAAGATGTACCTTATCCTGAATTTCTTTATACTTAAATTTCTATACCTATACTTTGTATCTGCTTTATTTCCCAGTTTCATTGCCCCAAGTGAGGCTGCAGAGATGCTGCAATGGTAGCAAATAAACCCATATTTACCTGTCCTCTCAAGTTGTCAGTTACTGATGTTACTCTCCAAGCACCACCCACACAAACACATGAGTGCACACACACACTCCCACACACATAAATCTTGCTTCCTAACAACTGATGCTGCAATTAGATCCCACCGTTGGGCTGACCAAGTTTCCAGTAGAGTCAGGATAGGACATCTAGTTTGATAATTCGCCGGAGAGAAAAGTTTTGAATTGCTGTTTTGCAAAATCAGACAAAAAGCTGTTGAAGAACATGTAAAAGTTAAGATCATAATTTGTATTAGCAATTCTAATAGGCATCTCAGTATAGGACTAGACAAGGAAGTCCATTAGATTAAGGCAGGTAGGAAGGAGGATGCTACAGGTGCAGAACGGGATAAAAGAGTAGAAAAGACTGGAGAGACTGAGTTCCATGCAAAACAATGGAAGCAAAACTAGAAGTGATGACTAAGAGCCAGTCTGCTAAAGCAGAATGGAGTTCATGGGCACTGATGTTAAGGAAGGGATCAAGGAAGTTTAGGGTGCTCCAGGGATGGCATAAATTATGATGAACAGGAAGATGAGCCACAAAGCAAAGCCCTCCATGAATCTACAAGAGGGTCACAAGAAGAAAAAAATGTAGTATGGCTGGAGAGACTCAGCCACAGAAAAGGTGGGGGGGCAGGGGCTGGACAAAAAAAATAAACCTAGAAAGCAGCAACGTGAATTGAAATGCTCACAATATCTTCCTTACACTCTAACATTTCCACATGTGGAACTGGAGAGAAAGCACAGCAAGCCACCAGAGACAGCTGCAGATGAAATGATGCATTAAGGAGAGAACTAGGTAGCACGTGGAACAAGAGAGTTGGCAATTGTTAGGAAGACATTAAGACAATGCAAGGGAGCCCTACTTAGGATTTAAAGGAGGTTCTGGGTGATAAAATGGAAAAAGTTCAACAATATTAGAATGGTGAGGGAGGTAAGGAGAACAAAAGAAGTAAGAGGTTGGTTTCTGGAAGGAGATGAAAAGACACTACATTTACTGAATTTAAGGCTCTTAATGGAATTACATTAAAACGAGAAGACTAAATTCAGGGTCCCAATTATATTCAAGTGAATGTAAGTTTTAGTTAAGTACTAAACTTGGAGTTTGTAGACTCTTAATTGCATTCTAGCAAGAGAAAGATTCATTTCTATTGGGTGAGGGGAGTTTGGAGTCAGAATTTTCTCTCCTGGTTATTTCTAGTCAGACATCAGCAGTTTCGGACAATATGCAAATTAATCTCCATTAAACGTTTATAATACAAGCTAACATTTATTGAGTGCCTAATATATGCCAAGGACTGTGCTGTGTAACCCATATGCATAACATCATTTTATTCCCAACAGAAGCCTATGAGGAAGACTATAGGGTTACCTCCATTTTACAGATGAGGAAACAGATGCACACTGAGGTTAAATAAGGTACTCAAAGTACCATAATCAGTAAATAACAGAGTTAGAATTCAAATCCAACCACCTGACTCTAGAATCCATATTTTTAAGCACTACACTGCATGAGGATGCCTAGATTAGATACTGTAAATCTTGTCAAGTGTGAGTACTTGGGCACTTTAATCAGAATATAAAGAGGTCCACAATTACTCTGTGCCAGGAAAACTAGGTGATGCATTACAGGATAAATATTACTCCCATATTTCCTTTAAGCCATTTGATCATCCTCTGCTCAGCCACTTAAAGGGAAAAAAGATCTTTATGTCTTCAAGAAAGTGCTTATAGTCCAAAAAAAAAAAAAAAAAAAAAGGAGGGACAGAAGAGAAAAGCAAAATTCTTGACTTTTGACTTCCAAAAGCTGATGCCCTGAGACAAGCAATAGAATTTTAAAAATGCCTGCTAGGATTATATTTTCCCAATTGCGAGGTACTATGGGTTCTCTGGAAGAGGGGAGAAAAGAGAGAATTGAAGAGTGGAGCAAGATACATGTCAATATAAGTGTGTCTCTGGGCTGGGCCCTTTGTCTTTCTTGTTTCCTCTCCCCTGAGATAACATCAGGATACATGTGTGGGGAATCCAGCATAGAGGGAACACATTCCCCTTTCCCAACTTGATATCTGACGTTAGCAATCTCATACCGTGCAGAAAGAGGAAGAAAGAAAGATGACTATGGTCCCATCAGGGAGGACCATGACAAACTCAATCCACCTAGGAAAGCATGACACAGAAGAAAAAAAAAAAAAAAAACTGGAGGGCTGGGTATCTCCATCTGATTTTGTTTTACTGTTTCTACTCCTTGAATTTTGTTGCAACCCAAAAGAAATGTAGTGTCACTATCAAAAGAAAATAGTCCACACTTTACAGGAGGTTGTTCCCAGCATTTTTCTTCCATCTGCTGAATACTGTGGGTTCGAATTTGGACTTTCCAATTTCTACTCTGCCTTGTCAGAATGGTTCTTGGAGCTTTGGGCATAAAGATCTGGAAGAATAGACTTTTTCAGTGCATATTTTTGGGCCACCAAGAAATGGACACCACTCTCCAGGAATGCTTCTAAAAATATTCTTCTTCCTTTCCTAATTGGTGCACATATTACAGCTATTCCTATGCTATCTCTAAAGCCTCCTCGAATTCAGCTTGTTTCCTCTCCTCTTTCACTACTATGTATTCATTGCCTACATTTGGCCAGACACAGTGTAGACAGTCTATAAATATTCAAATATTTCTTTGCCGTAAGAAAAGGAGGAAAAGGGGAGGAAAAAGATTGAAACTGATTGGCTGGTTGGTGGCTTATTGCTCTATAGCAAGAAATTATATAAAACATCTAAGAAAGCTGTGTTTTCCTAGGGTGTTCACAAGAATTCCTACGTATTTCCTAGGAATTCACAAGAATTCCTTTTTCTGTAACTTGGTCCAAGAATAGAGTAAATGATATTGCCTTTCATTTTAGATAGACTGATCATCAAATGTATCATCCAAGCTAGAACACATTTGAGAGTGAAAGGTCACTAATAATAATTAAGTCTGGAACAGTGCACACTAGGACTGTTCAATAGGGCAAATTAGGAAAATGGTCGCCCTAGTTTCTGATAACCTTTAGCAAAACTGAACTCACCAATTCAGTATGTTGCCTAGACACAGATAAGAGTGATTTTGTAATAAAACCTACAAAAAATGGTTCATTAATACCTGTAAAAATCCCACTTTCCATTTATTTCTTCCAGATCCTTGAAAGTAACAAATCTTTGAACTTAACTCCTCTTTTCATATGAGAGCGATTTTCCACCCTCTTTGCCTGTTTAATACCTCCTTATCATCTGAAGCTTACTTAAGTGCCACCTTCCCAGGAAGCCTTCCCTTCCCTTGATCCTTAATCCACCCCAACTCCTACCACAGACTAGCTCAGCTCCTTGGGCTAATGCACTTATCACAGGCTGAATTCTACACTTATTTGTGTTACATTTAATGTCTGTCTTAACCAGTAGATCTTATGTATAATGAGGTCCAGAATGAGGTATAATTTTGCTCATCTTTGTATTCACAGCACTTGTGCTGCTTTTGGTACATCATGAGTGCTCCATAAATACTGACTGAATAAAGAGTTAGTGGATATATGAAGAACAGGATCTCTTTCACTGCCAAAGTGTGATGACTACATAAGAAATATCAGCGTGCCAAATAAGCTGTACATTTGTATGACACAAAGAGATCTATAACCTTTAATTCATCTTTAAATGGTCCTTAACCATGTACTTTTCTTGGCATTGAAAAAGTCCGATGAGTGATGTTAGTATCTGAGAGTAACAGATATGGTCAAGGTTTAATACTTCATGAATGAAAGAATAAATGAATGAATGAGAAAGAAATGTGTTGATAACAGAGGATCAGTGCATTTCCTATAAAAATTATACATAGAAATTCTATACACACACAAAGATACACATAATTAAATAATTAAGTAATGTTTCCATGGCAACTCAGTAATTTATTTTTGTTAACTATACAAGAATATCCGTTTTCATTTCTAGATGTGGTCTGCACATAAGGACACAGTGCCTCTAGGACACAGAGGAGTTTAATTCAGTTACAATTGCAGAGTGGGCTGGCAGATCCAGGCAAGGAAAGTGTTTACCAAGTTTGTGGTTAAACTGAAAATGTATCTACAAATAGAATACCTCTATTCTTTAAAAACAGAGAGAGTATTTTATAGTGAAGGTAGTATCAAGTGGCCTAATTCTAATTTCCACTCTGCTAGTAAGAAATCACTTGAATCCTTATATCTTTCTGGAAAATTAAATGCGTGAAATAAATGTTTTTAGTCTTAACAGTGCATCACAATCACCTATAGATTTAAAAATTAGGAATGCCTACGACTACTCTGAATCTTGGATTTCAGTGCTTCTAGGGTATGGGTCTAACCTTGTTTACAGAGCTACAGACAGTTACCGTGTACATCCAGGGAGAACCAGTATAGTGCTGGGATGGGAACCAGAACACAAAAGCACTACAGTCACCTCTCTTATTCCGGATTTCCTGCCATATAATTGGGGTTCAGGATGGATCGGTAAGGTCTCTCCCAGAACTTTTTTGATTATTTTGAGGGAAAATAAAGTCTAAACAGCAGCAAGCTATAAAAATGCAAACAAACATAGAAATAAAAGTTACTTCTTTTCAGATATTCGGACACTTCACCTGTAGTGATAAAATGGCACCAGAACTTTATTAAATTTTTAATGACAGTGTAAATGTTGGTAGTTGAATCTTAAACAAGTCTTTATATCAACTATATTCAAAATCATTTATCTTAGCTACTATGAAATCACAGTGAAAAGTACAAAAACACAGGAATAATAGATGATCTAATTGCTTTACGTCAGTCAGTACACTTGGTCTACCACTTCACTTGCTTTCCTTCTCCTGCCATTATAGAAACTAAAGGTATTTAATCATTTGAAACAGACATAAGCAAACTTTCTAAGCCATAGTCACATATGATAAAAGAGGCTGTTTTCAGCAAACTTTCTCCTGGGAAATTCACATTAATGTACAATGAATAAAATAGAAGGAAGACCATCAGGAAGAGACCAAAAGTTAATAAAAACAGCAAAAATGTTGTTAATGTTTCTTTGTTACAAAGAATAACCATTGATGTAGAATTTATATCAACAGAGATAAATCTAATTTTCGAGAAAATTTACAAAGTGGTAAAATGTTATTATGAGATTATAAGAAAATAAATCTCATAGGAGACAAAAAAAGAGGAACATGGTGAAACCATTTTTTAACACACTAGAATCTATGTTTAAGTATATTCTTTTATAAATTCATATTAAGATTTTTACCTAAAAAAAGGATTTGAGATTACATTAAATATAATAAAAATCTAGCATACCAAAGTGGGATTTTCAGTAGGTAGAAAACCCCACTGACATATATGCCATACAAAGAAAAACAAGATTAGAAATAATAATATATTCCAGTCAGCAAAATCTAAGCTGCTGACTTAATGATGAAAGATTTGGATCATGACTTAAAATAGAAAACAAGAAACTGATCTTCTTGATTACATTAGTAACTCCCTATAACACTCATTCTATATGCAAATCATTCATAAAATGAAGGTAATCTACTCAATTCATATAAAACTTTATGCATTTCTCCTTCATTTTGAGTAAAGCATGAGATAGACATTACAATTTTCACTTTGATGCATGTTCTAACTGAAGATCAACTGTGTTTGACAACTTTAAATATAAAGCTTTCTACAAGGAATACATTCCAGAGAATCAAAAAAATAAGACAAAGTGAGATAAACTCTCCTTTTTCATATGCAAAACATACAGTGAAAGATGTTGGAATGTCCAACTAAATTAAGCTGGATATCCAAAAACATTTCTAAACATATAGAATTTAGGTATTAATATAGCTGTGTTTGGTAAGAAGTGGGAATTTTTTCCTTCTTCTGCAAACATAAAGTGACAAGTTAGAATAACAGCTACTTTCCCCAAGAAACATAAATATTTCTAAATAAATAAACATAATATTCTTTTATAATTTTTAAAGTTATAAAAGATATAACAATAACTGAGAAATGGATAACTTTAAAAATGTTGAAAACACCTAGAAATATTTAAAATACCTACATCTTTTTAAATTCCCAGGAATTTAGTGGTATTAACATGACAGTTTTGTTGGAGACTTCTAATTTTGACAATGAATTTTGAAGAACTAAGTACATATTTAGAGACTTCAGTACATAATTACGTATTTAGAGACTTCCCTGGTGGCGCAGTGGTTGAGAATCCGCCTGCCAATTCAGGGGATTTGGGTTCAATCCCTGGTCCTGGAAGATCCCACATGCTGCAGAGCAACTAAGCCTGTGTGCCACAACTACTGAGCCTGTGCTCTAGAGCTCATGAGCAACAACTACTGAGCCTACGCACTGCAACTACTGAAGCCCACCTGCCTAGAGCCTATGCTCCGCAACAAGAGAAGCCACTGCAAGGAGAAGCTCAGGCAAGCACAGCAATGAAGAGTAGCCCTAGCTCGCTGCAACTAGAGAAAACCTGGGCACTGCAACAAAGACCCAACACAGCCAAAAACTAAAAAATAAAATAAAATAAAATTATGTATTTAGTATTCATATAATTAGTAATACATATAATTAGTATTATAAAATAGCAGTGAGAAAGGCATTATAGTAAACATTTCTTTTAGCAAGACATTTATTAACCCTTTAGTGTCTTTTCTGTTTCATTCTCTTTTTGATTCCTTTTCCTCCTTTTCCTTTCAGTGAACTTTCCATCTCTCCTCCAGAGTCTGTAGGGTTTTGCTTTCATAAACTCTTGGTAAGTCCACCAATTATGAATGCAGCTTGGAATTTTGGATCAAAATGCTTTTTACCTTGTACTATACGCCACCCCTTGAGCCCAATTCCTTGTACTATTAACTGTTAGAAGATTGTAGTTACCTGGGCCCTTAATGACAAAGTTTTTCCTGCATGTCTAAGTCTTTTTTCTCTCTAAGGAGCCAAGAAGATATCTACTTAATTGCTTTTAGCATAAAAGTTATTTCAGAGAGATTGCAGATTATTTTTATCATTAGTATAAAGGTTGAAATTAAAGGAAAAGAAATCTATAATTAGGAGGTTATTAAAAGAGTAAAACTGGGAACTTAGTATCCCAACTACTAATATCATCTTACAATATAAAAGCCTTTGGGATCTGCAACTCATTTGTGACATAAATGAAACCTACAGTAAAATCTCTCTAGACCAAAAATGTCCTGCTTTCCTTAATAGGGGACAATCTAGGATCCACGTGAGAAGAAGAATCTAAGTGAACATTCAGGTAAACAACATAGATAATGCTATGGCTTTTATTATTTTCAGAAAATAAAATATTACCTCTATCAAAACAAACTAAAATGAAATAAAATTCCAGGGAGCACCTACTCATCCTTAGCGTCTCACACTTGCTCCATTTTCCATAGTTATTCAGATTTCCCTCAGTCCACTGGATATACTTTCCTTCCTAGCTCTTAATATAGTTTGTAGTTTTAGTTGTATTTTTGTATTTATTTCATTAATATTTTTTCCTCTTTATACTAGAAGGAATAAATTTTTGTTGTATTCTAAAATCAGTCACAGTGGTTAAAGTTTCAATATATCGGCTGAAATAGTGAATGTTGAATACCATGGAACTAGTCAGAGCTAACATTTTTGAGTGTTTAGCATGTGCAGGTATTTATATGCACTTTACATATGTTAATATTCTTCCTCCTCTTTACTACACTGGCTATAGACTTTCTTATAACCCATCTTAGACAGTGAGAAAAAAGGCAAATTTAAGTGTCTGGATATTCATCTCAAGGATGGTAGGGGGTTTGAGCCCAGGGAGTCTGGTTCCTGTCCCCTTGCTCCTAACCACTACTTTACACAGTTATTTTTGGATACTAAAAGACATATGGCAATTTCCAACAGCTGGAAAAATATCTTGTTTTCAAAGGCAAGTATTTTAACTGAAAGAAAAGTTTTTAAACAAATAATCTGTGGTTGAATCTTTGTCCACTATTTAATAGGGAAAAAGAGAAATAATAGTTATCATTATTATGTGCCTGGCATTATGCTAACTGCTTTCCATAGATCATCTCAGTTAATCCTCATGATGGTGTGGACTGTGCTTGCCAAAGTAACTTGCAGACAATTGGTAGAAAACTGTTGAACTGAACTGCTTTTTCTAAAGAACAAAACCAGGAAAAATGTGAAAAGAGTTCAGTTATCTTCATTTAAATTAAGGAGCTTGAGATCACCTGGTTTACAGGGAGAGGGAATGGAAAGAGTGTGGTGAAACTGATGGGAACAGTGAAATACTGGAAAAGCCACTGAAAGGAAAACAAAATTAAGTTGTTGAAAATGGAAGAAAGAAAGAAAGAAAAAAAGAAAGAAAGGAAGAGAAGAAAGAAAAAGAAAGAAAGAAAGAAAGAAAGAGAGAGAGAAGGAAATGAAAGAAAAAGAAAAGAAAAAGAGATTGTGAAATACCAGCTGAGAGTAAATCTGAAGCTTCATGTGTAGTGGACCCCATCAGCAAGCTCTTCTATTTTTTCCAATAATGTTCTGCAGTTCAGGCATGACAGTGGAAAATACAGATGCTGGAATAAGTACCCTCAATGACAAGAGCATGGGAAAAAGTAAAGCATAAAATATTTGACTTGCTCTTTCTGAAACCAAGACATATTTTTTGAAAAAAAAATCTGTTCTGGTTATTGCCAAATTCCCATGCATATGCTGTTTATTTCATTTTCAAGCAATTTTTGCAAAAAAAAAAAAATGTTAGTTTCTAAATATAGAATAAGAGCATTCATTGATCTTGGGCTTTTTTGGAAAAAAAAAACCTCCCATTTTCAGTAAAAAAGCTATAACTTATGGAGATAAGATTCATCCTAGAGTTTATTTCCTTTCTCATTTTGTATGTATAGGCTGGGAATTCAAGCAGAAAATAACAGTATTCTCCTGCTCTGTTTTAATATACACTTTAAAATTCCAACTTAAATACTTGCATAATATTTTCTTTAAGCATTAAGGAGATGACAATGATAAAAATAAACACTCTAATCAAAATAGAAAATAACTCTTATTAAAGCAATTTTTAACTTAATCTATTAAAATGGTTAAAAAGTGAACATATCACTGAGGTAGATTAGAGGGGTCCTTCTCTTTTGGAATTTGATGCAAACAATTAATTAAAAAATATAATTTCAAATAATAATGTCTTGTTATTTTAACTAGCTTATTGTTTACAAGTTTATACTTGAAAAACTAAATGAACCAAAAATAACAGGGCAATGAGATGAGAGATCTGTTTTGTTGAAAAGAAATAATACAATGATGAGAGCTTACTTACTGTATGCTTAATATATGACAGAACATTCTTTTAAGTGTTATATCAATGAAATCATTTTCTTATTCAAACAAGATTATGCAGTCATTAATATTATAAATCCCATTTGACAAATGAAAACACTGCGTGGTTAGGAAATTTGTCCATGTTTCACAAGCCAGGGCTGTTGGCATCAGGAACTGAACCAGGGAGTCTGGTTCTAAAGTGTAGATTCTTATCACTTAATACTGTCTCTCCCTTTTCATTATTGTACACAAAAGAGAAAGCTTAAATATATGTTAATTGGGGGTAATTTTTCAGAGAATATTTTTTGTTTAACAATTAATAACCTGTGTCTGGCATAAGGTAGACAATCAGAGAATAATAGAGTAATTTCAAGTGAAATAATATTTAGCTACCTCTAGAAACACCAAAGATGTATTCCATCTTTATGTTTACCAGAGACCATATTAATGGAGATTCTGTCGCTTGGCCATTTCTTGATTCAGCAATACGGTCTGCCAAAGAGAGACATGTCATTTGTTCTACAGCACAGAGTCATTAGGATATAAAAAATATAGTTTGGACTATAAGATGAAAAAAATATATACGTATATAAATTAAACTTCACGTAACACATACTTAATTCTTTTTTTTAAAGCTCTTTATTGGAATACAATTACTTTACATTCTTGTACCAGCTTTTGAGGTACACCAAAGTGAATCAGCTGTATTTATACATTTATCCCCATATCCCTTCCCTGCCGCAACTCCCTTCCACCCTCTCTGTCCTGGCCCTCTAAGGCATCACCCATCATCAAGTTGATACCCTTTGTTATACAGCAACTTCCCACTAGCTATTTATTTTACAGTTGGTAGTATATATATGTCTATGCTACTCTCTCATTTTGTCCCAGCTCCCCCTTCACCCCAAGCCCCAACCCCGTGTCCTCCAGTCCATTCTCTACATCTGCATCTTTATTCTTGCCCTGGTACTGGGTTCATCAATACCATTTTTTTAGATTCCATATATATGAGTTAGCACATGGTATTTGTTTTTCTCTTTCTGGCTTACTTCGCTCTGTAGGACAGCCTCTAGGTCTATCCACCTCATTACAAATAGCTCAATTTCATGCCTTTTTATGGCTGAGTAATATTCCATTGTATATATGTGCCACATCTTTATCCATTCATCTGTTGATGGGCATTTAGGTTGCTTCCATTTCCTGGCTATTGAAAATAGTACTCCAGTGAACATTATGGTACATGTCTCTTTTTGGATGATGGTTTTCTTAGGGTATATGCCCAGTAGTGGGATTACTGGGTCATATGTTAGTTCAATTTTTAGTTTTTTGCGGAACCTCCAAAAACTTACATTCTCACCAACAGCGCATGAGGGTTCCCTTTTCTCCACACCCTCTCCAGCATTTATTGTTTCTAGGTTTTTTGATGATAGCCATTCTGACCCGTGTGAGGTGATACCTCACTGTGGCTTTGACTTGCATTTCTATAATGATTAGTGATGTTGAGCATCTTTTCATGCATTTGTTAGCCATCTGCATGTCTTCTTTGGAGAAATGTCTACCTAGGTCTTCCACCCATTTGTGGATTGGGTTACTTGCTTTTTTAGTATTAAGCTGCAAGTGCTGTGTGCATATTTTGGAGATTAATCCTTTGTCAGTTGCTCCACTGGCAAATATTTTCTCCCATTCTGAGGGTTGTCTTCTTGTCTTGTTTATGGTTTCTTTTGCTGTGCAAAAGTTTTAAGTTTCATTAGGTCCCATTTGTTTATCTTTGATTTTATTTCCATTATTCTAGGAGGTGGGTCAAAAAGGATCTTGCTTTGATTTATGTCATAGAGTGTTCTGCCTATGTTTTCCTCTAGGAGTTGTATAGTGTCTGGCCTTCTATTTAGGTCTTTAATCCATTCTGAGCTTATTTTTGTGTATGGTGTTAGGAAGTGTTCTAATTTCATTCTTTTACATGTTGCTGTCCAATTTTCCCAGCAGCACTTATTGAAGAGGCTGTCTTTTTTCCATGTACATTCTTGCCTCCTTTGTCAAAGATAAGGGGCCCATATGTGTTTGGGTTTACCTCTGGGCTCTCTATTCTGTTCCATTGATCTACATTTCTATTTTTGTGCCAGTACCATACTGTATACTTAATTCTTAGGTTTAGAAGAAGTGAATTTGTGTTCTAATGGAATGAATAGAGATATCTGTTATTAATGTGCAAGATTTAATTCTGGCCTTTAAAGTATTAGCTGAAGTTAATATTATTTTAGAATATAATGATCTTAGGTCCAGTGCAGTGAATGATGGGAAAACTGCCATATCAATCATCTATGGAAAATATTGTTTATTTTCTCTGGCCCTCAGATTTCTCAGTCTATAATATAAGATTATATTAAATGAAGCCTTTGATAGCTTTGCTCCTCTAAGATTCTATGATCCCACATCTTAAAACAAGGTGGCCCAATGAAGTGATTATTTGTCCCAAGTTTCTCAAGACTGTCCCATTTTTATCTGTTGTCCTGGAATAATTATTAAGGGCATCCCTTTACTTTTCATGGTGTCCAGTTTGGATAATAAATTACATTGTAAAGAATCAGAGATAGTTAGTGTTAATTTTCTTTTATATATCCTAGAGTACCCAGTATAAATATTCAAACAATTTTTTATATGTAATGAATAAAATAATGCATATCACACATGAGTAAACAGAACTCAATAACAATATAAAATATGCCCTGATATACTTTTAATGTTATTTTAAATGTTAAGATATTTCATATTAAAGTTAATTTATTCAACATTATGCCTGATCTAATGATGGGTAGACATGGCATCTAATGTTAATCATCTTCTCTTTTAGAGAACTCAGACACACACATTTTCCCCCCATAATACAATCAGGACAGAATTATCCCATTTCTTTTTCCACGTGGGAATGTTGATGGTTAATTACACCACAGTGTTATGCTTTCAAGGGTAATATTCTAAATATTAATAGAAAAATGTAATGCATGATCAGTAGTTACTCTTTTTTTCTTAAATAGTAATCCTGTAGGTAGGGTTGCTAGATTTAGCAAATAAAAATACAAGATATGCAGCTAAATTTAGATTTCAGGTAAACACTAAATATGCTTTTAGTATTGTACAAGTATGTCCCAAATACAGCATGAGTCCTATATTTTATCTGGCAACTCTACTACATGACATTCTTATTCCTAAATTTCTTAACTGATGGTTACAAGTGATTGAAAAGCACCACGATAGTTAGAAGAATGTCCATATCTTGGTCCTGCCGTGTCCTGGCTTTGTGTCCTTAGGTATTATATATAACCTAAGACTCAGAATCCATATGTATAAAGTGATGATATTGGTCTCTAACTCACAGAGCTATTGTGAAGATTAAATGAGGTGATCAGCCCAGTACACAGTATGCAATTGATCACTATGAGCTATACTTTTATTATTATTATGAATAAAAATGTACAAAATATTTTACTCTTTTCTTCTAGAATGATTTTTAACAAACTGACAGTAACTCGCTAAAATCCACAGTCACCTCTTCTTTCTGGGCATATAGATGGACTATATTTCCCAGGGTTCTCTTGCAGTGAGATGTGGCACCACATTGCTGAGTTCCAGACATGAAATGCTGGAGAAGTACTGTGCACTGTTGCAGGTCAGCCCCATGAAATTCTGTCTGGAGAGCTTCCGTGAGCTTTTTGCCTATTACACTAGCTGCAATAGAGGATCCTTCCTACACTCACCAGGTCAACACTGTGAACCTCGGACTGTCAAATCAGACTCACAAAAAACACAGATCTTATCCAATATCAAGCTTTACTGATAATTTCCACAGTACCAGAAGGCAAGGCAAAGCGGAGCAAAGCTTAAGACAACTTTAGGACTCATTCTTGCCCAGATTTAGCATGAATGCCTAATAAGTAAATACAACCATCCCTAATACAAAAGAGATTTTCTTCATGAAACATCTCCATCTGGTACTTCATTTTTTATTTACTTTATATGACAATTTCCAGGGATTTATGCTTCATAAATTCATAGATTTTCATGCAATCCTAGTCAGACCAAGAACACTCCAATAGATGAATAAACAAAAACCAAAAAACCTCTCCTGATGGTAAATATCACCAGTGTAGTGTTTTACAAGAGGCCTGTCATTATTCAGTTTGCTTACAAAAAAATTGAACTTGTTCACCTTGCTTTCTTTTGAGGGGATTCCCCAAGGGAGACAGATCTCATGCATTACATACCTATTGCAAACTTTTTCCTTTCAAAAAGCCAGGTGGTAGATGCAAGATCCTCAATCTGCCTGGGTTCCTAAATAACTAAATAGAGTAAGGCTGCCATGGACACTTGTTCACTTACCCCATGCTAATAGAATGAACAAGAAAGAACTTTCTATCACTTTGTGGCATTACATATATTTGGATCTATTAGTGCAGCAGCTGGCCTAGCGTGTATATATATACATATATATATATAGACACACATGTGTATATATATACACACACACACATATATACACACACGTATATATATTACATATATATATACACACATGTATATATATACATATATACACACATGTATATATACACATATATACACACACATGTATATATACACATATATATACACACATGTATATATTATATTATTTAATAAGATAATATTATATATAATATATATTAAATTTATATCATTTCAGGTATAATTAAAATAATAAATACAACAAAAACTTTATTTTTAAATAAGGCAATATTTCATTATTCTATTCCTAGATTATTAGGCTAAAGATCATAAAACGTTTTGAAATACTTTATAGTGCTTAGGAATAATCTCTGGAGACATCCCTGTATTTATGTTCTAGTGTTATCACTTGCCTTGGACAATTTATAGCCAGGAATAAGCCTCAATTTCTTCATCTATGTAATAACAATTATTGTACTCTTTAATAGCGTTGCTGTGAGAATTGAGATGACATTGAGCCTGGTTCATAGCAGGCAATCAATATTTACTGCTAATATTGTTATTATGATGATGAAAGATCTATCCACATGTTTTATTAATACAATCTGCTTTTCACAGTGAAACAACTTTAAAAACTTATAATTTACAATTTCATTTTCCAGTAAAAGTTGACTCTGCATTCAGATAGTTTGTTTTCTCCCGCCCTTCTGCCCAAAGACAGAACAACATCAGCAAACACATTTCTTTGTGATAGAGATGTAGGGAAGTTTATTACAACAAGAAGTACATACAAATGCATAGGAAACTAAACCTATTCAGTCTTGAGTCAAGATATTTTCATTATGTCTGCAAGTTATTTATTCTAAGACTGTTTGTCACTGTCGATCATTATTGAATCTGAGTGATAGGTATATACAGTTCCTTTAATCAGTATCCCTAATTTGTCATGCTTGAAAATTACCATAATAGAAATTAAAAAAAAAAAGACTCTGTTCTATACGGGGTTGGGGGGGCGGGGGGGTGAAGGGGAAGCTGGGACGAAGTGAGAGAGTAGCATAGACATACATACACTACCAACTGTAAGACAGATAGCTAGTGGGAAGTTGCTGTATAGCAAAGGGAGATCAACTTGATGATGCGTGATGCCTTAGAGGGCCAGGACAGGGATAGCTGGAGGGAGTTGTGGGAGGGAGGGGATATGGGGATATATGTATAAATACATCTGATTCACTTTGGTGTACCTCAAAAGCTGGTACAAGAGTGTAAAGCAATTATATTCCAATAAAGAGCTTTAAAAAAAGACTCTGTTCTTAGCTTCTGTGTCCTTTTGAAACTCTGGAACTATTAGCCATGATGAGGAAGACAGCAAGCTGTGCAGGGGAGCGTCTTCCCAGCACCAGCCATGCCCACCAACAAGAACAGAAACCACTAAAGGATTTACCACCCACTTAAAATGTACACAAAGATGTATAAATATACTACAGAGATCAAGTTGTAAAAACAATCTGATGCTCATGTCTGAAAGAATAACATTAAGTTATTATAATTATAACTAACAAACATTAGTGTTTATCTTTTGTGTGCCATTCACTGTGCCTGATTTCACCCTCAAACCAAACCTAAGATGTATGTACTGTTATTATCCCCACTTCACAGAAAAGGGAATGGGGGGCTATGGAGAGGAAACATCCAAGGCCAGAGTTTGTACTCTGACTCTAGAACTAAAACAGCAGCTAAATACTATATTAATCCATGCAGTTGTTCTATTTAGGAATGTGTTAGAAATGTATTTTTAAAATATCACAACTTAATGATAGACAGGTAACCCAATTTAAAACTGGTAAAAGAGAACCCTTGTGCAGTGTTGGTGGGATTTTAAAGAGGTGCAACTGCTTTAGAAAACAGTATGGTGGGCCTCAAAAATTAAAAATAGAACTACCACATGACCAAACATCCCAATTCTGGGTATAAATCCAAAAGAATCGAAAACAGGGTCTTAAATAGAAGATCACACACTCATGTTCACAACAGCATTATTCACAATAACTAAGAAATAGAAGTAACACAGATGGTCATCAGCAGATGAATGGATAAACAAAATGTGGTAAAAGCATACATTGGAATATTATTCAACCTTTAAAAAGATGGAAATACCGGAACATACTACAACATTGATGGCCCTTAAGGACATCATGCTAAGTGAAATAAGCCAGTCACAAAAAGACAGATACTGAGTATTCCACTTATATGAGGTACCTAAAGTAATCATTCATAGAAGCTGAAGGTAGCATGGTGGTAACCGGGTTTGGCAAGAGGGGGAAATGAGGAGTTGTTATGAAATAAGTATAGAGTTTCAGTTTTGGAATATATAAAAGTTCTGGAGATCTGTTGTATAGCCATGTAAATACACTTAATACTAGTAAACTCTACTAAAAATGGTTAAAAGGAAAAGTTTTATACTATACGTATTTTACAACAATTAAATTTTTTGATGGCCAAAGGATCTAAAGTATATTTCTCCAAATTATATATATATACATATATATATATATGGCCAATAAGCACAAGAAGATGTTCAATATCATTAAATCATTAAGGAGATGCAAACTGAAGCCACAATGCAATACTACTCCATGCCCACTAGGATGATTACAATCAAAAATAGTTAATAACAAGTAAGTATTGTTAAGGATATGGAGAAATTGGAATCCTCATACACTGCTAAGTGGTAATGTAAAATGGAAACTGGAGAACTGTCTGAAAGTTCCTCCAAAAAGTTTAATATAGAGTTACTACACCATCCAGCCATTCCACTCTTAGTTGTACACCCAAGTAATGAAAACCTATGTTCACACAAAAACTCATACATGCATCTTTACAGCAGCATTCTATATAGTAGCCAAAAGATGGAAATAATCCAGATATCCATCAACTGATTAATGGATAAATAAAATATGATGTAGCCAAACAATGGAATATAATTCAGTAATAAAGAGAAATAAAGTACTGATATAGGCTACAATATGGATGAACCTTAAAAATGTTATGCTAAATGAAAGAAACCAGTCACAAAGGACAACACATTGTATGATTCCATTTGCATGAAAAGTCCAGAAAAGGCAACTCTGTAAAGACAGATTATAGATCTGTGGTTGCCTGGGGCAAAAAAGGATGGAGGAGTGGGGATGGTTTGGGGGTGAAGACTAAGGAGCATAGGATTTCTTTTTGGGGTAATTGAAAATGTCCTAAATTTGACTCTAGTGATAAATGTACAGCTCTGTGAAATACTCAACAAAACACCGAATTGTATATTTTAAATAAGTGAATTGAATGATATGTGATTATGTCCCAATAGAGCTGTTTTTTTTTTTTTTTAAAAGAATGTGTTAGAGGAAGCCTATAGGATTTGAAATAGAGAATAAAATAAAGTTTGAAATACTTTTAAGAAAAAAATGTTACTAATATTGTTGTGTAAGAGGACAATTTTCTATTTTCTATTCAAACATTAAAACAACATGTACATATCTCCTAGAGAGAGACAGAGGAAAGAAAGCAAAAAATATTGACAACATTGCTGTGTTACTATGCAAGTTTTCTTCTCTGCTTCCAGCTGTTTCAAAGTCTGTTAAAATTAGTCTATGTCTGCACCAGCATTCCTTTGAAGATTATATTTGAGAACCAGAAGCTTTGACAGTATAATCGCCCATCATCTCCTTTCAATGCCAAAAAGGACAAATTCCAGCCAATACTGAATGCATGAAGTTCTTTAATGCTTCTAGAGAGCACTGGTATTTTATTTATTTCAACATGCCTTAGACTTTTAGGACCATGGTAGTTGAAATGTTTTCTGATTATATAAACTTAAGTATTCAGTTTTGATGTTCTTGGGTAAGAGGTAATATGCATATGTTTGTGTAAAAGATTTATTTAAAACGGTGATGTCATATCAAAAGGAAATGGCCAGAAGTGCCACCTCTTATTTTCCACTTACCTAGCACTTTCTAACCCAGAATATATTTGAATATATTTACCTCATATTATATTCCCAAATGTTATTTAGTAAAATAAGCAAAAGGTAAGTGAGGTTATTTTCCATTTATTTTCACCACGACCCACCTTCATCACTACCCCCACATGACTTCATGTTGCCAAACTGATTTTCAAAGTGAGTGTACAACCCAGGGTCTCAAGAAGAAATATAACTGGATCCCCTAAATCCTGAAAATGCACCCTCTAACTGGAAAGAAGGAATAATAAGCACCTAGATATACATAAATACATAACACTAATACACGTAGAATTCCAGAAGCGTTAATTTAGCTATTCAAATATTTGAATAGCCACTTAAAAATGTGGAAAAATCAATGCCATGAAAATGCCTTAAGAAAGATAAACATATATACAACACTCTCTTACTTAAACAAAACACTGTGATTCAAATTCAGAATAAAATATGTGGTGGTATAGTTAACGGAACTTTTTTTCTCTTTTTTTCTTCTTTTCTTTTAGGTCCTTAATGGAACAGAATCATCTTGCTTCCTTCATATTCAGCAAAAGTTGATAATTTGCTTGCATTATTTTTCTAGTTTTTGGCCATTATTCATTAAGAAAGGAACTATAACTAATCATCAGGAAGGTGCAAATTAAAACCACAATGAGATATCACCTCACACTTGTTAGAATGGTTATTATCAGAAAGACTAGAAGTAATAAATGTTGGCGAGGATGTGGAGAAAAAAAACTCTTGTGCACTGTTGGGAGGAGTGTAAATTGGTGCAGCCACTATGGAAAACATTATGAAGGTTCCTCAAAAAATTAAAAATAGAACTACCATACAATCCAGCAATTCAAATGCTGAGCACATATTCAAAGAAAATAAAAACATTAAATCAAAAACATTTATGCACTCCTGTGTTCCACTGCAGCAGAATTTACAATAGTTAAGCTATGGAAGCAACCTAAGTGTCCATCTACAGAGGAATGGATAAAGAAAATGCGGCACACCCACACATACACATATGTACACACATGATGGAATATTAAATAGTTATAAAAAAGATGGAAATCTTGCCACTTGAGACAACAAAGATGGACCTTAAGGGCATTATCCTAAGTGAAATAAGTCAGAGAAAGACAAACACTGTATAATCTCATTTATATTTGGTATCTAAGAAAACAGAAACAAAACAAAATAAAAAAAATAAAACCAAGCCATGGATACAGAGAACAGATTGGTGGTTGCCAGGGGTGAACAAAATGTCTGAAGGGGGTTAAAAAATACAAACTTCCGTGTATAAATGTCATGAGATAGGTAATGTACAGTATGGTGATGATAATAATACCATATTTTATATTTGAAAGTTACTAAGCTCTAAAAATTCTCATCACAAGAAAAAAAAATTTGTTAACTATGTATGGTGATGAATGTTAACTAGACTTATCATGCTGGTCATCTCCCAATATATACAAACATCAAAATATTAGTTTATATGCCTGAAGCTAACATAATGTTATGTCAATTATATCTCAATAAAAAAGTAATAAGAACATGTGTAGATTACTAAACTAAAAATTTAGAATGAAGAGTCTCCTCATTATCTATGGTTTGAATAATATCCTACAAAAATAGATTAGTATGTTCAAAGAAACATTTCTATTCTTTTATTAAAACTTTAATGTCAAAGTCATCCTTCAAACTACAATTCAAAAAAAAATGTTAATCTTTTTGAAATGAGTTGGAAATCTGAAAGAGCATGTAATTTCCAAATGTAAGTCTTGGAAATGATGTTAGCAGTAGCTACTTTCACTACCAACATCTGGCAGGAGTCAGCATGTCTTGCTTGTTAAAGTCAAGATCATCAGGCTGAAGGATAGTGTTGATTTCTATATTGAGTTTATTGGGCCAATGTACTTGATCCTGTTTTAGTCAACTGGTAGTTAGTTGATTGTATACTTTTTATGTTTTAAAGAGAAGCTGTGAAAGCTACTTTTATTTCTAGAAGAAAAAAATCTTTATTACTATTATGTCGTCTGTATATTGAAATTTAAGTCATGGATTCAAGACATAAGCAACAACAAAAGGTATTAAACAACAGATATCATTTAATTTAATTCCTGCAATGAATTAACACAAATGAACAATATAAGGTGAGTTGTAAGATGGGATACTAACCAAAACTATATCACAGAATCATTGTGAGCATTAACTTGGATAAGGTATGTAAAGTACTTAGCACATGCTTTAGCACAGAGTAATTAATAAATGTTAGTTCTCATTATTCTTTAGTAAATGAAACCCCTGCTGCTAATGACATCGTGTTAGAGCAGAGAACATGAGGAAAATGCTTTGCCTAAAAGCAGTACCACCTGGGCATAATTTCACAAACATAATTTTATGTAGACTGCTTTAATGGAAACTGACATTATGAAAGTGAATTTTAGTAAATGACAGAACTATAATAAGATTTCCTTGGATTGGTTTTTAAATGTGCTACATTGCACCGGAACAATTCTGCCCATTAGTTCTAGAGCAAATGTAGTTTTCAGCCATGCGTTTCATACATCATTTTTTCAGGTATGTAACTCCATGAGCTAAGTGTTTAAAAAATTAAAATTAAGACACAGAATCCAAGGAGATGACTACTGTGAAAGAAAATCTCAGGCTTACCTTGAGTTTTGTAAAAATGAAATGTTTTCTAGATCCTCTTAGCTTTCACATTATTTGTTGAAAGAAAAACTCAAAACTTATAACCTCATTTTATCCAAGAGAAAACATGTAGGCTAAAATGTTTTGTTGCGTGGTATAGAATACTTGAAAAATAACAGAGATTAATAATGCATTGGCAAGGTTAAATAAAAAAGGGAAACTTTACCTTGTAAAAATCAAAAAATATTCTGTTAACTGAGAGGTGGATTAGAATGTTCAAAGTGCTTGGGGACCAAAGCACTCTGTAAATTCTGATTTATACTGCAGGCATCATAATGCCTACCTCCTTCAGAATGACGAATAGTACCAAGCTGAAGTCGCAACAGCAGCCCCAGAGCGTTAACGGCAAATGTCTTCCATCTTAATAGCTGAGTCTGTGCCATTCTTAACATTCTTAACATTCTGAGCATTTAACACTTCTTGTTGCATCTAAATCCAGATACAAAAACCTTCAAATCAAACTATTTACCTCAACTGAAATCTGCCTTGAATAATTCATAAGAAGGGAGAAAGATGGCAGTGAAGAAAGCCAAAGAGAGTTTTAATGAACTCTAGAGTTTCAAAAATAACAGTACACAAGCTATTACAGCTTTTCCCTTCACCCTGTAAAAAAAAGTATCCGTCTCTCTGACACTGAATACTCCCAGAAAACAGGAAGAGCAGTACAGGGTTCAGCTCTCTGCTCGTCTGCAATTGATACACAAGCAGCACCACTCAGATTATTTACCAGGAGAGGCTCTTTTTTGAATGTGTAGCAGTTGAGGAGGCATCTAAAGTATTCACATTCGAATGTTTTATTCTTACGTTGTTTCCCTAAAATTCCAGTGGTATCTGGAGACTCAGTTAAAAAGAAACTATGACAATCAATAAATGCAATGACTCTGGCTTAGTTTCCACCAGCAGCTGCTTTTGTGCTGCTTGGTTATCTTTGAAGACTTAGTTGTCATAATGGGTAGAGTTAGCAGTTACCTACCTATGTTTCCCTGGAAATGATAAAAAGATTTTATATTCTGCTCTACCACGTAAGCGTCTCTGCAGTGATTCATCCGGTGAATGAATTTAAGATTCTAATTAAATTACCAAAATAGAGGCCTTTGACAGTGTTATTACTGTGTTAATTTGTATTTGTTTCCTATTGCTGCCTGTAACAAATTACCACAAACTTAGTCACTTAAATAATGCAAGTTTATTCTGTACAGTTCTGGAGGTCAGAAGTCCAAAATGAGACTTACGGGGGTTAAATTAAAACACAAGCGGTGCTGCATTCCTTTTGGAAGCCCTTTTCCTGCTCCTAGAGGCTGCCTGCATTCCTTGGCTGGAGCCCCTTCCTCTGTTTTCAAAGCATATCATTCCAACTTCTATTTCTTCATCCCATGTGCTTCTGCCCTTGATCTCTTATAAAGACCCTATGATTACATCGAGCCCCAACTAGATACTCCAGCATTATCTTCCTATCTCAAGATCCTTAATTTAATCTCCTCAGCAAAGTCTCTTTGCCATATAAAGTAACCTATTCACAGGTGCTGGGGAGCCATTATTCTGTCTACAACAAGGTTGTACGAAGTTAATTGTTTAATAGAAATATATTTACACATTAGATATTAGGCCCCATGTGTATTGATTATAAAGAAAACCAGAAGAAAATCTCAATAACTGTAACATGCCCATTTTTTTCAAAGTAATATTTTTCTGAAACCATATTTCACAAAACTTTATAAAGCTTACCGACAAACTTTTAAATACATAAATTTCTGAGTTGCTGCTCTGTTAACTAAAAAGAACTGAACATTTTAAATATAAATAAGATTAAAATATCTATGTCAAAGCAATTTTCATGACTTAAAATATAAGTGAGTGGATTTTTAAAGTTTAGTAAAATGAATGAGTGAGTGAATGAAGCTATTTCAGATGGCTCTATCTTAAAAGACATAACTCTACTTTTATCTTTCCACATTTCAAAGCAAACTAACATTGCTGTTTAAAATAGTAAATTAAAACCTGATGTTTGATCAACCGCTAAGAACTATATAAATGTTTTTTTAGACAAGCCTCATTCAAATAGAAGTTAGCATTTTTTAAAGAAGTCCTTAATAAGACAAGTCAACCATACAATGGAAACATTTTCAAATAAAAATGACCCATAAATATTCTTCCTACTTCAAGTTAATTCAAAAGCATCCTGATCTAGGACCTACTCTAAATGCATGTAAGTTCAAACACATTTCTAACAACTTGCTGAATTTGCGAACAGTTAGTAAACTTTTTTGCAATAATTACTATCAAAGCACAAGAACAATATTTTAATTGACAAATAACTAACGTGCAACAAAACAATAAATTAAATAAAATGAATATATTTGACTTTAAAAAATACATTCCCTTAAAACTGGTTAAGAAATCAACTTCCAAATTAATACATGATCATATCAAGAATTACAAGCTTAACTAAAAGCAAGAACATTTTAACAAATGATCTATAATTTAAAATTAGTTTGCTTTAACTTATATCCCTGGGAAAAGATCTATGAAGTAGCTTCCTCACAGGTATATTGAATTTCTAAATATTTCACCCTTCATATTTTTCATTGTAGTAATTTTTACCAAATACATGGTTTTTATTTCACTATCAATCTCAAAAAGGAAAGAGAACTCATTTAAATAAAATAGCTTGTCCTCACACAAATGTCTTCATTATCTCAGGATTCCATGCATACATTAAATTTTGTTAATGTTTTTTGAAAATATCGGTGATGATGTGAATATTTATAATGTGTTAAATGTTATTCAATAATAAATAATAAATGTCATTGATTTGAATTTCTTTTGTAATTTGAAGAAAAATGCAAATGCTGATGGTAAATTACTTCATTTACAGATTACACTGAAGATTTTTTAAACTAATTATATTGGCACTTCTTACAAAAGAAAACAAACATAAATATCTGATCACAGAAATCCTCAAATATTTTCAACTCAAAAGTCCAAGTTACAACAATAACCCCACTGCACAATTCTTCATAAAATGCATAGGAAATTATATTTTAAAATATTTTATTCTATTTTTATTGGAAATGGGGAAGTGGGAATTGGATATAGGGGCAGCAATTGCAGTGGAAATAGAATGAATGTCTTTGCAGTGGAAAAGAACATGCAGTAGAAATACAACATGACAACAAAATCAGAAACAAAGAACACATAAAGCTTAAAACTCCTCTATGTGCATGAAAATATTTAAATAAATCAGACATTTTAAAACACATTAAATAAAATACTAATATCCTGATAAAAAGTGGGCTTATGATAAATGTCTAAAATAAAACGCATTAAGTGTGGACAGCAGTTTCTATGGATTATGATATTTTTATTTTCTTTTGTATCTTGGGTGCCTCTGAATGTTTTGCCAGGAACATGTATTCCTTTAACAAGCAGAATGAAACAATGTTGAACTTTCTGTTAAAAATATATGTTGTATTCAATCTATGAGCTAAAATAAAGATGAATTTAGTTTCATTACATTTTCTAGGGAGAAAAAATAGAAAACACTATGCCTGATTTTTTAAAAACACTTTCTATTTGCATGTGCAATTGTATTCCTAAAAATTATTCACTTAGGGAAAAAAATGTTTAAAGATATTTGTATCTTTTTGTGGAAATCCTTTGCATAAAATTGTGAATTATCAAGAAAGTATATTTTATTGACTCATGAAAATCCATAGTCAAAAACATTTATAGCATCATATTTATATTCAGTTAAGATTTCATCATAGCATATTGACAAACATTGCATATTCATAACTCTAAGAAAAAATCTGATCAAGCTGTTAAATAATTATTTTAATCAGTGACATACTTTATCCAAAAGCTAAGAAATACCTCTTTCTTTGTACAAATGAATAAATTACAATTCAACCTCAGGGATTGTTTTTAGGCTTGTAATACTGAACAATGACAGAAATAGGATTTTCTACTTCAAGCATTCTGATTATAATTGCTAAATCATCTGACTCATGTTAAATGAAGTATATAAAAGAAGAACCATGAAGTACCAAACTGTATAGCTGTACTTCACTTTCAGTTTGTTTCATGTCTATTTTCATGAATCTCTATTAAAGTAAGGAATTAAATAATATTAATGCCCACCAATAAATCTTTGTAAACTACTATCATTTTCAAGAAAAATATTCATGGATATCACTGTAGTAGTAAAAATCTAATTACTTAAAATTATTCTTTAATTATAGGCTATCCATGCCATTAATAGTAATCCTTCCTTCCTTTCTTCCTCTCATCCTCTCTTTTTTTCTCTCATAAATAATTTTCTGTTTTGCATGGATTAAAGTATACCTGAATTTTTTTCAGTTTTGTACAACAACTAACAGATGAAATGTAATCTAATGAACAGGTTGAAAAGAGAATGACTTGCAGGCTTGAAATCACGCTGTACAGGGAACATTGGTAGAAACAGGGAGGCCTGGAATGTGCAGAGGAGGGGAGAAAATGGAGGCAACACATATGCTGTTCTCTGATGTAAATTAAAGGCAGGGGTAGCATTTGATAGTGAATCTGACTTGATGAGTAAGTCCCAAGTTTTTCAACTAGGTCCAACAGAAAGAAATTTCAGAGAGTTAGATTTCAGGTCAAGAATAAGATTTGTACACAGATAAAAAAGAAAATTAATATTCATTGAATGCTTATTGTTTGCAACGTACCATGCTCAACGTTTTACATTCATTATTGTGTTTAATTTTCAAGGCAATTTTATCAGCTATCAGGAAACTGATCCTTAAAGAGTTTAATAAATTCCCAGACATATGGCTAGTAAGCAGTAGCACTAAAATTAAACAAAAAGAATCTGATTATAAAGCCCCCGCTCTTATCACTCTTATTCACTATTCTGTAATACGAAAAGAATTAAAGCATTTGCTGGATGGCTTCTTGAGGGATTAAGCCTGGGTAGTTAGCTGAATCAACTAGGCTTCCTGTGGTAGGCAGCTTTTAAGATGCCTTCCAATGATCCTTGCTTCCTGATTGATATCTTTGTTAACACCCTTCTCATGAGTATTGTTTCTAACCAAGATTATATGGCAATGTTGAGGGGATGTCATTCTGTGACCAGGTTATAAAAATTGTGACTTCATTTTCCTAGCTGATTCTGTCCACTGCCTTCTCAGTCTGTGCTCTTTAATGAAGGGGTCATATTGGACGAAGTCACTAGTCAAGTAACAGAGAGCAGCTTCTAGTCAACAGTCAGAGCAACAGCACTCAAGGTACTGAACTCTGCCAACAAATACATTAGTGAGTTTAGAATCAGATCCGTTATCAGTTAAGCTTTCAGATGAGAGGTCCCAAGCCTGGTTGGCATCTTGACTGCAGCCTTGTAAGACATCCTGAAATAGAAATCTCTCTCAGGTAAGCAGTGCTTGGATTTCTGATTCACAGAAATTGTGAGATGATAAATGTGTGTTGTTTAAAGCCAATAAATGTTGGGGTTAATTTGTTACACAGCAGTAGATAACAAATACATGCTCCTAAGGCAAGGACTATGCCTTATTAGATTTCATGTATCCAGCAACTAGCATAGTTCCTGAAACACAGAAACAGCTGTGGATACCAATTGACTAAGTGGAGAGCTAATGAAAGAAGGAAGGATTAAATTAAATGATCTTTAAGATAATTTGAAACTTGAGATTTTATTATTATTTCATGTAAAATATAATTAATATAGACTCTTCACCATTGTCCTAGTCCTATTCACTTTATCAGAATAAAAGATATTACAAGTAAAACAGCCTAAACCCAATAACAATTCTTTTTTTTTTCCTCCACTCCCCCAGGTGTACTGAAATATAATGTAGATACAAAAGATTCAGCCATTATAAGTATACCATTTGATAAATTTTCAAAGCTAGAAATGTTCATGTAACCACCACTACAATCAAGATACAAAGCATTTCCAACTCCTGAAAAATGTGCCCCTTTGCAATCAAGTCTCTTTCCTGACTCCTTCAGGCAACTACTTACTGATCAACTTTCTCTCACTATAGTTTTACATTTTCTAGAATCTCATACACAGAGATGTTTTTAAATGTTTGATGTATATTTAAAATGCACTAGGTGGGGCTTCCTAGGTGGCACAGTGGTTAAGAATCCTCCTGCCAATACAGGGGACAGGGGTTTGAGCCCAGGAAGATCCCACATGCCACGGAGCAACTAAGCCTGTGCGCTAGAACTATTGAGCCTGCGCTTTAGAGCCCGTGAGCCACAACTATTGAGCCCATGTGCCACAACTACTGAAGCCCACACGCCTAGAGCCTGTGCTCCACAACAAGAGAAGCCGCGGCAATGAGGCGCCCGTGCACCACAACGAAGAGTAGCCCCCGCTCACCACAACCAGAGAAAGCCTGCGTGCAGTAACAAAGATCCAACACAGCCAATAAATAAATAAATAAATAAATAAATTTATGAAAAAATAAATAAATCAAATGCATTAGGTGTAAAGATACCAGTCAGCTGTAGCTGAATTTAATATTTTTGTTTTTCATTCATAATTTTATATGCAAATCTCTTCAATAGATTCTTTTACAAATAAATAATATTATCTATAAGAAAAAGGCTAAATATTTCCAATGGAATTTTTAATAACTGATTTTTAATAAATTGATCTGACCAAGAGGACTAAAGTTCCTCAAAGATCACCGGGATTTATCCAGACTTTTTCCTCTGAACACTGAGAGAAAAATAAGAATAACTATTGTACTGTATTAAGCTACTCTGCAGTGGCTATTTATCAGTATTTTTTTTTTATTTAACAGCTAAAATAAGTTGAGATTATAGTGAAGCAGGAAAGGATTTTACATTTAGAGTTAGAAGTCTCTAGATTTTGCTACAACTTGGCTCTTTTAAATTGGTCTTGCTGATTAAATTTTCAACTCTGACACAATCAGGCTGCTTTTGAACACCCGGTCTTTCTCCTAGTTGCATGTAAGAGACAGTCAGTCATCTAATAAAAATGCTAAAGACATTTTTTTGAATGTAAGTGTTGATGATGGATGGATAAACAACAGTGAGACCCACACAATGAAAGCAGTTGACAGAACTCTACAGTAGTCATCATTTGCTAGGAGTAGCTGCATCAGGTGACTGATTTCTTGCAGTTTTTCATTTAACAAAAATTTACTGAATTCTCACAAGGAGCAGGGCACCGCATTTGCTATATCAAATGTTTCTTCACTTACAGGGGGAAAATGACTAATAGTTACTAGTGCAAACGCAGGAGTCAATTAGGTTGGAAAAGCCTTGATATGCCTACAGCATCAAAGCTCCATTTTACGTGGTAAGTATCTAAATAAATCCCAAAGAGTGCCATTGATGTCTGTCTCAACGTGTAGATGCCCTTTGGTAACCACTTACAATTGAACAATCACATTCAGAGGTAAACAGTGCAGTGCACAAAAACAGTCAGTTTGGGATCAGACTAACCCAGATGCAAATTGGGTTTTGACTTTCACTAAGTAAGTTTAGTGGCCATAGGAAAAATAACGTAACTCCTATAGACACAGTTTCTTCAAATGTAAATGAGTGCTTTATATATAATAAGATGTGAAGCAGGGTTTTTCCTGTTACTTCAAACATTTCAGCTAAAGCCTAAATTGAGAACAATAAGAGAAAGGATGCTCAAGAGCAGCTGCTAGGCCCCTCTCCTACGGTTTCCTGTCAAGCAATGAAACTGGATTCAAACCTAGCCCCTCACCTGGATTGTCAAACGCAGAATTTGGAGTGCATCAGGAGAGAAAGTTGTCATGGCAATAAGACGTTATCCAAGGCAGTTGGGGGTGGGGGCCAGCTTACTCCCCCCCCACACACACACTCCACACACTTATCCCAGGGGGCCAGCTCCAAGGGATCTAAAAGTTGTGAGGGGGGGCACTTTCAACTTCAGAGACCAGAGTCTCAATTTTGACCATAGGCTTGCCGAGCAGAAGTGTGCAGGCCAGTTTCCGCATGACTGCTGTGATGAGATTTTGGAACAAACTGACTTGTGGCCCCTGGTATTTGGGGAAGCTTTTGAACAGCAAGATGACTGCCCCTTTCCCTCCTGGAGAATTCAAAAAGCAGAATGCTGGCTGGAAGACCACAGACAAGCAGACCTACATTACTTGGCAGGACAAGAATACCTGCATCTCCTATAGGCTAAGTGCATCCCACAGAAAGTAATTTGCTATCTTTATGGGATCCTACAGAAAAGAACTTCCTGCCAAAGTAAGAGAAGGTGGTTATAGGATTGGTTACTGTGTGCTGGAGCAGGGTGATAGGTAAAACACATATGTCCCTTGTCAGAGAGCTGAGCTCCCAAATAGTGGTTGTATGGGGGAGATAGCAGGGCCTATCAGTTTACCCCGCAAGGCAGCCAGCTCCTGCCAATAACAGAGATTCCTATTACTGAGAGAGACTAGAAAAATCCCAGTCAATTCACAAATTATTCTAAAATGCAGGACTAGAGCCAGTGGCAGGCCTGAACTGAGGAGATGAGAGACATTTTGAATTTTATCTGAATTAAGGACAGCTTGGAAATTTTAATAACTGAAAATAAATTTCAGTTGTTGAAATTAAATTCTGTTTATAACCAATGGCCTGAAAACCTATGGCTTCTGCCTAACACGTATCAAAATCACAGGGTCAAAGATGTGGTAACATGGTTGAAGAAAAAAAGTAAAAGTGCTTTCTGCTTATATTGGCTTTGAGTTCAGACCATCAAATAAAATCATTACATACAGATTATAGATAATACATGTTAAATGCCTTCTATAGTACTTGGCACACAGAAAATGAGTTTAATAAATATGAGTTATTGTTAGTTTTATTACCATGTCTCTGGCAGTGTTAGTTACTTTACTTACATACATTACCTCTAATCCTCCTAATAAATCTACAAGGTAGCTATTATTATATTTATTTCATAGATGAAGAGAAAGAGGAAACAAAAGTGAAAGAGGCAGTCTTTACCCTGAGAAGCGTAATCTAAGGGAAGCAGAGTAATACATTAACTGTATTAATGGCTCAAATAGAGATTGTACAAGGTGTCATCAGAGGTCAACTCAGACCACACCTAGGCTTTCCCAAAGGATCTGGTCCAAAAAATAGGAGTCAGTTATCCAGGTAAAAAGGAGGGACAACATTTCCAAATGATGGGCTCTACCAGAGGTCCAGGATGGGAAGTAACAGAGCTGCAAGAGGGAGTGATATAATGAAAGGCACGTAACCCTCCTTGGTTGTTTACCCTGAAAACAGTGTGGCTAAGGAATGAATTTAAGCCAAGAAGTGGTCACAGCCATGTAAGGATCTCTACACAGAACCCAGAAGTATAGTCTTGCAGTCTGAGAGCCTCTAGTTGCTGAATCCAGCCAGTCAGTGAGCTCTCTGACCTCTTAGTATCCTCATCTATAAGCCCATTAATGTCCTCATCTTTAAATGGAGTAAAGAAAACATCTACCTCAAGCAACTATTCTGAAATGCTAAATTACAAAGTGCTACATGTTTTATGTTATGAGCTCAAACACTGAAAATGCCAGCCAACTCTCTCTGACTTTTCTTAAAACAATTACTTATATTACCACCAATCAAATTTCTTCTCTGCACGTTGATACATGTTAGACATCAAACACATTTCTAAAAACTCATTCTTTGTACTACTCTAAAAACATTCAGCTGGATTCTTAAAATTTGTATTCTTCTACTATACATTCTAAGAAAGGCACACGTAGAAAAACATGGCAGGCTGAGGGCAAAGGCTAACTACGGAGGCTTCACTTGACGTTCCCAGAGTGGCGATAGTAATTACAGGTTTGGAGCCTGTGGCAATTACAGAAAATTCTCAAGTGCAGTATTGCTCTTTCCTCCATAACTCTGAAGTGACTTGGTGACCTAATCCAAGTATCAAAAAGGAACCAACTGTGACAGGGTGCCCTGTTCCCTACGTAGATGTTTGCATTTCTTTGTATAAATGCCAAGAAAAAGGAGAGAGAGGGAGAGAGATTTAAAGTTATCAGGGTGACATATAATGAGGGCATCTTGTGAAGCAGCAGAATGATATAGTGGGAAGAACATGGCATCTTGTCCTGGAATCAGCTCCTCACTATGGCCTCCTAGAAGTGTGGTGAAATTGCCTAACAGACTTAGATTAGAAGGGTGAATGGTCAAGCTCAGGACCAGTCACAGACCAGCTTACTGGGTGCAGTGTGTGGGATGCCTGAGACTAATCTAACACCAATGACACCTCTGGCACCTTTCCTAGGTGAAGCTAGGAAAGCCAGAATGCACAGGCCAAGGGACTTCATAAACATAGGACCTGTTCATCAGGTTCTGATACAAAAAGAGTCAGCCTTGAGAAGAGGGCATGTAGAAGATTCTAGGGAAGAGGTGTCAAGGAATAAAGATACAAATTATGCAGTGGTCCAGAAAAATGTGGCTAATCCTCCCAGAACCTAGGAAGAAGCCCTTCAGAACTGAGGACTGAGAGTAGATGGATGGGGAATCACAGTCCCTGTCCTTTTCATTCTAAAATGATCTTTAGATGAAGTAAGAATAATACTGAAGATTCATTTTTACTGTAACTTTTCTCATATGATTAGATGGTTTTTAAGGACTTCTTTAAAAATAACAGTATATATCTAAAATTTGGCTTATCTAAAAATCCATTTATAGACCTCTTAGAAGTTGATTAAATTTAACTTATTTTATTTAATATTGCAATCAGCAATGTTTTTATTCTTTACGACGTTCAGAACATAAAATTAGTCCAGTATTGTAACAGTCAAATTTGCTACAGTTTTTCCAAAAATGGCAGTTTTAGCATATGTAAATGGAGCATTTGATTACGCACATGCATGAAAAATGCTCTAATATATACTGTACATCCAAGAATGTGACTAAACTATTTCCTTTACTTTCCTGGATCTGGGGGGCAAAAAGAGATGGTAATCATAAAATCTGTGTTTACCCAAGGGATTGTGTCACTCTTGTTATCATTATTATGTGTAATGGCCAAAACAAACAGTGTAAGCACTGACACAGTACTAATCTGATGGAGAGTTAAGATAAATTAGAACTTTCTTTGACACAACAGCTCTTGGGTCTGGTTGGTACCAAGCCCCAGTTCCAAGCGGCTCTAAATGATGAGGCTGACAGTGCGATGTTCTTATAACACCTTCAGTGTCTGGTTTGATTCCTAGGACAGACTGGTACCAGTGGGTAGAGCCCATGGGGAGTGCTTAAAACTCACATAGCGGGAAAAGATGAAGTTAGGGGAAAGGAGGAGGGGATTGACAGTTACATTTTTATATGGTACTTTACCTGATGGAATCATTTCATTGCATCCATGTAATAGGGGAAAAGGAAGCTATAAAATAAAAGAGATAGGAAAAAACTCTCAGAAGTATAATGGTCCTTGAAATGTGTATTAGTCTTCATCCAGAGTTCAAAGAATATCTATTATAGAAACAATATTATGCTTTCATGAAAATGCATTTGTCGTTGATTAAAACAGAGTCCTATGATAAAAATCTGTGGGACATGCTCTACAGGAATTAGAAGAGTGACATGATAGATGAAAATTGAAAATTGTTTCAGGTTCATATAGAGGGCACTGTATAATCATAATGATGATAGCTTGCATTTGTAAAGGATTTTAGTTTTCAAAGTGCTTTCATACCCATCAACTCTTCTGATCCTTACAACAACCCTGTGAGCTAGGTAGGGCAAGAATTATCATCTCCATTTTAAAGAATGGGAAACTTTATATCTTTCTCAAATAAGTAATTTTGTATTTAAAATGACCGTATAACATTTCACTCTTCTCAGTATCTGCACTAGCCTACTGAAGCACTTACCCATTTATAAAAATAAATTTTAAAAATGAGAGTTAGTGAAAACTAAATAAAATTTATGATGGAAATGTTCTAGAAGAAACAGACACAATTACAGAGAATAAAATTGTGTGAACGTGTATGCAGGTAGGTGGATCTGGGAAATTACTTTGTATAATATAGTTTAAGTAGTTTCCTTCCTCTTTGGGATATTTCCATGTAACATCTGGCTACTATCTCCAATTTCATGTGTCAAAAACTAACCCTCATCTCTCAATTTTCCCATCTCTAACTACAGAACCCCAGTTCATTTCTTTACCCAAATTAGACAGCTTGGTTTTAATTTGTTCACTTCTATTTTATTTGCCTGCCTAAAGTCAATCACCTCATCTTTTTCTTCCTTTAATTCCTGCTGTCTCAACCTAAATCCCAGGTCTTCACTCACTCAGTTTCACACTGTACTTGAGTTTAGTTGATGTACAATTTATCTTAGCTACTGCAATATACCATCAGGTTATTCTTTTCCTGACAAATATTCATTACATCCCTATTTTTTTTTTCTCTAAGGTAAAAAGTACTTTAGCTACCATTCAGAATACTTTATTATCAAGATACAAATGCTACCCAATTTCCAAACACTCTCTTTTCTTTTTTAATGAGCCCTGGGTGCTCTTGCCCCTCCAATGCTTTATGATTTTTCCTTCCTCAAGGCTTCAACGTCTTGCTCCATTCACGGACAAACCAAAGTTCCCCCATTTCTTGCACCTATTTCTTCTCTATGCTTTACTCTTCTATCAATTCCATGATTCTGGTTCTCTGTGGAAGGCCCTCTTTAATGTATACCTACATGATTTATACTTTGTGAAATTCAAGTAGGATCTTAACTCTATAATGTCTTACACGGATCCTTATTCATTAATCTGTGTCTCCAGTTAAGCTGAAGGCCTCTGACAGGAGGCAACACGTTTTAATATTCTTCTGACACCCTCAGGCACCAAACAGTGAAGAAGACATAGGGGTGGCTCATTTTTAATTAATAACTATATTCAAAAACATAAAAACAAAAGTTTAAAATAAATGCCTTCATTCATGCTAACCATGCATTATATTAAGTGCTGAGAATATAACGGCAAATAAGAAAGACCTGCTGCCGCCCTCACTGAGCTTGTGGTACCTGCCACAGAGAAACCCAATAAACACCCTCCATGGGGAGTGATGACTGCGTAACATCATGTCAAGTCACGAAGAAAAATGAGAGGAGAGTTGATCCGTATTTATTACAAAAGAAGCCCACAAATGAAATAGTGTCTTTTGGCTTTATGAAGCTTAAATGGTTGATGAATATTGCTGTTTTCCCTATGGCAACACAGGGACCACAAATGGTTCTATATTACGTGAACTGTAGATCAGTGAAATGCTTGGCATTTCAAGTTGGCAGCTAGAGGGAAGACAATTTATAATTCAATAGTATATATTTTTATATTCACCAAACACTGTATGCTTACCATCGTTTAATTTTTAAATAAAAATGAATACTTAAAATTACCCTAATAAGCATATAAAATAGCTTGAAGAACTTTAAAATGTTGGTTATTCACTAACAGAACAGATAAATTATATTAATTTCAGTTAATTCTTTAAATTTTTACAACAATATTGAATTTAACTTGCAAGTGTTTTATAATCTAAGCCACCGTAGAACAACCTCGTTAGCCAATGCATTTTCCATATGCATCAGTAGGTATAATGTACAGAGTTTTGTAGACTTAATTAGCAATGTTAAACTATGGGAAAAAATTAAAGACAACCTTAAGAATATTCCAAAAGAGATATGCTAGTCATATTTCAATTTAAAAAAAAAAAAAACTTTACTGCAGTAATTTTCTATCGTAGAGCTGGTTTAATGTTGAGAAAGAACATATTTAATTCTCATCCCAAATGTTTGTATTTTAACCAGCAGATATTCATTTTCTGACATTCTCATGTATCTGCCCAATCATTAGAGAGGCAAAAAAGAATAGTGAAAACATCTCTAATGCAAAAAAATAAATTTTTGATGATATTAATTTGATCATATAATTTATTTATAATTTAGAGGCACTCAAAAACCACATTAGACCGAAACTACATTTCCAATCATCAGTGAAACTTATGTAATCAACAGATATTTAATGTTTCAAAGATGCTTTCAGCTTTTTTCCTACATACAAATTCATTAACATTTAGAGGGGAGAACAGCAAGAAAGGGAGGCACAGAAATAATGATCAGGTACATAGAAAGAAAATCAAAGAAAAATAGTGTCACAGAAACTAATGAAGAAAACTATATCAAGACAACATCAGGCCATGTTACATGCATAAGAAGATTAAACTGAATGAAGGATGAAAACAGGTTAATTGACTTAGTAATTAGGTCACAGGTAAACTTAGTGCAGTTTGAGTAAAATGGAGGTGGGGGTGCCAAGGCCCTGAGCACCAAACCTTTTCCATCCCTTCAAACCATCTGATGTCAAATAAAGAAAAGACTGGACCACCTCAGGTATAAATGCAGGTTGAAGGAACTGCAGGGAACAGGAGCACAGGAGCATTTGGAGGCAAAGAATATGGAAGCTGTAGAAAAGAAGACGTAGATCAAATGAAATATGATAAGTAATTGAAGAAGGTTAAAATAGGGTGAAACAGAACAAGAAGAGTGAGTGTTAAAGACACATTTTACTTTAAGAAGGAGTGTTAAGAAAAGGAAGAGCTGCACATGTGAATTTTCAAGTGGGGAAGGGGTTGAGGACAAGGTCAAACACTGAGAAATGGGGAGACCTGAAACAAGACAAAAAAAAAAATCATACCAACAATGACAGTGGTAATTGTCGAGATGGGAATGTAAAAAGAGGATAAAGCAATATTGTCACCAACCAGAGTATGGTTCAACACAAGAAAATCTACTAAAGCAACATTTAATTTAATAGGTTAAAAAAGGAAAATCATGTACCAATCTCAATAAAAGGAAAAATACTGGAAAATATCTATGGAATAAAAATATGCTTGGGAAAAAAAAGTTAAACCCCTGAACTTGATAAAGAATATCTATCAAAAATTAAAAAGTAAACACAATACTTAATGGAGGAATTTTAAAGTATTCCCATAAAATTAGGAAAAAAATAAAGAATCATCTGTCTAAACTTCTACTAATATTAAAACTAGTAAAGAAGAGAGTAAACTGTATTTGTAAAGTCTGAGGACTAAGGAAACTGCTGCAAAGATGCAGCTGTTACCCTAGGTGTAATAGAAATCTACAACATCAATAACATGCCTTTATATCAGAAATAACTGATTTGAAAGAATAAGTGGGGAGGAAAAAACACCCTTTTACAATAGCAACAAAACCATAAGGTACCCAGAAACGTCCAACAAAAAGAGGTGTGAGCTATCCTTTGGAAATTCACAAAATATTGCTGAGGAACTTCAGCAAACCAGAAAAAGAAGGGTATGACAATGTTTGTTTCTGGGTGGAGGATACTCATTCCTGTAAAAATGCCCTTTGCCGCTGAATTTAACTATAAATTTACATCAATTTCAATCAAAATAGTTTGGGGGAGAACGGACACATGTATATGTATTGCTGAGTTGCTTTGCTGTGCACCTGAAACCATCACAATATTGTTAATAGTCTATACTCCAATATAAAATTAAAAGTGTAATAACAAATAAAATTTTAAAAAAAGAAAAAAAAATCTTAAAGTTTCTCATAGAATTAGAGAAACTGACCCTAAAATTTATAAAAGAGTCAACTGCCAAGAAGACACTTTTTTTCAACACTGAAGAAAAGAATAAAGTTAAGGCTCATTCCCTACCAGATACCAAGATTAATTTGAAATCTGTGGCAATAAATAAGTGAACATGGTGTATTGAGTTATATAGGGATGGACAAATAGAACACTGGAATAGGTTGGAATCCACAGGTATATTAGATGGATGCTAGATAGACAGATAGATAGATATAGATAGATACTTAGGGAGAGAAATACTGTTTGAAAATGGTGGTATTACAATTCAATGTGGAGAGAAACACCTTTTTAATAAAGGGCGCCTTAACAAGACGTTATCTACATGGAAAATGGTAAAATTAGATCCTGACTACACTTTATATGGGTACACACACAACAAATCATTGTGGATTAAAGACTTAGGTATAAATAGTAAAGCTTTAAAATTAGATAAGATATTATAGGAGAATGTGACTTTAGTGAAGAAAGATTCTTAAACACTCCTGTTGAGAGTAGAGGGGGCAGGCTCAGGGCTGTGCATTGGGCCTTCTCTTTCTTTTCGGTGATTTTCCTTTACCACCTGATGGGAATTTTCCTGGGTTCTCTGTTCCTGATTGAATCTTGTTCTGCTGTATTATGACTGTTAGAATTGGGGGGGGGTGGGGGCATTTTCGTTTGTTTGCTTTGCTGATTTGGCCTCACCTTCACTCAGTGGCCTTGATGGACCTTCTAAAATCAACCATGTCCTCCACCAGCTCCTGCCAAAGCTGCCCAGCCCTCAGCTTCTGTAGGGGGACACCTCACGCTCAGTCACAGGGTCCTTGATACAAACATACTGCTGCTCAATACATACATCATGCCTCCCACCACAAAGCAGGTAGAAACTTCTGCAACTTGCCAGGCTACTCTGGGATGGCTACTTTTTGACCCTCTCTTCTCTTAAGCATTTTGTGAGACCACTTTCCTACTCTGCTTGGGCCCCTACCATTGATGCTGGTCTATCCTTGGCAGCTGCAGTCTTCTCCCAAGTTTACGACTGGAGACCCAAGCACCGGCTGCCTTTGGCTTTCCCTTAATCCCTCTCGACTTCTAGGATTTTAAACAGGAAGTACATGCACTTGGCTGCTTGCTTCTTTTTTAGCTGCACTCTAATAGAGCAAAAGGAACAAGCTTTCCTATGTTTCTTCTCATTGGTCTAAATTTATCTTATATCATCTGGTCCTCATTCTTAGAAGCAGGATGCCTCATGGCCCCATGAAGTCAGGTGTAAAGATTATCTTCTCCATAACATGAAAATAACTCTCCAGTGAAGGTCCACCGGGGTGGGGGGGGGGTTCTTGAGGTAGACCTATGGGCAACCAGGGACTAGAGATTATCAAGAAAGAAAATACATTGGTTTATATCTCAGAAATATTATGCTTCTTAAGTATATTTTAAGAAAGAAATTGCAGGGCTCCAAACAGATTGGATGTGAGGAGGGAGGAAGTCTATGAAATAGACATCATTTGTCCCATTTTGCAGATACATAAACAAAGCTTTAGAGGAATTAAGTAACCTGAACAACATCAAACCAAGCAAAGCCTGAATTCTAACCAAAGTGCATATTCTTTCTACAGTAATAAATTATTTGGGACTTCCCTGGCAGTCCAGTGGCTAAGACTCTGTGCTCCCAATGCAGGGGGCACAGGTTTGATCCCTGGCTGGGGAACTAACATCCCACATGCTGCAAGGTGTGCCTCCCACAAACAAAAACAAAAACAAAAACAGAAATAAACAAATAAGTAAATAAATGTTTTATTACAAATAAAATAAATTATCTATAGACATATAGACAACCAGCATTAAGTTTATTATCATCTGATGGAGTAATGGATAAAACACAATCCACTAAACACGCTGTGAAATCAGGTCATTCATGAAAATTCTCATTGTAAACCTTCTAGCATTAATCAACCACTATTAAAGCAAATTAAAGGCATATTTTCATACATCTTGAAGGAGAGTACAGTCTAGATGAAAATCTTTTAATTTATAAGCTGGCACCTGTGGAAAATTTTTAAATTGTCATTAAATTTATTTCAAGTTGTAGTCATTACTAAAGCTGATATCAGGAATATATATCTAAATACACTGTCAGAGTAATATGAATGCTAGGAAGTATTCCTCTTTTATGGACAAGTACACGTATGCATGCAGTAACAGCTCTTGACCTCACTGTATGTGAGGGAAAGTTGTACAATCAGTCAAAGTGACATAAAGCACTGCTTTTAAACCAGTGAAAAACACTTCAGTCCTAATTTGATCACCTCTCTCACCACTGTTATTATTGATAATTATTACAATTAAATCATTAACTAATCCATCGGAGGATTACAAAAATTAAGTATTTTCCCAATGCCTCCTTCAGTGAGATTTCCCACGGAGACAATCAGAATTTTGTTTCTTTTATAATGTAGTGTTCACATGTAAATTTCCATATTCCAGACTGAAGCTTGATCTAAATGAGAAGCTGATATGGGACATATCCACAGAACATGGAGCTGAGTCTGAGAAAACAGGCAGCAATCAACAGCAGAACAGGTACCGAGAGAACAGGCAGCTTTCAAGGGCAAAACTGAATTTGAAATCCAAGTTCATAGACCACCAGCTGTTTAATGTATAGGGGCAAATAACAGAAATCCAGACCTAGAACACCTGATCTGTGGCATGTGGTGAGCATTCAATAAATAGTTTCCTATTTTCATTCTATGAGTTTACCTGAAGCAATAAACTATGATCTCAAATTATCATATACCATATTACAGCAAACTCAAAGCAGGGTAAGGGGCTTTATTTTTTTCTGGCGAGTGGTGAAAAGAGCCAAATGAAGTGTCTCAAGGACAGAAGTTATCATCTCAACATGGCATGTCAGTTAGATCTTGTGGGAACCACACGATAATCATAATTCTAGACTTTGCTCTGTATTCTAAAAAGCTATTGTTTATGAGTGATGCATTTTGCCCATTTTATAAATAAATAACTCAGCCACAACCATAGTGAGATTTTATGAAGGCCAATTCTCCACTCTCCCAAACTCTTCTATTGCTCTTAGAAGGATGCTGGTGTCTAAGCAATTAAATTTTTTTTTTTTTTTGGTTATCTTTGGGTAGGAAGATTATAGGTTTTTGCGTGGAGGAGGTTTAAGCTCTTTATTGGAGTATAAATGCTTTACACGGTTGTGCCAGTTTCTGCTACACCACAAAGTGAATCAGCAGTATTTATACATATATCCTCATATCCCCTCCCTCCCATGATTCCCTCCCACCCTCCCAATCCCACTCCTCTAAGTCATCACCAATCATCGAGTTGATCTCCCTGCATTATGCAGCAGCTTCCCACTAGCTATCTATTTTACATTTGGTAGTGAATATACGTCAATGCTACTCTCTCACTTCGTCCCAGCTTCCCCTTGGCTCCCCACCCCGTGTCTTCAAGTCTGTTCTCTACATCTTGCCCTGTCACTGGGTTCATCAGTACCATTTTTTCAGATTCCATATATATGAGTTAGCATATGGTATTTGTTCCTCTCTTTCTGGCTTACTTCACTCTGTATGACAGACTCTAGGTTGGTAGGAATGTAAATTCGTACAGCTACCATGGAAAACAGTATGGAGGTTCCTTAAAAAACTAAAAATAGAACTACCATATGACCTAGCAATCCCACTACTGGGCATATACCCTGAGAAAACCATATGCAATTGAATTTTAAATATACATATATTATATCTTCCTAGATTTCTACAAAGGCATGAAATATTATCATTCTGTTGAAGGTGAAACTATTATGTAAAATCTATTTTTAACTATACTTGTTTAAGGATAATTAAGAACAACATACAGTTCATCTCTCCAAGCAAGAAATTCTCAAAGTAATGTGCTCCAGAAAGACACTACTGCATTAAACATTACTTCAAAAGCGGACACCATCATTCAGTCAATAATCTTATTGTTTTGTTAAATTCTTTAAATAAATCATGGGAAAATATTCACTCACCATTCTCACATTTTATTATTTCTTCCTCAAGAGGGTGTACACTGACAACCTGTTTTAGTCCACCAGTTGTAAGATTAGAAAATGAAAATCTCTAGTCTTTTTTGAAGCCCTAATGGATGGCAGTCACATTGTTTAATCAGCCAGGATTCTGGTACATTGACCACTACAGAGTAGCGGATATGTTTTGGCCAAAAATATCACATTTCACTCTTACGTATATTTTCAGTCCTTTGTTGAATGACATTATGAATTATTTATATCTACTTCAGCAAATTAAGTTAAATGTTCATTACTGTTTATTACAATATTTATTAGCAAATTGATTCAAAATCATTAGAAATGAAAGTCTTTAGTAAAGCACATGGCATGTATTTGCATACCACCGTTGCACCATTAACACCCCTGACTGTGCTCGGTTTTCACTAAAATGCGATCAAGTAATTCTCTCTATAAGCTTCCTGTGACCGGCTTTAGTGTGTTCTATATAACAGCTTTAGGTCTTTGAATCTGTGAGGCTCAAACTTCCACTGAATTATGCATAAAATGCCTACTTCACTCTTTCATTCAAGAGGTATTTGTCAAATATCACTATGTACTTTCTTCCAGACCGCAAGCAGTAAATTTATGGTAAGTTATAATTCTAAACTTTAAGAAGCTCACAATAATAAAGAATCATATGGCTGAGATCTGGCTCACAGTGGAAACTGGGACAATTTGTATCCAGTACAGTATTTGGCTAGTGTATGTGGGTTGCAGTCAAGATTCTGGATGACAAAAAATAGAAAATGACCCTATATATCTTGAGGCGAAAATAACCTTAATGGAGAGATGATGGGTGGCTCAGAGAATCAATGGATGTGAGGGTGATTGAGGCCTGAAAATGTTCAGAACAGAAGCCTGGTGGTTAGAACCACACCCAAGATGACCTCACAAAGACTATGTTTTTACTTATTTATTTTTATTAATTTTATTGGAGTATGGTTGCTTTACAACGTTGTGTTAACCTCTACTGCACAACAAAATGAATTAGCCATACACATACAGATATTCCCTCCCTTTTGGACTTCCCTCCCATTTAGGTTACCACAATGCATTAAGTAGAGTTCCCTGTGCTATACAGTATGTTCCCATCAGTTGTCTATTTTATACATACTATCAGTAGTGTATATGTGTCAATCCCAGTCTCCCAATTCCTTCCACCCCACCCCTTTCACCCTTTGGTATCCATATATTTTTTTCTCTACATCTGTGTCTCTACTTCTGCTCTGCAAATAAGATCATTTATGCCATTTTCCTAGATTCCACATATATGCATTAATAGACAATATTCATTCTTCTCTTTCTGACTTACTTCACTCTGTATGACAGTCTCTAGGTCCATCCACATTTCTGCAAATGATCCAATTCCATTCCTTTTTATGGCTGAGTAATATTCCATTGTATATATGTACCACATCTTCTTTATCCATTCCTCTGGTGATGGACATTTAGGTTGTTTCCATGTACTGGCTATTGTAAATAGTGCTACAATGAAATTGGGGTGCATGTGTCTTTTTGCATTATGGTGTTCTCTGGGTATATGCCCAGTAGTGGGATTGCTGGGTCATATGATAGTTCTATTTTTAGTTTTTTGGGGAACCTCCATACTGTTTTCCATAGTGGCTGTATCGATTTACATTCCCACCAACAGTACATGAGGGTTCCCTCTTCTCCACACGCTCTCCAGCATTTACTGTTTGTAGATTTTTTGATGATGGCCATTCTGACCAGTGTGAGGTGACACCACATTATAGTGTTGATTTGTATTTCTCTAATAATTGGTGATGTTGAACATCTTTTCACGTGTTTGTTGGCCATCTGTATGTCTTCTTTGGAGAAATGCCTATTTAGCTCTTCCATTTTTTGACTGGGTTGTTTGCTTTTTTTGATATGGATCTGCTACAGATTCAGTGCGATCCCCATCAAATTACCAATGGCATTTTTCACAGAACTAGAACAAAAAATTTTTCAACATGTATGGAAATACAAAAGACTCCAAATAGCCAAATAAATCTGGAGGAAGAAAAACAGAGCTGAAGGAATCAGCCTCCCTGACTTCAGACTATACTGCAAAGCTACAGTAATCAAAACAGTATAGTACTAGCACAAAAACAGAAATATAGGTCAATGGAACAGGATAGAAAGTCCAGTGATAAAGACACACACCTGTAGTCACCTAATCTATGACAAAGGAGGCAAAAATATGCAATGGAGAAAGACAGCCTCTTCAATAAGTAGTGCTGGGAAAACTGGACAGCTACATGTAAAAGAATGAAATTAGAATATTCCCTAACACCATACAAGAAAATAAACTCAAAATGGAGTAAAGACCTAAATGTAAGGCCAGACACTATAAAACTCTTAGAGGAAAACATAAGCAGAACACTCTTTCACATAAGTCACAGCAACATCTCTTTTGACCCACCTCCTAGAATAATGAAAGTTAAAACAAAAATAAACAAATGGGACCTAATTAAACTTAAAATCTTTTGCACAGCAAAGGAAACCATAAAGAGGACGAAAAGACAACCCTTAGAATGGGAGGAGATATTTGCAAATGAAGCAACTGACAAAGGATTAATCACCAAAATATGCAAGACTATGTTTTTAAACAGCTCCTAGCCTCTTTGCTCCCACCTCCACTACCCTACACAGGCTGCTGTTGCTGCTGCCACTTGCAGAATAGATTTTAAACTATTCCTGTTTCTTAACGGTACATACAGACTAAATATACACCAGGAGGATGCTTATGATTGGCTGAGTGTAGCCTAATGTCTGCCCCTCATCTGCCAGGTTTCTCAGAAGGCTAGTACCTGGTCTTCCTTTTTCCCTCGTGGTAGATAACAGTCAGGGATGTTCACAAAAATGTGCCCAGGGACTTTTATTTGATGTTGTGGATCTGTAAAGGAATACTGGACTTCCTCCATTAACAATCAAGAGGTATGATGTCTCCACTGTTATTCCTCTTCCTCTATATCTTGAAATCTCTAGTATCATTTATATAGAAATTATTTCAGTTGCTGCCAAGCACTTTAAATACTTTGGGTTTTTTTTTTTCTTTTTGTTTTTTATGTTTTTAAAATTCATATAGAAGACTTAATACTCTGGCCAGGCTATTCTATTGCTAATCAGAGCTGTTAAGTGTCTTATAAGCTGGTTGCATGCAGTGTCATTGCCATCTTCCACAATGCTGAATTCTCACTGTGTTTCCTGAATTCATCCAAATTAAAATTTACTAACTTTATTTTTTTTTTCAAGAATGCTGTCCATTAAGATAGACATCTTTAAAGGGTTTACTTTTACGAACACTTCTCCAAATGGCTGATGAATCTAAACTTTTTCTCGTCTCTAGCGATGTTTTTGTATCCAAAATATGTTTATGGATGGTCTCCCGTTCCTCTTGTTTCAGAGTGCTTTTAGCACAGCTTCTGCCTGAAGAAGCATCCTTCTGTAAGCCTTGCTTTCCCTCTTGTAGGCTGGCAGAGGACAGTAGAGCAGCCAACACAAAACTACTGTTTGTGCATGGCAAAAGACAGTGGTGATTCTATAGCATCCTGAGCATTTCACAGCCATGAAGTAGGAACCAGGGCTCTGCACCAGGCACCTCTTCTTGTGTTTCCTCTTCTCTCTTGGAGAGGAATGAAGTCTCAATCCTTTGCAGGAGGCATATTTTCGTGGGGAGGTCATCATACCAGAAAGTCTAATGATTTTTATTATTAGTGTTTCAGAATGTAGCCTCCTAAGGACTTTGGATTTTAGTGCCTAGTAAGTTCACTTAAATAAGATGTCAAAAGTTTCCTCTCTCTCCCTCTCTCTCTCTATATATATATATATGATTACTATAAATTTGTTTTCCATTTTTCTTGAATTTGAGCTCCAGAGGTCTTACATTGCTCTCTTTTCTCTACAGTCATATAGAAATATAATAAGGAAGCAATAAGTTATGAACCATTTTGTTGTTTTTTGTTTGTTCCTTTGTTGGAAAGAAAGAGTGAGGGATATTAAATGCCACTAAATGTCAGTAAATATTTCCACTAAAAATCTCTAAACATCTCTGTCCTAGGATATTGTCCACAAATATGTCTCATGGTGAAGAAAAAAATAGTGTCAATGCCTGTTACCACAATTTTTTTTAATCAGATAATATTAAATACATTTATGTGGTTAGCTCAGCTCATGGCACATAGTAAACTGGATAAATGGGAATTGAAGAGGTTTCCTTCAACAGGGGAACAGAAGACAGTAGAAACAGAGATTCTGGGAGACTTTTAAGAAACTAAACATAATGCAAAATCCGTGGGCTTCTGTGAGGAGGCATGAAAGAAATGGATTATGAGGAAAGGGAGTAGCACAACTAATCCCTATTATCAACATCAGAGACCAGGGTGTGTTTGCCTAATAATTTAATCTTTCAGTACTAGCGCTCTTTGAGGATTTTTTACCTAGAAATAATAATAATGATCTCATTAGTAAGACTCTTTTTTTTCTCTCCTTTCTCTGAAACAAGGCATTTCTGCAAACTCTGATAATCTGAGGTTTTGTTTTATAACCTTTGATAATCTGATAACCTACCGACCACAGAGCAACCCTCACCCCTTAATTCCCATGAACTGAATAAAAAGTACTGCCCTCATCCTGCTGCCAGGCTTCTGCAAGTTTGCTCCTTCACTGTCGACAATATTTCTGACCACTTACCCATCTGTAGTTTGTGTAATTATTCAAGTTCTAATACATGGAGCTAACCACCCACATCTAGCAGCACTGAAGATTCTATACTGATAATCACTTGTAGCACAGCTACTGTTTTGAAGCTTGGAATTTTTGTTGGTTTCCTTTGTTCCCACTTCTGTCCCATACGACTCTAAAACACTAATTTTACTGAACAAATCACATGGTTCCCCATTTACACATTTCATGGTAGATATACACTGAAAGACAAAACACCACTTTATACATGTGTGGGTGTGAGTGGGGAGGGCAGGGGACGGGGTGCATGTAGAACTTCCCATATTATTCTAGCTACTCTGAAAACACTTTTCATTTATATGAAAATAATAACTTATTCTTGACAATCTAATTATTTCAGCAGTAGATTCAGAAGATTAGGTAACTCATCTTAGTCTTACTTACCCAAATTTTTACACATAACCAAGTTAAATCAGATTAAGTAGTATCTCAGCTATACACAGTGAAACTGAATACTCATTGTCTTTTAAAACTTAATTCTTCAATGCCCACTGGGAGAAACACTGAGTCATTCCTCCTAGCAAAAGAATATAAACACATACACTTAGAAAGAAAATGAAGGCAGAGACCAATATTATTCAAAACTTGCAGGGTTTTGTAAAGCATCACTGCTGGAATTTTTTGTGTCCCATTGCTGTTAATGAAATTTGAAATTGATGGAATTAGAATGAAGAAAGGACAAATAAGACCCCCTGCTGAAAACCTAGCTTGTGTTGAATGTTCAGTATCTGAGTGTCTCTAGTCCTTCTGTTTTGAAACTGTGCCACCAAAATGATGTTCTATTTTAATCCATTATATTAATTGATTGAATGCTTAAATAGTTTTCTTTGGGAAGAAGAGGATTCATTACAATTTTTAATGGTTTGCTATAGGCTAATGTATTTTAATAGAAGAGCACTTTCCCATAACTACTTAAACTAAAGCATTCTGTGAGATATTAATATTTTCTATTCACCACTATCATTTGTTTTCCTTGTTTTTTTAGAATATGAAACTCAGCTAGCTGATTTTCGGTGTTAAAAGGTTCAAAATGAGTATACTCCTGATTTAAGAAAACCTAAAGTAACATGCTTGAGTGAAAGTAAAACTAGTGATTAAGGAAGAAAGAAATTCTCCTGGAAATGTTTCCACAACCTACTCCCCCGCTGCCCTTTCCCAGTTCCCTTCAACTATCATTTACGTCTTGATCAGAAGATTCAGGAAATGACTGAACTGGACAGAAAGGTGTCTTCACAGTCAGAGAGGAGAAACGGTATGCAGAACCCAGAAATCCCATCACAAGCCTTTCCTGACAGAAGGTTGGCACACATTGCCCTGCAGAGGCTGCTCTCAGACCATCTCTTTTCCTTTGACCTCCATCAATTAATTATTTTCCAAGAAAAAAAGTTTGTCATCACAATTGTTAAGTTTGATACTAGTTTTCCAGTCTAAGTTTTATTGGATTCCAAAAGGACAGTGTAGATGCTGCTCAGTGAATAACCTGTGCTCTGCCCTCCTTTTATCAGCACCAGGGCCCTCCTTTGGGTCTGGAGAGTCACTGCCTCTTTCTGGACAACAGGCTGTGCACAGACATGGTGTGTGTCACTTCTGATACAAGCATTTCAGAAAGTGCTTGATCTCCCAGTCCTCTCCTCCTCTCCACAGTGACCAGGAGGCCACCTTCCCCACATGGTATAAGTAAAAGATGGTGGAACCTCTGTCAGCCTGGCCCATGAGTGACCCTGTGAGGCAGAGCTCTCTGCAAACTGACTTAGAGATACTGTAAACAAGAAACAGACTTCTGTTGTGTTAAGCAAAGGAGATTTTAGGGTTAAGTTGCTGTCACAGCATCACCTAGGATTAACTAGTCTTGCCATGTAGGGATGGAAGTATGAATGGGCACCTGGGTTACTCTGCAGGACTCTTAAGACAAATGGAATATCAAATATCAAAGTGAACATCTGCAGCTCAACAAAGATACTTCCATTCTCAGTAGGGCTCTTTCCGATGAACATAATTGAAACCCAGCTCAAAATATTATAGGTAAATGAACCTACATTGGTTTGTTAAATCCATGGGAACCACAAAACTGTTGGAAAGGTGAGGGTTGCAAATGCAAATGCTTCAGGAACAAGACCTGGAGACTGCAGTGCTGACAGGACACTCTCTAATTCTCACCCTTTTATCTCCGTGTATGCTGCCTTCATGTTTCTCTCTGTGCGGCCAAACCATCCCCACAAGCCAAGAAACATAGCTCCTGATGGCTCTCAAACCTCTGCCACCACACAGAAAGTGACAGATGGACTCACGCTTTTTTGCAGTAAGTTAAAAATCCCAAGGAAAAATATGATTGTCATAGCTGGAGTTAAGTGTCCCCAGGTGGGCCAAGCAACTGTGTCCAGCAAGGGATGTGGTCTGTAGATACCATTAAGCTTCAATGCAAAACATCTGGCTGGAACAGAAGCAAACTCAAAAGCTGTTTCCAAAAAGAGGGGGTTTCTGGTCAGACAAAACACTCACAAACATGTTCAAAATCCATTATGCACATAGACAAAATCCAAAAATCTCTTAAAACTAAAGGTTTTGTTTTCTAATTCGTTTGATGGCAAAACTTGACTTGGACCAAACTAATTTGGCAAATGAGACACAAACTGGATGTGAGGCTACTGCAGTTTTTTTTTTTTTAAACATCAAGTTTTTATTTTCTAAGCATAATACTATGCTTCTTTTCTTTTTAATAGTATTTTGATTTTATTTAAGAGTAATACATGCATGTGGTAAAAATTCAACTGCAATGCTTATTTGAGAATAGTAAATACATTTCAATGTAGAAATACTTGAATGTAGAAATATTTGTAGAATGTTTAATTATGGGTTGCTGCCCCAATCCTTCTGGGGGCTGTTACATAAAACATGATATATGCATTATATTACTTTTCAGATTATAAATTCCAGAACATGCCTCTCAAGGTTTTAGATAAGAGACTGTGTATCAGGAATTATAATAGTACAAATATAAATATCCATAGAATAAATTATGTTACCATAATTTAAGAATACACATGTAATAGACATGGAGATCTATCTACCTATATCTATAATTCTCTTTCTGAGACAGAGAGAGCACATACCCAAATAGACACATGGACATTTGTGTTTCTTAACTTCTTGTTTCCATCTACAAATTCTTAACAGGAGAGTTAAATATCTCAAGAAACACCTCAAAACAACTTCCACATACAGTGCGAGTTGGTAACTTGTTGAAGCAAGAAGTGGTATGATGGAGTCACATAGATTGAGAAATGAAAGTGATCTTAGAAATCATCTAGGACACCCCTCATTGTCATATGAGAAAATTGTAAAGGGGAGAGGAAAAGTGACTTCCTAAGTGCAAAGAGTTGGTGATAGTGCAGTTCTACAATCTTTTTTTTTTAACTTTTAATCAATGAAACACAGCTTTTTAAAAATTCTAGTCCACTGTGGTTTGAGTTCTTACTTATTTACTTAGATACCTTAACTAAACTATGAGTAAAACGGTAGGGAAAAATTATAATAATACTGAAGTGGTCCTGGATGAAAGGTGCTATAAAAGTGTTATTTCTTATCAGAAGAAGTAAGGAAAAGCCTGTTACATCTTATAACAAAATTTGCTAAAATCAAAATATTTTGAAAAATACTTGGGTACTTCTATGCTGATTCTAACCTTTGGACTTGTTAAGGCATCTGAAAAATAGTAATTTTTTTCTTACAAATGTAAACTATACTGAAAGGTATGAAAAATTATGAAATATACAGTGGTGTATTATAGGAGGCACATTTCTTTCCAATCACTATGTAGGTGGCTTTGTTTTCAAGAGAATTTTTAAAGAGTGTTTTTCCACAATGTAGTTTGCCTCACTTTCTGTTGTAAATAACCTGAAAGACTGCTATGTTTTGTCACAGAATCTATTTCCTGCTACTCCCCAAATCTCCCATCCTTTTCACCACTCTTGTGAAAATTTGCCTTAAAAGTAATTACATCTAGCTGTTATTACCGTGTTCATGGATGTGGTGAAGAGCATTCATCATTTGCTGACTAACCCTCAAGTTACCCATCTCTGATATTACGCGTTTTCAAATAGTGTAAACAATTTCCTTACCAGTAATCTGTCATTTCACCCCCACTGGTCCACATCCTCACTGGTGGTGGTTATTGTTGTTGTTTGCACAGTGTGTTTGCATTGCCTTTCTAAGTTAACTTAAAACCTATGCTACTTTAAGGCAGGCCTTATGGATTTCCCCATTATTTTGCAGGTTTGAAAATTATCTCCAGAGAAGTCAAATTATGTGCCCTCTTAGATCATATAGCTTTTTAATGGTTTTAGTGCTCATTAGTCATTTTGATACATACAAAGTGTACTTTAACATACATACAAATCCATACTTCCAATTTTGGAGACTCTGCCTTCCCATATCTTTTGGTTAGAGGTAGGGTCAGACCTCCCACAGCAGAACCAGAAAATTCCAGTAACTTGTTCTCTCTGGCTCCAGGCATCAGAGCCTCCATATGTGACTCAGGTCACCAACAGGAAGACATCATCTGGGACTGTGAATCTGAGCAAGTGACACAAAGAATTAAGGGCAGTTAAAAACCAGCTACAGCTGCAGCTGCAGTGCAGCACCCACGTGTGGTGTCAATGTCAACAGCATCAGTGCGGTCAGTGTGGGGTCCAGTATTGGCAACAGGATTATCCCAGTCACTATTCCACTGGCGTGATTTTGCCCAGTAGCTGCTTTAGGTTCCTAAGCATTTCTATATCTGTGGTTTCCAGCATTCCATTTAATTCTTTTTTTTTAATTTTTAAATTTTTTTTTGCTTTTTTCTTTTAAAAAGTTTAATGGAGATATAATTGACATACAATAAACTGCATATATTTAACGTGTATAATTTGATCTTTTTTCTTATTAGTAATCTATTTTATACATATTAGTGTGTATACGTCAATCCCAATCTCCCAATTCATCCCACCCCCGCATTCCATTTAATTCTATGAGCTAACCACTTCTTCCAAAAAATTCCTTCCATAGTCAAAACCTATATTTGCTCTCTGTTGTTTACAACCAAAAACTCTGATTAATATAATGTCAGTATTGACTTAGCACACAGGCTCACTGATCCTTAAAGCTTCATTCTTTTTCTATCATATATACCTCACAGCTTTCATAAAATAAATTTACTCTAATTTTCTAGGCACTATCAGTGGTGCCTTCTGCTGCCAATAATTTCTTTTCAATTGTTCAATTTTTTATCCCTTTATTTATGACATAAATTGGGTTATAATTACTAACATCAATTATTTATAGAAATAGCTTATAGAGTGTAGTCAAGGTATTGACTTTTGTGGCCAACATTAGTTTTGCAACACTGTAAATCTCACCCTACAGATGAAGACTGATTTATAGGTCATTAATAAGATCTGGAAAAGAAAAACAAGTAGTGTCTAGCTGGAAATGAGAAAAACATTGGGTAAATATATGAGAGAAATATTTGTGTCTTCAACATGTAAGAAAAGACAGGTGGAACATTATGTAAAATTATAAAATGTATCAGACAGGTATATCTCAAAACTTCCAAACAGCTATGTATCTCAATAACTGACTAGAAAATAGATTACCATTAAAAGGAAGACTAGTTAATAATCAAAGGGTAAAAATCATTCATTTATTTCCTTATTCACTCATTTATTTGTTCATCAGTGAACAGTTCCAAAAGCACCAAGCCTGTGCAGGTTGTCAGCTCTGGTTTACTATCTATGAAAGTTTAATAGTGCCTCTCACTGCCAGCGGAGGTTTGTGCACTGAAATGCATGGCGGGGCAGGGGGGTGGTACATGCATTGCTTAGAAAGTTAAAAGAAATTGAAAACCATTTATTTGGAGCTGAAAATAAGATTTTCTCTAAATTTCTGTATCCCACTTTGTGCAGAGTTTTCTAAATCATACATTAATTTATCTTAAAATGTCAATTAATTTTCTGATGTAACACTCTAGCAACATTAAAAGCTTAATCTGAACAACTAGAAAAAATTGTGAACTGAAGTACTGGTGTAATATGCACTTTCCAAATAAGTATTGCTCGTAAAATTTTTAAAATGCAAAGCCATGTTTTATAAGTGAGCATTTAATGAAACAGGATTTATCATGACATACAGAATTTTTACTAACAAGTATTATTTATTTTTGTTATTTAGGATCATTTATTCTTTTAGTAACTTAATTTAATTATAACAGTAAATGACTTTATTACCAAATCACAGTCAAAGTTTTAATGTTATTAAACTCACAATATTTTATTAGTTAGGAGAAAGAATAAGCCAACATTATATATTAATACACTCCTTATTTTCTTCCAACTTATATCAATAAGTTGTAACAAAGGGCTTTTTTAGTAGGTCATATGCTACTTCATTGAAATATTAGAATATTAGACTATTTTTATTTTAGTTTCCATTAGAGGGCTTTGGCAAAGCTGTTTTATATCTGTATTGCTTACAAACATCTTTTGCTGGTCACAGTATAAGCCACAATACTCATTTCCTTCATATAAGTCACACTGGATGAACCTTATGTTCCTAGTAATAAACGTTAACCTCATATATTAAAATGGCAACCTCCACCATTTTCTCAGAAGTGATGGCCGGTGGTATGTAGAGGTCCCCAGGGAGGTGGGGCAGGTGTTAATGGCCTAGGCATTTTACTTGGTCTTTCTCCCTATCAATCTCTTTCACTCCTCTCTCTCCCTCCCCTGTCCTTCCCCAGCCCCCTCCCTTGCCTCCCATCTCCTCCACCCTGTATGAAATGCCTTAGGTTAGTTACTGCCACTCTAGTTCTAAGCACTCAGCCCCTACCATCCTCTCTGCTCTCATATCTGTGTTGTATATTTGGCCCTTGAGGGCACCTGAGTTTGAGAGTTGAGAGTTACCGTGTAACAAGACTAAATATAAATTGCAATGCAGTATGAAAGACAGAAGAAAACTTATACAAGACTCTCTTCTTGTCTTTAAGGAGCCAAGAACCCATTAATAAAAACAAACAAATACTACTATAGAATACAACACAGCGGTCCTCATCTACATTCCAAATAGATATACCCAACAGGAGGGACACATTTCCACCAGTATTAGTAACCGCTATGCTGTGATTTTTGCAGCAGTAGCAGAGTGAGTTCTTTTGCTCTAAATCAGAATATGTAATTAAAATCTCCGGGCATTGGGAGGTGAACAAACAGAAGCAGAGGTGAGCAGTTAGAAAATGCTCCCCAAGTGATTCTTGGATACCTCCCCTTATTCACCTGGCTCTACACTGCCGGACTCTTCCTCCACCTCCTCTTGAGAATCACAGATGCAGACAGGGTTAAATGAAACACACTGCAGGGAGCTAGTCTATAAGGATAATGATACCAAAGGCTTCCCTCTCTCAAGGGTGGTTTGGCAGGGTGTCAAACTAGCAAGACTGAAAACAGAATCTCCCAGAATTCCCTTTCCTGTGTGGTATTGGATTAGGTTGGCCAGATAGGAATATGCACGATGTTTGGAAAGCCACGATAAAGCATCACTCCTTGTCCTCGAGAGGATTGTGCAGGGCCCCAGGAGCTGCTGAGTTTCAGTCACTTTGAGGTTGATCTGATGGCTCATTTTTGGCACAGGAAAGCAGCCAAATTGGAAGTTCATTCAAACTCACCCTTCTCCCCATCATCTTCCAGTTCCTTGGTGTCCTGAGTGAGGTGCACCTGCAGGTTCCTGGTGAAGGCCACCAGCTTCTTCAGCAGATAACCAACAACACTGAGTGTAGGTGTAGTGACAGACAGACGTGGCTTCCGGTCTGTCCTAGTAGGTTGGGGTTTGTCCTAGTAGGTTGGAGTTTGTCCTTGTGGGTTCCAGTTTGTCCTCATGGCTCCCAGCTTGTCCTCGTTTTATCTCTGCTCTACATCCAGCTGCCCAGTTGACTTACGATGATATCATGCCTATCATTACATACACAGCAAGCAGCTTTCCACAGAACTTCCACAGAACTTCTTCATCATTAATTAGTGTTTTTTCTGATCCTCCAATCACCCCTTTTCAGATATTTTTTTCCCAGTGTTTACTTCTATTGCACAATGTTTAATCCTAATAATAAATAAACCCCTTAGTCTAAATCACTCATGTTGGTTCTGCTTCCTTATTTAAACTCTAATGCAATTTATATTATATATGTGTACATATATACACATTTCCTATATATATACATATACGTATATATATATGAAAGCCTTTTGTGGAGCCTCAATTCCTGTGAGACTGGCTAAAGTGCTACAACCCAGAGAGGAAGAACTCCCTTTAGAGAGAATAACTGGGGACACATGAAATGTTGAGATGTCTGAAACCATTAGGATCCCAATAAGAACAAATATCCAACTCATGCAATTCCTCCCAGTACTTTACTTAAAACTTGGTGACTTCCTTCTATAGCTAGTACTATGCTAATACTTTGCTACCAGTGAGTGATCCGTATCCTAAAGAAAGTTTAACTGTCTCCTGATTGCATCCTCTGCTCCAGCACTCCCTGGCATTCTGTGTCTATTCAAGAATTAGTTACTGAATGAATGAAGGAATGATGTGAATGAATGAATGCTAAAGGCACTTTCCACCCACTGAAACTTCAACATAATAATGTTCATTGATTCTCTACTGCATTATCAAGCACAGTAATTGTTTGATTTTAAATATAATAACCTGGAAGATAAGAATTATTATTGGAATTTTACAGATGAAGAAGCAGAGAGTAAGTAAGTATCTCGCTCAGAATCACACAGCCAATGTATAAGAATAAACTTGTGTTTGTCTCATCCCAAAGCAGGGGTTTGTTCTGCTACATCAGGCTGCCTATCAAAAGGACATTCTCTCTGGTGAAGCCTCACACAGACAATTTTATCTTGACTTCCTCACCCACCGATCTCCCAGGAGAGTGTTCTCCTTCCAGGGTCAGTTCTTATTTTTCTTTGTTTATTTGGTCAGCTATTCTCAAACACAGTTTTCTGCAGATTTAAAATGCCATCTGTCTCCAGCCTTTGATTCCTGCTTCTCCCAAAGTCTGCCTTGTGAGTATGACTCAGCCTGACCTGCTTCTGCTTTCCATTTTAAACCTGGCTAAGAATTACATCAATGGATAAAAAAATTAGTCACTGGCTTTTCGGGTGAGTTGTGCTGTTGGGTTTCTTGTTTGATGTACAGGATATGTGATAGATTCACTGCAGTTTCTGAAGCAGCCAGGCCATCCTCCACGGCAGCAAGCTCAGCTCTCCTGTCCCAGTTTCCTATCTGCCCAGTTTCGTCCAATGCCTCCCTAGTGCGTGTAATTGGGCCACTTCCCAACTTCCTGGTTCTCCGTGGCTCTGACCTGGGTGCCCCCTGCCTCATTTCCAGCGCAGCCACAGGCTTGAATAGTGGAGTGCTAGAACACATCCCAGGTAGCTGGAACACCAAACCTGCATCAGTCTGATGGAATATTTTCACACAAATGAAGAATGGGGCTGATATGTTTAAAACTAACTTTGTCACTCAGATTAAAGGCACAGATCATTATTTCATATGTATTCTCAACTCACAGTAAGTACAAATTTCCTTCAACTCAGTAGCATAATAAGAATTTGAGATTTTGCAACAGTAATGTTTACACTAGGACCCCAATCATTTCCTTCTTACTAGAGGAAAGGAATTGCTAATCCACCTCAAGAAACACTGCTGCTTAAAATGGCAAAACACTAGCATTTTGTACTTTTCAGGTTTTTTTTTTATTTCCTGTATTTGAAAAGTTGTTGAATATAAAGTAATATTTTGGCCCCGATTCACTGTTAGAAAAAGCAGTCTGGAAACCTGACTCCCTGAAGAACACAGTGAGAATTATCCAATTTTATTGTCCTCTACAGATTCATAGAATTGTTGGTGTGAAAAAACCATGGCAATGAATCTAATTCATTCTCGCACTCAGTGCCTACCAGCATATCACATACCTTCCTAGAGAGATCGAAATGTATTCTATTTTTAAAGATTTCCAAAAATCCCATAACCTCACTCAATAAATCCTTCCAATGTGCAATTACTTTCCACACTAGGAAACATTTCTTTATATCTAACTAAGATCTCTTATTCTATAGTATCTTTGTGTCCTCTGCTCCCTCTTTTCCTATTTGTAGTCAAGATTAAGAATGGATGTTTTCTTAAAAAATATATATATATATATACAACATATATATATATGAATCACTTTGCTATACACCTGAAACTAACACAATATTGTAAATCAATGATACTTTGATAAAAAATGGATGCTTTCTGTATTGTCTTATTTATTGGCCTTTAATCTTCATTGGAATGAATAATATACTAAAATTTTCTTGAACATTTCAGTGTCTCTTTCACTAGAAAGTTCCTGAATATTTCAACGTCTTTTACAAGTAAGTAGTTTTTAATGTTAATATGAGGATGAATCAAATTATCCGCACTCTGGCTGTAGAATTTATTTTAATAACTTTTAGAAAAGACAAATACATTATTTTTCAACATAATCTCCTTGCTTTTTACTACACTGTGTCCATCTGTCAAGAAGCTTCTGTACTCCCTTATTAAAAAATGTTTTAGGCTGAGCTGCGAGCCACGAATACACCGCTGTCTTCACATCTTCATCAGAAGTGAAACTTCATCCTCAAAGGGCTGCTTTCAGGGGACCAAACAGGTGAAAGTCCAACGGAGCAAGATCAGGGAGGATGCTTTAACACCTCAAAAGGAAGTTTTTGCAGAGTATCGACAGTGTGGTTAGAAGTGTGCAGATGTGCACACCCTCAGACCACAAAAAAGGAATCGCTGTACACTGCTCTTTCACTGCAAATCACTAGTGGGCCATCCATTTTTGCTCACACCACAGTTACAAATGAACTGATGTAACATGTTCACACCTGCACAGCAGTGACTGGGAAGACAGAAGCCTTGAATGGAAAGTGCTGATAAGACAGTGTGACCAACAGAAGTTTTAATATAACTGGAGTGCAGATAATTTCTGACTCACCTTCGTACAATGTCCTACAAGCTTCACAACAATTATTGGATCAGTACAAAATTTTCATGTTTATCATCCAGCACAGGTGCTTACCTAGGAGGGTCTCAGAAAATATTTCTTACCAGTTTGCAAGAGTATGGGGTTTCCAAATTCTAGCATTAACTGAAACAAATAAACCATAAAAAGATCAAAGAGTATTCAAATAACACCCCTGTGCTCTGCAGCAAGAAATGAATATACACTATTTTTAATTGTATTTCATTTTCATTAATTTAAGTCTAATGAGCCATACATAGCTAATGACTATGAGATTGCACAGGGCATGTCTAGTAAATACAACTATAAAACCGTACATTAGAAATTTTATTTGGAAATTGTTAAATTTTAGAAAAATGAGTTTATGTTTTTTCACATGAGAGTATATCCTGTTACTGCAGGAGTGAATTCAGATTCTAAAAGTACCTGTATTTTATATACAAACTGGGAAAGTCTGCTTTTTATTTTATTATATAGTTATTTTAGTGAAACTAGTATTTTCAAAGTGATTAGACAAGATATGAAAATGTACAGGTAGGAATACTAGCTATCATTAAAAATGCATCTATTTTACACTAAAATGAAAGAAACAATTCCTGAAAATAGTTAAGAACATTAAAGATTTAAATATTAAATCCATATATAAAATAAGTGTATTGTAAGCAGAGTAAATGTTTTCTTACTTCACTACAATAAATTTATCTTTGACTCTACAAGTGATCCATTACCAATCCAGTAGCTAATTCAATCCTTCATTCTATTCACCTCACGAGGATATACAGTTAATTTAACAAATGTGATTAATGCTGATTCAGTAGAAACCTACAAGATAATAGCATTAAATTTTGGAAACTTTTGTCTGGGTTTGTCTGCCCTTGTAAAACCATGTCTCAAAATAACTTAAGGATTGTTACCTTATAATTCATAGTATCTCACCCCTAACCCCTTCCCCCAGGAAATAAAATTACAGTTATATGGTGTGAAATAATGAGGAAAAATAATATTTCCTTTAATTCATATTTAATAAAATTGATTAACTTGGTTAAATGGTGTATGGATAGATAGATGATAGATAGATAGATAGATAGATACACACTCACATACATATCTCTTCATTTTTTCATTCACAGCTTCTATTTCTAGCATCTGTATTTTTTTTTCCCAGCAGTTTCATTACCTAGTCCATGTTCATCATAATTGAAGTACTTCAAAAATTTTATATCCGTTCTGGATCCCTCTAACATTGCTCTTATCCAATAAGATAGCATAAATCTATTTCACATATAGCTCTTGTAACACCACTCTCTTACCTAAAGCACCTCTGGAAGATTTTGACATTTCATCATCTGAATCTATGACATTAAATCAACCACCTCCTCATTTTCTCAATATTTGTATTGAGAAAAATGCTTAGAAATAAAGCATTTTTCAATTCCTCGTTAACACTGTTTTCATCAGTGCAACCAAGCCATTCTTCCTCCATGGCCAGTTCAGGACAGTCTTATTTTCTCCATATTTTCTTAGCCCTTAGCATCATGTCAGTATTCTCACTGTCACATATTTATCATTTCCTTCAAGCCCCTGCTGAAAACCATGCTCCTCATTTACTAATCCATTATTCACTAATCTCTTCTCTCACCTTTTGCTAATCAGTCCTACTTTATAGTTTCCGGATCTCAAACCTCATAGCAATAAGCTACAAAATTTCACATATCCGTAGAGACAATGGTCTTTATTATTTTACGGAATACATGCACACTCACACACATACAACTTTCTCTTCCTACTTAAATGCTGTGATTCTGGGGTATTCTCCAAATTCCACCGTAAAGTCCTATTCCCCAAATATTTCATTTTTGATGGATAAATTAATAAAATGACTATTTCTTACCTAAACTAAATATCTTAAATGGGATTGAGAAATTTTAATGACCAATGACTGCACTAAAAAATTCCAAATGAAAAACAATAAAATATAATTCTTCATATTTAAATTCATTCCTCAACATCTATTTCTATTTGCTACTTGAAATTGTTTGCTAAAATAATCCTAATTTACCGTGAATGCAAAATGTAATTTTAATGGCTCTAAAAATACTAATGTGTTTTTCAAAATTACTTTTTATTTTGAAATTATTTTCTTATTAGTCTGTCCATGCAGATGGAGAACCAGATTGCAAAGAAAAACTCTTATTTCCTTCATGTAGCAGAAGGAAAAAAGTCAAGCATTTAAACTTTAGTGAAATTAACCTTTATTATATCAATTAAATTTCTTTTTGTTTCTCAGTTAATCATTTTCAAGAGTAACTACTTTTAACTTTTGATTTCTAATGGGCAAATAGCCATCAGCAAAAGTCTGGCATATTAGACTATAGTGAATAATAAGAAAGAAAAAGTTGAAGTCTGGCTAGTTCAGTACAGGATGATAAACTACAGGAGCCAATAATTTAAAAGAAAACATCCTAAAATGATGAAAAATTTTTTCTAGAGATCCAAAAATATGTTAGGTATTTCACTGTAAGTCCTGAGAACATGGATTAAAAGTTGTTTTCACTAGATACATTTCCCCAGTGCCTAAGGTATTGAGCAAGATTTCGCAAGGAAACCTTAACCTTGCAATTAGTGTTATCCTGCAAAGAATTAATCAGACTCCTTAGGGCTAGACACATAACGAGAATTGGTGCAGGGTAACCTTTAATTTAACTTTATGATGAATGTCTGTAATAGCTATAGGCAGAACGTTGGAATGTATGAGATGCCACTCAAAATCAGGGAAATCAATCTTTCGTTGCCTTCAGTTGCTCTTACATTTCTATTCTGATCCACAGTGTGCCAATCACACTTTTTTTTCCTGGAAACTTGCTTGTCACAGTGATCAGAGGCACTACCAGCATAGGTTGGTGGAGTCCTGGGTGTGTCTCCCTGCAATATGAGGGACAAAAGTGCATACCGCAGAACTGTTCTGCATTCCACACACTCTTCAATGTGCCTCTAGGACTGAAACTAGCATGTTGTTATAGTTTGTTTTATTCACAGTGTTACCGAGACGTGTTCAACATTTTAGAAATATATGCAGTTTATTGTATGTTAACTGTATCTCAATAAAAGTTCTAAAAAAAAAAAACAAACACAAGCAGTCTGGTTCCAAAATTGTGGGCATCTCTGTATACTAATTCTGTAATGAATAAATAATTACATAATTAATAATTCTGTAATAAACTGACACATGCACACAAAAACTCAAAAAAAAAGAAAAAGTTGACAGCAACACCACTCTTGCTGTTTGTGATACCAATACTGCACATATGAGTCAGTCTGATCACCACTGCTATGTTGTGGTGATTCTACATACTGCTGCAAACATCATCTACCCCACTGCGCTATATACAGTTGCAAACATCCAATTACCTCATTTGGAATCTTGCCTAAACATTTACATATCCTTTTATTTTTCTATTTCATGACAAATATAGCATTACATGCTTTTTGTATGAGGTATACAGGTAAATTATATCTTCTATGAATTTCATTTCAGATTACTAAAAGGGGCTTTGATGTCTAACAGGGTTGAGAACTACTGTTCTAAACCAACTGTGATGATGTCTTTCTCTTTTACCAAGTAGTCATCATTTCTTTGCAGTTAGGGGAGGCTAAGGGAAAACTATTTAGAAGTATTCTGGTGGTCTTAGAGGAAAATATTTGCTAACTGCTCATTCTAAAAAGGAAAAGAATATGAGGACATCTTGTCAAGTCTTTACTCTTCCATCCTTGTGTCTTCTATGAGAACACGACTGCATTGTGACAATGAGCACGTTTGGAACAAAAGGGCAAATGCCACTGAACCAATGGATCACCTTGGAACTACTCTCCCAATATTCTTGATATTTCAGGGTAGAGGGGTTTACATGGTTTAAGTGACTATTATTTGGATTTTACACATTTTCTAATAAAGACATTGAATCAGTAATCAAAAATCTCCCAACAAAAAGATTCATAATTAGATGGCTTGTCTGGTGAATTTTCCCAAACATGTAAAGAAGAATTAATACCAGTCCTTCTCAAACTTTTCCAAAAATCAGAAGAGAAAGGAACGCTTCCAAATTCACCTTATAAAACCAAAATCATCCTGATACCAAGGCTAGACAGGGACACAACAAGGAAAATAAAAGTGTAGGCCAATATCCCTGATGAACTTGGACACAAATTCCTCAACAAAATATTGTCAAACCAAATGCAACAATGTATTAGAAGGATCATACCCCATGATTAATTGGGATGTATTCCAGGGATGCAAAGAAGGTTCAACATCCACAAATCAATTGATATGGTGCACCAAATTAACAAAATGAAGGCCAAAAATCATACAATCATCTCACTAGATGTAAAAAAAAAAAAGCATTTTACAAAATTCAATACCAATTCATGATAAAAAACTTCCAATAAAGTGATCATAGAGGGAACATACCTCAATATAAAAAAGGCCATATATGTCAAGGAGACAGCTAACATCATACTCAATGATGGTAAGCTGAAAACTTTTCTTCTAAGATCAGGAACAAGACAAAGATGCCTGCTCTTGCCATTTTTACTTTCCTTTACTCCCAATTGATGCCTTTTATTTCCTTTTCTTGCATAATTAGGACTTTTAGTGCGATGTCACTGTTTGCACATGACATAATCTTAAATACAGAAAACATTAAAACCCCATCAAAAAATTGTTAGAACTAACAATGATTTAAGTCAATTTGCAGGATACAAAATCAACAAAAATCAGTTGTGTTTCTATACACCAACAAATAACTGTCAGAAAGAGAAATTAAGAAAATAATCCCATTTACAATTACTTCAAAACAAGTAAAACACTTAGGAATAAATTTAACCAACGAAGAGAAAGATCTGTACACTGAAAACTATAAGACGTTGATGAACTAAATAGAAAATGACACAAACAAATGCAAAGATATTCCATGTTCATGGATGGGAGGAATTAATATTGTTAAAATGTTCATATAACCCAAAGCAATCTACAGATTCAAGGCAATCCTTATCAAAATTCCAATGTCATTTTCACAGGAATAGGAAAAGCAATCCTAAAATTTGCATGTAACCACCACCACCACCACCACCACCAAAACAAAGATAGCCAAAGTAATCTTGAGAAAAAAGAACAAAGTTGGAGGCATCACACTTGCTGATTTCAAACTATATTACACTGCCATAGTAATCAGAACAATGTGGTACTGGCATAAAAACAAACATAGATCAATGGAACAGAATATAAACCTTAGAACTAAGCTCATACATATATGGTCAATTAACTTATGACAAAGGAGCCAAGAATATATAATGGGGAAGGACTGTCTCTTCAACAAACCATGATGAAAAAACTGGACAGTCACATGAAAAAGAATGAAATGGACCTCATCTTGCACCATACACAAAAATCAACTTAAAATGTTTTAAAGACTTGAATCTAAGACCTGAAATAGTAAAACTCCTAAAAGAAAACATAAAGGGTAAGCTCCTTGACGTTGGTATTGGCAACGATTTTTTGGATTTGACACCAGAAGCAAAGGCAACAAAAAACAAAAATGAACAAGTGGGGCTACATCAAACTAAAAAGGTTCTACACAGCAAAAACAACTTTTACAGATAAAAAGACAACCAGTGGGATGGGAGGAAATATTTGTAAATCACATAAAAAAAAAAACAATTTTACAATGGGCATAGGATCTAAACAGACTTTTTTTTTTAAAGAAGATACACAAGTGACCAACAGGCACATGAAATGGTGCTCAACATCACTAATCATGAAGGAACTACAAATCAAAACCACAGGAAGACAGCACCTCACAGCTGTTAAGAGATCTTTTAACAAAAAGACAAGAAATAACAAATGCTGGCGAGAATGTGGAGAAAGGGAAAAACTTGTATATTGCTGGTGGGAACATAAACTCATACAGTCACTATAGAAAATAGTAGGGAGGTTCCTTAAGAAATTAAAAATAGCACTGCCATATGATCCAACAATCTCACGGCTGGGTATATATCTAAAGGAAATGAAATCATTATCTGGAAGAGATATACATACTCCCATGTTCACAGCAGCTTTATTCACAATATCCGAGACATGGAAACAACCTAAGTGTCACCTGACAGATGAATAGATAAAGAAAGTAAGAGATCTAGGAATAAGAAATATAGGTAGGTAGGTACATGGGTAAATAGATATATAGACAGATATTTAGCCTTAAAAAAGAAGGAAACCCTGTCATTTGCAACAATCTGGATGAATCTAGAGGGCATTATGCTAAGTGAAAAAATAAGCCAGACAGAAAAACACTCTGTGGTATCACCTACCTGTGGAATATAAAAGAAAAGTCGAACTCACAGAAACATTAAGAAACTGCAAAAAACAGTAGTTGCCAGGGGATGGAGGTGGAAGAAATAGGGAAAAGTTGGCAAAAGGTTACAAACTTTCACTTACAAGATGAATAAGATATGAGGATCTAATGTATAACGTGGTGACTATAGTTGGTAACACTGTATTGTATAACTGAAATTTGCTAAGAGAGTGGAACTTGAATATTCTCACCAAAGAACAGGAGAAAATATGAGGTGATGGATATCTTAATTCAATGGTGGGGGGGTGGAGGGAATCTTTTCACAATGTATATATATATCAAATCATCACATTGTACTCTTTAAATATCACACAACATTGCCAATTATACCTCAATAAAGCTTGAAAAAAATCCTGATAAAAAAAGCGTCATGTGAAAAAATGTTTTAATGGTAATTGCCTCAGGCATGCAAAGATCTACACAAAAAGCACTTATCCATTCTTAGCAATTGGCAATAACTTCAGATTCACAAAAACTGTCCTAGAATATTTAATAACAAATATATCTGTGTTTGAAAACTGAAAACCTCTTACATAAAGTAATTATTTTGTAATATAGTGGCTTTCAAAGAGGAACAAAGATTTTATGACAGTATCAAATATGGATGAAAATATTTATATTCATTTTGGAACACTTCATTAAAAAATTTACTCAGCACTGTTAACACCTCTCAGAGAACAACTCCCAGTTCTCTAACAAATTCTCACAAATCTCTTTTTAGGTGGTTGAAATGTTTTTCATAGGTTAGAAATTCAGTCAGTGTTCAATATCATACCTTGTAACAAATCTCTGCATGTATGCCCTATGACCAAAGTATGAATCTTACTTTCTGAGTGACTCCTTGATTAATTGCAAATTTGCATTTCTAAAAGTAGAAATCTGATGAAAACTCAAGCTACAGGGAAATTATAAACATTGTCACAGCTGGACTCTATGTAAGTGGAGGGATAGATTTCATGAAACTAAGTTTATACGCTTATGATTGAAAAAAAAATGTAAAAGGAGGGACGGATTGGGAAAACTGCCATGGTACGTGTCTGTGGGAGATACAAAAATTAAGAAGACACATGTCCTATTCCATAGGGGCATAAAATCTAGACGGAATGTGTACATATATAATCAAGACAGTGTATTAAATGACTCACTGGAGTAGTGATGATGGTAAAAACAACAGCTTTATGAAGGCCCAGACTTTGGTGTTCATATTCAAGTAAAGTATTTTCCTGCATTCAAAGAGTTTGCAATTCTTTCCTAGAGTAGAAAAGTCATAGGTTTTGCAGTCAGAGCTCAATGGTCAAATGCTAGTTGCCCCAATGGGCAATGCAGGAAAACAGTTTAACCCTTCCAAGGCTGTGTTTCATTATCTGCAGAATGGAGATGATAAAATCTAATCCATAGAGTTGTAATGAGAAATAATTAAGCACCAAACGATGGCAGATTAACTTGTCATATAGTTTTCATTCAATGGATATTAATTCCCTTTCTTTCACTAGCAGTTTTTAAATACAGCCTATTTCCACACTTAATCCGATTATCTTGCCTCAACTAGCTGCTAGTCCTGTGGCTGTGGGGAAAGTATTTAAAGTGTCTATTCTGTTTCCCCTTTTATAAAATGGAAATCAAAGTGGTACTCACCCACAGGTATCACAAAAGCATATCAACTAGCCTTTCAAGCATCCCAATTTTATTTGAACTCTATTGGGATTTTTAAAGATTTATTTCTTCTAGGTATTTATAATTTCTGTATCTCCTGTTGATTAGCTTTCCTTATTCATTTCTTATTCTGCATTAATTCTGCTGCAATTTATATAAATGAGGGGAATATAATAAAAAAAGCCAGCAACTTGTGAAGGGGGTCTCAGTTTTTCAAAGGTTCTAGATTACTGAAGAGTATGATCAGAGAAAGAACCAAGTAAAAGCAAAAGCAAGGGGGATCTTCACCTCTGGACTTAGCACGGGGGGTTGTATTACTAGCACTGGAATAGCAAATTAAAGGAAAAAGAATACCGTCCAATATCTCCACTAACAAAGTAAGAATTAAATTAAAAAGATATTTGTGGATAAAACTTTCTTAATTGAGGAGCTCTCTTAATCAACTTGCTTTTAGGTCTCTGCAGCTCCCTTTCCACTGCAGGAGAAGAGTCAGGCTTACAGGTATATATCGCCATGTAAAAACTGACAATTATTGCATGCTGGGAAATCAACTTCTCTCTGTCACTTTGCAAACTCTCACTCACATCCTATTCAGTCCCTATAAACTTAAATTCTTTTTTTTCTTAAGTAAATTGAAAATGTAACCAATGTATTAAAGTGCCAAAAGATTTATTACTACAAATATATAAGCACAATGCGCATTTCAAGATATACTGCAATATCAAGCATTTTAGATACCCTCTAATAAAGTTGTGGAGCAACCATATTATGCCACGGATAAACAACAAAAACAGAAACAAAAATTACTAACCTTAAGGGAACTAACTAGGACAAATGAGAAGACACGGCCAAGAGAAAAATTTCAGATTAATAACAGGACAGTTCATCAGAGAGCACAGTCCAAAGATGGGCTATATTTAACAACAGTGAGGTGGCCACATTCTAGGGATATTGTAGATGCAAGTCATTTACCCCTGGCCAGCAAAGTAGTAGAAAGAAATTCAGGTCATCCCTGAGAAGTGGAAAAGTCCCTCTGGTTCATGGGAGTCTGTAATGCTAAGTACAAATAATAAAGAGTTAACCACCTTTTGAAATGGATACCCGGATACAAAATATACATTCAAAAGAAACTGCAATAAGAAATAGCCTGAGGAATAAACCATGAATACAGGTACACAATATCATGATCACTTTCAGAAAAGACAGATGGGTAAAATGAATTCAGATTTTGTTTCCTCTTAGTTATTGATCACTTTGGAACATTCTAAACAAAATATCTAGGTAATCAGATCCAAAGTGACAGTGAATTATTATTCAGTATTGAACTGGTTTTAATTGGATATCATAGACAAGCATTTCACTTAAAGTAATATTGTATGATATTTAACGTTCAAAGGAAGAGTAATCCAGAACAAATAGAAGGGAATAAAGTATTTATCATTATTGCTTTTGAACCTTGTTTTGCTCTAAACAACATGATTTCAGAAAACCAAGCTATAACACAACATCCCAGCCCCAGCAGGCCCCCTCCCCATCCCAAGGCGGTCCCAGGTCCTTAGAGCCCACGGTCATTTTCTGCTCCAAAATAACTCCATTTTACCACTGAACAAAGACAGCTGAAAAAGCTCTTCTGAGCAGAGAAAATAACTCTTCTATCGACTCTGCTCCTTCAGATAGTATTCCAATCCTCCCTTGTAATTACAGCATTTTAGTCACCACAAAACTCCTCGCCCCCAACTATCCACAGCCATTTTCCTCTAGAGAGTTTTATTTGTGTTTTGCTTATTCGGCAGTATTGTCACAATAATAGTGAGGAGGGGCCACTTGTCACTGTAAATGGTGCAGCACTCTGATTAATGTGCCTCTGTGAAGTGTACCACTGCCCTGATCCTGGAGTAATGTACCCATGACTTGTTTTTACGCACTTATTTGTCTGCTTGCTTACTGACTTATTTACTTCATCTCGGGGACCCCAGGCAGACCCATATAGCACTAGGTAAATCAGGGACAATATAGTTTCAAAAGAACATTATAAATACAAGAAAATAAATATACAACTTGAAATCGTAGGCAAATACTAGGAAACAATTTCTTCATTTTAGAAAAAGTTTTGCAAATAGCACTCAATTCCAACTCAATTCCAGTTTTACTTCTGTACAGCAAATGTTATTAAAATGTTATTAAATGTTATTGCAGTTTGCATTTGGGGCCTGTGAATTGGTCGACTGTAGGAGCTATTTGGCTGTGGAGAGTATACAGGAGTAATTAAGTTACAGGGCTAGCCAACTGTGGTGGGCACTGGCCATACACAGGGCTGCACACTGCCTTTTGTGTGCTTGAACACATTTTCAAAATATGAGTTCCTCCATTTGCATTCAAAGCCCGAACTGAAATTCCTAAATTTCCTTAAAGTGAGATGGAGGCATGTGATCGAGGCTCCAGAAATCAATTGCAGAAATTAAGACACTTGCATTTGGATGCGAATAACGTGAGGAAGAAGCTTCCACTTCTATTGGAGGTTTGGGGGGGTTTACAGTGGCCTATGACTATTCCTGGTGACAGCCTCAGGGACAGTAATGACCCAAATGATGCAAGATCAAGTTCTTGGCTTAGACTTAACCTCACTGGGATGGCAGGCATTCCTCCATCTTACTGCACAGTAGCTATGGGGCTAATGCTCTTGTAACATGCTTGTAAGCTTATCTCCTGAAGACCTAGCCTCAAGCCTGGTTCTGCAGGACTCCCACCAATTCTCTGAGCTACCAAATAACTTATAATTAATACCTTTGCTATTTAAAGTCTGTATCTGTTGATTGCAATTAAGAACAATGACATACTGATTGGATGTAAGATTGAGTTGCGGGAAGAAAAAAATATGAAGGCAGACTCAAGAATCTAAAGCTCAGATAAATGCACATGATTGACCTGCTGAGCACAGGTGTCCAATCTGCTCCAAATGATATAGCAGCAGAAGTTCTAGGGGGCTTATGGTACCCCAAATTAAGTCAGAGGCTGATGTGAGTTTAGATCTCAGCTCTTCAACTTGTTCAATTTTTTTACCTGTAATACATAATGTTATTGTGAGAACTGGATATAATCTATGTAAAGTCCTTCGCACAGATGTCCCTACAGGTTGTTATTACACAGACAAGAAAGGGGCAATAGCTGACTATTCTGGGTGAATCACCTAATTTATGGACCTAGCCCTGGACAGAGGCAGGTATAAGTATTAAATAGGGTACCTGGAATCTTGACCAAATAAAATGGGTTTTAGGCCCTGATTCTAGGTGTGGTCTGAAAATATGACAAAACTTAGATAAGAAGGCACACCCAGGAGAAATCAGCAAATATGGTGTCTGAATGGTTGCTTCCTGGACCTGGGGATGTTGAGACGCTAATCTCAGAGGCAATGACCCCAAGGCGTAGAGCAGCAAATCTAAATCAGTGGTGTTAGGCTGCTCTTCCCTGTCCAGGCTGTGTCAGGGTTCCCTGAAGAACTGGGCTGAACACAGCCTGCAGATGAAGGCAACTTTAACCATAGGTGAGAGGACCAGGAATGTCAGAACTCTCCACTTATCTCATGTTAATTTATACACCCCCTCCCCCCACCACACACAAACTTTTTATCATAGACCCTGAACCTACAAACAAGTTGGTTCTCAATAGATATTTGTAGGATTGGATTCAATATATAAATTGAATGCTTTTGAAAAGCTGCTGGAACATGGTTTTCTTGTTATTTTAAACTCCAGAAAAATGTTCAAGGTCGATAAAGCAGTAATAGTTCCTGGTGGTTTAATTGCCTGGCATTGTGCAATGATTTGCTCAGTTCTATCCAGACACTTCTGTGCATTAAATGGACAACCGACTGGGTAAAATAACCAGCTTTGTAAAGCGATGTTCATGGCAATCTAGCTGCAAAATGGCCTGAGAGGAATGGATGACAGTGGGACATTCAATGAACTCTTGCAAGGTGAACTGAAATGAAGCAATGGTGAACAGAGGATACAGGAAAAAAATGCATGCAAGAGGATTTCAAGCTCAGTCATAGCTTCAAATAACAAACCCGATCTCTGGAAAAGACACACCATTAGACAAGATGGCCCAGCACAAATATACCAAATGGTAAGATCTTTACTCAAAACTGATTTTGGCAACAGAGCCCAAAAGGCAAAGCTGCAGACACTAACCCTCTGCAGAGAAGCTAGAATTGCCAATTCCAGTCAAAGCCAAGCAACACAAATGATTAGAGGATTAAAATATTCAGGTGCAGTTTATGCAGAGTTTATTTTTTCTGTTCAGAAAATAAACAGTAGCAGCCTATGCCCTTGCCTGGATTAGAACCAAGATAAACCTATAGGTAAAAAGTAGTTTCAGAGAAAATATGAAGGATGGGTTAGGTTAAAACTAAATAGGAAGAGATTCTAACTAATCAACAAGGGACAGGATATTCACCTTAGAAAGGATAGATTAGTCAGGCTCTTCTGAAGCCCAGAATCACAGATGAAGTAGTAACAAATAGAAAACAAGGTCATCAATGGTTAAGGGAGGAAGGAGAAACCTTAGCATGTTAAAGGTGAGAGATACTAGAGATGTGATATGGGTGGGGTGGCAGAGAATGGCCAAGTACAGAATCTGCACAAGAAACATGAAAAAATGGAAAAGAAATGGGAAGGACAGCAAAGCAAAGAGGTCAAGAGCTTAGAGTTCTTGGTAACAACAAGATGGAGGGACTAAGAAGTACTACAGTAGTAAATACGCTTATTATAAATATTTTGTAAATAACAATTCTGTATTATTAGAATTTCTCTTTGTGTATACTCTTACGTATTCCAACACGTACATGTTTACTTTTAAGTTATGGACTGTATTAATTTGCAAGTCTCCAATAAAATCAATAATTTGGCATAAAAATTCCAGGCCTGAAACAAACATTAGAAATTTTCATTTATCGATTTCCCCTACAACAAGAAGAACCATTCCTTCATTCATGCAATTCATATTTATTAAATCCCTACTATAAATATAAATATACTATCATGATAAACAGTAACTATTTATAATATAAAAACAACATGTAGAAATAAAATTCTGTTTAAAGAAACGCTAGCCTGTCGGTCAATTATTAACACTAGTAATAGAAGCACCTGAGGTTTACAGTCATCTGAATTTGGCAAATATAGTCAGATACTGGATGTCAGCTTGTTTAAATACTAATTTATATAATTTTGAAACTTAGGCGATGCAGTATTTTATTTCTCATTATTACTATTATTGAGGTATTTTATTATTTATTACTATTGCAATATTTTATTTATTATTATTACTCATTGAATAAGCACCACAGTGTGGGAAAACATTCAGATGTTTTTCTGAAGCCTTGAGAATGTAACAGAAAATATGGCTAAAAGTAGTTAAAGTACGTGGGCTGAGCAACTGGGGGCGGGACATCCTGCTTGTGCAGAGGAGGAGCGAGGGGTGCGGACTTAAGAATGCCGGGTCAGCACAAGTTAGAATGCTGCTTGCGCACGCACTGATTGTTCTTCTGCTGTTCTTGCAAGGACCACTGCCCCCAGTCATGTGAGGCCCTTTGTACAAGGAGAAAATTGGTTACTTCAAAGAACACATTAAATGTGGGAGGTAACTGGGAGCATGGGAACCTTATGCTTTCTTACTTCCTGGATGCCGAGAGCTCAATAAAAGCGATGTGGGATGAATCAGTGGGGGCTCTCCATCCTAGAGGTCTTGAGTCCCCTGGTCCCATCTTTCTCTTAAGTCTGTCTTTGTGTTTCTTTATGCTTTGCAGCACCCATCATTCGCCCCGAGTTGCTGAGTTGGTCTCAGCACCACAGAGCCAGGCACCTCATCAAGGACCGTGCCTACAAAGGAAGATAAAAATTGAGCACTTGCCCTTAAATTTCAGTTCAGGGTGGAAACATCCAAGCAGGCAAACCACTGCATTCAGAGTAATTATGGATAAGCGAAATAACAGAAATTTATAAAAGGTACAATGGTGGTCCCAAATAAGGAAAAAATAATGCAAGTTGAGGGTTGAAAGAAGGCTTCATAGAGGGGAAGAACAGGTAGAGGTAAAGCAGTAACATGCAACCTGGAAAACCTCCACCCCAGGGCATGGTACCTGAACTGTCCCACAGCACGCCTCCGAGTTACAGTCATTAGGTAATGTCCCTGGTAGTGTCTGTGAAGATCCCCAAGAATAGGATGGGGTCTTTCTGGTTTACTGATATTTAACACTGGCATCTAGCACAGGGCCTGGCTACTGTCTATGCTCAATTTGCATTACTGGGTAAGTGAAGGAATGTGCTTCCATATTCTAGAATATGGAACCAAGAACAGAAAGAAGTGGAACTGAAGAGGGACAGACTGGAGAGTGTTTTAAAAGACAATATTGGTCACATTCAAAAAGATTTAGACGTTACTTTGAAGGTGATATTTCAACCAATCAAATTCATTAATTACTTAGAGAAGACACGAAAGGACTCATGTATCCAAAAGATACTATTGGGTAAGTGTACAGTGTTATGGATTGAACAGGAGGAGACTGACATCTGTTAGTAAATATGATAGAATTTTGTTTAACTTCTATGATGATGTTTGTCCAAACTGCTTTTGTGAGAAGAGGTTAATATTTCCTAATGCAAAGCACACGAGTACCACTGAGCTAACAGGCTCTGGGAGCATAACACTTGCAGAACACAGGCAAGTGTTATGCTGGTCAAACTACAATCTGGTTGTTCCATAATCTTGCACATTCCCCACTTAAGTCATTTATTCACTTAGGTCAGTGCCTGGCCCCTGAAAGTATTTAAGTGTGTTATCCTACTTTACATACAATATTCTTTTTTAAAACAAGATAGAAAAAGAAAAGTGTAGAATTTAAAAGTATGGTAACATATTTCTTTTGAAAAACAATATAGTTTTCTTTTATGTAACAAAATATGTTTTTTCTCGATTAACTGTCAGAATTACAAGCATTTCTGAATAGGTTAATTTGTATTACACTTAATCATATGCTCCTCTGTGAGATCATGGGTTGCAATTGCTATAAAGTATAAACCAAAGAAGAAGTAAGTTCCTTTTCAAAGTTCCTTCCCAGGGTTCAACTTGAGGATGGATGATGCCTTAGAGGACTGGGACGGGGAGGGTGGGGGGGACTCGAGGGAGGGTGGGGGGGGAGTCGAAGGAGGGAGGGAATATGTGTATAAAAACAGATGATTGAACTTGGTGTACCCCCCAAAAAATAATAAATTAAAAAAAAAAGACCCAATTTAAAAAAAAAAAAGTTCCTTCCCACGGTGGCAAATACCTTTATTATAAAAATGAAATTCTTGTTACACAAGACCACATTCTTAATGAGAGATAAACATTTTAAGAAGTACTAGTCATTTTAATGTGAATTTGGACACACTGGGGATTTTTCTAAGTGTGATCAGTAAACCAATTGCCATATCTCAGTGCCATATCCTAAAATTTTTATATAATTTGTTTCTGTTTTATTTTTAATTGTGAAAGCATATCAGATTGTGGTTAGTCATCTGTTTGTATGCAGCATTTTCAGAGAAGGATAATTAAGAAACAGAATTACTTTAAATCAGAGTAGAATTACTTAACTCGCTTATTCCTTTAAATATTTCAGCTATAAAGTATAAGATTGCTTATTCTGTCTGGCCTTCCAGTTTTTCAATTTTGTATTATTTACATGATTCTTTGCTGAGCTATGTAGAAAGGGATCAATGTCAGGATTGATGAATGTATGTACTTTATTTGCTTTTCAAAGTGCAAGGAGGATGTATCCGATATTCCAAGTGAGCACAGCACTGCTTATCTGCATTGCTGAAGGTCTGCAGAAGTCCCATAAATTGTGAGAAACTGACAGAACTAATATTTCATACCACTGTGAATATTACTTGCTAATAGTATAAAGCTATTGATAGTAAATATCCTTTGTACCTTTCCATGAGAGGATTTTCCCATGAATTTTCATTAAGAGGTAACCTATAGAATGAAACCTTTAAAATATACCCCTTTGATAGAAATTATTCTTTTATGCCAGGACTCACAGCTGTCAATTTCTGATCCACTCTGAATGCAGAATGATTTAATTCTTTACTTCTATGATGTCTACCAAATGATCAATGGTTAAACATTTTATATCACTTTTTAGAGCTTCTTTGCATTTGAGAGATTTGCATACTTCCATTGGGACTTGTTTCAAATTCTAAACAGTAGAAAAAAGTGAGGCCTAACTGGGATTCTGCTTCTCTAATATACATTATATACAGTGATTACAGCTAGGACAAAACACCAGCTTCAACAGACTTACCCACCCATATCAATTCATTTACACTGATATACCAAAGGAAGCCAAAGCAAAGAACAACTTGGCTAAACAAAATATTACTCAGGCACGCAGAAGTGACATGAGATGAATCTGCATTGCCTTGGCTAGCTGGGTCCTACTGTACCACATCAGGATTAATTGGCGTATGAAGCTTAGGTCAAATATTTATCTATTTGGTAAGCAATTATGGAAACCCTTGACTTATCCATCACCATTTGGAAATTAACACCTACTTCACTGATTTCTTTAGATAATGGAAACTCATGCCTTAAACACCAAAGCTTTCGGCTTAATTTTCATTTTCTGTGAAATGTATTAGATATTTCTCTGTTATTTCTGTGCTGATGCTTTCACAGCGATTAATGTGCGTAGGCCCGGCTGTTCTCATCCTAAATGACTTGCGATGACGATGCTTTTTGAGTTTTATAGATATATATTTTTAAACTGTTCTGTATCCCCACTCACTGTATTGTTAACAATTTTTGCTACTGTGAATTTAACTGACTTTATAACAGACTTTTTTTTCTTTTAAAAAATTTTCTGAGCAATGCTTTCCTGAGTAACAGTTTGTTTCTCCTGCAAGGTACAGTATATCAATTTTAGCGTAAGAGTGTGTGTGTGTGTTTATATTGCATTTAACTTATCAGTGCAGTTTGATTACAATATTTCTTATCTCTATAATGGTAATGATAATAATAGCATTTACTCTTTACCATGTGCCGTGCTCTGTGTTAATCACTTTACATATGTAACCTAATTAAATCCTCATTAAAATTCTGTAAGTTATGACCTATTGTTGCCTACAATATTCTACACATGGAAAACTGAGGAAAAAGATGTTAAGCAAATTTTCCAGATCCCCACTGAAGTTAGTGTTAAGAGGTGCAGCTCGATAACCCAAGGCTGTCCGACTTCAACAACTTCCAAATGACGGATATTTACTATTATTGAATAATGAATTGCATAGTGACTTCAAGATGAGTGAAGCATATCTAAACAATGGTTTTCTTTACTACCTGTTCACACTGACATAACACGATTATAGGTATATAAATGCAAAACTGATTTTTATTCTAGACAAGCAGCCATTTTTTAACTTTATTTTATACTGGAGTATAGTCAATTAACAATGTTGTATTAGTTTCAGGTGTACAATGAAGTGATTCAATTTACAAAACAAGCAGCAACTGCAAAAGGAAAATATCAAGCATTTACTATGTGCCAGGTGTTAAGGGACTGCATGTCTTACTAACTTCACTTAAATCTCAAGCAACAATTATCTCCAATTTAGAGTCAAGGAAACTGGGCTCAAAGAGCAAGAATTTGAACTCAGAATTTCTACATGCTAACCTGAATGCTTAACCAAGGTAAGAGGAAGGTTGACATAATTATGTAATATTAAAGATCATGCCACATAAATATATTTGAAACAATGGTAATGTTTAGTCTAGAAAATTCAAGGCTTAACAGAGACGTGATGCCTGTCTCATAAAGTGCAGGAATGATTTCATGGAGAAGCATCAGATTTGCACTAGGAAAGCCCAAAAGTAAATTTCGGCTAACTGAAAGTTTCCTTGTCATTTCCCTGTGCTGACAGAGGAACTGTTTTCTAGTCCATCTCAGTTACAGTCTTTCGGTGGTTCCAATGTACATAGTAGACCATGTTGCAATTTTGTTCACATGGGGCAAATGGGAAATCACAAGCCTCAGTACCAAGATTGACCCCAAGTACCCCTCAGCCCTGGGTTTACCCCACCTTCAGATCACCTCTGACCTGGTCTGAGTTTCGGTGCTCTTTTGGTATGTGGCGCTCTTTGGCTCTTTTGGTTTGTGAGGCTATCCCTTAATTATTTGTGCCCTCATCCATGCCTGTATAAAAGATCTTGTATTTTATTTAGACTAGACAGTGTCTTATTTTGGAAATGATTTCAGGTTACCAATTTTGACATATTTCCAGAAGCACTGAAATGAAATTCCTTGGAAAACCGTAATGTTCTGTAAGAGCAGTAACTATCATCATTATTTCTATTAGCGAGATTCTAAATTATCATCACTGGAAGTTTGCCTGAAGATATAGATGACTATCAGTGAGACAATATGTTTGTTAGCATTGGACTTCTTTTTTCAGGGTAATATTATAAAGAATCCCAGAGTATAAAGCAGATCAGAGAGGTCTGGCTGACTTGAAAGTTTGGCAGCAGCCACACACTGTTTCATCTCCACTCAAAGTTTACAACACTGTGCTTGTTTTAATAGAAATCTTGTTTCCCCAGAGAATGAGTTGGGTTAATATTGCTAATAACACTCAATCTGCTCCAAGGTGTTTTATTCATTCCAACACCACAGCTGACTTCAGCCTTTTATTAAAACATACCTCCTGATTAATTGATCTTAACATGTTTAGTTCTCTTTGGATAATTCTTATTCTACATGCTTCCATGTTCTAAGTACAGTTAGATTAATTTCTTTCTATCACTTAGGAAGTCAGTACTACATATTAAAGCACAAGTGTCAGCGCTGTGGTCCCGCTCTGTGACTAACACTCATCTCTAGGTAACTTCCTTCACCTGTAAAATGGCTAGTGCATAAACTTCCCATTTTACAGAATTATTAAGAATATGAGTGTTGTAAAAATATTCTTTAAAGTTTTATAAAAGTTGGAGACATATAAGGCATCTTTTATTCTCTAAAAATAATTTATATTAAAAACAACAAAGACAAATATTTTGTATCAAAACACTTCAACAATCGCTCATTTCTTGGTCCACTCATTTACTATTTTGGCCAATGAGTAGCTTCACTTTTTCCCTTGAGTTGTCCAGTGCATAGTATGTGCTATAGTGTGCAGCGTGATGCTGGAAATTATTAAGCACTTAGTGAACGTGAGCCTCTCTTTATATTATCTTCCCTTAGAGAAAAAGTTGATGGTAAAACAGAGAGAGAGAGAGAGAGAAGAAAAAACTCTATGCACTTAAAAGGTGAGTTGAGTATCTTTTACCAGCTTTTACAAGGTGTATTGCATGCCTATTTACAAAAGTAAGGAAACTGTCAATTTGATGAAGTACGACTCACAACTCATTAGTGTTGAACGCAGAAGTATTCCACATCAAAAACGACTGCTGAAATATTCACAATTACCAGCTGCTCAGAAACCATTTTATATGGATAAAAAACATGTCACATTTAATTTATCAGATGCTTTCTACTGTCATACTTTTCTTTCGTTCAATGTACTGAAAAGTTATAAAAACAACTTCACTCTCGCTGTAGCCATGCATAGACATTAAGAATAACACAAATCCATTATCTACCATGATATAATTGTATCTACATGGATGAATAATCTTCTACAGCTTCTTTGCACTCAATTCTGAATTAAGTATTCCTTTAAAGATATTTGAATACACAACATTCAGTATCTCTATTAGAAAACTACCATTTCAATATAAAGGAAAAAACCACATTCATTCCTGAAGCTATATTACTTGAATGAGCTGGCATGATTAGCTCCATTTCTATAGTGACTACAATGGGAAACATCATCAGAAAAATAATGCTGTATTAATTTTCTAACAACACTGAAACAAATCAAATACGCACTCAAACACTTGTGAAAATAAAACAGTAATAGTCTAGTTTTCCACTGTGTGTAATTCTGTGATGGAGGTTTCAAGTAAAAACATAATAATCAAATTAAACCTTTGCAAAGATTATCAGACATCAGACATAGCCAACTGCTGTGACCTACTAACTCTACCTTGAAAAGCCCAAGAACAAGCAGACTAAAACAACCATACACACACATGCACACTATAATTATCTCCAAATAAAAACAAATGAGCAAGCTGACAATAATCCATGTGTAGGTTTCAGTCTTGCATTTAATCCATTGTAAATGGTGTAGTGTTCAGACTAGTGTCTGTAGAGGGCCTTGCTCTCCTAGGCTCTGATAAGTGTTCAGTGTGCATCATTTCTGCTCCACAGCACTGCATGTCATCAGCTCAGTCCAGTCATGGACACTGAATGGGTGGCCCTCACTTTCTGCTTTCAATGTCAGCTGCAGCTGCAGTTATGGCTCTGTTTAAACTGTCATCGGAAGCTGTTTAAAACCATGAAAAAGAAATAAGGCCTGTTTCTTTAGAGTTTCTCATCTAAAGAAATTTGAAAATTTTCTAATAATTACAGATTTGTCTAATTTTTAAATAATTCCCAAACCATTCTAAAAGGATCTCTTAGAACACTTAGCTCTTTATATACTTTAAAAATACCCTATTCTGTCCTTAAAGCATATAGGAAGTTAGAGGGAAGCTTTTCCCTGAAATGAAATAAAATATTACTACCTATCCTTCCAATAAATTTATTCATATTTTACTTGTCGCAAAAATAATTTTTCTAGTGCCAGGCAATAACTGAAGGAAAAGTGAGAAAATTCACAGAAAGAAAAAAAAAGGGGGAAGGAAAATAAAATAAGCCTGGGTTGCATCTGTAGACAAAATATAGGCCTCGGAGTTTTGCACATTTTCTAGAGGTGAATAACCATATTAGTTCCAGTGGATATAGTGATCAACACAAGTAAAAACATTCAAGTGCAGTGTCCGTAACATTAAAAACAGCAGCTACTCAGGAGATGTATAACTATTCCTAGAACTGAAGACTGAGAGAAAATTTTCCTGTAGTCCACGTAGAGAAGTCACTATGATATAGAGAGCAGTATAACCAAATGATCTCTAAACATACAGAAAGTTTCCCAGGATGGTCTTACGGTCCACTTAGATGACTTACAGTGTAGTTGTTTTCATGTTTAAATCAGTTCTGTATTGAGAAACCTCCTTTAAATGTTGACCACTATTCTAGAATGGCACTTCTGAAAGCCATTCATTCCAGTCTTTAATATTCATTCATTTGTTTATTGAGCAAATGTTCAAGGAGAATCCCAATTATTCCTAGCTTGGAGAAACACCAGTAAAGAAGATAAACAAAGGGACTTCCCTGGTGGTCCAGTGGTAAAGAATCAGCCTTACAATGCAGGGGACATGGGTTCCATCCCTGGTCAGGGAACTAAGATCGCACGTGCCACAGGGAAACTAAGCCCGTGTGCCACAAACTACAGAGCCTACACGCCCTGGAGCCTGTGCACTGCAACTAGAGAGATAAAACCCAGAAGCCACAACCAAAAAGAAGCCGACGCGCTGCAATCAAGATCCCTCATGCCTCGGCGAAGATCCTGCATGCTACCACTAAGACCTGAGGCAGACAAAAAAATAAATAAAACAAATAACAAAAGAAAGTAAAAATAGTGTTTAAAAAAAGAGGGTAAACAAAACCGCAGTTTTCCTGTGGTTTATATTCTAGCTCAGAGGGGCAAAAATAGAGGTGGCAGAAGTGTACATAGGAGGAAATAGATAATAAAAGAGTAAAGGAATAATTGAACCTAATAGTTCTAGATCTGTGCTATGGAATAAGATAGCCACTAGCTACAGCTGGCCTTTGAGCACATGACATATAGATAATATGACTGAGACACTGAACTTTTCATTTCATTTGGTTTTAACAAATTTAAAAAGTTACCTGTGGCTAGTGGTTACCATACTGCCAGCACAATTCTAGAGAGCACCAAGTGCTATGAAAAAATAAAACGTGGTGAATGCGGATATACGGCAAGGAGATTATATGTGAGCCTAATTCTGAATAACATGAAGAAGCAGCTATTCAAACACTTGAGAGATGACAATTCAGAAAAAGAGAAGAATAAATACAAAGGCCATGAAGCAGAGTGCATGAGTGAAGAGAAGTGAGTGTGAGCGTTTGAAACGAGGCCCATGTGACTAAAAGCTTAACAACAGAGGCAAATGTGGGAGGATGAGGCTGAAGAGGACAAGTCACCTTTGCATATTTGTAATAGGGGATTCTGCAGTAAAACTAAGGGGCTCACTCTAAAAAAACATGAATAATCTAAGGTCTATACTCATTTGAAACTCTTTAGCGCTTAACATATTCCTGTTCAAAGAAACAAAACCAAGTAAAATTTGGAATGCATCATAAATAATGTTCTTTTTGGCTTTCTCAACAAATGGAATAAATCTGATTAGAGATAGAAAAGGCATGGTTTGAGCCTGTCTTCTTATAAGAAATCATATATTTTCTATGTTCTTAAGCTAGGTCTGTAATTTTGAGGGAAAGAACTGTTGACTCTTTTTTAAAAGTGGAAAAAAAAATCACGGAATCTAACCAAAGAGGACCACACTAGTAAAGTTAATAAAGGTAAACACTGGGAAGGACAGGAATTTACAGGTTTGAGCGGAAAACCACTCAAGAGTGCTCTAGAGACAGGACATTTTCATAGGATGCTGTATTTATCAGCAGCATCAACTGTGCTATATGGAGGGGCGATCAGATGCCAGCTTGCAGTCTACAGACTTCGAGGCAGCTGACTTTGGAATGTAAACTAAAGGGAAAACATCTTTCGTTACTCAACCAGAATGTGGGAATCCATAGCCCCACTCACTAAATTCATACCTCACGTGATCGCAAAAGAACCTCATTACCAAAACTACGGGTACAGCCCTATCTTCCCAGAATGATGTATTACGTCTCAATGTATCAAGACATGTTATAGTAAACTTTTCTTTTAATATGACCCCACTTCTGAATGTAACCACTTCTGATTTTTATTTTACATGTGATTTTTCTAACCTGGGCAAGACTTATTTTATGCCATTTTTTCCTGACTCAATATATTTAACAAATCAGAAACTTGAGGGCTGATGTTTACATTTGCTGGACATAGATAAACATTTTGCTTTTGTTTGGTTTCTAACAATTCATTGAAAAGAGGCAAGAGGGAAACTTCTTCCTCAAGACAAGTGAGTCTGATTTGTTATTTTTACTAAGTTCCTTGGATAGACAAAATTGAACTCTCTCAATCCACAAATCAAACCAGACTGGAGGACAGTTACACCAACTTAAAATAATGGTGAAAGTTACATCTTTTATCTGGAAGACAGTATTAATGACAGGACCATAGAAAGTACAGAAGAGATCATTAAAATTTATTCTATGATGTTGGCATCCAGGTTGAAAGCACTGTAAAATTTCTTCTATATTTATCCCACACATTACCATTAATCAATGTCAGATTATTTAAATATACATCTAAAAAGAAATTTTCTGTGATTAATGCCTTTAACTCTAGAAGAATGACCTAAAAAATAATTCTCTTGACTCAGAATCCCAATGCCCTCATTGTACCCAAAGTCAATGCAGAGATAATTAATTCTGCCAAAGTGTGGATAGAATAAGTCAAAGATTGCCCATATACACCCAAATGTCCATGCAAATAGTATGGAATTTAAAAAGTAGAATGTAGGTGTCAAAATGAGAGCATATTAGGCTTGACAGGAACCAAATGCAATCAGGAAATATTTCCCCCATATGAATACCAAAGAGCTCATTAGTAGCTCCCCTGAGGTAAACAAAAATAAAGCTGAGGAATTCAGCTTTCCACCTTTCAATATTGTTTTTGATGGTCAAATATACAAAGGATTTTAATATTGACCATGGTGAGCTAAATGTGCTAAAATCTATTTTTTAAAAAAGGATAAAACATGGTGTCCTTAGAGCTAATCTCTCTGGTCAAATTCTTAAAAAAAAAAAAAAAAGAATTACAATTGAGGTGAATACTCTAAGGGATTTTCTGCATCTGAAAGTAAGCAAGCATCGACTTTTGCAAAGACAGCTGCCACAACTCCAATTCCCACATAAGCCATCTGACTCAATTCTAGAAACCCAAACTGGAACTTGTCAGAACTTCTTCTGAAAATGAAGGAGTCTGCAAGCTTACTAGACCAATCCACCAGGATTAGGGAGGAGATCAATGTTGACCCAGCCAGATAAGGAAAATAAGGAAAATCTCCCTGGATTACTACTAGGGAAATGGCGATAGACAATAAGTGGTCATTTCAAAGTCAAAAGTTAGAAGACTTTATGGTTCTTCCAATGGTTCTTAATATTTTTCTACTTTAGTATTATTAAGATGTATGTATGAGTTTCCCTATTAGACTGAGAACTTCCTAAGGATAGACTCCGCTTTCAATTCCTGTTAAGGGTTTCCCCTGTGGCTCACAAAGGGTATTTCATTTATAAGAAGACCACAAATATTAAAGGACACCTCTGGCTCTTTACTGGGCACTTTTATATGGCATCTCACTGATATTCATGAAAGACTGATCAAACAACTAAAACAATGCAGTTAGGTGTTCCATGTTAGGACACAAAATTAAGGCCATGAATTGGTTATCTGAAAGTGTAAATTCAGAGGGAAGGGAAAATGGGGAGTTACTAATTGCTGGGCATAAAATTTCACTAAGATAAGGTACATAAGCCTAGAGATCTGCTATAAAACATTGTACCTATAATTAAAAATAATGTATTGTTTACTTAAATTCTGTTGAAAGGATAGCTCTCATATTAAGCGTTCTTACCACAATTTTTAAAAATATGTTAATTCAGAGTTAGCCTTCAGATCATTCTCCTTGCAGAGGAAACAATAAAAATAAAAACAAAAAAATAAGCAGTACATAATTAACCATAGGTAATGGAGTCTAAAGTAGTTATGATTACTCTTCTGAAAAATATTTAAGAGTATTTCTGTCTTCCTCTCCCCTTCTGGAAATTTTATTCCTTAGTTCAGGAGGGTAGTAGAACCCAGTCTGCTTGTATGCCTAAGTGGTGTGAAATAAAAGGATCACTGATATATTTTTTAGGGAGAGCACCCAGGGACCTTCAATAAGATTTAATTGTCTGGGTTCACTTCTGGATCTTAGCTTAGTTTCCAGGTCACCCCTCCTCCGCTCTGGCTTTTCTCTGAATCTGAAGAATGGCCTCTGGGGATGCATCTTTGCTGCTATTATCCAGGCATACTTCCATTAGAGTCCTTCTCAGCTCTTAGGTCCTCTTCTGAGAGTCACTGGGAAGACAGACACTCACAGCCAGCAGTTATAGGTAGGAGTTTAATAATAAACTCAGAGACATTTAAAAGGGGAAAATCCTTAAAAACCTGAATATTATTTTTAATGTTCTTCACGATATGTGAGTAGTTAAGATGGCTCTTTACCAACTTGTTCCTTCATTGATCATTTAGTTACTTGTTTTTTCTTTCTTTGATTTTTTCCCCCTATGGGATCAAACCTTGTATATTTCTTTTATTTGCATTTCTCATGCTCCTGAGTGACTTCTCCTTCCCGTTTGCCTTCTATCTTTTCTTTTGAATCAGACTATAAAAATAATGGGCACTGGATCAAACCTTATATAATGCTTTCATTTCGCTTTCTCAAGCTGTGGAGCCTTCCCTTTTCCAGGTGCCTTCTGTATTTTCTTGAGAATCTGACCCTGTAAGTACTAAAAGAAAAGCATGTGATAGACAACCAGACCTGTAAGGCTCAAAAAAAAAAAAAAAAAAAGTGAGATAACACTTCAAACTGACATTTTAACAAAATGCCCTTCTGTTTTACACACAAAAGTCATTGTCTTTTCCTTATAAGAAAAGACATTATTTGAGAAAGCCACATTGTCTACGGCACCAAGAGAAAGTTAAAATCCTGTAAGACATGGAAGGCAGAAAACCTATAAAAAGTAGATTCAAGAACTCCCAAATGTTGGAAAAGGGGTTACTAAATGTACAGTTAAATAGCTTTGACTATTTTAAGAACTTCATAACACAAACAAGTAATTTCACCTCATTCAAATAATATAGCCTATGCCTATTTACTACAATGTACAGTATAAATTGTATAATGTGTTGTGTAAATTTAAGGAATCATTTTGATTTGCAAGACTATAATTGTGACTGAATTATTCAGAAAAAGATGGAAGCTATGTGTTTGATTACAGAATATTATGCTTACAAGTCAAAACATGTAATATTTATTCAAACATTGTCATTGATATAAGAAAATAAGATCATGATAAACTTATTGACTTTATTTCTGCATAACTTAGTAATAGCTAAATTTACTTCACTGACAAACATTTCTGGAAAAAATTAATTTGCATAGGCTTTACAGGTAAGTTTTTCTTCAGAAATCCTTCCTCATGGACTCTGACTATGTGCAGAGTTACTGATTTCAGGATGCATAATGAAGAACGAGCTTTCTGGGGATATCTGAGGATGGCTTGAAGAAATATGAGGAGTTCAAGAACACAGAGTCTATAACCTATCCAAAATAGCAGCTACTTTAAAAGGTAAATTTTGGTTTCACTGCATCCAAATGATATGAGGATGATTTATAAGAATTTGTTGCTGTGGCTCCAGAGTTGCACATACTGCAACTGCATAGGGTAAGATGAACACTCTTCTTTCTTTGATTCAGACACATGTGCTCTAGGCTACTGTTTTAATAGTAAAGATCACAGATAGTTGTTATAAATGAAGCAACCCTGAAATTACAATGATGAATATTATGGTGACTAGCTGCTTGAAAAGTTCCTAAAAAATTATTGGTACAAGCTCAGTCTCTGTGGAGTTGTTCTGATGAGCGTGGATATCATCCTAGGCATCAGGATGATACAACATCTTCTATACATTTTCAGTAAATTGAATAAACATGCACTGTTCTTCCTGTTCATAGACAGAGTAAGTATATTAAATTCCTCAATAAAATCCAGCTTAAAATATCAGTGTCTCTTCATCATTTTCAAGATAAAATACTGTCCATTTTGCATACAATGCCCTCCGTGGCCTTTTGCACCAGGCTCACCTCCTAAATCTTGTCCAAAAGAACATAATGGTTTAGTTTTATAGGAATTCTTGAAATTCCTCAAACATACCACCATGTCTGTACCTTTGCACATGCTATTTTCCTTGCAATAAATCTTTAAAATGCTGGTTACTACCCAGTGGATTGATTTCACGACTCATGACTTGGTCACCAACTGCAGTTTGAAAAAATATGACTGAGGCAGAGAGTATGAGAAAGGAAGTGAGTGTTTGGTAGAACTTAGGAAATCCAAAACTTAACTGCTAGTTTGAGAAGGATGAGCCTTCAAAGAGAGGCAAAATCTAGATACTTAGAGGCAAATACAGGTATGCTGTGAAGGAAGCAAAGGGAAGAGTATTTGGAAAAGAAAGAAACTATTTTTTTAACTTATCACTTACAACACAGTAGCTGAATAACAGCCATTTGATGAATGCACCAAATGGTATTCTGCCAGTTCTCACTGGATGATAACTTTGGTTATTTCTATCAATAGTTCTCAGGACCAACAATGCTGTCACATGAGCTGTCATATGCATGAATGTTTATGCCCTTGTTCTACTATTTTCTTAGCAAAAATTCTTATAAAATTATCAAAATGGGGATGAAAATAGCATAACACTTAAAATGTAGTCCATATAGCCAAACTTTCTTCCAGAAAGACTAAAAATTGTACTCTTGTGAACAGATAATTAGAGTGGTTATGTTTTTATAGACCCAAGCTACTGGCGCTAATACCTTTTATTCACCTTTATAACCAGATAAATGGAAATATTAGTATTTCATTATGCTTTTAATTTGCATTTCTTTTATTGCAGTGAGGTTATGCATCTCTTCACATATTTAGTAGCCATCTGTATTGACACTGAATTTAACATCCACGCTTTTTCTAATTTCTATTGAGATATGAGTTTTAAGATTTTTAAGTTCAAGTTATATTCATGATAATATACATTTTTCTGATTTACCAGTTTGTTTTTTGTTTTAACTATGAAATAGTGCTTTTAAAATGTCTTGAAGGGATTTATCCAATATGTTTTCCAATGAGGCAGAAGCTCTCTGAAAACAGAGACTCTATGGCTGCACCTAAAGGCATCACATTACTCTACATCCTCACAATGCAAAACCAAATGTAGTTCAATAGCATGGCTGTCATTTAAAATGCAAGAAATTGATGGTAAATTAAATTATTATGAGGAATAAAGGTGTTCTAACAGAATCTTCTCATTTAATAAGTCACAGTGATTTATATTGCATTAGTAAAAAAAATACTTTTATTTACAACAATAGAACAGAAAAAAATTACACAAGGAACTCTAAACCTTAAAACCCTATGGGAAAAATGGTAATATATGAAATGAACAAAAGTGCAAAAGTTCGTGGCTTAAGGCATTACCTTTCAAGTACACATTTGGCAAAGCAGGACTTTTTTTATGTATATACAAATACACTCCAAAGCGATTGCTGTTGACAGGTGAAATTTAAGCTCACAGAGGACAAAGGTAATGCAGTAGGCAGTAATTATTTGAAATATAATGTCTATCAGATTAATGTAGACTTAACGAATGATGCTCATTGTGCATTATTACCGTATGACAACTTCATGAAGAGCTCTTTAAAAGCTTCGCGTTTAAGAAAACCCGGGGTAACTTGGTTTTGAAAGAAGTCATTCTGAAAACTGACAGATTTCTAGGTCTAGATATAGTGAGCTAACCCAGATGTTCTCTGCAGTTCAGTATTTGTCATGACCCACAACTGCCTTACTCTTAACAGCTCCTATTGTGCCTCTGTGACAATGAACACGGCCAAGGTGACTCCCAATGATTAACGTTATTGTGAAAGTTCTAAATGAAAGACAAATTCAAGTATTAAGTAAAATAACAACCAAGGCCCATCAACTGTTTCAGTGTAAAAGTTTTGGTCCTTTTTAAGCAAACTCTATATTTTTTTGGCAAACTCTGTAATCCTTTTCTGTACTTTCCCCAGTGGCAGTAAGCAAACTATTTATAGTACATGCTCTTCTGATTCTTTTATATTCTACTCTCAAGCATAATCTGCATTCACAATAAAACAAAAACAAAGCAAAACAAAAACATTTATCAAGATATCCAAAATAAGTAAGTTGCTATTCCACGCTCTCTTGAAAGAGCTCCCATTAGTGGATTTCTACTGCTTTAAAATTTCCAAAAAGGGATCCTTGTCAACATCACAAGGTTGACAGTCTTTTTCTGTGAAGGGACAGATGGAAATATTTTAGGCTTTGTGGGCCTTACTGCACCTGTCACAACTACTCAACTCTGCTATTGTAGCAGCAAAGCAGCCATAGATACTTAAGGTAAACAAGTGAGTGTGACTGTGTGCCAATAAAACTTTATTTACAAAAACTGGCAGGCTGGATTTGGCCCAAGGACCCTAGTTTGTGGATCCTTGGTCTACATGATAAAATTCAAACACACATAGCCCTTCACATCCATCACAAGATACCTCTGTAGGCTCATTTCCTACCACTTTCCCTCTACAAACTCTCTGTGTACAGCCATGTTGAACTTATTCCTGTTCTCTGCATTGTGCCAGTTCATGACATAGCTTGTTTTCACAGCCTATCTCACTGCTGTGTAGGAGGAAAGGTAAATTTCCCTCTACATTTCTGAGTTCTTGCCTCAGACTCCTGTAATAAAAGACATGAACAAGGGGAAAAACAAACAAAAGTTTATTAACATGTATACTTCATGTATACATGAGAGGTACTCAAGAAAAAAAATGAGTAATTCCCTGAGGTGGCTTGGAATTCAGGATTAAATACCATCTTAATAGAGGGAGTGGGGATGCAGGCCTCTGAGAAGTCAACTGATTTTTAGGAAAAATGAATGGGCCCTTGGAATAATAGATGGGAGGTATCACTGCTTGTTACAGTGTGTCTGGGTGTGGTGTGGACTTCCAGTCTCTTCTCCTGTGATAAGGGTCAAGGTTGGTTGATGAAAATCCGAGGGACAAGACCAGACTGTTGACAGCTGAGTTCCTGTTGGAGGATGTCTTTAGGCAGATAAGCAGAGTTCAGAGAAAGCCTCTATCTGCCCTTGCTGTTTTTCAAGTGTCTTCAGCTCAAAATAATCAATATACCAAAGTGGCATATTTTGAAGTGATACATTCTGATATATTTCACTACCTAGCATGTCTTAGCCCATTCTTCCCCTGTAAAATACATTGCATCATAGTCCTATCCTCCACTCTGCCTAACACAGGAACTAGCTTATAATCTTCAGGGTAAAGATTATATTCCATTCATTTAGAAATCATCTGGATCTGGCTTATGGTGAGAGCTCAGAAAGGTTGTTTCTGAAACAAGACCAGAGAAGTCATATTTCTATAGGAGGTAGAGACTGCTAGCTGCCTCCCTATAGCCATGAACAACCTTAGCAGTAGATTTTGTATTTGAAGCCAAGCTTATGGCTGCCTAAAAAACAATGACCATATTTTTTTCGTGGAAAGGCATTTTACTTTAAATACAGCAGTGTGTACAGGTCAATCCTAAACTTCCAATCTATCCCTTCCCCCACCCTTCTCCCACCAGTAACCATATATTTGCTAACTCTGTGCGTCTGTTTTGTAAATAAGTTCATTTGTATCATTGTTGTTTTTAGATTCCTCATATAAGTGATATATGATATTTGAAAATATCATATTTAAAGCCTCCCTGGCAAGAAAGTTCTGTCCAATGGGATCAGCATAGAAATAATGTATGCAAATTCTGGGTCATGTCCTTAAAGGGAAAGGACATAGATTTTTATGTGAGAAAAAATTATGTTTTTAAACTACTCTCACTTCAGTGTCTATCATACATGATTACATTTTCACCTTAATTATGTAAAAACTTAATATAATTGTAATTAATATACTTACTGTCAATTTTCTGATCTTTAAATATATTGTTACAGAATATGAAAATATTTATTAGGTGGGTATATAATTTTTAAAAAATACCCCTTGCTATTATAATATTATTTTAAAACAAAAATAGCTAAATGTTTAAGGCATAAACTAAAGAATTAAAGTTTTCAACTGTCTACCTGTTTTAGCAATTATTTCAATTAGGAAAAGTTAAGCAATTAGCTGAGTTCAAAGAGAATACACTCTAATTTTATCTCTTAGGAAAGGAATAAACAGTCCAATTAGGACACTAACTAGCCATTGGCAGAGAAGTAATCAGAAAGGTTACAATCTGATACAGTTTAAAATGGACCATGAGAGTATCTTAAACAACATACTAAGGATTAGAGTCATAAACAGTGTTTTCCTTGAAATCCAGGTGCCATAATTTATACAATCATATATAGCACTATAATATATGCAAACATATATATATATCAAATTGTTAATATGAAATAAAACTAGTTTATAGTAAGTGTTAACTCATTATTTTTAAATAAACAAATCGCACTAATGTTTTTATTCTTTGGATTTTTCCTCCACAGACACAGACCAAAAGTTACCTGCTACCCACACAGAATAGTCAGCAAAGTGGAACTTTTACAGGCCAAGAAGCAGGCCATCTTGAGATACTCACTGGGCAACATTAAAACAAATTATCTTCATCTCCAGCATAGAAACAGAGGTGGATAAATGAAGAATATACATGAAGGTTAAATTCAGGCTTAGTTTTGTCAATTATCAGTTCAGAGTTTGTTAGCTGTCAACTTAAAAGTAAAGTACTTCTGAATGATGACACTTTTCAAGCCTTGGGTTTACCATCAGTGGCTGAAATGAAGGCATGTCAAATGCCAGAAAAGCTGAGATATCAAGGAACTATGAGTTTAGGATATTTCATCAGTTATGAACAGTGATTTTGTAGTCACAGCAGAGGATGTCAGAGAACAGTATAATTACAGGAATTTATCCAGGAAAGGGGAAATCTAAAATTCAGTGAATGAAATTGACTAGGACATCAAGAATGTACTATAAGAGAATCACTTGGTCATTAAATATATATGTAGTTTGATGATAACAAAATAATGAAGGCAGTATTCGAGAGTGAGTGGTGAGGTGTTCTATCCTCATAACAGTGAATCTATAGAAGTGGACTTGGTAACCTCCATTGAACATTCCACAGACATGTGGGCGTAGGAAATATAAAGGGAAATGGCACTCCTTTCCCACTAGTACAACCATCCTTATGCTACAATGGGAAAGGTTATTAAAAATCTGGGCATGGATAAAGCATGTATACAGTTTGATCCACGCTTCCTCGAATTAAGAGTACCAGAGTAAGTAACAGTGCAGGAGGTAAAGAGCAGAAAGCCTGCATGGTATATTTAGGACCATTTCCTGATGAAAGTACGGTGTCATGGGTTATGCGGGAGGTACACGTCAGTGACAGAATTATGAATTTAACACCTTCAGAATCCCAGGTAGGAGGCAGAGGGCTACAGTCAGTTTCCCCAAGCGAGAAATCATGAAGAAATTGACATTTATACATCTGTGAAGCAGGAAGAAATCAGGATGCAGAAAACATGAATAGTTCTATAATAGTAATACTAAATAATATAAAAACAAGAGCATCACACCAAAACTTAATTTTAAGTAAAATGTTTACTGAAAAGCATAGCACTGGAAAAAATATAAACAGGGACTTGAAAGATTCCAAAAGGAATACAATCTTTGCAATGAGATTTCACTGAATTAGTCCTTAATAAATTAAGAATTTTAATGTTTCAGGCACTCTTCAAAAGAACTTGATGAGGTTAACTTTAAATGAGGAAACTGAGTTATGGAATGGTGAAAAAGGTCACTAGTAAATGGCTGTAAACTCTACTACCAGTCAAAGTTCATCTTGGAAGTACAAACTGTGAGTAATGTTATCCACAGTCATAGGAAGGGAGGGAGGGAGGGAAAGAGGGAGAAAGAGAGGAAAGGTGGGAAAGAGGAAAATTAGCTATGTATCAATTTAAAAACTTGATTGACTCAACAGTAAAACAACCAAGATATCCAATAGTCAAATAACCAGTTGAGTATTACAAATCACCAATATACTAATCTTAAACCAATTAGTGAAATAGAGACCCTTTAATTCATCAAAATACATGTTTAGTAGATAAAGTACCATCACTCACAACCCACACACTATCACAAACACACACGCAAACTTCAAAATTCACTCCAGCACTGTTCTATGGTTTCAAATATGCTATTAACTGTATTATATGATTCAACTATATAACACAAGAGACTCAAAAAATATTTTAAAAGATGATTACATAACTGCTGTAGTGACATTCCAATCTCTTTTTAACACATTCTAGTATTCCAACCCTGTGATTACCAGAATAATTGCTGCACTGAGTCATGCTATGGCACTCATCTGTTGTAAGATGGCATGTTTAAAATTTTAACTGACAAAACACTTGTTTGATGATGAATGATGGAAATCAGAATACAAGAGAAACTTCCTTCCACGGTGAGTCCCTAGAACTTACAATGTGTGGTCATGCAGGCAGTCCGCAATTTTTCTTATTTGGTTTATTTGAAGATATTTAATTTAGAACTACATTTCAAGTGCCTTTACCTACTGTTGTACTAGTCTACCAATTGAACATTGTGCATTGAATTGCAAAGAGGAAAACAGACTTCCTTTTTAAAGAGCTCAGCCCTAGGCCAAGAAATGGAATGATTTTTTGTTTGTTAAAGGACATATACAGAGATCAAAGGAAAGCATTATTCAAAGTTCCAAGGGCAGCCTTTTTCAGAAACCTAGGTCATCTAAAACCTTCTATCAAATGATTTTAAATTTAAAGGAACAGAAAATGAAAATGCTTTTTATAGCTAGCTTGTTAGATTTAGGCCAAATTTATGATACAATAGAGTTACATTATTTATGTTATATGAACGCCGCACTGCATTCCTTTGTATAAAATGGACTTAATTGTGTATGTAATATATTTATCATATATTTATGAGCTTTTCCTAAAACTTGAGGCATGTTTTGCTATTTTAAATGATTATGAGGGATTGTAACTCATCTAACATTTATTAAAACAACTTCTATTTACAAATCCCAAGTTGCAGGAAACAGAAATGAGTAAGCTATGGTCCTTGCCCTTAAGAATCATGCAAAGTACCGCAGTCCATCTTTGCTTGGAGGAATATTGTATCACAACTTAGAAGGAAAAAAAAAATGACTTCTTTATTCTAAAAAAAAAAAAGGCTTCATAAAAGGTAGCCATATTTATAGAATCAACAAAGTTAAGTCTTGGTTAAGGTAGGGTCTCTGGTTTTCAATCATGGCTCTATCACTGACAAGCTACTGAACTTCTTTGAATTCTCTTTTCCCCTGATAATTTTCCTTGTTCTCATGTCTGCTTTGTCTGAAATTAAAATAGCTACTTCAGCTTTCTTTCAAGTATGGCATATTTTTTATCCATCTCTTTACATCTAAGTCTGTGTCTTGAAGCCCTTTCAGCTATAATCTCCATATAGCTACACTGGAGCCCTGCTGAATGATAATGTGCAGAGAAGAGGAAGAGTTCTATAATCTCTTATGACTAAGTCTCAGTCTTTTAGTGGTCCCATGTCCCAAGGCTGTGACCTACACAAACAAGGGTTTCTGAGCTCCCCCCACAACCCCCAGGTGACAAAGGAAGACAAGAGGGACTATAGTGGCAGAAATCCACACCCCACACCCCCGTAAGATTTTTTTCCCTGGAGAGCAGGTCTTTGTGATGGAGAACACCCTGAACATATTTCACAATGATTACTCTTCTCTCCTTTCCAGAACCAAGAGAGGATCTTAGTTCCTCAAGAGGTAAAAACCACGAAAGTATGGGTGTATCCCCTACGACTGTACCACTTGGGAGTTTTTCAGAATCACACAAGTGCATAGCCTCTAGCAATTTATGAAAATTACCATTTAAAGCTTCCTTAACCAGTTTACAACTCCAGGGCTTCTCTGCCTCTGGATTAGCTTCTCTAGATTTCAGCATGGCAGTTTGCCATGAGACTTCATTTCTCTGATGCTTTCAAGGAAAGCCATTGACCTTCAGTTTGCTCAACTTTTTCTTGTAAGGACAGGATTGATGACTTCCAAGATCATTACATGTTGAATCTAAAATCACAAGTCCTGCTTTTAAATCTTCTTCCTTTCCTCTTTACTTTCTCTATGATTGATTTTCTTACCCTTCTATTACTAGACCAAGAAAAAGCTGTTTACCACCAAACAAACGATAGTCTTCCTTAACCAATGACTTTCATTAGGAAATTTAGATATTTGAGACATCTCAAAAAATGAAAACAAGTTGAAGAATGGTGCCATGGCATGCCATCAAGTCTACGTAAGAATTACTGTCATGGAAAACTCCAAGGCACTAGTTTTCCCTTTACTCCTAGAAATTCATAAGTTAGGCAATAATCAGAGGCATTGCAGAAAGAGATAAAAACTTCCTAACATTCTTAGCTGGAAGCATGAAGAATCTAAAATCATGTTTTAGTTTTCTACTCTAGTTCATTTGAGTGAAACAAACAAACAAAAAAAAGGAGTATACAGAAAGATACTGGGAGAAAAGAAGTCTTTATACCTACACATAAGAACAAGGTTATTATGTTTCCATACATAGCAGATATTAAGTAACCATTTGCTGAATGAATGAATAAATGATTCCATTTCATTTTAACTTTAAAGCCAACTGCAGATGTAAAGTTCTGTATATTTTGCATTTGCATTTAATTGTTTTATGCTGCCAACACACAAGACATATATGTATATAAAGTTGACCCTTGAACAACAACAGTTTGAACTACATGGGTCTACTTATATCCAAATTGTTTTCAATAAACATGTATTACAGTACAACACAATCCACAGTTGATTGAATCCAGCAGATTCAGAGGGCTGACTGTAAAATTATAGGAGGATTTTCTACTGCAGGAGGCAAGGTTGATGCCCCTAAGCCCTGCGCTGTTCAAGGGCCAACTATAATTACATATGAAATGCAACTTTATTACAGTGAAATAAACTGGGAGTGGGACACAAGTTTGTTTTTCCTGCATGTATGTCTGTGTATATATACATATATACATATGTACACACACATATATATAAATATACATATAGGCTATATATAAATATTCATGTATAGGTATATATGGTACACATACGTACACAGAGGTGGGGAGAGAGAGGGGAATGGGAAGGGGATTGGCAACGTGAGCAGATAAGGAAAATGTCAAGCTTAGAATGCCCACCATGTACCTCCCTATAGTTCATATCACTCTAGATTAGATATCACGCGTTACTAGTTGTTATTATGCCCTTCCTGAAAAACCTATGCCAATATAGGGAAGCTGAATCTGATATCATTATTCTGACTTTGATAAATGTGTGTTCTTTCCTATAAAATCAATACTACTACAGAAATTCAGAATTTCAACTGTAAATGTTGGAGTTTGAATATAGAGAAAGCATTTATCCAGCTTACATTTTTAAATGAAAACTATTTTATTTAAGGATTTATGTACAATTGACCCCATTCATATATTTTAAGTATATTGCAAGAATCTTATATATATATTTTTAAATAATTTGGAGAACAAGAAAGAGAATAAAACTGGTTCTGTGTTTGACTTCCACTTTCACAAAATTCCTTAGAGAATTTGTACCTTTTGAAAAACAATTCTTTTATGGCTAACACCGCTCAAAAGATACATTTCCTTTGGAAGTTTAGCGGGAACACATTCTAATATATTTAAGTGATGAAAGGATGAAAAAAAATGTGTTCCTTCACCTCAAATAGCTTCATCTTTCCTAAGCTTTTTCTATGCACCAATGACTCAAAAACTGTTAAAAGCTTTACTTACATTTGGAAAATATCGGAACTTCCTAAAAGACCTGTCTCCTAGTTATGATTAAAGGAATGGGAAGTTAAAAAGATGACCATCAAAGCACTTTTGAGCATGTCACTTGGTATCTGCAGCAACCTTAAGAAGAACTTAAAGAAGCCTTGCATCTGTCTTGCTATCACAATGGAAAGGAATTTTGGTCCCTCTCCTCAGAAGGAGAGAAGGTGATGCATTTGGTCAGCTATTCAGAACATAAATGCAGTTCAGATTCTTTCTATTATGAGTATTAAAATTACCCTCAGACCAATGGCAAAATCTGACCCCTTGGAGAAGTCAAATATTTCTCAGAAAAACTTCACCATCTATATTCACTATGAAGACAGAGTACCATGAAGAAATATTGAGAAATTATTTCCAGCTGACTTAAAACAGTCATAGCATCATGAATAAATACAACAATTTCTCTAAGTATAAGTAGAACCAATCTATTGATTCTATGAACACAGAAGGGAGACGAACCTTCTTCAAGATGCTCACTTGAACACTGTGTTCCATCTCCTGATGCAACTGTATGATTGGCTGAGACTCAGTCACAGAGGGAAGCATGTGTATATTTCAAACTCACTTAAGAAAATGCTCTTGGTTGAGGCATAAGCAACAACTAAGAGCACACATGCCACAACTAAGAGTCTGTATGCTGCAACTAAGAGCATGCATGCCACAACTAAAGATCCTGCACACCACAATGAAGATCCTACGTGCTGCAAGTAAGA